>NC_140586.1:643466396-649321396 GCF_964204655.1 Triturus cristatus
GATTCCCTAATGTGACTGTCACATTTGTTTGTGGGGGGTGGAGGCGAGGGGGGATGGCAGCCAAGGAGCTGCCAAAGGCTTCCAAAGGGATAGCTGAGGAACAGTGATGTGGGGAGAGGGAGTGTGAAGGGGGTATCTTGCAGAGAGAAATCTGCGGTATATTTCCAGTCTTGGCTTCACAGATGAAACTGCAGGCCCGAGAAGTCGCACCCGAAGAGCTGCGAGCCGAACGGTGGTTCGCAGAGGGAGACTTGAGGGCCCAAGTAGGTTGTTATGGGTATACTGGTGATGTGGAAAGAGGGTACGTTACCTGCTGATGTGGGGAGAGGCAGCATGAAAGGGGTATCTAGCACAGACAGAGCTCCGGTATGTTTTCAGAGTTGCCTCGGACAGATGCGAGCTGACGGACTGAATCACAAAATGGCTTTTCAATGCTTATATAGTGTGACTTATCAACAGTTCGCACCCAGGCTCGCAGAAGGACAGCTGCGGCCCGTGTGCTCGACTCACAGAGGGAGAACTATGGGCCATCCGCTCCCAAAGGAACAGCAGGGTACTAGCTCGCAGAGGTAGAGGCACAGCAGCGTACTAGCTCGCAAAGGGAGAGAGCTGTAAGCCGACAGACTGGCTTCTAAAGGCATAGCTGCGAAGTGGTGATGTGGGGAGAGGGAGCGTGAAACAGGAATCTCGCACAGACAGAGCTCTGGTATATTTTCAGTATTGCCTCGCAGAGGTAGAACTACGGAGAGATACGAGCTGACGGACTGAATCACAAAATGGCTGCCATCACTTCTTAGTCTCAACAGTTTGCAGCCAATGAGCCGCAAGCTCATGCTCGTAACGCCTCAACCAATCAGATATCAGAATTCTCAAATATCGATATCTGTACAATATGTTTTTTCTCAAAAAATACTGAACGGATTTACCCCATTTAAACAAAAGTGTGCTTTCTGGACCACAACCTTTCTCCCTGCCAAATGTGGCATGTCTGCTCACGGACAGCAGCGTACTAGCTCGCAAAGCCAACGGACTGCGTTCTAAAGGCATAGCTGCGAGCTGGTGATGTGGGCAGAGGGAGCGTGAAAGGGGTATAAACAAAAGCTTGCTTTCTGGACCTACCTTTCTCCCTGCCAAATGTGGTGTGTCCGCTCGCAAAGAGGCACAGCAGCGTACTAGCTCACAAAGGTTGAGAGCTGCGAGCCGACGGACTGCCTTTTAAAGGCATAGCTGCGAGCTGGTGATGTGGGCAGAGGGAGCGTGAAAGGGGTATCTCGCACAGACAGAGCTCCGGTATATTAAATTGCCCCCGGCACCTTTGTTTTATATTTTCACTTGATGCGAGGCACAAGATGACCGCTAACACTTTCTGGTTTGAAGTGTTAGCAGCCAATCAGAGGACACATCCTGGTTTGAAGAGTTAGCAACCAATCAGAGGCAAGCTCGTGCTCAGGAGTTAGGTTCCGCCCAGATATACATTTTTCCTTTATTATCTCAAAAACTACTGAAACAAATTTGGCGTAATTCCGTTCAGCAGTTTGACCTGTAGCCTTGTCTAAAGATTCCTATGGAAAATGCATTGAGAAAACACATTTTGGGACCTCCCTTTTTTCTCAGACCCCCCTTGACCAATCACCCCCAAATGTTTAAGATAGGAGCTGATCAAAAAAGAGAAACTTTTTGGAAAATTTTGCAAAGATTCGTCAAACAACGCCAAAGTTATAAGCACATGAAAAAGTGCTTATCCTATGGAAACGTGAATCTAACTATAACTATCTACTGGCGACCGCGAACGGGTGCTCCATTCCGTGCTTGTGGCTGCACATGATATTTTTCCAAACAAACCATTCCTCTAAATGCCAAATCGTGCTCAGTGTTCAATCACATAGAAACCACTCCCATCCATGATGTCATCTATGATGTAACTTGAGATGTCCTGAGGGATCTCATAAAACATGTCACGAGTGATGACATATGTGAGGTCATAAGCAGTGCATGGTGGGGGCGCAATGTATATTTAGTGCTGCTAAATATAACTGGTGAATTTCTGTGTTTTTGTTTTTTGTTCCATATATTAACGTTGTCACTTAGAAATTCACCTAACTCTAACGTTACTTTAAACTTTGTTGTTATCAGTGAATTTCTAAGGCTTATTTTAATCAAAAACAAATATTTGCATTACACCTAACAATAACGCTACTTTCACGTTTGTTTTTTTAGCGAATTTGAAGTTTTTTTTAAAATAAAATATTTTTCAAAATATATAGAAACTAACGACTCCAACAATGTTTGCACTGAGAATGTTCAACTTCTTATTGTTTGCAACTCAATATGTACAGAAATATTTCCAGCATAGTTTTCTTATTCTTTGTATGTATCTCTACATAAAATTCATATTTATATTTCAGAAAGACACTGCTTAGTTTTTCCTGTACAGTAAACTATATGTTTTCTCTATGTACGTCCATTTTTAAGGCATGTGATTGGAGGCTCGTGGGTGGCTCGCAGGAGACTTGTGAGATCTTTGTGTTATAAATTACGTTTAAATCTATTGTACAGAGATCTTTTTCTTGTGGCCACTTAATATTGAATTCTAATAAAGTCAGTATAGTATGTATATTGTATTCATTATAATCAAAAAAGGGGGGAGATGGAGGTAGACGTTAGATTCATCCTCCAGACTGTGTATAGTTATCAACAAATCTGTATATGACAGATCAGAGAACCTAACCTAACCAAAGGGAAGGGCTTCCGCTAAATGTATGAAACAATGCCCTGAATCTAAGAAGAGAAAATTCTCTTCTTGAGTCCCCTCACTCACCAAGGGTTGCCCCTAGGTGACATGCTTTATCATTGGGGCCATCCCAGACACCGGCTGACTGGGGCGTGCTGCAACTTGCGGAACTACATAGGAGCAATTTTTGTGAAAAAATGAGTAGTGCAGTGTATGGGGGAGTGGTGATGGTGACGCTAAAATGATTCTTTCGAATGTTAACATGGTGAACAAGTATATTTGGCTATACTCCAGCGACTTGCCGCAGTAGTCAACCACAAACATGAGTTGCCTGTCATAATTGCTAATGTATAGACATCTTCAGTACCACCACTTGGCAAGCCTAGCTCTGACAAGGATGCCAGACCAGCCTGTGAGCAGCAACAGAAAGGTAAACAATGTGGAGGTTCTTCATCCCAGAAGTCCTCTGAAAGACAATATGATTTTTGTGATCACACTAAAATAAACACTCAAGACAGGTATCAGGCATCTCATACACATTCTCCTCATTCCTTTCAAGACTCATCTGACCAACAGTATGACAGAGGAGGGTGATCTGATCACAAACAGGAAGAGGGAAGCACAACGCTCGTTTGATGCAAAGATAAAATAGGAGGATCGACATTCTCCATATAAGGCCACTTTTCAAAATAAGAAGGTTGCAACTTTAACTGCTAAATAAGCCACAGACGGTGAGAACCCTCCTGAACAGGAGCTGGACAGTGACTCTCCTCAACAGCGCAGCAGAAGTCACTATAGTATGCTGAAATCTCCGCCAATTTCTGGTAGCAAAAGCAAAGGAAACATTTATTACGGTTGAAACCGCGGACACACGCGCAGCACTTCCGGACAGACTATATCATTTAGATGTTCAAATTGAAAGTGATGTTAAATGCTCCATTAAAGCAATATTCTGGGGCAACTGAAATACATCTTATGATGTTCTCTTGGCAGAGGTCAACTAGTCCCCATCTTTTGTTCTTGCATGCCCCCAAGGTGAGGATGTCATTCTCCATTCCTTTTCACATCATGTCCCTTACAAAGTCAAATACGCATGTGCATCCAAATTGGCCCCTGCACTTTATCGTTATCATACTGGTTGGGAAAAAGATTCTCCTTACTATGTAATTACTATACGGTCCACACCTCGGATACAACCACAATATCCTATTAAACGGGATGCTAAGACACCTGTTAAAGAAATTATTTTGCAACTAAAGTACCAGGGGGTAATTGAACCCTGTCTGTCTCAAATGAATAATCCTTTTTCCCTGTCCTGAAACCAGATCATTCCTATAGTATTGTAAATATTTGCGGTATAAAATACCCACGGTACAGCACTCATTTATACCTTGGTCCATAGAAAATATAAAGCCACTTTGGACATTTCCAACAGTTTTTTCAGTCACAATTTTGCTCCAGAGAGCTGCGACTGGCCAGCATTGGCACCCTAGGATTTCAAATGCATTTTGCCGACTTCCTATAGGGTATAGAAACAGCCCAGGAGTTTCTGCAGCAAGAATAAAATACCCACAATACAGCACTCATTATTAATGTGGTCCGTAGAAAATACAAAACCACTTTGGACATTTCCAGCAGTTTTTTCAGTCACAAATTTGCTCTAGAGAGCTGCAAATGGTCTGTGTTTGGCGCCTTAGGTTTTCATGTGTGCTACACCGGACTTCCTATGGCCTATAAAAACAGCCCGGGAGCTTTTGCAGTACGAATTGTGTTGATTCTTCATGAAATTGACCCTGATGCTCTGACCTATGTAAATGATATCTACCTGATGGACAATGTTTTAAACCCAACCTTGCAAGAGTTGATCGCATCATATTGCAATTTGCTGAACTTGGCTATACATTTAACTTTAAGAAATCAAATATAACATTTTTGAGTATCAATTTCTTAGGATATGAACTTACTAATGAGGGAAAGAGTCTTGCCCCTCATTTTTTAGAGAAATGTGCACAATATCCTGAAAAAATTACAGTCTCTGCTTTGATTTCTGAATTTTGGCAGAACATACATACTAGATTATGCACAGTGTAATATACCGCTTTATGCCTTAATACGCCCTGATTTTTCCGCTCCCTGTTGGACATCGGAACACACTGGAATACTCAGATCTTTACAATCTTACTTACTTAAAATACGCCAATTACATACACGTGTAAATACCATAAACCTAATCATCCGTGTTTTGCTGGGTGCAATTGGATTTAAAAACATCACCTTTAACGAAGGTGAGACAGTGCCAATAGCATATACATCATACATATTCTGCTGCAGAAATGCAAATTGCTGTCACTGAAAAAATACTGACAGCTGTGGAAATGGCCATCCTTAAGGAACAGCTACTTACTCAGGGCAAACACATTGTTGTCGTATCGCCGGGACCAGCCTTGGAGGCAGTTACCAAGGCCAGTGTCCCTAATGCCAAAGCCCCCAATCCTCGTTGGATACAATGCGCTATGTCCTTAAGAGCTGTGGATGTGGACTTTGTCTCTGACCCTTCTTTGCAAACAATAATTTTTGCAATATGAGCATGTTTATCCTTTACCTGCTTCAGTTCTGCCTCTTGATCAATATAAATATATCATTTATACTGATGGTTCTGCACAACCTGTTATTGATTCTAAGCAGCAGTAATCTGTTGCATGCGCCATCATTATTAGCACTGTGTTGGATGGCATTTTTCACCCCCAAAAAACTTGCACACAATCTCTAGGAGAATGTACTGTGCTGTTGGCTGAACGGAAGGCTTTGCTATTTACATTTGAACAGACGGATCCAAAATTTCCCACACTTATTGTGTGTGATTCGTATTACTGTGTACAATTCTTTAACGATAATTTGCATTATTGAAAACTAAATGCATTTAGAGATTTCAAGAGTAGCACAAACAAGCACAAGTTGCTTTGGGTCTGAGTGGCAGATCTTGAAGATAGATTGCCACAAACTCCATGTCATACATACACTGAGTCATCAACGTATGGGAGCAAATCCTGCAGGGAATTCTCTGGCTGATGAAGCAGCCAAATCTGCAGTAGCCACATCTAAAATAGCAGCAGGAAGACGCTTTTATAACTTGAAGCAACAATGATATGTTTGCTGCTGTGAATGCTTTTAAAAACAGCATCTCTTTATCGAAGGGATTTCCTTTTTAATACTCTTATTATTTAAATGACCATAATGTTCCATTTGTAACTATTTCTGGGGTAGGGGATTGTGTGATTCCCAACGTAGACCCCAGACACAATTTAATTGTAGCTGCACATGAAGGTGTAGCTTCTGCTCATGCGGGAGTGATTGCCACTTTTTCTTTTTAACAACAACGCTATTGGTGGCAAGGGTAATTACAACAGACCAAAAGACACGTTCTTTGCTGTGACATGGCAGCAGAATAAATATCTGAATTACAATCCCTTTTGATTTTTTACACTCATTTGATTGCCTGGTTGCTTAATCGCAGTTGTGATAAAAATAGAACTATAAAAACAATATTTCTTTAAAAACATACAATACAAAAGCCAGAAATGTGTCGAAGCGTTTTTGTGGATCCTGCTTTTATGCACCACCTTCCTCAGGAGAGTATTAAAAACATAGTGATCTTTAATTATGATGTGTAATCATCCCTTGTTTTATGTAGAAAGGGAATTTTTGGATTTTATCGATACCTCTCCTTGTATCTTAATATTTCAAGGGAGATTTAAAACGAAATTAACTCTTTGTTAATCTTCGACAGACGTTATAACACTTGGTCTGATCTTCTTTAAAATAAATTACCAGTTCTCTATTAATGGGTCCTTTTCTCAGTAAAATGAAAGCCAACGCTTTGCGGGTGAGAGGTGGAGATTGAGTATAGGTCCCCCCTTTCTATTCCAGTGGGGTTAATCAATGCTGCCAATGAAAAACTTTTTTAATTATGTACCTGAATAGATTCGTTGCACATTGTGAATATATTGTTTTAGCATTCCAATGAAGTTCGATACATTGTTTTAATAAATTGGAGTCAAAGGATGAATAACATTGTCAAGGCTAATTAATTTTAGTTTTTTGCTATTGTTACTACATTGTGCTCTTTGTGGTTCTACTCTCTGAACTCTTCGGTGTGCATTATGAGAGAACATTATTTTTCAAATTAGATTAACATATAGAGTTGGGTGTGAGTTTGAGTACAGGTGTGTGAGATATCATAGGCTAAGAATCATTATACAGAGGGAAGAACTTTCTTTTTTTTGTTGTCATTTGCCCAGTTCCCTTTGTTGAAAGGGCTACTCTCTACAATTTTACTCTTACACAGCAGATTAAATGTTCCACTGTGTCGCGTCCACTAGAGACATCTCTTTCATCTTTCATACAAGCCTTTTGGCTGTGATTATCTGGATCACTGTGGTCCATTGATTTTTGATACTGTGTACAAATGTATCTTAGTTGCAGTTGATTCTTGCTCTAGATTTCTCTGGGTTTGGCCACAGCACTCGGCTGATGTTTGAACTTTTATTAAAGACTTGCAATTCTTTATCAGGACTTATGCCTGCTCTGCATTCTACTTGAGCCAAGGTCCGGTTTTCGCTGCATGTAAACTTCCAGATACTGTTCATAATCAAAATCATTATTCAAACAAAAATATTTTGTTCTTTTGTCCTTTTTGTTAAAGATTAGTATATCTTCATTATGTATATGTACAGAAACATTTTGTTCAATTCATTCTAAAACACACGATTGGTCTATTTCTGTAAAAATCCCTAATATATGTGCTCAGGCATACTCCCACATTCATCCAGTGCCTATCTCATCATGGATATTGTAAAGATATAATACAAAAATTATATACAGATTTTGTTTAAGGCAAAACATTAATTATCCAGGAATAATTCTTCACTTCATACTATGTATATAGTCTCGAATTTTTATTATTCCTTTAGATATTTTGAGACTTCCTTCTTATGAAATAAACAGTCGTTTATTGGGGATATGATGTCACAGTTTGTAGTCTGAACACTGTTTTAGTAAAAAAAAGTATTTATGTTTGCCATGGCTGAAGAAAAATTGTATCCTACGCGCGTTTCGGTGTTAAGCTTTCATCAGGAAGCTATGTATGATATAAGACCTTATCAACGTGGACTGACCATCTAACCTTCAGGAAGATATATGACTGGCTGGTTTTCTTGACATTTATATACAACCTGTTATTTAGGCATGGGATTGCACACACCAAGGTAGGGGTCACATGAAAATATTCCCCGTGTATTTAGTCCATGTATGTGTAATCATCTGGGGACTGCCGGAACGTGGAGTTGGAAGTTTCAGGTGGCCTAAAGTCTCACACTCGGAAAATCTCCGGCGTGGCGATCAACTAGACAGTTCTTCCGCGTCTTACATGCGGGCATATTGAGCTCCTATACGAGAACGTGCAGCATGTTTCCGCTATGCTAGGAACAACCATAGAGATCCTACGGGCAGAAGGGCCATAGAGACGCTATGCAGAGTAGTGCTCTAGTGGTTGCAGGGTCCCATAAATTGCAGCTGTGAAACGAGCGTGCAGCGGACATGCCGCCGGCACGCCAAAGGCAAGCCCGCCCATGCCCGAATGGGCCCAGAACCTTTGGCCTAACCACCACAAAAAAGGGGAGTAACTCAGCCGATATGCTTCTTGCCCTTAGGACAAAGTCTCCAGTCCCAGCTTGCCCGGTTCCAGGTCTTGAAAATGGGGTACAACAGTGCTTCCAGTGTAACATTTTTCTGGCACGCTTTAAGGAGGTTAGAACCAGTGATTCAAAGGTTATAAAATTGAATATAGGACTAATAAGTTGTAGATCCCTTCCCTGCCATAAATGTGAGCTTCTTACTCTAATAGAGGAAGAACAGTTTGATGCACTGTTTCTTCTGGAGACCTGGCTCCAAGAATGTTCCACACCTGATAATAATAAGGCCCTCCCCCTGGATACTATATCTGTAAACAAGATTGGTTACACAAAAAGGGTTGAGGTATTGCCATCATTTTAAAATAGGCCTACAAATGTGTGTTTACCCTTCTTATTAAATCTGATTGTGAAAAACAGGGCTTTACCAACTTACTCATACATTCTCCTCCTCAGGAATATTAATCTTCAGTCCTAATGGGCTCTGCATAGGGGTCGTGGATACATCACAGAAAACAATATTTTTATCTTGCTGGGAGTTTTTTTTTACATCTGGAATAAACCAATATTTCCTCGGTTGCAAAGCTTCTCCAGGAGATTGGTTGTGTACATCTTGTGCAAAGGGTGGAAGAGCCTACTCGTAAAAGGTCACTCCTTAAACCCAGTCTTCAGCAATGAGCCAGTCTCCTCATTAAGACTTGGACTAACCATGCTCACATTTCATTCACTCTGGAAGGGCCCCTCACTGTGGCAGGTGTTAAACCTCCCACGAGTCAAGCCGGAAATAGAAAAAACTGAGGAAAGACACATGGCTATTTATACTTGCCACTCTGGACCGGCATTAGGAAATGATACTCAGGTAGCTAATGACATTATGACTAGGTGGATTAATAACTCCCTTGATACTTTGATCCCCAACCGTACTTTAAAAAAGGGAAGACAAGGAAAATCTGCACCTTGGTTTGATGAATCTCTATCTCCATGACAATGAGGTGCAAAAAAACTAGAAAGGAAGTTGAGACTTAAATATGATTATAATGCAAAACTTGCTTGATGAAAATCCACCCAACACTATCACCTAGCATTAAAAAGGGTGCAAGCTGCTTTTTTGAGAAGAACTACTGGGCAAGGTGGGTCCAAAGGACCTATTTCATATTGTACAATCTCTAAATGCTCCTAAAAGTGGAAACTCATTGCCTAGTCCCTCAGAAGGATGCTGTAATGAATGAGCAGCATATTTACAAAGTAAGGTTGCAGACATATACAGGTAATTACTAACAGCTAGAAAAGTCTTTCAAACTGGTCCAAAAATGTCGCAACTGCTGAAAGAGATAGACTGTCTTCATAACTTTCACCTCATCATGGATGATGCAGAACTTTTTGGGAAAGTGAAATCGGGCTCCCCTCTAGACCCGGCCCTTCCCCACATTCTGCAAACAGGTAGCCAAGAAATCCTCCCGATTATTTGGAAACTACAACATTTTTCAATCTCCACAGGCATAGTCCCACGAGAATAGAAACCCGCAGTAGTCAAGCCTCTATTTAAAAAAACTAATCTTGACCCTGCTTGCCCAGGGAACTTCCGGCCTATATCGCGACTCCCAGTCTTGGGGAAAGTGTTAGAGAAACATATCAATCAGCATATGTCTAAGCATCTGGAAGACAATTTGCTTTTGGATGACTCCCAGAATGGATTCCGTCCAAAGCATAGTACGGAGTCAGCGCTACTTATTATCCTCCTCCACCTGAGTGCAGCATTCAATACTTTTGATCAGAAGACCTTGGCACTAGGGGTGTGCGGAATTTGCGGAATTAACTTCCGCAAATTATCGCGAAAATGCAGAAAATCTCCGCAAACACGTCGGAAATATCGCGAAGACGCGGAAGTTTTTTGCCGCCTGTTCGCGGTATTTTTTGCGTGATCGCGGGTCGCCAACTTACCCATGCGGTTGCTCACGGGCGCGGCCATCTTGTTTTCACTTGTCCCGCCCTCTCGCGATGCTTACTTCCTGTTCCGGGTCGCGCAATGCATGTTCGCGCCTGTTCGCGGTCGATATTTCCTGTTCGCGACTGCTTTTACTTGATCGCGTTGCTTTTTGCTTGCTCGGGGAGAAAATATCGCGCGAACTTGCGCACGTAGTCGCAATGGGCGCGGCCATCTTGTTTTTCACTCTATTGCATGGTTCTGGGGCCTGATTTTCAATCCTCCCTAAATCTTTTCAATCCTTTGTTTATAGCCACTTTTTTTGGATCTTTATTACTTATTATTTCTCTAACTATTTTCCTGCTTCTATATTTTTGGTTTTTGTCTACTTTTTTTTTGTTTTTTAGCTACTTTTTCACTCTTTCTATTGCCTATTTATTTCCTTTACTTACTTTTTTAATTGTATTACCTTTTCTTTCCCACCCCGTCTCTCATCCCCAGAACCATGTCAAAGGGTAGGGCTCGCCGCAGCCAGAGCCGTGACCGCCTTCCATGTGGAAGGCGGCGCCCACGAGGGGTGCAGGCACGGGCCTTATTTGGGGAGGTGGAGTTGGCTGCACTCATTTTCTTTGTGCAGCGCCACCTCCCCTCAACCCTGGCAGCAGGTGGCAGGCCTGGGTCCGGGTACGGCCTCCGGGAGCGTCGGCAGCGGTGGGGGAAGGTGCGCCGGGCAGTGTCGCGCATCTCTGGGGTCCGGCGCACCCAGGCACAGCTGATGCACCGGTGGTCCGACATCCTGGACCGTGAGCAGGACCTGCTGGACCTGCTAGGAGTGGAGGTCCCGGGGCTTGGTGAGTACCTATTTAATTATTACAACTTTGTGTCTGTTCTTCTGCTCTATGTTATATATTGCGAATATCTTTTTTTCCTTCCAACCAGCTAGAATGTTGCTGCTTACAATACATTCCAGGTTAATAACGTTTAAAAGTCTTCTGTGATTATTTTGACACAGGTGCTCTTCTGCGCTACTACTAATCTTACTTGTTTGCAGCTTTGCGTTTGCGCTTGCTTAGCGTGATTCTTTACGAGTTTATTTTAGAGAAATTAAGTTACGTAATGGTACAGTGACTCACGTCCACTCCTTACTTTGTCCTGTCACTAATAGAGAGGGGCGGATTGATACTTAGGTTTAGGGACTTTGTAGTTGTATGAGCTTCTAATTGGTTAGTGGTATGCGTGATGCCCCCCCTCACTCAGTTACGTGACGTGCTGCTATTACGGCAGTCTTTAGAACCTTTTCTAGTTTGTTCAATGAGTGGAGGTAGGCTTAGCAGTTACTTAGCAGTAGCAGATCAGCATCAATCAAACCAAAATTTGGTGTATACAAAAAATGTAGTCATGTTCATGTGTCCTCCATGATTGGACCATACGCATTGTTGAGGAATACAGTGGAAATGCATACTTAATGTACAATTGGCATGCCTGGAATAGGTGGGCTAGGTTGGGTGGTACGTTGTACTACTACTTAGGCTTAGTTGTAACTTAGTTTTCTGGAATCAGAATGGAAGACTGGATTACTGTTGATAAATAGTAACTTAAGTAGTCGAACTGCGAATCCCCCGATATTACATGTTGACCAGATGAGATCGGTCAATGTAGTTATTGCAATTGTTGTTTACATAAGTGTTTTTTGACCGTTGTTGAAAAATATTGTATTTGTTTGACACCATCCATCAATGTTTGTCTCTTTCTTATATCTTTCCTGTTCATCAGCACCCAGGGGCAGACGGGCAGGGACTGGGCAGTCGGCGGGACAGGAACACCACCAGGAGGACACCGCTGAGGGCTCCTCTGCTGGCCCCAGTAAGTCTTCTTGTTTTTAATAATATTTCTTATTCCATAACTTTTACTGCCCCATTTCCCCCGAACTATAGTGTGTTTCCAAATGCTATTTTTTTTACCACCAATTATCCTTCGATCTGTACGGTTTCAAAAATCTTATCCCTGCCTCCGCTATGATGAACCTTAGTACTACTACATCCTATCAATCTGTCTGTACTGTAGTAGCTAGTCTTGCCCAGTTGGCCAGTGCCACTCTTTGTGAAAGGTTGTAATATAAAACTCATATTCACCAGTAGCACGTACAATCCGTTGGGTCGTTGTCTTGTAGGGATCTTGCACATACATTTGCACCAGAAAATAGGATGTTGGTGATGGTAGGTTGGACCTTCCTTGCACACCTCAACCAGAAATTCCGCACCCACCACAATTCCACTGCTTGACTATAGTACTGTCTTGTCATACCTATTAGGTCTCGGAACCGTCCCCCCAAGATACCAACAAGTAGACAACCCAGAACATAACACACCCAACCTCTGTCGTGGAAGCAATTCACATGCACACCCTTACTTTCATTTGCTCACTCGTGTAACTTAGTCCACTCCACACCAAATACCACGAAGTCTATGTAAGTTTAAAATGTTTATTTCAATTTGAGAAGGTCTGTACACTGTTTTCTTAGCAGCACCAACCGGCAAATCAATAAAATTAAAACAATATACATTGTTACACTTATACAGTTGGGAATTAAATCATGATAACTGAACAGTGGTGGAAGGCAGCACCACCATCCCATAGCAATTTAGTTTATATACATTTATAAAGGAAGATGTGAGTAAATGGACCCCTCACCTCAGAAGAACCTAGTACTGGTAGTTTGTGCATCGTTCAGAAGCTCTGGTTCGTAGAAGGGAATCTTGCGTCTAATGCGAAAAAAGAAATGGTGTGCGTTAGTATATTGCAACTTGCAAGCATTTCTCAGCCGTGCCAAAAAGTGTAGCATCTATGGATAAGCAATATGGACTAACAGTAACAGTAGTACACCAGTTCTTCCTAAAAAAGTGGCTTGTTAATGTTTGTTGACCGCTTGTACGCAGCGCGTAGACTAGACAGTAGCAGTGTGAGGCAGGTCATGTGGCCTCAAAGGTGTCTTAAGAAGCTGCAAGGTAAAGGTAGCGTCACATGTGCATGGCTAGGGCTAATCAAGCAAAGGCTACAATGATCATATAACTATTAGTGTCTACTCTACTACTACCTGATTTGTACTAGTGATGTATGTTAGTATTAACTCATTTTTCAACCTTGCTACTGATCAATAGGGGGGAGGTGTATATGACGCCTAATAAATGTGTAATGTTTTCTAGGCGCACTACCGACCACCAGTGCTGGGGCCAGTGAACAAGGCGACGCGGAGGGAGAGGAGGCGGCAGTTGCTGCCGATACCGACGATGGAGCGGTAGGGGGAGTGGCAGCACCAGTGGCAGGCGGTGGTAAGTTAGATTCATAATCTTTAACTATTGTTGAACTTGACAGCACACTCACTGCAAGGGTGTACTGTATGTATATGTATACTGTACAGTTGTGACTTAGGGCCCCCATTAGGATGGTGGGCGTATTGCCCCCGCCGGGCCGGCTGGAACTGCCGTCACCGCAGGGGCAAACCTCCCGCCATCCCTGTAGAAAATATTCAGACATGTCCAGGCGGAAAAGGGTTCAATATGGCAGTGGTGTCTCTCTCACCACACCGCCAGCCATATAATCTGCATTTTGGAATGCCTTTGCGTGGCGGCATTGCCGTCTGCCACGGAAAGGCATGCACACATTGCCGAGTATGCTTGGGGGCCCCCATGGAGGGTACCTACCGATGCTATGGTACCCCCCCGACTTTCAAAGCAAAACGTGACAGGCTCCGTGCGGGGCCCGTCATGTTGTGCTTGGAAAAGCAGCACAACATTTTAGCATTGCTTTCAGCAAAGCCAACCAGAATTTAAATTAAAAGAAACAGGGTGCGCCCGCCACTGTGCCGGGCGCATCATCCTAATTAATTGTCCCCACGGGACCCCCACCCTTTTTAGCAGTCGGATGGCGGGCGGACAAAGTCCGCCCGCTATCCGATGTCGTAAGTAAGTATGAGTTCTTGGGGACGTTTGAAGAGTGAACTAGAAGACTAGAATTCCCTTTAATTGGTATAGGACTAGGAGCCGGAGTATTGAGTAACCAATGGCCTCATCTATCTGATTTGAACTCCGCTTTGAAAGTTTTATGGAGAAGAGCACCTGGTGCACTGTTCAACTAAAAAGTGTAAGACAGGTGGAAGGAAGAAGGACGGGCGCCTTTTAAAATGTTATGTACTACTGTGCTTTATTTTATAGTGCTACTCTACCATGCCACTATGTGTATAAATAATTACCTTGTCCTACTGTTTTATTAAGACTATATTTTACAATTGTCTTGTTTTTTTCTTTTTGATACACAGCAACTCCGAAACTCAACCGGAAGGAGTTGGCCGCCAAGGCACGGTGCCGGAAGCTGGAGGCAATCCAGCAGGAATACCGGCGGCTGGTGGTCCTAGCCGAGGAGGATGATGAAACTGCAGCAGCTATTGAATCCTCCTCCAGTGCCCCGGGCCCCAGCCACCGCCCTCCAGCGTTACGGCGCCACCGCCTGGCGGCTGCCCGCCGCCACCGTGTCATCTCCGGTGCCCCCCCCCACTGTGGCTGCAACTGCCGCGGCCTTAGACGCCGCGTCGCCCATTTAGAGGAGGAGATGCGCCAGATGCGTGTCCTCCTCCAGTCCCGCCCCACCAGTTAGTCCCTGTCACTGCCCCTTTTTTAATTCTTGTTCGTTTGGGCGTTCCAGACTTTTTTCTATGGACAGTGGTTGGGGTTAGGGAGGGGGGTGGGTCAGCTTTTGTGGGTTTAGTTTATTTGTTAGGGTAAATTAAATATATTTTTCTATGTTACATGCAATGTTGTTAATGTTTTGTAGGTGGGGTAACTGTTTTACATCACACTGTTTCCTTGCTGGTGCATGGCCGCCCATAGCCTGTGTTTGATTTCAATAATTTGCTGACTGTATAAGACACAAACAGATAGATGCGACACACCTCACTCATTGACTGGTCCTTCTAGTACTTTCAGTCTGTCCTCTAGTCTATGCATTCTTTGGAGTGGTGTTTGAAAATGAAATCATTGACAACATGTCCATTATTAATTCTGCCTCCCCCAAACTTCTCTCTTACCGGTGCTTGATGTTTATGTCCAACTGTGGCACAGCACTGGCTGCATGGTGAAGATGGTTTCCTTTTTCATACATGCCATGATTGGGGTGGTGGTGGTGGTAGTATAGTAGTAGTAGTATACACTGGCAGGGTGGCAGCATTTCCAAAAAAAGAAAAGGAGATAGTCAATCGCCTTTGAGAGACTGTTAGAGGAGTAGTTGAATGAAGTACATCACAGAATTTACCGAGCAACAATTATATGCTCAAATATTTGACAAAAAAACTGAATGGTGGTTATTATGAGGATAGCCTACTAGACAGAGTTACAAACTATAGTTTTGTCGACTCGAGTCACTTGACTATGCCTAGAGTCTAACAGTTAGTGCTGTATATGAGGAATGACAACAAACAAATCCAATCAATGCCGGCAATTCATGCTGAGGTATATGTTCCTTTGTTAAATAAAATAACTTCTGAAATATCCTACTCATGGGTGGGCAAGCAGAAGAAGATCATCGCTCTGCATTGAAATTGAAGTAGTGTTGCTTTCACCACATCCGCCCCAGCAAGTGTATGATTAAGTATTGGTGTACATTTAATTTAGTTACACCTCGACAATAAGTCACACAGCCCGGGGGAAGAGGGTTAGGGTTTGTTGAATGGATGGGAAGGGGGATTTTGGGAAAGGTTTGACATAGAAAAACAGTATGCATACATAGACAAACAAACGACAATCATTGAAGACTACCATGCCATATCCATTCCATATGTTAAGGGAGAAAAAGGCAATGCATGCCTGATGATGAGACCCGGATTACATACACTTCTATTTCTTGTTCTGTTCCGGCCTTAATACTTTAACAGATAGCAAATAGAAATTTTAAATATTGGTAGTGAAGAATCGTAAACACAGAGCAAACGTAATGATGATTGATAATAACAACTCCAAGAAAACACTGTTGTAAAGATTGTATACAAGATAGTAATCAAATTATTTAAAAGAAGTTAAGTGGATACTGTTACTGTCTTATCCTGGTCAAAAAGGTGGACTGGTTTTGCGCATCTCGGCATTCCTCTTGATCCTCTCGTCCATCAATCTTGGGTGTGTCGCCTCGCCACTCGCCACTGCCCGGCTGGAAAAAAAAGGTGATTGATTGGTAAGGTAATTAATATGCATTGTAATGTTTTACAAAGTTTTGGCCAAGGCCCGGCCTGTAATTTTAGATTGAAAACCAAAGGGGATATTGAGAAAGAAAGTGAAAACAAATGCACAAGTGATGGTGTAGTGCAACAAGAACACTTTCCGAGGTGGCATGTATGCATATGCATCATCTCTACTCTAGTCTGTTTCCAGCATTGACCTTCAACAGTAACAGGAGAGATCAGGCCCACAGTGCTTACCACCATTAGCACATCCTACGTTAACACTTTAGAGTCCTTTTTTTTTCTCTCAAAGAGTTGGACAAACGCAAAGCACATTATCCATTCCAAACATAGCATTTTACAGTTAAAGTTAGTAAAATCAATGCACTGCAGTCATCCCACCGCTACACTCTATTCAACTTCTACACAGACATTTGGGTCTGCTGTGGTTGTTGTTGACGTGTTTACCTTTAGGCTTTTCCGTTGCCACTCCTGAAACATCCTCCTCCTGACTTCATCATCATCTCTGAATCGATACTTTTACTGACTGAAGATCGGCCTGCAGTATAAGTATAATTTTTATGAATCACCCAGAGTAGAAATATAAATATTACTGACTTGAGTCATTCTTTATTGTGTACAGAAAGATAGATTACTACTAGTACACTTTGACATCACTTTGTGCACAACAAACAACGCAAACACAAAGACCAATAGCTCAGAGTCAGGTGTCCACTGTCCAATGCATGCCATTAATTGTCATTCATTACCTGTTCCTTCTCATCTTAAGTTAACGGGCCGTCTCTTTCGCCATCATCATGAGGGACGGTGCTGTTAAGTCAGTCATTTGCATTGCGCAGATTGAGTGAGTCCCCTTCCTGTATTGAATTAAAAGCAATGTATCACCAAGAAGCAGGAGAAGCACACATTTCTTGTTTGCAAGAAGGGGAAAATTAGTGTGTTCTGTAGAAAGTTGATTAGTGGCAGTGCACAATTACATCAATTCATGCGCAACACACACAACAAAATCTACATCATTCAGTCTGCGATTCTGCGGCCAATGCATGGCATCAATCATTACCTGTTGCATCTCATCTCGTTAACGCTGCAGGCCGTCTCTTTCGCCATCATCATGATGGACGGTGCTGTTAAGTCACAGTCATTTGCATTGCGCAGATTGAGTGAGTCCCCTTCCTGTATTGAATTAAAAGCAATGTATCACCAAGAAGCAGGAGAAGCACACATTTCTTGTTTGCAAGAAGGGGAAAATTAGTGTGTTCTGTAGAAAGTTGATTAGTGGCAGTGCACAATTACATCAATTCATGCGCAACACACACAACAAAATCTACATCATTCAGTCTGCGATTCTGCGGCCAATGCATGGCATCAATCATTACCTGTTGCATCTCATCTCGTTAACGCTGCAGGCCGTCTCTTTCGCCATCATCATGATGGACGGTGCTGTTAAGTCACAGTCATTTGCATTGCGCAGATTGAGTGAGTCCCCTTCCTGTATTGAATTAAAAGCAATGTATCAACAAGATGCAGGAGAAGTATACATTTCTTGTTTGCAAGAAGGGGAAAATTAGTGTGTTCTGTAGAATGTTGATTAGTGGCAGTGCACAATTACATCAATTCATTCATGCGCAACACACACAACAAAATCTACATCATTCAGTCTGCTATTCTGCGGCCAATGCATGGCATCAATCATTACCTGTTGCATCTTATTTTCAGTTAATGGCCAGTCTCTCTCGGCTCTGAAGGAGGATAGCTATAGAAGTCATCAGATTCATGGTCCACTTGTTTTGGAAGGACGAGGAAAGTTTGAATTTGTTGTTACCATCATCCAATCATCATTCATGAGGGAAATGGAATTGAGCAGGAGATGCACTATGATCGAGCGGAGGAGCTGGATTCTGAGGACTGTAGTGTCAAATGGCAGACACCTGAAACTTGTATCTTAAATTAGAAGAGTAGAAGACGGTGATAATGCATTTGTTGCGATTCACAAGTTTATAACCGGAACGACAGACACAAACAAACGGGGAAAAAAGGGAGGAAGACAGTAAGTGCGAGCCTAATTGTCAGGGAAGTATAGCTCGTCCTCAAACTCTGGGGGATCTTCCAGTAGTAGGTAATCATCTGACACAATACTTCCGTCACCTGAGCCGCTGTCCTCATCTTCCTCTGTTGATTCATGCATTGTGTAATTCGGTGGTATGAAGTGCTGATTCATTTTGATCATTGTTAACCTCTCCACGTTTTTGGGAGATAGACTGGTCCTTCTCAAGGTTACAATGGAACCAGCAGCACTGAAAACACGTTCGGAAGAGACACTTGCGACAGGGCAAGCCAGATAGCTTATCGCCAGCCTGCTGAGCTGTGGTCATTGAGACCTTTTCCTATACCAATACTGCACTGGGTTTTGATCAACGTACACCTCTGTTGGGTCGTCCAGATAGGCCTGGACCATCCGCTCAATGTTCAGGGTTGCTGCTGGTAAGCTTTTGTGCTGTTTTTTCTGTGCATCAGCACTGTGCTTAAGGCCCATCTTTACATACCAATCTGATAATGATTGTACTCGGCCGAATGATCCAGTTACTGTTTTTGTAGTCGATGGTGATGGTGAGTGTTGCGATTGTGAGCCAACCGCACTGCCCTCAGCCGACGAAGTTGCACTTGATTCTGCATGGCCTGCTTCAGTATCAGTACTTGTTGTGGGTTGATGTGGCGGGCTTTTAATTAGCAGCCCTTCGTTTTCAAACTTGATGGCTGCTTCAGCTATACAACTTTTGTAGCGGGCAACATCATTGTCGGAAAAAGAAAGGAATAGTCCTAATTTTGCACGTGGATCCAGAATTGTGGCACAAATGTAATGTTCTTGTGACAACATTTTATTTTGTATCCTTACATTTTCTGATAAGCGCCTGGATAAGCTCTCCACCAAGTCATGGGCTTGCCTTCTGTCCTCTACACCTTTGTAGGATTCAGACACATTATTCAGCTCATGCTCTAGCATTTGCAACAATGGGATAGCTTGGCCCATTGTACAGTCCTCCTTGCTGATTTCACGTGTGAAGACCTCAAAAGGAGACAGCATCTCAGTCAGGCATTGAATTATGGTCCATTGCTCCCTCTGAAGGGTCATGCCTTTAACACTAGCATCACTGCTTCTGTACCAGACATATTCATTGAGTGACCTGTGCTGTTCGTACAGACGATCAAGCATGTAATACGTTGAGTTCCAACGTGTTGCCACCTCCTGGATGAGTGCCTTGACTGGCATCCTACGGTCACGTTGGATGATCCTCAGCTGCTTCCGAGCTTTAAAAGAATGGCTGAAATGAGTGCATATTCTTCGGCAGATGGCCAGTAAATTGCTTACTATGGGTTCTTTTTTCAGAAAGTCTTGCACTATAATGTTTATGCAGTGTGCCAAACACCGAACCCTGAAATAGGAACCAAGTTCCATGGCCTTAAGTACATTACTGCCATTGTCTGTGGCAACAAAACCAATACCAAGCCCTCTGGGCCGCAGCCATTCCAAAACCTTGGTGCGAAACTCTTCTAAAATGTTTTCAGCCGTATGAGATTTCTCCATGGCGAACATGGCTACAGTTGCATGTTTCCGAGTACCTTCAAAAATCGCAGCTGTGTCAACAACACCTCGTGCAGATAGTTGATCTCTAACCCCCACAAAAGCGATCCAGTGTGCAGTGATGAACATGTAATCTGTGGCTTGGCAACTGGTCCACATGTCTGTTGTCAGGTGGATATTGTGCACAGCACTCTGCTGCAAACCGTGACCAACTAATTCCAGCCCATCATGATGTAGTGCCGGAACAGCAATTCTTGCGAAATAGGACCGGCTGGGAACTTTCCATTTCGGGCAGATGGCAGACACAAATTCAAGGAAACCCACCCCTTCCACAAATGAAAAAGGAAGAAGGTCCAGCGCTAACATTTTAGCCAGCTTCGCATTGTACAATCGTGCCGTTGGGTGGTTGCGTTGGAACTGCCCCTCCAACCTAAACATGCTGTCAATGGTAGGCTGGCTTACTTTCCTTAGTGGTGCTGTTTTCATTAACCCACTAAGGCTCAACGACACAGATTGTCTCATTGAGGTACTCGCCGGTCGCCTTGGTGTCTCACCCACACTCTGAGTATGGCTCTTACTGCGGTGCCACTCTGATGTTACTGAGGAGGAAGTGGGCGTTACCACTGCAGTGACTGCACTACTGGAGACAGGGCTAGAAATGCCTCCCTGTTCTTCACCTGCCACCACAATAATATCGCTCCCTGATTCCTGACCAACTTCAAAGGGTTTAGTTTTCCTACTTTCTTTTAACTTACGTAGGTGATCCTCCCACACGATATTGTGGTGTATTTTTAGATGACTTGCTTGTCCTCCGGTACCATAGTTTGTACCAAGCTTACCACGCCGAACACCTTGCCGACAAATTGCGCATATAGCAACGTTCTCCTCCTTGGCGCTAACAGAAAAGAAGTCCCAAACTGGGGAGGAGAACTTTCTGGCACTGCTGGATGTGCCACTTTCAACACCAGATGAACTTGAGGGGGTGCTTGAAAATATGTGACCCTGTCCACCTACACTGTGACTTTTACTACCACTTCCTACTGAGATGGTTGAGCTGGATGTAGGTCCCTGCTGGGCCTTGGAAAATATGGCAGCTGGAGGTAGTGGTGGTGTAACCTGTGTTGGTGAGATCCGTGCTACATCCCGCTCAGTAGCAGCCTTTCTGGATAGGGTGAGAATGTCGGTCTCCAATCCCTTTGGGGCGGGAGTAATGTGCGTGATGACTGGCTCGTCTTCATCAACATCATCACCCCCCTCTTCTACATCTACCTCCATAACTCGAAGTTTTTCTGGGACCTTCCTTTTCAGAAGCAATGTCTTGTGGCGTACTTCACTCTCAGACCGAGCTGGTGGGACCCAAGTGTCATCACGATCATCAGAAGCGGGGCTTGAAGAAGAAGATGATGGACTAAGCCTCCTTTTCCTTGCTGGTGGTCTGGAAGACAATTGATCTTCTGAAACAGTGGTTTGACTTCGCTCCACTTTGTCTGCAGGAAGCTCGATTTCCTGAAATGCCCCTACGTCAGGAGCAACAACTACTATGGTGGGCTGTTGCGGCGGCTGCTGCTGTTCTGGTTGCTGCGGCTGCTGCTGTTCTGGTTGCGGCGGCTACTGCTGTTCTGGTTGCAGCGGCTGCTGCTGTTCTGGTTGCGGCGGCTGCTGCTAATCTGGTTGCGGCGGCTGCTGCTGTTCTGGTTGCGGCGGCTTGACACTGATCTGCTGAGTTTGCGCCTGCGTTGAACTTGATTGTGTACTACTTTGCGGTAATGACATTTCTTCAACATCGCTGCCCGTTAGTAGACTGGCTACCTCTGCGACAGTAAAGCCCTTGGGCCTAGGTTGGTGGGGTTGCTGGACCGCTGTGCTGCTCCCAGCTTGGTTCCCGGACAACGCTTTGGTGCCAAAAAAAACCTTGGCCGGCACACCACCAGTCGTGGTTAATGGCACTTCCTTTTTCTGTTCCTTCTTCTCACCAGCAACTTTCTTGGTACTGGACCTGGTACCTTTCTTTGGGGCCATCTTCTTCTGATGTCAGGTAGGAGGCAGATGCACAACAAGTTCTGGTCACACGTGGGCGTGATGCGCAGCAGGACTTCTGTCTGGCTGGCAGTACAACGGGTAGCCAGGTGATGCCGATGACACCTCCTACTCTGTCTTTTGTGCACCTAAAAGCAAAGAAGACAGGAGAAGAACATCAGTGAAATGTTGCATTTGTTTTTGTGGTTCAGTTACTTAGTACTGTACTAGTGCAAACAAAAGATAGTCTAGCCATTTATGACTTTTTTTTAACTAGAGCTATGTTATACTACTAGTACTGTGTACAGCCACACACTACACTCTCAGGAAGGTGATGTCTAAAAATTCAACAGATCACATAGAAAACACTTGATCAATAAAGCTGTGGCTACCTGCTCTGATCCTAGTTGATGAAAAAGCAGGCCTGTTGGCAGACAAGGCCAGGCAAGCTTGTAGGCCTAGGCCTCAAAATGGCCACCAGCCACATGGCCAGGCCCAACAACATCAGCAAGGCCACCCCCAAAAACACACTTCCCCAACTCAATCCACTGCCATCCATGCCCTAAATGATGTCTAAATTCAACAGATCACATAGAAAACGCTTGATCAATAAAGCTGTGGCTACCTGCTCTGATCCTAGTGGATGTAAAAGCAGGCCTGTTGGCAGACAAGGCCAGGCAAGCTTGTAGGCCTAGGCCTCAAAATGGCCACCAGCCACATGGCCAGGCCCAACAACATCAGCAAGGCCACCCCAAAAAACACACTTCCCCAACTCAATCCAATACCATCCATGCCCTAAATGATGTCTAAATTCAACAGATCACATAGAAAACACTTGATCAATAAAGCTGTGGCTACCTGCTCTGATCCTAGTGGATGAAAAAGCAGGCCTGTTGGCAGACAAGGCCAGGCAAGCTTGTAGGCCTAGGCCTCAAAATGGCCACCAGCCACATGGCCAGGCCCAACAACATCAGCAAGGCCACCCCAACAAACACACTTCCCCAACTCAATCCAATGCCATCCATGCCCTAAATGATGTCTAAATTCAACAGATCACATAGAAAACACTTGATCAATAAAGCTGTGGCTACCTGCTCTGATCCTAGTGGATGAAAAAGCAGGCCTGTTGGCAGACAAGGCCAGGCAAGCTTGTAGGCCTAGGTCTCAAAATGGCCACCAGCCACATGGCCAGGCCCAACAACATCAGCAAGGCCACCCCCAAAAACACACTTCCCCAACTCAATCCAATGCCATCCATGCCCTAAATGATGACTAAATTCAACAGATCACATAGAAAACACTTGATCAATAAAGCTGTGGCTACCTGCTCTGATCCTAGTGGATGAAAAAGCAGGCCTGTTGGCAGACAAGGCCAGGCAAGCTTGCAGGCCTAGGCCTTAAAATGGCCACCAGCCACATGGCCAGGCCCAACAACATCAGCAAGGCCACCCCAAAAAACACACTTCCCCAACTCAATCCAATGCCATCCATGCCCTAAATGATGTCTAAATTCAACAGATCACATAGAAAACACTTGATCAATAAAGCTGTGGCTACCTGCTCTGATCCTAGTGGATGAAAAAGCAGGCCTGTTGGCAGACAAGGCCAGGCAAGCTTGTAGGCCTAGGCCTCAAAATGGCCACCAGCCACATGGCCAGTCCCAACAACATCAGCAAGGCCACCCCCAAAAACACACTTCCCCAACTCAATCCAATGCCATCCATGCCCTAAATGATGTCTAAATTCAACAGATCACATAGAAAACACTTGATCAATAAAGCTGTGGCTACCTGCTTTGATCCTAGTGGATGAAAAAGCAGGCCTGTTGGCAGACAAGGCCAGGCAAGCTTGTAGGCCTAGGCCTCAAAATAGCCACCAGCCACATGGCCAGGCCCAACAACATCAGCAAGGCCACCCCCAAAAACACACTTCCCCAACTCAATCCAATGCCATCCATGCCCTAAATGATGTCTAAATTCAACAGATCACATAGAAAACACTTGATCAATAAAGCTGTGGCTACCTGCTCTGATCCTAGTGGAGGAAAAAGCAGGCCTGTTGGCAGACAAGGCCAGGCAAGCTTGCAGGCCTAGGCCTCAAAATGGCCACCAGCCACATGGCCAGGCCCAACAACATCAGCAAGGCCACCCCAAAAAACACACTTCCCCAACTCAATCCAATGCCATCCATGCCCTAAATGATGTCTAAATTCAACAGATCACATAGAAAACACTTGATCAATAAAGCTGTGGCTACCTGCTCTGATCCTAGTGGATGAAAAAGCAGGCCTGTTGGCAGACAAGGCCAGGCAAGCTTGTAGGCCTAGGCCTCAAAATGGCCACCAGCCACATGGCCAGGCCCAACAACATCAGCAAGGCCACCCCCAAAAACACACTTCCCCAACTCAATCCAATGCCATCCATGCCCTAAATGATGTCTAAATTCAACAGATCACATAGAAAACACTTGATCAATAAAGCTGTGGCTACCTGCTCTGATCCTAGTGGATGAAAAAGCAGGCCTGTTGGCAGACAAGGCCAGGCAAGCTTGCAGGCCTAGGCCTCACAATGGCCACCAGCCACATGGCCAGGCCCAACAACATCAGCAAGGCCACCCCAAAAAACACACTTCCCCAACTCAATCCAATGCCATCCATGCCCTAAATGATGTCTAAATTCAACAGATCACATAGAAAACACTTGATCAATAAAGCTGTGGCTACCTGCTCTGATCCTAGTGGATGAAAAAGCAGGCCTGTTGGCAGACAAGGCCAGGCAAGCTTGCAGGCCTAGGCCTCAAAATGGCCACCAGCCACATGGCCAGGCCCAACAACATCAGCATGGCCACCCCCAAAAACACACTTCCCCAACTCAATCCAATGCCATCCATGCCCTAAATGATGTCTAAAAATTTAACAGATCACATAGAAAACAATTGATCAATAAAGCTGTGGCTACCTGCTCTGATCCTAGTGGATGAAAAAGCAGGCCTGTTGGCAGACAAGGCCAGGCAAGCGTGTAGGCCGAGGCCTCAAAATGGCCACCAGCCACATGGCCAGGCCCAACAACATCAGCAAGGCCACCCCAAAAAACACACTTCCCCAACTCAATCCAATGCCATCCATGCCCTAAATGATGTCTAAATTCAACAGAGCACATAGAAAACACTTGATCAATAAAGCTGTGGCTACCTGCTCTGATCCTAGTGGATGAAAAAGCAGGCCTGTTGGCAGACAAGGCCAGGCAAGCTTGCAGGCCTAGGCCTCAAAATGGCCACCAGCCACATGGCAAGGCCCAACAACATCAGCAAGGCCACCCCCAAAAACACACTTCCCCAACTCAATCCAATGCCATCCATGCCCTAAATGATGCCTAAATTCAACAGATCACATAGAAAACACTTGATCAATAAAGCTGTGGCTACCTGCTCTGATCCTAGTGGATGAAAAAGCAGGCCTGTTGGCAGACAAGGCCAGGCAAGCTTGCAGGCCTAGGCCTCAAAATGGCCACCAGCCGCATGGCCAGGCCCAACAACATCACAAAGGCCACCCCAAAAAACACACTTCCCCAACTCAATCCAATGCCATTCATGCCCTAAATGTGCTTGAAAATGAAATCCATTCAAAAAACAAAAGGAACAGTTGCTTCATCATGCACACACACCCATGAGGCCATGCCCATGGCTAGCTCGGGCCTACTACTACAACCCACCAAATTTAAAAAACAAAAAAAGGAACGATGATAATTAATTAATTAATTAACAAAAATAAATTGTAGTTACAACAACTGCAATGCCCACAATCAAACACAACAACCACTTACTTGTAAAATATCCTATTCCAAAAATCCTGAAATCCAATTGCAATGATGCAGCAGACAAAAAGAGTGATCTTTCCAGCTCCAAATCCAAAGACAGAATGAGCAGGAGATGGACAAAGCACTGGGAGGAGCCTGCTGGACAGGAACAGGAAGTTGGAGATTCTGTGTCACTTCCTCCCTCTCTCCACCTTTAAAAAAAATGACTCCTTGCACAAAAATGTCAATGTAAGGAGTTCTTTTCATCCAAAATCAGCATTTGCAGATGGTTTCATGCTGCTAGAGCCGATATTCCTCTCCAAATTGTAAATTTTACGTTGTTGAGTTCTCGAGCTTCACATTCCTTCCGCCGGCGTGTCGAAAACGATATGATCGCGTTCTCTTCTTTGTCCCTGTCGCGTTGGATATGACGTGTTCGCGGTCTCTTTCTCCTGTTCGCGTTCGATTACACGTGACCGCGTCCTCATCCTCTAGCTCGCGATGTAGAATGACATGTTCGAGATCTCAATCTTCTCATACTCGCGCGGTGCATGATCGCGAGAAGAAAGACGTGATCGCGCGACAAATGACGTGATCGCGTGACAAATGACGTTAATGCGGCCGCGAACTCTCGCAAGACATCGCAAAATGGCTATCAAAATCCAACATCTCGTGGAGAACGCGACCGGGTCAAGTAAACTTGTCGGAGAACGCAGGGATTCAGGTAAGGCGATCGCGCGCGCGCAAGAATGTATTATTTTACAGCGCGAGCAAGAAACAAATTATCGCTAAGCTGCGGAATGCGGAAATTTTGACATTTTCGCGCTTTCCGCGGAACGCGAAAATGCCAAAATATCGCAATTTCCGCGAACGGAACGGAATTTTGGCCCAGGCCTACTTGGCACTCAAGTTGAGGGAAATTGGCTTAAGGAGTACCGCTTTAGAATGGATGGTGAATTTTTCAAAAGAAAGATAATTCTAGATTTGTGAACCTCCCTGCTACTCTGAGATGGACCCTTTGAAATGTGGGATTTCACAGGGCTCCGCACTCAGCCCCACTCTTTTTAATATCTATGTTAGACCACTAGACTCCATTTTCATCTACAACTGGTGAATACCTCCCCAGCTAGGGGGGAGGCAGAGTTGTCTGCCGACAACTTAAAAGACCGTACCTGTTTCTACTATTACATCTTTCGCAGCAGACGTCATTTACATGGATCCACCTTTGGCGAATCCTTCTGAATTGGATTTTGCAAGCCCTACTGTTGAGTTAGAAGGATGGATTTAACCCAGATCCGTTGACTGGGGAGAATGTTTGCAATGTCAGCATTAAGTCCATCATTTGTGTGCTGTAACACTTTTCGCCCTAAGTGGAATGGGTATGCCCATACGTGGGTCCCTTGCTCACTGTGCCACTGGATTCAAGCTAGCCTGGCTGAAGAAGGGTGACATACCCTGAAACTGGTCCCAGGATGCTTGTTTCCAGTCCAGGGAGGACCTGGCCTGGCAGTTTGGTCTGGATTGTTCCCATGGGGGACAGGGTCAAGACTGATTTGCATATGGCTGGGTCCAAACTGGGGTGGCGTAGTGGGCAGAAGAACGATGGATTTAACCCAGATCTTTTGACTGGGGAGAATGTTTGCAATGTCAGCATTCCGTCCATCATTTGTGTGCTGTAACACTTTTCGCCCTAAGTGGGATGGGTATGCCCAGACGTGAGTCCCTTGCTCACTGTGCCACTGGATTCAAGCTAGCCTGGCTTTAGAAGGGTGACATACCCTGAAACCGGTCCCAGGATGCTTGTTTCCGGTCCAGGAAGGACCTGGCCTGGCAGTTTGGTCTGGATTTTTCCCATGGGGCACAGGGTCAAGACTGATTTGCATATGGCTGGGTCCAAACTGGGGTGGCGTAGTGGGCAGAAGAACGATGGATTTAACCCAGATCTTTTGACTGGGGAGAATGTTTGCAATGTCAGCATTCCGTCCATCATTTGTGTGCTGTAACACTTTTCGCCCTAAGTGGGATGGGTATGCCCAGGCGTGGGTCCCTTGCTCACTGTGTCACTTGATTCACGCTAGCCTGGCTGAAGAAGGGTGACATACCCTGAAACCGGCCCCGGGATGCTTGTTTCTGGTCCAGGGAGGACCTGGCCTGGCAGTTCGGTCTGGACTGTTCCCATGGGGTACAGGGTCAAGACTGATTTGCATATGGCTGGGTCCATCATTTGTTTGCTGTAACACCACTGTTGAATCACAGCCTCCTGTTTCCCAGCTCAGTACCTCCTGGTACTATATGGATCAAGATGACTTTTCAACGGACAGTTCTTCTGTTTTGCATCCACTTGCTTTTTATTTCATGGTTAAGACGTACTTATCTAGTCCTGCCTTGTATTTATGTCTGGATCATACTCTCCTTGGATTTTTTATTTATGTGGATTAGATTTGTGACTCTTTTTTTCTTGCTAATCAATTGCCATTACCTACCAGAACGTTCTGCTGCTGAACTGGTCGACGGGGTGCTGGCCCCCGATTCTCCATCACATAAACTGAAAATAGACTTGGCCCTCATCAACATTCCAGCCATTTCAGAGTCTGATGGCATTGTGTGGGAGACCCTGCAGATACCATATGTTTTCTAAGTTTCTATGGGTGATGTAATAATACCTGGGCTACATTCGATGTTTGGGAAGTTGACACTGTAAATTCTATGTTTTCAAAACTAGAGTATTATACCATTTTTGGTTCAGAAGACCTATACATTATTTCTGCTAATAATGCCGATATATTCTGTTATCATTGTTAAGGACATCATTCTCTGCCCAGCCAGTGGTCTGCATCCCCATTTTAATTATATACAATGGTAACATTATCCAACTCCTCCACAAGGGAATTTAAAAAAACAAGAAGACAAGTTTGTATATTTTACAGGATATGACACTTCAGACCCCACGTCAATTTTTTTCAAATTAACTCCCACCACTCCCAAAAAATATATGCTTACTCAGACCAGGCTTATATATACAGCTTTGTTTGTCCACCAGGTAGCCCTTAAAGGTTTTGACTACTGTAAGGATACCATCGATTTGAAATCGATTTGGTGTATGAAATCCTGGCAGTTTCAGGGCACAGCAATCTTATTTCGAGCCTGTTTAATCCCTACACAAATGATTTTCTTGAATGAAATGATGCAGCAGACTACTTGTCTGAGAGTGGGAAAAAGGAAACAAATGAATGCCCTGACCATTCTCTCTGTTGTCCACTTTGATAACTGGCAGAATTTGAAAAATCACACTGCAGAACAATGCAATAGTATAGTGCAGAATGGCACATTTGATTCTTCATTTTTGATTCCTGGTGGGCGGTTGCTGTGGGTGGTAGACACAAATGATTCTTATGCCCATTTTCTTAATTCCACACCTGGGTTTAAATCAAGTAGACCTGAAACCCGATACTCTCAGTCAATACATTCTGGTATTGTTACCACCTATTCAGTACAAAAGCTATGCGAACAAGCGTGGGAAAATTCCATACTGTCTGCAGTGAAACAACATCTATATCTTCTGTGCAAGGATATACATTTATCAGATTTTCTTTTTGATCCTAAATCCCCACGTTCTAAAAGATTTATATATGCTACCTATTATGAAATTTGGAAATTATTCCAGATAGAAGCTGCTGCACATTTAAGACCAATTGACCAAGACAATTTAGATAAATTGCTTACTGTTCTCATCTTCTCGTCTTTATAATTGAACAACATTGTGTCTTCTGTAATTGATATTGTGCAGAGTGACATGTCAACATTGTATCATGGGCAAAGTCATCTTAGATCTATCATGCAGTTTAGCTGGATGCTTAAAACACTCAAAAATTGGTGTGTTCTATGGCATTACTTGAATTTGAGCAATTTGTTTCTACTTCTTAATTTAACACGCAAATAGCAATTGATGGCCATGAAAGATGCAGTCTACAGAATACTACATTTGGAGAAATTGGAACAACTCCCATTCACTATAGCTGAAACACCTTCGGTGGGTGGTCAATACACAGAGTTATTTAATTGCCTATTTCGAACTTTCAGTTCACAGATTATATGAAACACTTCCCTGTAGGCAGATGTAAACCATCTTCATTCATGAATTATGGTCACTTCCCTTTACTTATCATTGTTAACGTACCAATAAGGACGTTTTTACTACTGGAGAAGAATGCAGCTCTACTGTTGGACATTCACTTGTTTGTAAACATGTTAATCCACTGTGCATGTAATACTTCGGCGCCCAATTTGGCCTGATAAAAAGGAATTCCAGTTCCTGCAATTCTCCCTTTTATTACAATACTCTCTAATGGGAGTTATTGAATGCTTAGTGATCAGACTGTTGTGGAATACGGGCTGGAGTCATGTGTATTTTGTCCATTTCCCAGTTAGTCACTTGTTTTAACGTCTTGTTTCCCCCTCCACATGGGGTTGTAAGTAGCTCATTGTACCCTTCTATTCCAACTTTAAAGACAGACTTTAACAAGCTAAGCAGACTCAAATGATTATTGTTACAATAAGAAGCAGCTCTTACATTTGCTTGAGAGACCTTCGAACTCCAGGTGACTAGGACTTCTAGGGAAATACAGTCATTGTTAAATAGAAACCTTCCCCTGCATCTGGGAGAATGTGGGAATCAAATCTTTAATGTCTCTAGTACGGCCAGCCTTGCACACTTTTTTAAGGTTGTTGGATCTGGCCTCGTTAGTTCTTTTCAAACCGTCTTTGGAGTAATCCCGGCTTTTCTTCACTCCCTTTTCTCAAGAGTATTTGGAGGATTTCCATTCGTGTTATTCCTCATTTGTAACATTTTCATCCTGTTTCTGTTCCTCCACAAAGGATGCTCCTTCTGTGGCCGTTTTGGAATCGCACTGCTCCAACCCTACCATGAGAGTATGCTACAGATATTTGGAATGTTTCTACTACAGGAGCTGGATATTAATTGGTCCCTAACAGTTTGACCTGCCTGGTTTACCTGTGCGCAATACATGTACCACTGTACATGGTGCCCCTTTGAAAGGGCACTGGACATTTGCCTGGCACCACAAACATCAGCTGCCTTGGACATTGGACTAATGTGAGTCCCTTGGCGACCCATTTTCAGGAGTGTCCTTTGGGTTTGCGACTTCTCAACAATATGAAGTTTGAGCCACCAACCTTTGAGGAAACATGTTCATCGGCACATGAATCACAGGATACAGGCTTTGCGAACACGTATGCAGGTTGCCCAGTAGTTGTCTCTGAATCGGCTGAGACCGAAAATCATGCCTGTTCTTTGGAACACGTAACTTGGGCTGTTGACGAATCATTATATGCGGCATCTGACTCCGGCCTTTGCGTTGGCGGGTGACACAATGGATTCCTCCAAAACACCATCATTTGATTAAGTTTCTAACTGGCACATGCATCAACAATGCCATTTGCGATTCCTTAAAAGCGAAAAATAAGGATTCGCTAATAAGGAATAGCAAAAGGCTATGCATGTAGAAATCGCTTACAAAATAGCGATTTCTAAACATTCCTTAATTGCTACTCGCAAATTGTGAGTAGCAATTAAGGAATACCTCCCCATTGATTCCTATGGGCCTAGAGGCCCATAGGAATGAATGGGAGGACTTTCTCAATTTGCTAATCTCAATTAGAGAATCGCAAATTGCTCATGCTATTTCAATAGTGCCAGGGCGTCAAAAAGGACACCCTGTTGAACCCCTGAAATCTGCATATGAATACATCTTGCACACACACATGCCCCAAGGGCATGTGTGTGTGTAAAATGGAACTTTGAAAAATGCACTTTAGTGCATTTTTCAAAGTTTTTGCAAATTACCATGAAGTTCAACTTCATGGTAATTTGCTCCCCCTATTAGCGAAATCGCTAATTTTTAAACTTTCATGCATTGCATATAAGGAATCTCAATTTGGGATTCCTTAAATGCAATCGCAATTTAAGGAATCGCTATTTAGAGATTCCTTAAATAGCGATTTTTACATTTGGGATGATGCATCCCAAATGCAAAAATACCGGTCGCATAGGGGCAGATTCTGCTAATCTGCCCGTTTGCGAGCAGGTTTCTCGTTGATGCATGTGGCCCTAAATTGACAGTTCCTACTATTCATTTTCAATATATTCCACTTATGTAAACTACGCTCTGAATTTGTTCACCTTCAGATTACACATATTACATTTGATATTTTCTTTAGTGCTATTATCCTGACCAAACCGAGGGCGTTATGTATTTTCTTCATGGACCAGAGAAGTTTTCCCTATTTTAGTCTAATTGTGCATGTTGTAGCCTGCCTTTTCTTTTGCACACATTACTATATAAATACGTTTGCTTTTGTGCCACATAGTATTTTCAGACTGAGCCTGCATATGTTTGCGTGTTCTGTTCTTTTCCTGGGATTTAGTCTGATTGTATTCTGGGGTGCCAATTCACTTGTTTCTCTGGTAAGGTTAGGAGGGCAAGTGAGGCACTATAGCTAGTTGGATTTGAGCTCATAGATACTGAGGGGGTATGGTGACTTATTCCCAACATGCCAATGTTCTATGGTCCCAAGCCTGGTTCCAGCTCTGAGCAGAATCCCTGCAACAGCCTCTGCATAAAATGCACGAGAGAAATGATACGATTGAACTGCAAATAAATGCAGGATGGCATTGAAACATAATCCATGTTTTTTTAGTTTAACTTGAAAAGCTTGGGGGGCTTTCTAAATGTTCCAGACCCTTTTGAATGCGTGGGCAGATGGTTTTTTTTGGGTGCAGTTTTATATAGCGCAAACTCTACCCAAAGGTATAGGAGTGCTTTGCATGAGCACCAGTAACATTGCACATGGACACATTCATGTTTTGAAGGCATGGGAAGATTAAGTGATGTGCCCAGATGCACAGTATATTAAGCTGACGCCGAGACTCAAACCCGCTTCCTGAGTTCCATAGTTGGCAGCTCTGGTTGTCATGCCTCATCTCCTCCCCTTTCAGATGTGGCTTTTTCTATTGCACAAAAAGACTCAGCACAACATCTCTGTTTGGATTTACAGACCTATTTCCACATGTTCTTGCTCTTTTTAAAAATGTTCCTTTACCTTGCATTGAGAGTGACTCGCCATGCACTGCTAATTACCCCACATATTACATCTTCTATGACATCATTGATAATATCACTGCAACATTAGCTGTAAAATTATTAATGAAAAAACTGTGCATGGTTGAGGCGTGAGTTATAGTTATCTTAGGACACGAATTATAGTTTCTTGAGATACGTATAACTGTAACTGCTGAATTTCTATGGGTTTGTGTGTGTAAAATCTAGACCTAACTATAATGTCCATTTAACCTTTGTTTTTGGGTGAATTTCTATGGTTTTTTAATTCTATTTCCTAAATATAACGTCCCGGTACCCTTTGTTTATATATATAGATATAGATATATATATCATTCAGTCTGGCCCAAGTTCGGAGGCTCCCGGGTGCTCTAAGGCGGTGCACGCGAGGCGCAGCAGGACCCGCTGCGAATACAAGAATTCAGCTTTTCCCATAGGGAAGTTTTTTCCTCATGCACTCCCGTGTGACGGAGTCAAAAACCACACCGGTGTGAGCAAGGTCTCCGTAGAGACCGAAACGCATTAGGTTTTGCTGGATGCTGAAATAAAGAAACTGTAATTTGATCCAAAACCCGGTGTGGTTTTTGACTCCGTCACACGGGAGTGCATGAGGAAAAAACTTCCCTATGGGAAAATCTGAATTCCAATTCATAGATATATATATATATATATATATTACCTACTGGCAGTCGCCAGTAGGTAGTTATAGTTAGGACCTATTTTCCATAGGAAATCTGCATCATTCTATTCCCAATAAGTCTGGCACCGGTTGACGAATCTTCGTGAAATTTTCCAAACTTTTGTCCAGCTCCGGCCCGCTCCTATTCTGAAAGTCTCGGGGGGATTCGTCAAGCGGGGGCCAAGAAAAAAGGGGGTCCCAAAATGCATTTTCCCATAGGACTTTTAGCCGCAGCTACAGCCCGAACCGCTGAACGGAATTACACCAAATTTGGCAAAGAGGTAGTCCTCAGTTCAGACTTGTGCATTTTGCTTAAATTGTGTTAATCTGTTGAGTAGTTCCTGAGAAAATTACAGTTAAGAGTACATATATATCTATGGCCTCGGAGGATCCACGCACCCTATGCGCACCGTGAGCGCAGCCTCTGCGCACCGTGCGCGCACCCTCCCGATCACGCGCTGAATGCTAATTAGCTGCCAAGTGGTTGTCAACATTCGAAACCAGGAATCGTTGGCAGTCATTTTGTGCCTCGGTAGAAGCGAGGCTGAAGAAGTAAGGGGAATAAGTGTGCAAAACATATAAAGGGGGCAGGGTAGAAATACTCTGACCCTCTAGACCTGCTTAGGGGGTCCCAGAAGGACTCCCAGGACCCCTTTTTAAAATGGCAAAATGCGCGCTGTGTGCGCGGATCCGGCCATAAAAAAAAAAAACGAAGCGCGGGCTGCCGCGGTTCCTTAATAATTAGCCCCTGGGGGGCCAAATCCCAGGGGCAAACACCATAACATTTATTGGGGGCGCAGGGGGGCCCCCAGCCCCGGGGACCGCTACCCCCGGGCCTACAAAATAAATGGGTGGGGGGGCTGAATGGCCCCCCCAAGTCCCGGGGACCACCACCCCCCGGGGCTTTATTTTTGGAGGGAGGGGGGATGCATGGCCCCCCTCCTCGAGCCCTCGAGGGCCCTGGGGACCACCACCCCCCAGGGCCGGCTCGTGCAGTGTCCTGGGGTGCCCACCCCCAGGACATTGTTGTTTGCTATGGGAGGGCAGGAGTCTCCCGCCCTCCCATAGCAAACTTCATTTGGATTTTGAAAGAGAGAGCAGGGAAACCTGCTCTCTCTTTCAAAATCCAAACCATATTGCTTTTCTACACGGGGAGCTGCATGTCAGCAGCTTACCATGTGGAAAAGCAATGCCGGCTCCCGAAGGACGCGGGGAGCCGGCTGGGACTGTGGGGGCGTTGGGGCTCCCCCCACGGTCCCCAACATTTTTTATAAGCCCCGGGGAATTGGGTCCCCGGGGATAATGAAAATTAGTGATAGAGGTTATTTTTTTTTAACGGTAAAATTAGGAGTCACGCATCCTAGCGCGTTGGGTGCACGATTCCTCTTGCATAGGGTGCACGATTCCTAATGCGTTGGGTGAGCGACTCCAAGCAAAAAAAAATGAAATTGTTTTGAGATAAACATCAAGCTTATGTGTTTTGTTCTTGAGTGGCTCTAAAAAGAGCCGTTGTGTTCATTGAGAGTTTTTGGTACTGATAAGTAATAAAGTATTAAAAATATAGTTTAAAAAATATTTTAAAAAATTATTAAAAAATAGAGTTAAACAATTTTTACAAATATTTTTTTAAAAATTTCATTAAAAACATGTAATATTTATAAATTTTTAAAAAAATATGTAAAACAAAACTTTACAAAATGGTGAAAAACAGTATAAAACACATAAATAAAGGAATTGATACACTGAAAAATAAAGATTTAGAAATCCTATGACAGTCATTAAAAATCATAGGTTAGAGATAAGTTATAGATAGGAATTAGCATTTAAAAAATCTTTGAAATTCACTTAAAAAAACATAGGTTTCAGGTATGTTATAGTTAGGAATTATCATTTAAAAAACCTTTGAAATTCACTGAAAAAACCATAGGTTTCAAGCACATTTCATTTCAGTGTGTGTTTGTATCATTGATTCTATAAGAGCGTAAGAATGTGCTAGTATTTGTATGAGTAATTGAGCTATTTTGTGTATAACTGTATAGGTGAGTAAATGGCAGTGTGATTAATTATTTGCATGACTGAATACATGTGTGAGTACCTCTATGGATGAGTAGCGGTGTGTGAGTGTCTATATAGGTGTATGAGTGCATGTGATAGTCCTGTACTGAGTGACCATAAGTATGAGTGACTGTATGTGTGAGTGAGTGGATGGGTGTGTAGACCTAAGACTCTGTGATGGGGTGTGTACTTGCTGTTGTTGGAGAGTTTATGGTTTTGAGAATGGCAGTATGTAATTTAGAGTGGGTGTATCAAAGGTTATATTAGGTTGTGAGAAGATGCATCAGATGATAACATGGATGATGTCATCAGTGATGTCATCAGTGATGTCATTTGAGATGTCATCAGTGATGTCATCAGTGATGTCACTGACCATGTCATGAGTGATGTAGTATGTGACGTCATCAGCAGTGCATTGCGGGGGCGCGAGTTATAGTTAGATGAACTAACTATAATGGGGGAATTTCAATGGTTTTGTATGAGGGAAAAGTCCAGCTAACTATAACGTCCCTGAAACCTATGGTTTTTTCAGTGAATTTTTAAGGTTTTTAAAATGCTAATTCCTAACTATGACATGCCTGAAACCTATGGTTTTTTGAGTGAATTTCAAAGGTTTTTTTAAATGGTAATTCCTAACTATAACATACTTGAAACCTATGGTTTTTTAAGTGAATGTCAAAGCTTTTTTAAATGCTAATTCCTATCTATAACTTATCTCTAACCTATGATTTCTAAATCTTTATTTTTCAGTGTATCAATTCCTTTATTTAATTTTTTTTATATTGGTATTCACCATTTTTTAAAGTTTTTTTTTACTTATTTCTTTAAAAATTAATAAATATGTTTTGTTTTTAATGAATTTTTGTAAAAAATATTTGTACATTTTTTTAACTCTATTTTTTTTATCATTTTTTAAAATATTTTTTAAACTATATTTTTAATACTTTGTCATTATTATTTTTGTCAATTATTTTTGGGATTCGCGCACCCAATGCGTACCTTTCTCGATCCCTGCGTGGAACATAGTCGCCATTTTACGATTGTAGTGTAGGATCCGCGTACAGTGTGCGTTGGGTATGTATTTTTGTGCACGATTGCTATGCTGGAGGAGTGTAAGGGGACTGACAGGGTGTTTGCGGGAACTGTATGAATACTGATTGGGGAATTGAAGGTGTGAAAGACAAGCGTGTAGTTGGTTAGAGGCCTGTATGCATAGTGGATAGACGTTTGAAACAGTCCATGAGCTAAGGCCTGGCTCACTGCATAAGTACTTGGGTACTGACTGAATGATTAGAGTACTGCACGGAGAGTGCCTGGGTGAATTTATAAGTGTTTGGGTTTTGGCACAGTAAATGGATTAGTACATGGTGCTGAATAAATCAGTGGAATAGTGTAAGGGGAGTGACAGGATGTTTGCAGGAACTGTATGAATACTGACTAGGGTATTGAAGGTGTGAAAGACAAGTGTGTAGTTGGTTAGAGGCCTGTATGCATAGTGGCTAGAGGTTTGAAACAGTCCATGAGCTAAGGCCTGGCTCAGTGTATGAGTACTTGGGTACTGACTAAATGATTAGAGTTTTTTAAGCACTTATATGTATGCAAAGACATAAAGTACCCAAAACCTTCTCTCTAAATGGTTCCTAAATGCATACAGACTCTCAGTGTGATTCTAGACAACAAACACTATCCCATGCATATTACCAAATCACATTTTCTTTTCCGGAATTGGTAAACAGAGAACACACAATCCACATATTGTACTACTGCACATAATTGTAGAACCCTGACTCTTTTAAAAATACCTAACCAATGACTGGTTTCTTATTCTACCAAAGTATGAGAACAGGATAGGTTTTTAACCAGTTATGTGTCTGCAAACACATAAAATACCCAAATCCTTCTCTTAGTACAATTTCTAAATGCACACAGACTCACAGTGTGATTCTAGAAAACAAACAATATCCCTTGGTTTTTACAAAAACACATTAACCATTCTTGAAGAGGTAATGTGAGTGCACACATTCCACATATTTTCCTACTGCTCATTAGTGTATAAACCTGACTCATTTTTCAAACACATAAACAATAAATGGATTCTGTTTCTACCAAAATGTAAGAACAGGATAGGTTTTTAAGCATTTATGTGTCTGCAAAAACATGAAACCCCCAAATGCTTGTCTCACATAGTTCTCAAATGCACACAGACTCATAGTGTGATTCTAGACAAACAACACTATTCCTTCTATTTTACCAAAACACATTCACTAGTGTGGAAGGGCTGAAGTGACTGTAGAGATTCTACATATTTCCATAGTGCACACTACTATGAAAGCCTGACTCATTTTGTGAATGCATAAGCAATGACTGGCTTCCAATACAACTAAAACTTGACAAACATGACAGGTTTTTAAGCCGTTATCTGTCAGCAAATACATGATATAACCAAACGCTTCTCTCACAATGCTTACCCAAATGCAGACAGACTCACGGTGTGATTCTAGACAAGCAACACTATCCCCTGTACTTTACCAAAACACATTCGCTACTCTGGAAGAGGTAAAGTGACTGCACACATTCTACATATTTCAGTACTGCACTTTAGTGTCAAAGCTTGACTCATTTTCCGAATACATAAGCAATGACTGGCTTCTAATTCTACCAAAACTTGAGAACAGGAAAGGTTTTTAAGCAGTTATGTGTATGCAAAGATATGAAGTACCCAAATGCTTCTCTCACAGTGGTTACCAAATGCACACAGACTCACAGTGTGATTCTAGACAAGCAACACTCTTCCTTGCACTTTACCAAGACACAATCACTAGTCTAGAAGGGGTAAGGTGACTGCACACATTCTACATATTTCAGTACTGCACACTACTGTGAAAGCCTGACTCATTTTGCAATTGCATAAGCAATGACTGGCCTCTAATGCTACTAAAACTTGACAACAAAACAGGTTTTAAAGCAGTTATCTGCCAGCAAATACATGATATTACCAAATGCTTTTCTCACAATAGTTGCCCAAATGCACACAGACTCACAGTGTGATTGCAGACAAACAACTATCCCTTGTACAAAATACATTTACTAGTCTACAAGATGTAAGGTGATTGCACACATTGCAGAAATCTTTCGACTACACATTAGTACCAACATGTTTCTCTCAAAATGATTCCTGAATGCACACAGACTCACTGTGTGATTCTAGACAAACAACACTATCCCTTGCACTGTACCAAAACACATTTCATAATCTAGAAGGAGTACTGCATTTTAGTGTAGAAACGTAACTCATTTTGCAAATACATAAACAATGACTGGTTTCTAATTCTACCAAAACGTGAAAACAGCACAGTTATCTGTCTGCAAACACATGAAAAACACAAATGTTTATCACAGAATGGTTTCTAAATGCACACACACTGACAATAAGATCCTAGACCAAAAAAAGTACACCCTGCACTTTAGCAGGAGAAACACATTAGTCTGATTAAAATCAAAATAGACCACATACATCCCCTCTCAATTAAATAACTCACCTTTCAAGTTGTTTTGTAGATTAAGAAGTATGTCAGTCACACACCAGATTTTCTTATACAGAATCTCTTCACTGTGCACCTGTCAGCAAAACCAAAGAATGGCGAAGTTTCCCTCTCATTTTGCACACATATACATGTAAACACCAAATCACATTCCTTCCCACATTAATTCAAAAGCTAACACACATTTCTATTGGTTAAACATTTCAATCCATTCCAAATGACATACATTTGAACCCTACCCCCAATCTGCCTTCTGCCTGTTTCCATAGAAACAGTTCATGGAACACTTAACTGAGCACACAGGTCACAAGTTCAGCACACAATGTTGCTAATCAAAACAGCAAGTGTGCGTGACTTTTCTACATATCAGCTTACCATATATAATGTTCCTTTCAATCAGTTTTCGTTAACTAATAAGAATCATGCGTTTAAAAAACAGAAACATGCACCCTAGTTTTCAGTGTAGAATGTTGTCAAACAACCAATCATTTCTTTTCTTTTTTCAAAACTGCATGTTATCCACCTTTTAGAAAAATCTTACTTTTCAAACTGCCATTTCATTTACAGAGACCAGACTGCATCGAGACCTCCCTTCAAGATGTCTAGAGTGTGGATTGTGGGACACAGCTATATTTTCTGAAGCCAAAGGTATGCAGAAAACAAAGGCATTCACAAAGACCTAGGTTTGCCAAATGTAGACATTAAATGGATTGGATAGAGAGGGTTAAAGTGGCACCAATTGATGCCATTGGTAAAATCCTTGTTACATCTCCAACACCCTGACCTCATAATTGTGCACTGTGGTGGCAATGACCTAGGCAATTTGACTGGGGTAGGCCTGGAAATGCTTATCAAGGACACCTTTGCAGAATTGATTTCACTTTTTCCCCAAACTGCCTTTGTCTATTCTTACATATGCAAAAGGCAGAAATGGAACTGGTCCAAGTCATTTTTGTCCACAGATTGAGAAAGCTAGGAAACATGTGAATAAATCTGTTTCTGCTTTTCTCTGAGACTGTAGAATGGGGTCCATTTACAATAATAATCTGCGTTTTCACATGCAAGACATCTATAGGAGAGATGGTGTACACTTTACTGATGAAGGAAACAGAGTCTTCCTCAACAACTTTAGACTCTGTATAGGTACTTACTTATAAGTACCAAAAACTCTCAATTAACACAACGGCTCTTCTTAGAGCCACTCAAGAACAAAACACATAAGCTTGACATTTATCTCAAAACAATTTCATGTTTTTTTTTGCTTGGAGTCACGCACCCAACGCTTTAGGAATCGTGCACCCTACGCGAGAGGAATCGTGCACCCAACGCGTTAGGATGCGCGACTCCTAATTTTACCGTTAAAAAAAATAACCTCTATCACTAATTTTCATTATCCCCCGGGACCCCATCCCCCGGGGCTTATAAAAAACATTGGGGACCGTGAGGGGAGCCCCAAAGCTCCCACGGTCCCAGCCGGCTCCCCGCGTCCTTCGGAAGCCGGCATTGCTTTTCCACATGGGGAGCTGCTGAAATGCAGCTCCCCGTGTGGAAAAGCAATATGGTTTGGATTTTGAAAGAGAGAGCAGGTTTCACTGCTCTCTCTTTCAAAATCCAAATGAAGTTTGCTATGGAAGGGTGGGAGACTCCCGCCCTCCCATAGCAAACAACAGTGTTCTGGGGTGGGCACCCCAGGACACTGCACAAGCCGTCCCTGGGGGGTGGCGGTACCCAGGGCCCTCAAGGGCTCGAGGAGGGGGGCCATGCAGCCCCCCTCCCTCAAAAAATAAAGCGGGGTGGTGGTCCCCGGGGCTTGGGGGTGGTGTTCAGCCCCCCACCCATTTATTTTCTAGCCCCGGTGGGTAGTGGCCCCCCCGGAGGCTAATTATTAAGGGACCGTGGAAGCCCACGCTTCAGTTTTTTTTTTTACGGCCGGATCTGCGCACCCAGCGTGCATTTAGCTGTTTAAAAAAAAAAGGGGTCCTGGGGGTCCTTCTGGGACCCCCTAAGCAGGTCTAGAGGGTCAGAGTATTTCTACCCTGCCCCCTTTATATGTTTTACACACTTATTCCCCTTACGTCTTCAGCCTTGCTTCTACCGAGGCACAAAATGGCTGGTTTTGAATGTTGACAACCACTTGACAGCCAATTAGCATTCAAAACGTGATCGGGAGGGTGCACGCACAGTGCACAGAGGGTGCGCTCAGGGTGCGCATAGGGTGCGCGGATCTTCTGAGGCCATAGATATATATGTACTTTTAACTATAATTTTCTCAGGAACTACTCAGCAGATTAACACCATTTAAGTGAAAGGCATGAGTCTGAACTGAGGACTACCTCTTTGCCAAATTTGGTGTCATTCCGTTCAGCAGTTCGGGCTGTAGCTGCGGCTAAATGTCCTATGGGAAAATGCATGGGAAAACGCATTTTGGGACCCCCCTTTTTTCTCGGCCCCCACTTGACGAATCACCCCGAGACTTTCAGGATAGGAGCGGACCGGAGCTGGCCAAAAGTTTGGAAAATTTCACGAACATTCGTCAACCGGCGCCAGACTTATTGGGAATAGAATGTTGTGGATTTCCTATGGAAAATAGGTCCTAATTAATTCAATTTAATTCAATTCTATTTCCTAAATATAACGTCCCGGTACCCTTTGTTTATATATATATATATATATATATATATATATATATATATATATATATCAGCAGAGCACTCTCCTCTCTCGTGTCTGACCAGCTGAGCAGAAGGGAGCACGGACCACGGATTCTTTTCAAATATCGGTTTATTTACAAAACCAAAACAAACCAGGCAGCCATAACGCGTTTCATCCCTCCTGGGGGACTTGATCACATGACGCAGTTTAACCAATGACATGCGGTATTTAAAGGAAAAATACATTTTACATTATTTAACATCACGTCATCCGATTGGGCAGTATTTTAACAGTGGTTTTCTATGTATATTTCATTTCCTGTGACTTTTAATCAACAAAAATGTGTAGTATAACGTTGTTGTTTAGACTGTTACATTAATCTCATATATATATTCACTGAAGAAAAACATAGGTTACAGGGACGTTATAGTTAGAAATTAGAATTTAAAAAACCTTTGAAATTCACTGAGAAAACAATAGGTTTCAGGGGCATTATAGTTAGAAATTAGCATTTAAAAAACCTTTGAAATTCACTGAAAAAAACATAGGTTTCAGGGACATTATAGTTAGAAATTAACATTTAAAAAACCTTTGAAATTCACTGAAAAAACCATAGGTTTCAGGGACGTTATAGTTAGCTGGACATTTCACTCATACAAAACCAGAGAAATTCCACCGTTATAGTTAGTTCAGCTAACTCTAACTCGTGGCTCCGCAATGCACTGCTGATGACATCACATATTACATCATTCATGACATGGTCAGTGACATCACTGATGACATCTCAAATGATGGGTCCGATCCCCGGGCATACATAGTCGAGTTGCTAAAGTCCTCGTTTCCAGAACTGTCAGATTGGAACTGGGCAGTGGAAGTACAGAGAGCCCATCGCACTCCGTTCAAACCTACATATCAGTCAAAAGAAGGAGCCAAGCCACGTGCGTTTCCTGTGTATCTTGGTAATTTTTTGCTGCACCAGATAATATCGGAGAAGGCAAGGCCCGAATCCAAGAGATCAAGTGGCGAGGTGTCATTCTTTGTGCGTCCAGACTTTTGTCCTACCACTGTGTAGAGACGCTGGAGATTAAGGCAGATGATAAATCCCTTCCAGGATAAAAATATTCAAATTTATCCGATTAATCCAGCTTAGCTCAAGGTGATTCATGATGGTCAGACGCGATATTTTACTTCGGAAATCAAAGCAAAGGAATTTCTTGATAGCATGGACAAATAAAGCTAAAATATTCTGATTCAATGTATGCGGTGATGTAGGACTTTAAAAAAAAAAGGAAAAAGGGGGGAACTGGGAACAGTTAAATAGGCACGGGCATGTAACACTGTTTTTTATTAAACTAAGGTTTTGAGATGTTTAGTTCTATGAATTAATAGGACCTCACGGGGAAATCGTCCCTAATTAAAGGAACAGAATCAGCCTTGTCACTTATGCTGCACACATCCTATGCTCAGACCTAGGTCCGAGTGCTTAACTGGGGTAGTGGCAGGGAAAGGCAGCCGGGATGGGGGAGGGATTGTTATGGGGAGGACGGGAGGGAGAGGAGGTGGGGGGAGGGGATAGGGAAAGGGAGGGGGAGAAGGTGGGTGGAAGGGGGGTCTATGGGGAGAAAACTAATACCCGGAACCATATAGATAGTCAGGAAATGTTTTTGCAAATAGAACCGTTAACATTTTGTAGTGGAAGTACATGGCACAAGGAAATAAATAAGAATGGGGAAATTTAATATTTGTACAATAAATGTAGGAGGTTTAAACGATTGGAAGAAGAGGCAACGATTGGGGGAATTTGTTAGGATGAACCATCTCAATTTGGTATGTCTACAAGAGACGCATATTCCATGGGGTAAAAGAAACCTGCTGAATATAAGAGTGTTTGATCTGCTGGCCTGCCTATCCCAAACCTCCACTATTCAGGGTGTTGCGATTTATGGGAAAATGGCTCTAGGTGGGGCTAAGCGGAAAATAATAGATGCCCTAGGCCGGTGGGCGGTGGTGGAACTAGGAACTGGGTTTACGTTATGCACAATATATGGTTCAAATCAGGATGATCTCGAGATTTTGGAGCATCTGGAAGTAGAGCTTGCAACATGGCCTAGCCTGTTACTTGTATGCGGCGATTTTAATATAGCAGCCGATCTGAGTAATAAGAATAGCTATATGGGACGAAAGCTCAAAGTATATAGAGCTTTGAACTCCCTAATTACTAGTCATGGGCTGGTAGACATTTGGGGAAATAAGGAACCAAATAAGGCAGGTTATACTTATTTCTCCTGCCCACACAATAAAAATACAAAACTCGATAATTTTTTGGCATTATCTATTTTGATCAATAAAGTGGGGATTGAAAAACTTCCAAAAGTGATCTCTGATCACAATCCATTAGCATTACATATTGAGGCAGTTACCCCGAAAAAGATATATTCTAAATGGACATTCGATAGGAAGTTATTGGTTAACAAGGCATATATAGAGCATTTGAAGAAGTGGGCCCAGGATTTTTTAGACAACAACCGGCTTGGTAGTTTGGTTTGCCCTGTTCCCATCATGCACTGGGACAGGTACAGACTAATTTGCATGTAGCCAGGTTCTGAGCTGGGATGGTGCAGTGAGCTAAAAAACGGTGATGGATTAAAACCATGATCTCTTGACTTGGTAAGAGTATTCTGCATCAATCAGAAACTCTGTCCATCACCACCCCCTTTTTCCCAAATCGATTTTATCCACACTCAGTGTGGGAGGGTATGCTCAGACGTGAGTCCCTTGCTCATTGCACCATCAGGATTCAGGCAAGCCGGGCCGACGAAGGCTGTGATGCCAGAAACCGGTCCCCGGAAGCTTGTTTCCTTCCCAGTATAAGAATTGGCTTGGTAGTTTGGTTTGCCCTGTTCCCATCATGCACTGGGACAGGTACAGACTAATTTGCATGTAGCCAGGTTCTGAGCTGGGATGGTGCAGTGAGCTAAAAAAACGGTGATGGATTAAAACCATGATCTCTTGACTTGGTAAGAGTATTCTGCATCAATTAGAAACTCTGTCCATCACCACCCCCTTTTTCCCAAATCGATTTTATCCACACTCAGTGTGGGAGGGTATGCTCAGACGTGAGTCCCTTGCTCATTGCACCATCAGGATTCAGGCAAGCCGGGCCGACGAAGGCTGTGATGCCAGAAACCGGTCCCCGGAAGCTTGTTTCCTTCCCAGTATAAGAATTGGCTTGGTAGTTTGGTTTGCCCTGTTCCCATCATGCACTGGGACAGGTACAGACTAATTTGCATGTAGCCAGGTTCTGAGCTGGGATGGTGCAGTGAGCTAAAAAACGGTGATGGATTAAAACCATGATCTCTTGACTTGGTAAGAGTATTCTGCATCAATCAGAAACTCTGTCCATCACCACCCCCTTTTTCCCAAAACAACCGATACAGTGTCAGCAGAAACTCAGTATGGGATGCATTTAATGCTACCCGTAGAGGGGAAACGATTAGTTTTGTTGTAACGCAAAGAAAAGAGGCCCGGATCAAAAACGACAGGTTATTAGGGGAGTTAATAAGCGCAGAAGAACAGCATACAGCAGCTATTTCTCAGGGGGAGGAGACGGTAGAGACACAGCACAGGATTTTGGCCATAAAATCTGAGCTTAATAAATGGATAGCACAGAAAGCAGCGGATGAATACCAAACACAACGGGGTAAATCTTATGAAATGGGGGAGCAAGCAGGGAAACTTTTAGCGCTCCGAATTAGGCAAAAGATTACAGAAACCTAATTACAGCTATACGAAAAGACGATCAAGTATACACAGAGTCCAAAGATATACTCAGGGTATTCAAAGAATATTATCAGCTGCTATATGAAGAAGAGCAGTACATAGATCCACCTAGGCTGGAGGAGGCGGAACCAGGCCCACAGCTGGATAGCGAGGCAAAAGAGGAACTCAAGAGGGATTTCTCATTAGAGGAAGTAATTGAAGCTCTACAGGAACTTCCAGCAGGAAAGGCAGCGGGCCCAGATAGTATCCCGGCGGACGTTTATAGGTGTATACAAACCATAATTGCCCCTATATTATTAGATTTGTTTGTCGGAATACAGCATAATGGTAAATTTCCAGAAACTTGGAAAGAAACAAACATGATAGTATTCCATATAAAATGTAAACCAACAGATAATCCCACATCTTATAGACCAATATCCCTCATAAATACGGATACGAAATTATTCTCAAAATTGTTAGCTAAGAGGTTGGGGAGGGTCATAGGCAGTCTGGTCTCGCCGTGGCAGCACGGATTTATCCCAGGACGTGGGACGACAGAACATATAAGGCGGACCATTACGCTATTCGATATACAGGCTGTCACGGGGGGCCAGATGGCCATGATCCTCCTCGACGCGGAAAAAGCCTTTGATCGGGTGACTTGGACTTATTTATGGGGGATATTAGAGCAAAAAGGGTTTGGGCCTAGAATTATCAGAGCAATAAAGGCAATGCATTCAGATCCGAAGGCACGTATACAATTAATTGGGGATAACTCGGATAATATCCATATTTCCAGAGGGACGAGACAGGGGTGTCCATGTTCACCAATATTGTTTGCCCTATACATAGACCCTCTGATTGCAGGACTGTTGGGGTGTCAAGCTATTAAGCCTATCATCACCAATGGCTTTGAGACTAAACTGGTAGCCTATGCAGATGATTTAGCTATTTTAACTACAGACCCGATCAGTGCTATTAGAGCAACTTCCGTGATTGCCAGGGAATTTGGACAGAAATCAGGATATCTGCTGAACGAAAGTAAAACTCTTATAGTTTGTACAAATAACATCAATATGAGTACAGAGAGCACTGTCTATGGCGCTCCCTACACTGTCACGCCATAGAGATCTGGGACCTGATCGACACCCTCTCGCCCAACGTCGCATTCTTCACGGAAACCTGGACCAACACCACCTCCGGCCCGACATCGCCACAGCTATCGCTGACGGCTACAAGATCCAGAGAAAGGACCGCCCACACCGCCCGGGAGGAGGACTCGCCATCGCACACAAGACCCCCCTCCGACTCTCCACATCCAGCACCAGTGACCCACATTCCAATACGGAACACCTCCACTTCCAGATCCAGACCAACCCCAGGACCACGCTATTCGGCACCCTCATCTACAGACCTCCAGGACCCCGCGGCCAGCCCGCAACCACCATCACCAAGCTAGCCGCACCCCACGCCATCACCTCCACTGATTACATCCTGCTCGGGGACCTGAACTTCCACCTCGAGAACAGCCAGGACCCCGATTCCACCACTCTCCTCGAGAACCTCACCAACCTAGGACTGAAACAGCTTGTCGACATGCCCACCCACAGAGCTGGACACACCCAAGACCCCATCTTCATGGGAGGATCAAACATCCGCTTCAGCCACACCACCCAGCCCCTCTGGACAGACCACCACTGCATCCACTTCACTTTCAACACCACCACCGCACCCGCCCCGCGACCCGCGCCCGCCTCGACGGAACTGGAATAAGGTCACCGAGGAACACTTGAACTCCACCCTCCTCCAAGACCCCCCCCGGGCTACCATCGACACCAACTCCGCAGCCAGGGAATTCCACCGCTGGGTCTCCTGCTGCACTGACAGGCTGGCACCTCTCCGGCACACCGCCAAACAACGCCCGCCAAAGGCCGCCTGGTTCACCACCGGACTCCAAGAAGCCAGACACACCTGCAGACGTTTGGAGAAAACCTGGCGGAACCTGAAGACCACGGAAGCACGAAACCATCACCTAATCGTCATGAAGGACTACCACCAGCGTATAAGGGACACCAAATGAACCTCCATCAGAGACAAAGTCAAGACCAACGCATCCAACACGAAGGAACTGTTCAACGTCATTCAGCAGTTCGCAAAACCCACCTGCAAAGCCACTGACATCGCACCCTCCCAGGAACTCTGCGGCAAACTCAGCTCCTACTTCCACCTGACGATCAAGGCCCTCTGCGACAACTTCAGCGAGCTTGCAGAAGACAGCACCACACCACCCACCACTGCCGAGAAGCCGACCATCACCTCCTGGGCCACCGCGTCTGCCGAGCTCATCTCCTCAACCATGAAAAGGACCCACTCAGGAGCCCCAACTGACCCCTGCCCACCTCACATCTTCCACAGGGCCGCCACTGCCATCGCTCCTGAACTAGGACATGCTATCAACTCCTCCCTCACATCCGGCACCTGCCCTGACGACTGGAAATGCACAGAGGTGCAACCCCTCCTCAAGAAACCAACGGCCGACCCAACGGACCTGAAGAACTACCAGCCTATTTCTCTCCTCCCTTTCGCTGCCAAAGTCACTGAAAGACTCGTGAACGCCCAGCTGACCGCCTTCATCGAAGAAAACTCTATCCTAGACGGTTCCCAGTCTGGCTTCCGCAGCAACCACAGCACCAAGACCGCCCTCCTCGCTGCCACCGACGACATCTGCATGCTGCTCGACCAGGGACACACCACAGCCCTCATCCTCCTAAACCTCTCCTCAGCTTTCGACACCGTCTCACATCGCACACTAGCCACCAGACTCCACAACACAGGAATACAAGGATCCGCCCTCGACTGGGTCCAATCCTTCCTCTCTGGCAGAACCCAGAGGATCAGACTCCCCCCTTTCCTCTCCGACCCCACTGACATCGTCTGCGGAGTACCCCAAGGATCTTCACTAAGCCCAACGCTCTTCCACATCTACATGGCCCCCATCGCCGCCATCGTCAGACAGCACGGGCTTAGCATCGTATCCTACGCCGACAACACCCAACTTATCCTCTCCCTCACCAAGAACCCAGAAATCACCAGACTCAGCTTCCAGGAAGGAATGAGAAGCTTAGCAGCATGGATGAAGGACAGCTGCTTAAAGCTCAACTCCGAGAAGATCAAGGACCCTGCACCTCCACCGGGGACAACACCTGGTGGCCCTCCACCAGTTTCAACTGCCTCCGCATCCTCCGTAAGACTTTCAAATGGATCCCCCGACTGCAGAAAGACCGTCACCACCCGTCATTCACGCACTCATCACCAGCAGACTTGACTATGGCAACGCCCTCTATGCCAGAATCAACAAAACTCTTCTACGCAAGCTCCAAACCATCCAGAACGCTGCCGCCAGACTCGTCCTAGGGACACCGCGCCAAAAACATATGACCCAACACCTCCGAAGCCTTCACTGGCTCCCCGTCGAGAAGAGGATCACCTACAAACTCCTCACCCATGCCTACAAATCCCTCAACAACATCGGACCCTAATACCTCCAATGACTGAGTATGTCTCCAGATACCCAAGAGGAATCTCCGCTCCGTTGATCTTTCTACCACATCGCTGCCTAAACCTGGAACAAGCTCCCGGTCAACATCAGACGCTCCCCAACCCTCCACATGTTCAGGAAGGACCTCAAGACCTGGCTCTTTGACTGACCCGGAGCTGCTCCCCCCACCCTAGTGCCTTGAGACCCTCACGGGTGAGTAGAGCGCTCTATAAACCACTGATTGATTGATTGATTGATTGGGGTGCGAATTAGTCCAGCAGTCAGTACAATAGCCAAGATTAACTTTGACCCTGTAGTGAAGACAATCTCCTCAGATCTTAAAAGAATAGATGGGATGCATTTATCTATTATTGGGAGGGAAAATGTCTTAAAAATGACCATGCGCCCGAAAATGTTGTATTTGTTTCAGTCTATCCCCTTCATGATTGATGAGTATATTATGAAAACACTTGAGGCCACATTTGCCTCAAGTGTTTCATCTGGCAGTACGGGAAAGTTATGAGCTCTTTGAAGTATCTGACACTCCCACAGGCAAGGGGAGGGTTGGTGTTTCTGAATATTAGATGTTATCAATGGACATGCCTACTGTGCCAGATGGCGGTACTACTTGTTCCGGTCAGTAGGGAAGCTGTTGAGGAAGCACGCTACGACACCCGCCCTTCGATGTTCAAACTTATGTTGGGCAGGGAGGCCAGAGGGTTGCTACTGCGTAAAATAGACGGCTGCTATTATAAGAAGATGCGGTTTAAGGTTATGTATTGTACGTTTGGAATAAAGTACAAAAAGCTATGTTAATTCAGAAATTAAACTATTATACACCACTATGGAGATCACAATCTTTACCACATGTATTCTATGACGTGATGGGTAGGTTATGGGAACAACGTGGCATAAAAACGATAGGTGACATATTTGAAGGAGATCAGCTACTCCCATTCGGCATTATACAACAGAAGTTTGGGATTCTTGCTGGTCAGGATTTTAAACATGTTCAAATTCAGAAATGTTTAGCAGGTCGTAGGCCACTGGTTTCTCCCGGGGGTAAAATCCACCTAATAGAGCAAATCGCAGGGAGTGGCAGAAGGATCAAGAATATTTATGATACCCTGTTACAAAGCATACAGGATGATCTGGAGAAGACTGAATCCGTGTGGGTATTAAAATTAAACAATGCAGATGCTGATTTGTATAAGGCGTTGCAACTAGCAGATAAAATCTTTTGCTCTACTAACCTAAAGGTACAACATTATAAGACCTTATTCAATGTCTATTTTACTCCAGCTAAATTGTTCAAGAGGGGTAAAAGAGAGGATAATAAGTGCCCAAGGTGCGTGGAACGACCAGCTACCCTGATCCACATGTTCTATGACTGTGATAGGCTATGATCAATTAAAAATGAGATGGTAAGGTTTTGGGAGGGGCTGCTAGGGCATAAGATTAACCTATCCCCTACCCTGATGACACTGGGTCCCGACAATAGTTTGGGCATAGAATCGGAGGAAGAATATTTCTTATTTATGTGCGTAGCGGTCCTTAGGTTACTCTTAGCATCGAGGTGGAAGGATGCTGAACCCCCCCACCTTCCAAATGTGGTTAGCCCGCCTCCTAGGGGTTCATAACCAGGAGTCTACACTATACTTGAGACGAGGAAGGGAGGCGAGGAAGATGGGGCTGACAATCTGGGCACCCTTAGTGAGGTGGAGAGATAGTATTCAGCGTCCAGTCACCAGCAGGAGAAAGGGAGTGGGGTAGACATCTAGATGGAAAGGATACCCTAACCGAATCATGAGACGTATTAGTGTCCAAAATCCAAGGCAGCAATCATGATTTTACAACTCTCTGTATATATCCTCCCTCTGTAAAATAGCGTTTTCTTTTTAGTATTATGCCTTTTTAATAGATTCTAGGCTTGTATGAATTTCCACATATGTCAAAAGATATGAATGATCCCTGTTAAAATTGTACTTCATTATGTATTTTGTGAGGTTTTATAAGATGAGACATATATATTTATGAACTGTCATTTATATTTGTTTATTGGTTCTATGGGTATGGAAAAACAATATAGTGCTGGAAGTTAATGAACATTTGTAAATGAGTCCAAATAAACTCTCAATCTGGATTCCTTCATCTTCTAATACTCCAAGCATAACCATCAGAAACTCTTGTGCATCTTGTTGAATATTAGGGCTGAACGTTAAAGATCCAGTACATGTATCCAAGAGTTGGCGAATACCAGAAGCAGTACGGATCTTACTTCTGTCAGTTCTCAATTGTTCAAATGAAGTATAAAGTGCAAAACATAATCTTTTTTCCTGACTTTCCATAATTTCACCATAAAGATCTTCTAGATAAAACATAACGTTTAAAATAACATTACCATAGCAGTTGACACCAGAAACATTTTCTAATTGGTAAACCACAACATCATCACTTGTTTGTATTTTCTGTTTCTTTGCATCTTTCCTTTTCTCTTGAATTTTTTTCTGCTTTTCAACGACACTTAATTCATCAACATGTTTCCGTTTTGAACACATAACACGTTTTTCATAAATAGGATATTCACCTAAAGTTGGTGTATAAAGTCTTCTTAAACGATTATATTCTCTCACACAATTTACATCAGCACTAACCTTATTTTCATCAAAATCAATTAGATACAAACCAGACAATGTTCTAACTCAAGATAATGCAAGATATGCCATTCCCTCTTTAAACACAGTTCTTCTAACATTTACTAAAGCATTATCTACACTTAAAGCTGGAGATCTATGAATGGTTATTGCATATGCTAAACAGAAAGGAACCTGTTTCCCACGAACATACAAGTCTTTTACCAGCAAAAAACATACAGCACAATGCCCAAACTGTCTTACCTCTGGAATCTGATCAAATTTAATTTTCAAGAATTCAATTCCATTTCTGTTTTGATATTTTCAAATTCAACAATTTTCTCCATTGCTCCATTTACTAAACCTACTTCTATATTCAAATTATGCCTCAAAATGACCCGACAGTTTATACATACATCTAAGTTTTTTTTCTAAGCCAGCAGTTTTTGATACAGACTTTTCCAAAGAATCCAATTTAGTCTGTAGTTTATTTGAAAGAAGAATTGTTATTCCTTGATGCTCGATTTTATCAATAGCTTCAATGTGAACTATTTCTTGATTTTCCAATTTCAGGAGCTCTTGATTAAATGTATATAACTCTTCCACTGTAGGCATTAAGCAAACTATAGACTTTTTTTCTGCAATGTTCTTGTACAGTACTGCTGCTGGTGTGTTTTCAGTTGTAAAAAAGTTCTTTAGTGGACGACTTTGTAAAGCTTGTTTAGCATGTTTGCTTAGAACACCAATTCTTACATCTTTCAGAATATTTCCATACTCTTCATCACTTGCTTGTCGTATATTCTGAGTGAGTTCTTTATATTCAAAATTTAACCAGAGATTGACATTTCTAATACTTCCCAAAGATTTCCTAGTGTCTTCATGTCGAAGAGTTTTAAAGACTGGTTCTCCTTTTACAGGAGTTAGTTGTAGCAGATCTCCAAATACAATTAAATGTTTTCCTCCAAAGAGAATGTCGTAATCTGTTTTTAATACCTGTTGCACTGTTAAATGCACGAAAGCAAGCATTAAGTTTGAGACCATGCTCACCTCATCAATAATTAAAAGTTTCACCTTCTTCAGCACTCTTGACACTTCATTAGAAGTTTCTCCAGACAACTTCTGATATTCTAATTTGTTATCATGCTCAACTGGTAACATCAGTTATCTATGCAAAGTTATTCCTTTACCATTGTGTGCAGCTAATCCAGTTGGAGCTGTTACCACAGAAGATAAATGTGAACCAGTAGTTTTTTAAAGATAACTGGTCAAAACTTTAATTAAAAAACTTTTACCCGTGCCCGCTTGACCACTAATGTACATCAGAATTGGTTTGAATGATGAACATACACATTCTTTTTTCATGTAACAAACCATGTTCTGTATGTTCTCTCACTTGTACATATATTTCTTTCTGTTCAATATTTACTTGTTCTTCTAACTTTTCCAATGTAATATTCTCCTCTTGTGCTTGTTCCATTGCAATTTCGACTTCATGCATAGCAATCGCTGCTTCATTTTCCACTATTGGTTGCCCAAGTGGATCTTGACTACATGGACCAGAACTTTGACTATCTTGAGAACTTTCATTAGCAACTTCAGCTGTAATAGTCTTTTCCTGTTCAACTTCATCATTCAACATTTTTAAATATATAGGGAAAATTGAACATGCATTAAAAGAATCTTCGTAGCAGTCAAAATCTCCAAGTAATTCACTTTCGTGATGGCATGGTTTGAACAGTTGGAGAAGTGCTAAATAGTAACATTCTCGCATATCTGGAGTTTCACAGCTGAGTTTCTTGTGGTTGATAAGGTTCCCTTTTGTGTGTTTTAATAAACATCCATGTCATCCAACTACTGCATATTTTCCGTCTTTTAAATTCTGTTTAACATTTCTTTTGAAGCTGTAATGTTGAAGTACTTCATATAGACATAGCTGTTCCAGATGTCAACTCCTTTTCAGATAGTTTGTATCCAACATATTAGTTTTAAGAATGTCTGTACTGTCTGGTTAATTCGCTGCCAAGTATTCAATTTCTTCTAATGATTTCAACACTCTATTCCGTGAGCAGGCAAGACTTAAACTTACCCAAATGATCTCTCATGATTTTGAATATAAACTTGAAGAGGGCAAGCGGTCTGAACATTCATAGGATCCAATTTCTCTGTGGGAAAGCATTTTTAAAGTAAAGCTGTACAATTTTTTGCTAAGGCTCTTCTCTTGCAATTTCCTCCCACATTTGTTTCATCTCAGTTTTTTTCTGATTTCGTTATCTATGATGTTACATAGCGTGCAACAGCAAATGAGTTGTCTGCAACATACTGGATGTCCATGTTTGAATTCCACATTTTTAAAATAACCGGATTGTAGTCATTATAATACTTTGACAGTTCTGTTCTTTTTAAGTTATAGGTATTCTTTGGAGATTTATGAGTTATTGTGTGCCTTACAGAAGAAAAAAAATAATTTACTCTTCCTTTAGAAATTACTGGACATGGAAATCCAAACCGACACTTGGTATAACATTTTCCTTTAGACTTGTATTTTCGTCTGCAGTACTTTCCACAGCAGTGACTTTGGAAACTTAAAACTTGCTGTCTCAAGCTTCTATCTCCTCCTTCTTTTGGAACCTCACGTCACATACTGTTCAATGAAAGACGATACTATTTCATCTGAATCACTTTCAAATGTAGGTGAATCCTTGATCCACAATAACATATGTATATGAGGAGCACCTCTTGCTTGGTACTCCTTTCTCCAAAAGAAATCGGTAACTTATCCAAGAGGTGGATTCTTTTTATTGCAGATGAAATACATCATAGCTTGAAACCTATGATTAAAATATCTGCACACATTTACAGGATCCAAAGAACACAGTTTTCCTGGAAATTCAAGCAAATCTTCCCATGCATACTCTGCACAGCTAAGTGTCACAAACCATGTTGGTGTACCTATGTTCCGTAACATACACTTCAGTTCTCCATGACGACGATACCAGTACTCATTTGTTCCTCGTTGACATGCCATCAAATTAATTAACTGTGCTTCTAAATTTTCATCTGTTTCTTGAACTTTTTCCACAAATTGTTTTGCTGAAAGAAGTGATTGATGAACTCCAGTTTTCAGTATAGGACAGAGAAGACAGATCACTTTCAAACGGAAGGTGAAATATATATGAAATACACTGCCGGAATCTAGGATCTTCAGAGTATAATCTTGTTGAGCGATATTCTGAAGCTGGAATCCGTACAGGTCGGTCATCATATCGTCCACCTTCTCCAGTAGGAAATAGCTGTGGAAAACAATGAGCTTCTAAGCTTTTCTCCCATACACTCATTGGAGTTCCCTTTGCTTTTTTCATTTGAAATAACCCAATGCTGTTTCCTATTACTTCTTTTGAACGTAGAGGACATATTGTGTAATGTTCATAAATCTCTTCACTCCTTGACTTGTCCACTTTCTCTATTTGACCACTTGAAATTTCAGATTCATCTTCCAAACTTATTACCTGTTCGTCCACATTTACATTTTTATAAAAAATATTATTCTCCACAAGATATAACATCACACTTTTTTTGTACATCTGATAAAGAACCGTATAAAAGAGCTGTATTTAGTTCACTTAAACATAATGCAGGACTTTTTACATAGTACACTTTTCTTACAAACATCCGCATTTCTGAATGGTGTACTGCTAAAATCCTCAAGTGATGAAAAACACGTTTACACACTTTTCTTGAAAGACAAGCCAGAGAATGCCCATGTTTCTCAGTATATTTTCTTACATTACATGGATCTAGTCCTTGTAACAACCTAATCTTCTGTTTTACACTTTTCTGTGCATATTCTCGTAACAAATTTCGCATTATATCAATAGGTTCCTGTTAAATACTACAAATACTGCTACAACCCCACTTATACACAGGAGCTTGTGTGCGTTTCCCTTGCACTTCTTCAGCTATTAACTGTTCTGCACTGATAGTAACCATTTCCTCTTTTGGAACAGGACAACCATTCTGAACTTCGCAGCAACCACCTCCAGTATTAACTGCAAATGGTAAACTATTTTCTTGGAAGTAACTCTCTTCATTAAAAAAAGGTTCACTATTAGATGTATGTTTCCATTGTCCACTGAAGATTTTACAAAAGTTGCTTCTGTTTACACGTCTTTTTTTTTTACTTTTGTCTTTCAGAATCTTCATTGTTTTATCCAACACTTTCATCCTCTTCAAAATCAAAATGAAAATGTTTTGTTTTAACTTAAAAGTAGTATCCACTATGCTTTCAACACGCTGTTTCTGTTTCAATTGCAGTACTTTCTTTTTTTATTTGCGGCACCCTTTTATTAAATTCTGAATTACTCTATTTCGAAAAAGTCTTTGACGAATTTCTTGAAATTGCTTTTGTCTACGGGTAACAAATACTCTTTCCTTATCATGATTTTTTTTCATGCAATTTGAAGTCGAAGTTTGCTTCTCCTTACTTGATAAATTCTTCTTTTTCCTTTTTGTGATGCTATTTTCATTAAATGTTCGTAATACTTTTGTAAAAAATTGTCTAGTGTTTTTACCAGAAGAAACTCTTTTTGTAGTACTCTCATTTACTTGTAATCCACATTTTTCACTTTTCTTTAAGTAGATTGCCTTTTTTTAATTCTTTTCTTCTCAGTTCTTCTAGGCATTTTTAATTTTGAATCCAATCAAAATAATTTTCTGAGAAAGAAAAAAAGGTTTCAATTGTTTGTTATACCTGTTCAATATGTCAAAATAATCACACACATTTGCATAAGTTCCACTGGTGGCTTGCAGAGAAAATGCTGCATGGTACTAGAGCAGAATAAGGGAACAGTAGGGTGGCAGGTAGTGTCACCAGACATACAGCACGTATTTATTGAATTATTTAGATTCACCTTCTCATTTTATATGTGACTCTACTATCTCCTACATTTCCCCTCACCCCGTCCCACCCGACCGTCCCACACACCCCACGGTCCCACAGCACTTCCTCTGCAACCCACTACAGATGACTTTGTAGATACTATTTTTGTAAAATTGTGATCTGTATACTTAGAGTCATATTTTCAACTAAATGGCACATGTAAACGTTACCCTTATTAGTTTAAGACTTCTATCTGCAACTTATCAAGCATAACACTGCACCATATTAGCAAAGATATCGTACAGACTTATATTTCATTGTGGATGTACATAAACAAATACAGATCAACTGTTAGAGAGCAACAAAAACGACCGACATGGAGATGGAGAGGGGGAAACATTAAGTAGGGTGTTATTCCCATTTTGGTAATGTGCCAGCCCAGTCGTGTACGGAGCTGTAACACCAGCAGAAAACCTTGTAAGTACGTTATTTTTACATGTATGTGTGCTTTACCACTGCAACCAACACTTTGTACCCCCGAGACTACTGTCTTGAAAAATAAACAAACAGAGCTTTATCTAGTATAAAAATAGCACACAGTGGAGTGAGACGTCCCCTTCCCCCCCACATGACCTGGCTCATACAGGGAGAGCTGCGGGCCACCGGCTCCTAGAGGGACAGCTGCCTTCACGCTCGCAGACGGAGAGCTGAGGGCAGCCTCGCAGAGGGACAGCTACGGACCGAGTCGCATAGGGAGGGGTGCGGGCTGTAGGCTTGCAAAAGAATACCAGCGACCACTAATGTGGGGTGAGGGAGGGTGAAGGGAGTATCTGGCAGAGGGAAAGCTGCAGTATATTTCCAGTATTGGCTTGCAGAGATAGACCTGTGGGCCCGACGGCTTTTAAAGGGAGAACTGGGAGCCGCTGGCTTGCAGAAGAACAGTTGCCTGCCAATTCACAGAGGGAGAGCTGTGGGCCGCTACAGGCCAGTGATGTGGGGTGAACGAGGGTGAAGGGGGTATCTGGCAGAGGTACAGCTGCGGTATATTTTCAGTGTTGGCTTGCAGAGTTACAGCTGTGGACCCGACGGCTAGCAGAGCAAGAGCAAGAGCCGACGGGCTGCCTCGCAGAGGCAGAGCTGCGAGCCGATGGCCCGGCTCGCAGAGGGAGAGCTGCGGGCCTGACCGCTCACAGACGAACACCTGCGAGCCAACGGGCTGGCTGGCAGAGGGACAGCCAGGGTATATTTTCAGTGTTGCCTTACAGAGGTAGAGCTGCGGGCCCAAGAACTCACAGATGAAGAGCTCTGCGCCGACGGGCTGGCTCGCAGAGAGAGAGTTGTGGGCCTGCTCGCCAAGGGACAGCTGCGGGCCGACTCGCATACAAAGAGCTGAGAGCCGTCAGCTTGCAAAAGGATACCTGCGACCGCTGATGTGGGGTGAGGAAGAGTGAAGGGAGTATCTGGCAGTGGGAAACCTGCGGTATATTTTCAGTGTTGGCTTGGAGAGTTACAGCTGTGGGCCCCACGACTCGCAGAGGGAGAGCTGTGAGCCGACGGGCTACTTCGCAGAGGGAAAGCTGTGAGCCGACCGGCTGGCTCATAGAGGGAGAACTGCTGTATATTTCCAGTGTTGGCTTGCAGAGGCATCCCTCCCTCTATGAGCCACCCAGTTGGCTCACAGTATTTCCTCTGTGAACCACCGGTCGGCTTGCAGCTCTTCATCTGTGAGCCATCGGGCCAGCAAGTTTATCCGGAAAATCCGTCGGGTCCATAACTCTACCTCTACTAGCCAACACTGCGAATATAACGCAGCTCTCCCACTACCAGATACCCCCTTCACCCTCTATCGTCCCGCATCAACAGCCTGCAGCTATCTCTCTGCAAACTAATAGTGAGAATATACCACCGTTGTCTCTCTCCGAAATACCTCCTTCACCCTCTCTTGTCCCGCATCACCAGGCATTCCATATTATATTTAACACTATGATCAAATATTTCAAACCAAAATGGGGTGACAAATGAGGAGAGTAAACGGAGGTGGAATTTCTAAACTTTTATTCTACCGTTCCTTTAATATACGTATATTGAGGGTTTTAAGTGGGCTGAAAAAAATTGTGGGTGTCTAAAAGGGATACCAGTGTTCAGCACTGGTAAGACCCGGCCCACTTAAAGTTCTGCTTACATTCAGCACAGAGACACACCGTAACAATTTTCATCACTTATAATAACAGTTAGTTGACTAGTGTGAAAAAATCGTACAGAAAATGTACTAAGGACATTTTTATTTCTTTTTTATCTCTCAAACATTTATAAAATATCTCTTGTAAAGAAACGCCCCACTCCACCTTTATTTCGTAAGAACGAGCAATAACCCCTTTAACAGCATTTAGTCACTAACAACTAACACTGTGCACTGTACCCAATTGTAAAGCAGAAACAATGTTTAGATTATATGTTAAAGTATCATCAAATGATTCAAACCATGTATACATACACAAAGCAAACGTGCACGTTTACTTTGTCCATTTACTGTCCATATAATCTGTGCACATTCGGAACGGGTTTGCAGTATATCACCTGTCTTCACTTATACTCAAATGTACCTCACAGTTAAAACAATGACATCCCAACCTATACATATGTAATATTTCCAACATAATACAGTGAAGTTTTATACCATTAAACTGATTGCAACATTCTCTATATAGTACAAATCCTACGAATATGCCAATACATCTATAAGTTCTATTTTTATAATACCAAAAGCTGTATTAGATTATTTTTATAAACAGTACTGCTTGGGGCACAAAGTGGTGGTGGAAGGTGGACATACTAAATGAAGGTGTAAATCCAAACTTTTTATGTATTGTCCCTTTACTATATGTATATTAACAGCTTTAAGTGGGATGAAAATATTGAAGGTTCTCTTAAAGGGGTGGCGGAGCTCAGTACCGATAAGACCAGCACTACTTAAAGGCCTGCGTATATTCAACAGAGGAGCACACCCTGGCAATTAAAATCACAAATAGTCACATTTACTTTAGCACTGTGAACAAAATTGTACAGAAAATATACAAAGAACATTTTCATTCCTTTTTATCTCTCACATATTTAAAAAATAATTCTTCGGAAGAAACACTCCCCAACAACTTAGATTTCTTAAGAACACCCAAATTCAAAGCCTTGCTGTACCACACCAGCCTTGACTAATATTGAAATCTACCTCTCAGTGTAAAAAATGAGGCCACAAACTGTGCACATAACATTTCTGTTTTTTGCTCCATCCCTGTTAAGTTAATAATACGTAATTTTCTACTCTCACCCCTTCCCCACTATTTTCAGACCAAGCATAATTTACAAACATACGACATTCTGTTTATCTTGCCGGAATAGATATACAAATCCAAATTAACGCTACTGCAAATTTTCAAAACCATACAGTATTTTACAGATGACAACTTACACCTTTCCTTTGAGAAAAACTCCTAAACATATATAAAGTCCTTGTTTAACAACTAGTCACACCTTTTACATATTTTAGAACCAATAAAACACCAGACTTTACTAACACTATGTTATTTAGAAATAAAAAATACTTTAAAAGTTAAAAATATCACCTCAAATACTTGACCACTACTACAGAACACATAACACACCTTCTTAGTTTCTAACTTACCTTCGTAGTTGGTACGCAGATTTCAAATGTCACAGACATATGCAATTCTTTCTTTGTCACAGAGTACTTGTACTGCACCGCTTTCATCAAGGATGGAACCAGTAATGGCACAATTTCCCCGTTGCTCCACACATAAATACATGTAAAGAACAAATCAGAATGGTTGCTTGATTGTTTTGCATTGCAAAACTTCTCTCTATTGGTCATTTTTGAACTTTCCATACAAACAGTTTTTTTAAGGACACACACAGGTGAAAAGTTCAATGTATTGTATCAACACTTTCTAGAACATTCTACGACACGTGCAGGTTAAAAGTTCATCATTTTTTTTAAACCTAACAATATTTTTATTGCAACATTTTCTCCAACATTTAACGGCACGTGCAGGTCAAAAGTTAACCATTCTTTCAAATTCGAACTGCACCTTCCAAATACAATTAGCAGGTGTGGTGGAGCTGAGCAAATTTTATCCTATAATATATACTCCACGTATAAACTGCTTTTTATTAACCAATGACAAAGATGTTTTTCCTCAAAACTAATATGCACCCTACTTTTTAGGAAACAAAGCATTTCATCTCCCAATCAATTAACGTTTTGTATGTAAAAAAAAAAGTAGTTCCCCATCTTTAAACATCTCTCTCATTCTACGAACGGACTGCATGAGCTACAGATATCTATCCGTATCTTCCAGCCATACCTTCAAAATGCTAGTGTGGATTGTAGGACATAGCTATGTTTTCTAGTGCAAGAGGTATGCAGAACAGAGACGTATTGACTTAGACCTAGGTTTACAAAATGTGCACAATAAATGGTTTGCACAGAGAGGATTGACGTGGCACCAATTGCTGCCTTTGGTTAAAACCTGTTTGCATCTCCAACACCCTGACCTCATGATTGTGCACTGTGGTGGTAACGACCTAGGCACATTGACTGGGGTAGGTTTGGAAATGCTTATGAAGGGCACCTTTGGACAATTGATGTTACTTTTGCCTCAAACTGTCGTTGTATATTCCAATATATGTCAAAGACAGAAGTGGAAATGGCCAAACCAATTTTGTCATAAGATTGAAAAATCTAGGAAGAATGTCAACAAAGCTGTGTCTGCATACCTCAGAGACCATGGAATGGGGGTTGATCTACAACAACAACATACGTTTTGATATGGCTGATATCTACAGAAGTGATGGAGTACACTTCACAGATGAATAACCTGAAGCTGTGCATCCACACTTACATGTAGCTCCAACTAAGAAACACAAGGGCTCTTCTTAGAGCCACCTTATATTCCCAGTATTGGCTTGCAGAGTGACAGCTGCGATTCGGCTAGCAGAGGGAGACCTACAGCCCGTCGGGCAGGCTCGCAGAGGAAGAGCTGCGGCCCATGAGTTCGGCTCGTAGAGGGAGAGCTACGGGCCGTCGGCTCACAAAAGCACAGCAGCGTACTGGTTCGCAGAGGGAGACCTGTGGTTTCACTCGCACAGGCCTGCTAGCAGAGACACAGCTACGAGCTAACGGGCTCGATTGCAGACGTACTGCTGCGAGCCCGAACTGCGACCCGACGGGCTGGCTGACTCGCAAAGGGAGAGTAATGGGCCGACGGGCCTGCTAGCACAGACACACCTACAAGCTAACTGGGTGGCTCGCAGAGGTAGAGCTGGGGGCCTGACGCACTGTCTTCTAAAGGCATAGCCGCAAGCCGGTGATGTAGGGAGCGAGCCGTGAGCCTGTGATGTGGGGAGAGAGACCGTGAAAGGCGTATCTCACACAGACAGAGCTACATTATATTTCAGTGTTGCCTCGCAGAAGTAGAACTACGGACCCGATGGCTTGTAGACGGAGAGATGCAAGCTGACGGACTGAATCACAAAATGGCTGCCAACACTTCCTAGTTTCAACCGTTCACAGCCAATCAGCCCCAAGCTCGTGCTCGTAACCGTTCAGCCAATCAGATGTTAGAATTCCCAAATATGGATATCTGTAAAATGTGATATTCCTCAAAAACTACTGAATGGATTTACACCATTTAAACAAAAGCGTGCTTTCTGGACCAAGACCTTTCTCCCTGCCAAATTTGGCGTAATTCCGTTCAGCAGTTTGACCTGTAGCCTTGTCTAAAATTTCCTATGGAAAATGCATTGAGAAAACACGTTTTGGGACCCCCTTTTTTCTCAGCCCACCCTTGACCAATCACCCCCAAACTTTCAAGATAGGAGCTGATCAAAAAAGAGAAACTTTTTGGAAAATTTCGTAAAAGATTCATCAAACGACGCCAAAGTTATAAGCACATGAAAAAATGCTTTTCCTATGGAAACGTGGTCCTAACTATAACTATCTACTGGCTTCCGCCATTAGATTATATATATTTTCACTGAAAAAGACATAGGTTTCAGGCATGTTATGGTTAGAAATTAGCATTTAAAAAACCTTAGAAATTCACTGAAAAAACCATAGGTTTTAGGGACGTTATAATTAGTTGGACATTTCTCTCGGAATAAACCATAGAAATTTCCCCGTTATAGTTAGTTCAGCTAACTATAACTTGCGCACCCGCAATGCACTTCTGATGACATCACATATTACATCATTCATGACATGGTCAGTTTCTAACTCTAACATGCCTGAAACCTATGGTTTTTTCAGTGAATTTCAATGGTTTATTAAATGCTATTTTCTAACTATAACGTCCCTCAAACCTATGCTTTTTTCAGTTAATTTCAAAGGTTTTTTAAATGCTAATTTCTAACAATAACATGGCAGTCGCATTTGCAGAGTGGTGGAGAAAGGTGAGCGTGGCCTTCATACACATTTTAGCAATCCCACTGTGTGGGATTTAGCGGCAGTAATAGGAGGGATAGTTAGCCCCCAACATCAACCTTGGGGGCCAACTACCCCTTTCATTACCTCCAGTAAGTCCCACGCAGCAGGATTGCTAACTTGTTATATTAGGCCCACCCCCTCCCTGCAGCACTCTGCAAATGCGCCCCCTGGCATGTTCTAAGTTGGGGGATTAATTCCCCTTGAAACCTGAGGGTCCCTGGGGTCCAACTAGGCCACCAGGTACCTCCATTAAGCACCACTGAGCTGCGTTGCAGAGAGGTGTAAAAAGGGGCGTGGCCTCAGACCACCCCTCTGCAACACAGCTCTGTGGTGCTTACTGGAGGTACTAATTGGGCTAGTTGGCCCCCAGGGACCCTCAGGATTCAAGGGAATTTAATCCCCCAACTTACAACGCGCCAGGGGCTGTGTTTGCACACTTGACATATCAGGCCCTACCCCCTCCCTGCAGCACTCTGCAAATGCACCCCCTGGCGTGTTCTAAGTTGGGGGATTAAGTCCCCTTGTATCCTGAGGGTCCCTGGGGTCCAACTAGGCCACCAGGTATCTCCATTAGGCACCACTGAGCTGCGTTGCAGAGAGGTGTAAAAAGGGGCATGGCCTCAGACACCTCTCTGCAACACAGCTCTGTGGCGCTTACAGGAGGCACCTGGTGGGCTAATTGGCCCCCAGGGACCCTCAGGATTCAAGGGGACTTAATCCCCCAATTTACAACGTGCTAGAGGCTGTGTTTGCACACTTGACATATCAGGCTCCGCCCCCTCCCTGCACCACTGTGCAAACGCACCCCCTGGCACGTTCTAAGTTGGGGGATTGATTCCCCTGGAATACTGAGGGTCCCAGTGGGCCAACTAGCCCACCAGGTACCTCCGGTAAGCGTCACAGAGCTGTATTGCAGAGTGGTGCAAAAAGTGGGCGTGGCCTTGGACCACCTCTCTGCAACGCATCTCCCTGGCACATACTGGAGGTTCTTGGTGGGCTAGTTGGCCCCCAGGGACCCTCAGTATTCAAGGGAAAATAATTCCCCAACTTACACCGTGCCAGGGGCACGTTTGCAGAGTGCTACAGGCAGGGGGGGAGGCTTCGGCGCGATGCCAGTTTTTTTTAAAGTTTTTTTTTAGAAGGGGGACTGTGTGGCCCCCTTCTTTTATTATTTTTGGGGCCCTGGGGACCCCATCCCCCAGGGCCTACCCCTTTTTAAATTTTTTTTAAAAAGGGAGGGGGCTGCGTGGCCCCACTCCAGAGGCCAATTATGGCCCCGGAGACTCCATCTCCCGTGGCCTGGCCACCCTTTTTTATATTTATAATTTTTTTTTGAAGGGATGGGAGCCACTTGGCCCCTCTTCCCGAGGCCAATGATGCCTCTGGGGACCACATCCCCAGGGCAAGGCCAGAATTTTCTTTTCTTTTTTTTATTTGGAGGGGGGGCACGTGGCCCCCCTCCTAAGGCCAATTATGGCCCCGGGGACCCCATCCACCGGGGACGGCCTTTCCTTTTCTTATTTTTATTATTATTGGGGAGGGGGTAGCGTGGCCCCCCTCCCAGGCCACTTCTGGTCCCGGGGACCCCATCCCCCAGGGCCGGCCTTTCGTTTTTAAAAAAATATTCTCAGAGGTCAGCCCTCAGTGTTGGGGACCGTGGGGGGAGCCCCAATTCCCCAACGGTCCTGCCGGCTCCCCGCCTCCTGCGGGAGCCAGCATTGCTTTTCCACAAGGGGAGCTGCTAACATGCAGCTCCCCTTGTGGAAAAGCAATCCTGCTTTGCTTCTTTGAAGCGAGAGCAGGTTTCAACAAAGCAAAGCAGAGTTTGCAATAACAGGGCGGGAGCCACGTAGCTCCCGCCCTGTCGTTGCAAACAGCAGTGTCCCGTGGGTGGGCACCCTGGGACACTGCAGGAGACAGCCCTGGGGGTGGCGGTCCCCAGGGCCATCAAGGGCTTTAGGAGGGGGGCCGCGCGGCCCCCCTCCCTTCATTTTAAAAGCCCTGGGGCGGTGGTGGTCCCCGGGGCTCCATAATGGACCCCCCCATTTTAAATTTGGAGTGCTTCCCGGGGTGTGTGGGGTGGCTCAAGCCCACCACACATATTTTAAATTGAGAAAGAGCCCTGGGGCAACGAGGGTGGGATTGAGACCCCACACTTTTTTACACAGCCCCGAGGAAGTGGCAGTCCCTAGGGCTGCGGGGGCCACTTTCTGAACCAAGATCTACCTTTCTTTCCAAATTTGGTGTATTTCTGTTCAGCAGTTGGGGTTGTAGCTTTGTCTAAAGTTTCCTATGGAAAATAACATGGAGAAAACGCATTTTGAGACCCCCTTTTTTCTTGGCCCCCGCTTGTCAAATCACCCCGAAACTTTCAAGACAGGAGCTGACCGTAGCGCCCCACTAGTTTTGAGAATTTCATGAAGACTCATCAAACAGCACCAAAGTTATTGGCAAATCAAAAAATGCTTTTCCTTTGGAAACTAGGTCCTAACTATAACTACCTACTGGTGACCCCCAGTAGGTAATATATATATATATATATATATATATATATATATATATCCAAAAAGTTTGCCCCAATATATCTTCCTTTTCACGTTTCCCACCAAAGCCACTGCCAAACTCCGAAACGGGTGTCTCCATAAGTTACGAGGGTAGGATTTGCGTGTTCCACAACAACTTACTCCACAGGTAGGGAGCACTCACGGGGTAATTTACTTATTTATTAATGCAATACACAGGAAATGCATTTCGGCATTTGAGCCTTCTTCAGTGCTTTCACTGTGTTAAAAAATGTGACAGAGTCTCTGATTGGCTTAAAATCTGTCAACTTCGTTGTTATTGGTGGATCTGTGGCCAATGAAGGAGCTGCAATCCAGATAACTGTTTTTGTGGTTTCTTCAGACAACATGGATGCCGTGTGTATCGCCATGATGGTATTGCCAATGCGGTGATTTTTATAGTTCATTGTCTGCTCATGCATCCATGTAAAGCCCAATTCTTCAGCACCAGCCACCTTCCATTGTTTCCTGAATGTGCTGCCACTTTCCTGCTTTTGTGTCCTCCAGCCCCTCGTTGCAGCCGTATGATGATACAAAAGTGCTTTCGCAGGTACCGTATATATAAACAGATGAACACAAAATTTAATAGTTAGCGGCCTCATTGGTCGACGTGAAAATCCGACGGATGCGGTTCAGGCAGTATAGCTTTTGCATTCCTTTCCACGTTTCCCACCAAAGCCCTTGCCGAACTCTGAAACAGGTGTCTCCTTTAGTCGCGAGGGTAAGACTCGGTGTTCCACAACAACTTAATCCACAGGTAAGAAGCACTCACGGGGTAATTCACTTATTTATTAACGCAATACACAGCAAATGCATTTCGGCATTTGAGCCTTCTTCAGTGCTTTCAATGTGTTAAAAAGTGTGACACAGTCTCTGATTGGCTTAAAATCTGTCACCTTCGTTGTTATTGGTGGATCTCTGGCCAATGGAGGAGCTGCAATCCAGGTAACTGTTTTTGTGGTTTCTTCAGACAACATGGATGCCGTGTGTATCGCCATGATGGTTTTGCCAATGCGGTGATTTTTATAGTTCATTGCCTGCTCATGCATCCACGTAAAGCCCAATTCTTCAGCACCAGCCACCTTCCATTGTTTCCTGAATGTGCTGCCACTTTCCTGCTTTTGTGTCCTCCAGCCCCTCGTTGCAGCCGTATGATGATACAAAAGTGCTTTCGCAGGTACCGTATATATAAACAGATGAACACAAAATTTAATAGTTAGCGACCTCATTGGTCGACGTGAAAATCCGACGGATGCGGTTCAGGCAGTATAGCTTTTGCATTCCTTTCCACGTTTCCCACCAAAGCCCTTGCCGAACTTCGAAACGGGTGTCTCCTTTAGTCGCGAGGGTAAGACTCGGTGTTCCACAACAACTTAATCTACAGGTAAGAAGCACTCACGGGGTAATTCACTTATTTATTAACGCAATACACAGCAAATGCATTTCGGCATTTGAGCCTTCTTCAGTGCTTTCATTGTGTTAAAAAATGTGACACAGTCTCTGATTGGCTTAAAATATGTCACCTTTGTTGTTATTGGTTGATCTCTGGCCAATGGAGGAGCTGCAATCCAGGTAACTGTTTTCGTGGTTTCTTCTGACAACATGGATGCCGCGTGTATCGCCATGATGGTATTACCAATGCGGTGATTTTATAGTTCATTGCCTGTTCATGCATCCATGTAAAGCCCAATTCTTCAGCACCAGTTGCCCTCCATTGTTTTCCAAATGGGCTGCCACTTTCCCGATTCTGTGTCCTCCAGCCCCTCGTTGCAGCCACATGATGATACAAAGGCACTCTCGCTGGTATGAATATATATATATATATATATATATATATGTATATATATATATATATATATATTTATATATATATATATATATTCACTTAAAAAACCATAGGTTTCACACATGTTAAAGTTAGGTGGACATTTCACTCGTAAAAAACCAATGAAATTCCCCCGTTATAGTTAGTTCAGATAACTATAACTCGCGCGCCCGCAATCCTCTGCTCATGACGTCACATATTACATCACTCATGACATGGTCAGTGGCATCACTCATGACATCACTGATGACATCATCCTTGTGATAGAGTGGCGGTCGCGCGAGTTATAGTTATCTGAACTAACTATAACGGGGGTCCTTCAGGGACCCCCTGACAAAGGCTAGGGGGTCACTCTCTACCCTGCCCCCTTTCCACGTTCGCCACCTCTCTTTTTCACTGTTGCACCCAAAACAAACAAAATGGCGGACGACACTTCCTGATTTCGACCGATTCGAACATTGACTGACATGTAACCACCAATCAGAATTACGCTCGCGCACGTTAGGGTGCGCACACCATGCACGCACGGTGCGCGCACGGTGCGCGCCTATAGATATTTATGTACTTTTAACTGCAATTTTCTCAGGAAATACTGAACAGATTGACTACATATATGCAAAAGGCACATGCCTGACCTGAGGACTACCTCTTTGCCAAATTTCAAGTAATTCTGTTCAGCCATTCGGGCTGTACCTTCGACTAAAGGTCCTATGGGAAAATGCATGGGGAAAATGCGTTTTGGGACCCCCTTTTTTCTCAGCCCCCGCTTGACGAATCACCCCGAGACTTTCAGGGTAGAAGCTGAGCGGAGCGCCCCATTAGTTTTGAATATTTCGCGAGGATTCGTCAACCGGCGCCAAAGTTATTCAAAATAGAATTTTCAGATTTCCTATGGAAACACGGTCCTAACAATAACTATCTACTGGCGACCGCCAGTAGATAATATATATATTACCTACTGGCGGTCGCCAGTAGGTAGTTATAGTTAGGACCCTGTTTCCATAGGAAAACCGCAACATTCTATTTTGAATAACTTTGGCGCCGGACGACGAATCCTCGCGAAATTTTCAAAATAGGTGGGGCGCTACGCTCCGCTCCTACCCTGAAAGTCTCGGGGGGATTCGTCAAGCGGGGGCTGAGATAAAAGGGGGGTACCAAAACGCGTTTTTCCCATGCATTTTTCCATAGGACCTTTAGACACAGCTACAGCCCGAACGGCTGAACAGAGTTCCTTGAAATTTGGCAGAGAGGTAGTCTACAGGTCAAGGAAGTGCCTTTTGTAGGTTTGGTGTAAATCTGTTCAGTAGATTCTGAGAAAATAGCCTTTAAATCAAGGCTTACGGTGCGCTTACCGTACGCGTACGGTGACGTGCGCGAGCGCGATTCTGATTGGCTGTTAGATCTTAGTAAACATTCGAATCGGTCGAAACCAGGAAGCGGCGGCCGCCATTTTCTCTCTCGCACTCTGAGTGGGGATTAAAAAACAAAGGACAAAAACATGTAAAGGGGCTGTTTAGACAGCTCCTAAGCACCTAGCCATGTTGGGGGAGTCCCCAAAGATCCCCCAAGGCCAAAAACGGAATTTTAATTTTTTCGATAATTTCGCCGATTACGCTTACCGTACGCGTACGGTAAAAAGTTTTTTTTTAAAAAAATCATCCATACTCTCCCCACCCCATGTGCAAATGGTGCCCGAAGGGCACCATTTGTGCATGGCATATCACAGATGTGAAAAATTAAAATATTACCTTTCACAACGAAGCGCATCATATGTCCTCCATGTGCGCACGGTGCGCGAAGCGCATCGTGCGTACATAGCCCATCTAGCGTAACGTGGGCACGCGGTGCGCATAGCGCACCGCGTGCCCACCGTGCGTGCACGGCACTAACTGCGTAAAGTGGGCGCGCGGTGCGCGAAGCGCACCGTGCGCGCACGGAACGAACTGCGTTAAGTGGGCGCGCACGCCACGAATGGCGTAAAGTAACTTAGCATTTAAAAAACCGTACAAATTCACTGAAAAAACCATAGGTTTCACACACGTTATAGTTAGGAATTAGCATTTAAAAAACCTTGCAAATTCACTGAAAAAACCATAGGTTTCACACATGTTATAGTTAGCGGAAATTTTACTGATAAAAAACCAATGAAATTCCCCCGTTATAGTTAGTGCAGGCAACTATAACTCACGCGACCGCAATCTTCTGCTGATGACATATGTGTCTTTATGAAAAAAAAATATTTGTAATATATGTATAGCTAAAAATTTATGGAAGAAGACATGGGCAAATAAGTGTCTAAATACAGTATTAGCATCAGCAGAGGATTGCGGTCGCGTGAGTTATAGTTGCCTGCACTAACTATAACGGGGGAATTTCATTGGTTTTTTATCAGTAAAATTTCCGCTAACTATAACATGTGTGAAACCTATGGTTTTTTCAGTGAATTTGCAAGGTTTTTTAAATGCTAATTCCTAACTATAACGTGTGTGAAACCTATGGTTTTTTCAGTGAATATATATATATATATATATATATATATATATATATATATATATATATATATATATATATATATATATGTACAAAAACAAGAGTTGCCCTTCGATGGAATGGCACTCACAGGTAGGTAAGGCTTTGTTTGCTGTGATTCTACTGAGGCTGGCCATGAGGAAGGGCGTAGCCCGAAACGCGTCGGACAGGCCAAAAGCAGTATGATAATATGTCTGTGGCAGCGGCTCCAGGAGCTTTTTACCTACATGTGAGTGCCATTCCACCGAGGGGCAACTCTTGTTTTTGTGCATAAATGGGGCTAGCCGAGGAGGGGGTTAGCGTGGCCCCCCTCCCAGGCCACTTCTGGTCCCGGGGACCCCATCCCCCAGGGCTTTCCTTTTTTTTATTTATAAAAAAAAAATCTCAGAAGAGGCTGACCACGTGGCCCCCATCCCTGGCCACTTCTGGCCCAGGGGACCCCATCCCCGGGGCCGGCCCTCAGCGTTGGGGACCGTGGGGGGAGCCCCAATTCCCCAACAGTCCTGCGGGAGCCAGCATTGCTTTTCCACAAGGGGAGCTGTAAACATGCAGCTCCCCTTGTAGAAAATCAATCCTGCTTTGCTTCGTTGAAGCGAGACCAGGTTTCCCTGCTCTCGCCTCAACAAAGCAAAGCAAGTTTGCAATAACAGGGCGGGAGCCACACGGCTCCCGCCCTTTTGTTGCAAACAGCAGTGTCCCGGGTGTGGGCACCCTGGGACACTGCAGGAGCCAGCCCTGGGGGTGGTGGTCTCCAGGGCCATCAAGGGCTCCAAGAGGGGGGCTGTGTGGCCCCCCTCCATTCATTTTAAAGCCCTGGGGTGGTGGTGGTCCCCGGGGCTCTATAGCAGACCTCCAATTTTAAATTTAGAGTGCCCCGGGGAGGTGGTGGTTCCCTGGGCTTGTGGGGGGGCTTGAGCCCACCACACATGTTTTAATTTGAGAAAGAACCCTGGGGAGGTGGTGGTCCCTGGGGCAGCGTTGGGGGGATTGAGACCCCCCACGCTTTTTTTGTGTGTACTACCAGTCCCACAAAGTATCATGAGTGCTCACATGAGCTTCCTGGTTGAAATAGAAGAGGGGATATACTGGCTGTAAGGCTTTGTTCGCTGTGATTCTACCGAGGCTGTCCATGAGGAAGGGTGTAGCCCGAAACGTGTTGGACAAGCATAAAGCAGTGGGATAATATGGCTGTGGCAGCTGCTTTCTGCCGCAAGCTTTTTACCTACCTGAGAGTGCTATTCCACCTAGGGGCAACTCTTGTTTTTGTGCATCAATGTGGCTAGCCCGGCCACGGAACTGCACCACTGTGGGATCTGAGCGGGTCCGCCTCTGTTTATTTGGGTAGAAACTGGCGGAGCAGGAGGCGCTTTGTTGTAACATGAAAACAAGTAAACAAGACATTGCTAATCCCCTAGAGAAACTTTGTTTTAAGTGATCTCACAGCATGCGACCCACTTGGGGAATACTTTTTGTACTATCAGTCCCACAATGCATCATGAGTGCTGACATGAGCTTCCTGGTTGACATATAAGATGGGATATACTGGCTGAAAGGCTTTGTTCGCTGTGATTCTACCGAGGCTGTCCATGAGAAAGGGCGCAGCCCGAAACGCGCCGGACAAGCGAAAAGCAGTGGGATAATACGTCTGTGGCAGCGGCTTTCTTCCAAGAGCTTTTTATCTACCTGTGAGTGCTATTCCACCTAGGGGCAAATCTAATTTTTGTGCATCAATGTGGCTAGCCCAGCCACGGAATGGCACCACCGCAGGACCTGATCGGGTCCGCCTCTGTTTATTTGGGCAGAAACTGGCGTAGCAAGAGGAGCTTTGTTGTAAAGGAAAGCAAGTAAACAAGACATTGCTGATCCCCTAGAGAAACTTTGTTTTAAGTGGTCTCACAGCATGCGACCCACTTGGGGAATACTTGTGTACTATTAGTCCTACAATGCATCATGAGTGCTCACATGAGCTTCCTGGTTGACATATAAGATGGAATATACTGGCTGTAAGGCTTTGTTTGTGATTCTACCAAGGTTGTCCATGAAGAAGGGCGTAGCCCCAAACACAACGGACAAGCGAAAAGCAGTGGGATAATACGTCTGTGGCAGCGGTTTTCTTCCAAGAGCTTTTTACCTACCTGTGAGTGCCATTCCACCGAGGGGCAACTCTTGTTTTTGTGCATCAATGTGGCTAGCCTGGCTATGGAACGGCACCACTGCGGGACATGAGTGAGTCTGCCTCTGTTTATTTGGGCAGAAACTGGCAAAGCAGGAGGCGCTTTATAGTAACATTAAAGCAACTAAACAAGACATTGCTGATCCCCTAGAGAAACCTTATTTTAAGTGGCCCCACAGCATGAGACTCACTTGGGGAATACTTTGTGTACTACCAGTCCTACAATGCATCATAAGTGCTCACATGAGCTTCCTGGTTGAAATAAAAGAGGGGATATACTGGCTGTAAGGCTTTGTTTGCTTTGATTCTACAGAGGCTGTCCATGAGGAAGGGTGTAGCCCGAAACGTGTTGGACAAGCGAAAAGCAGTGGGATAATATGTCTGTGGCAGCTGCTTTCTTCCGCAAGCTTTTTACCTACCTGTGAGCGCCATTCCACCAAAGGGCAACTCTCATTTTTGTGCATCACTGTGGCTAGCCCGGCCACGGAACGGCATCACCGCAGGACCTGAGCACGTCCGCCTCTGTTTATTTGTTCAGAAACTGGTGGAGCAGGAGGCGCTTTGTTCTAACATGAAAGCAACTAAACAAGACATTGCTGATCCCCTACAGAAACTTTGTTTTAAGTGGTCTCACAGCATGCGACCCACTTGGGGAATAATTTGTGTACTACCAGTCCCACAATGCATCATGAGTGCTCACATGAGCATCCTGGTTGAAAGAAAAGAGGCGATATACTGGCTGTAAGGCTTTCTTTGCTGTGATTCTACCGAGGCTGTCCATGAGGAAGTGCGTAGCCCGAAACGTGTCGGACAAGCGAAAAGCAGTGGGATAATATGTCTGTGGCAGCGGCTTTATTCCAAGAGCTTTTTACCTACCTGTGAGTGCCATTCCACCAAGGGGCAACTCGTGCTTTTGTGCATCAATGTGGCTAGCCCAGCCACGGACCGGCACCACCGTGGGACCTGAGTGGGTCCGCCTCTGTTTATTTGGGCAGAAACTGGCGGAGCAGGAGGCGCTTTGTTGTAGCATGAAAGCAACTAAACAAGACATTGGTGATCCCCTAGAGAAACTTTGTTTTCAGTGGTCTCACAGCATGTGACACACTTGGGGAATACTTTGTGTACTACCAGTCCCACAAAGCATCATGAGTGCTCACATGAGCTTCCTGGTTGAAATAAAAGATGCGATATACTGTCTGTAAGGCTTTGTTTGCTGTGATTCTACTGAGGCTGTCCATGAGGAAAGGCGCAGCCCGAAACATGTCGAACAAGCGAAAAGCAGTGGGTTAATATGTCTGTGGCACCGGCTTTCTTCCAAGAGCTTTTTACCTACCTATATATATATATGTATAACGAAAAAAACATGTGAAGCCCTTGTGTTGGTATCTGGTTTCGATTTAGGAATTGAGGTTGGCGTTTATATGTATATACAAGTATACAAGGCCGTGAACGTCGCCCGCAATGCGTGGATGATTTCACTCATGCAATAAAAGCCAGATAAACAAACCCACGGAGTGTCGGCTCCGCTTCTTTGTCCTCCATGGTCATTTTACTGCCACACCCTTCTGCCCTCCCTGGTCTGTTGTGCTGCAACTGCTCCTCCTGCCTGCCCCGCGCGGTCTGTTGTGAGGCCCCAGCTGCCCCTTACCCCCTACCAGCTTCCCTCCATGGTCTGTGTGTATGCCATCATAGTCTCATTGTTGCTCTCCATGGTGTGTCTTGTTTCTAGTGCCCATCCTGCCTGACCTCCATGGTCATCTTGCTGCTCCTGCCCTGCCCCCTTGCCCCCAGCCCTCTGTTTCCATGTGCAGACCCCTATTCCCTCCCTCCTGGCTTGTCTGTTCCATTGTAATGCCCCTGATCCGTCCCTCCTGCCCTTTATGGTCTGTTATGCTGCAGCTTTCTCTCCTGTCTGTCCATTATGGTCAGCTAGCTACCATTGCCTCTTTCCCCTCTGTTCTCTGTTGTACATGTGCATGGTCCTGTCCCCTCCCTATTGCTTTCTATGGATTGTTGTGCTGCACTCCCGTCCCGCATGCGCTGTGTGGTGTATTGTGCTGCTAAAAACCCTGATGCCTGCCCTGTAGGGTCAGTTTGGTGCACCTCTCCATGTCCCTCCTGTCCTCTGTTATCCGAGTCCATGTCCCTACCCCAATTCCTCCTGCCTACCATGATCCAATGTACCATACTTGCGAACATTTTGAACTTGGTAAGAGGGAGATTTTGAAAACAAACTGGGGTATTGATTTTCCCCTTTGAGTTACATTGAAAAAGAGGAGATTGTAGACAGGAGACAGTTCAAATAAAGCCCATTTGAGCTTAAAAACATTGGACGTTTCCTGGCTGAAACGGGTCTGTTGGCATGTATGGTTGTACTACCACTGCCTCTTCCTTCTGCCCACAATGGTCTATTATATTGCCACAGCCTCTCTTGCCAGTCCTGTATTGTTGGTTTGTTGCCCCTGCCCCCCTTTCCACTGCCCTCCATAGTCTGTTGTGCTGCCACTGCCCTTCCTGCCTGCCCAGTGTGGTAAAATTGTTGCCTCTGCACTCTCCTACCTGCCTTCAATTTTCAGAGTCCGTGCCCCTGGCCTCTGCCTCTCAACAGTATCCCAATGAACAACTAGATTGCTAACATTCTATATTTATTACAAAAGTGTGGAACGCCTGACGTCATCTTGATGTAATCAAAACTGTAATACCTAGAGTATTTCCTTTAGAAATTACATATATGAGAGGGTCTTATTTGCATCAAAATTATGGTTAGTGCTCTAAAAAACTAAAATGAGGACATATTTTCTGAGTTTTCAAATAGCGACAAAGAACTTTTACATTATTTGTAATCTTTATGTTTTTTTTTATCCAGTTGACCACTTGATTAAATGTTGCACCTAGGGGAGAGGATGTGGTGTTACTTCCAGAGCTGCAGACTTTGCAACTGGGGAACCAGGTTGGAGTTTCTGCTTCAGCTCAACATTCTGTGATTCTGGTCAAATCACTTAATCTCCCCATGTCTACAACCAAAATGAATTTGATCTTGTGTGATGTAACCAATGCTCATGTAAAGCACTCCAATACCTGACAAGTCTGCACTATATAAAACTGCTAATACACACAAAATAAGTGTTTTGCACACTTCTGTCATTGGGCTACATGTGGGCTACATCTGGGTGATATTTGTGCTGCATTTGGGCTCTTTTGTCTCTGGTGGCCATCTTGGGAGATTTATTTGTTATGACGTTTCCTAATTTCCTCATTTACTGCAGTCTCCTCAGTAGGAAATGCTTTCAGTTTTTTACTTTGATTCCATCAAGAAGGTATTCAGATGTGTCACACATTTGCCATAAATTCTGAATGTTAGCACTCTAGTTGCTCATTAGATCACTGTAGTAAAGCTACTGCTCACCACGGAAGTCTGCTGCTGGTATTAAAAGTGTATGTTTCAGTCTGCATATCAGAATTTTTTAATGAAATAGAAGAGGATTTGAGAAGTCACTCAAAATGTGCCCTAATTTTTCTTTCTTGAGCACTAATCATAATTTCAATGGCAAAATGAACCCCCTCATTGTGTTCCTTTTTAAATTAAATGTTTTAAGTGTTACCAGTTTATTCCAATCAAGATGGCGTCAGGTGTGCCATACTTTTGTCATAAGTAAGACAGTAAGCGCTCTAGTTGTTCTTAAGAACACTCTGGGACATTCTGTCATTGGGCTATACTTGGGCTACATCTGGGTGATATTTGGGCTACATTTGGGCTCTTTTGTCTCTGGTGGCCATCTTGGGAGATTTATTTGGTATGAAGTTTCCTAATTTCCTCATTTACTGCAGTCTCCTCAGTGGGAATACTTTCAGTTTTTAATTTTGGTTCCATCAAGAAGGCATTCAGATGTGTCACACATTTGCCATAAATTCTGAATGTTAGCACTCTAGTTGCTCATTAGATCACTGTTGTAAAACTACTGTTTACCAGGGAAGTCTGCTGCTGGTATTCAAAGTGCATGTTTCAGTCTGCATGTCAGAATTTGTTTATGAAATAGAAGAGGATTTGAGAAGTCAAAATGTGCCCTAATTTTTCTTTCTGCAGAACTAATCATAATTTCTATGGAAAAAAGAACCCTCCTCATTTTGTTCCTTTGTAAGTTAAATGTTTAAAGTGTTACCACTTTATTCCAATCAAGATGGCTTCAGGTGTGCCATACTTTTATCATAAGTAAGACTGTTAGCGCTCTAGTTGTTCGTTAGAACACTCTGGGACATTCTGTCATTGGGCTATACTTGGGCTACATCTGGGTGATCTTTGGGCTACATTTGGGCTCTTTTGTCTCTGGTGGCCATCTTGGGGATTTATTTGTTATGAAGTTTCCTAATTTCCTCATTTACTGCAGTCTACTCAGTGGGAATACTTTCAGTTTTTAATTTTGGTTCCATCAAGAAGGCATTCAGATGTGTCACACAGTTGCCATACATTCTGAATGTTAGCACTCTAGTTGCTTATTAGATCACTGTAGTAAAGCTACTGCTCACCAGGGAAGTCTGCTGCTGGTATTGAAAGTGCATGTTTCAGTCTGCATGTCAGAATTTTTTAATGAAATAGAAGAGGATTTGAGAAGTCACTCAAAATGTGCCCTAATTTTTCTTTCTGCAGCACTAATCATACTTTCTATGGGAAAATGAACCCCCTCATTTTGTTCCTTTTTAAATGAAATGTTTTAAGAGTTACCACTTTATTCCAACCAAGATGGCTTCAGGTGTGCCATACGTTTGTCATAAGTCGGACTGTTAGCGCTCTAGTTGTTCTTTAGAACACTCTGGGAAGCTGCAGGAGAACACAAAGGAATCAACTGACAGTCTCTGCCCTTGTTGGATGTACATGTTTTACTGAGAATGTCAGACTTCATTCTCACATGACTGAGAAAGATAATGTGAATTTACAGAAAATATGCTCTCAGTTTAGCTTATAGATCACCTTCCAAACCTCTGTGGGAAAAGCATGAGAAAATAGTTTTCTCTCAAACATGATTCATGATATCACAGCAGAAGGCTTTTTCACATGGTAAAATCACCTTAGAACACACCACAATTCCTAAAATCAGCATGGTACCATCAACAAATGATTTATAATGTAACTAAAGTGTTAAAACCTTCTATTGACTGCAATGACTTTTAATGAGGTGCTATCATGTATATTGGTCCCAAGATGGCTGCCAACACTTCTTGGATGAAGTGCTGACAGCCAATCAGATCTCACGATGAGATGTGTGGTTAGGCTCCGCCCAGATATATATGTGATTTTACTTTTGATTTTCTCAGGAACTACTGAACGGATTTATACGATTTAAGCAAAAGGCACCAGTCTGAACTGAGGACTACCTCTTTGCCAAATTTCAAGTAATTCTGTTCAGCCGTTCCGGCTGTACCTTCGACTAAAAGTCCTATGGGAAAATGCATGGGGAAAACGTGTTTTGGGACCCCCCTTTTTTCTCAGCCCCCGCTTGACGAATCACCCCGAGACTTTCAGGGTAGGAGCTGAGCGGAGCGCCCCATTAGTTTTGAAAAATTCATGAAGATAAGTCAACCGGCGCCAAAGTTATTAAAAATAGAGTTTTCAGATTTCCTATGGGAACTCGGTCCTAACTATAACTATCTACTGGCGACCGCCAGTAGATAATATATATGCGATATGTCTCCATTATGGAAATCACTCGTCCTCACCCCCTTACTTGTGTCACACTGCATTAATTCTGAGAAAATCCACTTGATGAGGCAGCTACAAGCGGGCCATACTCCCATGTACTTAACATTAGTGAAGTTTCTCAATTATGAGAGTTAAAGGCCACTTCAGGGTAGCCATCATAACATGAATGGAGCACCTGTCAACACATTTGATGAAAGAAAAATGTTCAGGTTTAATCTAGGAGCCACACTTCTTTTGATCCACACAATAAACAGATGGGAGACTGCAGTTTTCAAGCATTTAGATCACTTAACAGACTGATCTTCTTGCACCTATGACCAAGGCCCATTTGGAGGGCTGAACGCGAAAGGACTAAATGCTTGAAAAGTGCAGTCTGCCATCTGTTCATTGTGCGGATTAAAAGAAGTGCGGCTCCTAGATTTTGCCTGAACATTTTTCTTTTGTCAAATATACATATATTCACTTAAAAAACCATAGGTTTCACACATGTTATAGTTAGGTGGATATTTCACTCGTAAAAAACCAATGAAATTCCCCCGTTATAGTTAGTTCAGATAACTATAACTCGCGCGCCCGCAATCCACTGCTCATGACGTCACATATTACATCACTCATGACATGGTCAGTGGCATCACTCATGACATCACTGATGACATCATCCTTGTGATAGAGTGGCGGTCGCGCGAGTTATAGTTATCTGAACTAACTATAACGGGGGAATTTCATTGGTTTTTTACGAGTGAAATATCCACCTACGGTTTTTTAAGTGAATTTGCAAGGTTTTTTAAATGCTAATTCCTAACTATAACGTGTGTGAAACCTATGGTATTTTCAGTGAATTTGTACGTTTTTTTAACTGCTAATTTATTTATGTATTATTATTTTTTTTATATATTTATTTTACAATAAACTACGTATTAATTTTTTTTTCACCGTGCGCGCACGGTGCGCGCACTCCCCGCAATTTTTAATTTTTGTAAATTTTTTTTTTTTGGGGGGGGGGGGTTTCACCGTGCACGCACGGTGCGCGCACCCCCCGCAATTTTTTTTTTAAATTATTTTTTTTTGGGGGGGGTTTTCACGGTGTGCGCACCCCCGCGATTTAAAAAAAAAAAAAATTCTGCCTTCGGGGTCCTTCAGGGACCCCCTGACAAAGGCTAGGGGGTCAGGAACTCTCTACCCTGCCCCCTTTTTACGTTCGCCACCTTCCTTTTTCACTCTCGCACTAAAAACAAACAAAATGGCGGCCGACACTTCCTGGTTTCGACCGATTCGAACGTTGACTAACAAGTAACCACCAATCAGAATTACGCTCGCGCACGTTAGGGTGCTCGCACGGTGCGCGCACCCTGCGCGCGTATAGATATTGATATGCTTTTAAATGCTATTTTCTCAGGAAATACTGAACAGATTTACACCAGACCTGCAAAAGGCACTTCCTTGACCTTATGGCTACCTCTCTGCCAAATTTCAAGTAATTCTGTTCAGCCGTTCAGGCTGTAGCTGTGTCTAAAGGTCCTATGGAAAAATGCATGGGGAAAACGCATTTTGGGACCCCCCTTTTTTCTCAGCCCCCGCTTGACGAATCACCCCGAGACTTTCAGGGTAGGAGCTGAACGGAGCGCCCCATTAGTTTTGAAAATTTCGCGAGGATTCGTCAACCGGCGCCAAAGTTATTCAAAATAGAATTTTGAGATTTCCTATGGAAACACGGTCCTAACCATAACAATCTACTGGCGACCGCCAGTAGATAATATATATATATATATATAAATATATATATATATATATATATATATATATATATGTATATATATATATATGTATATATTTTTTTTAGATATATCACCTGCAGATGGTCACTAGTGGGTAGTTACAGTAAGGACCTACTTTCCATAGGAAAAGTGTTTTTGACATACTTATAACTTTGGAGTCGTATGATGAATCTTCATGAACTGTTAAAAAACTATTTCACTGCTGTGTCATGTTGTGCATGGAAAGTTTCGGGTAATTTGTCAAGCAAGGCAGAGAAAAAGTGTTTCCAATGTTGATTCCCATAGAGAAGTTAGACATGACTACAGCTCGAACCACTGCACGGAATTACCCCAAATTTGGCAGAAAGCTAGATCTTGATCCAGAAAGAGGGATTTTTGTGATATGGTGCAGAGATATTAGAGTAAACAGCAATGTGTATATCTAGGGATAAGGACCCTCCGCGATTCCAGCAGATCTCATGCTGAGATCTGATTAGCTGTCATCACTTCAACCAGGAAGTGTTGGGAGCCATTTCCCCAAAAAAGAGAAAGAAAAGAATAGGGTCCAGAGTAGGAAGACCCTGAGCCCCTAGGCCTGGTGGTGGGGCCCCCCAGGGACCTCGAGAGGACTAAAAAAGCACTTTTTAAAATTTTCATGGTGAAAATCACAGGGATCCATGAATCACAGTGAAAATGTAAAACAAAAAAACAAGTGCGGTCTGATTTCTCACTCTGGTATTTGATAATGCCCCCCCACTCCCAGGTGGGCCAGGTCCCGGAAGGATTATTAATATTATCTTCCTGCTGCCTTGCAGTCTTAATCCTGGTCTAGAGTGGCCTAGAGTGGTGGCTGCTCCTGTCTGCAATCTGTATATGGAAGCGCCTGTGGTCGAGGTCCGATCAGGAAGGTTGTTAACCTACTCACCAATGCATTTTGTCTTTGAAATTCATTTCATGGGATGATACTGGGAGTACACATCGCAATCTACATATTTGGTTTATTTGAATTATTCTTTGCAATAGTTGAGATCGTAAATTATTCATTTGTATAGTTCATCAGTTTTAATGCATTTTTCAACTGCTTGAAAAGACATAACCTTCAACTAATGTTTTGGTGTTTGGGCAGTAGTATCCTATTTAGCGCCTTCTGCGAACTGAAAGGGCACTTGACACTTAAAGTGAGTTTACAGTTGCCATGTTTCTGGGTCATAGGTGTACGTTTGCTGGGTAGTCATAGTTACAAATGATATTGCTCAATTGTAGATGGTGCTATAGTGCACTGTTGCAGACACCTGTGTTTGATATGCGGAAGTGCAGGTTCAAATTCTAGATGACTGCGCTTTTCAACCTCCTGACATCTATATGAACAAGGTCTATTGAGCTTTGACAAAAATCCTGTATTGTTACATTGACGAGGGACACAATATAGTTTGTGGGTTTGTGGTGACATGGCTCTTTAAAAGGCGGTCTTGCCCCAGATTATGGACTGAAACCGTCCTTTCACAATGTAGCATTTCTAATGGCAAATATTTTAGCATGATGTTGCTTAAGGCAAGTATTCAGCACTGCCATAGGAAAAAAAACGAAAGGACACTAACACTGTTCAACATACGCAACAGCCCTGTCGACTCTCCATTTTCCATTCAGGTACAATGCTCACAAAAATGACTGAGAGATCCAGTTGAGATCTAGTTTTCAATTCTGCCATCTAGCTGCTATACAACAGCTATGGAAAAACATAAATTTAACAGAATGAGATGCTGTCATACAATTCACACTTCAGACTACCTGCTGACAGTCGACCTCTCTCATCAGCATGGTTCCATTCCGATAGTTCCAGCACATACTTCGACTCTTTTTTTATGTTATGTTATAGGTCATTTATACAGCGCACATTCACCATAAAGTCTCTTGGCACTTTCTGTGGAAGCGTTGTTCATAAGCTCTTTTACAAACAAATGTTATTATCACATAATGTGGCAATCTCATTTTATTGACCCCTGAAAATCTGGGTATTTAGTTTGTGGCCTGCAGGCCACACACATATGTCTGCAGCAGGCTCATTAACAATGTACTGTCCCGAAATTGTACAATGCGACGCTCCCTGTTTTAACAACCCCGGTTGTGTCTATTTATAGCTAACACAGAAATATCAGGCATCACCCACTTACTTTACTCTGTGAATATTTCCCTTTTCCGAAAAGTTGTGGCACCCTAAAACCAAGCATCCACTGTGGGCAGTAGTGATGGGGTGGGTATTGATGAGCACAGAAATATGCACTCTTTTCTTTTTATGGTTTTCCTTTCAATATCATTCTGATGTGGCTCCTGAATATCGATTTCAGGCATTGATATCATGGACAAAAAGTAGAGGGACAAAATATCGAAATGCAATATGTATATAATTTTCTATACCTAAATTCACATTTATGTAGCTGGAAGATATATTACCTACTGGTAGTCGCCAGCAGGTAGTTATTGATATCATGGACAAAAAGTAGAGGGACAAAATATCGAAATGCAATATATAGAGATTTTCTATACCTAAATTCACATCTATGTAGCTGGAAGATATATTACCTACTGGTAGTCACCAGCAGGTAGTTATAGTTAGGATCTAGTTTCCATAGACGAAGCGTTTTTTGTTTTTGGAAAATAACTTTAGTGCCATTTGATGAATCTTCACAAAATGTTCAAAAGTAGTGTACTGGTCACTTCAAATGTTTTGGGGAGATTCGTCAAGCGGGGGCTGAAAAAATATATTTTCCAAGCAATTTCCCATATTGCTACCCTTCGCATTCATCATGTGGCCGGCTGGTGGGAGATGGGGTCCCCAGGGCCAAAAATGGCATGGGGATGGGGGTAGTGTGGCCTCCTCCCCATTTATAATTGACAAGGCCCCTGGGGCCAATATTGCCCCAGGAAGGGGGGCTGTGTGCCTCCCTCTACATTCATAATGTGGCTGGGCCCTGGGAAATGGGGTCCCCTGTGCCAAAATCAGCACAAGGGAGAGGGCTGTGTGGCTTCCCTCCCTAATTACTAAGTAGATAGGCCCCAGGGATGGGGTCGCCAAGGCCAATATTGGCCCATGAGGGAGGAGGGCAGAATGCCCCCTCCCCTTTCAGGATAAGACCGGGGCCTGGGAGATGGGGTCCCCAGGGTAAAAATCAGCCTGGGGAGACGGATCGCACAACCACTCACATACCCACTCAAACACTCACTCACATACCCACAAAACCACTCACATACCCATAGCCATTCACAAACCCACTCACACACCCACAAAACAACTCACCTCTTCACAGACCCATTTAACCACTAACACAGCCACACACATATCTACTCAGTGACCAATACAGCCACTCACACACCCACAAAACCACTCACACAACAATTCACTGACCCATATAGCCACTCATCCACCCACTTAAAGACCCATACAGCCACTCATACACCCACTCACAAACCCTTACACCCACTCACACACCCACTCGCAGACCTATAAAGCCACTCACAAACCTAATCACAGACTGAAACAGCTACTCAAACAGCCACTCACACAGCCAGTAACTGGCCCACAAAATCACTCACACACCCACTGACACACCCTCAAAACTACTCAGCTACCCATTCATACACCCATACAGGCAAACACACACCCACTCACAGACTCATATAGCCACTCACAAACCTACTCACAGACCCAAATAGCCAGTCACACAGCTACTCACAGACCCATACATCCACTCAAACACCCACTCACTAACATTTACAGCCACTCACTCACCCACTCACAGACTCATACAGTCACTTACACACCCATTCACACATCCACAAAACCACTCACCCAACTACTCGTAAACCCATACAGCCACTCACACACCCACCCCGAACCATACAGCCACTCACATATCTACTCACCAACCCATTCACACACCCACACTCATCGGTTACAGTTAGGATAAACAATTTAAAAAAACTTTAAAATGCACTAAAAAATCAAAATGTTACAGGGATGTTATAGTTAGGAAATGACATTAAACAACCATAGAAATTCACTGGAAAAACAAAGGTTACCGGCACTTTATAGTTATGAAATAGCATTAAAAAAACATGGAAATTCACTGAAAAAAAACAAAGCTTAAATTGACGTTATAGTTCTGTGTTGTACATCTCTCACCTGTGTCTTCTTTTAATTAAAAAAATGCAAATAGTATTTTATGATGTATATTTAAGTTTCTTTGATGGATGATGTGATCATCGAAGTCATCTGTGATATTATTTGAGATGTCATCAGTGATGTCATGCACCATGTCATGAGTGATGTAATCTGTAAGGTCATAAGCAGTGCATTGTGGGGCATAACTATAACTACCACACTTCTATGGTTTTGTAGGTACAAAACAATATATATATATATATATATATATATATATATATATATATATATATATATATATATATATATATATATATATATATATATATATATATATATATATATATATATATATATTTATATATATACTTTCACTGAACAAAATAAAGGTTACAGGTCAGCTATAGTTAGGTATTAGCATTTTAAACAAGATTCTATGTGATATGAAAATGAAAAGATAACCCAATCTGAAAAATATATATTTTATGTGTCCAGAAGCGACACAAACAGTACCTGAAATGTACGGCTACTGGCAGTATTGAGAGCGAGTGTGCACTAATATGGTGCCTCACTGAAAAGTAAAGTCATTAAATTGGAAAAAAGATTTTACCCAAATATACAAAGTTACATAGATCATAATGCAGTTTAGGGATACCAGTAATCATTATGTCATAATCTAAGAAGTGTGATATGCCTCACCATTGTGTCAAGTAGAAAACAGTGGGTAAAACTATAGTCCGAGTGACATAAAAGTGGACAAGGCCTGACCACAGAAAGTTTTAATACATGACATTGCTGCCGATACATCAGCATGTCTACCATTAGGAAGGGGACATCAGGGTTCCCTCCTCTACTTACGTCTGCTATTTCTCCATCAGACCAATTGATTTTCAGTTACATTTAGCTCTGACAGTGTACATTATATTTATTTTTGTAGATTGTCTCAGGCCTTGTCCACTTTCATGTCGCTTTGAATAAAACATTCGGGTAAAAACTTCTACTTTGTTGAACTTTCTTACTGTATACAATTTATGATATTTATGCTTCGCCATTTTTGTGATTATATATATGCAAAACAGGAGTTTCTCTGGTGTTGCTCATTGTATACTGGGTAGTAGGTGCTTATACCAGGAAAGCATCAACCCTATTTGTCTCTTCTTAGATTGATTTCCTTAAACTTTGTACGGCTTAGGATGTGCAAATAATTTGGCATACACTTTGTGTAGAGATATGTTAGAATAAAACCTGCCTACATTGAAATTGTCACACAATATAGTTTTCAAGGACAATCAAGGCAATATCATCACATACAACAACACATACAATGACATATTTCAATAACGTTCAACAGTAAAAATTACTTTGTTGTTCATTCCAATTTATCCTTTAGCAAGAAACACGTTCCTAAGTGAGTTGGATAGTCTGCCACTATTCGCTCCAAATATGGTAATCACAGACACTGTTTAGTATTAACTCTGAAATCACTTGCCCCTCTTGGCCACACATGAGTTATGCCCAGTTTAAGTTGGGTCTAAGTTTTCCCTATACGAATTCTGCTCTGTCTCATCCAGGGTCAAGCTAGATGCACCACCCACACTCATGGGACCCTGTCTGCCCAAGCCATTACATGCCTCAGGAGCCTACCTCTGGAGCCAAAATGTTCAAAAATTGGGAAGGGGCCCCCTTCCCGAGTCTCATTAGGCCCTGGAGACCCCATCCTCCAGTGCCTTATTTTATTAAAGGGGAGGGCTGTGAAGCTTCCCTGCCCAAGCCTTGTTAGACCCTGGGGACCCCATTCCCCTTGGCCATTGTTTTAAAATAAAGGGAAAGAGGACTGTGCAGACTCCCTCCAGGAGCCATTTTCAGCCCCAGGAACAAGGCCTTCATTATTAAAGGACACCCACCATTCATTTGTTGGGTACCCCAGGGAAGCCCCTCGGCCAGCTCCCTGGATGCCGTGGAAGCCGGCATTGCTCCTGCCAACAGGGAGCAGCTACTTATGCTTCTCCCGCCTGGCAGGAGCAAAATTTGATCTGTTTCCCTACCCAAATCAGTGCAGGCAGGGAACAGATGAAAAGTCTGCTCCCAGCTGGTGGGAGCATTTTAAAGCCCCTGCCTGCTGGGAACAGACTTGGTGTTTGCTCCTTTTGGCGGGAGATTAAAAAATGCTCCAGTTCAGGAGCAAACATAGGTTTCCTTGCCCACATCACTACAGGCAGAGAAACTGCAATGTCCCAAGGGGTGAGCTCCCCAGGACATAGCTAGTAAGCTGGACCCAGGGGATGGGGTGCCCAGGGCCATTAATGTAGCACTTCATAATCTTTATTTCGGTTGTAAAACCATAAAAAATACACACATTTTCTTCCTTAGCAATGGAGTCCATGATACAATTAACATAAGTAAAAGTAGATATTTAAAACACCAGGTTCAAATGGTCAAGTATCACATAATGAGAATTGTAAACACCGGGGAAATCGCTAAGATGCAACATTTCTATGAGTGTACTCAATTAAAAATCAAGTAAAAAGAATAAAACAGGAATAAAGTGCGGGTGCAATAATGACTAACAATATCCACAATTTAAGAAGATTTTGATAAAAACTTGGAGAAGGAAGTTAAAAACAGGATCCAGGGGATTAAAGCACACTCATGTCATAAGATTTTTACTACAGCTGATCCCTGGCACAAGGAAAAAGGGACAGGAGCCTTCGCCTAATGGCCCAGAACCGGCCAAGATGTTTTGCAATGGCACATACAAAGGATGGTCTCGTATCCGATCTTTAAATTCGTTGTGCGTCAAGATGGCTATGGGTCCCCAACTGTCTGCATAGTGGGACCAACCAATTCCTTCTTGGACTGTCGTAGGCTGGACATGCAAAGAAAACATGGCCCACAGTTTCGTTTGGGTCGGGACAGGATGGGCATCCCTTGGGCTGGCTGTGTTGTTTAGCCAAAGGTTGGTAAAGGCATTGATGGGTAAGCAGCCAAACCTAAACTGGGTATACAATTTCCTGTCCCCAGGCACTTTGATGATATCAAGATATTTCTCAAGGTATTTTGAGGATTTTATGTCTAAAAAAACATTGGTTAAACAACCATGACAAATCCTCGAATAGGTGGTCTGTTGTACCCATAGACAATATTGACGCTTTAGCTGGTCCTTTGAGTACCGTGGTGGAGAGCTAGCAGGCTCATTAAGGAGGCCAATTGCTGCCCGAACATATTTTATACACCCAATTTGTTTGTTCCTGTCTAGGGCGGACACTTCGTTAAAAGCAGCAACATAAGAGGCCAGGTCGGGTGTATTGACCAACCTATACCAAAAAAGCAAGGGGCGCAGACTCGCTTGGTCATGTATAGACCTAACTCCCAGGTCCAGTTTCAAAGGAAGGAGGGGGGTGCTTTGGGGCAGGGCTACAAGACTCCCAAGAAACTTGTTTTCAACTGTTGTTAATTTCCTTGCGTTCACCAGACCCCACAGTTCTGCCCCATAGAGTACACTACTGACAACCGTTGAGCTATAGAGTTTAAGAGCTGGGGCTATGGGCTTCGTATATGATAAACAAATATTGCGCCACAATGCCCCTGCTTACTGAGAGAATTTTGGGGACGCCTTGTTCAACTGGTTGTTCCAGGTCATGCTATCGGAGACCACTTTGCCCAAATATTCAAAGGAGCTAACCCTCTCCAAAGGGACATTATCTAGGACCAGGTTCCATTTAAAGGATTTACGAGGGTTCATTATCATCAACTTGGTTTTGAGGGTATTAATAACCAAGCCCCTTGCATCACAGAAAGCCTTACATTTGTCCAGGAGCTTCTGAAGACCCATAGGAGTTTTAGATACCAAAGGGTATCATAAGCGAACAGCAAAGTAGCTATCTTCTCGTTCGCCAACGAAGGGGCTTCAGCTGGAGTTGAACATAAAAGGTCGACAATCTGGTTGACATAAAGAGAAAAAAGGGTAGGGGCCAAAGCGCACCCTTGGCGTACCCCGCGCTGGATCCTAATTGTGTCGGTAAGTTGCCCCTGGTTGCCCCACCTCACACGTGCAAAGTTATCATCATGCAACCTGACCAAAGGGTTTAAAATTTCGAGGGGCATTCCCATATTCATGAGGGTTTGCCAGAGTTGGTCTGTGGGGACAAGGTCGAAGGTGGTTTTGAGGTCTATAAAGGCAAGATAAAAGCTGCCTTTGCCCAACACAACCACCTTCCAATATAGCAAGAGAAGCCGAAAAGCCTGGTCAATAGTGCTGGTCTTCCGTCGAAAGCCTGCCTATCAGGGAGAGAGGATGTTCTTCTCATCCATCCAGGTTTGGATTTTAGTTAAAAGCGAGCGACAGAAGACCTTTTGAGCGCAATCTATCATGCTAATTGGGCGGTAGTTGGAGGGCTTAGACCTGTCCCCTTTTTTGAAGATTGGAATCACTTCTGCCCCCTTCGATGAGTCCGGAATCTTTCCTCCTCCAGCAATGTCATTGGCCAGGTTCATAAAATAAGTTGCCCAGTTCGCCCTGTCAGCGCGGAAGAGATCGCCTGGGATGCCATCTGGGCCTGGGGCTTTAGCAGGTATAATGGCTTCTAAGGAGCTCATAATCTCTTTCTTGGTAAATACAATTATGCTACATTGGGCGTCCAAGCTGGGGGGCATCCGAAAACCATCTGTAGTATTACCTAAAGAATATAGCTCACTAAAATGATTGTACCATTCTAATGATGTAATGTTGTTGACCAGGGGAGGGTTGGGTTCAAAATTTGTCTTGGCCACTAACAGCCAGAATTGTCGAGGGTCAGGATGACCAAAAGCCTCCTCTAGCTCTTCCCATCTCCCTTCATCCCATAGCTTTTTGGCTATGCCCTGTACCTGTTTATAGGCTCTTCTGCAGTCACGGATGCTAACTTGGTCCCTATTTTTAATAGCTGTGGTCAATCTTGCTCTAGCAAGCCTACAGTATCTATTGTACCATGGATTTGCTCCAAGGCGGCTACCCCGGAAGAATCTGGTCTTGGAAAAGGGAATGTAAAAGAAGGTAGCCAATTGCTCGAAGAAGGCTCCGTGAAGGGCACTACAGGTGTTCAAGGAGTGAGAGTCGCTACTTGCTGGTTCTAATATCGCTAAATGCTTGGCTAGAAATTAATTGATCGTTTGCATTTTAAGTTCGGCAGCCAGGAGCATGGGAGATTTAAGACAACGCTTATCATTTGTGGCACTCAAATCCCTTGTGCATAGTGGGGCAGTAGAGTCCTGCTGAATACTCCTCTAGAGATGGCTAATAGATAAGTGTAGGGAGCTGTGATCACTGTCGCAGGCCTGGTGTATAAACATGTCCTAGACTTGAGGCCACAGGGTCAGATCCACTAATATATAGTCGATCCAACTTGACCCCTTTGTTCCTATGAAGGTGACCCCACCACTTCTGTTGGAATTGGTTCGTCCATTGGTAGCCCTTAGCCTGTATTCCAGGGAGATTCCGTTCAGTTGGAGGGCAGCATGGGACCATTTTTTGATTGGGGGTAATTCCAATGAGGGTACCCTCCAAACTTTGTCCTCTTCAGACACGTCAAGGGACTCGACCCAATCAAGTGGTTCGAATGTAACATTAAAGTCACCACCAATTATCAGCAGATAGCTGACATTCCTGTCCCCCAATAGGTTATCCAAAGCAAGGAGAGTCGGTGATGGGGTGCCCAGGGCCATTAATGTATCATGGAGGGAGGCTGCAAGGCTCTCCTCCCATTTAATTAGTTTAGCGGCCTCTGGAGATGGGGTCTTTGGATGCTTAGGAAAGGAGATGTAAGGTCCGTCTCCATTTTGACAAATTTCAGCACCAGGGCCTGTGATGTGGGAGTAGGCAAAGCAACCCTCTCTCCCCATATGCAATAAATCTGGCCCCCAGAGTAGGCACTCCGGGACCTGTTTTGGCTTGAGTAGGGCTGAACAACCCCCCTCTCCTTATTCACTAGTTTCAGCCTCAGGGGTGGGGTGGGATCCCTGGGGGCCTATAAAGGCTATAGAGGGGGTCTTCATGCCCATCTCCCTTTAATAAAACAAAGTGGCCCAGTCTATATATATATATATATATATATCACAGCAACTCCTCCAGCGAGCGAAGAAGCAGAGGCCACAGCGGGGAATCTGGTGGAAGCTCTTTATTTGATGTACAGGCATAATGTATTTCGGCCGCATGTCGGCCTTCCTCAGATGCCATCAATGTTTCTGGAGACTCCTTCACCCGTTTAAAATCACCCTGCCACTGTTCCATTGGGTGGAAATCGCCACACCCCCTCGTAAGGTATCTGCTCACTGCTTGTAGTTCATAGGAACTACAAGCCCCAGAGTTCATTGCCCAGGTAAGTGCTGCACCGGGTGTGTCCGTATGGATTTTGCAATGTGCGGGAAGGTCGCGGTGTGAATAAAGTCAATGTCCAGTAATTAAGATCACTCAGTGCTTCCTCCAGTCCCCAAACGTTCCAGCCCCCCAGAAACAGATGTCAGCCGGGCAGGGGTCAGGAAGACAATGCATTCCGATCCTCCGTGTAATCACGGACTGCGCTGTAGCCGCCCTGGATTCCATCGTGTAGAGAGGCGGGCCTCGGGCTATTCCAATACCTTGGATACGAAGAAAGCCGCCGAAGCAGAGACCAGATGAGCCCAGGCCACTTTGAAGAACGGGGCCCCTGTAGCGCGTTTCTGGAAACCGCGCAAAACATCACAGCAATCCTCCAGCGAGCGAAGAAGCAGAGGCCACAGCGGGGAATCTGGTGGAAGCTCTTTATTTGATGTACAGGCATAATGCATTTCGGCCGCATGTCGGCCTTCCTCAGATGCCATCAATGTTTCTGGAGACTCCTTCACCCGTTTAAAATCACCCTGCCACTGTTCCATTGGGTGGAAATCGCCACACCCCCTCGTAAGGTATCTGCTCACTGCTTGTAGTTCATAGGAACTACAAGCCCCAGAGTTCATTGCCCAGGTAAGTGCTGCACCGGGTGTGTCCGTATGGGGTCTTCATGCCCATCTCCCTTTAATAAAACAAAGTGGCCCAGTCTATATATATATATATATATATATATATATATATATATACATATATATATATATATATATATATATTATCTACTGGCGGTCGCCAGTAGATAGTTATAGTTAGGACCGTGTTTCCATAGGAAGTCCGCAACATTCTATTTGGAATAACTTTGGCGCCGGTCGACGAATCCTCGCGAAATTTTCAAAACTAATGGGGCGCTACGCTCCGCTCCTACCCTGAAAGTCTCGGGGGGATTCGTCAAGCGGGGGCTGAGAAAAAAGGGGGGTCCCAAAACACTTTTTCCCCATGCATTTTTCCATAGGACCTTTAGACACAGCTACAGCCCGAACGGCTGAACAGAATTACTTGAAATTTGGCAGAGAGGTAGTCCTCAGGTCAAGGATGTGCCTTTTGTAGGTCTGGTGTAAATCTGTTCAGTAGGTCCTGAGAAAATAGCATTTAAATCAATATATATATCTGTAAGCGCGCTCCGTGCGCTTACCGTAAGCTTACCGTACGCGTACGGTGCCGTGCGCGAGCTCAATTCTCATTGGTGGTTACATGACTGTAAACATTCGAATCGGTCGAAATCAGGAAGTGTCGGCCGCCATTTTCTGTCTCTTGCACTGAGAAACAAAGGTGGGGAACGTGAAACGGGGGCAACGAAGATAGTTGCAGACCCCCTAGTGTTTGTCAGGGGGTCCAAGAAGGACCCAAAAGTACGAAAAATAAATTTAATAATTTTTAAAAAAAATCGCGGGGTACGCGTACGGTAAGCTTACCGTACGCGCACGGCAAAAAAAATGTAAAAAATAAAATAAAGAAGTAACAATCACATTTATTAAATAAATTAAAGGACCCACAAGGGAGAAAAAAACAAATGTTACTGCGTAAAAAAAGGCGAGGCGCGCGTGGCATGGAATGCGCAACGAGGGCGCTCGGTGCGCGAAGCGGACCGAGGGCCCACAGCGCGCGCACGGTGCGCAAAGCGCACCGTGCGCGCAGGGTGTGCGCATAGTGAAAAACCAGAAAAAAAAATAAAAAATAAATACATAACTTAGCATTTAAAAAAACGTACAAATTCACTGAAAAAACCATAGGTTTCACACATGTTATAGTTAGCTGTACATTTCACTCGTAAAAAACCAATGAAATTCCACGTTATAGTTAGATCAGGTAACTATAACTTGCGTGACCGCAATCCACAATGTGTAATTTCAGATGTCATCATTGATGTCATGAGTGATGTCACTGACCATGTCATGAGTGATGTACTATGTGACGTCATCAGCAGTTTATTGTGGGCGCGCAAGTTATAGTTACCTGATCTAACTATAACGTGGAATTTCATTGGTTTTTTACGAGTGAAATGTACAGCTAACTATAACATGTGTGAAACCTATGGTTTTTTAAGTGAATTTGCAAGGTTTTGTAAATGATAATTCCTAACTATAACGTGTGTGAAACCTATGGTTTTTTCAGTGAATATATATATATATATATATATATATATAATCACAAGGGTTGCCCTGGTGAGGAGGTCACTCCTGAAGGGGTACTGCACACAGCCACCGGCAGCAGAAACGTTCAACCAGCCCTCCAAATCTCGTAGTGTGACTGTGGCTGTGTGCAGTACCCCTTCAGGAGTGACCTCCTCACCAGGGCAACCCTTGTGATTTTGGTTATGGCAGCAAGCCTAGCCGCGAGGAGGTCCTGCCGCTACTTTGCGGTTCCGTCGCGTCTGCATTGACAAGCGCTGCCTGGAGTGAAGGGGGCCTAGCTACTGGGCTCATATTGACAGGACTGTGAGCTGCCTCTTCATCTTTTCGTGCCCACTGGGGTTAATATTATTTTGTGTACTTTTCAATTTGGATAGCGATACCCAACCGGGTTTTAGATGGAACTTTTGTCCAAGCAGCTATGGGCAGTACTACAGAGACCAGCATGCCCTGCTTTGCTGACGCCCACATGGGCGGGACTATACATTTGAATAAATACATGTTCCACTTTAAACCGCTCTCCTTGTTTGATTGAAAAGAGCCAGTGAACAAGAGCAGTCTTTGCTTGAAACGCGTATGGCAGTCACACTACGAGATTTGGAGGGCTGGTTGAACGTTTCTAAAAACCGGTGGCTGTGTGCAGTACCCCTTCAGGAGTGACCTCCTCACCAGGGCAACCCTTGTGATATTATATATATATATATATATATATATATATATATATATATATATATATATATATATTTTTTATGTTCCTGGCAGGATTGCAGCGATTTTTGCCGCTTCTGTGTTTGCCCCAGGAGGTCCCTCTGAGTGCCCTCAATGGGGCAAAGCGGATCAGGGTATCCGTACTCTTCCCTTATTATTATTTTTTTTGCTTGTTCTGGTCAGGGGGCTAAGGCCTCGAGTCCTGTAGTTTGCTCTTATTGCTGGCAGCCAATCAAAGTGTTTGCTGTCCGGGAGTCTGAGTCCCATATAAGCAAATTGCCCCAAGGGAAAAAAAGCTCCATGGGCCAATCAGTATAATCTATTTTTTTCAGTTGGGTTTGAGGGACTCTCGCAAGATATCTGTTTATATATGTTTTAACAAAAAATTTTCAAAAAATACACAACGGATTGTCAGGCCAGCACCTAATGCTGCTAAGTTCTGGTGACACAAACATAGGAGCACATGCCATAATAAGTGCACTGCAGACATCAGATTCCCCAGCATCCAAATGGAAGGAGAAGAAAAAAGTGTAACTGTGCACCATAGCCTAATGTACTTTTTAGCCATAGCATGTCAATATTTTATGAAGCACCATTGTGAAATGTGTTCTGATAAATAAACAGCAAGGGTGGCATGCAAAGCGAAATGAACTAAAAGTCACATGATGCCTCCTATTGTAATTCAGACGCGTCAGCAAAGGGGCACATTGGGAGGGGCCGTATTATAAAACCTGGTCCGCACTTTGGACGCAGCAAGTTATTGTCGCAGGACAGCAGGAAAGCATCATCCGCGCAGCCATGTGAAACAGGAAGGAAAAGCAGCATCGGAGCACTGCATTTCAAGATTGCAGTTGGGTAAGGTTGCACCTGCACCAATAACAGACGCCTGACAAATGTATGTACACCCTGGTCGGGCGAAGCTTGGTTTCCCTACAATGAGGAAGAATTATGGAGCAATTGTAAAGGCCTCATTACAAGCTGGATCTGTTTGTTCACTCATTGGGAGCAAATGGTGACTCTCCTTGGGCTTGTGATTAATGGTCAAGGTGGGTGGACTCTGCTGTAGGGAGACTTGTGCCACTGAAACAATTTGTATATTAAGGTACAATTATGCAGTCTTGCTGTGATAACATCAGCGAATACCCTCACTCCTAATAGTGAAGTAAAACTCTGGTATTCCATTGGGTACAATGAGGAAGGGCAAATAATAATTGTGAGTGATATCGCTTTAACAGGGTTGGTGAGATGGATCACCAGCAATCGCAGAAATACCCCTATGAAGATTAAGTGATCCACTGGTTCCTCTCATATGTGTCATTCCAATGAGAAAAATTACATTTTTTAAGATTGGTTCAAGAAAAAAGAGCAATCATCATTGTGTGTTTATCTTTGTAGACACTGCCTCCCACAATAACAGCATAACACTGGAAAGCCTAAAGGCATCTGGGATTCAAACTGATTTCCTTACAAGTATTACAAGGATAAAAGAGGGGGATAGTTTATAGGATTTTTAGGTAGCGCAGAACTAATATTGTCTTTTGTTATTTTAGGTCTCCCATCTCACTGTTCCCTTCCATTCCTCCCCTTCCCTCACATGATCATCTCAACTTTCTGTGCTACAACAGCATAAAGAATTTGGGACTATCGAGAAGTGGACAATTTTGAGTATCGAGCTGATTCTGAGGAGAAATCACAATCTGCGTGCCATGATATAGCTTTCTGCCAAATTTGGTTTAATTACGTTCAGCAGTTTTTGATGTAGCCCTATTTCAATCAATATCAATCAACCAATAATCCTTTATAAAGCGCACAGCTACCTCAAATAGAGGTGTCCCAGCGCTAAGCAGAACTATAGTGAGAGGACAGCCAGCAAGCAGAACAACCCCTGCCAAATGAGACAGGTTTTTATGATTTTCCTAAACTCATGTTCTATCTGGGGCAAATGAGATGGCAGAGCGTTGCAAAATCTTGCGGTCCTGACTTAGAAGGACCTGCCCCCTTGTCGAGTCTTGGCATATTGAGGGAAGCTGGTAGTTAGATTGCAGAGTCCTTTCCTGTCGATATGGGCTGAGCCTTAGCTCGAGATAGCCTGGGCCCATGTCATGGATGGCTCAGAAAGCAAAGGTCACCGCCTTAAATTCTATCCTCTTAGCCACCGGGAGCCAATGTTACTGTCTCAAATGGGGGGAGATATGATGACAAAAAGGGACCAGGCAAATTAGCCTTGCCACGTCATTCTGAACCATCTATAGTCTATGAATCAGGTAGGTTGGCAACCCCAGATTTAGACTCTTAGCTTAATCCAACTGTGAGGTCACCCGCGTGTGCACTATGATCCTGCGGATCTCCTCTGGCAGCAAGTAAAGGAATTTCCTCATAATTCTTAGCTTCCCAAAACACGCTGAAGAAATCTGCAATACTTGTGCCATAAAAGATAGATCTGTGTTCCTCCTAACGCCAAGATTTCTTGCTGCGTCCGCTGGAACCAGCAGAGAACCCAGCTCTACAGGCCACCAGAGGCACGAAGGGGGAGGAGGTGCCTGACTAAAAAACAAGACCTCAGTCTCATCTGTATTTAATTTTAGGCAGTTACTGTGCACTGAGGCACTCTACACAGTCGAGGTTTTAGTGTAGATTGAAATGGCCGGAGAAAAACCTGTACTGAGTGGTCTTCAAGATAGGACCGAATCCAGGAGAGTGCCAACCCCCCGGACACCAAGCTGATTTAATCTTTCCAGCAGGATCAAGTGTGCCACCATGTTGAATGCTGCTGATAGGTCCCACAAGACTAACATGGCCGATGAACCAGCATTAACAGTCATTCTCACAGATTCAGCCACTTTAACCAAGGCTGTCTCAGAGCTGTAACCTGGGCGAAACCCTAATTGAGAATCATGAAGGAGTCCATTTACCTCTATGAAATCAGCTAGCTGTCGCTGAGCCAGTTTCCCTAAGATTTTTGCGGGTGCTGACATGAGAGAAATCGGTCGAAAATTGCTGAGCACAGCTGGTTCAGTATTAGATTACTTCAAAAATGGTAATAAAAAGTTTCCAGATGGCCTGGAAGGTGCCAGTTTTTAGAGAGGAGTTATAAATGTGGTTCAGTACCGGGTTAAACAAATGGGAAATGATCTAAAAAGTGGGGAGGACAGGGATCTCCTGGAGAGCCTGACTTGCGTCTCAGAAGTTCAGCCAATGATTCCTTAATTGTTATAGGGAGAAATTCCTAGAAGGAGCTAGAGGTGTTAGACGTTACAAGTTGCTGCGTAGCAAAAGCTTCTGCCCCAGTCACAAATGAGGAATACAATTTTTGGATTTTTTTCCTTGAAGAAATCCGACAGGTTCGTACACAGAGAGGGATAGGGGTGGATGATGCCATCTGGCGCTGCTAAATTGGTAAAAGATCTAACAATCTTAAAAATTTCCCTTGCAGAGTTCTCTGAACCTTCTATGCGACTAATCAAATATTTGCTCCTCGTCGACTGCAGCAACTTGCGGAAATTCTTCAGCATTTCCTTATAGGAATTTGGCATAGGCATTGTAGGTATTTCTCCAGCAGCACTCTAACCTCTTGCAGTTGATCTTTTCTATTCTAAGTTCAGCCGAGAACCAAGGGGCAGAAGGTGACTTTCTGGGGGTAGTGATTGACCTGAGCGGTGCCACTGTATTTAAAGCGGACGTAATCCTCCTCTTAAAGAAGTCTAAAGACAAGGCATGGGGATTATGCGTTTTTTTCTCGGTCCCCACCTGACGGATCATCACAAAACTTACTATGCACAAAAATGTCGAAAAGTAGCACCTTTTTGGAAAGTTTCGTGGAGGCCCATCAAATGGAGCCAAAAGTATTGGTATCACAAAAAGTATTTTTCCTATGGAACAACTGACCTAACAATAACTACCCAGGGCAACTGCCACTGGGTAAGATATATCTATATTATATATTGTCACTTTCTGCTCTTTTTTCCTGTGACTGTGGCAGGAGCTTGTGGGAGCCAGCATTGCTTCGGCATGGAGGGAGCTGCTGGATGGCAGCTCTGTCCATGCAGGAGCAATAGTTGTATCTCTTTGTCTGCCGGCATGTCTGTGGGCAGGGAAAGCGATGAAACCTCTGCTTCCAGTGGGGGGTGGGGGGGGGGGGGGGGTTGGGGCAGTTAGGCAGCTCCAGCCCACTGAAATCAGAGTGTTTGCTTTAGCTTGGTGGGAGCTGTGACCTCCCACCAAGCTAATGCAAACATAATTGTCCCGGCTCCAGGAGGGGAACCACTTGGCCTCCCTCCTTGGATCTGCACGGGCTGGCCCCCGGGAGGAGGTGGTGGTCCCCGGGGCCATATATGACCCCCCTTTCAGTTACAATTAGATTATAGGCCCCGGGTAGGTGGTGATCCCCAGCGCCCATGGGGTTTGTGTGCCCCCCAGTATATTTAATTTAACCCCGGGAGGTGATGGTCCCCAGGGCATCAACCTGCCTCTGGATTGCGGTCCGTACAGCTCCCCCCAATTAAAAATAATTCTCCTGGGAGGTGGTGGTCCCCAGGCTTAAAAGAGCCTAAAAAAAGGGGGCCCAGTGTGCCACCCTCCTTTTTTTAATCCTGCATCCCCTGGGACCTGGACCACCTGGGAGCTAAACAGTAGAGAATCGCAGGAACCTGTGCTCCTTCTTCTTTTTGTTTCCTGTGGGAACTGCGGATCCAGCACAACTCCTGCCAATTTTGTTTTTTAAAAAGGGTTTTGTGCCCTGCAGGGTCCCAGGAGGATCCCAGGACCAGCACTAGGGGGGCAGGATATTCCTGCCCTGCCCCCTTTTTCTTTTTTTAACTGTTTTTTTAAGGGAGACGGCTGAAGCCGAGTCCCAAGATGGCTGCCAACACTTCCTGGTTGAAGTTTGGCAGCCAATCACATTTCAGCATGGGGACTGTTGGTTCCTCGGAGGATCCGCGTCCCTAGATATACAAATGTAGTTTTCTTTAGTTAACTTTAAAACTACGAAACGGATTTACACCAAATAACAAAACACACTCTTTCTGGTGCAACAGCCAGCTTTCTGCAAATTTGGGGGTTCTGTCCAGCTGTTCAAAAATCCCTATGGAGCATGGGAAATGCACTTTTTCCCAGTGCCCACTTAATGGATCGCACCAAAAATGTCCATGCACAACAAAAATCCCCTGCACACTTTTTTTGTAAAATTTTGGGAAGATTCGTCAAATGGTGCCAAAGACATAGGCAAGTCAATACATGCTTTTCCTATGGAAACATGGTCCTAACTATAGCTACCTACTGGCTACCGCCAGTAGGCAATATATCTGAATGTCTAGGAGGTAATGCATGAACATTAATAAGCGCAAGTCATAAACAGAGAGAGCCCATCCCTGGTCTATGTTCCAGAATGGTGCTGCCTGCATTTTATGCATTAATACAGAGAAATTCTGAGTTATGTGTATTAACTTATGACACCTTTGGCTGGATCACAACATATTTTTGACTGTTGCTATTTTATGTTCTTGGTGGGTATCTAAGGCACTGCTTGCTCCAAACACACTTTTACCACCGGATTATGAAAAAGGGGCTTTAGATGTAGCAATGTGTGACTAGAAAGTGTGTGCAGGATGACTTTCAGTATTGAAAGATTAGCTTTTTTTTTTTGCAGAGTTTCATATAGCGCGAACTTGACCCGAATCAGGTATCAGAGAGCCTTACATAGCACCAGTTACGTTACATGAGGACACACATTCATTTTTGTTAGGCACGGGGAGATTAAGTGATTTGCTCAGAATCACAGGATATACAGCTTCATTGCTGAGACTCAAACCCAGTTTCCAAGATTCGAGGTCGACCACCCTAGCCGTTAGGCCAACTCCTCTCCCCACCTGTGAATCCACCACCACCTACCACCTGACCAGGAATACACACTGAGGGAGCTCAAGTTTTCAATTTTGAGGAGATTTCGAGACACTCATTGCCATTTTGTTTTTCAGAATACTGCACCTCAGTAAACAACCCTCTACATTTATGCATATTATGGAAATTATTCCCACACTTACTTAATGCCTTTGGCAAAAACATCACAGATGATTAATGAACATCTGCTGTCTTTACAGGCAAATAAAACTCTCTGTGGTCTAAGGGACATACAAGAGATTGCAGTGCCAGAAGGAATTATTTTATTTTACTGTGTACGTGCAGATCAAGAATATATTAACACGGTGATGACTTTTGATTTAAATAAACATTATTTTCATATAGTTAGAGAGAAGCAATCAAGATCAGGAAATGTGCACTCCTCGCGTTCTCTGAATGCTCTTGGTGCTCTTAAACCATCCAAATCGAACCTACAACACATTTGTGGACCCATAATTTATAAAGAAAACAAATATTTGAATCTAAATAATCATATATTCATTTACGAATGGGATCTGTCACAAGAAGAACTAAGAAACGTTTTCAAAATGTCAGATATGTGTCACCTCTTCATTTGCTAGCGTGACAGACCTAGGAAAGAAATGTGAAGCATGAAGCTGTTTCTTTGATGTTTAAAGTCAAAGTTATTGAGGTATCCTTCAGCCCCTTCCCAGTAATCCCTCTCCACTCACCTACAAAGAAATCTCAAAATGTCTGGTCTAGTTTTAAATGAATTTCACAGACTGAACTCTGCATTATCTCCCAAAAAAAAACCTCCAGTGATGCCTGAGACTCACTACCAATTAAGCTAGCCAAAGAGATGTGCCTCACCTTGAGGCCTCGCTGGGCTAACCTGATCAGTCTCTCTCCTTCTGAAGAACTGTTCACTGACTTTTTCATTAAGGCCAATTTACAGCCCTTCAAAAATAAAAGCTTCTGCTGACACTGACGACCTGAGCAATTTCCAACCTATCTCAGATCTACCTTTCTTCGACAAATTATTGGAAAGAAGTGTCAATAAACAACTGAAGCGACTTGTAATAATCTGCTTGAAAATATCCAGTCTGGCTTCATGGCTAGCTGCAGTACAGAAACAGCTATCCTACAAATCATTGATGACACCCTACATATTCAAGACATAGATGACTCTTGCCTGCTGATACTATTTGTCTTCTCGGTTGTCTTTGACAATATTGCATACTTCTTCACACACTTAAAGAACATATGAGAATTGAAAGCAAGGTTCTAAACTGATTCATATCCTCTCTCTTGAATCTCAAGTGATTAAAATTGACAACTTACTCCTGTGCTTTTCCCTCGATAGGTCCCCAAGGGTCTGTCCTTGCTCCTGCACTTTTTACTCGCTTTTTTTAACCATTGGGTATGTGATCAAAGATTCAGGTCACTCATATCAGCTTCACCTGTATGCTGATGGCACATATCACTTCTTTAAAGGCCTCCACTCCAAGATATTTCTCTGTTAGCCTCGACCCATAAGAATATCCAAATATGGACAACTGCGCACCAACTTAAGTCCAATGGCAATAAAACTGAACTCTTCCCTACATGGTCTCAACGTGATGCTACTTCATTAAAGAAATGGCTTGCCCCAAGCAAAATCTAAGCCTGCACTTTATTCATCATTAACAACATCAGATCCTTAGGCTTTGCCGTAGACACCATGACCAACAGTGCGAATCACCAACATTGATTGACTCATGGAATCAAGCCTCTCCTCAGAGAACAAGTACTCAAGAAAGTGACCAAAGTGTTGGTACTACATTTGATTATAAGTAATGCAATCCTCACTGGCATTCAAAAAACTCATCTTGCTCCACTGAAACCTACCATTCATGCCACTGCTCGCTCAGTATTTGGGAAAAGCCACCCTGATCATATCACCCTTGTACTCAACTCTTTGCCAGGTATCCAAATGATGGCTGATGAACCTACAAACTCAGTTGCCTAAAATGCAATTTTTTATACTCTGATCACTCAGCCTACTAAACCAGGAAGCTGAAGAAACTGAGCTTTGAAGATCAGACACTCTCAGCCTTGAAACAAGTCTTTAACTAAAAACACAATGTAAACCAAGCATTGTCCAGATTTGGTCCCAAAGTCTAGAATGCTATTTCACCTTCAGTCTGCACCACTGCTTTGCTGCATATGTTCGAATCTGAACTCAAACATTTTCTATTTGTTCATTACTTTGCTCCTCCATTCATTTAGCCATTTTGGTCTCTAGGTCTTTTTGAGTTTACATGATAGTCCTGTTGTTTTCTTGGTTACATCTGCAAAATTATCTTTCTCTTACTTTTGATGCCTGATGTTATAGAGTGTCCTACATTATTTACCTGCTTGTTAGATTTAATAACTTTGCTGAGTACATTTGTTTTATTGTTTTTAATTTTTCTCCTTTTAGTTGTAAAGCAGCCTCATGCTTTCAAGCCTTTTACACACTATATAAAAACATTAACAGATAACTAAATACCAAGTGTTATTGTTATTAAACTCCAAAGAATTATATCTTATCAACCTCTGAATGGCTCATTAAGCCCTGCTGTAAATCAATTATGTGACTGTAGATTACTTGCAGGTCTTTGTAGCATATGTGGAACTCAATATATGTATTTACCTGTTTAATCATAGTTGGTGATTCATGAACAAAGGACCATCCCATCACTGAGTCCCAGATGTACTAACCATTCATGCAACACAACGCAGCAAGGCAACTTGCTGCCCGGGGTTTCCCTGCGTATCCCTTCCTGCACAAAAACCACCCTTAGAGGCAAATTATTCTATCTATGTGTGCACACACGGAAAGAGGAAGTAACAGGGAGAAACAAAAAAATGTTGTCTAGATATGCCTCTCTCGGTTTCTGCCAAAATACATGGGTGGATGCATGGGAACGTCCATGCTCCACCCATGTAACGCCTACCCGATGCTTTACAAAGCCACGCAAGGTGATGCATCAAAAAAAGAGGCTTAACCACAACGCAAAAATGTTAGTAAATCTGGTCCTCAGTCTTGAATATAGGGTTGAACTGAGGTACACCACTACATTGGTTAAACTACATTGTGGGTCACAGTAGTGAGTCCCTGACCTTATGTAAAACTGCATCAGAAATAAGACAAGGGTTACATAAATTAAGGGTAAGGATGCTTAAAACAAAATAGGGTAAGGGTAATTAAAAAAAGGAGTGGGCCTGGGGGGTTTCTCCCCTGAGAGGCTGTAATGCGATACTGACACACATCCGATTGAGCCAGACCCTCTTCAGGACACAGAAAAGCCTTCCCATGAATCATGCTCAAATTCAGGCTGAACTCTGAGAGAAAAAGCACGACGCTGCTTTGCGGTATTCTATGCATGCAACTTTGATCATCATCCAAAGGGCCTTTGTGTGAGGAAAGAAACCCAGCAACAAAACAATTAAAGTAATGGAGGTAATCGTCTGACAAGATTACCCATTCCTGAATTCAATCAAGTGGAGAAGAAGTGAGAAATAAGGCTCGTGACTCGTTTGAAAATTGGTGGCAGAGAATAAAGGCACTAAAGTTCCCCGAATAAATTATACAAGTCAGAGCCTAATGCATTTGTCAGACTAATGCTCTGGGCATGGCTGTTCCCTACACTGGCGTAATGAAAATTGAGGGGGCCTCCCTGCAAGGAACGTGAAGGGGCCCCCTCCGGGCTCAATTAAGAGCTCTCTGGCAAGAGTGTTGTGCTGAGGGGGCCCCCTGGAGCTTGGGGCCCCCCGCACTGCAGGGGCTGCAGGGGCCTGTGTTACGCCCCTGGTTCCCTAAGTGTGTTCACAGGAGACATCCGGCAATTCTACCAGGCGACAGGCGCACATCTGTAAAAACTTACATCCTCTGCGACCACTGCCATCGCACTCCTGCTTTTCTTCATCATCACGATTAGTTAAGGAGCAGCCAGAGTGGAGCGGCAGCACCCAGCGTTCCACGACCTTTAAAACAAAAAGAAATATGTAAAATAAATATTACAAATACTTATAAAAATATAAAAAATAAGCTAAAATGCACCCCGCAATGTGATAGATTGCATCTTCACAAGTCACTAGAATTAGAGACACTCGCAATTTATGTTAAGATGCCAGTAGAAAAGCAAACATGAGAATATTAAGATATTTCATCCACATTCTGTCAATCCCATGAAAAGATCAGAATATATGAAAGCTGAAAATGCATTTTCTTTATGGCAATGTTTGAACTACAATGGCGTTAAAGCGTGTAGTTTTTGTTTGAAACCCTGAGCATTTATCGGTGTTGACATCATTGAAGGATATCATTTTGTCATCACGTGCGGGCAAATCCTGCCTTTTTCTTCGAAGAAAGGCCTTATCTTCAACCCACGCGCTGCATTATATGTATCTGTTGATTTTCCTCTCAATGAAACATGTGGGGCTCATTTGAATGACCGGATTAAATACAGATTGGGGAAAAAAATATTCGACATGGCTCATAGTTTTCGTGGGTGTGGTACCCCCTCATCATTGTGATCCCCTAGATCAAAATTGGGATAACGCTGTGATAAAACTTGTTTCACCCAGTTTTGAATTGAAAAATGTGCATTATATATATGTACATTATTAATTATGCACAAATTGCAATACCAATTTGGCAGCAGATTCCTGTGTGCTCCTGAATGAGGATGTTTGGCCCACTTCGACTGAAGGGGCAGAATGGCCAGGGCAGAGCTAGAGTCAGCCTTCTGGATTTTGGAAGGCCATGGGAAAGTTCGGTTCGACTAGGAAGTTGAGTCGGGGAGCACAGCGTAAGGGTTTCAAAGTTGTGCTTGTTTAGGTACCGACAAGTCATAAAAAGTGACATTTACATACCATTATTAATGCTGGCTATAACTGAAAGGACCATGTGCTGTGCCAAGCGTCCACTGCGTACTGAGGGCAGGGGTACTGAGCACTGGCCCAGGGTACAGATCATGCTCATTGTCCAGCGCCCACTGAATAAAGTTGCATGCAGGCCATGCCCAGGTGGGTAGTGGGATCAGGATACTAGCTAGAAAGCATGTTTGCAGGCCATGCCTCATGCATTCTAAGGAAAGCTTTTTACTGCAGGCTAAGGGCGTGTCTGATGTGCATAAGCAGTGAATTTGGAGGCGTTACAATGTGAAAAAATTCTTATTATGTCCTTTCGGCAGTGGTTTCAAAACTCATTTTTCATGGAATCAATTTGGTGTTTATTTTCTGTTATTTGTGTAAATTATATCAACCATTTTGCATAACTGCTTTCAGTAGATATTTTGATGGTTGAAAAAAAACGTGTAACATATAAAACACATAACAAGATAATACAAAATGTTCTAGTGACCATTATTTTATTTCATGGTCGATTAACATTTCACGAGAAACTCACAATTCATTTATAAAATTGCAGTATATAAACTTCACCAGCATACAACTCCCTACAGGCGAAAAATCTGACTGAGGGAAATTGTTTTCCCTGTGTTCACTCAGACTTGAGTGACAGCGGCAAACACATTATAGTTTCCTTTCCCACTTTCAGCAGGCCAACCCTAGTAGTTCCAGCATTGTAGAAAGGGTGGAAAGCAGCTTAGCAGACCGGAAGCTGACGTAGTGCTCCTGGCCTTGTGAAGTATTGGTAACACTCATGCTGAGTGCAGCCCGCTTTTTCCTAATGTATTCTTTTAAAAAACAAAATCGTTTTACCATTTTCTAGCTTCACATTCTGCGAAGCTAGGGAGATTTAAAATAAAACGTAAAGACGCAAAGAGCTAAGCATCACAACTGTGCAAACTTTTATATAGCAGCATAAAACACAAATGCCAATTATTTACCCTCTCTGCAAACAGAAATACTGCTTACAGCACAAATATCTCAAAACCATTGGGCGAGAGGGGAGCAGCAAAGACAACATACTCATTTTTGTTTGCAAAAAGGGCCGCTTTATTGAAGACAGGTGAGCATCACACACAAAACCCTGGGCCTTTTGCCTTACGCAACGAAACCTCACCGTCAGTCACTGACCTTCCCACCCTTAAAACGTCCAGCCCCCTTCACATATTATCCTACATATGTCTTACTCCTACCCTGCTACCTATTGAATTGATGACCTTTAACTCCTCTGCCACTTAACCGACCTCTATCACTATCCATCTAAATTTCCTACAGCACAACTTTTGTTCCTTACCTCATCCAGTAGTAGCCTTCTTTACACCCTCCTATTTATCCTGATTTGCTGATGGCAACAAAATAAACCTAATGTAAAAAAAGGGCAACTTATCAACCAACAGTCACTCAGAAAAGTCTTAGCCCCACCTTTCTGACCCCCCGTCCTAAGCCCCGCAGCTACACTTGCAAATATTCAGTGTTCTAGTCAGAATCTCCTTCAAATGCAACATGCATATCTCCATACCATAGTGGAACAAATTAACCCCATCCCCCCTGAAAAAGTCTGCGGTTTCAAATCTCAGATCTGGATCCCAGCAGAAAAAACGAATTTCTCTAATAATTTTCTTCCTGGCCTTATCAATTGCAGAGGGCCTCCTTGCACTCCCTCCACTCTCTCCTGGGAATAAACTCTGTCCAGACAACATAACAACCAGGCCACTGCTGTCTGACTTCGTTCAAATCTCTCTTCATTTCCTTCAACAACGCAAATCCTTGCATATGACCATGTAATTTTCTCCCGCATGAACAAATAAAACATCTGGGCACCTATGCCTACTCAACAAGTTATTCAAACATTGTAATAGCTATATCCATCCCATACCCCCTTTCCCATGCCATGAGACCTTCTCCAAACTTTTGTCGAAACCCAAGTTTGTTCCTTGACCTCTCCTCAGTTAGTGCCTCTCTGCCCACTTAACAAATGAGTATCCCCAATCCAGATGGAAAGTTCGATAGCCTTTGGACCCACAACTGCATCTGAAAAGATAACATGTATGAGAAATACAGAAAAAAACACGCTTATAGTAAACAACTCTCCCCCACCTCACATAGCGACGAAAACAGTCTGAAGACCACCTACCCAGACTCGTCCCAGCCACTCACTACCACCTTAGTGGCCACCCTGATTTGAAATGAGTGGGTGCCGTATTCACTTGGGGCTTCCCCCAGGCTCCTCAGGGCCTTGCGCAGCACTGTCAACAGCTGAAAAGGTATCACCATCTCCCCATTACAATCTCTGAAACCCACTCCCGCTGAAGCTCTCAGATATTCTTTTCATTTTTCTCCCTGTCCCACCGGACAGATGCTCGGTACAGGGAATTGCCGCAAAATCGCTGTCCTTTGATCTCCGGTCCATTTTGAACTGGCGCAAGTGTAATTCCAGACTCTGTTCCATGCTCATGACATCGTCCCATTCATTGCAAACCACAAACACCCCTTCACCCCAACAATTCTGACACACAAAAAGCCCCGAAAAACACCAGAAACATCAATGTGGAAAAAAGAAGTCTCTCCCTCCCCTCGCATATGCCGGTAAAGCCTCTAATACTTCACCGAACAATTGCCACATCAAAGGCTTCCTTTTTGTACCCCTTTGAACCATCTCCCTGGCTCAGCCCATAAGGATCCATCTACCCAATTTCCCTGCCAGTGGTGCTTATCCCCAAAAGAGCATGCCCATGAGTGCAATCCTTGCCAGCTTGCCAGCTATTGTGACTCTAGATAAGCCTTTTTCAATCTGCGCCAAAATAAACTGAACAACATCTTCCTCCCTGCTCCAACCTGCTAGTCTCCTCTGCACACCATTAAGCAGGAACTCATCCCATGCCTGTGCATATGAGAGCCTAATGGTCTCTGCCAATGACACTACCACCAACTGGAACATCCTCTGACACCTATGTTCCAAATGTCTGATGGCAGCGGTGTCTTTTCCGTGGCTGCCTCTGTAGCCAGCCCATGGAACCTCTCCCACTGTGAACTCATTGTCCATACATGGCACATGTCTTGCCCTGAACAACACATCCTGTCTCAAGCAGCCCATCACTAATACCTGCAAAAGCTTCAGTACTTTTGGATCCCTGGCAGATTGCCTGTTAACAATTTGTACCACTGCCATGTTGTTGATTCTAAACAGGACTTTCTTGAGTGCCAATTCTGGTACCCATAGAGTCACTGTCACAACCAGAGGAAGAAAAGCAATGCTTCTGCCTCCATATTTCCAGCTCACCGACCACTCCTCTGTGCACCACCATCCTTGCCTGTACAAGCTGAAACCCAAACCACCGCTGCATCTGCATAGATCTGAACATCCCATTTGCACTCCTTTGGGGTCACAAATGGAATACCATTGAACTTTTCTAGAAACCTTCGCCACACGCGTAAGTCCTACCTTGTACTTATCGACAACTGCATATTGTGATGGGGCTGTGACAGAACCACTAGGGACATGCCACGCTACCTGGAAAAAGTCCTTCCTCCTCTTACTACTCTACAAGTGAAATTCAAATGTCCCAGCAACACCTGTCTCCCCCTCACTGTCACCTTGGCTTTTCCAACATAGAATCCAACAGCAATTGCATAGTCACTTTTTCAACCCTAGGTAGCCATGTCTCCATAGCTACAGAATCTGGTTTAATGGCAAAGAATGCGAGGACAGTGCTAGGTCCCGCAGTCTTTTTGTGAGCCAATGGCATCCCAGGTCCCCATGAGCTCTTAAAAACTTGCCAACTACTGTTGTCAGCCCACAGAACTGGATTAACCCACAAAAAAGAAATCCTCCAGGTGATGTGTCACCGTTTTGTGTCTGGTGCACCACATGAACACCCACTGTAGGAAAGAGCCAAAGCCCACAAACAAGGTGCAAGATATCGAACACCCCATGGGCAATGTTTTGTCCACGTAATATTGACCATCAAACTGTATGCCCAGCAAAGGAAAATGTTCTGGGTGTACTGGTAACAACCTAAAAGCAGATTTAATGTCACTTTTTGCCAAGTACACTACACTCCCCACTTGCTTGACCAATGACATAGCCACATCCACCGATGAGTAAGAGACTCTTGTGACGTCATCAACTATGAAGTTATTGACAGAATTTCTTTCCGGTCATGACAGGTGTTGTATGAGCTGAAATTTGCCTTTTTCTTTCTTGGGAACAGTGTCAATGGATGATACAATCAAGCCAGGCATTGGCCAGTTGTCAAATGTCCCTGCCATTCTGCCCTCCTGAATCTCTTTGTGCAGATTCACTTTAACAACCGTGTATGTCACCTAGCTGATTTCAGATTCTCCGCCCATTCACATGTTCCTGGTCCTTCCTATCCCACTCTGAAACCTCAACGCAAACTGTCAACCAACAGCGTAGCGTTTCCTATGTTAGGACAGAGCGATAGCCAAACATCCAGCCCTTTCCCACCTCTCGATCTCCTTGAAAACCTGGGGACTGGGTATTGTACTAGGCACCAAAATCCACGTGCTGCTGTGTCCACTGTTCTGTCTGCAGAATTTGGTAGCCATCCTTTGCCTTGTTGACCCTGTGACCTGCAGGCCTCTTACCCGGTATGAAGGTTGGCGTCAATCAATCAATCAATCAATCAATCAAACATTTGTAGAGCACACTACTCACCCGTGAGGGTCTCAAGGTGCTAATGGGGGAGGGTGTGGTGCTGCTACTGCTCGAACAGCCAGCTCTTGAGAAGTCTCCTTAAGGTCAGCAGGTCCTGGGTCTGTCGCAAGTGAATGGGAGGGTGTTCCATGTTCTGGTGGCGAGGTGGGAGAAAGATCTGCTGCTGGTGGTTGTTCGGCGGATGCCCGGAACGGTGGTGAGGGCGAAGTCAGCGGAGCGCAGCTGGCGGTTCGGGGTGTCGTTTGTTAAGGTATGTTGGACTGGTGTTGTGGAGGGGGAACAACCTTTACAGCGCAACTTTTACAACGCACTACACTTACAACGCATTTTTTACAACGCACAATCCATTACAACGCATGACATTACAACGCATGAAACTACAACGCATTTTTAAAAACTACCTTTACAACGCATTCCATTACAACGCATACTACCATTACAACGCATACCATTACAACGCATAATATAGTAATTTTTACCCCTATACTATCCAACACTTACCCTACTGTTGCACCCCCTGGAGTTAGAATAGTAATTTTTACCCCTATACTATCCAACACTTACTCTACTGTTGCACCCCCTGGAGTTAGAATAGTAATTTTTACCCCTATACTATCCAACACTTACCCTACTGTTGCACCCCCTGGAGTTAGAATAGTAATTTTTACCCCTATACTATCCAACACTTACCCTACTGTTGCACCCCCTGGAGTTAGAATAGTAATTTTTACCCCTATACTATCCAACACTTACCCTACTGTTGCACCCCCTGGAGTTAGAATAGTAATTTTTACCCCTATACTATCCAACACTTACTCTACTGTTGCACCCCCTGGAGTTAGAATAGTAATTTTTACCCCTATACTATCCAACACTTACCCTACTGTTGCACCCCCTGGAGTTAGAATAGTAATTTTTACCCCTATACTATCCAACATTTACCCTACTGTTGCACCCCCTGGAGTTAGAATAGTAATTTTCAACCCTATACTATCCAACACTTACCCTACTGTTGCACCCCCTGGAGTTAGAATAGTAATTTTTACCCCTATACTATCTAATACTTACCTTAAATGCAATTTAATATTATGCGTTGTAATGGTATGCGTTGTAAAGGTAGTATGCGTTGTAATGGAAATGCGTTGTAAAGGTAGTTTTTAAAAATGCGTTGTAGTGTCCTGCGTTGTAATGTCATGCGTTGTAATGGATTGTGCGTTGTAAAAAATGTGTTGTAAGTGCATGCGTTGTAAAAGTGTGCGTTGTAACGACATACATCCGTTGTGGAGTGCTTTGTGCATGTGGGTAAGGAGCTTGAAGGTGATCCTCTTGTTGACATGGAACCAGTGCAGGTCTCTCAGGTGGGCTGTGATGTGGCTGAGGCAGGGAATGTCGAGGATGAGGCGTGCGGAGGCATTCTGTATGCGTTGAAGTCTTTTCTGGGGTTTGGCCGTGGTTCCTGCATAGAGGGTGTTGCCGTAGTCCAGCCTGCTGCTGGCGAGGGCCTGGGTGACCGTCCTTCTGGTTCCAGTGGGGCTCCATCTGTAGATCTTGCAAAGCATGCGGAGGGTGTTGAAGCAGGAGGAGGAGATGGCGTTGACTTGCTGGGTCATTGATAGTGATGAGTCCAGGATGATCCCCAGGTTGCGTGCGTGGTCTGTGGGTGTCAGTGCGGCTCCCAGCGTGGCCGGCCACCGGGAGTCATCCCAGGCGGAGGGGGTGGAGCCAAGGATGATGACCTCTGTCTTGTCCGAGTTCAGTTTCAGGCGACTGTTCTTCATCCATTCGGTGACGGCCTTCATTCCTTCGTGGAGGTTGGGTTTGGCGGTGGTGGGGTCCTTGGTGAGGGAGAGGATCAGCTGGGTGTAATCAGCATATGAGATGATGTTGAGGTCATGCGATCGGACGATTTTGGTGAGCGGTGCTATGTAGACGTTAAAAAGGGTCGGGCTGAGGGATGTTCCTTGGGGTACGCCGCAGGTGATCTTGGTGGCTTCAGATCGGAATGGGGAGATGGACTCTCTGGGTTCTGCCGGTGAGGAAGGAGGTGATCCAGCCCAGTGCTTTGTCGCGGATCCCTGCATCATGGAGGCATGTGCATAGGGTGTGGTGGCAGAATGTGTTGAAGGCAGCCGAGAGGTCCAGGAGGATGAGGGCCGCGGTTTCGCTGTTGTCCAGCAGGGTCCTGATGTCGTCGGTGTCGGCGATGATGGCGGTTTCAGTGCTGTGGTTGCTGCGGAATCCGGATTGGGACGAGTCTAGGGTGTTGTTCTCCTCGAGGAAGCGGGTCAGTTGCCTGTTGACAATCTTCTCGATGACTTTCGCTAGGAATGGGAGCAGGGAGATGGGCCGGTAGTTCTTGAGGTCCTTTGGGCTGGCCTTGGGTTACTTGAGTAGGGCCTTGATCTCGGCGTGTTTCCAGCTCTCCGGGAAGGTGGTGGTTTCGAAGGAGCTGTTGACGATCTTCCAGAATTGGGGTGCGATGATGAAGCTCGCTTTGTTGAAGATGTGGTGAGGGCAGGGGTTGGAAGGTGAGTCGGAGTGGATAGTTTTCATGATTTTGATGGTGTCGTCGTCGTTGGTGTGGTTCCAGGAGCGCAGGAGGCCGGTGTGGCTGGGGGGCGGTGAGTGAGAGGTGTTGGCAGCTGTCAGGGGGGGGTCTGGGTGTTAAAGCTGTCGTGGATGTTTGCGATCTTGCTGTGAAAGAAGGTGGCTAGGGAGTTGCAGAGGTCTTGCGACGGCGGGATGTCGTTGGAGCTGGGGTTAACGAGCTCCTTCACGATGTTGAAGAGCTCTTTGCTGTTGTGTGCATTGTTGTTGATGCGTTCCTTGAAGGAGGTCCTTTTGGCAGTTCGTATGAGTTGGTGGTGCTTGCGGCTGGCGTTCTTGAGGGCTGCATGGTTGTCCGGTGTCTGTCCGTGGCGCCACTTCTTCTTGAGTCTTCGGCAACTCTGCTTGGATGCCTGGAGGTCGGTGGTGAACTAGATGGCCCTTCTGTCGGTGCATCTGTTTGAGGGTTTCTTGATCAGTGCGAGAGTGTTGGCACAGTCGTCGATCCAGTGTCTGAAGTTGCGGGCGGCTGTGTCGGTGTCATGGGGTCGTTGGTGGGTCTCGGGTGAGGGTGGTGATTAGCTGGTCTTCGGTGACCTTGTTCCAGCTGCGGTGTGGGGTTCGTTGTGTGTAGTTGTGCGTAGTGCGTGTCTCGAAGGAGAAGTGGATGCAGGGTTGGTCGGTCCAGTGGAGTTCGGTGGTGTGGCTGAAGGTGACGTGGTGGCTGGCGGAGAAGATGGGGTCGAGCATGTGTCCAGTGGGGTGGGTGGGTGTCATGACGAGCTGTTTGAGTCTGAGGTTGGTGAGGTTGGCGAGCAAGGTGGTGGAGTTGCGGTCGTTGGCGTCCTCGAGGTGGAAGTTCAGGTCTCCGAGGAGGATGTAGTCTGTGGATGCAAGGGCGTGCGTGCTGACGACGTCGGTGATGGTGTCGCTGAACAGTGGCCGGGTGGTCTGTAGACGAGGGTTCCTCTGAGGGTGGTGTTGGGATCGGTGTGGATCTGGAAGTGCAGGTGTTCGGCAGCGCTGAGGGTGTCTTCGGTGCTGGGCGAAATTCTGAGGGCTTTCCTGTGGAAGATGGGGATTCTTCCTCCTGTTCTGTTGGTGCGGTCCCTGCGGGTGATCTTGTAGCTGGGATGGCTATGGCAATGTCAGGCGCCAAGGAGGGTTTCATCCAGGTCTCCATCAGGAAGGCGACGTCCGGGGAGGATGAGTCGAGTAGGTCCCAGAGTTTGATGGCGTGTTTGTGTACGGAGCGGGTGTTGAGTAGTATGCACCTGAGATGGTTGCGACCTGCCCTGGTGGGAGGGGCAGGATGTGCAGGTGTTCTCTGGCTGGTGAAGCCGCAGCTTTGGCAGGAGAAGGGTCCGTGGGTGAGCTTCGGGGTGGCCTGGAAGCAGGTGGATGATCGGCCGGTGTTGAGTTCGTGGAAGGTGTTGGCGTTGTAGCGACGTTGGGTGTCATGGCGCTCGTGGGGGACAGGTGGTCTGGCGCTAGGCGTGGACCAGGCGCGGACGGGCGCAGACGGGCTTGCCTTAGGTGTGCCCGATGTGCGCGTCTGCTGCGCGACTGCGCAGTGGTCGCCATTATGTAGGGGAGGGATGAGGAGCTGGGAGGTGGGAGCGGGGCGGTAGGGGAGGGGTCAGTGTTAGGGGAGCAAGAGCCCACAGCAAGGGCTGTAAGGGGAGCAGAACACATAACAATATTCAACAGTGACAACAATAACCAAATCAGACGGATTTACACCCAAAAACAGTCACGATGCGCCTGTGGGAGAACCTGTACCAGGGTAGTCTTGAACCCTGCAACAGAGAGGGTCTGGCTTCTCGGCAAAGCAGAGCACCACGGAGCTGTCGGGGAGAGTGCGTGCCTTAGTCCGAGGTCTGAGATCTCACATGCGCTCCCCAGCAGCGATCGCCATATTGTAAGGGAGGGGGAGGGACGAGGAGCTGGGAGGCGGGAGCGGGGCAGTAGTGGAGGGGTCAGTGGAGGCGGGAAAAATGGAGGGGAAAAAAGGGGAACAAGAGCCTACAGCAAGGAATTTAAGGCGAGCAGAACACAATAAGGGGAACACAAAACAATATTCAACAGTGACAACAATAACCAGATCAGACGGATTTACACCCAAAAACAATCACAATGTCTGCTCCGGGTTCTGCCATCTGACCAGTTGCAAGGTTCCACCACATCCACCTCCTGTGTCATGTTTTGTCTGTGCATTGGGCAACTCCTGTTAAACACTTGGCACAACCATGTCATCTCTACCCCCCTGTGGCCGCCTGTGCCACTCTGCCACCAAGTGCGCTCCTTCTCCACTGGAGAATCATCATCCACTACCTCTCCTTCTTCCAAGCTCATTTCATCATAATCTAACAGCGTAGCATCCGCCCCTAACTCATGCAACCGATGCATTGTGTCACTGACCATATCTGGGCTGAGCCACCTCACGCTGCAGCACTCCGGTGCATCCAGTATGTTGCCAAGGAGCTGTGGTACGCCCTCCTGGCCACAACTTTGTGTCCTGCAAACCTGTTCCTTGCTCATCCGTGTCAGGGTCCATGCCAACCCTTACGGTTTAAAGCACTGCCGAGGCCACACTAGACCTTCATGTGGTAGTGCTGGATATGCCCCATGCCACCGTCCGCCTGGCCATGCTGAGCCCTGCCTTCCCTTCGCCTTGAAGTAATCGAGCAGCACCAAGCTCTCTAAGTCCGGCTGGCCGCGTTATGTTGCACCTGCAATAAAAAAGAGAGGTCTGGAGGGCTGGGGTCAAGATAATTACCAGCTACCCAACACCATTTTCCCCAACCACTCTGGCCTTGTGCAGATGATGTTAGTCCCCTGGCCCACAGTGCCGTCCTCTTAAAAACTCCCACATCCTTGCAATCCCCTTCTCAACCCGAACCTCCTCTGCCGAGTGTCCCCCTCAGGGTGGCTCTGTGCCTTCACCAACGGGGAGAGGAGTTGGCCTAACGGCTAGGGCGGTCGACTTCGAAACTGGGGAACTTGGTTCGAGTCTCGGCAATGATGCTGAACATCCAGTGATTCTGGGCAAATCACTTAATCTCCCCGTGCTTAACAAAAACTGAATGTGTGTCCTCATGTAACGTAACTGGTGATATGTAAAGTGCTCTGATACCCGATTTGGGTCAAGTTCGCGCAACATAAAACTCTGTAACAAAGAAAACGCTCACTCGCGTGTACACTTTCAGGGCTGGCTTCCTGTTCGGACCCACCACCGGCCCCTGATAAAGTACCCTGGGACCCCACCTGCTGTCATCAACTAAAGTCTCATCCTCTCCTACACTCCATTCTGACATAGCAGTGACCAGAGTTGAAGTGGGCCTGGTGTTGGGGCGCCTTAATGTTTCTCTATCAGGGACCCATCCAACCTCATAAGCCTCCTGCTGTGGCAGGCATCCCTGATTGCCCTACTGCCTCCACCCAGACTCCTCTGACCAGAATGCCCTGAGCTCCTGAGGGGCTTGGTCCAGCCACCGGCCTGGTCCAATGGCAACAGGGGCCATCTCCACAAGTTCTGCACTTCCCCAAGTTATTTCTTTCCTTCCTGTGAGCCCTATAACTGCTGTTACTCCCGCTCTGATATCAGAGGCTCTGCTGGTATGCCTGACCCCAGTGGCACTCCCTGAACCCCACCCTGTATCTCCCCCCAATAACGCCACATGGCCCATAGGTTGTCTCCCCTCTGTTTCATTCCATCTGGATGCCGCTGCTCAATTCCGGGGACCCCTGCCCCACTGGTAGTGAGCGCCGATTTTCAGACTCCCACATGTCCTGAGTCAACTCTAGCCCTGTCCATGGACCCCTCTAACCAGGCCTGCCTTTGGTCACTCCCAGACCCTTGGGCCACACTTCACTACTGTCCTTGTAGCCCCCTGCCCTAACTGCTCCTTCCTCTGCTCTTTGTTCCCCCACTGGCCCCTGCACCTGTGGACACCCTCTTTCTTAAACTCAATGAATCTGCCGGCACTGACATAGTTGCGGGCCGCAGTGTCAGGGGCACACCCACAGTGGGCACGGCCGGTCCCTGCTTTGCCCTATCCCCCTGGACTTCAACAAATACTTGCGTGGGCTGCTGTGCAACACTGTGGGTGCATTGCGCTGCTTCTGGGGCCACTCACCTCCTTCTAAGGCGCCCTGTTCTCCTACCTGATGAGATGCAGTGGCAGTCGATTGACCAAGCGGTGGCGAGTATTCCAATACCGCTGTAGCAACTCCGCTTGAAGCCCGGCACACAGGGCGAGACATCACTCACTCCTGGGGCATCCTTGCGGCCCACCTCCTCTAACAAGCGCATGGCTGTGTAGAAAGCTGGCTCTTTATATACTGTACCAAAAAGAAGTATAGTGTGCACAAAGTCCAGTGAGTTCCCAAAGGTATGGCAGAGGTTAATGTAGATTATAACTTACTCTAAATTTTGTGGTAGCTGGGCTGAGCAGTTAGGCTTATCAGAGGGTACTGTGAATGCATTTGTTGTTGACACTCATGCCTTACAGGAGCACACACTCAATGACGAACTCCAGACCAATGTTTTGCAAAAATATTACTTTCGTTACTTTTATTTTAGCAACCACATTGAACGCAGTTACAGGTAAGTAGACTTTTAGGCAATACTGACAAAAGAAATTCTTTGCGTTCTTGAAAATGCTTTCGCAGGAAGGAAAGCAGGGTTACGCATTAGCAGGTAAGTACACAACTTACTTTTCCATACTTCGGGGGTTTTAGACTGGCCCTGGGCAAGGGTCATTTTATGGCAGACACTGTACCACTAATGGCAATGGGACGGCCGCGTGCAGAGTTCGCTGAGCCCAAGGGTAATCAATGGAGACATCGGGCAGGAGTTCAGTATCTACGCCCCAGTAGTAGAGTCCTGGCAATGATGTTTGCTCTCACGATCAGTGGAGAGCAATGGAGATGAATAGGAGTCAGTAGGCCGCCAACGCCCAGACTGTCACAGTAGTTGTCAGCGAGTCACTATAGGTGGAAGGAGGCACCACTAGCCCAACAGTCTCAGTTGTGGGGATGGAGATGCAAAGAGGATGGAGGAGTACCACGGCTGTTGGGCTTAATGTTGAGGCTGCCGCGCAGCTGCAGTACTTGTTTCAGGCAGGGCAGAGTCATGTCAACATCAGTGTCGGTCCTCAACCACTGCAGTCTTAGTGTTCTTTCTGTAGTAGTGAGTCACGTTGACACAAGTGTCGGTCCTCAACTACTGTGGTTCTTGTACCGGCGGACCCCAGGGTCTAGAGCCTTTAACCCAAAGGGAGTTATTTTAGATTGGTTCTGTGCTGCAAGGTTTCCGGGGTTTCTTGGAGACCTGGCAGGGTTTCTGGAGGGACAGCAGGTCCAGTTGTTGAACTGGCTACAGGCGGCGGCGTTCTTGCTGGGTTCTGTCTGCAGCGGTTCAGTTCCTGGTCTGACAGTGGTCTTCTTTCAATTTCTTCCATGGTGCATTAAATCTGAGGAACAAGGTTCAGGGGAGCCATTAAATACTAAATTTAAGGGTGTTGCTGAGGTCGGGGCAGTAGCCTATGGCCACTGTCCCCTAGGGGGACTACACCCTTTGGGCACCCCCTCCCTTTGGGGAGAGGGGCTCATCCCTGTTCCTATTGGGCCTAATTCTCCAATTCAAGATGGAGAATTTCTATGTGAGGTGTTCACCTTCGCTTCTGGCAACCATATGGGTGTCAAAAAATCAAGTGGGGAATGGATCACTTGACCTGAATAACAAGGGTTTGCGATATTCGTACAATGTAACGATAAAAAACCCTCATTCACGTTAACAGGTTGGAAAAAGTGGTATATCTTGGTTCTCCGCTCTGTCGTTAACAGCGTGACAGCATCTTCATAGGGTTAGTTATGTGCTTCCTCCACCCGGAGGTTGACCCACTGGTTATTTCTTTTTTTTTTCCTTGACAGTTCCGCTATTATAAACATACATGATTTCCATACAGAGAAAGAGAAAAAGAAAAAAAAAGAACAGAAAACCAAAGCCAGATCACAGATATTACGATGTACTTGTATTATCAGAGAGAAAACTCGTAAGGGCTCCCCAAATTGACATTCCTAAACATTTCTTCCTAGTTCCTTTTAGCGCATACAAATTCATTTCAATTTCATAAATACGATACAACTTGGCTCTCCAAAATTCAAAAGTCGGGGGCTCAGATGATAGCCATTCTGTTGCGATACATAGGCGGGCAACCGTCATTGCAAGAAATAAAAAATACCCATGTTCTTTTAAGACCTGATGACTGTATGTTTTTTGACAGCTTCCCAATAACATGAGTGAAGAGGAGATCTTCAGAGGACAAGCTAATACCAATGACATAAATCTTTCGACATTAGCAAGAAAATGCGACAGTTTTGTACAATTATAAAAAATATGCAACATATCAGCTTCCTGATCTCCACACCGAAAACATTTACCATTGTATTTATCTCCCCAAGTTGCCATACGTTTAGGAGTGTAATATAACCTAAAAATCGTTTTAGAAACTTGAGCTTTTAAATTAGCTGCCAGACAGATTTTTTTAGCGAGACATAAAGATTCCACTATATCAATTTGAGGGTCTCCCAGTTGGTTGATCCAATACTGATTATATTTTTGAATATCATCGTTCCTATATTCCATTAAGATCATATATAGTGGACCGATCCTTTTTTGAAGACGGATCCCCTCAATTAAGTTATTGGGAAGAGCGTCAATCTGATTTTTTAAACAAAAGTCGCGAACTTGAAGATATTTAAAAAAAAACGTCTGTGGAAGCTGATATTTGTCCATTAATTCTGCGTATGTTACAAATGTTGCATTTTTATCATATAAGTCACCAATTCTTGAAATCCCTTTTCTAATCCATGTCTTAGCATTAGCGTCCCAGAACACAGAGGGAAGTATTTTATAAGCATCAAAAGGAGTGTAATATATGATTTTACCTAATTTAGTCATTTTCTTAACATTTCTCCACTCTTTAAATGCTGAAGCAAGTACCTTAAATCGGGTGTGTTTGTAATAGTTGCCCTCTAATTCCTTTAATAAGCATCCTTTTGCCTGTTCTCCTAAAAGTAAAAAAAAGATGGATGGGGCATCCGCCTCGTTTTTTGGATGTTCCCCTGTCAATATATAGCCCATTTTTTGTAAGAAACAAATATAGTAATAGCAAAGAAAATCAGGCAAACCACGACCTCCTCTTTCTTCCGGTAACGTAAGCCATTTCATGGCTCTACGAGGTTTACCAGGAGCCCACACGAATTTCCCACATATATTTTGTAATTGCTGTATTTGCTTAAGTGAAAATTCCAAAGGTATACTTCGAAATAAATACAGGATCTTGGCTAAGATATTCATCTTGATTATATTCCCCCTTCCGATTATTGATAATTGAAGTCTGCTCCATCTATCTAATGAATATTTAATTTGAGCTATAGTCACCTCCCAATTACTTTCAACAATCTCTTGTATTTGGGTTTTTATCTGAATGCCTAAGTAAGTAACCTCGTTTATAACCCGAAAATCATTAAATTGTATGTTCTTTGTACAAAGAATTTGGGTTTTTTCGGCATTTAACTTGTACCCAGAGATTATTCCAAAAGTTTTGGCTAATGATTCGATCTCCACCATTGCCTCCCTAGGGTCAGTAGTCACTATAGCGATATCATCTGCATATGCAAATACTGTATATAGAATACCTGTAGCTGAAAAAGGTTTGATACGCGGAGAATTCTGTAAACTTATGATAAAAGGATGAATGTATAATGCGAAAAGTAAGGGAGAACAGGGACACCCTTGTCGTGTTCCTCTAGTAATGTTAATCTTTTCAGATTTTAGACCCATAGCTGTAATTCTGGCAATTGGTGACTTATATAATACCTGAATTGCCGTTAAAAAAGCTTTCCCAAAACCCATCCTTCTCATCACTTCCCATAAATAAACCCACTCTACACGATCAAAGGCTTTTTCAGCATCAAGCAGTATCAAAGCTAAGTCCCTCTTTTCAACATCTGCAAGATCAAATAAAGTAATAACTTTATTGATATGAGAAACCGTACCTCTTTTTGGTATAAAACCATGCTGATTTGTGGTTACTAATAAAGATATGACTTTAGATATACGGTTAGCTATCATTTTGGAGTATAACTTACTATCGCAGTTAAGCAAGGATATTGGACGGTAAGATCCAGGTAGTTCAGGAGGTTTCCCTTTTTTACTGAAAATGACTATGGAAGCGTTGTTCCATGTAGCTGGTGCTGTGCCAGTTTGTGCCATCCTGAACATTGCTAACAGTACATTCTTCAGTGGCTCAAAGAAGCATTTATAAACTTCCCCGGGAATAAAGTCAGGGCCAGCTGCTTTCCCATTTGGTATTTGCCTAACCGCCTCCTCTAATTCCCCCATAGTAAAGGGGCTGTCTAAAATATCTGCCTCTACATCATTTAATTGATTTGCAACGGCGGCATCAGGAATCTGAGCCGTAGTAAAGTTTGATTGCCGGGTATAAAGTTCCGAATAAAATTGATGAAATACTTCTAGAATTTCCGACGGAGCTTCACGAACCACCCCGAGTTGATCCTGTAATCTCGGAATCAATCGAGAAGTAGACTTCATTTTTAGTCTCAAGGCTAAAGACCGACCGATGGATTCGCCGTATTCGTACATGTGTCTTCTAATTGCCAGATATTTACGAGCAATCTCTTCGGCCCAGACTCCTGTTATAGTTGCTTTACATTGTGCAATTTTTTCTTCCATAAGCGATATCTGAGTTAAATTATCTTTTTTTATCAAAGCTTTAGCAAGACCAACTTCCGCTACCTCTAGTTGCTCATAGAGCACCCTCATTTGTGATCGTAATTTATTTTGATGGTATAGTCCGAATTTTATCGCTTCTCCTCTAAAGCAGGCCTTAAATGTCTCCCAGACTGTTGCAATATTAGCCGATCCTAAATTGATACTAAAGAATTCTGTCATCCATTCCGTCATATAACTTCTGTATTGTTCATTGAGACAGAGCTTCCTATCAAATGAAAAGCTTCTTAAAGTGTTTATCTCAGCCAAAATTGAACAATCAATCATGAGGGGGGAGTGATCCGCAGTAACTCTGGGAAAAGTCTGTATCCTAATCTGAGTATGAATAGTTGAAGATGTAAAAAAATAATCAAGTCGGGCAAGTTTCTTATGTGGTGCAGAATAGTAAGTATATCCTGGAAAGGAAGGGTCATTTTTACTCCATATGTCGACCAAGCCATGATCGTTAACTAAATTGTATAAGGCTTTAAAAACCCGTGGTTTCCGTCCCTGATAGTATGCTAAACCTCTCATTTGTTCCGTAGTACTTAAATTAATATTCAGATCTCCGCATAGGATTAACGGAACTCTCCAATTAGCTAGCTCTATATTTAATAATTCCAAAACTTCAGCCTCGTCCATATTAGATCCATATATTGAGCAAATTGTGAAAGCCCTACCACGTACTGTCAGCTCAGCTATAGCCCATCTGCCCCATTTATTAGCTAATTTACGGCCCACTGTGCAATATCCGGGTCTAGAAAGGATCATAACCCCTCTAGTATTATTAATTTGTTGGGAAGCTACATTCAACATATAGCCTAAATCAGCTATAAGAAACCTATTATCCCAAGAGAGATGTGTTTCTTGAAGGCAGAGAATATCTGGTTGGATAAAGCGGATTTCTGCAGCTATTCTCCGTCTTTTATTACAAGAGTTGAGCCCAGATACATTAAAAGAACAGATTTTTATACTTCGAGACATTAAACATTATTCGCAAAATCGATATCCAAAATACATTATTAATCCAGTCAAGCTGAAAATTGTACAAGATTAAATTCTTAACATACGTACATCGTTCGAAAATATCCGTTTCCTGACTGTCATTTGGAACAGCCAAGGAATTTTTTCCTTTATTCCCACCCCAACCCCGAACCCACCACCTTCCCCTCCCCCTCTTTCCCCTCCCCAACCCCAATATCCCCTTCCCCCCTCCCATAATCGAGGCTTTAGGACACAGTCCTATGGATGGAAATGAGCGTCAACCCCTCTGTTGACTCCGGCAGCTCTATCTACTCTATCGCAAAGAAAAAAGAAAAAAAGAAAACAAAAGACCATGGGGGAGCCCCCTTCCTGCTATGTGTCATCGGAATTTATCTAAATCAGTAATCTTTAACCCTCCATCCTAATCAGAGGATGATCCCCAGGGCATAACTGAATATGTATTATAAATAGACTTTCACATCCATAAATTAATGTTCTCAATGATGATATAACCATCATTATTTGGGAAACAGGCGGGGAGCTGCAATACCACCACCACACATTGGCCACATTATTGGACCCTTTATCCTTATGAATTATCTCTATGCCATCATAATCTTTTCTAATTCTGTGAGACGCTGACCTCTCTGTAATTAACTACCACAATGTTGAACTGCACGGAGCCACATATCGATGGCCACGTTACCAATACCAACCAGGACTTTGCCAGTATAATCTTGATGATGATTTTTTTCAGGATGTTATGTCGTAAATATACGTGCATAGTTATCTCCTTGGGCACTCATTGCCATATGACAAAATGGATCTAACTGTTGTATCTGAACTTGCAAAATGAGGGTATAGTGTGCCATAACAGAGTGAAAATGACTGCTTTAAAGAATTGCCCTTTTTAGGTCTCGCCTGACCCAGCGCATGCGCTGGTCTGGTGAGACTTTTTGAGAGGGCTCCAAAAAGTGCTACCAGGCCAGCCTAGAGCTACAGCGCATGTGTGCGCCTGCCCGCGATTACTTTCACTTTCACGGCCGCTTTGATGTTTGATCGTGATCACTTTCGCGGCCGCTTGGCATAGCCAATAGGTCTCGCTTTTGGGACCTTATAAGTATTTATTTATGCAACTGTTGCATTGCTAAACACTTATAAGGTCCCAAAGGCGAGACCTATTGGCTATGCCAATGCTTGTTTAGTTGTTGCATTGCCTGATGCATTTTTTCTACCAGCATTAACACAGCATAAGTGAGAACATAAGAAGGAATGTTTTCTCTTTTTTCTTTTTACCTTTCCCTCCCCCTTTTTCTACTAATATAGGTTCTAACTGAACAAACACCAGGTGGATTAATTTATTTCCACCTCTTCACAGTAGGCCCAAACAACAGAGGGCCTCCCATCACTTTCTAGGTCCTGAAGAAAGCCCACGTGACCCCTAGGGGCAACTCAAAGGGCTGAAACATGTCGACCTTTTTACGGACACCCCACAGTGCATTAGACTATAATTAGTCTTCCTGTGCACACCAAGATCTTTTAATTATCTCGAATCCAGTCTGATTAAACGCACGTTCTAGCTATACGAGATTTTTATAATACTTCACCTCACTTCACCTAACACAATCACCTATCTCTAGATCACTACTGAAATAACCAGTGGGTCAACCTCCGGGTGGAGGAAGCACATAACTAACCCAATGATGATGCTGTCACGCTGTTAACAACAGAGCGGAGAAACAAAATATACCGCTTTTTCCAACCTGTTAACGTGAATGAGGGTTTTTTATCGGTACACTGTACGAATATTGCAAACCCTGGTTATTCAGGTCAAGTGATCCATTCCCCACTTGGTTTTTTGATATCCGAGTAAAGAAGCTGAGTGGATCTCAAACTCTTCTTTCTCCCTCCTATTTGATTATAATTGAACCCTAAGGGTGTGCCAGGCTGAGGTGGACACTTCTACTCTGCTTACTAATTTTCCCACCTGTCCTGCCACCAAAAGTGGGGTCTGGACAGAAGGGTGTGCACCCCCACTAGTGGGATCAGCCCAAACCGTACATCACAAGGTGGGTGCCTTTAAGGCTCACCGCCAAGTGCTGTTTTTGCCAGGGGTAGGTGTGAAACGCCTCCACCCAGATCAGGCTTTGTTCCTGACCTCAGAGAGTGCAACGGCTCTACCCCCATGAGATCAGAAACCTGTCTTGTGGTGGCTGGCCGGCGGGGACCAGTCAGCCAATACCTTAGAAGTCGGTCATTATCCCCTTGCATCAGGGTGGTACCAAGCTTCCCAGTTTTCAGTAAAGCCATCATGGAGCTTTAGCGTTCGTAATGACAACCTCCCAACCCATGTACTCAAAAGGGCTTCACTGCACTTATAATGTCTGTGAATGGCACAGACACTGTAGGGGCATATTGCTCCTGCAGCGATGCCCTCACTTGTGGTATGGTGCAACCTGCCTTAGGGCTGTAAAGCCTGCCAGAGGGGTGACCTACCCATGCCACTGGCAGTGCTGGCAGGCATAGCACACAGGGATGTGTCCCATGTCGACTCTTCAGTTTGGTCTGCACCAAAACGCATAGCTTGCAATGGCAGTGTGTGGGTGTTAAGGTGAGGGGTCTCGGAGGGTGGCATAATACATGCTGGAGCCTATCAGTGGGCCTCTCTGGTCACAGGGCCCTTGGTGCCAGGAGAACCCTTTACAAAGACCTCACATGTGGCCTAGAGGTGTGACAATTGTAGAGGCAAAGGTACTGTTTTGGGAAGGAACACTTGTGCTGGGGCCTGGTTAGCCTGGCATCAGGTATGTGGCAAAAGCTTAGGTGGTAACCATGGAAAAAGGGCACTTTCCTACAGCCTGTAAAACCCGCTCATCCTCCATCTCACCAAATTGAAATTGCATTGCCTCACTATACCAGCTACCGCTTCACCTTGCTCCAAATGTGCAGGTATGCTGAAAATGGCTAATTTTATACTTTTTTTTACATATGACACAGCCCCGAGAGAGCTCATAATGAGCCTCGGCTGTATCATCCTCCCAATCACCCGAGGGGGGGAGGGACCTCCCTCTGGTTGGCTGCCCTTAAAACTCATTTGCATCAAGTATGATCAAACTTGACATGTATGCATAAGCTGCTTGGCCCACATTTTGAAAAGATAAAAAAATGTCTTTCTCACTGAGAAACAAACATATTGAATGCATTAGTGTCTGCATTCAGTGTGGGTCTGCTTAGAAAGGCCAAATTCATAATCAGTGTCTAACTGAAAAAACATATGTTGACATCATTGCAGAAAGCCTTCAGCAATGCAAATTCTATAAGTAAGGTTACTGTCCCGCCTTATAAAGTGGGCCTTCCCCGTAAAATCCGGCAGAAAGTCCACTTAATTAATGATCAGGGATACATGGAACTGAACCTATTCAAATGTAAAATCATTTTAATGAATATATATTCAGGCAAACAAGCATCAATTCATCTTTACATATGTACATGTGAAGCAGCAAAGCGCATTTAAACCAACAAATATACATTTGCCACAAAATGTATCTGTAGACCACTAAACATACTTTCCCAAAAACAAATGCATATTTATACAGTATAAATCACAATTCCAGCAGTCATTCATTCAATAACTTTATTCGATTCGAAAAAGAATCATAAAAGTATACATATTTAACATACAAACTCACAAATAGTATTTCTTATAAAAAAGGTACGAATACATAAGTGGCAAAGACCGTATATCAAAAACACATTTTCTATGGACACTATATTCTTTATAAAAAGTTCTTTAAAATTCAATACGATAAAACTAATAAAAATTACATTAAAAACAACAAACAATTTATAAAAATCTATTACTCCAGATTTCCCAATGGACTCACGATCAATTTGTATCTCCACGGACATTTAATAACTTCCTTTAGACACAAACAAAGATATAAAGTGCAATGTGCATTTTTAGACTACATCATCAACCCACTTGATTTTGTAGGTAGCTACCACGACTCAGGTTATTTTAGCTGAATATGTTCATATAGGTTATCAATTCTATGAATTTCAGTAACTTGTAGCAGGGAACATACTATCAATAACGATTTCTGATTGAGAGTGCCAATCTAATACAGCTGATCATAGAGCTACATATAGCAGCAGTTTGCAATGTTCTTAGATGTTCAAAACCTTCCTTAAAATTGCAAGGTCTAATTTCCCTTAAGATAGGTTTAATAAAACGATCTCTTGGAGCTTTGTAAAGTTTGCAAAAAAGTACAAAGTACAGAGTGCTTTGTTCAGCTTCATTGTCACATGGGCAAGGGGGTAGCCTCTCACACCAACCCCCTTGCTTCGGGAAAGCAACCAGAAAATGCAATATTTTTAACCGAAATCTGGTCAAATAAAAACGCCACTGCGTATGTGTAGTGAAAGACAAATAGAATTGATGCTGTAGTGTAACTGCCTGGTATGATGGTTGTTCATCATATTTAGATGAGCCCAGTATACTACGATATGCATTCTTAATCGCCATCTTTGAGCCTGGGTTAATAGAGTCAGGATTATCATATAAATTACCAAGGCCAATTTTATGAAAGGTTTCCTTTACATAACTTATCCATGGGATCCGCATGGCATGATCCAGATTTACACAATCTTTCAGAATTTCTTTTGAAAGGTGCAAATCATCTGAGGACCATACTTTTCCCCATAGGAGCAATGGGGACATATGGATACTATCGCTCACAAAGTCAAGGCCCATCTCGGAATGACAAAATATATTAGGAGAACTATTTGAAACTGATAAAAGACGTTTTAAAAACTTGTTCTCCATAACTTGTAATTGGACGCTTTTATGGTATCCCCACACCCCTGCTCCATAGGTAGCGACTGGCAAGCATTTAGATCTATACAATGTCTTTAATTCAGCAATAGGTTTTTGGCCTAATTTACTTGTAAAACGAAAAAGGGCCTCTATAGATCTTGTTGTCTTTTGTGCCCGTGTTGTTATTAAAGGATCCCAACTCAAAGTTTTGTTAAAAATATTTCCCAAATAATTGAAATTTGTGACTCTGGCAATAATCAAATTTTCTATAACGAATTTACAAGTTTTGGTCCTATTTGGGCCACAGACCATAATAAACGATTTTGTAAAATTAACCTTTAGATCTAGCCCCAGCATAAATTCATTAAAAGCATTCAGGCATATTTGCATACTATTTGCAGTTAACGTCATCAATACAGTGTCGTCGGCGTAGGACAATAAAGGTATTTGTTTGCCATTTATTTTAGGAAAGTCCGCACCTATTTCCAATAGGAATTTTTCTAAACCATTTGTGTAAACTAAAAACAAGAAAGGGGCCAAAATTCAACCCTGACGGACGCCTTCAGTTGATGGAATCTGCCCTGTCTTTTCGCCCCCCGGGCCATATCGAATGGACACAGAGGTAGCAGCATGTAATCTCCGCAACAACGTGACCAAAGGTTCCTCAAACCCCATAGACTCCATCAATAACCACAATTTCTTCCTACACACAGTGTCGAAAGCACTGGATAAGTCAATGCAGTAGTAAAAAACGAATTTGAGAGTTTCTCACAACCAAGACCTGTAAAACTTAAAAGTACATGTCCTGCCTTTTAAATACATTGCACCCTGCTCTCTGGGTTGACAAGGGCCTACTCAAGGCATCATTTACATGAATAAAAAGGTAAGGTTTGGGCCAGACAAAATGTTTATTTTGCCAGGTTGATATGGCAGTGAAAACTGCACACAGAGGCTCTGCCATGGCAGGCCTTAGACACGGTTAAAGGGCTACTTAAGTGGTTGGCACAAGTAGTGCTGCAGGTCCAAATGCAGCATTTAATTTACAGGCCCTGGGCACATGTAGTGCACTTTACTGGGGGCTTAAAAGTAAATTAAATATGCCAATTGGGTATGAGCCAATATTACCAAGTTTAGGGGAGAGAGCACATACACTTTAGCACTATTTAGCAGCGGTAAAATGTTCAGAGTCCTAAGGCCATAAAAAATAAATTCAGCAAAAGTAGGAGGACAAAAGCAAAAAGTTTGGGGACGACCCTACAAAAAAGGCCATTTACAACAATTATTTAATGTGTTTTTGAAAGAAAATACCTAATCATTCTAACCAAAATTATTAAACTATTCTGAGTGATTGTCAATAAGCCCAGACTTCCTCCATAAATGAAGAAAAATTTGTTGCATAGCGCTATGATGCGTTTTTTTATAAAGCACCCTAGCTGATGTCTTCTGGCACTTTTGAGACTTGTTCTTTTTATGTGTTGTAGCCTATGGCATTTGTAACTAACACTAAAACATTTGTTTTTTCATTAAACAAGTATATTACAGTTGTGTTTTAATAGCCTATTTTGTAGCACTATAAATAACAAGTGATAATATTAAATGAATCAATGCTAACAATTTTAGCAGTCTCAGAAGGATAAATGCTAAGATGCCCAATCAGTGATTCAAAATAGTGTCCTGAAGGTTACACGTGATTCCTGGGGAAGGTAAAATACTGTCACGTATACCGATATTAATACACATGGACTCCACGTGATCTTGGTAGAAAGGTCCATAAAATGTCCCAGTGTCTAGATGCAAATTTCTTTTGTTCACTGTTTATTATTCATATCGCAATTGGAGTGTTTCAATTCAGAAATTGCCTTACAGCAGAAAGAAATATAACAAACCACACCTAATATATATGTTCTATTTGTATGTACATTTTATTTAATTTATCGATTGATTATGTCACATCTTTCTCTGAACATTGTTTGGACCTGGAAAGACTCCATCTGAAGACGAAAGTCCTGCTGGAAGAAGACCACCGCCTCATGCTAGAAGAAGAGGATGCACTAAAGGACTCAAACTGCTCTTCAAGGGTCCTTTGGTTGTCTGCCTGTTTGCCTGCTTCAGGGACACAAAAAGCAGGTAGTCTCCTGACTCCAAGAAATCTCAGCTGACCACAGAAGACTGGACCTTGCTGGAGACCTGGCCAGAGATAAATCTGGTGCTTAGAAGCCTGTCCTGAGTAGCTATGGGCTGCAGGACTAACCAGGAGGACGTTTTACAGGTTTTTAAAAAGGTGGTACCGAGCCATTTTTTTTTTTAAACTGGAGGAACAGGACAATACGCTGAATCTTGCCAAATAAGCTAGCACTCAAGTCAGGCAAGTAAACTAAATTTGTCCTGTTTAGAGCTTTTTGCCATGCTAAGAATTAATTCTCCTAGACTTCGCAATGGAATTTTCAGGCCTTGTAAAGTCATGCACAGGTATGGCTTCCAGCCTTGCCCTGCTAGAAAATTTCCACTTCTAAAAAAGTGAGAAAGTCCAAAGGTAAAATCTTGTACTTGGACAAGATGGCAAATCTATCCAACTTTTGGGAGAGATGGGTGCAGCACATACCACTGGCCACATTGCTGTGTAAATAGGCCGCTTTATTTAAACAGGTGCACATCACAAACATTTACCTGTTTAACCGCCTTACAAAAATTAAACCTCGTTATGCATCAAATGAAATAGGAAACCTCCAACCCCAACCCCTACTGTCCCCCCGTGTGTCCCAGCCGGCATTTATCTCATTTAATTGCAGTGCATTTCAAAAGTTTTCCACTTACATTTCCTCTACAGCCTATGACTGCATGTATAAGCCTCAAAGAAAACAAACTACCTACATTTAACCTTGAACTTCCTGGCTACCCTCCCTTTGGACAAAGCCAACCAAACTTCTCTCAACTCCTGCAAAACTTTGCAGGCCACTGCCACCCAGAAAAGGGGGGCTTGCCAACATTTTCTGCCCTCCCCAAAGTTCCTGCCTAAAGCCCTGTTTATTTTCTAATGATCAGAGCCCTTGCCAAGACTTCCCTGATTTCCAGCAAATACAGCTCCATCCTGAAGCATGACAAATGTACCCCATGTGCACAGAAAAACTCCTGATAGTCAAACCTGATGTCCGAATGACAACTGCACCCAAAACTGATTTCTCTGTAAAAACGTACCATTTCCCGATTCAACTTCCTACGTGCCCTGTCAAAAGCCATGGGCTTGCTGGCCCCTTCAAATTCTCCTCTGAATGAACTCTGTCCATAGACGAAGCACCTGGCCTAGTGAGTCATGATGTGCAACAAGTCCTTCTTCGTCAACCTCATGAGCACTACCCCCTTTTCTTTCACCAGGTCATTTGCCCCTAAAGGGTTCACTAATACATCTGGCCATCTGCTGCCCTCCAACGTACCATTCAGGGACTACATCAATACCCATCGAAAAATACCCCCATTTCCCTTACAAGCAATAGGAAACAGCTGCCTGTCAAAACCTAGATTGGCCACAAAATCCCTCTGTTTCGTTTGTCTCTCTGCCTATTTGATGAAATAGTGGCCCACCACCCAAATGGCCACGTCTTCTGCTGCCAGACCAACCACCGCACCTGCAATATTCAGAATAGCAGTAAAGGTTTTTAAAAAATGCCACGCAGCACTTCCCGCATCTCTCCATTGCGTTCACCGAGTGTAACGTTAGGCTCCGCCCTTGTGTCATTGGACCAGTTTTGGAGCTACTGAGCCATATCTCCAATCTCCCCTTCCCCGAGTAATATCCTCCCAAACCACCCCACCCCGTTCCCTACCGACCAGCAATTCCAAGATTCAGCAAGCACCGACAAACAACCAAGGTCAGAGAACAGGTAAGCCTCCAGTGCCCCCCTGCACACCTCCGGTACTTGTCTCACAACCTTGCCAAACAAATTCTAAGTTAACGGTTTTCTAATGTGCCCCAAGTGTCCCTGCTCTAATGCCCAACCTTCCAGCATCATGCGCCCTGGTTCATCCACCGAGGAGGTGTACTCCCACAACAGTTTTCACAGAAAAGGCAATTCTTGCTAGTTTACTGGTAATGATAACTCGCAATAGTCCTTTTTCTGTTAAGTCCAGTATAAACTGAACCACATCCTGGGCCAGCAACCAACCCTCTTCCCTGCTCTGCACCCTTGATGCTAAGAATTCCATCCATGCCTGACCGTAAGTTCTTTGTGTTGCCTACACGAGAGACCCTACAATCAGTTGCATGTTCCTGCATTTTTGATCAACCACAACTTTTCTAGCATGGGCATCATGTCTCTGTCAGCGTCCTAAGACAACCCAAGGAGTTTACCCCACTGTGAATGAGACAAAGCATCCACAATGTCATTGTCTGAACCCAGCACATGCTGCGCCCTGAAAGAAATGTCGTATTGCAAGCACCCAACACTAAAGCCTGCAGCTACTTCCCAGGCTGACTGTCAGTTTCACCTTGTCGTTCACCAGCATGCCAGTCAAGATCAATAGCTTTGTCTCATTTTTGTCCTGCGGCAATCTTGCCTCCATCTTTTGTAAATCTATTTCAATGCCTAGAAGGGCCAACACTGTCACCGGGCCAATGGTTTTCTCTGGGGGAAATTGAACCTCTTCGTCACCCATGAGCTTCTGGAATCTTACCAGTAGCTCCTAGCAGTCCACCGAGCAAGGTACACCCATTAAAAATACATTGTGCAGATAGTGAGCCTACCTGCTCATGCCCCGTATGCCATGTGAAAAACCACGGCAAAAATGAACTGAAGCATTCAAACAATGCACATGATATCAAGCATCACATTGGAAGCGCCTTGACCACGTACCACTGCCCTTCAAAGTGCAAGCCCAACAGCTGACAATCATCTGGATGTGCCATAAGCAGCTGAAAAGCTGATTTTATATCACACTTTGCCATAAATGCCCCCAGGCTGGCCATCACCCCAAGTGACATGGCCACGTCCACCGAGAAATATGACACTGATGCCACCTCCTCTGAGATGAAATCCTTCACTGACACACACCCCTCCCAACCAGGACAAATGCTTCATTAGCAGAAACTGACCCTGTTTGTTTTGAGGGACCACCCATATTGATGACAGGATCAAATGCTCTATAGGCAGTCAGCAAAGGGGCCCACCAACCTGCCTTCCAACATCTCTTTCGCCAGTTTATCCTGTACTGCTTTTTTGTTTCTTTAGCGGACCACAGATTGTTTGCCCACTGCTGAACCAAAGGACCCTCGTATTAGTGACGAAACCTCCAATGAAAACCGTCCTGCAGCACCCTCACCTCTTCCTGACCATCGTAAAAACCTAGCCATTACTCCAACCTATTGAGTTTAACCAGCGTATGAGCCCTTTGCACCAGATCCTTGAGACTCCTGCCCGCAGGTGTGTGTCTGTCACTGCCCAGACATCTGCCCCTAGTACCCACTTCTTCCGCCAAAACATTGGATAAGGGGGTGTCTGCCTGAGCACTTGGAGCTCTTTTGCTGAAACTTACAGGGATGGGTGGGCAGGGAAAATCACCAACAATTCTCCCCTCCACAAGTCACCAGGTCACCTGAACCTAAAATGGTGGCAGGGAGCCCAACTAAACCCACCATATGTACCTTGGGCTGTAATTGGGCTACAAAAGAAGCCCAAAACAAAATGGCATTTTCTGGACTGCACCACTGTTCCAATCTGCCCCTGGGACGATCAGACATTCCTGTGGTCGGCAGCCCCCCAAACCCCAATTGTCACCAAACCTAGAGGCTTCAGCAAGAGCGTGATGATTACACAACTGAATTTTGAGGGTCCCTCCCGATCACAACCTTGGACCTTCACGCACTGGAGGATTTTGGCTTTATTCTAGAGACTAAAGACCTGATTTAGAGTTCAGCGGATGGGTTACTCGGTCACAACAATAATCCCATCTGCCATATTGCAAGTGCATTATATTCAATGTACCTGTAACATGGAGAAAGGAACTCCGCCAAACACTAAATCAGGCCCTAAATCCCAAGATAAAAACTTAAACTGGGATGACCAGCTTAGTGTATCTGGTCTCTACTCTCTCACGGTCAGTCTGAATTTGCACCTGTGTCCAGTGTGGACTATTATTGTGTTGTGTTCTTCAAAATTGTTGCCCCTACCTGAATTTAGTACACACTTTTCTGGGGATTACCCTGACAATGGTTCTTTTTACAACAAATGTACCAACAAAAATAAACTTGTGTCTATTTGCATAATTTATACCCACATAGTAAAATCTTCCAAGTGACACACATACTTAATCAAGCATCTGGAAACTCATCCGAAAACACCTTCTTACCTGTGAAATATTAGCATGGTGGATATAAATATTAACCCTTCTTCGAGGTTACTGATAAATAAAAGTGGAAAAACATTTTAAGCTTAACTCTATGATTTAGCAATGTGTGTACTGACATATCCTATCCATATTAATCTACTAAAGAGTGAAAGCATATAGATGCTGATATCAACTAGCTTTGTCTGCTTGCTGAGTTTTCTGCATCTATTGTAAGAACGTCTAGAAATAGTTCAGAAAAATATGAAATGGATGCAGTGTGAATGTGTAAAAGCAAGCCTAGTGGTAGTGGCATTGTCTGTGGACTAGTTACGGCATGGTTCAGGCATAAAAAAGTTGCATTTAATTGAGATACTTGTTGCAGTAGGGTATTATTCCAGTACTTACATTCTCCAAGGCTGTGGTTCTTTTCTCCAAAGTGCCCACCTATGATAATTCCAGGTACTTTAGTACTTTAAAGCTCCTAAGCATTGAGCAAGACAATACAGTCCAGTAATAATATGGCCAGGTAGTATGGCTGATGTGAAGGTCAAAGTTGGAAAAAGCGGCTGTCAGGTTAGCGATTTGTTAATGAAGTGCAGCGCATTAATAAAATTGGAAATAGAGAAGTGCCCAACCTCCATGTGTTAGGGAAAATAATAAAAATCTCATGGCACAGTGGTATCTGAAATGCTGCCCATGAGAAAGTGGATTATTAGTTGGGGTGCATGATTATCCACCACAAACAATAATCTCACTATTCCTGTTGCATCCAGTCCAGTAAAGGTTTCAGCAATTTAAACCAGAGCTCAAACTATGGTAGCTAGGACACATAGCAGACAGGTTCAACTTAAGAAAATGTGTAAAGCATCTAGAAGTACCAAAACAGTAAAAACATCAAAAATACAACACAATAAAAAATACCACTTTTATTGTGATAGATATGGAGATATGAGTTTTAAAAGTTTGAATTACATTTTAGCACCAAAAAACACAAAGCACCAACCACAGGCAACTGGTTGTGAGAGACCGAGACAAAGGTAAGGTTTAACGGGTCAAAGAGTTACCTTTGGACATGGAATTTTTCTGAGAAGGCAGAGTCCTCTGAGGGGCAAGGAAGCATGCTGGATCTGAAGATGAGGTCATCGATGATGGGTTTTTGAAGGAAGAGGTCTTTAACAAAGGCAGGAAATGCTCCGAGCAGGAAAAATCCAGAGTTCGTACCCAGGAAACGCAAAGAGCAGAACAAATCCAGAGTTTACGGTCAGGAAGCCATCAACGTCGATCAGACACAGATTGGCATCGGGTTCAAAAAGATTTTTACCTTTGGACTTAGGGCCTCATTTAGACCTCAGCAGACAGGTTACTCAGTCACAGCGGAGACGGATATCCCATCCGTCAAAATATAAATCCCAATACCTCATTTTCTGGAAGTAGGTTTCCTTCAATGAGTCAAGGCTGTAGTGGCAGAGCGTTTAACTTCGATGGATGCTGCTTAGCGTGGGGTGGGGTGAATACAATTTGTTGTTGTGGAGAAGAAGGAGGAGAACACTTTGAGACTTATAGAAGGGTTTCAGGACCTTAGGACACCACTTAGAGACAAGGAGTCACCTGAGAGAAGCCTCCATCAGGGTTCTGGCAGGCCCAGTTGGAAATGGTCAGCTGGGCTGTGCAGGGAAATGGGCTTTTCCCAGCTTTTGTGTCCCTGTAGCTTATCAGGAGGTTAGCCAACTGACCCTTGAAGTTCACTTCTCAGTCCTGAATACAAGTGGGAACACTTCTGTCCCTTAGGGGTCTCCCCACAGGTCAAAATAGAAGGTGCAGTGCTCCCAACTTCTGGCCACTCCCTAACCACTTTGGTAAAGGTTCCCAGGGGTGGCCCTACACACATTTGCAGCACGTTCTGTGTGTTTTTACTGTAAACTATCCCACAGTAGCCCTATTTGCCTAACACCAACATGGCAAAGCCTTTCTTCCCCTGTGCAGAGCTCCGTATGCCCACCCAGAGGTATGACTATTATAGTGGAAAATCCCTCCCTTGTGGACAGGTTCTAGAGGCAGTACCTCTCCCACTGGGATTAGTGCCTTGCTATTAGCTAGACAATAGAGGAGGCCGACCCAGGTGTGAGCTACAGTGACTTACAGCTAATGAGTGACAAATGGAGGCACTCTTTGAAGTTATTAAGATCCTGGGCACATCCAGATAGCCTTCCTGTCAGGGAGAAAGGCTTATTGGTTCAAGAGGGAAAATGACAACTTTCTGCAAGCGTAATTTTCAAAATAGTAATATAAAATCCAACTTCACAATTGGGTTCAGTTTTAAATTTTTATTATAAGGAGTCCTTGAATCATATTTCAAGCTACTCCCAAACTGAAGTTAAGTATAAGTAAGGCTCCCTGTTTTACGTTTTTACTGATTGTTACAGATAAATACAGACAGAAAATCATTCATTTTCATGTGTGTATTTATTTTAAAATGTGGATGAAAACAGAAATTGGGTTGTTTTTTGAGCGATTCTAAGTGCCGTCACTCATGACTGCCAGGCTTGATAGCAGTGTGGATTAACAAATAAGGGGTTTAAAAAATAAAGAAATGCAAGTAAAGATCCTTAAACAGCAGTAAATATGCACAACATCGGTACTAAAATTCAAATGTTTTCTTATAAGTGCTTATTTTATCATCTGAGTGTGTTTATATAATTGAAACCTGTCAACGGTTCAGGCATAAGTACACATGTTTTCGCTTAAATAAATGCAGAAATATACTTGTTCCAGCTTCATATTTTCACAGAACCCACAATAAATATGGATAAATACAGATAATAGTATCAAAAAATAAATATGGATAAATACAGATGGAAATGTCCCAAAAATAAATACCATAAAATCGGGAGCCCTAATTATAAGATGTTATAAAGTACCCCCGTGTTTTCCAATGGGAGAGCCAGTACTGCCACAGTGAATATGACTTTGGTGTTTTTCATTACGAGGACACGTAAAACATAAAATCCCCATTACTTAGTTACTACATACCATGCATCCTGCTCATTAGGCATTTAGGGCCTATCTTAAGGGTGAATTATAAGTATTGAAATTAAAGGTTAAGCCTGGTGTAAGGTTTATATCACATTGAATTAGTAGTTTAACAATTGCCTGCCCAGGCTGCATGGGTACACTGGAGACATGCGTTGCATTGTCACTTTTAGTGGTGGCACAATATGTGCTTCAGTCTACTAGTGTCATTCAACTTACAGGCCCTTGGGACACTTTCGTACCCTTATACTAGGGACTTATAGTTACTTGAATATGCCAATCACACCCTTGAGTGCTGAAAAAGCTATCAGAGGCCTGCTGTTGCTATGCAGAATGAACTCAGACCCCTGTACAAAATTCTCAAAATACAGCACAACCCAGAGAATGCTGAAGCCTCCCTTTCAATATTAGAACAAATACATTGTGTCCCACATAAAGCTCTTGATCCAAATACCATGCAATTGTCCTTTCTGCAAATGTTTTGAAGTTAAATTGCACCTGGACCATAACCTTTAGCATCAATCATGATGATATACGCATCTCTGGTGTCAAAAGGCTTAGGCAGTTAGGAAGCAACTACGTCATCCTGTAGCCGACAGAATGCAGTTTCACACTGCAGCCATAATGCTCATTCTTCTGAAACAACTTTCATAATGCAGCCATCTGTTTGGCAAAATTTGGGACAAACATGGAGTAGTATTCTATAAACACCAGGAAGGAGTGCAACTAGTCTGTGTCACAAGCAGAGAGTGTCTCCTCAATTCCCCTCAAGATCTTAAATGTGTTATGTTATGGACATTTGTAGAGTGAGCTATCACCTGGTAAGGTATCCTGGCACTGAGCATGTGTGAGTTCAGCCACACCTAGAGGCTAGTGGGACTACTGGAAAAGGAAGCTCTTCAGGTTCTTGAGGAATTCAGGAAGTGCAGTGGAGGCTCTTATGTGTAGAAGTTGTTCCATGCTGTAGGAGTGATATATGAGAAGGCTTTTGTTTTCTGTGTGCGTGGTATTTGTGCAAGTAGGAGTCTGGATGAGTATAGGTGCCTGGATGGTTTGTGAAAGCAGATGCGATGGTAAAGGTATGCTGGGCCAGTGTTATGTATTGTCTTAAAAGTGCGGGTGAGGAGTTTGGATTGTGCTCGTTTGTGAATTGGGAGCCTGTAGAGCTCCTTCAGGTGTGATGTAATATGGGTGTGGCATGGGAGGATGAAAGTGATTTTGGCAGCTGAGTTCTGAATGGTCTGCAGTCTTCTGGTGGTTACACCCCTTGTTAGACACATTATGCTCAAGGTAATTCAACCCATCTTAAATGAACATGCATTTGCCCACCCCCAGTTTCAATCTACTCTTCAGCAGGTTGCTAAACACCCTGTCCTTTCTCTCCTAATGATGTCCAATGTCTTTTATATGCACCAGGATGACATCCTGGTAGCAAGCCACTCTATCCATATGCCTAAACAGTACATTCATAACCCTCTGAAATACAGAAGACAGAGGCCAGACCAAATTTCATGAGCCTGTATTGGTATGTGACCGTAGAAGTTACAAATGGAGTCAGATGTCTAGAGTCTTTAAAAAGCTCCACCTGATGATAGGCTTGTCTGTCAAGGGATATGATCATGTCAGCCCCTTACAAAGTGCACATTTTGTTGATATATTGGGTGGTGCCTGATGGCTGACCCACGTATTGTAGTTTAAGTCCTGCAAGTCGACATACAGTCTTAGTGACTTGTCTGCCTTCCTTCCCAGACAAGAGGCAAGCCACTCTGACCTCTCTATTGGCTGTATAATTCCAAGTTCACACAGCTTCCACTCCTCGGACACCAGCTGTCTGCTCAGACACAGTGGCAAACTCTGGGCCTTCTGTACCACAGGCACCAGATTTTTTATGAAAATTATTTTGTGTTGCAATCCTTTTAGCTTACTAAGGTTGTTGATCAATACGTCAGGATACGTTTCCACCCACATCCTACTGGAATCACACATTACACTCACCTGATTTAACAGTCTAATCCTGAACCTTGAAATGACCTGATCAAAATGGATGGGGTCTAAAACCATGCTATGTCCCCTTCTTCATACCAACCCAACAAGTTTGGCAGATCCTTTGCTACACAATCTGTGCCATGATCAAATTAGCCTCACATTAAAATCTTGTCTCAAATTTTCCCAACACCACAATGCTCTTAAGTGACCAACTTTGGGGACCCCAAATTCATCATTAGTCTAACTTCCTTTTCATTGACGAACACAGTGCAATACAGTGGTGGCCTCTTTCTACTTTGCACTGGTACAACTTTCAACACCAACTCTTTTACAATATTCTCTCAGAACGTATGATTAGCACATAACCCCCTTCTTCTTCCAAAGTGCCTACCTGCTGCCCTCTGTCAAACTGCCACACAACTCTCTACTCTACATACTAGGGAAAAATTCCCTTTTTATTGCACCTAAAACCCACTTGCGCCAAAGCTGGACACAGTTAGACATTGCCAGCATGCCTTGATTCTGCAACATGAACATGCACTCTTACTGAGATCTATCGTGCCCCTTTTGTTTTCTAGGTGCCCTGACAACCACTAGTAGCCATCTTGGCACTGCCTCTTTCAGAAACGTTTGACACATCCTAACTTCCTCTTTTCTGATATGGATTGCACAGTACATATTTACCTCATATAGATTTTGGAATGTTCAATTCCCGTTGCCAACCCCAAACCTCTCTAAAGTTTTGATTGGTTGGCAGCTACTCCTGCATTTTCCAGAATTCTCTTATTGGTTTAGTTCTTAATTATATCTAAACAACACGAACGGGTTACTCAGAAGGCACACATTTACCTAGATTACAGAAGATGTACCTGGAGTATGTACTGCTTGGAAAACCACCAGGTTTTGAAAAAGAACCCTCACTCACCTACCTAGTAGGTGACATGCTTCATTATTGGGTTCCCACACTAGTCACTACTCCTGCATTTTCCTGAATTCTCTTAATGCTTTTGTTCTTAGTTAGCCTGTCTTTAATATTCATTTCTTAAGGTCTAGTAATTGCACAATGCAGCTAGCGTACGTAATGCAGCTACATAGTTAGACATAGCCTTCTTAAGTTGTTGGGTCCCTTGAGAAATGTGTGCCTTCTTGTTTTCATTCAACTACAATGTATTCATCCTTGCCATTTCTTACCTTTACCCCTTCAAAAGGCAATATTTTTTAAATGGTTAAATGTTGATGCTGCAGGCTTGGAAATGCACTGGACGTCATGCCGTAGAGTGGTTCCTGACTGTGGTTAGTATACTTGGACTTGCCTGACATGACATCCGCTGACTCCCAAGGTTTCTGCAGGCACTGTAATCACCATGGGCTCCTTCTCGCAAAGAGAGGCTGGGGTTCTTGATAAAGAGATTGAGTAATTGGGCTGGTGTCTTTCTCGCTCCCCTGCTAGCCGTCTTTACACTAGCCCTTCGAGAGCTTAGTTGCTCCCTGAACTTGTCCTAGGATTGCCTTCCAGATTGTTAACACAAGATTTTGGTTGTATGTCCGGTTGTGAGGCTGGCCAACTCACACCTCCTATACGTCTGCCGATGTCCCCGAGGCTGAATCTTCTTTCCCTCAGATGCAGGGTAATGGCAGTTCCGTTAACTCTCCCGACACTCACCCATCAATTCCGGCCGGGGGGACTAGAGGAGGAGTTGGGGATGGAACTGGTGCAAAAAGAAAGTGTTCTCTGACTGGGGGAAAGCCAAGTGGCCGAGAGCTGAGGGCACGAGACAAAAGGCACACAATGTGCAAGTCTTTGGAAAGGTGGGTATGGTGGCTATGTTGGAATCTTTTTTGGACTCTGACAGGCCGCATTGGACCTGAAATTAGAAACACTCACGCAACGCCTAACATCTATTGAACTTCTTATCCTCAACCAGCGTATCTTATTGAGGGAACAAGCACCTCAGGTGGAACCCACAGCACTTACTGGTTGTGCCAGCATTGAGGCTCTTAACCTTGATGACCAACGCACAAGGTGTAAGGAACGGCCACTTTTACAAATGGAGTGGAAGCTGTGTGAACTTGGAATTCTCCACGGCGCTCATGGCTCCCACAGCTCCCACAGAACTTTGCAGCCCCATTAGCAGGGTCAGAAGGAGGGGCTTCTTCATCTGAACAACCTAGTTCAAGAAATTCCGAGGGATACACATCTAATGAGGGAGAGGGTAGTTTAAGCCAGGGAGGTTTGGGGTTGCTCTAAGGAGAACCCAGTTACCTTCCATCTTCCACCAGAGTCTACACCATATGTAGTGGTGTTGGTGAAAGTGCCAGTGCTCCCACAGGGTGTCTCCGAAGATTTCTTTCAGTTGAAGACCAAAGTCATGCACTGGTTGACCCATAACACAACATTAGGATTAAGGGTGGAAATATTCATCATTATGGTGTGTGGAGTTAACTGGGTAGGGATGTGTAAAAGGAGATTACATTATCATTAATTTAAATATACTTCATGTCATGGAAAGGAATCTAGCCTCAACCACCTCTAGTACCCCCTTTGGTCCTTATTCAACTATCGTGTCCCCCCATGGGTTTCTTCTACAGACCCTCGTCTCCTGAATGGAGCACTATGAGTTACCCCAAGCAGGCCCAGCATGGTGGGCAGATGGTCGCCCCCAATATACCTCTTTCTAACACTTTTGCACCTTTGAGTTCCATGGGCGATTGTGATTGAGTGGCTGGGGCAGCCCCTGTGGAACTAGGAATATTTATTTCTCAGTGTGACCACTTCCCGCAAGGCTGTGGTTCCTTGGTTGGGAAGGATTGTAACTTTATCTCTTGGAACATAGCTTGTATGACAAACAAGTTCCGAGATTCTGCATGGACTTCATCTATAAATAAGTTTGATGTGATCTCTTTACAGGAAACGTGGCTCACCGAGAATAGTTTTTCCTTTGAGGGATACAAGTAATTTTTTGTAGCTGCTATCACTTCAAGATCAGGAAGACCTAAGGAGGGTTTAGTGGTATATGTCTCTTTAGCAGTATAATGGAGAGTGGCTGTGTTGCCCACAGACATTCCCTGCTTGCAAGCTCTGTCAGTCAGTAGGGGGTCATGTAAACTGGTGCTTCTGAACACTTGCAATGCTACCTCTTCTTCTTTAGACGTTTACAATATATCTCTATTGGGCTCTTTTCTCCTAACATTCACCTGTGTGGGACACCAGGGTAATGGACTTTAGAGACCTGGGTTGCCCACACCTGATGGTTATTCATTTTGAGCAAACTTTACAGGGAGACTCCTTTAACTCCCTAGTGAATGAATTAGATCTAACTTCGGCCATGTGTAATATGGAACTTTGTAGGAAGGACATTAACACCTCTTTTTCAGGGAGGGGATGTGGTTTGTTTATTGATTTCATTCTTGTGTCAACTCCTCTTTTTTACTTGATCTCTGACTTTTCTATTGAGGCAAGTATATACAGTGATCATAACCCACTATGTGCTCTAATCGGCTGGCCACTACTAGCATCTACTAAGGGGGCAGGAAAGGGGGGGATACTGAAAGCCATAGACAGGGGCAGAAGGCTAACATGGGCTCAGATAACCCCAGAGTCCTTTCACATATCATTATCTGCCCTGTGCGAGAAGGAGCTAGCTATTTGCATTGCACCGCTGGCGGAACCATGTGATATCACAGAGGCCTTTAAAGTCATCTTTAGTACTATAACAGACCTTCTTAATGCCACAGTTCGGCGATTTTCTTATTCGGCCTCCAGATGGTTTGATCCTGCCTGTTTCCGTGCGTCTAAGAAGCTGAAGGAGGCACTAGTTCAAATACCGAGGGATACTGCCTTAATAAAGACTTGTCGAAGGTCTTACAAAGCCAAAATAAGCAAGACATTAAGGAAGAGGCATGGAGGGAGCTTATTGAGGCAAGTACCTTAAAGAGAAGCTCCAAGTTCTGGAGTATATAGCCCCTTTCTAGCAGAGGATGCAGGTAACATCCTGGGGGACCACATAAAAGAGGATGAATGGGTGCACCATTCTGAGAACATGTTTCAGTGCCCCACTGACAAGATCACAGCTACTGGATTGGGTGAAGGGAAATCTGCACTGGTATTTTCATTTGAAGAAGATGGGAAGGGCATTGTTGGGTTTTCCAGAAACAAGGCACCAGGACCAGATGAGATCTCCCCTGATCTTTATAAATCTAACTTGAATCTGTGCGTACCGGCCCTCACAGCTGCAATTAATGATGGGGTAATATTGGCCCCCACTGGCTCCTGGGCTATATCTACCATTGTCCCAGTATTTAAAAAGGGAAATAGAGACAGTACCCATTGCTATAGGCCGATCTCCCTGTTAGACTCGGTGGTCAAGGTAGTTGGATGTATCTTACCAGATGGGCTGGCCCGCTGGGCAGAAAAAATTAACATTCTAGCAGATGCCAGGTATGGTTTTGTCCAAGATGGTCGATCGTGGACCAATGTTTAAACTTACTTATGATCCTTAACAAGTACACGGTTGCTCGCCCCCGCACTATCTACCTGGTCTTTATGGACTTTTCATCTGTGTTTGATTGCGTCACTAGAACAAAGCTCTGGCAAACCATGTTGTCCATTGGGGTGGATGGAAATATTGTCCTTTTTCTGCAGAACCTCCATAGAGACACAAAGGCCGAGGTTTGATACACTCAAGATTTTAAGGTTACCCACCAGTTTTCAATACAAAGAGGAGTTCGGACAAAGTTGTATTTGGACCCTTTCTAGTTTAATTTATACAACAATAATTTGGTGAAGGTTTTAGTGGAGTCTAAGATGTACTAACCCCAGGTGGGTCAACATGGTCCGCCTGTACTACTGTATACAGACAATGCAGTCCTTATTGGCCGATTTCTTTGAGGATAAGATCAGCAAAATTATTAAAGGGCTGGAAGGGGACAGCTTGGTCGGTCTGGATAGCAGACCACCACCTGATATGCAGGAAGGTTGGGCTGGGGTGGACAAGCCACCGGATGAGAAGGCTTTGTTAGAATATTTTTTTAGACACCATCTGAGGAGGACTTTAATAAAATAGCTCTAGGTATCTCCTCAGGGTCACCGCTGGACCCCCTTCCCCATAAGATTTGGAAAGAGTTAGGTTAAGAACTATTCACATTTCTAAGACCGCTGTGTAGTCAATCTTTGTGCAGTGGGTCGGACCTGCTGGAAACAAGTAGTCATAATATCTCCAATTTTGAAAAAACCCAGCCTGCCTTAAAAGCTATAGGCCCATTTCTCTCCTACCTTACCCAGTGAAGATCACAGAACGCCTGGTAAGCAAAGCGGTCGCCCAGTTTCTGGAGGCTAATAATAAGCTGGAGGACATGCAGTTCAGCTTCCGCCCAGGACATGGGACGGAGACTGCTTTAGTGACTGTTCTGGACGATCTTCGAATGCGAGCGGACAGGGAACAATCAGCTATATTGATCTTGCTGGACCTGTCCGCTGCATTTGACACGGTCAATCACAAGGTCCTTCTCATGAGGCTGGAGGGAGCCAGGGGTAGTGGGCGTGGCACGGAAATGGTTTCAATCCTATCTGTCTAAACAGATGACAGGCAGTAGCCCTGCCCCGCTATCAATCAAAGTTCACTGATATTCGGCATGGGGTTCCGCAGGGATCTGTGATCAACCCCATACTATTCAACACGTCTATGCGCCCTTTGATTGCCATCATCAAATCCCACAATATTGGCCTTGTGAATTATGCTGATGATACATAGCTTATCCTGCCACTGGAGGGAGATCAGTCGTCTTCACTAGGTAAATTCTATGCCTGTATGCAGGACATGGTACACTGGCTGAAAAGTAAATCCCTGCAATATAATGCTGATAAAACTGAGATCCTGTGTTGTGCTGCGGGGAAATAGTCACTTTCGCTCCCAATCGATTTCTGGCCTATTCCCTCGGACACACCACCAGTATCCACTGAGACGGTTCGCAACTTGGGAATCTGTTTCATTGACAAGATGAGTTTAGAAACTCAAGTCAATAAGATTGTTGGGAGCAGCTTCTCTCTTATTAGAGCACTCAGGAAGATTCTTCCAATATTACCAACACAGGCACGTGCACTGGTGGTAAGGAGCGTCATCATGAGCAGGCTGGATTACTTTAATGCCCTGCTGCTGGAGTCCCCCAACTATCTGATTGGGAGACTACAGAGAATTCAGACTGTGGCAGCCAAGCTTGCTCTGATGAGACCACGACGGGCCTCTGCATCTCAGGCCTTTGCAGAGCTCCACTGGCTCCCAATAGTGCAGAGGATACAATTTAAATCAGTCTGTATTGTGTTCAAGGCTCTCCATGGTATGGGTCCTATACCGTTGCAGAATAAATTCGGTTGGTATGTACGCATTTGTAATCTCCGCTCGTCCTCGGCTAATTGGGTGAAAGTACAGAGGATTAGAAGAGTAAAAATGGGGGGATGAGCTTTCAGCGTTGCAGCCACACAGATTTGGAATAGCCTTCCCTTGGACCTGAGACAGATGGAAGACCTGCTGCAGTTGAGGAAGAGAATAAAGACTTGGCTCTATCCTAGAGTATACAGCCTGCCTCTGCTTGGCTCCCAGCTGCACCTAGGTTTTTTCTAGTCTGTATACATGTTGGCAGGACACATGGCAGGACACATGTCTCTTAGCGCCAGGATGCCCGTTGGGTTACAGTGCTTTATAAGTAGCTATAACATTAACATTATGACCAGGACTGCTAGAGGGCTGCAAACGCTGCTTAATTCCTTCACCTAGAGAAAGAAAGGAGATCCAGTGCGAGCCAATGCCGCCATTTTTAACTTTGCCTGAGACTAGGAAAGAGACCGATTGGGGCTCTCTTGCAGACATACCGGGCGTAGTGTATCGCTAAGGTGTCCTATGGCAGCGAAATTTGGGGATACATTTCTCATGAGGGATTACAAGTAGTCGAAAATAGCTTTTTGAGACATCTTTTAAGTGTGCCCCAGGGAGCTTCAACCCTAGTGGTACATGAAGAGCTGGGTATGGCTTACTTTTCCTACTTGCTGTCATTTCGCCCACTTTCGCTGTGGTTAAACATCTGGCTCAGCCAGGGAACAACTCTAAATAAACTGATTTTGAAGGACAGTATTGCCTTTGACTAGGCCCACTATGTCCCCTGGCTTAATTATATTCAATTCAATTCAATTAAAAAAATCTTTATTCGGATACAAGTATATCCATAAAAGCACAAGTCACATGACAGCATACAAGTACTCAAGTCTTATTAATCATAAAAACAATAAGATAAAATCAGTTCACATTCAAACATCATAGAAAGACATGAATTGAATTGAATTGAATCTTCAGTTCTTTTAATGTTGTAAGTATTCTTCGGAGATTTTCGAGTTATAGTATGCCTTACTGCTGACATGAAACTGTTGACTCTTCCTTTTGAAATTACTGGACGTGGGAATCCAAAACTACATTTTGTATAAAATATTCCCTTTGATTTGTATTTCCGTCGACAATATTTCCCACATCGATGACTTTGAAACCGTAAAACTTGCTGTCTCAAGTTGTTTTCTCCTCCTTCTTTTGGAATGGCACAGATAACAATTTTTTGAATGAAAGACAAAACACTTTCATCAGTATCAGTTCCAAATTGTGGTGCATTCTTGAGCCATAACAGCATGTGAATATGAGGTGCACCTCTGGCTTGGTACTCCTTTCTCCAAAAGAAATCAATAACTTCTCCAAGAGGTGGATTATTTTTATTGCAGATAAAAAACATCATAGCTTGAAACCTATGATCAAAATATCTGCACACATTTACAGGATCCAAGGAACACAGTTCTCCAGTTGTCTTCAATTCAATGTTTTTTACATTTGAATTTGCTTGTCGTAGAAATTCAAGTATATCAACCCATGCGTACTCAGCACTGCTAAGCGTAACAAACCACATAGGGGTTCCTAGATTCCTTAACATATATTTAAGTTCTCTGTGACAATGATACCAATACTCATTAGTCCCCCGTTGATACACCATCAAATTAATTAACTGAGATTCTAAATGATCGTCTCATTGTTGAACTTTGTCCAAAAATTCCTTAGCAGAAAGATATGTAAGATGAACTCCTGTTTTTAATATGTGGTTGACTGCATATGAAAGTCCAGACAAGTCACTTTCAAACAGAAGATAAAATAAATATGGAATACACTGTCAAAATCTTGGATCTTCTGAGTACAATCTTGCTGTACGATATTCTGAAGCTGGAATCTGTACTGGTCGTCCCTCACTTTTTCCAGTGGGTAAGAGCTGTGGAAAACTATGAGATTCCAAACTTTTTTCCATACACTCATGGGTGTTCCCTTCGTTTTCTTCATTTGGAATAATTCAATAGTGTTTCCTATCACCTCTTTTGAATGTAGAGGATGTATACTATAATGTTCATCAATTTCTTCACTCCTCGAGTCATCCACTTTTTCTATTTGGCCAGTTGAAATTTCTCTTTCATCTTCTAAAGATTTTTTCTCTTCTTCCACATTTTTAAATTAAATATTGTTTTGCATAAGATATAATGTAGCCTTTTGAAGTTTGGTGTCATCTACTAACTCTTTCCATATTTTGCGACTTTTTGTTGGTACACTTTAACTAGAATGACTAGAGGTTCACTTTCCTCTCTCTCTACACCAACAGTTTGAATATTTTTCTTAAAATCTAAAGGTAAATACACAACTCCTCCTTTTAAATCTCTTTGTAAATCTGTTGGAGGCCTGTTTTATGCTCCATATGAACTATAGCCTGAAACGGGTGCACAGATTGAATAAGAATGAACTCATAAGTATTTAAATCTACCAGTTACGGAGGAATAGCTACCAACTCTAGGTTGTTAGGTAAAGCACTAGCTGGCATTTTGTTCTCTTCTAATTTGTTGTAACAATATTTACAAATACGTTGATCAGTACCCAACTCAAAACGACCTTCCACCAACAAATGGACACCAAATTGCTCCCACATATCATTGTTTTCCTTTTCACTTTTTAAATACACATCAACATTCCTAGTTTGACTTCTATTGTGAGTACATCGACAACAAATACAAACATACTTTGGATTTTCACAAGAAACTACCTTAAACTTTGTAATTTCTTCTGCAAACTTCACAGTAGTAGTATCTTCCATCTCTACTTCAAACTCTCACTTTCTCTACACTCCTCTTGAGGACCAAAGAAACGAAACTCTATATCATCAGAAACTTTTTTTATATCCAACACAGAACCATGCAAAACAGCTGTATTTATTTCATTTAGAGATAATGCAGGACTTTTTACATAGTATAATCTGCTTACTAACTGCAGTGTTGCACCGGTGATGCAATGGGTGTGACGCGGAATAAACCACCAGTGAGGCAGGGCAGCGGGATTTGATGTTAAGACCCCTCTACTTTGCCTTATAGTAAACCAGTGCAGTTCCCCATGTGACGGGGTTGATAAATAGGAGCGTGGCCGGAGGTGACATCAGGGACAATACACGCTTGAGCTCCGTATGCACCCCTATTGACTCTGTGCATTATTTCACTGCACCATACAATTCCTGGCCCCACGTGCCTGCGAATTCCAAAATTCAGTATCTGGCTGCGTGCCGAGAATATCACATTGGTGACGGGGGGTGTGTGACGATCACCATCTCGCCGGCTCCGTATGGGCCGCGAGTGCGAGACACGCACATGCGGTGCTTGTGCCAGGGAGCGCTGCCGGGACACAGAAACTCGTATTCAGGCCATAAGTCCCTACTCAGGCGAAGCCCTGATAAACACCTCCAAGGGAGCATCAGTGCATCACGAGAGGAAGTGCCCTCAGAGTAGGCCAGAAGTCCCTACTCAGGCGAAGCCCTGATAAACATCTCCAAGAGAGCATCAGTGCATCACGAGAGGAAGTGCCCTCAGCGTGGCCCAGTCTTGGGTGCTACTTCAGCCCAGGTGGGTGGCAGGATGCCTAGCCCTCAGTGTGGTCTCACATCCAGTGTCTAATCAGGTACACCATCAGAAAGGTGAGACAGGGCACGGAGTGGACAGCAGTATACTTTCATACAAGCATTGAGGTGGGCCCACAGTTCATGATCATATCAGTGGCTGCAAGGACTACGTCAGGGGGTGTTGTGCACAGCATGTGGTGGCATGAGAATCTGATTGGGGCACTATAGTGCGAGTTGCAGCATGACCTGCTACTGCTGTGATAAGTGCAGCATGGCCACGATACCGCCGATCGAGCCATTCCTAGTAGAAGGACTGCTGTCGGCCCCAGCCCCCAGATGGAAGAAATGGGTGGAGCGGATTCTCTTGTTTTTCGAGGCCACCAAGGTAGATAATGACCAAAAGAGGGCCATGCTCCTGCATCTTGGGGGGAAAGACATTTACAGGATTGCCAAGTTGATCATTGAGGCGGCCCCCAAGACAAATCTCACTCTGATCACTGACTTTCCGCACACTTTGAGCCCATGGCGAACCAAGATTATGAGTGGTTAACGTTCCGCAAGGTGCGCCTACAGGCAGATTAATCCATTGACACGTTCCACGCACGCCTGAAGAACTTAGCACGCACGTGCGGATTCCATTATAAAGTAGAAGAAATAAGGGGTCCAATCATACAAGGATGTGCCTCCGCCAGATTCAGAGAGAGAATACTAGAGGAGTCGGGAAAACCCCTGGCCGACATCCTAACTCTAGGGCAGACCCAAGAACTGTCATGGGCCAGGGCAGCACACATGGACACAGCGTTCCAGGCAATCAAAGATGCTCTATCCTCCAACACAACTCTAGCCTTCTTTGATCCACACAAACTGACGAGGACACGGAGGAGTACATTTGATGTGTAACTGCCAGGGCCTGCCCTATCCCGTTGTCCATGGAGGTGGTATGGGAAGAGACACAGCGGGATGAATGTATCCAAAGAGCCATCCGAGTCATGAAGCATGGTCGTTGGCAGAATGCTAAGAATGAATGGAAGAAGCTCACCCCAGAAGCAAAAAGTGTCATGGAGAGTTTGTACCATATCTGCAATGAGCTGAATGAAGATTCGACAGGGTGCCTCCTCCGAGGCCATCGCCTGGTCACCCCTACAGCCCTGACAACGCAAGCTATTCAACTGGCCCATTCGGGGCATCAGGGGATGGTAAAGACTAAGACCCGGTTGCAAACCATGGTGTGGTTTCCTCTGATGGATGAGAAGGTAGAAGAAGTGGTGAGGTCTTGTCAGTGGTGCCAGGTAACCAGCGAAGTCATCCACTGGCTCCAATAAGCACGGAACCCTGACCAAGCTGCACGTGGTCCTGTGTCAGTTTGGATTTCGGGAGTCTCCCGAATGAGAGGCACACATTTGTACTGATTGATGATCATTCGAAATATCCAGAAGTAGAGGTAATCCCGTCCTTGAGTGCTAGTGAGGTAATTCCCAAGATGGAGAAAGTGGTGGCCACTCATGGACTCATTTAGGAGCTGAGAACTGATAACAGTCCTCCCTTTCAGGGTCAAGAGATGGCCCACTATTTTTCCTCTCTCGGCATTGCCCACAAGAAGGTAACACCAAAGTGGCCTCAGGCTAACGGAGAGGCAGAGAGGTTCATGCATGCGTTAAACAAAGTTATCCGCATTGCTCATAAACATCACCAGTCCTTGGAGCTGGCGATTTTCTCATTTCTATTACAGGAATAGCTCCAGGTCATCTGTCCATGGGACGTGTAGTTGAGGACTCCATCCCGCATCACCCTCTGTAGCGTATGGAAACCCTGAACGAGAACCAAGTTCAGGCTCGCCTTCAACTTCGGAATGATCAAGCCAGCCGATGCCGAACAGTGCAGCCGACTGACCTCAGCGTGGGTGAGTTTGTCCTCCTACAGAACCGTGCCATGAGTGGCAAGTTTAGACTGCCTTATGAGAAAGAGCCTTGGCTTATCACACGCCGGAGAGGCACAAGGATTCCTGCGCAGCAAGGCACTGAGACGGTCACGAGTAATGTGTCATTTTTCAGGAAGTTTCACTCCTCCAAGGATGGACCCCTGGACTTAATGGGGCCAAGGCCCGCCCTGGAAACCATCACCGACAAAGAAGAGTGGGGAGGTTCTGAGCCAGACTTGCCGGCAACGGCTAAACCTGCTCCGGAAGTCCCGATGAACAGCCCCGGTGCTTCAGAAAGTTCCCCGGTGGTGCCTACTGTTAGAATGCCAGGGCATCTTGGGTGCACCTGGTACAGCCTAAGAAGAAACCCTGAGCCCTTCTGTAGATTGAAGGACCATTTCATGTAAGGCTGTTCCATTTCATATTTGATATGTGTATTTGTACAATTCTTGCATTTACCACCTTTGGACAGTTGGACAGTATTAGTTGTTGTTGTGGTTATTCAGAATGGTTTGTATGTTGGTGTAATCTGTTTGAGGAGGAATTTAGTGTCACACCAGTGCCGCAAAGGGTGCGGCACAGAATAGACCACCAGTGCGGCAGGTCAAAGGGGATTTGATGCTAAGACCTCTCTACTTTGCCTTACAGTAAACCCATCCAGTTCCCCACGTGACGGGGTTAATAAATAGGAGCAAAGGCGGAGGTGGTATCAGGGACAACACACGCCGGAGCTCCGTTTGCACAAATATTGACTTTGTGCATTATTGCACTGTGCCACGTGATCCCTGGCCCCACGCGCCTGCGGAGTCCAGCATTCAGTATCTGGCGCTGCTGCGCACCGAGAACATCACACTAACTTCCGCATTTCTGAATGATGTACTGCTAACATTCCTAAATGATGAAAAGCACTTCTACACACTTTTTTTGAAAGATAAACCAGAGAATGCAAGTTAGTATATTTTCTCACTTTACAAGGATCTAGTCCTTGCAACATCTTAATCTTCTGTTTAACAATTTTTTACCATAATCTTGTAAGAAATGTCATAATATATCAATAGATTCCTGTTGTATACTACAAATACTACTACAATCCCACTTATACATTGGAGCTTGCGTACGTCTCCCTTGAACTTCTTCAGCTATTACTTCTTCCACATTTATAGGAGCAATCTTTTCTTTTTCAATTGTACAACCATGTTTAACTTCATAATAACGGCCACTGGTATCAACTGCATGGACTAATGTATTTTGTTGAAAATAGCTTTCTTCATTAAAAAAAAGGCTCCGTGCTAGAAGTGGGCTTCCATTCACTAGAAAAGATTTTGCAAAAGTTAGTTCTAGTAACCAGTCTTTTTCTTTTACTTTCTCCTTCATAAAATGGATTATTTTATTCACTGTTTATTCTCTTCAATACTAATATAAACAATTTTCTTTTCAATTCAAAAGCCTTTTCCACTACACTTTCAATCTGTTGTTTTTTCTTGTAAAATGCTGATCTTTTATATTTTTTGCAATCTTTCAATACATTTTGTAATACTCTACTTTTATACATTCTCTTTCTAATGTCTTTAAATTGTTTCATCCTTCTTTCAATATAGATTGTTTTCCCATAACCTGATTTTCCATAATTTTGTCCTTTTTTTGTTTCCTTCTGATTTGTTGTACTACTTTTCTTTCTCTTTACTCCATTATGAAAAATCATTACGTTCTTTAAAAGTTTTGTAACAAATTCTTTAGTTCTCTTACCAGAAGTCTTTCTCTTCAATGTCACTGTTGTACTTAATCTAATTTCTGCTTTTCTCTTTCCTTTAAATGGTACTGTTTTTTTTATTTTCTTTTCTTGAGATCTTTTCTTGCCATACTCAATCTTTATTACTAATAATGGTGAATATCTTAAAAAAAGACAATTTTAAACACTTTTGTTAAATAGTTTAATAATATTAGAATAATTATATTCAAATATTGTCATGTACAAATAAAGAAATATTTTTAATTACATTCAAAGCTATGTCAGACACTGCAGAATTCTTACAATCAGAAGACGTCGCAACCTATAAAACAGAATCATAGAGCACAAGTAAAAGGATTTTTGTACTGCTACACAAATAACATGTAAAGTGCAATCTCTCAACTTTTAGGACCTGCATTATATTGTGATTGAGATATGTCGTGTAACTAAGGTATATCTCTACTAGCATATGCATTTTGATTCATATCATACATGTGATTGTAGGAGTACTAAAGTAGTGCTTGAGTGTTTGGAGGAGTGCAAATGTAGTGCCTGGGTGATTTTATAAGTGCATAAGTACTGTCTGAGTGATTACATAAATACAAGGTTAGTGCCTGCATGATTAGAAGAGTGCAAGGGTAGTTCCTGGTTGATTGAAGCTTTGTATAGCTAATGCATTGGTGATTGCACGAGTACAGGGGTAACGTCTAGGGGATTACGAGAGTACATAGGTAGTGTCTGGGTGATTGCATAAGTGCAGGGATAATATCTGGGGGATTCCATGAGTACATAGGAATTGCCTCAATGATTTTATAAGAACATGGGTACTGCCTAGGTGATTGGAGGAGTACTGTTGTAGTGCTTGAGTAATTAGAATAGTGCAAAGGTATTGCCCGGGTGATATTATAAGTGCATGGCTATCCCTGTAACATAATTACAGGGATGGTGCCTCTGTGATTGGAGAAGTGCAAGGGTAGTGCCTCAGTTAATATATAAGTGCATGGGTAGTGTCTGGGTGATCGAAGGACTACAGGGATAGTAACTGGGTGATTGCATGAGAACAAAGGTACTGTCGGGTTGATTTCATAAGTGTACAGTTAGTGGCTGGGTAACTGAAGGACTTCAGGGGTAGTGGCTGGGTGATTGAAGGAGTGCAGGGGTACTGCTTGGATAATTACATGCGAACAAGGGTAGTGCCTGGATGATTGCAAAAGTGCATAGGTAGTGTCTTGGTGATCAAAGGACTTCAGGGGTAGTGGCTGGGTGATTGAAGGTGCACAAGGGTAGTGCCTTGATGATTTCATGAGAACAAGGGTAGTGCCTGGATGATTGAAGGAGTACTAGGGCAGTGCCTGGGTGATTGCATAAGTGCATGGGTACTACCTGAGTGATTATATAAGTGCATCAGTACTGGCTAAGTGATTGGAAGAGTGCATAGATCCTGACAAGATGATTGGAGGAGTGGAAGGATAGTACCTGGGTGATTGAACCACTGTATAGCTAATGCATTGGTGATTGCAAGAGAGCAAACGTAATGTCTGGGGGATTAAGGAGTACATAAATAATACCTTGGTGATTGCATGAGTTTGGGGATAATATCTGGGGGATTACAAGACTCCATAGGAAGTGCCTAGGTGATTTTATAAGTGCATGGATAGTGCCTTGATGATTGGAGTAGCACTATTGTAATGCCTGAGTGATTCAAGGAGTGCAAAAGTAGTGCCTGGGTAATTTTACAAGTGCATAGATAATGGCTGGGTGATCGAAGGACTTCAAAGGTAGTGGCTGAGTGATTGAAGGAGTGCATGAGTAGTACCTGGGTGATTGCATGAGTGCAGGAGTAGTGCCTGGATGATTGGAAGAGTACTACGGTAGTGCCTGGGTGATTGCATAAGTACGTAGGTAGTGCCTGAGTGATTTTATAAGTGCATCAGTACTGGCTAAGTGATTGGAAGAGTGCATAGATCCTGACACCCAGGAGTACTGAGGTAGTGCCTGAGTAATTGGAGGAGTGCAAAGGTAGTGCCTGGGTGATTTTATAAGTGCATGAGTACTGGCTGAGTGATTATATAAGTATAAGGGTAGTGCCTACGTGGTTGAAATAGTGCAAAGTAGCGTAGCCACTAATCCCTTATCTCAACATCTTTTAAACCACACTTTTATGCTCCATCTTCACCATTCTACTACTACTCACAGTCTTGTCCCTACCACATAAAAAATAACAACACCTTTTTGATACACATTATGCACCTTCAAACGTATGACATATATGAAAATATGTATACAAGTAGAGACTGGCTGGGTGATTGAAGGAATGCAGGGGTAATGCCTGGTTGACTGTATGCGAACAAAGGTAGTACCTGGGTGATTAGAGGAGTACTAAGGTAGTGCCTGGCTGATTGCATAAGTGCATAGGTAGTAACTGAGTTATTTTATAACTGCATGGGTACTGGCTAAGTGATTGGAGGAGTGCATGGATCCTGACAGGATAATTGGAGGAGTGGAAAGATAGCGCCTGGGTGATTAAACCAGTGTATAGGTAATGCATTCATGATTGCATGATTACAGAAGTAATGTCTGGGGGATTAGAAAAATGCATAGGTAATGGCTGGTGATTGCATGAGTGCACAGGTAATGTCTGGAGTATTTCAGGAGTACATAGGCAGTGCCTTGGTGATTTTATTAGTGCATCAGTACTGCCTGGGTGATTGCAGGAGTACTGAGGTAGTGCTTGAGTGATTGGAGGAGTGCAAAGGTAGTGCCTGGGTGATTGGAGGAGTACTAAGGTAGTGCCTGGGTGATTGCATAAGTGCAAAAGTAGTGCTTGCGTGATTTTATAAGTACATGGGTACTGGATAAGTGATTGGAGGAGTGCATAGATCCTGACATGGTTATTGGAAGACTGCAAGGACTACCTTAATCACTAATCTATCTTCCAATACACACATATTACTATCCAAAATCTATTTCAAACAACATTTACCTACAATAAAACAAACTACAATACACATCTCTACATTTAATAATATATTTCAAACATCACAGTTCTTCAATAATTTATAAAGTTTAAAAATGCTAATGCATAATACACCTCACAAATATATATCTCACCTTCCAAATTGATTTGTAGAATACGAAATATCAGAAACTCATAAAAGATTTTCTTATGCGTACAATCAATGTAATGCACCTCTCTCAACAAGGTAAAACCAGTAATAGCAAACCTTCCCTCTCTTTCTCCACACAAATAAATGCAAGTAACAAATCACATTGCTTCCTACATACTTTCAAATTGTAAAACCCATTTTTGGAGTCGTGATTCCACTGTGCACCAATGCGATGGAGCCGCGAATCCATGTAGGAGTTCAAAAATACATTACAAATAAAAATACCACTATTTTATAAGATCACACCACTTCTAAAGATAGTACTGACTTGGGAAATCTTACTTTAATAACATATCACGTATATATGAATTGCACATTTTAGAGCCAAAGATAACATTCAACCCTTCCCCCTTCTGCCTAATGCCAGTTTCCATAGCAACAGTTCATGAAACATTGAAGTGAAGTGACAGGTCACAAGTTCACCATATCCTCAAGTTCAGCACACAAGCTTACAACTGCAACCAGCAGGTGTGGTTGACGTTTGCAAAATAAGACCTTATCCTATCTACTGTACCTTTCAAACATTTTTAACAAACCAATCAGAAACATGCTTTTAAAAGAAAGTAACATGCACCCTATTTTTGAGTGTACAATGTTAATAAACAGCCAATCAACTATCTACTTTTTAAAAAACAGCATCTTGTCCACCATTTTAGATACCTCTTATTCTACCAACTGACTACCTCAGCAACAGACATATTTTCATTACTTCTAGACATCCCTTCAAGAGGCTTACAGTATGGATTGTTGGGTACAGTTATGTTTTCTGGTGCAAAAGGTATGTTGAACGCAGAGGTATTGACAAAGACCTAGCTTTGCAAAATGTGGATATTAAATGGATTGCACAGAGAGGAATAAAGTGTTACCAATTGATACCTTTGGTTAAAACCTTTTTGCATCTCCAACCCCCTGACCTCATGATTGTGCACTGTGATGGCAATGACCTAGTCACATTGATGGCGGTAGGACTGGAAATGCTCATGAAGGATACCTTTGCCCAATTGATGTTGCTTTTCCCCCAAACTGTCTCTGTACACTCTAACATGTGCCAAAGAAAGAAATGGAAGTGGTCAACTCATTTCTGTCCACAGATTGAAAATTCTAGGAAGAATGACAATAACGCTGTTTCTGCTTACGTCAGAGACCATAGGATGGGCTCCATATATAACAACAATCTACGTTTTGATATGGATGACATCTACAGAAGTGATGGAGTACACTTCAGAGATCATGGGAACAGAGTCTTTCTCAATAACCTAAAGCTGTGCATCTGCACTTACATGTAGCTACAACAAACTCCTAATGAAAGCAAGGGCTCTTTTTAGAGCCACCCTATAACATAATAGTGAATATATTCTTTTTTTACACATACATATATTTTTTTATTTGTTTGGGATTTGCGCACCCGACGCGAATCTGCAAAAGCATGAATTCAATGTACTACAAAACAACTTACTTTTCAAGTTTAACCATTAATTTTTAATTTTATATATTTTTAACAACTCTATCAATTGTAATCTTGTCATTAACTTTAATCACAGTACCTCTTTAAAACAACTTCACAAATACAACCCTACCATCTAAATTATGTACTACTAAATTATTTATTTGAGGTGAATTCACGAATCCAACGCGATGTTACACGGGATGGCCGCTCCGAGAGCCGTGTTGGAGTCGCTACTCCAAAATTGAAAGATAAAAACCCGCCTCACTTCCATTATTTGGTATTCGCCCCGGGGACCTCATCCCGCTCCCGCCCTGCCATAACAAACAGCAATGTCCCGGGGGTAGGCACCCCGGGACATTGTAGGAGCCGGCCCTGGGGTGTGGCGGTCCCCAGGGACATCAAGGGCTCCAGGAGGGGTCCCCCCTCCCAACATTTGCATAGCCCTGGGGAGGTGGTGGTCCCTGGGGCCGCGGGGCCGCAACGGATCCCTGTATTCTAATTTATGTTACCCCGGGGAGATGGCACTCCCCGGGGCTGCGAGGGGTGCGACCCCCACATTTAAACATCAAAGCCCCAAGGAGGTGACAGTGCCTGGGGCTTGTGGGGGCCCGCGAGGCCCCCCCACACAAAATTTAAATATGCCCCAGGGAGATGGTGGTCCCGGGGCAGAATGAGGGGCAGGATCCCCTCATGCTTTTTGATTATTTTAGCCCTTGGGAGGTACCAAGTCACAAGATGGCTGACAACATATTCTGGTTTGGAGTGTTGGCAGCCTATCAGAATGGAGCTCGTGCTTGGGAGGGTTCGTGAATTCTCGATGCTCATATATCGATATTTAAATTTTTTTTAATTTCTCAGCACCTACTGAATGGATATACACCATTTAAAAAAAAGCACGCTTTCTGGACCAAGACCTACCTTTTGCCAAATTTGGTGTAATTTCGTTCAGCAGTTCGGGCTGGATCTTTTTCTACAGTTCCTATGGAAATGAACATGCGGAAAACGGGGTGAACCATCATGCGGGTGCAGAGAAAAAGGTGCCTCCAAAATTCATTTTTGCCATGTTATTTGCATAGGAAAATTTACACATGGCTACAGTTCGAACTGCTGAACAGAATTACACCAAATTTGGCAGAAAGGTAGCTGTTGTTCCAGAAAGTACCCTTTTTGTAAATGGTGTAAATACATTCAGTAGTTGGCGAGTTATTTAAAGAGCAGGCATCTTGTGACTCGGTTGAACAAAGCCACAGAAAGAAATGTAAAAAAAAAAAAAGGAAAAGAGGGCAGGGTAGAAACACCCTGACCTCCTAGGCCTGTTGGGTGGGGGGTTCTACTGGAACCCCACAGAGCCAAAACTGTGTTTTTAAAAAAACAATCTCAGCAGTAGTCATGCTGGATCCGGGAATCCCACATAAAAATGTTTTAAAAAGCGCTTCATTTCTAATCAGACAGGTCCTTGGGGCATTTGAAGTTTATAGGAAGGAGGGGGCCCTCAGCCCCCTCTCCTGTAGCTTATTAATGCCCCGGAGGACCACCACCCTGGGGATTCTTTCAGAAAAATTGTGGAGGACCATCAACTCCCCAGGGCTTATAATTTTATGAATGGGGGGGGGCCTCTTGGAGCCCACCAGCCCCGGGGATGGCCACCTCGCTGAGGATTTAGTTAAAAATAATACAGGGCGGTTCCACCCTCCACCCGCAGTCACGGGAACCGCCTCCTCCCCAGGACTTTAATTGGAAAGCTCACCTGGGCAAATAGAAAGATAGGAGGGGATTGCGCACCCCCTGGGGCCAAAATGACCCTGGGGACCACTGTCCCCTAGAGCCGGCTCCTGCTATATTCTGCGGTGCCCACCCCGGGACATAGCTTTTTGTTATGGCTTGGTGGGGGCTTTACTGCTCCTGCCAAGTCATAGCAAACTGTGCTCCACTTTGAGCAATCAAAAGCATTTTACACACAGGGAGCAGCATGTTAGCAAAAGCAATTCTGGCTCCCGCCGGAGGCGTGGAGCCAGTAGGGACAGCGGGGGCCTCCAGGCTCCCCCCATGGTCCCCCATCAGTGGCATGGGTGCCCTAGGTGGGACCAGAGTACCCACTATAGAGGCCAGACCCCAGGGGATGGGTTCCCCAGGGCCGAAATCGGCCCGGGAGGAGAGCCGCTTGGCCTCCCTCCCTTTAAGTTTTTTTTTTAAAATAAAAAAAGTCCAGGCCCAGAAGGATGGGATCTCTGGGGCCGAAAATGGCCTAGGGAGAGGGGGGGGGGTGGTCGCATGGTCCCCCTCCTCCATTCAATATTGGCCTGACCACAGGAGATAGGGTCCCCCGCCCCGAATAAATTTAAAAATATATTTTTTAAAAGAGCGACAAGTCACCAGAAGCCACGCCCCCTTACTCTGCAAACATGCCTCCTGGCACAGTGATGGTTGGGGGAGGAAGTCCTCTTGGCTCCAGAGGGTCCTTGAGGGCCAACAGGCCCTCCTGTTACCTGAAGTGAGTCCCACACAGCAGGATTGCTGAGAGGTGTTCGGAGGCCACGCCCCCTTTCTACACCGCTCTGCAAGCGCACCTCCTGGTGCACTGCTGATTGGGGGATGAATTCCCCTTGGATGTTGAGGGTCCTTGGGGGCCAACAAGCCCTCCTGTTACCTCTAGTAAGTCCCACAGAGCGTGATTGCTGAGAGGACTTCATGCCCCCTTTCTTCACCACTCTGCAAGCGCACCTCCTGGTGCACTGCTGGTTGGGGGATGAAGTTCTCTTGGCCATAGAGTGTCCTTAGGGGCCTACAAGTCCTCCTGTTATCTTCATGAAGTCCCAAACAACGGAATTGTTGAGAAATCTTCAGAGGCCACGCCCCCTTTCTCCACCACTCTGCAAATGCACCTGCACCTCCTGGTACACTGCTGGTTAGAGGATGAATTCCTCTTGGATGCTGAGGGTTCTCGAGGGCTCAGAAGGCCTCCTGTTACCTTCAGTAAGTCCGACACAGTAGGATTCCTGAGAGCTTGTGGGAGGCTCTGCCCCCTTTCTCAACCACTCTGCAGACGTGACTACTAGTTAAAAAACCATAGAAATTCACACAGAAAAAACAAAGGTCACAGGGTCGTTATAGCTAGCAAATAGAATTTTAAAAACCTTTAAAATTCACTGAAAAAAACAAAGGTTACAGGGACGTTATAGTTAGGCTCTGATTTCACTCATATAAAACCAGTAAAATTCGGCAGTTATGGTTACCTGAGCTAACTATAACTTACGCCCGCGCAATGCACTGCTTATGACCTCACATATTACTTCACTCATGACATGGTCAGTGACATCACTGATGACACCACTGATGACATCTCAAATGGTATCACTGATGACATCATCAAGTGAGTGTAAGTATTTTTAATAGTTAATGGGTGTTAAACATATATACTAACCTACCGCAAAAGTTAAATTAGTATACTAGTTGTTCTACTAATGAGTGATACTACTTCTAATATATATTATTTGAGTGGCTGTATGACTGTACGTATCCTTGTGTATATGGGTGTGTGAGTGCCTCTTTGGAGTAGTGAGTGGGTGTGTGAGTACTGGTATGGGTTTGTGAATGGGTATGTGAATGGTTGTGTGGGAGTGGGCGTATGAGAGGTTGCATAGGGTGCGAGTGGGTGTATTAGTGGTACTGTGGATGATGTCATCAGTGATGTAATTGACCATGTCATACGTGATATGTGAGGTCATAAGCAGTGCATTGCAGGGGAGAAAATTATAGTTATAGCTCAGTTCACATGTGCACACATACCTTTTTTGGGGGGGGGCTTCAGTGGGGCCTTAGGCCCACGGGCACCCTTGGATTTGCATTGGTAATTTGCGATTACCAATTTGGTAATCACCATTTGTGAATTCCTCTTTGCCAATGCATATAGCCTTTCCTAAATGCAAACTGTGCATTTAAGAAGTGCTAATTAGCAGCTCCTTTGAATGGAGCACCATACAACACCACTGACACTTTGAATCTGTTGACCTTAAATACTAATTTTTCTAGCAATGTTTTTAAGTATAGAATTAGCATAGTTCCATCCATGCGGAGCGAGAAAGTGACAAAGCCTTTAGCCAGTTTTACAGCAAAGTCTCTAAGCATAGGATTAGCAAGTGCCATCCATGCCGAGCTGGGAAAATGGCAAAAAGCTTTAACCATTCCATGCACAGTATTAAAGCTTTGGATTGGTAAAATGCCTTCCAAGCCACCTGGAATGAATACAAGAAACCACTTTCACATGTGTTTCGCTCTACATAGAGTGCATCAGGCTTAGAGTACCACATCAATTATGCAAAAAAGGAAGCAGGGAACTCTGGGTAGTTCCCAAGTTTAGGTAGAGAGCAGCTCCTTTGTATTGAGCACCCTACAGCCCCGCCAACACTCTGAATCTGGTCACCTCAACTCTCTGTTTTTCTCTCAACGTGTGTAAGCATAGGATTAGCATATTGCCATCCAAGCCAAGCCAGAAAGTGACAATGTCTTTTGCCGTTTTCACAGCAAAGTCTTTAAACTTTGAGTAAGCAAGTGACATCCAAGGCTCCATGGCCATACTGGGTAAGTTAGGGTCATTGTTAGCTGCATTGGTTTGCTCTTGCCTGGCTTGGGAGCAATCCTGGGTTCCTTTCTCCTGCTGGCAGTGGCCTTTCTGCTCCCACCAAATGGGAGCAGAGGCTGAGTGTCCTGAGGGATAGGTTCCCTGGGATACTGTTTTACCTAGGGCCCCTGGGGACAGGGACACTGGGGATATCACATGGCTTGAGGATCGAGGCCTCATTCCCCCATCACCATATAATTAAGCGTTGAGCCCCGGAGGATAGGGACCATGCGGTAATAACATGGTGCGGGATGGGGTGCCATCCCCAAATTATTATGCATCAGGCCTCTGGCGATGGGATCCTGGGTTCATAACATGGCTGCATGCCCCCTGGGCTCTCTCCACTCCAGGGGGGGAGTCAGTTGAACATGGCAGCAACCCACCCCCTTTCACTAAGTACTGTGGTTCTTCTGCTGTACTGCTCTGAGACCCCTCCACCAGGCATGGCGGTCAGGATATCACTCCTCTTGTTTTTATTTTTTTAAGGACATGGGGACTGAGTACACATGTATTAAAATGGCTGCAGCAGCACCTTTGTAGATATTATTGGCAGCCAATCAGATTGTTATCTTTCGATTTGCTGGTACTGCAATACTACTGGTTCTCTATATTCACATACATTTTGAACCTTAATTTTGCAAAAATTACTGAACGGATTCACTTCAAAACAGAAAACGCACGCCTTCTGAGTAAAGATGTAGCTTTCTGACAAATTTGGTGCAATTTTAGCCATTTTTGCTGTAGTTCTTTCAATGTTCCTATTTGAAATTGCATGGAGAAAATGTGTTTTGGGACCCCCCTTTTCCTCAGCCCTGCTTGAAGTATCACCCCAAAACTTTCCAGGAAGGAGCTCACTTGGCTTAACCTTTTTTGTGGAAAGTTTTGAGAAGTTTCATCAAACGGCACCAATGTTATTAGCGAACCATAAAATCTGTTTTATGCAAACCGGGTCCTAAATATATCATAGATATGAAAATAAGTGTGATCCAACACATGTTATTTTGAGCAAGTGTACAGATAAACACAGATGAACAGGTTTGTTAGCACAGTGTAAATGTGTCCTGAGCAATGTGGTATGTAACTAGCTTGATAAAACGCTGCTTGATGCTGCAGAGCTTCCATTTTAAAACCACCTTATGGGAGAAAACAGCTCCTAATGTGGTGTGAATATATCTAAATCCATAGATTTAAACCGTTGTGATCTAGCCATGGTTAAACACTTTTGGTTATAACTATTGCGAATGTAAAGAATAGCATGTGATAAACCACACAAGCAGATCGGGTAACTGTAATATGCTATGTATTGCCATTGTTTAGAGATGGGAAGGACATGATGGCTTACTTCAGGCTTCATCTCTGATGAATCATGTGCCTTCTTCACGCTCAAAAATGGCAGTAAATATATTATTCACTTTCTATCTACCTATACACACTATAAACTCTACCCTTGAGCAGGGTCCTGAATTCCATCATAATTTTACCATGATTTCTGATGGGTTTCGAGTTTTTTCAGAAAACCCCACATATTTTCACCTGTATCCAAAATACAACTTTGCCCAGAACTGTAGGATTTCAGGAACTGCCTATCCCCGTTCCTGTCAGATTGTTTCTTTGTATTCTGAGACTTATAGGCGGTTGTTGTGGTCTGGCCTTATTAGCGCCAAGGAGCTAAATTGCAGCATATTATATATTTGTAATGGTCTGCTGCCTAGCTCCCTTCATTGCATTTTCTCGTAGTTTCCCTGCAGCAAAGCTCAATGCTCGTATTTTGTCTAAAGAGCCAGCGGGGGCAGTTTTGTTATCTGGCATATGGCTGTGACTAACAGAAGCAGCTCTGACACGTCTGGCGCAGGAAATGGCACTCGACGAAATACGCAGGCAGTGTTTCAAGTACTTTTCATATTCTTTCAAGGCCGTTCTGCAAAAACTACCAGGCACCGAGATAATTACATCAGAGTCATATCTGAAATACACTTGATTCTCTAAAAGCAACCGCAATAACGAAACTCACAAAAGAAGAAAAACGAACTGTAGGCGTCACTCATAACTGCAGCCCGCCTCTATGTGCTGGATTAGAAAGCGTGTCTTTAAAAGCAAAATGCATGACTAAAGAGTAACTTTTATTCTGTACTTAAAGCAAGGCTGTTTTTATTCAACAAAGCACACGGACATATAATGAACCTACACTTTTAAAGTATATGTACCAGACAAGGCTTCTATATGAAGATGGTCCTCTTTACACCTACTCCAGGGTGGATCACAGCCTCTGACGATGTAGTGTGAATCATAAACACGTCAGTGCAATCACGAGAGTCTGATCTCAGTCCTTAAGGCAATCATCCAACCTGCACTCCAAAGGGTGTAATGCCTTAAAGTGCAACAGCACCGCGCAGACTGAATATCCCATATCCTAAAGGATGTATATTTATTGACAAGATGTATAAGTTGTCGGTTTCCCGGACAAAAAAACTGGAAGGTTCTAGCATTGTGGCAAAGCAAACTGGTCAGGACACACACGATGAACTGAACTGAGCAAAGTCTTAATTATATCTGCCTAGTTGGGCAACTGTGAGGACCATCACTCTTTGCGGAGAACTAGGGGGCCTATTTATGAGCCGGTTTGCGTCGCTCTTCTACCACGCAATGTGGTGCAAGAGCGACGTAAACCTTACATGTGGCTTATGAAGCCACGCAAGGCCACTTTCCGTGGCCCTGACCGGCCCCATACATCTAGAGTAAGGCAACGCAGTGCACATCTCTGTGTTGCCTTGCTCAGCCCTGGGAAGGCTTTCCATGGGCGTTGCGTGGGTGTTCTCATGCAACTCCCATGGTTTTGTACGCATTCCCAGTGTTTTTATTGTAGATGGCGGACTAGGAGGTTCATTGCAATAATAAATAAAGGAGGAGAAAGCAGACAGCCTTGCCTGGTACCTCTCGATAAGGAAATAGGCTCAGAAAGAATACCATTGAGTTGGAGTCACGCAACTGGAGCCTTATGGAGTAACATATTAAAGTTCCTGAAGCCATTAGGGATTCCCAGCTTAGTTAATGTGGCCTGAAGGAACAACCATTCGAGGGAGTCAAACATTTTTTCAGCATCCAACAGGGCGACCACAGCAGGGCTATCAGGGGAGACTTTATTTATGAAAAAAAGTGTGCAGAGATTAATTGAGGTGGAGCTGTGTGAAGCAAACCCCAATCGCATGGGAGAAATTACACGTTCCATTAATAGATTGAGGCCTGTGGCTATGTCAAAATTTTGTTTTTATGATTCTAAAGTGATAATGGTCTGTAGGAGGTACAGAATTGGGGAGATTTGTTAGGGGTGAGCATCAAGGTAATAACTGCTTCATGCATTAACGGAGGGGAGCGTGCCCAGCTCCTGAGATTCAGCATAAACCTCCAGCAGGTGTGGGACCAAAATCGTTTTGTATGTTTTAGAGGAGGTTCCTGTGAAACCATCTAGCCCAGGGGCCTTAGAGCCACTAAATCTTTAAGTTATTGTTAATACTTTAATGTATTTTTCTGATTGTTTAAATATTTTTTTCATGATTTGGATTGGACTAACTGTTGGCCAGCTGAATTGGGAGTTCTGCCTGCGCCAACTAGGGTAGCAAAAAATGTTGGAGTCAAATTGGAGTTTAATCTATCATTTTTTCCTGAGATTTTGTCTGGCTAGCTATAATGTAGATGGTGAATAAGGGATTTAACTTTGTAGGCTTATCTGTGTGTTTTTTGTGGAACATTCTTCAGTTGAAATGACTGAACTAAACAAATTTAATTTAGCTAGTATATATTCTACTTAGCAAGTGTAAGTTGATAGAAGATCTTAGAAATGTGGGTTGTTGGGTCTGAAACATCAAATATATTTTATGTAGAATGGCTGTTTGTATATCAATTCTTTTTTCACATTTTGATGTAAATGCCTTTGTTACCTGCAAACTGTTATTGAAGGATGTCTGAATGTCAGGATTTCTGGTCAGAGGCAAGTTGTAAAGGGATTACAGAGAAATGTACACCCTATATGATCTGTTCACACCTGAGGTATGTAATGACTGCATCGCCAGATCACTCCATGATTCATGCATAGAATCATGAGATTCAGAAAGGGAATGGATTGGAGAATGTGAAGATTCGACAATGGCACCTAAGAAGGACTAGACCACTATCCACTATGGCATAGAAACTTTCTGGTCAGACGTTGTCATATGTCCTGTGCAGGCCATCGCCATTTTCACTGTTCGCATGAGCACGTTTCAGACTGCCCTCTGCTTTGCATACGTTACTACACAAGCATATTTTGTTTTGTGCCATGCTGTACTTCTTACACAGAACCTGCTGTTGTTTTTGCGTTCTGTTCTTTCCTGGAATTTAGTCTGAACACCATAGACTAGGTCAAAGAACAATGCCCCTTGTTATTTTGTTCTGGTCAGGCCCTAGCACCTAGTCAGAAACACGCAGATGCAGCTGTTGTTTGGGAGCACGTACTTTTGTCATATAGGTATGCATGTATAGGTAACACACACTCTTGGAGAGGGATAGTTCCAGGGAAGAGATCATTACAGCACATAAGACGGGGAACTTTCATCTGTGTATGCTAAGGTACGGGATCTGCTAGCAGCACCCAGTGATCTTGTGATGTATAATTATTTGCCTCTGTAGAAGGGGAGATGGGGTTAGGTTACCTTGTCTTATTTAATGACAGCTCCTTTTATGAATTATGGTTTGCTTACTCTGCTGACCTTATTTGTGTTAGGCATTTTCCTACTTATTGTGGCACATATACTGCATACTAGAGTATGATAGATGAAATAAACAATTAAACATTTTTCTCGTATCTCTGTCAGAACCTATTGTGGACTAGTACGAGTGTGACAGCGAAAGGGTGTGTCCTGCAACCTCGATTCCTGAGAGGGTTGGGATTGTTGTGTTTTGGGGTGTCTAATCCCTTGTTTCTGCGTGAGTCAGTAGGAGAGCCAGTGAGACACTATAGCTAGTTGGTCCCAGGCTCATGGGTACTCAGGTGGTAGGATGACTCAGTCCCTGCCTACTACGGTTCTATGATCCTAAGCATAGTTTTGTAACTCTGCAGAATTTCTGCAACATGGCGCCGCCAACGTTTGGTCTGGTACTTATTCACAGGAACCCTGAACAGTGCTTGTTCTTGTCCACAATACCCCTGCACTATTTGCCAGAGACATCGTGGTGGGAGGGCTTTGCCTCCTCAGTTTGTAGGAATCATCTATTGCTGCAGGTTTTTCAAGCTTGAATTTTAAAAGGTTTTCTGACCCGTTTTCGTGCTACCGTCTGAATCCCTTTCTTCTAATTCATGGCTCAACCAGTTGTGATTCCAGCTCCTTGCCGCACGGTGGTTAATCAACATTTGTTGCAGCATATGGTCTCTAATGTGGGGTCTCCAGTTGTTTTTGTAGTCGAGGCGGATTCTGCGTACCGCTTCAAAGTGTTTAACTCCTGGGTTACGTTTCCTGCTGTGGATGCAAATGATAATTCTTTTCATGCTTACACTGCTGCTGCTGTTCCACTGGCTTATCACCCGTATGTGGTGGTTGAAGTTCCTCTTACGACCTGGGAGCACCAGATTTGGTTCAATGGCACCGTTTACCATCCTACTGCTGCTGTTTGAATGGGCCCCTTCAGTATTCATGGGCCACCTGGCCTGTGTTGGCCGGTTTTACTCCAAATTCACTTAATGCCAACACCACTGTGGCAGAAGTACATTTGTTGTGTGCTCAGGTTGTTCTCCCTTATTGATGCCTGAACCAATTTTTTACCGGTGCCTTTCTCACGGCTGCACCTCAGGTGTCACCTCCTGTGCAGGCTGTGCATGGTGGGGGTCTTGTTATTAGCCCAGTGACTATTAATTCGGTGATGGGCAAATGTCTTCAAGATTGTGAGGACTTTCTGTTTTGGATAGCTCAGAAAAATTGATCAGCTTGATGCGGTTTTCCCTCTTACTGGGCCTGTGGAGAAACATAGATTCCTTACTATGTGCTTGCCTAGTGGTCTGATTCCCCCTTTGGCTGACTGCAACACCTGGGGGACGGTGTTTGCCTCAGTGTGTACACTTTGTTATGGCACCCCCTCGATGAGCGGTCTTCCGAGTGTTCTCAAACAGGTACAGAACGAACATGGGGCAGGTCCTGCCTTGGATATGGGCATCAAATTGATGGGTATTTTTCCTGTAGTCTCTGAAATGATTCTTTCTAATATCGAAGCTGAGGCAGCACACTTAATGGTTCGTCAATGCCTATTGACTGTGGCAGACGCTGTCCGAGAACGTGAGTTGCCGAATATTATTGCAAATGTGTATACATCCTTAGGTCGCAATAATTTGGGGGTCAGACCTTTTACTCAGTCTCAAGGTTAGCCCCCTCCTGAAAAGGAGGGTTGTCCTGTCTTTCCTAAGAAGACATGGAACAAATTTAAGCAGCAACAAAAGCCTGGGCCTCGTGGTGGGTCACCGCTTCCGGACGCTTCTGAACGTGGATATGATTTGCGTGATCGCTCTGAACAGTGCTTGTGCTGGTCCACAATAACCTTGCGCCATTTCCCAGAGATATCCGTGGTGGGAGGGCTTTGCCTCCTCAGTTTGTAGGGATCATCTAATGCTGCAGGTTTTTCAAGCTTGAATTTTAAAAGGTTTTCTGACTTGTTTTCGTGCTACCTTTCAAAACGTTTTCTGACCTGTTTTCGTGCTACCGTCTGTATTCCTTTCCACTAATTCATGGCTCAATCAGTTGTGATTCCAGCTCCTTGCCGCACAATGGTTACTTAACATTTGTTGCAGCATAGGGTCTCTAATGCGGGGTCTCCAGTTGTTTTTGTAGTCAAGGCGGATCCTGCGCACCGCTTCAAAGTGTTTTACTCCTGGGTTACGTTTCCTGCTGTGGATGCAAATGATAATTCCTTTCATGCTTACACTGCTGCTGCTGTTCCAGTGGCTTATCACCCGTATGCAGTTGTTGAAGTTCCTCTTACGACCTGGGAGCACCAGATTTGGTTTAATGGCACCCTATACCATCCTACTGCTGCTGTTTGAATGGGCCCCTTCAGTATTGATGGGGCCACCTGGCCTGTGTTGGTCGGTTTTACTCGAAACACACTTAATGCCAACACCACTGTGGCAGAAGTACATTTGTTGTGTGCTCAGGTTGTTCTCTCTTATTGATGCCTGAACCCATTTTATACCCGTGCCTTTCTCATGGCTGCACCTCAGGCGTCACCTCCTGTGCAGGCTGTGCACAGTGGGGGTCTTGTTATTTGCCCCATTACTATTAATTCAGTGATGGGCAAATGTCTTCAGAATTGTGAGGACTTTCTGTTTTCGGTTAGCTCCGAAAAATTGATCAGCTTGATGCGGTTTTCTCTCTTACTGGTCCTATGGAGAAACATAGATTCCTTATTATGTGCTTGCCTAGTGGTCTGATTCCCCTTTTGGCTGACTGCCACACCTGGGGGACGATGTTTGCTTCAGTGTATACACTTTGTTATGGCACCCCCTTGATGAGCGGTCTTCCGAGTGTTCTCAAACAGGTACAGAATGAACATGGGGCAGGTCCTGCCCTGGATAGGGTGATCAAATTCATGGGTACTTTTCCTGTAGTCTCCAAAATGATTCTTTCTAATATTGAAGGTGAGGCAGCACCCTTAATGGTTCGTCAATGCCTATTGACTGTGGCTGACGCTGTCCGAGAACGTGAGTTGCCGATTATTATTGCCATTGCGTATACATCCTTAGGTCGCATTAATTTGGGGGTCAGACCTTTTACTCAGTCTCAAGGTTAGCCCCCTCCTGAAAAGGAGGGTTGTCCTTTCTTTCCTAAGAAGACATAGAACAAATCTAAGCAGCAACAGAAGCCTGGGCCTTGTAGTGGGTCACCACCACCGGATGCTTCTGAACTTAGATATGATTTGCGTGATCGCTCTAAAATGAATACTACTGAAAGAGGAGCCACCTCCATATAGAGCCCTATTCCTGAAGAAGAAAGTTGCCGCTTTAACAGGGAAGCATGCCCCAGACAGTGAGAATCCTTCTCCTGGACAGAAGTAGGGCAGCAACTCTCCTCGACAGCGTTGCAGAAGTTGCCGTAGTGCGCCAGACACTCCACCAGTTTCTGGAGGTGAATGCAACTGACACCTTTGTAACTGTGAAACAACAGACACCCGCATTGCTCCTCCTGATAGACTTTATCAAGTAGACATTCAGGTTGAAGGTGACAATAAACGCACTATAAATGCAATTTTTTTGGACAACTTGACATCTTCTTATGACATTTTACTGGCGGATGTCGATTGGCTGCCCCATTTGGTCTTGTGTGTCCTCGAGCGAGGATGTGATTGTACCTTCTTTTTCGCAATACATCCCTGATGAGACTAAGCATACTTATGCTTCTGAGTGGGCTCTTGCTTTGGCCCCCGGCTTACACCGCGACCAAGCTAGTTGGGATAAAGATTCGCCTTTACATGTTGTTCCCATATGTTCTATTCCACAGCTGCGGCCTCAAAAGCCGGTTAAACATGATGCTAAAGAATCCTTTAAAGAAATTCTAACTCAATTGAAGTATCAGGTTGTAATTGAACCCTGTGTCCCTGCAATGAATAATCCTCTCTTTTCGATCTTGAAACCTGATTGTTCCTATTTCATAGTTTTGGATTATAGACATTTGAATAGTCATACCCATTCTTTTGCAGTGCAAAACACGCATAGTACAGCTTTGATAAATAATATGCGTAAAAAGTTTAAAACTACACTAGATATTTCAAATGGATTTTTCAGTCGTAACCAGGCTCCTGAGAGCTGGGACTTGTCTGCGTTCAGCGCTCGGTTCTCAGCGGAGGACTGCTAATGGGGTATAAGGATAGCCCTGGGGTCTTTACAGCACATATTGTGTCCCTTTTGTATGATATGGATCCTGACGCTTTCTCCTATGTCAATGACATATACCTGAGAGATGATTAATTGAATCCCCATGTTGTGAGAGTGGATCACATCATTACGCAATTCGCTGCTCAGGGCTACATATTCCATTTTGCGAAATCGCATATTGCGTTTCTAGCTGTCTAATTCTTGGTCATGAATTGCTGAAGTACATTTTTCTTCTACTGAAAAAATTCGGGCTCCTGTGCAGATGGCTATTCTTAAAGAACGGTCTCTTGCTCAAGGTAAACACATTTTTGTCGTTTCGACCGTGCCAGCCTTAAAGACGGTCACGAAAGCTAGTGTTCCTGATTCTAAAGCTCTGCATCCTCGTTGAATTCAGTCAGCTACGTCTTTGAGGTCATGTGATGTCACCTTTGCTTTTGACCCTTCCTTGCATACACAAGAATGTCTTCAGTATGAACATATGCACCCTATGCCTCCTTCTGTTCTTCACCTTGATGAGTACAAATGTATCATTTACACTGATGGTTCGGCTCAACAGGCTATTGGTTCTAAGCAGACTTATTCTACAGCTTGCGCTATTGTTGTAAGTACTATGATGGATGGAGTTTTTCACTCTACTTGGGTTCATACCCAGTCCCCTGTGGACTGCACGGCCCAGCTGGCTGAATTGAGTGCTCTTCTTTTAGCTCTTGAATTTGCTGATCCTGAATTACCGACCCTTTTTGTGTGTGATGCCTTTTATTGCGTACAGTCTTTCAATGACAATGTAATATTTGGAAACAAAATGATTTTTGGGAGTCTAAATGTAGCACAATAAAGCATAAAACGCTTTGGGTTTGAGTGGCTGCTCGATGGTAATCGTCTGATTCCCAACCTTGACCACAGACAATCTTTGATAGTGGCGGCCAATGAAGGTATTGCTTCTGTATATGCAGGAGTTGCTGCCACTGTTTCTCTTTTGGAGCAACTCTAATGATGGCATGGTTTAAACCAGCAGACTCGACGATATGTTGTCTGTTGTGATGTTTGTCAACAAATTAAAAGCGCTAATGTGTCGCAACCATCTCAGACACATCTTTATATTTCGAATCAGCCATTTGCCTATATTTATCTTGATCATTGCGGTCCTCTTAGATGCGATAATGTTTTCAAATATATTTTGGTTGCAGAGGATTTTTGCACTAGGATCCTCTCGGTCTGGCCACAGGGCTCGGCTGATGCTCGAACAGTTATTTAGGATTTGCATGTCTTTGTAGGAGCTTATGCCTGTGGTGCTTTCCATTCAGACCAGGGTGCAGTTTTGGTCTCAGAGGCTTACCGTGATTCGATGATGTCACTGGGAGTGCAGGTACATGTCTCTTCTCCATGTAGGCCCGAGGGCAATTCTGTGGTGGAGCAGATGAACTGTGACTTAAAGCAATCTTAACAGCAAGGGTATTAGGTATGGGCCATGGCTGGTTTACTCATCGTTATGGGATTCAACAGGTTCTTAATAATCTCCCAAAAAGATCTCTGTGTGGGCGGACCCCATACGAAACTCTCTTTGGCATCAAGATGTATGTTCCAGACCTTGATGGTCTAGACGTTTTGGCGGCTGCCGCAACATTTGGCGTAGATAACCACTGTGCTGTCTTACCGGATATACAAAAGTGTTGTGATGCTCTGGCTAAAACCCATTTGCCTTTGACGCCGCCATCAATAGCAGTGGTTCTGATTCCTGTTTTTGGTTGGCTTCCTAAAGGTGGAGATCTTGTTTGTGTAAAGGTGGTGATCAAGAAAGCATTGGATCCCTTCTACCGTGCTCCTGTTCCAGTGCTTGTTCTTCAGGGCTCTCAAACTGTGATTTTATCTCCACTTCCAGGACACAAAGGCAATCGCTTTGTTTCAATAGAACATGTCAAGTTACACCATTTGGCCAATCCTCAATAGCATGCCTAGGGATTCCGAAAGCTGGATTTTCCTTTATAGACTGTGAGCTCCATTGCTTCTGATTCTGCCCTGCTGCTGGAGGGGGACGTCGAGTCTTCAGTTGACTTGGTACCTATTTTGCCTTCTTCACATTCTAAGTTGGATGTCATTTATTCTGATCCACCCCTCAAGGCCCCTTCGGGAGTGCTAGTCTCAGGTCTACATTCTGAATCCCAATAAATGATTAATGTGGATTGAGTTCATGACTGTTTTTTCCTTTTGATTAATGGCCATTACCTTCCAGAATGTACTGCTGCAGAACTTGTCAACGGGGTATTGGCCCCACATTCCTCCTCCCATAAAATGAAAAGAGACCAATCCCATTTCCGCAGTCTCAGTCACTGATGGAATTGTATGGGATAAAGTACCATTCGATGTCTTCGGTCCAACGGACGTCCAGCAGATACCATATGTATTCTGTGTTTCCATGGATGAAGTGATAGTACCTGGGTTGCAATACTGTCTTTAATTCTGTGGATTTATAATTAAATTCTGATAACTATGCCGATTTGTTTTGTTATCAACATTAGGGGCACCATTTTTTACATAGCACTAATGGACAGCGTCCCCAATCAATTATACTCTATGGGAACCTTACCCAACACAATCTCAGGGTAGTTCCAATACACAAAAAAATGAAGTACACTTATTTTACCGGTTATAACCTCTCAGACCCGGTATCATACTATTTTAAATTGGTTCATAACCTTTCAAACAAATATATGCTTACTCAGACCAAATCAATTCATGCATCTCTTTTTATTGATGACCTATTCTTGAAAGGATATGATTACTGGAAGGATAATATTGACTTAAAATCGCTATGAGGCAATAAGTCCTGGTAAGTCCAAAGTACAGAATCTTTAATTATGTGCATATCTGATACCTACACTAATTATCTTCTTTAATGACACTGTCCAACAGACTAGATGTCTGGGGTTGGCTAAGTTTGAGGAATTGAATAAGCCCACTACTCCATCCTTGGCCCTTTTTGATAATTGGCAATCTAATACAAATCCTACTGAAGACCAAACAAATAGTATGATAAGAAAAAGTACATTTAATACTTCTATGATACTTCCAACTGGGTGGGGATTATGGCCATTAGACACAAATGTTTGTCATTCTCGTTTTGTGAACACTACTTTGGGATTCACATTAAATAGACCTGATTCACCTTATCCCCAAACACTGCGGTCAAATCCTGGAAGTCTGGAGCACTGGAGCTTTCACGGGGATGAACCGGAAATACTGGCTGGATCACGTTTGAAGGTAATCGGCTTGACTCTTGAGATCAGGTCTATCATCCTTATGGAACTTTTTCCCAAAAGTTCTCCAAACTTCTCCAAACTTCAGGAGGTGCTTCCTGGAGGTATTCTACTAGGTTCCAAGTGTCCAAAACATCAATCTAAAGGTCTGGAATCTCCTAGATGGTCTCTGGGATGTCTGGACCACAAAGTGCACCTGGCCAAATCCTTAAACGTCCACTGGAGGCACTCCAGGATGGGGACTCTTGGTGTAGATGATGCAGTGGGCTCTGTTAATCTGTAGCTGTAAGAACATCCAAACCTTAATCCTTCTAGAAGCAAGGCACAGTTGCCATGGTTTTAGTACAAAACTGTGCAGCAGGCACCATCATTTAGAGCGCAGGCCTTTGGGTGTAAATCTAGAATCCAGCAGGGCAGTCTTTATTTTCCTTGTAGTTTCAGACAGCAGACCTGAGAGACTATGCAGCTCTCAGATATTTATTCAATGTTCCGTTGCGACAAGCATGGGGTCACGTCTGTCTAATGAGATGCTGGTTGCCCCCCCCCCAAAAATCATGACACTTCCTCCAAAGTGTGGCATCTTGTTGTCCCAAAAAGCATTGCACTTCCAAAATCCAACATTGATGAATTCTCTCCAGGGGAGTAAGAGCTGCTAAATCAATCCACAGTGTTGCTCATTTCCATTAGCTTACCTCTGCCTGACCTCTGTAAATTCCTGTCCTAAACCTGCCATCTGGCTGGGGCAAAGGATGTGTGGGTAGATACGCCTGGCATTCCTTACTGATCTGCTCTCTCTTTGAGCCCAGGATGATTTTCCCAGCACTCTCTGCAGGACCCATCCTCCACAGCTTTAGAGTTCTCTCCATCAGATAACCTCTGCTTGGGCCAGGCCACTTATCGCCTAATCAAGCAGCCTAGATAAACCTGTTAAGGCTGACCGATCGGCAGAGACTACTAGAAATCTGGATTTTGGCTTACAGAAGAGAAAGTTCCACAACTTGTCTTCTGTGCTAGGTGTGTCAAATTTGACAGTGACAAGTTGTTGCATTTATAAACACCAATATTGTAAGTCCTTGAATGATATTTACTCATTTTCTAGCAATATTTATAACACAATTAAATAGCTATGTTAGCCTACAGAGCCAAGTATCTACAATGGGGAAAATTAAAGGGGTCTTTTTCCCTCACCAGGGCATATGAAACATCTTTTATAGGGCTCCTGCTTATAGTTACATGACCTCCCACACCTGGGATGCTGAGGGGAGACCCTGAGGGTACCCGATAGGTAAAGATAAGGTAGATTATCACTATGAGTCGAGTTTGAACACAATTTTACTTTTATAGATAGTCTGCAAGGCCAGGCTGCCATTAAAATTACAGCAGGCACTCAGCAGTGCACACGCAAGTGTTGGAAATCTGCTGTCCTCCAAACATGTATGCCCTATTATATACTTAGGACTTATAGGGTCTGTCAATACCAATTGTGAGAATTTACTTTTAAAGATAGGATGCAAGGCAGGACTGCCTTTTTAAAGGATAGCAGGCGCATACAGCAGCTCACACATGCAAGTCAAGGAAATCTGCTGGCCCTCCAAACCTCCATGCCCCATTATATACTAAGGTCGTATAAGTAGATTGCAACCCTTGGCCCTATTACCTACTAGGAACTTATAGGGTCTGTCATTGCCAGTTGTAAGTGTACCCTATTACATGTACCTTTTTTACACAAAGCACTGGCCCTAGGCCTGGTTGGCAGCCCAGGATACAGTCAGAGTCAGTTAACACCAGTATCATTCAGCAAAAAAAGGGGGTGAACAGGGCAAAAGTAGGACTTTGTAACATGCAACTAATGGCTAACATCTGTCGCAGGGAGGCTTTATGAAGAATCTTAGTTTCAAGCAGAGGATGTTTGCTTTTTTTGTGGGGACTAAAGCAAAATTGCTTCCGCCTAAGTTTCCACAACTCCCCCACCCTTCTGTGATGCCTGTGCACCATATTGACATCACAGATGCCCACTTGTTTCACTTCCTGATCAGTGCCAGGTGGGTACAACTTTGACTTCCCTGCACCATTCAGTATGGGAGATGCAGCATTGGAAAGTGTAGAATATCCCCCTTTCCAGTGCAGTCCCTCACCAATGGAGCCCTGTGTCAGGATTGCCCTGAGAAGCAGACCCCAAGCAGGGATCCACACTTCTGTTATGTACCCCAATGTACTCCAATCTAGGCCTAGGTAGCTACACAATCTTTTACCTATATTTGTCTTACCTTGCTCTGCATAACGGTTCTAGAACTGACCTTTTACCCAGTTATGTGCTGAATACATGTTGATCAGTTTCCTTGAGGCTAGCCTCATTTATTGTGCTATAGGAGTCTTAGAAAAGTCCCATGCACATGACGTACATCACAGCATGAACATACTCTGCATAAAAGTAATGGTCATCTTCAACCTAGGGCGTAAGAGCTACTTTGCATAAATGCAAGTATTGATATAGGCTTATTTACATAATCATACTCACAACACATTGATTGTGTAAGGAACCCCGAGGCTATCGTTATGGTATCAAAGAACCATACTGAACACTAGAGGGGTAGAGGAGTAGCTTCCAGACTGACACTAAACGGTGAGGTCCTGGCCTGCAGAAGATCCAGCAAGCAGTGGTCTGACATCACTTGTAGGGTGTCCAATTCGAGACCAAGACGTGGTACTTTATTTTCTCCCACTGGGTAATGGGGTTGGCTTTTTCCAATGGGATCCTTGGCTTTACACCCACATACATGTTAGGTACACTTAGGTAGGGGTGCATCATATGAGTACGTTTGATTACTGCCATGTATCTATATGCCTGCATATGTTCACTGTTTTAGCACCATGGTAGAATTCCACCTATTATTTACTCTCTTGGTGCTTGTAATCTTATATATCCGTTTCTGTGTAATGATTGTAGCAGCAAACATGTTTCATACTAGAGTGACGCTAGTTCAATAAATGCTTATTGAAAACGTCCCCATCGTTTGTTCAGTGTATCTCTCTGAGACCTAGTGAGCATGAGGGACTGAGCGAAAAGTACTGTACTGTTTCCACGATTAATGAAGGGTCAGGGTTGTCATGTTCGATAGTCGCCAGAAACTATTCACTCCTTGGTAAGGTTAGAGGGCTTATGGTGGCACTGTGAGATAACTGGTCTAAAGGCTAACATATCCTTTGGGGGTGTCTGGAATCAGTCTGGATACCGATCCATTAGTTTATGTTGTCTAAACACGCAGTTTCTGTGTATTATTAGTAACTACACAACACTAATAGACACCGGAGATGTTTTGATGTGGGGGAGCAGCCCTAACCCCTGAGGCTAGGGTCTTTGCTATCCCCACCCCTTGGCACTGAGAGTTTGTATGTCCCACCTGGAGGATGATGGGGTGCATGCTCCCAATCTGCCTCCGGGGAGGTAAAACCCACAAGACACCAGGGATTTTATGAGCAATTTTGTTGAAAAGGGTAGGAGAGGCCCAACATGGCATGTGGTTGTGCCCCACCCAAAAGGGGGCAATATCGCCTTTTGGGAAAATATTTAGGAAGTGATAGGGATATGCCCTCACCACAAAGGGAGAAATACTATCTTTCCACCCTGGGAGGCAGATTTAGAGGTTTTTCCACCAATATACCCCACCGGAGAAAATTGAAAGCCCACACCAGAGGTTTTAAAGTGGGGCAAAAAAGGAAGTGGCGGTGTCCTACCTGGCATTGGGTTATAACACCAACCCAAATGTTGCAACACCACTTTTCTTCTCATGCAGGGTAGAGGAAGAGTTTACCTTCAATCTGTCCTCCCCAGGGGTGGCAGAAAGCCCACTGGATGCCAGGGCATTTATTCAAGCAATAATAGGGTGGGGGCTGGCCCACTCTGACACAGGCCCTACCTCTAAAGTTCAAATGGTCTTTCTGCTCCCAGGGGATTATTTCACCCCATCTCCAATGTAAGAGAGAGGATGTTTCCAAACTTCTCTGTCTTGGTTTTACATATGGGCCAGAAGAGTTGAGGTAGATCCTAATTTCATCTCACTTAGATGCTGAATGGTTGCATTATTTGTCTCAGTGTCATCCAGCAATTAGGACAACCAACGAAACCCAGACATTTTTTTAAAAATAGACTTTTTAAAATAGACAAAAGCAGGGGAGTCTAGGATGATGTGACGTGTGGATCAACATTTCATTACCCATTGCACTGCAAACCTCAAACATTCACTAAAAACAAAAATGTTGCTCATATTTCTTTGAGAGAAAATTCCAGAAGCTCCAGGGATCGACAAAATAGATACCCCCCCCCCCAGCATTCCTCCATGCGGGCACAAGACCCAGCCACACAAGTGGGATACCAGTTTTATTGCCAGATGAGTTGGAATGCTGGATGGTTGGAATTTTGTGGATTTTGTGAATTTTGCAGATGCATGCATCTTTCAGAACTTTCTCTCAGAAATGTGTTTTTGTAGCCAAAGTTTAAGGTTTGTAAGGCCTTATGGGTAAAAACACTTCATGGTAGCTACTCAAATCACATCACACTGACACTCTGTATATCTACTTTTCAAAAATCTCTGGGTTTGGTAGATTTCCCTGGCTGGTGGTTGAGCTTGGATCCAAATTTCGCAGCTAACCATATCACAAAAAAGTATGTGTTTTACTATATGGAATTTGATGTTTCCAGGTCACAGTTTAGGGCATTTCGTGTGGTGGACACAAGTCCCAGCCACATAAGTGAGATATTGTTTTTATCAGGAGATGTGGGAACGCTGGGTGGTAGGAATTTTGTGGATCCTCACAGCTACCAGAACCTTCTCACAAAGAAGTGAGAGGATAATGGGTACTTGTAGCCAAACTATGAGGTTTGCAAGGCCTTCTGGAAAAACACTGTGTTGGGTTCACACACGTTATATCACCCTGAACTTCCCTTCATGTCTACTTTTCATAAATATCTTGGTGTTTTACTAGGGGAAACTGAGCTCTTGCCCAAAATTCTCAGCTGCCTCCAAAAAAGGGTGGATTTGACTTGGTAATATTTGATGCCTCCAGTTGTGTTTCAGGGTATTTTGCATAACTGGCACTAATTGTAGCACACAAATGGCGTATCTTTTTTATCAGAAGACATGTGAGAATGGTTGGTGGTAGAAATGTTGTAGATACCCAACACTTCCAGAACTTTCTCTCCCAAAAATCTGTAAGATGTGTGTTTTTAGACAAAGTTTGAGATTTGAAAGGCCTTCCAAGTAACAAAACATCATGGGATCCACACTTGTAACACATTGAACTCCCTTGTGTGTTTACTTTTTCAGAAATATCTGGGTTTGATAGGTTTCCAAGGGTGGCTACGGAGCAAGGGGGCCGAATTCTGCAAATAGCCGCATCCCAAAACAAGAGCGAGTTTTACTAAGTGAGATGGAATGTCTCCATGTCATGTTTTGGTGCATTTTGTGTTGCAGGCATTCAGCCCAGCCACACAAGAAGATTTTTTTATGTAATGTATAGGAATGCCAGGTTGTAGGGATTTTGTGGATTCCCACAGCCTCCTGAATTTTCCCTCACACAAATATGAGTAAAATGGATATTTGTAGCCACAGTTGATGTGTGCAAGACCTTCTGGGTAAAATAACAATGTGTGGTCCATGCAACTCATACCAGCCTGAACTCCCTTGGGTATCAACATTTTGGAAAATATCTGTGTTTGAAAGTTTCCCTGGGTGCCTCTCAACTGACTCGAATTCTGCAGGCACCCACATCACAAATTATGGTGATTGTACTAGATAAGATGCAATGCCTCCAAAGTTGTGTTTTGGAAAATGTTGTATCTCTGAAGCTACACAAAAGTGGAATACCTTTTCTAGCAGAAGGCATGCTGGAATGCTAGGTGGTATGAGTTGTGTGGATCTCTGCAACCTCTGGAACTTTCCCTCACACAAATAGCCAAAGTTTGAGGTATACAAGGCCTTCTTGTAAAAAAAGAAAGTTCTATGATCCACACCAGTCAGACCACATTGAACTCCCCTAGGTGTATAGTTTTCGGAAATGCCTGGGTTTGATAGATTTGTCTGACTTAGTGGGTGGCCCAGGTCCTACAATCCTCACACTACGCCTCCCCCCAAATAGTTACGATTAGTGAAATAGGATTTCTCCATGTCTCACTTTGAGGTGTTTTGTATAACAGACAGAGTAGGCCCAGCCACACACTTGGTGAACTGTTTGTATCAGGAGACACATGGGAACACAGAATAGTCAAAGAATTCTTATAACCTATTGGATGTCTCTGTATTTTTGGCCTCCATATCGAAGCCCTTGGGCAAAGAAGAAGACAATTTGCAAATAACCCTCTGCATCACATGATAGTATGGCTAACCTCAATTTCAGCAGGGTACAAATAATCACTTGTTGTAAACTCAGTATCTTGAGGATAGTTCAGAAATAGATAGGTTTCCATCACATCCATATTTCATTCTTCAGATTTTACCATATGAGTTACTGCATCGTCAATACACAATGAAACCTGTGTCCAGATGTGTTGGAATGTTGCTTTTGTAAATTAGCCATTCTGACAAAAAATTGCAGATGGAAATGTTTTCACCAACTGCTTGTTGTTTTAATTTTCATTATCTTTTATTTCATTTTATTTGGGAGAATATTGAAGGATTGAAGGAATTACTCAAATGGCTGTGTGTTGAATTGAAAATGATGTCTACTTTTCACACCTGTTTCACGGAAAGCTGCATGTAGGTTTAAACTACAAAAATTTAAACAAATATACTAAATCTGGGAAAAATGCAAAAACTTTGGTAATAAAGGATTTTGTTTGTTCCTGAATGCTGAGAAGGTGATGATACTAGCACAGAAAACCTTTCATTGATGTCATATTTAGAAAATAACACATGCTTTCTGGCATAGCACTTACCTCCCATTCCCCCCCAAAAAAACAAATGTTGTTATATTTTAGCCATTTTCTTGGTGCCCTTGAGGGGCTTCACACAACCTGGATACCTTTAGAATCTCAAGGATAGTGGAATAAAAGAATACAAATTTGGTGTGGGTACTTTCTATGGAAAATATGTTATGAAGGTGTAACCACGAAGTGCACCAAAATAAAAAACAAGGGCTGAGTACAGGGGGTAAAAATGCTTCTGCAGTTATGGGTTTAAGGATTGTGAAAACTCTTATGATTGTGAAAAGGCTACTTTTAGGGAATTGGAAACATGATTCTTATCTTAATGAAGTTTGTTCAATTTTGTAATTGACCTTGCCTGTTTCATTGTAGAATTTGTTCTGCAGAATGAGGGCATCAAGGGAAAATGTTATAGGATTTGAGAAACTGCACTGGAATTGAGAAGAAAGGACAGTGGGTTTTTAGATCTCATAGTTTAGGATGGATTTCAACTTTACTATTGCAGTAATCCAAGGGAGAATTATCCCCGGTGCTCGTCAATTGGATGGAATAATTGGCAAGATTTTGCATATAAAAGACTTAAAAAAATACGTTTGAAACGCTCTGTAAAATGCAAATTAAATGAAAGATCTTTGTCTCATGATATGATGTTAACTTACTCCTGGCTCCAGTATAACGATGGCAGCACTTGGCATATTATGTGCATCCGTTGCATGAGATGGTGCTACACAGACAACCAAGGGAGAATCTTTCCATGTATTTGAGCAGAAGCAGATAATATAAAATTGTTATTTGTTCAAAATGTCAAAATGGGCAAGCTTAATTCTCGAGGGCCGAATGATTGATTAATATATATTTAAAGCAGATAACTGACTTGTAATTATTACTGCTGTCCAAACCCTTTCCTGTAGGATTAATGTAACCCATCTGCAGTCTCATTCTGTGAGGTCTCCGTAAGCTGCACATGACTACTGCATGAGATGATAAAAACTCTCCCCAGCTCTGCTGAAGTGAATGATTGTGAAATCGGTGCACTTTTATCCATCTTGCTGCTTCCTTTAAAAAAAAATATTTTATTCGAGGTTTTATCAGCATCACATGGATAAATACATAAATACATACATGAGGGAATTCAGCCGTAAAAAAAATGCTGAAAAGAAATTAGGAATCCAAGAGCAATCAAACACAGCCATAAATATCATCTAACATACCATTACTACAAATAATTCATACTTTATCTTGACACATCTCTATATCATTTGTCCAGCAATAAATAGGTGCCCATATGCACTTTTCTAGTTTTTTAGTCCTCTGCCCCTTATGTTCGTACACCTCCTTTTCAAGGTTAAAAATTGCTAAAAGCCGCACAACCGTTGGAATGTGGGAGCCAGTGGGACCAGCCAGGCAGAGGGAATTAATATTCTAATCACTGCCATGGCCAAAAACAATAAAAAATATTGATGTGTCCCCATCATTCTTCCGCTACAGACCCCAGCAACATTAGTTCAGGCGCTAAGGTTAATGCTAATTTCAGGGATAGTTCTAAAAACGTTTCTATATCCTTCATACTAAAAATGGGTAGGTAGAAAACATGTGAACTAAATCTGCTTCTGTACTTTGGCAACAAGGGCACCGAACACCAACAAGACCCCCTCCCCCATTTGGCTATTTTAGACGGTGTATAATAGAAGTTAACAATTGTTTTATAATGTTGTACCTGTAACCTGGCTCAGCACAAGATAGACTGGCCTAGTTTTAAAGACTCTTAATAACATGCACAAGTTATACCTAGTCTTTTTTTCTCTGCTTGTTTCTCAAGATCGTCTTGCATCAATTAATTCAGTCCCCCATATATCCAACTAATTGTGCAGCCCTCGTTGTCCCTGTATTAAAAAAAATCTTTCTGATCAACCCCATAATTAGTTTGAACTTTCTCAAATGGAAATCCATCAATAAGATCCTCCTAGGTCCTCCTAGCATGACATAACGTCATGGAAGATTTCAGGAAGTGATAGATTCGTCTTTCTTAATCTAGGTTTTTCTTAAGAGCCACCTATACACAAAATGCTGTTGAGAGTTTTAAATCTAACTTTCTTGTAATAACTTGGTTCATTATATTTTTTTGGCTCCTCTCCTAATAATAGTTCATAAACATCCTGTGACCCATTCCTGCTCCATTGCTCCATCAGGTTTCCCCCCACTAGGAGCACTGCTGCCCAGTAATACATTCTCAAGTCCGGCATGGCCCATCCCCCTTTCTCCCTAGTAAGCATCATAAATCTCAGGGCCCTCCTTGTCTTCCCATGTGCCCATATAAATCTATTAGTCATGTCCTCCATCACCTTAAACCAAAGTGTTTCGATCTCCAGTGGTATTGCTCTAATAAAACAGAGAACGTTTGATAAAAAATCATTTTAACTGTATTACACCAGCCAACAATTGACAGATGCAAATTATTCATCCTGCCTCCTTTTCTGGATAACTGGGGCTAGATTTAACTCTACAATTTTCTCCAACTCAGATGTTATATTTACCCCTAAATAAATCGATGAGAGCATCACCCAAAAATCATCTAGGTTAGTCAATCTATTTATGACGATTTGCGTTTTATGCTGTTTGAGCGAATACCCGCATTTTCTCCCAATAAGTTAGGCTTCTTTCTCATTTTCCACCAATGCTTCGTGGGGATCTAATGTTACTACTGCCAAATCACAGGCGTAACACATAATTTTAGTGTCATGCCCTTGAAAACAAACACAGCCTCAATTTTCCATATCAGGGGGTCGATGTACCATGCAAATAATAATGGGGAGCAGGGACAACCCTGTTGTGTCCCCCTTTTAAATAACCCTGGGTGGAGTACACAGAGTGGCGTCCGCTGAGTTCCATGGAGTTAAACAAAAGCTCCGTGGAAATCCGCTCCACCAAAGAAACAGAATATTAAAACAACTAACTGCTCTGGCGTCTCCGGGTTGCCCTCCTCCTTAACATGGTCTCTTCTCCTCCTTGCCATCCGCGTCCTTGCCGGTCGCAGCATTCCCCTATGTGTACATCTTGGGAGGATTGCGCATGTCCTTCCAAGACGTACAATGTAGGGGTATGCTGTGACCAGCAAGGACGGCGAGGGGGAAGGCCACCCAGAGACACCAGAGCAGGTAAATGTTTTTATTTGCTATTTTGGGTGTGGGCAGGGGCGTGGGCACAGCAGGGGCTAACTCCACCATGGAGTCAGAGTTTTGCCTGAATTCCGAGTTCCCAACAGAGCGCAGAGTTGACAAAACTCTGCAAACTCCACAGGCGGAGCGGAGTTTGCCACCCGGGCTTACTTTTAATCCAGAGCTGCTCAGTTTACCCCCATCAGTAATAACCAAGTGACAGGGACCTTGTACTTTACACGTATGGCATCAATAAAGCCCCTTCCCACACCGGACATCTCAAGAGCCGCTCACAGATAATACCAGGAGACCCCATTGAACGCATTTTTAATGTCCAGCAGAATCAGCGCCATAGGGTCTCCTGCGATCGAGGCAGCATAAAACAGCTTTATAGATCAGCGAATGTGATTAGTGGTTCCCCTGCCAGGGTTAAAACCATGCCGTCTGGGGGAGATCACTTTCCCTATATTATGACTCAGCCGACTAGCTAGCTAGCACCTTTGAAAATAGTTTGGCTAACCGTGGGTGGAGAACTCTGCTCTGCCCGTGGAGTGTGCGTAGATTTGCCTACTTCGTTCCACGGAGAACGCGGAGTAGGCAAATCCTCGCACACTCCGCAGCGCAGCGGAGTTGGCCCGCCGTCCGCCTCCACCCCCGTATTAAGATTTAAGTTAAAAGTAAGTTAAAAAAAGTAAAAACACTTATCTGTTTACTGCGGCGTCCCCGGGCTGCCATCCTCGTCTTTCTCGCCATACGGGTACTGCTTGATAGAACTGCGCATGCGCGCCCCCCCCCGCATTTCTAGCAAGAAATGTGCATGCACAGGCGCATGCACAGTTCTATCAAGCAGTACCCGTATGGCAAGGAAGAGGAGGAGGGCAGCCTGGGGACGCCGCGGTAAACAGGTAAGTGTTTTTTATTTTGTTTTAAATTACTTGTAAGTAGCGGCTTAGTGGAGCTCCACAGAATTCCACGGAGTTTGTTTCAAATTCTGTGGCCCTCCGCATAGCCCCGCTGCGCACACTATGCCCAGGTTTAGTTTTGGCATTGCTGTTCATAAGTGTAATAGGTCTATAGAACCGGGGTCAGTTGGAGGTTTCCCTTTTTCTAAAAAGATTATATTGCTGGCCCAAACCCATGACTCAGGGGGAGACAACCCCATTTGAGCCTGACATAGCGTGTTAACAAGATCGGGCCCTAATGTTATAAGAAATGTTTTATAAATTTGTAACAGGATCTGACCGGGTCCCACAACCTTTCCTGAAGGGTGATCACAAAGTGCTCTATATACTTCTTCCTTCGAGAATGGAGCATCTAAAGATTCCAAATCTTCTTGAGAAAACTGCTCAATTTGAATAGAACCTAAATGGGCCCTTATGTTTTTCTCCTCAGTACCCCCCACCTCGCTGTATATGCCAATGCCTGTAGCACCAGTGTTAAAATTCCCCTTATTATTTTTAATCTCAAGAATCTCCCCTCTGACTAATTTCTGTCTGGTCCGAACTGCCAACGTGTGTCCCACTTGTTTTTTATACTCGTGGCAGCCTTGTTGCCATGCAATATACTTCTCAGCAGCTCTTGCTGTTGAAACTTTGCCTATTGTCACTTTTGCCAGTGCAAGTTTATACAGTATATTCTCTATGCATGACCTGTCAACCATAGCCCCAACAAGTTCCTCCTCTATTCCCCCCAGCGTTTTATGCAGTTTATTTAGATATTGATTTTGCTTTTTTTCGTGGTGGAAACTAAAGCTAAGTGTTTCCTTCATTACTACTGCCATAAAAACATCCCAGACCATACCAGTCCCGGAGCTGCCGCTGTTCCACTCCATGAAATATCCAATTAATTTATTCATATGGGTAATATGACACTGATCTAACAACAATCCCCTTTCAAATGTCCAAGTATACTCAGTTCTTTCGACCCCTGTGTAAGTAATTTCTAGAAAACAAAGGGTTGTATTCTGACATTACACTAGGGTATTTTTCGATGCTACAGCTTGATATTAATTTAAGTGTGACAAAAACAATAATCGAGGCAAGCTACTGATTTGTGAGGGGCTCAACAAAATGTACTACCTAAATCTGGAGGCTATAAATATGACCATACATCTATTAACCCGCTATGTCGTGTCAAGGGCGTAAGGGCTTTAACCCCTTCGACGCCGATGACGGAACGGTTCCGTCATGCACGTCGGTTGGGCTGTGCTTATGACGGAACCGTTCCGTCATGGCCCCGCCAGCGCTCAGAACCTTCAGCGTGGCGCGGAAATCCGCGCCGCGCTGAAGGGGTTAAAAACCATCCCATTGATTTTCAGATCTCCACACAATATAATCGGGGTAGGCCAAGCAGCCAGATCTGTATTAAAAAAATCCAATATATCAGGGTCCTCCCCTGTGGACCCATATACTGAACAGATAGTAAAAGTACATTTAACGTTATAACATTCCACAAAAGCCCATCGTCCAAATGTATCTGCCAAGCGCCTTTTAAAGTTAAAATCTCTTCTCTGGGCTAAAATGGTCACAACTCATGTTCTGGTTCTCCATGCAGTATAAACTATAAGGTTATACCCTAACTACTGCAGTAACTTTTTATTGGCACCCTCAACATGGGTCTCCTGCATCCCCCTCTAGGGTTGACCAGACCCCCCTACCCCCACCTCAGAAGAGACAGAACAGCGTCTCACCCTGCTAGAAACCCAGCTTGCAGCCATAATCCAGGGCTTTAATGTTATCCTGACTAACCTCGCCATGCTCCGCAAGACCACCCACGTTCCCCACCCACCTGCCTCAACCCGTCATATCAAAGGCTTACCAAGACTCCCCACCTCAGTTGGATCCCACCCTCCTCTCGAATCAGATACATGGACCCAAAAGAACTAACGAGGCTATGCCCTCGAGTGAAGCGGCAGCTTTTGCCTCCTCGTACGACACACCAGCTACTGCCACCCCTTATTCCAAGATCCAAGTGATCACTGGATTCAGAAGAGACAACTCCCCCGAAACCCCCCAGATCCCCAGCTTCCCTCACTAACATCCCCATGGCCCCACTGAAGAAGAAGCAAAAAAAAGAAAAGTGGCACCCTCCACCAACTGCATGCTCATAAACTGCAGATCAGCATCCAAATATGCCACAGAGCTAGCAGAATCCATCCTTACCCACGAGATCGACATAGCTTTCATCACCAAGACCTGGCAAAATGACTGCTCGCCACCAATCATGGACACTCTGGTGCCCCCAGGCTTTGCTATCATCAACAAAGATCGAAAAGACCAAAGAGGCAGAGGTATAGCAATCATTCACAACAACAACATGTCCGTGACGGAAATCGAAACCTTCAACTATAACTCTTTCGAATGCCTAACTGCCATCATTAACACTATTGACAACAAAACACTACACTGCCATCTCCTATACCATCCTCCTGGCAACACCACCACATTCTCCGAGCACTTGTCCGAACTGATCGCGCATTGTGCTCTCCGAGACGCAAATAACTTAATTCTGGGCGACCTCAACTTACACTGGAATGAAAATAGCAACTCGCTAATCCAAAGCCTGAAAGAGCTGCTGCACAACAACAACCTTACCCAACACTGCTCAGATGAAACCCATAACAAAGGAACAATCCTAGACGCCATTATCGCCCAACGCAACATAATCACAATTGAGCACATCCTACCCGTCGACTGGTCCGACCACCACTTAATCCTATTCCGCATCACCCAACCGATCACATATCATCCTCCCACTCAAGACCTCCCAATATGGACGAGAAATCGAACTCAGATCACCTTGGCCGACCTAGAGGAAAGGGTAAGCTCGCTTCTTCCTATCTCCACAGGTGCTCACTCTACCATGGAACTCACCTCTCACTACAACACAACTATGACGTCCATCCTAGATCAATTAGACCCCCTGAAAATAAAAAAAACAGGAACATTCCATTCAGGTTCAACACGGACATCAACGCCGAAAGAAGACAACTAAGAGCTACATAACGACTATGGAGGAACAACCCCTCCCCATGCCTACTCGAACAACTCAAATCAGCCCGAAGGAATTACAAATAACACATCAACAATGAAAAAAACACATTTTTCTGCACTGCTCTGGACAACGCGAAGAACCGGCCTAAAGAACTCCTTAACATCATCAGGCAACAAACCTCCAAGCCCTCTGCAACCTCAGTGCAGGCCTCCAAAGACCTGTGCGACAACTTTGCCAACTTCTTCAACAACAAAATCACCAAGATTGAGCTCTCACTTGACATCAACCTTAACCCCCCCTGCAAAATCCTAGCCTCAGAGGACGAAGTCAGCACACCAAAGCACCACAGAAAAACCTGGAAATCCTTCAACCCCATTCCTGAAGCGGAGATTCTCAAACTGATCTCCACCTCCAAACCCGCATCTCACGTCCTAGATCCTATACCCACCCAATGGACTACAAAACTGAAACTCTCCCTAGCTCCATTCTGCTGCAAGATCATAAACAGCTCCCTGAGAACCCGCGTCAAAGCAGACTGCCTCAAAGTCGGCCAAGTCACGCCACTACTGAAGAAACCAGATATGACACCAACGACCTCAACAACTTTAGACCCGTTTCCAATCTTCCTCTCCTATCCAAAATCCTCGAAAAGTGCGTTCTCCTATAACTGACTCAGCACATGGACAGCATCAACCTTCTAGACCCCCACCAATCGGGCTTCAGAAAAGGCTGTAGCACAGAAACCGCGATCCTTAGCATAGTGGACGACATCCACAAGTCTCTTGACACTGACCAATGCTGCCTACTCATTCTCCTGGACCTATCGGCAGCCTTTGACACGGTTGACCACAAGCTCTCCAAGAAAGGGTAGGTGCAGATGAGGAAGTTCTACGCTGGTTCTCCTCCTTCCTACACAACCGCGCCCAAAGGTTAAAAATCAAAACCTTTATGTCCGACCTACACCCCGTCAGCAGAGATGTCCCCCAAGGCTCAGTACTCTCCCTTCAACTGTTCAATATATACATGGAAGCCCTCACCAACCTACTCAGCAAAGCCAACATCCCCTTCCACCTTTATGCTGATGACACCCAGATCTATCTGGAAACCTCCTCCATCGATGACATTCAGAGACTCAATGACACCTTAAAAGAAGTTCAACAATGGCTATCAATAAACCACCTAAAACTCAACCAAGATAAAACATCCTCCTCATCTCCAACAAAGAAGAAAACCCGCATATTGTAGAATTGCTAAAAGCAATCGATGCTCTCGACGGCAACCTCATGCTGGCCAGCTCTGTAAAATCTCTAGGAATCACACTAGACGCAAAACTCGACATGTCCAAACACATTAAGAACTCCGCAAAGAGCGCCTTCTTCAATCTGAAGCTACTCAACAAAATAAAACCCTTCATCCCACCCAAGGACCTCAAACAAGCCACTCTATCACTGGTGCTATCTAAACTCGACTATGGGAATGCAGTCCTCACCGGCAGAGCAAAATCCCACCTAGCTCCCCTCAAAACTACTCTCAATGCAGCAGCAAGAATGGTCACCGGAGTTAAGAAATATAAACACATCTCTCCCGCACTCAGAGAACTAAAATGGCTCCCAGTCGAAATGCGCGCTAGTCTCAGAACCGCCTGCCTCCCGCACAAAGCCCTGCACACAGGGAAACCCGACTGCCTAGGTCAGGCTAGGAACCTCAGGAGCTTCAATAGCCTACTACTCATCCCTATGAAGACACGCAAAGAAAAAACAACTACTCAATCCTTTGCTGGGAGTGCTCCCAAAATCTGTAACTCCATCCCAGCAGATATCAGGACTATCCCTTCCTTTGTAAAATTCAAGAAACTCCTAAAAGTCTTCTTCCTCAACCGTGCCTTCCCATAACCGAGAACCGACGCCAAAGCAAACCAGCATGTACTATACACCACCCTGACACTGTGGCATTAAGACCTACCTCTTCCCGCTCCCCGTACATCCGCGCCCACTCCCCCTTGAAAGAGGTTCAGCCCAATGACAATGTGCACCCATCAAGGTTATCGCAGGACTCCCTTCCTCAATGTGGCACAGCACGCTGGGACTTCCGAACCAACATATATACCTCCGTCTTACTATGTGCCTCTTGTAATAAAATTTGTTGCAAAGTGCTCCGATACCCTCGGGTCTGGCCAGCACTATATAAAACTCCTAAAATAAATAAATAAATCCTGTAAGCATAGGATATTGGCACATAAGGGTTTTAGGTCTTCTGTTACCTTGCACCTTTTGGGATGATCATTTAGGCCACATATATTCAATGTTGCAACTCGCAATTTCATAATTTTGGCCTACTTATTATTTTCGAGATGCAAGTACGCGCAGCATAACCATTAGGTCCAGCTCCTACCAGCAGCACCTCCTTTTCCCACAAAATCTCTTGAATCTCCTCATGTACCATTCTTTTCACATTTTATACCACCCCACATGACCCTAGCCCCATGACCCAACCTCTTGTCCGACCCTCGCCCTCCCCTGCCATCCCCTTCTCAGAGCCCCACCACCCCACAACCCCCCTCTCATCCACCCTAACCTAGAGGCTAACAGATCTGGGATGGTCTGGGCGATGTAATCTGTGCTCAGACCTCCCCTGCCAATCAGGGCCTCAAGACTACTAATATGCCTGTGTAAAAGAAAAAAAGTCCATTGTTAAGAATAACCTGTGTCTACCTAATCCCTTATAATACACACCCACATTTTACCATACTGATCAAAGGCTTATTAAGTTGCTAGATCTCTACTTCTACATTTTGGCCATTCATGCTTTAGCTTTTATCTCCGAGGTACAAACTCAATTTTCAAGCGAGCAGGATTCATTAGTTAAACTTCAGCACAGAGTGCCTGACATGGTTGAACCAGCTGTCTTTGCCTCCAACGTCTTTCTACTGTTGCATGACTAAAGTCAGGCCATGAGAAAAAAAGACTGTTCTTCGTAAGTCTGCTTAGCATCCAGGCGAGCTTTTGCGAACACTGCTTCTTAGGCAAATAGTTACCAAAGTAAACAATTATGGCTCTTAGCTTCCTAAATTGTCCTGACTGGGGCTGGCTTGATTTCTTCAACATAAATGGATAGCAGTGTACTTGTTGGATTTCCAATTCCTAGTTCCATTGTTGGAGCTCCGGAAAGGACCCCTTCATCAAATTCAATATGTAGGCTTGGCTATCGTTCCCTTCAGCCCCTTCTTCCACACCTAAAATTCTCAAATTGTTACATCTCTGCCTATTTTCATAGTCTTCTAGCTTCAATTGTATGTCAACGATTTTTGTGCCTTGTACTTCTGTCTGGGTTTGAGCCCTGATAACATCATTTTCCAAAGCAGCCGTCCGTTCTTCAGTAACTGGTAATATCTCACATAGTTCTGCACAGTCTTTAGCCACTTTCCTGACTGCCCCTTGCAACTTTCTGTTGATGTTGTTTTATAGATTCGTAGATCACTTTTAAAGATGGTTCCTCAGTTTGTGCCACCTTAGACTCAATGTTGATATCTCCTTGACCTTGTTAATCCGTATAAATTTTCTGCATGGCTGAGTAATCCCATTTTAGGGTAGCACTTGATCCGTGTTTGATTATTATTATTCTTATTATTATTAACATTTGATAGAGCGCATGGCTACCCTTAGGCATCCCAGCGCTTACGACAGCAGACAGTCAGATACAGTTCATAGTCACTTCTGGAACAGCCATGTTTTTAGTTGTTTCCGGAACGAGAGATGGTGGGTCGTTGAGCGGAGATCAATGGGGAGCGAATTCCATAATTTTACAGCGTTATAGGCGAACATTCAGCCTCCAGAATGTGCTCTCTTGATTTTAGGTACTGTAGCCAAGAACAAATTTGCTGAACGCAAGCTCCTCGGGGAGCAGTGGAAAGCTATAAATGAGAGGTTGATTTTAGGGCCCATACCCCAAAGTGTTTTGTGTGCTATGCATAATGACTTGAACATTATGCGTTCTTTGATTGGTAGCCAGTGTAGCTCTTTTAATGCCAGCTTGGCCGAGTGTGCTTTAGAGATGTTGCACAGCAGCCTGGCTGCGCAATTCTGCACCACTTGCAGTGTCCTTGTTGTGGACTTTGGAATACCCAAGTAGAGGGAATTTCTATAATACAGCCAGGATAACACCAGTGCCTGAACCATAATCCTACGTGCAGATTCAGGGAGAAGTGGAAGAATTTTTCGCATCTGTCTAATGATGCCGTAACATGAAGCTGCTAATTGTACTGCTTGATGGTCAGAATTGAGCGACCTATCCAGCCTGACTCCCAGACATTTAATCTTTTCTTTGGGCCAACTCAGCTGTAGCAGTTGCCCAGGATCATTAGCTCCATTTTGTCTCCATTGAGCTTGAGACACGACTGGTCCATCCACTTGGCCACCGTTCCCAAGCACGATTCTAAATTATCTGGCACCTTCTTTGGGTGGCTTTATGCCATCACTAATTGGGTGTCATCTGCATAAATTATAAAATGGATTCCACATGGCAGGACTAACTCTGCAAGAGGCCTTAGATATATATTAAATAGGGAGGAACTCAGTGAGGAGTCCTGTGGGACTCTGCATGTAAGTGGTACCCTTCTTGAGGTGTAGTTGCCCCCAAATACCTGGTATGACCTATCTTTCAGAAAGGATTTGATCCAGGTGAGAGCTTTTCTCACTCCGATCATTCTTAATCTGTCGAAAAGGATGCTCTTATTAACCGTATCGAAAGCGGAGCTCAGGTCAAGCAGGATGATTGCCACCGTTGTTACATTTACCGTGCCTCCCTGGTCTAGAATCTTCTGTGATTCTTCCACTACTGCTAACAGGGCCATTTCTGTTCCATGATTTGGTTGGAAACCTGTCTGGGAAGAGTGCAGAATCGAGTGAGTTTCTAAGTACTCAGAGAGGGCTTTATTTACATATTTCTCTAGTATTTTACTAGTCATGGGGAGGAGCGAGCCTGGCCGATAGTTGCCCCATACGTCAGGATTAAGGCTGGGTTTCCATGATCTGGGCACTTGGCCAGTTGCTAAAGAAGAATTTAATACTTCCAGTAACACAGGTAAAATGACATCCCCCACCTTGCGCAGCATTTGCACGGGGGCCGCGTCCAGGGGGGGACCTGATCTAACTTTGGAAAACAGTTGGTATAATGTATCTAAATCCAAAGCAGGAATATCTTCTAGCCGTGGGAAACTACCCCCCAGAATTTCTACCTCCTGGTCCAGGTTATCGAGGCCGGAGGCATTGGGAAAGGAATTATAGATATCTAGAATTTTTTTATTAAAATATTCTGCAAGTTCCGAACAACGTTGCTGGGAGGATTCTGCAAGTAACTCAGGTGGTGAGCATTTTTTAAGATTTTTCACTTGAACCATGTTTTTTGATCCTTCTATAAACTGCCCTTGCTGTAGATCATCTTGACTCTGTCTGGAATTGTTCTTCCTTCTTATTACAGTTCCGGAGCCATCATACTGGCTACCTGGGCTTGAGGTGGAGGTGGAGGTCAGGAGGATGCTTCCAGCCTCTGATTCTACTGAGCTAATGTCTGAGCCATCAGTTAGGAAAAAAACGTATTCCCTAAATCTTGGGAGTGTTCCAGCCCTCTAGAGCCCACTGCCTTCTACTACTCTTTGTTTATTTCAGGATTAACCCAGACAAAACGCTGTGATGGCAGAGCTATCCGATTGATAATTGTATTGTCTACCACCTGCCCTGCATCTTCTGTTAACATATGCCCCAGGGGAATAAGAGGGCTAAACTGCTTAGCGATGTCTCCAATTCCTGCGCCTTGGACCGATCACCAAGCGGGTTCTCCATCAATCGAGGAGGCCCTCAATCACCCTTACCTTGGGAGCCCTTCTGCTCCCAGAATTGCACTCACCGATTCGCTGAACTCGGTATTAACCTGTGGGCTATCGCCCTCTCTCCCAGGCTTTTCCAAAGTTTCAACCTGGGGATTCCCAGCAGCTATTATCATGGCCGGGAAGAATTCTGTGATTGCCTGCTGCTGCTGGTTACCCTGAGGGTCTAATTTCTGCCCTGGCAAGCAAGCTTTGTTCATCCCTTTTCTTGTCCATTGAAATGGCAGCTCCCGAGCCTTTTCTGTTTTTCAGGGCTGATTTGTTACCACCAGTAATCATTGTGCCTTCTTTCCCTGGCTTGGGATACTGAGGGTGAGTAGAGCTCACATTTGCGGGTACAGCTGGAAGCGTGTCAGCAATCCGCTCTCGCATTGTGTGAGCTGCTATGGGTGGCAAATTCAAGACGTGAACCACACAGGCCTCGCAGCACCTCTGCTCAGAACAGAGGCAGTCATTGAGAGCACCCACCTAGAATGGCGAGCCGACAGAGCTCCTGCTGCCGACACTGCCATCAACACTCGAACCGCAGCCCCTGACCAGGACTGTGGGTAAGACCTCAGCATTCCCAGTTTCCTGCCATCCGATCAATATTTGCTCCATCAACGACGAGCCAACTTTCCTTTCACTTTAGCAATCCGAAGCTGCGAGCAGTGGAGGAGTGGACACCCCAACCGCTCACACAGACACCATCTTGCCTTTACCCATCTTGCAGCATCCAACTTCCTCAATCATAATCCAATCATAACCCTTGTTTGAGACTCTATATGGAAGAGCAAGGATAAAAAACGAAATACAATTCAATGTAGAAGGGGGTATATATTTTTTAAGTAATAGGTCATTCAAAGATCCCCCCACTGACACTTCTCTATCTGACATCAACCTCTGCCCTTCTGTGATTCAACGCAGCTACTGCTTCTCACTCCTTCACTTCTGGCCAGATGTCACATAGGTCCAAGGTCGGGCTGTACAGCTCAGACTCCTCTTCCCTTCCCGGAGATATGCATTTTTCTCCGACTGACAAACAGCTACACCTGCATTGTTTACTTATATTCTACAATGTAAACCGAAACTTTCTAAACAGTTTTTGGGGATAGGGTTATTTTGAAATTAAATGAATGAAAACTTATGGCACTGAAAGCACATATATTTGCCAATATATTTGTCAATCTAAAGCAGTCTAGATCACGGTCTTCGGTCAAATACTTTTGAGCTTGTCATCAGTCACTGTTAGCAGATAGGGTCTGAGTCATAGCTAGTAGCCACGTGGCATACATTCAGCCAGTACTGGGTTTTAAGCCAAAGGCAGTTTGCATTTTGGCACTTCTGGTAGTTAAGTGTTAACCATTATAAGATTGAGCTTGTCTGTCCCTACAGAGAAAGTGCTTTGCCCAAAATATCTAGGACTATCTGGTGGTGTTATTAACGACATGTGGCCACCCGACAACTATATGATGCTTTTTATTCACACTATAACCCAAGCTCTTTGTTTACCAGTCCCATAAGTCAGCTGTGTGGTATTTGCTTACCTTGAATTGTGTTAGGTCATAGAACCTAATGTTGTCTCCAGCCCACTATGTTCCATGTAGAATGTGATGTTTTGAATTTGGCGACACATGGAGCGGATTGAAGGCGGTGGCTGGGATGGTTCCTGGAGGTCTTACTTTAAATAAACATCCACGAAACCTTTATGACTTTTTCCTAAAGCTGTTCATCAAATAAATGTTTTTATTACAGTTCATGAAGCCCTAAATTATTAAATGGTAAGCAGGTCTCCAAGTACCACCATTCAAAGAAAACAAGCATTGGCAAACACCACTCAAGTTTGTTTTGCCAATGCTTAGAGAGTGAAGGAATTGAATTTTAATTGTCCATCTGGCAATGTTAAAAGTGTAGGAAATAATGTACTGTATTTTCTACATTGATTTCTGCCTTGCATGATGCGATGTGACGATGCACCACATCATGCAAAGCGGTGACCATCATGAAAGCATATGAAAACGATTCTATACTGTCAACATGACTGGTCATCACTATTGGGTTTTCCAGTGCAGGCCAGCAGTGACAAAGCCAATAGCATCAACCACCGTAGCGACCGGGAAAAAAATAAATTAAAAAGACAATGGAGCAAGCAGCTGGTAGAAAGAAAAGAGAAGGGGGCGGGGGAAAAATATTCAAAAGACTACAGAGCGAAAAGGGAACTGGAGTAGTAAGAAAAAACAATGCAGCAGTATCTGGGGCAAATGGAAGGAATATTTCCAAAGGAAGATAAGGACAAACACCGTGCTCTCTTGACATCAGCTAGGAAAGGATATAACACATCCAATCAAAAAGCATGGGGGGCGAGCTATGCTCCAGGGCAAGGAAAACAGAGACTAGGGAGGAAATCAGTGAACCCAAAACAGAACATTGAAATAGACAAGAAAGAAATCCAATTAGAGAGCATGACAAAGTATGGGATACAATGCTGCCTGCAAGAGACAGATCACAGAAAGGATTGTATCAGCTACTTGAGCGTGCACCTGGGAAATGTCAGAGCTCTGCGTGATCAACAGCCAAGTATGAGCTGGCATAAGAGCATATTTTTGACTTTAACTCTGCCAGCATAACATTCTCAATATTTGAGTATTTGCCTTTTCTTGGAAAACAATGACGTGCCGCCCATTGTTTCGTTACCAAATCGTGTATTATTTTTATACAATGACCTGACTTGTACGTGTCCTATTTTTGCACTGTTCTTAAATCATATTAATCATTTTAGATGAATGTTCTACATTACAGATAGAAATGTTTCTTCACTTATCCTAAAATGAGCGATTTTATGAGGACCTTAATGTAGCGATCAGGGTTGAAGAAAGCGACAGGCTTCACAAATAATTGCTTTGGTGGTGGGAGTGGCGCTTGTTAGCTTTCTTCACACATACTCTTAAAATGGCGCTGCTTAAAGGCACAGATCAAGCGCATTGTCCCTGGAGTTGATGGCTATGCGGATGACTATCCCTGCTGTTCAAGTTAAAGCAGTGTTCTGCTTCTTTAAAGCGCTTTTCAAATATCTTGCATTTGTTTGACGTAATGATCATTTCCATATCCTAATTGCCCGGAGCTCTCTGGTTTTGTCAGGTCCACGTGTGATCAGCTGATACAATTGTGTTTTCTCTGCTTTATAGTACTTGCATTTTTGATTTTATAGTCGGGTGCGAGTCGCAGTGTGCTAAAAACATTGGACTGGGTGGAATACTCATGCCTGGGCCAAGGAAACTTGAGAGCTCTGATCTCATTGAACATAGATCTCAGAAGAATCCGACCTAGCAGCTGAACATCAGTCTCGTTAGATGACATTGTTAATGTTTTCTGGTCTGGTCTGACTTGTTCAAGTGTTCTGCACAGTTTCCTTATGCCCACCCCAGCCTACAGTATGGGGCAACGGCTAGCCCATTTCAGCCACTGGTTCTCATCGCTTTAAATGACTCCATTTGGTTCTTGCACGTGTGCAGATCTGCCTAAAAAGATGTGCCCTTCTGTGCTATGGGTGGTGGGCCAACCTCTGCTTTCTGCTTTCATTTAATGTTCTTTAGATTTATTTTTGCAAGGGGTCTTATTGTTACTTACTTCCTGTTCCAACATATGCACGCAAGCTGTAGATGTGATATTTTGGTATCTGTCTCCAACAAAAAAGAAATGAAATAATAGCAGGTTTGTCAATGCCACACCAATTGGCTTTGCCAAAGCTTGTTTATCATTGATGAATCATTAGAGCGTATGGTTCAAACATCACTGCCAACTGCTTCCACGCGACAGTGATGTTCTTCAGCTCCTCCCTTTTTTAACCAGTAGTACTAACCATCATGGGATGTAGGCGCAGACTATAATGTGAGCATTGATTCCGCAAATCCCAGCTTGTTTTTTCAAAGTGGCAGAAAATACTGGCTGTTGAAGATCATCTTCAAGAAATGGGCCACCTGACAGCTTTAAACAGTTATGAAGATTACCACTTGCTATTATTTGTCCCTAGACGTTCACAAATGTTCCATGCTAACAAGTGACAGGTTTTCCTTTTAGTAATTACTATGCGCTGATTGCTCCTGTCTGTAGATATTAAGCATAATTGACTTTTCAGTTATTTGATAAAGCATACCCAGTTTTTGAAGTAATTTTTTCAATCTTCAGCAGCTACCTAACATTTCTGAAGCGTGCCACAAATTGTTTCGGTCTTCAACAGAAAGTGCATGGTTCATTTTCGCAGTGCTTAATTTGAGGCAGTGGTTGCTGGTGGCAGTCACCAGCATTTATTTCTGGGGATATGTAGTTACTTTTCCACATTAGACATTTACCAATAGCAAGACAGAGAAAATATGCACAAAGCAGAAAGATTAAGAAGATAAAGACTGAATACCAGCCACAAAGGGTGAAAGCAGGGACATGCAAGAGTGAGAGAGGCAATGGCAATGCGTATAGGTCTGGCGCTGGGCTCCAGCCTTCTGGCAATTCTTTTGTTTTGCCATGGTTTTTGCAAAACTTTATTGTTTGGGAATAAGCCAGGCCCTAGTCATTCTAAAAGCAAATCATTTGGTACAGTCCAAAACGTTTTATTGGTCTAGACAAACAAACATTACACTACTCCATGTCACTGAAGGTAGCTACTTAAGAAGCCTCTTGCCTTTGAGAAAGAAAGAAAGAAAGGATGAAAGAAAGCAATAATGAAGAACAAAGCGGGTAGAATACAGGCGAGGCAAGCTGGATGAGACCTGTTGCAGGGGGAGCTGGCATGAGGACCTGTTAATGAGGTTGCGCTGCGGCCTCCAATAAGTAGGTCCTGAGAGGGAGTGTGGGGTGCTGGGTGGTGGGATGAGGCAAACGACGGGAGGAGGGAAATGGTGGGAAGAGGGAAGAAATGAGCAGAAAAAGGCAAAGTAGAGGGCAGAAAACGAGCAGAAAGGCCAAATAGAGGGCAGAAAACTGAACAGAAAAGGCAAAACAGAGCAAGAAACGATCAGAGGAGACACAAAAGGCAAAACAGAGACCAGAAAAACGAGCAGGAAAAGCAAACAGAGGCAGAAAAAAGGGCAGAAAAGGTAAAGCAGAGCAAGAAATGATCAGAGGAGGCACAAACAGAGGGCAGCAGGTAGACATGCAGAAGAGGGCCGAAAAAACGAGCAGAAAAGGCCAAAACAGAGGGCAGAAAAATGAGCAAAAAGTAAAAACATAGGGCAGAAAAACTAGCAAAAAAGGCAAAACAGAGAGCAGAAAAACGAGCAGGAAAGGCAAATCAGAAAGCAGAAAAACTGGCAGGAAAGTCAAAACAGAGGTCAGAAAAATGATCAGAAAAGGCAAAACAGAGGGCAGTAAAATTAGCAGAAAAGACAAAACAGAGCAAGAAATGAGCATAGGAGCCACAAACAGTGCCTTTCCTGCTCGTTTTTCTTCTTTCTTTTTTGTCTTTTCTGCTAGTTTTTCTGCCCTCTGTTTTGCCCTCTTCTGCTCTGGTTTGGCTTTCTGCTAATTTTTTTGTCTTCTATTTGGCCTTTCCTGCTCATTTTCTGCCCTCTCCTTTGCCTTTTTCTGCTCATTTCTTCCCTCTTCCTGCAATGTCCCTCCTCCTTTTGTTTCTCTTCTCCTGCCACCCTGCTCCCTGCTGCCACCCAGCTCCTGCCCTCCTTTCGGGACCTACTGAATGGAGGCCATAGCGAGATGCAACAGTTCCCCTATCCAGCTTGCCCGCAGTCTGCTACCAGATGCTACCTGTCTACCTGCTGCTTTCTGTTTGCGCCTCCCCTGCTCGTTTCTTACGCTGGTTGCCTTATCTGCCTGTTTTCTGCCCTCTGTTTTGCCTTTCCACTTTTGTTTGTGCTCTCTGTTTTGCCTTTCTGCTCATTTTTCTGCCCTCTGTTTGACCTTTTTCAGCATGTTTTGCTGCCCTCTGTTTTACCATTCTTGCTAATTTTTACACCCTCTGTTTTGCCCTCTTCTGCTCTGTTTTGCCATTTCTGCAAATATTCTGCCCTCTATTTGGCCTGTTTATGCCTGTTCTCTATCCTGTACTTTGCCTTATTCTGCGTGTTTCTTCCCTCTTCCTGCCGTTTCCCTCCTCCCGCCACTCCGCGTCCCGCACTCCAACCAGGACCTACTTAACCTTAGGACCATGTAAGCCCTGTGGACTGTCCTGTTATCCATTTTAAAACGCTTGCTTTTACGCTTTTGCTTCTAACTGCTTTTATCTCTAGCACATAGCTTTTCCATCACGTTTGCCTGTGTCTTGCTCAGCAACTGGCACTTTTCATTTTTAGAACTTTTATTCTTTATAAATTAGTATAAACATTGTATTGCTCATTGCACATTGTCTTACCGAATCCCACTGCCTGAACGATCATGCCCTGGTCCGTCGCGGCTAAGTGCCGATTGCGCGGAGGGTAACTGTGATCAGCAGGAGGTTTCCGATAGGCTTACAGGATCATTTCGCCACTTTATGTGATGTGCGGTCTAGTCTTCAGCCATCATAATATTTAAAACCATATGAAACGGACACGGAGCGGACCAAGTAAGCTCTGCGGACTGTCCTGGTAATTATTTTAATACGCTTGCTTTTACGCTTTTGCTTTTAACTGCTTTTATCTCGAAACGGACGCGCAGCAGACGCGTGCAGCGGGCGCGTGCAGCAGGCGCGCTGCTGGTACGCCATAGGCAAGCCTGTCTGCACCCGTCCGTGCCTGGACTGTGCCGGGGGGTCAAAAACTCCGGACAAAGTACAGGATAGAGAACAGGCATAAACAGGCCAAATAGAGGGCAGAATATTTGCAATATACAAGTAAAGAACTTTGTGATATATATAAGACGTGCTCTAGCCCAGACTGCAAAATATGTACTCTAGATAAAGGATCCTGTGCAAATCAGAGCATCTGCACTTGTGGTTTCTCACTTCCGGCTCAACAAATGATTAAAGCAGCCTATGCCCTTGACATTAAGTGGAAAACAAATCAGTCAGGTACCCAAAGATGGGCAGAGGTGCACTGTGGCTTAATTAATTGAAGGTCACTCGCCAAACATAAATATGAAATAGCAGATACCATCCTACAGTATAACTTAGATGTGCTATTTCTTACTGAAACATGGGCAGACCTATCGTCCGACCCTGATTTTGTGGTTGCAGTCCCACAGGGATTTGTATCGCATAGATTGGACAGACCCATTAAGAGAGGAGGGGGGCTGGCGGTAATATACCGTGAACATTTTGGAGCCACATTCTCCCCAGTTTTGGAACCCCACTATGAAGGGCTCTATTTCGCGTTAGAATTAAACCCCAAAAACACCTTTAAGGGTATGCTGGTGTACCGCCCCCCTGGCTCCAGAGCCAGCTTCACTGAAAACCTAGAGTCATTACTGCAACCTTTCCTCTCTACTAAAGAGTTTACGATCCTGGACGACTTTAATATATACATTGAGGAATTGTCAGATAAAGACACAACCAGACTCATAGAAACGCTAGGCACAATAGGATTAGCACAGATGGTACACAAACCCATCCATGAGGCTGGACACACGTTTGATGGTGTATTCTCTTTCGCATCAGGCTTGGCAGTCAAGGATATCTATCTTCTGGTCTGGTCAGATCATTCATTAATTGCTATTTGATTACGCAGCTCCAATAACATTAGAAGCTAGGGCTACAAAAACACAGAAAAGCACCTATAAAGCCTGGAATAAGATAGATAAAAACATGCTGGAACTTCAACTGGAACAGACACAGCCGACCCCGAGCACGCATACAGATCACGCAGCTGAGGAATACACAGATTGGCTGAAAGATGCATTTAGAGCTACAATGCCTACAAAATTCAGGAAACCGTAGTCAACCATCAGCCCCCTGGTACACTGAAGCTTTGCGACAGGAGAAACAAAAATGCCACAGACTGCACAGGCGATGGAGAATGAATTATGACGTAGTAGACAAAAATATTTACAAAAATGCATTGGCCAACTACAAATCCCTGCTGACTACTGAAAAAGGGATGTTTTTTGCCCAACAGATCAAGCAAACCAAAAACTCAGCCAAATAACTCTTTGGGGTGGTAGAAAAGCTCACTACCACTCCCAGCAAAAAAACTACAAGGAGTAGTCAACTTTTATGTGAAAATATTGCCAGTGCGTTTAAGAACAAAGTCAATGACATATATAATACTTTTAAAAGTACTATCTCCAACAAGTCAGTCAAGGAGCCCACAAGCACTGAGATCGGAGGAAATCTTTTTCTGAACTTCTCACAGGTATCCAGTGAGCTTGTGGAAAAACTAATTCAGGAAATCAAATCAGGATCTCCACTAGACCCCTGCCCCCCTGCAGCTCTGAGGAACATTGCAAGGGAGGTGAGCCCAAGATTAACTAAAATATTTAATAATATGTTCTCCTCTGGGATTTTCCCGGCTATTTGGAAAGATGCAGCCATTCTTCCTCTAATAAAGTAACTACCAATTACCGTCCAATTGCTAGGCTGCCTTTCCCAGCAAAAATAGTGGAAAAAATCATGAATAGCCAGTTAACACAATTCATTCAAGATAACGATTTACTTGATCCCTCCCAGTTTGGCTTTCGCCCAGGACATAGTACGGAGACGGCACTGATCAAGGCCACTGAGGAGATTAGAGCAGTGATGGACAAAGGAGGTGCGGCTGTTCTGATCCTTCTTGATTTGCCAGCGGCCTTTCGACACCATGACACACTGCTACCGCACAGCATCGGGAAAATTAGGTGTAAAGGACCAAGCTCTGTCTCTAACTTAATCTTTTCTGCAGAATAGAAGACAGATGGTGACACTGGATCATTTTCAAGCAACTCCATACATGCTCCCATGTGGGGTCCCACAGGGTTCGTCCCTGAGCCCATCCTTTTTTAATATTTATGTTTCGGAACTGGCCCCGTTAACCCAACACTGCGGTTTTAACATAGCATCATATGCCGACAACACTCAGATTGTGATCACAGCTCAAAAAATTCAAGCTTCCCCTGCAGCGCAGTTTCAAAACTGCATGAGGGAAATCAGTAGCTGGATGGGAAGGCATTGCGTTAAGTTGAATTCGGATTAAACTGAAGTGGTGATCTTATGTAGCCTCTAGCCAAGATGGGATGAACTATGGTGGCCGGCTGAAATTGGAGAGCGTCCAAAACCGGAAGAAAAGGCAAAGAACCTCAGAGTTCTGATTGACAACACACTCACCTTCTCCCAGCAAACCAATGCCACAGTTTTGGCCACATCGTACTTGATAAGGAAACTGAAGAAGATCCTGCCCTACATCCCCCCTGATTCTAGGAGAACGGTTGTAACTACATTAGTATTATCAAAACTAGACTACTGTAACGGCCTCTATCTCGAATTACAGAAACATTATCTGAAAAAACTTAAGCTGCTGCAAAATGCAGCAGCCAGGCTTCTATTGAACTTACCAAAGTATCAATCAGTTGCAGAAGATATTCAGTAACTTCACTGGCTGACAGTGGCTAAACGTATCAAGTTCAAGGCACTGTGCCTGGCCGAATAAAGCACTGAATAATCTAGGACCTAGATATCTGAAAAACCTTTTCTCCTGGTACCACCTGGGCAGACACCTAAGGTCAATCAATGCCAGATTGATGTTGGTACCAAGGATTCGAACCTAGAGTTGGGGAGGTCGAAGCATAGGCCATGGTACAGCTTAAGTGGGGAATATGCTCCAGGTGAACATAAGATCTGTCAACTCTCTTGCCTCTTTTAGAAAGGAACTTAAAACATGGTTATTTGTGAATTAATATAAACTCTTCTCTCTTCCCTCAGGGCTTACGCTCAGGTTCAGCACTGAGACACCCCCGGGTATTTGTACGCTTTATAAGTTATATTAACATAACATAACATAAGGAAGGCCGTAGCGCAGCCACGAAGCAGATGTGTGGAGCGGGTGCACTGCTGTGCCTGGACCGTGCCCAACACCAGGAACCCTGGACCTCTCACTACCCACTGCTACAATGCCACAACTTCTGCTGCACTTCCTCCCAGCAATCAACTATAGGACCTATCACCCACCACCATTGCCGCTTCTCCTGCAACTCTGGGCTTCCAGCCCACCTTGAGTATCTCACCACTTCCCCCCAGAAAAGCATGAACAACCTGGAATCTCTTCAGTGAATCCTGCTCAACGTCCGTTCCCTCCGCAAGCACACCACAAACATCTGGGACACCATCACCACCCTTTCCTCTGACGTTGCCTTCATCACCAAAACATGGCACAACCCCTCCTCGAATCCCAACATCGCCAATGCAACAACACCCAATGGCTACAAGATGAAACACCATGACCACACCAACAAACGTGGCAGGGCTTCACCATCATCCTCAAGGAAACTATCCATTGCATCACCACCAATGACTATCTAACACCTTAACTACAAACTACAGACTGACGCCAAGACTATGATAAGAGGCACCCTCATATACAAACCCCTGGAACCCCGATTAGCTTTCTACAATGCCATTTTTAACCTCATGGCTCTCCTAGCCCTCGACTCCTATCACTACATCCTACTCGGCGACCTTGATTTTCAAGTCAACTACCTCAACTACGCCAACTCCACTACCGTTCTGGAGAACCTGAACAACATCGGCCCCACCCAACTGGCTACCGAACCCTCGCACAAACCCATACAACTCCATTTTCACCTCCAGCAACAGAATAAAATTCGTCCACATCACAGAACTCACCTGGACCAACCACGTCATTGTTCACTTCACAAATTCTGTAGCTCAGCACACCCATCCCCAAGCATCACAGCTCCTCTCACCGCAGCTGGGGCAAGGTTATGGAGACACAGTGGACAAAGGCCTTCAGCGCCACCCAACCCGAAGCTTCATCAGAACTTGACCAGGCCATCCAGAACTTCTCCACATGGGTCACCAAATGTGCCGACAGATTCTCCCCGATGAAACCAGCAAAAACAACAAAACCTCAAAACAAACCAGCTGGTAAACCCCAGAGCTCAGACACACCTAGCACAACTTTTATAGACTCAAGAAAAAGTAGCACGCCAGAAGGATCCCCTCCGACAGAGCCGCTTGCACAGCAGCCCTCAGCAACTACATTAAGGAAGCCAAGCGAAAAGGCATCACAGCCTGATCAATACAGTGGCCAACCACACAAAAGAACTCCTCAAAATAGTTAAGGAATTCTTCAATCCAGCAGCAACAGAGAACACAATCCACCCCTCTCAAGAACTCAGCGACACCCTCTTGGACTACTTCAACAGCAAGATTGCCATGATCTACAACAACTTCAACCTCCAACCTACCGCTCCCAACCTCAACAGCCTCAACCAACCAGCACACACCTGCTGAATGATCACCACTTGGTCTCCACTCACCACTCAGACCCCCACGGGCATCATGTCATCTTTTCTCTCCAGGGCACCCACGGACTCCTGCCCAACCGACTTTTCAACCCCGGAACTCACCAACATAATCAACACTTCCATCCCCACAACATCCTTCCTGGACAGATGGAAACATGCAGAGATCAGATCCCTCCAAAAGAAACCCCCTGTCGACCCTAACAAACTCAAATATTATCGACTGCTGTCCCTGCTCCCCTAACCAGCCAAAGTACTTGAGAAGGCAATCAACAAACAGCTTATCGAATACCTGGAACAAAACCACCTACTTGATGCCGCCCAACCAGGATTCTGTGCCACCACAGCACTGAGACCCTGATTGCTGCCACAGACAACATCAGAACCCTCCCCAAACATGGAGAGACTGTGGCCCTGATCCTCCTCGACCTCTCTGTTGCCTCAACACCCTTATTAATAGACTCTGCAGCATCAGCATCCAGCAACAAACCCTCAAGTGGATCGCCTCTTTCCTCAGAGAATGCACACAAAGCATCCGGCTGCCTCCCTTCACCTATGGACCCAAGGACATTTTATGCAGTGCACACCAAGGATCATCCCTTGTTCAATACCTACTTGACTCCCCTCACAGACATCATCAGACCCCACGGCCTCAACATAATTTCCTACACAGACGGCACTCAACTCATCCTCTCGCTCACCGAAGACCCCTCCACCAACAGAATCAACTTCTGTGATACCATGAGCAACGTAGCCAACTGGATGAGAGACAACTACCTTAAACTCAACCCTGACAAGACAGAAGTACTGATCTTCGGTGAGAACACAACTGTATAGGACCACAGCTGGTGGTCAGCAGAACACGGACAAACACCTACACCTATGGACCATGCACGCATCCTATGCATCATCCTCACCAGCAAACTGACCATGTAACAACAAGTCAACGCAATCACCTCCACCTGCTTTCACACCCTTTGTACGCTCCGCAGAATCTTCAGATGGATCCCGAGCAACACCAGAAAGACTGTCACTCAGGCCCTCATCACCAGCCTTGAATACGGCAACGCTCTCTATGCTGGCATCTCCAACCAGCTCCTAAAAAGACTCCAGACCTAACAGAATGGTGCAGCCAGACTCATCCTGGGCCTCCCAAAATAACCCACATCAACCCCCACCTCAGAAACCTCCACTGGCTCCCCATCCAGAAGAGATGTAAGTTCAAGGGCCACACACACACCTACAAAGCTTTGCATGATCATCGACTGCCCTATATCAACCACCTACCCACAAGACACCTGCACTCCGCCTCACTAGCCCGTGCGCACACCCCCGCATCCTCCACTGCTTGCGCGGGCCGCACCTTCTCCTAAATCACCGCCAAGACCTCCATCTTCGAACAGCACCCTCCCTGGAAGACTTCAGGAAGAAATTCAAGTCCTTACTCTTCGACTGAGAAATCGTATCCACAGCATCCAGATACCACTAGGAGTGACAGTGCTGTGCTATACAATTGCTGTTTGACAGATTGATTGAGTGGCCTGACTCACTGCCCCATGCTATATGCTGTAGCAGGCAGTAGGAAAATGAGAATGACCCAACAACAAACAAATGTATTAGGAAAGGTGTCTGAAAGCCCCTATATGAAAGTACATTATACATATTTCAGTAAAATCAAAAGATCTTGACTAACGTCAGACCCTAATAAAAGCGGCGAGGAGTGTCTGATCATGGATTAAAGAGGTTTCAGGTGAATTGAAGACTGCACAGCAGTAGAATTCGACATGCTGACATTGCACCGGATGTGGTCTTATGGTCACCAAGACTCATTCATTTACAAATTAAGCACTGCATTTTGAAGCTCAGTTTAGGTTTCATTTTCCTATTTGTTATATTAAACTAAATGAAGGAGGAAAAGGTTAGAAGTTGTTCATGTGACGTTTAAAGCACAATTTATCCATTGGATGCAAACGTTCTAAATCCGTTTTTAAAGTAGATTTCTACTGTTCTGTTGCCTTCTTTTTACAAATTCAACCACATTTCACTACATAAAACATTTGTATCTCTATTTATTTATTTAGTTGTAAGTTTTGTGCACCGCTACACGTTGCCTTATGAATACTTGGGAGGTGAGTTGCGTTTAAAAGTTTCTTTTAAAATCAAAATCATGAAGAACTCTACAAACCACCTAAAAGATGCAGAGACGTTAACATGTAATGTTTAACAGAGAAATGTGTTTTAAAATAGACTATCTTTTGAAATTAAGTGATGTTCCCTCCTACGCATGTTGCACTCGCGCGCGGGGTGATTGGCTCCTCTGCTAAATATTCTTTTATCCTCCTGCGCACACTGTGAGCGACCTGTCAATCATAAATGTAGAAGTGCTCACATTTGAGCTGCAAACTAGAAAGAGGGGATTGAGAAAAGGCGGGGCATTTGATTCGGCCCTGCAATACAAGAGGGTGGTTAATAGCTACCCCATTCTTTGGTTGAATCAAAGTTTAATTCCAGAATCCCCGGGCACGTTTCTGAATCAACGGTTCTGATGCAGCCATCTTTGATATTGCTCCTCGTATTCGACAGGGATGCCAACTTTCCCTGGTTCTGTAGGTAGGAGACAGGCAAGCCAAGTTGACCAATATGGTCACAGGGGAAGGCTGTGCAGTAAAATATTGTTGGCTGCATAAATGACGTGATCAAGAACTATAAAAATAAACACAAGCTGTGATGTTTATATCTGATGAATGAAGTTTCAGGTGCCAAATTTAATAGAGCAAAAGCCCAGGTCCTGATACGTGTTGGTGGCCTTTAAGTCATCTTGGGATTGTTCATGGTTCCACATTCTTACTTGACCATAGTTTGAAATGGATTTCTATCCTCTGCCAGGTGCTGCAGTGCCGGCGAGCTGGCCAGTACACTAGCATTTACACCAATAAATCCTGGTTTAATCTGTTGTTGTCTTTTCATGGCGGTCCATGGTGGTCCATTTCCCAGTTCCTGAATGATTTCTGACAATGAAGACCTCTTCCTTCTTTGGGGACTCCAACTCCAGAGATTTTACAGTTGTTTTGAACTGAGCACATCACCGGACCAATTACCCAACTGGAATTGTAATTGGATGGAGTGTTGGATGTGTGCAGTTTGCAGGAACATCCTAGAGGATTTCCTGTTATGGCCTATGTTAGGCAGCTAGGCCTACAGCGCTTAGGAGTGCCAGACACTTGCTGTGGCTTGTCGCCGAACCTGCAGTGTTAAGAAACCTGCACAGTGGTTTATATTTATTTATGTATTTTATTTATTTATTTAATGCAATTTTCTATAGCGCTAACTTTACCCAAAGGTGTGAGAGCGCTTTACAATAGAACCAAGTAAGTTACATAACGTACTCGTGATGGAGTTTACACATTAACAAGTTACATATACAATCACGATTATAAAAATTAAAGGTGGCATAACTAGGGTTATACAGGTACAGAATACATATTTACAAAATTGAGCTCACGTGATTGCCAAGCCGTTATGAGGGTCATGAACTGAATTGAGATATTCGTTGAAGTGTCCTTGGAAGAGAAGACTTTTAAGATCTGTTTTGAATGTACGGAAAGAGGCGTGGGCCGGATGATTGGAGGTAGTGTGTTCCAAATTCAAGCTGCATTATCTAAGAAGAATTGAGCCCTAAATCTTTCCCTATTGAAAGTAAGAGGTTCGAGCAGGACGCTTTCAGCATTGCGTCAAGGTCTGGAGCTGCCTGATATTTTGAGTTTACTCACCAGATAGCGAAGGGTGGAAGTGTGCAAGGCTTTGTAGGTGATACAGACAGTCTTGTAAATTGACCTAGCTTTGATGGGAAGCCAGCGAAGAGAAAAAAGTATGGGTGATCATTTCTTTTGGTTCTATATACGAAACATGCCGCTGAATGGATGATGGATATTAGAGGGGAAAGGTGGGTTGTGGGGAGACCAGCAATAGAGAGTTGCAGAAGTCCAATCTGGACAGAACCAATGATTGGACCACAGTTTTTAGGTCTCGCTCAGGAAAGAAACACCAAACCCCTCCAGAGAAGGCGCAATTTGTAGCGTGAGGTCTTAGCAATGGTATTGATATGGGAATGTGTTAGTTGGCAGAGGTAGGAATCTTTGTCCAAGATGGGGCCCTTCTTCCTAGTCAGGGTAAGGGGGATACACTTCTAAAATAACCTCTGCCCACCCCCTTGGTAGCTTGGCAGAAGCAGACAGACTTAATTCAGAGGCAGTGTGTAAAGCATTTGTGAACACATACAGTAATTTAGTGAAAACACTACAAATGGACATCACACCAGTTTAGAAAAATAAGTAATCTTTATATAAACCAAAACAAGACCAACCAACACAAATCCACAATACAGCTATCAAGATATCCTTAAAAACAGGTTATTCACTCAAATAAAGTTTGTAGCAACAAATAACTCCACCTGGAGTTATTATGACGTCGTGACAGATGAAAATCCCAAAGTACGGCGCCAATCGCTAAGTGCACGGCGTCAGGCGAGGTGATGTCACGGTGGCGGCGAGGCGTCAGTTCCTTATGGCAGTGTGCTGTCGATGGATTCGGGAGTCATCAATGTCGAGTATCGGCTCTGCATTGATGAATCACCATCTTTGGTGAAGTTGGGGCTGTGGTGCAAGTTGGGACGGTGCGTTATGGACATCACAAGCGGTGTCCTCGGCTCCGTTGTAGGCTGCGGCCTCGGTGATGGCTTCGGAGTCGATGCGGAACTACATCAGCAGGTGTCGGGCCTACGGTGCAAATTGGGGCGGTGCATCATGCTCTTCATGAGCGGTGCCCACGGCTTTGGTGCAGGTTACGGCATCGCTCGCCGGCATCGCTCTTGCAATTTCCTTCTGTGGTAGCTGAAACAGCAGTTCCAGATACAGAAAGACAGAAGAAATTAAGTCTTTGTGTCCCTGAGACTTCAGAACAGGAGGGAAGCTCTATTTCAAGCCCTTGGTGATCTTCCTCAAGCGGGGGACATAGCAAACAGCACAGTCCTTCTCCTTTCCAAGGCAGCAAGTAGCCACTGCAGGCCAACCTCAGACAGCACAACAGCACAGGGGCAGTATTCCTCCTCAGCTTCTCCGGTTCTTCTCCTTGGCAAAGGTTCCTCTTGATTCCCAGAAGTGATCTAAAAGTCTGGGATCTGGGCCCCTCTTTTTATACAGTAAACTTCTTTGTTCTCTGGTGGCAGAGAGCCCTGTGCTTGGTCAAAACCAGTTCTGTCTTCTCTTGTGCAGCTTCCTGGCAGGAGGTGGAGACAGCATTGTGGAAGACAGACCAGGCCCATTTAGGTGAAAGGAAATCTCCTCCTCCTAATCTAAATGCAGCCCAGGTCTATTCAGCCCAGCCCTGACTCATCAGACTCTCTGGAGCCACTGCACCTCCCCAGCCCCTGACACTCCAATCCCAGATAGTCAATTCACATCCTAGCAGAGGCACACTGGATGACTAAGCAGGAAAATACCTACTTTGTAAAAGTGGTATTTTCAAACACAGAATGTAAAAATCACCCTCACTAAAAGATGTATTTTAACATTCTGAGTTAAGGCATACTAAACTTCATTTTCCTACCTTGTTACCAGGGGATATATGTTTATAAGATGCTATAAGCACACTCCCCATTCTATCCTACTGGAACAGGTAGCCTTGCAATAGTGAAAAACAAACTTGACAGTAATTCACTACCAGGACCTGCCACACACATCAGGGCATGTCCTACCTTTTACATACATTGCACCCTGCCCACAGGGGTGCCTTGGAACCCTTACCTTAGGGCTGACTAACATGTAAGAAAACAGAAGGTTAGGGCCTGGCAGGTGGGTGCACTTGCCAGGTCGACATGGCAGTACCAGACTGCACACATGCCTTGCAATGGCAGGCCTGAGTTACATTTACAGGCTGCTTATGTGGGTGGCACAATCAGTGCTACAGCCCACTACCAGCATTTGATTTACAGGCCCTGGGCACACACAGTGCACTGTACTAGGGACTGACTAATACATCAAATATGCCAATCATGTAAACACCAATCCATAACAATAATTTACAAATGGAGAACTTGCACTTTGGTACTTAACAGCAGTGGCAAAGTGCCCAAAGCATCTAGACGAGCAAAATGGAATCCAACACACAGCAAAAACACAGGACGTCAAAAAAATACAGGGGAAACCCACGCCAATGATGCCAGGTAGGTTGAGTCTTTTGTCCAGGATGATGCCTAGGTTTTTGGTGCTGTCAACAATGATAGGTTTGTTGGTAAGTATGTGCAGATTGTCCATCCATGATTGAACAGGAAGAGGAGCCAGAAAGGTAGAGAGAAGAAGGAATCCTGTTTTGGAGGGATTCAGATTTAGTTGTTGAGTTGACAATCAATCTTGGATGGAGTTGAGAGAGGTGTTGAGGACTGAAATGTTGTGTGCAGAGGACAGCTTTAGGAAGGTTTGGGTGTCATCAGCATAGAGGTGATAATGGATCCTGGATTTTTTTAGGAGATTTCCCAGAGGTTCCATGTAAAGATAGAACAGGGTAGGCGCGAGCATCGAGACTTGAGGGACGTCTTGATGCAGAGAGACAGTTTGCTATTTTGATTATCTGGGATCTGCCTGGGAGGCATGATTCAAACCATTTGAGCATTGTGCCTTCAAAACCCATTCTTTGATTTAATGTGTTCAGAAGAGTGTTGTGATTAACAGTATAAAAGGCTGCGGATAGGTACAGAAGTATCAGGAGACATAACTCACCATAGTCAAGTACTCGCAGGGCATTGTCAATCAATTGTAACAGGGCTGTTTCAGTGCTGCAACCTTGAGTGAAGCCAGATTGGAATTTGTCAAGAAGGTTGTTGTCCTTGATATGTTGGGAGAGTTGCTTCGCTACACAACTTTCGGTAATTTAAGCAAGTAAAGGGAGGTTGGTGATAGGGCAGAAATTGTTGAGGTTATTCAGGTCAGCAGAGGATTTTCTAAGAAGTGGGTACCCTCTTCTGTTTTAAAGGGCAACAGGAAGGGAGCCTTGGTGGAGGAAGAGTTTAACCAGACTGGTCCAGTAGGGGAGCCTGTAAGTGTAAATGTCAATGGCAATGTCACTAGGTATGGGATCAATGGAGTGGTTTGAAGGTTTTGTTTCCAGAATGCTTTGGAGGAGGGCATTTTCAGTGATGATATCAAAGTTCTGCCACAAGACTATGGATTTGCGGTCCTTAAGGGGGGTAGGATGAGTGATATGATCCACAAGCGATTTCCCTTTTTCATCGAAGAGTAGTGCAAATTCTGCTGCTTTCTTTGGAGGGTCGTCAAATTTGATGGTTGATGAAGAGTTGCTGGAACTTTTGATAAGGTCAAATAGCTATTTAGGTCTGTTCTTGGCAGATTTGAGGATGATTCTGAAGTGAATCGCTTTTTCATGAAAGATCTGTTTGTGATTGCACGATCTTGCGTAATGGAGATTATAGAGATTAATGGTGGAAGGAGATGGTCTTCATTGTTTTTCCAGGTACCTCAAGTTCTTTCTATTTCCATAGAGAGATTTATTGAACGATGGTGCAGAAGGAGTGGCCTTTTCTTTTTACTTAGTAGTGGAGCAACATTATCAATCATGACTGAAATACTGGTGAGACACAGGGCGGTAAAACCATTGATGTCAGAGTTGGGGTCTAAGACTGGACGTGCCCTCTTAGCTGTGTTGCTGAGAATGTCAAGGTCGATGTTTTTGGTGTTACAGAACCAGGTAGTTGTCCTTTTAGGTTGGCCAAGAGTTACAGAATGTGATAGGTGCAGTGAGAAGGGGATGAGGAAGTGGTTAGACCAGTCTACTGGCATAGGATCAACAGCAGTTAGTATATTCACTTTGAAGATAACAAGGTCAAGAGTGGAGCCCTTGGAGTGTGTTGGTTTTGTGTTATGTTAAATAAGATCATTTCCTAAGAGAAATGTTGCATGCCTGTTGCCCCAGTGAAGATTGAAGTCTCCAAGAAAGATCTGCTTGTTGCTTTGTGAGTATTGGTCACTAGCCTTGAAGGCGGCGCGGTCACCTGGCGGGTGATAAATGGCATGAAACCTGAAAGGGGAGCTGTGCTGTGCTTGAAGCTCCAGGGAAAGGCATTCGAAGGTGTGGAAAGAGCTGCTGGGAAATTCCTTGAATTGAAGGGAGTTTCTGAAGATAACTGCCATGGGGAAACAGTGTTTACAATGCATGCATTAGATCACATGCCATTACAACGCGGTCATTAATACGAACACATTGTTACAATGCAAACCATTACATCGCAAGTCGTTACAATGACTTGCTGTAGGGGGCAGAATATGTTGGAATTACAATCCAACACCTTCCCTGCTGTTGCACAAGCTGGAGTGGGAATAGTAAATTATACTATTCCTAACTCCAGCGCGCCCCCTATAGCAAGCCATTGTAATGACTTGCGATGTACTGGTTCGCGTTGTAACAACGCGGTTGTTGTAAAGACCGTGTTGTAATCTCATGCGATCTAAAGCATGCATTGTAAAGAGATATTTTCACTGCCATGCCTCTCCCAACTTTATGCTCTCCATCATTTCTATAATGGAATAGTCTGTGGGGAGCAGAAGATAGAAAGAAGTGTGAGAAGTGTCATTAAACCAGGTCTCAGTGAGGAATAGTATATCAAGATTTTAATGATTGATGATGTCTGAAATGTCCAGCTTGTGTTTATTTACAGATCTACAGTTGTGAAGCAAACAGTGCAACTGTGATATGACTGTTTGGTGAAGGGGTTGTCAGGGCTTTTAGGGGCAATAAGGAAAATGTTCCTGAAAGTTGGTGCCTGGGTTGAAAATGACTGGTATTTGGTTCTGACCAGGGAGATGGTCAATATAGTGTAATGATTAGTGTTAGCTGGAGAGGAGAAGGCGTGGGGCCTAGAAGTATTGGAACTAGCCATCATCATCAAATTCACTTTATTCGGTTTTTGCATAAAACCATAAAAGTCAAATGAACAGAATATACAGAAACATCTGTCATCAAAAGAGTCTACCAGGTAACATCAAATGCCATTCACAGGAATAGAAGATACCATTATAAAGTGAATGTATAATATATGTTTAAATTGTGGTGCTTCCAAGATCACATCTCAATCATCCCTTATACACCTCTAACAGTTAATCACAACTGGCTTGGAGCTTAACAGCAGATTATAAAAACCTAAGAACATAAAAAAACAATGTTACCAGATAACATTTGTAAAAAGGTAAAAACAGGGCACACCTGCCTAAACTTAAAGTTTTTCAAAATGGGGATGATGAAAGACTTCCAGGGTACTTTATAATAACTACAGAACATTATAAAATGTAGCATGTCCTGTGGAGACTTACCATCGCAGCCACAGGACATTAGGTTCTGACCCATGCTACACCCACGTGGCTGCCCGGGAGGAGATAAAAGAGATAAAAACAGAACCTGGTCAGTAAGAAGTGGTCGTAACCACTTAAAGGCCCTAGAATATATGGTTCCGTGGCTTGAACGGTGTTCAGGATAACAAATCTGCATACAATAGGCTTCCTTAGCTCCCGATCTTCCCAGTCTAAGGTCCACTGTCTAAAGAAGGACTCCTTTGCCCACCCGAGGTCCTTCCTGGTCACAGATTCTGGGTTGGAAAATAAGTCAGCTCTTCCCAAGCTTGAGAAACATCTCTTGATATAATTAAGCCATTATTATTCATAGTATATTAATAACTACAATCCAGTAATTTTGACGATGTGGAAAGCAAATTTGGATATCCAGTATGTTGCAGAAAATTCGATTGCTGTTGCTCGCTATGTTACGTCATATATAGCCAAATCTGAATAGATGGAGTTGAAAGAAATGTGGGAAGAAATTTCACAAGAGAAGACTCTTAGTAACAAATTGAACAGCTTTAGTTTTAAGATGCTTTCCCATCGAGAGATTGGATCCTATGAATGTTCGCATCGGTTGACCTCTAAAAGTTTATATTCAAAGTCAACTGGAATTATTTGGGTAAGTCTAGGTCTTGCTGCAACACAAAATCGAGTATTGAAATCTGTACAAGAAAGTGAATACTTAGCATTGAATGAACCAGAAAGTAAAGATATTGTTAAAACGAATATGTTGGATACGTACTACTGTAAAAGAAGTCCACATCTGGAAAATAAATGTTTCTATTGAGTACTGCAACATTACAGCTTTCAGAGAAATGTTACAGAAAATATAAATGAAGAAAAATATGCAGTAATTGGATGTGAAGGATGTTTGGTAAAACATGCCAAAGGAAATCTTATTAACCACAGGAAACTCAGTTGCGAAACTCCAGATAAAAGGGAATTTTTCTATTTAGCACGTCTGCAACTTTTCAAGCCTAGGCGTAGTGAAATAGAATTACTTGGAGATCTTGACTGCTATGAAGATTCTTTTAATGCATGTAAAGATAGCATTCAATGCACAATGTTTCCAAATTATCTGCAAATGTTAAATGAAGAGAATGAACAAGAAGCTACTATTGCAGCTGAAATAGCTAAAGACAATTCTAAAGATAGTAAAAGTTCTGCTCCACTAAGTCAACATCCATTAGGACAACCAATTCTTGAAAATGAGGCAGCAATAACCATGAATGAAGTAGAAATAGAAATGCAACAAGCACAACAGGATATTATTGAGTTGGGAAACTTGGAAGAACAACTAAATATTGAACAAAAATAAATATATCAGGAAGTGACAGAATAGATACAGCATGGTTTACTGCATGAAAATAGAATGCCAATGCACATCATTTAAACCTATTCGAATGTATATCAGTGGTCAAGCTGGAACCGAAAAAGTTTCTTAATTAAAGATTTGACCAGTTATCTACAGAAAACCATTGAATCACATTTATCTTGAGTTGTCACCGCTCCAACTGGTTTAGCTGCACACAACATTAAAGGGATTACATTACATAGATTACTCATGCTACCAGTTGAACATGAAAAAAAGGTGGAATATCACGAGCTATCTGGAGAAGCTTGTTATGAAGTCTCAAGAGTACTAAAGAAAATTAAACTTCTGATCATTGATGAGGTGAGCATGATCTCAAACTTAATGCTTGCCTTTGTACATTTAGGAATGCAATTATGATGTTTCATTTGGCACGCAATTGTATTCGGTGATCTACCACAACTTACTCCTGTGAAAGGACAACTATTTTTTGAAACACTTGTCCATGAAGACACTCGGAAATCTTTGGGAAGTATTGGAAATGTAAACATTTGGTCTCATTTTGAATATAAAGAACTTATTAAGAATATGTGTTAAGCAAGTGATGAACATTATGGAAACATTCTTCAAGATATAAGAATTGATGTTTTGACAAAACATGGTAAAGAAGCTTTACAAAGTCGGCTACTATCGAACTTGTTTGCAAATGAAAACATAGCACTTGAAATAATGTACAAAAAAATTGGAGAAAAGAACTCTATAGTTTACCTAATGCCAACACTGCAAGAGTATTCTAAATTCAATCAAGAACTTTTGAAACTGGAAAAGCAACCAATAGTGAAAATGGAATCCATTGATAAAATGGAACACGAAGGAGTTACCATTCTTCTCTCAAGGAATTTACAGTCAAAATTGGATTCTTTGGAAAAGTCGGTGTCTAAGACTGCAGGTTTAGAAAAGACTTTATATGTATGTGTAAACTGTCGGGTAATTCTACGGTGTAATTTGGATGTAGAAAAAGGTTTAGTAAATGGAGCAATCCGCCAAGCACTACCCATGCAGTCTTCCAATAATCCAGGCAGTACTCCTGCACTCATGCAATCACCCAGGTAAAACTCATGCACTCTTCCAATCACCCAGGAACTACCCATGCACTCCTACATGCACCCATGCAGTATCCATGTACTCTTGCATGCACACAGGCATTACCCATGTACTTCTTTAATCACTCAGACATTACCCCTGCACTCATGCAATCACACAGGCATTACCCATGCACTCTTTTAATTACTCAGGCACTACCCCTGCAGTCATGCAATCACCCAAGTCCTACCTATGCACTCATGGAATAACCCAGGACTACCTTTCCACTCTTTCAGTCATCCAGTCACTACCCTTGCCCTCCTTCAATCACCAAGCTACTACCCATGCACTTTAATAAAATCACCCAGACACTACCTTTGCACTTGTCTAAGCACTCAGGCACTACTCATGCACTCCTCTATTTACCCAGACATTACCCCTGCATTCATGCAATCACCCAGGCACTACCCATGCAGTCTTACATGCACTCAGGCACGTCTGTAGCACTCATACAACCACCCAATCACTCCCCATGCAGTCTTCCAATCATCCAGGCACTACTCTGCACTCATGCAATCATCCAGGCAGTACCCATACACTTCTCCAATCACCCAGGCAGTACCTTTGCAGTTTTGCAATCACCCAAGCATTACCCATGCAGTTCTTCAATCACTCAGGCATTACCCATGCACTCCTTCAATCAATGAGGCAGTAGCCATGCACTTTTCTAATCACCCAGACATTACCCCTGCACTCATGCAATCACGCAGGCACTACCCATGCACTTCTTCAATCACTCAGGCAGTTCCCATGCACTTCTTCAATCATCCAGGCACTACCCATGCACTCATGCAGTCACTCAGGCAATACCTATGCACTCTTTTAATCACTCAGGCATTACCCACGCACTCCTCCAATCACCCAGACATTACTCCTGCACTCATGGAATCACCCAGGCACTATACATGCACTCCTTCAATCACTCAGGTAGTATCCATGCACTTCTTCAATCATCAGGCAGTGTTCATGCACTCTTCCAATCACCCAGGCACTGCCCATGCACTTATGCAATAACCCAGGCATTACTCCCACACTCATGAAATCACACAGACATTACCCATGCATTCCTTCAATCACTCAGGCAGTACCCATGCACTCCTCCAATCACTCAGACATTACCTCTGCACTCATGCAATCACCCAGGCATTACCCATGCAGTTACAAAATCACCCAGGCATTACCTCCTATGCACCCCTTCAATCATTCAGGAGCACCCATGCAGTGCTCCAACCACCCAGATAAAACCCATGCACTTATGCAACCACCCAGACATTATCCTTGCACTTATGCAATCACCCAGACACTACTAATACACTTTTTCAACCACTCAGGCAGTTCCCATGCACTCATGCAATCACATATGCCCTACCCATACACTTCTCCATATATTCCACTTACCACAATTCATAAAACACTTACAAATGTGTCTATTTTTAAACCAAATGAGCTGTTCTGAAAAGAACCATTTTTTCTTTTTTTTGTTTTATATTTTTGGTGTTTTTTAACTCTTTTTTTAAATGTTTTGGTGCATTCCTAAAAAAAAAAGAAAAACAAAACTGAACGAACAGTGAACATGTACAAAATATTATGCAATTATAAACTCATTGCATAAATAAAAAATAGAAAGAATTAACACTTGTGGTTCCTTATAGCAACCAGGATCGCATCCAGTGATTGCTCACCAAAACAGAGTATCTTTTTGCATTTTATGCAATGCTGCTCCACTCTAGCCAAGTCAGGGATGAAGGTTGGTGTGCCAGATGAAGAAGAACCAGATGACGTGCTCGGTCCAGCAGCGTTGTCTTCACTTGCCTGCTTTTCTTGTTCTCGACAATGCTGTTCTCTAGCAAGACAATGAGGATGCATGGTCTGCAGATGTTTTAGCATCGAAGACGTCCCGCACGAATACTTCTTCTCAGGACCTTGTGAGAGGACTTTCTGGCAGACGGTACAGGTTACCCTTCGGGCATTGACCTTTCTCTCCCCAGGTGGTATGGAGAAAAATGCCCACACGATGCTCTCGTACCTTTATTTGATAGGTTTCTTCAGGTCTTCTTCCTCTGCAGGTGGAAGCTGCTGAGGTGGATTGCCAGCTGCCAGTGTTTGATGCAAGAAAGAAAAAAAAAGACAAAGAAGAGAAGACAGGTGTGCATTCTCTGAGATGCTCCTGGAAGGATTTATAAAATGGGTGGGGTCCTTCAAGTTCTAGAATCAAAAGCTTCTAACCTATAAAATGCTTTCTTTTGAAGTCACATGGGATTCGTGCATCCGGCGCGCAATTAGTGCGAACCCGATGCGATTCCCCAAAAATATATTTAAGAATAATATATCTTTATTACAATTACAAATATATGATTTTTATAATTAGTTTAAATAATCTCTTGCTATAATATACATATTAAACTTATAGACATATACTTTTGAAACATAACACTTTTACGGTGTATTCGCTCACCCGGCGCAACCCCCGGAAATATGTACGTGACGTTACACAGGGCCGGGAACCGCACAGCCATCGCATACAAAACACGCATCCTACATGACTTATCCAATATGGAGGCAAAATTCTTGGATTCACGCATCCACGAGACAGGTACACGATGAGTACGCGAACCCACTTAAAAAAAAACAAAAAACAAAATGTATATTTCTTTTTTAGGAAAGAGAAAACATTATGTTATTTTTATAACAAATAAAAAACTAACAAAAAGTATTTTTGGGACATTATAGTTAGAAATTAACATTTAAAAAACCTTTGAAATTCACTGAAAAAACCATAAGTTTCAGGGACGTTATAGTTAGTAATTAGCATTTGAAAACCTTTGAAATTCACTGAAAAAAACTATAGGTTTTAGGGATGATATAGTTAGAAATTAGCATTTAAAAAGCCTTTAAAATTCACTGAAAAAACGATAGGTTTCAGAGATGTTATAGTTAGAAATTAGCATTTAAAAAACCTTAGAAATTCACTGAAAAAAACACGTTTCAGGGACGTTATAGTTAGTTTGACATTTCACTCGTACAAAACCAGAGAAATTCTGCTGTTATAGTTAGTTGAGCTGATGCAACTACAAAAAGGGACCGGGGGTCTAAAAAGAAACACAGTAAGTGATGTATATGCTAACTGAAGGTCTTCTTTTATCCCTGGCAATCCGAGCTGAGCATGATTGCCATCAAATTATATCATGTGATAGAGCTAAATTGTCAAGCCCTGTAAGTCATTGTTATCACGTGGTAATCTGCCACATCCATGAGGATGACCGTTAGAACGTAAGGGTCTCCTCCGTGGCGAGCTCATATGCTCTCCGTGGATGCCATTCCCCACCAAGGCAAACAATTCATGCCATAAAGTGTGCAAAATAACATAGAAAAACTATGAAAAAAACTATGTAATGCAGTGCAGTGAAAAATAAAAAGGTTATGAGAAAAGATGTTTTGGCAATATCTCTTTCCTCACACCTAGTAAAACCTGAAGGAGTTGAGTCAAGCTCCCGCTATTGATTCATAGTAGAGCACTATAACTCCTTATCTGAGGTCAACATGTTTCAGCCTAAGTGGAAGTGATCCAGGCTTTCATCAGGACCAAATCGAAGCTACTGCATATTAACCAACGAAATTTCTAAGCAATATAAGAAAGAAGAACCATACAACCTCGCTTGGTGCGAAGCCTTCATAAGCAGGATGCAATCATCACCTACAAGAAGATAAATCAATTATCATACTTTGTGTTATTTAAGAAACCAGAAACCAGCAGGCATAAAGTTACGTCCTAAATGGCTCAGATGTATCCGCTTACCCTGATAGTTCAAGGTCCAAACCTCACCTCCCTGGAACCTTCCTCGGGTGTAGATGAGGCCCCGCTCTATAATAAAACAGGGGAAAATAAAAGAGAATGGGCTCTGCAGCCAAGTTCAGGCTGAAACAGCCAAGGAAAACCCCATCAAAAGTATAGGGTCCAGCCGGGTTATATAACAATTATCCTTCCCACCTTTACACTCTTTAAAACAAATAGACCTGTCAGATGTCCTAGACCCATTGTGATCATGGAGACTGCTATTATACAAGGAAAACCAGTCACAGACTATACTAGCTAAGTGCCTCTAGATCTTCATGGCTAACCCGTTAGTATTAAGTGGCTTAATAGGCTCAGCACCACTCAAAACATCAAAATCAGCATGGTATTCATTGACTTTATGTCTAAATAATTCGCTTATGCTATGCAGGGGCGAAATAAATGTCCTCATTTCTACAATTATTGGAGCATGTATTCTCACTCAACTACGGCTCCAAGACCACTAAATGCAAGGACCATCAACCGAAAATACGTGTCCGTTGCTCTACGTAACTAGATCAATATCACTCAATTATGCATACACTGACCTGTCCGTCGGTACCTCTGGACTCCCGCCGAGTTCAGGGAAGGAGGCACCGGAGTCTTAAACATCTGCGATTTAAATACCCTATGTTGTGATGTGTCTACATCCGGTTATAAAAAAGCGCGCGCTCCTGTTGGTAGCGGAGTGGCAACGACGAACTACAAAATGACGTCACACGCGTCTCTTTTGTAGTTTTAAAGAGGCGCGCGCTCAGTCACACTCAACGTGGCGCCGCTAGACTACAGAATGACGTCACGCGTGATTGCCCTGTAGTTCTATTTGTCGTCTAACACCGATGCATCGCGTTAGATCCTGAAGTGCCCTATCATCTCAAAGATTTATTTAGAAAGGATGATAGTGCACAAATCTCTTCCAATTGTCTCTCGGAAAGGCTGTTTTATTCGACAGTCATTTGTATTAAAGCGCCCCTGGTTAGCTTGTGATGATAGACAAGGCGTGCCCTGCTTAATGTTACCATTACATTAAAAGTCACCCCAGACTCCAAATCTTGTCTAATGGAGCAATCTGAATAACAATACGTATTTGTCTCCACATGTCACTAAATGTGAAGAGAAAATGGTGTGTGTAATTAACATTGGGTCAGTGTGATAGTATCAACATCACTAATGCTCATACTGAGTGATCCAGCACTAAAACAGGAGATGAAAAACTGCGCCTGGTGTGAGCCTTCTCCCCAATGATGTCCCCAAGTGTTGTTTATCAAAGTCAAATCAGTGAAGGGTTCTGTCGTCAAGTATATAGAGTTCTGAGGCTCAATTGGGCCTGACTATAAATTAAAGGCTAACCCAGGGAATATCATCATTTAAGCCTAGAGTGTCACTATGTAGTCTGTACACCCATTTCTGCTCTTTCACAAATAGATATCTGGATATGTCGCTGACAGATGAGGGTATAATGGGTTTTTCAAGAACTGTCCATTTGAACTCTTCTGGTCCATGATGTTCATTAAAATGTCTCATAAGTTTTGTAGTGAGCTTCTTGCATCTGAAAGTGCTTTTGTGCTCCAACATACGTGCCTTAACCTTTCGAGTGGTCATCCCGACATAGTTAGTTCTACACGGGCAAGTGATCAAATAAATCAGATTACTGCTGTTGCAATTAGTAAAATGATACTGAGTCCAAGGTTTATCAGTTCCTATATCAATGGTCGTTGAATGTGAAGTTTGTGGACAGATTGAGCATTCGCCACAAGGATGGTGGCCGGTGGCCGCCGGTAAACCCCAGAGCGTACCCAATTGTCTCGGTAACGGTGTCTTAGGGCGTGTGTGAACCAATTTGTCCTTGATATTACTGCCTCTTTTAAATGCAAACAAGGGAAGAGGAATCTTGTCTTTGCTTGAATTCAGTAGACGCCAATGGTGTCTAATACACTTCTGTACTTGGTTTGAGAGTGTACTAAAAGTGTGTACAAAGGTGAGTCTATCTACAAGAGGCTTTTGCGTTGGAAGCTCTAAAAGGGACTCACGATGATTATTGGCAGCTCTCTTGCGGGCGCGTCTTATCAGACTCTGAGGGTAATGTCTTTCCAAGAGATTGGTAGTTAGCAACTGGGTATGAGTTTTAAAGCCCTCCGTTGTAGAACAGTTTCTTCGCACTCGAAGAAATTGTCCGTAAGGTAAGTTGTCTCTGAGTGCCTTTGGGTGCTGACTGTCATATCTGAGGAGCGAGTTCCTCGCCATGGGCTTTCTATAGATCTCACTCTCTAGCCCATGAGATGTTACAAAAATGGACAAGTCAAGAAATGACAATCTGGTCTTGCTCGCTTCCACTGTGAATTTGAGGAAAGCGTTTTGTGCATTTAACCATTGATGGAACTCAGAGATGGAATCGAGGTCTCCACGCCAAACGACCAGGACATCGTCAATGTATCGCTTCCACAAGCGAATCGATGCAGAAAATGGATTAGTGGGCGCTAGGACGTGTTCCTGTTCGAATGCATGCACATATAGATTCGCCAGGCTAGGCGCGAAGACGCTTCCCATACTTGTCCCGGAGGTTTGCAAGTATAAGGAGTCCTCGTATTTAAAAAAAATTTCTTTCATGGCCAGGCGTGCCAGTGTCATAATGAAATGAACTGGGGTTATGGAATGTAGATCAGTGCCCTCTAAAATGGACATGATGGTCTCCAAGGTTTCATCCTGAGGAATCGAAGTATAAAGGGACTCTACGTCAAAAGAGACCAAGTAGTCCTTTTCCTCATCAAATTCAATTGTTGGTAATAGTCTCAGTACATCTTTAGTATCCTGAAGATACGTCGGCATCTGTTGTACTATAGGCCTCAAGAAAAAGTCAACAAAAGTTGACAGAGGCTCTAAAATGGAGCCCTGGCACGAGATGATAGGTCTTCCGGGCGGGGGCCTTTGTTCTTTGTGTATCTTCGGGAGGATGTAAAAATAGGGAATGACAGGAAATGCAGTTCTTAAAAATTGAGCTTCCTGTGCTGTGATCCATCCCTCATTGAGCGCCTCTTCACTACATTCTAGAATAGTTGTCTTTAATCTATTCGTAGGGTCATCATGCAATAGCCTGTATGAATTGGCATCGTGTAATTGGCGAAGGCATTCAGTTCTATAGTCGTCAGCATTTAGGATGACTATAGCCCCGCCCTTATCTGCCGGCTTAATGACAATATCCTCGTGTTTAGCTAAAGTTTGGAGAGCCAACTGTTCCGATCGTGGTAAGTTCTTGTAACTGTTGTTGCGTTGAGTGCATAAATCACTGATCTCATATCTGACTATATTTTCAAAGACTAAAACTTGTGGTGGGACCGCATGGCTTGGAGGGTTGAACGTAAATTTAGTTCTTAAACCAGTGTTCCGTTCAATGTCCTCTGTTGTGGTCATCTCTTTTCCCTGGAAGAAATAGTGCAGCCTGATTTTTCTGAAAAACTTGGCAAGCTCGCATTGTATTTGGAAAGGATCGCCATCAGATGTTGTGACGAAACCCAGACCTCTGTTTAGCACCCGTTCTTCATCTTCGGCTAGGGTGCGTCTACTCAGATTCACTACTAGATTAGGTTCTACTATGGGCCTGTCTGAGCTGAGTTTCTCCTTGTGTTGCTCCTGGTCCCTGTGTGTGGGCCAGTGCTTGGCTCCCAATGAACCTGGGCCTGTGGGTTTCTTCTTTTGCCTCTTGGTCTTGGAGGGCCATAGCCTAAAAAAGACTGGTCCTCGTATGTCGCTTGGTAGGGTGTCATGGGGGTAGGGAACATAGGTGTTTGAAAACCCCAAGGAGGTGGTGGTTGCCACCATTGTTGGAAATGTGGATTATAGGGACCTCGTTGATTAAACGGTCGCAAACCCCGCCCTCTACCTCTCATTCTCGGGCGCTGATTGGTGGGTTCCTCAGTGTCACTCGAGAGATCATCAGAGCTGGATCCAGAATAAGTTGATCCATATCTTTTACCATTGCTCTTGAATTCTGGTGGTGAGTAGTCTTCACTCGTATAAGGATAGACTTTCTCATGTTTGAATTTTGCTAAGTCTTTTTTAAACTTTTCAATTTTGGCCATTAATATCGAGTCTTTGAACTCTTTATTGTTTTTATTCGATTCTTCCAGGTTTTTTTTAAAAAGGGTTGCTGTCACAGTGGTTTTTATTTGTGCCTCCAATACTTGTATCTCTACAAGGATAGAGTCTGCAACTCGTTTAGCGGTACTGATTATTAAGATTAGCCAATCTCTAGTGCACCGCCAAGCTATTAACGACCAATCCTTTCGAAAGGTTTTGTCCTCTAGGAAAAGTCTTGGTGCATTATTTACTATCAATCCTGGAGGGGCACAGTTGGCTCGTAAATATTCCGCCATTATTGCGCCATGTATAGAGGCCCGTGAATGAGATTTTTTCAAGAACAGAACTTTTCCCCAGTCATTACTAGCATCCGGCACAGAAGTACTAGCTATATCCAAAATACTTGGCATATTGTCCAAGATCGCCTGATATACTGTGTCATCGTATGCTAAGCCACTGAATTCTGCCATCTTTATAAGTCAAAGTGAACGCGTTCTAGGACACCCAAGCAGGAAAAGGTCTAAAGAGACAGTAAAGACTATAACTATAACTCGCGCCCCCGCAATGCACTGCTGATGGCGTCACATATTACATCATTCATGACATGGTCAGTGACATCACTGATGACATCTCAAATGATATCAATAATGACATCAATGATGACATCATCCAAGCGATAATCTGATGCACCTCATCAAACCCTAATATAATCTTTGACACACCCACTCTAAAACACAGACTACCATTTTTGAAACCATAGACACACCAATACCAGTAACTACATACCCACTCACTGATTCCTAGGTCTACACACACATCCACTCATTCACCCATACAGTCACTCATACATGTAATTACTCAGTAAATACAACACTATCATTTGCACTCACACACCTATACAGACACTCACACACCACCACTCATCCATTGAGGTACTCACACACCTAGTCAGTCATGCAAAGAATCAATCACACTCCCATTTACTCACCTATACAGTTATACACACACCACCTCACTTGTTCATACAGATACTAACACATACTTACTCTCTTATACAATTACTGATACAAGCACACACACATCCATACAGCCACTCTCACAATTACTCGCTCTCACATATAGTCATTGATATACTCCAACACTCACATTTACTGCCTTTCACATATGTACTTACTCAAACATATACCACTGAGACATCCATTCACTCACCAACAGCGGCCGCTCAAACATTAATGCAAGGGAAGAGAACAAGGCCCGATCGTAATTGGAGGACGAGTCCTCCTATTAGTACTCACAGTTGCCGTTGGGTGCATTGACTGCCAGCAACTACCCCTTAACATGTCTGCCTGCATATTACCGGCCTGCTTGTCCCCGCCATCTGATATAGTGCAGGAGACTCATCTGGGTGGAGTCGTCTCACTTCCGGGGCAAGGAGGAACGTGGTGGTGCCCATGCATGGGCGCCATCTTGGAGTGCCTGAATAGAGGTCTAGTAGTGCGGGCGCCACATTGGAGTTGTGGCATGTGGTGACACGGTGGTGCCCATGCTTGTCATGCAATAATACCCTTGCTAAGTTTTACATTGTAAAATGATAGCACCAATAGAAGTGGAGGAAATGTACCATATCGATATTTACCTTGAAGAACTGGAAAATTGGGTCATCGCAAATAATTTAAGACCATATACCAGCAGAATTCATATCAAATAGCAATAGGACAGACAATATACAAGCACTTTAAATGTTGTCATTAAACTGTGAAAGTGAAAAATTGAAGTTTATTTGTATGTTTCATTGACTAATGCATGACATTTGTTGTTGTGGGGAATCAACCCTCTATACAGGAACAAGTGGGTGAAGTTATATTGGCTCAAAGTTGACAACTTTGGAACAACATTCACATTTATAGAGGTTTGAACAAGAGGTGCATGTTTGCCCCCGTAATTCAATCTCTATATAGCTATTACGGCTGCAGCAAATTCCACAGAAGAAATCTCCAGCTTGCATTGCAATATGCAGATGATATACTTGTAGCAGAACACAGAGGTGTGTGGTTTAAGAGATCTTTCAGCACAAAATGCATATAAGATGACTGATGAACAGCAGCAGCCCTCTGTATGGGCTGAGGGGCCCACACCCCCCATTTTCTTCCTGGCAAGAAGAGTGTCTCTCAGGCTGAATAAAGGTCGGCCTGACAGCCACATTATTTATTTAGGTCAGGCAGGCAGGAGCTAGACATGTGCTTTATGCACAGGTTCTTGGTTGCCTGACTTGAATTTTGCCAGGCTAAGGATTTCACAGCCCTGTGGGCATAACCTCCTCAGTCTGGCAAAAATGCCTTGAGGCACTCCCCCTCATGAAAAGGTGGAGCCTCACCGATTGCCTCAGACCTGGGTACTTCAGTTTTAAGTCCTGAAGTGCCCAGGGTCGAGTGTCAATCAGTGACACCTCGTCCCACATTGGTGGGGTAACTGTCCCCATCCCACTCTGCCACCAGGTCGGGATTGCTGCCTTCTTTCATTGGCTAACCTAAGGTCTGCCAATGAAAGAAGGCAGCAGTCCCAATCCTCCTGGGCCTCCATGCCTCTAAACCCCTGGGGCCACCAGAGGCTAGAAATAATAGCTAGCAATAAAAGCCCATCAGTCCTCATCTGTGAGCAGGGACCTGCAGAAGCTCATCAGAAAGTCTGAGTACTTACAAATCTGTAGTTTCAACAGCCACTCCAGTCCATCATTTTGCAGGCTAGCCAAGTGAGGGGTCAAAAAGGGGGCACAACTAATGAACATGGCACAGTCTTCCATGATTTAAATAGTGACAGTAGGTGTAGGAGTTCTCACTGCCAACATCTCGCCCTTGCCACCACTAAGCTGCATAGGCCGCTCAACAGCAGGTCAAGCCCCAACAGACTCACAGCTCTGAGTACAGCACTCTCCAGCAGCGCCCAGTCATCGCTGCAGTAAAAAGGAGGCAGAAGGGCACCCTCTCTCTAGTCAATACTAAGAAGCTGGGGGCAGGCACAATAACAGGCTCGGCAGACTTCAATCTGATTTCCCCAAGTGGGCATCAGGTTGCACACCCAACACACTGAGGGTCCCAATCTGTGTGGTAACCCAGCAAGGTTAGCAGTTGCCTACCCCTAGTCCCACTAACAAGTCCAATCCCCGGATTGGCATAACTCCTTGGAGAGGAAGGTGGCGAGGCCCTGGATTCTGGAGCGGGCCTATGCAGGCAGTTACGCCACAAGGAAAATCAGCAAATTTGGGCTGCCTAAGGTGAAACTACCACTCCCAGGGAGTCTATGGAAAGATACCCCCTCTGCAGGGACATAGCTTGAGGAGAGGAGTGTGGATTGTTAGGGGTATTTAAAAAACAATTTCTTTCATGCTAACCAAGTTTTAAGAGATGAGAGAGAGAGTGAGTGTATTTTTGTCACTGTGGGCATGGAAAAATCCAAAATGAATTCCGACAGCTACCTTACAATACCTAACTGAAAGCCCCTCTACCCAACTTTTTACTACAGAATACATTTTTTGGGGGGTGTAACACTCCAAACACCCCCCAAAGCTACGCCCCTGCCCCTCTGTGGATGTTTCTCGGCAGCAAAACACTATGTGGAAAGTTGAGTCTCAGGAACAGGCTAGCAGGGCTCAGTGATCAGAACGCCATCTTCGACCACAGCTCTTTGCGGCCCCCAACTGTAGTGTAGTTAATGCCATCTCCCACTACTGCCATTGTTTATCCAGGGAGGCTGAGTTCATGGTCGCATCTCTTACTATGTATGTCCTTTAGGGTGGTCAATGGCTTACCCCAGTATAAAAAATTATGTCAGATCAGACTTGAACTTAATTTACATTGGCAATTGCTTCAAATAACGTCAAAGTTCCTTATTTGCTCCCATTCGCTGCCTCATGCTTCTGAAAACACTCTCAGATGCATGCTGTGATAGCAAATATCAAAGGACAATTGGTCACTCTCGTCATAGACAACTTACATCAACAAGCATTGGCAAAGCCAATAGGACTCGCCTATGGAATAGCTTTTGGCATTGCCAACATGTTTTAACCATGTTGTACACCATCGTGGCTCCTGTGCAGCATGGCTAAAATGTTGTGGTGTAGAGGGGAATCACATGGAGTGGAGTGTCATTGAGTGGAGTAGAGTGGAGTGAAGCTTAGTGTCGAAGAGTGTTGTAGAGAGGAGTGGCATAACTGTGGAGTAGAGTGCTTCACTGTGGAGTGGCATAGAGTGGAGTGGCATAGAGTAGAGTAAAATGCCATAGAGTGGTGTCGAGTAGAGTTTCGTAGAGTGGAGGGTCATGGTGTGAAGTGTGGTAGAGTGTTGTGGCATGTCACAGAGTAGAGTCGAGAGTCATAGAGTGGTGGGTTATTGAGTGGAGTAAAGTGTTGTAGAGTGAAGTGGAGTGGCATGGAGTTGTGTGGAGTGGAGTGAAGTGGAATGGCGTAAAAGGGAGTCAAAAGGAGTGGCCTAGAGTGGAGTGAAGTGGTGAAGAGTAGAGTGGCCTAGAGTGAAGTGTTGTGGAGTGCCGGAGAGTGAAGTGGCACAGAATGGAGTAGAGTGCCTTAAAGTGGAGAGCTGTAGAGTGGAATAGAGTAGAGTGTCATTGAGTGGAGGGCTGTAGAGAGGAGGGGCATAGAGTGGAGTATTGTACAGTGGTATGGAGTAGAGTGGAGTAAAGTGTCATCGAGTGGAGTGAAGTGGAGTAGAGTGGAGTGGAGTACAGTAAAGTGTCATAGAGTGGAGTGCCATAGAGTAGAGTGGAGAGTTTTAGAACAGAGAGTGGCACAGTGGAGTGTTGGGGCCTAGATTGAAGTGGCACAGAGGGTCGTAGAGTGGAGTAGAGTATCATAGAGTGGAGCAGAGTGTCATCAAGTGAAGTAGGGTGGAGTGGCATAGAGAGGAGTATGCATGGTGTGGTAGCGCACTGTCATTACATATAACACATTTTCAATTGAAATGACCATTACATTTGCACATACAGAGTTACTGATAAAATTATACAGTGCACGAACGATAAAGTGTGGAAATAGCATCGCCTAGTGTATTGATTTATTTTGTTTCCACCACACTTTCAATGACAAAAAAGTGCTTGATTTGTGCTTTTCTAATTCTGATAAATTCTAAAATATTTGCGCACAGTTCATTTACAGACATTTAAACTTTGTTGTGTGCTAGAAAAAAACCTTTCCTTTCCCATACACAGCAAGATTATCACATGAATTCCCACACTTTGAAGTCTGAGAAAGAAACGTAAACACCAAGCTCCCTCAAAAGACAGAGCTTGACATTTGACCTCTGTCTTTGAATGCACAGAAAATATGACAAGATAAGAGCTAAATGTATAGGCCTGTTTACAGAAAGCGAGCACTAGGGGGGAGAATACAGTAAACAGGCTATGCTCAACAGGATGGACTAACTCTAGCTGAATGGCCAAAAAACAAATAAAGCCGGCATATAGAAAGGAAGCAAAGTTGTGTTACAGACCACAAAGCCAATGGTAAGCAATGGGTGGAATAAGCTTTAAGAATGTCCACAAGAAGTTGTTTTGCATAGCTGTCTGGTAGGTTTTGACCTAAAACTGCTCAGCTTGCAACCCTATTGCAAACATCAGCGTCTCTCATTAGTAATAAATCAATAATAAAAAACGCAGATAGGAGTTTGGAACAAAAGTGATACATGAACGGCGGTTCTTCTGAGAATGAATTACCTGGTCTCTGTTAGACCTGGCATCCTTGACGTGGTTTCCAATGTCTTTCCGCCTCTACATCCTGTATTGTTGATGTTGTGCTTGACTTCATTTTTGCTGGTTTATGTACACTGGGCACTTTACCACTGCTGATCAGTGCTAAAGTGCAAGTGCTAAAGTACAGGTGCTCCCTGTGTAAATTGTAATTCTGATTAGTTTGCCGTGATTGGCATATTTTATTTCCTGGTAAGTCCCTAGTCAAGCGCACAGTGTGTGTCTAAAGCCTGTAAATCAAATGCTACTAGTGAGTCTGCAGCACTCGTGCCACCCACATGAGTAGCCGTGTAATCTTATCTCAGGCCTGCATTGCAGTGCCTGTGGATACAGTTTTATACTAATGTGTTTGTAGAGGCACACTCTTAGTGATCCTGGTCAAAACTGTTTTTTATGATACTCTTGTACTAAAAACTATACTCAATTCAACATAAAGCGTGCTGCAGGGGAAGGCATGTACAGTCAAACAATGTCATCAAAACACATCAATTTGTGGGATCAATAGGACCCCGTCCTCTGCGCACTGTAGCTATGGGTGAAACATACCGTGGTATGTCTACATCATGAACTTTCACAACTTCAAACTAGTTTAGTGAATTACAAACATAAATCAGATCCACTTCAAACTCAGGTTTGTTCAAGTGTTTTTAACAATAAAGTTTTTCAAATTTCAATTGGAATAAATGTCCATAATTTCATCAAAACGAAACAAAAGTTTTTCCAAAGTACATTCGCTTTAAATCAAAACTTTTCTTGATGCCCAATGCATTTCGAGCCGGTCTGGCTCTTCTTCAGGGGCTTGAATTCTGAAAAGATGAACATAAACAATATACTACAGGTATGTCACAGACATCAGACGGATCATAGCAGCATCAATACATTACAGGTGTGTATACCAGAGCTTTGTGAATCAAAGGTGTACTCATAAAGATAAATAAAAATGAATTAAACATAAGGTGAACAAAAGGAGAAAAGGAGAGACAAGCAGTCCTTCACCATGATGTACCACTTCCGTAAAGACAGAACTAGTCTACCAAACGCATGTGTATACACTCTCGTATACCGGTGAAAGTACTCAACCACTTGTCAAAATTCATAGGGCCACCCGTGAGACGCCCAACGTGATAAAAGCTAGGAGATGTGTGCCTTAAACATCATCGTGACTAGCGCTGTAAAGCGAACTGCTGGAAAACCACCTAAACGAGAGAAATCAATGCTCAGTCCATCCGGAAAGAGGGATCAAAAAGTCGTGAACTAAACACTTCTGCAGACTAAAGAAGAAATATTACCAGGTGAGAAGGCTCAAGTCGTCGAAGATTCTTCTTGTTGGCTATGGGGCGAACTCGGGAGTATTCTACCGCGTCCCCGCCGCGACTAAATGCAAACACGGAAGTCCGCGGTCATATCAGTGAGACTAAAGACGGACTTAGATACACTCTCGTGAGGTGAGGTGAAAACTAAAAACGGACCAACTAATATACGAGCTAAGGCGAACTCAAAGCATGAGTGACCGCCATGTTACCTTGGGTGCGCAATATAAACTAACTGTAACACCAGTGGACATATGTGAGAAAATAGGATGAAATTAGATGAAAGATTGAAATAAAAATGGAAAAGAACTGAATAAAATAAAGGAACAAAACAACTGAATAAAATAAAGCAACAAAACAATATGAGCACATTGATATACCAGCATTTTGCACGCAAAAAATAAACCGTAGACAGTAATTGTATTCAAATTATAAATAACATGAATAGTCAATTCGATCATTAATTCCCTTGTCTAACAAGGTATCAAGACGTCTAATCCAGAATGTTTCTCTTTGGAGAAGAGCTCTGGTCATGTCCATATCAGACTGGTGTGTTACTCTTTCTAACACTGAGAATTGGAGTTGGGCTATGCTATGTCTTTCCTCCTGCCAATGAGTAGCTAGGCTACTACTTTTGTTTTGTGTCCTTATTGTACTCTTGTGTTCCGATATTTGAACTTTAATCCTGCGTTCAGTCTTACCAACGTATAATTTTCCGCATGGGCACTTGATGTAATAGATCAATTTCTCTGAGTTGCAATTAGAATGATGAAACTCATGATTTGAGTTCGCCTTAGCTCGTATATTAGTTGGTCCGTTTTTAGTTTTCACCTCACCTCACGAGAGTATATCTAAGTCCGTCTTTAGTCTCACTGATATGACCGCGGACTTCCGTGTTTGCATTTAGTCGCGGCGAGGACGCGGTAGAATACTCCCGAGTTCGCCCCATAACCAACAAGAAGAATCTTCGGCGACTTGAGCCTTCTCACCTGGTAATATTTCTTCTTTAGTCTGCAGAAGTGTTTAGTTCACGACTTTTTGATCCCTCTTTCCGGATGGACTGAGCATTGATTTCTCTCGTTTAGGTGGTTTTCCAGCAGTTCGCTTTACAGCGCTAGTCACGATGATGTTTAAGGTACACATCTCCTAGCTTTTATCACGTTGGGCTTCTCACAGGTGGCCCTATGAATTTTGACAAGTGGTTGAGTACTTTCACCGGTATAGTAGAGTGCATACACATGCGTTTGGTAGACTAGTTCTGTCTTTACGGAAGTGGTACATCATGGTGAAGGACTGCTTGTCTCTCCTTTTTTCCTTTTGTTCACCTTATGTTTAATTCGTTTTTATTTATCTTTATGAGTACACCTTTCATTCACAAAGCTCTGGTATACACACCTGTAATGTATTGATGCTGCTATGATCCGTCTGATGTCTGTGACATACCTGTAGTATATTGTTTATGTTCATCTTTTCAGAATTCAAGCCCCTGAAGAAGAGCCAGACCGGCTCGAAATGCATTGGGCATCAAGAAAAGTTTTGATTTAAAGCGAATGTACTTTGGAAAAACTTTTGTTTCGTTTTGATGAATTTATGGACATTTATTCCAATTGAAATTTGAAAAACTTTATTGTTAAAAACACTTGAACAAACCTGAGTTTGAAGTGGATCTGAGTTATGTTTGTAATTCACTAAACTAGTATGAAGTTGTGAAAGTTCATGATGTAGACATACCACGGTATGTTTCATCCATAGCGACAGTGCGCAGAGGACGGGGTCCTATTGATCCCACAAATTGATGTGTTTTGATGACATTGTTTGACTGTACATGCCTTCCCCTGCAGCACGCTTTATGTTGAATTGAGTATAGTTTTTAGTACAAGAGTATCATAAAAAACAGTTTTGACCAGGATCACTAAGAGTGTGCCTCTACAAACACATTGTTATTCTTCATCTACAGTCTTGAGTAGAGAGCACCCAACCATGTCATTTGACGCTATCACAAGTCTCACCGACAACAGGGCTAATACCCTTGCTTACACATCCGAACAAGCTTCAGATATCTATTCACTAATACAGGAAGTTAAAGCATCGGATCTTCAAGGCAACACAATCATTCAACAATTAAAACAACTAGAATTTCTAGTTAGGAGAGAAATGAACCAGCGTCTCCACGCATCTACCCTAGTACAGTATCACCGAGCCAAAATGATACCGCGTGGGCTGAGGTTGTCCATCAAACCAATGCTGTTTAGGTTTCACCTCAACAAAGAATTTATGGACAAATGGTTCTCAATATTAAATAAATGTTCTCTCGATTTGATCCTACTTCTAGTAGAGGAACTATCAAAAGCTATCAAAGAAATCAATAATGAAATTGACGAGATTAAACATAATTTAACAACTCGAATGGAAGAAAGCGAATGGACAAAATCTCTCGAAGACATCAACATGAGATTGGATAAATATACTAAGGAATTACAAGAGGGTAAACTACGGAAGTATAAGAGAGACACTTTAGATTATAAACTGAACGAAGTTTACACGTGGGCGGAAGTATATGCCCAGCGACGTACGTACTTTAAAAAACCAAACATCACCACCTCGTCAGAAGAGAGTGTGGCAACTGAGTCAGACACAATCACGTCCAGACCATCAGCAAAAAGTCAAATGCAAAGTGCAGTACACACTACAAAGAATATCGAAAGTGCATCCACCTCAATTTCAGTGCATTTTTTGTCCAAGGACCCGGATTCCAGTCAACCACCAGGAACATCAAAACTCGTAAAACCAGGAGAAGCAGTAGGAAAGCCAGGACGAACACGAAGCCAGAAGCAAACTTAGTTGTTAATATTTCTGCGAAGGAATTTACCTCATCCCAAATTCAAATCTTGAACAAAGGTCTGGGCTTTGTTCCCACATATGACACTAACATCTTGGAATGCGAAATAGCCCTTTTTAAATTCTTGAGAATCTTACAGTTAAGGCACCTCTTTTCTAATGTGTTACCGCCGAAGAGAGAAAAAGAATCAGCCGAATTCCTGGAATTTCGACCTAAATCAAAATTTGAGGCTCCTACCTCTCATAAAACACTGGATTCATTTGAGAATTTAGTCAGAAAAGATTTTCATCACTTGCATTTCAATAAATCTACGAAGACTAATTTATCCAAACATGAAACCCGAATGTTACGCTCTATTCAAAACGACGATGATATACATATACAAAGAGCGGACAAACGTGGGGCCATTGTCATAATGGACAGATCTTTTTACTTTTCTGCAGTACGCGACCATGTTGCAGATATGCAGACTTACTTGCTGTTAGATACAGACCCTATTCAGGAGCTTAAAACCACACTCAAGTGTATTCTTGATCATGCTTTTGAGATGGGTTGGATTACCACTGCTACCAAACAATTTCTGACTGTTGATCATCCCCGAAAACCTCTTCTATACATGTTGCCTAAAATCCACAAGGACCTGCACAACCCCCCCATGCGACCTATAGTCACAGGATGTGGAACCATTTTTGAAACACTTGGTCATTACATTGATCATTTTTTACAACCCTTTGTCCAAGGATGGCCATCTTACATCAAAGACACAAAAGATTGTCTATCCAAACTAGAAGCTTCAGTTCTCACCGAAGAAGTATTATTGTGTACCATTGACGTTAAATCTTTGTACACCTCCATACCACACATCGCAGGTGTGGAAGCTGTCGAGTGGGCCCTGTTGCGTCAATCCTCCCTAAGGGCCGATAAAGTCTTCTTACTTGAACTTTTACATTTTTGTTTGTACCATAGTTATTTCTACTGGGACAATAATTTTTTCTCCAACAACAAGGCACTTCAATGGGCTTTGCAGGGGCTCCTGCATACGCGAATACATTCATGGCGAAATTTGAGCACGATCAAATTTACAATGATGAAGATTGGACCAGGAATTCCCTGCTTTATTGTAGGTACATAGACGATATCTTTATCCTTTGGACCAATACTGAGGAGCTCTTACTTAAAAAAATTCAATCACTTAATGCAGTTGATGATCATATTCAATTTACTCATGAATTAAGCCAAACGACGATCTCATATCTTGATGTGACCCTCACCATCAAAGACAAGTTGATCCAGACACAAGTGCATAGGAAACCCACAGATGTCAATAACGCCTTGCACTTTCAAAGTTTTCATCCCCCCACCTAAAACAGAACTTACCTTTTTCACAGTTTCTGCGAATTAAAAGAATTTGCACTGAAGCTGATGATATGAATAACCACTTCTCTCTACAACAAGAACTGTACCTCAACAGAGGTTATCCTCTTGAAGTCATTGAGCAAGCTAAATCACGTACTTTAAAACTCACGAGAAAGTGTTTGTTTCAACCTCAATCCAAATGTCAAAAGTCCAGGCAAGTGTTTGTTTCTAAATTCTCTACAAGCTCAACGAAAGTAAAAAAGATCATCATGAAAAGATGGGAAATTCTGCAGAACTAACCCGATTTTAATAACATCTTTAAAGATCCTCCGATGTTTGCCTACACTCGTTCAAAAAATTTGAAAGAATTATTACATTCTCCCAAAAAATCACCGATTACCAATTTCAAAGGAATGAAGAAATGCCAGAATTGTATACACTGTAACAACGTTATAGTAGGTAATGTGTTACATCATCCAATTACAGGAGAAATCATCAAACCGTTTCATAATTCTGCTTGCAACTCAGAGAAATTGATCTATTACATCAAGTGCCCATGTGGAAAATTATACGTTGGTAAGACTGAACGCATGATTAAAGTTTGAATATCGGAACACAAGAGTACGATAAGGACACAAAACAAAAGTAGTAGCTTAGCTACTCATTGGCAGGAGGAAAGACATAGCATAGCCCAACTCCAATTCTCAGTGTTAGAAAGAGTAACACACCAGTCTGATATGGACATGACCAGAGCTCTTCTCCAAAGAGAAACATTCTGGATTAGACGTCTTGATACCTTGTTAGACAAGGGAATTAATGATCGAATTGACTATTCATGTTATTTATAATTTGAATACAATTACTGTCTACGGTATATTTTTTGCGTGCAAAATGCTTGTATATCAATGTGCTCCTATTGTTTTGTTGCTTTATTTTATTCAGTTGTTTTGTTCCTTTATTTTATCCAGTTCTTTTCCATTTTTATTTCAATCTTTCATCTAATTTCATCCTATTTTCTCACATATGTCCACTGGTGTTACAGCTAGTTTATATTGTGCACCCAAGGTAACATGGCGGTCACTCATGCTTTGAGTTCGCCTTAGCTCGTATATTAGTTGGTCCGTTTTTAGTTTTCACCTCACCTCACGAGAGTGTATCTAAGTCCGTCTTTAGTCTCACTGATATGACCGCGGACTTCCGTGTTTGCATTTAGTCGCGGCGGGGACGCGGTAGAATACTCCCGAGTTCGCCCCATAGCCAACAAGAAGAATCTTCGGCGACTTGAGCCTTCTCACCTGGTAATATTTCTTCTTTAGTCTGCAGAAGTGTTTAGTTCACGACTTTTTGATCTCTCTTTCCGGATGGACTGAGCATTGATTTCTCTCGTTTAGGTGGATTTCCAGCAGTTCGCTTTAGAGCGCTAGTCACGATGATGTTTAAGGTACACATCTCCTAGCTTTTATCACGTTGGGCGTTTCACGGGTGGCCCTATGAATTTTGACAAGTGGTTGAGTACTTTCACCGGTGTACGAGAGTGCATACACATGCGTTTGGTAGACTAGTTCTGTCTTTACGGAAGTGGTACATCATGGTGAAGGACTGCTTGTCTCTCCTTTTTTCCTTTTGTTCACCTTATGTTTAATTCGTTTTTATTTATCTTTATGAGTACACCTTTGATTCACAAAGCTCTGGTATACACACCTGTAATGTATTGATGCTGCTATGATCCGTCTGATGTCTGTGACATACCTGTAGTATATTGTTTATGTTCATCTTTTCAGAATTCAAGCCCCTGAAGAAGAGCCAGACCGGCTCGAAATGCATTGGGCATCAAGAAAAGTTTTGATTTAAAGCGAATGTACTTTGGAAAAACTTTTGTTTCGTTTTGATGAATTTATGGACATTTATTCCAATTGAAATTGGAAAAACTTTATTGTTAAAAACACTTGAACAAACCTGAGTTTGAAGTGGATCTGATTTATGTTTGTAATTCACTAAACTAGTTTGAAGTTGTGAAAGTTCATGATGTAGACATACCACGGTATGTTTTACCCATAGCTACAGTGCGCAGAGGACGGGGTCCTATTGATCCCACAAATTGATACAGTTTTATACTGCCATGTGAACCGGGCAAGTGCACTCACTTGCCAGGCCCTAACCTTCCCTTTTACTACATGTAAGGCACCCCTAAGGTAGGCCCAAGCTACCCCCATGGGAAGGATAAAGTGTACGTGAAAGGTATGACATGTACTGGTGTGTTTTAGATGTCCTGAAATACTGCCAATTTCGTTTTTCACTATTGCAAGGACCACCTCTTCCATAGGCTATCATTGGAGATGCCTTGTAACATTTTACAAGTGTATCTTTCAATTGGGAACAGCTAGACATTTGAAATTGGGCCTCTCTGAGCTCAGAATTTAAAAACATCTTTTAGTAAAGGTGGTTTTTAAATGTGTGTTTGAAAATGCTACTTTTAGAAAGTGGCCATTTTCCCATTTAATCATCCTGTGCCTCTGCCTTCCTGTGGAATCAAAGTCTGCTTTAGACTGACAGGGGCCTGTTTGTGCATTCACTGTAGACAGTCACACATGGGGAGTTGAAGTGTGCCCTGCACATCCTGATGTCCCATCACCAGGCCGATGGGCCTTCCTGAGCTAGAGTGATGGGAGGAGCTGTCACCTGCACCTGAATAGGGCTGTACCTGGCCTCTCACAATGCTACATTTGTCACCCTGGAAGCTTGAGCCATGACTAGGCAGGACAAGAACCTGTGCACTACAAAGACAATCCTTTGAATAATCCCTACTTCATAGTAAGGGTGGACAGGAAGCTCCTCTCCGCTAGCAGAGTTTGCAGAGTTTTTGCCACTCCACGTTCCACTTGGAGTGCTGAATTTGGAAAAAAACTCAGCATACGTCTTGTGGCAGAGTTTACCAGCAGCCACTGCTAACTGGAGAATGTTATCAGGCATGGAGAAATATCAGGTGCAACTCATGTAAAGTATCATGCAGTGATTCCGTCTATCCTGAAGGTGGCACTGATGTTCTCTGGCCGCTCTAATTCTTCCAAGTCTTGCTTGACCCATGTACATGTGCTCTACTCAGCATGCAGTCTGCACTGCTGTGGGCTACACTGAGGTTGTTGTTTGTGCTCCTCTTCATTGGTTACTGCCCAGCCTTGGTGTTTAATGAGATCATCTCGCATTGTGAGTGGGCCAACTCCAGGGCACTAGAAGTTGAACTTTCCAAAGTTCTCCTCTTAGCCACCATCACCCACTACTGCCGCCATGCTGGGTGCTCCGCAGCTGTCTTAGTTTTTCAGCCCTGTATGCACAGGGAGATCCTGGGGTCCTAGACGACGTGATCATTGACTGTGACAATGTGCCCAATGCCGGCCCATGGCAGATCATCTGGTACCATTACAGCGGCACCTTCAAGGACGGCAAAAAATTTGACACCAGGTACGAGCATTGGACAATAGTTATTGCGCTGCTGCAAAGCGCTTTATAGTATAGGGTTGTGCGTTGGTGACCAAAGCTGTTTATGAAAAAGCAACCGCACAACTGCAAAGCGGCCTCCAGGCATGCACACTTCTTGCAGAAGTTACAGATAAAAGTGGTGGGCAGTAGTGGATTAGTAGTGTTACTGTAACATTGTCAGGCTGTATGAGGCTGTTGATAATGTACTACAGTATTTGCACCATCATTGAGGCGATGGCAGAGCTATGGGAAAGGCCCATATCTTGGAGATCAGTGGTACAGCAGAAAGGGATTTTACTTTTTGCGAGAGAGTTAGACACTTTTAAAAGGGAGAGATTTTGACAGAGGGAGTTGTCAAACAGTTAAACCCATCCCACAGATAAACTTAGTGAGGCCTGGTAAAGTGAAGTCTCAGTTCCGTGAGGGGGTCTTCTTCTTTATTTGTCTGAGACCGGTATCAGAGGACTGAGTGTTTTCACTGTGTAGTATGTGTAATGCTCAGGCGCTGCCAAGAATTTTGTAGGAATATTGACTACAGCACACACCATTTGTGATACAGTATCCTTCTCACATGACAGGAGCTGACGGTAACTCCACCCACTCGGGAACTCCGCAGAATTTGGTGGAGTTTTTTTTTCACTCCACAGAATTCCGTGGAGTGAAACTCCGTGAGCTCTGCTCAGGCTTACTTCAAAGGCTAAAAGGGGTAGAAGTATTGGGGCTAAAATCCCAGACTTTTAGAACACTTCTGGACTAAGAGGACCCTTCCAAGAAGAAGTGCTGATAAGCTGCCAGGAGGAGTACTGCCTCTTTGCAACGTGTTGCTTAGCTGGTTTGGCCTGCAGTTGTTGCGTCTACCTGTAGTCAGTGTGAAGGACTAAACTTTTACTTTTGTTTGGTATCCTGCTTAGCACAATTTTCCAAGGGCTTGATATAGAGCCTGCCTCCTGTTAAGAAGTCTCAGGGACACAAAGACTTCACTTGCATCGTCCCTGAACTTCACTGCTGGAAGTTCTGACCTGTCTTGTGGTGCAAATTCCAGTTCTGGGCCCTTCGGGGTTATTTTGCTGCTGAAAACCTACAAAATCAACGCATTGTCCTTCCAGCACGTCTTTTTCCGATGCAGCATTGCCATGAGAGAGAAATTTCCATACATCGCTGCCGTATGGCTGAAGAAATTGATGCAACGCCTGTCCGTGGCCTGCAAAACCACTGCACGTCGAGCTCAGAGCACCGTTTTGGAAGTCTGAGATCACCACACTAACTCTAATGCAGTCACTGCTGTGCAACTGTCAAGATTGGCGCATTGTGGGGCCATGGCTAAAGAAACAGATGCAGCGCCTGTTTGCCACCACTGTATCAGTCACCAACATGTTCCAGATTTTGACGCATTGCACCAGTGCGCCAAGCAAATCTGACGCTGAGTAAACAATAAGTCTTGGCGGTAAACTCTACTCGTGGAGTTTTCCGCCCTCCGTGTTACGTGGAGCTCGCAGAGTTCTAAAAATCTCTGCTCCGCGTAACGTAGTTTTTTCCCTCGCTCACATTCATCAATGTCAAGTTGGCGAGGGAGAGAGAGGATAATCCACCTCTCAGCGAGATTTTTCCTTGTTCTCGATCGTCAACATCAAGTTGGTGAGCGCGAGTGTGAAAAATCAACCTCCCGGCGAGATTTCTCAACATGGGTGGTCAGATTTCTCATTGCGAGTGGTCGCGTATGCTTGCGACCGTTCGCGTTGATAAACCATCCGCTTGCTTTGAGAAAGCTGCCGCTCAAGTAAAAATCTCCTCGAGCGGCAGAAAGGAAGCAGCGCCCGCTTGTGCTGTGCATGGCGCCGTTCGCGATGATTGCACAGTGCGGGGAAGCACCAGGCACTGAAAATCACCGCAGAGCTCTGTGTAGCTTGGCGGAGATTTTTTTTTTGCACTTCACGGAGTTCCGCTATGTGGAACTCCGCAAACTCTGCCGAGGCTTAGTAAACAACAAGAGTACCTCCTATACTATGAATGTGTTTGGAAATACTTCCAGGGCCATGAAACCTATACATGTCCTGGTGTGCAATTTACGCTCCTGTTTTCTTACTTAGTACAGTGCCTTTTCTTCCTCTCTGTCCTTCTTTTAGACTTTTTGTTGTATATGTGTAACCCACATCTCAAATCAACATCTGTGTGAACATGGACAAAAAACAGTCTGTAAGACAATCATTAATAGATGTTCTACGTATTTTTTTTATCCAATCTGATTTTATCAAAAGCTTTTTTATTTGAAAAAACATATTCAGGATGTGTACATTCAACACATCCTACAGGTTAAAAATATATTTTATGACAACTCAATTACATGACACAAAAAAAGACATGGTATTGGACTGCTGGTTTTCGCGCTGACCATCGCTGCATAGCTACACAGACGACGCTTGCAGACGAGCGTGCGAGGAGGAAGACGACTCTGCCGGCTCCCGGCGTTTGGGCCATTTGCTCCGAGCTTCTAATCGGCCTCTAATCGGCCTTTAATCAGCCACCTTGCCTGATTTTCAACACAGCGGGGACTCTCGCACGGGCGGCAGTAGGTGGCTGGCGGGCCGTCCGGAGCGAGGAGCAAGACGCGCACACGCCCCCAAGCCTCCAAGCCACTACGCAGACACAGGCAGAGCCAAGTGCCAAGAGTGTGGCTCTACCCCGGCTCCATCCCTACCACGCTTGGACGGGAGGCATCATGGACCACAGGCGAGCTTGGCTACAGCGGCTTGGCCTCAGCAGCAGGTAAAGCAGTGCACCAGCATACGGCAAGCGCGATCGCCCTTAATTGACAGCCGCAGCGAGGGTGTGCCCCTGGCAGGATCACAGAGGGTGAACCTTTCACTGCTGGCAGTTCCCACGGAGTCCTTAGCGCTGCTGGGAGGCGGAGTCAGCGAAAAAAAACGCTTGAGCCCGATTAGGATTAGGCTCGCTTGCTCCCGTTTGCCTGTTTCTCCCGTTTTGCCCGATTGTCTGTTTGCCCGCCAGCTCTCTTTCCCTCTCCCTGCCACAAAGAAATTGGCATGCAGCGCTGCAGCTTACGGCAGGTCCCCACGGCTCCTAGGTCCTGGTTGTGGGACTCGGCGGGCCTCGGAGAGTGGCCTGCAGCCCAGCCCTGCAAAAGAGACTGTGACTGTGTCTGTAACTGAGCGGTGGCGAGCAGCTGAGGAGGCATCACAGCTGCAGGTCCAAACGGTGAGGAGTGGTGGATGCGGGTGCAGGTGTGGGTGTGTGGTGAGAGGGACAGCCGCCAATCGAGGCACACAGCTGAGCACGAGGCGTGAGGAGGCAAGGAGGCGAGGACGCCGCATCGTTCCCCAGTTGCCCAACTTGGCGCCACCAGGCGTTATCCGCGTCTCTTTTGGCGACATAGGCGCAAGTAGCAATAACTGGAAAAAACAAAAGCAACTCCCAATAAGGACCCCCAATAAGTGCCTACCCATTGTCCCCAGAGTGAGACTAGATCTCTGGCCACATAACGCAATAGCATCCTGCTATTTTGCAACCTCCCTGACGGCAACTGTTCCGACTGATACAGACAGGCTTGGGAGGTGGAGCAAGAATTTTGAGCAGAGACAGTAAGGGATAATAATAAAAAATTTAAAAAAAAAGAGGGAAAGAGAGAATGAGGTCGGGGAGAACACGAACAAACCCACTTAAGAATGCAAGAAAAAAAGCTAAAGCTAAGACCAAATCCCCCGCAAGCTCAGCTAAAGGAAGCCCACCTGCTCTACTAACCTTGCCGGTATACCCAATCTTCAATAACATGAATCACACTGGCAGATTGCCTTTTTGAAAGATCCAGCAATGGCAGTATACACAATGGCAAATACGCCAACAGGATTACAAAAAACCAATGTCACCTAAAAAATTTGAAGTAAGGCCTGCAGGACCAACTACACTAAGAACACCTCGGAATGCCCAAAACACGAACGTCGATAGGGCAAGTGGAACAGAGGAGACACATAAGCGTACGAATGCCACTCTTGTGAAAAATATTTTTCAATTTCAAGCCCAGGTGCACAAGGGTAATAAAAATGATGATATAAAGAACGACATTATGCAAGGGCAAGGACAGGAAAAATTATTAACAACTCTCACAGGATTAATTAATACCACGGACTGCCAGCATGAAGGACACAAAACAAGCTATTCTCTCAGCAATAAAGAGAATAACGGCGATAAAATTATAACAACACCAGTAGTATCAATCAAAGCCACATACCAGGAGCAAACAATCACAGGAAGCTATTTGGCTCAACCCAGCAACGAAGCCTCCTACACTTCGAACACAAGCATGTATGAACCGGCACACAAGGTGCCTCCATACAGCCACTCAACTCCTAGACTGGACCAACGCATGAACCCAGTACTGAATAAATCTACAGAGAGGATAAAGACAAAGGGCTTAAATCTCTTTTGGGTGCCTCAAGTACCTAGCCATAATAAAGGAAGAACTACGATCCAAGAAGTCTGCGCGGACAACCACACCATAGAAAGCACTCAGGAGGGACCGAAAACCCGTATCAAATCAATCACCTCCGAAAATGAGGCCCAGGAAATTACTGAAAACACCTCAGAGGGACAAAAAAACCCTAGCAAAGTAATCAATATCGAAAGGACGAATCAAGGAGCAGCGGCAATCGGTTGGGGTACAAAAACCTCTCCATCACATGAGTCGCTAAGTAAAAACATATTAGATACATCGAGTATAATGAACCAAGAGGTGGACATCATTTTACTAACAGACTCACCACATGTGACTTCCATCGGCGCTCAAACAGAACCCTCGATTATAGAGATCTCTAGTGTTTCAGCTGCCCCAGAAATGGCAACAACAAAAAGGCTTGAAACACGTCGCGAAACAAGACAAAAAACCAAAGTGCAGCGTGATGATTCAACACCCATAAAGCAAGCTATGCATGGACTCCAACCTGGCAGCAGCGCAGAAGACCGATACCGGCAAAAAAGAGGAAATAACATCAGCGATAATTTGGAATCCATAATCACATTGCACAGTGCACTAGGGTGCATACTGGAAACTTCCATCAAAACCCTCAACATGCAGTCGGATAAACTCGACATTCAGATACACCTTATGAGCACAATGGCGGAATACATCGCTAATATAAACAAAAAACTGGACGACATGGCCAGCATTTTTGACATCATCAAGGATCAGACCCAACTGTGGGCTCCTTCCCAGTCTTGCACCTGCCATCCAATATTAGATAAACTAAAGAATTTGCCATCAATACTTAAACACATATTGCAGGAATGTAAATACGTTAATCACAGTGACAATAACACACCAATTGAATGTGACCTCATCTCCTTTGAGAATTGCAAGAGCACACAAAACATACACACAGACCAACTAAACGGATCAGTAAATCAAATAAAAGTGGGAAATATTTCACGGCACAAGCTGTCAACTAAAACGGACGATATAATAGAGGAACCAAAAACAATTGGCACAACATCCCTCATTGCACAAAATAACGCTCATAAATTATTAGGACTAGAATCATCTAGTCAAGACGGGGCGAAAAATCAAAATGACGAGAAACGCCCAACAAAGAGGCAAAAGAAACGGGCAAGGAAAAACAGAAATCAACTGTTAAACTGCCCACTTGCCAACAAACAGACGCTGTCCGCTTATCCTATTTTTAGTCAGGTAAAAACGAAATCAAAACCTGAACCTAACGTCTCAGAGGGGAAACATAACCCACCATTTAAGAACGAAACGGAACTCAAAAACGGGAATGATCGAGAAGAAAGTCAAACACGTCTACGGATATACCCCAGGGCCATACCACAAGTGAAAACATCAAAAAAGTCGTCACAAACAGCGTGGGTTGCCCCCGCAAAAAACTTAGAAGCAGGGAACTCTAATAATATCGAACCATTGAGTTCAACAACCACCGCAAGCATTCCTGTCTGCAGCACGGACCAAGGGCTCAGCGTCATTATTCAACCAAACAAAACCTCAGATAATCTGCTGGATGAACCCCAAAAAACTGAGTCGGCCCTAAATCATATATGGCGTACTAGTTTCAAAAATAAAAGCGACTGCAAAGAGAGGTCCGACCAAATAAACAGCTATGAACCAAGCAATCAGAGGTACCATCAGGTTGTAGTCAAAGACACGAACAAAAATCAAAAAAAGGTCCCTGCCATTCGTGTCACACTACCAAGCACCAATGCAACCACAGGGAAAAGTGTCACCATATTGTCTGACCTTCAAACCTCGGGAAAAAGCAACCTAAATATTCATAAGCAAATAAAAACAAGGGCAGATAGATATATGGATGACCAACTGCAGTTCACGATTCACACTGGCATTAATGGCATGCAAGCATCAAAGGAGAATGCAAATGTGGAAAGGATAGGACCTTCTCCAGGACCAGCGACCACCACTAGTGGGTTCCACTGCGAACAGGCAGGTCCCAGCAGAATAGGCTGGGAGGTAAAAGCCACGACAAACACCCCACCACCACCAAATCTGAACGAGGCGTATAATCAAACCACGCAATATTTCCAAACAAACACGCAACCAGCACCAACTTCAAAAAATGCATATAATCAAATAGCGCAATATCTCCACCTTAAGGCAAAGGTTCATGATGACCAGAAAATTGGTAACAATGAAAAGGCCCAGTTTAGTAGCAATACACCCTCTGAGATGCAAATAGCTACAGCAGGGAAGATTCTTTTCATCCCCAACTACGAAACTCAAGGTACTCAAGATTACTTAAATCGAGGGAACATTCTCCACCTCACATCGACCATCCCAAGCCTAAACCACTTAACATCCGCGGATCTACTATCAATAGAATTCGTCACATTAGGAGACAATGGGCCCAGAGAAGGCACACTTGCCACCTGGAGGAACTTAGAAGTGGCAAAAAGCATTCTCACAGAAGTGAACAAATTTGAAGAGTGGGGAATTTCCCTGAAAGAACAAATAAAAAAGGGTTATCCGACTCCCCTGCTAAGAAAATGTAGGAAAAAAGAAGACCACACAGCCTCGACTACTCGCTCAATATTACAAGGTGCCAGGGGGGCCGAAACCACAACCAATGATCATCAGAGACAGTTTTTGGGCATTAATGGAAATTGAACCTACTGCGAGGCGGGTAAAACAGAAGAAAACGTAATAAAATTGCTCTCCTGGAACATCGCAGGAGCAAAACACATCTTAAACCACAGCAGAAAGACAGCTGCCTGGGACCAAAATGACATCATAGCGCTGCAGGAAACGTGGTCAATGGAGCCAATTGATGTACCAGGAAGATTATGCTTCCATGAAAGCGCGACACGCACCCAGCGCTACGGTCGCGCAAGGGGGGGTTTATCTATTTACATATCTACTGCATTAAAGATAAACGCCTAGCATATGCCTACTTCAACAATGGACATGCAAATTATTAAGCTGGAGAGTACAATAAAACGTGTGGCAAGAACAATGGTCTTAATCAACATATACGCCCACCCGAAAAAACTGCAAAAAAAAGAACTATTCAAACGTTTCGTTAACGTGATAACTTCCATCCGCCTTGACCACCCAAGTTGGGAGATTATGGCTACAGGTGACTTTAACTCCAATCTTCTACATCAATCGGAGGAAGAGGATAACATCTCAGTGGCAAACGAAATGTGGAACGTCGAATCTCAGGAGGTCATTCCGCCCTCGAAGAGAGACAAACTGGGCAAGCAATTGGTGTGGGACCTGGAACGACTCGGTTTACGGGTAATAAATGGAAGATGCATGCATGATAAACCCCCAGCTGCCACATACATAGGTCACAATACAAACTCGATCCTGGATTACACATTAGTAACTCTGCCCCTGCTGAGTTTAGTCAAAAAATTTCAAATAATTAGCTCTCTGGACAGCGATCACATTGAGATGAAACTAAGTTCCCCTAGGTATGCAAATGCTCCAACCATACCAGGCCAACTCTCAACAATCAATTTGAAGCGGTTAAAGTGGACAAGCATCACACTACCTCAAATAGCGCTGGACGCTAAGAAATTATTACAAACACTCACGGCAGAGAAGGGTCTATGTTCAAAAACTTGGGCAAATTTCCTGGAAATACTACCAGGATCCAGCAGCAAGGCTAAGAGGCAGAGCAGTCCTACGACCAAAACCAAATTCTCGATTACCACACTAGCTATGAAGAAACATCTTCAAAAGCTCACAAGACGGACACAAGGTTCAAGGACAAATCAAAGCATTTGGCAAGAAGTTCGGTTAATAAGGAAGCAATATAAAAAGTTAGTATGGATGGAAAAAAGGAATAAGATCAATGACTTCTGGGCTAAATTGGTGTATAACACAAAAAAAGCAGACTCCAAGGCGTTCTGGGCGCAAGTCAATTCCATCAATAGACCAGCACAACCCATAAGTATGACATGCATCCCTGAAAATGATTGGGCCCAGCATATAGTCGACACATTCTCGGTAAAGCCGGTGGAGTATCAGGTCACGATGGCTACAACGGTATCCGAATCTCCTAGAAACATGGCACAGGAAAGCAAGCTTGTTCTCAGCCTCAATGGCATGCCCGATTGCCCGGATCAATCAATGTGGTCAGCTGACGATCGACGAATATTATCAATAATTAAGAAAGGCAAGCAAGAGAGCGCACCAGGGCCAAATGGAATCCCGCAGGCGATCTATAAAGAAGACCCCAAGTTCTGGGCATGCAAATTCAACCTTTTGTTCCGGACAATCAGCTACTCAGGTCGGGTTCCGGAAAGTTGGAGGGGTGCTATCATTAACCACATCTATAAAGGCGGAGACCACAAAAATCCATCAAACTACCGCTTAATTGCCCTGATCGATGCAGAGGCAAAATACTATGCTTCCTTGGTTCTTGCTGATTTAGCACAATGGTCAGATACGAACAACAAGATCCCGTTAAATCAGACAGGGTTCCGTCGCGGAACTGGAACAATGGCTAATGCAATGGCACTGTGCTTGCTCGGCGAAAACAGTCTACACAACCATCGGGAATTATATACCTGTTTCGTCGATTTTAAGGCGGCCTTTGATCGTGTAAACAGGAACTTACTATGGGCCAAATTAAAGCAGCAGGGTCTACCAGAGTCAATCCTATTGCCAATCATTGATCTGTATAGTAACACCTGGATGCAGGTAAAAATCAACAATGGGCAAAGGCTAACAAGAAAGATCCACACCTTTGACGGATTAAAACAAGGCTGTGTGTTGGCTCCCCAACTTTTCAACTTGTTTATGGCCGACCTAACAGTAAGCCTTGACCTGATCAATGCACATCCCCCCCGGCTGGGTACGCTTCGTATAACACACCTATCCTACGCCGACGATGTGGTCCTGCTAAGCCAGACAAGAATAGGCCTGCAACGCCTTCTACAGGAGCTGACCCGCTACACAAAACTGAACATGCTAGAAATAAATAGCACAAAAACAAAAACAATGGTCATAACCCGACGCAACAAACCATCACCAACCTTCCTAATAGATAATGTCAAACTGGAAGCGGTTGGAAGTTACAAGTACCTCGGGATAGTGTTGGATAAGCGCCTTAATTTCCAGGCACAATTCACCAGCATGGAAAAGAAGGGCATGGCCCTAATGCACGCTTTCATGAGTTTAGCAACTGAACTCAAAGGTCCTCTGGTTTCGCCTCTGCTAACAATAATGAAAGCTAAACTAATTCCAACGATAGCTTACGGGAGCGTACTGCATCATGGCAAGAGTGCACAACTTTTGGACAAAGTGCAAATGAAAATCTATAAACATGTCCTCGCGCTACCAAGTAACGCATCACCGGCCCAAATAAGACTGGAACTCGGCCTGAAATCCCAAGTGCTGTTGAGGAAATATGAGACCAAAAAATACTGGTACGACGTCTGCATGAACCAAGAGATTATGCTCTATCGAGTTATGTGGGAAACAATCACCAAAAATCCAAATTCAAATCATGCTAAGTATCTTAAAATGTCAATAGAATCAACAAATCTGGCTGGCCTCTGGGAATCTAAGCTCCCAGTACCTTCATTCAAACAGTTGGTCAGGAAGGCAGCTATTAGGCACTCATTGCTGGACGACAAAACAGCTTTTAGCCGCCGGTCTCATGCTTGGATGACACTCCATTCTTACAAAGAACTTGTGCCGGCGCTATTCTTGGACCTCGCATTTTCGCCTTTTATTAAACGTAAATTCATTAATATAAGGTTGGGCAACCTGCCAACTAATGCCCATCAGCCAAAGTGGAAGTCCCAAGAAAGTGAAGGGTGCGGGTTATGTGGCGCAGCAAGACAAGATTTTGTCCACCTGATTTGTATATGCCCGGCTCTTATACAGGAACGTCGGAATTGGTTGAAAACCAAGTTCAAGGAGTATGGAACACGTACATGTCGGTCCGCTGTCATACAAACTTTATGTACAGTAGACCCACAATTCATTTGTAGGACAATCAAATTCATTGAACTTTTTGAGAAAAAGCAAAAATTATTAGCAAACTGTTGATCTTGGAATATATTATTTCTTACGGTTGCAAGTCATCCGTTCTTATCATCATTTTTTATCTTTTATCATGTTTACAGTAGTGTAAATTCTTTGTGTCTTAGTATATTGTCGTATTTATATTTTGTAATGGTTTTTATTAACTATACAATAAAGCATTTACTTACTTTACTTACATGGTATTGGATTTAATCACAAATCACATCAATACAAAACATACAAAAGAAACATAATATACAAATATGCGTGTCCCACTTGAGAGATAAAGCAGGGATTCATTAGGGATCAAAAAATATATTTGTTTATGGTCCCTAGAGCATTTTAATCCTCTGTGTGTAATGTGGCCCAGTGTGGTTGCAGAACAGAATGCAATGTCTTTGCACAATTGTTCTAGAGTCTAACACTGTTTACTTTAGTTTTCCCTTTTACTGGCTTTAATTCTTTGGGAGGATGCGCCCCCTGGCCACAATCATATTACACCGACGCTTTTCGACCCTCGTGGTGGTCCTGTTCTTTATCTTGAAGGTCTTCCTCAGGGCTGGGTGTGAAAATTTTGGGGACACTACATTTGAAAGAAGAACATGTATGTGTGTGGGTAATAAATATATACAGTGCATATTAACAAAAAAACAGATATAGTTATTTTTTAACTGAGGGGATACATCAAGTCAAAATGACGTAATATGAGCCCCACTAGACTCTAGTTTGTATTACATATCAGTCACGGTTGTTATTTGGTCTTTGGTGAAGTCCCAATGCCCATTAATAGGATATTATGATAACCTCTGTTAAGCAGAGGAGGCACGTATTATTTGATGCGTTGTAAATGTCTTGTTATAACGTTATTGTAGGAAAGTGATAACCGCGTTTGGTGCACACTGCATACCTTTTGTGTTTTGCTACCACAGCAGTGCCTCTAAAGAAATGTTAACGGCCGTGATTTTGCGCGTCAAATTTGCAGAAAAGTCGCTGTTATGTGGGTTCAAGGAGGCTCTGCATTGGGATAAACGGTGTTATTAGTCCTCGTGTTTTTCAATCCTGGCTCATCCCTGGCTTCAGTGCGAGGGGTGTGTGTGTTTGTGGCTGATTTCTGTAACGTCGTAAGGTGCATTCACGTTTGATAAACTAATCGTGTTGGGATCAGTCCCTCTGTTAAATACCTTCTTTGTATGAGTGATTTATTTAAAGCATGATTAGCCGTGACTTTATTCATGCAGATTCGAGTCTTTTTCCCCGCACCGGGCTGTGTCCTTCTGGCTATTGTAGTGTAAAACTGAACGATCTATTTGTGTTTGTTTTGTCATTAGTAGTTGACATGAGGACACTTGAACACTCGAGGTGTCCAGGTGTTCTGGGCCTGGATGTGCACCACCAGTGTATAAATCGGCGTATTTATTTTCGTTTACAATCTCAATTTTTAGCATTTACCGGTGGAAAAATGTAGGCTGAATCCACTCTCGGATGATTTAAACATGCAAATGTGTTTTACATGTTCCTAACCAAATTTTGGTCTTACATTGTGCCTCCTTAATATTCCATAGTTTGTACCTCTACTGTTTTGATTGGATAGTCTGGTCATGCTCTTTGTCTACCCATACTGAATAGGTGTTTAATTGAAAAAATGAACCTATATCATGAGGTATTTTTATCCAGTAAGGCTAGTCTGAGTGTGAAGGACCCAAATCATCACCCATAGTGGTTGTGGTTATGGCCTTTTTGGTGTATCTGCAAGTGTATATTTCTACTTGCTTCTTTCTTGAGTGTGTCTACTTAGTGTATAGTCTCTCAAGCTGGTCTTTTCAGGAGAAGTTCCCTTTTTCAGAAAGTTCATTTAGTCCATTTGAAGTGGTTCATAAACGGAGTTGCTTCTAGTTTGAGTAGAATTGGTTCTGGTTTGTTTGCTTTTACATGTCAGAATACTGCCCACCTAATATCTGTGACAGAGTGGTTTGAATCTATACCATGTTGAACCATTGGTGCATTTGTGATCTTGCAACGTCTCCTTGATTTGTGTTGTATAATATGTTTGAGTATTTCTTGGTTAGTTTTGCCTGTTAGGCTAAGACACATGGGAACATGACACAATATACAATTTTTTTTGAGTTAAACAGTTAGTGAACTCTGTGTGTTTGACCTTTGTGTCGTTGTATATAAATGAATCTCCTTCGAGGGTGCTCCCGCATGACGAACAGTTTCCTCTGCGTGCAGCAGAACGGTCGCATTGCCTCCCCAAGGATTCACGCATCCATAGAGTTCTATGGACAGAATTACTTGAAACCTTTTTAAAGTCATATTTTTAATTGTGTATGTTGGATTTTTGGTCTTGTTTGGGTTAAAGGTGCTTTATTTTTCTAAACTGGTGTGGTGTTTATTTGTAGCGTTTTTACTGTGTTACTATGTGTGTTATGTACAAATACGTTACACATTGCCTGTGAGATAGACCTGACTGCTTGTGCCAAACCACCAAGAGGGTGAGCAGGGGTTATCTTGGATGTGTAATGCCCTTACCCTGACTATAAGGATGGTCCTTACTTGGACAGATGCAGACAACTGCCGACGAGAGACCCCCATTTCTAAGAGTCTCACTTCTAGAGAAGATGGTGAGGCATCTGTTTTAGCATAGTCAATTTTTACTGATAGCAATAATGAAATTCAGAACATCAAGGTCAACCTTTAAAACCAGCTCTAAATTGGTACCTCTACGGGGGGGGGTATGCATTCAGAGTCATGGACACTCCATGTATGTGCCTGCCCATCCTTGAGTAGGACTGTAGATGGCCACAAACACTCTTTATAGTAAACAACTGTCTGCAAGCTTTTGAAGAGATGAAATACGCTATAAGTAGGGTGATTTAAAAATGACTGCATGTACTGTGAAATTAATGGCAGTGTAATGCATTGCCTTAACAAGGAAACACATACAAATATGCAAACTTAATGACTTGTTGCTGTAGGAGGCCGCAGATTATATTTTAGTGTTTGTAATTTGATGGATTGATTTCCTACTTGCTTTGTGCAAAAGATGATTATGGGTCTCATTAGGATGGTGGTCAGACCTCCACTAACAGGCCGAGCACTCTGACTGCCGCAATATGATGCAGATGGTCGGACCACATCTGTTGGAGGGACCGACCGACGCTTCCGACGGGCTAAAGGAGCCCTTCGGGGCTTCGTTCTGATCGTATTACCTATAGTAATGGCGGTGCCTGCACAGGCACCTCCATAGGGATTACGATGTCACTTTCGGACAGACTTTCCATGGTGGTCTGACCGCCTTGGAAAGGCTGTCGGAAAGGGATTTTGGGGGCCCTTAGAAGTGCCCACAGGCCTCCATTAGGAGGTCTGCGGGGAGCTGTGGTGCCCCCCCAAGCAACCCTACCCCATGTGCCATGCACCACATGGTGCATGGATGTTTAAAAACATCCCTTTTTCCATTGTGGTTTGTGCAGCGGTCTTTTTTGGGTCACAGCACAAGCTGCAATTGATAAAGCCATGATTCGAACTGCCTACACGGCAGTCGCATCATAATTTGACAGGTAGGACTAACAACTATTTGTCAGTCGGTCCCAATCCAGCTGAGTGGCAGCCGTACGCTCGTTTGACAGCCATCATAATCGGGCCCTATATTCTGTATGTGGCACTTTCTTAAACACGTCCCTTAAACTCCCATCAGCCCCATGAGCAGGTGGGTTTTGTTGTGCACAGCGCACCACACATCTTTCTTTCTTGCTCTTTGCTACACTCTCATCAGCATAAATCCTAGAATTGCTGCCATTAAACAGAATAAGCAGTATTTTTTATATGTATGCTCTATTTTAATAATATTGTGCGACTCAGATCAGTTAACCCTACTGCAACTGGCATTGAGCAACACAATGTTGACAAATAGACAATCTATTGGAAAATAGATGTACTTCCCCTCTGCCATATGAACGGTGCTGATGCTGTAAATCCACATGTAGTAGAGACAACCAAACTCCTTGGAGTTCACACACTGCAGGAAGGGTTTCACTTGCAATTAGGTAGAGAGCCATGATGCGGACTCTCAACTCAATGACACCTTTTTTTGGAAACCACAAATAAAGCCTTACATTTCCAAGCCTTGAAATTGGACATACAAGTTGTACTGGTGCAAAGAATCCCTTCACCTTTATCTCATATTGACATGAATGTGGGAACATTTGTCAATTTAGGAAAAATAAGCTCTGTTCTACATGTCAGTGAAAAAGAAGATTGATAGCATGGTTCCTTCATTGACAAAATACTAGTAAGCACCACCAGCCTGATTCCGGCTCGGAATCCCAACAGGACCATTACTTGGGTTACGTAACAACACTGTCTATGCCCAACTCTGGATGATACTTCACACGGCTACCATGCCGGTTGGTTGATGCGGGTGCACCATTGCCACAGTAGACATCTATTATACTAATATGTTCCAGCCCGAGTACACTCCTACCCATCGGCTGCCTATTTTCCTCATTACGATTACTCCGTCTTGGCCTACATTAGTACGACCTATCAGACCTCATCGTCTGATCAATACAGGGCTACTTCCCAGGCATTTGCTTTATTGCTTAGTCCTGACAATGATTCCGTAACCCTGTTGGGGACTGAAACGTCGTCAACACTTACATCTTAACTCTAAGCTGTAATTCATTACTTATCTGGAGTACAAGATGTAGTTCTGATTGTAACTTCTGTTAATTTACATTTTTCTACCTAAAAGTCACTTTTAAGTCACTTGCCTGTGGTAAGGAAATCGGCTAATTTCCCATTACCCTGTCACGTCCAGCTCAATCACCTTTTCATGTATTAGTGTGTTTTCATTATTTGAGAATACATTTCTCGATACTGTCAATTAAGACACAAACAGAGTCAAGCTTGATTGTGATATTTTGGCTAAATTAGATTGATTTTCTTTGTAAAGGGACCGCTCACTCTCCATACTATAGCAACATCCTCTTCCTGTCCTGTAGACTCCTCCCTCTGCTTTGTTCAGTCTTTGATCAATTTGTATCTGGATTTTGGAGGGAACAAATCACTCTCTTTTTGTTTTAAATCTTTCCTTCATCCACACCCATAGAATCTTTATTTTTTGGAAAAAAATTTAGATGAATGCAGTACTTTTCAAAAGGTTTGTTGTTGGCGGAGGACAGGCACTACTGTTTTTGTCTTTTTTGTGTTTCTTTTTCATGTTGTTTGCTGTTTATTGGATGTTCTGGAGTTTGTAGGGCAGACCCTTGTGGGATTGCATTTTGTGTAGCTGTTTTATATTCTGAGCCATAGTCTGCCCTGCAATTAGCATTGGGTGTACCTTTTCATATATTTTCACATTTTTACTGATGCTGTCCTATAGGTTTTTTAATCATTTTAGGGGCTTGTTGGTGGCCTTGTATTAAATGCAAAATGTAGGTTATTTTTTCTCTGCATGTCGCTGTTGATGACATGGGTTGGTGTGGCTCTTGGAATAAGGGCCTAAGTGCCATACATGTTCTTTTGTTCTCATGTACCTTCTCCTCCCTTTGCTTGCTCACCATTTTTTGTGAGTGTGTGTGTGTTTACATGGTTAATATTGTGTTTAACTTTTTCTGCAACTTTAAAAAGCATTTTGGAGAGGTAATTGATGTTGCCTTGGTCTCTTGGTGGTTGAGGCATTTTTTAACTTATAACACTTTCTTTTCTGGCATTGCTGATTTACTGATGGTGGATAGAGGCTAACCCATGTATGGGCCCTGACAGATTTTGTGTAAATAATATAAATTCGTGTAATTATTTTTCTACAATGCTACAAGATTTGTTTGAGGGTTAGGAAAGTGTTCCAGATAGGGTAACTATTTTGTGTGCTCTCCATGGCCCTCTTTTTCATGTAATTTAATGGTTGGTAAGGTTCTGATTAAAACAATCAGAGTGTTTCCCACCACAAAATGGCATTTTTACAGGCACCAAACCCAATTAGTGACTCTGTAATATGTTACCGAATTTTACCTAATTGCTAATTGGTTTTGGGAATAGATACCAAATCGGTATTTGGAAGGGGCGAGTTAAAGTACATCTGAACGACATCTGAAGGACATACTGCGTATGGGCTGGACTGATCTTGCCCTTCTCAAATTTCATATTACTTGTACATGGGCCAGAATGCCGGCACACAGCACCTCCTCAGAATTTCTGTACAGAGATTGGAAAGCTCTGGAAAAACTGAGTTCCACCGGCGCCGCGTTTTGCGTCGAAGATAGCTTTTCCCCAGTTAATTCGGTTGAGGACAATTACAAAGCCTTTTGTACGAGGATATCCTCAACCACCGACTCCTTGGTTCCCTTAAAAAGGTGCAAATCTAAGGGCAGAGCATCAGCCCCCTGGTTTAACGATTCCTTGAAAGTCCTCAAATTAGCCTGTAAACAGGCAGAGAGGAAATGGAGGCAAGGCTACTCTGACTCCAATAAAACACTTTGGAAAAATAAACTCCTGGAATACAAATCGGCAATTGTTAAAAGTAAATCTACCTACTTCTGCTCTACTATAGTTAATGCCGCTAACAGCTCCAAAAGCATTTTCCAGATTCTAAATAACCTTGTCCACCCGGACTGTGCCAAAAAAACAATCCCTTATACACAAACACTCTGCGATGATCTCGCACTGTTCTTCAAGGATAAAATTAAGTCCATTATCCATAACTTGAATACCCCCCCCTACTGGATAGTCTAAATGGTCCCGGGGCCGCCTTCACCGATCCCGACCCGGTGAGCCCAGGGCATCCACCTATGGAATATTTGCGGATATTTCCCGCTATCATGGAAGCAGACTTTGAGAGATTGGCACACGGGATCACTTCAGGTTCCCCCCTTGACCCCTTACCCCCTAAAATCTGGAATGCTCTTGGAACAGAACTCTTCTGTACTCTCTGCAGGATCTGTAACCAATCCTTGCGTTGCGGATTTGTCCCGTCTCCTTGGAAGCAAGCACTTATCACCCCATTGTTAAAAAAACCCTCACTGAATCCGGAGTGTTTATCTAACTATCGGCCTATTTCTCTTCTGCCCTTCCCGGCGAAAGTCGTTGAGCGCTGGGTGAGCTCTTGTCTCTCAAAACATCTGGAGCAGAATCACATACTGGACGACATCCAATTTGGTTTTCGTCCAGCCCATGGCACCGAAACTGCTGTCCTTACTGCCATGGAGGATCTTCGTATGCGTGCAGACAGGGGCCAAGCAGTAGCATTGATCTTGCTGGACCTGTCTGCCGCATTCGACACGGTCAATCACGTGATCCTGCTACAGAGACTACGAGAGGCAGGGGTTGACGGCACCGCCCTGCTTTGGTTCCAGTCCTACCTGCGAGATAGGAAGCAGGCTGTCTTCCTCTCCCCCTTCCAATCCGCCTTCTTCCCAGTGCCCCATGGGGTGCCTCAAGGATCGTCCATTAGCCCCATCCTTTTTAACATTTACCTCAAACCTTTAGTCACCTTAATCAAATCCCACAAGCTAAAAGTTGTTAATTATGCAGATGACACTCAGATCATCTTCTCCTGGGAGGGGGAAGAATCGATCCCTCTAGAATCATTTTACGACTGCCTGAGAGACACAGCTGGTTGGTTGCATAAAAACTCCTTGCAATTCAACTCCTCCAAAACTGAAGTCATGTTCTGCGCTGGAAGCCAGATTCCTCACCTGTTCCCCACCGAATTTTGGCCCGCGGAAGCTCTGGAAAAACCACAGCCGGTTACTACTGTCCGCAACCTAGGTGTCTTGATGAACAACAAGCTTAGTATGGAAACGCAGGTCGCGAAAACAGTGTCTACCTGCTCTGCCTTACTGCGCTCTCTACGTAAAATCATGCCACTTCTTCTCGCAGAGGCCCGAGCGTTAATAGTCAGGTGCACCATTCTTAGTCGCCTTGACTACTGTAACGCTCTGCTGCTTGAGTGTCCAGCTGTACTGTTAGACCGACTCCAAAGAATTCAGACGGCCGCCGCCAAACTTGCCCTTGGTTGGACCAGGAGATCCTCGACCACGGCAGCCTTGGCCGAGTTGCACTGGCTACCTTTGAAGCAGCGAGTAGCTTTCAAGGCACTCTGTCTTGTTTTCAAAGCACTACACGGAGTTGGACCTAGATCCCTACAAGCTATGTTCACCTGGTACACCCCCACCAGAACTCTCCGTTCTGCCTCAGCCTGCCTTGTCAATGTACCAAGATTTAACAAGGTCAGGACTGGAGGGAGATCTTTCCAAGTGGCAGCTGCAAAACTCTGGAACAGTTTGCCTGTCGACATCCGCCAAATATCGCAACTCCTTCCATTTAGAAAGCGAATTAAAACTTGGCTTTTCCCCTAATTATTTCTTGGTATTCCGCTCTTAGTACTTCCATCACTTCCACCTTAGGAGCAACTCACCCAGCGCCAGGATACCTGCTAGGTGACAGATGCGCTTTACAAATGTTTTAAATAAATAAAATTAAATAAATAAATAAATAAAGTCATCCTTCCAAATACCGATTCCTTTAGGGATATATTAATGTTTTGAGATCAAAATACAGTCCCAAAACAATAATATTTTGCCACCTCCTAAAAGGAAGTGGTAAGTCATTCCCAAATGGGAAGGGGTAAAAATGATTTTTAAATGCATCCTTTTTTCCCTTTAAGGAAAATGAGCTGCATAAAAAAAATGTTGCTTTATATAAAAACAATCACAGACATGGTGGTCTCCTGACCCCAGCAGGCCACCATGTCTGTAATTGCAGCCAATGATAGTGGGTCTCAACATGCGACCTACCTCATGCATATTAATGAGGTAGGTCGAATTGCAACCCAATTCAAATCGGCATTTTGAGAACCAACCTATACATTGGTCGGTTCTCAAAATACCTATTGATTGGTTAGAAATCGGTGCGCAAACTGCGACCACTTCTAACAGATCCATTTTGCACATTCAATTTAAGGAATCGCAAATTGTGAATCATTATTTGTTGACATTTATGATTTCTTAAATGGAGATAAAGTTAATGCGGTAACCTCCTCTGCCTTTCTCCCGCTCAGGACAATAAAAAAGATACTACCGTACATCCCAGTGCACCTTCATATCATAACGTGTATTTCTAAAGCACACATTCCCCCTTAGGCACCTTAACGCTGAATAACAGATGTTTATTGTTGCCCGAATCAATGATACTCATTTTAACAACCTCAGATGGATGAAAGGCTGAGTAGACCCACTGGTATTTGAATTTGTGTCCATGAGGTCAATCTAACAAAGGCCTACAGTCAACTCATTAGTCCACCGAGCCACCGGACCCACCTTCAGCAAACGCTTATCACATCACTTGTAATGGTAAAACTAGACTACTGTAATGGCTTACTTTTTACTGCTCACCAATAAATTCTGAACAAATTTCAAAAGCTACAAAATGACGCAGACAAACTCCTTCTAAAGATTCCAAAATAGTATTTAATGTCCAATTCCATTTAAAAAAATGCACTGGGTCCTCATCAGACAGAGAATTACCTTTAAAGGGCTCTGCTTTGCGTACAAATTGCTTCATGATCTTGATCCTGACTTCCTACAACACAGCTTCAATTGGTACTACCCAGGCAGGACCCTACGCTCAGCCACTGCCAAATTTGCAGTTATCTCCAGATTCAAGCGAGCTGTTTGGGGAGGCAGGAGCTTCATGCTGGGAGCCACAAAGGTTTGGAATGCTCTACAACTGCACATCAAGGGAGCACACAATGTATTAGCATTTGAAAAAACTTCTGAAAACCTGGCTTTTTAACACTATCTGGATCCTGGGTCTTTTTCTTCTCCTTTACATTTATAGCTAGTGCCAAGACACCTCTGGGTATGTGTGCTCTTTAGAAAACAAATTAACATAACTTAACATTTTCCACTTTTAAAAACAATTTTGGAGAAAGATTGGTAGAAGAAACCAATAATATTTTTGTTCATTTTTGTTTTTATTTTTCCTTATGTATTTATTTGTGCTTGTGGCTGATTGTGGTACCCAGTTTTTGTTTTTGATTCATTTATAAAATTTTTGCCCGCCCCAAGCCTCCTGTAGTGTCCCCATGGGCCCTAGGTTGACATCGTCAATTTATTTATTTCATGTTTGCCTGTTTCCGCTTCCCATACAACCCCCATGTGCACTGATGATACACCAGCAATTACTAAAATAATATTTTTAAATTTTTGCCTGCTCCTCCCTGCCTTTCACAGAGCCTCCATTGGCCCTAGAGAAACATCAGCAATTATTAAATGAATGTTTTCAATATTTGTCTGCCCCTGCCTCCAAATGTGTCTCCATGGGCCCTGGAGGGGCTGAAGCAGTTATTTAATTCATTTATTTGATTTCTGCATGCTTTTAATTGAGGTCCCGGGACCCTGGAGGGACACCAAGTTAGCTGTTATACTGTAGTGTCTAGCAACAAATAGTTCATGCATGGGTATACTATTGCTAAGCATTTGTGATGATGATGACTTGGTTTACATGGCTAGTTGGTCCAAGTCTCACTGATGTCCCTTCTTGCTTCATTTTTCTTGCCTACAGGTGCATGCGATGTCATATCACCCACAATATTGCAACGGAGAGAAGTCTGCAAATTAGCTGACAGTGACATCAGAGTCCTCTAAGTGCTTTTGCTTGTGCTAAGTGCTAACCTTTGTAAAAAGTGAAGAAGAAGGTCCAAAAGAAGGGGATTCCATCCAAGAAAGTGGCCAGCGAGCAGAAGAAGTAAGCTTTTGCCTGAGCTGTGACTGGTATCAAAGCCTCCTCATTTTCCGGTAAACACGACATACCTGTTGCACTTGGCTCGGGGAAGGAAACGGCTAGGAGGAGGATAACCAATGGATTAATGACACCTCCAACAAAACCGAAGCCAGCCTCCATTGCAAAAATAGAACAAGAAGAGGCCTCTCATGCCTATCCAGTTTCATTTTAATGCTGGACTGTTAGTGAACATTTAAACGACTGCATTGTGTTGTGTATCACTTCCATGGGAAACAGAGACACATATGCAAATGAACACCACATGTGCAACAGGTAACGTGTACCAAATAATAATGATTCAAGTAATGACTGGGATCATCTTTACAGGTAAACTAAACTTGATGTGTATCATTTCGGTAGTCATTCTGTGAGCAATGCTTTCTTTCCACATCAGTGGAATAGCCACTTAAACTTGACTGTCTTTTTTGTTAACTTAAGTCAAACATCCCTAGGTTGTCCTCCTACCACCCAGTTTACCTAGACTAGACTAAGGGCCTGATTTAGATCTTGGCAGTCCTACCACCATCCAGCCATGGCGGCGGCCCCAAGTACTCCGCCGAGTCAACGGCCTTTCACCCGCTTTATTTTGAAGCATGCACGCTGACGTGCTGTCCATGTCAACAAAGTGTTTCTCGCAGCGGACGTGGCACACTGTTGCCGATGCAGCAGACTCTAATACTGGCGAATAGTACTCCATTGCCATCAGGGTGATGGGTTTACACAGAGCCTATTTAGATTTCACAGTTGTGCTGGGGGTCTCCTAGCGGCAGTTCCCTGACAGGAGTCCGTTGCGGTACGCGCTCAACAATGCACCCTCACTCTGGCTATTGGATGGACGCTAGTAGAACATACCTGATGTCCACTGACCAAATGGAAACACCTACATACCACACTATAAAACACACTCCATTTCAGACCATGATCCTTTGCAATTCCACTGCACCACAACATTTTCTACCAGAGATTTTGAGAGTTCGGTGAGTCTATTTTGTTCCTTCTCCCTGTTTCTTGTCTCCTTATCTCCTTTTATTTATTATCTTGTGGGTAATTATTTTTATTTAACCAAATGTATTTGCAGAATGTCAGGCCCTAAAAATCCCCGTTTTACTTGTGGATGAAATCATAAGAGTAGAGACACAATTGTTTGGAGCCCAAGTCCAAAATACTTCCCCATCTCAGAAAAAGGCAAATGTGGGCAAGAAAAGTCAACAGGGTGAATGCTGTAGCTAACAAACTACACACACAGGAGGAAATTAGGAAGAGGTGGAATGACCTGCTGGGGAGGGTCACCAGGAGGCCCAGAGGGTGGGTGGGTGTTCACTCAGGGCCCCCTTACAACTCATGTCCTGGGAGGAGATGCTCTTGCAGATCGTACATCCTGACAGCTTGCCAGGAATATCTGGTGGAGTGAAGTCTGGTAAGTTGCACTTTACAAACTTTCAGTGTTTGCTTTGAAGTTAGCTGTTGCTAATATTGTTCTGCACATATTTTCATAACATAGCACCCTCAAACTATTTGTTTCAGATAATTTAGGTTGTTTGTGTGAATTTATTCTGTTGCATTTAAGATTACAGGTGTCAATCTCCAGTACATGTCTCATGATGGCATGGTGCCTGTAAATGTTACAACACCAAATAACCCATTACCCATATGTGTGGCATATTGTACGTATCTGTCGCATTTCCACTGATATTTATCACAGGCATGCTCCGCTAACAATTTTGCAAGTGTTGGGAAGTTGTCTTTGAAATGTCTACAACTACCATGATGCCCTGTTTCTGTTTTGTCAAAAGAATATTCCTATGTCATGTTACTCATTCTCTCATGCTTAACTGAATTCAACATATGGTAAAGTGTCATGTTGCGATCAATCCCGACTCAATGTACTTTTCTTAAAATGGTTTGTGTTGTTTTCGGAAAGATGACCTGTTCTTCTCAACCAATTAAGTTGGTGTCATGAGTTTCACAAATTGACCTGTGTTGACACAAACATTGTAAGGTATGTAAATTGCTATGCTGAATATAAATGCTACGTGCAAAAATTGACCCTGCACTGTTCACATGATGACTAATGCCAAATATCCACCCAAGTTGTGGAAATGTCTGTTTTGAAGTCAACTAGGCATTGGAATTGTCAATTACACATTTCACCTCTCCACTGTGTTGGGTTAAATTGTTGGCAGATGTTAGGTATGCTTCCTAATCACTTCAAGAACATTTCCTGACATCTTATTACCTGCTTGTTTGAAGTAGCACTGTTTGAAATTGCTAAAAGTCAGGGTAATATATGCAATACCACTGAAATCTATTATCACAATAATCTCTATCTATTTTTTTGCCTAGGTTTCTACATTGTTTATCTTAAAAGGTTAAAATATACAAACTTTTACTAATACAAATATTTTCAATTTCTCAATAGGTCCAACCGGCAGAGCATGTGGCAAGGAATCTGCCACTGAAGAGACCTCCACTCCAGCCCAGGATCAAGTCGACAGTGAGGACAACACTCCTGGTAATCTGGATGAAGAGGAGGAGCCTGGTCCATCTAGTCAGCATGGGCAGACGGCTCCAGTGACACTCACCTCACCTCAACCCCTGCCCCAAGCTGGTCTGAGTGAGAAGGCTGTTGACCTCCTCAGGAATACCTCAGTAGGCCAGACTGCACTACTGAATGCCATCCAGGGGCTTGGCTGCTAATTGCAACAAATCATAGCCTACCTGGTAGGCATTCACAGTGATATGCCTGGCCTACAGAGGTCTTTTCAATGTTTAGCCTCCTCACTGCAAAACACACAAGATGATGGACGGAATGTTGCAAATTGCCAAAACATTCACCCCCAGTCACAGATCTGGGTTTAATCCATCGTTATTTTGCTCACCACCCCATCCCAGTTCAGACATGGCCATATGCAAATCAGTCTTGACCCTGTGCCTCATGGGAACAGTCCAGCCCGAACTGCCAAGCCATGTCTTCCCTGGACCGGAATCAAGCATCCTAGGACCAGTTTCGGGGTTTCACCCCTCTTCAGCCAGGATAGTTTGACTCCAGTAACGTAGTGAGCACGGGACCCACGTCTGGGCATACCCTTCCTACATAGGGCGAACAGCAAAACACACAAGATGATGGACGGAATGTTGCACATTGGCAAAACATTTACCCCCAGTCACAGATCTGGGTTTAATCCATCGTTATTTTGCTCACCACGCCACCCCAGTTCAGACATGGCAATATGCAAATCAGTATTGACCCTGTGCCTCATGGGAACAGTCCAGCCCGTACTGCCAAGCCATGTCTTCCCTGGACCAGAATCAAGCATCCTAGGACCGGTTTCGGGGTTTCACCCCTCTTCAGCCAGGATAGCTTGACTCCAGTGGCATAGTGACCTCGGGACCCACGTCTAGGCATACCCTTCCCACATAGGGTGAACAACAAAACACACAAGATGATGGACAGAATGTTGCACATTGGCAAAACATTCACCCCCAGTCACAGATCTGGGTTTAATCCATCGTTATTTTCCTCACCACGCTGCCCCAGTTCACACATGGCCATATGCAAATCAGTCTTGACCCTGTGCCTCATGGGAAAAGTCCAGCCCAAACTGCCAAGCCATGTCTTCCCTGGACCGGAAACAAGCATCCTGGGACCAGGTTCGGGGTAACACCCCTCATCAGCCAGGCTAGCTTGAATCCAGGGGCAAAGTGAGCAAGGGACCCACGTCTAGGCAAACCCTGCCAACTTAGGGCGAACAAAGCAAACACAAGGAGATGATGGACGGAGTGCTGAAACTTATTAGACACTCACCCCCAGTCACAGATCTGGGTTGAATCCATCATTGTTCTTTAGCTCACTATGGCACCTCAGTTCAGACTCAGCTATATGCACATCAGTCTTGACCCTGTTTCTCATGAGAACAGTCCAGCCCGAACAGCCAAGCCAGGTCTTCCCTGAACCGGAAACAAGCATCCTGGGACTGGTTTCAGGGTAGCACACCTCATCAGCCAGGCTAGCTTGAATCCAGTGGCAAAGTCAGCAAGGGACACACGTTGGGGCATACCCTGCCAACTTATTGCGAACAAAGCAAACAAAAGGAGATGATAGACGGAGCACTGAAACTTTTCGAACACCCACCCTCGGTCACAGTTCTGGGTTGAATCTATCTTCGTTCATTAGCTCACTTCGCCACCTCAGTTCAGACTCATCTATATGCACATCAGTCTTGACCCTGTGCCTCATGGAAACAGTCCAGCCCGAACTGCCAAGCCAGGTCTTCCCTGAACCGGAAACAAGCATCCTGGGACTGGTTTCAGGGTAACACCCCTCTTATTAGACACTCACCCCCAGACACAGATCTGGGTTGAATCCATCATCGTTCTTTAGCTCACTTCGCCACCTCAGTTCAGACCCAGTTATATGCAAATCAGTCTTGACCCTGTGCCTCATGGGAACAGTCCAGCCTGAACTGCCAAGCCAGGTCTTCCCTGAACAGGAAACAAGCACCCTAGGACCGGTTTCAGGGTAACCCCCCTCACCAGCCAGGCTAGCTTGAATCCAGTGGCAAAGTGTGCAAGGGGCCCACGTCTACGCATACCCTGCCAACTTAGGGCGAACAAAGCAAACAAGGCCTTTTTCCCATACATAATTCACATAATGCAGTATGTGATATGAATAAATCTATGACCATCGCCAAAATCAAAAATAGATTTTTTTCAAAAATGCATGAACAGTTAAAGTGAATTTATGTGGTGACAATTACTCCATACACTTAGGGCCTCATTACGCTGTTGGGCTGAAAGCCTCCGCCCGACACGTCTCGGAATCAGGACCGACCGACTTGTGGTCGGCGGTTCCGACTGACGGATTACGATGCAACCGAACACTGTTTGGTCGAGTCCCTCTGGTCCCTATGGGAGTTCATGTTAGGCCTGATAACCGGCTGTAACACAGGCTCCTATGCAGAAATGTGGTGTGTGTGGAAAACCCTGCACTCTGTCACAGACACCTCATTGTGCCTGCCACACAGATCAGGGTTTTACAGGGGGCTCCTAATGTACCCCCTTGGTCATCAACCGGAGGCCACAGGATGAAGGGGGCCCAGCCAGGCGCACCCAAAGTCACTTTACGACAGCCTTTCCATGTCAGACCGGCCGAGTCGAAAAGGCTGTTGCAAACCGACATCGGAATCCTGAGGACGGAAACACTGTCCATAGGGCTGTACAATGCTGTTCCGACTGACACGAATACTCTGAAAGCCAGTAGGAACCAATTCAGAATGACCTACTGGTTTACATTCCCACTGTGAACATCGTAATTAGTCAGTCAGAAGGGTTTGGACGCGGTCAAGGTAATTCCGAATGTTGGGGGAAGGCTTTCGGCCTGACATTGTAATGAGGCCCTTAAAAAATCACTGAGCTGCAAAATATAACCATTGAAAAATATGGTCCATCATATTTACGCTGCATAATCTATTCAACTATGTAATATATATATCTTGCAAGATTAATTAAATGGAGCCAACTTGGCAGGGCAGCATGTTTTTTTTCTTTTGGTACAGCTAATTGTATGTCCTATATTACATATGACACCTACCTCTTGAGTTCCGCCCTGGGTCAAGACTGATTTCCACCTTATATTTTCCAGACCAAATTCATTAAATGTACAACAAATATTTTATTCCTGGGCTATGGAGTAAGTAAGTATTGGGTAAGGTAAGTTCTATTAAAATGTCAGATCTTCGGCTAGCTTTAGGTTTGACTATGGACAGTTCGGTCATATGATCCCAAAGCAAGAGTAGTTCTGGAAGAAGGCCAGTGACAGTGGCAGTGTGTCGTATTATCCGGTCTGAGCTTACAAAACCCAATGGAATGTGGATATTAAGCTATGATATTTACATATGGTCACCTAGTATTTCCCTAGAACAATAAGGGAGCAGTACTAGTGTTCCAAACCTGATGAAGTCCTCTCGGAGAATGAAAAGCGTTAGCCAGGCTGTTTCTTTGATGTATTGAAGAATAATAAAGAGAATGTTTTTGAGACTTCATACAACGGCTTTCATGTTATTTTGATATTGAAGAAGAGTACATTGATATTGACACCATTGAATTATGTATACTTCATGAAAGGAGGAGAGAACAAACAAAGAGAACAAACTTTACAATACAATTGTTGGAATCTTAAAGCACTCCCTTTTGTGTGTTTCTTCAGTTTGAGTCATATCTTGTAGTAGACTTAAAAGCATGGCTAATAGAAGGTAGAACAGTAATGGAAGCCATGAAAAGTAGACACCAAACTGCATTTTATAGAACATTTTGTAGCATGTTTTGTTGTTTTGTTGTTTTTATATTTACACACTGCACTTCTGAAGTACTACTGCAAAAAAAACAGTAATAAGCCCATCACCATACATGGCCGACCACTGAACCCGTAACACTCTCCCGTAGAAAATAATGTGAGTAGGGACTTTAAATAAAACCCTATAGGAAATATTTTTAAATTAAATTAAATTATTTGAAATACTAGGAAATATAAATGATTGTAAATTAATGTTAAAAATATCTAAAGTAGTATAACTAAATATAATACATACATAAATTGTTTTTATTGAGCTCTATACAGAATTTTTAAAATAATTTCACCAACATTTTTCTTATAGGAAAATGGGAATGTATTATGTAACTTAAAGTTCAGAAAAATTATATTAATTATTTAAATATATTAATTAAAGAATACATTTTCAATCAAGTTAATAGTGGAGTAACCTTTTCATTTTGTTCTACATTTAGAAAATACTAAGTACAATTAATTTCTCATTAATATTTCACATACACATATTTTCAATATTTATTTCTGAGCTAAATACCTTTCTTTATGTTCCCTAGCTGATATATATATATATATAGACCACCAGTTCCGGTAAAAGATCGGTCTGTCAGCGGGCGGTCCGAGCAGGGAAACCGGAATTCCTGATTTACACGCTCCACACAATCTCGTCGTGACAGGAAAGAAGCTCGGACTCCAAAATTGAATGCAGTTACGTTTATTCGCACAAGTGCAAAACGACGCATTTCGCCATTACGGCTTGGTCACGCTCGAATACACAGGAAATCACCTTAGTACATATACAAATTCATTAAAAGACGGACTACCACAACAGAAGGAACTTAATTTCACTGTCGCGGCCATCTTGTAACGGTGTAATAAATGAAATACATTAGTGTGAAACCAGTGCAGATATATACAATGCAGTAAGTCAATAATGTTATGAATGCAAAATAACTGATATAAGAGTGAAGAAGGAACTATGTGCCAAAGATTTATGGAGAGGGGTTACAGTGCCAAAACTGTGAAAGATGCCATTTTCAGAGTGGAAACTAAGACCCGCAATGAACTTATTTACCCCAAACCCAAAGAAATTAAGGAAGAAAAAGTACGATTCATTACCACTTTCTCAGGACAAGCAACTGAGGTACGGAATATATTCCGCAAACACTGGCATGTGCTACTTACTGATGAACACCTTAAAAAAGATCTCGGTAGCAATCCCCAGATCACGTTTAGAAAGGGACGGTCCCTGGGAGATGAATTGAGCCATAATTACATCACAGACATGGCTAGTGACAGTAATTCTGACAGTGTGGGTTTCAAGTGTTGCCGTAGGTGTAAGGCATGTAGGAACAGTGTAGATTGTAATAAGTTGCAGGTAGCGGATTCAAAAAGGGAATTTACCATCAGGAGACAGCTGACATGCAACACGACACACTGTGTATATGTTCTTATCTGCCCATGCGCAAAATGGTATGTTGGCAGTACTAAACATACAGCCAAAAAACGTGTGTTAGAACACTTACGGGCTATACGTAATAACAATAAATTGTATCCTATAGCGAGACACTTTTCGGAACAACACTTTCAAGATGAAACAAAGGTACACATGGTGGTAATAGACTCTGTGGATTTGGGGATAAGAGGGGGCAATAGAGAATTGTCATTGAGAAAACTAGAATCCCGATACATTGTGGATTTTGAAAGCCTCGCACCAAAAGGGTTAAATATGAGCGAGGAATTAGCTATTCATTTACAAGAATAATGTAAGAATATTGTCCAGTCAGTTTGCTTCAAGGTTTTTATGAATTTTATATCTGTTTGTATTTCAGACGGTGTCACAACTTTACCCAACATGAATATTGTTTTTGAAGGAAGATGCATTTATTATAGTGATTTTTTATACTTAACAAAGTATTTGGTTGTATTTGTTTATCGAGGCTGTCATATGTGTTTGAACCATAAATGGGTTTTCGACCCTCAGCAGTTTTGCCAGTAAGCTCGGAAGCCCACTGGGGCGGAATTGAGAGATGCAACTTTATTGAATTGACAGAAACATGGAGGTTTTTACTCTGTGGGAGGGCCCACTTGGGCAAGCGACTATATCATTTGCGATACACCAGTTTTAAGTTGTATTCAATCACTGATTTAGTTACATGAATCTTATTTGATCATGATTATCAATGTGTACCAACATGATGTCAGTTATTTTGCATTCATAACATTATTGACTTACTGCATTGTATATATCTGCACTGGTTTCACACTAATGTATTTCATTTATTACACCGTTACAAGATGGCCGCAAGAGTGAAATTAAGTTCCTTCCGTTGTGGTAGTCCGTCTTTTAATGAATTTGTATATGTACTAAGGTGATTTCCTGTGTATAAAGCCGTAATGGCGGAATGCGTCGTTTTGCACTTGTGCGAATAAACGTAACTGCATTCAATTTTGGAGTCCGAGCTTCTTTCCCGTCACGACGAGATTGTGTGGAGTGTATATATATATATATATATATATATGTACACACAAGGTTGCCCTCTCGGAGTTGCCACACAAGGAGGGTTACAGCACAAACCGCCACAGGTGGCACCGAAGACAGCATGCCCTTTGCTCTTCAATCAGCCATACGCGTTTTGAGCAATTTGGCTGCTCTTGTTCACTGGCAATCAAGACGGAAGAAGCAGGTAGATTGGGAACGCATATTCATTCAATGTTATATATATATATACACATATGTAAACATGCACAAAACAACCTACATATGGTTGTTCTCAAAGCACAACTATATAAATAATATAACATGTGTATATATTATCAATATTATATATATATATACATGCAACCCCCCATGAAAGTTAAAAACAAAAACATCAAGGGCTATATGTAAAAATAATTTTTGCGGTCAGAAAAGGCCGCTCAGGTCCTTTCTGACCACAAAAATGCATTTACATATGGACAAAACACAAATTGATATTCGCAATTTGTGTTTCGATTCAGTATTTGGAATTGGTGTGTTTAGGGTGCCCTTTCCAAATACCGATTCTGAATTGGGTGTATGAATGTTTTGCAACCAATTTACGGTCGCAAAACATTCCTATTTTATAAATTGTTTTTGTAGAGAGCACGAATGCCTGAAAAGGGCATCTTGGCGCTCTCTGAGTGAGGATAACAAGATTTCCATAAAAAATTAGGTGGAGGTAAAGAGCCAAGTTATGAGTGCTTTCTTAAAGGGCAGGAGGTTAGGTTGGGATTTAACATGCAATGGGAGTATGTTCCACGCCTTTGCAGCTCCTAGTACAAAGCCTCTACCCCCCAACTAGTGAGTTTGAATGACTGGACTGTTCTAAGTTTAACTGCGGAGGAACCGAGGGAGTGGGAGCGAGTGTGCCACCAACAGCATTTTTTCAAACAGTCTGGACCCGTTCCGTGTAGTGCTTTAAAGACCGTGCACAAAACTTTAAAGCATATCCTTTGTTTAACTAGGAGCCAGTGTAACTTGGCTATCAAGTGAGATACAGATCAACACTTGGGAACATTATCTAACAATCTTGCTGCTGCATTCGGTAGCATCTGTAATTTATTTAGAACTTGGCAGTGGGAGTTGAGATACAGCCCATTGCAATAATCAATTTTTGAGAGCACTAGAGAGGTGACTGCTGTTTTTTTAAGGGGTTCTGGAAGAAAATGCTTAATCTTTTTTTATCATTTTCAAGGTAAAAAAGGCAGCTGAAGTGACCGCGTTTAGTTGGTCATTGTAAGAAAGTTTGTTATTTAAAAGTACACCTAGGTTTCTTACACACCTGAAAGGAGTAGGGAGAGAGCCCAACTCAGAAAGTCTCCACTTTGAGGTCTAGAAAGATGGCTGATCTCCAAACACCATCACCTCCGTTATGGAGGAGTTTAATTTAAGACAATTATTTGACATCCAATTTCTTATTGCTCTAATGCAAGCATATTGGGCCAGATTCACTAAAGTAATCTGGGACAAAATCCTAACTTTACAAAATTTTGTATACCCCCCCCATTCTGCATGTTTATATTAATCTGAATAATAATAATCATAGTAATCTTATTAATTAAAAATTAAAGTTTGCAGTGAAAGACTTATCAATCATATTAACAAAAGAATAACACGTGGGAATTGCACTTTGCATGGCTATATTAATTGTAAACTAACTTGAGTATGGATACTAATAGTAGAAAACTAGAATATTGCATGATATATGTTGTTTTGGTGATGTAATTGTGATTTGTGCTTTATTAAGTGAGTATAAAACGCTTTGAGTGTTGCTTTCTGCTAGATAATTACTCACACATATGGGTATTAGCGAGGGGTTAACATTTTATTAGCCATTTCTATGTTTTAATTACGTTTTTGTGTTTCTTTTGCTTAAGTTGCCCATTTCGGCCTAGACAACATGGCTGAACGAGACGTTGAACGTGACTGCCCCTGACAACACGAGGTTCTGGGTGAAGTGCGCAGGCGTCACCGCCAGCAGCAGTGGCCTGGACCTGACCCCGGGAAAAGAAGCCTTGTCAAGGTCTCTCCGGGAACTCCGCCAACGACAAGACAATAGACAATTTAAAAACCGGAACCAGCAAGTGCGATGATCTCATTATACATACTCTATGAGAACTTTACCCCTCGACCCCAAGTCGACCAATCAGAACTTTCTAAAACCACGATCTTGATACTTTTTGACATTATTTTCATTATAAAAGTAGGTAGGGAATTGAACTAAAAAAAACTCGCTCTTCTTTGACGAACTCGATTTCCTGACGTTATGCTGACGGAGAGGACGGTGACACTGCTGGACAGCTGTTATCCTGAATCTTTGAGAGACTGAATTACGGCCTAACTTTGCTGAATAAAGATTTTTCCTCGACCTGACTGACTTAGAGGACGACTTTTAGCCAGATTAGGTAAATATGATGTTCTGCAATGCTGGTGATGATTTCTAACGATTTTGCAATATTTCTTAGATTAAGAATATTTGTTTAATTGACAAATGTGTTGTGTCGATTATTATAAGAAGAGAATTTAGTATGTAAAGAGTAGATAAATGTTTGTGACACTAAACCTATAAAAACAACTAAATGATTCATTGCCTTATGAGGGGAATATTTTAGGATTGGAGTCAACGTATTTAGAGTAAGGTAAAGGTATTCCTTTCATGTCAGCGTTTGGAAGCTTATTCCTCTAGGGAAGGAGATCAACGGAGTGTGAGTATTGGTGTTATGGGCCCCACCAATGAATGTATTTGAGTGAATTTGCTGTTGAGGTATTTGGTCTGTGACGAAGGGGGAATTTGATGTTCCACGCTGCAACAGTTTTTCTGGTAGCAGTATGATGGTTTTTGTTGTTTTGGTTTGGTGATTATTGCTTGTAAATAGCTTATTGATTGTTGATTATTGATATTGGTTATGTACTAACATTCTATGTGAGTCATGTTGAGTTTTATGTTGTTTGCACGGCTTCTGGGATGTATGAAGTCAGAAGTTTGTAACGGTTCCGTAGTAGAGCAGAGGTAAGCGCTGTTCTCGGGAAAGACGGAATTGTTGTTGCCCTGTAGGTACACAGGGGAAACGTGTCATGATTGAAGTTGCACGCCGCATTGTCTGGGTTCGATTCGGTGACATCGCCGTGTGTTGCCATTAGAGACATTTTCTGTGTAAGAGAAGTGTGTATGATAACGAAGGTTACCTGTGAAATTTTGGTCTTAGGTACCAGGAATCCAAATGGTATTCCGATAACGCTTATCACTGGAAAGGTAATAGGTATTCTCTGAGCTTGTTAGAAGGACAAAGTAGAGGGAGCGCTGCTTTGTTAACGTATGTCATAATTCTGTAGTAGGACAGACTGTTCGCTGTTCTCGGGAAAGAAAGGATTCTGTGTGAATGTACTACATCTTCTTGTGTGAAAGTGTGTGAATGTAAAGGCATTCGGGTTAATTGTGAAACTCTAGTTTTATTTCTCAGGAGCATTGGGTCTCCAACTATGTGTCTTAATTCTGGAGAAACGGTTAGCTAATGCTTGCTAGAGGGGTAAGGTAGAGGGATGTGCTACTTTATCAACGGAAGTAACGATTCTGTAGTAGGGCAGAGGTAAGCGCTGCTCTCGGGAAAGAGGGAATTCTCGTGAGAAAGGTTTATTGCTATTCCTTGGTTAGCGAAGCGGACAATGGTGGCGTTTTTATGTTGTTACTAACAGAATTTTAGAATTTCGAAACAAAACTTACCGAGCGGATTTTGTGAAGGAGGGGTAGACAGGAGCAGGAGCTGCCGCACTGGCTGCTCACGTCAGAACGACCGCGCTGGGATTGGACAGTCGGTCAGAACCGTAAAACGCTCCGGATTGGTGCGTTAGTGTGCACCGCGCTAGGAGTGGAGAAATACAGGGTGACGTAGACGCTCCCTATTGGTGCGTTAGTGTGAATCGCGCTGGGATTTGAGAATTGTGATAGTGACATAGGCGCTCCGGATTGGTGCGCTGGTGTGAGTCGCGCTACGATTGGACAGAAAAGCGGTACAGTCGTAAGGAGAAACTAGTGAGACACGAAAGAAGGGGCAATGTATTATGATCCACCAGAAAAGGAGAAAAAGTCTTGGTTTGGTAGAATTAAGAAGTGGTTTAAGAAGGACAAACCGATTGTAACTAGGGAAGGACAGTTACTTCCTCCACCGAAAACCCCTGCATCCTTCATGGTTGCGAAATATGGATATCACACTTGCATTTGGTTAGATAATTGGGTCAAGTATACCGAAAAGGACGGAGTGTTGGCTTTTCCAGAACATGGTTCATTTAATTTGGCTGTTTTGAGAAATTTAAGAGAGAAGATGATGAATTTAGAACCAAGACCTAGACCGACTCAATTTGAGGCTTTGACGGAGTGGGAAGACGAGATGCATGACCGAGAATGACAGAGAAATGGTAGAGGATATAGATACCTGTTTGGCAGATCATACGGACATGAGACGCATGATGATCGAATGAGAAGGTGGCGGAATGCGAGTATGACTGAGGGTTTGTTTCCCGTAAGAACTGCAGGAGAGACTGAAGGACCAAAGTGTGTAGAAAAGAGGCATCATGTGGAATCGAGAGGGTATGGAATGATTGAATCAGAGGATGATGTTCTTGATGACATGTTTTATAAGAATCCACCTCCATATCGACCAGAAATATTAACCCCAAGTGCCCCAATGAAATAAACAGTATGAATCATAAAATCGGAACCAGAGTTCCAAGATTTGGGAAGAAACAATTCCATTAGAGAGATAGAAAAGAAGTCCGGAGTAAAATTAGATGGAGAAAATTCAGCAGAACTAGCAAAAACGACCCTAGAATTAACCGAGAAAATAAGAGAATTGACTAAGAATCTAGAAGCGGTAACTGTTTCAGTAACAATAGGTCCAGTAATGCCTATTTTTGATAAACAGAAAGATAGCGAACATTGTTTGACGGTCCCTTATAAAAGTAGTAAACCGGTTGAACAACCAAGAATGAGTCAGAGTGAGAATCCATGGAGACAGACTATGAGTAGGATTGAACCGAATTTTTCAAATAACCCGTTTTTAGGTCAAAACTGTGCAGAAAAGCGTATGACGATAATAGAGACAATGTCAGAAATTCAAAAAGATTTTGGACAAGGAAATGTAGAAAAGCCAGTGGGACCATCAACAGAGGAGTTGAGTGAATGGTTGAGAAGCTTGCAAAAGAAAGACAGAGAATCCTAATCAATAGATGTGGCTAAACTACGAATGGTACTGGAAGAATTAATAGTAGGAACTATCCCGACAGAGAAGTTAAAAACTTACCAAGATGAGGAGTTGTTATTTCTGTGTAAAAGCGTAACATGGAGAGCAAAAAGTTTTCATGAAAGATTAGAAGAAGTGGCAAATGAAATGGGTATTGATATTGAAAAGGTAAAGCACTACAGAAACCCTATCGAGTAGATTTCACTTAAAAGACATTGAAAACATGAATACCACAGGACGAATAGGCCAGATTAAAGAGATAATTATTTTGTTGAGAAAATGGGGAGATGTGGGCAAATGGAAAAGCAGATGGTATCGTAAACGAGACGAAAGTTCACACAAAACGTTTTCAGCTTACCCTGTGAGAGAAAAAGAGAAGGTTGTGACAGAATGTCCTATGAGAGAGATTCCAGGAGGAGGATATGTACATGTTCCATGGATTAGACAGGATATTTTGTCCTTTACGAATGACTTCCCTCGACTGCGTGAAAAAAACCCGTCGAGTGGTATAGACAGGTGGACAGATTTGTGAAATTATCCAAAGTATTGTGGATTGATCTGAATAGCTTGTTTGACATAATAGTACCAGCAGATCTATGGACAGAATGTAAAATCGTAATAGATTGGCCAATACAGGAATACCCAAGGGATTCAAAAACAGGAGCTCCAGACCCCGAGGTAATGAAGAAATATGAACAGATCATGGCATTTGTGAAGAACAAGGTACCCCCTAAAGAGACAGATTGGGTAAAAATTGACAGAACACATCAGGAAAGCAAAGAGTCAGTACATGCCTATTATGAGAGGTTAATTTTAGCCTTTAAACAATTCAGTGGGATGAAAATCTAAGTGACAAGGATCTGAGTCATTTCGTGTACAGATTTGTATATGGTCTTCGTCCAGAAATTAGTGAAATGATAAAACAGCATACGGTAGATTGGCAAAATAAGAAAATAGACGAAGTATTGAGACATGCTAAATATTTCAGTGATGAAATTGAAGCAAAACAGCGAAAACTGAAAGAAAAGGCTATGTGGGCACAGGTAAAGGTAGCAGAGAGACAGTAAGCACAATTAGCAGAACAAGCTGGGTCAAGACAAAAATTGAATCCTGGGAAAAATAAAGGGAATATTGAGGAAGCTAAAAAGAAATTTCCGTGTCATAATTGCGGTAGGATAGGGCATTGGAAATCCAAGTGTAAATTTCCTCCAAGTACTAACGATGAAAATCCATCATTGAATCCACAGGTGCAGAATGAGGTGAGTGGTCAACAGCAACGACAACAGCAGGGTGTAACACAACAGAATCAGGTGCCAAAACCACCTTTTCCACAGAACAAAAATTGCCAGAAGTATAGTAAGGAGAATGGATTCTACAACGAAGAACAGGTAAATAAGCCGCAACGCGCTAGCGCTGCTTTGCAGTATTGGCTGCAACGCGATGAAAGCGATTCAGAAGAGGGTTATTGACGGAGCCGAAGGGAGGAAGAAGAGTGCGTACTTGGCGCAACTCTAGAAGTAGACCAGACAGGCCCATTTGTAGATGGAAAAGTTAATAATGAAAATATTACTTTCCTAGTTGATACTGGTGCTACTCGATCAACTGTTAGATCAGCTGATGTCAAGAATCTTCCTCTCTCAGATGAAACGATCCAAGTAGTTGATGTATCCAACAGACAGATTAAAACATACCTTACAGAACCAGTGAAAGTTAGTATAGGGAAATTTTCTGAAATGCACCGGTTCGTAGTGTGCGATACCAGTCCTGTGAACTTGTTAGGTAGAGATTTATTGTGCAAGATGAACTGCACCATATTTTGTACTCCAGATGGAATAGCCTTTGAAACACCAGATGATGATGTGCTGTATAAAATGACAATGGCAAATAGGGAGAAGGAAGTTACAGGAACCTATGCTGTATTTAACCCTGACGAATTACCAAAAGAATTAAAACAATCTGTAAAAGCAGAAGTTTGGGACTTCACAGGAGAAGATGTAGGATTGATGAGAAATGTAGATCCAGTAAAAATAACTGTAAAATAAGGAGTATGTTATCCAAATGTCCCACAATATAAATTGACACCTGAAATAATCGAAGGAGTTACTCCTGTGATTGAGAAAATGAAAAAACAAGGAATTTTGAGAGAAATAATGAGTAGCCCATGTAATTCACCAATAATGGGACTGAAAAAGCCTAGTGGGAAGTTCAGGATAGTACAAGATCTGAGAAAGATAAACAAAATTGTTGTACCATGTTGTCCCATTGTACCAAATCCATCTGTGATTTTATATCAGATCCCTCATGACGCAGAATGGTATACAGTGATTGATCTGTGCCATGCTTTCTTTTCCATCCCATTGCACCATGACAGTCAGAAAAGTTTTGCATTTCGTTTCGGTGAGCGTATTTTAGCGTGGTGCCGAATTTCACAGGGGTATACAAAAAGCCCCTCAATGTTTAATCAGTTATTGAAGAAGTCTTTGGAAAGTCTAAAAATGCCTGAAAACTCAGTACTAGTCCAATATATAGATGACCTGCTTGTGGCATCGAAAACTCGTGAAGCTTGTGAGGTAGACACAGTATCTTTGCTGAATCATTTGGCAGATGGAGGACTAAAAGTGTCACCATCGAAATTACAGTTTTGTAAGAAAGAAGTCCAATATTTGGGACATAGCATTGAGAAAGGACACAGGAAAATAACCATAGACAGAATCAGGATCATAAAAAGAATGAGTCCACCAATGACCCAAAGAGAAGTGAGAATGTTTCTGGGAATGGTTGGATATTATCATCAGTGGATAGGCAATTTTTCATTAATTGCAAAACCTTTGGAACGATTGACAGGAAGTGATGTGAGAGATCCAATTGATTTGAACAAAGAGGAGTTGGCAGCATTCAAAAGATTGAGAGAAGGATTGTGTGAAGCACCTGCATTAGGAATGCCTGACTACGACAAGGAGTTCGAGTTGTATTGCAGTGAGAGAAATGGATGTGCACTCTCTGTTCTAGTACAGAAGCATGGAAAACTGATGAAACCAATTGCGTATTTTTCATCCATGTTGGACCCAGTAGCTGTAGCCCTTCCTGGGTGTCTGAAAGCAGTAGCTGCTACATGTCGAAGTTTGGAACCGAGTGAGGGAATTGTGATGGGATACCCTGTGAAAGTGTTTGTACCTCATGATGTGGCGATTCTTTTAACAAGGAGTCGTACTCAGTATATGACGCACAGCCGACTGACTAAGTATGAAAAGGTCATTTTGGGTGCAACAAATGTGAGTCTTGTGAGATGTGTGAATGTGAATCCTTCAACGCTGTTGCCAGATGTAGAGCATGTGGAAGTAAGAGATGAAGCAGATCATGACTGTTTGGATGTACTTGATTTCTGTACAAAACCAAGACCTGACATAAAAGATGACCCCTTGCCAGAAAGTGATTAGTGCAGCATATGCGGTATGTACAGTTGCAGCAGTGATGGAAGCATCCTATTTGAAAGGAGTAAGATCGGCCCAAGTAGCTGAACTTGTTGCCCTGACCAGAGCATGTAAGATTGGGAAAAGTGTGAGAGTGACTGTGATAACTGATAGCCAGTACGGCTATGGGGTAGTCCACGACTTTGGCCAAATATGGCTGCAGAGAGGTTTCCTAACCTCAAGTGGAACTCCCATTAAGAATGCTGAAGTGGTTGGAAAGTTGCTTGAGGCGATACAGCTGCCTAGGCAATTGGCTGTGGTAAAATGTGCTGCCCATAGTCGCAGTGGTGATTACATTGCCACTGGTAATAAATTTGCTAATGATATGGCGCAATATTGTGCACGAAATCAGAATTCAATCAATCGGGCAAAGGAAAAGGAATTGATTTCTTGTTTCCCAATGTTTACTAACACTGTGGGAACATGGGAAGAGGTAAGACAATTGCAGAAATAAGCAGGAGAGGAAGAAGTAAAACAGTAGGATGTGCACCAAGAGAGAAACATCATGTGTGGGTTTATCGAGATGGAAGACCAGTTATGCCTGATAGCATGATGTCTGCCATGGCACGGATGTATCATGGACAGGGACATATAGGGAGAGACGCCATGATTAGGTCTTTCAAACAAACCTGGTACAATGCTAAGTTCAGACTTGTACCAGAAAGTATTTGTCAGCGATGTCTAATTTGTCAGCAATACAATCCAGGAAGAAAGACAGTAGTGAGTCTAGGAACAATAGGTCGAGAGGGAGGGCCTTTTACCAGAATGCAAGTGGATTTCATTGAGATGCCTCCTTGTAACAGGTTGAGGTATGTTTTGGTGATGGTATGCCTATTCTCCAGGTGGGTAGAGGCGTTCCCAACAAGAAGAAATGATGGAATGACAGTGGCAAAATTACTGTTGAGGGAATTTATACCTACATTTGGGTTCCCAGTAACAATTGAATCAGACAGAGGAGGACATTTTCATAATGAGATCATAAAACTGATATGTGAAGCATTGAATGTACGACAAAAACTGCATTGTGCCTACCGACCAGAGGCTTCTGGTGTAGTAGAACAAATGAATGGTACTATCAACAACAGAATAGGGAAAATGTGTTTAGCCACAGGTATGAAATGGTCCGATGTCTTGCCTCTAGTACTCATGACTATTAGATCAATACCAGACAGAACTACTGGTTTGAGTCCGCATGAGATCATCATGGGACGTGCCATGCGCCATGTGTTTATACCAGTAAACAAGCTGATGACTATAACTGATGACATGGTTTTGGAATACTGTAAAAGCCTGGCTGACGCAGTTCATTCTGTGTTTCAACAGGTTGGAGCGGATGCCACTACTCTTGAAAAGAAGCCAGCCCATGATCTAAGCCCAGGGGACTGGGTAAGGATAAAAGTACACAGAAGAAGAAATTGTTTGGTTCCCAGGTGGGGAAAACCAAGACAAGTCATCTTGACTAGGCCTGGGCTAAATTTCCGTTCCGCTCGCGGAAATTGCGGTAATTTGACATTTTCGCGTTCCGCGGAGAGCACGAAAATGTCAAAATTTCCGCATTCTGCAGCTTAGCGATAATTTGTTTCTTGCTTGCGCTGTAAAATAATACATTCTCGCGTGCGCGATCGCCTTACCTGACTCCCCGCGTTCGCCGACAAGTTTTCCCGATCCGGTCGCGTTCTCCACGAGATGTTGGATTGTTGGTAGCCATTTGCGCTGTCTCGCGACAGTTCGCGCCCGCAGTAATGTCATTGGTCGCGCGATCACGTCTTTCTTCTCGCGATCATGCACCGCGAGAAGAGTGAAAACAAGATGGCAGTGCCCGCGAGCAACCACATGGGAAAGTTGGCGAGCCGCGACCACGCAGAAAATACCGCAAACGGGCGGGAAAAAAACTTCCGCATCTTCGCGATATTTCCGCGTGTTTGTGGAGATTTTTTAACATTTTCGCGATAATTTGCGAAAGTCACTTTCGCAAATTCCGCCCACCCCTAATCTTGACCACAACAACAGCTGTGAAGTGTGCTGGATTGAAGAACTGGATACATGCAAGTCATACTTTGATTATTCCAAATACAGTTGACTGTAAAGAAAAGGAGTATTTTGATGAATCTGAATCCAGTACTGAGTTGGATGACGGAGAGCCAAAAGACAAAGAAAAAGAAAACCCTGAAAGGGGGGAAACAGAGCTGATTTTAACTTTGGTCCCCAGAAGTACATCCCTGAGGAGAAGGTTAAGGATTTCTGATACCAGTTCAGACTCAGAGACAGAACAAAGAGCACACTCTTCCAAGAGAGAACAAGGGAAGAACAAAGAGAAGGACAGTGAAGAGATAATAAAAGAAATTCATGAGAAGGAAGTGCCAGATGAAAGATTGAGAGAAACTCCACCTGAAACAACACCTTTAGATGAACAGGTGCCAGATACAGAGAGAGAGGGAAAGATTATTGCGGAAGACCCCCGAGGAGGTGTAGGGAACTCCAACTTCCAGTTAGAAGCAGGAACAAGTAGTCAGCAGGAAGATTGCGTGCCGGAGATTCGAGGAGGGACAGAAGTAGGGAAAACAAAAGAAGTGGTGGAAAAAGAAATTGTTGAAGGTAAAAAGCAAGTTGAAACAGAGTCTGAGGAAAGCAAAGATGAAATACCAGAAGGCCGAGTTCTGAGAAAGAGAGCTTGGAGAACTGAAAAGAATGATAAAGGGAGTAAATTTGAAAAGAGCGGCAAAGGACGAGGTGTGGCCAAACAAAATAAAGAGACTGAGATATCGACTGACACGTGTAAATTTGCCAAGGGCTGAACAGGTGAATGAAGTGACGAGTCAGGAAAAATCGAAAGGAGAAGAACCAACAGTAATTAAAGAAAGCAAAAGAACAAGGAAACCTAACCAGAAGTATAAATCACCGGAATGGACATATGTGGCCCTGCCTGAAGTGAAGGAAGAGGCGGATAGCCAAGGAAATCCAGAGGTGGTTGTACCGGAAGTGGTTGAGGAAGACGACGAATCGGATATCCTGAGAGTTATCTTGTCCGATATTGGAGAAGAAGCGGATGTTCAGGACAACCTGTATGTTGAAAACGAAGGGAAAGTGAAAGATGATGAGATGCCAAACTGAATGAGACAAGAAATTACTGATGGGAAGACAATAAAATACTGAAAAAGACAAAAACTGGTAGAACCATGTAGGTGCCTAGAAGCCTTGGGTTAGAAACTAGTTGTGAAGTAGAAGAGGCTAAGTCAAAAGACACGGCTCATTTTAGAAAAGATGGCAAACATAGAAAGTAGCAAAAGTAGATGTACCTTCCTTAGAAGATGGTGCAAAATGTGTTGTTGTTGTACAGGATTATTAATGCTTCTTTGGAGTATTCTTGCTCTGCTAATTTCATTTAAAGTTACTGTAGATACAATATAAGGGCATAGTGATAACATAACTAATATTGGGAAGATTCAAAAGGTAGTTCCGACTAGAATAGATAAAAACTATTTACATAAAGACAGGTCAATAACAGATTTTTCTAACAATGTGTTTTCAAAATTATTGTATGGATATGTAAAAACAATGGACGTAAGGGATTGCTACGTTTGTATGCAATTACCTGCATCTGTATCTGAAGGAGTGACTTATCATCACCTTCCAGTAACATATGGAATAACATGTAGTGTAATAGCTAGTTTATTTTATCAAACAGGTAAATTAGAGTATTATTTTTCAGATGTAGATACTATATTTTCACAAGTACCGGCAATTAACAAACTAAACAAGGTAAAACCTGCAAAGGTATTAGGTGAATTTTTCTTAGAGACTAAAGAACTAACATTAGAATATATATTTAGAAATAACTTGACTTGCAGTTTAAAGAAAGAGGAGAAGACATTTTTAGATATGGTTGATATTGGTAAATACTGAAATGGTTGCCATGCGTGCTATGGTAATGCAAAATCGACTTGCCCTTGATATTTTATTGGCAAAATAGGGTGGAGTCTGCGGAATGCTGAAAGTTCAACATTGTTGTACTTACATTCCTGATGAAAGTAGAGATTTGAAAATGTATTTTAAGAATATTACAGAATTGCATGATGAAATTGTACCACTGGAGGTTGAAGGTGTCTGGGAGAAGATTGGTAAGAAAATATCGGCTATTAAAGACTTTATAGTAAAATTAGGTAGTACATTTATAGGTAAGATATTATTTCCATTACCATGTGTGATTTCCTTAGTATTAATAATTAGACTAGGATGTATTTGTTGTAGAAAGAATAAAAACCAGAAAAGAATAAAAAGAGAAATCTTAAGGAGAAGGGATAAGAAACAAGAAAGAGAATTCGAAGAAATAGAACTAGAAGAGATGAAGGAACGTATGTATAAAACAGCAAAAAGAGAAGAAACAGGGGAAACTGAAATATGAATGAAACAAGAAATCAATTTAAAAATTCCGTAAAAAGGGATACAACATTTTTGGTTGGTGTGGTGATATAATCACCAAAGGGGGGATTGCTGGAGCGGGTAGTACAAAATTTTGAATACCCCCCCCCATTCTGCATGTTTATATTAATCTGAATAACTAACTAATAGTAATCTTATTAATTGGTTTGCAGTGAAAGACTTATCAATCATATTAACAAAAGAATTACATGTGGGAATTGCACTTTGCATGGCTATATTAATTGTAAACTAACTTGTGTACGCATACTAATAGTAGAAAATTAGAATATTGCATGATATATGTTGTTTTGGTGATGTAATTGTGATTTGTGCTTTATTAAGTGAGTATAAAACGCTTTGAGTGTTGCTTTCTGCTAGATAATTACTCACACATATGGGTATTAGCGAGGGGTTAACATTTTATTAGCCATTTCTATGTTTTAATTACGTTTTTGTGTTTCTTTTGCTTAAGTTGCCCATTTCGGCCTAGACAACATGGCTGAACGAGACGTTGAACGTGACTGCCCCAGACAACACGAGGTTCTGGGTGAAGTGCGCAGGCGTCACCGCCAGCAGCAGTGGCCTGGACCTGACCCCGGGAGAAGAAGCCTAGTCAAGGTCTCTCCGGGAACTCCACCAACGAGAAGACAATAGACAATTTAAAAACCGGAACCAGCAAGTGCGATGATCTCATTATACAGACACTATGAGAACTTTACCCCTCGACCCCAAGTCAACCAATCAGAACTTTCTAAAACCCCGATCTTGATACTTTTTGACATTATTTTCATTATAAAAGTAGGTAGGGAATTGAACTAAAAAAAACTCGCTCTTCTTTGACGAACTCGATTTCCTGACGTTATGCTGATGGAGAGGACGGTGACACTGCTGGACAGCTGTTATCCTGAATCTTTGAGAGACTGAATTACGGCCTAACTTTGCTGAATAAAGATTTTTCCTCGACCTGACTGACTTAGAGGACGACTTTTAGCCAGATTAGGTAAATATGATGTTCTGCAATGCTGATGATGATTTCTAACAAATTTGCAATATTTCTTAGATACAGAATATTTGTTTAATTGACAAATGTGTTGTGTTGATTATTTAAAGAAGAGAATTTAGTTTAGTATGTAAAGAGTAGATAAATGTTTGTGACACTAAACCTATAAAAACAACTAAATGATTCATTGCCTTATGAGGGGAATATTTTAGGATTGGAGTCACCGTATTTAGAGTAATGTAAAGGTATTCCTTTCATGTCAGCGTTTGGAAGCTTATTCCTCTAGGGAAGCAGATCAACGGAGTGTGAGTATTGGTGTTATGGGCCCCATCAATGAATGTATTTGAGTGAATTTGCTGTTGAGGTATTTGGTCTGTGACGAAGGGGGAATTTGATGTTCCACGTTGCAACAGGTCATTGTGAGAAAGTTTGTTATTTAAAAGTACACCTAGGTTTCTTACACACCTGAAAGGAGTAGGGAGGGAGCCCAACTCAGAAAGTCTCCACTTTGAGGTCTAGAAAGATGGCTGAGCTCCAAACACCATTACCTCCATTATGGGGGAGTTCAATTTAAGACAATTATTTGACATCCAATTTCCTATTGCTCTAATGGAAGCATATTGGGCCAGATTCACTAAAGTAATCTGGGACAAAATCCTAACTTTACAAATTCAGGAGTAGTAAAGTTAGGATTTTGTCTCTGTTAAACTTAGGTTTTGGTCTTAAGTTAATCCTAAAACCAAAACTTAAGTTTAACTGAGACAAAATCCTAACTTTACTACTCCTAAATGCCCTTTGTGAATACCGAAAGTTGTAAAGTTAGGATTTTATTTCAGATTACTTTTGTGAATCAGGCTCAACATTTTTTTTGCTGCTGTCCTATCTGCTGTTTCCAGGGAGATGACTCTTTGGGTGTCATCAACGTAGGACTTGACTTCGAACCCGAAGGATCTAATGAGATCCGCTAGCGGAGTGACATAAATATCGAACAAGAGTGGACTGAATGAAGACCCTTGTGGAACTCTGCAGGGTAGAGAGAAGGAAGGAGGAGAGAATCCCTCTAATTTCACCGTTTGCACTTGTCCAAATAGGAACAATTTGATGAGCTTCCAGGCGGACCCAGTCACCCCAATCTTGCTCAGACAAGCCATCAGTTGCACATGGTTGCCCATATCGAAGGCTGCTGATAGGTCGAGCAAAATCAGACTGCCCCTGCTCAAGGACTGCCTGATCTCTTCCGTGGCCTTAATGAGAGCAGACTCCGTACTGTGTCCGGATCGAAAGCAGAATCGGGAGGCAACCGAACGGTTGTTCTGAGAGATATACTCGCTCAGTTGAGAGTTTAAGAACTTTTAAAATATTTTGGCCAGGGCTGGAATACAAGAAATGGGACAATAGCTGTTAGGGTCATCTGGATTGAGTGATGGCTTCTTATTCAGAGGTAGAACAATAACTTTCTTCCAGATGGAAGGGAATGAACCCAAGGTGGTCAGTAAATTAAATAAATCCGCCAGCTTCAGGCTGAACACATTGGCTGCCAAAAGGCTGTTATTGGTGGACAGGGATCCTCAGGTGAACTTGATTTAGCTGCTTTAAGTAGGCAACTACTTCAGAGTGAGAAGGGGGTAAAAAGGAATAAAAACCTAAATTAGTGTTTGATTTTTTTAGGAAAAACTTGTCCGGTCTTGCAAAGTTCAAGGATAATGAGAAAGTATTAAAGACATCCTCTTTTTTGTGGTGAAAAGCTTCAGCCACTGAATTACAAAACTCCTGGTTGCGGACAGTAGGCCTGGGCATAGGGGCTTGGGTAAGTTTTTTTACCATGACAAATAGTTCCTTTGAGGAATTTGCTGAAGTCTCAATTTTAGTGGTAAATAATAAAATTTTGCTTTATGGATCACAGCTTTATATTACGACCGGCATCTGTTATATCAGGCCTTTTCAACATCATTGTAGACTATGCTCCACGTCCTTTCTTGCCTTCTTCACACCCGTTTCATGGACCTAAGTTCAGCTGAAAACCAGGGGGAGAGACAAGATATTTTTTAGTTTTGACCTTTTTTTCAGGTAGCCTGAGTAGTGGACTCAATCCATTGTGTAACGATTTTATCTGCCATTTCTGCATTGTACGCATATGCGGGGACTGTGTTTGCAAGAAGCTGGGCGAAGTCATTAGTCTGAAGCTTCAGCCAGGCTCGAGAAGAAGTCCAGAAAGACGGTGCAGGGATAGAAGGAACTGAGTAGGAGCAAGAGATACTAAAGAAAACAGCCTTGTGATCCATCCAAGGGAGCACCAAAGTGTTCACAACATCTAGGCATGAGTTGTTCGTAAAAATCCCATCAATAGTATGGCCTTATTGCCTGCCTTATGAGGTATCAGAATCCTCCTTGGCCTTGAGATGAAAGTTAAAATCCCGTAGTAACGTGAAATTTGTCCACGAGTGTTCGCTTTCAAGGAGGGAACCAATGCTCTGCGTAAAAGTGGAACAAGGTCCTAGAGGGTGATAAATAAGCATTCCCCTAAAAGCGTGATTCGCAGAGAGATTATTCAAGAAGGAAACCGCTTCGCAATGGAGGGAGTCGATGGGACTGCCTTGAACCACATATTCAGATTTAAAAATCAATGGCAATTCCTCCTCCACGTTCGCCAGTCCAGTCCAATCGGAAAGATAAATACTTAGGTGGAGTGAATTCAAGGAAGTCTGGGCTAGATGGTCGGTCCACCCATGTTTCAGTTATGAAAATCAATCCAGGTTTATATATATCACAGAAGAAAGAGAAGTCTGTTCCATGTTTTATAAGAGAGCTAGCATTGATTAGCACACTCAAAACTTGTGAAGTAAGCTCTATTAGTATGGCATGCTGGGAAATGAAGTCCATGAATATCTTTCTTTGGTAGATTTTTCTGGAACTAATGGAACTTACCTGTTGCTCATTGGAGGGCTTAATTAGTCACATGCGGTGAAGAGTGCCTTTTTAAACAATACTGTGCCGTTACATGTAAATGCCTGTGATTAAGGGGCTTGATGCCCCGAAACGCGTAAGGCGAAAACCTAACTCCAATAAAGAAATGTTGCTTTGCCTAGGAAACAAACTGATCTGGAGTGTGTCTTTGAATCGAGGATTAATTGTTTCAAAAATATTTTCGGCAGTCCAGCCGCGAAGACGCACCACCCGAAAGTTAAGGGGCCACGGTGACATAGAATTGATTGCAGTTTGCGATTGGGAAATCAGTTGGCAGAATGAAGCAACATCCCTTATTATGGAGGCTCACTGGAGGGTGTAAAAATTTGATAAATTCCATGTAAGAGGACAAACCTACAAAAGGTATTAATGAATGGAAAAGGCACCAGAAAAATCTACCAAAGAAAAATATTCATGGACTTCATTTCCCAGCATGCCATACTAATGGAACTTACCTGTTGCTCATTTCAGGGCTTAATTAGTCACATGCGGTGAAGAGTGCCTTTTTAAACAATACTGCGCCGTTACATGCAAATGCCTGTGATTAAGGGGCTTGATGCCCCGAAACGCGTAGGGCGAAAACCTAACTCCAAATAAAGAAATGTTGCTTTGCTTAGGAAACAAACTGATCTGGAGTGCGTCTTCGAATCGAGGATTAATTGTTTCAAAAATATTTTCGGCATTCCAGCCGCGAAGACGCACCACCCGAAAGTTAAGGGGCCACGGTGACATAGAACTGATTGCATTCTCCGATTGGGAAATCAGTTGGCAGAATGAAGCAACATCGCTTATTATGGAGGTCCACTGGAGGGTTTAAAAATGTGACAAATTCCATGTAAGAGGACAGACCTACAGAAGGTATTTATGAATGGAAAAGGCACCGGAAAAATCTACCAAAGAAAAATATTCATGGACTTCATTTCCCAGCATGCCATACTAATGGAACTTACCTGTTGCTCATTTCAGGGCTTAATTAGTCACATGCGGTGAAGAGTGCCTTTTTAAACAATACTGCGCCGTTACATGCAAATGCCTGTGATTAAGGGGCTTGATGCCCCGAAACGCGTAGGGCGAAAACCTAACTCCAAATAAAGAAATGTTGCTTTGCTTAGGAAACAAACTGATCTGGAGTGCGTCTTCGAATCGAGGATTAATTGTTTCAAAAATATTTTCGGCATTCCAGCCGCGAAGACGCACCACCCGAAAGTTAAGGGGCCACGGTGACATAGAACTGATCGCATTCTCCGATTGGGAAATCAGTTGGCAGAATGAAGCAACATCGCTTATTATGGAGGTCCACTGGAGGGTTTAAAAATTTGACAAATTCCATGTAAGAGGACAGACCTACAGAAGGTATTTATGAATGTAACAGGCACCGGAAAAATCTACCAAAGAAAAATATTCATGGACTTCATTTCCCAGCATGCCGTACTAATGGAACTTACCTGTTGCTCATTGGAGGGCTTAATTAATCACATGAAGTGAAGAGTGCCTTTTTAAACAATACTGCGCCGTTACATGCAAATGCTTGTGATCAAGGAGCTGGATGCCCCAAAACGCGTAAGGCGAAAACCTACCTCCAATAAAGAAATGTTGCTTTGCCTAGGAAACAAACTGATCTGGAGTGCGTCTTTGAATCGAGGATTCATTGTTAAAAACCAAAAATAAATATATATATATATATATATAATGAAATTTACCTTAACAATATTCATGTCCTCGATATTCTTGACACAATATTTTGTCCACATGATATTTTGGACTCAATATTTTGTCCAAACACCATTATAATTACATCAGTTAAATAGAACTAGTAAATTTCAGTGTCCTACTTAGTTTGAAATGTTATGTTTTAACTGACATGTACCATTACTTTAGCATTGTGTTTTCGTCACTAAGTAGTTATTTAGATCTTGGCGGATGGGTTATTCCGTGACAACGGATATCCTGTCCACGGAAATATAAATGCCAATATATCCTATGTGATTTATATTTCAGGCCCTTTGTTGAGATTTCCATAGGAAATGGCTTTTTTGGTCAGCTAATCATTGTTGCTGCCCTTTGTCGAATCTTCATGAAACGTTCCCAAAAATGTCTTTGCTTTGCTTAGCTTAGCACCTTTCTGGAAAGTTTTGGAGTGATCTCTCAAATGGGGGCTGAGAAAAAGTGGAGGTCCCAAAATGCATCCTTCTGATTAGTCAAGTGGACTTTTTAAACCTTTTAAACCTTTGACCACCTCACTCCCCGTGGGAGCAATCGCACTGCCTGACTGGCCGTAACATGAAAACAAATGTTGCAGTGGCCATTACAGGACTCAGAGACTTAGTCCCCTATCCTGTGGAGAAGTGTGGCTCAATGGTTGGAGTGGCAGACCCTGATGCAGAGGTCTGGCCTGGGACCAGGGTTCAATTCCATGCCTCGGCGGGTCTTGGGCTCAAAATTCCACGGACCTGATAATTCTCGCCTCGGTGCCTATTCCAATCACGGAGTCCCACTCTGCAACTCTGAGCAATAGCTTGCTTAATCTCCACAACGGCCCCCACAACGCTAAAGGATGCCTGGCCTCCACCTTGGGGGTGCCCAGGAGTGGACGCCTCACAGGGAAAGCCAGGATGGGTTGCACAGTGGTATTCGTACAAGAGCCTTGAGACCCTTGTGGGTGAGTAGTGCGCTATCAAAGTATCAATTTACATCCTGAAAACACAATATAAGGGGGCTGGTTATGGATACCCTGTCCTCCGAGCCCTTGTGGGGGTGCGGGGGGGGGGCAGAGAGACACACTTTGGGACAGATTTTTTTAAAAAATTGCCACTATCCCGTGGAAGATCTGTGGGACTGAAGAAAAAAAAGTTACGTGGCATTGATTTTTTTAAAATTAAAATGACCCCCAGGATGGGCCAGTACTAGAGGTACAAAATATATTTAAATATTTGGGGAGGGGTCATATGTGCCACCCTCCCTCAGTCAATTTTGTCCCCAAGAACTCTATTCCCCCAGGGCCTGCCAAATTTGCAAAGGGGTGAGGGTGGCAGCTCATTTTACCGGAGCCTTGTAAGGCCCTGGTTACCCTATCTCCTGGGGCCACTATATTTAAAAACAGGGAGAGGGCATAAGGCGGGAAGCAAAGTGCCTGATCTGGCAGTTGCCACAGGTTTCTTGTGTCAGAATCAGACACAATCCGCTGGAGTCCAAAATTGTAGAAGTCACAAATGTTCGGGCTTTCTGGGATAATTCATCTTTGTCACTTCTAAAAAAAATCCAATACATCAGGGACTGTAGATAGATACCATGACACACTCCAGCAGAGGCCATCAGCAAGGTCCAGTCCAGGTCCAGTTGTAACTGGTCCACTGACCCTTCCAAAGCAAAAGGCCTCTTGCACCTTGTTATGTTTTAGTAAACACACCGGAGGTCAATAAACTGACCCTTGGAGTCCACTTCTTAGGCTCGATAGAAGTGGGAACAGGTCTAGCTTTTGAGATATTCTCACAAGTTACAGACAGTAGGTCAAGTCCTCTTCTGTGCTGTCACATGTCCAGAACATGTTCTGAGGAGCTAGGGCTAAGGTGTTACTCATGTTCAATTCAAAAGTCTCCAATTCCAAGACACTCCCTGACCAATGGCAAAAAGGTTGCAAGAGCAAACCTTCACATTGTTACAGCACATTCTATTTATCTCACTGCCAACTATCCCGCACTGCACCATTTTCAATAAACTTCAACATGGCAACATTTTTGTGCCACTGGAAAGAGACTGTGGTATGCCTATGGATGTGCTTAAGACAATGAGCTGTCCCTTCACTTAACTACTCAAAGATTGTTCTGGTGCCAGTTCCCTCCTCTAGGAGGCTAAAGTCTGTTTAGGGATCAAAACACACCTCTCCTCTAAGATTACCTTATCACTAAAATAAAAAAGTAAAGATCTTACTCTAGTCTCTTTAGGTTAGTAAAGTTCCTGGACACTCCCACTTGCGTTAAGCTGAGTCACATTCCTCCCTCATGACGTCCTGTCAGGACCAAGTAATTGTCTCTGCTCTGAGAGCAGTATTTCACACCTCATCAAAGCAGTATTGACTATTGCAGGAAGGCCAATGCTGATTATCCTACAGGGTCTTAAGGTAGGAAAGTATAACTTATCAAAAGTTATTTTTTTCTGCATACAGTATTTTTATCAAAAATCCAACATCACCAATGAATCGAACTTTTAATATTACAAACAGCCAATCTACAGAATTCAAAATGTAACTGTACTCTAGATTTTTCTTCATAGATCCAGTTACAGCTCTAACAGTGAAAATAACTTTTAGGGGCTAGCCACTGTAGAAACATGCAAACATTGCTTTCTTCTTACGTTTCACTATTAAATACCAGTAATTGTACTTGTGAACTACAGTGCCTACTCATCAGTAACCTTATATTTAAAAGTAGGGCAACCCTTCAGTCAAAAGTTATATTTTGACTGGTCAGCCTGTTGGTTTAAAAGCTGCAGGAATCAGGTTACACATGTAGGAATGAAATCATATTTTCCTTGCCAGCCCAGCGAATTGCACAAACGGTGCTGCAGTCCAAAGGTGATAGGTACATTTCTATGCTATTTGTGCACTTTCTTACAACACATACTTTGGCACCACTGAAAAGTTAAATACAACAACTGGAATTAGCTGGTTTTACCATGTTTTAGGGATCAGAGCACATGCACTGCAGACTGGACAGCAGTACCACAGTACACAGAGTTCACAAACCAGCAGCATCAGTTCACAAAAGGGGGGGGGGGGAGGCACGCACAAAAAGGCACTTTCTCACATTAATCGAGTAAACATTCTGTCAAGGTACTTTTAAGTATGGAGCATGTGCAAAGATTACCTCAACTAATCTAGAAAACTAAATCTGTATAATTTCGAATTGTGTAATTAACATCTGTATAATTGTAATATTTAAAGAGACAGAATAGGTTTTTGTACATATTTTCTCTGCGCCAAGGTATGTGTAAATTTGCATAAAAGTGCATTCATTTGCATGCCAATCTTGCACAGAAACAAGAATGTTACCATGGTAATTAGTTAATAACCCGAAGTGCTACTGCAATACAGCCCACATGCATGCATAATGAATAACTCAAAACATGAAGCCACTTTTGTAAAATATAGCTAGACACGGTTCTTACTGTGCAAATGGCAACCAACCATAAGCAGCCTCAAAAAGCAAAACAGGTGAACGTCCAACCACAAATGAATAATTACATCTACTGCCAAAGGCCAGTATGCAAATAACTTGAATGTGGGTGTGTGAGTTAAATATTTGAAGCAAGAAAAATAATGTCAGTTGGGTGGGAAGGAACAATAACAACATGATTTAATTGCCTGAACTAGCTATTTACAGGCTAATGATCAGATTTGCTGTGCATGCTGCTTATTTTACATCAGATTATTTTTTTTAAAGGCTGCCTACAAGAATAATACCTTTTAATTTTGCATCAATTTGATTTTTGCCTCAGGAATAATAATTAGAATATTAAAGCTTAATTTTTGTAACTTTTTCAAAGTTATTATGTTACCGGACCTGAATTTGACACAAGAAAGATCCAAATACTTTAAACGTTTTTAGGGTGTTGTTCCTCAACCCCATACCCACACTGAGATTTGCCTTTTAAATTCACTGTGTGACTTGGGAAACAGCAAAAAAAAGCATGGTGTCGGACAAATTGATGGAAGAAACCACAGACATTAGCAAAGAAACAACAAACAGAGTGGGGTTTTGTTGAGGATGAGCTATAAAATAGTTCTCCATTTCACATTGAAATTTAGATTTAAAATTGTAAATTATTGCATGTTATCCAAAAAATGAAAATTAAATGAAATTACATTTTATATTTATAACGCGCACTAATACCCAAAGGTGTCTAGGCGCTACTGCTTTCCTAACAGTTTGGATATAAATAGACTGACGTTTTCCCGCCCCACTTTTCTACTGATATTTATACAGGCGCATCATGAATATTTATAAAGAAAAGTAATAGGTTTGGTTTCAAGTGTTAATGAGCTCGGTAGTTTGATTTTGTCTGGTTAACAAAGCCTATCAATTTACTAATAACAAAATTGCTCTGTGACAGTTTCTTGTTGTCATTCTGCCTTTATTGTTATTCACACTTAAAAAGCAAAGTTTATTTTAATTTTCATAATATATTTAAGACAAAGGTGTAAGGAATACAACCAAAGAAGTGGTAATTCTATTTCTTATTTCTTATTTCAAATCTCTACGAAATAAACACACGAAAGACAACAAAATACAATTATATAAAGACAGTGAAATTTCATATTGCTCCTGAAGCCTGTCATTGTTAAGATTGGATGAAAAACTCGCGGATCTGCTTTCAGAAACAAATATCCCCCTGGGAGATGCTGTGCATGGCTACGTTGGCAGCAGATCATGTTAGACCTAAAATCTATAGGTCAACGGAGAGTTTCCTTAGAAGTCTTCATAATCTTTATGAACTCGTTCTCAATACTTTATTGTGATCTTTTGCTTTCATCTATTTTTGAGATGCTGTCCCTTTTTCACCTGCGTGCTTCTATTTTAGTCTTATGTTACCATTATATTTTTATTCTTTCATTTCAGTGTCCTCACAGTTTTTTATTTAGAATTTCCAATGTCTCTGCTTTTCAAATGTTTGTGGTTGACTTGTACTTCGTTTTGAATTTCTGGTCACTAGTGACTGAAAAAGGTTCTCAGGAGAGGTCACTTTTTATCCTGTTTTCAAGCTACTTTCACTGCCCGACAGTCACACTCCAAAAGTATGACATTTGCTACCATAGTAATGATTAGAAAGCATGAGATGCCAAATACTAGCAAAAGCAAAGTAGGTGCTTGGAAGACCACATTTTGCCACTTTCTTCCTTGAGATGCTTTTGATCATTAGTGCCAGAGGGTCCTACTGAATTGATGTGTCCTATTGATTATGAAAGTGATAAAATGATTTCAAAATAGGTTCTTGAAATGGCTGCAATAATGAGGATACCGGTCTCCTCCTGGTCTCCAAGTTATGATTGGTTGTATTTATTCAGAAAATTTGTGAACACTGCTCGAGCCAGGTATGCAAAAGCAGAGTTCTTCTTCACACCCTTATGGCAATGAGTTATAGCCCTCAGGTTTGAAACAGCCGACATATCCAGTACAAATTATCTGTTTCACTCTGTTATGTTATAGGATCATGTTAAGTAGAAGGAGAACTTTGCTGATACAAAGGAAGTAGTGGTCTTAACACATCCCTTGCAGCTTTGGTGTGTCCATTGTCTCAGGTTGATTCAATGTAAATTGCTAAGCCACGCCCTTCCACTTCCAGATGCTGGCGCCAATCGCTGCTGCTTGCTGCTGGCAGACCGGAGCCCTCTGATCAGAGCACTCAGTTTGGGCCTCCGTACCTCATCGCTGTGACATTTGTGATTGCAAGCCATAAGCCAGCGCTGGTGTGCTCATGCCTCCTGCGATGTGACCTGTGTCTCAGGAAGCTAATAGGAAGGCAGCACTGGCAGGGCACCAGAGCGGTCTGGAAACAGTTTGGAAATGGCTCTGGAAAAAAACTGTCTAACTTTGGTTGACTGCCTCAGTTGGCAGCCCGCACTCCGGAGTCCCTGCTGTCCGTGTCCCCCATTCCCCACTACAGCAGCCATAGCTGCACACAGGTGCAAAAAGGCTAAGACAAGGAGCTGTGCAGCACACCCACTGTGTTTGGGAGTGCGTGAAGTAACACAGCACTGGCTTTTAACTGCCGCTCTCATCATCATTCCATTTAGCCCACCTTCAAAGGGCCCCAGGCGGAATCAAGGTGACAGGCAAGCCAGGTGGGCACCAAAAAAAAGCTGATTTTTGTTCCAGTGAACTGGTGGTGGTAATGAGCACCTTGTCTACTTGCATATTTCATCCTGCATACACTGCTTATTTTGTCTGTTGCAAATTAGGTACTTTGTAGTCCATGGTTTGTGCCATCACCTCTCCTTGTGCCTTGATGTGTCATACATAACATTGCCAATCCTATAAATCTAGAGCCAATAGGGCCTTTGTAGTGCCTACAAGGGTTCTGCAGAGACTCACGGTTTGAGCTGGGTTGGAACAGCAGCAGCAGCAGTGACTGTTGCCTCAGGGTTGAGCCGGGGGGGTAGCGGAGATGGTCTGGCCAGGTTAAGGCACTGTTTGCAAGCCCCGATGCTCCCCCACCCAGATATATTCCATACGGTTAGTTTGTATCGTACACAGGACCTAAGTGTTTGTGAACCTAATTTGATTATATACCATCAACGTTATCAACTTTGTCAAGCATAATGAGGTCTGGGCGCTCACATGGGTCTTTACATCCGCAAAACGATGGAGGATCACAAAAAAGGCCCAAGGAGTCTCACTAGTTGACATTGAAGGAAAACCTCAAGAATTTTATGTCGACTCAGCTACAGCATCAACTCTGGAAGCAGGCCTGGGTGCTACTCATCAGCCTGATAACAGTGCTGCCACTCAATCCTTCCAGTCCCATATAATGGATAACTTCGAACGTCCGGGAATAGTTTAACTTGAGGAAGATTTGTCTTTGTTTACATCAGCTTCATCAGCTTTGTGCTCCCCAGCTATTGTACATAACGCCGTGTCACACTGGGGTGCTGCTTTCGGAGATGTTATAGCTAAGTCTATAGATGTTATTTGCATAAATGCCCCCCCATCGCCTAATGGATGTAACAAAAAAGGGTGTTGGGGGACACACAAAGGTTGCAAAAGCAGCTCATATTCATGCAGATCCAGAGTGTTACTTTACGTCTTCCCCTCATTCATCTTTAGTATCAATAATGGAATCTGTGCAACAAATCTGTCTAACTAAGGAAGTTTGGCCCAGGATGTATTAAAACATCATCTCAGTCTCAGTTATAATGATTATTCTGTCATATGTCTGGATAATAATTATCAAAACCTAAAGACCCCTAAGAAAGTGAAGATATCACCACCAGGGTTATTGAGGAAAGTCCAACATCCCGAACCTCTAGCCTAGGAGAGTTTGTGTCTGTTACTGACCATTCAAAAGAAAAATCTGAAATGGATCCCTTTAGTCCAGTTTCTATTGTGAGATGTAGATATTTTGATTCAAAACAATTGCTAACACCACAAAAAAAATATTTTTAATAACACAATGGGGTCAGATTAAGGACCTATAATAGCAGCCCAAATGGATAATTCACTAAACTCTGCTGACTTCTTCTTCTTGGCGAAATATGATGCAAATAACCCTGAGGAAGACAGATCCCCTAAAAATGTAGGTTCAACTGATCCAAGAGTATGGGGGAATTTGTTAGGTACTAAGGATGCAATAACAACAGCACTAAACTTTCACTCTGATAAATTAAATATTCAGGTGGAGTTGCTAAATACTCTTGCCGTATACATCGCCGGAATAGATACTAAACTCCATAATTTAATTGATTTGGTTATATGAGCTTGTTGATAAATTCATAAAACTGTCTTTTCAATCAAAGGCTGATCCTACAGAATTACCTCTACCAAATCTTGGTGTGAGTTTAGGTGAGGGTCATGACAATTAAACTATGGTGATTTGAAAGGTTTAACTTGATGTCTCCATACATGCTCAAAATAACCAATTAGTAGATCAGCCAGTTTGCAGTGGTAAAAGATCACTAGAGAAATTAGGTGATATAAAGAAGCCTGATCAAGCCTTGTGGGAAGGAAAGGTCGAGAGTTACCCCAAAAGACAAATTTAACAGGCACAGAATTCAAGTTCTTAATACCTCTGTTATCCACAATTGTCCTAGTACACAACCTCCCTTAACAAGAAGGGCTAGGAAAAGGTTAAGAAAGGCCCAGAATAAAAACAAGAAGGTATCAGATATTTCGAATGAGTCTGAAAAGAAGCCCATGGATTGTTTTCTCATTTTCAAATTTAGTGGACAACCCACTCAACAGCAGGAGCCAATATCTATAGGTCATGAAGAGGCCCGCTAGACCTGTCCTATTACAACTCGTCGATCATCAAAGGAAAGGATGGCAAGTTACTAGATTAATTGATAATCAAGGCTTCTAAGTCGGTTCTCAGAATCCCAAAAACATTGGCAAAGCTGAAATATGATTGGAAATCAGACTTCAAAGACAAGTTTTAGTGAATCAGGGGACATTTCTAAAATGCATTAATTCCCTGTCTTTATCAGATGTAGGCTCCTTAGCAGATAATGGCTGGTATGAAATTAATCATTCTGAATAAGCTGGTGCCTGGATATCCGACTTATCAATATGCTCCCAAAGTTTCGATCTACAGTCGGGGTTTCCATAAATGAACAAACTTTGTTTCAAACAGTTTTTAAACAGAAAGTTAAAAGTTGCCTCGTTTCTTGCAGACAAGGAGGTTTTAGCTGCAATGAAGCATGCCTGAACTGTGATAAATTCTTATGAAAGATTGAAAAGTCAGCCATACTTGACTACTTATTTTCCATCATGTATGAAGGGACACATTTTAAAAACTTTGATTTGGCAGCTATCCTACTAAAGATGGCACTCCAAAATGGATCCAGCAATGTACATCTAGCGATTGTCGATTGTGTGAGCTTTCCCAAGAAACTTTATTGCATATTGTATATCTTTTCTGAAACCTGCTTAATGCAAGTCGCATTTTTTTTAACAACCATTTTTAGAAGCAGGGATGAGTTCTGTTCATGAGGCCCTCATGCTATTTTTATCAGGCAACTGTATCCCATTTATTTGTTAGTTGGTTATGTTTTTAACTATAGAAGAAAGAACGTTTACATCTTTACCATAGCAGTTGAAACTCCAATTCAATTCACCTGTCTTGTTTGAAAACAATTTTTCTCCCTCCTCGATGTGGGTAGGCTCTCGTTTTATCAGGAGAGTTATTCCCATTTGATTGTTAGTTTGTATATGTTGCAAAGTCATCCTGTGCCCTGGGCACCCCCCAACTTTTTGCTGACTGATACTGGTAGTACTGACTGACCCTGGGCTCTGCCTAAATAGTCCCAGGGCCAGTGCTAGGCTGAAAGAGACACATTAGAATACAGTTAAAACACCTACATACACTAGGGTACACAATGGTATGGTGGGGTACCCCTGTGATTGGCATGACCTACCCTATAGGCCCCTAGTATATAATAGGGCAGGGGGATTGAAGCTAACTAGAAGTCCCTAGTACCCTAGGGCGTGGCAGTTTAGAGGCCAGCAGCTCTTTTTGCACTTGCATGTGTGCACTGCTGAAGCCTGAGGTCAGTTTCAAAGCAGCCATGGGTGCCAGGACTGCTTTTAAAAAGTAGAATGTGCCCAAACTTGACTTTGGGGCTTGGGACACTAAAAAATGGATAACCTACAATGTTTTGGCATATTAGGCACCCCAGGGTCACCCCTAGGTGTCCCAGGGGTGGGGGGTCAGATATTTATAAGGTACACCCTTATAAAACGAGTTTTATATGCCCTGGGTTAAGTGAAATTTCACATTTCACTCCCCGCATTGTGGTAAACTGCTGTTCAAATTCGACATTGATGCTAGGAGCACTGTGGAGGGAGGATTTGCAATATTTCTACAGATTCGGAACCCCTAAAGTCTCCCCTAGTTGTTCATGGAGTGGTGGTCCTGTAGAAATCAGTGACGTACATGTAAAATATGTTTTTGTAAGCCCTAGTGCTGGAAAAATGGCCAAAGTCATTTTTCCCATTGCAAATCCCCTGCTACATAGGGTAGCAAGGTAGGAAGTTATTGATTAATAACTCTTGATAGGAGAGGGCTAGAAGGGCCATTCAAAGACTCCCCGAATGGTATTGATAAATTCAACAATATGATATTGTTGAATTTCTCCTAAAGTGTACATACAAGAAGTTATAAGACTTTCTTGCTTGTAAGTCCAGATTCAGCCTTCTAGTGGTCTGCTCTGATTGGTCAGAGTTAAGTGGATTAGCCAGGCTGCCTTGAAGAGGTGATAAAGAGCCCCTGGGGTCGACCAGCTCTGCTGGCAGGGCAGTGTGCTGTTACATAGGACTGCCAGGCCAGGGGGGGGAGTCGTAAACTATGTCCTTCAAAGAGGAGGGCAGAGAACAGTGTCACTTACAACTCAGAACTTTCCACCTTAGGCAGATAGTAGGACTAAGGATGGTATGAGCAGATGCAGGGGGGAGAGTCTAAGTAAATTAGCCATCCTAGGGGTGTGTTTAGCCAGCTCTTACCTCCTTGCTGGGAAATCAGCAATTATTGATTTTGAAGATTTTATGCACTCTGGGACAAAATAATGCCACACTCTACAGGATGTGGTCATATCTTTGAGGAGTTACCCTGCTCCCATTGGTCAGGAGTGACCTCCTGCCTGACCCAGAGAACTTGGAATAAGTATCTGAGAGGAGCAGAGCCCTCCAGATCTGCTGCTTGAAACCTCCTGAAGCAAGAAGTGCCCTGTTGAGAAGTTTTGCTGTGCAAAGATTTCTAAGGCCTGGCCTCTGAAGACTGCACCATGTAAAACTACAGCCCTATGGATTTCCTTGCTGAAAAAGAACTAAAGAGCGTGCATGAAAGCTACAGCTTAAAAGAGCTCATCTGGAACATCAGCAACTAAATCTACACCTTGGAGAATTTGTAAGGGTTTTGTACCAGTGGATTGTGAAAACTGAGGTCCTCAACTTTCAAGGACCATCTTAGAGCTTCCAGACCCTTGGAGTGAGTTTGAGACACTTTGGGCCCCCTGGAGGAACTTCAGGAAGAAGTTTGGAGAACTTTGGAGCAACATTGGAAAAAGCTCCAAAGAGGGACTGTTAGATTTGGGGGTCTCTAGTTGGCAGAGGTAGGTACCTTTGTCCAAATAGGGACCCTTGTGTCTACTCAGGGTAAGGGGGTACACTCCTAAAATACCCCTGCTCACCCCCTTGGTAGCTTGGCACGAGCAGACAGGCTTATCTCAGAGGCAGTGTATAAAGCATTTGTGAACACATACATTAATCAAGTGACAACACTACATATGGACATCACACTAGTTTTATATAAAAAATAAGTATTCTTTATATAGATTTAACACAAGACCATAAACAACAAAAATCCACAATACCGTTACTTTAAAATGGTAGAATTTGGCTTAGTTCTCTTAAGTTGGTAAATGCGACACTCAGAGTTCAATGTACCTTAATATGCGACACGCAGGGCAACAAAAGCATTGCAAGGACGGTGATGCGTTGAAGATCCGGTGCAAATAAACAAAGATGGCGCTTTCTTCTTGATGCGACACGCTTCCCGGTGATGCGGCGGCACCTGATGCGACGTCGATCCTCTTCTCCGGTGATGCGAGATGTTTCCTCACGATGCGAGCCGCGGCAGGCCCTGCGACACGCTTCCCAGTGATGCGGCGGCGTCTGCTGTGACGTCGATCCTCTCCCCATGCGATGCGAGTTGCTTCCACAATGATGCGAGCCGCGACAGGCCATGTGGCACTCTTTCCGGTGATGCGACGGCGTCTGCTGCGACGTTGATCCTCTTCTCCGGTGATGAGCCGTGACAGGCCCAGCAACACGCTTCTCGGAGATGCGGCGGCGTCTGATGCGAGGTCAATCCTCCTCTCCTGCGATGAGCCGCGACAGGCCCTGCGACACGCTTCCCGGTGATGCAGCGGCATCTGCTGTGACGTCGATCCTCTTCTCCGGCGCTGCGAGGTGCTTCGTGTTGTGAAGCGGCAGCAGCAGTTTGGCGACACACTTCGTGTTCTTGAGTTGTGCTTCTAGCTCCTTGCGACACGCAAGTCCTCAAAAAGTCCACCACAACTGCGGGCCCTTCAAGAGAACTCTTGAGGAGCTGGTGGGTGAAGTCTGTTGGCCCTGAAACTTCAGCAGGAGGCAAGTTCTTTTCCAAGCCCTTGGAGATCCTTCACAAGTTGAATGAAAATGCACACAAAGTCCTTTCTCCTTTCTTTGGCAGTCAGGCAACCACTGCAAGCCAATCCCCCAAGCAGCACTTCAGCTTAGGGATAGTATCTCCTCAGTTTCTTCTCGTTCCACTCCTCAGCAAAGGTTTCTTCTTGTTTCCCAAAGTGATCTAAAGTTCTTGGGTTTGTGTCCCAATATTTATACCAAGTTTCTCTTTGTTCTCTGAAGGCAGAGAGGCCTTTGCCTAGTCCAAACCAGTTCTGGTCAGTCCTGGAGCACTTTGTTTACATGACTCCTTCTTTCCTTTCAGAGTGCAGGGCAGAGACATCAGACGCACCACAGGAGGTGGAGCCAGCATTGTGGAGGGAAGGCACATCCCTATTCAGGTCCCAGGTGCAACTCCTCCCACCCATCTAGATACAGATCTCTCTATTCAGCCCTGTGCTGACTCACCCTGTCTCCTGGAATCCCCAGCCCCTGTCACTCAAACTCCATAAAAGGAATACACAGCCTAGCAGAGGCAGGTTTGGATGGTTAGACAAGAAAATACCTACTTTCTAAAAGTGGTATTTTCAAACACAGAATATTAAAACCCACTTCACTAAAAGATGTATTTTATCATTCTTAGTTCGGGCATACTAAATTCAAATTTCTACCATGTTCCCTGAGTCAGTTAGGATTATAAGATGTAATAAGCAAACTGCCCATTCTGGCCTTTGGAGAACAGACAGGTAGCCTTGCAATATTAAAAAATAAAATGGCTGTACTTCACTATTAGAACATGCCACACACAGCAGGGCATGTCCTACCTTATACTTACAATGCACCCTGCCCTTAGGCCTACCATAGGGGTGTCTGATATGAAGAAAAGGGAAGGTTTAGGGACTGGCAAGTGGGTGCACTTGCCCAGTCAGCATGACAGTACCAGACTGCACGCAGGCTCTGCAATGGCAGGCCTTAGACACACTTTTACAGGCTGCTTCTGTGGGTGGCACAACCAGTGCTGCAAGCCCACCAGCAGTATTTGGATTACCAGCCCTGGGCACTCCTGGTGCACTGTACTAGGGTCTGACAGGTAAACCATACCAACCAATCATGGAATCACTAATTCATACATCAATTTACAATAGGGAGCACTTGCACTGTGGCACTGGACAGCAGTGGCACAGTGCCCAAAGCATCTAACACCAGCAAAAACACATGAGGCAACAGCAAAAATGGAAGGGAGACCCACGCCAAGGTGCCAGGTCTAACAGTGACCGACTCAAATTCAACCGCGAGCCGGCGAAGCAAACCAGGTTCGTCCCGCTAAAAGCTCTATCGGTCTAACTTCCAGAGTTTGACCGGAAGTAGAAGAAATCTGAAGCCGGCGAACCCTCACCGGATCCGGCTACATGAAGAGCACCGAGAGACCCAGCGAGAAAAAGCTCCAGAAAAGTTTCTAAGTCCGCTCATAAAAAAGGTGACCGGGAGCAACCGCGAACGTCAAGCCGCCTGCCTTACATCGCGTGTCGGCCTGGATTCCTGGATTGTCCCGCTGCAGCGATCTTGAAAGATTTTCTAAGTCCCCTCCAGGGAAGTTGACCGGGACCTCATCACAAGTCAATCCGGCGAACCCTCACCGAATCCAGACTGGCTGGGATCTTCGAGGGGCCTCTGGGAGAAAAGCTCCAGAAAAGTGAGAAGGTAGAAACTGAGACCGGGACCTGCCGCAAGCTGTAGCCGCCCAGGGCTCCATCACGGTCGGTCTGAAACTTTGACTTTGCCCCGGTCTATCGCGAGCATGTATCCCAATATTGTGCTATATTTGATTAAATCTTTGAAAATTCATATCTCCGGTTCCCTACATATTGTCGTTTTGGTGTCATTTTAAAGATAAAAATATTTCCTATTTTTATGAATTGGTGTTGGATTTTTATTATGTGTTGTGTCTTAATTATTTACTGAATTGGTGTCTTTAAATGCTATACATACCTGTCTTTGAAGTTAAGCCTGCCTGCTTGCAGCCAAGCTACCAAGGGTTGAGCATAGGAATAATTTTCTAAGACCTATGCTGAGTCCTACCATGTTTTAGTGGCCTTATTGCCAGTGGGAGACCTACATTTGCCACTACCAATAATCCACTTTCCAACAGTATAGTTTCTAATATTAGACAAAAGAACATTTACATCTTTACAATAAGCACTATACCTATATATATATGTATATATATTTACTGCTCCGCTGCACCTTTAAAGATCGGGTCACTTGTATGGCGGGTGCTCTTACACGGTGGTGCCCCGTGTTCAAATGTCCGCTCTGACACTCTGTCCCATCTGGAAAAAGTACTAGCACTCGCGGGCTTCAGGTTTCACAACCTCGTTTTTAATTCAAATTACGGCGTTTCCAAAAACAAACGCGTTTCGGGGTTTCACTTCCTCAGTGTTTACATTTCACATGAGAGGCACCACTTTTAAACACTTTAGTTGTTATGAGCATAGACACAAAGGACATATGTGCTACAAAGTTATTGGGCATCATCTTGGAGTGTACGTGATTGTCAAAAAGTTCATCAGTAAAAATCAGAAATACAATGTTTACAGAATTCATTAACCCCTTCAGTGCCCATGACGAGCTGGACTCGTCATGGGCCGCGGTGGCGCTGTGCCCATGACGAGTCCAGCTCGTCATAGACCCCGCCCGCTAATGCAACGGCCGGCACTGGGCGGGGAAAGGGGCGGGCACTGAAGGGGTTACTTGATCGTCAATAATTAAAGACAGCAATTTGAACATTTCCTTTGTTATGAATACATTTGCAATATCTGCATGAATGATTATGACGTCTATCGCAATGTTTATACTCTAAGACCAAGTATTTGCAACACATGTAATATTACTCCTTGATTTTTATAATTAATTTTCGCCGTGTATCAGCACAAGGCAGTCCCTGTATTTGGGTCTGCCTAAAGTCCTTCTATTTGCTCTCTTTTGTTGGTCTCAATCAAGCCGTGTATCGGCTTATTAAAACTGACTATTTGATGTTACCAAAAGAAAATGACGGAAAAAACACACACACAATCAATTTTTACAGGCAAGCATTTGTTAATCAGTATCAAATTTGTGTGGGTGATATTAGATAACTCTCCTAGATCCCTAGGTGTGAGATCTATTCCTCCCCACTATTTAGTCCATTTGGAGTCTTCGTCTGTAAATCAATTATATAACGAGACTCCAATCTCCTTAGTCTTGCTACCCTATCTCCTCCTCTGATGTTAGGAGGCACATGGTCTAAGCTGAAGTACTGTAACAGATCTCTGTTGCCTGGATGTTTAATCGCAAAATGTTTGGCAACAGGGTAACTTAAATCCCTGTTCGCTATTGCGCACATGTGTTCCAGCACTCTTACTAACACTATGTATAGTGCTACCAATATATCTTAGGCCACAAGGGCACACTAAGCAATAGACAGCGTGGCTGGTTTGGCACGTCATGAATTTATTGATAGTTTGACGTTTCTACAGTCCCTTGATCTCATATGTTAGTACTCTTCTACTGAAAGCGTAAGCCTTGCACTTTCCGCATGGATAGAACCCTTTCATTTCACTCAATGTTCCTTTCTTAGTTGGAATCAAATCTAGATGACTATGAACCAATCTATCTTTTATTGATCTAGCTTTCCTAAAAGTTATCTGCGGAACTGGTGGGATATCCATCCCAATGATCATGTCTGTTTTTAAGACATGCCAGTTCCTGCGACAAATTTTTCTTATTGAGTCGGCATCCTCTAATTAACTTGTAATTACTTGAAATTTGCCCTTTTCCAGTTTCTTTACTTTGGTATTCTCTTGTGTGGTGTTTATCAACTTCTCTATTTTAATAGCATTAACTTTAGCTAAGGTGCTCTCTAGAAGATCCAAGTCATACCCTCTTGCTGTGAACCTTTCTAGGCTACTTCTAGCTGCTATGTCGAAATCACATTTCCTAGAGCAGTTCCTTTTTAACCGCAGGAATTCTCCATATGGTATGCTGTTTTTTAGGTTTTGTTCGATGGCTGCTCGTGGCATGCAACGTACTGTTGCCCACAGTTGGTTTACGATATAAACTAGTTGAAATTTTACCTTCCAGAATCTCCACTTTGAGTTCAAGATAGTTCACTCCCACTGAACTAATCTCCCCCATAAATTTTAAGTTGACATTGATGTAGCGCTTAAAAGTTTGAAAATGGTAGGGGTTCGTTATATTCACTGTTAGTCGGCACCCGCATATAATCAAATGTGTACTCAGGTATTTTGTGTGCAATGTATTAAGAATTGTATGATCTATATTGATTTTCAATAGAAGTGTTAGCTATGTACAAGCATATTGTGAACGTATTAGAGAACTGCATAGAGTTTAGCTTACTTGAACACAATGTGATGTTAAAAATGTGTAACTTAGAAAACGTGTCTGTAGACTGTTTAGTTTGACCACACATGAAAGAAAGACGTAAATGTCAATACTGTGATTTAGACATGCTTGTGTAACCGTAGTGGTGGCCAGAATTCGCATATATCGTTGAGGCGAAAGGCCTGGTATTTTCTTATGTCAGCCAAGGGCAATAGGCCAAAAGGATTTATTCTAGTAGAGGTTTTAGGCTGTAGTAAATTGCAGTTAAAAGATGTGAAGTATGTCTGCCTTGCATGATCTCACCCCAGGTGCAAGGACAGTTGCTCGTTAGTAGAGAAGCTCTTTGTTCATGAATTGACTTTTTAGTAAAAACCAGACATGGGAGTGCATTGGAATGTGCCAATCGTAACTCCTAGTGCGGATGGTGTCTGGGACTCAAGGCCAAGCGATGGACGATGGAACTGGACAGCGCTCTGTGGAAAATTACTGAAAGACGACCCCGCAGAAGAGGAGGTGCGAAGGGCGTGTTCTGAGATTTGGGGTTCTGTATTAGGGAAAGCGCCCCGAGGGTGGAGGCAGATCAGAGCAGCCCAGAGCAGAGAAAGGCTAGGCGAAGGGATAGAGGGGGCAACTTAGACCAAGCTCTCTAAGTGAAGACTTCTTAGGAAGTTTCACTCTGACACCTTTCGATTGAGGGTCTCAAGGGATTGCTAAGTAGGGATGTCATCTAGTACAGAGTAGGGACAGAGATGGTATGGTCCAGGGTCCCTAATATCGACATTGGCTTGGTAGTTTTCTACCTCATGCTTTTAGAGATTGTGCTTTTAGTTATTTTTAGCCGTATGCGGATTCTTCGTAGAGTAGCATTTGTGTTAGTGCCTATGTACTTGTTGTGCCTCATATTGAGGACTTTGTATCTTCAAATCTTTATGCTGATAATAAAAGCCAGAGAGCCAAGAGATTAAGTCTCGAGTCCTTGATTATGATTAATTGTGGACAGTAATTTGGATAATTGTGTTTTATTCCCTCCACGCTATTGGGCAAGTAAAAAGTTCCATCCGACCAGAGTGGGTTCTAGTAGAAAATTGCCAGATACTAAAATGGGCCGGAGCAGTTGGTAGCAGAGACGGATGGTTACTTCCGATAGCGAGGGACGATTAGATTAGATAAGGATAAGTGATCCTTGAGGCCCAAGAGACGATAAGTGATGGTGAATCATCAGATGGCGAGCAGCAGACGGCAGCAGATGAGCATCGACGGCGAGTAGCAGTGCGGCAGAAAGCAGCAGTTCCAGGAGTGAGTATGAACATAATGAGATGTTGTAGATTGCGGTGTTGATTTGTTGTGTGATGTCTTGTGGAGTTGATGTGTATGTCGTGTGATTGTGAGATCAGGCTGTGAGCGCGCGCAGCCCGGGAATTGTGGTGTAGAAGACACCTGAGATAGATTTTGTTGACCACTCAAAGGAGATCGTGAGGTACCATCGATCACCTGGACCGAGATAGGGGGAGCGAACGTGTGTGTGTATGGCAACTTAACGCTGGTCGTGGGTTGTTGTGTGCGGATCGGAGTGTCAGTAACCTATCAGCGGCGATTTGTCTGGCCGGACGGGGGCAGACGGGCGCCAATCGAGGTCAACAAGGTCGAGAGACTGTGGACGAACAGTCAGAGGCTGTGGACGGACAGCCAGAGAAGTAACTTAATCGGTTATTTCAGGGTACGAATGGGACGAGAGTAGGCGTGAAACGTGTTTGGAGAAGGGAACTGCTGCGAACGGAGGAAGGTGACGTCAGAGGGTGTCGCGCTGTGATAGGCCGGTTGGTGTGAGTCACGCTGTTATTGGAGGATTTAAGAACAAGAAGTAAATAGAGCGTGAGACCAAATTCGCTCGTCATGAATTGTCTTAGGGTTTTGCGAGAATTGTGTAGAGGCGATAAGCATGTGGTTGTTCGTGAGGGAGAAGAAGCCCCTCCCGAGGACACCCCAGCACATTACATGGCAAAGAATGTGGGGTTACATACTATAGTTTGGATCGAGAATTGGCACAAGATTACACAAGGTGAAGGGGAACTAGCTTTCCCGAGGTATGGCTCATTTAGACTAGCGGTGCTGTACCAACTGAAGTCGGTGATGGGGTCCTTAAGACCCTTGCCAAGACCAGCACAGTTCGAAGCATTACATGCGTGGATTAGAGCAGCGCATGATAAGGAAAAGGGAAGAAGCCAGGAAAGGATGAGAAAGTCGATCAGGGCATTTCAGGATGCCAAGTGGGACGCAGTGGAGAAAAGATGGAGAGTGCAGACAATCGAGGAAGAGAAACTGTATCCCTTATTGATAGACTCGACGGGGATAAGGCATGTGAAAGCACAGGATGAAGAGAGTGACTCCGATGATGGGGTATTGCAAAGATTGTTAGACGAGAGACCACCTCCTTATAATCCAGATGAAGCGGATGATAGGGGGGGTGAGAGGGGAGAAACTAGAAGGGTAACAATCCAACCCGAGACCCGAGTGGAAGGGTTGGTTTCGTGTGGAACAGAGAGTTCACGAAGTCAGTCTGAAGTTAGTGGGAGGATTGAGAGGGAGATGAGGTTACCGGATGCATTGAGGGTACCGGTCACCATTGGACCGATTGTGTTGATATACAGTCCGGAATCGGAGGAAGGAGAGAGGTCTGAACAAGTGGCAGAAAGAACGAGGAGAGAAAGTGAGGAAAGTGGGTTGGAAGGGGCAATGGCCCGACCTCCAAGCCCTGTACAATGGAGTACACCATTGGCAGCGGTGTCAGATACATCTAGGGGCGAAGAGGACCCGAGATCGGTGAGGCCGAGGACTCTGATGGAGTCGAGATCAGATTTAAGGTCATGGGTACCGTCAGAAAGGCACCTGAACCGGAATGTGGGCCAAGCGGAGAAAGCTCAGGATAACTTTAGGAGTTATTCTGCTCCTATAGAAGCACCAGAAGAGAGGAGAGAGAAGGAACCGGAATGTGAATATGATGAGGGACGTGGAGCCAGTTGTCAGGTGTTGAAAGGAGCCTTGAAGGCAGGGATGATAGATATAGTAAGGCTCAAGGCAGAGGTAGACGAAATTATATATGGAAGTCTACCTCTTGAGAGGATAGTATCCTACAATCCGGATGAGCTGTTTTTCGTAGCGAAAGATGTGACTCGGAAAGCACGAATGGCACACGAGAAATTGAGGGGATTGGCGAAGGAATATGATGTGGATTTATCCAAGACTAGGGTGTTGCAAGGAAGTCATAGGATGCATTATACTGAGCGAGAGTTGGAGGAGAAGAGGGTTGTTGGATTGAGGTCACATGCCAGAGAACTGGTTCTAGCCATGCGGCCATGGCTGACGCTTGATAAATGGGAAGAGAAGTGGTCTAAGAAAAAGACCTCTAAGGGAGCGGAAGGAGGAACCCCGGGTGAAGGGTTGTTGTTAGCAAAGACCTTTCCCCTGAGGGAAGTGGCAAATGGAGGATATGTGCATGTACCATGGAGCAGGGGGGATTTGGCATCATTTACGAACGACTTTCCCAGGCTCAGGGAGAAGCCTGCAGAGTGGTACAAGCAAGTTGAGCGTTTTGTCAAGATTTCGAAGGTGTTGTGGATAGACCTAAATACCTTATTCGATATTGTGGTTCCGGGAGATCTGTGGAACGCATGTAAGATTGCTGTTGATTGGCCGGACTATGAGCCTGAGAGGAATATGATTACAAATGGTCCGTCGCCAGCGGTGATGAGGCTGTATGAGAAAGTAATTACCTGGTTGAAATCGAAGGTTTCACCCCAAGACATTGATTGGGTGAAAATAGACAGGACGGTGCAGGAGCCAAAGGAAACAGTGCATGAATTTTATGAGAGACTCTTGAAGGCTTTCAAGCAGTACAGTGGTCTAGACGAGTTAGAGACGAAAGATATGGGACAGTTTGTGTCTAAGTTCGTGCTGGGTCTGAAGCCCGAGGTTAGTCTCATGATACAGCAGCATTTAATCTGTTGGCAGAATAAGCCCGTAGATGAAATCTTGCGGTACGCCAGGTATTGCACGGATGAGATTGAGTCGAAGCACAAGAAGATGAAGGATAACCTATTGCTCATTCAGATGCAAGCTGCTCAGGGACCGCCGAGTGGGGGTCCAGTGTTAAAGAGACAGGGAAATTATCAGACAGGGAATCAGAACGCGCAGGGTCAGGGAAGGCCGAGGCCCGTTGACCCTAGGACAGGCATAGATGTAGCGATCTTGAAGAAGACGACTGCTTGTCACCAGTGTCATCAGGTGGGACACTGGAGGCGCGAGTGTCCCTTGAACCCCTATAATCAGCCACAGATGGAGGGAGGAATGGGTCAGGTCCCTGGGGCGGAACAGGTACAGACGGTGACTGTACCGAGAATGATGCAAGGGGGGACCGGCATCCCGCAAGTGCAGATTCCCCAGCCACCCAGGATACAGAACATACAGCAGGGAGCTCGAACCTATCTGCAGATGCCCATGTTTGAAGTGAGCGAGGAGAGGGATACAGATTTGTTGGCCCGGTTGAGTTTAGGCCAGGATGATGATTGCATACTTAGGGCCATTTTAGAAGTAGATCAGAGAGGACCCTTCGTGGAAGCAGAACTCGATGGACACCCTACTACCTTTTTAGTTGATACGGGGGCTACCAGGTCAACTATAAGATCAGCAGTAGTCCCGGGTGTAGCCCTTTCTGGAGAAAGCATACAAGTGGTTGGAGTAGCGAACAAGAGGCTAGTTAGCCCCTTGACAGAACCGATTCCAGTCAGGATAGGTAATTTTAGGGATCGACATCAGTTCGTGGTGTGCGATTCTAGTCCTGTTTGTTTGTTGGGAAGAGACTTATTGTGCAAGCTCAATTGCACAATCTACTGTACCCCGAAAGGAGTAGAGGTGCAGACAAGAGATGATTATGCGACCTTTAAGGTTGCAAATCAGCGAGTGTGCGTGGAAATGTACCCAGCTTTGACAGTGGAGGAGCTTCCACAGGATTTGAGGGAGTCAGTATCGGCTGACGTATGGGACTTAAGTGGAGAGGAGATTGGCTTAGTTAGGGGAGTGGAACCGGTGAAGATACAGGTTGAGCCAAACGCGGAATTCCCGAGAACTCCTCAGTATTAATTATCCCCTGAAACGATTGCAGGGATTAAACCTGTGATCGAGTCTATGATTAGGCAGGGAATACTGGTGGAGGTCATGGGTAGTCCATGTAATTCGCCCATTATGGGACTGCAGAAACCAAGTGGGAAGTTCAGGATAGTGCAAGACCTGCGAAAAATAAACGACATAGTTGTTCCATGTTGTCCAGTGGTACCGAATCCATCTGTGATACTGTTTCAGATCCCATGTGAAGCTGGATGGTTCACAGTGATTGACTTATGTCAGGCATTCTTTTCGATTCCCCTACACGAAGAGAGCAGATTTCTTTTTGCATTTAGGCTAGAAAATCGTATATTAACGTGGTGTCGTATCCCACAGGGGTATACAGAGAGCCCATCAATTTTTAATCAGCTCCTAAAAAAGAATCTTGAAAGTCTTGTGTTGCCACAAAACTCTGTTTTAGTGCAATACATTGATGATCTGCTTGTTGCGTCGGAAACAGAAGACGATTGCAGAACCGATACCATTGCGCTGTTGAATTTCCTGGGAGAGAATGGTCACAAGGTGTCTCCAAACAAGCTGCAATACTGTTTACCTGAGGTACAGTATTTGGGGCACAGAATCGAGAAGGGTAAAAGGAAGGTGTCTCCAGATCGCATTGATGCGATTCTGAGAATGCCAGTTCCCTCGACGCAGAGGGAAGTTAGAATGTTTTTGGGAATGGTGGGTTATTGCCGCCAGTGGATCCCAAACTTTTCCTTTGAAGCGAAGCCTTTACAGCGGCTGACGCGGAAGGATGTGAGTGATCCGGTACCATGGGACGACGACTGTTTGAAATCATTTCTGAGGCTGAGAGAAGCCTTATGTAGCGCTCCTGCGTTGGGAATGCCAGATTACAACAAGGCATTTGCATTGTTCTGCTGCGAAAGAGAAGGTTGCGCATTAGCAGTGTTAACTCAGAACCATGGGGGTGTCCGTAGACCAGTTGCCTATTTCTCAGCTACTTTAGATCCAGTAGCTTCTGCGTTGCCCGAATGTCTCAGATCCGTTGCGGCAACAGGTGTCAGCATCGAGAGATGTGAGAGCATTGTGATGGGTCATCCTCTTACTGTTCATGTGCCACATTCTGTTGAATTGTTGATGACTAGGACTAAAACACAGCACCTCACGAATAATAGGCTGACTCGTTATGAGCAAGTTATCCTTGCAGCCGATAATGTGACATTGAAGAGGTGTGCTGTTTTAAATCCTGCTACATTATTACCTGTTCCAAATATAGATGATAATGAAGATTGTGAGGACCATGATTGTCTCGACGTTACGGAACTATGCACCAAACCGAGACCTGACATTGTCGATGAACGGCTCCCAGTGTCAGATGAGATTTTCTTTGTGGACGGTTCATGTTTAAGAGACAGTGTCGGTCGGCTGAGAGCAGCGTTCGCTGTATGCACCATCACTGGGGTGGTTGAGGCCGCTTGTTTAGAAGGAGTACACTCCGCGCAGGTGGCTGAGCTCATTGCTTTGACTCGTGCCTGTTTGGCAGCCGACAAGATCCGTGTAACGATTTACACGGACAGCCAGTATGGGTTTGGTGTGGTTCATGACTTCGGACAGCTATGGTCCCAGAGAGGGTTTATGACGTCTTCAGGTTCTCCTATAAGAAATGGTGACCATGTGCGAAAATTGCTTGAAGCATTGCAAGGTCCTGATGAAATTGCCGTTGTTAAATGTGCTGCTCATACGAAGGGAAATGATTTTGTTTCGTTGGGTAACAATTATGCCGATGAAGTAGCTCGGTTTTGTGCGGAGCAGGGATGCAATTTTACGGAGACTCACATTGAAGAAACTGAGGAGGAATTGGTGTATGATCAGATGTTAGCAATGGCAGACTCATGGGAAGAACTGAAACAGCTTCAGGAAGGAGTCTCGGATCAGGAGCGAGACAGTTGGATACGAGCGGGGTGTGAGAAAGGAGATGTGGATATATGGGTTTCGAATGATGGACGAGCAGTGTTGCCGGAAAGTTTGTTGAACCCCATGGCGAGGATGATACATGGTGCTGTACATCTTGGTAGAGACGCAATGATGAGAGTGTTTCGTCAGACTTGGTTTAACCCGAAGTTTCGGGCAGTGGCTGAGACCGTGTGCCAGAGGTGTGTCACTTGTCAACAGATGAATGTAGGAAAGAGGACAGCTGTGACGTTGAGTCACATAGGGAGGTCAGGTGGACCTTTCAATAGGATGCAGCTGGATTTTGTTGAAATGCCAAAGTGTAATGGGTTGAGGTACATATTAGTGATAGTATGTGTCTTTTCCAGGTGGGTAGAGGCATACCCTACACGCAGATGTGACACACTCACGGTAGCAAAACTATTATTGAGAGAACTCATTCCAAGGTACGGGTTCCCGACGTCCTTTGAATCGGACAGAGGAACTCATTTCCATAGCGAAGTTATTAAGTTGCTTTGTGCTGCCCTGAATATAGATCAGAGACTACATTGTAGCTATAGACCAGAAGCTTCAGGGATAGTGGAGCAGGTGAATGGAACTCTGAAGGCTCGGATGGCGAAAGTATGTTCGTCTACGTCTCTGAAATGGCCTGATGCATTACCTTTGGTCCTTATGAGCCTCCGAAGTGTGCCTGATAGAAGGACTGGGTTGTCTCCCCATGAAATCCTCATGGGAAGAGCGATGCGTTTGCCTGCAATACCTGCTACTGCTCTGATAAATATCACTGATGATATGATCCTGGACTATTGTAAAGGCCTTGCTGACGTGGTCCGTTCTGTGTCTCAGCAGGTGCAGACAGCAACGGTTCCAGCTGCGAGTGACCTGTGCCACGACTTGTGCCCAGGCGATTGGGTCTTAGTCCGCAAGCACGTGAGGAAGAGTTGCTTGGATGCTAGGTGGCGCGGCCCGTTTCAAGTGATCCTCGTTACGAATACAGCCGTCAAGTGTGGAGGTTTACCGAACTGGGTGCATGCTTCCCATACCCGTAGAGTTCCAGCACCCTTAGAGGATACAGCCCCTCTCGAGAACGAAAATCCAGCTGAGCCGACAGAACCACCTGAGAGGGCCGGTCAAGCTGTAAGGGTTGCTGAAGCAGCTGATGGTGCACTGAATCGAGCTGAGGAAGGATGTGGAGGAAGTACTGACCCAGAAACAGGCGAAAGAGCAAGAGGTGCAGTGGGTAGTACGGAATCGAGTTCTGCCGAGGAGGAGGAGGCCAGTGCACAGGGTATCGAAGGGAAGACCGGAGGTGCCACAGAAGCAGAAAGGGTTTGGCCCGCAAGACAGAAACGGGTAAACCTGAGGTTGGTACCGGACACGGATCTTGCACCAGTTTCGGAGGAGCCAGAAGAAGAATCAGGCGACGAGGAGTAGCCTCAGGGTGGTGTGAGAAGATCAAAGAGAACAAGAGTGCCAAGTCGGAAGTACGCTTCACCAGAGTGGGCATATCCAGTGACTGATGCCAGGGTTACCGAGCACGGGAAGATTGAGGTCGATGACATTGGTCAACAGTGTCCCGCTCCAGAGAGTGGAAGTGTTGCTGAAAGTTCCGGGACTGGAGATCGAAGGAATTCTAACGATCCACATTCCGAGTCCACCTTTCCTGAGTGTTATTCGAGGTATGATCTTGGACAATTTAGAGTTCCCGACGTTCACTACTGTGCCAGATCCACAAGAACTGATCATCCTTAAGCTCGAAATATTGCAGGGAGTCCTGGAACTGTTGGGACCAGCGGTTATGTTGGACTGATTTGAGAGGGTTGCAAGCAGGGAAGAAGATAACCTAGATCCGAGCGGAAGAAGAACAAAATTAGGGATTTTTTCCGTTATAGAACGAAGAAAAGTTAGGGAGGGTTTGCCTAAGTTCACGAAAGAGACATTAATGAGAAAGAGACTTACCATTTCAGAGACTGTACTGGACATTGAGTATATTCCGAAGATGGCAGATCCTGCAAACACACATCGTAGGGCTAAATTGATAATAGGCACATTGATAGGGGTTGTGATAGTCACTATATTCGCAGTAGTGATAAGTTCGTACATAGTGGCCAATAGGCAGGAGGGAGAGGTTCAGAAAGCACCTACACCTACTATTTCAGGGCAGAGAGAGGTCATGGTCAGAAATCAGAAAACAGTGAGATTAGAAGAGGTCCGTAGGCTTCACATGGATTTGTCAAGAGGAGACTTCAAGCTCAATGCACATGCGAAGTTGTTGTATGAGTATGTTGAAGCAATGGATGTGAAAGATTGTTATGTGTGTATGCAGTTGCCTGCTTCAGTGGATGAGGGTATCAGGTACCATCATCTTCCCCTGACGTACGGGATTACTTGTAGTTTGTTGCTTAGTTTATTTTACGACAGGAGACAGTTCGAGTATTTCTTTTCAAATTATGATACGATACTTCCTGAAGTTCCAGCGATTAAGCATCTGAATAAATATGATTACTATAAGAAAGAGGATAGACTCTTGAAGTATTTTAGACCGACTGCGAAGCTGGATACTGTGCAGGCTCACAGGTATAACCTGACATGTGCATTGACCGAAATAAAGAAGAAGTTCATTGATCAGGTAGAGGACAGGTATAGAAAATTGACACAGACTAGAGACACTGGAGATAGTCCAGTGGATTGGACCGAGGAGGAGAGATCTCACGACTCCAAGGGAAGCCATGGAGCAATTGCTTTAGATGAAGTGCAGAGAGGGAACTTGTGTATTGGACGCCCTCAGTCAGCCACGGAGAAGGCCGCGGTGGGACATAGCACCTGTTCTCAGACCTTCACTCTGGACGCTTCTGTTAAGGGTTTTATGCAAGGTCCGGTAGAAGTGATTCCGACCGTGTATTATGTCTGCGGGAAGAATGCATATGTAAGATTACCTGCAAATTGGTATGGCATATGTTATTTGGCTATTATTTTCCCGAAGATATATCACACAGAGGACTTGGAGCTGTTAGAGACAAAACGACATACTAGAAGACGTAGGGCTGAAAATGCAGGTGCAGTGATTGGGGATTTGTTTGGAGCAATGATACCTAGCATGGGTGTGGTTTTGAATGATGTGAAGATCAGAAGATTGGCGACTGTGGTTGACGAGCTGTCTATGAATACAGCGAGATCCTTGTTGTTGGTGAGGGGAGAGATGTTGTCGATACGGAATATGGTTATGCAGAATCGCCTTGCGTTAGACGTGTTATTAGCCAAGGAAGGTGGAGTCTGTAAATTACTGAAGGTTCAAGAATGCTGCACATATATTCCAGACAACACAAAGGAGTTGGGAAAATATATAGATAACATCACGACGATTCACAAGGAGATTATGGATTTGACCGAGGAGAATGTATGGGAGACGGTTGCGCAGGGATTTGGTAAAGTGGGGTCATGGTTTGCAAACCTGGGGACGGGATTTCTTGGATGGGTGTTGAAGCCGATTATCATTGTTATAGTTTGCGTGATCTGTTTGTGGGGATGCGTGAAAGCATGGAAGTGGTACCAAGGAGGCAAGGTTGAAAGAGCTCTTAGAGCAAACGAGAAAAGAATGGCGAAGTTTCAGGAGCAGCAATATGAGAGTCTTAAGAGAATGGAGGGAGTTCGACATGGTACAGTCATGACCAGTGCGGTTTAAATCAGTTCTAAAGAAGAAGATTGTAGTGGTGTGATGACAGATGTCATCAAAGGGGGGAACTGATGTAGCGCTTAAAAGTTTGAAAATCGTAGGGGTGCGTTATATTCACTGTTAGTCGGCACCCGCATATAATCAAATGTGTACTCAGGTATTTTGTGTGCAATGTATTAAGAATTGTATGATCTATATTGATTTTCAATAGAAGTGTTAGCTATGTACAAGCATATTGTGAACGTATTAGAGAACTGCATAGAGTTTAGCTTACTTGAACACAATGTGATGTTAAAAATGTGTAACTTAGAAAACGTGTCTGTAGACTGTTTAGTTTGACCACACATGAAAGAAAGACGTAAATGTCAATACTGTGATTTAGACATGCTTGTGTAACCGTAGTGGTGGCCAGAATTCGCATATATCGTTGAGGAGGAAGGCCTGGTATTTTCTTATGTTAGCCAAGGGCAATAGGCCAAAATGATTTATTCTAGTAGAGGTTTTAGGCTGTAGTAAATTGCAGTTAAAAGATGTGAAGTATGTCTGCCTTGCATGATCTCACCCCAGGTGCAAGGACAGTTGCTCGTTAGTAGAGAAGCTCTTTGTTCATGAATTGACTTATGTAGTAAAAACCAGACATGGGAGTGCATTGGAATGTGCCAATCGTAACTCCGAGTGCGGATGGTGTCTGGGACTCAAGGCCAAGCGATGGACGATGGAACTGGACAGCGCTCTGTGGAAAATTACTGAAAGACGACCCCGCAGAAGAGGAGGTGCGAAGGGCGTGTTCTGAGATTTGGGGTTCTGTATTAGGGAAAGCGCCCCGAGGGTGGAGGCAGATCAGAGCAGCCCAGAGCAGAGAAAGGCTAGGCGAAGGGATAGAGGGGGCAACTTAGACCAAGCTCTCTAAGTGAAGACTTCTTAGGAAGTTTCACTCTGACACCTTTCGATTGAGGGTCTCAAGGGATTGCTAAGTAGGGATGTCATCTAGTACAGAGTAGGGACAGAGATGGTATGGTCCAGTGTCCCTAATATCGACATTGGCTTGGTAGTTTTCTACCTCATGCTTTTAGAGATTGTGCTTTTAGTCATTTTTAGCCGTATGCGGATTCTTCGTAGAGTAGCATTTGTGTTAGTGCCTATGTACTTGTTGTGCCTCGTATTGAGGACTTTGTATCTTCAAATCTTTATGCTGATAATAAAAGCCAGAGAGCCAAGAGATTAAGTCTCGAGTCCTTGATTATGATTAATTGTGGACAGTAATTTGGATAATTGTGTTTTATTCCCTCCACGCTATTGGGCAAGTAAAAAGTTCCATCCGACCAGAGTGGGTTCTAGTAGAAAATTGCCAGATACTAAAATGGGCCGGAGCAACATCATTGTTGTTGAGATGTTTAATGTATTTTCCTGCTTTATCTAAAGACCCCTTCCATATTAGGAAGAGGTCGTTGATATACCTATACCAGGTAACTACATCTTTGGTCCATATCTCATTGTCAGGAGACCAGGCCACCTGCTCCTCCCACAAGCCTACGAATAAATTTGCATAGCTGGGGGAGAAGCAGGTGCCCATAGCGGTCCCTGAGATCTGTCTGTATAGATCCCCTGGAATAAAAAGATGTTCTTGGAAAGGCAAAATTCAATTAGTTCAACCAGCATGGTGTTATGTTCCAAAACTTTGAGTGGTCTCTTGTTCAAAAAGAACTTACTGCCTTTAGTCCATGTTCGTGACTGATGCAGGTATATAGACTTGTGATGTCAAATACTATCAAGTAAAATGAAGGTTCCCATCTCAAAGTCTCAATATGAGTGATGAAGTCTTTGGTTTCCTTGATGTATGAGGATAATTGTACGACTGATTGGAGTCTCGCTATATAATTGATTTACAGACGAAGACTCCAAATGGACAAAATAGTGGGGAGGAATTGATCTCACACCTAGGGAACTAGGAGAGTTATCTAATATCACTCACACAAATTTGATACTGATTAACAAATGTTTGCCTGTAAAAATTGATTGTGAGTGTGTTTTTTCCGTCATTTTCTTTTGGTAACATCGAATGGTCAGTTTTAATAAGCCGATACACGGCTTGATTGAGACCAACAAAAGAGAGCAAATAGAAGGACTTTAGGCAGACCCAAATACAGGGCCTGCCTTGTGCCGATACACGGCGAAAATTAATTATAAAAAAAAAGAGTAATATTACTTGTGTTGCAAATACTTGCTCTTAGAGTATAAACATTGCGATAGACGTCATAATCATTCAGGAAGATATTGCAAATGTATTCATAACAAAGGAAAAGTTTAAATTGCTGTCTTTAATTATTGACGATCAAGTAGAATCAATGTGATTTAATGAATTCTGTAAACATTGTATTTACGATTTTTACTGATGAACTTTTTGACAATCACGTACACTCCAAGATGGCGCCCGATAACTTTGTGGCACATATGTCCTTTGTTTCTATGCTCGTAACAACTAAAGTGTTTAAAAATGGCACGTCTCAGTGTGAAATGTAAACACTGAGGAAATGAAACCCGAATCGCGGTTGTTTTTGGAAATGCCATATTTTGAATTAAAAACTAGGTTGTGAAACCTGAAGCCCGCGAGTGCTAGTACTTTTTTCAGATGGGAGAGAGTGTCGGAGCGTATATAAATATATGCCAGTACAACCCAACGCGTTTTAGTCTCAACGGAGACCTTGTTCACGGGGAAAAAGAAAGACAACAGCAGCATTTTTTTCATTATTCAAATACAGGTATGAGCATCTTACATCAAATTCTGTGATGGGCCGCTGTGCATTGTGGATATTATAGTGTAAGTTACAACCATTATCCATTTTGAATAGAATTTAAAACAAACTTAAACAAAAAACATGTAGTATTGTTCATACTTCCAAACGGGAGATATGAAGTTAGAATAATATTGTAAGTTACACAAACAGAAAAGTGCTCTCAACATCTAATTGTTAATGCCAATTCAGAGTGGACATTTGTCTCCTCAATTACTTTTTTCATAAGTTTTGTCCCTGTTGTATAAAAATCGGGATGACCATTGTGATACCAAATTAAACACTAGGAAATCCATTCCTTTCTGTGAGTTTGCTGCTAATGATCTTATGCAGCAAATGTTCCAGCCTTCTGGTGGGCATAAGCGAACAACAAATGATGTTCGTGGTCATTAACCCGTCATTAGTATCAATCCATTATATTTGACCTTAAGGTCATACCCCTCAAAATTAATATACATACTGACGTGATTTTATGGGACCATTTCCAAAAATGATAGGCAACACTGCTAGATATTATTTCAGTTCATACCTTGTATAAGGCTCATATGTGCAATTTAGGATCGCTAATCTGTGACAAAATAACCCAACAAATACTAAATAATATAGTGTAAAACTTTGTGTATGTACAGTGAAGGTTACTATATTTACAAAGGGAGGAAGCACGATATAACTTTTAAAGAGTCATGAAATGAATGTAACAGTCCAGTTTACAGATGTGAGTGTAATTCTTCAGCTTGATTTAATCCATTTAGGGTTAGTGTACGAAAGGATAGAATATGCCTTGATTCCTTCTGTCTTCGAATTTTTTCTATGTCACCACCTCATGCGTGATGTTCCACTGCTTCTACTGCATAAAATTTCAGTTCTTTCCAGTTGCCCCATTTTCTTTCTCCATATGTTTTGCACCTGCATTGCTTCGATCTGTGTTTATTGTGGCCCTAACATGTTCCAAAATTCGCTTCTTGATCTCACAAATTGTACTGCCCACATATTTCAGAGAACATGGGCATTTGATTATGTAGAAACTGGGCTGTGTTGGCTGCCTATGATGATGCTTGTTTTGATAATAATGGTTAGATATTCATTACAAGCACTACACACTTTGATAGACTTTTATTATAATGCGCTCAGCACTTTTACATAATACTTTTGACTCTGTTTGAATTGGTTGCAAACACCCGATGTCTGCTGAAATATAAAACTGTTCAGTACTAAGGCTTTTGATAATTATATTGTGTTGGCAGTCTATGAAGATACTTGTTTTGACAACAATGGCAACGTATTCTACATTAACATTAGGCACTTTGATGCAATCTTATTTTTGGTAGAATAGGATAAAATTAGCTCTTTTTAAATAGTTGATGAATTCTTATATATATATAGGTTTTTAACAGAATTGTAGTATGTTTTTATAATGTTATATGGTCTATGTAAGAACAGTAATCATGCACAGTTTATTTTACATGCTTTAATATAAATGTTATTTTCTAAGTTAATGTAGTAATGACAATCATGTAAAGTGTATATACTATGTGCCTTAATTTCGTCATTTGAGATAACTATGAGACAGGTCCCATTGCACTTTCTGGACTGTTTTTGTTTTTCGGTAAATGTTTTGCTGGATGATATATAATGAAAATATAGCATGTTGTGATGATTTTTATTAATCAGACAATAAACTTAAAATTAACTTGCAACATTAGAGGCATCTAAAGCTGTCAAACAACAGACAAGAATAACATTATTTTTCCTCAAAGCACCAAAACTATGAATTTATCACCCCCTGCATTTCAGACCTCTAGGAATGAAGTCAAAAACTACTGTTTTGATATAATCCTGAAGCAAACAGTTATTTTATAATTAGTCTGCCTTCACTCGCCACCAAGTATGCATATTGCAACTCACTTGATTGTCTGAATTGTGAATCAATGTATCCTTCTAGCTGGGTAAAGTCGCTGTGCGTGTATTTCATGAATCTGTGTACGATGCTCTGATGTCCAAGGCCAGACTCTTTGCTGTATAAATAACCTAAGTACAAATACAATCATAGGATTATATTAGCTATCTCAAGATATTTATCACTTTATACGAATTTAAATGTCAATGTCATGAATGTCAGGATGAGAGAAGAATATTCCAAAATATATTGTCGACAGAATTTCATGATATTATCCACCAATGTTCAGTAGCACACAAACATGGCAATTATGCTGTCTCAAGGATGTTATTGCCTTGGGAAATGGTTTCCTGTTTTTTTTACACCAAGTTGATTGCGAAATGCCTCCTCTGAACCACGTCACTGGTATTGTGCTGCAGATTAAGATACCAGTTTATATACTATTCAGTATTTTTGATCAAGAAAGTTAAAGCACTATCAATGGGGAAGATATTATAAAATAGAAAGAAGTATGATAATTGTTATATGGATAAGAATTAGTTCATATTTTAATATTTGGACACAGAGCCAGTTTGTTTACATTTAATGGACTTAATTAAACCTATTGATCACGTGGTTGTTATCAGTTGATGGTGCATGCTCATTTTGATGCCAAATCTAATAGGATTAGTAAAGGTGTGGATGTTCACCAAGTGATGAAATAGATCATTTTGTTGTTGTTAGGGCAGACAAACTAGTAATAGAAAAATGTATTAAAATGACTTAATTGCATAATATAAAATATAATGAAAGACATGACCTGAAATGCCTCAACCATTCCATAGTTTGTTGATTTATACAAACTATAACCCTAAAAGCTAATTTTTATACAAGTCTTGCACCTTCAATTATAGTAAAATGTATTAAATCGTCATGACCAGTCTTTATAAATTGTGAGACTTAGCACATAGTAAAGTGTGTTGAATGGATCACTAAAAAATATCTGCAGACTTTTGTGATTTGGATGTGTTATTTGTCCTACAGTTTGGCTGGACTGTTCCCATAAGGAACAGAGTCAAGACTGATTTGCATATGTCTGGGACTGAACTGGGGTGGCAAAGTGAGCAAAAGAACGATAATGGATTCAACCCAGATCTGTGGGTGAGTGTCTGAAAAGTTTCAGCGCTCCGTCCATTATCTCCTTGTGTTTCCTTTGTTCATCCTAAATTGGCAGGGAATGCTCAGACGTGGGTCCCTTGCTCACTTTGCCATTGGAATCAAGCTAGTCTCGCTGATGATGGGTGATGCCCTGAAACCGGTCCTTGGATGCTTGTTCCCGGTCCAAGGAGGACCTAGTTTGGCATTTCGGGCTGGACTGTTCCCATGAGGAACAGGGTCAAGACTGATTTGCATATGGGTGGATCCAAACTAGGGAGGCGTAGTGATCAAAAGAACAATGGATTAATCCCAAATCTTTCTGATGGGGTGAATGTTTGCATTTTTCTGCATTCCATGCATCATTTGTTCCTTTTGCATTTGTCACCCTAAGTGGGAAGGGTATGCTCACTGCGCCACTGGATTCAAGCTAGCTGCTGATGAACGGAGATGCCCCGAAACTGGTATCCGTATGATTGTTTCCGGTCCAGGGAGGACCTGGCTTGACAGTTCGAGTCGAACTTTTCCCATGAGAAACAGGGTTCAGACTGATTTGCATATGGCTGTGTCTAAACTGGGGTGGCGTGGTGAGCAAAAGAATGATGGATTAAACGCAGATCTTTGTGACTGGGGGTGAATATTTGCATTGTTCAGCATTCCATTCATCATTTGTTCCTTTTGCAAAAGATTTGCCAGGGCAGCAAAATAGAAATGTTTAAAGTTTAGCAATCCTAATCCACCATACTATTTGTTGAACTCTAATTTAGAGAGTTTAATATGAGGTAATTGTCCCTTTCATATGAAATTACATAACAATGTTTCTATTTTTCTATTTGTGAGAAAAATAACGACTTATGTGGAGTTAATAGGGAACGCTAGTGAATAAGATGATAAAAGGAGGTAGTGCAGATATTTATTATTAGTGCTACTCAGTCTTTAATTGAAAATGCTTGCCATCTTTCAAGTAAGATTTACATTTTATTTAACAATGAAAGATAGTTCAATTTGAAAAAAGCAGAATAATCTGCAGTGATTAAATTCTCTAAATATCATATTGGGCAGTATGGAACACAACATGCACATGAGTTAACTGGCAAGCATTTGGCTGGTGCAGTGGAGAAAAAAGATTCTGTAACCACTGATATGGAAAAAGTCTTCAATGGCATCTAGAGCTTCAGATTTGATATTTCTATCAGCGCTCAGAAATAAAATGATATCATCTGCATAAAGCTTTAACTTGCTCTTAGGCGAAATACATGAATGAATCATATTTTCAGCTTGAAGTTTGATTGCAAGAGGTTGTGATGATAAGGTGAAAAGCAATTGGGATATGACACACTGCTGATGTTTACCCCGTGTGACCTGGATTTTATCCATCTGCCCAAAATTGATTATTATGATAATGGTGGCTGTTGAGCATAGTTTCCGTAGGATTTGTTTAAATTGAGTATGGAAGCTGAATATTTGCAAGATGGCACTTAAGGTACTCTACATAACCATATAAAAGCCTTCTAGGCCTCTACCATAAAGAATGCAGCTTCATAGGAATTCGTTGAAAAATGGTTGATGGCTTCTATAAAAGAAATTGTGTTTGATGTAATCTGTCAACCAGGTAGAAAGCCACACTAATGCAAGTGGATCTATTTCTGTGCTACATGTGACCGCTGAGCCTGTAACAAGGCGAGGTCGCCCCCACGCACTGCTGCTTCTGCCGTCCAAGCCTCGCTGATTTTGCCGCCTTTTGCTCCTCGGACGACCCAGCCACCGCTGAGCCGCCCTCCTCCAGTCTCCTGTTCCCGCCGCTGCCTCCCTGTGGCCCCGCCCCCCTCCTGCCCATTCGCCGCCCTGCTCCCGCCACCCAGCTGCTCCTCCCTCCCAGCTCCCTACTTAAGGGGACCGCGCAGAGGTGCAGAGAGTGACCGCTGAGCCTGTAACAAGGCGAGGTCGCCCCCACGCACTACTGCTTCTGCCATCCAAGCCTCGCTGATTTTGCCACCTTTTGCTCCTCGGACAACCCAGCCACCGCTGAGCTGTCCTCCTCCAGTCTCCTGTTCCCGCCGCTGCCTCCCTGCGGCCCCGCCCCCCTCCTGCCCATTCGCCGCCCCGCTCCCGCCACCCAGCTGCTCCTCCCTCCCGGCTCCCTACTTAAGGCGACCGCGCAGAGGTGCAGGGAGTGACCGCTGAGCCTGTAACAAGGAGAGGTCGCCCCGAAGCACTGCTGCTTCTGCCGCCCAAGCCTCGCTGATTTTGCCGCCTTTTGCTCCTCGGACGACCCAGCCACCGCTGAGCCGCCCTCCTCCAGTCTCCTGTTCCCGCCGCTGCCTCCCTGCGGCCCCGCCCCCATCCTGCCCATTCACTGCCCCGCTCCCGCCACCCAGCTGCTCCTTCCTGCCGGCTCCCTACTTAAGGGGACCGCGCAGAGGTGCAGGGAGTGACCGCTGAGCCTGTAACAAGGCGAGGTCGCCCCCACGCATTGCTGCTTCTGCCGTCCAAGCCTCGCTGATTTTGCCGCCTTTTGCTCCTCGGACGACCCAGCCAGCGCTGAGCCACCCTCCTCCAGTCTCCTGTTCCCGCCGCTGCCTCCCTGCGGCCCCGCCCCCCTCCTGCCCATTCGCCGCCCCGCTCCCGCCAGCCAGCTGCTCCTCCCTCCCGGCTCCCTACTTAAGGGGACCGCGCAGAGGTGCAGGGAGTGACCGCTGAGCCTGTAACAAGGCGAGATCGCCCCCACGCACTGCTGCTTCTGCCGTCCAAGCCTCGCTGATTTTTCCGCCTTTTGCTCCTCGGACGACCCAGCCACCGCTGAGCCGCCCTCCTCCAGTCTCCTGTTCCCGCCGTTGCCTCTCTGCGGCCCCGCCCCCCTCCTGCACATTCGCCGCCCCGCCACCCAGCTGCTCCTTCCTCCCGGCTCCCTACTTATGACGCCCACGCGTACGCACAGCAGACTCGCGCAGCGGACGCGCCGATTGTGCACCGAAGGCACGCCAAAGGCAAGCCCGTCTGCGCCCGTCCGCGCCTGGACCGCGCCCAGCGCCAGACCCCCTGGACCCCGCAGATGCCAGCCCACCCACAGGACCTACGACGCCGCCTCCCTCTACGAACTTAACACCGGCCGAGTCCCCAGCTGCCACCGAGCCACCCCTGGACGCACCCACGGACCCTTCACCTGCCAATCCTGCAAGTTCTCCTGCATCCGGACCTGCACCGCACCCGCCAAGCCGACCCCCAACAGCAACCACCTCAAGTGCATCCTGCTCAACACCCGCTCCGTCCACAGAATCGCCGTGGAGCTCTGGAACCTCCTCGACTCGACATCTCCAGACGTCGCCTTCCTCACGGAAACATAGATGAATGCCTCCTCAGCACCCGACATCGCCATCGCCATCCCGGACGGATACAAGATCACCTGGAGGGACCGCGTCAACCAGACGGGAGGAGGCATCGCCATCGTCCACAAGAACACCATCCGCATCACGACCAACTCCGACGACACCCTCACAGCCGCCGAACACCTGCACTTCCAGATCCACACCGACCCCAAGACCACCCTCAGAGGCACCCTCATCTACAGACCCCCGGGACCACGCACACAATTCAGCGAAGACATCGCAGACTTCATCAGCCCGCTCGCCCTCCCCTCCGCTGACTACATCCTCCTCGGGGACCTCAACTTCCACCTGGAGAACAACAACGACCGTAAAACCACCACCCTGCTGGACAACCTCGCCAACCTCGGACTCAAGCAACTGGTGAGTACCCCCACCCACTACGCCGGCCACACGCTTGACCCCGTCTTCTCCTCCAGCAAGGACATCTCCTTCAGCCACGCCACTGGACTCCACTGGACGGACCACAGCTGCGTCCACTTCAGCTTCAGCTTCAGAAAGACCACGCTCCACCACCACCAGCAACAGGTTCCCCGCAGAAGCTGGAACAAGATCACAGCCGACCAGCTCGCCGTATCCCTGAGCCAGAACCCTCCCGCCAGCTCAGCGAACCCCAACCAAGCCGCCAACAACCTCACGAGGTGGCTCAGCAACTGCGCAGACGACCTCGCTCCACTGAGGACCCCTCCCAGCAGACCCGGCAGCATGAAAGCATCCTGGTTCACCGACAAACTCAAGAGCTCCAAGAAGAACTGCCGAGCCCTCGAGAAGGCCTGGCGCAGAGACCCGACACCAGACAACATGACCACCCTCAAGCTCGCCACTCGAAAACACCACCAACTGATCCACGCCACCAAGAAGACCGCCTTCAAGGAACGGCTAGACAACAACACCCACAACAGCAAGGAACTCTTCAACATCGTCAAAGAGCTCTCCAACCCCAGCGCCGGAAACAACGACATCACCCCATCGCAAGACCTCTGCAACTCGCTCGCCTCGTTCTTCCACAGCAAGATCGCAGACATACACAACAGCTTCAGCACACAGCCGACGCACCCTACGACCGCACCAACGCCCCCCACCACCACCCTCCGCGCCTGGACCCCGATCAACACCAAAGACACCATCCGCACGATGAACTCCATCCTCTCCGGATCACCAACCGACCCCTGCCCTCACCACGTCTTCAACAAGGCCGACTCCATCATCGCACCCCATCTACGGGACATCATCAATGCCTCCTTCGACACCGCAACCTTCCCAGAGAGCTGGAAGCACGCCGAACTCAGCGCCCTACTGAAGAAACCATCAGCAGACCCCACCGACCTCAAAAACTATCGCCCCATCTCGCTCCTCCCGTTTCCTGCCAAAGTCATTGAGAAGACCGTCAACAGACAGCTGGCCGCCTTCCTCGAGACGAATGGATCCCTCGACCACTCGCAGTCCGGCTTCCGGGCCAACCACAGTACCGAGACGGCCCTCATCGCAGCCACCGATGACATCCGCACCCTGCTCGACAATGGGGAAACAACGGCCCTCATCCTCCTGGACCTCTCCGCGGCATTCGACACGGTCTGCCACCGCACCCTAGTGCAGCGCCTCAACAACATCGGAATCCAGGAGAAGGCACTGGAATGGATCATCTCCTTCCTTGCCGGAAGGACACAGAGAGTCCGCCTCCCCCCGTTCAGATCAGAAGCCACCAAAGTCATCTGCGGCGTACCACAGGGATCATCACTCAGCCCCACGCTGTTCAACATCTACATGAGCCCCCTCGCGGCCATCGCACGCCAACACAACCTCAACATCATCTCCTACGCCGACGACACCCAGCTGATCCTCTCCCTCACCAACGACCCCGCCACCGCCAGAGCCAACCTACACGAAGGGATGAAAGACGTAGCCGAGTGGATGATGAACAGCCGCCTGAAACTGAACTCAGATAAGATGGAAGTCCTCATCCTGGGATCGTCGCCCTCCGCCTGGGACGACTCCTGGTGGCCCCCTGCACTGGGCAGCACACCCAAACCAACAGACCACGTCTTCAACAAGGCCGACTCCATCATCGCACCCCATCTACGGGACATCATCAATGCCTCCTTCGACACCGCAACCTTCCCAGAGAGCTGGAAGCACGCCGAACTCAGCGCCCTACTGAAGAAACCATCAGCAGACCCCACCGACCTCAAAAACTATCGCCCCATCTCGCTCCTCCCGTTTCCTGCCAAAGTCATTGAGAAGACCGTCAACAGACAGCTGGCCGCCTTCCTCGAGACGAATGGATCCCTCGACCACTCGCAGTCCGGCTTCCGGGCCAACCACAGTACCGAGACGGCCCTCATCGCAGCCACCGATGACATCCGCACCCTGCTCGACAATGGGGAAACAACGGCCCTCATCCTCCTGGACCTCTCCGCGGCATTCGACACGGTCTGCCACCGCACCCTAGTGCAGCGCCTCAACAACATCGGAATCCAGGAGAAGGCACTGGAATGGATCATCTCCTTCCTTGCCGGAAGGACACAGAGAGTCCGCCTCCCCCCGTTCAGATCAGAAGCCACCAAAGTCATCTGCGGCGTACCACAGGGATCATCACTCAGCCCCACGCTGTTCAACATCTACATGAGCCCCCTCGTGGCCATCGCACGCCAACACAACCTCAACATCATCTCCTACGCCGACGACACCCAGCTGATCCTCTCCCTCACCAACGACCCCGCCACCGCCAGAGCCAACCTACACGAAGGGATGAAAGACGTAGCCGAGTGGATGATGAACAGCCGCCTGAAACTGAACTCAGATAAGACGGAAGTCCTCATCCTGGGATCGTCGCCCTCCGCCTGGGACGACTCCTGGTGGCCCCCTGCACTGGGCAGCACACCCAAACCAACAGACCACGCACGCAACCTGGGCTTCATCCTGGACTCCTCCCTCTCCATGAGCAGACAAGTCAACGCCGTCTCCTCGTCATGCTTCAACATCCTACGCATGCTACGCAAGATCTTCCGGTGGATCCCCACCAAAACCAGGAAGATGGTCACCCAGGCCCTCGTCACCAGCCGACTGGACTACGGCAACTCCCTCTACGCCGGAACCACTGCAAAACTCCAGAAAAGGCTCCAGCGCATTCAGAATGCCTCAGCACGACTCATCCTGGACATCCCCCGACACAGCCACATCTCCGCACACCTGAGAAACCTGCACTGGCTCCCTGTCAACAAGAGAATCACGTTCCGACTCCTCACCCACGCACACAAAGCTCTCCACAACCAAGGCCCAAGATACCTCATCGACCACCTGAACTTCTACACTCCCACCCGCCAGCTTCGATCGACCAGCCACACCCTCGCCGCCTTCCCCCGCATCCGAAGAGCCACAACAGGAGGAAGATCCTTATCCTACCTGGCCGCCAAGACGCCTCGCCTTCAGGAAGCAACTCAAGACCTGTCTGGTCGAGCAGTAGCGGACCCCCCTCCCCAAGCGCCTTGAGACCCTCTGGGTGAGTAGCGCGCTATACAAATGCCTTGATTGATTGATTGATTAAAGTAGGTTGCTAAAATTATGGCTTATAGTTTATGTTTGACATTTAAAAGACCAATTGGTGTTTGTTTATCATTAGAAAGAGGGAAGAGAGAGATCCTCAATAAGCAGATTCTCGAGGGATGACATCCTACCATTCCCAAAAATCTATTTTGAACCATAATAGGAATATTCTATTACAGTTAGGCTTCTTTTTTTCTGAAGTAAAGTTTTATCACTCTCTTAGCGCTTTACTTTATGTATTTATTTATGTGTTTTTATATACAGCGTACTTTACCCGAAAGTCTCAGAGTGTAGATATAATCTGCCAGTATTGGCAGGAAGTGAGAGCAACAAATATAGACATAAAATAATGAGATTATATATAGCATAACATTATGGTCTTGGCTGGTTGGTTAGTTCTAAGACTAGTCCAAACAACATCCAAGGGCTCCAGCCGCTAGTTCTGTCCCCACGGTCATGCTACATAGGGGGAGCAAGATAGGCTCTAGGTAATGTGCCCTAGGCGGAACAACCTTCCCGGTTGTCCCCTGGCACTGCACCAGGAATGAGGGAGGCGCAGCAGTCCGGTCTCTTCACCGATGGTCCGTTGAGTGCCACAGGCCGGGGAAGCTGAACCACAGAGGCGCACAGCGACAGTCTCCTGCTGGTGGTGTCCAGGAACTGTAGAGTCAGCAGCAGCCCGCCCCCACAACTGGTCCTGGCTTGAGTTCATTACCTTTCTGTGGGCTGGGGACTAGCCTCTTGGGAGCCCACAGCTAGAGTAGGGGAAGCAGTGCTGGTGGCCTTCAGCAGAGGAGGGCGTCCCCACTTCGTCTTCATACAGGGAAGCAGGGAAACATCGTTTACAACGCGGGGATTACATCGCGATGCCATTACATTGCGGTTTTTACAACGCAAGTCGTTACAACGACTTGCGCTAGATGGCGCTCTAGGACAAGGAACAGTATAATTTACTATCCAACACCTTCCCTACTGTACGTAGACTGGAGTTGGAATAGTAAATTATACTACTCCTAAGTCCAGCGCCCTCCAACGCAAGTCGTTGTAACGACTTGCGTTGTCAAATCCGCGATGTAATGTACCGCGATGTAAATGTATGCGTTGTAACGTCATACATCCAGGGAAGCAGGAAAACTGGAGCACCAGCGGGCCCCCACAGCTAGAGTTTGCCCAGATTCCTTTCCCTTGGGAGCCAGCAGGGTGGAACTGGTAGGCAGCACTGGTGGTCGTCTGGAGTCGCCCAGCGGCCCGGGTTCCTTCCCATCTCATGGCTGAGGCTCGGACCTCACTGTGAACCCTGCTTCGCTAGTTTAGGACCTGCAGGATTGCGGGATGGCTTCCCACGGATTCTGAGGGATAGAGGCTTGGAGAGGGGGCCCACTCCCAAAGGGAGCTCCCTAGCAGTTAGCATTCTCAGGCTATTAAACTGGGCCCTAGTCTTTCCTTTGAGAGCAAAAGGCATATGTTTCATAGGCGATCTTTGTTCCAGATAATGTATGACTTCCTCAAAAAATGTAAAGTAGCCATAGCCAAACACTATGATTTTTCATTTGAAGAGGCCTTCTTGATTACGTTCCTAGTAGCTGTCGAGAAAGGAGGAGTTGTTGCTTCCAAAATATATTTAAAACTGAAGCCCTTAAAATTCAAACTGTGTAATTACACTCAACAGAAAGAGGTGGCCTACTGAATTCACAATGGGAATCCCAGTACATCCTCAATCGACTGGAAGTTGTGGTCATCTCTGTTTCAGAAAAAGACTTGACCCAATTTGGCCAACAATAGGTTATATATTTTTACACTCAATGGTTTGTATTCCTCATAGGTTGGCTTCTTTGGGATTGCTAGAAGATAGTCCCTGAAGGAGCTGTAAAGCTGAGAATGCTGATCTGTGACATATGCTTTATGAATGTCCTTCATTAGCCCCTTTTGTCGAGACATACATGATATTATTGACAACACCTTTCACTTTCCGTTGCCCAGGAACTTGTCGTTCTCCATTTTCGGTCCATCCAGCCCTACACATTTTTTTTTTGTTGCATATTTATATTGCGCGAACTCGACCAGAAGGTATTGGAGCACTTTACATGAGCACCGTATTTACATTACACATTCAGGCACGGGGAGATTAAGTGATTTGCCGAGAATCACAGGATGTTGACGCAACCTCGAGGCTCGAACCCTGGTTTCCTGCACCAAAGTCGGCAGTTTAAACTGACGGACCACATCCTCTCCCCAGCCGACGGACCACATAGATAGAAGAATGTTTACTTCTAGATCTAATGTTTATACTTGCCCACAAGACCATTTTGTTAAGCTGGAAGTCTCCACGTAATGCCTTGAGCAATGCGTGGTGGGAATGATTGTGTTAAATCAGAGGTGCACAGACTATCATGTCTGCACAATTCCCATGAATTTTGGCTAACAAATCACTTTGGAATACTTTTGACGTTTACTTAGAGTTGTTTCTGCCTCCACAGATCCTCTTCTATGGCTCTACATGAGATGTAGAACTTTCTTTTACTGCTGTATTACTTTGCAGTCATTAGATTTGCTATTAGAGTATGTGATTGTGAATTTTCCTTCTCTAACTTCAGCTCAAAGCTCAATACAAACGTGACATGTTTCTTTAGCAACATTCCCTTAGCCTCTTTTTTAGGTCTCGCATAGGGCAGCGCATGCGCTGCCTCTACGAGGCATTAAGTAGTTCGTATTAGTGGTGAAACTCCACCCATTGCGTTTATATATGTTTTTTAGCTTGCCATTGGTTAAACCTGGCATTGCTCTTTTTATGTAGCTATTTGATTGGCTGGTGGTCCGAAACGTCACTTCCGTTTTGCTTCCATTGTGCAGGAAGCAGCACCGACCAACTACCGATTACTTTCGCTCCTGGCTGTTACCTACACATTTCGGGACTACTTGTTTTTTGATTCGCGCTCAGCGCACCATGCCTGCTTTCACTTTCAAAGCAGGGACAATGGCGGACATCGTAATAACTATGCACCAGCCCTCGCGCTCTCTCCTATGTAAGTCCCCTTCTTCCTTCTGAAACCGCTTTTCTTTATGAGTAGCTTCTCCCATTCTCGCGCTCAACATGCCATGCCCGCTTTCACTTTCAAAGCAGGGACAATGGCGGCCCTCGTCATGACGCTGCACCAGCCCTCGCACTCTCTCTTATCCTAACTTCCCTTCTTCTTTTTGAAACTGCTTTGCCGCCCCATGCTGTGCCTTTCATTTGCGCTTTTCATGTGCACCGCAGTGATTTTGGGATCAACGGTGTCTGTGTCCCTCTTGCTTTAGCCCCGCCCTTCCCTCCTCATGGCGTGCCTTTTATTTGCATTTTTTTCACTAATCTGGCCGCAGTGCTTTTAGGCTTGAGGGTGTCTTTTTCTGTGCTGTTTTAGCCCCGCCCTTCCATTTACCATGTTGGCCAAACCATCCGTCCCTGTCTCTGCAGCACACATGGCGCTGCAGGGCACAGCACGAAGTGCAGCGCGTAGCTGCATGTATGTCGAGAAAAACATTTTTTGGGACCCGCTGGCAATCACAGCACTCAGTGCTGTGCTCTTCTCCACCATTACGTCATATCGGATTTTTTACATGATTACATGCTGTGGTTAGCCAATTTCTTAAAAACGATGTGCCATGCTGTGATCATGCACATCGTTTATCTGTCTATTTAGTGCAAAAGAGGGGCACTGTAATATTTGCTAACTCCTCATATTATACGGGAAATCTCTAGATGTAGGATGTGACTTAATGGCTAGGGCGGCCGACGGGGAAGCGGGTTTGAGTATGATGGGAGGCTCAATCATCCTAGGATTCTGGGCGAATCACTTAATCCCATATCAACTAATCCCAATCATATCAACCTAATTTCGGTTGCTAATGCAAAGATGTGTGAGATCAGTTTTCATTTACATATATAACTATATTTGCAGAAGGTATGCGAGTTACTATTTGGAAACACTTCCGCAGTGTTAAAAGTAAAAAGGCTGTTATTTGGCTGACCCAGAGCCCAACAGGCAACAATTGCACAAGTTCTAAATTTAGACGCAATTAAATATAAACCTTCTGTGCTCCTATATTACTTCCGCCCTGTCTACCCACAGTCTTCTGTCCTTTCTCTCACCACGCACACCCCAGCCCTCCTGTCACCTCCCTCTCTCACAACACACACCCCCAGCCTACCCTCCGGCCCCAGCCCTCCTGTCACTGCCCTCACTCACCACACACACTGCAGCCCTCCCCTCTCTCTGGCCCCAGCCCTCCTGTCTCTCCTCCCCTCTCCCCACCCTCAACCCTCGGCCTCCAGACTCCACAGAGACAGACAGCCGGACAGAACGCCAGGGCATACCTTGAAGAGATAAGAGTGGGATAACTCCCCATAGTGCTATCAACGAGACAGACGGACAGATGGCCTGACCGAGTCAGGGGGCAGCCCACGCAGATACAGGGGGCCTGGAGAATGTCATTGTCCTATTACTAAAGGGCCAGAGATGCACACTGTGGAATAGGGCAGTGCCCTGGGGCAGGAGGGGTGCTGCTGCTGTAAACAGAAATGCAAAAACTGCTTTTCTATGGAGTATACACACAAGTATTGTAAAAGCCTTTCATAGTTTAAACAAGCATTTGCAATGCACTAGGTCTCGCATTTACGCGAGTTTGCGCTATTGACATTGCAAACAACAATGCTTTTTATTTTTGTTTTCGTTTTTGAAACTTAACCCCTTCAGCGCTGCGCGGATTCCCCCGCGGTGCTGAAGGGTTCGAGCGCGGGCGGGGCCATGACGGAACGGTTCCGTCATGAGCACAGCTCAACCGATGCTCATGACGGAACCGTTCCGTCATGAGCATGGAAGGGGTTAAATAAAAGGCATTGTCATTTACAATGCCAATAGCTCAAACTCGCGTAAATGCGAGACCTATTGCATTGCAAATGCTTGTTTCTCATATTATCTCCTATCTCAAGCTCTATTTCTTTCCCCCCAATAACGGTTGGCTTGATGACAATGTTTCTGATATATTGTGTGAATTGTACTATGCTCATTATGAAATGACTTGGTTTCCTTTTACTTGATTTTAAACTTTGTCTTCTGTTTCCTTTTGTTGAGAACGTAATAAAAACTTTGAAATAAAAGACTATTTGGTTTATATGATCCCGGCTCTTCTAGTTTCATATCTTCTAAAGAAAGCTTACTGGGACAGCATGAAAGAAAGAATCAGGAATGGACACAGTTTGTACAATGTTATCGTACACTATTCATAGCATTTCTTTCATTTGCGGAAAGAATATGGTAAGTCATCATTAGTGAGGTCTTTTGATTCTCCAAAGCTAAAAGTAGTTTAGACACAGCTGTGGGTCTGGTAAATTATTGTGCTTGTTCATGAGTTAATTTGCGAGTCTATACTTGTTTCAAATAATCAAATAGTTGCTGCAACTCGTGTATTATGGGGAGCTTGATAGAATAATTCATAATGTTGCAAAAAGTTTTCCCTCAGTTTTTGCACCTCCTTAATTATTTGCCCGTTGCTTTTATCTGATTCTGATTAGCTATGGCTTTGGACACTCATGGTTACAGTTTCCCAATGTATTTATTTTCTTCATTTGTTTGTTGTTCTATAGTTTTATCATGAACTGTTTGTTCTCTTGAATAGAAATTTTTAATGAGTTTCCAATTTTTTTTTTTACATGTTGCTCTATCTTCCTATGAACCAGATTTTTTTTAACATCTTTGAAACACGGAATTGGATGATGTTTTGTGATTTGAATTCAAACCACTTTTTAAAACTGAAGATGTAGGCTATATATAGGCTGTGCACAGGCTGCCTTCAGTGCAGCCTGTACGTTGGATAGATCAGCTGTACCAATATTTGTATTGAAAACCTCTTTAATAAAAATACATTCATTGCATAACCATCCATCACCTTGTAATAAAAGCTTATTAAAACACCATCTGTGAGTGAGAAAGAGAGTGGAATTTTACACAATTTCCATTTGAATGATGGAATGATATGAAAAAAGCTTGGTGAACATTTTGGTATTTTTTGTTTTACAATTTGTTGAGATGTAGAAAAAAAATTCAATTAGGCTATAGTACTAAAACATTTTGAGGAGCATGCAAATTGTTTCTGAGTTGGTTTTTTTGCCTGCCAATGATCTAATAAGCCATATTTCTGCTTAAATTATTATCTTTCCTAGAAGACGGTTTGTGGAAAAGTTAAATTTGCTGCCCACTATTAGAAGGCCTGATAGATTATTAATCATAGACGAGGTGCAGTAAATCCTCATCTTAGATAGGGCTGTAATAAATGACCAATGTAAAGGCAGAATTATAGATTTACAGGATTACACATTAACCTTTAGCCAACATCCATCTTTGTTTGGAACCAACTGCAGAATTTCACTATGAAGAGTTTGTTTAAAATACATTGCAACCACACTATGAGCTGCCAATACAGATTGAAAATATGTAGAAGAAATTCAGTGTGCGACCCAAACTGTTGTTTTACTAATTTTAAACTGGGTCTCCTGAAAGAAAATAATATCAGGATTATAATCCTTCAGCCACCTAACAAGTGCTTTCTATTTGTTGAAGTTATTCAAACCATTGATGTTGCATGAAATAATTTGAGACTATACCTGCTGCTTCTGCTGCCATTTCTGCCCGAGGGGGTGCAGGAAACACCAAGCCCCAGCCTGCTTTGTGGCGAAGATGCCGCCGTAGAGTCCTGACCCCGCCAGGAGGCGCTTAAAATCACAACAGTGCTCCCGCAGAGCGGGAGACTGTACCTGCTGCTGCCATTTCTGCCAGAGGGGGCCCAGGAAACACCAAGACCCAGCCTCTTTTGCGGCGAGGACACCGCGGTAGAGCCCTGATCGTGCCAGGAGGCGCTTAAAATCACAACAATGCTCCCACAGTGCGGGAGTCTGGGTCATGCCCGTCTGCACCTGTCAGAGGCCGAGAGAGGCCAGACTGGGCCTATTCTCTTGGTTCTGCTGTCGTTATCTCTGTGAGAGCTCCCTAGCGCCGTGAATTGACTCCAGGAAGACTGTTAGAGTTCGTCTACTGAGTACGTTTTTTTCTGTTAGTGTTTTTATTGTTTGTATATTAAATTTGGGTCTTAAAAATAGCAAAAGGGAAGCAACATGGGAACAGGGAAGGGACACCTAAGATCCTTCAAAACTCCACACTTGACTGCTTCTTAACCAAGGCTGCTTCAGCTATTGATAAAGAAATCCTGCAGTCGAACAACAGGGGGAAGCTCCCTTGTCACTCTGAACCAGGACCTAGTGCACAGTGGGGCCCTGGAGGTCGTTGACTGTGGCACTCCTGAAAACAAAAAATTACCAGTTGTTTCTCCAGCTGAAACAGTATTAACTCCTTAAGAATCACTCCCTTCTCATCAAGTCCCTTTGTCAAATGGTCCATCGGTGAAAAGGAAGAGAAAACTGAAACACATGGAACCCACAGTGGGTGCGAAGACCAGGTCCAAGAAAAAGTCGCAGGAGATTCCACAAGGGACTAACATTACCCACTTGGTATCAGCTCTTGTCCAAGAACTATTCTGGCGAGCTATCAAAACCTGTCAAATAACATTACACATTATTTTAGCACTCAGGCAAGGTCATCCATGTGCAAAAGTAATAATGCCGCAAGGTATAATGAGGAATGAAGGAAGGCAAGAGCAGCACTGATGGTGGCGGTAAAAGAGGAGATAAGGACCAATATAAATAACAAACGGAGACTGCAGCGGAGGCTAAATGGAGCTGGGGGGTTGAAAACTGGCGTATACTTGCTGAGGCATCCAGACAGTAGGATTGCCGGCTATTCTGGCACCTTTTCTCCAACAGGGTAACTCATCAGATTAGTGAAAATTATTTTTATATCCAGCCTCACATCTGGGAAGAGTACTTCTAGGCCTTACATTCTGTGAAAGATTGTGAGCTTGTAAGTGATACAGAGGAGGTAACTGGGGCTTTCAATGAAGTACTTGATGCAAATGAGGTAGTGAGCTTCTCCCTCTTGGAGACTATGAATGCAATCAACTCACTACAAACTGGTAAAGCCCCTGGGCTAGATAGACTTCCGGTAGATCTATATAAGTCTGAACCCAAAATATGGGGACCCCTGCTCCAGCTAGTCTTTAATGCCATCACACGTGGAGGAGATATCCCAGTAAATTGGAAGGGTGCCGAAATAATCCCAATATTCAAGAAAGGAGCCAAAGGGGACCCTGCTAATTATAGGCCCATCAGCCTTATAGATGTGTTGCAGAAATTGTTTAGCAAAACGATTTTATCACAGCTCAAAATTGGATTGAGGATAACAACCTTCTCTTGCATCTGCAGTCCGGGTTCAGAGTAGCTTAAAGCACCCTAGATCAAGTGTTTTGTTTCCTCATGCTTATATGGAAAGAGGTCAAGCTTAAGAAGGGTCATCTTTATGTAGTGTTTGTTGACCTCAAAACGACATTTGATTCTAATGATCGCACTATGCTTTGGTCAGTTTTAAGGGACATGGGTCTCCCCCCTGGCCTACTCCGGCTGCAAATCCGTCTACATGATGCCAACTATGCTAGAATCAGATGGAACCCTGATGGGAGCTTGTAGACATAATATCGATTAGGGGAGAAGTGCGCCAGGGGGTGTGCTGGCCCCTACTATGTTTACCCTATACATAAATGAGCTCATAAAAGAGCTGTATGACTGGGGAGGTGACCCACTGAAACTGGGAGGCAAGTCAATACCATCCCTCTTATTCGCTAATGATACATTACTTATATCAAAAACACCTATGGGTATCCAGAATATGCTAACCAAATTTGCGACAGCATGTAAAGTTCGGGGCCTTAAAATCAATTGCTCAAAAACCAAGTTTATGGTTTTCAATCCCTATAAATCGTCCAAGGGGAAAGTGAGGCTTGAAGCCCAACTACTAGAACAGGTCAATGCTTTTGACTATTTAGGTGTAAGAATTAGCAAGAACTTGGTTTGGTCCCCCTAAATCGAGAAGAGTGTCCTCACACTCCAGCACGTGGACTGCGCAATTATAAAAAGAGCTAAACGCTCACCTTTTCGCCCAATCCCTCCCACATTAGAAATACACAGGGCCAAAGGGTTTGGCGCAGCCCTTTATGGGGCAGAACTATGGTGTCTGGAGCACATTGACCAATTAGAAGTCACTGAGAACAAATTCTTAAGAGCTCTTTTAAATCTCCCAAAGAGCACACCCTTACTACCCCTATGCCTCGACCTTAGGCTAAAATCTATTTCGCACTGTGCTGTCCTGAAGGTGCTTATGTTCTGGATAAGAACATGGACAAACAACACCCAGGTACCAGTGAAAGATACTGTGGAGGAATTACTAATCACTCAAAGGAAATCAGGTTTTCTGCCGTGGTTTAAAAAAGTCAAAGGGTGGTTCATTAAATTAGGGCTGGGGAACATTTGGGATGATCCTCATTCCATTACAAAAAAAATGATACCACAGTTAAAAATAACGTATTGGAATTTTATTAATACTGTATGCACTGAGTCTAGGTCACTTGGCACTTTAACAACATCTTTTTTAAATGTTAAAAGTTCTTTTAATTTTGAATCCTACATGGAAGATGTGGAACCAGCTCAAGCACATGCACTTTATATACAATTTAGATTTGACGCTATGTAATGAGAATTAGGTGGGTAAATTCTACCACTACTCCTTCGTGTGCGTTTTGTAAAGCTATTTTTGAAACCATTGAACATTATGTTGTCCTGCATATGCTATACTATGGTAAAAATTGATCATTTCTGCATGTCGAGTATTGTCTTGCTCATGCCCTTCAGATGCCCTGTGTGTATTTAGCTCTGATATGACCAAATGGGTTGTTTTCACCCTTTCTAGATATCTCCTCTACGCCTGGCTGCAGAGGCACAAAACGGCTATATAATCCCCGACTGCAGGAGTATGGGGATAATCAAAGTGGGGTCTTAGTCTCTGAACCTAGCAAAAAAACAAATAAGTAAAATGATGTAGGATAACACAGCAGTCCCACTCATTACAACATTATAGAATCGATCTTATCTATTTTTATCTTCCCTTTTATAATGTTTTTATATTTGATCATGTGACACAATTTGTAATTTCATCTTTTTGACATGTAAGTGATGTTTTTAAATCTCTACCCGTATTTTTATTGATGAAATTATGCACTGAGTTCTTTTAGCATGTGTATGTGTTTTTATTCTCTGTATATGATCATGCTATTGATCGAATAAATAAATAATAATAATTTGTTTGGCTGTCACTTTATCTTATCATTTATTGTATCAACACATCCACTGGTTTTCTAATCCTAATTTATAATGAGACCTCTCTATGAAACTGACCAACCCTCCACCCAGTGACCCCCTCTTAGTATTTGCCCGCTTAGACCTGAGAGAAGCTTCCTTTAGTCTCCTTGTTGGTACCATTGAGAAGTATCTATAGTTTCTTAACCGACTCCGAGAAATACCACCCCCAGACATAGAAATATAAGGTCACCTGTACCAACATAATTCGAATCATGCACTATTTGCAGCTGTTTCATCTAGTAAGGTTTGGAAGTCTCCTAAGTTAATAAAAACATAAAAATTTCCACTTATGTAGAACAGTAAGTATGGCCTTTAGAATAAAAGAGACTTGGGCTCTTCATAATGGACTCATGGGATCATATTTCTAAGTTTCTTACGTTTTTGTGCAGTCTCAGCTGTCAAATAAAAATATACACAACTAAAACTCCTTGTTTGCAATAAATGATTTGGTAGCACTAGCCTTAGACAGAATTTGAGTGAAGAACAGGTAGGGGTACAAGTTAAGTGACGTAATTCAATGAGCTTGCATGATTGTGAGGTCGGGTGAAGACACAGGAAGAACACATCTTTTAATAAGCATTTGAATGAAAAACACCTTGTTCCATCTTCTGCAGGCTCAGATATACCCATAAAGCATGGGTTGAGTGGAATGAGCAGTTTTCTATTTCCTATTGTTTATTTTTAAGTTTGTCTAATCCTTCTCTAACTGTGCAGAAAGTTCTTGAACCTTAGCTAGTTGATCTACGTAATTACAAATGAGCTGCTCTAGTTCTTTGATTATATCTGTGAATTGCCTACATTTTTCATCAAGTTTATCCAATTAAACTTGTAATCGTGCTCCTGTATCTGTTTGCAGCCTTTTTACTTCTTTAGTCTGTTTCAAAGTATTTTCCAGTAATGTTGTGAGTTTGGCTCATTGATTTTAAGGCTAGTGCTTTCCTGTTTGATTAATTCAGCAGATTCATCTGCATTCATATTGCCAAGATCTAATTTAGTAGTGTTTACTGATTGGTAAGTAAGTATTATCACTTTAATAAGTTGTCAGACATAGCAGATTAGAAAAGTCTTTGGATTTGAGAACATGCTACTATTGTGAAAGCAGGTTGATTAGAGCCATTTGCCCATGGACCCAGATTTTCTAAAAACTCTAGGGTTGTTTTAGATGGAGTACCTTCTACCAAACTAATGGTCCATCTGCCCGATTAAGAGGTGGAGCATAAACCAGGTCCGCCACCAACATACTCTTCAGGCTGTCGGAGCCTAACCACCAGACAGCCCACCCAAATTTAGAATTGGCTTATTTGTTTGCTGTCCATCAGGTACAGTAAAACAAAATTAGACTCACACCATGGAGAAAACTTCAATATTATGCAGATGATTACTTTTTTTTTATTTCTTTTTTTTAAACTCCCAGTTTGGGAGTTTTTTTTTGAAAAATTTCAAATTGTTTAAAAGTTTGATGGGTGGCCATTGTGTTTGACACAGCTGTTCTTCAAACTTTTAAAACACTGACATCAATGTTTCTGTCAATGTAATAACTGTTGGCGGGCTGGCAGGCAACTTCTTTGGCATTTGGGACAATGGAGGGGGCACTTTCCTCTGGCATCTCAAAAGAGTAGTCTCTGTCCCTCTGTCTCACTAGTCACGGCTGTACCAGACAACATATTCTCTTCAGAAGTTTTGAGCAGAATAACAATATGAGGATCAATTATAGCATAAAGTTTTCAATTTTGAACAGTGAATATAGTTCAAATATTATCTGTTTTTGATCGACCACTGACTTTGATAATTTCTCAGTTGACTCAGTTCTTTGACAGATTTCTTCATAACAAATTCAGTTAGGCCTGATTCCAAATTGTTATTGGGAACTGATAGTTCTGACTGAGGAGCATGCTGTGTTGAAAGATTGACTCTGTTAAATAGTTCAGTACCTAATGAATTGTTCGTTAGAACAACCAGCGTGTAAATTGTCATGCACATTTAAATAGTAGAAACAGAATCTGTGGATCTGAATTCAGAATCCCGCGAGGCAGATTGATCATTATTTTGTCCTTAATGGACTAGGAAAACTGGCTTTGCATCTTTATGCATGTAGATGTAGATATAGTGTCCCTTGAACTCCTCTAATCCCTTTCAAGCCATTAGACTCACACCAGACTTTCTTTCAGTTTGCTTTTCATGCTTCATTCTTGCCTATCTACCAATGCATGTTCATAGGTTATGTTAGATTAATAATCAGACTAATTTTGCTGAGAACCAAGAAGCTGCTCTGTGTTTAGTCTACAGCAAACTCAAGTTCGAGCCGGGTAGTGTTAATGCATGGAAGAGATATAATAACCTCAATATGTCAAAAACTACACCTAAGGCTTGCTACAATATGGATTTAACAAGACAGACACCACCAAGACAATATAGCCCACTCCATTTCCACATTCACCTCTGAGGATCACAGCTATTGTTCTCCTAGCTAGATGCTCCCCAGGCCATTTCCATTGTCAGGGCTCCTTATGGCACTTAGGTGACATCTACAAAGTTGTCCCCAGACCACAGATGCTGAGGTGACGCATTGGAAATCCATTCAATCGTTACCCAAGTGCCATCTTCTCTAAATGCCCTCCTAGTTTGCAAAGTTTCCTGGCTACGTTCACAATTTGCTGTTTTTTTGTAACAGAATGAAAACCATGCTCCAGGGAAGCAGTGGAACAAGGCGCTGTGAGGGTGTTGGCATATAGTCAGCAACATCATCCTCCAATGAGCAAAATAGATGGTGTAATTGGATGATAGAAAATAAACAGGCGAGCAGACATGACCGAATAATGAGGAAACCCACAAATGAAAAAAGTGAATACGGGAGCACAACATGAGGATGCCAAACAATCGGTTGTACAATTAGGGAAAGAAGAAACCGTTTGCTAGTGTTATGATTTGAACTAAGCATATCATTAGCGTATGGTAGTTCATCGATAGGGATTGATAGACAGGGGTGTAGTTTCAGGTGGGGGTTTTGGGTGTGACACCCCCCATATAAAGACATTCTTATTAGTTTGACCTGGGTCCTGAGTTGGGTCAGCTATCTGTGTCAGTTTTTCTCATCATGAGCCAAGAACGAAAGACAAAAGAGTGATCTTTGATATAAATAGCAGGGAGATAGAGACCCCCAACTGCTGGCTGAATTTCAAAATGTAAAAAACAGATAACCTGGAATCAATACCAGCTTTCCTTCTTATCCAAATTGGATGATCCTATATTTTATTTCACAGAGCCTTGTTTCTCTTTTATATCATATATATGCACTTTTAAATACTTGAGTTAAGACTGTGCGCTGTACAAGCACCTCTTGTATTTAAACTGTAATGTTACACCATTTATAATAAGAATCAAGGCCATGTTTAGGATTTACATGACTACTGATGTTTCTCTTAGTTTACTAATTGCATTGTCTCTGAAGGGGTAAGCCATGAATGTTTCTAAAAACTTTCACTTTTAAATAAAGTGATATAATATGATGTACTAAGGTGAAACATTTCTGCATGTTAAGGAAATGCACCTTTTTTGAATTGTGATTAAATTGTATCATATTTTTACATTACGATTCTTGCACTATATACATGCCAAATGGTTTCTTGGCGCGGCTCGTGCATGGACTCTTTAAGCCAAGCCAGACCCATGGCTCATCACTGGCTTAGCTTTCGCTATTAACTTTCCCGTATGCCCTCCTCTATTTGAGTCTTGGGCTTTGTAAATATTGCCATCAGTCAAATGATTAGTAAACGAAAAGGGTGGTAAACATAAAGTCCTACCTACATACACCCATTTGACAACTGTACCATCAAGGCTTCTTGTAGCGGCGACGAAGAAGAATGTGTGCAGTGAAAATACATATAAAATAAGTTATCCCAGGGCAGGGACTCCAGGACATTGTGTTGTATGTGTCAGTAGTCATAAGCTCCCATGGAGAACTACCATGCCTAATTGGAGGGGGCATGGGCGTAAGTTTGGTCTGAGGGATCTCAGTTGATCTCCTATATCTGTGTCATTTTTTATCATCATTCTCATTTCACTAAGAGATTTTAACTAGCTTGTTTTTGGAATTGGGATCTTAAATAAATATTGTAACTGGTTTACCCAAAAAGTAGTAGTACGCCTGTAGAAGTATTCCGTTAATGGGTGCAAATATACTTCTTTTTGGAATACTTAAACATTAACAGTAGTAGGCTAGGAAAGTTGTGCAAGTCTCAGCTTTCCAGGTATAGTACTGGCAATCAAACACTTAAAAGGTGATGGAATGGATGCTTGCAAATAGAATAACCAGCAACAAATGATCGGGGTAGCATTCAAACTCACAGTTTTGTGCAACTCTTGGTCATCTCACCCCTCCACTCTGCAGCCCACTGTTTTTTATTTGGGAGATTTGAGAGTCACAACCCTTGAATCTCACTGACTAAGCTGCACACCTGTTGATAGATTCAAACATATCATCATGATAGACACATTATATGTTGATAAAGTATGAGAGGAGGTGAACCTGATTTATGGAGGGTGAATTCTGTGGCTCTACCTGTGACAAACCCAGAATCAAGCTTTCAAGAAGAACTACATAAATCATCACATCTGCAAAATACTAGGTTCCATTCCAGTAACACTGGAAGCAGGGGAAGAAATACATAATATCATGCTACAGTCTGTATTCTTTTTATTAAAAGATGGCCCTGGGCTGTTTCTAATGGAGTGGCTCTTGTGCTTCTTTAATTTAACACTTTTTAATGCTGTTTTACAATCTGCTTATAAGATGATTCACACTGTTCTTAATGAAGAAAGGCATGAACAGCACCCGGAGAGAACTGAATTCTAACAATTATTGGTGGTTAAAGAATATGTGCATGAAAAAAAATTGACAATGGTCCTCAGATAGTGTACTCATGTAAAGGGTGTTGATATAATGATATCAAGGGGGAAAACGATGTTCTACTGCTATAGCTGGTGCCCAAAGGAATCAAATCTAACCACCATTTTATTAAATCCCCTTAATTGCAATTGAACACAACACATCGTACAGCACCACTTGAATCACCAAATAAACATTGAATATTGTAAACGTTGTGTGTAATTGCATGACAGCGATATCTTCAACACAGATCATCTGCCAACTGAAATGCGAATCCATGAAAGTAATGTTAAAAGATTTAAGGCAAACTATGATAGCTTTGTAATTTCCAGTGCTGTTGTATCCTATTGTAATCACATTCAATCTGTGATGAAGCAAGTCAACCTGTCTGAAGGAACAAGGGAACCCAATAACAATTGGTCAGGGACCTTGGGTAATCACTAGTTTTAGACACAGTGGTCTTCGATAAAGGCGCATTGCTTTTGTCACGCCACACCTGAGAGGTCGATCCTGACCCCAACTCAACCGCCAGTTCACCCGGAAACCGCGGATTTGGTTTGCAACATGAATGTGCATTACCTTTAAAAATCCAGGGCACACCCCTTAGCCCACTGAGGCATGCCGCACTGTACTGCTATATCAGAACTCTCCGTACATTGTCCTGCACTTACGGGCATCACTGTTCCCAGTGCCCTTGCACTGTGTACAGGCAATTGTATTCAGGCATATAAATGTTAATGTCCTGATGATGATCCCATAATGTAGTAAAGGGATCAAAACGTTGTCGACTCCATGTACACCTTATAGACTTTTCTTCACTGAATATTATTTATGTGTAATGGTGTCTAACCACATTCTTGTTTATTTCATCTGAATGTGCAGCACACAAACAAGCCACTCAGCCTGAGCCTTTCTTGTTTCTCCATTTTTAGATTTTTATGTTCGTTATATATGTTTAGTAGGATGCAGGCTTGTATCCCACTTCACTGGTTTTGTTGAAATTGTTTGAATCTTATCAAAATAAAAAAATTCTGTCCGGCTGGACAGCCCTAAATATCGTACTGACTCTTAGTCTAAATTCATCTCCCTCTTACCCATTTGTCCTGTCTAGGGACCACTGTGTCTAAAAGAAGCAAGTCAACCAGCATGTGACTTCTAGAAACAATAGTTTTCATTTACGCTTTCAGGAGAGGCTTTTGCTGATCTGAGCTTTGCCAAGGGTGTTCATGGCTATGTAAAAATGAATTCGAATTTTTGAACACAGACAGATGCAAAATTCCGAGTATATATGTACTCCCCAAAGTACATAAAAATACCGAATGCCCGCCGGGAAGACCTATTGTGTCAGCCTGTGGTTCCTTGTTGGAACCATTGGCGAAATACATCGGTTCTTTTCTCACCCCGTTGGTTAAAAAAACTCAATCGTATGTGAGAGATACGATGGATTTCATATCACAAATAGAAAATCTCCCGTACAACGCTGACGGTCAACACTTGGTATCCTTTGATATCACATCATTGTATACTAATATCCCACAAGACGAGGCGCTGGCAGTCATGAAATCTAAATTGGAGGAAAGAGAAAGGCCACATCAAGTACCTACTGACTTCATAATATCGCTAGCGACATTATGTCTAAAAAATAATTTCTTCAGCTTTAAAGATGTCCTATATCTGCAAATAATGGGAGTTGCAATGGGCTGTTGTTTCTCACCTGAGATAGCCAATTTGGTTATGGATGAGTTCGAGAAAAAATGGATATATGGCGACACCAACCCTTTTAAACCTTGGGTCTGTTTTTGGTGTCGCTATATCGATGACATTTTTATGATTTGGGGAGGAAATGAACTACAACTGTCTGACTTTCACAGTTGGCTTAATGCTAGAACATTTGAACTTAAATTCACCATCTCCAAGGATAAAGTAAAGATTAATTTTTTAGACGTCCTCGTACAACACCAGAGTGGCCAATTGAAAGTCAGCCTCTATACCAAACCTACTGATCGCAACACTTTGTTGCATTTCTCTAGTGGACATCCACGCACTTTGAAGGAGAATTTGCCATATGGGCAATTCCTCCGGATTCGGAGGAATTGTTCTAATAAAGAGGATTATTTCTCTTGTGCTGAAATTCTCAAAAATAAACTTATTCAGCGAGGTTACCCCAAGAAATTGACTAAGACAGCACTCAAAAGAGCTTGGTATACACCACGTGAAGAATTACTCACCCCTAAACACCGTGAAGACAAGTCATCTCTCACGTGTGTGCTGACGTATGGGCCCAAAGCGAACAAGATTAAAAAGATAATTCTATCCAATTGGAAACTTATTGACACCTTAGGCATCCAAAAGCCACTGTTTGCATTCAAGAAAGGTAGGAACATCAGACAACATCTTGTACGAGCAGCAAGAAATACGGATCCCCCAAGAAGAGACCTTTTGGGTCTCTTAGGTTTGCCACCGGTGACAGGACATTATAGATGTCAAAACTGTGTGGCGTGCATAATGACCGACGATTCAAAACAAATAATCATCAATGGATTCAAACACGACCAGAGAGTGTTTTCAAACTGTAACACAAGTAACATTATATATTGTGTTAATTGCCCATGTAAAAAGTTTTACATTGGACAAACGACTCAGACTGCAAAAAAACGGATTTTACAACACAAATCGAGGATCAAATGTAAGACACAGGGAGCTCCTCTGGTTCAACATTTTCTCTCACATAATCATACAGAAAATGACTTGCGTTGGTCTATACTGTTGGTTGTGCGAGATTCTAATAAAGATACCATTCAAACTAAACTGAACAGATCAGAAGCAAGACTTATAGAAAAATACCACACAGCAACGTTGGGTTTGAATGACAGAGACGAAATGTGGTCACTGATTCAGGACCCTTGAGAGCATCCCCTGATGTTGTAACATCAAGTGGACAACTTTTGACTTGTTTACGTATTCTAGGTCATCTGCATTTGACACTTTAACCTTACTGACATCTGCAATATACAATACATGTGTCTGCTTTGTACTTGTCTTGTGAGATTACTGTTATAATAATCGTCATGTACTAGGACACAGTCCAATAAGTTCTCAACATGTATATATTGATGTGTCTTGTGTAATTGTCATCCAATAATACTGTACGGCGTGGCAGTATATCTCACTATTGGTGTTCACTTGATTTGATCCACACTCTTATTCTATTCCTTTTCTTTCACTTTATATACGCACCCCTGCACATTTCTCCGTAGTTGTTAAATAGGAGTGGTCTTTAAATTATCGATTGTTTTAGGTGCACTTGGGCTTAGTTAGTACGCGCTGTTCTCTATGTCTATTGGGAGACACGCAATACCACGCACTAGTCCGTTTTCCCTTTCCAGTATTTTAAACTTCCGTTTCCTTCGCGTACGTGATTCCGCTTTGGGAACCGTGCGGAGAGGAGGTCCATTTCATGATAGAGCCCGGATTATTTAAGGTACGACCCTTTAGGGGATTTGTCTCACATATTCAACGAGGATTGGTCCATAGTTCCATTGTTTTCCTTAGTTGACGGCTTGGCACGTTTCTGTCTCTCTCTTTTTTCGGTAGAAGTCACTACCATGTCAGATGACATTGCGGGTTACTTTGCGAGTTGGTGATTTTGACATCCCCATTACACCCTTTGGACCGGCAATAATTGGCGCATGAGGTAAGATCCAGTCCTACTCGACTCTAGTGCAAAACCCTTTTTCAACACAGTAACTACGAGTTTGAGTCTTCTCCATAGTCCCTCATTTCTTTCATTTTTCCGTTTTATTCAGAATTTCAGTCTCACGTTGGAGACATTCCCACGTAGGAATTTGATGAGATTACTGCGAAATTGGTAACGTCTGAGTACCTTATAGTTGGTTTTTGCAATTTGCTGAATTTATCTTTCCTCTTGATTTCACTTGGCTTTTTTGATTATATCACACTACACGGGTGATCGAACTGTCTTGGTGGTTGAGTTACTCTTCTTTGCACTTTCAAGTCTGATATCTGGTTAACTCACAATACTGCCACCTCCAGAGAGGTTCTGCATTTCACGGAGAGTTTGTAGATATGTATATTTTTTTGTATATAGAGAGTGTATATATATATATATAGATTAATATACATATTGTATATGTTTATTTATATTATAGATGTGGTTCCAGAAGATTTTCCCTTATATACCCTAGTCCTGATGAGGCCCACAAGCAAGTTGGGCTGAAACGCATCAACTTTTTTGATTACGAAGTGCCCCGGAGGAATCTGAACGATTGTCTAAATGAGATATATGTAGCACTAAGAAATCAGTTCTAGAGGTGGAAGCTTCAATACCTCTCAATACTACATAATGGGGCGACTTTGACTAATGGAATGTTCACGATAGTAGTGCCTACATCCATTATTTACTTTAGGGCAATAAAGATTAGATGTAATTGTCTTTGAAGTTTGTTTATGTTTGTCTTCCTTTTTTTGAGTAATGTATCCATGTTCATTTATTGAATTATGTGTTTGTGAATCTTTATTTAAGTATTGATAAAGGAGATTTATCAAATGACACTGTGTTCAGACATTGATATCAATATCAGATGATTTATTCATATACTTAATTAACTTTCCGTGAAGGATAATTTGTGGTTTCCTTCATTTTGTGAGAGAAATATTATTTGATTTGTTCCTTCGCATCACCTTGTTTTTTGGTTACATTTACACTAGAAAAGCATGACAAAACTGTATCTGTTGCAAATAAAAGTTCCTTTCTGGGTTTTAACAGTGCAGCTGTCAAGATAACATATTGCTTACAATATACATAAAGTGGTCTTTCGATCCATCCCCTTCAACCACTGGCTTCTTTTTTCACCAAGCCTCTATTAGAGGAGACTTTGTCAATCAGATTTTGGGTTCGCCTACACGAGTACTGGTCTCTCACCTAATTGTAATATAGCTATTTAGTTGTATATTTCCACTCCAAATAAATGCCTGCATTGAAGTGCACAGGGGACTATTTCACATCTCCCTGTGTCCCCTGTCCGTGGCGTTGCTACAAAAATGCATAATTGCGCATGCCTTCCTATATATCTGTTAGCACATTAAACCAAGAACTATTGGCTGAGTCAGTTCTTGTTTGGTGAATGCCATGAGATCAAATTAAAATCTAGTAAAAGCTGTTCGCTGGCCAACAGTAACACAACAAATTAAATTTTCGATCCAAACAAATATGCAAATGGCTTACTTTTGCCATTGCCCTCTGTGCATCAAGAATAGATCATCAAAATGAAGTTCATCAAAAGCTAAGAGGCTCCCCCTTAAAACAGTATCTAAAAACCTTTATGGCTATTCAAGAGAGGGAAAAGTAGAGATCAATGCAAAGACTTTTCTACCTCGCACAAAGCCTTTTCTACCTGGTGTGCGTTCTGTGGTGATTTGAAAATCACAGGGCCATATCGCATAAAGCGAGCATAGCAAGTATTATTTTAAGACAAGATTTGTGCCACGGTATTTGGTTTACCGTGTCTTAAGAAGTTAAAGAGATGCAGTGGCGGTTCCTCGATGAGTGCTGCGGGATGGTGAGGCAGGGCGGGGGAGGGGGTAGTAAACTCCAGCATATGGTCCGTATGCCGGAGTTTCCTACTCCCCACCCTGCCCCACCACCCCACAGCACTCCGTCAAGGAGCCGCCACTGAAGAGATGGACCAAAGTTATTTTACTATCTTTGACTATGGTAAATGGTTGCTTGTTGGCGCTTTAAAGGCATGTGTTGCTTTTGACTGGAAATGTATCACCATTTGTTGACATATGTGTTGTAAATAACAGAACATAACAAAATGGCATAGGCAAAGCAACTTAACAACATAATTAAAACATACCAGTGCAAAACATGACAAAACAGTTAAAACAGAATGCAGCACTACAACCACAATACAACACAACACCAGCATATTGTAGCACAAAACACACCAGTCAAAAAAATTACAGAACCAATCATGACAACATATATGCATGAACATTCTTGTCGCATATTACTATCTCCAGAAACCTGCTTTCCTAAAATGTGTCTGCATCAAGCACTGCCTTAAATAGCATACATGGAATTTCTCAAGTCTAGGTTTTTTTTCAAGAAACTACTTTGAATTATATTATCTCATGAGTAGATTTGGAAAATAAAGTCCAGGTCACCAATCATAACAACTGAATCTCTTATAAAAAGTGTTTATATATATATATATATATATATATATATATATATATATATATATTCACTGAAAAAACCATAGGTTTCACACACGTTATAGTTACGAATTAGCATTTAAAAAACCTTGCAAATTCACTTAAAAAACCATAGGTTTCACACATGTTATAGTTAGCTGGACATTTCACTCGTAAAAAACCAATGAAATTCCCCCGTTATAGTTAGTGCAGGCAACTATAACTCACGCGACCGCAATCCTCTGCTGATGAAGTCAGATATTCAGTGAATTTCAAAGGTTTTTTAAATGCTAATTTATGTATGTATTTTTTATTTTTTTTATGGGATTTTTAGCGTGCGCGCACGGTGCGCGAACCTCGCTTAATTTTCCGGTAAAAAATAAAAAATAAAATAATTACGTGTGTTTTTTCAGCGTGCGCGCACAGTGTGCGCACTCCGATTTTTTGAAAAAAAATAAAAATCTTTTTTTTGCCCTTGGGGGTCCTTCTGGGACCCCCTGACAAAGGCTAGGGGGTCAGGAACTGTCCACCCTGCCCCCTTTTCACGTTCTCCACCTTTGTTTTTCACCCCCTCAGACTGCGAGAGACAAAATGGCGGCCGACACTTCCTGGTTTCGACCGATTCGAATGTTTACCGACATCTAACAACCAATCAGAATTGCGCTCGCGCACGGCAGGGTGCGCGCACAGTGTGCGCACGGTGCCCGCGTATAGATATTTATATGCTTTTAAATGCTATTTTCTCAGGAAATACTGAACAGATTTACACGAGACCTTCAAAAGGCACTTCCTTGACCTTATGGCTACCTCTCTGCCAAATTTCACGTAATTCTGTTCAGCCGTTCGGGCTGTACCTTCGACTAAAGGTCCTATGGAAAAATGCATGGGGGAAACGCGTTTTGGGACCCCCCTTTTTCTCGGCCCCCGCTTGACGAATCACCCCGAGACTTTCAGGGTAGGAGCTGAACGGAGCGTCCCATTTGTTTTGAAAATTTCGCGAGAATTCGTCAACCGGCGCCAAAGTTATTCAAAATAGAATTTTGAGATTTCCTATGGAAACTAGGTTGTAACTATAACTATCTACTGGCGACCGCCAGTAGATTATATATATATATATATGTTAATCGTATGCATTAACTTAGTTTACTGTGCAGGTTTAATACTGAGTTAATACTCCAAACAAATTGTATAAAAACGTGTATTAAAATGAATATATGAATAGAAATGCTGATATGTACTGCCTACATCAATAATTCTTCTGAACGGAAAATAGACGGGTTCCACGACGAACAAAAGCACCTTACACTGGCAAAAAATAGCTTCTGAAACAGAATCCCTCTTCTCACTTTTACTAGAATCATGCATGTGCTACATGCATAAGGCAGTTCCAGGACGCTATAAACGGCAACGAATACAGTATAAAATAAAAGTTGGTCCCAACCACAAAGATTAATAGCAAAATATTTCAAACTAAATTTTAGGCAACTAACAACAGAATCCCAGCGCTGGTTTCAATTAGAATGACTTAATGAACAACCTCCCTCAGCAGAGGTTAAAATATGTCAGCTAACAACACAGCTTGAGATATGTAAAGGAGTTTACAGATTCTATCAAACACAACGCTTCCGTAAATTTACATATCACACTTGAACTGGAAGCTTTCACCCAAAAAATCCTGCGCCTAAAAAAATGCAAGAGCTCATATTTCTGCAAATTGTATTCTTTAAAAAAACAAATATTGGAATGGGCGACTACGCTGCCCGCATGCAGGGGCCGATGCACCATTACGAGACATTGGAAACAGACACGTTTCTCCCAATCTTGACAGTTGTGTGTTTGGCTGGGCTAATGGGGTGGCTGTACAGAGTAAATGATTTCTGCAGATTATGTGCTCTTAATGAGCAAAGCTACTCTAATATTCTGGTAATGAGAATCACAAAAAAACTGTGTCTAGTAAACAGTCCCTGCCGACCTTTTGTAACTTTTGGAGTCTGTGAACCACATCTCAAAATTGAAAGATGAATGAAACTGTTTGTTGTGGGCAGAAACGTGAAATACACAGCTGCCCCTCCGTGCAGTGTTAAAATGCCGTGCTCCTCTTTCCGAATTTTAGATGCTTCAGTGTATTGGTAGGTGACAAAAAATCCATCAGACCTAAAAGCATGTTACATTGTATGCAGTAAGTGCTGCACTATTTATTTAAAGAGCAAATCAAATTCTTATTTCTACACACGAGAATAGGAAAGGGTGAGACTACCATCTGGATTTAAATAGTGGCTGGTTCTGCAGTTACTTATAAGTATATATGCAGTTAATTATATGAAAATACTATACCCAATATGTTTTAAGATTATGAGAGGTTTTCATTGATTTGCAGCAGGTGTCAGGACAATCAACAAATCATAGGGATACCCATTACATTATTCTCATTGGAATTAACATGTAGTAAACCTTTGCACACAAATAGGTTCAGTGCAACTCCTGATATGTATTTTGATCTCTTTAAAGCTCAACAGTTGTACATACCTGTTGGACCGGGCCCTTTTAGCGGGGTCATGTCCAGATATTTGTCTTCTGTTGCTGAACCCATTTTGCTGTTGTTGAACCTTTTTGTCCCTTCTAACCAGTGGCACTGGCTTGTGCTCAGTACTTCAAATATTGTAAAATTGGGCTACACCTAATCTCTAGTAAATGGTTCTACAAGTACCAAGGCCTGAAAAGTAAATGCTTCTAGTAGGCCTGCAGCACTCATTGTGCCTCCCACTTAAGTATCCTATTAAAACATTCCTCAGGACTGCCACTGCAAATGTGTGCAGTTTAAACCTGCCATTTTGACCTGGCAAAATAGCCACATTGTATTTAAAAAGTGGGACATGTGAACTTAAGTTTGATATGTCCTGGCAGTGAAGAATTCCTAAAGTAGTTTTTCACTGTTTTAAGCCCTGTCTCTCCCCTTGACTAACGTTGGGATACCATATTACATTTAATAAGTGTTAAATTTGGAATGGGAGCAGATAGAGAAATGCTGTTCTCGCTCAAATGGATTGTAATTTAAAACCCTCTATCCTGGTAAAGTCGGATTGTAAGTCACAATTATTTTTTTTTTTTTTTTTTATATTTTTATTTTCATCATCATAGTAGACACATAGATACAATAAAACAAAAACATATAAAAATATACATCAACCGTATGATAAATTCAGAAAGAAGGAAGAAAAAAAATTGCATGAAATATGGAGGAAGAAAGCAGCAATCATAGAGTAAACAAATAATCATGAAGGACCATATAAGCACAGATTGAGATAATCACCAAATACTATAAAGTTATATAATCACGAGGGCACTAGGAAACTTATAGACTCAAATTTACATAATCACAAAAACAATATAGAGTTATATAATCAAAAGGACATAGGTCGCCAAAGTGCTTCTAATTTGACTAAGGAACGAAGTCCCCTTGTGCTTGCCAGGGCGGCCTCTAAGCCATAAGTTTCTTTGATTATAACCCAAAAATCCTCAACCAGAGGAGGTGTGGGGGAAATCCAAGCCCTGGCAATAGCCAATCTAGCAGCCGCCATTAAGATTGAAAAAAGACGTGCTATACCTGAATTATTCTCTTTGCATCCCAACATAATTTCAAGATCAGTCAATGGTTGATCCAATCCAAGTTTTAGCTGGAGTAACTGTTCGATTTTCTGCCAAAAGACCGTCAGTAATGGGCACGAAATAAACATGTGTAACAGATCAGCAGCGTACAATCCGCACTTAGGGCAGTATTTTTTATCCCCCACAATATTTCCTTGAGCCCATTTAGCTATTCTAGCCGGTGTATAATATAGCATACAAGTAGTACGTAGTTGCTGGAGTTGCAGATTGACGGAATGCACCGAATCCTTTAAATTAGCTAGTGCTTGTTTAATCATACTAGGAGAGACCACTATACCCAGAGTTTGACTCCAGCGTTCGGCTAATTTTTCACTACCATCTAATTTAAAACTAAATAAATGTATATACATCATACCTATTAAAGACTTGGTCTTTCCTCCATATATACAATCCCAGACATTTGACTGAATAAACTCATTTGCGACAAAACTTGTAGTCAAATAGTCTCTTATTTGCAAATATTTTTAAAAAAAGTTTATCGGTAACTTATAGATTATGCGCAAATTTTCAAATGATTTAATTCCTTTCTCATTATAAATTTCGCCCAAACATGAGATCCCATACTGACTCCAGGATTTGCCAGCCTGATCCTGAAAAATCTCAGGGAGCAATGGATTCCCCCACAATGGAAATTTATTATGGATTGTTGGTAGTTTACACTTGAGAGACATGTCTCTCCAAATATCCACAATATCCCTCAGAGTCTTAAACTTGACTCTCTTAAAATAATTTGGATCGTTTATTCCATACAAAAACATGTCCCTCTGATTACCTAAAATAAGCTTAAATAATGGATCAGTCTGGTCCAGGCCCAGCAAACAACGAAAACGACCAGTAAATGAAGCCCAAAAATATATTTTGAAATCCGGGAAGCCTAATCCTCCTTGTTCATACGAAGATTTAAGTAACTCAATTGCCCTCCTAGGTTTTTTATAACCCCATATAAAGCTACTACAAATGCCCTCAAGTTTTTTGAAAAATATGTTAGGGATTTTCAAAGGAATTGACCGAAACAAATATAAGAATTTGGGGAGTATTTTCATTTTGATTAAGTTACATCTGCCAAGTAATCCCAAAGGAAGCCTATGCCAAATTTTAAACAACTTAATAGTTTCCTGTAAGAGTGGTGCGTAATTAATATCTATGATCCGGTTAACTTTAGCAGTTATTTTTACCCCCAGATAGGTTACAGTTGTACACGCCCCAGACGTAACATTTTGGATCCCGATTGTAGTGAGCACTTGAGTTTTATTCACATTCAGCTTATACCCTGAAACATTACCATATTTCTCTGCTTCGTCGTTGATCCTAATCACGGCCACTCTTGGATTAGTAGCATAAACCGCTATGTCGTCAGCGTATGCTGTGAGTTTAAGTTTAAAAGTACCAGATTCCAACAGATTAATATGTGCGCAAGATTGAAGAGTGCGTAGGAATGGCTCTATGTAGAAAGCAAAAAGTAGTGGAGACAAAGGACATCCCTGCCTGGTCCCACATAAAATCCTAAATGAAACTGATCTAGATCCCATATAAGAAAGATTAGCTTGAGGGTTGCAATATAAAGCTTTTACACAGGACTGAAACTGCTTACCTATACCTATCTTTGATAGAAGAGCCCATAGGAATTCCCATCTAACACGATCAAATGCTTTTTCAGCATCTAATAGGATCATACCGAAATCTATTTTCTTTTGCTCTGCATAATCAAATGCGCTAATAGCCATGTTAACGTGAGCAGTAGTATCCCTCCCTAATATAAATCCGTGTTGACTTTCAGAAACTAAATCCGGCATAAGCGGAGCTAAGCGGATTGCCAAAATCTTAGAAAATATCTTTGCATCCGCATTAATAAGAGAAATTGGCCGGTATGAACCACATTCAGTTGATGGTTTGCCCTTTTTTAAAAAGAACACAATCTGTGTCCTATTCCATGATGCCGGCACCTCTCCACTAATAGCTACATATTGTATCACCCTAGTAAGAGGTAAAAGTATAATCTTTTTGAAAGATTTATAGAACTCTAATGGTATCGAGTCGATGCCAGTCGCTTTCCCATTAGGCAATAATGATAATGCAGATTCAACCTCTTCTAACAAAACCGTTTCTTCCAATGTGGCAATTTTCTCATTATCTACAACTTGAAGACCACTATTATTAATATACCATAGTACCTCGTCTTGATTAGAGGGCCATGTCAAAGAATATAGCTGTTGATAAAATTGCAAGAATTGATCTAAAATATCTGATGGTTCCGTATATAATATCCCATTTGTTCCCATGATAGAATCAATCTTAGTTTTAGCTTTTGTCTCTGCAGTCTGGTATGCCAATACATGTCCTATATGCTCCCCATACTCATACTTTTCTAACCGATGCTTACAATAATTTGCAGCCATTTTTTCTCTTAAATTTTTTTTTACTGCAACTCTTGCATCAATTAAAGAAGAAAACGTACTGTCCTGGGCCTTTAGATCCTTATTCTTAACGACCTTCGCATGTTGTCTCTCAATGTTACGCAGATTAAGTACTAAAGTCCCCATTTCACTTTTTCATTTTCTATTCTGTAAGAAAATATATTTTTGTGTAATGCCACGGACAAACGCTTTCATAGTATCCCATACGATTATTGGGGATGCGGACCCAGTATTTTTTTTAAAAAATTCCTCCAATTGCTGTGTGGTGCTCGACAGGTATTCATTATCTGTCAGCAAGTACCTAGGGAAGGAGAATGGCCTAATCTCCTTATCTTCAGTTTTAACCTGGAAAGAAAAAATAATAGGATTGTGGTCAGAAGTCACCCGGGGGCATATTTCCATTTTTGATGCTGTAAGTAAACTATCAGACACAAGGGCCATGTCGATCCTAGAATATGATTTATGAGGGGCCGAATAATAAGTATAGCCCGGTATTAAAGGATATATATGTCTCCAAGCATCCTTAATAGACTGAAGCCTCATCATTTGTAGAATTACTCTCCGTGTTTTACACATTCTTAGGTTGCGCCTATTCCCCGTAGAATCTATATGATAATCTATAACGCAGTTGAAATCCCCCATAATTAGTTTTTCCCCCTCCCAATTTAACAATTCCAAATTGAGGAATTCAAAAATAGCAGGGTCATCCACATTAGGACCATATATGGCACAGATCACATATTTCTTACGCACTATATCCAACTGAGCTATTGCCCATCGCCCCCATCGATCAGCCTGTTTTTTAATGACTTTGCATTCAAACTTTTTATCTTTTAAAATAGCTACCCCTTTAATAGATACAGTTTGAGTAGTACTAATAATTATATCTAACCCCAAATCCACCAATAAATTTCGGTCTTTGTAAGACAAATGTGTTTCTGTTAAAACCACCAATTGAGACTGATACATTCGTAGCTCCTCTCGGACTAGCCTTCGTTTAACTGTGCTATTAAGGCCGGCAACATTACAAACCAGACATTTGATCCAATTCATAATTAATTTCTGTCTTTTGAGTTAATCCTCCTCCTGTAATAATAATTATCAAAATTAGATGAGTTATAGTATATGCTACTTTTAATCCGTTGTTATATTCATTTCGTTTATTAATTATACCACGCAAAACTAAAAAAAATCTTCCCCATTCTTTAAATCCACAGTGTCCTAATGATGATGATTTTCTCCCCCCCTTCAACCCCATACTCCCTCCCTGCCCCTCACCAAACATATTTCGGATCTGAGAGTGACACCTCACCCCGTCTCTTAGAAGAACCCCCCCCCTATTAACAGCTGCCGCTGGAAATGGCAGCGCTGCAGAGCCGCAGCCCAGTAGGTCAACCCAACCCTCCCTCGTTTCTAATCATAAATCACAATTTCTGCAAATTCTGCACTTCTATTTTAACTTCCAAAAAAGGGTAAGAAAGAGAGAAGAAAAAACCAGGGCCCAAAGACACAATAAAACAAACCCCCAATCTATCCCTGTTCGGCAGCTTCTGCCCGCCACTTAGCGACTGCCACACTTGTTTCCTTTTCTTCCAAAAAAATATAAGTATGGCTACCCTTAAGAACTTTCAAACGTGCAGGCTCTTGTAGAAAGGCCTGAGCGCCAAGAGCTTTTATAGGGTCAATAAATTGACGCAATCTCCAGCGTCTGTCCATTGTAGCCTTACTTAGATCTGATCTGACAAAGAAAGAAAAAGAGTCTACCGAGACCGGGGCATTAGGTCGTGCTTTTGTTGACACTGCCTGTCTAAGTAAGAAGTTCCCAAAATAAATCAAAAATGGGCGAGGATATTGCCCTCCCTTGTTCCTCTGGGTTAACGGTAGTCTATGGACCCTTTGAAGTTGGGAGTCCCAATCCCAATCAGAGAGATCAGGAAAGGCCTTTTGAAATAGTTTGACCAAGAACCCCCTCGGATCCGACCCCTCCGCTCCTTCTGAAATACCAAAAAGTCTGAGATTCTGTCGTCGCTGGCGATTTTCAATATCCTCCAATTTAATTTGTATGCCCGAAATCTGTTCCTCATGTTTTTTAGCAGAAACATCTGTAAGCGCTGATAATTCTTCAGTAGCGGAAACTCTCTGCTGCAACTCAGTTATATCTTGTGTAAGGCCGCTAATTTTATCAGTCATTTCCCGCAGGGATTGTTGGATTTTGTTATTATCTTCTCTAACCTGCATGTAATGTAGCTTCGCCTCTTGTCTTTGCTCAGCTAAAGACTGCAAGATCAGAGAAAGTGATGGTGCCGCCCCCTCTTGAGAACCAGCAGTTCCTACCTCAGATAGAACCCTCTCCCGAGTGGCTTGGGTTTCCTTTGAGGAATACACATCACTATGACTTGAAGATATAGACTGTGCTCCTCCTGGAGCACCCTGCTCAGAGCTAGCTTCTGATATCGCACCCCCAGAATGAGGTTTCGTTAAATTATCCTCGACGAAGCTAGCACCTGAGAGTCTTAATGCCATGTTTCGCACGCCGCCTTTTGCTTGCACCCATTTCCTAAGGGGGCTGTTATCGGAAATAGCTTTTCCTGCTAAAGGCACAGTATGTAGATGAAGTGTATTTTTCTTAGATTTATTTTTAACTTTCCCTTTGCCCTTTCTGATGATCGATGACTTACTCCCCGTCTGCTCTAAAAGCTCGGCTGGCTCTTCTATATCATCAAATGAAGCAGAATCATTAGCTTCGCTGTTGCCTTCTCCTTCTTGTGCAACACTGTCTTCTGAAGCAAAAGTCTTAGCTCCCCCGCTAGCGAAGCCACATTATGCTCCCCTGTTTCTCTGCTTTGATTTCTGCTTTGATTTCGAGTTTGGCTCAAATCAAGAGATGTGGGCAGCTCCGCTACCTCTTCCTCTTCCTCGTGTCTACTGAGCACCTCAGCGTGCTGTGCTGACAGCAAAGGCTCAGTTAGCTGGCTCCCCCCGCCTTCTCCGCTGCTCACGCCGGACACATTCCCAACACAGTCATTGTCCACTACTACCAAAGCTGTATCTATAGAGGGAGCACCAATACTTGATACAACAATGTTACCGTCCGAAATTGCAGTGAGTAAAGTCTCAGTAACATTGTTGCCAGAAGAACACTTGCCTGCCAAGAGCTCCGGAACTCTCTCTGTTTGTAGTAGGTGCGAAAGCGGTTTACTGGTCGTAATGCCTGGTCTCTCCTTTACACCGGCACCCGTAAGCAGGCTAGTCTCTCCTTTCCCAGCAATATTACGGCCGGTGCGGGTGCTCCGCGGTGTCATTTTCGGCGGCGCCATCCTTCCCCCGTACTCGAGGTCTGAGACAACTGTTGCAGGTGAGAGACCTGACCAGTAGAATGTCGAGCAACCAAACGAACGCCTCGGGAGAGAGCAGTAAGCAGCCAGCAACCGCTCTAATGATCTCCGACTGAATTTCAAAAGAAAAAGCTGCCACATTCGTTCGGCTCTATTGTTGCAGAAGACTTCTCCTCGGTATTTCGCTCAAAACTTCTTCATTGCGCGAGTTATTGCAGGGGGGTATAGGGAGACCGTCAGGCTGCAGCTCTCCGTGGCGGCTTCAATCCGCCATCTTGGTTCTCCCAGCACAGAGTAAATGATTTCTGCAGATTATGTGCTCTTAATGAGCAAAGCTACTCTAATATTCTGATAATAAGAATCACAAAAAAACTGTGTCTAGTAAACAGTCCCTGCCGACCTTTTGTAACTTTTGGAGTCTGTGAACCACATCTTAAAATTGAAAGATGAATGAAACTGTTTTGGTGTGGGCAGAAACGTGAAATACACAGCTGCCCCTCCGTGCAGTGTTAAAATGCCGTGCTCCTCTTTCCGAATTTTAGATGCTTCAGTGTATTGGTAGGTGACAAAAAATCCATCAGACCTAAAAGCATGTTATATTGTATGCAGTAAGTGCTGCACTATTTATTTAAAGAGCAAATCAAATTCTTATTTCTACACACGAGAATAGGAAAGGGTGAGACTACCATCTGGATTTAAATAGTGGCTGGTTCTGCAGTTACTTATAAGTATATATGCAGTTAATTATATGAAAATACTATACCCAATATGTTTTAAGATTATGAGAGGTTTTCATTGATTTGCAGCAGGTGTCAGGACAATCAACAAATCATAGGAAATACCCATTACATTATTCTCATTGGAATTAACATGTAGTAAACCTTTGCACACACATAGGTTCAGTGCAACTCCTGATATGTATTTTGATCTCTTTAAAGCTCAACAGTTGTACATACCTGTTGGACCGGGCCCTTTTAGCGGGGTCATGTCCAGATATTTGTCTTCTGTTGCTGAACCCATTTTGCTGTTGCTGAACCTTTTTGTCCCTTCTAACCAGTGGCACTGGCTTGTGCTCAGTACTTCAAATATTGTAAAATTGGGCTACACCTAATCTCTAGTAAATGGTTCTACAAGTACCAAGGCCTGAAAAGTAAATGCTTCTAGTAGGCCTGCAGCACTCATTGTGCCTCCCACTTAAGTATCCTATTAAAACATTCCTCAGGACTGCCACTGCAAATGTGTGCAGTTTAAACCTGCCATTTTGACCTGGCCAAATAGCCGCATTGTATTTAAAAAGTGGGACATGTGAACTTAAGTTTGATATGTCCTGGCAGTGAAGAATTCCTAAAGTAGTTTTTCACTGTTTTAAGCCCTGTCTCTCCCCTTGACTAACGTTGGGATACCATATTACATTTAATAAGTGTTAAATTTGGAATGGGAGCAGATAGAGAAATGCTGTTCTCGCTCAAATGGATTGTAATTTAAAACCCTCTATCCTGGTAAAGTCGGATTGTAAGTCACAATTCTAAAAAAACACTTTTAGAAAGTTATACCAAACAAAGGGGCTGCGCTCATAAAGTCAGTAAGGCTCAGCCACCAAAAAGTTACACAAACTTTCCCTCATTTGGTAGTTTGTAAATTGAACTTCTATGAATCATGTTTTGCTATTGCGCTGTCTGGGCTCCAAATGTTACATAAGGACTCATTGATACCTGATGTATCAAACCCTGCAAATCAGACTGTTTTGCTGAAGTACCTATTGCATTGATGACTCTTGTTCAAATCGTGCTTCACAGTTCTGTGTTCAACTTGCCAAGCACATTTATTTTGATTTTCCACTCCTGAAACTGAGCTCATGGTACAGCCCACTTATTTGCATGACCTCAATGGTGTGATCATTGTTCTAGTCCAACCACCACCCTGCACCGGAGACCTTTTCATTTTTTTCATCAATGTTGTAAATCCTGTAACAAGGGACACTGTATATTTATCGACTTAAGTTCATTTATGCATAGATTGGTCTGATGTTGATGCGATTTGTAAATCATGTGTTCACACAATTGATGTGTTTAAATGTTGTTGTGCATTCTAATGCGCTACTTGTGGAATGTGACTTGGCAATCCGATTTGAGAATCATGTCAATTGGGTTCATAATTGCCTAGCGTACTTATTCTGTTGCACATTGCAATTGATCATCAGGTCACTCCATCAGGTACAACCTCAATGACCTGTTGTGATCATTACAGCTGTTTTTACAAATAAAAGACACTTTTCGGGCTTCCAAATCTCATGTTGGATCCAGTAAGTCCATTGGGAACTTACCCAAAGTCCTCCGGGATCCGCTCTTTTACATGCACACAGGTCAATTCCTTCACCCTTATTGACTCTTCATTTCCAAACAAACAAGACAATTCTTTGGCCAGTATTCAGTCTACAATCAGGAAGCAGTATGACCCTAGCTCTAGAGCATAGACAGCGCAGCGCACAAGCTCCATTTTGGAATGAGGTATTCCGCACCAGATGCGCCAGTGCACATGCTCAAGTCGCTCGCTGGGAATCTTCCTGATCTATTGGGCTTGGGATGCTCTGCACCCAGCACAAGTACAGTGAGCGAAAAGCCTGCCATTTGGTGAGAGTTTCCTTATGCCCATTTTAGTTTTCAGTGAAAGCATTTTTGGGCTAGTGACTTATACCTCTTTACAATTCTTTTTCCACAGCCCATTCCTGAGGCCACTGGATGGGCATTATAATTATTAGTCATTCATCACAGATACTTTTGTTGAGGTGAGTAGAATTCTCGTATTCACTCACTTCTGCGTATTGGTCACACCCTATATGTTCAATTTAATTGAATTTCCATGATTTCCATATTCCGAATACCCTCGCTGATTTTTCAAGCCTGCAGACGAGCCATGTTGCCATCTACCTAACTCAATAGATATAACCCTATGGAGTTTTCATGTAACTCTAGGTGCGTTTTGCATGACCATAAGCACAATAATTTCTGACAACTCACCAGTTTTGCCCTCTTCAATTATATCACCACACAGGTATGCCCGACCCGAACTTCCTGATGAAGACCCACCCTGATGGTTCCAAGTAACTGCCCTATCTTGGGTTGAAAAGTCGCCCCTCTCAATCTTTGCCTGTACTAAGACATAATCCTATTTGGGCATTTAGGACAACTTTCCAATTGCCCTGGATTTATGGGAATTCCGATTTTTATCATCCTTGACAGGCATCACGCAGGCTGCTGAAGCACTGCAATTTTAATCTTGCATTTAATGTTTTCAGTCACTACATTCTAATATATCACGTTGCATAAGTGCTTTTATCACTTTTGCATGACTGAAGCAACCTACAGTATAGTGTACATAGAAACTTTCATGTACTTGCGCCATAATATATGCATTTGCTATAACTCAATCTCTGGTTGTGCTTTTTTGAACAATTATTTTCCTTTTCTTAAAAGAAACTTCTCTGTTGTTTAAAGCATCATTTGTGTTCGTTCAATTGTTCTACCCCAAGGGGACCATTTGTTTATTGTACTAAATGCTACCCAGGTCCTGATGTTCATTGGGTTTCCCCATTGCATTGTAATAAGATTATGCAACAGTCGTTTTACATCAAACTGCTGCACAAAAGATCTAGCAGTGACAAAACATTAAATCAGCTCATTGAGAAAGACATAAGCAGCAACCTGATGGAATGTAAGTACTTGTGATTATGCCTTCTTCACACCTATGCATGGACATTCCCAGTAAACCCCAATTTATTAAATAGATTAGTAAATAACATGTCAACCCAAATCTCTATCAAACCAGACAAAAATACATTTAGTAACTGCTCACATGCAAGGACGGTCATGAATTCATGTGCCGCTCACTTTGTAATTACTCTCCCTGCTACTAGGAAGGACCACGGAACGCTGCCCACGGAGGTCCCATTGCTATTTGTCCTGTTCAAGAAGGGTCGTGCCGCTGGTGGGAGCTTCTCCGCATTCGGCGGACAGCCTGCACGCTCCCAGCGTACACTAGACTCCAGGGCTACCTGTTGGCTTCACCGGGGGACTGCGAGGACCAGCAGCCCCTACATCCAACAGCTGGTGCCTCTTCCCCCGGAGGCCACGCCCCCTAACTGTCTTATTATAATTTGACCAGCCCCAAACGCAACTCGGGACGCGCGCGGGGAGAAGCGCGGGCGAAGCCCGGGCCAAGGGCGGGCCCGTTTAAGCCCGTTCAAGACCGGGCAGGACTGGACTGGGCCACCCCATTTACAGTTTGTGTTTTAATATTCTGCCATTGAAATTTCACATTGACTTTATTAATATTGGCTTGAGAATATTCATTGTTCCTTACTATCGTAATAACTTTTCACGGGACAATGTCCCCGAGAACCACTAGGAACACAGTTAAAAAACAGGCTCAATCTGCTGGTGAGGTCATTGGCCCAATTGACCAATTTATAACTAAAGCCAACGATGCTATTGAGCAGGGCATTATCTTACTGGATCGAAGGATCTCACAGGACCTGACGATTGCCAGACGCTCTTCGATGGGCCTACTGGGCACTGCAAAAACCCCCTTACGTCCTGCTGATCTACCTCCTCCAGTGACAGTGCATGCAGAAACGCACACCGTTCCCTGCACAGTGGACCTTTCTGCATCTTTGGACCTGTCTGATTCCCATCTATCCCTGGAAAAATCTCCTGTTATATTTGTTACCCAACCTGATAACACCCCCTCTTCCTCAATGGCTAGGGGTATACGAGAAGGAGCTATCCCTAAAAAATCAAAGAGGAAGACAACCACTAAGCTTCCCCATTCCACCATTCCTTCTGTTACAACCATCTCTGTAACTCCTCTTGCCTCTAATTCTCCCCCGCAAAACCCTAACCTTTCATCCCTCCATCATTCTCCTTCACTGTCAAATGTTCAAATAGAGGATTCTATTCCTGCTAATCTGAACATTAGCTCCACCAGCTCAAGTAGCAATTACAGCGGAGGAGATATGGTGAATGGTAATCTTACAATCAATGCATGTACCAACGACAGTCTATTGCTCACCAGAATTGGCGATCTATTTAAATTTCACTTGGAACCCATAGAAAAGGCTCTACATATGGTTCAGTCTCAACTTACCCAACTGTCCCTTGTACTATCCCAAAGTACAGGAAACAAGAAGGATCCCAATTTGGCGAAAGGCAGGTCCATTACTTCAAACACTCCAAACGCCAAAGCGTTAAAACCAGGAACCTTCGCGCAGAACCCCAATTCTAACAAACAAAAAGTCCCTGAGAAGCCTACTCAAAATCATTCCCTAGCATCTATAAACAAGCCGCAACCACCTCCTAAATCCTCTAATCCTTTACCACCCCGCCCCGTAACCAATCCTAAATCAACAGTACTTTCCCTATCAAACCCTCCTTCTTCCCTCTCCACCTCAATAGGCCCCACTCCCGCTCCTGTCCAACCCAATATTGCTACTGGATTCAACACCATTCCTAATAATCGTAATAGAAAGATTCCCCCTATCCATCTTCCACCCGAGGCCTCTCGATATGTAGTAATAATGACTGGGGTTCCGGAACTCCCCCCAAACCAGGATGAACCGGTTTGGTCCCTAAAAAATAAAGTAATCTTCTGGTTGTCCAACAATAGACCGCTTCCAATCGTTATGGACAACAGAGTTACTACAGTGCGTAGAGTGCCTTGGCTAGGCAACCAACCAAAAAACATACAGGGCGACTGTATAATAGTAAATTTTGAAAATCCTAATACAGTCGAGCATGTTTGCTCTTGGGGTGATCAAACCTCTACCGAAGGGATAGCTACCCATAATTTGTCGTACTTCTATCCCCCTAATACACGATGTAACGCAGGCCCTCCGTGGTCCTGGACGAGGGTAGGAAACTGGGGCGGAATCAGAGACCGAAACCAGTGGTCGGGGTATGGCTTTAGCAACCCACCACCAGGCCACTATAGCAATTGGAGAGGTCCACTACTATCCAATCGATATGATTGCCTGGATATGGTGGATTGACTACCATCTCTACCCATGACAGACAGCAGTTACAACAGCGTCTTTCCTAACCCAAAAGACCCCTGTAAGATCATTCGGGCGGCTGGCTCCTTCTCGTCATCTTCGTATGGTACCCAGTTTGAGTCTTCCCCTCCCCAGTATACCCTGATCCAACAGCAGTCATCTTCTCCTCACCAGGTCGCGTGTTACACCATGCCAGCTACCCCCGCAGACCCGCTCCCAAACCTACAATCTACTACTCCCCAACCCAGTGAGTCTAAACCCAACCCTCCTCTTTCTGTTATAACCACTCAGTCCCTGTCCCAACTCCCACATTCCTCTGCCGAACCTCAGCCTCCAAATTCTACTTTTTTATCAACCCAGGACCTTCCAATTATATTCTGGAACGTAGCTGGCTTAAGATCGAAAATCCATCTTCAGTCTTGGGTGGAAGTAACTAACAAATTTAAGTTAATCTGCCTAGAAGAAACTTGGGCAATTGACCCTATTCATATTCAGGGTTTTAAAACATTTCACCTTCCTTCCTTACCGTCCACTCATGGTAGACCTAAGGGCGGCTTAGCCATCTATGTTTCCAATTTAATTCCCTTTACGATCACGGAAGTTCCGTTAGTCTCGTCAATTTTTCAAATCCTTAAAATAGTTCCAGACAATAACTCCTGTTATTATCTCATCAATATGTATAATAACTCTTCACCCAGCGACTGTGTAAAATCTCTGTCGGAAATTACTTTGTATTTACAAGACCAAAAAGCTACGAGTCAAGAGTTAAATTGTCATATTGTGTGGGGTGGGGATTTCAATGTGTATTTGTGTAAAAATCATGGCAAAGGTATTTGTGGGCTTTTAGACGAGCATGATGTCCCCCTAGCCCACTTCACCCACAGTACAGTGGGTCACGCACTAAACACCTGTATTTTCGCACTAGAACTTGAATTCGCGAACATTTTAGTATGTCCTGCGGTAGAGTTCAAGACGACTTTTCATGGTAGAGGTGCTACCACAACCATCGATTTTATCTTATGCTCTCAATCCTTAAAAAACCGATTGAAGCAATTTACAACTGGCACCGACCCCTCAAGCGACCACTACTCAAATAGCATAACAATAGCATTAAATACTCCATCCTCAGCCTGCCCAAAAACAAGCCTCTTAGCGCAGCACTCTCTGGAGATGAATAAAATTAACGGTTATACTGTCAAGTGGACGATGACCAATCCCACAGAGATCACTAGTAAGATCATCCAAAAAACCCTTCCTTTTATCCACCACTGTTTGGAGACGTCATCTTCCCCCAAGCTGATCCTCTCCAGCTTCATCAAGATATTAGAAGTCATCAGACAAGAGCTCACCCGTCCCTATAGGACTCATGACAATGATAAGGACTCAAGAGGGTGGTTTGATTTCCGTTGCCGTAAAGCGCAGCGTGCATTGAAAAATGCTCTACACAAACAGACTAGGGACCAGCCCCAAATTGCCTCCTTGAGGAAAAACTATAAGATGGCACAGCAATCCCGTAAACGGGAAATAAAAAATAATCTCTGGGCCCAACTACACCAGAGTACTCTAACCAAGGACTCCACTATGTTTTGGAGAACAGTTAGGGCCCCTTTCCTAGCTGATGAAACTGCGATACAGCATCTAGATGTGGCAGTACCTGCTGATAAATGGGTAGCACACTACTCGCAGATCTTCGCAGATAATCCTTTGACAATGGAGGCTCCCAGACCAGATGCGGAAGCTCCTACTAGTAATAACATCTTCCCCATTGACCTCCACTTCGATCTAGAGGAGATAATCACAGCACTGACTGCCTCAAAGACCGGTAAGGCGCCCGGTCCAGACGGGGTCCCCTTAGACATATTTGTGAGCAATATAGATCTTTGGTCTCCAATTGTCACACAGGTCATGTCTGCAGTTACCCAGATCGGCCTTATTGATTCTTGGACTACTTCTGTGCTCCTGCCCATTTTTAAAAAGGGAGATCGGGACAATCCAGCCTGCTACAGGCCCATCTCCCTTTTGGATTCCCTAGGCAAGGTAGCTGGCAGACTAATTCTGGAGCGATTAAGGGACTGGGCTACAGAGAATAAGATCTTAACTGACTTACAGTTTGGGTTTCAGGAGGGCCTGGGCACCGTGGAACAGGCCTTAAACCTGACTTTACTCATAGGCAAATACGTTGGGGCCAAAGGCGGTAAACTTCATCTAGTCTATGTGGATTTGAGTTCCGCATTCGATTGCGTAATCCATTCCAAGCTATGGGCGATTTTGAAAAATCTGGGCATAGATCTCGCACTGCTGAATTTTCTCCGAGAGCTATACTCGGATGCAAAAGCTTGTGTGAGATACGGTATCAAAGGGGAGCTTACTGAATCCTTTAATATCGAAAAAGGCGTAAGGCAGGGATGCGTCCTTGCTCCATTCCTATTCAACATCTATACTAACGGACTGGAGCAAGCGATGTTGGTTGATAGCAAAGATCTACCCTGCATAAGCTCCCGCCCTATCCCTGCATTACTGTATGCAGACGATTCAGTTATCCTAGCAAGGACACCCAATCAACTTCAGACCCAACTAGAAAAATACTGCGAATTTATGTCTTCTCTTGGTCTCAAAGTCAATAAATCCAAGACTTTCGTAATGAATATCGGGAAGAGAGCCCAAAAATGTAAATCTCTCTTTATTGAGAAGACCAGACTAGAAACTGCCACTACCTACCCCTATCTAGGTATCCTTATTGATAACCATCTGTCCTGGAAATCTGCCATATCCAGCAAAAAACTGCAGTTTCAACGCACAACATCTGCACTGACTTCGTTCTCTAGGAAACTGGGTAAGCCCGCTCCTACTGTGCTTTTGAAGATCTACCAAGCCAAATGCATGAGTGTGGCTACATATGGCGCCGGAGTCTGGGGCTATGTGTCCACAGACGAGCTACAAATTATAGAAAACTACTTTCTGAAATACATATTAGCCCTCCCCCGTAGTGCTCCTACTTTCGGCACCCATGTGGAACTCGGTCGGGAGTATCTGACTGATATCATTAGTTACCAGCCGATTCTACTATGGCACCGTATATGGACTCAGGAGCAATGTCATCTAACTAGGTCACTAATATCTGACTGTCTCACTTTGTCCCATTGGAAAAAAGATTCCTTGGCTGCTATATGTTTCAAGATTTTTGACAGATTTGAATCACCCTGCATATTTCACTGACCCTGAATCCTTATCGGATATATCTAGAAAATCTTTGAAAAAGCTATGTGCTGACCACTTAAGCGATCTTCGTTTGTGTTCTGAACTCGTCAAAAAGTCAAATGTTCATTTAACGATGGTCCAATCTCCTCATGGCATTCAACTTTATTTGTCATTTTTTCTGTCAAATTATGAGAGGTATGTTTTAACCAGATTTCGGTTTGATGTATTTTATCGCCTTGTCTCACTGCCTGTGCCCTTAGACTGGTCACGGGAACCAACAAACTGTCCCTGTGACGGTCTCACTCGCCAGTCAACTCTGCACGTAACCTTTTTCTGCGGTTTCTATAAGTCCCCGCGGAAACGATGGCTGGTTCCATTGCTCCGACACTTAGGACTGAGAAGATGCAGACCGGCTCTTTTGGCACTTCAATATCTAGACACCCCGTACGTTGCCAAAACAGTAGCCTGCTTTCTCAAAGCCTGCTTGAAAACTCATTCCCAACTATTGGCAACTGTTTCCTAAGATTTTATCGACTATTCTGTTATTATTCTTGTATATAGAGTGTTAGCGTTTACTTCTAAATGCCTGCTTTCCTTAACAGCCACTGAGCAAATCGAATTTTTATTGACTACTGTGTTATTATTTTTGTATTTAGAGTGTTAGTGCTTATATGTAAAATGCCTGCCTTTCTTAGCAGTCAATGAGCAAACTGATTTTTATAATGTTGTACTGTTTTAAATGTACTTTTTATGATTGTAAATTCAATCGAAATAAAGTTAAAAGTATATATATATAATTCATATAGGACAAAGGATGGACGACACCTAGCTCAATCATTTTCACTTAAGCCGAGGATGAAACTCCTGCACCACTGCTTCACATTTTTCCAACTAAGGCTCGCACCCCATTGTGCCCGCTTCAAACCAAAGAAACTATGTAGCTATCAAGATGAATTGTTCTTACACTTCATTAGACTATCAAGATGAATTATTCCTACACTTCATTAGACTTAGTCCGCCACACACTTCTTTAAGCTAAGTTTTTTACCTTTGAATATACAAACTTGCCACTACAAGCTTGCTTAGAAGGTCACATGTCAAACTAAGCTGTAAGTACATGACACAGGTTGAGAAAATGTTCAGCTCTATCTTCTGCAACCCTATGAGAAGTAGAGACCGGTGGAAAATTCTGCTCCGCCGGCGGAGTTTGCAGAGTTTTGCCACTCTGCACTAAGCGTGCATCGCAGAGTTCTTGCAAAACTCTGCCAAGCACTGTGTGGCAGAGTTTTTTTCTCATGCGCAGCTCACCAATGTTAAGTTGACGAGCTCTAGGGAGAATTGGCATTCTGTAGAACCATTTATGGGTGCTAGAATGCCTCCTGGCGAGATTTTCTTGATGTGGGCAGTCAGGGCAGATCACGACCATTTACATTGAGAAAACTGAGGCTCGAATAAAAAAATCTACTCAAGAGGCAGAAAGAAGCAGCGTCCTCTGGTGCGCTGCAAAGTGCCATTCAGCTGATTTTAACGACGCAGAATGAGCTCCAGGTGCTAAAAATCTTCGCAAGCTGCATGATCTGCCAAATTCTACCCACTCAAGGAATTTCACAAAATCTCACTGAGTTTTTATGTAGCTTTGTGGAATGAAACTCTGCAAGCTCCGCCCATCCCTAATCAGAAGGCCTCTGATGCTGGCTGGATAATAAACGTGCAAAATGTACCACGCACAACTCTTTGAGTGTTTTTAATCTTGTTAATTTTATTTAGTAATGACTTTTATTGTGCTTGGGATGCTGTCTCTTGACAAATGAAATCAAAATAATGTACAAGCATAATTCTGTACATGATTTTATACTCAGCCTTATGTACATCACATTGATTTTAATTAATCACACATCAAACCTTTGCTACTTACTATAAGAACAAACGGTGCAAGAAGCATAGAAGATTAAATACTATGAATACTTAAAGTTTGTACATCAGGTGTTCATACATCAATACATTAAGATATATCTCAGAACATTTCTCTGATCTTTGCTACAGCCCTCCCACCCATTCAAAATAAGAGGAAACAAAAAGGAGGAGAGGAAAAGGAAGGTAGCACATTTCCAAAGATAGTAATCTTGCTTCTGATCACAAATCTGCAGTTGTCTCCCCAAATCCAATCCAGGTTTGTCAACAGGACTGAAACAACCTTCCTTGTAGTGCAAAGTTGTCTACAGTCAGCTCACTTTTTAAGTCAGGCAACCGACCTGATTGCGTTTTCAGCCTTCCCCTAAACCATAGACTGAATGGACTTGGCCACTTCAAATTGTGAAGAAATGTGTACCTTGCAGAGGTCTGATTGGCCTGGTCAGCTTTACCACATATCATATACAGAAAGGACTTTGCCCTCTCAAGCTATGAAAACATATTTCCATGCCCTCATATTAACCTTTAGTCTAGCTGGGTGTCATAACAATGCTTTCAACCTTTAGGCAAATTAACCTTCTTAACTTGCTGTGATTGCTGACATCACAGCATGTTCACTAATTACACATTTCTTCACTATCTCTATTTATTCTGTCATTCTAACGGCAGTAGTAAATACACCAATAGAGCACCAACAGAGCACATGCAACACAAGCATCTCATTACCACAGCACAGAGGAGACTGACTATTTGACTCTACTTGTATAGTGCACACTACTCACAGGGTCTCTTGGGATACTAATCATTGTCTATGCTCCAAATATCAGATAAAGGCAACTCAGATCAGACCGAAATAGCAACAGACTATCCATTCATACATGTTTAGCAGAAGTAATTTGTTCTTGGAAGAGAAACAGTAATATTCAGCATATTCTCAGAGAGTGCCCACGTGCAGCACCCAAACATCTCCAGATAATTTCAATCTGACATGAATCAGTGGAAATGAAAGCTCTCCATAGGTAGACACAACATGAGACACTAAACACTGCATTTTCATTGGCATTAGATTATTAGCCATGTCCCCATTTATTCTGCCATCCTAAAAACAAGAAAATGTGTCAAAAAGGCTTATGCAGTTGAAAGCTCATTGTCACATGCATGAATCTTTAAATAAAACCCAATAGAAATTCATGTTAAATGAAATTACATTATTTAAAAATACGAAAAATATAACAATATAATTTAATGTTTAAACTAATTTATAAAATTATTACATTGTTATAATTTATGTCTACCATGTTTAATACATGTCTTGCATTTAAAAATTAATATAACCATACATTTTAAAAAATTATAATTAAATAGCATTTGACAATAAAAATAATCTTTAATGTATTTATTTTTACTTTAAGTGGGAATTTATTTTATTTAGTTGTATATTTGAAACAAATATGTGAAATTATTTTACATTAATATTTGTCCTACAAAGTTTTTATATTTATTTTTTAATTTAATAAACTTTTTTAATTTTCCCTATATAGTAATGTATAGTGAAATTGTTTAAAAGAAAATGAGCGCCAGAACCTGTTTCTGGATCTGCTGAATTTCAGGGCTGCTGAAGACCAAGGCTGGCGTGTCTTGAATCCACACATTTCGTTCTTCCACCACCATACTGTTTCTTCCTGCTTCCTCTCTTTTCTGCATTTTCTGTCCTGCCCTAAGCAAAAGACTGGTGATAAAAAGTGTCCTGCTCCAAGAAAATGAGTGCCAGTGACCAGTATCTACAACCACTCACAGAATTTTTTTTTTTGTGCCCACCTACCTCCTGAGGCTTAAGTCCCCTGATTCTTTACTGCTAATGGTTATTGCCTTTAGTGAATTAGGCAGATAATTATATTTATATAACATTACCTAACAGGTAATGATGGCAGACCTTTTAGAGGATAATTCGTATTAGCAGAGAATCAGTAGAAAAAGGGACTTATTGAAAATACCATGGGTCGTATCACGAAGAGACGTGCTGGCTCAGTGCAAAGATGAGTGCTGCTTTTTTTGCGTTTGAGGTGTCTGAAGTAGTTACATATAACTCAGAATTTCCCTAAGTTCATGAATGAGCTTTGAACAAGTCTGAAACAGAGAGAGTCAGTCTCTGTTCACTGTTTTGACTTGTGCTGTCTGAATTTTATAAATTACCTCCGAAATGGTCTGAGTAATATGAATGAACTTTAGACGCCTCACATGCAAAAAAGTAGTGTAGAGTTCTGCGGCGGTCCAGCACTGCCCTTCATGGTACAGCCCTGTATTCCTTTTCAAAATATTAGCATTCTGCATATTGACTACGGACACTCTAACTGAGATATTTGCCACTATAATTTTGCACAAGTTCTGTACTAGCTTGGCTTCTTATAACAAGCTTTTGCAATGCAATAGGTCTTGCATTTGAGAGCTTTATAGCTATTGGTATTGTAAATGATAATGTCTTTTATCTATGTTTTTAGCTTTGGGACCTTTTAAGTGTTTAGCTATGCAGTGCATTATGCATACCTTCTACATACACCCACTGATCAGGAGGTGCACTGCAGATGGAGTATTGCTTAACATACAGGAGCAGATGAAGTGTGCTCAGTGTACGAAAATGTCACTTCAAGAGGCTTCAATCGCACCAATGCACCAATAGATGTCCCTTCTGAAAGCTGCTTCAAAGCCTGCAATACCACTGCTGGTCCCTAGATGAAGTGTTAAGTGGAACATAGCAGCTGCAATTTTTTGTATAATTTCACCTTCGTGCCATAAATTGTAGGTAAAGGGGTAGGATAGAGTTGGAGTCACGAGGAGTGGAGTTTTCCAGTTTAAAGTAGTATTTTGAAATGTTAATGCTACAACTTCTGGAGATAGAGGCAGCATGTTACGAGAGTTTTCAGAGCATTGATAGTATTGTGGACGCATTAAACATTCACAGTACAGGTGCAGAATACAGCAATTTGGCTAACTTAAAACCAAAATATTCAGTGAAGGGTAGGATACACTTAAAAAAAAAAAAAATACTCACAGTGGCACTAACTTGCGCTCATGGCCTGCTGTACAGTTTTGATCCATGGACGAGCTGCTTGTTAGGGTGTTTGAGAATAGCATTAATTCAAAAGGTTGTGAAGATCACAAGACAGCTGGACGCATTTGCTGCTTGTAGCCGTGGAAATACACTATGTTACATAATATGGATCCTCTGAAGTCACCAGTAATAAGTTAAAGCTTCCTGAAAAGCAAGTTACTCAAGCTCAAAACTGAAGAATTGGAGTTCTGGCTGCAGTGAGAGCATCCACGCACATCCCTTGCAATTTGTTGGTGCATGCTGCTTGTACTGTAAGCTGGGCGGCTGGGGATGGGATAAACCGAGCGGCAATAATAAATTACACCCCCTATTACGACCTAATTGAAATCGGCGACTAGCCCTGTGCATTTACAATTGTCATGTTTGAGCCTTCAGGAGTGAAGTAGGGCAGGCCAGCATATTAACATGGCGAACTGAGCCAAGGGTCTTGCTTGTCTCTTAGAGCTTGTGTACGAGCCAAGCTCTGGAAAAGCTTGCCTTGTAAATCATACAACAAAGTACATAATGTCAAGTAGGATGAAGTCTTTAAAAAAAAGTGTATTTCTTTAACATGTGAAAGTTTGATGATAATACGTCATATTTTAGTGCTTTACTGCGATGTACTTATTAAAAGTGATAGTTTTAAAACAAGAACGTAGAACCATTCTGCCCTGCCCCCATGCTGGCGACAGTGCCATTAGTCAACTAGGAGGCAATACAGTTGTCACATGAACCCTGTATATGGTCCAGATTCTTATAGACAGAGAAACAGTCTGAAATTAAAAACAATAGGTTTTTGTGCAACTGCAGTTATGAACTTGCGTGCTTTCATATGTGATAGTGAAGAAACAGGAGGATTGGTCAAATTGAAAATTTGCTGAAGATCACACAATTTGGTTAAGTGGGGAAGCCTGGATTTATGTAGCTGTTCTGATTTCATTAAGTGCAAATCAGCCACTAAATGGGTATCATTAGTCACTCCTTTTTTACCCTAAACGTTAATTCTTTGTTTTTACTTCTGTGCATGAGGGTGGGGGGAGAGGGCCAGGCCGAAGCCATATGAAAGCTCGGCTTGAGACTGGCTCGAGTTTTCTCTAGTCAGGAATTAAGTGGAATCGTTCTAAAATTCTCAGACCCGATTCACAAAGGCATTTGCTCAACTAGGTGCAATTTAGTTGTGCTAATCACAGGCCTTTGCAAAATTAAAATCCAATTCCTGATTCTAAGACTGAAAAGTGAGTGATTTACTCACACAAAAAGTCTGTCAGCTTGTTGGAATGTGTATTTGAACAACTGTGCTCTTTGGGTGAGATAGTGTGCATTTTAAAGTGGGCGTTTCTGTAAGATGGAAAACTGTCAAATTTGCATTGTTGGCAGTATTCACAATTTTTTTCAGCTAGCGTTTTTACTTATAACATTGTATTTAGTTTAATCCTGTTAAGAGTATGATGAAATGTATTTTCACGGTATGTTTGGGGAATGACCAGGCTTAAAATTCACGGGAAGGTAGATAAGAGTTTTCTCTGCAGGGCAAAATATTCCTGTGGAGAAAAAGAAAGTTACAAAGTGAAAATGCACTTTTTGTATGTGGAAATGAACACGTGCATGTGGTGAAGTGTAAATGAATGTGTGCATTCCTAAAAATGAGCAAGGGTTGCATCTTACTACTAGAATTATCTGAGGATTCGGTCGGATCTTTACACATAAATAGGTATCAGCCTACATGTAAAACTTACCATCTTTTGAAATGTTACTTCTGTGTAGAGTTGACCTAACGGTTAGGGCGCTCGACCTCGGAACCTGGGGGAACATCCTGTGATTCTGGGCAAATCACTTAATCTCCCCGTGCCTAACAAAAAAAAAAAAAAGTGAATGTGTCCTTATGTAGCCTAACTGATGCTATGTAAAGCGCTCTGATACCTGATTGGATTCGGGTCAAGTTCGCGCTATATAAAACTCTGCAACAATAAAAAAGAATGTTCTCTCAGTTTTTGCATCATTGAGTACATGCCAGGTGTGGCGTATTCTGAGTAAAAAATAAATGAATTAGGAGATAAATACTTTGGCACTAGACAGAGCAAGCTCCACCACGGTACAGGCCAGTTCAGTCATGAAGATTCTGGTCATACTGTGCTCTTTGCATGCAGCTGATGTCTTTGATGACAGTTTTTAGGTCACTTTGTAGGTTAGGATCTGTGTCAAAAGCATGATCCTCTGAGCTACCCACATAAAGCACTGTTCTGTGATATACAGAATACACGTTCCTTGCTACAGGCATGTGTTAACCATCTGTCCTACTGGTGAGTCTAAAGTTACATGAGACACCTCTGATTAGTCTCCAGCAGGAAAATGATTGATCACCGTTATCTTACACTTACCGACGGAATCACTAAGTGCTGTGTAAATTCCTGCTGCTCATCCTGGTTGCTGTAGGTCTGCTCTGTGGGGTCACTCACGGCAGACAGGTGCTCTGCCAGCATGATGTGCTGGAGACAGGAGTCAGTTGCCATTCTGGTGAGGGTCAGCTGGCACAGTGACACAGATGTTGCTGACCTGTCTGCAGGTATAGGTTGTGGAGAGGGTGAGAGGGCACGGCATGGCACGCTGTGTTCAGAGCTGTGCCCTACGCTTTTAAAGACACGCTGACTTTTCAGTCCATGCCGTGCAGGAACTGTTTTTGGCATTCCCATTGCTGTGCCCATTTTCAGGGCACCGCCGTGAGAATGTCAAAAACAAAGCCCACCAGACAGGAGGAAACTCTGACAGAGCCTGCGCCGCACCGCCAAAGTCATAATCGGGCCCTAAGTAGCAAAGGCAGGAAAATTCAACTTTTTAAAAGTGCCTTTCTTTAAATTGTATCTTAAAATCCGACTTTACCATAAGAGAGGATTTTTCATTACAATTCCAAAGACACCAAACATGAACTAAATACCTATTCCTATTTGGAAATTATCACTTATTAAATGTAATAAGGTAACTCCAATCTGCTATCCAATGGGAGAGTCTGGCCTTGCAGTAGTAAAAAACTAATCTAAGAGTTTTTGACTACCAGTGTATTTAAAACTTAGAAGTACATATCCTAATACACAGCACCCTTCTGTCTGGTCTGTACGGAGCCTATCAAAGGGGTGACTTACATCTATTAAACACAAAGGTTTGGGGCCAAGCAAAAGGTGTATTTTGCCATGTTGAAATAGCATTTTAAAACTGCACACACATGCTGCAATGGTAGACCTGAGACATGTTTAAAGGGCTATTTGAGTAGGTAGCACAATCAGTGCTGCAGGCCCACTAGCAAAATGTAATTTACAGGCCCTGGGCACAGGTAGTGCCACTTACTAGGGATTTACAAGTAAATTAAATATGCTAATTAAGTATAAGCCAATTCTACTATGTTTTAAGGAGAAAGCAGAAGCACGTTAGCACTGGTTAGCAGCTAGCAAAAATGGGTTTAAAAACCAGCAAGATGAAGGCAAGAAGTGTGAGGATGACCCTGAAGAAAGGGCCAAGTCCAACAAAGGGCAGCGATGAACAAAGCTGCGTGAAAGAAACAACCTGTTCAATATCATTGGTTGGCGTGAATTGTGAGGGGACTCAGTCTTATGGCACATTTGTATCAAGGATGTATGAAGGTAACTCGCTGACTAGGTTTAAAGTGCACTTTTTTTCCGCCTAACCTAAGGAGTGGGCCTGTTCTAATTCTTAGCATTTCTATGTATGTGAAAATCATTCAGAACAGAGCATGCTGCACTTAATGTTTTTGTGGTTTATTTAATGTACTACTTATAAAGAGGGGGAGAAAAGATATTGAGAGTTCCCCCTCAAGCTTTGGTTCAAACAAACCATGAATGATGTTCTGTACACAAAGAACAATATCTGTCTGTTTAGAGCATAGGTAAGCTCCTAGGAGGCCAGCATTTGGAGAATCCCTACTTGGAGAAAATCCATTTATAGGATATAGTGACCTTAACCCACGGAGGTGGGTTGCTTTACATTGAGTCCTGCTTCTCGTTGGGTGCGTGTTGCAATACTCAATGAGCGGGATGTGAGGCACTTTATGGAGATCTTTTATCCTGAATTCATCCTCTAGTGGTGGAATGAGCCTCCCATTTTCTTGAGAATATTTTAGAAATCAGAGGATATCTCAAGGTGTTTCTATATTGGACCTTAGTATGTTAAACAATTTATGGAATTCCTATGTAGACAGAATCTATTGCCAAATCATAATGGAATTTATAACCTGATTAAAAACAGAGATGGACTTGTTGAACATAATTATCTGTAGAGTCAGTATGATAAGTCGACATGTTTCTTGCCCTTGTTGGCCAACTAAGGGTCCACAGCTTTCATCAGGACTGGTGGATAGCCTAACCTAAAGGTATTCCTTAGCCTATATATTCCAATTTATGGGTTGTATGACAGAACAACAAAATCCCTTACCTTGCATACCTAAACAAAGCGGTCTGAATAACGACCGCATCTTAACCGCGCATGCCTTTATCACGACTTTTTGTGGTAAAGGCATGCATGGTAAAGTGGTATGCGTGGCTAAGGTTGCCATCCCCCTCCCCTGCGCCTAAAGGTACAAACTTCCCGCCCCCTCCAAACCCCCATGCTGTGCCCTCCCCCTGCCCTGATGCTTAAAACCCTGTCCCTTAAGCCAGTCCCTTAACCTGACCCTGGCCAGCCCTGACCCAGCCCTAAGAACTGCCCACCCTCCCCTAAGCCCTACAAACAACCCTCACTACCCTTTCCCCTCCCCTGCACTGAGGCCTAATACCCTAACCCCTGAATAAGAAAACTACCACAACACTTCCCCAGCCCTAAAAACTACTCCAACCCCCAGCCCTGAAAACTACCCCTGTCCCCCCAGCCCTTAAAACTTGCCCCACCCCCAACCCTGAAAACTAGCCCCACCCCAGCCCTGAAAACAAGTCCTAATCCCTGCTGCCCTGAAAACTACCTCCAACCCCCCAGCCCTGAAGACTAGCCCTGAAACCCCCAGCCCAGAAAACTACCCCGACTCACCCCGAGCCAGGAAACTACTCCCGACCAACCCCGCCTACCAAACTACCCCCCGGACCCACTTAAAACAACCCCAACTCACCCGCCAGCCCCGCTTGAAACAACCTGACTCACCCCCCAGCCCCAATTAAAATAACCCCGACCCATCCCAGCCCAAAAAACATCCCGACCCCTTCAGCCCACAAAAGTACCCCGACCCACTCCTGAACCCCACTTACCCCACTGCATATCTCTCCCTGCTTCCATCTGTCCGAAGGTAGACTACCCGTGACACACCCCAGCCCCCAAAACATTCCTGACCCACACTCAGCCCCAGCCACGGGCCGTGGAGGGAGTTCCGTGGGGCGGTAAGGCGGGCGGGGGAGGGGCAGGGTGGGGGGTTCTAAAAACCGGAATATGGATAATGACAGGTAAGTAAACAATTAAATAAATAAAACAAATTTCGTAGCGCGCGCTGCATCGCATTTTGCGATGCAGCGTGCGCTACGAAATTCGTTTTATTTATTTAATTGTTTACTTACCTGCAATTATCCATATTCCGGTTTTTAGGACCCCCCACCCTGCCCCGCCCCCGCCCTGCCTTACCGCCCCACGGAACTCCCTCCACTGGCCGCGGCTGCTCAGCCCACAGAACAACCTCCAACACCTCAGCCCACAAAAGTACCCCCACCCACCCCAGCCCACAAAACAACCCTGACCCCAGCCCACAAAGGTACCCCAACCCATCCCCCAGCCCCACTTAAAACAACCCTTACCCACCCCCAGCCCACAAAACAACCCCAGACCCCTCCATCCCACAAACGTACCCCAACCCATTCCCCACCCCCACTTACCTCACAGCAGATCTCTCCCTGCTTCCGCAAGCCCTATCGCTCATTGCATTAATCACGCACATGCGTGGTTAAGGCATATGCATGGTTAAGGCATGTGTGGTAAGGGGCTTGCAGAGTCGTGGTTTACACCGCCGTGTTCTGACTGTCCTCCCAATTTATGTCATGCTAAATATTTTTCATACAACTCACATAAACTCAAGTTTTAGTAGAGAAGCCCTGAAACTGGGTCATCAGGGCCCCATGGGGAACATGGGCCTGGTTGCATCTACTCAGAAAATCTCATCCAAAAGTGTTTTCACTTAATGGTTGGAGTCCATAGCGTCCATGCAAATTTAGTGGCCATTTCAATGGAAAATTTGGATCTGTAAATGACAGTGCTCTCCCACACCATACTTTAGTAACATATTTGTGACATTGTGCTTCTAAATGCACCACTTACTACATACCACACCCTTACCACTATCCTGTTGACTTGCCTTGGCTAATTTACAACACTTGTTCTTTGTGTGTCGTTTGGATAGTTCACAATTGCTATGACGTCAGTGATTTAACATTGATGGCAGCACCCCCACTCTGAAAACTGTTTCTAAACCACTGACTACTGCCCCCCCATCCCCCTTTTTAAGGGACTAAAATCACCTAGCGCTACAGTGTGAGCAGGATCGGACTGGAACACAAAAATGTAGGACACCTAATCTCAATTCTACATACTCCAAAACACTACCCATTTCCCTTTCTAGTTTCTGCTTCTCTGTATTGCAATTGCCACTATGTTTCTTTTTTCTCAGTTCGTTTTTGGTGTTGATCACCAGCGGCATCCCGAATTCTAAAGGTTTGTCAACTGTAAAAAAAATGGTTTTAGTAGGTGGATTGCAAACCTCCATTTTACAGCGTTACTGTGCGTGATTGTCTATAGTAAATGGTACATGTTTGCAAGCATTGCTCGAACTATTTCATCGTAATGGACCTGTACTGACAGTGTGTCATTTTCCTCCACTCTTGTTGGCAGCTTTTACTTTTAAAGTTGTTTCTAACGCATCAAACAATTTCGAAAGTCTGTCTGCATTCTTATTGCGCTTCCTCCTTTCACACTGGATGCAACAGCAAGTCATGTACCCACGATCTCAGATTTTAGCGCATCCCTCCTGCTGGCCTTGACATTTTTCCTCACGATTATGGTTTAGGAGTCCACCGAGCACTTGTGAATTTGCCCACCATTCACTACATCTCTGCTTTTGTAGCTATATATATTAGGATATATCTGTTTATAATATGACACATTCGGAATAAATGAGAGTTTAGTAGCTAAATAGAAATTTTGGTATCAAATAAGCACCGTCACGCTCTATTGTCCAAACAAATGAAAGTAATGAACAATCTGAGACAACAGAAACCAACCCACATCAAAATTCGAAAGACATCTGCTGAAACACAGATGTATGAGGGAATGAAGTACCACAGAATAGGAACTCACACAAGGAAGTGGGTATTAGCGAATTCAGTGGAGAACATGGAGGGAAAGCTAGAGCAGCGAGAGGGGGGACTCTGGAGGTGTCAACACATTGTGGTTCGAACGGTGAGGCGTGTAACTCCAGGGCTTTCCTAGACTGGGGACAGCCACATGTAGAGTGAGTTGGAAAGGGCATAACACAGGCTCCTGCGGCTCGTGCAGCATGGGGAGGGGCAATCCTTCAGGAACACCTATGCAGCCCAATCTGTAACATGCGTGAGACTCAGGGGCCCCTCTTTGCATCCTGCAGGGGGACTCCGTCATTTTGCATCAAAACAGCAACTCATGCTTTGTAGTTAAGTAGGATTATTTTCATGTGTTTTGTAAAATTAAAGTAGGAAAGAAGTACCATATCAGCAGATACACGAGTTCTGAGTATAATTGCCCTAAACCTGATGTATCAGGGAAAGCTATGGCCCTCGTGCATGCCAACCTATGAGTTAAGAGGGAAACAACCATCACAACACAGTCATTACAATGCACTACCTTTACAATGCAGCTGTTACAACGCAACTGCCTTTACATCTCATACCATTACAAGGCATGTTACTACAACAAATGCCATTACAACGCATACCATTACAACGCATACCATTAGAATGCGTTATAAGGGAAGTAAAGGAGATTTTTTAGTTTTAGGGTGGGTATGTTATGTTATGTTATGTTATGTTATGCTATTGCAGCTTATAACCTGCACAGCTACCCCAAGGAGTTTTCAGTAGTGAGCCTTGAGGTGTGACGTAATGTTAATTAGTTGAACAGAAATGTTTTGAGCTGTTTTTTTAAACGAACATGATCCTGAATGCTACGCAGAGTGTAAGGAAGAGAGTTCCAGGCTGTGGCAGCCCTAAAGGCAAGAGAACTGCCCTCTATTCTTTGGAGGCGAACACGAGGTATCTGGGCAAGAAGCTGGGACGCTGATCTCAGTTGTCTAACTGGGGTATTGAACAGAAAATATTTCCTTTAATAAACTGGACCAGAAGTGTACAGGGTGTGGTGTGCTAAAACCAGGGCTTTGAACGTAACGCGTTCGGTGACAGGCAGCCAGTGAAGTGTGCACAGATGTTGTCTAACACTACTTCTAATTTGAATATTAAAAAGAAGCCTAGGCGCAGCATTCTGGTTTACCTGCAATTTGCTGAGAATGTAGCCCGGTAAGCTAATGTACAAATCACTGGCGTAGTCAAAACGTGATAGTCAGCGCCCGAGTTTCCTTCTCCTTGGCTGCCCTGGGAAAAAGCGGGAGAAACTTCCTGAGGGATTTTAGTATCCCAAAGCAGCTCCCGACATGCTTATTTATGTCGGTCACCAAAGATAAATTCTCTTCAAACCAGACTCCCAGATTCTTGATGGGTTGACCTGAGGAAAATGGCAGGGGATAATCAGGTGGCCAGAATGTTTCTCTACACTGAGGAGGGAAATTCCCATAGAGGAGGATTTTCGAATTATCCTCATTGCATTTTAACTGAGCTGCAGAAAGCCAGTGAAAGACAGCTGTCAGACAGTTTTTCACCTCTAGAGTAGAATACTCAGATCTACCCCAAGTGAACAAGAGCTGGGTATCATTGGCGTACGCCACAATCTTGGCTCCAAGATCCTCCGCCAACCGGACCAGAGGAGTGACGTAAATGGGGACTCATGGAAGACCCTTGCGGCACTCCAGTTGTCACCAACTGAGGCGGGGATGCAAACGGAGGGAGCCAAACCTGTTGCGTCGACCCTCCAAAAAGGATTTTAGCAAACCCCAGGTCGTACCTGAGATACCTATGTCCGCCTAGCGGGCAAAGAGCAACAAATGGGGAACAGTGTTGAACACTGCCGAAAGGTCTAACAGTATAAAGGCAGCCCTTCCTCCAGCATCCAGGCAATCCCGGATAGCTTCAGAGACTTCAACTAAAGCAGACTCAGTACTATATGAGGCTCTGAACCCAGATTAGGGTGGGTGAAGTAAACCCGAATTTTCAATATATTCGATAAGTTGTTTATTGACAGCCTTCTCACAAATTTTGGCCACATTAGGTAGGAGGGAGATAGGAAGATAGCTCCCATGGTCCCGTGAAGGTTTTTTCAAGAGTGGCAGATTCTTTGCCTGTTTCCATGCAGCCGGGACAAGAGCCTCGTGGAAGGACAAATTAATAAGCCTGTTGACTTCAGGGCTGACTGACTCTGCTACTGAGGCCAAAAGCCTAGCAGCGCAGGGGTCAGAAGGTGAGCCTGATTTCAGGGCCATAAGAATCTTGAGTGAATCCGGCAAATCAATAGGTGTAAAAGACCCTAATGAGAGAGAAGAAACCGATAAAGCCTCTAAAGGCGCAGCTACAGCAGTAACCTGGCTCCGACCAGTAAACGTTGTCTGTATGGAGCAAATCTAATTAATAATAAAGTTGGAGAGTTCCTCGCACCAGGCGTCTGAAGCAGGGACCCTAATAGACTCAGCTCTGGGTGCTAGAAAGCCCTGAACGATAGAAAAAATGTCCTTAAAATTATTTCTGGCTGAATCAATGCGATCCGCATAATGGAGGCCTTTAGCCTGTGCTATGGTAGTGTAATACATTTTCTGGGCTTCCCTAAGCAGTGTCTTTGCTAGCGGGAAGCAGTCCTTCCGCAGTGGCGTAGCTAGGGAGGGGAGCGGTCCGCCCCAGGCGGCACTATTTTGGGGGCGGACAAAGGCATTCAGATAAGGCTCAGCATGCTTTCGTGGACGTTCGGGGACGGGCAGAGAAGGAATAGGACTCGGGCAATGTGCTCTTCTTTTTTGTGCTGGCAGCTGTCCCCCCCTCTCTTCCTATTATTCCCTCTCTTTCTGTCTTGCTCCTCAGTTACTGAAAACCTTAACTTGAAGAAACGGTTCACAACTTCTTTCCTTCTTTCATTTAGTTGCTTCCCTGTGAAATGGATCCAAAAAAGAAAAACACTCTTGCGGGAAATGTCCTTTTTCTGACATTTTTCTATTCCAAAGTGCAGCGGGATGGAGAGAAATAGAAGGTTTTAAATATGAAAAATAAATACATAACTAAATAAAGCAAGACAGAGTGGTTGCAAAGTGGCCAGATTGGTTTTATTCACATCCAAACACATCAGCCTCACTTTACAGACTTTGCAGTGAAGCGCTACTTTTGTTTTCTCGTCTTTCTTTGAACAGCATTGTTGTCCCCAGGTGGGGAAGTGCACCATTCCTGGAGGTACTGCAATACCTGGTTGAGGGATGAATTGGAAAACAAAATGTGTACCATGGCTCTGTTTATGGATGTGGTCTTTTTAAACCATACTGCTTACGTTTATTAAGGATATAAGCAATGGACATTAAAACGGTTCCCTTCAGGGCCCTGTAGTCATGTCCTTAACTTTTCAGGTAAAACCACTCGCTGATTTCTGAATAGTGAGTGAGAGATCGTTAAGGTAACCATGTTGTTTCTGCTTACATTTCACATGCTTTACTTAATCTTGCATTCCCTATGAGTGTTTGTTTTTACTTTTTTTTTAGAAAGCATATTACTCTTATCAAGTGCATAATTTGAATTGAGCCACATCCAAGTGTTAATAGCGGGCACAATTAGGTTGTAGCTGAAGGCAGTGCGAGTTTCTCTCAGTGGGGCAGTATGGTGTTAAGTGGGGGAGAGGATGTGGCACTATGGCCAGAGCTGTCGAATTTGGAACTGGGGAACTGGGTTCAGCCTTCATGACCAGTCCACCAGACCACTCTACTGAGGGAGCACATTCCCATGTTAGACCTTACAAGGCCCCACTAGACCTTAGAAGGCTTGATGTCTTAGCACAAGCAGGTGTACCCTAGTGGTGTCAATTGTGAGTTAACCTTGAAGGCCTGTCCACCACAATCCATACTGAAGTTCATCTCCAGTCTTGCGGGCAGGCCTACGAAGCAGCACACCCTAGAGCAACAGTGATCTAGTCACTGAGGTCACATGAACCTTGAGCAGGTTAGGGCGGTGCAAACGGTGTGACCGCACTGGGTACCTATTTCGGGTGGGTGCGTAGTGTTTGCAAGTATATTATGGTTTAAAAAAAACTTGCTGCCACCTTCCTGGCCTCCAGCAATTTTCAGAAACAATAAAAATGTCATGATAACTTCGGTGATTAATGTTCTTCCTAGAGAGAGATCCGAGTTTTGTCTAGTGGAAGGGTTGACTCCTGGAAAGGTAGCACAGAGGGTTAATATGCCTGCTGCAAAGAACATGTACCATGCAGATCACAAAGTGCACTGCTTTAATGGGGGGACCATGATGAATGGTCATTTAATGTCAGCTGTAGATGATGGATCCCTGAACAGTGTCATGTATGTGTATGTTTGCATTGTGCTGAGGGAATTACCAGGTAATTGTTCACGTAGCTCTCTGATGGATGTCACATGCAGTTTTTCTTAGTCCCCAGATAGATCATGCAGTCTGTGTGTTCTCTTTTGTACTGCCAGTCACTGCCAGTCACCAGTGTATTCAACTGTCTAGCCTTGGAACGTGTCATGTATGTGCATGTAACTCGCATGATCGAGGTAACTATTAGCGGCGATACTACGTGTCTCTCGGTCCTCTTTCAAGAGCTTGCAGTCCTTTTTCCCCAGCAAACCCCCCCCAGGGGCGGCAATCTGAGGGATAGCCCCGGGTGCCACAAGATCTAGCTACGCCTCTGTCCTTCAGCCAGCAGTGTTCCCGATTTTTGCATTGCTGCTTCAATGCTTTCAGTTCAGATGAGAACCAAGGTTTAGAGGGAGACTCCCTGGCCCGCCTATGCAGCGAAGGAGGAGAAAGTATATCCACCACCTGTGTGATCCAACCAGTGAAGTCAGACAGAGCTCCCTCTAAGTAAGTAGGAAGGACTGGTCTTGACTCTGCCAAGGCATGGCTAAAAGTCAGAGGATCAATTTTAGTGGAGACAGAGCCATGTCTGAGCTGTGCCAGAGAATTATTGCCCTTAGAGGCCCAAGAAAAATAAGTCAGGAAATGGTCAGACCAGGGTACCGGGTATGGGTTTTAGGGTTCATGGGAATAGTAATTTTAACCCCCACACCATCCAACATTTCCCCTACTGTTGCACTCACTGGAGTGGGAATAGTAATGTTTACCCCTACTCTATCCAACATTTACCCCACTGTTACCATCAAAGTATTATGCGTTCTAATGATATGCGTTGTAATGGTATGCGTTATAATGGTAGTTTAAAAAAAATGAGTTGTAATGGCATGCGTTGAAAAATCATGCGATGTAATGGTAGTTGCGATGTAAAAACCACGTTGTAAAGGCATGCGTTGTAACGTCATATATTCGATTTGAGATTCATGCCCTTGGACAGTAGGCTGTTACAAAACACAAGGGAACCCAATATGCAATTGGTCAGGGACCTTGAGTACGTTACTATTTCTAAAGACAATGGTCCCTAGACAGTCAGATAGAATGTAAATTAATATAGACCCAATCAGTGCTATATTTTTTGTCCAGCTGGACATTTTTTTTAATATACACTAGGCTTATAACACAAAGTAAGGGAAAGAAATTCTAAGCGTGACACAACCTGCATCCTACTGACATAAACACACTCAATCAGGAATGCCCCGTTTGCTTTTCGCAAGGCCAGAAATATTGAAGATCATTTGGTACGCGCAGCTCTACCGCCCTCAGACACTAAAGGCACTCTAAATGACCTTTGGGGCTTACCCCCACTTACTGGCCATGCTAAATGTGGGGACTGCATTGTTTTCCAAACTAAGGTAGAAGGTAAAGAATTTGTATATGATAAGATTAAGTTTGAACGAAAAATGTTCTCCAATTGCAACACCTGTAACATCATATACGGCATCATGTCCGTGTAACAAGATATATATTGGACAAACAATTCAGAAAGCACGCATAAGAATCTGCCAGCATCGCAGCAGGATTCGCTTCAATACGCCAAATGCTCTATTGGTCGAACATTATAATGCCACAGGACACACAGAAAATGACATGAAATGGACAATCATTAATGTAATCAAACCACATCCCAGGGGAGGCGACATTCATCAACTACTCAACAAAGAGGAATTGAAATGGATTCTGAAAACTGGGAGTATACATACGGGCCTGAACCGCCTCGAAGATTGGACTTCCTTGCTCTAACTGTTGGCCACTACTACAAACTGCTCATGAGGAGCTTAATGTGTGCCTCAAAAACACGATGTGCTGTCTGCCTTTAGAGAATTCTATAATGCACATATATATTCGTGTGTATATTACCTTTTATTACTTTTCCACTCAGGCTTTACTCTCACACTTATTGGGCACCACTAGCCCTTTCACTGTACATATTGCACCTTCTACAATGTCTGCCATGTTAAGCCCCTTCTTGTATAAATTGCTTGGGCCATCTCGCTCCAATATATTTTTTGTAAAGTGTTGAAAAATATACAGAGAATTGCAAAGTACATGTAAATCGTGTTCTCATGTACACTTTACTAATAAAAAATATGTTATTTCGCTCCCGTATAAATTCTCATCTTAACTGTCTCGGGCTTTATTAGTGCTTTCACTGTCTTCACTGCACTTTCCAATATGTCCGCCGCGTTAGGTAGCTCTCCACGCACAGCAGAATTATTGGTCACATGACTTCACCTTAGTCACATGACCATCTGCCCGCCCCTTATCACCACCGGTTAGCACGGCAAGCGTGCACCACCACAGACTGAACCGAGGATCCACTAGGTCACTCCGCCGGGACCGTGATTGGAATCAAGGAGCCGAGATTCGCTCGGTAAGTACGCCCGCCTCACCGCGCTTCTGGACGTTTAGGATATTTCCTAACGCCTGGATTTCCTTGACTAAAACAGTATGCGCTTGTTTACCCCCAGGACTTCCCTATTACAGAGATCGCTCACGCGGCTCCGTTCCGATTCCCGCACTCTTGACCTAGAAGGTAAGAGCTGGCCCACTGCATGTATGGTTGACTTAGAACCACACCGTCATACACGTCACTAATATGAGCCTTTCCTTGCAGGCTTCTACCCTACCATTGTGCTGATCACAGCTGCCTTGGGTAAGCACGCCATTAGCGCATCGCAGTTATACACAGATCACTACTGCACTATAGGCGTAACAAGTTCCCTCCTCCACTTACAGGCGTTCACCAGGTCCGCCAGATGGTTCCCCCACAACTCGCCCTGGACCCGCCATCTCACCGGCTCCGGGTAAACGTGCTGATGGTCACCGCACCTCTATTTTTCGTGCAGCCAGGGAACACCTGCAGACCGAGCGTTCCTTCTCATAATTGAATCTTCCCTCAGTAGTCTCTTCTCTGTGGGCTAACCGGTGTCCTACACCTTACGCCACGCAGTGGCGCGCACCTACCACGCAATTGCTTTCTGGTTCTATGACACGGCGATCCTCGTACTCACTTGGTTCCCTATTCACTAGAACATGTCACATGGTCTCTGGTTCTCCTCTGTTCTCTGAACATATCTATCCCGTACTCTGCGGACATTGTTTCGACACGGCCATTTGTTATTTAATTCGCACGCCTTTTTCACCCAAAAATTTGTGTACAAAAGTGTATGGATCTCCATCTGCCTCCTTGTAATTTCGTGTTTTTTAACTTTTCTCCCCCCTTCCCTCCCATTTATTCTATGGTTGAATTATTTAGAGCTTTATGTAAACAGGCTGGTCACCTTAATGTCCTGAAGATGATCCCACTATTTATTAAATGGATCGAAACGTCGTTGACAAATTCTACACCACATACATTAACTATAATGCGATGTTAAACTTGTAATGGTGTGCTCACAGTACCCTGTCTGTTGTATTTATATCAAACTTAAATGCGGACACATTTTCCTTGCCTGAACCCCTCACTCAATGTTGTTTGTGTGTTTATGTCAGTAGGACGCAGGTTGTGTCCCACTTAGAATTTTTTTCCCGTCCTTTGTGTTATAAGCCTACTGTATATTTAAAAACCTGTCCGGCTGGAAAAAGAATATAGCACTGATTGGGTCTATATTAATTTACATTCTGTCTGACTGTCTAGGGACCATTGTCTTTAGAAATACTTGGACAGTAGGCTGTCAATTCCCTGATGCTTCCTTTGAAAAGGAATGCATCAGAAGTTACAAGGGAGATTTGCCTATGATTTAAGGATTCCCAGCCACCGGCATGTTACGAGTATGGAAAACAGCTGACTTATAAAGTACTTGCACTTCGTTCTATATATCTGAGTCTAGCAAGTATGCCTCTAGCAATAAGACTAGGTGAACCCTGAATTTTATTACAGAGGGTTGGACAGCGTGATTGTTCTACATTTTCATCTGACACTTTCCTCTTCTCCTTGTGGATGTTACTTACTTCACCAGAATGTGACATCACCATAGAGCCATGCAGGCAAAAGATCTGAAACACTGCACATTAGGTACAAGCAGTGCTTAAATTGTAAATATGCAGGTGCCTGTAATTTTTCTTAGGAGGCCATGTCCACTTCCACCACCCGCTGTGTACTTCCACAATGTGCGTCACCCACTTCCATCATGGGCATTGCCAGTGCCAGCATTTCCACCTTTCAAAGACAGAGGGTAGTCAGTGTCATCCTCAATACGATTTCAGGATGTTCTCTCCCCAAGTTCATTTTGAAAACATTGTGTCAAATTGTCCATTTTACATTTTGCAATTCACTTAAATGTGCCCATCACAAGCCTTAGCCAACAGGAATGTTCATTAAGAATGACATGCAGAGTAAAGGGGCTTAAGGGAGCAGCTGTTCCACTTTGTGCATGGAACATTATCCAGATGCAGTGCATTTTCCAAATTTAAGACAACATTGTTTTAGTGACATGGCTATGGTGACATGGCGCCAATTGCAAGCAAGGAGAATAGGCCCCCATTTGGTCCTCGATTGAGACATAAATCATCTCGTTAACAGGGTTGAAGTCGACCACTCACATTCTTGGACCTCAGTGCAACTGCACCTATTGCAGTTCACTAATAGAAGCTGTACCCTCACTGGTGTTCAATCTGTACTATTTCATGCAGTACATATATTGTAGAACTGAGCAATAGCAACAGCAGTTTTAATAAATAAATCTCCAAAAATATAGTATGTTTGCTACACATTGTAAACGATCTGAAATGAGATGTAAGGCTTTAGTATTTTGTTTCAATAAATGGCTTTGTTTTGTCTTTCTCCAACTTGTACATGACTCCAACCCAATAACAGGTTGCTAAATTGCCCTCTTAGATGTTTCTAAATGTTGACACCAAAGGAGTTAGTGATATATGTGTTTCAATTCTACCATTGTAAATGATTTTTTGCGTAATATCTCGTTTGATCGTTGCTCGCTGTAAAATGTGTTTTTAATGACCTCAGGCCATCCATGTTTTTTACTGTTGTATTCTAGGTACTGAAAGTCCAGTTTAATATGGAAAGGATTCCAAGCAATGACTGTGAAGAGCAAATACCCACTGCCAGCTCATCATTCCCTCGACTTGACATTTTTCATAGGCAGCTCTGTAAGGGTGGAGATTTTGAACCTCCATGGCCTTGTGATCCCAATGGGGATGAACACCTTTAGGTTAGCTGGAGTTTGCTCTGCTGCTGCAGCCTGTCAGTAATATAAGATAAATACTACTCATCACCACGCATTCTGATCTGCCTACACCTTATACTCTCAAAAAGTCCTCATTTGGCTATGAAATAGAAGATGAAATAGAAAGCCATGCAGCGCTTTAGAGCTTCACCTCCTGTTGACCATATCCAACGGGATAGTGCAAAATCTAACTCTTTTAGGACTGTTGTTCTCATCAGCCCCACAACAAAGGAAGGCTCTTCTGTGTGATGCGTCTGATGATTTAGTAGCTGTAATCCCTGAGATAGCCCTAAATGCCTTGAAGGGCAATGTCCCTTTGAGTTTCAGCAAATCTGAGTACTTAAAAAAGGAAAGGTAAAATTTTTCAATAAAACTGAGCAATAAAAGAATATCTATTAAAACAAAAAAGGTTGTGCCAAGTGTCTGGGGCTTTATAGGATCACTGCTAAGCTTCGCTATTCAACTTCTCATAAGCCTGCTCGGTGGTCAGTGATGGCATACATTGAAAATATGTATCTGGTTCCAGCTAGATAGAATGCGGGCCCCCGCAGGTGATAATGTTAACATTAGAAAAACCATACCGGATCTCCTGGATACTGAGATGAAAGAAATTCTACAGCAAAGTGATTTACCTGTTCATGTAAAGGCTAAGCGTTATTCCACTATTCTTCAACAGTATCTGAACTTTGTCCATCACAGTAAAATGGTAAAAGAGGATCTGACTTTATTCATGTATGAAAGTCAAGAGTTGCCAGTTCCACCAGTCAAAGAACCAAAATCACCAGCCAATATTCTAGCTCACAAAATCATTGACAATGTTAACCCCCAGTACAAAAAGAATTCTGAATTATTCCTCAACACTATTCAACAATATAAAGGCAAAGCTTCTGGAATGAAAAGGTAATTTTATACATGGCTCAAACCTGCATGACTTGGTCAGAGCCACCACACAAACATACTACTTAGCTAATAAAGTGCCTATCAGTAGGGATGCCTTCATGCAGAGCCTACCGAACTGAACATTCCGGCATCAGTACTTGAACATGGTGGGCATCATATCTACTTAGAAAATGTAAAAAGCAGAGCTGTCACCCCTTTCGTTATTCCTTCTCACCTTGTAGCCCCATTTTTCATGACCCTCCAAAAACATCTGTGCATGATCACGGAGTTACCACAGAGAACACTCTTGAACCCATAAACCTGCACAGTGCATTCCATCAAGAAAAAACAGAAAACAATTCAAGAGATTGCCTTGATTGTTTGCTTAGCACTGTACTTTGTTTTCTAATCAAACTGGTGTAATGTGTGTTTTGTTTTCCATGCCACACACACATGTATTACTGAGATCTGTGTTTATTAGGGGGTAACAAAAATAAACTATTGTTTTTATGTAACTGCCTCATTTTTATATCAGGACAGGAGTAGTTGATTTTATGACTGATGATGATACTGTGCATTAATGGCTAACAATTTGCCATGATTTCTTGATTTTTTATGTACCTTCCTCACTTTTAATGTAAATCATTAATTTTGGATACTGTGATTTATATGCTTCAGATTATGATGTATTTTATAATTACCTCATTATACAACTATTAAGTTTGAATAAGTATTTTTCTATTTTTTTTTATAAATGTATTATCGAGTTCTGCGTTTATTAAGTGGAAACAAAAATAAGCTATGATTCTTTGGTTTCTATGTAAGTACCTCAGATTTTATGGTTGATGCAGATACTGTGATTTATATTTATTTATTTATTTATTTTTATTTAAAAAGCGCGACATTCATCCAGATGGATATCACGGCGCTGAAGGAAAGCCCTTTCGGGTGAGAAATCCAGTAAGGAGGGGAGTTCTGTAACTCATCAAGCTTTGGGGAATAGATGTGTTTTCAGCTTTTTCCTGAATAATAGATGGCAATCAGTAAGTCGAAGTTCGGATGGAAGTTCGTTCCAGAGTTTTGCCGCCAGATGTGAGAAGGAGCGACCCCCTACTCTGGACTTTTTAATGCATTTGGTGATTGCCCTTGCCTGGTGGCATGATCGCAGATTCCGGTTGGGAAGATAGAACTTGACTCTGCCTTGGAGAATTTTAGGTCCGGCATGATGCAGGACCTTGTGTGCATGACACAGTAATTTAAATATGGCCCTCTGTCTCATTGGGAGCCAGTGTAGAGTCTTCATGCATGCCGAGGCCGAGCTATACTTCTTCACATTGCATACTGCTTTAGCAGCCGCATTCTGGACTAACTGAAGTCGAGAGAACAGGCAGTCCGCCATGCCAACAAAAAGAGCATCCCCATAATCCAGCCTGCTAATAAGCAGTGCTTGGACCAGGGTCTTTCTGCACTCCAGCGGAATCCACTGGAATGTTCTCTTTAGCATTTTTAGAATAGTAAAACTTTTCCCGCAGAGTGCATGAGCATGATTCTGCATGGTGAGTGTATTGTCCACGGGAATTCCCAGGTTTTTTGCCACCTGTTTGGGGGCTGGGGGTTTACCCAAGGTAGAGGGCCACCAAGTTGTATTACAAACTTGATGAGCACCCCCAAACAATAGGATTTCAGACTTGTCTGCATTTAGTTTCTGACAGTGGTCCGACATCCATGCTGCCATTTCTGTAAGGCAGCTGGTAAGTGTGGTCCTAGTGTCATCTTGTCCATCTAAAGTGACCATCAGTTGGGTATCATCTGCGTAGGAGCATATATTGATGCCCCATTTTCCACATATTTTTGCCAAAGAGGACACGTAAATATTGAAAAGAGTGGGGCTCATTGATGCACCCTGTGGTACACCATATTTGATGGGAGATGGAGTAGAAGAGAAAGTACCCAGCTGTATAGTTCGCGTTCCATTGGTCAGAAATGAATGGAGCCATTGTAGGGCTTTGGAATGTATGCCCTTGGTGGACAGTGTTTTCAGCAGGAGATTGTGTGAGACAGTATCGAACGCTGAAGACAGGTCTAATAAGATGAGTGCAGCGGCTTTGCCCTGATCTACCACACATCTGATGTTGTCCAGTACTGCTAGGAGTGTTGTCTCAGTGCTATTATTAGTTCTGAAGCCCGTCTGGGAAATATCCAGAAGTTCATTGGCTGCACTCTGGTGGTACCTATGGTACCCCCCTACCTTGCCATAAACAAGGTGGCAGGCACCGCGCGGTGCCTGTCACCTTGTGCATGGCAATGCAAACCATGCACGGGGCCCGGGGTTTTGCCCGTCGGCAGCTGCTTCAATGCTTTAGCAATTTCCTCATGGGAGATAGGCTAATCAAGTACCTCCCTGAAGTAGGGATTGATAGGGTCTCAAGGACAGGAGTCAAGAAACGACGCAACCTCCTCTGGAGAACAATGATCCCTGGCATACAGCTCAGAATAGAAGGTCGTCAGGTTATGAGCCTTCTCTGCCTCAGAGGTCGCCCATGATCCATCAGGTCTCTGAAGCTTCGCTATATGGGATCAAGCCGTTTGGACCCATAGACGGCGAGCTAAGCAGGCCCCAACTTTATCACCACCCACGTAGTATTTCTGTTTATGGTTAATAAGGAGACGCCCAGCCTTATTAGTGTGCTGTAAGCGCAGCTGACCACGCAGGGTAGCCAGGCGCCGCTTATTGGTAAAACATTATCCGCTTGCTCCAAATCCCTAATATACCGGGAGAGAGTGGTTTCAACCAGTCGTGCCTCTTTAGTCCGGGCAATGGAGATTGAGGTGATAACCCCCCCGGATAGTAGCCTTAGAGGCATCCCAACGGATGTCCTCAGGAGTATCCGAGAGAGAATTTTTTGCAAAGAAAGATTCAATCTCTTTGTGAATATCCGCCACGTCTACTGGGTCACGGAGGACTTGGGGGGGGGGGGGGCAAATGCCAGCGCGGGAGAGGGGTGCTGCGGGCATCAGGAATATGGAGCGTAAGCAGGACATGCGCGTGGTGAGAGATGGAAATGTCCGAGATATCCGCAGTGCACAGCAAATGGGCCATGGACGTGGGAGTAAAAGGAATAGTCCCGAGAATCTGGGTGGAGATATCTCCAGGCGTCTACCAGTCCCAAGTCGGTGATGGCATTCCTCAATGGCGTTGACATCACCCCAGCAACATGGTGCCCCTGCGCAGTGCGATCCAGGTCAGGTTTCCAGACCAAATTAAAATCCCCCCCAAGCACAACAGAGGTCGAGAGGGAACGTAGCAGAGACCCAAGGTGATGGCTCAGGAACATATCCTGTTTCTGTTTAGGCGCATATGCATTAACAAAGGTGCAGGAATCCCACCCCATACCATGTCCACTTTTAAGATACCTCCCACCAGTGTCAGCTACAGTCCGGGCTGTCGTCGCGCACCAGCCAGGTTTAAACAAAATGGCCACCCCACAATTCTTAGTCGGGGAACATGCCCAGAATTGAGTAGGGTACTTGCAGTGCGACATGAGGTGGATGTCCGAAGAAAGCAAGTGGGTCTCCTGTAAGAAGATCATGTCAGGGTCTTGGTGAAGAAGATAGCGCCACAGCTGCCGGCACTTGCTAGGAGAGTTGAGGCTCTTCACGTTAAGGGAGAGGAAGGGGACATTGCGGGTCATGGTGGATGAGAGGAGGGGCAACACGCTGCCGCCACATCAGTGGATTCTAGAAACCCCCAGAACACACACCCAAGCAGGTACTCTCCCAAAACGCAGCGGGGGAAACACCCAAAGACCAAGAAAGAGGTAGCCCCCCAAGGTCGTACAAGGGAGGGAGAGGGCCACACTGACAAGCACAATGACAGAGAGAATGGATTGGGCACGAAAGGACAGGGCCAGCCAGCCTCGAGCAACAGACATCTCCCCGTTACACCCCCAGGGCAAAACCACATGACAGACTCATGCAGGGACACATCCAAAGGGAGCCCATAGTTGGGCAAAAGAAGAGGAAAACAGAGACGAAAGAAAAAGAAAAAAGAATGAACAGGCCAACTGGGCCAAGGCAATATGGAGTCCGTTCGGAACAGCCCGGACTCCCGAAGGTGGGGCATTCCAGAGAAGTCACCCTCCTATAGGACTCTAGAGGGGGCGGGCAGACACGCAGAGGGCTAGGAGCCTCCGCTGCCAGCCCCCGCATAGCAATGGAAAATGCACAGCATAGTTTGGCCTCCAGGCCCGGACGAAGGGCCCCAAGAACCAGATCCCCGGTAGAAGCACAGCTCTGCATAGAAGGCATCTAGTTCGTAAGAGATGGGGAGGCACTCAAGGAGCGAACATGGTTGATGGCGTCCTGCTTGGCTTGTGTGAAATCAAGGTCACTCGAGAGGCGTCTGGAGTGAGGGGGAAGAACAGCGGACCATTCCGGCCAGAGGGAGCCCGCAGGGTGAGTGCGAGAGGAAGAAAGATCTTCAGTGTCCGAATCTACAGAAAGACGGAGGAGACGCTGCGCCTCTTGTAAAGACCCAATAACTCGTCCCAGGGGAACATCAGAGCAAAGGTATGACCCCACTGGTATTTAATTTCCATGTCCCGCAATTTGTCAGTTACAGGTTTGAAGGCCTTCCTCTGGCGAAGCGTAGAAGGTGCAAGGTCCTGAAAAATTTGTATGGAGAGCCCATTATAGGAAACTGCCCGGATCCCCTGCACCTTATGAAGGATAGCTTCTTTGTCTGCAAAAAAGTGGACCCTTGTGATAATGTCCGGGACAAAATTAGGACGGTTGCGGGGGCCAGGGACTCGGTGTGCTCTATCCAGCATAGGTGGTGAGGTACCTTCACCTTCGCGGATGACGTGCAGGAGGTCTGCTGTGTACGCCAAGATATCAGTCCCCTCCGTGCCCAATGGGACGCCTCGGATGCGAAGGTTGTTCCGCTGACTGTGGTTCTCCAAGTCTTCTTGCTTCAACTGCAGGGAGATATTTTGATCCTCCAACTCGGATACTTTTTTCCAGAGGCCATCAATGTTCTCCGTCCTAGCATCCAGTGTCCTTTCAAGGCCATCAACCCTGTCGCCAATCTCCACGACATCTCTGCGGATATCCTGCAACCGGACTTTGAAGTCCTGTCGGAGAGAGCTGATTTCGGTCTTGATTTCCTGCAGGAAGGACGACATATAGGCCTGGGTGATTCGTACTGCATGGGCGGACGAGCCTGAGGGCCCAGAGGAGGCAATGGGATCCTCGTGGGTAGAAGTGGGCGCCTTGGCCCACAAGGAGGTCACTGGATTGTCGCGGGAGGCTGCTGAGTCAGCGTTCTTATTGCCTTTGTGTTTAGGGGGCATGGTGATGGGGTCCAAAAGCACCAAGGGCCCAACCAGAGAAGATGCAGAGTGTAGCAAGCGGGACAATGCCAAGGAGGGGAGCCGGTGAAAGAGCCAAGAAGGAAGAGGCCACACAGCGTGCGGAAGGCCTGCTCAGCCACACTCAGGATGCAGGAAGGCCTCCCAAGCATGGAGGGGCGAGAGGAGAAAGAGGGAGACCAGTGCACTTGGCTGCCTGCGAGGGTATTGTACAGATCAGTTCCCTGACTCCTTAGGACCAGCAAAGCCCCCAACCAAAGGGCAGCGGGTGGGTACACAACCCAGGGGAGCAGGGACAGTCACTAGATGCACAGCAAAGGCCCCACCAGGTCTCCTCAGCCAGGTAAGGAGCAGAACAGTCAGGTAAGGGTCCACAAGAGGTGAAAGAGCTCCAGAAGTTCCACAGATCGTTGCTGCAGGAGTGCAGGTCCCAGGAGGCACGGAATGTGGGCCAAGCTCCGGCGGGGGGCCACCGGGAGAGTATGCACCCCTCCGCTCTGTGCTACAAAGACAGCACTCCAGAAGGAGGACCAAGGCAAGGCCGGAGCCGGGGAGCGCCAGGTGTAGGCAGGAACAAAATGGCGGGCTGGGCGTCAAGAGGCCTGCAAAGGCCATGCAGATCAGGCGTCCACTTGCCACGGTCCAATGTCTCCACAGGGCGTCCTCTCAGCCGGGCTCGACAGACCAGGGGGGGTCACCATCCGGCTATGCGGTCATCTGGGGTCTCCCGGTGGGACCAGCAGCGGCTGAGGGCACCAGGAGGTCGGTGAAGGTTCGGATTGGAGAGACCTCACTGCCGATACCAGCGCTGCTCACCCCCTCTCAAGAAGGGTCTCAGGCACCAGCAGAGACGTGCTGGCAGACGGGGCCCGAAATGGCGGCCGATGGGAGGCGGTCTGGCTCCAACTGCAGCCACTGACGTCGGAGCCGCTGCACAGGATTACAGCAGGGCAGTGGGGGTCAGGCCACCAAGGACCCCGCCGCCATCGTCAGCTCCACTCCCCGCGCCCAAGGCAGAGCACCCGGCGCCAGCAGAGACACAGCGGCAGCCGAGGCACAAGATGGCGGCCGTAACAAGTCAGGCCGGGACCGGCCAGAAAAGTCCAAAGATGCAGGGCTCTCGAGGGGCTTTCGTAGCCCAGAACACCGCCCAGGAGGACACCAACAGGATTCAGAGCTCACCCCAGCAGCAAGCGGGGCCCGAGGACCAAAAAAAAGGTAAAGGCGGGATGCGCTGGAGCGGAGACTCGGTGGAACACGTCTCACTCCATGCACGCTCAGGCCACACCCCCAACCATGCAATGTTATAGGCCAGAATGTGCCCGCCACTGTGGCGGGCGCATCCTAATTGGCCTCGTGGGACTGCCGCACCTCTGGCGGTCGGTCCCATTTTCCGTTACGGTGTCCGCCCGCCATCGTAATGGGGCACTAAATGTGGTCAAATATAAGTAATTTTACATACTGAGTTTGTAAATATCTAAAATTGTGGTTTTTCTGTTATGTAAAGAGGTTTTCAATTAAATTGTAAATATTGCATCAAAATAAAACTTCCTCAGAGCCTCTTTTACATTGAATAAAATCTATTGTGCCAAAAAACACTTCATCATTGTTTTCAATAATGTGATAATATGAAACCTATCAAACATTATAGCAATTCTATGCTACATCCTCGATATTGTGCTTACAGAGCCCTTACACAGCACTCAACCAAGACATGCTGGGGCATGTGCCTCAAAAAATTTACAATTCTGATCTTGTCATCTTATATTCTTTTGAATTCATAACAATATCCTTTTACAAGCCTTGATTCACAAATTCTCATTATCCTACACCAATATTATCAAAACATTATAAGGACCAATTAAAAACAGATACGAACTGATTCCAAAAAATATACCCGCCGGCCACAGGGTTGTTGCCACCTGTCAAAACCAATTAGAGAAATTACATGGTGATGAGTCGTATACAACCTATATTACTCACCAGCTCAGTCCAAGCCTAGACCTCCGGGAGCAATAACAGCGGTGGCCTGAATTATAGATTAACCATGTAGTTTATTAATAGGTTTCTGTTTTAGACTGCAGTCCATCTTAAAGCTGAAAGGATGGTTCAGTGAGAGGAAAAACCACAAGTTCTAATCCTCACATGTCAAAGCCAGTTCTTCGATGTTGAACCGAGCACCATAAATTGCGTAATACAATATACACACATCTCTTACTTACAGTATTTAGAAGAAAACAAGTTAACTTGAAACCAGATTAACTTTTCCACGGTCACTGACTCCTTGGAGCTGCAGTGCAGTGTATTTTATGCAGATGGTAACTGTTTTGTATATGACTATTGGAGTTTGATTGTTAAGTAGTTTTGAAAATGCTCACGTCAATATTTTTATATGTATGCGGATTTATCATGTTAATATCGCTACAATATGTTTTAGATGGGTGTCCGCAATGTGTAAAGTTATTTGATCATTTTTATAATTATTGTTATTATTTGGGATGCTGGACTTAGCGCTAGTAGTGCTAGTAGCTACCCTCACTGATATATATTTGATTCCCATCGCAATACCTGTAAGTAGTCATTTGTGGTGTGCAACTTACTTTAAAGGTTGACCGGAGTAGATTTTAGCTTGTTTGCGCTATGGTATTACTTAGGCAAAAGTAGGTGTACCTTTAGTGAGTGCTCTCATATGTAGGTTTGTTTTTGTATTTATCAATCTATGTGTAGGTGTGTTTTTGTATTTATCAATCTATCAATCAAGCATTTATAAAGTGTGGCTAATGACTTGTGAGGGTCTCAAGGCACTTACATCTCCCTTCTCGTGCGCCTCCTTGATTTTCTGTTCCTTCCTCCCATTTTGCAATTAATAGTACACATTTTGTTACACTGCCTCTTGCTACACACACCTTACAATGTAGGTTCTATGCACTCTTAGTGGAAACCTATGCATAAACGTGATAAGACCAGTGTAGGTTTAGAACTGTGCCCACAGCTTTGTAAATTTAATTTATGAATAAATGAAGTAATACTAGAAGAATACTATTCTACTCTTAGTAATTTTGTGTGAAATTAATTTTTGAATCGCCCACTGTGACTTGTGCAAAAAGATGTTTCTCATTGACTTGTTTGGTGTATACTAATTGTTCTGCGCAACACATAGTTTACTGAAAACAGTGCAGCCCTAATTATGAGAGGCCCAAATCTCCTAATTTAGCCATAAACTCTCATTTGCAACCGATTCAGCATTACAAACTAAGTGCAAATTACTTTCATGGGGGTTTTTACCCACACAATTTCCACCCGTTCAGGGGTCACCTCTCCCTTCCTGAGAGAACCACCTACTATTGGCTTGATCAAGCACTGGAAGGATCAAATATAGGAACAGAGCCTCTAATAACCATCATAACACCAGAGCAGACGGGCGCACAGCTTGACAACATGACAACAGTCAGTAAACCTGTGCCCTGGCCCTGCTGTTTGATGCCTTCTTATTGAAGTTACCTGTGATGTTCACTGCTGCAGCCTGCAGACCGACAGCAGGGAAGAATCAGACTTCCATGTGGGTGTAAGGTAAGTCCCCTGCTACTTCCTACTCTATCAGGAATCCAGCAACATCACTGGGATTTTTTGTAAAAGTCACAGGTAGACCCTATAGCATGAACTTGCATTCTTGTTGCCATCTGGTAGACAGAACATTTTCCTGTTCCCCCAGACTTCCCCTCTAATTTGCAACCCTCAAGAATGGCTCAGAGTCCATGATCCCAGTGTACTACTTGGACTGACCATTCTGGTCCTCGAGACTCTCCCCATGACTTTCAGGGCATAAGAATAGGATGAGACATTTCCTTTACTGGGTCCGGTGTCTGTGGAAAGGATAGAGCTGATGGTCTCAAAGGAATTTGCAGGAGAAAAAAAAGCAGATTTCCACATATGTTAATGGCGATGGTCATCTTGGATCTCGCAAGAGCTGTGAAGTCTTGCAAGGTCTTGATTCTACAGGGGCAGAGTCTCACTGTGAAAAGTGACCGCACCCTGTGAGTCATTGTTAGTCAATGGGTGAACTCTAAGGCACAGAGCAGCATCCTTCCATGGCAGTTTTGGTGGAAAGAGCAAGGTGACTATCTTCTCAAAGAAAATTCTGCTGATCTGAAAGAACGGTGAGAAAGTTTCTCTTTACTTGTGAAAGAGTTGAGGAATAGCGCGTCTCTTATTTCTTCAGCAAATTGAAAGCCTCAAAGTCTGGGTCTTTTTTATTTGGTGACTTGTATTTGGGAATTTCGAGACAGAACATCTGATACCACAGAAAAGCGCTAACACTTACTGTGATTGGAAAAAAGACATTCATGAAAGGTCATCTGAGATATATGTGGCAGTAAGGGCACAGGTGAAAGAGATATTTTAATAATCTGTACAGTACAAATGGAAAAGAATGTGATCTGGAGATAAGATCACGCATCATTTAAAATTATAAGAGCTCCTGAATATTTGAACCAAAGGTCTGAAAAAAGAATCTGTGGCGAACTTCAGAACAAAGAAACAGTGTGGATGCTAGTAGTAAGTTCTGTTGTAGACTAGCTTGATGTTAGCCAGTATTTTCTCTTCCAGACCATTAAAAAACAGAATCACACCCAAAACCTGAATTCCCAATACTTCCCCTCCAAACCAGTATAGATTCAGAGAACACATTCTCAGTGGTGTAAGTCACGGGCATATTACCATAATGCTAAGACAAATAGTAGATATTAAAGATTGATGTTTAGTTATTCGCTTAAATTGGCAAGTGACTAGAATCATGTGTTTCAACAACATCTACTCCCTGCAGATCCTTCCCTTAATCTCTTCCGCCTTGTTTTTGTCTCAGTTCACCAACTGTAACTCACTGTGCCGCTGTGGTGAGACAGGGTGGCACGTGGTTGCGCTCTACTCCAACGTAATCAGGGATCTGACATACCCATCCATTTCTTACTCCAAAAGTGAATCTGCCTTGGCTGGCCACCTCAGAACACACAAGAGTGGCATTGGCGATCCCTGTGCTCACAGCATTGCTACCAGCATTAAGAAACCTAGGCCTACTGTCTAGTGCCCACTGCTTGCTGACAACAAATAACAGGAGAAACCTTCTGTCACCTGCTGTGCTGTTGAGTATTCCTCACCTACATCAGGATTTGAGTCTGTCATAGGATGGTTGGGCCAAGACTCTGCTCCTGTTGGTGTTTCACTGTGACTTTGTTTCTGGGGAGTACAAGGTATATGATGCTTGATGGCTAATGTGCAAATGACACAGGGGAGTAGAGTGGGGATCTCTTGTGAGTATGCCCATTGCCCACACATCATGCCTTTCCGTGGATGGCTTCTGTGCCATTTCTTCTGAAGAAGAGGCTATTATGACTCGAATGTTGGGGGAAGGGGTCTATAATTCTTCTCTTGAATGAGTGAGCTTTGACCTTGCTCTCGTCCCTCTGTTACTGGGAGGACCGTGCTAATACTCTGAGGGAAGAGTAGCTTTGTCCTTTTTTCCCAGGGGCGGAACGAGATGCTATAATTCCTATCCTCTGTGTTTTGATATATCCTTGTGCCGGGGAATCTTCTGTGCCTAGTGGCCCAAAAAAGGCATTGGGATTAAAGAATGGACTAGGTGCCCTTTCATCCACTGGTAGATTTCCCTGCAGATAGCAGGACACCTGCGTTGCTCACAGCTTTACCCGTCTTCCAAGGCTTCTAAGCCCAGCACTGTCAGGCTGAATGAAGCCTCCAGCGTGCCTGCTATGACTTTATCCTGCTAGTCCCAGACTATGATAACGGGATACACTAAGCAACATATTACAAAGGTAACTAGCCAGTGTGTCTTTAAAATATTTAAAGTATTGGTAGGTAGGGCCCAGTGGTGGTTTGTATGCAGAATACAAGGAATATGTGCTGATCCGTGTTTTGCATGAATGATTAGGAAGCTATTATTAAGCTACATCGGACTCCAACTGAGACATACTTAAGAAAAAAAGTAACTTAAACACGCTCCAGAGGTCGGCAAAACAACAAATTAACAGGGAGAGCCAAGCTTAGGATCTGGTTTGGCTCTAGGAGCCTGTGTACATGTCGAGCCATGGCAACACTTTCAATATTAATCCTTGCAACTAACATTTTGATTAATGTGCAGAAGCGTTTCGCCTAGATCAGATTGTATCAACGTATTCAGGGGCAATAATTAATAAGTAAAAGATTTTAAACATGAACTTAAAAATATTTATTCATCAGCCTACCTATTCCGGCAACAAAGCCATAAGTGAAATAGGAAGCAAGTCGTCAATTGCACCCTATATGTGAACTGCATTATTATTATGCATTAAGCAACATTATCAGCTATTAAATCAACCAGGAGACAGAATTTTGTATAGCGCACATCCTGAACTCACAAAGTTCAAGGTGCCCCGATATGTGATAATTAAGTAAAGTAATAGGCTTGCTGAACTAAAATATTTGCATAGGGTCACGCACTTTGGTAAGGAAGCCGGGATTTAGCCCAAGTGTTCTTGTTTCATACGGAGCAATTCGCCCGCTAGATGCGTGGCAGACAGTAGCTACATTAAAGCTCAGCTCACCTTTTTTTTGTTGCAGATTTTAATATAGCGCTAACTCGAACCGAAGGTATTGGAGCGCTTTACAGGAGCACCGGTTACGTTACACATTCAGGCACGGCACGGGGAGATTAAGTGATTTGCCCAGAATCACAGGATGTGGACGCGACCCCGAGGCTCGAGCCCTGGTTTCCAGCACCAAAGTCGGCAGCGTAGCCGACGCCGACGGACTACATCCTCTCCCTTTTAGAATTGAAAGGTCCAACGGAAGGGCCCTCGAGCTGATCCAAACCACGCATCATGCTCGCGCCTTAAATGGCTCGCCACCTCTATAATGCACTGCAGGAAAGTTGCATTTTGATCCCAAATATAATGAGGTTGAAAAGAGGAAAATGAGTTGTGGACATGGAGATTGCAAAAGAGAGTAATTTAGAGTTTATTTTTGAGTGAGTTATATAATGATGACTCAGAAAAAAATCGCAGCAGGCATAAGGCCTCGTACATATATTAGCAGCAGGCATAAGGCCTCGTACATATATTAGCAGCAGGCATTTCACACTGTGCATGTCAAATGCACAATGGAAAACAATTACACAAATGCAAAGTCGCATGTTGACCTTGTTTCTTGGTGCGGCCATTTCACTTTAATGCATTGATGCGCGCCTCTGCCCCGCTCAGACCGCACTTGAAATTAACCACAGCGCCTTAGATTTGTAATAAGGTCGTTGTTGGTCAGAACCCTATTGGAACAGATATTTTCTTTGAAAAGCAACAAAGAAGGAATCTGTCTATGCTATTGAATTTATCAGATACAGATTCTGTGGTCAATGCTAGATTGTGGCCGATAACGAATAGCACCAGGTCTCGATATCCAACATACCTGCAAAGCTTGATGTTGTCCTTGCTAATTCACACAGTAAACTACTTATCCGAAGAAAGTAATGCACATCAAAGTCCTAGGAGTAATCTCTCCCTGAATGATAGCTCTTTACCTAAAGTTGTAACAAGTCACCCGAGTCTAGCCATGGACAAGGTAAAGTTGTTCACTTTCTCTCCTTTTTGAGTGCAATTGGCAGTGGTCATCAGAGGCGATGGGGACCAAGTCTGAATGTTGCCCACTCGTCTAATACAATGGGTTGTGTTATGCATTTTCAGGTAATAGGCCACTGTGCATCTCATTGAAGCCTCATTGATAGATATTTGATAAGTCATCACACCTTATAAAATTTTCAAACAATAACAAGCACTGTTGTTTCCCCGCAGTACTGTGCCTGAGCGTATTGTTACGTCCTGACAACATATGTAGGAGCAGATTTAGTGGGACTTGGGAAATTGGTTATGTGTTTCGGGTTTTTAATTTGTCCTCGTTACATTAATATGTTTTATTAGTAATTGTTTTATCCATCTGTGTGATGCCATTTGCTATGATTTCAGCATGGTAAAAGGTCACATGGTGTCACCTCCAATGACATGATTGGGTTAAATGTCATATGATGTCACACCGTGATGTCATTCAGGGGTTCAAAGGGCGCTTGATGTCCCTTCTGCTACTCCTGGCATTTTGGGGAATTGGCGTCCATGAGGATAAAGTGCGAACATTTTATATACTGGGTTAGGAGATATGGGAGCAATTAACAAAGCCATTTGTATTTGAAGTAGTTGTACAGGAGAGTTACCTCACCCCATTATAAATGCCTTTCAGAATTGTCTCCGTCGTGCTATGTTTCAGTGCAGTATTGCGGTTTTACTTTCAGTGCTGAACAAGAAACCTGTAGTCTAAAGACATCAGGATGTTGTAAACAGAAATTCACGAACAAAGACGAACTCTCCCCTCTACAAATCACTTTGATGAGCTGACTGTACTTGAGGAATTTCACTTTTGTGAAAATGTACTCTTTCTACCGGTAATGTGCCACGCACTCACATAGTCTGTGATGTCATTGAACTTTTCAAAAAGGGCGATACACTTTTTCGTAAGCAGAAGGAACGTTTTTTCACCAAATTTACAATACAAAGGACGGACGAAACAGTATAAAGTAGGATAAAATATTGCAGATAAAAAAAACTGATCCATCCTCTTAAGACCACATAAAATACACATTTTAAAATGCTTTAAAATCAACATCAGAAGGTCTTTGTTCATGAAACATAAACTGTATTAAGTCCTGAATTGGCCCTGTGGCTAATAGAATCCATCACATATGCAAAGAAGGACACAGTAAAAGATTATTTTTAAAATCACTGTCAAAAAGTTATCGTAAATCTGAGCCGGAATGTGTCATCATACATTAGGTGCAAAATAACTTTTTAAGGAGCTCATCTAGAAGTAATAACATTTAAATAACGCAGACAACACTGAACAAGAGTGGCATTAACGTTTGTTTAACTTGTTTTTTGCTGCAGTTGTTTGCAACTTTTCTGAAGAATTTGATCATGTGCAGATTTATTTTTATATTACTTTCATTGAGACAAGCTGCGACTGCCTTTCAGCAGGTCCACACTCCTAGCATGTTAAAGGATTGCTGCGAGAGTTGTGGTCGCTCTGTTAAGAAAGCTGGGCAGATGCAAATGACGAATGCTATTGTTTCGGGGATTTGACTGCAGCCCATACAAGATCTATTAGTACCTTTTACAAGCATATCAGACAGTGGTACAAAGTTGGGAAATTGCCTAGTCGCAGACACATTATTTCCATTTTGTTGAAGGGAGGATAAGTGGAGCTTAGGTATTTCTGATGTGCTAAAGACTTATAGTACTGGATGGTTATCGATGACTGAGCACGGTTTGAGAAGATATTTTTATCCTCCAATAGGGAAAGCTAACACATGACTTTGCTGATATGTTTCCTTAAGACTTGAAATGAGGTTGGAAGTTCCCACAAATCATTTATTTGTAAAGACTCAATGCTGGAGAGTAAATAATCACTATGTAGGCTCTTATTTGTGAACAGTTCAGTCCAGAGCCTTAGGTCTAATGAGTCTTCTTGTGATGCTCTCGGTTTGAAACAGAATTTAACAAAAGCACCTTGTCTAGTATATTTTTGCCTTAGAAGTCCAAACTCCATCCTGATTTGTGCTGGTGATGTATTCTGGGGTAGTGGAAAGAGCTGCATGTGCATGTAAGGTTTAATCACTCGAGCCATTCTAATTTGCGTTTGCAGAGCGCTCCGCAGCCATATGCTATGGTGGGTAATAGCTTTGTTCTGATGACCTCAAGTATGGGAAGGAGTGGATTACCTTTGATTTTCTTTTGGAGGACAAAAAGGAACCTATGAAAGAACCTACCCTTGTTTTTATGTATTCCTTATGTTGCTAATAAGACCTGTTTGTGTCAATTATCATTCCCAGGTAACTGTAGACCTGCTCTTGAATTAGTTTGTGATTATTTAGCTGCCAGGGTCCTGCTTTCATGACTCTTTTGCTAAATGCTAGCACCTTCGTTTTTGTGAGGTTGATGTTGAGGAAGTTGAAAACTTTTATGAAAAATTTACCACATATTAATATAGACACATATTAAAAACATTAACATAGAAATGCATAATAAAGTAGACGTTGGTAAATGTGCCTTTATTAAATGTGCAAAAATGGAAATGCTGCTAAAAATTGCAGAAAGATTTTATTACTATTGTTCTCCAACTGCTAGGTCACACTATTCTTTTATTCTTCGGTGTTCCTTTGAGAAAAAAAAATGACTTTAATAAATAGTGATTTAACGTTATAACTGCATTTTAGAGCCTGATTTTTGTGTGAAATGTGCTGTTTCACGCAAATGTATTTCTCTTCCTCTCACACCATAAGACTTCATTGTATTTAGATTGTTTTCTTTGACACATATTTATAATGAATAAGCATATTTATGAAAAGAAAGTGCCTAATGCAGCTTACATTTCGTGATCTAACCAAGACATACCAGAATTCAAATGTTTCCTTCCATACAGCAGCTCATTGTTACACAATGGGACATCATACAGGCTTGCAAAAGGTTCCCATGAGAACCTTAGTAGATGTAACTTTTTCTAATGCCTTGTAGCCACCTCTGAATAACTTCATGTCGACATGGACGTTTACCATTGGAATCAAGGACGAAGACAACAGACCATCGCAAGATCTTCCTTCATTGGAAGCTGGTGACATATTCACCTGTTTTGCAACATTTTTGGTGGGTTTTCTATATAGTATGTGTTCCTAGCTAGAGAGTGAAGGCATTGTATGCACTTCTATCCTGCCAGGCCCCTTAGCAGTTCATTGTGCTAACTCGAATTGCCATAAGCTATTGCTAATGGTGATTTTCTCTCTCTCTTTATGGGTACTTGATAGGATAGGTCCTTTAGATTAGAATAGGGACTATATTCTGAATAGAACACGCTGTTATTTTCTGTGCCTGTTCTAAACAATACTTTTGATTTATGTAATTAATCTGATCTTACTAACCTGAATAAAAGAAATAAAAATATCGACCAATCTCTTAATGAGAAAATACACTTTTAAAGCGTCACCAAACCTGTTTTTATTGGCTGAACATCAAATGTAAAAGATTATGTATGCATTTTTTGACGTGTTTCCCCTGAGTTTTTGCTTTCTGACCTCCCGGTGTTGACTCCGGTTTTGCTGGCTTAGTGCAAGTGCTCCTGTCGTAAATTGTTTTACGGATTGGTGTTTCCATGATTGGCATATTTGATTTACATGTCAGTCCCTAGTAAAGTGCAGAGTTTTGAGACACTCCACTTCATTTATACAGCAACTTCCATAGAACAATAGTTGCTTGTTTTGGTAATGAAAACAAATTCCTTGGATGTGGACGGTAAACATCCAATGAGAAACGTAAGAAAAGGTTGCTTCGCAAACGTGCTGGGCGGAGAGACCAATGATAGGAAATCTCTTGTCTTGCAGATCCAATAACGTGACGATAGTAAGACACCAAAAATCCAATGAAATAACGTAGTTCAGCCGCTCGTCGCCAGTGGTAGGATGAAGATCAATTGCATGTGCCAGTTCAGGAAACACAGGAAGCAGTAAAAGTAAGATCTCTTCTTTTATTTACAGGAGCTTCATAAATGAGGATCATGCAAGTACCACTTACAGTTTAATGCTGTAACGGCATAACGAATCACACTATATACCCACATACATATTCAAAGATAACCCCCCGCAAGCACACAACAACATATTAATGAGGTAGATCACAATTTGTGACCCATTAGAAATCAACTGCCATCACCGGGATGGTGGCCTGCTGGGGTCAGCAGACCACTATTTCTGTGATTGCTTTTAAATAAAGCAGTCTTATTTTTAATGCAGCCCGTTTTCCTTAAAGGAAAACTGGTAGCATTTAAAAAGAAAAAATGAAACTTTGCAGTTTCATTTATTAAGAGTAAGCAGTGATCCGTGGGGCCACTGCCTGCTCTTAAAAAATATTTGTTTTCCATTCTCAAAGTTGAAGGAGCACCCTGGGGAATCCTTCCCATTTGCGAATGGGCTACCACCTCCTTCAAGGAGTTAGTAAAATATGAATGTTTTGCGACCCTAATTCTGTCGTGGAACATTCATACATCCCATTAAGCATTAATATTTGGCATTTGGACGGGATGGCCTAAATACAAAACCGAATCGCAAACGCAAATTGCGATTTGGTAACGTGTTATCGATTCGCAATTTGTGTTTCATACATGAGTAAAAGTATTTTTGCGGTCGGAAACGTACCGATAGCAAAAATGCTTAATACATGTGGCCCAGAGTGTTTTCAGAGTCGATAAAAATTAGTTGTGTAGGTATGAAGAAAATTGTAAGGGAAGGTGAGCCGCTGTGAGGAGTGAGGTTGTGCATCACAGTGTTTCAAGCTGGGATTCGTCGGTTGGTGTGCTTTTCCGATGTGATTGGTTTGTGATGTATTAGTGTAGCGATGAGTTGGACATGAAGCAGAAGAAGATGAAAGAGAAATTCATGTTGGCTCAGACAAAGCTTGCTCAGAAAGGTTTTCAGAACCCTTCTCTTATAGGGAACCTAGGAAACATACAGGGAGTTGTGATGCCACAATCAGGTTTTAAGAGAAGTCAAGGAGGAATGCCCATGTCCCAGGGAAGAGGTAGAGATATTCCTGTGGTTACAGGATTTGGATCAGATATTGCTGCTATGAAAAAGCTTACAGCTTGTCACCTCTGTCATAGAATTGGACATTGGAAAAGGAAATGTTCATATAATCCTGAAAATGTTGGAGGAAATGTGCAAAGGCAAATACAGAATGTGCCCGCACAGAGAATGCAATGTTAGTGTAGGGGTCAGTCACAATGATGCCAATTGCACCTGCAAAGATGGGGAATCCCATATTTAATTTAAACCAGATCCTACAAATGAAAACAAATCAATTTCAGAATTCCATGCCACAATTTCAGAACCCAAACCAGAATGCCTTGCAACACTTGCCATTATTCAAAACTGATGATTCTGGTTCAGAGAATTCTCAATGATGGTGCTGAGAGAGGAAGAAGATTGCGTATTTGGTGCAGTCTTAGAGGTAGACCAGAGTGGCCCATATGTAGATGCAGACGTCTATGGCACCCTGTATAATTTCTTATTGATACTGATGGTACCAGATTAACTGTTAGGAGAGTGGAAGCCCCAGACTTACTTCTCTCTGGGATAACTATCCAACTTGTATGAGGAACAAGTAAACAATTCAAACCTAGTCCCAGAAGGGGTACCAGTAAAAATAGGATCCTTTGAAGAGAAGCACCGATTTGTTGTTTGCGATTCAAGCCCTGTAAATTTGTCAGGGAGAGATGTATTGTGCAAGTTCAATTGCACTATTTGCTCAACATTGGATAGTGGAGCTTTGCAAACACATGATGAGGATGTGGATTTTAAATTGACCAGACAGCAAACGGAGACAGGAATATTCCCTTTGTTAACTGTTGATGGGTTACCTGAAGATCAGAAAGAAACATCGAATGTCAAAGTATGGGATTTTACAGGGAAGGATATCAGACTAATTAAGGTTGTAGATCCAGTCTGAAATATGGTGAAACCAAATGTTACATATCCCACGACACATCCGTACCATTTGACCCCAGAGACAAAGGCAGGAATACAACCAGTGATAGATGACATGTTACAAAAAGGAATCCTGAAAGAACTGATAGGAGGTCCATGCAACTCTCCAATATTTACTGTAACTGACCTATGTCGGGCTTTCTTCTCAGTGCCATTGCATGATGAAAGCCCATTTTTATTTTATTTTGTCTTCCAGCAGAAAGTATAATCATGGTATTGTATCCCACAAGGGTATACAGTGAGTCCATCAATCTTTAACCAGATTTTAAAAAGACTCTTGGAGTCCCTGATAATGCAACATAAATCCACATTTATCCAATACATAAATGATTTGCTTGTGGCATTGGAAATGCAGAATGCATGTAAAAAGGATATCACTGCACTCCTGAACCATCTGGCTGAGAACAGACACAAAGCGTTTCCAGGAAAACTGCGGTACTGCCAAAAATAAGTTCAATTTCTGGGACACATTATTGTGTGTGGGTCTAGGAAAGTATCCCCAGAAAGAATTAAAGAGATTTTGCAAAATACACCACCACAAACTCAGAGAGAAATCAGGATGTTTTTGGGAATGGTTGGCTACAGTAGACAGTGGATACCAAATGTTTCCTTGAAGGTAAAGCCTCTACTGAGGCTGACACACAGAGATGTGTCTGATCTGATTCCATTGGATAATGAATGTACAAAAGGATTCCTAGAATTGAAGGTAAAGTTGTGTTGTGCCCCGGCACTAGGAATGCCAGATACTGCAAAATAATTCACACTTATTTGCAGTGATACAGATGGGTGCGCTTCCTCGGTTTTGACTCAAACCCAGGGAGGATCTCAAAAGCCTGTTGCTTGCTTTTCTATCACCCTTGACCCTGTAGTGAGAGGACTTTCCGGTTACCTCAAAGCGGTGGCAGCGATAAGTGCTAGTCTGGAAATGAGCGAGAATATAGTGATGGGGTACCCATTAACTGTCATGATCCCTCACTCAGTGGAGCTGCTGTTAACTAGAACAAAGACTTAATACATGACCCATATCAGGTTAGCGTAATATGAGCAGACCATTCTGACCTTGGGAAATGTTGCCTTAAAATGTTGCACAGTGTTGAACCGTTCAACGCTATTGCCGGTAAATGATGATGACAATCATGATGAAAGTGAACATGCCTGTCTAGATGTGACGGAATTGTGTACAAAACCCCACCCTGACATAAAGTATGAACCCCTAAGTGAGCCTGATCATGTATTATTTGTAGATGGCTTATGCTCAAGAGGCAATAATGGCAAGCTTAGAGAGGCATATACCGTGTGAACCATAAATGATGTGGTCAAAGATTCATGGCTTCCAAAAGTTTTTTCTGCCCAAGTTGCTGAATTGAATGTTTTTACTAGAGCCTGCAGTTTAACTGCATGAATGAGAGTCACCATGTTGACTTCGGGCCAATACGGGTTTGGTGTATCCATGATTTTGGAAAGATATTGACACAGCAAGATTTTCTTACATCCTTAGGAACCCCCATAAAAAACTGAATGCATATCAAGAACCTACTGGATGCTCTGCAGTTTCCAGGAGAAATTGCTGTGCTGAAATGCTTGGCACATCAAGGAGCAAGCGGGTATGTTCCCATGCGCAACCAATATGCTATCTCAGTGGTCAGGTACCGTGCCATGTTAGCATGTTCATTTAATGGAGGTTTTACATGTGAGTCCAAAGAAGAGAGTTCTTTTGCCATGTTGATGAAAGTCACTGATAAGTGGGATGAGCTGAAAATGGCACATTAAAATGAGTCAGAGGCAGAATAGAATAGTTTGGTAAAAGCAGGTTGTGAGAAAAATACAAATGATACCTTGATGTCAGCAGATGGGAGACCAGTATTATGTGATAGTTTATTGTTTCCAATGACACGATATGTCCATGGATAGGCATATTTAGTGAGAGATGCAATGGTAAGACTTTTCAGACAGAATTGGTGAAACCCCAGATTCTGAATGCTGGCAGAAGAGGTTTACCATCCGTGCATAACTTTTCAACAGCTAAATGTAGGAAAATTAACACATTACTCTAACACACCTAGGGAGATTAGATGTCCCATTCAACAGGATGCAGATGGCTTTTATTGAAATGCCTGTCCATAACGGGCTGAAATATATCCTGGTGTAACTTCTTAAGAAGGGTGGAAGCCTACCCAACTAAAAGAAGCGACAGCCTCACTGTTGGAAAGTTTTTTCTGCATGAATTGATACCCAGGTTAGGCATGCCAATTTCCTGTGAGCTAGATAAAGGAACCCGCTTCAACAAAAAAGTTATGAAGATGATCTGCACAGTGTTACAGAATGAACAAAGATTACATTGCAGTTACAGACCAGAAGCCTCTGGTATAGTTGAACAGATGAATGGTACCATAATGTCTCCACCTCTCAGAAATGGGTAAATGCCTTACCATTGGTGCTAATGAGTATTTGTAGTACACCTGTTAGGAAGACAGGGTTATCTCCTTACGAGATATTGATGGGAAGGGCAAAGAGATTACCTGCCGTTCTCTCTTAAAGATTACTGACAATGTTATCGTGGATTACTGAAAAGGACTGGCTGACGTAGTCCATTCTGTCTCTCATCAGGTATCAGCTGTCACACAAGGTCCACATCAAGAACAGTTCCACAACTTCAATCCTGGTGACTGAGTCGTGGTCAATAAGTGGAGGGCTTGCCTTGAACCCAGATGGAAAGGCCCCTTCTAGGAGATCCTTACTACACACACAGCTGTTAAGTGTGTTGGAATCCTGAACTGGATTCATGCCTCGCAGTGAGCAATAATCCGGAAGAGGTGCCTTTGGTCTTTGATCCTGAGCAAAAGGCATTGGTGGTTGAACCACCAATTGAGAGACCGCCTAGACCAGCAACACCATTGACAGTCCAGCAACAATAGGACGAGAGGGGTGAAGATCAATAAACAGAAAATCAAGTACAATTTCATTTTACTTGTGGAAAATGGTGGAGTCTGCTGAATACTCACGATAACTCACTGCTGCAAATATACACCTGATGAGAGTTGGGAAATAGAAACCTTTGCAAAGAATGTTTCAAATTTTGAACCTAAATTTCGTGATTTGGAAACACCAAGTTTGTTCGAGAATTTTGGGAAGGGGATTACCATAATTGGCAATTGGTTTTCGACACAGTGGTAAAGGTTCAGAGGCCAGATGTACGACCATTCAGTTGAGCGAGTCGCGAATTGCGCAGAATTGCGGCTCGCAATTTGCGACTCGCTAAGCTGAATGTACAACAATGTCTCAGACAGTGTTTGCTATTCCCAATGGGGTCGCAAATTGCATGCCTCACCAATATTCTTGAGCCAAGCACAATTTGCGACCTCATTGGGAATGGCTAGCACTTACAGGGATGGTGGCCTGCTGGGGTCAGCAGACCGCCATGTCTGTGGCTGCTTTTTCAATAAAGCATTTTTTTTTTTAAATGCAGCCCGTTTTCCCTAGTGTCATTTTTTAAGGGCAAGCAGTGGTACCTGGGACCACTGCCTGCTCCTAAAAAATATTTATGCACCTATTCACAAAGGGGGAGGGTCCCCTGGGGACCCCTTCCCGTTTGCGAGTGATTTACCACCTACTTGAAGTAGGTGGTAAACTACGATTGTTTTGCGACTGAAAATAATGTCGCAAAACAATCATACATTGGTGTTAGACTCGCTATTAGTAAGGGACGTCCTTAGCATGCCCCTTCCTAATACGGAGTCGCAAACCATATTTTGCGAGTAGCTAATAGGTTAGCGACTCACAAAATATGGTTTGTGCATGGGGCAGACCAATTTTGTGTCCCAAACGGGCTGAATTCCCGTTTGCGACCGCAAAGAATGGTTGTACATCTGCCCCCAGGTTTGTTAAGTAAGTTTGTACTGATGTTACTCACATAAATTGTTATAAGATTTCCACGTTCACAAATCTTGTAACAGAGGACCGTGGCGGTTGCATTGCAATTTGGCCTGTGGGACCCCTGACACTATGCTGAACGGTCACCAGCTCGGTTAGGTTGGCAGGCGGATATGAGTCCGCCCGCTATCCTGATCAGGCCCTTAATTCCTTCAATGTTGTGTGACCTCCCTCTAGCACTCAACACTGGGTGGGAAAACATCCTGCCCCAAACCGATCGCACAGCAAAGTTTTGCCTCAAAGGCCACCCACAACGTATATGTTTTGAGTGGTTTAGTGAAGTGCATTATGGGTAGGGTGGTTCACTCAATCTAAACATGAGTTTGTCACTGACTTTCATGGCGGGAAAACGCTAATTACTGGGACAATCAGGGTGGAATGACGAAGTATAAATATAGGACGGAAGTAGGGGGCGAATTAACATATTTCCGAACGAAGATGACGAAGGTTTAGTTTGCGAGTGCAAAGCAGGTATGTGAAACTGTTGTTTTGTTTGTTTTAGGCTTAAGGGGCAATGTGGACTGTGTGTGGAGATAGAAGTGAGGATAAATGGCAGTGTTAAAGGGAAAAAAGAATGGGTAAGAGAGTATGAGAAAGAGAGCGTTATCAGTCACAGAAGTTGATAATATGTGAGTTAGAAGAAATTCAGAGGAAGTTAGGATTTAAGTAATATTAAGATTGAGTGAGACATGTTGAGTGAATGGGAACGGGGAGTGATCAAAGGGGTTGCTGAGGTAGTGTGGTGAATTTTAGCGTGTAGTTTGGAGGTGAGATAGGAAAGGAGCGTATGGGAGAGAGAGTTTAATGTAGGTTATGTGAGATGGTTGATTCGAGCTTTAGAAACAACGGTAAAAACATTGGGTAGTTGGTCGTGTGGTAAATAAAAGGCCCAAAAGGGTGTAATTGAGTCAACTGATCAGTAGGTAGATTGGTTCACCATGAAAGTGGAGGGGCAATAAAGACAGTGGTTACGAAGGATGTCTGTAGGAAATACATAAGACATTTATGTGAAAATGCATATTGATTTATGTTGATGTAAAACATGCAGAGATGGATAATATGTTAATGGTAATGCATTTTATTATTTACTTCCAATACCCCCTGACGAAGGGCGCTTGACAGCCCGAAATGCATTGGGTCTCTTTTTTTGAATAAATGCTGCATTGAACGAACTCCTGCATTGGTCGTGCTTTAGCAAGAGGTCCGGTCGGGCACAGCTTCAGCATTAGAAACTTGGAGAATGGCAGAATAACCTGTGTGTGGATTGAAACTTATAGCGGATGAATAATAGAGGAATGATAACTGGAAAATATGGTTAAAATGGAAGAAATTTGAAGTTTAATATGGACTAATTTTTCTAGCCTTTGAGGTAAAACTTTGCTGTGCGATCGGTTTTGGGCAGGATGTTGTCCTACCCAGTGTTGCTTTATCTATGGTGCTGTTTGGGCATGGCACCCAATCGATACGCACGCATTCCAGAACAAACATTGGAGAAACACGGATTATATGTTTAAACAAAGATGTGCATCCCACCACTTCAACTCTCCCTCTAGCGCTGCCATCACCTTGCCATTGGAATACAAGCAGTACCTGCTTTCTCCAGAAGTGCCTTATCTTCTGAGAGGTATGATAATCTCAGGTACTGTCAACTTTATCAACAAGGTACTGTTGCTTCTCTACTGTATAGGATTTTAGGTAGTTTAGCTTTCAACAGCAGCACATGTGTTTCCAAGAGGGAGAATGACTTTAGTTTCATGATCTTTCTCATGCAGTGCCTTCTCAGCACTATACTATACTAATTGCTGAAGAAGCCAAATAAATACCATATTTCCTGTCAACTATGCCTTCACAGTGCTATAAGTAACCAGGTAGTGTCAACTTACCTTGGGAGGGCTTTTTGCATCTGGGAGTGCCTTGTTGTTGTGACTAAATACCCCAGCAGAGCTTCTTCTAAACTATATTGGTGCTACTGGTTTGAACTAGTTCCAAGTAAAATTTCTGTTGCATTAGGATAATTTAGTTTAATTTTGGTACTTTCACGTTAAGCTTGTTTCTTGAGATTCATGAAATTATGCTAAAATGCCATGTTCACTGTTCGCAGGAAAAAGTGGGTTGGAGAACCTCTGAAACAATGCAGCTGTTTGTGGTGCTTGTGTTATTTTATGCTTTTTTAACCATGAATTATGCCCTTGTGTCTAAAAGGGACCCAACGGCACATTTCACAATAAAATATAGTGGCAATTGCCGGTTTGACCTTTTAGTAATCGTGCATAATTTTTTCAGAACTTTGCATAATTACACAAATACAAATTGCACAGATTTCACACACCTTTACATCTAATTGTGCCTTCTCTGATGTATTGAAGACAGAAAAAGGGGGGACCTGGCTCCGTTATACCTTACTCTCCTATTATTTTAGAGTAACAAACAGACCACTGTCTTATCTGTTTGAATGGAATTTTTATTAGACCATTCTTTTTTTCTCTCAATTATTCTTGTTATATTTACCACAAATAATTTAGTTACATGAGAAGTAGAGAGACACATATTTTTCAAATTAACATACAAAACATAAAAAATACTTGTGACAATTCACAATAGACAACATCTGCAATATACAAAAAACATTTATATACAAAAACACTTAACGTTTGCATCATAACATAGAATACTAGAGCAATCTTGTCGCTATCTTGCTTTTTGAGCCAAACATGTGTCAAACACAGGGGATACTTAGGGTGTGTGTGTGGGGCATACTATTTAATACAATTCCCTCACATACTACAACAAACTTATTCCAATTCCTCCGTGTTGAAAAGTGCCGACGCATTTCAAGACCCAGTCCACTGGTACTGGGACTCTCATCATGGCTTCATATTAATGGTTAGCAATTTCTAAAAAACAAAAATGGACGATGCAAACTCCACATCAGTAAAATGTAACCTCTCTCATTAAGTACGGTTATTTATATATTGTGTACCTGATTACCTGGTCTCCGAACAGAGCTGCTGCTCTAACTTGTATTTACGTAGTAACCGAATAGACCCTTAAAGGTAATTGCTGCAGGGCGCCTCGTGTTTAATGCCGGTGTAGTTTTCTGAAAAACATTCAAATGGAACAACCAATTCATGGTCGTATCTATTTCAGTTTGTTAAAATACAATAACATTAGGCAAATGAGCGGGAAAGGTCAAAAGTGTACCTTCCAAAACCGTCTCCAATCAATCAGACGCGGGCGTGTATCTCCGCGGTGGTTGCCTCCCTACAAGCGAATGGGGGCACGTTACTTAAGCCGCAAACTTGCCAACAATTGTAAAAGGAACAGCCAGTTTCCTCTGAAATTTCCGAAATTCAGCTGGAAGAAGCAAACTATGGGCTGACAAACACAGGCTTTCAATTGAATCTTTCTCTGAAGAAGAGGAGCATGCTGCCATGCGATTGCTTCCAGCTGCAATGGACCCAGGTGAGAACAGTATTCCAAATGAGATATAGAAGATATTTATAACTGACCAATATTTGTATTAAGATGACTTGAAGATGTGAATGTCATCTATTATTTAAAAGAGGGAAACTAAGAACATTTTGAACACTGGGGAAAGCTCCTACAGTATGCTATTCAGATAGACCTATCACACTACCACAATCTGATTATAAGATAAACATTAAACAATTTGCAATAAGTGTGGAAGTAATAATAGGTTATCTTGTATCTCAGAATAAAACATGGTTTATTCCCGGTCCCTTATCTGCATCCAATCCACAATATCTGTGAGAAGTGCACATGTAGAAACAGAGAAAATGCCACTAGAGATATGTTTTTTCGATATCAAAAAGCCAATAGACTTGGGTAATTGCCATTTTTTTAGATATAGGCAGAAAAGGGACACACTTCTCAGTTCATTTAGGTTCTCAATTTCTTATATCAAAATTTGACTGCTGAATTTGTTCTTGAAGGGGAATCCACAGGAATAACACAAATTAGAAGAGGAATTTACCTGGAGTGCCGATTGGCTCCCCTGCAGTTCACTTTATTTATCAAACCCCTCTCTTAATCTATCACCAATGAGTAAATCATTTTTTCTAGTCCCAAGGCATGTTCTGCCATCAAAAAAGGCCACAATGATGTAACTTTGTTATACAAGGTAGCAGCAAGAATGACTTGTCTAAGAATATTCTGCTTGACCTTTGCTGTTTAGGGATGTCACTAAATAATTGTTTCTTCTTCCTTTTATTTCTATCTCTTTTGTGCATTTTGGATTAAACTTGAAGGGTTTAGAAGCATGTTTTATGGTTTGAAATTATTATTTAATACACTGTAGAGAATCTGAGGATATTTAAATCATGTTTTATCTTTTGGCAGTGTTTAATTCTTACAGTGACTGGTGATATGGTTGGCTCATAGGAATCTTGCACACACAACAAGATGATGGACGGAGTGCTGAGACTTTTCAGATACTCACCTCCAGTCACAGATCTGGATTGAATCCATCATCGCTCTTCTGCTCACTAAGCAACTCCCGTTTGGACCCAGACATATGCAAATGAGTCTTGACATTGCTCCTCATGGGAACAGTCCAGTTGAACAGCCAGGCCAGGTCCCACCTGGAACAGAAACAAGCCTCCTGGGACTGGTTTCATGCTATCACCCCTCTTCATGCAGGCTAGCTTGAATCTAGTGGCACAGGGAGCAAGGGACCGATGTCTGGGCATAGCCTGGCCACTTTGGTTAAACATAGCAAACACACTAAGATGGACGGAGTGCTGAAACCTTTCAGACACTCACCCCAAATCATACAAATCTTGGCCAAATATGAGCTATCACATTTATCCACAGACACAGAATGGGTAAAAATCCTTTGATGCAACAACCCCCTTTTCTAACAAGTCAGTATTGATAGATATTCATCTTTAAATATACAAAGAGTTGGCACAGTTGATCACCCATACAATATCATAATATTCAGTAAGGAGTAAGTTAATAAGGCCTAACTATGTCCAGGAACTTTTTTTCATCAAAACATTTGACTATATCACTCTTACTTTAATAATCCTTTAATATACTTGCAAACCAGATGAAATCCTGACAGAGTGAGTGTGAGAGGTAATAAAATGCCAAAGAGGGTAATGGGATGTGAGTTTGAGGGAAACTGCAATACGCAGACTTTTTATGCTTCTCCACTGGACACATTGCCAATGGGAAGAATCTACACACCCTGTATTACTTCTCCTTTAAAATAAATAAGTGCTTTATAGCAATCAGTGCAAAAAAACAATATGTTTTGTAAACATTGTAAAAATACTGTTGCTGTCTATTTTGGGGGTTCAGCAGCTGGATAAACATTGATAATCACTGATTTCACAAAAGATTTGAAAAACACTGAGAAAGCATCACTGGTATCCACGAAAATAAACACTGTAAATAGAACAGCCTATAGTAGGTCACACAATGTATCTCTGCTGTCTTTGTCTGTTTCAATGCCTTCCCTGTTGTTTGTACAAATACTTTTTACTAAGCTAAATAAAAGTAATCCCAATCATATATGAGAAATAGTTTTATGTTATAACTAAGGAAGTGAACAATGATAGTAGTAATTTATGATTTTCTGCAAATGTTATGGCTTAATGTTTTTCAGAAAGATCCTCTTTAAGACATTCCAGGACTGTGCCAAAGGCTTGCACTTTTTGAAAAAAATGTAAGTTGGTGAACGAAAGAGGATGCATCCCATTGTGGGAAAATCCTGTCCTCCCAACTGAACTAATCCGAGTTTATGATCCATAGTCTAACTAGGGCATTTAGGAAGTTAATTAGATGCTCAATAACAATGTTTTTTGTCTTACTCTGAGATATAGGAGACATTTGTGATAGAATGGAAAGGTTTTTTTAAGTACTTACAGATGCAAAGCTATTTTAACACTTATAGGAATATGTCTACGAGTAACTTTGATTCTGTATTTTGCAGTTTTCCTGACAGTGGCTGTATTGGTCTGGTATATCCGATATTGGTAGGAACTATAACCACAAAAAAAAAAACATGTGCTCTGTCATCTTTTTATCTAAAGGCCCCAAGATATGGAAATAAATAAATGCAGACTTGCACCCACTCCCTATAAATTCCAGCCTAAAGAGAATGCAATTCTTTTGTCTTTATTGGCCATATTACACCCCTAAGAAAATAAGTAAAATTGCAACTGAACATAGTAATAAATGTGTTTGATTCCATGATGCTTTAGGTGATTCTAAACATATCTTTTGGGGGTGCTCCAGTTTGCAACCATTCTGGACAACATTTTGCTAGAAACTTGAGGTTATAACTTGTGCTCCTGCAAAACGAGACCCTTCCGTGTGCCTTGTTGGAAGGTGGTGAAATGTGGGTCAGAATCAGAACATAGCTAACCTGATATTTTTGAGCTTTTTGGTTGCAAGATCAATCATTAAAAAGAAATACAGAACAGCACACCCCACACACACAGTTGTGGAATTGACACTAAAAAAGGAAAGATCATGCATTTAGAAAAGGTACATTTTGCGCAAAGGGCTCAATCAAAGAGAGACTGAAAGAAACTGGTACTGGATAAATGTACTTTAAACAAATATAAAATGCTATAACGCTATCCGATTTGGGATACACTGAGGAAGAAAATAATCACAAAAACCTATTAAGATATACATTTGCGTGGGTAATTTTCTTTTCTCAGCTTCAGTTACTGTTGGACTTGGCCCTTTTTGCAGGGTCATCCCTGAACTTTTTGCCTTCCTCCTGTATTTTTTCTGACCTGCTGTTGGCTGTTTTATGACTCTGGGCACTTTACCACTGCTGATCAGTGCTAAAGTGCATATGCTCTCCCTATTGTAAATTGATGTATGGATTAGCGACTCCGTGATTGGCTGGTTTGGTTTACTTTTCAGACCCTAGTACAGTGCACTGAGTGTGTACAGGGCTTGTAAACCAAAGGCTGCTGGTGGGCTTGCAGCACTGGTTGTGCCACCCACAGAAGCAGCCTGTAAAAGTGTGTCTCAGGTCTTCCATTGCAGAGCCTGTGTGCAGTCTGGTACTGCCATGTTGACTGGGCAAGTGCACCCACTTGCCAGTCCCTAAACCTTCCCTTTTCTTCATATCAGACACCCCTATGGTAGGCCCAAGGGCAGGGTGCATTGTAAGTATAAAGTAGGACATGCATGTGGCATGTCCTAATAGTGAATTACAGCCATTTTTGTTTTTCACTATTGCAAGGCTACCTGCTCCCCATAGGCCAGAATTGGCAGTTTGATTATTACATCTTATAATCCTAACTGACTCAGGGAACTAGGTAGAAATTCGAGTTTAGTATGCCTGAACTCAGAATGATAACATGCATCTTTTAGTGAAGTTGGTTTTAACATTCTGTGTTTGAAAATACCACTTTTAGAAAGTAGGTATTTTCTTGTCTAACCATCCAAGCCTGCCTCTGCTAGGTTGTGTATACCTTGTCTGAAATTTGAGTGACAGGGGCTGGGGGATATCAGGAGACAGGATGAGTCAGCACAGGGCTGAATAGAGAGATCTGCATGTAGATGGGTGGGAGGAGTTGCACCTGGGACCTGAATAGGGCTGTGCCTTCCCTCCACAATGCTGGCTCCACCTACTGTGGTGTGTCTGATGTCCCTGGCCTGCACTGTAAAAGGAAAGAAGGAGTCATGTAAACAGAGTGCTCCAGGACTGACCAGAACCGGTTTGGACCAGAGAACAAAGAGAAATTGTGTATAAAAAGGGGGGACCCAGACCCCAGAACTTTAGATCACTTTTGGGAAACAAGAAGAAACCTTTGCTGAGGAAAGGAACCAGAGGAACTGAGGAGAGACTATCCCTAACTGAGTGCTGTTTGGGGGATTGGCCTGCAGTGGTTACCTAACTGCCAAAGAAAGGAGAAAGGAACTTTGTGTGTACTGTATTCAACTTGTGAAGGATCTCCAAGGGCTTCAGAAAGAGCTTGGCTCCTGCTGAAGTCTAAGGGACAACAGACTTCACCCACCAGCTCCACAAGAGTTCTTTGGAAGTGCCTGCAGTTGTGTTGGGCTTTCTGAGGGATTGCACAAGGAGCTGGAAGCGCGATGCACGAAGAAGAAGCACGTCACTGAACTGCTGCTGTCGCTTCACAATGCGAAAGCGCCTCGCATCACCGGAGAAGAGGATCGACGTCGCATCAGAAGCCGCCGCATCACCGGGAAGCGTGTCACAGGGCCTGTCACGGCTCAGAAGAATCGTTGAGTCGCCGCACGGCCGTCGGGAGTGCACGCATCGTGACGCATCAAGAAAAAGACGCCATCTTTGTTTCATCGCACCGGATCTTCATCGCATCACGGCATTGCGGGTTTCATCGCCACGATATCGCAGTAAGAAACCGATGCATCACCTCCCCTCGCAAAGAAGAACCAACGCATCCCTTACGCATCAGTAGGGACCCGACGCATCACCGTTCTTGCGTGTAAGGAACCGACGCATCACCTTCCCTGCACCACTTTCGTTGTACAGCGTTACGCATCCTAAGGTACATTGAACTCAAAGTGTCACAATTTACATCTTAAGAGAACTAAGCTAATTCTACCATTTGAAAAGTACAGTATTGTGGATTTTTGTCGTTTGTGGTCTTGTGTCAAGTCTATATAAAAAATACTTATTTTCATACTACAACTTGTGTGGTGTCCATCTGTAGTGTTGTCACTGGATTACTGTATGTGTTCACAAATGCTTTACACACTGCCTCTGAGATAAGCCTGTCTGCTCGTGCCAAGCTACCAAGGGGGTGAGCAGGGGTTATTTTAGGAGTGCCCTTACCCTGACTAGAAGCAAGGGTGCCTATTTGGTCAAAGGTACTCTGCCAGCTAGAGTCCCCCAGTTCTAACAGATACCTTGATCAGTTTTAAGTATATCAATTTAATTGAAATTGACGTATCCTTCAATGAATACTGCCCAATATAAATGCAATGGTCTTGCTAATCACTAGGTGTATACAGTTCTGAAGATAAGAGACAATATTGACAGCCTTGATCTTCCTTGACATGTTGTTCATAATCCCTTCTTCAAGAAAGATCCCATTGTATCTTGATTCTTGTTTTTTATTATATCAGAAACAGATGTTTAATCCCTTTCCTGAACTAAACACATACATTGTTCCTCAAAATCACTCACTCTCTTGCACAAGAACATGAACAAGCACTTCATTCAGCTTTTGTCTCAAATTTTAATGGCCTCTTTTATACAAGACACTTATTTGGAAGCCCTTAAACCTATGTTTGACTTAAACGATTTAAAAAATATATATATTTGTTCGTTTTTGCAAGATATAACAAATAAATTCAAAAGACAATATAAATTGCACAATCCCAGCTCAAATTTGATTGTTGTCATCGTCATCATCCTCAGTTACAAAGCAATGCAGATACTGTTCAACTCATTATTTGCCATTCTTTAAGTCCACATAAAATTTAACTCAAAACACTGCCCCATCGCAGCATCCACATAGGTCTTAAGGTCTCATAATTGGATTGAGTCAAGATTTGATGGCATCCATATTGAACATGAGGCACTACAAAAAGTTCCTGAGCATTGTAACCCATTTACACCAGGGTAATAAAGGCCAGTAGACTCATCAGATTCATCCAGGAGATTACATTACACAATCACCACAAACAGGAAAATGTATTATAATTTCAAAGTACAAATAATTATTCATATATTGTTACACAAAGAAAATTCCAAGTGGGTCTATCATCTGCCCCTCCCCCCTTCAAACGTATCAGTAGTACTTTGGAGGTCTACGTAATATACTGACACTCATTTTTCTGGTCTGTTCCAACAAACACTGCATATTCATAGTTGCTCGTGCAATCAAATCTGATCTGCATGCCACATACTGAAGAACTCACATCCTACTATCATGGCATCAATATACGCACTTAGCCAATAATAGTGCCAGATCCACAAAATAGGCATCTCTTTCTGGAAAATGTAATGAAAAATGTAAAGGTAGCACACAAGTCGGAGAGGATAGCATCAGCTCACAATCTCAGTGAGCATTATGGTTACTCGTTGCCAATAGTCAAGGACCACAGACCAAGACCAAACCACAAGAAAAAACTGAGCTTCATTAGCATTATATCTTGGGCAAGTACTGGGGTGTGTGTCGTAGACACTATACAATCTCATAAGGGTTTGGTAGGTAAAATGGAGGTAATTAAACAGTTTTAATTAAAACAGTATATTATTCCGTTTTCCTAGCATTACCAAATGGTTTTAATATCCCACTAGCAAATAGATCACTCACTTTATTGACCACTTACCTTACCCAGAACCACCTCTGAATAATTGATGCAACCATGCATTTTGTGGGAAACTCCATAATGCTGTCCCTGGGATACATGGTGTGCCTTCTCACATTTTGTTCAGACAACAATTCAATTGTTAGTCTCCCATCAACAATTGTAGTAAAGTACACTTATGGTCACTGTTCCCTAGAACGTGCGCGGGGGAGCGCGCGCGCACTAAAGTCTCCCCAAGTGTGCAATGTCCCAATTGTGGCGCGCACACACAACACAGCCCGTTCGTGCCGCCACTTTTAAAATGCCTACACTTGCTGCATTTTTTTTCTTAATAGTGCACGCCAGCTGGGCAGTTTGTGGGCCTTTGTGAAAGTATTCTTGTTAATTGCAGCGCCGTCATGCGCTGCAATTAACATGAATACATTCACAAAGGCCCACAAACTGCCCCGCTGACGTGCACTATTAGGAAAAGGAATGTGGTAATCTTGAGCGCGACGTGTTTTTGATTCTGAAAGAACACGTCGCGCTTTAGATTACAACATTCCTTTTCTAATAGTTGGCATCTGCGGGGCTGAATGTGGACCTTTATAATAGTTTTCATGCTAATTGCAGTGCACACAGGCGCTGCAATTAACAAGAATACTATCTCAAAGGCCCACATTCAGCCCCGCAATATCAGCAAAAGGAATGCAGTCATACATAACGTGTGCTTTTAGAATTGTCTGAAAGCAAACTTCGTATTTGACCCTGCAGTTCTTTAGCTAATAGTGGGCAGCTGCGGGGCTGAATGTGGGCCTTTCAGATAGTATTCTTGTTAATTGCAGCGTTGGTGTGCACTGCAATTAACAAGAATACTATCTCAAAGGCCCACATTCAGCCATGCACTATTAGCAAAACTAATGCAGGGTCAAACACGTGTGCTTTCAGAATCACGCTGCGTTTGACCCTGCATCTCTTTTGTTACAAGTGTGTGGCTGAATGTGTGTCTTTGAGATAGTATTCTTGTTAATTGCAGTGCACACCGGCGCTACAATTAACATGATTATTATCTCAAAGGCCCACATTCAGTCCTGCAGCTGCCAACTATTAGCAAAAGGAATGTAGCAAATGTAAAGCAGGACGTGTGCTTTATAGCTGCCAAGGTTTCAGATTGCCACGTGGGACTTTTTCATATGTATCAGTGTAATATGAGTGACATTTTAAGGATCATGAGTACATAGCTACCAGGGTTTCAGATTGCTATATGTTACATTTTCATTTTTTTCAGTGTAATATGAGTGACATTTTCTCACAAGCAAAATCAACACACTAAAATTCACTGTTTAACAACCGCGACGGCAAACAGCTATGCGACATTAATTGGGGTGCAAGAGAGGCTGAGGGGCACACATAGCCGGGCAGCAGCGGAGTGAGCAAGGGCGCTGTAGTATTGCAAGTACGTTGTTGCACGGTTCGTGAAAACTATCAACCAGTAGAAACTGTGAGGTGGACTCTTTTTCATGACATTTACAAAATCACTAAATCGTAGGTCTTGACTAAGTTCCCCTTCATTTCCCCTTAGAGTCAAAACACAAATTAGGTGCAAGGCGACATTATTGATGCATTCGCATGCACAAGGTATAAGTAGAAACAGGGCCGGCTTTAGCACTGGTGGCGCCCTGTGCGACAATGTTTTGTGGCACCCCCCCAATGACCACCTCCACCACAGACTCCCACACTACCACCATTTGACAGTGCTCCTCAAGTCTCAATAACCACTGTCTCTTAGATTAATTTTGTTTTATAGCACGACTCATACCAGTTTAAGGTGTCAGAACACACACATTGCACAGACACAATCATACATGTGTAAATGAGCGTATAGGAAATGTTACATTAGACAAAGGCCTACAAGGTGTAGGAGTAAAATGTCATCCATTCTGGTAGGCAGTATAGTTTGAGTCTTTGGTCTTGAAAAATACAAATTCAGAATTTTTAAAAGTTACACCCATGTTGGGGTTTTTCCTAAATAAGAAGAATTGATTTCTACATGAATGAACCCTTTTTGCAATATTAGGATAACAAAAGACTGGCAAAAAACACACATAGCTCTTAACACATTCCTTGCAGTTTGCATGCAGCTCTTTGCTGACAATTAATATATTAGGATTTTAACTTATACAAGTAACTACAGGATCTCTCTGACAAAAGCGGTAACCCATTGACCAATTTATATTTTATGCACTTTATGATATGAATGGGACACGTTATTTGCAGCAGACATATTAACCCTCTGCACTACAAGTCAACATTTCTTAGACAAAGCTCCAGTCTCTCTCCAGGAAGTACATTAATCAGATGAGTTATCTTGACATTTTTATTGCTGGAACTAAGAAAGCCGCACCAGCTGCCTCTATAACAATAAACATGGTGCCCCCACCCCAAGTCAGCGCCCGGTGCGATGGCACCGATCGCACCGCCCTAGAGCCGGCCCTGAGTAGAAACATTCATTTTGGCATTGAAATACCCACACATGGGGAGGCATGGCTGGCAAGATGTCGACAAGAAGTGCTTCTTCCTGGATACAAAACTGTAATTTTTAATCCAACGCTGAATCCTGCAGTCCCTGCCACCTGGGTTAAGACAGAGAGCCGAAAGAGGGGGCTAACGGCAGAAACAAAGTTGTGTGAGCCCTGCAGCAAGCCACTGGTGTGGAGGTCCCTGAGGAGAAGACTCCGAAGTGGAGGCTGTGTGAAGAAGGGCTGACCCAGTGGAGGGCGGTGTCTTTTTGCGGGGGTGCCCTGGGGGCTGACGAGCCACTGGCGAGAACCGGCTGCGCAGCGGTCAAAACAGGCGATCGGTCATAACACAAGGGCCTGCCTGGATCACCCCGAGGGGTTCTGGTAATTGCCAGCCGGGGGACGTGTTTGCAATGAGGAGGCATTGGAGGCTGCCGAAAACAGCCAGACTGCAGCATAAGAGGAGAGGGTGCCTGTGGGTTTGTACTGGCGCCACTTGTGGAGAAAGTGGGCTGTGGGGAGCAAGATTTGAGATATAGAAAGACAATACAATATTCACCAGTGCAGGAATAATGTTACATACTGTTAAATGTTGTCTCCGCTTCAGGTATAGGAATGTTACTGCAAAAGGTCACAGGGAGCACCCCTCACATGTTAAAGTCTTTCTTCGCTCTCCACGAGATGAGGCACAGAGTCAGTGACTGGTGGCCCTGTCCTCTGGCTCCGTGGGCGTACAACTGGGGCACTGATTGCCCCACTAAACAGCTAGCTGGATCAATAAAAATCATACACTCGTGATTAGATATAGATTAGACCGAAGTCGGGAATGTTTTCAACTCCAAGGCATGTTTTTTCTCTAAATACCATGAGCTTAAGTATGCATATTCATTAAAAGCATGCATTTTAAAAGCGAGCACACTTACTAACAAGCACCGACGCGCCTATTTACCAGAGCTTTGTCCTCTCGCGAATCATAGACACCAGAGTCCTCCTGGCCACAACAAATGACTCCCTCTGCAAACATGCCACCCGGACTGCATTCAGACTCAGCAATTGCACAGTGCGTGCTCTAGACTCCAGAAGCCGCCACGAGTCCGTGGGATTGGGACTTGGCGGTGGCAGGGATCATTCATGATTATGCTTATATTACCATGCTACGGTGTAAGCACTGCCCTGGCATTGCCACATCCTGCGTAATGCCGCACACAGCCATGAGGATTACTTCCTATTTTAACTAATACATTGTAGCCAGCAGCCCGCAAAGCCTACCTGGAGGAGCGTTCTCGCACAGGCCTGCTACCACTCCAGTTTCAGCATAGCGGAGTTATGGCTTGACAGCCAAGGCAGGTGCTATGCCTATTGTGCGTGAATTTGCATTTCAGTGCGGACCACCACACTGAAATGCGTTGGTCTAACACCTGATGCGTGGTCCTTGGCAGGGGCGTGAGTAACACTTTCTCGCCAGCAAAATCAAGCCATAAAGAGGAGTGAAACGTATATAGAAATGACATGCATTGCTGTCAAGGTTTCACATTGCTCTGTGTGACCTTTTCATGATTTCAGTGTAATTTTTAGTGACATTTTAACAACTATGAGTGACGCTTTCTTTCCAGCAAAAGATAGCTGGCAAGTTTAATTTTCCTTATGTGACATTTTCATATTTTCCTTGTATTTGTGTGACATTTCTATTCTTATGTCTGATGAGTCTCAATATTTTGTTTCCCAACAACATTTTGATCCATAACTAATATAACAGTGAATTACTTAACATAGTTTTTAATCCCGATTCGCACTGCACCTGAAACTGTAACTGTAGAACTTGTGATTTCACATCTGATTTTAGTGTGTGTTCCCTTTGTATACTTTACAAAGCTTGTATTGCATTTCATGATGTTTCCTTTTTACATATAAAATTGTTTTGAAATAAAAAAGGCATCTACATAACACTTCAAGCATACCGAATAGTGACCACTTCCTTTGCAATACAAGGTGTTGCTGGATTTTCTTTGAAAAAGACGTCTTCACATCTACCTTCAATAACCACTGTTCAACTACTTACACTTGAACATGAGGCATCACTGATACTAGCAGCAATTAAAACCTTTATCGCTCACAAATGTAGAGATTGAAGAAGAATCAAATTTAAGCAAAACAAACTAATATGAGCAGAGAACGACATTAAAGCACAATAGACTCTTTCCTTTCTGAAATCCGCCACTCTTTCAACCTATTCCATTTTAATGGGATCAAGCGCGACAAATACACTTTCCTGATAGTGACTAGGGACAGAATTGTGTCAAAGGTAATTTACTGTAGTATTGCTTGAAAGAGTGTTCTAACTTTAACCAAACACTGTGTAAGGCACCGCAATGACAAGCTGGGTGATGCTAGGTCAGTCTCCTTGTAATTATTACACACTCCTTTGGCATTGCAAGCCAATGCACGGGGCAGTATTGGGACACGGTTTTATGCAACTCCGTGCTTAAGCTCAGTAGTTTCAGGAGCCGGAAAATAAGATAAGGCTCCGGGGTCATTGTGAGGCTTGACCCAGTGCTGTGTATTTAAAGGCTTCTCCAAGCCGCCCACAGTCAGATTCATCTAGTGCCATATCCATGTGTAATGTATATATGTGATCTTGTATAGGCTCTCAACATTTTCCTACCCTATGAACAGTGCTCGACTTGAGGATCTTTAGTAAAATCTTATTATGGTACCACCGTTCGAGTCCTATGCTTTTCTAAACCCGAAGTGTACTTGCCTGTGTAACCAATTCATGTCATGGCGTGTGTATCTAAATTGAACACCTGCCTTTAGACCCTTCATGTGGTGCTACAGGTGTGGAAATGCACCGTCCTTTCACTTTTTAAAGCAAAAATTTGGAGTGATATTTGCGCTGCACCCACACGCGTGGTCTGATTCCCGGCGCACATAGCCTGGGCTGCAGTGCACAGAGACCTTACACTGCCGCACACAGAGGAAAAGAATTAGAGGGAACATTGCTTATGGTTTATATTTCTCAGAAACCCCTCGAGATTGACATATGTCAAATTGAGTCCTCTACAAACACAGTCTGCACTGGCTGTGTCTCTCCAAACCTCTATAATAAAATACAACTCCGCACTATGAACTCCTAGTACTCTTAGCAGGTCAGAGCTGTAACCTGTGCAAAACAACTCTTGTCCTGTCATCATCCCAAATCAACCCACTAAGGAAAAGCATGATTCCCTAAAGAACAAAGGATTTAAAACCACTAGCAGTGTTGCAAAACCGTACAGCATAAGTCAAGACTATTATTTTAACCAATCCAACTCTATCAATTACTGCAGCTTTTTCCAAAATCCAGTAAAGTTAATGAGTGTACCAACTGCTCTATATAAATTATCCAAAATCAATACTAATCATTGAGGTATACTCACACTCCAAATATAAATAACTTCCGGACCTGCAAAAGTCCTTACCTATAATGTCACCTCTTTCTTTAACGGAAACACACAAGATGTGTGCTAGTTAACAAGTAAGCCAGGGTGGAGACCAAAGAAGTCCACCATTTACATAAAGAGGGTTAGGTCTAGGCCTGGGCGGTAAATTCCGTTCCGTTCGCGAAATTTGCGGAATTTGCGTAATTTCGCGTTCCGCGGAGAACGCGAAATTACCCAAAAATCTGCGTTCCGCGACTTCGCGAAATTTTTTGCTTGTTCGCGTTCTCAATATGCGTGTTCGCGAGATATTTCACCCCGAGCACGCAAACAGCGATCGCGAACAGGAAAAAAGTATCGCGAACAAGCAATTCCGCGTGTTCGCGGAATTTCTGCGTGTTCGCGGAGATTTTTTACCGTTTCGCGGAGATTTGCGTAACGCGATTACGCAAATTCCGCCCACCCCTAGTTAGGTCAGTCAATAAATTTCTAATATACAATAACACATCAGTAGTGTACAAAGAAATGTAATGCATACTGTGATTCAGTAATATGACCCTGGAGGAATGCATTAATTGAACCCGACACACTAAATGTTTTATACAGTAAAGAGGATAGGAGATAGCAGACACCCTTGCCTCAAACTGCACCAAGATCACGCGACCTGTCTGCACTTGAGGTGTAGTACTTGCATATACAATGGCAATTCACTCAATATTATCAGAACAAAGTTCAATTTTCAAGGCATTGCATATAGATAACACAAGACAAGAATACAGAATGATTTCTCATTGCCAAGGAACATCACACAGGCAACAGCTCAACGTTCAACACACTAGACATCAAATAAAAGCACTGTCTGAGATTTGAGGAAGTACTAATTTCTGATACAAAACCATTTCAGTTCGAATGGATCAAGGAGGTCAAGAGCTTCAAAATCCAGATTGTGAACAATTTACTAACAATTTTACTGTCCATACAAGCATCGCTATAGGAAGATAGGAAGCTTTATCCAACAAATCCCTAATCTGTATCTGGACAACCTCCATCATTGTCTCTCTAGTAAAGGGAAGAACAATTCAGGATACTTTAGATGTATCAAACATTTTGAATATACGTAAGCTATATATGTTGTATAACATTCCACTAGCAACCCATCTAGCCCTCAAGTATGGACCCTCCAAAGATGCCTTCAGACTAAAAGCCACAGACCAGAAAGTCTAGCCTCATTTAGGAACTTGTGGATGTCAGTGGCATTAAGTGACACATCCTCATTATCACATCGATAGTATTGCCCAGTCCACCCCAAACTGTGGGCAGTTGACTTCTTTGATTTCAGCCCACCCAAGTAAGCATCCTGCCAGCCCACTCACTAGCAGTATACTCCTGAAAACACTTACAGTGCTACCTCTCCATTAGTCTATACTTCTCAGTCCTACCTTTCAAAAGGTGTTGTCCCAATGTATTCTCAGCAAATGCTGAAAACTTCAGGGGATTAAAATTATCCTTAAGTGTAGCAAGGTTTATGAAAACCTTCTTATACCTATATATTTTGCCATGCTCACCTGTAATTACAATATTATAGGCTTCCCATCCAGTCCTAGCGTTGACTGTGGATCCCCCATTATCTCTAAAATACTCATGGAGGGCATCGCTAAATGTCCCCATGGAAGTGAAGTCCCAGAATGTAACAATATGTGTGCTCTAATTTGGCACAGATGATTGCTGAGAACCCCAAACTAATGTCAGTAGGAAGGTCCAGTTATTGTGTATTGATTTCCCCAAAAACTCTATGGCTAGAATCCAGTCAGCCCCTACAGCATTGACCAGGAATTTATCTAGGTATGTGTGTTGTTCATGGATTGGAAAAAAATCTAAAAACCTCTTTGGCTGGAGGGTTTATTGCACAATACACATCATCCCATCCGCCATGAGCTAACCAATAGTTGCATTATGGCGCCCACATACTGTTAAAAGCTGCTCACAGTGTGGGATGAGATCTAGCTACTGCATGATCTGAAATACAATTAAATTCGTTGGATGGACATTTAGTGCATATATCTCTACTCTTTATTATTCCAGACCCTATCTTTCAGAAAAAGTGCTAAGCATAGCCCAGATAAGCACTACTTGTGCATAAGCAGAGCAGGCAGTACGAAAACATGTCCTCACCAGTACATTTGGTCAATCTAACAAAGTTATGAAGATGAGCGTCTGGCAAGAAGGCAAAATAAGTTCCCTGCCATTAAAGTAAGCTAGCACTCTGTGTCACTAATTCAGGGTAGCCAACCACCAGACATTCCACTACAGGACATTTTGTTTGCCAGCCATCATGATGTATATGAGGTGAATCCCACTTGAATCCCACTAAGGACACTCTCCACCTACCAATACAGTGTAACCCCACCCTCACCCCATTAGTTTCACACTCAATTCCCTGCTTACATGATATCTTTTTGATCAGTAGTTTCTTGTGTTTTGCAGCAACTGCTTGGAGCCTACTACCGGAGGTTATACTTTGTGCCCCAAGTCTTCCAACCTTTAAAAAGCACGTATGTCAGCTATCACACATATCATGCCAACCTCAGGAACATCCCATAGAATTGTCATTACCAATAATATATTTCCAGCCATCAAAGGGAAAGCTGTTCCCATTCCATCTGTCAGCAACATTCAAGTCCTCAAAACTGTCACTTCTCTTCAAGGGAGAGGACTCATCCTCACCTGCATGTGGCTGAGGGCCATCTGTTACATTGCTGCAATTGATGTGAGCACAGCTGCCTATTTGAAATCTAATTGCTGCTTTATAGGACTGTGCAAGTTTCTAGCTCCTCCTGTCTTTTACAAGTAGAGCTTTTCCCTTGTCCCAGGGTGGGACAACTGTTCTCGGAGAACTGTATGACAAGCACAAAATCCCCATTGCCAAAAGATTTAGGTTTCACTGCACCATATATTTAAGCTGCATGGAAAAGAATTTCCTCTTACCTTTCAAAAAAGGTGTCCCTGACACTAACCCTGGGCTTAGTACTATGCATAGTTTGCACTACTATGTAGCGTAGCAGCAATATCAACAGTACCCACAAATGATTTGTTCTAGCAATTTAACATGCTAAAAATCATATAATCAATTCACATAAGTGAACTGAGAATATAATTATTAGGCAATGAGAGAGGTGATGATTTTGGGGTCCCCCCTAACCTAGGGGGGGGGTCCAAGCAGATGCCTTGAACACAAAGAGCATATCATGCTGGTGAACGATTCAGTGGTGGTCCCTTCCTCCTAGGACCACCCCAAGCACAGTTATGGGCAAAAATACAATCCCAACCAAAGGCCCTGCAAAGCATTATGGGACGAGATTAGCAGTGGGCAGTGAATATTATAGTGTCTAATATCAAAATAATTCTACAAAGAGCTGCAGTTCAACTAGTCGTTACTAGATGTCCCTCACGAGTCAAATGCAAAAGCATTGAAATTATTATTACATCAAGCTGCAGTTCCACTAGTCGTTACTAGATGTCCCTCACGAGTCAGATGCAAAAGCATTGAAACCCTTTCATGAAGCTTTTGCATTTGACTTGTGAGGGACATCTAGTAACGACGAGTGGAACTACAGCTTGATGTAACAATAATTTCAATGCTTTTGCATTTGACTCGTGAGGGACATCTAGTAACGACTAGTTGAACTGCAGCTCTTTGTAGAATTATTTTGATATTGGATACTACAATATTCACTGCCCACTGCTAAACTTGTCCCATAATGCTTTGCAGGGCCTTTGGTTGGGATTGTATTTTTGCCAATAACTGTGCTTGGGGTGGTCCTCAGAGGATGGGACCATCGCCAAATCATTCAAGAAGATGTGCTTTTTGTTTTCAAGGCATCTGCATGGTTCTCTCCCTAGGTTAGGGAGGATCCCAAAATGATCACCTCTCTCACTGCTTGCTAATTTAATATTTTCACTTTTGAGAAATGACTTTATGCATTTTAGCATATAAAGACAGAACTACTTCACATATTCTCGTACTATGCACTATATAGTTGGTGGGGTGCTTTGGATTAATCCTCAGGGAGTATGCTGATGAATATTGAGTATGGAGTTGTATGTGATTGTACAAAAAACCAATAAACTACGTGTTAAAAAATAAATAAAGACAGAACTACTTATTTAATCATAACTTACACTGTGCAAGATGTTGTTTGCAATTATTGCTCAGAGCAGAAAAGCACACAGTAGATCAACTACGTGTTACTATGCAAACCACGCCCAGGGTTACCTGACACTATACTGCAAGAAAATAATCAGAGAAAATAAAGACTTGCACTTCCTTAATTCAGAAATAACTAGTGCTCCTCAAACATAACAGCGTACCCTCTCCTGAAGGTCAGTGACCTGTTGATCTGAGCAACAGAGGGTTCCAAGATGGACAATGATATCTCAGCAGTTCTAAATTTCTCTGTGATGCTTTTGTGCCCATCCTTGCGGAGTCCAATATCTATAGAAACAGTGTCTATTTTCACTTCAAGCACAGCCCTATTTTCTAGTACAACTTCTGGTTCTTTATTCTCTTGTTATTCAATTTCAATGTGGTCCCGTTTCTGTGACCCACTAACATTGATTCTGTGTCCTGAGACAAAGGTGGCTGATAATACCCTTTGGGATTTCCCCTAATGTCACTCCTTATACCTTACTTGCACAATGTATCATCAAATGTATGAACCAATCACAACAAAACTATCAATTCATACACAACATACTTATCCTAATAAAATCTTTCAGCCCAGGAGAGCAACTTCACAGAGTAATGCAAAAGGTGGATTCTAGTATTCATTCAGTCGTTTCGATGTACCATCAAAGGCTTTAACCAATACACACCTGGGCACTTCACTGAGCCTTATGTCTTCATGCTACAACAGCATATCAATGTGTCAGAACACCATGTCGGCCGAGCCACGGTGCAGGAGAGTGTGGGATAAATCCTCCATTAAGCAAATGACCTGCCCAGACAAGTCCAGAGATCAATTGGAGGGTGTAGGTCTTGACTGCAACACTCAATAGCCCATCAGCACAAGCTCCAAGAAGTGAACCAGATAGGAACTCCTACTCCTACCTCATTGCAAAGGCCTGGTTCCTCTACACCTCAGGCAATAACCCTCACTGCCTTAATTCAGGAAGGAACTCAAGACCTGGCTCTTCGACTGAACTGTAGAATCCACCCCAGGGCCTTGAGACCTTAACAGGTGATTAGCCATGCTCTATAAGAACCCCGATTGATTGATTGATAGCACAATCTACTCTGTCAGCACCTTGCCTGGCAGAGCGGGTGGGAGAGGCAGCATTGATATTGGGCTGTCAGCTGTAACGGGGTGGTGACCTAGGATACGACAGTCAGGATACAACCCCCGCAACTGAAAAACATAATATCGACCCTAACATTCTTGAGCATATGGAACCAGTATTATTCCTTGCTAAGATCATAAAGAGATTGGGGACCCTGCAATTAGATGTATTCTGTGATAATTTCTATCTTGGTTCAGACGAGGACATAACACAGAATCTATGATGCTCAAAATCATCAACTTCACTTAACATATCATTAACTAAGGCAAACGTTTCACCCTAGCACTTCTTGATCTCTCCACAGCTTTAATTAACATTGACCTTAACATTCTGCTACACTTACAAAGTGGTAAGATGAGCATTGTACGCAGTGTAGCAAAGTAGTTCACAAATTACCTAAGCCATACATCCGTATGTACTAAATTTCCTAATTTGATATCCACCGCCATTTCAGTGCCCTTCAGAGCCTGTGAGGGTTCCTTCCTTACCCCCACTACTTTTCAACCTCTATGTTGAGTCGCTTCTGGACATTTTTTCAAAATATAATATATTTTTCTACCACTACACTACTGGAACTCAGTTCTGTTTCAAAATAGACAACTCGGGATGACAAACTCTCTTGCAATTTGCTCTTCTGTTATTGGCTCCTAAATGTGCACTGGAAACTCAAGCTTCAGCCTTAGAAACGTGCTTGCCACCCTTTCTCGCAAATGGAAAATTTATTTTATTTATTAAAGTGGAGATGACACTTAAACCCACAACAATCAATAATAAATAAACACAGTGAGTTAAATGAAAAATTCGAATACCTTAATATCTTCCTCGTTATTGTGACATCAGCCCAACCCCTTATCTTTGCTCTTCTTAACAAATCTCTCAATTTTGACCCAAATGTCAAAGAAACCACTAACAATGGTAGATTCCAACTGAGGCTACTGCGTACCATCAAACGTTTTATCCCTGTACAGACGTCAGATCAACTCTTGAGGCTGCAGTGGTATCAGAAATTGAGTATTGAAGTGCTCTAATTACTGGACTTTATAAGGCATGACTGCCCCATCACTCCCAAAGCAGTCCTCCACAGAGCCTTGAAGCTGATCACAAACACCTGAAAACTTGACAGAATGACCCCCATTCTTTGAGTTCCTCCATTGGCTTCTTCTGGACGTTCATCTCCATGACTGCATGCTACGCTTACAAGGCCTTAAACCATAGCACTTTGTTATATTCTGACTTCATGGTTATGCATGCCCTGCCTGTAGAATCCTACAGTAATGACATGGTTTGGAATGTTGTCAGTCAAATGAGTCACAGTTGACTGGGCTGAGCTGCCTGCTGGCTGCTCCTGGTGGGGTCTTACTCTGATCTCTATCTCTTCTACCATGGACTCCCTGTGATCTTGTAACTAACTTCAATAAAACCTCTCTGAATCATTTCAACCAGCGTGGACTTGATCACTACACACTTCAACCTATTTCACACAGAAACTCAAGATATCGGGAGAAACCTGAGCTTTTACTACTTTTCAAGAACCCCATTTTAAAAAAAAGGCAGCCATCAAAAGATCTTTCTTGCGAAACACTTATAAAATATTGGATGTTCTCTCCCACGTACATCTTGCCTTGTCCTTCAGAGAAATAGAAAAAAACTAAAGTATCCGACTGCACCTTGCTTAACGTTACTTCTCATCCATATGCTATTTTATCTACATCTTACTGCTTTTATGCTCCTTGTGCTATCAGCATGACTTCCCCACTACAATATCCTTCTTCTAGGGCACCACCAGCCTGACTGTAATTTTTTACGTGCATTTCTGTAATCAACGTCTCTCTTTTGCTTCAGATCGCTCTGTAAATCTCTATTACACCTTGGGACTGTTGCGAATATAATTTCCTCTACCATTGAGGTTGGGGTGGCAAGAGACGCAATATTAATTAACTAAACATACACGTAATAAATACAATGAGATATAAGCTGTGTTGCAAAAAGTATGTGTTCAAGGCTGCGCAATCAGTAATAAACGCGGATATAAAAAAAATCACAGATACTTGGAAGTGGATTCTTTTCACCAACACATTTTCTTCGAGGTCTGTCTGCTGCAATAACGGGTCGATCGAGAGCGCCAAGTGCATTAGCACCCAATTCGGGTGAAGAGTGCGCACTCCCTTTCCACACAGAGTTATTTCATTTACATTCTGTCTCAGTTTGTGTTTTAGAAATGATTTTACCCTAAAGCGTTGTAACATTAAATTATTCAAACGCACTGCTTCTCGTCAGCGGTGTATTTGTAGAGAAAGCTTCTGCTGAACGTGAGTCGAATGCCTTGCCGTGTGCAGTTTATCATTAGCTGGTACCAGCCAGCAGGATTATTCGGAGCACCGTTATCCGCTCATTGTAGTCCCCTGCCATCTCTCCGCCTTGTCCCACATTTGGTAATTGGTACAGTCTGTGGCAGGGATCTGACATGATCGGGGGAAGGGTGGGGGCAGTCCTGTGAAAACAGGCTCAGCTGGTTTTGTAAAGGAAAGGTTGCCTTTATGATGCTGACTGAGAATGACGGGCGTGTGGGGGGGGGGGGGGGGGGACCGGGGACTTATACTATTAACCCGAGCCCACCAGCAAAAGGGTGACCTACCTTGCTTCGACAGAGCAGTGTCAGCCTCCGGCCGTCTCCCTCCGGCTCTCAGCGCGCGCTAGTCCTCGAGGCAGGAGGCGCGTGCTGTTATTGTCCAGTCTGAAGAGTGTAAATCCCACAGCAACGGCTCGGGCACGTCCCAGATTCGAGACAGGACTCCTAAAACCGCCGGCGCCTCACCATTCCAGTCGTCTAAGGGCCAAAGCATACCTCGGTACCACCCAAAAGCATCTCCGTTCTCAGTGGAAGGGGCCGGGGTAAGTTTTCATCGGCAGACCAGGCTCCCCCTCTCGGATCCATGCACGCTGCCAGTGCAGCAGGGGAACGAAAGGATTGCCGGTTGAAAATCCATTCATAATAATACAGGCTTGCTGCCTGCCCTCAGTCATTCACACCCTCGGTTTGCAATTCGCTGTCCAAAAACGTGTCGCTCGCTTTCCATCTGCTCCATTAACTTAGAGGAGGCTGACAGTTCCACAGCCTGCAAAGTAGTCCTCCTGGGAATGGAAAAACGGTTCTCACTGAAAAGGAAAAGAGCATGTTTTCTTCATAAACCTCGAATGTGCCTGCAGGTTGTCACAATTACTCCCTTCCCGGGGAACCAACGTCACACGTTACCTTTTTATGATTCCGAAGATAATTTCAGCAGGTGCATGACACGTCACATTTTTTCAGAAGGCGCTTGCTCTGCCAATTAATTCAAAGGCCCCGTCAATTTCAAAGATTTCAGCACCGTTTGCTTTGAGAAGTTGGAGAAATGTTTGCATGAGGAATTAACAGTTCCATAGATAAATATTCTTGTTGAACTGCCACCTTTAAAAATAATTCTCTTCATGGCTAAAGATTCTAGGAACAGCGTAATGCCAAGCGGAATGGTGCGACCTTCTAAGACTCCTTCACAAACCTCACCTCAGCACATGTGTTAATTGCAATTAAAATAATTGCGCTGAAAGACTCCTTGGTGCCAAAATATTGTTTGCTTGTATTTTAGATCTTCGTGGTCAAAAATATTCACAAACAAGCAACTCACAAACAAACCTTTGCTTGTATTTTAACATTTGACCCTCAAATGACTTTAATTGAGTACTTCCACTAAAAACATAACGACGTAGGTTTATAAATTATGTCACAATACCTTGTGGATTAAATGTGCAGTAATCTGAAAGGAACAGATTATACTGATCCTCAGTGGGTAGTCGCTTGAAAGGTGACCTTCGTGTGCAAAGCGCCACCAGGAAAAAACTTGTATTTACTAGTAGTTTAGACAGTCCAAATATGATATCTCTGCCTTCAAGAACACTTTCCAGAACATGAGATATTTCAATTTATTTATACCCTGTTTATGCAGAACGCCTGTCACTACATTACATAATTAAACAGATTTGAAAATGAGGCCATATTTATTTAAGCCTAAGGACATCTTTAAATCCATATTGTTTACATTGAAATGCCTCAGCATCATGAACCCTTGTGCGACGTATTGCACAATATTTGCAGACAGTGCAAGCAAGGAAAATTGGCATCAAGGGGACTTGCAAATGAGAAATTAACCCAACATCATTATTTCACACCAAATTGTATGAGGGACCCAGGGGGAGCTGGGCGCGAGCCGGTCTCCCCCTGAGTTTTATCGCGCGATGGAACAGGCCACAGGTGTGGATAGGTGCAGGTAGCGGTGAGGGCGGGTTCTAGGGGGAGGTTATATATAGGGTGTTCTGGGTGGGAAGACACTCGCGACGGTGATCGTTAGGAGGAAAGAATGTTTTCTAGGTGACAAAAAATTATTTAGTCAGGTATTTATTTTGCGGTATTTTTACAGCTTTTGGAAGTTTATTATGGTGGGGAACGAAGAAATTAGGAATGCGACAAGGGTTCTTTGTGAGGCAGGTAGGGAAGACATGTTGAAGCCGGGTGTGCCAGGTGAAGCTTGGGTGGGGCTGGAATGTCCAAAAAGGAAGGTGGTGCGGGGCGTTACGGTCGCAGTTGCGACTTGTTTGTCTGAGGGGAACAATGTAGAAAGTAATTTGCCCAAAAACCAAGTAGCGGAATTTCTCTTACCGGGTAAAGAGAATGACTCAGAGGTGCCGTCTGGGCAGCCCACACCGTCTCCGGTCGCAGGGCAGGTTGCTCGTGAGGCGCGAGGCACAGCGCAGATCCAGCTTGCTTCCACAGCCACTCGCCGGGGGCATTCTGTGGGAGGAGCGGCAAGAGGAAAGGGAGGAGCCATTTGGGCAAAGCCGGCAGCGTTGTTACCGCGTAAGAAAGGGACGCGGACCAAGAGTGCATCTGCTGAGGAGCTCAAGCCTCGTATGCTGAAAGAGGTGGGCCCCTCACCTGTGGGGCAGTGCGCAGGCTTTATGGTATCTGACGGGTGAAATGTTTACAATGTACCCCGTCAGGCTTATTTGTTGAATACTGAACCAGCATTCAAAGGTGTATGCTTGTCCTCACGACCTGCTGCACAAATGTCTGGTGGCGAGAAGGTTGAACTGCAAACAGGTTAATTGTACTCAGCACAGCAGGGGCTTGATTGTGAGGCAGCTTTCTCAGGGTGGGGATATTTCCTTACAGAATGAGTCCAGTGAAAGAGTTACGTTTTCAAAAGTTCCAATGTGGTCTAAACAGGTAGTTTTTATAGACGCACCAGTTTTAGATGGAAGGAACTCAGGCAAGACAGTTGAGCAGCAATTAATGTTTTGCGCCCCTATAATGAAGCCTATTTGGGACAGCAATCCCAGTGCATGTGAAAAGGTTTACAAAAGGAACAGACTCATTTAGGCTGTGCTTTTAAGAAGGGTAGGCACACCAGCCTAAACGTGGGGTCTCAAGATATTGGGATTTCTGTTAAGGAATCAGGTGGGGAGTTAGGCCAGTGGGTTTGGGTAGAACATACGGATAAGGCTTCTACAGAGGGTGAGATTCGAAAGTTGGGTAAGGAGAAGGGCTTGGGCTCAGGGGAACAGTCAGGTCTCAGTGGCTTGAAAAGAAAGGCTGCAGTTAATACTTTGGTGGAATCGGCGGGCGCACAAGGTTTGCCAACAGAGCACGAGGCGGCTCTAGTGTGCTGGCCCGAAGAAAAAGGAAGATCTCGAGTGAATTTTCATTCATCGTCAGAAAAGTTTAAGCATATGACAGCGCCTCAATGGAGGTTGCATGATGGCGGGGTGGGAGATGGGGAAATGCCAGGTGTGAGTGAGGTTTGATTGGGTAGTTATGAAGAAGAGTTGGACTATGAGGAAGATAGCGATGAACTAGAGGAAGGTGAATTGAGAGATGGGGACTGAGGGGAAAATTAAAAAGGTCAAATGCAAAGTGAGGGGGTTCAAAGGAGTTTGTTGGGGAAAACAAGTGTTCTAAGTATGTTGCAATGTCAAAAAGAAAGAAATGCCAATAGTGATATTCAATCAAAACAACAAGTATATAATAGGGTCTAAGGGAAAAGTTTAATGATCTGCCACAGTTCTATTCCCCTAATCCTACAATTTCAAAAACTAATGGAACTGGGGGTCTAACAAAAACCAGGTATATATGATGATATGTATAGCTGTATATGTCTATGTGTGTGTTTTTTGACAGATGCCTACTGCATCCTTTGAGGTGGAGGATCACATTAAGGTTGTATTAAGTCCAACCTAATAGTAGTGATATAAGCACACTTTATTTTTCTTTGATACACTAATGCAGTAGCATAGATTTGACAACTGGGGTCCTGAAGAAAGCCTTAGGGAGAAATAGTTCCCGCATGGCTGAAACATGTCGACCTTCTTATACAGCAGTAATTTGTTGAACACTGCTTGTTGCACTGTTGTTTTTATTTAGAGTGTGAGATTTTTTCTTTACATTAAACTAGTAGTTTTTTCTCATAACTCTATTTTAATACACCACATGATTCTTTTCAAAGGACTGCACTAATCTTCCAATTGATCTATAATTAGATATATATGATCTCCTCTGTCCGATCCTTTGATGTTCTTGGACCTGATTGAGTGGGCTCACTCCTTATAAGATAATCTCTATAATCAAGAGATATATCTTTCTTTGGATTGGATGACCAGATGATAGGATTGATCACATAGACAATTGATGGGTATCCAAGCTCTGCTCTAGGGTCCTCTCTTGTTTGTTCCTTTTTGTCTTTTTTCTCCTTATGCTACTCCTTTTTTGCACTCCTGTTTCTTGTCATTTTTTGACATATACAGCTATACATATCATCATATATACCTGGTTTTTGTTAGACCCCCAGTTCCATTAATAGTGATATTCAGTCAAAATTCATTCTATAAGATCACACGTGAAACTCATTGTGATCTGATCATCAATATATGTTTTATTTTTTATAGCAATAGAAAGAAGGTCGGTCAACTTTTTGCAACAATATTTCAATGGTCAACACAGCCTAATTCTTCAAATATTTACATAAACCGCACTAAACCACATCTGATCAATAAACAATTATTTACATGTATTTAGACATCACACTTATTATACAGCAAAAGACAAAACATAGACAAAAACTTCTACATATTTAAATGAGTGAACAAGTTCAAGTTCCAAGAACTTCAAAAAGTGCAAAACGAACAAAGGAGGGAAAAAGGAAAAAATAAAGCCCAATGGTGATTTTTTTCTTTTTTTTAAGTAGTATTTCAAAACCCTAGTCTTTGGGCAAAGACCAAACAGTGTTCAGTCCAGGGCAACCTAATGATTTTATCAAACTTTTTTTTCAGCAGTTTATTCCAGAATATAAAAGGAGGTTGGCCTGACAATCTGTTTGTTCACTTGAAAGGTCATAATATGGTCAATGCACTTCGAACCTGGAAAGTCATTTTAGGGTTCTCCTCAGGACCTAGAACTGTAAAGAGCTTAGAAGTGAAAAGAAGAAATTGAAAAAAGAAAGAAAAAACAGTAGTGCTAACTTCTAGAACTCCATTTTCATGGGTAAAAAACAACTAAACGTAGCCTCCCAGTCTGGGGTCAGCTGATCTCAGATCTTTTAAGAAAAGAGTGATCCTGAATGCGGCATTATGCGCCCTGTTTTTATAACTGTAAGGAAAAGGGGGGACAAGAAGCAGAAATCAGTCCAAGTCAGTCATATATGTGTGTATTTTATCAGATGTGCCAATTTTTTAGGCAGTTTTACGATTTACGATTACTTAAATTGCAAATGCATTTAGGGAATCGCAAATTGCGATTTCCTAAATGCAATGCATGATGCAATTTCAAATTGTGAATTCGCAATTAGGGATCGAATATTACCATCAATTTGAACTTGATGGTAATTTGCTAAAAACTTTAAATAATGCACTAAAGTGCATTTTTCAAAGTTTCATGTTACACACACATGCCCTTGGGGCATGTATGTGCACAACATGTGGTAACATCTCAATTTCAGGGGTGCAATAGGGTGTCCTTTTGGCACCCTTGCACCTTTGAAATTGTATGCGCTATTGGTGAGTACCTATTTGGTACTCGCAAATAGCGCATGCAATTCCCATTCCTCTAGGCCAATAGGAATGAATAGGTAGCGATTCCTTAATTGAGATTCGCAATTTGCGAGTCACAACTAAGGAATATGTGGGAATCGCAATTTGTTTTGCGATTCCTACATATATAGGGATTTGCGAGTACTAAATAACGATTTCTTAAAATTCGCTATTTAGGATTTGCAAATCCTGACTTTGATGCATGTGGCCCCTAGAGTTTCAAAAACTATAGAAAACTGGACATCTGCTTTCCTTATTTATGTGAGCTTTTTTTGCGAACGTCACCAAGAAATGGCCGTGGCTATGTTTGAATACGGAAAGCGCAAATGCAATTTGGTGGCTACGCAATTGCCCAAAGGTATGGCATCATGGTGGGCAGCTTGGCACCAACATGATAAGGTGCAAAAGCGGTCAACAAGATCTGTTTGGAGGTGAAAACAACTTCTGGAGAGAGGGGGAACATGGCGGCCTGCTAGGAAGCCCGTCACGAGTCGACTCCCACTAACCTGTTGATTTGGACTCTCGTTGATGCTGTGATGTTGTGCCCAGGGAAGCTTTCTCTTTTGGCCCCTTTATCCTTGTGGTGATTGGGTTTTCGTATCACTGGGGTGCTCCCAGCCCTGCTCTGGGACTCTTACGCTACCGCCACACTTGGCCCATTTTTCTTTCTCCATTCCTCACGCCTCCGACTCCGTCTGGCATCTGTGCATGTCTGTGTGCTGCGGCTGCAGGCTGACGCGGCCGGGAGATCGAACGGCCGGGTTTGGGCCGTGAGCAGTGTGTGGCGCCTTTCGCGTTCCATAGGCTCCGACAACCAGGGAGTTGCCTGCTTCAACCGAGGTGCAGCGCATGAGGGAGTGAAGGCGAGAGGCTGTTGTTGTTATTGCGGTAAGGAGGTCTCGTTGGAAACAGAATCGGTTTTGGTCAGATTTCCTCTGGGTTTTGGCTGTTGAAAACTTTGTGAAGACATTTTTTAATCCGGAGTGTTTGGTCAGTTTCACTACACCCGATGCTCTCCCCCTGTGTTCTCTTCCTCACACTCCTGCCTCTCTTAATTACTCTCCTGCCTCACTCGCCGGCCTCCTGCATTGGAGTCTGTTTTTTGATGACCACGCCATTGTGGTGAGAGGGGCAGTGGTCTTGACGAGTTGTTCTCCTTTGTTGGATTAGGGGGTTAGAGGACTGGACTCTGGATGTGTGGTATCTCTGTTTTTCCGCTACTGAGGGCAGCCGGGGCACTTGCAGAGTACCATCGTACCCGGTGCCATTTCTTTGATTTGCCCCCCTGCCAATGGGCTGATTGCAGTGGATCTAGTACCCGCGGGACATGCTGCTCTGTAGCAAGGACCCCGAAAACCTGTCAGACCTATTCTGAGCTGGGCACGGAGCCGGGTATTCTGCTCCTGGGCGTTCCGGAAGGGAGCCTCTTAGCAGTTAGCCCCTTCATAGATCTAATCCAGTCAAAAAAGGATAAAGTAAGGTATGATACGGCCCCTAAATTTATGGAGTTAATTGCTCAGCAAGGTGGGGAAAAAATTACTTCTTTAAGAGGGTCTTCCAACGCTTCATAAGCCCTTACCTGTTCCCAGGCCAACCACACTACGGATAGTGAGATATTACTGGGCAAAATATATTAATTAAGATCTAGTACATTTTTGGGGGGAGAGTATTCGGTTCAACTAGCCATACAGCCCCTCCAAGCTTCAGAGGCCTTAGTGAATAAGTATAAGCATAGGAAGCCCAGAGTTAAAGCTGGGAAAGCCGCCCCGGTAAAGTATAGGAAAGAAAAGATGAATCAGGCACCCCCAAAAGTGACCCCCTCACTTAGATCCTATTTCAAGCTTAATACACAGGGTGGTATGGAAAATGTTAAACAGGGCTTATCAGTGTCAGGGCCCCATTACCATCAAACCATGCCATCTCTTTGACCAACAGATTTTCCACTTTAAGGGAGTCAGCTACTACTCCGGGGGTGGGGGTGGTCAAACCGAAGGAGATCAGTTAGGAGATGTGTCCCCGGGGGTAGCAGTGCAAAGCCCGGACACACTACAAGGGATGTTGAGTCAGCTATCTCTGGGGATTAAATAATGTTTCTCTACTTCAGAAGTAAACCAAAAGAAGATTCAGGACACTTGTACCAGTTTAGAGGAAAATGTGTCTCATTGGCACATCAGATGGATGCCCTTGAAAATAAACTGGGGGAGCTGGGGTTGGAGGTGAAGGATAACACTCAGGAAGTGGTCAGGTTGAAGGAAAGAGAAAGGGATCTGTCGGAAAGACTGGAGAGACTTGAAAACAATGCCAGAAGGAATAATATCAGGATTCTGTACCTGATAGAAGGGATGGAAGGAGATAATATCAAAACCTACGTCATAGACATCTTGACTAAAGCCTTTCCGCAGGTTGCTGGAAAACTGAGATCCAGCGAATTCACAGGGACCCTTTTAAGTTGAATCCAGACGGAAAAAGCCCAGGAAAATCCTGGTATATATTCAATCCTACCTTCTTAAGGAACAGCTACTTGGGGCTGCTCTTAAACTTAAGACAATACAGGTCTGAAATGCTTCGTTTAGAATAAGGTCAGATATCTCCCGGGTTACAGAGGATAAAAGGTGGGAGCTGGGTAAGCGGGTGGATGCACGGAGAGAGCTTGGGGCTCAAGTACAGTTAAGGTTCCCTGCCTTTCTAAAAGTAGTATGGGCTAACAAGATGTATAATTTTAGGTTCCCAGAGGAAGTGGACAGTTTCTTGGCACAAAACAAACCTTAGTTCATAGTTTGAAGGGAGTTCAGTCTTGTGGAGATGTTACTGTGTTTTCTGTTAAAGAGGTTAGTGGGTTCCGGCTCGAAATGGCAATTAGAGATCAGGGAGGGTTCCCATGGGTGGGGTGGGGGTCTGTCGGGGCTGGTGGGTTTTGCACGTGTGTTGGTGGGGAACATTTGGGAAAAGAAATCCGTAATAAGGACCTCATGTGACGTAATAACTTGCTGTAGACTGAGCCGGGGGTGGAACCAGGACCACGATGGGGGATAGATCTACCCGTGGAGGAAGTAGACTTCTTGAAGTTTTATACTGAAATGTTTATGGTCTAAGAGTCAGAAGAAGACAGCGTGTGATCCTGCAGTATCTCAAAGATAGTCCAACTAGGATCCTTATGATTCAGGAAACTCACCTGCTACAATCAGAATTTAAGGCATTGTTTGATAAACAAAGATGGGTTGCCAAGATTGTAGCTTCCGATCAAAAATACTGCTCGAAGGGGGTCACCATAATTCTTAAAGTGAATTCAGGAGTTGAGCTTATTAAGACGCATGGAGATGACAGAGGACGTTGGGCAATAGCTGAAGTTAAATGTCAAGACGCTAAATATACCCTGGTTAGTTATTTTGGCCCTAACGAGGATGATATTACTCCTCTGAGTAATCTTTGTCTTGCCTTGGCAGATTTTGAGGCTCCACTTATATTATATTAGGTGGAGACTTCAATGTGCTTCTAGATAATAAGCTGGATAGATCTTCCCCCGAACTCAGATAGCAGCCTCGCGTGTTAAAGCCCATCTCATGACAATATTAAAAAATCTTAATCTTTGTGATGTCTGGCGGAAATAATGGGGGATATCAGGGAGTACTCATTTTACAATAAAAAAATTCCCATTATTCCAGAATCGATGATATATTTATGGAACATCCAGAACTCGCTAAAGTAAGCTTAATTGAATACCTTCCTAGTCATCTCTCCGATCATGGAGCTATAGCCTTGAATTTGGAACTTCCCCCAGAGCTTTCTCTAAGGAGATGGACTCTGAATAGGAGACATCTCCTTCAACCATCTATCCCAAGCCTAATAAAGAGGGAAACAGCTATTTTCCTTCAGCATAATCTGGGGTCAGCCTCCCTATATCGTGTGGGATGCCTTTAAGGCCTGGTTGAGAGGGACATTAAAAGAGGCAGCTGTGGGTTGGGCTAGGTCAGGAAAAAAGAGATGGCCAATTTAGAGATGCGGCTAGCAGAGGCTCTAAAAACAGATCTAAAAGCTAGGCGGTGTAGGGGATGAAAGCCTACTAAGCAGAGTAGAAGATCCCCAGCTGAAGTTTAGACTTACCTCTGAGGAGATACTACTTCAAAAGTGGGAGGTAAGCAAAATGAGGGATTTTGATCAGGGTGAGAAATGTGGCAAACCTCTCGCCATGAAAAGTAGAGTTGATAGATCTTGCAACTATATCAGTAAGATTAAAGTGGGCACCCAAATTACGGAGGATAAAGGGGATATTTAGCAGGCTTTTGTGGAATTTTTTCAGGGGCTTTATCATGAAGATCTCTTGGCTGAGGAAGAGGACATTGATAGGTTGCTCAACGAGAAACATCTTCTAAAATTAAATTTGGATAGCCAAAAAATTCTTACCCAAGGTATAACAGGAAGTGAGATACTGTCCGCCCTAAATAAAGCCAAGAAAGGGAAAGCGTCAAGACCCGATGCGATTCCAACGGAGGTTTATGTTTTAATGATGGAAGAAATCATTCCGGTTTGGTTGAAATTGTTTAACAAAATCCTAGGAGGTACTTCTCCTCTGCCCGGCTCATGGAGTGAGGCTGTTATTTCACTGATTCTGAAGCCAGGGAAAGATTCGACCCAGTGCCAGTCTTACCGGCCAATTGTTTGGATCTCTCTTACAATAGGGACTGGGCGCCATTGTGGGACTCCCCTGGAACATCAGAATGTCTTTTGGACGCCTTAGTTCAGCCATTAAAGAAGGTGGGAGTCAAACACTGGAAGCACATTGTGGTGGGTAACAACTGTCTCCCTGGAACTTTTGGAGGAATCTTATCAGCGGTGCTCTTTCCAGGTTTAAGTTTTACCAAATCTCATCATGGTGTAAGAGTCAACATTGGCCATTCTTGGAACACAACTCTATGGAAAATGAGCTACAAGATCTGACCCCAAAAAATAAAGAAGTAGCACAATGGGATGCAACAACCCAAATACACATGCTCAATTTAAGTAATCGCAAAATTTGTGATTACTTAAATTACGAATGCATTTAGGGAATCGCAAATTGCGATTGCCTAAATGTAATGCATGATGCAATTTCAAATTGCGAATTCGCAATTACGGATCGTAAATTACCTTCAATTTGAACTTGATGGTAATTTGCTAAAAACTTTCAATAATGCACTAAATTGCATTTTTCAAAGCTTCATGTTACACACACATGCCCTAGGGGCATGTATGTGTGCAACATGTGGCAATATCTCAATTTCAGGGGTGCAAAAGGGTGTTCTTTTGGCACCCTTGCACCCTTGAAATTGCATGCACAATTTGCAAGTACCTATTTTGTACTTGCAAATTGCGTATGCAATTCCCATTCCTCTAGTCCCTTAGGAATGAATAGGTAGCGATTCTTTAATTGAGATTCGCAATTTGCGAGTCGCAATTAAGGAATATGTAGGAATTGCAATTTATTTTGTGATTCCTACATACAAAGAGATTTGCGAGTCCTAAATATCGATTTCTTAAAATTCGCTATTTAGGATTTGCAATTTGCAAATTCTGACTTTGATGCAAGTGGCCCCTAGAGTTTCCAAAACAATAGAAAACTGGATATCTGCTTTCCTTACTTATGCGAGCACTTATTGCAAACGTCACCAAGAGAGGGCAGTGGCTATGTTTAAATACATAGACATAATACGGAAAGCGCAAATGCATTTTTGGTGGCTACGCTTGGTTAATTTATGATGAAGAGTTCAGAGCAAGGATAGGTATCTTCAATGATAAACCATAGGGTGAAGTTGACTCTGAATTATGGCTACAATGGATGTCTTACTCTCATCCTCCGGCTACGACGCATACTTCGGCCCTTTCAGTATCGTCCCGCCCAGTCTGGGGCGGGTTTTTATGGGAGGAGCCAGACACCAGTTACAGGGGCATGCTGGAATTTTAACAGAGGTTTCTGTAACAGACAATTCTGGCGTTACAAGCATGAGTGCTCGCAATGTGGGGGAAAACATCCACTCACCCAATGTTTTGTGGGCCCAAGGTTTGGTGAACAAGGGAGAGGGCAGAGAAGGAGTGGTCTGTCATCTCAATTTGCAGCAAAGGGGCCATACACCAATTAGACTTGAGGAGTTATCAATCTAGTTGAGAATCTATCAAGACCTAGAGGTGGCATCCAAATAGTTTTGGGGTTTCAAAGAGGGTTTTAAAATTGGTTATGAAGGATCTAGGCAGAAGCGTTGGTCAGATAACTTGAAATCCTCTAAGGAGCTTCCACAGGTAGTTAAGCCGAAGCTAAACTCAGAAGTAGCAGCAGGCAGAGTAGCTGGCCCTTTCTTACAGTGCCCCCTTGATAACTTGATTTTTTCTCCGCCGGGTGCAGTGCCTGAGAAAACTGCTGGGGAATATCGTTTAATATACCATTTATCGTGTCCAGAAGGCCTGTCAGTTAATTATTTTATTTCCCTATCAGATTCAAGCGTGTCATATGCATTGGTGGATGATGCATTGAAGTTGGTCAGATCAGCTGGGAGAGCAGTGGAGCTGTCGAAAAGCGATATACAGTCAGCTTTTCGTCTTCTGCCCATACATCCTTCTGATTTTGAGTTATTAAGCATGCATTTCAGTGGTGCATTTTATGTGGATAAGGTGCTCCCTATGGGCTGTTCAATATCCTGCACCCTATGTGAGACCTTTAGCTCCTTCTTGCAATGGTGTTTTATGCAGTTTAGTGGTCACAATCTGGTTTGTCATTACCTAGATGATTTCATGTTCATTGGCAAAAGGAACACTGATCAATGCAGAAAGGCGTTTACAAAATTTCAGGTAGTGGCTTAAAATCTTGGTGTACCATTAACACCAGAGAAAACTGAAGGTCCAAGCACAGGGTTGACTTTCTTGGGAATCAAAATAGATACGGTGGAAATGGTAGCCAGGCTACCTGCTGAGAAAGTTCAGGAGATAAGGTCCTTCTTGTTGTCAGTAGTGACTGAAAGGAAATTGGAACTCAGAAAGGTGCAGAGATTATTGGGTTACCTGAATTTTGCATATCGGGTGGTCAGGGCAGGCAGAACTTTTTGTAGGCATTTGGGCATGTCCATGTCTGGTACATATCTCCCTCCTCACAGAATAAGATATCCATGGCTGTCAGAGCTGACCTGCACATTTTGTTGAAGTTTCTTGCTGATTTCAATGGAGTCTCTTTGTATATTGTTGATGAAGACATGATCTGGCAGATACACATGTTTTCTGACACATCAGGTGCAAAAGGTTTTGGTTTGTTTTGTGAGGGTCGTTGGTATGCTGAAAGTTGGCCTGGGCAGTGGTTGAAGCAAGGGCGCAGCTGAGCCTTCTTAGAGTTCTTCCCATTGATCGTGGATTTGTTTGTCTGGGGGAAGGAATTCAGAAACAGATTGGTCCTTTTCAACGTGGACAATATGACTGTTGTTGAGTTAATTAACAAATTAACAAACAGAAAGCGAAGGATCTGAGAGTTTTAGGTCTCTTACATGCTTTTATGCTAAAATGTTTGCAACTCAACATTGTATTTAAAGCTAGGCAAATTCCTGCAATTAATAACAGTATAGCAGATGCTCTGTCTCGATTTCAGTGGCAGAAATTTCGAAGGCTGGCGCCTGGGGTGGAAATCAACAAGACTCAGATCACACAGAGTGTTTGGGTCTGGGGGGATTGAGGATAGTCAAGCTCGTAGAAAAGTCAGTAGCATCATCCACAACAAAGAAGTTACCAGCAAGCCTGGAGAGTTCATAAGTTATGGTAACATAGATGCCCAGCTTCGGAATGTGACAAATGAGGAGCAGCTTTTATTAGGCTTTGTGCTGCATTTGATAAACAAGGTCTTTCACGCACTACTATTGCAGGAAAATTAGCAGGAATTTCTTTTTATGGTCAGTTATAGTGGGGTAAGGACCCAGTGGAGGGAGTACTGGTGAAGAGAGTATTAAGGGTTCTTAGTAGGGAGCAGAGTAGCAAAAAGAGAACTGGTGACTTTTGATTTGTTACAGCAAATGTTATTACAGTTGCCTTTGTGCTGTTATGACGAATTTGAATGTTTGAAATTTAGGTAATGCCTGGTGTGGTTGTTTTTTGGTGCATTCAGGGCTTCTGAGTTGTTGGGTCTTACATGTCAGGTGGGCCTACATAGTGATGAAGTATTTTTGAAGCAACAAAGATTAAGGATTTGGTTCAGAGCATCCAAGACGGACCAATTGGGCAGGGGAAAATGGGTGTCTTTAAACAAAAGTGGGCTGGAGGGTTGTTGCCCGGTGGAGAAATGGGATAATTTTTAAAACTCAAGGTTTTTCAAAGCAGGGGAAATATTTTATCATGCAAACAAGAAAAGGATTACCATTGCACAGCCAATAGCAGTACTGAGAAAGGTTATTAGTAGGTTGGGAAAAGATCCTTCGATTTTTGGCACTCATTCTTTCAGTATTGGGACAGCGACGGAGGCTGCAAGATTGGGTTGGTCATGGTCAGATATCTGTAGAATTTAGAGATGGAAATCGAAATGCTTTGAAAGGTACGTTTGAAAATAATTGGACATCTATATTTTTCTTTTGGCTAATATTTGTTTTTCTATTTAGGTTGTTTACAAGGGCCATTATCTTGAAAAATGAACACTTGGATAGTGGGACATTCCTTCATAAAATGGGCAGCTATATACGCTGAGCAGCAAATTTATGGCAGCTCTCTTGGACTCCCAAGTGTCAGACATGAGGTGATTTGGAGGGTGAAAGGTGGGATGTGTTGGGGGGGTTTATTTAATACATTGACAGAAATGTACTCCAATAGGGGTTGCCCTGATATGTTAGTCATTCATTTAGGTGAAAATGATTTAGCTAACTCATCGGGTTTGTCGTTAATAAAATAATTGAAAATGGATTTGGCTGTTATAAAAAATGACTGGGGTGGTACATCTGTAATTTGGATGGAATTTATAACTTGTCAACATTGGAGAGGAGCGAGAAGCCATGCGGCAATCGAAAAAGCAAGCCGTAAACGCAACAGAGCAATGAGAGTTTTTGTGGTACAATGGGGATTACAGTACTGTCTCATGCCAATATAAAAGGAAATGAGGAGCATCTATTTGGGGATGATGGTGTTCATTTATCTCAAATGGGGCAAGCGTATTACTTATTCGAATTGAGAGGTGTGATTGCAAAAATATGGAAAGAAAATCTATGGTGCTCCAGCAGTGTTGTGGCGCTTTATTTTCATCACTATTGGGGTGGGGTTAGGAAAAAACTTCAGTTTTCCTGAGTGGCAGTTTTTTTGGGGCCTGGACATTCAGTGGCGGGCTTATTCATCTCTCAGGGGGAAGGTGGGAGGTGAGGACACGGGGGAGGGGAAGAGAAATTATGGGACTTTCTATCTAATTCAAAGTATTGGTAATCTTGAGTTGTTAATGTTGTTTACATAAAGTTACAAAATGCACCTGTCTTAATAAAGTGGCCTTTTTAGCTAAAAAAAAGAAGTAGTGGGCTGTGATTTATTGTGCGAGGGGGACTGAGGAGGTGCTGGGCATGAACCGGTCTCCCCCTGGCTGTTTTTGCATGATGGAACAGGCCACAGGTGTGGATAGGTGCAGGTAGCGGAGAGGGCGGGTTCTAGGGGGAGGTTATATATAGGGTGTTCAGGGCGGAAGACACTTGCGGCGGTGGTCGTTAGAAGGGAAGAATATTTTCTAGGTGACCCACCCCCTTTATTAGTTTTGATTTTTTGGAAAGAGAATCTTTTATTCACAGGTGGTTAGGTATTCCTGGAATACTTTTGAGAGTCCGCCACTATAAGTTAGGTATAGCTTTTTTCGTGTAAATTGTGTAGGCAGGTTTTTTGGGGGGGTGGACAGTCAGGAGCCGGCTTATCCATTCCTCGGGTGGAAGGGAGAAGGTCAGGACAAGGGGGAGGGGAAGAGAAATTATGGGACTTTCTATCTAATTCAAAGTATTGGTAATCTTGAGTTGTTAGTGCTGTTTACATAAAGTTACAAAATGCACCTGTCTTACTAAAGTGGCCTTTTTTGCAAAATAAAAGAAGTAGTGGGCTGTGATTTATTGTGCGAGACTTCTTTGGAAAGAATGAAGCCTGAAAGTGTTACTGTTTTCCCCTATTCAACAACCTAGCAGCAGAAAACAGTGAGCCCTATTCACAAAAGTAAATCTGGTCCTAAAGATTGGCTTATGAGCAAATTTACCTTTTCACAACTGGCAGGATTTCTTGAAGGGATTCCTGGCAGGTGTAAACGCAGTTACAAAAGCTGAGCTCTGTATTTTGAGTGTAGATGTCCCTCCAGCTATAGATCCTACTTGGAGTGGGACGTGGGAGGTCCATGACATGGTTTGCCTTTGAAGTTTAGGAATGTCCACAAAGATATGTGTTGTACTTGGCCCTCTCTGAAAGTTCACCCACCCCAAACCTTATGCCTTTACCCCTCCTGTTTTGTTAACCTGTTTTTATTTTATTTTAGGGCTCTGTGCACTCTACCACTGCTAACCAGTGCTAAAGTGCTTGTGCTCACTCCCTTAAACATAGTAAAACTGGCTTACACCTGATTGGCAAAATGAATTTACCTATAAGTCCTTGGTAAAGTGGTATACCATATACCCAGAGCTGGTAAATGAATTGCTACCAGTGGGCCTGCAACTCTTATTATGACACCATTTATTAAATGGGGGTCTCTAGTTGGCAATGGTTTGCACCTTTGTCCAAGTAAGGACCCTTGCTTCTAGTCAGGGTAAGAGAGTTAGGCCCTTAGACAACCCCTGCTCACCCACTTGGTAGCTTGGCACGAGCAGACAGGCTTATCTCAGAGGCAGTGTGTAAAGTATTTGTGCACACATACAGTAATACAGCAAAAACACTACAAATTAACACCACACCAGTTAAGAAAAATAAGTAATCATTATCTAAACCAAACAAGACCAGAATGACAAAAATCCACAATACATGTACCAAGATATCCTCAAAAATAGGCTATTCACACAAATAAAGCTTGTAGCAACAAATAACTCCACCTGGAGCTATTACGACGTTGTGACAGATAAAAATACAAAAACAGCCCAGTGTCGGACACGGAGTCACAAGGACCCCCAAAGAGCATTACTTTGGCAAACAATGAAAGCAAAGACTATGCAAGGCATCGGTGAGGTGATGCTTAGTTGGCGCTGGGCGGCGTCTGTTCCTTACGACCAAAGGGGAGGTGATGCACCAGTTCCTTACGCCCCCAGGGAAGGTGAGGCCTCAGTTCCTTACTGCAATGCAGGGGAGGTGAGGTGTCGGTTCCTTACTGTTGTCAGAGAGGTGAGTAGTGGGTTCCTTACTGTTGACGAGGAGGGGATGTCACAATGGCGGCAAGGCAGCAAGGCGGCGGTTCCTTATGACTGTGCAGTGTCAATGGATTCAGGAAGCCACCCACATCCAGTATCGGCTCTGTGCTAATGAAGCACCAGCATCGATGAGGTCAGGGCTGCGTTGTGAGTCGGGGCGGTGCATCATGAGCATCACAAGGGGTGCCCTCGGCCCTTGTGCAGGCAGCTGCCTCCGTGAGGGCGTCTGAGTTGATACGGTGCGGAGTCGGCAGGCATCAGGGCTGCGGTCCAAGTCGGGGCGATGCGTCGTGCTCTTCACAAGTGGTGCCCATGGCTTCGGTGCAAGTTGCTCGCCGGTGTTGGTGTTGCAATTTCCCTCTGTGGCAGCTGAAACCCCAGTTCCAGATGCAGGTGGACAGAGGAAATGAAGTCTTTGCATCCCTGAGACTTCAGAACAGGAGGCAAGCTCTACACAAGGCCCTTGGAGATCTTCTTCAAGCAGGATACACAGCACAAAGCAAAATCTTGGTTGTCTCCTTGGCAGAAACAGCCCCTGCAGGCCAACCCCAGACAGCACCCAGCAGAGGGACAGTGCTTCTAGTTTAGTTTTCCCAGCTCTTCTCCTTGGCAGAGATTACTCTTGAGTCCAGAAGTATTCTAACGTTCTGGGGTCTGAGCCCCAATATTATACAACATTTTCCTTTGTTCTCTGATAGCAGAGAGGCCCTGTGCTAAGCCAAAATCAATTCTGTCCTCTCTGGTCCAGCTTCCCGGCAGGAGGTGGAGACAGCATTGTGTAAGGCAGACCAGACCCATTTAGGTGCAAGACAATCTCCTCCCCTTACTCTAAATGCAGCCCAGGTCTATTCAGCCCAGCCCTGACTCCTCCAAGAAAGGAAGGACACACCTCAACCCCCCAGTGGCTGTCTACAGTGAATGCACATCCCCAGCCCCTGTCACTCCAAAGCCCGACAGGCAATCCACAAACCAGCAGAGGCACACAGGATGGCTAAGCAAGAAAATACCCACTTACTAAAAGTGTTATTTTCAAACACACAATATAAAAATCATCTTTACTACAAGATGCATTTTTATATTCTGAGTTCAGGCATACTAAACTACAACTTTCAATCGTGTCCCCATGGGAAGTTATACTTATAAGATGTTATTAGTAAACTTCCATTCTATCCTATGGGACAGATAGCCTTTCAATAGTGAGAAACGAAATACATTGTATTTCACTATCAGGACATTTCACACACCCCAGGACATGTCCTACCTTTCCCATATACTGAACCCTGCCTTCAGGGGTACCTTGGGCCTACTTTAGGGGAGACTCACATGTAAAAAAAGGGAAGGTTAGGGTCTGGCAAGTGGTGCACTTGCCAGGTTGACATGGCAGTAGAGACTGCACGCAGACACTGCAGTGGCAGGTCCGAGACCCCCTTGAAAGGCTGCTTGTGTGGGTGGCACAATCAGTGCTGCAGGCCCACTAGTAGCATTTGACTTACTGACCCTGGGCACCCATAGTGCACTGTACTAGGGACTTAGTAGTAAGTCAAACAAGCCAATCATGGAAACACCAATACATATTCACAATTTACAGAGGAAGCACTTGCACTTTGGCACTGATTAGCAGTGGCAAGGTGGTCCCCAAAGCATCTAGACCAGAAAAAACTAAATCCAGCATACAGCAAAAATACAGGAGGTAGAGGCAAAAAGATGGGGTGAAATACACGCCAAGGATGCCAGGTTTAGCAACTAACCCTGGGCGGTGAACTCCGCTCCGCTCGCGGAATTTGCAGAGTTTTCCGCATTCCGAGTTATGCGGAGCTCATGGAATTGTGAAAAACTCAGCTTCCCTCGCTCACGTCCGTCAACGTCAAGTTGGCGACCGCGAGGGAGGAAAATCAACCTCCCAGTGAGATTTCTCAAGCTGGGGGGTCTAGTTTCTCATTGAGAGTGGTCACTTATGCATGCGACCGCTCGTGTTGAGAAACAGCCTGTTTGCGTTGAGAAAGCTGCCACTCGAGTAAAAATCTACTCGAGCAGCAGAAAAGGGAAGCAGCGACCGCTTACGCTGTGCATGTTGTCGTTCGCGATGATTGCACAGTGCGGACAAGCATCCAGCACTAATCAATCATCGTGAACGGCATTTTTCTATCGTACTCTGCTGCTTGCGTAGCTCCACATAGTGTGGCAGAGGTTTTTTTTGCATTTCGCAGAGTTCCGCGTAGTGCAACTCCTTTTGAATACCTTGAAGACACCCCTAAGTTAGGCTCTAACCAGCTCGTAAGGCAGTGTGCATTGTATTTAAGAAACTTGACATGTACCTTTAAGGTTTACATGTCCTGGCAGTGAAAAAATTCACACATTCATTTTTTCAGCACTGCTCGGTCTACCTCTCTCATTGGATAACACTGAGTTACCTTAATATATTTAACAAATGATAACTTTTTCTTGGGAGCAGGTAAAAATATCATGTTTGGTGTCTAAGAAATTGTAATTTAAAATCCTCTTTAATGGTAAAGTCGGATCTAAAGTTTCAATTCTGAAAAGGTCACTTTTGGAAAGTTTCATATACATCTGCAGGGCGGGGGAACGCCAGAAGTTTCCTCCACTTCAAAACTAGCATCAGGTATAAAATTAGCACCCTCAGATCCACCCTTCAGTACAATCCTGGAACTGTAGATACCACAGAAGGAGGAATGCCCTGCTATCAGAAGACTGGCCTGCTGTCTGAGAAGGAAGACTGGCTTTGCTTCTTTCTTCCCAGGCTACCTGCAGTGACCTCAAGGGTCTGCTGACTGACCTCCTGTATAGAGCTACAGGGTCAGAGCAGGCACCAGGGGCCACCCTGCAACTGCAGAGTCAACCTGCTGCTCTTGACCTGCCTGGACCTGCAACTGGAGCTTACTGAGCCCTGCTGGCCACTGCTGGAGTTAGGTCCTAATCAGTCATGTTCAAAAGGTAATACGTCACATGTCTTAGTATTCCAGGGTCTTTAAGTTTCTTTCACGAAGACCCTCATTCACACTAGCTCAGTGTGTGGTATATGTTGATCCTCCACTCTTCCAGTTACCTGAATTGCATCATCATTGGATCTTTATCACCTGAGTTTCTGGTTCTCCAGGTGATCGACATTCCTCCACCAAGAGGAAGGCCATCTGGTTTGCAACAGCCATGAGTGAAAAAGTGGATACTGCGAAAAAGTGGGTTTATAATTATCAACCGTTCCTGTATACAGTATTTTATTGGTCAGGAATGGGATAACGTTAAAAATTATGAGGAACGGTGCTTTGGTGGATGTTAGTGATCCATGGCGCCTGCTGTTAGGTCATGATTGGTTGACATGTTTTGGCTCTAGGTTCCCTTACGTGTCGAGGGGCCTTCTTCGGGACTGGTGTGGGAGCGATTTACTTTCAGATCGCTCACTTTGAGTAAGTAGATTCACTTACCCCCTCTTCGTCAGTGAGCTCAATCGCTCAAACTCTGACGTGGTGTTATAGGTGCAGACTGCCTATAACTGAGAAAGACAGAAAAACAACCTTCTCTAATGGTGTTATCATATGCATGTTGTTGAACTGTATGCCTAATACGATGGTCTAGTTAGCCTCATTGGAGTAAGACGATGCCAAACTGTTGTAGATAAATAAGACAGTTAAATAATATTGAAAATGAATTCTCTTCCTAATGTGTTTCTACATTTTCTTTATGAAATAATTCATTACTCTGTCTAGGTAGAGGCACAGCTCGAAAGAGAGGTCTTAGCGCATTCTTTCTGATTCTAAATTGTCTTGTCTGGATCGATTAAGCAGATAAGGCATGTTCTATGTTATTTAAAAAAGGGGGTTGGTTTGGAACAGAATTTCCCTAATGAGTGCCTTCTGCTCGCTAGGTTAAATCAATCCTCTGTGTGTAAAAATCTAGTGGGACACTTCTTTTGTTTAATTATACAAAGAACCATGTTCTGACAAATGTCACTGATTTATTTTTTTACGGTTGTTGTATTGACCCTTTTGCAGCGAAAACGGGAGATAATAATTTGTTTTGTGTCCAATGTTTATTTCTTTTGCAAATTGATTGTGATGAAGACTTTGCCAGTGATAGTCTATGCATGTCATCATCTGCTAGTGGCTCCTGTATTTTAGTGGGAACTATGGATGTTGTGTGGCACTCAAATCTGGCGTGTGGCATGAGTAAAACTAAAAATCTTTTTTTAAAGTTTTAAAATCAAAACCAAACATAAAAATAGATAACATAACTAGAGCCAACGGTCTAGAAATAGTGTGCACTACTATGCCCCAAATGGGGTTTTCAGCTTATAAAACAATAATAAGCACTATTAAATTAAGTCGATTGTGTTCCACAGACGAGACCCTTCATCAGGGGTATCTCTGAAGGGGGTGACTCGGCTTCTAACGTTCGGGCACGTACAATTTTGCACATTGATAAACGCAACTCTAGCATCACGGAACACTTGAAGCTTCGTTACGAAAGAGATAGCCCAGACCAGCGCTTTTCAACAATGTATACCAAGCCATAGATCCAGCTTTGCCGTTCATTCTGGGATTCGACCCTTCAGAAATTCCCCAGATGAAGTGCCCTTTTGTTGGCTCAAAATGCATTGGGTCGCTTTGAATTGCTAGTCTTAACAGAACATTATGATCAACATCTGCATGGATGAATCATGTACAAGGATCTCGTCTTTGGAACAAAATCAACTTGATTAAAGAAATTTGATTTATACGGTCAACTGTGCGCTGCATTGTTTGCTGAGCACCATTTTCATTTGAGCTCATCATTTATTCTGCTTAATAGTGTTTATTATTGTTGTATACGCTGAAAACCCTATTGGGGAAAAAGTAGTGCACACTGTGTCCAGACCGTTGGTTCTAGTTATCTTATCTATCTTGTATTTTAGTGACTTAGGGGGATATCAACAAGGGCTTTATCTCTGCTTTTTTGGCTTTAAAAGCCAAAAAAGGAGAGATAAAACTAGCGCCCTATCAACAACAGGGTGCTAGCATGCAAATTTGCATGTTAGCACCCTTTTACTCTACGCTTCCCCTTGCATCTCTAATGAGATGCAAAGGGGGCGTTCCAGAGTAAAATAATAGGAGAAATGTCGCTAAGCGACATTTCTCCTATTATCAAGAATGTCGCTAACCCTGTTAGAGACAAAAAAAGCAGCGCTAACCGCGGTTAACGCTGCTTTTTTACGTCTGGTATTTTTCAGACTTAGCCATGATATCCTATGGAAGGAGGATATCATGGCTAAGTTTGCCTATCCCTATCAACAAGGTAACGTGAGATTATCGCTGGGTTTCCAGCGATAATCTCACGTTAGCCTGTTAGCGTGAGGATTTTTATCGCTATTGAGATAAGCGTTGCTAATAGCATGCTATCTCAGCGATAAAAATTCACGCTAGCTGGCGATAATTATCCTAGCGCTAAGTGGGCTTAGAGATAATTATCGCCGGTTGTTGTTGATATGCCCCATGATGAGATATTTTTAGATATTCTTTTTAGTTTCTTTTTACCTCCGGTTATCCGTCTAGTCTTATAATCTTTCGTGCATGAAGGTGAGTATTCTAAAAATCAGAGAATGGGAGTCTGCACCCATGCTCTATTTTGTTGTATTGATACATGGAACGGTGAGTAAGTATTTTCTGGTTATTCACCCTCCCTTACTCCTGATAGAGAAGATTATTTTTACACTCGGACTGGCAGTTTGCTGCACACTAGAGATGTTCTTTTCTCAAGACTATTGATTGATAAGTCCCAGAGAATGTGGGTTCATAAACCGTTGTTAGTGTCTGAGGGAAAGCCATGGTATATTGTCATTCAGTCCATAGTCATATGCCTTGAGGCGGTACACACACTGCTTTTCTTAGGCGGTAAACACACTGCTGTTCTTTTTCAAACAGGATGTTTTCTGTATTGTTGCCCTTTGTATCTGGGATTTCAAAAATGGCCCAGTTAATGTCATTGATAGTGTGTTTCGTATTCAAGAAATGGTTGCTTATTCTAGTGGTAGATTTTTTGCATCTAATGTTACTGCAATGTTCGCAAATCCATTGTTTTACTTTGTAGCAGGTCATTCCGATGTATTTCACGGTTGCATGAGCAGGTGATCATGTAAATCGCATGATTTGTGTGATAGTATGTGTGCCGTCTAAAAGTGCACTTGAAATTCTCGGTCAGCTTCAAAGATTTGGTTGCTTTTGTGAGTTTTCATACAGAGCAGGATCCACAGGGATAGTGTACAGTAACTGGTGTTCTGACCCAATAAGTTAATGCTGTCTCCATTGGAACCTGGTTGGGTGCCAGTATTGTGTGATCCAGTAGGTCATAGATGTTTTTACTTCTTCTGTTTGCAAATCTCGGTTTGGCCCATTACAGTGTTCCAGAGGTGAGGATACGCCAGTGTTTGTTGATCATCTTCTTCACTGTATTGGTAGCTGTGTTGTGTGTTGTTACACAGGTCAGGATATCTATATCTGGGTATTTTATATTAGTTTCCAAAAAGCTTTCACGGTTTTGGTTTCTCGCTCTTTTATGACACCTCTGGATGATTTTGTTTGGGTAGTCCCTTTCTTTTCATTTGTAGCTCAAATCTTTGGCGTGTTCTTTGTAGTCTGGTGTGTTGCTACAATTCCGCCTCATGCGTTGATCTCATCGACTGTAGGTTAGCATGTGGAAACTATTAAATGAAAGGAGAATTTTTTGGGCAGTAGGTTTCTAGAAAATTTTGGTTTGTAAGTTGTTGTTTCCTACATCGATGGTGATGCATAGGAAGCAGAGTGTCTTCTCATTTGCTGTGTACATGAATTTCTGGAATTAATCCATTCATGGAATTCAGGTAATGTGTCTGGTATCCTTTTCCAGATCATCAGCACATCATCTATGTATCTTTTCCAAAATAGTATCTTGGTCCTGAATGAGTTGGTGTTGCATTGAATGTGTTCTCCTCAAAAGACACATAGTTCTGCCAGACTTAGGGCAAATATGCTCCCCATCGATGTTCAGTGTGTTTGAAGATACAGTGTTTCTTTGTATTCATAAAATTCTCCATATAGGCTAGACAGCAACACTCCAGAATAAAGTGTCTCTGAGTGTTATATGTCCACTCTTGTTTGAAAAGGACCTCTTCAGTCATTCATAGGGTAGCTTCCTGAGGTAGGCTTGTGTCTAAATTCTCTATATCCAGTCCTACAAGGCATGTAGTTCCTCGTTAGTATGTTAGATATCTTTGATGGTTCAACAGATTCAAAGTGTTTTTTTTTTTTTTTTCAAAGCATTTTTGAGGTATGTTGGTATGTTTTGAATTAGTAGTCTGAGGTAATGATCCACGATTGGGAGAAGGGGTTCAAGTATGGAGCCTATCCCAGAGACAATAGGGCATCCTGGAGGTTATGTTCTGTTCTTGTGTATTTTAGGCAAGGAGTAAAAGTAGGGTGTTCTAGGGTTTTTGTCCTTAAGTAGTCAGCTTCATTTTTTGAACTCCAAAGGTTTGTTTCAGCTTCTGCCCCCATTATGTCAATGGTTCATTTCAATCTAGGTGTAGGGTCCAGAGTGAGAATTCTATAATATCTGTCATCAGATAGCAGATCTGTGCATTGAGTTTGATAGTTTTCTGATGACAAAAGTAATATTCCTCCACCTTTGTTGGCCGGTTTTATTGTAAACCCTTCTTTTTTCTTCAGTTCATCTAGGACCTGTTGTTCTTTTTTCATCATATTCATGTATTGTTACTTACTCTTACTTACTCTTCTCTTTCATAGACTCCACTTCTTTGAATAAGGTCTGTTCGAAGGCCAGTATTTCTACTGGTATTGGTTGATTGGTGGACAGAAAGTAGATTTTCTCATCGCGTCCGTGTCTCCATCCGTTAGGTGGTTAGTTTGATCTTTAAAAAAAGCTTTTATTTTACGACAGAACTCACAGTGAAGCTTGAATTGGTTAAATGATGGGGTGGGTATGAATCCTAATCCCTTGTTGAGCAGTTTGGGTTGGTCATTAGTTAGTATATGATCGGTGAGGTTGACTACTAGCGATTTGCTGTGCTGGGTCCTAGTTTCTCCTGATCCTTTGACATGCTCCTGGTTAGGATGCTTTGGTCTTCTCATTCCAACTTACTCCTTTCCTCTTTCCATGGTGTTGATTTTGGTCACCTTCTAAAAGAGAGACCTCATCACTGGGAATGTTGGGAGGGGTTTGTTCTTGCATGTAGCGGTTCATCCATCCAGCAAATTGTGGTGCAATTGAGTCCTAAAAACCAAACACCTGCTCTGATTTCTACCCCGACCAAAGCACTTACAATAGCCTAACCCCCCTACCCTAACTCCTAAAAGCGGACCCTAGCCCTAAAAACAAATACCACCCCAGCCCTAAAAACACCCCAGCCCCCCTGTGCCAGGAGCCCTAAAACCCGGCCCGACCCCAGCCCTAAAAATAGCCCAATCCCTTGCCCTAACTTCTAAAAGCGGACCCTAGCCCTAAAAACAAATCCCAACCTAGCCCTAAAAGGGCCCACCCCCCACCCTGAACCCTAAAACTGTCACCCCAGCCCTGAAAACCGACTCAGACCCCTAGCCCTAAACTCTTAAACCTTGACCCCCTGCTCTGCACCCTAAAACCTTGACCCCAGACTTAAAAAACATCCCAGCCCCCCGCCCTGAGCCCTAAAACCATCATCCCAGCCTTTAATTTGACCCAACCCCCTGCCCTGGGCCCTAAAAAAGGCCACCTAGCCCAAAAAAGTACCCTGACCTGATAAAATAAATGAAAAAATTATTTAAAAATCGTATTCTCCAAGCAGGAAGTCACCTCTGACCCTCCGTCCAGTCTGCAACACCCTTCTCTGAGTCTAGACCGTTAACGTCTCAACCAAGCAGAGGCATTCTTAAATGCATATTCATGGTGCATAGGACCGCCTGTGTGGTTCAACCACGTGTTGTTTAGGTGTCATTTGATTGTAAGGCTGTTTCCCTCGCCTAGCTTTTGTATCTTACCTTGTGTAATAAAGTCCTTCATTTCATTAATTTCATTATTGATTTCTTGTAGTCTTTTTTTTAAGGACTGAGTTTTGTACTGTCGTTTTTAGTTTGGCTGCACTAACTTGAATTTTTATGGTTAGTGCTGCTGATAATCTAGTTGCAGTTTTTATAATGAGTACTAGATAGTCCCTCGTGCATTTCCAGCATATAGTAGCCCAATTCTTCCTGAATAAAATGTCTTGTAAGAAGATCCTGGGGGCATTGTGGACCCACAGGCCTTTTGGTGCTGCAATTGCCCGGAGGTCTTCCATCATAATGAGTCCGTGGATGGCTGTTTTTATTTATTCTTTCTTATCACCTGTTAAGTCTCCCTATTCATTATTTTGGGCTAGACTTTGAGTGAGTTCCATCTCTTGCAATAGTGAGGGGCCCAAAAGGATAGCGTTGATCTCATCGACTGAAGGTTCGCTGTTATTATGGTAATCATGTTATTGGAACAGTTTAGAGACTTCCATGAGGTGATGGTTGGGTTCTGACTCTTAATCCTCAGTGGTGAGAATGTTGGAGATCTTTTCTTGTTCTGGACCATGTTTTGTTTGGGTCTGCAAATAGTGAGTATATGGTTCGAAGAGATCAGCAGATAATATTTGAAGATACAGTACCTAGTGTGGAGACATTTTCTCTTTTTTTACAGGTACTTAGTTTCTCTATATTCTTGTCATCTTTAACTCCCACGGCTAGATGCTGCTTAAATATTTGTATTATACAAGGGGGAAGAGAGAAGCTGAGGTACTAATATCTGAAAGGTGCTCCCAGGTACTGGATCTTTTGGTGGCATCGGTTGAGCTCCTCCTGAAAGAAAAGGAGAAATTGTGATGTTTTGGGCTCTTTGTGACTGGGAGCACTCCTGTTTGCGTCAAGATCTTGTTGCCCATGCCGACTGCCAATGCGAAGATCCGGTGAACCTGACTCGTCACACTACAGCAACCACCAGCGACAACCAGCGACAACCAGCGACAACTAGCAACGTGAACTGTAAACTTTGCGCTACAGCATCGACAGCCCACAGCCCAACACGAAGCTCCAGCAACATCCACGATGCCCGACAGGATCTTTGCTCTATAGTGATTCCTGACTTGCTCTTCGTGCTACAACAACAACCATCTGGAATGCTCTTCCTACTCCTCTTGGCCTCATCCACCGTGCACTGGACTCTTTGCGCCAGACTTTGAGAAGGTATCTTTTTCAGTGGGACTAAACTGGTCCCTGTAACTGGCCTGTGCTCCATTGTGGCCAGCTTGAACTTGTGAATTTCCTGCGTTCTCGGGCGGGGCTCTTTTTACACTGGAGGCTCTCCCAAGATGGCTGCTGCTCATAAAATCATGGGATATGTGGTCTAACCCTTTGCACTGAACTCCGCTCCGCTGGTGGAGTTTGCAGAATTTTGCATACTCCGCGTTCTGCGGAGAACGCGAAGTTCCTGCAAAACTTCAGACTCCTCAGCGGTGCGGAGTTCAGCCCCAGACCCTCCTGCCTCCCACCCGCCCCCAGCAATAAATATTTTCTAATCTCCTATGTCAGACATGCGCAGTCCTACCATGGATTACGGCAAGGAGGAGGAGGGCTGCCCGGGACGCTGCGGTAAGGTAAGTGCATTTTTATTTTACTTTAATTGTAAATTCTATTTAGAAAATATTTTATTGCGGGTGTGGGAGGCGCAGAGTGGAGCTCCACAGAGTTTTTGGCCAACTCTGTAGAGCTCCGCGTAGAACAATTCCGCCTTCTACAACCGGCTTAATGTAGTCCCAATAGCGCAGTAGCCTATTCAGGCTTTGCAGGTGCCCAAAACCTGTAATGAAAACATAGCCAACATGACATGAGGGCATGCTACTGCCAGAGCACTAGAGTGTTGCACGTGAGCAGTCACAGGAAACCAGAGTGTCTTCCACCTGGAGGACAGGACCTGCGGTAACAACGCAGCCATCACTTATATCTGGCAAAGCATCCATGGAGTTTGTCACAGAGAGTCAGGGAACAAAGAATTGGGTCCACTGGATCATCAAGACCATCAAGAAACCTATAGCCGCCCATCATGGTCATGACAGGAGATCCCTATAAACAAAAGAAATCCTCAGGTCTAAAGTTCCAAACTAGACAAGAAAGAAACAGCAGAGATAATCTCCAGGAACTTGTGTGGGAGTCCCTTAATTAGGACAAAATCCCATCCCCCATTGAAGTGGCATGCTTCATCATCTGGTATCCTCCTCTTGAAGTTAACACCTAGCCCCGCCAAGGGCTACAACTCCCTCACTGTGAGGGAGGAGCTCAGGGATGTTTTTATTCCTACTCTGTAAAGGAAATACTAAATCCTGCAGATGAGAGGACACTGAACTGGTTGGATAAAGGGCATAGTGCAGACAAACTAATTTGAAAATTTGGGGATAGTGCTGCTAAAACTAACTACCAAGAGTGAAAAAAATGTATTAGCTCGTTCCTAGTGTAAGGATTAAAAACAGTGCACCCGCAGTGTAAAAAATATATAACTGCATGTGACAGACGACACTAGGTCTACATGTTTCAGCCGAATAGACCCTAAAAGGTGTAGCGGATTTTATCAGGACCTTGGAGAAAGTGATACTGTGAAGGAAGAAGTGAAAAGTAAAAAAAAAAATGAGAGGTAAATACAAAACCAGTAATCCCACTTTTGGTGTACTTGAGTTACTGGTCCCGTTGTTTACAGATGAGAACCCTCACCTCCGCCTGGCAACAGCTCAGGGGAGAGGCACCGCTCTATCAGTCGGTACCCCGGGTAGTAGAAGACCTGCAACTGGAGGTCACGCCTCGTCGACGGAGGTGCGCCCCTTAATTGACCGTAAACAGTTTATTGATGCAGACGCCGTTTCAACCAGCCCACATCTAAAAATGGCAGACTTCATCAGCTCAACGGAGTACTTGTAACCGCCGCCACAAAGGAACGACGGGAGTCCCATCAAGATCTAAACCAGGTTCTTAATCTGCTCTTTCTCTGCTATTGTCAGCTATTCCATATCATAGATCCAGATTTGCTGCCGTATACCCTGTGGCGATACCCAGTGATGAACTATGTGCTGCTTAGCGGAGATCGTGCCCAGCATCACAAAACTGAATCTCATTTTATCCTTTTTAAAATCCTTTTGTGGGCTTAGGTTTCGGTCCCTGGAAACACAGTTTATTTGTGAATGTGGGCATATCATCTATAATACAGTGCAGTTTAGAAAGCCTATCAGTACAGTACTCTTCTATCATTCAATAGGACCATAACCTGTGAACGCTTAACTATCTTGAAAGCTGGAGGGGGGTAGGGGTGAATTTTTTCTTTGACCCCGCAGACTTAGGGCCAGCGCTTTAAATTCCTTGGGTGGGAAGATTTGCTGCACTCCTGAAGCCCCCTCACACTCTCTTGTACATGTTGATGGTGCCCCTGCCAATCTTGGTGCCACCACATATAGCCAACATTTAGGCCAAAGAGAGCCCAACAGGGCAATATGAGGCACTCCCTGCGAGTGTGCATAGTTTACGAGAGGTTCTGGCAGCGGCTTTTCTTTTTGACTCTGTGGGGCTTCTGCCCTGCAACTTTTTTCTTTTTTGCCTTTTTAATTGGTGGTGCCTGGTCTCTCCTAGGCAACCTAACTTGCATTATTTTTCCTTGGGCCATCACAAGGAGCTCACCCCTGGCTCCCGCTTTCACCTCCCTACCAGGACAGTGTCCTTCTCTGGAAGTGCAGGAGCCGGTGTCTTGATTCTCCCTGCCCGCTCTGTGCAAGCAGTGTGTTTCTGTGCAGGGACTGTTCTGTTCCCCCCAGACATGGGCACAGGGAGCGAGGGGAGCCCAGCATGGTTGGGGGGGCATTCCTCCTTCCATTTGACCTCGTGACTCTGGGTTTGGGGTCCCAGGCCCCTTTCTCCTTCTGCAGGGGGGCTGGATGGCGCTCCCTCTTTTATCTCCACAGAGAGGCCCAGGGATGGGGCCCAGAGTACCTTAATAAAAAATTGCCCTGGGATGAAGTCCTGAAGCCTTATAGAACTCTGGGGAGGGGGGCAACATGCACACCTTGTCCCAAGCGCATTAATTTTTACTGAACATTGCATCAATCCCTGGGCACTGGCCCACCCTAAGGGTGAATTGAAGAACTTGAGCAGAACCCCTACACGGCCTGTTTCGCGAGATGGGTGTCAAAGGTTGAATCCTTTCCACTGCACTATTTCAGGCCCTGTTGGGCTGATTTGTGCAATTCTGGGATCATTTCGATCCTGGTAGCAAACCCTAGTCGCCTGGACCTTTTTAGCACACCTTCTGGCCTTTTCAGGGAGCTGGTTCCACTGGCTTCCTGCGCTAGTCTTTCTCTTTGTCTTGGTTTCTGGTACTCTTCTCCTCTTGCCTGAGTGAATCAGTCCAGATCTTCCCCCAGCTGGTCCTTAAGGTGTGTAAGGGAACCAGCCTCACTGGTCCTGTAGAGACAGACCTATTGGTCTGTGGATCAACTGTGGGCAGAGTCCTTCGAGCATTAGGGCATCAGAGGGATTGTCCTTACAGTTGTCGATGGTGTTGCCGTCATCCAAATCCAGTGTCCAACTTTCTTTCGCTCCTTTGTGCAAGAATTTGTAAATGGGGGTGGAAAGTTCTTGAAGCCATGCACCATTGGTTAATCCTTTGGTGCCACATTGCCCTCTACCCATGTCCCAACCCTCCTGCACAGCATGCTGAGTCAATTAAAGACGGTGCAGTCAAGTGTCCACTGTTCACATCTCCTCTCCTTAACTCTACCCCTAGCTGAAATCACTGCTAGGAACATTTCCACAAAGACTTCAAAGGGGTACCCCCTCCTGTATTGGCTCCAGAGGTCTGGGCTTCCTCCTTTGTTCAGTGGACCTGGCCTGTCCCAACCTTGGTACAGTGTGACAAGTAATAAGCAGATGCATATTTTCTTTCCCACCAATTCCTCCTCAGGAGCTGAGTGAAGCACTGTTAATTGCTCCTTTTGCATGCAGAGGTCTAGATCCCTCTGCTGGGGAGCAGTGTAATTAACGTGGCCCAGCAGGGTGACAAAATCCATACACTCTGATCCTGTGCTGAGTCAGAAATATATGAAAATTCTGGACGACCCATAAAGTGTGCACGGAGGAGATTGGGAAGTGTGAATTCAAAGTGGGTGCACATTTCAAAACAGTTTCACACCTTACAGGACTTTGTAGGCCATCCATTGAAATATGACCATTTTTACTGAATCTTTTGATATCTACCACAATAAGAGCCCTGAAGAAGTCACACAAGTGACGAAACACGTGTTGGCTGTACCTTCTGATGTCACTTTGTCATATGAAGATCTCTAACAATAAACAGAACATGGAATGAACTTTTCCTGACCTTGACTCATTTGACAAAAATTAAATCACATTCTTGAGTGCTGTGATATCCTTTATATACATGTTATGAGGGGTGGACATGTGGATCCATTGCCCTCCTTTGACACCATTGGTAGTAGAGTGTCTGATATCAACTACCGAGCCAAACCAAAAGAGGGGGGGACAAGGAGCTAGTTGTGGTCCAGTGTCTGTGTTCCTCAAATGATAGCTAAATCATAAGGGACACTGTCCCTAGTGAAGGATCCACCCCACACACTCACACTCACCTAACGGCTTTTCTTTTAAAAAGATCTCCGTCAAAGAGACCTTTCGGAAGCCCGTCGGGCATTGCAGCGCCGGCCCGACAAGGAGCAAAAAAAACCCGATGATGAAACATGGCATCCTTCGGGGTGTGTGAGGGCCACTAAGAGGCAAGACCTGGCCCTCCCCTTCGGGATTGGATGCTTGATACTGGGGATGAACCTCTGCCTCTCTCTCTTTTTCACCCTCTTTCTCTACATCTCCTCTACTCTAGACTTTATCTCCTCTTTCAGACTGGGTGACACACCGCACCCTTCACTAGGAACAGTGTCCCTTATGATTTAGCTGATATCAACTATCACCATGCTGCCTACCTGTTACTAACTGCATTTTCTCAATTACCCACTTATATTTGCTACATAGTAGGAAATGCGATCTTGTCAACCTCTCCTACCACGTTGTTTATATAACATCTAACTTTGCAGAGTCCCCTCCCTGCCATGCCACCTGTGTACAGCTACCAGCCTGCACATGACAATAGTCTCACACATGGAGCCCGCACACTTCTGCACACGCGTATGTACATATGTTCACGTTAACCAGTCAAGAACCCCTTATCCTAGCTGCATGGCAGCAGCCTTATTTTAAAAGGCTGACACTGGCAGTAACCATGCACACTCCATTTACAATGTGCTTACTGTGGGTGAGATACAAGTAGTGAGGCTCACTCACAGTAAAAAGTCAAAAACTGGCTGATCTAAAGAAACAAAAAATGTGGGCAAGATAAATGGACGGAACCCAATTGCAACATCTCTTAATATAGGACCCTTCCTTTTCCCAGCTTAGTTGCACCTTTTTCAAATGGACTATCTTGCACTTTCGTGCCCATATTAGGGAAACCAAGAATTTGTTCAGCTATCGTGAGATTTTCTCTGAGAAGAAACACATAGACTTCTGCATGATATATAGGCAAATCTGCAGGAAAAAAACATTTTAGCTAATGATATCCACCCCAACGTTACCAGAATTTCACGGAGTCTTGTAGGACAGCAGTCACCCTGTTCCTGTTGTATGTGTAGCATTTTGTGCCTTGTATGCTACTTGTATGCCAGGTATCTGGAATGATCCCTTTCCTATCTCACGCTCACTTGCTGTTGCATCTCACTCATCATCCTAGTCAATTGGTCAAAGGGGAATAGTTTTGAACTTTCCCATTGAGTGTGCCATCCTAAGATTGTTTCAGAATGCTTTAGTTCTGCAACAGAATTGGTATGACGTTCTCAGGGTGATACAGATATTTAAGTATGTCATTTGTGCAAATTGACAAAATATGTGTGGTGGTGCCTATTGTGATTCTTCAGCCCCAGATTGCTGATCTTAGCCTGCACCCTATTTGTTAAACTGTGACTTGAGCAATAGGGGTGAAATCATCGTTCCCTGTTTGGTATCACTCTCTATTTTCCAGCTCCTGATGTATCTATCCTGTTCTTATTCCTACCTTAAGCTATGCATAAAATAATTGTATCCAGCCCAGAAAGTCTGGTCTAAAACCTAGTTTTGCTAACAACCATAACACATATTTCCACTGTATAGTGTTAAAGTCTTGACAAAGCAAGGGCATAATATTGCTAAGATGTGTCCAGTGAATGTAGAATATGTGTAAGCCATTGTCAAGATGCACTAAAGTTGCAATCCAAATTCAACAGGAATGATGGTAGCTTCCACACTTTGCCAACCCCACATGTAACCTTACACTACTACAGAGTAGGTTACTGGTAGGCCTTTGCAAAGGGGAATGGGATAGGAGAGAGCTGCAGAGACACCGGAGATACTAACACTGCCACAGCTGGGTTTGATACCAACAACAAGCAAAAGGTGAACTTTAGCATGGGGTTTAACATCTTAAATTGTACCTGACATACCTGCTAACACTCTCTGTATTGTTTGCTATCTATTATGAAATAGAAGTGGAAATTCCTTCTTAGGTGACTAAATTAAGGTTGATTTAGTAACTGCAGTTCACACACAGGTATATTATGTTTTCTTAATAGAGTTACCTTCAATGTTAGGACATTCTTTAGTATTTTATATCTCATCTAGACCCTTTCTAAACATATATTTGCTGCTACTGATATCGGCATACTACACTACAATACCTAATGGATGACTCCTTGTAAAAACAAACAAGCGCTATAGACTTTGTAATCGAAATGGATTAATTCTTGTGAAAACAAACAAGAGCAAGTCTATATCATTGGAAGTTTGAATCAAAATGCAGACGATCAGGTGTCAAGTATTCCAACAGCAAGCCCTTGTATTATGATTGCCTAGCAAGGAAGCTATGGACTATGTTCTGTGGGCCCACTGGGCAAGTAGTCCTAGTCAGGTGTTTCGTAGAGTGCGTCATTCTGAGGTGGCAAGTGTCTGTACAGGTGGCACTCGTGCTCTGCACACCATTGCATCCTCTCCAGCTCCTTGCAGATATGCACGTTCAAGTGCCTTGGAGTAGCATGCCATGCTTGACCAGCTCCTAGAGTTAAGCACGACATATGCCGCATCCTGAAATCCAACTTAAATTTAGCATGTTACTTTGTCAAAGTATCAAATCACACTGATCAGAGTGCCCTAGTGAACCCATTATCTTCAACAGCCTATTTGTCAATGTACTGCTCAGGATTTTGATATCTGTGTTGATCACAGACAATAAGAAATATAGCACACAATTGTTTAGGTCCCTATCTCGCCCTGGGATCATCACTATTATAGCCTCTCACTGAACACCACACAGTCCCAAATCACAATATGATTGTGAGATTCAGAATTCAGTATAATCTGTGGCCTCAATCAGACAGAAGGGTGTGCAAAGCTGCAATTTATTTTCTTGTAAACATTGCATGGAGCTAAGCAAAATATGAAAAAGTTGTAATGGTCTCAAATAGTTGGCCTTTATTGTGGGAATCAGACTTTCGAGAGCATGTATATGAGTTAAATATGCGTTGAGTCACTCAGGTGGAAAAGCTAAACAAGGTGTGGACTCACAAACACATTTTTTGCACAGTTCCGGCCTGACAAGGTTGAACAGTACCCAAAAGAAAAATTAAGCAAAGTATGCACTTGCACACAGAATGTGCATGAGTTAGTGGTGCCAACAAACACTCGAAAGAGAAAAAATATGTGAGTGATTAGATGTAGAAAAGTGGGCAACTCTGAACTATGGGCAGGTTGGTAATTGGGGCTAAGCTTTGAATGTCTATACACAGAAATCATTATGTCCCTAGTGTAGAATAGAGTGGTAATAAAAAAAATGCCAAAAATTGTGCATCCATCACTTGCATTGCTGCCAGTATACCTTCTTGATTTAGGGTTTCACATATGGTGGATATCAAGCCAAAGAGAATATACTTCCGGCTCCACCATCCATTGCAGAGGGAGTGCTGATAACTACACCAAACACAATACTTCAGCGGACACCACTACGGATTGACAGAATCAGGACTGAGAGGCATGCCACCAATTCTTGAGGATGCACCTCTGAATGACAGCCACACAAAGTGGAGCAGACCTGTGTGGAAAGGTAAGAACAGTGTCCAGTGCATGCTGAGAATCAACCCCCAGCATATTAGGAAGACTAGTAGGTGATCACTTACAGGATACCGCCAGTTTGAAGAAACATTTACAAAGTACACATATACTGTCTGAAACTTCGCCAGAGGTGGCAGACATTGGTGGAGTGTTGCTTCACAAGAACCTTCTCCTTTCACTGTTATCACTAAATATGGTGGATTTTCTAGAGTAGGAATTTCCACTGATTTGAAAAATGCAACCTTTGCCACCCAACTTTTGTATCAGCCACTATGCTTTAGAGTATGACATAGTCAATATATATTGAAAACAAGTGCTCTGAGTTTTTTTTTCATTGAACCCTTGCGCAATATATTGTTCATAATTGGTAAAGGGGCAGAGATTGTGTTCAAAACGTTTTTAACCTCTGAGTTAGGCACTATAAAACAAGCACTTACATGTACTTGATTATTGTTTGGGAAGCAGCACTAACTAATATCTTTAGAAGTTATATGTTTCATCACTCTTTCCCTGAATAATTGAAATGAAGGTGGACCATTTAAAAAAATCAGCACAATTGTGTTACCTTATTTTAATTATGTGTCTTTAAAGTTTTATATATTTTTCATTACCTAAAAACAACTAAACATCAATTTGAAATTGCTTATTTCTAGAATAATGCTTGCCCTTGTACATACATTTAAAAAAATCACTAGATTCGTGAAAGTCACCCAATAAAAGCACTGTGGCAATGAACACTATTATGCTACCAGTCATGTGAATTGTCAGGACTTACACGCACACTCCACGTCAGACATCAGAGAGGCCTCCGTTGGTTCAACATTGGGTTTGGTGTTATATTAATCGACAGCGAATCTAGGTTAGAGGGTTGAGGAGATGGAGCCACTGGTAAAAATGTTTGCCTCCTTTTTGTAATGCAAAGTCTGGATCTTGTGTGATCCCAAATATGTTGCCCATTAAATGGTTTTGCCCTTTTCCTTCCTGTTCTAGGTCATGAGTGGCAGTCACAGTGATCGAACATTTCCATAATCCATGCAGGGCAGGGGTAATTTTCCCACTGGGACTGCTTATTGTGAGCTTTCACTGAAAGGGAGGTTGATTCTTAAAACACACAATGTAAGAAAGCAAGACAATCAAACTTACTTGATGTGTGTGAACTAAGCTCATGGCCAATATTCATGTCTAGGTTCTGGCTGACGGGCCAGGTGTAATGCAAGTCAATATGGGGTCAGATGTGGATCAGTTTGAAAGCCACACCTTGTCTAGGACTCTCTGCTTACCCGTGAGACTACTTTGGCTGTAACTCTTGGGTGTGGCTCTGGCTCAGTATACATGCCACATCTAGGTATAAGGCTGTGAGGGAGCATGTTCTAACCTGTGAAAGCTTCTAGGTTTCTTCACTTATGGACATAAAGATTTTGGCCATCTGCTGTGATTAAGTCTCCCCATTGGTCTCAATCACTGTAAACTGTGTTAAAATGGTTTTGAACCATAGCCTCCAGGACCCACCTTTCAAAATAAGGTCCATTCCGATGCAGCTAGAAAAAGAAGCTGTGGTGGTTGTGCAAGCTATGGTGGTTGTGCAAGAACATGTGTGCAGATGTGTGTAGGCTGAGTAAGGAAGACTATAGTCTAACTTAGTCTGTTGTCAAACCAATGCTGACATCTGTGCACTGGGTGGAACTGTTGCAGAAGGAACATCAATTGAATTGGCTTTGGCCTGCTAACATCTGATAAGTCAATTGGAATTCTTTTTGCTTAAGTATACATATTTAGACCTGAACTGATTTTCACTTTTGGTAGTGTTTCCAAAATATAGCTTTTGATTGGCATGAGGTAGGAAGGTCATTGACTAATCTCTCCATATCAATCTATTATCTTGAACAGCCGGTGCACACAGACCACCTAACCTGCCCAGCCTATTCAACAATTAGGCACACAACAATCTGTATGTCTACCTTTCGTTTGTGACCAACAGGGGACTCATGGCTCAAAAGAGATGGGAAGTCAGATTAGGAGAACCCCGCCTAGCCAGCCTAAACTCCAGTATCCTTTGTATCCTCAGTATAACCAATGTTACTTGAGTAATCCTAGGATCCCTAATCTTCACCAGCTACAACCTTCCTTTACCCCAGTTACTACTAACTCTTTTGCATGCTTCCACTAATGGAGGGCTGAAATCGAAAACTCCCCCCTACACCAGAAATAGGCCTATTAATCAGAGAAATAAATTAATCATTATAAATGTACCAAAACTACTGCCACATGTGAAGTTCGAATCCAAAGACTGCCTTACAAATAAGACCACTCATTGGATAAGACATATTAGAGGGTGCCGTTCGATCATCAGAGAAGATATTCTCCATGCTCAAAGCACTTCCACCATGAATCCTGCATTTGATTCAATAGAATTATCTCTAAAAGATAGCAGAATGGTGGATTATTTAGTGGCACTAGACTTTAGGACAGATACCTTAAACAATTCTCATATCAGATTCAAGTATTGTAGAGTGGAATATGATTTAATGAAGGGTTGTACATCTCGGGTAGGGCCCTCATCACCATTACGAGATGTAGATTGACACAGCAACACCAATAACCTTACCCCTCTTACATATGTACCTTCATGTACAATACTTCCAGAGGCTGATAATACCAAGGAGTCTCCCGTAGCGAATCTACACCATGAGGCAAGTAACGATGTATCCTCTTCTAGCATTTCTGGTGTAGTCGAAGTTGTGTGCCCATTACCAACTTCCTCTTTCATTTGATTGCCTAAACCAACCATTGACAATGAGCATCCTACCATTACAGAGACCTGCAAAGGCCCACCTATACCTAGAAATGAGGCAAATAATAGCTTAAATATAATATCTTGGAATTTGGCGGGGATACACTCTAAACGGCAAGACCCAGAATGGCACATGTTTGTTGGTTCTAATGACATTTGCATTTTGCAAGAAACTTGGGCAGTGTGTTGTGAGCCCCTTTACGAGGTGTGCCAATGGGTTTTCTCACCTGCAATGTTATATATATATATATATATATATATATATATATATATATATATATATATATATATATATATATATATATATTACCTACTGGCAGTCGCCAGTAGGTAGTTATAGTTAGGACCTATTTTCCATAGGAAATCCGCAACATTCTATTTGGAATAACGTTGGCGTAGATTGATGAATCTTCGCGAAAGTTTCCAAACTTTTGGCCAGCTCCGGTCCGCTCCTATCCTGAAAATTTCACGGTGATTCGTCAAGCGGGGGCCGAGAAAAAAGGGGGTCCTAAAACGCGTTTTCTCCATGCATTTTCCAATAAGACCTGTTGACGCAGCTACAGCCCGAAGTGCTGAACGGAATTACACCAAATTTGGCAAAGAGGTAGTCCTCAGTTCAGACTCATGCCTTTTGCTTAAATGGTGTAAATCCGTTCAGTAGTTCCTGAGAAAATCAAAAGTAAATTCATATGTATCTGGGCGGAGCCTAACCACACATCTCATCGTGAGATCTGATTGGCTGTCAGCACTTCATCCAAGAAGTGTTGGCAGCCATCTTGGGACCAATATACATGATAGCACCTCATTAAAAAACATTGCAGTTCATAGAAGGTTTTAAGACTTTAGTTACATTATAAATCATTTGTTGATGGTACCATACTCATTTTAGGAATTGTGGTGTGTTCTAAGGTGATTTTACCATGTGAAAAAGCCTTCTGCTGTAATATCATGAATCATGTTTGAGAGAAAACTATTTTCTCATGCTTTTCCCACAGAGGTTTGGAAGGATTATCTATAAGATAAACTGAGAGCATATTTTCTGTAAATTCACATTATCTTTCTCAGTCATGTGAGAATGAAGTCTGACATTCTAAGTAAAACATGTAAATCCAACAAGGGCAGAGACTGTCAGTTGATTCCTTTGTGTTCTACTGCAGCTTCCCAGAGTGTTCTAAAGAACAACTAGAGCGCTAACAGTCCTACTTATGACAAACGTATGGCACACCTGAAGCCATCTTGGTTGGAATAAAGGGGTAACTCTTAAAACATTTAATTTAAAAAGGAACAAAATGAGGGGGTTCATTTTGCCATAGAAAGTATGATTAGTGCTGCAGAAAGAAAAATTAGGGCACATTTTGAGTGACTTCTCAAATCCTCTTCTATTTTATTAAAAAATTCTGACATGCAGACTGAAACATGCACTTTCAATACCAGCAGCAGACTTCCCTGGTGAGCAGTAGCTTTACTACAGTGATCTAATAAGCATCTAGACTGCCAACATTCTGAATTTATGGCAAATGTATGACACATCTGAATGCCTTCTTGATGGAATCAAAGTAAAAAACTGAAAGTATTTCCTACTGAGGATACTGTAGTAAATGAGGAAATTAGGAAACATCATAACACATAAGTCTCCCAAAATGTCCACCAGAGACAAAAGAGCCCAAATGTAGCCCAAATATCACCCAGATGTAGCCCAAATATAGCCCAATGACAGAATGTCCCAGAGTGTTCTAACGAACAACTAGAGCGCTAACAGTCTTACTTATGACAAAAGTATGGCACACCTGAAGCCATCTTGATTGGAATAAACTGGTAACACTTAAAACATTTAATTTACAAAGGAACAAAATGAGGGGGTTCATTTTGCCATAGAAATTATGATTAGTGCTGCAGAAAGAAAAATTAGGGCACATTTTGACTTCTCAAATCCTCTTCTATTTCATAAAAAAATTCTGACATGCAGACTGAAACATGCACTTTTAATACCAGCAGCAGACTTTCGTGGTGAGCAGTAGCTTTACTACAGTGATCTAATGAGCAACTAGAGTGCTAACATTCAGAATTTATGGCAAATGTGTGACATATCTGAATACCTTCTTGATGGAATAAATCTCCCAAGATGGCCACCAGAGACAAAAGAGCCCAAATGCAGCACAAATATCACCCAGATGTAGCCCACATGTAGCCCAATGACAGAAGTGTGCAAAACACTTATTTTTTGTGTATTTGCAGTTTTATATAGTGCAGACTTGTCAGGTATTGGAGTGCTTTTCATGAGCATTGGTTACATCACACAAGATCAAATTCATTTTGGTTGTAGACATGGGGAGATTAAGTGATTTGACCAGAATCACAGAATGTTGAGCTGAAGCAGAAACTCCAACCTGGTTCCCCAGTTGCAAAGTCTGCAGCTCTGGAAGTAACACCACATCCTCTCCCCTAGGTGCAACATTTAATCAAGTGGTCAACTGGATAAAAAAACATAAAGATTACAAATAATTTAAAAGTTCTTTGTGCTATTTGAAAACTCCGAAAATATGTCCTCATTTTAGTTTTTTAGAACACTAACCATAATTTTATTGCAAATAAGACCCTCTCATATATGTAATTTCTAAAGGAAATACTCTAGGTATTACAGTTTTGATTACATCAAGATGACGTCAGGTGTTCCACACTTTTGTAATAAATATAGAATGTTAGAAATCTAGTTGTTCATTGGGATACTGTTGAGAGGCAGAGGCCAGGGGCACGGACTCTGAAAATTGAAGGCAGGTAGGAGAGTGCAGAGGCAACAATTTGACCACACTGGGCAGGCAAAAAGGGCAGTGGCAGCACAACAGACTATGGAGGGCAGTGAAAAGGGGAGCAGGGGCATCAAACCAACAATACAGGACTGGCAAGAGAGGCCGCGGCAATATAATAGACCATTGTGGGCAGAAGGAAGAGGCAGTGGTAGTACAACCATACATGCCAACAGACACGTTTCAGCCAGGAAACGTCCAATGTTTTAAAGCTCAAATGGGCTTTATTTGCTCTGTCTCCTGTCTACAATCTCCTCTTTTTCAATGTAACTCAAAGGGGAAAATCAATACCCCAGTTTTTTTTTCAAAATCTCCCTCTTACCAAGTTCAAAATGTTCGCAAGTATGGTACATTGGATCATGGTAGGCAGCAGGAATTGGGGTAGGGACATGGACTCGGATAAAAGAGGACAGGAGGGACATGGAGAGGTGCACCAAACTGACCCTACAGGGCAGGCATCAGGGTTTGCAGCAGCACAATACACCACACAGCGCATGCGGGACGGGAGTGCAGCCCAACAATCCATAGAAAGCAATACGGAGGGGACAGGACCATGCACATGGACAACAGAGAACAGAGGGGAAAGAGGCAATGGTAGCTAGCTGACCATAATGGACAGACAGGAGAGAAAGCTGCAGCATAACAGACCATAAAGGGCAGGAGGGACGGATCAGGGGCATTACAATGGAACAGACAAGCCAGGAGGGAGGGAATAGGGGTCTGCACATGGAAACAGAGGACTGGGGGCAATGGGGCAGGGCAGAAGCAGCAAGATGACCATGAAGGTCAGGCAGGATGGGCACTAGAAACAAGACACACCATGGAGAGCAACAATGAGACTATGATGGCATACATACAGACCATGGAGGGAAGGTGGGAGGGGATCAGGGGCAGCTAGCTGACCACACAGGGAAGGTGGGAGGGGCCATGGCAGCACAGAAGACCATGCATGGCAAGCGGGAGGGTTAGTGGCAGCACAATGGCTATGATGGGCAAGAAGGAGGGTGCAGGGGCATGCACAAAGGACAATGGAGGATAGAAGGGAGGGTCAGGACCTGGGCACAGACAAGATAGTTCAGGAGAAGGGGCCTCACAACAGACCGCGCGGGGAAGGCAGGAGGAGCAGTTGCAGCACAACAGACCAGGGAGGGCAGAAGGGTGTGGCAGTAAAATGGACCATGGAGGACAGGAGGAAGGGGATAGGGGCATGGCATTTGGACAGGCAGGGTGGAGGTGGCAGGGACAGGTTACAGTCATCTGACAATGCTAGGCGGGTGGGAGGGGAGTGGCAGCTCAACAGAACACTCAGAGTAGATAGGAGTGGCAGGTCCATGGAACATGGTGGGCAAAAAGGATGGAGCAGGGGCATGCACCAAGACATCGGAGGGCAGGGGGAAGGAGAATAGGGGCAGCAAGCTAAGCACAGAGGCTAAGCAGGAGGTCAATAATGGGCCATAGAATTGGGCAATGGAGGGCAGGAGGAGTGGACTGGTACATCATGCTAAATGGAGGGCAGTGGCAGCACATCAGACCATGCATGGCAGGAGGGAGGAGGCTAGTCCATGGATTCAGACAACAGAGGATAGGGAGGAGGTGGATGGGGCAGCAAGCTAACTGTTCAGAGAAGGTGGGTATAAGGAACTTTATTGTTTTTAAAATGTGTGTCTGTGCGAACTACTTAAAATATGAACAAGTATGCAGCATAATCTCACTTTTATTCAGGAAGAAGAGGACGTTTGTGACTGTGACTCCGGGCTCACTTGGCAGAAACACCCCCTGACCCTCCACCCCCCATCGCAAAATGTAATGCCCGTGAAAAGGGTAGGTGGACGCAGTGTTATATAGAACATAGTCCTGAGAACACGATTGAAAATGAAAACTAGATATAGTATATGGTATAAACTATGCACCAAAAAGTGTGATATAAGATGAACTGGGGCCTGAAATATAATATGCAATACATTGTGCGCAATGACAGATTCATTGGAGAGCGCGAGATAGCACATGCACTAGCGCGTGCTATGCGATATGCGCCTTGGAGTGTGATATGCACAGGGCAGTGTTGTGTAACCTAACTAGTCTCTAAAGTTGTAATATAAAATATGTGCTGGGGAGTGTAACGTTGCATATGCACTGTGACAAAGATATGGATCCCAGATTGTAATATGTATGGCATAGCACTGTGCGTTATAACATAGGCATCGAGGAAGGCACGTGCGAAGGCACGTGCAAAGGCAAGTGTGGCATGACATATTCACGGGGTGGTGTTACAGTGCACATGGGCTAGAGAGTGTCACAGCATACGCACTAGCTGGTGGAATACAACACAGAGGTGTGAGGCACTCGGCGGGCACTGGTGGGTGTAACACTGCATTGGGCTCAGCCAGGAGCACGCTGTGACTCTCAAGTGGGGTTCGTCTCCTTTCCAGAGAGTAAAATAAAAAGTATTACACATCCGGCGGTGGATGTGTGTTTTATTAACCGTGAGGGGGGTTTCTTGCATAGTTTGGTCAAATTTTTGTCGAATCCCCTTTGAATAGCTTGGTGTGCGTGTATATTAAATGTGCCCGTCAATAGCTACCCATGTTTGTATAAATAAACGACAAGGGTGTCTACTTGGAGAGTACCCACCGGCGGGGGCGCCGGGATTAGGCATGGTAGGGCGTCAGACACGTCAGAGCTTCACTAGCGGTGTAAATACATTCCATGTGGATTCATTCTATGTATAGTCGCCTTTTAATGAATATCATGCAAATCGTCATGGTGATAGGTACATACGGTTTGTCCAGCATGTCCTAGGTGTTTCTATAAATATATATTTTTTTTAAATAATAAAAAACAAAGACTGGCCCCGGGGGATGGGGTCCCCGGGGCCATAAGTGGCCTGAGGAGGGGGGCAACGCAGCACCCTCCTAAAGATTTTTTTTTTAAAAAGGCCATGACCCGGGGGTTGGGGTCCCCGGGCCAATTAAGGCCTTGGGAGGGCCAAATTTTTCAACAAAAAAAATTAGGGCGCAGGCCCTGGGGGATGGGGTCCCCAGGGCCAGTAAATTAGAAAAAGAAGGAGGGCCACACAGCCCTCCTTCTTAAAAAAATAAAATAAATAAAAGACCGCATCGCGCCGGAGGCCACGCCCCCTCCTTGCAGCACTATGCAAACGCGCCCCCTGGCCAGTTGTAAGTTGGGGAATTAATTCCTCTTCAATACTGAGGGTCCCTGAGGGCCAACTAGCCCAACAGGTATCTCCAGTATGCGCCAGGGAGCTGCGTTGCAGACAGGTGTTCTGAGGCCACGCCCCTTTTAACACCTCTATGCAACGCAGCTCTGTGGCGCTTACTGGAGGTACCTAGTGGGCTAGTTTGACCCTAGGGACCCTTAGGATTCAAGGGGACTTAATCTCTCAACTTAGAATGGCTACAGGGTGCGTTTACACAGTGGTGAAGGGAGGGGACGGGGCCTGAGGTGACGTGTGCAAACACGCCCTGTGGCGCGTTTTAAGTTGGGGAAATAATTCCCTTTCAATCCTGAGGGACCCTGGGGGCCAACTAGCCCACCAGGTGCTTCCAGTAAGCGCCACTGCTCTGCATTGCAGAGAGGTGTTGCAGGCCGTGCCCCTTTTTACACCTCTCTGCAATGGCGCTTACTGGACGTACCTAGTGGGCTATTTTGCCCCTAGGGATCCTCAGGATTTAAGGGGACTTAATCTCCCAACTTAAAAAACGGCCACAGCGCGTGTTTACACAGTGGGGAAGGGAGGGGACGGGGCCTGAGGTGACGTGTGCAAACACGCCCTATGGAGCGTTTTAAGTTGGGGAAATAATTCCCCTTCAATCCTGAGGGCCCCTGGGGGCTAACTAGCCCACCAGGTGCTTCCAGTAAGCGCCACTGAGCTGCGTTGCAGAGATGTGGTCCAGGCCTTGCCACTTTTTACACCTCTCTGCAACGCAGCTCTGTGGCGCTTACTGGAGGTACCTAGTGGGCTAGTTGGACCCTAGGGACCCTCAGGATTCAAATGAACTTAATCTCCCAACTAAAAACGGCCACAGGGCGTGTTCACACAGTGGTGAAGGGAGGGGGCAGGGCCTGAGTTAACGTGTGCAAACAAGCCCTGTGGCGCTTTTTAAGTTGGGGAAACAATTCCCCTTCAATCCTGAGGGACCCTGGGGGCCAACTAGCCCACCAGGTGCTTCCAGTAAGCGCCACTGCGCTGCGTTGCAGAGAGGTGGTCTAGGCCATGCCCCTTTTTACATCTCTCTGCAACGCAGCTCTGTGGCGCTTACTGGAGGTACCTAGTGGTCTAGTTGGACCCTAGGGACCCACAGGATTCAAGGGGACTTAATCTCCCAACTTAAAACGGCCACAGGGCGCGTTTACACAGTGGGGAAGTGAGGGGACGGGGCCTGAGGTGACGTGTGCAAACACGCCCTGTGGCGCCTTTTAAGGGGTAGTTTTAATCCCCTGCCCTATTATATACTAGGGGCTTACAGAGGAGGTCATGCTGATCACAGGGGGACCCCAACGCATAGTGTTCCCTAGTGTATGTAGGTGTTTTCACTGTATTCTGAGTGTCGTTTAAGATAGCACTGGCTCTAGGACTGGTTAGTCAGACTCAGTTACCACCAGTATCGGTCTGAAAAAGTTTAGGGTACAGGATGATTTTGCAACAAGGCTTCTTTCTGCTCTTCTGTTTGTTCTTTCTGCACGTTATCCTTCTTCCTGCACTTTTCTGCGTCTTTGAGGACTTCTGTTGCTTCTTTCTGCATTTCTTTTTTTTCTTTCTGTGCGTTTTTTCTTCTTTCTTCACATGTCCTATCTCTGTAGGCATAGTTAGAAATTAGCATTTAAAAAACCTTTGAAATTCACTGAAAAAACCATAGGTTTCAGGCACTGTATAGTTAGGAATTAGCATTTAAAAAACCTTAGAAATTCACTGAAAAAACCATAGGTTTCAGGGGCGTTATAGTTAGCTGGACTTTTCACTCGTACAAAACCATTGAAATTTCCCTGTTATAGTTAGTTCAGCTAACTATAACTCGCGCGCCCGCAATGCACAGCTGATGACATCACATATTACATCACTCATAACATGGTCAGTGACATCACTCATGACATCACTGATGACATCTCAAATGACATCACTGATGACATCATCCTTGTGATAGAGTGGCAGACCTCCTCTCCCCCTAATATAACCTTTGATACACACATTCAAAAATAGAAACTAAATTTTTCAAAACAATGGACATACCAATATCAGTTACAACAACCTATTCAGTAATTCTAAGATCCATATACACATCCACTCATTCACCAACAGTCCTATACAGTCACTCATACATGTACTCACTCATCATATGTACTCACACACCTATACATCCTGTTACACAACGCCACTCATCCATAATGTTACTCACACACATAGTCACTCATGCTAATAAAGAATCAAACATCCATTTACTTGCATATATAGTTATACACACACCACCACACTTACTTCTACAGAAACTTACACATACTTAGTCTTTTAAACAATCACTTATAGAAACACATACTTATTCATACAGGAACTCTTTCAATCTCTCACTCTCACATATACTCACTTATATACACCAATAGTCACATATACTAATTTAAAACATATGTAGTTACTCATAAAGACACTATTGAGACAGTCATTCGCTCACTAACTAACCCATGCACACACTCATCCACCCATACAGTCCTGCACACATGCTGTCTTCAACACATACAAACAGTGAGTCACTCATTCATGCACCTATGCACTACGTAATACCCCCCACCGAACCATACAGACACTCAGACACTCATACTGATACTCTAAAAACCAACTAATAACCTATATAGACACTCATGTATCTACTCACCAACCCATGCAGCCACTTATACACAAAGTGAGAGACTGATACAGATATTTACATATTTAAACATTACTCACTAAGCCATGTATTCACTAAGATACACTTAATCAGTCAGCTATACAACCAATTTTTCAAAAACAAATCATCCATTTAGACACTTATATACCCATTTATTCTTCCATCGACCTTGAGATATACATATATAAAACATATGTAATTTTCAGAAAAACACACATTCACTGGATGATGTCATCAGTGATGTCATCAGTGATGTCATTTGAGATGTCATGAGTGATGTCATGAGTGATGTCACTGACCATATCATGAGTGATGTAATATGTGACGTCATCAGCAGTGCATTGCGGGCGCGCGAGTTATAGTTAGCTGAACTAACTATAACGGGGGAATTTCAATGGTTTTGTACGAGTGAAAAGTTCAGCTAACTATAACGCCCCTGAAACCTATGTTTTTTTCAGTGAATTTCTAAGGTTTTTTAAATGCTAATTCCTAACTATAACGTGCCTGAAACCTATGTTTTTTTCAGTGAATATATATATGGTCCAGTTGAAGGCATTCGCCGAAACGCGTCGACCGTCCCTTTTGTTTTGCACCTGGTGTTTGAAGAAAATGAGATAAATACACATTAAACTACCTTGCCGTGCTGTGGAAACCCTCTGTGCTGTGGATACTTTGGTGAGGGACACTGCTGAGTTGCTATATATATATATATATTTGTAATTTTGTATGTATCATTTAATTTCATTTGTACATTATTTTTCTTCTAAAATTCAGATGCTATTAGGACCTTGGCCTCCATTTTGAGTGCTTGGGACCTTCGTGTCCGGTTTCCCTGCAGGAAACTTTTGTTTGCCTTTAAGATTTCAGTGCAGGACGCAGCGTTATCTCTTCAGGCTTTAGCTCTTCAGTCTCCAGCCTACCTGATCACTGCACCTGCATTCCTACATCAATTTACTATGCTCTCCGGTGTGACGCCATTAGGACTCTTCAGCTCCAGAATTAGTCACAATTCTTTCTTCAGTACCTATTTGAAGATCAACATTCAAGTAATATAAGTTAGTCAGCTAGGAATGCAAGCATTTCACAGTTTTGCTCTATGTATTTCTCCCATACCCCTTTCCACTGCTTACGTGTATTGCTTGTCTCACGATATTTGTGGTGGTAGTCACAATAAGGGATGAAATAAGGGACCCGTGTTGCTCCAGCAAGACCGATGATACCACCATGCAGGTTATTCCCAGATACTGGGGTTAGCAAAAGACCAATCATGTCACTTCAAACATCAGGATTGCAGGGTGAAGAGTCATTGTTAACAATCAGGATCAGGAGACCAAGAGCATGTTACGCTTAGTGCTCTGCCAGTTGGTGCCTAGTGTGAAGCCCCATACTGCTAGCTATGAGTAATGCATACAGCTCATGCTTGCAGAATAAAACATACATCTTTTCAGTAAAACTTCAAAATGTGCAGACTATAATAAACAAGAACCAACAAGAAAAATATATGCTTCTGAATGAATGTTTAAAGAACACAAGAGTTGGTAGCTATGGAGAGGTACTATTATGTATAGAGCACACTTTCCCTTAAAACAGGTGCACCATGAAAAAACAGGGAAAGAGCGCCCTACTACATAGAATGCGCTTCCTCCAGGGCAGCAGCAAACTTGTGCTGCCTCCAGGGCAGCACATTCATAGTTAAAAATGAAGGCGTCAACCCACCTGCACTTTTAAAAGGTATTAGAGATCCCCTTGCAGGCGGGTGCAGTGAATGACTGCACTTGCCTGCAAGGGAATGTCTGGGGATTCCATAGGACCGCCTTCACCCACCCAAGAGGGCTGCCATCATGGGGTGAACTGTTAGTGTGCTTCCTGATAGCTTCTTTGCCTCTGTGTCTGCGTCTATAATATGGTGCGTTACAACAAACAAATGATGGACGGAATGCTGACAATGCATACATTCTCCCCCAGTCAAGAGATCTGGGTTAAATCCATCGTTCTTTTGCCCACTACACCACCCCAGTTTAGACATGGCCATATGCAAATCAGTCTTGACCCTGTGCCTCATGGGAACAGTCCAGCCCGAACTGCCAAGCCATGTCTTCCCTGGACCGGAATCAAGCATCCTAGGACCGGTTTCTGGCTATCAGCCGTCATCAGCCAGGATAGCTTGACTCCAGTGGCGTAGTGAGCACGGGTCCCACGTCTGGGAATACCCATCCCACTTAGGGCGAAAAGCGTTACAACAAACAAATGATGGACGGAATGCTGACAATGCATACATTCTCCCCCAGTCAAGAGATCTGGGTTAAATCCATCGTTCTTTTGCCCACTACACCACCCCAGTTTAGACATGGCCATATGCAAATCAGTCTTGACCCTGTGCCTCATGGGAACAGTCCAGCCCGAACTGCCAAGCCATGTCTTCCCTGGACCGGAATCAAGCATCCTAGGACCGGTTTCTGGCTATCAGCCGTCATCAGCCAGGATAGCTTGACTCCAGTGGCGTAGTGAGCACGGGTCCCACGTCTGGGAATACCCATCCCACTTAGGGCGAAAAGCGTTACAACAAACAAATGATGGACGGAATGCTGACAATGCATACATTCTCCCCCAGTCAAGAGATCTGGGTTAAATCCATCGTTCTTTTGCCCACTACACCACCCCAGTTTAGACATGGCCATATGCAAATCAGTCTTGACCCTGTGCCTCATGGGAACAGTCCAGCCCGAACTGCCAAGCCATGTCTTCCCTGGACCGGAATCAAGCATCCTAGGACCGGTTTCTGGCTATCAGCCGTCATCAGCCAGGATAGCTTGACTCCAGTGGCGTAGTGAGCACGGGTCCCACGTCTGGGAATACCCATCCCACTTAGGGCGAAAAGCGTTACAACAAACAAATGATGGACGGAATGCTGACAATGCATACATTCTCCCCCAGTCAGGAGATCTGGGTTAAATCCATCGTTCTTCTGCCCACTACACCACCCCAGTTTAGACATGGCCATATGCAAATCAGTCTTGACCCTGTGCCTCATGGGAACAGTCCAGCCCGAACTGCCAAGCCATGTCTTCCCTGGACCGGAATCAAGCATCCTAGGACCGGTTTCTGGCTATCAGCCGTCATCAGCCAGGATAGCTTGACTCCAGTGGCGTAGTGAGCACGGGTCCCACGTCTGGGAATACCCATCCCACTTAGGGCGAAAAGCGTTACAACAAACAAATGATGGACGGAATGCTGACAATGCATACATTCTCCCCCAGTCAAGAGATCTGGGTTAAATCCATCGTTCTTTTGCCCACTACACCACCCCAGTTTAGACATGGCCATATGCAAACCAGTCTTGACCCTGTGCCTCATGGGAACAGTCCAGCCCGAACTGCCAAGCCATGTCTTCCCTGGACCGGAATCAAGCATCCTAGGACCGGTTTCTGGCTATCAGCCGTCATCAGCCAGGATAGCTTGACTCCAGTGGCGTAGTGAGCACGGGTCCCACGTCTGGGAATACCCATCCCACTTAGGGCGAAAAGCGTTACAACAAACAAATGATGGACGGAATGCTGACAATGCAAACATTCTCCCCCAGTCAAGAGATCTGGGTTAAATCCATCGTTCTTTTGCCCACTACACCACCCCAGTTTAGACATGGCCATATGCAAATCAGTCTTGACCCTGTGCCTCATGGGAACAGTCCAGCCCGAACTGCCAAGCCATGTCTTCCCTGGACCGGAATCAAGCATCCTAGGACCGGTTTCTGGCTATCAGCCGTCATCAGCCAGGATAGCTTGACTCCAGTGGCGTAGTGAGCACGGGTCCCACGTCTGGGAATACCCATCCCACTTAGGGCGAAAAGCGTTACAACAAACAAATGATGGACGGAATGCTGACAATGCATACATTCTCCCCCAGTCAACAGATCTGGGTTAAATCCATCGTTCTTTTGCCCACTACACCACCCCAGTTTAGACATGGCCATATGCAAATCAGTCTTGACCCTGTGCCTCATGGGAACAGTCCAGCCCGAACTGCCAAGCCATGTCTTCCCTGGACCGGAATCAAGCATCCTAGGACCGGTTTCTGGCTATCAGCCGTCATCAGCCAGGATAGCTTGACTCCAGTGGCGTAGTGAGCACGGGTCCCACGTCTGGGAATACCCATCCCACTTAGGGCGAAAAGCGTTACAACAAACAAATGATGGACGGAATGCTGACAATGCATACATTCTCCCCCAGTCAAGAGATCTGGGTTAAATCCATCGTTCTTTTGCCCACTACACCACCCCAGTTTAGACATGGCCATATGCAAATCAGTCTTGACCCTGTGCCTCATGGGAACAGTCCAGCCCGAACTGCCAAGCCATGTCTTCCCTGGACCGGAATCAAGCATCCTAGGACCGGTTTCTGGCTATCAGCCGTCATCAGCCAGGATAGCTTGACTCCAGTGGCGTAGTGAGCACGGGTCCCACGTCTGGGAATACCCATCCCACTTAGGGCGAAAAGCGTTACAACAAACAAATGATGGACGGAATGCTGACAATGCATACATTCTCCCCCAGTCAAGAGATCTGGGTTAAATCCATCGTTCTTTTGCCCACTACACCACCCCAGTTTAGACATGGCCATATGCAAATCAGTCTTGACCCTGTGCCTCATGGGAACAGTCCAGCCCGAACTGCCAAGCCATGTCTTCCCTGGACCGGAATCAAGCATCCTAGGACCGGTTTCTGGCTATCAGCCGTCATCAGCCAGGATAGCTTGACTCCAGTGGCGTAGTGAGCACGGGTCCCACGTCTGGGAATACCCATCCCACTTAGGGCGAAAAGCGTTACAACAAACAAATGATGGACGGAATGCTGACAATGCATACATTCTCCCCCAGTCAAGAGATCTGGGTTAAATCCATCGTTCTTTTGCCCACTACACCACCCCAGTTTAGACATGGCCATATGCAAACCAGTCTTGACCCTGTGCCTCATGGGAACAGTCCAGCCCGAACTGCCAAGCCATGTCTTCCCTGGACCGGAATCAAGCATCCTAGGACCGGTTTCTGGCTATCAGCCGTCATCAGCCAGGATAGCTTGACTCCAGTGGCGTAGTGAGCACGGGTCCCACGTCTGGGAATACCCATCCCACTTAGGGCGAAAAGCGTTACAACAAACAAATGATGGACGGAATGCTGACAATGCATACATTCTCCCCCAGTCAAGAGATCTGGGTTAAATCCATCGTTCTTTTGCCCACTACACCACCCCAGTTTAGACATGGCCATATGCAAATCAGTCTTGACCCTGTGCCTCATGGGAACAGTCCAGCCCGAACTGCCAAGCCATGTCTTCCCTGGACCGGAATCAAGCATCCTAGGACCGGTTTCTGGCTATCAGCCGTCATCAGCCAGGATAGCTTGACTCCAGTGGCGTAGTGAGCACGGGTCCCACGTCTGGGAATACCCATCCCACTTAGGGCGAAAAGCGTTACAACAAACAAATGATGGACGGAATGCTGACAATGCATACATTCTCCCCCAGTCAACAGATCTGGGTTAAATCCATCGTTCTTTTGCCCACTACACCACCCCAGTTTAGACATGGCCATATGCAAATCAGTCTTGACCCTGTGCCTCATGGGAACAGTCCAGCCCGAACTGCCAAGCCATGTCTTCCCTGGACCGGAATCAAGCATCCTAGGACCGGTTTCTGGCTATCAGCCGTCATCAGCCAGGATAGCTTGACTCCAGTGGCGTAGTGAGCACGGGTCCCACGTCTGGGAATACCCATCCCACTTAGGGCGAAAAGCGTTACAACAAACAAATGATGGACGGAATGCTGACAATGCATACATTCTCCCCCAGTCAAGAGATCTGGGTTAAATCCATCGTTCTTTTGCCCACTACACCACCCCAGTTTAGACATGGCCATATGCAAATCAGTCTTGACCCTGTGCCTCATGGGAACAGTCCAGCCCGAACTGCCAAGCCATGTCTTCCCTGGACCGGAATCAAGCATCCTAGGACCGGTTTCTGGCTATCAGCCGTCATCAGCCAGGATAGCTTGACTCCAGTGGCGTAGTGAGCACGGGTCCCACGTCTGGGAATACCCATCCCACTTAGGGCGAAAAGCGTTACAACAAACAAATGATGGACGGAATGCTGACAATGCATACATTCTCCCCCAGTCAAGAGATCTGGGTTAAATCCATCGTTCTTTTGCCCACTACACCACCCCAGTTTAGACATGGCCATATGCAAATCAGTCTTGACCCTGTGCCTCATGGGAACAGTCCAGCCCGAACTGCCAAGCCATGTCTTCCCTGGACCGGAATCAAGCATCCTAGGACCGGTTTCTGGCTATCAGCCGTCATCAGCCAGGATAGCTTGACTCCAGTGGCGTAGTGAGCACGGGTCCCACGTCTGGGAATACCCATCCCACTTAGGGCGAAAAGCGTTACAACAAACAAATGATGGACGGAATGCTGACAATGCATACATTCTCCCCCAGTCAAGAGATATGGGTTAAATCCATCGTTCTTTTGCCCACTACACCACCCCAGTTTAGACATGGCCATATGCAAATCAGTCTTGACCCTGTGCCTCATGGGAACAGTCCAGCCCGAACTGCCAAGCCATGTCTTCCCTGGACCGGAATCAAGCATCCTAGGACCGGTTTCTGGCTATCAGCCGTCATCAGCCAGGATAGCTTGACTCCAGTGGCGTAGTGAGCACGGGTCCCACGTCTGGGAATACCCATCCCACTTAGGGCGAAAAGCGTTACAACAAACAAAAGATGGACGGAATGCTGACAATGCATACATTCTCCCCCAGTCAAGAGATCTGGGTTAAATCCATCGTTCTTTTGCCCACTACACCACCCCAGTTTAGACATGGCCATATGCAAATCAGTCTTGACCCTGTGCCTCATGGGAACAGTCCAGCCCGAACTGCCAAGCCATGTCTTCCCTGGACCGGAATCAAGCATCCTAGGACCGGTTTCTGGCTATCAGCCGTCATCAGCCAGGATAGCTTGACTCCAGTGGCGTAGTGAGCACGGGTCCCACGTCTGGGAATACCCATCCCACTTAGGGCGAAAAGCGTTACAACAAACAAATGATGGACGGAATGCTGACAATGCATACATTCTCCCCCAGTCAAGAGATCTGGGTTAAATCCATCGTTCTTTTGCCCACTACACCACCCCAGTTTAGACATGGCCATATGCAAATCAGTCTTGACCCTGTGCCTCATGGGAACAGTCCAGCCCGAACTGCCAAGCCATGTCTTCCCTGGACCGGAATCAAGCATCCTAGGACCGGTTTCTGGCTATCAGCCTTCATCAGCCAGGATAGCTTGACTCCAGTGGCGTAGTGAGCACGGGTCCCACGTCTGGGAATACCCATCCCACTTAGGGCGAAAAGCGTTACAACAAACAAATGATGGACGGAATGCTGACAATGCATACATTCTCCCCCAGTCAAGAGATCTGGGTTAAATCCATCGTTCTTTTGCCCACTACACCACCCCAGTTTAGACATGGCCATATGCAAATCAGTCTTGACCCTGTGCCTCATGGGAACAGTCCAGCCCGAACTGCCAAGCCATGTCTTCCCTGGACCGGAATCAAGCATCCTAGGACCGGTTTCTGGCTATCAGCCGTCATCAGCCAGGATAGCTTGACTCCAGTGGCGTAGTGAGCACGGGTCCCACGTCTGGGAATACCCATCCGGTCCAGGGAAGACATGGCTTGGCAGTTCGGGCTGGACTGTTCCCATGAGGCACAGGGTCAAGACTGATTTGCATATGGCCATGTCTAAACTGGGGTGGTGTAGTGGGCAAAAGAACGATGGATTTAACCCAGATCTCTTGACTGGGGGAGAATGTTTGCATTGTCAGCATTCCGTCCATCATTTGTTTGTTGTAACGCTTTTCGCCCTAAGTGGGATGGGTATTCCCAGACGTGGGACCCGTGCTCACTACGCCACTGGAGTCAAGCTATCCTGGCTGATGACGGCTGATAGCCAGAAACCGGTCCTAGGATGCTTGATTCCGGTCCAGGGAAGACATGGCTTGGCAGTTCGGGCTGGACTGTTCCCATGAGGCACAGGGTCAAGACTGATTTGCATATGGCCATGTCTAAACTGGGGTGGTGTAGTGGGCAAAAGAACGATGGATTTAACCCAGATCTCTTGACTGGGGGAGAATGTTTGCATTGTCAGCATTCCGTCCATCATTTGTTTGTTGTAACGCTTTTCGCCCTAAGTGGGATGGGTATTCCCAGACGTGGGACCCGTGCTCACTACGCCACTGGAGTCAAGCTATCCTGGCTGATGACGGCTGATAGCCAGAAACCGGTCCTAGGATGCTTGATTCCGGTCCAGGGAAGACATGGCTTGGCAGTTCGGGCTGGACTGTTCCCATGAGGCACAGGGTCAAGACTGATTTGTATATGGCCATGTCTAAACTGGGGTGGTGTAGTGGGCAAAAGAACGATGGATTTAACCCAGATCTCTTGACTGGGGGAGAATGTTTGCATTGTCAGCATTCCGTCCATCATTTGTTTGTTGTAACGCTTTTCGCCCTAAGTGGGATGGGTATTCCCAGACGTGGGACCCGTGCTCACTACGCCACTGGAGTCAAGCTATCCTGGCTGATGACGGCTGATAGCCAGAAACCGGTCCTAGGATGCTTGATTCCGGTCCAGGGAAGACATGGCTTGGCAGTTCGGGCTGGACTGTTCCCATGAGGCACAGGGTCAAGACTGATTTGCATATGGCCATGTCTAAACTGGGGTGGTGTAGTGGGCAAAAGAACGATGGATTTAACCCAGATCTCTTGACTGGGGGAGAATGTTTGCATTGTCAGCATTCCGTCCATCATTTGTTTGTTGTAACGCTTTTCGCCCTAAGTGGGATGGGTATTCCCAGACGTGGGACCCGTGCTCACTACGCCACTGGAGTCAAGCTATCCTGGCTGATGACGGCTGATAGCCAGAAACCGGTCCTAGGATGCTTGATTCCGGTCCAGGGAAGACATGGCTTGGCAGTTCGGGCTGGACTGTTCCCATGAGGCACAGGGTCAAGACTGATTTGCATATGGCCATGTCTAAACTGGGGTGGTGTAGTGGGCAAAAGAACGATGGATTTAACCCAGATCTCTTGACTGGGGGAGAATGTTTGCATTGTCAGCATTCCGTCCATCATTTGTTTGTTGTAACGCTTTTCGCCCTAAGTGGGATGGGTATTCCCAGACGTGGGACCCGTGCTCACTACGCCACTGGAGTCAAGCTATCCTGGCTGATGACGGCTGATAGCCAGAAACCGGTCCTAGGATGCTTGATTCCGGTCCAGGGAAGACATGGCTTGGCAGTTCGGGCTGGACTGTTCCCATGAGGCACAGGGTCAAGACTGATTTGCATATGGCCATGTCTAAACTGGGGTGGTGTAGTGGGCAAAAGAACGATGGATTTAACCCAGATCTCTTGACTGGGGGAGAATGTTTGCATTGTCAGCATTCCGTCCATCATTTGTTTGTTGTAACGCTTTTCGCCCTAAGTGGGATGGGTATTCCCAGACGTGGGACCCGTGCTCACTACGCCACTGGAGTCAAGCTATCCTGGCTGATGACGGCTGATAGCCAGAAACCGGTCCTAGGATGCTTGATTCCGGTCCAGGGAAGACATGGCTTGGCAGTTCGGGCTGGACTGTTCCCATGAGGCACAGGGTCAAGACTGATTTGCATATGGCCATGTCTAAACTGGGGTGGTGTAGTGGGCAAAAGAACGATGGATTTAACCCAGATCTCTTGACTGGGGGAGAATGTTTGCATTGTCAGCATTCCGTCCATCATTTGTTTGTTGTAACGCTTTTCGCCCTAAGTGGGATGGGTATTCCCAGACGTGGGACCCGTGCTCACTACGCCACTGGAGTCAAGCTATCCTGGCTGATGACGGCTGATAGCCAGAAACCGGTCCTAGGATGCTTGATTCCGGTCCAGGGAAGACATGGCTTGGCAGTTCGGGCTGGACTGTTCCCATGAGGCACAGGGTCAAGACTGATTTGCATATGGCCATGTCTAAACTGGGGTGGTGTAGTGGGCAAAAGAACGATGGATTTAACCCAGATCTCTTGACTGGGGGAGAATGTTTGCATTGTCAGCATTCCGTCCATCATTTGTTTGTTGTAACGCTTTTCGCCCTAAGTGGGATGGGTATTCCCAGACGTGGGACCCGTGCTCACTACGCCACTGGAGTCAAGCTATCCTGGCTGATGACGGCTGATAGCCAGAAACCGGTCCTAGGATGCTTGATTCCGGTCCAGGGAAGACATGGCTTGGCAGTTCGGGCTGGACTGTTCCCATGAGGCACAGGGTCAAGACTGATTTGCATATGGCCATGTCTAAACTGGGGTGGTGTAGTGGGCAAAAGAACGATGGATTTAACCCAGATCTCTTGACTGGGGGAGAATGTTTGCATTGTCAGCATTCCGTCCATCATTTGTTTGTTGTAACGTATAATATGGTGCGGGCACAGAGGCAAAGGGATTGCCTCAATTTGCATTGGGGCCATGCCCCTATACAAATGAGTGAACGCCCTCATGAATGCTGGTGATATATTTGTGCCAGCACTTTCAGTATTACAGAAGGGGTCACACAAGCATCTGTGGCCCCATCAGTAATACGAAAGTGCCCCTGGGGCATACAAAGCGGGTACAAACGCCTGTTGCGCCCCCAGGGCACTTTGTGTAATACTACCCCAGTTGTGAATATCTTTGTGCCTTTCCGGTCATTGCCCAATATTGTTTAGCACCTTGAATGTTAGCCCCACTTTATTTAATGTATATATGAGCCCTTTGGCAGAGATAGTGAAGCCTTTTGGAGTCGAGATTGTTACCTACGCCGATGAAACACAGCTTGTTGTTGCTCTCAACCCCCTCGACAACGCGTCGCTTGGTTTAGGCCTGTTTGGAGAAGGTAGCAATCTGGATGGAACGCTCATATTTGAAATTGAATGGGGCCAAGACGGAATTGATGCTCCTTGGCAAATCTCCTACTTTCAATGTGGGATCACTGTGGCCAGTCTGCCTTGGCCCTGCTCCTATTCCCATGGACCAGATTAAGAGGCTGGGCATTTGGCTTGACCGCAATCTGGACTTTAAGGAGCAAGCACGGAAGGTGGCAGCTAGTTGTTATGGAATCCTTAGGATGTTGCAAAAAGTTCTCCCTCTCCTTCCATTCCCTACCAGAAGACTTATGGTCCAGGCACTGATTCTCTTTTGGCTGGACTACGCTAATGCCCTCTACTTAGGAGCACCACGTGATACCATTACTACATTACAGATTGTTCAAAACTGTGCAGCACGTATGCTCCTGAGGATTCCCAACCGCCAATCGGCGAAGCCTGACCTCGCTACTCTCCACTGGCTTCCCATATAGGAGATAATCAAGTTTAAGGCTCTGTGTATCATACGCAAGACATTAGCAGGGAAGGGACCGCCCATTATTCGATCTATCATTTTGCCTTATTGTTCGAACAGGGGCCTGCGTTCGGACAATCATCATCTTGTCACAGTCCCTAAAATAAGTAAGTCAAGAAGTGGAGGCCTTCTTTTTTCCTATAATGCCTCCAGGTTATGGAATTCTCTCCCCCTCTATGTTCGACTTGAGGCTAACCACCTGACCTTCCGGAAATTGCTGAAAACCTTACTCTTTCCCTAATGCCATTCGGAGTTCTTTGAATGTACTGCTATCAGTGCTGGGATGTCTTTGGGTGCTTTATTCATTCATTCATTCATTCAGTCATTTGTAGGATGCTACTATCTTCCTCAGCAGCTGAACAAAAAGAAAGAAAAGTATGGCAAAAGCGCAGAGTCCTGACAGGCCTCAGAGGGATGGAACACCATCTGATCGAAAATGGGGGAGCATCATTGATTGGGCACGACTGTTGAGGAATGATCTAAATCATTTAATTTCTAGGGGTGGGTGTAACTTGCATAATTAAGTATAGCATATTTATACAAAATAACTTAAAATTGATGCAAAGTTATGCAAAATAATACAAAATACATCTCACTGTCAAAAAATTACCTGACCTGTTCTTTGAAAAAAATTCAATAACAAAATGTAATTACGAGTTGGTTTCCGGTTGCTCGCTTTAAAAACATCCTATCACTTCTGATTTGAAGTTTTGCACTCAAAAATTACCGGAACAGACTTTAAAAAAATCTACCTGAAATATTTGTTGACTGCCCATATTAAAGGAATTGCTGCTCATATTCAAAACACTGATATTTGAGCTTGCAATTTCGTGCGCAAAAAAATCTACCTGAACGGCACACCTCATGCTAAAATCTCTCTCTGAAACTACACGATGAGGCATACTGGAGTAATCTTTGTAATATTACTTAATGTTTGGTATACAAAATCACCCACATTACTGCAATGACCCTGGCATAATTAAAATTTCGTGCAAGCCTAATTATTTCAGGACTGGCAACTGAGCGGCTAACCAAAATGGGATAGACTGTGAAAATGGTGAGTGAATGTTCAAAATGTGACTGATTACATGGTTAGACATACTCTTTGCATGCACCGGAAAGGAAGCCTGGATGGGGTGTTCTGCATATTTATACCTTAAAGAGCCTGTGATGAGCTAGTTCCTCCAAAATACTTATGCAGCACAGCACGACATATAGCTGGCTATTGGCGAGGCTTGTAAACTCTGGTGTCAAATTTGGGAGCATACTACATATAATTCTTTAACACATAATGCAATGTAAAATGATTATTTCCAGAGAATATGTCACCTTAAAAGGATCGGAATAATAGAAAGACTCACCCTTGGTGTCAATCACGGAGACACATAATGGAGATAACTATCTAATTGCTGTTACATTATCTGCCTCTGAAAAGTGTTTAAGATCAAGTGCTGAGCATCTGTGTGCAGCACTGCTGAAACCTTCAAACCTCACTTCAAGCCTGAAGCCTTCATCTTCGTGACAAAGGCATCAACGTGTTCAGCTTCGAACGCTGCCTCCCACTCGCTGCACGGTTTCCATCACGTGCTGCCTAATGGGGTCTTCTCTGGGTGAGCTTCCCTTCTTTCAGGAAGCGGGTAACGCCCCAGCCTCACTGAGCCCTCTGTTAAGAAAAACAAAGTCACAATTGCTAGAGATTATTCAATATCGCGTTTGGCTACCAAGCAATGTGCGCTGCACAGCCATCGCGTTTCCCTGGTGACTTTTAATAGTCAAATGGTGGTCAAGGCAGAGCCCATGGACGTCAAAAGGATCTTTTGTGTTGGTTTACAATGAGACTACAGAAGCGCAGTGAGCTTTAGGGAGCTATACAGTCTTACATGACAAGCCAATTTAAATCCATAATAGGTTATGCGATCACTGTGTCTTGTAGAACATTCTCTTCTTGCTGTTCTGAGAAATGACAATTATGTAAGGATTCTTCTTGAAGGAAAACTGCACAATGTTTGAAGAGTATCAAAGTTTGGCATGCATTCTTTATGTGTGTTCTGCATCAATCAATACAAGAAAGTGTTACGTGAACAATTTAATATAGCTTCAGACAAACTTTGCCTCTCAAGGCCTGAAGCCATGAAATATATTCAGAATTGGTGCGTATAGCTCATACTACAGCTTGTTCCATTGCATTTAAAAAGTTTAATTAAAGTTAAAAAGAACATGGAAATTTTATGCAGGAAGTGGCAATGTATCTGGCCGAGGGTAAAGTAGTATTTAAGTCCTGCTATTTATCTAGAGGTCAGCTAAATGTCTGAAAGTTCCCTGTTTGTCCGGAGCCATGGCCAGTTACATCGCGTGAAAGAGGACTTTATTTATTCGGACATGAATTAAGGGTGCAGGCCATCATCTAATGGGGTGCAGAAAAGTGTGTACAGAATTTGAAAGTAAATGCATATATAAATGTAAAAAAATATGGCCAGCGGTATATCTGTAAATTAGGCTAAGTTGTTTACAGAGTAATATTAAAATAAGAAAGGTATGTATTGTATTCTCTTTCTGTAGCTTCAGGATGTGGCACACAGATATGTTGTGCTGCAGTGTAGGAGAATTTGTCTGTCTCTAAAGAATAAATAGTACGATTGTAATTCATTTTACATGAATGTTTTCTTCACTCATGAGAATTCATTGTTCTCCTTTTGATCATTTTTGCAGGCTGGGTTATGTTAGTGCGCTATATAAATCAATATGTTACTCTATATTGATTTATATAGCGCACTAATCACCCAAGAGGGTAGCCAGTCACTTGGACAGGTATATAGGTTTGTGGTCCCCGAGGTGCTTATACGAAGGGCCAGAGTCTTCAGCTTCTTGTGGAACTCAAGAAATGAGGAGGGGGCTCTGATGAGTTGAAGAAGGTCGTTCCATGTCGTTGGTGCGATGTAGGAGAATGAATGGCATGCAGTTTTGCATTAGCAGATGCCGGAATGTGTGCGAGTAAGAGTGAAGCAGGGAGTAGGTGTCTGGTGGGTTGGTGAAAGTGTATACTGATGTTCAGTCACTCTGGTCCTGTGTTATGTATAGCTTTATATGTGGGCGTCAGAAGTTTGAAATGGCTGTGCCTGTGATTGGGGAGCCCGTGAAGCTTCCTGACGTGTGGTGTGTGTTTGTGGCATGGGAGGCCGAGTATGAATCTTGCAGTGGTGTTCTGGATGGTCTGCAGTGTGTGTATGTGTTGTTTGAAGATTCTGGGGTAGAGAGTGTTGCAGTAGTTCTGCCTGCTAGTGATGAGTGCTTGCGTGACAGTCCGTCTGGCGTTGTGAGGCAACCAATTAAAGATGCTTTGCAGCATGCATAGGATGTGGAAGCAGGAGGTGCACACTGCGTTGACTTGAGCTGTCATGTTGAGCTTGTCTTCTAAGATGACCCCTAGATTTCTTGTGTGATTTATGGATGTTGGTCCTAGCTCGACGGCCACCAGGTGGAGTCCCATGAGAAGGTCATGTTGACAAAGACCAGCACTTCTGTCTTGCCTGAGTTGAGCTGCAGGCACTTGATTCGCATACAGTTTGAAATCATGGTCTTGCTGTTATTGAAGTTGGTTCTGGCGGTGGTTGTTTTGGCCGTCAGGGAGAGCATGAGTTGAGTGTCATTGGTGTAGGAGATTACAGTGATGCAGTGTGATTGGAGGATGTTGGTGACTGGTGTCATGTATATGTTAAAAAGGCTGGGGCTGATCCCTATGGGACTCAGCATATCAATTTCTTGGTCTCTGATATAAACGGTGGCAGTCTGACCCTTTTGGTTATTCCTGTGAGGAAGGAACAGATCCATTTCAGAGTGGATCCTTGCATGACAATCTCGTAGGCCGCAGAAAGGTCAAGCAGGAGGAGGGCAGCTGTTTCTCCTTGGTTTAGAATGATTTGAATTGTCATCAGTAGCTACGATGAGTGCTGTTTTGGTGCTGTGATTCTTTCTGAATCCTGATTTAGTGTTGTCTAGAAGACGGTGAAGTTCATGGTGTGTTATGAGTTGCTTGTCGATGGCATTCTCAATCTCTCTAGCTGGGTAGGGAAGCAGGGAGATTGGTCGGAACTGGCTCAGTTGATTTTGGTCGGCTGGGGGATTCTTGAGGAGGGCAGTGATTTCTGCAAGTTTAGATTCACCCGGGAAAGTGCCCGATGTGATGGAGGTGCTTATGATGTGGGTCAGGGGGGTGCTGATTTGGTGATGTTCCCACGTTGTAGATTTGGTGGGGGCATGGGACCATGGGGGCCTGAGCGAATGGTCCACATGATGTCCATTGTGTAGTTTCTGGTGAGGGTTGTCCATTCGGTCAGGTGGCCATCTTAGTTGGTGGTGGGTAGGTTAGCAACGAGTTCTCTGAGGTTGGGTTGCTGTGAAAAGTTGCTATAGATGTTCGCGATTTTTCTGTAGAAGTCAGATAGGTTGTCGCAGAAGCAGCAATGTTGGTGACTAGGGCTGAGGGTAGGGTGAAATCCTTAGCAATCAAGATCTCCTTGCAGCTGTTGGAGTATCCTTCGATGCGGTCTACCAGTGCTTTTTTCTGGGTGTCTCTTGTTTGTTGGAGATGGTTTTTGAGTGCAACCTTGAAGGTTGTTCTGTCGTGGTGTCGTGGCTGACTCTGGAGTGGTTGGTCCATGTGAGTGGTGTGGTGGAGTTGTATTTGATGCCTGCGGTGAAGATGGGGTCCAGTGTGTGTCCCACGGTGTGTTGGTTCTTGAACGAGCTGGGTGAGTCCGATGTTGCTCAGGCTTTCAAGGAATGCTGTGGAGTAGGGGTCATTTCAATCTTCCTGGTAAAATTTGATGCCACTAAGGAGAATGTAGGCTCTGGAGTCGATGGCAAGCGGAGTGACAAAGTTGGTGATGATGTTGATAAAGGTCGTTCATGGCCTGGGTGGTCGGTAGGTGTGGGTTCCATTCAAGGTGAAGTTTTCTGGGAATTTCAGACATTCTTTCTAAAATAATCAGCAACCTGAAGGCTTCCAGGCCCGGTGGCCCCAATGGCCTACTATCTGTGATCTTTAGGAAAGATCCTGGGAGGTGGGGTCTAAAATTGAGTTTTTTAAGTGGGTAACATATTCAAGTTGCCTACCAGACTCTTGGAAAGGAGCTGTAGAGAAGCCTATTATCAACAAAAGGCAAATTGGATCAACCAGCTAATTATCGCTTGATTAGCCTGTAAGATATTATTTCTAAATTGTTTGGCAAACTTTTTTAAAGCATCTAGCTAATGGGGCTTTTGATTCAGGGTTGATACCTGTTGAGCAATGGGGTTTTAGACTTAATTATTCTACAATGGATCACTGTTTCACCCTGTGTGGGGGTCACAAGAAAGACGATTGAGCTGGCAGGTGGCTTGTGCTGCTGCTTCGTCGACTTTCCAGCGGACATCGACAGAGTAGACAGAAGTTTGGTCTAGCATAAACTTCAGCAGTGGAAAATCTCTGGGGAACTATTAAATTTGTTCATAGGGCTCCATAGTGATAACCGGGTCCAAGTTGATCTAGATGGCTCAGGAAGTTTGTTGAGGAAAATCCCAGTAGAGAATGGTCTGTACCATGGGTGTGTTTTAGCTTCTTCGCTATTTAGTTTGTTCATTGCAGGCCTTGCTCAGATGCTTAGTGCAACTCATAGTTTCTCGCCCAAGATTGGGGGTAGACATACCAGCTTCTTACTCTATGTGGATGATCAAATTGTGATGGATCTCACACCTATTGGATTTCAAAGAAAACTTAATGCTCTGAATTCTTACTGTCTTGATAATAAGTTAACTAATAATGTTGATAAAACAAAGACATTGTTCAATGCAAAAAAGAAAAGGTAATTTACTTGGTTCCTAAGGAATGTACGGCTGGAGCGGGTCCGGAAATATAAGTACTTGGGTGTGACTTGTTCAGATGATCTCTGCTGGGCGTCTAAGACATTGGTAATGTTAGCTGAACTGAAGGCCCTGAAAATGTTTGATTATAGATGTGGTAGTTATAGCTTTGAACCCTCAAGTAAGGTGATCCAGGGAAAACTAATTCTTCAGGCTCTTTATGGGGCTGAGGTTTTAGCAATGGACATGCGGGACCTTTGGAGAGTCTAGAAGGGCATCCTGCAATTGCACCTCAACCTTCCTAAAAGATCCAAGCTATAAGGAGGGAGCTAGATATCGTTGCCTGAATTGCCCTGGCAGACGCATAAGCCCTGCGTTTTTATTTAAGGTACCAATGATATCGAGTCCAGAATGTTATCGGCCCTAATCCTTTTCAAACTGTTGTCTACTATCTCTTGCAGCAATAATACTGTGTCAGGAATGCTAGGGTGCCTGGGGGTTCCTGATCTACTCCCTGAGGAGAATAAAGCTTCATATATCAGTTGAGTAAAAGCCACCCTTAGGAAATATGCTGAGGAAAATAGTCTATGGGAGGATTTGCACTATTTTAAGAGTAAGAGTTCTGTTAATCCCTTTCTCGCTTCTCAGGAGAGTATGGATTACTTTCCATATCAACACAGAATCCCGGAAAAGTCCTTGAGATCTGAACTTTTGTGCCTAAGGATTGGCATTGACTTTAGATGGCAGATGCCAGGTTTGAAGCTGGAAATTATGGAGAACCGGGGTCAGTGCCTCTGTCGGCAGGGTTTCAAGTACTCAGTGATCCATCTCTTGTTGGACTGCATACTTTTTCTTGAGGAAAGAAGGAAGTTTTTCGACCCAATTTTCATAAAATATGGTAGTCGCACACGGGATTAAGGCCTTACCCTGATTTGTGGGCTTAGGCATCAGGATGTAGCTCTTGCTACTGGTCAATTCCTGCAGAAGATTAGAACCTCTCATGCGAGGCCCAACCTTGCTTGCTTATGGCTAATCTCCCTAAATTCAATTTTTAGACATGTGAAAATGGGGTTGGGATATATGTTGCACTTTATATTGCCCTAGTTGGTGAAACGAGTTATTGGCCTAGGGTAATACATTTTACCCATCCAAGAAAATAAGGCTTTGCACATTGCACTTTGTGTTTTCCTTCCTTAAATGATTTATGTGTCCTGGGTTACTATGATATCTTAAATGTTTCAAATTGAGTTGATACTGTGAGCCAGTTTTGAATATGGCCTTGCACCCTACACTTTCTAATGTTCTCCTCCTCAAATGAATTCTATGTCTTAGGTTACTATGATATCTTAGATCTTTTAATTGGTATGAATTGGTACCGTGATCTGTGATTGAACTTGAAGAAGTTTAAAAAAGAATTATGTTGTATGTCTTTTTAACTCAGTTTGACGTCAAGTGCTGATGGTTTAATTAAACTCAGTGTTGTATGATTTTTATGATGCCCGTAATTTAGTATGTTAAATTGAACTTACATAATATTTCTATAAGAATTTATTTCTGAGAAATAAAGGATTTTTGATTGATTGATTGTATGATTGATAGATGATAGGGAGTCTTGTGAACACATGCCTGTCGAGTGATCTTGTATCCCGCTGGGATTGCCATGGTGATATGGGGAGTCGACGAGTGGTTAAGCCCGGTCTCTGTCATAAGGAGGATATCTTGTGTGTCGCTGCTCAGCAGGTCCCATATTTCGGTTGTGTGTTTGCTGAGTAATCATGTGTTGAGAAGCATGCATACTAGTGGGTGAAGATGTATATTTGCTGTAGCATGCGGTGTAGGGTGTGGGTGTAGGCGTTGTTGGTGACTGTGTGGCGAGTATCTTTTTGGGCGGGCGTATTGAGGGCATTGTTAGTATTTGCGTGGGGGTTGTGACTGTGTGGCAGTTGGAGAACCGGCAGTGGGTGCAGGTGAAAGCTCCTACCATGGTGTGAGGTATGGCATGACAGCAGTTGTGGGAATAGCATTCGGGGTCTAACAACCTAAGGTGTGCTACAGAGTATCGCTGGGTGGTGAGTGGACCAGGTTTCCTGGCATTGGGCTTGTTTCAGGCATGTTCCAGTGGTGGACGTGGGCAGACGGGCTTACCTTGGGCAGGCCTTTGGAGCATCAGTGGCGTGCCCACTGTGTGTCCATGTTGCAGCTGCCATTAGGCAGGTCCTAGGAGGAAGGAGGAGTGCAGGATGCCAAGATGTCATTTTCCATGATGATGGGTGATGGAAAATAAAGTCCGCTTGCTTGGTTTCTTCTTTTATAGATGGTTTTGGGTGGAAAACTAATAATGTCACTTCTTATTTAGATGGATAATGGGAAATTCAGTGATGTAACTTACTGTGTAGGTGGATGATGGTAAATCCAGTGATGTCCCTTCCTGTGATAATGGATGATTGGGGGATTGTAACTGAAGTACTCTTGCTTGGCTTCTTCTTTTAAAGACGGTTTAGGTAGGAAAACCATTAATGTCACTTCAGGTCCAGATGAATGATGGGAGATTCAGTGATATTACTTCCTGTGTAGGTGGAGGATGGTAAACCCAGTGATGTCACTTTTTGTGCTGATGGGTGATGGGAAATCAAGTCCTCTGGCTTGGCTTCTTCTTTTAAGGACAGTTTTGGTGGGATAACCAGTAATGTCACTTCCTGTCCAGATGGAGGATGGCAAATTCAGTGGTGTCACTTCCAGTGTAGGTTGATGATGGGAGATCCAGTGTTGTCACTTCCTGTGATGAGGGGTGTTAGACCTGGCATCCATGGCATGGTTTCCTCTGTATTTTTGCCTCTACCTCCTGTATTTTGGACGGTGTGTTGGATCTTTACTGATTTATGTTCTCTGGGCAGTTTTCCACTGCTGATCAGTGCTAAAGTGCAACTGTTCCCTGGGTTAATTGTGATTCTGATTGGTTATCCATGGGTGTCATATTTGATTTACTAGTAAGTCCCTAGTTAAGTGCACCGTGTATTCCCAGGGCCTGTAAATTGAGAGCTACTAGTGGGCTTGCAGCACTGAGTGTGCCACCCCCATGAGCAGCATTGTAAACTTGTCTCAGGCCTTCTATTGTAGTGTCTGTGAGTGCAGATTTAAACTGCCATGTCGACCAGGCAAGTGTACCTACTTACCAGTCCCTAGCCTTCGCTTTTTCCACCTGTAAGGCATCCCTAAGGAAGGCTCCAGGTATCCCCCTGGCCAGGGTGCAGTGTATGTGAAAGGCTGGACATGTACTGGTGTGTTTTACATGTTCTGAAAAACTGCCAATTTCAATTGCCACTAATACAAAGCCTGTCTCTCTCATAGGTTATCATTGGAGCTGCCTTACAGGTGTGCCTTTCAAATAGGAAGAGATAGAGATTTTGAGTTTGGGCTCTTTGGCTCTCTGAGCTCAGAATTTAAAACATATCTTTTAGTGAATGTGGCTTTTAAAATTGTGTGTATGAAAATGCCACTTTTAGAGAGTGGCCTTTTTCTTGTTTAACCCTCCTATGCCTCTGCCTGCCTGTGGAATCAACATCTGGTTTAGACCGACAAGGTCCTGTTTGTGCATTCACTCTAGACTTTCACACAAAGGGAGCTAAGGTGTATCTTGCATAACCTTATGGCCCATCACCAGGCTGATGGGTCTTCCTGAGCTAGAGTAGTGGGAGGAGTTGTCACTGACACTGGTTCCTGTCCTCTCACAATGCTGTCTACACCCCTTCTGGATCCAAGGCAGGAACTTGTGAACAGGCAGGAACTTGTGAACTACAAAGAGCTTTCTTTGAAATATGCCTACCTCAAATGCCTAAAGGGGTAAAAGAATGGGACCTAAAAACCCAGTCTGGTAGAACACAGGAGACTTTGAGGAGGAGTACTCTCCTTTGCTGTGTGTTGCTTTGCAGGATGAGTCTCAAGTTGCACTTCTGCTTTGGAGAGGAAAGAGACTGGACATTGTTGTGTATCCTGCTTGAGAAGTTTCTCCAAGGGCTTGTGTGTGCTTGCCTCCTGTTAAGAAGTCTCAGGACCATCAAAGGCTTCATCTGCTTCTACCCTGAACTCCACTGCTGGGAGTTCTGACCTACCTTGTTGTGCCAATTCCAGTTCTAGGCCTTCGAGGTTGTTTTGCTGCTTGTAACTTTCAAAACCGATGCACCGCCCTTCCAGCGCCTGTTTTTCTGACTCAGCACCGCCGTGTGGAAAAGGTTTCCATGCAATGCTGCCGTGCGGCTGAAGAAATCGACGCAGCACCTGCCCTAGGCCAAGGAAACCATGAGTTCTGCGCACCGTGTCTCCAAAGTCCCAGACCGTCGCACTGACTTTGACACAGGTCCTGCTTTGCAGCTGAAAGAATTGATGCATTGTTGGACCGGGGCTGAGGAAATCTATACAGTGCCTGCTTGCCGCCGTCGCATCGGGCTCTGACATGTCTGGATTTCAATGCATCGCACCTGTGCGCCAAATTTTCTACCACATCACCCGCAGACCAAAACCGTCTGGAATTTTGATTATTCGATTCCCTTATAGTCCGGATTAGACGTAGCACTACTCCTGTGTGCAGCAGAACTAACGCATCGCCTCCCAGGGACTCAGGAACCAACACATCGCTGTGTTTTCCAATGCTTTCCTCCTCTGGGGCTGTTTTTCCTTGTGGATTGTGATACATTTAAAGGTACTTTGTGTAAAATCACCGCACCCATAGAGTTCTATGGACAGAATTTCTAAAACCTTCTAAAAATGATATTTTAAGTTGTGTATGTTGGAATTGTGTCATTTTGGTCTTGTTTAGTTTAGATAAAGATACTTTGTTTTTCTAAATTGATGCAGTGTCCATTTGTAGTGTTTTCACTGTATTACTATGTGTGTTATGTCCAAATACTTTACACATTGCCTCTGAGATAGGCCTGACTGCTCATGCCAAGCTACCAAGGGGGTGAGCAGGGGTTATCTTAGCTGTGCAATCCACTTACGCTGACTAGAATGAAGGGTCCCTGTTTGGACAGGGTGCATACCACTGCAAACTAGAGACCCACATTTCTAAAAATGGGTAATGGGAAAAATCATTTTGGGCCTCATATGGAAGACCTTGAGCTAGTTTTGAGCTTCTTTTAAGGGGGATTGTGCTTGCTTAATATTTTAAACCTGGGAAAATAGGAACAGCCAACAAGCAGCAGCATGCAGGTAGTACAGAGAGATAAATGGTGTCTGGGCCAGGGAGGGAGGTGCACTTGCAGGAGATAAATGGGTAAGACACAGTAATGGGGTTTCTATGGAAAAGAGAACGTGAAAGCAGGAGACAGGTGAGCAAAGCATCTGGATAATTCATGAGGAAAGTGTCTATTTACTCTTCTGCTGCTGCATAAACATGCTTTCATACACTATTCCCCCAGCAGAGTTGGTTTCATGCACAGATGCTTATTGTTCCCATTTCATGAGTGGCCCCTTCACCCTCACTAACATTTTAATCACCCACTTAGTGTATCTTGGGAATGGTAGTTTTGTTTTAAACATGCTATGATGCGTTCTAATTGGATGGGATCATGTTTCTACTGGGCTCTCTTTTTGGTCCTTGACAGTTGTGTCTCAGCAAAAACATTACGGAAGCCAAAGTCTGAGTGACAAGCTTGGAGGTTGTACTCAGCTAAAAACCTTGTGAAAGGATCCTGGGGAAATAAATTAACAAGGAATGAAAAATTAACTCAAATTATAAAATATCAACTATAAAATATTAAAATTACATTTATTTACAAATATATTTAAATAACAACAATAAATAACATAAATAGAAACAGTAAATAAACATTATATATATTAAACTAATTAAAAAGTAACTGCTAAAAAATTCTAAAAAGGTATCTCGACCAATACATTTAAACTAAATAAACACACACCAATAGAAAACGTTAACTAATTAAATTAACACTATAGAAACAATGAATTAATTAACACAATTTTACCGTATATCTGCCACACAAGGAGAAACATCATTACTTTGCGAGAGAGAGAACAGAGAAGAAAAAAGAACTACATAAAAATTATATTAATATCAACACAGGTAAGAACAAAACTTTATAACAAAATATATATACTTGGCCTTTTTTAATTTAATAAACACCTAGGAAATACAGTATAAAGATTTTCATGCCCACAATATTTAACTAAACATCATTAACATTATAACAAAGTAAATATAGAACTTAACCTACAAAGGAAGTAAATTATTTGGATTTAACATACTAAAAGTACAAAACATAGCTAACAAATGCTTTTGTTTTTACAGCTGCCACAAAACTCTACTAAACATCAACATCAACAAAAACCACTTCATCAACAAAAGCAAGTAAGTATATAATTTGTATTACAAACTGTTTTAAAATAAAGACTAATGAGCACATGCATCAAGCTTATTACCGGTCGCAAATGAGCTGATTCTCAAGATAGGCTCATTTACGACCCATAAAAGTACTTTTAAAATACATCAACTCAAATGCAATAGCAAAATAGGTACTGTCAAACTGCAAATAGTTTACAATTCATTGCTATCGCCCTCTACATCCATAGCAATTATTAACAAAAGATTTTACACCCTACTGCAGATTGTGTATAAATATGAATTTATTTAGCAATTCCTACATGCATTAAAAAATGAGACTCTTAAATAGACATTCCTTAAAAATCATTATTAAAGATTCACTACTCTTTAGCTTCATACATGTGTTCGTAAATTAGGAAAATAATCTAATAAACTAAAAATATAACCTTTTCTCTTTTATTTCACAGCTTACACTTCACTACAGCTGCACCAAAAACGGTGTCTACAACTTCGAAGAAAACTACAAAATCTACATTAAAGAAAAACATCAAACTAAGTAAGTATATAAAGGAACTAACAAACAGAACAAAATAATAAACGATACATTAAATAAATTCAATTTTAACTAATAAATTCTTTTCTCTTCAGAGCTTCTACAAACTGCACCAACAGAAAACATCCATAAAATTAAGTTTATCACCTACAATTAGTAAGTATTACTTGTTTTACTACTAAATACATAATGATGCAATAAAATAAAAAATATATGTAACATTTTAATAAAATAAAGATTTTGCTTTCATGCCAACGGAAAATAGAACAGTGAATAAACAACAACCATCAAATAATACCATCAACAAAAGTAAAGCAACACTAATGTAAGTATATTTTCTATAATATTAATTATACTAGCATGTTTATTATTCAAATATGCATAAATATAAAACATATATATATCTTCACAAATATACCCCAAAAATGGCAGAAGGAGCAAAGTTTATTACATGGCAAAAGGGGAAACTACTGCTTTGCTACATGGGTTACACTTATGCCCAAGTAGAAGTTAGGGAAAATAAAACACATTGGAAATGTAGCAAATATTATTCCAACGCCTGTTATGGTGAGAGCTACCACAGTAGATACCAATGTAGCGAATGTTAGAGAACATAACCATCCACCCAATGTAACTGAAGTTGAAGTAAGAGATGCCCTAGAGACATTAAGGGAAGCAAGCGCTCAAATATTTAAGAATGTTTTGACTAGAGTGCTAGAACATATCACAGGACAAATACTGTCCATGCCCACTTTAAAAAGAATGATAGCGAGAACTAAAAGAGCTACAGCTCAAAGTCCACCTGTCCCCCAAACTCTTTCGAGAAATCCAAATACTACCTGAGTATACCATCACCCACAAAGAGGAAAAATTCATTATTTATGACAATGAAAGTCATGAAAAAAGAATGATTATGTTTGCAACTAATACAAATTTACAGAAACTTAAAAACTGCCAAACGTGGATGATGGATGGCACATTTAAACTCCCAACTACTCAGAGTCAAGAGGATAGTCTCCAATCCAGACACATCTAACAAACAAATGGAGATAATGCTGAAAAGGTTTGATGATAGAGGGTACCCCAAAAACGTTTTTGAACAGGCTAAAACAAGAAGCATGATCAAAACTAGAAATGAGTTACTATCCAAAACTCAGGAAAAAGAATGCAAACGCATGGTAGTGGTATCTAAATTTTCCGCGATGAGTGGCCAATTTAGGAAATCCATCATTTGAAATTGGTCGATATTATCTATGGAATCTGATTTCAAAGGCATCTTTGCAGAAACACCCTTCTTTGCGTACCAAAGAGGGCAAAATATCAAAGAAATACTTTTGCATAAGAAAAAAGATTCTAAAACTACCGGATACAAAGGAACGACTCCATGTTATAATTGCAATAACTGTAACAATACCATTAAAGGATCTTGGATCACGCATCCCATGAAGGTGACTAAAATTTACCTTAAGTTACTGGTACTTGCGACAATAAAAATGTCACATATCTACTTAACTGCCCCTGCGGGCTGGTATACGTGGTAAAACTGAAAGAAAAATCAAAATAGGAGTCAATGAACATAAGAGCAACATTCGCACAAAAAATATGAAGTCAGTCATAGCCAGCCATTTTGTGGAAAAGTGCCACAATGTGAGCCAACTTAAATTTCTGATCCTAGAGATCATTGAGAAAAAAGAAAGCAAAGACAATAACAATTCCTTGCTCCAAGGGGAAAATTACTGGATTAAGCTCCGTGACGCTTTAAAGCCCAACAGGCTTAATGATGGGATGGAATTTTCATGTTACCTTTAGCATGACTTGCATGACCCGTCAATTGATACCTGTATTTTCATGTTTTTGTTTATGACTTGCATGACTGCCTCAATTTGTCACATATCTTCATGACTTCGAGCACTGGTGATTTTTTAATCTCCCCAGTTACACTCTAATGGCTGTCTTCAACTCCTCACATTTTGGTTCTCATTTTTTATTTCTTTTTCACTAGTTTTGTTCTTGCACAACACCTATTTTATAGATACATCTTTGATCCACTCAGTTCACCACCTTCAAATATCGCCCCCACACTTTTCTTGATCTGACTGTACCATGTTCACAGTCCGTTTACACTGTTTAGAGCACAGACGTTGGTTAGACACGGAGCCCTTCGAACTCCGCACCTCACAACCTCTCGGAGAGCCTTCCGATATTCAAATCCTGTAATTAATGTGCATTCAATGCACGTCCCGATATGCATGGTTCTAACTATTTAGCCTGCATTTATCATTGCGCGCATTGCCTGTTCGGTTGATGTTTGATGATAGCAACACGCTTCTTATATAACATGACTTGTTTTTGACTGTGAAACTTGAATTTAAAAGGTACGCATTACTGCTTTTGAAATGTACGCATTAACTCTTGTCATTCTTACGCACTGTTTAGATACCTGATGCCTTTGAATGTTTAGAATGCATGTCATTTGCACACGCATTATCGCATGTGAATACATGACGAACTGTTAATCACGTGACTCATTTATTTAGGCTCTACTGTTGGGTTGATCCACAACGGTAGTTTTTGAACTTTCTCCACCACTGTTCACTGTCATTTGTAGGTTGAAACCATGTTTTAAACGGCGTACCATTTCTAACTATACTGAGTCACTTGCATATACTAGCATTCCACGGTATGCTGCCGCGACTCGTTTCATAGTTATGGACACTTACGCTCCACTAGATTTTCATCATACTGTGTCACCTATCACATTATATTACTGGCACCGCTTCATGCATACATCATTCACTTGTTTTTTATATTCGTAAGGTATTCCCTAAGGTACTGGCATGAATACAATTGTGGGCTTTGTTTCCCATAAACTGCTGCATGGTTTTGGCATGATTTAGGCACTTCTTGTTCGTTGATATCGATTCACTGCATCGACATGGACATATCAGTATGTTCGCCATATGGACTAAGCCTGTATGCTTAATCTAATCACCTCATTAGCCCGGATTTACTGACCACCTCACCCGTGTGTGCCTGATAGTGATAACCATGGATTGTTATGATGGTTTGGTTTATCCTATTGATTTTGATCATCTGTATCCCTTTAGAACTATCCCCAGATGAAGGGCCAAATGCCTTGGGATGGAGAAAAACAACAGAAAATAGTGTCTGTTAATGTAATGGATTAACATAACATTGCTGAAACTAAGCAATGATTTGAAGTGAATATCAGTAACAGATAACAATTAAAACATCGTCTACTTACCGAAAAACGTTTGGTATCTCATTTATGTGCAACATTGGAATATAATCAACCTGGGATATTGGGAGTCTGGCAGTGCCTAAGGGGACGGACTCTATCGGGGTACGCTACAATTACATTGAAAGTTTTCCCCAAAGTATCAGCTGTATATTATCCACAGAGAATATGAGGACACAAGGTCCCCTTTATTTACACATTACTGCCTAATAAACAGAACACCACTTATGTAGAACTACTAACAATAGTCAAACAATTCACAGAAAATTACTATCCCCAAAGAATCATAATAGACTTTGAACAGACAATGAGCCTCAAAGTATACCCACACACTGCAATACAAGGTTGCTATTACCATGTAATCAAAGCATATGGAAGCACCTACAAAAATCTACTTTGAGAATAGATTATTCCACAAATTGCAACTTTGCCTATCAAATAAAAAAAATAATGGTCCTAGTAGCCAATTACTACAACTTACTTATAAAAAGGCCTTTCTGTCAAGCTAATGAAACAAAGTTAAGTCCCTTATTAGACTACTTTGAAGACACCTGGGTGGGAAGGTTACATAGGTCAGGGCACTGTAGACAAAACGTGTACGTCAGTAATGTGGCTCAAAAAGCCAAAACAACGTGGTGGAAGGATGGCATAATGCCTTCCAAGCCACAATAGGAAGGGGACAACCAACACTTCACAAACTAATTGAAGCAGTTAAACAAGAACAGAGCTACCAAGGACTCAGAATGGAGCAATCACTAAGTAAACTAGACCCTAAATTAAGTAAACAAACTAAAACTATGTACGAATTATCTGCAACATAAAACTAGGGGACTCATTAGAATGGCAGGCGGAGGCACATCCGCGGTGCTGGCGGTGGTGGAAATGCCCTTTTCCGCATTCCAGCAGCAGTCCTCCTGCCCGCCATATTACAATGGGCAAACATAGCCCATTTTCCATCCGCTGCGGAGTGACGTGAACCGCCAGAAATTTGCACCCGCCACCGCAGCCGAGTCAGCCAATAGAGACACACCGCTGTGCAGAATAATGTCCCGTCCGCCATACAAATCACGATGCCACAAACAGCCCATCACACCACAGCGGGGAATCCAACCACCCAGAGATGGCGGAAGCATGACAGCGGAGCGCGAAACCAGACTCCTGGTCCCCTACAACCGGTTCTGACCGCAATGGATCCAGCTCTCCAAGCCCTTCCGGTGCTGTACCTCATCCACTACCAGCAAATAATGCACCATTGCAGGCATCGAAGCAGGTACGCAAATACACAACTCAGCACACAACCACAACACACAACTCCTGTGCTGACATACGGTTCCTGTCCACATCAGACACTCTGGTGGGGACAGGAACATATCCTCAAGTGTACCCACACATGTCCTACCTGCCAGAAACTCATCCCTCCGCATCTGGGTCACCTATCAACCGTGAAATCACTGCAATGTCCCGGTCATGTCACCGCAGCGGTGAAGACGCGGGAAAACCTGCGCACAATGTAGTAGGCAGGACCTGCGCCAGGCATGGGCAGTCTGCCAAGATTCACAGGGCTCCACCTTCACGCACTACTCTTCCGACACCCATTTGGGAATATGCTGTGTTCTCCTCCTGTGCCCCCCTACATAATTAATCTGCCAGGTGTAGCCAGACCTTGCACCTCACACATCAAAGGACAAGGGACATTGACTGGGAAGGTGGGGGTGAAGAGAAACACCCTGCACAGAAGCTCAGGGGATGGGTAACCCTCCTCCTCACACCAACCTTCCATTCATGTGAAGCAAACTGAGTATGACCACAAAATGAAAACTCACACTGCCTATGAACATCCACTGAACTGCTCACACTGCCTGTCAAGTCACTCACAAACACCCAACACTGACACCCAGGCACATACTCACTTCATGGGTCATCAGCAATGGAGGACAATAAATGGGCCAGCCAAAAGTGAAGTGGACAGTTCTGGAAAACCATGGAGCAAGCCACATAGCATCTGCACATCACATTCAAGAGAAGGAACATATCACACCACACTTAGGCCCTCAAATCCGACATGGCACAGTGAGTGAAATTAAGCCAAAGTGACCTTTTTACAACAACTCAGGGAGACATTAAGGCAAGCCATGCATAGGCACAGGAATGATAGCAAGTGTCTGAAGTCATATAGTGACCAGCCACACATCTGTCTCAACTTACTTGACATGTGTATGCCATCAGTACAATAGTGAAGAAAGTCCAGCACTACCTTCTCTTTGTTGTCTATACCTATTGTCTAAATGATGTGTACGTTTCTTGCCTATTTAGCGTGCCTCACTCATCTAATGCCTGCCCAGCACGTGATTATAGTGTTTATGATGGCCAAGTTAAAATAACTTGAACATGAGTAAGCACAGCTCTTACTGAGATATACTTTTTTAAGTAATCAAGATTCTTCCTAACAGTTATACGTAAAACTCAACAAACTTTTTTGAAACAATATAAAGTCCATACTTTTACTTCGTTACATTTTTCTTCCAAAAATCACATTTCTTTGTTACAATATCACATACAAATCCAAACTTATATATGCACATCTACATAGTTATAATTCATTCATTTCTTGTTCTTCGCCCAATGCATTTCGGGACTACCTAGTCCCTTCGTCAGGGGAAGTATCTGTAGGAGAACATGTATATATGTAATTAGCATGCTACGCATTATAGTGTTTAGTTCACACAGTGCAATTTCATGTTGATCAATCTATAAATAACTACTGTCAACTCCAAAAGTGTATTATAGTGTGTCTATGGGTGCTATCTACCTTGCTCCCTAATCATAAAAAAGTAACTTGAAAATCACCAAATCCAAGTGCCCACCACCTCATGACCGTAAGATTCACTTGCGTGCATCGTCGTGGAGCTATCCTTAAATGAATCAGCCTGCAAGACCAAGTACAAATGTGTATAACACAATTTCCTCTGCTATAAAGGATACATCTGCCTATAACAAAAAGACACCGGTCCGCATCCTACCTTATGCTGAGTATAGTGTAGCTTTCAGGGGACACAAGAACGCCACACAGTCGCTTAATAGGAGAATGCCGTCCAGCCTTAGTTTAACTCTCGTTTCATCTGTAACAACATTGATATCCTTAGTCCAATGAAAACGCTAATGCTTACTATTCGTGCGGTTTCAATTTAGAAATCTTCCTTACCAGTAAATAAAAATCTGTCGCTAACCAAAAACAGCCATCAATTCGTTTACATCCTTAGTCTTTGATTCACCAAATGTCAGCGCCCAACCATTATCGCAAGATTACGCTATAAATGTACACCGCTCTACAGTCGCCATATTGGAAAGTTTCAGCGTTCTGTTGATTTTGTTGGAGACAATACTATACATCTCAGAAACTGTTAATTATTCAATCCCATTGTACTTACAAAAAACCAATAACACTTCTCTAATATCAGACAGCATGAAATTGCGATGTGTAACCTACTTAGTTTTGCTACAATTAGTTATAACAATACATGTGAGATATAGGCGTTGAGGCAACGCACAACCGCCGCCATCTTAAAATGTCTCTGTGGATCACATTGTTAATATTCATGAGTGTCAGGGCTTATTAATATTGCAAGTAGATTACAAATGCAACAAACATAAATTGTCAGCTTCAATCACATAATTTGTACATTCATTATGTAAAAATTGCGATCATCTCTGAGAGCACATTGTGTTCAGGAATATATCATAAATAATAAACAGCTGAATTCTACACTGTTAGGTTTATAGAAAACAAGACATCTCGAATTTGTCATTTAACCCCATCGTTGTCAGGGAATTCAATCTTTTTATCCAAAATGCCTCACATTGTAAAAGTTTTTTTACCATTGTCTGTTCCTACCTGCTGTAGAAGTTGTTCTATTATCTGAAATTTAACTTGAGCTATGGTGTGTCTCTTTTCTGCCCAATGTTTAGCAACACTCGAATGTTGATTTTTATTACTAATAGTACTTTTGTGTTCTGACAATCTTATTTTCAATTTCCTTTCTGTTTTCCCCACGTATAATAAACCGCAGGGACATTTAATACTATATATTATGAAACTGGAGTTACAATCTGCGGAATGTCTGAGTTTTATGCGTTCACCTGTGTATGGATGAGTAAGTGTGTCTCCTAATATGATGTTATTGCAATGAACACAATTATGACATTTCATTGTGCCTCTGAAATTCGACATGGGTTTTAATGCCTTTGTGGACAGTCTTTCTTTTAAATTCTGTGATCTGGTGAATGCAAATAATGGTTTTTCTCTGAATAATCCATGAAAGTCTTCTTCACCTTCTAGTAATTCCCAACGTTTCAAAATCACTTTCTTAATTTCTTTTGAAACAGAAGAGTATTTTGAGATGAAAACTATTTTCTGCTCTTCTTTGCGGGATTTTTTGGATAATAGGGCTTCCCTGGTTTTCAGTAAAGCTTTCTGCTTTTGTGTCTTTAATAGTTCAATGGGATAACCTCTCTCTATGAAGTTATTGACTTGTACATCCATGGTTGCTTCACAAACTTCTGTATCTGTTGTAATTCGTCTCGTTCGCAGAAACTGAGAGTACGGAAGATTTTTCACTAATGTAGGCGGATGAAAACTCTGAAACACTAAACCACTGTTTCGATCAGTAGATTTCGTGAATAATCGTGTGCTCTGTTGATTGTCTCTTATCTCGATCCAAACATCCAAAAAGGAAATTCCGCTTTCAGTTATGGTGTGAGTAAATTATACTCTGCCATCAACTTCATTCATTTGCCTGATGTTCTCAATTAAATTGTCTTCAGAATTTTGCCAAATCAGAGAAATGTCATCTATGAAGCGACAATAAAATACTAGACCACTTGACCACTTCTGATTGGTTAAAATATGATCATTTTCAAATTTCGCCATAAAAGTATTTGCATACGATGGGGCTCCTGGAAACCCCATCGAAGTTCCATTTAGTTGTATGTAGAACGTCCCATTCCATTCAAAATAGCTATGTTTCAAACAAACATCCAGGAGTGCCAGTAAAAAATGTTTCGGGATCTTTTCATCTTGATCTCTTAATAGTGCCCATTCTACTGCTTTCAGACCCAGTGAGTGTGGAATAGATGTATATAATGACACCACATCTATGGTGCACAGAATCCAATTATCACTTACTGCCTGTTGGAGTGATTGTAATTTTCTTAAAAGATTAGTGGTCTCTTCAATATAGGTGGTCCACTTTTTGACAATGGGTTGTAAATGAGCATCTATATATCTTCCTCGGTTTTCGAAAATGGACCCACAGCCAGAAACTATAGGTCTACATGGTGGATCGTGTAAATTCTTGTGTACTTTTGGGAGCATGTAGATTTTTTGGTCTTCTTAAGAATTGAGTTAACAAGAATTGTTTAGTAATTTCATCAATCCAGTTTAATTCCACTGCTTGTATTAAAATATTCCTGAGGTGGTCTGTTATTTCATTTGTGGGATCGTATTCCAATTTCCCGTAAATTTCCTGATTATTGACATGTTCGTGGACCTTATGATTGTACATAGAGCGATCCATCATCACTAGACCTCCTCCTTTATCTGCCCTCTGGAATATTATTTCTTCATCTCTCGCCAAGTCTTGTAGTACACTGCGTTCTATTCTACTGAAATTGCTTCGTTGTTTTTGTGCCTTTTTATAGTTGATTTTTTCAAAATCCTTCTTCACTAAAATTTCGAAAGTGTCTAAAATTTTGTGAGAGACCGGAGCCATAAAAGTACTTTTAGGCCTGAACTTGAATGTAGTTGGTTGCGTGGAGATCGGTATCACGTTGGTGAAAAAATTCCGCAGTCGGAGCGTTCTCATGAATTTGAAGAGACATATTTCATTTTCCAAAGGTGTACTATGGTAAGTGGGTATGAATGAGATGCCCTTGTTTAAAACTGATTCTTGGGCTGCGGTTAAAGTCTTAGAGGATATATTAATTATGAGACTTTGTTTTGGCTCCTTAGACCCTTTTTCCTTTTTTCTTTTTCTTTGTCATCGCCTTGTTTTTTTCCAATGGTGTCTGTTTTCTCTCTCGCCGTCTCTGGTGGTTTTTCCAAGGCAGTAGTACGGTCTAAAAAAGATGTATTTGAGGTGCTTCCCTGTGCATTCTCTAGATTATCAGAATTAGTGAATCTTCCACCTTGTTTAAGAGATGATCTCAAGGGTGCACGAGCTGTGTCAATATCTTTGTCTGAAGCCACACTTTCATCCGAAGATAAATTCGGGTTCCTGCGATTGAATCATTTTTGGGCATATACCTCTGCCCACGTATATGCCTCATTTAATTTACAGTCGATGGTGTTGCGTTTAAATTTCCTTAGTTTTGTTTCCTGTAATTCTTTGCCGTATTTGTCTAATTTAATGTTTAAGTCTTCCAAAAATTGTTTCCATGGACCCTCCTCCATTCTTTCCGATAAATCTTTGCCTGTGTTAAAAATCTCTTCTTCCAATTCACGAATGGTTTTGGATAATTCTTCAATAAATAAGAGTATCAAATCAAGAGAGCATTTATTGAGAATTGCAAACCATTTCTCCATGAATAACTGATTATGTTGTAGTCGAAATAGCATTGGTTTTATGGCTAGACGAAGACCTCGTGGTATCCTTTCAACCTTATGGTATTGGATGAGGGTTGCAGCGTGCAGTCGTTGATTCAGTTCTCTCCTGGATAAAAATTCAAGTTGCTTGAGTTGCTGTGTGATCGAACCACTTTGTGCGTTGAATGCTTTGGTTTCTTTTATTAAATTGTAAAATTCATCTGCTTCTTCTGTAGTGTATGCCTTGGTGAAGGCTCTATGATCAGTTATGTTAGCAATGCTTTCGAAAGACATCTTTTGATAGGGTGGGGTGCTTGGACTGAGTAAGTGGCAAATGGATACTTAGTAAAATAGTGAAGAAAGTCCAGCACTACCTTCTCTTTGTTGTCTATACCTATTGTCTAAATGATGTGTACGTTTCTTGCCTATTTAGCGTGCCTCACTCATCTACTGCCTGCCCAGCACGTGATTATAGTGTTTATGATGGCCAAGTTAAAATAACTTGAACATGAGGAAATACAGCTCTTACTGAGATATACTTTTTTAAGTAATCAAGATTCTTCCCAACAGTTATACGTAAAACTCAACAAACTTTTTTGAAACAATATAAAGTCCATACTTTTACTTCGTTACATTTTTCTTCCAAAAATCACATTTCTTTGTTACAATATCATATACAAATCCAAACTTATATATGCACATCTACATAGTTATAATTCATTCATTTCTTGTTCTTCGCCCAATGCATTTCAGGACTACCTGGTCCCTTCGTCAGGGGCAGTATCTGTAGGAGAACATGTATATATGTAATTAGCATGCTACGCATTATAGTGTTTAGTTCACACAGTGCAATTTCATGTTGATCAATCTATAAATAACTACTGTCAACTCCAAAAGTGTATTATACCGTGTCTATGGGTGCTATCTAACTTGCTCCCAAATCATAAAAAAGTCACTTGAAAATCACCAAATCCAAGTGCCCACCACCTCATGACCGTAAGATTCACTGACGTGCATCGGCGTGGAGTTATCCTTAAAAGAATCAGCCTGCAAGACCAAGTACAAATGTGTATAACACAATTTCCTCTGCTATAAAGGATACATCTACCTATAACAAAAAGACACCGGTCCGCATCCTACCTTATGCTGAGTATAGTGTAGCTTTCAGGGGAAGAACGCCACACAGTCGCTTAATAGGATAATGCCGTCCAGCCTTAGTTTAACTCTCGTTTCATCTGTAACAACATTGATATCCTTAGTCCAATGAAAACGCTAATGCTTACTATTCGTGTGGTTTCAATTTAGAAATCTTCCTTACCGGTAAATAAAAATCTGTCGCTAACCAAAAACAGCCATCAATTAGTTTACAACCTTAGTCTTTGATTCACCAAATGTCAGCGTCCAACCATTATCGCGAGATTACGCTATAAATGTACACTGCTCTACAGTCGCCATATTGGAAAGTTTCAGCGTTCTGTTGATTTAATTGGAGACAATACTATACATCTCAGAAACTGTTAATTATCCAATCCCATTGTACTTACAAAAAACCAATAACACTTCTCTAATATCAGACAGCATGAAATTGCGATGTGTAACCTACTTAGTTTTGTTACAATTAGTTATAACGATACATGTGAGATATAGGCGTTGAGGCAACGCACAACCGCCGCCATCTTAAAATGTCTCTGTGGATCACATTGTTAATATTCATGAGTGACAGGGCTTATTAATATTGCAAGTAGATTACAAATGCAACAAACATAAATTGTCAGCTTCAATCACATAATTTGTACATTCATTATGTAAAGATTGCGATCATCTCTGAGAGCACATTGTGTTCAGGAATATATCATAAGTAATAAACAGCTGAATTCTACACTGTTAGGTTTATAGAAAACAAGACATCTCAAATACCCCATCGGTGTCAGGGAATTCAATCTTTTTATCCAAAATGCCTCACGTTGTAAAAGGTTTTTACCATTGTCTGTTCCTACCTGCTGTAGAAGTTGTTCTATTAGCTGAAATTTAACTTTAGCTATGGTGTGTCTCTTTTCTGCCCAATGTTTAGCAACACTCGAATTTTGATTTTTATTTCCAATAGTACTTTTGTGTTCTGACATTCTTATTTACAATTTCCTTTCTGTTTTCCCACGTATAATAAACCGCAGGGACATTTAATACTATATGTTATGAAACTGGAGTTACAATCTGCGGAATGTCTGAGTTTTATGCGTTCACCTGTGTATGGATGAGTAAGTGTGTCTCCTAATATGATGGTATTGCAATGAACACAATTATGACATTTCATTGTGCCTCTGAAATTCAACATGGGTTTTAATGCCTTTGTGGACAGTCTTTCTTTTAAATTCTGTGATTACAGAATTTAAAAGAAAGACTGTCCACAAAGGCATTAAAACCCATGTCGAATTTCAGAGGCACAATGAAATGTCATAATTGTGTTCATTGCAATAACATCATATTAGGAGACACACTTACTCATCCATACACAGGTGAACGCATAAAACTCAGACATTCCGCAGATTGTAACTCCAGTTTCATAATATAGAGTATTAAATGTCCCTGCAGTTTATTTTACGTGGGGAAAACAGAAAGGAGATTGTAAATAAGATTGTCAGAACACAAAAGTACTATTAGAAATAAAAATCAACATTCGAGTGTTGCTAAACATTGGGCAGAAAAGAGACACACCATAGCTCAAGTTAAATTTCAGATAATAGAAAAACTTCTACAGCAGGTACGAACAGACAATGGTAAAAACCTTTCACAACGTGAGGCATTTTGGATAAAAAGATTGAATTCCCTAACACCGATGGGGTTAAATGACAAATTTGAGATGTCTTGTTTTCTATAAACCTAACAGTGTAGAATTCAGCTGTTTATTATTTATGATATATTCCTGAACACAATGTGCTCTCAGAGATGATCACAATTTTTACATAATGAATGTACAAATTATGTGATTGAAGCTGACAATTTATGTTTGTTTCATTTGTAATCTACTTGCAATATTAATAAGCCCTGACACTCATGAATATTAACAATGTGATCCACAGAGACATTTTAAGACGGCAGCGGTTGTTCGTTGCCTCAACGCCTATATCTCACATGTATCGTTATAACTAATTGTAACAAAAGTAAGTTGGTTACACATCGCAATTTCATGCTGTCTGACATTAGAGAAGTGTTATTGGTTTTTTGTACGTACAATGGGATTGAATAATTTACAGTTTCTGAGATGTATAGTATTGTCTCCAACGAAATCAACAGAACACTGAAACTTTCCAATATGGCGACTGTAGAGCGGTGTACATTTATAGCGTAATCTCGCGATAATGGTAGGACGCTGACATTTGGTGAATCAAAGACTAAGGATGTAAACAAATTGATGGCTGTCTTTGGTTAGCGACAGATTTTTATTTACCGGTAAGGAAGATTTCTAAATTGAAACCACACGAATAGTAAGCATTAGCGTTTTCATTGGACTAAGGATATCAATGTTGTTACAGATGAAACGAGAGTTAAACTAAGGCTGGATGGCATTATCCTATTAAGCGACTGTGTGGCGTTCTTGTGTCCCCTGAAAGCTACACTATACTCAGCATAAGGTAGGATGCGGACCGGTGTCTTTTTGTTATAGGTAGATGTATCCTTTATAGCAGAGGAAATTGTGTTATACACATTTGTACTTGGTCTTGCAGGCTGATTCATTTAAGGATAGCTCCACGCCGATGCACGTAAGTGAATCTTACAGTCATGAGGTGGTGGGCACTTGGATTTGGTGATTTTCAAGTGACTTTTTTATGATTTGGGAGCAAGTTAGATAGCACCCATAGACACGGTATAATACACTTTTGGAGTTGACAGTAGATATTTATAGATTGATCAACATGAAATTGCACTGTGTGAACTAAACACTATAATGCGTAGCATGCTAATTACATATATCCATGTTCTCCTACAGATACTTCCCCTGACGAAGGGACTAGGTAGTACCGAAATGCATTGGGCGAAGAACAAGAAATGAATGAATTATAACTATGTAGATGTGCATATATAAGTTTGGATTTGTATGTGATATTGTAACAAAGAAATGTGATGTTTGGAAGAAAAATGTAACGAAGTAAAAGTATGGACTTTATATTGTTTCAAAAAAGTTTGTTGAGTTTTATGTATAACTGTTAGGAAGAATCTTGATTACTTAAAAAAGTATATCTCAGTAAGAGCTGTGCTTACTCATGGTCAAGTTATTTTAACTTGGCCATCATAAACACTATGCCATCAGTACAACACACATGGCTCATTGTCACACTCCTTGACTGTCAAACACAAGTAGGACCTTCACACACACCCCTCCTCTACCCACCTTATATCTGCAGCACTCAACACATGTGGGAAACACACATAATGGTCAAAATGATGCCCTCTGAATCCAATGACAACCAATCACACTCCCTGTGGTACATCCACAAATATCACAGTCACATTCAGGGATGCTTGAACCAATGCTGACACAAAAACAATAGCCAAACAGAAAGCTCACAAACAACATCCCCAGAAGTCCAACAAGCCCAGACATGTGTAGCCAAACAGTGGAAAGGCAATGTGACCCTAGACAGAACAGGAGTACACAATATTGTCACTCTGGCCAATGCACAGACACCATACCCCAACACAAACAAGAATTTAATCATCAAAAAACAATCATGAACATAAACTGGGATCAATAGGACAATCAGCTAACACAGACAGAGACACCAAACCACTCATCAAGTGGTGAACATGGTGTCATAGGGTTCCACACGCATGCACACACACAATGCTGACAAGTGACAGGTCAAAAATAGGAGGACAAACCACCAATGTGCACTCAAAACAAGCTCAGGAACAAGAATCCACCTTGCTGCATGTGACAGACACACAAGTAATGCACACTACACTTGCAACACACATCTGAATGTATCACACAGCAACAACTACTCACACACAATGTCACACAAATAGAACATCACACACACATAGCATTTGTCAGTAGGAAGAGCTAACACAGGCCAAACACTGCATACATCCGCAACAAAAACACAACAGGTGCTCCTACCAATCCATCACATAGCAAACTCAGCTGGACATCAGGGGATGCACAGCAGGCAAGTACAAGGCAACACACACTGACAGTACTGCATGCACACCAAGCAGTGTGTGCACAACAACCAAACCAGTAGCACACATATCTGAATGCCACACCAGAACACAAATCATCACAGCACACAGAGAACATCACACACAGGAAGGGTAGCAGTACCTCAACAAACACACATACAGCTTAACCATCACCCACAGATCCACAACTAAGGGAAACCCAGGGGCAAACAACATGACCAGAGGACTGTGCTGCTCAAACATATGCACTGCACATGAGGAACCATGACGGTAAAACAGTAGAAGAAAATAACACATAACTAATTCGGAAACTGTCCTGAGAGACACATTGGTCCTGTACACAGTTCAGCCTCACACAGCATAGTGTCACACTATGAAGTGGTGGGGAGGCTCACACACTGGCAAGCCATGGGTCTGAAGACATGGGATTGAAGTGGTGTGTACGTCAATAGTGGACAGGTGAGTAGTGAACAGTACACAAAAACATAGAGAAGTTACTCACAATGTGTAGGCATCAGAGGCACATATAGGGGATGGTATGACTCCACATACCACATACCACATACCATACTGGATCCACAAATGGGTCAAGTGACAGCAATACATGAGAAAACTCATAAATAAGGTCAATGTGGCTGAGCAGGTCTGCCCAGTGAGCACAAACAGTAACAAGACACATGGCTGATCAACAAAACACAACACAGACTTGGCAGTCACATACACTGCATACTCGCAACTAGCAGCGACAACAAGTAGGTGTCCCCAGGAGTGCAAGGACATACCAACACACTGCACAGTGCCCAACCTACAACTCCTACATGTGCCCACAATCTGAAGCACATGGCAGACAATTGAAACAAACAGGCACTCATTACCTGGAACATACATGTGTGCAGTTGGCATTACAGGGGCACACACACATCAACACTACTGACAATGACAGCCCATTCACACTGTATGACCATGACCACTCCATTTCACATATTCAAATGTACCCATTTGACTAGGAAGACAGGCCTACACAAGATGACCACACATCAATCCTGCTGTTCACACATCAAGAAAGATCACAAAGATATGATGGACCCTGGCCACCCCACAAGTAGTCCAGTGGATAGAATTCACCTCTGTTGTGGTATTGCATCGTAACATGACACGTGTACAATGTAGCAAACCTGACCATAGAGTGATTAGGATAGGAAGAGTAGATCATCACAAACAACCATCATTGCACCCTCAAGCCTCATAGTCAAGAAGAACTAAAGTGCCTGTCACCTCTGGCAAACTCTGAAAAAGTAAACCAGGCAATCGGCAATGTTAAAGTGGCATACAGAGCATGTCTCACATGAAACAATACCCATACATCAAACCTTTTATTTAGCAAGGACATAGACAAAGCAGACAACAGGAGTAACTGTCTTTATTACATATTACTCAGATAGGCATCAAAAGTAGAAAACAGGAAGGTCATTGGTCAGTCCATAGTTCAAAGTATGTACATGTGTGCATGAGAACCTGCACAGGGAATGGGCATCCAAAGTGACAAACAGCAAGGCCATTGGCCAGTCCATAGTTCAAAGTATGTACATGAGTGCATGAGGAACTGCACAGGGAATGTGTAACACCGTACACTGCCATGGGAATCACCACAGCTCTGGGGATACAAATGGGCAGTCCAGGCACAGCTGTGGCAGAGATGGGTTTGGGAGGGGGAATTTGCCTCAGACTTGGCTGTCAGTTGAACGGGGAGGTGGCTGATTGTCGGGGCCAGTTGGAAGACTGGACCTTGGAGAGAGAGGACCAGCTGAGGTAGAGGCATCAGTGGCTTTGGGAGCCAGAGAGCTGCTTGGACTAGGTGTCATGGTGGCACGGGGAGGCGGAGACATGCTGCAGAGAGACACAGTGTGTGAGGGCTGCATTTCCAACTCTTGTGGATTCGATAGGTAATAATTGTCTCGGTAGGAGTGGGAAGTGGGCCAGGCACAACAGCCTCACTCTCAACCAAAGGTGCATCAGGTGCATGTGGCTCTCTCTGTGGGGATTTGCTCGATCTGGTGTTACGCTTGGGCTGCACTTGCCTTTTCCCCTCCATCCCCTGTTGACCAGGTGGACCCCCTACATTGCTCTCCTGTCCCAGCTTCACAGGGGTGTGGGTGGGAGTTGAGGTTGTGGGTGAATCTGCCTTAGAGAGCTGTTTGTGCGGACTCTTTGCAGTCACCAGCTTCACAGCAGGCAGGGCAACTGTTTGTTTGTCTTTGGGAACAGGTTTGGGGCGTGGGGTATCCTTGGATGGGGGTGATTTGGATGCATGTGAGCCTGATACCTGATTCTTGGCCTGATGGCCCTGAGTGTCACCAGAAGGACTTTCGTCTTTGCGCTCCTGTGTGCTTGGTTTTTGTTGGGGGATGGTGTCTGTGCTCTGGGCTGCTTGGAGTGCTGCTGTTGTATGCTGCATGTTGAGTACTTGAAGCCTGAGGGCTGTGGTGTGTGGTCACTCTCGTCAGATGTTGCCACTGGCAGGGTGGTTGCCGAAGGGACTTGAGCTGTACTCTGAGACTGTGACAGCTGAATGGCTGCCATCACTGTTGAGGACACCCACGTCAGAATGAATGCCCTCCATGAAGGCAACTACCTGTGCCAGCTTCTTTTCATGATCTTGGAAGGCATTCAGGAGAGTAGTCTGACCCACACATAGCTGGCGCAAAAGGTTCACCACCTCAACACTGAGGGCAGCAGGTGAGACAGGGGCAGCGGTGCGTGGGGGGGAAGGACACTCTACCCTTCTTACTGCTGTGGGCACGGGCAGCACTAGTGGTAGTAGCCAGGATGTTGGGCACTGGACGATGTGTGGTGGAAGAAGAGGCAGATTTCCGACTCCCTGTGCCCGCCAACATCGAGGAGTCAACGCTGGAGTCAGATGATGTTGAGGTTGGTGTTTCTGGGCGTGATTTTTCAAGGACACTCCTGTTCCCCTCCGAGGCGCTGGTCACAACAGTCTCAGTGAGCTCATGTGTAGCAATCGTGCCAGATGCCTCACCACTGGTGTCTGTCCCCTGTCCTTCTGTGCCCTCGGTAGATGCTGCAAAAGACAAAGACGTAGGTTCATTGCCATACTCACAAACACCATATGCAACCAAAGCACAAAACTAGAATATGATACCCCCATGTTGCACACCACCCTGTGCAGTTTGCATGTGCAACCTTAATGCAAAAGTCAGAAGATGCATAGAAATATGCATAGTTGGCATTAATGACCCATGTGACATTCACACTGCCAAAAAGCTGGCCTGTGCCTCCTTGTAACCTGACATACTGATTTCTGTAAGCATACCTACATGCCTGTAGGTGAGAGAGATGTACATCTCAATATGTTGTCACATACAGAGTCCCTTTAAGGGGACAACATGGATACTAATTCCAGAATGTCCTTATACTATGGCCATGAGCTACTGATGTCCACCATATTGTGCTTGGAAGCACAACAACCCATGCACATTGGTGTCAGATGTGTAGTTCCCACAATTTCCGAGTCAGGCACTGCACACATCGACAAAAGCACACTTCCTCTGTGGTGAAGGGACAGGCCCTGATGTTCTCAGTTCTCACCTTCACTGGGTCCAGGAGACAGGTACAGCAGCAGTTGTTGGTGAAGAATGGCAGGCAGCAGTGTCTGGATGCAGTGGAAATGTGTGGCTGTCTCCCATACATATATAGCCCCCTGGGATTGTCTCAGTGGTACTCAGATGCTGCAATTGGTGTTCCAGATCAGCTTATTTCAAATGTAACCAATGACCGGACCCGCGGTAGCAGAGCACGCCTACCGCGATTTTCAAATGTGTATCTCATGACCGCGGTTGCGGTTCCCATTGGCTGAATGGGCATGGGCATTGGCGGTGTCACATCGCAGGGCCCATGCGGTCGCTACCGCAGTTGTGCATCTTTCAATTGTATCCAATGTCCGGCCCCGCGGTAGGGGAGCAAGCCTACCGTGATTTTCCAATGTGTATCTCACGACTGCGATTGCGATTCCCATTGGCTGAATGGGCATGGGCATTGGCGGTGTCACAATGCGGGGGGCAGGCGGTCGCTACCACGACTTTGTATCTTTCAATTGGTGCCAATGACCGTGATTGGGGTGGCAGTGCACGCTTATGGCACCAATGGACACATCATGCTGTAGCAATGGCAATGGCCAGTTCTCATCATTGAACACTCCACACTTACAATGAATCATTCCACCAGATAGTTAAATTGAATGCTGGTGTGACATTTAACTCACTGATGTCTACACATGCTATGTCAGTGCACAGGATTACATGCATTGGCATGTACTCCCTCACATGTTACTGATGATGTTGTTGTGCATGTACACAGATCTGTTGTGTGATGGACTCTCAAATATGGAAACGTGTCAATGTGTGTGATGGTTAAGCAACCCACAGTAATGATGGACTGACTACTTAATGTGCCTATTTCACTGTGTATATTGCTGAATTCATGTTGATACTTGATCTTTATGACCACACTCTGCTTATTGTGTTGTTAATGTGTGTCCTGTCCGACTCACGCAAGAAGTTGTGGCAGGTACAGCAGCTACGTAGAAGCCAGCAGTGTTGCTGTTTCAGACATGTGCTGTGTCAACTACTCTCAGGACTGGTGACACAAGATGTCAGAATGTCCCATTTTACATTCACATAGACTGAATCTGTTTTGGGGGTACTCAGTATGTACATACTGAACCCATGTACAACTACTTGGGGTCAAGTTGTCTCTGCATGTGACTTGTGCTGTAAGCTGTTGTTTCAGGCCAGTCATTGTTGGCGCTGTGTCAGTCAAAACGTAAGATGTTGGACACATCTCATAGGGGAATTGAATTGACAAGTGTCCCCTTTTATCTTATGCAGGAGGCGACCAAATGTACATCCTCCAGTCACATTGCTGGCGGACATGGAGGATGTGGACATCATCTGTAAATTCAGTTTGGATCGACAAACCCTCCAAGACCTATGTGCTCAGTTGGAGCCCCATCTGAGGCCTCGCAGAACATATCCAACTGCTGTGACACCAACATGTAAGGTGATGGTGGCCATGCATTTCTTTGCAACTGGTTCGTTCTAGTCCACGGTAGCCAGAGCAGGTGGAATGTCGCAACCAATGTTCAGCATGGTGCTAAGTGAAGTCCTGTCCGCTATGATGGTATATAAGGACACCTACATCCATTTTCCATGAAGACAGGATTTGGCAGCTGTGAAGGGTGATTTTTATGCCCTTGCCCACATCCCTAATGTTGTTGGTGCCATTGACTGCACTCATGTTGGCCTGGTTCCGCCACAGGCACGTGAGCACATCTACAGGAATAGGAAGTATTTCCTTTCCATTAATGTGCAGGTTGTATGCCAGACAGATGTGATACTTTCACATGTCTGTGCCAGATTCCCCGGCTCAGCCCACGACTCCTACTGTAGTGTAGTTCCTATTTCCCTTATAGGCTCTGCGCATTGGAAATATACAATTTAGTTGTTGCATAGGACTGAGTCAGTATGCCTCTATTGAGTACATTAAACTTAATTACTTTGTGTGTCAGCTAACTCAGAGGCCACTAGAAACTCCTTGAATAAACAAGAAGTGAGTAGTTTCTGGCAACCGCATAAACATGACAACTTTGTTTCCCTTGAATCAGAACATGTCTCAGAATCGTGGAAACAACAGATAACAGTTTCACTCAGTCAATCGTGCATGCTTAGTTTCTTCAGAGCTACACAGAAATAGATAGACGGGCGTTTCAATAAAAGGATTTATTGAACAGTCTTGTTTCTCGTGTAAGAGATATGAGCTGTTACAATCGCAAGACATTATGCGAGATATAATACGTACAGTGTAAGCAGTAGAAGAAATAATACTGCAACTGCATTGTCTTCTAGCTAGGACATATATTCATATACACATAGATAAATAACATAGGCTAAAAAGTGGATACTTGTTTTATGCTTCTAAATAGTTCTACCCCAGTGTACATAACCTAAGTGTAGTACAAGGTAAGAAGTAGGTGCCGTATTCTATAGTATTGTAAGCTATAGTTTTGCATATGCCAAGAGTCCCTCTAAGCTCCATACCTTAGAGAGGTGGGAATCTCTTTCCGGGTCTCAAACTCTAACACCCCGCGATGGGAGTCAGAACACTGGAAGCTGGATTCTTTGCGAGCAGGGATGACAGCGTCTGGTCAGTGCGTCAGGCGGGGACTCAAATTCTTCCAAACTTGCCGTGGCAAGCCGTATCGAGCTGTGCAGCCGAGCCGTGGTTTGCCATGGTAAGGGAAGGTATATTTATACCTGGAAGGTGCTTAGGAATGGTAGCATTGACGTAAAGTCGGGCAGAGGAAGACGTCATGAATGAACCCCTAAGGAATAGTAGTTCATGCATAATAGATGAGTTCTTGGAGAAATCAATAATCCTAGCTAGGGAAAGTCCCAATGGTTTAAGGGTCTGGTTTCTAAGAACTCGTTGTGACGTGGGGATGGACGGATGTAGGTGACCATGCCTGTATTTGGATAGCATGGCTAATGCCTAAATAAGGACAGGGATTCTATGCCTAAATAAGGGCAATGCAAATTGTGCCTATATAAGGACATGATTTAGGAAAACCTATGTACGGACATCTAAATCGAAACTCAACACCCACTCCACTTTCGAATGAACGATAATACTAAATGCTAAACATGAAATGCTAAACATTTAAAACTTAGAACCGCATGTTGCTAAAAACATTTGTAAAAGCATAATAAAATAAGCTTATGGTAAAAAACATTTTTGCTAGCCATGAAATACAAAGGTGCTGTACATAGTAAAGCAATGTTTCATTCTAAGCATATGTTTATAGTGAATGCTAAGTGAATGAACAGAAATATATACACATATGATGAAATGGCTCATGATTACAGAAGAAAAGGTCAAAGCCATTTTATGTCATGGTATATAAATGAAATTGTGGTGAATAAAGGTGACAATGTGTCCCTGGAAGTGTTCAAAGAAGTCTGATCTCAATGAATAGTTCTACTTTAAGCATATAACACAAATTGTATGAAAAAGTTCCATGGTTTTGTCTTTGTTTTGAAAAATGAAGGCCAAATTAGTAGCTTTCCCGGTACATGTAAGCCGAATCAAAAGTCAGTGTAAGGAGGTGGTGAAAACATGAAATCCTCTATTCCTGTAGACAAAAGATCGTCTACCGATGCCGGTGATAGTTGGAATACCTTGTTTAGAAGATTAACTGCACATAAATGTGAAGCATCGCCAGTAGCAATGTTCGTTTCCGATGTTACCTATGTGCCGGTTGATCCATCTTGTACCACAGCAGTAGCATGTTGAGTCTGTGAGATTTCAACGAATGCTGTCATCAAGATTGGTAGACTCTGGGTACAACACAGAGCATGGGCCATAATCGGGTCCAGCAGAGTATCGATATCCGTTTGCATGACTGATGGGAGTGTTAGACAGATGTCTAGCACGCATTCTTCACTGCAAAGCAGGCAGCGTAGAACAGGTAAGATGAAATCTTGCCAGATTGGTCTGAATGACATTTAATTCTCATAGACGAGGTAAGCCCAAATGTTGTACTATGCACTCAAGACACTCCCTTTCCAGGAGCGCTTTGTCCAAGGTGCTGGGAGTGACGCTGGTGGATTGGCTTGCCTTAGTGTAGTAGTAGGAATAAAAACAGGATTCCTGCAACGAGTGCTAGAATTAGCGGCAGACCACAAAACACCGAGTGCACGAAGTTAGGAATGATTCAGAGGACTGCTTGAAAAGGTGTTAACAGTCCTGAACATATGGTCTTAAATACATGCACAATACCGCTTGTATCAGAAATGTTTAAGATACGTACCAACATTTCTGTGACATGTGTAGGGCAGTTTGTACGTAACAGAGCCTGTATCTCAGCCGAAGTCCTTGCAATTTGTAGATCATAGGTTTCTTTGGCCAAGGTCAAAGGCACGGCTTTTTGTAAAAGAATGGCTTTCATTCTGCTTAATGTATCAATTCGTATAGATGAGATGTTCAGTGAAGGCCACAAAGGCAACTCCCTGACTCTGTCTATTTGGGGGGAACAAAACTTGCAAACAGCAAGTGAACCTGGAGCCAACCGTTACCAGATATGGGATGCCTGGCAACATGCCACAACAGCTCTGATCATTTAACATGAAACGCGTCGCGGCGGGGACTAGCTGCAAGCTCCAGGACTACAAGCCCCAGAAGGACTGAGGGGCTGCCTCACCTGTTGCCAGTATTGGATTTCACCCCAGCGCCTACAAAAACTCCTAGTGCTTCCCGCTTCGCGGGAAACACGTCGCGGCGGGGACTAGCTGCAAGCTCCAGGACTACAAGCCCCAGAAGGACTGAGGGGCTGCCTCACCTGTTGCCAGTATCGGATTTCACCCCAGCGCCTACAAAAACTCCTAGCGCTTCCCGCTTCGCGGGAAACGCGTCGCGGCGGGGACTAGCTGCAAGCTCCAGGACTACAAGCCCCAGAAGGACTGAGGGGTTGCCTCACCTGTTGCCAGTATCGGATTTCACCCCAGCGCCTACAAAAACTGCTGGCGCTTCCCGCTTCGCGGGAAATGCGTCGCCGCGGGGACTAGCTGCAAGCTCCAGGACTACAAGCCCCAGAAGGACTGAGGGGCTGCCTCACCTGTTGCCAGTATCGGATTTCACCCCAGCGCTATTTAGTCACCTGATATTGCCGCTACGCGGGACGCGCGCGGGCGCGCCGGTTGAAGCCCGGTGAAAGGGCGGGCCGTCTGTGGCCATCAGGGGTCGACAGAGGCTGGGCTGTGGCCCTCCCCTTGACTGTTTCTCATAACTGGCTGGGTAGTGGGGCGCTTGGATAAAGCGGTTATCCTGTTTGTCCTGAGTGTTACTCCTCTTATTGTTTTGTGATATCCGTTTTGCTACGGCATTGCTGTGCCCCCATCCCAAATGGGTAAGAGAAAGCTTACAGATAGTCTGGGGGCAGCTGGTGAAGGCAGTACTCTGCCCAAATCGCGTAAACAGAGGAAGACCCGAAGAGCTGCCAAGGAGCCTGACCCGGAGGGGGCCTTGGCACGTATTGGCCTATTGGTTGGGGAGTGTGAGGCTATTCTGGGGTCTGATCAGCTCTCGTTGGGTGATGGAGAGGTTGCTGCTATGCCCCCTGTTGACTCAGGGTTTGCTAAGCCTATTGTTTCCACTATTGTTCCGGATATGTTCCGCACTAAATTAAAATCATCAGGTTGCAAAGGGGCAAGCACAGTGGCTGTGCCCGACGTCCTGGCTAATGGGGATAACTCGTCATTGAACTCTGAAATTGCCATTGGGGAAACTGTACCCGCTGTCCCGTGTTTTAACAGGTTTTCCCCTCTGACGATCGAGCAGGGTGATATAAATGCGGGATTACCTGGAATTTTGATCCCCTCTCCTACCGTTCCTCTAGATAGTCCTGCTGAGTTTTTTTATAACTCCTTACAAGATCTTATAAAAGTGGTCCATTCGTTGAGGGAGGAAATTGGTTCACTGAAGGCAGTGATAGAGATTCTGTCTATCAAAGTAGAGTTGCGCTCTGTGGTACCTTGTCCTCCTCTTGGCAACCCTAAGAGGACTCCCTCCCTTGCCCTAGTAGTTCCATCAGACAATCAGGCTGATCCCTCTGGGCTCCCTAAATTCAGTCCTAAAGGTAACGTTACTTACAGTGACGTGGTTAAGGCTGGTAATAGCCATATTTCGGTTCAATCTATAGTTAACCCTGAGAGCTTTGGGCATGATAGAATGAACTGCATGAGGCGGGTGGGTGCGGTAAGAGATACTGTAACCCATGCCCAAGGTACTTTGGAGGGTCGGGGCGCTCATAATGACCACTCTAAGGGTAATACCATCAATTGTTCCAACAACATTTTTATGACTAATGTCCCTAAATTGCCAACAAACTGTGTCAAAGAACATCCTGAGTCGTTGACAAATAAGGCGATACATTGGCTGAGACATGTTAGGGGGTGTCGTTCAGTTATTAGAGAGGATATCTCTAGAGCTATTAGATTTACTTCTCCTAGGGTTCCTGTTGATTGTATTGAATTAACTTTAATAAGTAATGCCCTTGCAGAAAATCTCTTTGCCCTGGAATACAGGTCTAGCCCCCCGGAGGGCTCTTCCATTCAATTAAGAAGATATATTTCATATGATCTAGGGGGGAGGAAGTGTGATCAATCGAGTGAGAGAAAGGAGGATGGTTCATCCCTGGAAAGTATTGATTGACTACATAGTGTGGGGGGTGTTGGTCTCTGGGATTGTGGTGTTAGGGTGAAGGCCATTGAGTATCAAGTGCCCATGGTGGGTGGTCTCTGTATCGACCCCTGTCTTACCCATGACCATCAAGTAGACAAAGATCCTAATAGCTATCACCCTATCATTGCCCCTGAGCCAAGTCCGGGGTTTGTCCTATCCAGCAACAGTATATCCCCTGAATCACTATCTACTATCTCTAACATGGATTGCCCCCCCTTGGCTGGTGGTTCCTTATGCTCGTGGAATATTGCTGGTTTAAATGCCAAATTATCCATTATGGATTGGGTTGAATTCATCAACAAAAATGATATTTGTCTTTTCCAGGAGACTTGGCTCTTAGAACCACGTTTTTGCCTGGGTTATCTAAATTTCCATATTCCGACCTCCAAAGGGTCCCACAGGCGTCCATCTGGGGGTCTAACTATTTGGCTGAGAAGTGAACTGAGTTTGAATAGTAAGCTCCTCCATACTGGGAATAGAGACATCCAACTGTTGAGGCTAGAGCTTGGATCCTTGGGCACAATTGACATATACAATGTGTATGTTAGGGTCTCTAGATGTGCAAAATCTCCTGTTATAGATGAACTCATGAGTTTGTTTGATCTTTATTCAGCCGAAACCTTTATTATTGTTGCAGATGATTTTAATGTAACGTTTGAACCACTTGTTGAAACCGAGTGGGATACCCAGGACATGGAAGAGTTACAATGGGGTATTCCTCTCTTGGAGTTGCCTCCTATAAAAAGGTGGCCAGAAGTCGCCATTCAGATTAATTCTCTTTGCATGGAAAAGGGCTTTAGGGCCTTGAATGGTAGGATGCCCAGTGATCGCGAGGGCGCCCATACTTTTAATAATGGCCTGAGTAAGAGCCGAATTGACTATATTCTAGCTGATGTGAAATTATGGCACTCTCTTGTTGACATGAAGATAATGGCCCTCCCCGAGAGTGATCACAACCCCCTTTGTTTATCCCACAGATGGTGGAAGGATGATTGTGGTCCACTAGAGGCAGGGGTGTTGCGTTCTCTTGAGGTTGTGCCATCTAACGATATGCGACGGCTGAGGTGGTCCGGCCTAAGGGAGAATCCTACTGCCCTATTAAATATTTTAGCAGAGGTTGACGGTTCCATCCATGCTATCGAGCAAATCCTGTCTTCCAATGGGGAAATGGGGGATGTAACATTAGTTCATGACAGTTTTTTTGTCAGTTTGAAATCTTACTTTCTTGAAAAAGCGAAATCGTGCCAAAGAGCTGCTCCTCGTCAAGTAACTTGGTATAATGGGGAATGTAGGCAGTCAAGGCTTTTACTCGGGAAAGCCCTGAAGGAAGGTTATGTATGTGCGGTGCGGCATTGCAGAAATACCTACAAAAGTTGTATTGCCAAGGCGAAACGATTATGGGATGAAAAGAAGTGGCAGGGCATCCTCGAAGCAAGTGTCCAGAATAATAGTAAATTATTTTGGAGTATAGTAAAGTGGGGATCCGGTGGGCAGCCTGAGGGTCCCCAAAACAATGTTTCCCAGGGGAGGTGGGTTGAGTATTTTAAACCCCAGTATGCTTCTCTCACTGACCCCCCTGGAAGTCCTGGCTTGCCCCAGGTGTTTAACTTGGAAGACAACTTTATTAAAGCTGAGGTGGAAACAGCGCTTGCTGGTGTGGCGTCTGGGAAGGCCCCCGGCCCGGATGGAGTACCAGCGGATGTCTTCCTATATGATAGGGCTTAATGGGGAAGATACATCCAATTGATTGCTAATGCGCTGGCACAGGGTGCACCAATTCCTAGTTCATGGAAAGCGGCGGAAATAATACCGGTCTTCAAAAAGGGGGACCGGTCGCTTCCAGAGAACTATAGGCCTATTAGCCTGATTGACGCTATTCAGAAGATCATAGGTAGGCTGATTTTAATTCGTGTTCACTCCTGGATAGCATCAAATAACATCTTGTCCCCATTTCAGGCAGGATTTCGACAGCACATTAGTACTGTTGACCAGGTTTTCCATTTTGTCCTCCTCTATTGGAAGACTGTGGTTTTGGGCAAGGGAAATTTGTATGCCGTGTTCGTGGACCTAAGGGCCGCCTTTGATTTAGTCCCCCGTTCTAAACTTTGGTCGACGTTGGAAGATCTGGGGCTTCATGGCGGTTTGTTGTCTTTAATCCAGAGGCTCCACAACGACAATTCTGCTAGAATTAGATGGGGAGGCCAGGGCAAGACGACTGAGGACTTCCCGGTACAAAGGGGGGTTAGACAAGGTTGTGCAATGGCCCCTACTCTATTTTCGTTATATATGAACGATATAGCCGAACGTCTCCTGAAAGCGAATGTTGATGCCCTCACCCTTGGTGACACTAAAATCCCAATTTTAATGTTCGCGGATGACACGCTTTTAATTGCTAAGACACCTGGCGGTCTCCAGCGTTCATTGGATATTTTTGAGAATTTCTGTGTGGACCGTGGCCTTGAGGTTAATATAAAAAATAAAAAGTTCATTGCATTTAGGCCTCACAGATCATTTAAAAGCAAACTTGTATTGTTTAACAATCCTTTGGAGCAAGTGCAGGCTTTTAATTATTTAGGGGTTAACATCCAAAATAATTTTATGTGGAAACAGCAGAGGGATTTGTCTACTTTAAAACATATAAAACAACAATGTCTCAACTGGAAATCATTCAGAGGCAATTTTAAGAACAATAATGAAATCGCAAGGGAAAGGAAGGGAGACCACCAAGAAATTAGAAAAAAGGGTTTTGTATTGCAGGTAGTTATAGCAGCACTACGGTACAATAAAGGTACAAATGACCAAAAACACAAATGTGAGCACTGGGCGTGCTAGTGATAGTGAACGGCGCAGTGAGCACAATAAGTGAAGACAGCGTGAACGGCGATAAAATGATAATGACAATGTGATCAAAATATGATTATGTACAAACAAATTTAAACAAATTTGTAAATGACCACAGAAAAAAGCCAAAGTTCTTTGCTGGGGGTTGTCGACGGCGTTTCAGCCTGATTGATTCCAGGCCATCATCAGGACAATGGTCATAGATAAACGTGTGCTGGGCGTAAATTTCGTACACGAATTCCAAGGGTAGAAATAGTCCAAGTCGTGAAACAATCGTAATTTCAAGTTGTCAATGAATGTTGGACATCAAGGAGCAATGAGGCCAGGGAATAACCGGAAATCGGAAGCCTGGCATGGGCATCAAATCAAGCCTCCGGTGAAGTGACAAGGGACTTAATCGCTGGGGATCGCGTGAATCGGAGGACAGGAACAAATCCTATGGACGGACGAATCAAACGTTTGATTCGTCCGTCCATAGGATTTGTTCCTGTCCTCCGATTCACGCGATCCCCAGCGATTAAGTCCCTTGTCACTTCACCGGAGGCTTGATTTGATGCCCATGCCAGGCTTCCGATTTCCGGTTATTCCCTGGCCTCATTGCTCCTTGATGTCCAACATTCATTGACAACTTGAAATTACGATTGTTTCACGACTTGGACTATTTCTACCCTTGGAATTCGTGTACGAAATTTACGCCCAGCACACGTTTATCTATGACCATTGTCCTGATGATGGCCTGGAATCAATCAGGCTGAAACGCCGTCGACAACCCCCAGCAAAGAACTTTGGCTTTTTTCTGTGGTCATTTACAAATTTGTTTAAATTTGTTTGTACATAATCATATTTTGATCACATTGTCATTATCATTTTATCGCCGTTCACGCTGTCTTCACTTATTGTGCTCACTGCGCCGTTCACTATCACTAGCACGCCCAGTGCTCACATTTGTGTTTTTGGTCATTTGTACCTTTATTGTACCGTAGTGCTGCTATAACTACCTGCAATACAAAACCCTTTTTTCTAATTTCTTGGTGGTCTCCCTTCCTTTCCCTTGCGATTTCATTATTGTTCTTAAAATTGCCTCTGAATGATTTCCAGTTGAGACATTGTTGTTTTGTTAAACATTATCGCCCGGTCTCTGCTGGGACAACGGGTCTACTCCTGTTGTTTGTTTCTTTTTACTTTAAAACATAGGCAGCTGGTAGGAGCCATATTTGGCGAATTTAAAAAATCTTTAACTAAACCGATTAGACCTGTGCTTCAGGTCTAAAGTGCTAAAGCTGTAAGTACAGCTCTTTATGGTGCTGAACTGTGGGGATACGAGAACTTGTCTTCCTTAACTATTTCGGAAAACAAGTTTCTGCGTAGTATAACTTCCCTCCCTCAGAGCACGCCTATAATAACTTTAAGGCACGATCTGGGTAAGAATTCCATTGCCGATGTAGCTAGACTACGACCTATTCTTTATTGGCGTAGATTGTGGACAACCCCGGCTTTAGCTCAGTATGCGCAAGGCTTCCTTGATGTAATGTCTTTGGTTGGCTCCCGTAATATTGGTTGGTTCAAAGAACTCAGAAAATCCCTTGTGGCTCTGGGGATGAGTGATCTCTGGGAGAACCCCTCGGGTGCCTCCTTTCCATCTAAAAGCACTCTTGAAGGAGAAATATTGGGAGCTGGTTAATGCCAAGGTACTTCTTGATAGCAAACCCCTTTCGCTATCTGATGGCTTTCTGAGCATAAAACCTGCTCCAAGGCTACAATTTTTCTGGGATCTTGTTACAAAAGTGCTAGATAGGAAACTATATTTCCAGATGCGGGTAGGTTCGTTGCCTTTAAAATCATTCACTGCTCGGTGGGATATTAACAGTAATAATTTATGTTTTTGGTGTAAATCCCACGAAGAAACAATTGCCCACATGTTTTTTTCTTGCCCTGCCTATATGGCTCCGAGGCGTGCCTGGCTGAGACCCATTTGTAAATTATTGGGTACGAGACTGAGTGGTGAAGCAGGAAGAATTCTTCGTACTAGTACTGATCCAGTCATTGTTGTGGCTGTCGCTAAATTCCTGGGGTGGGCATGGATTATAAGAAACCAGAGTATTTGCCAGTAAAGTGTTAACTGTCCTAGATGTCTCCCACTGCGATCCACTTTGTAATGGTATGTATTTTAATCTTGTATATATTTTAAAAGGTATCCGATTTTAAAGTTTTTTGTCTTGGTTTATTACCTTTGTATTGTGTACCTGTACTTGTTTGTATTGCTTTTATGACTTTTGTCGAATAAAGCTGTTTTGGATTGGATTGGATTGGATTTAACATGAGGTAACTCCCATTTGAAAGTTGGCCAAACGTTGGATTAATCACAGCGGCCAGTGAACCTTGCGGGTGGCAGGATACATTTGTAGTAGAACCGCTACAGGCCCCGTGTAAACTAATATCCCGACATATGAGTGAACCGCTCAGTGCATTTTCACAGTGTGTACTGCTACGAAACACTTCACGACCCCCCACTCCAACATCTGTGTGTGTAAGGTAAATCCCAGGATGTCTTGATGTATTCTTTACCCAACCTTTCATATTTGCCTGCTTGCATTTGTTTGAGGCAATACTGAAAATGGAAAGTTGTAACAGGCAGAGTTCTTTTGCCATGAATGATCCATTCTGTTGCTAGTTTTTCTGCTACTGTAAATGGCAATTTTTCCAGTTTTTCAATGTTCAGCACTGTATACTTTGTACCCCTTTGTGCCAGTTTGATCTGTTTATCAGTGAGATTGTATTCTGAAAACAGAGAAGACGTGTTGATGAAACGCCAAGGCACATAGCCTGCACGCACGTTTTGTAGCGTCCAGCCTAATAACAGAATAGAACGTAATTGAGACTGGCCTTGTCGCAGCAGGACCAAGTCTTGTTCCACAATGTCTATAGCAGAGGATACAATGTTGCCCAGAGAATATATCCTGGATGCCAGAGCCGTTAACCCATTGTCGACCACAGCGAGAGATTTCTCTAAATTAATACGATCAATTTCTCGTATTCTTTCTGCTGTGGTTTTCTTGGACCTAGCAAGAAATCCCAAAGGTCTGCGCCTTCTTTAAGTAAAGATAAGTGTTGTTTCACATCCTTTAGTGTAGATTTCTGTAGCCAATCAAGGCATAATTTTCCTACACTGTATGTCGTTACTACCCCTGTATGCTGTCTTTGAACATAACGTGGGTCTGGCCTATTGATTTTAAAACCCTGTATTCTGTTCAGGAATCTTTCTTGACAGAAGTTTGTGTCTGTGGGCCATTCAGGATCTGATCTGTTGTTTTGTAAAATTGTATGTACGTCGACCTCCCCCTGTGTGGTGCTATTACTTGCAGGTGTAGGTATGGACGGTGTGTTCATGTCATTGATCTTGGCTAACCCAAGGCAAGATGTTTGGTGGACAGTGTCATTCAAAAACATTATTTGCTGTGGGATGATGCAGGCTCTAAACAAAGCTTCTATCCCCTGCACTTGCCAATCTTCTGTACCCCAGACAGATTTTGTGTCAATTGTGTCTTTCCAAAAGTCGAAACACTGTCTTTACAGTTGGGCAATAAAGGCTGGAGAATAAATTTGTTTTGTATTGGTTAACATTTTTCGTTCCTGTTTTGTTCATATTTTTAAAGTAAAACGATTCCGGATTGGACGTATTGTACCCTGAAAAATATGGAAACTTAATTGCAAATGTTTTTGAGCTACCCCTTGGTGGTGTAGGACAATGTTTCCATTGGTTATACATAAATACATTTCTAGGTGTTGCAGATTTATGCAAGAAATGATGACCATAGTGGTTGTGCCAATAAAGCTGTTCATAGTCTGTTGAACCCTCTAAGTATTCATGGTTAGAGAATGCAGCAGACCTTTCTAGATCAGACATCATGTTATTAACAGTCTCAAAGTCCCAATCATCAGAATAGGTACTGGAGATAATAATCCATAGCTCAATCCATGGTGAAACCAGATAAGTCTTTTCCAGGAGATGAAAAAAGTCTTATGCTCGATTTTTGAAAGTTCTTTGGCTGGCATCGTTTCCGGTTCTCTTGGATCCTCAGAAAACGTAACAAAGTTAATGAAATAGCCAGACGCAGTTCTGTCAATGGTTGAAATTGCATCAGAATTCGTTGAAGTCGCTGGCACCAGTTGATCATGTGTTACGTTGGTATAGACAGGTGTATCAGGACGAACTGTTATTTGGGTTTCAAGAGGAATGAGTTCCGTCGCATTGTTGCGTAGTCCTTCATTTCTTACTGCTGACTCCTCAATGGTGATGAGTCTTTCAGTTGGAACCTCTTGAATGGTAGCTAGAGGAGTGAGTCTGCTACTTGGTCAGAGTCCACAAGGCCTAATGCTTAGTATTGGCCACATAGTGTGGTTTGATAAGGTCGATTGACACAAATATTTTCTCCTTTTTTCCAGGAAAGGGCGGCAAAAGTACTGTTCTTGTTCTATGGATACCTAGGACAGGTACTGGTTGTCTGTAAGAAGGCCCAAATTCCATCTTGCCCGCGATCTTCTCTCTGACTAGATCCCCAAGCTTTGGGATCCAGACAGGCCTTGCTGGTATGGCTGGAATTTCCCCAGTGGTGGTCGGCTTCAGGAACACGTTGCTTTGTTTCAATCTTAGTTCATTTAAGTCCTGTAACACAGCCAAACGATCTTTGATATCAAATGGTTTATTCTCCACCACTGTGCCTTTATATTCGAGATCTGGAACCCACATTCTTGTCCCAAATGGACCTCATATGGAGAGACCCCCTAGAGAACTTCTTGGCAAATTATTTAATGCGTGTTGGACCCCATAAAGATGTTTGACCCACCCATCACCCGAATCTAATACCCTAGCTGTTATAGACTGCTCTATGTCCCGGTTTTTCCTTTCCGCAACAGAATTTCCCTCAGGATGAAATGGAGAGGAGTACCGCAATGCAACGCCCAAACTGGCCATGGCTTCTTTGTAAGTTTGAGAGCTAAACGCAGGGCTCTGGTCAGAATGTAGTGTGCCAATTGCGTATGTGCCGATAAAGACTCACAAATCTTTTATAACAGTTCGAGCGTCAGCCTAGCGCAGTGGACAGATCCATAGGAACCTTGATTTAGTGTTTTTGAGATTGCATTTGTCCAAACGGACGCCTGCGCGTAGATAGTCTAATGCTGTCTAACAATGGTGTCTGTACTGGGCAGGCTAATTCGCAGTGGCGTTCTGCACTGCGATCTCTATTGCAGTCTATGCAGTTATTGATGAAGATGTGAAAGTGTGTATTCATTCCAGGCCACCAGTACATCGCTTTTAATGCTAATATTGTTTTAGAGATCCCCTGATGTGACTGACCCTCCCCAAGATGTGCTTCATAAATCAAAGCTGCTCTACGTTCCATGTTTGGAATTACCCTATCCCCCACTCCAGGGATTCGAGCAAACGGAACGTTGTTCGCATCAATTATATACGAGTATTTGAGTGGAAATTTTTTAGGTAACGCTGCACCACTGCCTTTGCTTGAAGCATTGACAGCCAATAATATCTCACTGTCTATTCTCGTTTTTGAACAAGTGATTGCAGCTACGGAAGCCGTTTGCACAGCCCCCTTCGCGGCTTCGTCAGCCAATGAATTCCCTGCAACGTGAACGCCATCACGTTGATGACTCAGCATGTGTATCACGTGAGTGTTTTGTAGTCCGTCTCGCCACTGAACTACTTGTTCCCAAAGCGTTTAATGCTTGATTGTGCCACCTTTTACATCTTTGAAACCATTTTGAAGCCAATTCTGTAAATATGTGTTATATGATTGAACACAGTAAAAAGAATCGCACACTATAAGTGTGGGGAATTCGCGATCTGTATTTTCAAGTGCCAATTTGAATGCTTGCAGTTCAGCTTGCTGAGCTGTACAATCTCCTAGAGATTGTGTTTTAGTGACCATTGGTCGAAATTTACCATCGCGCATGTGACCTTTAACGATTGCGCATGCTGCACTGTAAGCTTGCTTAGTTTCCATATCAGGTTGTGCTGATCTGTCAGTATAAATTATAAATTCGTACTGATCAAGAGGGAGAATCTCAATAGGCAGAGGACATTCATGTTCATATTGCAGGAATGCTTGTGTTTTTAAATAAGGATCAAAAACATATTCAACATCCGTTGCAGCAAGAGAATTAACCCATTGTGTCCATCTTGGATGTAAAGCTTTTGCATTTGGAATGCTCGCTTTTGTAACTGCCTCTAAGGATGGTACCGGAGTCACGACAATAATGCGTTTCCCCTGAGCTAGAGCTCTTTCTTTTGCTACTGCGGTTTGAACTGCTGTGATTTTTTCTGTCGAAGTGAAGCGCATTCCCGCTTGTGTATACAAATGTGATTTGTATGCAATTGGTACTTTTTCACCTTCATTAAAAGTTAAGTAGGTGAATCCGCATTGACCCGAAATTATTCGGATCACTAATCTACGTGTATTCACGCGTGTTTGTAAGTGATTTGTTGCTAACATATCAGCTTGAAGTGAACGCAGGATATCTGTGTGTTCCTGTGTCCAATTTTTGATTTCAAAATCAGAATTGATTAATTTGTACAGAGGTTTAACCCTTTCTGCGTAATTTAGAATGTAAGTTCCTTCAAAATTCAGGAAACCTTGAATCGACTGTACGTTTTTCAAGTTTTTGGAGGTTGGAGCTGCGCACACTTTTCCAAAAAGTTAGCTGCCTGGCTTTTGCCTTCACTTGAAAGCTCATATCCTAGGAAAAGGACATTGAGATGGGCAATTCTGGATTTTTTTAAATTGAATTTGTAGCCCTCAGAGGTGAAGCCCAGTATAATGGTATTCACCCTGTTCAAGGGCCTATCCAGGTCAGATAGATAATATCATCGACATATGACAATGCCTCTTCATCATAAATTTGTAGTAACTCTGTTACTCTTGCTGAAAATAACCCCGGGCTGTTCGTGAACCCTTGAGAGAGTCGACAAAAGTGACGCTGGGTCCCCATTATTGAGAAAGCTGTCAAGTACCTACTTTCAGGTGCTATGTTTTGACAAAGGAACCCATTTCAAATTTCTAATCTGGTTTTATATTTTTTACGCACAATGTTATTCATTAATGCTGTACTGTGTGCATTTTGCACTGCAAATGTATTCGAACAAGTGTTCAGGTGTCTGTAATCCAAAACTAGACGATATGTATTGATTTGTTTGGAGACAGGAAACAAAAGATTGTTCATTGATGAAGTGCATGTTTCAATCAACCCTTGGTATTCAAGTTGATCTAAGATCTCCCTGACCTGTTTTTTAGCTTCTTGCTTAATTGGGTACTGCCTTTGTGCAGTAGGTTGATTTTTTTAACTGTATCTTGTGGTGAGGTGAGTCCTCATCCCATCCTACATGATTTTTGTATAATGCTGGGGCCTGGGCAACTGCCCATTTCCTGGCATATGTATATTTTAGGTGTATGGAAACATGGTTGGAGAAGGCTGGCATAATGATGTCTTTGCCCTGTGGGCACTCCCTGACAAATTGTGGTGGCTAGTCCTGTTCTGCTAGAAGTATATCATAACCCCTTGAAAGTTTCTCCCAAAAGAGTGCTCTCACTTTTCTAGGTATGTCTCCCTCCATCCGGAGTGTTATTTCATATAACCTTTGTGGAGTACTAACCCTGGTGTCTACAGTCTCAACTGTGATGTACTCATTCAAGTACACTATCTCCAGAAGTTCCTTCAGGTTCTGGCGAGCTATTGTTAATTTTGCTGCACTGTCCAGCATTGTCTGAGCCCATTCTCCGTTCTTGACTTGTATTCTCAGAATTCTCTACATGTCTGATCTTCAGACCTGCTACCTTCTTCTTAGTGAATTGAGTTTTTGGTTTGTTTTTCTGAACGTGTTGTTCGTCTTTGGACTTTACGCGTTCTTCTTTGTGATCTAACAGTCCTCTTCTTTCGGATGTCTGTAACGATATCTGAAATGTATGAGAGGAACATGTATCAGTATCTTGATACCTGTCAGGTTTTCTCAAATTATCTCTATTCCTGAGGTTATACCTCCTTTCAGAGGGTTCCTTTTGAGGAGACCTACCTCAGGATTGGGAACGTTTCTCTTTTGAATGTTGTTTGTTATTTTCCCACTTCTTTTAGAAGATGTAGGATTGTGTTTAATAGATCCTTCTTAGGACCTTCAGACAGTTGCGGTTTAACTGGTTTCCCACCCAAACTATCTCTGCCTAATTCTTCATTGGATTTTTCTATTATTCTGGGTAGTTCTTGTTGATGTTCTGTGACATTAAATTGCCTTAAGCGTTGGCGGATCGCCACTGATGCTGCCTACCCTTTAATATTAGACAATATTATTGTTGAGACCTGGTCGAAGTTTTTTAGTAATTTCATACCTAAATTCAGGGCAGGCTCTGCCTGTATTCATTTTGAATTTGTTTCAGGACATCGGGTATTACCACAATAGACGGAACGCCATGTGTTTTAGAATAGATGGCAGCAAAGACTGTGCTTCCAGATGTGGTGTGATCCCCATTGGTAAACAGATTGTTAGGATTCTGTGTTTCTCATAAGGGCTAGTATTAGGATATACTGCTTTGATTTGAGTAATGTTTTGAGCTATCCAGAATGGAATTTGTTCACGTTTTGTGGGCATTTTACCCATGACTGCGTGTAAAGTCTGTGGTGTAATTTTTAGTGTATTCCCCTGGTGAGGGGTTTGGTTTGGAATGGTTAATGGTGGTTGGACTGTGAAAGTCCACATGACATATTGGACTAACTGTCTGTACATTTTTATTAACTCTTTAAGTTGAGTGAGTAATTCATCGTCTGACATCTCTTCGATGTCAGGATGAGGTGTGTAGCTGGCTAAAATCAGCTCCTGGTCTACCTAGTGTACCGAGCCTGGTAATGTGATTGTAATGTTTTGGGGCGCCTTTAAACCAGAGATTATGTTCCTGGTATGTGAGTGGAATTTCAACATCCTCGAAGGGAATATATTCCTCAGGTGGTTCATCTTCTTTATAGAAGTGAAACACTTTTGTTACTGGATTTGATTCTGGGAATACTATCCATTAATAGAATACCTCTGTCTGAAAGGATTCATGTGCCTCTATCACGAAAACTGCTCTACCACTCTACCACCTCGTGGTGTTTTGTAAGTTTTAGAGTGATGGCTCTCTTTAAATTTGGATGGATGTTTATAACACCATCATCGGTTTCATTTAAACCTGTATGATTAAAAGCTGTTACGACTTGGTCAGTCGTAGCCTCACTGGTCACGGTATTATTATCCCCGTTTTGGGACATTGTTTTTGAAAAATGTAGAACAAGCTTCAAGGAAACAAAGATAAGATGCACAATACTTTGGAACACTGTATCCTTCAACGTTGAACAAACCAAACAGCTAATACATAGGATTTTCGTCCTACTCAGCTTTGGCGGATATTAACCCTACCCATTTCAGACATCTTATGAAGTATTATGAGAAGGGGTCTCTGAGAAAAGCACGACTGAGTTACTTCAGTATCTTGCGTTAAATTAGTGCCTTACCAAACACGTTGGGCGCCATGTAGTGTAGTTGGAATAATATACATAGTTGTGGCATGGGACTGAGTCAGTATGCCTCTATCGAGTACATTAAACTTAATTACTTTGTGTGCCAGCTAACTCACAGGCGACTAGAAACTCCTTGAATAAACAAGAAGGGAGTTGTTTCTGGCAACCGCAAAAACATGACAACTGTGTTTCCCTTACACTCGAAACATATCTCAGAATCGTGGAAACAATAGATAACAGTTTCACTCAGTCAATCGTGCATGCTTAGTTTCTTTAGAGTTACACAGAAATAGATAGAAGGGCGTTTCAATAAAAGGATTTATTGAACAGTCTTGTTTCTCGTGTAAGAGATATGAGCTGTTACAATCGCAAGACAGTATGCGAGATATAATACGTACAGTGTAAGCAGTAGGAAGAAATAATACTGCAACAGTATTGTCTTCTAGCTATGACATATATTCATATACACATACATAAATAACGTAGGCTAAAAAGTGGATACTCGTTTGATACTTGTAAATCGTTCTACCCCAGTGTACCTAACCTAAGTGTAGTACAAGGTAAGAAGTAGGTGCCGTATTCTATAATATGTTAAGCTATAGTTTTGCATATGCCAAGAGTCCCTCTAGGTTGTAGTCAGCTCCATACCTTAGAATGAGAGAGGTGGCAATCTCTTTCCGGGTCTCAAACTCTAACACCCCGCGAAGGGAGTCAGAACACTGGAAGCTGGATTCTCTGCGAGCAGGGATGACAGCGTCTGGTCAGTGCGTCAGACGGGGACTTGAATTCTTCCGAACTTGCAGTGGCGAGCCGTATCGAGCTGTGCAGCCGAGCCGTGGATTGCCAAAGTAAGGGAAGGTATATTTATACCTGGAAGGTGCTTAGGAATGTTAGCATTGACGTAAAGTCGGGCAGAGGAAGACGTCATGAATGAACCCCTAAGGAATAGTAGTTCATGCATAATAGATGAGTTCTTGGAGAAATCAATAATCCTAGCTAGGGAAAGTCCCAATGGCTTAAGGGTTTGGTTCCTAAGAACTCGTTGTGATGTGGGGATGGATGGATGTAGGTGACCATGCCTGTATTTGAATAGCATGGCTAATGCCTAAATAAGGCCTGGGATTCTATGCCTAAATAAAGGCAATGTGAATTGTGCCTATATAAGGACATGATTTAGGAAAACCTATTTCCGGCATCTAAATCGAAACACAACACTACATCCTGCATAACAGCATCGTACCACAAATTATGGAAAATATGCATCCTGAGCGGGCTTGGCTTGTAGGTGAGTTAGCTGAGTCAAGTATTGTGCTGTATGTGCTATAGTTATATTACAAAATTGTTCTGTGTAGACTCTGCATATCCCAACCGGCCTTGGTTGCTGAGCCCACTGCTGAATCCCAGGACCCCGGGTGAAGTCTGCTACAATGATGCCCATGGGAGGACACGTTGTGTGGTGAAGCATACTTTTGGGCTTCTGAAGTCTCGGTTTTGGTGCCTGGACAGGTCCGGAGGTGCACTGATGTACTGTCCCCAAAAGGTGTGCTCCACAACCTGGCCTTGCGCAAGGAGATCCCCCTGCTCCTGGGCCATGATGCCCTGCAGATGCCCCCCCTGCAAGTCCACACAAGTCCAGTGACGAGGATAGTGGAGAGGAGAAAGGTGTCGACCTGCGCCAACAGCTCATCAACTGCTACTTCACTTGAGTGTGAGTAACATTGTACATCAGTGCCATTGTCTGCTGTCTTTGATGGTAGTAATAAGGCCTAGAGGAGTTTGTTGACTGCCTATTGTTGGCTCTGTGCTGATGGCTGATGTTTGTGGCACAGTGTAGTTCTGACCAGCTACATGATGTCGATGTTGAGATTGTTTCTCCTTGTGATGTGTGCTGGTTTGTGTACCTTGATGACTAGTGTTGTGTACTTGCTGTGATGCCAACACCTGACAAGTAAATGTCATTCTCTTGTGTCTTTCTAGGTCCCTTCAGCCTCTCAATGCCTCGTCATGATAAGAGCTTCTAGTACATTGGGATCAGAGTCAACATTGTACATATTGTGATAAAGATGGAGCTGACACAAAGACATAGGTGTGTAAAGAGTGTTTATTTACAAAGAGTGTTTGTGACAGGCAAGTGATGTTTCAAAAAATGGTGCTAATTGAATCTATGAGTTGTCAGTGATGGTAAACAGGACAATAGAGTTGTCAGGACATTGATGAGGTGACACAGTCCAACAGACAACTGCCATCAACATGGCAGTGTGGGTAAGGATTAACCCTGAGCAATGAACTCCGCGCATTCCAGGGAGTCAGCTACTAAACTGCACCCACAAATGCTTTGATAAAGCAACTTTACATGCTAAAAAGCATATAACCAAATCACAAAAGTGAACTTTAAAAATGAAAATATCAGGCAATGAGGGAGGTGATGATTTTGGGGTCCCCCCTAACCTAGGGGGAGGACCAAGCAGATGCCTTGAACACAAAGAGCATATCATGCTGAACGATTCAGTGGTTGTCCCATCCTCTTAGGACAATCCCAAGCACAGTTATGGGCAAAAATACAATCCCAACCAAAGGCCCTGCAAAGCATTATGGGACGAGATTAGCAGTGGGCAGTGAACATATAGTATCCAATATCAAAATAATTCTACAAAGAGCTGCAGTTCAACTAGTCGTTACTAGGTGTCCCTCACGAGTCAAATGCAAAAGCATTGAAATGATTACATCAAGCTGCAGTTCAACTAGTCGTTGCTAGGTGTCCCTCAAGTCAAATGCTTTTGCATTTGACTCATGAGGGACACCTAGTAACGACTAGTGGAACTGCAGCTTCATGAAAGGGTTTCAATGCTTTTGCATTTGACTCGTGAGGGACACCTAGTAATGACTAGTGGAACTGCAGCTTGATGTAATAATTTCAATGCTTTTGCATTTAACTCGTGAGGGACACCTAGTAACGACTAGTTGAACTGCAGCTCTTTGTAGAATTATTTTGATATTGGATACTATAATTTTCACTGCCCACTGCTAATCTCGTCCCATAATTCTTTGCAGGGCCTTTGGTTGGGATTGTATTTTTGCCCATAACTGTGCTTGGGGTGGTCATAAGAGGATGGGGCCACCACTGAATCGTTCAGCAAGATGTGCTCTTTGTTTTCAAGGCATCTGCTTGGTTCTCTCCCTAGGTTAGGGAGGATCCCCTAATCATCAACTCTCTCACTGCTAGCTAATTTTTCTTTTTCACTTTTGTGAAATGACTATATGCATTTTAGTATGTAGAGACAGAGATACTTGTTATTTTACCAAAAGTATATGAGGTTTCTGTTTAATTGGGAGTCCAACGGAGCTATGTTGTGGAATTCATGTGGTGGAATTCCACATAGTTGTACTGCGTCAATTACGCCCACCCTTAGTAAGGATAGTCAACAAAGTCAATGTCAAGGTGAACAGAGGTGCCATTATGGCTGTCTCTTTGACTTGCGTTTGGCTGGTGCTATGCCATGTGAGGAGTCATCCTGTTACTGCTCACCCCACTCTGTGGCTGCATCTGGGCTGGTGGGGGGGGATCATCCTACGGACCACTGGAGGGGGGTTGAACCATACTTTGGGCTGCAGGTCTGTCCCTCAGAACACCCACGAGCTGGCCCAATAGGTCCACGATATGTCCCATATGTGTGTCTATGGACCTCAGCAGCAGGCAGAGCTTACACGATTCTTCTAGAGCCTGGCCCATGTGTCCCTGGGCTTGTTCGTATGCCCCAAGTACTTGGGCAATATTGGCCAGGGCTTCGGTCCCAGTGTTCTCTCGATTTTGTCCCCCAGTTGCAGCACATCAACTTTATGTGATTTGTCTTTTTGGTTTGCTCTGCATGGAAGACGTTACATCTGAGCAAGAACAAGCCATTGTAATCTTCTGCATACTTTTGTCATAACATGTACTTTACTTTCTTTAACCAACTAACCATACATGTTTTGTGTTCATATGGGCCTTCATTCTCTGCCACCATGGCACTTACACATAGTATTCAGTACTGTGCATGATTGTGCCATGAATTTCTTCACAGTGTGACTTGCTGGCTTAAAAGTTTTATTTCTGTGACAGTTACATATGCTTAGCTGTCTGCACACTAGAAGTGACTATTGGATGTATGCCATGTTGGGTGACATGTGAGGGCTGGTGAGGTCATATGGCTCCATGCTTTTTGAGAGGAATGGCAGGGTGCATGCACTGTCTACCTACCTGTTCTGTGACACAGTGGAGGGGAATTGCTGCCACGTGGTTGTGGGTGCGGGGAGTGCTCCATCCTGCTCAGGGGTGGGACAAGAGAGCATAAGATGGCTACCTACCTGTAAGTTTGAAGGGAGCAATGCAATGGCTGAAACATGGTGGGGGGAGTGTTCCATTCTGCTGAGCTGTGGGACAAGAGGGCCTGGTAGGAGTTGTAGTGCTGGCTTCCCAACCACAAACACCCCTCCATGTTAAGATGGCTACCTATCTGTTAGGTGAAGGTGGGCAATGCAATGGCTGACACATGGTTCTGGGTGTGGGCAGTGCTCCTTCCTGCTCAGGGGTGGGACAAGGGGGCCTGGTGGGAGTTGTAGTGCAGGCTTCACAAACTCAAACACCCCTCCCTGTTAAGATGGCTACCTACCTGTCAGGTGAAGGTGAGCAATGCAATGGCTGCCACATGTTTGTGGGTGGGGGAGTGCTCCATCCTGCTGAGCTGTGGGACAAGGGGGGCCTGGTGGGAGTTGTAGTGCTGGCTTCCCAATCACAAACACCCCTCCCTGTTAAGATGGCTACCTACCTGTTAGATGAAGGTGGGCAATGCAATGGTTGACACATGGTTGTGGGTGTGGGCAGTGCTCCATCCTGCTCAGGGGTAGGATAAGAGAGCATAAGATGGCTACCTACCTGTAAGTTTGAAGGGAGCAATGCAATGGCTGACACATGGTTGGTGGGAAATTCCATCCTGCTCTGCTGTGGGTCAAGAGGGCCTGGTGGGAGGGTACACATGGCTCTTGGAAGGGGGACTCTTCTATCCTGCCCAGTGGTGGGACAGGAGAGCATAAGATGGCTACCTACCTGTGAGCAATGCAATGACTGACACATGGTTGTGGGTGTTGGGGGGACTATTACAACCTGCTGAGCTCTGGGACAAGGGGTCCTGGTGGGAGTTGTAGTGCTGGCTTCCACCCACAAACACCCATCCCTGTTAAGATGGCTACCTACCTGTTAGGTGAAGGTGGGCAATGCAATGGATGCCACATGGTTCTGGGTGTGGGAAGTGCTCCATCCTGCTCAGCTCTGGGACAAGGGGGCATGGTGGGAGTTGTTGAGCAGGCTTCCCACTCACAAACCCCCTCCCTGTTAAGATGGCTGCCTACCTGTTAGGTGAAGGTGAGCAATGCAATGTCTGCCACATGCTTCTGGCTGGGGTGGGAGTGCTCCATCCTGCTCAGCTTTGGGATAAGGGGGCATGGTGGGAGTTGTAGTGCAGGCTTCCCACCCACAAACACAACCCCCCTGTTAAGATGGCTACCTACCTGTATGTTTGTTGTGAGCAAACCCCCCTCCCGGTTCAGATGCTACCTACCTGTAAGTCTGATGTGAGCAAACCCCCCTCCCTGTCAAGATGGCTGCCTACCTATTAGTTTGATGAGGGAAATGTAATGTCTGCCACTTGCTTCTGGGTTGGGGGAATGCTCCATCCTGTTGAGCTTTGGGACAAGGGGGCCTGGTGGGAGTTGTAGTGCAGGCTTCCAAACCACAAACACCCCTCCCTGTTAAGATGGCTACCTACCTGTTAGTTTGATGAGGGGAATGTAATGGCTGCCACTTGCTCCGGGGGGAGGGCTCCAGCCTCCTCAGCTTTGGGACAGGGGGCCTGGTGGGAGTTGTAGTGCAGGCTACCCACCCACAAACACAACCTCCCTGTTAAGATGATTACCTACTTGTTAGGTGAAGGTGAGCAGTGCAATGGCTGACACATGGTTGTGGGTGGGGGGTGCTCCATCCTGCTGAGTAGTGGGACAAGGGGGTTTGGTGGGAGTTGTAGTGCTGGCTGCCTGTACACATGCCCCCATGGAAATATTGGTAGCTACCTTCGGAGTGAATCAGATGGAGTAAATGTTGGATCTGTAAGACATGGTTTGGTGAGAGTGTGGTGCACATGAGTGCATTTGGGCCTAGGAGGTGTCGCTTTGTAGTTGTGCAAGACCGTACATAGCAGTGTAATGTATACATTTGTTGGTATTTACCAGCCTCCACTCCCCCGGGTCTTCCTCTGAGACTCTCTGGATGCAGTATGGCAAGCACCTTCTCCTCCAATTCGTTGAATTTTAGTGGTGGAATGGGAGGGCCACTGCCAGTCATCTGAGCCAGCTTATGGTTCTTGTTGTTCCACTCTTTTACCTTGGTCTTGAGGTCATGCCACCTCCTTCTGATCTCCTTCTGGGTACGTGGGATGGTCCCTACTGCATTTACCTTGTAGACTATACTTGCCCACATTTGATTTTTGGTGGCTAATGGTGTCTGTTGGACCAGGTTGCCAAACAAATGTGGTTCTACTCTGATTACCTCATCTATCATAATTGACAACTCATTGTCAGTGAATTTTGGCATTTTCTACTGTGACATGGTGTGTGATGTGCAAAAGGATTAAAGGTGCAGGTGTGAAGGTGGGGGTGGTGATGTGTGTGGTGTGTGTGTGGTTATGATGGTGTGATATGTGCAGATTTGCCTCTCCTTTGTGCTGTGGGGTTGGGCCCTTCATTTGTGGAGTTGTGCAAAGGATTGTGGTCAGGGAAGGGGCTGTTTTTATACTCAGCTATGTGGGCGGGTCCAAATGGAGTATTGATATTAGGTGTGTTGTGTGGGTTAACCTGGGAATTTTATTTTTTACTTGCCATGGGGATGTGTCATTTGGGTGTGTTAGGTGTATTTTGAGGCTGAGCTAGGTTAACGGTCACACTTGGTGGCCTTGTTGTGTGTTTTTTTGTCGACAGCCATTGCTGTTCTGGAGCGACAGCGGCGGTCGAAATACAACAGCCCTTCTGCCGGCTCTACCAATCAATCAATGGTTGCGATTACACCGGTCGTAAACAGCAGATCGTTCTGCTGTCACCGCAATGGTATCCTAATTTAACGTGCGGTCAATCTGCTGCCCGTGCGGCTGGTTTTTTTTTTTCGCAGCTAATGCGACCGCCGCGGATGGATTTTCACCTGCTTCGCACGCTACCGGCGTTCTTTCATGGAATCAGTCCGCCGCGGTCTGATTTTTTGGGCAGTTCATCCTAATTTGAAAGCCGGTTTCCCACGGTACCAGCGGACGGTAAATTTCCGCTGCCACGGACATGATTGCTAAATCAGTTCTTTAAACCAAACAAAATAGTAAACATATTTTAAATCTTACAACTATAAAACAACAGATTTCTCTTTTTATTATAAATAATAAATATAATTATGTACTAAAATGTAAAATACAGCACAAATTGATATGACATAATCTAAATATAAGAAAAAGAGACAATGAAAAAAAGATACTTTCCCACCCATGGTAATAAAATAAAAATACTTACAGTTATGTAGCAGTAGAATATCTTCGACAACAATAAAATCCACAACAAACAAATTAAATACAAATCCATTGTATACCAAAGCCCAAAATAAAATGCAAAAATACAACTGTAGTAAAAAAAAACAACGCCACAATCCTTTTAATGACGAAACCCTCAAAAACCCAAAAATAGTTTAGGAATAAAGGCTACAACAAACCGATAAAAAAAAGGAAATGTAAAGTAACTTGTTATCAAACAAGAAATAATATTTTACTTTATTGAAAAAAAAAAGCATCGGCAACTGCCTCCATTCGCCAAAGACAAAACCTGTAAATAAAAAAGAAAACAACCCCCGCCCACAACACAAGTACATTCCCCACAAGCATTAACATCAACATTAAATATACAATAATACATTTAATAAACCAATAACTAACACTACATAACATTCTAATTATATCCAACACTACTTCAAACACATTAAACACTAAACTACAAAAACAACTCCTAACTACACCAAAAACGATCAAATAATGCCCTAACGAATCTATTTACACTACAACTACCTTACCTCTACCCTAAAACTAACTTCAAAATATATTAAATTAAATTTACCTGAACGGACAAAACGCAGCAGTCAAAAGCGAGGTTCCATCTTCCAAAACGACCTAAAAACAAAACCGATAAATAGAAAAGTGAAGGAAAAGGAAAAAAAGATGGCCGCTTAATTGAAATGAAAAAAAACTAACTCCCCGTAGACAACAATTGAAAATATAGAAACAAATGTTTACAAATATACATATGCTTTATGCATTGCAATGTTGTTTCCAAATGTTTAAAATGTACCTTAACTATTATATTATCCAAACAAGATGAAATATAATATTTAAAGTATATTAAAATATATGTTTATTTCATACACTATAAATGTACAACAAATATAAACATTTGATCAAAAATATATATGGTGTACAAAATATTTCTGTTAAAAATACTGTAAACTATTTAACATATTAACTATTATTTGATCAAAAACAATATTCAATGTACTAAATAATAAAATATAACCTTGTCAAATACATATTATACAATTGTTTTTAAATATTGAAATTATATCAAATGTATTATAAATATTTAAACAAAAATGTATACAAATGTTTTATTTTTGGTACGAAAAAATAATGAACAATACAAATAAAACTGCTTATAAATAAAGAACTAAAAATATTTTGCTTTACCATTACATGACAATGCTACCAAAAATATTATTATATTTCAAAACTGTAAGAATGACAATGTATATACAACAAAAATGATTTGTTTTACATTTATACTTGAAAAATTAATGTTACATATATGGTATACTTTATAATAAAATGTGAATAACATCAAAAATTATGATTTATGTTGTATATAATATAATACATTTTCTGACACAAGAAAATGAAAAGAATGTAATGGTGAATAAAAATATAAATGTCTTTCCTTAAAAAACTGTTGAAAATATAAACTAACATACATCTGTTAACTTATTATAATATACAAAGAAACTGTACAAAAAATTATACATAATAAATAATTCCTATTACTAACTTCCACATATAATTCAAATTCCAATTTGTTGTTTGATTACTAAAAACCATAACAAAGGGGCCGATTCCAATCCGGGTCGGAAGGGCACCGAACGCAATCTGGCCGGAAAAACTGCGAGCCGTATGCGTGTTTTCTGCCCGACTCGTACAGCTGTACGAGTGAGCAATTACGATGTGAGCTATGTGAAATTCACCGACCGAGTCGTTTCCAGGTCCAAACCGCTCCGTACGTCTCGGTCGTAAGCTAACTGCGGCGTGCAATGCATGGGATTCTTGATCGAGCCAGTACGATGCACGTGTCGGACAGCCGATGCGAGCCGGAGTGTCCGGCTCGCAAAACGTCCTAGTGGATGCCTTTGGGGGTCCGTGTCGGACCCCCTGTCACCCGCAGCCCTACGACTCGGACACAGGGGGAGACCCAAAGTTCCCCCAACACAGGCATGTACGGTGCGGATGGCACCGATGCGTACCCACTGTAGGAGGCGCCCTTGTGCGAGACGTACCCATTCAGTCAATGGGAGCCCATGTACGCGTCGTACGACCGGCTCCCATTGACTTCTATGGGAGTCCGACCGAACCGAGTCCGGCAGCATATGCCCGCATCGTACTCGCTCGGTCAGACTGCAGGACTCCGGGTCGGTTGGAAAACACTCCGTATCCGGCTTGGTCGGAGTGCTTTCAAACCCGGATCGGAATCAGCACCAAAATGTTAAAACTAAGCCTGGGCGTTGAACTACGCTCCGTTCGCGGAGCTTGCGAAGTTTTGGTAACTTCGCGCTTCGCGTAGAGCGCGAAGTTGCAGATTGCTACGCAATCTAGCGCGTAGCGTAGTAAATTTGCTTCCTCGCGCGCTCAATATTCATTCTCGCGCGCGCGGTAATGTCTTACCTTGATTCTGCGATCGCCAACTTGCTTTTCTGTCTGTTTGCGAGCGCCACGAGATTTGTACTATGGCTGCCCAAGCCCGCGAGAGTGTGCGCCCCAAACACGTCATTGGTGCGCGCGAACTGACTTCCGGCGGCTGTTTTGGTAAGATCGCGATCCCGAACATGGAAAAACTGCAATCTGGCAAAGAATATCTCGCGAGCTTCATAAAACCTTCTCTAAAATGATCATTTTGCTCAGAAAACTCCTCAGATTGTGATCTTGCTGTAGTCTTTGTGTAAGAAAGAGTCCTTTAATTTTTTTAACACTTTTTTTTCAAGAGGAAGGAAGTGCCCCTGACACTACAACTTCCTGTTCCTGTCCAGCAGGCTCCTCCCACGTGCTTTGTGCATGTGTTGTTCACTTTCATTTGGATTTGGAGCTGGAAGGATCACTTTTTGTGTCTGTCTGCTGCATCACACCATTTTTTTGGATTTATTTGAGGAATTTTTGATTTGAGATTTAATTTACGACAAGTAAGTTGGAGAATTGGTGTTTTTGTTTCATTGGGGCTTGTTTGTACCTACATTTTTCTGGGATTTTTATTGTTTTTAAAAATGATTGTTGTGGTGGGTGGCCTGTACTACTTTCAATATGGGCCTAGTTGTTTTTCTCTGCAATTTCAGCCAGTAGGGTACCCATGGGTCCATGTTTTGTGGTGTCTGTAGAATTTCTACATCATGTAGGGCATGGATGGCATAGGATTGAAATGCTAAACGTGGCTGTGGTGTATTTCACTGTTGGTGTGTGTGTGTGTGATTTACCTTTGTTGGATGTGTGTGCTTGTGGCCTAGTAGTCTTCCACTAGGCCCAGAGGTAGTCAGCCTCCAAGCTGTGGTGCGTGATTTTAAATGTACAGTTGGTGTTGTCTGGTGATTTTCCTTTACTCCATGGATGGCTTTGGATTTTGTTGCAAAAGGTGTGTTTGGGGTGCAATAGCATTTTTTGGGTGTGTGCTAAACAAATTGGGCTATTTTGGCCTGCATTTAAGGCAAGGGATTCAGCTCGCGAACTTTCGGTAACTCTGCACAGCGCGACAACGCGGACTTACAGTTTTCGTCATTTTTGCGCTCGCAATATGCGTGTTCGCGCACGCGAGAAAGCCTTTTTGTACAGTTCGCGATCCCGAACACGCAGCTTTTGCAATCTGGCAAACAATATCTCGCGAGCAACATAGACCCTTCTCGAAAACATTTTTTTGTGCATTTCTGCACAAAAAACTCCTCAGGCTGTCATTGAGCTGTAGGTTTGGAGCAGGGAGAAGCTGTTATTTGTCTGGAAAACATTTTTATGAGAGGGATTAAGTTCCACAGACACTACAACTTCCTCTTCCTATCCTTTCCAATCACTTTTTGTGTGTTATTGTGGTGGGGGGGCTGAGCATGTGTGTGGCGGCCATTTTAGGAAGGCATGCATTGTGCCTTTGCCATAGGCGTCCATTGACTGTCTCCCATTTCTTGTGGTTGTTGTGGGTGTGTGGCGGCCATTTTGTGAAGCCATCCAAGCAGTGTGCTTGCTTTTGCCATCCGGTTCCAAGCTTGTGGCCTAGTAGTCTTCCACTAGGCCCAGAGGTAGTCAGCCTCCAAGCTGTGGTGCGTGATTTTAAATGTACAGTTGGTGTTGTCTGGTGATTTTCCTTTACTCCATGGATGGCTTTGGATTTTGTTGCAAAAGGTGTGTTTGGGGTGCAATAGCATTTTTTGGGTGTGTGCTAAACAAATTGGGCTATTTTGGCCTGCATGTAAGGCAAGGGATTCAGCTCGCGAACGGCCATTTTAGGAAGGCATGCATTGTGCCTTTGCCATAGGCGTCCATTGACTGTCTCCCATTTCTTGTGGTTGTTGTGGGTGTGTGGCGGCCATTTTGTGAAGCCATCCAAGCAGTGTGCTTCCTTTTGCCATCCGGTTCCAAGCTTGTGGCCTAGTAGTCTTCCACTAGGCCCAGAGGTAGTCAGCCTCCAAGCTGTGGTGCGTGATTTTAAATGTACAGTTGGTGTTGTCTGGTGATTTTCCTTTACTCCATGGATGGCTTTGGATTTTGTTGCAAAAGGTGTGTTTGGGGTGCAATAGCATTTTTTGGGTGTGTGCTAAACAAATTGGGCTATTTTGGCCTGCATTTAAGGCAAGGGATTCAGCTCGCGAACTTTCGGTAACTCTGCACAGCGCGACAACGCGGACTTACAGTTTTCGTCATTTTTGCGCTCGCAATATGCGTGTTCGCGCACGCGAGAAAGCCTTTTTGTACAGTTCGCGATCCCGAACACGCAGCTTTTGCAATCTGGCAAACAATATCTCGCGAGCAACATAGACCCTTCTCGAAAACGCTTTTTTGTGCATTTCTGCACAAAAAACTCCTCAGGCTGTCATTGAGCTGTAGGTTTGGAGCAGGGAGAAGCTGTTATTTGTCTGGAAAACATTTTTATGAGAGGGATTAAGTTCCACAGACACTACAACTTCCTCTTCCTGTCCTTTCCAATCACTTTTTGTGTGTTATTGTGGTGGGGGGGCTGAGCATGTGTGTGGCGGCCATTTTAGGAAGGCATGCATTGTGCCTTTGCCATAGGCGTCCATTGACTGTCTCCCATTTCTTGTGGTTGTTGTGGGTGTGTGGCGGCCATTTTGTGAAGCCATCCAAGCAGTGTGCTTGCTTTTGCCATCCGGTTCCAAGCTTGTGGCCTAGTAGTCTTCCACTAGGCCCAGAGGTAGTCAGCCTCCAAGTTGAGGTGCGTGATTTTAAATGTACAGTTGGTGTTGTCTGGTGATTTTCCTTTACTCCATGGATGGCTTTGGATTTTGTTGCAAAAGGTGTGTTTGGGGTGCAATAGCATTTTTTGGGTGTGTGCTAAACAAATTGGGCTATTTTGGCCTGCATGTAAGGCAAGGGATTCAGCTCGCGAACGGCCATTTTAGGAAGGCATGCATTGTGCCTTTGCCATAGGCGTCCATTGACTGTCTCCCATTTCTTGTGGTTGTTGTGGGTGTGTGGCGGCCATTTTGTGAAGCCATCCAAGCAGTGTGCTTCCTTTTGCCATCCGGTTCCAAGCTTGTGGCCTAGTAGTCTTCCACTAGGCCCAGAGGTAGTCAGCCTCCAAGCTGTGGTGCGTGATTTTAAATGTACAGTTGGTGTTGTCTGGTGATTTTCCTTTACTCCATGGATGGCTTTGGATTTTGTTGCAAAAGGTGTGTTTGGGGTGCAATAGCATTTTTTGGGTGTGTGCTAAACAAATTGGACTATTTTGGCCTGCATTTAAGGCAAGGGATTCAGCTCGCGAACTTTCGGTAACTCTGCACTGCGCGACAACGCGGACTTACAGTTTTCGTCATTTTTGCGCTCGCAATATGCGTGTTCGCGCACGCGAGAAAGCCTTTTTGTACAGTTCGCGATCCCGAACACGCAGCTTTTGCAATCTGGCAAACAATATCTCGCGAGCAACATAGACCCTTCTCGAAAACGCTTTTTTGTGCATTTCTACACAAAAAACTCCTCAGGCTGTCATTGAGCTGTAGGTTTGGAGCAGGGAGAAGCTGTTATTTGTCTGGAAAACATTTTTATGAGAGGGATTAAGTTCCACAGACACTACAACTTCCTCTTCCTGTCCTTTCCAATCACTTTTTGTGTGTTATTGTGGTGGGGGGGCTGAGCATGTGTGTGGCGGCCATTTTAGGAAGGCATGCATTGTGCCTTTGCCATAGGCGTCCATTGACTGTCTCCCATTTCTTGTGGTTGTTGTGGGTGTGTGGCGGCCATTTTGTGAAGCCATCCAAGCAGTGTGCTTGCTTTTGCCATCCGGTTCCAAGCTTGTGGCCTAGCAGTCTTCCACTAGGCCCAGAGGTAGTCAGCCTCCAAGCTGTGGTGCGTGATTTTAAATGTACAGTTGGTGTTGTCTGGTGATTTTCCTTTACTCCATGGATGGCTTTGGATTTTGTTGCAAAAGGTGTGTTTGGGGTGCAATAGCATTTTTTGGGTGTGTGCTAAACAAATTGGGCTATTTTGGCCTGCATGTAAGGCAAGGGATTCAGCTCGCGAACGGCCATTGTAGGAAGGCATGCATTGTGCCTTTGCCATAGGCGTCCATTGACTGTCTCCCATTTCTTGTGGTTGTTGTGGGTGTGTGGCGGCCATTTTGTGAAGCCATCCAAGCAGTGTGCTTCCTTTTGCCATCCGGTTCCAAGCTTGTGGCCTAGTAGTCTTCCACTAGGCCCAGAGGTAGTCAGCCTCCAAGCTGTGGTGCGTGATTTTAAATGTACAGTTGGTGTTGTCTGGTGATTTTCCTTTACTCCATGGATGGCTTTGGATTTTGTTGCAAAAGGTGTGTTTGGGGTGCAATAGCATTTTTTGGGTGTGTGCTAAACAAATTGGGCTATTTTGGCCTGCATTTAAGGCAAGGGATTCAGCTCGCGAACTTTCGGTAACTCTGCACAGCGCGACAACGCGGACTTACAGTTTTCGTCATTTTTGCGCTCGCAATATGCGTGTTCGCGCACGCGAGAAAGCCTTTTTGTACAGTTCGCGATCCCGAACACGCAGCTTTTGCAATCTGGCAAACAATATCTCGCGAGCAACATAGACCCTTCTCGAAAACGCTTTTTTGTGCATTTCTGCACAAAAAACTCCTCAGGCTGTCATTGAGCTGTAGGTTTGGAGCAGGGAGAAGCTGTTATTTGTCTGGAAAACATTTTTATGAGAGGGATTAAGTTCCACAGACACTACAACTTCCTCTTCCTGTCCTTTCCAATCACTTTTTGTGTGTTATTGTGGTGGGGGGGCTGAGCATGTGTGTGGCGGCCATTTTAGGAAGGCATGCATTGTGCCTTTGCCATAGGCGTCCAAACTTGTGGCCTAGTCGTACAGTAGGCCCAGGGGTACAACTCAGCAATCATCACGGCGGGTTTTTTTTCCTTGCTATTCTTCTTCCTAAGTGTACACTACACAGTACAAATACAACAGGATCCCTGGCCTTGTCAGTCTCTTAATGGCTGGCTATACTGTTGATGTTGTTCACTGACTGCATGAAATTTAATAATTGTGATGACCACCCACGAGACACTAATAAATTATATATTATATTATGGATCTTTTGACTGATGTTCTTCTGGCTTTTTTGCTTTTAGGTGCACAAAAGACAGAGGTGTGTCATCATCATCCACTGTTGTGGTGCCAGACCAACGTCCTGCTGCTGTAGTGTACACAACGTGACGTGTCAGTGACCTGACCAGGCATCTCTGCAACTTGTGCAACTGAGTGCTGTTTTGACATCTGTTGAAGATGCCCCCAAAGAAAGCAGGTAGCAGGTCCTCCGGTACCAAGAAAGTTGCCATGGAGAAGAAGGAACAGAAGAAGAAGGAAGTGTCACTTAAGTCTGGTGTGCCTCCCAAAACCTTTTTTGGTTCAACAAAAATGAGGCCTGCAGCAGCGGTGTCGGGGGGGCAAGCTGGGGGCAGCACCTCCACATCAGTGGGCCCAACCCACCAACCCATGCCCAAGCAGATGAGTGTGGAAGAGGTAGCCAGCCTTATGGTAGAAAGCAGTGATGCTGAGCCTGAACTAAACTTATCGCTATCTCAAAGTAGTACACAATCAACGCAGGAGGGAACATCATCAACACAGCAGATAAGTGGTCAACAGCCGCAGCTACCGCCCGCAATAGTAGCTGTTCCTCCTGAAGTAGGGGCAGTTCAGGAAATTGAGCCTCATGCAGAGGAAGAAGAGGAAGCCACTCCTTTAGAAGTTGCATTGGCTTTTAAATCCCCAGCAAGGAAAAGGAGGGTTAGTACATCAAGTTCTTCACCAAGCCCCCCTTCTGATGATCTAGATGTCACTTGGAAGCCACAAACAGAGTCTGAGAGGGAAACACATCACAAGAGCAGGCATGGCAAAAGGAAGGTTCCAGAAAGCCTTACACTTATGGATGTTGATGTAGAAGAGCAGGTTGATGATGATGATGATGATGAGCCAGTCATCACAAACATCACTCCCGGGCCTGAGGAGATGGAGAGCAACATTTTTACATTATCCAAAATGGATGCGAGGGATGTAGCACGCATACCTCCAACACAGGTAACACCAACACGACCTCCAGCTTCCATATTTACATTAGCAAAGGGCCGGCAGCGTCCTACATCCAGCACAACAAGCACCACCTCAGCAGAAGTAGGTAGTGGTCCTGCACAGAGTCAAATTCAACACACACCCTCCAGTTCATCCGGCATTGGAAGTGGGAGTGGCACCTCCAGCAGGAGACAAAAGTTAAGCTCCCCAGTGTGGGACTACTTTACGGTTAGCCCAAAGGAGGAGAACATTGCTGAATGCTCCGTTTGTCATTCCTCTGTTAGCCGTGGAAAGCTTGGTACAAACTATGGTACCGGAGGCCAAATGACCCATCTGAAAAAACACCACGCAATCCAGTGGGAGGAGCACCTTAGGCTCATCAAAACTGGAACCATTGCTGTTGGGCATAAACGAGTAGAAAGTCCGCTCACGGTGGAACAGGAAGAAGAGGGAGACATTCTCTGTGCTAGTGGTACACAAAGTAGCCCTGTCCCCAGCACTGCAGTGGTAACGCCCACATCCTCAGCCACATCTCATTGGCACAAGAGTAAGAGCCAGCCTGAGACACCAAGGAGTACTGCTGGGCCAAAAAGTGCGACGTCGACCACAGGAAGGAATACCATGCAGCCTACCATTCTTAGCATGTTTAGTAGGCCGGAGGGGCAGTACGAACGCAATCACCCAATAGCACGTTTGTACAATGCTAAGCTGGCAAAAATGTTAGCACTGGACCTTCTCCCTTTTTCTTTTGTTGAAGGGGTGGGTTTTCTTGAGTTTGTGACCACCATCTGCCCAAAATGGAAAGTTCCCAGCCGCTACTATTTTGCAAGAGTTGCTGTTCCAGCACTACATCACGGCGTGCTGGAATTGCTTGGAAAAGCCTTAAAACAGAGTGCTGTTCAGAGTATACACCTGACAACAGACATGTGGACCAGTTGCCAAGCCACTGATTACATGTGCATCACTGCACACTGGGTCTCTTTTTCGGGTGTTAAAGATAAGATATCTGACGGCGTTGTTGACACCGCTGAGATTTTTAAAGACACTCGCAAACATGCAACTGTAGCCATGTTTGCAATGGAGAAATCTCATACTGCTGCTAACATTTTGGATGAGTTTAACAGCAAGGTGTTGGAGTGGCTGCGACCAAGAGGTCTTACCATTGGTTTTGTTGCCACGGACAATGGCAGTAATGTAGTTCGGGCCATGAAAGATGGTGGGTATTTCAGGGTGCCATGTTTGGCACACTGCATTAACATTGTTGTGCAAGACTTTCTGAAAAATGAAAGCAAAGTCAGCAGCTTACTGACCACCTGCAGAAGAATATGCACACATTTCAACCATTCTTTTAAAGCCCGGAAGGAGCTGAGGGTGATTCAACGTGAGCATAAAATGCCAGTCAAAGCACTCATCCAAGAGGTGCCAACACGTTGGAACTCAACGTATTACATGCTTGAGCGTCTGTTTGAGCAGTACATACCACTTAATGCTTATGTCATGAAAAGGTCAGGGGATCCTACAGTGAAAGGCATGAGAGTTGAGATGACCCAATGGGACCTTGTCAAAAGCCTGACAGAGATGCTACTTCCTTTTGAGGTCTTCACCCGTGAAGTGAGCCGGGAGGACTGTACTATGGGCCAAGCTATCCCATTGTTGTACATGCTAGAGCAACAGCTGAAGGATGTGGCAGAAATGTACGCAGATGTGGATGACAAAGTAGAAGCACATTCTTTGGCAGACACCTTATCCACTCGCTTATCTCACAATACAAGGATTCAAAATAACATTCTGTCAGATCCACATTACATTACTGCCTCAATTTTGGATCCACGTTACAAATTATTGCTGCGCAGTAATGAAGTCATTCCTTTTTCAGAAGTGAATGTTGCCCAGTACAAAACTTTGATAGCTGAGGAAGCCACTGAGTTTGAAAACGAAAGGATCTTCATTAAAGGCCCGCCCCTCCAGGGCAGAAAAAGTACTGCAGGGCACCCAGAACGAAGTTCTACTTCAGAAGCCAAGAGCAGTGCGTTTGCCTCCCAGCAGTCAACACTGCCAGCAGCAATAACATCAACAGCACCAACAGGATCATCAGGCACATTTCCAAAAACGGCAGGTGATTGGTTTCTACGGAAAGGGTATTGCACATCAATGACTGATGCAAAGGCAAAAGAGGCCCAGGAAATCGGAGCACCCCTGAACATTGAGCGGATGGTTCAGGCCTATCTAGATGACACAACAGAGGTCTACATGGAGCAAAGCCCATTGGTGTATTGGTATGGGAAAAGAAGCCAATGGCCAGTGCTCAGCAGGCTGGCGATAAAGTATGTGGCTTGCCCTGTTGCAAGTGTCTCTTCAGAGCATGTTTTCAGTGCTGCTGGTGCCATTGTTACTGTCAAAAGGACCAGTCTCTCGCCCAAAAGTGTTGAGAGGTTAACCATGATCAAAATGAATCAACACTTTATACCACCGGAGTACAAAATACGTGAATCACAGGAGGAAGAGGAGAGTGACTTTGATGACATAAGTAGTGGATTGTTAGACGTACTGCTGTCCGAACCACCAGAGTTTGAGGACGAGCTCCTCTTCCCTGACAACTAGGCTTTCAAATTGTTCTCCCTTCCTTTATTTGTGTGTGACTGTGTGTATCTGTTTTTCTGGTTCAAAATCTACATTCACAACAAAGCCATCAACAGTCTCCTTTTTTTATTTCCCTATTGGAGTTGCACGTCTGTGCATAACTGTCCACTCCACTCCTCAGGGTCCTGCTCCATGTTCCTTACTCTCCCTAAGTACATTTCAAGCAAGTCAGACATTGGATGGAGATGGAGAATAGTACAATACATGTTGCCTCTAACAGTCCCTCCATAAGAAGTGAAACGTGACTCCACCTATATTCCATTTTGTTTCCAATCCGAAAGAAACTCATCACTGACTGGCAGAAGGCTAGGCAGGCATCAGATCAGACAGCCAAAGAGAACACCAAGACAGGTAATGAGTGATTATTGTGAATGATGGTGGCATGCATTGCATTGGATGCTGGCTGACTACGAAGAATTGTGCATGCCATGAAGTAGAACTATACTAGTTTATCGACAAAGTACAAGTGACTCAGGTGTGGTGACAGTTAATGTTTCCTTGCTGTTTAATAATGACCACATTGTACTCCTACCACTGCAGGTGCCGGCCAATATCCGTTGCAATTTGGTAATATGGAATATATTATAAACTTAATCAGTCACTACAGACTGAGTTGGTGTTGGAGAATACGTACCACACGGTCACCATCATTGAGGATGCTGAGCATACTATCTTTGCACACAGTCAGTTGGATTGGAGAAAATTTATGGAATAACGGCGTTTCATGGGCTGACATAAAAGGTAAAAAGTTTGAACAAGAACCACAGCAGACCTAGGCTAGATGTCCGTGTAGTGGTGTGGACTGGAGTAGAGTGTAGTGGTATGACGGACAGTGGCGCATCGATTTAGTCACTTCATTGGGAAAATTCTAGGTTGCTGCAGTGCATTTGACATTTCTCTGGCTCGGTCAAAATGTAAGTAAGGGGTAGGGTGCCTGGCCTGTGCCGCGGTTCTCCTGTTCTGTGGCTGTGCTGGCTCCTGAATCCTGTCCCGTTGTTGTTGTACCTTAATGCTTGCTGTAGAGTAGACACACTATGTAGCCTATCCAAGCTGCCTCAGTCTGAAAGTGTTCTCTCCAGAGTGTTGTCTTGCACTCCACTGTAATTGAGTTTATTGTTGTAAAGGCTGTAATTTTTCAATACCCCGTTTGTTTTTCCATCTACACTTACAGTCCGGCCTTTACCCTGTGCTACAGTGGGAGAAACGACTCACACGTACCTTACCAATACGCATCAGGCTTTTCATGGGCTGACATAAAAGGTAAAAAGTTTGAACAAGAACCACAGCAGACCTAGGCTAGATGTCCTTGTAGTGGTGTGGACTGGAGTAGAGTGTAGTGGTATGACGGACAGTGGCGCATTGATTTAGTCACTTCATTGGGAAAATTCTAGGTTGCTGCAGTGCATTTGACATTTCTCTGGCTCGGTCAAAATGTAAGTAAGGGGTAGGGTGCCTGGCCTGTGCCGCGGTTCTCCTGTTCTGTGGCTGTGCTGGCTCCTGAATCCTGTCCCGTTGTTGTTGTACCTTAATGCTTGCTGTAGAGTAGACACACTATGTAGCCTATCCAAGCTGCCTCAGTCTGAAAGTGTTCTCTCCAGAGTGTTGTCTTGCACTCCACTGTAATTGAGTTTATTGTTGTAAAGGCTGTAATTTTTCAATACCCCGTTTGTTTTTCCATCTACACTTACAGGCCGGCCGGCCCTTTACCCTGTGCTACAGTGGGAGAAACGACTCACACGTACCTTACCAATACGCATCAGGCAGGCAGTGATACCCAAGATTGATGTGCGGAGTGTCCATGGAAGGGAGGACCAAGAAGAATGACGAGAATGATGCAACTCCTCATTTGGACCAGGATAATACAGTAACTTTAGTATCATCATTCGTCTTTACATTTATTTGCTTGCTTTTTTCTCTTTAATCATTACGACTGTGTGTTGTGGTTTGTTTGTTAATTGATCCAACTTTTTTTTAGTTTCCTTAGCTAGCTTGAAAAATGAAAGTAAGCCCGGTAGAGCAGGTAATTGGGTTCGGTCTGAGCTCTGAGGGCGTCAGACAGGCAAGGCAAATTTCAATTTCGTCCCTGACTGTACTGTCTCATTGGGTCATAGTAGTTATAGTACAACTCATTATCTCATTAACCATCAAGTTATCCTCCTCAGCATGCATGCATTTGCTTTCTCTCACTTCATACTTTGATTTCTTTGATAATGGATCATGGTTGTCTTACAAGATTGTGTTTTACTTTTGTTGTGTCCATGCATATTGTCTGTTTTTCTTTCTCAAACCTTTCCCAAAACCGCACTTCCCATCCAATCATCAATCCCTAACCCTCTTCCCCCGGGCTGTGTGATTTATATTGAGGTGTGATGTGATGACTATGTACACCAATTGATCACACGCTTGCTGGGGCAGATGTGGTGAAAGCAACACTAATTGAATTTCAACTAAGGCAGGGCAAGGATCTTCTTCTGCTTGACCACCCATGCTGTAGTTTACTTTGTGTTCTGTTCCACTCCTCCTCCCTGAGTCTCAGTCAAGTGACTTTCTCTTTCTTTTTTCAAACGCTATTGCCAGTGTCTACTACTACCACCACTATAATGGCATCTACTCCGTCAATTTGGGAAACCAACCATGCAGCCATCAGTGTGCCGAACTTCATCATCAATCACAGGTAAGATAAGTTTGGTGGGAGGTATGGACTAGGAGGAGAGACTGACAGTACTATGACAATTAAAAATAACTCAGTGAGGGGTACTGCATCTATCGGTTTGTGTGTTACAAAATCGGCAGATCTTTTAAATCAAACACTGGCTGTGGGCATGCAGCAGCATGGAAACAAAGTAAACAACCATGTAACTTACATTGAATTCGGAAAACTGTAACCCACCACAAAAAACATTAACATCATATAAATAAATAGTAAGTATATTTTTAATATCCCCTAACAAAAATAAACTATCCCGCTCTGACCTAACCCACCCCCCTCCCTAACCCCAACGAAACGAAAGTCCAAAGTCCCAATGTCCGTTGAAATCCCCAACGCCCACAAACCCACCCACCAACAAAAGGAATTAAAAAAGGGGCAAACGACGAGGTCCTCTATTGTCGGCGGGCCTTAAGGTGTTTGTCCACCAGGATCTTGACCCGCTCCTCCATGTTCTCCTCCCAGCGGGCCATCCGGCGGAGCAGCTGGCGGCGAAATGCCCTAAAGTTGCTTCCAGGGTGGGGGGCAGCAGTGCTGGAAATCGAGGCGCGGCGGCGGGCAAATGCCGGACCACGGCGCCGTGAAAGTGGAGGCCGGGCCTGACTGGGGCCCGGGGCATTGGAGGAGGCTGCAGCTTCAGCCGCCTCCTCCTCCTCCTCCTCCTGAGCCACCAGCCGGCGATAATGCTCGCAGATGGCCTCCAGTTTCTGGCGCCGGGCCCTAGCGGCCAACTCCTTCCTTGATGGTTTATTGGAAGGAGTATCATCTATACCAAAAAAGAAAAAGAACATGTTGGAGCCAATACTCTTAGCAAAACAGGAACACTAAAATCATTCAACACATAGTGTCACAGTATCACTAGCAAGCACAGTTCATAACATTTGGGATTTGGTGCTGGGGTAAGTATCTCTAATCCTACTTCCTTGGACTCTAACATTTGTGACCGTTTCAGACATTATTTATAAATATAATCGTACTATGTATGTACTGCGGTACACCAGTCGTGCTGTTCTTATCTGTAGTTTAGCCCAATTACATAACCTTGTTGTAGGCGGCATGCCAGGTCCATCAGCTAAGCTTGCACCCAAGAGAAACAGATATGAGCCACATGATGATGCAGACTCACGTTACTTTTATTTACTACTACTGTCTGCAGGTGGGGAAGCTCATCTTTTTGTCTGACGCCTTACGGCCGTTGGCACTGGTCATACTCTGTTACATGAGGGCAAATGGCATGCACAATTTCACTTACACCCTACCATGGGTACTACAAAAAGGCTGATTATTTATTTATCGGATCCAACGATCATTGCTTATATTCATATTATAGATGCTGCTAGTGCTAATACGATATACGACATCAGGTCGGTAGCGGTCGGTGGTGGGAGTGCTGCCGGTCGGTGACGTGGGAAGGTGCAGGGTGGGGATAGTAAACGATGGATTAAGGACATTCACAGGTAATTAAAGAATACATAAAAAAAAAACATTGCTGCACACAGTAGCACACACTGCATCGCATTCGGCGGTGCAGTGCGCACCTTGAAAATAGTTTTATTTATTTTTATGTTGATTACCTGTATTTGGCCGTAACAGTAATACACAGTTTACTCGCCAGTGCCACCCACCCGTCCCCTCCCCATGTCGCCGCCCGCCAACAATCCCACCACCGACCGCTACTGCAGAGGGTACTTTGCTTTCATTGCTTGTGTAACCAATATACATAAACATTAAACAACAGATAGGCCACCCTTTGCAGGCTGGCTGCCCCAATCGAAAATACATTAATAATAATAGGTAGGGAGTGGTCCCCAGAGTGGGAGGAAGGGGTTTCCGCTTGATAATATATGACGTGCTTGCAAACTACTGCAAGTGTACTGTATGCTCATAATACTACCTTGATTCCTCTAGGCTTTGCTACTGTCGCGCAGTTTCTGTTACATTTTCTTCAAAGTAAGAATCTCCAGTGACACTTTCCACCTATACTGTCTCTTGGTGATAGTACATCCAGGCATACATCCATTAAAGTAAACGTCTATCCTTTTGTATATATCTCTTAACAAACCTTAGTTGGTTTCACCAACAAACACCCATGCTTCTGCTCCTTCCTTCCTTGCCTTGGCTTTGAGTTTGAACCAAAAACACCGCTGATTCTTGCTATCTAGTACTATCCACCCATACTGTGTCGCCCACCCAGGCAGGCATTCTTTCACCTTCCACCCATCCTTCAACAACCCATGCATCTGATCTTATTACTATCAGACCCCTATACATGCTTCCAACAACATATCCTTCTCTGCCGGTCAGTCATATTGTTTATCTCGCCCGTCCTTCCACCCTTAGTGCTTTCCCTCTATGTTCAACACATCCATGAAGGTCATCTGATCTGAGTTTGTCTTCTCCATAAAACATTCACAGCTGATTTTGGAGTCAAATAGAAGAGGCCATTGGTTACTCTACTCACGCTGGTAATGGTACGTAAAGGGTGTCTTCTTCAACCGTTGTATAATGTCGCACAGTACAGTGAAATAGTGAACACAGTTCCATCTAGCTGTAATGTCAAGAAGTAATGAATATAACTTACCGCCGCCGGCCACTGCTGCTGGATCCCCCCTGGGCCCTGTGTCTCCTGCAGGTGCCGCCAGTTCGCCTGCCCCCTCCGGAATGGCCGCATCGCTGGCCCCGACGGCACTGGTGGATGGTAGTGTGCCTAGAAAAAAGCATCAAAAATTTTTTAGATGCCTGTAAACCTCCCCCTAGTTTAAGTGTTCACTTGGAACATTGAACAAAAAGTTAATGCGATGCAACATACATCAGCACTAGACAGTAAGTACAGTCAGTAGACAGACACTAGTAGGATATGGTTCCACTTCCTAGGGTCATCTAGTCCTACTCTACTCTTTTGAAAGTTAGCCTGAGCCATGAGTAACCCTTTTAGATTCATCATGTCGACTACTACTCTTTTGGTGCATATTATACCTGCCAGCGTATTGACATGTGCAGTAGATGCCTTTAAGGCCGCTTGACTGTTGCGTACAAGTGAAGAGGTCGAAAAAAAAACAACATATTGACTTTGTTTAGTTTATATTGCTTAGCCATCACACATACATGTTACACTTTTTGGCATGACTGCAAAATGCTAGCATCATTCACCAGTATACTATCTAACGGCTAACTCGCAGCGTTTTTCTCATATATCATAGGCGAAAGATTCCCTTCTACAAACCAGAGATTTACAGAGCATAGTGGATGCAAGATGATGTAACCAGTATTTCTACGTTCTACGGTGAGGGATCTTCCAGAATTATAAAGATCTTGGCTCTTGTTCTTGTTGTCAATCATGCACTTGTAAATGTTTACTGTTTTAATGTTAGGCTTTTTGCTGGCTTATTCACTATGGCTGTCGTAAATTAAATTTCATATTAACGATGTACAGAGTTTGATACTTGTTTCAAATAAACCTTTTGAACTTACACATAGACTCTGTGGTATTTGGTGTGGTGGAGTGGACTTACACAAGTGTGTGAGCAAAATGGTGTTTGTTATTATGTTCTGGATTGTCTCTGTCTCCGTCATCATCAACATTGTGTATCGTCTTCGTGGGGGGGTCGGGAGTGGGACCCTAATGTGAGACACTAGAGCTAGTCTGTTAGGGGATCCTGGGTTTTTCGGACTGAGGTGTGATCAGTAAGATCCAACCTCCCATCAGCACCATCCTATTTTGTTGTGCATAGTTCTGTATGTGGCTCTGCAGAATCCTAGACAATAGTAGTATCATGTACTATCCGATCAAAAATACTAGTCAAATATCTGGTTGGGCATTTTGTTTGTGGTAATTGTCAAAGCCTCAACATTGAGAAGACTTGAAGAGGACAACCCAAAGGACAGGACCCAGTGGCTAGAGCTATTGGTCAATCAGAGTTTTATTGTTGCAAAGAAAACCTTCTATTAAAGAGTGGGCAACTGTGCAAGCTTCGCTACACACAGAGTAATAATAGTAATAGTAGTAGTAGTATTAGTAGCACAGAGAGTCATAGCAGAGGGAGTTAGAAGCAACTTCGAGGCAGGGATAAACAGAATTAGTAAACAGATAGTCAAGGTCAAAGAAGTAAGCTTTTGTAAAAAAGAGATTCAGAAAGTGGAACCATAATTTAGAGTTTGGGAAAAAAAGATGCAGTAACATAACTTTTAGGGAAATATAAATGTCAATCTAACCAATGGAGGACTTACTGGGGCCAGCTGCAGGAGCCTCAGTAGAGGAGAGGTCCTGGGGTTCCCCCGCCGACTCCGACCCCGTCTTCTTGCCCCTGGGTGGTGCTGATTATCATGTAAAATATAATAAAGAAAGAGACCAACATTAAGGAGTGCTGTGAGAAAAATAATAAATCATTTGGAAAAACAATAAGTCAAAGAACATTTTAGGAAACAACAAGTGCAATAAAATTGACCTATCTAATCAGATGGATCGACTACTGGCTGCTTCCTAGTGCATTTACGGATCGTCTACTTATTTATGAACACTCCAGTGTTCCTTGATCATTCTGATTCCAAATACTAACAAAGCCTAGTAAGTACCACCTGACCTACACCACCTATTCCAGACGGGCCAATTGTTCACTAAGTCTGCACTTCAATTTTTTTCAGCCATCAAATGCATAGATGATGAGATGGAGGACACATGCATAGTTGCATACATTAGTGCATACATACAACAAATTGTGGGTTGGTTGCATAATGCTGATCTAGTTCTGCTACTGACTGACCATGCTAAGCCTACCACACACTAAACAAAGTACAAAAGGTTCGACGGAGGACTGGGGTAAGCAGCACTCAGTGACAGAGGATGCGTCACGCAGACCGCATAAAACAATTAGTAACTACTACTAACAAACTAAACCTAGTATCCAATATCCATCCACCACTATTTCACAGTAGGACAATGGAAGGACTAGAGTCTCTCTAGCAAATCGCATTACCTAACTTCAGTTCTGTAAAGTAAACTCTTACATAATCAGCATCAGCACAAGCTAGCGCAAACTACGTTGCAAACAAGTAAGAGTACCACCGTGCACCTGGGTCCTTAAATCAAAGAACATTTTGCTTTTTGGAACGTAATACCAGCAACGCTTGGCACGCAGCAGTAATCTTGTTGTTCATCTAATTTAATATACACAATCAGTTACTCACCAAGCCCGATGACCTCGACACCTAGCAGGTCCAACAGGTCCTGCTCCCGGTCCAGGATGTCGGACCACCGGTGAGCTAGCTGGTTGTGGGTGCGCCGGATCCCAGTGCACCGGAACACGGCCCGGCGCACCTTCGCCCACCGACGGTGCCGCTCCTGGGTAGCGTACCCGGAGCCGGGCCTGCCGCCTGCTGCCAAGGTCAAGGGGAGGAGGCGCTGGATGAAAAAAACAAGAGCCGCCACCTCCTCCTCCCCAAACAGTTGCCGGGCCTGCACCCCTGCAGGACGCATTCTGCCGCAAGGCAGGCGGCGCTTCTCTGCGCCTGCAGGTCCCTTGCCCTTGGGACTTGGTGTGCCCTTGGCCATGGTTCTGGGGTGGGTGGGAGGCGGAAAAGAAAAGTCCGAAGGGGAAAAAAAGTTAGGGGGAAGAAGATAGAAAGAACTTTATAAAAGTAACAAAAACACAGTAAAAGTAGAAATAAAATGCAAAATATAAACTGAGGCAAACAGAGAGATAGATAATAACTAAAAAAAGTCAGGAAAAAGGCTTTAAAGACAAAGGATTGCTGAGATAAAGGGAGGATACAAAAGTAGGCCCAGAAACATGGCATAGAGTGAAAAACAAGATGGCCGCGCCCATTCGCGACCGCGTGGGTAAGTTCGCGCGATATTTCTCGCGAACATGTACAATTTATCGCGAACAAGTAAAATGCGCTCCCGAACACGTCAATGCACATCGCGAACACGCTATCCGCGACCCGGAACAGGAAATAAGGCATCGCGAGCGGGCGGGACTATAGAAAAACAAGATGGCCGCGCCCATTGGCGACCGCATGGGTAAGATCGCGAGATATATCCCCCGAGCATGCAAACAGTTCCCCGAACATGCTTACCGCGCTCGCGAACAAGAAAAAGCCATCGCGAACAGGTTGCCACAAGCAACTACGCAAGCTCGCGAAGCTTCGCGAAGGTCGCGTAGTGCAATGACATCTTTGCGAAGCTTCGCGAAGCGCGACTACGCGAACTACGCCCAGGGTTAGTTAAAACCATGTAACTCATGAATACATATACAAAAATTTAAAAAGACAAAAAAGGACCCCGGTTAGTGCAAAAACAGTGAATTGAATTTGAATTTGAATTATACTAAACTCTGAGAAAAAGCTGAATAATACCTCCCCAAAAATACTATCCCAACTACAAAAAAAACTATACTGAGCAAAACTGCTGGATAATAAACCATAATAATTTACATTTTCCAACTCCAAATAAACTCCGGGAAAGTGCTGGATAGTTAACCATAATAATATACCTTTCCAACTCCAAATCCACATAAACTCAAAGAAAGTGCTGGATAGTAAACCATAATAATTTACTATTCCAACTCCTAATCCACATAAACTCAGGGAAAGTGCTGGATAGTAAACCATAATAATTTACTATTCCAACTCCTAATCCATTTAATGAGATAGGGATTTGGGACGTACGCTTACTGACAAGGAATGAGACACCATATTGGGACACCCAAAGAAGGTATCTCATAATCCTAAATTCAAATTTATACAGCTTATTCTCCTGCACAGGGCTTACCTGACCCCGCGCAGGTTGAGCACTAGGCCTGGGCGGTAAATTCCATTCCGCTCGCGGAATTTGCGGAATTTCGGTAATTTCGCGTTCCGCGGAGAACGCAAAATTGCCCAAAATTCTGCTTTCCGCGACTTCGCGAAATTTTTTCTTGTTCGCGTTCTCAAAATGCGTGTTCGCGAGATATTTCTCCCCGAGCACGCAAACAGCAACTGTGAACAGGAAAAAAGCATCGCGAACAAGCAATTCCGCGTGTTCGCGGAATTTCTGCGTGTTCGCGGAGATTTTTTACTGTTTTGCGGAGATTTGCGTAACGCGATTACGCAAATTCCGCCCACCCCTATTGAGCACCATGTTCCCGGATGTGGTGGATACCTGCCCGCACTGTAAATCCCCAGATGCGGGGCTAATACACATGATATGGGATTGCCCGAGACTGGGACACTATTGGGCGTCTGTATGTAAGATACTGAAAGATATTGTCCCAGTGCGGAATAAGGACTCAATGGAATATTGCCTACTGAGATTGGGGACACAAGGGAAAAAGGGAAATACAATTCATAAATTTACACATCTTGCCCTTTTACTAGCTAAACGTAACATTACAGCACGATGGAAAGCTACTAAAGCACCATCATTACAAGAATGGCATACGGAAATGATTAGATGGGGAAGGGCAGAAGGTGCCGAACTACAAAGAGAAGAACACAGGGGATTGCGCAAAACGCCATATTCTATGGACTGGAATGTATTAATGGAAGAATTTGTTGCTGTTGATATTCAACTGTATTAATAAAATATGTATTTTTTTTCTCAAATCCCTGGGCGAAAACCCCAACGCTGATGAGATGTAATCGGTCTCTATCATAGCAAGTGATTTATTATTGTTGTGACTGACGTTGGGGGTTCCATGGTCATGTGGTAACAATGTGAGCATACTAGAACCGGGATATAGCAGCTGAGTAGAGGGAGGGAGGAAGATATCGTTTTAGTGAGTTAGGTTTAAAAAGGGACATACACATCAGAAATTGTTTCATTTTACACTGGTATACATATTAGTTGATTCACAAAGGTCGACACCGGAAGAATACCGCAAGCACAGGTAAACAGACTTACAAATTCTTTATTACGGCTTTGATGTTGTAAACTGTTACTCAAATTACATGTATGGGAAATGTTGAATTGTCTGTATGCTATGCCAGACTAATAGACATGTATATGATGACTTGCACGAATACAATGTAATACCGTATGACCTGTTAACATCTTCACATGATATATAAAATCAATAAAATATGTTTAGAAAAAACAAACTCCTAATCCACATAAACTCAGGGAAAGTGCTGGGTAGTAAACCATAATAATTGACTATTCCAACTCCAAATCCAACTAACCTCAGGGAAAGTGCTGGATAGTAAACTATAATAATTTACTATTCCTTCTCAAAATCCAACTTAACTCAGAGAAAGTGCTCGATAGTATACCATAATAATTCACTATTCCAACTCCTAATCCACATAAACTCAGGGAAAGTGCTGGATAGTAAACCCAGCCATAATAAGTTACTATTCCAACTCCAAATTCAACTAAACTCAGGGAGAGTGCTGCATAGTAAACCATAATAATGTACTATTCCAACTCCCAATCCACATAAGCTCAGGGAAAGTTCTGGATAGTAAACCATATTTTAGTTATCCTACTCCAAATCCAACTAAACTCAGGGAAAGTGCTGTATAGTAAACCATAATAATTTACTATTCCAAATCCTAATCCACCTTCCCACCTCCCAGACTTTCTCCCTGCCTTGCGGTGTACCACAGGGCTCCTCGCTAAGCCCGACACTATTTAATATATATGTGTCTGACTTAGCGAGGGTCATCAAATCCTATGGAATTTCTCTCACCACATACGCAGACGACACACAACTTGTGTTGTCCGTATTCGATGATGGCCATACAGTAGCTTCAAACTTCCAATCTGGCATGAAAGCAATAAGCTCCTGGATGTCATCAAACTGCCTTAAGCTGAATTCAGATAAGACAGAAGTGATGACATTCGGGAGACTACAACCAAGCTGGTCTCCACAATGGTGGCCCGAACAAATGGGACAACTTCCAGAACCAGTAGTCAAGGTGCGAAATCTGGGGGTTGTCTTTGACAACAAATTGTCCTTCCAGCAGCATGCAAATTCAGTGGTTTCATCCTCCTTCTATACCTTAAAAAAGATCAAAAAACTCATTCCGTACTTACCATCTTCGGCAGGCAAAACTTTAGTCAGCACGTTAGTCTTTTCTAAAACGGACTATTGTAACGCCTTGCTTCTAAATGCACAACAAAAGGTCCTCAATAAACTACAGACCGTACAGAATGCAGCAGCCAGGATCCTGCTACCCATTCCTAAATTTGCATCGGTCTCCCCTTACATCCAACAGCTACATTGGCTGCCGGTGAGGAGCCGCATCAAATTTAAAGCCTTGTGCATAGCCTACAAAGCGATCCACAATCATGGCCCTCTATTTCTAAAACAAGCCTTTCACCCGCCCGAACAGCGAAGAACACTGCGTTCATCCTCAGCCCAGCTGCTAACAGTCCCCCGTACAAGAAAGGCTAACTGGGGAGACAGACGCTTCACCGTTGTCACAGCTAGACTGTGGAACACTCTCCCTCTTCACATCAAATGCGCACCGACTTTGCTCAATTTCAGAAAAAAATTGAAAACATGGCTGTTCCAAGCCTAAACCCCCCTTCCCCTACAGAGAGTTCTGTGACAACAGCGCCGAGACACCCTCGGGTAATTGCGCGCTCTAAAAATCGCCATAAATAAAAAATAAATAAAATAAATAAATCCACATAAACTCAGAGAAAGTGCTGAGTAGTAAACCATAATAATTGACTATTCCAAATCCAACTAAACTCAGGGAAATTGCTGTATAGTAAACCATAATAACTTACTATTACAAATCCTAATCCACATAAACTCAGGGAAAGTGCTGGGTAGTAAACCATAATAATTGACTATTCCAAATCCAACTAAACTCAGGGAAATTGCTGTACAGTAAACCATAATAATTTACTATTCAAAATCCTAATACACATAAACTCAGAGAAAGTACTGCATAGTAAACCATCATAATTTACTATTCCAATTCCAAATCCAACTAAACTCAGGGAAATTGCTGGATAGTAAACCATACGATTTTGATATTCCAACTCTAAATACAAATAAACTCAAGGAATGGACTGAACCACCCATTTTTTTTAATGTATAAAAAAATACCTCTTTTAATTTCATTTTTTATGTATTTTTTCATAATTACAAATTCCTAAGAAAAGTTTTCAATATACAAAAAAAATATTCTTTTTATAAATTATTCACTGAATTTTATAAAAAATATATTCACAAATACAAATTTATGAAAGTAAATATCAAAATGTATTACAATTTACAATTCTGATTAAAATTGGTATTTTTCCCCAAAATGTAATTTTTCTAAGTCAACATAATTTTCCTTTTTTTATTTTATACCTTTTTTATTAATAATTATATATGTCTTCATTTATTATTAAAATATTATTTTTTATACAGGCATTTTCTCAAATTACTCACCACCCATATCCCCTATAAACCCAATATCCCACTAATAAAATATTTTAAAAAAATATTTTAACCCCACAATATTTTTAATATACTCCCCACCCATATCCCCTATAAACTCAATATCCCGCTCCTAAAATTAAACAAAAATGTAAATACAAATATTTAAATAGAAAAAATATTTAAACATAATAAAATTACTAATGCAGAATTACTTTAAAAAAATATAGAACGTTAAAATAGAATAGAACCCACAAAATCAATGGGCCCGATTCACAGAACTAATTTAGGACAAAATCCTAAACCTACTACTATTTTGTGCCTTCTGTGAATACCAAAATGAGTAAGTGCCTTTTGTGAATACCAAAATGAGTAAGTGCCTTCTGTGAATACCAAAATGGTAGTAAGTTTAGGATTTTGTTTTAATTTAGTTCTGTGAAGACTGCTCTCCACAGCTAAAACTTAGAGAGCTTTCATAGGTTGTCTAAGACTACTAATATCACAATAATGGTTGTCTGGATTAATGCAGGGTGCTACACTTACATAAGTGAGCACCATATACCAAGCCAGACTCTCACAGTGAACAATCCAACTCTTGGTGAATTCTGCTTCACAATGATAGGAAGAGCGGACATCGAAGGATCAAAAGGCGACGTCGCTATCAACACTTGACCGCCACAAGCCAGTTATCCCTCTGGTAATTTTTCTGACACCTCCTGCTTAAAACCCAAAAAGTCAGAAGGACCATGAGTCCCTGCTTTCATGGTCTGTATTCATACTGAAAATCGAGATCAAGCAAGCTTTTGCCCTTCTACTCCGTGGGAGGTTTCGTCCTCCCTGAGCTCGTCTTAGGACACCTGCATTAACATTTGGCAGGAGTACCAGCCAAACTCACCACCTATCACTGTCCCTGCAGCGTGTCGCGCCCCCTGCGGCTGCCGAGAGCTTGGAGCAAGAAGCGAGAGCCCCACGGAGTCTCCTACTTATCCTACACCTCTCATGTCTCTTCACAGTGCCAATAAGGAGTCATGCTCAACAGCCTGACCATTTGTCAAGCCCTTTTCATATGAACCCCCCTTTTTCAGGAACAAAATATTGGAATGGCATGTTTTCTAGCGCGCATCACCAGTGATGCATGCTCCCCGAAGACAATTATTTTCTTGGGCTCCTCCTCCAAACCAAAACATTTGAACACGAAGCTTAACTGTATTCTGAGCCCAAAGAAGTTGGGGCCGATTACGATGGAGGAGGGTCTGCCGCCCCCAGCCATGCGGCGGCAGTCCCTCCGCCATCTGATTGCGTATTTCCCCCAAAGACCGCTCCCCCACACTTCCACCACAGGCAATCGTTACGACTGCCTGGCAGAGCGGATAAGACCGTTGCGGGCCCCTTCTGTGTTGGGGGAGCCAGTTGTGAACTGCAGGGGTACCCATGGTATCTCCCTACATTTCCATGCACAAGGTGGCAGGCACCGCGTGGTGGCTGCCACATTGTGCAGGGAAATGCACGACATGGCAATTTAGCAGTGCGGCGGGTGCTGCAGCCCGCAGCACCCGCCGCAATGTTAAATTGTTGGATGCGACTGCCATGGTGGTGGTCACATCGTAATTAGGGGTCCAGAACGCTGCCTCACAGGCAGGCAGTCCCGATCCCCACTACGATGGTGGGCAGACTCAATGCACCCGCCATCGTAATCGGCCCCTTAGTCTGGTAAAAAACATCTTGTACGGTCACTTTTCTTACACTAAAACTCACCTTTTTCAGGAAAAAAAAGTTAGCAAAATATTTTTAAATCGCCCACATTTTAAAAAAGGGTCTTTTTGGAAGCCTTTCGACATCAGGCCACAGAAACAAAAGAAATGTTTCAAAAATCTGTTTCCCTCACTTTTTTGGGACTGTTGTGAGGCATGCTTTTATCATTGGGCTTGAGAAAAATGACCAAAAAAATAGATTATGGGGATTGTTTCCATGGGCAAATGATACATCAATTTAAGACTCATGTTAAACTGAACCTCAAGCTGAAACAAAAAACAAAATAGCATTAAAACTCACTTTTTTATATGTGATCTTCGCAATTGTTTTTAGCTATATTAAAAAACCAGGCAAAACTGTAACATTTTGGGGCCGATTCCGATTCCGGCCGCAAAACGTACTGACCGACACGGACCCGGAACGGAGACCGACCGACACGGACCGGCGCCGTACAACCCGTGCAGTACGATGCAATGTGTGTGAATTACAACCAACTCGTATGAAATACAAGCCATATGACCGAGCCGTAGGGAAAACAGTGATTCGCCCGGAAAACCAACGCGAGTTGCACCGACTGACACGTACCAGGAATGAACCCGACCAACATGTACCCGTGATATCCGATCCGCGCAGTACGATGCAATGCGTGTAAACCCAAACCTCACACGGAGCCCAAGCCGCATGACCGACATGCACAGAAAACAGGGACCTCAAGCAATAGAGATCTCCGCGACCGATGCGTATGAAACACAGAAGAAGGTCAGCGTGAACGAGCCAGAGAAGCCCGCACGAGCCAACATCAGCGTCCGTCTCGGTCAGAAGAACGTCTCCTTCATGCCTAGAAAACCCAAAGGAAAAAATACAAAAAAAGGACCAAACAAGCAATGACAAAGTCAATAAATATCCCCCCAAAAAAACCTGGAACAAAGAAACACCCACAACTGCACCTATATAAACAACATCAATCACTACCATGATCCTTTGCAAATAGGAGACAACAGCCAGCAGAAAACACCATCACACAGCAACCACAGACACACTCACAACTCACCCATCACACAACTTTCACACCATTAGCACCTCACCAAAAGCACCCACACATACAGCAAGCAAAACCAACACTAACCCACCCTCACTTGGACCCTCACACACACATCACTCACCGCCACCACCCATCACCATGCACCCAAAGAAGAAACCAAAGTTCACAGATAGTGAGTTAGAAGTGCTGGTAGACGAGATCATCAGAGTAGACCCACATTTGCTTGGTACATTGGTCCAAAGGACCCCCATGTCACAGAAAACAAAGATGTGGGCGAGGATTGTGGACAAGGTGAACGCACAAGCACCAACGTTGCGCACAAAGGACGATATCCAGAACAGGTGGTATGACGTGCACAGGAGGGTCAAGAAACTCATCGAGAAAGATCACGCCTTGAGTCAGCGCACTGGCGGTGGCCCTCCTGCCAAACCAGTATACTTCAGGACCTGGGAGGGGAAGGTGCGGGACATCCTACCACCAGAGAGCATCCATGGTCTAGCAGACATACCAGAGCCTGGTGAGTACACAACCAACATACTCAATATTGTGTGGCAAGGGGACAGTGAAACCATGCGCCGTTAGCAAAGCCACAGTAACCAATAGATAATCATCCCAAGATGTGCATGCTAGTCAGACAAACACAATACCTGCCATCTCATCAGCCGCGGCCCGTGGAGGGAGTTCCGTGGGGCGGTAAGGCGGGGCGGGGGAGGGGCAGTGTGGGTGGTTCTAAAAACCGGAATATGGATAATTGCAGGTAAGTAAACAATTAAATAAATAAAACGAATTTCGTAGCGCGTGCTGCATCGCAAAATGCGATGCAGCGCGCGCTACGAAATTCGTTTTATTTATTTAATTGTTTTCTTACCTGCAATTATCCATATTCCGGTTTTTATAACCCCCCCACCCGGCCCCTCCCCCGCCCTGCCTTACCGCCCCACGGAACTTCCTCCACGGGCCGCGGCTGCATCTCATAGTGACTTGGAACTGTGTCATGACATGTACCAACCTACAAACAAATAGAGCAAGGCAATGGCACAAAGCCAAATAAACACTGCCAGGCAGTTTGCCACCACAGACACACAACCTCATAGTGCAGCTGACTGACAGGAAGGAATATTGGGTATGCAGGTGAAGTGAGTGTATCCAAAAGCATGATGTGGTTTGTAGTCACAGATAATGCTTTCCCTCCAAATTGGCCCATCAAGACCTCTCTGAACCATGCCCACATCACAGGGAGTGGAAAATGACTGACAAGATGGCTGACACTGGGCCCTGCTGTGGGGCGCACAAGGCCCTGGTAGGGCTTGTGCGCCAATCAGAAGTAGGACACCACTGACTGACATCCTGAAAAACAACTTGCACGCCCTCCAATGGAAGCATGTTTCTTTGTGGGATGTCTGGCTGGGTGGGAAAGAGGACTGACAGCTCTGACCATACTTACCAGCATGTGGAGACACACACACCCCTCAACACAAACTCCACACAACTCACCGGGTAGAATGCATTGACTCACACCGTAGTGAAATATCAGCCAAAGATACACCGTACTGGGTGCTGCTGTGTGAAGAACAGGGGCTCTCTTTGGACTTGTAGCCAAACAAACACAAGGACTTCACAGTCAGCCATCTTGCCATTGCTGTCAACCCCCTCACAGGGAAGCAGAGTCAAAAGGAAGGAAGTATGGGCATGCTGGGAAGGGGGGTGTAGCCAAGAGCATGATGGGAGTTGCATTCACAGACATTCCCCACCCACCTACATGGCCCATCAAGCTCACACTGAACCATGCTCGCCTCAACAGGAGTGGGAATGGACTGACAAGATGTCTGACACTGGGCTCTGTTGTGGGGAGCACAAGGCCATGCTGGGAACTGGGCACCAACAAACACCAGGACTGCACAGTCAGCCATCTTGCCATTTCTGTCGCACCCCCTCACAGGGAAGCAGAGTCAAAAGGAAGGAAGTATGGACATGCTGGGAAGGGGGGTGTAGCCAAGAGTATGATGGGAGTTCCAGTCATAGACATTCCCCACCCACCCACATGGCCCATCAAGCTCATACTGAGCCATGCTCGCCTCACAGGTAGTGGGAATGGACTGACAAGATGTCTGACACTGGGCTCTGTTGTGGGGAGCACAAGGCCATGCTGGGAACTGGGCACCAACAAACACCAGGACTACACAATCAGCCATCCTGAAAGTTAACCTGCACCCACTGCAATGGTGGCACGCTTCATGACGGGTTAACTGGCCTGTGAGAGAAGGAGGCCCTGACTTGTAAACAAATAACACAGATGCTGGCCATACACACACCTTCTATGCTAAAACACATTGCACATGTGGTACCAGTCACTCACAAAGATGATGCCCGGGCAAGATGTGTGACACGTGGGCCTGAGAAATGATGTGGCTAACAATCACACATATGCACTGGCCAAACAAAACACGGTCGCACACACAGCCATTGTAACCATATGTTGAAACTCATTGTCTGGGGATGCAGTGTCCAGGGGTGCCCCCTGGCCTGGCTGGGGAGGTGTGTGTTTTGCAGATGACAAGTGTGGAGAGCCATATATGGTACATTGCACAAAACACACAGGAACTCACATCTACATCATTGACAGAGGACATCTGATAGCATGGTCTCATTCACACTCGGTGCTGTTGTGAGCTGCATTCCACTCCTACATCATGCTGAAACATTTGCATCCTTCACACAACACACCACTCACTGACATAGACACTGTAGACACAAGGTCTAACCTGGACTGCATTGGAGGAGACATACTACTCACAGCAGCCAAACTGCAACACGCACACCACCGGCCCTCACTGTCATGAGCATTGAAAAGCCAGAGTGCTACCTTGCCCAATACATGTCACCATGGAGAACATTGACAAGTCAAATCACATATGCACGTACAAAACTCAGCACCAGACTCATTAACGATGGTGACATCATCACGTGTATGAAATGAGATGGGAACTAGGAACACTGTAAAAAACACTTCCTCCAAAGAGATCACAGGCATACCGGACTGTGACCATGTCGTACCAATACACCAATGTGGCACACAAAGACTAGCAAAATCTGCTACCACACATTCCCCAATCTTACCACATCCTCAGTGGAATAGCACGTATATGTCCTTGTTAAAGCTCACATGTGTACAGGGATGACACACCTGTGTCAGCAACGTGATGGACCTTGAGTAGTAATGGTTATGTACAGAAAAATCTATACATGAGCTGGGCATGCACACACGTCGAAATGCACATTGAAATGTTTAATTTTGGCTGGGCAATGTGCAACAACAATATCAATCTCTGTCCGTGACAACCCTGGACAAAGCAGTGTACAGGCAGGCATCCGGACGTACAGTAGAAAATGTCATGTATGTGAACCATTGATGCTTGTAGAAACCTAACTTACATTGTGTGTCTCTTCCAAACACAGGCGGTGCTGGGTACACAGCACCAAATGAAGAAGAGTCCCTGTCCCAGACTCTGGTGGACCCTCAGCACTCTGGTGTGGATCCGTCTCTGTCCTCTTCGGATGACGACGAACATCCTGGCACCTCCGGTGTGAGTCATCATGCAGCACCAGCAGCACCAACATCTGCGCCCCCTGTACCCACGCCTACAGCATCTGGAAACAGACAGGGCACCCCCGCCAACACGGACAGACCAAGGCCACAGAACACCGACAGCACAGGGACACAGAACCCCCAGGAAGCTACAGACAACACCACCAGCAACAACACCCAAGGTAGGTCATCGTCATCCTAGATGAGAGGCAACTTCTTCTGCACTGCCATGTTGTGTAGCATGCAGCATAAAAGGATAATTTTGCTCACCTTTGCAGGCTTATATGGGAGTGCCCCTCTGTTCTTGTCCAGGCAGCGGAAGCAGCTTTCAGGAGACCAAATGTCCGCTCAATCACCATCCTGCTCCGACCATGTGCCTCATTGTAGCGCATCTTGGCTGGTGTCACAGGGTTCCTGAGGGGTGTCAGCAACCACGGCAGGTTGGGGTATCCGGAGTCACCTACACACAAAAAATTGAACAATTAGCAGAGTTTTGAAGGAGGGTGGAATACAACATTGCCAAACACACACAATGGTAAACAGTCAATACACACCGACAAGCCAGGCACGCTGGTCTGGCATCTGTGACATCAGCGTTGCAATGCGACTCCTCCTAATGATGTAGGCATTGTGCGTAGAACCGGGGAAACGTGCACAGACATGTGTGATACACATGTCTGCAAGACATACCACCAGAGCATTGATGGAGTGGAAATGTTTCCTGTTCCGGTATGCCTGCTCATGTGCCTGTGGTGGTATCAGGGCCACGTGTGTACCATCAATAGATCCGATGATGTTCGGCATCCTCCCCAGTGTATAAAAGGCATCCTTAATTTCAGTGAGTTGACCTGGGCTAGAAAACTTGATGTACAGGTCAAGGAAATGCAAAATCCCCTCCAAAACATCGAGTAGCACACGACTAAACATAGTTTGGGACATACCACCAGCAAAGAAGTGCAGGGCTGCCATCACCTTCACCTCTGGGGTCAGTGCTGTAGGGTATGTCCGGCCAGGTAGCAGATGTGGCGACAACTGCTCCGCCAACTCCTCAATCAGTGGCCTGGTGAAGCGGTACCGTCTGATGATACATGACAATACACAATGTACTGAGGTGTGTGCTGTTGGGCATGGACACATATGTCACCTACATGCCCATCACCTCACATCTCAAATCCACATGTCCACATAAGTTCCATGTAGTGCAATGGCCAATCATTGGGCTGTGTCACCCTACCTATGTACTGCTGTCACGTTACAAACACACACCACTGTGACAAGTGAGGCCTGATGTCTCCCAGGCATCACAGATCTTTGCCATGCAGATACCCAGGGTCCCTGTATTGCCACAAGGACACTGGCATGACATGGCGTATCATGTACATGCCACAAGGCAACCGTGAGTCCCACAGGTAGTGGCCACTGTTGTCTCTGCAGGCCCTACATGTACATCTCGTAGACACACACACAACATCAATGTTGATGCACAAACCACATGGATGTGGAGACTTTTTCCCATTGGGCACATTTGATCAGCCACATCTGAGACACAACATGCACACAGACTGTGGGTGTACATCAGAATTGTAGCTATAGGTCTCACAGTGACGTACATACCATCACCCCCAGGACTCAGGGTGTATGTGACATGTCCTAAACATATCCAACATGAAACTGTATCCATGACTCATGCACATAACTGTACAGTTGCACATCACAGTGGTAATGTGCACAACACACAAAGGATTCTGTCCCCATGAACACGTGCACAGCCTGGTAGTGGCTGCAAAAAAGTGCCACACAACAAACCAAATGTTTCCCCCCCCAAACACACAGGGAATGCAGCCTTACATGCCATGGGACACTGTGTGGCCAATGTTGTAGTGTGGTAGGTGTGCACCTGAGTCCCTGGCAAGTAATTGTGAGTTGTAGCCATCAAATATAGTCACACCAATGAGGTCCGACGCGAGTGACTATGTGTACGTATTACACAGTTCAGGACCAAGCCGTGCGTACACTTAGCCATTGACTGCAATGAGGTCCGACGCGGGTGACTATGCGTACGCATTGCACAGTTCAGGACCGAGCCGTGCGTACGCTTAGCCATTGACTGCAATGAGGTCCGACGCGGGTGACTATGCGTACGCATTGCACAGTTCAGGACCGAGCCGTGCGTACGCTTAGCCATTGACTGCAATGGGTCCGATGCGGGTGACTTTCATGCATACGCTTCGGGCAGTCATGGTCCGAGACCGGCGTACGCCTTGGCCATTGAATCGTATAGAGACAGGTGCATGTGTATTTTCAAACTACTCGTTGTACAGTCAATTGACCGAGCCTGGCACACCCATTGGGTCTGGACTGTCATGGAGACGGATGCAGGTTCAAAACTTGTACGAGTCGTGCACTGGAAATTCAGTTGGATGCCTACAACAATGTTGCAATTCCTAGGGTTTTATGAAGGTGAAGATTTGAACGATCAGGAAGAAGTGTACGGGTCGTACATTTCCATGGATTGGCCAGATTCATAGAATGCAACCGTGTTTGACCTATCACTTCGGACACATGGCACAGATTCTGCCTCTGTAGCACAGATATAAGGCTGCCTGGCCCCCAGGAAGCTCACTTGCCTGCACTACATGCTACTGGACCACATCCCTGCTACCACTGCTGCTGTCTCTGCATCCTCTGGCTACTGCTATGGCACGTACTCTGGAGAGGGCCCCAGCCTTCACTGAGGAGGAGAACCAGGCCCTGCTGGACGGGCTCCTTCCACAGTACAGCAAGCTGTATGGGAAACCAGGGGAGCAGGTGAGTGTGCAGTTCACTGCCTTCCTAATTTTGCATGTTGTCTGCCTAGCAGTACTAGCAGTGTGTACACCAGTGCCAAGCAAACTCACTGAGTACTTTCATCCCCCAAAGTGTGTAGGTACATGTAATGAACAGGTGTTCTGCAGCTAAAGTGCATTTGTGCAAGCTTAAACTTCCGAGGCATTGTTAACATGTCAGACATGCATTGCATTTGTCCTTTCCCATGGGTGCACTACCTGTGTAACTCATTTCCCTTTGTGATGACGACATGTATATTCAACTGTGTGCAGCACAAATATGGGCCATGTGTGTTAATGGACTTTTAACTTTGTCATCCTCACAGGTTGATGCTCACCAGAAGCAGGAGATATGGCTGACCATCGCCCGGGCAGTTCGATCGGTGGGGGTCTACAAGTGCCGGATCCGCAACTGCAAGAAGAGGTGGCAGGACCTTCGGGGCTGGACCCGGAGGATCACAAGGGTCCAGCTGAAGCTGTTGCCTCCTCGCAGGAGGGGCGAACACCGGACCCTGACCCCCCCACATGCTCAGGATCCTGGCGGTGGTCTTCCCGGACCTGGATGGGCAGCTGAAGGCCAGACAGCAGCAAGGAGGGCGTAAGTCCATGCCTAATCTGTGTACTATGTCTGACATGCTAATTGCAGTCTTTTGACCTGGTCACACTTCCACATTACGTAGGTCTTGTAGTCCAATACTCAGGTCCCTCAATTGTGTGATGCACCCTCCTCATCTGATCCACAGGTGTGGACCCTACAGTCTGTTGCTTGTGTCACTCGGGCACTGTGTCCCTGAAGTCAGCTATGCTTCAGGTTCCGGACAGCATCTGTTATCGTGACTCTGTTTTTTGTTTCATGGGTGGGTCAATTGTTTACACAATGCCTGAGATCTGACATGTGATCTGTGTGCGCCCTTGATATGTGTTATAATTGATGGTCTGACTCACCACATGTAGCTGGGGTATTTCAAACAAACACAAGCAGCAGGGGACTCTAATTTGTGTGCCTCAGGAGTATGTATATCAAGTATGTCACACTTGCTTAGCCACCTGACTACTGTCTAGGGCTAAACACTGTTTCACGTAGACCTGGGCAGTCATGCCTACTCAAGGGCATTTAGAAACACTCTGTAATCCTACTCCTGTGCATCAACTTACAGGTTATGGTTAGTGACATGTGCCTTCAGGTGTCTGCCTCTGTGTCATTGTGGTGTGGCTTCCTTTCCCGTACAACTGGGGTGTTCATGAGTTTGAGGGTCAGCAGGACATCTGAGATGTGACTATGAGAAACAATACATGTGTGACATATAGGTGTGTGATCACTTGACAGTGCACAATAGTGTATGCAACTGTGCACTTCAGGCAGCTGTGTTACATGCACAGCAGACTGTGATGTGCTAATGTACAGGGAGTTGTATTCGCCAAGACTCATATGTCTGTTTTGTATGATGTGGGGTCTTCTGGGTGTTGTTTGCAGGGGATGGGCAAGTGCAATTGTCAGCTGCAGAGTTTGCTTTACCCATGAGCTATGATTGTGACACAGTGCATACTGTTGTTGTCTGGATGCCCTGCCCCTGCGACAGGAGACAGTGTTGAGTGACTTTCCAGGCATGCCAGTGCCATGTCATTTAATTTGCTACGAGTGATCCTGCATTGTGTTCAAATGTGCTCCATGCACCCCATTGAGGCATTGACTATCAGGACATGAGAACATCATAGTGTGTGTTGCTGGCATACATCACAAGCATGTGAAATGAGACTCGGCCCATCCCTTCATCCTGACACCTGTACTGAGTCAGTGGCAAGTGATGTGATGTGTGTATAGTGACATACTCCTACATGTTCACTTGCATGTCCAACAAATGTGTAGATGGTGCATGTCTGCACATTGGGGTATTAGCATCCAACATGCAACAGACATATGGGTGCAAGTCCAGGAGGGATATGAGTGCCATGGTTGATGGTGAGACTGTCAATTGGCTTATTATAAACAGTGTGAGCACTTTAAGCAGTGTTCAGCTGATGATGCCAGGGCTTGCCCTGTTATGTGAAGTACTCACTATGGTGTGTGCAGTCAGTGCAGGTGACTGATGTTGTTCTCTTTTTCCAAATTCTATCCAGATACATCCAAGGCCACAGGAGGGGACAGCTCCACGAACCAGGAGGAGCCACAGTGCCTGACTGGGACAGAAGGCGAGGAGTCGGAGAGACCCAGTGGCACGGAGGGCGAGTGGAGCCACACCGAGGAGTCCTCGGCAACATCAACCCCAGCTGAGGGCCACAGCAGCTCAGAGAATGACTCCCTTGTGGAGGCGGGTGTCAGAAGCCACCAAACCCCAGCTAGTGAGGCTTTCCCCGCCACCGCCCCACCACCACCATCACCACCCTCCCATCGGCTTCCATTCCAGAGGTCCGTGGAGGCTCCCGTGTTCGGGAGCATGTCTCCTTTGTGCCAGGCACAGCACCCCCTGCCCCTGTTTCCCCTGCTGCCCTGAGTGAGGAGTCTGTGGACTTGCTTCAACAGATCCATGTAGGGAAGACATCAATGCTGAGTGTCCTCCATGCACACACCAGTCTGTTGACACAACTGGTGTCGTTCATGGAGGGCATTTCATCAGGCATGTCTGCCCTACAGAGGACCAATCAGTCCATGGCCTCCTCCCTGATGGCAGCATTGTTCCTCCTCCATCAGTCCCGCACCCTTCCTACCCCTGCACCACACATGGGGCCTCATGTAGGTAGCGAAATACCGGTCGGTAACGGCCGATTTTCGGTAAATATGCCGTTACCGACCGGTATTCAGACAAGTGAGATGTAGGAGTCCAAAAACCACTTTTCGGTAAATATGAGGCGGTAAATACCGATTCATAGTTACCGAATTCCAAAATACCGATTCATGTTTACCGAATACATAATTAACGAATCTGTAAATATGAAGTGGTAAATATGAAGTGGTAAAAATTTAAAATGACATGTAGGAGCAGGCGGTAATTAAGAAATCCAGGAAAATCGGTAAATAAGAGTCGGTAATTAACACGGATTGAAAGCAGGTGGTAACCATCAACAATGCACATAAGCAATCCCAAAATGCAACAGCGTGGACAACATGGCCGCCATGTACGTCATTGCAAGGCGCCTACGTCTACAGGCAGCAGGACTGAGGGTGTGGCGACGGGAGGAACAAATCTACAGACAGCGCATCACACTATTACAGCTGACTGATGCAGAGATACATGAGAGGTACAGGCTACACCCCGAAACCATCATGGACCTGATAAGGGACCTGCACCCACTCCTGGACCAGCCAACAAGAAGGGCGCACGCCATACCACCACATGTGCAGGTGCTCTGCAGCCTACATCTACTGGCATCCGGCAGTTATCAGGTGGTGATAGCTGCGGTGGGTGGTGTATCCCAGAGTTGCCTGTCCCGTTTCTTCAGGAAGTTCCTGGATGCCATGATGCAGAGAATGCACCACTACATAAGCTTCCCAAACACACAGGCTGCACTGCAGAAAACAAAAACAGACTTTTATCACATGGCACAGTTCCCCCATGTCATCGGCTGTATTGATGGTACACACATCCCAATCTGTCCACCAGCTGATACAGAGCACATCTACAGGAACAGGAAGTCCACCCACTCCATCAATGTGCAGGTGATCTGTGATGCAGGGAACATCATCACAGATATTGTTGCAAAGTTTCCTGGGAGCACCCACGACTCTTACATCTTCCAGAATAGTGGGATCTACACACGACTGAGTGCCGGCGAATTCGGAGAGGGATACCTGCTGGGTAAGTAACAGTGACGCCCCTTGAAACCTGCAAATCAGAGTGTATAGAGGCATGTAACTGATGGTTCCCTCTTACTCATCCAGGCGACAGTGCATATGCATGCCGTTCATTCATCCTCACTCCCTACCTACACCCAGCAACCCAGAGTGAGAGACGATACAACGTGGCCCACAAAACAACACGCAATGTGGTGGAGCGCACGTTTGGACTACTGAAGAGCAGGTTCCGCTGCCTCCACAAGAGCGGAGGCGCACGCCAGTACAAACCCATCACCTGCTGCAAGATTATTGCCACTTGTGCAATGCTGCACAACCTTGCCACGAAAAAAGGTACAGATGTGGAACTAACATATTTTGAGGACAACGAGGATGAGTCAGGCCAGCCAGAGGGCAGCGCAGCTAGAGTGCCAACTGCAATCGATGGGAGAGAGAGACGGGCAGAGATCACATGCAACTATTTCTGAGTAAGTGAGGGGACACAGCGAGTTGTGAGAAGTCATGACGTAGTTTAATGTGGCACCACGCCATGAACACATGAACAGGCCAATCTGGCAATATACCATCTATACAAGGAGTATGTCCAGGGTTACGTCACCCAATGGGAAGTGGCTAAGCAGGGCCACATCAATGTTTGCGCATACGCGCTGCAGTGGTGGATTGCACGGCCTGTGCATCCTCACTAGAGCCAACCCCAAGCCGCCTGCTGCTCCTGCGTGCTTCTGGGACGGGGGGTGTGATGCTGCTGCTGGTGTCGATGCGCTTCGCAGCATCCCCTGCAGCAGTTGTCGACGCCTGACTAGTCAATAGCACCCCTAGTGCACTTGTCACCTGCACCATCCCCCGAGACAGGTCGCTGCAGCACTGTGTTAGGCCCTCCTGCATCGTCACAGAGCGCCGGCAAAGTAGGGAAGTCGCAGTTGCCAGACGGTTGAGTGCCCTGCTGGTAGTGTCCCTTCTCTGGCGTTCCCGGCGCCGTGCTTCGATGTCAGCATCTAATTTGCTGCACAACTGCTGGATTGACTGGGACATGTCCCGAATGCCCGCAGCCATGCCGCCAATGTTTGTGTCCATGTTGACTAAGCTTGTCTTCATCACCCGCATGTGCCTCTGGACTGACATAACTGCCTTTGATTGCAGGCGCTGTTGCTTCAACATTTGGCCCTCGAGCCCCAAGAAGACACCATGGCCGTCAGTGGGTGCTGGTGGACTCTGGACACGCGACCTGCGGCGCCCTCTTGCTCCCGTCTGTGCTGCCTGTGAGGTGTGGGGCACAGTGGGATGGCTCCCTTCCTGGTGCCCGGTGCGGTCTTCTGGGCCCATGCTGTCGTCTGACGAGGTGTCGAAGGCTCGTAGCCTGGCTGCTGGACGCCTCCTCATTCTCACACCTGCAAGCGGAGATGTGGCCGGTGATTCGAACATGAGTGGCGATGCTGGCTGTGGTTGTGGTGATGCTGGCTCTCGGTGAGGTGATGCTGGCTCTGTGTGCGGCGAGGCTGGCTGTGTTGGTGGTGCGGCTGCCAGTGGGCCTGCTCCCTGGTCTGAACTCGTGCTGGCTAGAGGTGATTTTTGTGGCAGGTGTGCCGTCTCCCCTGCAGCATGCCCTGTACTGCATGATGTCACATCTGTGGACAGAAAAACAACATTGGCTCAGTGTCCCCGAAGGGCTGCATTGCAAGCGTCACAATAAATAATTTCACATTCCAATCTGTCCTCTGTCTCCTTGTGCCTCGAGTGCGTGACATGCCCTGTTGCCCTGTGACATTTACGTCATGGTTAGTGTTGCCCTGACTGCATCTCCCGGAATGCATTGCCTGTCTGCACTGACACGTGTGGACTGCAGTGTGATTCTCGTTTCACAATGGGGGATGTGGGATAGGGGTAGGGGGGGCTACATTGCTGTGCTTTCGTCTTACCTTGGTGTGTTGCGGCTCTGGCAGAGCTGTCGGCGTCCCCAAGACCCACGACGCTCTCTTGCTCGATTGTGGCCGCCACCAGCTCCTCCAGTTCGGTGAGGGCAGGTGCCCTGTTGGTTCCACCTCCGGTCTGGCTGGCCTCCTTCTGGATGTCGCCCATCTTCCTCTTGGTCACAATCCTCAGGTCATACCAGCGCTTTTTGAGGACCTCAATGTCCCTGTGGGTCACTCCCACAGCATTGACCTGCGCCTGGATGGCCAGCCATATGTTGCGCTTTTCGGCCTCAGGCACTTGCAGGGATTGCCTCCCAAACAGCTTCTGGTGCTGCTTCACCACCTCCTCCACCAGCACCTGGAGTTCCTTGGGGCTGAATTTGAGCTTCCTCCTCCTTTCCCCTCCGTCTTTCTGTGTTCTCTGGCTGGACATGCTGTTCGTTTCCCGCTCGCACATGCAACTGCTCCCTGCCTCTCCTCTGCACTCCAAGCCTCTCCAGGGTTGGCTAATTATGTACACCTGCCTGGGTGTGGCCACGTCGGCTAATTGTGTACACCTGCCTGGGTGTGGGCAGTTCCTGGTTGGGTGGGCTGTCGTTGCACAGGATTAGCTGTTTCGTCAAGTCATGTGATGTTATTTACCGAATCCGTACATACCGATTCGGTATTTTCCGATTCGGTGGATACCACCTCGGTCTTTTCCGAATCGGTAGATACCACCTCAGTATTTTCCGATTCGGTAATTATCACCTCGGTATTTTCCGATTCGGTGAATTCCGATTCGTATTTACCGAATGTTACCGAATCGGTAACTGTTACCGAATTTTTACCTACATATAACTTACCGATTCTAATTTACCGATTCGGTACGGCTCGGTATTTAAGAACCGGTAAAATTTATTTACCTACATGAGGCCCTTGATTCCTAGCACCCTACCTGTCCCAAGCATACACACATACACATTCTCACAAACCCACAGACACGGGCAGCACACAAACACCCAAACCAAGGGCAAGACGTGCACACAAGCAAGCGCAGGGGACTAATACCACACTCACAGGGGATGGTTTGCAGACACACACACAGTCCTCCACAACCACTCCGCAGTCCTCTGATACCTCTCCCTCCCAGCCCCTTCCCTTGCCTCACCTGCAACCCCATCTCCACAGAAGCTCTTCCTCTGTGACCTTGGCCTCTTCCCCACCAACCCAGCAGATCCATCTTACAAGGGGAAGAAGAAGTCCCCACACACAGAGAGGAGTGCCCCTCACACCCAGACACCCTCCCCCAGGCACAGTCAGACTAAGGCCCCCACCCGCAATTTCCCCCGGAGCCAGTAGAGCAAGACCCCACTCCTGCCCCGCAGCACCACGACGAAGTCTTCATCCTCCATCCCCCAAGCCACCACTCCACAGGTTCCCCTGCCACACCCTGCCCCAGGTTTCCCCACCCACACCCTGCCCCAGGTTTCCCCACCCACAGATACACCATCCCCAAAATGTTGAGGCCCTCCCCCCTTCCACTTGCTCTTCCACCCCCGGTCAGACAGTTTGTGCCACTGATGTGGGAACCGTGTCCCCTCCCTCTGGCCTGCCGACCTCACCTGAACCCCATTCTGCTCCCATTGAGTTAGGCACTGCAGTGGAGTCAACGACCACCCCGTCTGACTTGGGCACTGCAGTGGGGACCCAGTCCACTCCAACAAACCTGCCCACTGCAGTTGTGCCGGCACACACCCCATCTGACTTGTGCCCCACAGTTGTGACTGCACCCACTACTTCAGTCAGCTCCACTACAGTTGCCAGTGACTCTCCTGCATCCACCACCCCTTCACTGCCTCCTTCTGCTGCGCCCTGATCCTGTCCCTGCAGTGCCTGGCCTGCCCCCATGTATGCCCCTCCGAGGAGATGTCCCCTGTCCCTACCAGTGCAGGCAAGCAACATGTGACAGTTGTCACTCAAGTTAACTTTTTGTCATTTGGATATGGACTGGCCATTTGTTTGAAAGGACTTTGCATTTTAAAATTGCTGAATAAAGCATTTTTCTTTATTCTTGTAAATTTGATTTAGCTGTACATTATGTTGATGATGTTTAGCATGACCTTGCAGTTGTAATGCTGGATTTCCAATGTTGAATACTGAGGTGTTGATGTGAGGTACTCCATGTGGTCCATGAGATATGTATGCATATCATCCTTTGCAGCTAAATGGGTGTGTCATGATTAACAATTTGTGGACATCTCTGTAAACATTTCATTTGCATGGTCACATCTGTGGCTTGCACACATGCACATATGATGTACATCCCATTGTCCAATTGTCTACTTCCCTGACTGTGGGTGCATCTCCACTGGACATGTAAGTGTGGGCATCATTGGTGTAGGAGCAACTGGGTCCTCTGTGCAACTTGCTGGACATATGTATTGAGTATGTGCAGATGACTTAAGGGAGACTCCCGTACCCAGGTTGTTGTGACCAGAGCCTTCATTGTGTGGTAACTGATGGCTGACTGACCAAGTGTTCTGCTGACATGACTGAGACCGGCTGGGACTATGTTTGGCACGGCTGAGCTTCCACAGGAGTTGAGCCCCCTCAAGTAAGTGTGTTGTTCTGTGACATTGCCTGGGCCCATGGTGTGTGTTGTGTGAGCATGTGTGTGTGTGTCCACATCCCTTTTCATACACAGGCAGTGTTCCCTTGATATGTTCCTGTTGTTGATGCTTGCTGAGTTGTACTGTGTTCATCCCACAACTTTGCCATGGGCTACCAGATGTGTGGTGATGATGTGGTCAGATGCAGATGGGACACAGTCAGGGGTCCACAAGGCACTTGTTTGTTTGCAATATCATGTAGTTGTCCCTAGGTGGTACCCTTCAGTGATTGAGACATGTGTATGTGTGTGTGACTGCTCCCACTTGTCCGGTTCAGGGCTGCAATGTTTGCAGGTGTCAGCATGTGTGCCTTGTGGTTCTCCTTGGCTTCTGCATTGTCCTGGGACTGTCGCAGGTATTTGGAAGGTTACGTGAGCTTTGACGTCATGGCCATGTACCGCATACTGTGCAGTATGTCTCTCATTCACCAGGGTTGTAAACTGTCCTTGTGTGATGAGTTTGTGCACCTTAGTTCCTCCCAACATTACTGTGTTTGTCATGGGTGCATGTGCAATGTCACCTGTCCATGTGGGCTTCACAGATGCACACTGGTGCAGTTCAGGGTGTGTGGTGTTGAGGGTGGACTGATGTAAATGTTTGCATGGATGGGCCCCTAGCTCCCGTTTGTCCATGGACGACGGGCCATGCTGAGTGATTTGTGTTTGTGTAGGTGTGATGTATGTTTGTGACACAGGACACATGTCTGGGTTTCACAGTTTGTACGACAGCAACCTTTGTCATCACAGTGGACGTGTCATGCATGCTTGTGTCACCCCAATGTCTGGTCCCTGGGGGTAGTGCTGTTGTGTGTCAGTCTCTTGCTGTGTTAGTTGCTGTTCATTCCAGCTTGTGTCACATGTGTCTGTTGTGCTCTCTCTCACCTCACAATGCCTGATTGCCCACTAAGGGGGGACCATTGATGGTTTACTTTTGTATGGCACTGTGTCCACATCTGTCTCACTGTGGTTCAGCCCCCCTCATGTGTTGTGTAGTTGCCTGGGGATACTGAAACACACACACACACATGTTGTGTCAGATGTGCAGTGTGAGGTTGCCTGTTTGTGTTTGTGCATCTGCACCAGTGCATTGGTATTGCTGTTGTGGGCCATTGTCTGGATGTTGTTTTTGTGATTTACCCTGCTGTCCCTGTGAGCCATATCAGATCATTCTGCACATTCATCCTGGTTGTTAGGTCCCATTGCTGCCATGGGATGGGAGTTTGTGACCTGACACCTACAGTCTACACAGGTTGTTTTGATTTGTGTGTCTATTTTCAAGATGTGTGTATTCTTTGTGATGGTCACTTCTGCTTTTGTGTCATTGTACACTGTATGAATTGTCAGCCCCCATGGGTGGTGCTTGTCTGCACATGGCCGAGAGTATGTTAGGTTTTCACAGCACTGTTAGCCTCACCACATCTCTGTGGGTATGGGACACAACCGCTACTTTGCCCCAAAAGTGTTTCATGTGTTGGGACCAGGAATCATACATGCTGTTTGGCATTTGCAGCTTTGACCATGATGACACTTACCTTTTGGTCACTGTGATGAGGGGGGTTTCAGACCCCATCACCGCAATGCTCAACATTTGCTGCAGTTTGGAACCACACACTTAACTTTTGTTCTACACCGTGAGGGGGTGTTATTTTTACATTGACACAGTGCTATAGTGATGCTTGCCTTGTGTAGGCCACACTCAGTTTTTGGTCACACATGTGATGGTAGTTACATTGTATGTTCGAAGTCATAATCACTGTTGTGGGCATTTGTCACAGACTACACACTGTTGTCATGATGTTAGAGGGATGTATTTTGCTGACATACCTAATGTTGGTGTATGATGGATGTGTGGCGTACCACCCATCCTATGGGTGGGGGTGGCAGGGGTGATGGGCAACAGGTCCCCTATGGGTGGGGGTGGCAGTAGTGATGGACAACATAAGCCCTATGAGTGGGGGTGGCAGTAATGATGGGCAACATAAGCCCTATGGGTGGGGTTGGCAGTAGTGATGGGCAACATAAGCCCTATGAGTAGGGGTGGCAGTAGTGATGGACAACATAAGCCCTATGGGTGGGGGTGGCAGGAGTGCTAGGCAACAGGTCCCCTATGGGTGGGGGTGGCAGTAGTGATGGGCAACATAAGCCCTATGGGTGGGGGTGGCAGGAGTGCTGGGCAACTGGCCCCTATGCGTGGGGGTGGCAGTAGTGATGGGCAATATAAGTCCTATGAGTGGGGGTGGCAGGAGTGCTGGGCAACAGGTCCCCTATGAGTGGGGGTGGCAGGAGTGCTGGGCAACAGGTCCCCTATGGGTGGGGGTGGCAGTAGTGATGGGCAACATAAGCCCTATGGGTGGGGGTGGCAGGAGTGCTGGGCAACAGGTCCCCTGTGGGTGGGGGTGGCAGTAGTGCTGGGCAACAGGTCCCCTATGGGTAGGGGTGGCAGAAGTGATGGGCAACATAAGTCCTATGAGTGGGGGTGGCAGGAGTGCTGGGCAACAGGTCCCCTATGGGTGGGGGTGTCAGGAGTGCTGGGCAACAGGTCCCCTATGGGTGGGGGTGGCAGGAGTGATGGACAACATATGTCCTATGAGTGGGGGTGGCAGGAGTGCTGGGCAACAGGTCCCCTATGGTTGGGGGTGGCAGTAGTGATGGGCAACATAAGCCCTATGAGTCGGGGTGGCAGGAGTGCTGGGCAACAGGTCCCCTATGGGTGGGGTTGGCAGGAGTGCTGGGCAACAGGTCCCCTAAGGGTGGGGGTGGCAGTAGTGATGGGCAACATAAGCCCTATGAGTGGGGGTGGCAGGAGTGCTGGGCAACAGGTCCCCTATGGGTGGGGGTGGCAGGAGTGATGGGCAACATGAGCCCTATGAGTGGGGGGGCAGGAGTGATGGGCAACAGGTCCCCTATGGGTGTGGGTGGCAGTAGTGATGGACAACAGGTCCCCTATGAGTGGGAGTGGCAGGAGTGATGGTCAACATGATTCCTATGAGTGGGGATGGCAGGAGTGCTGGGCAACAGGTCCTCTATGGGTGGGGGTGGCAGTAGTGATGGGCAACATAAGCCCTATGAGTCGGGGTGGCAGAAGTGCTGGGCAACAGGTCCCCTATGGGTGGGGGTGGCAGTAGTGATGTTCAACATAGGGCCTATGAGTGGTGGTGGAAGAGGTGCTGGCCATGCAACCCCTATGGTGGCTTGTTGCTAGTGGCCAGGATATGGATCCCCTGTGTGTGTGTGACATTTTGCGGGTACGTGTCGTTTGTTTGTGTGGTGGTTGTCTGACTTACCGTCTGCGCTGTCCGCGTCTGTTCCTGATCCGGTCATAGATGTACAGTACTGGTATGACCTGCGCGATTGGATTCATGATGTGTTCATCTCGTACACGCTGCTTGTTGCTCTGTCTCATACCCGTTGCAAGCTGGTCCGTCTCGTAGCTGTGGATTGAGTTCTGGCGCGAAAATTTTTACATTAACACAGTGCTATAGTGATGCTTGCCTTGTGTAGTCCACACTCAGTTTTTGGTCACACATGTGATGGCAGTTACATTGTATGTTCGAAGTCATAATCACTGTTGTGGGCATTTGTCACAGACTACACACTGTTGTCATAATGTTAGCGGGATGTATTTTGCTGACATACCTGATGTTGGTGTATGATGGATGTGTGGCGCATCACCCATCCTATGGGTGGGGGTGGCAGGGGTGATGGGCAACAGGTCCCCTATGGGTGGGAGTGGCAGTAGTTATGGGCAACATAAGCCCCATGAGTGGGGGTGGCAGTAGTGATGGGCAACATAAACCCTATGGGTGTGGTTGGCAGTAGTGATGGGCAACATAAGCCCTATGAATGGGGTGGCAGTAGTGATGGGCAACATAAGCCCTATGGGTGGGGGTGGCAGTAGTGCTGGGCAACAGGTCCCCTATGGGTGGGGGTGGCAGGAGTGCTGGGCAACAGGTCCCCTATGGGTTGGGGTGGCAGTAGTGATAGGCAACATAAGCCCTATGGGTGGAGGTGGCAGGAGTGCTGGGCAACATGTCCCCTATGGGTGGGGTGGCAGTAGTGATGGGCAATATAAGTCCTATGAGTGGGGGTGGCAGGAGTGCTGGGCAACAGGTCCCCTATGGGTGGGGGTGGCAAGAGTGCTGGGCAACAGGTCCACTATGAGTGGGGGTGGCAGGAGTGCTGGGCAACAGGTCCCCTATGGGTGGGGGTGGCAGTAGTGATGGGCAACATAAGCCCTATGGGTGGGGGTGGCAGGAGTGCTGGGCAACAGGTCCCCTGTGGGTGGGGGTGGCAGTAGTGATGGGCAGCATAAGCCCTATGAGTGGGGGTGGCAGGAGTGATAGGCAGCAGGTCTCCTGTGGGTGGGGGTGGCAGTAGTGATGGGCAACAGGTCCCCTATGAGTGGGGGTGGCAGTAGTGATGGGCAACATAAGCCCTATGAGTCGGGGTGGCAGGAGTGCTGGGCAACAGGTCCCCTATGGGTAGAGGTGGCAGTAGTGATGTTCAACATAGGGCCTATGAGTGAGGGTGGTAGTGGTGCTGGCCATGCAACCCCTATGGTGGCTTGTTGCTAGTGGCCAGGATATGGATCCCCTGTGTGTGTGTGTGTAACATTTTGCGGGTACGTGCTGTTTGTTTGTGTGGTGGGTGTCTGACTTACCGTCTGCACCATCCGCGTCTGTTCCGGTCATAGATGTACAGTACTGGTATGACCTGCGTGATGGGATTCATGATGTGTTTGTCTCGTACACGCTGCTTGTTGCTCCGTCTCGTACCCGTTGCAAGCTGGTCCGTCTCGTAGCTGTGCATTGAGTTCTGGCGCGAATATTTTTACATTGACACAGTGCTATAGTGATGCTTGCCTTGTGTAGGCCACACTCAGTTTTTGGTCACACATGTGATGGTAGTTACATTGTATGTTTGAAGTCATAATCACTGTTGTGGGCATTTGTCACAGAATACACACTGTTGTCATGATGTTAGGGGGATGTATTTTGCGGACATACCTAATGTTGGTGTATGATGGATGTGTGGCGCATCACCCATCCTATGGGTGGGGGTGGCAGGGGTGATGGGCAACAGGTCCCCTATGGGTGGGAGTGGCAGTAGTGATGGGCAACATAAGCCCTATGAGTGGGGGTGGCAGTAGTGATGGGCAACATAAACCCTATGGGTGGGGTTGGCAGTAGTGATGGGCAACATAAGCCCTTTGAGTGGGGGTGGCAGTACTGATGGGCAACATAAGCCCTATGGGTGGGGGTGGCAGTAGTGATGGGCAACAGGTCCCCTATGGGTGGGGGTGGCAGGAGTGCTGGGCAACAGGTCCCCTATGGGTGGAGGTGGCAGTAGTGATGGGCAACATAGGCCCTATGGGTGGGGGTGGCCGGAGTGCTGGGCAACAGGTCCCCTATGGGTGGGGGTGGCAGTAGTGATGGGCAATATAAGTCCTATGAGTGGGGGTGGCAGGAGTGCTGGGCAACAGGTCCCCTATGGGTGGGGGTGGCAGGAGTGCTGGGCAACAGGTCCCCTACGAGTGGGGGTGGCAGGAGTGCTGGGCAACTGGTCCCCTATGGGTGGGGGTGGCAGTAGTGATGGGCAACATTAGCCCTATGAGTGGAGGTGGGTGGAGTGCTGGGCAACAGGTCCCCTGTGGGTGGGGGTGGCAGTAGTGATGGGCAACAGTTCCCCTATGGATGGGGGTGGCAGTAGTGATGGGCAACAGGTCCCTATGAGTGGGGGTGGCAGTAGTGATGGGCAACATAAGCCCTATGAGTCGGGGTGGCAGGAGTGCTGGGCAACAGGTCCCCTATGGGTGGAGGTGGCAGTAGTGAGGTTCAACATAGGGCCTAGTGAGTGGGGGTGGTAGTGGTGCTGGCCATGCAACCCCTATGGTGGCTTGTTGCTAGTAGCCAGGATATGGCTCCCCTGTGTGTGTGTGTGACATTTTGCGGGTACGTGTTGTTTGTTTGTGTGGTGGGTGTCTCACTTACCGTCTGCGCCGTCCGCATCTGTTCCTGATCTGGTCATAGATTTACAGTACTGGTATGACCTGAGTGATGGGATTCATGATGTGTTCGTCTCGTACACGCTGCTTGTTGCTCCGTCTCGTACCCGTTGCAAGCTGGTCCGTCTCCTATCTGTGGATTGAGTTCTGGTGCGAATCGTACCTGATATGCTTCTTTTCCGGATGCTGTGATGTGCCGTACGTGGTGACCTGTCCAGCGCGTATGATGTGCGCATCGCACTTGTCCGGCGGGAAACTGCTATGGATTCTGCTTCCGGGCAACTCGGTTCGGCGTTCGGAGGTACGGCTTGGACGAAGAATGAAGCTTGAATCACAGCCTACGTGTCGGTCGGATTTTTGTCAGTTATGTGCATTGTACTTCATCGCCAGGACAGACCGCCTCCGGGTAGGAGTCGGTCGCAAGGTAAGGCTACGAACAGCTCTCAGAGAGCAGTCCGACCCGGAGCGGAATCGACCCCTTTGAAAAGAGATTTTTTCAAAGTAACAGATTGGTTTGACTTGTATTCACATTAGGCTTCATAAACAAAAGAAAAATCATCTCTATGTGTTATTTTCTCTTATTTATAATACATTTTCCTTTTACGCCTAAGCCAAAAGCGGCAAAGGTGATGCATGTATATTTCAAAAGTGATTTCTAAAGTCTACCAAAATATGGCTTACCAATACATTTTCATTTTTTTCTCTTTAGTAGTTCGTTATGCACATGTTAAGGAACAATTTCATGCATTATTATCTAAAAAACATAAAAGCACACTTAATTATAAACAATATTCTATGGAATGGATGCTCGATTCATTTCTATGGTGCAACCAGATGACCAGAAATTGAATTTCGCCATATATGACATCAATTTGACTTTTAATTATCGTCTGAAAAGCCAAGGGTATGTCAACTAGCACACTGAATTGTGTTGATGTTTACAGTACGTTTCAGTTTAAATAAAGTTTCTATCATTTATAGTTCTTGAATTATGACACAGTGTATATGACATATTTAGCACAGCTGTAGGCAGAATTGAAAACATGTATTTAATCACAGTAAGATTCATACTACTTCCAAAAATGCAACAGGCATGTAAATTAATACAGGGCAGTGGACAAATGTTAGCATTAAGCCTCACTTTTGACTACAACTACTAAGGTTTCTAAATTATGTAACAGAACATGAGGCATACTATTCTGAGCACGGGACGTCATTGAAAAAAATCATATAGTTAACTTCAGATTTTGGCTATTTTCCAATAGTCCACATACATGATAATTCACATAGATACGTACTACAATGCTACACATAGGTTGTAGTTTAAATTATGTCTCTATCATAAATGGATTATGAAATATAGGCAAAAATGTAAAGTGTTCTTCAACCTACCTGAAAGCGAAAAAGCAAAACAAACCTGGAGTCAACGCATAAATTGTGCCATGCCCCTATGTGCCACAAACATAGGAAATGGTACAAGAAAGAGTAAATGTCTTCTAAACATTCTGAAATGTAAAGTAGGTCTGTACCGTATATGCTTCAATAATTATAGGGGACCACATACTGTGTAGTATGTCTTATCCATTTCAATGGGGCGATGTCTCCCAGCAATGCCCAGAGACAGGAGGGGTGTGTGAAGAGTCCTCCCAGCAGTGCCCAGAGACAGGAGGGGTGGGTGCCTATCACTCCCAGCAGTGCCCAGACATGAGAGGGGTGTGTGCAGAGTCCTCCCAGCAGTGCCCAGACACAGGAGGGGTGTGTGCAGAGTCCTCCCAGCAGTGCCCAGAGACAGGAGGGGTGGGTGCCTATCACTCCCAGCAGTGCCCAGACACAGGAGGGGTGTGTGCAGAGTCCTCCCAGCAGTGCCCAGAGACAGGAGGGGTGGGTGCCTATCACTCCCAGCAGTGCCCAGACATGAGAGGGGTGTGTGCAGAGTCCTCCCAGCAGTGCCCAGACACAGGAGGGGTGTGTGCAGAGTCCTCCCAGCAGTGCCCAGACACAGGAGGGGTGGGTGCCTATCACTCCCAGCAGTGCCCAGACACAGGAGGGGTGTGTGCAGAGTCCTCCCAGCAGTGCCCAGAGACAGGAGGGGTGGGTGCCTATCACTCCCAGCAGTGCCCAGACACAGGAGGGGTGTGTGCAGAGTCCTCCCAGCAGTGCCCAGAGACAGGAGGGGTGGGTGCCTATCACTCCCAGCAGTACCCAGACATGAGAGGGGTGTGTGCAGAGTCCCCCCAGCAGTGCCCAGAGACAGGACGGGTGGGTGCCTAACACTCCCAGCAGTGCCCATGGAACGCAAAGGGTGGAGTAGCCACAGATACCATGCCCACAAATGTCAGTCAGGTGCACAAAGACCCAGCAGTACATATACCACATGTGTGCGAGGCTGGGAGTATACGCATGCATAGCGCCGAAAAGAAAACATGTCCACATGAAGTCATGTCAATAGTCCACATACACAAGTACAATGACTACCAAGGATGCCACGAATGATGCAGGTGGAGACATCGCTCAGCATGCATGTGCAAAGTTGAAGGAGTCCGTCACACACCCAGCTAATGTACACACAGCTCAGCGCTAAATATTGGGAACACCCTGCAGGGAAGATGGCAGGGTACACAGAGGAAGGAATACACCTTGGGACAATTTCACCATGCAGCAACTGCTTACATGAACAGAGAAACATAGCTAACACCGTGTGATGGCACACAGATACCAGGGTCCCCCCTATGACCAGCACACTACTACATTTCCCACACACCCAACACATGAACACCACCCACAACCATGTAGCAGCCCCACCAACAGCAATACCAGCAAAGCAGTAGTGTTCCAAGGGAAAAAAATAAATTGCTTTATTCAGCATGATCCAAAAAATCTTGTTTGTAGGAAGTTCAATATTTACAAAGCCCATAGGGCAGTCCAGAAGTCACAGCTGGATGGGGGACACAGTGGGATGCGTGTCCCCTAGCTTGCCTGCACAGTTAGATTCCGTCGTCTTCCACAGGGGTGAGGGCATCATGTGGGGGGGAAGGAACAGGCACCGCAGGGACAGGAGGGCGAAGGGTAGGCGTTGTGGGTGCAGGGATGGAGGACTCCACCACAGGGGGTGGGGCAGGGCCAAAGGTGGACTCTAGGAGCTCGCTGCACACCTTAGCAAGGTCCTCCAGGGAATCCCCTGCACCCGAAGGAACCACAGGCCCCAAGGAAGGGGGGGGGTCAGAGGGATGGGTCGCAGCGCCACTGGGGGAGGGTGTAGACAGGGGGGGGACTCAACCACCCTGACTCCCTTGACCGCTTGCGGGGTGGTGTCACTGTGGGGCTCAGGGACAGAGCGGCCATGAAGGAGTCTTTGCCAGATATGTGGCCAGGAGAGCTGAGGGGAGGGGATTTGGAGGGAGTGGATTTGTTGGAATGCAGACTCCCACTCTGGCTGCGTGTCTTACGTTTGCCCCCCGACCCAGTGGGTGTGCCTACTTCACCCTCTGTGTGCGTGCCAGGAGGTGTGCGGGTGACCTTCCCTGCTGGTGTGGTGCCTGTGTCCGTCGTGGTGTGTGCATGCTGACGTCTGGGTGTACGTGGGACAGGCATGGGAGTGGGAAGTGTGGATGGGGCAGGGGTAGGGGGTTGGATGAAGCGCTGCAGGAGACCCACAGCTGCAGTCAGTGTCGAGTCTATCGACCTCAGCAAGCTGCGTTGGTCAGCCTGCGATGAGTGAATGCCCTCCAAGTATGCCTCCATGTTGTTGAGGACCTGGCTGTGGCCATGGAGGACATTAAGGATCGCAGCCTGACCAATCTGCAACTGCCGCTGGATGTCCACAGACTTGGCATTGGCGGCAGCAGTGGAGACAGGGGCAGGGGGTGCGGTGCCTGGCATGAAGGAGACATGCGGTGACTGGGCACGCTGGGAAGGGACACGAGCAAGTGGGAGGCGGCTGATGGCAATGGAGGGGGCAGGGCGAGATGTTGTGCTGCTGTCAGATGGTGGTGCAGCCTCCGCCCACTCGGAGAGATCATCCTCGGACCCGTCAGCTTCATACTCTGTTGTGCCAGTCGACAGGTCCCCAGCTTCACTCATCTCCGCCTCAGTCCCACTCGATGTGCCAGCCACGATGTCACCGCTGGCACTGGTGCTCGGTCCCTCTGCTCCGTCTGTGCCCATGTCTCCTCCGTGTCCCCCGACGATGCTGTGGGCAGGGTGAAGAGACAGAAATTAATCATACACCTGTATACATATGTCACATGAGTCCAATCTACATAGGTTACAGTGCATAGCCTGAAACAAAAGAAGAGTTACATCTACAAAACAAGGTACATATGTAGGGCATGCAAGACACAGTTGTTTGACCCACCATGCCACTGAAAAACTATGGAGAGCATGACACAATAGCAAATGAGATGAAATTGAATTTTGACTGAGGAGCAAGGCCCTGGGGACAATCCAGCACTGCATCTGCACCACACAGCGTGGCAGGAAATAGGGATGAGCAGGGACCATATCCAGGAACTAGAGGCACATGCAGCATAGGTAATACTGAAAACATGCCCACCCTGACTGGCTCACTGCACCTTGAGTGTATGTCCAGACAAACATCACACACTGGCCAGTCCTAGCAAGGAGATTTCTGGTTTTGACATGTATGCCATGCCCGCACCACCCACCCCCTACATGAGACAAATCTTTGGAGACACAGGAAGCAGTTACATCTCTTAGTCTGGGTGAAATACACATGGGATGCAAAAATTCAATATTGCACACAAAATACCCAAGGTGCGCCTGTCCAAATAATCATGTACAAATGGGCATCATCAGATGATTGTAACAAGACACACAGGCAATGGCCACCGTGAGTATGAACAAGGAAAATCAGGTCAGGCTGTACAGTGGACACTTGTACTACATTTCACGTCAATATACATTGGGCCAGGGGACAATGGCACAGAGCACAACCTATGCTGTAGACACAGAGAGTAGTGGCCACACAACTCCATGCTCCTGAATGGGAATGACTGCAACACACGCTACCATCCCTGCACTATGCGTACCGCACACTCATGCACATCATGTCACAGGCCACCACATAGGACATGCGTGCTGTAAGGCCTCACACTTGAGAGACTAACTCCCATGTCTGGACTCAGCATTAGTGCCAACTGACATGGAACCCACAAGTCCAGAACTGGACAGGGCACAGGCAAGGTCCCAAAACCTGTTACACACCACCCCCACACATGATGCTGCAGGCATAGTACATGTGGAGAAGGTGCCAGGCTACATAACCTTGTGACGGAGTGACTACACACAGACCAGGGAACACATTGCAAGGAGGGGAAGGGAGGCAGGAGAGCACTGCAATACTGTGGGTAACAGGATCTGCACAGCACCATTAAACCCTGGCAGTGTATCCATGGAACAGTGCACTTACAAATGCTGGTGAAACACAACAAACACACATGTACCTACCCCCTTCCTGCTGCTGCATCTCCTGTAAGCGCCTGTCCAAGTCTGGAAATACCACCGCCAGCACACGCTTGTGGATGTGGGAGAGACGGCAGCGCCCGCGGTTCTTATGGCTCTCAGGTGAGTCCCCCAGCAGGACCCGTGCGATCCTCCGCGTCCAGCACCGGATATCCTGCCAGCGTTTCCTCACCTGGCACAGGCGCCGCTTCCGACCATCCGCACTCCTCACGGCGCTGACGGCGGTCAGCCATATCTGCTCCTTGGCAGAGGCGCCTACCTGTGAGGAGGAACAAGTGACACTACATCAATACACCTGCAACATGTCACAGAGACACATATGAGAAGAAATTAGCTGGTTACAACAAGGCATGTCATGCAGCCAACGCATTGCACCTTTGCCATAGGGACATTCTCCTCTGGGGAAGGGCAAAAGCAGTACGTGCCAGTGAAAGTACACAGGTGGAATGAGGGCAAAGACACAATCAATGATCAAGGCTCACACTGTGCATCACACCCACCCCTCCTGTGTCTGGGCACTGCTGGGAGGACTCTGCACACACCCCTCTTATGTCTGGGCACTGCTGGGGGGACTCTGCACCTACCCCTCCTGTCTCTGGGCACTGCTGGGGGGACTCTGCACACACCCCTCTTATGTCTGGGCACTGCTGGGAGTGATAGGCACCCACCCCTCCTGTCTCTGGGCACTGCTGGGAGGACTCTGCACACACCCCTCCTGTCTCTGGGCACTGCTGGGAGGACTCTGCACACACCCCTCCTGTCTCTGGGCACTGCTGGGGGGACTCTGCACACACCCCTCTTATGTCTGGGCACTGCTGGGGGGACTCTGCACCCACCCCTCCTGTCTCTGGGCACTGCTGGGAGGACTCTGCACACACCCCTCCTGTCTCTGGGCACTGCTGGGAGGACTCTGCACACACCCCTCTTATGTCTGGGCACTGCTGGGGGGACTCTGCACCCACCCCTCCTGTCTCTGGGCACTGCTGGGAGGACTCTGCACACACCCCTCTTATGTCTGGGCACTGCTGGGGGGACTCTGCACCCACCCCTCCTGTCTCTGGGCACTGCTGGGGAGACTCTGCACACACCCCTCTTATGTCTTGGCACTGCTGGGAGTGATAGGCACCCACCCCTCCTGTCTCTGGGCACTGCTGGGAGGACTCTGCACACACCCCTCCTGTCTCTGGGCATTGCTTGGAGACATCAGGCATTCCCCCCCCTGGGACCCCCCCTACAGTACATAGCATGTGTGTTACACCTGGACACAATGGCAGAAGTCACAGTCACAAAAAAGGGACACAGTCTGTGCTAGTGGACTCTGCACTCACCTGATAACCTGCTCGCCCATACAGCATGAGGTACTGTGGGAGGATCACATCCAGCAAAGCCAGGTTCTCCTCCAGGGTGAATGGCTGTGACCTCTCCACAGCCCTTGACATGGTTGCAGGGAATCAGTAGCAGGAGCTGGGTCGTGGAATACAAAGATGTGCAGGCAAGTGCTCCCTCATGGGACCTGGCTGCCTTATATCTGCCTTGCTGGCCTATTTCATGCACAGGAGTACAGAGTGATTGGTCACTCACATTTGCATCCTATGTTTCCTCCAATCCCTTCAAACCTAGCAGTCAGTGGGTTCTTAATGTGTTTTTTTCTTGAGCATGATGTCAACCCCAGAACCACATTGCAACAAAGTAGATTCATCCCAACTGACTTCTGCTGTGCACCTTCCGGAAAAATTTCAAACTTTAAACTTGGTCTCTGTTAGACCCGGCCCTCGTAACATAGTCAGACCTGACCCCTGCACCTCACACCAGCCCCAGCCCCTGGCCTGGCCGATCCTTCCCACCAGAACACACACACCCGACCTGGACTTCCCCCGTCCGTAGGCCTTCCTCCTTCGGCCACCCCGGGCCCGCGTGCCCACTTCATGCACCAAGATGGCCGCCCGGCCCCAGCGCGACCGTAGCCTACAGGCGCCACTCCGGCTGGAGGACATCGCGCTCCCCTTGGGATGAGAAAGGGAGGAGCAGTTTCCATCACACCTCTGCGCTTCCCTGGGAAGGTGGGTTTCGATCGACCCGCCGGCCTCCCCGAGGGCTGGCGCCACGCCTGCTGGGTGTCGGGGGCTCCTCCCGACCCGGCCCTGAAAGGATCAAAGGACAATGGCAGGAAACCCCCAACAAGCGACCCCCAGCTGACAAGACCCCTGCCTGCACAGACTCCGGACATCAAAGAGGAGTCGCCCTATAACAAGGGGTGCCCTGGGACTGTCCGACAGATTCGCCTTGGAAACACCTGAGCCCTGCTGAGTGACTCGCGGCTCCCTGAAGATCGTAAGACCTCCGAACTTGTGCTTGAGCCCTGCTGAGTGACTCGCAGCTCCATGAAGATCGTAAGACCTCCGAACTTGTGCTTGAGCCCTGCTGAGTGACTCGCGGCTCCCTGAAGATCGTAAGACCTCCGAACTGGTGCTTGAGCCCTGCTGAGTGACTTGCGGCTCCCTGAAGATCGTAAGACCTCCGAACTTGTACTCGAGCCTGCTGAGTATCTCGCAGCGCCCCCAGACTCCCTCGGTCCCGCCGGACCCCACGACGACAAGCGTATCCCCCAGCTCGAGGATTGTGAGCTGTGCGCCGGATACACTCCTGCATTTGATCCATTCCCCCAAAGACTGTCCCGCTACCTCCTAACCCCCCCTCCAGGACTTGTGAGCCCGCGCTCTACTTGTATATATATTGCCTTGCTGATCATAAAGATCTGACCACTCCGAACTGATAAAGATTTACTCTTAAGAACTCTCGGTGTGGTGTCTCTTTGTCATGTGGTGCCGAGTGTACGATCCTAGATACGAGATTCCTCCCCTGAGGAGTCTCCCGCCAGTGCCCGGCTACGATACCTCAAGGGTTGGTCTCAGGACAGTCAGGGCCCCGTCCGGGCCCCTCTGAGGTCGCCTTCTAACATTGGTGGCAAGCGACGGGATTCGGGCCCATAATCTAGAGATCGTACCGTGAGCGGCTGACGCACTACCGACAAAGATGGCAGAAGGAAACGCCGTGGTTCTCGTAGAAGACGACGCCAGTACCGTGTTCCAGGTGGAACAGCTGGAAGAATACACTCACAGGGAACTAAAACAATTCTGTAAGGAACTCAGAATCGCTACCACTGGTCTCAACACCAAAGAAGATATGCAAAAGGCACTGAAAGCTTGGGTGGATGCGGGAGCTCCCCGCCCAGAAGGAGCGGTGGAGCCCCACGACGAAGCAGGACCCCCCCAAGGAGAACGCAGCAGCAACCAGGTGCGAGGCTTCGTACCAGACGGGGGCCTATCCCCGGAGGAACTCGCAGACAGAGAAAAAAGTCGCCATCACGAGCTCGAATTAGCCAAACTCAAAATTGAGGGCGATTTGAAATTAGCCGAAAAAAAGCTAGCAGTAGAACAGTTGCGAGTGCAAGGAGAATTGGAAGAGAAGAAACTCCAACGAGAACACGAGGGAAGGAGACTTCAACTGGAACATGAACGCAGTTTGAAGGAAATAGAACTGAAAGCAAGAAGCGAAGAAGCGCGGCCCCCGGGGAACCGAGAGGCGGCCGCCCCGACGGAACAGAAGGTCCACATCCCCAAGGATGTGGTCAAGGAATATTACAAGAATGATGACATTCAGCAGTGGTTTCGGGCCTACGAGGTCGCCATGACCTCCCATCGGGTCCCGCAGAAGGATTGGGGGGCTGGGTTATGGGGACGGTTCCTGAGCGAAGGAAGAGACACCCTGCTCGACCTACCCACCTCCATGCAGACCTCATATGAACACATGAAAGCGGCCCTCCTCACAAGGTACGGCCTCACCCCGGAGATGTACCGCCAGCGGTTCCGGGACTGCCAGAGGATCCCGGGTACCACCTGGGTGGAATATGTGAATTTCTTCAGCCGTGCCTTCGATGGGTGGATCAAGGGCAGCAAGGTAACCACCCTGGAAGAACTAACTGACCTTATGTTATGGGAACACCTGGCTGCCAACTGCTTTGTGGAACTACGCCAGCATCTGCTCGACAGCAAGCTCACGGACCCGAGAAAGCTGGCTGTCGAGGCGGATCGCTGGACCAACACCCGGGTCTCCCGGGGCCCTGTAGGAGAGTACCCCCGAGCCAGTCAGGGATCACCCCGCCAGAGAGGGGGGGGAAACCAGGGAGGGCAGAGAGAGCCCCAGACCAGTCCCCCGAAGTCCCAACCTCCGCCTTTCCCGGCACCCCCTCCAGCTGTATCCGACCCCCCCTGAGACGGGGGCACCGGGTAACCATCACTTGTTTCCGTTGCCAGAAGCCCGGGCATTACGCCAACGACCCTGAATGCCCCATGGCCCCACGCACCAACCAGGCAGCACCCCCCGCTAGACATATAGCCAATGTAGCCCTGGGGGAGGAGGTTGAGGAGGCCGAGGAGTGGGAACCCGCCGCTATGGCCCTAGTGTCCCTAGGAGATAGAGAGATGGCCCCTGGGAGCCTCCTGCCCTCTAACACAAAGAAATATGGGCAGCTCGTCACGATCAATGGCCACCAAGTAGAAGCCCTCCGTGACACCGGGGCCAGCATCACCGGTGTCCTCAGCCATTTAGTCCACGAGGACCAGGTCCTCCCCAACGTATTTTGCCCTGTCATTTCAGCCGACAACACAGAAAGCCTATGTAAGGTAGCCCTGGTGCCTTTCGAATGGGGAGGGGTGGTCGGTAAACTGAAGGTCGCAGTGAGAACATCCCAGCCCGTCGACTGTCTCCTGGGGAACGACCTGGAAAGTTCCCCCTGGGGGCAAGTTGAGCGCAAGACCCACCTAGGGATGATAGGCCTCCCTGAGTGGGTGTGCGCCACCACTCGATCCATGGCGACTCGACTGACCCCCCCTGAGGGACGTCGACGACGCCCCGACCCCTGAAGATGGGATGGTCCCGGCCGAGGGCCCCCACATCCCCCCACCAGAAGAGTCGCTCGCCAGTGACGAACCGCCGCCTTCCGACTCCACCCCAGACACCGAGTTAGGCGATCTGCCCGAATTAGCACAGTGGCGCCACGAAGGGGGCCCCTCCCGAGAGGAGTTCTGTCGAGAGCAGGCTACCTGTCCCTCCCTGGTCGGGCCCCGGCAACAGGCAGAGGCCCAGGCCGCAGGCGACCAGACGGGGACGCACCGGGTCTATTGGGAGAATGACCTTCTGTACAGTGAACAGAAGTCGGTGGAGCTAGGGTCCGGCCGAGTGCTGGTGGTACCACGACGCTTCCGAGACCTCCTCCTGGGCTTGGCCCACGACGTCCCCCTCACAGGCCACTTGGGTCAGGACAAAACATACAGTTGCCTCGTGACTCACTGTTAGAAAGGTTAGACGGACCGGGAGGGTCGGCCGAGGTCAGGGGGAGAGGTCTCCGGGGAGAGCCGTCTCCAGCGATCGTACAGACAAGTAACTTCCCCCCCACAGACAGATACCACACAAGGATAAGATTCAGCGTTCTTTATAAGCACTTCTTAAGGTACGGTTGAATGGTACAAGGAGGTCTGGACTCAGGAGTCCCCTCGATTCAAGTCTCTCAAGGTAGGGAAGGGGGTAGCGGGACAGTCTGTTTACCAGTCAGGTAGTTCGGATGAGATGATGATTAGCTCACAATCCTCGAGCTTGGTGGTTTAGCTGGTACGGGCCGCGGCAGCGCCAGCAGGTCCCGGTCGAGATGGTCAGTACACGGTCCGCGGCAGCGCCAGCAGGTCCCGGAAAGATGGTCAATATACGGTCCGCGGCAGCGCCAGCAGGTCCCGGTGAGGATGGTCGTTACAACGGGCCGCGGCAGCGCCAGCAGGTCCCGACGAGGATAGATGTTGCAGAAGGCAGCGCCAGCAGGCAGGACGATGGTTCGCAAGATAGGGCTACGGCAGCGCCAGTAGTCCGTCAAGGCTGAGTTCTCTCGGTGTCTCTCGACTCCAGGATACAACTGCCTTCCTGCTCCGGAGTTGCCCCAGTTATAGGGCAGGCGCCCCTTTGATGTCCGGGCCCTCGCACTTGGAGGTCGGAGGGCCCGGGATGAAGGTGTCCAGACACCCAGCAGAGGGTGGAGCCAGCGCCTGGGGGAGCTGGAGGCGATCGGCACCTGGCGGGGGAAGAGCTCTTGACGCTTCGTTCTCCCATTGACCTGCCAAGTGGTCCGCTTACCTCCTGGGTGGATGGTGGTGCCGGGATGTCGGGGCCGGCCAGGCCCGGGGTTAGGGTCGGGGCGAGGCCACGCGGCCTCGTGGTGCAGGGCCCAAGATGGCGGCTTAACCCGGCCGGGGAAGCCGAGGGGGCTGGGGCCCGTGATGTGTGGAGGTCCGAGGGTAGAAGATCCGTCGGGAGACGGGGTGCAGGTGCCTTTCGTGGGTTACGCCTGGCGGGCCGGAGCTGGGGCCCTGGCGTGCGGGGAGGGAGCAAGCCCTTCGTGTGGCCTGTCCAACATGCGTCCCCCCCAGCTGAAGGCGGGGAGAGTCACCCATCTCCTTGGGGACTCTCTTCGTCGAGGCGGAAAAAGCGTAACAGGCCATCCGCGTTGGCGTGGTCTTGGCCCGGTCGGTGCTCCACGGTGAAGTCCATTCCCTGCAGGGAAATGGACCAGCGCAATAGTTTTGGGTTCTCCCCCCGCATCTGCATCAGCCACTGCAGGGGTCGATGGTCGGTTTGTACCCGGAAGTGGGTACCGAAGAGATAGGGCCTGAGTTTTTTGAGGGCCCACACCACTGCGAAGGCCTCCCTCTCGATGGTGCTCCAGCGCTGTTCTCGGGCCAGGAGACGTCGGCTGATGAAGGCCACCGGCTGGTCATGACCTTCGGGGTTTAACTGAGAAAGAACGGCTCCGATGCCGTGGTCGGAGGCGTCGGTCTGTACCACGAATTCCCGACTGTAATCGGGGGCCTGGAGCACAGGGGCGGTGCACAGGGCGGCCTTCAGCTTCTCGAAGGCCGCTTGACAATCGGGGGTCCAGGTAATCCGCTTCGGTTGGTTCTTGGACGTGAGACCCGTGAGGGGCCCCACGATGCTGCCGTAGTCCTTCACGAACCGCCGGTAGTAGCCGGTGAGCCCCAAGAAGGCTCGGACCTCGGTCTGGGTGACGGGGGGCTGCCAGGACTGGATGGCAGCAATCTTAAGTTGCAGCGGGGCCACCAGCCCGCTTCCCACTTGGTGCCCAAGGTAGGTCACGGACCCTTGGCCAATTTGGCACTTGCCGGCCTTAATCGTGAGGCCGGCCCGCTGGAGGGCCTGTAGGACCTCTTGGAGGTGGAGGAGGTGGTCGGACCAGTGGCGGCTGTATACAGCGATATCGTCCAGGTAGGCAGCGCTGAACTCTTCGAGCCCCGCCAAGACCTGGTTCACAAGGCGTTGAAACGTGGCGGGGGCATTCTTCATGCCGAAGGGCATGACCTTGAATTGGTAGTGGCCATCGGGGGTAGAGAAGGCCGACCGTTCTTGAGCCCTGGGTGTGAGGCCGATCTGCCAGTAGCCCGCTGTTAGGTCGAAGATACTAAGGTAGCGGGCGGCCCCCAGCCGGTCGATCAGCTCGTCTGCTCGGGGAATCGGATGAGCGTCGGTCCGGGTGACTGCGTTCAAACCCCGGTAGTCGACGCAGAATCTCAGTTCAGGTGTGGTGCCGGGGGCAGCGGCTTTGGGAACCAATACAACCGGGCTGGCCCAGGGACTGTCCGAGGGCTCGATGACCCCGATTGTGAGCATCTTGGCCACTTCATCCTGTATGCAGGCCCGTACCCGATCTGGTACGCGGTAGGCCCGGTGTCGGACAGGGGGACTGTCCCCGGTGTCCACGTCGTGCAAACACCAAGGGGTGACCCCGGGGGTGAGGGAGAACAGGGTAGCGAACTGCAGCAGGAGGTTCCGGCAGCCCCGGCGTTGCTCCGAAGTGAGGGCGTCAGAGAGCCGGACCCCGTCCACGGAGCCGTCATTCTCCTGAGTCTTCAGAAGATCCGGGAGGGGTTCGGAGTCTTCCTCTGCCCCACTGTCCGTAGCCATCAAGAGGCTGAGTTCTGAGCGCACAAAGTGTGGTTTGAGTCTGTTGGTGTGGAGGACCCGAAGGGGGTCCCGGGAGGTCCCCATGTCGATGAGGTAAGTGACGGGGCTTTTGCGCTCGACCACTTTGAAGGGCCCCGTCCACTTATCTTGCAAGGCACATGGTTCGGTGGGGGACATCACCCACACTTGTTGACCCGGCTCGAACTCAACGGAGGAGGCATTGTGATCATACCACCTCTTCATGTCCTCCTGGCTGGCCTCGAGGTTCGCCTTGGCCAGCTCCCTGAAGCGCCGGGTCTGACTGCGTAGGGCCAGGATGTATTTGAAGACGTCTGGAGGGGTCTTTAGGGGGGCCATCTCCCAACCTTCCTTGACTAGGCTGAGGGGCCCTCGCACAGGGTGCCCGTACAGGAGTTCAAAAGGGCTAAAGCCGAGGGACTTCTGGGGGACTTCTCGGTAGGCGAAGAGGAGGCACGGGAGTAGTACATCCCACTGGCGACGGAGGGGCTCTTCCAATCCCCCAATCATCCCCTTGAGAGTGCGGTTAAACCGCTCCACTAGTCCGTTCCCTTGGGGGTGATAGGGGGTCGTGAATCTGTAGGTGACCCCGCATTGTTGCCAGAGGGACTTCATGTATTTGGAGATAAAGTTCGTGCCTCGGTCGCTGACGACTTCTCGGGGAAAGCCCACCCGGGAGAAGATCCCCATTAGGGCCCGGCCAACCACCGGAGCTGTCACGGTCCGTAGGGGCACCGCCTCGGGGTAGCGGGTGGCATGGTCCACCAGTACTAAGATGAACCTGTGTCCTTGTGCCGTGCGGGGGTCCAGAGGCCCCACAATGTCTATCCCCACCCTCTCGAACGGGGTGGTGACCACAGGGAAGGGTTGCAGAGGGGCTTTCAGCTTCCGACCACTCTTCCCGCTGGCTTGGCATGTGGGGCAAGATCGGCAGTGGTTCAGGACGTCGTTCCTCATTTTCGGCCAGAAAAAGTGGGTCACTAGGCGGCTGTACGTTTTGTCCTGGCCCAGGTGTCCAGCCAGGGGGACATCGTGGGCCAGGTTGAGCAGGAAGTCTCTGAAGCGGAGAGGTACCACCAGTACTCGACCGGCCCCCAGCTCGGCGATTCTTTGTTCGCTGTATAGCTGGTCGTTATCCCAGTAGACCCAGTGAGTTCCGGTGGAGTCCCCTGCGTTCTGGGCGCTGGCTTGTTGGCGGAGTCCCTCGAGGGAGGGACAGGTCTTTTGTTCCTGGCGGAACTGTTCTTGGGTGGGCCCCCCTTCTTGACGCCACTGAGCCAGGCCGGGAAGGTCCTGGGGTTGCGCGTCCCCTTCGGTCGTTGGTTCTGGGGGGCTGGCCTCGTCGTGGTCTTCTACTGGGGCGACCGGGGGCGGAGGTGCTGGCCATTCCGGTTCTTCTGATCGGGGGACGGCACGGGCGGCCATGGACCGGGTGGTTATGCAGGCCCAGTCCGGGAGGCCCAGCATCCCCAGGTGCTCTCTTCTCTCAACGGTGGCCAACGGGGAACTCTCGAGGTCATTCCCCAGGAGGCAGTCCACGGGGGCATCGTCCCGGACCGTCACCTTCAACAGGCCGGAAACCCCTCCCCATTCGAATGGGACGCAGGCCATTTGACACATACTTTCAGAGTTGTCTGCCGAGCGGACAGGGCAGAGAATGTTCGGCAGGATCTGCTCGGGCTTCACCAGGTGACAGCGGACGGCCGTCACACTAGCGCCTGTGTCACGCAAGGCCTCGGCTCGCTGTCCATTAATGGTCACCCACTGACCGTATTTCCGGGTGTTAGCGGGTAGGGGAGCCCGCGGGATCATGTCTCTTCCCCCTAAGCACGCCAGGACCATGGCGGCCGGTTCCCACTCTTGCTGGGCCGGCTCATACCCTTCTGGTTCCTCCGATAATCGCTCTTCCCCCAGGGCGGCGGCAGCTACCTGGCGGGGCTTGGGTGTTTGGTTCTGCGGGCAGCTCGGGTCATTGGCGTAGTGGCCGACTCGCTGGCATCGGTGGCACGTGACGTTGGCCCGGAACCCAGGACGCAACGGGGGGTTGCTCCGGCCGGCCGGAGGCGGGGTGCTGGCCACGGGGGTTGCCGGCAAGGCGTCTCTCCCTCGCCCCTGGCCTCCTCCTCCACCCCGAGGACGGTGCTGGCTTTGGTTGCTTCGATTCTGCTCGTGTGGCCCTCTCCGGCCCACTCGGGTGCTTTCCCATCGGTCAGCTTCGGCGGCGAGCTGCCGGGGGTCAGTCAGCTTACTGTCGAGGAGGTGCTGCCTGAGCTCGACGAAACAGTTGTTTGACAGGTGCTCCCATACCATAAGGTTAAAGAGTTGTTCGTAGGTGGTGACATGGCTCCCCTTGATCCAACCCTCGAAGGCACGGCTGAAATAGTTCACGTATTCTACCCAAGTTGTACCTGGGATCCGGGTGCAATCTCTGAACCTCTGGCGGTACATCTCGGGTGTGAGGCCGTAGCGGGTGAGTAGGGCAGCCTTCATGTGGTCGTAGGACGACATTTGGTGATCTGGGAGCTGCAGCAGGGCATCGCGACCCTCGTTGACGAACCTCCCCCATAGTCCGGCTCCCCAATCACTCCGGTCGATCCGGTGGGAGGTCATGGCGATCTCGTAGGCTTTAAACCACTGTTGTATGTCGTCTTCTCGGACATACTCGCGGACAACATCCTTGGGGATGTGGACTTTTTTCTCGGTTGGCCCCGGGGTGTGCGGTCGCTCAGGCACCCCCAGTTCTTTACTCTGTTTCCGAAGTTCTATTTCCGCCAGTTGGCGCTCGTGTTCGAGTGTTATTCTCTTCTCCTCCAGCTCTCTCTGTCTCTGCTTCTCTTCTCGTTCTTCTCGGAGCCGCATATGCTCTAGGTTGAGTTTCTGTTCGGCTAACTTGAGTTCCCCATCCATCTTGAGTCGTGCCATTTCCAACTCGTGCAGTCTGGTTCTTTCTCTTTCTCGGATCTCCTCCTGCGAGAGGCCCGTTCCCCGCTCCTCGGGAGCCGTGGCGTTCCCCTCTGGTGCGACACTGTTTTGGTCGGAGGGTCCGGCGATCCCAGTTTCCGTCCACGACTCAAGGGCGTGCTTTAGATCATCTTTGGTACTCAGGCCGGTGGTAGCAATGCCAAGTTCTATGCAGAATTGTTTAAGTTCGCGGTGGCTGTATTCTTCTAACTTATCCATTTGGAATTTCTCAGTGGAACCGCTATCTTTGGCTGACATCGTGGTTTTGTCGTGGGGTGAGCTACTCTCTGTACGATTACGCGTTGATTCGGATCGCGCCGCTGGCCACCAATGTTAGAAAGGTTAGACGGACCGGGAGGGTCGGCCGAGGTCAGGGGGAGAGGTCTCCGGGGAGAGCCGTCTCCAGCGATCGTACAGACAAGTAACTTTCCCCCCACAGACAGATACCACACAAGGATAAGATTCAGCGTTCTTTATAAGCACTTCTTAAGGTACGGTTGAATGGTACAAGGAGGTCTGGACTCAGGAGTCCCCTCGATTCAAGTCTCTCAAGGTAGGGAAGGGGGTAGCGGGACAGTCTGTTTACCAGTCAGGTAGTTCGGATGAGATGATGATTAGCTCACAATCCTCGAGCTTGGTGGTTTAGCTGGTACGGGCCGCGGCAGCGCCAGCAGGTCCCGGTCGAGATGGTCAGTACACGGTCCGCGGCAGCGCCAGCAGGTCCCGGAAAGATGGTCAATATACGGTCCGCGGCAGCGCCAGCAGGTCCCGGTGAGGATGGTCGTTACAACGGGCCGCGGCAGCGCCAGCAGGTCCCGACGAGGATAGATGTTGCAGAAGGCAGCGCCAGCAGGCAGGACGATGGTTCGCAAGATAGGGCTACGGCAGCGCCAGTAGTCCGTCAAGGCTGAGTTCTCTCGGTGTCTCTCGACTCCAGGATACAACTGCCTTCCTGCTCCGGAGTTGCCCCAGTTATAGGGCAGGCGCCCCTTTGATGTCCGGGCCCTCACACTTGGAGGTCGGAGGGCCCGGGATGAAGGTGTCCAGACACCCAGCAGAGGGTGGAGCCAGCGCCTGGGGGAGCTGGAGGCGATCGGCACCTGGCGGGGGAAGAGCTCTTGACGCTTCGTTCTCCCATTGACCTGCCAAGTGGTCCGCTTACCTCCTGGGTGGATGGTGGTGCCGGGATGTCGGGGCCGGCCAGGCCCGGGGTTAGGGTCGGGGCGAGGCCACGCGGCCTCGTGGTGCAGGGCCCAAGATGGCGGCTTGACCCGGCCGGGGAAGCCGAGGGGGCTGGGGCCCGTGATGTGTGGAGGTCCGAGGGTAGAAGATCCGTCGGGAGACGGGGTGCAGGTGCCTTTCGTGGGTTACACCTGGCGGGCCGGAGCTGGGGCCGTGTCGTGCGGGGAGGGAGCAAGCCCTTCGTGTGGCCTGTCCAACACTCACCTCTACTGGCCCAGAATGAAAGCGGATGTAGAAGCCCACTGCAAGTCCTGTCCCACGTGCCAGGCCAGTGGGAGGAGTGGAGGGAAGCGCAAGGCTCCCCTCCAGCCCTTCCCTGTCGTCAGTACCCCCTTTGAGCGGGTCGGGATCGACATTGTAGGACCTCTGGACCCCCAACTTCCCAGGGGCACCGGTTCATCCTAGTCCTGGTGGACCATGCCACTCGTTACCCTGAGGCCATCCCCCTGCGCACCGTCACAGCCCCCGTGGTGGGCCTGGCGCTGATGGGGATCTTCTCCCGCATGGGTTTTCCCCGCGAGGTCGTGAGCGATCGCGGTACCAACTTTATCTCCCGATACATGAGGTCCTTATGGCAACAGTGCGGGGTGTCCTACAAGTTCACCACCCCGTACCACCCCCAAGGAAACGGCCTGGTAGAGCGGTTTAACCGGACTCTGAAGGGGATGATCGCGGGCCTGGAAGAGACCCTCCGGCGTAAGTGGGACCTCCTGCTCCCCTGCCTCCTATTCGCATACCGAGAAGTTCCCCAGAAATCCTTGGGTTTCAGCCCCTTCGAGCTACTCTACGGGCACCCCGTCAGGGGGCCCCTCAGCCTGGTCAAAGAAGAGTGGGAGGCGGCGCCCCGAGGCACCCCCCGAGACGTGTTCCGTTATGTCCTGACCCTCCGCAATCAGACTAGGAGATTCCGGGAAATGGCAGAGGCCAATCTGGAGGCGAGTCAGGAGGAGATGAAGCGCTGGTACGACCAGAATGCCGCGCTAGTCGAGTTTCAGCCGGGCCAGCTGGTGTGGGTCATGGCCCCCGTGAAACCCTGCGCTCTCCAGGATAAATGGACCGGGCCCTTCAAAGTAGTTGAGCGAAAGAGCCCGGTCACGTACTTGGTAGACGTCCAGTCACCCCGGGACCCCCTCCGGGTCCTCCACGTGAACCGCCTCAAGCCCCACTTTGTGCGGACCGAGCTGAGCCTCCTACTGGCCACTGACGACGGGTCCGAAGAAGAGTCGGATCCTCTCCCTGATCTTCTATGCACCAAGGAGAAGGACGGCTCCGTAGAAGGAGTGAACCTCTCCCCGTCTCTCACTCCCCAGCAGCGTGAGGATTGCCGCCAGCTCCTAGGGCAGTTTCCGGACCTTTTCTCCCTGGTCCCCAAGGTCACCGACTGGTGTGTCCATGATGTGGATACCGGGGACAGCCCACCAGTGAGACACCGAGCCTACCGAGTCCCCGATCGGGTCCGGTCCTGTATCCAAGCCGAAGTCTCGAAAATGTTGACCCTAGGCGTGATCGAACCCTCAGACAGCCCCTGGGCCAGCCCCGTGGTCCTGGTCCCAAAAGCAGCCACCCCCGGGGTCGCTCCGGAACTCCGCTTTTGCGTGGACTACCGGGGGCTCAATGAGGTCACCCGAGCCGATGCCCACCCCATTCCCCGAGCCGACGAGCTCATTGACCGGCTCGGAGCTGCCCGGTTCCTCAGCACCTTCGATCTCACCTGCGGCTACTGGCAAATTGCGCTCACAGAGGGAGCCAAGGAGCGGTCCGCCTTCTCCACCCCGGATGGGCACTATCGCTTTTGCGTAATGCCCTTCGGGATGAAAAATGCCCCGGCCACCTTCCAGCGACTGGTAAATAGAGTCCTGGCCGGGCTGGAAAAATTCAGTGCTGCATATCTCGACGATATCTCAGTTTTCAGTTCCGAATGGAGCGAGCACCTCCAACACCTCCGGAGGGTGCTAAACACCCTACGCCAGGCGGGCCTCACCGTGAAAGCCAGCAAATGCCAGATTGGGCAAGGTTCGGTAACCTACCTGGGGCACCAGGTCGGGAGCAGGCAGGTCGCCCCTCTACAGCCCAAAATCGACGCCATCCTAGCCTGGGAACCTCCCACTACCCAAACAGAGGTCCGAGCCTTTCTGGGCCTCACGGGCTACTATCGGAGATTCATCCGGAATAACGACAGCCTGGTCGGTCCCCTCATGGGGCTCACGTCCAAGAAGCAGCCCAAGAAGGTACAGTGGTCCCCTGCCTGCCAAGAGGCGTTCAATCACCTGAAAACGGCCATGTGTACGGCCCCCGTCCTCCAGGCCCCCGACTACTCCAAAGAGTTTGTGGTACAAAGTGATGCCTCCGAGCATGGCATCGGGGCCGTCCTCTCCCAAGTAAATGACCAGGGTCTGGACTAGCCCGTGGCCTTCCTCAGCCGACGGCTGTTGCCCCGGGAACAGAGATGGAGTACCATCGAGCGCGAGTCGTTCGCAGTAGTCTGGGCCCTCAAGAAACTACGCCCTTACCTGTTCGGCACCCATTTCAGGGTCCAGACCGACCATCGCCCCTTGCAATGGCTCATGCAGATGCGAGGAGAAAACCCCAAGCTCCTGCGGTGGTCAATCTCCCTCCAGGGGATGGATTTCACCGTGGAACATCGCCCTGGTACGGACCACGCCAACGCCGATGGCCTCTCCCGATTCTTCCACCTCAGCGAAGAGAACCCCCAAGAAGATGGGTAGTTCTCTCCGGCTTTCAGCTGGGGGGGACGCGTGTTAGACCCGGCCCTCGTAACATAGTCAGACCTGACCCCTGCACCTCACACCATCCCCAGCCCCTGGACTGGCCGATCCATCCCACCAGAACACACACACCCGACCCGGACTTCCCCCGTCCGTAGGCCTTCCTCCTTCGGCCACCCCGGGCCCGCGTGCCCACTTCATGCACCAAGATGGCCGCCCGGCCCCAGCGCGACCCTAGCCTACAGGCGCCACTCCAGCTGGAGGACATCGCGCTCCCCTTGGGATGAGAAAGGGAGGAGCAGTTTCCATCACACCTCTGCGCTTCCCTGGGAAGGTGGGTTTCGATCGACCCGCCGGCCTCCCCGAGGGCTGGCGCCACGCCTGCTGGGTGTCGGGGGCTCCTCCCGACCCGGCCCTGAAAGGATCAAAGGACAATGGCAGGAAACCCCCAACAAGCGACCCCCAGGTGACAAGACCCCTGCCTGCACAGACTCCGGACATCAAAGAGGAGTCGCCCTATAACAAGGGGTGCCCTGGGACTGTCCGACAGATTCGCCTCGGAAACACCTGAGCCCTGCTGAGTGACTCGCGGCTCCCTGAAGATCGTAAGACCTCTGAACTTGTGCTTGAGCCCTGCTGAGTGACTCGCGGCTCCCTGAAGATCGTAAGACCTCCGAACTTGTGCTTGAGCCCTGCTGGGTGACTCACCGGCTCCCTGAAGATCGTAAGACCTCCGAACTTGTGCTTGAGCCCTGCTGAGTGACTCGCGGCTCCCTGAGGATCGTAAGACCTCCAAACTTGTACTCGAGCCTGCTGAGTATCTCGCAGCGCCCCTAGACTCCCTCGGTCCCGCCGGACCCCACGACGACAAGCGTATCCCCCAGCTCGAGGATTGTGAGCTGTGCGCCGGATACACTCCTGCATTTGATCCATTCCCCCAAAGACTGTCCCGCTACCTCCTAACCCCCCCTCCAGGACTTGTGAGCCCGCGCTCTACTTGTATATATATTGCCTTGCTGATCATAAAGATCTGACCACTCCGAACTGATAAAGATTTACTCTTAAGAACTCTCGGTGTGGTGTCTCTTTGTCGTGTGGTGCCGAGTGTACGATCCTAGATACGAGATTCCTCCCCTGAGGAGTCTCCCGCCAGTGCCCGGCTACGATACCTCGAGGGTTGGTCTCAGGACAGTAAGGGCCCCCTCCGGGCCCCTCTGAGGTCGCCTTCTAACAGTCTCCATGACAACCAGCATGCATGTAGGCCTTTATACTTGTCCCTCTTGTGTCCCCTAAGTAATTTGGAGCTTCACACACAGGTACGGTGTGTTCCGGGGCCCTAGGGCACCCCAAATGCATAGCAACGGCCCGTACAGGCGTGTGTACGCTCCGTCTCACTATGGGTGTTCTCGCGTATGCGTCCTCATGGTGGTATGGACCGTACACACGCGTGTACGCTCACTATCACTATGAGTACGCATACGCGAGAACACCCATAGTGAGACGGAGCGTACACGGGTGCGTACACTCACTATCCCTAGGGGTACACATACGGCAGCAATCCCATAGTGATACGGGAACGTACACAGGCCCTTGTTGCGAAAGTACGGTGCTTTTCACACATCACAGTGGTGACAGGCAGCACACAGGAAGGAATAGGGCTGACATACTTGTCCATGGATGGACAGCAAGGCATTGTCTGGGCAGTACTACATGTGTGGGGCACAGGTGTGAAAGGCTGTGATGTGGCACATTACTCCTGAGTCGAGAACGCACCAGATGTATGATGAGATGTGTACACATGTAATGTGTGATGGTGCAATGTGTGCCAGGCATGCCCTTGACTCCTTTGACATGTGTGCATGTCGTACTGCACACTTGGGTTGAGCTTCACTGGCATGGCACGGACAACAACACACGCAAGTGTCCCCTGAGGCCCGGTACAGGGGTTACCACACCTGACATGTCACTACCCACGGTGCACGATGTGACTATGTCAGGTATGTGTGGGGGGTTCCCATTAGGTTGATGTTGGAGCTCCCTCAAAAGCATTAGCTGTTGCAGCAACCAACATGTGTCTGTGTGTAGATTGACATGGCACACTGTTCCGCACACCATGCCACATGTGGTATTGGATGTGAGGTGCGTATGTATGCATGGGACACGGAGTAGCGTAACAAGGACATGTCTGCATCCTCTCTATGAATGTGTGGTGAGTCATCACATGTACACCTTCATGGCAAGGTGTGTGGGCTGTCCTACTGTAATGTCATGTGACCTGTGGCTCTAGTGTTCCGCTACCAGTCTCTGCAATCGACATCCTACTTCTGCTGATGTGTGGATGTATGTCACTCCTGTCTTGCGTCTGGCTGCTCACTTACAGTGGGACCCAGCTAATCCCATGCCATGGCATGTGGAGGTTCACAATCTCCGTGTGTAGCTGGGTCTTGGTAGGGGTGTCACCTGGCAGCCATACGTGTCCAGGGCATGTGGCACATACCTGACTCCGTATGTAGCATATGTGTATTGACAGATTAACATGTGCTCAGTACAAATTATTTGTTGTTGTGGTGCACTCACTCTTCCTTGTCACTTCCAAATTACTGCAGAGCGCCGCCTCTTCCCCGAGCAATTCCGGACTTGGCTGCCATGCGGGAGAATGACTGTATCCGGTGCTACCGCTTCCCCCAACCGTTGATTCTGGAGTTGACGGCGAGACTGGCACCACACCTGCAACCGCTGCACAGGTATCCTACGGCACTGACACCCAAGCTGAAGGTAATGGCAGCCCTACATTTTCTTGCCACGGGTACCTTTCAAAATACCATAGCTCATGTTGGTGGCATGTCCCAGAGCATGTTCTGCCGTGTGCTGCATGATTTCTTAGAGGACATGTTGATTCACCTGGATGACTTCATCCATTTCCCAACCCCTGCAATGTTGACTGGGGTCAAGCGTGGATTCTATGCCCTGGGAGGGATGCCCCGTGTCATTGGGTCCATAGATGGGACACATGTGGCTTTGGTACCACCACAGGCACAGGAGGTAGCGTACAGGAATCGCAAGCACTACCACTCCATCAATGCCCTTGTGGTGTGTCTGTCCAACATGGTGATTTCACATGTCTGTGCTCGTTTTCCAGGATCAGCACACGATGCCTACATCATGAGGCGTAGCAGGATGCCTGAAATGATGACGCAGCTGCGCAACGAACGAGCATGTGTTGTTGGTGGGTACAGTCTGTCTGTCCTGTATTTTGCGTAGACTTCCTGCCCGACCGCTTCTCCTGTCCTACTTATGTCCATGTGGTTTCCATGTAGGGGACGCTGGCTATCCCAACATGCCATGGCTGATCACACCTCTCCGCAACCCCATCACACCGGCCCAGCTCCGCTACAACACCGCCCATGGCCGGACAAGGCGAGTGATAGAGAGGACGTTTGGCCTCCTGAAGAGCCGATTCCGATGCCTCCACAAGACCGGTGGCGCGCTCCCATATGCCCCGGCGAAGGTCTGCAAAATCTTCATGGTCTGCTGCATGCTGCACAACATGGCAGTTGAGAAAGCTGTGCCACTCATCCTGGATCAAGATGATCAGGACCATCCACCCGTAGAGGATGAAGGGCTTAGCAATGGGGCTAGTGATGTGGAGGACGTGGTTCCGCAAGAGGACATCCGGACTCGGCTCATACGCGACTTCTTTGCTTAGTGGTGAGTACCAGTGTCTGTGTGTGCACGCATTGGTCCCCGTGTGGCATGTGTTGCGATGTGTGTGTCCATCTGCATGTATGCCACGTGAGTCAGAGGTGTGTGTGGATGTGTCACTGGAGTGATGGTGGCAGTGATGTGTATTTCCCCAGTCATAATTGTGACCTTGCATGTTGTCATCCTTACATGTGTCGAGTACATGCACATGCAAGTGGCTGTGCTTTTTGTGGCTGACTTCTTGTATGCCTCTCATCCCCAGGTTCTTGCGCATGCCGTCTGCTGGTTGCATTGTTGTGGCACTGCTATTCCTCATGGACACGTCATCGTGTGCTGACTCAGCGTTACACGCACGGACAAGTTTGTAAGTCTCCTTAGGGTAAGGGATGCATCAGGGGTGTATTGGGTGTGGCAGTTGTTCACGATGTATGCACACTGCCCCTGTCGATGTTTGGTTCCTCTGCAGACATGTCGCATCACCATGGAACACATTACATGCAGCTGGGTACACCTGAATAGATGGTCAGACTTGTTGACAGTCATCAGTGATGGGATTGTGGAATGTGATGATGGCATCAATGTGTGTTACACTGCCCTCGGACACATACGGTTTGCCTTGGCTTGACATGCTGTGGGACTTCCACATCAGCGGATTAATGGTGTATGGCAGTCTCTCCGTGAGCAGCAGGGGGTGTTTAGCTGTTAGCCGACACTTGTGTGCCAGTTCCATGGCTATCACACATTTGTGCTGCAGAAGGGGGGTTCCAGTGTTGGACCCACATGTTACTCCACATGACCCCTTCATGTGTACTCCAATTTGCCTCTGCAATCCCGAATACATGACTAATAAAGGTGTCCCTATGCCTCCAAGGTGCCTCTTCTCAGTCAATGCTGGTGTGTTGCCACGGTGCATCAGGCATGTCTGGCATGGTTTTCCATGATAGTGGCTATGTGTCTATGTGTAGAGTAGCAAGATGCAAGCTGTTTGTGTGGGATTTGACTGTGTATTGTGCATGTAGTCAATGACTGTGTGGGTATTGTGACATGTGCCATCCCCATGCATCCAACGTTGGCCAGGCCACCATTCTCTGCATCCACCTGACTCAAGCTTGCAGGACATGGTTCTGCCACCTGTCCACACATACCTGGGTGCCCCCCAGGACACTCCACATGATCCCTGACCTCTGCGCATGGCTGTCGCTGTACTCAATATGTCTGTCGGCACGGTTGTGCGGCCAACCCCTCAGCTGGTTGGGCCCATCACGGGTGTGTATGGTGCTCCTTGTCTCTCTTTTTTATTTTTTTTTTATTTTATTGTGCAGAGAAAAAGTGTACAAGCACGGGCCTACAACCTCCTGGGCCGGCCGCTAGTATTCAAAATGATCGAGCAGGTCAAAAAGAACATTGACTGGCCCACAGGGACTCCGCTAAGTTACAGAAGATCAGCCTGCACAAAAGGGAGGTCAGGATATACTCTTTTTACATAAATATCAACAAAAATAAAGAAAAACAAAAAGCAAGGCGAAAAACATTGAAAGGGCGTCTAACCACAGTAGAGGAACTCCACACCCGACCACCCTGGGGTGGTCAATAAAAAGGAGGGGGGTATGAGAGGGAGGGGGGGGGCCACGGGAAAACCAAATCTATACACAGATGAACAAATTAAGCAAGGAACCCTCAAGGATCAGGGGGACAAGGCAACCTCAGACGTATCCACCAGGGGGGAAGAACAGATAGTCCCTCGATACACATTCCACTGACCCCAGATTCTACCCCACGCCCCCGGTTTACCACGAGCCACATACACCGTCTTCTCCCTGAACATGCACCAGTCCATGTTCTCCTTCCATACGGACACGGTGGGAGGCCGTTGGGAACCCCAAAGCTGCGCAATATCTCTCTTTGCGATCATGTTCCCAAGGGCCGTCCACCGAGCCTGGGCCGCGCTATAGTCATTGGGCTCCCACACATTCAGAACACATCGGCGCACCTCCGGCAGCAGAGCGACCCCAGTGACTCGTTTCATAACATCATGCACCTGGCGCCAATATTCCGCCACCTCGCGGCACTCCCAAAGGATGTGGAGAAAGGTGGCACTGAGCCCGCAGCCACGCTTACAGAGCCCGTCGTCAGAAAACCCCATCGAGACCAAACGGGGACCCGTCACATAGACACGATGGAGAATCTTAAGCTGGACCAGACGGAGACGGGCCGGGATGGCAACCTCCTTAGGGGAGGACAGCGCAGACTGCCAGTCCTCGTCGTCCAACTCAACCCCATCACACGTCCACGCCTCCCGAAGTCGCACCAAGAGATCAGCCCGATTATTTATTAGTTTTTTATAAATCAGGGAGATAGTACTGTCGGGGACGTGGCCGTCGAGTATACGGTCCTCGAGAGGCGAAGAAACAGGGACCGTGGTCCCCTCCCCAAAGACCGAGAGCAGGGCGTGCCGAACCTGGGCATAGCGGAAGAACTCCCTTTCACTAAGCTCGCACTCGCTCTGAAGCGCCGCGAAGGATTTAACCGCGCCTTTAACCCATAGGTCCCCCACTCTGCTAATGCCCTCCTTGTCTCTCTTGCCTAATACAATGTGACCCATGTGTGTCCTGTGCAAGACTCAGGCCCCAGGGTGTGGATGGTTGAAGTCAAATGAGAACTCAGGCATAGTTAGACTTTACAAGACACATGTAAGGTAATAATGCACTTAATAGGCATCTTCTCTTTATGGTGTGACTTTTTATTTTGGTTGGGGTGGGGGGGGGGTTTGACATGAGGGGCTTTCCGGGTGTGTGGAATCCAAAGTTCACTAGGGGAGTTGGTGTCCTTGCCATTGTGAATCCTCAGAGTCCATGCCACAGTCTTTGTCAACATTGGTCAGACAGTGACCAGCAAGTCCATGTGGCAGAGAATGTATTTTGCTGCTGTGCTGCTGTTTCTCCAGTGGGCCAGGTGCCAGGCCAGGTGTCCTGTGAGATGGTGCTGTTGCGCCGACCCTCACGGTCTTTTCCGTGCACGACCCGCCCTCCTGCGGGGAGCCTCAGAAGCAGGCCGTGACGATGTTTGGGATGCTCCATCGGATGTCTCCTCCTCCTCCTCCTGATCCCTCCCTGTGGGTGGTGATGTTCTACGCCTGCTGGCACAGGGAGGGTTGCCCATGTTGTCGGCCATCCGACGGAGTGTACTGTGAATTCCCGTGAACACCGTCACGAGCTCAGCCTGTCTGTCCTCCATCCTCCGTTGGTGTTGCAGTAGACAGGCATGTTGCTCCGCATGTTGCTGGGCCTGCTGGGTCTTGTACTCATCGAGGGTCCCCTTCATCTCATTGAGGGTGGACACAACCTGGGCCATGCCCGTGGTGTCCTGTCGGTATGTGTCCAGGATGTTACGGACATGGGAATATACCGGTTCCCCAGCCAACAGGTCAGGCTCGCGACTCCGCCGTCCTCCACTCCCACCACCCCTGCCCACTTGCACCTGGCCTGCCGTTGTGGGCACATCGGGTCTCCAGGACCCCTGAGGGGTGGCATTTGCGTTGCCGCCTGCCTCCTCCTGGGTGCCCGGGACACCGTGTCCCTCCTGGCCAGCCTGGCTGCATTGTGGTAGTGGGGCAGGGATCCTGGGTGTCTCCTGGGATGTGGCAGGAGTGGGGGTGGCGGTTGGCCCAGTTGTACCTGACGTAGGTGCTGCAGGTCGTTGGACACCAGAGGGGCCAGGTTGGTCGGGGGCGGGTTCGTCCACAGAGTGGTGAGAGTCGTCGCTGGCGGTGGCTCCGTCATCCCGCCGAGCCGGGTCCTGTGAGTCTTCCCCCCAGTCTTGGGGGGTGATCCACGACGTTGACCTGTGTGTGAGAGAGACAATGTTAATTTTGTTCCATGCAACATCCATGTTTCATTGGTTTCTAAGTTGGCACATTTCCTCTGGGAATTTGGATATGTCTTGCATTCCACTCACAGTGCACTTGTACATGGGTAGGTCCCTTGGCCACAGCTTTTGCGACTTTACCTATGTGTGTCACAGTCTTACTTGCTGCGTCAATTGTGACTGCAGTCAGCAGTGGAGTGGGCAGGTGTGGCGAGCCATGCATTGGCGCCTTCCCTGTTGCACTGTACGTGGGCACATGGAGTGGTTCCACACACTTGGATAATGCAGGTAGCTGTCGTTGTGCTCGTGCACAGGTTGTGACATGGCCCTGTGTTTTGCCATGGAGAAGAGGGGGGGTTCTGGCACTGGCCACCCTTGTCTACATGCACGCAGTCCACCTGCTGACGAGCAGACATTCCCACACCCCACAAGGCTGATTTGCTCTCCCTGTGTGTCCCTTTCTCGCTCCCTCTCTGTCCCCCTCTCCCTCCCTCTGTGTGTCGGCCTCCTCCCTCTGTCCGTCTCCCTCTGTCTCCCTCCCTCTCTGTCCCCCTCTCCCTCCCTCCGTGTGTCAGCCTCCTCCCTCTGTCCGTCTCCCTCTGTCTCCCTTTCTCCCTCCCTCTGTCAACCTCCTCCCTCTGTCCGTCTCCCTCTGTCTCCCTTTCTCCCTCCCTCTGTCAACCTCCTCCCTCTGTCCGTCTCCCTCTGTCTCCCTTTCTCCCTCCCTCTGTCAGACTCCTCCCTCTGTCCGTCTCCCTCTGTCAACCTCCTCCCTCTGTCCGTCTCCCTCTGTCTCCCTTTCTCCCTCCCTCTGTCACCCTCCTCCCTCCCTCTGTCTGTCTCCCTGTGTCCACCTCTGTCTCCCTCCCTCTCTGTCCCCCTCTCCCTCCCTCTGTGTGTCACCCTCTGTCACCTCAGCCCAGCTTCCTGGGCACACACTGTTGGCAGATCTTTGAATGGCCCTTGGATTGTTGATGGGAGTTTGTTTCTGATCTCCAGGCACCCATTGGGTGTAGTGTGTGTGTCTGCACTGCTGCTGTGGTGGTGTGTGCTGCCACTCTTTCACAGTGTTGGCTGTTCATTAGCTGCTGTCATGTGCAAGAACGTGCTGTCACCCCCATGTGTTGCTGCAAGGCGTCCGCCATTTTCTGGCGAGTCTTTCCTGTGTGGGGACACACTGTTTGTCTGGCTGTGACCTAGGCCATATGGGCAGAGGGCATTGTTGTCTGCTTCTGATTTGCACTATGTGATTTTTTGGGCCCACACTCCCGCCATGTGGCTTACCGTGTCATGTGTTGGTGTTTTCTGTGGCCTGTGACTTGACATTGTCCAGCTGGGTGCATGGGGCATGGTGGCGCCAGTGGCATGTGCGTGTTCATGGAGTGTGGTTGAGTCATGCAATAGCTTGGGGTGGTTGCGTGCCTGTTTGTGAGTTTGGTTGTGGATGAGGTTCCCCCCATGTGAGGTGAGTTGTTTGTGTACTCACCCGGGTCTCGGAGTCCTTCTAATCCGTTGACTGCCACCACCGGCAGTATGGCCATCACCCTCTCCTCCCAGGGATGGTATTCTATGCGTCTGCGGGGCGGCCCTCCTCCAGTGACGGTGGCCTGGTTGTGGTCGTCGGTCATTTTGGCTCGGACCCTCCTCCGCAGATCGTACCACCTGGCTTGGCATTCATGCCTGGTCCTTCTGGTGTCCGCAACAGCATTCACAGCATCGACGATGGTCTGCCACATGGCTGTTTTTTCAGAAATGCTGGTCTGTCTGACCAATGTTCCAAAGAGGTATGGCTCAACTCTGAGGATTTCATCGACAAGGACCTCCAACTCTCGGCTAGTGAACTTTGGATTCTTGTTAGTGGGCATGGTGAGGGGTGTGGGTGTGGATGGGGGGGTGGTGTGGATGGTTGTGGGTGTGTGGGTGTGGTTGTTTGGGTGTGTGTGTGCATGTGATGTGGGGGTGTTTGTGAAGGTGTGTGTGTGAAGGTGTGCAAGTGTAAGGTGTAGTAAAGGTTCAAGTATGGTGCTGTAGGTTGTCTGTGGGGTCTGGCAGCAGTGAGTCTGTTGCAAAGGCTCATGGTTTGTGTGTGTGGTCCCTTTTTATTGGTCCATTGGTGGGTGTGGCTGTGTTTGAACTTTGGGTGGGTGTGTTATAAGGAGTGGTTGTGTTTTGGGCCTCTGTTTTGGATTTTGGCAGTTGCAGGTCAGTGATTGTGTTGTTTTTGAGCTTGTTGGACATGTTTAGTGGCTTTGTGCCATTCGAATGGTGTATTCTTGTGTTGTTTTGCTTTGTCCTGGTTGTGTACGTGTGTTTTTAACGTGTGTACGGTGTGTACTTCGGGCATTTTGTTGTACAGGGCTGTCCTTGTATATGGCTTGGTACGACTCGTACATGCGCGATGTTGTGTGAAGGTGCTGGTGTTGGGGCCTGGGGTACGCTCCATACGTCCGCTGGTGAGGGTACGGTTCGTACATACACGGGGGGTACAACACGTACACGGGTGGGGGTACGACTCGAACGTACACGGGTGTACATACACGGGTGGGGGTACGACACTTACACAGGTGTACATACACTGGTGGGGGTACGACACGTACACGGGTGTGGTACGACTCGAACGTACACGGGTGTACATACACGGGGGTACGACACGTACACGGGTGTACATACACGGGTGGGGGTACGACACGTACACGGGTGTACATACACGGGTGGGGGTACGACACGTACACGGATGTGGTACGACTCGAACGTACACGGGTGTACATACACGGGGGGGTACGACACGTACACGGGTGTACATACACGGGTGGGGGTACGACACGTACACGGGTGTACATACACGGGTGGGGGTACGACACGTACACGGGTGCGGTACGACTCGAACGTACACGGGTGTACATACACGGGGGGTACGACACGTACACGGGTGTACATACACGGGTGGGGGTACGACACGTACACGGGTGTACATACACGGGTGGGGGTACGACACGTACATGGGTGTGGTACGACTCGAACATACACGGGTGTACATACACTGGGGGTACGACACGTACACGGGTGTACATACACGGGTGGGGGTACGACACGTACACGGGTGTACATACACGGGTGGGGGTACGACACGTACACGGGTGTGGTACGACTCGAACGTACACGGGTGTACATACACGGGGGGGTACGACACGTACACGGGTGTACATACACGGGTGGGGGTACGACACGTACACGGGTGTACATACACGGGTGGGGGTACGACACGTACACGGGTGTACATACACAGGTGGGGGTATGACACGTACACGGGTGTACATGCACGGGTGGGGGTACGACACGTACACGGGTGTCGTACGACTTGAACGTACACAGGTGTACATACACGCGGGGTACGACATGTACACAGGTGTACATACACGGGTGGGGGTACGACACGTACACGGGTGTACATACACGTGTGGGGGAACGACACGTACACGGGTGTGGTACGACTCGAACGTACACGGGTGTACATACACAGGGGGTACGACACATACACGGGTGTACATACAAGGGTGGGGGTATGACACGTACACGGGTGTACATACACAGGTGGGGGTACGACACATACACGGGTGTACATGCACGGGTGGGGGTACGACACGTACACGGGTGTGGTACGACGCGAACGTACACGGGTGTACATACACGGGGGGTACGAAACGTACACGGGTGTACATACACGAGTGGGGGTACGACACGTACACGGGTGTACATACATGGGTGGGGGTACGACACGTACACGGGTGTACATGCACGGGTGGGGGTACGACACGTACACGGGTGTGGTACGACTCGAACGTACACGGGTGTACATACACGGGAGGGTATGACACGTACACGGGTGTACATACACGGGTGGGGGTACAACACGTACACGGGGACAACACGTAGACGGGTGTACATACACGGGTGGGGGTACGACACGTACACAGGTGTGGTACGACTCAGACGTACACGGGTGTACATACACGGGGGGTTCGACACGTACACGGGTGTACATACACGGGTGGGGGTACGACACGTACACGGGTGTACATACACGGGTGGGGGTACGACACGTACACGGGTGTACATACACGGGTGGGGGTACGACTCGAACGTACACGGGTGTACATACACGGGGGGGTTCGACACGTACACGGGTGTACATACACGGGTGGGGGTAGGACTCGAACGTACGGGGGCTGGGGGGGTGTTGGGCGCGTATGCGGGCACATGTCGGCATGGTTGCTATGGGAGTTCGGTGCGGACGGTGTTTTTTCCATCCGGTTGTAACATCGGACGCACGGGATGGATCGTGATTCCGCGGTCGGACTTCACTTTTCACATTTGTACGGTAAATCATCCGGGGACGTGTCGGACACGTTTTCCGACCCGAGGACGTGTGAGGAGTTATTCCCAATGAGATTCGTATGGTCTTTTTCCCATGCGAATCGTAATTGGCAGTTTGTACGGCACTTGTACGATTCGTACGGTAAAAAGACCGGATACGAGTCGTACGGGCCATTTTTTTACCGGATCGTAATTGGCACCCATATAGTCAACTTGGCATTTTGGCAATTTTCCAATCGGCCACATACATGATAATTCACATAGATAAGTGCAACAATGTTACAAATAGGTTGTAGTTTATATTTCAATGGGGTGACTGGATGGCCAGAAAGTGGAAATCACCTCGTATGGATTCAACTTGCATTTTATGTACCTTGTGTGTGGGCCACATGCATTTAAATCGGAACTCTCTGTAGGATATGCTATAGAATGAGTTTCAGTTGCAAATGAAGTTCTATCTCGTATGGATCATGAATCATGACACAATAAATCAGACATCGTTTGCAAAAACTGTAGGCAAAAGTTTCAAAACATGCATGTAATCAGTAAAAGATTAATTCTTCTTCTAAATATGCCACAGGCATGCAAATTGGTACACATCAGTGGCAGGTGTTAGCATTATGCTTCACTTTGAATTATGACTCAAACTACTAAGGTTTCAGAATTCTGTGACAAAATATAAGGCATATTTTACAAAACACAGGACGCCATTGAAAAACATCATATAGTCAACTTCACATTTTGGCTATTTTCCAATAGGCCACATACACGATAATTCACATAGATTAGTGCAACAAGGCTACAAATAGGCTCCTGAACCCAACCAAGAATGGAGAGACCCCCCGGATCCGATGGAATCCCTTCTTAGGTCCTAGGTGGAGCAGCGGGCCGGAGGACGGAGCCATGGACTGGTGGGGTTGCCCGGTCCTAGCCCATCTGATTGCCGGCTGAGAACCTCCAGGCCATAAGGGATCCAGTGTACCCTGTCCCTAGTAATCCGGAGGAATGCTATCGCCCTTTCCAGTAATCCGTGTGCACGGATTGACAGAGGGGACCCAAGGCGCCCACATGCCTGGCCTCCCTGTAGCCCTGGCTGTGCTCGCAGAACTGAACAAGCCCTCATCAGGCCTTCCAGGACAGCCCGGCCACCTGGTAGCACCTTTGGAAAGCATTGCGCATGACCAGATGGCCGAGGTGTTGGGTGTGACCAGATGGCCGGGCCCAAAGGATGGCAATCTGCCCCGCTTGCGCCTTAACAAAAGGGTGCCAACCTGCCCATGGGGAGCTCGGAGACTCTGCGTCCTGGGTGCTCAGAGCCCCAGCTAGTCATCAAGCATGGGGCTGCGAGGGGAGTCCCAGGTGGGCCCCCCAGGCACCTTGCCATCCAGGCAAAGCTGGGGAGGCCTGCCCCTGCGATGGACCCCTTACCTGGGACCTCAGCCTTGGGGCAAGCCGGAGGACAGAGCCAAGATAGGAAGCTGCCAACCCCCCACTGGACCTCAGACCCAGACACGCAGGGGAGGCCTCCATGGTATAGTGGAACCCAGTCCTGGGTGCTCTTGCAGGCAGGGGGCCTGAGGACAGAGCCCAGGATGAAGGAAGGCTGTTCCAGACCCATCTGGTCACTGGCTGAGAACCGCCAGACCCTAAAGGGGTTAGGAGTACCCTGTACCTAGTAATCCAGAGGAAGGCTACCCCTCTTTCTTGTCATCCATACACACCGAGTAAGAGAGGGGACCAAAGCTACAAAAGCACCCAGCCTCCTGGAGCCCTGGCTAGGATCGGGTGAGCAAAGGAGCTCCCATCAGGACTTCCAGGGCGGCCCAGCCATCTGGTAGTGCCATTGGAAAGCATTGCACATGACCAGATGGCCAGGCCCGAAGGACGGCCATCAGGTCGTACAGTGCCTTAACGAACAGGGCTGTCGCTAGCCCTTGGAGGGGACTGGGGATCTGCGGCCCAGGCATTCAGCCATGGTGCTGAGAGGGGGAGCCCTGATGGGCCTCCTACCCGGGACCCGAAGGCACCTTCACACACAGGCGAAGCAGGGGGAGGCCTCCCCATGCCCGGTGGACCCGGACTTAGGGTAGGACAGAGGATGGAGCCCAGGGCGGGAGTGCCCACCCCACGGCCTGGTGGGGCCCCTGGGCCAGGTCGGAGCTCCTGGGCCTGGACACAAAGAGAAGGCCTCCCCGGGCTCACAGGACCTCATTCCGGGTGCTTTGCCATGTGGTGGGCCAGAGGATGGAGCCCAGGATGGGGAGGCACCCATCCCAGGGCCCGTCGGGACCACAGTCAAGGCTCCTGGACCCAACCAGGCAGGATTCGCCCTAGCCACTGTCCCTCATTTCTGCAGGACCAGAGCAGGTGGTAGATCCTTCTCCTACCTTGCAGCCAAGACCTGGAACGAATTCCCCCTCCACCTCCGATGAAGCCCAACACTGCACCATTTCAGAAAGGACTGTTCACACCCCCTCGCTCAGCGCCTTGAGTACATCACGGGTGAGTAGTGCACTCTACAAACCTTGATTGATTGACTGAAGCCTCCCTGGTCCCATCGGACCCCCGTCCCGGGCCCTTGGCCGAGCGGCAGGCTGGGGATGGAACCCGGGGCTGGAGCGCCCATCCCAAGATCCGGCAGGGCCCCGGGGGGCCCTCTCGGGGCTTCAAGACACCCAGAAGCGAAGGGAAGGCCTCCCCAGGCTTGAAGAAACCCTATCCCGGGTACTTTGCCACACTGTGGGCTGGAAGACGGAGCCCAGGCTGGGGGCCCCCCCCCCCCGTCAGAGCTTCTGAACCCAGCCAAGCAGGGGAAGCATCTCTGGGCCAGATGAAATCCCATCCCCAACCCTTGGCAGTGTGGCAGGCAGGAGCATGGAGCACAGGGTGGGAGGGCCCGCCTAGGGGCCTGGGTAGGCCCTTGGGCCCGGTCGTTTCTCCTGAACCCCGCCACACAAGTGAAGGCTTTCTGGGCCCAGAAAAAATGGTCACATGTTCTACTATTTTTGTTCCCCTGGATTTGGACCCTAGCTCAGCCAACACCCGGGAAATCTAGCCAACCGAGGGCTATCCAGGGTGAGCTGACTTGCGTGGCTCTCACCACGTGTTATTATCCAGAATCCCTTGCAAACCCCAACCGTTGACTTTCAAAACCAAATTTTCCTCCCATTTTTGTTCTGGAAAGTTCTGGAATCTGCAATGAGCCACACACTTACTTCCACCCAGCATCCCCCAGTTCTCCCAATACAAATAGCAGGGGAAGCTCTTCCCTTGCTCCCAATGCTGTAAAAACAAAACAAACCCCCCAAAAAATGCAATCCTACTGCTGTAAACCACGGAGGGGTTTCCTGGACGTGTGCAAAGAACGTAACAGTTACGTTCTTGGCACACGGCCACTGTGGTGGAGGATGTGACCGCTACGTCCTTGGCACAGAAAGGGTTAAGGGAGCCTGCAGATACATGGGTTCAGTTGAACCACAGAGGCATACTGAGGAACAAAGGGCCAGATGTGATAGCACCTTCAGCCACAGCCAGAAGTGGTAGCTTCAGCACCAGATGAGTGGTCAGTAAAACTTTAAGGGCACGTTGAAGGGTGGTGGAGATTTGTATGTGGCCAAAGTGTTTGGAAGGCTTGGAAAGAGGATCTGAGTCTCAAAGCAGAACAGTAGTTTATGTAACTCCCAGAGCTTTGAGCTATCATTGCATATGAATGTTGGGTATGTTTATGTGGTATTAGGATTACGCTACTTTGGTAAACAGACATAATATCGAATTCAAAATATCGATAGGACAGAATATCGAGTTTTTATTATAGAATGGACAGAATATCGAATTGCCAAAATATAGTGGTGAAGAATATCGAAAATCAGGTAAGAAATAAAATATCTATTTAAATAATATAGAAGTAAGTAATATCAACAGTCATAATATAGTTGTTAAAAATATCGATTTTTTTATAGTGTTTTAAGTGTTAGTATATGTGTTAAAAGTATGTATAAATTTTGGAATGTATGTTTGAATATATTTAAAGTAATGAATTGTATGTTATTTATTTTTTGTGTAATTTAATTCCGTAGCGGGTTGTGGGTTTATAGGGGATTAGGGTGGGAAGTAATTTAATTATAGTACATTAAATAATAATTTTTAGGAATTATTAATTATTTTTAATTTAGTTTTGCGTTTTACTTCTGTAGCGGGTTGTGGGTTTATAGGGGAATAGGGTGGGAAGTAATTTAATTGTTATTAGGTAATTATTAATTATTATTGAAAATTAATTGGTTGTTGATTAATTATTAATTGGTAAATAATTAGTATTAATTGGTAATTAATTAGTATTAATTGTTTAATTGATAATTATGTTAATTGTATTAATTTATTATTTGTAGCGGGTTGTGGGTTTATAGGGGAATATGGTGGGAATTAATTTAATTGTAAATAATTAATTATTGAAATAATTTTTGTATATTGCTAATTAATTTATTCTTAATTAATTATTAATTGGTATTAATTGTATTTATTAATTTTTGGTATTAATTGGTTGTTAATGAATTATTAATAGGTTATTAATAAAAAACGTTGGTATTTATAATAAACTAATTCAATTCAATTCAAATTTTCTTTATTTCGGCCGATTAGGCCATAAAAGATACAATCATACAGTATCATATAAAACAATCACTTAGAATAAAAACAATTAATAGAGTCAATAAAACCAGTGTACAGAGGATTACGAACATAAAAGCAAATGGAATTCATTAAACAGAACTATCATTAATTAATTTAGACCTTATCTGCCACAAAGCCGTTAAAAATTTTGCAACTGCAAAGACTGTGTGCGGAGCAGTGTTCGTTTTCAATATTCTGTACACCTGCAGATAACTCCTTATGCCCAGGTTTCTGCATAGCGGAACTAGCCAATATTTTCTTGGTCTGTTATAAGCTGAGCAAAAAAACACAATGTGAGTTTCTTCCTCATCGTGAATACAGCAACCTGGACAGATTTTATCAGTCTTTTTTGTCCAGTTATGGGTAAAAATTTTAATAGGGAGAGTCCCTAGCCTCCATTGTATGAACAGTTTTCTAGATAAAATAGGAAAGATGATGTCCATAAAACCCTCAAACTGATAAGAGTCCTTGAAGATCAAGAATCGATCAGTCAGGGACCCTTTGTTAGGTGCAGAGACCAGGGAAGCAAAACGTTTCTCCCTGTATATACCCACGAGGCGTTTGCGAGAAACCCCGTGACAGCCTTGCTCGGGCGACTCCCATAATTCGGGGAGTCCCAGCCGATAAAGTTCTTTCTTTATAGAGGCTAGCCAGGGGATTTTGTCGCAAAGGTTCAGATTCATGACATGTACAAGCTCTTGTCTATGATGTGAAAGCTCAGCAGTAGACCAAAGCCTATGCCAGAACCTTAGTGGCATAAGTTCCAGGTCGTCTTTTATAGAGGGTAGGCCCATATCTAGTCTTAGGGGAAGGAGGGGTGTACCTCGGGGGAGGGCCAGGAGACGCCTTAAGAAATTATTTTCTACATTAATAATTCCTGTGCCCACCTTGTATCCCCAGAGTTCTCCACCGTATGATGCAGCTGCTTTGGCTTGAGACTTGTACATTTCAACTGCCGGGCTAATTGGTTTATAGGTAGAGGAATTTACCGCCTTAAAAATTCCCCCGACAGTTGAGAGAGCTTTAAGCGACTGGTTGCTACATGAGGTTCCCATGATAGGTTCTCATGCAGCGTTACCCCTAAGTACTGAAAGGTTTTTACTCTCTCCAGTGTTACTGAACTCAGGGATGGGTTTGGTCTAGTTTTAGCTGTGGGATTAAATATCATAAACTTGGTCTTCCCTGTATTTATTTCCAAGCCATGTTGGCTACAGAAAAGGCCAAAGCCATCTAAAATCCGTTGAATCCCCATCGGAGATTTGGACAGCAGGAGGGTATCGTCCGCAAACATAATAGCCGGTACCCTCCTGCCGGCCAGGGACGGGGCATCATTATCATGAACAGTGTCAAGATGTGCAATTACATTATTAACATAGAGGCAGAACAGGGTTGGGGCAAGGACACATACCTGTCTGACCCCTCTAAGAACTGGAAATTTAGATGTCAGCGCTCCCATCCTTCCATACCTAACCTGTGCAAAATTGTTTTCATGGAGCCTAATAATGGCATTTAATAAATGGAGTGGGACTCCCAGCCCCATTAGCGTCTCCCATAATTTCTTCCTGGGGACCAGGTCAAAAGCTGACCTCAGGTCCACGAACACCATGTACAGCCTTCCCCTCTCAATACTCACAGTTTTCCAATATAGGAGAACGAGGCGGAAGATCTGGTCCATGGTGGACGTTGTTTTCCTGAAGCCAGCTTGTAGGGGGCTGAGAATTTTATTTTCCTCCATCCACTCCGTGAGGTGGTTTAGGAGTAGGCGAGAGTAAATTTTTTGGGGGACATCTATGAGACTTATTGGCCTGTAGTTGGCTGGGAGTAGAGGAGAGCCCTTTTTGAAAATGGGCACTATCTCAGCCCCCAGCCAAGTACAAGGAATCTCCATCCCACCCAGAATGGCATTAAAAAGGGTGAGAAGATAAGGGCCCCATATCTCTGGGTGTAAACGAAAAAGATCACCAGGCAACCTATCGAGACCAGGGGCCTTCCCCCTCGCCAAGGCTACAATGGCACTGAACACCTCAGAAAGAGTGAATTCCAAGACTGATGCTGGGGCAGGGGCAGCAGTAAAAACCATGTCCCCGCCACCGACATTTTGAGGTGGTTCCTGGTATAGTTGGCCGAAATGGGCCTCCCAGACAGATGCTGCAATGTTTGGCTCTATTGCAGCTTTGGGATCTGCCAGGCCAGTATTTACCAGGGACCAGAATTTCCTCAGATCTTTCGCTTCCAATGCTGATGTTAAATCCTGCCATTTATTCCAGTCCCAGTCTGCGCGCGCCACTGCCATAGTTTTCTTATAATTCCGACTAAGCTCAGCAAGTTTGCACTTGTCCGAACCTTTTTTAACACACTTTAGTAGTTCGGACTTAATCTTTTTACAAGATGAATTATACCAGGTTGGGGTTCGAGTTATTTTTTGCCTTAAAGGTAACACTGGATAAAAGACCTCGCCTAGAAGGGCCACCAGTTCTTCATGCATTTGGGCTAGTTTCTTGTTGAATTCCAGATTTCTTGGCTGCGTGATTAAACTGTCCGTTTCCATTAGCTTCGGGAGTGCTAGCCGATAAATTTTACTTAGGGACTCTTCTGAGCTAGGCCTGGGCGTAGTTCGCGAAGTAGCACTTCGCGTAGCTACGCAAAGTGAAGTTCGCACTACGCGAGCTACGCGTAGCACTTCGCGAACTGCGTAGTACCTTGTTCGCACTGTGCCAGATGTCGTTTTCAATGATTGCACAGTGCGGACAAGCAACCGGCACTGTGCAATCATTGAAAATTTTTACTCGAGCTTCAGCTTTCTCAACGCGAACTGGTAGTTTCTCATCGCGAGCGGTCGCGAGCATACGCGACCACTCGCAATGAGAAACCTGACCTCCTCGCGTTGGGAATCTCGCCGGGAGGTTTATTGTCCATGCTCGCGATCGCCAACTTGCAGTTGCTGATCGCGAACAAGGAAAAAGTCTTGCCGGGATGTCATTTTGCTTGCTAGCGGTCGCCAACTTGACGTTGAGGACAGCGAGCAAGCAAAAAATGACCGCAGCACTACGCAACACTACGCTACGCGTGTTCGCACTGTGCTACGTGCAGTTCGCGTAGTGCGAAGTAGCGCGAACTTCGCAAACTACGCGAGCGTAGCGTAGTGCTTTGCCCAGGCTTATTCTGAGCTCGCCAGTTTCCCCCATTTAATCCTACGTCTATTAGAACTGATTAGCAGGTTCCCAGGATCTTGACTGGGCTCAGCGGCAAGTGATCGGGCAGCACCTTTAGGGTGCGCCATGTACATTACAAGTGCATTATGGTCACTGTCCGTTCTTGCTATTATTCTAAAATCCTGAATCTTGGGCCAGAGACTAATATCTACAAAAATATAATCTAACCTAGATTTGTGATTCATCCTATTAAAAGTGCATGCAGAGGGGGTGTCCGAAGTACTGCGACCATTGCATGCCCTTAAGGAGAAATTTAACGTTAAGGACAGAATTTGTACTACTAAGGGGGACCAGATTTTAACATATGGAGATTGACAGGGAGGAACACCCCAAAGGTCATCTTCCGCTGCGAGGGCTCCTTCCTTTAGACCTTCCAAGGGCTCAAAGTGACAATTCAGGTCGCCTCCCAGGACTATCTTAAAATCGTTAGGGAGACTAGCCAGAAAACAGATAAGATCATCAAGTGTGGGGGATTCCATGGCCAACTTAGTAGGGCGGGAGTATACATTGATAATTGCTAAATTTAAAGGATTAGGCCACTTGAGTAGAACACACTGGATGTCCTGCGAGAGAGTCGGTAGACTCTCCGCATTACACCCAATGTGACTAGCTACCCAAATCGCCAATCCTCCGGAAGGCCTCTGTTGGACTTGGCCCTTCTGGCAGGTTCACCCCGAAACTTTTTGCTTAATATTGTGACTTGGTTTAGTGATTTTCTTGATTTCTGCGCACTTTACCGCTGTGTCCCAGGGTAAAGTGCGTGCGTGTTGTGGGGTTGGCCTGCCCTCCCATAGGAATGCATGGGGGAATGTATGTGTCCTGGTAGTTCCTGATGCGTGGGGTGTGCAGGCCCGAGTTTGGTATGTGGACTCGTGTGAGTGAATGCTGCGCGATGATGTGTGCGGCGTGCATGTACCTAGTGTGGAAGTGCCACTTCTAGAAGTGGGCACTTCAGTGTGCAGTATGAAATGTGTGGCTTGTCTGGCGATTGGCTGGTGGAGGTCATGTGACGGACTAGGGAAATCCCCATGGACAGGAGGAGTCACCCAGTGGTGAATGGGAGTTTAGCATACTGATGGCTGGGGAGGAGTATACCTGGGTCCTGAATAGGACAGGGCTTTCCCCACACACTGCTGGCTCCGGCCCCTGTGGTGCGTCTGATGACCCTGGCCTGCCAGTGAATAGGGAGAGGGGCTGAGCAAAACAAAGTGCTCAGGAACCTGTTGGAACTGGTTCACCCCTTCCCTGCACCTTTAGACAAAGACTTTGTACTGTATAAAAAGGGGCTGTGTCCCCTTACAAAGTGTTCTCTTGCAGGATCATCTGAGGGGGGGCCTGCTGCTGCTGGGCGCCAGGAGAGACCGCCACTGGGGACTGCCTCCCTGCTGGAGGGCCCTGTGAGCTGGCTCTGGGCCCAGCCTTTGCCCCCCTGCTCTTTGCAGACTTTTTGGTTGCTGGACGTTGCTTATAGCGCCTGGGTGCGCTTTCTGGACTTTATAGCTCTGGGAGCGCTGTGCGGGGCTTAGTAGCACTGTGAGCGCTGTGATTCTGCTTGCGGGTGCCCACCCCGCCGAAGATTGCGATTACCGAGGGAGCCCACCCCTCTTATCCCCGAGACGATCACCGCTGCAGCCCGGATCGTGCCGGAAGTCAGGCAGCGCTGACCGGGACACCCAGGACAGGAAGTAGGAGGGCGGGAGCCTACCCCGCCTCCTTCCCAAGACTCGCGCTGTTCTGGAGGCCCCGGAGCAGGCAGGAGCCTACCCTGCGCCCCGGGGCGCTTGGCCCAAAAGAAGAGTACAGCCAGAGCTTGTGCGGAGGGGGCGCGAGGCACGTTGTCGGTGCCTGCCCCTCCGCGGTGCAAAAAGAAGTCTCGAAGGCCTCCCGTCCGCCGGAGCACAGAAGGACGCGAGAGAGCCGTCCTGACGCCGGAGCCCCCAGAGAAGAGCCCGGTAAGTGGTGAAGGGCTGGGGGACTCCGTAGGTGTGGGACTCTGACGGACCAGAGACCTGGTCAAGATCTGAGCGCGTGGCGCTCCAACAACGCCGCATTGCTCACGAGCCCTGTGAGGCTCCCAAAATGGGGCGCATTGGTTTCTGAGCCCCGTGGCTCCAACGGAGGGGCAAAGTGTTGATTACTCGAGCCTAGAAGGCTCCAGAAGGCGGTCGTGGTTGTTTAGAGCCCCGAGGCTCTAGGGGGCATTTCGTAGTGAGAAGAGCGGCCCCGGAAGGCAGCGGGCCGCTCCTACGTGTCCCAGGGCACATAAGTGGTGCCCACGCTCAGTTCTACAGCTGCCCAGCCCTTAGTGGGCAGCTGCAACGTTTAGGTGGGGATAATTTACATTCTGGCTGGCGCAGCTGGCGCAGCTTGACTGAACGCAGGGCGTCCTAGCCCCTTCCAGGCCAGTTGGCCCAGGGACTGCCACAGGTGGTGGCTCAGGTGGAGTCTTGCACAATTGTTCCTTTCCTTGCACCTCTGAATGTGTTTTTATGCGTCATGTGCCATTGCTTTACACCTCTGAATGTTTTTAGGCATCATGTGTTTTTCCTTCCCTACACCTCTGAATGTGATGCATCATGTGTAACGTTCCATTACCCCTACAGGTATTGTGATACTTAAGTGGTTGTTTGCTTTCTCCTAGTACAGGTGGTGCTAGTGAGGTTCTAGTTCCCTGCGTGACCGCTCCTAAGGTGGTTAGGGTCGCGTAGGTGGTACTTACCTGATACCGGTAAGTACTGGTTGTGTGCTATACATATTATTTTTGTGCTACAGTGATCTTATATATTTTTGTGCTACGTTCTAAAAAGTGCTAATTCCTGACAGTGGTCCAGGTGGCCCTGTCTTGTACATATCCCTTGTAAATTCTGCCCGTGCCTGTTGGCACATTGTAAAGTGTGTGTTTTTATCTAATGTGTTGTGTATAATACAAAGGCTATTTTTATAGAATACCTTGTGTGGAGTTTCCTTTGTGGTGGGCCTTGGGTGTTGTTGCTGGGAGCGCGCGCAAACGCTTTACACATCGCCTTAGAGATAAGCCTGACTGCTCGTGCCAAGCTACCAAGGGGGTGAGCAGGGGTTATCTTTGGCGTGTAACTTCCTTGCCCTGACTAGAGTGGTGGTTTCTGCCTGGCTTTGGCGCAAGCCTTAGCCAACCAGAAATAGCCAGGTCTAACATTGGTGATCAGCGGTGGGATTTGGACTTGCGTTTGCGCTGTACCGCAGCAGCGACTGGCTACACCACAAAACTCTGCATTAGATAATCACATTTTAGGGATTATTGTTTTTGAGTTCCATTATTTCCTCTCCTAAAGGTGTCCTTTGTGAATTATGTACTCCTGTGTTAGCTCAGACACTCAGGTTCCTTGTGTTAAACTCTTCTCAGGAACGTCCGCCAAAATGGAGCCAGCTTTTAATTTCTGTAGTCTGTTTAGGTACAGTAGGGTGGAGCTGGTAAGGTTCTGTGAGGAGAGGGACATAGAGGTGGGTGAGTCCGATACCCAGTCCAAACTGAGGGACAACCTGATCCTATGGCAAAAGGATGAGTGGGAGCGAGAGCGCAGTGAGGAAGATAGGGCCCGGGCCGCACACCGAGAGGGTGGTGGGTCTGAGGGGAGCCCTGAGGAATCTGAAGAGGAGGAAGATTACCTGACAGGGACCCCAGTAGAAAGTGAAGACCCCATAGATAGGGAGTCCCTTGCTGGGTTCAGTGTCAGGAGCAGCACCCCATCCCTTTCCCTGTCCCCAGAGGAGTGGGTAGATAGGAGGGAAGAGAGGGAGCATCAGCTGGCCATGGAGAAGCTCAGGTTAGAGCATGCCCGGGGGATGGCGCAGCTGACTATAGAGGAGAAAAAGCTGGAGACCAAGAGGGTCTTAGCGCAGGAGAGGATAGAGGAGGCTGAGAGGGCCTTCACCAGGGAGAAATCAGCTCTGGAGAGTAGACTATCCCCTGCGCGCAGTCTTAGTTTTCTGGGCTCCCCAGGGAGGGTTGAGTCCAGTGGTGGCAGTGAGATAGATTTAAGTATAGGAAGTCCCACTCCCAGTTCCCCGAGTCTGGTACCTGTTTCCCAGGAGGAGGAATGTAGGTTGAAATTCAGGGGCAGTAAGAAGCCGTCTTACCAGTCTTGGGAGGAGTTTGTGGAGGAATGTGATGATGCACTGTGCGAGTGGGTGAGGGTTACCCCGAAATGTGATTTTAGGAATCTGTTTTACCTGGTTCTCAAAGAGCAGATGCTCAGGAGTTGTTGTCCCGAGCTGCGCCAACACCTGTTGGGGTGTGACGCCTTGGATGCTTGGGACCTTGCAGAGGAAGCAGACCGTTGGGAAAGGGCCCAAGGTTCTCTAGAGTCATTAGGGAGTGACTCCAAAAGTAGTGGTTCAGGGATCTTCCAGCCCAGCGTGGTGGAAGAGGCTCAGTGTAGCCCAGCTAGGTCCCAGGATAGCGAGGAGGGTGTAGGGGCTTACGGCCTGGCTCAGTGGAGCGGGAGTAAGTGGGTGACCGAGGGTCCCCAGACGTACGAAACCCTGCCTCAGGACTTGGGTGGTTTCATGAGGGAACACCAAGTTGGGGACCTAGGCTGTCCTGTCAGCCCATTTGAGGAGGATCACCTAGTGAGTAGGGGACCGGGAGCGCCTGTAAACAGGGCTCCTGTGGTTCTAGAGTCTGGCAGTACCGCTCCGGTAGGGAGGGTACAGGAGTCCAGCGTGAGGAGTGGTTGGGGGATGAGTTTCCCAGTGGATGCACCAGTGGACCAGGGACTAGCCAGTTGGGCTAGATCTTCTTGGGGGGACCAGGGTGGCGCCACTTCTGTTCTGGGGGATCTTCGCGCACTGTCAGAGGGACAGGGGACGGGAGATCTGCGCCAGACAGACCGTCACACGACACATGGGTCATGTGTCAGCCTCAGGGGGATGGTGTGTAAGTCCCCAGAAGTCCTGGAGTGCCAGGCAAGTATTCCACCGAAGGTTTTAGACCAGAGGTTGGGAGGCCAGGTTCAGGAGCAGCCTGACCTGAAGGGTAGGACTACTGTAACAAGTGTCCTGACCGGTTCTTCTTCCAGAGGTACCGCCCCAGTTGGTAGGGAGCAGGACTCTGGAAGGGGGTGCAGAGGGTGGGAGAGCCCACCTCTGACCCCGGTGCAACCTGAGGGGTTAAACCCTAGGTTGGGAGACCAGTTCTCAGGGAGGGTTCCTGAGCTCGTTGGTGAGTTATGTTATGGGGTCGCCTCTCAGAGGAAGAGAGGGCAGAACCCTAGGAGAAGAGGTAGGGGGAGGAGAGCCTCACCCGTGACTTTTGGTCAGCCTGAGGGTATGGACCCTAGGCTGGAGGATCAGTGGCAGTTTAGAACTGCCCTGATGAGGGGTAGAGTTGAAAATGGTCACTATGTGCCAGGGGTTACTACCCCCCACTCTGTGGTTGGGCAAGGACCAGTGGCGCCTAGGTGGTCTAGGGCCTGGTCCTGGCCGCGGACAGCTGAGGAGTACCAGGAGGGTAGCCCAGTTGGTCCGCCAAGTTTTTTCAGAGGAAGCCATGTGAGTTCAGAGTGGCGTAAAACCGGAGAGTGTCCCTGCCGTTGCGGGCCTGCGTCCGTGTTTTATCGCCCCAAGCAGGGAAGACCATCACGGTGGTGATTGGTCTACCCTGCGTTTTGGCTGGAAGGGGGTTGTGTTGGACTTGGCCCTTCTGGCAGGTTCACCCCGAAACTTTTTGCTTAATATTGTGACTTGGTTTAGTGATTTTATTGACTTCTGCGCACTTTACCGCTGTGTCCCAGGGTAAAGTGCGTGCGTGTTGTGGGGTTGGCCTGCCCTCCCATAGGAATGCATGGGGGAATGTATGTGTCCTGGTAGTTCCTGATGCGTGGGGTGTGCAGGCCCGAGTTTGGTATGTGCGGACTCGTGTGAGTGAATGCTGCGCGATGATGTGTGCGGCGTGCATGTACCTAGTGTGGAAGTGCCACTTCTAGAAGTGGGCACTTCAGTGTGCAGTATGAAATGTGTGGCTTGTCTGGCGATTGGCTGGTGGAGGTCATGTGACGGACTAGGGAAATCCCCATGGACAGGAGGAGTCACCCAGTGGTGAATGGGAGTTTAGCATACTGATGGCTGGGGAGGAGTATACCTGGGTCCTGAATAGGACAGGGCTTTCCCCACACACTGCTGGCTCCGGCCCCTGTGGTGCGTCTGATGACCCTGGCCTGCCAGTGAATAGGGAGAGGGGCTGAGCAAAACAAAGTGCTCAGGAACCTGTTGGAACTGGTTCACACCTTCCCTGCACCTTTAGACAATGACTTTGTACTGTATAAAAAGGGGCTGTGTCCCCTTACAAAGTGTTCTCTTGCAGGATCATCTGAGGGGGGGCCTGCTGCTGCTGGGCGCCAGGAGAGACCGCCACTGGGGACTGCCTCCCTGCTGGAGGGCCCTGTGAGCTGGCTCTGGGCCCAGCCTTTGCCCCCCTGCTCTTTGCAGACTTTTTGGTTGCTGGACGTTGCTTATAGCGCCTGGGAGCGCTTTCTGGACTTTATAGCGCTGGGAGCGCTGTGCGGGGCTTTGTAGCGCTGTGAGCGCTGTGATTCTGCTTGCGGGTGCCCACCCCGTCAAAGATTGCGATTACCGAGGGAGCCCACCCCTCTTATCCCCGAGACGATCACCGCTGCAGCCCGGATCGTGCCGGAAGTCAGGCAGCGCTGACCGGGACACCCAGGACAGGAAGTAGGAGGGCGGGAGCCTACCCCGCCTCCTTCCCAAGACTCGCGCTGTTCTGGAGGCCCCGGAGCAGGCAGGAGCCTACCCTGCGCCCCGGGGCGCTTGGCCCAAAAGAAGAGTACAGCCAGAGCTTGTGCGGAGGGGGCGCGAGGCACGTTGTCGGTGCCTGCCCCTCCGCGGTGCAAAAAGAAGTCTCGAAGGCCTCCCGTCCGCCGGAGCAGAGAAGGACGCGAGAGAGCCGTCCTGACGCCGGAGTCCCCAGAGAAGAGCCCGGTAAATGGTGAAGGGCTGGGGGACTCCGTAGGTGTGGGACTCTGACGGACCAGAGACCTGGTCAAGATCTGAGCGCGTGGCGCTCCAACAACGCCGCATTGCTCACGAGCCCTGTGAGGCTCCCAAAACGGGGCGCATTGGTTTCTGAGCCCCGTGGCTCCAACGGAGGGGCAAAGTGTTGATTACTCGAGCCTAGAAGGCTCCAGAAGGCGGTCGTGGTTGTTTAGAGCCCCGAGGCTCTAGGGGGCATTTCGTAGTGAGAAGAGCGGCCCTGGAAGGCAGCGGGCCGCTCCTACGTGTCCCAGGGCACATAAGTGGTGCCCACGCTCAGTTCTACAGCTGCCCAGCCCTTAGTGGGCAGCTGCAACGTTTAGGTGGGGATAATTTACATTCTGGCTGGCGCAGCTGGCGCAGCTTGACTGAACGCAGGGCGTCCTAGCCCCTTCCAGGCCAGTTGGCCCAGGGACTGCCACAGGTGGTGGCTCAGGTGGAGTCTTGCGCAATTGTTCCTTTCCTTGCACCTCTGAATGTGTTTTTATGCGTCATGTGCCATTGCTTTACACCTCTGAATGTTTTTAGGCATCATGTGTTTTTCCTTCCCTACACCTCTGAATGTGATGCATCATGTGTAACGTTCCATTACCCCTACAGGTATTGTGATACTTAGGTGGTTGTTTGCTTTCTCCTAGTACAGGTGGTGCTAGTGAGGTTCTAGTTCCCTGCGTGACCGCTCCTAAGGTGGTTAGGGTCGCGTAGGTGGTACTTACCTGATACCGGTAAGTACTGGTTGTGTGCTATACATATTATTTTTGTGCTACAGTGATCTTATATATTTTTGTGCTACGTTCTAAAAAGTGCTAATTCCTGACAGTGGTCCAGGTGGCCCTGTCTTGTACATATCCCTTGTAAATTCTGCCCGTGCTTGTTGGCACATTGTGAAGTGTGTGTTTTTATCTAATGTGTTGTGTATAATACAAAGGCTATTTTTATAGAATACCTTGTGTGGAGTTTCCTTTGTGGTGGGCCTTGGGTGTTGTTGCTGGGTGCGCGCGCAAACGCTTTACACATCGCCTCAGAGATAAGCCTGACTGCTCGTGCCAAGCTACCAAGGGGGTGAGCAGGGGTTATCTTTGGCGTGTAACTTCCTTGCCCTGACTAGAGTGGTGGTTTCTGCCTGGCTTTGGCGCAAGCCTTAGCCAACCAGAAATAGCCAGGTCTAACAGCCTCCCTCTACCGGACCAGATCGCATTTATTTCGAACACTGCGTAGCCCACTCTACATAATGGTTCCCTTGCCCATGTCTCTTGAAAAAGGCAAATGTCACTGTTGCCTATCAAGGAGTCCCAGTCGCTCGTATCAAGTTTATTGGCAATGCCAGCGACATTCCAGGAAAGAACCTTTAAAGAGTCGTCAGACGGTTTTGGATCATTTCCACCAATTTTAAGCGGGACAGCTTCCGTCGATGAAGCCAAAGACATAGGCAAAGGTATTTCCAGAATTGATGGATCCATAGGGTCTGCTTTGAGATGTGTAGAGACTATCAGTTTTGACTTGTTATTAGTACAGCATGATATAGTCTTGGATGAATCAGTTTCTTGACCATGGGGATTAATAGATGTCAGGTTCTCCCCTTGTGGGGCACCATGTTCTTGAGTGGCGATATCTATTTCGCATCCACCGTGCCCCTGTCCCTTGTAAAGTCAATCTATCTGTTCAAGACAGCTGTATCTATTAGGATGTAAAAAGTTACCAAAGTTAGTAGTGGGAACATTACAAGTGGGCCTGACTCTACGGCCGTCGGCAGCAGATCCGACCCGGGTCCAACCATTGTCATTATTCAAAATTGGGTTATAGATGTTAGGATAAAAGTATGACAAGTGGACCACTACGATAGATGTAGTTCCTATGTTCCCAGTCCAATTGCAAATATAGGGCACAATTTTGGGGTTCCTAAAATTTACAATTATGCAGTCACCTACGCATTTCTTATCTGTATAACCGATCCATGGAACTCTTCTTACCATGAGAATTTCTCCGTTAGAATTAGGAGGTAATGGCCTATGGATATTTAGCCAGCTGGAGACCTTGTTGTGTAAAGAATCGTGAGGTTCCACCACACTTCCCTCGAGTTAGGGTACTCCCTTCAGAACAACAGAATAGGCAGCAGCCTCGGGGGGCAAGTTTATTACTTTACGCCAGTTTTGATGGCTGTCTTGCCTACCTGATAAGTTCCTTTCATCATTTAATAGTTTTTCCTGGCCGAGGCCAGAGGCCGAGCCGAGTAAATTCGGCCTACTGGTAAGTCCTGTGATGGATTGGTGGCTGCAGGGTAATACAGGAGCAGATTTTGACAAGGGAACTAGAGGGACATTTTCCGGTGGGGTAACTATGGAAGGAGCAGAAAACGAGGTAATAGGATTTGTAGGTAAGTTTGAGGTCCCTATGGAGTCCCCAGCTACTGCATGCGTACCTACTCTTTGGTCTGCAACTAGACCTAGTAATCCCTTGCGCAAATCTATTAAACAGATTTCTATGTTGGCCAAGCGGTCTTCTATGGGAGTAAGCAATTCCCTCAATAGGGTGCGTAAACCAATAAACATAGGGTCATGCGTGTTTTGTTGGCTATGCAGATCTTTTGCCGGAGTGTGTTGATGCAGGACTTCGGGTTTACGGGATGGGACTAGCCCTTTGCTAACTGTGTCCTGTTTGGTTCCCCTGGGCCTGAAATTGGGTTTAGGGGCTTTGAGTTTTCCCCCCTTGTTATATGAGCCCTTTTTTCCATTTTTGGGATAGTTCCCTCCTTCTCCCCCTTTGTGGGCTGGATCAATTCCTTGTTAATGCTTATATTCAAATCGGTGACAACTACCTCAGCAGTAGTTTGTGATATGGGAGCCTTTCAAGTTGGAAGAGGTAGTATACTAAGCTCTACATGCTCAGAGTTGTCACAATCAATAGAGGAGGTAATGGAGCAGTTAATATCAGATAAGACTGGTTCAACAGACAACCCAACTACCCCCCCTACAGGAAGTGATTTAGGATTTGGTGACTTGACGGGAGTGGTAGCGTGTGCAATGGGTCCCAAGGAAGATCTCCTCACCCAATCTATTTCTTGGGAGATGCGTCTTTCAAGAATGGAGATCTCATCCACATCCACAAGAAGAGACCCAGCTTTAGCAAAGTACGTATCCAATGTACCTGTTGGCCTCCCTGTCGCCATGGCACTCTTACTCCTAGTTTCTCTCGTGGTCATAGTGTCACAAACAGCTCCTGTTCGAACGGCCTCAAACGGCCCGCTCTTTGCCCGGTCTTCGCCCCGGGCGCGTTCCGCTGGCGCGTGTGGGCGATAGGCTTATGCTAAAGGAGGGGTCCGAAAGGGGGGCGGAGCCGGGAAGAGGTGTGCCGAGTAAGTTGATCAGAGAGCACCCTGGTCCTCGCAGTCCCGGCCTCTCAGGCTCCGCAACGGCCCCTCCACAGGCAGCGCAGCTTCCCCTCCGGTCGATGAGCAAAAGCAGGGCAGAGACCAGCTCCAAAGTATCCCGATGTCAGTGTCAATTTCAGCGAGCGGCTCCCGCGAAGCGGGGGCCACGAGGAGTGGTCTTAGCGATGGGGGCGGGGCCGGAAAGAGTCACCAGGTGTGCCGAGTAAGTTGATCAGAGAGCACCCTGGTCCTCGCAGTCCCGGCCTCTCAGGCTCCGCAACGGCCCCTCCACAGGCAGCGCAGCTTCCCCTCCGGTCGATGAGCAAAAGCAGGGCAGAGACCAGCTCCAAAGTGTCCCGATGTCAGTGTCAATTTCAGCGATTGTGTGATTGGTAATTAATTTTAATATTTTTATTTGATATTAATAATTTTTTTATTTTTAATAAAATATTAAATTATTATTTTCCCTACTATTGCACTCACTGGAGTGGGAATAGTAAATTTTACCCTCCCGCTATCCAACACTTTCCCTACTGTTGCACTATCTGGAGTGGGAATAGTAATTTTTACCCCTACGCTATCCAACGCTTTACCTACTGTTGCACTCTTTGGAGTGGGAATAGTAATTTTTACCCCTACGCTATCCAACGCTTTACCTACTGTTGCACTCTTTGGAGTGGGAATAGTAATTTTTACCCCTACGCTATCCAACGCTTTCCCTACTGTTGCACTCTTTGGAGTGGGAATAGTATTTTTTACCCTCCCGCTATCCAACGCTTTCCCTACTGTTGCACTCTTTGGAGTGGGAATAGTAATTTTTACCCCTACGCTATCCAACGCTTACCCTACAGTTGCACTCACTGGAGTGGGAATAGTAATTTTTACCCCTACGCTATCCAACGCTTTCCCTACTGTTGCACTCTTTGGAGTGGGAATAGTAATTTTTACCCCTACGCTATCCAACGCTTTCCCTACTGTTGCACTCTCTGGAGTGGGAATAGTAATTTTTACCCCTACGCTATCCAACGCTTTCCCTACTGTTGCACTCTTTGGAGTGGGAATAGTAATTTTGCCCTCCCGCTATCCAACGCTTTCCCTACTGTTGCACTCTCTGAAGTGGGAATAGTAATTTTTACCCCTACGCTATCCAACGCTTTCCCTACTGTTGCACTCTTTGGAGTGGGAATAGTAAGTTTTTACCCCTACGGTATCCAATGCTTGCCCTACTGTTAAACTCACTGGAGTGGGAATACTAATTTTTACCCTCCCGCTATCCAACGCTTTACCTACTGTTGCACTCTCTGGAGTGGGAATAGTAGTTTTTACCCTCCCGCTAGCCAACGTTTTCCCTACTATTGCACTTACTGGAGTGGTAATAGTAAATTTTACCCGCCCACTATCCTACAAAAAAGATATTGCATTTTTTTAATAAATATTACGCTAATATATATGTATTATTATTATTTTTTACTTACATTAATTATTTATTAATTTTAAAGTAATGTAAGTATTTTTAAGTATGTTTCAGTTAATTATATGTTTTATTTAATTAATTTTACATTAATTTTAAGACATTTAAAAAAATTCGATATTGTGACTAACTATATTTTTTACAACGATATTTAGGATTCTATATTTTTATACTTACCTGTTTGGAGATAGGGCTTCGATATTTTGGCATTCTATATTTTTCCTTCGATATTTTGGCAATTTGATATTCTTCTTCTCGATATTTCGTCAGTGATCCGCTAATTTACCTTGCAACACTGGTAAAAGAAAATAATGTACAAAGGCCAGCTAGTAACCCATGTTTATTTAATGACTCACATTGGACAGTGAACTGCAGCCTAATAAGACAACTCCTGCGAAAAAAAAGAACAATACTCATTCTTCATGTAACACTGCTAAAAGAACTGCCCCCAAGAACTCAGCTTTGCCACCTGAGGTAGTCCAGGGGGAGAGGGCTTTCCTGCTGTTGATATCTCCAAAGATTTAGATTTGAATGGTGTACACCAGGCCCTATGCAAGCATTTAAGCAGAGGGCTTTCTAAGCTTGAGCAGAAAATAAAATGCGTCATTGATATGGTCTTAGACAGAGTGAATAATCTGGAGCAAAGATGACTTGATCGCAACCAAGAGTATACACACTACTAAAGAGAGAAGTATTGAATAAAGTAGTGCACTGGCTGCAGAGGCATTTAGGTAATGAGTTTGATCTTTTTCACCAAGGCGAGAGAATGTAGGCAGACCTTTGTGCATGGAGGTCTAAGAAGTAGCAGTTATGGGTCAGAGTAGATAATACTGGATGGCTTTGGAGAAGCAGGTATACTGGCATCTGGTGCCATCAGGTGTGGATGGGCTCAGACTGACTTGCCTTTGGAGTGCCTTTGGCATGCCAGCGGTGTGTCTCCGCATTGGCTGCCTTTGCGTGGCCGATCGGGTATATAGCAGCTTTCCCCAGGTGGTAGCCAGTAGACTGCTAACCTCCCTCACTCAATAGCCGGACCAAAATGGACCCTGATGATAGTAAAGCCCAATTAGAGGTATTGAGTGTTGCGCTACTCTGAGCCAATTAACAGAATTGCACTTCCCCCACACTACTATTGTACTTTTCTCCATGCACTCAAATAAAAAAAACAACTGCAGCATTCAGTTTTTGTAAAACCAGTAATCTAAAAGCAGTTTTTAAAATTCAATTATAGCGATTCTTCTAATTAAAAAAGCTTCTGGCAGCTGTATCATTGCAAGGGGTGATTGTGTGATAGTTCATTTGAAGACCCCTTTTGTTGTAAGAAATCTTTTATACACATCTAATCATGTTCTGGCACAATCTGGCAATACCAGGGCTCCTCCTTTAGGGTATTTACATCGGGCAGCAGGTTGTTTAAGACAGAGGAACAAGGCCATAGAGTTTAAAGTCAGTGAACCAATACCAACGGTTTATAACTAAGCCTGGGCAAAGCACTATGCTACGCTCGCGTAGTTTGTGAAGTTCGCACTACTTCGCACTACGCGAATTGCACGTAGCACAGTGCGAACACACGTAGCGTAGTGTTGCGTAGTGCTGCGGTCATTTTTTGCTTGCTCGCGATCCTCAACGTCAAGTTGGCAACCGCGAGCAAGCAAAATGACATCCCGGCAAGACTTTTTCCTTGTTCGCGATCAGCAACATCAAGTTGGCGATCGCGAGCATGGAAAATAAACCTCCCGGCGAGATTCCCAACGCGAGGAGGTCAGGTTTCTCATTGTGAGTGGTCGCGTATGCTCGTGACCGCTCGCGATGAGAAACTACCAGTTCGCGTTGAGAAAGCTGCCGCTCGAGTAAAAATCTACTCGAGCAGCAGAAAACTACAGCTCGCACTGTGCAAGATGCCATTTTCAATGATTGCACAGTGCCGGTTGCTTGTCCGCACTGTGCAATCATTGAAAATGACATCTGGCACAGTGCGAACAAGGTACTACGCAGTTCGCGAAGTGCTACGCGTAGCTCGGGTAGTGCGAACTGCACTTTGCGTAGCTTCGTGAAGTGCTACTTCGCGAACTACGCCCAGGGTTATTTATAACATAGAAGCTCGAAACTTGTTCTTCCCACTTGATGTTCTGGATGAGAATGGTTGACTTTTATATTCTGTGAGTCTGACCCTCTCACCTGTAAAAGCCGGTCAAAATCCCCACTATTCTGACTCTCTCTTTGTGAACACCCAAGTATCTCCAGATTCAGAGAATAGTTCAACGCAACTTAGTGCCAATTGGGGCAATTTATTTCAGATGGCCTACTGGAATGTTGCAGGAGTTTCCACCAAAATAGATAATCCAGATAAGATTAAATTTGTTAGGCTTCATGACATTGTCATTGAGTTGAACCCTACTTTTTCAGACGAGTACCACTCATTTTGCAGCTCTGCTGAATGATCGTACCCAGGCAGACCAAAAGGAGTTTGGTGCATTTTGCTATTAATAGTTTACCAAATTAGTAAAATGCAGATGATAGCCATATTTTCAGCTGTTGAATATTCAATTCTCTGATTGGAAAAGTATTAATTGATTAATTTTTATTATAATAATTATAATCCCAGAAGTAACCCAATAATAATAAATTAATTAGTACCCAAACAGGATAACTTTATTTCCAACAGCAATTTTGTGGTTAATATTATCTGGGTTTGTGATTTTGATATATCCTTCAGCAGCTGCAGTCTGCTTGGTGATAGATGTAGATGGAAATGGCACTATGTACTTTAGCCATCATTCATATGGTGAGTCCTTCAAGCATTTGCTGATTAAATATATCATTTTTTGCCTCTGAAGGGTGCCCAGCACTGGCTAGCATCACACCCTCCTTTATGGATGAGTTCTCCTGCCCTATTATTGATGATATATTATTTTTCCGGGAGAATTCTCTCTGGATTTCTGACTATAATATTACAGCACATTGCTGCAGCGATCATAATCCATTTTATATTAAGATTAATTTGTGTTTGGATACAGTTGCAATAGGACCTAAACACTTTATATATCCTACTCTAAAAATAAAAGCGTTATAGTTAAATGGAGCCAGCTAGACCCTCATCACTTACCTGAAGATATGATTCAGGCAATGGGAGGTCTTGTGGGATCTACTTAGATGATAGCGTAGAGCCTAAAGAGATAATTGACTCTTACACGGTACTCTGTGAATATTTTTTTTTAAAATATGACCAGGGATAATGTCTCTAGAGATCTGAAGCCACTTAATGGTTTAACAGTGATTATTCGATGGCCTAAAGGAAAACTACTAGTAGTTCTAAAAAAGAAACCACAAATTAGCGTCGAAGTTCAGGAATGCAAGAGGGGAAATAAGCATGCGATAGCTCAGAGAAGAGTGATATCAGAAACCAAGCTTGGCAGGACCTTATAACTGCAGGTGAATTAAAGGCTAGTGGAGCTTTTTGGAACATTATTAATCAACCTTCTTTCAATGAGCCCCAAACAACACAGATCTTTGGGGTCCTTTGATAACCGTACTTAGGGCTGATACTAACTACCTACTTCCTGCCAAATGGCAGGAGGCTAATTTCGTAACAATAAACAAAAAGAGTGACAGAAATAACCCCAGCTGCTATAAGCCAGTATCCCTGCTGGACTCTACAATTAAGATCAAAAGCAGAGTACTTTTGGCCAGACTTGAGACATGGGCTGATTATATAGCTGTTTTGCCATGTGCCTAATACGGCTTCTGCCATGGTTTATGGATTGTCGAACAGTCCCTAAATCTGTCTCTGTTTTATTAACGGATGTTATTGAGCATCAAGAAGCACATACATCGATGAAGGAGAGGCAACATGCAAGTTACCAGCAATGCATCCCAAAACTCTCCAACCATAGTAGAACCACGCACCACCCCGAGTCGCACCCAGAAATCGTCACATCAAATACATTTGTCCCACTGTGGATTTTTGCACGCAGCAAATTAAAAGTAAGGGTCACCAGTAATTAGCGTCTGGAAGCTAACACATTGGGGTACATACAGCAAAGGGTAAGATCATAATCACATAGCTATATTAATCAAGGGATGGTGCTTATCGGATTGCCAGGGGATGCCACCTGCAACAGGGGGGTCTGGATTCTTCAAACAGTCCACTACTGCTTCACAGGCCCTAGCCACCTCCATGGAGCCACACTCCTGTCTGACCTCCCGAATCAACACTCAACTTTGAGATCTTGCCCATCTCGCCAGTTCCCTACATCAAACTGTAGTTCGGGATCCCCTAGCAGCTTTCCAATTTCTTGGAATTTCTCCTCATTGCCAAAATAAAGCCAAGTCCTGGAATCTACTGATCACCTTGGTTTTGACAGTGTGGGGGAACCAGCTCAATAAGCAGCATCCCAGGATACAGGGGACCTCTCTTAGTGTAATGTCTGCAACTGTGTTTGTGATTTCCTCTCAATAGTCCGCTAGTGATGGGCAATTCTATAGAATGTGGAAGAATTATGCTCCCACCACCCGCATCACAGAAATGCCCCTCTGGTTGTGTTGAAATACCTATTTATTTCCCCTGGGATAAGGTATGCCTTATGTAAGGTATAGAAATTGATTAGTTTTAGTCGAGTGTTCCGTGAAACCCTGGGGGTCCTCTACAACAAAGTTTCCCAGTCGCCCTCGAGTATGGGAATCCCCAGGTCCTCCTCCCAGTGGGTCTGTAGAGTGTCCAGGGGCGGCATCACATCTTCCCTGATCGCCCTATACAGATCCCCAGATCCTCCTCTCAGCAGGTCTGTAGGGTGTCCAGGGCTGTATCACATCATCCCTGATCGCCCTATACAGACAGGTGACCACTTTGAAAGTGCCCGAGGGCATAACTAGGTATTGCCATTTCTTATGAGGAGTTGGCTCTGACATGTACTCACCCCAATGTTTCCTAATCATGGCCATCACTGCCCTCTGTAGCAGGAAGTGTTCCTGAGGTAAATTAAACTCCAAGCAAAATTCTTCAACTGGGAGAAGCTCTTTCGCGTGTTACAAGTCTCCCACTTGTGCCGCCCATGTGGCCTTCCAGTCTGTTAAACCCTGTGGGTCACCCCCCCACCCATGAGGCAGCATATATATCTAGGTGCATGTCAGGTCAGTTCTGGACTCTCAATTGTGTCTTTTGTAAGCACCTGATTCAGCAATGCTGCAGCACTTGGAATTTAGTAGTATCCTCAGCATGAGGGCATCCCATCTAAACTGCTGGTGAATCTTAGGTACAAACTGTCCCATCTCACGCCCTGGGGTAATTCTTCCTGTCAGCCACTGGGTGAGCCACTGGAGCTGCACCACAATGTAATATGTTTCAAACTCAGGGACAGCCATACCTCCCTCTCCCACAGGGCTCTGTAATGTTGCCAGAGCTACTCTCCTATGGCCCATTCCCCAGATAAAGGCAATGATGAGTGGATCTAGTTCCCGAAACAGCGCTCGAGGGATCCAGACAGGTAAGACTACAAAAAAATACAACCGCCGGCAGAGTGCATCAATTTTAAGAAGAGTGATTTGTCCCACTTCAAAGCATGTGAACTGCCATCCCAACATTCCAGTCTAACAGGTCAGCCCGGTCATGGAATACTTTTACCCCCAGATCCTGCAAACACCGGGGTCCCATTGCAACAATCTTAGACAATGCTCTCCTAGCCCTTGACCGAGGCAAAACCTGTCTCTTAATCCTCCTTGACCTCTCCTCAGCTTTCAACACAGTCAACCATGAGAAACTTCTTGAACGCCTCGAACACAGGATGGGCCTAGGAGGTACCGTCATCCAATGGTTTGGTTCCTTCCTCCAGGACCACACCCAGAGATTCTTAGTCAACAATAACCTATCTGCTCCTTCCCTGATCTCTATCGGTGTCCCTCAAGGCTCTACTCTGTCCCCTACCCTCTTTAATCTCTACCTTGAACCACTAGCTGACATTCTTCACACGGCGAACATCTCCTTCCATATGGACGCCTATGACACTCAGATATACATCAAAATCTCTTCTCTTGAGGAGACTACCTATCTGAATGATGCCGTGAATCTGACTGTTCAATGGCTCGCCAACAAACAGCTCAAATTGAATGCCCAAAAAACAGAGTTCCTTCTCATCTCCCCCCCAAACAATCCAATGACATCCCTGAATGGATTAACACGGATCACAGCACGCAACTGTATGTCAACCATAGTGGATTCTGCCAAATCGCTTGGGAAAACTTTGGACATCAACCTGAATATGGGTGAACACATCAATTCGATGGCCAAAACTGCCAGGTTCCTTCTGAGCTACTTGAGAAAACTAAAACCCTTCCTTGAAATTGTCGACCTGAAAACCGCAGTTCAGGCGATAGTTATCTCCAGAATTTAATACGGCTGCCCTACCCTATCTGGCCTACCAAATACTTTGACGGCCCGCTAAAAGCTTGCCTCAACGCAGCAGCTAGATTCTTATCTAGGTCAAAAACATTTCACCACATTTCACCACATCTGAAGGCCTTGAACTGGCTTCCTCTTAAAGGCAGAATTCAGCTCAAGCTGGCCTGCATCACTCACAAGGCCTTGTACATCAACACCCCGAAGTATCTCGCCCAGAAAATTGTGATATCAGGGAGAACCAGAAACTCCCGGTCCGCTAGACCGTGTGCTCCAGCCACCCCGCTTCCGCAATGTAAAAACATATAACCAAGCGTTCTCTGGGGCCGCATCAAGAATCTGGAACTCACTATCTCCTTCCATCAGAAGAATTCCTACTTTGTCGTGCTTCAAAAAGGAATCGAAAACCTTCCTATTGAGCAGAATCCTCCAATAACTTTATTGTGCATTCTGCCTTTTCATGACCTATGTTTCTGTGCACAATCTCCTGTATTGCTTGGCCCTCTCCATGTATTAATTGTTCTTCTTGCTTTACCGCTGACATGTTGCTCGCTGATTTTAGTACTGTACTGTTTATTGTATATAGCTCAGACATTTCTCCTACTGTAGTCAATTCCCTAACCCCATCCTTGTATTTTGCGTATGCTTATACTGTACGCAATGTGTTTATCCCTGTAAAGCGCTCTGATACACTAGCAGGTCATGTTCGCGCTATATAAAACCTCAAATAAAATACAATAAAAACAACTCTAGCCTCCCAGAAGGTCTGCGATTTGCAAGTGACAGAAACAGGCGAGATTTCTGCCAATTGACTCTTATTTCAGATAGTATGCCAATGTCTTTGAGTAGTCCTTTGGCACCCTCTAGGTCCGTTGTTGTGTCTCAGAGAAATATTAAGATCATCTGCATATAAAGCAATGTGATGTTGATAGCTACCAACTGTTATTCCACGGTATCACCCCCCCAGATCTTGTACAGCTAGCTAGTGGCTCCATTGTAAGTGCAAAAAGTAGGGGCACTAGTCAGCAGCCCTTCCTATTTCCATGGCCCATTCTATAACTTTCAGAGATAGCTCCATCTGTTTTCACTCTGGATGTGGAGACTTATATATTAGCCTAGTCTAAGCTACAAAACCATGCCCTAGCCGCAGGTTTTCCATCGCACTATAAAGAAAGCCCCACTTTGAGCTGTCAAAGGCTTTCTCTATATCTACTGCAAATACCGCAGTTTCCCCATTGTCATAGGTATTGGCCTCCTGTAGGGTCAAGAGTCTTCTAATATTAGTTGCTGTGTTGCGGCCAGGAATAATCCCCTTGGCCTGGGTGTAGTAGTTTCAACATGAAGGAGGAGAGTCTGGTTGCAAGGACTTTATAGTAGATGTTAAGCATCGAGAATGGTCTATATGTTTCACAGTCATGGACAGGTCTCCCCTGTCAGAGTAATGTTACCACTAATGGCTCCTGGGTGGAGGGTGGGAGCCATTAGTGGAGATGGCCCCTATCTTTATCTACCTTGTAAAGATCCATTAATTTGGGGGCTTGCACATCAGCATATGTGACGTAGAACTCAATGGGGAACCTGTCTGTTCTAGGCATTTTCTTCCTCTCTATACATTTCAGTACTCCCCTTATCTCCTGCAGTGTGATATCATCCACTAACTCCTCAGCTTCCTCAGGTGTGGGAAGTGACAAGTGGAGCCAGGAAATCCTGAATGAATTCCCTGCATGTGTGGAGGCACTTGTATAGAGGGAAGAATGGTAGCTTCTAAAATGCTAGTTGATATCCGCCTGTCTTTAGAGCTGGGTCCCCTGGTCTGTCTCAAGCTCCACAATGGCCAACCCCGTTTAGTGGGGTTAGCAAGCCAATCTAAGAGTAAGTTGGTTAGGTTGTGTTCCACATGCGCGCGTAGAATATTTTACCTGGAGGCATAGCATCTTCGTTTTTAAACTTCTTCACCTCTTCAGTTTCTAACAAGGTCTGTTCGAATCTGGGCGACCTTGTTTGCGCTTCTCGTTTTCTCTAAATTCCACCTCCGAGGTCATGACTTCACCTAATAAAGTGCATCTAAGCCCCACTGTTTATGCTATGCACTTCCCCTTGATCACTGTTTTAAAAATATCCCAATCCACTTGTGGGAGTATGCTGTACCAGTGTTGCCCCAGTACCAGTTTTGCCCTAGAAATATTGTCAGATACACTCCCCAAAGGTGTCTCGAAAGAGCGGATCCTATAGGGATTCAGGTTTCAGCCTTAATGTAGGGATACAGGGTCTCTTCTGCTTCCATCTGAAATGGAGGAGGCCCGAGTTGTGATCAGGGATGGTCATAGCAAGAGATTTCATTTAAAGTACCAAACCATCTACATTTGGGGTGCAGAGAATTGTGTCAAGGTGCACATGAAGTTCATGAAGCCCCGAAAAGAAGGAGTAATCCCTCGACAGTGGACGTGTACGGTGCCAGGTGTCAATCAGCTCCCATGTTGTCTGCCAGTCCGTCAATGAATGAGTTATTCTATGACCCAGGGAGTCCCTCTGTGGGTGGTGAGAGTGATCTAGGGCAGGGTTCACCACACAATTATAATCTCCACCTATAATGACCAGGTAGTGGGCCAGAGTTCTGGACAAATCCTCCAGGAAAGTCCTCTGATCCACATTCAGGACATAGCCATTGATAATTGCTTTGTCCTGGACAGCTTGGTCATGTTGTTTGTCCCACTAAAGTTCCAGGATAAGAATTTATAATTCATGGGGGTTGCCATCGTACAGAGCTACAGTCAAGTAATGGTATCCACCAACTGATCCCCGCGCTACCACATATCACTTTCACCCAGGACAGGGACATAAATGGCAAAGCCAATGGGCCACGGCTCATATAACGGCAAACTACAAAAAAACAACATTCAACCCAACTTCCACTCCTCAGGTCAAGTATGCAATGACCCCCCCCCCCGCATCCAAACTCACATTTGAACCTCATGCATTTGTGGGAGAGTCTTTGTTTGGATACTCCGCAACAGGTCCCTGCCAACCAGCTTTAAATGGTAGATAGAAACCTGTGGCCAACAAGGTAAGGGTAGGTTCTCAGTAATCCTCGGGCCACCCCTAACAAAACCCATCATCAGCCATTAGTATCACAAAACCAACAAAGCAGTTGTTCTAGATGAGCTCATCAGCAATCCCAGGCATTACTGAGGGCTGTTCCATGCTGGAGTCCTCAGACCAGCTAGATCTGCGGTCAGAGTCTGAGTCTCGGTGGCCATCTCCCTCACTGTCAATGGGGTATTCACTCCACTGACACTCATTGTCACCACCACCTCCACCGCTCATTGTTGTTCTTGTTGGACTTCCCTGGAGGCGGCCACTCTGTTATAGTTTTTAGCTCTGCACTTCGATCTGGTCCTTGTGGATTTCCACTATGGGGATTCCTGGCTAGAAGCAGGGAGTGGGTGTTGATAAATGCATTCCCATAGCTCTTGCGGGATCTAGAAAAATTGTACTCCATCCAGTGTCGTCACCCGCAGCTTGGCTGATTTTGTACATACCTGGTGAAATCTGGGGACACCATTGTCGTGATTCACAAAGGGCCTCCGCACACGTGGCGGAGGCCCTGCAGTCGTGGGGGAGTTTCCGCACTTGGGGCAGAAACTCCGCAGTGAGAATTCTCATTGCAGAGATTCCACCCTTAGTAAGAAAGCTCCCCCACAACTGCTGGTCCTTCACTATAAGTGCAGAGGCCATTTGTGAATCCGGCCCAATGACTTTGCTATTCTTGACCTTGAGGTATCCCTTCAGTCTGGCTTGGCCCATGATGTGGTCCCGGTCTTTAGAATGAAACAGTCTGACCACTAAGGGCCTCAGCAGCGCCCCTGTGGGTGGAGGGGGCGCCAGCACCCTTTGTGCTCTCTCCAGTGCATAGAAGGAGTGAAGACCCTTGTCGCCAATTCTTCCCGCAGACAACATTCCAGATAGTCCAGCATCTGGCCTCCCTCCATACATTCAGGCAGTCCAATCACCCTGATGGTATATTGACGTGATTTGTTCTGAGCGTCTTCTGCTCTGACCTCTAACATTCGCATTTTGACCTCCATATCAGTGAGTCATTCTTTCATGCTCACCAGCACTGGGGGGACCTCAGCCAAGTTTCTCTCCATCGTGGTGACTCTTTCCGCCAGGGATCTATCATCGTCCTTTAATATACCCACATCTGCCACCAAAGTGCCAATCTTAGTTTCCAGTACCTCTCTAGATGCTCATATGGTCTGCACAATGTCAGTGAGAGTGGGGCCTCCAAGAGGTCCCGGCTTTGATGTAGCTGGCTCTTCACTGTGTAGGAGTTCAGTAGGGTCTCCTGAGGTCGGGACTCTTACATCTATGTTCTTCCTCTGGGAAGTTCTCCCCATTATGCCAGAGAGACAATGGGAGGTGACTAAAATATAGATTGTCACTCCGAGCACTGCTACAAAGGGCTAAAAGAGCGCAGAGTCGGGGAAGGAGGGGCGATAGTCGCATGTATTCGAGGAGGGACTATCAATGTCCAGGGTGGGGCACTACTCCAATTGTCATGGGTTGAACCTAAGGGGCACTACTCACCGAACAGTACCTGCAGACAAAGGGTTCCTCTGTGCCAGGGTGGTTCACCTCATATCAGCAGCTGCAGCTTAGGTGATTACCAGAAGTACTGCAAATGGGGACAAGCATTGGGGTGCCTCGGGCTTGTTCTGTACCCCATATCCGTCCTGTAAACAATACACTGTGGACCTAGGAGGAAGCTCAGAATGCACCAGGGGCAGCGGTATCAGTTATCATCTAGTAGGAATCAGTAAAACCCCCACCCCCAGGTCCTTGTAAACACAATATCCTTCTGGTAGATCTGGAGAATGCAGTATGCTTCCAAGTCTTTAGACAACCACAAGACGACATTGTTCTGCATTCTGTCCATCAATTGTTGGTTTTTCCAAGTGTTTAGAGGCACACTGAAGTAAATTCCCACAGCTGGGCACTGGATGGAATGTGAGCCACAGAGGTGGTCTTCGTGTTCTGTATTACCATTACCACTACATGCTTGGGCATCTTAATTGGTCCATCACTACTCTGGCATGTTAGCGCGTCTCCATGTGAAGAATGTAGGGAGCAATGGGGGGGAGGGGGCAATCACAGTGTGAGGTATAGTCTGCACACAGATTCCCCTGGTAGAGCACAGCACAGCTAGGCTGCACCAGTATATATCAGGTTGGGCCATTCAGCACAGGGCAACCTGGGGTCCTGACATCATCTTCCTGAACCCACGGTCCAGGTTTGCACTGCTGCCTCAACGCTGTGATCCAGGGCACTAGATCCATGCTGCAACAGCGCAATGGGGAGGGTGGTGCGCCACTGCTGTGTAGAGTCGCTCTCCCCCCGAGCACAGAGTCTGAAGCTTCACCAGTGTCTCACTACTCACTGCAGACCACCGATGGGTAGTTCACCCCACCATCACTCCCCTTTGTATCAGCAGCAGTGGTATTTATGGAGAGTCACACTTGACAGAGATGTCCCCACACAAACGTCATGCTGGTCCCTTTGATCTTCATTTTAAGAACTTGGCTTTGGACCCGAGCCAAGAAAGGTCTGCGCTGCAGTCTCGCTCAGCCTTTAGGTGCAGCTCCTATTCACCATTTTGGAGGTTTCATTGCATGGCCAATTCAGCTAGCCACCGGGAACGGCGACCCGGCTACAGAAACTGCGACCCGTATGGCCAAGTATGTAGTAAGGTCAGGGAGGCTAGTAGCATTTATTAAGTGCCCACTTGGCTGGATGAAAACAAAAGGGTACCGCTGGATGGGGTTTGCTGGGCAGGAGCTCCGATTTGTGCATCTTACACAATTGGCACCTGGCCACGCCCCTCTAAATATGTATTTATTAATTACAAAATACGCTAAAATTAAGGGCACAGCCATACATTTGGCATTTATGGACCCGACCAGAGCATTTAGTAGAAGTTAATAGTTCAAAGCTCTGGTCTATTTTTACCAAAATGGGGGTGGAGGATTCCTTGATTTGTGTACTTAAATATCTGCACAGATATGCTTCAGCGAGGGTACGCTTTGGCCCAAATGGAGAAGGCACAGTGCGAACCAAATTAGTCAGAGGAGTCCGTCAAGGCTGCATATTAGCACCTTTTCTATTCACACTCTATATTAATGGGCTGGCAGACTATTAATTAATCCCGTTGCTGTATGCGGATGATGTAGTTCTGATAGTCAGATTTGCAAATGCCTTCAGGGCCTTTTTAAATCATTTGTGTATGAATAATTTGGATTCTAAATTTAACCTCAACAAAACTTTTATTAAGATTTGTGCTCCAAAAAATATAAAATCAGTGGTGATACTTGCTTTAAAGAACTCATTGAATGTCCCTGTGACAACCTTATGCACCTTGCATAATGTCATCTTTTGTAAAATGTATATATTCCCCAGGAAATACTATATTTTGCCATTATTTCGTGTTCTTAAGATAAGGAGGGCCAAACAAGAAGTTATTGTTTTACAACAAGTAACCTCAGAAAAAATTGCTTGAGTATAATTAATTTCCTTCAGAGTGCTTTGAATTTAGGGAAACATTATGATTTAATAACATGATGATGGATGTTTTTTAAGAACTTGATTAGCTGTATTAAGATATTGTTTTTTACTGAAGTTTTAAGGAATTGTACACTTTTGCTTAATGTTTGTTTGACATATTGAATGTTCCTGTGCACTTTTATGGCTGCTGTTTAAAGTCGAATAAAGATATAGTGACTGATTGCATGCATCTAGTATCATGCAGAAAATATAACAGATGCTGAAACTCCACTTCAGCACACCTATGCGGATATACTTGTTGAGTCTGGGTACTATTTGTATGACTATGAAATCAGTGTTACAATATTTGTTGAAGAACTACAATGTATTTAACAAGATGGTAACCAATAAACATGGGTTAAGAACATCAAATGACACAGTGGCATTTTTAGAATAAGTTTTGAAGTATAGGAAACCCATTCCAAGATACCCAAAGGTGTCACAACTCATGCACGCTAGGGATGGATCTAACTTGTGTAATTCTGTGGTGGGTAATCATGTGGAATTACCCCAAACATCAGCGAGATTATCCAGAATTACGTGAGAAGAGTAAATCTGCATTTAGCACTATTTTCTTATCACAAAAATTACCCTTGCATCCAAAATGGACTCTGGGACACATTTTGCACTAAGAAATATCCGTAAATGCAACAGAACATGAATGGAGAGCATGAGCAGCCGCTCGTGCTTGCTAAATGTTCACTTGAGTTAGAAGTTTCCCTCAATTTACTCCGAGCATTTGGTGCTACTTTCTCAGTGCAAAATGCACACTTGTGTACAAAATGGATGCAAGGATGCCTTTTGCACTAAGAAAATAATGCTAAATGCCATGGAATATAACCAGCTTGCACTCACTATATTTGCTCTCACAGTAGAATGTTTCTTCTCTCAAATTACTCTTAATTACGCACGCAGACGAAATTACATTGTTAGTAATATTTCCACATTAAAGAGTAACACTAAATTACAGAACTTACTCTTATTACTCTGGCGTAATTGAAATTCCACCCAGGCTTTATGCACACAAAGCATTGTGATACATGCTTTGTGATGCCTGTGGCCATTTTTAGGTCTCGCCTGACCCAGCGCATGCGCTGGTCTGGCGAGACTTTTTGAGAGGGCTCCAAAATGTGCTACCAGGCCAGCCTAGAGCTACAGTGCATGTGCACGGGCGCGCGCGCCGCGCTTACTTTCACTTTCGCGGCCGCACGGCCGCTTTGATGTTTGATCGCGATCTCTTTCGCGGCCGCTGGTTCATCTTGTTTAGCGCTTGATCCTGCTGTTTAGTCATTCTTAGCGCTGTAAAAGAAATGTGTTTTAGCTCGTCTCAAATTCTCCCCTTTTCAAACTTAGCAGTAAGACAAAATGCTGAGAAAGCCCACAAGGATTCATATCGGTGACCTGCCCGTAAACTCACAGATCTTTGCAAACAGCGTGAAAACCCACTGAGCTATCTTACCAACTGACAAACAGGAAGTGTTTCAAACAATTATAATTACAATCAAGAGTATACCATTGTAGTGGCAATCCGTGCACCAGAGTGTGCCATGTGCATTCATTAGACTTTTACAATGACATGTGACTACTTTTAGTTGTACATGCGGGAGGTTTGCTCTGCAAGTGTCTTGTAACCGCCACAGCGAGCTGATCTATAGACCTTAACACACAGGGTTGTATCAGGTGTCAACTTGATGGCTCTGGTCGCCCAGGAGTCTTTCTGGCAGTACAAAAAGCCATTCCGATATTTAATATTTTCCCTCATTTAGGAGGCTGCAAGGCAGATTAAAATGCACGAATTGCATTTTCGTGGTGAAAAATAGCACAACACAAGCCCCACCCACTTGTGTGCAACCAAATCTCCGACATCAGAGACTGGGTCCGTTTTTTAGGCACTAAAGGTGGTTAAAAGGGAACACACCCATCTCTTTATCTGTGAAAACGCTGCAGACAACGCATCGCGTTCAAATGCAGTCCTATGTCGGTGACACACAGTTCAAGTGCACCACGTTTTGTTCCGACGTGTGCAGAAAAAAACATAACTTTCCTACACACCAACGTATCATTGTGTATTCACAATTTAAACTAGACACAATCAACAAGCCGGCTCACAACATATGAAATATTGTCCAGGGACACCGTCTGAGGTTACGGCACCCTTGAAAACAGGCAACTGAGAGGTGTCACTCACCGCGGGTCCAGCACACGAAGAGTCGGAGCACGTACAAATCACTACACAACACACCAGAATTTTGTTGCTCTAAACGCCTCTCTCGTGGATATGGCTTGTCAAGATTTTGACACCAACAACCCTGTGCGTGTTGCCTACTGGACTCAACATCTGTCAGGCCATTTTCCCAATGGTTGTGGCACCCACATGCTTAGGTCTGAGGTTTGACAGTGCAGCAGTCGAATTAACCTATTGCCAGGCAGGGACACTAGACTTATGCGACTGTGCGACGGCAGCGTTTTTCGCATAATTATAGATTTGTTGCATTTATCACAGAATTCACCATCTACTGCATGAGCTACAGATTTTAACAAAGATAATTTTTTCTAGCTCAAACGGTTCAAAAGTTAATAAAAGCACCGTGACAGTTGATGGTGTGCAGTGGAAGTCCCTTTGCAAAGCTTGAGGGCTCACATTTCTGTTACTTATTGTTATAGCTGAGTGTTAAACTGGGAACTAATAAGGTGCAACCAATGCCCAGACAGCGTTAACAAGTGTAACAAGCATTAGCATAGCCAATTTGTCTCGCTTTTGGGACCTTATAAGTATTTAGTTATGCAGCACAATATCCGTGGTGCAATAACATCAACTGTTGCATGGCTAAAAACATATATGGTCCCAAAGGCAAGACCTATTGGCTATGCCAATGCTTGTTTATTTATCTATCTGGTATGGCATATGCCTGTGTTAGACTGGCAAATTAAAAATATTAGAAAAGAAAAAAGGATGCATGAAATGCAGAAACTGATTGTGAGTGGCCCAGGATTACTTTGTTGCTGCTAGACCTTTTTAATTTATCTATCTGGTATGGCAGATGCCTGTGTTAGATTGGCAAATTAAAATATTAGAAAAGAAAGAAAGATGCTTGAAATGCAGAAAATGGTTGTGAGTGGCCCAGCATCACTTTGTAGCTGCTAGACCTTTTAAAGAAAATATAAAAACAAATTCACATGGGGACAGAGTGGAAACTGGGTTTGGCAACCAATGCTGCAATGTGACAGGAGGGGCATCAAAATAAAGTACAAACCGGGGCGGTGTTTATTCCAAAATAATAATAGGGAGGAAAACCATCAAGTGAAGAATAGCAAAAGAGGTTATACAAAGGGCTATATGCAAGGGAGTAGTCCAAAGACCAATAGGTTTATATTGGAAACAACAGGTCTTTGTTAACTACAGTTAAAGCTACCTGCAGTCAAAACCTAAAAAAGGAAAACAGGCTGTCTATGTGATGGAGAGTTTCTGTGTACTGGTGTCATTGATGCAAAGGCATGTATACCAAAATACTGAACACATTGATCAGTGTTTACCAACTGGAGTAAACTGAAGTAAATATAGAATAATTCTGCAAAGAAATCCCTAAACTTAATTTGTCATGATGAGCTGAGCTGGGAAGTCGCAAGGGTAATATATACACAAAGCACTAAAAGGTACTGTCCAAATAACGATGTCTGTGGACGAATGGGAAACTGCAGGTTGGAGGATTTCTCAGTACTGAATGTCAGTTTGGTGGGGGGGATTTCATGCTATGGGGTGCCAATTTGGTGGGAAGCTCTAATTTAGACAAGGAACTCATTCACAAATCGAATTTTTTCCTACTTTAGGAGTACTGCGATAGTACTACTAAAGTACTGCAAAATGCTAGTCACAAACTTACAAATCACAATATCTTTGGCCTGCTCCCCTATCTTTGCTATCCCCAGACATGTAAGTTTACTACTTAGTGATAAATGCGGGAGGGTACAAGGGAAGTGGCTGGAAAAAGAAGCATACTTACTACTAAGGGCCTGATTCTGATGCGGTTAGGAAACCTTCCAGATCGAATCAGTTTGGAAATGGTTTCCGACTGACTCAGATCAGGAGAGTCCGACCAACCGAGTATGATGCATTCGGATGCTTCCAGATACGATTTGGTTGGACTCCCATTGACTTCTATGGGAGCCTATGTATCTTACCGCATCATAATCTGGCCTTTGGTCGGGAAGACACGTTCCCGATCCGATTCAGAAGGAGCAAATGCCGTTGGGAGGCCTTCCTAATCGCATCGTAATCGGTCCCTAGGTGGGAATGCTTTCCTAACTGCATCAGAATCGGGTCCTTAATGTGAGGCGTTTAGGGAGGGCTAGGGAGGAACATCACGGTGCCTGCCACCTTGTACATGGAACTACAGGGGGGTCCCATGGGTACCCCCAAGTGCACCCCCAACTGGGGCCGCAACGGGTCCCCAAAGCACATCCCCACTAGCCTTGGCCTTTCAGCCAATGCATCATAATATGGATGGCGGATACTAGAAGGCACCGCCACCATATTGTGCCCCAGCTCTGCCTGGCTGGCGGAAAAGTTGCGGATGGACTTTCCGTCCGCTGCGATACCCCCTGCCATAATAATATGGTGGGGTTAATTCAGGTTAGTCCACTCGCCATCCTCGCAGTGCTGGGACCGGCCGCCAGATGTGCGGCAGTCCTGCACCGGTGATTAGGATGCCACCGCCACCCTGGCGGTCGCATTCTGCATATTTGATATTGCGGCGGGTGCTGCTTACAGCAGCACCCGCCACAATGCCAAAAGAACATGTTGTGCATTCCCATGCACAACGTGGCAGGCACCGCGTGGTGCCTGCCACCTTGTATATGGAACTGCAGGGGGGTACCATGGTCACCCCCCCAAGCGCACCCCCATACCCCCTGGGGGCCTGCAACAGGCCCCCAAAGCACATCTCCGCCAGCCTTTCCATGGCGGCATCAGCCAATGCATCATAATTTGGGATGGTGGTGCCTAGAAGGCACTGCAACCATATTGTGCCCCAGCTCCACCCGGCCCGATTGCCGACCGGCGGAAAAGTTGCAGACGAACTTTCCGTCCGCTGCGATATCCCCGCCATAATAATATGGCAGGGGTAATTCAGGTTGGGATGGCAGGCGGATCGCCACCACCAGGCCAGCGGTGGCGATCCGCCCGCCATCCTAATGACCCCCTTCATCAGAAAGCTTCTGAGTCATTCGGAAAAACAGACTGTAGACACACGCGATGGGGCTCCATACGACTTGGACTTTCCAAATGCCGTTCGGTTCGTATTTGGATCCGAGTCGGAAAGTCCGAACGTTGTAATTGCTCATTCAGAAAGGTTTACGATTCGGTCAGAAACAAGGCTTCTGAATCTGATTTGGAAGACCCAAATCCGATTCGGAGCCCTTCTAAACGACATCGTAATCAACCCCTTAGTGGTATATCTTGATTTGGCAAAAATAAATCATTCATGTGTTTGCTTGGTTTCGAATTATTGAAAATAAATCAATTAAATATATGATATACATCTTCATTCAGAAAATACCTTTCAGGTATAGTAGTAACAGTCACACATATGGTAGAAATATTGCTACCATAATAATTATTAATCACCCTTGCCATCCCGATGGACTGTACTCCATTTTCCAAACCATAAATCAGGCCCTCATATACATATCTTTCTACAGGAAGTCCCTAGAATAGCTTATGGTATGTGTATTTATATAGCGCAAACCCAGCTACAAAGCAATGGCGTGCTGTACGTTACATGGGGGAGGGGCAGGGGGCTGGGAGACAATCTTCAATCTTGTGATGGTGTGCATCAAGAGAAGATTATTGCCCGGAAACACATGCACCTGATAAAGCAGAACATGTTACAGCTATTTTGTGCATCACTGTTGTTTTGTGTTTCGACTAGTGGTGGGTAGCTCTTATTCTCACAAATCCATCCATCAAACACTACATGGTATTTTTATGACCTCGTGAGTGTCATTTGATTCCCCCCTTCAAATCATATTTAGCTTTTAAAACAGAGCCCTTGGCAGCTTCACTGATGCGCCTGTGCATGCTGACTACGAGCATTCCCCACTGGGACCTACTCGTTTTTTGTCGGCATCTTTCAAGCTCTGATGAGTGAATATTTCATAATTATGCATCTTAAACACACTGCACCTGGTAAAACATTATGAGTTCCCTGCATCTTAATTACTCCACAGAGGGATACGCGGGCCATACGAAGAGACTGGAGCATCATTCTTCACGCTACAGTAGGCTCGTTTTTCCTTTCATAAAATTGTAAGGAGTAAAATGTCCAAAGGATAAGGGCGGCTAACGAGCGTGTCCCTGCAAGCCCAGGGTTTGCAATTTCTGCGAGTCAGCCGTACTCACACAATGCTCCCTATTAAAGGTCACTTCCTTCTCAGAAGACTTCACAGTATGCGCTCCCTGTTTCTAGAAGGGTGATATCTGGCTGTCACTGGAGTTGTGAAATCAGTACTGAGAAGCCCAGTAGCTGCTGGGGGTCGCCACTTTGGAATATTATGCACTTTGATCCAGAAGTCCTGGCATTGGTGAAGCTGCCACTTGAAGATGTCAGTAACTAAATACCTCTGATAATTACCACGCATTTCTATCAATTTTTCTTCCTTGTGTTTGAATTCATGCACGTTTTAATTAAATGAATTGAGCCATTCGAAGTCGTCACCCTTGATCGAATACAGAGGCGTATTTAAAGTCTATTGGGATTTCTGGGCTGCAAAGCATTATGCTTTGTTGGAGCTTTCCATTGTGAGCATTCTTTAGATAAACACGATGGGTTCGTTCCTGCCATCCACGTTCCACACTAATAGGCTAATTGGCTCTACTAAACTTCTTTTGGTCTATGACATCTCCCCCTGGTATTAGTCGTTGTCATAACTCTAAACACTCTGATTGTATTTCAATTCTTGTATTTGTTTCAAGATTCCAAAATTAGTTCCAATTTCTTAGTTTAATCTGACTATCACTGGCTCTATCGATCTGCGTTTCTTTGGAGTGGCTGCAGATGCTAGGTTTTTTCGTTTTACCCCATCTAAGCTTCTGGAATATGTATCATTTGTAATTCTCCTGAATTGGATCATTTTATTTGATGAGCCAATTCTGAGTGAAACCTGTAGATCACTGACCCTAGCTACCTGTAACTAGTGCTTCCTATCGGTCCCCCCTATATCCGATCTTGGCCAGACCCTAAAGAGCATTTACTGGCTGCCTATAAAAAGTGCACGTCATGGTCTGCCCCTCAGTCACTCTTGGGTGGACTCTAGAGAGCACTTACCCTGGCTAACCCGGACAACCTCTTTGTTGCTTCTGAGCAGACCCAATCAAGCAAAGATTGAAATCTACCCAACACTGCTAATTCTCAGTGACAAATGGCTGAATATTACCTGTAGGAAACAGTAGGATGCCATGCCCGATGGGATTTGTTTGTCTCCCTTTTGTCCAAATTGTCTTTTGTGGAGTTGCATGTCTGATTGTGACATCGGGCTCCTATCTGCCTCTGTCCAAAGCATGCCTGTGGTTTGCTCATCTGTTGCTTCTTGGTATTTTTGGAAAGTGGATTATTAGTAGTGTTAAATATGCACCTGCCACTGGCAGTAAGGCCACTAACTGTCAAGGGCTCAGAATAGGTCTCAGAAAATTATTACCATGCTCAACCCTTGGTAGCTTGGCTGCGAGCAGGTAGGCTTAACGTCTGATGGAGGCTTTCAGTGCTACCTAGCTAGACAACATTGCAGTCTACAGCTCCAGCTAGGAGGACCAACTGTTTCACTGCCCAGGAGGTACTTCAGGCCCTGCAGCAACAGGCTTGACTATCAAGGTCAGGATGTGCCGGATAAGTCAGGAATCGGTGGTCTACTTGGTACACCAAGTTTGTGGAGGCAAGATGCAGCCTCTTCAGGCTAAAATTCAGACCATCCTGGCTTGAGAACCCTGAAGACTTAGACTGAGGTGAGAGCCTTCTGTGGGAGACTTGTGAAAGGGTAAGGCACCATTGTGTGGACACATGTTAGAACTGGGATCCTTGGTGTGATATTTCACCACACTCTTTGCCTTCACCTCTCCTGTTCGGTGGATTTCATTTTTGTTGGCTATAGAACTCTTTGCACTTCACTACTGTGAACCAGTGCTAAAGTGCTTGTTACCTCTCTTTCAACATGGTATTTATTTATTTATTTTTAGAGTTTCATATAGCGTGAACTAGACCCGAGACATCAGGTATCAGAGCTCTTTACATGAGCACCAGTTTCGTTACAGAACAACACATTAATTTTGGTTAAGCACGGGGAGATTCAGTGATATGTCCAGAATCACAGGATGCTGAGTGTCATCGCCGAGACTCAAACCCAGTTCCCCATCTTCCAGGTCTACCGCTCTAGCCGTAAGTCTACCTCCCCTCCTTCACCTAATTGGCACATTTAATTTACATGTAAGTCCCTTATATATACTACCACATGTACCCAGGGTCTGTAGATTAAATGCTACTAGTGGTCCTGTAGCACTTGATGTGCCAGCCACTAAGGTAGCACTCTAAAACATGTCTCAGGCCTAAAAAGAATCTTTTTTATGGTCTGGCTTGACAGAGCACCACTAGAGAGGGGTTTTGGCTCTGCACACATGTTGGGAGCCAGGAGTAAATATTTTGATTGGGCAGAAGTTTTGTGCTTTCACAAAAAAGTGCTTGTCCTCCGGACAGTGTTAATCATTTTGTGTATTTAGCCAGCTGCCTGAACTTGAAATTTCAGGGACACACACATGACATTGCAAAGCTATTCAAATGTATTAGATAAGTAGATGAGTTATGGTATTTTTCTCTGGCAGCATCACGGTTTGGAACATGTAAATCATTAAGATACATGGGTTTTTAGGTCTGGATTGACAGTGCAACTGCCAGCTGACCATTTAACCTATGCCAATATTATTGTACAGTTCTTTGTTTCCACACAAATAAAAATCCATTCTCGTGATATCTACATGTAATGCTTGACATTACCATACAACATTCTTTTAAAGCCCGACCTGTTGGCATTGCTAGTGCATGTTAATATCTATAAGCTACCTCTAAGGTATGCCCTAACAGCTAAGAGGGCAGGGTGCATGGTATTTTAAAAGTAGAACACGTACTTATGTTTTACATGTCCTGGAAGTGGAAAACTCCTAAAATTGTTTTTTCACTGTTGTAAGGCCTATCTCTCCTATTGACTGGGCTACCTAATAATGGTTTATAAGTGCTAACTTTGGATTGGGAGCAGTTAGAGATATGATGTTTCGACTCCAATGAACTGTAATTTAAAATTGTTTTTAACAGTAAAGTTGTGTTTTAAGTCACACTTATGTAAATGGCATTTTTATAAAGTTAAACAACAAAATACATAGGTGTTTACTATAGCAACCATTAAGTAAAAGCTTCTCCTGCCATTATTTTCACAAAAACAGCAAACCCTGAACTCGGAGGCAAGCTTAAGTATTTTTCAATTTCATTCTTGTGTCTCTGAAAAACTTTCATTACACTAGGAAGACTAGCATGTGAGCATTTCCCTTAAAAAAACAGTAAGTCTTTCTATAAGGTACAGCTACCCGCGGGCAGTCATTAGTACTTTACAATAAATGCGCAGCACAAAAGGAGTTTACATCAACAGCTGTCTGCTACACAATGCGCTCAGTCAGCGTTTTCAGAACAAATGCGCAGCCACAATGGAGTGCACCTGTATTAGTAGTGGTCTTGTTTACCACGCTATTAATCTGAACATTCTGCTTTCTACAATTTTTTAGAAACCCTAAAAACGAAGACACAAGTTCCCCCACTGTTTTAATATTTCGGTGTCCAAACCACTACCTGAAGGGTAAGGAGATACTTGTAATCTTTTTTTAGCAAACATTAAGATAAAATTAGGGACCCGTGTTTAATCACCCACCTTTTATTGTAATTGTCTTTCACAGTGTTTGACCCAGTCCCGGTCCTGAGGAAGAACCTCCAAAGAAATTCCGGGTTCTGAAATGCGTTGACCCCAGTACAGCTCGTCATAACCGTAAACTCTAGCTATTCAGCTATATATTAGGCAAACAGGGCAATCTGCCTGTTGCTATTGGTCTAGATGATTAGCTGTTGTTGGCATGCTTTAGCACTTGAAATTGTTAGTTGTTTTTGCTGCCACATTCCTTGTACAATTTAAGGACTGGTTATTTCTATTTAGTTGCAATATAGTGTATTTTGTTTGTAATTTCCTTTGTTTTTCCACTTTATACCCATGTTGTTTGTACTGTGCTAAATCGTTGTTCTTCTTGGTTTGATCGAAAATATTGAATGCTTCATGCTCAAGAAATCAATTTAAAATAGTGTAATAAATACACAAAACCACTCTGGTGGTCAAGGTGGGTTGTGCTTAATGGTTGCTTATTAAAAGTACACACCTATACATTTTGTTGTTTATATTTATTGATGAGGCCCAGTGTAGGTGTGTTTTAGGACCCAACCCCCCTTTTTTTGTTAAAAGGTTTTGAGTGGACAACAGTCCGTGTGGGTCTTCCACAAAATATTGATTAAAAAGGGTTTTGAATCCAGGCTCACGAGTTTGCCACACCAGGCTTACTCCAAATAATTGTCATGTCTGAGAAGCACATTTTGTCTTTCTCTGAAGATCACATTCAGAAACGTATTTCAGCACCATCTCTTTTTCCTACTATTAATTTAGGCAAAACTGTTAAAACACAAAACGAGTCTGAAAAACTCATAAGACTCCAAAAGAAATTAATTAGAACTGAATTACATGGTTATTTCCTTTTGGAAAATCTAAAAGCGGGCATTATCCCGTGGGGCCTCCAGATAAAGAACGTCCCAGTCATCTCCCCTGAAGACCCAGAATACAAGAAGGGCTTCACTTGTATCAGCACTAAATGCAGTAGAGATTTAATGGTGCACTCTATTGAGACTGTTCAAAGGCTCTGCCTCATACAAGCGGATGAAATAGACCAACTGATACAATCAATGAAAGACAATCACACAGTCTCAGAGGCCAAGACTCTCTTAAATAAAATAGAAAAAGATATCGCCACGTTTAAAGACAATGCTATGCATTTTAAAAACTCAAAATTCGAGCGTGATAATAAATCATTCAACCTAGAGACAGTTTACCCCTACTTGAGGGAAGATTTTTACACAAGAGAAGAATCTCGTAGGTTCCTTCCAGAATTCCGGGGCAGATCCAGACGCAAGTTTCTAACTTTTTCTGAAACGTCGTCATCAGAGTCCACAGGGGAATAAGACGAAAGTGCAGGGCCCTCAAATTCCAACCAGCAAAGAAGAAACAATATTAATTTTTAGGAGGAGGCCAAGAACAGAAGAGAGAACGATACAAACCCCAACTATGTGAAATGCGCACGAGGCACCAATATTACAAATCATAAATACATCAACCATCATCAATTTATCAACAAAACTCTGACACGTGATGAAGAAGCTGTTTTAGAACTCGGTCTTAAATTCATCCCCAGCCAACAGCAAGACTTAACTCACCTAAACATGTAAGCAATGGAACTGTTTACAAAAATCAACCTCCATACATTTTTTAAAGATAAAGAACAGGCATGTATTGGAGAAGTCTCTGGTCTCCGTAACAAATCTACCTTCTGTCCTCCTCCCCACACCCTTCCGAAGAACATCATTGCGTTCAAACAAATGGTTCTATCATTCCTCAATCAACTGAATCATCATAAAACCTTTGTAAAAAACAGCATGACGATGTCGCAAAGTTTGGCAATCAAAGAATTCAAAGAGGACAAAGTCATAATAATCAAACCCGCCGCTAAAGGCGGAGCAACGGTGGTATGGTCCAGAGAGGCTTATCTAGCCAAGGGACGTAAACATGTCTTCAACCAAACATGGTACAGAAGGATCCCCTTTGACCAGGTCAAGCAAATCCAGAGTGCGATCAAAGTCATTGTGGATGAAGGCTTACAGAATGGCATTCTGGGCCCTAAGGAACATGAATATCTCCTTAAAAAACATCCAAGGACTCCTGTAATTTACTTTCTTCCAAAGACACATAAGAGTGCGACCGTCCCTCCAGGCCGCCCGATAGTGTCGAGATGCGATTCAGCCTTAGAGCCTATTGCCAAATACGTTGATCTATTCCTCAATGATTTTCTGAAAGAGGTTTTATCATATTTGAGGGATACGACAGACTTTATAAACAAAATTGAGGGTTTCGAATTTAACCCTGCTCAGCACAGAATGGTCACATTGGATGTCATATCTTTATACACGCAGATACCTCAGGAGGAGGCCCTCAAAGTGTTGGAATCCTATCTAGAGGGCAGAGAGCACCCCCATCGGGTATCGCCCTAATTCATCTTAGATGTGGCATCATTGGCATTGGTAAATAATTATTTCAAGTTTGAAAATGATTTCTTCCTTCAAGTGAAAGGGACTGCCATGGGATGTCCCTTCGCACCGGAAATGGCGGTACTCTACATGGCAAGGTACGAGGAGCGGCACATTTACAACAACAATCCATACAAAGATCATGTCTTTCACAGTGTTCGATCCAGTCCTGGTCCTGGCCCTGAGGTAGAACCCCCAAAGAAATTCCGGGTTTTGAAACGCGCTGACCCCAGTACAGCTTGTCATAATCTTAAACTCTAGCTATTCAACTATATAGTGTGCAAACAGGGCAATCTGCCTGTTGCTATTGGTTTAGATGATTAGCTGTTTTTGGCAGGCACATTCCTTGTACAATCTAAGGACTGGTTATTTCTATTTAGTTGCAATATCGTGTATTTTGTTTGTAATTTCCTTTGTTTTTCCACTTTGTACCCAGTAGTGGTCAAGGTGGTTTTTGCTTAATGGTTGCTTATTCAAAGTACACACCTAAACATTTTGTTATTTATAGTTATTTATGAGGCTCAGTGTAGGCGTGTTCTTGTTAATTTTTTTTTAGAAAGTTGGCATTTTATTATCCTTACCGTTTGTGCCTTCTGCCAGTCTCCTGGGTCACAAGACTGTGAATGGCTCTGCTGTTTGTGTTTGTGTATTCTTCCCAGAGAGTGACATTAAGGGGACTAGATATGGGCAGGATGAGTCATCCTGCCAGGATGACTCAGTAGGAGCTGTGCCCTGCCCCACCTACACTTCAAAGGGCTTGCCTCTAGCACCCACAAATGAACTTGACACCAGCCTTTTGTCACCCAGGACAGTTTGGAGCACTGATAAGGGAAAGGAAAGCACTGTCCAGAACCAGGTGAGGGGTAGGACAGGATGCTCCCCCGTGAACAAAGCCTGGCACCAGGGTATAAATATTGAACCCTGAGAGCCACTCTTCAGTTCACTCCAGTGTTACACCAATAGAAATTCAGGAGAAAGACTGCCCTGCTGCCTAAAGCTCTGCCTTGATGCCATTCTGTCTGAAGAAGGAATGCTGATCCTGCTCCCTGAACCCAGGACCACCAGAGTGACTCCAATGCCTAGTTGGCTGGCCTCCTGTGTGAACTACAGTGACATAACAAGATCCTGAGGCCTTTAGCCCTGCTCCTGGCCCCTGCTGGAATAAGTCCAAACGACCTAAGTGGTGCCTTCTGGTCCTGAACTCTTAAAGTGGTGCTACAGTGGCCTCCTCCTACCAAAAACCAAAATCTGAGACTTAAAAAGATGTTTACAAAAAAACTCCTCTCAGAACTTACATGAGGCAAGCCGATCTGCTAAAGGTGCCTCGCAGGTGGGATTGACTTTGCCCCAGCTCCCACTAAATTCTTGTCTGCAGCAGCAAAGCCTCTTCATCAGGGAACTCCCTGGGGCGGTATCTAGTCTTGTGGAGCCCTCTTCCACTATAGCCTGCAGCCTTGTCTCGCTGGGTGAATCTGAGCTCCAGACAAACTTCCAAGTCTGAAGGTAGAAATCTTCACTAGGCTCAATGATGATCATTACCCCATTGAAGACCGCCTCGGCTCCTCCCACCTGGAGCTTTTCTGCCATCATTGGCAGTTTCACTGAGTCTTTGCCCAGTGGCTCCCCGTTGTAAACGACCTCCTCTCTGCTACAGCCTGCTTCCTTGTGCCACTGAGACTCTATCTTCTCCAGAACGTTTTCTTGACTACTTTACCCTGGTCTTGTAAAACCAGATGGGCAAGTTAGTGCAAGATTAGGAGATTAGAAGGGACTGTCCAGTGCATTCGTCCTACGTGTCTCTCCCGTAAGTTTCAAACTATGCATCATTATGCATGGGTTACATTAAGGCTGCTTTTTACAGAATACAAAACTTGTTTTCCAGTCACAGCAAGAGAGCAGCAAATCACCTGTAGAGTGCTACAATACACTTGATACAGCGGAACAGCATTTAATTTTCCGTTCACAACCTCAGCTACCACAAACTAGATACCACAGAGTTTGGCCCATATAAAATCTACTTAATTAATATCATTCCATATCACCTTTTACTACAAGGGATCTTTTATTCGAGCTAATAGGGACTTGGACAATCAGAGATGGATGGACACTCCTTCATCATGACCTGGAATAAAGAAGTGCCTTACTAACAAGCAGCTTGCACGTAAATATCAAATGACTCGACGTTAATAAATGGCATACACATAAATAGTTATACCAAGCAAAATCTTTATCTAGTCCTCAAAGTTAAATGGTCAGGGCACAAAATACATTAGATTCATTTAATTATTGGTTATCAATCGAATACAAGTAAATCACAATACATCACAGTTCAGAGCAAAATACATCTCATTTAATGCCCGATGAGAGAGAGAGAGTGAGAGAGCATAATGCAACGGCAGAATGCAATCAAGAATCATAAAAACCAACAAACTGTTAAAAATTTATCCGGGACTCAACAAGAGCCCAAGAGGACACTAAAGAACAGTGTAAAATAGCCAGAGTCTTTGAACCTTTCAGGTGACAGGTTTACCCTGCTTAACTTCACCAGCTGGCAAAGTACAGGGGAAACAAGAGAGTTCAGTTCAAGGAAGTCAGAGTTTAGACTGACAGCATGTCAGGCCTATTGGAGATTTTGTAAGAATAAGCCCCCCAGACCTTTTCCCAAGGGGCAGTTATACTTTCAATTGTTCATAGTTCCATCCCACAAAGTAGCTTTTGCACTGCTTGCATGATTTCCATTGGTCAAAGTCTATTGTCCGTCCATGAAGCGATTGTTACCTTACCAAAATGATCTGGAAATTGACTAATGTTCATTATTTTGCTAAAAGTTCAATTTCATCTCTCCTTGGAACTAGGTAGTTCATTTGTATCTTATCATGTCCATTCCCAAGCGCTCTCTTCTGAGCTTACAACAAAGTCAACATAATTGTGTACTAGCAGTGAAGGTATCCTTTATTAAAAAACTAGAGAAAGAAACTTCAGCAAAAGTTCTTATGATGGGCAATAAAGTCAGGTCAGCATATTCTAGTATTACTTAAAGTAAATGATGAAAAATGCATTTTAAGGCCTGTGTGAAAAACTGCTACATCATTATTATTTACTGAAAGACATCAAACATTTAATTGAATAACGATAATTCTATTTCTCTTACGACTATACAGTTCATTATAACTAAAATTCAAACCGTGTTTTACCTTCAATTAAACATTAACTCATTTGCGACATCATTACAACATTTATACGTTTTCATAACACATTATTGATTGTGGATATTATTGAGTGTGAACATTATTAGTTTCCCTCTCCCATGAATACATTTTCATCCCAATCCAGTTTGCAACCATTCTGAATGCTAATTACGATGCAGGTTGAATTCTCACATGGTTTTACGAGTCACACTGATATTCATGTTTCTTAAGCAGGTATTAGTATCACACTATCCAATGAGCAGGAATTGATCCAGGCAAATTATACTAAGATAATTACACTCCATGAATCCCTCTTCTGCTGGCAAATCAAGCCATCACACAATCTTATTTGATGATCTGATAACAATCCGATAACTCTAAGAATGCGCTTGTTTTCATTTGTTTCAGCCTAACACCTTCCATATCTTTCACAACTTCATAATAAGTACCTTTTCTGCCTTCCAATTCTCTTACAGTTCCATTTCGTTTTCAACCTCTTCTTTGTTTTAATTCTACTTTGCATTTACAGCATCTATATATCAGTACTACAATCAATATGCCAATTGAAATTGCTATTAATGGTGTTAGTTTTTGCCCAACCAAGCTAGTTCCCAGTGCTGCAAACCAATTTCACACTGAGGAAAATAATTTCCCAAGTCTCTCCCATGCACCATCAGCTTTTAGTTCTGTTAAATCATTGCTTACGTTAGTAATGTTACTTACATATCCCTGTTTTTATCAGGGATAAAAGTGCAACATTGATGAATTTTCAGCATGCGACAGACTCCGCCCTCTTTTGCCAATAATACATCTAGAGCAAATCTGTTTTGCAAAATCATAGGTCTAATAGCAACCATTTCAGTGTCAATCACCAAGAAACCACCAATGGTATCTGTCGATAATCAATCAACCACTGTAGACAGCTTCCTAATCTTTATGCAAATTCAATATAACCCCTACTGAGGGTATTATTGCACCAAATATATCACCAATAATTTCCGAAGCACTTATTCCTCTTTTGTTACGTGTTAATTTCTTTTCATTGGTTCCATGATCATAATTCACATGGTATATTTTAGGAAAGACAATACCCATGTAACAGCATCCATATCATTGTTTAGGCAATTTATAATGAGCATTTCTTCCACACACAAAATATATTCCCAGAAATACTGGGTCAGAATCACCCTATAATCCCCAACCTCTTGTTATTAGGAAGGTGTGTTCACACTCACTGGAACCAATGAATTTATTATTAGATTCAGTCTGTTGTCTGAGTATGCAATGCTTTCCCTTGTGCTGCCAATCCAGAGTCATTGCAGCATATGTCTCATCCTTTTTGTACTCACCTTCCTTATGAGGCCAGGGAGGTGTTCTAACTTTTTGTTCAACAGCCTTTCTCTTAATTTCTTCTCGTCTATCTTCTACGGCGTTAATATATTCTATTTCTACACTATGCAAGATACACGTTAAATTGTTTCAATGCATATGTTCACTATCTATAGGCTTTGTAGTATGAAACAATTCTCCCATGACCTCAGCATTTTTCCCACTTGCCACATTATTCATAATTTTCTTAATCGGAATTTCAGAAAATACTAGGTCTAAATTTGAATAATAGTACTGAAACTGCTCCTTGCCATAGAATAAACTTATTAGTACACTACAAGAGATACTGTTAGTTAAAGGAAGATGATGGTAAGTTACTCCTGCACACATAACAATCTCTTGCATCCATTGTATCAACGTATTCATACAAGAGTTTGGTAAATACATTTAACGAAAAATCATCAATTGAATTATCTTTGTGTAAGTCACTACTTGTTAGCTCTTTAATGTTTATATCTTCTTCAAGGACTTTGGTTAATTCAGTAGTCGTACTCGCATATTCATTAGTAGTTATAACGGAATAAACATAATGAGGTAGAGTTAAAATGGTCAGAAAAAAACAAGTATTATGATAACAATACACATAAAGCAAGCACTTGTACACTTTCGCCTAGGTGAAGCAACCTTATTCAGATTTTCAGTCTTGGAACCAGTGATATCAATTTTTAGTTTTCTGGTATTATACTACTATTAGCAGCAGGTTTTGCGTTTTCAATTGAACACTTTACCACCGTCTGGTCACAGCCTTATTTCTTCAGCCTTTTCTTTTCAGCACCCTCTTTTCCCACACTTGCCGATTAAGGTGGTTTATACGGAGAATCATCTTTGGAACAGAATGTGATGAACTTTTTCTCCCAATCACTTGCTGCAGCTAGATATGTCCATTCAGGTGCTGCGTATCTTTGATTTGGGACTTGTGCTCTTTTTGTTCTGTGCACAGTATTTTCCTCTCCGTCTGTATCACTTTGTTCCGACTGGCTGGAGACTTTAATTACAGAGGATGAGATTCTTTCCAAAGTCAGAATGTCTTTCAATGGCTCAGTTTTTCTGGGCCATCGGTCACCTTTTTGCACTTGTTTTTCTGGCATACTGTTTATTTCCCTTGTGTCAATACTTTGCTTGGCTGAATCCGTTTCTTTTTTACCCTTGTTATCTACAAGGATTAATGCCCTTTCACTTTCAACAGTGTTTTGAGACCCAGTAGCTGGCGCCCACTCCACTTTGTGTTATGTCTGTTCAGGCTGTCTCACTGCTGCCACCGGTTCACCTGCACCTTCAAGTGGACATGGGACTCCATGAGTGTGGGCTGCATGAACCCAATTAGGTAGACCACCACATTTAACCGCAGTTGTTGTTACAAGAATCACTTGGTAAGGGCCACGCCAATGAGGACTTTCTCACATGTTTCTTGCCAAGCACACAATCACCTGGGCACAAGTCATATGACTGGGAAGACACAGAACACACTACATCAGCCAATCATTTACAATAATCCAACACCAAATCATCCGATATGTTCACAAACTGATGTGCTGGGACTGTAGGCTGTCTCATAGTCCTCCGCATAAGTATTTCATGAGGGAATAGTCCTGTTCTTTTATCTGGGATACTTCTCAAACTCATCAATACCGGAGGCAATGCATCAGGCCATTTTAGTGGCGTGGAATCACAAACCTTTGCCAATCTGGATTTGATTGTGCCGTTCATTTGCTCAACCACGCCTGACGCTTCAGGTCAATAAGCACAATTCAACTTTTGCTCAATTTGTAAGGTGGAACAAAGCATTCTTACTACTTCGTTATTGAAGTGTGTTCCTCTATCCGATTCCAACGAGACTGGAAATCCAAATCTAGCGATCACTTCTCTAAGCAACAATTTAGCAACGGTTAGACTGTCATTTTGTTGCATAGGGTATGCTTTAACCAAACGTGAGAACAGATACACAATTACAAGGACATACTTTAATCCATTACAAGGAAGCATTTCAATGAAATCCAACTGCATGCGGGTAAAAGGACCTCCCGATCTTCCAATTTGACCCATGCTAACCATTGTTTACCTTCCTGCATTTTGTTGCTGACATGGTATACATCTCTGTCACAGACTTTCTGCAATGGCTCTGAATTTGGTGTTATACCATGTCTGTCTAAAAAGTAGCATCATAGCATCCCTGCCTACATGAGTTGGTCCATGGTAGACTCTTGTCATCAGGGACAACAGACTATCTGGCACTACAGGTCTTCCATCTGCATAAACCCAAATTAATCTTCTGGTCTGCATGTACATCCTGCTTTAATCCACCCTTCCTTTTCTGCTTGGGTTACAGAATCTTGCAGATCTCTAATCTTTTCTCATGTTTCGACAATTGAAAATATTAGTCTGCATTCAGATTCATCAAATTATCATTGTTTTTTTCTCAAATTGAGGGGGTGGGGGGTGATGGGGGGCGGGAGGGCGCTCCAATGAACTGCTCCTTGTATTTTTTTCTGTTAAAAAAAAAAATACATTTAAAAAAAACAGATTCATCAAATTGTTCTTTCAAGGATTCCCCATTGCGTGCATATGAATCTAAAGCACAGCAACGTGCAGTCTCATCAACATATAAATTGCCAACTGTCACATAATCATGTCCAGATTGATGGGCCGAACATTTTACCACTGCAATTTGAGCTGGCAGTTGTAGGGCCATCAATACGTTCTTTACACACTCTCCGCTTCATATAGGTGAACCCGAAGAGGTCATGAACCCACGCTGGGATCACAACTGCCCAAAATCATGCACCACCCCAAAACCATATTGACTGTCTGTAAATATCACGATGACTCGCATCTGCTCCATAATGCAACACACCCTAGTGAGTGCAATCAATTCTGCCACTTGTGCAGAATTTACTCCTTTCAACCATGATGCTTCAACTACACTCATCAATGTACAGATTGCATATGCAGATCATAAGGTAGCTCCAGAGTCTCTCAAACATGATCCATCCACAAACAAAACATGGTCAGATTCTGGCAATGGAGTGTCCTGTATATCAGGTCTCGGCTTTTTACACACATCAGTCACTTCAAGCCAATCATGGTCTGCTTCTTCCACAACCACTTCACAACTTAGAAGTGGCATCAAGGCAGCTGTATTCAGAATTGTGCATCTTGTTACGGTAACATTTTCCCCACCCAATATCACTTGCTCATATTTTGTTAAGCGACTGCTTGTAAGATGCTGTGTTCGTTTTCACGTTAACAAACTTTCAACTGAATGTGGCACATACACTTTCATTGGTTGACCAATTACAATCATCTCACACTGTTCCTAACTCACACATGTTGCAGTGACAGCTTTTAAATATACAGGTAAAGCAGCAGCCACAGGATCCAGTGTGACTGAAAAATATGCCACCGGATGGCGTGCTGTTTGTGTATTTGCATTACAGCAAACAAATGATGGACGGAATGCTGACAATGCAAACATTCTACCCCAGTCAAAAGATCTGGGTTAAATCCATTGTTCATTGGCCCACTACGCCACCCCAGTTTAGACCCAGCCATATGCAAATCAGTCTTGACCCTGTGCCCCATGGGAGCAGTCCAGACCGAAATGCCAGGTCCTCCCTGGAACGGACACAAGTATCATGGGACCGGTTTCAGGGTATGTCACCCTTCTTCAGCCAGGCTATCTTGAATCCAGTGCCACAGTGAGCAAGGGACCCACGTCTGGGCATACCCATCCCACTTAGGGAGAAAAGTGTTACAGCAAACAAATGATGGGCGGAATTCTGACAATGCAAACATTCTCCTCCAGTCAAAAGATCTGGGTTAAATCCATTGTTCTTTTGCCCACTACGCCACCCCAGTTTAGACCAAGCCATATGCAAATCAGTCTTGACCCTGTGCCCCATGGGAACAGTCCAGACAGAACTGCCAGGCCAGGTCCTCCCTGAACCGGATACAAGCATCCTGGGACCGGTTTCAGGGTATAACACCCTTCTTCAGCCAGGCTATCTTGAATCCAGTGGCACAGTGAGCAAGGGACCCACGTCTGGGCATACCCATCCCACTTAGGGCGAAAAGTGTTACAGCAAACAAATGATGGAAGGAATGTTGACAAAGCATACATTCTCCCCCAGTCAAAAGATCTGGGTTAAATCCATTGTTCTTTTGCCCACTATGCCACCCCAGTTTAGACCCAGCCATATGCAAATCAGTCTTGACCTTGTGCACCATAGGAACAGTCCAGACCGAACTGCAAGGTCAGGTCCTCCCTGGACCGGAAACAAGCATCCTGGTACCGGTTTCGGGTTATGTCACCCTTCTTCAGCCAGGCTATCTTGAATCCAGTGGCACAGTGAGCAAGGGACCCACGTCTGGGCATTCCCATCCCACTTAGGGCGAAAAGTGCTACGGCGAATAAATGATGGACGGAATGCTGACAATGCAAACATTCTCCCCCAGTCAAAAGATCTGGGTTAAATCCATTGTTCTTTTTCCCACTACGCCACCCCAGTTTGTGTATTTGCATTAGAACTGAAAGTGCACAACTGTCTCGTTCACTGCAAAATAGGGTAAAACTCTTCTTAAAGTTGGGCATTCCCAATGCTGGTGCTCGACACAAGCTGCCTCGCAGTTCAAGAAATGAACGCATGCATTCTTCATCCATTCGTACAGGATCTGATACGTCTTTGTGTGTCAGCCTTTGCAAGGGCTTGGCTATCAGAGAAAAACTTGGGATACACTTCCTGCAATATCCAACCATTCCCAAGAACACTCAAACTTCCTTTTGTGTTCTCGGTGAATTCATCTGCAATATGGCATTGGTCCGATCTTGAGACCCTTTTTTGACACCTTTTTCAATGTGATGTCCCAAATAAAGAACATCTCTCTGACAAAATTGTAATTTGGCTGTTGATACTTTATGCCCACTTACTGCCAAATGGTTCAGTAGAGCACTCATGTCAGTAACACTAGCCTCTTTGGTTCCTGATGCAACCAGCAAATCATCAATGTACTGCACTAACAGAGAGTGATTAGGCATTACCAATTATTCCAAATTTCTTTTCAACATCTGATTGAAAATTGAGGGCCTTTCAGTATACCCTTGTGGAACTCGGCACAATGCCAAGACACTGTCTCCAAAACCGGAATGCAAATAGATATTGGCTATCCGGATGCAAGGCAATCGAGAAAATTGCTTGACAAAAATCAATCACTGAGGGCCATTCTGCTTCACTGGGAATCTGATAAAGGATAACAGTTGGGTTTGGCACTACTGGATAACCAGGTATCACAATCTGATTAATTTTCCGAAGGTCCTGAACTATTCCCTATTTTCCGTTTGATATGCGTATGCCCATGATAAGCAAATTGCATGGACTCCCTAGTATTTCTCTCAGAATACCTTGTTCAATCAATGTTTCAATCAAAGGGGTTATTCCAGCAACTGTCTCAGGACTCAAATTATATGCTCAAGTTCTCGGGAGTTCTGCATTCGGTTTTACAGTAATCCGAATTGGTGCTACTCCTTTCATTAGACCAATGTCTTTACCTGTAAAATGCTACACGTCAGGCAAAACTGCATCTTTTAATTCAACTGGCAAATTATTTGCTGTAAATAGAGGATGTATCAATTCACTTTCAATTCTTGTCGAGCCATTTTAAACACCACATCTTCATCTTTCGTATGGAATTCTATTCCATCTGATGTGTAATAGATGGAACAGTTCATCTTACACAACAAATCTCTTCCTTACAGGTTAATAGGACTGGTGTCACACACCACAAATTTGTGTAAATCTTTAAAGCTTAGATACTTTCTCCTGAGAGGGATAGGTTGGAAATTTCCACAGTTCTCCAAAAGTACAATGGGTAGCACCAGTGTCTACAACAAACAAAATCAATTTTCAGTTTACCTCGCCATCCACATGGGGACCACTCTGGTCTACCTCTAAGGAGATGCCAAGCACGAATACCCCCCCCCCCCTCCGGCACCGTCATTGAGATGCATCCGAATCACTCTCAGCCATCTGTAACAAATATTGTGAAGACACCTGCATATTTGAATTCATTTGATCATTAGTATAGAAACCCATATTCGTATTGTACCTTTGCACTTGACCATTCATATTCTGCATAGGAGCTTGAGGCATTCTCTGACTCTGTCCTCTGTCTGCCGACATGTGCTGATTCTGGTTCTGCTGATTCATTATTTTACTGCCCATTTGCAACTGTCTCAATCCATCTATTCCTGTGTCTATCGCCTGTACAACTCCTGTATTTGTGAGAATATTTCTACACTCGCGCCTCTAATGAGCGAACTTGCCACACCCATGACAAGAAAACTTCTCTTTCATTTCTTCTAGATTACCTCCTCCACCTCTCTATTGTGGCTTCAAATTTGGCACAGGATTCATCACAGCACTTCTCATTCCAGTAGTAGTCTCACCATTTCCCTGAAATGTTCAGGGAAAATCCATATTGACACTCACATACCCCACTTTCTTTGCTGCTTTCATCTGAGCCAACATCAGTTTCTCCTTTTACCTTTTTTTAAATAATTATTTTTATTAAAGTATCATCAACATATCATACCATTCTTAACATGCTGAGGAGACAGTATATTTCAAGCAATTTAGCTTCTGGATTACATAGATTCAAATTATAGTGCACAGTGTGGAACAATTAGGGGGGTGTGAGGCTATTGTCTGCATTCAAGTGTGCCGGTGGGGTACATATATCTCCTCAGTAGGAGTTCCAGGGCCCCCAGACCCTGTTCCATTTCCTGGGACGCTCCCTGGCTACGTAGACTGACTTTTCTTCTGAACATGCACCAATCTAGGTCTTCCTTCCATGATTCTACCCCAGGTGGTTGAAGGGCTCCCCAATGTCGTGTGATGTTTCTCTTCGCGATCATTACAGCCAGTGTAGCCCAGAGCTTTGTGTAGGAGCTGAGGTCTGTTGGTTCCCATATGTTCAGGAGGCACTTGCGTGCCTCCGGAAGCAATTCAATTGCGAGCACCTCACTGAGGATGCCGTGAATTGCGCACCAGTAAGTTTGTATTTGGTCACATTCCCATATGATATGTATGAAGGTGCCATCCTTCACACATTTACATCTATACTCCCCACTTTCTGCTCTGCCCATATGCACCAGACATGGTCCGTTATGTAGATTCTGTGGAGAATCTTGAGTTGCACTAATCGCAGTCTAGTCTGAATCTCCACCTCCCTCAGAGAAGAAACCGCCTCCCTCCAATCTTCCTCGTCAAGCTCAAGTCCGTCTCTTATCCATTTCTCCTTAAGGGACTGAAGTGGGTCCTCCATATTATTGATTAGTTTTTTATAAATCAGGGAGATGGCCTTTTCGGGCAGATGGCCGTCCAATATTCTATCCTCTAATGGAGAGGCATCTGGGAGGGAAGTCCCCCTAGTGAGATGGGTCTGAAGGGCATGACGGATCTGGAGATATCTAAAGCGTTCATTGTCTGCTAAACTATACTGCTGTTGGAGGGAGGCAAACTGTACGATTTCATCTTTGACCCAGAGATCCTTGATCTGGGAGATCCCGATAAGATCCCACTTATCAAATCCCCGGGTTCGCCACAGGTTCCCCAGTTTTTTGGAATCCCACAAGGGGGTTGCCAGTGTGAGCCTGTGGTCCCAGCCCAGATGCTTGTTTACGGTATGCCGTATATGGACCGAGTGGGAGGTTGGACCTGTTCAGGAATATTTACGAGGTCTAGAGTAGAGCGCTCTACTGTAGTTTCCTTCCGGCAAGAGCCATCTATCCATGGCGTATCCCGGGTCATCAAGACGGCCAAAGGACCCCTGGTTTATGGCTGCTAGCTGAGTCACCCAGTAATATTTTTTGATATCCGGAAGGCTGATGCCTCCGTCATACCAATTGAGGGTGAGTTTAGACAGGATGATCCTGGGTTTTCCGTCCCACAATAGGTCTCTCTGGAGGCTCCGGATTTCTTGAAAATATGATTTGGGGACCGGATCTAACGAGTTCTGGAGGGCATACAGGAAGTGGGGCAGCGCCATCATTTTAAAGAGGGCGGCTTTGCCCAGCAATGAGAGCAGCAAAGACTTCCAGCTCCCTATGTTTCAATCTATGTATAGGAGGCAGGCGATTCTGGGTGAAACGGAGCGTGGGATTCAGCGAGCTGAAAATGCCAAGATATCTAAAACCCTCTGTTGTTGTCTGAATCGGGCAATTCCTCGGCAGGACAGGCGGCTCCCCCCGAAGGACGTAAATGACGGATTTGGTCCAGTTTATTATGAATCCTGAATACCTGCCGGATACTGCCAGTATATATAATGTGCACACCAAAGAAGCTTTCGGGGAGGCCAGATATAGCAGAATATCATCCGCGTATAGAGATATCCTATCTCGCCAGTCCGGGCACCAGTGCAGACCTCGAATGACATGATCCTTGCGAATCCACGCGGCTAGGGGATCCAGAGCTAGAGCAAACAGGAGCGGGGACAAGGGGCATCCCTGGCGTGTTCCACGGCTTAAGTGAAATTCCCCTGATTTCCTATTGTTCACCACTACCTGTGCCATTAGTTTCGAGTACAGTAGTCTGACCCAGCCCATAAAATTGGGCCCAAATCCCATTTTTTCGAGTACTGCAAAAAGGTATGACCATTCCACCATGTTGAACGCCATGGTGGCGTCCAAGGAAACCAGTATTGCAGGCTACTGGATAGTGGCTGCTCTTTCCAACACCCCGTGCACTCTGCGCAGGTTTAAAGCTGTGTTCCGATGTGGCATAAAGCCTGACTGATCGGGATGTACTAAGCTGTCTATAACTTTCACTAAACGAATTGCCAGAAGTTTTGTGAGGATTTTGGGTTCCGCGTTAAGGAGGGATATCGGCCTACATGAGGCACCGCTGGTTTTGGGTTTACCTTCTTTGTGAATAACAACAATGTTCGCTACTCTTTGATCAGTCGGGAGCCTCCCCCTTTCTCCTCCTTTTACTTTTTGTGATGCGAATCAATGTCATCTCCGCAGTCTTTTGCATAATGAAGTATCTCATCAATTGTCTTGCTCTACCAACAGATCAAATGCTGCTGAATCATGGCCTTATTTCTGGTCTTAAACAGTACACAAATCGATACACAAAATGTCCCAGATCTTTCTCAGAGACATTCTCAATCCCACTATACTGTTTGAATGCCTGTAAAAACCTCTCGTAATATGCATGAACTGACTCCTTCAACTTTTGATTAGTCCTATCTATTTTAACCCAATCTGTCTCTTTTGGCAACATTTTCCCTTTCAGATAGGTAATAACCTGATTATAATTTTTCATGACTTCATCTGACGAGCTCCTGTTTTTAGGTCTCTTGGATACTATTCTTTTGGTCAATATACAGCAATTTTGCATTAGACCCACAAATCATTCAGTACTGCAATGTCAAACAAAGCATCTAAATCCCTCAACAAAACCTTAATAAACCTTTCAACTTACTTGTACAACTCAACAGGTTTTTCTCTCATCCTGGGAAAATCATTTGTAAATGACAATATATCCTGTCTAGACCATCGAACATGAACAAACCCTCCTGGTATCTCTCTCATAGGATATATCATAGCATTGGCTTCTACCTTTTTTGCCGCCATCACAGGATACAGAGGTAAAGGCACTGTTGTACCCTCCTTCTTTTTTGCCCATCTGCCTTCCCATCGGTCCACTTCACCCCAATGCCTTAGAATGTTAATCAACTCTTTAATGTGTAATCATTTTCCTGAGACATTTAAACTTTCTAAATCCTTGTCACTAAAATCCTCTCGTATGTGTTTTTCGCTTTCCTGGTAATATCCTTACCCATGGAAAGTAGTTCTTCATCCCTATATTCAGCTAATTCTCTGGATTTATGGTTCCCAATATAATTTCTTCTATTTCTGCTTTTAATTTGCTTACTTCTATGCCCAAATCTTGGGAAGAGTTACTCTGTATGCTACAACTCGGTGCAATCTTCCGTATTCATTCATCAGGTTCTTCTGGGGAAGGTCCTAAGGATGTATTTTGTTCCGATCTTTGTAATCCCTCACTATTTCCACCTGTCTTTGACCCTCCTGATAACGGTGTCAACACTCATTCCATCTGCAACACCCTTCTCTAATTCATTTGTGAACCTCTTTTCGGGGTTTCAACTGACCTGTCTGAAATACGAACTAATGGCTCCAATCCTCCCTCCATTGTTGAATTTCTTCTACTATTCTCACTTGACCCCCTCTTAATATTTCCATTCCTTTCTCCCATTCCCTTATCTCTTACACCCACAGTTCTTTCCAAAACAGTGTGAGTTTCACTCATAATTCTTTTGGGGGCTGTTATAGCATGAACTTGTGGAGCTCCTTATCCATCATTATATTATGGAACAATGGGACCAATAGTCACTGGGACGGATAAAGCATCTGGGTTAGTTGGTATTAATATTCTTGGCAATCCCTCTCTATCTGGGGTCTGATCCTGGACCAAAAATGTCTTCTTATGTGCAGGATCCAAACTTACTATTGGGGCACTTAGTTGTAATCCTAAAAAGGGAATTGTCTCTACAGTATTTTGCTCCTCACGATAAGGCGGAGGTCTATTCAGTAATAACTTGCTTTAGAATTCATCATCCACAACTTCAACCCCCTCACCAGTTAAGTCTGTATCTTTAGGTTTAAACTCCTCAACATGCTTCTTTTCTCTTTGCATTTCTCTCCTTCTTTGGTCTTGGCTACCATTCCTGGATACATTTGTTCCACTTCAGCTTCATACTTTCTCCACATTTTATTCTGTGCATCGCATTTTGATTCAGCATATCGACTTGCTGTATTCCTGTGCCTATTCTGACTCTTCTCTTTTTCTCTCTTATAGGTTTCATGTTTCCACTCCTCGAGAGCTTCATACTTCATAGGTCTAGGAAGTGGTCTCAAATCCTTCATCTGTTTCCTCAGACTTTCCAAAACTCAGTTATTAAAGGTTCCAAATTCTGGAAATGCCAAGTTACCATCTCACCCAGTATATTCATCCAGTTGTCCAACCAAGTACACGTATGATATCCTTTCTCTAATGACATAAAAGAAGGAGGGATTCCTTCCAGAGCCACTGGAATTCCTTCTCTAATTGGTATTGGCTCATCTTACGAAACAAAGTTATCAGCAGTTTATAGAACTTCATTATTCTCCTACACTAAATCAAAACCTTTATGAGAAAATCGTCAACAATTTCATTTCCGTAGTATGATTCTCTACCACCAATCAGAGGTCGTTCACGTTCACCAATACCAGAGTGGCTTCTCACCAACTGACCAAAACCAGCGCAACTCCTGATGACTTCAGTCTAACTCCTCACTGCGACTGACCCTCCCTTTACAATGAAGCTGGCGTCTTTTACAAAGACCTTTCTGAAGAAACCTCAAAATGTTCACTTGTCACACTTGAAGTTTCCCTATGTTAGCACTGGCTAGGCCTATGCACAGTACTTACTTCCACAGCAGACAACGCTCTTAGTGTATGCCACACTAAGACTGCCCTTTGGCTTTATCCCTGGATCTTAGGTCATCGATGGACCCGTTTACTTCCATCAAGGTCAACGATGGGCCACAACATGAAACACAAAGAAACTAACTTTTCTGTAGTCAATCAAAAGTAATTTTTTTTCAACTTTCTGATTTGTCAAACCATACCATTTTCTAAAACCCTTCAATGTAAAAAGTCACTAGTTTTTACTTTTAACTCTGTCTCTTCATTACCCAGTACATTTGGTCAAACAAACCATCCAATAATGCTACCAGAAAACTGATGCAGCGGAAGAGCGTTTCATTTTCCATTCACAACCTCAGCTACCACAAGCAAGATACCACAGAGTTAGGCCCATACAAACTTTACATGATTAATATCATTCCAATCACTCTCCTGTTTCCCCTGTACTTTGCCATCTGGTGAAGTTAAGCAGACTAAATCATAATACCTGATGAGAGAGAGAGAAAAAGCATAATGCAATAACAGAATGCAATCAAGAATCATACAAACCAAGAATCGGTTGCACATTTATCAGGAATGCGGGCTCGACAAGAACCCAGAAGGACGCTAAAGCACAGTGTGCAATAGCCGGAGTCTTTCAACCTTTCAGTCGAAAGGTTTAGTGTGCTTAACTTCACCAGATGGCAAAGTACAGGGGCAACAGGAGAGTTCAGTTCAAGGAAGTCAATGTTCAGACTGACAGGCCTAAAGGAAATTTTGCAAGAATAAACCCCCCAGACCTTTTCCCATGGTGCAGTTGCACTTCCAATCGTTCATAGTTCCATCCTACTAAGTAGCTTTTGCGCTGTTTGCATGATTTCCATTGGTCAAAGTCTATGGTCCGTCCATGGGGTGATCGTAACCTTACCAAAATGATCTGGAAATTATGCGTAATGCAATTGTCTAATGTTAATTATTTTGCTAAAAGTTCAATTTCATCCCGCCGCGGAACTGGGTAGTTCATTTGTATCTTATCATGTCCGTTCCCAAACGCTCTCTTCTGAGCTTGCAACAAAGTCGACACAATTTTGTACTAGCAGTGAGGGTGTCCTTTATTAAAAAACTAGAGAAGGAAACTTCAGCAAAAGTTCTTATAAGGTGCAAAGGTAGGTCAGCATATTCCAGTATTACTCAAAGGAAATGATGAAAAATGGATTTTAAGGCCTACGTGAAAACCTGCTAAATCTTTATTATTTACTGAAAGATATCGAACATTTAATTGAATAAAGATGATTCTATTTCTCTTACAATTATACTGTTCATTAAAACAATCATGCAAGTACCGTTTTATCTTCAATTAACATTAACTCATTTGCAACATCATTACAACATTTATAGGTTTACATAACACATTATTGATTGTGAATTCATTAACATTAGTAGTTTGTCTCTCTCTCTCATGAATACATTTTCATCTCAATCTGGTTTGCAACCGTTCTGCATGCATCTACGATGCAGGTTGAAATCTCACATCGTTTTACGAGTCACACTGTTAGTCATGTTTATTAAGTATGTATTAGTATTACAGTATCCAATGAGCAGGAATTGATCGAGTCAAATCATACTAAGAAAATTACGCTCCATCATACTTGACAGACAAGCACCTCCCTAATAATACCCAGGCACTCTCAGAAGTAAATAACATCTGGAACGGGAGAGACACGTAGGATGAATACCCTGGACGTTCCATACTTAGTAAATGGGAACCTAAACAAGGGGTAATGTTATGGGTTTAAGTTTAACTATATGAGGCAGTCATAAGCTGCACTGTGTTTACTGTTAATGCCGCTAATTGAACACAACTTTACCAGTAGGTAAAGAAGGAATCTTAACTTTACTACTCCTAAATGCCTTTTGTGAATACCTAAAGTCATAAAGTTAGGATTTTGTCTAAGATTAGGAGTAGTAAAGTTAGGAATCCTAATTTTACTACTCCTAAATGTCTTTTGTGAATACCGAAAGTCGTAAAATTAGGATTTTGTCTCAGATTAGGAGTAGAAAAGTTCGGAATCCTAACTTTACTACTCCTAAATGCCTTTTGTGAATACCGAAAGTCGTAAAGTTAGGATTTTGTCTCCGATTACTTTTGTGAATCGGGCCCTATAATTTTAGTGCGCCACCCCACCATCATGCTAGATGTCAAACCAATTCTGCTTTCTTTGCTCTATGCAAAGACGTTTGATTCTATTCTGCATCAGAGTGCCCAGGTGTGCGTTGTTTCACAAAATGGAGGCAGGGAAAGCTGCCGCATGCCTCCGATTCCTGCTGACCACATTTTATGTCGCAGAAAGCCCTGGCAATTACGGTATTGGGGGCTGTTTGCTGCGTGCAACGTGATTGCAATCATTCCCGTGTAAAATTAAGAGCTTAATTGGCAAGTTAGCATGAGATTGATAAAACAGCGCAGCCTTCCCCTTAATCTCCATTTAGATATGAACATGCATGCCTATCTTAAGTGCATTTCTGGGAGCGTTTCATGCTTACCAGAAATGAGAAAAAGACTATGGGTGGGCAGGGGTGTAAACTCCACAATGCAGCAGAATTGGAGTTTATTTTTTTTTAATGTCCTCATTGTAGGAAAGTGCCCCTTTTTGCATGGCTACCCCCCAATTTTTGCGTGATGTTGATGCTCTTTGACTAAGTGTGCCCTGGGTTCCTGCCAACCAGGTTCCAAGGGTCCAAGTTCTTTCCCTAAATCTGTACTGTTGCACACCCAATTCGGAAACTCTCTGGCCACATGTAAGTCACTTGTAAAAGGCACCATAGGTACCAAGAGCACTTTGACCAAGGAAGGCCTCTAAGGGCTGCAGCACGTATTTTGCCACCCTTAGATGCCCTGAACCTTTACACACACACACTGCCATTGTTAGGCTGAGTATTGGGGTGCAGAACAAAGTGAAGAGTCGACATGGCACACACCCCTGTGTTCCATGCCTACAACCCACTGCCAATGGCATAGGTCAGGCACCCCTCCAGCTTGGTGCACTATGCCACTGGTGAGAGTACAGGGGCATGAGCCCTGCACCCCAATAATATCTAGTTCCATTCTCAGATATTGTAAGTGCAGTAATGCCAGAAAGAGTATATGGTATGGGAGTTTGTCATTACGAACTCCCCAGCACCATAATGACTTTTCTGAAAACTGGGACATTTGATGTCAAACCTCCCAGCATATTAAACCCACACTGATGCCTCTGTAGGATTTAATGAAAAATGCACTCTGAGGGCATCTTAGAGATGCCCCCTGAAGAATGACCTGACTTGCCAGTTGCCACCACCAGACATGTTTCTGGACCCCTGAACTGAGAGCCTGCCGCTCTTGGGGTCCTGAGACAAAGCACATTCTGGGTGAAGGTGCCAAGCCTCCTCCCCCAGGATGAACAGGGACCACAAAGGGGAAGCTGCAAAGGCTTGCCTCCTTTGTAAGCTGACACTACCCTTTGTGGCTCCCAGCAACTGGCCCCCACCAGTTCTGACGCCCAATTTGGGGGGGAGAATCAGTGGGAACACCAAGATAGGAGGAGAGGTGTGCCCACCTTTGCCAACTCCACCCCTCACGTGGGGGAGGCTAGGCGAAGCACAAGTCTCAGTCCCTGCCATCTTGAAGATGGGGGGACCCAGCCAACCAGAGTGAGGCTTATGACCTCCTCCCACGTGAGGGTGGCATAATAGGGGGTTTATCCACTCCCAGAAAGGGACCCATTGGCCCCAACCTTTATCTACCCGAAACGCCCCTACATTTAGTATTTAGGGGCATCCCTGAACCTTGCCTCCTCAGACAAGAAGCTACAAGAAGGAGAAGGAATGAAGAGTCATGCTGAAAGAAGAAGAGAACGACACCAGGTGAGATGGAGGACGCAAGGAGTCCGGACGCAAGGAGGAGGGCAGCTGACACCAGAGCAGACCCCAAAGCTGCACTCCACCAAGGATCACTGTTGAGGTGCCCAGTGGGATGGGCACCTCCATCAGACCTACCAGACTTAGAGGTAACCATTGCTCAAGCCGCAGCCGCTCTTCCAGGATCAGCAGGAGAGCCAATACTATAATATTCACTGCACTCTAGAATCTTGTCCCATAATGCTTTGTGGGTCCTTTGGTTGGCATTGTATTTTCGCCCATAACTTTGCTTGGGTGGTCCTAGGAGGATGGGAACACCACCGAATCGTTCAGCATAATATTCTCTTTGTGTTCAAGGCATCTGCTTGGTCCTCTCCCAGGTCAGGGGGACCCCAAAATCATTACTTCTCTCACTGCCTGATATGTTTCAAAGCTCACTTTTGTGAGGTGGCTACATGCTCTTTAGCATATAAAGATAAAGTTGCTTTACCTAAGGTGTGTGGGTGCGGGTGTGGGTGCGGGTGTGGGTGCGGGAGCAGGAGCAGAAGCTAACTTTGCTATGGGCGGAGTCGGAGTTTTTGCCCGAACTCTGTGTGTGTTCCCAACAAAACGCGGAGTTGGCAAAACTCCGCTAGTGGAGCAGAGTTTACCGCCCACCGCTAATATTGGTGCATACCTGCTATAGTATGACAGATTTGTTAAGCGCTGAATCTGGGCCCATAATTGAGCTGCTGCCTGTAACACTTTTAGGCTAATTTGTTTTAAGTACCTCTGGTACCAGAATTTATATGTTCATTTGACCCCGCAATATTCCACTTCATTTAACAGGACCTTCAATAGCTGGTCACTCCCTGACTCACCCTTTTCAGACAACAAAAACCTCCCTCCTAAGTTTGTATAAATGTGTAGTTTTGTCACGGTTTTTACTGGCTCTTATTAGATGTAGGAAGCTTTGGAGAAATTTAACTGATAACAGGAGGATGTTTCTGGCCGTTTTTTATCTACGCGTTTTATGTATTTTTAAACTGTTTTTAAATTTAGACAATGTTATAATTTTGTAGCTTTTATGACTCAGTATGTGATTTGGAATAAAGCTCATTTGATTTTACAACAAAAACCTAAAGTTTTTTTATTGAAAAGCCCATGCATATAGTTGAAAATCTGGCTATGCAATGCCCCCTTTATTATACTTTCTCCTCAACTTCCGTCTTTCAGTTCTTGAACCCTTAGATGTCCATATAAATGAGTCTATTCTAGCATTAAGCTTTTGCAACCAGGGGGGAAATTCTCAAGAACGTGTGATAATCATCACAAAATTAGCATAACGCTACTTTGCACATTGCAGTCTATCACGGGAAAATAACACCGTGGTAACGTGGTATTCTCAAGCCGGCGGTACAATGGCATAGGCTAACGATAACGCATCAAATGTCTGCGATAAAGTCAACATGATGCCGCAAAAATGCGAAACACGAAAGCAAAAAAAGCTGTGATGAGGCCAATCGCGATACAAAAATCAGCAAAAACAAGCGACAGGCCTGCAATTCCCAGGCGTCATGCAAGAAAATGCACTATAAAAGCAACAAAAAACAAAAGGGAGAAAAAAAGAATCTGCGTAGCACCATGGATGCACCCGGACCGAGTTCAGAGGCCAATGCGAACCCCACAAGCCCCACAGACCACCGGCAAGGAACCTTGTGGTTGGGGAAGGCCAAGGAGATGGGGTGCAGTCCGATGGAAAAAAAGATCAGCGTCACAGAGGTGACAGAACACTACCATCCACTGAACGTCAATATGACAAACGTTAATGCAGTCGGAGTATTGAGGAGGTCTATGGAGGAGGACAAGAGGTGCTGGCATGATGTGAAAAGCCAAACCAAGCACAAACCCGCTGCCATCAGGAAGGCAGCCACGGCGACAGGAGGTGGGAGTCCTGCGCCACAGGAGGATCTGGAGGAAATGGAGGCCACAGTCATCAGGGTGGAGACGGCGCAAGGAGTTGGGAGTCCGGACACAGCTCGATAGGACCTGACACAACATCAACAAGGTGAGTAACGACCAGAGACTGGGGGGAGGAGGGGATATGGGCACAATGGCACACATGCACAATGATGTGTAGCAAATTGCACACCCACAATGACCCTGAATCATGTCCCTGATCCCCGTGGCAAACTGCAGCACACACACATAGCAATGAAAGCACATCCGACGACAATGTGGTACAAAGTGCAACACCTTCACTGCAGAACAGAGGACACAACTGGGTCCGCTCATACACAGAAACATGCCAATCACATCTAACATAGCATAAAACTGTGAGATGGAAATGCACGTGTACAACCTCACATCCGTCATGTAGTCCAAATGTCCACTGTCCCGCATCAAATATTCAGCATCTCCCAAACAGTCACAATGTACATTGTCATACAGTCCGCATGTAAACTAGAACAATGCGCCAACATACATGTCAACACAATGTCAACATGCATCTCCCCTTCACATTGCAGAGGGACAAATAACACCTCCAGCAGAGCAGACCAGACTACTCATCAGTGATGCTGGAGAGGACCACCACACCTTCGACACCGACGCCCTACAACAGCCCATGGACATCTTAGGCAACCCACCCCAGGAGCAGGGCAGCCAAGTGACATAGAGGAGACTCCTGCACAGACCACACAGCAGGAAGCACCCGCCACCACAGCTGGCTCTCAACACTTCACCTAGGCACACATCGCATTCCAATGCCAGGTGTCAGAATGCCAAAAGGAGGTGGCCGAACAGGTGTGGGTGGGGTCAGAGCTCATGGAAGCCGAAGTAGATCACATAAGTGGGTGTTCAAGTCCCATCAGGGACACCTAAATTCCACAAAGGAGACCCACACCGTGACAGAGACACATGCATTTGCACATTTCCTGCAATGAAGTACGGCCCAAACCCCGGAATCATCATCCACACCCCCATGCTGGACCTCTGTACGACAGCCCAGTCCACTCCTCTTACATATTGAGTAACCCTGGGCGTAGTACTATGCTTCGCTCACACAGCATGCGTAGTTTGCACTACTACGCACGAATCACAGTGCATAAACTGTGCTTCAACACGAAGCGTAGCAACAATATCAACAACACTCACAAATGCTTTGATAAAGCAATTTTACATGCTAAAAAGCATATAACCAATTCACAAAAGTGAACTGTGAATGAAAATATTAGGCAATGAGAGAGGTGATGATGTTGGGGTCCCCCTTAACCTAGGGGGAGGTCCAAGCAGATGCCTTGAACACAAAGAGCATATCATGCTGGTGAACGATTCAGTGGTGGTCCCTTCCTTCTAGGACCACCCCAAGCACAGTTATGGGCCAAAATACAATCCCAACCAAAGGCCCTGCAAAGCATTATGGGACGAGATTAGCAGTGGGCAGTGAATTTTATAGTATCCAATATCAAAATAATTCTACAAAGAGCTGCAGTTCAACTAATAGTTACTAGATGTCCCTCACGAGACAAATGCAAAAGCATTGAAACCCTTTCATTAAGCTTTTGCATTTGACTTGTGAGGGACATCTAGTAAGGACTAGTTGAACTGCAGCTCTTTGTAGAATTATTTTGACATTGGATACTATAATATTCACTGCCCACTGCTAATCTCGTCCCATAATGCTTTGCAGGGCCTTTGGTTGGGATTGTATTTTTGCCAATAACTGTGCTTGGGTTGGTCTTAAGAGGATGGGACCACCACCGAATCGCTCAAGAAGATGTGCCTTTTGTGAAATAACTATATGCATTTTACCATATAAAGACAAAGATACTTATTGTATCATAACTTGCACTGTGCAAGATGCTGTTTGTAATTATTGCTCAGAGCAGACAAGCACACCGAGTGCTATCAGCTACGCACTACGCAGTTTGCACTATGCAGTTTGTGTAGCTGAGTGTAGCTCAAAGTGTACTTCGCGTAACTACGTGTAGTGCTACTATGCAAACTACGCCCAGGGTTAGTATTGAGTCGATGACGGCAAAGCTACAAGTCCAAGGTCTTACCCGCTGCCAGCGGTGACAAATTTGCGTCCGCTGTACACAGCACAATGTAATGTTGTTGGCCCCGGGGCCCTCATGCGTACATTATGACCACACGGACACATGCAGATAGTTTGTGGAACTGGCTACAGGCATGTGCGCCCGGCCCCTTTATTGGCAGGGTCACCTGTACAGTGTCGCCTGGCTGGATGGGTGTGGGGTGAGTGTAAGCCAGCACACACGGAGTGGTTGGTGCTGCCAACAACTTGCACAGTGAACACTATTAAAACAGAAACAGAAAACATCAGCATTACAAAGACAACTGCGGAGCATCATGGTGGTAGCCGGAGCAAGTACAGAGGTCACCCAATCTGCAAACAGAAGTGTCCATGAGTTGCAGTGCACTGAGGTTGTGGCACTAGAGCTGAGCGTGCTCATGTGAAGAACATGTCTAGGATTGTGTCCCTTCGGGATATTCTTGATGCAGCTGCAGTGGGGTGTTTTACACATGCATCATCTTCTTCATCATCGTCCCAGGTTTCCCACACTGCCTGAGTTGACATTGCTGCGTGAGCTCACCACAGCACACAACACATTCAGAAATGGTCCATGAGTCGTGGTGCACTGAGTTAGTGGCACCTGGAGTGCTGAGCAGGGTATGAGGCAGATGATGGCATCCACAACAGGTTTGAACAACTCCGTTAGTCTGCCAGTACGGCTGTTTCGACTCTGGCAGTTGACGTTTGGAGGTGGTTCTGGCGGTGGTGGCGATTACCTCCTGCGGTGATGCAATGTCCGGGCTGGTCAGAACTCGATTTAATGTGTGAGACCTGGTGCACCGCAGTTGAGGCCGGAGGCAGTGGACAGCATAGGTCCACAGACCCATGGCGTTGATGACCCCAAGGCCTTGGTCTCAGAGGCCATCCAATATCTCACCGGACAGGGTCCCTGACTTGAGCTGCAAAGAGTTAGTGGCCCTGGATACACTGCGGCCGGCACAGGCACACCGCCACAGGATGGTGACTTGCGGTGCACTGAGGTAGGGCCACGCGGACTGAGCGGGTTCTCGTTGATGTCGAATATGAATGTGGCTGAGCGTTGCTGGGTACAGTGGAAGGTGTCCTCCAGGGCATGATGCAGAGGGCAGAAGCCATCCGGAAGCGGCAGATTGAGGAGTGGAATGCTACAGCCTTGTTTTCGCCAAAATATCAGTGTCAACAACATGATGATGAAGACAACCCCCAGTCCATACACTCAGTCACCACCAAAGTTCAACCAGAAAGTGTCCATGGCTATCGGGGAAGAGACTTAGTGGCACCGGAGCTGAAGGGGTATGCAGTCTGCGATGAGGCCAGTACAATCATATAAAAGCTGCCATAAATAAATCAAGACTCAGTTCCAGCTGTGTGACTTACTCGACCGCAGTGTAGGCAGAAGGCAGTAGTCAGCAAGGGACCACAGACAGGTGTCGTGCGGATGCTATGCACAAAGTTGGTGTCACCACATCAAAGCGAGTACAGTGTTATAAACTCTGCCATAGAGTGTGTACTCTGCCATTGCGTAATCAAGACTCAGTTCCAAATGTGTGACTGACTTGTCAGCTGTGTAGGCCGGTGGAGTATGTCAACGAGAAAGTAGTACTGTGGGCCTGTGTTGCATGTTTTGTGATCTTATTGCCAATCTGGCTGGTCGTTGAGAATGTTGAGGTGTGGTGTTGTCGCGGCTTTTTGCTGGGGTACACCTACTCTGCATCGCATTAGTGACAGTTGCCGAGGTCATCTGTGGCGATGTTTTTTGAGGATGCTGTCGCCGGAAAACTGGTGATATCAGCTGTTTGAACCAGCTTGTGAATGGGTTGATAAATGTATCGCGTCTTTGCCTGTGATAAAGTGCCGATAACTCTGCGATAGGTCCTTGAGAATATGTCCCCAGGTCTTATTAAAGTGAAAGGGGATCATATTAAAAAGAAAGGTGAATTTCTGGAGTATTGACATGTTTATTGAATCAGTCCTCCCCAGTGTAGTCAGTGGGAGATGGGAACAACTAAGGAAAAGCCTTTTTGTTTCTACCATTAATTTGTGGAAGTTTAATTCTATCAGTTTCTCTAGAGAGGGAAAAACCTTTATACCCAGGTATTTTAGTTCCCTTTTTTATCAACGTATGATTCTCATTTATATTCCATTCCATAACCTCTGTCTTGGAGGAATTGGCCTCATACCCAGTCACCTTCCCAAATTCTGCAGCATTGAAGTCCAAACTTTTCAAAGCGGGGACCAGATCTTCTGTATATACCATAACATCATCGGCATTTAGGGATACTTTTTTTGATCATGTGCCATATAAAAAGGGGGTAACCCCCTGTTCCAACCTTATTTTCCCAGCAAAGGGTTCAATATACAAGTTGAAGAGCAGCAGAGAAAGAGGCAGTCTGTCTGGCCCCTCTTGTTATCTTGAAATTTGATTTAAGATTGCCATTCAGTAAATCTTTTCGAGGGAGCCCTGTAAATGCCCCGTTCGGCCCTACAGTTCTTTTTACCCAGCTTCTAGTGCTCTGACATGGTATATGTAGTGATGACACCAGACACTGTACCTTAGTCAGGAACAGATGTTTATTACAAGATAAACAAAATCGATGGAGCAACGAGCGAGCGTCGTGTATTAGCGCCAGCCAGACACCAACTGACGCTCGCAGAACACTCAGACCTGAACATTCCAAACGGAGGCAAGGACTGGACGCAGCCAAGTCCAAAAAGGTAAATGTACATCACAACACACCTCCCTCCCTTCATCCTAGAAGAGAAATTAAGATAGAAACAAAGTGAAAGAGAGGGCAGCATAGGAAAGGGAGAAACAAGGTAATCAATTGAGTTCATAGTCAGACAAATAGCTAGAAGCTCTGCGCTCACGGCAAGGGCGAGAAGGCTCTACCCTAAAAGATGATGCTGTGGAAGGTGCAGAGGTCCCTTGCAAAGGGTTAGGTACAGTACTTGTGCTGGGCCGCAAAACACAGTCACTCGGTCCGCTCCCACCGTTAGTGTCAAACCCCACATCACTCAAAAGCCAAAACTCGTTAGATTGTGAGTCAGATTTTTTTTTTGCTGTCCCATCAGCTTTAAGAGTAGACTCCCCATCCTTACTGTACAAAGCGACCTTACGCTTGTTCCATTTGTTGCCATTCTCCACAACAACATAGTTCTGAAAAACTTGCTTTACCTTGAAAGGGCCCCAAAATTTTGACAGTCCACTTACGGTCCTGCCATGTCTGATTTTAACTAAGTCACCAACACAGATACCTGAAGTGTGATCGTTGAGGTCTTTTTCTCAGTCCACATGAGAAATGGGCGACATAAGCCAAGCAGGTACAAGCTTAGTTCCTGGTTTCCGTCCCCTCATTTTCTCGAAAGGGGAGAACCCAGTTACACTGTGTACTGTCGTCCTGTACGCCCAAACCATTTCATTCACCAAACCACACACATCCTTAAGATTCTTTACTGCCATGGAGATTGTACCCTTGACCATGCGATTGGCCCGCTCAACAATACCGTTAGCCTGTGGGTTATAGAGACTAGTGCGGTGGTGTGTGATACCGCACATGTCCAGGAAATTTCTCATCTCTTTTGAAACCAGTTGAGTCCCATTATCCGTAACAAGGACACAAGGAAGTCCTTCCTCCTGAAAGATAGTCTTAAGATTCTCTATTGTGCTCTGTGTAGTAATCACAGTCATAAACTTCACTATGAGCCATTTAGAGTGTACGTCCACCATAACTAAAGCATTTTTCATGTGCTCCTCTACACCCTGCATAGGACCAATACATTCCAGACAAACAGTATCCCAAGGAGAACCGGGATCTTCAATATAGCCAACATTGCTTTTGGGACCAGTTTTAAGCCTTTTCTCGCTCTGCACACATTTAACAACCCATTCATTGATCGCTTCATCCATCCCAGGCCACCAGAAGTTTTCTCTGACCCTTTTTTTTGTTAAAGTTTGTCCAAGATGACCTTCATGACCCAAATCTGTGATTTTCCTCCTGATGGCACAGGGAGGGATAAATCTGTCACCTCTCATAAGTACCTTGGACTCACTCATACTGAGTTCATCGATAATTTTGATATAAGGTCTTACACTGGGTGCAACAACGCTTTCACGTCTTGACCCCAAGACCAACATGCGGTCCACCTCCTTAAGTACGGTGTCTTGCTCCATTCCTACTTTCCATTCCTCTTCAGTCACTGCACCGCCCAAGCAACACGCCACATCACATAAGGATGCTACAGCCCCCTCTATCTCCCAATCTTTCTTCTCACTCTCACATTTATTTTTGTTCAGGGACAATCTTGACAAGCAGTCCGCTTGTGCATTGCACCAACCTGGTATGTGTGTCACCTTGTACTTGTATTAGTGCAATCTGGATGCCAATCTCGCTAATCTTGCAGAACCTTTTCCAGCACCCCCGGGGCTCAGGACCTTGACCAAAGGCTTATGGTCAGTCCTGATGCAAAATTCAATACCCCACAAGAAGGTTCTAAAGTGTTCAACTGCCCAAGCTGCAGCGAGCGCTTCTCGCTCTATGACCGAATAGTTGCATTCGCTCTCTGTTAATGTCCGTGAAGCAAATGCAACTGTTCTCTCCCGCCCCTTGAAGTTTTGAGAAAGAACTGCACCCAACCCGCACGCGCTTGCGTCAACAGTTAGAAAAGTGGTGAGTTTGGTATCAAAGGGAGACAAAACCCCAGCTCCATAAATATCTTTCTTTATCTGTTCAAACGCAGCCTTCTGTTCGTTTCCCCAGGTAAAAGAACACCCTTTCCTCAACAAGGTTCTTAGTGCCTCAGTTTTGTTTGCAAAAGAATGTACAAACTTTGCATAATATTCAATTAGGCCCATGAACGACCTCAGTTTGTCCTTATCGCTGGGCACAGGAGCATCTCTTATGGCCTCAATAAGGTCAATTTTTGGTCTTACACCGTTACCAGAGATGGTATGACCCAAGTACTCTATCTCCTCCACAAGAAATTTACATTTCTCTTTCCTTAGAGTTAGACCAGCATCCCTCAACCGACCTAGTACCTCTCTAAGACATTTGTTGTGTTCATCTGTGGTCTCCCCAAACACAAGGATGTCATCCTGAAAGAATTTGACTTTTGGAACACCTTTCAATACTTCAGTCATTATACGCTGAAAGACGCTGGCTGCAGAAGACAACCTGAAAGGTAGTCTCCTGAACCTAAAAGTGCCCTCCATAGTGATGAATGAAGTGAGGTTTTTGCTTTCTTCTTCCAGTTTGATCTGGTGGTAAGCACTCTTCAAATCTAGTTTTGAAAAGTACTTACCACCACACAACAACAACAACAATTCATTAATATTGGGGAGAGGAAAGGTGTCGGTTACATTATGTTGGTTTAGACTGCGCAAGTCCACACAAAGTCTCAACTTGCCTTCACTCTTCTTACTGATTACCACTGGAGAAACCCACTCGGTGGCCTCCACAGGTTCAATTACACCATCATGCTGCATTTGGATTAACATTTCTTTCACTTCATCCCGCACCACCACCGGCACCCTTCTGAGTTTGTGCTTGACAGGGATGGTGCCTTCAAAACAATCTTGTGGGTATAACCTTTTAGTTCGCCAAGTCCCTCAGTAAAAACCGCAACTGTTTCTCTCAAAATCTCGGCTGTAGACATGTCGTTCAAACAGAGAACCTGCCCTTCAGAGTGCGGGTCTATGATTATGTGCAAGTCAAATTGGTGTCCCCACCCAAGTATGGGCGGTCCATCTTCTGCCACATAAACTTTGCCAACGGTACATCTTGATTTAAACACAATGGGTGCTTCGAAGAAACCAAGTACGTCAATCCTCTCCCTCTGGTATCCTCTTGGATCAATGTCCTTCTGTGCCAGATCAACTTCAGGCCACTCTTTGTTCCACATCCACTTTGGCACGATGGTGTATAGTGATCCACAGTCCACCATCAGTTCCACCTGTTTGCTCTTAATGATAAAGTCAGCTTTAGGGCGCTTCCTTTTCCCATCAAGTGTGTTACCAGGTAGAACCATCAAAACACGCTCTTCTTCGTCCCCATCTGAACTTGATCCTTCGGCAACCGCCACTCTTGAACGGTCAGTGGTCCTACACATCCTGGCATAGTGTCCCCTACGTCCGCACTTCCTACATTCTTGCTTGCTAGCAAAACACCACTTCGAGTCGCTTGTGTGTGCCCAACTTCCACATCTGGTACAACTGTTCTGTTTCTTGTTTTTGTTCATTTTCTCATTCACTTTATTTGTTGGAGTAGGCTTCGATGGTTGAACATTCCGACTTATAGCTGCAACCTCTTCAGTAGGGGTTATTTTCCTACTCATCACCATCATACATTTCTCTGATGCCTCTACAACTTTGGCTAATGACACTGCATCTTTTAGTGTAGGATTCTTTGCTGCCCACAATCTCTCCTGGGCCTTCTTGCTATTGCATTGGACAATGAATTGATCATGAATCAACTCATCTGTCATCTGCCCAAAGTTGCATTTGATGGATAACTCTCTCAATACAGACACAAACTCTTCCACAGTTTTCTCTTGCTTCTGTGGCCTTGTATAGAATTTATATCTTGATAGAACAACATTCTCCTCCTTAGCAAATCACTTCTCCAGACGTTGTTTAGCTTCCAAGAATACATCCTCCACTGGTTGATTATTATTCCCTAACATTTGTGGCAACTATTTAAAAATCCTGTGTGCTTCTTTCCCTATGGTTCCCAAAAGAAGTGCTTTTTTCCTTTCTGGTGAGAACTCTGCGCCATCCAGAGCTATGATGTAATTTTCGAAAAGGTCAATCCATTCATCCCACGGCATCGTAGGTGGACCTGGTTGTGCCAAGAAGCACGGTGGGGTTACTATCGCTGTAGCTGCCATGACCTGTCTTATTCACTATGTCGGTCCTTAAATATATTTTCTCACTTGAGATGTCTCTGAAATGGATATTAAACGTTCACCTAAAAATGTATTTGAATGTTATCCTTAACTAAAACATACAGCATACCATAAGTGCTTGTAATTTGTAGAGTTGTATAAATACTTTCAGCACATTTATACTCAAATATAGCTGCGAAGGAAACGTGAAGTGCACTGTCCATTTCCCTTCACAACTAAAAGCAACCACCAGAGGGCGTCTTCGCTTAATAATTTTCTACCTTGTCAAACTCCATGTTAGTAATCCTTACTGTAAAAGTCGTCCGCTTTTCACTTCCCACGTACAATACTTTTCCTAAATGGAGTGCTTGGTGAAAACAGGCAGCCTGATAATCAGCTCTTCAAAGCTGTCACCTCACACTCGCTAAAGTCGACGTGCGTTTTCTCTTTTGAATTCTCCTCACGCCGCTCTTAATGCGTCATCAATCACCAGGCAGGCGGTATAACTTGACTACATGAAAGCTGTCATACTCGACCACGCTCTGCCCTGGCAGTACCTCTGCGGGAATTACACTTCTACTTTTGAAGTACTGTCGGTTTATATAATGCTCCTTTTACTTCCTTAATCACGTTATTTTTCTTTTAACCAGGCTGTCAAACTTATTGTTCATTCGCAGCTTACTTGTAATGAAGCAGTTAACACTCTCCCCCTCCGGATTGCCAACTCCTCACCAGCTGAAATTCCTTTCCTCTGTTCACCTCAATCACTCCGTCTTTGCGCCGAGTTGTCAGCTGACAGTTCCCCGTCACTCAACACCTTCTTTCAGAGGATTCCTTCCAGCATGCTCCCGTTGCTCCCGTGTCACTACAGCTGGCTGGCGCTCGTCGCCAGAAATTGTAGTGATGGAACCAGACACTCTACCTTAGTCAAGAACAGATGTTTATTACAAGATAAACAAAATCGATAGAGCAACGAGCGAGCGTCGTGTATTAGCACCAGCCAGACACCAACTGACGCTCGCAGAGCACTCAGACCTGAACATTCCAAACGGAGGCAAGGACTGGACGCAGCCAAGTCCAAAAAGGTAAATGTACATCACAACAGTATACAAATACTGCGAGATCATCCTATAGAGGGCCTTGGTCAAATGTAATGATCGGTACTGGTACTTTACTTTCCGTTGCCAAATCAATGGTCCCTATTAGCTTGTGACTTGGGGGTGCATATATCTACCTTTCATAAAACCTTTTTAGTCTTCTGTTATCAACCCTCACATTAAGTTACTTAGGGCCATATGTAGGTAGCTAAATACCGGTCGGTAACGGCCGAAAATCGGTAAATATCCCGTTACCGACCGGTATTCAGTCAAGTGAGATGTAGGAGGCCAAAAACAAGTTTTCGGTAAATATGAATCGGTAAATACCGATTCATATTTACCGAATTCAAAAATACCGATTCATATTTACCGAATACATATTTTCCGAATCGGTAAATATGAAGTGGTAAAACGAGAAAAGAGATGTAGGTAAATTCAGTATTTAAGAAATCCATGAAATTCGGTAATTAAGAGTCGGTAATTAACACAGATTGAAAGCAGGTGGTAAGCATCAACAGTGCATATAAGCAATCCCAAAATGCAACAGCGTCAACAACATGGCCGCTCTGTATGTCATTGCAAGGCGCCTACGTCTACAGGCAGCAGGTCTGAGGATTTGGAGACGGGAGGAACGCATTTACAGACAGCGCATCACACTCTTCCAACAGACTGAGGCAGAGATACATGAAAGGTACAGGCTACACCCACAAACCATCATGGACCTGATAAGGGACCTGCACCCACTCCTGGACCAGCCAACAAGAAGGGCGCATGCCATACCACCACATGTGCAGGTTCTCTGCAGCCTACATCTACTTGCATCTGGCAGTTACCAGGGGGTGATAGCTGCGGTGGGCGGTGTATCCCAGAGTTGCCTGTCCCGTTTCTTCAGGAAGTTCCTGGATGCCATGATGCAGAGAATGCACCACTACATCAGCTTCCCAAACACACAGGCTGAACTGCAGAAAACCAAAACAGACTTTTATCACATGGCACAGTTCCCGCATGTCATAGGCTGTATTGATGGCACACACATTCCAATCTGCCCACCAGCTGCCACTGAGCACATCTACAGGAACAGAAAGTCCACCCACTCCATCAATGTGCAGGTAATCTGCGATGCAGGGAACATCATCACTGATATCGTAGCTAAGTTTCCTGGGAGCACCCACGACTCCTTCATCTTCCAGAACAGTGGGATCTACACACGAATGCTTGCGGGAGAATTTGGAGAAGGATACCTGCTAGGTAAGTAACAGTGACGCACCATTATACTTAGTGCAAATCATTGTGTATTGAGGCATGTGACTGATGGTTCTCTCATACTCACCTAGGCGACAGTGCATATGCAGTGCGGTCATTCATCCTCACTCCCTACCTACACCCATCAACCCAGAGTGAGAGACGATATAATGTGGCACACAAATCTACACGCAACGTGGTGGAGCGCACGTTTGGACTATTGAAAAGCAGGTTCCGCTGCCTCCACAAAAGCGGAGGCGCACGCCAGTACACCCCCATCATCTGCTGCAAGATCATTGCCACTTGTGCAATGCTGCATAACCTTGCCACAAAGAGAGGTACAGAGGTGGAACTAACTGATTTTGAGGATAATGATGATGAGTCAGCACAGCCAGAGGCCAACGCAGCTGGAGTGCCAACAGCAACAGATGGGAGAGAGAGACGGGCAGAGATCACATGCAACTATTTCTGAGTAAGTAAGGGGACACAGCCAGTTGTTGGATGTCATGACGTAGTTTAACTATGCGGCACTACGCCACAACAAAAAGAAAAAGCTGTTATCTCAACATTGTGTAATGACTACTTGCAAGTCCAGGGTTACTACACCCAATTGTCTTAGGCTATACCGTGCTGCATTAGTGTTTGCGGGCACGCACTACAGTGTGGGATGCCATGGATTGTGCATCCTCACTAGTGGCAGCCCCATGCCGCCTGCTGCTCCTCCGTGTATCTGGGACGGGGGGGTAATGCTGCTCCTACTGCTGGTGTCTATGCTTTCCACAGCATCCCCAGCACCAGTTGTGGCCGCCTGGCTTGTCAGTAGCACTTCCAGTGCACTGGTGACCTGCACCATCCCCCTTTAAACGTCATTGCTGCAGTGCGTCAGGCCCTCCTGCATAGCCACAGAGCGCCTGCAGAGCAGCGAAGTGGCAGTTGCCAGCCGGTTGAGTGCCCTCGTATGGTTATCTCTCCTCTGCCGTTCCCGGCGCCGTGCAGCTCTGTCCGCATCATACTTGCTGCACAGCAGCATGACGGACTGGGACATGTCCCGCATGCCCGCAGCCATCTCACTCATTCCCACCGCCATAGCGCTGATGCCCCTGTCCATATTTTCAAATGTAGTGTTCAGTCCCCGCATTTGGCGCTGAACTGACGTCATTGCCTTTGTTTGTAGGCGCTGTGTCTTTAACATGGTGCCCTCGAGCCCCGAGAACACTCCATGGCTCTCACTGTGTGCTGGTGAACTCTGCACGCGAGACCTGCGGCGACGTCTTCCACCTGTGTGTGCTCCCTCTGAGGTGGAGGGCACAGTGGCATGGCTACCATCCAGGGGCACAGTGGTTGGGTCCGGCCCCCTGCAGTCGTCAGATGAGGACTCCAACACTTGCAACCTGGAAGCAGCACGCCTCCTCGACCTGACCAATGCAGGCGGTGATGATGCCGGTGACTCCAGCATGAGTGGTGATGCTGGCTGTTTTGGTGATTCTGGCTGTGGTGGTGATGCTGGCTGTGGTGGTGATTCTGGCTGTGGTGGTGATGCTGGCTGTGGTGGTGAGGCTGCATGTGGTACTGATCTCTGGGCAGAGCTTGTGCTGGCCTTCCCTGAACTGTCTTGCCGGTGTGCCCTCTCTCCCGTTGCAGTCCTGCGCAATGTATCATCTGTGGACAGAAATGCAACATCAGCTCAGTGTACCTGAAGCCCTACATTGCAAGCATCACAATACATTTCTCTAACACTCTCTCATTGTCCTCTGCCTGCTTTTTGCTAATGTGTGTAACATGCCTTGTTGTTCTGTGCTATTCAGTTCATGGTTGGGGTTTCCCAGACTACATCTCCCATAATGCATTGCCAGTATGCACTAACACATGGACTGGAGTGGGAGACTCATTTCACAATTGGGGATGTGGGATAGGGGTAGGGGGGCAATATTGCTGTGCATGCGTCTTACCTTGTTGGGTGGCGGCTCTAGCAGAGCTGTCGGCATCCCCAATCCCCACGACACTCTCGGGCTCTATTGTGGACTCCACCAGCTCCTCCAGTTCTGTAAGGGCAGGTGCCCTGTTCCTTCCACCTCCTGTCCGGCTGGCCTCTTTCTGCAGTTCCCCCATCTTCCTCTTCGTGACGATCCGTAGGTCGTACCAGCGCTTTTTCAGCACCTCTATGTCCCTGGGGGCCACTCCAATTGCATTGACCTGCGCCTGGATTCCCAGCCAGATTTTACGCTTCTCCGACTCAGGCACTTGCAGGGACTGCTTCCCAAACAGCTTCTGGTGCTGCTTGACCATCTCCTCCAATAGTACCTGCAGTTCCTTAGGGCTGAATTTTTGCTTTCTCCTCCTTTCCCCTCCATCTCTCTGTGTCTCCTGGCTGGACATTGTGAGTTTGAGCTTCACAATCAGGCGCTGGCTCCCTGGCTCTCCTCTGCACTCCCAGCCTCTCCAGAGTCTGTTGATTGTGTGCACCTGCCTGGGTGTGGCCACTTCCTGGTTAGGTGGGGTTTGGTTGCACAGGATTGGCTGATTCATCCAGTCATGTGTTTTTGAATTTCCGATTCGGTAACTACCGATTCGGTATTTACCGATTCGGTAAATACCACTTCGGTATTTTCCGATTCGGTAATTAACACTTCGGTATCTACCGACTCGGTAAATTCCGATTCTTGAATACCGATTGTTACCGATTCGGTAATAATTACCGAATGTTTACCTACATATAACTTACCTATTCATAAATACCGATTCGGTAAAAATCGGTATTTATGAATCGGTAAATTAAATTTACCTACATATGGCCCTTAGTCTTTTGACCAGGATCCTAGCATAGAATATATAGTCACAATTCAAAAGTGAGATTGGTCTCTTAGATGCACAGTACACTGGATCTTTCTCTGGCTTTAAAATTGGAGCTCCTAGCACCCAAATCTCTGCAAAAAGCTGAGCCATTGCTGGACATAATACATCACTCAGTGTTAAGTAAAATTCATTAGGCAGCTCATCTGGCCCAGCCGCCTTGACCCTTTTACTTTTCTTGATTATTAGCAGGACTTCATCCTGGGCAATCTCTTCATTGAGAGTCTCCTCTTCTGTTGAAAGCTCCCGACACGAGCCAGCCTTCTAACCAATTATAAACCTGCTCTTCTGAGACATTAAAATCCTCTGCATACAAGGTTTTGAAAAATTTAGCAAAAGCTCGTTCCACTTCCTGAGCGTCTCTTAATCTATCCCTCGTTTTCCTCAGTCATCTAATTTCTTATCACATCTGTCTTAGTCTTCCAGCCAGTAGTATCCCCACATTCTTGCTATACTCAAAGTGCCTATTTTGCTAACTTCCCAGTATGCCCAGCTCCTTTCTTCCACAGTAATACTAAGCCTAAATTTCCGGTCGTGAATTTCTTTTCCCCACCTCTCAATACAATCCTCCTCAACCGTTAGCTCTTTGGACTTTTTTTCTAGCACCACAATCTCATGCTACAGGTTTTCAACCACTTTTCTGTACTGCTTAAACTTTTGTGCAGAAAAACTAATCAGAATCAACTTTATATAAGCTTTGGACATGTCCCAAACTATATGTTTACCTGCTGATAGACTATTATTATCAAAAAAGTCAACTGTTCTATTTCTTAAAATATCTATTAAGACCTGGTCATTTAGTAGGCAATGATCTAATGTCCATCTTCTCACCTTTTTACCTGATTCTACTTTTAACTCCAAAGCCACTGCCTTATGGTCCGATAAATAAGTAGCTAAATGCTTCATGCCTTTAACATTTGCTCATAAGAATTTGTCCAACAAAAAGTAGTCAATCCTGGAATAGTGATTATATTTTATGGTATGGAAGGTACACCACTGCTCTACATCATGCTTCTCTCTCCAGATATCACAAAGGCCAAGTTGTTTCATCAGGGATCTAATGCAGGAATGCATTTTGGAGCAAAACATTGATCTACTATTATTAGACCGATCCATGTGATAATCCATCACCACATTGAAATCTCCAGATATACTAATTGGATGTTGGGAGCACATCAACTCTGCACATGCAGTTTGTAGCGGCTCTATATCATCTATGTTCGGACCATAATATCCCACAAATGTATAAATCCGATCATATACTTTTGTGGTTGCAATGACCCAATCCAATATAGACACCTCTGCTGGTTTTTAGTTAGGATGATCACCACCCCCTCATATGACATGTTTGTTCCGAGCATACCAATTGCTGTACCCATTTTTGATTTATAAAGAAATCTAAACATTTAGCTTTAGATAGGTGTGACTCCTGAAGTATGAAAAATTGGTTCTGGGGCATCCCTAAGAAATTGGAACATTTTTGCACTCCAACTCCTAACTCGCTACCCATTAATGTTCCAGGGGAGAAGTTGGATTACCTTACTCAATATCTGCATCTTGCTGGCTAGAAAGTCTCACTACCCTGGAAGATCATCGGAGCAAAATGACATTTTTGGGGGAATCAGAGTTTTTTCTTGAACTCCGTGCTCCCAGTAGAGCATGAGTTGGCAAAAGTCCACAAAGTCCGCTGGTGGAGCGGAGTTCACCGCCCACTCCTAGTGTTTAGTGAGGAGTTGGCAGACATTAAGGCAGAGCTAGGGAGAGGTTTAGAGAGGGACATGCACCCACCCACAAAAGAATTGCACATTGATTTTCACATACTGCAGTTCTATAGTTTCAAAATGACCCAAAGCAGTTGTAAATGTACTCCATCTCAGAGTTAGATGAAGTCTAGCACTGCACACGGCCAACATCCCTCCTAATGAAAATAAGGAAGACTGAGACTTAAACTAGAACACCATATGAATGTTAAAATAAAGAAACTAATTTTAATATATATAAAAATACATACTACATAATACATACATAATAAATTATAAATCACAATACATTAAAATTAAATAATATTTTATTTTTATGACCTTTTCAAATTGAAATAAATCAACCTTTACTTTTTTTTAACAAAATTTGTTAAATAGAATTAGTTTTATATATAATGTTTAGTAAATTGTATACATGATAAGCAAATATAAATATGTTACTTAAGGTTAGTTTCATTTTTAAAAATAAGTCTTTGAAAAATAAGGGCCTTATTATGATGTCAGTCGGACCACCCCTAACAGGCTGTCCAACCGACTGACAGTCCTTCGGTCCGACTAACGCATTATGATGCAGACGATTGGACCCTCAGCAGTCGGGGGGAAGACCTCCACCTCTTACAGGATCTGAGATCTCGTCGAGGCTGCAGTCTGAATCGTATACCTTGAATGCGTCGATGCGGAGGCATGCACCACCGTTGGGATTACAATAGCACTTTCCAGCAGCCATTTCATGTCGGAAAGACTGCCATGAAAAGGCTGTCAGTACGGGACTTTGGGGGACCCAAACATTGCCCCTTCCATCGGGGGCCACTGTAAAGGGGCCCAGGGGGCACATGCAGTGCCTCCATAAACCTCCATGTACAATGTGTCATGCACCACATGGTGCACAACACACAGTGCATGGATGAGCACAAAGTGCTCATTTAAACTGCGGCTTGTGCTGCAGCCCTTTTCCTTGGCTGCAGCAAAAGCCACCGTGTAAATGAGCATTTTTTGACCGGCAGCCCGACGGTCACAGAGAATGCAGTGGTTGGACTGCTGACTGCTTGTCGGGCGGTCTCCTGATTGCCGTCATAGAGGTTGGCGGTCAGACTGATCGCTATCCTAATCAGGCCATAACTTAGGTTTAATTTAATATACTTACTTTTATTAAAACCTTTATTTGATGTGTAGTCAAAAGTGCAAAAGTAGTAAAGTTACTCAAATGTGTAAGATTACACATGTAGATTTACTCATAAGTAAGTTTATCTTTGTGAATAGGCTAAAAAAAACTGCATTACCATTAGGCCTGGGTGATAAATTCTGTTCCACTCGCGGAATTTGCAGAGTTTGGGTAATTTCGCGTTCCGCGGCGAATGCGAAATTGCCCAAAATACTGCGATCCGCGACATCGCGTAATTGATTGCTTGTTCGCGCTTTCAAAATGCGTGTTCGCAAGCTATTTCTCCCCGAGCATGCAAATAGCGTTCGCGAACAGGAAAAAAGTATCGTGAACAAGCATTTCCGCGTGTTCGCGGAATTTTTGCGTGCTCGCTGAGATTTTTTACCGTTTCGCGGAGCTTTGCATAGCGTGACTATGCAATTTCCGCCCACCCCTAATTACCATGTGATTTGTTTTAACTATTGCTAAAAAAAAGCTCACAATGCTCACTTCTCCCAATTTCCTTATAAAATAGAGTACTTTGTTTTACTTCACAGCCTAGTTTTATTTTTGACTTCTGCACTGGGCATCTTTTCTGCTCTGCTGTAATTTTGTAATGTGCTACCCAATGTTCAGATGGTTAAACAATGACTATGTGAATTTCTGTACAGTGACCAACAGTGCCTCTAATGTGTACAGAAACTCATAACAGATTGATGTGCCAACACATTTTTTAACAACTCCTGTGATTTAACTTGAATCCTGGTATCTATATTATTATTTTTAATTGCTTGCTTTTATAACACAGAAATACACTCTGGAGGGAGTATCTAGGCTCTACATAAGATATTTACTAATACTCAAAAATTACTTTATTAAAGCGGTATATTGACAAAATATCAAATTATATATATTATATAGTATTGAGATACACAAATATCAAGTTTTAAATATCATGACATATTATGATGAAGAAATATCATTGACAATAATATCTGTTTTATAGGTAAGTAATATCATTTTCAAGAATATCTTTGTTTTCAATATCATTTTCAATAATATAGACGTTGATTATGATGCTGATCGGACCAGCTTCTGCGATCCAGTCGTAGGCAGTCTGATTGTTGAAGATCTTTTTGAAAGACCACCGATTGCAACAGATTTCCTCCAACAGCTGAGATGGCGGTCAGAGACAAACTGCATCCATAGAGCTTTACAGAGATGTCCGACCGCAGACTGGGTTACGATGTGGGTTTCTAATGACCCACTGTTGGCAGTCCAACCAGGTGCTTCAAGTCATCGGAAAAGGAAGGATTTGGTGTGCCTGCTCACCTCCACTGGGGATCCTTTACTCCAGGTACCCCTGCCCCACAGAAGCTGAACCCTGATGACAGCGATCCAGTGGGCACTGGAATCCAGGTAAGTCTTCTGCAGTACATTTCCCCATTCAGTGGACTGTGCACATTCTGCCATACTCCAGCATTTTGAATTGGACAAGGCATGGCCCCATGTCATGCATGTGTGTATATATGTAATAATCAAGTTGGATACTACAATATATCACATGTTTTCCGTGAGTTTTGTACACATTTGCAGCACTATATTCAGGGATATGTATTCTGCTGTAGCTACGACTGCAACAGTAGCAGCAGTAGCATCATAATCTGTCAGAGGAAGTTTCCCAGCCTTGGCAGTCGGAAAGGGTTTATGAAGACTGCAGTCAGTGGTCAGACGGTTGGTCTGACCGGCATCGTAATGAGGCCCATAGTTGTTAAAAATATCATTTTGTAATTATCTTTATATGTTTCGGTTCATATCTAGTAATTTTATATGTTGAATATTGTTTGTATAGTTGTTGACAATATTTTTAAATATAGTTTGTAATTTTAAGTTGTTTATTGTTAATAGTAATTTATAGGATTGTAGCAGGTTTTGAAGTTTGTAGGGATACAGGATGGAAAGTTAAGTATAATTAATTAATAATACATTTATATTTTAGCATCATTTATTTAATTGATAATTATACAAATTGTGTAATTATTACATTTTAAGTCATCTTTTAGATGTGAGTTGTTTGGTTTGTGGTGATTATTATATAGTTATAAATGTATTATTAATTATTGAATTGACTTAATTGTTTAAATTGTGTAATTATTATATTTAAAAGTTAGATTTTAGGTGTGGGTTGTTGGGTTTGTAGGGGTATAGGATGGGAAGGTAATTATGATGTCGGTCGGAAAGTCTCTGAACCGCATTTGGATTTTCCTAACCCGTGTCGGAACCCATGTTTCCGACCGACTCGGAAACATTTCCAAACGACCGATTACGATAGAAGTTAACTGTTCAGCCTCCGGTTGGGGCATGGAAAGGATACCCATGGCACCCCTCTTTACAACCATGCACAGTGAGGCAGCCACCATGGGATGCCAGCCACAGGGTACAAGGATTTCGGAAACCACCCCTTTTTTCAATGGGAGCCTGTGTTGTCTGTCGCAACACAGACTCCCATTGTAGTCAATGAGAGTCCGACTGATCGTTGTTTGGAAACATCGTAATCCGTCGGTCGAACTCGCCGAACCCGAGTCAGTCAGAAAAGATTCCGACAAGGAGTTGGGCGGATTGCTTTCCGACCAACATCGTAATGAGGCCCTAAATATTAATTAGTTATTAATAATTTAATTTCTTATTGATTATTTGAAGTGTTTAATAATGATGTATTTTTACATTATATATTAGGTGTGGACTACTCTATTTGCAGGTGCATAGGGTGGGAAGTTAGTCAGGCTATAATTAATTAACCATTAATTATTGATGTATTATTACATATTTAATTGATCATTAAATAGTTAATAGTGTTATACTTCTTTTTGTTGTTAAATTTTAAGTGTGGACTGCTAGGTTTATTGGAGTATGTGTGGGAACTTAATCGAATAATAAATTAATAACTTTTTTTATAATTCAAAATTAAAGAATTGTATATTTCTAGTCAACTAATAGGGTTATTAAAATATAAAATGTGTTTGTAGTGAGTACTTTCCCTACTGTTGCATAGACTGAAGTGGGAATAGTAAATTTAACCTTCCCAAGTCCAATGCTTTCCTTACTGTTGAATGGACTGGAGTTGGAATAGTAAATTTTACCTCTCTGAAGTCCAACGCTTTACCTACTGTTGCACAGACTGGAGTGGGAATAGTCAATTTAACCTATCCGAAGTACAACAAATGGAGTTGGAATAATAAATGTAACCCTGAGAGGAGCTACAGGCGGATGGCTCTGCACCATGACCAGCTCGCTACTGGGCATCTCAGAGACTGGAGTTGGAATAGTAAATTTTACCTCTCTGAAGTCCAACGCTTTACCTACTGTTGCACAGACTGGAGTGGGAATAGTCAATTTAACCTATCCGAAGTACAACAAATGGAGTTGGAATAATAAATGTAACCCTGAGAGGAGCTACAGGCGGATGGCTCTGCACCATGACCAGCTCGCTACTGGGCATCTCAGAGACTGTGCCAAGACCCTGCTAGAGATGAGCTTTGGGAGATTGGAGGGACTGGCTGACTCCTTCCCCCCTCTCAGCTTCAGGAGCTCCACTAACAATAGCAATTGTGGCAGCTGGAAGAGGAAAGAAGGACTGTACACTGAAAGACATGCTCACCAAACTCACAGGACCCCAGGTTGGAGATCCTGATGGGGCCTCGTGCTGCCTGATCCTGTCTCCCGTCTCTCTGTTGGGTACGGAGACGACATACGTGGATTCCGGAGCTATTGGGGACGAATATAATTTTAAATATCAGACTTCGGTGTCGGATGGAGCGCTGCTCCTGTGGGTGCCATCGAGGACTGTTGGAAGGCGCTGAATGAAGCAGATTTACTGCCGCTACTCCGCTGTCCACAGTGACGAAGAGAGTCAAAATGGCGGATGACGTGAAATACCAATAATCCCAACATAGAAGGCACCTGGATTTCCCTCCTATGCACCCAGTTTAGGAGGATTTCAGCGGTCTGAATTTTTGTCAAGGCACAATTGCCTCTATTGCCATACAAAAGGATGTTTGATTTGCGGGGATCTCTAATTAAAGTGGCCTGACCCTAAGATGGCGGCCGTCTGAAGTGTACAGGAAACGTTGTGCCTGCTCCTGCGAAGCTGCGGTGCTAACAACTGGCGATTTAGACAACTACCGTTATGAAAGATGTATGTGCAAGTTTTAAGGAAGTTTTCCCATGAATCAGACCTCATCAACATGACGATCTTTATCAGAGAGGGCCTGACCTTAAGTTGGCGCCCATGATTTACTTGTCGGCAAAATTGATCGACAATACAGCGGTCTGTATTGCTGCAACAAAGACTTCATTTTAACCCCTCCTTGTCACACCAAGTTGAGGGGCACTTTGTTAAAATATCCGTCAGTTACCAGCTTGTCCTGTATTGTGCTAGTGCCCCTCACAACTTTATTGGATTTCAGCTTTTAAGGTCTCATTTCCCTCTTTTTAGATGCTTTATCCAGGCATCTGTTAGTCACCCAAACTTCTAGGCGATACCACTGTCGCTAAGGAACCTTTTTGGTTCTGTAATTGCTGCAACACAGAGTTCATTTTAACCCCTCCTTGTCACACCAAGTTGAGGGGCACTTTGTTAAAATATCAGTCAGTTACCAGCTTGCCCTGTATTATGCTAGTACCCCTCACAACTTTATTGGATTTCAGCTTTTAAGGTCTCAGTTCCCTCTTTTTAGATGCTTTATACAGGCATCTGTTAGTCACCCAAACTTCTAGGAGATACCACTGTCGCTAGGGATCATTTTTCCTTTGACTTTGCCAGTGATCTCTCCCTACATCCTCTGACCTGGAGGTGAGGTGGAGGACGATGCGGACGGCGACTCCCTGTAACACCGGGACTGATGCCTTCTATGGAACTATGACAATGCCCCACGGGCTGAAACTATAACTGTTTGTACTTCCGTGGAGCCCGAGTACCTTTGGCCGCTGCCCGGTGGAGCTGTCCTATGCACCTATAGCGGAGTCTGGCTCTGGGTCACCCCCTCGGCCGTCACCTACCCAGCCAGACATCAGACATTGTTTTTCACTGTTCTTCACGGTTTTATCTGTCTCTCTCTTTTATCTGTCTCTCTCTTTGACTGCTTAGTTCCCCCGGAGTACTTTCTCCCTTCAGATCTACCTGACTCTGTCTGCTTTCCTCTCCCCTGTTTACTTTTCCCTCACTACCTTCCATTCCTCATATGACGTGTGTCTGGATATGCTACGCACTAATATCTTATATTTTTGTCTATGCTCACGTTTTTCTACGAAGCATATACTGGTAACTGCAACTGTAACTGATGTAACTATGTAACAATTTTCTGAAACAATGTTCTATCTCATGTAAAGCGCTTTGATACCTCTGGGTCTAGCCAGCTCTATATAAAACTTTTCAAATCAAATTTAAAAAAATCAACCCTTCTGAAGTCCTACACTTTACCTACTGTTGCAAAGACTAGAGAGTGAATAGTAAATGTAACCCATCTGAAGTCCAACGCTTTTCCTACTGTTGCACAGACTGGGGGGAATAGTATATTTTACCCCTTTAAATTCCAGCACTTTCTCTACTGGATTGAGAATACTGTATTTTTAATTTTCTTATTTAAATACGTATTTTTTAATTTGTTAAAATATATATTAGCATTATTTGTCTGTTTATTTAATTTTATATAATTTTGTTTATATAAAGATTTTTTATTTAGTAAAATGGTTAATGTATTTTATAAAAATAAAAAAATTCAGTAATTTAGTTTACTGTTTTGTATGTATGTTTTAATATTTTTTATGTTTCATCTAAATATATATATTAAATATATATATATTTTTATATATTTACTCTTTTTATAATAGTAAATTAAAAATATAATTTAAAACAAAATATTATAAAATATATATTTTTATTAATAGTGTTACCTTATATGTATATATATATAATATATATATATGAGCATATATATTTATATATATACATTTCCTACTGGCGGTCGCCAGTAGGTATTTATAATTAGGACCTATTATCCATAGGAAATCGGCAACATTCTATTTGAAATAACTTTGGCGCCGGTTGACGAATCTTCGCGAACTTTTCAAAGCTCGTGGCCCGCTCCGGTCCACTCCTATTCTAAAAGTCTCGGGGTGATTCATCAAGCGGGGGCCGAGAAAAAAGGGGGGTCCCAAAATGTGTTTTCCCAATGCAATTTTCCACAGGAACCTTTATTCGCAGCAACAGCCCGACCTGCTGAACGGAATTACATCAAATTTGGCAGAAAGGTAGACCTTGGTTCAGAGTCGTGCCTCTTGCTTAAATGGTGTAAATCCGTTCAGTAGATCCTGAGAAAATCAAAATCAAAATCACATATATATCTATCGCCGCGCTGGATCCACGCACTCTGCCGAGCACGAGCTGTATGCTAATTGGCTGTCAACACTCCAAACCAGGAAGTGTTGGCAGCCATCTTGCGCCTCGGTAGAACCGAGGCACAAGAAAAGAGAAGAAAAAACACGCAGAACGCAAAAAGGGGGCTGGGTAGAAACACTCTGACCCCCTAGGCCTGCTTAGGGGGTCCCACAAGGACCACCAGGGCCCCAAAATGCTTTATTTTTTAAAAAATCGGCAAAATACGCGCTGGGTGCATGGCTCCTGCCGATAAAAAAAAATATGAAGCGCGGGCTCCCGTGCTTCGTTGCTAATTTGCCCCCGGGGGGGCAAATCCCGGGGGCTATGCAAGTATTGGGTTGGGGGGCCCAAAGGGGCCCCCCAGCCCCGGGGACTGCCTCTCCCCGGAGCTTTATGGAAATATGCGGGGGGGCTCACAGCCCCCCAGCCCCGGGGACCGCCACACCCGGGGCTTCAAAAATGAATGGCTGGGGGGGCTCAAAGGCTCTCCCAAGCCCCGGGGACCGCCACCACCTGGGGCTTTGTGAAAATATTTGCAGGGGGCTCAAGACCCCCCACACGCCCCGGGGACCGCCACCTCCCTGGGGCACTAAATATGTAAATTGGGGGTTCCGTGATGGACCCCCCAGCCCCAGGGATAAAGGGGCAAAAGGACCGCGAATTCGTTCCTTACAAAGTGGCATTGGAGATTAAATCTCCCAATATTGGGACTCTGAGAAATATATGACCTAGTTCACTGGACGATGGTTTTTTTTTTCCCTTTTTCCCAACTGCTCTTTCCACCATAAGATGGATAGTGATATGATTGTATGAATGAGAGTATGTGTGAGTATGTAAGTATATTTTTTGAATGATGAGCTTTTATATGTTCAGGATGTCTTTCTTTGTGAATTCAGAGTATTGAAAAACTTCTACAAATGCAGTGAGTAAAAATAATTGCATTGCTTGTGAAAAGGAAATATTCACCCCTTTTCTTATATATATATGTTGAGATGTCAAACCAAGGATGTTTACAAAAAGAAGAATAAATTGTTGTCTAAAATCAAGAAAAGACTATTAAATTGGTGTTTATAAAATGATTTTGCATGATATGTAGCAGGACTTCTTTGGTAATGTAGAATCCTCAGAGATCTCTTTTCAAAATTAAATAGGCTAGTATAGAGGTTCCTTACTTTACCCCCCAGCCCCAGGGACCACCACCCCCTGGGGCTTTCTCAATTGGTGGGAGGGGGGCCATGCCCCCCTGGAGCCAATGATGGCCCTGGGGATGCCACCCCCCAGGGCCGGCTCCTGCAATGTCCCGGGGTGCCCACCCCGGGACGCTGATGTTTGCTATGGCAGGGCGGGAGCCTTGCGGCTCCCGCCCTGCCATGGCAAACTTGGTTTGAATTTTGAAAGAGAGAGCAGGGAAACCTGCTCTCTCTTTCAAAATTCAAGCAAATTGCTTTTCCACACGGGGAACTACATGTTAGCAGCTCCCCATGTGGAAAAGCAATGCCGGCTCCCGCAGGAGGCGGGGAGCCGGTGGGACCGTGGGGGGATTGGGGACCCCCCACGGCACCCAACGGAGAGGGCCAGCCCCGGGGGATGGGGTCCCCGGAGCTATTAGTTGCCAGGGAGGGGGGCCATGCGGCCCCACTCCAAAAATATAAAAATAAATAAATTAGAAAGGCCCGCCCCGGGAGATGGGGTCCCCGGGGACTTTAGTGGCCAGAGGAGGGGGGCAACGCAGCCCCCCTCCAAAAAAAATAATTTAAAAAAAGGCCATGCCCCGTGGGATGGGGTCCCACGCGGCCCCCTTCCCAAACTTTAATTAAAAAATAAATAAATTAGGGGGCAGGCCTGGGGGATGGGGTCCCAAGGGCCAACAAATTAGAAAAAGAAGGGGGGCTATGCAACCCCCATCTGCGTTTGCAGATGGGGAGTGAATTCCCCTTGAATACTGGGGGTCCCTGGGGGCCAACTAGCCCACCAGGAACCTCCAGTATGTGCCAGGGAGCTGCGTTGCAGAGAGGTGTTTTGAACTCACACCCCTTTTTACACCTCTCTGCAACGCAGCTCTGTGGCACTTAATGGAGGTAGCTGGTCGGGTTGTTGCACCCCAGGTACCCTCAGGATTCAAGGGGGGTAATCCCCCAACTTAAAACCCACCACAGGGCACGTTTGCACTGTGGTGAAGGTAGGGGACGGGGCCTGATGTGATATGTGTGCAAATACGCCCTGTGGGGCATTTTAAGTTCAATAATTAATTCCTCTTCAATCTGGAGGGTCCCTGGGGGCCAACTAGCCCATCAGGTACCTCCAGTAAACACCACGGAGCTGCGTTGCAGAGTGTTGTAAAAAGGGGTGTGGCTTCTGAACACCTCTCTGCAAGGCAGCTCTCTGGCGCATACTGGAGGTACCTGGTGGGCTAGTTGGCCCCCAGGGACCCTCAGGATTGAGGAGGAATTAATTCCCCAACTTAAACCACGCCACAGGGTGTGTTTGCAGACATGTCACTTCAGGCTTCAAGGGGACTTAATCTCTCAACTTAGAACGGCCACAGGGCGGGCTTACACAGTGGTTAAGGGAGGGGATGGGGCCTGAGGTGACGTGTGCAAACACGCCCTGTGGCACGTTTTAAGTTGGGGAAATAATTCCCTTCAATCCTAAGGGCCCATGGGGGCCAACTAGTCCACCAGGTGGTCCAGGCCATGCCCATTTTCTCTGCAACGCAGCTCTGTGGTGCTAACTAGAGATACCTGATAGGCTAGTTGTACTCAAGGGACACACAGGATACAAGGGGACTTTATCCCCCAAATTAAAACGGCCATAGGGCGTGTTTGTACACATCAGCTCAGCCCTCCCTCCCTTCACCAGTGTGCAAACACGCCCTGTGGCACGTTTTAAGAGGTAGTTTTAATACCCCTGCCCTATTATATACTAGGGGCTTACAGAGGAGGTCATGCTAATAACAGGGGTACCCCAACGCATAGTGTTCCCTAGTGTATGTAGGTGTTTTAAATGTATTCTAAGTGTCTTTTAGCATAGCACTGGCTCTAGGACTGGTTAGTCATAGTCAGTTACCACCAGTACCCATCTGAAAAAGTTGAGGGTACAGGATGATTTTGCCACAAAGACTCTTTCTCCTCCTCTGTTTGTTCTATCTGCACGTCTTCCTTCTTCCTGCACTTTTCTTTGTCTTTGAGGACTTATGTAGCTTCTTTCTGCATTTCTTTTTCTTCTTTTTGTGTGTTTTTCTTCTTTCTTCACATGTCCTACCTCTATAGGCATAGTTAGAAACTAGCATTTAAAAAAGCTTTGAAATTCATTTAAAAAACCATAGGTTTCAGTTACGTTAAAGTTAGAAATTAGCATTTAAAAAACCTTTGACAATCACTTAAAAAACCATAGGTTTCAGGGACGTTATAGTTAGGAATTAGCAGTTAAAAAACCTTAGAAATTCACAGAAAATAAACATAGGTTTCAGGGGTGTTATAGTTAGCTGGACATTTCACTTCTACACAACCATTGAAATTCCCCGGTTATTGTTAGTTCAGCTAACTATAACTCACGCCCCTGCAATGCACTGCTGATGACGTCACATATTACATCACTCATGACATGGTCAGTGCAACACTGATGACATCACTGATGACATCTCAAATGACATCACTGATGACATCATCCAGTGTCTGTGTGTTTCTGTAAAGTTTAAATATGTTTATTATATATAGGGAAAGGCATATTGAAGAATGAGTGGGTGTATAAGTGTGCGAATGGATGATCATGTAGGTGCGTGACTGACTCTATAAGTGAGTGATTAAATGTATCTTACTGAATACATGGGTTAGTGACTAAACTGTGTGAATGTCTGTATCCGTCTGTCTGTTGGTGTGTAAGCGGCTGCATGGGTTTGCAAATAGCTACATGAGTGTCTGTATGGGTTATAGATTGGTTGTCTGAGTATCTGTATGGGTGCCTGAGTGTTTGTGTGGGTGGGGTGTGTGTGACTCTGTGCATAGATGTGTGAGTGGGTGATTCACTGGGTGCATGGTTTCAAGAGTGTATCTGTAATGGACTGTATGGGTGGGTGAGTGTGTGTTTGGTTGTGTTAGTGAGTGAATGTATATTTCAGTGGTACATGTGTGAGTAGCTACATATGTGCAGTATATATGTGTGTTGGAGTACATAAATGGCTATAAGTGAGAGTGTGTGATTGTGAGAGTGGCTGTATGGATGAGTGTGTGCTTGTATCATTGATTGTATAAGAGCGTAAGAATGTGCTAGTATTTGTATGAGTAATTGAGTTGGTGTGTGTATAACTGTATAGGTGAGTAAATGGCAGTGTGATTAATTATTTGCATAACTGAGTAGGTGTGTGAGTACCTCTGTAGATGAGTGGCGGTGTGTGAGTGTCTATATAGGTGTATGAGTGCATATGATAGTCCTGTACTGAGTGACCATTTGTATGAGTGACTGTACGGGTGAGTGAGTGGATGGGTGTGTAGATCTAAGAATCAGTAAGTGGGTGTGTAGTTTTTGGTGTTGGAGTGTCTATGGTTTTGAGAATGGCAGTCTGTAATTTAGAGTGGGTGTATCAAAGGTTATATTAGGGTGTGAGAAGATGCATCAAGTTATTACATGGATGATGTCATCAGTGATGTTATAAGTGATGTCATTTGAGATGTCATCAGTGATGTCACTGACCATGTCATGAGTGATGTAATATGTGACGCCATCAGCAGTGCATTGCGGGGGCGTGAGTTATAGTTAGCTGAACTAACTATAACGGGGGAATTTCAATGGTTTTGTACGAGTGAAATGTCCAGCTAATTATAACACCCCTGAAACCTGTGGTTTTTTTCTGTGAATATATATATATATATACACATATACATATATATATACACATATATAAATCTATATATATTTGTGTATAAAGATAGATATCTTTGTGTGCTATTATGAGTGTATAGTTATAAATATTTGTAAATAAAAAAAATAATTATTTTACATTATTTTATTGCTATAAGTAAAAATGTTTGAGATTTCCTATTGTATTGTGCATATATATATATATATATATATATATATATATATATGTATATATATATATATATATATATATATATATATATATATATATATATATATATATTACCTACTGGCGGTCGCCAGTAGGTAGTTATAGTTAGGACCACGTTTCCATAGGAAATCCGCAACATTCTATTTGGAATAACTTTTGCGCCGGTCGACGAATCCTCGCGAATTTTTCAAAATAGGTGGGGCGCTACGCTCCGCTCCTACCCTGAAAGTCTCGGGGGGATTCGTCAAGCGGGGGCTGAGATAAAAGGGGGTCCCAAAACGCATTTTTCCCATGCATTTTTCCATAGGACCTTTAGACACAGCTACAGCCCGAACGGCTGAACAGAATTACTTGAAATTTTGCAGAGAGGTAGTCCTCAGGTCAAGGAAGTGCCTTTTGTAGGTTTGGTGTAAATCTGTTCAGTAGATTTTGAGAAAATAGCCTTTAAATCAATATATATATCTGAGCCAGCTTACGGTGCGCTTACGGTGCGCTTACCGTACGCGTACGGTGACGTGCGCGAGCGCGATTCTGATTGGCTCTTAGATCTTAGTAAACATTCGATTCGGCCGAAACCAGGAAGCGGCAGCCGCCATTTTCTCTCTCGCACTCTGAGTGGGGCAGCATAAACGAAGCCCAAAAATGTGTAAAGGGGCAGTTTATTGAGATAATATTCACCCAGCAGTGATATACGGGCCCCCAAACAACCTCCAAGGCCCAAAAATTTTTTTTTTCGAAAATTCGCCGATTACGCTTACCGTACGCGTACGGTAAAAATTGGTTTAAAAAAAAAAATTATCCACACTCTCCCCACCCCAAGTGCAAATGGTGCCCTAAGGGCACCATTTGTGCATGGCATATCAAACAAATGAAAATAATAAACAAAACATTTCACAACGATGCGCATAATATGTCCCCCATGTGCGCACGGTGCGCGAAGCGCGTCGTGCGTACATGGCCCATCCCGCATAATGTGGGCACGCGGTGCGCGCAGCGCACCGCGTGACCACCGTGCGTGCATGGCAATAACTGCGTAAAGTGGGCGCGCGGTGCGCAAAGCGCACCGCATGCTCACTGTGCGCGCACGGTGCGCGAAGCACGGAACGAACTGCGTTAACTGGGCGCGCACGCCACGAATGGCGTAAAGTAAGTTAGCATTTAAAAAAACGTACAATTTCACTGAAAAAACCATAGGTTTCACACACGTTATAGTTAGGAATTAGCATTTAAAAAACCTTGCAAATTCACTGAAAAAACCATAGGTTTCACACATGTTATAGTTAGCTGTACATTTTACTGATAAAAAACCAATGAAATTCCCCCGTTATAGTTACTGTAGGCAACTATAACTCACGCGACCGTAATCCTCTGCTGATGACATATGTGTCTTTATGAAAAAAAAATATTTGTAATATATGTATAGCTAAAATTTAATGGAAGAAGACATGGGCAAATAAGTGTCTAAATACAGTATTAGCATCAGCAGAGGATTACGGTCGCGTGAGTTATAGTTGCCTACAGTAACTATAACGGGGGAATTTCATTGGTTTTTTATCAGTAAAATGTACAGCTAACTATAATATGTGTGAAACCTATGGTTTTTTCAGTGAATATATATATATATATATGTATCACGCTCACAGTTGTCACTCCAAATCCACTCTGAAAAACACATAAAGGTGGAGGTTTACTGCTTTATTCTGCCGCCATTATGCGTTTTGGCTCCTCAAGAGCCTTGATCACATGACATGAAGTTGCGTTAAGTTTTTTTCTGCTTTTTAAAGTGACTTTGTGCATAGTAGAAAGTGAAAAAGTTCAACGTGAATCATGGACATAAATAAAATATAAACAGTTCATCATGACTTAGAATGTGCATATTTTTTTACTCCAAATGGTTGTTTCCAGTAGTGGTTTTACATATATCAGTTGCTTAGCTTAGTCATCATTATCACATGCTAGTTCACACTTAAATGTTATAGCTATCCACATATATACATATATATAGTTGATGAAATATATATACGTATAAAACCATATCTAAAAGGTTAATTTTGTATAAATTTGCATCATATTTCTAAAATATGATTTCATGCTAGAAATATAAAGCCCACATGTCTTGTTTCTATTTTTAAATGCATTGGATAAATCCTTGTAAATACATTGTTCAAGTAAACATTCATATGGTTATATTGGATTTGTCATTATGCACCAAAGTTTGTATATATGTCGTTCATGTATATATATGTCCAGGATCATTAAAGTGCTCTAAGTGCTGTGTGTACTATCTTGCGTGTATACAATCAGGATTGTATTGTCCACTAAAATCTCATTTTGAGAATATTATTGACTGCCTGACTTCACATATATACATCATTGATATATATCATCTGTCTTGCGTATCTACCTTTCATCTTGGTATAAATACCTTGTGTTGCCCCTCCTTTCTTGAGGTTTGCAGCTTACATAGAGGTGGCTATAACCACCAAAATAGCAAATGTACTGAAGGTTAGATTTCACTATTGTTTACATTCACTGGAATAGTCACAAAGTAATAAACATTGAGTACTGGATATTAAATATTAGATATTAAATATAAAATACTATAAATATATCATGTGGAATATTAAACATTAAAAATGTATTGTTATATGTATAAATATATAAATATTAAATATGCAACATGAAATATAAAATATCATTGCGACTCATTGTATGATTTAATTTTTGTTATCGGGTGTTTAATTTTTCGTATATTAGTTGATCTAATCATGTTTCATTCTCATCTATTAAAGGCAGGTGTGCAAGTCCTCCTTTACATTTAGCCCTCCTGGGTGTTTGGAGTCCATTTCAAGGATTTACCTGGTTTCTAGTCTGCGTAGTTTTGCTTCCCTGTTGCCACCTCTTCTACTTTGGGGAACTGAGTCAATGAGAAAATACTTTAATTTGTGACTCCTAGATCCATGGTACTCCTTGAAATGTCTTGCCACTGGATATGTGTTATCTTGATTCGTAATAGCTCTCAAATGCTGGAGAACCCATTTGTGTGCCTGCAGCTTTGTGCTGCCTATGTATTGTAGGCCACATGGGCATACCTGCACATAGATCACGTATTCAGTTTTGCATGTCAATAATTTATTGATTTCGTGCTCTTGCAGGCTAAAGGGGGTAGTGTATTTAGTCTTATTGATCATACCCTGTTGGCATGCCTTGCATGTTTTGCATTTGAAAAATCCTTTGTGGGTCTGAAGCCAATTGCAACGCTCAATGATTTCAGGACTTGTTTTTACCAGTTTATCCTTCATACTGGGTGCCCTGCTATGAGTGATTAAGACTTTGGAAGGTAGTGTTTTCCCAATGATTGGATCACTCAATAGTAGTGGCCAATTGTGGCTAATAATACCACGTAATTCCTTGTCTTGTCTGCTGAATTCCATAATAACTCCAAATTCGTTAGTAGGGGAGTTTGTGGGGGATGTTTGTGGGACTGACAGATCTGTTCTTGTCTCTTGTTTGTCTTTGATCAGTTCTGTTCTACCGTGTGTCATAGACTTTGCAATTGCCCCCTGAATGGTTTTAAGTGAATACCCCCTCGCACGGAACCTTGCTTTACTTTCTACTTCGGACCTCTTGAGAGTGTCTTCAGTACTGTTTACCCTCCTCAGTCTAAGCATTTACCCATAGGGAATGCTGTTTATCAGGTGTCTTGGGTGAGCACTACTGGCATGCAACATGGAGTTGCCTGCTGTTTCCTTCCTGAATAGTTGTGTCTCAATCTGTTGATTTTTGATGTACACCTTAGTATCCAAAATATGACAGTTGTTTCACTTATCATAGCAGTAAAGTGTAAGTTGAATGTGTTATCATTGATGGCATTGATAAAATCTTGTGCTTCTTGGTGTGTGCTTTTCCAGATGATGAACAAATCATCAATAAACCGTAAACATAGTCTAATGTTGTTAGTTTTGTAACTGCTATGTATGGTTGCCAGTGCAAGCTCCTCCCACCAGCCCACGTGTAAACATGCGTAGCTGAAGAAGAAACTGGCACCCATGGCTACTCCTCTGATTTGTTGGAAGAGCGTGTTGTTAAACATAAATACATTGTGATTCAAGCAGAAGTCAACCATCTCAATCGACATTGCACTGTGCTGCTTAAATTGATCAGATCTCTTAGACAGATAATATCTTAGTGCTGTTCAACCATCACTATGTCTAATGCTTGTATACAAGGATGTAACATCAAGCACTATGATTAGGTATTCATCCTGCCAAGTAAAATCCTGCAATTTATTGAAAAAGTCACTAGTATCTCTTACATAGGAGTCCAAGGATTGAACATATCCTTGTAAAAAGTAATCAATGTATTGTGACGTATGTTCCAGAAGTCCATCACGTTTCAATATAATCAGTTTGCCAGGTGGGTTGCATGGGTCTTTATGGATTTTGGGAATAAAATAAATAGATGGTGTAGTTGGGTATTCATTTTTCAAAAATGTAAGTTCATCCATCGTTATTAAGCCCTGGGCTCTCCATGCTGACAGTTTAGAGTAATAACATTTGTACATTGCTTTGAGGTCTGTCCCTTTACTTTTAGTGTAGCAGGCTTGTTCATTTAGTTTTAGTAGGGCCTCCTTTGTGTAGTCTTCCTTTTCCCAGATCACAATGTTGCCACCTTTATCTGAATTTCTGATGACAGTAGTGGGGTCTTTTTCAAGTTTTTTCATCAGTGTATGATATTGCGTATTGACTCTGTTCCTTTTATTTTTGTTTTTCATGATTTTGTAATTCAATTGTTCCTGAAAAAAAGAAAAAGTTTCGATATCTATGGCCGTGGTGGATTCGCGAACCCTCCCGAGCACGAGCTTCACTGTGATTGGCTGCCAACATTCCAAATCAGGAAATGTTTGCAACCAGCTTGTGACTCAGTGAAACACAGTGAAAAAACAAGAAAAGGGGGCAGGGTAGAAGCACCCTGACCCCATAGACCTGCTCAGGGGGTACCACAAAGATCCCCAGGGCCCATAAAAGCATTTTAAAAAAGAAAATCTTTCGAATTCGAGCTGGGGTCGCGAATCCGGCCGAGAAAATAATGCCCCCGGGTAGACCAGGACCCGGGGACACTGAAAAAATGCGTGGGGGATCCCAATCCCCCCACACTTCCCCAGGGACCACCACCTCTCGAGGCTTCATTTATGAGTTGTGGAGGGGCACAGAGCCCCTCCGCAGCCCCTGGGACCACCACCTCCCCGGGGCTCTTTATCAAATTAAAAACAAATGCGTGGGGAGGGCCGTGCGGCCCCCCTCTAGGAGCCCTTGATGGCCCTGGGGACCGCCATCCTCCCAGGGCAGGCTCCCGGACACTGGTGTTTGCTATGACAGGGCGGGAGCTCTCGCTTACAAAGTCCAAACCACATTGCTTTTCCACAAGGGGAGCTGCATGTTAGCGGCTCCCTGTGTGGAAAAGCAATGCCCGCTCCCGCAGCAGGCGGGGAGCCGGCGGGACCGTGGGGGCATTGGGGCTCCCCCCATGGTCCCCAACGGAAAGGGCCAGCCCCGGGGGAACAGGTACCCGGGGCCAGAAGTAGCCCAGGAGGGGGTCACGCGGCCCCCCTCCATCAAGATATAAAAAACAATTTTAAAAGAAATGAGGCACAGCCCTAGGGATGGGGTCCTTGGGGCAGTAATTGGCCTTGGGAGGGCGGCCCCCTTCCCATTTTTTTTTTAAATAAAAAAAGAGCAGGCCCTGGGCAGTGGGGTCCCCAGGGCCCCAATTAATGTAAAAGAAGGGGGCCACACAGCCCCTCTTGTAAAATAAAATAAAGAAAAAGAAAGCCAGCATAGTTGCGGAGACCCCGCCCCCTAACTGCAGCACTCAGCAAATGCGCCCCCTGGCGCATTGTAAGTTGGGGAATTCATTTCTTTTGAATATTGAGGGTCCTGGGGCCAACTAGCCCACCAGGTATCCTCCAGTATGCGCGAGGGAGCTACGTTGCAGAGAGGTGTTCAAAGGCCACGCCCCTTTTTACACCCCTTTGCAACACCTCACACCTTGGCATATTATAAAACATATTTAAACTTATCAGGAACACACAGTCACTGGATGATGTCATCAGTGATGTCATTTGAGATGTCATCAGTGATGTCATCAGTGATGTCATTTGAGATGTCATCAGTGATGTCACTGACCATGTCATGAATGATGTAATATGTGACGTCATCAGCAGTGCATTGCCGGGGTGCGAGTTATAGTTAGCTGAACTAACTACAACAGCCGAATTTCTCTGGTTTTGTACGAGTGAAATGTCCAACTAACTATAACGTCCCTGAAACCTGTGCTTTTTTCAGTGAATTTTGCCCGAAAATAAACATATTTTGACCAAATATGATCGTGTGGCTCGTGCTTGCGAAGAAGTTTGCGAGCTTGTTAGTGGATATATAAATATACACAGATTCAGTGCAAGATAAAAATAATTTGGTGCAAAATGTCGCCATGACGCGTTTCAACCCTTCCCACGGGCTTTGATCACATGACACAGTCAAGCATTAACCATAGGCTTTTAAAGTGAACAGTGCAGACATAATCATTGGTGCAAAGGCATACAGATATGGTCAACATTGAAGACAGACTCACTGATAAAACGATACGAGTCTTTCTTAATAAACTATGATAAATAAATCATAAAATCATGAGACCACAGAACCAATTTGTAGATAAGCATTCATATCTTGCAATTAAATCAGTTAAAAAATGAATTCATGATAAAATAAATGCAATTATGCCTTTACAGTTTTTGGATGTGTAAAATATCATAAATGTGCAAAATCGTGCAAAAAAGTGCTTAGATTTTTTAAAATTAAAACAGTAGACCAACAATTAACCTTGCCAATTAGCATTTGTACAACGCCACGAGTTCCTGTGTAAATACATAAATAAATAGTGCCATTGTTGATGGAACCTAATTGGAACATGGGTTACCAGAGCCCCAGTAGCCCCTTACCAAGCATTATAAATATAAATATAAAGAGATGTGGTGGTCCCGTGAGTATGACAATTTATAGATCGATATTGATCAGAACTTAGTGGGATATTGGTTTAAATACCAGAATTCATCACCTTTGGAGCATACGAAATCCTAAAATTGCTTGTGGGTATACTCAATGAGTGGAACGTAGGGTATCACATTAGATTCTACCAACAGACCCTGATCCTCACACACATAAATAATTGAATACATATGAAATAAATATTATATAAGCAAAGCAATGCAATCCATAATAGATAAAATCTGCTTAAATATTTATATATGCAACAAATAAATATGTATATAAAGGAACACTGGAGTGTCAATCAATAATCAAAAAATACAACTGTAAAATCCACCATCATAAAATCTCATAAACATTACTCTCAAAGTATGTCTAAAAAATCACAGTATGAATAGGTCGACAATCTGGAATATCTAAAGACATGTAAAAATATCCTCTGTTACATTCAAACCGAAAGGCTGTTTCGTATTCAGTTCTAAAATTTATCTAGTTTCCAACTGGCATAGTTTGTCTTCTCTATTACCGCCTCTCCTACTGGCTGGAATCGAATCTATGACAAAATATCTAAGATCTTTGCTTTTAGACTCATGTTTGGCTTTAAAGTGCCGCACACCAGGTATGGATTGTCCTGGTTGTTGATTGTCCTCAAGTGCTGTAATATTCTTTTGTGCACTTGGAGCTTAGTGCTCCCTGCATAAAGTAGGTTGCACGGACATGATAATACATATGTTGCAAATTCAGTCTTACATGTGAGTAATTTGCCAATTGTATGTTTTTTCTTATCAAAGGGAGTAATGTAGGTTGTTTTATTCTCACCCTGTTGGCATGCCTTACATGTTTTGCAGTTAAAAAAGCCTCTGTGGGTTTGCAGCCAATTAGTTGACTCAATGACTTCAGGGCTTGTTTTGACTAAATCGTCTTTCATAGAGCGACTGCTATAGGTTATGGATGGTCTTTTAGGTAATTTGGGACCTATTATTGGGTCACTGAGAACCAAAGGCCAGTTACGAGATATTATGGATTCAATCTTTTTACGTTGTTGGCTGTATTGGATTATGATTCTAAATTCCTTATCAGTTTCACCAGTGCTGGCTTTTGCTCTACTAGATAAGGTATCAGTTCTAGATATAGTCTACAGTAATAACTCATAGCTACTCTTCCGCATAGATTTATTGATGGCATTATCTATGACCAATTCCGAGTATCCCCGTTCTTTGAACCTCTCTTTGCTTTCAGCCTGGGCTAGAAGTAAATCATTGTCCTTACTGTGACTACGCCTCAGCCCAAGCATTCCACCATAAGGGATACTAGTTACTAGGTGTTTAACATGGGAGCTACTCACGTGAAGTGTCGAGTTCCCAGCGTTTTTCTTGTGATAAAGCTACGTCTCGATTTATCATTATCAATATATACCTCTGTATCAGGAAATCTCACTGTTGATGCGCTAATGTTGGCAGTAAAATACAGATTCAAATCTTTCACATTGACAGCCCGTATAAACTCATGAGCCTCATCTATACTGCCATCCCATATAATTAATAAGTCATCAATGAAGCACAGCTATAACTTGACATTGGTTGTCGTAGATACCTGATGTTCAGTCATGAGGACCAGCTCCTCCCACCAGCCCATGTGTAAGCATGCATAGCTGGGAGAGAAGCTGGCCCCCATCGCCACACCCCTGATTTGTCTGTCGAGTAGATTGTTGAACATAAAAATATTGTTTGTTAGGCAGAAATCTACCATTTCTATCAACATATTCTTATGGTCTCTCATCTTGCCCATTGTTTTGTCCAAAAAATAATCCAATGCCCTCAATCCATCAGTGTGCTGGATACTCGTGTAGAGCGAGCTAACATGAAGAGCGATGAGCAGGTAACCTTGTTTCCATACAAAGTCCTTGATTTTCCGCAGGAAATCGCGTGTGTCGCTTACATACGATGGTAGGGCCTTGACCAAATTTTGCAAAAAGAAATCTACATATTGAGATGTATGCTCAAGACATCCATTTCTTGCAGATATAATAGGTCGCCCGGGCAGATTTTCAGAGTCTTTATGAATTTTGGGTAAAAAATAAATTGTGGGTACCACTGGATGATTGCTCTTCAATAATTTGAATTCTTGTCCTGTAATCAAACTGTTAGATTTCCATGTCGACAATTTTTTATAAAAGGTTGCATACATTGCTTTTAGTTCTGATCCACTGCATCTGGTGTAGCAGGTTCTGTCGTTCAGTTGTTTGTAGGCTTCTTTAGAGTATTTGTCTTTAGACCTCAGTACTATCAGGCACATGCATCAAAGGAAAAACCGCTCGCAAAGGGGCAGATTCTCAGAATCTGCCCCTTTGCGACCGGTATTTTTGCATTTGGGATGCATCATCCCAAATGCAAAAATCGCAATTTAAGGAATCTCTAAATTGCGATTACTTAAATTGCGATTGCATTTAAGGAATCTCAAATTGAGATTCCTTAAATGCAATGCATTAAAGTAAAATAAATTAGCGATTTCGCTAATAGGGGGAGCAAATTACCACGAAGTTGAACTTCATGGTAATTTGCAAAAACTTTGAAAAATGCACATTTGTGCATTTTTCAAAGTTTCATGTTGCGCACACACATGCCCTTAAGGCATGTGTGTGTGCAACATATTTGCACAGATCAATTTCAGGGGTGCAAAAGGGTGTCATTTTGACACCCTTGCACCCTTGAAATTGCATGAGCAATTTGCGAGTACCTACTGGTACTCGCAAATTGCTCATGCAATCTCCAATTCATTCCTATGGGCCTGGAGGCCCATAGGAATGAATGGGACAGCATTCCTTAATTGCGACTCGTGTAGGAATCACTATTTTTATAGCGATTCCTACATGCATAGGCTTTTGCAATTCCTTAATTCCGATTCCTTAATAATCGCAATTAAGGAATCGCAAAAGCCTACGTTGATGCATGTGCCAGTATATTCCCACCTTTGTCAGAGACACAAATCACAATTTTGTTGTTCTCCTTAAGTTTTGACATCAGGGTATAGTAGTCAGATTTTTCTTTGTTGTATTTAGGTTTGCCTCTGTATGTCTTGATGTTTAGATCCTTCAATTGCTCAGCCACCTGATCATGAAATAAATCAATTGAGTCACGTAACATGACCGGATTGAATGTTGACTTAGGCTTGAAATGTGTCAAAGGATGTTGTATTTGCATAGCGTTGCACTGTGCGGGTGGGCAGTCAAAGTGCTTTTGAGAGGAGCAGGCACTTCAATTTCAGAACAATTTGAAGTTAAAACCGGGTCCCATAGTTCCTGCATTTCATTTAAGAAAGATAATTCTGACTGGGTGGCTTCTATAGGGTTTGATGAACTTGTTCCCACTTCCCCTGGAGAGTCTTGTTTCTTGTTGTTTTTGTTCAGCAGATAGTGTTTCTTTAATTTTAGCTTGCGAGTTCTTTTAAATATATCCAGTCTAGTTCTCACATAATTGAAACTCCTAGCTGGACAGTATGTTAACCCCAGACTCAGTATTCTTTTATCATTGTCACTTAATTCCATGTCTGAGAGGTTGACAATTGTTTTGTTAATAAATATATATGTGCTCTCTGCCTCTCATGGCGGCGGGCTCGTTAGAGGGTGCAAACCTCAACAATGCAGCAAATCCAATGTCAGTCGACAAAAGTATAACGAGCCCAGATCCGTAACTGCGTAGTTATTTTTAATCAAACAAGTGGCAAAAACAAACGCCAAACGCGTTTCGGTGCTGCCGATATATATCAACGTTTCCGAGTACATGACAAGAAACGCCGTACGCCTGCCTTTACGTGTTGGTGCCACCGGTGGTGGCAGGCTGCCACATACATTTTCAAAAACATTTCACACTCAAGGAATAAAGCAGCAGACCGATTCCGTGTCAGGTGATTTATTAGCAAAAACAACTCGTTTTGGCCGGAATGGCCTTTGTCAAGTTAACCAATGGATCACCATTAAATGCTAGTGATGTCACTGTGACCTTAGACAAAATACTATGGCATCTATGAAGTAATTAATTCGATTGCAATAATGTACAATGTTTTCTATAATAAATATGAATAGAATCCAAAATTAATAACAAAGTACAATACTGCTCAAACTGCAAAGAATTGAATTAAATTGAGAAATTTAGCCAAATGCAAAAACCACAAAAAATCACATGTATCCTACAATGTCCAATACCTAATTTTCCAGAATGATGAACAATAGCAGAATTGTCGTAATTTCCTCAGCTAACGCTACACATACATTGTGTATTGTCAGGTTTCCCCGCAATTCCGTCCATTACCATTGTCATTGCACTAATGGTCACACGACCGTATCCGTATTTACGGGGACAAAACATACGCAATGTTCGTGAGTAAGATAATTAATGACACTTATGCCATGTGCCATCATGAAACATATTTTGCAGTTCAAAAAGGTCATGGAATACACTAGTACATGAATAAATAAATGGCAAATTAATTCATCAGTGACAACATATAATTAACAGGCTTGGAAAATATTTAAGAGAGAAAGAATTTTGTATATGTTTCCTTATGAATGTGAAAAAAATGTGTGAAAATGAGTGAAATATATATATATGAATCTACGAGTCGGGCGATGAGATATGGAACCATTCATATTATAGTGAGTGGACAAAAAAATATGCAGCTATCAAAATCGGAGCTGCCAAAAAGTGAGAAGGACAGCCCGCATACCAGTAATTTGATATACTGAATAATAATATATCAACAATATGTTGATCTAGAACATTATCTTGGGCCAGTGCCCCATGATTTCCATATATCTGTCACCCCAATCCTATGTGTTAGTGCACCCAATTGATAAAAAAGGGGGTTAAGAGTAGGTAACCTTACCCCAAAAAAGGAGGATTAGGAAAAGAATATAGAAGAAAGGAAAAGCAAACAATTGACATGTTTGTTCAGAAAACATCATGTTAAAAGGACAATGATCCGACAAATGATTCCGTATTTGAACATTGCATGTAACATTAAGCCATTAAACACTTATGTGCGTGTACAATTCTTCCTCCCTGTTCAGCCCAAAGGGCATTCTTGTTTTAAGAGTGATTATGTATTTAGATTCATGAATACGTAACCGCTTCCCACTATCGCCTCCCCGGATATGTTTCAAGATTTTATCAATGCCAGAGAAGCAAAGGCGTTTTTTGTCACTGTTGTGAGAATTGTAAAAATGTCTCACAACTGAATAACTGAAATCCATGTTTGTAATGGCCCTTTGGTGCTCTAGGATGTGTTTTTTCAAGGGTAACTTTGTACTTCCTGTATATTGTAGACCACACGGACATTCTAGTAGATAAACTACGAATTCTGTGGTAGAGGTAATGAATTTACTGATTGGCCTATTTTTTCCATCATGTGTTTTGTAGGTATTACAACTAGTCATGAATTTACAGGCTTTGCAGGAGTTGCATTTGTGGAAACCTTGCGTAACCTGTAACCAGGACGTAGTGGATTTTAGTTCTGATTGTTGGTAGCTTTGCACCAATTTGTCCTTCGAAGACTTTGGTCGCCTGTAGGTCACTACCGGGGAATTGCCTATGTTTTTGCCAATTATTGGATCAGCTTGAATAAGACCCCAATGCTTTCTTATGATGGCTCTAAGTTTATTTGATCTGGCATTATAGGTGGTTATCATGCGGGGGTTGTCAATGGAATCCTTTTTCGGCAGTGTTTCCTTTGTAGTGAAGAGAACATCAGTTTGTTTTATATTCAACAACTTATTGCTGGCTTGTGTAAAAATCTTTTCTGAATAACCTCGCTGTTTGAAACGCTGTTTCATACATTTTGCCTCTTGGCATAACCATCATCGGTACTACAATTTCTACGTGCACGCAAAAGCTCCCCATATGGAATACTGTTGAAAAGGGAGACAGGATGGTGACCGCGTGCGTGCAAGGTGGTGTTCCCTGCAGTGTCTTACCTGAACAGATTGGTTACTAATTTGTTATTTTTAACCGTGATTTTTATATCAAGGAATTCACAAGAAAGGTCACTGATGGTGTACGTGAAACTCAAATTTAAATAATTGATGGACAATGAGTTGATGAATTCTATAGCTTGATCCTTTCCACAATCCTAGATGATGAAAAGATCATCTCTATATCTTAGCCATAAGGGCACATATTTGGTGTATTTTTCATTTCTTTATCTCCACACCACTTACTCCTTCCACCCGTCCAGAAAAAGATTGGCTAGGCTGGGGGCGAAGCAAGTGCCCATCGCTGTGCCGGACATCTGTCTGTATAATGTTTTTTCGAACAAGAAGATATTTTCTTGTAGACAAAACAACATCATATGTTTGAGCATCATTATATGATCTAACTTGTCAATACACTGTCTCCGTAAATAGTACATAAATGCTTCGCCCCCCCTTCAATTGATCTATGCACGTATAAAGAGAACATACATCTAAGGAAATCATAAAATAACCTTTTCCCATTTAATGTCATGAATTCGTTTGAGAAACTCAGAGCTTTCTTTACAGTATGATCTTAAATCTGTTACATAGGGGGCAAAAAATTATATAGAAAGATAGATGCATTTTCAATAATCTCGGGCGGAGTTCGCGTAGTCGTGTTACGCGAACTTCCGCGAAGTTGTAACAAAATTCCCGAGCTACGCTGAATTACGCGAGCACGCGGAGTTGCTTAGTCCGCCCGTTCACGATGCGTTTTTCCTGTTCGATATGCGTTTTTCCTGTTCGGGAATCCGTATTGCGTGTTCGGGGGAAATATCTCACAAACTTGCCCATGTGGTCGCGAATGGGCGTGGCCATCTTGTTTTTCACTTGTCCCGCCCATTAGCGCTGCATATTTCCTGTTCCGGAATGCATATGGCGTGTTCCCGCCCGTTCGCGATGCCTATTTCCTGTTCGCGAACGTGTGTTGCGTGTTTGTGATGGTTTTTGCATGCTCAGGCGGAAAATATCATGCAAACTTGCCCATGCAGACCCAATGGGCGCGACCATCTTGTTTTTCACTTTTTTGCTATGGTTCTGGGCCTGCATTTCTATCCACCCTCCATTTTTTCAATCCTTTGTTTCTGAAAACTTTTTTTTGATCTTTTTAAATTACTATCTATCTCTCTATTTTCCTGATTCTATATTTTGAGTTGTTTTCTACTTTTTGTGTGTTTTTCACTACTTTTTCACTCTTTTTCTATTACTTGCTTTTTTCATTTCTTTTACTTACTTTTTTAATACCTACCTTTTCTTTTCCGCCCGAGTGTCCAGAACCATAGCAAAGGACAAGGTGGGTCGCCGCAGCCAGAGCCCGTGACCACCTTCCTTGCAGAAGGCGGTGCCCTTTAGGGGTGCAGGCACAGCCCTTATTTGGAGAGGCAAAGTTGGCCGCACTTGTTTCTTTTGTACAGCGCCACCTCCTCTTAACCCTATCAGCAGGCGGCAGGCCTGGGTCTGGGATCCGGGAGCGTCACCAGCTGTGGGGAAGGGTGCGACAGGCAGTGTTTCGCTACTCTGGGGGCCGGCGCACTCATACCCAGTTTACACACCCGTGGTCCAATTTCCTGGACCGGGAGCAGGACCTGATGGACCTGCTAGGAGTTGAGGCCTGTCTGGAATAGGTGGGCTAGGACAAGTGGTACTTAGGCTTAGTTAGTGTTAAAATACTATTGCTCCACAGCGGTGTAGTTGGAGAAGGATTTAATCAAAGACAAATGCGACACGAACAGCACCAACTTTACAGCAGGGCTCCCAGCACACGAATGACCCAAGAGACTCCCCCGCATTCTAATGACAGCATTCAATTCTAAACCTGACATCAGCATCTCCTAACATACTCTAGATTACAACACATCCCCCTCCCAAAAGAGAACCAAGAAATAAATATTAAAAGGCTTAAAGAAAAACAGCAAAGAAAGAAAGAAAATGAAAATAAAACCGCACAGAGAAGATAATATAAAAATTCCACCTAACAGAACAACATTGTGGAGAACTCTAGTAATGAGATGCATTAAAAAAAACAGCATTAGGATAAAACATAATCTTTAAGCTTGACAGGTAGATTCTTATTTCTTGCACTTCTACAATTGACATTAACTTCTGAAGACTGAGAGTTGGGACAAGGAGATGATGAAGAACCTAATGACTTCCCCATAAATCTCAGAAGTCTGGACATGCTCCACGTACAACCAGTGTCAACTCTCACCACATTCTTCCTATGGCAACTATGGTAAAAGGACCTAAGAAAGCAGATCTGCCTTTCAAGGTATATTTAGGATTCTTAACCATAACTCTGTCACCAAGATGCCATTTCTTTTGCTTCACACACATCCTAGAATCAAAACTGGATTTATATTTCTGTTGATAGTTAGAAATTCTGGCACGCCTGGTCTCAACAGAAATACCACCATCAATACAAACAGGCAACCAAGCAGGGTTTAATTTGGAGATAGCCTTCCTTCCCTTCAGGGCCTCAAAAGGTGAAATTTGGGTGACAACATTGGGAGCGGTGCGATGGGCCCACCAAGTATCCCTCAGAATGCTGTTGAAAGAAACCTTACATTCAAGAGCACGCTGAGCACAACTTTTGACAACCTGATTCATTCTCTCAGTCAAACCGTTGCTTTGTGGTGAGTACAGAGCTGTTTTTTGATGAATAATGTTATGATCTTTAAGAAATTCACACATCTCATGGGAAATGAATTGCACCCCGTGATCTGTTACCAAAAATGTGGGCACTCCTTCCATGGCAAAAACATCCTTGAGAAAATCAATTACAATCTTGGTGCACACAGTAGAAACACACTTAGTGATCACCCATTTCGAAGTGTAATCTACTAACAGAATGACAAAACGTTCACAAGGAGGTAAAAGTTCAAATGGACCAGCAATGTCCAACCCTAGCTTTGTCCACACAACATCAGGAACCTCCACAGGAGACAGAGGAGCAACGTTCATCACTCGAGATTTATCGCTGGTAGCACATGACACACAGTCCTTGACAACATCCTCAGTCATATGATCCATACTGGGCCACCAATATCTCTCTCTCACTCTGGCCTTGGTAAGACTTCTGCCCAAGTGTCCCTCATGGGCAATATTAATTATTCTGTTTCTGAATTCTAGAGGGCATTTAAACCAAAGTGTTTTAGGTGTGGCAGTTTCTCACATTTTTCCAACTATCCTCATTGCTTTGCCAAAGACTCCATTTGCAACAAATGTGGCATTAAAGGATATTATACCAGAGTTTGTAGATCTTCCGTCAAGTCTCGGAGTCCGAAGAAAGGAACTGAAACTGTGCGAACAATCATCCTCAATGTCGGGGATGGTGAAAATGAAATTGACAATGGGAAGATCGTTATGCCTGAGTGTGATATCTCTGTTGATGGTTATGACTTTGTAGTTTTGGCTGATTCTGGCTCGCCATTCACAATGGTCAGTAATAAGCAATGGGACGAGGTTGTAGGATTGGACAGTATGTTGTTGTTGCCACCGGACATAAATCCAGTCAGTACAAAGATTGATGTTCTAGGGTATGTAGAAGCCAATATTCAATTCAAGGGCAGACAGACAATGGGTAAAGTTTATATAGCTGAGAGAGGGGATAATCTCCTGGGATGGAGACATCAACGTGACCTAGGCATTATGCTTAACGCTAGTGCACGTGATCCTAAATACCATGTTATGTTTGTGGATCTTGTAGGTAGGGATCAAGTCTCTAACTACTTTGATAGGTTTCCAGAAGTTTTCACGGACACTTTGGGATGTCTTAAACGTTTTGAGCACAGAATTGTTCTTAAGGAGAGGGCTGTGCCTTGTGTACACAAGGTCAGAAGGGTGCCCAATATGATGATGGCACCACTAGAGTCTGAGCTCAAAAGACTTTTGAGCCTGGGGATTATTGAAGAAATTGAGGGGTCAGAGTGGTTGGCTCCCATTGTTTTAGCCCCCATAGATGGTGATACCAGCGTCAGGATGTGTGTGGATTTGAGGGGACTTAATGAGTGTATATGGGTGGATCGTCAACCTCTGCCAAATATTTCTGAGTCTCTCAGTATGCTCAAAGGGGTACAGGTCTTTAGTGTACTAGACTTATCTTCCGCATACCATCAGGTCCTTCTTCACTAAGACTCTAGACATCTGACGTCTTTTGTAACGCCACTGGGAGCTTACCTGTAACGCCACTGGGAGCTTACCGCTTTTTAAGAATGCCCTTTGGGTTGGCGGCGGCATGCTTTCAGAGGGTGATGAAGTTAGTCTTAAAGAGAGTGTCAAATATTATGTTCTTTCAGGACGATATTTTGGTCTATGTGAAGAATGAAGATGAACACAATTCTACCTTGACATGTGTCTTGCAGAAGTTAAAAGAAAGAGGACTCACCTTGAAGAAACAGAAATGTCGTTTGGGTTTGAAATCAGTCACTTACTTAGGTCATGTAAGCTCTGGAGAAGGGATTCAACCTAAGTTGGAACTTGCAGAGAGCATTGTAAAAGCTCCCGCTCCCAAGGATAAAGATCAGGTCAAGTCATTTTTAGGATTAGCTGAGTTTTATTCCAAGTTTGTGAAGGGATTTGCCAGCGTGACTGAACCCATCAGGACTTTGCTTAAAAAAGGTACACACTTCCTATGGTCGGATGAATGTGAGAAAGCTTTTGTTGTGATCAAAACTGAAATTGGGAAGTTACCAACCTTGGGGCATTTTGATGTCAACCGCAAAACTGTTTTAACCACTTTATTCTAGAATCAGAATGAAACACTGGATTAGTGTTCATAAATAATAACTGGTCCGTGAATCCCGCTGAGATACTACTAGTCGACAAGGATAGATAGGTCAATTTTATTGCAATTGTTGTTTCCATAAAGGTTTTTTTGGGCGTTTTAAAAAATATTTTATTTGTTTCACACCAATCATCAATGTTTGTCTCTTTCTTTCTTATATCTTTCATGATCAGCATCCAGGGGCAAGAAGACGGGGTCGTTGGAGTCGGCGGGAGCAGCTGCACAAGATGCCGGCCAGGACTGCTCCTCTACCGAAGGCTCTGCTGCTGGCCACAGTAAGTCCTCCTGTTGTTAATATTAATAATTATACTTCCCTAACTTTTACTGCACCTTATTTTTACCGAACTATTATTTCCGTTTCCTAATTCTATTTTTTACAAATTCTTCTTCAATCTAGACTATCTGTTTCTAAATTCTTGTTATCACTGCCTCTAACTGCCTCTGCTATGACTCTCTGTACTACTACTATTAGTCGATCCGTAGCTAAGCTTGCCCAGTTGGCCACCCTTTATTTAAAAGGTTTTAAAAGTCAGATTCACCAATAGCTCTAGCCACTGAGTCCAGTCCTTTGGGTTGTCCTTTTCTAGTCTTCTTAATCTTGAGGCTTTTCGACAATTCCCACCAACAAAATGCCCAACCAGATATTGCACTATTTTTGATAGGAGGATAGGACATACTACTACTAGTCTACTCTACTCTAGTACCCAATTTGTACTAGTGATGTATGTTGTATATGTATGTATGAACTTGTTTTTCAATCTTGCTAGTAAAAAAGAATAAATAGGGGGAGGTGTATATGGCATCTAAAAAATGTGTAATGTTTTTTCTAGGTGCACCGACCACCTGTGCCATGGCCAGTGGCGAAGGCGATGCGGCCAGTAAGGAGGGAGCAGGAGATGCGGCAGCTGCAGGGGGTGAGCCAGCAGCAGTGGCGGGTGGTGGTAAGTTATATTCCTTACTTTATTGACATTACACTCGCTGCAAGGGTGTACACTGTACTGTTGAGAGAGACTAAGTTGTTGTGAACAACGGTTGAAGAAGACACCCTTTACTTTGCATTAGCAATAGAACTAGCGGCAGGAGTTGAGTAACTAATGGCCTCTTCTATCTGACTTCAATTCAGCTTTGAAAGTTTTATGGAGAAGACTAAGAGTCAGATCAGATGACCTTGATGGATGGGTTGAACAAAAAGGGAAAGAAGGGCGGTAGGAGGAAGGACGGGCGAGATGTAATATTTATGACTGGCAGAGAAGGATACGCGGGACGCATGCATTGGTGGCTGAAGGAATCAGATGCATGAGATGTTGAAGGATGGGTGGAAGGTGAAAGAAAAGATGCCTGCCTGGGTGGATGAAACTGTATGGGTGGATAGCAAGAATCCTCTGAGGTGTTTCATGGGTCAAACTCAAAGCCAAGGCAAGCAAGGAAGGAAGTACGCATGGGTGGTGGTTTAAAAAAAAAAAGAATACATGTTTGTTGTTGGTGAAACAAACTAAGGTTTGTTGAGAGATTAAGAAGAATGATAGACATGTTTGCTTTGAATGGATGGATGCCTGAATGGTATTCATAATAGATAGCATAGGTGGAGACTGTCACTGGATGAAGAGTCTTAGTTTGAAGAGAATGTAAAAGAAACTGCACCAGAGTAGCAAAGCCAAGAATAGAACAAAGTTGTACTTTCAGAATACACCCTTGACTCACAGTAGTTTGCAAGCACAGCATAAATATTGTGTATGTATGTTGTTATCAAGCGCCTCCCTCCGACTCTCTATTTTCGACTTTGTCAGCCTGCCATGGATGGCCTATCGGCTGCATGTTTATTGTTTACACAATCAATCAAAACAAACTACCTCATGTGTCGTCCCATATATAAACAATGATCATTTGGATCAGATATCATCTGCCTTTTGTAGTAGTCAGGGCTGGGTGAAAGTGAAATTGAGCAGTTGCCCTTGATGTAACAGAGTATGGCCAGTGCTACGCGTAATAGAAAAATACAATGATTGTGTATTCAGCTTCCCCACCTGGAGACAGTAGTACATAAAACTAGCGTGAGTCTGCGACTGCATCACTCACGACTATGTTTGTCTTGTGTGCAAGCTGACTGAGCTGGCATGCCGTCTACAACAAGGTTACGTAATTTCGCTAAACAAGAGAGAAGAAGAAGAATGGTGTACTGTGTACTCGAGTTCATAGTGCTAGTATAATGCCTGAAACTCCCACAAATGTTAGAGGCAGAGGAAGTGGGAGGATAGATACATACCACAAATTTTATGTACTGTGCTTGCTAGTGCTACTGTGCCACTATGTGTAGAATTAATTTGTCTTACTGTTTTGCTAAGAGTATATTGTTACACTAGTCTTTTTTTTCTTCTTGATATAGCTACTCCTTCGAAAGGGAAATCTAAACCTGACAGGAAGGAGTTGGCAGTCATGGCCCGGCGCCGAAAGCTGGAGGCCATACGAAACGAATACCGGTGGCTGGTGGTTCTGGCGGAGAAGAAGGAGGTGGAGGCGGCAGCAGCTTATACTTAAACTTTACATTCGATGTTAATGTTTTGTGGGGGGGTTACTGTTTTACATCACACGGTTTCCTTTCTGCTGCAGGGCCGCAGCCAGTGTTTGTTTTAAAAATAATCTGCCAGTTTTGTAACACACAAACAGATAGATGCGGTACCCCTCACTGAGTGACGTGTCCTACTAGTACTGTCAGTCTCTCCTCCTAGTCTATGTATTCTGCAACAGGAGGACTCAAGGGGTGTGTGAATTAATTCATTTTATTAATTATAACTCCCCAAAAATTCTTCTCCTAACTGTGATTGATGTTTAACTTAGGCACAGTGATGGCTGCATGACGATGATGGTTTGGTTTCCCAAGATGCCATGGTTGTGGTGGTAGTAGTAGACACTGGCAGTAGCATTTACAAAAAAAGAAAATGAGACAGTCAGTTGCCTGAGAAAGACTCTGGGAGGAGTAGTAGAACAAAGTACAGTACATACACAAGAAGACTGCCAAACAATAATAATAATGCTGATTAGCAATGCTAAAGTAAAATAAAACATAATGGTGGCGGTGATAGCCTAGTACAACAAGTTACAAACTGTAGTTGTGTCGAGTCACTCGACACAAGCGTAACCTTTAGTGCAGTGTGGGAGGATGATGAATCCAATCTATGCCGGCATTTAATTATGATGGATTAGGTTCCTTTGGAAAAAAAATTGACTTGCTAATATACTTAGCATTGGCGGGCAAACAGAAGATCCTCACCCTGCCTTGAAATTGAATTAGTGTTGCTTTCACCACATCCGCCCCAGCAAGCGTGTGATCAATTAATGGTGTATATTAAATTTAGTTACACCTCAATATAAATCACACAGGAAGAGGGTTAGGGTTTGATGAATGGGTGGGTGGAGGGGTCTGGGGAAAGGTTTGACAAAGAAACACACTACGCACGGACAAACAGCAAAACATATTCTTAGCAGACGACCATCATATCCATAAATCTGTTAAGGGAGAAAAAGGAAATGCATGCATGATGATGATGATGACTTGATGGTTAATGATAAGTATTACTTACTAACTTGACTAGTAGACAGTACCGGGCAGCAGTATATTATTAATTATTATGCAATGTGCCATGCCTGTCTGCCATCAGAGAGCCCCAAATTACATACATTTTTACGTCAGTTGTACCGGGCTTACTTTTTAAAGCTAGCAAAGAAAATTAAAAAATAGCTGTTGGGATCAATTATAAGCAGAGAGCAAACAGGAACAACACACAGTCATAACGATTGAAGAGAAAAGATTAATCTAATTATTTAAAAGATGATGAATGTTGATACTAAAGTGATACTGTATGTTATACTGGTCAAATTGGGGAGTTGCATCTTGGCATTCCTCTTGGTCCTCCCTACAATGGACGCTGCCTCAATTTTGGGTGTCACTGCCTGCCTGGTGGATGCGGATTGGTAGGTGAGTGTGAGTTGTTTTTCTCTGTTTAGCACAGGGTAAAGGCCAGCCTGTAAGTGTAGATGGGAAAACAAAAGGGAAATTTAAAAATCATGGAGAAAAAAACCCCATAAATTACCGAGGAGTGCAAACACTTTCAGAGCGGCATGGCTAAATTATGTCTACTCTGTTGTCTGTTTCCAGCATTAACCTACAACAGCAACAGGACAGAGCAGGCCCATGGCGTCCACCCAACCTCCACTTAGCTTAGATTTTGACTGAGCCAGACAGAGCACACATGTCACATATACAGCAACATAGCATTTTACAAAGTAGGTAACTAAATCAATGGCATGCACAGCTGTCAGTCATACCACCATTACTACACTCGTGGGTCAACTCCACCACTATACAGACATGTAGGTCTGCTGTGGTTGTTGTTGACTTGCTTACCTTTTATGCCACTCATGAAACGCCCTGAGTTATTCCATCAATCATCTCATATCCTACTGACTGACTGCGAAGATATTATGTCACTGTGGTCATGATCATGGTGTTGTCCAACTCAGTCTACAGTGAACCAAGTGAGTCCAGATTCCATATTAAAAAATGCAATGGATCGGCCTGCAGTAGAAGTACAACATGTTACTAAACAACAAGAAGGGAAACATTGACTTTTCAATTTTAGTGTGTAGATTAAATATTAGTACACAATGAATTCACTTCATGCACAACAAACAACAACAATACAAACACCAATCACTCAGAGTCAGCGTCCAATTCATGCCATCATTATTACCTGTTCCTTGTTCTCATCTTAAGTTAAGGGGCAGTCTCTCTCGGCTTTGAAAGGAGGATAGCTATAGTAGTCATCATGTTCCACTTCTTTTGGAGGGACTCGACAAGGCAACATTTTTTGGTACTTTTCTCCATCCAATCATCATCTGGCTTGGGGGAAATGGATTTAGTGCGAGTCAGGAGGTTGGAGCAGGACTCGGAGGAGTGGACTTAAGTTAAATGTATAGAGATGCAACTCCAATATGGAAATAAAAAAGACTAGAAGACGGTGGCACTGGTGATGGATTTGTTGTGAATCGAAGTTTTGAAAAAGAAAGACACACACAACAAATAAAAGTAAACTAAGGAAGAAAGAAAGTAAGAAGTTCAACGCCTAGTTGTCATGGAAGTATAGCTTGTCCTCAAACTCTGGTGCTTCAACCAGAAGTAGGTAATCATCTAAGACACTTCTTCTGTCACCTAAGTCGATGTCCTCATCTTCCTGCATTGATTCACGTTTTTTGTAATTCGGTGGTATAAAGTGCTGATTCATTTTGATCATGGTTAACCTCTCCACGTTTTTTGGGCGAGAGACTGGTCCTTCTCTCTGTTACAATGGCACCAGCAGCACTGAAAACACTAGCAACAGGGCAAGCCAGATAGCCTGCTGAGCACTGGCCATTGGCGCCTTTCACCATACCAATACAGCAATGGGTTCTGATCAATGTAGACCTCTGGTGGGTCATCCAGATAGGCCTGGACCATCGCTCAATGTTCAGGGGTGCCCCACTTTGCTGGGCCTCTTTTGTCTTTGCATCAGCACTGGACCTAGCAAGACCTTGCTGTAAATACCAATCCCGTGCCGATTTTACTCGGGCTGATGATCCAGTTCTGTCTGTTGTTGATAGTGTTGGTGACAGCTATCACACCGCCCTCAGGCTCTGAAGCTGAACTTGACACCGGATGCCCTGCTGCAGTACTTGTTGTGGGTTTGAGTACCGGGCCTTTAATTACTAGCCGTTCATTTTCCAATCTACTGGCTGCCTCAGCTATCCAAGTTTTGTACTGGGCAACATCCACTTCTGAAAAAGGAATTAATGTCTTACTGTTCAGTGCCAATTTGTACTGTGGATCCAGAATTGTGACACAAATGTAATGTAATGTTTTTCTGAAACAATGGGAGTTTGCACCCTTGAATTTTCAGGTAAGCGACGGGATAAGCTCTCCACCAACTCATATGCTTCATTTTTTTCCTCCACACCTGTGTACGTTTCAGACACCTCCTTCAGCTGTTGCTCTAGTATGGGTACAATGGGATAGCTTGGCCCATAGTACAGTCCTCCTTGCTGACTTAACATGTGAAGAGCTCGAAAGCAAGTAGCATCTCTGTCAGGCATTTAACTAGGCTCCATTGGTCCATCTGAACGGTCATGCCTTTCAAAGTAGCATCCCCTCTTTGCATTACATATTCATTGATTGGTCTGTACTGCTCAAACAGACGTTCAAGTATATAATGAGTTGAGCACCTCCTGGATGAGTGCTTTGACTAGCATTCTATACTCATGTTGAATGATCCTCAGCTGCTTCCGGGCTTTAAAAGAATGGCTGAAATGTGTGCATATTCTTCTGCAGGTGGTCAGTAAGTTTCTAACTTGGGCTTCTTTTTTCAGAAAGTCTTGAACAATAATGTTAATGCAGTGCACCAAACACAGGTCCCTGAGTTAGACACCATCCTCCATGGCCTTAACTATATTACTGCCATTATCCGTGGCAACAAAACCAATGTTAAGCCCTCTTGGGCACAGCCATTCAAAGACTTTGCTGTTAAACTCTTCCAAAATGTTTGCAGCAGTATGAGATTTCTCCATGGCGAACATGGCTACAGTTGTATGTTTCTGAGTAGCATTAAAAATGTCAGCAGAGTCAACAACACTTGCTCCAGATATCTTTTCTCTAACCCCCACAAAAGAGATCCAGTGTGCAGTGATGCACATGTAGTGGCTTGGCAATTGGTCCACATGTCTGTTGTGGATATTGTGAACAACACTCTGCTGCAAAGCTTGTCCAAGCAATTCCAGCACATCGTGATGTAGTGCGGGAACAGCAACTCTGGCAAAATAGAACCGGCTGGAAACCTTCCATTTTGGGTAGATGGCTGTCACAAATTCAAGGAAACCCATCCCTTCCACAAAAGAAGAAGGGAGAAGGTCCAGCACTAAAGTTTTAGCCAGCTTTGCATTGTACAAACGTGCCGTTGGGTGGTTGCGTTCGTACTGCCCCTCCGACCTAAGCATGCTGACAATGGTAAGCTGGATTATATCCATTTCTGGTGCAGCTGATGCAGGTGACTTCTTGAACGCAGTTAAGCTCAACAACACACATTTTTTCATTGCAGTACTCTGTTGCCTTGGTGTCTCAGCCTGACTCTTACTGCAGTGCCACTGAGATGTTGCTGAGGATGTGGGTGGTACCACTACACTGCTGGGGACAGGGCTACTTGTACCAGAGAAAATGTCTCCCTCTAGTTTACCTTCCTCCGCGATCATATCTTCTTCTACTTCTTTATCCACTCCAACAGCAATGGGTGCATTTTTATTTTTTAAGCCTTTAAGGTGTTCCTCCCACTGAATCTAGTGGTGTTTTTTCAGATGGGTCTTTTGGCCTCCGGTACCATAGTTTGTACCAAGCTTACCCCGACTAACACTATGTCGACAAATTGAGCATATAGCAATGTTCTCCTCCTTACTGCTAACCGAAAAGAAGTTCCAAACTGGGGAGGTGATCTTTCTTGCGCTGCTGGTGGTGCCACTTGCAATGCTGGATGAACTTGAGGGTGTGCCTGGAATTTGACAATGGGCAGTACCACACCTACCTATTGAGGTGGTGTTTATTTCTGTATGTAGGTCCCTGCTGGGCCTTTGCAAATGCAAACATGAAAGCTGGAGGTGGTGTTGGGTGTCTTGGTGGTATCTGTGCTACATCCCTCGCAGCAATTTGGGATAGGGTAATAATGTTGGTCTCCATCTCCAATGGGCCAGGAATGATGTTCATGATGACTGGCTCGTCATCATCCCCCTCTTCTACATCTACCTCCATAACTCTAAGACTTGGTGGAACCTTCCTTTTCCCTAGCCTTGCCTTATGGCATGCCTCACTCTCAGACTGAGCTGGTAGCTTCCAAGTGGCATCTAGATCATTGGAAGGGGGGCTTGAAGAAGAAGTTGATGGACTAACCCTCCTTTTCCTTGCTGGGGTTCTGGAAGACAATGGATCTTCTGAAAGAGTGGCTTGCTCTTCTTCATCTGCAGGGTGCTCGATTTCATGAACTGCCCCTACTTAGGGAGGAACAACCACTATTGTAGGCTGTTGTTGCGGCTGTTGTTGCGGCTGTTGTTGTTGCTGTTGTTGCGGCTGTTGTTGCAGCTGTTGTTGCGGCTACTGTTCTGGCTGTTGTTCTGGCTGGTGTTCTGGCTGTTGTTGCCCACTTATCTGCAATGTTTATGCCTGTGTTGATTGGGTACTACTTTGCGATAATGACATTTTAACATCACTGCTCGTTGGCGTTTGCGCAAGTAGACTGGCTACCTCTGCGACACTCATGGGCTTGGGCCTAGGTTGGTGGGGTGGGCCAGCTGATGCGGAGGTGCTGCTCCCAGCTTGGTCCCCAGACACCGCTGATGCAGGCGTAATTTCTGGTTTCCCCAAAAACATATTGGCCGGCACACCAGTCTTGGTAAGTGGCAGTGCCACTTCCTTCTTCTGTTTCTTCTTCTCGATGGCAACTTTCTTGGTACGGAGGACCTGGTACCTCTATTTGGGGCCATCTTATTCCTTCTGATGTCAGCTGGACGCAGGTGCACAAGTTGCAGAGATGTCTGTGGTCATACGTGGCAGTGACGTGATACGCAGCAGGACTTCTGTCTGGCAGTACAACGGGTGACGATGACACCTCCTCCTCTGTCTTTTTGTGCACCTAAAAGCAAAGAAGCCAGGAGAAGAACATCAGTGAAATGTTGCATTTGTTGTTGTGGTTCAATTACTACTAGTACAAACAAACAAATATAATTTATAACTTAGTGTGTGGTGGTCACACTTGTTAGTGTTATAATATTACATTTTATTAACTCAGTTTAAGTTATTAAAAAAACATAACAGTGTAGCCATTTGTGAGACTTTGACAACAAGGGCGTTCATGGTATACTGTGTACACTCAGGAAGGATAGGAAAGAAGAAGAACAAAAACAAAAATACAAATGTAATGGAAGTGGAACCTGTTTGGCATTAATTTGTTCATCACGTCATTCAGGGAGCTGCAGCTGGCAAAGGGGATGGAAGCAGTAAGCCAAGAGGAACAAAGGAAAGACATGCAGGCCTATATGGCAAAAGCAGCACACTACTAAACTACCACCACAAAATGGCCACCAGCCAAATGGTCACTCAGAGTCACAACAAGCAGGAGGCCTGGAAAACAATGAACTCAAGCAGGCCTATATGGCTAGACAAAAGAGGCATGCTAAACAACACAGCTTTAATGCAAAAATGCAAAAATGAAAATTCACAGGGCTAAAAAAGGATGGAAAGTTACACAACAACCACACCACACACACACATCGAGCAAAGGCATGTATTTAACACACACCAAAAAAGTGAAATAACCCCCAGAAAACACATTTTGCAATTCAATCCAATGCCATCCATGCCCTAAATGATGTTTAAATTCAACAGACACAACAGAGACAGTTGTTTCATGCACACATGAGTAGCTCCGGGCCTACTGGATGAAAGGCATATTGGCAGACTAGGCCACAAGCTTGCAGACCTATGGCAAAAGCACACTGTCTGGCTCCACAAAATGGCCACCAGCCACATGGCCAGGTCACCCACAACAACAAGAAAGGGAAGACAGACAATGTCTATGGCTAAAGCACACTGCCTGGCTTCAAAATGGCTGCCAGCCACATGGCCAGGCCCACAACAACAAGAAGCCTAGGCCACGAGGAACAAATGAAAGACATGCAGGCCTATATGGAAAAAGCAGCACACTACTACGCTACCACCACAAAATGGCCACCAGCAACACGGTCACTCACAGTCATAGCAAGCAGGAGGCCTGGAAAACAATGAACTCAAGCAGGCCTATATGACCAGACAAAGGAGGCATGCTAAACAGCACAGCTTTGATGCAAAAACGAAAATCCACAGGGCTAAACAAGGTTTGCAAGTTACACAACAACAACACCACACACACACACATCCAACAAAGGTATTTATTTAGCACACACCAAAAAAGTAAAATACCCCCAAAAATACACATTTTGCAATTCAATCCAATGCCATCCATGCCCTAAATAATGATTAAATTCAATAAACAACACAGACACAGGAGTCTCATTTCATGCACCCATGACAAGCTCTGGGCCTACTGGATGAAAGGCCCATTGGCAGACTAGGCCACAAGCTTGCAGGCCTATGGCAAAAGCACACTGGCTGGCTCCACAAAATGGCCGCCAGCCACATGGCCAGGCCCAAAACAGCAACAAGAAAGGGAAGACAGACAATGCAGGCTTATGGCAAAAGCACACTGCCTGGCTTCAAAATTCCCGCCAGCCACATGGCCAGGCCCACAACAATAAGAAGCCTAGGCCAAAAGTAACAAAGGAAAGACATGCAGGCCTATATGGAAAAAGAAAAACACTACTAAACTACCACAACAAAATGGCCAACAGCCACATGGTCACTCACAGTCACAAGCAGCAGGAGGCCTGGAAAACAATGAACAGAAACAGGCCTATAATGGCCAGGCAAAGGAGGCATGCTAAACAACACAGCTTTAATGCAATAAAATGCAAAAACGAAAATCCACAGGGCTAAAAAAAGGTATGCAAGCTAAACAACAACCACACCACACACACAACAAAGGCAGTTATTTAACACACACCAAAAAAGTGAAATACCCTAAAAAATACACATTTTGCAATTCAATCCAATGCCATCCATGTCTCAAATGATGTTTAAATTCAACAGACACCACAGAAACAGTTGTTTCATGCACCCATGACTAGCTCCGGGCCTACTGGCTACCCACAATAAAAAAAAAACTTAAAATGATGAAAAGTACAAAAATTGTAGTTGCAGCAACTGCAATGCCCCAATCAAACAAACAACACCAACTTACTTGTAAAATCTCAATTCCAAAAGTCCTCAAATGCAGAAGTCCTCAAATCCAAAAGTCCTCAAATCCAATGATATATGATGCAACAGACACAAAGGGTAATCCTTCCAGCTCCAAATCCAAATGAAAAGTGAACAGGACATGGAAAAAGCACTGGGAGGAGCCTGCTGGACAGGAACAGGAAGTTGAACAGTCTGGGGCACTTCCTTCCTCTCCAAAACAAAAGTAAAAAAAGAAAAAGGACTCCTTGCACAAAAAGTACAGCCAAATGTCAATCTGAGGAGTTTTTTTTCATCCAAATCATCGTTTTCGAAAAGGTTTTATGCTGCTCGAGAGATATTCTTCTCCAGAGTGCAAATTTTGCATGTTCGGCATCACAAGCTTCACTAAACTTCCACCGGATGTCCGATGGCGCGTCTGAATTACGTGTTCGCGATCGCACACTCTCGCGGGATCGCTTGGCCGGCTACCAAAATCTCATGGCGCACACGAACGGATAGGAAAACTCGTTGCCGATTGCAGGGATCCCGGTAAGTTGCTACTGTGTGCGCGAAAACGCATTTTGAAAGCGCGAACAAGGGAACAACTCTGCTATGCCAAGGATTGCGGAGTTTTCGGTAACTCCGCGTTCTATGCGGAACACGGAGTTGCCAAAAATCCGCAAACTCCGTGAGCGTAGTGGATTTTACCCCCCAGGATTAATTTTCAAGAAGGCCTCCATTTGAAGAAACAATTGGCCCCCCAGGTGGTCTAGCGGTATGTTTATGCACCTTAGGTAAAAAATACAAACATGGTATTTTTGGATTGGTATTCTTTAGGAATTTATACTCATCATCATCCAAGAGTCAATTTTCCCACCAGTCACTCAGCAGATTCCGATATGTAATCACAGTTGTATCATAGATCTCCCAATTGATTATCTCATAACATTTGGAGTCACTGAGCTGTTGTGTGGCCTCCATTCTGTAGCTCTCAACATCCATCAGGACAATGTACCCCCCTTTGACAAAGAGTTTTATAATGATCATGGGGTCTCTCAATAAATTGGTAATTGCATCCCTTTGGCCTTTCGTGAGATTGTCCTTTATATGATAACTGTGATCATCTCTTAATTGAATCAATTCATGAATCATAACTGAGTGGAAAGCTATGATGTTATCATGTGCAACATTGGGGTTAAATTTGGATTTCATCTTCAAACCAAGTGGGTTGATTTCATAAGATGTTCCATAAACTCAAAAATAGCCTCAAACAATTGTGCCCCAGTGGGCAAAAGGGCAAATCTTATAAGTAATCCATAGACAGCTGTTGTCAAAGAAAGAGTGTATATATGTAGAAAATCATTTGTGCCTCAACATTCCATTTTATAGTGCTCAATATGTCAACAATTCAGCAGTATAGGGGAACTCATTGTTGTGTTGCGGAACATATACTGGCTCTCCACCTAAAATAAAGAGTATAATTAGGTATTACAACCTAGTCCTTATTTCTCGTGCTCAATTCTATGCAAAAAAATTGTAACAGTGAAAATGGTGAACTCTATACAAAGTGAGATGTGCAATTAAAATTACATGTCAAAAACAGACGGTACACAGGGCACAAAGTTTACCTAATGGTAAATATAAAGGTGATGCTACAGAATTTATATGTTAGATGTAAACCCAACCTCCGATTGCAAGCTATCACAACCGTTATAGCAATAAAAGGCTAAAAAGGAACACAAGGATTGACACATTGCATGTACCATACTGGATTTAATCACCCAAAAACCAGGATAATTCCTCTTCGGAATTCAAACCCTGTGGGGCTCTAGTGTCCAGTTCCAAAATGTATTTTGATTCCAATTGATGCAACCTCCAGATCCTACCACCGCCGCTGATGGTTTGTGGGACATGATCAATGTCAAAAAACGCAACAATTTACGATTACTTTTGTGTAGTTCCTCAAAGTGGCGTGCCAACGGATATAACTTACCTTTATTCTGAATAGCCCGCATGCACTCCAGAATACTTTTTTGCGGGAAACATGGCGCAGCCCACATAATGCTTAGAGCAAGGACATGTTAAAACATAGACACAAACATTTGAGTGACAAGAAAGATGTTTCTCTATCACTTTCCCAGTATTCGTGACTGGGTAATGGATCTTTTTAACATTCGTACTGAACTTGCATGCCTTAAAAAACATGCAAGTGAAGAAACCTTGTATGCCATAGCTTATAGGTAAAGCAAGTGTGGCCTCATTGGCACATAGCCTATCCTTAAGAGAATTACCCTCCCTAGATGAAATGTTTGGAAATTCATTCAACACTTGCTCCAAGGTAGGCTCTGTTTTTAAGATCTTGCAATGCCTCCTCAGACACTTTTTCAGGTCTTGTGAGTCATTATTATATGTAGTAACATACCTGATGATGTTATCATTCAAATTTGTGGTATTACCCTTAGGGACTAGCAACTCATCACGTCTCAAAGCGGCTGCTTTGTCACATGCATTTTGGATAGTCTTGGCTGCATAGCCCCGGTCTCTGAATCTGGTTGTCACATTCCTTGACAAAGTCAATATCAGAGCTGCAGTTCCTCCGAGCCCGGAGGAACTCACCATATGGGATGCTCTGAATCAACATCTTGGAGTGACCAGTGTCCGCATGGATTAGAGTGTTACCTGTGGGTTTTTTTATGCAATAGTCTGGACGTAATCTGACTATTAACCACTTCAATTTGTAAGTCCAGAAACTCAATACAAGTCTTACTCATGTTACCATCAAATCAAAATTTTTTAATCATTTGTGTTAAGAAATGAGATAAAATTAGCCGCTTGTTCCTGGCTGCCCTCCCATGCAATGAAAAGATTGTCAATATAACTCAGCAAAATTGTTATATGGCCATTATATTGTTTGTGGGCCTTGGACACCTGCTGCTCCCACCACCCCATAAAGAGGTTGGCATCGCTGGGAGCAAAGCAGGTGCCAAAGCAGTCCCTTGCCTCTGTCTGTAAAAGATGTTGTTAAAAATAAAAAAGTTATTTTCAAGACAGAACTTGATCATCATCAATAGCATTTCATTGTGCTGCAAAAAGGAGATGGAACGTGACTTTAAAAAGTGTATGCAAGCCTGAATACCATCACCATGCTTAATAGAGGTGTACAGACTGCACACATCCAAAGTTATTAACATGAAACTCTCTTGCCAAACCACGTCTTTGATTTTATTCAGAAAATCTTTGCTGTCCTGTATGTAGGAGGGTAACCTCTCCACATACGGTCGCGAAAAATAATTGATATATTTAGAGGTTTTCTCCAATAATGAACCCATAGATGACACAATGGTTCTCCCTGGTGGTCTAAGTGGGTCCTTATGTAGTTTGGGCAACAAGTAAAGAATTGCTATCTTGGGAGAGTGATTCAAAAGATAAGTATACTCATCCTATTCCAAAATCCCCTGTGTATGCCACGTTTTTTAGCATCCCATGGTATGCCTGATTGGAGCTTTCTATATTCTTTTTGGGTAGCCTCGCATAGCATTCAGGGTTATCTAACTGCTGCATACCTTCCTGCAAGTAATCTTCCACATTCAATTACAACAACGTTGCCCCCCTTATCTGATTGGCAAATGACTCTGCTGTGATCTGATTGCAAAGACTTCACAGCCATTCTTTCATTCTTATTCAAGTTGTCATGTCTCCAATTTCTCTTTTTAGCTAATTTTTTCAAGTCTTTGACCACCAAAGTCTCAAAAATGTCAATCCTACAAGGGGGAAGTGCAGGATTAAAAGTAGACTTTGGTTTAAAATCATTTGGGCAACTCAAATTGACCTTAAAGCCCAGAGACTGAGCATCAATAGTTGAAAGAACTGGATTATCTGAATCCAATTGCTTCAAAGCAATTAAGGTATCCACCTCATCAATTTTCACAATGTCAGGTGTAGGTCATGAAGAGGTAACATGAGATGAGGATAATTTAACTTTAAGCTCATGCCACTTGCACAATCTGAGTTTCCTTACAAGGTGAAAAAGGTCAATTCTTTCTTGTGGGTAGGAAAAAGAGGTCATGGGACAAAAGGATAAACCATAATGCAACACCTTATGTTCAATGTTACTCAACAGACGGTTAGAAAGATTTACCACATTATTGTAGTCCTTCATTTTCCCCTTCTCTTTTGACCCCTTGTTTCTATTCCCACTGGGGTTGTTGCTGCTTTTGCTCCATCTGCCTCGCCTTGTTTGTTTGCAGACAATGCTCTTTCTTCATTTGCTTTTCCTCTTCCTCTGCCTCGCCCACTTTGGGCCCTTCCTCTGCACCGACCTCTGTCGTTCTGCCAATTCTGCAGATTTTTCTTCTGGTCGGCAGACAAAATACCTCCCCAAAATTTGTCGGGAAAGACACAACTTTATCACCTGCAGGTGTACCATCTTCTGAGATGTCGCTCTCACTGACATCCCTTCCAGTTTCACTTATCACCGTAGTTTCTTCAGGCAATACTCGTGCTCCTTTGTTGCTTACATGGTCAAATCTCCTACTGAACGTAAACACTCTTCCAACCTGGTAATCGATTTTAACTCTTAGAAATTTCTTCTGTTTTTCTGGCTATGATCTCTTCTTCATGCTTGTCTATTCTTTTCACAATGTCCTCAATTTTAGTTGGAAATACATCCTGGCTCTCCTCTTTCTTAATTTCCTCTCTTCGTTCTTCAATTGTCTTCAGAAGAGCTAAGCGCTCCTTCCAAGCAAACTTTATTAAATTAGACAACATACGGTTGTTACTTGCCCTTTCGTTCGCCAAATCAGGACCTGGATCCTCATATGAGGGAGCAATGAGTCCTTGTGGGACCCTTCCTTCTTCCAGATATTTCTCTACCATTATGGCTTCCCACCATTTAGATATTTCTTTTTTCATCATCCTCGCAATTTTTTGGTATTAAGGAGGTAGGAAGAGCCATCCTTTCTTGACCTTGCACCTGATTAGCTGTTTTACTAAACATAGCTTCGCCTCTAAGCCTCCTTCGTGCCTCTGTGCACTGTTCCATATCAGCGATGCACTGGATACCAGAGTTACAATTCTAACAATAACTTATTTGTGTCCCAAAGGATAATCAGCACCTTTATTGTTCCAACGGGATTCAGCCATAATTAACGCGGAAGCCTCAAAAGCCCCAGTCATCAATATGAGGGACTTGGCTTACAGGGAAAGCTTGCAGTGTAGAAGGGGCCTGTAACGTTCTGGGAGAGTTCTTTTAATATTCACCGCGGCCACAGCAGTACGACAAGAAGATACACAATGTGGGAGGGATCACGAAGGAGAGAAAGCAAAGCAAGCGTGGCAGCCGCCCTTCTGCGAGCCGTAATTGATTTCTGTCATCGGCAAATGTAACTCGCAACCTTCGTAAAGTTCCCAATTGTTGTAACGATTTTCCATTGTAAAAGAGGAGATGTCCTCAAATGCTAGGCATCAAACTAGCAACACCTTACATACTTCGGTCAACCAGCTAAGTCATAACACAGCCTCTCCACTTTCATGGAACGAGCCGGGACTCGTCAGTTGCGGTGCGCGCCAGGGACCGAGGAAACCCTGTCTTCATTCCAACTCATCGAGCAACAAATTGCAAACGTACACTCCTTCCGGAGAAATAAAGGCACAATTCCAATGTGCTTGGTATCAGTTTATTCACGGTACCAAGCTGACAAAACCCAATGAGTTTCGGCGTGAACACCTTGATCACGGGTTGAATAATTTCATATTTTTTCACAACACATATACTTTCAAATTACGTGCAAGGTGAATATGTGAGAAACATAGAAAGAGGACAATTAAAAAAACACCAAAACATATCTCCTCTAAGGGATCAAACATTTTGTGATGAGTATTCAGAACCAATCCACATACTGATCTGTATCTGATATATATATATTTTTTTATATTTTTTCTACTGATTTCCTGTGACTCGGTTACCGAGTCACAAGATGGCTGCCATCACATTCTAGTTTGGAGTGTTGGCAGCCAATCAGAATGAAGCTCCTGATGGGGGGTGGGGGATTTGCGAATCCTCCTCAGTTCTCAGGAATTGCTGAACGGATTTACACCATTTTAAAAAATGGGTGCTTTCTGAACCAAGAGCTAATGTTTTGCTAAATGTGGTGTAATTCCATTCAGTCGTGTGGGCTGTAGCCTGTTACAAAATTTCCTACGGAAATTAAGATGGGGGAAAACGCGTATTGGGACAACCCTTTTTTCTTGGCCCCCGCTTGTTGAATCACCCCAAAACTTTCAAGACAGGAGCTGACAAGATATTGGCAAAAGAAAAAACGCTTTTTGAATAGAAACAAGGTCCTAACTATAACTACCTACCCACCAACCTGCCTACCTATATCTATATCTATATATACAAAAAGCACTCCTTTGCCAACCTAAGCCCTTCGGGCGTGGCGCCTTCGCAAGCAGAGAAAAACAGGCAATCAAAACATGCAGAGCACACAGTATAACGCTCTCTCAGATCACAAATTGCAGAAACATCCCAATTAAATAAAAAAGGAATTTATTGGACATCATAAATCATCCGTGATATGTCTGTGATGTGTTATTGACATAAACGGTCTTGATCACACACCTGAGTAAAGCTTTTGCTGTCTTACATAGACTTCCTGGGTAAACATAGACATAGGACTTAAGCAAACATGTATGCATCACAAAAACATAACATATTCGCCATATTGGAACAGTAAAATGTAAGTATGCGTAACAAAGTGTTCGCAATTGCAGCATTGTACAAAAGTGATCAGTCTGTGTGCATAGTTACCAAATTAAGCAGGAGGAATACAAATGAAAGATACAACCCACAGCCGGGAGTACTGTGGCCTAAATACACTAATCAGGCACCTCCAAAGTGGCAGTGCATGTATGTTGCATCGTATGTGTGCTCTGGCCTTGGTTATACTTAAAATCAATATTTTTATTTTCTTTTTAATGCTATTAGTGTGAACGATATTTTTAATCTGATATTTTTGTACTTACCGTTATACGTATAGGTAGACAATATTTCTGACTGATATGTTTGACACGATATTTGTGTAGCACAATATTTGTTGCTCTGATATTTTATCAGACATCCAGATTAAGTATACATTTGAGAGCAGTAACCAAGATTTATTAGAATAGTGTAAAACATTTAAAAAATGCATAATCAAAATTAATTTGACCTATTTCCTAGGGAAAAGCCAATTTGTTTGTAAAAAGAAAGTCAGTCCTAATGACAACAGTTGTTAGTCGTTGCCTGAGGCTTCCTACATAAAACACTGTGGCAGTTCAGTGAAGAATACACATCCAGAAAGGAGTGAGCAGTGGTTAATCCTGCAAACAGCATATGTATGCATCTGTGGCCAATATAAACAACAGGGTAATCATTTACAGTTTGTTTAATGGGTTTCCAATCTTCATTTTTGACATACTTACAACCTCTTTCAATACAGCAGTTGGAAAGCCTTCATATTTAGGGTTGGTCATTAGGTTAGCTAAGGCTTCTCCATCAAAGTGGCTGTGTTCAACAATACAGCTAGAAATGTCTTCAGCCCATGTGGGCACTTTTAATGTACCTTCAAAGTGGTGTAACACTATTAGTGACAAAACAATAGTCCCCCTAGCATGTTGGTGGTAATCTCCCATTTTGTGAACATAACATAGTTTTCATTGCAGTCTTTCAAACCAGACAGGATGAAGGAACCGCCATCCTGGACTGGTTTGCTTTTAAACCACCACATGGACAGCATGTGGAGACAAATGTTGCTCTACCAGAGGCTTGTCCACCACATTGGATACATTAAATAGTTTGGTTTATAGCGCGTATGTCGGCAGATGTGCAGATGAGGAATCCTCAATTTTCTGTGGATTGTTCATTCCTGCTCTATGTAAATCAGCCTGCATAGCTGCCAGACACTTATGTAGATATTAAATGGAGTAGCTAACAAAATAGTCATTAGACTAGACGGCAAAGGAAAAGGTAGGGGTGGCTTGAAGGATCCATTGGTACCAATCTGAGTCTGAAGTGATAGGGAGGACGGGAATGATTTCAGGATCCTACCTGCCAATCCCTATTTGCATAGGCAAGATAGATGGATGTGCCTGAAGCGTAAAAGTAACAAATGCAGCAGGGACAGAATTCGGAGGCAGACAACCACTCACCCCAAATAAGGGTGCTGACAGAATTGCTCACCATGTTTCTCTTGCATGCAGATGTCACCTACCATGTCATTGTAAGGAAACATAAACTGGATGTGGGCCACCCCCATGAAGAAGATACCCTAGATCCATTAAAATAGTGATCCCCCACTTTTTCCTCCTGCTTGACCTCCCCACATCCTTTGATACTCTTGACCATTCAGCCTAACTTGAAACCCTAATTTCTCGAATGGGCTTTAATAGCATTGTCCTCCTTTGGCTTCTGTAGACCTGCAGAAAAGAGCCCTGCTGGTACAGATTAGACTCTTCAGACTGGCACCCATCACAATATCTGTGGCATTTCCCATGGCTCTATGCTTTTGACAGAGATATTGAACCTTTACACGGAGTCAATGGGTGTCCCCATTGATTATAATGATTTAAAAATTCATCAGTGTATACACAATTCTTAAAGGTCGATAAATCAATCAGACCCTAAGATAACACTGCTAAGATAACACTACTCAGCACTATAAAGACACAATGCTGAGTATAAGGTATGGTCTATAGCCTTCCGAAATATAAGAGCCCAAGATAATGGGTGAACCAGCAACAAATAGAACACCACTTTAGAAATCAGCAAGAAGTATTCATATCAGATAATGCCCCAATGTTCAGCACCATATTAAGTGCCAACATCTAGAGCGGTCCGACACCCATTCAATCTCGAGATCTTGGGCTCTTATATGTCTACAAAGTGGATGTAGGAGGTAGTATCTCCTGAGGATACATTATATCCACTCAGCAACTGGCCTTTGGATATAGCTGTTACAACTTTTAAAATTATTTTCGAATTGATTGAGCTGTCCAGGTTCCAGTCATCCATTCTGGCCACAAGTATATTGGCCCATCGCCTTGTACATTATCGTTTTTGCCCTGAAGAAGTCCATCTCTTTGGAGGAAACGCATCGGCTGGTCTACCTTATATATTGTTTGATACTTCTGATCAATAAAAGACAACTTGAAGAACAAATTTGGGATACAGATTGTATAATTGTTAAAGTATTAATGTGTTGGTGCACCAACTGCTCTCTATGTGGAATATGTTGGGTCCAGTAGGACCGTAACTTGACAGTGGATGCTTGGTTTGAGTGCACACATGTTGGGGCACATTCCTCCTTGTTCGAAAAGTGATATATTGGGGACATTAGATTAGGTGCGAGCCAGTATAGGGTTTCACTGTCAACATCTGTATGAACCTATACATACATTGTAGTTTGATGCATTAATAGTAATATGAGAAAGACTATTTTGAGGTAAATATCTAAAAACACATGCAAATGGGAGTAACTTACAGAAAAGGCAGTACATTGGTATCAGAAGGTGATATTTATTGTCCATATTCAATGTATCTTGTACTTAAGCTGGTCATGATGTACCTGTTCTGTCACTGCTCTCACATGTTCTGTAACAGTTCTAAGTGTTAGGAAAGCTTGTACTACTGTTGCGAAAGACAAACTATGCTGTATGTTACTGAGTTTTGTTAGCACATTTTCACTATACAAAAGGCCCAATTATTGGAACTATGAAAGGGTGTTGAGAGCAAAATAATTATTCATAGGAATACAGGTTGCAATGGGGAGAACATCGTGTGGGGAGGGTGTTTGGTGCAAGAGTGGATCTGGTTACAAGGTGCAGCAGAAAGTGTGCAGGGGATTGCCATGTTTTGCAAACAGAATCCGTACACCAACAGCAGCAACATTACGTGTCACACACAAACACCTGCACACACACTCACACATACATGCACACCCACATACACCCACACTGTTTCTCTCTCACACACACACACTCAAGTAACCTGTAGCAAATAATAAAACAGCAGTGCAAGTTTCAATCCAGAATGGGTGTCTGTATTTGGATCGTTCTACATATGAATGTGGAAGGCTGCAACTATGTTGCTCTGTTTCATGCATACATGTTTGTTTGTGTGTGCTGATCTGTGTGTATTCCTGCAAGAAATTGGGATATTAGTTAAGAGGGGGATGACTACCCACCTTAAGTAATAAATACAATCCTTGTCAGGGAGAACAAGTAAAGACACTAAATTAATGTGGCACAGAGGATACAGGTTTAACTTATTGGCAGTGAGTAAAGCATTTGAGCACTGCTAAAACAGTAATAAATTCAGAACACTACACATGAAAAATCGCAAGCCAATTTAGAAAAATAGAGTAAATTTGAATAAATAAAATAATACAAAAATGACAAAAATATAGGATAACTGGAGATGTGACATTTAAAAAACTGTTCAAATAAAAATAGCTCCAAAAAGCATTAGGCACCACTTGTGCTTAACTGGTCATGGCTGACCAGGACCTAAGCGCCATTTGAGGCTGACCGCAGTGGAGCACAGGTCAGATACAGAAAACACGTTCAACCAAACTGGAGATTTTACCCTGGGATTTAGTGTCTGATGTGGACTTTGGCATACGTAGGCAAATCTGTCAATATGCTTAATACCTTACTCTCGCCATACCAAGGACCGTTCGCATGCTAAATTTAGAGATGTCCGCCTGATGAGCAGGCATCTCTGAACATTGGTAGGAAATGCCATGATGGCGGTTCCCGTCAATGTATTAAACGTTTGATCGATGGTACCTTTAAATTGACGGTACCATCCTTCAAAATTTTAATGTTTTTGTATTCTCAAAAACAAAATAAAGTGGAATTTTGTTTTTGAAAATACAAAACCAAATGACCACCACAGGTGTCTACCTTGGGGTAATAGACAGGGAAAACTGGCCATTCAACCACCCACTCTAAATTGGACGCATGATCTAATGACCAAACCTCTGATGGTCCTCCTGCAGTCGAAGTAGATGCATGTCAGCAATGGAGAAAGAGCAGTCTCTGTCACTGACATTCTTAATGGCCACATGTCTGTCAATCAGGCACAAACCTTCTGATTGGCAGAGAGGGTACTCTTTCACCACTATGACAGTACACCCTTTGCCCCAATCTAATCTATCAATATATTGAAAAGGGTAAATGTCAACACTAGAAATGGATAAACATTTCTTCTATTGTGTGAGAGAGCCCTCTGAACAATGTATTTAGATTGGATGCTACTGTGTAAGATGTGATAGCACTTAGATTGAATTGTGGCTTAACAGCCTGAGCTGCCAACTTTGAAGCTGGATAGTCAGGTTCGAATCTGGCGGGAGGCTCAAGCATCCCATGATCCTGGGCTAATCACTTAATCTCCCCGTGCCTAAAAAAATGAATAAAAAATAATGTGTCAGCCTGGCAACTCGTGGTTGCACTATATAAAACTGCAAAAAACGAAATATCTGAAAGATAGGGCCAATTACGATCGATGCTTGCAAAATGTATCTAGAGTTGTTTTTCTTTTTATCAAACAAATCAAAATTGTATTATAGGTTTTATATCAGATTCCCAGTTCCTCACCGAGTCCCTTTCGGCAGCGGTGCGCAGTCATTGAGAGATCCGAGTAAATCAAATAGCAGGTTCCATGCAGCAAGGAAAACGCACACTTCAAATTGCTTGCGCAAGTTTCATCGGCCAATAGAATACCACGGGAAGAGTGCACGGGAGGCACAGACAGCACCCGATGCGTTTCAGCAAGCTTGTCGCCTTAGTCTAAAGTGGGTGGTTGCCATCCCTTTACATCTTTTAAAGGTTTAGTGAACATTCAACGCTGCACATAAACATCAAAGAAGGGCTAGGAGAATTGTTAACAAGGTATTTTCCCATGGCAGCCATAATGCAGCGTGGCTTTAAGCAATACATATACTGCAATACTACAGGTAAACAGAATAATTGTGCATTATAGGCAAGAATCAGAGACAATGAAATAACAATCTGCATGTAATTAGCAACCATCATGATAGTATCAACATTGAAAATGAAAAACATAATGAATCATAAATCAAGATAATAGTAGGGATGTGCCTCCAGCATGATAGCGGTTGGCAGCAGGGTTAGCATTGCTGTGCAAAAGTCCGCATATCAGAATCAGAATCAGAAAAGCTTTATTCGGTAAGAAATTTGCAAACCATAAAAGCATACACAATATTACATTTAAACATTTATACTATACATTTACAATGATTAAAAAGCATAGGTTAAGAAGACGATATTGTTTAAAAATGTCCAATAATACCAATGAGGAAAGAAATGTGTGCAAAATCGCAATCTTAAATGGATAGGTAATCAATTGGTTGACTTTTTTCCTTACGTAATCAAGATTTATATATTTTATATCACACAAAAATGGAAAAAAGAGCCCCCATCAGCAAGATTAGGATGCGTTGGGGGATTTACCCAAATCAACGTAGGGTACCTTATGTTTAATGAAATCCGTCTTAGCGTCATTTAAATTATGTATTGGTTTTTATGGTATAATTGAGTAGGAATATACCAAGTTCAATTTTTTGTCACATAAGAAAAAAGAAAGCCATAAAGGATTACTGAATTCGGTAATAAATATCTCATAGTTTTTGATTTCCATAATTCAGGGGGCGTTATGGGAGAACAATATACAATACGTTATGTGGTTATATGCTTTTTTGATCCTTATACAATTTTTCATACAAAGCGTTAATATTCATAGGCTGATTTTCAGTACATAACGTTAAAAAGACACCCTAGCGTTAATAACAGTATGATTCAAGTCTAGATGGTTCCTGCATTTAATAAGATTCTTTAAAAAGGAAGCGAGATTTATGATTATACATTCATTGTCGAGAAATTGGAGGGCCATAAAGGCAGGACGACATTGTCGAACGCCCCATATTTTTAAAATTGGCACTATCCACTTTCTTCTCAGATCATTATAAAATCTACAAAACAAAGTAACGTGCATTGTTGTTTGTGAGGATAGATTGTCGCATGGGCAGGTGGATACGTTTTTGGACCAATCATTTACCGATGGAAAGGTAACCAACCTGTGGAAAATGTTCGACCTGAATCGAGTGAGAACGTATCTATCATAACCCTTTATGGTGTTTTGTAGGTACGGTTGCATACTAAAAGAGGAAGTTATCATAAGATTTGAGAGGACAGTAGATTTTGTCGCTTCGTTCACAAATCTCAACCTCTCCATATGATGCAAACACAATTTTTTGAATTCTTTGCCTGGAACACCAGAAATTAAAACTGGGTTGAGAAAATATTCAGGTTTTCCTATATCTGTCATGAAGTTCCTTACGTATCTAATCCATTCTATGTCTAGAGAATGATCCAGCTTCAGAGCGTCCTGCAGCACCAGCTGGTTAAATTTGTTACTCTGTGACTTCCAAATATGGTGCCACAGGATTACTGGCCGGATTTTTATGATATCCGTTAGATAGGGTACTCCTAACTCAGCGTGACAGACATAGGTAGAAGTGGAACCCGGCACAGCTAACAGATATCTAAGGAATGCATTTTCCACTTTCTGTATGACAGATACATTGCGGTGGCCCCAAATCCCTGCCCCATACAGTGCTACACTAGTACACTTAGCATTATAGATTTTTATTAGTTCTGTAGGTGTTCTTTTACCTAATTTTTGCGAAAAGTTGACAAGGGCTGAAGTGGATCTCATAAAAAGGAGTTGTCTGGTATTAATTGCTTGGCCCCAAGTACCCTTATCATCTACTAGTATCCCTAAATATGGGTAGGTAGAGGTGTTTGACAGTTTACTCCCATTTAGGAATAAGTCCTTACTTTTCTTGCCGCCTTTTCCACAGTTCATGACATATGTTTTTGTGACATTTATCTTTAGGTCTTTTAGTCCACATATCATAAACTAAGCTACAGACCGACCCAAGTAGGCTATACCTGAATATATTAGTACAGAGAATCCTGAAAATAAATGGATGTACAACAGAGTGGCCATATCATATCCATTCACTCAGGAGTTGAATGACCTCTTATTGTCAGTATTAGGATCATTTAACCAGTGACCATGATTGCCACTACCAGATAAGCACAAATCAGTGACCATTAGCATAAAGTGCTTCATGACACCCCAGTGTGCAAACCCCAATCAAAGTTTGGGTGAAACCATGCAAAAAAAACTCACTTGTAGAGTCTTGTCGCATTGCTGTGGCCCCTTTACATAATCATGGAGACCAATGGTACAATGCATCTCACCCGTAGTGAGCCTCTATTCATGCCCGTATCCTATTACTAGCAGTGTAGTATGTTCCTACTAGTAGTGTGTCATGGTAAAGTATGCACAAGGCATAAAGTAGAGTCGGCTCCAAAATACTGAGCATACCAGCTTAATAAATCATGAGAAAGCAGAAAGAAGAGAATAAGAAATGTAAAACAAATGTCCAAGTCAGATCACTTTCAAGTCTGGCGGGAGGCTCAAACATCCTGTGATTCTGGGCAAATCACATAATATCCCCCTGCCTAATTTTTTTAAAAAAAAAGAATGCGTCTATCTGTAATGCAACTGGTGTTCATATAAAGCTCTCAGATACCTTCAAGTTGAGCTCACACTATATAAACTGCAAACAAAATTAAAATCAAAATACATCCATGTAGATTTGGGGAACTTGTGGTGTTCACAGACCAGTCATCCACGATCAAAAAGGTAGTCCATTTCCTCCGTTGCGGGCATATCCATAGAACAGTGCCGGTCAGGCAAAGATCATCCCAATCTAGCCCCAGTGGGCACAAAACTGCACAAGGTAATAATCCTACTGGTGTCTAGTCAAAATACTCTCACCAGTCCCAGCAACATAGTTCGGTCAGTGACTTTGTCGCACTATTGTCCCAATGGGTTCAACCTGAGATTCCACTTAACACCAATATCACTATCCCCTGCTTACGTGGTTGCTTCTCTGATCTGCATCTCATGACTCATAGCCCTGCATGAGATAAAGTGCAGCACAGAGTGAAGAAAATGTGAAGATAACAAAAGAGGGAAACATAGAAAGTGAAGATGAAAACGAAAAAAAAAAATATATATATATATTAAAAACAATTGAAAATCAAGCAGTTTCAGAAGGTACTTTCATCAGTTGTTGGACATACTTGTGTTTATAGGGCTAAATCACACTGTGTACCTATTACAATACCCAAGTCATATCAACCCAAAATCTGACTTTATCATTAAATAGGTTTTCATATTAGAATTCATTTGAGACCAAACATGACTTTTCTACGCTTTCCTAATTAAGAGTCAGTATTTATTAAAAGTAATAAGATAATCCAATGCTATCCTAAGGGAGAAGTAGGTCTTTTTTGTAGTGAAAACAAATGTAAGAGTTTTTAACTACTAGGACATTTAAGACTTAAACATACATGTCAAATTTTTTTAATGCAATGCACCCTACAATATGGGCTATTTAGGGCCTACCTTAAGAGTGACTTATATGTATCAGAAAGGGAAGGTCTACACCTGGCAAAAGGTTTATTTTGCCAAGTTGAATTGGTAGGTTATAATTGCACACAGGCTGCAATGGCAGGCCATAGACAGATTTAAAGTGCTACTTAAGTGGGTGGCACAATCAGTGTTGCAGGTCCAATAGTAGCATTTAACTTACAGGCCCAGGGCACAGATAGTACCACTATACTAGGGATTTGCAAGTAAATCAAATATGCCATTTTGGCATTAGCTATTTCAACCTAGGTGTGTGCACTTTTAAACTACAATTTAAACCTGGCATAGTAAACCTTTTGCCAGGCCCAAACGTTCCTTTTTAACGAATATAAGCCAAGCCTAGGGTAGGCCCTGGACAACCTAGAGGGCAGGGTGGTAGGACATGTACTTTTAAGTTTTACATGTCCTGGTAGTGAAAAACGCTTAAGTACATTTCTTTCTACTGCAAGACCTGTATCTGCCACCGGATAACATTAGAGTTAACTTATTGGATTTGATATCTGTAATTTCCATATCGGAACAGGTAACCAGTTAATGTTTGGTATCTTTGGAATTGCAACGAAAAATCCTAGCTTATTGTGAAATCACATTTTAAAATGCAATTTTGAAAATGCCACTTTTAAAAAGCTGGCATTTTCCTACTTTACCCAATTGGCCCATGCAGCCTGTCACAGGGTCATATAACTGGATGTGGTTCATGGAACGAGCCGGGACTCGTCAGTTGCGGTGCGCGCCAGGGACCGAGGAAACCCTGTCTTCATTCCAACTCATCGAGCAACAAATTGCAAACGTACACCCCTTCCGGAGAAATAAAGGCACAATTCCAATGTGCTTGGTATCAGTTTATTCACGGTACCAAGCTGACAAAACCCAATGAGTTTCGGCGTGAACACCTTGATCACGGGTTGAATAATTTCATATTTTTTCACAACACATATACTTTCAAATTACGTGCAAGGTGAATATGTGAGAAACATAGAAAGAGGACAATTAAAAAAACACCAAAACATATCTCCTCTAAGGGATCAAACATTTTGTTATGAGTATTCAGAACCAATCCACATACTGATCTGTATCTGATATATATATATTTTTTTATCTTTTTTCTACTGATTTCCTGTGACTCGGTTACCGAGTCACAAGATGGCTGCCATCACATTCTGGTTTGGAATGTTGGCAGCCAATCAGAATGAAGCTCCTGATGGGGGGTGGGGGATTTGCGAATCCTCCTCAGTTCTCAGGAATTGCTGAACGGATTTACACCATTTTAAAAAATGGGTGCTTTCTGAACCAAGAGCTAATGTTTTGCTAAATGTGGTGTAATTCCATTCAGTCGTGTGGGCTGTAGCCTGTTACAAAATTTCCTACGGAAATTAAGATGGGGGAAAACGCGTATTGGGACAACCCTTTTTTCTTGGCCCCCGCTTGTTGAATCACCCCAAAACTTTCAAGACAGGAGCTGACAAGATATTGGCAAAAGAAAAAACGCTTTTTGAATAGAAACAAGGTCCTAACTATAACTACCTACCCACCAACCTGCCTACCTATATCTATATCTATATATACAAAAAGCACTCCTTTGCCAACCTAAGCCCTTCGGGCGTGGCGCCTTCGCAAGCAGAGAAAAACAGGCAATCAAAACATGCAGAGCACACAGTATAACGCTCTCTCAGATCACAAATTGCAGAAACATCCCAATTAAATAAAAAAGGAATTTATTGGACATCATAAATCATCCGTGATATGTCTGTGATGTGTTATTGACATAAACGGTCTTGATCACACACCTGAGTAAAGCTTTTGCTGTCTTACATATACTTCCTGGGTAAACATAGACATAGGAATTATGCAAACATGTATGCATCACAAAAACATAACATATTCGCCATATTGGAACAGTAAAATGTAAGTATGCGTAACAAAGTGTTCGCAATTGCAGCATTGTACAAAAGTGATCAGTCTGTGTGCATAGTTACCAAATTAAGCAGGAGGAATACAAATGAAAGATACAACCCACAGCCGGGAGTACTGTGGCCTAAATACACTAATCAGGCACCTCCAAAGTGGCAGTGCATGTATGTTGCATCGTATGTGTGCTCTGGCCTTGGTTATACTTAAAATCAATATTTTTATTTTCTTTTTAATGCTATTAGTGTGAACGATATTTTTAATCTGATATTTTTGTACTTACCGTTATACGTATAGGTAGACAATATTTCTGACTGATATGTTTGCCACGATATTTGTGTAGCACAATATTTGTTGCTCTGATATTTTATCAGACATCCAGATTAAGTATACATTTGAGAGCAGTAACCAAGATTTATTAGAATAGTGTAAAACATTTAAAAAATGCATAATCAAAATTAATTTGACCTATTTCCTAGGGAAAAGCCAATTTGTTTGTAAAAAGAAAGTCAGTCCTAATGACATCAGTTGTTAGTCGTTGCCTGAGGCTTCCTACATAAAACACTGTGGCAGTTCAGTGAAGAATACACATCCAGAAAGGAGTGAGCAGTTGTTATTTCTGCAAACAGCATATGTATGCATCTGTGGCCAATATAAACAACAGGGTAATCATTTACAGTTTGTTTAATGGGTTTCCAATCTTCATTTTTGACATACTTACAACCTCTTTCAATACAGCAGTTGGAAAGCCGTCATATTTAGGGTTGGTCATTAGGTTAGCTAAGGCTTCTCCATCAAAGTGGCTGTGTTCAACAATACAGCTAGAAATGTCTTCAGCCCATGTGGGCACTTTTAATGTACCTTCAAAGTGGTGTAACACTATTAGTGACAAAACAATAGTCCCCCTAGCATGTTGGTGGTAATCTCCCATTTTGTGAACATAACATAGTTTTCATTGCAGTCTTTCAAACCAGACAGGATGAAGGAACCGCCATCCTGGACTGGTTTGCTTTTAAACCACCACATGGACAGCATGTGGAGACAAATGTTGCTCTACCAGAGGCTTGTCCACCACATTGGATACATTAAATAGTTTGGTTTATAGCGCGTATGTCGGCAGATGTGCAGATGAGGAATCCTCAATTTTCTGTGGATTGTTCATTCCTGCTCTATGTAAATCAGCCTGCATAGCTGCCAGACACTTATGTAGATATTAAATGGAGTAGCTAACAAAATAGTCATTAGACTAGACGGCAAAGGAAAAGGTAGGGGTGGCTTGAAGGATCCATTGGTACCAATCTGAGTCTGAAGTGATAGGGAGGACGGGAATGATTTCAGGATCCTACCTGCCAATCCCTATTTGCATAGGCAAGATAGATGGATGTGCCTGAAGCGTAAAAGTAACAAATGCAGCAGGGACAGAATTCGGAGGCAGACAACCACTCACCCCAAATAAGGGTGCTGACAGAATTGCTCACCATGTTTCTCTTGCATGCAGATGTCACCTACCATGTCATTGTAAGGAAACATAAACTGGATGTGGGCCACCCCCATGAAGAAGATACCCTAGATCCATTAAAATAGTGATCCCCCACTTTTTCCTCCTGCTTGACCTCCCCACATCCTTTGATACTCTTGACCATTCAGCCTAACTTGAAACCCTAATTTCTCGAATGGGCTTTAATAGCATTGTCCTCCTTTGGCTTCTGTAGACCTGCAGAAAAGAGCCCTGCTGGTACAGATTAGACTCTTCAGACTGGCACCCATCACAATATCTGTGGCATTTCCCATGGCTCTATGCTTTTGACAGAGATATTGAACCTTTATACGGAGTCAATGGGTGTCCCCATTGATTATAATGATTTAAAAATTCATCAGTGTATACACAATTCTTAAAGGTCGATAAATCAATCACTCCCTAAGATAACACTGCTAAGATAACACTACTCAGCACTATAAAGACACAATGCTGAGTATAAGGTATGGTCTATAGCCTTCCGAAATATAAGAGCCCAAGATAATGGGTGAACCAGCAACAAATAGAACACCACTTTAGAAATCAGCAAGAAGTATTCATATCAGATAATGTCCCAATGTTCAGCACCATATTAAGTGCCAACATCTAGAGCGGTCCGACACCCATTCGATCTCGAGATCTTGGGCTCTTATATGTCTACAAAGTGGATGTAGGAGGTAGTATCTCCTCAGGATACATTATATCCACTCAGCAACTGGCCTTTGGATATAGCTGTTACAACTTTTAAAATTATTTTCGAATTGATTGAGCTGTCCAGGTTCCAGTCATCCATTCTGGCCACAAGTATATTGGCCCATCGCCTTGTACATTATCGTTTTTGCCCTGAAGAAGTCCATCTCTTTGGAGGAAACGCATCGGCTGGTCTACCTTATATATTGTTTGATACTTCTGATCAATAAAAGACAACTTGAAGAACAAATTTGGGATACAGATTGTATAATTGTTAAAGTATTAATGTGTTGGTGCACCAACTGCTCTCGATGTGGAATATGTTGGGTCCAGTAGGACCGTAACTGGACAGTGGGTGCTTGGTTTGAGTGCACACATGTTGGGGCACATTCCTCCTTGTTCGAAAAGTAATATATTGGGGACATTAGATTAGGTGCGAGCCAGTATAGGGTTTCACTGTCAACATCTGTATGAACCTATACATACATTGTAGTTTGATGCATTAATAGTAATATGAGAAAGACTATTTTGAGGTAAATATCTAAAAACACATGCAAATGGGAGTAACTTACAGAACGGGCAGTACATTGGTATCAGAAGGTGATATTTATTGTCCATATTCAATGTATCTTGTACTTAAGCTGGTCATGATGTACCTGTTCTGTCACTGCTCTCACATGTTCTGTAACAGTTCTAAGTGTTAGGAAAGCTTGTACTACTGTTGCGAAAGACAAACTATGCTGTATGTTACTGAGTTTTGTTAGCACATTTTCACTATACAAAAGGCCCAATTATTGGAACTATGAAAGGGTGTTGAGAGTTAAATAATTATTCATAGGAATACAGGTTGCAATGGGGAGAACATCGTGTGGGGAGGGTGTTTGGTGCAAGAGTGGATCTGGTTACAAGGTGCAGCAGAAAGTGTGCAGGGGATTGCCATGTTTTGCAAACAGAATCCGTACACCAACAGCAGCAACATTACGTGTCACACACAAACACCTGCACACACACTCACACATACATGCACACCCACATACACCCACACTGTTTCTCTCTCACACACACACACTCAAGTAACCTGTAGCAAATAATAAACAAGCAGTGCAAGTTTCAATCCAGAATGGGTGTCTGTATTTGGATCGTTCTACATATGAATGTGGAAGGCTGCAACTATGTTGCTCTGTTTCATGCATACATGTTTGTTTTTGTGTGCTGATCTGTGTGTATTCCTGCAAGAAATTGGGATATTAGTTAAGAGGGGGATGACTACCCACTTTAAGTATTAAATACAATCCCTGTCAGGGAGAACAAGTAAAGACACTAAATTAATGTGGCACAGAGGATACAGGTTTGACTTATTGGCAGTGAGTAAAGCATTTGAGCACTGCTAAAACAGTAATAAATTCAGAACACTACACAAGAAAAATCGCAAGCCAATTTAGAAAAATAGAGTAAATTTGAATAAATAGAATAATACAAAAATGACAAAAATATAGGATAACTGGAGATGTGACATTTAAAAAACTGTTCAAATAAAAATAGCTCCAAAAAGCATTAGGCACCACTTGTGCTTAACTGGTCATGGCTGACCAGGACCTAAGCGCCATTTGAAGCTGACCGCAGTGGAGCACAGGTCAGATACAGAAAACACGTTCAACCAAACTGGAGATTTTACCCTGGGATTTAGTGTCTGATGTGGACTTTGGCATACGTAGGCAAATCTGTCAATATGCTTAATACCTTAGTCTCGCCATACCAAGGACCGTTCGCATGCCAAATTTAGAGATGTCCGCCTGATGAGCAGGCATCTCTGAACATTGGTAGGAAATGCCATGATGGCGGTTCCCGTCAATGTATTAAACGTTTGATCGATGGTACCTTTAAATTGACGGTACCATCCTTCAAAATTTTAATGTTTTTGTATTCTCAAAAACAAAATAAAGTGGAATTTTGTTTTTGAAAATACAAAACCAAATGACCACCACAGGTGTCTACCTTGGGGTAATAGACAGGGAAAACTGGCCATTCAACCACCCACTCTAAATTGGACGCATGATCAAATGACCAAACCTCTGATGGTCCTCCTGCAGTCGAAGTAGATGCATGTCAGCAATGGAGAAAGAGCAGTCTCTGTCACTGACATTCTTAATGGCCACATGTCTGTCAATCAGGCACAAACCTTCTGATTGGCAGAGAGGGTACTCTTTCACCACTATGACAGTACACCCTTTGCCCCAATCTAATCTATCAATATATTGAAAAGGGTAAATGTCAACACTAGAAATGGATAAACATTTCTTCTATTGTGTGAGAGAGCCCTCTGAACAATGTATTTAGATTGGATGCTACTGTGTAAGATGTGATAGCACTTAGATTGAATTGTGGCTTAACAGCCAGAGCTGCCAACTTTGAAGCTGGATAGTCAGGTTCGAATCTGGCGGGAGGCTCAAGCATCCCATGATCCTGGGCTAATCACTTAATCTCCCCGTGCCTAAATGTAACGCCCTGAACGTCTCAGGATCGTTTAACAGACACGATAATGAGAGCGCAACCACTTGTGAAGGTTTAGTTATTTTAATGAAGGCAAAAATAATACAAGGAATAAACAAAGGTTATAGTCACTGGAATCCTCCAGGCTAAGTACGTTACCAGCCCACAGCACGGATGGTCCTAGCCGTCCTCTGCATATACGCCGATCCCGGCGTATGCCAACAGAGGGCAGAAATGAAATGGCCGACAATGCCAATCGGTAGGCTGTGAGGGGCACGAAGAGTGTTGGGGAGAATCGAGGAGTCAGGGAAACACCCAGCCGGGGTCTCTACCTGAAGGGAGCAGCCGCTCAACCTCTTCCTCAGACTGCACCGGGACGCGGAGTCACCTCCTGGTGATGCGTCACCGATACCCCAATCACAAGCAAAGAAGACTGAACCGAAAGCAGCCGCTCGATCGATCCTGTGGACTTCCGAGTCTGTAACGCGGCAAACACCTCCTGGTGTGCGTTACAGCTGGCAGTCCCTGTATCTCTGGTCGGGCTGGGAGTTACGACTCCAACCAGCAAAAGCGCCACTGCGCTGTGACTCAGCCGAGTCAAAAAGCGAAGCTCAATGGTTATCCGGTAGAGCTTCCGGGTCCTTCACAGGTGACGATGGGGCAAGACACGGCCCAGGGAGTAACGACTCGACCTACCTCCGTTCTTGCCTTACTGGAGCGCCACTCCGGAACACTGCTCTTCACTAAGCAGGTACGTCGGTGTAAACACAATATCCGACAGCGTTGTACCTCCCGGTTCCTCCCTTTATAGGGCGTGTTTTCCTTGAGTTATGTAACAGCTCTCCTGTTTACATAAGGGCGTGTTTTCCTTGAGTTATGTAACAGCTCTCCTGTTTACATAACCTCTCAACCGCTAAGCATCCTGGGAGATGTAGTCCGTTTTCGCTGGTTACCGTTTTCCTCCCCTCGCATGACAGGAATTCTTGACAGTACATCCTCCCTCTCAGCGGCTCCCCACGGGTCCAGCGCTGGCAGGAAAACGCCGATGGAACAAGGAGACCAAGCGCGGAGCATGAACCCCTTCAGCCGGTTCCCATGACTGCTCCTCCGGGCCATAGCCTTTCCATGCAACCAGGTACCACAGCTTCCCCCTGCGCCATTTGGACGCCCGTATGCCCGACACTTCATACTCCACCTCCGACTCCACGCATACCGGCCTAGGTGTCCCAGACGGCTTGGAGGGCGCTGGTTTGAGCAATGATACATGAAAGACAGGGTGTATCCGCAATGACTGGGGCAAGCACACCTTCACGTTCACGGGACCCATACACTTGGTAATTCGATAGGGGCCCATGTACTTGGGATGGAACACACTGTTCTTTCGAAACCTCATGTTTCTTGTGGATATCCAGACGTAGTCTCCAGTGCGGTACAGTGGCCCGGGCCTTCTCTTCCTGTCTGCCGCAGCCTTGTATCTTCTCTTGGCCTCTATTAGGACAGCCCTTGAGCGCATCAACGTGTCTTTTATGTGTGCCACCCTGTCCGCTGTGGCGGGAATCCTGTCCTCTCTGAACGGATGTAGAAATGGCAAGAACCTGGGATGTTGGCCATAGTTGCTATAGAACGGAGATGCCTGTGTGGAGCTGTGAGTGGTGTTGTTATAGGCTATCTCTGCAACCCATAGCAAGTCGACCCATTCTTCCCTGCCCTGGTCCACAAAACATCGCAGATACTGTTTGAGCGTTTGGTTCAGGCGCTCGGTTTGGCCGTCCGTTTGAGGGTGGTAGCTGGTGGACAGGGCGGTCTTAACATGCAGCGCAGTGCACCAAGTCTTCCAGAATTGCGCAGTAAACTGCGACCCCCGGTCCGACACGATCACCCCGGGTAATCCATGCAGTCGTACCACATTCTTTAGGAGTAGTGACGCCAATTCCCCGGCCGTAGGGACTCTCTTGCAGGGGATGAAGTACCCCATTTTCGTCAAGTAATCCACCACCACCAGTATTGCCGTCATCCCCTGGTCTACCGGTAGGCCCACCACGAAGTCCAGTGATATGCTATCCCATGGTCTATCCGGGGTCGGAAGTGGATGTAAGAGCCCTTGGGTTCGGCCATGGTCGGCCTTCATGGTAGCACACGTAGGACACTCCTGTCCCCACCTCCTGACATCCACTCTCATGGTTGGCCACCAGAAATGCCGTCCCATACTAGCCACCGTTTTTTCAAAGCCCAAATGACCTGCGCATGGAGAGTCATGGCACCAGATGAATGCTTGTTTCCTTAGCCTAGGCGTGGGTATCAATAGGCACCTACCCTTCAGGGGTATCCCGTCCTTCAGCTGCCATTCTCTGTGACTGAGGAGCCACCTCCGCCATGCGAATGACCTGATCCCTCTCTTTATTCCCCTCAGGAAAGTATCCGGTTGGATAACCCCCAATACCATCCTCAGGGAAATGATGGAATGCTCGGTCGCAGGCAATGGTTCCTTAACTGCAGATTGACGGGACAGGGCGTCCGCCTTCCGGTTTTCCGTCCCCGGCCGATATGTGATGCGGAAGTTGAACCCCGCAAAGAAGATCATCCACCGCAGCTGTCTGGGAGAAAGGTGTCTTGTGGCCGTCATGAACTGTAGGTTCCGATGGTCCGTGTACACCGATACCACATGTCTTGCCCCCATCAACCAATGCCTCCATTCGGTGAAGGCGTCCTTGATTGCGAGAAGCTCCTTCTCCGCAATATGGTAGTTGCGTTCGGCATCGTTGAGTTTGCGGGACATGTACGCAACGGGATGAAGCACCCCTGTGTCGTGGTTGCGTTGGGACAAGATAGCCCCCAGCGCCACATCCGATGCGTCCGCTTCCACCACGTAGGGGAGATCCGGATCGGGGTGAGCCAACACCGGCGCCTTACCAAAGGCGCTTTTCAGGGCCTCAAAGGCTTTGTTCGCTTCAGGGGACCAGACAAAATCCTTGGACTTCCTCAGTAGCTGTGTGATTGGGGCCACCAATCCTGAAAATCCATCTATAAACCGCCTGTAAAAGTTGGCGAAGCCAATGAAACTTTGGACGTCCTTCACGCTTTGGGGCACCGGCCATTCTTTCACCGCCTTGATCTTTCGTTCTGCCATCTCCTGTCCCTCTGGACTCAGCATCACTCCGAGGAATTCCACGGACGTGACGTGGAAGTCACACTTGCTGAGTTTACAAAACAGCATGTTTTCCCTCAGCTTTTGGAGCACAGCTTTGACGTGGTGTACGTGCTCCTCCACACTGGACGAATAGATGAGGATGTCGTCGATATATACGACCACGTAGATATCCAACTCCTCTCTGAATACCTCATTCAAAAAGTACTGAAAGGCTGCCGGGGCATTGCACAGACCGAACGGCATGACGAGGTACTCAAAAAGGCCGAACCTGGTCTTAAAGGCGGTCTTCCACTCGTCTCCGTCCCTCATGCGCACCAGATGGTATGCCCCTTTCAAATCCAACTTGGTGTAGATACGAGCTTTCTTGACCTGTTCCAGAAGTACACTGATGAGAGGCAAGGGGTACCGATTCTTTACGGTTATCGCATTCAATGCCCTAAAGTCCACACAGGCTCTCAGCTCCCCATTAGCCTTCGGGATGAAGAAGAGTGGCGAGGCGGCCGGAGACTTGGACGGGCGGATGAATCCTAGCTTGAGAAGTTTATCCAGGTACCCCCGGAGATGCACGTTTTCAGGCTCCGTCAGGGCATACAGCCTGCCGCTGGGAACGCTGGCCCCTGGCACCAGGTCGATCTGGCAGTCAAACTGTCCATGTGGTGGTAGCACTTCCGCCTTCACCTCATCAAATACATCCTCAAAACTGTGATAAGCCTGGGGGAGAGCCACATCTTTTTCTGCCGCTGTAGCCACCGTCTGACTCCCGCTCTCATCTGCGTCAAGGGATTCCGTTCTTATTCCACAATGCAGGATGCAATACGGTGACGTCAGTTCGATGCGATGTGTTGGCCAATCCACAGAGGGGTTGTGTTTCTGTAGCCACGGCAATCCCAATATGACGCCATATTGGGGCGCTCGGATGATGTTAAAATCGATTTGTTCCAAATGGTTCCTCCCACATCTCATCGGAAGGACCCCCGTGTGCTGCCCGATGGGCCCCGTCACCAATCGCCTTCCGTCTACAGCATAGACGTCTTCGGGTACAGCTTTGGGAAGAAGCACTAGCCCTAGCCTGCATGCCTCGTTGTGGTCCATAAACATGCCAGTGGCCCCTGAATCCACCATGGCCACAATGGGTATCCACTGGTCATGCACTCCCACGTGCACCGTGAGAAACAGGTGTTGTTGTCCCTTAGTGACCGAGTTGGAAAGTGAAGGGATGGATGAGTGACTCCGAGATGCCCCTTCTTTGGTCTGGGAGTCCTCTAGTTTTCCGCCGGTACGTCCACCACGGCTGTTACCGACCGGTTGGCCCGATAACGTGACGTCTTCGGTTTGGCAGGGCATTCACGTACGTAGTGGCCTTTTTTGCCACAATATAGGCACAATCCTTGTTTACGGCGTGACTCTTTCTCCGTGGCTGTGAGGCTCGCTCGTATTGCGCCGATGTCCATGGGTTCTCCCTTGGATGCGGTGGAAGGTTCAGGACTTCCCACTGTCACATAGGATGGAAGGGAGTTTCCTTTTCTCCCATGATCCCCCTTTCTTTCACTTAGCCTATGTTCCTGCCGTAATACCAGGTTGATAAGGCCCTCACATGTCTTGGGTTGTGGGTCAATACGAGCCACGGCGTCCTTGAGCTCATCGCACAGCCCGTGATGGAAGAGCGCCGTCTGTTTAGCAACAGGCCACTTGGTTTCCGCAACCAGCCTTCGGAACGCGTTGAGATACTGCACCAGGTCGTTGGATCCCTGTCTCAACTCAAGCATTTCACGGTCCGCCGTGTACGAGTCAGCCCTTCTGTCGAAGACTTTCAGGAATTCCTCGCGAAAAGCACCCCAATCACATAAGATGGGGTCGTCCCTGCTCACCAGAGGTACGGCCCATTGTGCCGCGTTTCCAGCCAAATAGGATATAAGGAAAGCCACACGAGCCTGACTCGTGGGGAACGCCCTTGGTTTGCACGATAAATGTAGCGCCACTTGTGTGAGGAATACCTGCACTGTGTTAGGATCCCCACTGTACCTCTCTGGTGTTGCCAAGGGGACGGCTACCGGCATTTCCACTACTACCGCAGGGGTCTGGTTCGTGAGGGAGGTGCTGGGCGTGAGCGGGTCCAATTGGATAGCATCCAGTCTGGCTTTTACATCGGCTGTTTCTTGCCTGGAGGCAGCCAATTCAATTTGCACGGTCGCTAAAGCAGCCAGCACATCATCAAGTGTTGCCATGTCTGTTATTGACCGGGAGACAGTTAGTGTTATTAAGGTCGGATATTTTGTAACGCCCTGAACGTCTCAGGGTCGTTTAACAGACACGATAATGAGAACGCAACCACTTGTGAAGGTTTAGTTATTTTAATGAAGGCAAAAATAATACAAGGAATAAACAAAGGTTATAGTCACTGGAATCCTCCAGGCTAAGTACGTTACCAGCCCACAGCACGGATGGTCCTAGCCGTCCTCTGCATATACGCCGATCCCGGCGTATGCCAACAGAGGGCAGAAATGAAATGGCCGACAATGCCAATCGGTAGGCTGTGAGGGGCACGAAGAGTGTTGGGGAGAATCGAGGAGTCAGGGAAACACCCAGCCGGGGTCTCTACCTGAAGGGAGCAGCCGCTCAACCTCCTCCTCAGACTGCACCGGGACGTGGAGTCACCTCCTGGTGATGCGTCACCGATACCCCAATCACAAGCAAAGAAGACTGAACCGAGAGCAGCCGCTTGATCGATCCTGTGGACTTCCGAGTCTGTAACGCGGCAAACACCTCCTGGTGTGCGTTACAGCTGGCAGTCCCTGTATCTCTGGTCGGGCTGGGAGTTACGACTCCAACCAGCAAAAGCGCCACTGCGCTGTGACTCAGCCGAGTCAAAAAGCGAAGCTCAATGGTTATCCGGTAGAGCTTCCGGGTCCTTCACAGGTGACGATGGGGCAAGACACGGCCCAGGGAGTAACGACTCGACCTACCTCCGTTCTTGCCTTACTGGAGCGCCACTCCGGAACACTGCTCTTCACTAAGCAGGTACGTCGGTGTAAACACAATATCCGACAGCGTTGTACCTCCCGGTTCCTCCCTTTATAGGGCGTGTTTTCCTTGAGTTATGTAACAGCTCTCCTGTTTACATAAGGGCGTGTTTTCCTTGAGTTATGTAACAGCTCTCCTGTTTACATAAGGGCGTGTTTTCCTTGAGTTATGTAACAGCTCTCCTGTTTACATAAGGGCGTGTTTTCCTTGAGTTATGTAACAGCTCCCCTGTTTACATAACCTCTCAACCGCTAAGCATCCTGGGAGATGTAGTCCGTTTTCGCTGGTTACCGTTTTCCTCCCCTCGCATGACAGGAATTCTTGACACTAAAAAAATGAATAAAAAATAATGTGTCAGCCTGGCAACTCGTGGTTGCACTATATAAAACTGCAAAAAACGAAATATCTGAAAGATAGGGCCAATTACGATCGATGCTTGCAAAATGTATCTAGAGTTGTTTTTCTTTTTATCAAACAAATCAAAATTGTATTATAGGTTTTATATCAGATTCCCAGTTCCTCACCGAGTCCCTTTCGGCAGCGGTGCGCAGTCATTGAGAGATCCGAGTAAATCAAATAGCAGGTTCCATGCAGCAAGGAAAACGCACACTTCAAATTGCTTGCACAAGTTTCATCGGCCAATAGAATACCACGGGAAGAGTGCACGGGAGGTACAGACAACACCCGATGCGTTTCAGCAAGCTTGTCGCCTTAGTCTAAAGTGGGTGGTTGCCATCCCTTTACATCTTTTAAAGGTTTAGTGAACATTCAACGCTGCACATAAACATCAAAGAAGGGCTAGGAGAATTGTTAACAAGGTATTTTCCCATGGCAGCCATAATGCAGCGTGGCTTTAAGCAATACATATACTGCAATACTACAGGTAAACAGAATAATTGTGCATTATAGGCAAGAATCAGAGACAATGAAATAACAATCTGCATGTAATTAGCAACCATCATGATAGTATCAACATTGAAAATGAAAAACATAATGAATCATAAATCAAGATAATAGTAGGGATGTGCCTCCAGCATGATAGCGGTTGGCAGCAGGGTTAGCATTGCTGTGCAAAAGTCCACATATCAGAATCAGAATCAGAAAAGCTTTATTCGGTAAGAAATTTGCAAACCATAAAAGCATACACAATATTACATTTAAACATTTATACTATACATTTACAATGATTAAAAAGCATAGGTTAAGAAGACGATATTGTTTAAAAATGTCCAATAATACCAATGAGGAAAGAAATGTGTGCAAAATCGCAATCTTAAATGGATAGGTAATCAATTGGTTGACTTTTTTCCTTACGTAATCAAGATTTATATATTTTATATCACTAAAAAACGGAAAAAAGAGCCCCCATCAGCAAGATTAGGATGCGTTGGGGGATTTACCCAAATCAACGTAGGGTACCTTATGTTTAATGAAATCCGTCTTAGCGTCATTTAAATTATGTATTGGTTTTTATGGTATAATTGAGTAGGAATATACCAAGTTCAATTTTTTGTCACATAAGAAAAAAGAAAGCCATAAAGGATTACTGAATTCGTTAATAAATATCTCATAGTTTTTGATTTCCATAATTCAGAGGGCGTTATGGGAGAACAATATACAATACGTTATGTGGTTGTATGCTTTTTTGATCCTTATACAATTTTTCATACAAAGCGTTAATATTCATAGGCTGATTTTCAGTACATAACGTTAAAAAGACACCCTAGCGTTAATAACAGTATGATTCAAGTCTAGATGGTTCCTGCATTTAATAAGATTCTTTAAAAAGGAAGCGTGATTTATGATTATACATTCATTGTCGAGAAATTGGAGGGCCAGAAAGGCAGGACGACATTGTCGAACGCCCCATATTTTTAAAATTGGCACTATCCACTTTCTTCTCAGATCATTATAAAATCTACAAAACAAAGTAACGTGCATTGTTGTTTGTGAGGATAGATTGTCGCATGGGCAGGTGGATACGTTTTTGGACCAATCATTTACCGATGGAAAGGTAACCAACCTGTGGAAAATGTTCGACCTGAATCGAGTGAGAACGTATCTATCATAACCCTTTATGGTGTTTTGTAGGTACGGTTGCATACTAAAAGAGGAAGTTATTATAAGATTTGAGAGGACAGTAGATTTTGTCGCTTCGTTCACAAATCTCAACCTCTCCATATGATGCAAACACAATTTTTTGAATTCTTTGCCTGGAACACCAGAAATTAAAACTGGGTTCAGAAAATATTCAGGTTTTCCTATGTCTGTCATGAAGTTCCTTACGTATCTAATCCATTCTATGTCTAGAGAATGATGCAGCTTCAGAGCATCCTGCAGCACCAGCTGGTTAAATTTGTTACTCTGTGACTTCCAAATATGGTGCCACAGGATTACTGGCCGGATTTTTATGATATCCGTTAGATAGGGTACTCCTAACTCAGCGTGACAGACATAGGTAGAAGTGGAACCCGGCACAGCTAACAGATATCTAAGGAATGCATTTTCCACTTTCTGTATGACAGATACATTGCGGTGGCCCCAAATCCCTGCCCCATACAGTGCTACACTAGTACACTTAGCATTATAGATTTTTATTAGTTCTGTAGGTGTTCTTTTACCTAATTTTTGCGAAAAGTTGACAAGGGCTGAAGTGGATCTCATAAAAAGGAGTTGTCTGGTATTAATTGCTTGGCCCCAAGTACCCTTATCATCTACTAGTATCCCTAAATATGGGTAGGTAGAGGTGTTTGCCAGTTTACTCCCATTTAGGAATAAGTCCTTACTTTTCTTGCCGCCTTTTCCGCAGTTCATGACATATGTTTTTGTGACATTTATCTTTAGGTCTTTTAGTCCACATATCATAAACTAAGCTACAGACCGACCCAAGTAGGCTATACCTGAATATATTAGTACAGAGAATCCTGAAAATAAATGGATGTACAACAGAGCGGCCATATCATATCCATTCACTCAGGAGTTGAATGACCTCTTATTGTCAGTATTAGGATCATTTAACCAGTGACCATGATTGCCACTACCAGATAAGCACAAATCAGTGACCATTAGCATAAAGTGCTTCATGACACCCCAGTGTGCAAACCCCAATCAAAGTTTGGGTGAAACCATGCAAAAAAAACTCACTTGTAGAGTCTTGTCGCATTGCTGTGGCCCCTTTACATAATCATGGAGACCAATGGTACAATGCATCTCACCCGTAGTGAGCCTCTATTCATGCCCGTATCCTATTACTAGCAGTGTAGTATGTTCCTACTAGTAGTGTGTCATGGTAAAGTATGCACAAGGCATAAAGTAGAGCCGGCTCCAAAATACTGAGCATGCCAGCTTAATAAATCATGAGAAAGCAGAAAGAAGAGAATAAGAAATGTAAAACAAATGTCCAAGTCAGATCACTTTCAAGTCTGGCGGGAGGCTCAAACATCCTGTAATTCTGGGCAAATCACATAATATCCCCCTGCCTAATTTAAAAAAAAAAAAAGAATGCGTCTATCTGTAATGCAACTGGTGTTCATATAAAGCTCTCAGATACCTTCAAGTTGAGCTCACACTATATAAACTGCAAACAAAATTAAAATCAAAATACATCCATGTAGATTTGGGGAACTTGTGGTGTTCACAGACCAGTCATCCACGATCAAAAAGGTAGTCCATTTCCTCCGTTGCGGGCATATCCATAGAACAGTGCCGGTCAGGCAAAGATCATCCCAATCTAGCCCCAGTGGGCACAAAACTGCACAAGGTAATAATCCTACTGGTGTCTAGTCAAAATACTCTCACCAGTCCCAGCAACATAGTTCGGTCAGTGACTTTGTCGCACTATTGTCCCAATGGGTTCAACCTGAGATTCCACTTAACACCAATATCACTATCCCCTGCTTACGTGGTTGCTTCTCTGATCTGCATCTCATGACTCATAGCCCTGCATGAGATAAAGTGCAGCACAGAGTGAAGAAAATGTGAAGATAACAAAAGAGGGAAACATAGAAAGTGAAGATGAAAACGAAAAATATATATATATATATATATATTAAAAACAATTGAAAATCAAGCAGTTTCAGAAGGTACTTTCATCAGTTGTTGGACATACTTGTGTTTATAGGGCTAAATCACACTGTGTACCTATTACAATACCCAAGACAATACTCAGTCATATCAACCCAAAATCTGACTTTATCATTAAATAGGTTTTTATATTAGAATTCATTTGAGACCAAACATGACTTTTCTACGCTTTCCTAATTAAGAGTCAGTATTTATTAAAAGTAATAAGATAATCCAATGCTATCCTAAGGGAGAAGTAGGTCTTTTTTGTAGTGAAAACAAATGTAAGAGTTTTTAACTACTAGGACATTTAAGACTTAAACATACATGTCAAATTTTTTTAATGCAATGCACCCTACAATATGGGCTATTTAGGGCCTACCTTAAGAGTGACTTATATGTATCAGAAAGGGAAGGTCTACACCTGGCAAAAGGTTTATTTTGCCAAGTTGAATTGGTAGGTTATAATTGCACACAGGCTGCAATGGCAGGCCATAGACAGATTTAAAGTGCTACTTAAGTGGGTGGCACAATCAGTGTTGCAGGTCCAATAGTAGCATTTAACTTACAGGCCCAGGGCACAGATAGTACCACTATACTAGGGATTTGCAAGTAAATCAAATATGCCATTTTGGCATTAGCTATTTCAACCTAGGTGTGTGCACTTTTAAACTACAATTTAAACCTGGCATAGTAAACCTTTTGCCAGGCCCAAACCTTCCTTTTTAACGAATATAAGCCAAGCCTAGGGTAGGCCCTGGACAACCTAGAGGGCAGGGTGGTAGGACATGTACTTTTAAGTTTTACATGTCCTGGTAGTGAAAAACGCTTAAGTACATTTCTTTCTACTGCAAGACCTGTATCTGCCACCGGATAACATTAGAGTTAACTTATTGGATTTGATATCTGTAATTTCCATATCGGAACAGGTAACCAGTTAATGTTTGGTATCTTTGGAATTGCAACGAAAAATCCTAGCTTATTGTGAAATCACATTTTAAAATGCAATTTTGAAAATGCCACTTTTAAAAAGCTGGCATTTTCCTACTTTACCCAATTGGCCCATGCAGCCTGTCACAGGGTCATATAACTGGATGTGGTTCATGGAACGAGCCGGGACTCGTCAGTTGCGGTGCGCGCCAGGGACCGAGGAAACCCTGTCTTCATTCCAACTCATCGAGCAACAAATTGCAAACGTACACCCCTTCCGGAGAAATAAAGGCACAATTCCAATGTGCTTGGTATCAGTTTATTCACGGTACCAAGCTGACAAAACCCAATGAGTTTCGGCGTGAACACCTTGATCACGGGTTGAATAATTTCATATTTTTTCACAACACATATACTTTCAAATTACGTGCAAGGTGAATATGTGAGAAACATAGAAAGAGGACAATTAAAAAAACACCAAAACATATCTCCTCTAAGGGATCAAACATTTTGTGAGGAGTATTCAGAACCAATCCACATACTGATCTGTATCTGATATATATATATTTTTTTATCTTTTTTCTACTGATTTCCTGTGACTCGGTTACCGAGTCACAAGATGGCTGCCATCACATTCTGGTTTGGAGTGTTGGCAGCCAATCAGAATGAAGCTCCTGATGGGGGGTGGGGGATTTGCGAATCCTCCTCAGTTCTCAGGAATTGCTGAACGGATTTACACCATTTTAAAAAATGGGTGCTTTCTGAACCAAGAGCTAATGTTTTGCTAAATGTGGTGTAATTCCATTCAGTCGTGTGGGCTGTAGCCTGTTACAAAATTTCCTACGGAAATTAAGATGGGGGAAAACGCGTATTGGGACAACCCTTTTTTCTTGGCCCCCGCTTGTTGAATCACCCCAAAACTTTCAAGACAGGAGCTGACAAGATATTGGCAAAAGAAAAAACGCTTTTTGAATAGAAACAAGGTCCTAACTATAACTACCTACCCACCAACCTGCCTACCTATATCTATATCTATATATACAAAAAGCACTCCTTTGCCAACCTAAGCCCTTCGGGCGTGGCGCCTTCGCAAGCAGAGAAAAACAGGCAATCAAAACATGCAGAGCACACAGTATAACGCTCTCTCAGATCACAAATTGCAGAAACATCCCAATTAAATAAAAAAGGAATTTATTGGACATCATAAATCATCCGTGATATGTCTGTGATGTGTTATTGACATAAACGGTCTTGATCACACACCTGAGTAAAGCTTTTGCTGTCTTACATATACTTCCTGGGTAAACATAGACATAGGAATTATGCAAACACGTATGCATCACAAAAACATAACATATTCGCCATATTGGAACAGTAAAATGTAAGTATGCGTAACAAAGTGTTCGCAATTGCAGCATTGTACAAAAGTGATCAGTCTGTGTGCATAGTTACCAAATTAAGCAGGAGGAATACAAATGAAAGATACAACCCACAGCCGGGAGTACTGTGGCCTAAATACACTAATCAGGCACCTCCAAAGTGGCAGTGCATGTATGTTGCATCGTATGTGTGCTCTGGCCTTGGTTATACTTAAAATCAATATTTTTATTTTCTTTTTAATGCTATTAGTGTGAACGATATTTTTAATCTGATATTTTTGTACTTACCGTTATACGTATAGGTAGACAATATTTCTGACTGATATGTTTGCCACGATATTTGTGTAGCACAATATTTGTTTCTCTGATATTTTATCAGACATCCAGATTAAGTATACATTTGAGAGCAGTAACCAAGATTTATTAGAATAGTGTAAAACATTTAAAAAATGCATAATCAAAATTAATTTGACCTATTTCCTAGGGAAAAGCCAATTTGTTTGTAAAAAGAAAGTCAGTCCTAATGACATCAGTTGTTAGTCGTTGCCTGAGGCTTCCTACATAAAACACTGTGGCAGTTCAGTGAAGAATACACATCCAGAAAGGAGTGAGCAGTGGTTAATCCTGCAAACAGCATATGTATGCATCTGTGGCCAATATAAACAACAGGGTAATCATTTACAGTTTGTTTAATGGGTTTCCAATCTTCATTTTTGACATACTTACAACCTCTTTCAATACAGAAGTTGGAAAGCCTTCATATTTAGGGTTGGTCATTAGGTTAGCTAAGGCTTCTCCATCAAAGTGGCTGTGTTCAACAATACAGCTAGAAATGTCTTCAGCCCATGTGGGCACTTTTAATGTACCTTCAAAGTGGTGTAACACTATTAGTGACAAAACAATAGTCCCCCTAGCATGTTGGTGGTAATCTCCCATTTTGTGAACATAACATAGTTTTCATTGCAGTCTTTCAAACCAGACAGGATGAAGGAACCGCCATCCTGGACTGGTTTGCTTTTAAACCACCACATGGACAGCATGTGGAGACAAATGTTGCTCTACCAGAGGCTTGTCCACCACATTGGATACATTAAATAGTTTGGTTTATAGCGCGTATGTCGGCAGATGAGGAATCCTCAATTTTCTGTGGATTGTTCATTCCTGCTCTATGTAAATCAGCCTGCATAGCTGCCAGACACTTATGTAGATATTAAATGGAGTAGCTAACAAAATAGTCATTAGACTAGACGGCAAAGGAAAAGGTAGGGGTGGCTTGAAGGATCCATTGGTACCAATCTGAGTCTGAAGTGATAGGGAGGACGGGAATGATTTCAGGATCCTACCTGCCAATCCCTATTTGCATAGGCAAGATAGATAGATGTGCCTGAAGAGTAAAAGTAACAAATGCAGCAGGGACAGAATTCGGAGGCAGACAACCACTCACCCCAAATAAGGGTGCTGACAGAATTGCTCACCATGTTTCTCTTGCATGCAGATGTCACCTACCATGTCATTGTAAGGAAACATAAACTGGATGTGGGCCACCCCCATGAAGAAGATACCCTAGATCCATTAAAATAGTGATCCCCCACTTTTTCCTCCTGCTTGACCTCCCCACATCCTTTGATTCTCTTGACCATTCAGCCTAACTTGAAACCCTAATTTCTCGAATGGGCTTTAATAGCATTGTCCTCCTTTGGCTTCTATAGACCTGCAGAAAAGAGCCCTGCTGGTACAGATTAGACTCTTCAGACTGGCACCCATCACAATATCTGTGGCATTTCCCATGGCTCTATGCTTTTGACAGAGATATTGAACCTTTATACGGAGTCAATGGGTGTCCCCATTGATTATAATGATTTAAAAATTCATCAGTGTATACACAATTCTTAAAGGTCGATAAATCAATCAGACCCTAAGATAACACTGCTAAGATAACACTACTCAGCACTATAAAGACACAATGCTGAGTATAAGGTATGGTCTATAGCCTTCCGAAATATAAGAGCCCAAGATAATGGGTGAACCAGCAACAAATAGAACACCACTTTAGAAATCAGCAAGAAGTATTCATATCAGATAATGTCCCAATGTTCAGCACCATATTAAGTGCCAACATCTAGAGCGGTCCGACACCCATAGGATCTCGAGATCTTGGGCTCTTATATGTCTACAAAGTGGATGTAGGAGGTAGTATCTCCTCAGGATACATTATATCCACTCAGCAACTGGCCTTTGGATATAGCTGTTACAACTTTTAAAATTATTTTCGACTTGATTGAGCTGTCCAGGTTCCAGTCATCCATTCTGGCCACAAGTATATTGGCCCATCGCCTTGTACATTATCGTTTTTGCCCTGAAGAAGTCCATCTCTTTGGAGGAAACGCATCGGCTGGTCTACCTTATATATTGTTTGATACTTCTGATCAATAAAAGACAACTTGAAGAACAAATTTGGGATACAGATTGTATAATTGTTAAAGTATTAATGTGTTGGTGCACCAACTGCTCTCTATGTGGAATATGTTGGGTCCAGTAGGACCGTAACTTGACAGTGGGTGCATGGTTTGAGTGCACACATGTTGGGGCACATTCCTCCTTGCTCGAAAAGTGATATATTGGGGACATTAGATTAGGTGCGAGCCAGTATAGGGTTTCACTGTCAACATCTGTATGAACCTATACATACATTGTAGTTTGATGCATTAATAGTAATATGAGAAAGACTATTTTGAGGTAAATATCTAAAAACACATGCAAATGGGAGTAACTTACAGAAAAGGCAGTACATTGGTATCAGAAGGTGATATTTATTGTCCATATTCAATGTATCTTGTACTTCAGCTGGTCATGATGTACCTGTTCTGTCACTGCTCTCACATGTTCTGTAACAGTTCTAAGTGTGAGGAAAGCTTGTACTACTGTTGCGAAAGACAAACTATGCTGTATGTTACTGAGTTTTGTTAGCACATTTTCACTATACAAAAGGCCTAATTATTGGAACTATGAAAGGGTGTTGAGAGCAAAATAATTATTCATAGGAATACAGGTTGCAATGGGGAGAACATCGTGTGGGGAGGGTGTTTGGTGCAAGAGTGGATCTGGTTACAAGGTGCAGCAGAAAGTGTGCAGGGGATTGCCATGTTTTGCAAACAGAATCCGTACACCAACAGCAGCAACATTACGTGTCACACACAAACACCTGCACACACACTCACACATACATGCACACCCACATACACCCACACTGTTTCTCTCTCACACACATACACTCAAGTAACCTGTAGCAAATAATAAAACAGCAGTGCAAGTTTCAATCCAGAATGGGTGTCTGTATTTGGATCGTTCTACATATGAATGTGGAAGGCTGCAACTATGTTGCTCTGTTTCATGCATACATGTTTGTTTGTGTGTGCTGACCTGTGTGTATTCCTGCAAGAAATTGGGATGTTAGTTAAGAGGGGGATGAAAACCCACCTTAAGTAATAAATACAATCCTTGTCAGGGAGAACAAGTAAAGACACTAAATTAATGTGGCACAGAGGATACAGGTTTAACTTATTGGCAGTGAGTAAAGCATTTGAGCACTGCTAAAACAGTAATAAATTCAGAACACTACACAAGAAAAATCGCAAGCCAATTTAGAAAAATAGAGTAAATTTGAATAAATAAAATAATACAAAAATGACAAAAATATAGGATAACTGGAGATGTGACATTTAAAAAACTGTTCAAATAAAAATAGCTCCAAAAAGCATTAGGCACCACTTGTGCTTAACTGGTCATGGCTGACCAGGACCTAAGCGCCATTTGAGGCTGACCGCAGTCGAGCACAGGTCAGATACAGAAAACACGTTCAACCAAACTGGAGATTTTACCCTGGGATTTAGTGTCTGATGTGGACTTTGGCATACGTAGGCAAATCTGTCAATATGCTTAATACCTTAGTCTCGCCATACCAAGGACCGTTCGCATGCCAAATTTAGAGATGTCCGCCTGATGAGCAGGCATCTCTGAACATTGGTAGGAAATGCCATGATGGCGGTTCCCGTCCATGTATTAAACGTTTGATCGATGGTACCTTTAAATTGACGGTACCATCCTTCAAAATTTTAATGTTTTTGTATTCTCAAAAACAAAATAAAGTGGAATTTTGTTTTTGAAAATACAAAACCAAATGACCACCACAGGTGTCTACCTTGGGGTAATAGACAGGGAAAACTGGCCATTCAACCACCCACTCTAAATTGGACGCATGATCAAATGACCAAACCTCTGATGGTCCTCCTGCAGTCGAAGTAGATGCATGTCAGCAATGGAGAAAGAGCAGTCTCTGTCACTGACATTCTTAATGGCCACATGTCTGTCAATCAGGCACAAACCTTCTGATTGGCAGAGAGGGTACTCTTTCACCACTATGACAGAACACCCTTTGCCCCAATCTAATCTATCAATATATTGAAAAGGGTAAATGTCAACACTAGAAATGGATAAACATTTCTTCTATTGTGTGAGAGAGCCCTCTGAACAATGTATTTAGATTGGATGCTACTGTGTAAGATGTGATAGCACTTAGATTGAATTGTGGCTTAACAGCCAGAGCTGCCAACTTTGAAGCTGGATAGTCAGGTTCGAATCTGGCGGGAGGCTCAAGCATCCCATGATCCTGGGCTAATCACTTAATCTCCCCATGCCTAAAAAAATGAATAAAAAATAATGTGTCAGCCTGGCAACTCGTGGTTGCACTATATAAAACTGCAAAAAACGAAATATCTGAAAGATAGGGCCAATTACGATCGATGCTTGCAAAATGTATCTAGAGTTGTTTTTCTTTTTATCAAACAAATCAAAATTGTATTATAGGTTTTATATCAGATTCCCAGTTCCTCACCGAGTCCCTTTCGGCAGCGGTGCGCAGTCATTGAGAGATCCGAGTAAATCAAATAGCAGGTTCCATGCAGCAAGGAAAACGCACACTTCAAATTGCTTGCGCAAGTTTCATCGGCCAATAGAATACCACGGGAAGAGTGCACGGGAGGCACAGACAGCACCCGATGCGTTTCAGCAAGCTTGTCGCCTTAGTCTAAAGTGGGTGGTTGCCATCCCTTTACATCTTTTAAAGGTTTAGTGAACATTCAACGCTGCACATAAACATCAAAGAAGGGCTAGGAGAATTGTTAACAAGGTATTTTCCCATGGCAGCCATAATGCAGCGTGGCTTTAAGCAATACATATACTGCAATACTACAGGTAAACAGAATAATTGTGCATTATAGGCAAGAATCAGAGACAATGAAATAACAATCTGCATGTAATTAGCAACCATCATGATAGTATCAACATTGAAAATGAAAAACATAATGAATCATAAATCAAGATAATAGTAGGGATGTGCCTCCAGCATGATAGCGGTTGGCAGCAGGGTTAGCATTGCTGTGCAAAAGTCCGCATATCAGAATCAGAATCAGAAAAGCTTTATTCGGTAAGAAATTTGCAAACCATAAAAGCATACACAATATTACATTTAAACATTTATACTATACATTTACAATGATTAAAAAGCATAGGTTAAGAAGACGATATTGTTTAAAAATGTCCAATAATACCAATGAGGAAAGAAATGTGTGCAAAATCGCAATCTTAAATGGATAGGTAATCAATTGGTTGACTTTTTTCCTTACGTAATCAAGATTTATATATTTTATATCACACAAAAATGGAAAAAAGAGCCCCCATCAGCAAGATTAGGATGCGTTGGGGGATTTACCCAAATCAACGTAGGGTACCTTATGTTTAATGAAATCCGTCTTAGCGTCATTTAAATTATGTATTGGTTTTTATGGTATAATTGAGTAGGAATATACCAAGTTCAATTTTTTGTCACATAAGAAAAAAGAAAGCCATAAAGGATTACTGAATTCGGTAATAAATATCTCATAGTTTTTGATTTCCATAATTCAGGGGGCGTTATGGGAGAACAATATACAATACGTTATGTGGTTATATGCTTTTTTGATCCTTATACAATTTTTCATACAAAGCGTTAATATTCATAGGCTGATTTTCAGTACATAACGTTAAAAAGACACCCTAGCGTTAATAACAGTATGATTCAAGTCTAGATGGTTCCTGCATTTAATTAGATTCTTTAAAAAGGAAGCGAGATTTATGATTATACATTCATTGTCGAGAAATTGGAGGGCCATAAAGGCAGGACGACATTGTCGAACGCCCCATATTTTTAAAATTGGCACTATCCACTTTCTTCTCAGATCATTATAAAATCTACAAAACAAAGTAACGTGCATTGTTGTTTGTGAGGATAGATTGTCGCATGGGCAGGTGGATACGTTTTTGGACCAATCATTTACCGATGGAAAGGTAACCAACCTGTGGAAAATGTTCGACCTGAATCGAGTGAGAACGTATCTATCATAACCCTTTATGGTGTTTTGTAGGTACGGTTGCATACTAAAAGAGGAAGTTATCATAAGATTTGAGAGGACAGTAGATTTTGTCGCTTCGTTCACAAATCTCAACCTCTCCATATGATGCAAACACAATTTTTTGAATTCTTTGCCTGGAACACCAGAAATTAAAACTGGGTTGAGAAAATATTCAGGTTTTCCTATATCTGTCATGAAGTTCCTTACGTATCTAATCCATTCTATGTCTAGAGAATGATCCAGCTTCAGAGCGTCCTGCAGCACCAGCTGGTTAAATTTGTTACTCTGTGACTTCCAAATATGGTGCCACAGGATTACTGGCCGGATTTTTATGATATCCGTTAGATAGGGTACTCCTAACTCAGCGTGACAGACATAGGTAGAAGTGGAACCCGGCACAGCTAACAGATATCTAAGGAATGCATTTTCCACTTTCTGTATGACAGATACATTGCGGTGGCCCCAAATCCCTGCCCCATACAGTACTACACTAGTACACTTAGCATTATAGATTTTTATTAGTTCTGTAGGTGTTCTTTTACCTAATTTTTGCGAAAAGTTGACAAGGGCTGAAGTGGATCTCATAAAAAGGGGTTGTCTGGTATTAATTGCTTGGCCCCAAGTACCCTTATCATCTACTAGTATCCCTAAATATGGGTAGGTAGAGGTGTTTGACAGTTTACTCCCATTTAGGAATAAGTCCTTACTTTTCTTGCCGCCTTTTCCACAGTTCATGACATATGTTTTTGTGACATTTATCTTTAGGTCTTTTAGTCCACATATCATAAACTAAGCTACAGACCGACCCAAGTAGGCTATACCTGAATATATTAGTATGAGAGAATCCTGAAAATAAATGGATGTACAACAGAGCGGCCATATCATATCCATTCACTCAGGAGTTGAATGACCTCTTATTGTCAGTATTAGGATCATTTAACCAGTGACCATGATTGCCACTACCAGATAAGCACAAATCAGTGACCATTAGCATAAAGTGCTTCATGACACCCCAGTGTGCAAACCCCAATCAAAGTTTGGGTGAAACCATGCAAAAAAAACTCACTTGTAGAGTCTTGTCGCATTGCTGTGGCCCCTTTACATAATCATGGAGACCAATGGTACAATGCATCTCACCCGTAGTGAGCCTCTATTCATGCCCGTATCCTATTACTAGCAGTGTAGTATGTTCCTACTAGTAGTGTGTCATGGTAAAGTATGCACAAGGCATAAAGTAGAGTCGGCTCCAAAATACTGAGCATACCAGCTTAATAAATCATGAGAAAGCAGAAAGAAGAGAATAAGAAATGTAAAACAAATGTCCAAGTCAGATCACTTTCAAGTCTGGCGGGAGGCTCAAACATCCTGTGATTCTGGGCAAATCACATAATATCCCCCTGCCTAATTTTTTTTAAAAAAAAGAATGCGTCTATCTGTAATGCAACTGGTGTTCATATAAAGCTCTCAGATACCTTCAAGTTGAGCTCACACTATATAAACTGCAAACAAAATTAAAATCAAAATACATCCATGTAGATTTGGGGAACTTGTGGTGTTCACAGACCAGTCATCCACGATCAAAAAGGAAGTCCATTTCCTCCGTTGCGGGCATATCCATAGAACAGTGCCGGTCAGGCAAAGATCATCCCAATCTAGCCCCAGTGGGCACAAAACTGCACAAGGTAATAATCCTACTGGTGTCTAGTCAAAATACTCTCACCAGTCCCAGCAACATAGTTCGGTCAGTGACTTTGTCGCACTATTGTCCCAATGGGTTCAACCTGAGATTCCACTTAACACCAATATCACTATCCCCTGCTTACGTGGTTGCTTCTCTGATCTGCATCTCATGACTCATAGCCCTGCATGAGATAAAGTGCAGCACAGAGTGAAGAAAATGTGAAGATAACAAAAGAGGGAAACATAGAAAGTGAAGATGAAAACGAAAAAAAAAAAAATATATATATATTAAAAACAATTGAAAATCAAGCAGTTTCAGAAGGTACTTTCATCAGTTGTTGGACATACTTGTGTTTATAGGGCTAAATCACACTGTGTACCTATTACAATACCCAAGACAATACTCAGTCATATCAACCCAAAATCTGACTTTATCATTAAATAGGTTTTCATATTAGAATTCATTTGAGACCAAACATGACTTTTCTACGCTTTCCTAATTAAGAGTCAGTATTTATTAAAAGTAAGAAGATAATCCAATGCTATCCTAAGGGAGAAGTAGGTCTTTTTTGTAGTGAAAACAAATGTAAGAGTTTTTAACTACTAGGACATTTAAGACTTAAACATACATGTCAAATTTTTTTAATGCAATGCACCCTACAATATGGGCTATTTAGGGCCTACCTTAAGAGTGACTTATATGTATCAGAAAGGGAAGGTCTACACCTGGCAAAAGGTTTATTTTGCCAAGTTGAATTGGTAGGTTATAATTGCACACAGGCTGCAATGGCAGGCCATAGACAGATTTAAAGTGCTACTTAAGTGGGTGGCACAATCAGTGTTGCAGGTCCAATAGTAGCATTTAACTTACAGGCCCAGGGCACAGATAGTACCACTATACTAGGGATTTGCAAGTAAATCAAATATGCCATTTTGGCATTAGCTATTTCAACCTAGGTGTGTGCACTTTTAAACTACAATTTAAACCTGGCATAGTAAACCTTTTGCCAGGCCCAAACCTTCCTTTTTAACGAATATAAGCCAAGCCTAGGGTAGGCCCTGGACAACCTAGAGGGCAGGGTGGTAGGACATGTACTTTTAAGTTTTACATATCCTGGTAGTGAAAAACGCTTAAGTACATTTCTTTCTACTGCAAGACCTGTATCTGCCACCGGATAACATTAGAGTTAACTTATTGGATTTGATATCTGTAATTTCCATATCGGAACAGGTAACCAGTTAATGTTTGGTATCTTTGGAATTGCAACGAAAAATCCTAGCTTATTGTGAAATCACATTTTAAAATGCAATTTTGAAAATGCCACTTTTAAAAAGCTGGCATTTTCCTACTTTACCCAATTGGCCCATGCAGCCTGTCACAGGGTCATATAACTGGATGTGGTTCATGGAACGAGCCGGGACTCGTCAGTTGCGGTGCGCGCCAGGGACCGAGGAAACCCTGTCTTCATTCCAACTCATCGAGCAACAAATTGCAAACGTACACCCCTTCCGGAGAAATAAAGGCACAATTCCAATGTGCTTGGTATCAGTTTATTCACGGTACCAAGCTGACAAAACCCAATGAGTTTCGGCGTGAACACCTTGATCACGGGTTGAATAATTTCATATTTTTTCACAACACATATACTTTCAAATTACGTGCAAGGTGAATATGTGAGAAACATAGAAAGAGGACAATTAAAAAAACACCAAAACATATCTCCTCTAAGGGATCAAACATTTTGTTATGAGTATTCAGAACCAATCCACATACTGATCTGTATCTGATATATATATATTTTTTTATCTTTTTTCTACTGATTTCCTGTGACTCGGTTACCGAGTCACAAGATGGCTGCCATCACATTCTGGTTTGGAGTGTTGGCAGCCAATCAGAATGAAGCTCCTGATGGGGGGTGGGGGATTTGCGAATCCTCCTCAGTTCTCAGGAATTGCTGAACGGATTTACACCATTTTAAAAAATGGGTGCTTTCTGAACCAAGAGCTAATGTTTTGCTAAATGTGGTGTAATTCCATTCAGTCGTGTGGGCTGTAGCCTGTTACAAAATTTCCTACGGAAATTAAGATGGGGGAAAACGCGTATTGGGACAACCCTTTTTTCTTGGCCCCCGCTTGTTGAATCACCCCAAAACTTTCAAGACAGGAGCTGACAAGATATTGGCAAAAGAAAAAACGCTTTTTGAATAGAAACAAGGTCCTAACTATAACTACCTACCCACCAACCTGCCTACCTATATCTATATCTATATATACAAAAAGCACTCCTTTGCCAACCTAAGCCCTTCGGGCGTGGCGCCTTCGCAAGCAGAGAAAAACAGGCAATCAAAACATGCAGAGCACACAGTATAACGCTCTCTCAGATCACAAATTGCAGAAACATCCCAATTAAATAAAAAAGGAATTTATTGGACATCATAAATCATCCGTGATATGTCTGTGATGTGTTATTGACATAAACGGTCTTGATCACACACCTGAGTAAAGCTTTTGCTGTCTTACATATACTTCCTGGGTAAACATAGACATAGGAATTATGCAAACATGTATGCATCACAAAAACATAACATATTCGCCATATTGGAACAGTAAAATGTAAGTATGCGTAACAAAGTGTTCGCAATTGCAGCATTGTACAAAAGTGATCAGTCTGTGTGCATAGTTACCAAATTAAGCAGGAGGAATACAAATGAAAGATACAACCCACAGCCGGGAGTACTGTGGCCTAAATACACTAATCAGGCACCTCCAAAGTGGCAGTGCATGTATGTTGCATCGTATGTGTGCTCTGGCCTTGGTTATACTTAAAATCAATATTTTTATTTTCTTTTTAATGCTATTAGTGTGAACGATATTTTTAATCTGATATTTTTGTACTTACCGTTATACGTATAGGTAGACAATATTTCTGACTGATATGTTTGCCACGATATTTGTGTAGCACAATATTTGTTGCTCTGATATTTTATCAGACATCCAGATTAAGTATACATTTGAGAGCAGTAACCAAGATTTATTAGAATAGTGTAAAACATTTAAAAAATGCATAATCAAAATTAATTTGACCTATTTCCTAGGGAAAAGCCAATTTGTTTGTAAAAAGAAAGTCAGTCCTAATGACATCAGTTGTTAGTCGTTGCCTGAGGCTTCCTACATAAAACACTGTGGCAGTTCAGTGAAGAATACACATCCAGAAAGGAGTGAGCAGTGGTTATTTCTGCAAACAGCATATGTATGCATCTGTGGCCAATATAAACAACAGGGTAATCATTTACAGTTTGTTTAATGGGTTTCCAATCTTCATTTTTGACATACTTACAACCTCTTTCAATACAGCAGTTGGAAAGCCTTCATATTTAGGGTTGGTCATTAGGTTAGCTAAGGCTTCTCCATCAAAGTGGCTGTGTTCAACAATACAGCTAGAAATGTCTTCAGCCCATGTGGGCACTTTTAATGTACCTTCAAAGTGGTGTAACACTATTAGTGACAAAACAATAGTCCCCCGAGCATGTTGGTGGTAATCTCCCATTTTGTGAACATAACATAGTTTTCATTGCAGTCTTTCAAACCAGACAGGATGAAGGAACCGCCATCCTGGACTGGTTTGCTTTTAAACCACCACATGGACAGCATGTGGAGACAAATGTTGCTCTACCAGAGGCTTGTCCACCACATTGGATACATTAAATAGTTTGGTTTATAGCGCGTATGTCGGCAGATGTGCAGATGAGGAATCCTCAATTTTCTGTGGATTGTTCATTCCTGCTCTATGTAAATCAGCCTGCATAGCTGCCAGACACTTATGTAGATATTAAATGGAGTAGCTAACAAAATAGTCATTAGACTAGACGGCAAAGGAAAAGGTAGGGGTGGCTTGAAGGATCCATTGGTACCAATCTGAGTCTGAAGTGATAGGGAGGACGGGAATGATTTCAGGATCCTACCTGCCAATCCCTATTTGCATAGGCAAGATAGATAGATGTGCCTGAAGAGTAAAAGTAACAAATGCAGCAGGGACAGAATTCGGAGGCAGACAACCACTCACCCCAAATAAGGGTGCTGACAGAATTGCTCACCATGTTTCTCTTGCATGCAGATGTCACCTACCATGTCATTGTAAGGAAACATAAACTGGATGTGGGCCACCCCCATGAAGAAGATACCCTAGATCCATTAAAATAGTGATCCCCCACTTTTTCCTCCTGCTTGACCTCCCCACATCCTTTGATACTCTTGACCATTCAGCCTAACTTGAAACCCTAATTTCTCGAATGGGCTTTAATAGCATTGTCCTCCTTTGGCTTCTGTAGACCTGCAGAAAAGAGCCCTGCTGGTACAGATTAGACTCTTCAGACTGGCACCCATCACAATATCTGTGGCATTTCCCATGGCTCTATGCTTTTGACAGAGATATTGAACCTTTATACGGAGTCAATGGGTGTCCCCATTGATTATAATGATTTAAAAATTCATCAGTGTATACACAATTCTTAAAGGTCGATAAATCAATCACTCCCTAAGATAACACTGCTAAGATAACACTACTCAGCACTATAAAGACACAATGCTGAGTATAAGGTATGGTCTATAGCCTTCCGAAATATAAGAGCCCAAGATAATGGGTGAACCAGCAACAAATAGAACACCACTTTAGAAATCAGCAAGAAGTATTCATATCAGATAATGTCCCAATGTTCAGCACCATATTAAGTGCCAACATCTAGAGCGGTCCGACACCCATTCGATCTCGAGATCTTGGGCTCTTATATGTCTACAAAGTGGATGTAGGAGGTAGTATCTCCTCAGGATACATTATATCCACTCAGCAACTGGCCTTTGGATATAGCTGTTACAACTTTTAAAATTATTTTCGAATTGATTGAGCTGTCCAGGTTCCAGTCATCCATTCTGGCCACAAGTATATTGGCCCATCGCCTTGTACATTATCGTTTTGGCCCTGAAGAAGTCCATCTCTTTGGAGGAAACGCATCGGCTGGTCTACCTTATATATTGTTTGATACTTCTGATCAATAAAAGACAACTTGAAGAACAAATTTGGGATACAGATTGTATAATTGTTAAAGTATTAATGTGTTGGTGCACCAACTGCTCTCGATGTGGAATATGTTGGGTCCAGTAGGACCGTAACTGGACAGTGGGTGCTTGGTTTGAGTGCACACATGTTGGGGCACATTCCTCCTTGTTCGAAAAGTAATATATTGGGGACATTAGATTAGGTGCGAGCCAGTATAGGGTTTCACTGTCAACATCTGTATGAACCTATACATACATTGTAGTTTGATGCATTAATAGTAATATGAGAAAGACTATTTTGAGGTAAATATCTAAAAACACATGCAAATGGGAGTAACTTACAGAACGGGCAGTACATTGGTATCAGAAGGTGATATTTATTGTCCATATTCAATGTATCTTGTACTTAAGCTGGTCATGATGTACCTGTTCTGTCACTGCTCTCACATGTTCTGTAACAGTTCTAAGTGTTAGGAAAGCTTGTACTACTGTTGCGAAAGACAAACTATGCTGTATGTTACTGAGTTTTGTTAGCACATTTTCACTATACAAAAGGTCCAATTATTGGAACTATGAAAGGGTGTTGAGAGCAAAATAATTATTCATAGGAATACAGGTTGCAATGGGGAGAACATCGTGTGGGGAGGGTGTTTGGTGCAAGAGTGGATCTGGTTACAAGGTGCAGCAGAAAGTGTGCAGGGGATTGCCATGTTTTGCAAACAGAATCCGTACACCAACAGCAGCAACATTACGTGTCACACACAAACACCTGCACACACACTCACACATACATACACACCCACATACACCCACACTGTTTCTCTCTCACACACACACACTCAAGTAACCTGTAGCAAATAATAAACAAGCAGTGCAAGTTTCAATCCAGAATGGGTGTCTGTATTTGGATCGTTCTACATATGAATGTGGAAGGCTGCAACTATGTTGCTCTGTTTCATGCATACATGTTTGTTTTTGTGTGCTGATCTGTGTGTATTCCTGCAAGAAATTGGGATATTAGTTAAGAGGGGGATGACTACCCACTTTAAGTAATAAATACAATCCCTGTCAGGGAGAACAAGTAAAGACACTAAATGAATGTGGCACAGAGGATACAGGTTTGACTTATTGGCAGTGAGTAAAGCATTTGAGCACTGCTAAAACAGTAATAAATTCAGAACACTACACAAGAAAAATCGCAAGCCAATTTAGAAAAATAGAGTAAATTTGAATAAATAGAATAATACAAAAATGACAAAAATATAGGATAACTGGAGATGTGACATTTAAAAAACTGTTCAAATAAAAATAGCTCCAAAAAGCATTAGGCACCACTTGTGCTTAACTGGTCATGGCTGACCAGGACCTAAGCGCCATTTGAAGCTGACCGCAGTGGAGCACAGGTCAGATACAGAAAACACGTTCAACCAAACTGGAGATTTTACCCTGGGATTTAGTGTCTGATGTGGACTTTGGCATACGTAGGCAAATCTGTCAATATGCTTAATACCTTAGTCTCGCCATACCAAGGACCGTTCGCATGCCAAATTTAGAGATGTCCGCCTGATGAGCAGGCATCTCTGAACATTGGTAGGAAATGCCATGATGGCGGTTCCCGTCAATGTATTAAACGTTTGATCGATGGTACCTTTAAATTGACGGTACCATCCTTCAAAATTTTAATGTTTTTGTATTCTCAAAAACAAAATAAAGTGGAATTTTGTTTTTGAAAATACAAAACCAAATGACCACCACAGGTGTCTACCTTGGGGTAATAGACAGGGAAAACTGGCCATTCAACCACCCACTCTAAATTGGACGCATGATCAAATGACCAAACCTCTGATGGTCCTCCTGCAGTCGAAGTAGATGCATGTCAGCAATGGAGAAAGAGCAGTCTCTGTCACTGACATTCTTAATGGCCACATGTCTGTCAATCAGGCACAAACCTTCTGATTGGCAGAGAGGGTACTCTTTCACCACTATGACAGTACACCCTTTGCCCCAATCTAATCTATCAATATATTGAAAAGGGTAAATGTCAACACTAGAAATGGATAAACATTTCTTCTATTGTGTGAGAGAGCCCTCTGAACAATGTATTTAGATTGGATGCTACTGTGTAAGATGTGATAGCACTTAGATTGAATTGTGGCTTAACAGCCAGAGCTGCCAACTTTGAAGCTGGATAGTCAGGTTCGAATCTGGCGGGAGGCTCAAGCATCCCATGATCCTGGGCTAATCACTTAATCTCCCCGTGCCTAAATGAACGTCTCAGGATCGTTTAACAGACACGATAATGAGAACGCAACCACTTGTGAAGGTTTAGTTATTTTAATGAAGGCAAAAATAATACAAGGAATAAACAAAGGTTATAGTCAATGGAATCCTCCAGGCTAAGTACGTTACCAGCCCACAGCACGGATGGTCCTAGCCGTCCTCTGCATATACGCCGATCCCGGCGTATGCCAACAGAGGGCAGAAATGAAATGGCCGACAATGCCAATCGGTAGGCTGTGAGGGGCACGAAGAGTGTTGGGGAGAATCGAGGAGGCAGGGAAACACCTAGCCGGGGTCTCTACCTGAAGGGAGCAGCCGCTCAACCTCTTCCTCAGACTGCACCGGGACGCGGAGTCACCTCCTGGTGATGCGTCACCGATACCCCAATCACAAGCAAAGAAGACTGAACCGAAAGCAGCCGCTCGATCGATCCTGTGGACTTCCGAGTCTGTAACGCGGCAAACACCTCCTGGTGTGCGTTACAGCTGGCAGTCCCTGTATCTCTGGTCGGGCTGGGAGTTACGACTCCAACCAGCAAAAGCGCCACTGCGCTGTGACTCAGCCGAGTCAAAAAGCGAAGCTCAATGGTTATCCGGTAGAGCTTCCGGGTCCTTCACAGGTGACGATGGGGCAAGACACGGCCCAGGGAGTAACGACTCGACCTACCTCCGTTCTTGCCTTACTGGAGCGCCACTCCGGAACACTGCTCTTCACTAAGCAGGTACGTCGGTGTAAACACAATATCCGACAGCGTTGTACCTCCCGGTTCCTCCCTTTATAGGGCGTGTTTTCCTTGAGTTATGTAACAGCTCTCCTGTTTACATAAGGGCGTGTTTTCCTTGAGTTATGTAACAGCTCTCCTGTTTACATAACCTCTCAACCGCTAAGCATCCTGGGAGATGTAGTCCATTTTCGCTGGTTACCGTTTTCCTCCCCTCGCATGACAGGAATTCTTGACAGTACATCCTCCCTCTCAGCGGCTCCCCACGGGTCCAGCGCTGGCAGGAAAACGCCGATGGAACAAGGAGACCAAGCGCGGAGCATGAACCCCTTCAGCCGGTTCCCATGACTGCTCCTCCGGGCCATAGCCTTTCCATGCAACCAGGTACCACAGCTTCCCCCTGCGCCATTTGGACGCCCGTATGCCCGACACTTCATACTCCACCTCCGACTCCACACATACCGGCCTAGGTGTCCCAGACGGCTTGGAGGGCGCTGGTTTGAGCAATGATACATGAAAGACAGGGTGTATCCGCAATGACTGGGGCAAGCACACCTTCACGTTCACGGGACCCATACACTTGGTAATTCGATAGGGGCCCATGTACTTGGGATGGAACACACTGTTCTTTCGAAACCTCATGTTTCTTGTGGATATCCAGACGTAGTCTCCAGTGCGGTACAGTGGCCCGGGCCTTCTCTTCCTGTCTGCCGCAGCCTTGTATCTTCTCTTGGCCTCTATTAGGACAGCCCTTGAGCGCATCAACGTGTCTTTTATGTGTGCCACCCTGTCCGCTGTGGCGGGAATCCTGTCCTCTCTGAACGGATGTAGAAATGGCAAGAACCTGGGATGTTGGCCATAGTTGCTATAGAACGGAGATGCCTGTGTGGAGCTGTGAGTGGCGTTGTTATAGGCTATCTTTGCAACCCATAGCAAGTCGACCCATTCTTCCCTGCCCTGGTCCACAAAACATCGCAGATACTGTTTGAGCGTTTGGTTCAGGCGCTCGGTTTGGCCGTCCGTTTGAGGGTGGTAGCTGGTGGACAGGGCGGTCTTAACATGCAGCGCAGTGCACCAAGTCTTCCAGAATTGCGCAGTAAACTGCGACCCCCGGTCCGACACGATCACCCCGGGTAATCCATGCAGTCGTACCACATTCTTTAGGAGTAGTGACGCCAATTCCCCGGCCGTAGGGACTCTCTTGCAGGGGATGAAGTGCCCCATTTTCGTCAAGTAATCCACCACCACCAGTATTGCCGTCATCCCCTGGTCTACCGGTAGGCCCACCACGAAGTCCAGTGATATGCTATCCCATGGTCTATCCGGGGTCGGAAGTGGATGTAAGAGCCCTTGGGTTCGGCCATGGTCGGCCTTCATGGTAGCACACGTAGGACACTCCTGTCCCCACCTCCTGACATCCACTCTCATGGTTGGCCACCAGAAATGCCGTCCCATACTAGCCACCGTTTTTTCAAAGCCCAAATGACCTGCGCATGGAGAGTCATGGCACCAGATGAATGCTTGTTTCCTTAGCCTAGGCGTGGGTATCAATAGGCACCTACCCTTCAGGGGTATCCCGTCCTTCAGCTGCCATTCTCTGTGACTGAGGAGCCACCTCCGCCATGCGAATGACCTGATCCCTCTCTTTATTCCCCTCAGGAAAGTATCCGGTTGGATAACCCCCAATACCATCCTCAGGGAAATGATGGAATGCTCGGTCGCAGGCAATGGTTCCTTAACTGCAGATTGACGGGACAGGGCGTCCGCCTTCCGGTTTTCCGTCCCCGGCCGATATGTGATGCGGAAGTTGAACCCCGCAAAGAAGATCATCCACCGCAGCTGTCTGGGAGAAAGGTGTCTTGTGGCCATCATGAACTGTAGGTTCCGATGGTCCGTGTACACCGATACCACATGTCTTGCCCCCATCAACCAATGCCTCCATTCGGTGAAGGCGTCCTTGATTGCGAGAAGCTCCTTCTCCGCAATATGGTAGTTGCGTTCGGCATCGTTGAGTTTGCGGGACATGTACGCAACGGGATGAAGCACCCCTGTGTCGTGGTTGCGTTGGGACAAGATAGCCCCCAGCGCCACATCCGATGCGTCCGCTTCCACCACGTAGGGGAGATCCGGATCGGGGTGAGCCAACACCGGCGCCTTACCAAAGGCGCTTTTCAGGGCCTCAAAGGCTTTGTTCGCTTCAGGGGACCAGACAAAATCCTTGGACTTCCTCAGTAGCTGTGTGATTGGGGCCACCAATCCTGAAAATCCATCTATAAACCGCCTGTAAAAGTTGGCGAAGCCAATGAAACTTTGGACGTCCTTCACGCTTTGGGGCACCGGCCATTCTTTCACCGCCTTGATCTTTCGTTCTGCCATCTCCTGTCCCTCTGGACTCAGCATCACTCCGAGGAATTCCACGGACGTGACGTGGAAGTCACACTTGCTGAGTTTACAAAACAGCATGTTTTCCCTCAGCTTTTGGAGCACAGCTTTGACGTGGTGTACGTGCTCCTCCACACTGGACGAATAGATGAGGATGTCGTCGATATATACGACCACGTAGATATCCAACTCCTCTCTGAATACCTCATTCAAAAAGTACTGAAAGGCTGCCGGGGCATTGCACAGACCGAACGGCATGACGAGGTACTCAAAAAGGCCGAACCTGGTCTTAAAGGCGGTCTTCCACTCGTCTCCGTCCCTCATGCGCACCAGATGGTATGCCCCTTTCAAATCCAACTTGGTGTAGATACGAGCTTTCTTGACCTGTTCCAGAAGTACACTGATGAGAGGCAAGGGGTACCGATTCTTTACGGTTATCGCATTCAATGCCCTAAAGTCCACACAGGCTCTCAGCTCCCCATTAGCCTTCGGGATGAAGAAGAGTGGCGAGGCGGCCGGAGACTTGGACGGGCGGATGAATCCTAGCTTGAGAAGTTTATCCAGGTACCCCCGGAGATGCACGTTTTCAGGCTCCGTCAGGGCATACAGCCTGCCGCTGGGAACGCTGGCCCCTGGCACCAGGTCGATCTGGCAGTCAAACTGTCCATGTGGTGGTAGCACTTCCGCCTTCACCTCATCAAATACATCCTCAAAACTGTGATAAGCCTGGGGGAGAGCCACATCTTTTTCTGCCGCTGTAGCCACCGTCTGACTCCCGCTCTCATCTGCGTCAAGGGATTCCGTTCTTATTCCACAATGCAGGATGCAATACGGTGACGTCAGTTCGATGCGATGTGTTGGCCAATCCACAGAGGGGTTGTGTTTCTGTAGCCACGGCAATCCCAATATGACGCCATATTGGGGCGCTCGGATGATGTTAAAATCGATTTGTTCCAAATGGTTCCTCCCACATCTCATCGGAAGGACCCCCGTGTGCTGCCCGATGGGCCCCGTCACCAATCGCCTTCCGTCTACAGCATAGACGTCTTCGGGTACAGCTTTGGGAAGAAGCACTAGCCCTAGCCTGCATGCCTCGTTGTGGTCCATAAACATGCCAGTGGCCCCTGAATCCACCATGGCCACAATGGGTATCCACTGGTCATGCACTCCCACGTGCACCGTGAGAAACAGGTGTCGTTGTCCCTTAGTGACCGAGTTGGAAAGTGAAGGGATGGATGAGTGACTCCGAGATGCCCCTTCTTTGGTCTGGGAGTCCTCTAGTTTTCCGCCGGTACGTCCACCACGGCTGTTACCGACCGGTTGGCCCGATAACGTGACGTCTTCGGTTTGGCAGGGCATTCACGTACGTAGTGGCCTTTTTTGCCACAATATAGGCACAATCCTTGTTTACGGCGTGACTCTTTCTCCGTGGCTGTGAGGCTCGCTCGTATTGCGCCGATGTCCATGGGTTCTCCCTTGGATGCGGTGGAAGGTTCAGGACTTCCCACTGTCACATAGGATGGAAGGGAGTTTCCTTTTCTCCCATGATCCCCCTTTCTTTCACTTAGCCTATGTTCCTGCCGTAATACCAGGTTGATAAGGCCCTCACATGTCTTGGGTTGTGGGTCAATACGAGCCACGGCGTCCTTGAGCTCATCGCACAGCCCGTGATGGAAGAGCGCCGTCTGTTTAGCAACAGGCCACTTGGTTTCCGCAACCAGCCTTCGGAACGCGTTGAGATACTGCACCAGGTCGTTGGATCCCTGTCTCAACTCAAGCATTTCACGGTCCGCCGTGTACGAGTCAGCCCTTCTGTCGAAGACTTTCAGGAATTCCTCGCGAAAAGCACCCCAATCACATAAGATGGGGTCGTCCCTGCTCACCAGAGGTACGGCCCATTGTGCCGCGTTTCCAGCCAAATAGGATATAAGGAAAGCCACACGAGCCTGACTCGTGGGGAACGCCCTTGGTTTGCACGATAAATGTAGCGCCACTTGTGTGAGGAATACCTGCACTGTGTTAGGATCCCCACTGTACCTCTCTGGTGTTGCCAAGGGGACGGCTACCGGCATTTCCACTACTACCGCAGGGGTCTGGTTCGTGAGGGAGGTGCTGGGCGTGAGCGGGTCCAATTGGATAGCATCCAGTCTGGCTTTTACATCGGCTGTTTCTTGCCTGGAGGCAGCCAATTCAATTTGCACGGTCGCTAAAGCAGCCAGCACATCATCAAGTGTTGCCATGTCTGTTATTGACCGGGAGACAGTTAGTGTTATTAAGGTTGGATATTTTGTAATGCCCTGAACGTCTCAGGGTCGTTTAACAGACACGATAATGAGAACGCAACCACTTGTGAAGGTTTAGTTATTTTAATGAAGGCAAAAATAATACAAGGAATAAACAAAGGTTATAGTCACTGGAATCCTCCAGGCTAAGTACGTTACCAGCCCACAGCACGGATGGTCCTAGCCGTCCTCTGCATATACGCCGATCCCGGCGTATGCCAACAGAGGGCAGAAATAAAATGGCCGACAATGCCAATCGGTAGGCTGTGAGGGGCACGAAGAGTGTTGGGGAGAATCGAGGAGTCAGGGAAACACCCAGCCGGGGTCTCTACCTGAAGGGAGCAGCCGCTCAACCTCCTCCTCAGACTGCACCGGGACGCGGAGTCACCTCCTGGTGATGCGTCACCGATACCCCAATCACAAGCAAAGAAGACTGAACCGAGAGCAGCCGCTTGATCGATCCTGTGGACTTCCGAGTCTGTAACGCGGCAAACACCTCCTGGTGTGCGTTACAGCTGGCAGTCCCTGTATCTCTGGTCGGGCTGGGAGTTACGACTCCAACCAGCAAAAGCGCCACTGCGCTGTGACTCAGCCGAGTCAAAAAGCGAAGCTCAATGGTTATCCGGTAGAGCTTCCGGGTCCTTCACAGGTGACGATGGGGCAAGACACGGCCCAGGGAGTAACGACTCGACCTACCTCCGTTCTTGCCTTACTGGAGCGCCACTCCGGAACACTGCTCTTCACTAAGCAGGTACGTCGGTGTAAACACAATATCCGACAGCGTTGTACCTCCCGGTTCCTCCCTTTATAGGGCGTGTTTTCCTTGAGTTATGTAACAGCTCTCCTGTTTACATAAGGGCGTGTTTTCCTTGAGTTATGTAACAGCTCTCCTGTTTACATAAGGGCGTGTTTTCCTTGAGTTATGTAACAGCTCTCCTGTTTACATAAGGGCGTGTTTTCCTTGAGTTATGTAACAGCTCCCCTGTTTACATAACCTCTCAACCGCTAAGCATCCTGGGAGATGTAGTCCGTTTTCGCTGGTTACCGTTTTACTCCCCTCGCATGACAGGAATTCTTGACACTAAAAAAATGAATAAAAAATAATGTGTCAGCCTGGCAACTCGTGGTTGCACTATATAAAACTGCAAAAAACGAAATATCTGAAAGATAGGGCCAATTACGATCGATGCTTGCAAAATGTATCTAGAGTTGTTTTTCTTTTTATCAAACAAATCAAAATTGTATTATAGGTTTTATATCAGATTCCCAGTTCCTCACCGAGTCCCTTTCGGCAGCGGTGCGCAGTCATTGAGAGATCCGAGTAAATCAAATAGCAGGTTCCATGCAGCAAGGAAAACGCACACTTCAAATTGCTTGCACAAGTTTCATCGGCCAATAGAATACCACGGGAAGAGTGCACGGGAGGCACAGACAACACCCGATGCGTTTCAGCAAGCTTGTCGCCTTAGTCTAAAGTGGGTGGTTGCCATCCCTTTACATCTTTTAAAGGTTTAGTGAACATTCAACGCTGCACATAAACATCAAAGAAGGGCTAGGAGAATTGTTAACAAGGTATTTTCCCATGGCAGCCATAATGCAGCGTGGCTTTAAGCAATACATATACTGCAATACTACAGGTAAACAGAATAATTGTGCATTATAGGCAAGAATCAGAGACAATGAAATAACAATCTGCATGTAATTAGCAACCATCATGATAGTATCAACATTGAAAATGAAAAACATAATGAATCATAAATCAAGATAATAGTAGGGATGTGCCTCCAGCATGATAGCGGTTGGCAGCAGGGTTAGCATTGCTGTGCAAAAGTCCACATATCAGAATCAGAATCAGAAAAGCTTTATTCGGTAAGAAATTTGCAAACCATAAAAGCATACACAATATTACATTTAAACATTTATACTATACATTTACAATGATTAAAAAGCATAGGTTAAGAAGACGATATTGTGTAAAAATGTCCAATAATACCAATGAGGAAAGAAATGTGTGCAAAATCGCAATCTTAAATGGATAGGTAATCAATTGGTTGACTTTTTTCCTTACGTAATCAAGATTTATATATTTTATATCACTAAAAAACGGAAAAAAGAGCCCCCATCAGCAAGATTAGGATGCGTTGGGGGATTTACCCAAATCAACGTAGGGTACCTTATGTTTAATGAAATCCGTCTTAGCGTCATTTAAATTATGTATTGGTTTTTATGGTATAATTGAGTAGGAATATACCAAGTTCAATTTTTTGTCACATAAGAAAAAAGAAAGCCATAAAGGATTACTGAATTCGTTAATAAATATCTCATAGTTTTTGATTTCCATAATTCAGGGGGCGTTATGGGAGAACAATATACAATACGTTATGTGGTTGTATGCTTTTTTGATCCTTATACAATTTTTCATACAAAGCGTTAATATTCATAGGCTGATTTTCAGTACATAACGTTAAAAAGACACCCTAGCGTTAATAACAGTATGATTCAAGTCTAGATGGTTCCTGCATTTAATAAGATTCTTTAAAAAGGAAGCGTGATTTATGATTATACATTCATTGTCGAGAAATTGGAGGGCCAGAAAGGCAGGACGACATTGTCGAACGCCCCATATTTTTAAAATTGGCACTATCCACTTTCTTCTCAGATCATTATAAAATCTACAAAACAAAGTAACGTGCATTGTTGTTTGTGAGGATAGATTGTCGCATGGGCAGGTGGATACGTTTTTGGACCAATCATTTACCGATGGAAAGGTAACCAACCTGTGGAAAATGTTCGACCTGAATCGAGTGAGAACGTATCTATCATAACCCTTTATGGTGTTTTGTAGGTACGGTTGCATACTAAAAGAGGAAGTTATTATAAGATTTGAGAGGACAGTAGATTTTGTCGCTTCGTTCACAAATCTCAACCTCTCCATATGATGCAAACACAATTTTTTGAATTCTTTGCCTGGAACACCAGAAATTAAAACTGGGTTCAGAAAATATTCAGGTTTTCCTATGTCTGTCATGAAGTTCCTTACGTATCTAATCCATTCTATGTCTAGAGAATGATGCAGCTTCAGAGCGTCCTGCAGCACCAGCTGGTTAAATTTGTTACTCTGTGACTTCCAAATATGGTGCCACAGGATTGCTGGCCGGATTTTTATGATATCCGTTAGATAGGGTACTCCTAACTCAGCGGACAGACATAGGTAGAAGTGGAACCCGGCACAGCTAACAGATATCTAAGGAATGCATTTTCCACTTTCTGTATGACAGATACATTGCGGTGGCCCCAAATCCCTGCCCCATACAGTGCTACACTAGTACACTTAGCATTATAGATTTTTATTAGTTCTGTAGGTGTTCTTTTACCTAATTTTTGCGAAAAGTTGACAAGGGCTGAAGTGGATCTCATAAAAAGGAGTTGTCTGGTATTAATTGCTTGGCCCCAAGTACCCTTATCATCTACTAGTATCCCTAAATATGGGTAGGTAGAGGTGTTTGCCAGTTTACTCCCATTTAGGAATAAGTCCTTACTTTTCTTGCCGCCTTTTCCGCAGTTCATGACATATGTTTTTGTGACATTTATCTTTAGGTCTTTTAGTCCACATATCATAAACTAAGCTACAGACCGACCCAAGTAGGCTATACCTGAATATATTAGTACAGAGAATCCTGAAAATAAATGGATGTACAACAGAGCGGCCATATCATATCCATTCACTCAGGAGTTGAATGACCTCTTATTGTCAGTATTAGGATCATTTAACCAGTGACCATGATTGCCACTACCAGATAAGCACAAATCAGTGACCATTAGCATAAAGTGCTTCATGACACCCCAGTGTGCAAACCCCAATCAAAGTTTGGGTGAAACCATGCAAAAAAAACTCACTTGTAGAGTCTTGTCGCATTGCTGTGGCCCCTTTACATAATCATGGAGACCAATGGTACAATGCATCTCACCCGTAGTGAGCCTCTATTCATGCCCGTATCCTATTACTAGCAGTGTAGTATGTTCCTACTAGTAGTGTGTCATGGTAAAGTATGCACAAGGCATAAAGTAGAGTCGGCTCCAAAATACTGAGCATGCCAGCTTAATAAATCATGAGAAAGCAGAAAGAAGAGAATAAGAAATGTAAAACAAATGTCCAAGTCAGATCACTTTCAAGTCTGGCGGGAGGCTCAAACATCCTGTAATTCTGGGCAAATCACATAATATCCCCCTGCCTAATTTTTTTTAAAAAAAAGAATGCGTCTATCTGTAATGCAACTGGTGTTCATATAAAGCTCTCAGATACCTTCAAGTTGAGCTCACACTATATAAACTGCAAACAAAATTAAAATCAAAATACATCCATGTAGATTTGGGGAACTTGTGGTGTTCACAGACCAGTCATCCACGATCAAAAAGGTAGTCCATTTCCTCCGTTGCGGACATATCCATAGAACAGTGCCGGTCAGGCAAAGATCATCCCAATCTAGCCCCAGTGGGCACAAAACTGCACAAGGTAATAATCCTACTGGTGTCTAGTCAAAATACTCTCACCAGTCCCAGCAACATAGTTCGGTCAGTGACTTTGTCGCACTATTGTCCCAATGGGTTCAACCTGAGATTCCACTTAACACCAATATCACTATCCCCTGCTTACGTGGTTGCTTCTCTGATCTGCATCTCATGACTCATAGCCCTGCATGAGATAAAGTGCAGCACAGAGTGAAGAAAATGTGAAGATAACAAAAGAGGGAAACATAGAAAGTGAAGATGAAAACGAAAAAAAAAAATATATATATATATATATTAAAAACAATTGAAAATCAAGCAGTTTCAGAAGGTACTTTCATCAGTTGTTGGACATACTTGTGTTTATAGGGCTAAATCACACTGTGTACCTATTACAATACCCAAGACAATACTCAGTCATATCAACCCAAAATCTGACTTTATCATTAAATAGGTTTTTATATTAGAATTCATTTGAGACCAAACATGACTTTTCTACGCTTTCCTAATTAAGAGTCAGTATTTATTAAAAGTAATAAGATAATCCAATGCTATCCTAAGGGAGAAGTAGGTCTTTTTTGTAGTGAAAACAAATGTAAGAGTTTTTAACTACTAGGACATTTAAGACTTAAACATACATGTCAAATTTTTTTAATGCAATGCACCCTACAATATGGGCTATTTAGGGCCTACCTTAAGAGTGACTTATATGTATCAGAAAGGGAAGGTCTACACCTGGCAAAAGGTTTATTTTGCCAAGTTGAATTGGTAGGTTATAATTGCACACAGGCTGCAATGGCAGGCCATAGACAGATTTAAAGTGCTACTTAAGTGGGTGGCACAATCTGTGTTGCAGGTCCAATAGTAGCATTTAACTTACAGGCCCAGGGCACAGATAGTACCACTATACTAGGGATTTGCAAGTAAATCAAATATGCCATTTTGGCATTAGCTATTTCAACCTAGGTGTGTGCACTTTTAAACTACAATTTAAACCTGGCATAGTAAACCTTTTGCCAGGCCCAAACCTTCCTTTTTAACGAATATAAGCCAAGCCTAGGGTAGGCCCTGGACAACCTAGAGGGCAGGGTGGTAGGACATGTACTTTTAAGTTTTACATGTCCTGGTAGTGAAAAACGCTTAAGTACATTTCTTTCTACTGCAAGACCTGTATCTGCCACCGGATAACATTAGAGTTAACTTATTGGATTTGATATCTGTAATTTCCATATCGGAACAGGTAACCAGTTAATGTTTGGTATCTTTGGAATTGCAACGAAAAATCCTAGCTTATTGTGAAATCACATTTTAAAATGCAATTTTGAAAATGCCACTTTTAAAAAGCTGGCATTTTCCTACTTTACCCAATTGGCCCATGCAGCCTGTCACAGGGTCATATAACTGGATGTGGTTCATGGAACGAGCCGGGACTCGTCAGTTGCGGTGCGCGCCAGGGACCGAGGAAACCCTGTCTTCATTCCAACTCATCGAGCAACAAATTGCAAACGTACACCCCTTCCGGAGAAATAAAGGCACAATTCCAATGTGCTTGGTATCAGTTTATTCACGGTACCAAGCTGACAAAACCCAATGAGTTTCGGCGTGAACACCTTGATCACGGGTTGAATAATTTCATATTTTTTCACAACACATATACTTTCAAATTACGTGCAAGGTGAATATGTGAGAAACATAGAAAGAGGACAATTAAAAAAACACCAAAACATATCTCCTCTAAGGGATCAAACATTTTGTGAGGAGTATTCAGAACCAATCCACATACTGATCTGTATCTGATATATATATATTTTTTTATCTTTTTTCTACTGATTTCCTGTGACTCGGTTACCGAGTCACAAGATGGCTGCCATCACATTCTGGTTTGGAGTGTTGGCAGCCAATCAGAATGAAGCTCCTGATGGGGGGTGGGGGATTTGCGAATCCTCCTCAGTTCTCAGGAATTGCTGAACGGATTTACACCATTTTAAAAAATGGGTGCTTTCTGAACCAAGAGCTAATGTTTTGCTAAATGTGGTGTAATTCCATTCAGTCGTGTGGGCTGTAGCCTGTTACAAAATTTCCTACGGAAATTAAGATGGGGGAAAACGCGTATTGGGACAACCCTTTTTTCTTGGCCCCCGCTTGTTGAATCACCCCAAAACTTTCAAGACAGGAGCTGACAAGATATTGGCAAAAGAAAAAACGCTTTTTGAATAGAAACAAGGTCCTAACTATAACTACCTACCCACCAACCTGCCTACCTATATCTATATCTATATATACAAAAAGCACTCCTTTGCCAACCTAAGCCCTTCGGGCGTGGCGCCTTCGCAAGCAGAGAAAAACAGGCAATCAAAACATGCAGAGCACACAGTATAACGCTCTCTCAGATCACAAATTGCAGAAACATCCCAATTAAATAAAAAAGGAATTTATTGGACATCATAAATCATCCGTGATATGTCTGTGATGTGTTATTGACATAAACGGTCTTGATCACACACCTGAGTAAAGCTTTTGCTGTCTTACATATACTTCCTGGGTAAACATAGACATAGGAATTATGCAAACACGTATGCATCACAAAAACATAACATATTCGCCATATTGGAACAGTAAAATGTAAGTATGCGTAACAAAGTGTTCGCAATTGCAGCATTGTACAAAAGTGATCAGTCTGTGTGCATAGTTACCAAATTAAGCAGGAGGAATACAAATGAAAGATACAACCCACAGCCGGGAGTACTGTGGCCTAAATACACTAATCAGGCACCTCCAAAGTGGCAGTGCATGTATGTTGCATCGTATGTGTGCTCTGGCCTTGGTTATACTTAAAATCAATATTTTTATTTTCTTTTTAATGCTATTAGTGTGAACGATATTTTTAATCTGATATTTTTGTACTTACCGTTATACGTATAGGTAGACAATATTTCTGACTGATATGTTTGCCACGATATTTGTGTAGCACAATATTTGTTGCTCTGATATTTTATCAGACATCCAGATTAAGTATACATTTGAGAGCAGTAACCAAGATTTATTAGAATAGTGTAAAACATTTAAAAAATGCATAATCAAAATTAATTTGACCTATTTCCTAGGGAAAAGCCAATTTGTTTGTAAAAAGAAAGTCAGTCCTAATGACATCAGTTGTTAGTCGTTGCCTGAGGCTTCCTACATAAAACACTGTGGCAGTTCAGTGAAGAATACACATCCAGAAAGGAGTGAGCAGTGGTTAATCCTGCAAACAGCATATGTATGCATCTGTGGCCAATATAAACAACAGGGTAATCATTTACAGTTTGTTTAATGGGTTTCCAATCTTCATTTTTGACATACTTACAACCTCTTTCAATACAGAAGTTGGAAAGCCTTCATATTTAGGGTTGGTCATTAGGTTAGCTAAGGCTTCTCCATCAAAGTGGCTGTGTTCAACAATACAGCTAGAAATGTCTTCAGCCCATGTGGGCACTTTTAATGTACCTTCAAAGTGGTGTAACACTATTAGTGACAAAACAATAGTCCCCCTAGCATGTTGGTGGTAATCTCCCATTTTGTGAACATAACATAGTTTTCATTGCAGTCTTTCAAACCAGACAGGATGAAGGAACCGCCATCCTGGACTGGTTTGCTTTTAAACCACCACATGGACAGCATGTGGAGACAAATGTTGCTCTACCAGAGGCTTGTCCACCACATTGGATACATTAAATAGTTTGGTTTATAGCGCGTATGTCGGCAGATGTGCAGATGAGGAATCCTCAATTTTCTGTGGATTGTTCATTCCTGCTCTATGTAAATCAGCCTGCATAGCTGCCAGACACTTATGTAGATATTAAATGGAGTAGCTAACAAAATAGTCATTAGACTAGACGGCAAAGGAAAAGGTAGGGGTGGCTTGAAGGATCCATTGGTACCAATCTGAGTCTGAAGTGATAGGGAGGACGGGAATGATTTCAGGATCCTACCTGCCAATCCCTATTTGCATAGGCAAGATAGATAGATGTGCCTGAAGAGTAAAAGTAACAAATGCAGCAGGGACAGAATTCGGAGGCAGACAACCACTCAGCCCAAATAAGGGTGCTGACAGAATTGCTCACCATGTTTCTCTTGCATGCAGATGTCACCTACCATGTCATTGTAAGGAAACATAAACTGGATGTGGGCCACCCCCATGAAGAAGATACCCTAGATCCATTAAAATAGTGATCCCCCACTTTTTCCTCCTGCTTGACCTCCCCACATCCTTTGATTCTCTTGACCATTCAGCCTAACTTGAAACCCTAATTTCTCGAATGGGCTTTAATAGCATTGTCCTCCTTTGGCTTCTATAGACCTGCAGAAAAGAGCCCTGCTGGTACAGATTAGACTCTTCAGACTGGCACCCATCACAATATCTGTGGCATTTCCCATGGCTCTATGCTTTTGACAGAGATATTGAACCTTTATACGGAGTCAATGGGTGTCCCCATTGATTATAATGATTTAAAAATTCATCAGTGTATACACAATTCTTAAAGGTCGATAAATCAATCAGACCCTAAGATAACACTGCTAAGATAACACTACTCAGCACTATAAAGACACAATGCTGAGTATAAGGTATGGTCTATAGCCTTCCGAAATATAAGAGCCCAAGATAATGGGTGAACCAGCAACAAATAGAACACCACTTTAGAAATCAGCAAGAAGTATTCATATCAGATAATGTCCCAATGTTCAGCACCATATTAAGTGCCAACATCTAGAGCGGTCCGACACCCATACGATCTCGAGATCTTGGGCTCTTATATGTCTACAAAGTGGATGTAGGAGGTAGTATCTCCTCAGGATACATTATATCCACTCAGCAACTGGCCTTTGGATATAGCTGTTACAACTTTTAAAATTATTTTCGACTTGATTGAGCTGTCCAGGTTCCAGTCATCCATTCTGGCCACAAGTATATTGGCCCATCGCCTTGTACATTATCGTTTTGCCCTGAAGAAGTCCATCTCTTTGGAGGAAACGCATCGGCTGGTCTACCTTATATATTGTTTGATACTTCTGATCAATAAAAGACAACTTGAAGAACAAATTTGGGATACAGATTGTATAATTGTTAAAGTATTAATGTGTTGGTGCACCAACTGCTCTCTATGTGGAATATGTTGGGTCCAGTAGGACCGTAACTTGACAGTGGGTGCATGGTTTGAGTGCACACATGTTGGGGCACATTCCTCCTTGCTCGAAAAGTGATATATTGGGGACATTAGATTAGGTGCGAGCCAGTATAGGGTTTCACTGTCAACATCTGTATGAACCTATACATACATTGTAGTTTGATGCATTAATAGTAATATGAGAAAGACTATTTTGAGGTAAATATCTAAAAACACATGCAAATGGGAGTAACTTACAGAAAAGGCAGTACATTGGTATCAGAAGGTGATATTTATTGTCCATATTCAATGTATCTTGTACTTCAGATGGTCATGATGTACCTGTTCTGTCACTGCTCTCACATGTTCTGTAACAGTTCTAAGTGTGAGGAAAGCTTGTACTACTGTTGCGAAAGACAAACTATGCTGTATGTTACTGAGTTTTGTTAGCACATTTTCACTATACAAAAGGCCTAATTATTGGAACTATGAAAGGGTGTTGAGAGCAAAATAATTATTCATAGGAATACAGGTTGCAATGGGGAGAACATCGTGTGGGGAGGGTGTTTGGTGCAAGAGTGGATCTGGTTACAAGGTGCAGCAGAAAGTGTGCAGGGGATTGCCATGTTTTGCAAACAGAATCCGTACACCAACAGCAGCAACATTACGTGTCACACACAAACACCTGCACACACGCTCACACATACATGCACACCCACATACACCCACACTGTTTCTCTCTCACACACACACACTCAAGTAACCTGTAGCAAATAATAAAACAGCAGTGCAAGTTTCAATCCAGAATGGGTGTCTGTATTTGGATCGTTCTACATATGAATGTGGAAGGCTGCAACTATGTTGCTCTGTTTCATGCATACATGTTTGTTTGTGTGTGCTGACCTGTGTGTATTCCTGCAAGAAATTGGGATATTAGTTAAGAGGGGGATGACTACCCACCTTAAGTAATAAATACAATCCTTGTCAGGGAGAACAAGTAAAGACACTAAATTAATGTGGCACAGAGGATACAGGTTTAACTTATTGGCAGTGAGTAAAGCATTTGAGCACTGCTAAAACAGTAATAAATTCAGAACACTACACAAGAAAAATCGCAAGCCAATTTAGAAAAATAGAGTAAATTTGAATAAATAAAATAATACAAAAATGACAAAAATATAGGATAACTGGAGATGTGACATTTAAAAAACTGTTCAAATAAAAATAGCTCCAAAAAGCATTAGGCACCACTTGTGCTTAACTGGTCATGGCTGACCAGGACCTAAGCGCCATTTGAGGCTGACCGCAGTGGAGCACAGGTCAGATACAGAAAACACGTTCAACCAAACTGGAGATTTTACCCTGGGATTTAGTGTCTGATGTGGACTTTGGCATACGTAGGCAAATCTGTCAATATGCTTAATACCTTAGTCTCGCCATACCAAGGACCGTTCGCATGCCAAATTTAGAGATGTCCGCCTGATGAGCAGGCATCTCTGAACATTGGTAGGAAATGCCATGATGGCGGTTCCCGTCCATGTATTAAACGTTTGATCGATGGTACCTTTAAATTGACGGTACCATCCTTCAAAATTTTAATGTTTTTGTATTCTCAAAAACAAAATAAAGTGGAATTTTGTTTTTGAAAATACAAAACCAAATGACCACCACAGGTGTCTACCTTGGGGTAATAGACAGGGAAAACTGGCCATTCAACCACCCACTCTAAATTGGACGCATGATCAAATGACCAAACCTCTGATGGTCCTCCTGCAGTCGAAGTAGATGCATGTCAGCAATGGAGAAAGAGCAGTCTCTGTCACTGACATTCTTAATGGCCACATGTCTGTCAATCAGGCACAAACCTTCTGATTGGCAGAGAGGGTACTCTTTCACCACTATGACAGTACACCCTTTGCCCCAATCTAATCTATCAATATATTGAAAAGGGTAAATGTCAACACTAGAAATGGATAAACATTTCTTCTATTGTGTGAGAGAGCCCTCTGAACAATGTATTTAGATTGGATGCTACTGTGTAAGATGTGATAGCACTTAGATTGAATTGTGGCTTAACAGCCAGAGCTGCCAACTTTGAAGCTGGATAGTCAGGTTCGAATCTGGCGGGAGGCTCAAGCATCCCATGATCCTGGGCTAATCACTAAATCTCCCCGTGCCTAAAAAAATGAATAAAAAATAATGTGTCAGCCTGGCAACTCGTGGTTGCACTATATAAAACTGCAAAAAACGAAATATCTGAAAGATAGGGCCAATTACGATCGATGCTTGCAAAATGTATCTAGAGTTGTTTTTCTTTTTATCAAACAAATCAAAATTGTATTATAGGTTTTATATCAGATTCCCAGTTCCTCACCGAGTCCCTTTCGGCAGCGGTGCGCAGTCATTGAGAGATCCGAGTAAATCAAATAGCAGGTTCCATGCAGCAAGGAAAACGCACACTTCAAATTGCTTGCACAAGTTTCATCGGCCAATAGAATACCACGGGAAGAGTGCACGGGAGGCACAGACAGCACCCGATGCGTTTCAGCAAGCTTGTCGCCTTAGTCTAAAGTGGGTGGTTGCCATCCCTTTACATCTTTTAAAGGTTTAGTGAACATTCAACGCTGCACATAAACATCAAAGAAGGGCTAGGAGAATTGTTAACAAGGTATTTTCCCATGGCAGCCATAATGCAGCGTGGCTTTAAGCAATACATATACGCAATACTACAGGTAAACAGAATAATTGTGCATTATAGGCAAGAATCAGAGACAATGAAATAACAATCTGCATGTAATTAGCAACCATCATGATAGTATCAACATTGAAAATGAAAAACATAATGAATCATAAATCAAGATAATAGTAGGGATGTGCCTCCAGCATGATAGCGGTTGGCAGCAGGGTTAGCATTGCTGTGCAAAAGTCCACATATCAGAATCAGAATCAGAAAAGCTTTATTCGGTAAGAAATTTGCAAACCATAAAAGCATACACAATATTACATTTAAACATTTATACTATACATTTACAATGATTAAAAAGCATAGGTTAAGAAGACGATATTGTTTAAAAATGTCCAATAATACCAATGAGGAAAGAAATGTGTGCAAAATCGCAATCTTAAATGGATAGGTAATCAATTGGTTGACTTTTTTCCTTACGTAATCAAGATTTATATATTTTATATCACTAAAAAATGGAAAAAAAGAGCCCCCATCAGCAAGATTAGGATGCGTTGGGGGATTTACCCAAATCAACGTAGGGTACCTTATGTTTAATGAAATCCGTCTTAGCGTCATTTAAATTATGTATTGGTTTTTATGGTATAATTGAGTAGGAATATACCAAGTTCAATTTTTCGTCACATAAGAAAAAAGAAAGCCATAAAGGATTACTGAATTCGTTAATAAATATCTCATAGTTTTTGATTTCCATAATTCAGGGGGCGTTATGGGAGAACAATATACAATACGTTATGTGGTTATATGCTTTTTTGATCCTTATACAATTTTTCATACAAAGCGTTAATATTCATAGGCTGATTTTCAGTACATAACGTTAAAAAGACACCCTAGCGTTAATAACAGTATGATTCAAGTCTAGATGGTTCCTGCATTTAATAAGATTCTTTAAAAAGGAAGCGAGATTTATGATTATACATTCATTGTCGAGAAATTGGAGGGCCATAAAGGCAGGACGACATTGTCGAACGCCCCATATTTTTAAAATTGGCACTATCCACTTTCTTCTCAGATCATTATAAAATCTACAAAACAAAGTAACGTGCATTGTTGTTTGTGAGGATAGATTGTCGCATGGGCAGGTGGATACATTTTTGGACCAATCATTTACCGATGGAAAGGTAACCAACCTGTGGAAAATGTTCGACCTGAATCGAGTGAGAACGTATCTATCATAACCCTTTATGGTGTTTTGTAGGTACGGTTGCATACTAAAAGAGGAAGTTATCATAAGATTTGAGAGGACAGTAGATTTTGTCGCTTCGTTCACAAATCTCAACCTCTCCATATGATGCAAACACAATTTTTTGAATTCTTTGCCTTCGAACACCAGAAATTAAAACTGGGTTGAGAAAATATTCAGGTTTTCCTATGTCTGTCATGAAGTTCCTTACGTATCTAATCCATTCTATGTCTAGAGAATGATCCAGCTTCAGAGCGTCCTGCAGCACCAGCTGGTTAAATTTGTTACTCTGTGACTTCCAAATATGGTGCCACAGGATTACTGGCCGGATTTTTATGATATCCGTTAGATAGGGTACTCCTAACTCAGCGTGACAGACATAGGTAGAAGTGGAACCCGGCACAGCTAACAGATATCGAAGGAATGCATTTTCCACTTTCTGTATGACAGATACATTGCGGTGGCCCCAAATCCCTGCCCCATACAGTGCTACACTAGTACACTTAGCATTATAGATTTTTATTAGTTCGGTAGGTGTTCTTTTACCTAATTTTTGCGAAAAGTTGACAAGGGCTGAAGTGGATCTCATAAAAAGGAGTTGTCTGGTATTAATTGCTTGGCCCCAAGTACCCTTATCATCCACTAGTATCCCTAAATATGGGTAGGTAGAGGTGTTTGCCAGTTTACTCCCATTTAGGAATAAGTCCTTACTTTTCTTGCCGCCTTTTCCACAGTTCATGACATATGTTTTTGTGACATTTATCTTTAGGTCTTTTAGTCCACATATCATAAACTAAGCTACAGACCGACCCAAGTAGGCTATACCTGAATATATTAGTACAGAGAATCCTGAAAATAAATGGATGTACAACAGAGCGGCCATATCATATCCATTCACTCAGGAGTTGAATGACCTCTTATTGTCAGTATTAGGATCATTTAACCAGTGACCATGATTGCCACTACCAGATAAGCACAAATCAGTGACCATTAGCATAAAGTGCTTCATGACACCCCAGTGTGCAAACCCCAATCAAAGTTTGGGTGAAACCATGCAAAAAAAAACTCACTTGTAGAGTCTTGTCGCATTGCTGTGGCCCCTTTACATAATCATGGAGACCAATGGTACAATGCATCTCACCCGTAGTGAGCCTCTATTCATGCCCGTATCCTATTACTAGCAGTGTAGTATGTTCCTACTAGTAGTGCGTCATGGTAAAGTATGCACAAGGCATAAAGTAGAGTCGGCTCCAAAATACTGAGCATACCAGCTTAATAAATCATGAGAAAGCAGAAAGAAGAGAATAAGAAATGTAAAACAAATGTCCAAGTCAGATCACTTTCAAGTCTGGCGGGAGGCTCAAACATCCTGTGATTCTGGGCAAATCACATAATATCCCCCTGCCTAATTTTTTTTAAAAAAAAGAATGCGTCCATCTGTAATGCAACTGGTGTTCATATAAAGCTCTCAGATACCTTCAAGTTGAGCTCACACTATATAAACTGCAAACAAAATTAAAATCAAAATACATCCATGTAGGTTTGGGGAACTTGTGGTGTTCACAGACCAGTCATCCACGATCAAAAAGGTAGTCCATTTCCTCCGTTGCGGGCATATCCATAGAACAGTGCCGGTCAGGCAAAGATCATCCCAATCTAGCCCCAGTGGGCACAAAACTGCACAAGGTAATAATCCTACTGGTGTCTAGTCAAAATACTCTCACCAGTCCCAGCAACATAGTTCGGTCAGTGACTTTGTCGCACTATTGTCCCAACGGGTTCAACCTGAGATTCCACTTAACACCAATATCACTATCCCCTGCTTACGTGGTTGCTTCTCTGATCTGCATCTCATGACTCATAGCCCTGCATGAGATAAAGTGCAGCACAGAGTGAAGAAAATGTGAAGATAACAAAAGAGGGAAACATAGAAAGTGAAGATGAAAACGAAAAAAAAATATATATATATATATTAAAAACAATTGAAAATCAAGCAGTTTCAGAAGGTACTTTCATCAGTTGTTGGACATACTTGTGTTTATAGGGCTAAATCACACTGTGTACCTATTACAATACCCAAGACAATACTCAGTCATATCAACCCAAAATCTGACTTTATCATTAAATAGGTTTTTATATTAGAATTCATTTGAGACCAAACATGACTTTTCTACGCTTTCCTAATTAAGAGTCAGTATTTATTAAAAGTAATAAGATAATCCAATGCTATCCTAAGGGAGAAGTAGGTCTTTTTTGTAGTGAAAACAAATGTAAGAGTTTTTAACTACTAGGACATTTAAGACTTAAACATACATGTCAATTTTTTTTAATGCAATGCACCCTACAATATGGGCTATTTAGGGCCTACCTTAAGAGTGACTTATATGTATCAAAAAGGGAAGGTCAACACCTGGCAAAAGGTTTATTTTGCCAAGTTGAATTGGTAGGTTATAATTGCACACAGGCTGCAATGGCAGGCCATAGACAGATTAAAGTGCTACTTAAGTGGGTGGCACAATCAGTGTTGCAGGTCCAATAGTAGCATTTAACTTACAGGCCCAGGGCACAGATAGTACCACTATACTAGGGATTTGCAAGTAAATCAAATATGCCATTTTGGCATTAGCTATTTCAACCTAGGTGTGTGCACTTTTAAACTATAATTTAAACCTGGCATAGTAAACCTTTTGCCAGGCCCAAACCTTCCTTTTTAACGAATATAAGCCAAGCCTAGGGTAGGCCCTGGACAACCTAGAGGGCAGGGTGCAATGTATTTAAAAGGTAGGACATGTACTTTTAAGTTTTACATGTCCTGGTAGTGAAAAACGCTTAAGTACATTTCTTTCTACTGCAAGACCTGTATCTGCCACCGGATAACATTAGAGTTAACTTATTGGATTTGATATCTGTAATTTCCATATCGGAACAGGTAACCAGTTAATGTTTGGTATCTTTGGAATTGCAACGAAAAATCCTAGCTTATTGTGAAATCACATTTTAAAATGCAATTTTGAAAATGCCACTTTTAAAAAGCTGGCATTTTCCTACTTTACCCAATTGGCCCATGCAGCCTGTCACAGGGTCAAATAACTGGATGTGGTTGACAATTAGTTCTTGTGTATTCCTCCTAGACATATCCACACAATGGGAAGCTTAGGTGTGACTGGATGGGCCATCACTGGCAGGATGGGAGGGAGGAGCTGGGCCCAGTTCCAGTCACACTTGAATAAGCTGTGTCCTGTCTCCACACACAGGGATGCATACCCCCTGTACTTGGTCTGGATCCAGTGCCAGAAAGGTAGGACACCTGCACACCTCAAAGTCCTACCTCCTGAAGCTTCTCCCCACTTCACTTCAAAGGCACAGCTGGCTATAAATACTGGACCTCAGACACCAACTCTTCAGAACACGTCTGGACCTGTGAATACTCTGCCAGGAAAAAGGACAGCTGTATTGCTGAAAGGACTGCCACTCTGCCTGACTATTGCTCTGAAGGACTGTTGTCCTGCTGGCTGCTGCCCTCTTGCCTGGGTGAGAAGGAAAGGGACTGTACTTCTTGAACCCAGAACCCAGAGTGGCTCAAAGGGCTAGTTGGCTGGCCTCCTGATCTGAAACCTCTGGGACACAGCAGGCTTCCAACAACCTTGCACCTGCTCATGGACTCTGCCATCTGTGAGTCTACCTTGCCAAGTGGTGCCACCCCAGTCCTGGAACCCTGAACCTGGGCTTAAGGTGCTCTGCCAGCCTCTGTAAATCCAGTAGAACTGATGCATCTCCTCCGCTGTGCTGTGCACCTCTGGTGGAGAGGTGTGGCTCACTGGTTAGAGGCGGCAGATCCGCAAGCAGAGAATCGGCCAGGGACCAGCGTTCAATTCCCGACGCGGCAGGGTTGTGGACCAGGGTCAAAACGGACTCGATAATTCTCGCCTCGGTACCTACTCTAACCAGGAACACACTCGGCAACTCTGGGCATTAGCTTGCCTCATCTCCACAACGGCCCCCCACATTCGCCGGGGATGCCTGGTTTCACCTTGGAGATACCCAGGAGGGACCATCTCACAGGGATAGCCAGGACGGGTTCCCCAGCGGTCTACAGCGCCACGACGCCTCAGGGCAGCAGTGCGCTTTACAAGACACATACATTTACATTTACATAAATCACCACTGCTGCATGGATTGGACCCATTGAAAAGACCCACATCCCATCACCTATCATCGGAAATGCCACTGGGCAATGCGTCCTCAGCATAGGCCCTTGCATCTCTCTTCAACTGCAGCATTGATGACGACAAAGGACTCTTCATCGCAGCCTCGCAGCTCCTCAGAACCAACGCATTGACCTGACTGCGTGCCGCACCTCTGACGCAGGATTTCACATCGCAAGCCCCGTTGACCAGATCCTCGATGACGACCCAGGCCCTCTTACCATAGATGTGCTGCATCTTGGAACTGGCGCATTGCTTTGGCTGCGAAGCACATCTTTGGCGCATATCCTCGCAATGCTCTGCAAACCAGGATATAAGGTACTTTGTTCAGCGGATCTAACTGGGTCCCTGTAGCCGGCCCAAGCTCCATTGCAGTCAGCCTGCACTTGTGACTTTGTCTCAGTCTGGCACAAACAGATGTCCACAGTTCACACTTTGTGCTTTTTGATGCTATTTTCACTAAAATCTTTAAAATTGCATATCTTTGGTTCTACTGATTGAAGTCTTTTAGTTTTGGTCTTGCTTCATTTATTAAAGAAAGCTCTATTTGTCTAAGTTGGTGTGGGATGTGTGGTGTTTTCGCTTTATTACAGTTTGAAGTTTTGCACAAATACTTTACACGTTGCCTCTAAGTTAAGCCTAACTGCTCCGTGGCAAACTACCAAAGGGCTGAGCAAAGATTAATTTAGGGTTGGCTTGTGTCTCACCATGACAAGGACTGTGGTTGTTGCTTGACCGGGGCTCACAACCAACTCAGCTTCTTAAAAATATTTTATACATTTATTTTCTAATCATATTTTTACAATCAGTCTCCAGGCTCAACTACAGCATGTCCTACTCTTGAGGCTCAAAGAAATCAAGCCCTAAAACGATAGCTTCCCAACTATGGGGCATATCAACAAAAACCGGCGATAATTATCGCAAAGCGCACTTAGCGCTAGGATAATTATCGCCGGCTAGCGTGGATTTTTATCGCTGAGATAGCGTGCTATTAGCAACGCTTATCTTAATAGCGATAAAAATCCTCACGCTAACTGGCTAACGTGAGATTATTGCTGGAAACCCAGCGATAATCTCACGTTAGCTTGTTGATAGGGACTCACAAACTTAGCCATGATATCCTCCTTCCATAAGATATCATGGCTAAGTCAGTCCTGAAGCAGGTGTTAGGAAAGTAGCGATAACAGGTGTTATCGCTACTTTTCCTGACGCTATGCTTCATCGCGTGGGGCTTGATGATAGGAGAAATGTCACATAGCGACATTTCTCCTATCATGTCAGGACAGGAACGCCCACTTTGCATCTCATTAGAGATGCAAAGCTGGGTGTTAGACATCCCCACGCTAAAGCAAGGTTTCACGCGTCAGCGTGACCTTGCTAATATAGCGATAAAATTATGGCCGCTTTTCGGCCAAAAACGACCGCTAAAGCGGCGATAATTTTTTATCGCCTCGTTGTAAATATGCCCCTATGTTTATTCCATACTGTTAATTCTTGGCTCCAAAATTCACATTTAACTTTAACTTATTCTCTTTTCGTAGTTGTTTTAGGTTTCCCCCCATGATCCGCACACAAAAAAAGTCATGGGTATGATTCCCCACCATAAATGTAGTTGGCGTTGTATAGAAGTTTATAATAACAAGATAAGCCACACTTCTGTCCTTGAAGTGCAGCATCAATGGATTCACCCAAAGTCAACCCATGTTCTTAGAAATTATTAAAATGAATTTTGCTAAACTCCACTTAAAGGTATGCTGGGATATTTTCCCTGGATGCGCAAGCTTCTTATGCATTTGGAAGTATTCTTCAGTCTCTGTGCTATGCGGCAGCAGTTTCCTCAAGCCTTTATCTAATTACCTCAACATGAAGTGAGGCAATTTGGCATGGAAGCTGTGATTAAGACTCTTGATCAACAGGAAAAAGAATCTGAGTAAACATTAGGTTATTCAGTGGGATGGGCAGACTCCGGATGTCCTAATCCTCCTGTTGCATGGTTAAGTGAATGCTTTTAGCTGTTGATTGCTTCACAATAGGTTAACACAATCCTTTACAACCCCCCACCCCTGGAATGATATTGTAGGGGTGCATGTTGAAAAGCTATTGAAAAGTTAAAAAAAGGTTTGAGCCGATTAGGGTGCCAGCAGAGGCCACCAAAATCAACCTAAAATGATGCGTAATTTAACAAATTTAAAGGTACTTACTTTATCACTCCTTTTTAGGACCTGCTATTCTTGTTTAGGCAGGCAGGTAAATCATGGTAAAGGAAGATACACAATTTCACGTTTCTCACCATCCTCATTTATTCTAAATCAATAGAACCACCCGCCAGTCAGTAAGTTCACCAAAGCATGATGATAGTGATAGTAGCTAGTCACCCTCAAAATAATGGTATTTAAAAATGAACTTTCTAATTTCCATCGTGGTGTCCGGGACTACATTATAATGCCCAGATACTGAAAACTGTCATTGAACGCATCACAGCTCCCAAAAAGGCTGCGCTGCGTTGCGTGACAGGGATAGAGCAGGAGAGCACCATATTCACAGAGACATGTCGCTCTCATCCCCTCTACCTAGCACCGGCGCTGATTACAACTGTCCTTTGCCAGGCACATACTTTCGCACCATAATGGTGGGTGCGTGCCTGAGTCTAACATAGGTATTGTACAGGAAGACTACCTTTCCTGTTCAAAATGCTATGCCTGGACACACTTCAAAGATTCTCTTACTTTGCATGTGTGCTACACAGCGCAGCATGCATACCAAGTCGGAAAATGAAGGAGAAATGAAAACATTTCTCCATTTAATGCCTTCTTTACAGTGGCATTAATGTTTGGCGCAAAACCCTGTCTACCAATGTTAGTAAATAGTTTTTAGCATCAAAAAGCATGGGTGGTTGCATGGAAACACTCTTGTACCATCCATGTAACGCCGCCTTGATGCAAAGTAATGCAAAACAGAATTTTGTGCTGCTTTGCGTTACTTTCCCAAACAAATCAAAGCTAATACCAATTAAAATTAATTTTGTGAATCCCAAAAAAGGTTTAGCGTTACAAAAGTAAGGCCAACCCAAAGCTAAACCTTTGTGAATCTGGGCCTAAGGCTGAAACAAGTATAGACAGCCTGCTCTGATTTTGTGCTTCAGTAAAAACCTGAATATCAATAAAGAATTTAACCTCTTTGTTTCTAGCTTACATTCAAATTACAAAGGTGCTCACCTCTTTGAAATTCAGTGTTAGCACCCCAATATGTAAAAAGTGGAAAGGGAGAAAGTGAGACATTTTCTTGCGGTCCCAAGACAGTAAGATATTTATGGGTGTAATTTTAACCTATCATTGATTACCTGTGTCTTCATTCCACAATACTCTTGCTTTCCAACTGGGTAACCAAATACTCCCTTTTAGCACTTGACTGTCTCAATACAGCTGTATCAAGAAGGCTAAGGCTTACTCCAGGAGGTCATGTGTGCCTAGAAACTCAGGGGCATACTTACTAGATTCTCAGGGAGCGCAGTGCAGCAACCGCAAATGATGTGCTGCACTGCGTGACAAGGAGAGAGCAGGTGCGTGCCATATTTACAGAAAAATTGCACTTTCCTCCCCTCTCCCTAGCACAGGTGCTGAAAGGTGCTGCTGTACACCACAGACACACCTTTAGTGCAAAGGTGTCTCTGTGAGTCTAGCATAGGTTTTGTACTGGAAGGGCATCCTTTCCTGTACAAAATACCATGTTTAGTCCAACTTGTAACCATTTCCCAGTTTGAATGTGTGCTGTACAGTGCAAACATAAAGAGATGATGGACAGAGCGCTGAAACTTTTCAGATACTCATGCCCAGTCACAGATTTGGGTTGAATCCATCATCGTTTTTTAGCTCGTTTTTGCTTTGTAGTCCCTACTTGAAATGGTCACTATTTTTTCACGCTAACTCTGTCTAAGTAAATGGGGCTTAGCATCAGAAAGCTTTGGTGGTTGATTGGGAATGCCCATGCACCACCCATGATGTGCCCCCTTGGCGCTAAGTAATGTAAAACAGTGCTAAGCACTGCTTTGCACTACTTTTGAGTGCTTTCCAGTGTTAAACAAGTTTAGCGCTGGAAAGTCAATTAGTAAAAAAAGATTTAGCATGGACTTGTGCTGAAAAGTGGATTATTAGTAGTGATAAGTAGTGACTTACAACAAGTAATAAGGCCACAAACACAACAAGAATCAGTCAATGTCTCAATAATTATTCTCTTGCTCAACCCTTGGTGGCTAGCAACTAGCAAGCAAGAGTAACTTAAGAGACAGGTGTGTATTAAAGAATGGTTATATTTTTATGTACAAATAGACTGCAAAACGACAAAAACCCAATGTAGAGACCTTTTTAAAGAATAAACACTACAGCTTATCAACATACAGCGCTACTGTGGGAAATCTCGTCGTGCTTAACTGGGACAAAGTCAAAGATTGAGGCCGACCACGATGGAGCCCTGGTCAGGTACACTAAGCGGGAGGCCTCTGTCAAAAGTTTACCCTCAGACTTAAAAATGTTCCTGTAGGATTTTTCTCTTGACATCGATCAGTCCCTCAGCAGGCCAATTTTGATGTGACATCGTCGGATTGCTTCTCCACAAGGCCTTGGTCAAATCCTGGAAGTCTTGAGCGCTAGGGTTTTCAGTAGGATGAACCTGAAATCCAGGCTGGGTCACAACAGAAGGTAGTTGGCCTGACTCTCGATGTCAAGTCAGTCACCTTATGGAGCTTTTTGACAAAAAGTTCCCAAACTTCACCCAAACTATTGGAACTTCTGCCTGAAGTTCCTCTTGAGGGTTCTAACACACAACTCAAAGGGTCTGCAATCTCCTAGATGGTCCTTGGAATGCCTGGACCACAGTTTCCACAATGTTCCTGGCCTAATCCTTAAAAGTCCACTGGACGCACTCCAGGATGGGGACTTTTAGTGAAGAGCATGCAGGTGAGCTCTGTTAACCTGTAGTTTGCTGGGAGTACACTCCATAATCCTTCTTGAAGCAAGGCAAAGTCCTTAGAGCTGTAGTACCAAATTGTGCAGCAGGTGTAGTCCTTCAGAGTGCAGTCCTTTGGGTGCAGATCCAGATTCCAGCAGGGTAGTCTTTCTTTTCCTTGTAGTTTCAGGCAGCAGATCTGAGGTGCTATGCAGCTCCCCCATATTTATTCGCAGTTTCCAGGTTTCAAGCAGGGGGCATCCATGACTAATGGAAATGCAGGGTGCCACCCAGGTGTATGACCAATTCCTCCAATGTATAGCACATGCTTGTCCCAAAAAACACCATTCTCTCAAAATCCAACATGGAGAAAGTCTCTCCTTTGGGGTTGGATCTGGCTAAGCCAACTCACTGGTGTGGCTAAGTTTCACTAACACAAATCCCTTCCAACCCTCTGATGTACCTAATTACTGAGGCTCCTGTGTGTCTGGGCTGCAGGAAATGAAGGTCAGCCTGTGCTGGTCCCAATCTATCATTCTCCCCTTGAATACCAGTTTGGCTTCCCCACCCCCTTCCTGCCTTTTGGCCTCTGCAGCTATAGTTTTTCACCCATAGGAAATCCATTGTCTACTCTCACAGGACACTTCACACCTCATCAAGCAGCTCTGGCTCAGACTGGGAAAGGCTTACCAAACAGGAGAGGGCAGCTGGAAAGCTGGACTTTTGCTCACAGAAAAGAAAGTTTATCAACTACTTTTCTGTAACAGTTATTATAAATCAGTGGCAAGTTGTTGGCTTTATCTTAACTATTAATTAGATACCTTGAAGCATATTTGTAGGTGGCTCCTGTCAATATCTAAAATTAAAAAATATTCCAATGTTTTTTATTTTTAACTTTATTTATCATTTTTACAACAGTGTGAACTTAACCATCGGTGTAGTAGCGTCTGCAGTTTTTTTCCATTGCAGCATCAATATACTTAGATCTTTTAAATGTCAACAAATGGATACAGAATCACATTCATAAAATAAACCCAGGCTGCATCACAACGCACACCACAGTGTTAAACCCTCCACCCACTGCCTCAGTCCGGTATTATTAACAGCGACGCAGTGTCGCTGCCCTCCCTTTACCCTCCACAGAAACTGTCCGTGTCGTCACCGCCCAGCACATTTATTTAGCCTGCTCATTTGCTGTTATTATCTTGTGCTCTGGTATTAAATGGTTTCTCAGCGGTTGCAAAATGTCTTTCGGCCTAGAGGCAATTGGTTGTAGCTCAGCAAACAGCCCGCTGTTGGTGTCACAACACATCAAACACTTAAGCCATTGCTCCACTGTCTGTACACTCCTGAGCCCCCAATGTATGTTCAACTCTCATTTCGCTATAAGAAGCGCTACACCAACCAGTCTACGACCTAGGGACTCCCTTGCCATGCCGAAGCAGTGCCAGCAGGGGAGTCGGTCTAAATGTAATCTCTGTCATTTGCTGCAGTTCTTGAAATATATGAGTCCAGTACTCCGCTACTTTATTGCATGTCCATGTCATGCATAGATAGTCCTCATTTGGAACCCGGCACTTGGGGCATTTCAACGTGCGAGAAGGGTCTATGTGTGCCATTTTTGCCGGTGTCATGTATATCCTGCGTATGTATTTATAATGTATCAACTTGTGCCTGTAGTTCCCAGAAACTCTGCATGTGTGTGTGCAGCATTCTTTCTATACCTCGTCAGTAATGGGGTGTCCCATATCCACCTCCCAGTCAGCCCAGAGCCCAGTGTCGCGCGCCAGCATGAGTTCCAGTCCGGCCCGGTATAGCCTAGACATCAGCCGGTCCCCTTTGTGTCGGATATAAGTAGCTTTAACGGTGGAAAAATATCAGGTTCTAGGGGGTTGGAGGGTATGCGGCTCCGCCGTGCATTTTGAAGTCTAGCCAGCACAAACAGGTCCATGGGGGTTGCATCAGAAAATCGCGCTTGCTCTGCGCAAGAGTAAATATGTCCCCCTGGGAAGGCGTCCTGCAATGTATGCAACCCAAGTCTACACAGTGAGTGTTTGACCAATGGCTCAGATGTAATGGGCACCTTAGGGTTATCAAGTAATGGGATTTGAGAATCCTATAGTCCCCCCCCCCTCCTGTCAAGCATAGCATCTTTCTCCAGATGAATATCCATTCTATCTTGCGGTAGACCAGCTGGTAGCCAGCCGTACAGTGGCACCGGGCCACCACGTCTTTCTCTGGCCTAGCATATGGCAATCTAGCGTCTGGATGATACCAGTGCCATGCATAACTACACTGCGATGCCAGATAGTATAATTGCATATTCGGGACTCCGAACTCTCCCTTTTTAGATGGGAGCATTAAGGTATCCCACCCAATGCACATTTGACGTCCTCCCCACGCCAATCTTATCAGATGTGAGCGCAACTGGGCAAAGAAGGAGTTGGTGAGGGCTTTGGAAATATTGTGGGAAAGGTACATTATTATTAATTATTGCGATCCTGCCAGCCAAAGAGAGTGGCAGAGTGATCCATTTGTCAATTTGAGTTTTCAACCGCTTCAGGGCTGATCCATAATTAAGTTTGCTCCTTATCTTTGTGCAGTACTATACACGAATAGCGAGTTTCAGCATCAGACCAGATTAATGGAAACCCCTCACATTTCCGATTACACACCTCTGCTAGTGGAAACACCACTGACTTAGCCCAGTTAATATGTATACTAACCCTGGGCGTAGTTTGCGTAGTAGCACTACACGTAGCTACGCGGAGTACACTTTGATCTACATTTAGCTACTCCTCAAACTGCGTAGTGCGTAGCTGATAGCACTGTGTGCTTTTCTGCACTGAGCAATAATTGCGAACAGCATCTTGCACACTACAACTTATGATAAAATAAGCATTTCTGTCTTTATATGCTAAAATGCATATAGTAATTTCACAAAAGTGAAAATGATAAATTAGCAAGCAGTGAGAGAGGTGATGATTTTGGGATCCTCCCTAACCTAGGGAGAGAACCAAGCAGATGCCTTGAAAACAAAAAGCACATCTTCTTGAACGATTCAGCGGTGGTCCCATCCTCTGAGGACCACCCCAAGCACAGTTATTGCCAAAAATATAATCCCAACCAAAGGCCCTGCAAAGCCTTATGGGACAAGATTAGCAGAGGGCAGTGAATATTATAGTATCCAATATCAAAATAATTCTACAAAGAGCTGCAGTTCAACTAGTCGTTACTAGATGTCCCTCACGAGTCAAATGCAAAAGCATTAAAATTATAGTTACATCAAGCTGCAGTTCCACTCGTCGTTACTAGATGTCCCTCACGACACGAGTCAAATGCAAAAGCTTTATCAAAGGGTTTCAATGCTTTTGCATTTGACTCGTGAGAAATGCGCATGCGCGGGCGTCCAAGCATTTGTAAAAAGAAGTTGCCGTCAACGAGGAAGAGGGAGCCCCGGGACACCGCACCGCAGGTAAGGCATTTTATCTTATTTTTAACATAGTTTAACTTATTTTAAAATGAGGGCGGGCGGGAGGCGGTCGCGCGTAGTGGGGCTACGCGGAGCGTGCAAGTGTGCGTAGATTTGGCCACACTACGCGATGCCCCACGTAGCCCCACTACGCCCACTACACCCAGGGTTAACTAATACACAGTGGGCTTCAGGGGGAGACCAAACCATATACTAAAATAGTGGTATAAGAACCATGACTCGAGTCAAGACCAAGTCTAGAGGATGTAGAATCTCTGGGACCCCAAGGACACACCCAAGGTGAGTAAGTAGGGACCCCATGGAGGGCGGGTGCATTGTGAGAACACAACTGAACAATTCAATGGGAGAGTCGTGGTTGCAGTTTTAAAGTTTAAGGACCCTTCCCAGTGGATTTCGAAGAAACCCTTTGGAACCTAGAATGTTGGAGAGCCACCCCTCCCGTGGATACCGAAGTACCAGTGTTACCTATCCCAGGGAAGCTGGATGCATAGGGCTGAAGTGGATCCGTCCTTCTCAATTGGAGTCTTCAAAGAAATGCCACAGGTGTAAAGATGAAAAGTGTCCGGTGGAACCCACAGGTGGATTCATGATGGAAGGGACCTGAAAGCAGAGGGGACAGAGTCTGGGTCACTCAGGAGTGACCAGGGGCTCGGCAGATGAATGCCCACCGATGTCAGGTGCTTCAGGTGTGAAGACAGAGACCTTGACTCTACAGCTGCAGGGACCAAGAGATGTCAAGGACAACCAGGAGCAGGATATGAGCTGTCCAACGAAGGATGTCGAGTGCTGAGGGGTCGGTGTCTGGCGGGAGCGCCCTCAAGCCTTGGCAGCAGCAACCCATGAAGAAGGTTAAAGGAGGTTATGGTCTGGCTCAGCAAGAACCAGGGAACTCTACCCTCAGCAAGAAGAGTCAGGGAAGGCCTGGAGCAACCAGGAGAGCCCAAGAAAAGCAGTGTTGTCCCTCAAATGGACCCACAGGCTGAAGGTACAGGAGTCGTGAGGGGACCCCTAGCAGTTTCACAAAGAAACAGCTTGCAGGGCACAGATTGTGAGAAGGGCAAAGTCCTTTGTACAAAATGTGTATCGTTAGCCCACTGCACTTAGTTGGGGAATGCCAACAAGCATATGCACTTGCAAAAGTATGCGGTGCACAGGGGTTCAGGTTCAGGTTATGCGGTCCCCACGAGGGATACTGGCCTCAAACTTGAGAGGGCAGCTCAACCTCAAGGAATGTAGGAACCCAGCTCCTGTTTTGCTGGAATCTTCGGAGACTGCAGGAGCTCAGGATTAGCAGACGAGTCAGTTGCATTAAGGTGCCTGTGAATGCAGGGGAGTGACTCCTTCCCCCCTAAGGGAGATACTTCAGTTGTCCTTGATGCTCCACAGGTCCTGCATGGAGCCTGTATGGTGCACGGGCACAGACAATGCATTGGACGGAGAGGGAGACGAAGTCGGGCCCAGTCAAAGTCAAGCGAAGTCCAGAGTGTCCAGTTTCTCACCAGAGCAGAAGCCAAAGGCTCCCAGGACCGGTTTGAACTGGACTATACACAGGGACACCAAATGTGCTCCTCATGCAGCCTTTCAGGCACTTTGGAAGTGCACCCACCCAGCCACAATACACTAAATCCTGTCTGGCAGGTGGTCACACCTCCCTGTGACAGGATGCCTATTGTGCTGCCTTCCTCTGCTCGAGCTTGGCTCAGCAGCAGGAGGGCAGAAATGTGTCTCTGATCGGCAGCAACCATTTTGTGCTGTCTGGGTCGAGAAGGCTGGTACCGGGAAGACCAGGGACCCCACGAAGCTCACTTACAGAAGGGTGGAATCATAACTCCCACACCGATTACCGTTGTGGGGAATGAAAACCTTGCACCCTGCCTTCAGGAGTGTTAAGGCCTGCTAGAGGGGTGATTTTTAGGTTTTAAGTGTAGTGACCTATAGATATAGTAAACCTATATCTAAAGTAAGTAGTGCATGCACCATCTTACACAGGCTGCAATGGCAGGCCTGTAGTTCAATTGTGCATGGCCTCTCATGGGTGGCATTATACATGCTTCAGCCCATGGGAGGTCTCTGGGGTATCTATGCCCTGGGTACATGTGTACCATATACTAGGGACTGACAAGGGTACCCCAGTATCCAATCTGGAGTGTACCTAAGTACATAACACAACCAATTTAGGGACAAAGCAGATAGACTGGGTTATTGATTAGCAGGATCCCAGTCAGACTAGTCAAAAACCAGCAAAACACCAGGCAAAAAGGGGGTAACCATGCAGTCAGATCCTACCTTCCTACACCTCGTGTTGCGAGGGAGGGTGTACACCCTCCTGTAGGGCATCCGCTTAAACCTCCAGCAGTTGGGGGTGCCAATAGCTCCTTGAATGTTTTATAGAACATCCCAATGAACCCATCAGCCCCTGGGGCTTTGCTACCATCCATGGCATCTATTGCCTGCTTAATCTAATCGACAGTGATGGGCTCACTAAGAAATTGTTGCTGAGCTGTGGAAAGCAATATCATAGCGAAACTTTAGAGATATTGAGCTATGTTATGTTATGTGATGTTATATAGGCTTCTATAGCGCACGACTCACCCGGGGGCATCTCGGCGCTTAGCTAGAGTTATTCCTGAGACTGAGAAGGACAAGGCATTTTAAAATAGAAAGGCTTTTAGCTGTTTCCTGAATGTGCTATACATTGTGATTTTACGAAGGGAGTCTGGAAGCTCATTCCAATATCTTGGTGCTAAATACGAAAAGGATTTTCCTCCATAACGACATAGCCGTATACGCGGCACTTGTAGGAGAGCCAGCGCGCCAGACCTAAGATTTCTATTAGGTACGTGCTTAAATAGTCTCTTTTGGAGATATTTGGGGCCTCTACCATTAAGTGCCATGTATGTGAGACAACAGATCTTACAAAACGATCTTTTTCTCACTGGTAACCAGTAGAGTTCTCGCAACAGGGGCACCGATGCGGTGCCCGCTGGGTGATTCATTACCATCCTAGCTGCAGTATTTTGAATCACTTGGAGTTTACTCAACAAGGTCTCTTCCACCCCGGCCAGCAAGGCATTACCATAGTCCAGGCGAATGATGACCATAACCTGGACCAAGGTTTTGCGATGGGTTGTGGGCAGAAAGGGGAGGATTTTACGCAGCATACGCAGGCTATAATAGCATGAGCTGGTTGTCGCGGCTATATGGTCTCTCATAGATAGAGACTGATGTAATTTTAGCCCTAGATTTTTAACACATTGGGTCGGGACAGGGGCAGCTCCCAATTGGACCGGCCACCAGTCATCTGACCAGCTGACTGTTGCTTTACCTATCAGCATTAGCTCGGTCTTGCCAGGGTTTAACTGGAGACAGTTCTGCGTCATCCAGTTTGAGATTTCAAGCATTCCACTGGCAAACCGAGCTTTCTCTGCTATTAAATTCGAGCCAACCGAGAAGATAAGCTGAGTATCATCAGCATAAGAGATGATCTCATGCCCCTCTTTATGTCTAGTTCTGTGTAGTATTTCACCAATTCGCTTATGATGCCAGGGGCATCTGTTACATATCCCTTCTGCGAGTCGTATATCGCAGTTATGTAGGATTGTCCCCAACGTACTTGCAGAAGACACGTAAGGGTGCTCCCTGGCCTTTCCCCTTCCCCATACTTCCTGGCTATGCCATATATACTTGAATACTGGACTTCTCTTTCTGCTGCGTCTTGAAATTACAATAAAAGTGTAGCCATGGGCTAAATATACCTGCAAGGTCTTTTCCGCCTGTCTTTGATCTAATCTTGTGACCATTTCCTCTAACTTCGTGAGAGTGGAGCAAAGGTCACAGAGAATTCCCACCCCCTTGGCTATACAGACCCCTCTAATGTGGCATGCTGCGAAAATGATCCAGTGTTTGGACTCGAAGTAGCCCAGTATTGCTTTCTGGATTTCACTGCTAAAAACAGGTGCTTGTAGTGCCCTCTCTGGGAATCGCAATTGCCTTTCTATTACCCCTCCACAGGGATACACAGCTTCATGACCACTGGCAAGTGGTCGGACTGTGTGCGTGGCAGGTGTTCCACCTCCCTCAACCAGCGTGTTAGTGTAGGGGACACAAGCCAATAATCCATCCTTGTCCATGTGCAGTATTGTGCTGCATAATGTTTATATGCCTGGTCTGTGGGATGACGCATCTGCCTCGCATCTTGCAGTAGGTTTTGCTCTTAGGGGTCCCCCATTGCAGCGAAACCCTGGGCTTCTCCTGAGGTGAACTAGATGTACTATCTAATGAAGTGATGAATATAATGTTTAGGTCTCCCCCAGTCACTATCTGATCTGCTTCTAAGAGTGCGATAGGCTGCTGTAACTCATGGAAGAAACCTGGATCGTCAACATTCGGAGAATATATGTTGACCAGCAAGATGCGATGCCCCAGCAACATGCCCCATACCAGCAAATAGCACCCCAACTGGTCCACCACCATGCTGATGTGCTTGAACTGTAGGGTTTTACGTATTAGTGTGGCCACTCCCCTCTCATATGAGCTATAGCTAGTGAAGAATCTGTCGTTCCCCCTGGTGGAGCCCAGCGAGGGTGCACGGTTGGGCAGCAGGTGTGTTTCTTGTAAAAACACCACATCTATTGCGTGTCACCGCATATATTGTACCACCTGTAAACATCTTCGTGTGTTCTTGAGTCCCCTTATATTCCAGGTCATGAACGTGATATCTGCAAATTTCCTAACATTAGGTGTTGTTGTTATAGGGTGCGTGTATTTAAATCATTTCAACGGTGTGGACTGCTACACAATCCCGATCCTCCATCGGTAGATCTATCCCTAACTTAAAGGTGACGTTCATTCTCCATTCCCCTTACCCCTTCCCTCTCCTCTCACCCAAGCCAAGTGGTGAGCTGCCAGCATTATCCCATAGTATGAACCATAACATGTAAACAACTTCCCAAAGCCTACCAAGGCTAAACATAGCCAAAACGTGAACTTCACGGGGGATGTGACAATGCTACATTAGCCCCCACTCTCTTAAATGGCAACTTAAACAATGTCTTTGATCGTGCCTGATAGGAATCATAGTGTCTAGTTCCGCCAACCTGCCAGGCCCAAAAACTAATGGCATAGTCAGGCCAACCTTTGGCATCCACCCGGTGATCCACAATTGTCTTTATGTTGTGTGTCCATAAAGTTCCTGAGAAACTCCTGCACCTCAGCTGGGTTATCCAAATATCATGCCTTTCCCTGGACATCGATTCGCATCCGTGCCGGGTACAGCATACCATATGAGAGCCCAGGTTGCGCAATGTGGCTTTGACACTGGCGAACTTGACACGCGCCTCCTGAACCATTATTGTGAAGTCCGGAAACAAGGACAGGTCCGACCCCTGCCATTTCAATAGGCCCTTCTCTCTTGCTAGTCGGAGCGCAGTGTCCCGGTCCCTGAAATTCAGCAACCTTGCTATTATAGGGCGAGGGGGCAGGCCCAGGTTAGGTTGGGGCCCCAGGGACCTGTGGGCGCGTTCGACTACAAATGTGGAAGTAAAGGACTCCACTCCAAACAGTTCTGTGAGCAGTCGATCCACAAAGCGATCCATTCGACTGCTATTTGTCAACTCCAGCACCCCCATAATGCACAGATTATTTCTCCACCCTCTCGCATCCAAATCTTCCGCTTTCATGGCTAGTGTTTTGACCTACCTCTCCAGTTTGTCCATTTTCTTGACCATTAGCGCTGCGTCACCCTCCAACGTTGAGACTCTGCCCTCAGCTTCATCCAGTCTGCGATTGTGGCTATCCAGTCTCTCGTGTATGGTGTCCAAACACTTATCCAGTGCATCAAACCTACTGTCAAGAGCTTTGTAGCCAGATCGCAATTCCTTTAAAAGCGCTGCAGCACTCGACCAGTCCGCATCATCTGCTGCCCCCGCTCTGAGTGTTGCTTCTGCTAGATAAATCCACACACATATGGGTATTAGCAAGGGGATAACATTTTATTAGCCATTTCTATGTTTTAATTACGTTTTTGTGTTTATTTTGCTTAAGTTGACCATTTCGGCCTAAACAAGATGGCTGAACGAGACGTTAAACGTGACTGCCCTCACAACACGAGGTTCTGGGTGAAGTGTGCAGGCGTCACCGCCAGCAGCAGTGGCCTGGACCTGACCCCGGGAGAACATGTACCCATCAAGGACGCTCCGGGAACCCATCCAAGACCAAAGACAAAGCTCAATTTAAAAGCCGAAACAAGCAAGTTTCATGACTTCATCATTCGACACCCTGAGAACTGTACCCCGCTACCCCAAGTTGACCAATCAGGACTTTCTAAACCCCAATCTTGATACTTTTTGACATTATTTTCATTATAAAAGTAGGTAGGGAATTAGGCTAAAAAATGCTATCGCATCGCTTGCTCTTCTTTGACGAACTCGATTTCCTGACGTTATGCTGACGGAGAGGACGGTGACACTGCTGGACAGCTGTTATCCTGAATCTTTGAGAGACTGAATTGCGGCCTAATTTTGCTGAATAAATTCTTCTTTGACTGACTGACTTAGAGGAGGACTTTAGCCAGAATAGGTAAATATGATGTTCTGAAATGCTGATGATGATTTCTAACGTTTTTTGCAATATTTCTGAGATAAAGAGTATCTGATTAATTGACAAATGTGTGGTGTCGATTATTTGAATAAGAGAATAATGGTAAAGAAGTTATGTGTAGATAGATGAGTTTATTCATTAAAATCATATATAACAACTAAATGATCCATCTCCTTATGAGAGGGATATCTTAGGTCTGAGGTCGAAGTGTTTTAAGAGTAAGGTAAAGGTATTCCTCTCATGTCAGCGTTTGGTAGCGTATTTTCCATCAGAAAAAAGATCAACGGAGTGTAAGTATATTGGTGTTATGGGCCCCCACCAGTGAATGTATATGAGTGAATCTGATGCTGAGGTAGTTGGTCTGTGCCGAAGGGGGAATTTGACGTTCCGCGCTGCAACAGTTTTCTGGTAGCAAGACGATGGTTTTGTTGTTTGGTTTGATGAATATTGATTGTAAATAGCTTATTGATTATTGGTTATTGATATTGGTTCATGTACTAACACTCTATGTTGAGTCGTGTCGAGTTTTATGTTGGTTGCATGGCTTCCGGGATGTAGGAAGTCGGAAGTTTGTAACGGTTCCGTATTAGAGCAGAGGTAAGCGCTGTTCTCGTGAAAGACGGAATTGTTGTTATCCTGTAGGTACACAGGAGAAACGTGTGACGATTGAAGTTGCACGACGCATTGTCTGGGTTCGATTCGGTGACATCGCCGTGTGTTGCCATTAGAGACATTTTCTGTGTGGAAGAAGTGTGTATGATAGTGAAGGTTACCTGTGAAATTCTGGTCTTAGGTACCAGGGATCCAACTGGCATTCCGATAACGCTTATCACAGGAAAGGTAATAGGTACTCTCTGAGCTTGTTAGAAGGACAAAGGAGATGTAAGCGCTGCTTTGTTAACGTATGTCATAATTCTGTAGTAGAACAGACTGTTCGCTGTTCTCAGGAAAGACAGGATTCTGTGTGAATGTACTACATTTGTCTTGTGTGAAAGTGCGTGAACGAAATAGTATTCAGGTTAATTGTGAAACTCTGGTTTTATTTCTCAGGAGCATTGGGTGTCCAACTATGTGTCTTGATTCTGGAGAAACGGTTGACTAATGCTTGTTAGAAGGGTGAAGTAGAGGGATGTGCTACTTTATCAACGGAAGTAACGATTCCGTAGTAGGGCAGAGGTAAGCGCTGCTCTCGGGAAAGACGGAATTCTCGTGAGAAAGGTCTATTGCTATTCTTTGGTTAGCGAAGAAGACAATGGAGATGTTTTTATGTTGTTACTAACAGAATTGTAGAAATTGAAACAAAAACTTACTGAGCAGATTTGTAAAGGAGGGGTAGACAGGAGCAGGAGCTGCCGCAGAGGCTGCTGACGTCAGAAAGACCGCGCTGGGATTGGACAGTCGGTCAGAAACATAAAACGCTCCGGGTTGGTGCGTTAGTGTGCGCCGCACTAGGAGTGGAGAAATACAGGGTGACGTAAACGCTTCCTATTGGTGCATTAGTGTGAGTCGCGCTGGGATTTGAGAATTGTGACAGTGACGTAGACGCTCCGGATTGGTGCGTTAGTGTGAGTCGCGCTGCAATTGGACAGAGTAGCGGTACAGTCGTAAGGAGAAACTAGTAAGACACGAAAGAAAGGAAAATGTATTACGATCCACCAGAAAAGGAGAAAAAGTCATGGTTTAAGAAGTTTAAGAAGGACAAACCAATCATAACTAGGGAAGGACAGTTACTTTCTCCACCGAAAACCCCTGCATCCTTTATGGTTGCGAAATATGGATATCACACCTGTATTTGGTTAGACAACTGGGTTAAGTATTCGGAGAAAGACAGAGTGTTGGCTTTTCCAGAGCATGGTTCATTTAATTTGGCTGTTTTGAGAAATTTGAGAGAGAAAATGATGAATTTAGAACCGAGACCTAGACCGACTCAATTTGAGGCTTTGGCGGAGTGGGAAGACGAAATGCATGACCGAGAAAGACAGAGAAACGGTAGAGGATATAGGTACCTGTTTGGTAGATCATACGGACATGAGACGCATGATGATCGAATGAGAAGGTGGCGAAATGCGAGTATGACTGAGGGTTTGTTTCCCGTGAGAACTGCAGGAGAGAATGAAGGACGAAAGTGTGTGGAAAAGAGGCATAATGTGGAATCGAGAGGGTATGGAGTGAATGAATCAGAGGATGATGTACTTGATGATATGTTTTATAAAAATCCACCACCATACCGACCTGAATCAGAAATATTAACTCCAAGTGCTCCAATGAAAGAAACAGTACGAATTATAAAATCGGAACCAGAATTCCAAGATTCAGGAAGAAAAAATTCCATTAGAGAGGTAGAAACGAAGTCTGGAGGGAAATTGGGTGGAGAAAATTCTGCAGAATTAGCAAAAACAACCCTAGAATTAACCGAGAAAATAAGAGAATTGACTAAGAATTTGGAAGCGGTAACTGTACCAGTAACGATAGGTCCAGTAATGCCTATTTTTGACAAGCAGAAAGACAGTGAACATTGTTTGGCAGTCCCTTATAAAAGTAATAAACCGGTTGAACAACCAAGAATGAGTCAGAGTGAGAATCCATGGAGACAGACTATGAGTATGATTGAACCAAATTTTTCAAATAACCCGTTTGTAGGTCAAAACTGTGCAGAAAAGCGTATGACAATGATAGAGACAATGCCAGAAACTCAAAAAGATTTTGGACAAGGAAATGTAGAGAAGCCAGTCGGGCCGTCTACAGAGGAGTTGAGTGAATGGTTGAGAAGCTTGCAAAAAAAAGACGAGGAATCTCAGTCAATAGATGTAGCTAAATTACGAATGGTACTGGAAGAATTAATAGTAGGAACTATCCCGACAGAGAAATTAAAAACCTACCAAGATGAGGAGTTGTTATTTGTGTGCAAAAGCGTAACATGGAGAGCGAAAAGTCTTCATGAGAGATTGGAAGAAGTGGCCAATGAGATGGGTATTGATATTGAAAAGGTAAAAGCCCTACAGAAACCCTATAGAGTAGACTTCACCGAAAAAAACATTGAAAACATGAATACCATAGGACGAATAGGTCAGATTAAGGATATAATTATTTTGTTGAGAAAATGGGGAGATGTGGATAAATGGAAGAGCAGATGGTATCGCAAACGAGATGAAGTTTCAGACAAAACTTTTTCAGCCTATCTTATGAGAGAAAAAGAGAAGATTGTAACAGAATACGCTATGAGAGAGATTCCAGGAGGAGGATATGTACATGCCCCATGAACCAGACAGGATATTTTGTCATTTACGAATGACTTCCCTCGAGTGCGTGAAAAACCCGTCGAGTGGTATAGACAGGTGGACAGATTTGTAAAATTATCCAAAGTATTGTGGATTGATCTGAATAGCTTGTTTGACATAATCGTACCAGCAGATCTATGGACAGAATTTAAAATAGTAATAGATTGGAAGACCCAGGAGTACACAAGGGATCCAAAGACAGGAGCTCCAGAGCTAATGAAGGAATGAATGAAGAAATATGAACAGGTTATGGCATTTTTGAAGAGCAAAGTACCCCCTAAAGAGACAGATTGGAAAATTGACAGAACACATCAGGAAAGCAAAGAATCAGTACATGCCTATTATGAGAGGTTAATTTTAGCCTTTAAACAAATCAGTGGAGATGAAAATTTGAGTGACAAGGATTTGAGTCATTTCGTATACAGATTTGTATATGGTTTTCGTCCAGAAATTAGTGAAATGATAAAACAGCATACAGTAGATTGGCAAAATAGGAAAATAGACGAAGTATTAAGATATGCTAAATATTTCAGTGATGAAATTGAAGCAAAACAGCGAAAACTAAAACTGAAGGCAATGTGGGCACAGGTAAAAGTAGCAGAGAGACAGGAAGCACAATTAGTGGAACAAGCTGGGTCAAAACAGAGATTTAATTCTGGGAAAAATAAAGGGAATATTGAGGAAGCTAAAAAGAAATTTCCGTGTCATAATTGCGGTAGGATAGGGCATTGGAAATCCGAGTGTAAGAATCCACCAAGTACTAATGATGAAAATTCATCCTTGAATCCACAGGTGCAGAATGAGGTGAGTGGTCAACAGCAACGACAACAGCAGGGTGTAACACAACAGAATCAGGTGCCAAAAACACCATTTCCACAGAACAAAAATTGCCAGAAGTATAGTAAGGAGAATGGATTCTACAACGAAGAACAGGTAAATAAGCCGCAACGTGCTAGCACTGCTTCGCAGTATTGGCTGCAACGCGATGAAAGCGATTCAGAAAAGGGTTATTGACGGTGCCGAAGGAAGGAAGAAGAGTGCGTACTTGGCGCAACTCTAGAAGTAGACCAGACAGGCCCATTTGTAGATGGAAAGGTTAATAATGGATATATTACTTTCCTAGTTGATACTGGTGCTTCACGATCAACTGTTAGATCAGCTGATGTTAAGAATCTTCCACTCTCGGATGAAACGATCCAAGTAGTTGGTGTGTCCAACAGACAGATTAAAACTTACCTTACAGAACCGGTAAAAGTTAGTATAGGGAAATTTTCTGAAATGCACAGATTCATAGTGTCCGATACCAGTCCAGTGAACTTGTTAGGTAGAGACTTAGGTGCCGATTACGATCCTGTAAAAAAATTCCCCGTACGACTCGTATCCGGTCTTTTTACCGTACGAATCGTACAAGTGCCATACAAACTGCCAACTACGATTCGCATGGGAAAAAGTCCATACGAATCGCATTGGGAATAATTCCCCACACGTCCTCGGGTCGGAAAATGTGTCCGACACGTCCCCGGACGATTTACCGTACAAATGTGAAAAGTGAAGTCCGACCGCGCAAGTACGATCCATCCTGTGCGTCCGATGTTACAACCGTATGGAAAAAACACCATCCGCACCGAACTCCCATAGCAACCATGGAGACATATGCCCGCATACGCGCCCAACACTCCCCCCAACCCTCCTATGTACGAGTCGAATCCCCACCCGTGTATGTACACCCGTGTATGTACGAGATGTACCCCCACCCGTGAATGTATGGAGCGTACCCCCACCCCAACCATGTATGTATGACCCGTACCCTCACCCGCGTGCGTATGAGCGTACCCCCACCCCAACCGTGTATGTACGACCCGTACCCTCACCCGCGTACGTATGGAGCGCACCCCCACCCCAACCGTGTATGTACGGACCGTACCCCCACCCCAACCGTGTATGTACAACACGTACCCTCACCCGCGTATGCATGGAGCGTACCCCCACCCCAACCGTGTATGTACGGACCGTACCCCCACCCCAACCGTGTATGTACGACCCGTACCCTCGCCCGCGTATGTATGGAGCGTACCCCCACCCCAACAGTGTATGTACGACCCGTACCCTCACCCGCGTACGTATGGAGTGCACCCCCACCTCAACCGTGTATGTACGGACCGTACCCCCACCCCAACCGTGTATGTACGACATGTACCCTCACCCGCGTATGCATGGAGCGTACCCCCACCCCAACCGTGTATGTACGGACCGTACCCCCACCCCAACCGTGTATGTACGACACGTACCCTCACCCGCGTACGTATGGAGCGTACCCCCACCCCAACAGTGTATGTACGACCCGTACCCTCACCCACGTACATATGGAGCGTACCCCCACCCCAACCGTGTATGTACGGACCGTACCCCCACCCCAACCGTGTATGTACGACCCGTACCCTCACCCGCGTACGTATGGAGCGTACCCCCACCCCAACCGTGTATGTACGGACCGTACCCCCACCCCAACCGTGTATGTACGACACGTACCCTCACCCGCGTACGTATGGAGCGTACCCCCACCCCAACATTCTAAGTACGGAGCGCACCCCAGGCCCCAACACCAGCACCTTCACACAACATCGCGCATGTACGAGTCGTACCAAGCCAGACACAAGGACAGCACTGTACAACAAAATTCCCGAAGTACACACCATACACACGCTAAAAACGCACGTACACAACCAGGACAAAGCAAAACAACACAAGAATACACCATTCGAATGGCACAAAGCCACAAAACATGTCCAACAAGCACAAAAACAACACATTCACTGACCTGCAACTGCCAAAATCCCAAACAGAGGCCCAAAACACAACCACTCCTTATAACACACCCACCCAAACTTCAAACACAGCCACACCCACCAATGGACCAATAAAAAGGGCCCACAGACACAAACCATGAGCCTTTGCAACAGACTCACTGCTGCCAGACCCCACAGACAACCTACAGCACCATACTTGAACCTTTACTACACCTTACACTTGCTCACCTCCACACACACACCTTCACAAACACCCCCTCATCACATTCACACACACACCTGCACAACCACACCCACACACCCACAACCATCCACACACACCCCCCCAACCATCCACACCCACACCCCTCACCATGCCCACTAACAAGAATCCAAAGTTCACTAGCCGAGAGTTGGAGGTCCTTGTGGACGAAATCCTCAGAGTCGAGCCACACCTCTTTGGAACATTGGTCAGACAGACCTGCATGTCTGAAAAAACAGCCATGTGGCAGAGGATTGTCGATGCTGTGAATGCTGTTGCGGCCACCAGAAGGACCAGGCATGAATGCCAAGCCAGGTGGTACGATCTGCGGAGGAGGGTCCGAGCCAAAATGACCGACGACCACAACCAGGCCAACGTCACTGGAGGAGGGTCGCCCCGCAGACCCGTACAATACCATCCCTGGGAGGAGAGGGTGATGGCCATACTGCCGGTGGTGTCAGTGGACGGATTAGAAGGACTCCGAGACCCGGGTGAGTACACAAACAACTCACCTCACATGGGGGGAACGTCATCCACAACCAAACTCACAATCAGGCACGCAACCACCCCAAGCTATCGCATGACTCAACCACACTCCATGAACATGCACATGCCACTGGCGCCACCATGCCCCATGCACCCAGCTGGACAATGCCAAGTCACAGGCCACAGAAAACACCAACACAAGACACGGTAAGCCGGATGGCGGGAGTGTGGGCCCCAAAAATCACATAGTGCAACTCAGAAGCAGACAACAATGCCCTCTGCCCATATGGTCTAGGTCACAGCCAGACAAACAGTGTGTCCCCACACAGGAAAGACTTGCCAGCAAATGGTGGACGCCTTGCATTAACACATGGGGGTAACGGCACGTTTTTGCACATGACAGCAGCTAATGAACAGCCAACACTGTGAAAGAGTGGCAGCACACACCACCACAGCAGCAGCGCAGACACAGACACTACACCCAATGGGTGCCTGGAGATCAGAAACAAACTCACATCAACAAGCCAAGGGCCATTCAAAGATCTGCAAAAAGTGTGTGCCTAGGAAGCTGGGCTGAGGTGACAGAGGGTGACACACAGAGGGAGGGAGAGGGGGAGAGAGAGGGAGGGAGACGCAGGGAGACGGACAGAGGGAGGAGGCTGACACACAGAGGGAGGGAGAGGGGGACAGAGAGGGAGTGAGAAAGGGACACACAGGGAGACCAATTCAGCCTTGGGGGGGTGTGGGAATGTCTGCTCGTCAGCAGGTGGACTGCATGCATGTAGACAAGGGTGGCCAGTGCCTGAACCTCCCCTCTTCTCTATGGCAAAACACAGGGCCATGTCTCAACCTGTGCACGAGCACAACGCCAGCTACCTGCATTATCTAAGTGTGTGGAACAACTCCATGTGCCCACGTACAGTGCAACACGGAAGGCGCCAATGCATGGCTCGCCACACCTGCTCACTCCACTGCTGACTGCAGTCACAATTGACGCAGCAAGTAAGACTGTGCCACACATAGGTAAAGTCGCAAAAGCTGTGGCCAAGGGACTGTGAGTGGAATGCAAGACATATCCAACTTCCCAGGGGAAATGTGCCAACTTAGAAATGAATGAAACATGGATGTTGCATGGAACAAAATTAACATTGTCTCTCTCACACACAGGTCAACGTCGTGGATCACCCCCCTACACTGGGGGGGAAGACTCACAGGACCCGGCTCGGCGGGATGACGGACCCACCGGCAGCGATGACTCTCACCACTCTGTGGACGAACCCGACCCTGACCAACCTGGCCCCTCTGGTGTCCAACCACCTGCAGCACCTGCGTCAGGTACAACTGGGCCAACCACCACCCCCACTCCTGCCACATCCCAGGAGACACCCAGGATCCCTGCCCCACCACCACAATGCAGCCAGGCTGGCCAGGAGGGACACGGTGTACCGGGCACCCAGGAGGAGGCAGGCGACAACGCCAATGCCACCCCTCAGGGGTCCTGGAGACCCGATGTGCCCACAAGGGCAGGCCAGGTGCAAGTGGGCAGGGGTGGTGGGAGTGGAGGACGGCGGAATGCGCGAGCCTGACCAGTTGGCTGCGGAACCGGTATATTCCCATGTCAGAAACATCCTGGACACATACCGGCAGGACACCACGGGCATGGCCCAGGTTGTGTCCATCCTCGAGGAGATCAAGACCCAGCAGACCCAGCAACATGCGGAGCAACATGCCTGTCTACTGCGACACCAAGGGCGGATGGAGGACAGACAGGCTGAGCTTGTGACGGTGTTCACGGGAATTCACAGTACACTCCGTCGGATAGCCGACAACATGGGCAACCCTCCCTGTGCCACCAGGCGTAGAACATCACCACCCACAGGGAGGGATGAGGAGGAGGAGGAGACATTCGACGGAGCATCCCAAACATCGTCATGGCCTGCTTCTGAGGGTCCCCGTAGGAGGGCGGGTCGTCCACGGAAAAGACCATGAGGGTCAGCGCAACAGCACCATCTCCCAGGACACCTGGCCTGGCACCTGGCCCACTGGACCAACAGCAGCACAGCAGCAAAAGACATTCTCTGCCACATGGACTTGCTGGTCACTGTCTGACCAATGTTGACAAAGAATGTGGCATGGACTCTGAGGATTTCCAATGGCAAGGACACCAACTCCCCTAGTGAACTTTGGATTCCACACACCCGGAAAGCCCCTCATGTCATACCCCCCCCCGCGTACCCCAACCAAAATAAAAAGTAACACGATAAAGAGAAGATGCCTACATTTTGCATTATTACCTTACATGTGTCTTGTAAAGTCTAACCATGCCTGAGTTCTCATTTGACTTCAACCATCCACACCCTGGGGCCTGAGTCTGGCACAGGACACACATGGGTCACATTGTATTAGGCAAGACAGACATGGAGCACCATACACACCCGTGATGGGCCCAACCAGCTGAGGGGGTGGCCGCACAACCGTGCCGACAGACATATTGAGTACAGCCACAGCCATGCGCAGAGGTCAGGGATTATGTGGAGTGTCCTGTGGGGCACCCAGGTATGTGTGGACAGGTTGCAGAACCATGTCCTGCAAGCTTGAGTCAGGTGGATGCAGAGAATGGTGGCCTGGCCAACGTTGGATGCATGGGGATGGCACATGTCACAATACCCACACAGTCATGGACATCATGCACAATACACAGTCTAATCCCACACAAACAGCTTGGATCTTGCTACTCTACACATAGACACATAGCCACTATCACGGAAAACCATGCCAGACATGCCGGATGCACCGTGGCAACACACCAGCATTGACTGAGAATAGGCACCTTGGAGGCATAGGGACACCTTTATTATTCATGTATTCGGGAATGCAGAGGCAACTCGGAGTACACATGAACAGGTCATGTGGAGTAAGATGTGGGTCCAACACTGGAACCCCCCTTCTGCAGCACAAATGCGTGATAGCCATGAAACTGGCACACAAGTGTCGGCTAACAGCTAAACACCCCCTGCTGCTCACGGAGAGGCTGCCATACACCATTGATCCTCTGATGTGGAAGTCCCACAACATGTCAAGCCAATGCAAACCGTATGTGTCCGAGGGCAGTGTAACACACATTGATGCCATCATCACAATCCACAATCCCATCACAGATGACTGTCAACAAGTCTGACCATCTATTCAGGTGTACCCAGCTGCATGTCATGTGTCCCATGGTGATGCGACATGTCTGCAGAGGAACCAAACATCGACAGGGGCAGTGTGCACACATCGTAAACAACTGCCACACCCAATACACCCCTGATGCATCCCTTACCCTAAGGAGACTTCCAAACTTGTCCGTGCGTGTAACGCTGAGTCAGCACACGATGACGTGTCCATGAGGAATAGCAGTGCCACAACAATGCAACCAGCAGACGGCATGCGCAAGTACCTGGGGATGAGAGACACACAAGAAGTCAGCCACAAAATGCACAGCCACTTGCATGTGCATGTACTCGACACATGTAAGGATGACAACATGCTAGGTCACAATTATGACTGGGGAAATACACTCATCACTGGCACCATCACTCCAGTGACACATCCACACACACCTCTGACTCACGTGGCATACATGCAGATGGACACACACATCGCAACACATGCCACACGGGGACCAATGCGTGCACACACAGACACTGGTACTCACCACTAAGCAAAGAAGACGCGTATGAGCCGACTCCGGATGTCCTCTTGCGGAACCACATCCTCCACATCACTAGCCCCATTGCCAAGCCCTTCGTCCTCCATCGGTGGATGGTCCTGATCATCTTGATCCAGGATGAGTGGCACAGCTTTCTCAACTGCCATGTTGTGCAGCATGCAGCAGACCATGAAGATTTTGCAGACCTTCGCCGGGGCATATGGGAGGGCGCCGCCGGTCTTGTGGAGGCATCTGAATCACCATGTTGGACAGACACACCACAAGGGCATTGATGGAGTGGTAGTGCTTTCGATTCCTGTACGCTACCTCCTGTGCCTGTGGTGGTAACAAAGCCACATGTGTCCCATCTATGGACCCAATGACATGGGGCATCCCTCCCAGGGCATAGAATGCACGCTTGACCCCAGTCAACAGTTCAGGAGTTGGGAAATGGATGAACTCATCCAGGTGAAGCAACATGGCCTCTAAGAAATCATGCAGCACACGGCTGAACATGCTCTGGGACATGCCACCAACATGAGCTATGGTATATTGAAAGGTACCCGTGGCAAGAAAATGTAGTGCTGCCATTACCTTCAGCTTGGGTGTCAGTGCCGTAGGATACCTTTGCAGCGGTTGCAGGTGTGGTGCCAGCCTCGCCATCAACTCCTCAATCAACGGTTGGGGGAAGCGGTAGCACCGTATACAGTCATTCTCCCGCATGTCAGCCAAGTCCGGAATTGGTCGGGGAAGAGGCGGCGCTCTGCAATAATTTGGAAGTGACAAGGAAGAGTGAGTGCACTACAACAACAATTTATTTGTACTGAGCACATGTTAATCTGTCAATACACATATGCGACATACGGAGTCAGGTATGTGCCACATGCCCTGGACACGTATGGCTGCCAGGTGACACTCCTACCAAGACACAGCTACACACGGAGATTGTGAACCTCCACATGCCATGGCATGGGATTAGCTGTGTCCCAGTGTAAGTGAACAGCCAGACGCAACACAGGAGTGACATACATCAACACATCAGCAGAAGTAGGATGTCGATTTCAGAGACTGGTAGTGGAACACTAGAGCCACAGGTCACATGACATTACACTAGGACAGCCCACACACCTTGCCAATAAGGTGTACATGTAATGACTCACCACACATTCATTGAGAGGATGCAGACATGTCCTTGTTACGCTACTCTGTGTCCCATGCATACATACGCACCTCACATCCGATACCACATGTGGCCTGGTGTGCGTAACAGTGTGCCATGTCCATCTACACACAGACACATGTTGGTTGCTGCAACAGCTGATGCTTTTGAGGGAGCACCAACATCAAGCTAATGGGAACACCCCACACATACATGACATAGACACATCGTGCACCGTGGGTAGTCACATGTCTGGTGTGGTAACCCCTGTAGCGGGCATCAGGGGACACTTGCGTGTGTTGTTGACTGTGCCATGCCAGTGACGCTCATCCCAAGTGTGCAGTACGACATGCACACATGTCAAAGGAGTTAAGGGTATGCCTGGCACACATTGCACCGTCACACATAACATCTGTACACATCTCATCATACATCTGGTGCCTTCTCGACTCAGGAGTAATGTGCCACATCACAGCCTTTCACACCTGTACCCCACACATGTAGTACTGCCCAGACAATGCCCTTATGTCCATCCATGGACAAGTACGTCAGCCCTATTCCTTCCTGTGTGCTGCCTGTCACCACCGTGATGTGTGAGAGGCACCGTACATTCGCTCAGAGGGCCTGTGTACATTCCCTATCACTATGGGAGTGCTGCCGTATGTGTACCCATAGTGATAGTGAGCGTACAGGCGTGTGTACGGTCCGTATCACTATGGGTACGCATACGCGAGAACACCCATAGTGATAGTGAGCGTACGCACGCGTGTACGGTCCGTATCACTATGGGTACGCATACGCGAGAACACCCATAGTGATAGTGAGCGTACAGGCGTGTGTACGGTCCGTACCACTATGGGTACGCATACGCGAGAACACCCATAGTGGTACGGACCGTACACACGCCTGTACGCTCACTATTACTATGGGTGTTCTCGCGTATGCGTACCCATAGTGGTACGGACCGTACACACGCCTGTACGCTCACTATCACTATGAGTGTTCTCGCGTATGCGTACCCATAGTGGTACGGACCGTACACATGCCGGTACGCTCACTATCACTATGGGTACGCATACACGAGCACACCCATAGTGATAGTGAGCGTACAGGCGTGTGTATGGTCCGTACCACTATGGGTGTTCTCGCGTATGCATACCCATAGTGGTACGGACCGTACACGCGTGCGTACGCTCACTATCACTATGGGTACGCATACGCGAGCACACCCATAGTGATACGGACCGTACACACGCCTGTACGGGCCATTGCTATGCATTTGGGGTGCCCTAGGGCCCCGGTACGCACCGTACCTGTGTGTGAAACTCCAAATTACATAGGGGACACATGAGGGACAAGTATAAAGGCCTACATGCATGCTGGTTGTCATGGAGACCAAGTTTAAAGTTTGAATTTTTTTCAGCAGGTGCACAGCAGTAGTCAGTTTGAATGAATCTACTTTGTTGCAATGTGGTTCTGGAGTTGACATCATGCTCAAGAAAAAAACACAATAAGAACCCACTGACTGTGCTAGGTTTGAAGGGATTGGAGGAAACATAGGATGCAAATGTGAGTGACCAATCACTCTGTACTCCTGTGCATGAAACAGGCCAGCAAGGCAGATATAAGGCAGCCAGGTCCCATGAGGGAGCACTTGCCTGCACATCTTTGGATTCTACGACCCAGCTGCTGCTACTGATTCCCTGGAACCATGTCAAGGTCTGTGGAGAGGGCACAGCCTTTCACCCTGGAGGAGAACCTGGCATTGCTGGATGTGATCCTCCCACAGTACCCCCTGCTGTATGGGCGACCAGGGTATCAGGTGAGTGCAGAGTCTACTAGCACAGACTGTGTCCCTTGTTTGTGACTGTGACTTCTGGCATTGTGTCCAGGTGTGACACACATGCTATGTACTGTCCCAGGGGGAGAATGCCTGATGTCTCCCAGCCAGAGCATGCTGTGGTGCATGTCTGCCGTCCTCACTTGCATTGTGTTTACTGTGACAATCACTGCATGGTGCATGCCACATTCTGCCTGTCTTGTCCTCCTGGGAATGTAGCCTCTACAGTCCTCATTTTATTATGTGGTCAGCCCAGTGTGACAGGTGACTGTACCCACAGATGTGTGTTAGTTCTGTGTACCTGTGCTGAGAGTGTCCACATGATGTGTTCGTACCCTGGACATCGGTGTGTGTGTAAGTCCCCTGTCATGTGGGTGGGTGCATATGTGGAGTGTGGCACCCGGGGTGCATGAGGGATGGATATACCCTGCCCATGTGATGTGAGCAGGGAGCAGTGCTGTGTGTCTGACGTGCAGAGCCAGCCCCACACCTGTGAGCCCCCCGTCTAGTGGCACATGTGCAGAGTGAGGTTTGTCGCTGCATTTGGCAATGGCAGGTGAATGTCCTGTACCTGTGTGTGTCTGTGTACTCTGCTGAGGTAGCGTCAGTGGCCTGTGGCATGTGACTGCTTAGAGGTGCTGCACATTATCCTGGTGTAGCTTGTGATGCACAGTGTGAGCCTGGATCATTGATTGTGTCGTTGCCCTCATTCCACCTGTGTACTTTCAATGGCACGTACTGCTTTTGCCCTTCCCCCGAGGATCATGTCCCTATGACAAAGGTGCAATGCGTTGGATGCATACTATGCCTTGTAAACAGCAAATTTGTTCTAATATGTGTCTCTGTGACATGTGCCAGGTGTATTGATGTAGTGTCACTTGTTCATCCTCACAGGTAGGCGCCTCCGCCAAGAAGCAGATATGGATGAACGCCGTCAGTGCCGTGAGGAGGACGGACGGTCGCAAGCGGCGCATGGCCCAGGTGAGGAAACGCTGGCAGGATATCCGGTGCTGGATGCGGAGGATCGCACGGGTCCTGCTGGGGGACTCACCTGAGACCCATAAGAACCGCGGACGCCGCCGTCTGACCCACATCCACAAGCGTGTGCTGGCGGTGGTATTTCCAGACTTGGACAGGCGCTTACAGGAGAAGCAGCAGCAGGAAGGGGGTAGGTACATGTGTGTTTGTTGTGTGTCACCAGCATTTGTAAGTGCACAGTTGCATGGATACACTGCCAGGGTTTAAAGGTGCTGTGCAGATCCAGTTACCCACAGTATAGCGGTGCTCTCCTGCCTCCCTTCCCCTCCTTGCAATGTGTTCCCTGGTCTGTGTGTAGTCACTCCTTCACAAGGTTATGTAGGCTGGCACTTTCTCCACGTGAAGTATGCCTGTAGCATCATGTGTGGGGGTGGTGTGTAACGGGTTTTGGGACCTTGCCTGTGCCCTGTCCAGTTCAGTACTTGTGGGTTCCATGTCAGTTGGCACTGATGCTGAGTCCAGACATGGGAGTTAGTCTCTCAAGTGTCATGCCTTACAGCACGCATGTCCTATGTTGTGGCCTGTGACATGATGTGCATGAGTGTGCGATACGCATAGTGCAGGGATGGTGGCGTGTGTTGCAGTCATTCCCATTCTGGACCATGGAGTTGTATGGCCACTACTGTCCCCTGGGGCATGTTTTCCTAGGTGTCATGTGTGTCATCACAAAACGTGGACACTCTCAGTGTCTACAGCATAGGTTGTGCTCTGTGCCATATTCCCCTGGCACCATGTATATTGACGTAAAATGTAGTACAAGTGTCCACTGTACAGCCTGACCTGATTTTCCTTGTTCATACTCACGGTGGCCAGTGTCTGTGTGTCTTGTTAGAATCATCTGATGATGACCATTTGTACATGATTATTTGGACAGGCGCACCTTGGGTATTTTGTGTCCAATCTTGCATTTATCCAGCCCATGTGTATTTCACCCAGACTAAGAGATGTAAGTGCTTCCTGTGTCTCAACACATTGTCTCATGTAGGGGATGGTTGGTGCGGGCAAAGCCTACATGTCAAAACCTTGCTAGGTCTGGCCAGTGTGTAATGTTTGTCTGCACATACACTCAAGGTGCAGTGAGCCAGTCATGGTGGGCATGTTTTCAGTATTACCTATGCAGCATGTGCCTCAAGTTCATGGATATGGTCCCTGCTCATCCCTATTTTCAGCACCGCTGTGTGGTGCAGATGCAGTGCTGGATTGTCCCCAGGGCCTGGCTCCTCTGTCAAATTCCATTTCATGTCATTTGCTATTGTGTCATGCTCTCCATAGTTTTTCAGTGGCATGGTGGGTCAACCAACTGTGTGTTGCATGCCCTACATCTGTACCTTGTTTTGTAGATGTTACTGATCTTTCTTTTCAGGCTATGCACTGTAACCTATGTAGATTGGACTCATGTGACATATGTATACAGGTGCATGATTAATTGCTGTCTCTTCACCTTGCCCACAGCATCATCGGGGGACACGGAGTGAGACATGAGCACAGACGGAGCGGAGGGACCGAGCACCAGTGCCAGCGGTGACATCGTGCCTGGCACATCGAGTGGAACTGAGGCGGAGGAGAGTGAGGCCGAGGACCTGTCCACTGGCACGACAGAATATGAAGCTGACGGGTCCGAGGATGATCTCTTCGAGTGGGCGGAGGCTGCACCAGCAGCTGACAGTGGCACAACATCTCTCCCCGCCCCCTCCATTGCCATCAGCCGCCTCCCACTTGCTCGTGTCCCTTCCCAGCGTGCCCAGTCACTGCATGTCTCCTTCCTGCCAGGCACCGCACCCCCTGCCCCTGTCTCCACTGCTGCCGCCAATGCCGAGTCTGTGGACATCCAGCGGCAGTTGCAGGTTGGTCAGGCTGCGATGCTTAATGTCCTCCATGGCCACAGCCAAGTGCTGAACAACATGGAGGCATACTTGGAGGGCATTTTCTCATCGCAGGCTGACCAACGCAACTTGCTGAGGTCCATTGACTCGACACTGACTGCAGCAGTGGGTCTCCTGCAGCGCTACGTCCAACCCCCTACCCCTGACCCATCCACACTTCCCACTCCCATGCCTGTCCCACATACGCCCAGACGTCAGCATGCACCCACCACAACAGACACAGGCACCACACCAGCAGGGAAGGTCAAACGCACACCTCCTGGCACGCACACACAGGGTGAAGTAGGCACACCCACTGGGTTGGGGGGCAAACGTAAGCCACACAGCCAGAGTGGGAGTCCGCATTCCACCAAATCCACTCCCTCCAAATCCCCTCCCCTCAGCTCTCCTGGCCACATATCCGGCAAAGACTCCTTCATGGCCGCTCTGTCCCTGAGCCTCATAGTGACACCACCCCGCAAGCGGTCAAGGGAGTCCCCGGTCAGGGTGGTTGAGTCCCCCCCCTGCCCACACCCTCCCCCAGTGGCGCTGTTACCCATCCCTCCGCTACCCCCCCTCCTTGGGGCCTGTGGTTCCTTTGGGTGCAGGGGAGTCGCTGGAGGACCTTGCTAAGGTGTGCAGCACCATCCTGGCCTCCGCCTTTGGCCCTGCCCCACCCCCTGTGGTGGAGTCCTCCATCCCTGCACCCACGACGCCTACCCTTCACCCTCATGTCCCTGAGGTGCCTGGTCCTTCCCCCCCACATGATGCCCTCCCCGCTCTGGAAGACGAAGGAGTCTGACTGTGCAGGCAAGCTAGGGGACACGCGTCCCACTGTGTCCCCCACCTGGATTTGAACTTTGGATTGCCCTATGGGCATTGTACATTTTGAACTTTCAAGGGACAAACAGATTTTTGGATGCTGATTAAAGCAATTTATTTTTCCTTAGTACACTACTGTCTGTCTGGTATTGCTGTTGGTCGACCTGCCCCATTATTTTGGGTGGTGATTATGTGTTGGGTGTGTGGGAATTGTAGTCTTGTGCTGGTCATAGGGTGGATCCTGGTATCTGTGTGCCATCACAAGCTGTTGGCTACATAACTTTGTTCATGTAAGCAGTTACTGCATGGTGACATCGTCCCAAGGTGTGTTCCTTCCTCTGTGTAACCTGACATCTTCCCTGCAGGGTCTTTCCAATATGTGGTGCTGAGCTGTGTCTACCTTGGCTGGGTGTGTGACGGACTCGTTAGACTTGGGCCATGCATGCTGAGCGATGTCTCCACCTGCATCATTCGTGCCGTCCTTGGTGGTCACTGTACTTGTGTATGTAGACTGTTGCCATGACTTCATGTGTACATGTTTTCTTTTTGGCGCTATGCATGTGTGTACTCCCAGCCTCGCACACATGTGGTACATGTACTGCAGGATCTTTGTGCACCTGACTGACATTTGTGGGCATTGGATCTGTGGGTACTCCACCCTTTTCTTTGCAGGGGCACTGCTGTGAGTGTTAGGCACCCACCCCTCCTGCGTCTGGGCACTGCTGGGAGGACTCTGCACCCACCCCTCCTGTGTCTGGGCACTGCTGGGAGGACTCTGCACACACCCCTCCTGTGTCTGGGCACTGCTGGGAGGACTCTGCACACACCCCTCTTGTGACTGGGCACTGCTGGGAGGACTCTGCACACACCCCTCTTATGACTGGGCACTGCTGGGAGGACTCTGCACCCACCCCTCCTGTGTCTGGGCACTGCTGGGAGGACTCTGCACCCACCCCTCCTGTGTCTGGGCACTGCTGGGAGGACTCTGCACCCAACCCTCCTATTTCAGGATATGTATGCTTAGAACATACACCGGTGTGGGTTCGCTCCATGCATACGAGGTGGGGGTACGGTCCGTATGTACACTGTTGGCATGGGGGGTACGCTCCATGCATACGCGGGTGAGGGTACGGGTCGTACATACACGGTTGGGGTGTGGGTACGCTCCATGCATACGCGGGTGAGGGTACGGGTCGTACTTACACTGTTGGGGTGGGGGTACGCTCCATACGTACGCGGGTGAGGGTATGGGTTGTGCATACACGGTTGGGGTGGGGGTACGGTCCGTACATACACTGTTGGGGTGGGGGGTACGCTCCATACGTACGCGGGTGAGGGTACGGGTTGTACTTACACTGTTGGGGTTGGGGGTACGCTCTATACATACACGGGTGAGGGTACGGGTCGTACATACACGGTTGGGGTGGGGGTACGCTCCATGCATATGCGGGTGAGGGTACGGGTCGTACTTACACTGTTGGGGTGGGGGGTACGCTCCATACGTATGCGGGTGAGGGTACGGGTCGTACTTACACTGTTGGGGTGGGGGGTATGCTCCATACATACGCGGGTGAGGGTACGGGTCGTACTTACACTGTTGGGGTGGGGGGTACGCTCCATACATACGCGGATGAGGGTACGGGTCGTACATACACGGTTGGGGTGGGAGTACGCTCCATGCATACGCGGGTGAGGGTACGGGTCGTACTTACACTGTTGGGGTGGGGGGTACGCTCCATACGTACGCGGGTGAGGGTACGGGTTGTACATACACGGTTGGGGTGGGGGTACGCTCCATGCATACGCGGGTGAGGGTACGGGTCGTACTTACACTGTTGGGGTGGGGGGTACGCTCCATACGTATGCGGGTGAGGGTACGAGTCAGACTTACACTGTTGGGGTGGGGGGTACGCTCCATATGTACGCGGGTGAGGGTACGGGTCATACTTACACTGTTGGGGTGGGGAGTACGCTCCATGCATATGGGGTGGGGGTACGGTCCGTACATATCTGTACCCACGCTATGGAATGCTTGTGCGGGCCGTACCCAGGCCTTTGCCACATGGGTACAGCCGTCCCGCCATTGTTGGGGTGACGTAGGTGTGGGCGGGGTACGACTCGTACCCATGCTCTTAAGGCGTGGGTACGGGACGTACCTGTATTGTTGTGTTGCCGGTTCGTGTCGTCAAGCACTTCCGTTGTGGCGGACGCTGGCTTTGCTGGACACGCCCCCACCCCCTCATAGTGACCAGGGCCTGCGGGTCAGGTATGTCCAGGGCATGTGTGCTGTGTTACTTTGGTAGGGGTTTCGTGGCCTGCCCCTGCTCCTGCGCCCCCCCCCTTTTCCCCCCTCCCTTTGTTGTTCTGACCTTCTGCGGCATCTGCGTCGTAACCTGTAGAGGAGGTCGACTGCTATGAGGGCCGGGATGACACGTAGGTTCGGGTCCATGTCTGTCCATCGCGTGCAGGTACTCCTTGTTCACGTCGTCCTGATTTCCCGGCAGTTTTTGGCTGCCGGAAAATATTGTCTGTGCGGGATGACGTCGGTGCGAATCGTAATTCCTGGTTCGTGAATGGCAGGCTGCGTGCGTCCCGACGTCACGTCGGCGCTTTCCCGGATCACATTTGTATGTTTATTTTCGTCGGTCGGGGTTTTGTACAATTCGTACGGAAATGGTATTTCCGTGCGAATCGTACTTCCATGTTTGTATATTGTTACGACCGGGTACGCGTCGGACGGAGAATATGCTCCGTCCGACGGTTCGTACCCGGTTTTTACAGGATCGTTATCGGCACCTTATTGTGCAAGATGAATTGCACTATATTTTGTACTCCAGATGGAATAGCCTTTGAAACACCAGATGAAGATGTGTTGTATAAAATGACATTGGCAAATAGAGAGAAAGGTTATAGGAACCTATGCTGTATTCAACCCTGACAAACTACCAAAAGAATTGAAACAATCAGTAAAAGCCGAAGTTTGGGACTTCACAGGAGAAGATGTAGGATTGATGAGAAATGTAGATCCAGTAAAGATAACTGTAAAAGAAGGAGTATGTTACCCAAATGTCCCACAATATAAGTTCACACCTGAAATAATCGAAGGAGTTACTCCTGTGATTGAGAAAATGATAAAACAAGGAATTTTGAGAGAAATAATGAGTAGCCCATGTAATTCACCAATAATGGGAATGAAAAAGCCTAGTGGGAAGTTCAGAACAGTGCAAGATCTGAGAAAGAAAAACAAAATTGTTGTACCATGTTGTCCCATTGTACCGAATCCATCTGTGATTTTATATCAGATCCCTCATGATGCAGAATGGTACATAGTGATTGATTTGTGCCATGCTTTCTTTTCCGTCCCATTGCACCATGACAGTCAGCAAATTTTTGCATTTTGTTTCGGTGAGCGTATTTTGGCATGGTGCCAAATTCCACAGGGGTATACAGAAAGCCCCTCAATATTTAATCAGCTATTGAAAAAGTCTTTGGAGAGTCTAGAAATGCCTGAAAATTCAATACTAGTCCAGTATATCGAGGACCTACTTGTGGCATCGAAAACTCGTGAAGCCTGTGAGGTAGACACGGTAGCTTTGCTAAATCATTTGGCAGATGGAGGACTAAAAGTCTCACCATCGAAATTACAATTCTGTAAGAAAGAAGTCCAATATTTGGGAGACAGCATTGAGAAAGGACACAGGAAAATAACCATTGACAGAATCAGGATCATAAAAAGAATGAGTCCACCAATGATCCAAAGAGAAGTGAGAATGTTTCTGGGAATGGTTGCATATTGTCGTCAGTGGATAGGTAACTTTTCGTTGATTGCAAAACCTTTGGTACGATTGACAAGAAGTGATGTGAGAGATCCCATTGATTTGAACAAAGAGGAGTTGGCAGCATTCAAGAAGTTGATAGAAGGATTGTGTGAAGCACCAGAATTAGGTATGCCTGACTATGATAAGGAGTTCGAGTTGTATTGCAGTGAGAGAAATGGATGTGCACTCTCTGTACTAGTACAGAAGCATGGAAAACTGAGGAAACCAATTGCATATTTTTCATCCATGTTGGACCCAGTAGCTGTAGCCCTTCCTGGGTGTCTGAAACCAGTAGCTGCTACATGTCGAAGTTTGGAACAGAGTGAAGGAATTGTGATGGGATATCCTGTGAAAGTGTTTGTACCTCATTATGTGGTGATTCTTTTAACAAGGAGTCGTACTCAGTATATGACGCACAGCCGACTGACTAAGTATGAAAAGGTCATTTTAGGTGCAACAAATGTGAGTCTTGTGAGATGCATGAATGTGAATCCTTCAACATTGTTGCCTGATGTAGACCATGTGGAGGTAAGAGATGAAGCAGATCATGATTGTTTGGATGTACTTGACTTTTGTACAAAACCAAGACCTGAAATTAAAGACGACCCTTTACCAGAAAGTGATTATGTCATGTTTGTTGATGGATGTTGTTTAAGAACTGATGATGAAGTGCTGAGTGCAGCATATGCGGTATGTACAGTTGCAGCAGTCATGGAAGCATCCTATTTGAAAGGAGTAAGATCGGCCCAAGTAGCTGAACTTGTTGCCCTAACCAGAGCATGTAAAATTGGGAAAAGTGTGAGAGTGACTGTGATAACTAATAGCCTGTATGGCTACAGGGTGGTCCATGATTTTGGCCAAATTTGGCTGCAAAGAGATTTCCTGACCTCAAGTGGAACTCCTATTAAGAATGCTGAAGTGGTTGGAAAGTTGCTTGAGGCAATACAGCTGCCCAGGCAATTGGCTGTGGTAAAATGTGCTGCTCATAGTCGCAGTGGTGATTACTTTGCCACTGGAAATAAATTCGCCAATGACATGGCACAATATTGTGCACGAAATCAGAATTCAATCAATCGGGCAAAGGAAAGAGGATTGGTTTCTTGTTTCCCAATGTTTACTAACACCGTGGGAACATGGGATGAGGTAAGACAATTGCAGGAAGAAGCAGGAGAAGAAGAAGTAAAACAGTGGGTAAAAGCAGGATGTGCACCAAGAGAGAAAGATCATGTGTGGGTCTATCGAGATGGAAGACCAGTTATGCCTGATAGCATGATGTCTGCCATGGCACGGATGTATCATGGACAAGGACATATAGGGAGAGACGCCATGATTAGGTCTTTTAAACAAACCTGGTATAATGCCAAGTTTAGGCTTGTGGCGGAAAGTATTTGTCAAAGATGTCTAATTTGTCAGCAGTACAATCCCGGAAGAAAGACAGTGGTGAGTCTAGGAACAATAGGTCGAGAGGGAGGGCCTTTCACCAGATTGCAAGTAGATTTCATTGAAATGCCTCCTTGTAACAGGTTGAGGTATGTTTTGGTGATGGTATGCCTATTCTCCAGCTGGGTAGAAGCGTTCCCAACAAGAAGAAATGATGGACTGACTGTGGCAAAATTATTGTTGAGGGAATTTATACCTAGGTTTGGGTTCCCAGTAACAATTGAATCAGACAGAGGAGGACATTTTCATAATGAGATCATAAAACTGATTTGTGAAGCATTGAATGTACGACAAAAACTGCATTGTGCCTACCGACCAGAGGCTTCTGGTGTAGTAGAACAAATGAATGGTACTATCAAAAACAGAATAGGAAAAATGTGTTTAGCCACAGGTATGAAATGGCCCGATGTCTTGCCTCTAGTACTCATGACTATTAGATCAATACCAGACAGAACTACTGGTTTGAGTCCTCATGAGATCATCATGGGACGCGCAGTGAGATATGTATTTATACCAGTCAACAAGCTGATGACAATAACTGATGACATGGTATTGGAATACTGTAAAAGCCTGGCTGACGCAGTTCATTCTGTGTTTCATCAGGTTGGAGCGGATGCCACCACTCTTGAAAATAAGCCAGCTCATGATCTGAGCCCAGGGGACTGGGTAAGGATAAAAGTACACAGAAGAAGAAACTGTTTGGTTCCCAGGTGGGGAAAACCAAGGCAAGTCATCTTGACTACAACAACAGCTGTGAAGTGTGCTGGATTGAAGAACTGGATCCATGCAAGTCATACCTTGAGAATTCCAAATCCAGTTGATTGTAAGAAAAAGGAGTATTTTGATGAATCAGAATCCAGTACTGAGTCAGATGACGTAGAGCCAAAAGATAAAGAAGGAGAAAACTCTGAAAGGGGGTAGACAGAGCCAAGGTTAACTTTGGTCCCCAGAAGTAACTCCCTGAGGAAAAGGTTACAGATTTCTGAATCCAGTTCAGACTCAGAGACAGAACAAAGAGCACATTCGTCTAAGAAAGAACAAAGGAAGAACAAAGAAAAAGACAGTGGAGAAACAATAAAAGAAATCCGTGAGAAGGAAGTGCCAGATGAAGGATTGAGAGAAATTCCACCTGAGACAACACTTTTAGATGGACAGGTGCCAGATACAGAGAGAGAGGGAAAGATTATTGTGGAAGACCCCCGAGGAGGTGTAGGGAATTCCAACATCCAGTTAGAAGCAGGGACAAGTAGTCAGCAGGAAGATTGCGTGACGGAGATTCGAGGAGGGACAGAAGTAGGGAAAACAAAAGAGGTGGAAAAAGAACTCGTTGAAGGTAAAAAGCAAGTTGAAACAGAGTCTGAGGAAAGCGAAGATGAAATACCAGAAGGACGAGTTCTGAGAAAGAGAGCTTGGAGAACTGAAAAGAACGATAAAGGGAGTAAATTGAAAAGAGCGGCCAAAGACGAGGTGTGGCCAAACAAAATAAAGAGACTGAAATATCGACTGACACGTGTAAATTCGCCAAGAGCTGAACAGGTGAATGAAGTAACGAGTCAGGAAAAATTGAAGGAAGAAGAACAGACAGTAGTCAAAGAAAACAAACGAACAAGAAAACTTAACCAGAAGTATAAATCACCGGAATGGACATATGTGGCCCTGCCTGGAGTGAAAGAAGAGGCGAATAGCCAAGGAAATCCTGAGGTGGTTGTACCGGAAGTGGTTGAGGAAGACGAAGAATCGGAAATCCTGAGAGCTATCTTGTCCGATATTGGAGAAGAAGCGGATGTTCAGGACAACCTGTATGCTGTAAACGAGAGGAAAGTGAAAGATGATGAGATGCCAAACTGAATGAGATAAAGAAGTTACTGATGGGAAAACAATAATTTACTGAAAAATACAAAAACTGGTAGAACCACGTAGGTGCTTAGAAGCCTTGGGTTAGAAACTAGTTGTGAAGTAGAAGAGGCTAAGTCAAAAAACACGGCTCATTTAGAAAGATGGCAAACATAGAAAGTAGCAAAAGTAGATGTACCTTCCTTAGAAGATGGTGCAAAATGTGTTGTTGTTGTACAGGATTATTAATGCTTCTTTGGAGTATTCTTGCTCTACTAATTTCATTTAAAGTTACTGTAGATACATTAGAAGGACATAGTGATAACATAACTAATATAGGGAAAGTTCAAAAGGTAATTCCAACTAGAATAGATAAAAATTATTTACATAAAGACAGGTCAATAACAGATTTTTCTAACAATGTATTTTCAAAATTGTTGTATGAATATGTAAAAACAATGGACGTAAGGGATTGCTACGTATGTATGCAATTACCTGCATCTGTATCTGAAGGAGTGACTTATCATCACCTTCCTGTAACATATTGAATAACATGTAGTGTAATAGCTAGTTTATTTTATCAAACAGGTAAATTAGAGCATTATTTTTCAGATGTAGATACTATATTTTCACAAGTACCAGCAATTAACAAACTAAACAAGGTAAAACCTGCAAAGGTATTAGGTGAATTCTTCTTAGAGACAAACAAATTAACCTTAGAAGATAAATTTAGAAATAACTTAACTTGCAGTTTAAAGAAAGAAGAAAAGACATTTCTGGATATGGTTGAAGAAAGGAGATTGAAAATGCAAAGGAAGGTTCCGAAGGGAAAGTGGAGAAAACAGTTTGGGATGTAGAAACTGAGAAACATTTAAGAGGGGAAACGAGTCCAAATGATTGGCCTCAGAAAGGTAAATTGTGTATAAGAAGGAATCAGACGGCGTATGACAATTATTTTCTAGGGAATAGTGAGTGCCATGATACATACCGAATCATGGGAGGATGGGGATTTAAAGGTGGAAGAGATCCAGTCTTTCCAGGACTGTATTTCATTTATGGGAACAGAGCATATTATCATTTGCCAGACCATTGGTATGGCACATGTTATGTTGGCCTGGTTTTTCCAAAGATTTTTCACATGGATAGAGGAGAAGATGGTGTACATAGTTTAGGTAGTTATTTAGTACGTAGTAAGAGAGAATCTCGGACTGAAATTGTGGGTGACATTTTTTGAGCACTGATACCCGCAGTGGGAATATCTCTGAATGCGAACAAAATTAGAAAATTTTCAACAGTAGTGGATCGCTTGTCAACAAGCACCGCTGGAGGATTCTTATTGGTAAATACTGAAATGGTTGCCATGCGTGCTATGGTAATGCAAAATCGACTTGCCCTTGATATTTTATTGGCAAAAGAGGGTGGAGTCTGTGGAATGCTGAAAGTTCAGCATTGTTGTACTTACATTCCTGACGAAAGTAGAGATTTGAAAAATTATATTAAAAACATTACAGAATTGCATAACGAAATTGTACCACTGGAGGTTGAAGGTGTCTGGGAGAAGATTGGTAAGAAAATAACAGCTATTAAAGATTTTGTAGTAAAACTAGGTAGTACATTTATAGGCAAGATATTATTTCCATTAACATGTGTGATTACCTTAGTATTAATAATAAGATTAGGTTGTATTTGCTGTAGAAAGAATACAAATCAGAAAAGAATAAAAAGAGAAAACTTAAGGAGACGGGATAAGAAACAAGAAAGAGAATTTGAAGAAATAGAACTAGAAGAGTTAAAGGACAGCATGTATAAAACAGCAAAAAGAGAAGAAACAGGGGAAACTGAAATATGAACAAAACAAGAAATCAATTCGAAATTTCCGTAAAAGGGATACAAATTTTTTAATTAGTGTGGTGATATGATCACCAATGGGGGGATTGCTGGAGTGGGTAGTACAACATTTTGTATACCCCCCATTCTGCATGTTTATATTAATCCAAATAATCTATTAATTGTAATATTATTAAATTGTTTGAAGTGATAACTCACCAACCATATTAACCAAAGAATTACACGTGGGAATTGCATTTTGCATGGCTATATTAATTGTAAACTAACTTGAGTGCGCATATTAATAGTAGAAAACTAGAATATTGCATGTTATATGTCGCTTTGGTGATGTATTTGTGATTTGTGCTTTATTCAGTGAGTATAAACCGCTCTGAGTGTTGCTTCTGCTAGATAAATACACACACATATGGATATTAGCAAGGGGATAACATTTTATTAGCCATTTCTATGTTTTAATTACGTTATTGTGTTTCTTTTGCTTAAGTTGACCATTTCGGCCTAAACAAGATGGCTGAACGAGACGTTAAACGTGACTGCCCTGACAACACGAGGTTCTGGGTGAAGTGCGCAGGCGTCACCGCCAGCAGCAGTGGCCTGGACCTGACCCCGGGAGAACATGTACCCATCAAGGACGCTCCGTGAACCCATCCAAGACCAAAGACAAAGCTCAATTTAAAAGCCGGAACAAGCAAGTTTGATGACTTCATCTTTCGACACCTTGAGAACTTTACCCCACTACCCCAAGTTGACCAATCAGGACTTTCTAAACCCCGATCTTGATACTTTTTGACATTATTTTCATTATAAAAGTAGGTAGGGAATTAGGCTAAAAAACGCTATCGCATTGCTTGCTCTTCTTTGACGAACTCGATTTCCTGACGTTATGCTGACGGAGAGGACGGTGACACTGCTGGACAGCTGTTATCCTGAATCTTTGAGAGACTGAATTGCGGCCTAATTTTGCTGAATAAATTCTTCTTTGACTGACTGACTTAGAGGACGACTTTAGCCAGAATAGGTAAATATGATGCTCTGAAATGCTGATGATGATTTCTAAAGTTTCTTGCAATATTTCTTAGATAAAAGAGTATTTGATTAATTGACAAATGTGTGGTGTTGATTATTTGAATAAGAGAATAATGGTAAAGAAGCAATGTGTAGATAGACGAGTTTATTCATTAAAATCATATATAACAACTAAATGATCCATCTCCTTTTGAGAGGGATATCTTAGGTCTGAGGTCGAAGTGTTTTAAGAGTAAGGTAAAGGTATTCCTCTCATGTCAGCGTTTGGAAGCGTATTTTCCCTCAGAAAACAGATCAACGGAGTGTAAGTATATTGGTGTTATGGGCCCCCACCAGTGAATGTATATGAGTGAATCTGATGCTGAGGTAGTTGGTCTGTGCCGATGGGGGAATTTGATGTTCCGCGCTGCAACAAGACCTTAGGGGTGACTTACATGTAAAGATAGGGTAGTTTAAGACTTTTAAATTATCTTTAATTCTAAAGTCGAATTTGCATATAATTACAATTTCAAAGCAGCCTGTAAGGCAAGGCTGGCTTTTAAAATGACAACAGACAACCCAAAAGTGCACACTCTAGTGCAGGAAATCTACTAGGCCGCTAAACCTCCTTCCCCTATTATATACTAGGGAATTATAGGTAGTTTGAATCTCCCTTGCCTTATTATATGCTAGGCACTTACAGGGGTCTGTCATTGCCAGTTATAATTATACCTAACCATGTGGCAGTGGAAATGCGGCTCTGATCCTTTTAGATCTTTCAGCCACATTTGATATGGTTAATTACACTGTTCTAATCAATTCCTGGAATCAATTGGGATCAAGGACAATGCACTTCAGTTTGACACCTCCTTTTTTGCTGACTGTATCCAGACCAACTCTCTCGGTGAATTTACTTCACCAGCCTTCTCTCTGCCTTGTGGGTCCCTCAGCACCCGTCCCTGTGCCTCACTCTATTTAATCTTTCTGTTACCCCACTTGCAGTCCTGATAAGATAATTCGTTTTTTCTTTGGTTTCATACGCGGATGACACACAGATTGTTGTGTCTGTCACTGACAATCCCGAAGCCACAGCAGCTCAGTTTCATGACTGTATGTCTTACATTGGGGAATGAATGAACAGTAACTGCCTAAAACTAAACTCATCGTAGACTGAGGTCCTGTTGGTCGGCAATAATCCTTCTTTTTGGTCGGTCAACTGGTGGCCCCAGGAATTGGGGAACTTACCTATCCCCAGTGACAGAGCAAAAAAACTTGGAGTAATCATTGACACTAAACTAACCTTTGAAGGACAACTAAATAATTTCACCTCAGCGTGTTTCTTTATTTTAAAAACTAAGGAAAGTGTTGCCTTTCATTCCATCTAGTCTGCAGAAGATGGTAATTACTTCTCTCATTTCATCTAAAGTAGACTACTGCAATGCACTCTTCATCAATATTCGAAAACATTTTTTACATAAACTACAAACACTTCATCACACAGTTATTGTTAGGCACTCCAAAACATGAATCCACATCTCAAACACAGATCCAATTACACTGGCTTCCTATATATAAACAGATTCAGTTTCATGCACTCTGCATTTCCTTCAGAGCACAACAAGGCACTGGACGGGAGTACCTGGTCCTCTTTTTCAGCACTACACCCCGGCACGCTCCCTGCATTCATCCACCAGTGGAAATCTTGTAATCCCTAGATTTAAGAAAACCAACAGGGGAGGGAGAGGATTCATTCTATGTACATCGAGACTGTGGAATTCTCTTCCAATGGAACTAATATCTAAGACAAACCTTTTGGAATTCAGGAAGAACCTGAAGACTTGGCTCTTCAATAAATGAATAATTTGACTTACTCCAGAGCCTTCATGCTGTCTGTTCTGGTCAGTGCCTAGACACCCCCGCATGATTGTCGCTCTTTAGAAATTCTAGCTCATTCATTCATGTACTTTTAATCAAAGTACAGGCCCTTGTCTGGTTAGAAGAGCCCAGGGAATAATCAGGGTCAGAAAACCAGCACCTAGTAATAACAATGGGGGCAAAAAGTGGGTGGACATGGCAAATAGGTCCTGATTTTCACAATTTGTGTCACTTTTTTATACAAACACAACGCTAAAACTTAGAAACTTAGAATACAAAGTACCACCGTGCATTCTATTTAAAAAATCAAAGTCCAGGAATCTCTTAAAGGATAATAAAAAGGATAATAATTGCAGGTAAATAAAATAAGTAAAACAATGCTGTATTATGTGGGCACTCGGGCCCCAGTGGAATCCGAATAGACAGCATAGTCCCATCTGAGAGGGCGCGCAGACCATGGCCTCCAGCGGGTGGCTAAAATTACAAGCTGACTGCTGCATCTGGCAAGGAAGACCCTCGATGGGGGCATGGCAATGTGCCTGCTACGGCTACCCTATCCCCTTCAATAGCACAACAAACCCCAGCTGCCATTGATCAAGTCCATATTTTTCCGACATTTGGAAGGTGGGGAAGAAATAGCTCATATAATCAAAATCCAATGGCGTAATGGTGAAGCCCTCCAAACAAACTAAATAGACAATTAAGCAATCCCAAAACCCCTGTAAGTGGAGGGGGGTGAGGGAGCAGAGGAACCATCCCTGGGTGCCATTATGGCAGCCATGAGGGACCTGAAGGGCACCTTAGAACCAAAAATAGCCACAGTGACCATCGAGGTCAACTTGATCAGAACAGACTTGTAGAAGTTCAGGGAGAAGGACATGATGGCCGAGGCGCATTTGGCCCAGCTTCAATCAATGACAAAGCACCTGGAGGCACAACCCAAGGAACCACGACCATGGCAGCCAAACTATAGGATCAGGAGGGGAGAGGAAGAAGAAATAACATCAGAGTAGTGGGGTCCCAGAGGGAGCAGAGGGCCCTAGCACTGACCTCTTACTGGAAGATGTTATAGTAAACATGCTGCGACCCAAGAGACTGTCTAAGATCTTCTCTGTTGAGAGGGCCCCCTGGTCCCCTATCCGCCGCCAAAACATGGGGGCCCTCCAAGAACAATCATTGTAAAGATTTTTAACTATCGGGACCTGGACCCATCCAGCAAGCAGCTAGAGCAAATGGAGACATTTACTTTGAAAATACTGAAATCTGATTCTTTCCCTACTTCACACTGCAGGTGCAGCGACAATGAAGGAGCTTCGACACAGTGAAGAGGAAACTCCATGAGCGGGAAATTAAATACATGATCCTGTTTCCAGAAAAACTCAGAATAATGGCGGAGGGCAAGACTTGGCACTTTGTCTCATCAGACTAGGTGTGGGAGTCACTGGAGGGTTGGTGCTCCGGCGGCTGAGGCAACAGTGGAGGAACAAGACACGGTCAAGGTGAACTAGACCGAGGCAAAAAGAATGGAGTGCGTTCAAAACAGCACGAAGCAGGGGAGGCGGATGTGCCCGGGCCAGACCCTGAGAGTCAATGCAAGTTGGGTGCTCATGCCATCCAGCCTGAGGGGAGCCAGTGGCAGGTAATGGTAAAATGACTTTGGAACTGTAAGCAGATTTCAGCGAGGGGGTGAAAGTCTGTTATATTCTGATGGTAAAGAGACTTCATTATACTATTATTTACAAAGGGATTCAATGTAAAGAAAAGTACCAGTTGAAACTTGGTAGTGGCTGAGTCACTACCAAGTTTCAACTGGTACTTTGTGTTTGACGGGGTTTATTAATTTGGTGAGAGGCACTCTTCAGGTTGACAAGTTGGGGTATGCACAGCCTATTTAGCAGGGTAGCAGTGAGGAGGGGTTTCTAGTTGGGGGAAGTTGTTCTGTTTTTGCAGCATTTTCAATGGTCTGTTTAGTGCTCAGGGGTGGTTTCAGGGAGGCAACTACCATTCACAAATCAAAGTGTCAGTGGCCACTTTAGGATAGGGAGGGAGGGAAGGGGGAGGAGACCCCAATACCATGGCAATTCCTGAAGCACCATGAAAATCAGATAAAAATATTGTCCTGGAACGTCAATGGCTTTAACAGTGGGTTAAAGCGGACAATGGTGCTACAATTTATTAAAAAGCACTCTCCCAACATTATCCTGCTCCAAGAGACCCATCTCCTTGAAAATCAGTATAGGACTCTGAACAGATATGAATATACTCTACTAGCCCATGCAGGCTACACATCCAGATCCAGGGGATCCAGAATACTTTGCAAGGCATCACTCCCCTTTGCCCAAAGCAAGCTATGGACTGACCCGTTGGGGGCATATGTTGCAATAAGTGGCCAATGGAAGGGAAAGAATTTGAATCTCTGCTCAGTATATGCCCCCCGAACCTCCAGTAATTGGGGGAGATGTGAATGATATTGTCTCAGCCTAGTTGGATGCCCTTCTGGGAAAAACAGTGGGATGACAACAACTGGGTCCACTGAAAGAGTTTGTCCAGTCAATGGGCCTAAGCGACATATGGAGACATTAGTACCCCCTCATTAGACAATACACACATATATCGACAGTGCACAGGAGCCTCTCCAGAATAGATTACATCCAGAAAGGGACTAGGCAGGGTTGCCTGAGTTCTCCTCTTTTATTTGCCCTAGCCCTGGAAGCCCTGGTGACATGGGTACATCAGGACCCCCTGATTTGGGGCATTCCAGTGGTGGGGTGATGGGATGAGCGAATATCCCTTTATGCAGACAAGGTTCGGCTTTATGTCAGAAGGCAGAAGGAATCAATTGACAGAATACTACAGATCTTCCATATCCATGGGGACCTCTAAGGATATCGCATTAATTGTGATAAAGCTCTGCTAATTCCTCTGGAGGGAGGCACTCCTAAACTGACTTCTCAGTGCAGGGTACCAATCAAGATTAGGGGCTTCAAATACTTGAGGATATAAATGACTAGGAATCATCAGGAGCTCTACCGAAGAAATGCAGAGGTGCAGCGGAATAGATTTATCAGAGAAGCCAAAGGCTGGCGGACACTTCCACTTATGTTAATGGGCTGTGCAACCTTATTTAAGATGATGACGATTACTTTCTATAATACAAAATACCATTCATGAAATCCCCTACTGATTTTTTCAACAAATCAAAGTCGAGTTAGGATCACTGCTCTTGGGCGTAAGCACCCCACACATAGCCTTGAATAAATTACAAAAAGAAGTCTATGAAGGGGGCTTAGTGGTGCCAGATATCAAAGCGTACTACTGGGCCTCTCAGTTGGTGTGCTTGAATGACTGGGCATTCAGCGGCAGAGCGGAACCAGCCTACAGAGTAGATAGAGCGGCCATGGGATCCCTACTTTATGTCAGGGCAAAGACTAAAGACTTCTCAGTACACAAGCAAACTGGGGTAATGGCATGAGGAGCAGCAACCAAGTTCCTTGGGTGGGAGGGGAGATTGACAGAAATGACCCCACACTGGGACAGCGACCAGCTTTGAAACGTGGGCCAACTATGCAAGTATGGCAAACGGAAATTACTGGTTCTGGACAGACTGGGGATGTCTGGAGAGGGCAAGCCTACAACAGGAATATGAAATGGGACAAGGGGAGTGGTTGAAATATCTCCAGCTGGGAAGTGCCCTTAAAAATCATGTTTGTGAAGGGACGAACCTGGTGGAAGCGTCCCCCCTGCTGACTGACCCGCTGACAGATAGGACTATATCATGTATCGAAAAGAAAATCCTTAAAAACACTCCTGACTCCCTTGGAGCATTGAGACCTTCCTGGGAGAGTGACCTAGGCCAGTTAGATGATGAAGGATGGACGGAAGCCTTACAGGGCCTGCGGGAGGTGGCAATCTGTACCAGATTCTGATTAATCAAATTAAAGATCCTACACCGGGTATACTATCTCAGGACTGTGCTACACCAAGTAGGGTGTACTGAGAATGGACTGTGACAGACAGGATGTGGGCAGGAGGGTTTTTTCTTCCATATGTTGTTGTGGGATTGCCCAGTGATACAAACATATTGGCTTGAAATAGGGAGAATCATGGCTAAAGTGGTGAGAGCTGAGGTCCCACTCGACCCCAATGATATCAAGTGAAGAAGCATGGCCTAAACACATGAAACTCTGGCTGACATTGGTTACAGTAATTGCAACACTGGAGGGCAGCTCCCTTCCCCACCAGGGTGTCGGACTGGAACTCAGACCTGGAATGGTGCCAGCAGGCGGAACATGCAGTTTACTTCAGTAAAGGGTGCCCAAGAAAATGGGAAATAATTTGGGGGTTCTGGTGAACCTTTCAGTGTCTGTAAGGGGAGGGTCAAGGTTGCAGGGGTGAAGGGGTCAACACGATGCAGGTTTTTTTTAGTCGCCTCCTATAAAGCTTAAAAGAGGTTGACTGTATGACTTGTGGGTCCTAATCAAAACTATGTACCTGACATGTTGTTTGCTGAGCACATTTTAAAGAGTTAAAAGTGATATATTACTAAAATAGTGTACAGAAATGCAAAACTACAAACTAGTGAAAAACAATCTAAGCCAATTTGGGAAAGGTGTGAGACACTAAAGGGGTGACATTTACAATTCCCGCTCCAATCTAAACCAATTTGTGGGAAGATGTTGGATACTAAAGGAATGATCTTCCTATTCCCACTGCAATTCAAACCAATTTGGGGAAGGTGTTGGACCCTAAAGGGGTGACATTTACTCTTACCACTCCAATCTAAAACAATATGAGAAAGGTGTTGGACAATAAAGGGGTGACATTTTCTTTTCCCACTCCAATCTAAACATATTGGGGGAAGGTGTCCAATCTAACAGCTACTTCAAAATAAAACATTTTACACAAGGTAATACAAATTAAAAATCTTACATACAAAATCAATACTCCATAATCACGCATTTCAGAAAAAATAAAATGAACAAAAATGTTGTCTAAAAACACACTAATCTAAACTACAAACCTTTATATACATATTTAAAATGTAGTATATAACATTTATATATAAATGAGTATTACACAATAATATATTATTGAAAACATTTAGCTTTAACGAATACACTGAAATAAAATTATAATACAAAATTAACAATCAGACATTAAAAAATATTTAAATAAATTGTATATTTTAAATGTAGAAAACATTAAATGAAAACTCAAATTGTTATTCTAAAAAAATGTTTTAAAAAAATTAACCGAAATATTTTCTAAATATTCTAATGTATTAAAACTATATTTAAATTTACAAATTATTTTTGTAACTCATTTAATACCATTACTACATATTTTTATTAACATAAAATTTAAATAGATTTAAAATAGTAATATAACAATATAAAATGACAAATTATTAATTTGCATATCTTTCTAGTTATCTACTTAAAACTTGAACGCAAAACACAATTTTTTAAATCTCCTCACCCTAATTCCCTAAAAACCCAATATTATGTAATAACAAAAAATGTTCAACAATTAATTGCATACATTAATGCAAATAAAAAAACAAATTTCAACAATTTCATAACTAAAAACTTATCTAACTAATAATACAAATAAAAAAATACACATATACAATCAAACACACTACTTTTTGTCCCTTATCATATGTCTGATGTGTTTGTGCTGCTGTTGCGAGCTTTGAAACAGTTTGCTTTGTGTTCATGCATAACATTTACATTAACACTGCTGTCATTTGCTATGTGTATAATTTTGGTGGCCACAGATGGATAGAGACAATCATTTCATGGTCCGTGAATGTGTAATTTGCTCCAGGAGCGACAAGGCTCTATGGTAATCTGAACACCTATTGCTCTACTTTCAGGGCCCTGGGTAAAACTGGGCATTGAGCTCATGGGACTGTTTAATTTGTTACCTTTTTAATCTCGTTTTGTCCCTGTTATGGTTGACTACTATTCAAAATGGCATAGGTAAAATCTATTGGAGTACATGACTCCAAAGCCGTACGAGATTTTCTCAAGTACATGTTCATGAGGGAGGGTTTCCTAAAGTGATAGTCTCTGATCATTTAGTCCAATTTGTGTAGTTTGAGATGGAGAACTTTCTGCAAGAAAGTGGTGCTACCCATCTCAGAAGTTCTCTCTATCACCCACAAACAAATGGACTAGTTGAGCTCCTCAACAGGGTGGTAGGGGAATGCGTACGTTGGGCTCTACACCACAAGTGTATGGTACTGGTGGCTGCGAAGACCATGCTTTGGTTCTAAAGAACAACACCTTATTCCTCAACTATTGTTTCATCTTTTCAATTGTTAAGAGGTATGAAACCTTCAACTAAAGTTAAACCAGCTTTGATGTCTAAATGGCTCAAACAGAATGTTTCATTGTCTGATCTGGGTTCTGTTGTCAGAAACAATATTGAAGATTCTCAAACTAAACAAAAGAGTTTTTATGATAAAAAGAAGTGTGTGTCTTCTTAACACTTTGCAGTTGGAGATATTGTCTGTGTTAAAAATATGACTTTTGTGAAGAATGGAGAATCAAAACATTCTGATCCTGTAAGAATTAATACGAATTGTGGCAGTGCAGCATGTGCGAATGGATAGAAATGGTGGAATGTGTTTAAAATAGGGAAAGTGGATTCCAAGTTGCTTTTTGATGATATTTAGAGTTTTGAAAGGAAGAACAATGAAATTGTTAGAAAATAAGTTTCTAAAAGTTATGGACCTAACAAAGATGATCTAATTCTCCATGCTCCTCAAGTGGATTGGAGAAGTACTAGGCTGATTAATGTACCTTAAGGTACAGATAATCTGTTCCAATTCATGAGCTTTTGATGATATTACATTTGGTGATTTTATTGGTCAATTTGTCTTACCATACTAAGTTTTGTTCTGGTATTTTTTTTAATTTCATATAATGAGAGATCATTTGGTTAGTTATACAGTTTTGCTTTTGTTTTCTGTTGTATCTTACGTAAGTTTGTTGGACATTCCCTTAATTTAAGACTGCAATTCTTATTAATGTTATTTGAAAGTAGAAATGTGTTAATATTTAAATCTAAGTATAATATTGTTAGTTTTGTATAAGTAAAAGATATACATAGTCGTCTGCCTTGTGCTGGTAGTCAGTACTGTGTGGAGTTTTGGACTGGCATGGTTACGCCTTGAGGCTTCATGCAATGCAGATTCTAGTGTTAAGTGCAACTGACAGTTGAGAAGCCAGTTTCAGAGCTATTGAAGAGTAGAGCTCTTCACACCTGTCAGTGCAGTGATAAACGCCATATACACCATTAAATAAACGCATCTGAAACAACAAAAAACAACAAAAAAAACACTGCTGGAATTTGAATCTTGCACTGTGCATGTATTACAGAGATTGCGCTATGAGTGTTGCAGTATTCTAACGCTATTCTAACCAACACTGGAAAAGTTTTGTGGGGATGGGATCAAAGTTACCAACTACAATCTAACAAATATCAGTGAAGAGTTTACACAGGGAGAAAATGTGATAGTCCAACTCCAATCTAACAAATATTAGGACGTGCATACATTGGTGGGGGTGTGGCCAGATACCTATTCAAAATCATATCTAACAAAAATTAAGGATGGTACATACATTGGTAGGGGTCAGATTTTCTATCTCAATCTCAGCATAACCAACACTAGAGAAAGAGCAGTCATGGGGGACAGAGGGGTTCAAACTCCAATCTGACAAACACTGTTCAAAGGACATGCATTTGGGGAGGGGGGGAGTGGTCAGATATACTATTCTACCTCTAATCTATCAACAAATTAGAAAGTGCAGAAATGGGGTGTGTGGTTTGTTACATTTATTATTTTGAGTCCAGTCTAACAAACATTGAGGAATGTGCATTCGTTAAAAGGGTAAAATTCAGCACATTGGATGGGTCCAATTCAGGATGCATACAGTTTAATAACTATAAATTATTATACATAAAAACTTTAGAAAAGGCAAAATAGTACATACAAATGCTAATTTTTTTTTTTTAATTGTTAAAATAAATCTTCAACATTTTCTTGTGTATCTGAATTGTTAAACATATTCCAGCATGAACAAATGAACAATATACCTAAAATCCTGCAGGAAAAGACAAAAAAGTTAATATTTAGAAATGTTGACTCCACTACACCTGGGTAAAGACCTGAATGAGAAGCGGCACAGTGGCGACCCCGAAGGGCTGTCTGATCCCCCTGGGGTGACGAGTGCTGGTGTGTTGGCAGAAATTTCAATACTCCGGATTTTAGTGAGCAGACAACCTGGACCAGCACCGCCCACTGCGATAAGGAGAAAGTTAGGGGGAAAACACAAAACAAAAATAAAACATGACACAGATGTAACAAGACTACCTGGTAACCTTTTGCAAGGATGCAGCGCAAAATAATATTGCTACCAGCGCCTGACAAGGCCCTAGCTGTGGACTACGTTATTGGCCGACGTGGCTCGGAGTACTGCTGAAGCCACCTGATGCTACACACGTCGCTGGCGGATTCCTGCTGCTGAAGCGGCCACAATGGTGAAAGATACGGTGCAAAAAGTGGCAGGTGCCAATGCAATTACTCAATACACAACCCCGGGCCACCCTCCTCAGAGATTGACGAGACCGACCGGGGGTGTGGGGCCTAATGATGAGGAGGGACAACTGGAACCCACTAGACCGGATCTCATGGCTGCCATTCAGGTGTCCAGAAAGGTGTTAGTGTACCGCATTGAGACTGTCTCCATCGATGTTCACCTGCTGCGTACCTGTCTCCGGAAAGTGGGTGACAACAGCGATGTCTGATATAGTAGAACTGCGAGGAGATGTGGTAACTCTCACACAGCAGGTGGCGCAGATGATAGTGGCCACGCAGGAGCTAGAGCAGCATGCTGAGGATGCAGAGGGAAGAGCTAGGCATAGATACATCCATGTGCTAGGAATTCCTGAGCAAAGCACACCTGAACAATTCCTAGAGCAATGGATCCACATGCTGCTCGAACCCACAGGACTGTCTCCCCTGTTTGCAATTGAAAGGGCCCATAGGGCATGGTGCCGTCCTTGCCTCTGGAAGCTCAACCCCGTGCACAGATAGCTAAAGTACTCAATTATCGAGACATGGACTGCATCATGCGAGCGTCAAGGGAGCATTAGGACTTGCAATATGAAAATAATGAAGTCTCAGTGTATCCAGACTATACAAAACAGGTGCAAGAACTTGGGCATCCAATCTGGGAGTTAGGGGAGTTAAAGTTACAGTACATGTTGCTTTATCCAGCTAAACTGAAGGTTCCTTCGGGGGGAAGAGCACATTTTTTTGACTCACCACAGGATGTCTGGGAATGGTTGGAGCTGCGGGGGGATGGCCTCCCACCTAGAGAGCGCCGTGGGCCGAAGCGTGGATGGGGGTCTCGGCTGGGTAAATATACTCAGCTGCAAGCAGAAAAATGGTGCGTGCAGGATCCAACGGAACAGACTGACCATGATAGGAATACAGTGGGTGAGGATGGCTCGCTGCAGCTGGATGTTACAGTGGGTTCTGGTAAATTGAACGCTCCGCCACTTGACCCACTGGCAGAATCAGACCCCAGGGCACAGGTACTGGACTCAATGATGGACATTGTCCCGCAAACTTTGATGGAAGATACCTCTGACCATGGAGGGCACTAGTGGGAAGACACTATCTGCTGAACTAGTGAACTGCCTTAGCCTATGTTGTTAATATTCTGTGGAACGAGGTAATGTCAAATTACTTTATATGCCTGCTCGAACCGGGCACCCCCCCAACTCCAGAGCTATATGAGTATGCATGGAAAAAAGTTGTGAGTTGTCCGGGGGGTAGCCACCTAAGGGATATCACTTATCTGCAGTATTATAGATATTCACATGTCCTGCCTAAAGCTTAGGGGTGGGCGGACAGGGGAGGTAACGTTGTGTGTTGCACCAGTTGGGCAAAATGGATAGCTATGCACATACTTACATGAGCAAGTGGTGTGCAGTATCATCAGAGATGTTTGCCGAGTATTGTCCATGGGTGGGGGGGGGTTAGTTTAAGTTCTTGTTTGTGAACTGTTCTAGGTTATATTAATACAGTAGGTGAGATGGGGCACCAGAACAGCGACTACGGAGACATACATGAGATGAGGTAGCTGCAGGAACATAATGACATGGGAGGTTAAGTTTCCTAGCTGGAATGTCAGGGGACTTGGCACATGCACTAAGCATCACAAAGTTCTCTATTTTATTAAAAGGCATAAGATAATAATTACATGTCAGCAAGAAACTCACCTCGATGATGCAGGGGTTGAAATAATTGCAAAATAGTGGAGGGGACAGATATTCCATTCTTCTACTTCTACATATATTAGAGGTACATTGATATGGTTAGCCCCGGGTACCCCATTCACACTACAGTACAGGGAGGCTAATGTGGGGGGTCTTATGTCCTACTGAGTGGGAAACTTGATGGCAGGGACATTGTTGTTTTGAATACTTATGCTCCAAACACAGATGACCCACCATTCTATACAATGATGCAGGATTTGATCATGAGGAGATAGATGTTTTGCTCATATGGCTGGGTGATTTTAATTGTGTCTTGGACCCTAATCTAGACCGACTTCCCCTCGAGCAGGCACTAAGCCACGCAGGGCTAAACAATTACAAACTGTGATGGGAAAACTGAGTTTGTACAATGTCTGGAGGATGCAGCACCCGACTCAGAATGTATATATATATATATATATATATATATATATGCTTTACACCCACTCATAACTCTCACAGTAGACTGGATAAAATCCTAATGACTGAATCAACTGTTTTTTGTTAGCTGAGATAACTCACTTGGCTTCATTCCTATCTGACCATGTGCCCGTGAGCTGGCTCCTGCACTGGCATAACAGAGAGCAGGGACCTCATTAATGGAGGATGCCGTCGGATCTCCTGGAAGACCAGGAGGGCAGAGCATCGCTCTCTAGTGTACTTGATGATTACATGATGCATAGTTGGAATACCACGAGCAGCCGAGGCTTGGAATTGGAGGCAATAAGGTGGTAGTCCGTGGGCAGGCATGGGGTAACATACAGAGTGCAGAGACAGAGACAACGAGAGCTACAGGACAATGAAGATGCCTTAACTGCTCTTCAAACAGATTCCCTTGGGCAGATTGATGTCCAAAGATGAGAACGAACATTGCGTGAGAGATTGGCCGATACATGGGACAGACTGGACAAGTATACAATTACTCAGTACAGACAGAGGCTTGATGCGGAGGGGGACAAATCTGATCAATTATTGGCCTGGATTTTGCATAGGGGAGCAAGCACCCACAACTATTGCATGCACGGACTGTGGCGGGTGACTCGGCCTATGCTAGAGCTGATATTCTGGAACAACTCTGCCAACATCTGCAGAAGGTATACGCGGTGGATCCAGCTGTTAGACCAGAATGCTATATGCCTTTCCTGGAGGGGCGCCAATTGCGAAGGCTCCCTACGGAAGCTCAGTCGTAATTGGAGAAGCAATTATCGACGGAGGAGAAATTAGAGGCATTGGCAGACATACCCAAAGCTAAGGCCCCGGGATGGGATGGAACCCCAATTAAATTTTACCAGATTTACCAGATGAAGCTGGTACAACATCTCTTACATGCTCTCAATTAAGCCTATAGGAAAGGCATACTACCCCCATCTATGCGCGAAGGAGAAATCTGTATGCTACTAAAGCCAGGAGGTGATGAAAAGGACCCTGCGGCATACCGACCGCTTACAATGATAAACACTGATGTCAAAATTCAATGTAAAATATCAGCTAAATAGCTGGGTCCGTATATGGCCTACCTTGCCCTTGGGAATCAATGTGGATTTATGTCTGGTAGCAACACAACCATGAATATTCGGCGCCTGGTGCATGTTATGAAAGAGACGCAAGAATATACAAGGGAGAAGACCTTGGTCTCTGTAGACCTCAAAAAAGCATTCAATACGGTGGATTGGGATACCCACAGGAAGTGCTGAGAGTGATGGGGTTTGGCCCGCGGTTCCAAGTGTTCGGTGCGGCTGGGAAGGAGCAGGTCAGCCAAATTGGTGTCCGAACGGGGCACCCGTCAAGGATGCCCCCTGTCACCACTGTAATTCGCCCTGGCCATTAAGCCTATGGTGGTGAAAGTCCGGAGGGACCTGCTACCATGAAGAATACAGATAGGGAATGATACTCACCTAATATCTCTCTAAGCAGATGACACATTGTTTTACGTTACATCCCCCCACATAGCGGTTCCTAAACGTCTGCAGATCCTGGGTGAGTTTGCTTCTTGTTCAGGCCCACAGCTTAATAGACATAAATCATTACTTTTTTCCACTAGCAGTGCTGGTGGCAAAGAATCCAGACGATCTGCCAAGCCTCGGTTTGAAATGGGAAATTAAGCATTTCAGATATTTGGGGGCGCAAGTAGCACACGGGGATGCACGATTCCTAAACCTGAATATGACTAAGGTGATGGAATCCCTAAAGCGTTTTGCGACATTCTGGACCCCATCAAGATTTACAGTACTATGCAGCACAGCTGCAACATGCGTACCGATGGCTGGACGTTGGGGATGATTCGGAGAAGAAGTTGATAAATGGGTGGGTGCAGCTGGAAAGTCTGACTGCGGTTTTGATGGAAGGTACGGCAGCAGCTGCGGATTCACTATATATAGTTAAACAAACAGTGTACATTTGGCAGAAGTTCAGGGAGGGTGTCCTTAACATGTACCGTTTCACAGGGAATTGAATCCTTGGGTCTTGGCCCCAGTACGTAAAATGATAGAAAACATGTCATTTCAAGCCTGGAGAGAAGGTAGCTGCCAGGTACTGGCTGATCTGTATGTAAATGATACCTTTGTCACCTTCGAACAAGCATGTGAAGAGTTTGGGCTGGGACACGGACAATACTTGCAATCTGCAGGTCTAAAGGAACTGGCTGTGGTGACCTGGCCCACGTACCCACAAGTCCCGGAAGTAACTGCAACACTAGCTATATTGCTAACATGTGGGAATGGGAGGCGCCTGGTGTTGCTATTGTACAGGGCCATGAGTGCAGATGCAACGGCCCCTCCCCTTAAGATGCGTGCAACATGGGATGAAGATATGCAGGCTCCACTGACAGATAGGGCTTGGTTGGGGACCTGCTTCTTAACAAGGGCAGTATCCTGTAATGCACGTCTAAAACTCATACATTAAAATTTTTTGCATCATGTACATTTGACTCCGGTTAGGCTACATCGTATTGACCCTTGCCGCACTCATGAGTGCCCAAGGTGTAACGGGGCCAAGCAGGCTTCCTGCACTTGGAATGGGAGTGTGCGGAAGTGTATGTGTACTGGAAACGGGTAGTGGAAAGCGTGCGTGAGGGTACTTGTATACGGATTGAAGTTTGTCTTCTACATTGTTTGTTGGAGCAGGTTCAAAGATCCAAAACGAAATAAATGGCATATAAATTGCTGCAGTTTGCTATAGTGTTGGCCCGTCGAAGGATTGCCATTCTATGGATGAGTACTCGCTCACCAACGACAGAAAGTTGGTTGAGAGATGTACAGGAGTGGTCATTGGCAGAGGAGATACACATGAAAGCGAATAGAAAGGACCACAAGGTAGAAGAAGATGTTAATCCATCGGGTGGAGATATGCATAGCAGCTCTAGTCCTAGTGGCAGCGAGTCGGGTGATGTGGCCTGAGCAGTACCTGAAAACAGCTGAAACTGCGTTTATATATGAAATAAGTCAATACTCCAAAAGTATTACTTTAAAACTTGTAAAAACAAAAAAGTAGTAGTAGTGTTACTGGACTCTATAAATGAAAACATATGTACTGCTTGTAAGCCAAACCTGATTGTGCCCTTCCACGCTGTACTTGTTTTAAAAGTGAATAAATAAAGTTTATTATAAAAATTATAAAAATGAATTCCAAAATAAAAGAACACATTTAAAATACTGAAAGATTACATATTCAAATGGGAAATTCATTATAATGTAATACTTTGATTTTCAAAACACAACCCACTTTCCCCCACAACTAAGAGGAAAAATGTAATAAATATTTGTATAGAAAATAATTATATCATTATATATTTAAATAATTTTCAAAAGTTATATAAAATGTTTTAATTAATAAAATATTATGATGTCAAGCTTACAGAAATAATAGCATTTTTTAAAGACTACACCCCCAACATAGGAATAAATGTCACATAGCTGCAAAAAGTAACTCATTTTAGAATCATAAAAGTTAGAAAGAAAATAAAGAAAAACATTAGAAATGTAAGAACTGAATACAAATAAGTGCAATTATTATACATTTAAAAACAACACTACCCTTTTTTTTAATTGATTTATAAATAAAAAGCATAATTCTTGGAATAAAATCTCTATACAATACAATAAAACATGATAATAAACTGATATTTTAGAAAACAATATATTACACTTCAATATTATTGTAAAATAATAAAAAGAGTATCTTTACCTTAAATGTTTTTGCACACAAAATTATGATATTAATGTCAAGCCATATTTTTGAGTACCACAAAGACTCACTGCCTGCGTGCTAGATTACCAGTTATTTGTAGTCTGTCAGGCAGGTTGTGTGGTGTTCCCAGGGCGGTGACTTTTTCAAATGCTGTGGTGCCTTTGCAAAATGCACCACAATGGGATTGCCTCACAAGGTTCCTGCATGGCATGGACTGAAAAGTCCATGCCATGCAGGAACTGTTGTGCATGCACACAGGAGTCCAAAAGTTATCCCCCCGTGTGTGCATGCACAAGCAGAGGAGGCACAGGGAGAGCTCTAGGTCCCCCTTTGTTTTCTCTCCACCACGGTTGACATGGAGGAGAAACCTCCATGTCACCGCAGGCGCGGAGGAAACTCGTAAGGTGCTTGTCGGGACTGCAGCGTTCCCACCAAGCAGATTGCAGCCTCTGACCGCTGAGCCACCTCTAGGAAACGGTGGTTCCCTGGCGGCGTCAGCGGTCCTAGGATGGGCTTACTACCCAAACTGTAATGGAGCGTTTGGACCACTGGTGCACAGGTGGCTGGACTGCCACTGTGCACCACAATGAGTCTGGCGGTCCTCGGGCCACCATATTTGTAATCAGGTGCTTAAGGCCTCCTTATGAGTCTGGCCGTCCATGGACTGCCAGACTCGCTGGGGCGCGGCGGTCCAACTTATTGTAAGTTTGGCGATCGGACTGCCATTTGACAGCATAACTGCTAGAGAACCGGGTTCCCTGGTGGTGTGCAGAAATCAGTGGCTCAGAATGTGCTTGCAGTGCTGCTACGGCACAGCAAAACATATTTTGAGTTTTCTGACCCCCAGCCTTACACGGCAGTCATCACTGCCATGTACAAGCTGGCATGGCAGTGGGGAAACACAGGGGGCCCGACAGGGGCCTTCTTGCCCCATGCAGGTAGGTGCAAGCAGGGGGTCACATGTTCCAGCACGTGTTCAATTTATACAATCCATGCAGAGCTTGAGCGTGCTGTGGTGGTCCCACGGCAGGGCAGTGTTAAAGGCTCATTGAGCCTTTTTACTGCACCACCGAGGGCCCGCCAAAATGCCAGCCTGCCAGACAATGATTTGGATCATAATCTGGTGGACAGGCAGGGTTTGGGGGGGCGGGAGTGGGGCAGTAGTGAACTGCCCCGCTCCCGTATCTCCAAACTTGTGATCAGGCTCTTAGGCGGAACAGCCAGTTGACCATCAGAAACCATAACATAAGAATTTATAAAGTGCACGTTCACGCCATAGGGTAGGTTGGTGATTAACAATAGATATTTATAGTTATCCAACTCAATGGCCTTCATGTTGTCAAAGCATCAAAAGACAGAGGGCCTCATTTATGAGGCCACTTGCACCACTGGAATGTCACTTTTTGTGACGTTCCCTGGCGCAGAAGCCTGCATGATATTTATCAGGCAGCATTACACCACTTTTTTCGGCTTCTTGCTGCTTGATTAATATCTGTCCCTTTAACACAGTTTTCTGCGTTAAAGAGGCGTGCAATGGGTGAAGCTGGGGGCATTCCCAGCAACATCCATGGCGTTTTGACACTGCCCCAGATTTATGAGAAATCGTAAATCTGAGGCATCGCCAAAACCTTACACCACCCCAGGGGAGGCGCAAGGACGGCACAAAGAGAGAAATATCTTTATTTCACCTCGATTTTCAATTATGCAGCACTCATAGAAAGAGAAAAAGCCACTTGTGATTATTTTTGTACAGGAATGTTTCCCTTCCTGTACAAAAATAATCATCCCTGCAATGCAAGCATCCTTGCACCATGGTGCAAAGATTCCTGTTTCGGCGCACGGCAGCTCATTGTGCGCCAGCACAGGGGAAAAGGATAGGAATGCGCCGTATCTGATAGATACAGCGCATTCCTGCCCTTTTCTTTTTCCATAGGGCAGCGCACCAGAAAGGCCTGCTGAGATGCCCTACGCAAAAATCTCATAAATGAGGCCCGGAGAGTCCCCATGCTTCACTCCGTTGATGCAGTGAGACACCGATTGCTGCAGCTGCTGAATAAGTCCACTAAGCACCAGACAGATCCACTAGAACTACGGGGCATATTATCAAGAACGGCATTAAAATTATCGCCGCTTTAGTGGCAGGAAACTGACGCTAAAGCGGGGGAAATGAGCTTGATAATATGCCCTTCAGATTTCCAATAGAAGCCCAGGTTCACACCAGAACCTGGGCTTCTATTGGAATTCTATAACGCATATTAGCAAGCCCATTTTCGCCGCTTTAGCGGCAGTTTCCTGGTGCTAAGGCGGCGATAATTTTAACACCGTTCTTGATAATATGCCCCTACGTTGTTTAGTCGTCCTTCATATGTATTTACGGCGTTGTTTTTACTTACTATTATCAAGCCTCCATGCAAATTTGCTCAACACCTCTTCAGGATAACGGGTTGATAACATAAACAGCATCCTTCCCTGCCCCTTCCCAACCTCTCATACCCGACATCGGTATGTATCTCTCCACAATGTGGCAGATTCGGGGGCTGCTGCTTACTTCCATCCATAAGTCTGTATTTTCCAGGCCCTGCCAGGCTTATAAGGCTGGTTCGTGCTGTTGCTCCTCATCTCATGAGCCCAGCAGTGATTTAGGAAGTTTTATCTCTTCATTAAAACACCTGAATTGCAGTATTCAAAGAGCCATGCGTTAATCGTATATCACACTACGACCCATGGACGAGGTTGTAGAAAATACGCACATTGTCTTCATTAATCCTACATCTAGTTTATTTGAAGTGTTTTTATTTCATTTGTTTGGCGTTTTCTCTAGAACCTATCTACCATGGATAGTCTGCCTGGCATTATGGCTCGTCAGTCTCCAACTAGTAGCAACACCCTGCAGATGGCAGTATTGTTCTATAATGACACATCTTGTCGCGATTGAAATCAAAGAAATACATATTGGGTTTATGGTTCGCGTCATAGCTTATTGAAGAAAGCATCTAAAACCATTTTGTTTTTTGAGCGTCGTTATCTGACTGAAATTTACTGTAACAAGTGTCCAAAAGAATATAAAAAGAAAAGGAAAAAGACAATTTTTTCTGCCAGATATTCGCGGACGTCTCGTTTCGGTGCAAACGTAGTACTGGTGCTTATTTGCAAAAGAAATAGTGCCAGTACCGAAAACCGTGCTCAGGAGCCCGCCGCCGGTGCAATTAAATGTTGGCGCGACGAATAACAAGGATGTGCAGGCTTAAATTCATTTTACGCATTTTCCAACAAATCCCTGCCCCTTTATCTCATTCTTGCAGGTTCCTGCATTCTCCATTGTGGCAGATTTTACTTCTTCCTCATTCTCCGTCTTTATAATTTGTGGGGGAGATTTACAAGCCTCTTGCGACACATTTACGCCGCCGTTGTGTCACTACTGTGACGCAGCGGCAGCGTAAACCATGCTCCATGTTACGCCTTATTTACAAGGTGACGCATCTAGGGAAATGCGTCACGTTGTAAAACCCTGCGTCACATTAAACCTGCATCAGGGTTAATGTATGCAGGGTGGGCGTTCCGTCGGATAAAGCCTCGGAAAAGTGACGCAGTGAAATCTACAAGATTTCACTGAGTCACTTTTCCGACGCCGCTGCGTCAAAACCCTGCGTCTGCTTGAAGCAGCCGCAAGGCGTGACACAGCATGTTAGATATGGGCAGCCCCTGAGCTTTGCTGGAGTTGCGTCGCTCTTGCAACACGACTCCAGCAATGCGCCGCCCTTACGCAATCAGATGCGTCACGCATCTGTTTATCCTTGCGCCACGATGCGCCGCGTTGTAAATGCGGTGCATCTGTGGTGGCGCAAGAGTAAACTTGTGTGACGCATCTCACCTGGCGCATCCCTGCTGATATGCAGAGATGCGCCAGTCCTTGTAAATCTGCCCCTGTGTGTTTTACCCTCTCTTGCTCTTTGTAAAGGCTTGATTTGCAAAAATAAGCACTGGTCACCAACAATGAGTGTAGGTCATCCCCACCGGCAACCTCCAGTTTCAAATTAAGCAGGGCTAAGGCAAGCGGAATTCTCAGAGTTTCACTCCGTGGAGTTTTTATGAAAATTCTGCCAGATTCCGCAGAGTTCTCCAAATGGGTGGAAATCGGCATGCTGCTCGCGCTGATTTTTAGCGCTAGGAGCTTGTTCGCTCTGCAAAATCAGTACCTACAGCAGCACGGTGCGCACTAGAGGTCGGTGCTTTTTTTGCTGTGGCTCGAGTATATGTTCTACTTTAGCGTCAGTTTTCTCCCTGCGAAGTTAACTGTTGCGACCACCTGTGACCGCCCGCATTCAGAAAGTCTCACCGGCTGCCCTGCTAGCACCCAAGAAAGGCATTAGTGGATGCCAATTCTCGCGCTCTCTAAATTACTGCTGGCGAGCCCTTGCAAGAAAAACTCCACAACACCGGTGGTTGGTGAAGTTTGGCTGAAACTCAGAGTAGCCAAAACTCTGTGAAATTTAACACCACCCCCATGGGTAATCACTAGCATCCTACAGAAAATCTGGTCCATTTTTGTGTGAAATCTTAAATAAGTCACCTACGTAGCCCAAAAAGAGGGATGTCTAGTACTTAAAAGAGGTACATGCAGGAATTTAATATCAGCATGTTCCTACAGTGACTAACCCCCAAAAACTATGTTCCCTTTAAAATGGCAGCAGCTGGCACATGAGATAAAATAAAGTTAAAAATAAAATCATAACTCTTCTTTGGTTTAGGGCACATTCCAATAATAAGTCAACCACACTTTTTGGTGTTTATTAAAAACCCAATTCAGTAGTAAAGTTGGATTCTTAATAAATATTTAAGAAAAGTGACTTTTAAAAGGTTAGACTTTGCTGGAACCTCCAGTGGCTAATTAGCCTTATCATTGCAGAATCTGGGCCCTGTCTGAGCTTCCCTTTAATGAGGTGTGAAAACTACTCCCACAATAGAAATAATGGCTCAGTCCTTTTAGCAGAAAGACCTGGATGTAAGGTATGTGACTTTTAGCCCAAGAAATATAGTAGGTGTTGGCTTAAGAATTGTTTTAACTTGAAAAGGCTTAGGCTGAGGCCTGCCCATTCATAGTCAAGTATAAAGGGAGACCTGAGGATGAGAAGCCTATGTTCCGAAGGTACAGTGTAGCCAACATGGTACTAGCGCAGTGAGAGAGAAAGCTGGTCCCAGACCCAGTTTAACTTGAATGAGAGGGAACTGGTTATTTTCCTAAACACATCCTATGCTGGCCCATCAGCTACTACCAATGTCAGAAAGGTTCTGCCATATTGGATTTTACTTATAATAGTGCATTGTGGGATAGTTTACAATACAGCATACATAATGTGCTGCAAACGCAGGAGGGTTTGCCTTGGAAACCTTTTCCTCATTGATTACAGTGTGCAGATGTAACCCTCTCCAACTAGCTAACGCCTCCTATAAAAGTAGCATTTGACCCACAACTCAACAGAACACTCAAAGGATCTGTGGATTTATAGAAAAAAGACTGGATGTGGTATTTGAGACCTATGTGAAGCCAAGAAGAATAAGTCTGCTCCCACATGTACCAAAGAATAAGCAGTAGACTCCAAGGGTCAGTTGGCTGGCCTCCTCTGTGGCTTCCAAGACACTACACGTCAAGTCTAGTGAAGTCAAATATACTTTTATTTGATTTGTTAAAAATCATAAAAGGATGGAGAACCATTGTGGAACACGATACTTTAAGTGTACATTTTAAAAGCATATTATTAAAAGACCATAACAGTGGGCTACTAGTTAAATAAAAGTATTGACAGGTGTATCAGTGCAATTAAAGAATGTGTAACTACAAAGTATTTTTAGGCTACTTGAATTGAATCACTTTTTTCCAGTTCTTTTGCTGCAATTTTCGAAAATGTTATGGCTCTGCAAGACAGGGGAATCGACAACCCTCCAAAACACCTGATGACTTCTGCTCTGCATGTTCTTATTTGTTCCTTCCTTAGAGCCTCTGAAGGACGGTTTTTAGAGTTTCTAATAAAAAAGGGCATGTGCATAATAGATGTAATAATGACTTGTCCCCTTGTCATTGGATGGCCATGTTTGTTTCCATTTCGGGGTCAGATCCTTCGCGGGAAATGACCCCATTCGTAGCAGCCTCAGATAGTGCTTTTTCTTGTGGGAGAAGTGTTCAATCAGATACGATTGCGGCTTCAGCTTCTGGTAGGCATGTATTACATCCCAAGCGTGATGTTTTTTTGCAAAGGTAGTTTTGTCCGTTAATAGAGAAATCTGCTTGATGGCATTATTCACAGCGGATTTAAATCCAGAGTACATTGCAGGGGTAAACCAGGCCTCCTCTAGCTGTAATGCCGACAGGGATTCCTTCAAAACTGTCTTGGTTGAATTGACTAGCCTTACATGATTTTCAATCTCTACCCAACAGTGGTGGGCTAAGGTGTTGTCTTCTGCTTCCCTCATCCTCCAGTAATACTTTACTAGTGCGCCTTGTCTGGCCGGGATCTGATTTTTTAATCCATATTCTAGGCAGATTTGTGCCTGTGAGGTATGTAGCAGTATTAAAAACAGTCTCTTGAAAAATGTGGATTGTGCTGTATTTAAAACTGTGGCATCTTTAATATTCAGGATTTCCGGGCCATAAGCGATAGAGGGTACGAATTTTGCTGCAATCACTTTTAGCAGATGACCGATTGCGCAGCCTATGAGCTTTTTTTTAAGGTCTTAAAAGCAAACGACAATTGTTTGGCTTTCATGCGTCCTTGGCCCAAATGTAGTTTAAAGTTAGGATTGCAATCTAGTTGAAAACCCAGGTATTTGCAGGAAACTACCTGGGTCAGTGGTTGCTCACCTAATTTTCAGGGAAATGTATGCTTTTTCGTTGTTTTATTGTTTTTAGGGAAGCATATCACTTTTGTTTTTTGGTGGTTAATCATTAGTTGGTTCAGGGTGGTGTAAACTCCCAATTCCTTAATCAGTCTCTGCAGTCCTACGGGAGTTTGTGCTAGCAAAACGATGGCGTCCGCATATTGGAGACACGGTGTCGGTATTTTGCCCAATTTTGGGGGATCGGCTTAAATTAACCGAAGGCCCTTATCAAGATCGGAGGTGTAGATGTTGAATAGACAGGGCGCTAACAGGCAACCCTGTTTTAACCCATTGAATGTTGGCATCTTGTCGGTTAAACTGCACCCATCTCCTTTCTTGATTTGGACCCACGTGTGTGAGTAGAGATTAATTAGGGCCTACAGAAGTTTAGTCGGTACCCCCCAGCCTTGGATTTTTCCCATAACTTAGCTCTCAAAACTTTATCGAAAGCCGCTTTAAGGTCAACAAAGCAGGCCTACAAGCACCTAGATTTTGCAAAGGCTGGATTGACTAGGAGACTCAGGGATCAGACTGGAGGCAATAGCATTGGTAAAAAGAGGAGTCAGGAGACCAGACCAAAATGAAGGATCATGCCAAATTTTTTTAGCACTTCTTCTTGTGAAATTGACACAGAAACTTTGGGTGATTCATGAGTCAAGATGTCATTGACTGGTCCTGCACCAGCACCCCCTTCCCTGTTGGTGTTCCGCTATTTAGGGTATTTTAAGATGGAATTTCGTTATATAGAAGTTCAATATTGGCTCTCCAAGTGACCTCCTTTACATCCGAGTTATGATGTTGGTTCCTGCCATTTAATTGCTGATTGATGTGTTCCCAAAAGAGCTTGGGGTCCCTTAGTTTACAGGCATGGAGAAGTTTTGCCCAAATGTGTTCGTGGAACTCTTTCTTGGCCATTTTTATGTCCCTTTTTAACTCTTTTCTTGTTTTTGATATTAAGAGCAGGAGTTCCTGAGGGTGTACTGGTCCCCGGGTTCGTAGTTGTCTTAAGTACTTATTTAATTGTTGTTTTTGCTTCCTCAGACGTTTGGTGAACCAAACTGTCCCTTTTGATCTTCCTGCTTTATGGCCATGGGCATGATTTGATTTTTTTTATTTACTTCATGATTGAAAGACTCCCAGGCCTTTATACTGAATGGTTCGAGGTTGAATCTTTCAAAGAGACTGGTATATGTACTTTTAATATCCTCAATGCTATCCTTTTTCCAGGAAAGACGTATTAGGTTATAACATTGTGCTTGAAGAGACATCACATTTGCCTTCGCTGGGATTGTGAAGGTTCCTAATAGAGTAAAAGATTGCGGTTGATGATCACTTTCCGCCCTATCTTTTATTTGAAAATTCACAATGTACGGGAGAAGATCATAATCCGTAAAGGTGTGGTCGATGTTTGAGCGTGTTCTTGGGTAACCCTTGTGTATGCTGCGGAGCAATCTGTCGGGCTTCGACCATTGAGTACACACATTGAGAGGTTGTCTAGGCGGGCCGCGCATCTCTTACTGAGTGTATTATGTCGATTAGAGGCTGATATGGCCCCTATTGTACCCTTTTTCCTGCCATATTGTAAGTTCATGTTAAAGTCACCTGACAATATGATGTTAGCATCCGGATAGGCAAGTTTTAATGTTACTAATGATGTAATTAGTTGTTCAATTCTTGGCCTATTTTGTTTAGACACAGGGTGAATATAGATGTTGAGTATAAGCAGACTGTTGAATGACGAGGCATCAAGTTTGATGCATAGCAACCAGGAACAATCTAGGTCTATATTAGAGGGATGCCATGGGATATCTGTCGAGATAAAGGTGGAGAGACCCCCTTTTGCTCTTCCATATTTTGTAACTCTCTTGGCCGGACTCAGAAATTCCTTATAGCCAGTTGTTGGTGAGGGGATTTTCTGCCAAGTTTCTTGGAAAAGAAGAATATGGTACTGTGTGATAAATTCCATGAAGTCGGGATCTTCTAATTTTGTATTCAGACCGTACACGTTCCAGGAACAGATGTTGCAGCCCTGATATAAGTGTGGAGCTATTGAAGAGTTCATTCATGCCATTCCAAAGGCTGTGCCTACCTTATTCGAGTGCCGGGAATCCAAAGGCGTAGTAGCTTCTTGATGGTCAAAGGTGATGATAATTTTCCTGGCTGTGTACTCTTTACTCTTTAATGGGCTATGATGATCCGGGCCTTTTGCCCCCTTTCACAAACCCGCTGTGTGAATTGGTGGTTGTAATGGGCTGGGGTAACGGGGAGGGACTGTCTTTTTTAACTCGATATCCCATTTGGCGAAAGAGTCCCTCTGCTGCCAAATCTGCTCGGTGAGAGTATTATTGACGAACGTGGCTGTTGTAATTTCTTGACCAATGGAACGAGTTTTGTTTGAACTCAATACTTTCGATGTCATTGGTATTAATATGACTCAGGGGAAGGGTTTTAAATAGTTTAAGCAATACGCTTCTATTAAGAATATCATGCGTTCCCCTTGAGACATATTGAGGATTAAATACCAATTTGTTGTTATTTGGAAGGTCACCCTGCAACACGTTAGCTGAGCTCCTTTCTGTTTCTTACTTACCCACCATAAACTCAGAGAGAATCAGGGATGAATTCTGAAAGGACTGTATGTTTTTTTGTAAATGTGTTTCGCTTTCCCTAACATGGGTACCTTCGTAGCCTCCCTGGCTTTGGTTGTGAATTGTTTCCGGATTACGTCTTCTATACCATTTTCCTCGGCCAAGTTGGCCTTGCCCAAGCAAGTTTTCCTCATGACAGTCGTGGTGTTCCCTGCTAAAAATTGGTTGGCCGGAGTTTTTGAATTGTGTTAGTCCTTCCTTATTGTAGGTTTGAATAAGCTATATATCTTTTTTCTGACGGGAATTGCTGCCTTGTGTTATAATTTGGGGTTCTAGGAATGGTGGACGAATTAGATGGTGAAATCGGTTGCTCCTTGAGGCTTGCTGCTTCCATGATGTTTTGAATTACTTTGTCTTCACATTGGTTCCCACTTTGAACAGACATTGCCAAGATTAAACCAGATGCCTGGCTAGTTTGTTTGCTCTTTCTGGACTTTCTCAGTTGATTTCTCTCCCGTTTGGTTAATGGCTTAGTTACTTTTGATTGCCTTGCTGGGGACTGCTTGCGTTGATCAAAGAGTGAAAGATCCAAGACACCTGAACTGTCGAGTACTCGTGATGGTTTAGGTATAGGTGTATTTGCCTTGATTGGCACGGGGGTTGGTCCTATTTCGCTGCTTTTTTGCCCCACGATAAAACTGGGACATTCCAAGTCCGTTTCCATTAATTCTTCTTTTTCTGGGCTAATGAGGAGGCAAGATGGCTGACTGACCTTGACAAGGGTTGCTGCAGCTCCTCATCCTCCACACGCTTCTGGAACGATGCTGTTGCAGGACCCTAAAGCCATTCTACTTTTTTTCAGCGAACTTTCACCTAGGGATGGTATGAGGCTTCTGGATGCCGGAATCCCGCTGAAAACAAGTTTGCTGGCGGTTGTGCTCCGTTTGCTGACCCAGCACTCCTGCTGTTCCCACTCCTCCTCTGGTGTGCTTCCGGGGCAGCGTCAGCATTTGGAACAGATCATGGCCTCTAAATCGGATAAGGCGGTCAAAGGGGCACACAAAGACCCCTTGAACATATCTGTGGGCTTGGGGGGCCCACGGAGCTTATAATGCTCCAGACGCCAAGGCACTTGACACCACCCCCGCTTCTGTGCGCGGACCGAATCCAGGACGGCAGGTTGGCCAAGCAAAGAAAACAGCCAGCGTTTTGAAGGACGTGGGCGCAGCTTGAGGGACCTGGCTTTGGACGGCAGCGGCTGTCACAGAGGGGACGATGCAACAGTCAACAGTGGTTGAGGCCTTTTTGATGTCCTTGCCCGACGTGCCCATCGTTTCGAGTAAAAAACTAATAGAGAATATATCCAGCTCGATGGTTACAGAAGCAACAGAAAAAGGAGAGCTCACTCATCCTGGCTTGGGAATAGGGCTGCATGTACAACCCGGACTGGAGGAGGGTCCACAGATGGATCTGGATCTGCTTCTGGTTCAATAAACTGAAACCCTGCTGGTTGAACCAGTAGAACTATATTAGGGCCTTTGCAATCAGAGTTTTCATTACCGAAGAACAGTGAGCTGTCAGACAATGCGGGGGCCACACCTGAGAATGGTGGCTTAACAGACCTTGCGGGGTCACTGGGGGAACCAGTTAAGAACCGGGATGTGTCCGAAGGAATAAACAGCAATGATAAAATTAATATTGCTGCTTTTGAGGGTGGACTTCATGGTGCACCCGTTGACAACACTTGTGACAGTGACTCTAAACAAATGCCACAGCTCTCGGTGATGACAACGCACGGCTCTCCTGAGGTGGGTACATTTTATTCGCTCAATGATGACTCCGATTCGCCGGTTCTTAGTGACTTCCGCATATCAGATGATACGGATTTGGGAGAATCCTCCACCATGCAAAAAGTAGTTCATAGCAAGCTAACCTCTCAAAGGCGAAGAATAAGATCCAAGCTAGCCCAGCAAAAATCGATCCCGCCACAGTGCGTAATCTGGAATGGGACTATTCTGCTACAAGTTTGGTTTGTGAGAACGGCGGTCAGGCGGCTGCAGGGGGCTCAGCAGTACTTCCCCGGCATCACCACCTCTCCTTCACTGGATTTAGTATACTCCACCCTAAAACAAATGCAGGGTGAGGCCAGCACGGAAAGTAGGAAGTCGCTCCAAGCAACAAAGAAGACACAGGCCTCCATCCGTAAAGTAAACAAGCTTTGCACAGATATGGCCGAAAGGTTTACCCATGTGGAGGAAAGAACAGTTGCTCTGGAGGAGGCGGTCGATGAACTACAGGAGTCCAAAGAGCAGCAGGAAAAGCAGGCAATGGACATGTGTTGGAAACTCGAGGATTTCGAGAACCGGCAACGGAGAAACAACGTCCGATTGCTTGGGATTGCCAAAAATGCAGAAGGGGGAAACATAATGCCCTTTGTTGTATCCTTGCTAAAAGGAGCACTTCCGGAACTTGCACACTGGAACTGGGACATGGAGGTCCAGCGGGCTTTCAAATGGTGCAGAAGAGGAATTACTCAGCCAGGCAGGAAGACCGACCTAGGGCAATCCTGATCTATATCGGGAATTTCCTGCTTCGACAAGCCATAATAGACACAGCAAGACCAGCTGCTAAGCGGACCTGTGCTGGACACACTTTCTTTGCGTGCCCAGATTTTTGTCACACCATGGTGGAGCATAGGTGGAGGCTTCGACAATTGATTTCTGCATTTCATGGGATGGGATGTGAGGCCTACCTGTTATATTCTGCTCGCCTCAAGGTTATAGTCAAGGGGCGGGTTCGCATATTTTTCTCAGAAGTTAAAGCTCAAGAATTCATGACAGAGCTGAAGGATCCTAAAGGGAGGGGGGACGTCGCTTGATGTTGCCCGCTGTTACTGGCTAAATACTAACGCTAATGCTAAAGGCTAGGCTCGGGCAACAGCAGAATAATTGATTACTAATTAATACTGATGTATATCATTTTATATCATTAATATTTTTGTACGGAGCGGGGCTCCTATCTGTGTTTTTTGGGTGGCGGATAACACGGGTGTGGAGGGTGAGGGGTACGCGGTAACTCGAGTTATGAGATCCGCTGCCACACATAGGTCATGTCTGACCTATTTGCCTATATCGGATGTACGGGGGAGGAGGGGGAGGAGGGGGGATTGGCTCAGGGGAGTGTTCGGGGTTCGGGGAGGTTGGCTATAGCACAGCACATTACTACATATAAGGAAACCTGGTCATAAAGGTCTTAGGAAGCATATAGGGGGGTTTTGTTCAGAAAGGAAGAGGAGCTCAGGGTGGTATCAAGGGAGATGAAATGCAAAACATTTATGCCTAAGGAAAGCTATCCAAAAACCACATTATGAACCCCATTAATCTTAGAATTGTTACAATTAATATCTGTGGGCTTAATGATCAAGCCAAGCGACAAAGGGCAGCTATCATTTTGAAATCTATGCGAGCTGATATTTTATGTGTCCAAGAGACCCACATAGAGGGTAGTAGAGGAGGGGTCCTTGAACAACTTGGGTTTCTTTTATTGGTGGCTACTAAACAAGGCACTAAGACCAGCGGGGTTGCTATCCTTACCCGAAAGAATGACATAATTGTAAAAAAAAAAGCTCTCAGACAGGTGGGGTCGGTGGGTAGTATTGGATTGTGTATGTGCCGGGGAGCCCTTCACTCTGTGCTCAGTGTACGGCTCCACTGCTGATGACCCAGAGGCATTGGAGTATCTAGATGCTGAGCTAGTCAACTGGCCTACCCCACTATTAATATGTGGTGATTTTAATATCAACGGGCTTGGTGGGTTGTGGGGTTGTACCGGAGATACATATTCTGGTCGTAAAAAGAAGGTTTTCAAGGCTCTTGCAAACATGGCTAGAAACCATAGACTTATAGATCTATGGCATCACTAGAACGGTAAAGATCCTGGCAGTACTTTTTCTCTGCACCACACAAGGCAGTCTATAGACTTGACTATTTTTTTGTGTCACACTCTCTAGTGCACCGGGCTAAAACATAGAAGTATCCTAGGTTATTATCCCATCATAACCCCCTTGCCCTCACTCTGATATTCACTAAAGGTGTGCGGGGCGAGCGGACTTGGACCTTTGAAAGGGGGCTTTTGACAGATCCCGATTATGTCTCTCATATGAGGGGATGGATTAAGACTTACGGGGATATAAATAGATACAGTAATAGCGCCGGTGTTGTATGGGACGCTTTTAAGCGGGGGTCAGAGGGGAGACACTTAGTTTTAGCCTTTCCCGACAGAAGAGGGAGGTGCATTGGGTGGAAGCGCAATATAAAAATTTTGCTAGAATTGAGGAGGAGCTGGCAACAGCAGTGAATTCAGGTTTAGCAATGGAGGATATCTTGCTTAGGCTTGCTTGGGCTAAGGCAGAAATTGGAGGCCGCGCAGCCGCAAAGGTAGCAGAGCTTTTTCTAGCTAAATGAGAACACTGCCATTAATTTAGTGAATGGGTGGGTCACATGTTGGCAGCCAGACTCAGGCAAGGGAGTGTTGTGAGTGAGATAAACGAGATTAAAGATGAACGTGGAAATTTAGTTACGGACCCACCCGGGATCCAGGAATTTTACGAACGATTTTATGATGCGGGACATCAGGCGCCGCAGAATCCAATTTAGGGTTATCTTAACAGTATACCACTGCGGAGTATTGAACATGAGGACAGTATGAAACTTGAGGCTACCTTGACACAAGACGAGATCTTTTGTGCCCTGTAGAATCTCCCCTCTGGTAAGGCCGCTGGACCCGACCAGATCCCTTTGGAATTTTATAAAATCTTTTCGGAAGAAGTCGGATCCGATCTGGTCGATATAATAGGCCTTGCTCAATTTGGGGGCTCTGTCCCCGATTCCTGGTCAGGGGCAGATATTAAAATAATCTTTAAAAAGGGCAAACCATCTCAGGAACCCGGGTCATATCGGCCAATTACTTTAATAAACTGCGATGTAAAGATTCTGTCCAAAGCCCTCGCAACCAGATTAAATACTATCATAGGAAAAGTAATTCATCCGTATCAACATGGGTTTATCACGGGGACTGGGACTACCCAGCATATCCGTCGGGTAATAACCTTATTTGATGCAGCAGAAGTCTCAGGGGACCCTATGGCTATGCTGCTCTTGGATGCAGAAAAAGCCTTTGATAGGGTCTCCTGGGACTACTTATGGGTAACCCTGGGCGTAGTTCGCGAAGTAGCGCTACGCGTAGCTACGCAAAGTGCACTTCGCACTACGCGAGCTACGCGTAGCACTTCGCGAACTGCGTAGTACCCTGTTCGCACTGTGCAAGATGCCGTTTTCAATGATTGCACAGTGCGGACAAGCATCCGGCACTATGCAATCATTGAAAACGGCATCTTGCACAGTGCGAGCTGTAGTTTTCTGCCGATCGAGTAGATTTTTACTCGAGCTGCAGCTTTCTCAACGCGGACTGATAGTTTCTAATCGCGAGCGGTCGCTAGCATACGCGACCACTCGCAATGAGAAACCTGACCTACCCGCGTTGAGAATCTCGCCGGGAGGTTTATTTTCCACGCTCGCGATCGCCAACTTGATGTTGCTGAACACGAACGAGGAAAAAGTTTCCCCGGGATGTAATTTTGCTCGCTCGCGGTCGCCAACTTGACGTTGAGGACCGCAAGCAAGCAAAAAATGACCGCTGCACTACGCAACGCTACGCTATGCGTGTTTGCACTGTGCTACGTACAATTTGCGTAGTGCGAAGTAACGCAAACTTCGCAAACTACGCGAGCGTAGCGTAGTGCTGTGCCTAGGCTTACTTATGGGAGGCAATGAGATGATTCGGTCTTGGGCAGGGGTTTATTAAAGCCATCAGCAGTCTGTATAAAGCACCAACCGCTCATCTTAGAATTAACGGAAAACACACTGCACCTTTTGGGATTAAAAGGGACACTAGGCAGGGGTGCGCTTGCTCACCCCTTTTATTCGGGATTTATATAGACCCCCTAATTCGGCAATTCGAGTCCTGCCGGAAAATTGAGCCTATGGTTTACCACGGGGTAGCTACAAAGGTCCTTGCATACGCGGATGACGTTGCCTTGGTTACCCCTAACCCCTTAGCAGCAATAACAGCAGTCGAGGAGATAGCCTTAGCTTTTGGTGGGATTTCTGGATACGCCTTAAATAAACAGAAGACCCAGATTGTTGTGAACGGGGAGATTAGCCGCTCTGATTTACGAATGATAGACTCAGCGGTGTATCTTGGGATCACTATAACCCCAGATCTGAACAATCTAGTGGCTGTAAATATTGATCCTGTGATTCGGAAGGCCAGTACAGACTTCGATAAATTCCATAATCTGCATTTGTCATTAGGTGGCCGCTCTAAGTTGATCAAAATGGTATTTTTACCAAAAATACTGTATTTGTTTAGGGCAATACCCCTAGAATTTGGGAAGAAGTGGTTCACAGTATTAGACATCATGGTTAACCGATTTAGCTGGGCACATGGTAAAACAAGGAGGGCCCTACGATTCATGATCCTACCTGCGGTTAGAAGGGGCTGGGCGGTCCCAGATTTTGAACTTTATTATTGGGCTGCGGCTCTCCAATATATGTGCGGGATGCTCGTTGGGAGACCCGAAGACCCTGCCACTGAAGATAAGATTCCAGACGTATATAGGCTACTGGTGGGGGAAGACGCAGTAAATTGCTTCATGAGAACTAAATTTAAAACCATGCAGGCAACCTTTAAAATCTGGGCTGCCTTTAAGAAGAAGACAGGCCTTGGGAGGAAAAATTTTTATACCCAACTGTTTGGTAATCCCACTCTGCCAGAAATCTTTTTGGATCAAATTATGGCTGAGTGGGCAGAGTGTGGCCTTTTGAAAGTCGGGGATATATTGGGCTTAGATGGTTTTTACCAATTTAAGGACATTCAGGACAAATTTGACATTGACACTAGGAATTCTTTCAAATATCTCCAACTTAGAAGCTTTCTGAGTAAAAAGATGGGTGGATTTAACGGATTCGGTAAGGTGAAAGCCTTGGGGATGGCTGTACTATTAAAGGAATTTATACTGAACTAACGGCAACTAAATCGGATGACCTTGAAAAGCACGGCAAAAAATGGGAAGACAGGCTGAGCATCGATTTGGATAATTTTATCCGGTCTTTAGAGCTGGGGCAGACAGTTTTATGCTCTGCTGGGCTTCAGGCCCAGCACCACAAAACAGTCTTTTCCTTATATTATACCCCGGCAAAGATCTCACAATGGGGGGAGACAGGAGAGAACCGGGTGTCCACGGTGCAATTCTCTAAATGCTGATCTAGCCCATATGTTTTCCACTTGCCCTCGCCTTGAAATGATAAAATCCTCCATTACAGTATTCTTCAAATCTACCCTGGATCTTAAATCTAAGTTAACCCCAGCTTTAATGGTTCTCGGGGTTGATACTAGTCAGGGGTATACCACGTCTCATCGCTTCCTCTTCCTTGCTATGGCAGTGTTACGAATATGTGTTGCCTCGGCCTGGCTTGACCAAGCCGCCCCAACATTTCAGTTATGGCTAGCTCGGCTCCTCTCGATATACAATCTCGAGAGGGGAATATATGAAAGGAAGGGCAAGAGAGGGAAATTTCTCGGTAGACGGATATGGGCTCCTATTTACAGCTGGAAAGAATCGCTGGTTCGTACTGGGCCATAGTTTTAGGTATTAGAAAGGCAGGTATTTTGTAATGGAGTCACATCTTTGTCACTAATCTGCCCACTTGAATTATTTTCCCTATTGGTTATATGATGGACATTCTGCCCTCCTTTTCTTTTCTTTCTTTTCTTTGTGCTTTGCGCTTTTATTTTCCCATCAAAGAAAACTTTCAGTTATGGTTTAACCTTTTCTTAATATTTCCAAATGTAATGTTGTTTTGTAAAATTTGGTATGTTTATTCCTCACATGCAAATGTAAGTAACCGACACAAGCTGTGCTGTATATTGAAAATGCAATAAAAATACATTAAAAAAAATACTTCTTTTTATTTCTCTGCTGATGTTGCTGGCTTAGTTAAAACTTCCCTTGTTGCATCCAGTAATTCTGTCAATAGGGTTGGAACTGAAGCTAATTTATCAATTATTTGAGTGCAATGGCAGTGACACATTTGAGAAGTTGTTTCCCGGTCTCGCTGCACCTAGAGGATCATCTCATTGAAGCTGTGCAACTTTTGTTCAACACCCTGAACATGAATTGCTAGAATATTTAGGAGGTCTACTTGTGTGTCCAACTTGTCCGCATGGTAGATCAATGCTTTGCCGATTGTATCCATGGTGTTTAACAGGTGCGGCCAGACTAGAGATGTTGATGGACAGCTTTGTTCTGCTGATAATGAGCGAGCACGATGTTCTCGGTGAGGCGGGCACTCTAAGAGTGGCTCGCTCAGAGAGCCCGGAAGCCTACTGGGCGATTCCTTTTTTTGGGTAGGTAACATCAAAGTAATGGATCCCAAATAATTGGGTTGACATGATGTCACATCATTTGGTTTAACCTGGCAGAGATCCTGGCTGAAGTGCTGTTCTACTTCCAATGAATGGAAAAGTGGATCGGGTTTATCTTGGTTATTGATGTTTGAGTTAACGGTCCCCTGACAATCGGGGGATGGACTCCCAACTACTAAAATGGCTTACCCGAAGGACTCAAGATGTTTATTTTCGTCTGATGTTTTAAGTCACTTTCATTATATCCGTCTTGTCCGCTGTGAATTAATATGCATTTCTAGAGCACATGGCTACCCGAGGGCATCCCAGCGCTTGAGGCATTCCATTCATAGAAACTACAATATGGATTTCAAGGAAACGGGAATGTTTTAATAAGTTTTCAGAAGGACAGGTAGTTGGCCTCCAAACAAATGTAAGTGGGAAGCTGATTCCACAGCTTCGCGACATTATAGGAGAACACTCCGAAACCTTTTTATCATGGGAACTGACACCAGATACTTATTGCCTGAGCGCAGAGCTCCATTGGGGCAATAAGGAGAGATAATAGACCGAATAATGGGCGGACCTTTAGCTGACATTGCCTTATGTGCAATACACAAAGCTTTAAACTGGACTCTTAGTGGCAATCGATGGCCTTGAAGAATCACGACTAGAGACATTCATTAGCAGGCGTGCTACACAGTCAGCAGTTATTTAATAGTTGAACAAGGGGATCCCAGTATCAGATGTATTCAGTTGAAAGTTGTTGTTGTTGGAACTGGAAAGGGGTATCTAAATGAGACGAGTGGTAATGGATTAGTGCCTCGATTACATGTGAGTTATTGATTTGACAGGTTTCCGGAGGATGGAGAGCTTTAGATGTTAGGAATTGGGGGCTTTGAACTTCTTTATTTTTGTCGCACATAGTTTCCAATCCAGTATGCTGGGGTTCTCTTCTTTCACCCTCACTACGATTGGTACTTCTGTCACCTAGAGGATTTGTGTCGGCATCATTTTGAAAATCTTTGGCGTTGTTGGTTAGGTTAGTTAGGTTAGTAACTTTGGAGGGATTAAGATTGTGACGAAACCGGTTTTCCTCAGTGGTTTTAATTGTAACTTTTAGAAAATCCGTAATCAATGCCCGTTTGCTGCTGTTAGGGCCGGAGTAGTGCCTAGTTAAAGCCGTACGAGTTGCTTTCTTACTTCCATCACACTTGACTTGCGGGGCGGACTCTGTGTTTTTTTTGTTATAATTGGCATGGTGCTTGCCGTAATTACGGGTACATCTGTTGGAGCTTCTCACACTTGCCGTGCTTATAAAACTTCTATGTTTGGCGGGCCAGGTTCTACAGAGGACATACCGGGGGACTTATGGATATGGGCCGTAGTATCAACCAAGGGTCCCTCCTAGTCCTTATCCTTTTCTTTTTTGGATGTGACTTGGGGATGTTTATCCTTTTTCTCCCCTCCTCTGGGTCTCCCTGACCGTGTTCCCAGTTTTTACAAATTTTTGCAGTTCGACCTGGAGAGGCTCAGATGGTTCAGATGCTTGAAGACGCCCGGTGTGGTCTGCGGGCTGAAAAAGGACTGCAAAAGGAAGAGGGTGGTGTATTAATTAGCCCATGCTCTGACCTGATTATTAAGCTTGACAGTCACCGTGGGACACAAGATGATCGGTGGTGGCAGGCAGCGAGAGCCTAAATCAGTCAATCAAAAAAAGGACATTTAAAATAAAAAAATGTTTTTAAAGCAAAGCTGCCGCTGGGGCTGGAGCACTAAGCGTCTATGCGTCTGTGTGTCAATTTGACGACTATTTGACCCCCCCATTTGGGCCTGACCTGCAAGGGAACTACTGGGGGGGACTAGGGTGCCTAGATGCCCAGGCAGGGCAGAAACAACGTGGGTCAGGTCTCAGGAGCGTGAGAGCAGGACTCACTGGGGTGCCGCAAGCCACACCCAACCTAGTTGGGCCGCCTCCGCGGACATACCCGGGCACTACACTCTGTGGCTGCTGCTAAGGGAGTCCGAGCTCGCACACTCGCTCACTCTCACTTGCGCCTGCTTGCTGCTAGCTGCTCCAAGCCACTTCCACCCGCTACAGCTGCCGCCTTACTGAGACCTGTGGGGTTTAGCGGCATTTGGCAATTACTCCTCTGAAGACTGTGCCGGGTCTATGCCGGGGTTGGCTGGGACCGATCAAGTAGTTTTCTGGGATTTCTGATTTTGGATTCCAGACCAGGAGGGTCCCGGCCCCCGGCGGACAAGCGGTGAGAGGCTGCCTTCCTCTCTCGGTGTACCTCCTCCTCTTCCTCCTCGTAATTCCCCGGAATTCACTCACTGGAAGCAGAAGCAGTGCCTATAGGAAACAGTCGACTCAAAGCCACTTTGTGATGCTTCTAGTAACACCAGCCGGCTCGCACCATTCACCTCATGTCTTTACAGACCTGTGGGGGTCCAAGACACTATAAGCTGCAAGAAACAAGTATCCTGAGTTGTCCAGCTGACCATTAGCAATTGGAGCTGGGCGGGCCCTGCCGGTGACCGCTGCTGGAGTGAATCCTGCTCTTTAAGTGTTGTCCCTGAGGTCCTGTGAGCTGTAGAAGTGACCAAAATGACCTGGTCCAGAAACTCTTAATAGTTGAGAATTAGAACATTTTTGGACTTCCAAAACTTTGCAGCAACAGTGTCCAACTTTGAGAGGACTTCGTCAGACACAGCTTCAGTCTTGCTTATTGGAGGATTTTGAGGACCATAAGAAAGAATAAGTCCAAATTTGGAAATTTTTGATGTGTGAAGGTGTGAAAAATATCTGAGAACTTTGGCAGGCACGAAAACTGAAATTTCCTGCTAGAAATCAAGACAAGTGTAAATTGAGTTCCTAATCAGGCCACAAAAGGTGCTTATGTGCATAGCTGGACCTCCAGACTGAATGGAAAGGCAAGGTTCAAGGAATGACCGGTTGAGGCATTGACAAGTTGTGTAAACCTTAACAAGATTATGTGATCTATTGGGCTCACCATTTGTTAATTATTGTTATTTACACAAATGCTGAAAGTTTCATGTATGTAGATTATTTAGGCTGTGGCTTTTAGTGGATGTAGAGAGGTGATTAATTTCTTTAGTAGAGAAATGTTGTAACATACAGCTCAATATATATTTAGGCGAAAGGCCCATTTCCCCGGCAGGTCAATGGAGTGAATTTCTCTTTTGCCCTGACAGAGATGCTGCCCAACTAATTTAGAAATGACCGCCAAGCTGGTGGTCATTTTCCAAGCATTAGCAGGAACTGCCATCACTGCAGTTCCTGTCAATGTTTTTTGTAGTTTGGTGCAGGGCTCTGTAAACATGACACAGCTCAGCACCAAATAGATTTCTCTTTTCTTTTCAAAAATTAAAAATAAAATGCTCTCTTGAATCCCTAACTTTAATTACACCCATCTTTAAAACCAATTGCGCAAAAGTCACTGTTTCTATCAGTGCAACACTCAGAACTAATGATTGTGATAGCTGGTGGTGGTGTGACCCTCTGCACATGCATTCCAAAATGCCGCCAAATTTTAAAAACAAGAGTCAAGATTTGCAATGGCAGCTGGATAAATCTGGTAACAAAAATCGTCAGAGTCAGAGAGTTTCCTCAAATTGATTTAAGAATCCTGAAGAGGTGTGAACTGTTGTTACTGAGAAAACAGGAGCAATGATATTCATGTATTTGTGGAAAGCAATAAAACCAAGCAGGAAGCAATCCCCAGCTGAGCTCAGGATGTGTCCAAGATAGAGAGCGGAAATGGCTCAATATGTTTGTGCGCACTCCATGCCAATCTCAGGGGCTTTCACTGTACCGGAATTTGGTACCCTGTCAAAGGATATGGGTGTTTCTTGCGTGCATCTTTCAATAAGCCAGGAAACTTGGTAGGCAAATATTTAAGAGTGGGTGGAATTTTCCTTTCTGAGACTCCAAATCCCTTTATTCCCTGTTATGGGGGGAACCTAGACTCGTCGGGGAACACTTCTCGGTGTCTGCTTGAGGCAGGCTGCATAATCAAAAGCATGAGCACATTCTTAGACCTGCCTGCGCCTCTATGGTGCGCAAAGGAGCACACTTACACAGAGTTCGTAGGGCTGGGCGCTGGTAAACTCTGCCACATGGTGTATGGCAGAGTTTTTGCTGAACTCCTCACTCCAAGTCGAACGCGGAGTGGCAAAGCACCGTGAACTCCTCCGGCAAAGCAGAGTTTTCCACCCACCCCTAGAGGTAACACTGTTGCCATTGCGACAGAGTTCCCTCTCTGCCAACGTATAAATTAGGCTCCTAAGTTTTATGTAGACAAGGATGGAAGCCACCGAATAATTGGTGTTAATTGTGCTTCAAAATGTAGCAAATTCAAAACTTATTTTGGTGGTTATTAGTATTTAGCATTGAACTGTGGCTGCTGTGCCAAACCTGAGAATTGATGTGTTCTTGCGCATAATCTTGTAATGTGTGGGCAGTAACGATGGATTTTTACTTGGCAATGGATTATGCATTTGAAGGTAAATATGTAGAATGTAGAAATAGAATCTTCTGGCTGTGGAATGTTGCTGTTTGAAATATAAGGCAGCTGCTTTATCCCTACCTTACCTGCAAGTCGTGTTCATTGATGCTCCATTAAAGGATTACTTACCTTCAATTTTCCTCCTGGCATGTTTTTAACTAGATGCAGAAGACAAGATAACTATGGCCCAGATTTATCATTATGTTGCACAACGCAATGCAGAAAGGCAATTTGCTGCACTGCATTGCGTGACAGGGAGAGGGCAAGAATGTGGCATATTTACCAAGGTATGGCAAATTCCTGTGTTCTCCTTGCACTGGCATACTGAGTAAAGCCTAACGCCTACGTGTGCAACCTTGCACCAAGGTACCAGGGTGTCTGTTGTGCAAGTAGGATTGTTTTTGTGCAGTAAATACACCTTCCTGCACAAAACAATCCTTAGAGCCATTTTCTTTTTCAGAAGTGGGATGCAGAATGCAGCACACTTAGAAAGAGGAAAGAAAGAGAAGAAATAAAGATATTTCTCCTTGTTGAGCCTCTATTGGAAAGGCTTACAATTCTGGCGCAGTCCCGGGTCTACTAGTGTTGGTAAATCTGGGACTATGTCAGAATTCATGTATGGGTGCATGTGAACACCCACAATCCACCATGTAACGCCTTTCCTGTGCAGTGTAATGCAAAGCTGTGAATTGCATTCCCTTGGGTTACACCAGATTTACCAAGCCATGCAGGGACAGACAGCGTGCCTCTGCATGGCACGGCAAATCTAATTCTAGGTTTTAAGTCACCCTGGGTCACCTTGCATGGCGCAAGGGCGACTTATGCAAAACCTTGATAAAACTGGACCAATATTTCTATAGCTATACTCCTCAAAAAAGGTATTAGTTTAGGGGGAATGGTTTAATGTCAATAGTAAAAATATTTTCCAATTGGGAAGATGAGAGTATAAATGTTGATGATTATCACAGTGGTCTGGCTTCTCAGTAGTGTCTCTCATGGTTTTCAAGTGATGAATAGTTCACCCAGAATGACAGTGTTTAATGGTGTCTTGAAAAAGGGAGCTGGGCATCTGCAAAGAGATGGAATAGGAACTGAGTGTGTAAAATGTTTCAGTGGTGTGTTACAGCTCTGGCTGTGAAATTGCGCGTGTCAGTCAGTTCCAGTGTTGTCTCAATTTCACCAGTACAGTTTTTGTTGTGGTAGTAGCCTCATTGGTTTTTAGTAAGGGTGATGGTGAACCAGCGAAAGGCCAGGATAAACTTTTCACAAATCAACGTATCACTCACAATGGGCCCATATACACACTCAGATTTCTTGACTGTTTTGCTGGGGGTCATATTTTATTTCTCTTTGATCTGAATTAGTCAATGCCTAACTAATCTTCACAGATCAACACTCTTCCTTTGGTCAATGGACCATTAGTCGAGTAGTTGATGGTGATATTAACAAATTCATTCATCTATCATATAGCTTTCAATAAAAAAATGATCACAGACTCCAAGTAAAATTCAATAGATTTAATCTACATAATTCAATCAAAATGAACACTCATTTGTACAGATTCACATTGTAAACTCCATCAACTTTCATGGGAGAGAAAAATTAATTTATGAAATAAAATACACAAATGCATTCAACAATCTCAACGCATTAGGAGTGATAGATGAAGAGACAAAAGTACATAGTATCTCATAATTTGCAATGAAACATTTAAATTCACAACAACATTCTAATAACATAATAGTGGAATGAGAAACCCAACCCCTGGCCAGAAGGGTTAGTGGAGGTCACCTGATAAAGTCAGGAGACGTAGGGGCATATCATCAAGGGGCCGCGATAAAATTATCGCTGCTTTAGAGTCTGTTTTCGGGCGAAAAGCGGTGATAATTTTATCGCTCTATTAGCAAGGACACGCTAGCGCATGTTTCCTTGCCTTAGCGCCTGGCTTCTTTCCGCCTAGCCTTGCATCGCTAATGAGATGCAAGGTAGGCGTGCCACGTAATACTGTATTGTAAAATATCGCTAACGGGCCTTCGCGATATTTACAAGGTGGCCCTCAGGATTTTAGCAGACGTTAGTTTTTGGCGAAAACCGCGGTTTTCGCCCATAACTAACGTCTGCTAAAATCCTGACCTAGCTATACTTACCATTGGGGGTGGATTATGCTGATACAACCACAGGGTCGTATCAGCAAGGTTATCGCCGTTTTCCATGGAACATCGCTGCAAAACCAGTGCTGTTCCATGGAAAACACCGCTATCACTGGAAAATTATCGCCATTGCGTTATGCGTTGTTAATACAGCGCTAGCATGGTGATAATTTTCAACGATAGCCAGCGATAATAAATCTCACGCTAAGAGCGACCAGCGATAATTATCGCTGCCACTTGATAATATGCCCCAAAGACTGTAGGACAGGTGCAGTATAGGTTTTTACTTACTACACTTTTCTAGAACCCGACGCACCAGAGCACATCCCTCTCTTACACCCTCTCCCTCCTCAATAACCTTCTGCAAATCTTCAATCTAGTCAGGCTGTCTTAAGCATTGAATCTTCTCAGTCTGTTCTTCCCAGTAGCAGTTCTCGCCTGCTCCTCACTCAGCATCAACGACTCTTCGTAGCAGCTCTCTATCTATCTATATCTTAAGTCACTCAAATTACACCCTTTAATCTTACATGTCCCACCCTCAAAGGTTGCAAATGTCTGTGAATCCTAAACTGTGATTGGGACGGGGCAGGGGAGTTGTCATCACCTCATGTGGTCATCCCAAAATTCTTAACTGATTCTTTGTTTAGTAAACCCTTCCCACTTGATTTATTCAACACTTCAGAACACTTTCTTTCACATGCATTCATGAAATAGATAGATGCAAATTTCATATAATTTCTTCAGTTGAGGAACTTTTCCCAAGCACAAGTCCTTGGGTATTGGCAGCCAATCAATGTCCCGGTCAGCAGGTCATTCCGTGAGTCTAATGCGCAGACTCAACTTGCGTTACGTCTCACCCGCCATCTTTTCTCTCGGCTTAGCATATCAGGCCCAAATACACACTACTGATAAAAGAATCATAAACAGAGGTTAATTTCTCAAATATGTTATTATCACTGTCTACCACCCACTTCTACTCTATCCCGTGTTATTCTTTTCTTTGTTAAGCGAGAGCGTAACAGCAGCAGCTCCTTTCAATTCAGGCAAGCATATGCCAAGCATGCGGTACTTCAGGACCTGTAGTTAGCAACTCTTTGCGCATGTGTGAGAGTTTTCCTCTCACATGGGTTAATCACGTGGTTACTTACGTAGGACGAATTCGCACATGTGCAAAGCGATTTTCAGTTTCAAGCGGGATTTTGGTTACATAGCAAATTATTCTTTGTTATTTAAGCAAGCAGAAAGCCTTTTCCCCGTGTACGAATGTCGTGTGTATATTAAATTTTCTTTCAAGTATCTATTATTTACTTGTTAACGAGAGGTTGATTCGAGCAAGTTTATTTTCTTTGAATCCTTGCTCTATCAATGGCAACTGAACGTGCCCGACAAATGGCAAATAAGGTTTGTGGACACTGCCACTGTGTTCCCCTCTATGAATGCTGACATCTAATGATTCCTTGTCAAACAATAATTTTCCTTTGTAGAACTTTCATTGCTGTTTCCTGTGAGCCTAACTATGTTGAGCACAGTAAGCACAATATAGATTTGCAGATAAAGGTGCACTTGTCAGGGTGTGATGAGAATTATTATTATGATTATTAAAATTTGTAGGGCGCAACAAATCATCCCCAAGGGGATCTCTCAGTGCCTGGGTAGTATTTAGCAGTGTACACAGAAGGCAGCTATCGGGGCACAGTACTAAGACTCTAGTATCTCCTAGGATAAAGCACTAAGACGATAGCAGCCTTCTGTGTACACTGCTAAATACACCTTGTTCCCCAGGGTACAAAACACACTGACACCCCAACACCCTAAGGTATAGATGGTTGACTCATCGCTGAGTCCACTAACCTCCGCAGTGTTTCTCTTCGGGGCTAACATACTCTAACACACAAGGGAACAGAGTTTCCTGTAAGGTCTCTCCCCAATCCTGAGATCAGCATTTAATGAACATGGACAGAAAACTGTTTCTCTGTGTCGTCCGTTTTTGTTTTGCACTGACAGTTTCTTTTCCTTCTCTCCCCTCTACCTTCTTTTAACCAAGGTATCTCGAGGAGCATAGGCTATACTGGCCCTTAGCAATGAGACTCCTCTTGTTAAATGCTTTCATGGGGGATTCAATATAACCATCGTTGTCTGCTTGACAACTAGCACCAATAAAGTTTCCTTCAATTCAGACCGAGGAGGTTAACGGTCTAGTCTTCTTTAGTACTAGCAGAGCTTGGACCCACGTCGAAGACACTGATTTCACCATACGCGTTCCGGGATTGGCCGCATCTGCTGCAACGTCTAGCGCGATGACGCACGCAGTCACAGACACGCCCACGGTCTCCCCGGGACCGCGTCTGACGGGTCTGCTAACACACTAATTTAAAAGACTGTCAGGGACCCGGACCAACCATCGACGGGGTCCGGTATACGAAGACACAGGTACCGAGTGGGTGCCTGGCGACGATGGCGTGAGTCTTGCTCGAGCCCAAATGAGATAAGTAACTTGAGTGCCATGTGGGTCCAATACTCACTCCCCTATCCTTTCTTTACCCACAGGGTGTGCCATATTCACCACCACCCCACTCCCGAGAACTATGGTGTGAAAAATGTTCACACTTTATGTGAGACATTTTGCATGTTTTGTTTGATTTCTGCATGTGCTGTGCGGGACACTTACCAAGCCGTGGAGGCTCACTTGACATATCTCGTATAGCTCTTCCCATGATATGACTGATACCGCTAAACGCCCTAGTAGGCGTGCAGGCGAAATAGCGCTATTTTGGAGGTACCTTGTAAATTCGAGCTGGCTATATTGATAACCTTGAATCTTAGTGCATGTTACCAATCACCTGGGACGACTCCTGGTGGCCCCCTGCCCTGGGCTCCGCTCCAAAGCCAATGGACCATGCTCGCAACCTGGGCTTCATCCTGGACTCCTCCCTCACGATGACCAAGCAAGTCAACGCCGTCTCGTCATCCTGCTTCAACACCCTGCGCATGCTCCGAAAGATCTTCCGGTGGATCCCCACCGACACCAGGAAGACGGTCACCCAGGCCTGTGTCCCTCTATCTGCTCTGTTCCTTCTGTGTTTCCCTCCTAGCTGTCCCTGCTGCCATCCTCTTTTAACCTGCCTCCATCTGCTTCCTGTGAGCCTCTTCACCCTGTATCCTCAGCAGCATTTGCTTTTGCCCTAACGTTGTCCCCCATGTCTCCTCTCGACAAACACACTGACCCCATTTATTTATTTATTTCCAACATTCTTCCACCCACTTCCCCCTCAGCAACTATCTCCACCCTATTCAACCTCCGTTTAGGTGGATTTTTCATTTCATCTGCCTTTCTCTGTCCTCCACTCAGTCTATCCCTACTTCCCTCCACTCTCGCCCTCAACTCTATTTGATCTGAGTCATCTGCCTAATCTCTCCTACTTTGCTCCTGGTATCCATCCTCCTCTGACCCTTCTTACAAGTTCCTTTGGCTTCTCCTGTTCTTCAGACATGCCACAACCCCTACCTGTGTCTCTTACACCCTACTGTGTGTCTTTTAGTTAGTCCCTTCAGTCCCTTATGCCCTATTTTTCTCTCTCACAGAAACCCCTTCACAGCACCACCACCTTTTTATCTTTCATGGACTCCACACACACACACACACACACACACATCTGCTAGTGACAACTGATTCAATACCTCTCACCCAGTGCTTCACCTTCCATCACCACATCGCTCATTCCTATCAACAATTACAATTACAATCAAAAATAATCATCAACAATAATCGTCCGCCCAGGCCTGGCATGTATGCATGCATGGTGTATCCAGACAGGGAAAATCCTCAATTGCCCCCAAGTGAAAGAGCGCTGAGTTGTTGTTGAGGCCTGTCCAGAATTCAGTTTTGCCAAAAGAGCAGCCGCCGATTCCTGCTCAAACGGCATGGATGGCTAAACGGGGCAGGTATTCCATGTTAATGATTTTCCTAAAACAGCGAGGGTTCAAGGAGAGAACTGAAAAGAGATGCATTTAAGAAGACTAATACCGCAGTAACGGTGTTTCTCTCCTCATTTTTCTAATCAAAATAATAATAAAGCTCCTAAATAATATGGGAATGACGCTGAGAGGAAAATGTATCAATCACAGAAAATGACTAGAGCGGTCATCTTGAGATGATATCAGCATGCACTAACTTCATCACAAACAAATCCTGGAATAAAGCATCCGGGACTTGTGGACATATCTAATAATAGAAAAAATATTGTCAGTCATTTGTCTGATTCACTGGCTTTCTCCTCATTCTTATGTTTGTCCAACGTTTGATGTATATTGGTCTCCCCCTGTTTTGATTAGATGAACATCAACAAACCAATATTAATTTGGTTGTTTCTTAACATTTGAGTTTGAATATTGCAGGGAAGGTCATCCTTATGGAAGATGAAGCCTCACACACATAATTGTGCCATGCTTCATCATCTGCAAACTCTCCCCCCGCCCCGTAGGACAGTGCCACCAGGGCAGACTCAATATCCTGTTGGCCTCAACGCAGGAGGGAGTACTTAGATAAAAACGTACTGGATAAAGACAGGATCCAGATTTGTGAAGCCTTGTTCAAACTGGCACCATAGCATTGGTGGGAGAATCACACATTTAGAGAATCTACTTGAGTGATAATATGGAGTGAGTGCCATGGATTGACTGTTCTCATTCTTTGAGGAGTGTGTTCTGTAGCAAGAACATATTTCAAACAGGAATAAACCCATAGGAGTTACAAATTAAGTAATTGCATGAAAGTGGATAATTTGTTGAGTGGGTACAAATAACCATTATAAGAATTTAACAACAATAAACAACAGAAATTGATTTTTAATATCTAAACATTTGTATGTTAAATCATTATAAGTATTTATCCAGTGTCCTATGTATTTTAGTTTTAGTTATGAGGCTGCTTTAAGCCAGATATCACCATTCTTTTTTGTTGATCTTAGTTTACAATTGCCATCGGGATATCTCATTATTTTTATTGAGACCTTGTGCAACCATATTATAAGTTTCTAGCTGACTTAATTTTAGATCTTTCTCTGCATCTTTGGAATGATTTGTACTTTTTTCAATTGCAAGAAAGGTAGTTTCTTTGTGAATCTTGTGTTTTTTCAGGAAGTGATCCAAAATAGGTTGTCTGCTATAAGATTTGTGACTGTTTTTGTAATGTGCTTGAATCTGGGATTTTACAGGTGTGATGCTGCTACCAATATATACCAATTTGCATGGTCATTGGATTAAATGGATTGCATATATACTCTCACAATTACTTTAGTGATGGTATTTAGTTCTTTCTTCCTTGATTTCAGGATTTTAATATTTACTGGTCTTGTGTGGAAGGGACATCACTAGTTTCCGGCAAAACATGTTTAAAAGAAGTCAGACAAGATGACTTCATTAAACATGATCCATCTGCACATGAAGGAACATCACTGGTTTCCCACCACAACCATCTTTAAAACAAGAAGTCAGGCACAAGGATTTCATTCCCCATCATTCATCCGAACAAGAAGGGACATCACTGCATTTCACATCATGCATATGCACATGAAATGACATCCCTTCCCGTCTTCTTCCTACTCCAGTCAACTCCTCAGTGTGTTTCATCACTCAGGTGTTCCCTTCAAAGGTGGGCGTAGACAAGGACACTGTTTGTTTGCTCCTTTTAGGGCCACAAAGGTCCTTGGGCCAGGACCCCTGTTCCACTGAAACATGGAAGGTACATTATTGGTGGACTTGGCCCTTTCGGCATGTTCGACCCAGATTTCTGCCTTTCTCAGCTGAACCTGTTTTCATTGGCCTTTGGGAGCATTTTGTCCCTGCTAACTAGTGGTAAAGTGCTTGTGCTCTCTCCTTTAAACATTGTAAACCTGGTAAAATTGGCCAACACCTGATTAGTACATTTAATTTACTTGTAAGTCCCTAGTATATGAAACTACATGTACCTAGGGCCAGAAAATTAAATGCTACTATTGGCCTACAGCACTCATTGTGCCACCCACTAAAGTAGTACTTTGAAAACATGCCTCTATCCTGCAACTGCAGCTTGTAATTAGGTTTTATTATGCAGCTATTTTGACCTCGCAATATAAACCTATTCCTTTTTAATATTTAAGAGTCACACCTAAGGTAGGCGCTAAAGGCTCATACGGCAGGTATATTGTATTTCAAAAGTAAGTCATGAATATTTAGGTTTTGCATTTCCTGACAGTGATAAAATCCTAGAGTTGTTTTTCACTGTTGTAAGGCCTATCTCTCTCATTGACTAACACTGAGTTACCTTACTACATTTAATAAGTGCTAACTTTAGACTGAAAGCAGATAGAGATAGGCTTTTTTCACTCAAATGAAGTGTAATTTAAAATAAATGTAATTGTAAAGTCAGGTAATTCCAATTCAGATGAATCAGGAGCATATCTGCTCATATTTGCGGAACCACCAGTCTTGCATCCTTGGTTGTGATGCTAAAGGTGGCCAATAGCCTAAAACCAAAACTGAGGAAAAGTTTTGTCCCAAAGGTGCTCTGAGAACCAGGAGGAGACTGGGACAAACCTGATTGCCTATTGACACATGGTACATTCCCTGTTGGATTCACTTTGCGACTTCCCCTGCTACGTTCTTCTCCGCAGCAGCAAATCTGTTTCAGTGGTCCTTTGCCAAAAGGGTATCTGACCTCATGGAACTGTCTTCTGCCACAGCCCTTTGCCTCATCCCGCTAGAGATTTGCGACTTCTATGTCAACAAGTAAGTCCAAGCGTAGATATCTTCCCAAGGCCATCTGAGGATGAAGCTCCCTCCTCGGACACCTCCCACAGCCTTGATCTGCTGAACTTTACATTCCTAGACACTTTTGTACCAGAATATCTTCAAATTCCAAAGCAAAACACTGACCAGGCCCAATTCACTTCTTGTATCTGAACCACGCTCCATCACGGTCAGCCATATTTCTTGACTTTGACCCAGTCACGCTCTGCCAGACATCTGTGGTTGGCGCTTTGAACTCCTAGGCGCTAGTTTATAGTAAAAACTTTTAAAATTCCTAACTCCGGTTTCACTGATTGGATTTTGATCGTTCTTTAATTTACTCTATTTTTCAAAATTGGTTTGAGAGTTTTCTTGTGTTATGTTTTCACTTTATTAAATTTTGTGTGCTGCGCAAATAGTTTACACATTACTTCTAAGTTAAGCTTGACTGCTGTTTGTTATCCACAGTTAAGCACAGGTTAACTTAGTGACCTTTTGTAGTTCGACCTGCAAGGAATTGTGGCTGTTGCTTGACCAGAGCTCACACACCAGTCAACCAAAAACCCAATTTCAACAAAGGGATTATCTGTTGAGGAGTTACCATCCTGCACTTCTCCAGGCAGACCCAACAGTTCAATGGTTTGAGGTTCAGAATGGGAAGGAAAGAACCATCAGGCTGTGACTAGTTGCGGATGCCGAGGCCCATCATCAGAAAGAAATTGCATCCATCTGGGCAAAAAGAATGGTAGGGTTAGCTTTTTCCTAGAGCTAATCAAACGATTTCTGAAAACCCATCTGCAGGGCCTGAGAGGCATATGTGGAATACGAACTGGCCCGTATCCTAAACTGAGGAGCCGTGTAAGATCTTTAAAGAGAGGATTCAATTTTTCTGTCAATAGAATCTGACAATGTAGCATTTTCAGAGGAAAGGGACTGTTATATTGTGTTCTATTTGCCATTACATTTCTACTTGTAAAAATAGATTGGTCCGTTCGACCATACATGCATGGTGCTGTCACCGATAGAACTCTGTGAACCTGGAGTTGTAAACGACAGTTGAAGCGGAAGGCTGTGGCAAATGGGAACTTGTAGAGTCTATAAATATCTGACATAGTGTTTTTTTATGTGATTACATCTACTTTTAAAGGCTCACTTAAATGTGTTGCCTTCCACAACAGAGAGGAGGATCATGTCATGGTAGGCAGAACCAAATTAAAACTGCTCCTCAAAATTTTCCACAAGCTATCATTTATGGACAAAACAAGGATTGTTATGTTTGTTGGTATCCTTCGATTGCTTTAATACAATGTCCTCGAGTACATCCTGGAAAGGAAGATCATCTGTGACGGTATCACTGTATTGCGCCTAAAAAACGTCTTCCTCCACTGTTTTCTGAATAAACCCAAGTACTTCTCTAATATGCACAAGCATATACGAAAGCACACATTTTCCCCTTGCAGAAGCTCAAGCTCTTTATCCTGCTCTAAACACAGATTTTTAACTGGAGGTCATAACAGCTTCATCCACAGCATGCTTAATTAAGCGCTATAAATCCAGTCAAGAGGGTGGCATCCTTGAACACCTCAAGATTTAATGCTTCTCAACATATTCCGTGGACCAGCAGCCTCCATCTTCCTAGGGAAATGATCAGATTGAGCCACGCCACAACCTCTAATTATACTGGTCATTAAGCAACTAAGTCTCATAGAAAAAAGATTTGGTTTGCTTAAAACAACCAATCTGCAGGCTTTCCTGTTTCCTGCGTGCCCTTGCACACACCGCCACTATAATGGGCACACCTAGGAACTAGACACCTCTAAGCAGCCCGTGAGTAGCCCTCATGAGGCATGCCAGAGAAGCTCCTTGTCCCAGCCCAGCACGTGACCTGTGAGTGCAGTTGCAAGTGCTTCGTCAAGAGTAACGGTAAGTGAATAAAATAAACAACTACTCGCTTGGGGCATGCTGTTGCGATAAAGGAAAAGCATGGCGAGAATTGTTGAGAACTTCAACAAGACCGCTTAAATCATGAACAGGAACCACATTGTTGGACCCCATCGGAAGTGACATTCACAGACTAGTCTTCACCCGGGGTGCTTCTTGCTTCACAGGCAGAGGACAGGGTGGGATAGGTTAGTTAGAGAGAAGAGGCGAGTTATTAGGGTGCTATGGAGAAGTCAGGAAGGGCGTGTCCTGACTCCTAAGCACCACCGGAAGGGATTAGATTAGGCAGGAGGAATTTGGGTGTGATGGAGGCCTGGTTTTATTAGGCCGTTCACCCTTCCAAGTCGGGCGATGACAGTACTTCATAACACTACCTTGCAGGCAGCATTCCACAACCTGGGTGATGCAGGTACTGCCGATTTACTCAGGCCTGGTGTTCTGGACCAAGCCTTGGTAGGCATGTGGCACCCGACGTGCTCCGTGTCAAGCGGAGTTATGACTGTCCTTGCTGCCAGCTTGCCTCAGCGGGAGTCTGGGAAGAAGGAGGGGCAAGTTGTGGCAAGTGCCTGCAGCACCTGTGCCGTTTCCAAGAGCATCGGGAAGTGCAGCAGTCTCCCAGTTCATTTAGGCACTGCGGCCGAGAAGCCCTTGTCCTCTGAAGAAGTTGGGGGCGGGGCCAGCTATGGAGGCCACCGGGCATACGTATGAGCTGCCACAGGGATCCTAAATGGGCAGCGGGCCCCCAGTGAATGACAGGCCTTTGAAACTGTCGGCCAGGTTCATGCCTGTGGGCAGCAAATCACTGGTGACTGAGCCAAAGGGATCGGCCACAAAGAAATGCATGGTGGCTGATTCTGGGCCCAAACAGAATGTGTTGGGGGAGGCAGGGGCTCCCGTAAGGTTGCTGCTTCCACCACTGAGGGCATTTCTGGGGGTTTTGGGCCTGTGGGATCTGGGCTGCCATTACCTGTAAGTGGCAAGAGGTGGATAGAGAGGTGCAAATCCGGGAACAGCGCATGCTTATTCAGCAGATGGAGGAGCACTAGGCAAGTATGTGCAGGGCCAGGGAGTCTGCCTTGAGCACGGGCCCTCCAGACGGGGAGTCACAGGTTTTTGGTGAGGGTAGTCAAGGGGCTAAGGATCATGGGTCGGGTGGGCATTGGCTCTGAGTGCTGGAGGAGCAGGAGCAAGGCATTGGTCATCAGGGAGCTGGTACGGCTGAGGGGCCTGGTGGTGCGAGGGAATCCCCAGATTGGTGCAGCCTGATAGGGAATGGGACTTTGAGGCCAGCAGGTGAGGCTGTAAGACAGAAGGGGATGCCAGTAGGATGCATGATGGCCCCTAGAAGTTGGCCTGAAGAAGCAAGAATATCCGCAGCAGCCCTCCCTCCGGCTTGGGTTCGGGCACACCATGCTCGGCCAGAGAAACAATCTATGCATGATTGTGAGGTACTTGCGCAGTCTAGAGGGGGAACTGTGTGGAGGCCTGCATGTGTGGACAGTACAGGTGAGAATGAGCTGCTCCTAGACTATGACAATGCCAGCAATGAGTGGGAAGAAGGTAAGTTGCGTGATGAAGAAATGCGGGGCTGTCAGTGAAGAGGTCGAAACGGAAGGTACAGGCAACAGTTGGCGCTGTTGGTGTTTTGCAGGAGTCAAGTGCAGACAAACAGAGTGCCACGGACAAAGTGACTCAGAAAAGCAGAGGACGTTGCAAGGAGAAAAGGGACATTGGTGGCCTGCCGGCAGGTAAGGAGGATGGGTAGGCAGTGGGGGACACAAGGGATGTACAGGTTGGGAGTAGACCTTGCAGATCTGTAGGTAGTGGAGATGGTGTCATTGAAGATGAAAGGGTTCCTGAAAGAGTGCCTCCCTGGCGACAGCACCACCTAAACGGGTGGACAGCTGCACGAAGGTCGATGGCAAAGGGGTTCAGATGGATGACACTAACAGGCACGGAGTGGCCAGTGGGGGGAGGTGACTGACGAGGACAAGCACAAGAAAAGGGTGCCATACATAGGCTTAGTGATGCCCCTGGGGTCCCACCTCTCTGACAAGTCTAAGAAGAGGATCTGGAAAAATGAGTATGTTGACATTTTCAATGTGCTACACAGGGAGATAAAGTTGAAGGAAGGATATAAGGAGGAGTGGGAGATGATGAGGAGGTTCATGGTCCCTATCAACATGGAGAATTGGATGTCAGCATTTCTAATTTATGCCAGTATTTTTTGTGAGTGGCACACTGACAAGGCAATAGCATTGTTCAAGTATATGGACATCATTAGGAAGACCCAAATGCACTCTGGGGGTTATGCCTGGCTTAGATGCAATAGGGAATTCAGGGCGAGAGTGAGCCTTAATTCTGATTAGCCTTGGGGGAAAGTGGATTCTGAACTGTAGATGCAGTGTATGTCGACCATTCAACCTGCGGCATCTACACGTACTGCAAGTGGCCTGGCTGTTACTTATGGGTCTTTTTTTTCGGGTTGTGATCTGAAGCCAACTGACCCAGGTTTAGGGCATATTGGAACTTCAAAAAGGGGTTTTGTTCCTAACACCCATGCAAATTTAAACATGAATGTTCCAAGTGCGGGGCGGCACCCCCTCGCACAGTGTTTCACAGTGGCCAGCCCCACTGAACACAGGAAGGCTTCTGGAGGAAGGGGACAACGGAGTCAGTCTGGGCCTTAGGGCCCCTACACCAATTAAGGTGGAGGCCATGGTACCTTGGCTGTCCATCTACCTGGACAGAGAGGCAGCATTGTGTTTAGAATTGGGTTTTACTGAGGACTTTTGGGTTAGGTACAATAGTCCTAGGGGTCGCAAGGGGGCGGACAACTTGAAGTCAGTCAAAGATCGCCCTGAGGTGGTAGGGGAAAAGTTGAACAAAGAAATATCTGAAGGTAGGGTAGCGGGCCCATTCTTTCAATGGACCCTGACAGATTTGATCAAGTCCCTATTGGGTGTGGTGCCTAAGAAGGGGGTGGGGGGATACAGGATGACCCACTACTTATCTTAGCCAGAGGGTGCTGAAGTAAATGACTTCATTACAGAAGTTGACATCAGAGTGCTGTATGCCTCTGTGAACGATGCCATTCGCCTAATGAGAAAAAGTGTGGCCAGGGGCCCGAAATAGCAAAAGGTGATATCAAATGTGCTCCCGGCTCCGGCCAATACACCCTGCTGATTTTTCTTTGATCTGCATGCAATTTGGTGGTGTCATTCATGTGGACAACGTCTTGCATGCAGAGTGGTGAGAGCAGGTCACACTTTATGCTACAGTCTTGGCATGGCTATGTCTGGGGCGGTGTTGCCACATCACAGGGTGCAAATTTATTTGGCTGTATGGGCTGAACTGTGGATATGGCCAAACTTCTTGGACGACCTTAATGTTGTGTCTTTGAGTTTTTTGGGTGAGAACACAGTGTGGCAGGTCCAAATTCTTTCTGATATGGTGGGTGCAGGGGGCTTTGGTCTGTTCTGGGATGGGAGGTGATGTGTGGAACAATGGCCTACACAATGGCTGAGTCAGGAATGTAGCATCACTTTCCCTGAGTTTTCCCATTGTTGGTGGCATTTTCAGTGTGGGGCATTGACTTGACAAACAGGATGGTGTTGTTCCATGTGGACAACATGACGGTGGTGGACTTGGTGAAAGGCATCGAGCGAGAGACTTGAGGGTGTTGAGACTGTGGCAGACATTCATGCTGGTTTGTTTGCATCTGAATGTGGTGTTCAGGGCTTAGCGTGTTCCTGGTGCCAAACATTTTATAGCAGACTCCTTATCTCATTTTCAGTGTCAATGCTACCCTGGTTAGAGCCAGGAGCGGAGGAGGTCAAGACGCCATTGCCTGCAGACATCTGGTCCTGGGGGAATTGAGAGTAGTGGGTCTGGTCGAGCGGTTGTTGGCTGAGTCCACCAGGAGAAGCTACCGGCTGGCATAGAGTAAATTCGTCAAGTTTATATGACAGTCAACAGATGAATTGATGCAACATCGTTAGGAAATTGAAGGGGGAGTGTTGTGTTTTGTTTTACATTGAGAAAGGTTTATCACCCATGACGCTTGCGGGCAACTTGGTAGGTATTTTGTTCTATGGAAAACTGTACTGGGGTTTTGACCCTGCCAGGGATGAGAAACTGGGCTGTGTTTCGAAAGGGTGGGCCAGAGAGAGGGGTGCGGGGAGGGCAGCCTTGCAGGAGGGGGTAACATGTAAGTTCTTGTGGGATTTGTCGGCGGTTTTACCAGTTTGTTGTTATGATCGCTTTGAAGTAGCTGTGTTTTGATCATGCATAATCTGGATGTTTTTGGATCTTTTCTGGTGTTGGAGATTTTGGGGTCCACTTGAGTATTGGGGTGTTGCATTTGGAAGTGCATCTGGATTAGGAGCGAATGGGTATTTGGCTGCAATGATTCAAGACAGATCAGACTGGCAGGTGTAAGTGGGCATGGCTGTGCAAAGGGGGTAGTCTTGAGGTTTGTCCTGTGCAGGAATGGCGCTGGTTCCAGGATTGGTCCTGTCAGGGGCAACAATTGGTGTTTTGTCATGAAGATGGCAGCAGGGTTACTGCTTTCCAGTTGTTAGCTGTGTTGTCCATGGCATTGCGAAGGCTTGGTAAGGATCCAGACGGCTTTGACATGCATTCCTTCCAGACTGGGGCAGTGGCAGCAGCCACACGCTTGGGGTGGTCTTGGGTACGAATTTGGCAGGCTGGCAGGTGGAGTTTGAGGTGCTGTGAGCGTTATGTGCAGAACTGATTGGGTTTCTATGTGGATTCTGGGTGTTGGGGAAGGTTTGTCAGGGCTAACTACTGCAGGGTGTGTGAGCGGTTCAGGGATCAAGCCGGTGACCTGGCTTGTGGTAAAACTCCTTTGTGCACTGGGCGGCAAAGTATGCAGACCAGCAAGTGTATGGACGAAACCTGGGACTGCAGAGAAGCCGTCATGAGGTGCTATGGTTGGGAAATGGGGGGATGAATTGGAGTAGTTTGCTACCATGGTTGGTGAACCTGGTTCCGCAAATATGAGCAGATATGCTCCTGATTCATCTGAATTGGAATTACCTGATTCAGTTATCGGGATTGACAGTGTTTCAGCATATACAGCGGGACTTAGATGCAATCAAAGCAAACTTTTAGGTAACCGGTTTGGTTTGGACTGACTTTGTGCCACACAGAGTCTGGAGGGACGCCTTGAAGCATGATGCAACTAATAAAGCTTGGATGAGGCTTAACAGGGCCATGAGTGTTTTCTGCATGGCAAGGAACATTATAGTAATAGCTCATGGGGGCATTAAAGAAGATGAGCAGTGTCTTTTCCGGGATTATGGGGTGCACCTTTCGCACTTGGGGAATGTGTATTACATGATAGAGTTACGGGATGTGGTGAGCAAATTGTGGAACTAAATTATATGGTGCAGGAGAATATATTGCTGAAGTGGGAAAAGTGCATGAGAAGAGGGTGGGGCAGGAAAACGCCCTATGTGATTTTCCAGGTTGCCCGTATTTTGGGGTGATGAGTCACAGGCAGGCGTATGCACCCCTTGGGGGAGCGAGGAAGGGAGCACAGGTGACTGAAGACAGTGAGTGAAATGCGCCGATCAGGGCAAAGATCTTCACTGAAGCATGTTTGGTAGGTCAAGTGAGGTAGTGACAGGGTATATGGAATGAGGTTAGTGAGTGAAAGGGGGAAGAATGTAGCAAGGCATCAGGGCTATGGGATGGAAAGTGGCGTGAAGTGTGAATGGTGTAGAGAGGAATGGGACTGTCATTTTATGTCAAATTTGTGAACTTTGAGTTTATTGTTAATGTCCTAATGAGTGGCTTTTTGGTCTAAATTAGTGATATGGTGTGTGATTAGTGCATGACATTAGCCCCCGGGGGGAATGACAATCACGGACTAGTCTTCCCCTGGGATGCTTCATGCATGACAGACACAGGACAGGGTGGGATAGGTTAGTTTAGGAGGAAGGGACAGGCAATTAGGGTGCTATAGGGAGTCGGGAAGGGCATTTCTGGGCTCTTCCTGACTCCTAAGCAGCACCAGGAGGGATTAGATTAGGCAGGACACATGTTGTGAATCTATTGTGGTGAGGCTTTTTCTACAACGATTTGGCAATTTAGGGCAGGTTGCAGAGCGTAGGCGGTGTTTTGGAGGAGGTGAATCACATGCGGGCGTATCCACCCCTAGGAGAGTTGGAGCACAGGTGACTGAAGAATGAAGCAAGGGATTAAGGCATTGGGATTGAAAGTGGCGTTAGGTGTGAATGGTGTGGAGAGGAATAGGACCGTCATATTTATGTTGTATTTATGAAATTTGAGGTTATTATTAATGTGAAGAAAGTTGAATAACTGTTGCAACCCTGTCCTAATAAATGGACTTTTATGCTAAGTTAATGATGTGGCATGTGGTTAAAGCACAACACAGTCTGCTTGTGGCACACCGAAACAGAAAACAACAAAGCACCACTGTGAGCACGCAAAAAGGGAATAAGTAGCATTTACCTGTTGGCAGACAGGAAAACACACAAGCTGTTTGGATGGAGGGGAGGAGGCTTTATTCCATGTGTACCTGGCAATAAAAAAAGGACTTGGGTAAGTGTTATCTTTGGTGAGTGGTGCCGCCCTCATTTAGTGATGACTGGGACGAGGGGAACAAATGAGAGTGTAATGTTGGCTATATAGAGTGTCAGAGTTACTTCAATAGTGCAATCTTTTTGTTTCATGGCTTTGGTGTAATCCTTAAGGTTAGTTGTTGAGCGTTACTGGATAAACAGACTATAATGGCTGTATTATCCCCAAAAGATAATATTGTTGCATATTTTATAAATGAGTCAATACGTGATTGTCAGTATTTTTCCATTTCAGCCAAGTATATATTTGCCTCTGTGGTGCATATTTGAGATTCATCACATACATTGTATCTGGAGGTACATTTAGAATATTTTAGCATTCATAGTGAATAGAGACCCTTCTTTATTTATTGGAATCAGTGTTGTTTCTTATTGGCACATATTCATATGAATTATAGCAGGAACATGGTACTTTTGCCATTATAGGCCATAACCTTTTGAGTGTATGGTCTTAGTATCCCGGATTTAAGAAGGTAGGCTTTTTGCGAAAGGCTGCAATTGATAATTGATGTATTCCGAAATGTTGTAAAATATTGAGATGATGCCCAGCATGATCAAGTGTCCTGTTGGTGGATTGCATCCCAATGGACTTCAGGTAATAGGTAGAAGGTTGACATTGTGGGGTGTTCTATGAATAGACAACATTTTACTTTATGCATGAGTAGGCCCCGTTATGTCCTCTTATCCAGTCTTATTTTTAAATGTGATTGTATTTCTATGGTGGGATTATGAATACATTGTTTGTTAGCAAATGTTATCAATGAGTTGTTTCTAGGCTTCATGTATATGCTTGTCTCTCTGTAGCAAGATAGTATCCTCAACTTTATCAGCTTCTTTGATGATGATATTTTGGTTTCCATATTCCACAGCACCTGATGTTATTTATTTGTGAGATTTTCTTGTCAGAAGTCTCCAGCCTGTCTTGTAATTTTGTATTGCATTTCGAGTTCCACCGTATGGAACTGTCCAATTGTATTCCATGATGGAAGTTTTTGTCGATTCTAGAATAAGTGTGTCTTTTATAAAAAACATGGATCTTTTTCCATTTCTCTTGCTGTCTCTTAAATAATAGATTTTGCAACTGCTTATGAATATGTGTGCAGATATAAATCTGCATGGAACTACAGCCCTATGTATCACAGTGTTTTAGCCTTTCTGGGTCTGTGAGGAAAAAAGTTATATATAGGAGCCTTTTTTGGTTAGTTAAGTGGTTGTGTCTAGGCCTAGATTCGATTGTAGTCATTTAAACAGAATGTATAGTTTGAATTTCCTAGTCAATCAGAATAGATCGATGTTTGTTAGAAAGGTTCATTGTGAAGTGGTGCAGAATGTTAAACTGATATTGTGTGTTTGCCTTTGCTCTGCTTTAAAAAAGGTGTCTGTTAGGTTCATAGATAAGTATTGGTCTAATTTCTCTTTCCATTTCCTCTCTCTGACCTGCTCAGGTCCTCGACCAATGTTGATGCTCAAATTACATCTTGTATTTTTATTTTCTTCTTGTCTTAACCTTTCAAGATATGGTTCTCATTTGCTTGGATTTGTGTTGTTGCAAAGTCAGTCAGACAGTGTCAATGTAGTTCTTCTTAAATAAACATTGCAATTCTTGACCTTGATGTTTATGTTCTCTTTCCCCCGTGTTCATAACTAAAGGATATTTACTTATTTATATATGCATTTATTTGTTTTGTTTATTTATGAATTTATTTATTGATTTACAATGTGAGAACACCACTTAATTGGGCTTTAGAGCTGTGTAGAGAATCAGGGGGGAAACACTAGGCAGAAAGTCAATCTTGCATTGGCTGACAGCACACGAGCAGATTGTTACAAAGTACTACATTGAACAAAAATACAAAGTTTTGTGCGTGCACCCCAAATTATATACCAAAATGAGTCAAATGTATATTTCCCCCTCAAATGTGCATGCCCTCAAGGTAGGTCTGGTCTGTTTCCAAATGCAACTTTACCATAAAAGAATATCCTCTTGCCTCCTAGTCAAGGAGATTGCATTGAGGCACTGCTGCAGCGGCGGCTCTTATGCCATAGCGAAGGAGCATCGCCTCACTGGCTCTTCCAGCAGCTGAGAAATAAAATAATATCCTTTTATTTTTCAGCTGCTGGCAGAGCCAGCATGTGTAGCAAAGGGCTGGGCCATTTGGAGGGAGGAACATGCACAGTTAGGTTTCTCCAACCCAGCTGTATTACACAGCAGGGTTGGAGAAACAGTGCATACTCCATGTACCTGAGCGAGCGTTAAACAAGCACGCTCAGGCCAATCCCCACGCTGTTCTCATGCAGCATCAGAGCAGCGCGAGGATTTCACAGGGAGTCTCTGATGCTGGCCAGTGGCTGCTGGCACCAGGAAGCAGAGGACCTCCGAGATGCGAGGCGGCAGAATCAGCATCAGGTCAAATTTTTCAATATTTTTTTCATTATTCCATCCCCTCCCCATGTTCTCCCCCTCCTGTGCTCCCCCCTCCACGCCCCCTCCACCATCCTCACCACTGGGTAAGCTCATTGGCGGCCGCTGTACTGTAGGGAGCCGAAGCTCTACAAATTCATAATGTTCATCCGAAATTATTCCAAATAACCTCTAGTGTATGATATGAATTGTATTTGAAATTGTGGGTGAACCACCGGTCTAGCCTTTGGCATGCATGCATAATGATATTTCTGATAGAAAAAAAGTGGATGATATCATAAAGAAAGGATTTGATTTATTAATTGCATAGGGGTTTTAAAGTCCGAAGAAATGATAATGTCCTGTACAGCAATTTGGTTTGAAAACATTAAAGACATGATGATTGTATGAAGAAATAAATACAGTTCGGCTCCCTACAGCCATACTTTTTTCATAGTTAAAAAAAGTATGATACACCTTATATGTGCACATGTAATACAAATCCATTCATAAGTAATGCGAGATAAAAGTTGCCATATAATCAGGAGTTAGCATCATTAACACAGGCAAAACATTCAGAATACACCACATTGAGCATAAACTGTGATAAAAATAAGCTAGAGTAGAGATTGAAGATCCAATATTATGATTTAAGGGGTGATGTAAGCACCATCTAATGTGTTCAGTTGTGTTCTGTTTGGTTGGATAATCACATTGGGGATCTCTCTCCTCCATCATGAAAAGGCTCTGTTGTGAACGCCATTCTGAAAAAATGGAATGGTAGACTTCCATCACACTACAGATTGATTAGTCTCCTGGGTATTTCTGGGAAGGTAGTTGCAAAAATCTTATTGACTCATCTGGAGAAATGGCACCAATAAAAAATAAGGTAATTCCTATTGTGCAGAAGGGGTTTGTGAAGGGCACTCTACTGTGGATCACTCTTTTGCCCTGTGCGCTATTTGCAGGATTTCTGTGGCAATGAATCAAATGCTATAGTGTTGTCTCATAGATTTGCCCATGACCTTTAATACTGTTGATAGGGGATGACTCTGGGCGAAGCTCACGTCCTGGAAGATATCACATGAGTTACTCAGTGTGATCCAGGCATTACATACCAACATCTGGGCGTAGGTAGAGCTAGGTAATACTGAGGTGGCGCACGCGCGGAATGGCCGCCACATTGTGAGGCTCCCGCAGTCCGGCTCCTTGATCCGCTATTTATCCTGTCTCTGAGGCGAAGAAACTTCACCAAATACAGGCCATATATCCCGTACTTGAGCGGGCACTTGGTGGTGTGGAGTGCAGCGACGGAGAAGCTTGCTGGCACTGGCGATTGAGGCGCAGTGGAGTTGCTGGCAGCGCTGGCCGTGACGTCCGGAGCGGCTGAGAGGCGGGGCACAGTACTCGAGGGCCGAGGCTTCTGCAGGATGAGTGGGCCGCTCAATGGTGGAAAGCGCCGGCTGAAGGATTCACGCGGTGAGCACGGGCGCGGATAACAGCTCCCACCGCCAACCACCAAGAAACGGAGACGTGCTGAGAGGGAACCGTGCGGTAAAAGGCAAGATTTCAAACGTTGGCATAGTGGAGGGGAACACGCGCGCCGAGGTGCACGCATCTCGCGGGGCGCTGTGGCCCGCATCTGGAAGCGGAAACAGGGCCTCAGCGTATGCGTCAGCTCAGTGTTCAAGCGCCCGCTACTGATTACCGGCAGAATGGGGTACAGATCGTCTGTGCTGCCGGTGAGGAATGCACACTGACTGCCTGGGATTCTGCGGAAGGGCCTGGAACATAGAGAAGCCCCTGCTGGGTGGTGGAAGCTGGGCATTGTCAGTATATGCTCCGGGGCTGGTGTGCTGGAACTGCGGTGCAAAACAGGGCATGGCTGGGTGAAGGAGGCCACACTCACTGGGTCTGCCAACATTGGGGAACTCTTCAGCGCAAATGGATACAACTGATGACCGTGAGTACTGAGTGGTGCAATTGATGGACTTGCTGGTGGATGCTGCTCCTTGGTTGTTGACTGATGTGATGCGTCTCATGGCACACGGACTGAGGGGCGACAGCATTGGGAGACACCATACTGTGGCTTAAGGGATCATCGTGTCCACCACTGATATCCTTACCTCCCCCTGCAGACAGTTACATTCAATAAGCGTGCTGTGCAAGTGGGCCTGAGACCTGCGGCTGTGGAATAGCGCAAGACGGACCGACGTAGCAGTGTGGAAAGGGGGAGTAGGTGGTGCTACTCGTTGCCTCCTTCTCTTTTGGGTTGGACACAGTGCCCGAATTGGAGGTGATAAGCGGCATGGGGGGCAGAGCCAAGATGGGGAAAACGGATGCCCGCCAGTCCCGACTACAATTCGAAGGCAGGAAGTCCACGAAACAGCACTCGCTGGAACAGGAGGTGGCGGCGGAGGCCTCACAGATGGATCCCCAGCCGAAATCGGAGGCGGACCTAAACTCAATTCTACTGGAAATGCGGCAGGGATTTGCGACCATCTCGGATAAAATGGACACGATAAGCACCCGCATGGACGCGATAGCACGTACGATAGAGGGGCACGAAACACGCCTCAAGGAAGCGGAGCACCGCCTCTCTGATGTAGAGGACACTGCGACTCAGGTACAAAAAACGACGGCGCAACTAGATAAACTGCTCAAAGTTATAGCGGCTAAGAACGAGGACATTGAAGCGCGTAGTAGGCGGAATAACATACGCGTTTTAGGTATACCAGACAGTACGAATACGGGTAAGATGGAAGAATATATTGAGAAACTACTGGTGGCAGTGGTAGGGCCTGAACTCCTATCTCCTCATTTCATAGTGGAAAGGGCTCATCGGTCGCTTGGTCAGCGGCCGCCCCCTGGCAATCCACCCAGGCCCATAATTGCTCGCTTGCTGAACTACAGGGACAGGGATACGGCATTGAGGGTGGCCAGGGAGAAGCAACAACTGACCTATGATGGAGTGTCATTTACTATGTACCCAGACTTCACATTGCATGTGCAGGAGGAACGCCACAAGTTCATGGCTGTGAAGCAGAAGCTGAAGCAAGCCCAGATTGACTACGCCTTATTATACCCAGCTCGCCTGCGCATTATGCATCAGGGAACCCAAACTTTTTTCACGAAGCCTCAGCAGGTCGAAGAGTTTCTGAAGCGACTCCAGAGGTCAAGACGGCAGACAGGGATGCAGGAGGACTCCCCCTGATCTTCCTTGCAGTCAGTACATTAATTGATGCCGTTGCTTGCGGACCACCACTGCCTAGACTTGTCTCATGGAGGATACCCATAGTTTCGATAGGATGTTAATGCGGCACGAGCATGTCACCAAAGAGACAATGCCGAAGTAGGGATATCTGAGTGAAGTCGCGCACGCCGAAGCAAATGCCAACCTACTTTGCATCCGGACACCCTCGAACTCTACCCAGGGACAAACTGGCCGCTTTGTCCCATTTGGACTGAGAAGAGGTTTTCGTGGGTCACCCAGATGCATCCCCCAATTGGGAGTTCCCCCTTGTTGTTTTTTGTATGGTTTTTGCTTCTTCTAACTTGCATTTTAAGTTCTCAGTGGGAAACCACAGGTTTTGAGGTTATGATACAGGAGCAAAGGGGTGTAGGGGAGGGGGGTGGGGTAACTATGGCTGGCATTATTGGGATGTTTCAGTGGGCGGGGGAGGGTTGGGAGGGGGAACTTAACATTTGCAGTGAGGCAGAGGTGCGATCACATGGTGGTAAAATTCTCTATCCATATGTAGGATTGCTAATGTACAAGTATATTCAATGCATAGGTCAGGTGGTAATGCATGGGTGCAATGACACAGGAGGATAGAGCCGTACTGAATGTGCTGTTGTGGAATGTCAGGGGCCTAGGGAACCCAGGGAAGCGGAGGCAAGTTCTAGCCTACCTGGATCGGCAGCAAATACAAATAGCCTTACTGCAAGAAACACACATTAATCCAAAAGCGGCTAACACCTTCGCCAGTAAATGGGCAGGCTGCCGATTATTTTCATCATACTCCTCATATGCTCGTGGCACTGCCATTCTGTTTAAAAAACAAACTCCTTTCGAAATGGCGGGAGTGGCGGTGGATCCGCAGGGCCGGTGTGTCATCACATGGGGGAGGCTATGTAGGGAGTCGGTCACGATTGTGAATTGTTATGTACCTAACACGGACAGCTCTGAATTCTTCACTATACTATGGGGCAAATTACTAAACGCTGGCTCCACTCATTTCATTTGGGGCGGAGATTTTAATGTGGCTTTGAACCCGCTACGTGACAGATCTAATGTGACCACACATCATTATACTAATGCACAGGAGGCGCTGAGTGGGATCATCGCAGAAGGCGAGCTAATAGACAGTTGGAGGTATACACATCCGCAGGGACAGGAAGGCACACACTTCACGTCCCATAGAGGGATGTGGGCGAGGATAGATTACTGTCTGCTGTCCAAGGGATTGGTGCCGTCCATATGTAGTGTATCACATTTAGCTAGGACGTTTTCAGATCACTGTCCGGTGAAACTGGTGCTCACTCCCCCGGGGTATGATAGACCTAGGCCGAGCTGGAGATTGCAACCCACAGCGTTGTTGGATATGGTATTTCAGGCAGAATTGGGAGAGGAGATTAAGAATTTCTTTATCAGGAATAAAGGGACAGTGGATAGCGTTGAAATAATATGGGAAGCTTTCAACGTAACGATCAGGGGCTTCTGCATGTCCAAAAGCTTTGGGGTGTTGAGGGACTTACAGAATACCTTGCGTAAATTAGAACGAGAATTACAAGAGCTGGAGAGGCGGATGGGGAGAGGAGTAGTGGGGCAAGTGCAAACGCAGTTTCGGGAAAAATTAACTGACTATGAAGACACGGCACTCAGAGAGTCAAAATTTAGAGGCAAGTACTGGACAGCCCGGGCAGGGCACTAGCTGAGGTGACAAGGAGCCCACATTTTAATGCATATATCTTAGAGATACAGGGGCCTGGGGAATTGTTGCAGCGCGACACACAGGCCATTTTAGACACGTTCCTCACACATTACGGAACTCTGTATACATCTCAGAGGCAAGTGACTCCAGAATTAGATGACTTTATTGGGGACATAGCGCTTGCATGGCTTAGTGATGCACAAAGAGAGTTTTTCATGCACCCCTTGGAGGTTGATGAAATTAGGGAGGCCATCATGCAACTGCAGAACGGGAAAGCCCCATGTTCTGATGGCCTACCGGCAGAATTTTATAAAAACTACATTGACATCATGGCGCCAGTGTTAAAGGAGGTATATGAAGAATCCTTGGAGGTGGGTATACTCCCCCCTCAATGAGGGAAGCGATAGTTACTTCTCTGCTGAAACCCGGTAAACCCCCTGAGTCCTGTGACTCATATCGTCTGCTATCATTGCTAAATTGTGACACCAAAATCTTGGCAAAAACGCTGACTAACCGGTTGGCCTTACTAATGGATAAGCTAATACTCCCGGACCAATCAGGGTTTGTACCAGGTAGAAATACATCTCACAACCTCAGGACCTTATTCTCCTTAATTCAAACAGTAGACCAAGAGTTTCCACTCGCCGCAGTTTTTTTAGATGCCACCAAGGCATTTGATTCCGTGGAGTGGGACTACTTATTTGGGGTCCTACAGAGAATGGGCTTCCCGCATATATATTTATCTTGGATCAAGTTACTATATCATCACCCTACGGCCAAGATATTAATTAATGGGCAACTGTCCCAGCCGATAGCAATCTCGAGGGGCACTCGACAGGGGTGCCCCCTATCCCCACTATTGTTTGCCATAGCTGTGGAACCTTTAGCTTCCAGATTACGCCAAATCCACAAAGATAAGGCATTTCGCTGCTGCATGCGTCAGATAATAATCTCATTGTATGCTGATGATATGACGCTATACATCAGGGACCCCATGCAGAATATCAATCCTATATTACGAGAGTTCATTCGGTTTGGTAGCTTATCGGGCATTAATATTAACTGGGGGAAGTCGCAGATCTTCCCTCTTACGCCAGCGGTACCTAGATTTCCACTGGACTTTCCATTCAACTGGTGTGATAGTGATTTGCGATATCTGGGCATACAGATCACCAGAGATAAAGAAGAAACAATACGGGCAAATTATGGTACGGCTATCACACGACTTACAGCCAACATTACACGTTGGATCTCGTTGCCGCTCTCGTTAGCAGGGAGGGCTTCCCTCATAAAGATGATTATATTACCGCAATTGCTCTATTTGTTTCTCAACATACCATACCATCCTGGACAGCATTTCTTTCAGACATTGCGCTCTGAATTGATCAGACTATTTTGGGGAGGGAAGCAACCAAGACTTAAATGGTCGACTCTAATACGACCATATGATCAGGGGGGATTTGATATTCCTGATTTTATTTTCTAAGCGCACAGGCGCATTACGCCTACTATTGGACACATCCCCCCAGATACATGCCGCAAATAGCTGTGGAGGACTGGCTGGCAGACCCGGTACCACTAAGCGGCTTGATACATGGGGCTACGCACTCACGGGCGACGCCACCCACTACTATCACAGGCACGGTGGACGCGTGGAATAGGATAATGGCTTTGTTGGCTGCGCCAGTCCTTTACTCCCCTAGACTACCGCTGACATATCATCCTAAGCTGTCCTTGCTGCAGGAGAAGGGATTCTTGGAGTTATTCCAGCGAGCAAAAGTTTCCACGTGGGGGGACCTGTTTAATGCTGGGAAGTTTCGCACACTAGAGCAATTTTTACAGGATATGCAACATACACCATTGGATGTATTCCTTTATGTACGCCTAAGACAGGGAATGTGTTCCAATATTCCGGATTTCCCGCGGGAACCCTTAAGTTTAGTCCCGCTGCACAATATGCTTGGCTCCAAAGATGGAAAACATCTAGTATCAGCCTTATACACTACCATACGATCCAACAGGGAAGGAGCTCATTGCCCCGTGCGAGTACAGTGGGGGGAGGATCTCGGGCGGGAACTCACTGACAAACAGTGGAAGTATTGCTGCCTACAGAAGGCACAGATTTCAGCGAGCTGTAGGCTGCGAGTGATACATTATAAATACTTGCATCACCTTTACTATACACCACTTAAGAAATACAAATTTAAGCTAGCCACAACGGACAGGTGTGAGCAATGTCACCAACCAGGAGCCGGGTTCCTACACTTGGCGTGGGAGTGCCAGAAAATACAAGAGTACTGGGAACAGGTGTTAGTGGCACTAGAGAAGATGGCAGGGAGAGACATCGAGAGAGATCCTCTGATGACACTTTTAGGGTACACGGCACAGGTACCTAGCGCTCATAGAAATTTCTTGCTACATCACTGTTACTAGCCAAGCGGAGAGTGGCATGTAGATGGGGAAGGAGCCGGGCCCCAAAATTCAAAGAATGGTTGACAGACCTAATATATTGCCAAGAACAGACTGCTATCTATGCTGAGACGTTACCAACTACCTCCAGGCCCAGAGATATATGGAAACCTCTCCAGGGATACTTACTCTTACACAGCTCTGCAGACGGAATTTCTGCTCCACATACAACTGCATAAAGACTGTTAGGGGGTGTTTGGTAGGATATCTCGTTAGTGATGATTTCAGCTCGCTGGGACTGTCGATGCTGGAAGTCGCATGCATATTGAACATTGTCGCCGGGGGTTTGAGCTGCCTGCCTCTGGTTGTTTCGTGACTGGTAAATCCCTCCTTGTCTACACAGAATGTTACATTTTTTATGTGTTATATATGCCTTCTGTTTGTACTAAATGGTGAAAAGACTGGCTCTATTGCACCTGTTACAAATATGGTACCTGACTGTAGAGAACATTGGGATTGCACTATGACTAACTGCACATTGTATTGCTATACCTTGTCATGTAATATTTTAAAATTACAAATAAATAAATAAAAAAATAAAAAAAGAGCTAGGTAATACTTGGTTTTTATCAAGGAGGATTACAATAAGAAAAGACCTCCAGCAGGGGTGCCTTTTGGGCAGACACTTCCTTTTTAGTGTGTTTTCAGCAGATTTGCCTTCAGCTTTAAAATTTTGTAAATCATTTTCACCAAAAAGAGGGGCTCTGCAAATCCTATCCCTATTGTGCGGGGACGATCGGATTTTGGTAGATTACACTCCACTGGGCTTACAAAGGAAATTAGAGTCTCTCGATGCTTACAGTAAAAATAACTCCCTGACAATAAATCAGGGGAAAATAAAGATAATGGTGTTCGGAAAAAGAGCAACATATTTTACATGGGTCTTGGACTCAATCTCAGTGAAAATGGTGGATCATATACATTTCTGGAGCTGACATTCACTAGGAACGTAAAGTGGGATGCCTACATGAGGAGTTTAAGAACTAGAAGTTTGTTACAAACTGGGTAGGCACTACCATACGATCCAACAGGGAAGGAGCTCATTGCCCCGTGCGAGTACAGTGGGGGGAGGATCTCGGGCGGGAACTCACTGACGAACAGTGGAAGTATTGCTGCCTACAGAAGGCACAGATTTCAGCGAGCTGTAGGCTGCGAGTGATACATTATAAATACTTGCATCACCTTTACTATACACCACTTAAGAAATACAAATTTAAGCTAGCCACAACAGACAGGTGTGAGCAATGTCACCAACCAGGAGCCGGGTTCCTACACTTGGCGTGGGAGTGCCAGAAAATACAAGAGTACTGGGAACAGGTGTAAGTGGCACTAGAGAAGATGGCAGGTAGAGACATCAAGAGAGATCCTCTGATGACACTTTTAGGGTACACGGCACAGGTACCTAGCGCTCATAGAAATTTCTTGCTACATCACTGTTACTAGCCAAGCGGAGAGTGGCATGTAGATGGGGAAGGAGCCAGGCCCCAAAATTCAAAGAATGGTTGACAGACCTAATATATTGCCAAGAACAGACTGCTATCTATGCTGAGACGGTACCAACTACCTCCAGGCCCAGAGATATATGGAAACCTCTCCAGGGATACTTACTCTTACACAACTCTGCAGACGGAATTTCTGCTCCACATACAACTGCATAAAGACTGTTAGGGGGTGTTTTGTAGGATATCTCGTTAGTGATGATTTCAGCTCGCTGGGACTGTTGATGCTGGAAGTCGCATGCATATTGAACATTGTCGCCGGGGGTTTGAGCTGCCTGCCTCTGGTTGTTTCGTGACTGGTAAATCCCTCCTTGTCTACACAGAATGTTACATTTTTTATGTGTTATATAAAGGTTAACCCGTTTTATGACTGCCTGTCTTTGGTATATCAAAAACCATGGGGACCAGGAGCTATATTTAAACAGGTCCTGCACACTAGCTCCGAAGCAAACTGTGTATCAAAGGGGTGCGCAGTTCCTTGTGGGAGGGGCGAGGAAAGGGAGGTCTTTCTTCGTGATGCCCTCACACACCCCAAAGGATGTCATGATTCATCATTGGGCCAAGCTCCTCGTCGGGCCGGTGCTGCAATGCCAGACGGGCTCCGGTAAACGGGGATCTTTGGCGGAGATCTTTTGAAGAATCCGTTGGGTGCGTGCGGGTGTGAGGCCTGGGTAGTGCACATGGAAGTGGGTTAAAATAAGTCTAGAGCTGTCCTACTGTCATATGTTTTATTTATGTGGGAGCTCAGGCTTAATTAAAATATATGGGTGCCCTAAATGGATGTTATGTTCATATAGGGCTGTAGTGGTGTAGTGTGTCAACATGTTTCATGCCTACTTAGCCCCTAACGGGTCTGGTGGCACTTCATCAGGACCAAATAAAGATAAAAGGTGAGTGGTGCACTACCGCTGGTCTGGTTCTTGTAATTTTGTCTGATGACCAGATGCAGTAGAATGTACCCTAGTAGACTTATACAGGGGTAGAAGACCTGGGGGAAGAAATAAAAGTAGGGGGGAAAGAGAAACAAGCAATGGAGGGTTAAAACAGGCGAAGTGTACCTTGGAAGGGTGCTCTTTTTTGGCAGGTATACAATTACTTAGTGATATTCAACAGACTAGATGTTACAGTAAGGTTGCGTGCGCATTCGATTGTGACTTGGTAAAATCGTTAAGATAGTCAGGCTTCTCTGTGGTAAAGAGATTTGTTGTGCCAAAAGATGTGGTAGCACAGGTACGCCAGTGTGGGCTAAGTATGTCTATTATGACAAATTGTCATCGGTACAGACATTTACGGGTGACTAAATCTCCACCGGTGTTCTCAAAATGGAAGTAGAGTGCACATGGAAGTAATAGAGGTTGTGTAACCATGCTGGAATAGGGTGCTCAAACTGCAGTCATACACATATGTGGTGAAGTGCAAGAACCTGCACTGTGCTGATGTATGTGCCATGGTGAGTACATATATTGCCGCTGTACATGCCCAGGCAGCGATGTGATCCATACTAACATTCGGTACAGGGTGCCAAATGTAGCCTTATCCATTGGCGGCAAAACAAACATTCAGACAATCCCTCCCTTTCCCCGCCCCTCCCACTAGGAACTGCACACCCCTTTGATACACTGCCTGTCTTTGGTCCCCCCTCTAAAAGCTTACAAAGGGAATATCCCTCCTCTCACACTGTAACGTTCTAAGGTTATTGCAGTTGACGCACCCTCTATTTGGGATCTGGTGGAAAGTGCAGTCCATACGGGTTTACTTAGTTTCCCCCAGGGAACAATGGTTCAGGGTATAAGCAGAGAACTAAACTTGGTTCCTGGGCATGTAATTTCCAATTCCTGCATGCTGAGGTTCCTGAATAGGCTAAGCCAGCATGAAGAAGTATTAAAAATCTCTTAGCTATGCTGACAAGAAATCCTTGTCAGTGAAGGAAAGTGGGCCGAGACGTCAATCTAAGGATAAGTGATCTTACAGCTGTGCATACTACATGGGGCACAATAGAAACATAGTCCCCCAGCTCTGGAAAGCAAATATAGAGGAAATCAGCCCAGGTTACACGTTGAAAGTGGGCAACCTACTGAAGAAACCCTCAATAAAGTTTACATTGCAGACTTTAGGCCAGGAAGATGTGTTTCTGTATGTGTCCCAGCTGCCAGAACTTAGGCTTCATAAAGAAATTTTGAAACTGAGATTGGGGTGTAACCCCATCTTTCCTAGCTCGTAATGGTATAACAAAGTACGCAATGCAAATGGTGTATGTGCATGCTCTCTTTATGTAAAATCTCTTTTTTGTTGGATTGTGCCTTTTACAAGGCTGCTTATATTACGTTTTAATGACCATTATTTTTCAAATATCAGATACGCCCAAGATTGGATGGGGTGGCGCTTCAGTTCAAGATGCAGTGGTATTGAGTTATAGTGGAATTACACCTTTTATACTGTCAGTTCAGAAGAGTTAGTAAGATTGGTTTGTGCTAGGCCAATTTTAAGTGCATGTATTTATGGTTTTTATGATGTTTTAATGACTATTGTCCTGATAAACCTATTGTTATACCTACCTGATGTGTTCAGCAAAGTGCACAAGGGGCTATTTTACATCTCAAAAGTACACTGAGCCATGATAATTGAAATTATTTCATAGATGTATTGTATGCAGAACACAATATCAGTTTTTCACTTCCGGAGGCTTTTTCATGGTTTAGTCATAACTAACAGATGTTTTGGCTTTTTCAATGCTTTGTTTCTAGTTGGGCTTCCGCCCTTGACATCGTCAGTAAAATTCAAAGGGTTGTTATTAGCTTTGATATTAGTATAACCTAATAAAGGAAATGTAAAGGACAATGCCATTTTGCCGTTGGCAATCCATTAGCCCACCAAGTTTATAATAATAATAACTTATAGTTTAAATAACACATTATTTTTCACTTCTGCTGTTTCAATGCACTGCAAATAACACATTTATCACCCAATTGAATGATGCTCCATTTACTGTCATTGAAGGATAAAAGAGTGAGTCTGCTTTGTTGTGATTTGAACATTTGAATTGCAGATCACAATATTTCAGTGTTGCACATTAAAATCTCTGAGCAAACCATTTATCTAATTGCAGATTGTGATTCACAGAATAAAGTCTGAAGCTATCTGCGCACACTAATAGTTGTTACAACTGCTGAAAATCTGTCACGATGATGGACTTTGTGGAATCAAAAGTGACAGATTCAGGCCTAAAAATGGTTTAGATGGGAGTGCAATGTCCTTTGTACATGTCATTGAAGTGTGCATCCAGAAAGTTTAAACAAAGGCTGCCATTGTCTTCTCCAATAGTTTTTGCAAACGGAACATGATGCCCAATGTTGGACTTGGTCCTTTCTGCTGGATCATCTCCAAAGGTTTTGCCTTCTTGCCTCCAATTTTGCTGAATTTGTTTTGTTGGCCTTAGGACTCTAACCAGTGCTAAAGTGTTTGTGCTTTCTGCTTAACATATGGTGGAATTGGCTTATACCTAATTGGTATATTTAATTTACTTATAAGTCCCTACTAAAGTGGCAATACATGTACCCAGGTCCCGCAAGCTAAGCACTACTAGTGGGACTGGAGCACTGGTTCTGCCACCAGTGCAAGTAGCACTTTAAACATGTCTCAAGCCTGCCATAGCAGAGTCTGTGTGTGCAGCTTAAAACACCATTTTGATCTGGCAAAATAAACCCACTTGCAGGCCCAAACTCTCCTTTTTAAAACATATGTCACTCCTAAGGTAGGGTGTGGACAGCCCCAATGGCATGGTGTAGTGAATTTAAAAAGTTGGGCATGTCATTTTAAGTTTTCATGTCCTGGTAGTGAAAAACCCTTAAATTCGTTTTTCACTACTGCAAGGCTCATCATTCCGGGAGGATAACATTAGAGATGCCTTATTACATTCAATAAGTGTAATTTCCAAATGGGAAGATATGACCAGTTTATTGTTGGTGTCTCTGGAATCCTAATTTTAAATTCTAATTCATGGTGGAGTCAGATTTTAAATTGCAATTCTGAAAATGTCACTTTTAGAAAGTTGGCATTTTCCTTCTTTAGCCATTTGGTGACTGCAGTCTGTCTCTGGGTCACATGGCTGGATGTGGGCGACAGTTGGGCTTTGCGTATTTCTCCCACAGCCACATACAATGGAAACTTAGCTGTGACTGGATGTGCCTTCACTGGCAGGACAGGAGGGAGTAGCTGGGCACATTCCCACTAACAGTTAAATAGGCTGTGTCCTGCCTCCACACAAAGGGCTGCACATCCCCTGTAGATAGTCCGGAGCCAGGGCCAGGAAGCCAGGGTATCTGTGCACTTCAAATGCATGCCTCTGGAAGCTTTTCCACACTTTAAAGGCACAGCTGTGTATAAAAGAAGGACCTCAGACTCTTCAACACTATTCTGGACCTGTGGATACTTTGCCGGGAAGAAGGACTGCTGTGCTGCTACAAGGACTGACACTCTGCTGGACTGCTGCTCTAAAGAAACTGCTGCCCTGCTGTGCTGACCTGCTGCCCTCTTGCCTGGGGAGGAAGAACTGGACCTGCAACTTCATCTTGAAACCAGGACCCCAGAGTGACTAGTCTGCTGGCCTCCTGATCTCCTGATCCGAGCCTCAGTTACATATAAGGCTATCCAACCAGGTTCTGGACCCAGCTGCAGCAGTTTCCTGACCCTCAAGTAGTGCCTTTCAGGTCCTAGACCCTTGGTGCGGCTCACTGACTTTTGAAATCAAGCATTTGGGCTATTTGCAACTGCTAATGGGCCAGTTTGTATAAGAACCATACTGCTTGCACCAAAGTTTTGCTCAATCCACCACCAGCCCGTGTCTTTGCACAGCAAGCATCGATCGCCTTCAGAGAACCGCCACCACAAAGCACCTGCTGCCCTTCCACGATGCCCGGCCTGCGCTTCCCACCATACCGACAACCACTCGCGATGCTCTTCTTGCTCCCGCAACCCTCTCCAAGACAAACAGGACTCTTGGCACATAACTTGTGAAGGTAAAACTTCAGCTGGACTAATCTGGGACTGTATCCGGCCCATGCTCCATTGCAGCCAGCCTGAACTTTTAACTTTGGCCTGGTCGAGTAAGACCAGATAACTGTGGTTGGCTCCTTCTGCTTTTCGGTGCTATTTTACAGTTTATTCTTTAAAAATTATTGACTTCAGTTTTACTGATTGAATTTTGTCATTATGGTCTTGTTGTATTTATTAAATTTTGCTCTATTTTTCTGAACTGGTTATAGTTTTGTGTAGTGTGTTCACTTTTTTTTCCAGTTTGAAGTGTTTCACGAATACTTTACACACTTCCTATAATTTAGGCCTGACTACTCTGTATCAAGCTATAAGATGGTTGGGCACAGAGTAATTTGGGGTTTGCTGGTGCCTTACCCTGACTAAGTTTGTGGTTGCTGCTAGACCAGGGCTTGTCACAGGGATTCTGTTTTGAAACAGAACTGTGCCTTGGGATAAGAGGATGTCAAATTTTAGGGACTGAGTCTTACTACCAGATCAGTACGTGCAAGCCCAAATCTGACTAGCTCTCAGTGCATCACCTGACCTCCTTAACTCCAGGGCTAACAAGGGATTTGGCAACCTAGAACATGACCCTCTAGTCCCCAAGGGAACCATGGAAACAGATCCTCACCTTTCATTTCTCACTGATGCATATCCGTAATAATCCAAAGAAAGACACAAGGAAAGTTTTCCAATATTTATTGAAACTATCATAGTCTATTATAAGCAGTTGTGCTGTGATCAGAAAACATACACAACTAAGCAAAGTATTCAACATTACTAGCAAACTGTATAAGATGAAAAGCCCTACCATGGCAAATTGTATATCTCCCTAGGCCTACCCTCACTCTGTGAGCACAGGGATATATCATGATCGCTAGGATTAGCATTGGACCCCAAACCTGGCATTTGCAGTTAGGTGGTCTGCCTCATGAGTGAACCCTTTTTTGTTAGCTTCTAGGACTCTACTCGCTTTAACACCGCTAACCAGCACTGAAGTGCTTGTGCTCTCTCCCTACAACTTGGCCAAATTGGCCTATATCTGATTGGCACATTCAAATTACTTGTGAGTCCCTAATAAGGTGGCACTACATGTAGCCAGGGCCTGTAAATTAAATGGTACTGGTGGGCTTGCCCCACTTATTGTGACACCAACTAAAGTAGCCCTGTAAAACATGTCTCAGAACTGCCATTGCTTGTTTTAAACTCTCATTTCAACCTGGTATGTTAAACCTTTTGCCTCACCTAAACCATCCTTTTTAATACATATAAGTCTCCTCTAGGGTAGGATCTAAAAAGCAATTAGGTCAGGGTGCACTCTATTTAAAACGTGGGACATGTACTTTTAAGTTTTACATATCCTGGCAGTGAAATCTCACAAATCCGTTTTTTACTATTGAAAGGCCTACATCTCCCATAGGATAACATTGGGTTACCTTATTACATTTAATCAGTGATAACGTTTGCTTGGGAGCAGGTAGGAATGTCATGTTTGATGTCTGAGGAATTGCAATTTAAAACTATCTTTAATGGTAAATTCAGATTTTAAGTCATAATTCAGAAAATGCCACTTTTAGAAATTTGGCATTTTCTTGTCCTAACCATTTGGTGCCCACAGATTATTCCTGGGTCACATGATTAGATGTAGTTGGACGTTGGCCTTTGTGTATTCTACCCAGACAGCCACACAATAGAGAGACTGGTTGTTGGAAGAATGAGCGATTCAAGCTTGATGAGATGGGTGGAGCTGTCACCTGTCACACTTTGAAATATTGCCTTAGCACACACTCAAAGATATTCACATTAGGCTATTGTGACTCCAGACATTGAGGGAGCAGGGCAGGAAGACAGGAAATTCCAGACACTTCTGTGACCCTTCAAGTGGCCATCAGTTCTAAAAGTAGGGCGCTCAGACCCACTCTTCAGTATACTCCTCTACTCGTTGACCTATGGTTACTACAGAAAAAGAACTTCCCTGATGCTAGAGGACTGCCCTGCATCCTGAGGCCTGCCACACTGTCTGAGAAGGAAGACATAACCTCAACACTTCATCCCAGGAAAACTTGACTGACTCCAAGGGCTAGTTAGAATGCTTCCTGTTCGAAGCTACTGGGATAAAACAAGCCCCCAAGGTCTCCCTGCAACCGCCCAAGTGACCTGCTGCACTGGACCTGAATGGATCTGCAACTGTACCTGCCTGAGCCTTGATGGCCTCCCAGGTTCTGGATCCTTGGTGTGGCATCAGTTGAGCTTCTACGTGCAGAAAAGTAGAAATCCTGAAGTTTTGGGCACTTTGCCACCATGAAAGGGCCCATTCACGCCAAGAGCTTACAGCCCAGCTGACTGAAAATGCAAAGCTCTAGTGAACCCTACTCTTCGTGCTACAGCGACTGCCAGGAACAACTGGCAACATGAGTTATGCACTTCACACTACAGCATTAACATCAACAGCCCGTGATGACCGTCACGCGAACCTCAAGCAAAGACCATATGTGACTCCCAACAGAATCTTGGCACTATACGACGACAATCCATGACACCTGTGGTACTTTTCATGCTAGAGCCTACGACCATCCAGCACGCCCTCCCTGCTCCTCGTGGCCATCACCACAGCGAACTGCACTCTTTCAGCCGGAACTTTTGAATTTCACCCAAGCTTGCACAGCCAGATAACCGTTAGTGGCGCTGGGTACTTTTAGGCGCTCTACTTACCTTAAACTGTTTTTTAAATTGCATATCTCTGATTCTACTGTTTGGATTTTTGTGTTTTCAGTGTCAAATAATGTACTGCATTTTGATCAGTTTTTCTGAATTGATGTGGGATTTTCCTTGTGTTGTCACTTTATTACTGTTTGTGTGCTGCATAAATACTTTATACATTGCCACTAAGTTAAGCGTGACTGTTTTTGTGCCAAGCTATTCGAGGGATAAGCAAAGGTTAATTTGGTAACTGTGGTTCACCCTGACAAGGATTGTGGTTGTTGCCTGAGAAGGGCACACACCCTTCTAAAACAACAACCCAATATCTCACACTTATTTTGCCTTGAACTCTCCGTAGTATTACTGTCTGACTTGTAAAAGATAATCACAAAAGGTTCCCAATTTTAATCATCTTGATTCTATGTTATAGAAATGAAAGGCCAATGTTATAACTTGAAAGAGATCTCACTGTGAAGCCTTCTGCATACTTTATCATGGGAAACAAGGGACTGATTTTATCCAATAGGTAAGGACTTGAAAACCAATACATCCACCATAATCTTTGGCAGTGACTGTACATAAGCAGTATTAAAAACTATAACAGCAACAAAATAATTCACCAACTTATGAAAAACCTTTAAGAATTCTAGAACATTTGTAGCTCATTTCCCATTGTTCCCCGTTAGAGTTATCATATCAGAGGCCATATTACAGTGAGTGCCTTGAGAGGAAACAGGCATGTGGGTCCGCTTCATGCGTCCCCCTGGGCACTTTGGTATTACAGAAGGGGCCGTGGATGCTTGTGAGGTCCCTTTTGTAATACAGATAGCACTGGCACACATGTAGTGCCAGTGCTATTTTTAGAGGGCATTCTCTCATATGCATGAAGGTTTGGCCCCATGCAAATGAGGAAATCTCATTGCCTCTATGCTTGTGCCTCATTATGGATGTGACTGGGGGTGAGTGCTTGCATTGTTCAACACTCCGTCCATCATCCCCTTTGGTTTTGCTTTGTTCGCCCTAAGATGGCAGGGTATGCCCAGACGTGGGTCCCTTGCTCACTTTGCCACTGGATTCAAGATAGCCTGGCTGAGGAGGGTTATGAACCCGAAACCGGTCCCAGGATGCTTGTTTCCAGTCCAGGGAAGACATGGCTTGGCAGTTCGGGCTGGACTGTTCCCATGAGGCACAGGGTCAGACTGATTTGCATATGGTCATGTCTGAACTGGGGTGGCGGAGTGAGCTAAAGAATCATGATGGATTAAACCCAGATCAGTTGACTGGGGGTGAGTGCTTGCATTGTTCAACACTCCGTCCATCATCCCCTTTGGTTTTGCTTTTTTCGCCCTAAGTTGGCAGGGTATGCCCAGACGTGGGTCCCTTGCTCACTTTGCCACTGGATTCAAGATAGCCTGGCTGAGGAGGGTTATGAACCTGAAACCAGTCCCAGGATGCTTGTTTCCGGTCCAGGGAAGACATATCTTCGCAGTTCGGGCTGGACTGTTCCCATGAGGCACAGGGTCAGACTGATTTGCATATGGCCATGTCTGAACTGGGGTGGCGGAGTGAGCTAAAGAATGATGATGGATTAAACCCAGATCAGTTGACTGGGGGTGAGTGCTTGCATTGTTCAACACTCCGTCCATCGTCCCCTTTTGTTTTGCTTCATTATGGATGTGGACACAGAGACAAACATGCCTTTAGGAAGGTACACTGAAAGTGAGCTACAAAAAAGTGGTCCCCCTAAAGGCAACCCTTTGGAGGGGAGAAAAGGGATCCCATGGAATCCCCCAGACATCCCCTCTCAGGCAGCACTCTCTGCACCCCCCTACAAGGTGATTTGATTCTCTTCCCTGTTGAAATTGCAGGTGGGTGGCGGCTGCACAGTGAAACATGAAGCAGCTTTGAAGCAGCTACTCTGTATTTCACTTGAATGTGCTGCCCCCAAAGCAACACAACTTCGTGGCTGTCCTGAAGGTAGAGCATTCACCATAATATGGTGAACTTCCCCTGTTTGCGCCCAGTGCATCTGTTTTAAGGTGCACCGTGATGCAAACAGGGAGAGTGCTCCCTTATGGTAATAGAGACCCAGGTGTTTGGGGAAAGAGAGCTACCATTTCTCATAGTTTGATTTGGTATGTTCTTGTAACTTACAAATTGGTTACTTTACAACACCTAAGTGTTAGCATTATTTGTTCATTGACTTTGAGTTCAGGAGCAACAGAAGAATGATTCTTGAACCCGACTCTTAAAAAAAGTAAATGCAATGTGAACCAAGAAGGATCAAGATCCACTTCATTCACTGTTGATATTTAGGTTGCATTTACTTCTATGCCGGGGCAACATTTTGATTACACTGGAACAATTCAAGTAATTTTGGCTATTTTGTGTTACTCTGATGAATCTCGTGTAATTTTGGTGTAATTTCATGGGATCACCCTACAGTAAAATATGTAAGTTAAGCCCTCCCCTACTTTATACCATTATCGCATATATTATTTACCCTTTTGGTGTGCTCCAGGCTATTTTCCTTCTACATTGCCCATGATAATTACTGAGTTTAGGGAGATTACCATACACACAAATGTATGCAAATACAATCACAAGTTAATTCATAAGTAATGTGACATAGAAATTGCCAAACAAGCTGGAATTAGCATCATCAAAAATGAATACCTAAACATTGGCAAGAAAAGGTTTGCATACAGAACATTGATCATATAACGTGACAAAAAAAGCAAGAATTCAAACGGAAGATCCTGTATTATAAATCAAGGGGTAATGAAGGCACTGGCTGCTTACATCTGATGTGTTCAGCAACATGCACAAGGAACAATTTTACATTTCAAAAGTACTCTGAGTCATCACATTTAAAACGATTTATCTCATAGATGTACTGCAAAGAGAAAGCAATATGTTGCTTTTTTTTTAAGCAGCAGATTTTCTAATGGTTTATAATGACTAAAAGATGTATTGGCTTGGTCAGTGCTTTGTGCACTGTCCTTGTCATTTCCAATCATATTCCACAGGTATTTTGTTCCAGCATATTATATTAATTTTGTGTCGTTGGTACAACCTGATAAAAAGGAATATAAAGAACAATGCCATTTGACAGATGGCAGTCCATTAGCCCACTTAATTAACAACACCAATATTAATAATAACTTTCTTGTATAGCATTAAATAGCACTTTATTTCTCACTTCTGCTGTTTCAGTGCACTGAAAGAAACACATTTAGCATCCAACTTAAGTTATCAGATCAATGGAAACAAAAATACTTTTCATTGTGAACCAATCATGTTTGTGGCTGTTAATAATGGCTTATCACCATAACCAACTGAGGCCTCGTGGACTGAGCATAAGCTTTCCCACAAGGCAACCGTTAGTTACAAAATACACAGTATATGTTGGACCTGCCCATTTTGACAGGGTCTACCCAGAATGTTGCCTTCTGTTTTCTGAACCTGTTTATCTTGACATTAGGACTTTTTTCCTGCTGACTAGTGGTAAAGTGCTTGTCCTCACTCTCTAACTAATGGTAAATGTGGCCTACACCTGATTGGTAAATTTTATTTATATGCAAGTCCCTAGGCTATGGCACAACATGTACCTATAGTCTGTAAATTAAATACTATTATTGAACCTGCGGCACTGATTGTACCACCAACTAAAGTAGCCTTTTAAAAGGTGTCTCAGGGATGCCACTGCAGCCTGTAGTGTGATTTTAAACTGTCATTTCAACCTGACAAAATAATCCTTTTACCAGGCCTAAACCTTCCTTTTTAATGCATATATGTCACCTCTAAGGTAGGCCCTGAAGGCTTATTGCGCAGGGTGCTCAGTATATAAAAAGTCAGACATGTGTATTTGACTTTTACATGTCCTGGTTGTGAAACACTCCCTACATTCCTTTTTTTGCTATTGTAAGGCCTATCTCCCCATGGAATAACACTAAGTTACTGTACTACATCAAATTCTCTATCCAATAAGTGATAACATTAGATTGGGAGCAAATAGAGATATGCTGTTTAAACTATAATTAATTGCTATTAAAATCCTCTTTAATGGTAGAGTCTTCTTGTCCTGACAATGTGTGCTTTCTGCCAATATCCAGGGTCACATGACTGTGAAAACCTCTGCTATCAGGGTTTGTGTATTCCAGCCAGAGAGTGAGACAAAAGGGTGTGGTTGTAAGCAGGATGGGCCATCCTGCCAGGAGGGCCGGGTGGAGCTGTTCCCTTCCTCACTTACACTTCAAAGGGCTTGCCGCCAGCCCACACAAATAAACCTAAAACAAGTCTTTTGTCTTCCCAGACTTTTTGTAGCTTTTCCTGGAGAAGGGAAGAACATTCCAGAACCAGATATGGGGGTAGTATAAGGAATCCCCCACTTTAAAGTCTGTTACAGGTATAAATATTGGACCGCCTAACTCACTCATTAGTGTACTCCTGGACCTGTGGACACTACTTGAAGGGCTGCCTTGTTCCCCATTCCCTGCTGTGTGAGGCCTGCCTAGCTCCCCAGAAGACTGCTCTGCTGCTTGAAGACTGTCTTGACCACCAGTGGGCTGCCCTGCTCCTACCTGAGGACTGCCCTGCTGTTTGTAGAGCGGCTTGACTCCCAGATGGCTGTCATGCTAATTCAGGCCTGCCCTGCCCTCTGAAAAGGAAAACTGGACCTGCTCCCTTTATCCCAGGCTAACCTCAGTGACTCCAAGGGTCAGTTGACTGACTTCTTATTCTGGGCTATAGGGATACAGGAAGCTCCAGAGGCCTCCCTGCAACTGCCCAGATGACCTGCTGCAACCTGCCTGGACCTGCAAGTGGACCTGCCTGAGCCCTACTTGCCTCTGGTAGAATCAGTCCTTAATTCCCAAGAGATGCCTCCCCAGGTCCGCATCAGAGGGCACTCCTCTTCAAGAAAAGGAAAAATCCTGAAGTTTTGGGCTCTCGCGAACACAAACAGACCAGTTCATGGATTGACTCTGCCACTTGTGATGACCACCAACGCTCGATGAACCCTATTCTTCGTTCTACCACGACTGGCTTACACAACCAGCAATGCGAGATCTGCTCTTCACTCTACAGCATTGACAGCTAATAGTGAGTGCCAATGCAATGCTCCAGCAATGATTGTCCATGATGCTGGACCGGCTCTGCTGTTCGCACTACAGTGAAGATCATCCGCAACACTATCCCATCATCTTGTGGACTACTCCACCACAAATGGAACTCTTCCTGACGGACTATGAGGAGGTAACAGCTGGACTAACCTGGTCCCGGTATTTGACCTGCACTCAATCACGATCAGTCTGGACTTATGACTTTGACCCTGGTCTAGCAAGACCAGTTAAACACGAGTGGGCTTTGTGATTCAGGCCCTTTATTTACTCATAACTTTGAAATGGCATATCTCCGATTCTACTGATTGGAATTGTGTTGTTCTGGTATCATTTTATTTATTAAAATGAACTCTTTATTCCTATATCGGTGTGGGAATGTTCTTATGATGTGTTCTCACTTTATTACTGTTTGTGTACTAGATAAATACTTGACTCATTGCCTTTAAGTTAAGCTTGACTGCTTTTGTGCCAAGCTACCAGAGGGTTAGGCACAGGTTAATTCTGTGACATTTATGGTTCTCCCTGACAGAATTGTTGTTTTTTGCCTCAGTGGTTTCTACGCCTCTCAACTAATAACCCAATTTCTTACAGTATTTAAAATTACAATTGTCAAAGCCAAATTCTATCTCTCTTAATTGGGCCTGAAAAGGAATTTGATACAAATCTCCAATGCCCCTTGTTTGGCTGAGGGGGTAACCAGCACCACAATGCTTCCCCGCTATGGTAATCTGTAAGATTCCATGCAACAAAATACCTATCTGTAAGCTTTAATACAGAGTTATAACAATCTACCATTAAATGCCTCTTTACTTTGGCATATGTTTTTCTCAATCACTACACCAACCTCATGGTCTTTACTGTAACTGTTCATTATAAACAATCAGGTCTACATTAGGCCTGGGCGAAGCACTACGCTACGCTCGCGTAGTTTGCGAAGATCGCGCTACTTCGCACTACGCGAACTGCACGTAGCACAGTGCGAACACGCGTAGCGTAGTGTTGCGTAGTGCTGCGGTCATTTTTTGCTTGCTCGCGGTCCTCAACGTCAAGTTGACGACCGCGAGCAAGCAAAATGACATCCCGGCGAGACTTTTTCCTTGTTCGCGATCAGCAACATCAAGTTGGCGATCGCGAGCATGGAAAATAAACCTCCCGGCAAGATTCCCAACGCGAGGAGGTCAGGTTTCTCATTGCGAGGGGTCGCGTATGCTTGCGACCGCTCGCGATGAGAAACTACCAGTTCGCGTTGAGAAAGCTGCAGCTCGAGTAAAAATCTACTCGAGCAGCAGAAAACTACAGCTCGCACTGTGCAAGATGCCATTTTCAATGATTGCACAGTGCCGGTTGCTTGTCCGCACTGTGCAATCATTGAAAACAACATCTTGCACAGTGCGAACGTGTTACTACGCAGTTCGCGAAGTGCTACGCGTAGCTCGCGTAGTGCGAACTTCACTTTGCGTAGCTTCGCGAAGTGCTACTTCGCGAACTACGCCCACCCTTAGTCTACATAAAACCTTTATCATTGGTTCATCACCATAAGCAACTCAGACTTTCTGTGTTGGTTCATACATTTGTCCACAAGGTAACCATCAGGTATACTACAACAAACTTAGATATATTTAAAAAGTGCAGCTGTCAAAACAATACAAAATCTTTACTAATAGAGGCTAATAATTGTAATAACATTACACCCTTAAAACGTGTTTGCCTATTACGCATTCTTTTAGCAATAGGTAAGTAAGGCCTACTTGCTTTGATATGCCTCTTCATTTCAAACAGATATACCACACCTTAAACCTGGCATAACTTTCCCCATTGAACTGATAAGGCTTCTAGTATTTACCAATGGCTTGACACTATATGCAACCCAAGCCTCCAGAAGCGTTCAGAAGCTGACAACCATCAAGCATACATGTATAAAATTACCAATATGTACATAAAGTTACCAATATGTACAAAAGAACAGGTGGCAAAAGAATATACAGCTCCTCTCAGTAGGGCCTAATGTTAGAAGGCGACCTCAGAGGGGCCCGGAAGGGGCCCTGACTGCCCTGAGACCCACCCTCGAGGTATCGTAGCCGGGCACTGGCGGGAGACTCCTCAGGGGAGGAACCTCGTATCTAGGATCGTACACTCGGCACCACACGACAGAGAGACACTACACGAGGAGTTCTTAAGAGCAAATCTTTATCAGATCGGAGTGGTAGGATCTTTATGATCAGCAAAGGCAAAATATATACAAGTACAGCGCGGGCTCACAAAGTCTTGGAGGGGGGTTAGGAGGTAGCGGGACAGTCTTTGGGGATAGGAATCAAATGCAGGAGCGTACCCGGCGCACAGCTCACAATCCTCGAGCTGGGGGATACGCTTGTCGTCGTGGGGTCCGGCGGGACCAAGAGAGTCTGTGGGAGCTGCGAGTCACTCAGCAGGCTCGAGTATAAGTTCGGAGGTCTTACGATCTTCAGGGAGCAGCGAGTCACTCAGCAGGGCTCAAGCACAAGTTCGGAGGTCTTACGATCTTCAGGGAGCCGCGAGTCACTCAGCAGGGCTCAAGCACAAAGTCGGGGGTCTTACGATCTTCAGGGAGCCGCGAGTCACTCAGCAGGGCTCAAGCACAAGTTCGGAGGTCTTACGATCTTCAGGGAGCCGCGAGTCACTCAGCAGGGCTCAGGTGTTTCCAAGGCGAATCTGCCGGACAGTCCCAGAGCACCCCTTGTTATAGGGCGACTCCTCTTTGATGTCCGGAGTCTGTGCAGGCAGGGGTCTTGTCACCTGGGGGTCGCTTGTTGGGGGTTTCCTGCCATTGTCCTTTGATCCTTTCAGGGCCGGGTCGGGAGGAGCCCCAGACACCCAGCAGGCGTGGAGCCAGCCCTCGGGGAGGCCGGCGGGTCGATCGAAACCCACCTTCCCAGGGAAGCGCCGAGGTGTGATGGAAACTGCTCCCCCCTTTCTCATCCCAAGGGGAGCGCGATGTCCTCCAGCCGGAGTGGCGCCTATGGGCTAGGGTCGCGCTGGGGCCGGGCGGCCATCTTGGTGCATGAAGTGGGCACGCGGGCCCGGGGTGGGCGAGGGAGGAAGGCCAAGGACGGGGGAAGTCCGGGTCGGGTGTGTGTGTTCTGGTGGGAAGGATCGGCTAGGCCGTGGGTTCGGGGCTGGTGTGAGGTGTAGGGGTCAGGTCTGACTAGGTTACGAGGGCCGGGTCTAACACGCGTCCCCCCCAGCTGAAAGCCGGAGAGAACTACCCATCTTCTTGGGGGTTCTCTTCGCTGAGGCGGAAGAATCGGGAGAGGCCATCGGCGTTGGCGTGGTCCATACCAGGGCGATGTTCCACGGTGAAATCCATCCCCTGGAGGGAAATTGACCACCGCAGAAGCATGGGGTTTTCTCCTCGCATCTGCATGAGCCATCGCAAGGGGCGATGGTCGGTTTGGACCCTGAAATGGGTGCTGAACAGGTAAGGGCGTAGTTTCTTGAGGGCCCAGACTACGGCGAACGCCTCGCGCTCGATGGTACTCCATCTCTGTTCCCGGGGCAACAGCCTTCGGCTGAGGAAGGCCACGGGCTGGTCTAGACCCTGGTCATTTACCTGGGAGAGGACTGCCCCGATGCCATGCTCAGAGGCATCAGTTTGTACCACAAACTCTTTGGAGTAGTCGGGGGCCTGGAGGACGGGGGCCGTACACATGGCCGTTTTCAGGGCATTGAACGCCTCTTGGCAGGCAGGGGACCATTGTACCTTCTTGGGCTGCTTCTTGGACGTGAGTCCCGTGAGGGGACCGACCAGGCTGCCGTAATTCCGGATGAATCTCCGGTAGTAGCCCGTGAGGCCCAGAAAGGCTCGGACCTCTGTTTGGGTAGTGGGGGGTTCCCAGGCTAGGATGGCGTCGATTTTGGGCTGTAGAGGGGCGACCTGCCCGCTTCCGACCTGGTGCCCCAGGTAGGTTACCGAACCTTGCCCGATCTGGCATTTGCTGGCTTTCACGGTGAGGCCCGCCTGGCGTAGGGCGGTTAGCACCCTCCGGAGGTGCTGGAGGTGCTCACTCCATTCGAAACTAAAAACTGCAATATCGTCGAGATATGCGGCGCTGAATTTTTCTAACCCGGCCAGGACTCTATTTACCAGTCGCTGGAAGGTGGCCGGGGCATTTTTCATCCCGAAGGGCATCACGCGAAAGCGATAGTGCCCATCCGGGGTGGAGAAGGCGGACCGCTCCTTGGCTCCCTCTGTGAGCGCAATTTGCCAGTAGCCGCAGGTGAGATCGAAGGTGCTGAGGAACCGAGCAGCCCCGAGCCGGTCAGTGAGCTCGTCGGCCCGGGGAATGGGGTGGGCATCACCTCGGGTGACTTCATTGAGTCCCCGGTAGTCCACGCAGAAGCGGAGTTCCGGGGCGACCCCGGGGGCAGCTGCTTTTGGGACCAGGACCACGGGGCTGGCCCAGGGGCTGTCTGAGGGTTCGATCACGCCTAGGGTCAACATTTTCGAGACTTCGGCTTGGATACAGGACCGGACCCGATCAGGGACTCGGTAGGCTCGGTGTCTCACTGGCGGGCTGTCCCCGGTATCCACATCATGGACACACCAGTCGGTGACCTTGGGGACCAGGGAGAAAAGGTCCGGAAACTGCCTTAGGAGCTGGCGGCAATCCTCACGTTGCTGGGGAGTGAGAGACGGGGAGAGGTTCACTCCCTCTACGGAGCCGTCCTTCTCCTTAGTGCATAGAAGATAAGGGAGAGGATCTGACTCTTCTTCGGACCCGTCGTCAGTGGCCAGTAGGAGGCTCAGCTCCATCCGCACAAAGTGGGGCTTGAGGCGGTTCACGTGGAGGACCCGGAGGGGGTCCCGGGGTGACTGGACGTCTACCAAGTACGTGACCGGGCTCTTCCGCTCAACTACTTTGAAGGGCCCGGTCCATTTATCCTGGAGAGCGCAGGGTTTCACGGGGGCCATGACCCACACCAGCTGGCCCGGCTGAAACTCGACTAGCGCGGCGTTCTGGTCGTACCAGCGCTTCATCTCCTCCTGACTCGCTTCCAGGTTGGCCTCTGCCATCTCCCGGAACCTCGTAGTCTGATTTCGGAGGGTCAGGACGTAACGGAACACATCTCGGGGGGGGCTTCGGGGCGCCGCCTCCCACTCTTCCTTGACCAGGCTGAGGGGCCCCCTGACGGGGTGCCCGTAGAGTAACTCAAAGGGGCTGAAACCCAAGGATTTCTGGGGAACTTCTCGGTATGCGAATAGGAGGCAGGGGAGCAGGAGGTCCCACTTACGCCGGAGGGGCTCTTCCAGGCCTGCGATCATCCCCTTCAGAGTCCGGTTAAACCGCTCTACCAGGCCGTTTCCTTGGGGGTGGTAAGGGGTGGTGAACTTGTACGACACCCCGCACTGTTGCCATAAGGACCTCATGTATCGGGAGATAAAGTTGGTACCGCGATCGCTCACGACCTCGCGGGGAAAACCCATGCGGGAGAAGATTCCCATCAACGCCCGGCCCACCACGGGGGCCGTGACGGTGCGCTGGGGGATGGCCTCAGGGTAACGGGTGGCATGGTCCACCAGGACGAGGATGAACCGGTGCCCCTGGGAAGTTGGGGGGTCCAGAGGTCCTACAATGTCGATCCCGACCCGCTCAAAAGGGGTACTGACGACAGGGAAGGGTTGGAGGGGAGCCTTGCGCTTCCCTCCACTCTTCCCACTGGCCTGGCACGTGGGACAGGACTTGCAGTGGCCTTCCACATCCGCTTTCATTCTGGGCCAGTAGAAGTGAGTCACGAGGCGACTGTATGTTTTGTCCTGACCCAAGTGGCCTGCGAGGGGAACGTCGTGGGCCAAGCCCAGGAGGAGGTTTCGGAAGCGTAGGGGTACCACCAGCACCCGGCCGGACCCTAGCTCCACCGACTTCTGTTCGCTGTACAAAAGGTAATTCTCCCAATACACCCGGTGCGTCCCCGTCTGGTCGCCTGCGGCCTGGGCCTCTGCCTGTTGCCGGGGCGCGACCAGGGAGGGACAGGTAGCCTGCTCTCGGCAGAACTCCTCTTGGGAGGGGCCCCCCTCGTGGCGCCACTGGGCTAATTCGGGCAGATCGCCTAACTCGGTGTCTGGGGTGGAGTCGGAAGGCGGGGGTTCGTCACTGGCGACCGACTCTTCTGGTGGGGGGATGTGGGGACCCTCGGCCGGGACCATCCCATCTTCAGGGGTCGGGGCGTCGTCGACGTCCCTCAGGGGGGTCAGTCGAGCCGCCATGGATCGAGTGGTGGCGCACACCCACTCAGGGAGGCCCATCATCCCTAGGTGGGTCTTGCGCTCAACTTGTCCCCAGGGGGAACTTTCCAGGTGGTTCCCCAGGAGACAGTCGACGGGCTGGGAGGTTCTCACTGCGACCTTCAGTTTACCGACCACCCCTCCCCATTCAAAGGGCACCAGGGCTACCTTACATAGGCTTTCTGTGTTGTCGGCTGAAATGACAGGGCAAAATACGTTGGGGAGGACCTGGTCTTCGTGGACTAAATGGCTGAGGACACCGGTGATGCTGGCCCCGGTGTCACGGAGGGCTTCTACTTGGTGGCCATTGATCGTTACGAGCTGCCCATATTTCTTTGTGTTAGAGGGCAGGAGGCTCCCAGGGACCATCTCTCTATCTCCTAAGGACACTAGGGCCATAGCGGCGGGTTCCCACTCGTCGGCCTCCTCAACCTCCTCCCCCAGGGCTACATTGGCTATCTGTCTAGCGGGGGGTGCTGCCTGGGTGGTGCGTGGGGCCATGGGGCATTCAGGGTCGTTGGCGTAATGCCCGGGCTTCTGGCAACGGAAACAAGTGATGGTTACCCGGTGCCCCCGTCTCAGGGGGGGGCCGGATACAGCTGGTGGGGGTGCCGGGAAAGGTGGAGGTTGGGACTTCGGGGGACTAGCCTGGGACTCTCTCTGCCCTCCCTGGTTTCCCCCCCTCTCTGGCGGGATGGTCCCTGACTGGCTCGGGGGTACTCTCCTACAGGGCCCCGGGTGACCCGGGTGTTGGTCCAGCGATCCGCCTCGACAGCCAGCTTCCTTGGGTCCGTGAGCTTGCTGTCGAGCAGATGCTGGCGTAGTTCCACAACATGAGGTCGGTTAGTTCTTCCAGGGTGGTTACCTTGCTGCCCTTGATCCACCCATCGAAGGCGCGGCTGAAGAAATTCACGTATTCCACCCAGGTGGTACCCGGGATCTTCCTGCAGTCCCGGAACCGCTGGCGGTACATCTCCGGGGTGAGGCCGTACCTTGTGAGGAGGGCCGCTTTCATGTGTTCATAGGAGGTCTGCATGGAGGTGGGTAGGTCGAGCAGGGTGTCTCTCCCTTCTCTCAGGAATCGTCCCCATAACCCAGCCCCCCAATCCTTCTGCGGGACCCGATGGGAGGTCATGGCGACCTCGTAGGCCCGGAACCACTGCTGAATGTCATCATTCTTGTAATATTCTTTGACCACATCCTTGGGGATGTGGACCTTCTGCTCCGTCGGGGCGGCCACCTCCCGGTTCCCCGGGGGCCGCGCTTATTCGCTTCTTGCTTTCAGTTCTATTTCCTTCAAGCTACGTTCATGTTCCAGTTGAAGTCTCCTTCCCTCGTGTTCTCGTTGGAGTTTCTTCTCTTCTAGTTCTCCTTGTACTCGCAACTGTTCTACTGCTAGCTTTTTCTCGGCTAATTTCAACTCGCCCTCAATTTTGAGTTTGGCTAATTCGAGCTCGTGATGGCGACTTTTTTCTCTGTCTGCGAGTTCCTCCGGGGATAGGCCCCCATCTGGTACGAAGCTTCGCACCTGGCGTTCTCCTTGGGAGGGTCCAGCTTCGTCGTGGGGCACCCCCGCTCCTTCTGGGCGGGATGCTCCAGAATCCACCCAAGCTTTCAGTGCCTTTTGCATGTCTTCTTTGGTGTTGAGACCAGTGGTAGCGATTCTGAGTTCCTTACAGAATTGCTTTAGTTCTTTGTGAGTGTACTCTTCCAGCTGTTCCATCTGGAACACGGTACTGGTGTCGTCTTCTATGAGAACCACGGCGTTTCCTTCTGCCATCTTTGTCGGTAGTGCGTCAGCCGTTCACGGTACGATCTCTAGGTTATGGGCCCGAATCCCGTCGCTTGCCACCAATGTTAGAAGGCGACCTCAGAGGGGCCCGGAAGGGGCCCTGACTGCCCTGAGACCCACCCTCGAGGTATTGTAGCCGGGCACTGGTGGGAGACTCCTCAGGGGAGGAACCTCGTATCTAGGATCGTACACTCGGCACCACACGACAGAGAGACACTACACGAGGAGTTCTTAAGAGCAAATCTTTATCAGATCGGAGTGGTAGGATCTTTATGATCAGCAAAGGCAAAATATATACAAGTAGAGCGCGGGCTCACAAAGTCTTGGAGGGGGGTTAGGAGGTAGCGGGACAGTCTTTGGGGATAGGAATCAAATGCAGGAGCGTACCCGGCACACAGCTCACAATCCTCGAGCTGGGGGATACGCTTGTCGTCGTGGGGTCCGGCGGGACCAAGAGAGTCTGTGGGAGCTGCGAGTCACTCAGCAGGCTCGAGTATAAGTTCGGAGGTCTTACGATCTTCAGGGAGCAGCGATTCACTCAGCAGGGCTCAAGCACAAGTTCGGAGGTCTTACGATCTTCAGGGAGCCGCGAGTCACTCAGCAGGGCTCAAGCACAAAGTCGGGGGTCTTACGATCTTCAGGGAGCCGCGAGTCACTCAGCTGGGCTCAAGCACAAGTTCGGAGGTCTTACGATCTTCAGGGAGCCGCGAGTCACTCAGCAGGGCTCAGGTGTTTCCAAGGCGAATCTGCCGGACAGTCCCAGAGCACCCCTGTTATAGGGCGACTCCTCTTTGATGTCCGGAGTCTGTGCAGGCAGGGGTCTTGTCACCTGGGGGTCGCTTGTTGGGGGTTTCCTGCCATTGTCCTTTGATCCTTTCAGGGCCGGGTCGGGAGGAGCCCCAGACACCCAGCAGGCGTGGAGCCAGCCCTCGGGGAGGCCGACGGGTCGATCGAAACCCACCTTCCCAGGGAAGCGCCGAGGTGTGATGGAAACTGCTCCCCCCTTTCTCATCCCAAGGGGAGCGCGATGTCCTCCTGCCGGAGTGGCGCCTATGGGCTAGGGTCGCGCTGGGGCCGGGCGGCCATCTTGGTGCATGAAGTGGGCACGCGGGCCCGGGGTGGCCGAGGGAGGAAGGCCACGGACGGGGGAAGTCCGGGTCGGGTGTGTGTGTTCTGGTGGGAAGGATCGGCTAGGCCGTGGGTTCGGGGCTGGTGTGAGGTGCAGGGGTCAGGTCTGACTAGGTTACGAGGGCCGGGTCTAACACCTAACAAAAACCATCACAGTAAAATTCTTCTCCCATTGTATGTCAGAGTGGGTGATTAATGCCATAACGCTTGCCTACTTTGGTAAATTGTGAGATTACCTGTAACAAAATACATTTCTACAGTTTGTAGCATAATGTGACAACAATCTAATGTTAGACGCCTAATGGCTTTATGCTAGAAATTGAGTCTCTAGTTGGCAGTTGGCACCCTTTCCAAGTAGGGACCACCACTCTCGTCAGGATAAGTCAGATACACACCCTAAATTAGCCTGTGCTCACTCTCAAATACCTTAGCACAGAGCAGGCAGGTTTAACTTAAGAGGCAATGAGTGAAGTATTTGTGCTATACTTAAATTACAGTAACTCAATGGAAACACCACAAAAAAACTCTACATATGTTTAGAAAAATAGATAATGTTTGTCTGAGTAAAACAAGACCAAAACAACAAACATCGAATAAGTGAAGTCGAGATGTGGATTTTGAAAGATTAAATGTGAAAACAGTGTTTAAAAGTCACGAGTGGTCAAAAGGTTACTTGAAGTTGCGAGGGACCGGTGCAAATTCAAAATATTTGCGTATGAATAATTGTGTTGAATTGCTGCTAAAAACTACTGTTAATTAATGTCCTCACAGTGATATTGGGAAATTGTGACTCTAGGCGTGCACTTTACATGCCTCCGGACACTTTTCTCCAACATTTTCTGTCCTGATGTGCTCTAGTGTTCTGGCAGGTCCTCAATAAATGAAGGATGCAGCTTGGACACGCTACTGGTGCACTGAAGAAGTGCCTAAGGTAAGCCTGTCTACACCCATCCGGGAACAGGGGCCAAAGACTCTGCCCCTTTTACCCAAGATAACATATTTTACACAACAAGTCAGCTGAATGTACTCCAAACCCTTGTAGTTGACTCCTGTCTTCATTCAATGGACCCTAACCACCATTCATTAGCTTGTGCTAGCTGTGGCTTTCATCCTCAACCTGACATGATTCAGTCATCTAAATCTTCTTTACCCACGGCCTGGAGTATGTTTAAAATCAATGGCCGTTCGCTCGCCACGCATAAACTATATTTCTGCTGTCTTTTACTTGAATCTGCACCCAATGTGCTCATACTTACTGAGACTTGGCTACACAATAGCTCTGCCTCTGATGTGTTCCATGGTTTACCGGCTGGCTACTATATCGCCAGACATGACCGGCTAGGTAAAGGAGGGGGTGGGGTTGCCATTATTTATAGAGAAACCCTGAAGGGAACGTTGTGTCCCCTTCATTTTGAGATTTGTGAAAGCCTCCTTTTTTCTTTGAGATTTAGTCCTATTTTACATTTTCTGGTATCCTACTGTACAGACCACCAGGTTCTTATGCCCAATTCCTGCAGGCTCTTTCTGATGCAGTGGCAGACTTAGCTGTAAATAGGGTGAATTTTACCTTATTTGGTGACTCTTACCTGCACTTGGATGACCCAGACAATGCCACCTCTAGGAACCTGTTCCAAGACTTTCCGTCCCTGCAACTGCTGCAATTGGTAGAGGGCCAACCCATGAAAAAGGCCGCACCATTGATTTAGTATTCAGTTATTTTACCAACCTTCAGGTGTTAAGCCCCATGCCTCTAATTTGGTCTGACCAGTTTTTGCATTCATTAGTTTTATCTGCTCCCTCCTCCCCCAATGTTATACCTCTTGTCAGACGTTTGAAACAACGTTGGTCTAAGCTAAGCACAGATGACTGGTCAGTGGTCTTACAGACAACGAAACATGACCTGACAGACAGTGTCACTTCTTCAACCTTCAGTTTCAATGAATAGATCACCAATTTATTGGACACAATTTTACCTGCAGGATGGCACACGGCTCCGTAGTGGAAGAAGAAATTCTCTTGGTTTAATGCCAATTTACTCGCTTTGAAAAAAGACTGTAAACATCTGGAAAGATGCTGGAGAAAGTCCTACGATGAAGCCAATAAAGCCAAGTATAGAAGTGCCAAAGGAGCTATCACCCAAGATTACAGCTTCTCAATGCACCTTCTTCTCAACCAAAATTTAGCAATCTGCCAATTCCCCTTGGGAGATTTTTGGGATCCTCAAGGACACATCACGGAGCCCACGTCCGTTGGTTCTGTCCTAGAAGCTTCAGCTGGGCATAGTAATGATCCGACTGTCTTCTTCCACAAATAGATACAGGATATTTACTCTTCCGTTCCCAAAGGCTTAGTATTTGAGGTACCATCAGATAGTGAACCCCATCCAGTGCAGGCCAAAGGGATTCTCTTAGTCTTTCCTGACCTTATCGTGAGCCTTCTTGCGGACCTCTTAAAGGAAGTAAAGTCAAGCACCCCCTTGTACCCTGTCCCCCTTCATATCCTGTGTCAAGGGTATGACAGCATTGCTCCCACCGTGGTGGACTTGCTTAGTCTCTCCCTTATTGGTGGAAAGCATGCTGTGGTCAAGCCCTTTTTAAAAAAGCCGGGATTAGACCCGGTGTGCCTGAGCAACTTTAGGCCAACCTCTTTGCTCCCAGGCTCCTCGAAGCTTCTGAATCAGCATATTAATAAACATCTCTTCATCTTCCTTGAGTCCAACAAAATCTTCCACCCTATCCAAATGGAGTTTGGGCAACAGCATAGTACTGAAACAGCTTTGCTGGCTGTGGTTGAGGAACTAAGATCCTTGTTGGACAAAGGAAGGTTGGCTACTATTTACTTATTAGACCTGCGTGTGGCCTTTGACACAGTGGATCATGCCACGCTTTTTAGTAGAATATCAAATGTGGGTGTTGTCGGCCGTGCCTTGAAATAGCTCTCCTGATTCGAGAGGAATAGATTATTCCAGGTGCAAGACCGTTGTGGGTACTCCCACAGTTTCCCCCCTGAGCTGTGGAGTGCCGCAGGGGACCTCCTTGAGCCCCGCCCTTTTTAATCTTTACCTTTACCCCCTGGCAGAGATTGTTCACTCCTTTGGGTTGTCATTGGCTTCCTATGCCGATGGCGCCAAGTTGGGGATATCCATCTCCCCTGATCCCAGCTCCATTCACCGCAATATGGTTCCCTGTCTTCATGAGGTGGCCAGCTGGATGGCCAACTGCAAATTGAAGCTCAAGAAGACAAGACTGAGGTTATCCTATTGGGCAATAGCCTCATTAAGAAAGTTTCAACACTTGTGTCTGATTGGTTGGAAGGATTCCACAACCCCAAAGTGGTGATAAAGAGCCTCGGAATGTGGCTCGATTCCCGTCTCACCACGGAGCACTAAGCAAAAAAACTGTTTTGGTGCCCTGAGACTACTAAGAAAGGTAATAAACCTGCTCCTTTATGAGCCTGAAGTTTGTTCAGGCCCTCATTGCCCACCTTGATTATGGCAATGTTCTGTACCTCGGATCACATCGATGTGCAAATAAAAGTCTACAGACTATACAGAATGCTGCTTCATTGCTTCTGATGAATATCCCCAGGCATCAATCTACTAAAAAGGCTCTGAGGGATCTTCACTGGCTCCCTGTGGAGAAGCAGATTCAGTTTAAGGCCATATGCACTCTGCACAGATCACTCTACAAGAGAGGTCTGGCCTTGTTAAGATCGGTGGCTACTAACTAAATTCCAGGAAGGTCACTTAGATCTTACTTGGCACACTTGTTACAGGTCCCCAAGTTTAAAGGATCTTGGTTGGGTGGCCACTTTTTCTCTCATCAGGCCCCAACCTCTGGAATACCCTTCCCCTTGAACTTTGCCAGCAGTCTAATAAGCTTTCTTACCATAAGGCCTTCAAGACCTGGCTTTATGGTAGGTAGCTCCGCTAGTAAGTTAGTTGCAATGCTACTGTTTCAGAGCTGGGAAGTATCTGGGTAGCTGCACATGTTACAAGACTCTCAGAATACAATAGAAGAGTGTTTTAAGGAATCCCCAAGGCTGAGCTATGAGAGGAGTAGTCCTCACAGCAATGACAAATTAATTTTCCTGATTGTCACTACCAGGACATATAAAACTAAAAAGTACGTCTTACCTTTTAGTTACACAGCACCCTGCCCATTGGGCAACCTAGGGCTTACCTTAGGGATGACCTACGTGTAATTAAAGGGGAGTTTAAGGCTTGGCAAGTGGTTTCAAATACTAAGTCAAAGTTAGAGTAAACTGCTCACACAGGCCTTGTAATGGCAGGACAGAGACAGGTTTGAAACGCTCCTTGTATTAGTGGCACAATCAGTGCTGCAGGCCCAATAGTAGCGTTTAAATTACAGACCCTGGGTATATGGTATACCAGTTTTCAAGGAACTCATAAGTAAACTTAAGATGCCAATCAGGTATGTACCAATGTTACCATATTTTAGGGGAACAGCACATGCACTTTAGCACTGATCAGCAGTGGTAAAGTGCTCAGAGTCCTAAAGCCAACAAAAGAGGGTCAGAAAAAGATGAGGAAGGCAAAAGGTTTGGGGTAACTCTGCAAAAAAAGGCCATTCCCAACACTTTATCATAGGCCTTTCTGGATAAATAAGCCAATCCTACTGCTCTTTACAAACTTTTCGTAATACACAGGCAAGACCCATGGCACCTGGCATACCATTTCCCTGCAAACCAATAAAAGCTACAGCTATTATCATTGGCTTGTCACCACAACTGACTCAGATCTACTGTACTGAGCATAAGCTTTCCCACAAGACATTCATAAGGCATACAGTAATGCAGTTGCAAATGTATATAAAATTACAGCTGGCAAGGAAAACTATTAAATATTAAATCTCCTAACAGGTCTTAACAAGGATTCTCACAGTGCAAATTTGAATGGATCACCAAACTTAATAGATGTTATTGTTTTTATGCAGAAACCATTACAAGGAAAGAAAGAGAAGAAAACATACACCTCAGGTACACAGTGCAATTGTCATCAGATAAAGACAACAGGTTTTGTATAAAAAAAAAAAAAATTGACACATCATTAAAGACCCAAGCATGTTGTAGTAAGCCCACTATCTCCCACAGATCTTTCCTTGTTTGTAGAAACATCCCTGTAGGCTGGAAGAAGTGATCAAATCTCTGTAGGCCACCTTCACATCTCTCTGGTCACTCTCATCCAAGGGGTCCACCAAGCCCTAACATTGTTCCCTCAGGGCTGTAAGTTGTTCTTGGGCATTGGCTTGCAGGGATTTGTATATTGTTGAGATGGCGCCCAGTCCCAGTGGCCCAGAGTAACATTGGGTTCCAAGGGGTTGTATTCAGGCAGATTGGTCAATACGGGGCAGTAGGTCATCAGGGTGTGGCATAATTATTAATATTTATAAAATCGAGACTGGCGAAGTGCAAACTCTGTCTTCAGCTCCACAAAGGGTGCCATCTGTGAACCATTCCAAATGTCACCTAGCTTAGAGATAATGAAAAGGTTTCAGAGGTCAAATCCCTCCAGTTGTGCTGTTTATAGGAGCCAGATATTGTGCCAGAGGGGGGACTCTTGTTTGAGTCTAACATCCCACCGGATCCAGCGGAGGGATTCTTATTGGCACAGGATGGGCATTCATGTTATTTCAGGGGTGACTAGACAGTCCTACTAGATTTTGGCTGCCAATTAGGGACACCTCAATTCAAAAGGCAGGGTCTTCATGCCCCCAAAGAGGCAGCCATTGATTGCTTGGATAGGAAAAGCCCAGTAGTAAATTCTTGAGTCTGACATTGCCGTAACCCCCTCGTATGTGGACTACGCACATTTGTGAAATGCAATCTTGGGGGTTTGATTACCCCAGAGGAAAACTCTTATCTTCGCTGTTCAGCATTTAACCCAAAATGGCCTTATTCACAAAGGTAAACTTGCACATTTGCGTACGTTTACACTTGTTGTAGTAACTTTACTACTATTTTGGTATTCATAAAATATGAGTGGAAGTTTACTGCTAGTAATTTTACTAGTAATAAAATTACACTCATAAAAAAACAGTTAGTAAAATTACACTCGTAGCTATGAATACCAAAACAGTAGTAAAGTTATTACAACTAGTTTAAGAATACACAAAAGTGTAAGTTTACTGTTGTGAATCAGGGCCATAGTGTGAGATGAGGAGCGGGAAAGTATGTTGAGTATAAAGTAGCTTGGGTGGGATCATTATTTTAAAGAAGTCTACTCACACAAGCATGTTCAGTGGCAAGCATGCCCACTTCGTCATATCACCCTGGGCTTAGGTCATTAGTGGTTGGAGTTTGTGGCTCCAGGTCAGTCCCAGTTTCAGGGCGATAAGGATTTCAAAATACTTGAAAATGTCATTAGGTCTCATTTGGGCTCTGTGTTGGGTTCTGAGAACCCTGACAAAGGAAAGAAAGCGAGGCTCAAATCCTGCCCACCGAAGGATCTAGAACAGGGGTCTCCAACTGGTCGATCGCGAGCTACCGGTAGCTCGCCAAGACCCTTGCAGTAGCTCGCGCCGAGTGCTGCTCAATTTAGTAGCCCATTAGTGTTATTTGGGCTATTTAGGCTTTTTTCAGTGTCCGTTGCCCGTCCTCATCCAAAGCAGCCGCTCCGATTGGCTTGAGCTTAGCTGGGGTGGGGCGGGCCGAAGAGGATGTTGTTGTTCCTCTCCCGAGTCTCGTGACAGGGCGCGCGCAGAGTCTCGTGACTCGTGTTTACGCACCCCCTGCCTTTTACACTGGCAGCGCACTGTCCATTGTGCGAGTGCGACGTGCGGAGCTCAAGCACGCGTGGCAGGGCGGAGCATTGTGGAGCAGTTTGCAGGCCGAAAGAAACTGCCGCACCAGACTCGCAGCAGGTAAGCCACAACACTCTTAGTTTATTTAGGCAGGGCTACTGGCTTCCTAGTTTACAGATTACCTCACTCCCCCATCTCTTAATGTCTTTTTGCGTGGTCTTATTTTTAAATTTTATTTAACATAGAGTCCCTTCCACAGCAGCTCTGTGGATCTGTGGCTTGGGTAGGGGAGGCCCTTCCTTGTGAAAATCAGGATTCTCTTGAACAGTTTTTATGCAAGTGTTATTTACTATGAGTCGCTCATAGCAAGGAAAAGCTACCGAAATAAATTCACTCAAGTACCAAATGTTGTTGAGTTACCTGTGTTAAAGGTTTCAGAGGCACTTTCTAGGAAAAGCTAAGCAAGATATAAACGCAAGTACAAAATGCTTGTAAGTTAACGGTGTGAAAGGGTTTCAAAGTAACTCATAAAAAAGCTATGCATGATATGCACTCACATGCAACATGCTGACGAGTTTCCTGCAACCAACTAATCGGTAACTACAAGAGGCTGTGCTCGGGCAATACGAGTTTGCTTAGCCTAATTTAGAAGTGACAGGCAAGACTGAAAAAGAGAGCTAAATCCTAGTGATAAATAATGGAGGTATCATTAGGGATGGATATTTGGTTAGAGGTGAAAGTGGTGGCGAAGTGTTGAGAGATGAGAGCCTTAGGAATCATATGGGCGAACGAAGGATGCGAGTAGGTGTAATATAAAGGACAGACCTGCGAATCATGTGAGGGATAAAATGTTGGCTAGAAGGGACCAAGACAAAAATTTGGAAAACTGCAAAAAGGTAAAGGAAAAATCCAATCAACTGTAAAAAGTCAAAATCTTTGGAAAGCGTTAGGTTTGTGTTGTTTGTGTGTTGTGTGAGGACAGTAAGTGTTTGTAAATTGCTAGTAAATGTTTTCATAGGATCATCTTTGGTTTAAGTATGGATGGATTATATCTCTGAAACAAGAGAAACTGTGGCTGCTTCTAATTATGAGAGGGATTAAAGATCAGAAACTCGCTCAAAGAAAGAGATTCAGCGTTACAGCTACGCTCAAGCAGTGACAGGAAACTAGATTCCAGGAATAACCGTTTTTGCAATTAAGGTGGTTGCATGGTTCTTTCCAGAATAAGATGTTGCCAGGGTTCTCCGAAGTTAAAAATACTTGCAAGTGTGTTTCCCTGTGTTTTTTAAACCTGGCTGAACACCGGTGGGTGTAGCCGAGGGACTGCGGGGGCTTTCGAAGGTACACCTAAGCTTCTCCCATCCATAGTTAGGTGAGTCTTTCTCTGGCTGGCTAAGGGTCTCTTGGGTCCAGCAGGGGTTGACAGTTGGCTGACATCAACAGTGACAACAATGGCTTTCATCTCCATGCGCCAACTTGCTCCCTCGCGTTCTCTCCTCCATTACGCAGTTCTTATTTGGTTTTAAATTTGCTCTTTCAACAAAAAACAAAAAATATTTACCAATCTAAGTGGCATTCGGGGGACCGGTGAATAAAAAATTGTAAGCAAAAGCGCCTATGTACCTTAATTGGTGCGTGTATGCGCTTTGACTGTTGACAAATGTATGCGCGTACGTCCTCACTCACATACACCCCATGTAGGTACTGAACACTTTCTATTAGGCACAAAATCCTTCGGGAAAGGACTTGAAAGCCGCAAAATTCAGTCTCAGGCAAGTCTAAATAAGTCTGTCTGGCCAAGACATGATCGTGGCCAGAATCCCCAAAACCTGCAGTTTAGGACAGTAATGCACATGGCGTCTTGACACTGTTGAACAAGACGCACATGAGGCTGGCATATTACAAACATCCAGAGAAGTATTCCATTTTATGCAATGTAACTGACAAAAACAGGCGCGTGATCTCTGCACTCACCAACCCTTCAACGCGAGTGATTTGCTGTGTACTTTCACTTCGCTCAAGTTTATCGTTTAAGGCGCAGATTGAATGTGATGCCCAGACATTGTCTCTTTACCCACAAAGCGATGTGTTTGCACAAAGTAGCAACTGTAATGCCAAACGCTCATGAATGATATCATAAAAGAAATGGTTTTAAAATACACATATATGTGGTTGGCATGCTGCACTTTGTGGGGCCTCTTGGCTTGTGATATTTGATTATACGTGGCCTCAAATACCAGAACATGTTAAAGAGGCCCTGCCCTTCACTGCACTTGTTAGTATGCTTCTTCCAGCGCTCAGGTGCCAGCTGGCCTCCAGCCACTTAGTATCCTGCCTAAAGCACTTAGCATGCCAGTATTTGTAGGCCCGCGTTTATTATGGCAAAGGCAAAACTAGTCCCAGCATCCAGAGCGCTGTTGGTTAAAAGGCTCAGATTGTCTAATGGTGGCACGAAGCCAGTTAGCAGTTACATCACTCAGCACCAGTTCATCTTTACCTTTAAAAAAATCCTTTTTGGCACACCCTGTAGTTAGGGCTTCGTGCAGTCTTTCTTAAAAGGGCAATCTGTGCTGACCCCCCTTACAATGGATTCATTGGGGTGAATTAGCCACTGGGCGAGGGAGTCAAAGATGGTATTTGCACATGCTTTCCGCGCTTCAGACGAGTGAGTGCCTTAATGATGAAGGAGAGTGTGCCGTAGGGTGATACTCTGACGCAGTCTTCAGCCCCAGTCTGTGCTGGAATCAAGCTCCTTGTCTTGCCTATTCCAGATATTAAGGAAGGTGCTGCAGTTCACTCCCCCAGCTGGGGAGAGGGCCTGTCCTCCAGGACTGGGCAAGGAGTGAGATCGCACTAGGTCGGAAGAGTGGGCGTCCAGACAGTTCTGCCGTTTTATACTTTTAGATTTCCAGCCCTTAATTGGCCAGTACTTCACCAAATATCTCGGAGGGGGCCAACCTCAGTAAAATTCGGGTATAATTAGCAGAAGGGTCTTGTTTTTGGTACACTATTGCACTAAGAGGAACTTTGGAGGATTATTGGCAAAAGTTGTCCATGTTAGAAGAGGGACAACCTTCGTAGTGCAGGGTGATGGTAGTCTGTTCAACTTCAGCCCATTTAAGTGTGACGCTGCAGTAATATGAAATATGTGTGCAGCCCTCACCTAATGTTGCAGGGTTTCTTGTGATATTTTACAATACTACTTGCGTCAGCATGACAGCCAGACCTGCTGGTCTACTCTAAATTAAAAGGAGCTTACAGTGATAGGAGTCTCTAATTTGGGGTCCCCCAATTACGGACGCCTTGCTTACAGACATCATACTAACTAACTAAAAAAATTAACTAAAATAACCGACGGTCCGTGAAATTTACTGACGGTAGGTCACCCTACTAGGCACAGAGATTTGTAAATCGGCGTGGTGCTCATGGGAGCAGGGCAGTTTTAGGGAAGGATGCTGGACTCTGGGCGATGGGAAGGTTAGACCTCTGCCAAGGGGGAGTGAGATGGGGTTGTTGGAGGCGGATGTCTGAAAAAAGAGTGAGTACACTGAGGTTCTTGGAGGCTGGATAGCGGGGGTGGGCGTCCCGAAACCAACAATGGAGGATGGGTAGTTCTGGGATGAGGGCCTTAGTGGGGAGACCAGGGGGCAAGCCTGAGTAGAGAAACATGGTTGCAGAACAGAAGGGGGCTTCAGTTCTAGAGTAGCGAGATATCTCTGAGTCTGTGGAGCAGGGACATCTGGAGAGCCTGTGTCAGCCCCACAACGGAAGACCTGTTTTAAAGATTCCACTTTCTGCAACGAGAACACAGCACAGTGTAAAATTCTACTGGATGTTAAAGAATAATAAACCATCCCACAAGAAACATTCAGGATCTCATTGAAGCCTCCAGCACACTACTACATCTTTGAGAAATCATGCATCTTCAATCAATACTTTTTCTGTTCGTTTTCAGCTCATCGCTGCTTTGTATTTGCAGGCTTTTCTGACCTCTTCATGTCTAAAGTTGTCTTCCGGTCTGCTTCCCTACAATCAAAATATGTCCCTTTGTGCAATGACCCTTCCGCACTTTCAGAGGCTATGTCTTATGTAAGTTTAACTTTAGGGTTCCTAATCACGTCCAAGTGTTAAAATGTTTTCCTCATAAGGACTGAAACCATGTGACACTTCCATGGCTGGGTCATTGGTGTGGTGTGGCCTGGGAGGGACTCCAGTCATGCTCAGAGGCATGTTGTAATTGCAAAAACAAAAGCTAGTCAACTTGCTGTCATGTATGATCAGTGCAAGGGAGCTAATCTCTTCTTTTCAGATATGGTAGCTTTGTTTGATCACCTCAAAGGTTTCACCATCATTTTATCATATTGCCTTCTGTCTCCAAGTTACTCAGAGTTTCTTTCGTATCTGCAGGTACTTGTAGTATAGTGTTTGTAATGGAGAAGTATTCTCTGGCTGGGACTATTTGATTTGCCTGCCGCCCTGCCCTATATTAACAACATAACATAACAGGTCTATTTGTAAAGCGCACGATTACCCGAAGGTGTCCTGGCACTGAATAACAGATGTTTATTGGTACCCAACTCAATGGTACTCATTTTATCGACCTCAAATGGATGAAAGGCTGAGTGGTCCCGCTGGGATTTAAAACTGTGACCATGAGGTCGGACACAGGCCCCTGCAGTGGCTGCTTTAGTGCACTGAGCCACCAGTCCCTGCTTATGGGGCTACTTCTAATTTGGTGCCAGGGCCTCTTTCCTGTCCCATTCCGACAAGCATTGGCCTCCGCTTGCACGGCTTGTGCTTTTGTTGTGTCACTGTTGTGGCTTGTGCTTTAGTTTTTTGTCACACTGTTATGGCAGTGAATGCACTGCATTTAAATTTTAACATAAAATGATGCATTCCTATTCTTTCCCTGCACTGGCACACAAACTGCTGCCCCATAGTGCCAACACAGGCACCCCGTGTGCCATGGTGCAAGGGTGCCTGTGTTGCAGACAGATTCGTTTTTATATACAGGAAGGGGCACCCATGGTCCACTCACAGAACGCCTCGCTGGGGTAGACTCGGTAGGTAGAGAATAAAGCAGCACATCGATTTGCACTGCCTTGCCTCCATATCTATGAGGCCATTTAAGGCTTTGTGTGGCCTCATAGATTTTGCACAGTGCACATTCAACTTATGCATTTCAAGGTGCTGTCATGTGTGATGATGAAGAAAGGGGAGGCATTGTGTTGCAGTATTATTAGCATAGGTAGGGCACACATACTCAACCTTTTTACTCTTGTTTACAGCCTTAACAGCTAATCATGGACATGGACGAAGAGCCATGTCCCTCCAAAAGGGCAAAGAGCAAGACTTACTACTTCCATCAAGAGTGGGAGAACGAATTTTTATTTACACAAATTAAGGACAACTGTGTATGTTTAATCTGTGGAGCAAAAGTTGCAGTGGGAAAAAAAGGGCAATGTTGAGAGGCATTTTTCAACCAAGCACATGCATTTTGAGAGGAAGTTCCCTAAAGGAAGCAGCCTGAGGTCACAAAAAGTAAACGAACTGAAATCTGCATTGCAGACACAGCAATCTTTTTTTACGAAGCCCACGAAGAAAGCCGCTGCGGCTACTGAAGCATCCTTTGTAGTTACTCATCAATTGATTAAGCACAAAGCAACATTTTCAGATGGAGCCGTTGTGAAGAAAGCAATGCTTCTAATGGCCAACTCCTTATTCAAAGACTTTAAAAATAGCCCTGAAATTATGTCTGCCATTTCAGATGTGCAGTTAGGGTCAAACACTATGGCAAGAAGGGTTTATGCATTATCGACCAACATGATAGAGCAGTTAGAGCGCGATTTAAAGACATGCAAATATTTTTCTCTTCAATGTGATGAATCTGTTGATGCAAGCGATATTGCACAGTTGGCAATGTTCGTTAGAATGGTTTTTGAAGATTTTACTGATAAAGAGGAATTTTTAACATTGTTGCCTTTGAAAACCACAACCAGAGGATCGGACATTCACAATGAGGTGAAAAGTTATTTTGTGAAACAGTGGCAGTGGTTACCAGAGTTAAACGCACTAAGACGGGAGGCAGGGCCTTCAGTACGGCGGCAGCCCGCCTCTGGAATCAAATCCCCCAAGATCTACGCCAAGCTACATCATTGCTGAGCTTTAGGAAGAATCTTAAAACATGGCTCTTTGGCAGAGATTAGAGTGTAACATTCTTGGCACAACGGCAAACGTTCCTACTGTCTTAGGTTTTCTTCTATAGTCTCTTAGCGCCAGGATGCCCGTAGGGCGACAGAAAGCGCTTTAGAAGAACTTTATACAATACAATACAATACAATACAAAATGTCCCATTGAAAAAGTTAGTGGCGATAACCGCTGATGGTGCACCCGCAATGACAGGGCGTCATTCTGGCTTCATTGCCAATTGTAAAGCAGATCCAGATTTCCCTCCGTTATTGAACTATCATTGCATTATACATCAACAGGCAATATGTGCCAAGGTAATGGGGTTTGATCATATCATGACTCCTGTTGTTAAAATTATTATTTCAATTTGTGCAAAGGCCAAGCAGCACCGAACCTTCAAATTGTTCCTTGAAGAACTATCAGCCGAGTATGGTGACCTTTTACTGCACACTCAAATCCGATGGCTTAGCAGGGGAAAAATACTGCGAAAATTCCTTTCGCTATTGCCAGAAGTCAAAGCTTTTATGGAGTCTAGAAATGAAGATACCACACTGTTATCAAACACTCAATGGTTGCTCGATTTAGCTTTTTTGACAAATGTGACAGAAAAATTAAATGCATTGAACTACGAGTTGCAAGGCAAAAACAAGACAATAACCAACATGGTAAGTTCTGTGAAAAGTTTTAAATCAAAACTTAACCTTTTGATACAGCATGTGCAGAAAAGAAAGATGCAGCACTTTCCCTCTGTGCTACAAATCCTTTCAGAAAACAAAGCTGAGGCTGAGGTCCTGGAAATAGAAAAATACAGTAGCCTCCTCATGAGGCTTAATCATGAGTTCAGTGACAGATTTAGTGATTTTGACCAACTGGAGCCCTGTGTGATGTTCACTTCAAACCCCTTCATGGAAGTGGATGTTAGTGACATTTCAGAGAAAATTAGTGTGCTTTTGAACCTTGACTCTGCCACAATGGAAATGGAGATTGTCACACTTCAAAATGACATTGAATTGAAATCAAGGAAATCTGACATTAATTTCTGGAGTCTTGTGGATGCTGAAAAGTTTAAGAAGATCCACACAGCTGCATTGAAACTTTTTTACCTATTTGGCTCTACCTATCTTTGTGAATCAGCATTTTCGGATATGAACTTCATAAAATCTAAGTTTCGAACACGTCTAACTGACGAACATTTAAATGACTCCATAAGAGTTGCCCTCTCAAGCTACACCCCAGATTACAAGGGATTAGTGGACACCATGCAGTGTCAAGTCTCTCACTGAAATAATTTGAATGCATTTGCAACCAATACTTGTTCAATGACAGTTCCTGGTGAAATCCCAAACCTAGGTATCTGTTTCATTATGAACACCAAGATTAAAGTTGCTGCAGAGAAGAATCTTCAGCCCCCAGTTTTTATGTTTTATTAATTGAACAAAAACAAAGCAACTTGTACTGCATGCCTGTTTTACAAACACAAGAAAAAGTTGCTGGAGAGAAGAATCTTCAGCACCTTTCCAACTTTTTATTTGCTGCACAAGAGCAAAGCAGTGTTTGCTGGAGGCCTGGTTTATTGAGATCAGGGAAAAAAGATAGCTATAGAGAGGAATCTTCAGCATCTTTCAAAATTCCTTTTGTTAGTAACAGTAGTTGAACAAGATAAGAACAAAGCAATGTGTAGTTCAGGCATGGGTTTCAGACACCAAGAAAAAAGTAGTCGGAGAGAAGAATCTTCAGCACCTTTCTAAATGTAACATTTATTTGCTGCACAAGATAAGAAAAAAGCAGTGTTTACTGGAGGCCTGGTGTATTGATATCAAGATAAAAAAAAGAGCTAAAGAGAAGAATCTTCAGCATCTTTCAAAGTTCTTTATAGTTGAATAAGAACAAAGCAATTTGTACAGCAGTCCTGGGTTACTGACACTCCTACAAAGTAAAGGGAGCAATAAGAGTGGAGGACAAAATCGTTACTTTCCAATCCAAACAGAGCTGAAGTTCAGCTTATCTGGCAATTGAAAAACACAGCGATCTTGTCAAAGCTGCAGTATTAGACTCCATCATCAATTGTGATTCAGCAAAGCTTTGCACAGGCTGACTGCCACACACTGTGACTACTTCACTACTATAATGACTTCTTCGCACCTGCCCCCGCCAGGCTACCCGATTACACAGAATTAGAGGACATCATACAGTTCCACAGTGAAGGTAAGATTTATGTTCCTGTTTGTTTGTTAATTGAGCTGCATTACAATGATTATTTCAGTGACAGCTATTGATAGGTCCTGATTTTGAAGCTATTAATTGGAAGGTCGTAAAGTAAATTAGCGATTTACCAACAGCACACATGCAAAGTCTTTTCTTTCAGTGTTATTGTGTTCAAACCACAGTATGGGCTCTGAAGAAATAGGCTTAACGTCAATGAAAATGGGCGGGGGAGGTCTCTCGGAAAAATGCGCGAGTTGCTTGGGATTTAGTAGCTAACAATGATTTTCACTGACCAGAAGTAGCTCTCACTACACAAAAGGTTGGAGACCCCTGATCTAGAACAAGAACACCCAGTCTAGGGAATTGAACGTTTTTTCAAAGTCAAGGAGCAGGAACGCGATGGGTTTGGGGAGTGTGAGATGGTGTGCTAGAGCGGTATCCACTCTGTTGAGGCAATTGCGAGTACTGTGCTGTGGCATGAACCCACAGTGACTGGGGTGAATGAACGTAATGATTATGGGTAGAAGCCGGTTGGCCAATATCGTAGTGTAAATTTTGATTTCGTGGTTAATCAGTGAAATCAGGCAGTACGAGGAGCCGCTGTCTGCTTGCTTCCCTGCCTTGTGCAGAATGACAAATGTGGCTAGGTCCAATTTGGGGAATAATTTACCTACTTCAGTGGCTTTCCTGTATAAATTGAGGAGATTTTGAGAGAGCATGGAACGAATTTGGTGGAGTATTCGGATGGGAAGCGATCCTGCCCTTGTGTCTTACTCATTTGCCTATCTGTTATAGCTTTGTTGATCTCTTGTAAGATAGGGGTTGATTGAAATATTTCCTATTTGACGCAAATAGGGTGGTTAAGGGGAGGTCAGCAATGAGAGGACTCGTGGATTCACACAGAGTGCAATTTTGCTGTGCGTTGAGGGTGCCTCAGGATGATGCAAATGCAGCTATAATGTCCACGGAGCTTAGAGTAAGAATTTTCTATTCTCATGGTTTGTCAGGAGGGGCACTCAATGCCAAACCCTTGCCTACCAAGGTCATCAATGAGATTTAATGCAACAAAATACCTCTCTTTAGACTTTAATTCAGAGTAAGAACAATTCACACTAAAATGCCTATTAACTTTCATATTTGTTTTCACAATCAATATGTCAGGCCTTCCGTTTTAATTATAATGTTTCCTAATAAACTATTGGGAATACAGCCTTTATCATTGCCTTCTCACCATAACCAACATTAGCCCAATTTTACTGAGTGTTACCTTTCAACAAGGCAACCATATGACATACGGCCCTAAAAGTACAAATGTATGTAAAATTACAGTTGACAAAACAAAATACTATGGGTCACATGTACGACCGTTTTGCAAGTCGCTATCCTTTTGCAAATGCTAAACAGCTGTACGCGATGTATGACAAGCATTCGCAAAACGAAAATAGCGATGCCAGCAAATTACGAGTTGCAAAATCCTGTTGCTTTTTTTGCGAGTCGCAATTTGCTGGCATTGCTATTTTCAGAAAATCCCTAATTGTGAGTTGCAAATAGCATGTACAAGTGATTCTCAAATTGCGATTAGTAGCAAAATGGCCCATTTGCACATGCAATTTGCCAACAATTCAAAACAGGTGGTAACAAGGCTGCCTAGTACGTGATAGTGAGGACGATGCTCATGCTGGCTGCTCAGCAGAGCAGGCAGCGACAGGAGAGGATATTCTGAGTCAGGCTGACCACATTTAAGAGGGCAGAGGAAGAGATATATGAGCAATATAGGCTGAGCAGCATTGTCATATTGGACATGATACCTACCCTAAATCAGTACACAGCGCAGCAATGCAATTCCCACCCATGTCCAGGTGTTGTGCTCCCTCCGCCTATTGGCCAGTGGTAGTTACCAAAATGTCATAGCAGTGGCTGGAGGAGTGTCACAGGGTGCGCTTTTGCGTTCTTTTGAAATTTCCCAGACTCCATGCTCCTCTACATACACCAACACATCTACCTGCCCAGGGATGATGTGGAAATGCAAAATACCAAAATGCTATTCTACTGGATAGGAAGATTCCCACAGGTCATCAGGTACATAGACGGGACCCATGTGTCCATATGCCGCCCCATCCCGCCTGGAATAAATATTCAGGAACTGCAGGGTATCCATTACCTGAACATCCAAGTTGTTTGCAATGCATACTATATCAACACAGACATTGTGGTCAAATGCACACATGACTCCTACATGTACAGGCACAGTAGCATATACCAGCAACTAGAAAGAGGGGATTTTGATGAGGGATACCTTGTAGGTACTGAAGTGTCTTGTTCAAAGGACAATGTATTAGCACATTCATAACTCTCTGTAATATACGTGTCTTACCAGGTGACAGTGCGTATGCCCTGCAGCCATGGATCCCCACACCCTACCTGTCTCCCAACAACCCTACATGCTACAACATGGCACGTAGGCACACAAGGTCCATAATTGAGCGCACATTTGGCCTGCTCAAATAGTGCTTCCTGTGTCTTTATAAGAGTCAGAGAGCCTTGCAGTATGTGCCTGAGACTGTGTGAAAGATTGTGACAGCCTGTGCCATACTCCACAACATTGCCTGCAGGAGAGGCTTACCAATAGAGGTGTCCGGATCAGACTTGGAGGATGATGACCAGGGCCCACTTGTCCACCAAATCAAAAAGATGAGGGGAAGTCAAGGAAGGGCTTTTATGATCAGGTCCAGCATACATGCCCAGAAGAGTATATTCAAACACTGAGTATGAAGTTCCTATCGGAAAAAATGAAAAATGCTAACTGTGTGGTTGAAACCGATTAAAATTCAGAGAGTGATCTCCTTATTGGAATAAGACCCTCACACACCTGACAAGTAGGTGTCTTGCTTCATCATCGGGTCTGCTCCTACTCGGGCCGGCGCTGCAATGCCCGATCAGGCACCCATTGAGGGGCCTACTTCTCGGAGATCTTTTTTCCAGAGCCGAAGGGTGAAGTGCAAGTGAGAGTCCTAGTGTCAGTATACGTGAAGGTGTTGTGTGCGTTAAAATAGGGAAAAATAATCCAATTCTAGAAAAAAAATTTTTTAATGAGTATGGTTACTTCCCTAATTAAAATGAGAATGGCGCGTATCGTCACTTCAATGTTGTGTAGTGATACGCTAAAAAGAGGTCGACATGTTTCTTGCCTGTTTATCAAGGTTGATGGCAATTCCTCAGGACCTAGTGATATACTACCTCCACATTTTTTGGTGGTGGTCACCCAAAGCGAATAGTGAAGGAGCGGCCACCATTACAGCACCCTAAAAAATGTGTAGGGGTGGTTGGTACCTTGGTGTCAACCTGGGTAAGCAATGCTTAACCTGAAATAAAAGACACAGTTAGAACAATAAAAAACAATCCATTATAATACTATTTCAATGGAAGTCACCCATCCCAGTACTATAGTTTGTGGTAGTGTAAGAACACATGCATTGGGACTGAGTACAGTGACGTGCTGAAGTGCGATAAAACAGTGGTCAATCAATGAAAGGACACTGCAGTGGTGGAACAGACAACAGAAGTACGAAAGAAGAAAACAGGGAAACATCATACTAAAGCATAAAGATATAATATCATCAAAGTGAGTCTCACCCTCGTTCAATCCGTGCCGGGCCATAATGGTACCGGTCTCCGCCAGCACTGCTGTCTAGTGTCATGATATATGATGAAAACATGTTAATGTCAAACCCATAATAGGGTATACACCACAGCGAATTCATTCCTAGGACCAAGGTAAAGGTCGTAACTTATGTAAGGGTCACTCGAGCTCAATAGTATCGCTGACTGTGAAAATAGAACCTACAGAGGCAACCCTGGAGCGGTAACAAACACCATTAAGTGAATTTAGAACTTAAAATACATTGTGAAATGATACCAGGCCAACTGTCCTGACATCTGTGCCAAAAATGATCAGAGATAGCCATGGTACCGTGAACACATTACCGAGCAGTCTAGGTATCGTGATGATGCTCGCTTGAAGTTTAAGTCGTTTTAATATGAACCAGTGACAAGCGGGTACCGCGTGTCTCTTAGTACAAATATCCGGTTAATAACCCAAGACAACGAAGGGGGGTTGAATGCAATGGTATTACTCACGGTTTTGCAGTTGGATTATCGCGTTAACCCTACCCCTGCGGAACTGCCGGTCCAAGTAGTCCGGTGACCGGGGAATCGCTAATAGTGTTTAAAAAGGAAGAAGGACGCGGGGTGCGTGATCCATACTTCCGGGTCGGGTAGGGCAAAGACTAGTGCGCTACGCATTCTGGAGCGCCATCTTGGGAAAGTGTGGACGGGGCTGGGCGAGGAATGGTAATCGAGGAAGGACAGTGAAAATAAACGCGGTCTCGAAGGGTCGTGTATTCAATCCCACGATTAATTTTAAAAGTATATACCAATTCTGATGGTTTAACAATAATCATGAATGATTTATGCCAAGTCAGTGCCCACAAATTGATAAAGATAATTCTGAATGATTTATGCCAAGTCAGTGCCCACAAATTGATAAAGATAAGTGCAGTTTAACCCTTGTACAATGAGGTAGTTTCGTGGGTTTAGTTAATTCAAAAAATATATAGCCAGATGTTAAATGGAGGCGGGAATTGCATTCCAGGTAGTCAGCTAATAATAAAATTCCTATTTACATTAAATGACTCTGTGATATTGATTAACATCCATAGAGTGATAACTGAGAGTACCCCTTTAGTTAATTCAAAAAATATATATAGCCAGATGTTTAATGGAGGCGAGAATTGCACTCCAGGTAGTCAGCTAATAATAAAATTCCTATTTATATTATCTGAGTCTGTGATATTGATTAACATCCATAGAGTGATAACTGAGAGTACCCCTTAGTTTCTAGGGGTCAGCATGCTCCATGGAATCTCCTCGTTAAGTCCTGATCTGTCGGATGACAGTCTCAGGACCCAACGTTGTTCCAAACGGAACAAGGCATCCTTCGTCATGCAAGTGTGTGCTTCAAGAATGCACCAATCAAAGGAGGATGGTGGCTTTCTTTGTAATGGGTGGTCATTCTTGTGTTTGTCTTAGCACATCTGAAAGTGCTTCTATGTTCCATCATGCGGAGTTTCACCTGTCTTGTCGTCATCCCTCTGTAGATAAGGTTGCAAGGGCAACGCATCATATAAACACAGTTAGTTGTATTACAGTTCGTGTGTTTTTTCAAATGCCACAGAAAGTTGTTCGGAAGGTTCAGTTGTTTTGTGACCTTGGTTTGGGGACAAACAGAGCATGAACCGCAAGGGAAATGTCCCTGTACTGGTGGTAAATGCCATAGGGTGTTCTGTGTTATGTCACGCCGTTGTTTAGGTCTGGTGTGTATCAACATATCCTTTATGTTGTTAGTCCTCTTAAATGCAAATCTGGGGTTCGCAAGGTTCAGTGAACTGGTGTTCAAAATACCCCAGTGTTTACGAATAATGTTCCTCAGACGACTCGAGTCTGGTGTGTAGGTGGTGACACAGGTGATGGTAGTGTCGGGTTCTCTCGTCCTAACCTCCAACAATCCTTCTCGATTATTATTGCGTGCTCTTTTAAAAGCATCATTGATCACCTGTTTAGGGTATTGACGTTGGAGGAGATCTTGTCTCAATGTATTTGCTTCCTTTTTGTAGTCAGCGAGGGTGCTACAATTCCTTCTGATGCGAAGAAACTGGCCTATAGGAAGATTATGTCTCAGTGCCCTGGGGTGATGACTGCTGAAAAGAAGCAGACTATTTCTGTCTGTCGGTTTACGATATAGGGTGGTAGAGATTGTCCCTGCTTCCAATTTAATCATGAGATCAAGAAAAGGAATCTCCTTCTTAGAGATCCTGTTGGTGAATCTCAAGTGGGGATTCAAGGTATTGGTCCACGTACAAAAATTGTTGCATTCAATCAACTCGCCCTTCCAGAAGATGAGGATGTCATCGATAAACCGTTTCCACAATATAATGTTAGAACCGTATGGATTATCGATATCAAAAATCTTGTGTTGCTCAAAAGCGGACATGTACAAACATGCCAGGCTTGGAGCAAAGGTACTCCCCATTGAAGTACCCTGGGTCTGATGAAAAAGTTGGGTACCAAACTGAAAATAATTTTCTGTGAGCGCTAAAGTGGCGCATTCCATGATGAATGAGACTGGGGTGGGTGAGTTCCACTCAGCAGTGGTTAGGATGTCTTCGAGAACCTCCAAAGTGGCTCTTTGAGGGATATTAGTGTATAGGGCCTCAACATCCAATGTCACCAGAAGGTTCACCTCATTGGAATGTTGGACCCCCTCAAGGAGACGTAACACGTCAGTCGTGTCCCTCACATAGGAAGGTGTTTCCTTGACAAAACGTTGTATGAAGTGATCCACAAACTTGGAAAGGGGCTCTAGTATAGAACCTATACCGGACACGATGGGGCGTCCCGGTACTGGTGTCGTCCCTTTATGAATTTTGGGGAGACAATAGAAGTAGGGTACGACTGGATCGTTGGTCATTAAGAACCCTGCTTCTTTTTTCGAGATCCATCCTTCCGATTCTGCAGAGAAGGTCATTGCAGTGATGGTATTATGTAATCTCTGTGTAGGATTCTCTCTTATTGGAGTGTAGTATCTTCTATCACTCAATTGTCTCTCACATTCGATGTTGTAATCTACTGTGTTCATAATTACAGTGGCCCCACCTTTGTCAGCTTGTTTGATTGTAATAGTCTCGTCATGTGCCAGTGTTTTAATGGCTGTCATCTCCGCCGTGGAGAGATATGAAAGGATGTTGAATTAGTATTGGAGTTGAAATCCTTCAATACAGCTTGTTCAAACGTGAGGACCACTTGTCCACCAGCTAATCGAGGAAAACACAGCAAAAGAGGGGAGAAGGCGCAGACATCACTTTGTAAGGTATTTCCTTTCACAACATTTTCTACATAAATGAGAAAACAACAATTTGATTTCTCAAAATATGCAACCCTTTAATATCAGGGTTCACAAAACATTGATGGACTATCAGTCCATCATAAAAAATGGAACTTAATAAGAGGCACATGCTGTGCGCTTACTCCACTGCAAACACAAACAAAAATGCAGACAGACAGCACAATGGCACGCTGTCAGTATTGAGTTATTTCTTTGATGAATGTCTCGCGTGGGAGGTGCTGCCAGTCAAGGGTGCAGGTTGGTGGTTGTTGCTCCTATGCAGAACACTTGCGTCTGTAGCAGACACACTACTGAGGCTTGACACCTCACTTTCCAGTGCACCACCGTAGCCTCACTGTTGCAGGCCTCATGACACATCACCACTGTAGTGGCCCATCTCCACCTGCAGGGCCACTGTGCATTTGGAGTGCTGAGTGGTTGCCTGTATTAGCCTCTGAATTGTTCCGGTTATTGCCTCCAACCTGGTTCCCAGTGCCTTTGATGGCTTCTCTCCTCTGCCAGCTCTCTGCAGATTTGCCCAAATGCCTCTATAAGGGCATCAATATTAGCATCCAGGAAGGCATGATTGTCAGAGAAATGCTGGGAAATGGTAGTAAATCCCTGAGTCAGCTTATGGTTTATTATTCTGATCTGGTTCTGCTGCAGGCACTGAACCTGCAGCATGGCGTCTTTCAGGCCGCCATATGCCGCTTGGTTGCTGGATCTTGCCTAGGAGCGAGAGGCCTGCTTTGCCTGCTGGAGCCTATTTGCCTGCTGTGTTGCACACAGCTGGCGGACCCTGGTTACAGGAATGTGTCAAGGAGTGGCAGGCTGTTGGAATTCCGGGAAGTCAATTGCAACTGGCTGTGGGGAGCTGGACCCACCACTGGCCTTGACATGTGAAGTACTCGGCAGACTCACAGACTCTTTATCCTGTTCTTCCTCCATCTGGGCAAGGGTCTTGGCCTTCACTCTCATCATAAGCCCTTTCCTGTAATCTCACAACTGTATCTATGTTGCAAATGTGGAGATGAATGCATGAAACACTATCTCATTGGTCGTACTATGTTATTCAGCTTCAGTCTGACAATAGCTGCACTGTTTATAAACATTACTACATTTACCATAATGCACCAGCATGACATTTTGACCAACTACATGGATCATCCAGGTTGATCAGTGTAAGGGTGTGTTGCATGCATGTAGTCAGCAGATTTTTTACATGAATGTTGGCATTTTAGTAGCATTGCACTTACCTGGGGTTGGGTAGGGATGCAGACGTGTCGAGGGACCCAAATCCAGCTACTGCCTCTGGCTCCAGTGATATCTCAATCATTGCCTCTGCAGTTGAGGGTGGGGGCACATTTGATAGACCATTGCCTGTTCCCTGTGAGTCACTCAGGCGGGCTGCCACCCTCTCCTTGGACCAAAAGTGCAAGTCACAGCAGCGCTTCTTTATTTCCTCAATTGACTTCTCGACCAATCCAAGGACATTAATGCACTGCTGCATTTCCATCCAGATTTTTTATTCTCTAACTAAGGGACAATCAGAGAAGCATAACAAAAAGTTGCTAGTGGTGGTTGCAGCATTCCTCTGTGAGGATTTCCAGTTCCCTCTCTGAGAACTTACATTTCCAGCGTCTCTCCCCTGCTGCATTCTCACTTGGCTGGTCATTGCACAGGTATGTTTGGAGGTTGGGTGCACTGTCGGTGTGTGCTGCAAAACTCTCCACTGCACTCTGGCTGCTATACAGGCTTCTCCAGGACCACCAGTTCCTGTTTTAGGGTCTTTTACCTGGTCCTGGAACTGAAAAGGCAATTTTTTAAACGTGCAGTCAATTCAATTCAATTCAATTCAATCCACTTTAATCGATTAATTAAAATCATAAAAGTACAAACAACATTTACATTCATATACACATACAAAATACGAAATACAATAAATAAATTCATCATAAAACCCATCCTAAAAATTATTTCATTGCTCACAAAGCTAAAGTGCTTAAACAGGCATGGTCACAAGAAGAATAACAAACCATAAAATCATACCATGTCTAGTCAAACGACAAAGTTCTAATGGCTATAGTTCTACCCCTCATCCTAACTGCAGCCACTAGAAAAGACGCTATACAGAAAGTTTCCCAATTATTGGTTAACATTTGTAAATAGAGTAGGGCAGGTTTGGCCTGAAGAAAGCCCTTCTGTCTAAGTAAGGGAACCAAGAACTTCTTCCGAATCGTAGAATAGTGTTTACAAAATAATACAAAATGTAAAGTATCTTGAATAGAGTAATTTTCACAGGAGCATAATCCAGCATCCTCAGGTTTAGACCAAATCGAGTAGTCCCCCAAAGTAAAATGTATTAAATTGAATCGGAATCTAGTTAGGAGCCAACGATGAAATGGTTTGGTGACTATAAGCAAATAGGGTTCTATTGACAAGGTAGTTTTTATTAGGGAATGAACTCTTACTGATGGTTTTTGTATTTCCTTGCCTTCCCTTTCCATCATCATTAATTTTATAAACTTACTTTTCACCCATTTCAGGTCATCCTTCCTAATGTTTTCCGGGTGATCATATAGCTCCTGACGTCCCAATTTGGCGAACATAGATTAGACATAAACCAACCACTTGATGTTACTAACTCTATCCAATTTAACACAATCCCCAAGTATCTCTTGGTTGAGAGTTAAATCTGAATTAAGCCACACTCTGAGCCAGCAAAGTAACGGCGCCAAGCTCAGAGTGTCAGATAAAAATCCCAATCCTAGTTCCTGGTGCAGAGAGAAATTAGGGGTAGATTGTGGTAATGAAAGCAGTTTCCACAAATAGCGGAACCATAACTTGCTATGGCCAGACACTTAGAGGTATATATTTTTATAATAGCCTCCATTGGTCTTGCCCCCAATCGCTTAACAAAACCTAGTACAACAGAGGTTGATCTTATTACTGTGTTCTTTTTTAGTTTTTGTTGTGGTGCCCAAGTACTCCTTTCATCAAAAACTACCCCCAAATAGGTAAAAGAGGGGACAGACGACACTAAACCTCCATTACAGTAAAAAGTTCTTGGTTTTGTAGCTCTACGGCCTGTTGTCAAAACATGCGATTTACCAATATTTACAATTAAGTCCAAGGACAACATGAACTCACCAAAAGCATCTAATAGGCGCTGTAGGCCTACCGCCGTCCTAGCCAATAAAACGGCGTCATCCGCGTATAGGAGAACTGGAATTAAAGTATCTCCTACACCCGGAATATCCAAACTCGCTTTAACCAGGGTTTTGTCCAGGGCATTAATATATAGGGTAAAAAGCAGGGGAGCCATGATGCACCCCTGTCTAACCCCTCTCCTAGATTTAAAAGGTTTGGAACATCTGCCATCCTGGGACAACCTAATCGAGACAGTAAGATCACGATGGAGATCTACTAGGAAATAGACCAAAGGCGGATCCAGTCCCATTTCTAATAAAATAGACCACAGCTTCGACCTGTTAACCAGGTCAAAAGCTGAGGTCAGGTCCATGAATGCTAAGTTCAACGTACCCTCCTTAGCCATAGTATATTTTCCTATTAGCATAAAAAGGTTCAAACATTGATCCATAGTGCCTCGACCTTTACGGAATCCATATTGCAAGTTACTTATAATTTTATTATCATCAGCCCAATCTGTGATTTTGCCTAAAATAACTTTGCCTAGTACTTTAACAGCCGAATCAATCAAGGAAATGGGTCTGTAGCACCTTGGTTCACTCCGTTGACCCTTTTTAAAGACCGGAATAATTGTTGAATGACACCAAGATGGGGGAGGCCCAATCGAGGCCACAGCATTAAAAACATTGACCAAAATCTTTGCCCAGAAGCTGGGATTATGCTTATAAATATCCGCTGGGACATGATCTGGGCCTGGTGCTTTATTGCTTGATGTGTCATTTATGGCCTTTTCTATGTCCTCGATAACAAAAATAAGGGGGGGTAAACCTGGCTGCGACAAGTTATTAGACTTTAGATCACAGGGGTCATTAGAACCATAGATCCCCTCAAAGTGATTCAACCATTGGGCTTCCGTAACATTATTTTCCTGGCAGCTGTTGTCCAAGCCTGTGAAAAGAGGAGTATTTACAATGGACCAAAACTTGGCACTATCTTTTAAGACATTGACAGATAGCAAAGCATCCCAAGTATCTGCTTTAATTTCTGATTTTCGCTTTTGAATCGCAAGTTTATATAGTTTCCTACGACTCGCTATCAAAGGCCTATCTTGCGGAAAAGTTTTCAATGCTGAAATTAAAGCACAATGTGCTTGCGAGCAATTTTTATCAAACCATTTTTCTTTCGATTGCACATATCCATTAGATTTAGTAGTCAGATCTATAGCAATCTGCGAGCAGATACCCACAAAAGCTTCCAGTGTAACGTCCTCCGAATTTAAGGAATCGTTACATAATGTTATAAGATCCCTGGTGTTCGTACATAGATCATTAAAGAATAGAGTGGGTATCACTTTAGTCCACTTAAGCCTCCTGTCTTGATCCCGAGTTACCAGGTTATTAGGGCCATGTGTTCCCCTTCTCAATTCTAAAAACCCGCAATTGCAAGCCAATTCCAGCAGTACAGGATTATGATCGCTAAAAGGAGAAAATATGGCATTATAAAAAATGACCTTTTCAAGTAAATTATGAGACAAAAAAAAAACGTGCAGTCACTAATTGCGACCGCAATCCCTAATTGCAACCTCAATCGCTATTTGCGATCAGTTACTGACCCGCAATTTGTGTTTTTGGTAATTGCGATGTGACTTGTTACCAAGTTGCAATTTGGTCCCTGTTTTTGTGTCCACATTACATTTAGCGACTCGCAATTTATGATTCGCAAAAACTAGCTAATTGCAAGTCCCTAAATCAACTGGTCGTACATGTTGCCCTATCGCTCCTTCGAGTCTAATAAGGATTATTGTAGTGCATATCTTCTAGCCCCGCCTCCGGCTAGTCAGGTGTCCGAAGTCTCCACGCCCCATCCCCGTAATGGCGATTCGCAACCAGCGTTAGCGGCGTTTCTCCTCTCTGTCTCTCCTCTCCTCGCTTTTTTTGTGATTCAAGGGTGCTGTCATCTCCCGGGGGGGCCTCTGGAGCGTTGCTGGAGTGTTGCTGCAGGAACCAGGTGCGCGAGGCTGATTCAGGCGATCCGGAGCCCGGAGACATGAGCCCTGAGCTGGCGAGTTGATGAAGCAGGGGAAAACCAAAACGCTATAATTGACGGAAGTGAGGTTGGCGTTTGAATCAGGAGCCACGAGCCAGGAGCTATCTGTATCGTTTCTGAGCTATACTAGCTCGGATATCACGACGGAAGGACTGCCTGAGTGAGTAATGACTTGTCTTTGCTAAGTGTGTTTTGGAGCCCCTCACTTGGACTGCACTGGCTTCGGCGTCCTACTGTAATTATATGATTTAGCCTTTGGCCGTTTTTTTTGTTTTGTTTTTTTTTCTCATCTTTTGCCAATAGTTGCCCTATTTCACTATCAGAACGCGTTCAAAACGCCTTAAAACGCTTGGCAAAAATATGGGCAAACCTCTTAAAAACAGTGGGGCAGTCAAAAACGAGAACACAGCCCGTTTAAAAAAAATTAAAACTCGCTTAGCTCAAGTTAAGGAAGCAAAGCAAACTTCCAGCCTGTCCCAAAAGGGCGACGAGCTTGCACATACTCCATCCCAGGACAGCACTTTTGAGAGCTCTGAAGAGGAGCCCACTCCGGAGTCATTGCTAAAAAATAAGGAACCTCAGGAGCTTCATAGGGTAGACGAATTTCTGCAGTCCTGTGAGTCTAGTAGTGCAGATACAGTCATGGATGTCCCCAATGATAAAAACAGCTCTTCTAAGCAATTTCCGCTATTCTTCAAAAAAGCAACCCTGCCACCGCCCGTCTCTAACCCCAGTCCACCTAGAAAAACCACAACCAAAGGTGATTCAACGGACTGGGGCCAGACAACAGAACCTCCTGCTATTCTACCCGCAAGACAGGGGCTATCTCCAGAGCACCATTTAATAGCGAGGGGTGACTTGGCTCCTGCTCAAGCGCAAGGTAGAGAACAAAAGCTGCATTGTCTACAAGAAAAACATCAACTAAATCAGGGCATTAACATGCATCTGGGCCGCGGGACGTCGATTCTAACAGCGGTTGAAAAATCAATCGGAGGCTTACAAACAGCAATTGCCCCACATCATGACTCTCCTGGGCCAGAAAATCCTTTCGTGGCTCCTGTCTCCGCCCAAGTATCAGTTTTGGCACCAGTCTCTGCCCAAGCGGAGACCTCACCTCCGAATACACCTCCCAAAGCTACCAAGTCTACAACTGCTCAGCTAAGTTCCATCTTAAGCTTTGAGAATTCTGAGAACAGCCAGGCAAGACAACTAGACATCAAAGACCTTCTTAATCTGATTCTTGACGAAATACGCGAAATGAAGAGGGCCCAGAAAATTGAAACTGCCTCGCTGCACCAACGCTTGGGGAAAATCGAAGAGGCGATGCAGGGCTTCCCCATTAGACTTCAGGAAGCAGAAACCAGAGTCTCTCTTCTCGAGGATCAGATCACCTCGGTGTCCAAAGAGATGAAAGCAGCCACGATCAACAAGAGACATCTCGAAAACAAGCTTGAGGAGCTCGAAAACCACTCACGGAGGTCAAATTTGCGGATAGTTGGAGTTCCAGAGGGAATTGAACAGTCGCAGCCAATGCAATGGGTGGAATCTTTTATCAAACAAACTGTTCTCCCAGAATTTGAAGGAGACCTCACTATCGCAAGGGCCCACCGAGTTCCAGCACAACCTTTTCCGAACTCTCCAATTCCACGAACAATTCTGGTGAACTTTATGGACTTCCGAATAAAAGAGAGAATCTTAACAAGAGCAATTCAGCAGAGGCAGTTCTCCCTAAATGCTACAACCAAGTGTCGAGTCTTTTCTGATATGAGTGCCTCTGCTGCTCGTAAAAGAAAAGAATTTGTTAAGCTATTACAACTCTTCAAAACATATGGTGCCCAAGCCTCTATCGCACAACAGTCCAAACTTAAAGTCCTTGTCAAGGGCAAGTTCTTTTTGTTCTCAGATTTGGACGAGGCCCAGGCATTGCTTAAAGAACTTTCAAAGGGAGTTTAAAGCTATTTGTAAAACCTGTTATTATTTATGATCTACAGGCAGGGTTGGGATGGGCATGGGGACGTAGGACACTAAGGGTGTAAGGTGTTTTTGTAGGGTGGGAGAAATGTGGCTAGCGGGGTCCGTAGGGATTATCCACATTGCAGGGTGGGGGTTTTTTCTTTTCTTCGGGGTGGGTGGGATAGTGGGCGTTTCATATTTATTTTTTGCAAAGAGGGAAAAAACAGAGCAAGAGGTTTTTTTGAGTAAGGTCACAATTAGGGTTTTTATAGCAAGACAAGGTAGCGATTTGGTCTTAAGCAGTCGCATAGATGGTTAGGGAGTCCAATCAATGTAAGATTCTCTCGGCTAATGTTAATGGCATATTGAATAAAAAAAAATATGGCGCCTTAATCAGATGGCTAGCTTCACTGCGACCCCAAATCCTCTTTCTTCAAGAAACCCATTTAAAATCCAACTCCCCCAAACTTTTTATACCTAGAATCTTTTCAAAAGTTTTCTTTGCGTCCTCAGGTTTTGCTGCGAGGGGTGTAGCAATTTATCTTTCTAATAAACTTCCCTGGGAGGTCATAGAAGTCCAAAGAGATCCAATGGGGAGATGGATTTGGGTCGCAGTAAAGTTGTTTGGGAAGAGACTCAATCTGGTCAACTACTATGGCCCTATAGTTGATGATGAGGGACCACTGATTCAAGTCTATAATCTATTATCTGGTGCTCCGGGACAGATAATACTCGGAGGAGATTTTAATTTTATATTAGATCCAAGTAAAGACACGACAAATAAACAGAGGGGTCAATTGAAACCGAACACTAAAAAAGCTTTGGAGACTATTATTGAGAGCTTCCAATTGATGGATAGCTGGAGGGATAGGAACTCAGAGAAAGAATATTTTACTTTCTATTCTCATCGCTTCCATACGGCATCTAGAATTGACTTTTTCCTTAATTCCAGATCTCTTCAGATCCTGGAAACAGGCATTGGATGCAACCCCTTCTCAGACCATGCCTATCTCAATTTGGAAATTAAGATCTATGAAGCAAATAGGGAGAGACCCAGGTGGCAACTGGATCGCCTTCTTCTGCAGAATGAGGAATGGGTAAGAGGCTTTAGGATTTGGATAAAAGAATACTTTCGGATAAATGAGAACACTGCTTCTCCTTTTTCTGTCTGGGGCGGATTTAAATCGACAGCCCGGGGTATGATAATTGCATATACAACTGCCCAATCTAAAGACCGAAGGAACAAGATAACTCAATTACAGTCAGATCTTGAGCGGGAATATGCCCTTCAACTACAGTCTCTTCCCAACGAATATCTCCAAGCCAAAACAGCATTAAAAGATTTTTTTGTTGTCGAAGAGGTTTGTAACTCCCAACTTTTCCAACAGAGGGTCTATGAGGAGAGCCAGTTGATCGGCACACTCCTGGCAAATTCTATAAGAAAAAAACAGGAATCAGCCTTAATAACAAAAATATTAGATCCCTCTACTGGTCTGGAAATAGTCGATAGTTCTAGAATTGCCCAACTTTTCCAGGATCATTATACCCGACTTTATTCCACTGAATATAAAATACGGAACAATTCAATCGAAGAGTATTTCTCAACTCTGGCTCTCCCCCAGATATCCTCGGAACGGGCTCTCGAGTTAGAAAGTCAAGTGGAGGGAGTCGAAATTTTGGCAGCCATCAAATCAACCCCAGGATCAAAAGCTTGTGGCCAAGATGGCTTTCCAATCGAGTTCTTCAAAGTGTTTGCAGAAGAATTACTTCTTCCCCTGAAAAACTTGTTTAATTTTATAAAAGAAGGAGGCCAGGTTCCGTGTGAATTCAAAGAAGCGATTATAATTTCATTTGTTAAAAAAGATAAAAACCCTAATGACATGAATTCATACCGGCCTATAAGTCTTTTAAATTCCGATTATAAACTTTTTATGAAGGTTTGGGCGGTTCGTTGATTACCAGCCGCTCAGGAGGTCATTCATAGAGATCAAACAGGCTTTATTGCGGGTAGATCGATGGCTTCCAATACCCAATTTTTGATACAAGCATTAGAGTATATCAACACAAACCATATCCCCGCAAGTATCATAATGGTTGATGCGGAAAAGGCTTTCGACCTTGTAAATTGGAAGACTTTATTTTTTACTCTAGGCCAATTTGGGTTCCCCTCTAAGGTGGTAGGAATGCTAAACAATATTTATCAGGATGCTACAGCCAAACTCGTAATAAATGCTACCTGTGCAGGAATGATACGAATTAAGCGGGGAACGAGACAAGGCTGCCCACTTTCCCCTTTACTTTTTACTTTTTTTATAGAACCCCTTGTATTAAATATTCGTAATAATGCTGCTATTTATCCCCCAATTCCAGATATGTCTAAACTTAAGTTGTTTGCTGATGATATTATTTTATATTTGGCCCCCAATAGGTCTAATTTTGAGGAGGTCTTGGGTGAATTCTCTCAATTTGAAAAGATAGGGGGCTATAAAATCAATGCAAATAAAACTGAAGTTCTTGTATTGAATACGGATATTGATCCTTTCCCCGACTCTTTAAAATTACAGGCAGCCAGGACTAACCCTATAAGATATCTTGGGATCTATGTCTCCTCACAGTCTTACCAACTTTATGATTTAAATTACCTAAGAATGAAGAAAAAAATAACGAAATTATTGGATCAATGGTCACTTCTTCCATTATCGATAGTCGGGCGTGTATCTTTGATTAAAATGTCAATACTTCCCCTTTTGATCTTTTTATTCTCTAATGTCCCTATTAAAATCAATCAGGTATTTTTTAGGGAAATAGATACGCTTTTTAGGCAATTTATATGGGAGAAGAAAGCCCCCCGAGTTAAATTGAATATCCTTCAACTACCCGTAGATCAGGGGGGACTCGCACTCCCACATATTAAATCCTATTATGAAGCCGCCCTCCTTGACCTTGTATCAAGACTGTTAGGATCCAGCTCTTGTAGAGATACTTTTTTTTTGGATAAAATGCTGACAGAGATCGGTTCATCCATTCCAGTGTTTTTAAAGACTGCTAAACTTCCAAAGAAAAGCCCATATAAAATTTTAAAGGACTTCCTATGTCGACTACAGGCAATTTTTAGGGACATGAATTTGACGGGCTTTCTATATCTTAAACTAAAAGAATGTGCCGGCCTTGGTCTCCAGCTACAAGCCGGTCATAATATCATATGGGAAAACTCCGGATTAATACAATTGAGACACTTTTTAATACAGAATAGACCAATCTCTTGGCAGGAAATATTGGCCAGGGTGGGGGCTCGTCGGAAACCGGTCTATTTTGAATATCTGCGCTTAGTCTCCTGGTTGAGAAGCTACGGAGGCTTAAATGAATCTCCCAACCAGCTGTCAACTGCACTTTATGGAGCTAAACTTCGAGGGATTGGTAATTGGTATAAGCTGATCCATAAACAATTGCATCCCCCTATAATTCAGAAACATCGGGAAAAAATACTTCGGGAGACTGATTGCAGTCTATCCGAAAAGGAGTGGGAGTGGATCAGCCTCTCTGGGGGCCGTTCACTTCGTGCTGCAAATTACAAGAGGATGGCTTTTCTTTCTAGGTGGCTGGCCTATTTGACACCCTCCATCTTGAGTAAAAGGTTTCCCGATGTAGAAGACAGGTGTTTTCGTTGCGCCAAACCTGGGGAAGGCGGATGGCACCATACCTTCTTCCTATGTCCCAGGCTGAGGTCTTTCTGGGAAGCAATTTTTTCGGACATCGAGCGTGCAATTGGGAATCCCATTCCTATTGCAGCTGAGACTGTCTTATTCGGCAGTTGCAAGGGAGACCTACAATTGTCTAATCCAGAAAGAATTTTTATTTTTATTGCCTGTGCGGTAGCTCGCTCTCTAATACTACAAAATTGGAGATCAAATGCAGCCCCCTCCCATTTGAAATGGATAAATAAAATGAAAAGGGTTAAAAAATTTGAGGAGGCTTACGCTAGGAGGGTTGGAGCTGTAAGAAAATTTAAGCGAAATTTGAAGTTTTTTGAAAAATTGGAGACGACTTAATTTCATTCCCCCTCAAGAATGCATTTGCACTCTGTTTGGCAACTGTTTTATAACACTGGAAGTGGTGAATCGCTTAAAATCAGCTTTTTTTTTTTTATTTAATTTTTTTTTTTTTTTTTGATTATTATGATTATCATGATGTGGAATCCTTCTTTGACTACAATCTTTTGTAGTCTGCCTTGTCTTGCACTTGCACTTTAAATGGCTTAAAGTACTGTATTTTTGCTATTTGCACTTGGTGTATTGCACTTTTGTATATTGCCTTATTTCGCATTTGCACCTTAAATGATTCAAAGTACTGTATTTCTGCTATTTGCACTTGGTATATTGCACTTTTATCCTGAAGTGATTAACGATTACATTGATCAATCAAAATTCTGATTGCTGCTACACATTAAGCATATTGAATTTCCTATTAGTGTTTTCTTCATTGTACCTTTTTTCATCTTTTCGCCATACTATCTATGTAATGGACGCTAATTGTACTCTGTAATGTCTTCTTTTATCTACCTCTTGCTCTGAATAAAAAACAAAAAAAAAAAAAAAAAAATTCTAAAAACCCGCAATTGCAAGCCAATTCCAGCAGTACAGGATTATGATCGCTAAAAGGAGAAAATATGGCATTATAAAAAATGACCTTTTCAAGTAAATTATGAGACAAAAAAAAAACGTGCAGTCACTAATTGCGACCGCAATCCCTAATTGCAACCTCAATCGCTATTTGCGATCAGTTACTGACCCGCAATTTGTGTTTTTGGTAATTGCGATGTGACTTGTTACCAAGTTGCAATTTGGTCCCTGTTTTTGTGTCCACATTACATTTAGCGACTCGCAATTTATGATTCGTAAAAACTAGCTAATTGCAAGTCCCTAAATCAACTGGTCGTACATGTTGCCCTATCGCTCCTTCGAGTCTAATAAGGATTATTGTAGTGCATATCTTCTATCCCCACTGTTTGTTGGGGAAGAGCACTGGAACCAAAACCCTTGCTTACTGCAAGTACCATGTTAAATTCCTTGTAACAAATAAACTCCCTACAGGCTTTAGCACAGTGTAATAAGAATCTCCCACAGTTATAAAATGTAAAATATTTAGAAAAATACAGCTTGCAAAACAATATACAACTTCTCTCAAAAGGAGCTAACTAAAAAGTCATCACACTAAAATGTCTTCAGTTTTTGTCAGTCTGGGTGGCCAACATCGAAACCCTTGCCTACTATGGTAATCTGTGAGTATCCATGCAACAAAATACCTATCTGTGGGTTTTAATAGAGTATTAATAATACATAATTAAACGCCTATCGACTTTAACTTATGTTTTTCACATTAAATATGTCTACTGCCTTTATCAAAACATTTGCTATCGCCTATCCCCATGGTCATTGGGTTACTGGCATAACCAGCTCAGTTCTGCTGCATTGAGTAAATACCTTGCCACAAACAAAAATGGCAATATATTCTGTCTTTTTTAGTGGAAGCACACTAATTTGTCCAAATCAAATTCTGTACTCAGGAGGACCAACATGTCAGTGGAGACTAAGTCCCTCTCTCTGTAGGACTCGGACCTCTCTTTTTTGTTAATGACATAAGATCATGTGACAGTTGCAGTGCCACACCAAACCTACAAATCCATGTAGGTTAATGGCTGTACTCTTTACATCTGTGCTGAAAATTTTAATAGCATTACAATGTTATGTGTGTTTTCTTGAAAGTTCAAGCTCAGGCAGCTGGATAAATAAAAAAAAATGATCACCACTGGGTACAAAGCAAGCACAAATTTTGTGGAAGCACACAACTTCTGCCCAATCAAAACGTCCTATTCGCAGCTTGTGGGTGTTGCCAAAGCCCCTCTCCTGGTGGTTCTAACTTAATAGTCTTGCAACAGCTGTGCCATCAAATCAGACCTTATAAAGAGCTTTCCCTAACAAGACAATTAATAATTGACATGCATATTTGTACACCTACCCTACTTTAATACAACTGCAAAAATAAAATAGATAAAGTCCGATATTTAGCAAGTTAAAACATTAATTAATGTATTTCTTTGTCCTTTATTGACCAGTGCAATTTGCATTCAACAAGTCACTTGCTTCACCAAGTAAAATTGACATTGACATATCAACACTTAAAATATGCTTACAAAATGACATTAACATGGAGCACTATCTCATATTAGTGTACACTGTGTAACAGATGCTGTTTTTCAGAATCTTCATGTGAACCCAAAGAGTTGAATAGTTATCACCGTCACTCAAATATCAAACCCAAGGCATGCATATAACAAAATGATTAAATATTAACAGAAATATCTGAATAATATCTGGAAATATAATAGACAAAAGCTGACACAATTACAACAAAAAAACACGATCAGGAGTAGACAACGAAGAATTATTAGATCTTGAATAAGGTTATAGAAAAATATGAAGATGACATAAAGAGAATTATTATTATTTTTTTTAAAGAGATCATCTTAATTATGTATTAGGAGGTGTATGCACCGCCCCAAAAAATATGATTTATTGGTGGTTACCTGGTGGCTGGGGTTGTGCTATGGTGGTCTGACCGCCCTACTCGTAATTAGACGGTCAGAAGACCACCACCACCAGGCCCCCACGAAATTCGGAATCACCCCAAATTGTTTTCATGCAGTTTGAGAGGCCAGGTGGCTCTAGAGTCTCTTGCTTTGTAGTGTTCATGTCTGTTAATATGCCTGTTTCCAAAGCAAGTCACTCATTTGGCAGTTTTAAAACTATGCTTTTTCCAAAGAAGTTTTTTCTACTTCACAGAACTTTTAAAGGCTTTCTGTCCCCAAAAGTATTGGTTTTGGCTAATTTTATTTTACCATTGATGTGTCTGTTAAAAAAACATTTCTCAAACTGTTTTCCCAGTCCCTATAACTGCACAGTCTAACAAATATCTCTCTTGCAATGGATAAATGTCATTTAGTTTATATTCGTTGGCTACCTGACTGTTAAACTTTGAGCTCATAATTTGTCAAACATGCCTTCATGGCTATACCCAAGGGCTTGCCAATTTTATGAAGGTAGTCTTTGGGGTTGGCTTCTGAAAATTTTAGGAAGCTTTTGATTAATATGAGACATTTTTGGAGTATGTGTAAAGCCATTTGCAAGACTCTAACCACAGTCGCTGCTTCTTTTCCTCAGTTTCCTTCAATATGTATACTCTTTCCTGCACCATTATTTCCCCATTATATATATATAATTTTTTTATAAATATGTTTATTGATTTTCAGATCACATATCTACAGATGTACATCAGTAAACAAGTAACATATGTGCTGCAGAATGCCCGAACCTCTCAGTACCCAAATGTCAGAAATAAAGGACTACCAGGCACATGCATCATCATAGGGTTTTGCGATTCCTTAATAGCGATTATTAAGGAATCGCAATTAAGGAATAGCAAAACCCTATGCATGTAGGAATCGCTAAAGAAATAGCGATTCCCACAAATTCCTTAATTGCGACTCGCAAATTGCGAGTCGCAATTAAGGAATGTCTTCCCATTCATTCCTATGGGCCTCCAGGCCCATAGGAATGAATTAGAGATTGCGGGAGCAATTTGCGAGTACCAGTAGGCACTCGCAAATTGCTCCCGCAATTTCGATGGTGCAAGGGTGTCAAAATGACACCCTATTGCACCCATGTATGTTCACTCTGCACAAATGTTGCATACACACATGCTCTAAGGGCATGTGTTTGGGCAACATGAAACTTAGAAAAATGCAAATAATTGCATTTTCTAAGTTTTCGCAAATTACCATGAGGTCCAGCCTCATGGTAATTTGCTCACGCTAATAGCGAAATCGCTATTTTTTAAACGGTAATGCATTGCATTTAAGGAATCTCAATTAGGGATTCCTTAAATGCAATCGCTATTTAAGGAATCCCAATTTTGAGATTCCTTAAATAGCGATTTTTGCATTTGGGATGATGCATCCCAAATGCAAAAATACCGGTCGCAAAGGGGCAGATTCTGAGAATCTGCCCGTTTGCGACCGGTTTTGTGCTTGATGCATGTGCCTGTACATCTGTTACATCACAAAGGACAAAAACTCTGGATACGTCAACCATTCACCCTATACCTTATGGTGCTTCTCCGGACACCCCCAGCCACGGCAGCACCCTTATATATTGTAATACATTTACTTACGAATTAATTATTTTGGAGAAAGAGTGTTTGATTTACAGGTTGGTGGATTTCTCAACTCTGTGTACAGAGAGTACCAATGTCAATGCATTCTGAATAGTGTCATTTGTGAAAGAATGAGTGCCGGTGCCCAAAGCTTTCTTCAAATCCTGCGGTTGGTGCAATTATATGTCGGCGTCGACTACCAAGGCTGTGCAGTTTGGAATCCACCTCGTACCTCTTTAACCCACTACCCGACACTCCCTCATCCTTTATCGTACTGTTGCAGGTTCCTTATTTCTTCCATTGTGACAGTTTTTCTGTCTAAGAGTTAGTCCCTAAAAATGAGTGTATGTAGCCCCATCAACAACCATTTGCTCATTTTATGCACTCCCAAATAGGTCGAACACAATATTAGCCAAAATCTAAATCAGTCCATAGTCGTCTATCTTCTTGATAATTCTACAACTTCCCTGATTCGCTTTCCAGATCACAAATGCAGGCACTCCAGGAAAACACCAAATAAATGTATATCCTCAGAAACACTTTGAAAAGTAGTACAAATTTAGTGAGATTTTAAAGCCCCAAAAGCCCTTCCTTTTGTATTTTTCATTGTGATATCTTTATCCACCTATTATTTTTTATGAAAATCCATCACTAACATCGCATTTTGCAGTTATTTGTTTATCATGTATGGTTAATTAAAACTATTACATGTGTAAAAGGATGAAATAATCATAGCACTCATATAGACCCCCTTGTTACCAGGTTTACTAATACAGATGACCTCCAATAATTGGTAAGTTACATTTCATGAGTCTAAGAACATTTGGGTGAAAAGTCTTTACTTGTCTCTAGTGAAGCGTTCAATAAAATATAAATAGGGGAGGAGCCTAGCGCTTGACCAAGATGGCCGCGTGAGCTTTGAGCTCCCGAGACCCTCGTGCCCTCCGTCGTCTATCCTGTATATAATCCTGTTTGTATGCATGGCATCGTGTAGATGACTTGTCAGGGAGGCGATCGATGCCACCCGAGGTCGAATCGCCCACCGGGAACCGGAGTTATGCATGGCGGAAGTTTGAGGCCCATCTCCGAGGGATGCCAGGGGCTCGAGTTGGCAGGATGCCCGACCTCTAATTGAACAACAACGGCCAGGCGAGGTGTGAACTGCCGGACGGAGGTCCCTATCCTTTCACTTTCACTTTCTCGCCCTTTGTCTGCCCAGCCCAGGGAGTGCTCGCGTCTGCTTTATTATCATTTGAACGCTCTGCATGCCACACTGGCGACCCATCGTAAGACGGAGCACTCCTGCTCTCTCTCGCTGAGAGAGGGCAGTCCTGTTTGACCCGACCTGCTCGAGCCCACCATGTCGGGCAAAGCAGAGGTGGATCGGCCGAAGCCCAAGGCCACCAGACGGGGAGCCTACACTCAAGCCAATAACATGGACCGCTATGCCCAGCAGAAGGGGTCACCGGGTGCACCGAGCCAGTCCCCGGATACACAGAAGACTGTTTCACCCTTGGCCCCGGAGCTCTCACTGCAGGATGTCATGGGTGCACTTGACGGGCTGCAGACTTCGATTGGGAGACAGTTTGATGCCCTGGCGCACAAAGTGGATACCATCTTGGTGGATGTTAATCTGATCCACGCGGATTTGGGCAAAACAAATGAACGGGTCAAATCCCTGGACATCAAGACCACGGGCCTCGCCGATGATGTCTCGGACCTGCAGACCGAGGTCCGTAAGTTGCGGACCGAGCATGATCTTGCAGCCCGTCGGCTGGAGGACTTCGAGAGCCGGGCCAGGCGCAACAACGTGCGCATTATCGGGGTCCCGGAGTCCTCGGACGAGATTTCAGTGGACCTGCTCGTGGAGGACTTGGTGCTCAATCATCTGCAGCCTAAGGGTCTAGGGAAGTTCTTCGCAGTTGAGCGGGCCCATAGAGTGCCTGGTGGGCGGCCCAAGGTGGGAGCCACACCGAGGCCGATCGTCGCCCGGCTCTTTCATTTTCGAGACCGGGACGCTATCCTGCAGGCCTCGAGGGTAACGGGCCCGGTCCCCTTCCAGAACGCGTCGGTGAATTTCTATCCTGACTTCACCCAGCAGGTACAGAGGCAGCGGCAGGGCTTCCTGGGGGTGAAGAGGAGTCTTCGGGAGAGGGATCTGAAATACGCCATGCTCTTCCCTGCCAGACTACGTGTGGTGTTTGAAGACCGAACATTCTTCTTTGAGTCACCTGCCATGGCGGATGAATGGCTGGACGCTCTGCCTCGACGACGCACGGAAGAGGACACTGCCGTAGACGGGGACAGTGGCCGGGATGAACAAGGTTGATGTATTCGGAACCGGACTGACTCGGACTGACTTTAGATAATGACTTGCAGTAAGCACGGAGGTTGTGGGAGGACGAGGGGAGCTCTTTCCTCCCTTAGGGTACTTTTTGTAGATTTTGGGTTTGGTAGGGCGACAGGCACACTGCAAGTTGGGGGGGCTTTGTAAGCTGCAGCAGGGGTGCAGGGTGGGGGGGGTTTCTGGGATTTTGGGGTTGTTGTTGGGGGGTTTGTTTCAGCAAGGCATAGTGATCATTTCCAGGACTGTTCCATGGGGGCTCTTCGGGTGTGGGGTGGGCCTCTTTACGTTTGGGGATGGGGGGTAGGGGTTTAAGTGTTATAAGCTGGAATGTGAATGGTTTGGGGGATCGCATTAAGCGTGGGATTGTTTTGCAATTCTTGAAACGGTCATTGCCGGATGTCGCCCTGCTGCAGGAGACGCATCTTATAGGTAATACGTGCTATGCCCTGAATAGGAAGGGTTATAAATTCATAGCTCATTCGGGATTCTCCTCTGGGTCCAGGGGTGTGGGCATCCTAGTCAGAGCCTCGCTACCATTTGAGGTGGACTCCACCATTGTTGATGATAGGGGGAGGTTTGTGGCGGTGGCGGGGCGGTGGGAAGGAAGAACTTTGGTTTTAGTTTCGGTTTATGTCCCGCCGGCCCTGCAGGCCTCCACTTTCACAGATCTGGGTAGGGCCCTGCTGGATCTCCCGGGGGGTATGCTTGTAGTGGGAGGTGATTTCAACGCTGTTGGCTCCGGCCTGCTGGATAGATACCCGCCCAGAGACACGGGGGGGCTCAGAAGTGGCTTCCAGACTTTCTAGATACGCTTGGCCTGATAGACTGCTGGAGGCTCCGGCACCCCACACAGAGCCAATACACTTTCCACTCCGGGGCGCATGGTAGCCTTTCTAGGATTGATTACTTACTCACTCTGGCTGCGCATGCCTCATTGGTGTCTGAGGCCAGGCACATGGCGCGTGGCATATCTGACCATTCGCCGGTGTGGGTCAGGCTGGATCTGGGTCGAGAGGGAGGGGGAAGGGTGGCCCCTATCAACCCTTGGTATTTCCGAGACCCCAAGACGCGCAGCGCGCTGGTAAAGACAGTAGATAATTTTTTCAAGGACAATCAGGGATCCGTGGACTCGGCAGTGTCGCTGTGGGAAGCATTTAAGACCGTGCTGCGAGGGGAAGCCCTCTCCCTTGTAGTGGCTGCCAAGCGGCGGAGAGATGGCGAGGTTTTGCAGGTTGAGGAGGAGATCGCGGCTTTGGAGGGAGCGCTGGAGGAGGAGGTTACAGAGGCCTCACTGCATGAGCTGTGCTTGAAGCAATCCGAGTATAAGGACCTGGTGACGAATGCCGCTAAGACCCCCGGTAGGGAACAGCAGGGCCGTCTGTATGATGTTGGTGACAAGGCCGGGAAACTCCTGGCTTGGCTGGACAAAAAAGAACGGGTCAATAGAGTAGTGCCGGAGTTGACGGGAGAGGGGGGAGAGGTGATTGTGGAACCTGAGAGGATTGTGCAGTGTTTCTCGGACTATTTCCGTATGGTTTATGCCTCAGAGTCGGACAAGCCGCCCGAGGACTCGCAGGACCTCCTGCGGGATATTGCATTGCCCTGTCTCTCTGATATAGATAGGGACGATCTAGATAGTGACATAACGGTCGATGAGGTGGCGGGGGCTATCCGCGCGTTGAACTCGGGCAAGGCCTCGGGTCCGAACGGCTTGCCGGTCGACCTGTACAAGCTATTTCCGGATAGGGTTGCCCCTCACCTGCGCGCCATGTTCGTGGAGGCGCGGGGGAGTGGGGCCCTCCCGTTGGATCAGCGACTGGCGACGATTGTGGTTATACACAAAGAGGGCAAACCCCGAGATAAGTGCGCCTCATATAGGCCTATCTCACTCCTTAACGCAGAGCCGAAAATTCTGGCTAAAATCCTGGCGGCCCGGTTGATCAGGGTACTCGGTGACTTGGTCCATCCGGATCAATCCGGATTCATCCCGCACCGTAACACAGCGTTAAATCTTCGGCGCCTTCACGGTGTAATCGCCAGGGCGGGCACGCTGCGTGAACCAGCTATTGTGGCGTCTCTCGATGCCACGATGGCCTTTGACACGGTGGAATGGGCATATTTGTGGGCCGTGTTGACCAAGTTCGGCTTTGGCCACGGTTTTGTGAGCTGGGTGAGGTTGCTGTATGAGGGCCCTCTTGCGAGTGTGGTGGTAAATGGCCGGGCGTCGACTCCGTTTCAGCTTGGGAGGGGTACTCGGCAAGGTTGTCCCCTGTCGCCATTGCTGTTCGCCCTCGCCCTTGAGCCGCTGGCTGCGTGGATACGCTGGCACCCGGATATACGGGGACTTAGATGGTCGCCTGAGCACGAGGACCGTATATCGCTCTATGCTGATGACATCCTGTTGTATCTTGCCTCACCCAAGAAATCACTTATAGTGGTCTGTGACGTACTCACATCTTTCGGTAGGAACTCGGGCCTCGTTATCAACTGGAGTAAATCGTATTTATATGTTCTTAGTGGCGAGGTTCCACCGATCCCTCGAACTTGTTCGATCCAGGTTGCTCAGCAGGGCTTCGTTTATCTGGGGATCTTTATCTCCATGGATTCTGCCGTGCGATATGAGAGGAACCTGCTCCCCCCCTAGCGCGCCTGAGGCGGGATGTGGAGGGCTGGCGGAGGCTGCCGCTCTCTCTCGTTGGGCGTGCGGCCCTGTTCAAAATGATGTCTCTTCCCCGGTTCCTCTACGCGCTGCAGAATACTTTGGATTGGGTACCGGCCAACTACTTTCGGGAGGTCGAAGGCCTCCAGCGAGCGTTGCTGTGGGACGGGCGGCCGCGAATAGCTATTGCAAAGTTGACGCTCCCATGGTACGACGGGGGTATTGCGCTTCCAGACATCCGACGGTACTATTGGGCCGCCCAGCTGAGTGCGATTAATCATGGGTTTTATGGCCCGGCCCTCAGCCCTGGGTATGCCATGGACAGGTGGTTGCTGCGTGGTGGAAACTATTACAGGGCGTTGTATTCGCGGTCCCTGGACTCGTCCCTCACGGGGCCCACTGGTGTGGCGGTGCGTGTGTGGAAGATGGCAACTGACTCGCTGGGCTGGAAGGATAGGCTCACCCTCGCTACCCCGCTGTTTGAATCTGAGAGATTGGGTAGGCTTTGGCACACAAAAGGCTTTGACAAATGGGACTTGATCGGCATCTCCAGGGTCGGAGACGTCCTGATTAAGGGGAGGGTGAAGTCCTTTGAAGAGTTGCAGAAGGAGTATGAGCTGGGGCCATCTGAGTTTTTCCGCTATATTCAGGTGCGTCACGCCCTCCGATCAGTCCTCATAGAGGGTGAGAAGGTGCCTGAGTCCTCTCCTTTGGAGGACCGGGTCCTTGATGGTCATATGCCCGAGAGCACGATCTCGCTCATCTATAAGAAACTGATAAACGTCCGGGCGGATATGCTTCTGGGGTTGAGGGACCAGTGGTCTAGGGATGGCCTCGAGTTGGATGACGAGGATTGGCAGTCTGCTGTTTCCTCTCCTAAGGAGGTTGCGATCCCGTCGCGTCTGAGGCTGGTGCAGCTTAAAATACTGCATCGAGTGTACGTGACGGGGCCAAGGCTGGTTCACATGGGATTCTCGGAGGACGGCCTATGCAGGAGGGGATGTGGTATGGTGGGTACTTTCCTGCATATCATTTGGGAATGTGGTGTCATCACGGAATTCTGGCGGAGAGTCCATGCAGTGATGGGGGAGGTGACGGGCATTGGTATGCAGCCGGAAGCGCGGTGTTGTCTCCTGAATGTCTGGGGGCCCACTGATCACAATGCGGCGCAGACCCAATGGGTGACTCTGGGCAACATGGTCGCTAAGAGAGATATAGCGCGATTGTGGGGATCCGTGGGCCCCCCCACATTGACCGCGTGGAAAGAAAATATGGACTGGAGTATGCTAAGGGAGAAGACGGTATATTGCGCTAGAGGCCGCCCTCGGAAGTGGCACGCCATCTGGGGGCGGTGGAACCAATACAGGGGGGGAATTTGTCTTGCCCCTGATCTGGATCCCCCCGAGGAACAGCTTTCCTCCTAGCCTTCTTTCCAGCTCAGTATGGTTAAAGAACTTCTTTGGCCTCTGCTGTCCCCCTTCTTCCTCTTTTCACGGTACTGTAAATGGTAGATGATTGGGGTCCTGCCTCCCCTGGGGGGCTATCACCATGGGCATTCAGTGTTCTTGCCTTGCTGGGGGTTGTTGTGTGTTTTGTGTTTATTTAAAAAATGGAATCTTTGCACTCCTCCTTCACTGTACTGTGGACGCGTCTCTGTTCCTCTTTACCGAAGCTGCCGAACCTCCGGGTTGTCGGCTGAATAGCTGTGTCCAGACGTTTGAAAATAAAGGTTTTTTAAAAATAAAAAAAATAAAAATAAAAATAAAATATAAATAGGTCAGGAATGGGTTACATTACAAAAATACCTTCAAAGTGCCTTTAGAGATTGTGCAATGGGGTTACTTACTTATTTACTTATGCCTACTACCTCTCCTGGGGTACAGGCCATCAGCCAGGACTCTCCAGCCATCTCTATCCTGGGCTTCTCTTTCAATCTGTCTCCAGGTGTAACCCATCTTGTGGCCTTGACGCCAGGTGTTTCTTGGCCTTCCTCTTTTCCTTGTGCCTTGAGGGTTCCAGGTGAGGGCTTGCCTGATAGTGCTTGATGCAGGGGAGCAGAGAGTTTGATCTATCCAGCCCAAGTGTCGTTTCATGATTTCTTCGTGAGCAGGGAATTGGAAATTCTGTGGCCTAGGTCGTTGTTGCTGATGGTTTTTGGACAGCGGATTTGGAGGATCTTTCTCAGATAGATGTTGATGAAGGTCTTGATTTTGTTAGCGGTAGTCACTGTTGTCTTCCAATTTTACGCTGGTGTTAAAAATCTGATCTAGGTTTGCAGCATTAGGACTGCTGTTGTGATTTCTGTGCTGGGAACATTGTCAGGCTGGCATTGGGGACATCTCTGGCATCTTGCCATTACCCTGGTGTGACCGAAGTCCCAGGGAGTTCTGTGTACTGTTGCCCGCATTCCTGGAATCCCTCACTTCACCCTGGTGGGACCACAAGTCCCAGGGTGCAACTGACTCCTTTTCCTGCCTCCGCTCACGAGGGGGAGGCGCCACCATCGTGCTTAAAGCACTGCCTCTCTCCCCGCGGCGCGGGACGCTGCTGTTGTGATTTTTGTGCTGGGAACATTGTCAAGCCGGCATTGGGGGCATCTCTGGCATCTTGCCATTACCCTGGTGGGACCGAAGTCCCAGGGACTTCTGTGTACTGTTGCCCGCATTCCTGGAATCCCGCACTTCACCCTGATGGGACCAGAAGTCCCAGGGTGCAACTGACTCCTTTTCCCGCCGCCCCTCACGAGGGGGAGGTGCCAGCATAGCGCTTAAAGCGCTGCCATCGCGGGATGCGCGTGGGCCAAGGGCGGGCCCGTCCTTGCCCGTCATTGCCAGGAAGAGGCAGGGCAGGGCCACCCCCCATCATTCAGTATGCGGTTGGAGGACACAGTGACTGGCGAACTTTCTTTGTAATGAGGTACTGTGATCGCACCCAGCCCACGTTTCACCTTTCACACATAACCTGTGTATGTGGACTGCCTAAAGAGTAATTTGTCCAAGTTTAAACTTAGATCAAGCACGCTGAGTCCCATTCTATTCTTATTTGATATTAATTTGGCTTGTGTGATCTGGAATTAGGCAGGCTGTGACCTACCGGGGAGGGTCTGTACACCTGATTTGTCATTAGTTTAATGTATTGGAAGATGGGGAAAAGAAAATGTATGGAGGGTAGTGGGAGTTGTGGGGGAAGTGGAGGAAGCCTTAATGGGAGGTCTGATAAAGTTAAAAAGGCCAGGAAGGCACAGAAACATCCAGGTAGTAACTGTGTACTTGACCACATAGACACCTTAAATAGCAAATGTGAAAACATCCTTGAGGCTGAACAACCTGTGCGCCCCAGTCCTGACAAAATACTCCTCCAGCCCCCCCTTCCAACAAAGCCTAAAGCTTGAAACAACCCCATCATCCTGACAATATTCTAGAAACCTCCTAAAAAAGGGCCACCTATACCTAACACTGTTTCTACTCCTGAAGGTAAGGGAAACTGCCATCTCCCTATTACTCCCCAGATACTGCCCTGGCCCCATAATCCCATGCACCAATAGGTTTCAACGTTTATCTGATATGCAGGATGCTGATAGGGAAAACATGACGGAGCAATCCATGAAGTCAACGCCCGGCAGAGGGTTAGGCTCAGGGCCTAGATTAGAATCTGAGGACACCTATCATCTCATTGACTCCCTCAGGCTCAAAATAGGAGCTATGAAACTGATGATGGTGAATCTCATTTCCTTGGTTAATTGCCTGGCCCAAAAGAGCGACCCAGGGTTCATGACCTCAACTATTAACAAAGCAAGTCTCATTGTACAACAGTCCCAGCAAGGCAATGATATTAGACCCAAGGCAACCTTGCAGGGTAAAAATACCTGCCCAAATGGCATTAACCCACCATCTAATGTGGCATTACCTTCCAAAGTAACTTTCCCCCTAGGGAGGGTAAGAGCCCAGACAACCACAGTGTTACTCAGAGGAACATTAATTCTATCATGCCTTTGACTCAGAGACAACCTGCACACCCGGGCCTACCCATGTACCTTTTGTACCACATTTTCCCTGCATCATACAGCACAGGCCCATCAGGCCAACAACTCCTAGCCTGGTAGAAGCACCTAAAATCTTTATGGTCAATGTACCAAAGCTTAACTCCGGAATGAATCTGAAAATGTAGATTCACTGATTAATAAGGTCACCCACTGGATTCAGAAAGTCCAGGGTTGTCGCTTGGTTATACGAGATGACATAATCAGGGATCGGTGGTTTTCTTCACCTGTAGAACCATTGGATTACATCGAGCTCTCTCTAACTGGTATAGACCTGACAGAAAACCTCCTTGCCCTGGAATTTCGCACTGGTCCGCCCGGTAACTTTTCAATCCAGTTTAGATGATTTCCATTGGTCTGTCAGGGTAATCACGCCAAAAGGCAATTACACATCTATTCGGAAGGTAGTGCCTCACTGGATGTAAACAACTGACTACTGCCTGACCCCTACATTGTCCCAGGGACAATGTAGGGGTCAGGCAGTAGTCCCCTTTGGTATTGCTTTGTTCGCCCTACGTTGGCAGGGTATGCCCAGACGTGGGTCCCTTGCTCACTTTGCCACTGGATTCAAGATAGCCTGGCTGATGAGAGTTATGAACCCGAAACCGGTCCCAGGATGCTTGTTTCCGGTCCAGGGAAGACATGGCTTGGCAGTTCGGGCTGGACTGTTCCCATGAGGCACAGGGTCCGACTGATTTGCATATGGCCATGTCTGAACTGGGGTGGTGGAGTGAGCTAAAGAATGATGCTGGATTAAACCCAGATCAGTTGACTAGAGGTGAGTGTTTGATTTGCTCAAGCGCTCCGTCCATCATCCCCTTTGGTAACATTAATTGATGGTCATGGCATATGACTTTTCCAGGAAACATGGCTACTGGAGCCCCTCTATTTGACAGGTTATTCAAATTACCACATCCCAGCTATTAGCGGGGGGGGAGGGAGGCCGTCCATCAGAGGGACTGACAATTTGGGTTTGCCAAGAGATAGGTTATAACATCCAGGTGCTTCCAACTCAGAGCAGGCACATCCTTGCGATTAGATTGAAAATGGGCGCAAAGGGACACATTGATATCTATAATGTCTATGCACGAGGCACAAAGACGATCTCTTACATTTATATTCTAGTGATTCCTTAATTTTAATAGCAGGTGACCTTTACTCGACATTTGAGCCTCTCGCCACTGGTGAATACGACCCGGCCTGGGAGGAAGACGCCCAGTGGGGCATTCCAAAATAGGAACTTAATACCAGAAAAAAGTGGCCAGATGTAGCTATACAAATCAATGCTATGTGTTTGGAAAATGGTCTCCAGGCTGCAAATGGGAGATCTGCCTCAGATAGGCATGGTGCATGCACATTCAATAATGGTCGTAGCACTAGTCGCATAGACTATCTCCTAATTAATTTACGATTGTGGGACGCCTTTGTGGATATGTCAGTGAAGCACCGATTTGAGAGTGACAACAATCCTTTATGTGCGACTTTTGACTTGCTCCCAGAAAGGGCACCCACCCGACCATGTAGCATGGTGACCACCCTTGAAGTGGTCCCCACCAACGACATGCAAAGACTGAGGTGGGTACAGATAATAAGAAAGCTCGAAACCATAGCAACCATTAATGCAGTCATAGACGGGACACTAGCTGAGTTAAAGGCTTGTCCAGCTAACTCTGAGGTCCCTGGGAACATTATCGACATTCATAATACATTTTTTGTCCACTTACGCTCGCACTCTACCAGGCACCATAAGAGTAATGATTCACAACAGACTAAAGGAACCTCTTGGTTCAATGAGGAATGCACTAAGGCCCGCAGGTTTTTAGGGGATATGAATAAAGCTGGTGATCCAGCTATAGTACGAGCAGCTAGATCGAAATATAGAAGGGTCCAGGAGCAGGCAAAGAAAGCGTGGGATGAAAGCAGATGGCAGGATCTCAGACTAGCTTGCTCTAGCAACAATTCCAGGCAGTTCTGGAAAATAGTGAAATGGGGCAGAGGAGGCCATCCGACTACACCACAGAATCATGTAACCCAGGAGTAATGGGTCAACCACTTCAAACCTCAATATGCGAGTAGTATAACTGAGGGTAACCAAGCTAATCTACTACATTCATTTTATCAAGGCACACCGTTTCTAGAGGCTGAGGTTATTACGGCTCTAGGCGCAGTAACGGGTGGAAGAGGTCCAGGCCTAGACAGTATCCTGGCTGATATATATCTTCATGATAAGCAAAAATTGAGCCGATATATTGTTATAGTAGCAAATGCAATTGCTCGAGGAGCCCAGGTGCCTGGTTCCTGGAAGGGGGCAGAGATCATCCAGGTTTTTAAAAAAGGGGACAGATCGCTCCCAGGCAATTATAGACTCATCAGCCTGATAGACTCCCTACAAAAAATAATGGGGCGGTTAGTCTTAAAAAAAGTCCAAGAGTGGATTGAAGAGTGGTCCATCTTGTCTCCACTGCAGGCTGCGTTTAGATCGCACATCAGCACAATTGATCAGGTGTTTAGGTTCCAATTAGTGTACTGGAGATCGGTGGTCCTAGGCTAGGGCAGTTTATATGCTGAATTTGTCGATCTCAAATCAGCATTCGATCTAGTGCCCCGCGGGAAATTATGGATAGTGGTGCAAGAGATGGGGATGCTACCTGAATTGCTTTCCCTCATTGTCAGACTCCTTGAGGATAACTTTGCCCACATTTGTTGGGGCACTAGGGCAATGTAATCAACTGGTTCCCCGTAGAGAAAGTTGCGCGCCAAGGTTGTGTTATGGCGCCCACGTTGTTTTCTCTGTTCATCAACGTAATCGCAAAGTTTTAAGAGTCTACCCCAACTGATGCCCCAATTCTAGCAGGTTTAAAAATTCCGATTTTAATGTTCGCTGATTATTACTTCAATTATTTAAAAAACTGCGAATGGTCTACAGCGAGCATTGCAACTTTTCGAGGAGTTTTGCTTACTACGGGGTTTGGAGGTTAACGTCGCTAAAACAAAATTCATAGCATTCAACCCACGTAAGAGATTCAAAGGAGGTATACTTATGAACCGCCGCCCTTTAGAACAAGTTAGTTCCTTTACATACCTGGGGGTCATACTACGGAACGACATGAGATGGGATCAACATCTTGACATGGCCACATTAAAGCATCGGCAGCTATCTGGAGTTTTACAAACTGAATACAACACCTCTTTAACAAAACCAGTTAGCCCGGTGCTTCAAATATACAACATGAAAGTGGTCAGTTCTGCCCTATATGGAGCGGAACGTTGGGGGTTCGAAAAGATGCTAAAGTTAACTGTTGCTGAAAATAGGTTTTTTCGAAAGATCAGAAGCCTCCCGCAAAGTACTGCTGTATGCCCATTGCTATATGACCTAGGCAGAAAAGCATTGACCGATGCAGCAAGACTCCGTCTAATATTATACTGGCGAAGAATCTGGTCAACCCCCGAACTGGTAACTTATGCTGCAGGTCTAAAAGACCTAATTAGTGCCTACCAATTCCATAAAATCAAATGGCTCAGGGAGGTTAGAGCTATCCTGGTAAGTATGGGTTTGGAAACGCTCTGGGAGAATCCCTCAGTTGTGCCTTTTCCCCCAAAGGAGACCCTAAAAGAGAAATATTGGGCCACAATTATTTATAACACATACAGAAATGCGGACATGTCCTCTCTTACGGGCTGTTTTATGGACTTTAAACCATCCCCATGAGGTAATTCAGTTTTCGTATTTACCCACCATTTTGTGTCTTTCTGCCATTTTGTGTTGCCCTCACTCAGGCAGCACGGTGAACGGGGTGTTGTTTTCCCTCATCCTACTGCAACGTGTCAAATAACCTCCTGCCTATGTTTATAGCTGGTGTCAGGGTCTGGCCGACTCCACTAATCCTCGTCTGGTTTGACTGATCCCTGTCTCGACTATCTGTTGGTTCGCACCATTCTTTCCTCACTTTATCTTATCCTCTAGCCTTCGCTATTCTTTACTCGTATTCTCTCATTTCACAACTGTCCTGCGGGGCATACAAATGTGTCCTGTCACCTGCAAGTCGACTTATAAACACTACCACTGATTAACTTGTGGGGAAGGGTGACAAACACAGTTGGAAGGGAGGCTTATTTGAGTTACTTAATATCTTGTTTTCACATTCTTTTCATTGGTCAACCCTGTATGCATTGGGAGTGTTCTTTGTGAATATGTGTGTTATAAAAGATTGTGCGCCACGAAGTAAAGTGGCAGTCTTCTAAGAACATACTGAGTGTACTTCTCGGACAACTGTACTTAGCTGCAGCTAATAAACCAAACCTTCTACGCCTAATGGAGTGTCCCGTGTCTCTGTTCAACAAAGCAGGTGAACTCAGGAGATTAAGGCGTACCCTGCGCCGCCAGACCCATAAGGTCTAGGTTCTTCAATTTGGCCCCCAACGTGGGGCGGCTTAAGAGATAGCAGTTCTGCCCGAGGATCGTAAGGAGCCCCGCAAGAAAATTCTGGAGGAATCGCGAACCACGTCAAGCGACCCCTGTATGTCGAAGTGGTCTGAAGGTCTTTTGCAGCGCGGTTTCTCCTTTCTGACGCTGCTGATGACTGCTGGCCTGACTGCCGCCCTGCTTTGGTCCCTTTGATGATGTTTGGTATCGCGAGACATTAGACGGGCCTCTGTTGGCGTAAGAAGACACTTAGTTAAGTATTGGTGGGTAGCTCCCTCTATTTTGTTTTGATTTGGGTTTTGATTCGGCTATTGCAAAAGCCGAAGCCGAGGGGGGAGTACGTTTGTGCTGTATTATCTGATTTAATCCCTTGATGTTTGTGAACAGTCCAGTGAAATAGCGATGCCTGGTCTGAGTAAGTTTAGGAAGTTCTGTTGCCTTGGTTGTAATAGGGATTACTCTTGTCCGATTCCTCCGGTTGGAACTCCCACCTATGAGCTTTATTCAAAACATGGTGTCGGCCCCATTGCCTTTAATAAGGCATGGATCCGATACACGAAGAACGATGGCATTCTACAGTGGCCACTAAATGGTAGTTTTGAGCCTGACATATTAGACAATTTGGAAGCGATATTGTTCAAAAGACAAGCCCGGCAATGTTTGACTCTTTCCGCCTCTGGCGTAAGGAAGCCAAACAGAAAGAAATTAAGCAGGAAAAACGAGATAAGAAAGCACAAAATATGAAGATTATACAGGCTGCACAGCAGTTTAAAGATAATGAGATTGATAATGCAATGGAAATTTCAGAGAGACAGCATCATATGGCAATTGATAGATGCTATCCGGTGTTGCCTAATAACCCCTCTGATAAAAGTAAGGATCTGGAGGAAGACCCTTTGATGTCTCACCTATTGAGATTGCCTCCGCCCTATGTACAAGGTGCTAATGCACCCCCGTTGTTACAACCTGTTCAGTTGCCTGTTGTCCCCCCACCTGTTCTGGTTCTTCCACATTTACCCCTTCCGGTATTTCCACTCCCACCTCTCGTGCCACCGATTCCTTTGTCTCCATCTCCTGAACATCAATCTTCTTTGCCTTCGGCTCCCCTTATAACTGCCAGTTCCTCTCCTGTATCGCCTAATACCTTGTCCCCTGTCCTTATGTCTAATTCTCCTACTGTGCGCAAACGAATAACAGATACTGTCTCTGGATTTTTGTCCCCTTTCTTTGGGACTCTGAACATGTCTCCGGCTTTCTCTCGAAGACAGTCTCGTAGTCAACTTCCAGGTCTCGAACAACGGGTGGTATTGGACTCTCTCGCTCGCAAATGGATCGAGAAGGGTCCCCAATATAGTGTGAAAGATATCATGATCACCTTTTATCAGTGGGATGCGCCCACGCAGAGATACGTATTTAATGTAATGTGTGACACTCTTGCTAGAGGATGGGAGGATATGGATTTGGGTTTACTTCCCCAGGGTCTGTTGGATGTTCAGTCTAATTTCGATAAAGGACTCATTGTGGGTTCTAAGGTTGAGGACGCCGTAAGGACACTTGTTACTTTTAGGCCGTTATTTTCTTCACAAACTTTTCTTGATTCTGATCCTGCTGTTCGGTAGACATTGAAACATTACCCAATGAGAGAGGTTCCTCCGATATGGCGGGAAGAGGTTGCGCATGCGCAAGCAGGTAATAATCCAGCTATTCCCGCTCACTTCCAGCGTATATGGGTACATGTGCCCTGGAAGAGAACTGATGTTTTGGCCCTCAAACAATCTTTACCGGATCCCCGTAAAAACCCTGCTGGTTACTATAAAGAATTGTTTCAGACTGTTGATGCCTGTATTATGAATTTAGCTGCTATTGACATGTTGATGCGAAATGTAGTCCCACACGCGTTATGGGCTCGGATTCGTAGAGAGGATCACGCTCAGGAATTGGGTGGGACATGGCATGCTATAACTGCCTCGGATAGAGCACAAGTGGGTGGTGCTAAGCCTGATGTTTTGATCACAGAACTCCCTGGTAGGATTATTACTTTAATGAAACAATGATGCCCACCTTACGAGTTAATTGGGATAAATTAGCTGCATGTAAACAGAAGAAAGATGAGAGTGTCTCCGATTTCTTCACTCGTTTTGAAGAGACGTTTATTGATCACAGTGGTCAGGATATGACTACGGAGGGTGGACAGCGATTATTTGTAGATAAATTCGTATTTAATTTGCTCCCCGAGTTGTCACATAAATTAAAAGACTCTGAAAGTTCATGGGCTGTTTCTTCTTCTGCTCAGTTATTGGCTACTGCTCTATATTACGAAAACAGGGACAAAGAGGAAAAAGACAAGCAAGAGAAAAAGACTAAAGAATTAAAAACGAAGGTTCTTCTGCAACAAGCTTATCCTCCTCACTCTGCTCAGCGCCAGTTTCAACAGCCTCCCCAGTTTCAGAGGGTGTTTCAAAAGCCTGAGCCCTATATTCCGCGGCCTTTGTTAGGTCCTAACCAATGCGCCTATTGTAGGGAGGAAGGTCATTTTAAGAATGGCTGCCCGGTTTAATTACAGCGTAATGGAGGACTATCTACACCACAAGGTCGTGGTGGTTCCCAGTTAACGCCCAGGGGTAGAGGTCGAGGTATGTCGCCCCAGACACAGCGCTCCCCTCCACCTCCACATTCTACTAACTACTTTGATCAGCAAAATACTCAGTCTACACAGTATTACAATGATGATTACTATGTTGAAGGTAAGAATGACAGTCTTCACGCTAACTAGGACAGCCATAGACAAAGTGGGGGAGTTGTATCGATTCCAGTAGATCAGAATGGGCCTTATGTTAATGTCACTACAATGGGTGTTTCAGAGCCATTTCTTTTAGATACTGGTGCGATGAGAAGTGCTATTATTCACTCCAAACTCCCTGGGGCACCTTTGTCTGGCTTAACAAACGTATCAGTTGGATTTTCTGGCGCTCCAGTTCATAGCCCGGTCTCTTGTCTTCTGCCTATTTCAATTGGTTCTTATAATTTGGAAGCTCCGCTTCTTTTAATGACTGCATGCAACGATATATTGTTCTCCTTCTGGTGTACATCTCGTTTTAGGGCGAAAACTGACTTGTCCAATGTATTTGTCTAAAGATCAATTTCCACCTGGATTGCTCTCTCTCCCTACGACACTTTGGGCTACGGGTCCAAATGATGTTGGTTGTCTTGAGATCCCACCCTATGTCGTTACCCTCAAGCCCAATTCTAAATTGCCATGCATCCCTCAATAGAAAATTCCCAATGATGGTAAAAGAGCACTTTTTGCTATTATTTATGATTTGGTTCAGAAGGGTGTGGTTGAGGAGACGAGGGGAAATGTATGCAATAGTCCTGTTCTACCAGTTCTTAAACGCACTGATCCTTCTCAGCCTCCTGTATATCGTTTTGTTATTGATCTCCGGGAGGTTAATAAAATTGTTGTACCGCAGTTTCCTGTCGTTCCAGATATCACTGCCCTGTTAACCATGATACTTGCCTCGGCAGCTTGGTTTTTTGTTATTGATCTGAAAAATGCTTTCTTCAGCATCCTCATTGCTGAAGAGAGTAGGGATATTTTTGGCTTCTCTTTAGGAGGCCGAAGTTTCCGGTTCAAGCGCGCACCCCAAGGCTATTGTGAAAGTCCCTCCATCTATAGCCAAGCTCTGAAGTGCCAGCTTGATGCTTTTCCTTTGCCGCCAGGTGCTACCCTTATTCAGTATGTGGATGATTTATTGATTGCTGCTGATTCAGAGGATATTTGCAAAAATGTGACTATTGCACTATTACGTCACTTGTCTGACATTCACCATAAGGTTTCACCTTCTAAATTACAATATGCCCGCCAAGAGGTTACCTATCTAGGTCATCGCTTGTCGAAAGAGGGAAGGCGACTGACCCAGAACGTATTCAAGCAATTGCACAAATGTGTGTGCCATCCACACAAAGAGAAGTGCGTGCCTTTCTGGGCATTACCTCTTATTGTAGACAGTGGATTCCAAATTTTTCTTTGTTGGCTAAACCTTTGTTGGCACTCACTTTGAAAGACACACCCCAACCCCTTCCTTGGACTGACAAATGTCAGAAGAGTTTTTCTGATTTGCGTGCTGCTCTGTGCTCTGCTCCTGTGTTGGGTACTCCGGATTACAGTAAGCCCTTCACGCTCTATGTCCATGAAAGAGAGGGTTGTGCGTTGTCAGTCTTAACACAACGATTTGGAGACAAGCATGTGCCTACTTTTCGGCTACATTAGATCTAGTAGCCAAGGCATTGCCTAGCTGTCTTAAACCTACAGCAGCAGCAGCAGTTTCTATTCGTCAGTCTGCTGGAGTGGTGCTAGATACCACTCTTATTGTTATGGTACCACATGCAGTGGATACCTTGCTAAATAGGACGAAAACGCAGCATCTTACGAGTGCTCGCTTGTCTGGGTATGAGCTGACGCTCTTGGCTAGTCATGTACACATCAAACGATGTAACACTTTAAATCCAGCCACATTGTTACCTCTTCCAGAAGAGAGAGGTATTCAGGAACAACATGATTGTTTTCTCCGTACTGAGGAGGAGACAAAAGGTAGGATTGATTTGAAATATACACCACTAATGGACCCGGATGGGATCCTATGGGTGGATGGTTCTTGTTTTAAACTCCCTATTGGTGAAACAACTTCAGCTTATGCTGTTACCACCTTGCATACAATCGTGGAGACAGCACGCATCAGACATAATTCACCTCAGTCGGCTGAACTGATAGCTTTGACCAGAGCGTGTGTGCTATCTAAGGGGAAGAGAGTAAATGTATATACCGACAGCCAGTATGCGTTTGGTGTGGCACATAGTTTTGGTCGTTTGTGGAAGGAAAGAGGATTCTTTACCTCCCACGGGACTAAAATACAGCATGGTCAGTTGGTAACTGATCTTCTTGAGTCACTTGCTTTGCCTACCCAGATAGCAATCATAAAGTGTAGTGCGCATAAGAGGATTACTGATGATGATGGTCGCGGGAATGCTTTTGCGGATGAGGTAGCGAAAGAAACAAAAAGAGTTGCTATGAATCGCATGTACGTTTCAGGCACTGCAAATTGGGTAAAGGAAACAGGAATGTGTGAGGATACAATAGAAAGTGTGAGATCGATTCAAGGAGAGACTACAGAGAAAGAGTTGAGTAAGTGGAAAGAGAGTACAGGAATGTTGGACGCGATGGGATGTTGGATAGAATTGTCAGAACATCAGCGTTGGCTGTTACCAGATGCCTATGTACTGCCTGTAGTTGCTATGGCACATGGTCCAGCCCACATCAGTGCGAAAGGAATGTAAGCTTCTGGCTCCAGTGTGGCTGAACGAAGGGATTCCAAAATGTGCAGATAATTTAGTGAAGCATTGTATCGTTTGCTTGATGCATAATCCAGGAAAGGGAACCCCAACTCCAGCAGGTCATTTTGCTCCCCCAACATATCCTTTTGAGGTGTTGCAAATTGATTATATTCACATGGAACGATGCAACAATCTCAAATATGTTTTGGTGGTGGTGTGTGCCTTCTCCAGATGGATAGAGGCCTATCCGCTCAAAGACAACACTGCTTTGTCCACTGCCAAGGTTCTTCTAAAAGAGATCTTCCCTAGGTTTGGTTTGCCGCGCATTGTCTGGGGTGACAATGGAAGTGAATTTGTGGGCCAAATTATGAAAAAGGTGTGTGCCGGTCTTGGTATCGTCCAGAAGTTCCATGCGGCGAACCATCCCCAATCAGCGGGTTTGGTAGAGTGCTATAACGGCACTTTCAAACTTAAGCTTGCAAAGGTACAAGCTAGCACGGGACTTGCCTGGCTCGATGCTTTACCTTTAGCTCTCCTATCCACTAGAACAGCAGTGCATTCTCGTTTGGGACTCAGCCCATACAAGGTTGTTTTTGGGCGCCCGGCTAATGTTTGGGGAGTCCCTCGCCCTAAAAAGTATTCTGACATACAGTATCCAATGCTGATTGACTACTTGCATGACCTCACCACTAAATTACGTGTTCTCCACCAACAGGTTCGAAACGCTTTACCAGAGGCCTCCACAGACCCAGATCATTCTATCCAACCGGGAGACTGGGTCTGTGTGAAAAACTTTCAGAGGACAAGGAATTTGGAACCTCGTTGGAGGGCGCCTCAACAGGTTCTTCTGGTGACACGTACAGCAGTGAAAGTGGAGGGGAAAAAGAACTGGATCCATGGCGTGCACTGCAAAAAGGTGCCCTTGCCCTTGCCTTTTGACCAGTGGGTCCATAAGGGTGTAGGTGATTTTGAAGGCGAAAGGGTTCCCCGGTTTGTACCTTTCAGTAGTGCACATCTAGATGGAACTCGGTCAGAGAAAGAAGATGACGACGTTTTACAAGAAACAGTACCACCACATCTCCGATTGAACACTACAAATCCACAGACACTATTTCAGGACCAAACTGTACTCAACAGAGCTCGATATATATTAAGGCCTAGACTGGTCAAGGACACCTGAGATTCTCATCTCTTTCGTGACATGTATCATCTGTCCAGGTTGCAGGGTCACGGTAGGAGTCTTGATTCGTGACCTGTATAGTGGCTAGGCCCCCAGGACTTGCAGTGTCATAGGACGGCTAATAATCACAGCCAAGTGAGTAAGGAAGATTGCCGTGAGCAACAATTTTAGAGGATGGATGTCACATTGGGAAAGAATAATAAGAAGGAAGAGATGAGAAAGAAATATTGTAAATTAATGTACAGTCAATGTGGCATAACATTGTGTGTTCTTATGTTTTCTAGTATTTTATTGGCTTGTATAGGTTGGATTGTTCATGCTATGCAGCACAAATCTGTCCCTACTTCTATTTCCTTGCCTATTCATTCTACTATCTCCCCACATCAATTACATACGCTTCCCCAACATGAACTAATCAGGAGAACAGAATATTTTAACAATTAATTTGTCCAGTTGTTGCATCAACACCAATTGGTAGTCAACACAACCGACTGTTGGGTGTGTGGACTTATGCCTCATACCACAGACAAAGGTATGCCATATTTAGCACTCCCATTTTCTTATGAAGGTTCCGCTTGGGGCTATTTTGTGATGTTTTCAAATGCATATCAGAACCGATTTAGACGTCCAGTTGGTTCATATGGTATTGGGCAAGATTTTAGTCATAGTTCTCAGATAAAAGGAATAGTGGCTATGGCTAGAATTGTGGAGAATAGTAGGGTTCCTGTTGATGAGAAACAGGCATACGATGGTTGGAACGTGACTTGTTACGCTACTAGCCTTACAGATAGGGTTAAACAAGAAAAATCTCCACCAATTTGGACTGTGCCTCATCGAGGTAACTTTTGTTTACAAATGAATGGCCAGACTACTGACACTGGACAAGGAAAGAGTGTTTGTGCCCATACATACATTCACACATCTCAGAATTCACCACCGTTAGTGCCACCCCAGGGCACGTATTTTGTCTGCCACGATAGAGCGTACACGTGGCTACCGATGGATTTTTCAGGAACATGCTATATAGCCTTTCTTCTCCCTCCTACCCACACTGCTCCTTCGGGACATCACAGAAACAGATATGGCAGAGGGATTATTGGTTCTAAAGACACGGCAGGACAAGAGGGGGGTGATTTCCTTAAAGGATTTCTTCCTTTTTGGGGCCCAATGGCCAACTGTAGAAACATGAGACAATTGGTTCGTGTTGTTGAGACTACCATAGATGTCACTGTGGGAGCCTTGAGTAATCTCACAGCTGAACTTCAAGCGGATCGTCTTATGACATTGCAGTACCAGATTGCTTTGGATGTTATTCTCGCGGATCGTGGTGGAGTTTGTAAATTGATCGGATCTAGCTGTTGCATTTATATACCTGACAATGCCCCTACGGTATACCAAGCCATCTCCAAATTACATGTGATCTCCGAGTTGATTCATCAGGACGAAGGAGATTGGTCTTTATTGGAATGGTTTTGGGGATTGCTGTCCAAATGGGGATGGAAGGTATTAACATTCCTTGGAGGGGTTTTGGCCATCATTTTTTCCTGTTGTCTCTGTATGCAGTGGGGCCCTGACATGGACATAATTATACTTGTGGAGTCTAATAATAACCGGCAATTGATTTCTCGGGATCCCCATTTTAGATAGGACTGCCCAGAGTTTTTCACGGGGGACTAAGCCGAATGTGGCACGTAGGTCTATGAACACAACATATAAATGATCCTTTTTGACTGTCACATATTTCCATAGGATCAATAAGAATCGGAAGAGCTGGTCTGTTGTGCTAGTGCTACCTCTAAATCCCGCCTGCAGAGGTGACAGTATATTCAATCAATCAATCAATCAGGGAATTGTAAGCGCGCTACTCACCCGTGAGGGTCTAAAGGCGCTGAGGGGGTGGGTGGTTCCGCAGATCAGTTAGCCGAAAAGCCAAGTCTTGAGGGTCTTCCTGAAGGTGTTGAGGGAGGGGGTGCGTCTGATGTCCGCCGGCAGTTCGTTCCAGGTCTTGGCTGCAATGTGAGAGAAGGATCTTCTGCCTGCTCTGGCTCTGTGGGTGCGCTGGGTTTCAGTCAGTGTGAGGTTGGAAGATCTAAGGTTTCTTTTGGGTATGTGGAAGTTGCTTCTGTCATTGAGATATTTGGATCCATTGTTGTGTAGGAATTTGTAGGCGTGAGTGAGGATTTTGAAGGTGACTCTTTTCTTGTCGGGGAGCCAGTGGAGTCTTCGTAGGTGTTGGCTGATGTGTTCATGCCGGGGGATGCCGAGACGAGTCTGGCGGCGGTGTTCTGTATTGTCTGGAGTTTGCAGAGTAGGGACTTGTTGATGCCGGCGTAGAGCGTGTTCCCGTAGTCCAGTCTGCTGGTGATGAGTGCGTGGTCGACTGTCTTACTTGACTCAGGGGAGATCCATTTGAAGGTCTTGCAGAGGATGCAGAGGATGTTGAAGCAGCTGGCTGTGATGGTGTTGACCTGTCGGTTCATGGTGAATGATGAGTCGAGTACGATGCTGAGGTTTTTGGCGTGGTCTGAGGGGGTAGGTGGGCTTCCGAGGGCGATTGGTCACCAGGTGCTGTCCCATTCTGAGGGGGTGGCTCCAAGGATGAAGACTTCTGTCTTCTCAGCATTGAGTTTCAGGCAGCGGTTGGTCATCCAGGCTGCAACGTCTTCCATTCCTTTCTGGAAGTTGAGTTTGGCGGTGTTGGGGTCTTTGGTGAGGGAGAGGAGGAGCTCGGTGTCGTTGGTGTAGGATACGATGCTGAGGCCGTGTTGTCGTACAATGGTTGCGAGGGGGGCCATGTAGATGTTGAAGAGGGTCGGACTCAGCGACAACCCCTGTGGGACTCCGCAGGTGAGTTTTGTGGGATCGGAGAGGTAGTCTGATCCTTTTGCTTCTTTCGGTGAGGAACAATCAGATCCAATCCAGGGCTGTTCCTTGTATGCCGGCGTCGTGTAGTCTGGTGACTAGTGTGTGGTGAGAGAAGGTGTCGAAAGCCACTGATAGGTCTAGTAGGATGAGGGCTGTGGAGTGGCCTGGGTCCAGGAGGGTGCGGATGTCTTCTGTGGCGGCGAGCAGGGCATAAAAGCGTGAGATGGGTGTGGCATCCAGAAAGGATTGTTGGGAGTTGTGGTCTTCCACACAACTTTTGGTTGAAGGCGTCCAGGCAGCAATGCTGGTGTCACCACCCACGGGGCCATGCAGCACTTAAAAGCGTGAGATGGGCGTGGCATGCAGAAAGGACTGTTGGGCCTTCCACACAACTTTTGGTTGCAGGCGTCCTGGCAGCAATTGCGGTGTCTGTAGGAGGTCCAAAAAACGCAAGGAGTGAAACGCTGGATCACTACCTGCATAATACAATCTGCATGGCCAGAAGATTAAACACATTAACTATGTTATGGCCTGAACTTCAGAGACGAGTTGACTGATATAGAATTGAAATTAAAAGGTCTGCTTTCAAGTACTGTGTTTACACAAGCGGGAATTGTATTTTATTTTAACTTTGCAACCTTCCTCTGAAACAGGTAAGAATAATTTATAAGTATGCATAATCCCTTCTCTTTTCAAATATAAATTTTGCCGGTGAGTCTAAAACACAATTAAAACATTTGTAAAATGTTGAGACTGCATGTAATACTTATTACGGTGGAAATTCAGACGAAATTGGTGAAGGGAACGTGGGACAAGATGTCGTGAGAAGGGCATTCATAGAAAGCGTCCATTCAAAGGAGTACCACAATGAGCAGAGTAGGTCAGAGAATCTCTCGAGACGCAAAAGTTCAATAAAAAAATTATTCATATTCCTAGCACGCCTTTACCGCTGACAGAGACGTATGTAGCAATTAAATCACTAAAGACCAAAAAATACCCGGCCCACGTGGATTCAATCAGGATTTCTTTGAACTGATGCGGTAATGGACGCGCTTGGCGCAGCGCACTGTTTGGATGCAGAGATTGAAGCACGACGCAATTTCAGAACCGTGCAGACATCATTCATTGGCGCGTGGGAACAACGACCCCAATAATTCATGTGGACCAGCGGGGCTTTTAAATCAAGGCACGAGGCAGGAACCCACAATAAACGAAGATAGGAAATGATGAAATGGGCCAAAAATGATACCATGGTGCCGAACACATCTGTTTTGCAAAGACAGGGGTAATGAGGATATAAAAATTCTATCTGCGTGGGTTATTTGACGAGGAGCTCCATGGTGCATCAGAGCTTTGCAGAGAGCGATTTGTGTTATACCAAAAGCATAGCCAACAGGAGGCGCTGTACACAGAGCAATTCGATGTGTGGGCGGTTTTAGACAAAACGCTGTACAGGGTATGGGTGTAACACTGATGGACTATGCCGTCACAGATGACATGTCACCAGGGAAAATGATGTGGGGTTCATGGGCCTAATTTAGAGTTTGGCTGATATCCCATTGCTATTGTAATACAACAGACGAATATCTCATTTTACAAATCCTAAATCAGTCTCTATGTGTGGAAATACAAACTTTTACTGCAAACGAGCAGCTTTTTAAGCTTTTATTACACGGTAATGTGGTAATTATGCATCTGGAATTACCAGTACCATGGGTATTGGTCATTTCTAAGGTAATTCCGAAACTCCAAGCTTTTTTTTAGGACTTATTCCAGCAGGTTTGACTTGGTGCTGCATCCCCCAGAACCACCTTGAAAACACAGTGAAATTACGACCCATTACCGCCATCCCTGGAGTTAATGTTACATCTGTTAAACTGGGTAGCCAATACTACCTATTGAGGGATTTTGGGGAATAACATGACGAAATTAGGAATGATAAATAACTTGGAATAAGAGCTTTTCCAGGAAAAGTTTGACTAATGGGGCTCTTAACTAGTAGAGCAGATCTACTCTTTTGTTAAATACCAAAAACAAATGTAACTGATTGGCCTTCTTCACTACCAACTGTTGTGATGCATTAAAATAATGTTTTAAAAACTGAAATTCAGAAAATTATATTTCCGAACTGCCCAAATCATGTGAGGGGAATGATTTAAGAAAAAATCATTTTGAATTAGCTACATCATTTATAAGCCACAGGATTGCCCATATTTACAAGGCCACATAAAGTCACTTTTATGGCCTTGTAAATATGTGCCCCTTTCACGCATTACTCTCTGTGACAGGGGGCTTCCATTGGTGTTGCTGGGGGTGTTCCCACGCAACAACCATGGAACCTGACATATCCCCAGATTTACAATGTTTTGTAAAGCTGGAAATGCATCAGAATCCTACCCCTCGAGGCATAGGAGTGGTGCAACAAGGAAAAATACTTTTATTTCTCCCCTTGGTTCGTATTTTGCTCCTATATATGATTTGTGCATCTAAATGTGTTGCCAAAGTCCTGGTGATGTTGCACTAAGAGTGATTTTGAGATTCGCACCCTAATGTAATTTTACAGTTGAATGTGTTTTCCATCCTGAATGGGATTTGTGCTTCTCTACTGTTGTTGCAGCGTGTCAATGTGTGACTAAACAAAATTTTGCAACTAGATGTGATTTTGCACCTAAATGTGTTTTGCACATATGTATGTTTTCACACATAAGTGAGTTTCCACACTTCTGATATTGCACAAATGGTGATATTGCACCTACCTGGGATTTCATCCCAAACGGTAATCTTTGTTTTAATTAATCTTGTCACATTCATGATGATATTGCACCAATCTTAATATTTAAGCTAAATGAGATTTTGTTACAAGCTTATTTGTTTTAGCAGGTTTTCCTCATTTCCGTTGAAGTTGTAGCAATTGTGATTTTGTACCTGATTGTGCTTTTTCTGCAAAATATTCTAAATCTGATTTGTGAACCTAAAGGTGTTTCTGCACTCCTGCTGATGTTGCCCCATGGGAGATTTTGTGGCTGTTGGATGTGACATCATTTGCGTGATTTTCCCACAAATGTTTTGCCTTTCCTGCTACGGTTTTGCTGAATTCGTTTTTGTTGGCCTTAGGACTCTGCACACTTTACCACTGCTAACAAGTGCTTATGTACTTGTGCTCCTTCCTTTAACATGGTAAAATTGTCTTACACCCAATTGACAAATGTAATAAGTCCCTAGTAAAGTAGTACTATATGTATCAAGGACCTGTAAATTAAATGCCACTAGTGGGCCTGCAAAACACATTGCGCCACCCTCTTAAGCAGCCTATTTAAAGATGTCTCAGGCCTGACGTTGCAGCCTGTGTGTGGTTTTAAGCTGTCATTTTGACCCTGCGAAATAAAACTTTCCCAAGCCTACATCTTCTTTTTTAATAAATATAAGTCACCCAGCGGGTAGACACGAAACAGCCCTTAGAGCAAGCTGCAGTCTATTTAAAAAGTGGGACATGTACTTGGAAATGTTTCTTGTCCTAGCAGGGAAAAACTCTTACATTATTTTTTCACAACTGCAAGGCCTACCTTCTCCCATAGGATAACATTGGGTTACCTCATTAATTTAATAAGTGACAGTATTTTGTGGGGAACAGGTAAAGAATTGTCCCTAAAGAATTGTGATTTTAAATCATTTTTAATGGTAAAGCTGGATTTTAAGTCCCAATTCTGAAAATGACACTTATAGAAAGTTGGCATTTTCTTGTCCTAACCATTAGGTACCTACAGTCTGTGTACTGAGTCACATGACTGTGTGTAGTTGGCAGGTTGCCTTTGTGTATTCCTCCCAGATAATGTCACAATGGGGGACTGGGTGTTGGCCGGATGGGCCCTCTTGACAGAAAGGGTGGGGCGGAGTTGTCACCTAACACACTGGATCTACAATATGTGCTGCCTCCTGCACTCACAAAGAACTTCACACTAGCCTTTTGTCACCCCAGACATCTTGCGACCTGGGTAGGGGGAGACGCTTCCAGAACCAGAAGTGGGGGGAATATTCTTCTATTTCAAAGCTGGCAACCTTGTACCCTAGAGCACTCCTTGACCTGTGGCCTCTACAGGCCGCCCAGCTGCATAAGGACTGCCCGAGGCATGCCTTGCTGCATGACCCCACGTGCCCATATTTTTTATGTGGTGGGACCACTGCACTTGAGGTGGAGCCTCCACACTCAGGGCTTATATGCCTACATAATAGCGAACAGGAAATCTCTGCATGGAAGTAAAAAGAAAAATTATATGCACCTGGGAAGATCCTGAAACCTTTTTAGAATCCTGTGTTGTTATCCTATCAACCACCTGCCACAACACAAACATCTGCTCCAAGATTTGCACCAACATATGGACTGGCTCCCCACAGCAGACCGATAGTGCACACTGGAAAGTTAAATTTCTTCTCTTTTTCCCTAGGATATAACTTCTTTATTTATTATGGACAGGATAGCTGTATGTCTTTAATCACACATCCCTTTTTGCACCATGCTCAGTATGCCATCCGATTTTTAAAAAACTAAATGCTTCCTTAAAAATAGGCCTCCAATTGTAAAGGTAACAGTATTAAAATAAGACATCTTTTAGGCCTTGTTTTAACTTAGGCAATCTTTGTGACACTTAAAATGAGTATTGACAGTATCAATCAATCAAGAATTTATATAGCGCGCTCCTCACCCCGGAGGGTCTCAAGGCGCTTGGGGGAGGGGGTCCACTACTGCTCGAACAGCCAGGTCTTGAGTTGCTTCCTAAAGGAGAGGTGGTCTTGGGTCAGACGGAGGTGGATGGGCAGGGAGTTCCAAGTCTTGGCTGCCAGGTAGGAGAAGGATCTTCCTCCCATGGTGGCTCTTCGAATGTGTGGAACGGCGGCGAGGGCATGGCTGGTCAATCGTAGCTGGCGGGTGGGAGTGTAGAAGGTCAGGCGGTTGTTGAGGTACCTGGGGCCCAGGTTGTGGAGGGCCTTGTGTGTGTGGGTGAGTAGCGGGAACGTGATTCTCTTGCTGACGGGGAGCCAGTGAAGGTCTCTCAGGTGTCCGGAGATGTGGCTGTGTCGGGGGATGTCCAGGATGAGTCGTTCGGATGCATTCTGGATGCGCTGGAGTCTTTTCTGTTGTTTGGCCGTGGTTCCGGTGTAGAGGGTGTTACCGTAGTCCAGTCGCCTGGTTTCGGTGGGGATCCATTGGAAGATCTTTCGGAGCATGCGTAGGATGTTGAAACAAGATGATGAGACGGCGTTGACTTGTCTGGTCATTGAGAGGGAGGAGTCCAGGATGAAGCCCAGGTTGCGTGCGTGGTCCGTTGGTTTGACCAGGAGTCGTCCCAGGCAGAGGGTGATGATCCAAGGATGAGGACTTCCGTCTTGTCTGAGTTCAGTTTCAGGCGGCTGTTCATCATCCACTCGGCTATGTCTTTCATCCCTTCGTGTAGGTTGGTTCTGGCGGTGGCTGGGTCGTTGGTGAGGGAGAGGATCAACTGTGTGTCGTCGGCATAGGAGATGATGTTGAGGCTGTGTTGGCGTGCGATGGCTGCGAGGGGGCTCATGTAGACGTTGAAGAGGGTGGGGCTGAGTGATGATCCTTGCGGTACGCCGCAGATAACTTCGGTGGCCTCGGATCTGAACGGGGGGAGGCGGACTCTCTGGGTTCTTCCGGCGAGGAACGAGATGATCCACTCCAGTGCCTTCTCTTGGATTCTGATGTTGCTGAGGCGCTGCACTAGGGTGCGGTGGCAGACCGTATCAAAAGCTGCCGAGAGGTCCAGGAGGATGAGGGCCGCTGTTTCCCCGTTGTCGAGCAGGGCTCGGATGTCATCAGTGGCTGCGATGAGGGCTGTCTCGGTGCTGTGGTTGGCTCGGAAGCCGGACTGCGAGTGGTCGAGGGATCCGTTCGTCTTGAGGAAGGCGGCCAGCTGTCTGTTGACGGTCTTCTCGATGACTTTGGCAGGAAAAGGGAGGAGCGAGATGGGGCGGTAGTTCTTGAGGTCGGTGGGGTCAGCTGATGGTTTCTTCAGGAGGGCGTTGAGTTCGGCGTGCTTCCAGCTCTCGGGGAAGGTGGCGGTGTTGAAGGAGCAGTTGATGATGTTCCGGAGTTGGGGTGCAATGACGGAGTAGGCCTTGTTGAAGAGGTGGTGGGGGCATGGGTCAGTTGGTGATCCGGAGTGGATGGTGCTCATCGTGTGGATGGTGTCTTTGGTGCTGACTGGGGTCCAGGCACGGAGGGTGGTGGTGGGGGGTGTTGGTTCGATGGTTGGTCTGTGCGTGGTCTGTGCGCCGAAGCTGTTGTGTATGTCGGCGATCTTGCTGTCAAAGAACGAGGCGAGTGAGTCGCAGAGGTCTTGTGAGGGAGTGATGTCGTTGTTTCCGGAGCTGGGGTTGGAGAGCTCTTTGACGATGCTGAAGAGTTCCTTGCTGTTGTGTGCGTTGTTGTCTAGTCGTTCCTTGAATGCTGTCTTCTTGGCAGTGTGGATCAGATGGTGGTGTTTGCGGGAGGCGTGCTTGAGGGCAGTCATGTTGTCTGTGGTCGGGTTTTTTCGCCAGGCTTTCTCGAGGGTACGGCAGTTCTTCTTGGAGTTCTTGAGGTCGTCGTTGAACCAGGAGGCCTTCTTGCCGCTGGGCCTGATGGGATGGTTTTTCAGCGGTGCGAGGACGTCCGCGCAGTTGGTGATCCACCGTGTGAGGATGTTGGCTGCTTGGTTGGGGTCCGTGGAGCTGGCAGGAGGGTTCTGGCTCAGTGATGTGGTGAGCTGGTCGGTGGTGATTTTGTTCCAGTTTCTGCGGGGAATCTGTTGCGGGTGGTGGTGAGTCGTGGTCCTTCTGAAGCTGAAGTGGACGCAGCTGTGGTCTGTCCAGGTGAGTCCGGTGGAGTGGCTGAAGGAGATGTACTTGCTGGAGGAGAAGACTGGGTCAAGCGTGTGTCCGGCGTAGTGGGTGGGGGTGTTCACCAGTTGCTTGAGTCCGAGGTTGGCGAGGTTGTCCAGCAGGGTGGTGGTGTTGTTGTCGCTGTTGTTCTCCAGGTGGAAGTTGAGGTCTCCTAGGAGGATGTAGTCCGCGGAGGCGAGGGCGTGTGGGCTGATGAAGTCTGCGATGTCTTCGCTGAATTGTATATATCCAGCATTCTTTTAAGTATGATTTACAGTGACTTACTTCAATATGTAGTCATCTCTATCTCTTGTCAGCTTCTGTCATACAACAGCCCCTGCTCCCCTTCAGAACATCCACCCCAATGACATCAGGGGACATCCTGGCAGTTGTCATTACGCATGTGTGTGAGAAAATATTGGGAAGAAAAATATGTGAAATAAAAATCGCACCACATATATCTTCAACAAAAATATCAAGTTGACATACTTTCTATGTAAACTACTAAAATATCATCACTCTGTGAACTCTTGCCATTCATTATGTATTTAACTATGTGGCACAGTGTGACTGCCCAAATTTTACTAACGTGTGCCGACCTGTACTGGCCTTCATTACAGGATAATTGATCACAAAAGTTACTCAACATCTCTTTTCCTTTCACTGTGATGGTGTGTCATCTCTGGTTAGTTCTCCCGCTAGATGTGAGTTGTAGTGTTTACTCTGCAGTGCTTTAAATGGGCCGGTACTCACTGGTACTGAGTACTGGCACTCCTCAGTTTTCTCCCCTCGAGTTCAGAAACATCTCACTGTGTCAAGAGCATACCAATAATCCTACTGGCAAGCTGAGGTCGAGCCCTGGGGCATGGGTACATGCAATGTAGGTGCAGCTGAACACAACACTTCAAATGGAGCATGTTTGTGAGGTGTTATGACAGTCAATGGTGAGTGTATTCCAGTGCTAGGTTGCTGCTGCAAACTTGCACTCTAACTGACATTCTGGCAGGAATATGGAGATCTGGCCTGACAGCTAGAGCTCCTGACATTTGAACTGTTGCGCTGTCAGTAAGAGTGTGAGGCTGCCACACTGGAATACACTCACCATCGAATGTCAAAGCTCCTTACACCTTTCAGCCAAGTTCAGCTCATGTGTACAGTGCACATTTGGAGTTTGTTTGCAGTTATATATAGCGTGGCGCACGGGCATTAAAACACTTTAAATGAGAAGTGCAAATTATACATGAAAACATACTTTTTGTTTTAATTGCACAAGGAGGTGAAATGCCGGCATCAGATCAACATACTGTGATTCTCACATAAAACACTTTAATGGCCTCCCGTCTTGTTGGAGCTATAAAAAAAGCAAAAATATGCCAAATTGCGCCCTGCACACGTGAGCCAAACTTGGACGAAGGGTACTAGGGCCCTTTACATTTAAGAGGAAAATGCTGATATTGTTAAATGCATGCTTTAAAAGCCATGCTCCCAGACATGCCCCTACCAGACCCTCAAGACCCACTCGATCAATTTAGTGAATAAGTACACTTTTCTTTCCTCATTTAAAGCACTCTTTACACCCAGTATTAACCAAAGCATGAGTGGTGAAGTTAATTTTTTGAAAACTCAGAGACAGATGTATAACCATTCCATTTTGCGAATCGCACAATGGAATGTACAACAGTGTCTGAGACACTGTTTGCAATTCTCAAATGGGTCGCAAGGGACCTGCCACATTAATCTTCAAGAGGAAGGTCACAATTTGCTACCCATTAGGAATGGCCGGCACTCACAGGGATGGTGGCCTGCTGTCTGTGACTACTTTTTCAATAAAGCAGTTTCTTTTAACAAATTGAGTCAGTTTTCCTTAATGGAAAACAGGATGTGTTTCAAAAAGAAAAATTAAACGCTTTAGTTTCATTTTTTAAGAGCAGGCCACTGCCTGCACTTAAAAGATATTTGCACCCAAATTCGCAAAGGGGAAAGGTCCCCTAGGGAGCCACTTCCACTTTCGACTGGCTTACCACCAACTTTCCATTGGCAGTAAAATGTGAATGTTTTGTGACTGCATTTCGGTCGCAAACACCTTTGCGCATGGCACTGTGAGTCGCTATTAGGAAGTGACACCCTTGGCATGCCCCTTCCTAATAGCGAGTCACAAACCCAATTTAGCGAGTCGGTAATAGGTTACCGACTCACAAATAGGGTTTGTAGAGGCCACAGACCTATTTAGCTGTCGTAAACGCCCGAGTTCCCATTTGCGACCACTGACAACGGTCATACATGTGGCCCAAAATGAAATACCTGAGTCATTCAATTCATCATTGTGAGGTTTTTTTAAAAAAAGGTTCAATAATTTTATCATTTAATTCATATTCATATGCCATGTTCCCAGTTGTTTATGTGATTTCATCGTGTCCAAGTTCACTCATCTCATTTCATGTAATTTGTGGGCAAGAACACCCCTGGTGAAGAGCAGGTATGCCTCAATCATTTTTTTTTAACCGTTATTGGTTTTCATTGAATATTATTGCAACAGTGTTAATATCAAGAACTGCAGTTGGTGCAGTCCTCATCAAGGTAGCTCTGTAGTTCGTGCATCCATGATTGATACTCATTCTCAATGCATCCCTCCTCACCACTCAGTTGTAACAATAGAAGATGACTTTCAGTTGAGCAGAAGCACACTCATCATGTCAAGGCCACCTTCTGGTGGAGAACATAGCAAAGATCTGGTCACAGACTTATGCAGTATGTGGTGTGGTACTTGTGTCTAGGTGTGTGCCCCTGGGGGGGTGGTGTCAGTCTTTGATGCGTGCCGTGGGATTGAGTCTCTTGTCATGTGTCAAGAAAGTCCTATTATGAGGGCTGCATAACTCTCAATCCAGGTGGCAGCAGGCTCTCTCACTTCACCATCGTTGATAGTTGTCTGTGAAGCTGGTTACTACCTCCATCCACTGTTCTGCCAGGGTCTCTGTATTCCACAGTGCGCCGGGCTGCTCACACAGCCAGCATCCAAGTTTCAACCTTTGTCTTTTACTGACTGTGTGGTGGGTTGCTCATGGATTTCCAGTGTAGGGAAAGGTCCATGCATGCTACTCACAAAGACAGGTCCAAAAACATGTTGACAGCCTTCCTCTTTGGCCTTCTGCAATATAAGACAAGGAGGAAGGCCTCTGCGTATATTGCTGCTGTTAATTGAGAGTGCACTCCAAGTCTGTCATGACATGCGAGCAGAAATATGCAAACGTTGAGCAGCTCCACACTATATGTAGAAAAAGTGCATCAACAAAGGCACATCTAGGGTAGCTCATGTCAGTAGTATGCAACATCACATTTAATCTGTGGCGTGTTCCAGGTAAAGGTGTATGAGTTTTCTGCTCCCATTCTTTCCCCTGACAATAATGGCCACCCATTTTTCTCGTAGGTGAGCAGGTCATCCGCCAGCATGACAATTATATTTTTAAAAAGACAGGAGATTAAGGGGTTGCCATGACCAAACGTGAACATGGTCTGCAGGAGGACGGAAACAGTGTGTTCCGGTCTAGAGCTCTAAAAAGTTGACGTAATGCCAGGGTTAACCCCCATATGCAGAGGTTGCTCTCTACGGTTAAGCCCTCCAGTGTCCAGAAGGATCCCTCAGAGTAGCAATCCTCCAGCTATGTCTGCATCAGTCCAGGCTCTCATTTATCAGGCCATAAAGTAACCCCCTCTGGTAGTCAGTAAGCCTACCAGTGGCAGTGTACATCCAGGTAAACCTCACACAGCGCGGGGCCCTCTCCAACATCACAGAGCAATATAAAAAGGTTTCAGTTTTTCTAGCCAGGGTAAGTTTTACCCCCAGCACTATCGCCACTAGTGCCCCTCCCTGTGGGCCTCTCAAACTTCCTCCAGCACAGGTAGGCCAAGACCCACCAGCCAATGGGCAATCTACTGCAACTTAGCAGTTAAGTAATATCGTTTATAATTGGTGACACCCAGACTTTCCTCACTTGTGTGCTCTGGGACACTCGGTTGTGCTGCTTAAACTATATCAGTTCCCACATTAGTGCAATTAGGGATCAGAACCTGACCCCAGTATCCAAATCAAAAAAGTTACAAAGTAGTAGAGCATTCTGGGGAAAGAGCCATCTTTGTCATCGCTATTCGAGCTATAGTGGGGAGCGGAGTGTTCACCAAAAGGCTATGCTGCCTCTCACGCCGCACATGGTGTTTCACAGGTTTCCCTTGATCATATCAGTATGGTACACTTTAACCCTCAGGCATTTAAAACCTCTGTATCCCACTGGATATTTAAATGTTCTGAGGACACGAGGAACGTGCAAGTGCCATGCACCATGGGACTCCCGTTCAAGCCTCTCTCAAATATAAAAGTATTATGTCTGCTTTTAGCACACCCACATGTTTTCTGTCATGGAGAGTGATCCCCTTGATGTGTCCCTCCGTGTGTAGCATACTGACGATGGTTCATCCACCAACGCAAACAACATGGGTTAGGGGAGCAGCCCTGTCACATGCCATGATAAATTTGGAAACGGTCTGAAATACATTAGCCCGGACGGACTGATGTTCTCATGTCTGCATTTAACAAAGCAACCAATTTGCTCCAGCCCTTCCTCAGTGACATACGAGACATAACCACTTGCAGGTAGACTCACTGCAAGGTGTCAGATATCTTTTGTATTTCTGCATGTCTATAGATAAGATCACTGGCTCAGGGTCTTGGGTCAGGGAGGTTTTATCCAGGACATGGTATAAGTGCCTTATGTCATAGGAGTTGTTGTGATTGGGGTAAAGCCATTTTGGTCCTCAGGAACCAGCGTGTGGAGATGGAGCTGCAATCAGTTTGCTAGAATCTGTCTGAGAATGTTATAGTTTAAATTCAACATAGACAGTGGACGATAAGCCGACATGTCTGTGACATCACCTGAGAACTTAGGATTTGAGATTGTGCATGACTTCCTGGTCATGCCAGGAAGGGACCCGCAGTCCAGCACGTTCACATACAGTTTCACCAGTTTCGAACCAGGTGGAAGGTGCAAGTCTTGAATAATTTGACTGGCAAACCATCCGCTCCAGGGGTCTTGTCCCTTGCCTATCCTGATGGCGTCCCTAACTTCAGGGCCAGGAATGTGTGCTCCAAGTATGCCTTGGTCGTCCGCGGACAGCAATGGCAGCAATGCCCAAGTAGAGAAGGCATCCAGCACCTCCCTTGATGTGGGTTAATGCTCTTGTTGTATGTCCTGTAAAGTCATCATGAATGTTGGGTTGAGAATAAAAAAACGCACCCGTAGACTCAGTGATCTAAGTGATAGGAATCCCCATTTCATTTGGGTGGATCAGCCACAACAGTCTGCCTGCTCGTCCCCCTCGACGTGAGCAGCTGTCAAGTATTCACCTGTTCATGGCTTGGAGCTTCTCCAGCATGAAAGCATGCTTCTCCTGCTCCACCTGAGGATGGCGAGGGATTTCCCATTTCAAGTCACCAGATGCTGCCCTTCAAGATGGACAGTGTGGTCTGGAGTGCTCTATCAACTCTCACCGATTGACTTAGGCAATAGACCTGGAGCACCAACTTGAAGGCATTCCATTCAATACTGGTAATGGAAGCTGTGTGTGAGTAGTTTTTATGAAAGTAGTCTGTATCATTCCGTTGAGGGGTTCCCTAAAAGTGTGTTTGAGCAAGTGATTCTGTGAGAGTCACCAGGTGGGAATGGGTGTCACAGACTGCCCGATTGGACACCCACAAGCAAAGAGTTATGATCTTAGAGAGTGTGGCCCAGGTATTCTGGGTGTGTAAAATATGTAGTGACCGCCAAGGAGCAGACTGTTTTGTCCAGATGCACATGTAGGCCATACATCAGGGAGAAGAATGAGTATTCCCACCGCCTAGGTTTCTCATTCGCCAAACATCATGAAGGTCCCAATGACCCAGTCAGTCCCTGAAATTCAGCACCAGTTGCATCGAAAGGGTAGTATGCCGGGGATGACGACTTGTCAAGTGTGGTGTCAGTATATATATATATATATATATATATATATATATATATATATATACACATATACACATATATATATATACATATATATATATATTATCTACTGGCGGTCGCCAGTAGATAGTTATAGTTAGGACCGTGTTTCCATAGGAAATCCGCAACATTCTATTTGGAATAACTTTGGCGCCGGTTGACGAATCCTCGCGAAACTTTCAAAATAGGCGGGGTGCTCTGCTCCGCTCCTACCCTGAAAGTCTCGGGGGGATTCGTCAAGCGGGGGCTGAGAAAAAAGGGGGGTCCCAAAACACGTTTTCCCCATGCAATTTTCCATAGGGACCTTTAGTCCAAGGTACAGCCCGAACGGCTGAACAGAATTACTTGAAATTTGGCAGAGAGGTAGTCCTCAGGTCAGGGATGTGCCTTTTGCAGGTCTGGTGTCAATCTGTTCAGTAGTTCCTGAGAAAATCAAAAGTAAAATCATATATATATGTGGGTGGAGCCTAACCACACATCTCATCCTGAGATCTGATTGGCTGTCAGCACTTCATCCAAGAAGTGTTGGCAGCCATCTTGGGACCAATATACATGATAGCACCTCATTAAAAAGCAGTGCAGTTAATAGAAGGTTTTAAGACTTTAGTTACATTATAAATCATTTGTTGATGGTACCATACTCATTTTAGGAATTGTGGTATGTTCTAAGGTGATTTCATCATGTGAAAAAGCCTTCTGCTGGGATATGATTGAGAGAAAAATATTTTCTCATGCTTTTCCCACAGAGGTTTGGAAGGTGATCTATAAGCTAAACTGAGAGCTTATTTTCTGTAAATTCACGTTATCTTTCTCAGTCATGTGAGAATGAAGTCTGACATTCTCAGTAAAACATGTACATCCAACAAGGGCAGAGACTGTCAGTTGATTCCTTTGTGTTCTACTGCAGCTTCCCAGAGTGTTCCAAAGAACAACTAGAGCGCTAACATTCCTACTTATGATAAACGTATGACACACCTGAAGCCATCTTGCTTGGATTAAAGTGGTAACTCTTAAAACATTTAATTTAAAAAGGAACGAAATGAGGGGGTTCATTTTTCCATAAAAAGTATGATTAGTGCTGCAGAAAGAAGAATTAGGGCACATGTTGAGTGACTTCTCAAATCCTCTTCTATTTCATTAAAAAATTCTGACATGCAGACTGAAACATGCACTTTCAATACCAGCAGCAGTTTTCCCTGGTGAGCAGTAGCTTTACTACAGTGATCTAATGAGCAAAAAGAGTGCTAACATTCTGAATTTATGGCAAATGTGTGACACATCTGAATGCCTTTGCAATCAAAGTAAAAAACTGAAAGTATTTCCTACTGAGGAGACTGCAGTAAATGAGGAAATTAGGAAACTTCATAACAAATAAGTCTGCGAAGATGGCCACCAGAGACAAAAGAGCCCAAATGTAGCCCAAATATCACCCAGATGTAGCCCAAGTATAGCCCAATGACAGAATGTCCCAGAGTGTTCTTAAAAACAACTAGAACGCTTACTGTCTTCATTATGACAAAAGTATGGCACACCTGAAGCCATCTTGATTGGAATAAACTGGTAACACTTAAAACATTTAATTTAAAAAGGAACACACTGAGGGGGTTCATTTGCCATAGAAATTATGATTAATGCTGATGAAAGAAAATGAGGGCACATTTTGAGTGACTTCTCAAATCCTCTTCTATTTCATGAAAAAATTCTGACATGCAGACTGAAACATGCACTTTTAATACCAGGAGCAGACTTCCATGGTGAACAGTAGTTTCACTACAGTGATCTAATGAACAACTAGAGTGCTAACATTCAGAATTTATGGCAAATGTGTGACATATCTGAATACCTTCATGATGGAATCAAAGTAAAAAACTGAAAGCATTTCCTACTGAGGAGACTGCAGTACATGAGGAAGTTAGGAAACTTCATAACAAATAAATCTCCCAAGATGGCCACCGGAGACAAAAGAGCCCAAATGTAGCCCAAAATCGCCCAGATGTAGCCCAAATATAGCCCAATGACAGAAGTGTGCAAAACACTTATTATTTTGTGTTTTTGCAGTGTTATATAGTGCAGACTTGTCAGGTATTGGAGTGCTTTACATGAGCATTGGTTACATCACACAATAACAAATTCATTTTGGTTGTATTCATGGGGAGACTAAGTGATTTGACCAGAATCACAGAATGTCGAGCTGAAGCAGAAACTCCAACCTGGTTCCCCAGTTGCAAAGTCTGCAGTTCTGGAAGTAACACCACATCCTCTCCCCTAAGTGCAACATTTAATCAAGTGGTCAACTGGATAAAAAAACATAAAGGTAACAAATAATTTAAAAGTGCTTTCTCGCTATTTGAAAACTTAGAAAATATGTCCTTATTTTAGTCTTTTAGAGCACTAACCATAATTTTGATGCCAATAAGACCCTCTCATATATGTAATTTCTAAAGGAAATGCTCTAGGTATTACAGTTTTGATTACATCAAGATGACGTCAGGCGTTCCACACTTTTGTAATAAATATAGAATGTTAGCAATCTAGTTGTTCATTAGGATACTGTTGAGAGGCAGAGGCCAGGGGCACGGACTCTAAAAATTGAAGGCAGGTAGGAGGGTGCAAAGGCAACAATTTAACCACACTGAGCAGGCAGGAAGGGCCGTGGCAGCACAACAGACTATGGAGGGCAGTGGAAAGGGGGGCAGGGGCAACAAACCAACAATACAGGACTTGCAAGAGAGGCTGTGGCAATGTAATAGACCATTGTGGGCAGAAGGAAGAGGCAATGGTAGTACAACCATACATGCCAACAGACCCGATTCAGCCAGGAAACGTCCAATGTTTTTAAGCTCAAATGGGCTTTATTTTATCTGTCTCCTGTCTACAATCTCCTCTTTTTCAATGTAACTCAAAGGGGAAAATCAATACCCCAGTTTTTTTTCAAAATCTCCCTCTTACCAACTTCAAAATGTTCGCAAGTATGGTACATTGGATCATGGAAGGAAATGGGGTAGGGACATGGACTTGGATAACAGAGGACAGGAGGGACATGGAGAGGTGCACCAAACTGACCCTGCAGGGCAGGCATCAGGGTTTGCAGCAGCACAATACACCACACAGGGCATGTGGGACGGGAGTGCAGCACAACAATCCATAGAAATCAAGAGGGAGGGGACAGGACCATGCACATGGACAACCGAGAACAGAGGGGCAAGAGGCAGGACCATAATGGACAGACAGGAGAGAAAGCTGCAGCATAACAGACCATAAAGGGAAGGAGGGATGGATCAGGGGCATTACAATGGAACAGACAAGCCAGGAGGGAGGGAGTAGGGGTCTGCACATGTAAACAGAGGGCTGGGGCATGGGTGCAGGGCAGGAGCAGCAAGATAGCCATGGAGGTCAGGCAGGATGGGCACTAGAAGCAAGACACACCATGAAGAGCAACAGTGAGACTGTGATGGCATACACACAGACCATGGAGGGAAGGTGGGAGGGGTTCAGGGGCAGCTAACTGACCACACAGGGAAGGTGGGAGGGGCCATGGCAGCACAGAAGACCATGCATGGCAAGTGGGAGGGTTAGTGGTAGCACAATGGCTATGATGGGCAAGAAGGAGGGTGCAGGGGCATGCACAAAGGACGATGGAGGATAGAAGGGAGGGTCAGGACCTGTGCACAGACAAGAAAATTCAGGGGAAGGGGCCTCACAACAGACCGCACGGAGCAGGCAGGAGGAGCAGTTGCAGCACAACAGACCAGGGAGGGCAGAAGGGTGTGGCAGTACAATGGACCATGTAGGACAGGAGGAAGAGGATAGGGGCATGGCATGTGGACAGGCAGGGTGGAGGTGGCAGGGACATGTTACAGTCATCTGACAATGCTAGGCAGGTGGGAGGGGAGTGGCAGCTCAACAGAACACTCAGAGTAGATAGGAGTGGCAGGTCCATGGAACATGGTGGGCAAAAAGGATGGAGCAGGGGCATACACAAAGACATCGGAGGGCAGGGGGAAGGAGAATAGGGGCAGCAAGCTAAGCACAGAGTTTAAGCAGGAGGTCAATGATGGGGCATAGAATTGGGCAATGGAGGGCAGTAGGAGTGGACTGGTACATCATACTAAATTGAGGGCAGTGGCAGCACATCAGACCATGCATGGCAGGAGGGAGGAGGCTAGTCCATGGATTCACACAACAGAGGATAGGGAGGAGGGGGATGGGGCAGCAAGCTAACTGTTCAGAGAAGGCGGGTATTAGGAACTTTATTGTTTTTAAAACGTGTGTCTGTGCGAACTACTTAAAATATGAACAAGTATGCAGCATAATCTCACTTTTATTCAGGAAGAAGAGGACGTTTGTGACTGTGACTCCGGGCTCACTTGGCAGAAACACCCCCTGACCCTCCACCCCCTATCGCAAAATGTAATGCCCGTGAAAAGGGTAGGTGAACACAGTGTTATATAGAACATAGTCCTGAGAGCACGATTGAAATTGAAAACTAGATATAGTGTATGGTATAAACTATGCACCAAAAAGTGTGATATAAGATGAACCGGGTGTGAAATATAATATGCAATACATTGTGCGCAATGACAGATTCATTGGAGAGCGCGAGATAGCACAGGCACTAGCGCGTGCTATGCGATATGCGCCTTGGAGTGTAATATGCACAGGGCAGTGTTGTGTAACCTAACTAGTCTCTAAAGTTGTAATATAAAATATGTGCTGGGGAGTGTAACGTTGCATATGCACTGTGACAAAGATATGGATCCCAGATTGTAATATGTATGGCATAGCACTGTGCGTTATAACATAGGCATCGAGGAAGGCACGTTAGATGGGGCAATATAACCCGTGCGAAGACAAGTGTGGCATGACATATTCACGGGGTGGTGTTACAGTGCACATGGGCTAGAGAGTGTCATAGCATATGCACTAGCTAGTGGAATACAACACAGAGGTGTGTGGCACTCAGCAGGCAATGGTGGGTGTAACACAGCATTGGGCTCTGCCAGGAGCGCCCTGTGACTCTCAAGTGATGTTCGTCCCCTTTCCAGAGAGTAAAATAAAAAGTATTACACATCAGGCAGTGGATGTGTGATTTATTAACCGTGAGGGGGGTTTCTTGCATAGTTTTGGTCGAATTTTTGTCGAATCCCCTTTGAATGGCTTGGTGTGCATGTGTATTAAATGTGCCCGTCAATAGCTACCCATGTTTGTATAAATAAACGACAAGGGTGTCTACCGGGATTAGGCACGGTAGGGCATCAGACATGTCAGAGCTTCACTAGTGGTATAAATACATTCCACGTGGATTCATTGTATGCATAGTCGCCTTTTAATGAATATCACGCAAATCGTCATGGTGATAGGTACGTACGGTTTGTCCAGCATGTCCTAGGTGTGTCTATAAATATATATTTTTTAAAAATAATAAAAAACAGTGGCCGGCCCTGGGGATTGTGGTCAAAAAAATATAATTAGGAGACAGGCCCTGGGGGATGGGGTCATCAGGGCCAATAAATTAGAATAAGAAGGGGAACCACACAGCCCCCCTTCTTAAAAAATTAAAATAAATAAAAGACTGGCATCGTGCCGGAGGCCACGCCCCCTCCTTGCAGCATTCTGCAAACGCACCCCCTGGCGAGTTGTAAGTTGGGGAATTAATTCCTCTTCAATACTGAGGGTCCCTGAGGGCCAACTAGCCCAACAGGCATCTCCAGTATGCACCAGGGAGCTGCGCTGCAGACAGGTGTTATGAGGCAAAGCCCCTTTTTACACCTCTCTGCAACGCAGCTCTGTGGCGCTTACTGGAGGTACCTAGTGGTCTAGTTTGACCCTAGGGACCCTTAGGATTCAAGGGGACTTAATCTCTCAACTTAGAACAGCCACAGGGCGTGTTTACACAGTGGTGAATGGAGGGGACGGGGCCTGAGGTGACGTGTGCAAACACGCACTATGGCACGTTTTAAATTGGGGATATAATTTTCCTTAAATACTGAGGGCCCCTAGGGGCTAACTAGCCCACCAAGTGCTTCCAGTAAGCGCCACTGAGCTGCATTGCAGAGAGGTGGTCCAGGCCGTGCCACTTTTTACACCTCTCTGCAACGCAGCTCTGTGGCACTTACTGGAGGTACCTAGTGGGCTAGTTGGACCCTAGGGACCCTTAGGATTCAAGGGGACTTAATCTCTCAACTTAGAACAGCCACAGGGCGTGTTTACACAGTGGTGAAGGGAGGGAACGGGGCCTGAGTTAACGTGTGCAAAAACGCCCTGTGGCCTGTTTTAAGAGGTAGTTTTAATCCCCCTGCCCTATTATATACTAGGGGCTTACAGAGGAGGTCATGCTAATCACAGGGGGACCCCAACGCATAATGTTCCCTGGTGTATGTAGGTGTTTTCACTGTATTCTAAGTGTCTTTTAACATAGCACTGGCTCTAGGACTGGTTAGTCACACTCAGTTACCACCAGTATCCGTCTGAAAAAGTTGAGGGTACAGGATGATTTTGCAACAAGGCTTCTTTCTGCTCTTCGTTTTGTTCTTTCTGCACGTTATCCTTCTTCCTGCACTTTTCTTCGTCTTTGAGGACTTCTGTTGCTTCTTTCTGCACTTCTTTTTTTTCTTTCTGTGCATTTTTTCTTCTTTCTTCACATGTCCTATCTCTGTAGGCATAGTTAGAAATTAGCATTTAAAAAACCTTTGAAATTCACAGAAAAACCCATAGGTTTCAGGCACGTTATAGTTAGGAATTAGCATTTAAAAAACCTCAGAAATTCACTGAAAAAAACATAGGTTCAGGGGTGTTATTGTTAGCCGGACTTTTTACTTGTACAAAACCATTGAAATTCCCCCATTATAGTTAGTTCAGCTAACTATAACTCGCGCGCCCGCAATGCACTGCTGATGACGTCACATATTACATCACTCATGACATGGTCAGTGACATCACTCATGACATCACTCATGACATCTCAAATGACATCACTGATGACATCACTGATGACATCATCCTTGTGATAGAGTGGCAGACCTCCTCTCACCCTAATATAACCTTTGATACACACATTCAAAAATAGAGACTAAACTTTTCAAAACAATGGACATACCAATACCAGTTACAACAACCTCTTAAGTAATTCTAAGATCCACATACACATCCACTCATTCACCAACAGTCCTATACAGTCACTCATACATGTATTCCCTCATCATATGTACTCATACACCTATACATCCTGTTACACAATGCCACTCATCCATAGAGTTACTCACACACATAGTCACTCATGCTAATAAAGAATCAAACATACATTTATTTGCATATACAGTTATACACACACCACCACACTTACTTCTACGGAAACTTACACATACTTAGTCTTTTAAACAATCACTTATAGAAACACATACTTATTCATACAGGAACTCTTTCAATCTCTCACTCTCACATATACTCACTTATATACACCAATAGTCACATATACTAGTTTAAAACATATGTAGTTACTCATAAAAACACTATTGAGACAGTCATTCACTCACTAACACACCCATACACACACTCATCCACCCATACACTCCTGCACACAGGCTGTCTTCAACACATACAAAGAGTGAGTCACTCATTCATGCACCTATGCACTACGTAATACCCCCACCGAACCATGCAGACACTCAGACTGATACTCAAAAAAACAACTAATAACCTATATAGACAACCATGTAGCTACTCACCAACCCATGCAGCCACTTATACACAAAGTGAGAGACTGATACAGATATTTACATATTTAAACATTACTCACTAAGCCATGTATTCACTATGATACACTTAATCAGTCAGTTACACAATCAATTTTTCAAAAACAAATCATCCATTTAGACACTTATATACCCATTTATTCTTCCATCGACCTTGAGATATACATATATAAAACATATTTAATTTTCAGAAAAACACACATTCACTGGATGATGTCATCAGTGATGTCATTTGAGATGTCATCAGTGATGTCATGAGTGATGTCACTGACCATGTCATGAGTGATGTAATATGTGACGTCATCAGCAGTGCATTGCCGGCGCGCGAGTTATAGTTAGCTGAACTAACTATAACGGGGGAATTTCAATGGTTTTGTACAAGTGAAATGTTCAGCTAACTATAACACCCCTGAAACCTATGGTTTTTTCAGTGAATTTATATATATATATATATATATATATATATATATATATATATATATATATATATATATATATATATATATATATATATATATATATATTATCTACTGGCGGTCGCCAGTAGATAGCTATAGTTAGGACCTATTTTCCATAGGAAATCCGCAACATTCTATTCCCAATAAGTCTGGCGCCGGTTGACGAATCTTCGCGAAATTTTCCAAACTTTTGGCCAGCTCCGCTCCGCTCCTACCCTGAAAGTTTTGTGGTGATTCGTCAAGCGGGGGACGAGAAAAAAGGGGGGTCCCAAAACGCATTTTCCCCATGCAATTTCCAATAGGATCTGTTGTCGCAGCTACAGCCCGAACCGCTGAACGGAATGACACCAAATTTGGCAAAGAGGTAGTCCTCAGTTCAGAACTCATGCCTTTTGCATAAATGGTGTGAATCCGTTCAGTAGTTCCTGAGAAAATTAGAGTTAAAAGTACATATATATCTATGGCCGGGGAGGATCCACGGACCCTACTCGCACCGTAAGCGCACCCTCCCCGAACCGAGCGCGCACCCTCCCGATTGCGCGCTGAATGCTAATTGGCTGTCGAGTGTCGGTCTACATTCGAAACCAGGAACTGTTGGCGGCCATTTTCTGCCTCGGTAGAAGCGAGGCTGAAGAAGGAAGGGGAATAAGTGTGTAAAACATATAAAGGGGGCAGAGTGGAAATACTCTGACCCTCTAGAGGTGCTTAGGGGGTCCCAGAAGGACCCCCTGGGGCCCCCTTTTAAAAAAAACAAAACACGGAATGCGCGCACGGTGCGCGCATTCTATCGCGTTTGGTGCACGGATCCTCCCGTGTTGGGTGCGTGGATCCAAGGAAAAAAAATTTGAAAAAAGACAAGAAATCATTGGTTGTATGACAACTTTCTACACTGAAAGGTAGGGTGTATATTTCTGTTTTTTAAAGGCATGATTCTTATTGGTTAACAAAAACTGATTGTAAGGAACATTATATATGATAAGCTGATATGTTGAAAAGTCAAGCACACTTGCTGTCTTGTTTAGCAACATTGTATGCTGAACTTGTGACCTGTGTGCTCAGTGCAGTGTTCCATGACCTGTTTCTATGGTAACAGGCAGAAGGCAGATTGGGGGAAGGGTTGAAATGTATTTCATTTGGAAAGGGTTGAACTGTTTAAACAATAGAAATGTGTGTTTGCTTTTGAATTTATGTGTGAAGGATTGTGATTTGAGGTTTACATGTATATGTGTGGAAAATGAAAGGTAAACTTTTCCATTCTTTGTTTTTGCTGAGAGGTGCACAGTGCAGAGATTCTGTAAAAGAAAATCTGGTGTGTGACTGATATACTTCTTAATCTACAAAACAACTTGAAAGGTGAGTTATTTAATTGTGAGGGGATGTATGTAGACTATTTTGATTTTAATCAGACTAATGTATTTCTCCTGCTAAAGTGTAGGGAGTACTTTTTTTCTCTACAATCTTATTGACAGTGTGTGTGCATGTAGAAACCATTCTGTGATAAGCATTTGTGTTTTTCATGTGTTTGCAGACAGATAACTGTGATGTTTTTATATTTTGGTAGAATTAGAAACCAGTCATTGTTTATGAATGTGTGAAATGAGTTATGTTTCTATATTAAAATGTAGTACTCCTTCTAGATGAAGAAATGTGTTTTGGTATAGTGGAAGGGATAGTGTTGTTTGTCTAGAATCACACAGTGAGTATGTGTGCATTTGGGAACCACTGTGAGAAAAGCATTTGGTAACATCGTGTATTTTCTGACAGATAACTGTTTTAAAACCTTTCATGTTGTCAAGTTTTAGTAGCATTAGAAGCCAGTCTTTGCTTATGCGTTGATTAAATGAGTTAGGCTTTGACACAAAAGTGCAGTCCTGAAATATGTAGATTGTGTGCAGTTCCCTTATCACTTCCACAGTAGTGAATGATTTTTGGTAAACTCCTAGGTATAGTGGTTGTTGTCTAGAATCACACTGTGAGTCTGTGTGCATTTGGGAACCACTGTGAGAGAAGCATTTGGTAACATTGTGTATTTTCTGGCAGATAACTCTTTTAAAACCTGTCATGTTGTCAAGTTTTAGTGGCATTAGAAGCCAGTCTTTGCTTAAGCGTTCATTAAATGAGTCATGCTTTGAAACTAATGTGCTGTACTTAAATATGTAGATTGTGTGCAGTACCCTTACCTCTTCTAGACTAGTGAATGAGTTTTGGTAAACTGCTAGGGATTGTGTTGCTTGCCTAAAATCACACTGTGAGTCTGTGTACATTTGGGTAAGGATTGTGATAGAAGTGTTTGGTAACATCGTGTATTTGCTGACAGATAACTGTTTTAAAATCGGTCATGTTGTCAAGTTTTAGTAGCATTAGAAGCTAGTCTTTGCTTATGCATTGATAAAATTAGTCAGGGTTTGACACTAAAGTGCAGTATCATGTACTAGTCTCTTCACTGTGCCAGAACTGAAAATTTAAAAGTTTTACCCAGGCACTGTCCTAGCAGTAGTCTTATGATTTAGTCAGTTTCCAAGTACTCATGTTGTAAACCATACATTACCACATAGACTGCTTCAAATGTCTGTGCAGTATGCATGCAGTCTTCTAACATACTATACACTTGTCTTTCACATCTTCAATTCCCTAGTCAGTATCCATTCAGTTCAGCAAACATCCTGTCACTCCCTTTGCACTCCTCTAGTGACCCATTCAGTACCAAGTACTAATCCATTCACTGTGTCAAAAGCCAACCACTTATAGATTCACCCAGGCACTCTCCTTGCTGTACTCTAATCATTCCGTCAGTTCCCAAGTACTCATGCAGTGAGCCACGCCTTAGCACATAGACTGCTTCAAATGCCTATTCACTATGCATGCAGGCCTCTAACCACCTACACAGTTGTCTTTCACACCTTCAATTCCCCAGTCAGTATTCATACACTTCTAGCAAACACCCTGTCACTCACCCAGTGTGTCTCCTTATAGTACTGTAATCATTCAGTCAGTTAGCATGTAGTCTTTTAGTGAGGTAGGCTTTAGGGCATGAACTGCTTCAAAGTAGTATGCACTATGCATGTAGTGTTTTAACCATCGTCACACTTGTGGTTCAGGGCTATAGTTTCTTAGTCAGTTTTTATATAAAATGTGTTTGTACAGTAATGGAATAGTATAAGTTTGAAAGTTATTAATATACATTTATTTGTGATTCTTTTTTACAGATACAGAACAGGAGTGTTTCTCATCTGTTTGCACTCTTCTCGTGCAAGATTGTTTGGATGAAGGGTCCTTCGGTGGTTCATCATACTTGCCGTGCCGTACGAGTATTTCTTGTTAGGATCCCCTTGCAACAGAACTCTTTTGCATATCTTGCACGTGACCAAGGTGACATTGATCTTTGTTTGCCCCTCGGGAAAAGTAAAAAATTTCCACACCACTGAAGGAAAACGTTGTGGGCGTGGTGCGTCCTCCAAAAATTCATCCTTAGATTCGGTGAATATTTTAAAGCGACAACATTTACAGTTTTTGTAAGTTAAACTTATGAAATGTTATTAGCTGTAAGCATTTTATATATCTGTGATTTGTATCTTGTGGTATTTTGTTGAGAATAGCATGTTGTTTTTTTTTTAACAATCTTTTTGATTGTTTTTATTTTTGCCCGCTGTTAAGTGATGAATACGATTGAAATCACTATTTTTAGTGAAATTTAATATATTCTGAGAACAGCAAAAAAGGCAAACACATTACTTTGTGGAAATTATGCTGTGTTGTAAAACATGTATTATTACATGTTATAATTTTTTTCTTCTTTTCTTTCACAGATCCAAATTTAAAAACAAGCAATTTATATGAATTTAGATTGCAATGAAAATCTGAAAAAAATTGATACCATTTTTTATTGCTATTACTGTGAAGGTAAGTTTAACTATGTCTCAATATGCAGAATGAGGAGGTCTGCAAGAAGCTACAAAGTTGAAACACGTTTCTAAAAATACTCTGTTTATACCTATGTAGTTTTGAAATCTGACCATAATCAGATATCATGTGACCTGCAAAAAAAGAGATTTGAGGGGTCCATAATATTTCCCATTGTAGCTATTGAAGGACCACAATTATTTCAATCATTCTTCTTTGAACATCTTTGCAGACAAAACTCTGTGCTTACCTTCTATCATTCGCAAGGAATTTTTAAACTGGAAATACGTCACTTTTTGTAACATAGTTATTGCGCAAGACACTCTTTCATATTTACAAAGAGAGGAAAAGGCACTCTGTGCACTTTTTATACTCCATGTAAATACAACCTCATCATGCACACCAGTTTGCGTTGAAAAGGTGTTCTATAAGTATTGTTGTGCATGATTGCACTGAATACTCATAGAACAAGACACATGTCTAGATTTGTCAGAAATCATAAAACTCAATTTGTGTGTGAATGCTGCACCATTCTAAAATTGGTGTAGGAAAGCACAACAAGGAGAATTGTTTTCATTTCTCCAAATTTTTACATCTTCAATGCATGCTAAAATGCTCAGCATACATTGAAGGAGAAAAATGCCTTTACTGATTGTTTTTGTGCAGCAAGGTGTGTCTTCCTGCACAAAAACAAACATCACATGACACAGATATCCTTGCACTATGGTGCAAGGGTGCCTGTGTCACCACATGGCTGCAGTTTAAGCAGCCATGCAGAGAGAAGCATAGATTTGCAACATATTTATGTACATATGTTGCATCACTGTGCTTCGGAACTACTACAGCTCACTGTAGTTAATGAGGTTACTGTGTGATGCTGCAGCACTTCCTCATAGTTCTGCACTCATACATTCACCATACACTACTAATGCATTCGTTCAGTCAATTACGTACTACACATACATTCATCTAAACTTACCAGACAAACAAACAAATATAGCTCTTTTTTTAAACCAGGAAAGTTAGTTCTTAGAAGAACTTTTGTTTTTCTTCCTTTTTGTTTTTTAATTTTTTTGTACTTTTTGGAACAATTTTGTTATTTTTTTGTTTTTTTCAAAAGGAAAAAAAGACAACAGGAGGGACAAAACAGTCAACTTCTGCAAAAAAAAAAATAAACACAAGTTTAGCACTTGTGGTTTTGCTGCGCTCGGCTGATTAGTTCAATTGACTGCTCGCCGTAACATAGTAGTTTGTTGCATTTAATACAACTAATTTGTGGTTTTCCAAATTCTGGACGTATGTCCGGGTGAGTGCTCGATGGTGATGCTGCAGAAGTGCTTTCCACTGCTGGCTGAGGCTGCTGTCGGAATCTTCTGCATTCCTGCTTGGCCAGGTTCACGGGATGTAGAGTCTTCAGGTGTTTTAACATACTCGCAGTCCCACAAGAGTATTTTTTTGATGGATCTCCTCTGGAAAGGACTCTTTGACATATTTTACATGTCACTTTAGTTGAATTAGTTTTATGTTGTCCTTCTGGGAAGGTAAAACATTTCCACACCACAGAGGTGTATCTTTCTGTGCGTGCAGGTTCCACAACAAATTCCTCATCGGACGAATGGTCTGATTCTGATGGTGGCTGCTGTGCAGAAGCCATTGTCTTCAGAAAAATTGCAGCTGTGGAAATCTTCCCCAAAAAGTTTCTTCTAGTTCTAAGGTGTGAGATGTTCCTCCAAAGAATCTCAAAGAAGAATCATTGAAATGGGTGGGGCCTTTCAATAGTTAGAATAGGAAGTGTAATGAACCAATCAAATCTCTTTTTTTGCAGGTCACATGGGAATCGCGCACCCTGCGCTTATGCATCACGCACCCAGCGCGCATCTGCGAAATTCAATTAAAAAGAAATATAGGATTAGATATAAAAATATATTACTTTTAACACTAGTTTAGAGTTTGTCTTCAATTAATATTTACATGAAATACATATATATATGCTTTTTTAAATGTTAAATATTTCGCCGGATCCGCGCATCCATCGCGTCATACACGCATATGACGCATCGCAGAAGCAGGCATGCGTCGCGTTACGTACATCGTACATGTCGCGTATAGGCTTGGAGTTGCGTACCGGTCGCATTGGAAACACGTGCCCAAAGCATACCGTGCACGGATGCTTTCGCGTAGGGATCGAGAACGGTGCGCATAGGGTGCACCAATCCCCAAAAAATGGAGAAAAAATTAAATAAAACATAAAGTTTTGAAAATATAGTTTAAAAATAGTTTTAAACATATAAAAAATATTTTTAAAAAACCCAATAAAAACAAATAATATTTTTTAATTTTTAAAAGAATTAATTGAAAAAATAAGTTAAAAAAATGGTGATAAAATAGTATTTCAAAAAAACATAATTAATGAAATTGACACACTGAAATTGAAAACTATAGAAATCCAATGAAAATCATTAAACATGATATCTTTAGAGATAAGTTATAGATAGGAATTAGCATTTACAAAACCTTTGAAATTCACTGAAAAAAAGTATAGGTTTCATACACGTTATAGTTAGGAATTGGCATTTAAAAAACCTTTGAAATTCACTGAAAAAACCATAGGTTTCAGGGGCGTTATAGTTAGGTTTTGGCATTTAAAAAACCTTAGAAATTCACTGAAAAAACCATAGGTTTTAGGGGCGTTATAGTTAGCTGGACATTTCCCTCGTACAAACCCTAGAAATTCCCCCGTTATAGTTAGTTCAGCTAACTATATCTCGTGCCCCCGCAATGCACTGCTGATGACGTCACATATTACATCACTCATGGCATGGTCAGTGACATCACTGATGACATCACTGATGACATCTCAAATGACATCACTGATGACATCATCCATGTGATAAATTAGTGCATCTTCTCACACCCTAATATAACCTTTGATACACCGACTCAAAATTTCAGATGGCCATTTTGAAACCCATAGATACTCCAATACCAATAACTACATACCCACTCATTGACTCTTAGGTCTACATACACCTCCACTCACTCACCTGTACAGTCACTCATACTTACAGTCACTCCGTACAAGACTATCATATGCATTTATACACCTATATAGACACTCACACACCGCCAATCATCCATTGAGGTACTGACACACCTAGTCAGTCGTGCAAGAAATTAAACACAGTCCAATTTACTCACCTATACAGTTAAACACACTCAAGTTCACTTACTCATAAAAATAGTACCACATTCTTACGCTCTTATACAATCATTGATACAAGCACACACTCATCCATACAGCCACTCTCACAATCACACACTCTCACATATACCCACTTATATACTCTTACACACATATATACTGCCTTTCACATATGTAGTCAGTCACATGTACCACTGAGATATACATTCAATCCCTAACACACCCATACATACACTCACCCAACCATACAGTCCATCACAGATGCACTCTTAAAACCATGGACCCATAGAATCACCCACTCACACATCTATGCATAGAGTCACACACACCCTACCCACACAGACACTCAGGCACCCATAGAGATACTCAGACAACCAATCAATAACCCATATAGACACTCATATAGCTATTCACAAAACCATGGAGCCACTTATACACCTACACACAGACACATACAGACATTCACACAGTTTAGTCACTAGTCTGCAGTAAGATACATTTAATGACTCACTTATAGAGTCAGTTACGCACCTAGAAAATCATCCATTCACACACTTGTACACCCACTCATTCTTCAACAGACCTTTCCCAATATATATTAAACATATTAAAACTGTACAGAAACACATACTCACTGGATGATGTCATCAGTGATGTCATTTGAGATGTTATCAGTGATGTCATGAGTGATGTCATGAGTGATGTCACTGACCATGTCATGAGTGATGTAATATGTGACATCATTAGCAGGGGCGCGAGTTATAGTTAGCTGAACTAACTATAACGGGGGAATTTCTAGGGTTTTGTACGGGGGAAATGTCCAGCTAACTATAACGCCCCTAAAACCTATGGTTTTTTCAGTGAATTTCTAAGGTTTTTTAAATGCCAAAACCTAACTATAACGCCCCTGAAACCTATGGTTTTTTCAGTGAATATATATATATATATGCGTTTTGGCTGGGAAACCGGCAATTGGGATGTACGTGAAGCATGATCATTGAAACAATGCTGTGGACAGGTCTGTGAGTCTGTCTAACCAGTATCATTGTTTGTTTTTGGAATACAAGTGCAGTTATTCCAGTGACATGCAAGCTTAAATTTTAGATACTGAAGATCTCAGATACAATCTTCATAAGCAAACCCCAGCAACTTCAAAATAACTGGGCATTACACAAACATAATGCCTAACCTCTAAAACATTATAAATCAATCACCTTACATTTGGATATGCGCTATATTTCTTACAATGTCTGTTAGGGTGTGTAAAATGCTAATTTACATGGGGCCTAATTTATGAGGTTTTGGCATAGGGCAGCGCCGCAAGGAATTTTTCTGCCCTGCCCTACGTCAAAACAAAAGGGCAGGAATGTGCTGTACCTTTGTGATACAGTGCATTACTGTCCTTTTCCCCAGCGCCGGAGCACAATGGGCTACCTCCACGATGCATTGCACACATATTCTGCAACAGACATCGATGGTATTCCATCAATGTGCAGGCTCTGGTATATATGGGAAAAAGTGATGTACCGGCAGCACAAGGACTCCTTCATTTGCACATAGCCCTCATTTGTAGGTCTCACCTGACCCAGCGCATGTACTGGTCTGGCAAGACTTATTGAGAGGGCTCCAAAAAGTGCTACCAGGCCAGCCTAGAGCTACAGTGCATGTGCGGGGGCGCGCGCGCCGCGCTGTACCACGATTACTTTCACTTTAGCGGCCGCACGGCCGCTCTGATGTTTGAGCGTGATCGCGATCACTTTCACTTTCGCAGCCGCACGGCCGCTTTACATAGCCAATAGGTCTCGCTTTTGGGACCTTATAAGTATTTAGTTATGCACTTATAAGGTCCCAAAGGCGAGACCTATTGGCTATGCCAATGCTTGTTAGTGCTTGGTACTTATCCAGTAGCCACATGTTGCCAAATTCTCTCCAGCTATCTGCTGGGCAAGAGGTGACATGCGGAATACGAAGCTGTCATGGGTACTGCCTGGAAAACACTGCATGCACATCTATGAATCACCCACTGGCATCACAGACAGCCTGCATATTGATGGAATACTGATATTTGTTGCAGAATATTTGTGCAATGAGGCCGGGTGGCTAAAGGGCCGCATGGGTACACCTAGCACATGTGGGAAGCGAGAGATGGGCTAGAAATCCCTAGCTGCCCTTTGTTTGCTGGCCAGTGTATGGGGCTTTCGTATGTGGAGGTGGGCTCCAGAATTGATGCAGCCTAGTACCTGATGCAAGCACCGTGACTGGCTTGCTTGAGAGATGCCAACAAGGTCACTGGAGACCCTTTGGAATGACTCAGTCGCAAAGAAATGGAGAGCAGACAGGACCTTGAGATCGGCTGGAAAGGCATGGGAGCAGCACATCACAGAGTCAAGTTCCTGCTCCAACTCACACACCATCTCCAAGATGACTTCTGGAGGGAAACGTTATCGGGCCCTGATATCTTGGCTGGACATTACAAATAGGTTGATCCTTTGTCCGAAGATCCTTTCAACTCTCCTCCTCCTCCTCCTCAAGTCTTCTAGCCACATGCAAAGGGGCAGAGCAACAAACACATTCAGTGACATGTTGAAAGAGTTTCTGTGTGTCTGCTCTGCTTTCATATGTGCTGCAGGGCTGGGATTGGCTGTTGGGCTACAGTGAGTCAGCTGATGCATGGTGGGGGATGGGAGGCACTTGGACAGGTTTTTTAGCATTGAGGAAAATGCTCAACTGAATGCAGGTATTCCGGCCCGGGAGATTACAGTCTGGGTGCGGAAATTCTGACACAATTGCGGGATTTCCACTTCTGGTGTCGAAATTCCGCTCCAGGTATGGAAATTCTGGCCCGAGTGCGGGCGTAAAGTTAGGAGTTGTAAGTGATTTCTGTGAATACCGAAAATTGTAAGTGCCTTCTGTGAATACCAGAAGTAGTACGTTTAGGATTTTGTCTCAGATTAGTTCTGTGAATTTGCCCCACCATGCCAAACTGCAGCACCTCAGCCTTGCAGTACTGAAGCCCATCATTGGCCTACCAAACTCTGAAAAATAATAATTTGGCAAATCATTTTGAAAATATTCTCCCCATGTTCATTGTTTATAACAGTTGCAGATGCCGGGTGAATGGAGTCAGCTGCTGATAGAATAACTAGCAATTGTGCGCATAATTAAATTAGTCAGGATTCATATGCAACAGATACTGTTCTCCAGTATTGCCCATAAGATTTGGGATGAATAAAACATCATTTTTCAAAGATGTAAAATAATCTTGGTGTGCCAAAACTCTAGTCCATTTCTCAATGTCAATACCTTGCATTATTTATGATTACCAAATCTGTCACACATGTCTCCTTGAAACATTCAAACAGCAAAATCCTCCCTTTATTGCACCCGTTGGCAACAATTCTGCTCTAGTGGATTCAGAGGTAATGCAAATGTTACACAAAGGATCAATCCACAAAGTGACCAACTCAAAGGGTGTTTTGTAAGTACGGTTATCCTAGTGAAAAAGAAAGACAAGGGCAGCTGACCAGTCATAAATCTGAAAGATCTAAACACATGTTTGATTTACAGAAAATTCAAGTTGGAAGGAATCCATCTTCTAAGGGACATTTTGCAAGAAGGAGACTGGCTTGTGAAGATAGATCTCAAAGACTTCACAATCCCGATGGACCCACACCGTAAGAAATATTTACTTTTCAGTCAAAGGGTGCTCTTTACCAGTTCAGTTGTAGTTTGCCCTCCTTTTGGACTTTCCTCTGCTTTAACAAGGTCCTACGACCAATTGTGTCCTCACTGAGAAGAAGGGGAGTAAGACTAATAATATATTTGGAATACATACTTGGGATGTCTCAAGATCGAGAAGACCTATTAACGCATATGAAATGGTCAAAGACACTCTTAGAAGAGTTACGCTTCATTATCAACATAGAGAAATCTATTCAGGTCCCAATGCAGGATAATGAGTTATTGGGTTTTCAGGTACATACCATCAAGTCTCAGTTGCTTCTACATCAGAAGAAGCTATAGAAAATTACGAAAGAGGTAGTTTATGTTCTTTCAAAAGATGTGGTGAGTCTAAAAGGTTTGACAAGATTTGTCGTATTACTGTCCTCTTCAATACAGGCTATCTACCCGGGACCCTTGCATTACAGGGCACTTCAGAGACTGAAGACCTTGGTTCTAAGGAAGGGTCTTTGGTTAAAAGACTCAGTTCCATTATCCCAGGAGGCTCGAGAGGACCTCCAATGATGGTTAAGCAATCTGGACAGCTGGAATGGGAAAGCATTTTTGGGAAATATCCCAGAGTTTACAAAATAATCGGATGCCAGCAACCTGGGCTGGGGTGTGAAGATGGGAGAGATAGAGACAGGGGAAATGGTCAAGAGAGGAACTATCCTTACACGTAAATTGCCCTGATGAGTTTCAAGGACACCCTAAAGAACAGCGTTGTCATAATCTGACTAGAAGTATCCTATCAACTGCCTGGGGGGAGCAAGATCAAAACAACTTGATGACCTAGCTTAAAAAAATTGGTATTGAGCCTGTTGTAACTGCATCAGAATCTCCCCACAGGTTTCACTCCGACTGCCATCATCCTAACACAGCATTGGACTGAAACCTATGATGGTCGGAGGCTTTCTGCCCGAGATCGTAATGATGCCCTCAATTATTTCTAGAAATGCTTGGAAAAGACCACCCAAATTCTATTCCACTTTCTTGAAGCACTCATAAAAGATCAAAGTTACCATGAACTATGACTAGAATAACCCCTAACAGAACTTAAACCAAAAACATCCAAACAAATGAATCTTATCCTAACAAGCAATATGTGCCCATTAACCAACAACCAATGCCAGAACCCAACTAAAAAACCTAATCAACATTAATTAAATGCAACTAAAACTAGATTTAAATGAATTACCCAGCAAAAACATACACAGTTTTATTTATGATAAACTATTAACAAATTGTTTATCAATCTAAATAGCAATAAACAAAGCAAGAAACACAATTTCAGAATAAGAAAATAAAATGAATTTATATTTATTGAAAAACACCGCTAAATAAAACAGGCACAACAAAATAAGCTACACATACAAACAGTTCATAATATAACACAATAAGATTACACATATTTGCAGAATAGCAAAATATAAGCAAAACAATTAAACATTCCCACTAAACAAATACAGAAATAAAACAAACAATTTCTCACAGTTTTTTAGCTGTAGTTCAAACAATGTGACATCTGAAACAAAATATAACCCATAAAATAATTGCAAGAAATGTACTCCAGATATGCAAAAATACCAGTAAAAATAGAATCCATCCAGTAGGAACAAATAATTAATGGGAAGCCATCCCAACACTAAAATAAACTAAAAACACAAAAACCTAGGAAGAATCAAATAAGAAGCTGGGAAAACAAATCTCAAATATTTTTCATTCAGAAACATAAAATGAAAAATGCATCCACCATCTGAAAAATGCATCCCTATTTCTAATAACTTGCAAAATAAAGCGCAGGAAAAACTCACCCTCCAAACATTTCATACATAAACACTAACAAACAAATCAAAAAACATAACATTGGTCATATACATCCATCAATCTAAAATTGAAAATACATTAAAAATAAATCAAATTCAAGCCTACTGCGTGCACATCAAAAGATTACAACAAACACCACACTAACTACGATCTAAAAAAACATATAAACATACAAACTTTACCTTAACTAACAATGCACCATTCCCAAGACATTATAACCATAGAAATGTATTCAAATTAAACTTACCTTCGTTAGGGAACAGCAACAAGGAAATGCTAACTTTTATAGGTGACAGCATCCAGCAGAGATGAAAATAGACTACAAACTTTAAGCAAGCATTTAAAAATGGCGGAATATGAAAATAAATGAGATCTATCTTACTAAGGAAACTTATGAAATAAAACAAGTAAAATAATATATTTGTTTTAAAAATCATATTATAAAAATGTATTTATGCTTTCAAATACTATTGAAGTGCATAATTATTTGAATTGCAGTGTTTTTAATATATAAAAATATACATAATTAAAATACAAATGGATAAATGCAAACCCTTTCAGTTAAGCAATGTTAAGAACAATATGCATGTAAATGCTTATAAAATCTTTTTACCAAAATGTGTATGCAAAGAAATATAACTTATTTTTCTGGTTACAGAGTTTTAAAAAGTGCACTTAAACATATTCATGTATATACTTTGATAAAATTTTTTGTAACAGTTAAAGAAAATATACAAACATTATAATAATTTAAAAAAATAATTAAAGTGTAAATCATTGCACAATGAACTATAACTACATTAACTCTGAATTAATCAACTAAAGCAAATTGAACACTATTTTTTTTACTTACTTTAATTATTTCTGTTCCAGACTGAACCACATTAGAGTAAATGATGTACTTTGACGATTTGGCGGGGGGGGGGGGGTCAAAATTTACTATTCACACTGCAGATGTAACCGCATTAGAAAAAGCGTTGGACTTTGTGGGGGTCAGATTTACTATTCTCACTACAATTTGACCACATTGGGGAAAGTTTTTGATTTTAGGGGGTCGGCTCTTAATAGTCCCACTCCAAACCTAACCACATTGGAGAAACTGTTGGACTTTGTGGGGCAGGGTGGTGTCAGCTTTAGTATTTGCACTTTAAATTGAACCGCACATTGGGAAAAATGTTGGACTTTCACATTCACATTCAAATCTTAAGAACATTCTATTTAAATCTAACTTATTAAAAAAATATTAATAACCCTTATTTCTTACACATAGAAACCTCAAAAAACATAAACTTAATAACATATTACATACAAAAGAAAAATGTCTATTTTTTATAAATAGAAAAATATATATAAACTAAATTAAATTGAACACTTTTTAAAATATAATTTCAAATTATGAAGTCAAAATGAAAAATTAATACCACACAAAATGTATTCACTTGATTTTTCACAAATTGTTTAAATTAATTTAAATATAAACCGAACAATACAGTTAAAAAGTAAGAAGCAATAAAACAATTACGCTTTTGATTATGACAAATATGAGATTTAAATAAAAATAAAATAGTCGGGGGCGTGGCCAAGGCGCCAATCAAGATGGCCGCCTAAAGGTTTAGCTCTGCCGCTTCGGGACATTCTGTGGACCCGCCGACATGATTTTCCCATAGCACCGCCTTCAAAACGCCTGCATCAGGTTTCAGAATGCTTGCTGCCTCCGGTGAGAACACTTTGGGTTTAAAGCACGTTGCGCTTCATAACTTTATTGCCGCCACATCATTTCCCTCATGACGGCCGCCATTTTGGGTGCGCACGTTTTTTTTTTCTTTACGCGCTTGCACAGGAGTGCCTTCTTCATGTTGACTGTTTCTTTTCCTCAACGCTCAACACCTTAATAGGGAGGAACCTATTTTATTGAGTTATGCCTTTCTGTGGTTACAAACCATCATCTGTTTCCTCATGAAGATTGTCCTAAGTGCAAATCTTTGGAATGTTGTCATGCTTGTTGCTCAGGCTTGTTAATCAACAGACTCCCGGCTTGCATTTTTTGCTCCGCTCATTATTTTATGGAATTTAACTCCACTACTGCTGCCTGCTCATCTCTCCTGGCTTGTATGTTTTTTGACCACCTACTGCGCAGTACTTAAGTTCATTTTTTACTATTTATGTGCCTTATATTAGATTTTTGACACGGTTTGTGAGGGGAACACTTTTATATCACCATCCCCCAACACAATAGTGCACCAGTCATTCTACGAGCTGACAGAAGTCTAACTATCTATGGGCAAGCTGCGCAACCCAAAGTTTGTGTTTGTGCCTTCAAAAAACACCTCAGTGGCAACATCTTCATCTCCCTCAGTAACTGTGTCCTCTTCTAATTCTGTTCAGATGGCGGGAGTTACCTCTAATCGCTCTTCTTCGATGCAGTCCACTCCAAACAAATCCTCTCCTCCTTCCACATCAACTAAACACCTGAAACAAGATCCTCCGTCTCCTGATAAACCAACTTCTCCTATCTCTATACTTTTAGAGGAGATACTCGCTCTGCGCCCGTTCGTTGAAGAAACCAATAGTAAAATGCAATTTCTTGAAGAGAAATGGTCGTCTATGGATAACAGAGTGACGTCTGTGGAACAGCAAGTTTCAGAGATACAAGTTAATTCCCAGCGCATCTCTTCTTTGGAAAAATCGATCCAGGCTCTTCAACAACATACTGAGGATTTGGAAAACAGAAACAGAAGGAATATCCTACGCATATACGGATTACCGGGATCTCTGGAAGGGGATGATCCGGTGGTATTCTTCACCTCCTTCCTACCGAAACTTCTGGATATGCCCGCTACTACTTCTCTAAGCATTCAAAGAGCTCACAGACTCGGTCCGCGTTCATCATCCTCAACTAAACCACGAGGTGTTATTATTCTCTTTTTGAAATTTACGGATCTCCTTTCAGTCCTCTCTGCAGCCAGCTCTAAATGTCAGGTTTCCTGGTTGGGCCAGAAGGTGTTTCTTTCTCAAGATGTTTCCAATGCTACTGCGTCTAGAAGAAAAGAATTCCTGAACCTTCGTGCCCCTTTGCGTTCTCTTGGCGCTAGATTTGGTCTGTTCCATCCATGTATCTTCAAAGTCATGTATCAAAACCAAACATGGTCCTTTCAAGACCCTGCAGAACTTAAAAACTTTATTCATATTCATTCTAACAGTGGCATGAATACATCTACTCCTTCTAATGGTTGATTGTTTAACCTTTTTTTTTGTTCCTTACAGGATTTTAGTTACTGTTCTGCACTTATTCTTATCTATCATATAGTAGTTTTGTCTTTTGATGATCTTTAACAGTTTAGTATGGTTTTATATATGTCTCCTTTTCTCAGATAGCATAGGTTGTTAAAGATTATTTTCTCCTTCGTTGTTGTTTGTTGGCTGGTTGTATATCCAGTTTTGTATTTTCCTGCTGTTAACCGTCTCTTTTGTTTTTTCCCATAGACTGGTCGGTGTGTTTAGTCCTTCTTCTCATACGACTTTCCTCATTCATTTCCTCGTCCTGATGCGGCTTGGGCTCCCACCTTCGGGAGGCCTGTCTTGTTGAGTGTCGCCATTGCCCCACTGTCCTTTTTTCCTATGCTCCCCTCAGGTATGTGACTTTCAGTCATCCTTTTTGGATATGTACTGTCTCTTCTTGTATTTCTCTTTTCTTCCAGTTACCTTTTCTTCCTTTCCTTTCCCTTTTACCTGTTGGATTCATCTCTTTTTCCTCTGCCTTTGTCTATTTTTTCCTTTTCTTTATTTGTTGTTTTATCTTCTTCCTCTTCGTTCTTCTTCAGCCCTTTTTCTATACTTCCCCCTTGTTCTCAACTTCTCCTTCTGCTATTTATTGGTATTTCTTTTCCCCTTTTTATCATTGTAGCTTTTGTTTCTATTACATTTTTGCTGTTTTTAAATTCAGAGTTATCTCCTGAAATGTAAAAGGCTTTTATCAATCCTATTAAACGACAGAGTCCTTTCCCACCTAGCTTCATATAATCCAGATATAGTCCTTTTACAAGAAACCCATCTTACAGAAACCGAATCACTTAAGTTAAAAAGAAGCTGGGTGGGTACGGTCTTATTCTCACCTGCTATCAGTAAAAAAAATGGTGTTGCCATTTTATGTCTCAAGAAATTAAAATGTAAAGTTATGTCACAAGGAAATGATACTGAAGGTAGATGGATATTAACTAATTAATTAATTCTGTGCCTTTAACTGTTTTTAATGTTTATGGTCCTACACAGCCTGATTCTTCTTTTTGGCCTTCAATTACGAAAAACTGTATTCAGTATCGAGATGACCTTTTTATTCTAGGTGGGGATTGTAACCAGATTGTTGATCCATTTCTTGACCGCAAGTCTACTGTCCGTTTCATACCTCATAAGACTCACAAACAATTTCTTGACACCATTTCTCAATCACACCTCATTGATTCTTGGAGACTCCTTCATCCTGATACTCTGGATTATTCTTTTTTCTCTCCCCCTCATGCATCTCTTTCTCGTCTTGATTACCTCTTTCTCTCTCAATCCTTGTCTCAAAATTTACTATCATCTTCTAATGAGCCTAAAGTCGTTTCGGACCATGCCCCTGTTGTCACAGACCTTGATTTGCTTCCCCCACATCCGAAGTCTTCTCGTTGGCGTTTCAATAACTCTCTTCTTACTGATCCTCTCTTCTCTTCTTCTTTTCGTTCCTTTGCTAATTAATTTTTTCTCCTTAATAGTAATCCCAATACTCCGCCCCATCTTCTATGGGACTCTTTCAAAGCAACTGCAAGAGGATTTATTATTGATTTTCAGGCACATGCATCAAGCAAAATACCGGTCGCAAACGGGCAGATTCTCAGAATCTGACCCTTTGCTCCCGGTATTTTTGCATTTGGGATGCATCATCCCAAATGCAAAAATCGCTATTTAAGGAATCTCAAAATTGGGATTCCTTAAATAGCGATTGCATTTAAGGAATCCCTAATTGAGATTCCTTAAATGCAATGCATTACAGTTTAAAAAATAGCGATTTCGCTATTAGTGTGAGCAAATTACCATGAGGCTGGACCTCATGGTAATTTGCGAAAACTTAGAAAAATGCACTTATTTGCATTTTTCTAAGTTTCATGTTGCCCACACACATGCCCTTAGAGCATGTGTGTATGCAACATTTGTGCAGAGTGAACATACATGGGTGCAATAGGGTGTCATTTTGACACCCTTGCACCATCGAAATTACGGGAGCAATTTGCGAGTACCTACTGGTACTCGCAAATTGCTCCCGCAATCTCTAATTCATTCCTATGGGCCTCCAGGCCCATAGGAATGAATGGGAAGACATTCCTTAATTGCGACTCGCAATTTGCTAGTCGCAATTAAGGAATTTGTGGGAATCGCTATTTCTTTAGCGATTCCTACATGCATAGGGTTTTGCTATTCCTTAATTGCGATTCCTTAATAATCGCTATTAAGGAATCGCAAAACCCTATGATGATGCATGTGCCTGTTTGTCTCTAAGAAAAAGAAACACTTTCTTCAGAAACGGAAAGCTATCTTGGCTCATATTAAATCTTTGGAGCATAATTTTTACACTTCCTCTACTAATTCTATTTCACCAGACCGTCTGCAAGCTAAATTTGAATTCAATAAATCTTCTACTGATAATTCTTTGTCAATACTTCTTCGCAGTAGTGCTCGTTATTATGGTGGTCGCAATAAAGCAGGGAAGCTATTGGCTAACTACCTAAAATCGCGTAAAGAACGTACTTTTATAGACTCTATATATTCTTCTGATAATTCTCTTCTACACAAAGACCGGGAAATACTTGATCAATTTCAGCTTTTTTATCAAAACCTTTATACGCCAGAATCTCCTCCCACTTCTTCTCTCATTCAGACATATTTTGGAAAACTTCCTCCCCCCTTCACTTCTGACCTTAATTTTTCCGCTCTTGAAGCCGATCTTTCACTCTCTGAGCTCTCCAAGGCTTTGAACACCCTCACTAAAGGTAAATCACCTGGTCCAGATGGTTTTCCAGTTGAATTTTATTTACATTTTTCTGACCTCTTGCTTCCTAAACTATTAATACTCTTCCAGTCTTTCTCTTCATCTGGTAAGGCAGAGGCAACTTTTCAGGAGGCTACCATCTGCCTTATTCCCAAAGAAGGCCGTGATCCCCACTTCTGTAAAAATTACCGACCGATTTCCTTAGTCAATGTTGACTATAAACTATTTGCTAAAATGCTTGCTTTGCACTTAGATCCCCTTATGCCCCATATTATCGGCAAGGAACAGTGTGGCTTTGTTAAAGGTAGACTTGCCTCTGATAATTCACGTCTTTTCCTCAATGTTTTAAGTAAAGTCTCATCCCTTTCTGATGCTCCGTCCATCACCACCCCCTTTTGTACCGTTTTGTTCGCCATAAGTTGGCAGGGTATGCTCAGACGTGAGTCCCTTGCTCACTTTGCCACTGGATTCAAGCAAGCCTGGCTGAAGACTGCTGAAATGCCAGAAACCGGTCCTAGGAAGCTTGTTTCCGGTCCAGGGAAGGCATGGCTTGGCAGTCCGGGCTGGACTGTTCCCATGAGGCACAGGGTCAGACTGATTTGCATATGGCCATGTCTGAACTGGGGTGGCAGAGTGGGCTAAAGAACGGTGATGGATCAAACCCAGATCTGTTGACTGGGTGTGAGTGTTTGATTGGTTCTGATGCTCCGTCCATCACCACCCCCTTTTGTACCACTTTGTTTGCCATAAGTTGGCAGGGTATGCTCAGACGTGAGTCCCTTGCTCACTTTGCCACTGGATTCAAGCAAGCCTGGCTGAAGACTGCTGAAATGCCAGAAACCGGTCCTAGGAAGCTTGTTTCCGGTCCAGGAAAGGCATGGCTTGGCAGTTCGGGCTGGACTGTTCCCATGAGGCACAGGGTCAGACTGATTTGCATATGGCCATGTCTGAACTGGGGTGGCAGAGTGGGCTAAAGAACGGTGATGGATCAAACCCAGATCTGTTGACTGGGTGTGAGTGTTTAATTGGTTCTGATGCTCCGTCCATCACCACCCCCTTTTGTACCGCTTTGTTCGCCATAAGTTGGCAGGGTATGCTCAGACGTGAGTCCCTTGCTCACTTTGCCACTGGATTCAAGCAAGCCTGGCTGAAGACGGCTGAAATGCCTGAAACCGGTCCTAGGAAGCTTGTTTCCGGTCCAGGGAAGGCATGGCTTGGCAGTTCGGGCTGGACTGTTCCCATGAGGCACAGGGTCAGACTGATTTGCATATGGCCATGTCTGAACTGGGGTGGCAGAGTGGGCTAAAGAACGGTGATGGATCAAACCCATATCTGTTGACTGGGTGTGAGTGTTTGATTGGTTCTGATGCTCCGTCCATCACCACCCCCTTTTGTACCACTTTGTTCGCCATAAGTTGGCAGGCTATGCTCAGACGTGAGTCCCTTGCTCACTTTGCCACTGGATTCAAGCAAGCCTGGCTGAAGACGGCTGAAATGCCAGAAACCGGTCCTAGGAAGCTTGTTTCCGGTCCAGGGAAGGCATGGCTTGGCAGTTCGGGCTGGACTGTTCCCATGAGGCACAGGGTCAGACTGATTTGCATATAGCCATGTCTGAACTAGGGTGGCAGAGTGGGCTAAAGAACGGTGATGGATCAAACCCAGATCTGTTGACTTGGTGTGAGTGTTTGATTGGTTCTGATGCTCCGTCCATCACCACCCCCTTTTGAACCGCTTTGTTCGCCATAAGTTGGCAGGGTATGCTCAGACGTGAGTCCCTTGCTCACTTTGCCATTGGATTCAAGCAAGCCTGGCTGAAGACGGCTGAAATGCCAGAAACCGGTCCTAGGAAGCTTGTTTCCGGTCCAGGGAAGGCATGGCTTGGCAGTTCGGGCTGGACTGTTCCCATGAGGCACAGGGTCAGACTGATTTGCATATGGCCATGTCTGAACTGGGGTGGCAGAGTGGGCTAAAGAACGGTGATGGATCAAACCCAGATCTGTTGACTGGGTGTGAGTGTTTGATTGGTTCTGATGCTCCGTCCATCACCACCCCCTTTTGTAGCGCTTTGTTCGCCATAAGTTGGCAGGGTATGCTCAGACGTGAGTCCCTTGCTCACTTTGCCACTGGATTCAAGCAAGCCTGGCTGAAGACGGCTGAAATGCCAGAAACCGGTCCTAGGAAGCTTGTTTCCGGTCCAGGGAAGGCATGGCTTGGCAGTCCGGGCTGGACTGTTCCCATGAGGCACAGGGTCAGACTGATTTGCATATGGCCATGTCTGAACTGGGGTGGCAGAGTGGGCTAAAGAACGGTGATGGATCAAACCCAGATCTGTTGACTGGGTGTGAATGTTTGATTGGTTCTGATGCTCCGTCCATCACCACCCCCCTTTTGTACCGCTTTCTATCCCTATTGCGGCTATCTCTGTTGATGCAGAGAAAGCATTTGACAGAGTTGACTGGTCTTTTTTGCTCGCTTCATTACGTTGGCATGGTTTTGGTTCTAATTTTATATCTCTTATATCTCTGAGTATTCTGCTCCTAAAGCTTTGGTTCTAGTCAATGGACATATTTCTTCTTATTTTCCTCTTCAACGAGGCGTTCGTCAAGGCTGTCCTTTATCTCCTCTTCTTTTTGTTCTAGCCCTTGAACCCTTTTTGGCCTCTATTCGTAGCAATGACTCCATTTCAGGTTTCCCTTATGGTGACAACCAGTTGAAACTCTCTGCGTATGAAGATGATATTCTTCTATTCATTTCTGATCCAGAATCTTCTATTCCCCCTTTATTATCTGAATTTAATACCTTTTCACAGGTATCTGGGTACAAAATTAACTCAGATAAGACTGAAATTCTTCCTCTTACAAAATTCTGTCTACCCCACTTCTTCTCCTCTACTGGGTTTGCTTGGAATAATTCGAAAATTAAATATCTAGGAATATGGTTCTCTAACTCCATTACTTCCTCCATCAAATTAAATATGTCCGCAGTTCTATCTCGAATTGAAAAATCATTTTCTATTTGGAACCCCCTTTTTCTTTCTTGGTGGGGGCGCTTGGACTCGATCAAGATGATGATAGCCCCTATTCTAATTTATATTTTCTCTATGCTTCCTGTTCACATTCCCGCGATTTACTACAAACGTATTGATTCGTGCCTCTCTAGATTTCTTTGGAATAATAAGAAAGTCAGGATAGCTTTATCAACTCTTCGGAAACCTAAATCTATTGGTGGAATTATTTTCCCAGATTTCCGTCTATACCATAAATCCTTTTCACTACGTCAGGCTTCCAGATGGCTAACTTCAGAACCATCTCCTTTCACTCCCCTTTGGCTCCTCATTGAACAAACATTATTGTTTCCCTTCTCCTTCAATGAAATTATTCGCTTTTCTGCCAAGACTCTCCATACATCCCCTCCCTTATTTAGAAATACTTCTTCCCTTTTAAATTCCTTGGTCCGTCCTACTACTTTTACCAGTGAATCTTTCTTAGATACCCCCATCTGGCATAACTCGCTTATTCTTGTAAATAATAGACCCATTTTTTGGAATACTTGGAGGTTAAAGGGTATTATGTGGGTTAATCAGCTCTTTGATGGTGTATCCCCTTGCTCCTTTCCTCAATTTCAAATCTTATTCCACTGCCCTCGATCCTTTTTGCATAAATTCACCACTCTTATGGCGATTGTTCTTGACGTTTATTACTCTCTTCCTTCCTTATCTTCTTCTGTTACCCAAAGTCCTCTTCTCAAAATACTTCTTACCCTTCCTAAAGCTTCTCTCATTTATAAAATGTTTTCATCTCCCAATCCAGATCGTGTCAAGTCTAAATTGGAACTCTCTTGGGAAGCGGATTTGGGATGTGATTGGCCCGTTGCTCTTTGGGATAAACTTTGGTCCAGATCCTTAAAAATTTCTCGTTCTGCCTCTCTTACTCAATCTTTATTTTTTCTCTATCACAGACTTTATCTCTCTCTGCTTTCCCTGTTCCGTTTCTCTATTTCTCCTGATGCTAATTGCTGGACGTGTGGTTCTCCTAATGCCGATCTTCTTCATCTTTTCTTTCTCTGTCCGACTTTTTCTAAATTCTGGGATGCGGTCTGGTCATATATATCTCGTCTTTTTACAATTTCCATTCCTTACTCTATACCTCTTCTATTTTTGAGTTGCCTTTCTGATTCTTTGGATCTTCCTCCACATTCCCATGGGCTTCTTGACCTTATGCTTGCTCTTGCTTTTCAACACATCTCTTTTAACTGGAAATCTCTCACAAATATTTCCATACAATGTTGGTGGAACTCTCTCTGTCATTTTCATAGACTTGATGTCGCCTTTGCTTCCTCCTGCAATCCAGCTCATAACAGGGATCTCTTCTGGTTACCTCTTACCGCATACTTGGACCGAATGGCTCTAAAGAATCTTCCACATATCAATGCGGAAAATTTTAAACCTCCTTGAAATAATCAAATTTTTCCTCCTTTTCATGGCTGTTATGTTATATAAGTATCTAAGCTGAATATTTTGTATTGCTTTCTTTTACAGTTTTTTTTTGCTTGTTTATTATATTCCTTGCCTCTTTTATATTTCAGTATTACTTTTCCCTATCCTTCCCCCTTCTCCTCCCTCCATCTTCCCTTCCTCCTTCTCCCTTTCCCCCTCTTTATAAAATTTACAAATAGCTTTTTATTCTTTATGCTGGCAACACAGAAATGAGGGTAGAGGCTGTTAGAATCCGCACTCAGCAGATGAACAGTGTCTAGAGTTACAAAATAGCGCAAAGAACCAAGGAGTACTCCCCTCTATACTCCTTATTTAGGAACAAGTCCTACAATAACATTTAATGCACAAAGGTTCAGCACTATATAGAATATATGTATTATATCAAAATTCACAGTGATTTTGCACATAAATAAATCATCCAACATGTATAATTCTTGAAGTAGTTCTTCTTTATTTTTCTTTAAAATGTTTTCTTTATTTTCCAGAAATCAAGGAATCATAGCCATAGCCAACGCGTTTCGTCTCATAACGAGACTTCTTCAGGGCTTCACAGTAAGACAGAGCGTAGTTTCATATATTGTTTTTACAATTCTGTATTTTTGAGAATTCCAACGTTCCAAAACTTCTATGTAGTATACAGTTTCCGCAGTGGCATGGTAACCCGTAGCGTGTGAGCTCCTTTTGTTTCAGTTTCCATCTTCCCTTCCTCCTTCTCCCTTTCCCCCCTCTTTATAAAATTTACAAATAGCTTTTATTCTTTATGCTATTTGATGTCAGCTTAGTTTGCTTGTTTTGATATCATATTTGAATTTGCTTCCTTGTTTGCTGATATCTCTATGTATTAAAATTTCGCTCAATAAAGCTTTTCAAACATAAAAAATAAAATAGTCAACAAAAACTCACTTCCCATCAAATTCCCCTGGTAATCCTGTAGCCCAGTCCTAAAACACCTGAAAACAAATTAATATACATTTTAATAAAAATTAACAAAAGGAAACACAATCTTTAATTATTAAAATAGCAACAAAACTTAAACCAAATTTCTTAAAAGTAATAACCTGTGACAACATTTCGCGACCCACCTCCCTTTAATATGCATGAGGTGGGGTGATTTTTAAATGTATCTGAAGCATCCTGTTGTAGCGCATTGTCATTTACATAAAGCACACTTTCCATTGAAATGGCCATTACCTTTGCACAAACATACCATGTTACTTATTAAACCATATACCATACAGTGCTCAAATGATAATGTGTGGAAATGGGGTTTCTGTGAATATTTATCATTTGTGCATCACCAATTAAAGTGGCTGTATTTGCTTTGATCCTAATAAAATCTCTCTTTCCACAACACTGCAGAATTACAAAAACATGAATGAATGAAATTATATTTATAGAGCCCGATGGCTACCCTGAGGCCTCCTAGCGCTACGGACAACACAGCCAGGACCGGGCAGGAGAGAGTTAGATACAGTTCTTGTAGAGCCAGGTTTTTAAAAGCCTCCGAAAAGCAAGCAGATTGGATTCCTGTCGGAGGGAAAGTGGAAGAGTGTTCCAAAGAATTGATGCATTATAGGTAAAGGACCGTCCACCACTTCTAGCTCTCTTTATTCTAGGGGGAAGAGAGAGGAAGACAGTAGTAGAACGGAGGGCCCATCTGGGTTGGTATGGGATAATCAAGGATTGAGTAATCGAAGGGCCGATCTTCCAGAAGGCTTTCTGGGCTAGGCACATGGCTTTAAACTGGATCCTTTCTCTAATAGGCAGCCAGTGCAAGGCCTTCAGGGCAAGTTTTGCAGACTGCCGCCGAGGGATCTGTAAAAGCAGGCGTGCAGCACAATTTTGGATTGTCTGGAGCTTGCTAATGATGTATTGAGGGACACCCAGATAGAGGACATTCCCATAGTCCAAGCGAGAAAGAATGAGAGCCTGGACCATGATCCTTCTAGCCTGAAAAGGGAGAAGGGGAAGGACCTTACGCAGCATTCTGAGTAAGCCAAAGCAGGAGGCGGAAAGTTTTACAGCTTGATGATTAAAGGTGAGGAAATGGTCAAGCCATACTCCCAAACTCTTAACCGGATCTTTAGGAACTGGAGCAGGCCCAAGACAGTTGGGCCACAACAAGGCACAGTTGAATACAGGGGAGTTGCCCAGGAGCATAAGCTCCGTTTTGTCCCCATTAAGTTTAAGGCATGAGAGGTCCATCCATTTGGCAATCTCCTCTAGACAACAGCCTAGGGTGCTAGGTGACCGCTTGGGGTGGTTTAACGCCACCACGAGCTAAGTGTCATCTGCATAGGTGACAATATTTCTCATGTAAATGTTAAACAATGTGGGGCTAAGGGAGGAGCCCTGGGGAGCCCCACAGTTAAGCGGCAGCTGGTTGGAGACAACATCTCCTTTGAAGACCCTAAATGATCGTTCAGTCAAGAAGGATTGTAAACAGCATAAAGCTGTACCGGAAACTCCTAGATTTTTAAGTCTGAGGATCAAGGTTTTATGATTTACAGTGTGGAAAGCGGCACTGAGGTCAAGGAGGATAATTGCAGCATTACCCCCTTGATCCAGGATCCTCCTAGCCTCCTCCGTAGCTACAAGGAGGGTGGTTTCGGCCCCAAACTGGGGACGAAACCCCGTCTGGGAGGAATGGAGTAAATCGTTAGATTCCAGGAAGTCCACCAAGGTGGTATTTAAGTATTTCTCCAGAATCTTGCTCACCCAGGGGAGGAGGGAGATAGGGCGGTAGTTGGAAAGAGCATCCTGATTTAAATTGGGGTTTTTTAACAGGGCTTTAACCATGGCGCATTTCCAGGCAACAGGAACTGTGCCAGAGTAGATGGAAGAGTTCTCCAGGTCAAGGACAGCAGGGAAGATAATTTCAGTGGCTAATAAAAGGATCTGAGGAGGGGCAGGATCAGTGGGAGAACCAGATTTGAGTTTGGATATGACACGATCCAGCCGAGCAGAATCAATAGGGGGAAATCTATCAAGAGAGGTTTGGGTTAGGAGCTGTGATTCTGACGTGGATTCCCTGGAATGGGGGTTCAGTGAGATTGGGAAAGACTGATTAAATGTTTTGGATTTTCTGAGTAAAGAAATCTGCCAGGTTGTTACAACGAGTGATGGCGCCATCTGGCGAGGGTTGTTTCATAGCTAATTTTGTTAGGGTCTTGGCAATACGAAAGATTTCCCTGGGGGAGTTTGCAGAACAAATGATCTTGTCTTCATAAAAAGCTGCTTGTGCTGCCCTAAGTTCAAGCTTGTAGCTTCTAATGGCCTCCCTATATTTGGCTTTAAGGAGAACAGAGTAGTCTCTTCTCCATTTCCTTTCAAGCCTTTGCAGGATTGTTTCATATCTCTCAGCTTACGGGAGAACCATGTGGCGATGTTTTGCCTGCATCCAGTGAGCCCTGAATCCAAAGGTTAAAATTATCGGAGACCCGGTCAGGATTAAGATCATTAGCCGGTTTGGTGGCTTCCAAGGCTTGCTTCCATTTGTCTGCAGGAAGTTTCGTCCAGTTCCGTTCCTGGACCGAGGTTATATTAGGAGGGGAAGATGGTCCGGGCATTTCCCAAAAAAAGGGATCAGAAAGTGATTGGACCACGGTAGAGGGATGGAAGTGCTTACCATCAGTTCTTTACAGTTACTAAAAACAGGATCCAACAAATGGCCTTTGGAGTGAGTGGGTGTCAATACTTTCTCCCTGAGCTGAAGATCCATAAGATTCTCGATCAGTTCGCTGGCCAGCTTATCCGAAGGATCATCTAGGTGGAGATTAAGGTCAACGAGTACCGTGAAGTTGGAGGGGGTAAAAGCCAAACTAGCGATCGCAGTGGGAAGTGCCTCAAGAAATTGTCTGGGAGTGCCAGGAGGGCAGTAGATAAGAAGGCCTGAAAAGGTACTAGTCGGGGACACATCAAAGGCGAAGGTGAGACTTTCGCAGTCCGGTAAAGGGTCTGCTACAATACGGCAGTTAAGTTTATTATTAGCTACAATGGCTATTCCTCCACCTTTGCCACTCTTGCCGTCCACCCTGTAGATCGAGTAGCTGGGAGGGAGGGTTTGAGCAAGAATAGGGTCAGATTCATTATGTAGCCACGTCTCAAAGAGAACATCGGGTTTGAGATCTAACAATAGAATTGACAATTCAGTGGCGTGTTTTGAAAAGGATCTACAATTTAATTAAAACATCTTTAGAGCAGGAAAATTACTCATAGGGTCTGCCCGATCGAGGGAGGGCTGGAGGGAGAAGCCACAACCTTTACAATGGGAATCACCACTAAAACCATTAAGCCGGTGCCGACACGGATTGTTGAATACACCTCTAAGAGAGTGAAGATTCAGTGTGCTATAGGATATAGTTTTTCCATGACAACGGCGAGATGTTGTGGCCCCTGGTCCCGGCCGGGCGTGGACGGGCGCAGGCGGGTTTGCCTTTGGCGTGTCTTTGGCGCGCCCGCTGCGCGCGTCCGTTGCGCGCGTCCGTTGCGCGGGAGGAAGAAATTAATAGCAGTAGCGAGACTCCCCCCCCCTCCGGTCTGCCACCCGGAAGAGGGAAGAGAAAGGTTGCCGGTACTCCCTGCACTACAACGGGAAAACCCGAGGTGGACCGGGGAGTAGTGCGTGGAAGCGAGGGTGCAATGACAAGTAGGAATTCAGTTAAAAACACACAGTAAAACTTCGATCAGCAACAATTCAATTAAAACAAAATTAAACATAAAATCAGATTTGTGCTCAGCACTAAAAAACATTCAGTTTGCTTACCCCAGCTGCGCGCGTGTACTTCAGATTTGCTTTCCTAACTCTTGAATGCATACAGGTTGTTTAATGGTATCTGCATTTTGTGCGTTGCAAAAAAATGTAATTCAAAGATTGCTATACAATTCACTTTAACAACTCTCATTATGCAGTCAGAGAAAGAATGGTACACCAATCCCATTTTAAGAGAAGAAGCAACAACTTGTCAGAAGACATAGCCTGACATTTGGCCACTGATGTGCAAATGTGACAAGATAAACACAGAATTTCAAACATCTTTATGTACTGTTCAGACTTTCCCGACCCACTGTAATTCGCTTATGACCCACAATTTGGGAAACAATAATTCAAGGCCTCATTACGACTTTGGTGGGCCTGGCCCTGGTGGTCCAATTGCTGGATCAAGATGCAAGCATTGATACCACAGCAAAACTGCTGCCGCGACAGGATCTCGGGTCTCAAGGCGGTGAGGAAAGTGGCAGTTAATGTTGCAATTATGACCTGCCTTTCCACGAGCTTTCCATGGCGGGGACACTCTGATGAAAAGGTAGGTGGAAAGGCATGGGGACTGTGGCTGGGGGCACATTTTGTGCCCCCCTATGTTTGCTCAGTTGTGCATACCCTGTGTGCCATGCATGACATGGTGCATGGCAACAGTGCGCCCGATAAGCAAGAGGAGGTGCACTGCAGCAGCATTTGCTTCAGGCTCTCTCCATGAGCCAAAGCATGCTGCCATCATAGCACTGCTGCCAGAACACCGCCCGCCCTGCAGTAAGATTGTAATGCTGTGGTTGTAGTGCTGCCAGCATGGTGGCGTTCTCATGACCGCTGCGGGCTGGAGGTGGGACCGGCAAAGTCTTAATCTGGCCCTTAGGCCTGATAATGACTTTAGTGGACCTGGGGCCACCGACTCATTCTAGCGGTCCGACTGCACTCAAACCTGGTGGTCTAACTGCTGAAACACAATGCAAGCCATCAGACTGCCACCAGACCGCCACCTCTGACAGGATCTCGGGTCCCGTGGCGGCAATGGGGAAAGTGGTGACTTATGTAGGCAGCGCCGGCATCGGCACTGCCATTGTGATTATGACCTGACATTCCGCCGAGCATTCCATGGTGGGACACGGCTATGAAAAGTTTGGCAAAAAGGCAGTTGAGGGGCCATAAACAGGGCCCCAGGGCAATTGTGGCTGGCAGCACATGTTGTGCCCCACTATGCTTGCATTGTTACACAGAAGAACAAACATTTGCAATGCAATCGGTCTCCAGTTTGGGACCTTATATGTATTTACCTATGCAGCACATTATTGTGGGTACAGTAACATTTACTGTTCTAATGTGCACGAAGCAGGGAAAGGGTGAAGTACCACAAGCTGCCACTAGGTGTCCCTTGGGACCTCTGGTGGCCACATAAGGTAATGCATCCTTTTTTACCAATATAGCAGTGACAGCAAAGACGTGGTAGTAGATGTAGGAACATCAAAGAATACATTTGTTTGTTTGTTTTTTCAAATATATTCTTTTAATGGCATGAAACCCCGCCATTGCACCCGCTACCATATTTTTCTGACCTCCAGATGGCAAAGGGAGATTAAATGAGGACACTGCAGTGTAAATTATGCCAAAAAATAAACAAACAAAAAAACTAGAATGACAAGCAGTGGCCATGGAGGGGTGGTGTGGGCCTGCAAGCAGTGTTGGTGGAGGGGTCTGGCAGAGGCACGGGGAGATTAAAGGACGGCAAGGTGCATGCAGCAGTGTTTGTGGGAGGGGGAGGCACGAGGGATTAGGGTATGGCAAGGGGCCTGCAAGCAGTGTTGCTCGAGGGGTTAGGGGAGGCCTGGGGAGATTAAAGGACGGCAAGCAGACCAAAGTTTCATGCACAAGTAAACTAAACACTTAGCAAGTGGAGGCAGGCCAACCAAATAAAAAAAGACTGCTGTGACAGGAGGATACAAAAACCCACTAATGAACACCAGCATTTCTAAAGGACAGTAAGAGGAACCAATGAAAAAGCATTTTTTGAAGTCCATATCCTAGATACAGTATGTCGCGAATAGGCAGCCCATGCAGCCCATGCGCTACCCAGGCGAGACTTAAAAAGTTTTAGTTAGGACATAAACATGGCATCTTGTTAGAAGACTGATGCCGTGATTATAAGGTTAATAATGGAGGAAAGCTCTGGGGATGATTCTGATAGGAAGGAGATGGATTTATCAAGGCTTTGTTTCCGGTACAGTGTCACAAAAAGTGGTGCAAAGCAGTTTAAAGTATTGAACTGGAGTTTACCTTCCAGTGTAAATCTTGATTTGTGTTGAAAAGGGCCCTAACATAACAAAAAGTAACACTTTGATCTATTTTGCACAACTATGCGTTAAGGGTACGCCCTGTGGGTGGCACATGGGCACTTTCATGCAGCCAAACAGATGGATTTCGACGCAAAGCCCTATTTACTAAAAAAAGGTAGAGAGGGCTTAGAGAGGGCTTAGACATGGCTTTACACCAAAAATGCATGTTTCCTTTAGGTAGGTATAACGTTTCAGAATTTTTTTATTTCTCTGAATGTTTCTAACTTTCAGGGGCCGATTCCGGCCGCAAAACGTACCGACCGACACGGACCCGGACCCAGACCCGATACCGATACCGACCGACACGGACCTGCGCCATACGACCCGTGCAGTGCGATGCAACGCGTGTAATTACAACCGACACGTACGGAATACAAGTCCTACGAACGAGCCGTAGGGAAAATAGTGAACTGGCCGGAAAACCAACGCGATTTTCACCGACCGACACGAACCCGAAATTAACCCGACCGACCCGTACCCGCGATGTCCGATCCGCGCAGTACGATGCAATGCGTGTAAACCCAGACCGACTCGCACGGAGACCAAGCCGCACGACCGACACGCACAGAAAACCGGGCCCACAAGTAATATAGATCTCCGCGACCGACGCGTATGAAACACAGAAGATAGGCAGCGTGAACGAGGAGGAGAAGCCTGCATGAGCCAACATCAGCGTCCGTTTCCATCAGGTGAACGTCTCCTTCATGCCTACAAAACCCAAAGGAAAAAAGACAAAAAAGACCAAACAAGCAATGACAAAGCCAATAACTATCAAATAAAAAAAACCTGGGACAAAGACACACCCACAACTCCAAATATATGAAGGACTACAATCACTACCATGATCCTTTGCAAACAGGAGACACAGCCAGCAGCAAACACCATTACACAGCAACTACAGACACACTCACAACTCACCCATCACACAACTCACACACCATCAGCACCTCATACAAAAGCACACACACATACAGCCAGTAAAACCAACACCAACCCACCCTCACTTGCACCCTCACACACACACACACATCCCTCACCACCACCACCCATCACCATGCCCCCAAAGAAGAATCCAAAGATCACAGATAGTGAATTAGAAGTGCTGGTAGATGAGATCATCAGAGTAGAGAAACATTTGTTTGGTACATTGGTCCAAAGGACCCCCATGTCACAGAAAACCAAGATGTGGGTGAGGATTGTGGACAAGGTGAACGCTCAAGCACCAGCAAGGCGCACAGAGGGCAATATCCAGAACAGGTGGTATGACGTGCGCAGGAGGGTCAAGAAACTCATTGAAAAAGAGTCAGTGCACTGGCGGTGGCCCCCCTGCCAAACCAGTCTACTTCAGGACCTGGGAGGAGAAGGTGCGGGACATCCTACCACCAGAGAGCGTCCATGTGCTAACAGACATACCAGAGCCTGGTGAGTACACAAACAACATACCCACGATTGTGTGGCAAGGGGACAGTGAAACCATGCACAGCAAGCAAAGCTACAGTAACCAATAGCTAATCATCCCAAGATGTGTATGCCAGTCAGACAAACACAATACCTGCCATCTCATAGTGACTTGGAACTGTGTCATGACATGCACCAACCTACAAACAACTAGAGCAAGCCAGTGGCACAAAGCTAAATCGACACTGCCAGACAGTTTGCCACCATAAACACGCTACCTCACAGTGCAGCTGAGTGACAGGAAGGAATAGTGGGGATGCAGGTGAAGTGAGTGTATCCAAAAGCATGATGGGGTTTGTAGTCACAGATAATGCTCCCCCTCCTGATCGGCCCATCAAGACCTCTCTGAAACATGCCCACATCACAGGGAGTGGAAAATGACTGACAAGATGGCTGACACTGGGTCCTGCTGTGGGAAGCACAAGGCCCTGGTAGGGCATGTGCGCAAATCAGAAGCAGGACACCACTGACTGACATCCTGAAAGACAACTTGCATGCCCTCCAATGGAAGCATGTGTCATGGTGGGATGTCTGGCTGGGTGGGAAGGAGGACTGACAGCTCTGACCATACTTACCAGCATGTAGAGACACACCCCCCAACACAAACTCCATACAACTCACCGGGTAGAATGCATTGGCCCACACCTCTGTGAAATATCATCAAAAGATACCCAGTACTGGGTGCTGCTGTGTGAAGCACAGGGGCTCTCTTTGGACTTGTAGCAAAACAAACACCAGGATTTCACAGTCAGCCATCTTGCCATTGCCTTCACACCCCCTCACAGGGAAGCAGAGTTAAGAGGGAGGAAGTATGGGCATGCTGGGAAGGGGGGTGTAGCCAAGAGTATGATGGGAGTCGCAGTCACAGACAATCTACACCCACCCACATGGCCCAGCAAGCATACACTGAACCATGCTCGCCTCACAGGGAGTGGGAAGCGACTGACAAGATGTCTGACACTGGGCTCTGTTGTGGGGAGCACAAGGCCCTGCTTGTTAAATGGGCAACAACAATATCAAACTCTGTCCGTGACAAGCTGGAAAAAAGCAGTGTCCGGGCAGGCATCTGTTCGTACAGTAGAAAATGGCATGTTTGTGAACCATTGATGCCTGTAGAAACATAGCTCACATTGTGTGTCTCTACCAAACACCGGTGGTGCTGGGGACCCAGCACCAAATGAAGAGGATTCCCAGGCCCAGACTCTGGTGGACACTCAGCTCTCTGGTTTGACTCTGTCTCTGAGCTCTATGGATGACGACGACCAACCTGGCCCCTCCAGTGTGAGTCATCATGCAGCACCAGCAGCATCAACATCTGCACCCCCTGTACTCACGCCTGCAGCATCTGGAAACAGACAGGGAACCCCCGCCAACACGGACAGACCAAGGCCACTGCACACCCACGGCACAGGGACACAGGACCCCCCGGGAAGCTACAGCAAACACTACCAGCAACACCACCCAAAGGGTCCCAGTGTCACCTGTGTGTCCCGCCGCTGGTCCTGCCCGTGTGGAAAGGGGTGCTGGGAGGGGTGGGAGGCAGAGGGCGCGCCTTGCAGAGGGTCTGGACTGCATGATGACCCCCAACTGGCACGCATCATAGATCCGTACCAGGATAGCACCGGAGGATTTGGCCAGGTAGTGGGGATCCTCAAGGACATGCTACAGGAGCAGGCTGCCCATCATGCCCGCATGGAGGCCAAGTGGGATGCCCTTACTGCGGTGCATCGGGACATACTCCAATGCCTCTGCCACATCAACACAAACCTATCCACACCTCCCTGTGTAGCCACAATATCTGTTGCAACACCATCTGCCAGCACCACAGGGAGGGAGAAGGACTCTGGCGGAGAGTCCCCTGCACCGCAGAGGCCTGCACCTGAGGATCCCCCCCTCAGGAAGAAGAGGGGTCGTCCAAAGAAGGACATGTGAGAGGCAGATGTCCCAGCACATCCCCCAGGGCCTCTAAACCTGTTCTGGACAATGTTCTTTGTGCGCAACCCGTTCACCTTGTTCAATCGCACACAACTCGCCCACATGACATGGAGGGTTCATGTTGGGCCAATGTAGCAGATGACTGTGGACTTTACTTTGGGCATTTCATCTACCAGCACTTCCAATTCTAATGTGAACTTTGGATTCCAAACCCAATGTACAGCACCCACCATCCTGTGCACTTTCCTCACACATGTTCGAAAATAAAATCACTAGTACACCATACTTGCCTCTGTTGTGATTCCACATTGTCATGTGTCATGGAGATGTCGATCTGCTACACAACACAGTGCATGCCAAATACTGCAACAATGTGACCAACATTAGGTGAGTCATGGTGATGTGACACATGTGAGGGAGACACACCACTATGGCAACACAACACATACTCACCATGGCCATGTTACTCATCACACACAATGATGGTGACCTGAAACACATAGGTATGCACAACCACAACACCTATCCACAGTCAGTGGTAACAAGTCCACAGGTGAGGTAAGCAAATGTCACTCAGATGTGGGAAGACAGACAACGCACCTAACAAAGCATAGCACAGGTTCATTACACATCAGCAACATGTTTATTCAAATATAGTTGCAAGGCAATTGTATGTTACGGCGGACACACGGTTACAGAGTGTCTGAGAGTTGTAGTCCAGGGGTGTGTGGCACATCACTTGATGTCAATTGACTACTCCCACACTGGTGTCGGATTCTGGGTGTTGGGGGTCAGTGTTGAACAAACAACAGGCAAATTATCCTGTGAAGCACAGACACAAAACACAGTCAAAAACACAGCAGAACAGGAGAGAAATGCAATACACATGCACAAAACATGTCAAAATAAACCTACACAAAAACAAGTTAGCAGTACTACCTTATTGTGGAGTACACACCACCCGAATGGACACATCACTGCACGCATCCAATCAAGTGGCACACAGAAACACTCACACAGAAAAAGAGCAGCCACAACTCATTCCAGGCTAACTCCATACATTGACATAACAACCCTGGAAACTCACATTCAGGTGAAGAAGTTGTTGATGAGCTGTGAGCGGACGTCGCCCTCATTCTCATCATCACTGGCATCTTGGCCCAGGCCGGGATCCTCCACAGGTGCCGGAGGTTGGTCATCGTCATCCTGGATGAGAGGCACCTTCTTCCGCACTGCCATGTTGTGTAGCATGCAGGATACAAGGATTATAGTGCACACCTCTGCAGGTTCATATGGGAGGGCCCCTCCGGTCTTGTCCAGGCAGCGAAAGCTGCTTTTCTGGAGGCCGAATGTCCGCTCAATCACCCTCCTGCTACAACCATGTGCCTCATTGTAGCGCATCTCGGCTGGTGTCACAGGGTTCCTGAGGGGTGTCAGCAACCACGGCATGTTGGGGTATCCAGAGTCACCTAAATACACAAAAATGAACAAGTAGCTGAGTTTTGTAGGAGTGTGGAATACAACATTGACAAACACACACAATGATAAACAGTCAGTACACACCGACAAGCCAGGCATGCTGAGCTGGCATCTGTGACATCAGCGTTGCAATGCGACTACTCCTCATTATGTCGGCATCGTGCGCAGAACCAGGGAACCGTGCACACACATGTGTGATAGACATGTCTGCAAGACATACCACCAGAGCATTGATCAAGTGGAAATGTTTCCTGTTCCGGTATGCCTTCTCATGTGCCTGTGGTGGTATCAGGGCCACATGTGTCCCATCAATAGATCCGATGATGTTCGGCATCCTCCCCAGTGTATAAAAGACATCCTTTATTTCAGGGAGTTCAGCTGGGCTAGGGAACTTGATGTACAGGTCAAGGAAATGTAACATCCCCTCCAAGACATCGCGTAGCACCCGACTAAACATAGTTTGCGACATACCACCTGCTGTGGCCACAGTGTACTGGAAGGTACCAGTAGCAAAGAAGTGCAGTGCTGCCATCACCTTCACCTCTGGGGTCAGTGCTGTAGGGTATGTCCAGCCAGGTAGCAGATGTGGCACCAACTGCTCTGCCAACTCCTCAATCAGTGGCCTGCTGAAGCGGTACCGTCGGATGCAGTCGCGTCCCTGCATGGTTGCAATGTCTGGGAACGGTCGATGGACAGCTGGTGCCCTGCAGAACAGAGATGAACAAAGGAAGATTGTCGGTTCATCCACCCATGTGGCCATGACCAGGCTCAATATCACATGATAGATCATGACATTACACAATGTACTGAGGTGTGTGCTGTTGGGCATAGACATATATGTCACCTACATGACCATCACCTCACATCTCAATTCCACATGTCCGGATGTATGACGTTACAACGCATACTATTACAACGCATGCCTTTACAACGCATTTTTAACAACGCAAATACCTTTACAACGCATGTTGCTACTACGAATACTGTTACAACGCGATATAGTGTTATTATTTGTAAAGTGCTATTACAACGATTTCAAATATAACGCATACCTTTACAACGCATAAATATAGTTCTTTTTTTTGTTTTTTTTTGTAAAATAAAACCTGGCACGGGATGCAGGGAAATTAGGGGTTTTTAGGTGGGGAAGTGTTTTAAAATGTAGAGAAAAACTGAACGTTAATTTAATGGAAAGCAAAGCATTTATTAAAATTAATACTCGATTATTAAAATTAATACTCGGGTATTAAAAAAATACTCAATTATTTTTCATTTGTGCAAATTTTACACAGACAACAAATTATTAAATATAATAAACTGTCAATATATTACTAATTCACTAAGTAAGTATTCGTAAAAACAAAAATGTGACATACACATAGTCGCCATTTTAAACATTGTAGTTCCAAAAATTGTCCTACAACACTTTCCATGAAATTATTACCACAACACTACTTTCAAAATGGATGCCAAAACGGAACTAAAAAGTGAAAAGAACACATTTTATCATGCTTTTTAAAATTATAAGTTTCCACAGTAATTAAAAGATTTTTTAAAAATATAACCAACGCTGTATTTCTTAAAATTAACAATGACACTGGCTAAAACTTATAAATACGAGCAACACACCATTTTAAAATCAGTTGATTATCAACTCCCAGAGTGACCAGACGCCAAAAGCTGACCCTCTGACCCCTTCACCGAGATAAGACCCGAATCCATTTAAGAAGCATTATTTGTCGAAATACAAGTAAGTTTCTAAAACGAATAACAGAAATGTTTACTTGAAACATTTAAAACGCTGCACCTAATAAGTTTGAGTTTGCATTTTTACATTAAAAAAAAGCACCAAGCTATTACTATACTTCTGGAAACATATATCATTAAAAAAAAGACAAAGGTGCCGATTACGATCCGTTAAAAACAGCGTACGAACCGTCGGTCGGAGCGAATTCCCCGTCCGACTCGTACCCGGTTGTAAAACTTTACAAACATGGAATTACGATTCGCACGGAAACACCATTTCCGTACGAATCGTAAAAAACACCGACCGACGAAAATATACATACGAATGTGATCCGGGAATGCTGCGACGTGACGTCGGGACGCTTTCAGGCAGCGTTTCACGAACCAGGAATTACGATTCGAACCGACAGCAGTCCGGACGGCAATATTTTCACGGCACCCAAAAAGTGCCGCAAAAGCGAAGTACGGCGCGAATCGACCAGAGTAGGTGGCCCGGTACGCGCCGACCCCCCCCAGCCCCCGTAGGTACGCGCCGACCCCCCCCCCCAGCCCCCGTAGGTACGCGCCGACCCCCCCCAGCCCCCGTAGGTACGCGCCGACCCCCCCCCAGCCCCCGTAGGTACGCGCCGACCCCCCCCAGCCCCCGTAGGTACGCGCCGACCCCCCCCCAGCCCCCGTAGGTACGCGCCGACCCCCCCCAGCCCCCGTAGGTACGCGCCGACCCCCCCCAGCCCCCGTAGGTACGCGCCGACCCCCCCCCAGCCCCCGTAGGTACGCGCCGACCCCCCCCCAGCCCCCGTAGGTACGCGCCAACCCCCCCCAGCCCCCGTAGGTACACGCCGACCCCCCCGTGTGTACACCCGTGTACGGTGCGTACCCCCCGTGTACGCTCGAGTCGGACCCCCCCGTGTACGCTCGAGTCGTACCCCCACCCGTGTATGTACGGTGCGTACCCCCCCGTGTACGCTCGAGTCGAACCCCCCCGTGTACGCTCGAGTCGGACCCCCCCGTGTACGCTCGAGTCGAACCTCCCCGTGTACGCTCGAGTCGGACCCCCCCGTGTACGCTCGAGTCGAACCCCCCCGTGTACGCTCGAGTCGGACCCCCCCGTGTACGCTCGAGTCGTACCCCCACCCGTGTATGTACGGTGCGTACCCCCAGCGCGTAGAGCGCTGGGGGTACGCACCGTACATACACTGGGGGGGTCGGCCCGTACCTACGGGGGCTGGGGGGGGGTCGGCACGTACCGGGCACCTGTTTGGACGTCTCCATGGTTGTTATGGGAGTTCGGTGCGGACGGTCTTTTCACCATACGGTTGTACATTCGGACGCCCGGGATGGATCGTGATTCCCCGGTCGGAGTTCACCTTTCACGTTTGTACGGTGAATCGTACGAGGACGTGTCGGACACATTTTCTGACCCGAGGACGTGTGGGGAAATATTCCCAGTGCGGTTCGTATGGACTTTTTACCATGCGAATCGTGATTGCCAGTTCGTACGGCACTTGTACGATTCGTACGGTACAAAGACCCGATACGAGTCGTATGGGGACATTTTTTACCGGATCGTGATCGGCACCAAAATATTTTAAGCTGACTAACAACTAAAGTAAATTGTTTATTTAAGAAAAGGATTGTCAAATAAATTATAAGATATATTATTTTTCAAACATCCCAAAATGATTTATTTTTTTGTAAAATAGAACTTCTATAAAGTGTGACGAAAAAGACAACTGTAAAAAAATAGCGTTTTGCAAAAGGAGCCACACTCCTCATCAAGAATAAATGGAAGGTATTTTTCTAAATTTTTATAAACACAAATCTAAATTAGTAAAACGAAAAAACATTTTCTAATCCACACATATTTAATCTGTTTTTCACACAGAAATTCAATAACGAAAAAAAAAATACTTTCATCTTTGAAAATTCAAGCGTCGAGTTTTAAAGAAGGTACATTTTTTAAACATAAAATAACTGCTTTTTTTCTGTCTTCATTAATGCAAAAAAGATTGTGAAAGTGTAAGAAAGTGTAGAGGTTAAAATAATTCAGGTAACGTCATGAAGGTGCAGCAGTAGGGAAAATGTGGGATGTTGTAGGGGTATCAATTACTATTCTAACTTCAGAAAGGTGCAACATTAGGAAAAGTGTAGGATGGTGTAGGGGTATCAATTACTATTCTAACTCCACGAAGGTGCAGCACTAGGGAAAGTGTGGGATACTGTAAGGGGAAGAATTACTATTCTAACTCCAGGAAAGTGCAGCAGTAGTGAAATAGTAAGATGGTGTAAGGGTAACAATTACTATTCTAACTCCAGGTTGGTGCAGCAGTAGGAAAAGTGTAGGATGGTATACAGGTATCAATTACTATTCTAACTCCATATATGTGCAGAAGTAGGGAAAGTGTGGGATGGTGTAGAGGGAACCAATTACTATTCTAACTCCAGTAAGATGCAGCAGTAGGGAATGTGTGGGATAGTGTAGGGGTAACAATTACTATTCTAACTCCAGGAAGGTGCAGCAGCAGGGAAAGTGTGGGATACTGTAGGGCTAACAATTAGTATTCTAACTCCAGGAAGGTGTAGCAGTAGGGAATGTGTGGGATAGTGTAGGGGTAACAATTACTATTCTAACTCCAGGAAGGTGCAGCAGCAGGGAAAGTGTGGGATACTGTAGGGCTAACAATTAGTATTCTAACTCCAGGAAGCTGTAGCAGTAGGGAACGTATGGGATAGTGTAGGGGTAACAATTACTATTCTAACTCCAGGAAGGTGCAGCAGCAGGGAAAGTGTGGGATACTGTAGGGCTAACAATTACTATTCTAACTCCAGTAAGATGCAGCAGTAGGGAATGTGTGGGATAGTGTAGGGGTAACAATTACTATTCTAACTCCAGGAAGGTGCAGCAGCAGGGAAAGTGTGGGATACTGTAGGGCTAACAATTAGTATTCTAACTCCAGGAAGGTGTAGCAGTAGGGAACGTATGGGATAGTGTAGGGGTACCAATTACTATTCTGACTCCAGGAAGGTGCAACAGTAGGGAAAGTGTGGAATGGTGTAGGGGTAACAATTAATATTCTAACTCCAGGAAGATGCAACAGCAAGGAAAGTGTAGGATTGTGTAGCGGTATCAATTACTATTCTAACTCCAGGAAGATGCAGCAGTAGTGAATGTGTGGGATACTATAGGGGTAAAAATTACTATTCTAACTCCAGGAAGCTGCAGCAGTAGGAAAAGTGTGGGATGGTTTAGAGGTAACAATTACTATTCTAACTCCAAGTTGGTGCAGCAGTAGGAAAATTGTAGTATAGTATGTAAGTACAATAAAGTAAAATGTCACTTATGCACAGAAATGTTAACATTTTTGACTGTATCACAAACATTACAATAACAAATTACATTTCCATTACTTTCTAATTTTTTCAGATACTCACATAAATCTTCTCAACACCAAATCACAAGTTGAATCCCACAAGACCAGACAACAAAAAAGACCAGCACAAAACGAGAAACCAGACTAAAACCAGACCAAGAGGAAAACCCCTAAATCAAAAGGTATTTAAAATGAACACTCCAAACTAGGAAACCATTCAATTTGCTAAACTTGAAAAAACATTTTCAAGAAATCTGCAACAATACAGAAAGTGTGGGATAGTGTTGGGGTAACAATTACTATTCTAACTTCAGGTTGGTGCAGCAGTAGGAAAAGTGTAGGATGGTATACAGGTATCAATTACTATTATAACTCCATATATGTGCAGCAGCAGGGAAAGTGTGGGATGGTGTAGAGGGAACCAATTACTATTCTAACTCCAGTAAGATGCAGCAGTAGGAAATGTGTGGGATAGTGTAATGTAACAATTACTATTCTAACTCGAGGAAAGTAAAGCAATAGGGAAAGTGTGGGATAGTGTAGTGACTGGATTTTCTATTGTAGCTCCAAGGAGGTGGAACAATAGGGAAAGTGGAGGATAGTGTAAGGGCATGATGTACTATTCTAACTCCCAGAAAGTGCAGCAATATGGAAAATGTAGGATATTGTTCTTTCTTATTTGTCTTTTTATTCCACATAGTAAAATCAAACATTTTTTCTTCACAGATAATGTCTACTCAGGAAACAGCTTCCTACATAAAATCCAGAAAAGGAAACAGATTACTGAAGCATGCTGGATACATATATTGCAAAGAAAGGATAAGTTTTCCAAGAAATCATTGGAAGTGTGTGCAATACTACTCATCCCATTGCAGCGGAAGAGCGGTTACACATGATGATATCATTATTAAAACAACAGATCATAACCACTCTGCCTCTGCAATGGAGATTGATGTAAGGGAAACCTTAAATGAAATGAAACAACTTGCAAGCACCTCCAATGATTCTACTGGATCCATTTTAAGAGAGGTTGCACAGCATCTCCCCAGTCATGTTGCTAGTAATATGCCTATAATTCCTAATTTGAGACGAATTATACAAAGACAAAAGCAGGCAAGTAACACACAAAGCACAACACCTCATACCTTTTCTGACATTGTTATTCCACATGAACTTACTATTTCTTTTGCTGATGAACCCTTCCTTCTCCTTGACAACAAAAACCCTCAAAAACGTATTTTAATTTTTAGTACACCCCGCAACCTTGTTAAGTTAGAAAATAGTGAAATTTGGATGATGGATGGTACGTTTAAAAGTACACCCCATCCTTTCACTCAAATTTACACTATACACGCTAAAATTAACCATAATGTGATCCCCTTAGTATATAGTTTGCTGCCTGATAAGACTTCTGCAACCTACACTAAACTTTTATCAGTTATTAAAAATAAAACATCCAAAAGTCCTAGGAAAATAATTGTCGATTTTGAATTGAGCATGATCAATGTGATCAGTAAAACGTACACGGATACCCAAATTCAGGGCTGTTTTTTCCATTTTTCTCAGGCATTCTGGCGTAAGTTACAGAAAACATCCCTGATTGCAGAATGCTCAACAGATAGCAAACTACAATTTGAGTTAAAAAAATTAACAGCTCTTTGTTTTGTTCCTCCCGTAAGTGTAGACGAGTACTACACTGCCATTACAGAATCAGATTATTACAATGTAAATGAAGAGAAATTGGCACCCATCCTAAATTATTTTGAAGACACATGGATTGGGCACCTAAGCAGATCGGGTCGCAGGAGGAAGCCACGTTTCCATGTGGAGTGGTGGAACTGTTACACGAGCTGTTTAGAGGGAGAAGCAAAAACAAATAATGCTATTGAGGGATGGCATAACTCCTTCAACAATACAATTGGCAAACCACACCCTAATTTCTACTCTTTTTTGGGAACTTTGAAGAAGGAGCAAAGTTTTCAGGAAATGAGACTTTCACAAACATTAACTGGTAGTCTAAACCCACGAGTTACACAAAAAACAAAGGAAATGTCTGAGAGACTATTGAGTATTATACAACAGTTTTTGTTGTGTGTGGCTCTAGACTACCTTGAAAATGTTGCTAACATTCTAAACTTCTAAATAACTTTTTCACCTTACTTTCCTGCTTTGCCCTAAATTTAATCAAACACTAATTACAATTGGCTATAACATTTTTCCAAAACATTTTTCCAAAATATACTTCGGGTCAGCCTACCTTTTCTTGCCTTCTTTCATTTTCTTCCGCTTTTTCCACCATAATAAATCTAATTTTTGCAACATCCAAAAACCACAAGCAATCCAAAGTATAAAGGAGATAAAAATTGTTTCTATTTTTCTTAAAGTGAATATCCATTCCAATTTTACAACCATCAGAAAGCATATTTTGTTTCCATAAAAAGCATTTTCTTTTTTAAATATTATCTTCCTGTCTTTCTGAAAAAAATTATTCTTAAATAAGCTTCTTTAAATAGCCATATATGTTTCTTTCCAATTTTTGGTTATAAGCACCAACATGTTTGTCAAAAGGTACACTTCTTTAAATTGCTAAAATATCTAAACCGATATTTTCTAAAAAATGTTTTTGTATATTTTAGTCCTTAAACTTTTTCTTCTCCTTACGGAGTTGTAATAAAAATTATCTAAGAGGACATATTTTTCTAATTAGTATTTTATGTCCCAAAAATCTTCTTTTAAAAAAAAAAACCATAGTTAAAAAACGAAAAAATGCAATAAATCCATTAATCTTTTTTGTAAAATCCAAAAAAATCCTTGTCCATAAGCATCCAGGTGAAGACCACGATAACGAAAAATCAAACTCTTTTGCACTCCTTGTTGATTGAATATGTAGATCCATCTTCTTTATTTTTTTCAAACATAGTGCAAAAATATGACACTACTATAACAGCATCCTAAATAAAGTACTAACTCCTAGCAAAACATTTTCTCACTATGTCACCCTTGCTATTTACCAATTTAATGCAGAAATGTACTTCCATTTTTTAACAATTGATCCAAATCTACCTCCTACGAAAACATATTCTCCCTATGTCAACCTGTGCTAGTTTCCTTTTTGCACCAGAAATAATTTCGTATTTCTTCTGACCAACCAATTCAAAATTAAACAATTACTACCTCCTACCAAACCATACTCTCACTATATCTGCCATAATACTTTTACAAAACAACGCAAACAATTAAAAACTTTTATGTATAAAGTTTTTCTATCCAAAATATCACTAATAAACCAAAGAAGCTCTTTTCCATAGTAGATTAACCACATTTCTTTCTTTTTTTGTTGTTGCAAAAACAGCATGATAATTTCTTTAAAATACATTTTTAAATGCAGCTTTTCGTAAACAAATATGTGATATAAAACATTTATATTCTACTTATTTATCTTTTGTTTGCAACCAATTGTAAACACAAATAACTTTTCACTTTAACTTTTTGTGACCCGACATAGGCATACTCTAATAACACGATCGACGACATGCTTTTTTATCAGTTTTACATTACATTTTTAAACCGCAACCTCTCCTTACCCTTTCTTTACAATATATGTATCCTTTTTTAACTTAACATGTATAAATAAAGTTTAAATTGTTTCCTGCCTGGACGTAGATCAGCTTCCTGCTGCTTCCTCCATCGATGCTCTTCAAAATGGCCGCTTACGTTCACGTTTACGTGCTTACGTCATCTGAAGCTGCAAAGATTGTTAACGGACTATTTATTTATATTATTTTTAGAATATATTTTTTTATTTAATTAAATAATATATTACTTAAAAAAAAAATTAAATATGTGAAAAAAACTCAAATAAATAAATACTTTTTTTCTATATTTTTTAAATTAAAAAAAAAATTAACGAAACTATGTGAACGTTATTTTTATTAATGTATTTATTTTATGTATACATCTTATTTTTATGTTATTACTTGTAAAATAACGTAATATTATCCTTACCTGGATGCTTACTCCATTTCCTTGCAAAAGATCCCCTTTCTTCTTTTTTAACACCTTCCTTTTCAGTTCTGCGGGAGAAACAGCTTCATATATGGAAATAAATGAAGGACAATTTTTCCCGTTGAAAACAATGCAAAAGCGTGGGACCTTTTTTTATAATGATTGTTTAAATTAATTTTACATCTAAATATTTTTTTAAAAATATATATATATTTAACATGTCTCTTTTAATACATTTTAATAATTAATGTACTATTGTATTCTTTTATTATTATTTTTTTAAATATTAATTTTAATACCTAAGTATAAAATTATTACCTTTACACTACTTTTTTTAATTTAAATATAATAAATAATTATTTACTCAGTATATTTTTTTAAAAAATACTAGAGTATTAATTTCCAAATTTTTTAGTTTCTTCAAGATTTATTTTTTCCAAAAATCTATATAATTATATTTAATACCTGATTTTTAAAACATTACTTTTTATATATTTGCTCACTTTTAATACTATTTCTTTCAATTAATAACACTTTCAATTTACCTGTCAATATTATTACTATTTTTTTAATTATTGAAACTAAAGTATTATTTCTCAATACTGGAGTATTTTTACCATTTATTATTTTTAAATATTAATAAAACAACTTCACTAAATTAAAATATTTTTTAATACAATAAATATAATAAATCAGAAATATAATTTAATAATATATATAATAAATAAAAAAAATAACAGAATACAAAATACTTGCGTTGTAATGGTATTTGCGTTGTAAAGGTACTTGCGTTGTAAAAGCAGGCGTTGTAAAAGCATGCGTTGTAAATCCACTTGCGTTGTAAAAGTTCTGTTGTAATAGTAGTGCGTTGTAAAAGTTGCATTGTAAAGGTTGTTTACCGTTATAAACACACACCACAATGACAAGTGAGGCCTGATGTTTCCCAGGCATCATAGATCTTTGCCATGCGGATACCCAGGGTCCCTGTATTGCTACATCGGCACTGCAATGGACATGGCGTATAATGTACACACCACAAGGCAAGCGTGAGTCCCACAGGTAGTGGCCACTGTTGTCCCTGCAGGCCCTACATGTACGTCTCTTAGACACACACTCACCATCAAGGTAGATGCATATACCACATGGATGTGGAGACTGTCTCCCATTGGGCACATTTGATCAGACACATCTGAGACACAACATGCACACAGACTGTGGGTGCACATCAGAATTGTGGCTACAGGTACATGCCATCACCCCCAGGACTCAGGGTGTATGTGACATGTCCTAAACATATCCAACATGAAACTGCGCCTGTGACTCATGCCCATTACTGTACAATTTGCACATCACAGTGGTAATGTGCACGACACACAAAGGATTCTGCCCCCATGTACACGTGCACAGCCTGGGAGTGGCTGAACAAAAGTGCCACCCAACAAATCAAATGTGGCCCCCCAACACACAGGGAATGCAGCCTTAAATGCCATGGGACACTGTGTGGCCAATGCTGTAGTGTGGTAGGTGGGCACTGGTGTCCCTGGCAAGTAATTGCGTGTTGAATCCGTCGACTAGTCACACCAATGAGGTCAGACGGGGGTGACAATGAGTACGCATTGCACGGTTCATGTCCGAGCCGTGCGTATGTTTTGCTATTGACTGCAATGCGGTCCAACGCGGGTGACAATGCGTGCGCAATGCACGGTTCATGACCGAGTCGTGCGTACGCTTTGCCATTGACTGCAATGAGGTCCGACGCGGGTGACAATGCATAGAATGCAACCGTGTTGGACCTATCACTTGGGACACATGGCAAAGATTCTGCCTCTGCAGCACAGATATAAGGCCGGCTGGCCCCCAGGGAGCTCACTTGCCTGGACCACATCCCTGCTACCACTGCCGCTGTCTCTGCATCCTCTGGCTCCTGCAATGGCACATAGTCTGGAGAGGGCCCCAGCCTTCACTGAGGAGGAGAACCAGGCCCTGCTGGACGGGCTCCTTCCACAGTACAGCAAGCTGTATGGGAAAGCAGGGGAGCAGGTGAGTGTGCAGTCCACTGCCCTCCTAATTGTGCATGTTGTCTGACTAATAGTACTAGCAGTGTGTAAACCAGTGGCAATCCTTATCACTGACTACTTTCATCACCCAAAGTGCGTAGGTACATGTAATGAACAGGTGTTCTGCTGCTAAAGTGCATTAGTGCAAGCTTAAACTTCACAGGCATTGTTAACATGTCAGACATGCAGGTGATTTGTCCTTCCCCATGGTTGCACTACGTGTGGAACTCATTTCCCTTTGTGATGATAACATGTATATCCAAATGTGTGCAGCACAAATATGGGGCATGTGTGTTAATATACTTTTATCTTTGTCATCCTCACAGGTTGATGCCCACCAGAAGCAGGAGATATGGCTGACCATCGCCCGGGCAGTTCGTTTGGTGAGGGTCTACAAGCGCCGGATCCGCAACTGCCAGAAGAGGTGGCAGGACCTTCGGGCTGGACCTGGAGGATAGCTAGAGTCTAGATGAAGCTGTCACCTCTACGCAGGAGGGGCGGACACTGGACACTGACCCCCCACATGCTCCGGATCCTGGCGGTGGTCTTCCCGGGCCACGATAGGCAGCTGAAGGCCAGACAGCAGCAAGAAGGGGGTAAGTCCATGCCTAATCTGTGTACTATATCGGACATGCTAATTGCAGTCTTTTGGCCTGGTCACACTTCCACATTATGTAGGTCTTGTAGTCCAATACTCAGGTCCCTCAATTGTGTGATGCACCCTACTCATCTGTTCCACGGGTGTGGCCCCTACAGTCTGTTGCTTGTGTCACTAGGGCACTGTGTCCCTGCAGTCAGCTATGCTTCAGCTACCGGACAGCATCTATTCCCGTGACTCTGTTGTGTGTTTCATGGGTGGTTCAATTGTTTGCTCAATGCCTGTTATCTGACATGTGATCTGTGTGTGCCCTTGATATGTGTTCCAATTGCTGGTCTGACTCGCCACATGTGGCTGGGGTATTTCAAACAAACTCTTGCAGCAGGGGACTCCAATTTGTGGGCCTCAGGAGTATGTATATCAAGTATGTCACACTTGCTTAGCCACCTGACTACTGTCCAGGTCCAAACATTGTTTCATGTAGACCTGGGCAGTCATGCCTCCTCAAGGGCATTTAGAAACACTCTGTAATCCCACTCCTGTGTATCAACTTACAGGTTGTGCTTCGTGACATGTGCCTTCAGGTGTCTGCCTCTGTGTCCTTATGGTGTGGCTTCCTGTTACGTACAACTGGGTGTCCATGATTTTAAGGGTCAGCAGGACATCTGAGATGTGACTGTGAGAGACAAGACCTGTGTGACATATAGGTGTGTGATCATCTGACAGCGCACAATGGTGTATGCAACTGTGTACTTCAGGCAGCTGGGTAACATGCACGGCAGACTGTGATGTGCTAATGTACATGGAGTTGTGTTTTCAGAGACTCATATGTCTGATTTGCATGATGTGGGGTCTTCTGGGTCCTGGATATGTTGTTTGCAGGGGATGGGCAAGTGCACTTCTCAGCTGCAGAGTTTGCTTTACCCCTGAGCTATGATTGTGACACAGTGCATACTGTTGTTGTCTGGATGCCCTGCCCCTGTGACAGGAGACAGTGTTGACTGACTTTCCAGGCATGCCAGTTCCATGGCATTTCATTTGCTATGAGTGATCCTGCATTGTGTTTAAGAGTGCACACTGCACCCCATTGTGGCATTGACTATCAGGACATGAGAACATCATAGTGTGTGTTGCTGGCAAGCATCACAAGCATGTGAAATGAGTCTCTGCCCATCCCTTCATACGGACACCTGTACTGAGTCAGTGGCAAGAGATGTGCTGTGTGTATAGTGACATACTCCTACATGTTCACTTGCATGTCCAACTGATGTGTGGGTGGTGCATGTCGGGACATTGGGGTATTAGCATCCAACATGCAACAGACATATGGGTGCAGGTCAAGGAGGGATATGTGTGCCATGGTTGATGCTGAGAATGACAATTGGCTTATTCTAAACAGTGTTGCCCTGTGATGTGATGTACTCACTGTGGTGTGTGCAGTCAGTGCAGGTGACTGATGTTGTTCTCTTTCTTTCTATTCCTATCCAGATACATCCACGGCCACAGGAGGGGACAGCTCTATGGACCAGGAGGAGCCACAGAGCCTGACAGGGACAGAAGGAGAGGAGCCAGGGGGACCCAGTGGCACTGAGGGCGAGTGGAGCCACACCGAGGAGTCGTCAGCACCATCCACCCCAGCTGAGGGCCACAGCAGCTCTGAGGATGACTCCCATGTGGAGGCGGGTGTCAGCAGCCACCAAACCCCAGTTAGTGAGGCAGTCCCCCCACCGCCCCCACCACCACCGTCACCACCCTCCCATCGGCTCCCATCCCAGAGGTCTATGGAGGCTCCCGTGTTCGGGAGCATGTCTCCTTTGTGCCAGGCACCGCATCCCCTGCCCCTGTGTCCCCTGCTGCCCTGAGTGAGGAGTCTGTGGACTTACTTAGACAGATCCATGTAGGGCAGACATCAATGCTGAGTGTCCTCCATGCACACACCACTCTGTTGACGCAACTGGTGTCGTTCATGGAGGGCATTTCATCGGGCATGTCTGCCCTACAGAGGACCAATCAGTCCGTGGCCTCCTCCCTGACGGCAGTAGTGTCCCTCCTCCAACAGTCCTGCACCCCTCCTACCCCTGCACCACCCACAATTCCTAGCAGCCTACCTATCCCAAGCACACGCACACCTGCACATTCTCACAAAGCCACAGACACGGGCAGCACACAAACACCCAAACCAAGGTCTAGATGTGCACACAAGCAAGCGCAGGGGACTGATTCCACACTCACAGGGGATGGTTTGCAGACACACACACAGTCATCCACAACCACTCCGCAGTCCTCCGAAACCTCTCCCTCGCAGTTCCCTTCCCTTGCCTCACCTGCAACCCCATCTCGTCAGAAGCTCTTCCTCTGTGACCTTGACCTCTTCCCCACCGACCCAGCAGATCCAGATTACAAGGGGAAGAGGAAGTCCCCACACACAGAGGGGAGTGCCCCTCACACCCGGACACCCTCCCCTAGGCGCAGTCAGACTGAGGCCGCCACCCGCAAGTCCCCCAGGAGTCAGAAGAGCAAGACCCCACCGCCGCCACGCAGCTCCAAGGCAAAGTCTCTGTCCTGCATCCCCCAGGCCACCACTCCAGAGGTTCCCCCGCCACACACTGCCCCAGGTTCCCCCACCCACAGTTACACCATGGCAAAATGCTGAGGCCCTCCCCCCTACCACTTGCTCCTCCACACCTGGTCAGATGGTTAGCGCCACTGATGTGGGGCCTGTGTCCCCCCTCTGTCCTGCCAACCTCATCTGCACCCCATTCCGCTCACATGGATTTAGGCACTGCAGTGGAGTCCACGACCACCCCGTCTGACTTGGGCACTGCAGTGGGGACCCAATCCACTCCATCTGACCTGCCCACTGAAGTTGTGCTGGCACCCACCACATCTGACTTGTGCCCCACAGTTGTGACTGCACCCACCACTTCAGTCAGCTCCACTGCAGTTGCAAGTGACTCTCCTGCATCCACCACCCCTTCACTGCCTCCTTCTGGTGTGCCCTGATCCTGTCCCCGTGGTGCCTGGCCTGCCCCCATGTATGCCCCTCCGAGGTGATGTCCCCTGTCCTACCAGTGCAGGCAAGCAACGTGTGACAGTTGTCACTCAAGTTCACTCCTTGTAATTTGATGATGGACTGGCCATTGGCCTTTTGTTTGAACGGACGATTCAATTTTCATATGCTGAATAAAGCTTTTTTCTTTATCCTTGTGAACTTGATTTAGCTGTACATTAGGTTGATGATGTTTAGCATGCCCTTGCACCTGTAATGCTTGGTGTCCAATGTTGAATACTGAGGTGTTGATGTGAGCTACTCCATGTGATCCATGAGATATATATCCTATTGTGGTCGGTATCCATCTCATTCTCTGCAGCTGACTGTGTGTGTCATGATCAACAATTTGTGGACATCTCTGTGAACATTTCATTTGCATGGTCACATCTGTGACCATGCAAATGAAAGGTTGTCCAATTTGTCTATTTCCCTGACTTTGGGCGCATCTTCACTGGACCTACAGGTGTGGGCATCATTGGTATAGGAGCAACTGGGTCCTCTGTGCAACTTGCTGTAAATATGTGTTGAATATGTACAGATGACTTAGGGGAGACTCACGTACCCAGGCTGTTGTGACCAGAGCCTTCATTGTGTGGTAACTGATGGCTGACTGACCAAGTGTTCTGCTGACATGAGTGGGGCGTGCTGTGACTATGTTTGGCACAACTGGACTTACACAGGAGTTGGGTCCCCTCAGGCTATGTCACGGATGTGTTGTCGCTTGACATAGCCTGGGCCCATGGTGTGTGTTGTATGAGCAGGCGTGTGTGTCCACATTCCTTTTCATACACAGGCAGTGTTCCCTTGATATGTTCCTGTAGTTGATGCTTGCTGAGTGGTACTGTGTCCATCCCACAACTTTGCCATGGGGTACCAGATGTGTGGGTGCATTACACACTATTGTTAATTGGTGGTTCATCATTGGGATTTGTCTGTTCTGAGTGGTGATGATGTGATCAGACACAGATGGGACACAGTCAGGGTTCCCAAGGCACTTGTCTGTTCACAATATCATGTAGTTGTCTCTAGGTGGTACCTTTCAGTGATTGAGACATGTGTATGTGTGTGATTTTCTCTGCTGTCCCTGTGAGTCATATCACATCATTGTACACATTCATCCTGGTTGTTAGGTGCCATTGCTGGCATGGAATGGGAGTTTGGGAGTTGACACCTACAGTCTACACAGGTTGTTTTGATTTGTGTGTCTATTTTCGAGATGTGTGTATGCTTTGTGATGGTCACTTCGGCTCTTGTGTCATTGTACACTGTATGCATTGTCAGCCCCCATGTGTGGTGCTTGTCTGCACATGGCCGAGAGTATGTTTTGTTTTCACAGCACTGTTAGCCTCACCACATCTCTGTGGGTATGGGACACAACCACTAGTTTGCCCCAGAAATGTTTAATGTGTTGGGAGCAGGGATCATACTTGCTGTTTGGCATTTGCAGCTTTGACCATGATGACACTTACCTTTTGGTCACTGTGATGAGGGGGGGTTTGACCCCATCACCACAATGCTCGACATTTGCTGCAGTTTGGAACCCCGCACTTAACTTTTGTTCTACACAGTGAGGGGGTGTTATTTTTACATTGACACAGTGCTATAGTGATGCTTGCCTTGTGTAGGGCACACTCATGTGTTGGTCACACATGTGCTGTTTGAAGTCATAATCACTGTTGTGGGCATTTGTCACAGACTACACACTGTTGTCATGATGTTATGGGGGATGTATTTTGCTGACATACCTAATGTTGGAGTATGATGGATGTGTGGTGCATCACCCATCCTATGGGTGGGGTGGCAGTAGTGATGGGCAACATGAGCCCTATGGGTGGGGGTGGCAGTAGTGCTGGGGAACATAAGCCCTATGGGTGGGGGTGGCAGTAGTGCTGGGCAACATAAGCCCTATGAGTGGGGGTGGCAGGGGTGATGGGCAACAGGTCCCCCATGGGTGGGGGTGGCAGTAGTGCTGGGCAACATAAGCTCTATGAGTGGGGGTGGCAGGGGTGCTGGGCAACAGGTCCCCTATGGGTGGGGTGGCAGTAGTGCTGGGCAACAGGTCCCCTATGAGTGGGGGTGGCAGTAGTGATGGGCAACAGGTCCCCTATGGGTTGGGGTGGCAGTGGTGATGGGCAACAGGTCCCCTATGGGTGGGGGTGGCAGTAGTGGTGGGGAACATGAGCCCTATAGGTGGGGGTGGCAGTGGTGATGGGCAACAGGTCCCCTATGGGTGGGGGTGGCAGTAGTGATGGGTAACATGAGCCCTATGGGTGGGGTTGGCAGTAGTGCTGGGGAACATAAGCCCTAAGGGTGGGGGTGGCAGTAGTGCTGGGCAACATAAGCCCTATGAGTGGGGGTGGCAGGGGTGATGGGCAACAGGTCCCCTATGAGTGTGGGTGGCAGTAGTGATGGCCAACAGGTCCCCTATGAGTGGGGGTGACAGTAGTGATGGGCAACAGGACCCCTATGTGTGGGGGTGGCAGTAGTGATGGGCAACATGAGCCCTATGGGTGGGGGTGGCAGTAGTGCTGTGGAACATAAGCCCTATGGGTGGGGGAGGCAGTAGTGCTGGGCAACATAAGCCCTATGAGTGGGGGTGGCATAGGTGATGGGCAACATAAGCCCTATGAGTGGGGGTGGTTATGGTGCTGGCCATACAACCCCTATGGTGGCCTGTTGTTAGTGGCCAGGATGTGGAGCCCATGTGTGTTTGTGCCATTTTGCGGGTACGTGTCGGTTGTTTGTGTGGTAGGTGTCTGACTTACCGTCCGAGCCATCGGCGTCGGTTCCTGATCCGGTCACAGATGTAGAGTATGGTATGATCTGTGCGATGGGATTCATGATGTGTTCGTGTCGTACACACTGCTTGTTGCTACATCTCGTACCTGTTGCAAGCTGGTCCGTCTCGTAGCCATGGATTGAGTTGAGGTGCGAATCGTAGCTGATATGCTTGTTTTCCGGATGCTGTGACGTGCCGTACGTGGCGACCCGTCCGGCGCGTAGGAAGTACGCATCGTACTTGTCAGGGCAGAAACTGCTATGGATACTGCTTCCGAGCGACTTGGTTCGGCGTTCGGAGTTACGGCTTGGACGGAGAATGGAGCTTGAATCACAGCCTACGTGTCAGTCGTATTTTTGGCAGTTATGCGCATCGTACTTCCTCTACAGGACGGACCGACTACGGGTACGTGTCGGTCGCACGGTAAGGCTACGGACAACTCTCGGAGAGCTGTCCGACGCGGATCGGAATCGACCCCTCAATGTTTGCTTTAATGTTCATCATTCATCAGAATGATGAAAGGCCGAATTAGCTTTACCAATATTTAATTTGTGGCTCGAAGTTTGGACACAGATCGCAACAGTGAGCTTCCTCCCAACTTAGGGAGCAAAGAAATGTAGATGTTATACAAAGCTGAGTAGAACAGGTCTATACTCAGAGTGAAAAACTTTGTATTTACATAATTTACTTATGAAATAATGGTTATTACATTTTTTACAGGAATGCCTTTATTGATATTTCTGTTTAATGCAAGCATATCAGATATGCTGTGATATGCTATTTTGTGTTATGATGTATTGTAAAATGTGCATTGTAAGGTTCATAAAACATTTACAATATAGACAAGGCAAATAGGAAATTGGTTGAAAAACAAATATGCATACAGCTATTCAATAAAAACACAAGTCTAGATAAATAATGAAAACCTTAGAATAAAGGAAAGTTAACGGAATGTCAGCAAATATACATGGCCCTGAACAAGAGAAGCTAAAAACCATTTTAACTTCAGTGGTGGTCTTTTGAGACTGAATGCTTCCCTTTGGTGTGGGAGGATACACTCTAGAATCTTACGCAGTCAATAATGTAGCTCAGAACCAGTGTGTAATCTGCTCCGCCATCTTCAGCACGTGCTATGTTATTAACTTCCGCCCAAGAGGAGCCGGAATGAGGAATCCATCTGTTTCCTAATGATTCCTCACGTGACACAAGAATGATTCCTCGCTGCTGCAGAGTCTGCAGCCCCATCCATCAGATGCAGTCTGAGGCCCTATCTGCTCAGTGAATGCAATGGCTGCACAGTCCCCAGGCTCCCCGCCTCATATCTGAAAGTCGAGCCCTGCAGATGCAGTGCGTCCCGGCTGGAGCAGGCAAGCAGTGTTAACTGTAGGCTTCATGCAGATGTAGCTTTTGTCTGCTCTGCGTGCAATGTTAGGGGCACTGGGGGGGGGGGGAGGGGGGGGGGATGTCGCATTTCATTTTCTGCATCTCTTTTCCATCATGTATTCTTAAGCCTACTCCAGGGGTGTAACACAGGTACCTTCCTGGAACCCACAAACCTTTAAGGAAACCCTTGAAGGCCACAGCCAGTGAATATCTCTGCGATATGGGAGACGTAGGGGCCCCTCATTCCAGTCTGCAGGGGGGGGGGCTCCAAATTATTGTGTTAGGTCACTGCCCACTCCCACTCAATTGGACACAAGAACACTGCAATAAAATGTCACCATAGGATCTTTTTACTGCGATATAAAGCAATGTTTGCGTCACAAAAGTGATGCAAACAACACTAAATCTTTGTTTACTAATTTAGGGGCATATTATCAAGCCAGGCGATACAATTATCGCCGCTTTAGCGACAGAAAACTGCCGCTAAAACGGCGATAATGGGCTTGATAATATGCTCTATGGAATTCCAATTGAAGCCCATGTTAGATGTCCTTCACATTTAAACTGGGCTTCAATTGGAATTCAATAGAGCATATTATCAAGCCCATTATCAACGTTTTAGCGGCAGTTTTCTGCCGCTAAAGCGGCGATAATTTTATCGCCTGGCTTGATAATATGCCCCTTACTTTCCAGTGCTAAGCTTATTTAGCACGGTAAAACACTCAAAAGTAGTGCATAGCAGCACATAGCGCCACTTTGCATTACTTAGGGGCATACCATGAGTGGTGCATGGGTGTTCCCATGCAACCACCCAAGGTTTCTGATGCTAATCCCTATTTACCTAATTTCTCCTTTATCTTTCGACTTTATATGTGTGCTGCCCTAGAAAGCACACATACAAAGTGGGAAGAGGTTTCAAGTTAGTCTAAGCATGGTATTTTATGCTGAAATGTTTTCCTTTCCAGTACAAAACCTATGCTAGACTCACAGAGACACCCTGCACTATAGTGCAACTGTGGGTCCCTGGCACACGGGACCGCATTCCTGCACCAGAGCTAGGGAGAGGGGACCAGAGTGCCATATTTCTGTAAATATGACGCTCTCCTTCTCACGCAGCGAAGAGCAGCATTTGCGGCTTCTGCACTGCGCTAAGAGAGAAACCAGTAAATGTGCCCCCAAGTACCCATCAGGGGTAGCATTATTAAACAGAAAATCAGATGTGTGATTGTAAATATTTACTGAAAGATACACAATTTGTGGTATACCCAAATGGAGTGACGAACTTGAGGAGTCTGATGGCTCAGAGAATTTACCAGTAGATCTGGAAGGAAACAAAACAAATACCTCGTCCTCAGATTTGCATGTTCTATTGGGCACTGAAGCCATCTGTCTAGGATGCAGAATCTCACTGAAAGTGGGTGATGCTCACTTGTTCCTCGCCCCTCAGGATTCAACAACAATCGAGCCACGAACTAGGTGTCAATTTTCTCTTTTTGTGAAAATTAGGAAACATACTTAATTAACTTTTACGGCGTGGCCTAGAGTGCGTGAGATGTATAATTGGTACCCTGATTTTACTGGGAGAAATAGGATATTTTTTTTATTTAAACATAACAGAGTTTAGATGTAGGGTGTAGTTTTATTCTTTTTCTATAAAACAATTTTGCTGAGTGACAACTAATAGGATAAGTGATTTCACTAGATTTTCTTGGATTACCTCTCTACCTTAGTCATTAAACCACCTTTTCTTGTGCTTTGGCCCCTTCTAATCCTTATCTGGCGTAGCAGGGGAGTAAATTGCTGCACCACATATATCAGATTTATTCTTCCTTGGGGGGAGGGATAAAAACAGACTCTGGAAGATGTAAGCTGCTCAGAGTACAGCTCCTAATGCAGCACTATAAGAAGAGCAGCTTCCACTAAACAAGCACTGGATTTTTACAAGTCGGTAAATATTCAGCTACACAACCACAGGAATGAACGGGGAAGGGTCGTAGACTGTTACAAATAGAGATTTGCAGAAATATATGTATTGCATTCAGTCAGAACATCACGTTGCATCCTAACAAGTGCCTAGCACAGGAGCAACGTACTCAAAGCTACAGCTATTCCAAGTTTGAACCTGCAAAGGTGCAATTTATTGCCAGTTTGGCTGAAGCATCGTTGAAGTTTCATAAACAAAATTAGATGTAACACATCGTTTGGTGCTTCAGACCAAAAATAGCATTAAAACAACTTGACCAAACCCGGTAATCCCTCTTCGGGGTGAAAAAATGAGTTTCACCCTAATTGGAGTCACACGTTGTGCAGTAAAGCAAACTTTTATCCTGCACAAATTTCGCTAGGTACAACCTTACGAATATATGCAAGAAAACTGACAGACATTCTGACTTCTACTACTCGGAATGTGTGAAAACATGTGGTTTTAGTGCATGTTTCCTCTTTCCAAGCTCTAGAACTGAAAACGGGAAGTTATGTACAGCAGTACAGAGATAGCACTCATCCCAGCCACAGGTGAGATCTGCACTCTTCAAGACTACAGAGAAACTGATGCCTTCATACTGCTGCACCTTTCAGTTGCATTCAACACCATGTCACACCCCAACCTCATCAAATGCCTACACACAAAAGGCATCCAAGGTCCAGCCCTCAAATGAATATGCTCCTTCCTCACAGGGAGAACACAGCGAATCAGACTCCCACGCTACACATCAGAGCCCAAGAACCTGACCTGTGAGTCCCTCAAGGATCATCTGTCAGTCAAACCCTATTCCACAGGTACATGACATTACTCGCCTACATCATCAGATCTCACAGCATCTCCATCATCTCCTACGTCGATGACATCCAGCTCATCCTCTCAATATCAGACGTCTCTCACAACCAAATCCATTTTTACCAAATGTATGATCTGTGTAGAAGAATGGATTAAAGCCATCTGCTTGAAACTGAACATGGACAAGACAGAAGTGTTGTTCTTTGGGAACAAGCAAACCCCCTGGAATGCCCCCTGGTGGCCATCAGAGTCTGATCCAACACCATCACCCATTAACCTCGCATGAAACCTGGGAACCATGTTCGATTATAAACTCAACATAGCCTCACAGGTGAATGCAGTTAGCTCCTCCTGCTTCCACATACTATGCATCCACAAAAAATCTTCAAATGGATCCCCAAGAACACCAGGCGAATCAACACTCAAGCCCTAGTAACCAATAGACTAGGCTACGGCAACACACTCTATGCCAGAATCCCACATCACCTCCTCTACCATCTCCAGGCCATCCAGAATGCCACCGCGAGATTTATCTTGGACCTCCCACAGCACACCACATCTTGCCTCACCTCAAAAACCTCAACTGGCTGCTGATGCACATACATTGCCAATTCAAACTCCTCACACATGCATACAAGGCACTGCACAACATAGGACCAACTTACCTCAACTGCCACCTCCAGATAACTAGGCTCTGCTTCACTCTCAATCGCACGCATGTCTCGCATCCTCAAAAGCAGGACATGAAGCCTAGCCTTCTCCTAACTTACACCCAAGTCTTGGAACAACCAGAACTCCACAATAAGCTGAAGACCTTGCTCTTTAACTAACACCCAGCAGACACACCTACACACCTGCTCGAGCTCCTGGATAACCTTTGGGTGATAAGATGCGCTTTGCAAATCCAAACAACAAAACAACATAACACCCAGCAGTATTGGTATTTAGTGGATAAGGTATCAGCTTGCGAAATAATGAATGGCTTCTAACGATGCAGATGGTAATACAGGCAATCCTTTACACTATAGCTTTACACTCATAAATACCCATATTCAAAAGAGGGCAGTAATGGGCATCCACCTAAACAAGGTGGATATCCTTTCCCCCTTCCTCTCCTTTTCACCCTCTTATTTAGTGTGTGAGGAATCTGGTGCAGATAAGCATCCGTTTGTAGGACCTGTGCCCTCATTCTGTCATAGTATTTAATACACAAAGTCCTAATTCCTCTTAGAGATCAGCCGAACCATGTCTAAAATGGTATTCAGTAAAATGTCACTGTCAACAGCATGTCCCCACACAACAATTCCAGAATGGTCAGTGATTCCAGTCCTTACCTCAGTAACTGGTGGGCCCAAAGACAGGGCGAAGAATTGCTGTGAGAAATGGCAAAGCACGAAGAATGCAGTTTTGTTTGTTTATGCTCATATGCACCAGAGCAGTGTTCTCCGTTACCCCAGTGCGCCACAGCATAAGGACAGCATGGACACTCCCATTTAGGGCACCTAAATAAATTAGAACTCGCTCCCCCACCATGCAGTTTTGTTATCAATAATGTAATTTCGGGTGGTGCAGTGATATTATCAATGATGCCATAGAACAAGTCATGAGTGATGTAATATGTGATGTAATTCACAGTGCATGGCAAGGGCACGAGCTACAGTTAATTTGCGGTATGAGTTATAGTTACTTCAGATAACTATAGGTTGTGAATTCAGTGGGTTTGTTAGTTTAAAATGGTATGTTTTAACATACATTTTCACCATCCCTTTAGTCTTTGTTTTTTTCATTGAAATTCTAAGGTTTGTATTGTAATGGAAACTAAGATATCATTACAATTCCTCACTATAAAGTCACCTTAACGTTTGATTTGTTCGGTGAATTTCTATATTTGTTTTTACATAAAATAAGATGTCCATCGCACATTTTAAGCAAGGAAGACCTATTGGATTTGTCAATGGGTCAGAATACCAAAATAAACAGAATGTTGTGTCTTTTGACTTTGTGAAGAGGCACAACAACATATATAAAGCAGACCTATTGGCGCTGTCAAAAAGTCACCAATACCTATAATCAAATGTATATTTCATAAATTTGCACATTGCAATCATGTTGACGCCGAAGAGTAGTAATGTTGAATTGGATTTGTCCTTTTCACAAAGTAGTATGCAATCTTTTCAGGGAACACAGCAAAGTGGACAGCAGCCTCAGCCAGCAATGGATTTGTCTGATGTTGGAGCAGAACAGGAGGTTGAGCTTCCTTCAAGCAAGAACTTGGACCTCCTCTTTAGGAATCATTAGCTCCCACATCTCCAGCAAGGAAAAGGATGGGTACTACCGTACCATCTTCTCCAACCACCACTTCGATGATGATGATGATAGAACCATGGAGTGGATCCCGACAGAGACCAGGAGACAACAGGAGAGGCGAGGGAAAAGAAAAGTCCCAGCAAGACGTAGACTTATGGAAGGGAATGAAGAGAAGGATGAGGATGACGAGGTAGTCATGGCAGAAAGTGACACAGAGGAATTTAACATTGCTATTCAACTAGCTCCAAGAGATGTGGCACAGGTAGCACCGCCACCAGCTCCCATATTTAAAAAGCCCCAGCTGAGACAAGCACAAATGTCATATGATCAATGTCCCACCAGTTCTTGGAGAAGACCTTCCTGAGATAGCGATACACATCCACTATTTCAAGTTTGCCCAAATACCAGTTAAAATTCCTCTTTAGTCTTGATCCATTCTTCCAAAAGATCAGGATTTAACTTTTGGAAATATTAATCTTTAGAAAGTGGACTTCTGCATACTTAGACAGTGCCTCAAGTTGGTGATGCAATCCACTGAGGTTAAGTCCATAATGGCTACATTCAATTCAATTATATCCAGCTGTTTTTATTTAGGCCATGGCTACCCAAACAGCCTCCCAGCGCTAGTTGGAAACAACTCCTCCACGTTATTGTGATGAACCAGTTACCTCAAGCTCACTCTTTAGAAGGGTGAGCTTTTAAACGTTTTCTGAAGCAAGCTTCCAAGTGCTGACCTCTGAGTGAGGCTGGGTGAGCAGTCTAAAGCCTAGGAGTGAGAAACACAAAGAAGCAGCCTCTGCTCCTTGTTGTTTTGATCCTAGGCACTGCCAGAAGTCCCTGATTACTTGATTGAAGAGACCTCCCTGGAGCATAACAGTTCAGTAACTTTTGAATGATGAGTGGGCCTTTTCCCTGGAGGGCTCGGTGTACAATGCAGAAAGCCTGGAAGTAAATCCTTTCTTGAACTGAGAGCCAGTGAAGGACTAGCAGGGCTAATCTGGTTTATCGGTATTTGGATGTTTTTTTAAAATTATTCTGGCAGCGGCATTCAATTCAATTTCAATTCAATAATTCTTTATTCGGTGGTTAAAAACCATCATAAAAGAGTACACATTATATACAGTTAAAAAAAGTATTAAATCATCATACAAGAACATTGACTGAATCTATATACATAAAAATAATTCATTCTTCACAGCGAATCCGCTTTGGTAGCTTAATAGAATTAGCGGGTGGGGGGTACTGCCCAGTTCACAAATAATTCTAACCTCTGGTTACCCTTAATCTTAATGCAAATTTCAAGAAACTTATGACAGAACACAGTGTTAACGGGTCACTAGCCCTTTGTAGGAAGGTCAATGCCTCTTTTGCTCGAGTAAACCTGGCCTTTTTTTAAATTTCCTTTAAAAATCTACGTCTTGGTGTTGCATAAAAAGGACATAGGAGTACAAAGTGAAGGGTGTCCTGCGGAGACCTATTGTCGCAGCCGCAGGCACCCTTCTGCTCAATTAAATGTCTAAAACCAGCTGGGTCAGCTAACAAATATGGTAAACAATTGAGCCTAAAACGTGACATTAAAAACCTTTCTTGAGTATTATACATAACACAAAGATACGATTCCATCCCTTCAGTGGTTTCAAGCCTACTGTAAGCACTCACTGATCGATTAGCACCTTCGACTGTGGTTCTAGCAGACGTTCTTTGGTACAGGAAAGTTCTCTTGAGTTTAATCTTATCCTGTGGTGTGATCATTGAAGGGTTTGAGTAAAACTCCTTGTAGCCAATATTTTCCAGGCTAATTTTTACATAGTTAAGCCATGGGATGTTCAGGCTTCTATCTCTTCCAAGGTAATCTTTTAGGATCTCCCTGCTCAACGCAGCTTCAGGGTTTGTCCAAATTTTGAGCCAGGCCAGAATTGGTCTAAATTTTATCATATCCTCTATGTAAGGTCTTCCTAATTCTCTATGTACTATGACAGCTGGAGTACAATTAGGGACTTTCAATATTGAACGAAAAAATTTGTTTTCCTCCCTTTGCAGTGAGTCAAGATTTATAAAACCCCACACTTCTGAGCCGTACATGGCTTTGGAACAACACATTGAGCCATAAAGGTTCATTGTTTGTTCCGGACACCAACGGCCAACTCTCCTCCCGTAACCTGCAATGGCTCCAGTTGAGGCCACCAATTTCCCACACCTTTCCTGTACCAAAGGGGTAAATTTCAGTGACTCATCAAAGAGCAAGCCTAGGTACGAGAAAGATTGCACCCTTTCTAGTGTGTGATTTCCAATTTTATATGGGAAGCTGGTCCGTGGATTGTGACCTGCCGTCATTACATAAGATTTTTTTAGATTGACAGACAGATCTAGCACGTCCATGAATTTAACAAACCCATCAATTAGAATCTGCAAGCTTTTGGGGGTTCGTGCCAAGAGAACCGCATCATCTGCGTACAGTAGCACCGGGATGTTGCGTGTCCCCACCCTTGGACAATCTGTTTTTAAGTTGGTCAGGGACTGTTCTAAATTGTTGCTGTATAACGAAAATAAAAAAGGGGCAAGTATACAACCCTGCCTCACCCCACTTGTGCATCTAAACGACTCAGTCAACCCCCCTTCCTTATTGTAGCGTACTCTGGTATAGGTCTCTCTGTGCAATTCCCTCAGAGTACAGATAAGACCTGGATCAATTCCCAGGTGATTCATCATAGCCCAAAGCTTCTTCCTATTAACGTGGTCGAATGCAGCAGCCAAGTCCATGAACCCCAGGTAAATGGCTTCGTTGCTGGTTTTAATATACTTTGCGACCAGCATATAGAGGTTCAAGCATTGGTCACTGGTAGACCTTCCGATCCTAAAACCGTACTGGACGTCCGAGATAATATTGTTATCCTCGGCCCATTCAGTCAGGCGATTCAGTATTGCTCTTCCTAGGATTTTAGCTGTAACGTCTATCAGGGAAATTGGGCGATAACATTGGGGGTTGTCTCTGTTTCCCTTTTTAAAAATAGGAACTATAATTGCCAACGACCAGGAACGGGGCAGACCAACCCTAATGGCCGCATTTATGACTCTGGTTAAAATGGGGGCCCATAACTCCAGATTACTCAAAAACAAGTCGGGTGGGGTCTCATCTGGGCCCGGGGCTTTATTTTTAGTTAGTCCCTCAATGCCCATGACAATTTCTTCTAAGGTAAACTCCAGTACCTGTCCCTGAGTAGCCACCTCCATCTCCTCTATCCGGTCTTCCTCCCCATGGTTGTACAGGCCCTCAAAGTGGGCTATCCACTGCTCCGGCAAAATGTTTGTGCCAATCTCAGGGGCGTTGTTATCTTGAAAACAAGGGGTATTTAATAGTCTCCAAAATTCCGTGATGTCCCTTTTTTCGGAGGCCTCCCTCAGGGCCGCCCACGCTTCCCCCTGCAGTGCTGCTTTCCTTCTCTTCAGTTCCTTCCTATATTTTAGTCTACACGTGGTAACTTTTGCTGTGTCCCTAGGTTTACTGCTAAGAGCTTTTTTTAGCTCCCTCAAGGCTCGTGTGCAGTCCCCATCGAACCATCTCGGTGTATTCGAGTTGGTTTTCTTTGGGGCCTTGGTCCACAATAGCCCCTCCACCAGACTAGGTATTTGGCCAAATGCGTTTGTTAAATGAGCCCCTACAACAGAGAGATCTAAGCACTCATCAATGAGTGATTTACCTTCTTCAAATAAGGACCGGTAAAATCTTTCCCCGTCTAATTTCGCCCACCTAAGTCTTCTACCTTGGTCCGTCACTCTCTCGGTAATGCCCCCAGCTAAATTGATTTTTTGTTTCGCCAGGTACAAAAACTCCATTACCAAGGGATTGTGATCACTGAAGGGGCTCCACTCAATTCCTACTTCAGTGATCCGGTTCTTTAAGCACCTGGAAGCAAGAATATAATCCATGTAGGAAGAGCACCCTCTCCCTTTGAAAGTGGGAGGGAGTGTGCCATCTGGCCCCAGTGGTATCATATCAACCGTGTGTTCCAGGTCGTGAGATTGAAGGAGCTTGTCCAGGTCTGTACCACTCGATGAGTGAGTAAAATGAGGACCTTTTTTCACTGGGCATTGTGACCAATTCACATTGATCGGAAACAGCCGGGGGCATAAGTGGCAGTTCAAATCACCCACTACTAATATCGATGAGGCCTGGGCCCCGTTCACAGGCGCGAGCTCTTGGCTCAGTCTGGAATCTAGTTCCCCCAAGATGGGGATATCATCTCCGGGAAGACCTGTGTTATACACATTAAACAACACAAGCCTTAACCCTTTACTCCTAAACCTAAGAGCCTGGATGTTCCATGAGAACCAGTCCACACTGGTCCATTTGCCTTGTATATTTAAATCTACATACATGGACAATCCTCCCTTAGCTCTACCTGAGGTGGTTTTCTGTGCTGGGATGAAAAAACATTTATACCCAGCCATGTGAAAGTGGGTGTTGTCCGTTACCCAGGTTAATTGCAAGCAAATTATGTGGAAATGGGCCATGTACTGCCGCCAGTCCTCATTGTCAAATTTGCTTGCAAGACCTGCTATGTTCCAGGAAATAGTTCTCAATCCCTCTTCCGCTAAGTTATCTTTCCCTGGCCCAGTCATACCTTGCGAGATATTAACCAACCCATCTTGGTTCCTAGCATGTGGCCTCTGCGATTCCCTACCCTGCAATATTGAAACTGGGGCTATAGCTCCTGTCCCTAAGATTACTTGCAGTCGTCCCTTAGCGATGGAGTTAGAAGCTTCCGGAGTCTTTGCTAGGCTCCTGCACCTGCGCTCCCCTAATGTTGACTGTCCATCCTCTTTGACCAAGGGGTGTGTGAGTGGTGTCCCCCTTCTGTTTTTAAAGCCTCCCCCAATCAATGCATCCAGGTCAAAGTTCTTATATTCTGTGTCGGCCTGCTTTTCCGGGGTATGTGGGGCGATTAGTCACTCAGTCTCTTCTAGAGACCTTAGTGGGCTGAACCTATTTACCCAGCATGGGTGTCCCCCTTCCCATATCCCTGCCGTTCCTCGTGTGAAAATTGGGGTCCTGTTTGAGTACAAGTTTGATCCCGCCCAACTTCTCCAAGTGTTGTACTGTCCCTCATGTGTGTCAGGCTGCCTTGGGTAGAAATAACTAAGTGACAAAGGCCTTATACCGCTCACACGACTATGTGTCCCCTGTCTGAGGATATGCTCAACAACCCCCCTATCCCTAAAATTAGAAATAATACAATTGCCTACAATGTTTTTGGGTCTGGTTCCTAACCAGTTCACTCTTCTAACCAAAAGGATTTCCCCATCTTGATTATCTGCTAATGGTCTATTTTGGGTCAACCAGTGAATGAGTTTGTTTTTTAACTCCTGGTGTGTTTCCCTCTGCTCATGTTTTAATTCGGGGACCCCAGCAAAAACTAACACAAGCAGGCATGACTCAGGTGGTAAATTTACAGTAGGTAGAGCCTTGGTGGAGTATATTGTGGTGGCCCTCTCTACATTGTGTACTATTGTTACATCGGGATCAGCAGATAGTTGGGATTGTTTATCCGGTAGTTGCACAGCTGGACCCTTAATTGTGTGTAATCCTTTATCATTTGGGTTAGTGAGCTTGTCCACTTGTAACTGGGGAACCGGGACTTTGTGGGTCTGTATAGTTATTGATTGTGCGTCCCCTGTATTACTAATGTTCCTTTCCCTTTGTGGCACTAAGTTGATATCTGGGGTGCTAATAGAATTACTTGATTCCCCTACTGGGCAGCCTTTTTTCTCCCTATTTTTTAATTCACTCAGGATTTTATCCAACCTGCTTGCCAGCGGCTTCATCTGATTTACAATAAATGTTTCTAGGTGAGCTTGTAAATCTGACGTAATTTGGGTCAACCATGTTGCTGGGTCTACTTGATAAGATGTCTGTACTGCTCGCTCAACCCCAGTGTTGTTTCTACTCACAGGGGTGGAGGAACTCACTATACTATTTTTAGTCCTTCGCTTCTTTAGGCAGCCTTTCTTCTTTCTTTGTAATGTAACACTTTTGGCTGCGACTATGCCCTCCCTTTTCCTTATGGTGGTCTGTTGGACACACTGGATATCCTGCTCACTAGGCTCTAAGGGGCTGGGCGATGTAATTAACACGACCTCCTGGTCCTGATCTTGGGTAGCGACAAGTGGGTCGAATACTGGGGTTAGGGACAGACGTCTCTCTGTGCGCTCGATTTCGCTGGAGACGACCCCTAGCACTCGTTTAAGCATACGGTCAATAGCTGTAGGCTGCATAATTACAGGTAAAGGTGAACTAGTGTCAGCTTTATGCGCCTGGGGAACAGAGGGAGTGTTGAGCTTTGCTCTTATCGAGCGTGTGACCGTTTTGCCTGTCATGCTCCCAGACAGTTAGTCACTGCCCTTGAATGTCTCGTAGTGGTACTTGTTCACCCAACGCTAGTCCTAATCTTCACTGCACCCAGCCTGGAGTAGATGCGGTTTTAACCCCTCCTCCCCTATCGCGGCATGCGGACAATACAATACAGGCTAAATGCCGTAACAAATGGCAGAGTCTCACCAAAGGGGATATGTATTTGTTTTTACAGTCCCTGAATCAAACAGTCATGACTCACTGTCAGTTCTCCAGATGTGGTAACCAAGAGGGGTGGCCCGCCCCGGCCTCCTCCGGCCCCCGACGGCCACAGATAGCCCGCCCTCTGCCCGGGCTCAGCCCGGCGCGTCCCGCGCGCGTCCTCGCGAGAGGAGGGGCCGACACTGGCTTTAAGCGCCTCCTGGCGCGCTTCTGTGCGTGGTCAGGGGGCGTTACCAAGCCCGGCCCCCGGAGAGAGATGCAGCTGGGAGAGGCAGCGGCAGCACCAGCCACACGCCGCCAACAAACACGAGTCACCCACCAGTGTAGCGCCGACACCGGCTTTAAGCGCCTCCTGGCGCGCTTCTGTGCGTGGTTAGGGGGCGTTACCAAGCCCGGCCCCCGGAGAGAGATGCAGCTGGGAGAGGCAGCGGCAGCACCAGCCACACGCCGCCATCAAACACGAGTCACCCACCAGTGTAGCGCCGACACCGGCTTTAAGCGCCTCCTGGCGCGCTTCTGTGCGTGGTCAGGGGGCGTTACCAAGCCCGGCCCCCGGAGAGAGATGCAGCTGGGAGAGGCAGCGGCAGCACCAGCCACACGCTGCCAACAAACACGAGTCACCCACCAGTGTAGCGCCGACACCGGCTTTAAGCGCCTCCTGGCGCGCTTCTGTGCGTGGTCAGGGGGCGTTGCCAAGCCCGGCCCCCGGAGAGAGATGCAGCTGGGAGAGGCAGCGGCAGCACCAGCCACACGCCACCAACAAACACGAGTCACCCACCAGTGTAGCGCCGACACCGTCTTTAAGCGCCTCCTGGCGCGCTTCTGTGCATGGTCAGGTGGCGTTACCAAGCCCGGCCCCCGGAGAGAGATGCAGCTGGGAGAGGCAGCGGCAGCACCAGCCACACGCCGCCAACAAACACGAGTCACCCACCAGTGTAGCGCCGACACCGGCTTTAAGCGCCTCCTGGCGCCCTTCTGTGCGTGGTCAGGGGGCGTTACCAAGCCCGGCCCCCGGAGAGAGATGCAGCTGGGAGAGGCAGCGGCAGCACCAGCCACATGCCACCAACAAACACGAGTCACCCACCAGTGTAGCGCCGACACCGGCTTTAAGCGCCTCCTGGCGCGCTTCTGTGTGTGGTCAGGGGGCGTTACCAAGCCTGGCCCCCGGAGAGAGATGCAGCTGGGAGAGGCAGTGGCAGCACCAGCCACACGCCACCAACAAACACGAGTCACCCAACAGTGTAGCGCCGACACCGGCTTTAAGCGCCTCCTGGCGCGCTTCTGTGCGTGGTCAGGGGGCGTTACCAAGCCCGGCCCCCGGAGAGAGATGCAGCTGGGAGAGGCAGCGGCAGCACCAGCCACACGCCGCCAACAAACACGAGTCACCCCATTCTGTACTACTTGGAGCCTATTGCTCTCATATTTTGGGCTCACTAAATACAGGGAGTTACCATATACCAGCCATGAGTTTATTATATTCAAAACCACTACCCTTTCTGTGGAAAATGGTAGCATCTGTAAGAATTTCCTAAGAGATCTTAGAATGTCAAAACATCAACCTTCCACTTTTTTGTCCTGTGTCTCCATTGTGAGCTTGTTGTGAATCCAGACACCTAGGTTGCAGTGGCAGCTCGCAGAGGTAACGATGTGGAGCATTGAGGTGGGTTGGGGGCGGGGCTGGGTGGGGGTTAATCGAGCATGACATACGACGGCAAAGGTAAAAATAAATAAATATCTGCTGTTGTATGTCAGACTTCACAACTAGGTTGGCTATGGACGTTGACCTAGATATTCTGGCCATGACAGTTCCAGCCACCTAGAACTTTTGTTACCTACCACCAATACCTCAGTTTTGTTGCCATTAAGCTGCAGCCAACTACCAGACGTCCAGTGTGCAAGCTCCCTGAGACATAACTTCAGCTGAGTAGAGGTTTTGCTGACATTAGGTGTAAGGGTCATGATGATCTGCTTGTCATCGTCATATGGCACTAGGACAAGACCATGTGAATGTACAATTTCTGAAAGGCGGCGTATATACAGATTCAAAAGTGTGGGGCTAAGTTAAGAACCCTGTGGGACCCCACACTGAAGAGGATGGATGGACAAAGTGAATGAACCTTCGCATTCTTAGAAGTTCCTGTTGACTGGAAAATCTTCCTGCCACTTAATGGCATCCCCTGTGATACCAACGTCCAACATCCTCTGAATGAGGATGTGGTGCGAAACCGTGTCAAAGGCAGCACTTAGGTCCAACATTATCATTGCCGCTAAACCACCTTGGTCTAAAATGAAGCAATGTTCCTCGGTGGCTACCAGTAGCGCAGTCTCCATAATATAGCCTGCTCTAAAACCTGTCTGAGTGTGTTGGAAAACATCATGCACTTCCAGAAAACTGGACAGATGTTTATTTATATGCTTTCCCTGCCAGGGAGCAGGGAGATGGGCCTGCAGCTGTCTGTCAGATTGGGATTTGCTGTTGTTTTTTTAGGAGCGGCTTCACAAGTGCGTGTTTCCATCTTTTGAGAAATATGCCCAGTTTTGAGTGGGTTGTACCTTAGCCCTAGACATCCGGAGGGGCCGAGTCAAAAGGGAGAGCCTGATTTCATAGATTCAAGGGTGGATTCCAAGGTTTCACTGACAAGGTGGGACCTGACCATTGACTTGCGAGAGTGGTTGCGCTGGATGTAATAGCCAACGGAAGGAAATTCAAAATGTTGTTAATTTTGTTGATGAAAAAGTTAGTGAGCATGTTACAGCATTCTGTATGCGCTGTACATCATCGGCATATAGGAGGGAGCCAATGGACATTGCATCAATTCTGGGAGGATCATACCTCACTTGATTTATGGTGCCTGGAATATCAAAAATATATAAGGAAAACAGAAGGGGAGCCAACAAACAGCTTTGCTAATGCGCATTATGTGTTTTAACCGTACAGGATAACCCTGCTTTCCTCCCGTCAAAATGTAGATATCCGTGTGTAGCTCCATAATAAGCCCCAAAAAGTGGTGTGGAACACACAGAAGAAGAAGCTTCCTCCACAGGCTTTGGTGAACTACTCTATCAAACGGGGTGGAGTCATTGACACTAAATATACTGGCACAGCTTGAGAAAAGCCATATTTTCCTACAACCGTGTGAATGACAGTGATATCAGTGTGCTATGATTCCTCCTAAAGCCAGCTTGTTCTGGGGAGGATAATTTTCTGTTCTTGAGCCTACTGCTGTAGATGACAAAGTACACTCTGCTTCTTATACAACAGTACAATTACACTATCCTTTCATGATTGAGGGATGTTCCAAGAACTGTAGCAGTAATTAAATAATGAGATGGGGAAAGATCCCCAAGCTGCAGCCTCATTTTAAATAATAACCGCAATGGGAACATCATCAGGCTCCATAGTGCTGGAAGTTCTGGCATTCTTTATTAACCCCACTATCTCATCCACAGTGGGAGCACCAAACATCCAGTGCGGAACCTCCTCCACAAAGATAATCACAAGGATATCTGATTCAGTATTACTCACATATCACTGGGAGATTTAGGCCACCCAAGTATTTTCAGAAATAGAGATTGCCTGCGCCTTCACCCTAGAGTCACAATATTCAGCAATCAAACACCAGTACCTCCTAGAGTATTTAGCAATTGCAGCCTCTCTTAGAAGATCCATTTTAGATCGCATTCCCTTCTGCATTCAATAAGTTTGCGTTGGGTTCTACACCACTTAAGGTGGTCAATTTCATGCTGTTGACCCCAGAAAACATAAAATGCTGTTTTCTTATTAGTACGTTACCTGATTTTTTGCCTTAAAAAAAGAATTGCAATTTTTTGGCAACCGGGGACCATTAGGTCTAGAGTGTAGTTTACTAAACTCTTCCATATGGGACTCAAAGAAAAGAATAGTATCACCACAAACAAGTAGCACTGGGTTGGCACAAACTCCCTGGATCACAACACTCATGGCAACCGTATTCCTAGTTGTCCAGAAGAAACAACCATTCCGCAAATTAAAACCAATCATGCCCGATGGAGGGTTCCCATAGTCTAACTCATGAAGACCAAAGGCCACAGGAGTACCAACTATACTATGCTCACTCATAATAGATAGAAAAACAGTCAGTTTTACACAAACCCAAAATATTTGGAAGAAGACTACCACATAATCAAGTAGGCTCGGAGTGGAGGAAGCATGAAAGGTATACAAAGCAGCTTCACCTAATGGAGAGCTCCCATTTAATATAATCAGGTTGTATTGTTCTCTTTTTCGGCTCCTAAAGGTCTGGACAATCCGCAAGGGCAGAAAGTCTTACGTAGATAATGGAGGAAAATAACACCGAAGACGTTTAGTACAGTATTCTCTCCTCCTTTGTTCAATGAATGTCAGGACATCAACGTAGCTTTATGTAAATTCGAGTCAGAGGTCATAAGGGCTTTTGACATGATTGCCCCTAGCAAAACAGCTACAATATATGACCAAAAAAGTCCAGCTCCATGGTATTCTGAGAAGGCTGCCTGCAGGATAAAGAAACGAAAATGGAGGAAAACAAAATCGGAGGCAGATAGACTTGCCTATAATATTGTACATAGGATATATCTTAAAAATTGTAATACAGCAAGACGTACATTCTTGGCCTCTCGTATAGAGGGGGCAAAGGGTTCTTCTGAAGAACTTTTCAGGATTCTCAAGGAATTTACTGCTCCCAGAGTAGTCAATTCTACCTGTCTCCCCACACAGGAACTTTGCGATAAGCTTGCGATGCATTTCAAAAATAAGATAGACAACATCTATGATTCTTTCAAGCAGGTATCAGATAAAAGGGAAAGAATCCTAATCACTGATAACCCCTCCCTGGTGAGATTGGAGTCCTTCGCAACCATCACTAGGGAACAGGTGCTACCACTTCTGAAAGGCATCAAGTCAGGCTCCCCGTCTGATATAGCCCCCCCTTATGTGTTGTCGGATTTAGCAATGGAGCTAGTAAATCCCATAACGGAAGTATGTAACCTATCTCTAGCAACCTCTTCTTTTCCAGCTAGATGGAAAAAGGTCTTTATTAAACCCCTGCCCAAGAAACCATCTTCAGACTGTGCTGATCTGCAGACTTATAGACCTATTTCGCTCCTCCCGGGCTGCTCTAAAGTTATGGAAACTCTGATCATTCGCCAACTTTCAGACCATCTGGATCAGCACGGCCTTTTGGATCTCTCGCAGTCGGGCTTCCGTTCTGGCTACAGCACAGACTCCGCTCTTGTAGAGGTAACAGACACCATCAGGCTGCTACTGGATGAAGGGACTCCGGCTGTGCTGGTCCTACTTGACCTGTCAGCAGCCTTTGACACCATCTCTCACAGAATTCTGCTGGATAGACTGCGAGAGATTGGTGTCACTGGAATGGCATGGGAGTGGCTGCGGAGCTTCTTATCGGACAGATCTCAATGTGTGCAGTTAGACTCATTTGTCTCTCAGACCACAGTCGTGGATAAGGGGGTTCCTCGGGGCTCCATTTTAAGCCCCACCCTGTTCAACATCTATGTGGCATCTCTGGCTACCATCGTAAAATCCTGTGGATTCCAAACCATCTCCCATGCGGACGACACTCAGGTGATAATCCCCATAGAGAAGGACTATACGGTGACCAGAGACAGATTTAAGAGCTGTATGATTAAAAAATCCACATGGATGAAAAACAACTACCTCCAACTTAATTCCAACAAGACGGAGATCCTATTGTTTGGTAAAGTGGAGGAATTGTGGACAGATGAGTGATGGCCGGAGGAACTAGGACTAACCCATCCCCTAAAAAATAGGTAAAAAATCTGGGCATCGTAATGGATAACACCTTATCCATGGAAGAACATGCTAAAACCCTATCAGGCAAATGTTTCGGACTGATTCGCACCTTGAAGAAGGTCTTCCCGTGGATTCCTCTCTCTGCTAGAAGGGTTTTGATCCAGTCACTGCTAGTCAGTAGACTGGATTACGGGAATGCTCTCCTAGTGGGGGTGAGGGACGACCTGTTTTCTAGGCCTCAATTCATGCAAAACACAGCTGCCCGTCTAGCCTTAAATAAACCTCCACTTACACCATCTTTACCATTACTGAGATAGCTGTATTGGCTGCCGATAAGAAAGAGGGCACTTTTCAAACTTTTGTGCCTAGTTTTTAAAGCACTCTTCGGACAAGGACCCATATACCTTACAAAGAAGTTGGTATGGTACACTCCGGCACGACTGCTAAGATCCGGCAGCCAAAAGCTTCTCCAAATGCCGAGAATTAAAAAAGCTAAGATGGGAGACCGTGCCTTTTCCTATCTGGCTCCTAATTACTGGAATACGTTGCCCCTAGATGTGCGCTCATGCCCCTACCTAACCATTTTTAAGAAGCACCTAAAAACCTGGCTATTCAACTGATTCGCTTTGTTCTTAGAAGCCTGCCTCCCAAGGCGCCGAGAGATCCCCTTGGGGATGATTCGTGCGCCATATAAATAATAATAATAATAATTATTATTATTTTTGAAGAGTCTCAAGTAGTAGAAACCTCCGCTTTTCTGTTCTAATTTTATCAGGGCACAGAATTTCTGTACTGGACCATATATCTTCCTTGTCAACAATAGAAAAAATTGCATAGGCGGATTTCGACACTTTGGCATTTAGATCTCCCATAATTATAACCTGAGGGCAATCTTCCATAATACAAATATCATAAACAAGAGAAAAAAGTGAACTCACTAAGAAATCAAATAGTTTCCTAGGTGGAATGTACATGATCACCGATAAAAAAAAAAGATGGATCACTATTGTTTTCCAAAAAGGCTAACTTTAAGCATATACACAAAAATTCGAGGGATGAACATAAATCACATAATTTCAATTCACTATGTTCTTGAGCAAAATGGCAACTCCTCTGCTCCCCACTAGAATTACCCCTTTTGGAATGCCTTGTGTTACGAGAGAATACAAAATAGCCATTGCAATCGAACTCTGTGCATGACAAAGTTTCTTGTAGGTCCATGATTAGAGGATTAATAGATTTCAGAAGATTTCATCTTTCCTTCTCTTAACCCAACCCAGACATATTCCATGACAGAAATAGCCCACCCTGGCTACCTCAAGGGCTCATTAATCATGGGTAAAGGGTGTGTGTTAATCAGAGCATACGCCACACAGCTCCACTGGAAAAGTTCATTCTTCAAATCAGTAGCCCAAGGATGGATTACAGGACCCTCCTCAATGTTTATTACTTGACCCCCTTGTCCTAGTGAAATAACTACATCTTTGGGATTCCCATGCACAAAATCTGAATCAGGCCCCTCTGCATCAATTACCATTGACTTACAAACTTTTGGAACATTTGTTTGTTGGATAGGGGATTGCCAGTGTTCGGCACCATGGACAACATAAGTCCCTCGTTTTAGGAAATATTCCGAATTTTGGACAACCAAATTTGCAATAACAGAGGAGCCGAAGGTTAATCTAGAGTAGAGGGACAGACTGAATGAATGAATAGTTACATTTGTAATCTCACCTCACCTACTCAACTTTAAGGCATCAATCTCTATGAAGGTTTCAGAGATGGTGCTTCTATTTACTGGTGAAAACACATTGTCAAATAACAGGAAAAAATCTAAAACAGATGGCATAGCACTCTGCTCCACACAATCCCTTCCTGAAGGTCCTATCGCGGGAATCCAGAAAGATTCCCAACCCCTGGACAAAACGTTTTTGCCCCATAGTTAAACAAGGGGGTGACAGACAGATGCTACTGTGGAACCCTGATCTACATTTTTCAAAATCTGTGGATATGATGCCTGATACCCTTGTTTGCCCTCTTAAGTAGGGGGGGTTCCCTCGAGACCACCCAATAGGAGTGCTTACATCACTAAAAACTAACTCTGGCAAGGAAGATAGAGCTCCATTTCCCACTCCCCCACCCACTCCAGGTGGCTCAATCAGAGCATTGGATATGTGAAGCAAGACCCAAGGAAGGGTTAGAAGTGGCAGAGTGGGAATAGCTGGCACTGCTCCAGTTCTCACCTTTATCACAGCAATGATCAACATACAGGAAATTCTGCACAATAGGTGCAGTCGAGGCATTGCCTTCAAGGGGGAATGTAGTCAAACCCCTTCCATCAGACTCTTTCTATCAATGTCCTTTGTGAAATGCAGTTTTTGGTTTTCAGTTTAGGGAATCTTTTTTTCTTTAGTTTTCCTTTTCTTAGACATACCGTACTGACTCCTTGCAGAAAACTCCACCTTTCCCTCCATCAGAGCCCTGCTTGACGTGCCACTTGACATTGGCATAGTATGACACAATCCAGTCGATGTGCTAGCAATTGCTGACTCCCCTTCCAGACCCACAACTGACTGCAATGCTGATTTATTTGCTGTACCAGCTTTTTTAGTGCCTTTTGTTACCCTTTTTATACATCAGAAAGATTTCTATATTAGATTTACCCGAGGAATAACACTGATCCAAGTCCCCAAACAACGTTCTTGAACTTAGCTTTTCATTTCCAGGAATAAAATCATTTTTCGGGGACAAAGTGTAACGGAATGGTATACCAGCTTGAGCAGAAAAATAGAATATCAGATGGGGCACCCCCCTACATTATCAGTGTTCAATTACATACTCAGGAGAAAGACATCATGATCTATTTCAGAAAGGGATCCCTCCAAAGGGAATGAACTACAGTACAGTGGAGCTTAAGACGGATGTAGAGAGCAAAAGTGGGGAGTTGAATTGGGCAAACCCCATTCATCTACCATTTTTAGGGAGGAACCCCAATTGCAGGAATCGCCCCACCCTCCATATGCAAATTGATGCCTATGTCGGGAGTGTAAAATCTTCACCAATCACTGCCTCTTTGCAGGCAACTGTAGCTGCTTCGTCAAAGGTTTCACTTCTCGGGTTTTCTAAGGCTGCACATAACCCCCCACACATGATACCCCCCAGAGATAAACCTAGATGACAACAAACTTTCATAATGCTATCAATGGGGTAGAAGGGCATTGACTGGACAGCTGTGAGTGACTCCAGAGAAAACACTGAAGCAACAGTGGAAGGTGGATGGACCAGACCCTCCTGCGCACCCCCTGCTCTCAAAGCCCTACTGACAACACTAACCCTCCTTGGACATCCATGGACCCGAGAGAGGACATAACCAAGGGTGGAGGGTTGGCAGGACAGCAACTAGAGTCTCCCATCACTGCCTTGAGGGCAGCTTTAGGCATTTTCTGCTTATTAAAACCAATTGTGCTCAATCAAAGGTTCCTAGAGTCTAACCGGAAAAAACAGCATAACGGGATGGGATTTGAAAAAATGATGCTGAGAGCTTCTGGTGCCACAAGAAGATTTCCTTAGTTTTGAATTTTGGCTTGGGGAAGAAGAAATTTCTTGCCAGAGCTCAATTTCTTCAAAGCCATCCTACTCTCACAAGGCCCCCTTCAAAGCCACGCCTATGAGCTTATTGGCTGCCGAGCAAGATGAAAAATGTGCCCACCTGCAATGGCCAGAGACTCGAATAACTCTCAGTAATACCAACACAAAAAACCCACTGAATAACAGTGCATCATCTATATCACTGTAAAAAGACACCCTATGACCCAACAGGATCGCTTTCCATGGATCTATGGTCGCTTTCAAATGAGCCATGCCAAGCAGTGATGGCAGTGAGAGCAGTGCTAGTGTGCAGTCAAACAGAAGACAATGTAGCGAAATCATGACCATCCGTTGAAGTGGCAAGCGAGTGGGTTAACAAAAGAGATATGTATGTGCAGTGTGCAGGCTCCCCTCCAGGAGGCACAGGCTGCTCTGGCCTAATGCCAGCTGCCTCTTCACCACTGTGGTCTAAGCCTATGCCTGCATGCTGAGATGCCCACTGAAGCACAGGGACACAGCACACAGTGCCGAGCTCATCAACTCAGCTTTGTGTCGCTGCTGACTGCCTCCTGCCTCCATCTCCTGACTTATGGAGTCGAGTGGGAAAAGGACAGCAAGCCGGCAGAAGAAGGGAATTAACGGGCAAGGCAGATTGCCTCCCCTTCTGCTGTAGAATTCTGTATAATTCTGCTGTTGATTAAACCGCTGAGCAGACTGCAGTTGTGGCTGCTGTAACATTCTACTGGTGCAAGGTGCTGATAAAACCGCTGAGAAGACTGTGATTACAGCTGCAACTGGCCATTGCAGTCCGCCACAGTGGGCTACTACATTTGGGGGTTCCCCCTTCGCTAGTTGCTTGGAAAATAGCCCAGAGTCTTGGAGCCCAGTACAAGATCCACGCAGGCTCAGGGGATTAGGGCACAGGAGCACCGAGCTCTACCGCATGCCTCCTTCTCTCGGCTCTCTACTCCGACCTCACTGAATCTGCTGAATCTGGCATCTGACATCAAAGGGAGTAGACCAGACTGAGTTTGCTTCCATCTTTGCAAAACATTTTAACATCATCAAATCTTTAAGGTTGGTTAATTTTATGATAAATGACTATCTTGATCTTGACTCCTACCAAATGTTTTCAATGGAAATTGTATGGTTCCAATTTTAATGTTTAAATCCACATATTTTGACAGGGAAAAAGTCCACATTAGCTATGATAATCTCTTCAAATTTAAAAAAGAACAGTTTCCAGAATTTTGTGTGACTCTATGATTGACAAAGTGTCTAACATTTTGAAAGGTAGAGCATACATTTGCCACCCTTAGAGTAATATATAAAACAAATGGGTTGGTTCAATCGGAATGTCAGATATTTGGGCATAAGGTAATCTTGGCTCATCAAAAAAACCTTCATTATGAGCATTCTCACCTGTTAGAAAATTGAAAATATTTTATAAAGCACTTCCATTGTTTACTTTCAGAAAATAAATTTGATTATGATAATTCCTGCTAGCTTGATGTGCTTTTAGCCAAAACTGTAGGTAATGCTAAACAATGTTTGTCTCACTCCACCAGAAACGCTGGTACTTCCACATAACCACTTTATACAAAACTGCCCATTGATTGTTCTTCATGAGACAATATGGTATTTACATCTCAAACCCTGATCTATTATATCTGAAGGAAACTGGCCATTTGGCCAAAGTGATTGAGAACTTTAACTATCTTATGCAGGAGGTTATGGTTGGGCTGTTTACTCAGTTACTTCTTTTAGTGTGGCAGTGACTTTATTTCATTTCTGGATTTTTAAAAGCGCAATCATGACCCGTCCAGTTATCAGAGAGCTGTCATAAAGCACTCGAGTCAAACATATCAGGAAAAGGTAAAACCAAATGGAAAAAAAGAGAAGGAATTATCATGAAATTAGTCATTTCCAATGCTAGCCAAGCTGAAGAAGTATCAGGGCTCCTAGAAAAGGAATCTGTGTATCAAGAGCTTTTTTGCTTCTTTTTTGAAGGAGGTAGTGGTTTATACTGATTTCTAGTGGCAGAGAGTTACAAATTCTTGGAGCAGGATGGAGAAGTAGCAGTTGTAGGTTTTCGGTTTTTTCTTGGTTTTGAACAGCAAGGAGTCGGTGCTTCTTAAGGAATGACTACCCCTGGACAGCTCGTATTTTTGGGCCAAGTAGACAGAAGTATTGTGGTGGAGGGCCTAGTGCATCATGCATGCAATCTTCAATTAGATTCTAGTTTCATACGCGAGCCATTTTAGATGTTTTAGGTATGAAGTGATGTGGTTGATTCTCTTGGAACCTGTCACAAGTATGAAGCTGAGTTCAATGTGGCCTTTAATGGTGCCAACTTTACTTTGGGTTGGCTGGTAAGAGTGGCACGCCTGCAATCTAATCGGGAGATGATTAGCAATTGTACTGCAAACTGAAATTCCAATAATGGCAAGAAGGATCTCATTTTCTGTAGAACATGATTGGCTCCTCTTATGGCTGCACTGATATGATCTTGCGTATTACGATGTTTGTCCAAAGTTATACTTTAGTGATTAATTAGAGTCAATAATGTGAGGGGAGCAGATGAGAGCTGTGAGTTGTTTGATCCAATCTTTTATGGGGGCGAGCGATCATGAGGAGTGCTCAAAAGGAATTCAGTTATGAGGTTGTAAGCATGAGGTGGTCGCGGGTCAGTCATTGTTGAGTTTTCATTAGAGTGCAATTGAGCATTTTGATATCCTCAGCTGAGGAGATTTTCAAATGCAATTGTGTGTCTTTAGCGTACACGTAAAATGACCTTAAGAGGTTCCATGAACAGGTTGAGTAGCATGGGTTAGAGTGTGGTGCCTTGAGGTACTCCAGGTGTTACTGGTCGCCAAAGTTGTAAATTACCGCCCTGCAATGTCCGTTGGAGTGCGATAGGGTGGTATAAATGTCGTGCTCCCGCCGCTTCAAGCAATGATGCCCTGTGCCATCATCTGCTCCAGCTCTAGTGATGGGTGCCGCAGCAGCATGTTCATGGTGTATACTGGGCCCCGTTCCCCACGATCCTCACAGCTGGGCAGCTTTCAAAAGGAGTAAGTGCTCATGTGCCTGCAGCCCGTATCTGCCGTATTTCAGGTACCACTCGGCATGAGTGTGCTGCACCGCTGCGTGTCTGCGAATAGTAGAGCTATGTACCAGCTGGGGGTGTCCTTTCAGTAATGGCTTGTGTGGTGCGGTGTGGTGTGGTATTTGTGTGTCCAGATGTTTTTGTTTTTAATATTATGTTATACAACCTGTTGCATCTCTTGAACTCGTTAAAAAAAAATCAAAGTTTGCTTGATTGTGTTGGTGCTCAATCCCGGAACTTTTCATCTCTATAAATGCAAAGGTGATTATTCATTTACATGTCATATTGTGTTGAGCTACAGTACACTATTTCACTGCCCATTGTCTATACATCTCCATGCAACTTGTGCCTTCTTTGTTGTTTATTGCATGTTTCCATTTCATAAAGGCAACTTGTAGAAACTAAATATGCTAATAACTAATAATGAATATATGTACAGTAAGATTACAGAGCCATTGCATTGACTGCAAAATAGTCACCCTTTGAACTTGTGCTAATTATAATGTTACTTTATAGATTTTTCGATAAATGAATTAGATAGAATAAGCCTTTTGATTACCATCAAAATAAACTCCTTATCCCTTTTCAGGAATTTTTGCAAAACAAAATTATATTTGTCAAATCATTGTACTGTTCAAATTGTGGATTTTGAACCAAAATTCTGCAAGAACACTTATGTCAGTTTGCCTAATGAAAGCTCAATGTTATGTTATATGTATTTGTAAACGTGTTCTACCACCTGCAAGATCGTCCTGGTGCTGTGCAGGTGTGAGGGCCAATCCCCAAGAGCGAGGTTGGGAAGACAAAGAGGCAGGTCTTCAGCTTCATGTGGAACCAAATAAAGAGAGGAGACTCTGATGGGTAGTGGGAGGTCATTCAATGCTTTAGGAGTGATGGAATAGAAAGCTCAACCTCTGATTCTGTCTCTGTGTATGCATGGGCCATGTGAGAGTAGGAGTCTAGATTTTGCAGATGCCAGCAATGATGAGCGCTGTTTCCATTCTGTGATTTGGTCTGAATCCAGACTGCGTACTGTTGAGGTGATTGTAGTTGGTGGGGTGGTCCATGAGGCATCCGTTGCTTCCAGTGCCTTTTTGTCATCCTGAGGTCTTCTGAGTATCAGCTAGTCTGTGTTTGTGTTATTGCAGTTTTTCCATGTTTCAGGGGGACCAAGTAATGAAGTTCTTGATGTTTTCTGATAGGGTGCTCTTTAGCTTGTGGTCATGCTTGGAGAGGGCAGAAGCCCAGTCCTTCTCTGAGAGTTCTTCCAGCAGTGGTGCACAGCTCCTAAGGGATGGGGGTAAGTTAGGGTCTGTGTAGTCATCTAAGTGAATGCTTAGCTGACTAGTGTATGCCAGATTTGATGATTAGGGATGCAGTGAAGTCTGTGATGTCTTTGAAAAAGTTGGCATGTGGTCCTGGTGGTCTGTATATGAAGGTTATACACAGGGTAACATTGGATGTGGCTTGTAACTTGAAAGTGAGATGCTCCATGTAGCTGGTAGTGGTGTCCACAGAGGTGGTGGAGCTGAAGGTGTCCTTGAATATAATGGCAACTCCTCCTCTAAGCTTGTGTTAATGGACCTGGCTGACAATTTTCTAGCCACGGGGGATAGCTGAGGCAATCTCTGGTGCAGAGCCATGCTTCTATGCGGCAGTGAATGTCTGGTGTGCGGTTATGCAGCAGGACCCATATCTTTGCAGTGTGCTTGCTGGGTGAACTGGTGTTGAGGAGCATGCATGTGAGTGTGGGGACATGAGGGTGATGGTCAGTTGATGTGTGCTAGGGTGAGGGAGGTACTGGGTGCTGTAGGTGAGGTGGTGGTGAGTGTTAGAGGAAGCAAAGTGCAAGGTAATCTGCAACAGGTGCAGGTGAAGGCTCCTTCTGAGATGTGTAGCATGGTGGGGCAACAGCATGGCAAGCAGAGACCGGGATTAAGGGCATGGAGGGTCACAACGCGCTAGTGGAGGGTCGCTGTAGGACCAGGGGTCTTGGCTCTGTGTGTGGTCCAGGCTTGGACGTCTGTGGAAGAACATGTCTTTGGCAAGCGAGTGATGAGTCCATGCTGTGTTTGCCATTAAATTGGTTTCTGGGAGGAGGGAAGAGAGCAGAGTACGGTGGCCGGTGCTAATTTTATATGGCACAAAATAAGATAGGTTTCCAAATTGACATGAAGGTTCAGGCAAATGAGCTGCATAATCTGGAATATCATCGCTTTCAGATATCTATCGAATTAATTTTATTATTCCAGCCTGTCATTTCTTACTTTATTTGACTTAATTTGTTAATTTGATTTTGTGAACTGCGCCAGGTAGCTGGCAGGCATTCTGGCAGGATATACCAAAGGTTTATACATTCTTGAGACAGTGACATTTAGTACTAACTATTGTACACAACATCCCTCTCTGCTGCAAAGATTACAATAAAAAAAATCCAGCCTTTGGACTGCTACCTACATTGATGAAGCATAGTGATTGATTAACCTTAAAAAACTAAATGCACATCCATGGAAGGTAATACATTGTATGCCATGAAAACAAAATCAAATTGACTTGTAATAATTGTACTGAAATATTATTCAAAATATTTATTTGACACATCATTGAATGAAAACTAGTACAAATATTATGAAAAAGGATCAAACACATTTTGGAGTTCTTTTTAGAGCCCTTTGAGCAACACTATAAGAGGTAAAATAATATTCGGAGAAAAACGCAGTTACACCATTAAAATAAAATAACCCTGCTATTATGGTAAAGCACACTTTGTATTTACAATTTCAAAAGTAATCGTGGAAATAAAAAGCAAGATTGAAGTTGAATAATGACAAATACTGCCAAATCAACATACATGTAGGAGGATAAAGAGAAGGAAAATGCATTACATTTAAAGATAATAAATTGAAGATTGCATTTCATTCACACACAAATAACTTTATGATATTTAAAAAAAAAACAACTACCTATTACAACAGCATTAATGTTTCAAAAATATAGTTCACCACTGCAAAAATATATGATTTTTTGTTTGATGATATTTTTATGCAAGTTATGGTTGATACAACAAGCTTTAAAGTATATACAAGTCATAGGCCAATATGCTCTTAATTGCAATTTAGGATTTGATTAATGTTTTATGATTGCAGAATAGTCTGACCGTAGACATCTAGATTTCACGCATTGACAGTTCATTAACGTGAGTATTTGTGTGCAGCATTGATCTATGAATACAGTTGCACTGCACTCATGCACTTCTTGTATTCTGTAATAGAAAAGAAGGTGGAATAAGGGGTGATGCACTACTAAATACACACTGCTGCAAGCCAGCTAATTAATATGGACATGCCATATATAGTATGGGCCCAATTCACAAGGATAAACTTGGTCATAAATAAATGCTGACAGCCAAATTTAGTTCTTTTTTGTCTGCTAAGAAAGCTTCACAAATTTGTCTTTTTTACCCTTTCACCCTAGAAACGGTAGTTGGTTTATTTTAGTCAATGGCTGGTCTAAATCACTTTCCAGAGTGTGAAGGGAAGTGCTTCACACTTCGATTTTCTGGCGGTGTGATGGAAGAGTTTTCTCCATGGGGAAAAATGTTTTGTCCATAGAGAAAAAAGGTGCATTTGCACAGGGAGCCATATTCCTTCTTAACTGTGTGAAACTCTGCACCAGGGAAATAGGATGATGCTGAAATGTCACATGACTTTCCCATGAATATGTATTGAACCCTGTTCCTGGCACAGCTTTCCACTCAGATTCATGGGATTGTTTGAGAATTTCAGAAAGTAGTAGATCTATAATCACACTTATGTGTAAATCTGCAAGTTTATATTTGCTACTTTCTTGATGAAGGGGGCTGAATGTTATTGGCAAAAAGTAGAAACCTGAAAAGTATTTGTATTGGTTTAATAAATATATGTAAACAAGAACTTAAACTACTATACAAAATATGTTATTTAGGGTTTTTAAGCTTAAGTAAATTATTAACTGAATTGTAATTGGAAAGACAACTTTGAAGCTAAAAAGACATCTTATAGCTGTACACACGTTTCCAATACAAATCTTTTAATTAAATCATAGCCAACCAGAACCATTGTATTCTGTTCATTATGGAACTACAGTATACATTATTTAACTTAAGCTATGCGTATAGTTATAATTTGCAAACTTTTAAATATTTTCAAAAAGTTAAATCTTGTAGCTGATGTCCCACCTAAGCCTATAATCATAATTTGTAACTTTGCAATATCTTGTAATGTACATTGCATTAGATTAGAAAGTTGAACGATGGCTTATTGGGAGCAATAATGAAAAAGAGATATTTAAAATATAAGCCTTTTAAATGTTTTTCATGTCACCACAAACATGTCATACCTTATAACAATGACCATTCCTCTCTTTACAAATTGATATAATGTGAAAAAATGCTATGTGCCATCTGCTTAGTTGTAAATACCTACAGAACTGTTTTTTGGAAAAGTGTTATTTCTCTTTAAAAGATTACACAAGCATTATAAATTCCACTGTATTATCCCTGAGGTAGCACTAAATTGGCCATGCTATTTGAAGCAAAGAATTCCAGCCATGTAACATGTTTAACCATTGTAAACTAAGACACTGCAATATATTCCATAACACCTAAATCATGTCAGCTTATGTATCGATTCACAGTTTTATATTATAGATTTATAAAGAGGTAATGATGCAGCATTATATGTACAGTAAGCATTATTTATTAGAGATATATGTATATCCACTGAAAAAACCTACAGTTACAGTGACCTTATAGCTAAGTTTTGGAATGAGGCAGGAGGTAATGTTAAAAATGGTCCCAAACCTCCAAAATACACCAGCTTTTGTTTAGTTAACTACTATAACTTATCCCCCCATTATGCACTGCTTATGACCTCACATTACAATATTCATGACATGTTAGAGGACATAATTGTACATAATAGTAAAACCAAAATTTTTCAGAAAACAGTTCCTGTGGTAGATGAATCTCATCATTATGATGACTTCCCTACCCTACTCTGCAGTGCTATTCAGTTGTCGGGGCAGGTAGAATTGTGATATTGAGGACCAAATTATGGGGCATGGTTTTCTTAATTAAGCAGCAACAAGTGCAAATTATGTGTCAGATTCTCTGCCAGTATTATTTCCAGCCATTTCCTAATGGGGTCTGCATATCTCGACCCATTCCTTATTTCTTATAGTGGCAAGCACTTCGCAGGGAAACAGTTAATTATAGGAAAAACGTCTGCTTTTCTATATTTATGCTGATGTTATTGTGTTGCATAAAGGCTGGAGAACCCAAACAAGATCACTAAATATGAAAACTAACTAGGATCTCTGGTTACATCCAGGATATGGCATGGATTAAGGAACTGTCCACACACTTCTCAAAATACACCATCAATGGGCACCACCACTTTAGCATAATGTTTTCCTACAAACATGCAAAGACACTCAAGTGCACTACCATCGCTTTGAAGGCCCAGAGCCTTGCCCACATCCCCCTCTTACATAAAATGTGAATACACTGCCATGATAAGCCCACCCATTGGTAATAGGACCAAAACATGGTGCAGACTGTCCTTAAAGTTTTCCATTTTCGACCATGGTGGGAATGTTATGTTATGTTATGTTATGTTAATAGTTTTTATAAGGCGCACAGCTGCCCCAGCCAAGGGGCGTCCCGGCGCCTGATCAGGTACCACAACACAACAAATCAATACAAGTAAGGGAAAAGGAGGGAATCAGTCAGCGATTGGGAACAAAACAGTTTTTATGGCGCGCCTAAAGGAAGTAAGACTGTTCAGGGCTCGTATATGGACAGGAAGGGAATTCCATAATCCTGCTGCTAATACTCGAAAGGAGCGCCCTCCCATCCTACTCAGTCTAAACCGTGTATTGACCGCCAGATGGAGAAATTCCGATCTAAGAGACCGCGTAGGAACATAGGAGGAAACAAGCTTAGCGAGGGCTGGAGGAGAGGAAAGCTTCAAGATTTTAAATGTCAGGCAAAGAGCCTTAAATTTAATTCTCTGTCTGACCGGCAGCCAGTGAAGGGAGGTCAAAACTGCAGAGACAGAGCACTGTCTAGGGAGGCCAACAATGGCACGCGCCGCGGCATTCTGCACCCTTTGCAATCTAGTAGCCTCCGCCTGATTCACTCCGAGCAGCAGCGCACTCCCATAGTCCAGCCGAGAAAGAATGGAGGCTTGGACCACCAGTTGCCGAGTAGGGGGGTCGAAGAATTTGAGGACCGGTCTCAGTCCTCGCAGAATACCATAACAGGTAGCTGCAACCTTCTTCGTGTGGCTGGTAAAAGAGAGTGTAGGATCCAGCCAAACCCCCAAGTTCTTAACTTCGGCAGCTGGGATGGGAGTCACCCCCAATTCTGGAGGCCACCACTGGTCTCCCCAGAGCTCCGCCTGCGCACCTAAGATCAGGACCTCATTTTTTTTGGCATTTAACTGCAAACAGTTGGTTCGCATCCAATTTGCCACGGCTATGAGTCCTGCACGAAATCTGGGAGCGTTCACCTCGGGGGCACCGCTGAGTGTCACCGCCAGCTGCGTGTCGTCAGCATACGATGTCATAGTTAGGCCACATTGTCTGACGACAGCAGCCAGCGGTTTCACATATAGGTTGAATAAAGTGGGGCTCAAATAGAGCAGTCTCAAATGCTTTCTGTTCCAGATATACCACATGGGCTTTTGGAAATTTAAAGAACTGCATTCGAGAACATTCCAGCCTATTCCCTTTATCTTATCCTTAAGCTGCTTTTTTGAACATTTGAACTGCCCTTGTTTTTCTCATCGACACAGGGAAACGGTACCAGTAAAACCCATATTCCTGGAATATTCGCCTGATGGATTAGACTTTGCAAAGTTCATTAGAACTGAAATTTTGAAGGTAGGCAAAAGCTCTGCAGTGAAATGGCTAATTAATATAAATGTATCATACTCTCTCAAAATAAAAGGTCACTCTAGGCTATACCATTTAAAAAGACAATAGGAAGAAAATATGTTGCAGGAAAGTGTACACCCACATTGAATGACTGGCTAGTGAGCTCTCTGTGGATCAATATTAAAAAACAAAATACCTCCATCAAAATGACCCCAATGAGTCAAAACCTAAATGTGCAAAACAGTGTGCAATAATATGGAAAAGGTAAGTTAATTACCTAAAAATTGATGCATTATAATGTATCTGGAAATGAATAAGTAGACCAGTCAATGGTTATTGAGTGTTTTTACAGGTAACAAATAGAATGAGATTTAAACAAATTACATGTTTGCTCCCATTCCATTTGAGCTTTCTCAGTACAGCAGCAGGATAATAGTTGAAGTCACAGAGAGAAGATACAGAGGTAAACACACTATCATGTTAGGAATTTTGTCAGACCTGGGAAAATCATATTTTGGAGATTCCTGCATGGAACAAATTTGAATGTTATTATCCATTTTAAGCCCACGAAATCACAAATAGTACTAAATTAAGTAAAATGTTAACACAGTGACACAAAAACAGTTCAAATATGCATCTGCGCTGATTGTCAAACATCCATAAAATGACACTGCATTGAGAGACCGAGTTAGAGGTAATGGTAAGCAGAATGCAAGAGAGTTTCAGAAAGAGAACTAGAATAGTCAGATGTTAAAAAAGAGGGAAAATTAAATTTCCCTAGGGACCTCTAAGAAGGTGGGGCCCACTTTGCACGTCTCCAAATGTTTCGGGGCCAGAAACATCATTCTCAGACATAGATTTTGATGCATTTCTTTGTCTCATATGGCCCTTTATTTACATTGCTTTCTAGAAAAAAATATAATTTTGGAATTACTGAGACAGTTTTAAACCCTGAAAACACTTTTTAAAGTGATATATTTTTTTAAAAGTTGTCACAGAAGATGAATGGCAGAGCATAACCAGCACTAGTATCGTAGAGAGGTAAGGCATATTGAGCCCTGCATGGAAATGTAGAAATCACTCATGCCTGCATTGGACCAGGGATAGAGGTGAGGTGATGCCTCATTAAGTTCATTTTACAGCCACAATGATACATAACAATGGTGATATTTAAGTGTGTATGCATGTGATTCATGCCAATCCTTCATGTGATTCATGCTAATCGTTCATTTCATTCCATACTCATTTGGAGACTTATTATTTACAAAAATATAAATGTTTTCAGATAATATATTGAGATCATCATTAGACTGAAAAATACAAACACTTATAGCTCTGTGTCATACGTTTCTCTTTCAGTTGTCTCCAGACTTTTAATATCGCTTGTCTGAAACTGTGGCCTGTATGAAGACAAAATCTTTCTCGATGAGGTTCCATTGTCAACGTTGTCTCCTGTAACTGGTTGTAGACCTGAAGAATTGTAATGAAGAAACGTAATCTCGCTGTATGAGCTTTGGCTTTGAAATGGACACATTATTCTAGAATCCTCTGGAAAATCCTTCTTGTCCTCCTCTGTTGAGGCGATACCTACATAATAACATTCCCTATCAGGGCTACCACTGTCAAGGAAGTTTTCATCTGCATCAGATGGTTCCGAAAAACCCTCCGATGATGCAATGGAACAGGGAGAGCTTTTGCCAGGTTGGGTGGGATCTAGTCCTGCTAAAATTAGCAGCGCTTGCGTGTCAACATTCCAGAAATTTCTGTGTGAAGATTTCTGACCAGGAGAATTTTCTCCAAAATGGCTTCCATTCAATGAGTCACCACTGACGCTCATTCTATGTCCACGTAGCCCACTTGATTGAGAATTGCTCACAATTACAGCATATTTAATGGACTCTGATGTACTTTCTTGATAGGATTTGTCAATACTCGCACAAGCCGAGTCGTGGTCAGGATCCTCAATCTTTTCACAAACCAAATTAAGTGCTTGCAAGTCAATTTTACTCTCACTTTTGACCTCTTTTTTAACACTGACATTTTCAACACTTATTTCATGCTCTAAAAAAAGAGGAGGCTCAAACGCCAGAGTTTCATGATGCTTGATAAAAAGATGTTCAAGGGTTTCAGGCTGTAAGAGAAAAAACAAATGTATATTTATCCAAAACAATTCAAAAGGTTCAAATGCTCTTCTTCAATAACAATTAACATATAAAGTTACTTTTGCATGTCAGTCGTCATACCTGAAAGAATTTAAACAACTAACTACGTGGACATGGAGGCAATAACCAAAAGGAAATTTGCTTTGTTCTGTAAAGTAGGACTTCCATTGAAGGCTTTACTTACAGTATAAAAAGTATGAACTTGATGGCACCCTTGTTTTTTGATCATTTTGTTCTTTCTTACATACTCATACCATTTTTAATGGAATGACTACATAACACAAGACTGACCTTGGTAAGCCCATTACATAAAGGTTGATAATACATGCATAGTGATCAGACAGCATTAGTGTAAGCATTTTAGCACCCATAATGGAGATTGTGGTACTTGTTCTGAAGCATTTCTATATGCACCATTACGCAAATGGGAGAATCTCCATTTCCTGGAAGCAACATAATATTCTTCAAGATTTCATTGTTGCTTGAAAGGTAGTGTTAAAAATCTTGTCAGATCAAAACTGAGCCATTTTTCGAGCTCTTTGAGACCACTCTAGATGTAGAAATTCTGGTTTGGCTTCCATATGATCTTGAAGTGAGGGAGTGATCTAGAGGATTTTGTGAGGTAAGAGCCGGCTTTACAGATGTCCCACCTGCCTTTATTACAAGTGCCACAGGCAGAAGGGTTATCTGTCACATTTGTGATAGAATAATCCATCATCCAAACTCTAAATCAGACCCAAAAAGAGGTTCCTGATCCATATTTAGAGTTTGGCAGACAGGATACTCTGTCAAACCCTGGCTTATATTCCATCCCCCATATTACAAATGTCGAAGGCTTTAATAAACTTGTAATACAGCAGACGACATATCTGCCACAGTTGTTATAAAGTATTCCAGGCAATAATCCACCTTGCTGTGCTGTGCTACATGTTTGGGAAAGGGCAGGAATGCACCGTATGTAACAATGTAGGGCTCATTTCTGTCATTTCCAGCACTGCCTAGCACCAACACAGACACCCTTGCACCAAAACAATCCCCTGACACCTTTTCTTCTTACTGTGTGTGCTGCAGAGTGTAGCACACTTAGCAAGAGGGAAAAACTAGGAGAAATAACGATATTTCTTCTTGTTGTACCTCCCCTGGGGATGTGCAGCATTTTCACACATTCCAAGGTCTACTAATAAAGGTAAATCTGGGAATGCGCCAAAATTCATGGGTAGTGCCTGGGAACACCCAAACTCCACCAATGGAATGCCTCCCTGTGGCAGAGTACTGCAGCACAGTGATTTGCACTGTGTTCTGTTACTCTAGATTGATCAAGACACGCAGAGTTCAACTTTTTAGGCAATTTTGAAGTCACCGCAATTTGTTTTGGGCCCTTACCTGTCGTGGGTACTTGGGCCTCCCACACAAGTGAGGCACCATTTTTATCGGGAGACCTGGGGAATCGCTCGGTGGTAGGAGAATTGTGTCAGCCCGGTGATGCCACAACTTTCTCACACAAAAATGTGTGGAAAAAGTGATTTCAGCAAAATTTGAGGTTTGCATGTGATTCTAGGTAAGAAAAAGTTGGGGGATCCATGCAAGCCATACCTCCCTATAACCCCCTTGGTGTCTAGTTTACAGAAATATGTGGGTTTAGTAGGTTTCCTTAGCAGGCTGCCGGGCACGAGGCCAAAAACCCAGGTGACCCCCTTTGCAAGATCAGGTTGTTTTGTGATAGGCAATTTTGATGTTGCCTCACTAGGTTTTGGACCCTTGTCTGTCGCGGGTACTTGACCCACCCACGCGAGTGAGGTATCATTTTTATCAGGAGACCTGAGGCTGTGTAGAAGGAAATTTGTGGATCTACGCAGATTCCAGAACTTTCCCACAACAGAATTGTGAGGAAAATGTGTTTTCTTTTTACAAAGTTTAAGGTTTGCAAGGGATTCTGGGTAACAGGACCTGATGAGAGCCAGACAAGTCATCCCATCCTTGTTTCCCCTTGGTGTCTAGTTTTCAAAAATTTACAGGTTTGCTAGGTTTCCCAATGTGCCAGCTGCGCTAGGGCCCAAAATCCACAGGTAGGCACATTACTAAAAAAAAGTTGGTGCCTAGTGGGCCTTCTGCCAACCTTGGGGGGAATCGGGGTGGGGGGTTTGCCCTGATATGCCCCAAGAGGGGCAGAAAGACTGTGACAATTTTTTGTAGGGGTGGGGGCATTGGTATGCCCATTTTGGGCAGCCCCCACACATAAAAAAGACCAGCGTAATCGCTGGCACCTAGTGGGCTTTCTGCCCCCATCTACCCTCCTGGGGGGCAGATGGCAGAAAGACTGGAATTTCTTTGGGGGGCTTGGGGGTATTATCATGTCCATTTTGGGCAGCTCCTACCCCTACATGAAGAATAAACAAATCCCTGGTTTCTAGTGGGCTTTCAGCCCACTGAGGGGTGCAGATTGGTGGCTACAGCTCCCATCTGCCTCCCGGGGGGGCAGAAAGACTGTAATTTTTGTGGGGGGGTGGGGGTATTGTCATGCCCATTTTGGGCAGCCCCGACCCTAATTCAAATTGCCCCCAAAAAATCCCTGGCGTCTAGTATGCTTCCTGCCCACCCGGGGGGGCAGATTGGAGGCTACTGCCCCATATGCCCTCCGGGGGAGCAGAAAGGCTGTAATATTGGTCGGGGTGGGGGCATTGGCATGCCCATTTTGGGCGGCCCCCACCCTAATTACATATGGCAACAAAACAATCCCTGGCATCAAGTGGGCTTTCTGCCCCCGGGGGGGCAGATTGGGGGATACTGCCCCCATCTGTCCCAGGGGGGACAGAAAGGCTGTAATTATGATGGGGGTGGGGGCATTGGCATGCCTGTTTTCGACTGCCCCCACCCTAATTCCATATGCCAACAAAAAAATCCCTGGCGTCAAGTGGGCTTTCTGCCCCCGGTGGTGGGGTGGGGGCATTGGCATGCCCATTTTGGGCAGCCCCCACCCTAATTACATATGCCAACAAAAAAATCCCTGGTGTCAAGGGGGCTTTCTGCCCCCCTGGGGGGGCAGAAAGACTGAATATGGCCAATTTGTTTAGGGGGAGCAAAGGTCCTTGCCCAAGGGGCTGCTCCCCCCTCCCTGGTGTCTAGTGGGTGGATCCCTGCTTGGGGATCACCCTCCTGGGGTGATTCCCAAGCAGGGATCCACTGGGGAAGGGTACCATTGGAAAGCTCCACTTTCCAATGATACTTCACCCATCTTTCTACGTGCTTAGGGGGCTGAGATAGCCCCCTGAGCACGTAGAAAGTGAAACTGAAATGAGTCTAAAGGCTCATTTCTGTTTTGTTTTCTGTGAAATGACATCAGTGTGACGTGCCAGCTGATTGTCATTTCACAGCAACGGGGGGGGGCCTCGGGAGCTGGGGAAGCTCGTCCCCAGCTCCCGAGGCTACAGTGGAGCAAAAGAAATCCCTCTGGTGCCTGCACCAGAGGGATTTCCGGTGCCATGTGCCAGGACGTCCGGGAGCCGTCCTGCGCACACGAGCACCGTGGCGCAGGACGGCTCCCGGCTGTCCTGTGCACCGAAAGGGTTAAGCCGATGCTAAGTCAAAATTATTTCTATCCATTATGCAAGCCTCTGCAATATCCAAAATTGACTATGGAAACATGCTACCCAACGGAATACCTAAAAACCTGTTGCATCACTTAAAGTTCAACTACCATCAGCAGCCAGGCTTACCGCCAAAAAGAATGAATACATAATTTCAATATTGAAAGATCTGCACTGGCTACCCCCAAAGAAATAAAATAATTCCAGGATTACTTGCCTCAATTTCACAGCCACGGAAAATCAACCTCTTCACTCCTATTTAAAGATACCTGTAGGTGTCAGAAATCTCAGTAGGAAAGAAATTCTCTGGCTAGAGAATAATTATTTAAATCCAAATCGTCTGAAACCAACTCATTTTATTGAGTCACGTCTTTATTATTGCAAGTACAATGATCACTCATGTGAGCAGTCCACACTGTCTCTCGTAATCAGTACAAAGTTTGTGAAAACTACACATATTAGGCATGAAAAAAATATGTGATGTCACCAATCCCAGCTCATGCCCATCGTTTGCAATATTTGTCTTTTGTATTAGAACTTGTGTGACTGTTGCTTTTCATGGAATCCAAATTGGGGTGTGTACTGTTTCAGTCTGTATCAGGTGTTTGAAAGTATGATGTACGATGTCACTGCCCTCTCATCCACTATTGTCTCAAAAAAGCTCTTGCATACAAAAGTTGATTGGCGGCACTATTTGTACCACAAGAGGTTGTGTGAGCACCTCTGCTAACGTTTAGTAAGTCTGTGCCTCAGACGGAGTTCTGGTGTTTTCTTCTTGAATGTATTTCTGACACCCAATATCTTCCTTTTTTAAGTGCAAAACAAACTTACAAAACCTGGGCAAGAGTTAAGGCTATATAACAATCTTAAATAAAATAAGAGAAATGTTCAGACATCTTGAATACTTAGTGCACGCCAACTATGCCCACAAGGGTCAATAAAATTGTTGACTGTTGAACCCTATCAGGGATGGAACTAGAACACAGAATTATAGGGTTACTATCTGAAATAGAGTGGAGGCGCCATGTCTACCCAAGCTTGCTTCCTAGTACCACAGCATCATGAGCCCTCACAACCTCACCTCCTGATTTAGAAGCAGGCTGGGTATTGGAGGTCAATTAGTATTTGTATATCTGCATTTTCTATAGAAGTCTCTTTGCGGAGGCTCCCCAAGATATACAAGTACATGGCTTTATCCATCGGGAACCACCACAGATTGGCTATACATGGCTGGAAAGTAAAAGGGAACGGTTCTGATCAACTTTTGTCAATTATCAAGAGCTCCCCTTGCCTTCTGCCTTTGAGGCTGCTTGTAGGTGGTCCTTGGCACATTTCTTCCACAGCATTCCTTTGTGAATTTGCTAATCATTGGCAGTGTACAAAGTAAATGTCTGACAGTATATGGCAAAGAAGGCTTTGCAGAGGGGCAAGAGATCTAATATCAATTATTTCACAAAATGCCCAAATCGAGAGATTAGTAGAGAAAGTCAAGGTAGAAACTTTAAAACATTTTTGTAGGGCTAGCTGAATCTAAAAACGTCTAGGGGGCATGCATAACCATGCATAATCACCATCAACTTAAAAGGCAAAGTATAAAAATACTCAAGCAAAAGGAATTTTAAAATAATGGTTTAGTCCAAGAAACTATTAGAAATGTTAATACTGTATATGGCAAAACAAGGGGAAATCAATGTATATTAAACATTTTTGGAGTTCCACTGAAGTATATAAAGCATACAAGAATTTCACAGGATCTTTTTAGTGGGGCAAGGCCCAGATGTTCCTGGTAAGACTTAGAAAGAGAAACAAGGGGGGGAGTAGAGAGGTTCCACTCAACGAGTGGTGGAGGTGGATACTTCCTCCCAACCAAGCGTACTTAAACAAAGGGATCCACCCGCATGTATAACATACCAAGAGATTCCCATTCATACCATGTGTGTCCCACGGTCGTGGAGAATACACATCTGTTGTTAAAATACCCCTCACACACCAAAAGGGCCCTTGGTGTCATGCTTCATCATAGGGGTCTTCCCGCCCCTCTACGGGACGGGGCGTGCTACGACCAGCGTGTACGTGGGAGCACTGTTCTTGGTAGGACTACTATGTGTAGTGCAGGGGTGTGCAAGGAAGGGTCAGGAGTGAGTGGAGAGTGATGTTAAAAAATACCTGGCTTACTGGACTAGGAAAAAATTTTTATTCTGCCATCTAAGCTGGTATTAGTAAAAATGTGGGGATGGAGGGTGTATGCCTCAATGAGCTTGACCTCCTGATGTCGACATGTTTCGAAGCTTACCCCAAGCTTCTTCGTCAGGACCTAAGAAGATCCCTTCCAACAATGCACTGTGATGTGGTGAGAAATAGTGGGTGTAAAAATAAACATAGGAGGTAAATAGCCTCCAAAAGTTGGTACCGCCCCACTGGGTCTTACGTACTCCTTGTGACCTAAATGGAGAAAATGGTATGATATGAGAGACATATAGGACATTACTGTTATAAGGACAGACGCTCATTCCGTGGTGTTTAAAACAGTGATCTGAAAAGGAAGTGAGCAATGATCGTCTTCTAGCCTTATCACGTGATCTGTGATAAAAAACATAGTGTGACATACTACATTTAAAATACACAATAACAAAACAACAGAAAACACACACTCTACTCATAAAGGAAACGAAGTTCCTGTAGGGCGAAAATGTCATTTGTGGTTGTTTGCATGCCCAACAAAGCAGAGAAATGAACACATACTTGCTGCAAAAAGGAAAATTTCCTCATGAGCTCATTTACCGGGTGGTTGAAGTGCCAAAATAGGCTACCTAAATAGCGAGAGAGAGGAAAATGTACTCCCATTGTCATTTTTAGAAGGTTGACCTTCCACCTGCCGGCTGTGCCGTACTTACGCCTCCTAGGATCAATGTCCTGCTGGAAAAACCACCCCGGTCGGCTCCGTCGATAAATTAAGATCGGAGTAAATGTACTTTAAATACCCCCTCCAATCAGGGAATGAGTGTCAGAAAACGCCCCGTATGGCGGACCAATAGACGGTCCCTGCTAGTAGAGTAACCTAAAGCGCGCAGGCGCTGCTGCACGAGACCCGGAGCCGGAAGGTAGAGGCAGACGGGTCATTGCAATGAGACTGTAAGGACCCCCAGGGAGGTGTCTAAGTAGGTGCCTGATGGAGCGCCTTACATAAACTCATAATTAAAAGAGTAAAAGAGGCTATGGGGTGTGTGTAAAGGATAATCTACATAACACAAAATCGAGTGTAATGGGACCTAGCAAAATAAATGAACTATGGAAGATATCATTATTAAGAAAATAATTAGGTGTCCAAATACTTTGCCTGTAACATACGGATTAACAGATATTGATCTGGAAGGTTGATATAAAAATAAATCTAAACATATGTAACAGGTAGGAAAAATGCCCCAACCAAGCCTAGTGAAGACACACAGCTGGTGTATGGCTGCATCAAGAGGTATGTGTATGTATCGGATAGCTACTACAGGGGGGCTTCGGCTGTGGTCAGGGGGCAAATGACAAGTACATGTAAAAACGAAAAGAGATAACCCAGTGGTCCTGGAGTGGTACCATGCTGGTTCTAGGCAGATACGAGGGGCAAAAGAGAAGGAAAGAAGGCAGACTTGAAGGGGTATCTCTAGTCAGGTAGATAACCGGTAGTTGAACAGTGCTTAGTTAAGTATGATGACGGTGGTTATACTCGGAACTGATTCCATGGTATATCCTCATTTAGTCCATGGATGTGTGTTTTGAGACGGAACACCCAACGTTGTTCCTTCTCTAGGAGGCTGTGTTCGTTACTCAATTGTTCTATCACTGTCCACTGTAAATCATCTATACAGTGGCTTTTGGAAATATAGTGATTGGACATCTTGGTAGTGCTCCTACCACATCTGACATTGCTGCGATGTTCGCCAATACGTACCTTGATTGGTCTGGATGTCATACCCACATACTCAAGGCCACACGGACAAGTAATTAGATACACAACATTTTTGCTGTTGCAATTCGTGAAGCTCCTCTGATCCCACTTATCGCCATTCCGGAATGTAATGTGTGTACTTTTTCTCGTCAGATGACAAGTGCTGCAGTTCCCACAGGGATGATGCCCCTGTACTGGGGGTAGTAGACCAACAGGTCTTGGTCGAGATATGTTCTTAGGTCTTGTATGAACAAGCATGTCTCTTAAGTTGCGTCCCCGCTTGTGGGCAAACATAGGTTTCGTTATGTTTAATCCGCAGGAATTGAGTAGACGCCAGTGTTTATTCACTATCTTAGTGATCTGGTTAGAATGTGTATTGTAAGTTGTTACACATATCGGTCTCTCATCGATCTGGTTTGCCACTTTGTCTTCCAAAAGAGCCTCTCTGTTATTATTCCTTGCTCTTTTTAAGGCTTTGTCAACGATTTTCTTAGGGTAATTGCGTTTCATCAGTTTGGTACGTAGTTCAGATGCTTGTTGTTTGAAGTCACTGAGTTCAGTACAGTTTCTCCGCAGACGCAGGAACTGGCCGTACGGTAAGTTTTCCCTCAGGTGACGGGGGTGAAAACTGTCAAACAGAAGTAAACAGTTCTTAGCTGTTGCTTTAAAGTGTGTCGTGGTTTTGAGTTTCCCCTGTTCAGGGTAGATATTCAGGTCCAAGAATACCAGGTTTTCCGCTGACACACTGTGTGTAAATTTCAGAAAAGCATTCTGTTGGTTAAGCCACAGCATGAATGCCTCTGTTGATTCCATGTCGCCCTCCCACACGACCAAGACATCGTCAATGTACCTTTTCCATACTTTGATGTGAGCAAGGTATGGGTTCGTCGTGTGTAGGATCTTGTTGGTTTCCAGATGGTGTACATAGAGCCCGGCTAGACTTGGAGCAAAGGTACTCCCCATGCTGGTACCGTGACGTTGTTCATATATGTTGTCAGCATACATAAAGAAATTGCGGGTGAGAGCCAATGAAACACATTCCATCACCAGACTACAAGGTGTCTGGTACTCCCAGGGAGTAGAGAATAGAACCTCCTCAATGATTAGCAGTGTTTCGTCGTGTGGGAGACTGGTATATAGGCTCTCCACGTCTAATCCCATGAGTAAATTTTTGGTGGGGTCAAAATCAATATCCCGCAGAATTTGTAGGACGTTCTTGGTATCACGTAAGTATGTACTGGTGCTTTGAACCAACGGTCGAAGGAACGCATCTGCGAATCTAGACAGAGGTTCCAAAATGGAATTCACACCAGAGACGATGGGTCTACCAGGTGGTGAGACCAGGTTCTTATGGATTTTAGGTATGGTGTAGAAATAGGGGATCCTGGGATTGGTATTAACCAGGAATTCAGCCTCCTTCTTGGAGATCCAGTCGTTGGCTAGGGCCTCCTCTACCATTGTGACAATCCTGACCCTTATCGACTCAGTGGGATCAGTCAGCAGGATTCCATAGTTCCTGCGGTCATCCAGCAGTTTCCTACATTCAATGTCATAGTTGACAGTGGTTTGTAAAACAATGGCTCCCCCTTTATCTGCAGGTTTGATGGTGATATCCTGGTTTGTTGATAGTTCATGTATAGCCACCTTCTCCTCCCTTGATGTATTGTGAAAGGTGTTACCACAACCTGTAGTGATGTCTTGGATTTCACCCATCACCGCTTTCTCAAAAGCAAGCAACTCTACCGGTAGGGTGGAGTTAGGGGGAACAAAAGTGGATTTGTTACGGAGGCCAGTATCTTGTCTAACCCCCTCAGTGGTAGATGGATTGTTCTCAAAGAAAACCTTCAATTTCAATTTACGTATGAATTCGGTAATCTCAGTGAGGATCTTAAATTTATCCAACCGATTAGTGGGTACAAAACCCAATCCTCTCTCAAGGACCTTCTTTTGTGTTGGTGTAAGAACCACATCGGTGAGATTAACCACCAGATTTACTTCCGGCTCGTTGATGGTTGAGGAGGTATGTTGTTGGTCATACTCCTGGTTGACATCCGTGGGGTCTCGGTCTCGGGTGCAGACCAATGGACGTTGTGTCCTCCTCTGTTGCGGGCCCTCCGTGGGCCCTGGCGTGCCCCTAAAAAAGGTTGTGGGTTGTAATTGTATTCGTACTCTTGAGGAGGAGGTATCCATTGTGGAAAAGGTCCCATCATAGGTGGACCATAAGCGTATGGGGGATACATCGGGGGGCCTTGATAACCATCCCATCTCCCTCCCCTCTGGTACGGAGGGCGCTGGTTGTAGTTGCCTCTCCCTCTATAGAAACGTTTACCACTGCCCCTGCTGGAGTTAGAGTTATCTGAACCAGTGTCAGAGGAGTCACCATCCTCACTCTGTTCCTGGTTCTTGGGAACATAGTCATCTCGTATATAGGGATATACTCGTTCGTGACTGAACCGTGAAGTGTCCTTCTTTAGTTTGTTATATTTGCTTTGTTTTAAAGTCATTTCGAACTCAGTCATCTCTTGATTGAGTTCCTCTAAACGTTTCTTGAGTACACTGGGGGATATATAGGCTTTCAAACGGACTTCTAGATTGACAATCTCGACTTTGAGTTCTTGTGTGAGTCTGGTGGCTGTTTTTATAATTAGGACTAGCCAGTCCCGGGTGCAATGCCACGAGATTAGTGACCAATCACGTTTGAAAGTCTTATCCTGTTGGAAAATGAAAGGCTCATTGCGGACAATTAAACCTTGGGGGGCTGCATTGGCCCGCAGGTATTCCGTCATTAATAGACCATGCAGGGCAGTTCTGATCTGGTTTCTCCTTAAGTTAGCTAGCTCATCCCAATCAGCATGATTTGGACCTGGATCGGTATTGCTCAGTCCTTCAAAAGGGTTGATAGCTGCCAGGATCCTTTCTACTTCGTCGTCAGCGAAGGTTAGACCCATGTTGTCTGCCATCTTGGTGAACCGGAGGTGTAAGTATAGTGATACTTGATAGAGTGTGTGTGTCGACTGGGAAAAGTTATGTGAAGGAGGTTAGTAGTATGGTAGTCTACAAAAAAGTATGTGTAGCAGAGGTAAATAGCCTTTGCTCTTAGATGAAAATGGGATATATAGTGCTAATATTAATAGCACTGATATCACAGTACCCAGAATTTGGGTGAAAACAAAAAACTCCCACAGCTGTACGCTGTCTATCATGGAAAGAGAAACAAGGGGGGGAGTAGAGAGGTTCCACTCAACGAGTGGTGGAGGTGGATACTTCCTCCCAACCAAGCGTACTTAAACAAAGGGATCCACCCGCATGTATAACATACCAAGAGATTCCCATTCATACCATGTGTGTCCCACGGTCGTGGAGAATACACATCTGTTGTTAAAATACCCCTCACAATTTTTTCCTAGTCCAGTAAGCCAGGTATTTTTTAACATCACTCTCCACTCACTCCTGACCCTTCCTTGCACACCCCTGCACTACACATAGTAGTCCTACCAAGAACAGTGCTCCCACGTACACGCTGGTCGTAGCACGCCCCGTCCCGTAGAGGGGCGGGAAGACCCCTATGATGAAGCATGACACCAAGGGCCCTTTTGGTGTGTGAGGGGTATTTTAACAACAGATGTGTATTCTCCACGACCGTGGGACACACATGGTATGAATGGGAATCTCTTGGTATGTTATACGTGCGGGTGGATCCCTTTGTCCTGGTAAGACTTATACAGGAATTTGGATGTAGTACAAAAAGGTAAAAACACACATGTGCCAGAAATTAGACACACTGCTCACAGAAAAAACTCTGTAAATTTTTAAATTAGTTATCTTCAAAGTATATGTGTTCAAGCAGTGAGTCCCACCAAACAGTGTTTCAAGAGAGTTCCATGAAGCCACATACACAGAGCAGTAGCTCTAACACTACCTGTGCCAATTACTTTGACTCCTACCTATCCACAAGTATATCTTGCTCCTTCACATTTCTATTAATACCACCCACATTTCTCCTTACATGTTTTCCTGAGTCGTTTCTGTGTACATTGTCCACTTTCGTGGTATTTTTGGTTGGTCTTCTTTAAAAAAAAAAAAAGTGTTTTTCGAAAAGAGTTTTGGATATTTGCACAAAAAGGTGTTTTATCAGTATGGGGTTGTCGGCTTGTGTTCTTCATTTTGATTTGTGGCTTATATCAAAAATGCCCAGCCACCTTTAATATTTGGGTTGATTGCCCTAATGTGGAAATTCTAAGTAAGTTTTATAGGAGCCCAAAACATATTCGGCCTGATTCATAGGGGTAATAACATGTGTAGAGTTACTCACGTTTAAAACTACTTCTAGGAGTAACTTTCAATTTATTTGCTAATCACCATTTCTGTGTGTAAAGTTACTCCTAGGTTTAGACATACATTTCTCCATTCTATGGAGCAGCTTCCTAGAACAGGATTCACAGGATTTACTGGCAAGTTTGCTCACCTATGCAGAGATCCTGCTATGGTAAAGTTTAGAAAAATGTATTAAAGATTATCAAACGTTAAAAATATTAAACATATGTTATTTTCAAATATTAATGTAAAATATTTGTATATATTTACATTAAATCTATAACAAATACATTAAAGCATTGCAGCACAATACCTTAAACATGTATTAAATCATTCCATAAAATACATTTATGTAATTTAAAAATATTATCCCTAAAGCATAATTATAAAAAGTCCACCTACATTAAAATGTTTACTTGTGTCTCATATTTAATAAATTGCATTACCAGCTATGTATAGAATTTTAATGTGGGAAAAAGTGATGCATCAGGGGAGCAAGGGGCTTAAAAATAAGCCCCTAGTTATTTAACATAGGTTGGGGTATTATAGTTTTAATTTTAAAATAACTTAAACATGTTTTTTTATAACATAATAAATATACATATATTATCTGTCTGTGTGTACAAGTTAATTTAAAAAGTAAATATGATACAATTTATCCTAATATTTTTAGCTACGGGGTGGTAATTTAAGTCCAGGCCTCCAATAATTTCTATGGGAGCGTGCTGTTGTACCTGTGAGCAGCCATTTGTGGTGCTGAAATTATTCAAAGGCTGGGATGAAGTACATTTATGGCAGTTTGGGATCGTTTTGGCTGTAGTAACTTTGGAAGTGCACTTCTGAATGAGGATGGGTTTCCTCCCCTGTGGGTGGGCGTTTTGTTATTGCATGACCCACCATAAATCCCCTCATTACCCTACCCTAATCTCCTCCCATTTAGGTGTAAATGTCCAGCCATTACCCAGGACGTTTACTACTAAAACGTTGACCTAACTTTGTAGAGATCTCTGCACTCCAGGGGGAGATCTCTGCTTAGAAAAGATATGAAAGCCAGAGGAATAGGTCTCCATGCGTCGGTTTGTGAATTGCTACTTTCTAGTACTACTATAGTACTGAGTACTACAAAATGCAGTTTGCAAATTAGACCCATTGTGAGAACTTTTATTAGATTTTGCTAGCTTGTGATCTTAGCTACAACTCTCCCTCTTATGTGGTCGGAAACAGTTGGTCTTCTCTTTTGGATTATCGATCTTTTCAGTACTTCTAAACTATTGATGATGGTGACTACTGTCTACTTTTTATTTAAAACATCTTCTGTGGTTACCTTTTCTCTGATGTTTAGATACTATGCTTTGCATTTATTACTTCTATTAAATCAAGATTTGTGATGGTTTATAACTGTGTGGCTGCCTGGTTTTCTTCTGTGGGCTGAAGGTGCTTGGAGGCTTCACTATCTCTCAGAAAGCAAAACAGTAAGTATTTTTGCTGTTAATCTCAAGCCCCAGTTTGGCCAAACAACACTTCTAAATTCTTAAAGAACACTTTCACCACTATAGTCTACAAAACGATGGAAACCTTAATTAGACGTTTCTGAATTGTGCACTTTTAATAATTAAGGCGTGCTGCGACAGTGTCTGTCAAATCTTTGTACCTTCTGCATTGTTAATTTAAGTGAAGTGACAACATGTAAGACTTCTAGGAGTTCCCCTTTAATCTCTTATTTGTCCTGCTCTGTCTTATTTCAGAGTTTCTAGATCAATTTTGCACTGCGTAATACTAAGCATCAGAAAGATTTCCCATCTTTTTACGTCTCGGACTGTTCTCGTGACATTAAAGTTGTCATGCTGATTCAAACATTCTATTTCCCAGTTGTTGAATGGCCTGTGGATTGCCCTAAAGTCAAAAATGATTTTTATTTTGCTTCCCACCACTTCTGTGGAAATTACTAATCATATGCAATAATTTTAATGTTCTTGATCTTCCTCAGGGGGATATTTGCTCTGCTTAGGGCATAGACTATGTCATAATCCCTATTCAGGATGGCCTGTGGGGAAAATGCATATTGTGATACCTTAGTTTTAATCATTTTAGATCACTGGTTGCCTTCATCACTTTTGACCTTTGTATTCTGCTCTTGACACTCTTCAGAAGAGGCATCTAAGACAGGGCCTTGACTTGATTTCATTAGCCAGTGGTTTTACTTCTACTTGTCATTGCTCATATGGGGACCCTCCATAAGTCTGGTGCTTTTTAGCTCCTATGTTGCTTCAGTACTAGCATATTGATTATCTTATTCTGCTGCCAAACAGATCATCTCAAGCCTTAGCCGTGATCTGGCTGCAATCTCCAAATGGTTTGAGAGCAGAAATTGTGTGCTGGAGTATAAACCTTTTTAAGCTCATTTCAGAGAAAGTTGAGACCAGGGTCTAATGCTGTCATACAGTCCTTCTACCATTGAGATCTATTCTTTCCAGTTTGATTCAGTTGTTTCCTCTTGTTTGGTCAGAGAGCTCAAAATACATTTTAACCAGATTCTTTTGGTACCCCCAAAATTGGTACTAGGGTGGCACTTTGAGTGCTCAGATAGATCTTGCCTTTCTGGGTCACTTTTGAACCACACCACGATAAACATCATAACAATTAGTCCACACTATTATTTCAAGTGTTTGCTTCTCTTCGAATATTTTCACATCTTTAGTGGCATCACATTACTTCAAAAAGTCAAGAGAGGCACATTTCACTAAGCATTATGAGAACATAAAATTAGCGATAGAGACAGAAACATCTAAGAAGAAATTATTTTGGAATAGGAACAATAGAGTTTAAAAAGGATAAGTAGAGGAAAGTATAAATGAGAGGCAAGATAATGAAATATATACAGAGTGACAACAAAGAGCCACTACAGGAATCGGTAAACAGAGAAAATTAAGAAAAACAGATAAGAGATTGTGTGAAGTTAGAGGACGAGTGAGGCGTATAACATCTATACGAGACAAACTTACACCTCTCTTATACAAGCTTCCTGCTGCTTAATCCTCCCTGCACCTCTATCATACAAATTCCCACATCTTTACCACTCTGGGCTACATTATGCAAGCACCAGATGCTGCATTGTTAGTTCTGCACCACCGAAGGTAATGATACTGGGGTTCTGGTTAACTCTGAGGGTGCAGAATACCAGGCATTCAAACTGTACCCTTAGAATCTATGAGAAATGAGGAAACCATTGTATCCAATTCATTCCCCCTACCCGCCTGTTCCCCATTCATCCCTGCGATTTCCCTTAGTGATTTCAGTCATTTTCATCAGCCGCAGTCTCCTGGGGGGAATATTTCCAGGTCCCTGGTTTTACCGCAGATCCTAGAATCAGAATCTAATAATGGAGGCTTGTGAGCTGAATGTAAGTGTAAGGAGTATATTAAGTTAAACAACAACCTTATAACATTATATCTTGTCCCAGTATCAAAGTCATGATGGCAGACAGTAGGGTTGGTCACAGCTATTTTCTCATCATTAAGGAAGATTAAAGTAACTTTTGATGAATACATATTTCTAAGCATGCATATTTCTCCGTAAAGTTGCTCAGAGAAAGAGGATGGTGTTAATATTTGAACATAACAATGCATCTATAAATGATGGCAGTCATCTCTTGCTTAATATGAAGATTATTCATACAGAAAAGTGGTTTAATTGAATTCTAGTTCCAAATGTCACTTTGGTATCTCAGGTTGTTGGCTTCTGATGTTTCAGAGCCAACACAAAATATGACTAAGCTCGCTGGCAGTGCTTTGCTTTCTGAAATGATGTCCCCTGTGCTTTAAGGCTGGCAAATTACAATCAATACTTCACATAACAACATGCACTAGTAGACAATATCTTTCCCACAACACTAAAGAAAACAGATGGTAACAAAACAAAATATATGCCTGAGTCATAATTTTATTTGAGATAGCTGCATTAGAGAGATCTACACAAACCTTTTGAAAGTTTACTCCCTGGGCCCAAGAACAATTTTTGGGGTTCGGTACATCCTCCCAGAACATTTTTTTCATCCTGTAAGTAAATTTTAGAAAATATTTTAGTGTGTATACATTGCTTTATTAATTGTCTAAACTATGTAATTTTTTAGGGTTGACAACATAAATACGAAAATTGCAGCTCATGTAGGTTGCACAAAATTAAACAAATTCCATTAATTGCAATCCTGGTGGTAAAAATAGTTAGTTTGCAATCAAAGAAAATGTGTAATCTTTTAGCTTGAAACAGTTGTTTTTATGTCATGTTACTGAGTTTATATAGTATGCGCCGTCCACTGCTGACACACTCATTAGACTCTAAGAGGTAACTGCAGAAGTTGAAGGTTCAAACTATTGTATAAAACCAGAAAATGTGGCTCAGCAGAATAAATGAGTGCTCAGGCTTTGCTTGGAAAGGTTAACATGTTCAATTCAATTCACAGCAAGGGGAAGCAAGTTCCACGGTTCAGATGTACACAATGAAAATCTGCGCCTCCCTATTTATCCTTGTGATATCTAGAAAGGTCAAGCAATTCTTTGTCTGACAATTTTAGGTTCCTTATTGGCTGGTATTTCCAGGGGCGGCTGGTGGATTTTGAAAGTGGTGAGGCGAAGAATTGAATCGTCGTATAACGAGCGAGCGAGCGAAGCGAGTGAGCCCGAACTGCAAAATATGCAAAAAGTTGATTCAAATGGTGGCTTTTACTCCACCTATTTAATGCAAATTGTTGCAAACAGGGTGTCCAAATATAGCATTTTAAAGAACAGTTGAGAAGAAAATATTAGAAACATATAAAAAATGTGCCCAGTCCTCTAACTGGTCTGCTTGCAAAATGACCCCCAAGCCAAGCACACCAACCAATGGAAACAGGCCCTCTAAGTGTTTTCTACCGGTAACACATCTCTGTGTCTTTAATGTATTGGTTGATGAAGTCATCAAGGCTCATAACATTGGTAACACCGTACATTGCAAATACTTTAAAAATTAGATTGTGAAAGAGATCTATACCAGGATTGCAGTTCATCCTTGATTTGTTTTAGATTAGAAGGATTTGCCCACATCCACATCTGCCCTGAACTCTCCTGCTGGGGGCCACCGCTGCAGAAAGCTGCTGGTTGCATTTCTCCAATCCCAGACCGCTGATGGCCTTGTGCAATGTTGCTTTTCTTAGGTGGAATTGCAGCTCCTCTCTAGTGACTGACTCCCACACTTACTTCCTGCACCCTGGGAGCCGATGACACCCTGTGGTATTTTCACAGAAACACTGCAAATCCTGTATCAGCAAAGCCACTTTCCAGTTAAGTTGAGTGGACAACAGGTCTTGCATGCATGTGAGAATATGTGTGTGAGAAAGCATGCCTGTATTTGTGCACGTGAGTGTGTCTGTGTGATCCCATAGCTATGGGTACAATGATTGTTGAGGGCCGTGTCACACGCAGGCATAATAATTGCCTCATCATAGTGTGATAGTTCAGAACTTACTGACTTGGGCAACCCAGCCCTTACACCTTCCAGCATACTGACTGGCGGAGGACTGAGGCAATGGAAGCAGGACAGGGGGCCAGCAGGGGATGGAACAAGCAAGGCCTGGAGCTTTGGGAGCTGGGCCCGTTAATTTCCTTCTTGTCTTTCTTCACAACATTCCCATTCGCATGTACAGTCAATTTCCGATCACCAGACAACCCTTGTGCAGAATTATTTTTTAATTATGCACCTTTCTACTCTTTTTCCAATCGTAATAGTTGTAGTACAGAAGTCTGTCATGTACTTTCTTTGAAAAACAGTTTGTAACAATGTGGTCCCTCGAATACTGATCGTAGCAGTTTTCAGATTTGCAGCTTCTAGCTAAAATCCTCTAGGTAGAAACATACTGGTCTCCATGCTTCCTTGAATAAACGTTATATCTCTCAACACCGATTTTTGGCTCATCCATAAAACTGCTAGCAAAGTATTTTTCACAGCTGCAATACAATTGTTCCACCCACACAATTCCTCTCTTGTAAAAATTAGTTCAGATAAGTAATAAGAATTACATAGTGTGGCTAATTGTCATGCTGGAACTTTTGTCTTTCTATCCATTACTGCAAGAAAATTTCAAATACCCAGTCATTCCTTCAATTTCATACTTGATGTCCAGGACATTGTAGAAAATACGTGGATTATTGTACACCCTTCCTGGATGCCAGATTTTATTACCAAAAACTGTACCTATTCTAGCCTGCTAAACACATAAATTGCCATCAATATATAAATATTAAAAATGTTGCGGTAAAAAGTTCTTGATATGTATAAGTTAATATTGCCAACAAATTCAAAAACAAAAATAAAACCCTTTAGTCTGCACCTTGCACTGTGCCACTCAAGATATGGTCATATTTCCACTGGTAAAATAATCCTCTGTGAGCAGCAGCTCACCCACAGACCTCTGCAGCAGGTGCATTAACCTTCCGTTACATTCCTGGGAGTGGATCCTGTAACCAGTATATCACCCACAGACCTCTGCAACCGGTGCATTAACCTTATTTTACACTCCTGGGAGTGGATCCTGTAACCAGTAGATCACCCACAGACCTCTGTAGCAGGTGCAATAACCCTCCATGACCATTAGATCCCCCCTCCGGCCTCTGCAGCAGGGAGATCAACCCTCCGTTACTCTCTGGAAAGTGGATCCTGCGGGCTGCAGGTCACACAGACCTCTACGGTAGGGGCACTGACCCGCCACGCTATCCTTCTGAAACCGGAGTCCGTCAGATCCCACCCAATTTACTGGCAGGTTGCAAAGACCAGTCCCGGCATGAGAGCTCGATTGTTAATTTTCCCTGATGCTGAGATGTGTGTGCACAATACTTGCACATCACAAGTCCACATCCAACCATTTCCAGCAATACAGCTCAGCGGGTGAATGCACCCATCCCGTGCAGAGATTTGTGTGCTGCCTACTGTTCAAAGGTGTGGATTCATGTGGAAATGTAGCCTATACCTTCTTTTCATTTCATTTGCTATGGATCACTCAACACCAGTGCTAAATTTAAACCAGTGGTTTCCAATTCTCAGCACCTGCACGTAATCATCAAACTTGGTGCTTTTTATGAACACTGTTAGACCTGGCATCATTGGCATGAGTCTCTCCTCCATTTTTTTCTGTTTGCCTCCTCTGTTTACGATGTTTTTGCTGGATTATTGCTTTGGGCACTGTGCCACTGCTGATCAGTGCCACAGTGCAAGTGCTCCCTATGTTAAATTGTTACATTGATTGGTGTTACCATGATTGGCTTGGTTGACTTACTGTTCAGACCCTAGTCTAGTGCACTGAGCGTGCCAAGGGCGTGTAAGTTAACTGCTGCTGGTGGGCTTGCAGCACTGGTTGTGCCACCCACAGAAGCAGCGTACAAAATGTGTCTCAGGCCTGCCACCGCGGCGCCTGCGTGCAGTCTCTGACTGCCATGTCGACTTGGTAAGGAAACCCACTTACCAGTCTCTGAACCTTCACTTTGCCACATTTCAGACACCTCTATGGTAGGCCCTAGGGCAGGGTGCATTGTTGGTAAAAGGTAGGTCATGCCCTGATGTGTGCGGCATGACCTAATAGTGAATTACAGCCATTTTCGTTTTTCACTATTGAAGGGCTACCTGCCTCCAATAGGCCAGACTGGGCAGACTGATTATTAACTCCATTATAATCTATCTGACTCAGGGAGCATGGTAGCAAGTCGAGTTTAGTATCCCTGAACTCAGAATTTAATAACACACCCTTTAGGATGAATGGTTTTTAAATTCTATGTTTGAAAATAGCACTTTTAGAAAGTGGCTATTTTCTTGTCCAACTATCTACCGGTCTCTGCTGGTTTGGTGTGTGTGTCAGGGGCTGGGTGGCTCCAGAGGTCTGAGTGAGTCAGTGTGGGGTGAATGGGGCGTTTACACGTAGAGTGAGGGAAGAGTAGCCTGCCCTGCCTGACACAATACTGGCTCCGCCTCCTGCTGGGCGACTGATAGCCCTGCTCCTGCCAGTGACAATACTGGCTCCGCCTCCTGCTGGGCGGCTGAGGACTCTGCCCTGCTCAGTGAATAGGCCAGGTGCCTCTGCCTGGCAACACCCACAACAAACCTGAGATGGTGGGAATCGCCCTGCTTGGACAAAGGGAACAAAGGGAAAAAGGGGTATAAGAGAAGGACCCCTGCACCAAGAACTGAGATCACTTCTGACAAGGAAACCTGTACCAAGGACAAGAAGCCTGCTGATCTAAGGACTTGCCTCCCCTTTCTGCCAGAGTGCTGTTTTGCTGTGGAGGAACCTGAAAGCTGCTTCTTTATTTTTGCCAAGGAACAAGGAGAGAGGAACTTGGTGTGTACTCTCTGAACACTTGCTAGGAAATCTCCAAGGACTGGAAGAGTGCCAGTCTCCTGCCGAAGTCACAGGGCCAAAGGACTTCACCATTTGCTGAATTGCTGGAAAGTGTTGTTTCCAGTACACAAGGGAAAATCTGCAGTCTCGACGCCAGCAGCAACGCCAGTGAGCAGTGGGTATCGGCCCCGGCTCCAAGTGACCCCGTCTCGACGCCGGTATCAACGCCAGTGAGGAGTGAGTATCGGCTCCACCTCCAAGCGACCCCGTCCCGACGCCGCTGCTGATCGCATCGACTCGACGCCCTTCTCGACGCCGTGACCGCTGCTCCGGCCCGACATCCCTCGACACCGCTGCGGATTGACCCGACTCCGAGGCACGATCGACGCCGACCTCGACGCCGTGGATCATCGTTTTCTTCGTTTCTCAAGGTACTGTACTTGTGGGCTCTGTTGCAACTCCAGGCTCGACGTAGCGCTCCTCGCGGTCAACGCCGAACCTTGGGAATCTTGTAGACTCGACGTCGTGTGACTCCTGTGGGGGTTACATTGTTGCCAAAGAACTGTGCTCAGAAGAATACTTTGCTAAAGAACTATTTGCCAAGAAGAAACCTTATTTGAACTATTATTTTTCCTTCCAAAGAGTATTTATTAAGACTGTGGTATATTTTTGTCGTTATTTGGTCTTGTGCTAAACCTTATATAAAAATACTATTTTTATAATAACTTCGGGGTCGTGTCCATCTGTAGTGTATTCACTTTATTACTGTATGTGGTCATAAATGCTTAACACACTGCCTCTGAGATAAGCCTGTCTGCTCTGCCAAGCTACCAAGGGGGTAGCAGGGGTTATCTGAGTGTGTAATCCCCTTTCCCTGACTAGAGTTGGTTGGTCCCTATTTGTCAGAAGTGTATACCTCTGCCAACTAGAGACCGCCGGTTCTAACATTGGTGGTCAGCGGTGAGGATTTGAACTTTGCATTTATGACTCATGTGCAGTGATTAGTGTACGCTACATAGTGAAAGCAGACCATAACGCAGCCACAATCTGTTTTGGTAGGATATCCTATTTTTGTTCTCCGCTTTCCTGGATCTGATTTTTCTAAACACTGCCAGTTTTGACCATGGAGAATGCCGGAGCTGCTACACCTGTGGAGAATGTTGTGGGGGAATTCGATAAGGAGAAGATAGATTCCTACACGCTAAAAGATCTAAAAGGATTTTGCAAGCAGTTTAAAGTTCCTACCACAGGTGTCTCAAAGAAAGAGGGCTTCCTCAAAGCGCTGAAGGCCTGGTTAGAGGCCAGAAATCCCTCTGATCCGGTGGTGGTACCGGAAGAGGAAGAAGAAGAGGAAGAGCCCACAGGTGGGCCAGTGTCATCTCCAGGCAGTAGTGCGTCCTCTAGGAGCCTTTCCCCCGAAGAATTAGAAGACAGGGAGAAGGAGAGGGGGTACAAGTTAGAAATGGCAAAACTTAAATTAGGAGGGCAGTTGGAATTAGAGAATGCGAGAAGCAAGAGAGAAGCTGAAATGGAGAGCAAAAGATTAGATTTTGAGAGAGAGAAATTAGCGTTTGAACGTGAGAAGATGGTGAGGGAGATGGAGCTTAAAACTAAGAGTTTAGAGTTGAATCCCTCTGGTGGCAGCACTCCATCTGTGCCTGCAGAAAGTAGGTTTTATTTTCCTAAAGATGTGATCAAGGATTACAGTAAGAATGAAGATATTAGCCAATGGTTTAAAGCGTATGAGTTAGCATTGTTGGCCCACCGGGTCCCTGAGAAGGATTGGGGAACGGGGTTGTGGAGCCGCTTTACAAACGAGGGGAGAGATACCTTGTTGAGCCTTCCTGCTGAGGATAGGATGTCTTATACTCATATGAAAGATGCTTTAATGCTGAGATATGGCTTAACTCCAGAAAAGTACAGACAAACCTTTAGAGAATGTAAGAAGTTGCCTGGTACTACGTGGGTTGAATATGTGTCTTTTTTCTGCAGAACCATGGATGGTTGGATAAAGGGTAGCAAGGTTGATAGTTATGATGCTCTTTATGATTTGTTTGCTTGGGAGCACTTGTCTAATAACTGTTTTCCAGAGCTACGCCAGCACCTTGTTGATAGCAAGCTATCTAACCCTAGAAAACTTGCTGAGGAGGCGGACCGCTGGGTCAGTACCAGGGTCCACAAGGGTCCAGTGGGAGACTCGGCCAAAGGTGGGCAGGGTCCCCAGCAGAAGAGTGGGGGGGGACAGGGGTAAACAGAGGGAGTTTCAGAAAGGGCCCCAAAGTAGTCCCCAAGGGAACCAAGGGAAGGGTTCCCAGCCTCCCCCTGTAAAGAAGCCAGAGGCCCCGACAGGTAAACCTGTTCACAGGGGCCCCATGACCTGCTATGCCTGTAAGCAGGTGGGACACCGTTATTATGATCCCCAGTGTCCCATGAAGGATTCGAATGCACCGCCGCGTGCACCCCCTCGTCAGGTAGCGAGAGTAGCCCTGGGAGGGGAGGAGATGGGTGCCCCCGGTGGGTGGGGTCCCGCAGAAATGTCCCTGGTCTCTTTAGGAGACGTGGAAATGGTCCCTCCAACCCCTCTGCCTAGTAACACTAAGAAATATAGGCAGTGGGTGACCATTAATGGCCATAGGGTGGAAGCTCTCAGAGACACCGGAGCGAGTGTGACAGCTGTCAAGTGTCACTTGGTGTCCAGAGAGCAGGTGGTCCCTCATGCATTCTACCCCATTGTAGCTGCTGACAACTCACAGAGTCAGTGTGAGGTAGCTCAATTTCCCTTTGAGTGGGGGGGGGTCTCAGGTACTCTTCAGGTTGCTGTGAGGCCCGCCATGCCTGTTGATTGTCTCTTGGGCAATGATTTGGAGGACTCCCCTTGGGCTAAGGTGGAGAGAAAAGCGCATCTGGAAATGTTGGGTCTGCCTGAGTGGGTGTGTGCGACCACCCGGTCCATGTCAGTCAGTAAGGGTGTTGATGGGGGCCCGGAGCCTGAAAGTATGGCCCAGGTCCCAACAGTGAAGAGAAGAGGCAGGGGGCGCGGGAAACCGTCCCCCATCGTTCCCGCGGTCCAGGAGGGAGCAGACCCTGAGGGGGATGCCCTGGAACCGACAGGAGAACAAGTGGCCGAACTGGGAGACCTGCCCGAGCTGACCCATTGGCAGCAGGATGGTGGTCCCTCCAGGGAGGAATTTTGTGCTGAACAGAAAGTGTGCCCTTCTCTTGTGGGTATGAGGCAGCAGGCCTCAGCCCAAACGACAGGTGATCAGTCAGGATCGCATTGGGTCTACTGGGAGAACGACCTCCTGTATAGCGAGCCTAAGGCTGCTGAACCTGGGTCAGCCCGTGTGCTGGTGGTACCCCAGCGCTTCAGAGCCTTCCTACTGGGGTTGGCTCATGACGTTCCGTTAGCTGGACATCTGGGGCAGGACAAGACCTATGACAGGCTTGTCACCCATTTTTATTGGCCCCAGATGAGAAGGGATTCAGATATCCATTGTAGGACCTGTCAAACTTGCCAGGCAAGTGGGAAAAGTGGGCGGAAGCAGAAGGCTCCCCACCAACCTTTTCCCGTCGTCAGTACCCCCTTTGAGCGAGTGGGAATTGACATTGTGGGGCCACTGGACCCCAAGACAGCCATGGGCAACAGGTTTATCCTGGTCTTGGTGGACCATGCCACCCGGTACCCGGAAGCCATCCCTCTCCGAACAGTGACGGCCCCCGTGGTGGGACGGGCACTGATGGGTGTTTTCTCCCGCATGGGGTTCCCCAGAGAGGTGGTGTCAGACCGGGGCACCAACTTCATTTCGAATTATATGAAGTCTCTGTGGAAGGAGTGTGGGGTAACCTACAAGTTTACCACTCCTTACCACCCTCAAGGTAATGGGCTGGTTGAGAGATTCAACCGGACCCTAAAAGGCATGATCATGGGTCTTGAAGAACCAATGAGGCGTAAATGGGACGTCCTCTTGCCATGCCTGCTGTTTGCTTACCGTGAGGTGCCACAGAAGTCTCTAGGGTTCAGCCCCTTTGAGCTTTTGTATGGTCACCCGGTAAGAGGACCTTTGAGTCTGGTCAAAGAAGGCTGGGAGCAATCTCCCAGGAAACCTCCCCAGGATGTATATAGTTACATGCTGGCCTTTAGGAACCAGACTCGGCGCTTCAGAGATCTTGCTCAGGCAAATCTGGAGGCCAGCCAGGAAGAGATGAAGCGGTGGTACGATCAGAATGCCACTCTGGTTGAGCTTCAACCTGGTCAGAAAGTTTGGGTCATGGCCCCTGTGGAACCTTGTGCGCTCAAGGACAGGTGGACTGGACCATTTGAGGTTGTGGAGAAAAAGAGCGATGTCACCTACTTGGTGGACTTGAAGTCTCCCAGGAACCCCTTAAGGGTCCTGCATGTCAACCGGTTAAAGCCCCACTTAGAAAGGTCCGAAGTGGGCATGCTCCTTGCCACAGATGCTGGGATGGAGGAGGAGAGTGAGCCTCTTCCTGACCTCCTGTGTGCAAAAGAAAAAGATGGGTCAGTGGATGGTGTTGTCCTCTCTGACACGCTGACCCCTGAGCAGCAGCAAGATTGTCGCCATCTGTTGGTACAATTCCCTGATCTGTTCTCCTTAATCCCTGGTGTCACTCAGTGGTGTGTCCATGACGTGGACACTGGGGACAGCACTCCTGTGAGGCACAAGGCCTACAGGGTGACTGAAAAGGTCAGAGCATATATCAAGGAGGAGGTCTCCAAGATGTTTGCCTTAGGGGTGGTTGAGTCCTCTAGCAGTCCTTGGGCCAGCCCAGTGGTCTTGGTCCCAAAGGCTGCAGCGCCTGGTGCTTCACCAGAACTTCGGTTCTGTGTGGATTACCGAGGACTCAATTCGGTCACCAAGACTGACGCACACCCCATCCCCAGAGCTGATGAGCTCATCGATCGGTTGGGGGCTGCCCGGTACCTTAGTACGTTTGATCTAACGTCTGGGTACTGGCAGATCGCCTTGACTGATGGGGCAAAAGAGAGGTCTGCATTCTCCACACCAGATGGGCACTACCAGTTCCGTGTGATGCCCTTTGGGATGAAGAATGCCCCTGCCACATTCCAGAGGTTGGTTAACCAGGTACTGGCCGGGCTGGAAGATTTCAGCGCCGCCTACCTGGACGATATAGCAGTGTTCAGCGCCAGCTGGGAGGAACACTTGCGCCACCTCCAGGAAGTGTTGTTGGCCCTGCGCAGAGCAGGCCTCACAATCAAGGCTAGTAAGTGCCAGATTGGGCAGGGTTCAGTGGTGTACTTGGGGCACCAAGTAGGGAGCGGCAAGGTGGCCCCCCTGCAACCCAAGATAGATACCATCCTGGCTTGGGAACCGCCCAAAACCCAGACTCAGGTGAGAGCCTTCCTGGGTCTCACGGGTTACTACAGGAGGTTTGTCAAGGGGTATGGCAACATTGTGCACCCCTTGACCTCGCTGACTTCCAGGAAGCAGCCGAGACTTGTGATCTGGACTGACGCCTGTCAGAACGCCTTTGACACCCTGAAAACTGCAATGTGTACAGCACCGGTCCTCCAGGCACCCGACTTTTCAAAAGAATTCATTGTCCAGACAGACGCTTCAGAGCATGGTGTGGGGGCTGTTCTAGCACAGATGAATGAGGAGGGCCTAGACTTACCTGTAGCCTTCATCAGCCGGAGGTTACTTCCCAGGGAACAAAGGTGGAGTGCGATAGAGCGTGAGGCATTTGCTGTGGTCTGGGCGCTGAAGAAGCTAAGACCCTACCTGTTTGGGACTCACTTCCGGGTTCAGACAGACCACAGGCCCCTCAGATGGTTAATGCAGATGAGGGGTGAGAACCCAAAGCTGTTGAGGTGGTCCATTTCCCTACAGGGGATGGACTTTACGGTGGAACACCGCCCTGGTACAGATCACGCCAATGCTGATGGTCTGTCCAGATTTTTCCGCCTTAGTGATGAGGACTCCCTGGGTGGAGGGTAGTTCTCCCCACATTTCAGCTGGAGGGGACACGTGTTAGACCTGGCATCATTGGCATGAGTCTCTCCTCCATTTTTTTCTGTTTGCCTCCTCTGTTTACGATGTTTTTGCTGGATTATTGCTTTGGGCACTGTGCCACTGCTGATCAGTGCCACAGTGCAAGTGCTCCCTATGTTAAATTGTTACATTGATTGGTGTTACCATGATTGGCTTGGTTGACTTACTGTTCAGACCCTAGTCTAGTGCACTGAGCGTGCCAAGGGCGTGTAAGTTAACTGCTGCTGGTGGGCTTGCAGCACTGGTTGTGCCACCCACAGAAGCAGCGTACAAAATGTGTCTCAGGCCTGCCACCGCGGCGCCTGCGTGCAGTCCCTGACTGCCATGTCGACTTGGTAAGGAAACCCACTTACCAGTCTCTGAACCTTCACTTTGCCACATTTCAGACACCTCTATGGTAGGCCCTAGGGCAGGGTGCATTGTTGGTAAAAGGTAGGTCATGCCCTGATGTGTGCGGCATGACCTAATAGTGAATTACAGCCATTTTCGTTTTTCACTATTGAAGGGCTACCTGCCTCCAATAGGCCAGACTGGGCAGACTGATTATTAACTCCATTATAATCTATCTGACTCAGGGAGCATGGTAGCAAGTCGAGTTTAGTATCCCTGAACTCAGAATTTAATAACACACCCTTTAGGATGAATGGTTTTTAAATTCTATGTTTGAAAATAGCACTTTTAGAAAGTGGCTATTTTCTTGTCCAACTATCTACCGGTCTCTGCTGGTTTGGTGTGTGTGTCAGGGGCTGGGTGGCTCCAGAGGTCTGAGTGAGTCAGTGTGGGGTGAATGGGGCGTTTACACGTAGAGTGAGGGAAGAGTAGCCTGCCCTGCCTGACACAATACTGGCTCCGCCTCCTGCTGGGCGACTGATAGCCCTGCTCCTGCCAGTGACAATACTGGCTCCGCCTCCTGCTGGGCGGCTGAGGACTCTGCCCTGCTCAGTGAATAGGCCAGGTGCCTCTGCCTGGCAACACCCACAACAAACCTGAGATGGTGGGAATCGCCCTGCTTGGACAAAGGGAACAAAGGGAAAAAGGGGTATAAGAGAAGGACCCCTGCACCAAGAACTGAGATCACTTCTGACAAGGAAACCTGTACCAAGGACAAGAAGCCTGCTGATCTAAGGACTTGCCTCCCCTTTCTGCCAGAGTGCTGTTTTGCTGTGGAGGAACCTGAAAGCTGCTTCTTTATTTTTGCCAAGGAACAAGGAGAGAGGAACTTGGTGTGTACTCTCTGAACACTTGCTAGGAAATCTCCAAGGACTGGAAGAGTGCCAGTCTCCTGCCGAAGTCACAGGGCCAAAGGACTTCACCATTTGCTGAATTGCTGGAAAGTGTTGTTTCCAGTACACAAGGGAAAATCTGCAGTCTCGACGCCAGCAGCAACGCCAGTGAGCAGTGGGTATCGGCCCCGGCTCCAAGTGACCCCGTCTCGACGCCGGTATCAACGCCAGTGAGGAGTGAGTATCGGCTCCACCTCCAAGCGACCCCGTCCCGACGCCGCTGCTGATCGCATCGACTCGACGCCCTTCTCGACGCCGTGAGCGCTGCTCCGGCCCGACATCCCTCGACACCGCTGCGGATTGACCCGACTCCGAGGCACGATCGACGCCGACCTCGACGCCGTGGATCATCGTTTTCTTCGTTTCTCAAGGTACTGTACTTGTGGGGTCTGTTGCAACTCCAGGCTCGACGTAGCGCTCCTCGCGGTCAACGCCGAACCTTGGGAATCTTGTAGACTCGACGTCGTGTGACTCCTGTGGGGGTTACATTGTTGCCAAAGAACTGTGCTCAGAAGAATACTTTGCTAAAGAACTATTTGCCAAGAAGAAACCTTATTTGAACTATTATTTTTCCTTCCAAAGAGTATTTATTAAGACTGTGGTATATTTTTGTCGTTATTTGGTCTTGTGCTAAACCTTATATAAAAATACTATTTTTATAATAACTTCGGTGTCGTGTCCATCTGTAGTGTATTCACTTTATTACTGTATGTGGTCATAAATGCTTAACACACTGCCTCTGAGATAAGCCTGTCTGCTCTGCCAAGCTACCAAGGGGGTAGCAGGGGTTATCTGAGTGTGTAATCCCCTTTCCCTGACTAGAGTTGGTTGGTCCCTATTTGTCAGAAGTGTATACCTCTGCCAACTAGAGACCGCCGGTTCTAACAAACACAAGTTAAGGACACATTTATTTATTAGTTTATTCATTTATTAGTCAAGTTATTTGCCAAGTCATGGTACTACTACCTAAAAGTTGAGTACTCCCACTACATATACATCACCTTTATATACACATTTAAGATTACAGGGTATGATTGCACAGTGCTCAGCCCCATTATCTGATCTCAGTTCTACTCCGGACCACACAGGTGGCCTTCCCTGGGCTACACGAAATTCGCCCAAATTAAAAGCTGTATTCTGGCAGTGATACACAGATCCTGCCCGCCTGTGTGTCGTCACTGCTCTGCTTTCTGGTTCCAGGTCGAAGAAATCTTCGCTCAGCCAAAAGCATGCACAACAGAGCCAAGAAGAGCCATCATCCCCCACCCCCTCAAAGACCCGGATTTGCCCATTTTTGCCCACCGAGCAGCCAGCACAATTTATTGCTAGCTGCTTGTTGTTCCAGCTCATATTTTTTTAATCTCCCGAGGGTGGCAGGGCGGAGCCCATCTCGCCCCTGAACACCAGCCGCCCCTGGGTGTTTCTTAGAATGAGCGAAGGCCTTTAATTGCGCATTGCATTGTGGGTCGTATATGAAGCCTTCAATTGAATATGTTTTTTAGCAGGAATCCAATGCATGCCTCATATAGATAAAGAGACATGCACATTCCAATACAGATTGTTTCCACAGCATTATACCATATTTTAAATTGTATTAGTAGATCTGTCGGAATTCGATGTACGCACTTCTAAAATTACCTAGACTTCTAAAGGATAGTTTAATTAACAAAAGATTCTTTAACAGCATCAGATGAAAAAAGCTGGTTTTTATCCGATGTCCTTTGGAAAGACTGTAATCCATCCACACTCCTACATACTGGTTTCTAATTTATCTGATGGCTTTGGAATAACCTTTATATACACATTTAAGATTACAGGGTATGATTGCACAGTGCTCAGGCCCATTTTCTGATCTCAGTTCTACCCCGGACCACACAGGTGAAACCAAAACCACCTGCAACCCTGAGAGACGGTTCCCAATCCTTGATGCTTAGGCACGAGGAGATTACGAGGAGATTACGTGATTTTGTAATAACTAAATCAATCCCGTGGCTCCGCTGACCAGGACCAGTCACTGTTCTGCAAGCCCTTCTTTGGAGGATATGTATCCAGGACAGGCTGTTCGATTTGCAGTCTTACTCTGCACCTGTGCTGCAAACTTCCACTCAACCTACGCCGCATCACTCGACTCCTTTCTAAAACAATATTATGTAACTCCATTTAGCGCCGCGAGTCTGGGTTCCCGGCTAGAAGTGCTTTTCGCCGTGGAGTTGCGTACTACTAAGAAGCATTTATTAGACAAAGACTGGCAAAACATTGGCTCCCAGTGATCAGTCAGAATATGGCACTGACTGACATTTTGGTACAGCATGGCTTAAGTGTGCATCTGTTGGGAGTGTGGCTGAGAAAACAAATACCCCGGAATCCCACAAATTGGTGGTCAAGAGGTAGCAGCAGATACGCATAGAGAGTCATGAGGGTCGGAGGCAAGAGGATTGGAATCTGAAAGTAAACTTGCAGATTCATTTTTAAACAAAAAAGAAGCTCTGCCCAAAAGAAATCAGAACAAGGATAAATTATATAGGAAATCTTGACTTCCTTTTCTGATTAACCATAAACAGATTGCATTTTAAAATATCTTACAAGTTAAGACACCTGCTGCACAGATCGTCGTATACCCAGCGTGTTTCAAGGTATGAAAACAGCAAGATAACTCTGGTGGTTAATGCACTTGTGGAGAAATCTGTTTCCAGTCTAATCACAGGTATGGCCCATCGTAAACTAGCACAGAGGGTTAATGTGCCTGCTGCAAAGCACAATGTCAAACGTGTAAGTCAGAGATTTGTAATATCTATAGAAGGCTGTGTGGGTTATTGCTTTTGCAGCAGAGATCCTTCTGGTACGTGCTGATCACGTTATAATCCTTGCCATAAAGCTCACGAGGTGCTGATATATTGCACTGGGACAATGTCAGCAGAGTCCACTGAGGACAGCCAGGATCACCTATTTGGCTCAACAGCAGCTGCCAGATCCGGGACCTGGGTGGATCTCCCACAAAGATGCAGGCCTCTCCGATCAGTAGTTCCACGATCCCCTATGCCCTTCTGTCTATGCCCATCGTCCTTATGATAGCCGGTCAAGCCTCTCCATTTACTAAAGAAAAGGGTACAGAGGGGTGAGGGTTGATTACAGACATAGCTGTATCTCACACAGAGCCTGCCGGCAGCAGCAAACATGGCATGATGTGCTCTGAATTTTTTATTTTTTATGTATTCAGGCCCTGACCAGCTGCGCCAACAACACAGGGTGGAGTACAGTTTATGGAGCAGTCAAGCAAGCAGGACGTTTCCCTTTTCCAGCCTTCAGCGTGACTAATGTAGAAGCAACACTGGCCGGGCCCTTCACTGGCAGTCTGCATGTGAAAGGCCCGGCCGGTGTTCCTTCTAAATTAGTCACGCACGCTTTCATTCAAGCTGCTGAAGCTGCAGCCATCGTCATTAGTCTAGTCAGGTCACTCGGCTGTGTGTTACAATACTTATTATTTACTTAGTCAGTGGTGCTCCGTGCTCGCCTCTACCTCAATCCTACGAGCTCAATATTGTTCTCTCGCACCGGGCTCCGGTTGTGACTGCAGAGTGCAGAAAACAGCGTGGCATTGACACACATTCCAAACAAACTGGAAAATTCTGGTTTGAGCCCTCCCCCAGACCCCACCACACCAATCACTGTTCTAAACAACAACTGTTACTGGGTCTCTCTTGAGGAAGAGGCAGAGGCCACGGCCACACCCCACTACTTTCCTGAAGCTGGACTGGCCTGCCCCCAACCATTGGAATGAATGGGGAGCGTCTGACTCCTCCCTGGGCTACACGAAATTCGCCCAAATTAAAATCTGTATTCAGGCAGTGATACACAGATCCTGCCCAATTGTGTGTCATTACTGCTCTGCTTTCTGGCTCCAGGTCGAAGAAATCTTCGCTCAGCCAAAAGCATGCACAACAGAGCCAAGAAGAGCCATCATCCCCCACCCCCTCAAAGAAAAACCCGGATTTGCCCATGTTTGTTCACCGAGCAGCCAGCACAATTTATTGCTAGCTGCTTGGTGTTCCAGCTCATATTTTTTTAATCCCCCAAGTGTGGCAGGGCGGAGCCCATCTCTCCCCTGAACACCAGCCGCCCCAGGGTATTTCTTAGAACGAGCGTAGGCCTGTAACTGCGCATTGCATTGTGGGTCATATATGAAGCCTTCAATTGAATATGTTTTTTAGCAGGAAACCAATGTATGTATGTATGTATGTATGTATGTGTGTTCTTATATTGCGCTCGACTTATCCTTGGGCATCTCGGCACTTGCATTGGGAACCCGTCCTGGCTTTTCCCTGTGAGATAACCCGTACTGGGCATCCCCAAGGTGAAAGCCAGGCATCCCGCCGCGGGGGGGGGCCGTAGTGGAGATTAAGCAAGCTATTGCCCAGAGTTGCAGAGTGTGAACCCATGATTTGAGTAGGCACCGAAGTGAGAATTATTGAGTCCATGGACACTTGGGCTCAGACCCTGCCGCGTCGGGAATTGAACCCTGGTTCCGGGTCTGACCTCTGCTTCAGGGTATGCCTCCTCTAACCAGTGAGCCACACTTCTCCACTGCATGCCTCATATAGGTAAAGAGACATTCACATTCCAATACAGATTGTTTCCACAGCATTATACCATATTTTAAATTGTATTAGTAGATCTGTCGTAATTCGAGGTACGCACTTCAAAAATTACCTAGACTTCTAAAGGATAGTTTAATAAACATAAGATTCTTTAACAGCATCAGAGGGAAAAAGCTGCTTTTTATCCAATGTCCTTTCGAAAGACTGTAATCCATCCACACCCCTACATATTGGTTTCTAATTTATCTTATGGCTTTGGAATAAGACCAAGGTCAACTAATTCTTTAGGTCTGTCAGTGACAGTGCACAGGCTCACTAGCATCCAACCTTATAGGACTGAACTAAAGGGTATTTGTGCACATTCAACAGCGCATAGCAGAAAGTTAGCAAAACAAATGATTGAGTTATCCTGTAGTAGAGGGGGGGAGCTTGAAGACAATCATGAGCAAGATTATAGAAGAGGATATTGCATGTTCAGAGGAATTTTATAAATCGTTGAAGGTAAAGAGTGAAGAATAAATGGTAATGGCGCTGCACCCGGGTGGTTCCCAAATCTAGTGAGGTTCCATTGAGACATAAAATTCGATTGCCTGGGTTCTATTTAACAGAAAAGAGTCAAAGCAGTCCAGGGCAAGTCTAGAACTACAACACACCCATGGCCAGTTAGACAAAGTCTTGTGATAGACGGTGTCAAAGGCCACTGACAGATCTAGAAAGATCAGGGTTCGTCACAATAGGCATCTGCAATTATTTGGAGGTTGTCCAGTTATTTCGTTTGTTTTTGCAGATTTATACAACATAAACTTGGTCCTAGAGCATCAGAGCACTTATTACGAGAGCCAAACTTTTGAGATTTTTTAGTTACTGAGGGGCTATGTGATTTACCCAGAATCATGGGATATTGAGCTGAGGTCAGGATTCGAACCCTAGTCCCCAGTTGCAAGCTTTGTAGCTCTAGTCGTTAGGCCACATCTCCTCCGTTAATGCGATTGTGACAGACTCTATGCTGTGAAAGGGGCTCAAGCCTGTCTGGTGGTTGTCTGCTGTGTTATTATTCACAATAAAGTCCTGGAGATGCCCTCTCACCTTCTATTCTAGAAGGTTACAAAGGTAGGGTAAGTTGGGTATTGGCTTAAAAGATCTGTGGTGTCAACTTACAGTTTTTTAGAAAACTACTTTTTTCAGCATTGTAGAATGATTTCAGCTGATTGTAAATGCATTTGATTAAGTACTCTTAGTCTACAGCCTTCCAAAGGTGAGCTAGCACTTTTTTTAAACATTAATCTCTGATTGGTCGTATCCAAGGCAGATACTGGTAAACCTGGTGAACTCCATCGCTTCCAGTCTAGTTAGAGAAAAGGACAGTGAACTGATCGCACACTGAATGAGTTTTTGGGATATATGTTTTAAATGTATCATTTAAGCATAATTCATTAATGATTTTCCATATGGTGGATGGTGAAATAAGGCAGGTATCACCAACACTCTCTTTATCTTTATTACCTGGGATTTATATGCCCTACAATGTTTAATGATTTGTATTCTCTTGCCGGATGTATGTCGTTACAACGCACACTTTTACAACGCATGCACTTACAACGCATTTTTTACAACGCACAATCCATTACAACGCATGACATTACAACGCAGGACACTACAACGCATTTTTAAAAACTACCTTTACAACGCATTTCCATTACAACGCATACTACCTTTACAACGCATACCATTACAACGCATAATATTAAATTGCATTTAAGGTAAGTATTAGATAGTATAGGGGTAAAAATTACTATTCTAACTCCAGGGGGTGCAACAGTAGGGTGAGTGTTGGATAGTATAGGGGTAAAAATTACTATTCTAACTCCAGGGGGTGCAACAGTAGGGAAAGTGTTGGATAGTATAGGGGTAAAAATTACTATTCTAACTCCAGGGGGTGCAACAGTAGGGTAAGTGTTGGATAGTATAGGGGTAAAAATTACTATTCTAACTCCAGGAGGTGCAACAGTAGGGTAAGTGTTGGATAGTATAGGGGTAAAAATTACTATTCTAACTCCAGGGGATGCAACAGTAGGGTAAGTGTTGGATAGTATAGGGGTAAAAATTACTATTCTAACTCCAGGGAGTGCAACAGTAGAGTAAGTGTTGGATAGTATAGGGGTAAAAATTACTATTCTAACTCCAGGGGGTGCAACAGTAGGGTAAGTGTTGGATAGTATAGGGGTAAAAATTACTATTCTAACTCCAGGGGGTGCAACAGTAGAGTAAGTGTTGGATAGTATAGGGGTAAAAATTACTATTCTAACTCCAGGGGGTGCAACAGTAGGGTAAGTGTTGGATAGTATAGGGGTAAAAATTACTATTCTAACTCCAGGGGGTGCAACAGTAGAGTAAGTGTTGGATAGTATAGGGGTAAAAATTACTATTCTAACTCCAGGGGGTGCAATAGTAGGGTAAGTGTTGGATAGTATAGGGGTAAAAATTACTATATTATGCGTTGTAATGGTATGCGTTGTAATGGTAGTATGCGTTGTAATGGAATGCGTTGTAAAGGTAATTTTTAAAAATGCGTTGTAGTGTCCTGCATTGTAATGTCATGCATTGTAATGGATTGTGCGTTGTAAAAAATGCGTTGTAAGTGTAGTGCGTTGTAAAAGTTGCATTGTAAAGGTTGTTCCCCCTCTTGCCAGGCGCGTCTGTATCGCGCCATTTCCTTTGTAACTTCGTTTATAGTAGTTTGAGCATACTTCGACCATACCGAATACTCTACCTTCATTGTGTGACCCCCACCATCTCAATCGTAGCTTGAACTGTGTATGACCCTTGTCCAATGGCTGCTTCTGTCTTGTCGCAGCTACCAACGCACATGTCCGAATGTAATTATTGTAACTGTATCTTGCTGTACCCTTGTATCATGCTACTGTTGTAAAGGACTCTGATGCATTCAGACCCTGTCTGCATTATATAAAATTGCAGATAATACTCATTCCTTAAACCAGGGTTTATTTTGAGGTTGAAATCATGCTATTTGGAGAAACGTTGGAGAGTGCGGCATTTGGTGATCTCCAAACTTAGAAGTCATCTAGTAGAGTTGAGGATCAACTTCAACGCTTTGACAAGCTGCAAAATTTGTGAACTTTACACACGATTTTCGAAAGAGCCGAGTTTTGCACAAAAAACATTTCCGCAGGAGAAATTTCCCTCAAATATTTTTTTTAATGTTTTAATACTGCAAGTTTTCATAGCAGTTTTATAGCTTTTTTTATAGCTATAGCCTCCGTTAGAAGGGAGTGTCACAACAATGCTATAAACTTCCAAACTTTATCACGAACACTGATTTTACAAGTTTTCAAAATAAATTCGCATTGGCTGAGATCAACAATGGTGCATATGTTATTTTATCTACGAAATTGTGTTTCCTACGTTTACATAATAACGTTACTCTGATCTGATATTATACTCTCAAGCCACAATGAACTATGCTTGATGTCGCTGAAAATTTGCAAAGTTTCAAACTGTAATTGTACAATATTAAAATAATAAACATAATTTGCATGAAAACTGATGCAGTCTACATACCTATGATGGGATATCAGCAGGGCTGCTACCAATAGAAATGATGACAAAACGATTATTGGTAGAATCACGAACATGCCAGTGTCGTTTTGTGTTTGAATTTCATCTGAAAATAAGATCATAAAAAGTGAAAGGAGCAAAATGGTTTGCATTTTGAATTCTGGAAATAAAATGCATTTGGTGATATTCAGATGGCCCGACACATTTCTGATCGTGTCTTATACCCATATGGTTTATACAAGCTTGCATAACACTTTGCTGACAATAAAGGGCATTCCTTTCTATGCTGCCTGCAAAGGTTATATGATAAGCCTTTCCTAAAATGTTGCTAAAGGTAGTAGATTTTAAAGTATTATCTATGAATTAAGCATTGATATATAAAAACTATATTCTTCTGTCATTATGATATTGATATTTACTAGCGGATGAAACACAGGATTTATAAGAAGTGCTTATGAAATCACTCACCATCAATTCAGCACCTGGGGTAAACTTTCCCGCTATTATTTTTTTTTTCCTTTTTTCTCTATTCATTTTCATGCAGTTCTGGGTCAATAAATCCCCATGTGGTTATAACTCTTGTCACTCTAGTATTGCACAAGAATACATTTTGAGATCAGTGTCTCCATGTTCTCTCCTTTCCTAGCAGCGTGTTTAGTCTTTTCCAAAGAGGATGTGTTTATCGTATAAATGATGATCATTTTAGTTCACTAATCATTACCTTGTTTTTTCACATTCTTTCAATCTCTTTTCTCTGCTATCTTTTGTCCTGTACTGTTTTATTGAATGATCCCATTAGGCTTTGTAAAACAACATCAGTAGTGAAGTATTTTTTGGCTTTGAAGAAGCGGCATGTTGCCGTGGAACACGGCTTGGACTATGATGATTCTTGAACAAAGAATAAAAAGTCTTAATATTCGTTCACCATTGGATATTTCCGTGAGCCAACATTCAGTTAGACTCTTAAATATATTCTGATAGGCCATGTTAATTACTCTGTTGGCCAGCTGGCAAATCACATCTACCCCTGAACCACAGGTCAATTTGCATGTAATTAGCCATCTTCTGGCCCCGAGGAAGAGGCGGGGACAGAAATCAGCATTAAGTGACTAGCAGACGTTTCATTGATAAGCCATCAGCTTTTATCGATATTAATTATAGCAGCACATACCTCCATAAAAGCAGAATCAACGAATTCTACTGCTATAGAAATGTTACTAAATAATCACTCAGCTAGGGTGTGATTGTACGCGGCCCATCCCATTTTTACCTGGCACCGCAAGGTCTCACAATATGATATAATGCAATGGTAAGGATTATACGCAGGCCATCTTATTTCACTTAGCGATGCAAGAATTGACTGCACAGTATAACTTATCTGATTTTACCTGGCACTGCAAGAATTCAGAGCATGGTTGATGCAGTGTCAAGGACCTTGTGTATCCCATCAGATATCCCCTGTCATTAAATGCACTAATGGTGAGCATAAAAACGGCTTGTGAAAAAGTAACTATCTTGTGGCAAATAAAAATGCATGTGCCATTGTACCAAATGCAATTCCTTGTTTAGATTAATGAACAAAACTATATGTATATCCACAGATGTGCTTGGATGACATCTGATAAATGCATTGCACCTTCAGCTAGTCATTTTTTCTATACTCTTTATATAGGCAACAACATGTGAAAAATATACTGATATTATGGGCATATCTAATGGGACAGTAAAAAATCCAGACAGTATTGAAAATGTGTATATACATTTAAGACTACTGGAAGATTAAAATTGCACCAACAACTGCATTTTTCTGTGAAATGTCTATCAGGCTGAATTATTTAAAAAAAATTACCAAGAACTGAGATATTTTAAAAATGTGGCTATGTTATAAGACAAAATTGCCTTGAAGAGATTTGATTGTAAGCTGATCCATGACAAAGAAAGTGTCCTTGTTATTGTGAGCCATTTTAGCAGTGGTGTCACAATCACAAAACTCCTTCGGAAGAGTGAAGTGTTTACATAAGGGGTTTCTATGCCAAGGATATCTTACAAAGTGTACAAAGTCTAGCAATAATCCTCTCCAACCAGAGTTAGCCTTGAATCCATATGTTCTAATGAATGAGTAATTCCAATGAACTAACAAAGAGCAAATATGAAACAAGTTATGAAAACATCATTGAAGTGTATGTATTGTAAGCACAGTAGCCAGAACAGAGACAAGCCAATAGATTAAAATTGAAAGGCTTGTTTTGGCCACAAACTATTGTTTTCCCTTATGGTCAAATACATTTATTATTCTGTTTCAGGGTGCTTAAAAAACAGTAGGAGAGTAGCTTGAGGGCCAAACCATGTCGGCTACTGAGGGACGTTGATGACCTTTTCAAATGAGTCTGTTTCTGGATAGTGCCTAGTTCTGTTGGTTTGCTTGCAGCACAGTGCGAAATCCATTTTTGCGGACAGAGCGAGGAAGGCTACTGTCCTATTCAGCCTTTTTAGAAATTGGGTTACTGGTTGGCTGGGGTGTGAGCCCTGGTCAAGCAGCAACTTCAATCATAGTCAGGGTAGAAGGCAGGGAAACCCTAAATTAACTTGTGCGCACCCACTGGTAGCTTGGCACAGAGCCATCACACTAAACTTAGAGGCAATGTGTAAAGTATTTGTGTGACATTTCAATCAGTAAATCAGTTAAAACACTGTTGGAAACCGGGCAACCGGGTTAGCAGTCACCAGGTTCCCAGCACCGTGGTAGCTTGGCTCGAGCGGTTGGGGGTCAGGCACCGTGTTAAGCGTACGTCACACCCTCACAATAACCATGCGCTCATCCGTTCCAAAAACGACACTACACCGTAAAAATTATGGAAGACAAGTTGAAAATATATATGTCTTTATCTTATTTTCTCTTAGTTGCAGGTTTCAGAACATAAATACAATACAATAGGATTTTCCTTTAAAAGAGCAGGTCAAATAAACAATGCTACTTTGGAATTTCAATAAATAGGTTCAGGTCCTCATTAAGCAAAGAATAAATAGATGTGCAATAAATACAGACGGCAAATAAATACAGTCAGACAATAAATACAGTGCAGGAATAAATTAGTGGAAGACAATAAATAAAGCACCTTCAATAAATAAGGAAAAGCAATCAATGAAAGTTACAGATCAGATCACTTTCATGAGGTAACTTGGTCTTACTTTGCCCATACACAGCTTGTGGTCATTTGGGTGGCATGGGGGTGTCCCACCTAGATTGGTCAAGGCTGGGGCCTAAGCTGAGGCAGAACAAGGGTAACCTAAAGATCTGGCCCTCCAAACTACACAGCCGCACACAGATGTCACTGCACCAGTCTCAGTTCACCCCTGGCACTCCCAGGCTGGTTCTAACACCCCTCTAGCCCCTAGAATAGTCTTTCAGGGCTCCACGGGGCCTCAGACACCCCCTTTACCACTTACTGCCCTTTTCACGATGATCGGCTCCGCTCGGCACCGTGTCGACGCCGTGAGGCGGCTCCGGATCGATGTTGCTGGGCGGCCTCGACTCGATGTCGCTGGGCGGTCTCGACTCGATGTCGCTGGGCGGTCTCGACTCGATGTCGCTGGGCGGTCTCGACTCGATGTCGCTGGGCGGTCTCGACTCGATGTCGCCTTCCGGCGTCGCAGGGACACGGTCTCCCCGCTTCCGGGTGTCTCCGGAGTGTGATCTCCACTCCCGACCTCCGGCGCGCTTCACCTCAGTTTCCGGCGTCTCCGGTGGCCGGACTTCACTCCCCCGTCGACGCCTCACCTCGACCTCAGGTGACTCCTTACTCGACCTCCGGCGCCTCTCCACGACCTCCATCGGCGCCCTCACTCGACCTCTGGTGACTCTCCACTCGACCTCCGGTGCCTCTCTACGACCTCTGTCGGCGCCCTCACCTCGACCTCTGGCGGCTCCGGGTACGACGTCTGCTTTCTGTCAGCGCCGCTTCTCTACCTCAGGCCCCAGGTCTCCAGGCTTCTCGACGTCAGGACTCCAGGAGGACACCACTGAACAGGTCAGGAACTTGCTGTTCTTCCTCTTTAAGGCCTGTTTCAAATGTTCAGTTCCTTAAGATGGTTCTTCTGGTCTTGGTCCCACACAGGGCTTTAGGCTGGGCTTGGTCAGTAGGGACTAGCATCAAGGGTGGGTTTCTGGACCCCACTCCAAGCACTGGTTTCCACCCCTGCTGCCTTACTCCGACCTCCTTCTATATCTGTCCTCTCTCTTCTCCAGTCAGTTGCCAACTGCCACTCTGAGATGGCCTCCCAACATTCTAAACTGCCTCCCACTGTCACAGGGTTCTAGAATGTTACAGAAGGTTCTAGAAACCTCCAGTGGGTTCTGGTGATGTTACAGGTGACAATGGGTGGCCACCATTTTGTGTCTCAGGCCCTCAGACAGAAGTTCCAGGGGTAGGGAAAATGGCTCCCTGACCCTGCATCAACACTAAAAAGTCTGGTGGTTCCCAAAAAGGAAAAATTATAACAGGGTTTGAGGCAGAAGTGGGACAAAATAAATAATGATGAGGAGGGACACCCAAAGGGCTGACAGGTCTAACAAACACCATTAAAAAAGAACCAACACCAGGTTCAGAAAAATAGAGAATATTTAATAAATAAAACAAGATCCAAATTACAACAATCCAATCAGGGAAACTGGAGAGATTGAATTTCAAACATTTAGGTTAAAATAGCACCAAATAGCACAAAGCGCCAACAAGTTATATATCTGGTCATGCCAGACCGGGACAAAGACACAAGTTTAGGCCAACCGCGATGAAGTGCTGGCCAGCTACAGGGACCAGGTCAGGGCCACTGAACAAAGTACCTTAAATCCTGATTACGGAGATTTGCATAGATCCGAGGTGAAGAAGCATCGCATCATCGAAGAGATGTGTTGGTTCCGAGATGCGGTGAGGCTAGGGTGAAATGTCCTGTTGCATTGTGATTGAGGATCCCATCAACGGGGGCTTGCGATGCGATGTCCAGGCATCAAGGATGCGTTGTGCAGCCAAGGCAATGCGCTGGTTTGGAAGAGCTGCGAAGCTGCGATGTTGAGGCCAGCATCGCCGAGCTGCAATCGACATGGGATGCAGGGAACTGGGATGGAGATGCACCACACTGTCAGCGACACATCGATTCCAAAAATAGGAGGATGATGCGAACCTTCTACACTGGGCCCAATCCATGCAGCAGCAATGCGTTAGTTCTGCTCGAGGATGCGCCACTCTGTCTAGGAGATGCATCAGTTCGGCTAGAGGAAGCGCTGCTCAGCAGAGAAGATGCGTCGGTTCTCTGGTAAGCACCTTAGGCCCACTTCCAAGGGTCCAGGACTGGAGTGTCACCTCTTGCCAGAATAGACCCACAGATTGCAGAGTCCAGTTGCAGATGCAAGGTTGTTAGAAGTTTTTTATGTCCCGGAGGCTTCAGATCATGAGGCCAAATCTTCATTTCTTTTTCACCAGAATGTATTTGTAGTGCTTTACTGTAGGTCTGGGGAGCTTCGCTATTTTCCCACTGTAAGTGAAATCTGTCCTGAGTATTAATTTTAGATTGCCTCAACCTAGAAAAATGACTAACAGCACTACATATGTTTATAAAGCTCCAAAGTCCAAATAAACGATCACTTTGACCATTCTCGTGCTCCATTATGTACTTTGGAAGGTATGCTATTTGCCTGAGCCAATTTTTTGTTAAATGCTTAATTAGATTCTGATAGGCCATGTTAATGACTCTGTTGGCTAGCTGGCAAATCACAGCTACCCCCAATCCATAGGTCTATTTGGATGTGATTAGCCATCTTCTGGCCCGGAGGAAGAGGCGGGTGCAGAAATCAGCATGAAGTGATTAGACGACATTTCACTGACAAGCCTGTGCATGCCCTTCCCACAGGGATAGAGGGGAAATAGGCAGAACACTGTCTCCCATCACACCAAGATCTCCATTTTAAGTCTTGAAAGGAAAGAACTATTTTTTTAGTGTCAGTTATCCAAGATATAATACTCAAAATGCTGTTTAAGCCAAAAGCTGCTCCTTCAAAGTGTCTGTCAGCAGTGAAGGGCTTATATAGCATCTTTGGGTTGGGCAGAGGCACCCATCTGCTTGAACTCTCCATCTTCACTTTTAAATTCCTGCATAAGGTACAGACTTTGAGGGAAGAAAGAATTGCATAAAGGAAAGTATGGACTTTAAATGGATTATATCCTGCCTGGACGACTCCCGGATTTTACTTTTTGGGACTGTAAAAAATTGACTTACTTGTTGAGGGGGTTTAACCCTTCTTGAGAAGCAACCACAATTTTTCTCAGTGTGAAGTCACAAGCAACCCTAAATTCATCTGCGCTCAGCCCTCTGATAGCTTGACACAGAGCAATTATGCTTAACTTAGAGGCAATGTAGAATTTATTTTTGCAACACTTTAACCAGTAACACAGTGAAACCACAGCATAACACAGCACAAAAGCATCCCAGAACAGGTTTAGAAAAATAGAGTCATTCCGACTAAATAAAACAAGACCAAAACACAACAAAAGTCAAATTAGTAAAATGGAGATATGCAGGTTTTAAGATTTCAGTAAGAACAGAACCAAAGAGCACAAAACGCCAACTGTGGATTTCTGGTAGTGCCAAACCAGTTAGGCCTTCTGAACATAGTTCCATAAGTCCTGGTTTGTGGGGTGTTGCAAGGATCCGTGCCGAAGATGTGTCACCCACCTTAAGCAATGCATCAGTTCTGATGCACAGCTGCGATGCAAGGCCATGCATCATCGAGGCTCCCGTCGAAGAGGGCTTGTGATGTGAAGTCTGGTGTTGACCATGCATTGCGCAATCAAGGAGATGTGTCTGTTCCGAGGAGCTGTGAGGCTGCGATGAGAGAACCTATGTCGTCTTTGAGGCTGCCGTCAATGAGGCAGGTGAGCACCTGTCGCGGGGTGATGTGCGCAGCACCTGACGATGCGTAGTTGCTGTTTGGAATCGCTCTGTGCAGCAGACGAGTAGCGGTGGGTCCGATGGATCCACAGAGGCTGGCAGAGCACATTAGGGCCACTTCCAAGGGCCCAGAACTGGGGTGGCACCAGTTGGCAGGGTAGACTCACAGATGGTAGAGTCCAAGTGCTGGGTCAAGGTTATTTGAGCCTTCTGTGCCTGAGGCTCTAGTCAGGGGGCCAGTCAACTAGTTCTTGGAGTCACTCTGGTGGGCTGAGTTCAACAGATGCAGGTCAAATCCATCTCACCCAGGTAAGAGGGCAGCAGGTCAGGTCAGCTCAGCATGGCAGTAGTCCTTCAGAGCAGTGGTTCAGCAGAGTGGCAGTGCTTTGAGCAGCACAGCACTCCTTCTTCCTGGCAGAGTATCTATAGGTCCAGTAGTGTACTGAAGAGTTGCTGTCTGAGGTCCAATATTTATACCTGGTGCCCTTCCTCTGGAAGGTGGGAGAATTTTCTAGAAGTTTCCCTTTGAGGTCCCTAGGTATCCATCTCCCCTTACCCAGCTCCAGACTAACTACAGGGGGATATGCAGCGTTTTGTGTGGAGGCAGGACACAGCCTGTTCACGTGTAAGTAGGGTTGTGCCCAGCTCTGCCCTCCCATCCTGCCAGTGATGGCCCATCAAGGCAAACCAAAGCTCTCTATTGTGTGTGACTGTCTAGGAGGAATACACAAAGCCCAACTGTCAGCTACACCCTCTCATGTGACCTAAAGACAGGCTACAGGCAACTAAATGGCCATGGTAGGGAAATGTCAACTTTCTAAAAGTGGCATTTTCAAAATTGTAATTTAAAATCCTACGTCAATACGAAAAAAATAATTTTATTACAATTCCAAAGACACCAAGCATGAACTGGTTACCTGCTCCCATTTGGAAATTGCAGTTCATTGAACTTAATAAGGTAATTCCAATGTTATCCTACAGGAGAGGTAGGCTTGCAGTAGTGAAAAATGAATTTAAGAGTTTTTCACTACATGTAAAAGTTAAAATTACATGTCCTACTTTTTCAAATGCATTGCACCCTGCCCTGTGGGCTGTGTAGGGCCTACTCTAGGAGTGTCTTATATGTATTAAAAAGGATGTTTTGGCAGGTTGAAATGGCAGGCTTTAGACATGCTTAAGTGGGTGGCATAACCAGTGCTGCTGGCCCACTAGTAGCATTTAAGTTACAGGCCATGTGTACCTGCAGTACCACTTTACCAAGGACATATAAGTAATCAAAACAGGCCAACTGGATGAGACGTAATGTTACCATGCTTTTAAGGAATGAGCACATGCACTCACTGGTTAGTAGTGATAAAGTGTGCAGAATCCTAAGACCAGCAAAAACAAGATTAGGAAAAATGGAGAAAGGACGGCAAAACACTGAGGGGAAGACCACCCTCGGGCTGACAGGTTTAACAGAGAATCTTTTGGACCTGTATACAGGGCTAGTGGCACTGGTATCTCTCAGGTGGCCAGGGGAACCACAAAACATGTTTCTCTGGGCAGTGGGGCCTGCCAGGAGCCACATCAGTGCCCCAGAAGTTCTCACTGTATGTTTTGAAAAATTTCCAACCAACGTCTCTCCAGCACAACATTTTCCCTATTTTTAGGCATGACTGGAGCTGGGCTTTGACCCCAGCATGGACATTTGGACGGCACAAGCCTTTGTTATCAGGTCCTCTGGTTGCTAGGCAAGCTAGGTGAATATAGTCGAAATATTTGAACACTCTATTGCTCAATGTTGTGATGATTTATAGACATGTGGATTTTGAAAGTTAATGCTTATTGACAACGCCAAAGAAAATGGGATGAAGTGCATCTTTTCTGGTGCCCTTGTGAAAGATTGTCAATGTTATGTTTGTGATGTACATCTTGCTCTTACACCCAAAGGCCTAATGATGCTAAAAAAGAAGAGTAAAGTTTCAAGTCTCTTTCTAATGGGTAAAGTGGAGAGGAAATGGATTTAAAGTCTGAAGGCAGCCCATTTTAAGGCTTAGAAAAAAGTATTGAAAAAGCTTTCGCTCTATGGGTGGCGTTCTTAACCCAGGAAATGCTTAAAAAATTATCAGCAGACCAGAGGTGGTGCTGGGGTAGATATTTCTTCAGATTCATTTTGAACAAATTCAGTGGAGACCCAAAAATATATTTGTGGCAAGTCAGATGACTATAAAATTAATTCTGTTTCTCACTGAAAGCCAGTGATGCTTCTGAAGTAAAGTCTTAGCTGATGTAAACTGAGAGGAAAGTAGGACAGCCCTGACCACTTGATTTTGAACCAGCAGAAGCCTATTGGTTAAGTTCTAAGCAATTTATAAATACAAGGCATTGCACTAATCTAAGCTTGAGACGATAATGGTGACGATGACAGTCTTTCTGCATTCATCCATTTACAAGACATAAGAGATTGTACTTTACACAGAAAAAAGAAATATTGAATTGCCCCATGGTTGAAGAACTTCCATTATAATTGACTGTTATGGTGACACCCTGGCAAAAACAAAGGCCCAACATTTTGTTAATACATTTAACAAATGCTGTGGGAGGAAGGTATTGTGGTTTTTGGGGTCAAGGTTTACTGGTGCGCAGACCTTTACAGATGCCTGCAGTCTAGCAGCTCTAGGATATGTATAGCATTTACTTGACCCGTTTGACCCTTATTTAGTGTGTGTGCCTTGTATGTTCTATGGCTCTTCATAGCGTGTCACCATATGTAATTCCACCTGTCAGTTTGTAGATATTTGTAATTTTTGTTAATTTGCGTGTGTGTAACACATATTTGTTAGTTTGATGTGTATTAAACAGTGGCGGTCAGAGTGAGAGTGGGTAAGAGCAGGGAAACGATGGGGTGGGGCAGGGTGGGGGGAAGTCGACAGATGACGGGATAACTAAAATTAAATAAAAAAATTAATAAAACCACTTACCTTGCGCTCTACGATGCAGCGACTGCAGGGTATGTGGTTTTATTAATTTTTTTAAATTTCATTTTACCTATCCCATTGTCTGCCCACATCCCCCCCTCCCACTCTACCACGCCCCCCCTGTGCTTACCTGTGCTGTCCGCTACTAGTAATAAAGTATGTTTATATAAACAGCACTGACCGTATTGTTTGCTGTGTTGCTCAGTTCTGAGTTTCTAGCCCACAAATCATCTAATGAGTAAGCCTTTGACTGCTCTGTCTTGCTATCCTGTAATTAAAGAGCTGAAAAGGAGTGTTTGGTTCCCAATTAATTGGTCCGCCGTGAGTGGTCCCCAGAACCCAAGTGGCGAAAGAATCCAGGTGTTGCAACTGGGACGCACTATCCCCTGCCCGCCCAGAGATCCTCCAATCTCGATTTCCGACTTTAGATCTTCATGTAAATACTTTTGAAGCATTGAAATGATCAAAAGCAGAAATAGGAGTCTGGTCAGCATTCTATAGATTTTTAGAATCTTGTGAGCAGTTGGTTATTTTATTGCTGGTATGGGTGTATCTTCAAGGGGAGGGGGTTTTGGAACATTACATTCCCACACAGTAATAGGATTCTATCATTTCTAGTGGTGGTTGGGGGACCCCTTTTGGGTAGGGCAGTTGTTTTGATTTCAAAGATCCGCCCCAAGAGCGGACAGAAAGATACTACTCGTAAATGCTCTTTCTGATTTCCCAAAGTTGTAAAATTTAGACCAAACGTCCACGTTTACCTTATCAGACCCAGAGTGTTGCAACCAGAGTCCCTTTGATTTTCAAAGCCTGAATAAAGGCGTGTGACAGTGACAAGCAAGTGACATCAATCGTAAAGCTCTTCAAAAATTGTTAATGGCTATGTGAAGTGCTGGTGCTCTTTCTATCAATGTACTCTAACAGTGCACGGTATGACTCACTTGAGGTTCGAGGAATCTGCTTTAAGAAGGCAAAACATGCAATTGGTCAATTGCCACTTTATCTTTTTCCTCAAGAGGCGCAGTGTTCTTTGATGGGCGCCAGGCTGACAGCTCGCGAACCAGAAGTCATCCATCTATATACAAAGATCAAGACCGGCGCTTCCATCTCTGCTGCACGCATTCCGCAGCATCCCGCCAAACGCGCTTCAAGACACCTCGAGGGATAACACCGCAGAGGACCAAGAGAACAATTCTTTTTCCATACGGATCCATTTTGCTAAGCATTTCATTTCAGTCTTACAAACTAGGTTGCCAATTAGTATCACAAGCAGTAGCAGATTTCAGGTCTGAGCCGGGGTCTATTGGGAACTAAACCGAGAGAAGAGCTAACAAGCCATCCAAGAAGGCACTCCAAATGTACACTAGCCCTCCCAAGCACCACTGACATATTTATTTGCATTAAAAGCAACCCCAGTATTCAGAGCACACTACACAATCACTTGCTTTTTGCGCAAATATTTCTCTAATGTTGTAACACAAACAATGCGAACGTTTTGCAAGTGGTAGGGCACAAAAATTCTGTTATATTTACCTGTGCTGAATCTATCTGTTGATTTAGGTTTACAAATCCCTTCTGCTAGTACTGGATAAAGAGTAAACCGGTACTTCTCAACAGCTATAAAGTGATCTAAAATAAAACAAATATAAGATTACGTTCTGTAATTCTGTAAAAGGAAACTTTAATGTCTCGGGCATAAAACACAACACAGATTTTCAAGGGATATTTCCTTTAAACCAATCATTGGAAAACTTGCAAATGTGCAACACGATCACATCATTGTAATTCCTTAATATAATATGTCATAGTTTCGAGCTCCTTCCCCTTTCATTTCACCCACACTCGATTTACTGTTCTATTTTTCTTTTAATATTGCATCAATAACGTGAAGGCAGAGCTCTTCCAGCTCTTTCTCTTCATCTAGCCAGGCACATTTTACAATTGGCAGAAATGATGGCCTCCAACCGGTTGAAAGATAGAACAGCAGCACTCATGCATGAAGACCTATTTCTAGGCTCCTGGGACTTGTAGAATTCTGTGTTTGTTTTTCTTTTCTTTTTTTACGAAACATTGTTTGGCAATACTCAAAGGATTTGAAACATGAAATCGAACATTATTCTCTCCTCCAGGTTCATAAAAATGAAAGTTCTAGTACTACTAATCTTATCTCTGAAAAACTATGATTTAAAAAATGATTTTACTGTATTTTAGTCGCGGTTAATTCTTCGTTGTTTCTGAAAATTCAAATATAGGCCAAGATCATGCTGATGTAACATAGCCCTCTAGCAGAGAGCGCTCAAAATGTTCGATCAAGGGAGAAGGTGGTTCCAATGTGTCAAATGTAAGCAGAAGTGGAAAAGGAACAGTCGTGAGATGGTTGTGTCCTGAGAAAATACATTCCTATCTTGTGTGGGGATGCCGGGAAGTGGGAAGGCAGCAATAGTAGAATGTTTAAGTTCATTTTACTCTTCTGAAAATCTAAAAATAAAGCAGTCAAAATGCAATGATATTAGAAAGTTTTCCGTGAGAAATCACGAGGAATTGTGTAAATGTGCGTGAACAATTTATCAATGTCAATAAACCGAAATAAAAAATAAACGTGTCTGTGCGCTCCTTGGTAAGGGCTATATTCAAAGATCAGAGAATATGCCATCATTTTAAGGTAGGTAATGTAATTGGTCACAGGGTTATTTTAACCATGCAGAAAATTAATTTGCTGTGTTTTTAGAGGCCTGAAAAATAAAATACTAGTTCAAACTATGTTGTTTTGTACTTCATGTGTCCACATTGAGTACAGTACATAATAACAATGATTAACCCAATATGTAAATGGTTTTCAGAGTTCAGAAGAACTTCTAACATTTCACAATTCTGGAAACTGATCAGACTAGCAGAAGAGAGATATACGTTTAATGAGTGAACTATGGATGTGTAGGGTGCTCTGCAGGCGAGATTCAGAACTCCCCACACTGGGATAGGTGCTAAACACAAAAATGTTTTGGAGAAGAGAGAATTTGTTTTTCTTTGCACAAGAGGAAGTCTCTTCCAGTCCTTAGCCGTAACCACCGAAAAGATGTCACTGGAATATGAATGTTCAAATCTTGGTACCACGAGGAGAATGGTATTACTTGAACAAATAATTTATGCATTGTTCATAAAAGAACAGAATTTTTGGGTACAGTAGAGAAGGGACATAGACATATTTAAGGCAAACACAGAGACTTTAAAATACAGTGCTTGAGAATAACAAGCCAGTCCATTGCTCACAGATGGTTTAAAGGATGTGAGTGATGATTCAGGAAACCTGTCAGACTGGCTACCACAGTCTGAATGTGTTGGAGTCTGGTTCAGACGGTGTTTGGAGTGCTATATTTAGCAAATAAAAGTGATCTAGAAAAGAGATGATTGGAACCTGCACTATTGATTTTGAAGTGTGCAAGGAATGAAAAGGAAGGACCTTGAGTAGAAATTTTTAACAGAAAAATCCATGTAGCTTTCTAATGTAACTTGATAAGTATAACTGGTGACCATGAGGATCCCCAGATTGAGGACACAAGAACTGGAAACAGTAGGAGAGCCAAGTACTGAAGGCTGGCAGCAGGGGCTCTATTATGAGGTTTAACCATATAGAAGAACTTCTACTTTGTCGGAATTTAAGCGTAAAGAATAGTATAACACACAAAAAGGTATGGCCTTAGCAGTCAGAGAATTGGAATTATTTTTGAAGAAGAAGAGTTGCAATTCCAACCAAAATAAGTGGAATGTCAAGAGCATAGGTGTTAAACATCAAGACAAAGACTGAATCACGGTGGCCAGAGGGGCAACATAAATCCTAAAGTAGAACATTTGGAAAACTCCTTAGCATCCTCCAACATTCATTATCACATGTATGCAGATGACACACAACTGCACCTGAAGTCTCCTCCCCTGATGAACTCAATTCCCTCAACTTTCTTGTACAGAAAACTCAGAACTGGCTTCTGCTCAACCATCTCAAACTTAACCCTATCAAAACTGAATTTCTCCTCATTACTCCACCCAAACGCAATCTTAAAATCGACCTTTGGATGAAACATCTAACTGCCCTCAATTGTACACCTCACTTTGTAGACTCTGCAAGATCACTGGGAATTATACTAAACAAGCATCTGCATATAGAGAACCACATCAGTATCGCCACCAAAGGAGCGAACTATCAGATGAGCATTCTAGGAAATTAAAACCCTTCCTCCCTCAGGATGATCTTAAATGTGCGGTCCAAGCCCAAGTCATTCCCAGGCTCGATTACTGAAGTGCCAAGCTCAGTGGCCTTCCCAGATACAAACTGGCCCCTCTACAGGCCTCTCAACGCTGCGGACAGACTCATCACTGGAACAAAAAGAAACAATCATATCTCCCCTGACCTGAAATCCCTAAACTGGCTCCTTTATGAAGCACACATTCATCCAAAAATCGCTTGCATGACCATAAAGCCTTACATTTCAACACTCCCAGATACCTAGCACAAAAGTTAGAACTATCTGGCAGATGCAGATCATCGTGAATTAACAGCTCTGCGCCGCTGAGACCACATTTTCTTCAAAAAGAAAACGCATAACAGAGCTTTTTCAGGCATTGGACCAAAAATGTGGAATTCTCTTCCGAAGGAAATCCGTCTGATTCCCTCACCCGCCTCCATCAAATTAGAAGTGAAAACATTCCTGAAGAAGAAATGGTTGGCCTAAATGTCATCACCATACCATACATCGATCGACCTTATCTGTTGTAATCTTATTCTGTTGACCACAACTACCTTCTTCTGATCTTCTGGGGAGGTCGCTCTCCTCGATTTAATATTCTTCTAGGACTGTATTTATGTCGTAATTGCACTTTATTACTGTCTTTAGGTCGTAACTGCACTTCATTACGGTCACAGGTCATGTTTGCTCTATAAAAAAACTTTATAAATAAAATAAATAAAGAGCTGAGGCTCAGGACAAAGCCCCAAGGCACTTACACAGGAAGTGGATTTTATAGCCCAACCAAAGTAATGGAGGGAAGCCACTGTTCTGTTTTTAGAAAAGACGAGAGACAGTTAAGCACTGTGCCTTGAATCCTGGCAGAATTTGGATGATCCAGGAGAATCACATGAGACACCATGTCCAATGAGGCAAAGAGGTCTTAAAAAGATCAGGGCAATCTCTCCTCCACCATCCAAAACAATCCAACGTCATTAACAGACAAGACTAAAATGATCTTGGTGCTGATGACCAAGTTTACAACATACGAAAAAAAACAATGAAGTACATGCTTCTAGAAACCACCTCCTCTTCCTATGTTTGCTTTTTGCAAGAGAACCATGGCAAATTCCAAGGGGGAACTCACTTCCTATGCCTATTACCTGTAGATGATTCCTTCTTGAATTGTTTTTTCTATCCTCATACTCATTTACCCTTTGCATCGCTGAGTGCATAATACTCAAGGGAGGCCATTCAGACCACAGCGTTAAAGTTGTAATAGAACTTTAGCAGAGCACCTAACAGTGGTGTATGAACATCTCTAAATATAGGATACTAGTAGAAAAGAAAAGAGAATTTTAAAAATATAATTTCCTAACTCATTTAGATGAAAGCAGAGACTCTGTCACATACCCACTGATTCTATGAGCATATGGGCACATCTAAAAAAGGTAAGAAATTGGAACAGGTTGTCCAAGAATGAATAGTTAAGATGCAAAACAAACATATTAAATTACACGCTAACACCAACAGATGGGAACTCGATAAAGCAAGGTTGGCCTTCAACTCTTTGTGTGCACCAAAGGGGAAAAGTTTTCATCCTGACATCATTATGAAAAAGGCGAGGATAACAGATTCCTTATGGATCAATTGCAACAGAGAGAAGCAGAGATGGAAACCCCAGTCCTAACCGATGAATAGGGCATTTTCAGAGTTGTCCCACAAGTAATCTCAGACAGATTTGCTGACTACTACAGGGGATTGTACAGTTCAGAAACATCAAGTATACTGGAGAAGGAAGAATGGTTCTGTAATGGTCCAACACTCCTAAAGTTAATGCAAGATCCCTGAAAAATCATGGAGCATGTTATATATCAATAAAAAGGAATCCCAGCCATCGTTACTGAGCTTCCCTATGATATAGTCATGTCAGGGGAAGGACTCTTGGTGAATTTTATAAATAAAACAAATGGCATATACTAGCTGTCATGTATTAAGTGTACAAAGAGGCAAATTATTCTGATACACTATCATCACTCTCAAGCAAAGCATTGATTGATGAACATGGATGTCACAATACTGGTAATGATATTGACCAATAAGAAAGTTCGCCACACAGGTGGTGTTTGTCCCTTGCAGAACCGCACAACACCATGTACAGCATGGTCCCACCTCCTATGGCTTACCGGGAACTTCCAAGAGGAACTGCTCTCCCATACCTTAATGGCTCAAGTTATCTGCAGAGGCTTCATGCCTGACACCTTTTTAGGTCTCGCCTAGACAGCGCTTGCGGTGTCTCTTCGAGACATGCAGTATACACTTTAGTGTGGCAGCTTCGTGGACGCTCGACCACTCTCCGCCCATATTTGTAATTGACTTAGGTCAGTAAATGCTGGCTTCCGATTTGTTTAAGGCTTGTTAGTCCCTCCTCATGACGATTATGTCATAATTTGTATCCTTCCAAGGCTACTGGCCCCTTTACTCGCCGCACTTCTCCCTGGCCAGTGTTCTGTCGTTTCAAGCTCCCCGTTTGTAAGCGCTTCCCCGGCGTGTATGCGCATTCCCAGCATGCTACACCACCGCATTCTGCACTTTGTCTTCAATACAGGACTTTTTCAGCTCCCCCTGTTCTGCCGTTTTAGTGCGCATGCGTGTCATTGCGTGCATGCGCATTGTCATTGAATTGGCCTTCCAGGGACTAGCCGTGCCTAATTGACTGGGCGCACTCTCCACCCACAGGACTGCCGCAGCCTCCCATCCCAGCGAAACCAGAGACCCCGGAGCAGAGTGTGCTCAGATTAGAAAAGGTATTACGGGCGGCAGTGATAACAAGACGCGCTTTGTCTGGGGTATGTTCACAGCATCCCTCTTTTCTGTTCGCCAAAAAGCAAAGTTAACGGCTGTTCCCTGAGCACACCCAGAAAGAGGCAAATCAAAGCAGCTCATCCCGCCCTGACACCCTAAACTCCACTGCGAGTTAACACCTGGAGCTTCCTGAGACACAAATCACGGGCTCTCTTGCCTCAGGCTGATAAACTATCTACAGTAATGGGGCTTCATTTCACAATAATAAAAACCAGAGTGCAAATGTTTCACTTACAGTACTGTGAATACATGCAAACTCATTTCTTTGCTTTATTTATTAAGTGCGCAGCAGTCATTTTGGGCTCGCCGCTGTCCGAGTTGCCTTTAGCCCCTCCCTTCCTTCCTCATGCCGTTCTTTAGCATTGTGTTATTGCGGGCATCACAGTTTTGGTGCATACTTCCATACGCTTTTATTATTTATTAACAGTGCTGCAATGATGTTTGGCTCAATGGTATCTGTGTTAGTGTTGCTGTATCCCCTTTCATGCGGTGCCGTTCATTTGCATTTATTAACCGCGGTGCCGCAATGATTTTGGGCTCAACGGTGTCTGTGCTGTTTTAGCCCCTCCCTTCCCATCCTCGCTTTTCGTAGCCATGTATGTTTTCAGTAGCCACAGTGGAATGGAAGAAAATGATGGGTTTTTCAGAATAACGAGTATTAAATGTAATTTAGAAACTGGTCTTGTGATCCACTTCTCTTTACATTTGTGTTCACTATAAGTATTAGAGATACATTTCCTTATCATAAATGACAACACTTCACTTTTCCAATATGGCCAATCCCTTATCCATCCTGGCTGATGTCCGACCTTCTATTCCTAAGTCATGAGCCCAGTGGGTCCTGTTGACTTAAGGTGCATCCTGTGTCCACGGAAGTAAGACTTTTTAAATGAAAAGATTTTTGTCTTAGTTCACTTTCATAGGAAAAATGCTTCCGTTTTTTTGGGTGAGAATGTTATGGATTGGTGCACGGATCATGGTCTTCAGTACAAAACGAGGCAAGTGTGTCACTTAATGGCCAGAGCTGCCGAATTTGGACCTGGGGGATCCAGGTTCGAGTCTTGGTGTCGGCTCAACATCTTGTTTAGTCTCTGCAAATCACTTCATCTCCCGTTGCCTGCAAAAAATGATTGTACCCTTCTGTAATGTAACTGGGCTCCAGTACCTTTGGGTCGGGTACGCGCTATATAAAACTTTAAAAAATGGGCATGAACACTAATATGTCTTGTGGAATAGATTGCGGGACAGGTTAGGAAAACCTGGAGCACAAGCAGACCTCGGGCCCTACTTGGTGGAGGAAACAGGAGTACAGGTTTTGGAAGCAGGAAACCGGGAAAGTGACATGGGAAGCTGGGAGAGTCATGGGAGTCAGGAAATGCAGATCTTCTTTTCTTGGTGTTTTTTTTAAAAACCCCTGTGCCCCAGTTTGAATTTACCACTGAAAAATAGCCAGGATAGGTAGTTTGAAATGTTGGATTAAAATATTTTAAAACTACATCTCTTTCCTTGATTTAAAACGATGATTTACAGATAAATATGTTGAAAAAGCTAACAGATCAACACTCGTGTTGGCCAGTGCCTATTTATTTTGTCAACCAAGCACACAGCCCATATCTGTAGCTTTGTAAGAGTGTATTGGAGGTGTGGGCTGATGTAACACTTAGCTGAAGGTGTTGCTGTCGCTGACGATTGGAAGGGAAAGCAAGGCACCTTTTGGGGAGTGGCAAAAGCCGCTTTTGGACAAACAGGCAAAATTAGGTCAAAGACTGTTATATATAGCAGGGGATGTTTGGTTCCAGGCGAACTTGAAGTCAACGTGTGTAAGGAACAAGTGCTGCACTGTAGGGTGCACTGCAAAACTCCGTTCTTCTTTGGCCGCTGTTAAACACTATGAACATATCAACTGTGGTTTTGTAGATGCTTTTTATGATTGTGTGAGCATGGCTGTTGAAAGCGGATGATTATAATATATTTAATTTGCATCTTTTTGAGATGGCTCAGTGGGTTAATCCCCTCAAAATGTTCATCCATTCTGTGACACCAAACCTCCCCAAAGATCCATACATCTGACCATCCTGATTGTCCTACCTCCCAAAGGATTATGCACTTTATTTAGACACTAGGCATCTATGGTGTCACAGTTCATGTCCTCCATCATCATCATGGGGGAACGTTTGCTATATTTAGAAATACCTGCCTGCATGGCAGGGATCTTTCAGCCTAGAAGGGAAGGGAACAGCCACGTGGTGTTTCCCTTCACAACAGTGAAGCTTGCTGAGTGGGCACCAAATTTAAAGTGCTGTCTCGCCACACTATGTTTTGTTCAGTGAAAATAAACTCCCATGGTGGATATTGTTACTTTTGCTCATTTGTAAAGCTAGCTGGTCAGCCTTTTGACTTTGTCAATGCATTAGCTTTGTCAATGCATGTTGGTTTTTGTAAAACTTTATAGTTTGGGACTAACAGTTACCTTAACCCCTTTCCATGGCGCCCCACGGAGAACAAATGCCCTTTTTAACTGGTTATAGCAGTTGTGTAAGGCTAAATGAGAAGAGTTAATATAACACCCAGGATAATGTGCTGCATGGCTAAATACTTTTAAGATCCTAAAGGCGAGACCGTTGCATTGCCAATGCATTTTTATTCATTGCAGCACGAGCTAAGGATGCCCATTACCCACCTATGGTTGCCACTGGTTATGAAACCACTTATGGCAGCCATCGGCAGTGCAAAACAATAGTGGGGATTCACAATCTAGCAGGAGTGTCAAAAATGCTAATATACTATGCTCATCCTAACAGAACGTTGTTCACTACCAAATATTCTAAGCATATTAGCACATCTTCTTTAATTACAGGATATAGAATTAACTGGAAAAACAGCAAAGCATTTCTGAACCCATCACAGGTCACAACTCTAAGTAGGGACAAGAGAAATGTACATGCTTGGGCAGTCTAATCAATATAGTGCAGGAGCGCATGATACAAAACAATTTACACCCAATGATTACTGACGTTGGTCCCAACTATAATTGTCACTTTGGGGTTGGATGCAGATGATTGTGATATTCATAGCACCACACATTTTAATTATATACTGGGCCTGCTGCCATAGACAGTAACAATTCAATATCTATATGACAAAGACAGGAACATCAAATGCTTTATTTGAAGAAACATGATACCTTGTTTGAAGACTTCTAAATTGTTAACATATACACAGGCTTGGCCTCTTACATACAGGTCTATGATGAGTCTTATTACCAGGCAATACATCTATCACAGATAGCAAATCTGATACCCCAGGCTTAGGAAACCTCAACATGGGTATCCTTGGAGGAATCTAGAATCTTTACCAAATGTTGGCCTCCTGTCTAAGAGAATTCCAGTGACAAAAAGAATCTCCTTTTTTTCACAAGATTGCAAGGACCGCGCAGGGTGCGGTGGAAATGGGTGGGAGTGATGCTCGGGTGGCACAATGACTGTCCTGGCCTGTACAGTATTTACACTGTGCAGAGGAGTGTGCTTGTAACAATCTGCAGCCCACTTGAAGGCACCATAGCGTGAATAGTTCGAGGAGTGTGGGGGAAATCTGCTGAGCTTACAACAGGCAACCTGTGCTAGCTTGAGTTGGGGGAAGTATGCCAAGTCCTATGGACCAGAACTGGCAGCATAGACTGTCTCCGACCTCCAGATTGGTAGAAATACATTGCCTGACATCGTGGCCTTAGTCTGAGGTTGCCGGCTCCCTCTCCCGGAACCCACGCCACAACGTCCTCTGTTGTGAGAATACAGTAACTGGAACCGAGTGATCCTGCAATCATGAAGGTGCTTCTTGCTGCCTGAAGACCTAATCTTGATGGACGAAAACACGTAACTGTTTCCTTCCACTTTAGGTGGTCCTGTCAATCTAATCAAAGTGCAGTCAGCGGGTGCAACGTCTATCATTGGCTGAGGGGCTGGGTCATGAGGCGGAGACAGAACCTGTGATTTCTTGAACTTTACAACTGCATGGGGTATGCTATGATGGGAATTTCGTGTTTTATGCTAATGTGTTACTGGGAAAGTGGAATACCTCTGAATAGCCTGCATATTTGTTTCTGTCGCTTTTGATACAGGAGGGATTGCTTGGATTGTGAACACCTCAGGGAAGTACGTACATAGGTTTATGTTGCTTACAAGGCTGAGGGGATAACGGAGTAAGTGAATACCTATGGCTAGTACATGCATGTTCAAGCCGTTCTGATGCTAATGGAAGAGTTTGAAAATTGAATATGACTGTAAAGTTTATATATCCATGTGTATGTTGTTTTGATTTCACTGTGTGTGTAATAAAAGACGGGTGTTTTTATAAACCAACGTTTATTGATTTTAAAGGTCGTGCAAGAGGCAATACACAGCTTACTCGCCTACAACCATATAGGCCGGCAGCAGAAAACTACAGATAGCCAACGACAGATGTGTATACAGCAAAACAGGAGGGCCTTTCAGGAGCCCAAGAAGCAGGCCCATGCACAGTCATCAAGAAGCAGAGTTCCCCGCCTTAGAGACCCCATGCCCTGTGTACGCCACCTGCTTGGTAGACATTGTTTGGACCGTTGCAACATTGCCAAGCTAGCTTGAACTCGGCGAACTTCACCCATCCCGCCCTCGAGGGCCAAAGACCCCGTATCCTAAAGATCCCAGGTACCCTACATTCTATACAATTCCCATTAGAGCTTAGTTGTACCTGCAAGCAGTTGGCTAATGCAGTGTTCACTTCAGCCGTGGCGAGTATTGTGCCCCAACATGCAATGTCAATCCAAACGAGTAGCGCATAGGTGTACCCTCGACTGTACCCCCAATCGTGATCTGCAGCAGGCACAGCATGAAAAGGCTGATAGTGGCTAGATTATGTTAGGTGTAAGCCCAATAGCAGTCACCAGTGATGTACAGGGCAGGGCGTAGGTCAGTAACCAGCAGGCAGGGCAAGACATAATAACAATAGAATATTAAACGCGTTATCCTCACTGCACTATGGCAGCGCTAAAGCTATCCGCTACTGTTCCTGCATTAAAAATTGACAAGGATGAGACCAACCAACTGGGGGGGGGGGTCAGAACACGGGGAAGGAAAGGAGGGGGTACAGGGTCGAAGAATGCAGGCCTGTCGGGGAGGGAGGAGTGGGGGCCCCACTATCGCTATCCGGTGATGGCTGTGAGTTGGAATCTTCCAGAGGCGAGGCTCTCACGTCCGGGAGGGTAGCCTTGAGGGGCGATTACTATAAACCATCTGCAGAGCCCGAGAAACCCCCTGGCTCCACGGGATTCACCACATCATCAAAAAGCTTTAAGGCCCGGAGTCGTGGCGGTTGTAGCCTAACATGTTCTAGTCGCCCCAGATGATCGACCAAAGGCTTCCAGAGCTTCTTATACGTGGTATCTCTGAGTTGTAGACGCGCCGTGAGAAACTCCATCGCCACCACATGCCACAGTCGGGCAAACCACACATTAATGGAAGGCGGATCAGGTTTCTTCCAATAGAGGGCCACTGTTTGCTTCGCGGCTCCCAGCATGTGGAGGCTAAGATGTCGATCACGGCCCATCATAGCCCGTAAGGCGGCTGGTCGAAGGCCCAACAGAACCACAAGCGGGTCCTCCGGCAGGGGATACCCTAACACCCTTTTGATATGGCTAAGGACCTCTTTCCAAAAGGTGGTCAGGAGAGGGCACGTCCACCAGATGTGTATGAAATCTCCCAGCGCTTGGGTGCAACGCCAGCATAGGGGGGATGCCTTAGGGAACATTTTTTGAAGTCTAGCGGGGGTGTAGTACCATTGTGTCATCACTTTGTAGGCCGACTCCTGTTGGGGGATGCTGCGGAGGATTTTGGGGATGTCCCCCCAGAGCCTTGACCATTGGGAAGAGGTAACACCTGAGCCAGAGACGTTTTGCCATCTCAATTGATATGGGTGGGAGTCCAGTCGCTGCGTGTGTTGGAGCACCTTATATATGCGGAAGATCAACCCCTTGTAAGTGCCGAAAGTGCGCGCCAGCTGTTCGAACGGGGTGTAAGGTCGCGTGGCTGCCTCTGTCAGAGAAAAACACTGTATCCAGTGGCGTAGTTGAATATACTGAAATTTGTCTCTCTCCGTCAGCCCGAACTCTCGCTGGCATTGGGCAAAGGTCTTAAGGTGGTCCCCACGAACAGGTCTCGGATCGTCCTGCAGCCGGTTTCCGTCCAGTTCGCGAAGAAGGGTGGGCGACACGCCGGCGGGAACTGCGGGTTGCGAGCGATTGGGGTGTGAGGGGACGGAAAAGTAGTCAGCCCTCTACGAACCGCCACCTTGTCCCAGATCTCAAGGACCGTTTTGGTAGGGACCGCCATGTAAGCGCTGCGATGGCGTGCCTCCCGGGGCAGCCAAGCATGGTCCCATAGCGGGCGACAAGTGACTGCCCTGTCCATGTGAAACCACACCTTCTCGCTCTCCCACGCCCCCCACTCCAGCACAAAGCGGAGGTGGGACGCCCAGTAGTAATCGAGGAGGTTAGGACAGGCAAGTCCACCCCTATCCCGGGGGAGTTTCAGGATTTTAAAAAGCGCGGTTTCTTCCCCCCCATACAAATGTGACAAGTTCGCGTTGGAGCCCCTGAACTTGGTGTTCCGGAATAGGTGTCGGCAAAGTTTGGAAGAGGTAGAGGATTTTCGGCAGTATCGACATTTTCACCGTGTTGAGTCGGCCAAGCCAGGAGAGTGGCAGGGCCTTCCACGTGCGTAGGTCTGCCAGGAATGAGAGTTTATATTCCTGCCAGTTAGCCTGTGTCCAGGTGGCTAGATCTGGTGTCAGGTTAAGACCCAGGTACCGCACCGACGTGGTCGCCCATTGATACGGGACAGTCACTCGGATCACCGTAAGTTCTCCATCCGGGATCGTTAAATTAAGGGCCCAGGACTTCGCGTGGTTATTTTTAAGCCCGGATGCACGTTCATAGGTTTGAAGCAACGAGTACACCGCCGGTAGCGAGCGTAAGGGATCGGAGAGTGTAAGAAGGAGGTCATCCGCAAAGAGAGCGATCTTATGCTCTACGCCACGGAGAGATATACTGCAGATGTCCGGGGACCGTCGTATCATAATGGCAAGGGGTTCCACCACAAGGGCGAATAACAAGGGCGACAGGGGGCAGCCCTGCCGGGTGCCTCTACAGATGGGGAGAGGTTGCGTGAGCTGGCCGTTGACTCGCACCCTGGCCACCGGTGAAATATAGGGGGCCATAATACATGCCACCATCTTAGGACCCAAACCCACTTTCCGTAGGACCGCCCGGAGGAAGTTCCAGTCCACCCGATCGAACGCTTTTTCCGCGTCCAGCGATAGTAGGCAGGCCGGTATCCCCCAGTGCTTAGCCTTCCCAACAATATGCGCAATGCGGCGCACGTTGTCCGCGCCCTGGCGCTGATGTATAAACCCCACCTGGTCAGGCTCAATGAGGTTGGGCAGGTGGGTACTCAGCCGTTTAGCAAGAATTTTAGTGTACAGTTTTAAGTCCGTATTTAACAAGGCGATAGGCCGATAGGAGGAGCAAAGGGTGTGGTCCTTCCCGGGTTTCGGGATGAGGGCTATTTCAGCCATTGCCATGTCCGAGGAAGGCCCGACAGACTCCGCGAACGAGTTGAAGAGACGCAGAAGATACGGCTGCAATTGCGGCAGAAAGGCGCGGTAGAACGACACCGGGAGCCCGTCGGGGCCCGGCGTTTTGCCGAGCGGTAGATCGTGCAGGGCACCCGCTATTTCTGCTCGGGTGATAGAGTCCTCCAGAAGCTCGGATTGGCGCTTGCTCAGCGGCTCCCAGTTACATGCATCCATGGCCTCCGAGATCTGGTCCGCCTCGGGCGGGTCGCTAGCGTATAGAGCCGCATAGTAGTCGCGGAACGTTTGAAGCTTTGCCGGTTCCGCAATGGCCCAGGACCCGTCCGCCTTCCGCAGTTTTGCTATATGGGCTTTGGCTGCTCGCGTGCGCAAGCGCCGCGCCAGGACTGAACCCACCTTGTCTCCACCCTCGTAGTAGCGCTGCTTGAGCGCCATAAGGGCGCGTTCAGCCTTGTTGGTCCTGTGTGCACGGAGCTGTCCTCGAAGGACGGCTAGGCGTCGCTTGTGCATCGCCAGCCAGCGCTCCTGGTCCATCTTTTCAACCGTCCCAATTTCGCGCGCAAGTTTGATCTCATAGAGCCGGGCCTCGCGCGCCCTCGCGACAGCTATGGCAGTGAGAGTTCCCCGTATCGTAGCTTTGAAGGCGTCCAGAGGAGGGGGAGGGGAGTCCCCGGTAAGTCATTATCCTCAAAATATGCCAGGATGGCCGCCTGGATTTCTTCCCTATCTACCGGGTCCCGGAGAACATGGTCCGGGAATCTCCATCTAGTCTCCCTGAGGTATCCCCGCCCTGCAAAGGATAGCCACCCCCGCTGTCTTGGTGGCAGCCGAGGACCAGAACTGGTGGGGGAAGCGTGGGTGTGCCATCCGAGCCACATCGGACTTGAGAAGGTGCGTTTCTTGGAGGAGAATGATGTCAGGGCTCTGCAGTAACAGATAACGCCATATTTGGCGTCTCTTGTTGGGTGAGTTGAGCCCTTTCACATTAAGGGAGACAATCTTCCAGGAAGGTGTAGTAGTCATTTGTATAGGACCACTAGCGGGCCGCCTCCCATGCTACTGTGCCACCTGCCCACATGTCCCTCCCGCCAAGAGGGGACGAAAGGAAGGGAGGGAGAGGGAGAGGGAGAGGAACAGGGAAAACAACTAGAACATTTGATCGGCCAACTGGGCCAGCAGAGCCTATTCCAGTCTAGGGAGTAGCCAGGCACCACGGCACAGGCTGTCCCGGAGATGTCACTCTCCCAGAAATAGGAGTGGGGGCTTGTCATCGCTTATCTGTAAGGCCATGATGTCGAGGGTCTGCTCCGGACCACCGCCTCAGCAGTACAGGTGTCGCGCCAAGAACGAGGCAGAAGTGCGCCCCCGAGGAGAGCATCAAGGGCGCCGAGGGAGGAAAGATCAGGGCAGCCGCAGGCAGTCCATGCCCACAGCCATCTCAGTTCCAAAGCTGCCATTAGAGAGGAGGTTCCGCAGTGAAAACGTTTATTTGGGAGCGGGTGCTTGTGATCCAGACGGCGACGGGCCGCCCTCCAGGGATTTTATGTGTTCTATGATATCTTGCTTGTCCTGGGAGGATCTGCTTCCATCCGGTGAGGAGGGATGTCTAGGGCGGCGCACCGTGGACCACTGTGGTTTCAGTGGGACTCGGAGGTTGGCAGGGCGGCGCGAGGGGCTGGCCGGCGGGGAGTCCGGGATCTGAAGCAGCTGGGCCGCCTCTCGGTAGGAGCGCAGCACACGACGCTTAGATTCCCACTGGAACATGAGGGCAAAGGGATGGGCCCATTGATATCGGATGTTGAGCTCCCTCAGCTTGTCCGTAATGGGCCGGAATTCCCGCCGTCGCCGGAGTGTAGTAGGGGCCAGATCTTGAAACAGCTGAATGGGCTTGCCCCCACAGAGGATTTCAGGTTTGTCTCTAGCCGCACGAGAATGGCTTCTTTCTCGACAAAGAAATGGACCCGTGTCAAGATGTCAGGGATAAGTCCTGGCCTTCCAGACGGTCCTGAGACCCTATGTGCACAGTCCAAGGTGGGCGGCGAAGTATCATCATCTCCTCGGATGTCATGAAGCAGGTCCGCCACGAATGACATTATATCAGCTCCTTCTGCTCCAGTTGGCACCCCCCGTATGCGTATGTTGTTCCGGCGCCCCCTATTTTTCAAATCCTCTTGCTTGATCTGAAGCTCGACATGTTGTTCTTCCAGAGTGGCAAGCCGCTGCCATAGGTGTTCTTGGTCTTCCGTACGTGCATCCAAGGTTTTCTCCAAGTCGTCGACCCGGCCACCGAGCTCCCCCACGTCTCTCCGCAGCTCCTTAACACATGCCTGGACCTCCGTGCGAAGTGACCCGATTTCTGTTTTAAGCTCCTGCATGAACGACGCCATGAAGGATTGTGTGACTGGTTCAGCAGAGGCCCCAAGGTCCGACGACGCAGCACCCGTCGACGCCGCGCTCGGCTTGCTCCACAAGTCCTTGACCGAGGTGTCTTTGGGGGCTGCGGGTGGCTCTTTCCCTGGCTTCGTGCGGGTCATGCTGCAAGAGTGCCGGAGGGCAGCGTGTCGACGGGAAGGAGCGAGAACCCTGGACTCTTCGAACGCCCACTCAGCGTAGAGCTCAGACCGCTGAGCCACGTAGCCCAGGAGTGGCAGTGGGGACCCAGTCCACGAGTCGTGACCCAGGGCGCCGCGCTCCAGAAGGCCCTCCAGATGCAGCGCTGTAGAGACGAGGCGAAGGACGGCAAGCTCCGCAGCAGGGGAGGGGAAGCGGCAAGCTCCCAATCCACAGCGTTGCGCAGGGCTGTCGGACACTCAACCTGCCCTCCAAGAATGGTCCCACCAACTCAGTCTAACGGGGGGGTGCAGTGGGGGCGCTGTAGCACTCGTCGAGTCACCGCTCCAGTCCCGGTCCACCAGGTGGGGCCATGGTCAGTCCATCAGCAGGGCCCGGGGATCACCCCCACAGGGCATGGGAAACGCACCCCCCAGAGGGCTCTCACCCCTAGGGAAGCCAGGGGCAGCAGACAGCCTGGGTTGTGAGCCTCTCTCCTCCTGTAGGCCCAGGCACTAATCCAAGGGGGCTCCACCAGAGGCCATCCACTAGAGATCAGGCAGGGCCCAGGCACTGGTCGGCCGATGCACTCCCTCGCGGGCCCCGCTGCCAACACCCAGTCCGCGCCCCCTGGCCGACAGGGATCCCGAGCATGGGGTCAAGCCTCTCTCCCCGCCCCTGACGGCCTGGACAGGCCCCAAGCAGATCCAGACCACAGCGCCCCAGGTCGAGGCGTCCTCCCGTAGCCCCCAGTAGGCCTCAAGCCAGGCCGCCAGTGCGGTGATGATGCCGCCGGGTCGAGGGCCCCAGAGGAGCCTCCAGGGGTGGCGCAGCAGCGCAAGGCTCCGGGATCCGCTGTGTCCCGCTCCGGCAGCTCGCTCATCCGCCTCAGCTCCCCCTCGAGTGCCGGTGGCCGCAGGTCCCCAGGGCGCGGTGCAGCAAGCGCCCCCCACCGAGTCAGCGCCAATTAGGGTGCAGTTAGGCAGGGCGCCGGACAGTCACAGCATCCGCATAGGGTGGAGGGCAAGCAGACAGCAGGCAACAGTTCACCAGAATCCGGGCCCACCAGGAGCGATGTTCTACCCCAGCTGCCGTTCTCACCAAGCCGCCTCGTGGTCCATCCTCTCCGCCAGGCTGCACACACTCCAGCACACAAAATGGCGGCGAGCGCTCCTCGGACACCGCGCTCTCAGGCGCACCAGCCAGGCATCATCCTCAGAAGGCCACCACTCTCTGCCCTCCACGCCGGGCCGCTTCCTCCACCCAACGCCGTCAACAGCCTCTGCCGGGCCCGCAGCAAGCTCACAGCGCACCCGGGAGTGTCCCGGCCTACCAGGTCCAGACGCTGTAGATCGCAGCCGCCGCTCGGGTCTCGGGATCACCGCTCCCACAGCTCCCGCAGTCCGGGGTCCACAACTGCCGGGACCCCCTGGCAAGGACTCCTCAGCAGCCACCAGCGCGATGTCCCCTCTGCTCCGGACCCGCCTAGCGCCGGGCGCGCAGACTGGGTGAAGAGAAAATGGCGGACAGCACGGCCGGCACCCGACTCTTCGTCCGTGGGGTGCAAAACAGCCTCCGTAGTTATCACCGACCCCTTAGGCTGGTGCCCCCAGTGTTCCGCTCTCCATGGGCTGCTTCCCAGGTCCAATTGCCGCCGTCACACCGCTGTTTATGGCGGTTGGTAGCAGCGGCGGTCCGGAGCGGCCACGACCCGCGTCCTACTCCATTCCTGGCGAGACTACGCCCCCCAAGACGGGTGTTTTATTCATGAGGTGTGGAGTCTTTTTGTAGCGTACACAGTATGTTGTGATGGTGGGTGTTCTGCCAATACTTTTCACTTTGACCATGAGGGTAAGCCTGACTACTCTGTGCCAAGCTACCCAGGGGTTAGCACAGGTTATCGGACAAGTGTATTGTACTCATCATATCGAGGACTGTGGATTCTGCCTGGCTTCGATGCATCCCTGCCAGAAAGAAATTTCTAGGTCTAATACACACATATTATAGTCTTGTCCAAGCATAGATCAATATTAGAAAACAATATTGGACACAGTGAGCAGTTAGACAGAATATATGTTTATGCCTTCTGGCAAGCTAGCCTTGTTACTAGTCACTTCTGCTAAGCCAGATACTATTCTGCATCATAAACAGTTGTTGTTAACTGCCCTTGCTATTTCTAAAGTACACACACTAAGACACTGGTACTCCCCAGACCCACCTACACATGGGAAATAGTTGACTGAAATGCATAAGATGGCTTCCTATAAGCATATATATCTATAGATGAGGAGCCCAGATGGCCATGTTCATAAACAGATGGACCACATTTCTCTCCTCACAGGAGATACCTACATATGGGGCCTAAAGGCATGGAATTCTAACTGAGCACAGCCATCAGCCACATTACAAAAACATGGCCTTTACTCAGTATTAATTTCTAAGCAAAATCTATGACAGACCCTAGATCCTAACTGTATCAGTCTCACTTGAAGTCTTATAAGTGGATTGCCTACAATTTTAAATTTACGTTGTCATACCAGGACATTGGTTCATTATGACTTTTCAAATAAAATACTTTTACAGAAGTTTTGTATTATGAATTTTACTTTCAATTTTTGTAAATTGTAGGGAAGCTAGGTAATATATGTTTCTTTTTTTTAACTCTCAGCATTTAGATTATTTCTAATTACTTATTACTGTATTGTTGTTACTAATATATTTGTCTCAACCGCCTTCAAGCATCTCAAAGTGGGAGAAAATATTCACACAGTTTCGGAATATGTACTAAGGGTTTATCTAAACTCTTGATTAATGCCAACAAGAGTATTCTGCACAATGAGCAGGTCATATATATACATGTATATAACACAGTTCTCTGATATCAGCTTCCCTGGTGTTTTATGTTACACAAATTGCATCACAATGAGGTGATCACTAAAGATCCACAAAATATCTTTGAATGCTATGCTGAATATCATATAGCAAACAAATTCTTTGGTTGAGGGCCACTTTCTAAGTCACACTATCTGTGTAAAATTATGGTACTTAATGTGCTGTAGAAGGATGCTGTTTTATTTGCTCTTACTTTAGTAATAAATTATGCCTTCATATAGTCTGCTGGCATCTAATATGGATCCAATCGCTGGGGGGAAAAGTTTGAGCTCAGGTCAAATGTAGGTTATTGCAACAGAATTACATTGACATCTTTGTGTGAGTATGCACAGCACAATCTCACCGGTGTTTATCACTGTATGAATGATAAGGAATTAGACAAACATATTTGATACATAACTCACCATGTATATAATATCTGCTGATGTCCGGTGGCACAGATATCCACTGCATTCTCTTTTCCTGACTGAGGTTTTCCCATTCAATCACATAAGACTGTAGGTCATTAGCTCCAGGAACAGTAGTCCAGAAGATGGCTGCACAGCTATTGTTTATGAGATACACCATGAGCGAATACACAATGCTCACTTCAAAAACATAAACAAAACAAATTCAGTTTATGACAATTGCAGTCATTTTGATTAAAAACAGTGATTGTCGAAATGATACACAAACTGTTTTGAGCTTCGGCGAAGATTACAGAGTTATATTTGCCCACTGATAAAAGCATGGGTGCGCCTTCTTTTGTAATTAAAGTGAATAGCCATTTTGCCAGTGCATTCAGTTCTTTCCACAACAAATTTTAAAGCACAGATAATGAATAAAAATATGAGGATCAACAATGTTTCACCTTGACGACCAGAATGTTGAACACATTTTTTGGCCATAGGGCGCACATATTCTCTCGGTTAGTGGTATGATCCCTTTGCCATCGCTGTTACAATGTGATATTATCCATCCTATGTTGTATCACGTTAGCATAACTAGAGCCACATTTGCAAAGATAGTTCTGTAAGTAGGTAGGACTTTCTCTTGACTTAGGGTCTCATCGCGATGGAGGTGGGAACGCCACCGCCGGGCCGGCGGCGCTGGTCCCACTGCCATCGAACCTAGCATGACAGCCTGTCACATTATGATGGCCGGCGGATGGAGGGCGGGGGGAGGGACTGACCACCACGCATCCAACAGGCTCAGGGAGCCTGTTAGTGTGTTGTAGGGACTGCAATCCCTACAGAAGTGGTGGTCACTGCTCAGGTACCGTCACAGGAATTACAATGTCCCTTTCCACCGGCCGCTTCATGGCGGTAAACCTGCCATGAAAACGCAGGCAAAAAGTAACTTGGGGGCCTGTAGCGGACCCCCGTTCCCCCTAGTCCTCCGATATGGTGCAGGGATATGTGCAATGTATTTATTTTGGACTGCGGCATGTGCTGCAGCCCGCAGCACACACCGCAATACAATATATACAGATTGCAACCTCTTCAAAGGCAGTCGCATCCTAATCCCGATGGCGGTACCGCCGACAGCTAGTTGGGTGGTCTCATTCCCGACCGCTATCATAATAGAAGCATGGGCATGATAAAATATTTTGTAATATTGAACTATATCAATTTGTAGAAAAGCTCAATGCTGTCTCCCTCATTGCATGGTGTATATACCACCTTGCCCTCAAATGACCACTCATGACAGTCAGGGTTGGTAGCCCCCTTTCTTCCTTAGTGGAATGTCTTTGTGAGATAGCCTTCCAGGTTAGCTGGGAGAAGTTGTTATTGTTGAATTCTGGCAAATCTAAGTTTGAAAGTTTCAATGCCAACCCTCATGATTTCAAGTTTTTTCTTCTTTGACCTTTCTCCAGAATCAGTGTATCAAATTTCATACAATTAATCTTAGCCAATGCTCTCTGCCTTGTCCTGCTGGGGGAATCTGATCTCTATGAAAAAGAGTAAGTCTAATGGCCAAAATCTTGACTGGTGTAAACCATCAGATGTTAGCAACCTTACACCTTCATCAGTAGACCACTGATTGTGCCTAGGTCCTTGTCTACTGCACTCCATGGAATAACATTGACTTATAAATCTCTGTTGTTAAGTATTGATGTCTGTTGATAATTTCATGTCTCTTGATAACCACAATCAATTTTTGTTATTTTGGTGTTTTGAAGCCATTTCACTTTACTAATTTCAGCTAAATTGGTATGGAGTGAATAACTTTCATATTCCTATTCTTATTTCTTACTTGTATCTAACCTTAATGCTGATTGGGTGTTAATGTACATGTGCCGCTACTGTTCTCTCAGGAAGCCCTTTCTATGTGTGCCAACCTGCCAAGAAAAAAGCCTGAGATTGTTCACATCATTTTGGCACTGCAATGTTTGCCACGGCTCATATCAAGGATTACATTTCTCTCTCCAATAGCCCTGTTCCTGGCAAAGCCAAGAGCCCTGCTCCTGACAAAGCAATTACAGATATTGTAGGTCAGAGCTAAGGTTCAAAGTAACTCTTTCAGATCTGTTAAATTTGGCAGTCACTTCCTGAGGAAATGACCTTAGTGTCATGGAACAAAAAGTGACTGAGTAAAGGTCAGCACAGAGAAAAGGCACTGTTTTCATCATGTCAGTTTATACATTCTGTTTAAAAAAATCACGTTATGTGTGCGACCCATAGAGTAAGTTGCTTTAATGACAATGTCTGATGTTCAAAGAATTAAGATTGGAAAGAAGGCTGCATTGGCATTTGCAGGATAATAAATTGAAAGTCCTAGATCCGCAATGAGTAAGAATCCTCTATGGGAAAATAGCTGAGTAGTAAAATGTCCAGCGTATATATTCCAAAAGTTCTACTCAAAGAGCAACACTGCAAAGGTTCTTTAGAGTTCATTGTAAAGGTCACAGCAAATTATTTTGACCTGGTATTCCTATATATAGGCATATGTTTATAGATTTTTTTATATATATATTGACTAAGGAAGACGTCAAGGTTTTCAAAGAACAAAATTATCAATGTCCCTTTCCCTACTGCAAAATGTTGTTTTTATTTAATGTTCTAGGCAGACCAGTAGTGTTGAGAGCACATTTTAGAAAAGGTGCATTTTTCAGAGTCAGGTTTGGTGTTGGATATTTGGCTGAAAGCATTTACCTATTATAATCAATATTAATAGGGAAAGAATTTAAGGAAAAATATAGAACTGGATATACATTTATATGCAGAATTATAATGCACACACACACTCATCCAAACACACTCACACTACCCATTCATGGCCGATTGACGTTAGTGCTTTAGTGTGTTTTACAATTTTAAACTCTGAGTCCACTAGATCATTGTGCAATAATACGCTGGACCAAACTAGATGTTTCAGTAATTAAACATGTGTGAAATTTTGTTGGGATGGAAAAGTACTCTTCAGGGTAAAAGACGTGTACTCCTGTCCTTGGTGCCAACTGTACTGATATCTGCATCCCCAATGCTGATTTTTGCTGTCATAGACAAACATGGATCCTGCGAGTGTGCCATGACATAGACCTGGCCTGTGGATGGCAGTCTTGCTGGACACAGAAGGGCTCCCCAAGGGCTATCCTCATACTGTTGGAAGGCTACCACCTTCACCAAAAGTTAGGCACCTTGAGCACAGTGGTGACAGCATACCATGCAGTGATCAGTAGGAGTGAACAGGTCCTTTCTACCCTGTGTCACTGACGTGAGGTCTACAGGCCTATTCACGTGTTTAAAGTTCTGCTGCTGTGTGCTTAACTCACCCTTGGCCTACATCAGATGGATGTGGAGTGCTGTGCAGAGTAAAAGTAGTGTCTCTGTGCTGGATGTACATATGGCTGGGAAAGGATACTGTAGAGAGGTAGTGCAGAACTGTGTAGTACATGTGGGATAGTGCATGTGCAGTGCAGTGCGTGCACAGTTAAAGCAAGTGCAGGGTGTATGTGTGCTTTCGAGAAGTGCAATACATGAAAGGTGAAGTGTTCTGCATGGTAAGTGTGTGTGCTGGCAGTTTGTATGTTTGCAAAAAGCACACCCCGGAATAATACCGAAAGGCTACAGTACTGAACAGTGCACGCAAATTTAAAGTGTTTGTTGAATGTATGTGTATAGTGGCACAAGGCATGGAGGGAAGCATGCTGGACAGTATGTGTGCTGTGAATGCAAGTGTGCTTCTAATGGTACATTACATAGAGTAGCCTGGATTCCATTTTGGGAAGCTCATGCCTTCCTGATGAAGACATGAGGAGTAGAGGAATCTTCCAGACAAAGTTGTGTATTGCTGCATTCCTGTGAGCTGGGTAGGACACACACTGGAGGAAGAGAAGAAGAGACTCCCCCTTTACACCTCAAAAGGGTGCTCTTTGATTCAGTGATAGATTAAAAGAGAGAGACCTAGACACATCTGAGGAAAGGGATTAGGCAAATAAGGGAATCATAAAGAGTAAGGCTGGAAGCCAGGATTAACCTTTTGATGCACATATCACTGTGGCCGACATCCAGTTATGAACTCTGCTAACTCCCATGAACTGTGTTATGGGACAAACAGCTTCTGAGACTTTCCTGCTGTGACAGACAGCCTTTCAAAGGGGAAGAAGAGAAGGAAACATGTACAATTCAAAAGAAGCTGAACCCCAGCAGGAAATGTCAATGATTCAGACCCTAAATCACATTTGGAGTTTGGAAAAGGACTAAAAAATGGGGAGGTTTAGACCCCAAAATGTGTCATCTGCCAAGTAGCTAGTCAAGCTCTGTAAGAAGGGAAGCTCTCCAAGGATTCTCCTGGGTGAGGGGACATCACCTAGGGAAGGGGAACAACCTTTACAACGCAACTTTTACAACGCACTACCATTACAACGCATTTTTTACAACGCATAATCCATTACTACGCATGACATTACAACGCATGACACTACAACGCATTTTTAAAAACTACCTTTACAACGCATTCCATTACAACGCATACTACCATTACAACGCATACCATTACAACGCATAATATTACACTATACTATCGAACACTTACCCTACTGATGCACCCCCTGGAGTTAGAATAGTAATTTTTACCCCTATACTATCCAACACTTACCCTACTGATGCACCCCCTGGAGTTAGAATAGTAATTTTTACCCCTATACTATCCAACACTTACCCTACTGATGCACCCCCTGGAGTTAGAATAGTAATTTTTACCCCTATACTATCCAACACTTACCCTACTGATGCACCCCCTGGAGTTAGAATAGTAATTTTTACCCCTATACTATCCAACACTTACCCTACTGATGCACCCCCTGGAGTTAGAATAGTAATTTTTACCCCTATACTATCCAACACTTACCCTACTGATGCAACCCCTGGAGTTAGAATAGTAATTTTTACCCCTATACTATCCAACACTTACCCTACTGATGCACCCCCTGGAGTTAGAATAGTAATTTTTACCCCTATACTATCCAACACTTACCCTACTGTTGCACCCCCTGGAGTTAGAATAGTAATTTTTACCCCTATACTATCCAACACTTACCCTACTGATGCACCCCCTGGAGTTAGAATAGTAATTTTTACCCCTATACTATCCAACACTTACCCTACTGTTGCACCCCCTGGAGTTAGAATAGTAATTTTTACCCCTATACTATCCAACACTTACCCTACTGTTGCACCCCCTGGAGTTAGAATAGTAATTTTTACCCCTACACTATCCAACACTTACCCTACTGTTGCACCCCCTGGAGTTAGAATAGTAATTTTTACCCCTACACTATCCAACACTTACCCTACTGTTGCACCCCCTGGAGTTAGAATAGTAATTTTTACCCCTATACTATCCAACACTTACCCTACTGTTGCACCCCCTGGAGTTAGAATAGTAATTTTTACCCCTATACTATCTAATACTTACCTTAAATGTAATTTAATATTATGCGTTGTAATGGTATGCGTTGTAAAGGTAGTATGCGTTGTAATGGTAATGCGTTGTAAAGGTATTTTTTAAAAATGCGTTGTAGTGTCATGCCTTGTAATGCCATGCGTTGTAATGGATTATGCGTTGTAAAAAATGCGTTGTAAGTGCATGCGTTGTAAAAGTGTGCGTTGTAACGTCATACATCCCCTAGGGAAACCAAGACCACCTTGTATCAAGCCTTGAGCACCAGCACCTGCCTGCTTGCCAAGAACAGTGTGGCCTTAGAGGAAGATGAGAGCATTGGAGGGAGTGTGGTCCTGTGGGGAGCCCTACGTTTAAGACTTCCTGAGTGAGGTGTGAGGAAATGACTGTGTGCTGATCTGTCATTGCCACTGTGCAGTGTTGGCTCAGTGACCAGGAGAGGGCTGCCATGGACTTAGCCATATACTAAACGCTGTGCAGGACTTGCCAAGCATGTCCCATCGCATGGCAGTGACTCCATATTTCAGCGGGGGCTACCCTTTGAAACTGCATGAATGCTGTAACTCATAACCGCCATCTTAGAGGCAAATGCAATGGGGGAGTCTGCACTCGATTTGTAAAGTACCTTGGTAACCCCATATGCCAAGAGAGGCTGCAGGTACTGACGTTGCTGAAAAATGTGCGCTGTCACCCGTGGACAGACTGAGGATGCATTAGGTGGATTAAGTGAGAGAACTGCCCGTGACTGATCTCTAAGGACTGTGGAGGATGCTGCTGATGATGTCACCCCCTCAGTGGTCTCTTGTCGGGAACTGAAGGAATGGATTTCCATCCCAACCCTGTGTGGAGAAGATTGACTTACAGTACCTTCGCAGCCTGGGAGCACTACCGATCAGTGGAAAGCTTGTTCTTATGTGCGACGCAAGCAGCCTGACTTCTCTGAGCAAAAACAGAAATCTAGAGTGCCCACGGGTCAGGGCACTCGCCACAATGCCGAATGCTCCAGTGCTGCAGGAGCAGGGCCTGTGAGCTACAGGGGGCTTGCTGCTAAAGGTGCGACAGCACCATAGACACTTTTGACTAATTCTAAGGTGTCCATGGCAAACTTGTGAGTATGGTCTAGTGGTATGCATTCCCTGGATGCGGCCACCAGTGAATTGGGACTAACTCAAGCACATTACAGAAAGAGGGAAGGACAGGGATTTGATTGACAAATGCTAGAGCCTCAACTTCAAGGGGATTGTGCTGTTGCTAATGAATGTCTTTAGAGCTAGAAATACATTATTTCTTTTTCTTATAAAGGTAAGTATTTGAATGGACATTGATTTATTGACAATGCTCTGTGCACTTTGAGTTATCTGTCAGGTTCACTAATCTGGCTCTACACATCCCCCTATGGGAGACTTTGACTGCTTGTCCACAGCTACCACTGATAGCTAAGTACAGAAGAGGTATTTGGACCAGTTGTGCAGGATCCATAGAACATCAGGCCCCTGTATATTAATCAATCAATCAATCAATCAATCAATCAATCAAAGCATTTGTAGAGCGCACTACTCACCCGTAGGGTCTCAAGGCGCTTGGGGGGGGGGATGGGGTGCCGTTACTGCTCGAACAGCCAGGTCTTCAGCTTCTTCCTGAAGGAGAGGTGGTCCTGGGTCAGGCGTAGGTCGGGAGGGAGGGAGTTCCAGGTCTTGGCGGCCAGGTAGGAGAAGGACCTTCCTCCTGTTGTCGCTCTTCGGATGCGGGGGACGGCGGCGAGGGCGTGGCTGGCTGATCGGAGGTGGCGTTTGGGAGCGTAGAAGTTGATTCGGTTGTTGAGGTAGATCGGGCCTTGGTCGTGGAGGGCTTTGTGTGCGTGGGTGAGGAAACGGAAGGTGATTCTTTTGTTGACGGGGAGCCAATGCAGGTCTCTCAGGTGTCCGGAGATGTGGCTGTTTCGTGGGATGTCGAGGATGAGTCTGGCTGAGGCATTCTGGATCCGCTGGAGTCTCTTCTGGAGCTTGGCGGTGGTACCGGCGTAGAGGGCGTTGCCGTAGTCCAGTCGGCTGGTGACGAGGGCCTGGGTGACGGTCTTCCTGGTCTCGGTGGGGATCCACCAGAAGATCTTTCGTAGCATGCGTAGGATGTTGAAGCATGCCGAGGAGACGGCGTTGACTTGCCTGGTCATGGAGAGGGAGGAGTCCAGGATGAAGCCCAGGTTGCGTGCGTGGTCCGTCGGTTTGGGTGCGGTGCCCAGGGCGGGGGGCCACCAGGAGTCGTCCCAGGCGGAGGGCGAGGGGCCCAGGATGAGGACCTCCGCTTGTCTGAGTTCAGTTTCAGGCGGCTGGTCGTCATCCACTCGGCTATATCTTTCATCCCTTCGTGCAGATCGGCTCTGGCGGCGGCGGGGTCGTTGGTCAGGGAGAGGATCAGCTGGGTGTCGTCGGCGTAGGAGATTATGTTGAGGTTGTGTTGGCGTGCGATGGCCGCGAGGGGGCTCATGTAGACGTTGAAGAGGGTGGGGCTCAGCGAGGATCCTTGAGGGACGCCGCAGATGACTTTGGTGGCCTCTGACTTGTACGGTGGTAGGCGGACTCTCTGTGTCCTTCCGTCGAGGAAGGAGATGATCCAATCCAGTGCCTTCTCCTGGATTCCGACGTTGCTGAGGCGCTGTACTAGGGTGCGGTGGCAGACCGTGTCGAATGCCGCGGAGAGGTCTAGGAGGATGAGGGCCGCTGTGTCTCCGTTGTCCATCAGGGCTCTGATGTCGTCGGTGGCAGCGATGAGGGCGGTCTCGGTGCTGTGGTTGGCTCAGAAGCCAGACTGTGAGGGGTCAAGGGATCCATTTGTCTCGAGGAAGGCGGCCAGCTGCTTGTTGACGGTCTTCTCGATGACTTTGGCTGGAAACGGGAGGAGCGAGATGGGGCGGTAATTCTTGAGTTCGGTGGGGTCCGCAGTGGGTTTCTTGAGTAGAGCGCTGAGTTCTGCGTGCTTCCAGCTCTAGGGGAAGGTGGCGGTGTCGAAGGAGGTGTTGATAATGTCCCGCAGGTGGGGTGCGATGACAGCGTCTGCCTTGTTGAAGGCGTGGTGAGGGCAGGGGTCGGTCGGAGATCCGGAGTGGACGGAATTCATCATGCGGACGGTGTCTTCGGTGCTGATCGGAGTCCAGGCGCGGAGGGTGGTGGTGGGCGGCGTTGCTGTGGTCGTGGCGTGCGTCGGATGAATGCTGAAGCTGTTGTGTATGTCCGCGATCTTGTTGTGGAAGTAGGAGGCGAGGGAGTTGCAGAGGTCTTGCGATGGGGTGATGTCGTTGTTTCCTGCGCTGGGGTTGGAGAGCTCTTGCACGATGTTGAAGAGTTCTTTGCAGTTGTGTGCGTTGTTGTCCAGCCGGTCTTTGAATGCAGTTTTCTTGGCGGCGCGGATCAGTTGGTGGTGCTTTCGGGTGGCGAGCTTGAGGGTGGTCATGTTGTCCGGTGTTGGTTCCCTTCTCCAGACTTTCTCGAGGGCTCGGCAGTTCTTCTTGGAGCTCTTGAGTTCGTCGGTGAACCATGGGGCCTTCTTGCTGCCGGGTCTGCTGGGCAGGGTCCTCAGAGGGGCGAGTTCGTCCGCGCAGTTGCTGATCCACTTCGTGAGGTTTTCGGCGGCCTGGCTGGGGTTCGCTGAGCTGGCAGGAGGGTGCTGGCTCAGGGAGGCGGCGAGCTGGTCGGCTGTGATCTTGTTCCAGCTTCTACGGGCAACCTGTTGCTGGTGGTGGTGGATCGCCGTTCTTTTGAAGGTGAAGTGGACACAGCTGTGGTCCGTCCAGTGAAGTTCTGTGGCGTGGCTGAAGGCGATGTCTGTGCTGGATGAGAAGACGGCGTTGAGTGTGTGTCCGGCGAGGTGGGTGGGGGTGGACACCAGCTGCTTGAGTCCAAGGTTGGTGAGGTTGTCGAGCAGGGTGCTGGTGTTGCGGTCGTTGTTGTTCTCCAGGTGGAAGTTGAGGTCCCCCAGGAGGATGTAGTCAGCGGAGGGGAGGGCATGCGGGCTGACGAAGTCGGCGATGTCCTCGCTGAATTGGGTGCGTGGTCCCGGGGGTCGGTAGATCAGGGTGCCTCTGAGGGTGGTCTTCGGGTCGGTGTGGATCTGGAAGTGCAGGTGTTCAACGGTGGTTAGGGAGTTGTCGGTGCTGGTCGTGATACGGATGGTGTTCCTGTGGATGATGGCGATGCCTCCTCCCATCTGGTTGGCGGTGCGGTCCCTCCGGGTGATCTTGTAGCCCTCAGGGATGGCGATGGCGATGTCGGGCGCTGAAGAGGCGTTCATCCAGGTCTCCGTGAGGAAGGCAACGTCCGGGGCTGTGGTGTATAGGAGGTTCCAGAGTTCGATGGCCTGTCTGTGGACGGAGCGGGTGTTGAGGAGGATGCACTTGATGTGGTTGCTGCTGGTGTTTGGCTTGCCAGGTGCTGGTGGCGGGCAGGTCCGGATGCAGGTGAACTTGCAGGTGAGGCAGCTGAAGGGTCCGTGGGTGCGTCTCGGGGTGGCTCGGTGGCATCCTGGGAATCGGCCGGTGTTGAGTGCGATGAGGGTGGCGGCGGTGTACGTCAGGCGGGTCGGCCGGGGTCCTCGTGGGCCGGGGGTCCTGGCACTGGGCGCGGTCCAAGCGCGGACGGGCGCAGACGGGCTTACCTTTGGCGCACCTTCGGCGCACAATCGGCGCGCCCGCTGCGCGTGACCGCTGCGCGTTTGCACGGTCGCCATATATGGCGAAGTGCGCGGGGGGGCGGAGCAGCTGGGAGGCGGGAGCGGGGAGGGTACAGAAGGAAAAAAGGGGCGGGGTCAGCGGTGGTGGCGGGAAGCGGGGAGCGGGGAGGGAAGACGGAGGGCAGCTACACGGACCGCAAACAGAAAAACAGGCAATACAGAAGTAAAAATGCACAATTTACAACAATTACAACAAATCTACCAACGATGACACCCGGGTGAGAACCGGCGAGCACGGACCACGCCGCTCGAAGGAGGGGGTGTGGTCACGCGGCGGCAGCCGGGCAGCCGGGCAGCGAGGCAGATAGGCAGGGAGGCACACGCGGCAGCTGGTGGCCGTGCGGCGCGGGGGTGTCCTAGAACTAAGAGTAAAAGGCCTAAACCACCACAGTTGGGCCCACCTCTATGTGCTCTGTGGCCACCCGAAAGGGGTTTCTGACAAATGCCCAACTCTTAATTACCTTAAAAATATTATTTGTACTGTCCTTAGTACTCCACAGATGTCTGACACAGACAAGGTTTGCCGGACCCAGTAAAATGGAGTTTGAACCAATATTTATAGTGTGGCAGAACCATGAACACAAGCACGCACAAGCACACATGCACATGCGCACACACACACACACACACACACACGCACACGCGTGCGTGCCCACACACACACACACACACACACACACACACACACACACACTCAAATATGCACACACACACCAAATAATAATTCACTGCATCATAGATATGTTCAGATACCTGAGTATAGAATTAAAGCATGCTGCTGAGACCCTGAGTTTGATTTATAGGCCCTCGCCTGTGGAGAATATCAATTATGAGGGTGAGAGCCTTTAATAACTAGCGTAACCCAAAGCAGAAGGGATTTCAAACTATTAGAACATTCTACTAACTAGGTTTGCAATGTTCCAGTTAAAATATAAGGAACAGAAACAAAAACATTGAATATTAGAGCAGAAGGTCTATACCATCAGTGAGAAAGTGCCTCTGTTTGTGTGGCCATCCCCTTTTTTTGTGGACTGATTGAGCTGGAATTTGAGTTCTGCACAATGGGGCATGGGTGTCAAGTCCCCATTGAATACACTGTGACACCCCTAAAACATGCTAAAAGTAGCGAAAACCTAAGTGGCATATTGAATTTTACATTAAGGCCATTGCATATGTATTTATTTATTTAAAGTTTTGTATAGCGCAAACATGACCCAAGGGGGTTTCAGAGTGCTTTACATTCGGTAGTGGACGACAAAGGACGATAGCTGAGGGAGAAAAGAAAAGTAATATACAACAGGAACAAAAATGACATAATGGCGCGCGACACTGGGCCGTTACAAATGACAGGTAGCAGCTAAAACAGCTAAACAATATCGGAGGCAAGAGGAGAAAAGCTTCTAGTTCAGCGCAGTGTTCATTAGTAGAGCTTTAACTTCCCTTTTGAAGGCAAATGTTGAGGGAATCAGTCTTGTTTCCACGGGTAGTGAGTTCCAGATTTTTGGGGCAATGCCAGAGAATGTACGTTTGTAGGTTTTCAGTTTTTTAAATTTCTTCGGTTTAAACAGCAGTGTGCTGGTGATCCTTGAGGGCCGGGTGCCACCAGAGAGTTCAAGCTTATTTGTCAGGTAGAGTGGGTTATTGAAGTGTGGTGTTCTATGGGTCATACATGCAAATTTTAGCTGGATCCTTGCCTCAAATGGAAGCCAGTTGAATGATTTCAGGTCCGGCGAGATGTTGTTGGTTTTCTTGGAGCCAATGATAAGTCTAGTCACAGCATTAAGAGATGCTCTGATGGGGGCTAAACTGAGTTTTGGCAGTCTGCATAGAGTAGCACTGCCGTATTCAAGTCTAGAGATGACTAGTGCTTGCACCGCCGATTTGAAGTCAGGAAACACAACAATGTCAGGAAACACAACAATGGCAGGAAAATGCTAAATTTCACCTGTGGACTTCAGCACATATTGTTCCATCCACTAGGGTGACAAAGGAAACATGGCTTCAGGCCTACCTGTGCAACCTGACTCCTGCATCTTTTAAACATGTAGGCAAATCTGTCAAACTAACCCTTTTTAGCAAAAAGAACCCTTCTTTTAAATATTAAATAAGTTAATCCAGAGAAGGCGTTGTAGCCCACAAACAAGGATGTCTCGTATGTAAAAGTGGCAAATGTAAGAATTTAATTTTGGCATCTAGTTACAGTGTCTACCCCACCCCCCCACCCCCGAAGCTATTTTCTCTGTTAGAGCTGAAGCTGTCCCTTGAGAAACACTCAGATCAGATAAAATATTTAGCCTGCTAAGTTTGAATTGGGACAAGCTTTAGAGGTGATTAAACCACTACACAACACCAATATTGATTAAACATCCCATTTGTTGGTGAAACTGGATATTTAGTAAATATTTAGGAAAAGAGACTTTTAAAAAGTTACACTTCTCCTGCTAGAACCTCCAGCAGCTGCATGCTGTCAGTGCTTTCCCTTAGAGAGGTCTGAAATTGCTCTTAGGCCAGGAGCAAAGTTTTTTTTTTTAAACGAAGCTTGTTCTGAAGCGGTTTCATTTTTTAAAGGAAAACTTTGAGAGGGATGTGACTCCTGTCAGTCCAGGAAGAAACGTAGATCAGTTTTAGGAACTTCACTATCATGAAAAAGACCAGGATGAGACCTACCCTTTCATTGTTCAGTGTAAAGGGAGACCGGAGGAAGGGAAGCATTTTGTTCCTCAGACCATATATCACCAGCATAGGACAATGCTAGTAGGTGGGGTAAATGGTCCAAAACCAGGTTGGTGTAGTTGAAGAGGAGGGGATTGAACATTTCCCTAAATATATCCCAGCCAACCACATAAACTCAGACCCACAGCAGAAAGGTTCTCCTATCTTGGATTTGCCTCCGAATAGTGTACTGTAGGCTAATTTGCAGTAAGGCAAACAGGAAGTGCTGCAGGATTTTTCCAATTGGTTAGGGAGTCTCCAGGAATCAACACCACCCACTGGCTAGTGAAACTACAAAATTGTCACTTCACTACAGCTCATCTAAACACAACTCCACCACTGCAGTGCACAATCAAAGGCCATACACAGCAGAGTTCAGGCTCCGACAAACAGTGGGGTGCAAGGCCAGTCCTGGCCATCAATGTGAATCAGCCTTGCAATACCACATTACAATCATATGTCTGTAGGCGCTGATGTAACGGTGGGTTTGCAAAAGTGAAAATCAGTTTTCTCTACTAAAGGTGTACATGTTTCTAAAACCTCCTTTGCCTATATCTTTGACACAGCTGTCAGTGGAGAGATGTCTTTCTCTACCCACCTCCTGCCTTACAGGCAAAGCCTTCCCAGGATGGCAACTTAGCCAGGAGAGGCCAATCTTCTTGTCACTTTTATGCCCATGATTACAAGTTAGAAGTAAGCATGTGTGGTGTATCTGGGTGGCCAAAAATTCTATGTATGACTAGTATTTTGGCACATATTTACTCCTATGAAGACTTAAACCCCTAAGAATAGAGAATAACTGTTCACACACAGAATTGCCATGCATTAGTCCACAGATTAGTTCCTTTTCTGAGGGTTTCTGTGAGGACTAACTAAACCCTAACCCAACCATTCACAACCTAAATAGATGAAATCACAACTGCACACTCACACTCTGCAAAGAAGCATTTACAGGCCCAGAGACTGGACATTGTGTGGTACATAACAATTGGAAAACATACCTTAATACACTATTCCACCCCACAAGATATTATAAAATATAGCTTAACTCCCTATGTTCTCCTCTTGACGTACGCTTCCTACAACCTTTATAGGGCATCATTTCTTATATTGCTATTATGGTATTTGCATAGTACATATTGACATACTCCTGTAGATTTAGATGCTAACATTACTGAACACACTGCGTCAATTTCAGCTATTTCTCAATAATTAGAGTCTGAGTCAAATCAAGAAGACTAAAAAAGCCGATAAGAATATTAAGGAAAGTGCATTTTATTTTAAAACATGAGTGAAGACAATGGGAAATGTAATACAATTTCCTTATAAGACACATTTAGGGCCATATGTAGGTGGGCTAATACCGGTCGGTAACTGCCGAAAATCGGTAAATTTTCCGTTACCGACCGGTATTTAGCCCTTTGAGATGTAGGAGGCTGGATTGAAGGATTCGGTAATTTACCGATTCGGTATTTTAAGAAATCGGTAAAGTACCGAATCGGTAAATTACCGAATCCTTAAATCCTATGTAGGGAGCACTCAAGTGAGTGCTTTTTTGGTTTAAGGATTCGTTATTTACCACCAACTACAAGTTGATGGTAAATACCGAATACCTTTTCAAAAGCAATTTTGTGCTTTTCTAAAAGTGCCATGTGGCAGACATACATGCCCTTAGGGCATGTATGTGCGCCACATGTGCACACATGCACGATTCAGGGGTGCAACAGGGTGTCAATGTGACACCCTGCCACCCTTGAATATGCGCCCCCTATTACCGAATCGGTATTTACCGAATCGGTAATAGTGAATGGCTTCCCATTCATTCCTATGGGCCTCCAGGCCCATAGGAATGAATGGGAAGGTATGACTTATTACCGATTCGGTAAATACCGAATCGGTAATAACGAATATTACCGATTCGGTAAAATTTACCGAGTTTTTTACCTACATTCTATTTACCGATTCTTAAATGCCGAATCGGTAAAATTCGGTATTTAGGAATCGGTAAATAGAATTTACCTACATATGGCCCTTGGTGCCTTATCTGTTTTTATGGTTAGGATGAAGGTCACATTAGCTACTATCTCACATTAAAATACCTGAGTGGTTATTCGTAAATCTAGCCAATAATCCATTTTGTTCTTACCTGTGCTCATTTGTTGTGAAAATGTCAGATTTAAGTTTCTTATAGACGATCCGATTGAGTTGATGGCTCGAACTGTAACGGTATGTACAGGATCAGTCCAAGAAAACGTGTATTGTGTTTCATTTCCAATGTACTCTAACCACGTATCATTGTTTGATGTGTGATGCTCCACTGCATATCCACTCACACTGCATAAGGAGTATTTTTTTATCAAAGGCTGTGGTAAAGAACAACAAGAAGTGCATTTATATGTGTCAAAATATATTTGTTCATATATGAAGTTGCTTGCAACAGAAAAACACTTAAACACTATGCCAAATTCTTTGAATTTGAAAATGAGAAAGTTGAGAAATATTAATGTTCAGAGATGCCTCCTAGCTTAAAGCACAGGTGCTATTACACTCTTCAACTTTCTCTTGGTACCCATTTTATATGATGTACTGCAAACTGCCTCTAGTTAGCTTTATAAAATACGGTCTATGGCAAAGAAAATGTAAAAAATCATCAAATAAAGTCTGTTCCGACATCTTTGTAAAATATTTATGCATGCGTTAGGCAGAATTGATGCTTTATATTGTATAATACCATACAATGCAAATCCGCATTCATTGCTCAGAACTAGCGAATAATTCGATTTTTCCATTATTGACCTAATGCATCATTTCTTTTACATATTTATCAGTGTCAGAAATGGAGTTAATTTGTTAAGGATGACCCCAACAAACTTAATAAACACCATCTAAGTCAAAACACAGTTCTGAGAGAATCTCTGCTCAACCACTGGTAGCTATGGCACAAGCAGTAGACAATTCCTACAGAAGTTCCTATTTAAACAGTATTACCAATATTGAAGTAAAGAACCCAGCACAATAAAATTCCCAAACAATTTAGAACAATATAAAAAAAAGGGTAAAAACACCTAGAAAGAAGTGCCACAGAAAACAATGGTTCTTGGTTGACTGGGACCTAGATTCCATTTCAGGCTGACTATGATGCAGCAGTGGTCAGATACACTAAGCGGGCTGTTCTGGTCACAGTTTTCTCTGAAATGGAAGTCAAAATCTTCCAGCCAGACAAGGTGCATAGATGTGCCTGACGAGGGTCCCTGGAAGTCAAATATGTTGTCATCGAATTCCCCCTGAAACCATTAGTTTTGGTACCAAAAGCTCTGTGGTGGAAAAAGCAGGTTTTTGCAGCTGTCGATGAGACTTTGTTGGTTGGATATATTTGCAGCTTTACCCAGCCTAAGGCTTTATTTTTTGTTAGTTACATTTTTGTAACAGAAAATCACCTATGAGGGCAAGGCTGGAACCTGTACAGGGTTCCACAAGGCTTGATACTTTTACTATGAGGTCCCCTGAACCCGTTTTCAGTGCAGTAAAACCTTTGAGCATGTCAAACCTAGTTTTCCTTCCCATCAAGGGTGCAATCTTCCTGGGCAACCCTCAGCACCTTGTCCTGGTCCTCGGAGTGAGGAAAATATGACTAAGGCACACTTTTCTCTTTCCGGTCAGACCTGCAAGTTTTAGGCACCATATCACTCTCCAAACAAGTCTGCTGCAGGGTTCAGTTTTCTGTGGTTTTTAGACCTTTTGGAGTCAGGAGTCCTTCTCAGTGGTGTAACGGAGGCCTCTGCAGCACCGGCAATTCAGCGTTGTCCTCAGGTTCCTTGTTTTGGAGGGGGCCCCCAAACCTCCCAAAGCCATGCCATTGCATGCCTTGCAAAATGTGTGCAATGGCTTGGACTGAGAAATAGGTAAATGCCGAGGAAAGTCACTCTGCTTTCCCGAGCAGGCCACCTGCAGCTTAGGGGGCCCCAACCCTTCAGTGAGACCCCATTGAGCCCAAGACCAATGATCATCTGTGCGATCTGGGAGACGATGGGCCCCTCATCACATTTTTCTGCGGGGGCTCCATCATTTTGTGTTACACCACTGGTCCTTCTGTTTTTGGGTCCCTGAAGCAGGAAAACAGGAGGCCAACCATTGGAGAGCGGGTCAAGTCCCTAGATGACATCAGGATTAAGGAATCTTTCAGTTTGTGAGTGAGTCCTTTTTATCCACCACACCAAGGTTTAAAGCTGTAGTTGGGCAGGGCGCACAAGGCTGGAGGCCACCAGGTCCGAATTAACCTGCTTTCAGTGCAGCAAAAACTCTGAGCAAGATGAGCATGGTTTTCTTGCTGTTAAGGTGCGTCCTCTCTATGCAAACCTCCAAATCTTGTCACCGTCCTCCTGAGGAAATAAAAATGACTATGTCTCACTTTTCTCCAACTGCTGGGGAATGCTCGCTCTGGACAGTCCTGCAGCCTCTGTTTCTTCAGGGAAGGTTTCTAGGCACTAGGTGGTTCCCCAGCCAGGTCTACTGCAGGAACCAGTCATTAACGGAGAATGGGGGCTCTTAGATGTAGCAAACACAAGGAGATGATGGACGGAGCACTGACACTTTTCAGACATTCATCCCCAGTCACAGATCTGGATTGAATCCATCATTGTTCTTTAGCTCACTTCGTCACGCTAGTTCAGACACAGCTATATGCAAATCAGTCTTGACCCTGTGCCTCATGGCAACTGTCCAACCCGAGCTGCCAAGCCATGAATGGGGGTGAGTATTTGAAAAGTTTCAGTGCTCTGTCCATCATCTCCTTGTGTTGGCCCTCAGATGTAGACATCTTTCTTCTTTCTGTGTTCTTTCTGTGTGGGGGGTTGAGGTGCTAGACCTATCCTGTGCACTAGACATGGATTGGAGAAAGTGTTCCATATGATCTGAACTTTTTTACTTGATCACATTTTGCACCATTACCTCCCAATTAAAAGGGTCCAAACCAATTATCTTCCCCTCTGTGACTGCACCGTAGCTGTCTAGACTGGTCCTGATAATCAACAGGAAGAACCCTCCCTGGCATCTACAAGCCAAAAGAGATAGTGCTAAGGTTGTCCTTTGTTCAGTCAACTGTTCCTGTTTACTCCCACATTGCTGATCCCTGCTAAGTGGTCAGTGGTTAATACTTTCCTGCCCTTCCTGGATTTTTAACTCTCCCATCTAGGGATGTGTATTCCCGCTCTAGAGGTGTCATGAGTTCCAGAACTGGTTCGAGCCAGCTCTAACTCATGCAGCCTAAAGAACCTTTTTATAAACTTACTTTGCTACTTAAGTTATCATAAAACTGTTTCACCATTAAATCTGATTTTGAAAATTAAGTAAGAAACTACTGTAAAGGACTTTTCCCTGGCTGAGCTAGAACATTAATTATTTCAGTTGCACCAAGGTATGTGCAATGCTAAATGTACCTGAACCTACACAGTGAAATAACTTTTAGGCCCTCTCTCTCTATATCACTTTTGTTGTATATACTAGGCTCCATGTGTTTGGTGCTTATAAGTTACACTTCTGGGATGGCTTATCAATATTCAAATTAGGTTTTTCTACATAGCAAAGGCATTTTACTTTCTCATGTATTTCCTTTGCCTTGTATTACTGCAGGGCCTTTAAACTGCAGCCCACCCAAAGTGCAGTGGTTCTCCTGGCAGAGCTATTGTTTTGCTGCACTGAAACTAGGTTCAGTGTTGCTCTGCAAGAGTGCAGCTTCCAGCTTGGCTTGCTGAAAGACTTTGACTTCTAAAAACATGACTAAGTCAGATGGAAAAACCTTGGACAGGGGCAAGACTGCAAATCTCTCTGACCCACAAAACACCATAGGCTGCTTTAAAACCTGATTTTGTCCACCTGTGAGCTTTTGGCACCAAAACCAGCGACTTCAGCATACACCAAGGGACGTTCGCCAACCACGGCCGATGGAAGATTCTGACTATACTTTCAGAGACTAAGTTCAAATGGGTCACCAGGGATGCCCTTTTTGGTATTTGTGACCTCTGCTAGCCCCATCGTGGTTGGCCAAAACTTGTGCATAGGTCCTGACTAAAAATAATAACGCTATTTGCATCACTTTTCCAGGGTATTTCTTGCCTTAACACTTTAGAAACCCATATATTTGGTTCCCCATTGTCTATTTTCAAAATGTCAGTGTCTCTTTGCTCATTCCTTTTGTCTTTGGTTTTTCTAAATTGACTTGTAGATATTATTGTGTTGTGCTCTTTACTTACAATTATTGCAATTGTTTGAATAAAGAATATTAAACAAGATTCCCCCATGGGACAGACCTGAATACTTCCACATGTGTCAATTCCTGGGAATATTCAAGGTGGGGGGGGGGGCAGATGTATATGCTGAACCTATGGCTGAAATTCCTCAGTTGCTACGATACAGATGCAAGACCCAATTGACAAATTATTTGAAAAATTCGGCATTCAAGAGTTTCCTTAACTAAAGGTATCAAGATTCCATTTGGGGATACGGATTAATTATGCTCCATAATTTCAGTCTCTGACATCCAACCTGAAAGGGAAGCCTGGAAAGAGTTGGAACAATGACATCATATAGCAATAAATGGGTGCCAAACTCAGGATTTGAGACTTGAATAATACATCTGAAATCCTCTTTTTTTGCTCATACAGCACAGAAGTAATTGAAAACTTCCGGCACCACGAGCTGGATGTTGTTGGATTTTCACAAAATGATGGCCAAGATCACAGCTTTACCACATGACAGAAACGTGTGATTCTTTGTTCATTGCCCTATGCCTCAAATTATAAATATTTGTAAGATAATGGAAAGTGAAATATATGTAATGTGTAACTATTTGTGATATAAAAAGTAATTGTGCTTTCTAGTTTTGCCCTAAATACCTTGCTTGTTTCAGTGATCTGGTTTCCACTAACCGTGAGCAGAACTCCCAACACACACACACACACACACACACACGCACGCACATGCCTGTGGTTGCATGGTGGTGGTGGTCTTATGACCGCCACATTATGAACCTAGTGGTCATGTCAGCCTGAGACCGCCGACTCCACCGACTCCGCCAGGGAACCACCTTTCCCTGGCGGTTGCGCGGTGGTCAAGAGGCATCTATATGTTTGGCAGGACCATTGCAGTCCTAGCAAGCATATTACGACTTTCATCTCTGCCACTGGTTTCATGGAGTGCCTCAGGCCATGTGGATGCGCATGTGCCCCCCTCTCTGCATGCACAGAGGTTCCAGCATGGCATGGGCTTTGAGTCCATGCCGTGCTGGAACTTCATTGACGTTCCCAGGGTGGTTATAGGCACTGCCCTGGGAACGCCACAGGAATTGCCCACCAATGACAAAAAAGTAATTAATGGTGGGCGGTTCTCGCGCAGGTTTGGCGGTGCGGCGGTGGGACAGTCCCGCTGCTGCACCAACAAACTCGTAATCGGGCCCTAAATCTGAATCCTCCTCATCCCATTCCTGAATATTTGAGTGTGTGTCTCACACAAGAGACAGCTCTATTTACCCACTTTCTACAGGTTAATGTTTTAACTTCAGCTTTCCCCTTTCCCCTCTCTCATTTCCGCAAAACACCAGAAGAGGAAATATTTTTTAATACCAAGCTTATGCTGGCAGCAGAATGTTTGGAAAAGGTTGGATTGCTGGACAAGGACGAGGAAGACCCAAACTATGAGTAATTAATATTACCTGTAAGTAGTCAAGCCATTACCTACACATCCTCCTCTTACTTGACCTACTCTTGCATATTTGATGATACATCAAACTGTTTACTGCTGACAACTAATCAAAAGTAAATGACAAACCGTAAACTGATGCTTAAATAATCTTTTATTGCAAGATATCCGAATTCAAATTAACACTCCTTAACAACAGAAAACAATTCTGTTCTTCAGTTACTTCCAGGACAATTAGCCAAAATGTCTAATCAGTAATACTGTACATAGACAAAGGGAGAGAAGCGGATGTATGACGTTACAACGCACACTTTTACAACGCATGCACTTACAACGCATTTTTTACAACGCATAATCCATTACAACGCATGACATTACAACGCATGACACTACAACGCATTTTTAAAAACTACCTTTACAACGCATTTCCATTACAACGCATAATACCTTTACAACGCATACCATTACAACGCATAATATTAAATTGCATTTAAGGTAAGTATTAGATAGTATAGGGGTAAAAGTTACTATTCTAACTCCAGGGGGTGCAACAGTGGGGTAAGTGTTGGATAGTATAGGGGTAAAAATTACTATTCTAACTCCAGGGGGTGCAACAGTAGGGTAAGTGTTGGATAGTATAGGGGTAAAAATTGCTATTCTAACTCCAGGGGGTGCAACAGTAGGGTAAGTGTTGGATAGTATAGGGGTAAAAATTACTATTCTAACTCCAGGGGGTGCAACAGTAGGGTAAGTGTTGGATAGAATAGGGGTAAAAATTACTATTCTAACTCCAGGGGGTGCAACAGTAGGGTAAGTGTTGGATAGTATAGGGGTAAAAATTACTATTCTAACTCCAGGGGGTGCAACAGTGGGGTAAGTGTTGGATAGTATAGGGGTAAAAATTACTATTCTAACTCCAGGGGGTGCAACAGTAGGGTAAGTGTTGGATAGTATAGGGGTAAAAATTGCTATTCTAACTCCAGGGGGTGCAACAGTAGGGTAAGTGTTGGATAGTATAGGGGTAAAAATTACTATTCTAACTCCAGGGGGTGCAACAGTAGGGTAAGTGTTGGATAGAATAGGGGTAAAAATTACTATTCTAACTCCAGGGGGTGCAACAGTAGGGTAAGTGTTGGATAGTATAGGGGTAAAAATTACTATTCTAACTCCAGGGGGTGCAACAGTGGGGTAAGTGTTGGATAGTATAGGGGTAAAAATTACTATTCTAACTCCAGGGGGTGCAACAGTAGGGTAAGTGTTGGATAGTATAGGGGTAAAAATTACTATTCTAACTCCAGGGGGTGCAACAGTAGGGTAAGTGTTGGATAGTATAGGGGTAAAAATTACTATTCTAACTCCAGGGGGTGCAACAGTAGGGTAAGTGTTGGATAGTATAGGGGTAAAAATTACTATTCTAACTCCAGGGGGTGCAACAGTAGGGTAAGTGTTGGATAGAATAGGGGTAAAAATTACTATTCTAACTCCAGGGGGTGCAACAGTAGGGTAAGTGTTGGATAGTATAGGGGTAAAAATTACTATTCTAACTCCAGGGGGTGCAGCAGTGGGGTAAGTGTTGGATAGTATAGGGGTAAAAATTACTATTCTAACTCCAGGGGGTGCAACAGTAGGGTAAGTGTTGGATAGTATAGGGGTAAAAATTACTATTCTAACTCCAGGGGGTGCAACAGTAGGGTAAGTGTTGGATAGTATAGGGGTAAAAATTACTATTCTAACTCCAGGGGGTGCAACAGTAGGGTAAGTGTTGGATAGTGTAGTGTAATATTATGCGTTGTAATGGTATGCGTTGTAATGGTAGTATGCGTTGTAATGGAATGCGTTGTAAAGGTAGTTTTTAAAAATGCGTTGTAGTGTCATGCGTTGTAATGTCATGCGTTGTAATGGATTATGCGTTGTAAAAAATGCGTTGTAAAGGTAGTGCGTTGTAAAAGTTGCGTTGTAAAGGTTGTTCCCCGAGAGAAGCATGTAGCAGCTCTTTAAATCTCTGAAGGTGAAACCCCTGCAAGATGTAGCTACTGGTAGATCTACTTTATATTTCAGAAGGACATTTCTGGATTGAAGCTTCGAATGCTGTGAGCATAGCTCTTTTACCCATCTGCTGAGAGTGGATGTGGAAGGTTTAAAACTCTGGTGGCAAGGAAGAGACACCACAGCGAGGAGTAGAGCGGCCTGGAGACGCCAGAGAGCAGGTAAGTGGTTTTTCTGTCCCTGATGGAACTGGGGCAGAGTGGAGCAGAGTTCCACTGAGTTTTTTTTTTAACTCTGTGGAACTTCGCGGAGTGCCACTCCGCATACTCCTCCCAGGGTTAATAGAGAGTCACTTTTTATGGCCTCTGTGGTTTGTGCTTTGTCAGCAACACAGGGTTGAGGGTCTTTCAGCATGTCATTGCCAGACATGTGACAGTGCGAACGCCTATACTGCATGCCTCCAGAATGTTTATACCACTGAGGCTAGAGCCCTCTTTGCTCTCCGGTGGGGCTGAGATGTTGGGGATGCAGAGATTGTGCGTCTGGATGTTTTCTTATTCTGCGGTGAATTGCCCTAGCCCATAAGAAAAGTCCTGGCAGCAGTGCGCAATGTCAGTCTGGATATTCACAGTCCACCTTGCCAGCATTGATATTGCGGCAGCCAGCTGGTTGATGGACCATGTGAAGGTATCAAACCTGGCCAGGTACTGCCTGTTCCTCTGTTGCTGCACATGGTGATATCTCACCATTTGTGCTAGCCACCATTCCTGTCCTTTCTCCATATTCTGTTGCGATTTGGACATATGTTGCAGTGCCTACTGACGGTGCATATCTGCTTTGTCAGCAAGCACTGTGTGGAGAAGATTGACCTCTATAGGCACCAATTCACAGAATGTGCATCTGACATGTCTTCTGACACAGTCTCTGGATGGACTGCTGAGGTTTGGCCTCTACGCTTCCACTGTGTCCTGGTTTCAGATGATAGGGGGTCCCTGCTCTATGACTGTTCCTCACCACTGTCTTTAAAGTCTGGCAGTGATGAGATGGTGGCTCTTATGCCAGTTGGAGTTGGGGTGATTGGCTGAGTGGATGATGGAGTCATGACCTCAATGACCTCTTCGCTGTTAGTAGCCCCTTTGGCTGCCATGGGTCCAGAGACATCCAGGCTGTGATCTGTGGAAATGCATGTATATCGTTTGTGTAAATAAATGGCTAATGCTTGGCCACAATATTGTTGTGACTCTGCTGCATGTGCTTATGACATATTTGTGTTGTACAGATAAGTTTGGTGTGGTCATCAGCACACAGAACATCAAGCAAATGATGTGATTACAACTCCCATGGTGCATTCCCTAGGTGGGCCAAGCACCTCAATGAAGTTATATCTGCTACTACGGCCACATTCACGGGTTCCAGGGTACCCTCTATGAGCGTCTCCATAGAAGTCAGAGGGGAGTATTTTGATGGTCCTCCACCTGCTCCACGTCCTCTCTGCCATCCTGCTGGCCACCTTCTCCTTTGTAGTGTCCTTTTTTGGACCTCTGGGATGTTTCTATAGGTGACTCCTAGGGAGTTGACCTTCTCTGGGATGCTGGTCCAGATCCGTGTTTTTTGGGACTAAGGTACCAAGAAGGAGGCCTTCCTAAACAGTTGATCCATGTGGGAGACACATTCCTCTCTCAGAACCACACGCTCCCTCTCAGAGAACTTAACCTTTCTCTTCCTGCTCTCTGAGTCCTTGTTCCCCACTTCAGCAGCCATGGGCGTCTCTGGAAATAATGTGATTTTAGGAAAGTGCCCCTTTTTTCCATAGTCAACCCCACTTTTTGCCTGGTATTTGATGTGATTTCGACTGGAAGCACACTGTGTTCCTGCTAACCATGTCCCCAGTTCTAGAGTTCTTTCCTAAAACTGTGCAATTGTAGCCCAAGTGGCAATACCTTTAGCTTCATTTGTAAGTCCCTATTAAGTGGGACGTCTGATACCTAGGGCAAGGTGGCTAAAGAGGGTCCTTAAGGCCTGCAGCACGAATTGTAACACCCTCAAGGACCCTTCACCAAACACATACAGGCTGCCACTGCAGGCTGCATTTCTTGGTGCTGACAAAAGTGAAAACACGACATGGAACGCATCCCTGTGTGCAATGCCTGCAGACACTGCATGCAGTATAGGTAAGTCACCCCTACAGCTGACCTTACAGCCCTAAGGCAGGGTGCACTATACTACATGTGAAGGCATAACTGCATGGGTGGATATGCCCCTGTGCTGGTCAGTTCCATTGCTGCCAGTACAAGTGAGCAGGGGAGCCATTTTAAGTACATGTGCTGGACACTGGTAAAAACGAGTTCCCCACCTACATGATGGCTTCACTGAAAATAGGGATGTTTAGTATCAAACATCTCATACTAATACATCCACACTGATGCCAGTGTTGGATTTATTAATACATGCACACAAAGGGCACCTTAGAGTCACCCCATGAAAACCTACCAGCTACTGTTGTGCCGACCACCAGAGACAAGTTTGCTCTCAGGAGGTCAGAAACAAATCCTGTTTGGGTAGAAGGTGTTTACACCCCCTCCCACAGGATGGCCTGCAGATTTGTATTCCAAGGCACAGGAGCTTCAGAAAGCCCACTGCCTTTGGTGTGTGAATCTGGCTTCTCTCTATCCGGAAAGGAAGCCCACTCCCTTTGTCCAGAGCCCTTACGCACCTCGAAAGGTGGGAAAAGTAGCTCGTCAGATAGGCCTGTCCACCCTCAGACTAGTACCACCCCTAAGGTGGGCTACCTAAAGTAGAGACGACTTTTCAACGTTAGCCTTCTTGGTGATGGCAAACTTCGGAACTCTGGGACAGGATTATGCTCATTTTCTACAGGGAGTTATCATGTCGGGGGAGTAGTGACCAATGGATTGGTAGCCTATTGGCTACTACCCTATACTTCCTTGACACCTCAACATTCAGTATTTAGGGAAGCACCTGGCACCTAAAAATCAGATCCTGCTGACCTATGAAGAAGAAGGACACTGAAGAGCTGCAAAAGCAAAGACTGAAGAAGAGCAACTGGCTTGGCACCAGCCCTGCCGGCCTGTCTGCTGTTCCCTTTCAAACTGCACTAAAGTCATCTTGTTCTGCAAGCTGTGGTTCCCCCAAAGCCTAGGAGGACTGCCTTCAACAAAGACCCAGGACTCCCTTGGATAAGCGGAATTGCTCTCTTGCTTACTCCAGGAACCCAAAGAAGAACCCTGAGGACTTCAGGCCCGCCAAAACCTGATGCAGCCAAGCACCATTGCACCTGAGCCCCCAGCCGGAGTCAAAGTAGGCCAAAGGTGTCAGCGCAATCCTCGAGCCCTCAAGAAGCAGAGTTCACTTTGGTTTCACCCCTTGGGAACTCTCCGACGCTGCCTGCATCTTCTGTTTGCAGTCTCCCTCAACCGCAAGTACTCCAAGAAAAAGGAACCTGAAACCTAAAAGACCCTCTGTACCCAGCCACCCCAGCCCGAGAAGAAGGCCACTGGTGTCCCCATGTTTCCTAGTGTCACAAGACTTGAACCTCTTGTTGGTTCAACCCAACTGCCATCCCAGTGCAAACCTGCAGCCTCTTTTCATTCAGACCAATGCCCATTGATCCACATTGGGCACCCGGCGCTGTATTGCACCACTGCACCCTTGCCTCATACTTACCTTAAATCCAGTAGATTGGTCTCGTAAGTCGCTGTACTCTATCTGAATGCGTTAATTGTTTTTCCTCCCATAGGATAACATTGCAACTTCTGATGCACAAGTGTTTTTTTTTTTTTAAACGTAAAATATTTCTCTTGCAAAACGTACTTACCTCATCATAATAATTCTGGTGCCTAAACATATGTGTTATTTTTATAAATTGGTGTGGATCTCCTTGAGTCGTGGGCATCATTTATTGACTACTGTGTTTGTTTGCAGATGACTAACACTTCTCTCTGATAAGCCTAAGGCTGCTCAACCACACTACCCCTTAGAAGAGCACCTTGGGATTGCTAGAGTAACTTATAAGGGAATTCCTGGACTCTTTTCACAGTATATTTTGGTGCACCATATAAAAAGCCAGCTTTCTACAGTGAGGAACTGGCAACAGTGATGCAGGGGGCACCCCTAGATTAGCTTCCAGGCCTCCGGCTTGGGGCGGCCACACTCTGTACTTATAGAATTCCTATTCCAACATCATCATTCTGCATCCAGAAAGCTCCATTTCCTAAATTGAAATTTCCAATTTTACGATTTACTAATTTGTGGTTTTGTAATTGTAAATGTGAATCCGCTGGAATAGCTATTTGTGTAATCAGCAGTTATATACATACCTGTTTGCGATTTCCAAATAGCGATTTCAATGGATTCGCAATTTGGAAATCACAAATTAGACTCAGCTGCCTTATCTATCTAAATTGCTTAGGGGACCAATCTGGCCATTCTGGCAGGAGAGCACGAGGCAGGATTTGAGGCTGCCAGTGCCAAACGCAATGTCCCAACGGGGCACAGTAGAGGCCTCTACAACACGCACACCAGGGACTTTTGCCACAGTATGACACATAGTCACCCCACACTAGCAGCCCAGAATCGCCAGAGCCTGTGCCTGCCTAGCACACAGTGTACAGTACAGAGACAGCGTCCCTGAAGTGCAACCCTGTAAATTTTGGGCCTAGAGAAGGCTGCTGAATACCACCTCTACAGCACGAAGGACCCATTTGCATGTGTAATCGCCCTCCCCCCTGACCTGCTTGGATGATCTGGGGGTGGACCATGCCATGGCACACAGACCCAACACAACCAAGATCCAGGCATAAAGGCATTGGTAACAGGGACATATGCAGAGGTCTTTGAATAGACAACGCAAGGGGCAGCCACCTGTTAGACATTACCAGGAATCACAGATATATCTGCACAGCGACTACCTACCCATTGGGCACCTGAAGACTCCCTGCCCCTGGCCTTAGGACATAAGTCCACAGCAGCAAAGGGGTAAGAAGATACTATCTGGGACACCTGGGTGGTACACACATCACTTTTGTGGCTGGGGTACGGGAGTGCTGGTGTCAGGTTGCCTCACCACAGCATCATGTTTCCTGGACCCCTGCTCTCTGACTTTAGCTGCAGCTAACAATTGGATGCCTACGAGTAGCTGGGCCCATTCATTGTCGACAGCCTGCCCATATGAGGGAGTTGCTTGACTATCGGCCCCTTCCTCACATGGCACTGAACTGTATTGCCCCCCCGGGGACTAAGCACCCAAATACTACTTTAGAAGTCAAGAGGAGTCATACCTCACCCCCCTTAGATGAACCTCCTCTCTCACAACCGTATTGAATATTCAAACAGGCCTTATCTTTGTGGAGTCACAGAGTGCTCTGCCCTACACAGTACAACCTGTGTAACCACTACAGTTCCACTATAGTGCATACCCCTCGCGCCCTTATATACTCTGCAGTAGTTATTGCAGAGTATTTAAGGGTGCCGAGATGTATACACTACAGTGGCTTCTAAAGACAGCTGCAAAAGGGAGCAGTCCCTCTATTATAAAAAAAAATACTGCAGTGATTTTTAAATATAGAGGGACTGCTCCCTCTTCCAGCCCTCTTTAGAAACAACAATTTAGTGCACATTAATTCCACCAGTGGAGTGGTTGAATTTTTTAAGTAATTCTGCATTGCAAGAGTAACACAGAATTTCAAATTACCCCTGATTCCACCAGAGGAAATGAATATTCTGTCCTGGCCTACTGTTTACCATGAATGTGAATGGCCTGGCCAGTTATATCAAGCAGAAGAAGCTTTAGCACTTTACTCATATGAATCAGGCAGCCGTAGCCCTTTCAAAAGAGACCCTCCTCTCCTCAGAGGAATCCTCAAAGCTAAAACGTGGGTGGGGGGGGGACACAGTTATCAATAGAAGAAGGAACCCATCCCTCAAAAATCTACCACACAAAATGTGGGGCAGCCAACGTCATTGGGAGGAGACTTCCCCGTAGGGTGCTGCAGGCATGGGTAGACTAGGTCACTGGGTCTTTGCAAAGGCTGAGCATCCTTGATAGAACTACAGTCATAGAGTCTATTTATGTCCCCACCACAGAAAAAACCCATTTCCTGGTGGTTCTCTCCAGACTCTTGTCCCCAGTTACAGTTGCAACGGAGAAAAGTTTGGTCAAGTTTCAATGGTGCAGGTATGATCATGGTGAAAAGGCAGCACACTAGAGGCAGTGAGAATACCACATGGCTGTGCCAGCCTTATGTGATGCAGAGGTTATTCTGTTAGTGTATCCCCATGACATTGTGCACTGTTTTTCCAATCTACTGCCTACACTTTGGAGCATAACAAAAACCCCATGGCAAGTGGCAGACTGACTTACTTTGCTGTGCCTTCTTATCTTATCAGAGGAAGGCTGTGCTCTACTATCAGGGGACTTTCCCGATGAGGAGTGGTGGAGGCCATAGTGGCACTTCTGACATGCAAGTCCCCAGGAAAAGATGGGTTCCTACAGCAGTTTTACAAATCTGAAAGGAGCCTATTTGTCCCTGCCTTAACCCAGACATTTCAAGAAGCTACAGAGCTCAGGCCCCTGGTGGCAATCTCCAGCAAAGCCATCATTGACATTCTTTCGAAGGAACATTATAGCCACTGGATTGCGCCATGTATCGATTAATGATGATCTCAAAATCTTGGCTAAGATTCTGTTGACTCGAGTGAGCAAGATAATTCCCCCAACTCATTAATGAGTCCCAAGTAGAGTTTATTCTGGGTGGAAGTTCACAATCATTTTCAAATGTTAGCACGCTACCTTTGGTGGCCTAAAGATGATTCAGAGGTAATATTTCTGCTTTCTCTGGATGCTGAGAAAGCGTTTGACTTATTGGAATGCCAGTACCCCTTTTGTGTCATCTCCCAAATGGGTCTTCAAGAGGTCTTCCATTATAAGGATTACCTCTAAATGAAGGTGCCACTGCCAAAATATCCTGCGGTGGCTTCATCTTTGCTCCTTTCAAGAGAGGCCTTCTTACATTTCTCTTCCCTTTGGCTCTCAAGCCGATAGCAGCAGCAGTCTATCTGTCACACAATGTGAAGGGCCTACCTATAGAGGTCAGGTACCTAAAGGCCCTCCTCTATCCGCACTATATCTTGCTCCTCTTGTCCCATCCAGAGTCTTCCATCAAAGCATTGATGTCTATTATCTCTTACATCTCCGTGTTATGTGGCTACAAGATCAGTCCTAGAAGTGCTCTGGTACTTGGGTGTCTAGAATTACAGCAAAATCCCACTCATGATTGAGGATAGCTTCCTTCCTCTGATAGCCCACACCACAGAGGGCTTCCTAAAGTCGATGCTGCTTAATCTATCCCTCTATGCAAGGTACAGATGGTAAAAATGGTTGAGACCCCATGGTTTAACTATATCTTCAGCATGCTACCTCTACAGATAGGCGGCTCGTCCTGACCTGCATTGATTCAGATCAAATCCTACATTTGGAGTGGTGCATGCCCAGACTGTGAGCGACTTTGCCCTGGTCAGATAGTATATCTGGGGCTTACAGCTGCCTGGCATGAGACTCTACAGTCTTGCCTTTTATCTGTTACAGGGGGTCTCATATTTGTGCAGGTCACTCAAGGCTCCATGGTGGGAACATCTAAAGTGCCACCTCCTAGGCTGCCTGGCTGTATTACTGCTTCAGGTGTATCTTGTCTCCCCTAACTGAGCAGTGTCTAGAAACCTAATCCTTCATGCTTGAGTCACAACTTTGAAGCACGCCGACAAACTCATAGGCAACCACCACAATTATATCATGAGGCACCGTTTTGGCACAGGCATGTTACTGGACGTCTTTGGAAAGAATGGATCAAATGTTTGGTGGTGGGCTCCAGAATGCAGACCAATAGTGCTATGGCCAACTAGTTAATTGTTTACAGCCGGCCACAAGGGCATCACCTGTTGACCTCACCCCCACCCCCCTCCCCGTTCTTCTCTACTTTCAGGCTGTAGGCCCATTTCTTGGGGTGGTCTTTGGCTTACATGGTGTGATCATCAAAGTTCTGCCCATAAGCCCCTTTTCAATGTGAATAGACTTGTGTGGCAGATGCTTCTTAACGAGGGCTGTTCCCCAGGAGACTGGACTACGCTGCTCTTTGATTATGACAGGGTGCTCAGGCTTCATTTTCTGTTACTGGTCCCCCTGGCGGATCAAGAGGGCCCAACTGCTGCCACAAGACCACTGCTTGAAATGTAATGCTTGTAACTGCAATCTGTTTCACATACTTTGCTTCTTTCCGACCCTGAATGGTTACTGGTAGGATGTGTGGGCACATATGCGGCATCCTCTCAGCACATCCCTCATCCCAGCTGCGCAAGGGAGGCATTCCATGGGCGTTGCATGGGTGTTTAAATGCAACTCCCATGGTTTTTTACACATTTTCATACCTGGTAAATCTTGGAAAGTTCCAAAGCTTACGCCTTCCTCCCAGTAGAGATGTAACAAGGAGAAATATGTTTATTTCTCCTCGTTTTTACCTCTTTCTCTGCGTGGCGCATTCTGCAGCACACATAGAAAGAGGAAAAAGCCTATCAGGATTGTTTTTGTGCAGGAAGGCGCACCTTCCAGCACCAAGACAATCCTGCCTACATCACAAGCACCCTCGCACCATGGCGCAAGGGAGGCTGCCTTGGAGCACGGCCGTCGAAACAGCACCAGCACATGGGAAAAGGACAGGAATGTGCCATATTGTGTAAATATGGGGCATTCCTGCCCTTTCTCTGTGACGCAGGGCAATGCAACCCACGCCAGAAAACTCATATATATGCCCGTATGTTTTTATACCTGTAAGTGTGCATTGGTCCTTTCGCTGTTATATCGCCATGATTTGTATTTAATGGCACCCGTTTCTTCCTCCTGCTTGGCATAAGGCCTGCTATGTGCTATTACTTAATAACACAAAGCTCAATTTAGACGTATTGGCAAAAAATACACAAACCTTTCTCAGGTTCAATGATTTCATGCTTCTAAATATATAATCATTAACACAGTTCGATGGAAGTGATTGAACATGGTGCCTGATGTGTCCGTGGAAAACTGTACCTACAGGCAGGGGTTATTCGTATGAAGGTCACGGTTATGGCCTTTGGCTCGGATTTGATGGCATTAGGTCTGCAGAAGGAGCCAGGCACGAGCTGCACAGTAATGGAGAAGTCTTAAGGCACTTTTGCTTGGAGCGGATGGAAATTAGATCTGAGAAAGACTAATGACTTACACCAAGCCTGGCCAGGGTTTGTCACTGGAAATCACCATTTCCGTTAGTCCAGTAACAGGAGTCTTCACAGTGCTATTTTATTATTATTAGGAATAGCAGCATTCATTTTAGTTATAGCAGTAGAAACACTACTGGTAACATCAGTAGGAGGAGAAATAGTGGTAGTATAGCACTATAATAATAATAATTATACTAACAATAATAATAATTACAAGAATAACAACAAAAACTTTTATTTTTAATATTATTATTATTAACATTGTTAATGCTATTTTTGTTAGTATTATTGTTATTGTTATTATTATTAATATTGTTGTTAATGTTATTGTTAGTATTATTTTTATTGTTATTATTATTGTTGTTAATGTTATTGTTAGTATTATTTTTATTGTTAATATTATTATTATTATTAATACTGTTGTTGTTATTATTACTAATTGCACCCACTACAACAATAGGGTCATTTCAGTTTTAGATGTACGTTTTTGGTACCCAAGTCCACCTTACACATCACAAATCTTTGTCACCATGTTTGTAGAGTTAGGATAGTAAGACGCTTGCAAATTACAGAAGCCAAAGTGAATATGCTCCGGTGAATCACTAATATAGAGCGACAGACAAGACAGCCCCATTGCAGTGGCCAACAGCCCTGGGCACTCCTTCAGCCCCGGCATGTAGGGGGGTGACAATGTATAAAAGGTGCGTGATGCTGCACACCATCACCGGTCATGTGCCCCTACTGTAGATCATGTGTCCCTACTGTAGAGAAGAATGTGTGTTTTCCACACATTGGCTGACTCTTGCATATAATGTGACCTGAGTGCAGCTCTGAATGATGGGGGTGTGATTCAGAATGCTGCTCCACACGTAACTGCAGGTGGACCCCGCCTGCATTTGGAGGGCTGTAGAGCTCCCCTCCCAGCAGGGTCCCTCCATACCTCCCCCCCAGGGGCATCCTCGTGGAGCTCGCTAACTGTAGGACTTTAACTTGGTGACAAATAATTTTTGCAACTCCTAAGAGTCTCTAGGTCCTTCATGAAACTGTAATGTGGCTGAGAGTTTGCGTACCTCCCAAGAGACCCTAGGTTGCAGCACTGCAGCTGTAATATGGCACAGGCACACAGTCAAACATGTTCATTTGCATACATGCCCACAGACGAAAGGAAACATCTCTTCACATTGCAAATAGCAGTGTTACTTGAATGCTTTCATACATTTCTCCCACACACACCGATTCCCAGTTTTTACACTAAGGGCTCCTTAACCCATAGGAACATTTTTATCATGACAAACTATCTCTGAACAGTCACCCTCAGGGACCCCCTGTATTTTTGAAATATTTTACACTATGTGCTCAATGACTGTATGGAGCTTTGTGATCACTTGAGTTCACTGTATGCGGTTACAATGGCAAAACCAATCCTTTACAGAGAAATCATGAGGGGATCAACTTCTAAGATACTCATCAGCAAAATCGGAAGATGGAAGTAGGCGCCGAATAATGGGATGCAGGTTCCTGTTTTACACCTTTCTTAGGTGGAGCTAGACTGGACAAGGCTCTAATGAGGCAAACTGAGCATTTCTAGATGTACGGCTGTACATTTCGAATTTTCCTCCATGTGTGCAGAAGATGCTCAGTTTGATTCTGAATAAACTGGCCCCTGATTGCAAGTAAAGTGTTACATTCCAATCCTTGTTTAGAGGAATCAGAGGTGGGTGTTGTGTGACAATTATAAAACCTTTTAAGTTTTCCCTTGATATATTAACCCACAAAAGTTTATCAGGGGAAAAGGCCTGGAAAAAAACAAACCATGCAGAGTTGTTAAAAATGATTCAGCATATTATTTCTCATTTTCATGCTGAAAACTCAGAATAAGAAGTATGTACCACGTGTCAAATACCATACCTGAGGTAATGGCATTCACCATGTGTGGTAATACCCCTTCCTATTCCACCCTACATGGATCGCTTGTCACATTCTCCCCTAAGGTTTATACTGTATCTGACTTGTCAAAATTTACAACGTAAGATCATGGAGAAATATTGTGCTACATTCATAATACACCTTTTTGGCATAGAATCCCTATTTCCAGTGTGTCTGCTCAGACTATGAAGTATTTGCAACACTACACCACAGCATGCTAGTATTTTGTGGACCACTTATGATCAGGCAGTAGGGTCCACATAAGAAGGATGAGAGACCAACACAAATGTCCCATGAATTTTGGGAAATAATCGGTGACTCCAATGTGGAAGGGAAAACCCTCAGCAGGATATGGAGGAAAACACGAATACACCAAGTATATATCTCGCAGATTATACTAGCTGTTTGTATCCTACCGTCAGCTAACCATTTTGAGCAGAACCTCTCATTTTCATCTAGGATGGTGATCAGCTTAGGAATGGTTCCTGTGGTCCGTCCGATGGCAAGAAGGAAACCTTCAACTTGAAGCAGCACCGAGGGTAGTGTAGAAAGCTACTGCGGCCTGGACAGTGCTAGAACACCATGACAAGTCAAGAGGCAAGAAGAAGGGAGGAGCTCAAGGATCAGGTTTAGAGGAGTACAAACAAATCAGACTTGACTTTCAAAGGCCAATCTAGGAAAAGCCACCAGGATAGTGGAGGAGATACATTTATGATACAGTATATACCTAAAGAGAAAACAGAAAGGAGGCGACGGCTCGTAGACATGGAGACTTCTCTTTGGATTAATGTGAGCATATAAAATAAGATGCTGGAGACCTTACTGCACTATGCTTGGGAAAATAGACGCAATGCTCTCTGATCTTATATGGTTGTAGATTCAAAGTAGAAAACAAAGAACCTTCTTCCTTTTACCCACATATGTGGAATCAACCTTCACTTAGTCTGCTTATAGTCCAACTATGATCTGTCCAGTGAATGCAGCAATAAAGGCTGGCCGATAACAGCATAATGAGTGGTCATACTTGCTGTGTTTGGAGAATGCTATAAAACTGGTGAAACTGGTAATAATCTCTGGTAAACTTGCTAACTCTGGTAATTTCTACACCTTTGTTCCAGCAGCCTTTAGCTTCTAGAAAAACTGCTGGACATTGCCAAGCAGTGAGCACGTATTATCCCCCAGTAATTATCACAGTTGGTATATTGCAATAAGGTGGAAATATGCCTAGTAAGCAGTTAACCCAAGCTTCAGCTGCCAGCCAGAGGATGACCTCACATTGACAGTTGCAATATTCAGACGATGTCAGCCTGAAGACCTTTCTTGTTTTACACAACACATCAATTCCACTAACAGCCAAGGTGAGCTCCTGCCCTCAAATGCAAAATTCTTCTTAATGAAGCTTCATAAAGATTTCAGAACTGAAGCTTGAAGGCAATTAGTTGCTCTGGGCAGCAGCCTAGATTTATTTTGATTTAATCTGTATCTAATCTGCAAACAAGAACTTGAAAGGAGGTGCCATTGGGTTGTAAAGAGAGTTTTATTAGTAATAGTCCATGTACCTGGTACCTACTAATAAATGACAATTAATTTATTGATGTTAGGTCACATTTGGTTTTAATTTCACATGGATTTCTTAATTTATTGAGGAATACACTTGTCCCAGTGGCTTCTAGTTTGTGTATTCAAGCTTGGTAGGAGGAAGCTCGCTCTGTTGCACTGCCAAAGTAGATCCTGTATTCCTTTTCTCCCATTTTCTTACTTTAGTTCTGAAGATGAAATCTACAGAATCTTTCTTGTTTAGTGCTAATTTGGTCCGGTGGTTTCTGGTGCTGGCACATGCACTTAATGGTAAACAACCGCGATTGGGAAAGTCTGTCACAAGGTGGCGCTGTCTGGCTAATTTAGAGATCACAACAACATCAGGTAATTAGTAATTCAATATAGGTTAAAAATGACTATTGCCTGCCGCTCAAGCCATTCTTATAGCTTTGGAGAAGTGAACTAGTCCAAATTGCCACACTTGTGGAGTGTGATGGTTAGTAGTTGTGTTTTTACTATCATTAGCAGGGGCAATGTGTGGTGTAAGCTGCAGTTGCCTCCTGACGAGAGGCCTGGCGCTTATGTTTTTTACATATTAAGCACTGCTTGTATTCTGTTATGTTAACCACTGTTTTGTCAGCAAATCATCTCAACCTCAGTTCTCTAGTGCCTATTCCTGCTTGCCTGGAGGATAAGAGGCTAGGCCTATAGGCAAAGTTCCATGAACCTTGTCCCCATTTACCCTGCTAAGGGAAAAGGCACACTAGGGCTACATTCCTACACCCACGAGAGTATAAGGTCACATGACAGCTACTCTAATTACAAGAAAAGGAAAAACACAAGTGTGTCTTGCTCCTACTTATATGGAAGCAGGTATATTTAAACAAGTCATTTGCAATACTTGTAAGTGACTCACTGGGTATTATGAGAGGGACACAGACACAGAGACACAGTGGCTCTGGAAGTAGTTGCACTAAATAATAATGGTATAACAAATGTCTATTTCCAACATCTAAGAGCAATATGAGGCAATATTTGTAAAATTATTTGATGAATGAGAATAATTGCGAACATCAAAAGGACACTAGCCAACATCAGAGTGAAAAACATGGAAAATAAAAAAGAAGACTTTGAATTTGTGATCTGTTAGATTAAAAGCCTTTCAATGGTTGGCATTATTCCACTTCTCTAAAACCGAACCTACCTACTGGACCCCACTCTAGTTATTTCTTAGTAATTCTTTTAAACCAATGCAAGAAAACTAGAAGACACATACATATATCAGAATTGAAAGCAGGTATGCCCTGCAGAGGCCTTTCATTCCAGATCCCTCAAATTAAATAAGAGATACAGCTCCTTAGAAGTGCTGCTGAGTTCCTGGCTCAGATGTGGACATCATTTCAATCTATACAATGCAGGTGCAGTATGCAGACGTCTTCTGGCTTCATTCCAGAAGCATTCCTTTCAGCCCAGAACTTCTGACAGCAAGCTGCTAAATCAAGAGGGCTTTTTTCTACTCCCTCTAATTATAAATGGATACCCCTCAAGTATTGTCATTGGTTCAGCTCCAATTACAAGAGCACATAACATTAGAGGTCATATCATTTCAGAATTCTGTGCAGGACTGGAATGCATGAATCTCTCTTTAACCAATGGCAGACTCCAACACGACATAACACACCTCAAACTGAGGTCATGGAGTGATCATATCCTGATCATGTTATCTATACTCGTCCCGCTTTTACATTTCAACCGGCAATTGCACCTGTGTAACCTCAACATTTGCTTCTTCCACTGAATATATGTTCACTGCATGCTCTGCTACCAAACATTGGCAAGTGCTCATGACTCCCACATTTTAAAAGGCTGCCAAAACACCAAGCACGTTCTCTATAGCTCAGAAAAGAGGACGGGTGCTTCACATAGCATTGCTCATACGTGTTAGTCCAAGCACACAATGAAAAGCACTTTCTGAATTTCTTTTCACTCTAATTAATAACTGTTCATTATTTTATCACCCAACGTAGCAGTCAGTAAAAGCACATTAGCACAAGGTTAATGTGAAAGGTTCAATGCTTTGTGTGTAATAGCTTGACCATGGTTCACCATGGACTGCCAGTTTTCACAACTATTTTTAATGCTATTATTTCCTGCTATAGCAGTGGTGCACTGTGTGCAACTACTTCCATGTTATGACATTTTACACATCCTAGTCTCCATCCAATTCTAAGTGATTATTTTCAGATTGTCAATTTTTAAGGGATAACATTCTGATGTTTTTTCCAAACTTTCCTTGAAGTACATGATCTTTCATCCATTGAATTCCATAAAGGTGAAATGCTTTGAAAAGCATCCAGTAGTGTGTTCACCTTAATTAGAATCCCTGTAGTGCTTAATGTATTACAAGATTCACCAGTTAAAACTTTGCAGGTAGTCCTTTTCCCTTTTTTAGGCAAAAAGTAGTATTATTTTGTGGAAGCAACATTGGCTTTTAAAATTGAAGGCCGTGATACCTTAGTGTTTCATAATTCCTGTCTAAAAATGTAACTGATAAAGTGGTTCTTTGCTCTCTGAACACACGGTAAAGTAGAATAAGGCTTCGTATTTCTTACAATGCCAACTTGCCACAGATATGCTCTGGGAGTTGTCGCATGTTTCCTCATCGAGCATTTCCACAACTGAACTCACACAAGTTATTTTAGAGGGAGATAAAAGCTCCTAGTGCCAGAAAAAATAAACTTTAAAAACATATTTATTATCCCTAAGTATTATTTAATTTGTGGGTAGCTTGACTGGAATCATAAGGTTACTAGAGATGGATTGGGGCTATTAGTACCCTACCATCGACATGTTTCAGCCATTTATTCAGAGCCCAGAGGGTCTGCAGCTTTATTCAGGACAGGTTCTTTTAAATGACTTTTAAATGACTTTCGTTAACAATAGGAAATACATATGTGTAATCATTGCACAACAAAAAATCCTACCAATGACGATACCAATTCCAAAAGACACCAATATTGTTTTCACATCAGATTCTATAAAATGTTTAGACTATTTGTACTAAATCCAGGAAGAGGAGGGAGTGTTACTATGTTCACAGTTGTGAAGGTTTGACCACCGCTGGTGGCGGAACGAAGGAGGCAGCAACTGTGGTGGTGGCCTACCATTGACAGTTGTGTAACTACAGCATTACAAGTGTCTGGAAAGACCTATTTATGTCAAGGTGACTTCTTCCAGGACATACTGGAGCTGATGTTAGAGAATTGAAAATGGCAAACAACATCAGCATCTGCTATTCAGATACAGAAAACAAGTAAAAAGCATTAGAGCTATGTAAGAGAATATGCACATTCATGTCGCTGCTGTACCGGCTCTCTTGCATGGTTTGCGTGAAAGCAAAAGCAAAATTGAGGCTTTTGCCATTACATTTTTTGCAACTGGAATTCGGTCACATATCTTAATGAATTTCTATTTGGGCGGGATGCCCCAATAGCGATTTGTTATGGTTTTCTTAATCTTTTTTTGCGATTCAGAAACAAAAAGGCATTTTATGATCGCAAAATCAATGATTTTGTGACTCACAGGCTTTACAACCAGAAAATGGCTTTGCACCTCAGGACTTAGAAGTGTTGAGAAACAGCCACTTATTCACCTCTGTGGTGGAGGAGCCCAGACCTCTCTCAACGGATCACTAGCTGACTGTCTGCTGAGCACTTAGCCACTACATAGTAATGTGGAGAAATTAGAAATATGGGTATTTTTATATTCTAATGTACTTCTAAGTAGAAATTGTAAAGAATTGCTTTTGAACTTTCTGTTTCAATAGAAGGAGAAGACGCTTAAGATAAGTGTAGTTCAAGTATAATTAAGCTAATCATCTTGTAAACTGGGATTAAATGTTTTGTAAGTGGTTGTTTTATAAACCAATAAATAATTGGCGTTTAACTGTAAAATACATTTAGGGGCATATCATCAAGGGCAATGTCGCTGCTTTAGCGGCACTTTTTATCGCCCTATCAGCAAGCTGTCGCTAACAGCTGTTAGCGACAGTTTACTGGCAATAGCGCCCTTTGTCAGCACGCCTCCCATCGCATCGCTAATGAGATCCAAAGGAGGCGTGTCTGACAAGACTCCCTTGGGAAAATATCGCTAACCCAGCTTCGTCATATTGACAAGGAGGGTTAGCGATATTTAAAATCACGTTAAGTATGCCTTAACGCAGGAATTTACCGTCTGTTAAATTCCTGACTAAGGCATACCTAACATGGGAGGTGGATTGTGTGGCTAAGACCACAGGCCCAATCATCTAGGATATCGCCGTTTTCCACCATGGAAAACGGCGATATCCCCACTATCTCTGGAATTTTAATCGCCTCGGCGATGCGCGTTGTTGATAACGTGCTAACTGGGCGATAAATTCCAGAGATAGCCGGCGATAAATATGTAAGCGGTAAGCGCGCTTTACGATATTTATCGCTGGACCTTAATAATATGCCCCCTAATTACTTACAACGTGATAGCTTCCTTTCCTCCATCACACAAGTTTAGTATTCTTCAAAATGGAATGTTAACACGCAGCAACTAAAAATTTGCAGAAATAGAAACATACTCCTTAGACTCAGCCTTTAATTCTTTACATACTCCCGTTTGTATTGTAGATGCAATACCTATTTAACGTTCACTAATCTTTCTCCATTTCACTGTCATGCAACCATTTATCAGTAAAATTGTTTCCACTTTAAACTGTTTTAATAGGAAAGCAAAATAACTCCAGGGACAGCCTAGGGTGACTGATCAATTTAAATTGTCATGATGCAGAAAATATATGTGCAAGCTCAGGTCATCAATTAATAGTTGCTCTGCCTGCTTCTCGGCCTCTGGGGAAAGCTTTGTTCTCTTTGGACCATCAGACACTGTCCAATCAATAATCATCTTAAAGTGTCACAACCCTGGGAGCTGTAACTTTACTTTAAACAAAGGTGCTATGGAGTTTATGTAGGCGATTGACAAACTCAGCCTTCAGAGGTGATGGGCTAAATCGACATCCAGCTAAATACATTGAAAGGCAGATAATGCATTTACATACCTCCCACAGCAGAGTAATTATTGTCCGCTTGTTTATGGGATCTTCTTCAATAAGTCTCCAAAATTCAGGCCCTTTTACCGGAACTGCAAAAAGGACAATATTCTAATAATTCACGTCGATTTCAGTCACTTCAGGTTTGTGCACAATAGATCACATTACATTTTGCATACCTTGCAGGTCTTTGACCGTTGAGTAGATTGGATGGCTCCACTCACTCCAGTATCCCGCTCCTCTGAGCATTGCACAGCGCACCCGGACAATGTATGCAGCACAGAGGTCTGGCACACTTATATTCATGGATTCTGTTTCCAACATGTCATAGATCTGCAAAACAATCGTCCGAGGCATGAAATATGAGACAGCAAACAGCACCGTTCACTCATTCGATCAAGCTGCCTTTGGTCTGTGATCTAAATCGAGCTCTGGGTCATTGCTAGAGATTTTTACGTTTGCTTTGGAAAAACAAAAATGATAGATTAATTGAAACAGCAGCTGCTGTTGGAAACCTGAAAAAACACAATACAATCAGAGACTGCAGTGATTGTTCAAGTCGTAATTTCCAAACGGAATTAAAGAGACGCAGCCCTTTCAGAGGTTGCCTCTTTCCTGATCCTTATTTGAGGTTTCCAGAGTTTTGAGGAACTTCATATGGGGTGGTTTATAATAATTTCTCCTGTGAAAAAACCCTCCTCTCCATAAAGCTGATGAAAGTGGCAATATTAAGAGATATATACTTATTTGGGCGTGTTGTAGACTTTTGAATTTAGGATAGGAGGCAAGTGAACCAAATGTAGAACCCGATTTCAATCTTATAAATTAGAGATAAAAACACATTTATTTTCAAAAGGACATAATCCGTGTACATTGCCATCTTGTAGATGCTCCTACCTATTTGGAGCCCTTGGATTTCATTGTAATAGTGGATTCTTTCAGCTAGTATCTGTATTCTGAGGGCATTAAGAAGAGGAGATAAGGGCCTCTCATGCCTTGTGCTGTATCTGATCTCGAGTGCTGGAGGGAGAACTCTATGAACTTTGATGGGTGATGGTGGGTACCTATAGCCACAGAGAATCCAAGCTCTAAAATTGAGCCACAAGGCCAAATTTCTCTAGTGTATAACTCAGGAATTGTCAGCAATCCCGTCAAAGGCTTTCTACTTGTTTAAACAGAGCAAGATCACTAACCTTTGGTTTCTGTGAATGTTCTCAATAATGTGCATGGTCTTCTTAGTGTTGTTGCCACAGTTTAGTCCAGCTAGGAATCCTGGTTGGCCCGGGTCCACTAGGCCTGGCATGCATGTGCTTAATCTGGTTGCCAGGATCCCTATAAAGATCTTTGCATCAATATTCAGTACTGAGATGGGGTAGTAAGCGCTGCATTGAAGTCGATTTTTCCCTAATTTGGGATTGGCAACACTATGGCTTCCAACATGGAACAGGATTTGAGGTCCTGCTCTCAGAACATGTTAAAGAATTTAGTGCCTGATTTAGGAGTTCGGAGGACAGAGTAACCTGTTCGACAAACTATAAATAAGGCCCGTAGTCAGAAGTGGACTGATTTTGCCCCACACTGTTTTCTGGAATATTGTCTTGTACCTATATGGGCCTGGTTTTTCATTTAGAAATACAAGTCATGGGGGCGTGGCTTGACGCCCAAGGAGTATGGATGCCTCTCCGTGAGGCTCCCGGTCCCGGAGCGGAGGAGTGCAACTTCGCGATGATTTTTGGGGAAGCGGCTGGCAGCATTTAGCATCGGAACTGCTCCTGCATCGCGCACAATGTTGTTCGAACAGATTTGAGACGATTTACTTTACCTTTGTCAGGTAATTAGTGTCTGCTCGTCTCAGCAGCAGCGCGGCCGCCATTTTGATTTTCGGCGGAATGACTTCTCCTTTCACGAGCTTTTACCACAAAGCGGCCTAAAGACATAATTCCAGTGGCAATCGATATCTCCTCTACTCATGATGTCCGCAAGACCGTTTCTCCTGGCTTTTTTCTGTTGCTGTCTTTGTTTTTACCTCAGCCTGCATGGATGCTAGCAGTGGCCGCCATTTTAGGTGATGATTCACCTCATTACTTTCTCCTGGTATGTCTCTGCTGCCCAATTCTAGACAGGAGCTGGCTGGGTCTGCACAGTCTTGCTTGGAGCCCACGAAGATTTCTCGCTGTTACTCTCCATGACCACTTCTTTGGTGGATTGTGGTTTCTGGTAACCTTATTGGCAAATCATTTCTGGTCTGCTCTCTTCGTCCTCGCCTCCACCCTGCTTGCTGACTCACGACCAGCTACTGTGTACCATAGTCGGTGGTTTCTTCTTTTTTCCTTTTTTTGTGGCGTGCCTTGTTACTTGCCCTGCTAGTTGATGGGTAGGACACGGGGCGCTCATACCAGTCCGTCCCTGCCGCCACGTTCTTTTATCAAAAACTCTACTTTATTCTCACAACTCTCCAAGCTGGAAGATTCGCAGTTATCTGAGGAAGAGGTCAAGCATTCGATGATGGATCCTGCACCTGCTACAACTGCCAAGTCGTACGTGAAGAGGCTAAAAAAAGACACTCCCTCGCCTCCCAAAGCATCCTCGGACATCTCCATGGAACTTTTGCTACATGAGATAAGGGCTCTTAGACCCTTTATGGAGGAAACAAATTCCACATTACAAGCTCTCTCTGACAAATGGGGGCAACTCGATACAAGGCTTACAGCGGTTGAGCATGATGTTGTCACCCTCAGCGACACTACTAAAACTGTTCCTGTCATGCACTCGCAAATTGCCACCCTCCAGAAACAGGTCGAAGACCTTGAAAACCGCAACCGGAGGAACAACCTCCGCATTTTTGGCCTGGGGGAGGGTCTTGAAGGGAGTGACCCCATTGCGTTCTTTAAGACTTTCCTCCCTAAAGTCCTTCACTTGTCAGACGGAACTATGCTCAACATCCAGCGAGCCCACAGGCTAGGGCGCGCTCCTTCTGCTGGTTCCTCTCCCCAGCGACCGAGGGGTGTCATTATCTATTTCTTAGAGTACACGGATCTGCTAAAGGTGTTGGCGGCAGCCAAAGCTCTTCAGCGTGTCACATGGTCAGGCTCCACGTTATTTTTTGTGCAGGATTACTCTAAGGCCACTGCTGACAGACGCAAAGCTTTCCTGAATCTTCGACCTGATCTTCGTTCTATGGGGGCCAGATTTGGCCTCTTTCACCCTTGTCTTTTCAAGGTCACGTACAATAATAGGACTACGACTTACGAAGATCCTGGGCGCCTGCAGAGCTTTATTGATTCACACAGGATGGATGCCACCACCTCTGCGGAAGCATCCTCCTCACATGTTGCTTAATCGTTACTCAATATTTTTGCCTTTCTATCATTCTTCCTGCTCCACAGTCTCTCCATTCGCTAGGCGAAGTTGTTTCCATTTTATTTTATATAATAGTACTAGTTTTTTGTGCCGATTTCCACTGCATTAATGGTTTTGCATTGTTACAGTATTGTTCTTCAATATTTTTTTAGGCTCGTGCTTTCCTGATACCTTTTTTTTCACAGTTGCTTCTTGAGATTAATTCTTGTCATATGTTCTTGTTTCACAGTTATGATGTCTTCTCATACGGTCCTCCCCGTTCCCCATCGGATCCTCCCTGGACGTGTGTCTGCTCCATGTGGTTTCACCCACCCTCCCACCCATTCTCTCCTTTTGTAGGTATGTTTTACATTTTGTTTTGCGTCCTCTCTATTGTAATGTTTTTGTTTTGGTGTTTTGCTCTTTCATGCGTATCTCATTGCCTTTATGGTATCCCTACTGCTCCGACTTCCTCTCTCTTACTTATCTTTATCCTCTTCTCAATCCTTGCTTTGTCTTTTTCTTCTGTCCCTCTCTTTAATCAGCAGATCTCTTTTGTGCCATGCATTTTTTCCATTTTCTACGGATTTTGTACTGCATTGACTTTATGCTTTCTAATTGCGTTCTGTTTTACTTATGATTGCTCATGTCTTTGAAACTAGTTACATGGAACGTTAGGGGTTTACATTCTCCCATTAAACGGCAAAGGATCTTGACCCATCTGGCCAAATTAAATGCGGACATTGTCTTTTTGCAAGAGACTCACCTCTCCGCTGATGAATCGTTAAAGCTGAAAAGGGGCTGGGTGGGGGAGGTCTTTTTCTCTCCTGGGGATGGCAAACGGAATGGTGTGATGATTCTTTGCCGTAAATCTCTCCCGCTTACATTATTGTCTCAGAATTCAGATGTTAACGGACGATGGTTAAATGTCAAATTGTCCTTTAAAGGGGTTCCTGTATCTTTGTTCAATGTATACGCCCCAACCTGCGGAGAACCATCTTTTTGGTCCACCTTAGCTGCTCAGATTGCCCTTGGTTTGGAAGATAATTTTATTTTTGCTGGTGATTGTAATCAGGTTTTTGACCCTTTTATTGATAGAAACTCCAAGATTCCTTATATCCCCAACAGACCCCAGAAATCATTTGTGCGAGTTATCTCCCAGCACCAACTCTTTGACGCCTGGCGTCTCTGTAATCCAACCACCAGGGAATACACTTTTTATTCCCCCTCACATCACACCCAATCGAGAATTGACTACATTTTTGTTTCTCATTCTATCTCACAAACCCTTACACACGCAGAAATTGGCCCTATTTTGTTATCAGATCATGCCCCTGTGTCAATTGGACTCGAAATTCTCCCTCGAGCCACAGGTCCTAAGAGGTGGCGCTTTAACAATACCCTCCTTCTGGACCCGAAATTTACCACTGCTTTTACTACTTTTTTTGAAGAGTTTTTTGTGTTTAATACTGACCAATCCATGCCCTTCTCCACCATTTGGGATGCTTTCAAGGCCTCAGCGAGAGATTTCGTGATTGGCTTTGTTGCAAAGAGGCGGAAACTTTCCCGCAAATTTACTGCTGACCTTTTACGGGACATCAAAGCACTGGAACACTCCTTTTACACTTCGCATTCGAGCCAATCCCTCACGGCCCTCATTAACGCCAAATTAGCATTTAACAAGAAATCTACGGAGGATGCTTCTTTGTACTTATTAAAGTCCAGTGCTAAATTTTATGGGGGCAAAAACAAGGCAGGAAAGATACTAGCTAATTACCTGAAAGTTAAACAGAACAGACTTAATATTGAGTCTATCTATGATGAATGCCTGGATTTCAAATTTAAAGATTCGGATATTCTGAACGAATTCTCCCTATTTTATAAATCCCTATATACCTCGGAATCGCAGCCCTCTGATGACTCTCTTTCCCAGTTCTTTTCAACACTTCAGACTCCTCCCTGTCATCAGTCGGATCTCACTCTCCTGGAGTCCGATCTAACGCACCAAGAATTGTCAGCGGCACTCCAGCTGCTTAAGAAAGATAAGGCGCCGGGGCCTGATGGCTTCACAGTAGAGTTCTTTCAACACTTTTCTAAGCTCCTGTTACCTAAGTTGCATTCCCTTATAGCTTCCTTCAGCACACTGGGTTGTTCTTCAGGCTCTTTTTCGGAAGCACACATATGTTTGATACCGAAGGAAGGGAAAGATCATAGACACTGCAAAAATTACAGGCCTATTTCTTTAGTTAATATAGATTATAAGATTTTCTCAAAAGCCTTAGCCATACGTCTTGACTCCTACTTGCCTGACTTATTAGAAGCGGAACAATCGGGCTTTGTTAAAGGCAGATTTATCACGGACAATACTAGACTTCTCTTTGATGTCTTGACCAAATCCTCGTCCTTGAAGCACCCCCTAGCGGCAATAGCGCTTGATGCCGAGAAGGCGTTTGATAGGGTTGAATAGAAGTACTTGTTTTATACTCTTCGTTGGTTTGGCTTCGGTCCCAAGTTTGTGTCCTTGATTTCTCTCCTTTATTCCAACCCGCGTGCGGCTATTTGTGCCAATGGTCTGATTTCCTCATATTTTGATTTGGGCAGGGGAGTTCGTCAGGGCTGTCCTCTCTCTCCTTTTCTTTTTAATTTAGCTTTGGAGCCCTTTCTCTCTAAGCTTCGTCAGAACCCAAATTTATTCGGCTTTCAATCAACGAACATTCACCTTAAATTAGCTGCCTATGCAGATGACATTTTACTTTTTATGTCCAACCCTAGTGTTTCTGTTCCTGCCTTTTTGATGGATGTACAGGCATATTCTAACATCTCTGGCTACAAATTGAATAGCGATAAATGTGAGATTCTCCCCCTGACCAAGTACACATTTAAAGCAGATTTCAGCGCCTCAAATTTTACGTGGAGCCCCTCTCATATTAGATATCTAGGCATGTATATCACTCCCTCAATATCTGACACAGTAGCGCTATGTTTAAACAAATGTCTACAAAAAATCACTGACTTAACGGCCAGGTGGCATCCACTGTACTTATCGTGGTGGGGCCGGCTAGACACCATAAAGATGATGCTTGCACCCATTGTACTATACACCATATCCAACATTCCAGTCCCCATTCCGGCCAAATTCTTTAAAAAAATTAATTCCGCCCTCTCTTCCTTCTTGTGGAATTCAAAACGACCTCGTATGTCATTAGCTAAGTTAATTCGCCCAAAAGCTGAGGGAGGAGTTAATTTTCCTGATTTTCAGGTTTATCAAAAAGCTTTCCTTCTACGACAAGCCTCACTTTGGTTGCTAGACCCCTCGGAGAATTGCCCTCTATGGCTTAGGATAGAGCGTCTTTTCCTCTCTCCTTTCTCCTTCTCTGAATACCTTTCATTTTCACGCAAACCGCAGGCGGTGTCCTCTCCTATAATTAAACTGACTTCCAAGCTCCTGCTGTCCTCTCCTTCCCCTCCCCCAGATTCGATTGACTACTTCCTAAATTCAACAATCTGGCATAATAAAGATTTGGTTGTTCGTGGCAAACCATTCTTTTGGAAGACCTGGCGTCGAAAGGGTTTAATATGGATACACCAGCTTTTCTCAGATTCAAAGTTTATGTCCTTTCACTTACTCAAACAGCGTTTTGACTTGCCTGCCTCATTCACGCATAAATATCCTTTACTCAAGTCGGCTGTGATGGATAGGTTTGATCACCTATCTGCTTCGCCTCAGGTCCCCACTTCCCAGACTTCTCCCTCACGACTCCCCTCCCTACTTAAGTCTAAACCCTCGGCTTCTAGCATATATAAACACTTACAAGGAGCAGACGTTCCTAGACAGAAATCTAAGGTGGAGGAAGCTTGGGAGCGCGATTTTCAACTTTCATGGCCACTTTCTCTTTGGAATAATATCTGGCTCAAGTTGCGTAAATCCTCCAGGGCAACAAACTTCACACAAACGCTATTTTTTGTGTACAATCGTATTTTACTTACACCAAGTGCTTTGAGCAGAAGATTCGCATCTACTCCAGATACGTGCTGGTCATGTTCGTCCCCAAACGCTGACATATTTCATGCGCTGTTTTTATGCCCACTTGTGCAAAGCTTTTGGGAGCGAGTTTGGTCCCAAATAAATTTAATTTTTGACACTGCATTTCCCTTTTCTATCCCTCATATTTTCTTGGGAAGTCTCTCACCATGCTGGGAGAATGTCCCAGGTAATACTAAAATTGTTGATTTGTTGTTAGCGGCTGCGTTTCAGCAGATCACGGTTAATTGGAAGGACTCTACTAAAATCTCTTATAAGGCGTGGTGGTATGTAATTTGCCATAATCACAGGCTAGACACCTCCTTTGTATATCCAGTGCAGTTGGCAACGAAACGTCTGGACCTGTGGTCCCCTGTTACACTGTACCTCGATTTGTGTGCCAAAAAATCCTCTCAGCTAAAGCCGTCCCAACCAGAGGTCTTGAAGCCCCCATGAACCCCTTATGCGTTCCCAGATTTATTTCCAAATTTTTAACACTGTTTTGAGTCATTTTCTTTGCATCGCTAGCATATCTTCTACTCATGAGTTTGTCTTTTTATTTTTAAGCAGTATAAGTCTATTGTAATGTGATGGCATGAAATTATCGTTTTCTTTTTGTTCTATGTCAATGGATTACCTTGATATGTATTTATTGTTATTGCTTACAATATGGATACCTTTATTTGTTTCAATAAAATTTTTCTTTCAAACTTAAAAAAAAGAAATACAAGTCATGATTTCTTTGGGGCTGCAGGAGTGAACCGGGCTACTGGGCTCTTCACTTGTGAGGGCCTGGCCCCTCTTTCCCTCCAAGAAGCTGTCAATGTAAGAGGAGTCAGGACTTCAGTTTTATGTTATAATTTTTAGCATGTTCCATAGAGCAATTAGCACATCTTAACGACATCAATCTATCCTCAAAATCCAGACTCAGGTCTTCTCAGGGCATATTCTGTTACTGTGTAGCATTTATACTTGTTTTAAAAATATTGTGAGTTTTCAGTAGGCCTTTGTGGCACCCATCCTCTTGAGTATTTCATTCAGCTCTTTTAATTGTGTCTCTAAGTGAAAGCCTTTTTTACTCCGATTTATGTTCAGTGCCACAGAAGCAGCGATCAGGTGCCCCCAGGCAACTGCTCAGAGGGAGGCCCGGTAGGCTATAGTTTTCATATTTTCACTTTCTCATTATCATTATCTTCCAGATACAGTCTTTTGGTATCTGCCAGGATTTTTCTGACTTCCAGATACAGTCTTCTGGTAGCTACCAAGGTGTTTCTGAGCATACCCTCCATGAATCTCTATTGCCCACTTTCCCAATTCGTCAGTGGAAACCCTATCTCCCTTGAGATGGAGGCTTGGTCCAATAAGACTATACATCCTATTTCAGCAGAGATTACCTTCTGTTGAATAGAGGGAATGACCAGGAAGTGATCAAACATGGAGCCTCTTCGTAGACTTGGGAGACCATTGTAAAGTCATCCACAGTCAAGTGTAGCTCCTGCCCTAAAACTGTGAGTCCCACTTAAGATAGCCAATCTCTTTTTTGCTTTTGTAATGGTGCCCCAGTTGTCTGCCCTCAGAAGGGACCTATATCCGGCACCATTCATCACCAAATTGAGGTGTCCCTCCATGACTACCTCTGCCTTCCCTATTTTGTTGCTATTGTTTCTGTCAATATGATCTCTTCACAGCATAAAGGTTTAGAACTACCATTGAGTAAGAGTTGCCCTTAAGTTCAAACATTAAGCATATGCCTTTGTTGTCTGAACTCACTTGCATGACCTCCCACTTACAATTTTGTGAGATAAGAATTGCTATACTGCTGTTTTGGTCAAAGCTGAGGAGAATCACTTTCTCTGGAACCATAAGGCTCTCATGTAGAAGCAGCCATGTTTCAGAAGGTGTGCTACAGGGGAATATGGGCAATATATAAGACATATATCCCTCTGTGAAGCCTTCATAATGGGCAAGATGGCCAGCCCCTTGGAGGGGAGTGTTTAAGCTATTTGTGTTAAAGCTAACAATTTTCATGGTTGTGTTTTAATGAGGCAATATTGCTCTAACCTCTCTATTGTTAGGTACTATGAGTCATTTGGTTATATTGTTGATCTCAAGTGTGGCATACAGGGTGAGCCTTATATTTCCAAGCCACAGGATGTATCCCTCACCTTGACATAAACCCCAACTCAGAAATTAAATAATATTGCAACTAATAGGGTTAGCCCATTGGAGATGTCTAATTCTCTCAGAAGTGAAGCTACCCAAATATACCCCATCCCAAATTCACAAGATCTCCCCCATAGACAGTTAAACTATTTGTAGCTTATACTGTTAGCCCCCCCCTGCAGACCTCTCAACTACAATACTCTGCAAGAGAGTCTGTGGGTAATTCATCACAGTTTTTTCTTTATCACTATCCTGGCACAGTTGGAAGTCACCTTCTTCTTCTCCTTTGCATTATCTTGCAGAGCGTTTCCCACTTCGTTGACTCCTAGTCACAACTGTCCAATTCTCTCACTGTGCATGACGGGGGCGTTTCTGGATTAGCTTTGGATCCCTGTCTCAGAAGGCCCTTCATTTCTTTCACTAAGCAGAGGTGATGCTACTGGTCATGCCAAAAGGAAATCAATCAATCAATCATGTGTTTGTTAAGCGTGATTACTCACCAGTAAGGGTCTCAAGATGCTTGAGAGGAGGTGCAGGTTCCAGTCCATCAAGGAGGGGGTCTGTCGAAGAGCCAAGTTTTGAGGTTTCTCGTGAAGATGGGGGAGTGATGTTGTCTGTCTGAGGTGGAGCGGCAGGGCGTTCCATGCTCTGGCCTCGAGGAAGTAGAGGCTTCTCGATCTGGTCTTTCTGGCGTGGGCGACCACGGCGTAGGAGAGCTGGGCTGATCGTAGGGTCCTTTGGGGTGCATGGAATTTGAGTCGGCTGTTCAGGTATGCTGGTCCGGTGCTGTGGAGGGCTTTGTGTACGTGGGTGAGAATTTTGTAGGTGATTTTAGCCTCAATGGGGACCCAGTGGAGTGTGCGCAGGTGCTGAGAGATATGGCAGTGTATTGGCAGGTCGAGGACCAGTCTTGCTGCGGCGTTCTAGATGTTTTGTAGCTTGCAGGTGAGGTTTTTATTTATTCTGGGGTAGAGTGCGTTGCCGTAGTCGAGTCTGCTGGTGACAAGGGCTTGAGTGACAGTCTTTCTGTGCCCGAGGGGGATGCATTTGAAGGTCTTACATAGGAGGCAGAGGGTGTGGAAGCAGGAGGATGCGACAGAGTTGATCTGGCAGTCCATTTTGAGCTCGGAGTCCAGGATGATTCCAAGGTTGCATGAGTCTCTGGGGGTGGGTGGTCTTCAGAGGGGGGGGCACCAGGTGTCGTTCCAGGCGTCGGGGTGTGGGCCCATGATGAGTACTTCTGCTTTGTCAGTGTTGAGTTGATGGCAGCTGCTTTTCATACATTTGGCGACGGCTTCCATGCCCATGCCTTTTTGAAAGTTGTGTTTTGCTGCATTGGGTTCGTTGGATAGGGAGAGGATGAGTTGGGTGTCATCTGCATATGAAACAATGTTGAGTCCGGGGTTTTAACGATGGGGGCGAGGGGAGTCAAGTAGATGTTGAAGAGCGTGGGGCTGAGGGAGGATCCCTGGGGCACTCTGTTGGTGGTTGGTGTAGGGTCCAAGCGGAAAGGAGGGAGTCTGACCCGCTGCGTTCTGCCGGAGAGGAAAGAGTGGATTCAGTCAAGGGCCTTGTCCCGGATCCCTGTGTCGTGGATTCTGCGTGGTAGAGTGCGGTGGGAGACTATGTCGAAGGCCGCTGAGATGTCAAGGAGGATGAGGGCTACTGTTTTTCCTCTGTCCAGGTGGGAGCAGATGTCATCTGTTGCGGCGAGGAGGGCAGTTTCTATGCTTTTTTTCTGATGCCATATTCGGAGGAGTTGAAGATGTTGTGCTCTTTGATGAAGGTTGCGAGATGGCTGTTGATGGCTTTCTCGATGACTTTCGCTGGGAACGGGAGCACGGAGATGGGTCCGTACTTTTTGAGGTTGGTGGTGTCCGCCGAGGGCTTCTTTAGGAGGGGGTTGATATCAGAGTGTTTCCAGTCATCGGGGAAGGAGACGTTTGCCAGGGAACGGTTGATGGTGTGGCGAAGCATGGGGGCAATGGTGTCAGCGACTCTGTTGAAGATGTGGTGGGGGCAGGGGTCCGTGGGGGCCTCGTAGTGGATTGACTTCATCATCTTCAGTGTATCCTGCTGAGTGCGTGGGTTCGGTCACAATCTGGCAGAGTCCAATGTTGTAGAGGTTGTCCAGGAGGGATGCGGTGGTGGGGTCTATTTGGTTGTCAAGGTGGAAGTTGAGGTCTCCCAGCAGGGTGTAGTTGGTGGATGCGATGACTTGCTGGGAGATGATGTCCTTGATGTAGTTTGTGAAAGGTCCGCAGGGTCCAGGGGGTCGGTAGATGAGAATTCCTCAGAGGGTGGTGGTAGGGCTGGCCTGTACCTTGAAGTGTAGGTGTTCCATCAGGTCTGTGGGCTCGTCGGGGAGTGTGCTCAGCCGGAGGGTGGATTTGTGGACGATGGCGATTCCTCCTCCCGGGCGAGTGAGGCAGTCCTTCCGGGAGATCTTGTATCCTTGGAGAATGGCGATGGCGATGTCGGGTCCCGACTTGGTGTTGGTCCAGGTTTCGGTGAAGAGTGCTTACGTCTGGGGTGGTGCTGTCGAGGAGGTCTCAGATTTCGGTGGCGTGTTTGTGGAGTGACGTTGAGGAGGATGCATTGCAGGGTCTTCGGTTCGGTTGTGCTCTTGCGGGCATTGTGCCCAGTCTGTGTTCCTGGTGGTGCTGCAGGTGTGCCGGCAGTGGTGACAGCTGAAGGGTCCACGGGTGTCAGCTGGTGATGCTAGCTTGCAGTTGTTGTTGCGAACAGGGTTGAGTGCCTGGATTGCCGCTGAGTTGTAGCGTTGGTGGTGCAGAGGTCCAGGGTTCCTGGCACTGGTCGCGGCCGGGTCGAGGACGGGCGCAGATGGGCATGGCCGTGCAGCGGCCGCGATTAAGTAGGGGTCGGGGAGGGCTGGATAACTGGGAGGCGGAAGTGGGGAGGGGAACTGGCTCGGGCTGGTTGCGCTGTGTGGGAGGGTCTGCGGGGGCAGCAGTGGCAGGAAAAACGGGGAAGCCGGCAAAAGAAGGGAAAAAAATGCAAAGAGGAAAAAGGGTGAAAAAAGAAGGGGTGGCCCTATCTGTATGTTATTTCTTTCATGCTAATGAAGTCAGTGACTTACTGGATTAACTATCTTTTTGTAGTATTACTGCTGAAAAAGCCTGGCAAAGATAGATTTTGTGTCCCTTAAACACAATTACTTTTTTCTTTCATGCTGCTGCCAATATCTCGTCCTTAACCACATAGCACTGTGCTCTAGTGAGGATGTAAGCTTGCACCTTATTTTCCCACAGGGGAGCTAATTCTGTGTGTTCTGTTCAGCTCTAGGGGACAGGTTTTGTCTGGCTAACTATGTTTTTATAAAGTTTCTGCAGATATTCCTCAGTGTGATGGTCATCTACCACTTTTGGCACCTCTTGGATGATATGATCTACTGTGTTTCCTAATGAACAGACCTCAAGTTCAGCCAGTTTTCCCTAGAGGACAATGTTTAGCTTCTGCATCACAATGACCGCTGTTTGTGGAACCATTGTTCTTCCATTATGTCATCCTTATTCCCTTTCAGCATTTTGACATTTGTCTTAATGTCTGGAAAAAGTAAACTCTTCTTACAGTCACCTGAACATGGAATCCATGTAGTTTCTGATGACAAGGGCATTATTAAATCCTCCCTAAGGCGAGTGTAGGGGTTTCTTCAGTAGCACTTGTGTGTCTGTTTCCGTCGTTTGCATCATTTCAGTGTTGTAGATTTCATCAACATGTCTTCAATGGAATGGTACTTCACACCTTTGCTGCTGCCATGTTGTGATGTCAGCTTTGGAGACTTTGGTTGCCCCTCTGTTGGGAAAATTTGCCTCACGTGTTCTTCTGTAAACATGGATCAGTGATACCAGGGACTCCCTGCCTCTTTCTTGTCTCCACTATTATAAACCAATGTTTCACTGCACCAAAGATCTCTTGGTCCCCTGGACAGGGATTTGTCAGTCGTGCTTCGGCTTTAATTTACTTGACACAGGGGGCCAACAGTAATTGTTGACATTGTAGGAGGCAGTACATCGTAGATACCGCTCTGCCAGTGCAATCCATGGACTGAAGCTTAATCAGGGGATTGGAGGGTAGGGAAAGCACATCCTACACCACCACCAACTTGACCCTTAAATTGAGCTTTACACAGGATATGAAGTTTGAGTTCTGAATATAACAGTGACATTTTCAGTTACTTAGGATTTAGTGAATGGAATTTGATGACAACTGTAGAACATACATATTATTTGAATTTGATTGCCAGCCAATGAATAGAAATTTCAGACTAAATTAATTCACTTGTCCACAAAGAATGTTAATTAGTTTTAAACAAAATAATTGTCTAAGAATTCCAGAAGTTGGCCACACAATCTCATCACAAGTATGTATCCCTGTATATACCATCATCAATGCATTATCAACCACACGAAGGTTGTTTGAACTACTGGTACTCTAGATATCCTTTTTTCCACAAAACGTTTTCATTTGCATTAAGATAATTGCCATTACATTTTTCTAAAATCATAAATATTAAAATGTTTTGTTGTAATGGGGAAAAAAAAGGAAAAAACAACAGAGCCAATATTGAGGCAACTAACATTAGTAAATTCTGTAAGCCGCTATTTTATTATAAATATGTACTACCTTCCAAGTGCCTTCTTTCCCATCTGCTGAATATTGAACCTGAAACCGAAGATCTTCCACCGGAAGGTTCGGTCTTTTCCAGCTCACATTCAAGAGTTTAGCTTCCACTGCAATTTCAGCACTGATGTTTGATGGGGGTGATGGTTTTACTACAAATGTAAAGATAATATATACATTGTGATACTTACAGTGATATAATATTTACTCAAAACACAGAAGAAGTAAAGTACTACAAACATCAATTTTAAATATTGATCTTTAGTAGCAAATGGTGGACAATTCTGGAATTAATAAAATATTAAAAATATGATCATTGTGTATAAATTAAACTTGACATCTGCTAGAAATTCAATGTGTAGCCACCAGTTTCAAATGTTTATTATTGAATTCAGCTGAAATATATACAAGTTTGGATATCAGATTGTATTCAGCAGAAAACTTGAGGAATTCAAGGTTAAATAAAAACAACCATTGAAACTCTAATACTGTATTTCAGACCATAATATACAGGCCAACAAGTTGATTCAGCTGCATCCTTCTGTATTTGCTTAACAGAAAATGTCACCCTGGTCCTGTAGACATCAATGCATTTTCAAATGTTTTCAGAAACCAGTCATAGCACACATACCAGTAAATACAGTGTTACATTTTAATTTCAGATAATAGATCTTAGATAATGTCATACTACTTATATATATGCGATGAGTCACATGGGTACAAGAGCCTTGGTGCACTGTTCTTAAACTGCAGGTCATTGTTAATGCACTTAACCTATGGTGTCAATCTGCTTGGAGAAGTGTACAATGATCAATTCAATCTTGCTATATTGAACACTTCAAAAGGCAAAACTATAAATTAGTTTACCCATGTGTTTAACATGTAAAATGAAGGTACATCTAGGATCTGATTGAGCTTACGATTTCTTCCACAGTGACCTGTAAAACAGCAATGTTTGTTTTCGCAATAGAAGCAACATTATATGTAAAGAGATTCATATCTCCCTGTCCCTCTCATCCTACTTCTCCTCTCTCTTTGATCTCTGCAGCTAGATAGATCACTATACTTTAGATAAGCTGCAGCAGTTTACTGTCTACAACAGTTTACCTTTCTCTCTTTTTTTAAATGTTGTTTTTTCATACTGGTTTAAAATGTGTTAGTGCTAATCAGAGCTCACATATCACCAGCATTTTAGTTGTGACCATTTTTTAGTCCCAAGAAACATACACTACCCGCAGAGTAACATGCACATTCCAATTCGGGAAACACACATATAAAACTGACAAATAGTAAATATACCCTGTCCCACTTTGGGTAAAAGTAGAGTGGTATGTAGGGGTAGGAGAAATTACATAAGGTTTTTCTAAACATTAGAAATATAGGTTTTACACCTCGTTTGTTTGGGCACTACCTGCCATGAAATTTGCAAATGACCTACACCCTGCTGTACAAAGTAAGATAACTGCTCAATGTATTGGGTGGTTATGGTGGTAATATGTTTGCTTGCGGTGATGCCATTGCGTACCATAGTTACAAAAATTATTATTAATTATTATTAACAGCATTTTTTAAGCACGTAGCTTCCCGAAGGCATCCCTGCGCTAGCAGCAGGACAGAGAGGAACTATTAGTTGAGCATGAACCATTTTGTAATATCCATGTTTTGGGGAGCTTTCGGAAAGAAAGGTGACGAGACTCGGATCAAAGATGAGTAGGAAGAGTGTTCCAAAGTCTGGCTATGTTGTACAAGAAGGACCTTCCTCCAGATCTCACCCTTTTGACTTTGGAGATAATGGCCAAATTTAGATTAGCTGAACGTAGACATTTCGTGGGGTGATAGAAGGTGATGAGGCAATCGTTGATTGAAGGGCCCTTCCCCCATAAGGTTTTATGGGCTATGCAAAGGGACTTGAAATGTATTCTCTCTGAGACTGGAAGCTAGTGTAAGGTCTTTAAAGCTTGCTTAGCTGACTGTGTTTTTGGGGTACCGAGCAGTAGCTGAGCTGCACAGTTCTGAACAACGTAGAGTTTCCTTATCGTTGAATTGGGAGCTCCTATATAAAGGGAGTTCCCATAGTCCAGACGAGAGAGAACCAAGGCCTGAACCATGATTCTTCTTGCTCCCATGGGAAGGAGAGGTAAGACTTTTCGCAGGAGTCTGAGAGTACCATAGCAAGCCCCAGCCAGCATAACTGCTTGGTGATCGAATTTAAAGGATTTGTCCAGCCAAACACCTAGACTTTTGATTTTAGTACTGGGAGTCAGGGCAGGGCCAAGACAAGTTGGCCAAGCTAATTCATGATTCATACTCATTTATTGCCCAGGAGCAGGAGTTTCCTCCATTACGTTTGAGACAGGAGTGGTCCATCCAGGATGCCACATTCTCGAAATAAGCTTCCAGGTCAGATGGAGTATTCTGGTGATGGTTAAGTGCAACCACCAGCTGTGTATCGTCAGCATATGTGACAAAAATAGATGTTTAATGTATTGGGGGGTCATCTACATGAAAATTGTTCTTGCGGTGTTAAGTGCATATTAATGTCACAAAAGAAATCAGCTCAATATATTTTCACTACAGTTTCTAAAATCACACAGAGAACATTGCAAGCGCAACATATACAGCACATATCCAGTTTCACAGATCCCTCTAGAAGTTTTCAACTCAAACAAGTCCCTAGGTGGAAAATTGTGCTCAAAACCTGGCCTAATTAATATTAAAAGTTGAACGAAATACAGAACACACTATGATATGGAAATAATAGATTTAAGTGAGATTATGCTTGCATAAAAGTATTTTGCCCTGGCCTAAAGATGTGTCTCAAGGAATATGATTTTGAGAAAAAAAACAATTGAACAATCAGGTTTATGATAGATTCAGTTCATTAAAATACAATACTATCACAACTTGCCAAAACATTTTCCTTATAATTACAATAATAATAGTAATAATAATATCTTGTTATTTTTATATGGGATTAAATTCTCCCTGTTGTATATTAGAAGGAAATTGCAAGTCATTAAGCAGTCTGTGGCCATATATAGGAACGAAGCCAAGGGTTGAGTTACTTTCAAGGTGATGAAACTCAGATGTAACTGGCAATATCATTTAAACGTATGGCAGAGGGCATTCAATTCTTATAAAACATGGCCACACGTCACCCTTCCCACAAACCCCTCAAGTATTAGGGGCCTGATTCCTAAAGGTGACTAACAATTTTGAGTAACTTACTATTTTATTTGTTTCCTAAATTTCACTTATTCACAAAAAAGAGTGTAAATTACTATAACAACAAGTAGTAAGTCCAGCATCACATATGGCCATTCACTGATACTTCCCTTCCATCGAAAATAATGATTGTAGGGAATTTAAATAAAACCCTAAATGAAATAGAATATAATTAATTGGATTTCTTTCAAATTGTTAAAAATATAAATACATGATTTTTAAGATTAAAAAATATATTAAAATGTTATTGTATTTATAATTTAACTAAGATATATTTTAATACCACCTTATGAATTTGAAAAATTCATGTAACAATATTTTTTAAATATAAATAAATTCATTTTATTAATTATATACATCACTTTTATCTATAACTAATCGATTATAAATCGTTTTCTTCTTTTGGTACTTTTTCTTTTTAAATGTTGTCTTCACATAAATAATTTTAATTGCATTTTCATATTTCCATTAATTAAAGATTTATTTCAAAATAAAGGAAATGGCATTTTGTAGGAAACTCGGTTACTGTTTGAGGAGGATAAAACCCTACTAATGCAGCAACCACAATTCTAGTCTGGGTGAAACACAAACAAACCCCAAATTAACCTGTGCTTAACTCTCTTGTAACTTGGCATAAAAGTAGACAGGCTTAAGTTAGAGGCAATATGTAAAATATTTATGCAGCACACAGACAATAGTAAAGTGAAAACACAACAGCAGAATAATCCCACACCAATTTAGAGTACATTTGTTGGGCTTAGCCCTTTTTGCAGGGTCATCCCTGAACTATTTTCCTTCCTCTAGTATTTTTTCTGACCTGGTGTTGGTGGTTTTAGGAATCTGGGCACTTTATCACTGCTGTACGGTGTAAAGTGCATGTGCTCTCTATGGTAAAATATGGTAAGATTGGTCTACACCTGTTTGGCTAATTTAATTTTCCTGTCAGTCCCTTGTAAACCGGTATCCCAGATACCCAGAGCCAGTAAATTAAATGCTACTGGTGGGCTTGCAGCGCTGATTGCTCCACCCACCAAAGTAGCCTTTCAAACCTGTCTCAGGCCTCTGCCATCGCCTGCAACGTGCACGTTTATTTCTCTATTCAATCAGATAAACCAGACCACGCCCTGAAGAGAATCCCACAAACCACCTTGGGAATCAAAACACGTCAGCATTACACAACGCAGGGACTTTCCCTTTTGATTAGGTTTCCCCCAGTAGAAATGTTATTTGAATTTTCTCACTACTGGGCCTACTGTCTTTATTCCCTGTGGGTAGCAGCTTCTTAAATTTGTTACACAATGTGGATGCTAAAGGTTGTCCTAGTAGCTGCTCCGTTTGTGAACTAAGACTGGTGATATAATATTTAGACAATTTATGTTATGTATCACGCTTCATGTATTGTTTGTTATATCACATTACTTAATCACAAAGTCTGGATGTCTTTGTTTTATTTGTTGCCTTAATTTTTATCATTTGCTTTTGACTAAAATGTATCCGCACTTACCTGACCCATGATTAAATGTGGAGTAAAGTGAGCAGAACGAAGTAGCAAATAAATGCTGCAAGCCCATTTCAATAGGATTGATGGCCTTTAGTCTGTTAAATTGGTCTAGCAGCATTTGAAAGTGATGGCTAGGACACCCCCCTTTTTTTCTTAGCATTCTAGAAATGTCATTTTCAGAATTGTGACTTAAAATCCTGACGAAACTCAACGGAGCTGATTCACAGAACTAATCTGAGATAAAATCCTAAACTTACTACTTTTGGTATTTACAGAAGGCATTTAGTAGTAGTAAAGTTAGGACTCCTAACTTTACTACTACTAACCTGACACAAAATCCTAACTTTTGGACTTTCGGTATTCACTAATGGCATTTAGTAGTTGTAAAGTTAGGATTCCTAACTTTACTACAACTAAATGCCTTTTGTGAATACTGAAAGTCGTAAAGTTAGGATTTTGTGTCAGTTTAGTAGTAGTAAATTTAGGAATCCTAACTTTACTACTACTAAATGCCTTCTGTGAATACCAAAAGTAGTAAGTTTAGGATTTTATCTCAGATTTGTTTCTGTGAATCGGCCCCAACATTCCTATCTACTCCCAATTGAAAGTGATCATTTATTAAATTGAATATGGTAACCCAATGTTATCAGATGGTAGAGGTGGGCCTTGAAGTAGTGAAAAATAAATGTAAGAGTTTTTCACTACCAGGAGATGTAAAGGCAAAAGGTACATGTCCACCTTTTTACATAAACTGCACCCTGCCCTCTGGGCTGTGTAGGGCCTACCATAGGAGTAGAGAAATATAAGATAGGTATTAAAAATGAAAGTTTAAGCCTGTCAAAAGATTCATTTTGCCAGGTCGAAATGCCAGATTAACACTGCCCATACAGGCTGCAATGGCAGGCCTGTGACAGGTTTAAAGCACTACTGAAGTGGGTGGCACAATGAGTGCTGCATGGCGAATAGTAGCACTTAAATTACAGGCCGTGAGTACAGTTAGTACCACTTTACTAGGGACTTTTGAGCAAATTAAATTTGTCAATTGGGTGATAGCCAATGTTACCATATTTTAGGGAGAGTGCACAAGCACTTTAGCACTGGTTAACAGTTGAAAAGTGTGCTGAGTCCTAAGCTTAACAAAATCAAAGTTAGCAAAAACAGGAGGATTGAATGTAAAAGGTTGGGGGCAAATCACATCAAGGCTGTCAGGTCCAACCCACTGGATATTTTTTTTTATTTTATTCTTCATTGGTAATAGATATGTAAAGTTAATTTAGAAATATATATTAAATGCAAACATATTTTTAATATTTATTTTCAAGTTAAATACTTTTTTTACATTTACCCTATACTTTAACATGCAAAGATCTCCCCCTCGAATGTGGAGTTTCCTGGTGCACTGAATGCAAGAGGGGCTAGTGATAGATATTGAAAATGTAAGTTAAGCTTATGTTAATATTGAGAAACCAATATGTAGGGCTGTAATAAATGTAAGTTTTACCTATTCTTATGTTTTATTCATAATTAGTTTCATAATAATTTATCTGACTTATTCTGAGAAATAGAGGAAGAAAGGTTTGCTATAAATGGAATATATTTGGATGGCCACAATTGGGCTGCGTTTGAGTTGATGATGTACTGCAACATAAAGTTGAAGTTCAAAGGCAGAGTATGTTAGGGAAAGAACAAAGTATAGGAAGTGAAGGTGGTAATTGTGAGGCAACAACTTGATCCTTGGTATGTTACTTTATGTTATGTTAAATGGTATCTACAAAGCGTAGTATCACCTAAGCATCTTGGCATAATGTGTCTGTAACATAGGAACCATCACGGAGGAGATGGGAAAAGTAAATTAAGTGGCAAAACTTTAAACTGCTTCATAAAAGTTAAGACAGATGGTTGGGATCTGAGATTATGAGAATTCCGGACCTTAGCTATGGCAATAGAGAAAGCCCACTCACTGGTGAGAAGTGTGATGGTGAAATGGATATGCAAAATGTATGAATTTGCAGTCCTAAGAGATTGAAAGGCAGTGTGCTGTTTCAAGGTGTTGGTCAGAAAAAAAGGAGTATAAGAATAGCGAGCCTTATGTTTTATAGTTAGATGTTTAAATTGGGGAGGGGGGCATGGCCAAGCAATCTAAGATGGTGGTTGCACTTGAGGAGCTTCCACCGCCCGTACTTCATCTGTTATGATCCTACCTGACAGCACCAACTAGAAGCCTCTTCTGCTGGCCTCCCTGCTGCTGAATCAAGCCAGAGCCTTCCTGCGCCCCTGTTCAGATGGAGGTGAAGCAGAGACAACCGTGCGGCGTGGCCGAGGTGCTCCTCATTGATGGTCTACAGAGCCGCAATGGGTAGGGGCGATTGGGCTCTCCAGGCCCATCCGCAGATGCTCCTTGCCCAACAGTGCGAGTGTGGACCTCTCTATGAGAAACAGTGTTTGACGTGGACCAACTGGGGCTGAGTCACCCTCTCCTGGGACCCTGTGTGCAGCAGTGAGAGAGGAGGAGTTCTGGGGGCACCCCCTTGTGATCTGAGGCATGGGGCCTGTACAAACTGAGAGGCGGAGTCCTGGGGCGGCCCGCACCCACAGCGGTGATCCCTGCCTCTTGGCAGAGGTATGCACTAGGCAGCCACGCAGTGCGCCTGGGCTGCCTCCCATCCAGAGGGGAAGTGGAGGGGGCCTGGGCCTCTTCCAAGGGACACACATATGTTGTGGCTGGTACGGCCCAGCCTTCATGGCCCTACTTGACTCCCCTGAGGCCCCATATGACACGGCCCTGTGCAAATGGGTGAGTAGGTGTCCAGGGAGAGGTCTGGGGTCCACTTGACTTGTGAGCTGATACTGCTGGAATCTGGGGTCACCCTTATTATCTGGCCTCACCCTCCATGGCCATGTGGGAGGGGATCTAGGCCTCAGCAGATAACCCTTGCCATTCCTTGGAACAGGCTCAGCGTGCTACCCCGCAGCAAGCGGGCCAGCTCCTGAACATCCTTCTATTCCAACTTACTCGACATTGTTCCTTATGCTGGAGATGGGGAATAAAAAACCTCTGCAATCACAAGCAGCCCATTGCAAAATGGACCAGTAAACCACCTCTACAGCAGACAGTAAGGGACATTTGAATACAGGAGTCCTGGTGCATTGTCTCACCCAGGTTTCGGACATATTTAGCATTTTAACCCCAGCAGTCATATCCAGAAAAGGGGAGAGATGTGGTAATTTCCACTTTACCAAAGTCTCCTTTAAATTTAAATGTATACGTATGGCCAGCTCCTTCATGCAGGCCTTCCTTGTCAAGGTAGAAGCTAAAAATGAAACACTTGGTTTTATAGTTGTAAATGTTTATATTCAGTTGCGAAAAAATACATTATTAGACCACTTACTTGATGCATTACAAGGCCAAGAAATTTCCCAAGAGCTATTGATTGGTTGCTGGCAATTGTAACTCAAATTTACTTTCGGGGGTGCTGGACAAATCCTGAGGCTGCAGAATATCCAAACAGCTTCTAGGGTACCCCAGGCCAGATGGACCCTCCCACTCACAATCATTCAAAGGCTTAATTGCACGTTTTAAACTACTTTTAGTCCATACGTCTTCGAGCTTTATATGGCAATTTACCTTTTGCTTGCCCAATCCTGATGGCACACACTAGTCAAAACAGTGAGAGCATCCTTAACCTGTTTTCCTTATCTATGTCCAACTTCTTCAGGCAATTAACAGCTATTAAAATATTCTAAGAATGAGAAGTAACTATTTTCCCTAACTTTTGCATTGCGTGTACCAGGGCCCGAGCTTTGAAAAATACAGTGGTTGGGTTTACTGTGCTAATCCTACATTATTAAACTGGCTGGGATTACCACAAGTAAAGGAGATAATATTCCATGTGAGCAATATTAGTGAGAGACTTTGTCAGCAATGTGCTGCGCTTTTATGGCTAAGCACTTGGTAGAAAAACACAGTGATGCCACTAACCGCACAAAGAATACATTCTCAAACAAATTGACATCAAAGCGGTTGAGCAAGTTGGTTTAGAAATTCGCTAATGGAGCAAAAAAAGACAAAAGCAAGGGCACCAAGAAAATATAATCTTGCCGAATCCTCAAGTGATGATGAAAATTAACTTAAGCGTACCTTTAAGAGAGTGAAGTGGGAAGCTAAAAGGGAGGGTAGGGACATTGAATGGCTGAAATTACACACATTAACCTTTAGAGCAAAAGTACGTTAAATATATGTATGTTACTTCTGAAGAGGCAAATAAACCCCAAATAGCAGCCCTACATAGTCCCATTGCCTGGACAATTATGGAGAGAGTTTTTCAAACTATTAAAAAAACAGAAGGCCTGATAGTGCACCTGCCCCAAAAGGTCTCCCATCCACCCTTTAAATAAGTGGATGTCTTTTGGACAACCCGCCTAAGTTCACTTTTTAAATGGATTCTACACAACAGGTGAGATACTGCAATCCTAGTAGGGTTTTGTATTGCACCCCCTTTATAACAAGCATTTGCAATGCAATCGGTCGCGCCTTTGGGACCTTATAAGTATTTACCTATGCTGCACAATATCGCACATTACTGCAACATATCCTCACTACGGACTGCGTGGCAGTGATTTGGGGACTGGCAGTAGATTTGGCACCAGCTTTGCAGCTGTAGTGGTGGAAGAGACCTACTCCAGTGACAGAAGTGGGTTGCCAAACACTGATTTTATTTTATCATTTTTATATGGCTGAAATGACGTATGTATGTAAAAAAATGAATTGTGCATAGTTCTTGAATTAACCACATAATAAAGAATGAATTTGAAATATTGAAAATGTATTTTCATTTGTCGAAAAGAATTGAACGAAGGAATATTCATTCTGAATAATTAAAGCAGATGCAGTGGTTTCACATAAGGCCAGTTTTTGATTGCCGGGTTCCTCCGAAAACAAACCGCATACTTGATATAACTGTTGCAAAAGTAGAAGGAAAACTCAGATGGTTTTCAATTAGCAGAGAAAGGAGCGATGGCTCAGGAAGTAAACAATCTCACTGGTGGTTACTCTGCCTGTGGCGTGGAAGATTTGGCACATTACAATGGGAAGCAATACCTGTGTCCACACTTAAGTGTTTGCTTACACTTGTATTCCTGGTTTGCGTGTGAAACCTAATGGAGGGTTCCACACACTAAGGGATGTGAGAGCGTGCTCTCTGAAGTCAGGTATGGCATTACTTACATTGCCTGCATTTCTCTGGTGAATATTGAGGCTGGTGCAGATTCAGGGTGCCCAGCCCATGTCCACTGCCAAAAATAATTTATTTAAAAAAAGGAAAGCACGAGCCTCAAGAGTAAAGCGCTACACTGGGAGAGAGGGTATACAAGGGTGTGAAAGGTATACTTTACAGGGGCTCACGGTAGGGCACGTTAGGCAGCTGAAGCTTCTCACCGCAACAGATAAAAAAATGCACTAAAGTAAGAAACCGCACTGTATTCATTCTAAGTTTTCGAGTTTGTATTTGTCACCCTCCACTGGTCACAGTGTGAAACTGGTTCTGTATAACATTTTGTAAGAGGAGTACGGTATTATTGAATTCCTATTTATTTGCGGGGTTCTTTAATGTTCTGCGTCCTGTGGCCAGCACACTATATTTAGATCACCTGATGTGTGCCACCAGAGGGAAAATCTTAGTAGATTCCAGTTGAATATTGACACTGTGATAATGTCACTGACTGATGTTCAATGGTGTCTGCTAGTGTCTAGCTAGGGCTGCCGGAATGCCTAGCACGCAGGGAACCACAGAGCGTGTCTCACCGTTGGTTGGATCTCATGGCACAGCAGCCGAGTGTGATCAGCCTGCACTCGCAGCAGAGGGCGGCCACCAGCAGCAGCCTTGCCTCCATTGCGCCTCCTTGTGTTGTTCCAACACATGCCTGGACCCCTCGTTCCTTCATCTCGTAAATACGGGTCACAGGGAGAGCCGCCTCAGGCACGTGGACTGCAGCCGCAGTAGCCTGCCACCATCAGCCTCAAGTGCCTCGGGAGGATGCCGGCAGGGACAGGGTGTGAGCGGAGTCCCTCCCGAGTGAGAAACAGAGCTTCTCCTCAGCCGTGCGCAAAGCGCTGACCCGCTGCCAACTCAGGCCGATGGGGCTGTCCAGTCAAACGCATGATGGGAGCGTTTGAAAGTGAAGAGACGCTGTGCGCGTCCAACTCAGGCCGATGGGGCTGCCTGCATGTGCTCATCTGCTGTCCGGGGGCAAGCTCCGGGCGCAAGCTGAAAGACACGCCGTGCACGTGCACATGTGCTGTCCCGGAGCAAGCTGATAAACACGCCGTGAGCATGCACATCGGCTGTCTGGGAAAGTGCACATCTCCTGTCCCCCTTCCAAACTCAAGTCAACGACAAAAGACCTCGCTAGCGAGCAGCAGAGCTGCGTCGCTAGGCGAGACCTAGAAAGGGCCTTAGTTCAGATAGCAAAATCTATTCATTGATAGCCTACATTGATGTAGATGCAAAAAACTCTGTAGCTCTTCATACCTTGAAGATCTAAAGGTCTTAGTGAACAAAAACTACTTTCCTCTTTTCAGTCAGGCTTCGGCGATAATAGAGGGAAACCTAACCTCATCTTAGCTCTAGCGATGCTGACTGAAGCTCACACTACCCCTTCTGTCTCCCAATTATATGCCTGTTTTGTAGACTTCCAAACTGCATGTAATGGCATAAATAGAAATATTCTATGGAGTAATCTGCATTACTGGGGAATCCCAGGCCCGCTGCTTCACGCCATTCAGCAACTGTATTATGACATCCGGGTTTGTGTCAAGCTTGGAAGAGGTAATATTATCTCAGATCCAGAAAAAAAACAATAGGGGACTAGAGAAGGGCCGCGTGCTATCCTTGCTACATTTGAACTTGTAGGGTGCTGAATAAGACACTTAGGTAGTGTCCACCAAGACTACGCGAGCAGTCGGTATCAACTATGCAGTATGCTGAAGACTCTATTGTTGTAGTTAGAGGGCAGGGTCCTCATACAAGAGACTGGAGCCTACAGGTAAGATGTAAACTCCTTTATTATGTTATGGCTTTAGGTTAAAGCAACAGAAGGTAGATCATTTCAGGGCTGCATCCTGCCTTGAACTCTGTCACGTGGCTTCCACTGCAGGCCACAAATCTATTACATTATTCACTCTCTGCATAACATTGTCAGCATTCTAGATACCAGCTCAGACATAAGGAGAGTTGGAACACACAGGATATTAAATCTGTCCTGCTAGAGAAGACAGGTGTCGGCCTACCGCGTCTACTCACTGCTCTGGAGGTCTGTTGTGGGACTAAGCTTCTGTCAGTAAACATTTTAAAAAGAATGCAGTAATATTTGGCACAAAATGAAAAATGCCACCTGGATATTTACGGGAAATACCATCACCAAGGCACTGGATACAAAAATATGTATGTATGGTTTCACAAAAGAGCCGGCTATTGCTATCATTTTCCCAATTCAAACCTAGATGCAGTTTTGCTGTCCGCTATACTATCACAATTGGCCAGCGTGCTCTCAGGCCCTTCTCTTGATCCTATTTTGAAATGAGAAATGCAAAATGTTTTCAATTTTAAGTTATCGAATCATAATTGATTTAGACAAACGTTTAGTCTTCCCTAGTCTTCAGTTCAGGCCCAAAGCAGGTAAGAGTTAAATCAACAATGGGCCTGGAGAGGCTTAATATTAAGATATTGGTACAGCAAGAAATTCGCCAGACATGCTCTCTGAAAGCCATTTATGGGAAGATATAAATGCTCACAGTGAAAGTTGTAATAGCTGTTCCTGACACTGACAAATGCACTGTAGGGATTTGGAATGAGGGTTATCTGGGACAGGAGCGTGTCTTACAATCATTATAAGAGACTTCTGAAAAAAGAGATGAAACAGAGATGCTATGTGCAGGATCCTCGTATGGTTAGCAATAGAAAAAAAATGTCGGTAGCCAAATTTACCTAGTGTATGCCATACGGGAGACTATTAAAATTGACTACCTGAAAATAAGGTTTGGCTTATTTGATTTCAGTATGCCCAGCTGGAGCGGGAAACCCGATGCAATTCATGACCACTGCATCCTTTTCAACATGAAATCAAGCTGCCTCTGTCTGGCCTTAAGCTGTGATGAAAGAACACTACTAACCCCTTCTTCTGCAGACTCCACAGGAGAACTTGCAGTGAGGCTGCTGAAAGATGTTTGAACTTCAATGATGAACTGTTCATGGCAGCTTCTGTGAAGTTTGTGAAGGCAGCACACAGCCAATAATGGCAGCCCTAACAGCCCTGACCGCACACGCGTAATGATATCTGCAAGTTCTGCATACTCAGCCCAGGTGATTAATAGGCCGACAATTGCGAATTGTCTCAGATCAGTGAGTGATCTGTGTTTTAGCTTCTGTATCAGAGGCCCTGCTTGTACATGCTGCTGTTAATAAAATACCAGGGTAAGAATCAATCATTAGTGCTTCTGTTGGGTATGCAAACATATTTTTACATTACCTGCCATTGGTTCTCCAGCTCTGGCAAATCTGAGTTTTATCCTCTTTACTCTGACTGGCTTTGTATTTTGTTTCTCTGCCTAATTTTAGGATTTTATCACTTATTAGTGTTTGACCTCCCTCTCCTTTGTTGGCCTATCGACAGGGTGTGCATTCGCCTTTTTACTGTATGTCTGTTGTCTCATACAATTTTTTTCACATTAATTATTATGATACATGCATAACATCAATATTACTTTAAATATTGGTATACCATTTAATCTTGTGTCCGTTTCTGTTAGTTTTAATGGTTTATTCATTTATTTACAGCCTATATGGATGTTTGTGGACTTCTCTGCCACTGTAGTAGAGATTTACATGCCAAAGGTTTGTGAATTGCAATTTGAACTACGTGAAGTACTGACGTTCTACTTTACACACTCCAAAATGCCTTTTCTAAATCAGGGCTCAAGAACACACCAGAGATATGCAAGCCGTTTCATGAGAATATTCAGTAACAGTATTAAAAGAGTGGCGTCCTGAAGTGCCTCCCACTTCAGCTCACATAGAGAGGATGTGTATGGAGGTATGGAGGGGACTGCACTGCCATGAAATGGCTTAATATCAGGCACTACATGCTCAACCTGTCGGTAGCTTGGACCAGAGCAGTCAGGCCTAATTTAGAGGCAATCAGTAAAGTGTTTGTGCAACACTTCAAACAATAATACAGTGTTAACACAATACAAAAGGACCCCACACCAATTTAAAGAAATGCAAATTATTGTTTAATAAGACCTAAACAACAAAAATGTAATCAGTAAAACCACAGTTATGCAGGTTTCAAAATTCCAGTTAAAACAGTGCCAAAATAAACAAAGCACCAAATGTGGATATTTGGTCGTGTCACAAATTCAGGCTGACCATGAGGAGCAGGGTCAGGCTTCAGGGTCCCAGTTAGGACCATTGCATAAAGTACCTTAAATCCTGGATTGCGGAGCCTTGCGAGGATCCGCATTGAAGATGCATAGCACAGCTCCTCTTAGAGTGGGGGTAGTAGCCCTATGGCTGCACTAGGTTGCAACCAAGAGGAGATCCCAGGTGATGAAGCATGCCACTTCGGTGAGTGATGGGATTCCATCCTTTTAAAAGGATTTTCACTGACTTCACTAGAAGGTCTTTCCTTTGTGCCAGTTGCTTTCAGAGCGCTCTTCAGGCTCAAATAGACCCATGGATTTTCTTGTTGTTTGCTAAGTTAAGTTTGAGGAATATATACATGCGCTGGTCTTAAAACGTTCCCTAAGACCCTCAACCCATCTTATTGTTTTTGTTGTTCACAATTGTTGAAGCCCTCTGTCCCAGAGGCTAAAGTCAGGAGGCCAGCCAACTAGCACTCTGAGGTGCTGGGTTCAACAGATGAAGGTTGAGTGCTTCTCACACGGGCAAGAGGGCAGCAGGTAGGAGGACAGCGTAGCAGGGCAGCAGTCCTTCAGAGCAGCATATAAATTGGCTGTGTCCTGCCTCAACACAAAAGGTGCTGATGCACCATGTGTCGTTCATTAGCTCACTTCGCCATTGCCGTGGTGAAGTTAGCTAAAGAATGTTGATGGATTCAAGCCATATCTGTGACTGGGGTGAGTGTCTGAAAAGTTTCAGCGCTCTGTCCATCATCTCCTTGTGTTTGATTTGTTCGCCCTAAGTTGGCAGGTTATGCCCAGTTGGCGGGGTATGCCCAGATGTGGGTCTCTTGCTCACTTTGCCACTGGATTCAAGCTAGCCTGGCTGATGAGGGGTGTTACCCTAAAACCAGTCCCGGGATGCTTTTTTCTGGTTCAGGGAAGACCTGGCTTGGCAGTTTGGGCTGGACTGTTCCCATGAGGCCCAGGGTCAAGACTGATTTGAATATAGCTGGGTCTGAACTGAGGTGGCGAAGTGAGCTAAAAAGCGATAATGGATTCAACCCAGATCTGTGACTGGGGGTGAGTGTCTGACAAGTTTCAGCGCTCCGTCCATCATCTCCTTGTGTTTGCTTTGTTCACCATAAGTTTGCAGGGTATGCCAAGACGTGGGTCCCTTGATCACTTTACCACTGGATTCATGCTAGCCTGGCTGATGAGGGGTGATACGCCGAAACCGGTCCCAGGATGCTTGTTTCCGGTTCAGGGAAGACCTGGCTTGGCAGTTCGGGCTGGACTGTTCCTATAAGGCACAGCGTCAAGACATATTTGCATATAGCTGGGTCTGAACTGAGGTGGTGAAGTAATTTAAACAACGATGATTGATTCAACCCAGATCTGTGACTGGGGGTGAGTGTCTGAAAAGTTTCAGCACTCCGCCCATCATCTCCTTGTGTGTGCAAAGTACATTAAATATGCCAATTGGGTATAAGCTAATTCTACCATGTTTTAAGAAATGAGTGCATGCACTTTATCATTCCTTAGCAGTGGTAAGGTCTGCAGACTTCTAAGGCTAGCAAAACAAGATCAGCAGATATAAGGGGAGGAAGGCAAAAGATTTGGGTGTCTGCAGCACTCATTCCAATATAAGCAAAATTGGAGATTTAAAAATGGCGTTGCATCAGAAAAACGGTCGCAAGAAGAGCGAGGCGTAAATTTTCTTATTGTTGCGTTGCTTTCCAGCTCCCAGCAACAGAAACAAACTCCAGAGGCCCTACACAGTCACAGGCACTTCTTGTCAGGCCAGAACTCCCAGCAAGGAAGTTCAGGGGAGCTGGTGGTGATGTCTTTGTGTTCCTGAGACTTCAAAACAGGAGGCAAGCTTTACTCAAGCCCTTGGAGATTTTTCTCAAGCTGGGGACACAGCACACAGCAAAGTCCTTCTCCTTTCCTTGGCAGAAACAGCAACTGCAGTCCAACCCCAGACACACAGCAAGTGCAGTACTTCTCTTCAGTTTCTCCAGCTCTTCTCCTTGGCAAAGGTTCCTCTTGATTCCAGAAGTAGTCTAAAGGTCTTGGCCACTCTTTTTATACAGTAAATCTCTTTGTTCTCTCCTGGCCCAGGGATCTGAGCCCAGTCCAAACCAGTTCTGGGGACACTCACTTTGCAAGTGGAAAACAACCTCCATTGTCAGTGTGAGCCTTGGCTCCAGACACACCACAGGGGGGTGGAGCCATCATTGTGGAAGCTAGACACAGCCCTATTAAGGTGCAGGTGCTACTCCTTCCACCACTCCAAATGCTGATCAGGCCTATTCAGTTTAGCGCTGACTCATCCAGACTCTCTGGAGCCACTGCACCTCCCCAGACCCTGTCACTCTACAGCCAGACAGTCAAACCACATCCTAGCAGAGGCACACTGGATGGTTAGGCAAGAAAATACCTACTTTCTAAAAGTGGTATTTTCAAACAGAGAATATACAAATCACCCTCACTAAAAGATGCATCTCAACATTCTGAGTTCCGGCATGCCTAACTTTATTTTCCTAAACGGTTCCGAAATTGCCAGTAATTCACTATCTGGACATGCCACACACATCAGGGCATGTCCTACCTTTCACATACACAGGGGTACCTTGGGTCTTCCTCAGGGGTGACTGAAATGTATGAAAAGGTGAAGGTTAGGGCCTGGCAAGCACATGCACTTGCCAAGTCGACATGGCAGTTAACAACTGTGCACAGACACTGCAGTGGCAGGTCTCAGTTACCGTTTCAGAACTACTCATGTGGGTGGCACAATCAGTGCTCCAGGCCAACTAGTAGTATTTGATTTACCAGCCCCGGCACACTCAGTGCACCTTACTAGGGACTGGCCAGTAAATCAAATATGCCACTCTGGGAGAACCAAGCATAATAACAATTTACACAGAGAGCATATGCACTTTAGCACTGATCAGCAGTGGTAAAGTGACTAGAGTCCTAAAACCAACAACAGCAGGTCAGGAAAAAAATAGGAGGAAGAAGCAAAATGTTTGGGGATAACCCTGCAGAAAAGGCCAAGTCCAACAGGACACTACTGCCTTGACTTCATAGACCGACATAGAAGCTTAATTTTCAAATCTGCTTCCCCACCATCTCTTTTGCTGATATTGCTATCATTTGTGGTATATATTTCATTTGTTGCATTACCTGTAATTTTAGCTGGGACTGTGGTCAGTACACCCCACATAATGTACATAACACAAAAACACCACAGGCCCTAATAAAAAAAACATTTATGATTATGTGAAGTAATACTAGTAGTACAATTGGACTACTTCCCATACTCACACATGGAATTCACATAGGTACAATTGTGGGTCTATGCCTATCTCTTATGTGCGAACATCTCAGCCACAAGTGCATAGAGCTCTGAGCATATAGTCCAATATCATTGGTGTAAATGTGGGAGGAGGAGGAAGAAAGGAGAGGCACAGGAAGAACATGTCAAACAAGAATATACCTAGAAAAGTGTAAATCAGTTTCAAGTCACTAAAGTTACACCCTTATCTACTGCATTAGTATTTCAGGCCAAAGCAAGCTAAAATCCACTCCAGCGAGTCTTGGAGTAGGTCACACACCTCACATGCCCACTCACAGGTACTGCAAAAAAATCAATGGGGTTAGGTAATACGACTACTAGCACATACCTCAACAGCCAGGAAAAATAAAGACACTCAAAGGAAAAATAGTCATATAATACATCGCGTCCATTACATTGTACAAATGTAAAAAATATATAAAAATAAAAGAAATATTAGTGATATAAGCAATGCCCATATAACAGTAAACATTGTAGACACATATTGAAATATTATTAAAATGTAAAACTAATTTTACAAACTAAAATAAATAAAATAAAATGTATGTAACAAAGTGTCATATAACTGTATACAAATTACATTATGTATATGTAAAATAACAGATGCATAAACATGGAAATATAAAATTATGTGACTGGTTAATGGATTTAAAAAATATGAGTTATTAAACTACTTATCACACATTCAAAGACACAACATACACATTACAAGTTCAAACACATACACGACTACACACAAGGAAACACACTCAACTGTAGCTAGTGTCTTAATCCCAAAGTCTCACAACACAAGGGGAAGAGTGCAGTGCCCATGGGGTGGGTGGCATTTATGTGCTAGTACAGATCAAAAAAATGGAGGGAGGAAGAAGCAGAGGTTCATTCAGCTTCCAAGAGGTACTGGTTATCTATCAGAAAGGGGGGTAATGAACCACATTAGTGTCAATACCAGAGTGTAAGAACTTTTTGTCTCAGAGACCCTCAACCACACATTCACAGACTGCGGTGTTTGAAATATCTGCTTAGGGTGGTTTGGTGAATAGCGTCATCATTGGGTCTTGTCACTTTAGTGTCCCATTCTACAAGTGACATCAAAATCTCCAACAGGAGGAAGACTGTCTGGATGTTTACAGTGGTGAGTGAATTAAAATGATCTCCTATCCTTTAGGTGAACCTTTATTCTTGTAAAAGAGTAGGACAGGGATAAGTCTAAAATCAAAAGTGGTGCTAGTGGATGAGTCACTGGTCCACAACACCTAGTGGTCGGGTTGACATGTTTCAGCCTGGAACAGTGCCTACAGTTCTATGGCCTTCATCAGGACCAAATAAATATATATGGAGGCCTTATACTTCAGGGCTTCCAGGACAGTGTGTTATTAATTAGTGGAAGCCTCACCCTTCTTCATCAGTGAACACACTTTGCTCCAGGTGGTTATAGGTATGGTCTTTAGGCCTATAACTGTGAGAGAAACAAAGAAAAATGTAATGCATGATAGAACTAACCTTTCCAATTTCCCAATTCACCCAGTGTGACACTGAAAAAACTGTGGGCAGTTAACGGCCTAAAACGTTCTGAGACTCTGGTATTGAGACTAATGTGGTATTTATGTGCTCCCAGTAGAAACATTTGACAGATGTGTATTATTTACCTCATCTGGAGTCTGTTTCCGTATTATTTTCAACTGGTAGTGCCAGAATTTATTAATGAAGATCTCCATTTACATCATATAGAACTACATTTGGCAAATTTACACCTAAAACATACTGGTAAAGTTAGTTGTAATAACTCTATGGTCGTATTTTGAATTGTATGTGTCCGATCCCCTGATGGCAGGGTGTGGGTACATGTACTCTTATTAGTTACTAGGCATAAATACAGTGGTGCTAGAAAAATTTTCAGAAAGGGGTGCTGCCACCAGTCTTACATACCTGAAGTAATAGTAATAGGGAATGTGAAAAATCCAAGTGTTTCAAAAAGAACAAATATAGTAAATAAGCAACACCCATTCGGTAGAGTACTAAAGGTCTGGTATGTGATTTGGAGGACACTGGCCACAAAATTAGCATTGCCATGAGTTTTTGCAGATACAACTATGTAGCACACAAATGATAATGTGTGGAAATAGAGTTTGGCACATATTGATCATGGCCAAATCCCCAAGTAATGTGTCTCGATGTATTTTTTACTTTCATCCTTGTAAAATCTTTGTTTGCCTCACACGTTACAATTACAAACCAGTTGTGCTTCATTTGTGCTTTCCTAACTACGGAAATATTTTGAAATATTTGTAAAGTTAATTTACAGGTATTTAAATGTTGCTGTGTGTTAGAAAAAGCTGACAGCCTTCCTTTTGTACACTCTGTACCACAGCAAGATTGTCAGATAGTTCACTATGAAAAATTCTCTCACTTGGCAGTCAGAGAAAGAAAAGCAAACACCAATCTAAAATGCTAAAAAAACTAAGGGGGCAATTTGGCCAGAAGACATTGTGTGACATTTGATATCTTTGAACATACAGCAACCATGACAAGACAAGATCCTAATTTTAAAGGCATCTTCATTGCACATTTACCTTCTGAAATCTATCATGATTATTGTGGAGGAAGGAGGATGGCTAAATCAGTAACCCGAGGATACTGAAAGGAATGTCAGAGGGGATCACTGAGCAGCAACCACTGGAGGCACACCCTACAGAATGGTCTCCATCCAGGAAGCAATTTATTTGAAAATAACTGCTTTAAGGGCAACGGTTTGGTATAGCTCCTTGAGGTTAGTTCATGTGGTACTCATTAAATCTGTTTATGATTTAGTAATTAAAGAAGAATATACACTCAGTCACTAGATACCTGTATATATATTGAAATCATTGCACTACCCTGCTCTTGGCATGCATTGTATGTTTGGAAAGGTTAAGTATTTGGTCTCTGTCATGGACTGCTGTAGTTAGTTCATTCTTCATGGTGGCTTTGTCTGCTCCTTCAATTTTAATATCCATGTATGATGCAATTCCAGATTCCACCTGTTCCCCCTTACTGTGAGGACTTTCTGATTATCCAGTTCCCCACCTGCTTGCCTGTGCCACTTTTGTATTCCCAGTAACTCCTCTTTTGTCTCACGCTTCATATCATGCCATATTTGTTGTTTCCACACAGTACTTTTTAGGTTAAAGCCAACCAGGCAGCGCAGGTGCTGTCTGTTTTGGTAACAACATCTCGGGGACATTTGAAAATCTTCCCCTGGGAATGCATTCCACCCATTGCCTACCATTGGCTTTGTGGTTTGTGACTCAAAGTTGTTTGCTTTTTTTTGCTGGCTTTATTTGTTTTAGGCGGTCCAGCTTGAGTGTGTCCCTTCTGTGGCCCATACCTTATTTACAGTATCCTTCTGAGTGCTCCCTTTCTGTAAACAGGCCTTTAAATCTTGTTCTTATCTTATCACATTTGCTGTGCATTCAGAGACATAGGTCAGATGTCAGGCTCTGTCTTCCAGGGAGCTTTGTGTTTACTTTTGTTTCTTTGATTCAAATTGAGAGGATGTATGTGACAATTATCTTGGCAACTGGATTGTGCTGGAGGAAGGCTGTGTGATGTTATTTTTTTTCAAGCACACAACAAAATTAAATGCCTGTAAATAAACTGTGCAGATATTTCAGAATATATCAGAATTAGGAAAGCACAAATGAAGCACATTTTTAGTTAATTTGGAAGTGTGGTAGAAGCAAATATTTTAATATGATCAAAACAAATCAATATACTAGGTGCTTACTTTTCCACATATTATCATTTGTGCGCTGTATACTTTTATCAGTAAAACTGTAAAACAGTGAAAATGTAATGGGCAATTAAAAAGATGATGTGTTGTCTGGCATGGCAGTGCGCTACCACACTATGCATACTCCACTTTACCCCACTCCACCCTACTCTGCACCACTCCTTGCCACTCTGCACCACTCCACACTGTACCTCTGCATTCTACATGGCACCAGTACACTCTACAACACTACACTCTATGCCTCTCTACTCTACACCACTCTACTCTATGCCAATGGACTCTACCCCACTATACTCTAGTATGCACCACTACATTCTTCACTACTGTACTCTACACCACTCCACTATACTCTGCACCACTCCACTCCACTCTACGCCACTCCACTCTACTTTTAAACAATCTACTCTATGCCACTGCACTCTACTCTGCACCACTCCCCTCTACTCTACAGCACTGCACTCTACGTCACTGCAATCTATGCTGCACCACTCCACTCTGTGCCACTCTACTCTGAATCACTTTACTCTACGCTGCTGCACCCTACTCAAACCACTGCACTCTATGTCTATGCACTCTACACCACTTTATACAGAACTAATGCACTCTACTTCACTGCACTCTATTCCACTGCACTCTACACCACTCTTCTCTATGCCACTCTACCCCAATGCACTCTACTCCAAAGCACTCTATGCTACTGTACTCTGCATCATTCCACTCTACTCTACCCAACTCCACTGTATGCCACTTCACTCTATGCAACTCTACTCTGCAATGCTAACTCAACGTCACTCTACTCTTTGCCACTGCACTCTACTCTGCACCACTCTAATCCATGTCAATATACTGCACTCTGTGTTAATGCACTGTGCACCACTACACTCTACGCCACTCTATTCAGCATTGCTCCACTCTATGCCTCTGCACTCTATGCAAATACACTACAAACCACTCGACTGCACTCTATGACACTGCACTCTAACACACTCTACTCTATAGCACTGCATGCTACACCACTTCACTCCACTCTGAAACAATCTAGTCTATGCCACTGCAATCTACCCTCTGCCACTCCACTCCACTCTACTCTGCATCACTCTACTGTATGCCACTGCGCTCTATGCTAATGTACTCTACACCAATTTTCAAAAAAGTGAGTACATTCTACACCACTGCACCCTCTATACTCTGCTCTGCACAATGAACTCTCTGCCACTGTTCTCTATGCCATTTCACTCTGCACCAATCTACTCTACGCCTCTACTCTACGCCACTACACTCTATATCAATGCACTTTATGACATTCTACACAACTTCTCTTTATGCCTCTCTACTCTATGGCCACTGCACGCTATGCCACTGCACTCCACTCTGCACCACTCTTCTCTACACAACTCTAAAGCACTAAATGCCAACGCACTCTATGCCGCTCCATTCTATGCCACTGTACTCTACACCAATCCACTCTACACCACTCTAATCTACTGTGCACCACTGCACTCCATGATACTGCACTCTACGTCACTTCACTTTGTGCCTCTCTACTCTACTCTGCATCACTCTACTCTATGCCAATACACTCTACCCCACTCTACTATGCACCACTGCTCTCTTCCGCACTGCATTGTACACCACTCCATTCTAGGCCACTTCACTCTACTCTGCAACACCTCACTCTATGCCAGTGCACTCTATGCCACTACTCTATATGCCACTGCACACTACCCTGCACCACTCTACTCTACCCTGCACCACTCTACTCTATGCCACTTCACTCTACTCTAAAATAATCTACTCTATACCACTTCACTTTATGCTACTGCATTCTATGCCATTTCAGTGTACCCTACACCACTCCACTCTACCGTGCACCACTCCAGTCTACTGTGCACCACTTCACTCTATGCTACTTCACTCCACTCTGCGCTACTTTACTCTGCCCCACTCCACTTTGTACCACTCCACTCTGTGCCACTGCACTCTATTCAACTGCAATCTAAGCTGCACCACTCCTCTCTGCACCACTCTACTTTGCACTACTCTACACCACTGCACTCTACTCTAACCACTTCACTCTATTCCAATGCACTCTACACCACTTTACTTAAATCCAATGCACTCTACGCCACTGCACTCTACTGCAATCTACTCTGCACTACCGGACTCTACACCACCATACTCTACTCTGCAACACTATATGCCACTGCACCCTACCAGGGGTGTGTGTAAAAATCATTTCCTCCAGCAGAGTTCGAGGTGTTGTGCCCACTCCGCCCACAGATTGGAGAGCAGAGTTCTAGAAATACTCTGCCAACTGCCGCAAGACTTCTCGGTGCAAGTGGTCACGTCAGGTTGCTACCGCTTCCATTGAGAAAGCTGCTGCTTGCGTTGGGAAAGCTGCTGCTTGTGTTGAGAAAGCTGCTGTTTGAGTACAAAATCTACTCAAGCAGTACAAAGAAGCAGCGCCCTCTGGCATGCTGCATGGTGCAGTTTGTGCTGGTTTTACAGTGTTGGACAAGCTCCCGTGCTAAAGATGAGCGCTAGCAGTGCGATATACAGATTTCTGCCACTAGCAGAACTCAACGGAATCTCAGAGAGTTTTTAGGTGACTCAGCGGTATTCCCAGATCAAAACTATGTAAGTACTGTCCACCCCTTCACTCTACACCATTGTGCTGTATGTCACTGCATTCTATGCCACTCTGTTCTACTCTGCACCACTGTACTCTGTGCCACTGCTCTCTATGCCACTCTACTCTGTACCACTCTGCTCCACTGCAATCCATGTGAATGACCACTAAACCACTCTACTATACACCATTGCACTCTACAACAGTCTACCCTGTGACACTTCACTCTCTGCCACTGCACTCTACAACACTCCACTCCATGCTACTCTATGCCAATGCACCCCACATCACTACACTTTGCGCCACTCTACTCTACTCTTCACCACTTTACTCTACCCCACTTTACTACACACCACTCTACTCTGCAACACTCTACTCCTCTCTATGCAACGCCATCCATGCCACTCCACTCTGCTTTACGCCACTCCATGCTACTCTATGCCACTCCACTCAACAACACTCTACTTCACTCTGATGACATTCTACTCCACTATATGTCACGCAATGCTACAACACTTTACTACACTCTATGCCCTTCCACTCTGCAACACCGTACTCCCTCCACGACACTCCACAACACTCTATGCCACTACATGACACTCTACTTCACTCTACTCAACGCCACTCAACTTTACTCAGCCCTGCACCACTCCACACCACTCTACGACTCTCTATTCAATCCCATAACACTTCACTCTACTCCACAAAACTCTCCTTTATGCACTAACTTTTAGCCATGCTGAACAGCAGCCACTCTGGTGTACAACATAGCTAAAAAAAATTGGCAAAGCCAATAGCTCTTGCATAGGCGAGACCTATCGGCTTGGCCAATGCTTGTTTGTAAGTGCCCTTGCATTGACTTTTTCCCAGTCTGCCATTCCTGGGTGCAGCTCTGTTGCCATGTGCAATTTTCACAATTACTGAAAACATTTGTTTTAGTTTATTCACATCACCAATGTAGATCAGTGAATTTCAGTATTCATTCCATGGAATCAATGGATCCCAGTTCTTGGTCCCTGAATGGTCTTCTCTCTCCTGGTTCCCACCCAGACTGTGCCATTTTTTATCCTGGACACTTGGGTGGAGTCGCTGTCAGTAGGCTCTCTTCCAAACTTTCGGCGGGTCCCTGTTTTTATTTTATATTTTTAATCATGACAGTTTTCTATTTAGCACGTGCATTTGCGCTGCACACAGTGAGACATTGTGGCATATTCTCAAGAATGTGTGATAACCATCGCAAAGGTAACTTGGCGCAACCTCCAACATCACAGTCTATCGCGGGAAATTTACGCCGTGTTAACCAAGTATTCAGAACATGGCAGTACCATGCGATAGTCACCAGATAACGCGTCAAATGGCCGCGTTAAAATCAATGCCACGCCGCAAAAATGCGAAACACGATCGCCAAAAAAGCTGTGATGAGGCCAATTGCAATACAAAAAGCATCAAAAACCAGCGGCAGGCCTGCAAATCCCAAGCGTCTGACGGGAAAATGCACTATAAAAGCAACAAAAACAACACACCAGAAAGAATCCAAAGCGCGTAGCAACATGGATGCACCCTGATCAAGCGCAGAGGTCAACGCGCACCCCACATGCCCCACAGACCACCAGCAAGGAATAACGGGTTCGGGGTAGGCCAAGAAGAAGAGGGAGAGGAAGATGGGAAGCAGTTCTCAGGAAAACAAGACCAGCGTCACGTAGGTGAGAGATCACTACCAGCAACTGATCCACAATCAGACTACCTTGAATGCAACCGGAGTGTCATGGAGGCCAATGAAGGAGGCCAAGAGGCGCTGGCATGACGTGAAAACCTAAACCAGGCCCAAAGCCGCTGCCAACAGGAAGGCAGCAACGGCGACAGGAGGAGGGAGTCCTGCGCCACAGGAGGAGCTGGAGGAAATGGAGGACAGTCATCAGTATGGAGACGGTGCAAGGCGGTGGGAGTACGGACACAGCTCGAGAGGACCTGACACAACAACAACAGGGTGAGTAACGAACAGGGACTGGGGGTACGGGGGGAAATGGGCACAATGGCACACATGCACAACGATATGTAGTACACTGCACCCCCATAATTTCCCAGGGTCATGTCCCCTATCCACGTGGCAGACTGCAGCACACACACATAGCAATCACAGCACATCCCATGACAATGTGGCACAAAGTGCAACACCGACACTGCAGAACAGGAGACACAACTGGGTCCGCCCATGTGCAGAAACAGGCCAATCACATTTGACAGAGCAGGGAACTGTGAGATGCATATGTACGGGTACAACCTCACATCAGTCATTTAGTCCAAATGTCCACTGTCCCCCCTCAAATTGCCAGCACCACCCAAACAGTCACAATGTACATTGTCACACAGTCTACAAGAACAATGCGCCAACATAAATGTCAGCACAACGTCAACATGCATCTCCCCTTCACATTGCAGAGGGCCCATCAACACCTCCAGCAGGTCGGACCAGAAAACCCCAAAGTGATGCTGGAGATGACCACCACACCTTCGACACCAACGCCCTACAACAGCCCATGGACATCCCACACAACCCACTACTAGGACCAGGGCGAACAAGCTACTTAGAGGAGAACCCAGCCCCTGCAACAGACCACACAGCATGAAGCACCCGCAAGCACGGCTGGCTCACAACACTTTACGACCCACACATGGCACCCCAATGCCAGGTGTCAGAATGCCAAAAGGAGATGGCCGAACAGGTGCGGGTGTGGTCCGAACCCATTGAAGGCGAACTAGAACACATACGTGGGTGTCCATTACCCTTCAGGGACCACCTACTCCCCACAAAGCAGACCCACACTGCCATAGAGACACATGCAGATGCACATTCTCAGTACAGAACCACGCCCAGTGGCACGCACATATCAGTCACACACCCATGTTGGCTCTGCGTATGATGGCCCAGTCCACTCCTCTTATGAATTGAGTCGGTGATAACAAAGCTACATGTCCAAGCTCTAACCCGCTGCCTGCGGTGACATGTCTGCCTCCGCTGCACACAGCACAATGTAATGTCGTAGGGCATAGGGCACTCATGCATACAACAAGACCAAAGGGACACACGCAAATATTATGTTGAACTGGCTACGGGCTTGTGCGCCCTGTATTGGCAGGGCCACATGTACAGTGACGCCTGTGCTGGATGTGTGTGGGGTGAGTGCAAGCCAGCCCTCAGGGAGTTGTTGATGCTGGCAACAAATACAACAGTGAGCTCTGTGAATACGGAAACAGACAACACCATCTATACAGGGACAACTGCGGAGCATCATGGAGGAATCTGGAGCAAGTCCAGAGGTCACACAATGAGCAAACAGAAGTGTTTGTGAGTTGCAGTGCGCTGAGTTTGGGGCACTAGAGCTGAGTGTGCTCATGTGAAGAAAATGTCTAGGATTCCTAATGCAGCTGCAGTGGGGGGGTCACACCTGCATCATCTCCTTCATCGTCGTCCCAGGTCTCCCACACTGCCTGAGGTGACATTGCTCCGTGAACTCTCCACAGCACATACCAAAAACAGTAATGGACGATGATTCGTGGTGCACAGTTAGTGGCACCTGGAGTGCTGAGCAGGAGACCAGGAAGAAGATAACATCTGTGACAGGTGTGAGCAACTCCGTCAGTCTGACAGGACAACCGTTTCGACACTGGCAGTTGGCAGTTGTAGTTGGTCCTGGCGGTGGTGGCGAGTGCCTCCTGCAGTGATGCAATGTCCGGGCTGGTTGGGACTCGATTTGATGTGTGAGCTCTGGTGGTCCGCAGTTGAGGCCAGAGGCAGCGGACAGCACAGGACCACAGACACATGGCGTTGATGACCCCAAGGCCATCGCTTCAGAGGCCATCCAATATCTCAGAAGAAGGGGTCCCTGACCAGCAAAGAGTTAGTGACCCGGATGCACAGCGGCCGGCACAGCACCCCGCCATGGGACGGTGACTTGCGGTCCACTGAGGTAGGGCCACGCAGACTGAGCGGGTCCTCGTCGATGTCGAAGGTGAATGTGGCGAGGGGTTGCGGGGTACAGTGGAAGGTGTCCTCCAGGGCATAATGCAGAGGGAAGAAGCTATCCGGAAGCAGCAAATGGAGGAGTGGAAAGTGACTGCCTTGTTGCCACCACCAATTCGGTATCATCTGCATGAGGATAAAAACTACCCCCTAGTTCATAGACTCAGACACCACCAATGTACGACCAGAGTGTTCATGACTGTCAGGGAACAGACTTAGTGGCACTGGGGCTGAGAGGGTATGCAGTCTGCGATGATACCGGTACTCTGATATGAACTCCGGCATTGCCAAAACAAGACTCTGTGACCTACTGGACCGCAGTGTAGGCCAGAGGCAGCGGTCAGCAGTGGGCCACAGCCACATGTCGTAGGCTCGCGATGCACAGAGTTAGTGACATCTGGGCAGTGCTCGATCACCTCCGTAACTATGATCCTTTTTTCCTCCCAAATGCAACGCGTCATCCTCTTACGCCTCTCCTTGCATGCAATGATTAGTACTCTGCCTTTGACTAATCGATGTTCAGTCCAAATTCTGTGACCTACTGGAGCGCAGCGTAGGTCGGGAGCAGTAGTCCGCATAGGCCCAGAGAATCTTGCGGCTGTGATGTAACACTAAGACCTGTTTGCACCAAATCGAAGGGTGTATAGTGACATTCACTCAGCCATGATTTATGTTCTCTGCCATGGTGCAATCAAGACTCAGTTACAAATGTGTGACTTACTTGTCCGTTGTGCATGCCGGTGGAGTAAGTCAGTGAGAAAGGAGTACTGCGGGCCTGTGTTGTGGAGGCCGTGATGGTCTGAGAAGGCTGCCAAGGTCGCAGGCCTCGGGCTTGGAGTCGGAGATTGCACCGGCACGTGGTGGGCCCTCTTCGACACACGCCTGTGTCAGTAGGTGGGCATTGAGGCCTGGGTGTGCAGGGGCTGGCAGGACTGGTTCGGGGCCCTCAGGCCCGGGGTGCAGCAGGCGCACAGGATCGCTGGCAACACCGCTCACAGCGTCGGCCTTGTGTCGGGGTGAGAGGCGCCACCCTGGCAGACACGTTGGGCATTCCGGAAGAGGACCACACCCAGAGTTACATGCCTTTTATTCAAACCCCTACGCTGGCCTGGCGTCCGCCGGGCCAGCACACTCCGCTCACGCTTACAGGGGGACGTCACAAGCTACATTTCTGCGATCTTCCCCATTGGCTGGGGTGACATGGTTGCGTCCACTGTCCACTACACTCCAAACACCAGCGGTGTGTGCCGACATGGATATGTGTGTGGTCTGCATACTGCAGTCTGGCCAGCACATACACGACACACTTGGCATTGTGTACATTCTCATTCATCAGTCCCTTGCCTCCTTCGCACATGTCTGGTCCCCACCTCTGCCAACATTCTGCTATTGTGTGTCCGAGGTGCCATGCCGTTGATGGCTCATGTGCAGGGCTGGCCCAGGTTCCCACAGTGAGTTGTGCTATCATGTCTGGTGGGTGTGCATGCTGTATGTGAGCTTGTGATGTGTGCATTTCCTGTGCTGTGTGTTGCATGATTGTGGAGTTGAGGTGTGTGGTGTGTGCATTTGGTATTGGCCAACGAGCAGTGCATTTCCGTGGGTGCAATCCTGGTGGTGCAGGTTGATGATGGACTGTCGGGAGGTGCAGGTATCATGCACACTGACAGGGTGGTTGGCGGCGGTGTTGGCGGAGATTCCACGGTGGTCCCATTGGTGGGATACGTGCGCTTTCTGTTGTGCTTATTGTGTGCAGTGTCGCCAGGGGCCACTAGTAGGACATGTGTGCAGTCAATTGCCCCCTGATACGTGGAGAAAGCCAGCTGTGGCATACACGTCTTGGTTGGTCTCGGGCTGTTCCTGCGCAGTGTGTGTGAAGTATAGATAGTGGGGTACCAAGCTGATGGTGTCATCCATGACCGTTGTGGGGGACTTAAATTGGCCTGGCTGTGTGACTCCTCCATCTCAGGCGGATGTAGGTTGGAGGGTAGCAGAGGCCAACATGATCAGCATGGCCAGCAGCTTTGTCTGTGGTGGGATGCTGGTTGTCTGCTGTGTTGGTACCGTCAACCTGTGGGCAATGGTGGTCAGGTTGCGGAGGAGTGTTGTCCCTTTGAGCATATAGTGGGCAATGACATTCTCTGGTGTTGGGTCTGTGAGGTTGGTGCATTTTCGGAGGGTCGCTGTCTTTGTCTGCGCTGCCTCAGTGTTGGTCCGGGGAGGGGGCGGTGGGTGTCCAGGGGTGTGGGGGTGGTCCGGGGGTGGCGGTGGGTGTTGGGGCCCTCTTGGGTGTCCGGCCCGCATGTTCAGTGGCTCCATGGCATCTGTTGGTCTTCAGGTGTGGCTGTGGGCTAGACTCCCTTTTATGGTGCAGGCTGCCATCCGACTTTACACCAGGTCAGAGCAGGTGTTCATTTCCTGCTGCTAACGTGCATTATCGCATGTTTCGTGGTCTTTTCACCGATCTGGCTGGTCGTTGAGAATTTTGTGGAGTGGTGTTTTTGTGGCTTTTTGCACAGGAATGCCTACTCTGCATCTCATTAGCGATAGTTGCCAGGGTCATCTGTGGTGATGTTTTTTGCGGCTGCTATCGCGGGTAAACTGGTGTTATGGGCTGTTAACACCAGCTTGTGAATGGGGTGATACATTTATCGCAACTTTGGCTGCGATGAAGTGCTGTTAACTCAGCGATAGCCCCTTGAGAATATGCCCCATTGTTTGCACAAGCACGTCTGATGTCATCATCGGCATACAATGCTAAGTAGATCTGCTGCAACACAAAGTTGAAGTGTTGGCACAACGCACTGCATCTGGGGTTTGCGCTTGCGTTGTCCAACACGTCTTTTTGTCAATCTAGTTCACACTGTCCTTGGAAAAGTGTTTATGAAAGAACCCTTGATCGAAGGAATCGAGGTGAAAGAGAGAGGAACATAAATGTGGGTTACTGCAGATCGAAAATATATTGATCCTAAATTATAATTGTTGTCCTTATTATTGATTTTTGTTTGTTTTTATGTTCACAGAGTTCAGAAAGCGCCCTAAAGTTCTAAAAATGCATGCCGGCAGAATATAACGCCAATAACTACAAATTTAACGAAAACATAGTTTGTGAAATACATGTTAAAAGGCTTTTTTAGTTGAGAGCATCAATGAGAAAGGAGACCCTATCTGATTACAGAATCAACCACGAGATGTGCTGCCTGTCGCTAGCCCATCTCTGACATGTAACATATTACACTGTCAACAGAGGCAGATCACTTTTCAGCACACCTTCCCCAATATGATAAAAAGCAACGGCATTGGGCTACATTTCTGGGAGGTCATTAACTCTGACCAAATCGCATCAATATATACAAACGAATGACTATATGCCACATGTTAAAAGGGAAATATCACACTTATCAAATACATAAGAGCAAATGTATGGATAATAAAAACCGATCTTGTTGAAGTATTAGAACCAATTTTTGTCGCTTTTTGCTAATCAAGTTAAGGAAACTGCAGGATTAAGTCTTGAATATCCATCGTGCACCTACCTACATCTCTTGGCATGACACAGATTGGTGCTGATGCAAGAGATCCCAAGGGATGCGTGATGTTTATCCACATTGTGTATGCACACACAGGATAGATGGGTTGAAAGATGCATTCATAGACATCATCACTACGCAACCAGCAATCTTCAGAGTCCGAAGTATTCTGAATGCTCGGTTGTTCAGGACAATAGATGCTGCTCCTTCAAAAAAAAAAGAAATGAGGGTTAATTTCCATTTCCAATTGAGCAAGTTGAATTTAAAGAGTGAAAAAGTTATTTTACGTTGACATATATTACATACATTTTTTTACATTTTTGTCTTAGAGTTCAGCATTTTGACTTTTGATTTAAAGCACACACATTACTGCGGTAAATACGTGAAATTAATCAGGCATAGAATAGTTTCCAAGAGTACGTAAAATGTTTGCAAGAAAGGTTTTCGAACAGCGATAGAAATCATGCATCAAGCCCTGAAAAACTAGATCGTCAAAGCCATATTACAGGGGAGCCAGAATTTCCTAAATAAAGCATTTCATTGCATGTTTATTTACTGCTTATAAATGAGAAGAATAGGCACTACAGAGAGAAGAAATATATCAGGATATGTTTTTTTGGATAAATCAAGCACCTCTCTGTAGTGTATTTGACGCTGACGCAGGTGCTGCCTGTTGACAGTGGTTCAACAGCCTGCGTGTCTCGACGATGATATTCTGCGCTGCTCAGCGATGAAGCATTGCATTACCTTCAGCAGAGCTCATAAACTACGCAGGACACCCTTTGCGCAGCTGAACAACAACGCAGTAGCCTCTCAGCCTTGACAAAAGCTCCATCTGAGGTATATCTTCAGCCGTACCTGTCTGGGTCCTGTAGCTGCCCTACTGTCAAAGGCGGTCAGCCTGAACTTTGGATTTGCACCGGTCTTTTGTGACCCCAAATTACCTTTTGACCTCTAGTAACTTTTAAGCACTATTTTTGATTTCATCTTTATAAATTCATATCCCAACTTCTACTGATTGGAGTTTTGCCATTGTGGTCTCATTTTGCTCGGATAAATATTCTCTATTTTTCTAAACCTGTGTGGACTCTATTTGTGGGGTATTCCTTGTGCTACTGTGTGTGTGTGTGTTGCACAAATACTTTACGCATTGCCTTTGTAGATAAGCTTGTCTGCTCTGTGACAAGATACCAGAGGGTGAGCACAGGTTATCTTACTGTGTATCTAGTTTACACTGACTAGAGTAGTGGTTCCTGCCTGGCATGGGTGCATACCTGGGCCAACCAGGAAAACCACTTCTAACAAGCCTGACTACTAGTACTCTTCCATTACTGTGACATGTGGTATTCACCCGCTATCACACAATTTATATTGATAATCATTTGTTGCAGGGATTCTGCACTAATACAGAACTATGCGCAGGATTATAGGACCTTGGTGTATAGGGACTGAGTCTTTCTACCACCTTAGTACCCACGAGCCCAGGACGGACGAGCTATAGTGTCTCACCTGCTCTCCAACTCACTCACAGAGAAACAAATGATTAGACACCCCAGAACACAACACTCTCAGAACTTTCAGGAGTCGCTGTAACAAGTCACACCCTTTTGCTAGCACTCTTGTACTTTTTATAATAAGATCTGACAGAGACATGAAACAGTTCAAAATATTTATTTTAACTAACGTGCCCTAACATGCAGTATACATGCCACGACAAGCAGGAAAATGCATAGTACAAATATAGTCAGCATTACAGCTAATCCATAAATCATGAAGAGAGATGTCATCATGGAAAGACAATAGAGCCAAACCTCCCTCTCCTTGCTACGAGGCAATATTATTATTATCATATATCAGAAGATCTCTGGGCATTGTCATCAGACCTCATACCTTAGCCTACAGATGGTAGATCTACATCCTAGGTGCTGTCTCACTCTTCTCCCTGGAAAGGTCCCTCTCCAAGTGTGTGTCACCTATTCGTGTATCCCACTAAAAACCAAAGTGCGTTGTCCAAAAAACAGCTGCATCGGTATGATTTGTCTAAAGGCTAAGGCCTGGCCAGAAGAAAATAACAAGGGACATTGTTGTTCAACCTTGCACCTAATGTTCAGTCAAATCTCAGGAGAATGCAGAGAGTGAATACAGCGATGAGTCCTCAAGTGAAAGCAGCCATAGAAAATATTGTACTAAATAAAGACGTGTAGTAATGTGTGCAAAGCAGCAGGCAAGCTGCAAAGTGCTCATGCTAAATTAGTGAAGAAGACAATGTCCCTATAAGCCACGTGACACATAGGTCCATAGTTAATGTGGTAGTTTACACTGGTATGGCAACAGCATATCCTTCCCATAATTGGATATCATTTTGTTCATAATGGGTGTGTTATCTTACTGACCAAATTCCAGTAAGGTCTACCTGACCCCATGTCCTAGGTCACAGGATTGCTACTTGTAAAGGCAATCTCTGATAAACCACCAGGCCCTTTGTTCTCTCTTTCTCATGGAACTGTTGCTCAAGCACCAACCTCAACTTTTGCATATCCTTGCAAGCATGCAATGCTACTGTTATGTTCCATGCATTCATACAAATCCTCCATCTTTGCCTGGGGAACTCCTCTCTGATTTCTAGCTCAAACTGCAATGGCCACACTACAAGCTGCACTGTACGTTTGTCTTGCACAGAGCTCAACAACATTCATAATCTGCATGTGAATCAACTCTTTGGCCATGCAGGTATGCACCAGCTACTGCACACCTGTGAGCTCAACAACATTCACAATCTGCATGAACAAATCAGCTCTTCGGTCGCGCTGTCATGAAGCATCTGCTGTGCTGTAGTCACAAGTTTATATTCTTTCGGTGTTTCTTTCTGAGAACTTATCATAGTTATGACTGCACAGTCTTTATCACAGGACACACATATTTCCAACAAACATGCACATTTCTATTGATGAACTGTATTTGTAGAATGCTCCGGGGCCAAGTAGATGAATTGGAGTGCCAGCGCACACCCTTCATTTTATCTCAGAAAATATAGTTCCAATATGGCTGTTCTATTATACATTGATGGCATAAACAACATGAAATATTCAGATCTGAAGCGCCAGAAACTATACATCAGCCGAGACTCATTTGTACTGGAAAGAGGGTGGCCATCTTAGAAGGTGGTTCATTTATAACACTGTGACATTAGGCAATGTCATTCAAAAATGCCCAAGTCATTCCTTAAGGGTCACCTATTGAAAGTTTTGTCATGCAGGTGTAGCAGCCATACTGGAAACAGCATGCAACCATTATGGATACTATAATTTTGGAAATTACACTTTAAAAATGACACAATTGAGCAAAGAACACAATGCCTGTTACTACTAAAGTAAAACATATAGATTGAATGTTTGTGTTGAGGTTGATGGAGATGTTCCTAAAGAACAGTTTGTTCATTCTGCGTATCCTGCTCTTTGTCTCCCAACAAGCTGTCGGTCTGTTGCAAAAGATGGTGGGTCATTAGAACAAAGTACTCCATTCCGAAATATGCCCTGTATCTAGCTGGTGGATGTCTGTGGGTAAGGACTCTGTTTCTCAGGACACTGCTGCCTGAGGAGGCAGGCCTCAATGGAGCGCTGTGCGGGCTGATTTAACCAGACCGCAAAGCCCACAAGGACTCTGTTTATCCGAACACTGCTGGCCTGAGGTGGCGGGCTGAATTTGGAGTGCTGTACGGGTGCATCTGACCAAACGCCAAAGCCCACAGCTCTGGACTCATTCTGGTGGAAGCCTGGGTGCATGGCCTGAGGACGCAGAGCTCCATCTAGAGCACTGTGCAGGCGCATTTAACCAGAGACCAAAAGCCACAGCGTGGGACGCTATCTAATTGATGGCTGGGGCAAGGACTCTGTGTCCTAGAACACTGCTGGCCTGAGGGGGTGGGGCCGCGTTTAGTGCGCTGTGCTGGTGCATTTAACCAGGTGCCAAAGCGTGCAGTGCCAACACTCTCTGGTGGATGCCTGGGGACAAGGACATTTTTCTAAGAACACTGCTGGCCTGTGGAGGCAGGGCTGCATTTGTAGTGCTATACAGGGGCATTTAACTAGATGCCAAAGCCTACAGCGCAAGTCGTGCTTGAGAGGTGCTTGTCTGTGTGAGACTGGGCCAAGCGACGACCGTCTGTGCCCATTCAGGGATAGGCTGGGCCACCTGTCTTGGCCCCAGAGCTTTTTAACACCCTGAATAATTGCCATGATGGTGAGATAGGCCTCTTAAATTCATTTTGTAGGACTATGGGGAAAAGAAATTCCATGTCATCGAAGGATAGGTAGCAACATTCTCCATTACTGACCACCTTACATGTGTTATGAAAGTAAAATCTTCTGAACTTGAAAATGTAGAAAAAAGAATAAACACAGTCCATCTTCAACTTAGGACACCCTCAGACCTGAGAAATATAGAAGCTAATCGAGAGGAATGTTTACGGAGAGGAGGTGATAGTGTATTGTCTGGCAAAGTGACGGGGCTATACTGCCTACTATGCCTAAACACCCTACTAATTGCTCTCTTTTGGATAATGAGTATTTCAATCTTGTCAAGTTCTCTACATTTAAAAACAAGAGAAGGGAGAGCCATGGTAGAGCGATTAAGAAGCCAGTATGCCCAAAACATGCATCTCTTTTGTTTATGATGTTTTTTTTTTTTGGTAGAACATAAGACTGAAAGTGATCCCTATGCATTGATAGCTTGCTGTAGACGTCCATCTGGAGCATTTGCTAAGCATGATTTACATCAGGGGTCTCCAATCTGTTCTGGAATAAAAGCTACTTATGTTCAATGAAAATCCTCCCAAGCTACTAATATTATCAGAGATGTAACAGTGAACACAGAAGATAAAATGACATTTGTGGACACCATATACAGGAATACTAGCTGTGATCACCTAAGGGATGGTTACTAGCAGTGATGTAATAAATTCTTTGTCAATGAGGAATGCCTCTAAATGTATAACTCTGAATGGTCATTGCTGCACTGCCCCTAGCACCTTGTTAATAATATTAGAAATAACTATCTCCAGCACCATTTGATTTTTATCACTTAAATATCAGCTTTAAATATATTTTGGAAATTCAACCATTTATTTCCAAACATCAACTAATGAGTTCTCAAAATGCACAAATTTTCAGCTCAAAATACACACTTTTCACATTTGGTGTTCACTGGGGTGCACCCATGAGAAACATTTACAGGTAGCTGGAGAGCTACCAGTAGCTTACCAACTACTCATTGGAGAAACCTGATTTACATCAAGTAGTGTCAAATCATTTATTAATTGTAACAACAAACCAGAAATCTATTGCCCGGTGTAGCACTACTAATACAAATCTAGGTCAGCATATAGCTTTCCACAGTGACAACTCAAATACCCAGAATTTCCAGGAACTTAATGGAGTATGCAATCCATAGGCAATATTAAGACTTAAAAATGTAGTAAATTCGACCAGAGGGTTAAGAGCCCAATGATCCACTTCATTGCACATGCCTGCAAGTAACACCAATTTACTGCAGATCAGCTGCTGTGATGCAGCACGGTATAAGCTAAAGCAATTGTTGTAAACTCAGACATTTTGCTCCAGATGGGGAAGTCCATCTGAAAATACTCAGGTAGGAGTACAAATGTCCTTTAAAACATTTAATAAAATCTGTTTGCATATAAAGACTTGGCAGGCTATCAAGGACTCATTGAGATGCATGAATACCAATTGTTTCTGGGGAGTGGTCGGATGGGGCTCAGACACAAGAATGAGAAATCATGGGCCTGATTCACAAAGGTAAACTTAGACCAAACGTCTAAGTTTAGACCTGAATTCTAGGTTTAGACCGAAGGTCTAACTTTACTACTATTAAAGTTGGCTAGTAGTAGTAAAGTTAGACTATAGGTCTAAACTTAGTCTTTTGGTCTAAGTTTACCTTTGTGAATCAGGCCCCTAGAATCCAGCATCCTACCTGATTCTTTTTACAACTATTTTTCAGTGATGTAAAATTCAGCCTGTGGTGACATTTCACCTCATTTTAGGATGGGTTCCTAATGATCCCCAGAACAACAATCAATCAAGAAAGCTTTATTTGATTGCTACATAAGACAATCATAAAAGGACATAAAAAAAAGCAACAATACATGATTTATGACGTTAAAAATATCATATCAGTATAAAAACACCTCATTACATGGTCTAAAATAATAAAAATATTGTCTCGATATAAATACATTGTAAAGTTAAAAATATGATTAAACTCACGTGTACTGTATCCAAAGAAAGGTTAAGTGAACAAACAATTCCTATGTCTAAAGACTTTCTACAAATAAGTTACTATTCTAAAAGTAATGTGCGCATTTTCAAGCTGTTGTAATGCAAGTAAAGCAGGCCGACATTGGCGGAGACCGAACGTTTTTAAAACTGGTGCCAAATACAATTTCCTTAGATGGGTATAAAATTTACACAACAACATTACATGGATCATAGATTGGTTAGAGTTATTATCACAAGGGCAAAGAGGGAGATGTTGAGACCAATCGTTCATTGTGGGCAGGGTGACTAGTCTGTAAAATACCCCCAGCCTGAATCTAGTTAATAAAAATCTATCATAAACTCCGGGTACAAAAATTAAATAGGGTTGAATGTTAAAAGTAGTTAAAATCATCTGGTTATGAAGTACAGTAGGTTTTAAAATTTCAGACGACGCTCTGTTAGAATCCAACAGCGAAAGACACTCTTTTCTCAATTTTTGCACAGTCAATATAGGTGGTTTAAATGATTGGAGGAAAAGGCAGAGATTAGGGCACTTCGTTAGGTTAAACTCTATAGATGTCTTGTGTTTACAGGAGACGCATCTACCTTGGGAAAAAAAACATTTGATAAATATTAAAGGTTTTGATCTGCTGACCTGTTCATCACAGACGTCTATTTTAAGAGGTGTGGCAATTTTAGCCAAATCAACGTTGGGTGGGGCAAAACGTCAAAGGGCCGATATAACTGGGAGATGGGCATTGGTAGAGTTGGAAATTGGGTGCACAATCTGTGTGATCTATGGGTCTAACCAGGATGATCCTGAAATATTTGATTTTTTGGAAGTAGAATTGGCAAACTGGTCTGGCCCAGTTATAGTATGTGGTGACCTTAATATTCATATTGATTTCATAAATAAAGGCCCTTATCTAGGGCGAAAACCTAGGGTATTTCGAGCTATTAGTTCCTTGGTTAAATCATATGGGCTGGTAGATGTATGGGGAAATAAGGAGCCCAATAATCCGGGCTTTACTTATTTCTCGTGTCCTTTTAAGAAATATTCAAAACTGGATTATTTTCTGGTATCAGCAACAGAATTGAATAAAGTTAATATTAATAAATTACCCAAAACTATGTCTGATCATAGCCCCCTGATTTTGGAATATGAATGTGAGGCTTTTAAAAAAAAATCCTCAAGATGGACCTTTGAAAGGAGATTGTTAGCGGATAGTAGCTATGTTGAACACCTAAGAAAATGGACGCAGGATTACTTTGATGCTAATCGTTTTAGCGCATCCAGAAATAATGTTTGGGACGCATTTAAGGCAGCACTGAGGGGCGAAACAATTAGTTACTCTGCTAACCGTAGGAAAGTAGATCGGACAGAGAACCTAAGATTAATTAATCAGATAACAGAAGCAGAAGAACAGCATATGAGGGAAATTGGCCAGGGAAAAGATGGAGTGGGGACTAGACAGAGGATCTCCATTATTCAAGCAGAACTTCATAAGCAGGTAGCCCAGAAAGCTGCAGGTGAATATCAGACCCATAGAGGTAAATTATATGAGACTGGCGAACAGGCAGGTAGATTATTGGCACTTCGGATCAGACAAGGGAAAACTAAAAATACTATTTCAAACATATGTGAAGGCAATCAGAATTATTCTGAACCAAGTGATATATTAAAAGTTTTTAGAAACTTTTATCAGACACTGTATAAGGAAGAGAGTGATTCAGAGACCGGCAGTCACGAGTTTGTAGATAGTGGGCCTCTGGTAAGCATGAACGATAAAGGAGAGCTAGACAAGGATCTGGAAATGGATGAGGTATTGGAGGCATTACAGGAGATGGCAACCGGAAAGGCGTCAGGACCGGACAGTATCCCGCTAGAAGTTTATAAATGCATTCAGAAGGAAATTGCTTTGATATTGTTGGATCTATTTAACGGGATAATGTGTACGGGAGTGATACCGGAGTCCTGGCATGAGACAAATATTATTGTCTTCCATAAAAAAGGAAAACCTAAAGAGCACCCTGGATCCTATCGGCCAATATCCCTCATTAATGCGGACAATAAGATCTATGCTAAGATTTTGGCTAAAAGGCTGGGAAGGATTATTGGCGGTCTTGTCTCCCCGTGGCAGCACGGATTTATTCCAGGCAGAGGAACAACTGATCATATTAGGCGAGCGATCACTCTGTTCGATGTGCAGGTTGACTTGGGGGGAAGGATGGCCATGATCCTTCTCGACGCAGAAAAGGCCTTTGACCGTGTTGCGTGGAAGTATTTATGGGGGATATTGGACCAAAGGGGCTTCGGCCCTAATATAATTAAAGCTATTAGGGCCATGTATTGTGATCCTGAGGCTAAAATCCAGCTAATGGGTGAAAGCTCAGAATCAATTCATATCTCCAGGGGGACGCGTCAGGGGTGCCCCTGCTCACCTATTCTTTTTGCGTTATATATAGATCCTTTGATATGTAGAATTATGGCTTGCAATGATATTAAACCAATAGTCTGTAATCAGATGGAGACCAAATTATTGGCTTATGCGGACGATCTGGCGATAATTACATCTGAGCCGAATAGGGCATTAGTAGCTCTGAAAGAGATAGCTGAGGAATTTGGCCGCTCATCCGGCTATCGCTTGAATGAGGATAAGACTCAGATAATTTGTACAGCTAATATTCAAAAAGAGGATATAAGATATACTGAGTCAGCTGTTTATTTAGGGGTTATGGTTAGCTCAGCTATAGATATGATCATAAAAGAAAATTTTGCCCCTTTGTTGAAATCAATAACGGCAGACCTTAAAAGAATAGATACCCTACATCTGTCTATAATAGGGAGAGTTAATGTGGTGAAAATGACTATGTTCCCTAAGATTTTATATCTTTTTCGTGCTATTCCATTTGCGATAGATGAGAGTTTATTAGGGTCAATAGAAGCAACTTTCATGAATTTTATCTGGCAATACGGTAAAATCAGACGATCAATGAAGTATTTGTCCCTTCCACGGGAAAAAGGGGGGTTAGCAATGCCGAATATTAGATTGTACTATTGGGCGTGTTTGCTGACTAAGATGGCAATCCTATTCGATCCTGCCACTAACCTTTTGGAATCATCATTTGGCATTCAATATCCCCCCTCTATTTATGTACTTATGCTAGGCAGAGAAGCATTGGGGCTTCTGCTACGGAAAACTGAGAGAAGATATTTCAAAAAAATGAGATACAAGTCGCTTGAAGGCATTTGGCAAGTATGGAAACAAGTTCGAAAATTACTATCAATACCAAAAGTTAATGGATATACACCATTGTGGAATTCTAAGGTTTTCCCGCAATTGAGTGGGGATAGTATGGGGAGACTATGGGAACATCATGGAATTCAAACTGTAAGTGATATTTTTGAAGGGGAGGTCTTGATGGAATTCAAGAATATCCAGCAAAAATACAATATTCCAGGGAATCAAGGGTTCAAGTTTGTCCAAATTCATAGTATTATAATGGCTTTAAGATCAAGGATCATTATAGGGAACAGAATTAAAGTGATGGATTACTTATTAAAAGGAGGTAATAAGATTAAATTAGTATATAGATTTCTATTGTCAGAGATCCCCGATGATTTGGAAAAAATGGAAGCTGCCTGGGTATCGAGATTGGGAGACCCGGATGTTGATATTGACAGAGCACTTCAGTTAGCTATGAGGTTGTTTCGATCAACAAATTTGAAAGCCCAACAATATAAAACCTTGTTTAATTTGTATTTTACGCCAGCTAAATTGTTTATTTGGGGTAAAAGGGAGAATGATAACTGTCCTAGATGTCAGGAAGGACCAGCAAATTTAGTACATATGTTTCAGCAATGTGAGAAACTAAAAGTAATTTGTGGGGAAATTGAGAAATTTTTGGAGATGTTGTTAGGAGTTAAGATTAATTTATCCCCTACTCTTATGATAATGGGAACGGACAGTAAGTTGGGGCTGAATAAAGAAGCAGAAGCCCTTGTTTTTATTGCTGTTTCGGTTCTTCGGATTCTTATCTCCGCGGGCTGGAAAGACACACAAGCGCCGGTGTTTCATATGTGGTTGGCAAGACTGTTGGGTATACATAATATTGAATCTTCCCTTTTTGTTCATTGGGGTAGGAAAAGAAGAGAAGAGGGACAGAATTTGTGGGCTCCATTAAAAAGATGGAGGGATTCTAACCTGTAACACTTTGCTCAGTTAATAGGACCCGAGTATGTTAATTACAGAACTATATTATTCATTTGGTATAAATTATTCGAATGGGATTGTAAAATGTAAAATGTAAATGTATATTGTTTTTGGTACCTGGACAATAAATAAAAAAAAAAAAAAAAAAAAGTGAATCAGGCCCCTAGAATCCAGCATCCTACCTGATTCTTTTTACAACTATTTTTCAGTGATGTAAAATTCAGCCTGTGGTGACATTTCACCTCATTTTAGGATGGGTTCCTAATGATCCCCAGAACAACAATCAATCAAGAAAGCTTTATTTGATTGCTACATAAGACAATCATAAAAGGACATAAAAAAAAGCAACAATACATGATTTATGACGTTAAAAATATCATATCAGTATAAAAACACCTCATTACATGGACTAAAATAATAAAAATATTGTCTCGATATAAATACATTGTAAAGTTAAAAATATGATTAAACTCACGTGTACTGTATCCAAAGAAAGGTTAAGTGAACAAACAATTCCTATGTCTAAAGACTTTCTACAAATAAGTTACTATTCTAAAAGTAATGTGCGCATTTTCAAGCTGTTGTAATGCAAGTAAAGCAGGCCGACATTGGCGGAGACCGAACGTTTTTAAAACTGGTGCCAAATACAATTTCCTTAGATGGGTATAAAATTTACACAACAACATTACATGGATCATAGATTGGTTAGAGTTATTATCACAAGGGCAAAGAGGGAGATGTTGAGACCAATCGTTCATTGTGGGCAGGGTGACTAGTCTGTAAAATACCCCCAGCCTGAATCTAGTTAATAAAAATCTATCATAAACTCCGGGTACAAAAATTAAATAGGGTTGAATGTTAAAAGTAGTTAAAATCATCTGGTTATGAAGTACAGTAGGTTTTAAAATTTCAGACGACGCTCTGTTAGAATCCAACAGCGAAAGACACTCTTTTCTCAATTTTTTCCTTGTTATTTGTTGAATAGATAGAGAGTTTGTAAAGTACTCTAAGCGACCAAGATCTTTTACAGTGTTACGGACATATTTTATCCATGGGATTTTCCAAACCCCTTCCAATTTTAACACATCTAGTAATATATCCCTATTTAACTTGGCCTCTTCTTTGGTCCATAGCCTACACCAAAGAAGAAGAGGCTCTAGCTTTATTAAATCAGAGATAAAAGAGAGCCCCAGCTCCGCATGGCATATATATGATGAAGTGCTATTCGGGACTAATAATAATAATAAAGGGGTTTGTAGAGCGCATGGTGACGCCTACCGGCGTATCCCCGCGCTGAGGAATAGAGTCAGAGATCAGAGGAGGGGAAGAGCCTAAAGGGCAAATAGGTGTGTTTTTAGAAGTTTCCTGAAGGTGGCTTCATTTTTTGCTAACCTAATATTGATGGGAAGGGTGTTCCATTTGGTTGCTGCCAGGGAACGAAAAGATCGACCTCCCATTCTGGATTTTTTTATACGGGGGATCATGAGGAGACCCTTTCCCATCGAGCGAAGTGCTCTGTTAGGCTCGTAAGGGACAGCTAGGTCAGACAAGTAGGACGGTGCACTGTGAGAGATAATTCTAAAGCATAAAAGAAGGGCTTTAAAAAGAATTCTCTTCCTGATGGGCAGCCAATGAAGGGTTGCCAAGGTGGATTTAGAAGCAACTCTTCTGGGTAATCTCAATACTAGCCGTGCTGCCGAGTTTTGTAGTACCTGCAGTCTCCTGATGTTCTTTTCCGAAGTACCAAGAAGAAGTACATTGCCATAGTCCATGCGAGAGGTTACTAGGGCCTGAGTCAAGGTACGCCTGGCCTCCAAAGGGAGAAGGTCCAGGGTACGGTTGAGAGTTTTCATGACCCCAAAGCACTTCCCTACAATTTTATTTACATGGCTGTCAAAGGAGAGTTTGGTATCCACCCAGACACCTAAATTCTTTGCTTCTCTGCCGGGAGTAGGCAGAGGCCCCAGACAGGATGGCCACCACTCCTTGGTCCAGCTAGTGTCCTTGCCTCCAATTATCAACACCTCAGTCTTCGAGCCGTTAAGTTTGAGGCAATGTTGGGTCATCCAATCTGCAAGATTGCTCATGCAGGTTTTAAAATTTTCAGCAGCCAAGGAGGGAACTTGGGACAGGGAGATCAGCAGTTGAGTATCGTCGGCGTAAGAGACTAGCTCTACGCCGTACGATTGGACCACCCCTGCCAGTGGGGCCATATACAGGTTGAACAGGGTGGGACTCAGGGCAGAGCCCTGAGGTACCCCCTGTTCTAACGCTATGCTGTCCGAGAGAAAATTGCCTCTCTGAACCTGAAAGCTCCGGTTGGTTAGGAAAGCTTTCAGCCAGCCCAGTGCCTTCCCGGTGACCCCAGCTTTGTTTAGACACTGTAGCAAGATGAAGTGTGCTACAGTGTCAAACGCAGCACTGAGGTCCAGCATAATGAGTGCCATGGTCTTACCCTCATCTGCGCCTTCCCGTAAAGTTTCAGTCGCTCTCAGGAGCGCTGTCTCTGTTGAATAGCCTGATCTAAAACCAGACTGAGAGCTGTGTAAAGCATTTTGGGATTCGAGATAGGCCATGAGTTGAATATTTGCTATTTTCTCTGCGACTTTGGCTAGGTAAGGTAGCAGAGATATAGGTTTTAAATTGTCTAGGGTATCCTGACTCACATTGGGCTTTTTCTTTATTGGGAGTACGATTGCTTTTTTCCAGTCTTCAGGCAGACAGGCTGTAGAAAAGGAAATTTGTAGCACGTGCCTAAGGTGGGGCTCCAAAACAGCCAGACTAGCAGCTATTATTTTGGGAGGAGCCGGATCCCGAGGGGAACCAGATTTAATACTTTGGCAGATTTTTACAAAGATTTCCAGGGAAGGGACCGTGAAATTACGCAGGCATAAATCTGTGGGAGCGGCATCATCACTCTCAGCAAAGTCATGTCCTGGTTTTATGTTGCCCGAAAAGTTGGCATAGATGTCAGTGATCTTGCCGGAAAAATACTTAGCGATCTTATTGCAAGTATCAACTGAATCATTAAGGGAAATATTATTAGAGGCAGTTACAGAGATTTCTTTAAAGATCTTAAAAAGCTCCTTCGAGGAATTCTCTGCTTCTATAATGCGAATGTTATAGTGGGATGCTTTGGAGGCTCGGATCATTCTATAATAGTTTTTTTGCGCTTCTTTGTAAAGGGTTTTAGTTTTTGGGCAAAAATTGATACGCCATGTCCGCTCAAGTTTTTTACAAGCGGATTTGGCTAGACGTAGTTCGTGAGTGAACCACGGATTAGCTTTATTGGCTCTCTTGATGTTAGTCAGCATACGAATCGGGGCAGTGCTATCTAAAGCAGTTGTGATGCATTTTTGTAGCTGACTATAAGCTGTTTCACAATCAGACCCTCCAGGAGGTCCAGCGTTATCAAATTTCTTAATAAAAGAGTCAAGGGAGAAATTTTTCCATTTTCTACATTGATAGCGATAAGCAGTATCAGAGCTGAGTTCGGTAGCAGGGATCTGTATTTGCATCGGAATCACGAAATGGTCAGACCAGGGTATCGGTAGAGGGGCCAGAGGGAGTACTCCAGTCCAGTTCCCAAAAATGGGGTCCAGCAAATGTCCTAATTGGTGAGTTGGGTCCTGGTTTTTAAGCTCTAGCTGTAAAGAGAGCAGATCAGACTTTATGTCAGCTGCCTCATTGTCAAGGGGGTTGTCAAAGTGGACATTCATGTCTCCCAACACTAGCAATCTGGATTTTCTCAGTGCTAGGTGAGTTGTAGCCTCCATAAGGCTAGATGTAAAGTCATAGAGTCTTCCTGGGGGTCGGTATATAAGGATACCCGAGAGGGAATATTTCGGCCCTATTAAGATGGTAAAGGAGCCTGCTTCACTATGATCTATCGAAAGAGGAGATAGGGAGCATTCTAAAGGTGCCCTAGTTGCTATAGCGATACCCCCACCTCTACCATCCTTCCTATCAAGTCTGGAGAGGGAGTATCCCGGTGGCAAGGCCTCAATTATGACAGGGTCAGAATGCTCATCTAACCAGGTCTCAGTGAGAAACAAGATATTGAGTTCTTCATCCTCAAGGAGATGATAGATTTGATTACAATGCTTCCTAAGGGATCTGCAATTCAATAATGCCGCTTTTAGCAGCCCTTTCGTGTTAGAAGTGGTGAGGCAATTATTATCAGGAGTGAAGGGACATATGTTGCAACCATGTAGCGATATAGCCTCCATAGAGTGTTTGCAGGGGAGTGCAGTATTAGGGCATAGATCCAGCAATACCTGTCTATCATACCGCCTCTCTTGGGACTTGAAGGTGACAGAGTCCGAAGCCCCGCGCCCCGTCCGGCCGCGGACGGGCGCAGACGGGCTTGCCTGAGGCGCGCCTTCGGCGCGCAAACGGCGCTCCCGCTGCGCTCTTCCGCTGCGCTTACGTGGGACGCACATTTATGGAAAGAGGATATGGGCGTGGCCTCGCATTACCAGCGATGGCGTCCGATGTTTACCCTTTCTACAGCGCTAGAATCCGCTGTTAGTAGGTGCCTGCTGGCGGGAAATGTCTACAACTAGCTCAGGTAGGTGCAGAGAATTAAAATACAAATAATCACAGTTTCACACAAAGTTTTATAAAAACGAGCAAATTACACCTCCGGCTTCCGCCTCAGAGGTCTATCTATTCCCTGACTGATAAAATATATCTTAGGAAAGAGTTTTCTATGCGTTGGATTGTGAGCGAATCAGTAAACCCCCAAACTCCTGCCCCATATACAACAGAAGAAACACATTTTGCCTTGTAGATCTTAATAAGCTCCTCTGGTGGTCTCTTTCCCAGCTTTCTAGCAAAGGTAGTTAGGGCTGCTGTTGTTCGTAGGAGTACCAGCTTTTTTGCTGAGACTTCTTGACCCCAGGTAACATTGTGTGCAAAAAGGATTCCCAAGTATGGGACGTCTTTGGTTGCCCCGATCTTCTGCCCTGCAACAAATATGTCTTTAGGTTTCTTAATGCTAGGTTCACAGCGCATAATGTATGTCTTGGAGGAGTTTATTCTCAGGCCAAGATTTTTCATAAAAAGAGAGAAGCTGTCTAACACTCTCTGAAGACTAACCTGTGTGCGGGACATCAACACTGCATCATCCGCATATAGGAGCGCAGGTATTGGACGTCCTCCCACTTGTGGAAAATCTTTGTTGTCTTTGAGAAGGGCGTTCCCCAGCTCATTAATATAGAGGTTAAAAAGAAACGGGGCCAGAACACAACCTTGTCTGACTCCTTGACCCTGTCACCAGGTAGGTCGCCCCCCTCAGCCACCACACGGTCCTCCTGTGCCGCTGTCCCGCTGCCGCTACCTGCTGTGACCAGGATCTGCTTGCTGCCTGAGTCCGACCTGTACTGTATTTCCACGGTTTGATTGACTGTTTTTGTTACCCTCTAGTGCCCTTTGTGCCCTCTCCCCCTGCCCCATTTTTCCTTCTGTATCACCCCCTGCCCCCTGTTTTCCCTTCTGTACCACCCCCCTCCCGCTCCCCTCCCTCACGCTTCCCGCCGCTGCCTCCCCTGCGGCCCCGACCCCCTGGTGCCCCATTCGCCGCCCCGCTCCCACCTCCCAGCTGCTCCTCCCTCCCACAGCCCCTCAGATGGAGGCCGTGCAGCGGCCGCGCGCAGCAGGCATACCTCTGGCGCGCCAAAGGTGCGCCAAAGGCAAGCCCGTCTGCGCCCATCCGCGCATGGACCGCGCCCAGCACCAGAACCCCTGGCCCCCGCCGAAACCAAGAAACCCGACGGAGATACGACCCCACCACCCTCCACGCACTCAACACCGGCCGACCATCTGCCTGCTACCAAGCCACTCCGAAGTGCACCCACGGACCCTTCTCCTGCCAAATCTGCAAATTCACCTGCGTCCGAACCTGCACAAACCACCACCCAGACCAGGCAACAACAACAAACACCTCAAGTGCATCCTGCTCAACACCGGCTACGTCTACAAGCATGCCCTCGAGCTCTGGGACCTCCTCGACACAACAGCACCAGACGTCGCCTTCCTCACAGAAACTTGGATGAACGCCTCCTCAGCCCCCGACATAGCCATAGTCATCCCGGACGGCTACAAGATCACCCGAAAGGACCGCGTCAACCAAACCGGAGGAGGAATCGCCATCATCTACAGGAACACCATCGGCGTCACAACCAACTCCGAAGATGCCCTCACCACCGCCGAACACCTACACTTCCAGATCCACACCGACCCCAAGACCACCCTCAGAGGAACCCTCATCTACAGACCCCCAGGCCCACGCACAAAATTCAGTGAAGCCATCGCTGACTTCAACAGCCCACATGCCCTGGCCTCATCAGACTACATCCTCCTAGGGGACCTGAACTTCCACTTGGAGAACAACAATGACAACAACACCACCACCCTGCTCGACAACCTCACCAACCTCGGACTCAAGCAACTGGTGAACACCCCCACCCACTACGCCGGCCACACGCTCGACCGCATCTTCTCTGCCAGCAGCAACGTTGCCTTCAGCCACTCCACCGGACTACACTGGACCGACCACAGCTGCATCCACTTTACCTTTAAGAAGACCACATCCCACCACCGCCCGCAACAGATCCCCCGTAGATGCTGGAGCAAAGTCACCGCAGACCAGCTAACCACATCACTGAGCCAGAACCAGGCAACAGGAAAACAACATGGTTCACCGACGACCTCAAAGAATCGAAGAAATCCTGCCGAACCCTCGAGAAAACCTGGCGCCGCGATCAGACGACAGAAAACATGACAGCCCCCAAGAACGCCACCAGCAAACACCACCAGCTGATCCGCACCACCAAAAAGACATTGTTCAAAGAACGGCTGGACAACAACACACACAACAGCGAGGAACTCTTCAGCATCGTAAAAGAGCTCTCCAATCCCAGCGCCAGCAGCAACGACATCACACTGTCGCAAGACCTCTGCAACTCCCTTGCCGCGTTCTTTCACCGCAAGATCGCCGATATCCACGACAACTTCGGCACCCAGACTCCGCCCCCAGCCACCGAACCAACGCCCCCTACCACCAACCTCAGCGCTTGGACTCCCATCAGCACCGAAGACACCGCTCACGCTATGAACACCATCCACTCCGGCTCTCCTTCCGACCCATGCCCTCACCACATCTTCAACAAAGCCAACACCATCATCGCTCCCCACCTACGGAACGTCATAAACAACTCCCTTGCGTCCACCACCTTCCCAGAGAGCTGGAAGCACACAGAGATCAACGCTTTACTGAAGAAACCCACAGCGGACCCTAAAGACCTCAAAAACGTCCACCCCATCTCTCTTCTTCCCTTCCCTGCAAAAGTTATCAAGAAGATTGTCAATAAACAGCTGACCACATTCCTCAAGGCCATTGGATCCCTCGACCCATCCCAGTCTGGATTTCGAGCCAACCACAGCACCGAGACCACCCTCATCACAGCCACCGACGACATCAGGACCCTGCTTGACAACGGGGAAACAACCGCCCTCATCCTCCTAGACCACCTTGTTCCTCTCTGACAGAACCCAGAGAGTCCGCCTCCCTCCCTTTCGCTCCGCGGCCACCGAGATCATCTGCGGCGTACCCCAAGGCTCATCGCTCAGCCCAACCCTCTTCAATATCTACATGAGCCCCCTCGCCACCATCGCACGCAAACACAACCTCAACATCATCTCATATGATGACGACACCCAGCTGATACTCTCCCTCACCAAAGACCCAGCCACCGCCAAACTCAACCTCCAGGAAGGAATGAAAAACGTCGCGGAATGGATGAAACTCAGCCGTCTGAAACTGAACTCAGACAAGACGGAGGTCCTCATCCTCGGACCATCCCCATCCACCTGGGACGACGCCTGGTGGCCCACAGCACTGGGCACCGCACAGACACCCACTGACCACGCACGCAACCTGGGATTCATCCTGGACTCTTCTCTCACGATGACCAAGCAAGTCAACGCCATCTCATCCTCATGCTTCAACACCCTGCACATGCTCCGTAAGATCTTCCGGTGGATCCCTACTGGAACTAGAAAGACGGTCACCCAGGCCCTCGTCACCAGCCGACTAGACTACGGGAACCCCCTAACACAGGAATCACAGTCAAACTTCAGAAAAGACTCCAACGCATACAGATCGCATCCGGATGACTCATCCTCGACATCCCCCGTCACAGCCACATATCAGCCCACCTGAGAGACCTGCACTGGCTCCCCATCAACAAAAGGATCACGTTCAGGCTCCTCACCCACACACACAAAGCACTCCATGACATAGGTCCCGAATACCTCAACAACCACCTCATGTTCTACACTCCAACACGCAAACCCTGCTCCGCCAGCCTCCGTCTCGCCACCGTCCCACGGATCCGCAGAACCACCGCCGGAGGAAGATCATTCTCCTACCTGGCGGCCAAGACGTGGAACTCCCTCCCAGCCCACCTACGACTGACCCAGGACCACCTCACATTCAGGAAACACCTCAAGACCTGGCTCTTCGAGCAGTAGCGGCACCCCCCCTCCCCCAGCGCCTTGAGACCCCTACAGGTGAGTAGCGCGCTCTACAAATGTATTGATTGATTAATTGATTGATTGACTCCACTCTTGATCGGAAATACAGCCGAACATTCGCCCTTCATGCACAACGCACACGTGCCTTGGCATCGCAATAAAACGCTTCAGAAAATAAGTAATCTGAACATCAACCCCCAAATCCTCTAAAATAAGCCATAGTTTACTGTGGATCACACAGTCAAATGCGGCTGTGAGATCCACGAAAGCTAAAAATAGGTTTCCCTGCTTTGCCCTTGTGTATTTCCCCACCAGGATTGATAGATTTATGCCCTGCTCTGTCGTTCCAAGCCCAGCACGGAAACCGTACTGCAGGTCAGACAAGACAGAGTTTTCCTCTGCCCAATCCTGGAGGCGTTCCAATATTATTCTACCTGTTACTTTTGTTTTGGCATCAAGTAATGAAATGGGCCTGTAGCATCCCGGGTCCTGCCTGTCCCCCTTTTTAAAAATGGGCAAAATGGTAGATTCTACCCAGGTAGGTAAAAAAGAGGTACTACTACTAGCTGTAATCACCTGGGCTATGATGGGCCCCCATAGAGAAATGTTAGATTTGAAAAAATCCACGGGGACCCCATCCGGCCCAGGGCCTTCCCTCCCAGAGTTCTGGATAGTGCCCACTCCACTTCATCTAGGGTGAACGACAAGCCAGAGTCGAGATGAGGTAAATTAAAATTATAATCCTCCAGATCATTACTACCCATCTCGTCAGATTTTCCCTTGCCATTATATACTCTTGAAAAATTCTCAATTCATTGATCCTCACTAATTGCTATTTCAATGGTTGGGCCAGCCTAAGGTGAGAGAAAAGGTGTTTTAACAACCTTCCAAAATGCCGAGCTATCATTCGCCAATGAGGCTGTGTGTAATGCCCTCCATGCTTCCTTCTTCAGGGTGTTTTTCCTTGCCTTAATTGCTTGTTTATATTTCCATCTAGCGGTCCTCGGATCAACCAAATTTCTAGGGGATTTATGTAACTCCCTTTTTAGGTGAGAATGTGCTTGCGTACACCTGGAGTCAAACCATCCACTCACATGTTTTTTACTGTTTATACAATTGAGGAGGGATTCTTTTATAGTTTGGGATATCACCAGGAAAGAGGCAAGAATCTTATCTGGGGCGGCTGTTTCAGACAAACATGTCTCGATGGCAAATTTACATCTGTCCACCACTTTCTTGATTATCGCTGCCTGGTCTACCATGGACCAGCGTAGAGAAAAACCATTTATGCTCCCCATAACTATATTTTCTAGCAACTGATCATTTGTGCTAAGTTTAACCGTTTTACCTGATGTTAACTTTATTGACAAGCACAAAGGGAAGTGGTCGCTAAGGGAGATATCTGAGACGTGGAATGAGTAAAGACTATGCTCGTGATTGCTTGACATTAAAACATAGTCTATGGTAGAGAATAAACCCCTACCACTGAAAGTCCAAGGCATAGAGACAGGTGTTGGACACAAATCATTAACAAGTCAAGAGAAAAAATCAATTCGTTTAGTTGTTCCCCTAGGGCAGAATGCCGGAAATGGGATGAGCATACCCCCTCTTCAATTGGGAACCCGCATAGATTATCCTCAGCATTAACACATAACGCACAATAAAAATCACCTGGCAATAGCATTATCGTTTCTTTCACCTTACTTCTGCTGATGGATTTACATTTTTTTTGTCATATTCTTTATAACAATTCCTACTTCGGCTTGGGGAATGTTATTGTAAAAATTGGTTAAAACTAAACAATGTTTTACATCTATGTCCAATATAAGTATTTGAAAAAAGTGGTCGTTAGCACACATCGTTATTTCCTTTATCTTCAGGGCACTCGATATGTAAGTGCAAAGACTACCCTTGGCCCTCCCACTCAAACCATCTATTGCTGGAATGTGATAAGTTCTATACCCATTCATATGGACCGCCTCTTTCAACCATGTTTATTGAAAACATAAACTTTCAACTTTTAAAACAAAATCCCACAACAGGTGATTGCTTAGCTTGGACCGGATGCCCGCAATGTTCCATGATGCGATATGACAGAGGGCTAGCTTGTCACCGTCTAAGGCAATTATAGGGGTTACTAACCCTAATGGATCCTCGGCTGCGTCGTAGAGTAGCTGTGGTACGTTTAGGCTACCCACGGGGTTAGGAAATAAATTCGTAATTAAAACTGTCTTCCCCGAGTCCTCTTCCCTTTGACAGCCATTAGAGGAAATAAAAGGGTAGTTATTTCCTGCCCTAATTAGTCCAAACTTGCTCTTGCTTTTGGGGGAATTAGGTTCAGAGTTGGGTTGAGGATAAGGGCCCAAAGCCAGTCAGTCAACATCCTCCAACAGGTTCAAAGCATCAAATCGATTACTCACAGGAATCCGGAATCTGGTCTTTCTATTCCCTCTATAATCGCCTCCTTCGAGTGGTGGCCAATAAAATTAAAATGTATTGGTGGTTGATAAAAGTAACCAAGGGGGAGAATATTGATGTCATTGGAGTTGAGAGACCCAGTACTTCCCCTGTCCAGGATTGCACGCACCAAAGATGTCGAACCGAAAGTTAACACAACACAATCGCCTTTTAAAGTTTTTGCCGAGGTGCCCACCCACCCTATTCTGCTTACCATTTTAAATTCAGAGAAGAGAGAGTTTGTAATACTGGTCCTTAGACCGAGGAAATATAAAGACTTATTCCTCAGGGTTGACCAATGTTCGAAGGCGTTATTTGGTAGAGGAGGTACGTTTGTCAGAATAATCTTATACAGGGTTGCTTCAGGGGGCAAGTTTAGGTTTTGTGGTGATTTCGTGGACCTATCCCGATGATCGGATAAGTTGGAACCTCTCAAAATCTTTATCTACATTTTGTCCAGGCTGCTTAGCGCCTAATGCGCCACTTTCTATGTTGGCTGCTTTACTGAGTTCTGGGATAGAGAGACATGTTTTTGGGGAGATGCCCAGATTGAATAGAGATGCGAGAAGTACTAGAAGTAATGTCATCAGATAGACTCCTAACTTGCGCTTGTCTAGGTTCGAAAGAACTCACAACTTGACCATACTCACTACTCTTCGCCCTGTTATTTGGCGCAGCTGATTTGGACTTAGGGTTAGTAGCAGGGGGGACCAATGGTTTACAGCTTACCATCTCCTCCACCTTGGTGAGCCTAGTTTCCACCATTGATATTTTTTGTAGGATCGGATCCAGTAATACTGTTATCATTGTCTCCGATCTACCCCAAAAATTCTCCTCTAGATTACTATCCACGATCTTTCCAGTCGTAGTAAGTGGGAAAGTGTTAGTAGCGTTAGAAGGGCCTTCATTATGTCCACTTGCATCTGCAGGGGTTCTCAATTTCTTCCCGTTTGTTTTTTACATAGATTTATTCTGTTTACATGGTCCACGATTCTTTCTATTTTTTGGGGGATCAGCCATGTGAGTTATACTTGCTTTAGCTTTCTGACCTCTAGTATTAACTTTGGGCCTAACAGGCCTTTGGTCTATGCTAGACGAAGGAATAGGAAGAGAATCGTCTATCACATACTCTGGGTCTTGTCGAAGTGACGAGCTAGCATGGAGAAAATCTGCCTTATGAGAAGTAATTACATTAGATTCGAAAAGTAATTGGGTCAGAGAAAGTCTATTCTGGGAGGGGAGAGGTTCAAGTGATAACCTACGTTCTGTAAGTTGAATCTCCTTAATTAGGACAGATTCTGCCCTATGTAAAAAAGCATCAAGGGTCCCTGCCGCACCTTGTCCTGTTTTCCTCTTATTCATGATGGAAAATATGTGATTGCAGAAATGTAACGTAATATGACAGTATCAACACCAAACTGTTACCGTTAGCATCGTATGGTAGACCCGCAACCAAGTTCTTAAGGGGGTGGCCCGGCCTGGCCTCAATCAGTCTCGGACGGGTGCAGACAGGCCCGCCCTTGGCCCGGGCTTTGCCCGGGCACGCCAGCGTGCGTGCCACGCCGCGGGAGCCATGGAATCCTTTTGTGCGCCTCCTGGCTCTGGACATTTGAGTCGGCGGCGTGCGCGCCGCGGGGGTGTAGGGAAGTGGCGTCCTGACTCTCCGCTCCGCTCCTGAGCTTCCTGGCGATAGCGGCTCCCAAACAACTGGCAAAAAGACTGCAGGTACGTGATATGGTGAGCTCCCGCACCGCAGGACCACAGAAAGTCTTTATTGCACCTCCTGGCGCTGGACACTTGCGTCAGCAGTGTGCGCGCCGCGGGGGGTGCAGGGAAGTGGAGTCCTGACTCTCCGCTCCGCTCCTGAGCTTCCTGGCGATAGCAGCCCCCAAACAACGGGCAAAAATACTGCAGGTACGTGATATGGTGAGCTCCCGCACCGCGGGAGCCCGGAAAGCCTTTTGTGCGCCTCCTGGCGCTGGACACTTGCGTCGGTGGTGTGCGCGCCACGGGGGGTGCAGGGAAGTAGAGTCCTGACTCTCCGCTCTGCTCCTGAACTTCCTGGCAACAGCGGCCCCCAAACAACGGGCAAAAAGACTGCAGGTACGTGATATGGTGAGCTTCCACGCCGCGGGAGCCCGGTAAGCCTTTTGTGCGCCTCCTGGTGCTGGACACTTGCGTCGGTGGCGTGCGCGCCACGGGGGTGCAGGGAAGTGGAGTCCTGATTCTCCACTCTGCTTCTGAGCTTCCTGGCAATAGCGGCCCCCAAACAACGGGCAAAAAGACTGCAGGTACGTGATATGGTGAGCTCTTGCGCCGCGGGAGCCCGGAAAGCGTTTTGTGCAGCTCCTGGCGCTGGACACTTGCGTCGGCAGCGTGCGCGCCACGGGGGGTGCAGGGAAGTGGAGTCCTGACTCTCCTCTCCGCTCCGCTCCTGAGCTTCCTGGCGATAGCGGCCCCCAAACAATGGGCAAAAAGACTGCAGGTACGTGATATGGTGAGATACCCTGAAGATAGTTACAAGGAATGTTGTGTCTTGCAATAAATTTACTGAAGGGGAGGTTTGAACAGCCATCCTCAACCAGAAGCCAGAAAAGGCTCCTGGACCTAATGGGGTTCCAGCTGATACATTCCAACTTGACCTATCTGTTTGGGTACATATACTAACAACAGCTTACAATGCAATCTGGCTCTAGCAGAAGGTACCGGCTTGTTGGAAATCAGCAGTTATTGTACCAATTCATAAGAAAGCGCCACATAATGATCCTGCAAACAACTGCCTAATTGCTTTGTTTGATGCAATAGGCAAGATTTATGGCAATTTGTTACTTACCCATCTGAGAAGCTGGGTTAGAAACAATGAGATTCTAACCACTTCACAAGCAAGTGTTAAAAAATCCCAAAGTACCATAGATCAAGCAATGTGTTTGTATAACCTTGCTTGAATACACCTTTTTAAAGGACTTAAGGTTGGAATTGCTGTTCATTGACCTAAAAACGGCCTTCGATGCTGTTGATCGACACCTGCTTTGGCAGAACCTATCTTCTGGCATCTGCAATTATATTATTCCATGATGGAAATTCATAATCAGTCCGATATGGCAAGAGGAGAAACAACTGCTAGCTTTGGTGTCAACGTTCAGGTCAGACAAGATTGCGTTCTGGCCCCAGCCTTCTCTATTATTTTCATCAATGATTTATATAATTGTTTGCATTCCCTAAACCTTGATATGGAGGCAAATGGTAGGCAAAAATAGCAATCTTGCTATTTGCTGATGATAGTCTCATATAGAAATTGCCATGCACAAAATCCTCAGTAGATTTGACGATTCCTGCAATGTGAAGAATACCATGATGACCAACACCTCGAAAATAAAGTATGTGATTTTGAATAGCAGAGCCAAGCCCAGGAACACAATTAAAACCCAAAGAACTCTATTCAAGCACATAGTGAATTATGATTATCATGGGATAGAATTCAACACAAATATGGCCTGGTCTCCACATTTGTGAAAAGGCATAGCTACACAGCGTCAATATGCCAATGCCGTACTAAAATTCTCTTTAATAACTGCACCCTCCAGTCTATTGCCTCTGCCCTTGAGGCATATAGAGAATAAGCTGTAGAAACTGGGATCTATGGGGCAATGCTGTGGGGCCATAAGAAAGTCATGAGCTGGTTAAGATCTAAGAATCATTTTTGGCGATGACTCCTTCACCCTGGCCCAGGGATCTCAATGGATGCACCCAGGATGGAGCTGGGTCTTATTTCTGTTGACCAGTGACTAGCTCTCCAAAGTTTTTTAAACAGGATCAGAATATGGGCCAAGCCTGAGCTGAGTAACTATCTGAAAATCAGGGGGGCAGAGCTTGCCTGGCTCAAAGATGTCCGGGGCTTAGTGTAGCTCCGTGAGCCCAGAAATTAATCCTTAATAATCCTGCTTCCCTTAGCTTAAATTACCTTTTTTCTACACCTGCCTGGGATGTCTACTAGCCCGGGGAGACAATTGCTTCAGTATACCGAGCGAAAACAATGACAGGAGAGCTGTAGACGAGAGCCCGTCTCCTGACTCAGAGAGCGGCCTACGTCCGGTCTTACAGAAAAACGCACTCACGGCTCAGTGATCAGCGCTGCAGCGAACGCTAGGTGGAACGGAGTGGCCTTGACGGCGAAGCAGCTGGGAGCTGCTGTGGAGCCTCCGAGTCGCAGTGTTCACTTTGTTGCCAGAGCAGGAAGATACCCTTCCGGAGTCCCTGAGGGCCTACAAGACACCAGGGCGTCACGCTGGAGAGAACCTGAGCCGGCGACTCATGGACAGCGTGGAGCTGCGAGGTAGGGGGGCACTGCCAGGGGCTGGGGCGAGCAGTGGGTCCCTTCCCGAGGTGTCAACCACTGAGACCCTCCTGACAGCTAGCGACATATCCCCACAGTTGATGTGAGGCCTGGGTGGCTCAGGCCTGCTCCCTGGTCTCCACTGACGCCCCACGCTCTTCTACTTGGCGGCATCTGCCAACGTGATTCCACCTCTACACTTGGAAGGGGTCTGGGAGACAGCACCTTCGAGTGGGGGGGGCCACCTCACTGCCCACAGTGAAGAGAAACTCAAATCAAGGAGGATATCAAGGCCAGAGGCCACCGAGAAAACCGCTGGAGTGTGGTGAGCTGCTTGCGAGGGCTGTGGCAGACATGTAGGAGCACGCATTGGACTCAGCTGAAGCCCTAAATTCCTTAAAACTCTTGATGCGTACCAGGCCGCTTTGGCTCGGACCGTGGAGCATGGTGGGGATCGCACATGCGGCAGAAGGTGCCATGCTAATATGAGTAGGCCTCTCGCCGTCTGGGAAACCACGAGCCATAGAGCTGTACATTGCGGAGGCAGGGGGGCGCCCTCCTCTTATTGACCTGCTGCTCGTTCCTACCCTCATCATGGGCAGAACAGGAAAGTCCCAATCCAAGCTTCAATTTGAGCCATGCAAGACCCCCAGGCAGCAGGACATAGAGAAAAATGCATCGGAATCAGGTTCTGAGGTGGGAGGCTCATCTGTAGACTCAGGCTTTAAGTAAATACTCTCGGCTATGCAATGCAGCCTGACCAAGATCAATGGGAAAATTGATGCTATCACATTTTGGATGGATCGGATGTCCGAACACCTGGTCAAGCACACAGAATGTCTAGACACGGTGGAGAGAAGGGTCTCTGACGCAGAAGATGCGTTAAATTCCAATTTGCTCTCAACCATGAACATAGACAAGCGACTGCTCAAAGTGCAAGCTAAGGCAGAAGATATGGAGGTGTGCTGCAGGAGAAACAATGTACACATAGTCTGAATTGTGGAGTCAACAAATATTCAGAATATGGATTTGTTTGTCGAGAAATTGCTGGTAACACTTCTGGGCAGAGATACCTTTTCAGACATTTTCATCATAGAACGCGCATATCGTTCCCAGGCTCCTAGACTGGTGCTGGGCGCCCCCCCCCATGCTCCATCATCGCGAGGGTACTCAATTACAGAGATAGAGATGCAACCCTCTGGAGGGTCAGAGAGCTACAATCCCTGAGGTATGAGGAAATTGACGTTTCCATCTACCCTGACTTCACACAGCAGGTGCAGGAGGCACCTCGCCAATTTTTACCAGTGAAAAAGAGGCTTCGGGATCTCAACCTAGACTACAACATGATGTACACGGCAAAGCTGAAGATACATGCAGATGGAAAGGCACATATCTTCACTGAACTAAAGAAAGCATTGCAATAAAAAAAAAGATAAAGTGATGGTCTCCGTGGGGGATCCCCGAGGTCCTGTGCTGCCTTTCCGGACCCAGAGGAACAATGACTTGATTCTCGATATTCTGCAGTAATCAGGTAGTGAGTATCATGCAGTTGATCCCATGTTGGTTGGAAAGGGGGTTGTGTTTGATGGAAGAAGTGTGTGCAATACAACTGTAAGCACAGACATCTCTGATGGACAAGGAAAATGGGGGCGCTCACTGTCTCATTCTCTCCCACTCTCACTCCCAGTTAAGCTGCTGTCATGCTAATTGATGATCACACAGCTGTTTGTTATCTAGTAGTTATGGATAAGGGCAGAGTCTGAAATATATATGTATCGGGGGGGGGGGTTACGCGGGGTCATCCCCCTCAATATCAATTCCCCTGTCTGCACAACAGAAATACCCCTGCCTGAAGGATGTTAGCGGGAGGCAAGCAGACCAATAACAAGGCGGGGGTGGGAACCGATGGGTGATAAGTTAGGGAAGCATATTTCATCCCTTTAGACATGGGCTTGACCGGCTACGGGCAAGTTAGAATGCAGGCAACATCTGCCCCTGTGTGTGTTCCACCTGGTGTTATTGTAATTACTTGTTTTTCCACAATAGAGTTGTGTCAAATATTTTGAAGGGAGGGAGGGTTTGGGGTTGATTATGCTAGGTTGAGGATGTCAGAGCGTGGGAGGGGTACATGTTCAAATCCTACACCAAGGGGTACGGGCACATAAGATCAGACAAATGGCACACACTGCACACAAGTCAGACGCTCTTAATGAACATGCAGAATATTCACTACTGAGATCCCGAGAAAATGAGTAAAAGAATTAGGCTCTGGACGTGGAATGTCCAAGGTCTTAATGACCACAGAAAACTATGCAGGGTTGTGGCTTCCCTAAAAAGGCACCAGGTTCATGTTGCGATGATCCAGGAAACCCACTTAGCCCCCCACAATAAGATGTTATCCACAAGACAAATACAAGGACAGTTTCGGGCTGCAGGCTTCACTTCTCACCCAAGGGGCGTCCTCACATGGGTAAAGCCTAAAACAGGCCTTACACTGCTAGAAATAAAGATAGATCCCAATGATAGATTCATCAGTACCAGATTTCGTAATGATGAGTTTAATGCGATGCTGGGGAACATATATGGCCCTAATCACGATGATCCACAAATCTGGGGTGGGGACTCCAATTGCATATTAGACCCTGCGTGTGACAGGTCCAAGGTACAGACTAGACGGCCTGCGGAGGTTGCAGTAGCAATAAAAGACAGTATGGATCAGTTGGGGCTGATAGATGTTTGGAGACAGCGTGCAAACGTCACCCCTGGATATACACACTATTCAGCACCTCACGACATGCATAGCAGAATAGATTACTGGCTGACATCTAGAAGTCTCCTTCCACAGGTCACTTCCTGTGAACCTTTCCCAAGAACCTACTCTGATCATACTCCAGTACAGTTAGACCTAGAGATACCTGCAGAGCACTTTGCTCCTTTTACATGGAGGTTTTTCCCTTTTTTCTTGCTAGACCCGGTGTTTTTATGCGGAAATGTTACTTTGAGGATAATATAGGATCAGTCGCTTCCTTATTTAACAGTCTGGGAAGCCTTCACGGTGTACATAAGGGGGGTGCCATCTCAAAGCATGCAGGTGTGTTACGCTCCAGTCGAGATAGACTTGCACGATTAGAGGAAGAAATAAATCGCCTGGAGTGGGATCACCTACAGACTTGCGATAATAAGTGAGTAGACGATATTAAACAAACTCTTGAGGAGTATCATGACGCTGCAGACAGTCAAGCACGTAGGCAAATATGCTACTGCGCGGATATAGGGAGAGGGCGAACGCCTAGGGACCATACAAGCAAGCCTGCAGCGCCCCAAATGGGAGGCCAACACTATTATTGAAATAACAATTGAGGACGGCAAGCTGGTTCACAATGCAAAGGGGATAGCTGAAAGGTTCAGCAGGTACTATGCAGATTTATATAGGTCTAGGACTGCGCAAGATTATAGAGCCATAGAAGAATACTTGGCACATATCCAGATGGCATGGCTGACTGACTCACATAGAGAACACCTCATGGCCTCTCTATACCCCAGAGAGATTCGGGTTGCGATTGCGTCCATGCGATCAAGGACTGCACCTGGCACTGATGGTTTAATTGTAGCCTTTTACAAAGCTTATCATGACCTTCTCATACCGCATCTAGTCACTCTATTTGAGGAAAAGGCAAAACATAAAACGATGCCCCCATTGAAGCGAGAGGCTATAATTGTCACCATTCTTAAGCCAGGGAAATCCCCAACTGACTGCTCATCATACAGACCCTTGTCACTTTTGAATGAGGACAAAAAACTCTTTGTTAAAATACTCACTAACCAAATAGCCTCCCTGATTCCGATGCTAGTAGGTGCGGAACAGGCCAGCTTTGTCCCGAGTCACAATTTAACTCTCAATCTCAGAACTGTCTTTGGCACTATCCAACATATAAGCCCAGAAGTCAAAGCTGCAGCAGTTTTTTGGGATGCTGAGAAAGCGTTTGACTCTGTGGAATGCCCATTCATTGAAGCGGTATTGCGACACATTGGTGTTGGTGAGATCCTTCTCTAGCTAGTAAAGGTATTATATGAAGCCCCGGTTGCCAGAATCAGATTGGGAAATAGAGTTACATCTTCAATTTCCATCTCCAGATACTCGCCTGGGATTCTCCCTATCCCCATTGTTGTATGCACTGGTAACAGAACCCCTGTTGTGCGCATTGAGAGAGTTTGATGGTCATAGAGGCATGCCCTTCCCAGGCTATCAGTTGATTGCTTTAGCATACGCTGATGATATGCATCTATATGTGAGGGATTCTGAACTCACCTCACAGTGTTACTCACGGAGTTGGTTCGGGCAGCAGTTCAGTTGAAAAATTATTTAGGTCAAAACATAAACTTTTCAATTAACCCCAATGACAGTCCCAGTTCATCTGGAATTCCCACTGCAGTGGACCATGGATTTGGTCTGCTATTTGGGTATACAAATACACACTCACTCTGCAGGAGTACTTATAGACAAATATGGCAAAGCTATGGGCAAGCTCGAAGAGGACATGAGTAAATGGATAAGATTGCCACTCTCGTTGTTGTGGTGAGTTTCGCTAATTAAAATTGTCATCCTTCCAAGGTTTCTATTTCTCTTTCAAAATACTCCCATGCTTCTCCCGGCACACATATTTGCCAAGATCAGGTCGCTCCTGATTAAGCTAGCCTGGGCTGGTAAGCAACCTCAGGTTAAGTGGGAAATGCTTACTCTTACATATTCCAGGCCTAGATTTATATTACAGGGCAGCCCTGAGCTCGCTTGCCCATGCATGGATGCACGGCCTGCACTACCTCCCACATTTATACATAGAGAAAGTTGCTGCTGACCAGATCACCGCAGTAATATTTAGTACACTGACTAGAGCACACAGCACTATATATTTCCTCAACCTTACTATACATGGCTGGCGAAATTTCTTAGATAGACAAGCTGGCGCGCTCATGTACTACCCCCTGATTCCACTAGAATGGTGTACCTGGCTCCCAATGGGAAAAGATAGGGAAGTCTCTAAAGCCCTGAAAAGGGTGTGCATCGTGGAAGTAGGTGACCTGTTCATGAAGAGTGTTCTATGCAAGTGCGAGGATATCTCAGTGGAGGGGCATGAGCATTTGAGACTAGTTCAGTACCAAGCCCAGGCAAAGTACTCCGCTCCACCAGCGGAGCTTGCAATGTTTTGTGTCCAGGGACTGAGCAACCTAAGTGTTTTTAGGCACACATGGGTGATTTCATGTACACAGTGCGTGTATCATCAGCAGTCCTTCAGGCGTAACATTGTGTTATTTCATTTTTTTCATAGCTCTTTTGGTTGTGGAGAAATATGCTTCTTAGTCGAGGTATGTTCAGATTCACTGTGCATACAATCAATAAATATGGTGAAGGGTGAGCATGGATAACGCATGGCTTATGAAGTTGGTATAAAGCTTCACTCTTATCTCTAGCAACCCATCACCATCTGTGGGCTGTTGACCTTACAGTACAAGGTGCAGGTGCACTAGTATGATTGTACCTCAGTGGTTTTAGTATCTAATTCACATTTATCTTTGCACATTTCCTTTTTAGTAGTTTTTATTTCATTTGGTCCTCATGTTGGCAGGCAATGGGATCCTTAACTGAAGCATGTCCGCAATTTTCACACTAATGTGCATTGTAGATATATTGTATTCATGTTTTATTGATTGGCGCTTTTTGCAGGTGGCCGACAACAGCTTCATTTTTTTGCAAACTGTTCCCCTGACAAAGGGTTTTCTTAAACCTGAAATGCATTGGGCAGCATAAGAAGCACTTGTATCAAGATGTTTATTTAGCTTTGAATTGTGTAAGCATATATGTTTGAAGAATGTGAAGTAACATTGATTCACGCAAATGCATTGAAAAATGTATATTGATGATGTTGGTAAATCATTAAATATACACAATATTTTTCTGACAAATTTTATGAATTTTATTTGACACAATTGATAAGTATTACAACTGTTCAGAACCCCTGATGGGTCACAACATAGTGCGCTTTGTAAAAAGTGTGCAGGTCTCTGCACACTAAGCTTTGCAAAAGTTTTATTTTGCCAGTCGAATTGGCAGTTTAAATCTGCACAAAGGCTGCAATGGCAGGCGAAAGATATGTTTTACAAGGCACAATGGGTCACACAATTAGTGCTGCAAGTCCATTAGAAGTATTTGATTTACAGGTCCTTGGTACATGTTGTACCACTTTACTAAGGACCTAACTGCAAATGAATGTGCTGATCAGGTGTATACCAATTTTACCATATTTTGAGGAGTGAGCACACACATGTTAGCACTGGTTAGCAGTGGTAAAGTGCACAGAGTCCTAAAGCCAACAAAAATAAATTTCAGCAAACATGCGGGGAGTAGGCAAAACATTTGGGGTAAGACCACTTTTAAGCTGACAAGTCTAACATGGATTTAGAATAGGATTTTTGCCAATGAATAAGTATACCAACACTTGGTCCAACAGATGGAGTAGCTCAGTGGCCTGTAGCTGTGAGTTGTGGGTGATGAATCGCTCATGTATTTTATATTGCTTTGCTCTTTTACTTTGCAAGATATTAGCTTCACCTTCTTTTCACCAGCTATATATCCAGCTATTGTAAGAATACCTTGGCCTTATGCATGGGTTCTGATTCTGACCTGATACATTTTTAACCAGATCTCTTCCTGCATCTATACAGCTTTGAATGCCACCAGGCTGGTATATTTGCTAGTTTCACTATCCAAGGCTTGTGATTTGAAGAATTTTCTACCTGCACTTTTACACTTTAGTTCTTTGCACTGGCACTTATCATACATTATTTACATTCCTGTTACTGCATAACTAAAAGTATGGTCAGATCTTTTTCAGAAACAGAATTGGCACTTTATTGTTAGTCATTTTACATCAGGGATCACAGTATTGTACGAGTATAGATATTATATTGCTTGATTCTTTTCAGTAACCGAACATGCACTGTTCCTACATGTCAGGATATGTTATTTAATGTTGGATTGTTTAAGGTTGGTCTACTATTTTTTTAAAATTAGATTTCAGCCCTGCTAATGTATCATATCATGTGTTCTCTGTAAGTGCAGCTAGTACGTCACGATAGTTGTTATTTGGGAAGGATGTTCTTAGGTATAAGGAATCAACACTTGCACTTTATTATCCAGCTTTTACTAGGAATTATATTCATCCTCTTTAATATTAAGCAGATCTGGGGGAGGGCAGCAATTATATCAATGTTGGTCGTTGCTTATGATAATGTAGTTATTTTGAAATGTTGCTTCATGCATAATTTTTACATGAACTTTTGTTGTGTATTACACTTGTAAGCTGAAACAATAAATTTGATGATGATGATAAAAGGCAGTACATATGCCATATGACATTGGATTCCATTATTCATGGCCTTAACGGGTTAAGTTCAACATATAACGTCTATAAAGATTTTCAGTAACGCTTGGAAGAGTTATACCCCAGGTACTTAGATGTGCATCATGATATCCCTTTCCTCAAACCACTAGAGGTAACCATCATGTATAGTAAGAAGCAGTCTAATAACAACTAAATATCCTTCTGTAACTCACTGCCAGACTGATCTCTATATATGTTACAGCTAGATCACCCTCTCTTGGCATACTTTCCTTACTTCATACTCTCAGAGGGTAAATACCTTTCAGCTCTAAAAGTCCACTTCTGGTTTGAGTTAATGTGCCTTAATGTTTGAAAGACACTCCGTATTAGCTTCCCATCAAGTGGATTGACTCTTTCGCAATAGCTCTTTGGAGGCATTACATTTGCTAAGTATAGGAGTCTGAGAAGGTAAAACACTGCATCCATTTCTACCGGATCCTGCCTAATTGTGGCTTGCCATGCTCTTCAGAACTCCAGGACATCTTTGTGGAATCTTTTTTCAAAGAGCCCTGTAGATTACCCACACTCCCAACACCTGCAGCAAACGCTTCACATCTATACAATTCCATGTCTCCTTTTATCCAGCACTCCCCAACCTCTTTTCTAAAAATACAAATGGGTTCTTGTGATTTATGTTCCTGCCTTGGGTTAGTTCATATCATCATGATCCTCATGCATTTGTAAATTGCTAAATACTTTCAGGCTGCGTCACAAAAGGCAATTTTCCACGATTTTATGAAGGGCCCAAGCTGCTCTGTGCTGATAGGGAGTTCCAAAGAGTGTGGGCTTCAGATGAGAAGGTTTGGCCTTCTGCTTCTATCTGTGTTTTTTTTAATGGTTTTGGAAGACGTTTGTTGCTGGACTTTAGTGTTCTTAATGAGATAATTTGCAGGCTGGGCCACACAAAGGTTTATATACTAGTATGATGGACTAAAATGTAAATATTTCCACTGGCAGCCTGCTGATCTGTCTTAGAGTTGTGTGTAATATGGCTACATTTGCAGTGGTGGTCACCATAAACAAAGGGTGGTAGGGCGGGAGGGGTCGCATAGGGGAGAAAGGTTTAGAAATACTTTTTTTTTTTTTTTTTTTAAATCTTACCTTTAGCCGCTCTCCGCCTCCAGCGTTGCGTCGTGTTGTACCGCCTCTCCCCTTTCTGCCTGGTCCCAGCAGCCCCTGGGACAAACTCCCATCCAATACTTGTGCTGAGATTGGCCTGCGTGGGCTAGAATGATGCTCCACTCAGGCGCATGTACGTTTTGGTCGGCCTGAGACGGACGGACATATACACATGAGCACTTAGGGAGTGGAGTGCATGTAGCACTCCTCCTTCCCCCTCCCATGCCTTGGCCCCACCCCTCCCGACATCACTGGCTCAGAGCCATCAAATGCAAAATAAAACGATGCAAGAATATTGTTTTCTTTTTCATTTGCTGTCTCTGAGCCAGGCAGTGGGTCGACGCTCCTCCACCATTGCGTTGGAGCCGCCACTGTACATTTGAGATATTAGCTTCTGCCCTGGCCGCAAAGTTTTGCATAATCGGGATCCGACTGATGCTTTTTTCTGCACTGAAAGAGTCTCTGCTGCTTGTTAGAGCACGATTTTTGCTTTAGAAATCTCCTTGAATAAAAGAAAAATACAACAAACTTTAATATTGCGGGTGGGAAGTTCAGATGAGCTATCAGCAGCATCTTGCCACTGATCCAAAAACCCACACAAGAGGAAATTGATTCCTGAACATTCGCTGATTGACTGACACAGAGGATGCTTTAAGCCATCAGTGACCGTATTCGATTCCATCTACAAAACTTGTTTGGCCTTTTCAGAAAATTGTGTGCCCTAATTCAAACACTTGATTCACAGAAGACAAATATTTGTGTCACAAGAATTGCAGTGCCTGAACTGTCTACTAATTAATGTACACTTTCAAAGTATTAGGCCACAGAATGTATGTGCTCTAAAATAAATTATCATCACAATTTTAATTTAGTTCTAAAACAAGATGAATTTGTTTTATATAACGCTTTTGCCATTTCTAAGCACTTTAAAGACATAGTTTATCGTTGCCCAGTTTATGGTGCTCAGCCTTGCCAGGATTCAAATGTTGACCTTTTTAGGTCAAGTATTCGAGATCTCTTGTATATACTTATATGCACGTTGTGGGCTCTGGAGATCAGCCCTAGGACTTGTCTGCTTCTGCTTAGGGACTTTTTTCTGTTCAACTGCCTCTATTTAACTGTCTTGATAGAAAACGACCAGTAGAGTTCAGTAAAATACCAGAATCACTTTAGCATTCTCTAGATTCCAGTCCACAGAAATTGTCCTCCACGAGCACCCATAGACAATAATATTTTTTTCAAATCTGGTATTCTCAGTGATATGATCATCGAAGGCCCTGATTTTAAATTAAAAGCAGAGCTTTGGACTATAACATTTCCCGCTGAAAGGCAATATTTCTCTCCATGTGTTCCCATACCTGACGTGTCACGCAGTTTGGTGCTTACATTCCCTCCATGTTAAAGAACAATAGATGTTTCAGCACCCAGGCTAATGTGTTGCATAGCTAAATACATATAAGGTCCCAAAGGCGAGACCAATTGCATTGAGAGTGCTTGTTAAATGCATTTGTCACTGGCAATTATCCTACTTTCTCAGTTCTTCTACCTGGTATAATAATATCAAATCTGGTGTCATTTCATTTTCTTGCAGGCAAAATCATATTAAAACCAGCAACCATCATATACCAGTGTACCTCTGATAAATGTGCATGGTGCTTGAACTTTCAAGCGTTCTGTGTATGTGCATGCTAAACAGCTTGCCAGTAGTGTTTGTCAATGAGGAAATGGATGCTTAAAGTACAGGTAGCGGTGCTGATATATGTTTTGGCTGATAATGGCATACTGATAGCATGTGCAAGGCCAGTAATGCACAGGCCAGTAAGAACTTAGGGCTTGATTATGAGTTCGGTGGGCCATCGGACCTCCAAATGGTCTGACTGCTGTATTACAAGTGCGGCGGGGAGACCATTTTTGGACAGCCCCAACTGCCGTGGAACCTCATTCCCTGGAAGTGCCATGGCAGTCAGGGGCACCAGTATGCTCCTGTGTGCATGCACACCCAGTGCGTGCATGGCATAGAGTATATAGTCCATGCCATGCAGGAACTTGCCTTGACGTACCCATTGCAGTGCCTTTTTCATAGGGACCGCCGTGGGAACGCCAAAAGACTAACTACCAGACCTGGAGAAAACTCCTAATCTGGCAGCCGGCGGACGGTCAACTTTGGCGGTGTGGGAGCGGGGCTGATGGTTCATGTGGCCTCACTTCGTTCACCAGATTTGCTGAACACAGCTGAGATTTCAACAATATGTTAACTGTGTTGTTCCTTCACTTTTGCAGAGGGAGCAAAGAGAGGGTAACCAGGATGGAGAAATCTGGGCCTAACTTTCATCATGGGAGCAGCATGTCCCTGTGTTATGCCCCTGGAGCTAAAAGCAGGTGACGTCTCTTAGTGGAATACCAAGGAAAACGTAAATGGAAGTCCAGTAAAATGTGGGGACGCAATATTGGGATTTTTTCAGGCCACCCAGACAGAGGACTTCTGTGATATATGTCACCCATTCACCTGTCATCATGAAGTTGTCATTCCTCAAAATATACTGGGGTTTCTGATCATCATTAATACCATTCATTAACTCCATATTGATCCCCTATTTTGAACACAGAAGCATGAGTCATAATTAGTTTTGGCAGCCATTTTTGCTATTTGCCACTGTGGTTCTTGAGGGCAGCATTGATTCCTCGCACAATGCCTCGATATGCCTATGTCATCAGTGAAATGTAACTGAGCACAACAGGAACATTTGGATGAGCTAAAGTTTTTGACTTCACCCACCAGGGCCGGACTGGCCGTAGCGGGCACCGGGCAATCCCCCGGTGCGCCGCACGGGTGGGGGCCGGTTTGGGGCCCCTGGGGGCCGATTTTGTTACAGGGCCGTTTTTGCAGCATAGCTGCAAAATCGGCCCTGTAACAAAATCGGCTGAAAACCGGCCCAGTTAAAGAGCTCGGCGGCACCCCCAACCCCCTGCGGGGGAGGGAGGGGGCGGCCGAGCACTTTGCCAGGGCTGGTTTTGGTTCCCAGTCCGGCCCTGCGATGATTATACTATGTATATGGAGGCCAACGTGCCCAGCAATCCGAAATAAAGCCCCAAAACAAAACCTCAGATGTGACAACAAAATAATGAACACAATCAAGAACCTTTACTGAAATAAAAAGCCTGTCAACAACAACAGCAAAAAAACATTTATTGTTGAGAAGTTGCGATAATAGAAACGGATATTGTGTTCTTCTCTGTGTGAAAGATTGAACTTCTCGATGTAACTCGATAATGAGTACTTAGCATAGCTTATCCGTTGAAATACAACATTCAGAGCCCTTGATCTAGAGATATCTAGAGGTAGAAAAAGAATCTTGTCGTCCAAGCCATTGGTAAATCGTTTTTATGTATTCATGTAATTTGGACAATGTTTTAAATGTAGTCTTCAAATGCTTTATTGTCCCACAGTCCCTCAAATAAAACCAACCTCGCCTGCCACACCTCCCAAAAAAAAATAACTGAACAATCCCCATCAAAATGACAAACATGTTTTTTTTTCACATAAAATGTTAAATACCGAAAGCAAGCGACATACTTTTAGAGGAGATTGAGAGACCAATATAGACAAACCAGAAACGCAGTACAGCTTTTCAGTTTATTAAAATACCTGGGTGCAGTACACAATGAAAACATAACAAGCCAGCAAAATATTTCACATGATATTGGAGGCTAGAGGAGCAGTTAAAAAAAATGTTTCAAGTGCCAACGTCATTGTTACTTTTTATCAATAATACCGATATGTGAAATAAAGATAAACTGCAGACTAAAGTAATTCTGACAAAAGTTGATTATCACTCCTGTCTTTTATATTTTCACACCATCATACCTGGCTTGCAATTAGGAATGTATGAGATCACCCACTTGACCTGGATTTTAACAGGGTTTGCTAATGGTGTTGTAAAAGAAATGATGGCACTTGGCAGTTATGAACATATTTAACATTTCCACCATTACAGATACTTTTACAGATCCCTTTTAAAAGTCCCCTCGATCACATGATTGCCAGCATGCTATAGGCATACCCGTCAGCCTAAAATGATCCTTTATAAGAATTGATGGAGTGATCTGTTGGGATTAGTTGGAGGTCTTTTTTGATATCTACCTCCAACCAGGACATATTTGACCTAAAGACTGTGGCTGAGAAACTAAGGGCTCGATTTTGATCTTGGCAGATGGCCCGTCCTCTATCAGGGAGATGGAGTAAATTACTCTGTCACCCTGATGAAGGTGCCACTTACCAAATTTTGATATGTCTTTCAACCCTACAGACATTTCATGTATTGACAAGATCTGCCATCAAAGTGGTTCCTTTTAACAAATGCATTGTAGCTTTGCCAGACAGCTCCGTCACATATGACGGAGCTGTATGGCATTGTTCCAATTTGTTTGCTTTTCAAAAAGAAAATCCCCAATTGAGATTTTCTTGTTGAAAACAAAAAGAAACCAGAAAAATGCCCCCTCTCACCATGGGAGTTTCCTTCCATGGGGAAGAGGGCATTGAGCGCTTTTCACAGAGCCTTACTGCCAAGATTTTCCTGGCAGTGACAAGCATTGAAAAACAGTAATATGTTTGCCCATCTAAATTAGGTTGGCAGACATATAGCCAAATATCCAATGGCCTGATGGATTAAAGTTTGACCACAGCTAAGATGGGGTAGTCTCCAACGTTGTAAAATGTGATTCACTTGAATCAAAATCGTCCGTTGCCATGGAGTTCTCTGCCAACAGCCTGCCATCTGCATGTCAAATTCAGCAGTCTCAGCAGCTGACGAGCATACTCATGTTTACTGGAGAAAATACTTGAGGAGTAAATTGCCTCTCTTCTCCCCATACTCCAGTTGCAAGTATCTATACTTCCCAATCTATTGGGTGTGGGCTATGGACAATAGACTAGTTAGGGAGCATATTTTTATTATCTTCTGTCATACTGCTAATTGTTGCGTGTATGAACCTAAACCCATTTGAACATGCAGCTTTTTAAGGTTGGTGATTGTGGATCTAAGGTGGTTCTCATCTCCTTGTCTTATTGGTTGAGTCCACGTTAGTAAATCCGTGGCAAAAACTTGTATGGTTGCTTTCAAGGCATCCCATACAATCCTACTATTGGCTGTTTCTTGGTTAACTTCAATTCATTAATTCACCTAGGCCTTCCGTTTGTTTATATTTTGTTGGACCTGAGGCAGGTACATCTGAACTGCAATTATTCTAGTAGGAATTTCTAAGTTCATAGATAGCAGAGCATGATTTGATATCCAGGTCAGGTGAAAAGTAACAAACCAAGGTGCTAACCTTTTACTTATCAAAAAATAGTCAAGCCTTGAGTAATGTTTGTGGGCACGCACTTTATTACTGAAATGGCTTGCCTGGTTTTGTTTATACAGATTAGGGCATTTACATGTCTAGTGCCTAAGATCAGGGATTGTTTGCAGATGGAGTTTCCACAATTATGTATTCCCCAGGTTTACTCAATAGATGTGCATGTATTTTAGTCAACATGGTAGGGTCGTCTATATCTGCACCATAAGCAGAATCTAGATTTGATGAAGTTGCAGTGTAAATTTTACCTATCTCCCACTGTGAGAAATGATCAGAAAATGAGGTTCGAAAAGGAGATCTGTAGTCCCTTTAAACACTGAATTAAGAGAACTATTGTAGATAAGTTTGGGACTGACTTGTTTATATAATAAGTTATCTTTGTTACATAGTTGGGTTTCTTGTAAGTAGGCAATTTCTGGTTTCAGCCTATTCAGTTGTTGACAAGTCATTTTTGTTTTATTTTATAATTCAGCCCCTTGACATTTAACATGACTATCCTTATACATGAATAAGTCATATGTAAGATTAAACACTTGTCTAGTTCCATCTGTGATAATCCCTTTAATGATCCTTGCCTTTTTTTGATACATTTGTACCCTCCACCATCCTCCAACATTGTGCTTGGCCAAGGTTTCTGCCCATTGCCTGAGTCCTGCAGATGTTCCACACCTCAAGGGTGGGGAGGAGTGTGGACTTTGAGGTTTTTCTGGCTGTGGCATATTTTTCCAGCCACAAACAACAAGGAAAGAATGCCTGACAATCTCAGCCAAAAGTGATTGCTTGGAATGAGTTCCAGTCTATTTGTTTTTCACCCACAATACCACTTTAGATAGAAACCTACCATTTATAAATCAGTCTTGGTTGTGCTCCAATAGGAACAATTCAGCCAGACCCGGCAGGCCAGGTCACCTCCTGCCACTACTAGCCTTACAACTGGATATCCCTCCATCTGAACAAGTGTAGACTGGTAGCACAACAGTTAATTGGCAAGGTTTTATTTATTGATATGATGGTGCCACTCAGTGTTAGCATTGTGACCTCACATACAATCAACTGTAGAAGGTGCTGAACAAGGGGCAGAGCAAAACATAGCTTAGAAGAACAGGGTGACCTTGGGACCATTCAGCTGGTTCAAGCAAAAGGAGATTTGAGATCCAGAGGTTCATGAGAGGAAATCAGGTAGAACATATTAAAAAGGTTTCAAACTGTGGTCACAAAACCTCTCCAGATAATTCTGTTGAAGGGAACAGGTGGTATTAGTTAAATGCCCCTCATGATTTGCCTTCACATCATTGCTTGAGCTGAATTAAAATGTTTACCCCATTTGTGTATGCATGATTCAACACTTACAAATCAAATATTTTAAATTGCATTACCAACTGCACGATGAAATCACATATTTGTAAGTTATGAGAAAGCATTTACAATTAGTGATATTTAAGCCCTATCAAATATCACGTTACCGGTTTAAAAATATACATAGAAAAATGAGTGTATGATAAAAAAATCAACAGAGTTTGATGAAAAAATTAAAAATTGCATACAGACCTGTAATATTTCAACTTTATGTAGCTTTCCTCCAGCATCAGTAGTTTGTCTTTAGCCCAGGTACAAGTCATTTTAGTAATTTTGCTATCAGTTTCACAAGAAATTGAAATGTTGAGATCTGTAAGAAGTAAAATTAATTATGGAAAGAGGCAGAAAAATAAGTGCTTTTACTAATCAAATTGTGTTTATCACCCATTATGACACACATCAACACTAAAAAGTAAATATGTTGCAAGTCTACAGTTAACAGAATTAAAATTGGATGAATTTTTGATTGTACCCAATATCCTGCATAGAAAGTATATTGCTAATAAGCTTTAACCATGTTCTCCCAATTATACCTCATTCTACTACAGAGTACCCCCAAGACATAAAAACACCAGACAAGAAATGAAAAACCAAATAAAATAGATATGAATCCACTTCAAATCTTCCTGCTTGTCCTAGATCGACAGATACATTTTACTATCTCAAGTTATTTAAAACCATCACAATATAGAAGACACAGTAAAATGGTGAATACATCATTAAAATAAAAGGGAACAATTGTGTGGAAGTCCTGTCATGGGGCTCTAAAAAAGACCAGCTTCCCTCAAGTGCAGAGCGCAATATTTTTTTACCTGGAAAAAAGATTAAAGAGTAAAACTAATCCTAAAAAAAAAACAATCCTAAAAAAAGGGATCAAGCCCGAACCCCCATTAAAAACATTAATACCCAGAAATTTGTTGGTACCAAAGACAATATATTTTGAGCTTGTTTAAGAAATTTTACACCCCAGGCTGTTAGCTGCGAGATCATACCACTGTTTTGCAGTCCCTTATGCTGAGATTATGAAACAGCTGTTTCAGCCAAAAACATCTAAGATTTTTTTTAATTGGGCAAACACATATTGTGTGTTTTAAGCTTTCCTTCTGGAAATTATATACCAGACACTGCTGATTAAGAGACCCTGTTTGTCTTCCTTATTTGTAGGCTTTTAAAAGGATTAGCCACTATCTCTGTCTCAATAGCTCTTTCTTCACTAATGGTTTCATGTGGGAAGCTAGATAAATGCCTCTCTCTGGCTCTTGATAGAGTGAGTCGCATAGGTTTGCATGAGCTTTCCAGGACAATTCTTGAATATCTGTGACCCTCGATTGTATCCCTGGCATTTTTTGCAATAATGTTGCTGAAAGCTTCTTGAATAAATTTGGGAGTGGAATGATCAACATCTTCAGGGCTTCCATTGCATCCCTCAGGTAGCATTCTTATTGCAGAGTTTTATATGATGGATGCCTCAGCGAATCATTTCCTTAAGTGACCCTTGGTCCGCCGTGCTATGCTTCCCATAATATCCTAGAAATCGGGCCTTTGAAATTAATGCTTGTTTAAAAAGGCTGAATTCCAGGTGAATCTGAGAGGATTGAGCAGCATTAGGAAGATTAAAAGTCATCTGTAACACTTCAATTGGTTTTTGTCCTGCCAGTGCTTCACAAAATCGTGCATGGTATGATTTCAGCGATGCTAGTAACCTGTAATAAATTCCATATACGGATACTGTTGTAAATTTAGGAAATTACGTCAAATGACTAAAGAAGTAGGTTATATCTTTGGAACAGCACTGTGACAGTGTATTGCCTTAGTTTGCTTTTGTAGCCTGTGCAATCTATTAACACTTTTACTGGGAGCAGGATACCTAGCACAAAAATGTTCACATTTCAAAGCCATGGCCTTCAAGCAAATAAGACAAACTAAGTTTATAAAAAAAAGGCATGGAGATTTTGGCAAAGGCGGTAGCAAAGGGAAAGCCAGATTAATGGGACGTCTGGAACATAAGACAAGTGTCATTGTGCGAGGACAAATCTGGTAGTACATCACTGACAAAGTAAATTCAGTCTCCACCGATGCACACAGTGTAAAAGACTGCAAAAACAGATATCAAGATCTCAAACAACATATGAGAGAACTGATAGCTAAGCACAAGTGTGAATGTCTGTAAGAAAATGGGCTGTTGGTTGACTGGGGTGTAAGCTCTGGTCAAGTAGCAACCACAGTCCTTGTCATGGAAAGGCACAAGCAAACCCCAAATTAATCTGTGCTCACCCACGTGGTAGCTTGGCACAGATCATTCAGGCTTAACTTAGAGGCAATGTGTAAAGTATGTGTGCAGCACATCAAATGGTAAAAGTGTGAAAATACACCACAATAGAAGCCCACAACTGATTTAGAACGATAGAGTAATTCCTAATAAATAGAACAAGACCAAAACAACAAAAATCCAATTAGTACAACCAGAGATATTGAATTTCAAAGTTGTAAGTGAAAATAGCTCCAAAAAGCACAAAGCTCCAACTGGGGATATCTATTCACACCGGGCCGATAGGGCGCGGGCCAGCTAAAGGGGCCCAGTTAGGCCTGCTGAACTGGCTACCTTAAATCCTGGTTGTGGAGCATTGTGTGGATCCGGGTTGAAGATGCGCTGCCAAAGCGTTGCGATGTATCGGTTCCAAGATTTGGTGAGGCTGTGGTACGAGGTCCTATGGCTTCATCATCAAGGATCCCATCAAGGGGCTTGCAATGCGAAGCTTGACATCAGGGATGTGGTGCACAGTCGGAGATGAGTTTGTTCCTAGGAGCTGCCGGGCTGTAATGCAGGGTCCCTTGTGGAGGCTGTCCTTGACAAAAGATGCGAGGACCTGGGATGTGGATGCGCTGTGCTGTCGGGGCAATATGTTGGTTCCAAGGACTGTGGGGGCAATAAGAGTGTTTGCGAAGAATTCAATCCACGTAGCAGAGGTGTTGGTTCTGTTCGGCATGCATTGCTCAGCAGAGAAGATGTGTCAGTTCCACTGGCAAGCACCTTAGGCCCACTTCCTATGGTCCGGGACTGGGATGGCACCACATGGCAGGGTAGACTCACAGACTGCAGAGTCCAGATGCAGGTGCAACATTGTTGGAAGCCAGTTATGTCGCCGAGGCTTCAGATCAGGAGGCCAGCCACCTCGCCCCTGGAGTCACTGAGGGTTCAAGAGATGCAAGACCAGTCCTTGTCACCCAGTCAAGAGGGCAGCAGCCAGCAGGTCAGCACAGTACCTTCAGAGTAGCAGTTTCGCTGAGTGGCAGCCCTTCAGCAGCACAGCAGTCCTTCTTCATAGCAGAGTTTCACAGGTCCAGAAGGGTAGTGATGAGTTGGTGCTGAGGTCACCTTTTTATAATCTGGTACCCTGTTTCTATAAGGTAGAACTATGCCTGGGCGGTAAATTCCTTTCCGCTCGCGAAATTTGTGTAATTTGGGTAACTTCGCGTTCCGCGGACAACGCAGAATTGCCCAAAATTCAGCGAGCCACGGCTTCGCGGAATTTTTTGCTTGCTCGCGCTTTCAAAATGCGTGTTCACAAGATATTCCCCCCGAGCACGCAAACAGCATTCGCGAACAGGAAAAAAGCATCACGAACGGGCGGAACAAGTATTCCGCGTGTTCGCGGAACTTTTGCGTGCTCGTGGAGATTTTTTACCATTTTGCAGAGCTTTGCATAGCGCGACTACGCAAATTACGCCCAACACTAGGTAGAACAAGCTTCTAGACAGTGTCTTTGAAGTTGAAGAAATTCCCTACTTCCCCTAGCTCCAAGCTAGCTGAATTGACAATGCACATTGATTAGGCCCTTTGTGTGGAGACGGACACAGCTTATTCAGGTGTAAGTGAGGCTGGGTCCAGTTCCTCCATCCCATACTGCCAGTGATGGCCTACCCAGTCACTCCTAAGATCCCATTGTGTGTGGCTGTCTAGGAGTAATACACAAAAGCCTAATCGCCTTCTACACAAATTTAAGTGATCAGAGAGGGCACTAAAGTGCTAAGGCAGGAAAATGCTAAAGTTCTAAAAGTGGCATTTTCAGAATGTTAATTTAAAATCCAATTTCAGCATAAGTTAGGATTTTAAATTAGGATTTGAAGAGACACCGAATATGAAATAGTTATCTTTTCCCATTTTGAAATTACACTATGCAATAAGGAAACTTCAATGTTATCCTATGGGAGAGATTGGCCTTGCGGAAGCGAAAAACTAATTTAAGAGATTTTCACTACCAGGACATGCAAAAGTTAAAAGTACATGTCTAACTTTTTAAGGACTCTGCAGCCTGCTCGTTGGGCTTTCTAGGGTCTACCTTAGGGGCAACTTATATGTATTAAAAAGAAAGGTATGGGCCTGGCAAAAGGTTTATTTTGCCAGGTCAAAATGGCAGTGTATACTGCACCCACAGGTGCTGAAATGGCAGGCCTAAGAAATGTTTAAAAGGATACTTAAGAGGGTGGCACAATCAGTGCTGCGGCCTCACTGGTAGCATTTAGTTTACAGGCCATGGGCACATGTAATGCACTTTACTAGGAACGTAAAAGTAAATGCCAATTGGGTAGAAGCCAATTCTACCATGCTTTAAGAAGAGAGCACAAGCACTTTCACACTGGTTAGCGGTGGTAAAGTGCACAAAGTCCCAAGGCCAACAAAAACGTACACAGCATAAGGTAGAAGGAGGAAGGCAAAAGGCTTGAGGGTGACCGTGCAGAAACGGCCAGATCCAAGAATGTTAGCATGCAATTATGAGTCGCAGAAGGACCATGCTTGGTGGAGTTAATGGAAGCAGTGAGAATTATTCAAGCTAATTCATAATATGCTATAAATGCTTCTAGTGCTTCTAATGCCTATTTAAGGTAAAGCAACAAAAGAATGATACTACTAGTAAAAAAAGTATTGATCACAAATTTAAAGGTGTCATTATGATGGGTGTGTTGTTCAAACCTAGAAATTTGTTTTTAAAAATTACTTATGATGCATATAATACACTACACACACACATATATATATCTAAATATATATATATATTTCCTTTTTTTAAGCTCTGTCTGTCTTCAAAATTCACCAAGCAGCAAACGCTACGAAGCGCGCACTCCTTCCACGCAAATATCAGAGGCCAAATCAATTAAGTGCAAGGGGTGGTTTATTCATAATCCATAATCCAAGCAGAAAACCCAGCGCATTACGGCGCTTGTACGCCTTGATCACGGGTAAGGAAAACAATGTTTTCGGCACAGTTTAAACACAAATTACGTACAACGTGATGATAGTGACATCAAAAGAGGACTGATCAAAGTAACACATAGTTCATTTTTCGTGTCGGCCATTTTGTAGTAGCAATATTTCCCCATACTGCAGTGGATGCTGAATATCATAGCCACAAAATAACAAAAAATAATAATGATAATGCCACGGCTGAAAATATATTTTGGCATTATTTCACATCCTACGACTGTAGCATAATACTCATGAGATAGTCCTCTTTTGATGTCACTATCATCAATTAAAATTCACAAACCATTGGGAGTGTGTGATGTTAAAACAGCATTGTCTGCATATAAAACAAACCTGGGAGAGGGGTAGAATTAATCCTAGGCATGTCTTTTCCAGTATGCAATAAGCTTGTGTTCAGTCCATGTATTTACAAATTAAACAGGATAGGTGGCAGAACCTATCTTTGGCACATGCAATGCTGGAGGTGGAAGGGAATGGTGCACTCACCTTCAGGCCCATACCTAACGTAGGCACTAACTGCATGATACAGTGCCTGTAAAAAATCACCAGATTGTTCTCAAGCCCCAGGTCTAGCAGAACTTTCCATAATTTACTGCAGTTTACTCTGTCAAAGGCACTACTTCAATCCATAAAGAAAAGGTATAATGCCCTTCCTTTAGCTGTGGTATATTTGTTAATAATCAGGTGGAGATTAAGACATTGTTCTAAAGTGCCAAGTCCCTCTCTAGACCCATATTGCACTTGAGAAATCATTTGATCATGTTTGGCCAACGCTCAGTCCTACGAAGGCTAACATGCACAATATTTTTTACTGTTGAGTCCAGTAAAGAAATTGGCCTATCGAAATGGGGGTCTTGTCTGCAGCCTTTCTTCTATACCGCAATAATTGCAGCGGTATGCTAAGAGCATGGAAGACCACTGAAAGCTGCACAGATAGCTATGTTGGTGATAACAGATGCCCAAAGCTCAACATTCTCTTTGTAAAGATCTATCGGACCCCATCATTACCAGGAATCTTCCTTGATGGGCTGGCATGAATCGTCTTAGTTACCTCAATTACATCAAATATAATTTTCAAATCAAACGTTGTTTGCGGCTCTAGATCACTACTATCTATAGAATCTGGATAAGAATATATTAACTTAAGGTGCTTTATCCAGCGTTCCACACAAATATTGGTCCCCAGTCCATCACTCAAATGTTCAGATATTTGCGGTTGATTGATAACTCTCCAGAAGCCCTTGGTATTCTTATTTGTTGATGCTTCAACAAGCTTCTCCCACAATTCAGATTTAACCTCCTGCTTTCTAAGGTTAATGACTCTTCTGTATTCAGCAAGGCAAGCTGCAAATTTCACCCTATCTTCTGGGACTGATTTTATTGCAGTCTGTAACTGTGTATTAGCCACTCTGCAGTCCTTGTTACACCACCCTGGGTCAGACTTACTTCTAGCAGGCACAGGATGCTATAAACTGGACTTAATACAGGCAAGAAGGGAAAAAAGGCTTGAATAATTACATTCCTTGGGTAACTTTGAGAAAAAAACTGTTACGTTTGTTTCAATAACTAAGCCCAGGAAAAGAGCATTGTCAATGTTCCACCATTTGACCCTCTGGCTCCTATCATGGGGAGTAACATCATTGGGACCATAGCAAATTGTTAGACCTGTCAGCCTTAGGGTGGTCAGCCTCAAACATTTTTGCCCTATTGCTCCATTTTTGCTGATCTTGTTTTGGTTGGCCTTAGGACTCTGTGCATTTTACCACTGCCAACCACTGCTAAAGTGCGTTTGATCTCTCCTTTAACCATGGTAAAATTGGCTCTCCCCCAGTTGGCTCGTTTAATTTACCCTTTAAAGTCCCTGGTAAAGTGGTACTACATGTACCCAGAACCTGTAAATTACATGCTACTAGTGGGCCTGCAGCACTGATTGTGCCATCCACTTAATTAGCCCTTTAAACAAATCTCAGACCTGCCATTCCAGCCTGCATGTGTAGCTTAAACTGGCATTTTGACCTTGCAAAATTTGCCAGGCCTAAACCTTCCTTTTAAATACATATAATTCATCCCCAGGGCAGGCCATAAACATCCCGTAGGGCAGGGTGCAGTGTATTTAAAAAGTTGGACATGTACATTTAACTTTTATATGTGCTGGTACTGAAAAACTCTTAAATTAGTTTTTCACTACTTCAATATCAACCCCACCCATAGGGTAACATTGAGTTAACTTATTACATGTAATATGTCATACCTATCAATTGGGAGAAAGGTAAAAATATTGAGTTTGGTGTCAAATAATTGTAATTTAAAACCCTCTTTAATGGTAAAGTTGGATTTTAAGTCACAATTCTGAAAATACCACTTTTGGAAAGTTGGCATTTTTGTGTCCCAACCATTTGGTGCATGCGCCCTCTTTCCTGGGTCACATGACTAGGAGTAGCTGGCGGTTAGTCTTTATGTATTACTTCCAGACAGTGAGAGAAAGGGGCAATATGTGTTCGCAGGATAGGTTGTCTCTGAATGCTGTGCTGCTCTGCTGCAAGAAGGACTGCTCTGCTGTCATGCTACTCTGCTGCCATGCTGCCTGATTCAGTAGTGTCTGGACTTGCATCTTGAACCCAGGACCATGAGAGTGATTCCAAGTGCTTGTTGTCTGGCCTCCTGATCAAAGTCTCAGGGCCAGAAAAGGCTCCAAACATCATGCACTCTGCACCTGAACTTTGCCTTCGGTGAGTCCTAAACCCCAAATGGCAGTCCTTCAAACCTCGACCCCTGGAGGTGGGGCTGAAGGTGCACTGACAGCCGAGTTGTGGTCTCATAAGAACCGACACAGTGCAACACAAACTTGTTGCAGATCCTTGCAGCACCACATTAGAACTGACGCAGGGGAATGCAGCTTCAAGGCAAGCCCGCATCAAAGCCTGCACAGCTAATCGGAACCTCAGCTTAGCTTCGCAGAATTTGCATGCCCCATTGGATACAGTGCAGTGCTCGGAAGCCTCAATGCAAGCTCAGATCACAGCCCTTGCAGCTCAGTGGAACAGCCTCTGCACAATGCATCTTTGACACAGACCTCACATTACTTTTCGGGACTGCTACTGCGTGCGGCAACTCTCCACAACCAGGAACTAACGTACATTCCTCAGTGGGACTAACTTGGTCACTATATCCGGCCCGTGCTATATCGCAGTTGGTCTGAACTTGGTCTGAACTTGTGACTTTGTCCCAGTCCTGAGTGATACTTTTTGCTTCTAAACACTATTTTCACCTAAACCTCTAAAATTGAATATCTCCCGTTGGATTTTTGTTGTTGTGGTGTCAAATTATTTATTAAAATGTACTCTACTTTTCCAAAATTAGTTTAGGAACTTTCTTGTGTTGTGTTTTCACTTTCTTACTTTTTGTGTGCTGCATAAATACTTTCCACATTTACTCTAAGTTAAGCCTGACTGTTTTTGTGCAAAACTACCAACGGCATATGCACAGGTTAATTTAGTGGCTTTAGTGGTTCACCTTGATAGGGGTTGTGGCTGTTGTTTGATTATGGTTTTCACCCCACTCAACCAACAACTCAATTTCTCACAGCAGTAAAAAAAGGAACCAAAGACTAAGCGGACACCTGTTAAAAAAATGAGTGGCACGGTATGGCCACGTATTTGGCGTGCCATCACTTCAAAGGTCAATGCAGCATCCTGGCACACTCAGACAGCAGATGTTGGTAAGAAAACATTTTAAGATCCAAAGTGTATGTGAGCCCAGACAGAGTGGGAATTCCCTTGCCACTGGAAGAGGTCCATCATTATCCATATCTCCAGTACGGAGGGGACTGAAGGTGGTGTGGAATTGAGAAGCAGCGTTTACATTGCATGCAGTACAACGCATGTGATTAGAACGCAGTTGTTACAACGACCGCGTTGTTACAATGCTAACCATTACAACGCAAGTCATTTCTACAACTTAGTGTATGGGGTGCTCTAAACTAAGGAATAGTATAATTTACTATTCCAGCACCTTCCCTACTGTTGTGCAGGCTGGAGATGGAATAGTAAATTACACTATTCCTAAGTCCAGCGCGCCCCCTACAGCAAGTCGAAGAAATGACTTGCGGTGTAATGGTATGCGTTGTAACAACGCGGTTGTTGTAACTACCGCGCTTTAATTGCATGCATTGTACCACATGCGATGTAACATTGCATATTCATGGAATTCAGAGGTGTGGAAGAACCAGGTAAGTGACTTTTAGGTGTACAACTTACAATAACAAAGCATCCATATGTCATTATTCTAACATAACCATAATTTTCAGCTAGATATATTTGATTTCTTTAATGATTCCGTTTTACTGTAATGTACTTACAGTAAAAACATGTTTTAAATCTGATTGTGGTAATTCATTTTGGGAATTGTTTAATAAAACATTGTCTATATTGTGTTTTTTTAAATTTAAGTGCAAAATATCCCGTGCCTTTAGTACAATTAAAAACATATTTAGATTTATAGTATGGGATTTGTATGTGGTACTTTTGTGCAGGGTTGCAAGTTAGCAGTGAGTGTGAATAGGATGTGGTTGAGATTAGTTTTGGAATGTCCTTATGCACTCATGAGAGGAGGCTGATTGTCTGTTTGCTTCATCACTTGGGGGTCAATTCCGATCTTGTCTTGAAATCCCTCCGTATGGCTAGGATCTGGAGAGCATTTGCGGACCAAAAGTGCTCGGAGAGTCCGATGCGTCCGTAAGCATACTGAATCGTTTCGCTCGGACTTCCATTGAACTCTATGGGAGCCTGCATACAGAGGCGCACACAGGCTCCCATAGCAAAAAAGGGGTGGGTGGGAAAAAAGCATACACCCTGTAGCGGACACCGCACGGTGACCGCCACACTGTGCATGTTTCGATCATGGGTCCCAATGGCACCCCCCGTGACAGATTCGGATGACCTTGGGTGAAGGGGGGCCTGCTACGGCCCACCGAAGTACCCATCCGACAACCGTTTCATCTCGCTGAGACCGAGGTTAAGTGGCTGTCTGAATCGTGCATCATACTCGCTCGGTCAGAATCCGGCTTCGTTGCGTGGCACGATTCAGAGCGGTTCAGGTCCAGAAATTATTCAAATGGCGCTTACACGATCTCGGTTGTTCGGACCTGTGTGTGATTTGGTCGTAAACAATGGCTACGAATCGGATCTGGTAAAGCCAAATCCGATTCGGAGGCCTTCCGAATGACATCGGAATTGGGCCCTTGGAAGTGGGTGATTTATCTATTGTTAGTACATAAATATGTTGTCACCCATGGCCAGACTTTGGTGCAGAGATACTGAGTGGCAGAGATATAAAATTCAGGCTGGTATCTCCACATGAAAGATCAGTCTTTACGAGTTTTTTTACATAAAATGTGACCAAATTGTTTGGAGTTGCTAGGTGCTTTACCAGGGCTTAATTGTGCCATTCATTAGGGGTTATGGCGTGCTCCCCCTGAACTGATTCCTATGGTATGTGAGGGGCAGGTAATGTTGATGTTCACAACCTTTACCCTGAAGCATTACTCACGGATCTGGTGTATTTGGCTCTGGAATTCTTGGGTTTTCATTTTTTTTAAACTTTGATTATGGGTTTGGACACAGTTGTGATGGTGACTTGGGTTATTGTTCTGAGTGAAATAACCTAACTTAAAATTGGGTACTTTATATCAGAACTTGTTGACATTTTTACAAATAAAATGGCCAAGTTGCATTTATGATGACATATATATATATATATATATATATATATATATATATATATATATATATATATATATATATATATATATATATATATATATATATATATATATATATGCAGGCTCAAACTCCCTCCAGTCGCAAAGGAAATAGGCACTCACGGGAGATGTTTAGAAGATTATTTATTCCGATAAATCAAACAGACGCGTTTCGGCGAATTGCCTTCCTCGGTGTTTGATCGCACACCGGGAGGACGCCATTTTAAGTGCACGCAAAGGCTGTCATCATGAAACAACAATCATAGAAAGCGGACTTACACATAAACAAAATAAACGTCCGCCATTGCTAAATATGCAATGATAACTCTTTCAAGTAAAGACTTGGCAGGGTGAGGGGGACGCGCCAGAAGTAATAATATTCCGAACGAGCACTAATATGTTTAGTGACTCAGAACGCCGTGAGGCCGCCCAAGGCATGTTCAAAAGCAAGGCTTCGAAAGCAACGAATGCTTCAGACACACCCACAAATGGAAAATCGACGAGTGGAATGCATGCCATGCTAGTAAAGTTGGAGAGACTCTACGAAAGAGAAACAAGGAAATGGTGGGAGGCGACTTCACTCCAGAGTTATATCGAGGCCGACAGGGTACCAAGAGGTTTAAGAGTGTACACAATTCCCTCCTATGAGAACCCGGATCCGGCACTGCTGACGGAATGGGCAGAACACACAGCCTCTTACTGCAAAGGCACACTGCAGATCCTAGTGAAGTACGCATGGAGTGACCGAGACAAAGCATTACAAGAGATAAAAGAAATTGAAGACATGCTAGCAAAAGAAGAAGATAAAAATAAAGTGGAAGAACTTATGGGACAAATGAAGACACGTCTTCTAAAGTATGAAAGTAAAATCAAAAATAGGAAACAAGAGAAATACGAAAGGGATGAACAGGATTACCTCCATGGAAGAGTGCTAACGTTTGCACGCAAATTTGATATCCCCAGAAAACAACTGTCCCAGCAAACAAGGAAACCGGAAACAGAACAGTTGATAACATCTGAATCGGAAGTCACCGAAAATGAGTCTGAAGATGAACGGATTGCAGCCACTGTCGGAAACACTACTACTCCTTTTTTCGACGAGTTCAAAATTATCAGGCAGTCATGGCTAAGGGGTGGCAAGAACAAACCACCAGAAAGAGCAACCGAAGAACGCGGAGGTCAAGGTGGGGCAAGAGGCGGAAGAACGTGGACACCACGGAGGAAGAGATACAACAAGAAATAACTAGTATGAGCAATCTCACTGTCGTCAACCTTACCCAGAGAAAACTGTCTGACAATGAAATAAAAGTCCTATCATTGGGACTTACATTTTGTCCCACAAACCACTTGGAATTTACACAAACCAGAATTGACTTGTTTTGCTTTGTGCGAAAACTCAAATTGCACAAATATTTTAAACTACGACCCACCATGAAAGACGTCAAAGGCATCCCGTCAAGAATAACGGCAACTGACGCATTGACTTGCAACGATATCAATGCAGTGGAACTTTTGCAAAATTTAAGCACATCTGATTTGGCAAATACAAGTTTGTCCATGGCAGAAAGGGCAACGAAAGCTGGCATTGAACAAGGGATGCAAGAGAGTCCATTCAAACCCAAATCGTTGTTTGTTCCGCAAATGCCTTATGATTCAATTGATGTATTCTCTGAAGCTATGGTCAAAGATTTACTGAACTTTAGAGGCAAACAGTACCGTACTACTGGTAGAGACAACCTATCCAAAGAAGTAAAGTTGGCATTAACCAATTTGATGGAAGATAAATCGATCATCATTAAACCTTCAGACAAAGGTGGAAATGTAGTGTTGCAAACAAAATCACAATACCGTGAAGAAGCATTAAGACAACTCACAGATACAAAATACTACATGCCGACAACACGAGGAGTATATTTGGAAAGCGTGGAAAAGTATAACATCATGATTAAAACGTGGAATTCGAAAGGAATGTTGGGTAAAGACGAACATCTGTTTTTAAGGTGTCCTAATCCGGTGACAGCTACGTTTTACCACATCCCAAAGATACACAAGGATGCTGCCCGCCCCCCTGGAAGACCTATAGTCTCGTCACAGGGTAGTCTGACGGAACATTTATCAATGTTCATTGATCATTTCCTCTTCCCCTTTGTGATAGAACTGAAATCGTATATAAGAGACACTAAAGACTTTCTGAACAAAATTTCCGCAATCAATTGGAATTCATCGTATCTAATGATGGTGCTAGATATTACTAGCCTATACACTTGCATTAATCATCATGATGGTTTGAAAGCATTGCAGTACTTTCTAAATAGAAGGCAGTTGAGATTCGCTGTACACAATGAAATGATCATACAGTTCACAGAATTTTGTCTGATGAATAATATATTTTTGTTTGAGGACAGCTACTACAAACAAGTATCAGGGACAGCGATGGGCACCTGCTTTGCCCCCAGCTATGCGAATCTCTTCGTAGGCTGGTGGGAGGAGCAGGTGCCGAAAACGTACAAGTGTGGAAATTTAACAGGAAGGGTGGTCGAGTGGTATCGTTACATAGACGATCTATTCATAGAGTGGCAAGGCAGTATCGAATCTGCTCATGGCTTTATTAGTATCTTGAATAACAACCATCTTAATTTGCAATTTTCAGGCGTAGTTAGTTCAGTGGCAGTGGACTATCTAGACCTGAAAGTTTTTGTAATGGAAGATCAGCTACACACAACACTACACCGTAAAGACACGGCAGGCAACTCCACCCTCTTTGCCACCAGTAATCATCCGCCACAACTGATCCAAAGTATCCCATATGGGGAACTATTGCGTCTTAAACGTAATAGCACACGTCCTTGCGACTTTGAAGTGTCAGCACGTGAATGCTTACAGAGGTTTACCTTAAGGGGCTACAATCCTGTTCTATTGAATAACACACTACACAAGGTTAAAAGCATTCCTAGAAAGAATCTGCTTGCCCACAAAAAGAAGCCAGCCAATGAATTAGAGGATAGTGATCAAGGAAAATTTAGGATGATCACTACCTACTCAGCAGAAGCTAATCAATTAAAACGTATACTGAGAAAAAACTGGCATATTTTGAAAACTGATCCTGTATTAAATGATGATATTCCAAACTATCCACAAGTGACATTCAGAAAGGCTAGGTCCTTAAGGGATCATCTAGTACACAGTCATCTTGAGGGAGCATCATCGGTGGTTAGAACCCTTAAGGAAATGAAAGGTTTCTTTCCTTGCGGAAAGTGCAAAGCATGCTCCAATAGTAGACGAGTCCTTTCGTTTAATCTACCGGGAACACAGATAACTAGAGTTATCAACAAATTCATTACCTGCAGTACTCCCTATGCAGTGTACTGCCTTGTATGTCCGTGTAATCTATGGTACATAGGCAGCACTTTGCACCCACTAAAGATCAGGGTATTGGAACATCAAAGGGCAATTGCCAATAAAGATACGGCATACCCTGTAGCTAGACACTATGCCGAGAAACATTCTAGCAATCGAAATCTACTCAGATTTTTTGGTTTAGATTCTGTACCAGATAATGTGAGAGGAGGCGATAGATTGAGAAAATTACGTAGACTAGAATCTCGGTACATAGTAGATTGCCAAACCAAATCTCCGAAGGGTTTAAATAGTGGGGAGGAACTGGCATCACATTTAGGCACATGAGAATATCATAAGAGAGAAAGTGTAGTGTTTCAACTGTAGCATTGGTACTTTTTGTCATATTGACAGTAGAGCTATCTCCAACGAACTAACTTGAAAAATGTAATGTATCAGGATTGCTTGATGACAAGGTTTTATATATTGTATTTAGTATGGTGCACCATAGCCGATACACGGCGTTATGAAATGCTAGATAACGTGATTTTGATTAGGTACCCTTATAATTATGTATGATGAGGTGGCAATGACAGCCAATTTATGGCCAAATCGGATGAAATATTTGCCACGCTTGGGATGGAGATCTATATGCTCACTTTGTTAATATTGGGACCCATGACACTTACGTTGCAATGCACTGTCTCAAATTTAAATATTAACTGAGTAATAATTTTTATAGCCTTGTTCGTGCATAGATGACGGGTTCTCTAAAATCCATTGCAGAATCTGTGCATAGCAACGTTGCGTAGGAGCCGTAGCCAATATATGGCGTAATTTTGTTATATGGCCAAGTGCGTGCGAACATGTATATGATTTTTTCAGAACATATTCAACAATTCAATGGTGTAAATTGATGTGTATTCACGACTTGAAAGAGTTATCATTGCATATTTAGCAATGGCGGACGTTTATTTTGTTTATGTGTAAGTCCGCTTTCTATGATTGTTGTTTCATGATGACAGCCTTTGCGTGCACTTAAAATGGCGTCCTCCCGGTGTGCGATCAAACACCGAGGAAGGCAATTCGCCGAAACGCGTCTGTTTGATTTATCGGAATAAATAATCTTCTAAACATCTCCCGTGAGTGCCTATTTCCTTTGCGACTGGAGGGAGTTTGAGCCTGCATTATTTGTGGATTGCATCGCCACACCGAGGGCACCCACCCGCGAGTGAATTCCCGACTTTGAAAGGATGCAAGCCGAGCTGTTATATATATATATATATATATATATATTCACTTAAAAAACCATAGGTTTCACACATGTTATAGTTAGCTGGACATTTCCCTCGTAAAAAACCAATGAAATTCCCCCGTTATAGTTAGTAAAGGGAACTATAACTCACGCGACCGCAATCCACTGCTGATGACGTCAGATATTACATCACTGTATTTATTCACTTATTTACCCATTTTTATTTCCTTTAACCTTTAGCTATACATATTTAATAAATATTTATTTTACAGAAAGACACATATGTCATCAGTGATGTAATATCTGATGTCATCAGCAGTGGATTGCGGTCGCGTGAGTTATAGTTCCCTTTACTAACTATAACGGGGGAATTTCATTGGTTTTTTACGAGGGAAATGTCCAGCTAACTATAACATGTGTGAAACCTATGGTTTTAAAAGTGAATTTGCAAGGTTTTTTAAATGCTAATTCCTAACTATAACATGTGTGAAACCTATGGTTTTTTCAGTGAATTTGTACGTTTTTTTAAATGCTAAGTTATGTATTTATTTTTATTTTTTAAGGTTCTTCACCGTGCGCGTACCGTGCGCGCACGGTGCGCTTCACGCACCGTGCGCAGTCTGTGGGCGCACGGTGCACTTCGCGCACCGTGCGCCCACTTTACGCCGTTCGCGTAATTTTCCCGTTTCTACCGTGCACGCACGGTAAGCGCACTCCGCAAATTTTTGGTAAAAATATTGAAAACATTTATGGCCCTGGGGGGTACTTTGGGGACCCCCTGACAATGGCTAGGGGGTCAGGAACTGTCCACCCTGCCCCCTTTTCATGTTCTCCACCTTTATTTTTCACCTCCCTCGGACTGCGATAGACAAAATGGCGGCCGACACTTCCTGGTTTCGACCGATTCGAATGTTTACTAAGATCTAACAACCAATCAGAATTGCGCTCGCGCACAGCAGGGTGCGCTTACCGTACGCGCACGGTGCGGTAAGCGCCTATAGATATATATATGCTTTTAAATGCTACTTTCTCAGAAAATACTGAACAGATTTACACCAGACCTGCAAAAGGCACATCCCTGACCTGAGGACTACCTCTCTGCCAAATTTCAAGGTTTTCTGTTCAGCCGTTCGGGCTGTAGCGCGGACTAAAGGTCCTATGGGAAAATGCATGGGGAAAACGTGTTTTGGGACCCCCCCTTTTTCTCAGCCCCCGCTTGACAAATTCACCCGAGACTTTCAGGGAAGGAGAATTGAACATTTAATAGATAACCTTTCACAACGAAGCACATAATATGTCCTCCGTGTGCGGACGGTGCGCGAAGCGCATCGTGCGTACATGGGCCATCCAGCGTAACGTGGGCACGCGGTGCGCGTAGCGCACCGCGTGCCCACCGAGCGTGCACGGCACTAACTGCGTAAAGTGGGCGCGCGTTGCGCGAAGCGCACCGTGCGCGCACGGAACGAACTGCGTGAAGTGGGCGCGCACGCCACGAACGGCGTAAAGTAACTAAGCATTTAAAAAAACGTACAAATTCACTGAAAAAACCATAGGTTTCACACACGTTATAGTTAGGAATTAGCATTTAAAAAACCTTGCAAATTCACTGAAAAAACCATAGGTTTCACACATGTTATAGTTAGCTGGACATTTCACTCGTGAAAAACCATTGAAATTCCCCCGTTATAGTTAGTGCAGGCAACTATAACTCACGCGACCGCAATCCTCTGCTGATGACATATGTGTCTTTATGAAAAAAAAATATTTGTAATATATGTATAGCTAAAATTTAATGGAAGAAGACATGGGCAAATAAGTGTCTAAATACAGTATTAGCATCAGCAGAGGATTGCGGTCGCGTGAGTTATAGTTGCCTGCACTAACTATAACGGGGGAATTTCAATGGTTTTTCACGAGTGAAATGTCCTGCTAACTATAACATGTGTGAAACCTATGGTTTTTTCAGTGAATATATATATATATATATACATATATATGTATATCTTTCCCCAAATGCCACCTATGCTGCTGAACTCCAGTCGTGACGGGTGCTTCCTCCGTGCAGATGGCTTGCACGTTTTTAAATGAGCCAACAAAGTGTTCCCGCTTCAAAGAACACAACGGAGCACTATGGGTCTGTAAACCTTTTATTCACTCCGCATGACGCGTTTCGTCTCAACTGACTTTATCAAATGCTATTTGGCGTGAACAGAGGTTTGTTGGTAGTCCAAGTTTTGAAGGCTTACGGGGCTCCACCTTCGCAGTTGCATCAAGGAAGGACTGTATTGGCAAACAGTACCTCCTAACAGTTCTTGGTTGCCATCTTGGAGTGTGAAAATTGTTGTTGTACCCACATGGCAGTTCTCTCGGGGTGAGTTGTTCTCAAGGTGTGAGCTTCCATCGGGTGATGGGAATTAAGAATACACCAAGGATAGCAATTGTCCACTGCAAATTCATACGGGAGTCCCGTTTTTTCTCCCAGCCCTTTCGTCAGCCGCTAAGTGTGTTGTTCGAGATTTCTATGTCCGTGGGCACAAAATGTAGTAGTTTGCGCTCTTGCATGTAAGTCATGCACCAGTTTCATGGCAGAAATATTCTTCTCTGCATTGCGGCGGTTCCAGCAGCATCAAATTAATCTTTCCCCAAATGCCACCTATGCTGCTGAACTCCAGTCGTGACGGGTGCTTCCTCCGTGCAGATGGCTTGCGCGTTTTTAAATGAGCCAACAAAGTGTTCCCGCTTCAAAGAACACAACGGAGCACTCTGGGTCTGTAAACCTTTTATTCACTCCGCATGACGCGTTTCGTCACAACTGACTTTATCAAATGCTATTTGGCGTGAACAGAGGTTTGTTGGTAGTCCAAGTTTTGAAGGCTTACGGGGCTCCACCTTCGCAGTTGCATCAAGGAAGGACTGTATTGGCAAACAGTACCTCCTAACAGTTCTTGGTTGCCATCTTGGAGTGTGAAAATTGTTGTTGTACCCACATGGCAGTTCTCTCGGGGTGAGTTGTTCTCAAGGTGTGAGCTTCCATCGGGTGATGGGAATTAAGAATACACCAAGGATAGCAATTGTCCACTGCAAATTCATACGGGAGTCCCGTTTTTTCTCCCAGCCCTTTCGTCAGCCGCTAAGTGTGTTGTTCGAGATTTCTATGTCCGAGGGCACAAAATGTAGTAGTTTGCGCTCTTGCATGTAAGTCATGCACCAGTTTCATGGCAGAAATATTCTTCTCTGCATTGCGGCGGTTCCAGCAGCATCAAATTAATCTTTCCCCAAATGCCACCTATGCTGCTTAACTCCAGTCGTGACGGGTGCTTCCTCCGTGCAGATGGCTTGCACGTTTTTAAATGAGCCAACAAAGTGTTCCCGCTTCAAAGAACACAACGGAGCACTCTGGGTCTGTAAACCTTTTATTCACTCCGCATGACGCGTTACGTCACAACTGACTTTATCAAATGCTATTTGGCGTGAACAGAGGTTTGTTGGTAGTCCAAGTTTTGAAGGCTTACGGGGCTCCACCTTCGCAGTTGCATCAAGGAAGGACTGTATTGGCAAACAGTACCTCCTAACAGTTATTGGTTGCCATCTTGGAGTGTGAAAATTGTTGTTGTACCCACATGGCAGTTCTCTCGGGGTGAGTTGTTCTCAAGGTGTGAGCTTCCATCGGGTGATGGGAATTAAGAATACACCAAGGATAGCAATTGTCCACTGCAAATTCATACGGGAGTCCCTTTTTTTCTCCCAGCCCTTTCGTCAGCCGCTAAGTGTGTTGTTCGAGATTTCTATATCCGAGGGCACAAAATGTAGTAGTTTGCGCTCTTGCATGTAAGTCATGCACCAGTTTCATGGCAGAAATATTCTTCTCTGCATTGCGACGGTTCCAGCAGCATCAAATTAATCTTTCCCCAAATGCCACCTATGCTGCTGAAATCCAGTCGTGACGTGTGCTTCCTCCGTGCAGATGGCTTGCACGTTTTTAAATGAGCCAACAAAGTGTTCCCGCTTCAAAGAACACAACGGAGCACTATGGGTCTGTAAACCTTTTATTCACTCCGCATGACGCGTTTCGTCACAACTGACTTTATCAAATGCTATTTGGCGTGAACAGAGGTTTGTTGGTAGTCCAAGTTTTGAAGGCTTACGGGGCTCCACCTTCGCAGTTGCATCAAGGAAGGACTGTATTGGCAAACAGTACCTCCTAACAGTTCTTGGTTGCCATCTTGGAGTGTGAAAATTGTTGTTGTACCCACATGGCAGTTCTCTCGGGGTGAGTTGTGCTCAAGGTGTGAGCTTCCATCGGGTGATGGGAATTAAGAATACACCAAGGATAGCAATTGTCCACTGCAAATTCATACGGGAGTCCCGTTTTTTCTCCCAGCCCTTTCGTCAGCCGCTAAGTGTGTTGTTCGAGATTTCTATGTCCGAGGGCACAAAATGTAGTAGTTTGCGCTCTTGCATGTAAGTCATGCACCAGTTTCATGGCAGAAATATTCTTCTCTGCATTGTGGCGGTTCCAGCAGCATCAAATTAATCTTTCCCCAAATGCCACCTATGCTGCTGAACTCCAGTCGTGACGGGTGCTTCCTCCGTGCAGATGGCTTGCACGTTTTTAAATGAGCCAACAAAGTGTTCCCGCTTCAAAGAACACAACGGAGCACTCTGGGTCTGTAAACCTTTTATTCACTCCGCATGATGCGTTTCGTCACAACTGACTTTATCAAATGCTATTTGGCGTGAACAGAGGTTTGTTGGTAGTCCAAGTTTTGAAGGCTTACGGGGCTCCACCTTCGCAGTTGCATCAAGGAAGGACTGTATTGACAAACAGTACCTCCTAACAGTTATTGGTTGCCATCTTGGAGTGTGAAAATTGTTGTTGTACCCACATGGCAGTTCTCTCGGGGTGAGTTGTTCTCAAGGTGTGAGCTTCCATCGGGTGATGGGAATTAAGAATACACCAAGGATAGCAATTGTCCACTGCAAATTCATACGGGAGTCCCGTTTTTTCTCCCAGCCCTTTCGTCAGCCGCTAAGTGTGTTGTTCGAGATTTCTATGTCCGAGGGCACAAAATGAAGTAGTTTGCGCTCTTGCATGTAAGTCATGCACCAGTTTCATGGCAGAAATATTCTTCTCTGCATTGCGGCGGTTCCAGCAGCATCAAATTAATCTTTCCCCAAATGCCACCTATGCTGCTGAACTCCAGTCGTGACGGGTGCTTCCTCCGTGCAGATGGCTTGCACGTTTATAAATGAGCCAACAAAGTGTTCCCGCTTCAAAGAACACAACGGAGCACTCTGGGTCTGTAAACCTTTTATTCACTCCGCATGACGCGTTTCGTCACAACTGACTTTATCAAATGCTATTTGGCGTGAACAGAGGTTTGTTGCTAGTCCAAGTTTTGAAGGCTTACGGGGCTCCACCTTCGCAGTTGCATAAAGGAAGGACTGTATTGGCAAACAGTACCTCCTAACAGTTCTTGGTTGCCATCTTGGAGTGTGAAAATTGTTGTTGTACCCACATGGCAGTTCTCTCGGGGTGAGTTGTTCTCAAGGTGTGAGCTTCCATCGGGTGATGGGAATTAAGAATACACCAAGGATAGCAATTGTCCACTGCAAATTCATACGGGAGTCCCGTTTTTTCTCCCAGCCCTTTCGTCAGCCGCTAAGTGTGTTGTTCGAGATTTCTATGTCCGAGGGCACAAAATGTAGTAGTTTGCGCTCTTGCATGTAAGTCATGCACCAGTTTCATGGCAGAAATATTCTTCTCTGCATTGCGGCGGTTCCAGCAGCATCAAATTAATCTTTCCCCAAATACCACCTATGCTGCTGAACTCCAGTCGTGACGGGTGCTTCCTCCGTGCAGATGGCTTGCACGTTTTTAAATGAGCCAACAAAGTGTTCCCGCTTCAAAGAACACAACGGAGCACTCTGGGTCTGTAAACCTTTTATTCACTCCGCATGACGCGTTTCGTCACAACTGACTTTATCAAATGCTATTTGGCGTGAACAGAGGTTTGTTGGTAGTCCAAGTTTTGAAGGCTTACGGGGCTCCACCTTCGCAGTTGCATCAAGGAAGGACTGTATTGGCAAACAGTACCTCCTAACAGTTCTTAGTTGCCATCTTGGAGTGTGAAAATTGTTGTTGTACCCACATGGCAGTTCTCTCGGGGTGAGTTGTTCTCAAGGTGTGAGCTTCCATCGGGTGATGGGAATTAAGAATACACCAAGGATAGCAATTGTCCACTGCAAATTCATACGGGAGTCCCGTTTTTTCTCCCAGCCCTTTCGTCAGCCGCTAAGTGTGTTGTTCGAGATTTCTATGTCCGAGGGCACAAAATGTAGTAGTTTGCGCTCTTGCATGTAAGTCATGCACCAGTTTCATGGCAGAAATATTCTTCTCTGCATTGCGGCGGTTCCAGCAGCATCAAATTAATCTTTCCCCAAATGCCACCTATGCTGCTGAACTCCAGTCGTGACGGGTGCTTCCTCCGTGCAGATGGCTTGCACGTTTTTAAATGAGCCAACAAAGTGTTCCCGCTTCAAAGAACACAACGGAGCACTCTGGGTCTGTAAACCTTTTATATGTATATATATTATATTATCTACTGGCGGTCGCCAGTAGATAGTTATAGTTAGGACCCTGTTTCCATAGGAAATCCGCAACATTCTATTTGGAATAACTTTGGCGCCGGTCGATGAATCCTCGCGAAATTTTCAAAACTAATGGGGCGCTACGCTCCGCTCCTACCCTGAAAGTCTCGGGGTGATTCGTCAAGCGGGGGCTGAGAAAAAGGGGGTCCCAAACGCGTTTTCCCCATGCATTTTTCCATAGGACCTTTAGACACGGCTACAGCCCGAATGGCTGAACAGAATTACTTGTAATTTGGCTGAGAGGTAGTCCGCAGGTCAAGGAAGTGCCTTTTGTAGGTCTGGTGTAAATCTGTTGAGTAGTTTCTGAGAAAATAGCATTTAAATCAATATATATATCTGTAAGCGCGCTCCGTGCGCTTACGGTAAGCTTACCGTACGTGTACGGTGACGTGCGCGAGCGCGATTCTGATTGGTTGTTAGATCAAAGTAAACATTCGAATCGGTCGAAACCAGGAAATATCGGCCGCCATTTTCTGTCTCTCGCACTGAAAAACAAAGGTTGATAACATGAAAAGGGGGCAACGAAGAGAGTTGCAGACCCCCTAGCGTTCGTCAGGGGTTCACAAAGGACCAAAAAGTATGAAAAATAAATTTAAAAATTTTTAAAAAAAATCGCGGAGTGCGCGTACGGTAAGCTTACCGGACGCGTACGGTTAAAAAAAAAAAAAAAAAAAATTAACAATCACATTTAATATAGAAATCTAAGGACCCCCAAGGGAGAAAAAAACAATTGATATTTTGTAAAAAATGGCTTGGCGTGCACGGTACGAAATGCGCAAGGTGGGCGCTCGGTGCACGAAGCGTACCGAGCGCCCACAGCGCACGCACGGTGCGCGAAGCGCATTGTGCGCGCATAAATTAACAATAAATAGATAACTTAGCATTTAAAAAACCGTACAAATTCACTGAAAAAACCATAGGTTTCACACACGTTATAGTTAGTTATTAGCATTTAAAAAACCTTGCAAATTCACTTAAAAAACCATAGGTTTCACACAAGTTATAGTTAGCTGTACATTTCACTCGTAAAAAACCAATGAAATTCCACGTTATAGTTAGATCAGGTAACTATAACTTGCGCGACTGCAATCCACAATGTGTCATTTGAGATGTCATCATTGATGCACTAGCGCAGGTCGCGCTGCCAGCGGGCTTTGATATTTTTAAATACCTTAGTTTATCTTGGCTGATTTTCGTTTTTTCCCCTGATTTTATCCATCGCTCTGCTGGGCTTCTGTCCCCTTACTCGCATTTAATTTGGTGAAAACTCACCGCTATTTGGCGGGTCCGGGTCCTGGGGCTGGATAGCTGTGGGTGCCATCTTTGATTGGGGTGAGTGTGTCCTTGCGCGGGCGCCATCTTGGAGCGTCCCGACGCTCGTGCTGGTTGGGGAGATGCCTATTTAAGGCAGACTCACACTGTTAAGTGTTCTGATCATTGCTGCACTAGCGCAGGTCGCGCTGCCAGCGGGCTTTGATATTTTTAAATACCTTAGTTTATCTTGGCTGATTTTCGTTTTTTCCCCTGATTTTATCCATCGCTCTGCTGGGCTTCTGTCCCCTTACTCGCATTTAATTTGGTGAAAACTCACCGCCATTTGGCGGGTCCGGGTCCTGGGGCTGGATAGCTGTGGGTGCCATCTTTGATTGGGGTGAGTGTGTCCTTGCGCGGGCGCCATCTTGGAGCGTCCCGACGCTCGTGCTGGTTGGGGAGACGCCTATTTAAGGCGGACTCACACTGTTAAGTGTTCTGATCATTGCTGCACTAGCGCAGGTCGCGCTGCCAGCGGGCTTTGATATTTTTAAATACCTTAGTTTATCTTGGCTGATTTTCGTTTTTTCCCCTGATTTTATCCATCGCTCTGCTGGGCTTCTGTCCCCTTACTCGCATTTAATTTGGTGAAAACTCACCGCCATTTGGCGGGTCCGGGTCCTGGGGCTGGATAGCTGTGGGTGCCATCTTTGATTGGGGTGAGTGTGTCCTTGCGTCCTAAACAGATCTTAAAGCGCAATTGGCGTAAACTCAAGTTGGAGGAGTTTGTCAGGATATTGGAGGCACAACCCCTGGGCAAACTGCAGAATGTGGAACAGGGATATGACCAGTATTGCAACTGGGTCCTTACTGCCCTCGATTCTCTTATACCTCTGCGCTGGGCTAAATGTCACGTAAAAAATCGCAGCCCTTGGTATAATGAGACTTGCCGAACTTAAGAGAACTTGCAGGCAAGCTGAGAAGGCCTGGCGAAAATCCTTTGATCCCACGTTAAAATCACTGTACTTTGCCCAGCTTAAGACCTATCACAGAGCTATCTGTCAAACCCGGGCCGCTTACTATGCAGCTGAGTTTTCCAACAGCCCTAACCCTTCTAAGTTAATTTTCAAGGTACTCAAAGACCTGATGGGGAAACGGGCTACCTCGCAAGAAATCTGCACGGACTCTCACTGTGAAAGTTTGGCATCCTTTTTCGTGGGGAAGGTGCAGACAATCTATCGAGGATTTATACCATCTGTCTTCGGGGATGCTCTTAGTGATATGAAGGTCCCGGTGTCCGAAACTCTGTCCATCCTGCCGGCTATGTCTAACGAGGTATTTGACACTCTGAGCCTTAAAATTAAATCTGGCTCCCCCTTAGACCCATTGAAGCCGGAGTTCCTTATTCGTCTCCCGCCTCTCTGTCGTGAACCCATTTTGGACGTGATTAATCTTTCCCTCAGTGAGGGCGTGGTCCCGCCATCCTGGAAGCAAGCTGTGGTCAGCCCTATTCTGAAGAAATCCAACTCTGACCCCTTGCTCCCGGAGAATCACCGGCCCATCTCCCTCCTGCCTTGGACCGCCAAGGTCACTGAGGCACACGTGAATTCCATCTTGTCTGCCCACCTCTCTCGTAATAACATTCTTGACGAGAGTCAAAATGGTTTTCGCGCCCAACACAGCACTGAAACTGCTTTGCTCTTCATGACCGAGCATTTGCGGTCAGTGCTGGATGCGGGGCAGACTGCGGCACTCCTATTGTTAGACCTGAGCGCCGCGTTTGACACGGTGTCTCATGACATTCTGATGCGGCGCTTGGAGGAAGTGGGTATTGGGGGGAAGGCTCTTCAGTGGTTCCGCTCCTTCCTCTCGGACCGGTCTTTCAAAGTAGCCATTCCACCTGGCCAGTCCTCTTTCCATTCTTTGGAACTGGGAGTCCCTCAGGGTTCTGCTTTAAGCCCCACATTGTTCAACTTGTATGTGAAACCGTTGGCCGCTGTCGTCAGGCAATGTGGCCTTACCATGACATCGTATGCCGACGACACGCAGCTGGCGGTGACACTCAGTGGGGACCCTGAGGTGACTGCGCCCAGGTTCCGTGCAGGACTTATAGCTGTGGCTAGCTGGATGCGTAGCAACTGCCTACAGCTTAATGCTAAGAAAACCGAGGTCCTGGTTGTGGGGAAGCAGGCGGAACTTTGGGGAGACCAGTGGTGGCCTTCTGAACTCGGGGTGTCCCCCATTCCAGCGGCCGAAGTTAAAAATCTGGGGGTGTGGCTGGATTCCAATCTTTCTTATACCAGCCATACAAAGAAGACAGCAGCTACCTGTTTTGGTATTCTGCGAGGGCTGAGGTCAGTCCTCAAATTCTTTGACCCCCCCACTCGGCAACTGGTGGTTCAGGCCTCTATTCTTTCCCGGCTGGACTACGGGAGTGCCTTGCTTCTTGGAGTCAACCAGGCTGAGGCTACTAGGCTTCAGAGGGTGCAGAACGCTGCTGCACGGGCCATTGTTGGCCTTCCGAGACGTGGCTCTGTCTCTGCTGTTCTGACCTCCCTTCACTGGCTTCCGGTCAGACAGAGAATCAAATTTAAGGCTCTCTGTCTGACATTTAAGATCCTGAAGCTTTCCTCTCCCCCTGCTTTGGCGGGCCTTATTTCTCCTTACGTCCCCACGCGGTCTCTCAGGTCTGAATCTTACCATCTGGCGACTAAGCCTAGGTTCAGGCTGAGTAGGATGGGAGGACGCTCTTTTCGTGTTCTGGCGGCTGATCTATGGAATTCCCTTCCTTTACATATTCGCGCCCTAAACAGCCTGACTCTTTTTAGACGCGCCATTAAAACACATCTGTTTGCCCCTGCTATCTGATTTCTCTTTTCTTGGCCTTGACCTGTTGTGTTGTGTACCTGATCAGGCGCCAGGACGCCCCTTCGCTGGGGCAGCTGTGCGCCTAATAAAAGTGAATAACATAACATAACATGTGATGAGTGATGTCACTGACCATGTCATGAGTGATGTAAAATGTGACGTCATCAGCAGTGGATTGCGGGTGCGCGAGTTACAGTTACCTGATCTAACTATAACGTGGAATTTCATTGGTTTTTTACGAGTGAAATGTACAGCTAACTATAACTTGTGTGAAACCTATGGTTTTTATGTGAATATATATATATATGTAATCTTTGTACATTTTAAAGTGAAACTATCATACAGTTTAGGCATATACATTTCCGATGTTATTTCCAAACATATGTCTATAAAAGAATCAAAGGCATGGAATCCCTGTTTGAAACTTATGAGCAAGTTTCTAAGGTGGTTAACCACTGCATCTTAATTTAAAAAGTGAACACTTATTTTTGTTGAAGGGGAAACTGGAGAAGTTGATCCAGACTTCCTCCAAAAGCCAAGCATAATTACAAACAGGAAGACCAAGGCCTGGGAGACCAATTACACTGATTAGTCACACCAGCACTTTGACAAGAGCCATCACCACTGGCACAAACCTGGAGTCCCAGCCATATTCAAGACACCCATGTGTTCATCTAATTTACAGTCTACTTCCTCATGAGTGTATTCACAGAACACAAACAACATTAACTTAAACGGTCACCACATTTCATTCAGCAATCACTACTGTGAGAGTACAAAGCACATCTGCTCCTACAGGGACATCTGTTACTATTATTCTTTGCATTAGCAATGCTTCTGCTGTTTCAACCATGTCTCAGGTGGATGCGGAGGGAAAGAGAGTGAGAATGCTAATAGCAATCCTGTTGTAGAGTCAGGAGCAGATACTGTCGATAATGATGAACACCAACAAACAATTGACGCTCAGGCAACTTAAGAAGACAGGAAATCAATAGAAACCTTGAAACACGCATCAAGGAAAATTACTAAAAATGCAGAAGAATACGTTTACATTGATACAAAATTCAAGAGAATCTACACCTGCTATTGTAGATATTCGCGATTGTCTGTTAACAATAAATGAAAATATATCTAACCTGGTGCATTTGCCACAGCAGCAGTATAGGTCAGCTATAAGACAACCCATTTAAATGTGCAAAGACTTGACACTGTCACAACGCCAATGCATGTTAGACATGGGTGAGTTGGGAGCAAATCGTAAGGCATCACAGCAGATGACAAATGTAGTACAACTTAAGCGACAAGGTTGCACCAGCAGTCACTGCTATGTTGTTTGCAAGTGAACACATACCATAGAGCATACATAGGCAATCTTTTGCTTCACATAAGCCTCTACGATCAAGCAGTGATACCAGCCAACCTCCTGCTACACTCCCTTGCTGCTCAAGCACAACCTCCCAACAGCCTTTTCCAATCGGACCTCTAAGAATGTCTGTCCATTTGCCCATCTGACATAGGGAGTACAGACCACTGGTAAAAAGAGTGCCTAATCCTATGCATCTTTGTAAAATACATTTAATTGTGTGAAAGTTGTGACATTTCATACCTGCACTGTAGGTGAAGGATCATGGGTATGCCATTTTACTTATTTAGGGTGTGGGCACAATTGCTAATGGGATGTTAGAACCTTTGAAAAACAAATGTACAGTCTTTAAAAAAAAAGGTTGTTGAATGACTTGAACTTGCGAAAAACTTTGTTATATGATATGTTAACTCTTTTACATGTGGGAGTGAAGAAGTACATGGGGGTTACTAAAATATAAAACATTTTTTAGGCACAAATGAGTTCACATTTAATTTTTACAAAAATGTATAATTTTCAACTTGGAATGTGTAGATTTGAAAACATCCCTACCAAAACATATTCTAAATCAAAGGGTAGTTGGACATGTGCATGTGGCAAACAATATCTTAACTTTGTTGCCTGGCAACTAAATTTATCCACATAGGGAAACACTGACATAACTGTAAGTAAACATATATATATTTACCAATGCATTACTTCACCTTCATAGCACGTCCATCTGACTGCAAATAAAGGGAACGGGCCGGTGCTCCATTACAATTAAGGCATGTTTATCTAAAGTGCAGCAAAACAGCCCAACACATTTCAGAGCCACCAGCTCCTTGGTCACGCATCAGCTGATGGCTCCAAAAACATAGGCCCTTTATTTGCAGTCGGATGGACGTGCTATAAAGGTGAAAGGGTTCATTGGTATGTGGAAGGGGTTTGCTACACTGCTGTGAGCTCGCCGCAAGCAAGAGGCGTGGGTACAGTGACAAGTAGCGTGGAGATATCTATCTACATATATATATATATATATTACCTACTGGCAGTCGCCAGTAGGTAGTTATAGTTAGGACCTATTTTCCATAGGATATCTGCAACCTTCTATTTGGAATAACGTTGGCGCCGATTGACGAATCTTCGCGAAATTTTCCAAACTTTTGGCCAGCTCCTTTCCGCTCCTATCCTGAAAATTTCACGGTGATTCGTCAACCGGGGGCCGAGAAAAAAGGGGGAACTGCTGAACGGAATTACACCAAATTTGGCAAAGAGGTAGTCCTCAGTTCAGACTCGTGCCTTTTGCTTAAATGGTGTAAATCTGTTCAGTAGTTCCTGAGAAAATTAGAGTTAAAATATATATATCTGGGCGGAGCCTAACCACACATCTCATTGTGAAATCTGATTGGCTGTGAGTACTTCATCCAAGAAGTGTTGGCAGCCATCTTGGGACCAATATACATGATAGCACCTCATTAAAAAGCATTGCAGTTAAGAGAAGGTTTTAAGACTTTAGTTACATTATAAATCATTTGTTGATGGTACCATACTCATTTTAGGAATTGTGGTGTGTTCTAAGGTGATTTTACCATGTGAAAAACCTTCTGCTGTGATATCATTAATCATGTTTGAGAGAAAACTATTTTCTCATGCTTTTCCCACAGAGGTTTGGAAGGTGATCTATAAGCTAAACTGAGAGCATATTTTCTGTAAATTCACATTATCTTTCTCAGTCACGTGAGAATGAAGTCTTACATTCTCAGTAAAACATGTACATCCAACAAGGGCAGAGACTGTCAGGTGATTCCTTTGTGTTCTACTGCAGCTTCCCAGAGTGTTCTAAAGAACAACTAGAGCGTTAACAGTCCTACTTATGACAAACGTATTGCACACCTGAAGCCATTTTAATTGGAATAAAGTGGTAACTCTTAAAACATTTAATTTAAAAAGGACACAATGAGGGGGTTCATTTTGCCATAGAAAGTATGATTAGTGCTGTAGAAAGAAAAAATTAGGGCACATTTTGAGTGACTTCTCAAATTCTCTTCTATTTCATTAAAAAATTCTGACATGCAGACTGAAACATGAACTTTCAATACCAGCAGCAGACTTCCCTGGTGAGCAGTACCTTTACTACAGTGATCTAAAAAGCAACTAGAGTGCTAACATTCTGAATGTATGGCAAATGTGTGACACATCTGAATGCCTTCTTGATGGAATCAAAGTAAAAAACTGAAAGAATTTCCTACTGAGGAGACTGCAGTAAATGAGGAAATTAGGAAACTTCATAACAAATAAGTCTCCCAAAATGGCCACCAGAGACAAAAGAGCCCAAATGTAGTCCAAATATCACCCAGATGTAGCCCAAGTAAAGCCCAATGACAGAATGTCCCAGAGTGTTCTAACGAACAACTAGAGCGCTGACATTCTTACTTATGACAAAAGTATGGCACACCTGAAGCTATCTTGATTGGAATAAAGTGGTAACACTTAAAACATTTAATTTACAAAGGAACAAAATGAGGGGGTTCATTTTGCCATAGAAATTATGATTAGTGCTGCAGAAGAAAAATTAGGGCACCTTTTGACTTATCAAATCCTCTTCTATTTCATAAAAAAATCATGACATGCAGACTGAAACATGCACTTTGAGTACCAGCAGCAGACTTCCCTGGTGAGCAGTAACTTTACTACAGTGATCTAATGAGCAACTAGAGTGCTAACATCTAGAATTTATGGCAAATGTGTGACACATCTGAATGCCTTCTTGATGGAACCAAAGTAAAAAACTGAAAGTATTTCCTACTGAGGAGACTGCAGTAAATGAGAAAATTAGGAAACTTCATGACAAATAAATCTCCCAAGATGGTCACCAGAGACAAAAGAGCCCAAATGTAGCCCAAATATCACCCAGATGTAGCCCAAGTATAGCCCAATGACAGAATGTCCCAGAGTGTTCTTAAGAACAACTAGAGCGCTTACTGTCTTACTTATGACAAAAGTATGGCACACCTGAAGCCATCTTGATTGGAATAAACTGGTAACACTTAAAACATTTAATTTAAAAAGGAACACAATGAGGGGGTTCACTTTGCCATAGAAATTATGATTAGTGCTGAAGAAAGAAAAATTAGGGCACATTTTGAGTGACTTCTCAAATCCTCTGCCATTTCATTAAAAAAATCTGATATGTAGACTGAAACATGCACTTTTAATACCAGCAGCAGACATCCGTGGTGAGCGGTACTTTTACTACAGTGATCTAATGAGCAACTAGAGTGCTAACATTCAGAATTTATGGCAAATGTGTGATATATCTGAATACCTTCTTGATGGAATCAAAGTAAAAAACTGAAAGCATTTCCTACTGAGGAGACTTCCCTGGTGAGCAGTAGCTTTACTACAGTGATCTAATGAGCAACTAGAGTGCTAACATCTAGAATTTATGGCAAATGTGTGACACATCTGAATGCCTTCTTGATGGAACCAAAGTAAAAAACTGAAAGTATTTCCTACTGAGGAGACTGCAGTAAATGAGGAAATTAGGAAACTTCATCACAAATAAAACTCCCAAGATGGCCACCAGAGACAAAAGAGCCCAAATGCAATACAAATATCACCCAGATGTAGTCCACATGTAGCCGAATGACAGAAGTGTGCAAAACACTTATTTTTTGTGTATTTGCAGTTTTATATAGTGCAGACTTGTCAGGTATTGGAGTGCTTTACATGAGCATTGGTTACATCACACAAGATCAAATTCATTTTGGTTGTAGACATGGGGAGATTAAGTGATTTGACCAGAACCACAGAATGTTGAGCTGAAGCAGAAACTCCAACCTGGTTCCCCAGTTGCAAAGTCTGCAGCTATGGAAGTAACACCACATGGTCTCCCCTAAGTGAAACATTTAATCAAGTGGTCAACTGGATAAAAAAACATAAAGATTACAAATAATTTAAAAGTTCTTTGTCGCTATTTGAAAACTCAGAAAATATGTCCTCATTTTAGTTTTTTAGAGCACTCACCATAATTTTTATGCAAATAAGACCCTCTCATATATGTAATTTCTAAAGGAAATGCTCTAGGTATTACAGTTTTGATTACATCAAGATGACGTGAGGCGTTCCACACTTTTGTAATAGATATAGAATGTTATCTAGTTTTTCATTGGGATACTGTTGAGAGGCAGAGGCCAGGGGCACGGACTCCGAAAATTGAAGGCAGGTAGGAGAGTGCAGAGGCAACAATTTCACCACACTGGGCAGGCAGGAAGGGCAGTGGCAGCACAACAGACTATGGAGGGCAGTGGAAAGGGGGGGCAGGGGCAACAAACCAACAATACAGGACTGGCAAGAGAGGCTGTGGCAATATAATAGATCATTGTGGGCAGAAGGAAGAGGCAGTGGTAGTACAACCATACATGCCAACAGACTCGTTTCAGCCTGGAAACGTCCAATTTTTTTAAGCTCAAATGGGCTTTATTTGATCTGTCTCCTGTGTACAATCTCCTCTTTCTCAATGTAACTCAAAGGGGAAAATCAATACCCCAGTTTTTTTTCAAAATCTCCCTCTTACCAAGTTCAAAATGTTCGCAAGTATGGTACATTGGATCATGGTAGGCATGAGGAATTGGGGTAGGGAGATGGACTCGGATAACAGAAGACAGGAGGGACATGGAGAGGTGCACCAAACTGACCTTAAAGCACAGGCATCAGGGTTTGCAGCAGCACAATACATCACACAGGGCATGCGGGACGGGAGTGCAGCACAACAATCCATAGAAAGCAATAGGGAGGGGACAGGACCATGCACATGGACAACAGAGAACGGAGGGGAAAGAGGCAATGGTAGCTAGCTGACCATAATGGACAGACAGGAGAGAAAGCTGCAGCAGAACAGACCATAAAGGGCAGGAGGGACGGATCAGGGGCATTACAATGGAACAGACAAGCCAGAAGGGAGGGAATAGGGGTCTGCACATGGAAACAGAGGGCTGGGGGCAAGGGAGCAGGGCAGGAGCAGCAAGATGACCATGGAAGTCAGGCAGGATGGGCACTAGAAACAAGACACACCATGGAGAGCAACAGTGAGACTATGATGGCATACACACAGACCATGGAGGGAAGGTGGGAGGGGGTCAGGGGCAGCTAGCTGACCACACAGGGAAGGTGGGAGGGTCCATGGCAGCACAGAAGACCATGCATGGCAAGCGGGAGGGTTAGTGCAGCACAATGGCTATGATGGGCAAGAAGGAGGGTGCAGGGGCATGCACAAAGCACCATGGAGGATAGAAGGGAAGGTCAGGACCTAGGCACAGACAAGAGAGTTCAGGGGAAGGGGCCTCACAACAGACCGCACAGGCAGGCAGGAGGAGCAGTTGCAGCACAACAGACCAGGGAGGGCAGAAGGCTGTGGCAGTAAAATGGACCATGGAGGACAGGAGGAAGGGGATAGGGGCATGGCATGTGGACAGGCAGGGTGAAGGTGGCAGGGACAGGTTACAGTCATCTGTCAATGCTAGGCAGGTGGGAGGGGAGTGGCAGCTCAACAGAACACTCAGAGTAGATAGGAGTGGCAGGTCCATGGAACATGGTGGGCAAAAATGATGGAGCAGGGGCATGCACAAAGACATCGGAGAGCTGGGGGAAGGAGAATAGGGGCAGCAAGCTAAGCACAGAGGCTAAGCAGGAGGTCAATGAGGGGCCATAGAATTGGGCAATGGAAGGCAGGAGGAGTGGGCTGGTACATCATGCTAAATGGAGGGCAGTGGCAGCACATCAGACCATGCATGGCAGGAGGGAGGAGGCTAGTCCATGGATTCAGACAACAGAGGATAGGGAGGAGGTTGATGGGGCAGCAAGCTAACTGTTTAGAAAAGGTGGGTATTAGGAACGTTATTGTTTTTAAAATGTGTGTCTGTGCGAACTACTTAAAATATGAACAAGTATGCAGCATAATCTCACTTTTATTCAGGAAGAAGAGGACGTTTGTGACTGTGACTCCGGGCTCACTTGGCAGAAACACCCCCTGACCGTCCACCCCCATAGCAAAATGTAATGCCTGTGAAAAGGGTAGGTGGACGCAGTGTTATATAGAACATAGTTCTGAGAGCATGATTAGAAATGAAAACTAGATATAGTATATGGTATAAACTATGCACCAAAAAGTGTGATATAAGATGAACCGGGGCGTGAAATATAATATGCAATACATTGTGCGCAATGACAGATTCATTGGAGAGCGCGAGATAGCACAGGCACTAGAGCGTGCTATGCGAAATGCGCCTTGGAGTGTAATATGCACAGGGCAGTGTTGTGTAACCTAACTAGTCTCTAAATTGGAATATAAAATATGTGCTGTGGAGTGTAACGTTGCATATGTACTGTGAAAAAGATATGGATCCCAGATTGTAATATGTATGGCATAGTGCTGTGCGTTATAACATAGGCATCGAGGAAGGCACGTTAGATGGGGCAATATAACCCGTGCGAAGGCAAGTGTGGCATGACATATTCACGGGGTGGTGTTACAGTGCACATGGCCTAGAGAGTGTCATAGCATACGCACTAGCTGGTGGAATACAACACAGAGGTGTGTGGCACTCGGCGGGCACTGGTGGATGTAACACAGCATTGGGCTCAGCCAGGAGCACGCTGTGGCTCTCAAGTGAGGTTCGTCTCCTTTCCAGAGAGTAAAATAAAAAGTATTACACATCTGGCGGTGGATGTGTGTTTTATTAACCGTGAGAGGGGTTTCTTGCATAGTTTGGTCGAATTTTTGTCGAATCCCCTTTGAATGGCTTGGTGTGCGTGTGTATTAAATGTGCCTGTCAATAGCTACCCATGTTTGTATAAATAAACGACAAGGGTGTCTACTTGGAGAGTACCCACCGGCGGGGGTGCCAGGGTTTGGCACGGTAGGGCGTCAGACACGTCAGAGCTTCACTCGCGGTGTAAATACATTCCACATGGATTCATTGTATGCATAGTCGCCTTTTAATGAATATCACGCAAATCGTCATGGTGATAGGTACATACGGTTTGTCCAGCATGTCCTAGGTGTTTCTATAAATATATATTATTTAAAAAAAATAAAAAACAAAGGCCGGCTCCGGGGGATGGGGTCCCCGGGGCCATAAGTGGCCTGAGGAGGGGGGCAACGCAGCCTCCCTCCTAAAGAATATTTTTTAAAAAGGCCATGACCCGGGGGTTGGGGTCCCCGGGGCCGATTAAGGCCTTGGGAGGGGGGCCACTCGGCCCCCTTCCAAATTAATTTTTTTCAACAAAAAAAATTAGGGTGCAGGCCCTGGGGGATGGTGTCCGCAGGGCCAATAAATTAGAAAAAGAAGGGGGGCCACACGGCCCTCCTTCTTAAAAAAATAAAATAAATAAAAGACCGGCTTCGCGCCGGAAGCCACACCCCCTCCTTGCAGCACTCTGCAAACGCTACCCCTGGCCGGTTGTAAGTTGCGGAATTAATTCCCCTTCAATACTGAGGGTCCCTGAGGGCCAACTAGCCCAACAGGTATCTCCAGTATGCGCCTGTGAGCTGCGTTGCAGACAGGTGTTCTGAGGACACGCCCCTTTTACACTTTTATGCAACGCAGCTCTGTGACGCTTACTGGAGGTACCTAGTGGGCTAGTTTGACACTAGGGACCCTTAGAATTCAAGGGGACTTAATCTCTCAACTTAGAACGGCCACAGGGCGCGTTTACACAGTGGGGAAGGGAGGGGACGGGGCCTGAGGTGAGATGTGTGTACACACGCCCTGTGGCGCGTTTTAAGTTGGGGAAATAATTCCCTTTCAATCCTGAGGGACCCTGGAGGCCAACTAGCCCACCAGGTGCTTCCAGTAAGCGCCACTGCTCTGCGTTGCATAGAGGTGGTGCAGGCCATGCCCCTTTTTACACCTCTCTGCAATGGCGCTTACTGGACGTACCTAGTGGGCTATTTTGCTCCTAGGGACCCTGAGGATTCAAGGGGACTTAATCTCCCAACTTAAAGCGGCCACAGGGCGTATTTACACAGTGGGGAAGGGAGGGGACGGGGCCTGAGGTGACGTGTGCAAACACGCCCTATGGCGCGATTTAAGTTGGGGAAATAATTCCCCTTCAATCCTGAGGGCCCCTGGGGGTAACTAGCCCACCAGGTGCTTCCAGTAAACACCACTGAGCTGCGTTTCATAGAGGTGGTCCAGGCCGTGCCACTTTTTACACCTCTCTGCAACGCAGCTCTGTGTCGCTTACTGGAGGTACCTAGTGGGCTAGTTGGACCCTAGGGACCCTCAGGATTCAAATGAACTTAATCTCCCAACTAAAAACGGCCACAGGGCGTGTTTACACAGTGGTGAAGGGAGGGGACGGGGCCTGAGTTGACATGTGCAAACACGCCCCGTGGCGCATTTTAAGTTGAGGAAATAATTCCCCTTCAATCCTGAGGGACCTTGGTCGCCAACTAGCCCACCAGGTGCTTCCAGTAAGTGCCACTGCGCTGCGTTGCTGAGAGGTGGTCAAGGCCGTGCCCCTTTTTACATCTCTCTGCAACGCAGCTCTGTGGCTCTTACTGGAGGTACCTAGTGGTCTAGTTGGACCCTAGGGACCCTCAGGATTCAAGGGGACTTAATCTCCCAACTTAAAACGGCCACAGGGCGTGTTTACACAGTGGGGAAGGGAGGGGACGGGCCTGAGGTGACTTGTGAAAACACGCCCTGTGGTGCGTTTTAAGAGGTAGTTTTAATCCCCTGCCCTATTATATACTAGGGGCATACAGAGGAGGTCATGCTAATCACAGGGGGACCCCAATGCATATTGTTTCCTAGTGTAGGTAGGTGTTTTCACTGTATTCTGAGTGTCTTTTAACATAGCACTGGCTCTAGGACTGGTTAATCAGACTCAGTTACCACCAGTATCCATCTGAAAAAGTTGAGGGTACAGGATGACTTAGCAACAAGGCTTCTTTCTGCTCTTCTGTTTGTTCTTTCTGCACGTTATCCTTCTTCCTGCACTTTTCTTCATCTTTGAGGACTTCTGTTGCTTCTTTCTGCATTCCTTTTTTTCTTTCTGTGCGTTTTTTCTTCTTTCTTCACATGTCCTATCTCTGTAGGCATAGTTAGAAATTAGCATTTAAAAAACCTTTGAAATTCACTGAAAAAACCATAGGTTTCAGGCACGTTATAGTAAGGAATTAGCATTTAAAAAACCTTAAAAATTCACTTAAAAAAACATAGGTTTCAGGGGCGTTTTAGTTAGCTGGACTTTTCACTCATACAAAACCATTGAAATTCCCCCGTTATAGTTAGTTCAGCTAACTATAACTCGCGCGCCCGCAATGCACTGCTATTGACGTCACATATTACATCACTCATGACATGGTCAGTGACATCACTCATGACATCACTGATGACATCTCAAATGACATCACTGATGACATCAATGATGACATCATCCTTGTGATAGAGTGGCAGGCCTCCTCTCCCCCTAATATAACCTTTGATACACACATTCAAAAATGGAAACTAAAATTTTCAAAACAATGGACATACCAATACCAGTTACAACAACCTATTCAGTAATTCTAAGATCCACAGACACATCCATTCATTCACCAACAGTCCTATACAGTCACTCATACATGTACTCACTCATCATATGTACTCATATACCTATACATCCTGTTACACAACGCCACTCATCCATAAAGTTACTCACACAGAGTCACTCATGCTAATAAAGAATCAAACATCCATTTACTTGCATATACAGTTATACACACACCACCACACTTACTTCTACAGAAACGTACACATACTTAGTCTTTTAAACAATCACTTATAGAAACACATACTTATTCATACAGGAACTCTTCCAATCTCTCACTCACACATATACTCACTTATATACACCAATAGTCACATATACTAGTTTAAAACATATGTAGTTACTCATAAAGACACTATTGAGACAGTCATTCACTCACTAACACACCCATGCACACACTCATCCACCCATACAGTCCTGCACACATGCTGTCTTCAACACATACAAACAGTGACTCACTCATTCATGCACCTATGCACTACATAATACCCCCACCAAACCATACAGACACTCAGACACTCATACTGATACACAAAAAACCAACTAATAACCTATATAAACACTCATGTAGCTACTCACCAACCCATGCAGCCACTTATACACAAAGTGAGAGACTGATACAGATATTTACATATTTAAACATTACTCACTAAGCCATGTATTCACTAAGATACACTTAATCAGTCAATTATACAATCAATTTTTCAAAAACAAATCATCCATTTAGACACTTATATACCCATTTATTCTTCCATCGACCTTGAGATATACATATATAAAACATATGTCATTTTCAGAAAAACACACGTTCACTGGATGATGTCATCAGTGATGTCATGAGTGATGTCATTTGAGATGTCATCAGTGATGTCATGAGTGATGTCACTGACCATGTCATGAGTGATGTAATATGTGACGTCATCAGCAGTGCATTGCGGGCGCGCGAGTTATAGTTAGCTGAACTAACTATAACGGGGAAATTTCAATGGTTTTGTACGAGTGAAAAGTCCACCTAACTATAACGCCCCTGAAACCTATGGTTTTTTCAGTGAATATATATATATATATATATATATATATATATATATATATATATATATATAAAGGAAACCCTCTTGCTTCACAACAAAAAGGTAGGAGTCGCACTCAGCATTGCAAGAAAAGAAAAGTTTAATGACTGACGCGTTTCAACCTCACGGTCTTTGTCAAAGTCACTTCATGAAAAGGAAATGGCAACATATAAAGGCATTTTTTAACAACCAAGCATGACCAAGCTAATTTTAAAATAGACATAAAAAAAAGAGTCATGAATACATATAAAAAACAGACTCTCCACACTTTAAGACTGCCACCAATAGATAATAAAAATAATGTTTCTATTTTCTTTTATCTCCCTTATTTGTTATATATAACACAAAATAGGTAATTTTAAATTAAAAATTCCTTATTGGTAAATGCTTAATGTGAAAAGGATATATTTAGCTTGTGCTGAAATCCATCAATTGCCTGAGAGGAAATGTAATCCCATCAAGTGTGCATCACATTGAAATGGTGCACATACAGAGCAAGTAGAACTGCCAAGTGGCAACAGCAAACGACTACCCTGAATTGGCACTAGACGGCTAAGCTAAAGAAATTAAATTTAAAAAAGGTGTAGCAACAAATAACACAAACCCAAAATAAAAAATCACACAAACGGTGTAATAATAAAGATATCTAGGGAAAAGCTTGGATCATGTCGGGGAAAGAAAAAACCCACCCCCAGTGTGTTTAAAAACCAAGGCGTGGCGGCTATGCCCCTCCTTCGACCAAGCAGCCGCTTGGGCGAAATGGCGGTAAAATGGAACAGGTAGGGAGAAATGAAATAAACATTTGCCAACGCAAGATGTCAATCAAAGAGATCAGCATAGCAAGAGGTGGGGAGGCTAAAAGGGAGCGCGCCTAACAGTGAAGCAAGAGTGTATCAATACAGTGTCCAAATTTGTAGGAACACTTCAGGTATATGATATCCCCTCATCCTAGGTGAGCATGAAGGTCTTCATCTCGATTCAGGCCATAGGGGGCCTTACTCTGTAGGCGGATGATGTATTCAGACTCCAAACGTCGCAGGCGGCGTTCTCGGTCACCTCCACGTGGATGTACTGCAACCCTGTCAATTCCCAAAAACGAGATCTTAGAGCTAATGTCAGAAATCTCTGCTTGTTCTAATGCGCAGTGTTTAGCAATAGTATAGGTAAGATCCCTGTTCCTAATGGCACGGAGATGCTCCAAAATCCGCTTTTTAACTGGAAACACTGTACTGCCAACATAGCGCAAGCCACAAATGCAGGTCACAACATAAACAACATATTCAGTATTGCAGTTAATAAAGGAAAGAATTTTCTAATTCCTGCCAATTGGTAAAAAATAACTTTTTACATTGTGGCTGTTCGCACAAGCCTTGCAACGACCACATTTGTTGAAACCAGGAAGTTCTTTAAGCCATGTGCCTGTTTTCTTATTTTGCTGCGTAAGATGACTGTGTACCAGTGTGTCCTGCAGAGATTTACATCTACGGTAAGTAATGTGTGGTTTGTAACTAACCAGCTTACCTATCACTTAGTCCTGTCCGATCAGATGCCAGTGCTTGCTAACAATTTTATGCAGTGCCATGCCTCGTGTTTTAGGGATCAAAAGACTGTCCCTGCCTTTTATGCAAGATTTCTCAAGGGCTGCTCTAATGGTTTTACTTGAGTAGCCCCGTGTTCGAAAACGGGCAGCCATGTTAGTTTGTTCTTTGGACAGTGCTGAGGCGTACTGCAATTGCGTTTTGCTCTGAGAAGCTCTCCATAGGGGATACTTCTCTTGAGGCCTTCAGGATGATGACTCTGCGCATGTAGGATGCTGTTCCCGGCAGTAGCCTTCCTGAACAGGCTTGTATGGATGGTATCATCAAGGACTTCCACTAAGGTATCCAGAAATTCAATGGTAGTTGTATTAATCTTACTGGCAAACTTGAGATTGAGGCTGTTATTGGAAAGTCCGGCAATGAAGTCTTGTAAGGAATCCTGTGGCCCGTTCCATATCAGAAAAATATCGTCAATGTAACGGGTCCACAGGAATACATTATCTGAATAACACTCATTACCTTGATGCCAGAGATGCTCCGCCTCCCACCATCCCATAAAGATACAGGCATAACTAGGTGCGAAGCAACTTCCCATCGCAGTACCTGTGTATTGTTTGTACCAGGTGTCGCCAAATAGAAAATAATTATTGTGCAAGCAAAAGTGAAGCATGTCCAAGAGTAACACAGTGTGATCAAACATCGAAATAGGTCTGTCACGTGAGAAATACTTGCACGCTTCTAACCCTAGATCATGTTCAATAGAAGTGTACAATGATACCACATCAATAGTGGCTAGCACATACGAGGATTTCCAGGGAATACCCTGTATTTTGGAAAGGAAGTCCATAGTGTCCCTACAAAAGGATGGTAAGTTAAAGACATAATCACAGAGGAAGAAGTCTAAGTAAATGGAAGAATTTTCTAGTAAACTTTGATTGGCTGCAATGATAGGTCGCCTAGGGGGATTAGCAAGGTCTTTGTGCACCTTAGCTAGCATGTAGAACACTGGGACAGCTGGTTTTTTTGGTCATCAGAAACAAAAATTCATTGCGCTTCAAAGTCCCTTGGCCTAGCCATGTCTCTAATAATGGATGGTATTGGACAATGGTATTCTTGTATTCAGTCTGGCTAGATCTCAGATAGCTTCCTGAGAATTCGAGCTGCAGTATTACTTCAGTCTTATACTTATTTACATCCCACAATACAACGTTCCCCCCTTTATCAGAAGGCTTGATGACAAAGGAATTGGCTTGTTGCAAGGAAAGCAGACCCGCCTTCTGTTCAGCTGTGAGATTGTTACCAAACAAATTGTTTTGTTTCTCCCAAAGTTGTATAAGTTCTGATAGAATCATCTCATGGTAAGTATCAATTCCATCATGGAGGGTCACAGGGTTGAATCTAGATTTGTGCTTAAAGTCATTCCTTGTTTGGGGGCGTGGCTTGCCGAGCTGTGGAATGGCCGCTGCCTAAGCGAGCTCCGCCGGCCGGAACTTAATCCTGTACCAAATCCTGCACATTTGGGCGCACTGAGGCCGCCGAGATCTGTGGAGACGTGAGCGCATAGAGCGAGGCACCCGCAGGTGAAATTTTGGCGGCCGGGAGGCTTTGACGGCGGCGATATGGCCCTGCGACCGCTGCGGCGTGGAGAGAGACTGCTACTGCCGGGACCTGGAGGCGGCGTCACGTAAATTGAGGCCGGGGTACCCGCGTGGCGGAAGGCCCGCCGTCTCTGACCAGCAGATCGCCTGGGACCCTGGATGCGGCAGCGGATGGGGGACGCCGCAGCTGCCCTACTGGATTGGAGTGCCATGTGTGTGCGGTTTGGCGGCAACGGATTGGCGTCCTAGACGGTGAGCGCTCCGAGTGGGGGAGGTGCACCGCAGCCTTGGCTGAACGAAGGCCCCGAGGAGAAAGAAATTGCGGGCGCTGCTTCCCTGGTGATCTGGGAAGTCTGGCTGAGGTGCTGCCATCCGCTAAAGCCCGAGACTTGACAAGCTGACGAGGCGAGCGGCCGTAACTGCTGCAGAGCGATACCTGGGTGAAGTGAACACTGGCAGCTGCCCTGGGTGGACTGTCGGTGCGCGTAGCGGCTGTAACTCTGTGTGGCTGGGCCGGGGGCCTGCGGCGGCGAATCTGTGACATTGTGCGGAGGTGGGCAGTGACCCGGATGAAGGGAGTGTCGTGTGGCCTGGGAAACTTTGAAGGAGGATGACCGGGGACGACGTTACTGGAACTGTGGAGCTGTAACCGAGCTGTGGAGAGAGGGAGGCAGGAGCCCTGGGCGGCCTGTGGTCTGCTGGAGTCTGTACGGCAGCTGTTGCTCTGACCCCAGGGCACGACCCGCAAACAATCCTGCCATCTTGGGTCCTGTAGCTGACCGGCACCTGCTTGGGATTCTGCGGCGGGGAGCACGAGGCCTTGTGCATTGCCTGAGAGGGCCGCCCTCGGTCTGGTGGTTCGGGCAGGATCTCCGGGGCGGCAGCCATGGGGAAGCACGATGCAAAACAATCGAAGATAACCTTCGACAGCAAGCGGGCGACGTGGCAGATCGACCCGGGGACGGAGGTGCAGGCGGAGGGCAAGCCTGACCAGGTGGTGGAAGATCAAGGGGAGGATTTGAGGACCTTAATGCTAGAGATGAGATCCAGCCTCCGCAACATAGACACTAAGCTGGACACCCTGACATCACAGCTCGAGTCGGTCAAGACGCAGGTCACCGCCCACGAAACGCGCCTGGACACGCTGGAAGGTCGGGCTGAGGACTTCCATGAGTTTCAGGTCGAGACTAAGGAGCAGCTCCTGCACATGGACAGGCTGCTGAGCGTTATCAGGGCCAAGAATGATGATTTAGAGGCTCGATCGCGCCACAGCAACCTCCGAGTCACGGGGGTCCTGGAGACGACCGCCATCTCCAAAATGGAGAAGTACATCACAGACCTGCTGCACGAGCTGTTCGACCCACATCTATCTGCGGTCTTTGTGGTGGAGAGGGCACATAGGTCGCTGGGCCAGAGGCCGCCGGTTGGAGCACCTCCGAGGCCCATTATTGCTAAACTCCTTAACTACCAGGATAGAGGTGTTATCCTTAGACTTGCGAGAGAGAGGGGAAAGATAACGCATCAGGGAAATGCAATATCCTTTTATCCAGACTTTACTCCAGCAGTGCAAGCGGCGCGAAGGGAGTTCGCACCAGCTAAGAGACTTCTCCTGCAGGCGCAGATCCCGTATTCGTTGCTATACCCGGCGAAACTCAAAGTGTCGTTTGAAGGCACCACACACTTCTTTGCGGAAGCTAAAGAGGCGTTGAAGTTTGCCAAAAATGTGGGCGGAAAGAAGCAAAAACGGCAGACGGGGGAAGCGGAGATTGCGGCTGGACACCTGAGTGACAATGACTGATATGGGTATCGTATTCATGGGAAGTACTTTAACTGCCTCTGCCGCTTGGTAGTAGTTCTGGTGTGGGTTTGTAAACGTCCGCTCCCTATTCTACAAATTTCTGCCGAGCTGCCATGTACCCCTATTTTGTACATATGATCTTGTGCGGGCCGGGTTGCCTGCAGATCTTCTGGCTGCCCTGTTCTAACCGGGGTGAGACGCTGGCTTTGGCACGTCCCCATGGGAAGGTTCCCGACTATGTTGGAGGTTCTTGACTCTGGGGTGGGTAATACACGACCTATTTGGGGGGTTGGAGTGGGCGGGGGTGGATGTTGGGATGTTTTTGTTTAGCCTTTGTTTCCAGCTTACATGTAATTTGCTCTGTGGTCGCTAGAGTGCATAGAAATGTGGGGAACACTGGGTGCATCGTTAGGCTATGGACATGACACAGAAGTTACCTAACGTCTTCAACTGTGTAACATGGAATGTGCGGGGTCTGAATGACTGCAGAAAGGCCAGGCTAGTGCATGCATATTTAGTCCGTCATAAGATAGACATTTGCCTCCTACAGGAGACACACCTGAGCTCCTCCTCGTCTCCCCGGCTTCGCCATGCTCGCTGGGGCCATGTGTACTCTGCTACGTACTCCACTTATGCCCGAGGGGTGGCCATTCTGGTCCGCCGCGGGTTGGATTGGAGGGAAGAACTAACGCACTGTGACCCAGAGGGCCGTTATGTCCTAGTCCGGGGCCTTTTATGTGGCATACTGGTGACAATTGTGGCCGTTTACGGCCTGAATGTAGATTCCCCTGGTTTTTTTCAGGATGTCTGGGCGAGGGTGAGGGCGGCTGGATGCAACACCGTTCTTTGGGGGGGGATTTCAACGCAGTGTTAAATGATGAATTGGATAGGCAGGGTGCCGTCCGCAGCCTACACCCTGCGGCAGGAGCTGCTCTGGGGGCGATAGTTGAGGAGGAGGGCCTGGTGGATGTGTGGAGAACTAGACATGGTGAGCTGAGGGAGGGTACTTGCATCACTGACCACCGCTGCGCCTGATCCCGATTGGACTATTGGCTGCTGTCTAGAGACACGGCTTTGTGGACAGTGGAGGCCGAACATATGACGTGCTCGCTCTCAGACCATGCGCCCTGCTTGTTGAGACTGTCGCTGCCCGGCTTGCCTCCGCAGGGCTTTTCATGGCGCCTTCCGCGACATGCCCTGCTGGATGAGGCGTTTAAGGAGGAGATAAGGGGGGACGTTATTGACTATTTCGCGCTGAATGCGGGCTCGGTGAGCACTGAGGCATCCCTGTGGGAGGCCTTTAAAGTGGTGATTCGCGGAAAGTGTATTGCGCGTCAGGCCGGGGTGCTGAAGGCTATACGAGGTACGCTCGCGTCGCTGGAAGTAGACATTAAAGATTTGGAACGCCGCTTCTATGCTGAGGGCACCCCGGACATCCTGGGGTTGCTGAAGGCTAAGTTACTAGCGTATGATGAGGAGGCACAGCGGGAAGTTAAATTTCTGGGTAAACATGCAGAGGCCAGGAGATACGGGGAGGGAGATAGACCGGGACGCACCCTGGCGAATATGATGAGGCCGTCCAGATCTGCGACGTTTGTCCATGAGCTTCGCTCGCGGACGGGGGACACTATCAGGGGACAAGAGGACATATTGCATGCCTTCTCGGGCTTTTACACCGATTTATACGCTACCACCCAGGGGGGATGCCCGGAGGGGCTGGACTCCTTTCTAGAGTCTATAGCACTGGTCTGGTTTAATAATAAACATAGAGAATATATGGACCTCCCGATCACGGCCGCAGATGTGGCCCAAGTGATCAAAAGCTTGCCCCTTGACAAGGCCCCTGGCCCAGATGGCCTGACCACGGCCTTTTACAAGGTATACGCGGAGGAACTGGCCCCCCGGCTGTTGGCAGTGTATGAGGAGGCTTTACATGTGGGAATGCTTCCCAAAACGATGCGTGAGGCGTCGATTATTACCCTGTTAAAGCCGGACAAACCAGAAGATGAGATGGACTCTTACAGACCTCTATCCTTAATAAATGTGGATGTAAAAATTCTGGCTAAATTACTTGCTAATAGAATACAACCAATGCTACCCCTGATAGCTTTGCCGGACCAATCGGGGTTCATCCCAGGGCGGTCAACGTCGCATAACCTCCGTACGATTTTTTCCATACTGCACTACTTGCATCCGGATGTCCATGCTGCGGTGGTATTCTTGGATGCCACCAAAGCTTTTGATACTCTGGAGTGGCCATATCTGTTCGCGATCTTGGCTCGTATGGGGTTTAGCCAGCTCTTAATAAATAAAATACGCCTGCTTTACACTATGCCCTGTGCCAGAGTTAGGGTGAATGGTATGATCTCAGACCCGTTTCCGATCTCACGTGGTATGCGCCAGGGATGCCCGCTGTCCCCGCTCCTCTTCGCCATTGCGATGGAGCCGCATGCGGCTCGCATTCGCCAACATCACACGGCATGTGGCATAGGACTCAGCGCGCGGAGTCTGCTGATATCGCTATATGCGGACGACGTAACACTCTATCTCACTAGGCCCGAGGAAAACCTGGACGTAGTGCTGCGGGAATTCATTCGCTTTGAGGGGCTTGCCGGTATAGCGATTAATTGGTCCAAATCGGTGGTCTTCCCATTGACGGAGAGCACCCCGAGGATGCGGTCGGAGTACCCCTTACGGTGGGAAATGGATGCTGTTAAATACCTCGGCATCTGGGTGAGTCGAGTGCCTCAGGACATTTGGACTCTTAACTTTGGGAGGGCAGTCGCGTGGCTGGAGGAAAGGATAAAGATATGGGTGAGGCTGCCCCTGTCGCTAACGGGCAGGATAGCTCTGGTTAAGATGGTGGTTTTGCCTAAATTCTTGTATTTATTTGCAAATGTACCAATCCCTTTGACGTCGCAGTTTTTCGGCACACTAAGGTCGCACTTGATCGAACTGGTGTGGGCTGGGGGCCAGGCGCGCGCATCCTGGGACATGCTGATTTTACCGTTGGTGCAGGGAGGGCTGGGAGCGCCGGATATGCGCTTATATGCCCTATGCGCGCAGGCCCAATTCTTGCATTTTTGGGTACATCCGACGCCCTACCAGCCGCATGTGGCTGTGGAGCAGGATGCTGTAGCGCCGATCCCGCTAAAAGTAGCAATTTGTGCGAAAGCGCGCCGCCCCGGAGGAGACGTGGACACCGCGGAGATGCTGCGCTGGGTCTGGGTGGAACTTAGACGCAGGGCGGGTGTGCCACTCCTGTATGCACCGTCTTTATCCTTGGAGCGAAACCCGCTCTTGCCCTGTATCTGGGACGGAATTAGCCCGCCTCTACTGCGTAGGATGCACCTACATACATTTGCGGATCTCTTCCCGGATGAGACCTTCCTGAAACCGCCGGTGGCAGAGGAGGGGCAGGCAGTGCATTTTTCTGAGCTGTTCTTATATCACAAACTGCGGGAGACATGCCGAGCGCTGAGCGAGAGCTTCCCGGCGGCCCCCCCGGTATTCCAGGCGCTGGAGGGCGAGGTGGGTTCCCCGTCTCCTCGAAGATTAGTTACCAGACTCTATAGATCCATGCAGAATGAAGCGCCGGTGGTGCAGCCTGGGTCCTTACAGAGCTGGAATGAAGAGCTTGACCCTCCCCTGTCGGAAGAGCAGTGGACCTTCTGCTGCGGACAGCTAGCTGAACTCTCCCCAAACTATAAACTGAGGCTCATACACTTCAAGTATCTGCATAGATTCTACAGAACACCGATTGCTTTAAATAGAATGGGCTTGAGGGAGGGGGTTGGTTGTTGGAGGTGCGGAGGTGAGCCTGCCTCGTTCTTGCATATGGCGTGGTCTTGCCCCAAGCTTCAGGATTTTTGGACCCGGGTGTTCGCGATAGTCAATCAGATGTTGGGTCGCACTGATGCCACCTCCCCGAGGTGGGGATATTGGGATATGTAAAGCACATACCACCTAAGGAACATAAACTGCATGCCATGCTTCTACTGTTTGCAAAAAGGTGGGTGGCGATCCACTGGGGTAGAGGTCGGGTGCCCTCGGTGAAGGAATGGCTGGCGGACATCACTTATGGTCATGAGCAGCTCAGCATGTTCTGGGACTTGATGCCATCCACCTCTCGCCCGCGAGACATTTGGGAACCATTTGTGCGGTGGACTCAGGAACAACGAGAGCTAGAGGCTACACTGGATGAATGAGTGTGGGGGGTCCGGGGTGTGCCCCGTGGACATAGCGGGGAGGGTGGGATGATTTGGCGGGGAAAGAGGGGAGGCAATCGGGACGGTCGAGTTGCGTAGCGGTAGCCCATTTGGACACGGGGAGGTCTGGGTCTGATAGTGTGTATTACTGGATGGGAGAACTGGCAGGTCTGATCTGGCCCTGCGTGGATGGGTCCTTGCAGTGACGGTAAAACACGTTGACAGGAGCATCCAAAGTTATGGATACATATACATAAGTGCATTGGCATGTACCACAGATGTAATAAGGATGTAATATTGCTGGCTTGTATTGTTGGTTACTGTTTGTAACGTTGTGTAACTTCAATAAAACTTAAAAAAAATAAAAAAAAAGTCATTCCTTGTTTTATGGTCAACAGTAAAACCCATGCTGATCAACAGATCCCTATCCGTATCCCAGTCTTTACTGCCCTGCTCAATCTCTCTAGCGGCAGCCAAAAGGCTAATATCACATATAGTCAGGGGGTCAGGTATCGGGTTCTGAGTGCTGGGTGACAGTGCCAAGGCAGGGACAACCCCACCTTGTTTTAAGGAGTGGATTTTGAGGAGTTTAAGTTTCCTTATGAACAGAAAAATGTCGATGCGCGTTCTGGGGAAGTTAAAGTTCGCTGTGGGGCAGAAGGATAAACCCAATTCCAACAAAGCACGTTCTTCATTAGTAAGGTTGTGAGAGGAAATGTTAATGATAGAAGTATTATGTTCATTAAATTGCTCACCCGTCATTTGTTGCGCTTGGAACGCCGTTGTCCTGTCCCATAGGGCGTCTCGTTGTCTTTGGCCTTCGCCTCCTCTCCTGGTTTGTCTTTTCCTTGCACGTTGTTTGCGCCTCTTCCTCTTCCCCTGGGTGGTTTCTTTCTTCTACCCTGGCTTTCCCGTAAAAAACGGTATTCGGTCAGTGAGGGAAAGGGGCCTCCAGTCAGTGCCAGGGTGCCTGGTGTTTCATCCAAATCTGACTGAATATCCGAGCTTGATTCGGAAGTTGCAGGATCCACAGTGCGCGTCATCTCAGATTGCACAAAATCTCTCCTTGCAGAATCATATTTGCGGCCAAAAGTTAAAATGCGGCCTTGGGCGTAATCATTGCGGTCCCTTATAAATTTCCATCGCTTTTTGGATTTTATACCTTCCTCATACTTAAGGAGCCTGGTATCCATATCTTTCAGAAAGGCAACAATTTTACTCTGGGATTCATGCTTATCCAGCATTTCTCGAAGTTCCTTAATCTCCGCCTCCACTTGAACCAGCTCAAGGGCTGCGTATTTAGCCAGCATTTCCAACATCTGTCTGCATGTGGAGGCCATAAGTGCAGACCATTCTTCCAAAAGTTTGGGGTTCGGATTTTGGTAGGTAGGTGTTATCAAAATTCTTAGACCCCTAGGGACACGTTCCACCTCGACATAATTATGAAGCGAAATGACCTCCCAACTTCTGTTAGTCTCCTTTTTACACAGTCTCTCAAGTCTAGATAGCTCTTGTTTCAGTGTAGACGTACTGCCGCTTGGTGGAGTGCCTCCTGCTCCCTCATTGGAGTTATTATCATTTTCTGTAAAGGAAAATAAGGACTTGGCAACCCCCATACGTTTCTGCATTGCCTAACTCATGTTGGATGGAAACCTATTGTGTGGTAGAAATGAAGTCAGGTGTAATGGTTTCCCAAAACTGCTGTGCCAGCAACCGATAGTATTATTCAGCCAAAAATATCTCCCTTGCAATAATCTTTCGAAGTTGCTGTTCACACAGTAGGTGTAGTGAAAACTTTCCGGGTCAAAGCTACAGTGTAGGCAGTGATCCCAAAGCCGCGGATGTTAGCAGACCGGCTGGGATATCTTCGTTATTTCTTTAAACCAAACTTGTCACTATGCAGATCGCGTTGTAGAAAGTCTTCCGAGGAAGAGGCGCTACCTAAAGTCGCGGGTGTTTAAAAACTGGCAGAAGTGTCATCGTAATTATTACGGACCAACAATGTCGCTTTGCGGATCGTGTTGCGTGAAGGGAGTGACGGCTCAGGATTGCTGCACCGAATGAAGTTAAATAGTATCAGCGATATAAACAAAAGAAACAGTGAGGGGCAGTGAAGGTTAGAAAATACAATCAAAGCTGCACCCTCCAGCAAGCCGCTACCAAGGTCGACACGTACCTCTGCCTGTGAAGTGATTGGTGATTTGGCGGTAGAAGTCCCGTTGCAGAACTCACCCAAGCCGGCTCCTTTCTCGGCACCGACTTTTATACATATATATATATATATGTATTACCTACTGGCAGTCACCAGTAGGTAGTTATAGTTAGGCCCTAATTCCCATAAACAAAGATGTTTTTGTCTTGCTAATAACTTTGGCGCATTTCATGAACCTTCGCAAAATTTTCAAAACTAGTTTGCAACAGACTTCAGCTGCTGTCCTGAAAGTTTCAGGGTGATTCGCCAAGCAGAGGCCTTGAACAAGGCAGGTCATGAAATGTGTTTTCCCCATGCAATTTCCCATGGGGATTTTGAACATGACTAAAGACTGACCTGCTGAAAATAAATTACAAAATATTTGGCTGAACGCTAGCTCTTGGTCCAGAAAGAACGCTTTTAGTGATTTGGTGTACATATGTTGAGTAGTTTTGGAGTTATAAACAGGAAAAAAAATTATATATCCAGGGACAAGAATCCTTGGAGAATCCCCACACCAACAGCAATACCATGATTGCCTGGCCCCAACTGGACTGGTAAGTTGCGGCCACCATTATATGTATCGGGGCACGGTCTCAGTGCCACAAAATTCGAGCGCATATAGATGGAAGGGGTCAGGGTAGAGGTACCCTGATCCTATGGGTATGTTAAACAGATGGCAGAGGGACCCATGAAGGTCAAGAAATTGCCTTAAAACCTTTTTCCATTTGCGGGGATTCATTGATCTGTTGCAGTGCACAACATGGCCTGCATGTGAAATCACAATGGATCCACGAATCCTGCTGCAATTAAACACCAACTAAGAGGCCCACTGAGGCACTCATACATCCACTCACAGACTCACAGACCAAGTCACTCATACACCCATTCAGAGACCTACACACCTGCTCACACACCCACTCACAAAACTACACAGATAGTCACACATCCACTCACAAACCCACTAAGATACTCACATATCCACTCATATACCCACTCAGACACTCACATACCCACTCACACACCCATACAGGCACTCAGGTACCTACTCACACATCCATACAGGCTTTTATGTACCCACTCACAGACCCACAGAGATACACACCAACTCTCAGACCCACTCACACAGTTCCACACCTAATCACATATCCATTCAGATACTCACATACATACTCACACACACTTAAGGCACTCACACATCCACTCATAGACCCACAGAGACATACACCCACTCTGAGACCCATTCACACACCCACTCACAGATCCACAAAGACACTCACACACCTACTCATGGACCCACACAGCCACTCATACACCCACTACCACACCCACTCAAACACCCACCTACTCTAATACCCACTCACGGACCCACTGAGCCACGTACAGAACCACTAACTGATCCACCCAGATACTCATATACCCACTCACAGACCCACTCAGACACTCACACACCCACTCACAGACCCACTTAGGCATTCACACACCCAATGACAGACCCATGTAGGAACTCAAACACCTAGTCAGAGACCCACACAGGCACTTACATACCCACTCACAAACCCAAAAAGGCACTCACACACCCACTAACAGATGCACACAAGTACTCACACACCCATTCATAGACATACAAAGGATCTCACACACTCACTCACAGACCTACACAGACACTCTTATACACAGTCACAGCCACTCAAGAGAACCATATAGACACTCATATACCCATTTACAGACCCACTCACACACTTACACACCCACTGACATGTCCACTCAGACTCCCACACACCCCTCACAGGCCCACTCAGACACACACACCCACTCACAGACCCACTCAGAGACTTTCATACTCACTCACAGATCAACTCATAAACATACACACCCACTGGCAGACCCACTCAGACACTAACATACCCACTGACACCCACTCAGAAACATACACACTTACTCATAGACCCACTCACATACCGACTCACACTCTCACACCCAATAACAGACCCATACATGAACTAACACATACCCAGTCAGAAGACCACACAGGTACTTATACACCCAATAACACACACCCACACAGGTTCTCATGCATCCACACACAGGCACTACGACACCCACTCGCATACCCACTCACAGACTGATTTAGACACTCACACCCATTCCCTAATACACCCACTCACAGACCATCTCAGACACTCATGAACTCACTCAGACACTCACACACTGACTCACAGACCCACTCAGGAATTCACACACCCAGAGGCAGACCCACAAAGGATCTTATACATCCAGTCAAAGACCCAAAAAGGTACTTACATACCTACTCACAGACCCACACAGACACTCACACCCACTCACAGACCCACTCAGACACCCTCACACCCACTCACAAACCTACTCAGACACCCACTCACAGAAGGACTCACACACTCACACACACACACTAACACACCCATGCAGGCTTACACACACCAACTCAGAGGTCCACAGAAACACTCATACAACCACCCACAGACCCACTCAGACATTCACACACACTCACATACCTATTCAGATACTCACACACACACCCATTCAGGTACTCAAGTATCTACTCATATACCCATATAGGCACTAACATACCCACTCACAGACCCACAGAGATACTCACATATCCACTCACATACCCACTCACAGACACACAAAGACACTCATGCATCCACTCACAGACTCACACAGTCACTCACAGACCCATTCAGACACTGTCACACCCACTCATACACCTACTTGGACACTCATATATCCACCCACTCTGACCCTCACACACCAACTAACTGACCTACTCAGACACTCATATACACACTCATAGACCCACATAGGAACTCACACATCCAGTAAGAGACCCACTTAGGCACTTATGCACCCACTCAAAACCCACACAGGTGCTCATATGCCCACTCAGGACCCACACAGGCACTCACACACTCACACACTCACAAACACACACAGATACTCATATACCCATTCACAGTCCAACTCAGGCTCTCACACACCCACTAACAGATTTACATAGACACTCTTACATCCACTCACAAGCTCACTCAGACACCCTAACACCTACTCATAGACCCACTCAGATACTCACACACCCACTCACAGACCCATTCAAACACTCATACAGCTACTCAGGGACCCACACACACTCATAACCCACTCAGAGACCCATTCAAAACACTCACACACCCACTCACAGACCACTCAGACACTCCCACACCCATTCACAGACTCACTCACACACCCACCTATAATCTCACACTCAGTGACAGACCTATCCATAAACTAACACACACCAAGTCAGAAGCCCACCAGACACTAATACACCCACTCACAGACCCACACAGGCTCTTATACATGCCCTCACAGACACACACAGGCTCTTATACATGCCCTAACAGACACACACAGGTACTCCCACACCCATTCGCAGACCCACTCAGATACTCTCACACCCATTCACAGACTGATTTAGACACTCACATACCCCCTCACTCATATACCCACTCACAGACCAACTCAGACATTCATGCACCCACTCACAGACACACTCAGACATTTACACACCTACTCAGAGACCCACTTAGGAATTCACACACCCAGGGGCAGACCCACACAGGATATTCTATATCAAGTCAAAGACATGCACAAGCATTTACATACCCTCTCACAGACCCACACAGACACTCTCACACCTACTCACAGACCTACTCAGACACCATCACACCCACTCACATACCTACACAGACACTCACACACCCACTCACACACCCACTCACACACCCACTCACACACCCACTCACAGACCCATACAGGCATACACACACACCAACTCAGAGGCCCACAGAAACACTCACACAACCACTCGTAGACCCATTCAGACAATCTCACACTAACTCACATACCCACTCAGATACTCACATGCCCACTCACATACCCACACAAAGACATACAAAGAAAGTCACACACCTACTCACGGACTCACACAGCCACTCACACATCTACTCAGGCACACTCACACCCACTCATAGACCTACTCAGATACTCCCACTCCCACTTACATACCCACTCTGATCCTCACTTACCAACTGACCCACTCAGACACTCATTTATCTACTCATACTCCCACATAGGAACTCACACATCCAGTCAGAGACCCACTCAGGCATTTATACACCCACTCATAAACCCACACAGACACTCACACAGCCACTCAAGAGCCCCCACAGGCACTCACACACCCATTCATAGTCCTACATGGGTTCTCACACACTCACTCACACACCCACACAGACACTCTCACATCCACTGACATATCCACTCAGACACACACACACCTGCTGGAATATCCACACAGACACTCACACACCCACTCAGAGACCCACACAGACACTCACACCCACTAACAGTCCCACTCGGACACTTTCACACCCACTCACAGATCAACTCATAAGCTCACTCACTCACTCACAGGCCCACTCACACACCCACTCATCCGATCACACTCAGTGACAGACCCATACATGAACTAACACACATCCAGTCAGAAGACAATGCAGACATATACACACCCACTCAAAGACCCACACAGGCTCTCATACACCCACTCGCAGACACACACGGGTACCTCCACACCCATTCTCACACCCACTAAGACACTCTCACACCTACTCAGAGACTGGTTTAGACACTCATACATCCACTCACTCACATACCCACTTACAGACCAACTCAGACAATCAAGCACCCACTCACAGACTCACTCAGGAATTCACACACTCAGTGGCAGACCCACACAGGATCTTATATATCCAGTTAAAGACCCACCCAGGCACATACACACCCACTCAAGAAAACACACAGGCACTTACACTCACCCACCCACTCACAGACACACATAGGTACTCATACACCCATTCACAGTACTACACTGGTTCTCACACACTCATGCACAGACCTACATAGACACTCCCACATCTACTCACAGACCCACTCAGACACCCTAACACCCACTCACAGACACATTCAGACACTGGCACATCCTCCCACAGACCAACTCAGGAATTCACACACCCAGTGGCAGACCCACAAATAATCTTATACATCCTGTCAAAGACCCACATAGGCACTTATACACCCACCCACAGACCCATAAAGACACTCTCGCACCCAATCACAGACCCATTCAGACACCCTCACACCCACTTGCATACCTACTCAGACACTCACTTACCCACTCACAGATCCACTCACACACCCACTCACAGATCATACAGGCATACACACACCAACTCAGAGGCCCACAGAAACACTCATACAACCCCTACAGACCCACTCAGACACTCACACACCTATACAGGCACTCATATATCTACTCATAGACCCATATAGGAACTCGTGTACCCACTCACAGACCCACAGAGATACTCATATACCTATTCACTGACACACAAAGATACTCTCACACCCACTCACAGACTCACACAGCCATTCACACACCTACTCAGACACTATCACACTCACTCATAGACCTACTTAGACACTGCCACTCACACACATACTCTGACCCTCACACACCAACTAACTGGCCCACTCAGACATTCATATACCCACTCATACACCCACACAGGAACTCACTCCAGTCAGAGACCCACTCAGGCACTTATACACCCACTCAAAAACCCACACAGGTACTCATACACCCATTCACAGTCCTACACAGGTTCTCACACACTTACAGGCCAACACAGACACTCCCCATCAATCAATCAATCAATCAATCAATCAAGAAATTTGTATAGAGCGCTACTCACCCGGGGGATCTAAAGGTGCTTGGGGGGGTCCGCTACTGCTCGAACAGCCAGGTCTTGAGTTGTTTCCTGAAGGCGAGGTGGTCTTGGGTGATCCAGAGGTGGATTGGGAGGGAATTCCAGGTCTTGGCTGGCAGGTAGGAGAAGGAATCTTCCTCCCATGGTGGCTCTTCGGATGCGTGGGACGGCGGCGAGGGCATGGCTGGTCGATCGTAGTTGGCGGGTGGGAGTGTAGAAGGTCAGGCGGTTGTTGAGGTACCTGGGGCCCAGGTCGTGGAGGGCTTTGTGTGCGTGGGTGAGGAGGCGGAACATGATTCTTTTGCTGACGGGGAGCCAGTGCAGGTCTTTCAGGTGGCCGGAGATGTGGCTGTGGCGGGGGATGTCCAGGATGAGTCGTGCGAAAGGCGTTCTGGATGCGTTGGAGTCTTTTTTGCAGTTTGGCTGTGGTTCCGGTGTAGAGGGTGTTTCCGTAGTCCAGTCGGCTGGTGACAAGTGCCTGGGTGACCATCTTCCTGGTTTTGGTGGGGATCCATCGGAAGATTTTTCGGAGCATGCGAAGGATGTTGAAACATGAAGACGAGACGGCGTTGACTTGTCTGGTCATTGACAGGGAGGAGTCCAGGATGAAGCCCAGGTTGCGTGCGTGGTCCCACTCAGACCCACTCAGACACCCTAACACCCACTCACAGACCCACCCAGACACTCACACACCCACTCAGACCCACTCAGATACTCACAAAGCTACTCAGAGACCCACACAGACACTCATATACCCACCCAGAGACATATACAATCACTCACACACCCACTCACAGACCCACTTGGTCACTCCTACATCCATTTACAGACCCACTCAGACACACTGTGGAATTCATGCACAAAGTGACAGGCCCACAAAGAAATTCACACACCCAGTCCAAGACCCACATTGGTACTTACATACCCACTCACAGACCCACACAGGCGCTCACATAACCACTCACTGACTGATACAGATACTTATATACCCACACAGACACTCACATATACCCAATCACAGACCCACTCAGACACTCATGCACCCACTGACATAACCTCATAGACACCCTAACACCCACTCACAGACCACTCGGACAGTCTCACACTCACTCACAGACCCTCTCAGATACTCACACACCCACTCATGAACCCACTCAGACACTCACATACCCACTCACACCACCACTCAAACACTCATACACCTCAGAGACCCATTCACACACTCACACACCCACTCATACACCTCTTAGGCACCTACAAACCTACTCACACACCTACACAGGATCTCACACACTCACTCACAGACCCACATAGGCACTTACACATACACTCACAGACCCACAGCGATATTCAAACCCCCATTTACATACCCACTCACGGACCCATACAGCCACTCACACACCTACTCACACACTCATGTAGTCATTCACACCCACTCACCTACATATACAGCCACTCACACACCCATCCTCTAAGGTTAGAGGTTACAGGTTACAGTTAAAAAAATAAAGTTTAATAAACTTTAGAAATTCACTGAAAAACAAAGTTTACAGGGGCATTATAGTTAGGAAATAAAACATTTAAACTAGAAAGTCACTGATAAAAACAAAGATTACAGGGACGTTATAGTTAGGCAACAGATTTTAAAAAACTTTCAAAATTCACTAGAAAAACAAAGGTTACAGGGATGTTATAGTCAGGCTCAAACTGTACATGCACAAAACCATAGCAATTCAGCAGTCATAGTTACTTAAGCTAATTATAACTTACATGCACACAATGCACTGCTTATGGCCTCACATATTACATCACTCATGACATGGTCAGTGACATCACTGATGACATCACTGATGACATCTGAAGTGACATTTCTGATACCATCACTGATTACATCATCCATGAGTGTAAGTGTTGCTTAAACGTTTCTTAGACTCAAAGATATATACTAAGCTACTACACAAGTTAAAATACTATTCTTTCTGTTCTACTAGTGAGTGATACTATTTCTAACATATATTATGTGATTGCCTGATTGACTGGGTGTATCCATGTGTGAGTGGGTGTCAGAGTGTCTGTATGGGTATGTGAGGGGGTGTGTGAGTGGTTGTATGAGTCAGTAAGTGGGTCTATGAGTAGCTGTATGGATGAGTGAGTGGGCATGTGAGTGGTTGTATGGGTGTGTGAGTGGCTGTGTGAGTGGCTGTATGGGTGACTGAGTGGTTGTGTGAGTGGCTGAATGAATGAGTATTTGGGTGTGTAAGTGGCTGTATTTGTAAGTGAGTGACTAAGTGGATGTATGGGTAAGTACGTGGGTGTGTGAGTGGCTATATTGGACAGTGAGTATCTGTGTGAGTGACTGTATGGGTGAGTGAGTGGGCATGTGAGTAGTTGTATGGATGAGTGAGTGGCTCTGTGAGAGGCTGTATGGGTGAGTGTGTGGGTGTGTGAGTGACTGTATGAGTGAATATGTGTGTGTGTGTCAGTAGCTGTATGGGTGAGTGAGTAGAAATGTGAGTGGCTGTATGGGTAAGTGAGTGACTGTGTAAGTAGCTATATGGATAGGTGAGTGGCTATGTGAATGGCTGTATGGTTGTGTGAGTGGTTGTATGGGTCTGTGAATGGGTATGTGAGTGGTTGTGTGGGTATGTGAGTGAGTATATGAGCAGTTGTATGGTGGTGTGAGAGGGTGTGTGACTAGTTCTCTGGATCACATCGTTTTAGATGTCATGAGTGATGTTATGAGTGATGTCACTAACCATGCCATGAGTGATATAATATGTGAGATCATAAGCAGTGCATTGCAGGAGCATAAGTTATAGTTAGCTCAGGTAACTATAACTGCAGATTTTCCATGGTTTTGTGAATGTAGAATGTGAGCCTAAACATAGCGTCCCGGTAACATATATATATATTGTCTACTGGCAGTCGTCAGTAGGTAGTTACAGTTAGGACCTATTTTCCATAGGAAATCCACAACATTCTATTTGGAATAATGTTGGCGCTGATTGACGAATCTTCGCGAAATTTTCCAAACTTTTGGCCAGCTCTGGTCTGCTCCTATCCTGAAAATTTCATGGTGATTCGTCAAGCGGGGGCTGAGAAAAAAGGGGGGTCCCAAAACGTGTTTTCCCCATGCATTTTCCCATAGGACCTGTTGACGCAGCTACAGCCCGAACTGCTGAACGGAATTACACCAAATTTGGCAAAGAGGTAGTGCTCAGTTCAGACTCGTGCCTTTTGCTTAAATGGTGTAAATCCGTTCGGTAGTTCCTGAGAAAATTAGAGTTAAAAAGATAGATATATCTGGGCGGAGCCTAACCACTCATCTCATCGTGAGATCTGATTGGCTGTCAGTACTTCATCCAAGAAGTGTTAGCAGCCATCTTGAGACCAATATACATGATAGCACTTCATTAAAAAGCATTGCAGTTAATAGAAGGTTTTAAGACTTTAGTTACATTATAAATCATTTGTTGATGGTACCATACTCATTTTAGGAATTGTGGTGTGTTCTAAGGTGATTTTACCATGTAAAAAAGCCTTCTGCTGTGATATCATGAATCATGTTTGAGAGAAAACTATTTTCTCATGCTTTTCCCACAGAGGTTTGGAAGGTGATCTATAAGCTAAACAGAGAGCATATTTTCTGTAAATTCACATTATCTTTCTCAGTCATGTGAGAATGAAGTCTGACATTCTCAGTAAAGCATGTACATCCAACAAGGGCAGAGACTGTCAGTTGATTCCTTTGTGTTCTACTGCAGCTTCCCAGAGTGTTCTAAAGAACAACTAGAGCGCTAACAGTCCTACTTATGACAAACGTATTGCACACCTGAAGCCATCTTGATTGGAATAAAGTGGTAACTCTTAAAACATTTAATTTAAAAAGGAACAAAATGAGGGGGTTAATTTTGCCATAGAAAGTATGATTAGTGCTGCAGAAAGAAAAATTAGGGCACATTTTGAGTGACTTCTCAAATCCTCTTCTATTTCATTAAAAAATTCTGACATGCAGACTGAAACATGCACTTTCAATACCAGCAGCAGACTTCCCTGGTGAGCAGCAGCTTTACTACAGTGATCTAATAAGCAACTAGAGTGCTAACATTCTGTATTTATGGCAAATGTGTGACACATCTGAATGCCTTCTTGATGGAATCAAAGTAAAAAAACTGAAAGTATTTCCTACTGAGGAGACTGTAGTAAGAGAGGAAATTAGGAAACTTCATAACAAATAAGTCTCCCAAAATAGCCACCAGAGACACAAGAGGCCAAATGTAGCCCACATATCACCCAGATGTAGCCCAAGTATAGCCCAATGACAGAATGTCCCAGAGTGTTCTAACGAACAACTAGAGCGCTAACAGTCTTACTTATGACAAAAGTATGGCACACCTGAAGCCATCTTGATTGGAATAAAGTGGTAACACTTAAAACATTTAATTTACAAAGGAACAAAATGAGGGGGTTTATTTTGCCATAGAAATTATGATTAGTGCTGCAGAAAGAAAAATTAGGGCACATTTTGACTTCTCAAATCCTCTTCTATTTCATACAAACATTATGACATGCAGACTGAAACATGCACTTTGAATACCAGCAGCAGACTTCCCTGGTGAGCAGCAGCTTTACTACAGTGATCTAATAAGCAACTAGAGTGCTAACATTATGAATTTATGGCAAATGTGTGACACATCTGAATGCCTTCTTGATGGAATCAAAGTAAAAAAACTGAAAGCATTTCCTATTGAGGAGACTGCAGTAAATGAGGAAATTAGGAAAGTTCATAACAAATAAATCTCCAAAGATGGCCACGAGGGACAAAAGAGTCCAAATGCAGCACAAATATCACCCAGATGTAGCCCACATGTAGCCCAATGACAGAAGTGTGCAAAACACTTATTTTTTGTGTATTTGCAGTTTTATATAGTGCAGACTTGTCAGGTATTGGAGTGCTTTACATGAGCATTGGTTACATCACAAGATCAAATTCATTTTGGTTGTAGACATGGGGAGATTAAGTGATTTGACCAGAATCACAGAATGTTGAGTTGAAGCAGAAACTCCAACCTGGTTCCCCAGTTGCAAAGTCTGCAGCTCTGGAAGTAACATCACATCCTCTCCCCTAAGTGCAACATTTAATCAAGTGGTCAACTGGATAAAACAACATAAAGATTACAAATAATTTAAAAGTTCTTTGTCGCTATTTGAAAACTCAGAAAATATGTCCTCATTTTAGTTTTTTAGAGCACTAACCATAATTTTGATGCAAATAAGACCCTCTCTTATATGTAATTTCTAAAGGAAATGCTCTTGGTATTACAGTTTTGATTACATCAAGATGACGTGAGGCGTTCCACACTTTTGTAATAAATATAGAATGTTATCAATCTAGTTGTTCATTGGGATACTGTTGAGAGGCAGAGGCCAGGGGCACGGACTCTGAAAATTGAAGGCAGGTAGGAGAGTGCAGAGACAACAATTTGACCACACTGGGCAGACAGGAAGGGCAGTGGCAGCACAACAGACTATGGGGGGCAGTGGAAAGGGGGACAGGGGCAACAAACCAACAATACAGGACTGGCAAGAGAGGCTGTGGCAATATAATAGACCATTGTGGGCAGAAGGAAGAGGCAGTGGTAGTACAACCATACATGCCAACAGACCCGTTTCAGCCTGGAAACGTCCAATGTTTTTAAGCTCAAATGGGCTTTATTTGATCTGTCTCCTGTGTACAATCTCCTCTTTTTCAATGTAACTCAAAGGGGAAAATCAATACCCTAGTTTTTTTTCAAAATCTCCCTCTTACCAAGTTCAAAATGTTCGCAAGTATGGTACATTGGATCATCGTAGGCAGGAGGAATTGGGGTAGGGACATGGACTCGGATAACAGAGGACAGGAGGGACATGGAGAGGTGCACCAAACTGACGACAATACACCACACAAGGCATGTGGGACGGGAGTGCAGCACAACAATCTATAGAAAGCAATAGGGAGGTGACAGGACCATACACAGAGACAACAGAGAACAGAGGGGAAAGAGGCAATGGCAGGTAGCTGACCATAATGGACAGACAGGAGAGAAAGCTGCAGCATAACAGACCATAAAGGGCAGGAGGGACGGATCAGGGGCATTACAATGGAACAGACAAGCCAAGAGGGAGGGAATAGGGGTCTGCACATGGAAACAGAGGGCTGGGGGCAAGGGGGCAGGGCAGGAGCAGCAAGATGACCATGGAGGTCAGGCAGGATGGGCACTAGAAATGATACACACCATGGAGAGCAACAGTGAGACTATGATGGCATACACACAGACCATGGAGGGAAGATGGGAGGGGGTTAGGGTCAGCTAGCTGACCACACAGGGAAGGTGGGAGGGGCCATGGCAGCACAGAAGACCATGTATGGCAAGTGGGAGGGTTAGTGGCAGCACAATGGCTATGATGGGCAAGAAGGAGGGTGCAGGGGCATGCACAAAGGACCATGGAGGATAAAAGGGAGGGTCAGGACTTGAGCACAGGCAAGAGAGTTCAGGGGAAGGGACCTCACAACAGACCGCGCGGGGCAGGCAGGAAGAGCATTTGCAGCACAACAGACCAGGGAGGGCAGAAGGGTGTGGCAGTAAAATGGACAATGGAGGACAGGAGGAAGGGGATAGGGGCATGGCATGTGGACAGGCAGGGTGGAGGTGGCAGGGACAGGTTACAGTCATCTGACAATGCTAGGCAGGTGGGAGGGGAGTGGCAGCTCAACAGAACACTCAGATTAGATAGGAGTGGCAGGTCCATGGAACATGGTGGGCAAAAAGGATGCAGCAGGGGCATGCACAAAGACATCGGAGAGCAGGGGGAAGGAGAATAGGGGCAGCAAGCTAAGCACAGAGGCTAAGCAGGAGGTCAATAATGGGCAATAGAATTGGGCAATGGAGGGCAGGAGGAGTGGACTGGTACATCATGCTAAATGGAGGGCAGTGGCAGCACATCAGACCATGCATTGCAGGAGGGAGGAGGCTAGTCCATGGATTCAGACAGAGGATAGGGAGGAGGTGGATGGGGCAGTAAGCTAACTGTTCAGAGAAGGTGGGTATTAGGAACTTTATTGTTTTTAAAATGTGTGTCTGTGCGAACTACTTAAAATATGAACAAGTATGCAGCAAAATCTCACTTTTATTCAGGAAGAAGAGGACGTTTGTGACTGTGACTCCGGGCTCACTTGGCAGAAACACCCCCTGACCCTCCACCCCCATCGCAAAATGTAATGCCCCTGAAAAGGGTAGGTGGACGCAGTGTTACATAGAACATAGTCCTGAGAGCCCGATTGAAAATGAAAACTAGATATAGTACATGGTATAATCTATGCACCAAAAAGTGTGATATAAAATGAACCGGGCGTGAAATATAATATGCAATACATTGTGCGCAATGACAGATTCATTGGAGAGCGCGAGATAGCACAGGCACTAGCGCGTGCTATGCAATATGCGCCTTGGAGTGTAATATGCACAGGGCAGTTTTGTGTAACCTAACTAGTCTCTAAAGTTGTAATATAAAATATGTGCTGTGGAGTGTAACGTTGCATATGTACTGTGACAAAGATATGGATCCCAGATTGTAATATGTATGGCATAGTGCTGTGCGTTATAACATAGGCATCGAGGAAGGCACGTTAGATGGGGCAATATAACCCGTGCGAAGGCAAGTGTGGCATGACATATTCACGGGGTGGTGTTACAGTGCACATGGCCTAGAGAGTGTCATAGCATACGCACTAGCTGGTGGAAAACAACACAGAGGTGTGTGGCACTCGGCGGGCACTGGTGGATGTAACACAGCATTGGGCTCAGCCAGGAGCACGCTGTGGCTCTCAAGTGAGGTTCGTCTCCTTTCCAGAGAGTAAAATAAAAAGTATTACACATCTGGCGGTGGATGTGTGTTTTATTAACCGTGAGGGGGGTTTCTTGCATAGTTTGGTCGAATTTTTGTCGAATCCCCTTTGAATGTCTTGGTGTGCGTGTGTATTAAATGTGCCCGTCAATAGCTACCCATGTTTGTATAAATAAACGACAAGGGTGTCTACTTGGAGAGTACCCACCGGCGGGGGCGCCGGGATTAAGCACGGTAGCACGTCAGACACGTCAGAGCTTCACTAGCAGTGTAAATACATTCCACGTGGATTCATTGTATGCATAGTCGCCTTTTAATGAATATCACGCAAATCGTCATGGTGATAGGTGCATACGGTTTGTCCAGCATGTCCTAGGTGTTTCTATAAATATATATATTTTTAAAATAATAAAAAACAAAGGCCGGCCCCGGGGGATGGTGACCTGGGGCCATAAGTGGCCTGATGAGGGGGGCAACACAGCCCCCCTCCTAAAGAATAAAAAAAAAAAAAGACTATGACCCGGATGTTTAGGTCCCCGGGGCCGATTAAGGCCTTCCAAATTAATTTTTTTCAACAAAAAAAATTAGGGTGCAGGCCCTGGGGGATGGGGTCCCCAGGGCCAATAAATTAGAAAAAGAAGGGCGGCCACAGAGCCCTCCTTCTTAAAAAAATTTAATAAATAAAAGACCGGCATCATGCCGAAGGCCAGCCCCCTCCTTGCAGCACGCTGCAAACGCGCCCCCTGGCCTGTTGTAAGTTGGGGAATTAATTCCCCTTCAATACTGAGGGTCACTGAGGGCCAACTAGCCCAACAGGTATCTCCAGTATGCGCCAGGGAGCTGCGTTGCAGACAGGTGTTCTGAGGCCACGCCCCTTTTTACACCTCTATGCAACGCAGCACTGTGGCGCTTACTGGAGGTACCTAGTGGGCTAGTTTGACCCTAGGGACCCTTAGGATTCAAGGGGACTTAATCTCTCAACTTAGAACGGCCACAGGGCACGTTTACACAGTGGTGATGGGAGGGGACAGGGCCTGAGGTGACGTGTGCAAACACGCCCTGTGGCGCGTTTTATGTTGGGGAAATAATTCCATTTCAATCCTGAGGGACCCTGGGGGCCAACTAGCCCACCAGGTGCTTCCAGTAAGTGCCACTGCTCTGCGTTGCAGAGAGGTGGTGCAGGCCGTGACCCTTTTTACACCTCTCTGCAATGGAGCTTACTGGACGTATCTAGAAGGCTATTTTGCCCCTAGTGACCCTCAGGATTCAAGGGGACTTAATCTCCCAACTTAAAACGGCCACAGGGTGTGTTTACACAGTGGGGAAGGGAGGGGACGGGGTCTGAGGTGACATGTGCAAACACGCCCTATGGCACGTTTTAAGTTGGGGAAATAATTCCCCTTCAATCCTGAGGGCTCCTGGGGGCTAACTAGCCCACCAGGTGCTTCCAGTAAGCGCCACTGAGCTGTGTTGCAGAGAGGTGGTCCAGGCCGTGCCACTTTTTACACCTCTCTGCAACGCAGCTCTGTGGCGCTTACTGGAGGTACCTAGTGGGCTAGTTGGACCCTAGGGACCCTCAGGATTAAAATGAACTTAATCTCCCAACTAAAAACTGCCACAGGGCGTGTTTACACAGTGGTGAAGGGAGGGGACGGGACCTGAGTTAACGTGTTCAAAGACGCCCTGTGGCGCGTTTTAAGTTGGGGAAATAATTCCCCTTCAATCCTGAGGGACCCTGGGGGCCAACTAGCCCACCAGGTGCTTCCAGTAAATGCCACTGTGCTGCGTTGCAGAGAGGTGGTCTAGGCCGTGCCACTTTTTACATCTCTCTGCAATGCAGCTCTGTGGTGCTTACTGGAGGTACCTAGTGGTCTAGTTGGACCCTAGGGACCCTCAGGATTCAAGGGGACTTAATCTCCCAACTTAAAACGGCCACAGGGCCCTGTCGCGCGTTTTAAGAGGTAGTTTTAATCCCCTACCCTATTATATACTAGGGGCTTACAGAGGAGGTCATGCTAATCACAGGGGGACCCCAACGCATAGTGTTCCCTAGTCTATGTAGGTGTTTTCACTGTATTCTGAGTGTCTTTTAACATAGCACTGGCTCTAGGACTTGTTAGTCAGACTCAGTTACCACGAGTATCCGTCTGAAAAAGTTGAGGGTACAGGATGATTTTGCAACAAGGCTTCTTTCTGCTCTTCTGTTTGTTCTTTCTGCACGTTATCCTTCTTCCTGCACTTTTCTTCGTCTTAGAGGACTTCTGTTGCTTCTTTCTGCATTTCTTTTTTATCTTTCTGTGCGTTTTTTCTTCTTTCTTCACATGTCCTATCTCTGTAGGCATAGTTAGAAATTAGCATTTAAAAAACCTTTGAAATTCACTGAAAAAACCATAGGTTTCAGGCACGTTATAGTTAGGAATCAGCATTTAAAAAACCTTAGAAATTCACTGAAAAAACAATAGGATTCAGGGGCGTTATAGTTAGCTGGACTTTTCACTCATACAAAACCATTGAAATTCCCCCGTTATAGTCAGTTCAGCTAACTATAACTCGCGCGCCCGCAATGCATTGCTGATGAAGTCACATATTACATCACTCATGACATGGTCAGTGACATCACTCATGAAATCACTGATGACATCTCAAATGACATCACTGATGTTATCACTGATGACATCATCCTTGTGATAGAGTGGCAGACCTCCTCTCCCCCTAATATAACCTTTGATACACACATTCAAAAATAGAAACTAAAATTTTCAAAACAATGGACATACCAATATCAGTTACAACAACCCATTCAGTAATTCTAAGATCCACATAAATGTAAATGTAAATGTGGGTGTACTTGTAAAGCGCACTGTGACTCCATGGAGTATCCTGGCGCTGAAGACCGCTGGAGAACCCGTCCTGGTTTTCCCTGTGAGATGGTCCCTTTCTGGGTATCTCCAAGGTAAAACCAGGCATCCCCGGCATCTGTGGGGGGCCGTTGTAGAGATGAGGCAAGCTTAATGCCCAGAGTTGCCGAGTGTGTTCCTGGTTAGAGTAGGTACCGAGTCGAGAATTATCGAGTCCGTTTTGACCCTGGTCCACGACCCTGCCGCGTCAGGAATTGAACCCTGGTCTGCGGCCGATTCTCTGCTTACGGGTCAGTCGCCTCTCACCAGTGAGCCACACCTCTCCACTCATTCACCAACAGTCCTATACAGTCACTCATACATGTACTCACTCATCATATGTACTCATACACCTATACATCCTGTTACACAACGCCACTCATCCATAGAGTTACTCACACATATAGTCACTCATGCTAATAAAGAATCAAACATCCATTTACTTGCATATACAGTTATACACACACCACCACACTTACTTCTACAGAAACTTACGCATACTTAGTCTCAATCACTTGTATAAACACATACTTATTCATGCAGGAACTCTTCCAATCTCTCACTCTCACATATACTCACTTATATACACCAATAGTCACATGTACTAGTTTAAAACATATGTAGTTACTCATAAAGACACTATTGAGACAGTCATTCACTCACTAACACACCCATGCACACACTCATCCACCCTGCACACATGCTATCTTCAACACATACAAACAGTGAGTCACTCATTCATGCACCTATGCACTACGTAATACCCCCCACCGAACCATACAGACACTCAGACACTCATACTGATACTCAAAAAACGAACTAATAACCTATATAGACACTCATGTAGCTACTCACCAACCCATGCAGCCACTTATACACAAAGTGAGAGACTGATACAGATATTTACATATTTAAACATTACTCACTAAGCCATGTATTCACTAAGATACACTTAATCAGTCAGTTATACAATCAATTTTTCAAAAACAAATCATCCATTTAGACACTTATATACCCATTTATTCTTCCATCGACCTTGAGATATACATATATAAAACATATGTAATTTTCAGAAAAACACACATTCACTGAATGATGTCATCAGTGATGTCATCGGTGATGTCATTTGAGATGTCATCAGTGATGTCATGAGTGATGTCACTGACCATGTTATGAGTGATGTAATATGTGATGTCATCAGCAGTGCATTGCGGGCGCGCGAGTTATAGTTAGCTGAACTAACTATAACGGGGGAATTTCAATAGTTTTGTACGAGTGAAAAGTCCAGCTAACTATAACGCCCCTGAATCCTATTGTTTTTTCAGTGAATTTTTAAGGTTTTTTAAATGCTAATTCCTAACAATAAAGTGCCTGAAACCTATGGTTTTTTCAGTGAATATATATATACTCAGTTTTAGAAATTTCCAAATGTTTTTAACATCATAAATCTTAGAACTGGGGGATTTTATCTGTTTACATATTCGTGATAGTTTTTCTTGGATGTAATGCAATGAATTTCATTCAACTAATAGATCATGTTTATTGATTTAGGAACAGTCATTTTTAGGCATCAGAAAGATAATATGTGTTAATATTTTAGTCTTTTTTCTCACTTTTTTTAGCACTTATTTTTATCAGTGTCGTGATTTGGGATGTTATACAGAATACATTTTTTCTGTATACACTGTTTGCACTTTATCTCACTGTGAGACAATATTTCAAGCATTTGCACTTTACAGTGACCAGTTACGCCTTATTTTGTGGAATAATATGTATTAGAGCAGTATTCATGCAAGAGGGAATTTATCGTGTCACTACGGCACTGACAGAAAATGAGGGGATAAATCCCAGTAGAAAAACCCCATTATGTAGGCCTTTTTCCTTCATTTTAAGGTCCTATATATTAAATGATAAAAAAATCTTTTTATATGAAATTTTATCATATTATTGGTGATTATATATTTAACTATGATGATGTTTTAGTTATTTATGTCTTTATGGTTTTTAACAAGTATTTCTAATGTCGAAGTATTTTGTTTAGCTCTACTGCTTTTCCAACAACAATCGCAATTGTTTAGAATCCAATCACGACCTGTATATAAACCATGTGCGTCACTGGGGGGTCATGTGATCAAGGCTGTGTGTCAACAGCCGAAACGTTATGCTGACCGTGGAAGAATAAACTAGCACGCTTTATTTACTTGGCACTGTGTGGTCTGTACCTGTTTGACAAGGAAAGAGACAGGATTGCTGAAAGTTATATATATATATATATATATATGTATTCACTTAAAAAACCATAGGTTTCACACATGTTATAGTTAGCTGGACATTTGTATGCTTACAGTACACGCACGGTGCGCGCCTATAGATATATATATGCTTTTAGCTGCAATTTTCTCAGGAACTAATGAACAGATTTACACCAGACCTGCAAAAGGCACATCCCTGAACTGAGGACTACCTCTCTGCCAAATTTCAAGTAATTCTGTTCAGCCGTTCGGGCTGTAGCTTGGACTAAAGGTCCTATAGAAAAATGCATGGGGAAAACGTGTTTTGGGACCCCCCCTTTTTCTCAGCCCCCGCTTGATGAATCCCCCCAGAGACTTTCAGGGAAGGAGCGGAGCGGAGTGCCCCACCTATTTTGAAAATTTCACGAGGATTCGTCAATCAGCGGCAAAGTTATTCCAAATAGAATGTTGCGGATTTCCTATGGAAACACGGTCCTAACTATAACTATCTACTGGCGACCGCCAGTAGATAATATATATAGATATATATATATATATTGTTCTATAAATAGATATATAGATACATGGTATATATATATATATATATATATTTTATTTTTTTTTCACTGTAAAGTTAGGTAAGCACACTCTCAGGAACAGCAAAAAGTAGTCACAATGTTGCAGGAAGCTGTTTAGTCACACAACCCTTTTCGGCACATGTGACCAAGGCTGCTGGGCAGCCGAAATGCGTTGTGTGAATAAACAGCTTCCTGCAATATTGTGACTTCATTTGGCTGTTCCTGGGAGTGCGCCTACCTAACTTTACAGTGAATCTTCAGCTGGTATGCTTTGCCGGCATGCGCACCACCTCCCATGAGTCCCACAGTTCCAGAAGGGGCTAAAGAAATAAGTATATATATCTATATATGTATATATAGATCAACGCTCCTGTTTCGAAAGAAACACGTTGCACTCACGGGGTCCGTTTAAAGTAAAATTTATTGGCAAGGACGTGTTTCGGCAATAAGCCTTCTTCCAGCTTGCTTCGTAAATTTACAGCTTTAGCATGGTGGTTCTTTATAAGTTCAAACCTCAATTTTCATTGGTTGCCACATATGAAAGGAGAAAGGGGATTGCTCACTCACGGGCCAATGAAATTACCCCTCCCTCTCCCTTCCAAGGTCCATTCGTAGCGTACTTCGGAATTATAATTTCAAATTGATTATCTGAATGCCAAATGTCCATTTTACATATTGTACCTCCACATGGGATTTCCAAAGTCCACTACATTATTTGGCTTGCGCTGTTTATGATGGTTACAATACCGGGACCCCTCGTCAACCTTGAATGCTTCATGGCACATAGCGCAGGAGTCAGTAGATAGCCGTGTCTCCAACAGTGCGCCTACCTAACTTTACAGTGAATCTTCAGCTGGTATGCTTTGCCGGCATGCGCACCACCTCCCATGAGTCCCACAGTTCCAGAAGGGGCTAAAAAAATAAGTATATATATCTATATATGTATATATAGATATATATATTACATATTCTTAACCATGTATACATTTTCATAATAGTACTGAAAGATAATATGGCTAATGTTTTTTTTGAGGATAAGGAATTTAAACATGGCATTTTCTCCACTTTTGTAGTTTCCTTGCAACTTGTAACAGCAGAAAATGGTTTGTTCTGCATGGGATTCTACCACATGTGAGATATCGACTGAAGTTACCACATGGTAAATCCTCACTTTTTAAATCCCACTCCAATATTGTATACTGATTTTATTTCATGCAGAATAAAGCTCTTCTCCTTGCTTACCTGAAGGGGGTTCGATCATGAATTCTGAGCGTCTGCCAGTGGCGCTTCAAGAGGCACCGTTCCAGAAGTGGCGGGAGTAGTGCTGGCACCAGCTGTTTCAGCTTCAACTGCTTTTCCGAGGTATCGGATCAACTCCTGTCCGCCCTGGGGTCCGGCTGAGCAAAGGCTTCTACCTATGGTGGTTCGTGATTTCACGAGGATTCGAGCGTATTTCCATCTCGTCTCAGAGCCCGGCAAAATACCTGCACCCAAGGCTAGAACGTCAAGGGGACCCAAGGGAGCCTGACAACATCGGCGCTGGATGTCCCGTCCTTTCATAATTCACCTTTTTCCTGCTGCATTTCCCCTCGCAACATTGAGCCAGAAACAGTGATTTCTGGGTAATGGAGTCCACCGAGGATTGCAGTGGCAGTGTGACCAGGTGATCAGGGGTCATTAACTTTCCTCCAATGAGGTAGTTGCAGGACATTCAAAGGTGGGGGCGGAGCAACATCCAAGAAACAGCCGCATCTGAAGAAGGCCATTTTAGCCGAAATGCATTATGCACATGCTGTTTTAATAAAGGACTCCCTGATTTCCCCGAAGTGGCCTCTTCTCCTTGCTTACCTGAAGGGGGTTCGATCATATATATATATATATATATATATATATATATATATATATATATATATATATATATATATATATATATATATATATTTTCACTGTAAAGTTAGGTAAGCACACTCTCAGGAACAGCAAAAAGTAGTCACAATGTTGCAGGAAGCTGTTTAGTCACACAACCCTTTTCGGCACATGTGACCAAGGCTGCTGGGCAGCCAAAATGCGTTGTGTGAATAAACAGCTTCCTGCAATATTGTGACTTCATTTGGCTGTTCCTGGGAGTGCGCCTACCTAACTTTACAGTGAATCTTCAGCTGGTATGCTTTGCCGGCATGCGCACCACCTCCCATGAGTCCCACAGTTCCAGAAGGGGCTAAAGAAATAAGTATATATATCTATATATGTATATATAGATCAACGCTCCTGTTTCGAAAGAAACACATTGCACTCACGGGGTCCGTTTCAAAGTAAAATTTATTGGCAAGGACGCGTTTCGGCAATAAGCCTTCTTCCAGCTTGCTTCGTAAATTTACAGCTTTAGCATGGTGGTTCTTTATAAGTTCAAACCTCAATTTTCATTGGTTGCCACATATGAAAGGAGAAAGGGGATTGCTCACTCACGGGCCAATGAAATTACCCCTCCCTCTCCCTTCCAAAGTCCATTCGTAGCGTACTTCGGAATTATAATTTCAAATTGATTATCTGAATGCCAAATGTCCATTTTACATATTGTACCTCCACATGGGATTTCCGAAGTCCACTACATTATTTGGCTTGCGCTGTTTATGATGGTTACAATACCGGGACCCCTCGTCAACCTTGAATGCTTCATGGCACATAGCGCAGGAGTCGGTAGATAGCCGTGTCTCCAACAGTCTGAATGACTGTCAACAACGTCGACGCTGGTGTCGGGAATCCCTTCCAGGTGGTGCAAGGCGCCGTGTATCAAATACTATGCTCCAAAGTCCACCTTGAGGCGCTGCTGCACTCTTAACGACGGGTGCACACAAACATAGAGGTGGGTCCATGTAATTATCAACGCTCCTGTTTCGAAAGAAACACGTTGCACTCACGGGGTCCGTTTCAAAGTAAAATTTATTGGCAAGGACGCGTTTCGGCAATAAGCCTTCTTCCAGCTTGCTTCGTAAATTTACAGCTTTAGCATGGTGGTTCTTTATAAGTTTAAACCTCAATTTTCATTGGTTGCCACATATGAAAGGAGAAAGGGGATTGCTCACTCACGGGCCAATGAAATTACCCCTCCCTCTCCCTTCCAAAGTCCATCTGTAGCGTACTTCGGAATTATAATTTCAAATTGATTATCTGAATGCCAAATGTCCATTTTACATATTGTACCTCCACATGGGATTTCCGAAGTCCACTACATTATTTGGCTTGCGCTGTTTATGATGGATACAATACCAGGACCCCTCGTCAACCTTGAATGCTTCATGGCACATAGCGCAGGAGTCGGTAGATAGCCGCGTCTCCAACAGTCTGAATGACTGTCGACAACGTCGACGCTGGTGTCGGGAATCCCTTCCAGGTGGTGCAAGGCGCCGTGTATCAAATACTATGCTCCAAAGTCCACCTTGAGGCGCTGCTGCACTCTTAACGACGGGTGCACACAAACATGGAGGTGGGTCCATGTAATTATCAACGCTCCTGTTTCGAAAGAAACACGTTGCACTCACGGGGTCCGTTTAAAGTAAAATTTATTGGCAAGGACGCGTTTCGGCAATAAGCCTTCTTCCAGCTTGCTTCGTAAATTTACAGCTTTAGCATGGTGGTTCTTTATAAGTTCAAACCTCAATTTTCATTGGTTGCCACATATGAAAGGAGAAAGGGGATTGCTCACTCACGGGCCAATGAAATTACCCCTCCCTCTCCCTTCCAAAGTCCATTCGTAGCGTACTTCGGAATTATAATTTCAAATTGATTATCTGAATGCCAAATGTCCATTTTACATATTGTACCTCCACATGGGATTTCCAAAGTCCACTACATTATTTGGCTTGCGCTGTTTATGATGGTTACAATACCGGGACCCCTCGTCAACCTTGAATGCTTCATGGCACATAGCGCAGGAGTCAGTAGATAGCCGTGTCTCCAACAGTGCGCCTACCTAACTTTACAGTGAATCTTCAGCTGGTATGCTTTGCCGGCATGCGCACCACCTCCCATGAGTCCCACAGTTCCAGAAGGGGCTAAAAAAATAAGTATATATATCTATATATGTATATATAGATATATATATTACATATTCTTAACCATGTATACATTTTCATAATAGTACTGAAAGATAATATGGCTAATGTTTTTTTTGAGGATAAGGAATTTAAACATGGCATTTTCTCCACTTTTGTAGTTTCCTTGCAACTTGTAACAGCAGAAAATGGTTTGTTCTGCATGGGATTCTACCACATGTGAGATATCGACTGAAGTTACCACATGGTAAATCCTCACTTCTTAAATCCCACTCCAATATTGTATACTGATTTTATTTCATGCAGAATAAAGTTCTAATCAGCTATTATGGAACTACTGCATAAAACTTTGCATTACTTCTGGTCCACACAGCTTGTAATGATGGGCCAAGAACATTAAAAAAGAAAGAATAAGGCAGGACACCTTTTCCATCTATGCACCAAGGATTGGGGAACAACATCCCTGTATCAATCAGGACCACCCCAATGCTGCTCCACTTTAGGAAAAAGTTGAAAGTGCGCCTCTTTAAAGTACACCATATGACAATGCAGTAACTTTGCCCCTCTGCTTCCAGAATCCAGCTACGTCACCTATCACTCGCTGTATGCTTCCCTTTAACACTCCACAGTACTCTGCTGCCTTTTGACTAGGTTCTGGCTCCACAAATACCACATACATACATACATACACATACATATATACCAGGGATGTGCGAAACATTTCGCCCTGCTGGTGAAATTCCGTCAAAACTCTGCCAACCACCGCGAGTCAGAGTTTTTCCTCCTGCACAGCTCACCAATGTTAAGTTGGCAAAAGTGAGCAAGAATTTCTACCCCCACTGCAATTTTCAGGCTCTAGAATGCCTCTTGTGAGATTTCTCAATGCAATGCGGGCAGTCACAGCAGGTCGCGACTGTTCTCATTGAGAAATTCCACTTGAGCGGCAGAAAGAACCAGAGCCCTCATGCACAACCCGGTGCTGTTCGTGTTAATTTTACAGCCTGAAACAAGTCCCTGGTGCTAAAAATCAGGGGGCAGATTTATGATAACTGGCGCATCCCTGCATATCAGCAGGGATGCGCCAGTTATAATGCGCCACAGCTGCGCCACCATTTATGCGCCGCATTTACAATGCAGCGCACCATGGGGCAAAAACGGCACAGATACGTGACGCATCTGTGCCGTAAAAGTGGCGCATTGCTGGAGTTGCGTCGCAAGCGCGACGCAGCTCCAGCAATGTTCTGGGGGGCCCTATCTGTACAATGCTGCGTCAATCCTTACTCCTGCTTCAAGCAGGCGCAGGGTTTTGACGCAGCATGGGCCTAAATGTGACTGAGTGAAATCTTGTAGATTTCACTCAGCCACTTTTAGGAGGCGTTCCTGCGCCGGAAAGCCCCCACCTGCCATGGAACGCCTACATGTGGCGCAGGGCTTTACAACGTGACGCATCTCCCAGATGCGTCACGTTGTAAATACCCCGCACCATGGCGCAGGATTTGCGCCGCTGCTGCGTCACAAAAGTGACGCAACGGCGGCGCAAAAGTGGCGCAAGTGCAACATAAATCTGCCCCCTAATTGCACAGCGTGACATGCCACATTCTGCTTCTTCAAGGAACTCAGAGGAACCCTGCAGAGTTCTTATTTAACTCTGTGAGTTTCGCTCAGCCCTACTATATACATACATATCCCTTAATTATTGTGCCCCTGCTGTGCCTGTCCATAGCGTTGCAATCTCTATTTTCACTTTAGTCAGAGGTGGGAATTTGCAAAATGTGCACATACGTTTAATAAAATACAAGCCTTTTTTGCTAGATTATCTTTACTAAATTACATACAATTCTTTGCACAATTATTCCATGCACTAAAAGGCACACAAGATACCGTCCATCACCCTCCTCCCTCTCACCTAAATATAAAAGTAAATACCTGCCACCCGCCACCACCCCCCTCTCTGCCTTCACTCTCCCTCCCTACCAAGTTGAGCTCCCCGCTCAAATGTAAGCAGTGAGCCAGTACTGCATTGACAGAGGCTTGTGCAGAGCTGCTGGTCTACATGACTCTTTTTTTCATGACAGAGCGGGTCTGCATAGAACCTCACTGACAGTGGAATGTAGCAGTTGACACAGGCACAATGTGCCTGTTGGCCCCCACCTCTCAGGGATCTGTGGAGCCCCAGAAGAAGCTGAACAGTGTAGGTGAGACAATCAGACACTATTTCCCCACCTCACACAGATCTCTGGAGACCTGGGCCAGGATGGGAAACAAATGGGAAGTGAACGCTTCCCCTGGAGACGTAACAGCAGTGTGAAACTACTGGCGTATCCCACTGTTGTTACTTCGTAGGAGTGAGCAACCAGATTTGATTCTGACTATTCACACTAAAGGATCTCCACGATGTTTCTGTTATTTTTATTATATTGAAGATTATAATAATAATAATAATAATAATAATAATAATAACAATAATAACCAATATTATTCTATTATCAATTAACCCCTTCCATGCTGCGCAAATTCCGCCGCTGTGCTGACGGAATCTTGCGCGGGCGTGGTCATGACGGAACGGTTCCGTCATGAGCACAGCTCAACCGTGGCTCATGACGGAACCGTTCCGTCATGAGCACCGAAGGGGTTAACACAGTCAATTCTTTCATAAAATTTACAGTGAGCGATACCTTAGCAATGGAGTCTGAACAAACTTACAAGCGGTGGAAGCATAACATTTTTTTTATCATGCTTATATTCGTACAGGTAAGCAATGAAGTACTGCTTCTCACTTTTCTGCCAGCCCACAACGTAGGAATTGTTTTTACAATTTGATATTTCTTATCAAAGTGAAAATAATCTCCTGTGTCTTCAGCCTCCAGGTCCAGAGCTGAATTATGCTCTTTCAATTTCTCGCCTCACCTCAAAGAGATAATAGGATTCCAATGCAGTCTGGCACGCGGAGATCATTCTGGGATCAGAACTGTCTCAGGGCGCCATATTGGTGAACCCTCCAGAATATCCATGCACTTTGAGAGTTTACAGGAGCAATTCAACAGAGTACTGCTTTGTCAATCAGCGAAGTGAGACTCCAGTTCGTGGAAATCATTGAAGAATGCTTTGTTAATTTATTGACTCTTGGTATTTATGAAACAGAGGTACATTAAAGATTGCATCAATCTATGTTGATGCGCAATGTTTAAGAAGTAAACACATAGGTTTCCCAATGATCATCAAATAAAGCAAGTGTGTTGTTTACTCTTGTTTGAAAACTTGACCTAACCACTTAGTTTTTTGGAATGGCATATCCTTAAAGTTGAGGCAAAGAGGCACAGGTGAGTGTGTCAGAAAAGAGAACCTGCCCCATTCCGTCTGCTGAGTGGAGTCGGTACTCCATGGGCCTCCTTACGGCTCCTGTGACATCTCTGATTGCCTCACATTGGATTATGCCCTACAGATACCCTGGTTACGTTATGTAAAAATGTTGTGTTTATCACTCTTGGAAAACCTTTTTTTTTTTTTTTTAGAGTTTTATATAGCACAAACTAGACCTGATACATTGGGTATCAGAGCGCTTTACATGAACACCAGTTTCGTTACAGAAGGACACGTTCATTTTTGTTAGGCATAGGGAGAATAAGTGATTTGCCCAGAATCACAGGATATTGAGCATCGCTGCCTAGTCTCAAACCCGGTTCCCCAGCTTCGAGGTCGACCGCTCTAGCCGTAAGGTTACATCCTCTCCCCAGAGTTTCTTTGCTAATGGGGTTGTGATAGACCCTTCTCCACAGAGATTATGACATTTCTGTTTGTAAAACAGAATTGATGCCGGGGAACTGTTGGAGATCGGAGAAAATGCGGTCAAAGACCACTATCTGCTTTCCACCACAGACAACAAAGAGCCCCACTCTTTTTTTAAACCTTATTATGCTTATTTCGCAGCACAGGTGGCACCTGAATCGATTCAGACTTCTCACTGCTCACTATCTAGTTGGGCTCCCAAAGTTGCAGTTAGGGTGGCAGATCTTTCTTCCTGTTCATGTGACTCACATTCCATTCAGTCTACTCCGCATTTTATGTTTTTTTGCTCTCTGTATAAAGCCCCTGGAAGAGATTCTTGGTCCCTTTTTTAGATTGCTATGATTTAAACATAGTCTAAAGACTTTTATATTTAGAAGTGCTCCCTATGGAACTTGTCTCGCCATACTTTAAAACATTTTGTTTTCAAGCTGCCGTAAAAACATTGCTTAATTTGGGAAAGATAGAGTGATGGTGCACGAATAGGGTGACCAGAATTTTTAAGCCAAAAACCGGGACATTTCCCAAAAATAGAAGGACTACAATTTCCCTTCAACCTAGCTCACAGAATGACAGCGCTCCTCAGCAGAGAAGTACAAAAGAAGCAGCATAAACATACATAAATGCCATTTTAAAGCCAGTAACATGCCTGGTAATTGAATGGTTTTCTTATAACAGCTGCTAACTATCCCTGCTTTGCAAAATACCAAAATATACCTTCCACCGTTTTCAGCCGACACTCTCTAAAAACCAGGACATAAGCTTAATTTCCTGAAATCTTCCCGGACAGCTGGCTGAAAACCGGGACTGTCTGGGCAAATCCGGGACGCCTGGTCACCCTATTCACGAAGCTCTGCTAAGAAGCCTGCGATCGGTATAATTAACAGTCGGTGTCCGCATATATAGGCCGGTAGTCATTAATCCACTACTAGACACTCCCTGTGCCTTCTTCTTACTCTTGTAGGTCCCTGCTTTCTCCCTGTGTGAACTGTTTGCCTTCTTCCTTGTCTGCTGTCTTTCCCGATCTGTGTGTCTTACCCTCTCTTGTACTCGGTAAATATCTGATGCAGAAAAATAAGTGTTGGTCCCCAACAATAAGTACTGTTGGTCCCCACCGGCAACCACCAGCTCAAATTAAGCACTGAAGATAAGACATTTGTGGGGGGTAGCTATTTGTTTATTTTACTGATATATATTTATTTGATACTGGACTTCTATATAGTGTACAGTTTTGGTAAATGTATATCTAGATTTTATTTGTTATCGCTTGCGGTGGATGTATTGCATCCTGCTTGCATTTCTGTGTACATATCTTTTACAGTCATTTGAGTCAAATAAAGATTTTTTAAATTTGATTTTTCTCCCGTATAAATGGTAACACCACAAGCTGAGATATGCACCTGGTGTGTAATTACCTCTCTAATCTAAGTGTTCCTGCTGACAATGAAACACAGCATGCACCATCAGAGTGCTGCACACCGAGTACAGCACGTTTTCTCATCTTTACAAGCAGTGCTTCCTGGTTACTTTTCCTGCTGTTTCTCCAGGATAGCTTGTAGAGCCGGTTTGGATAAAACTCGCAATGCTGCTTGAAGCACTATTGCAGGGAGACTAGGAACGAGGCGCTAAAACTAACGATCACATTAGTTCTGCAGCACTACAGCTTGAACATTCTTGTCCTTAAAACAAAATGTATTTCGTAATCTTTGGTTTCCCATTTGTAGTTCTATTTTATAACCTACAGATTCTGACTCGGTTCTTGACAAGTGCTGCACATCGATTTCTGCTTCCATAGTCCTGATGTATTCGAATATCGACTGCAGAACGAGTGATGATGAGTGTGTCAGGCTCTGAGAAGGATTGCAGTGCGCTGCTCTGAACTGTTGGGAACACGGGGGGGAGAGCAATATTGAAGACACGCAGGGCCGGACCGGGGAAGAACCAAAAGCAGCCCTCGCAGAGTGCTTCGGCTTCCATCCGTCCGTTCTCTGCTTCGCCCCTCCCTCTCAGATCACTTCTCTCTACCTTCCCTCTCCCTCCTTTTTTTTATTATCTCGCTCTTGAAGCCGCATTGGCCCCAGCCCACCGGGGAAATGCTCGGAGCAGTAACAGACAGTCCGGCCCTGCTCTGACATGAAGCAAACATCCGGTTCCTAATGTACCTGCTCCCTTAACTGAAGTGCAGATTAGTTGGAGCAGAAGCATGTTCCAATGAAGAAAAAATCTGCACCATTATTGTTGTCACCGAAACTGAGGAATGTTCAGGGAAACATTAAAAAAGATAACACTCTGGAGTTTATTAAATACATTTGGGAAGTTTACCTTCACTTATCCAAGGGATGGTGCACAGGGTTTTTTGAAGGACCAGTTACCAGAGCAAAGCTCATAGTAAAGAATCACTATGCAACATTGATAAGGCATGCTGCTACCATTTTCATGAATGACTTTGCAAGTGAATACCTTGGGGAAGACCCCATTACTTAATACTAACCCTGGGCGGAGTTCGCGGAGTTGCGCTACGCGAAACTACGCAAAGTGGAAAAAAAACTCGCCCGCTCTATGCGGAGCTCCGCAAGCGGCAAAGTGCGATAGAAAAATGCTGTTCACGGTGATTGCACAGTGCCGGATGCTTGACCGCACTGTGCAATCATTGCAAACGGCACCATGCACAGCGCAAGCTTTCCTTTTCTGCTGCTTACTTACTCGAGCGGCAGCTTTCTCAATGCGAATGGGCAGTTTCTCAATGTGAGCGGTCGGAAGCATACCTGACCACTCGCAATGAGAAACCTGAACCCCCAGCGATGAGAAATCTCACCGTGTGGTTTATTTTCCACGCTCGCGCTCGCCAACTTGATGTTGACGATCGCGAACGAGGAAAAATCTCGCCGGAAGGTGGATTTTCCTTGCTCGCGCTCGCCAACTTAACATTGGTAAGTGCGAGCGAGGAAAAAAACTCCGCTCCCCTGCGCAAAGCGCAGTTTTTTTGAACTCCGCAAGCTCCACGTAACGCAGAGTGAGGAAAACTCTGCAAACTCCACGAGCAGAGCGGAGTTCACCACCCAGGGTTACATAATACAGCCTTGATACCAACACGTCATATACAAAACATAGCATGGCCTTTCTTCCCCATTAACACAGTGGCAGTTAGGAAGGTAGACAACACTCCTGCTCTAAATTCCAATAATGGAACTCAAATTTCTGCAACACCATATGTACATGTCAATGCACTGGTATGTCCATAGGGCCTGTCCCTCAGCATTGGGCTTTATAAAGATACTAAAAATAGAATTCCGTTTTCTGGAATTTAAAATGTTAAACAATATCATGAATGTTGGGCAGAAAATGGATTTACCTGTGTGATTCTTGGGGGAAGTTCTGAGCCATAATTAACTTGCAAATATGCATTTGTAAACCTCTCCAATCTCCAAAGAAAAATCACAACGATCAGAGGGCTAATGCTTAGACATCTCCTTCTGAAAATACGACCTAAAACCTACTGCAATTGCTCAAAGAGACCAGTGTTTCTACTATAGTAAATACATTTATTTTTTATGATATACTCTCTTACCCCCCCAACATTCTAATCAGCGTACAATATCTCACTACGGATTTGACAGATCCATGGACCGTCCTCCATAATCTAAACGAGACCCTTAGTCTTTCTTTCTGGTTCTCAGATTTCCGCAAGACAATGCCCAAGACTGTAGCTGATGACAGGTCACTGGGATCAGATGCTTCGCTTTGTTAGTCCTGGAGTAGCCTTGAACCTCTAGCAAAAAATGGCTTGATCCCCCGAAACCAGTATCCCTTGCCAGAAAGGATGCATATTTCTTGGGCGCTTTAGATTCCTTGCCCCAGTACTCCAAATGGTAGAAAAATTATAAAGTTCCATTTATTGTTGATGCCTGGAGAGCCCTCCTACAGCTCCCAGGTCCTCAGAGAAGGCTTCCAGTGTCCATGTTTCTCTCCAGGGAAGGCTGCTACTGGGACCACTACAGTCCCATCCCAACTGCACAGTTCATTTTTGTAAAGAGAATGTAGCCCGTCTGCAGCCATCATGGCCCTTGGACAGTTATGAGAATCCTCACAGATGATCCAGGAGAACATTTTCAGTCCCTGAATTCAAGCAAAGATCAGGTGACACCCAACGCTTCTGCACAGACAGACCAGGTAGAATTCTTCCTTCTTCTGATGTGTCTTCCTGGGTGCACTTCAGATACCCTACCAACCTTATCTTATCTTTTCAGCATTTCCTGTAATGCATTAATATATACATTGACCAACGCTTCTTATAAAGATGGCTGACACCAAGTCACCCTTTCTGGAGGATCCATTCCCTTACAAGGCCCAGCCTATGGAAATGAGGAACCCCCCCCCCCCCCCCTCTTCCTGATCTGGGAACAACTTTCACTTTTGCTGTTAAAAGATACAAATGTCTGTCTCTGGAAGAAGAGCTCTTACCTCCTGGGCCTCCTTGTGGCATCGCCATGTCTGAAGTACGGGTACTGCTCTCAGCCTTTGCGATGCCATCTGTTTCTGTCCCCCTCCCTAATGGCCTATCTCAGGTAAGTGTTCAACGACTGCCTAACCAGGGTCTACCTCTCTTTATATGTTGATGAATTGTTTCCTGGAAGAACACCTTTTCACACCAAATTTGGGATCACTGACAGGAGACGGAATGGAAAGCAATTAAAGCCGATTTACTTCTCCCACACAGCATAAAGTACGATGTTTAAATGTTACCTTTCTACTATTGATACCAAAAATGAACTTTCACCACTTCACTAAATGCTATACAAACAGTAAACATTGTTTTAAACAAGTTTCTAGAATTTTACTAGCTGAATTCTAAGCATAAACACGTATCCGTCATCAGGCCTCACAGTAGGAAAATGCCATTTTATCTATACAATGGCGAAAAGCATTTGGCAGTATTTCATGGTAGGGATACAATGTTCATATTCAGCATGCCCCTGTTTTATACATTAGTTACCAAACTCGAGGTGCTTAAAATATACAGTCATTACGACTTTCATGGAGCAGAATTCCAGGGGTGGGGGGCATGGCTCTAGGCCATTCCAAGATGCTCAGTATCTCTGGGCCCATAAATACTGAGTCTGCAAACTCCAGAGCCAGGAACCCCATGCTAGCAAACACCGGATCCAGAGTCATATATGGTGCTGCAGGGACTAATTGCACCTGCTATTCCCAGCCCCTTCCTGTTCTGCTCCTGAAAAAACAGGGGAGCTATATAGAGTCCAACATCTTTTTCCTCCTGTGTTTTGGCCTCCCCCTCTCCTCAGCTACCTACTGCTAGCCCCACTAGCCAGAACAAAGCCCCTAAATCCATTTATCTCTTGCTTGAAGCAGGTAGTAAATGAATGTGATCAGGGACGTTTATTTTCCCCGGATTGTAAAAAAAACACATACGCACACACTGTTCCCTTTAAGGTGCGTGCGTGCGTGCACCTCTCTTCCTGCTAGCACGCACTGCAGCGTGGAGCGCGCGCACACACCGGACATCCCGAAAGAATTTGCTCCGCCGCTTTAAAGAAGCGCAGCAAAACCAAAGGAAATGATGGACGGAGTGTTGAACATTGCAAGCACTCACCCTCAGTCAACTGATCTGGGTTTAATCCATCACCATTCTTTAGCCCACTCTGCCACCCCAGTTCAGACATGGCCATATGCAAATCAGTCTGACCCTGTGCCTTATGGGAACAGTCCAGCCCAAACTGCCAAGCCATGTCTTCCCTGGACCGGAAACAAGCTTCCTAGGACTGGTTTCTGGCATTTCAGCCGTCTTCAGCCAGGCTTGCTTGAATCCAGTGGCAAAGTGAGCAAGGGACTCACGTCTGAGCATACCCTGCCAACTAATGGCGAACACAGCAAAACCAAAGGAAATGATGGACGGAGTGTTGAACATTGCAAGCACTCACCCCCAGTCAACTGATCTGGGTTTAATTCATCACCGTTCTTTAGCCCACTCTGCCACCCCAGTTCAGACATGGCCATATGCAAATCAGTCTGACCCTGTGCCTCATGGGAACAGTCCAGTCCGAACTGCCAAGCCATGTCTTCCCTGGACCGGAAACAAGGTTCCTAGAACCGGTTTCTGGCATTTCAGCCGTCTTCAGCCAGGCTTGCTTGAATCCAGTGGCAAAGTGAGCAAGGGACTAACGTCTGAGCATACCCTGCCAACTTATGGCGATCACAGCAAAACCAAAGGAAATGATGGACGGAGTGTTGAACATTGCAAGCACTCACCCCCAGTCAACTGATCTGGGTTTAATCCATCACCGTTCTTTAGCCCACTCTGCCACCCCAGTTCAGACATGGCCATATGCAAATCAGTCTGACCCTGTGCCTCATGGGAACAGTCCAGCCCGAACTGCCAAGCCATGTCTTCCCTGGACCGGAAACAAGCTTCCTAGGACCGGTTTCTGGCATTTCAGCCGTCTTCAGCCAGGCTTGCTTGAATCCAGTGGCAAAGTGAGCAAGGGACTCACGTCTGAGCATACCATGCCAACTTATGGCGAACAAAGCAAAACCAAAGGAAATGATGGACGGAGTGTTGAACATTGCAAGCACTCACCCCCAGTCAACTGATCTGGTTTTAATCCATCACTGTTCTTTAGCCCACTAAAGTCCGTATTTCCCACAGCATCTTGCCTGTTAAAAATGGCACCAATACAAGTTCCTCACCTTACCTGTGCCGGCACGGCAGGCTTGAGGATGAAACTCCTGTGCTGTGAGTGTAAAATGTATGTTTATGTCCAGTGTGACGTGCACCGCAGAAGTCCTGTGAAGAACTGACTGCTTAAGAACACAATAAATGTGACCTGGTGTAATGTAACTGATGCAATGTGGGCTCAAGTATATAAAACTGCAAAAAATTTACTATTTTCAGGCAACACCACTTACCCCTTTTCTGCCTCAAATGTTCCCCAAATATTCGAAGTGAGTACAACATGTACATATTTTTGCCATTTTTGCAAATTTCTTAAGTTGGAGACCACCGAAAAGAGTTTGGAGATACCAGCTGCCTTGGTCTGAGTCAGGGAACAGAGTTGCCTCTACTATAACTTCGTATGCCCCCGCGCCTCGAAGCTCGAAACACCTTGAAGCGCTGCACTGCACACAGCCATTCATTCACCTTTTCATCCACCCTTTGTGAGTAAAATTCTAGCATTTCTGTGTCTGAGCTCTGGGACCTATTCATATTCAGAGAACATATTTAATGTGAAACGTAACTCAGAAACATATGCGGCTGCCCGAGGCCACCGCAGGGGGCCACTCAGGAGGGCGTCCCTCTAGTGGCATCGGGCTTTCCCCCCCACCTTCCCCCCCTCCAAGGGGGGGGTTTGGCCTGGGGAGGAGTCCCCACCAGGGTCGCGGGCGTGCTGTGTCACGTCCGGTGCGCCAGGCAGGGTGAGGGGTACATATGTCCCGCGGGCTCGCGAGCTGCCCGCGGAAACAGGTATCCACCTTAGTGACCCCCCGTTGGGGGGGTTGGGATGCGGCTCTGATCCCGTAGCGGGGGTACGAATCCTTGTGCATTGATGTCAGCGGGAGTGCAGGGCCCGTAGTTGGTATGGGTGGCGTTGCCTCAGGGATGGTAGGCAATCGGGACTCCTTCGATGCGGGACGCTAGGGGTGCGTGTCACGTTGGGTCGCCGCAGCGGGCCTTGGAGTGCGCATTTTGGTTTGGGCTGGTGCGGTACGTGCCCTAGGAGTGGGGGCTTCTGGGAATACTTAGCACCTCCTCCCCGGGCCTGTCTGTGCAATGCAGCGAAAGGGCAAAGGTCCCGTCTGATTTGTAAACTTAATAACAGAGAACTGGGTAAAAGCAATAACTGTTATTGAACACAGTCAGTAAGCACTATTTAAAAAACACAAGATCGCTCATATAAAGGGTAAGATAACATCAATTTCGAAGTGCGGCAGCAATAAGGACCATGTGAGCATGTTACAAAAGCAAACGTTATGTTACATGAGGCAATAGTGACAATGGTGCATGTATGAAGAGCAAACAGCGTCTGCCCCGGTTCGGGCCGGCGGATAATCCCCGGCACGGAACGTGCTGGTAAACGCAGTGCCACCCAAGCGCTAGCAACACGGGACGATTTCGCGTGCATGCTTTAGTGGGATCCCAAGGTGCAGAGATAGCGAGTGTGCTACTGCCACCCCCACCTAGACCTTCCGGTTTCCCGGCACGATCGCGTAGCCAGGCCATTGCCAGTGCTGCGGTCCACCAGGAGGAGCATGGCAGCTCCTGAGGTGTGCAGGGCATGCACCGGGGTTGGGCAGAGCAGTGCCCCCTCCCCCTCACCTGGCCGTGGCCAGCACATGGCCAACTGGGGATGGGGGTGGAGGGTGCATGGAGAACACGTGCACGGGGCATGCAGGGTTCAATACATTAGGGGGAATAGGGCGAACCGGTCAACTAGCAGTCCCCCCCGGGGGTTCCTGCCCATTGCCCCAAACTATTAGAAATAGACAGGGGGATGGCAGTATTATGGACCCTCCATTGACGCGTGCACGTTGCGCGTCTTGAGCGGGATTTCGAGGGGCCCTTGTAGATCATGCTGATGTAAACGACGGTAATGGCACAGCGCAGGTGGGGTGTCGAGGCATATAACGTTGACTTGTTTACCTATGATGGCAAGGGACAGAAGGCAATTCCCCCCCATCCCTAAGGATTTGCAAGGACATGCATCAGCAGGTGATGGGAAGAGCCGTGGCGGGCAAGGTATCGCAGGGTGCTTCCCGACACCGCCCAGTGCAGCGCGGGGGACAGGGTTTGGCATGACACCACCTGGGCAGTTGTCATCAAATGGGTCAGACTGGGGTGACCCACGGCATACTGTGTAATATGTTTTAGCTTCTGCTCAAGCCACGCTGTTTTGTTTTTCAGCCACCATCCGCACCCTTTGAGGCTTGTTGAAGTGTAGGGTCCAGCACAGGCCCATTCTCAGGAGGCGTTTTCTGAGGATTCATCAAGAGCCACCCCACCACCCCACCAACCTCAGTGTCGGCAGGATAAGATCGTAGCGACTAACAGCGAAGTAAGTATGGGCCGGGGGTTGGGGACCGAGCGCTCGAGGGGCAGGACAGGATGGTCGGAACGCCACCTAAAGCTAGGTTTTATGGCTTACAGTTCTATTTCTTTTCCAGGTGAACTGTTTACGAACTGATCAGATGAATAGCCAGGGATCACCCCCGCTTTTCTCTCGGATGTCCCAGGTGGAGGATTCCCAGCCAGGAACCTCCCAAGATGCGTAGCTGGCAGCCGTTATGGAGATGGTTAGGGCGAAAGGAGTGGTTTGGGCCACTGAGCTATTGATGGCGCACAGCCCGGATGACTCTGGTATTGCCATGTCTGTCCCACACACTGGGCAGGTGCCCGCCGAGGAGACAGGCCCCACCAGGTCTAAGGGGGTTTGCAGACCCACAGTAAAGGACTTCCCAGCAGACCCACTGCCAGCTAAGAGCCGAATCACGGGCAATGCACGGACTGTGGCCATGCCGGTGGCTGATGCCCCACTGCCCCCCCCAGCTGGACCGGTGGTACCCCTGGCCAACACAATGCCATCAACGAGCTTTGCCACATGTGACGACCTGGGTAAGCTCACGGACATGTTAGCGAACTTTATGGCAGAGGTCAGAGCGGGCCTCCTGGCTGCTAGCAACCCCAGTGTGGTCAGCAACACAAACAGTGGCATGAGGGTAGCTAGGCCTGCACCTCCCGCGCAGTTACAGGGTGGCCCATCGAACTCACATGTTTGGGGTTGAGGTAGGGGTGCAGTTAACGAGCAAGGTTGCCACGCAGGAGCCTGTAGCAGTGGGTTACAGGGCCTGAGCCAGAGCCAGGGCCAGTTGAATACACACAGCACCCCTATGGGGGCCGAAGCAGTAGGGGGGACCGTAGTCGACTTAGGCAGCCAGCAACGGGCAGAGTCAACACCTCCATCCACAGCAAAATGCTCCCCCCCGGCATCTGCCTCTGCCGCGACCGCGCCACCCGCGCCCACAGCAGCAAGTACTCCCTCCCCTCCCGCCGCGATACCCACCGCGCTTCCTGCGCCAGTGCCACTAGTCACATTGGCCCCCCCTGATGTCAGGCCGGTGCTCCCTAGCGTGGGAGGTGCCACTTGCGGCTAAAGAAGGAATATGGAGGAGGGAGTTCATCGATATCTTTACCCTGCTCATGCATGGGGCCGAGGGGGTGGACACCAGGAGAATGGGTGGCAAGGAAGAGGACAAGAAGATTCGCTTCCAAGCATGGCCGAAGAAAACAATTAAGAGATGGGGCCAGGCCTTCGCAATTCTGGCAGCGGTAGTGATGGAGTGATACCCCGAACAAGGGCCTGGTTTGTTTCAATAGAAGAGTCTTTAGTGGGACGTGCAGGCTGTATAACGCGGGGGCATGCTCCTGGGGCAAGTCCTGTAGATTTTCCCACACCTGCAGCAAGTGTGGCGCCACACACTGCCACCACTTGCGACAAGCGCGAGCCCGCATCGGTGCAGGCTTGACACGACAAGTAGGCCTGCGGCTCGTCCTTCCAGGGCCAACCCCCTCCTCCTTCCTCCCTGGTTAGCCCTGCCCGCCCCCCCACGGGTTCCCCTAATGGGGAGCACCTGGACAAAAGGTCCGTTCCCCATTGTCATTTCCAACTTGCTACCTCCGTTAAGGGATTATCCTAATGCTAAGGACAGAACGTTACTAGCACATGGGTTTGTGGAAGGTTTCCAAATTCCTTATCAGGGGCCCCTGGTTTGTAGAGATTCTGAGAACCTTAGGTCCTCCAGGGATCATCCCGAAGTCGTAGGGGCCAAGATTAAAAAGGAAGCGGCCCTGGGGAGGGTGGCGGGCCCCTTCCAGCATCCTCCTCTCCCGGACTTTGTGGTCTCTCCCTTGGGTGTGGTTCCGAAGAAGGAGCCAGAGGCCCTCAGGTTGATCCAACATCTGTCATACCCGGATGGGGATTCGGTGAACCACTGGCTAAAGGAGGGTTCCACTTCCTGCTCGGTCTTATACTGTTCTCTTGACATGGCGGTGGACATGGTCAGGAGGGCGGGCAGGGGAGCGTGGTTGGCCAAGGCTGACATCGAGTCAGCATTCTGCCTACTACCTGTCCATTCGGAGAGCCAGCACCTCCTTGGGTTCAAGTGGCAAGGGGAATTTTTTTACGACAAGTGCATGCCCATGGGGTGTGCCATGTCTTGTGCCTACTTTGAGGCCTTCAACTCATTCCTGCAGTGGGCATTCTCAGGAAGATTTAAGGTGGAAGGGGTGACCCACTACCATGACAATTTCCTGTTCATCGGGGGTGTTGGTACGCAGGAGTGCAGCAGGGGGCTACAACGCATTCAAGACATGGCCCGACATCTGGGGGTGCCGATAGCACCCGGTAAGACGGAAGGCCCTGCGCAGGTTCTCACGTTCTTGGGCATCGAGCTGGACATGGTGATGGGCGTGTCTAGACTCCCTGCTGAGAAGGTGCAGGTGTTGCGCCAGGACATCCAGTCACTGCTGGGGAAAGACAAGGCTCCTTTGGGTGTCATCCAAAGCCTCTTGGGCAAGCTCAACTTTGCTGCCAGAGTCATCCCGGTGGGGAGGGTGTTCGCTAGAAGATTAGCCAGGGCCACAGCAAAAGTGTCTAAGAAACACCACCTGGTCAAGTTGGCAGTAGGCCTGAAGACGGACCTGGTCATGTGGGGGGGAGTTCCTGTCTCACTTCAACTGGACTGTTATCTGGAGGGCTCCCTGGGCGGACAGTCCCAAGCTCAGCCTTTTCACGGATGCATCAGGGAGGGAGGGCTTTGGGGCAATCCTGGGCGAGGAGTGGTGCGCACAGGAATGGCCCAACGCCTGGCGCAAGCGCGGCATCACCGCCAAGATCACAGTTTTGGAGCTGTTCCCCATCGTCATCACACTCCACCTGTGGCCAGCGATCCTGTCAGACAGGAAGGTCCTATTCTGGTCGGACAACATGGCAGTGGTGCAGGCCATCAATGGGCAGACAGCCAAGTGCCCGCTGGTGCTCTGCTTTCTCAGGGAACTAGCCAGAGGGAGCCTGCGCTGCAATATGGAGTGTAGGGCTAGACATATCGAGGGGGTCAAGAACGTGGCAGCTGACGCTCTCTCTCGTTTTCAGTGGCTCTGTTTCCGGGAGGCCTGGCCGCAGGCGAGAGCGGAGATGAGCCACTTCTCGGCGACCCTCTGGAGGATCTTGGGGCGGAACAACAGTTGATAGCCCTGGGAGAACGTTCCTTGGGCCCCAGGTACTAGGAAACGCTACCTGGCCCAGCTGGCTGCCTTCAACAAAGTGGGGGATGCCTTGGGCTTGTCCAGGCAACCTATGGAAGGCAAAGTACAGGCGTTTGTGGTATGGGCCAAAAAACAGGGGAAGAGCCACTCCTGGGTTTGTGGACATTTGGCAGCAGTCAGCCACGATGTTAAGTTGCGGGGAGGGCAGGACCCAGCTAAGTCCTTTGCCATTAGGGCGGCCCTGAAAGGGTGGGCCAGAGAGGAGCCCAGGGTACCGGACAGCAGGTTCCCGATAGATTTTCCCATCCTGCTGGCCATGTTAGACGTCCTGGGAGGAGTTACCCACTTGCCCTTTGAGGCTTCCCTCTTTGCAGCTGCTTTTTGCTTGGCGTTTTTTGGAGTGTTCCGCATTAGCGAGCTAGTGGCTCGGTCCAAAACAGACAGGTCAGGGGACGCATTGGGCATATTGGATATTGGGTTGGAGGGTAAGTTGACCATCCACCTCAGGAGGTCGAAAACAGACCAGACTGGGAATGGGGTTGATGTGGAGTTATTGCCGTTGGGAGACCCCCGATACTGCCCAGTTTCCAAGGTCAGGGAGTACTTATCACTTTGCCCAGTGGCACCGGGGTATTTATTGATCCATGCCGACCTGGTGCCTCTTACCAAATACCAGGTGGAGCGTTTAATGGGTGCTTGCTTGTCCAGGGCCGGCCTCCTCCAAACGGATAAAAAATATTCCAGCCACTCGTACAGGATTGGGGCAGCTACCACTGCATTTAAATCAGGCATGGAACCTAAACGTGTCAAGAAAGTGGGACGCTGGGAGTCCCATTGTTACAAACGCTATATCCGCCCTTAAAGGCGTCTGTGTAGTGAAAAATAGTGTTGTGGGTTGCAGTGTTGTGTGCCACATGGTTTGATGTGTTTTGTAGTGCAATGGCATAATGTTTTGAATAATAAAAATACTGAGTTGAACCGTGTCCTTTGTTTTATCAGGGTCACGAGTATGGGTCATTGGGCACTCAGCCATCTCCCGGTTGGCCCGTTGGGCATCGATCAGGAACTGGATGCGTGGACTCTCACAGACAAAGTTTGAGTGGTTGGGTTTCCCAGGAATGAGATGGAGTAGCCTCAGGAACAGACTGGAGCAGTCGCTAGCTGCGCTGGGTGCCCCGCCCAATTTTTTGATGATCCATCTGGGGGGCAATGACCTCACTACCTCTGGGAGGACTCTGCTCCTGCATGCCATGAAAACTGATTTGGGGGAACTTAGCAAGCGCTTGGGTCAGTGTGAGCTCTGGTGGTCAGAGATTGTGCCACGGAGAGTTTGGCAGGGGGCGAAGTCTGGGGAGGCTGTGGAGCGGTACAGGAGATGCGTGAACAGCTCCATGCGCAAGTTCACTCAGCACAGGGGCCTAGGTTTCATTAGACATGAAATGATCCAAGAGAGGCTCAACGGATAATTTGAGGCAGATGGGGTACACCTCACACCAGTAGGGATGGACTTGTTCTTGTTAGACTTGCAAGAAGCGCTAGCACAAAAGGATTGCAGGTAAGACAAGAGAGGTGGGTGGGGGGCCCTGGTGGTGACGGGGGGGGCGCCTCCAGGGCTGTGGCGGAGTTACACGGCGATCTGGAAGCAAATGGGTACAGAAGGGTACCTCTGCGCGGCACATAGGGGGGCCAGAGCCGAAACCCAGGAGCCTCATGGGAGGTTCATGGAATCTGTGTCGGCGCCCCGTTAGACCTTCGGGCGGTTGTGGGCCTGAGCAACCGGGGGCTTGCCTAGCTACGCTCCGCCCTGAAAGGGGCGTGAGTATAAGGGACCAAGGGTCAGGTGATCCGGGAAGGGGATCACCAGAAGGTGCAGTACAAAGGTGGATCGCCACGGTGCTGCTAGGCTCATCAGGCGGGCAGGTGGCGAGAATGCTGCCTGCCCTTGGATCGCCTGTAAGCTAACCCACCAGATTACATAACGTTGTATGTAATAAACCTGCAGCAGTTTTTCCCAAGTATAAACTTGTGTGGTGTGTATTTATTTGCAGGCATTCATGCTTATGTGGGGGGGGGGCCTTTTGCCATGATGGTGCTATAGACGTAGATAACCAGCATTGCCACGCTTCTGATTCCTCTGGCATTGGCTGCGAGAATGGAGGCACTCAGCCCCACTCGCTCTTGAGTTGTAACTTTCTGTATTTACCTGTGAGGGCACGATGTAGGTATGGCGTAATGCACAAGAGTGCTGTAGCAGAATGTGTGAAACAAGTGTTACTGCACAGTGCACCGATGCCTGCAGCGACCTGTGAGGCGCTATATGTAAATATTGTTTGTTGAAAAATATACCATTTAAAAACCAAAAGAGTGTTTCTGTCATACATTTAAGAGAATATAAAGAACTTTTGGCCTTGACTGAGAACAAACCATGAGCAAATGATATGGCGGACAAGCACCCTTTTCTGTACAAGTGTGTCTCCCGTGACCAGTCGCGGCCGGCATGACGGGTGGGTGGGGAAGGGTGGAAATGGGGTTGTCGTGGGGGGGTTGGGAGGAGGCGGGAGGGGTTAGTTTAATTTAAGAAATATATAAAATAAAGCTTACCGTCCTGCGCCACCTCAGATTCTGGATGGGTCCCGACTCCCGCCGTCCTGCGTTTTCCAATTCCTGCATTGTCATCAGGAAAGGCAGCCTCCCTCCCTACCCTCTGCCAATCACAACGCTGGAATGGCAGCGTTGTGATTGGTGAGGTGCAGCGGAGAGCACCCCAGATGGGCAGTTTTCTCTATGTAGGCTGCAACATGCACCAGCCTAAATAGAGAAGAAGGGAGAGGGGGCGATCCTGCTCGAGGGCAGGGGGGGAGTGGCTTGCCCACTGTTATGGGTACTGACAGTTTGGTTGGCCCCAGGGCCAACCAAACAGTCAGTACCCACAACAGTGGGCAAGCCACTCCCCCCTGCCCTCGAGCAGGACAGCCCATCCCCAACCAGTTACTTCTGCTTTCTCGCGGTGCGAGAAACAGAAACATAAAATGGTAGTTATTACCATTTATGTTTCTGCCTTCTCGCACTGCGAGAAAGCAGTGGGGCGACGCCCCCACGCCCCAATGCGGGAGCAGCCACTGGTTTTGACCCAGTTCCAGATGATGAGTCAGGTTAGCAGTTGAGTTTGGGGATGCCTGCCAGCCCCGAGGTGATATTAAGTACTCATGTCCCCCTCCCTTGGTCTCGGGGAGTTCACTTGTTTCTCGGCAAGCTTACCATGCACACTTCACTAGGTACACAGGGTCAGAACGTCAAGGATTTCCCAAACAGGAGGTCACAGATCTCATTCCCCTAGGGCAAAATATGCCGCCACATTCTAGATAGTAGCCATTGAAAACATCACACTACATAGGGATTTTGTTGCTCAGTCCCACACTGTCAGTGTTCCTACTACAGCTCTGAAAAGCGTGGCCCAAACAACACACCCAATAGCCAATCTAAAACATCTTCTTCACTAGTGCATTGTGAAGGATGTTTTTCAACTCATTCATATTAACATTATTGCCTGGAGCAGTGGCCTCATCCCTATCAAGAATAATACGAGGTCCATCCTCTTCCTAGTGAAGCTATTCTGCAAAGTGAAGGTAATTTAATCAAAAGCCAGACCTGCTACCTTTAGTACTTGTGTTTCTGATAATAAATCAACTTCTGATTCACAAAATAATTTTTAGTAAGTACAACCAACTCCTGAAACTCAGAAATAATTCACAAATCAGTCAGGAGTGATGAATGCCTGCTTACAGACATTGTGTTGTTAAAACAACTGTAAAAAGTAGTATTACATAAGAATTGAATACCATTTTACCTATCACATATATTTGTGCATAGCTGTGGTGGCATTCGTCATCGTGGCAGCAGTACAGAGCATCGAATGGGAATTTTCCTTTTGTTTTCGTTGCATTCATGTTGAGAAGAGTTACTTTTCCTACATTCTCATTGATGAATGTATATTGTTGTTCTGGAACTTTCTCCGCTAGATTCAGCCACCAGGTTAAAGTTTTAGAAGATGCGTTCTTCTTATTGTAGGTACAATAAAATGAAGCACTGGAGCCAACACGTGTCAGAATTTTCTGGGGAAAGTACAAAACTTCTGTTAAAAGAAAAGAAATAAAAACAGTTATAAAAAATAGTAATGCATATAGAAAAATACTATAAAGTAGATCTAATTGCATTGCAAGTCACTTTAAAGTATGCCATTAATAGATATGTCAGTACAGCCTATACTAACAGCCTCATTCAGAGTGCTGTGTGAAAATCAGGCGCAGAAACAGTGCGTGTAAGCAACTCTACAACAAAGTGGCCAGTCAGTTTTTGTCCTCGATTTTGATAACAAACCATAACTGGCAGAAATGGTGTTTCAGACCACTTTTTACTGCTTGATATTACCCATACTGTAATTGTTCCTTGCGCAGTTTTAACTGGAGAAAACTGCATATGCAACACAAAGTCTTGCATGTAATTTGTGAGAAACACATTGAGGTGAAGACCAATGTCACAGCAAACTAATACTAGGTAGACATTTAGGACTCCATCCGCCATTGTCCAAAGAATAGTGGCTTTTTGCATCTTCTAGTGATGACATTTTAAAATCTGTAAGGACATTTATTGTGTAAGGTTGGCCTTTGGGAAAGCATTTGTTTAGCGAGTTACAAACATTTTGGAAACTTAAAGATAAGCGGTCTATTGATAATGATTTGGTAATGAGAGGAGAATGTTTTTCTTCCTCCTGTTCATATCAGGATTAAGGTCATTTCTATTGCACATATGGACATATTGGTTAATCTGGCAATTTTAGGAAAACCAGGGAGTTGTTTTGGTAGACATTTGGCAATCATTTAGGTGCTGATTACAATGACGGTGGGACCGCCACCGACAGCCCGCTAGTGGCGGTCTCAACGCCATCATAACCATGTTCCTCGCCCAGCATATTAAAATGGCGGGCAGATGGCTGGCGGTCGGAAGGACCGACCGCCACGCATCTGACTGGCTCCTTGAGCCCACCGGTGCGGTGGAGGGGGTTGTATTTCCTACAATGGCTGTCAGGCACCGCCATAGGGATCACAATGTCCCTTTCTGCCCGCTTTTAATGGAGGTTAACCCGTCATGAAAAGACAGGCGGAAAGGGACTTTGGGGGCCTGTAACGGGCCCCCACCCCCACTGGGCATCATCTGTGGTTTTTGGGGGGCACCTATGCTTCCCCCCTACATATCCCTGCACCATGTGGCAGGCACCGCATGGTGCCTGCCATGTAGTGCAGGGATATAATAAGTGTCCCCTTTTTGCACTGCGGCGTGGCTGAAGCCAGCAGCACCTGCCACAATGCAAAACATAGGCATTGCGACCGCCGTGGTGGCGGTCGCATCCTAATGCCTCTGGCGGGACCGCCGACAGCCAGTCGGGGGGGTCCCATTTATGAAAGGGTGGCGGTCAGATAAAAGTTCAAACACCATCCTAATCAGCCCCTCAGTTTGGTAAACATTCTTTATGTCAAAATGTATACAGAGTTTTGAGAACGCAGAGCTTGGATCAGATCAGGAATGTGTTGCCAGATGAACCATGGAAAGATATGGCCATGGATTTGTTGGGACCTTTTGAAGGCATTGAAGAAGGGAAGTTCTATATTTTAGTACTCATTGATTATATCTCTATATGGATGGAACTGAAGTGGCTATTGAAAGCTAACACTGCTGAAGTTTTGCCTTTTATCCAAGAATGATTCAGAAGGGAAGGTTTTCCTGATGCTAATACGTCTGACAATAGTGTGATGCTTATGGTAAATTTACAGAATTATGTTTCTAGTTTAGATATTAAGAATAAACGCACAGTTCAATATTCACCAAATATGAATGGTCTTGTGGAAACATTCAATTAAACTCTAATTGAAGGTATTCAATTGGCTATTAGAAGAAAAATTGATGCAAAGAACATATTGCAAAGTTGATTTGGTCATATCATTGTACTCCTCATTGTTCAACATAGTTTCCTCCATTTTTGTTGTTGAAAGATAGAAAACCCAGACAGGGTTTGAATCCTAGTTGACTTATAGAATGTGTTTCTATGTTTGACTATAATGAAGTTTATCAGGAAGCTAAAAATAATATGTTGCGCAAAAATGATCAATGCAATAATTACAAAATAAACATTTTCAAAATGTTTTCTTAATGCGTTGCAGGTTGGTGATTAGATTAAAATAAAACTTCCATGGGATGTGTCTAAAGAGACTTCAACCTTTTCAAATGCATGGAAGGTTGTGAAAGTGGGTAGGACTTGTGCACCTTTAACAATGTGTTATGGTAGAGTTGTTCAAAGTTGGATCCAATAAACAAGGATGCTTATTCTGAGTTGATAAATGTATCTTACTAGCTGCTATATTTGCAAGCAGTATAATTTGAATTATGCTAATGATATTGTCAAGTGACTCTAATGTATCATCTTCCTCTTTACCTGTTCCACATCAAGATCATGAAGGTTTAAGAGTGAAATCAATTAGAAAGGCAAAATTACCAAAATACTATGAGGATTGTATGATGCATAAGTTTCTAAAAACATTTTAGGTGTATTTTATATAAGGATGAAGGTGTGTAGTAAAGTTGCACGATGGAAGTTTACAAGATGTAAGTTTTGTTTATGTCTATTATGGAACGGAGTTTTCACTACTTTCTATGTATGTTTATTTGTGGTTGTAGTGTTTCTACAAGTTACTTGTCCCAGAGGTGTGTGGATGTTCCAATAAATGCTGCACTTACTTGCCAACTTTAATTTGGTAGATGGCTCTTACAAGAGAGCACCCCTGATACTTTCACATGTATATTATAATGCAAGGTGGCACTGTGGCTTTAGAGAGGAGATGCTCTTTCTTTCTGCAATTGAAACAGAAACCCAAGAGACTTTCCTAGCCACACACATTTTTAAATGTGCACACCACTTGCATACAATGCAAATGGATTAGCGTCTCTTTTCTGAATCTGTGTCATACAATTATGTGATACACTATATGACCCCACCCAACTACAGTAAAACTGCCCGCCCTTTGACTGTGAGCTGTGTTCGATGCTTGGACTAGTGTGTTTGTGAGTGTGTGCACAGACATGGAGGGTAAGCACCTGCTCTGTGCCTGGTTTAGTCAATATTCTGCAGTCAATATATATTTGTCGGTCTAATTTCTAAACTTGATATTCTGACAAGTAACACTTTAAGGTTCCGCTAGGTAATCGAAGGAGCTTGTTACGAGAAAAAATACCTGAGGGATTTCCTCATGCATGGGCAACGTTTTGGGAGGAAATCATTGGAAATTAAATGGGTTTAGTCATTTCAGGACCCCAGGAGTAGGTTTAGTCCCAAAATGTTCTTGCCAGGCAATTATATGAACTAAATATCGTATCCTAAATATAGCTTAAAAAATACCACCCCACTGGAGTTAATACTAGAAAATCTAAATTGAATTTGGCAATATGTTTGCAAACAATCACTAGCGCTCAATTTGTAGTGTGCCATTGGATACATACAAACTGAGGGTAGAGGTGGCAGCATCTGGGCTGTTTAGTCAAAAATTCGCAGCTGTCCTCATTGGTAGCAAAACATTTATTTTAGAAACAAAAATATGCGACAGTGTTATATTCATGAATAGTGTGCAGTGCTTGGTGCTTAGTGAAAGAATTTAGTGTGAAATGTCCTGAAAAAAGCAACCATGCAAATGATTCTGCCTAGAAGATTGGTATGGAAAGTGTTCAGAAAATGCAGGGTGCCTATCTATTAGCAAGAATAGACAGAATACATTGAGAACATTATGCACCCATTTAGAATTGGTCTGGGACACCATCAGAACTGAATTATAATACATGCATTGCACCTGGGAGCAACAAATCTGAACACCTCCATATGTACATAAGATTGGACAGAAAGTTACAAAATGGTGGGAAGTGGTGAAACACTTAAAACATACTTCACTGGTTAAAAGATGAAGTCTGACAAGATCCATGAGAAGGGCAATGTAAAAAGATCTGTTTAAAGAAAGAGCAAAGCGCAACCAAGGACTAAGCCTCCACACATTGGTGTTGGGTGGTGTGCATGCAGATAATTATCAGGCCACAAACCAAAGAGCAACTTTTGCATCTAAAAGAAGGAAACAAAAATAATCCATGCTAGTAGAACTACTAAACTGTAGTATCTCGGTAATGTTCCATGCTTAGCAAAACATAGATTGTTCATTTGTAGAATAGAAGATAAGAAATGCTAGCATACATTGCGCAATGTGTTTAATTGAATTAGGGAGGCAAGATCATTTGTTTTTATCAAATATTGTCAATATTCAGTGTGGTATCTATCAAATAAACCCAACTGAAGCAAAACCAATCTATGTGTTTTGTATATTTACTTGATGTGTGACACTTTCATACCAAGGGATACTCATGTTACTTCCTGTAATCTCTCCTTGCTTATATATGTGATGGTATTGATGGGTTTGAATACATTTCAAACATCTTGCCCAATGCAAACTTTCCAAAGCTTTGGTCGAGCACTAATTACAATATGTGTGTTGATAAATAAAATGAGTAATTTATACTCAATTCATATGTTATGCATGATGTCTAATTCTTCAGCATGTTTTAAGAAACTTTATAAATTAATGTGATTTATTTTCTTGGTATGACTATGGTGGACAATAGAAATAAGATGACAGAAGAAAATAAAACCCTCTGCACATTTGATAAATGGATTTGACATTATACAAATAATCCCTCTGGATACCCATTCATAGTGTTTGGACCATCAGAGACTCTAAAGATAAGGAAGGCCACAAGACTACCTATTAGCCTTCCCTGTAAGTGGCATCTCCCCAAAGGCCTCTCTGGTGCTGCTTCCCCATCACTCTTCTTACTGGTACCCTCTTCTTCCACCCTTTTCTCTGGTCACCTCTTAACATAGGGTTGAGGAGGAGCAGTGCTAGGAGTTTCTGAATGGTTTGGGCTGCACTGCAAAAGAATGAGAAAATGGCTTCATTCATTCTCATTATATACTTAAAATATACTGGTCTGGAAGTTCCTAATGACTTAATGGCCCTTAGTTGCTCATGGCTTTAGGCAGGGAATAAGCAATAACTAACGCTGAATGATCTTAAAAGGCTGACAGCAGACACATACACACACTCTCATAACTCTCCAAATTAAACAGCAATATGTTAATCTGTCGCACACACACGCATACGTATGAACACACACACACACACCACACACACACACACACACACACACACACACAATCACTGTCAAAATGATTTAAAGGCTTTACAGATTGTGGCGTGCCCTCAGTGCTCAATCCCACTGGACCTGGGCTTTATTTGCTGCCATTTCGACCCCTTGCTCATGGTATTGTCTATCAGGATGTCTGCCGCGCTGGTGTGATTGGCATCATGTCACACAGGACTGTGTCTGCCACGTGTGTGATGCTCAATTGTGACTCCCACCATCGCCACCACACCCAAACTAGTCCATGTGTGGGCACCCCAAACTCCATGACAGCTAAGTGAGGTTTCAGAGGGATTCAAGGATCTTTTGCAGGATTTGAAGCTCTGAGGATCTACTGTAGGATTCAAGGATCCTTCAGTCTATACATGCCATACCATGGGCAAAGCAAGATTCTTGACTTTCCTTCCTGTTTATGAAAGAAACATCTGCTTGGGTTCTGCTCTTTACCCGTATTCTTCTGCTTGGTTTCTGGACTTTTCCTGTGTTCCTGGCTTAGATGATCTCCAAGCCAGAAGCAATTTTTATCTTCTTAGAAGCTATCTGCTTGTGGGACATCTTGGAACTTCTTCTGCAGTGTTCCCTCAAAGAAATTTCTTAAATAAGTTGAACTCTTCAGGAAATATCCTTACATCCTTGTCTCAGGTTAGAGATTAGGTAGGGAGAGTTAAATTAAATTGTTCGGATTGTGAAAGAACTGTTGAATTGTTGAACTGCATCTTGTATTTATGTAATGGAACTCTGCCTCACCTTCTATGTTGTTTAGTAACAACTGTCACTTGGGACCAATGCTTCAGCATAACAATTTATTTACAAATACTGAGTGAGCCTTTGCTTCTGTTCAGTGCCTCAAGTTGTAGATCTTCAAAAACTGTTTATACGATATTCAAAAAGGGCAGTCTCACAATGATTCCCTTGGCTCTAGCAAGATAAATGTACTGTGCCATTGATACATTGAGCATTTACAATAATTTGCACATTTTGCTACAGTGATCAGTTTCGGAAGAATGTTACCATGTAATGAAATCTATGTAACAGACAAACACCTGCATTCAAAAGAAATTGCTGTCAGAGCTGAAACTAATAGTAGTGATGTGTTTAATTTAGTAGAAAATAGCTGTTACTCAAAAGAGACTGCAGAACCCCCAAGAGGGCCTCCATTGGATGAAACAAGGTGTGTGACCACAACCTGATAATGGCCCTTGAGTGCCGTCTCTCATATCCCTATCCTCTTTCTTCCTCATCAGTTACTAAGAATACTGTTGGATGTGTTTGGTACTATCGAAGAGGAAGCAGACTAGAAGAGTCCTTGCCATTCTTGCAGCAATATTTTGTTATATAGGTTAGTGACAACCTGAGTATTACAAGTACCACAGACACACACAAATACCCACACAAACAAAATATTATGTTACACTAAAATATTTAAAACCATACCACTGCCCAAAAACAGCATCCTGGTGCTGAAGGGCACCTATTAATACAAACCAAAAAACAAAAAGACCATAAAAAGATTCTATTGGATAAACCAGATGTCTAGATTTTATTATAAGGATAAATACTGATTTTGCGTCTGTTGTAAATATGGAACTCATTGCTCCTTTCAGGTTCAAGTAAGTAGATGGCACACGGCATGGCCACTGGCCCTGCTTCTCGAGATTTAGGGTACCATTATCAAAGAAGCATTCACTGAGCCATGATTATATCTCAGCAGGTATGGGACAATAGCCCACAAGGCTCCCTAGACCCTTTCCTTGAAAAGTCCCATGGACCAAACAGAGTCCTCATAAAACCAGGAACCAATGTAATGATTCCAAGAAAGAAGACATATGTATTTTTCTGGGTAGACATTGAAGTAGCCTGACGGGTGCACTTGAACCATTTCAAAATGAGTCAGCAAATCTTCTGAGATGCCCAGACACAAAAAAGTTCCACAATGCAACCAGGATACAATCAGGGCTTGATTGACTGTTTTTCAGGTCTCAATCGGTAAGACCTTGAAATTGTTATATACTATTTATAAAATATAAAAACAGAGCTCCACTACTGTACTGACCTGATAGGCCATGGATAATTTGTAATCAATGATGACCCCTGATTACTAACTTGGGGCACAGAAGAGTGTATAGAAGATCCGCTGACCACCACTCGTTATTCCAATGATGGGTTTGTCTCCCAAGAAGAAGGAGCATAGTTTTCTGAGTTTAACTGAAGACAACAGGAGTACATCCAAGTGGCAGCCACGCTCAAAAGTTAACTTGAGTGGTAGAGGCATTCTCAGAAATGGTGACAATAATCTGTGTGTCCCCAACAAATTGTTATTATATCAAAGTAAAAGAGTAACCAGCTCAGCCAGTGGGTGACATATTTGAGGCTATTCACAAGAGTAACTTACACCTGTGCCTAAATCCCACATTTACTCTTACACTTTTGAGTAACTTTATTTATTTTGGCTATTCACCATTTATGTTGGTAAAGTTACTCAAAAGTGTGGACTTACATATCTTGAAGCCAAATTTACAAGTGTAAGTCACTACAGATTGTCACTCTGAGTACTCTTCCTTCCATAAAATTAACTTAATGGTAAAAATGTTTAACATAAATTACAAATACATTGTATTTTATAATAAATATTTGAATAACCTTTATTTAATTTAAAAATAAATGTAACCATATTTTCAGAAAATCAAAATAATTTAATAAATTGTATAAATAAATTGCTATAATTTTTACTATGTAATAAATGAATATAAACATTTAGCTTTTGGTGGGACTTTTATAATGAAGCTTTAAAAAACAATGCTAATTTAATGTAATAATTTATGTTCATCAAATATGTAATTCAGAACTAAGTTAATAGTGCTGCAGCATTTTATTTTTTGTACTTTATATAAAATGAATAAAAATATAAAATTAATTTTGCCTATAAATTACCACCTTAAGATCTCCATCCTGTAGATCACCCTATGGTAAAATATATGGAAAGGTAAAAAAAAGTTTACTACATTAAAATATATTCATATGTATTAATAAAAATATTGTTATGTTACATTTTTATTATATTAAAGTTATATAATATGTATTGGGCTTCAACCTAAGGCTATCCAATGGTGACGTTCCCTCTTTGGACATCTCTGGCAACCTTGCCTCGCGGAACTTTAGCTTCCCAGAACATTTTTCTCAAGAAGTTTTTTAACTCTAAAGGTAAGTGCTGACTGGGCCCAATCCACTTCTTGCATCTGAACCGTGCCCCATCGTGGTCGGCCATATTTTTAAACTTTGGCCTGATCTGACGTAACGAAATGTCCACATTTGGAGCTTTGGTCTTTTAGGCACTAGTTTTCACTAAATATTTTGAAAATTCATAACTCCACTTCTAAGGATTGGATAATTTAGTAAAATGTACTACATTTTTCTTGAATGGTTTGGGATTTTGATTGTGTTGTGGTTTCACTTTTGTGCTGTTTGTGTGCGGCATAAATACACATTGCTTCTAAGTTAAGCCTGACTGCTTTTTGTGCAAAGCTACCCAGGGTTAAGCACTGGTAAATTAAGTGACTTTTTTGATGCACCCTGCAGGGTATTGTGGTGTTGCTTGATTAGGGCTCACTCCCCAGTCAACCAACAACCCAATTTCTAACAGTGCAGAATTCTGTATTACTAGCAGACATGGGGCCATATGTAGGTAAAACGTGTTTTGCGATTCTCTAATTGCAATTTTTAGGGAATCGCAATTAGAGAATTGCAAAACGGAATGTAGGTAGGATTAGCAAAATATTTTGCGAATCCCACCTATTCCTTATTTGCGAATCCCAAATTGAGATTCGCAAATAAGGAATACCTTGCCATTCATTCCTATGGGCTAGAAGGACCATAGGAATGAATAGGAAGACGTTCTCAATTAGCGATTCTCCATTAGAGAATCGCAAATTGAGAGTGCAATTTCAAGGTTGCAAGGGTGTCAATAGGACACCCTTTTGCACCCCTGAAATGAACATGTGTGCACATGTGGCGCACATACATGCGCTAAGGGCATGTATGTGCGCCACAGGGCACTTTGAAAAATGCAAAAAAGTGCATTTTTCAAAGAAATCGCAAATTACCACCAACCTGAAGTTAGTGGTAATTTGCGATTCCTTAAGCCAAAATCTCACAACTTGGGTGCTTCCTACATTGCATTTAAGGAATCGCAATTTGGGATTCCTTAAATGCATTAGCAATATAAAGAATCGCAAAATTTGCGATTCCTTATTTTGCATGTGGGTTTTTGTGTGCTACATAGCACACTGCCCAAATTGCGATCGCAAACGCCGAAATTCGGCGAATTTCAGCATTTGCGATCGCAAATTGGCTTCCTACATATGGCCCATGGATCCCTTATTATTAGTGAAATGAGTATAAAAGCTGACATACAGAGAATTTCTTATACACTAAAATCAGGGAGTTGGCAAGATGAAGCTTTTCAGACCCATGCACCAGCTTCCATCAGTGGCATTGTGTAAGGTCAAACCCATGAGATGCATCATTGACAACGTAAACATAGGTTTGACAACCTGGCGATGTATGAGAGGCATAGAAGTCTAACAACGATTTGACAGTTCTCCAAATTGTTTTAAGGGGGTATGAGATTATATATGAAAATAAGTCCTGTAAGAAAACAGTAATAGCCCATTTAATTTTTCATCACTTTTGTTGCTTTTATTTATTTGTATTCAATTTAATAAAGTGGAACAGTGCTTTCACATAGATTCTTTGCGGTTAAGCAAGCTAACAGAATTACAAAAGAGATAAACAGGAACATTATTATATGGAATTTGAAATAGTCAGTTTTAACTAATAGATTGTTTCTGATTTGGGGAGTTGGCATTGAGTTTAACAGAAAGCAGCTCCGCTCATATAAAGTCTAAGCTACTATGTTTGAACTGTTCTAGCGTAGCATAAAGACATCAAAGTATTGCACATTTTAATAGAGGTATGTTACTTTTTCAGTAAATACCATCACATTCACGTTGTGTGCAGCTGTTTCTTTTACATATATGCAGTCCATTTCCTACATCAAAACGTTTAATTGACTCGTGTGAGGAACATATCCTCTTCAAACAATCCTTTTTATACACTGCTTTCCTTCTGTACTTTTTCCAGGCTTTTAATCACTGCCTCTTCACAATAACCTTACCTATTATAAGTAATAAAAGCGAAAATGAAATCTCCTAATTAAGAAGCACCATGCAAAATAATAGTTAATTGCACATAATAGATAGAGTACATAATTAGACATTGGTGTTCTTTGTGGTCAGAAAATTAGAAGACCTAAATTGACCATATTATTCACTAATCATTCATACCAAATGGATGTCATTTTGCATTGGCTTGAATTGAGGTATAGGGGGTTAAGAGTACATTTTCCAATCTAATGAGTTTATTTATCTTTCAGTACATTTAATTTACACTTTAGAGGGAAAACAGTCCAATACGGTCAGCTTCTGTGGTTTGGATATCTCAGTACATTGGGGGGTCATTTAGAGACTGGCGGCCAGGGTACTCCACAACAAGCGCAGTCGAGCACCCTGTCCACCAACTGGACAGTTTGTCCGCTCTATTTAGAGGTGAACAGAGCATCATGGTCTATCAACAGTGCCCTCATTGGCTCCAAGATTGTCAGGGTCATTACTAGTTTGTTTTATTAAACTCCCATTTCATGAGTTTGTTTTTGAAAAACAAAAATGTTTGCTGAACGGCCTCATGGTTCAGCAAACTTGCAATGCCTTCAAAGGAGTCCCCATTGCTCCTCTGAAGGCAGCTTGGCAACCAGCTATATGGAACCCCTTTACATTTAGAGCTGCTTTCAAATGATATGTGTCTAGTGTTCTAATGCAAATATATAGGCAACCCAAAAGAAGAACCCATGTATTCATCCATGTGATACTACATAGACTGAAACAATAGGGAATGGTCTCTTTCTGCTCACATTGGACACCTTAGAAGAACATGAAGTATCCCCATCCCCAGAATCTGGAAACTGCACTCTGCGCATTTTTTCTATTTAAAAGGCACTGACATATCCAATGAAAAATGTGCAAGTAAACCATGTACTTGGCTGATGCAGAGCTGGACAAGACATGCTGTTCTGTATTGCAAATGAAATACATCTGTGAACCTTGGGTGACCTTATGCAACTGTGTGGGAGGTATCATTTATTCTTACTGGGCAAGTGATTCTGTGAAATTATACTTATATAAACCCTTTAACGTCAAACTGTTTCACTCATTTCCTGCCCCTTTTTATCCGTGTTGGAGCTGTGTGTTGAATGTGTTTTTGATAAATTGACAATCTATTTTATAATCCAATAGAATATAATTCAATTGAATCAGACTTTTGAGAAACCAGTCAGGCTCTCAAAGATTTATGAACAAGAAAAGTCATAAAACCTTTTTTCATCTGAAGGAGAAAAAATTGAAATTGAAAACAGTCACTGAAATTTAATGTTCCTCTTTAATGAATGGGTGAATTCACCAATGCACACTCGTCCTCAGTGTACAAATGTGAGGCAGCACCATGAGTTCATAATTTCAAGGCGCTAACTATGGTCAGTTAGATGCTTCCAATGAACACCAAATGGAGAGAGCTTCCCTGACTGAAAACAGAGAGTGAGGCAACAATCCACAAATGCACAAACAACAGAGCATGGCAGTTGAATCATTAGGGGCGTGATTTAAATCTTGATGGTATGGATACTCTGTTGCAATGGAGACAGAGTCTCCATACCACCAAGACTATTGTCCCTCTGCCAGATTTAAATGTGGGTGGGCCTTAGGTTTATTCGTGGTGAACACTACTCTGCCTTCATCACGATTAAGCCCCTCCGATGGCTCTACAGATTAAGGGCCATGGGAGACAGATCTCTAATTTCACCAAACTTATTTAGATGGGCGGATGTAGAGGTCAGTTTTCACTGCCGGTCACCACCAGGAAAATCCTGCGGCAAAGGGTGCTGAAAACAGCAAAATTCTCTCCTTGCCATTGGAAAGGACTCCCATGGCGAGGAGAGCAATATCTTTTTTACATTCCAAAAGAAATTCCTGCTTCAGGATTTTCTTTTAAATAAAAAAAATATGAACGATGTACGGCTCTGTAATGATGATGAAGCTGTGCACCAAACTTCAAAAAGCTTTAGAATGCTTTAGAAATTACGCTCAGCTTGTCTGTCATTTCTAAATTTGACAGACGGCACCTCCATCAGGGTAACAGAGTAATTTAATCTGTCTTCTTGACGGAGAAATGCGCCACCCTACAACTCAAAAATCAGGTTCTTAGAGTGGCTCTAAATGTAAACAGACACTGTTTCACATGAAACAATATGTGCCCCAGGAACTTCGGGAATGCATGTCAGCATAACAACCACAAACGTTTTATGCTGCTTATTGTGAAGACATATACCTCATAAAGGTACATATGTGAAGTTACATATACTAAACCTATGCTTACCTATATATACCTACCTTCATAGTATTTTTGTAGCACTATTTTTAGGACTCAATTTCTTGCTAGGATACCAGACTGAATTTCTTGCAAGTATATATAGAACTTACACACAAATAAAGTATATACTGCTCTCCTTTATTGATATATTCAGCAGGCATATCAGGAGCTAAGGAAAAGTAAAGAGTCTCTAGAGGCAATGAAAAATAACCTTATATTACAGGCATCTTCATGGATGCAGTAGGAACTACAGATAGCTTCCAAATCATCGAGCATTGTAGCCACCATCAGACAGAATAGTGAAGTGGGTGAAGAGGAGTGTGAGCCACAAGTCACATGATACAGTTGGATGTTACTATATTGGTGTACTCAGTGGTGGACAGCATGGATCAGTGGTGAGGGGGTAGGGGCGAGGGGGAAGGGAAATGCAAAAAAATTAAAACTTACCTTATCACCACATCTCTCCATCTCTCCTCCACAAGCTGGAACAGGAAGCAAGAAGCAACCAGGCTTCCCTGACCAATCACAATGCTGCAATGTAGCATTGTGATTGGTCTGAGCACCGTGGTTCAGCGCTTAGATGGGGACTGGGGACCTGGGCTTATTCTCCACCCAGGCTGTAATGCAGCCTGCATGGAGAACATGCAATATGCGCAAGACTGTTTGGCCGGCCCGACAGGGCCAGCCAAAGTGTCATGCACACTTGGAGTGGGAAATTTAAACTACTCCTCCCCTGTCCTGCTCTGAGACAGGAGCAGCCCTGCCCGCCCCTGCCGCAAAGCAGCGGGATGATGTTCCTCCGCCTTAGCAGAGGAGCCGCCACTGGATATTTTAGGGGTGCTCAACTGAGAGATGCATTCAAAGCGTTATGCCTTGCATAGATGTGAGGTTCAGATTTATATGTTCAAAGTACCCCCTTTCAATAGCCTTTGTTCATTAGTATCTTTTAGGTCTTCTTAACATTAATATTTACTTGTGTAACTTGCTATTTTATTTTCTATTTACATTCTTATCCATTCCAAATAACTTTATTCAACAACTATTGTCATAAAAGTAGATCACAATAAAAACAGAATAGTTTCCAGTCATAAAATACATTGATTGCAAGTAAAACGATAAAAACGTTTTAGATTTTGTACAATAAACATAATCAAAGTTATAAACTCATTATTTGATTGAAAATGTAGTGCATATCATAATAGATATTACATCAGTAAAGTGTCAAAGTAGCAACTGGAGCTTTTTTTTAAAAAAACATCAGACTTTAAGATTTTGGATATATATGTGGAAAGTATGTAAACTACACACCTTGCTTCAGAGGTGTGAGCCTCTGACACAAGTGGGGCTCAATAGTTTATCATGATACAGATAGAGTGTGCGATCTGATTATCCACATCCAGCTCTGGAACTTAGCTACTGCAATTGGGATACACGGCGATGTATCATTGCACAATATTCTCAATGCTATGCTACTTGTTCGGGTGCCCAAAGTCCTACAAACTGGCATCAACCATGCCTTGCGTAGGCAGCGTAGGCAGGGCAGACAAGCAGGATGTAGGCCTAGGACTCTTCCAATCCCTCACAAAAGGGACATTTACTGTTGCCTGATTTAACCCATTTTGCAATATATGTTCTTAAAGGCAAAGCATCCACTCTAAATTGGAAGTACAGCTTCCGGTCAAAGGGTTTGGCTATAGTGTCCCAATACTGCTCCAAGCTAGGCAATGGTTTACCTACTAAAAAAGCCCCTGTTAGCGTTGAACTATCGCTTTTGCTGTATCTGTTGTGGTACACCACTTCCCAGTATCTTTCATTTATGATCTCTTTGGATTGGGTTTTACCACAAATATAACATACCCTTGTTTAGTCGTTAAGCTCTTACCTCTCGTAGCCAACTAATCTTGTGTAAGGAATCAGCCTTGATTATGTCCCAAAGACCTTCAGCATATATAAACAGTTCTGGTGTACACCAGATTTTGCGCCAGTACAGAATGGGGCATGGTCTGGCGAGGTCAACCAGTCCTTTCATACCTAGGTCTTGTAACAATGGTAGCATCGGGGTACTGTGGGGGTGAGTAGTGATGATTTGCAAAAACATGTTTTCAGCGATGGTTAACTGGGACAGATTCTTAAACCTCCAGAGTTCCGCCAAATATAACACTGAGCTGACTACTTTTAAATTGTATAATTGTAGAACCGGGCTGACTAGCTTGGTCTGGAAGACATTAAACTCAGTGTGTAGAATTCCTGACAATTGTCGATGTTTCAAAGTGGCGTTATCAATCTGGCAACCCCATCTCATATCTTTTTGCAGGATAACCCCCAGGTTTGTAAAAGCACTGACTTGTTCCAATGTCTGGCTGTCCATGATCTGTGTTGGTTGACGGTCATAAAGATGGTTTTTGCTACATTTATTTCCAAGCCCCGTAGGGTGCAAAACATTTCGAAGAGATGTAATGCTCGCTGTAGCCCGCTCGGGATTTTGGAAATAATTTGCGTATTGTCAGCGATCATTAAAAGGGGGATATTGGTGCCTCCTAAAACCGGAGGATCAGTAGGTGTGGATGTTAAAAACTTGGCAATACCATTGATAAAAAGAGAGTACAATGTAGGGGCCAGGACACACCCTTGGAGCACCCCCCCTTCTACAGGAACGGGATTGGTAACATTTCCTTGCATGCCCCAGCAAATTTTCGCTCATGGAGGCGAGCTATAAGGGAGTTCGGGGGGGCATCCCCAGCTCCTGCAACACGACCAAGAGTTTGCTGCATGATACCAGGTCAAATGCTGACTTAAGGTCAACAAAGGCAGCATACAAGCTGCCCTTGCCTAGGACCACGGCCTGCCAGTGTATTAACCTAAACCGAAACACCTGATTGATTGTGCTAATGTAATCCCGAAAGCCCACCTGTGAGGGAGTAAGAATGTCCTGTTCCTTCATCCAGTCTTGCACCTTACCTAGCACCAACTGAGAAACCACCTTTTCAATGGAGTCAATGGGATTAATGGGCCTGTAGTTGCCTGGGAGGGATTTATCACTCATTTTGTACACTGGGATGATCTCAGCCTCTCCACAGGAATCGCAGACAGGAGCTCCGAGGGTGATTGCATTTGCCAATAGCAGGATATACCTATTCCACTTTGTTTTATCATTGAGAAAAATATTGGCTGGGATGCCATCTATCCCCGGCGGTCTGCCATCTGTGATTGCACAGAGGGCTGCATTAACATCAGCTGGGACGAAGACCGTACCAGAATAATAAATGTGAGGGGGCGCTAGAGCGTTAACCTCTTCAGAACCATTTGCATATTGAGATTCAAAATGGTTCACCCATTGATCCAGCGCTACATGATTCTGTGGCTGAGGTCGGTAGCCGCCCTTACCCCATTTGACCAGGTTCCAAAATCATTGGGAGTTATTTTTGGCACCTGCTGATCTGTGGTCCTGCCATCGGTTTTCATACCATTCCTATACTTTGTCCTTTTGGTCCGTACCCTGCTAGGCTCTCTCGATCTGATCGCATCCCCAAAGTGTCTACGGGCCGTTTTACATTCATCATTGTACCATTCACATAGGTTCTTTTGTGGGATACTCTTGGCCCTATGTTCTTTGATGCAGTGGGAATGCAATTTAGAAAATAATTTATTATGAGATGCCGTGGTAGCTGCAAAGGAGTCAGAGCCAATGGGGAGGGCCTCTGATTCAGGTATTATGTGCTCAATTGCCATAGAGATGAAAACTAAAATATCTGGTTTCTCTAGGGCCATTGCCCATTTAGACGCCTCAAGTCATTAGTAGGTACCAGATCACGGGTGAAGAGCTGATTATCAGATTGCATGGGTTCATGCTGGGACGATAATTCGAAGGTAGAACATAGTGGGTTGTGATCGCTCTCCAAACTATCCCGCACCTCCATGTCCAAAAGGGCATGCCTTAACTTGTAGTTGATACGACTCGCGTTACGGCCATTGTTAAAGGTGTTCGCCTCATGTCTATCGGAAGAAGTTCTTCCATTAGCCGCCCATAGGCCTTTTTCTAGGCAGATGGCTTTGATTTGGATTGCCACATCTGTCCACCGTTTGACAGGTGCTAACTCAAGGTTTGGAATTCCCCACTGGACATCTTACTCACTCGCAAGATCCTGGTCCTTGCTACCAAGGGGCTCAAAGGTCAAATTAATGTCCCCCGCCACTATCACTAGGGAATCCCTAGAGGAATTACATAGAAGGTCATCAAGGGCCATTAAAACTTATGATCTCTTCCCCCCACTAAGTCCCCTTTAGTAGATATTATAAATGTCGATGTGCCCACAAGGTTCTGCCAAGAGCCCAATGGCAAGAATGTCATTACACTGTGTCGGGAGCTCCTGGATCTTGTAGCTGATAGCCTGCCTAACCCAAATGTTAAGCCCCCTCCCGATGGCCGACCTTTGCCTCCACATATGGCTGGAATGTAATAATTTAGATACCCTAGATGATAGAGAGGGTCTACTGACCATGTTTCCTGAAAAAGGCAGATGTCATACTGTTCGATAAAGATGTGCCACTCTGGTGTTATGCCCCTTGACCTTAACCCAGCTATGTACCATGAGACTAAACTTAGACCAGATGATGTGTGTCGGGAATCAGTTCACTCGCAACACCTTAAGGCTAATTCTCCAGAATTATCCAGCCTACCCTCAACCAGAACGACTGTTGTGGTTATTTTACTCCATACTGGGATTAGTGAGACTAGTTCAACAGAAGTAACTATCTCACTGGCGGATGATAGCCTTGCATGTTTGTCAGGATCGCCAGTGAGTGGGGGGGGCCTTCAATCTATCTCCCTGAGTCGTGAGGAACTCGTATGTATAGCTGGTTCAGGGAGGTTGAATTTGAATTGAATGTTGGAACGTGTACATTTTTTAGTGCGAATATCAAAGTTTACAAGACTTTCAGCTGAGTGGTGGTATGGGAGTGTCAGGGCGATATAGTCCAAGGGGGCTTCAGAGGATGTATGTCGCTTGGCCCTAAGAATGTCATCCCTAATTAGTGACCAACAGCCCCTCACGTGATGGATCCATTGGGTACACTTATTTTGGAGGGTGCCCTCATCCTCGTTGTATGAGTTGCCTGAGCACTTCAGGACATTTATCATGAACACAACACGGCACATGCCTTTTGTTTTAGGGTCCCCTTGAGGCACCCATAGTCCAGTGGATCTAGTATAACCAGGGGTAGTAGGAGTTGGCGGTACAAGAAGGGAATAAGGGGGCTTCCAGTTTGTGGTCATTTTTTATACTCCTTGTCAAGTTGAGAACAACCCATGCTGGTGCTACTTATTGGTGGATTCATAACTGAGCTGCTTGGACCATGTGGGGCCTGATCATTACTATGAATGGGGGTGTGTCTGTCATAGCCTATGTCCCGCAATGTACAGGAGCTGTTTGTGGGGTTATCTCGCAACAAGTATTAAACCTGCTGAACAACTAAGTGACCCTTGCTTACGGAATCGGTTAGATTATGAAGGGAAGCCTTGAAAGCATAAATTTCTCTCATCACGTCGATTAGCTGTATGGACATGGATCTTTCTAGGTAATCTGCAGGAAACCTATTGGCTTGCCCAGTATTGGCACGTTTCCCTTTGTCAAAGTGATTAGCCTCTCCTGTTACAACTTGCTCTTCTGCAGTGCTGCTCATATTGCTCACTGTACCCTCCCTGTGTTCCTGGATCCCTGCACTTGGGGGACTGGTCACTGGTTTTGGATGCTCTATTAGGGTATCAAATCTGTTAGTGCAGGAAAAGACAGCTAGGGCATCTAGGGGGGAAGGCGAAGGGGCTCCTGCTGCGGCAGGGCTCACTGGGCGGGGGACTAAAGAATTGGGGGTGGGACTCTGTTGACTGACTTTTTAAACATTTCTGGGATGCGCTATTTAGAGGTAATACTTCCCCCAGCCTGCCTAGTGCTGCTAAATGATTTAGTGTCAGTGAGGGTGGTGTCGAGGAGACCCTAACATTCAATTAATAAATTATCTATTCTGTCCAGTCATCCACCCTCTTCTTCTTGATTCGTGAATGGGCCTTTCCTTTTGCCCTTCTTCCCCTTCTTCTTATAGCCATCACCAAACCTCCCTCACAGGCTTTCCTTTTGCCCATTTTAGCCCCAAAGGCAATGCTTCGGTACGAGAGCGAGCTAATGGTTGATGATCAAAGCTTGCATCAATAACAGATAGCCCCCAGATTCAAGGTATGGATTCAGGTCCTCACTTTCAGAACCTCTCTATGCACATATGAAGAGAAAGGGGAAACAGTACCACAAAATGTTCAGCTTGAAAAAACGTATGGATGTTCGGATGGCCCAACGTCAGAGGAACTGCGCAGCCTCCTCTGGGCTCTGACGGGCACAGACGGGTCTGCCCTTGGCCTTGCCTGGTCAAGGCCTGGGCATGCCCGTGCACATCCCGGTCACGCCCACATGCGTCCTGTGCTGCGGGAGCCCTGCATGGTTTTTAAAGCGCCGCCTGGTGCAGCAGGGTGTCGTTGGCAGTAGGCAGGCCGCTATGCAGGCTGGGTCCTGTGGTTCTGACCTCCAGCATAGTACAAGACGGCAAAAACAGACGTACATTCTAATCCAATCAACCTTTGTCATGTGTTTTCTTTCTACTTTGTCTTATTGTTACAATGTTCTATTTGCATATTTTGTTGTGCTTTCCTGTACAATACTATATTATGATTGAGTTCTCATTGTATCTATATTAACCATGGTTTCAAAAAGTAAGCAAATAATAAGAGGGAGATATAAAAATGATAAGTTTTTGGTGTCTTAAAAGTTTGGGATAAATGTAGTTAAAGGAAGAAACCAAAATATTTTCATATTCCGCATTAGTAAATGGTAAAAAATGATTGTTAGGTAATTTTAAATGTTTTCATATTACCTTCGGAAATTCTCCCTTCTCTCTCATGGAAATATTTTTCATAACATGCCCTTTCTCCCTCCACCCCGCAAAATGGTAACTGGTGTGTCGTCATTTACTTTCTGCAGCGGTTAAGCCTGGACCTACCTGTTATATTTACATGTGCAGAAAATAAGGGAAAAGCATTTGTATATGCATTTAAAATTTTAAAACAGTTCCACTTGAGTGGGTTTGCACCACATTTTATTGGTATTTCCCTAGCTACTCCCCAGGCACAACCCTAGGAAAAATTAGTCAAAACATAAGAGAAAACTTAACAGTAAATAACCTATTGGCATATAATAGACATACACCCTGTTACTTTACTGATGTATGCCGGGTTTTTTTACTTTCTCTAGGTTTTTAACCTATGTTTCTCTTCTTAATTACAGGCACAAGTCAGTCTTAAGGCATAACATATTCTTGGTTACCAATGCCTTAAAAGTTTTTTCAATAAGAGTTTTACTTTCGTTTTTGCGATCAAAGAGGGGTGACGTTTGGCTGCTATATAATCCACAATTCTGAGCGATCAAATTGAAATAGTGGATTTTTTTATGGAGTTACAGTATATTACTCTCACATTTTATTTACAATAATGTAAATATAATTAAGAGCATTTGTCTGTGTTTTGATGTCATTGAGTTTCAGCTGTTATTAAAATTATATCTTCACTTCCTTTTTTATTGTATTATTGTGCTACAACTTGAGGGTATGGACCATTAGCTGAAGTCCACCAAGCCCCCCTGCCTCCTCCTCTTGAGGAAAGGACTCAAACCCTACATCTCAAAGCAGCATCTCATCATCACACTGTATGTGTATCAGTGGCAGACCCTATAAATGCAGCCCCCAGAAACTCAATGCTATTCCCCCATCCTTCTCATTGTCACCCACCCAATCACCTTACCTACTAATCCTGCACACTTTTATTTGTCTTCTCCAGCTGCTTCTACTCCTTTGTGCCAACTTCCCCATGCTTACAGTGTAGTCCTGTGTTCTTCTAAGCCACTACTCTACAATGGCCACTGCACACATCACCAGCATTTGTCCCTCCCTCATGGAGAGATCTGTAGCATGGTTCTTGCTTTTCAAATCCCACGTGCACTCATAAAAACAAGCATTTTGCCCTACTTTAGTATTTTGAATACTGCTGTGTCCCTGAAGTCTTTGTTCAATTTCTGCATGATGTGTCACTATTATTTTTTCCATTATGTTCATTTTACAACCACAAGCCAAGTGAGGAAAATATAATTAAAAGCAACATCAAGGAGCACTCCTGGTTTTAAAGATTCAGGTTAGACAGCTAGATGTACCAAGAGATGAGCAAGGGGTCATCCTTATTTCTGATGGTGGTCCGCTAACCACTGGTTAGGGAGGCCTTCGCTGGTGTGCCAAATGCACTCTAAGTGTAGCTGAATTCCTTGCAAATACCAATTTTCTGTTAGAAATCGCTTATTTTAAAGCAAACTCTTACAGCAGAAGGATCATGGAGGATGATTGCCCTGCATTCATTGGGTGGGCTACCTCCATTGTGACCTGATAGTCCTTTAGCTCATGGGCCACCTGATGAAGTTTTTCTGGTAGCAGAGCCAGATAAAGCACCATTTTTGGAAACCAAATATTTGCTCTCCTCTAAATGTGGTGGGGGATCTGTGATTTCAGAAGGACAGGAGCCACACCATTTTATGGCGGAAGTGTGAAGAAGAAGGTAAGGATGAATGTACTACATAGAAATTGAGCAGGGTCAGACTGGCCTATAGGGCAATCAGGCTGTGCCTGAGTGGTTGATCTAGCAAGTCAGTTTGCGGGCTGTTTTTTGGCCTGTTTTATGGTCTGCTGGGCCCGATTTTACTGAGGATATCCCTGACATTGCTTTCAGCAAGCTCAAATGCATGAAGTCTTCCAAACCTTCTAAAACACTTATAGAGTGTATCTTTACAAGTTCAAAATTGCTCCAATTTGCCAACATGGGCCACTTGTTTTCACTAATGGGGGCCACATTTATTTTGATGCTCAGGCCTGTTTTCTGGCATGGTCTGAAGCTGGCAGTGAGCACAGATTAGAGTAATATGTGACAGAGAATTCCCTTCTGAGGAAGAAGAAGAAAGGCACTGAAATAGTAAAAGAGGAACTAACAGAAAAGATCAACAAAGAAGGAGATTCATTTTTGGGAGACAATATGGAATGGTGACACAGATGTATGGAGGCAGAGTTACACAGTTGGGGTGAACAGCCGAGGTCACAGTACTTTAAAAAAACAAACCAAGGAAACCATTGCAAAAAGTAACTATTTTGTTGTGGAATAGAATCATTGGTTTGCACAGATTACATATGAGCTGTTTGCATTATAAAGACATGTCCAATAGACGAATATCAGCGCATGGCTTACTGTCAATTTCATGGCTTTTCAAGCTAATTGATTTCATTACCTATGCAATGACTGCTCTGCTCCAACCCACTGAGAGCAACCAATATTGATGTGCAGGTGTAGGAATTTAAAACAAGTTCAACACCATGATGTGTTCTGCTGTCAATGAAATCACTTCCATGCGTCTAATCAAATAAGTAAATTAGTCAGTTTATCATGTATTGGAGACCTTAATGTATAAAAGAAAGTGGAAAGAAAAAGCTTTAACAAACAATGTAGTAAATCCAGAAGACAATGAAGTGGGAGCGCATGGAGGAGCGATATGTGAACATTTTAATTTATTGGATCATTCTATATATAGCACGCGCAAGCAGAATGCTGGAGTAAGGAAACTTGGTTAAAGCTGCTATCACAGAAAACATGTTATGGCCAGATTTTCCATTGAAAAGGCATGTTTTGGTTTCCTAATGACATTGGTGACGTTCAACAAATCTGCATGAAACTTTCCATCATAGTGCATGAAAGTTGGATACATTTTGGTAGGTTTTGTGCAGATTCATCAAGCTGGAGTGCAAAACATCAGGGGATCCCAAAAGTGATATTCCTTATTTGACCTCCTATTGGGTTCTTTGCTCCTCAATATAGAGACAATTAATTGCAATGCAATAGATCTCGCATACACGCAAGTTTGAGCTATTGGTATTGTAAAGGACAATGCCTTTTATTTATGTATGAGGTTTTAAAACATAAATAAAAGTCATTGTAATTTACAATACTAATACCTTGAACTCTCGCAAATGCGAGACCTATTGCATTGCAATAAAAGGCCTTCTCGACCGAATGTAAATATCAGACGAAGAGACCGGCCTGCAACGTCTACAAAGTAGTGATAAATCGTGCCGTGAAGAAGATGTGTAAGTGTTGTCATTTACATAGACACAAAGTGTGAAGTGAGAGATACAAAAGGTCTGAGGTATAAACACTAACAAAGTGTTCAAACACCTTCCCTCTATGATTACACTGTCGCAGCTCAGGAGGAAGAACGGGAGGGGTGCTATTTCCTGCCCTCTCCGTGATTTGAGTGTGCAGTGTGGCATTGCGTAATGTCATTGCTATCTTTGGCCTAATAAAAACCACTCCAGCTATAGTGCAGGCCCTGGCTTCACCTCCTGGTGTAGGGCAGGCTGTGCTTTATGGCAGACATTGAGGGATGGAGGGATGGATGGTGCTGCAGCTCCAGGCTTGTACAGTGCCCCTGCTATTACTAGTGAGTGAGAGTACCTGATGTGGTGGTATTGGTGGTGGTAGTATTGGAATTGGTGGTAGTGGTATTGGTGGTATGGGTGGTTGTGGTATTGGTGGTGGTGGTATTGGTGGTGGTGGTATTGGTGGTGATGGTGGTGGTATTGGTGGTATTGGTAATGGGTATATTGGTGGCAGTATTGGTATTGGTGGTACTGATATTGGTGGTGGTATTGGTAATGGTGGTGGTGGTGGCACTTGTATTGGCATTGGTGGTATTGGTGGTGGTGGTATTGGTATTGGTGGTGGTATTGGTGGTGGTGGTATTGGTGGTAGTGGTATTAGTATTGGTGGTGGTATTGGTATTGAAGGTATTGGTGGTGATGGTATTGGTGATATTGGTGGTATTTGTGGTGGTGGAAGTGTTATTGGTGGTGGTGGTATTGGTAGTGGTGGTATTAATTGTGGTGGTGGTATTGGTGGTGGTTGTATTGATGGTGGTATTGGTGGTGGTAATATTGTTGGTAGTGGTATTGGTTGTGGTGGTATTGGTGGTATTGGTGGAATTGGTGGTGGTGGTATTGGTGGTGGTATTGGTGGCGGCAGTATTGCTAGTGATGGTGGTGGCATTGCTGGCGATATTGGTATTGGAGGTGGCGGTATTGGTGTAGGCGGTGGTATTGGGGCGGTGGTGGTACTGGTATTGGCAGTAGTGGTATGGGTAGTCATGGTATTGGTATTGAGGGTGATGGTGGTATTGTTTTTGGTGGTGGTGGCGGTGGTATTGGTGGTATTAGTGGTGGTGGTGGTATTGGTAGAGGTGGTATTGATGGTTGTTTTAGTATATTGATGGTGTCAGTATTGGTGGTGGTAGTATTGGTGGTAGTGATGTTGGTGGTGGTATTGGTGATGATGGTGGTATTGGTGGTGGTATTGCTAGTGGTATTAGAGGTATTGGTGGTGTTATTGGTTGTGATGGTGGTACTGGTGGTGGTGGTGGTGTTACTGGTATTGGTGGTGTTGATGGTATTGGTGGTGGTGGTATTGGCGGTGGTATTGGTGGTATAGGTAGTGGTGGTGGTGGTGGTATTGGTGGTGATGGTATTGGTGGTGGTGGTTTTGGTGGTGGTAGTATTGGTGGTTGGGGAATTAGTGGTGATGGTGGTATTGGTGGTGTTGGTATTGGTGGTGGTGGTATTGGTGGTAGTATTGGTGGTGGTGGTATTAGTTTTGGTGGTTTTGCTGGTGGTATTAGTGGTGGTATTGGTGGTTTTTGTGAAGGTATTGGTGGTATTTGTGGTGGTGCTATTGGTAGTGGTATTGGAGGTGTTGGTGGTGTTGGTGGTATTGGTGGTGGTGGTATTGGCGGGGTGGTATAGATGGTGGTATTGGTGCTGGTGGTATTGTTGGTGGTGTTATTCATGATGGTATTGGTGGTGGTGGCTTTGGTGGTGGTGAATGTAGTGGTATTGGTGGTGGTGATTGTAGTGGTATTGGTGGGGATGATATTGTTGGTAGTATTGGGGGTGATGGAATTGGTGGTGGTATTAGTGGTGGTGGTATTGGTGGTTTTGGTATTGGTGGTGGTATTGGTAGAGGCATTGTCATGGTGGTATTGGTGATGGTGGTAGTATTGGTGGTTTTTGTGATGGTATTGGTGGCATTGGTGGTGGTGGTATTGATGGTATTGGAAGTGGTATTGGTGGTTGTATTGGTGGTGGTGGCATTAGTAGTATTGGTGATGGGGGTATTGGTGGTGGTGATGTTGGTGGTATTGGTGGTGGTGGTATTGGTGGTAGTGGTGATATTGGTGGCATTGGTGGTGGTATTGGTGGTGGTGGTGGCATTGGTGGTGGTATTGGTGGTGGTGGTGGCATCATTTGTGATGGTATTGGTGGTGGTGATATTGGTGATGGTATTGGTGGTGGTGGTGGTATTGGTAGTATTGTTGGTGGCATTGGTGGTGGTGGTATTGGTGGTGGTGGTGGTATTGGTGGTGGGATTGGTGGTATTGGTGGTATTGGTGGTATTGGTATTGGTTCTGGTATTGGTGGTATTGGTGGTGGTGGTATTTATGGTGGTATTGGTGGTGGTATTTGTGGTGGTGGTATGGGTGGTGGTGGTATTGGAGGTAGAATTGGTGGTGGTCCTGGTGTTTGTATTGTTGGCGGTGGTATTTGTGATGGTGGTATTGGTGGTGGTAGTATTGGTGGTGGTGAAATTGGTGGTGGTATCGGTGGTATTGGTGGTGGTGGTGATATTGGTGGTGGTCTTGGTGGTGGTATTGGTGGTTATTGTAATGGTATTGGTTATATTGTTGTAGCAATGGTGGTCATATTGGTGGTGGTTGTGTTGGTGGTGATGGTATTGGTGGTGGTGGTGGTATTGGTATTGGTGATGGTGGTATCGGTGGTGGTAGTATTGGTGGTAGTATTGGTGGTGGTGGTGGCATTGGTGGTATTTTTTATGGTATTGGTGGTATTGGTGATGGTGGTATTGGTGATAGTATTGGTGATGTTGGTGATGGTGGTATTGGTGGTGGTGGCATTGGTGGTGGTGGCATTGGTGGTGGTGGTATTGGTGGTGGTGGTATTGGAATTGGTGGTATTGGTGGTGGTGGGATTGGCATTGGTGGTGGTGGCATTGGTGGTGGTGGTATTGGAATTGGTGGTATTGGTGGTGGTGGGATTGGTATTAGTGGTGGTGGTACTGGTGGTGGTGATATCGGTGGTGGTGGGATTGGTGCTGGTGGTGGTATTGGTATTGGTGTTGGTAGTAATGGTGTTGGTGGTATTGGTGGTGGTGGTATTGATGATGGTATTGGTGGTGGTGGCGGTGGTATTGGTGGTGGTATTGGTGGTGGTGGTATTGGTGGTATTGGTGGTAGTATTGGCATTGGTGGTGGCGATATTGGTGGTTGTGGTATTAGTGGTGATATTGGTGGTGGAGGTGGTAGTATTAGTGGTGGCTGAATTGGTGGTAGTGGTGGTATTGGTGGTGGCGGTATTGGCGGTATTGCTAGTGGTGGATATGGTGGTATTGGTGGTGGTGTTATTCGTGGTGGTGGTATTGGTATTGGTGGTGGTTATATTGGTTGTGGTATTGGTGGTGGTGGTATTGGTAGTGGTATTGGTGGTGGTTGTATTGCGGGTGTTGGATATTAGTGGTGGTATTGGTGGTGGTGGTATTGGTGGTGGTGGTATTGCTGGTATTGGTGGTGGTGGTATTGGTGATACTAATTGTGGTCGTATTGGTGTTGGTTGTGTTGGTAGTGATGGTATTGGTGGTTGTGGTATTGATAGTGGTTTTTTATTGGTGGTATTGGTGGTGGTGGTGGTATTGAAGGTATTGGTGGTGGTGGCATTGGTGGTGGTATTGGTGGTGGTGATGGTATTGGTGGTGGTATTGGTGGTTGTATTGGTGTTGGTGTTGGTGGTGGTATTGGTGGTGGTTCTGGTGGTATTGGTGGTGGTGGTATTGGTGGTGGCATTGGTGTTATTTGTGATGGTATTGGTGGTGGTGGTATTGGTGGCATTGGTGGTGGTATTGGTGGTGGTGGTCTTAAAGGTGGTGGTATTGGTGGTGATGATGGTGGTGGTATTCGTGCTGTTGGTGGTGGTAGTATTGGTGGTGGTATTTGTGATGGTATTGGTGGTATTGGAGATGGTGCTATTGGTGATTTTATTGGTGGTGGTTGTATTGGTGGTATTGGTGGTGGTGTTATTGTTGGTGGTATTATTGTTGGTGGTATTAGTGGTGGTGGCATTGGTGGTGGTGGTGATATTGGTGGTGGTACTGGTGGTGGTATTGGTGGTGGTGGTACTGGTGGTGGTATTGGTGGTGGTGGTATTGGTGGTGGTGGTATTGGTGTTGGTAGTATTGGTGTTGGTAGTATTGGTGGTGGTGGTGGTGGTATTGGTATTGGTGTTGGTAGTATTGGTGTGGGTGGTATTGGTGGTGGTGGCATTGATGGTGGTATTGGTGATGGTAGTGGTGGTATTGGGGTGGTGATGGTATTGTGGTGGTGTTGGTGTTGGTGGTGGTATTGGTGATGGTATTGGTGGTGATAGTATTGGTGGTGGCATTAGTAGTGGTGGATGTGATGCTATTGGTGGTATTGGTGGTGGTGGTATTGGTGGTGGTTATATTGGTGGATGTGATGCTATTGGTGGTATTGGTGGTGGTGGTATTGGTGGTGGTTATATTGGTGGTGGTTTTGGTGGTGGTATTGCTGGTGGTGTTATTGGTGGTGGTATTGGCAGTAGTGGTGGTGGTATTGTTGGTGGTCGTGGTCTTGGTAGTGTTGGTTTTATTGGTGGTATTGGTAGCGGTGGAATTACTGGTGGTGGTATTGGTGGTTGTATTGATGGTATTGGTGCTGGTGGTGGTATTGGTGGTGGTTGTGGGGGTATTGGTGGTATCAGTGATGGTATTGATGGTGGTGATGGTGGTGGATTTGGTGGTGATGGTGGTGGTATTGGTGCTGTTGGTGGTGGTGGTATTGGTAGTGGTGGTGGTTTTGGTGGTGGTAGTATTGGTGGCAGTGGTCGTATTGGTGGTGGTGGTATTGGTGGTGGTATTTGTGGTGGTGGTATTGGTGGTGCTTGATCGGTGGTGATGGTATTGGTGGTGGTGGTATTGGTGTGGTGGTATTTGTGGTGGTGGTGGCATTGCTGGTATTTGTTATGGTATTGGCGGTGGTGGTATTGGTGATTGTATTGGTGGTATTGGTGATGGTATTGGTGGTGGTGGTGTTGGTGGTGTTAGTGGTGGTAATGATGGTGGTGGTATTGGTGATGGTATTGGTGGTAGTGGTATTGGTGGTGGTATTGGCTGTGGTATTGATAGTATTGGTGGTGGTGGCGGTATTGGTGGTGGTAGTATTGGAGGTGGTGGTATTGGTGGTGGTTTTGGTGGTGGTGAAATTGGTGGTGATGCTGGAATTGGTGGTATTGATATTAGTGATGGTGATATTGGTGGTGGTATTGATGGTGATGGTGGCATTAGTGGTGGTGGTGGGGGTATTGGTGGTGGTGTTGGTGGTGATGATGGTATTGGAGGTATTTATATTAGTGGTGGTGATATTGGTGGTGGTACTGGTGGTGGTGGTGGCATTGGTGGTGGTATTGGTGGTGTTGGTGGTGGTATTAGTATTTGTGGTGGTGGTGGTATTGATGGTAGTGGAATTGGTAGTAGCGGTATTGGTGGTGGGGGCATTGGTTGTAGTATTGGTGGTGGTGGCATTGGAGTTGGTGGTATTAGTATTGCTGGTGGTGGTATTGGTGGTGGTGTTTGGCGGTGGTTGTATTGCTGGTGGTGGTATAAGTGGTGGTATTTGTCTGTGGTATTGGTGGTGGTATTGGTGGTGGTGGGGGTATTGGTGGTGGTGGTATTGGTGGTGATAATGGTGGTCATATTGGTGTTGGTGGTGTTGGTAGTGGAGGTATTGGTGGTATTGGTGGTTGTGGTATTGGTAGTGGTGTTTTTTTTGGTGGTATTGGTAGTGGTGGAGGTATTGGTGGTGGTATTGGTGGTTGTTTTGGTAGTATTGGTGGGGTGGTGGTGGTATAGGTGGTGGTATTGGTGGGTGTATTGGTGGAGTGATTGGTGGTGGTGTTGTTATTGGTGGTGGTGGTGTTATTGGTGGTGGTGTTATTGATGGTGGTGGTGGTATTGGTGGTATTGGTGGTGGTATTGGTGGTGGTGATATTGGTGGTATTGGTGGTGGTGGTATTGATATTGGTGATGGTATTGCTGCTGGTGGTGGTATTATTGGAGGTGTTGGTATTGATTGTATCGGTGTTGGTATTGGTGGTTCTGGTATTGGTACTGTAAGTGGTATTGGTATTGGTATTGGCAGTGGTATAGGTGGCAGTGGTATAGGTGGTGGTGGTATTGGTGGTGATATTGGTGGTGGTGGTATAAGTGGTAGTATTTGTGGTTGTGTTGTTATTGGTGGTATTGATGGTGGTGGTATTGGTTGTGGTGATATTTGTGGTGGTGTTGGTATTGGTGGTGATGGTAATGGTGGTGGTGGTATTGGTGGTGATAGTGTTGGTATTGGTGGTGGTATCGGTTATGGTGGTGGTATTGGTGGTGGATTGGTGGTGGTGGTACTATTGGTGTTGGCAGTGGTGGTGGTGGTATTGGTGTTGGTATTGGTGGTTGTGTTGGTATTGGTGGTGGTGGTAATGGTGGTGGTATTGGTGGTGGTATTGGTGGTGATAGTGTTGGAATTGGTTGTGGTATCAGTTATGATGGTGGTATTGGTGGTGGTGGTACTATTGGTGTTGGCAGTGGTGGTATTAGCGGTGGTGGTATTGGTGGTGGTGGTATTGGTGGTGGTATTGGTGGTGGTGGCATGGGTGCGGTGATGGTATTGTTGATGGTGATATTGGTGTTGGTGGGGTGGTGGTATTGGTGGTTGTGGTGGTATTGGTGGTGATATTGGGAGTGGTATTGGTGATAGTATTGGTGGTGGTGGTATTGTTGGTGGTGGTATTGTTGGTGGTGGTATTGCTGGTGGTGGTGCTATTGTTGGTGTTGGTGATATTGGTGGTAGTGGAGGTGTTGGTGTTGGTGGTATTGGTGGTGGTGGTGCTATTGGTGGTGATATTAGTGGTGGTATTGGTGGCGGTGGTTGTATTGGTAGTGGTATTGATGGTGGTAGTATTGATGGTGATGGCAGTATTGGTGGTGATTGTGGAATTGGTGGTGGTGGTATTGGTGGTGGTGATATATTAGTGGTGGTGGTCGTGGTATTGGTGGTGGTAGAGGTATTGGTGGTGATGGTGTTATTGGTGGCAATGGTATTGGTGGTGGTATTGGTATTGGTGGTGGTGGTAATGGTGGTGGTCTATTGGTGGTGGTGGTATTGTTATTGGTGGTGGTATTGGTATTGCTAGTGGTATTGGTGATGGTGGTATTGGTGGTGTTATTGGTGGTGGTAATATTGGTGTTGATAGTGGTGGTATTGGTGGTGGTGATATTGGTGGTGGTGGTATTGGTATTGGTGGTGGTGGTATTGGTGGTGGTGGTCTGGGTATTGGTGGTGGTGGTATTGCCAGTGGTATTGGTGGTGGTATTGGTTGTGGTGGAGGTGGTGTTGGTGGTGTTCATGGTGGTATTGGTGGAGGTATTGGTGGTGATGGTATTGGTGGTGGTGATGGTATTGGTGATCATGGTGCTATTGCTGGTGGCGTTATTGGTGGTGGAGGTAGTATTGGTGGTGTTGGTACTATTGCTGTTGGCAGTGGTGGTGGTATTGGTGGTAATATTGGGAGTGGTATTGGTGGTAGTATTGGTGGTGGTGGTGGTATTGTTGGTGGTGGTATTGCTGGTGGTGGTGCTATTGTTGTTGGTGGTGATATTGGTGGTGGTATTGGTGGTGGTGGAGGTGTTGGTGGTATTGGTGGTGGTATTGGTGGTGGTGGTGGTGGTATCGGTGGTGATATTAGTGGTGGTGGTATTAGTGATGGTGGTGGTGTTGGTGGTGGTGGTTGTATTGGTAGTGGTATTGATGGTGGTAGTATTGGTGGTAATGGCAGTATTGGTGGTGATTGGGGAATTGGTGGTGGTGATATTGGTGGTGGTGATATATTAGTGGTGGTGGTGGTATTGGTATTGGTGGTGGTGGAGATATTGGTGGTGGTGGTGTTATTGGTGGTGATGGTATTGGTGGTGGTATTGGTATTGGGGGTGGTGGTCTATTGGTGGTGGTGGTATTGTTATTGGTGGTGGTATTGGTTGTGGTATTGGTATTGCTGGTGGAATTGGTGGTAGTGGTATTGGTGGTGATATTGGTGGTGATATTGGTGGTGGTGGTATTGGTGGTGGTGGTAATATTGGTGTTGATAGTGGTGGTATTGGTGGTGGTGGTATTGGTGGTGGTGATATTGGTGGTGGTGGTATTGCCAGTGGTATTGGTGGTGGTGGTATTGGTTGTGGTGATATTGGTGGTGGTATTGGTGGTATTAGTGGTGGTATTTGTGGGGTGGAGGTGGTGTTGGTGGTGGACATGGTGGTATTGGTGGAGGTATTGGTGGTGATGGTATTGGTGGTGGTGATGGTATTGGTGATCGTGGTGGTATTGCTGGTGGCGTTATTGGTGGTGGAGGTAGTATTGGTGGTGTTGGTGCTATTGCTGTTGGCAGTGGTGGTATTGGTGGTAGTGGTATTGGCGGTGCTGATATTGGTGGTGGTGGTATTAGTATTGGTGGTATTGGTATTGGTGGTGGTATTGGTGGTGGTGGTATTGGTATTGGTGGTGATGGCATGGGTGTGGTGATGGTATTGTTGGTGGTGATATTGGTGTTGGTGGGGTGGTGGTGGTATTGGTGGTGGTGGTAGTATTAGTGGAGGCATTGGTGGTGGTATTGGTGGTGGAGGTGGTATTGATGGTGGTGGTATTGGTGATGGTGGTGGTATTGGTGATTGCGGTGGTATTGGTAGTGGTGTTATTGGTGGTGGAGGTATTGGTGGTATTGGTGGTGGTCGTATTGGTGGTGGTGGTATTGGTGGCGGTATTGATGATAGTATTGGTATAGACAGTGGTATTGGTGGTGGTAGTGGTGGTGGTTGTGGGGGTATTGGTGGTATCAGTGATGGTATTGATGGTGGTGATGGTGGTGGATTTGGTGGTGATGGTGGTGGTATTGGTGCTGTTGGTGGTGGTGGTATTGGTAGTGGTGGTGGTTTTGGTGGTGGTAGTATTGGTGGCAGTGGTCGTATTGGTGGTGGTGGTATTGGTGGTGGTATTTGTGGTGGTGGTATTGGTGGTGCTTGATCGGTGGCGATGATATTGGTGGTGGTGGTATTGGTGTGGTGGTATTTGTGGTGGTGGTGGCATTGCTGGTATTTGTTATGGTATTGGCGGTGGTGGTATTGGTGATTGTATTGGTGGTATTGGTGATGGTATTGGTGGTGGTGGTGTTGGTGGTGGTAGTGGTGGTAATGATGGTGGTGGTATTGGTGATGGTATTGGTGGTAATGGTATTGGTGGTGGTATTGGCTGTGGTATTGATAGTATTGGTGGTGGTGGCGGTATTGGTGGTGGTAGTATTGGAGGTGGTGGTATTGGTGGTAGTTTTGGTGGTGGTGAAATTGGTGGTGATGCTGGAATTGGTGGTATTGATATTAGTGATGGTGATATTGGTGGTGGTATTGATGGTGATGGTGGCATTAGTGGTGGTGGTGGGGGTATTGGTGGTGGTGTTGGTGGTGATGATGGTATTGGAGGTATTTATATTAGTGGTGGTGATATTGGTGGTGGTACTGGTGGTGGTGGTGGCATTGGTGGTGGTATTGGTGGTGTTGGTGGTGGTATTAGTATTTGTGGTGGTGGTGGTATTGATGGTAGTGGAATTGGTAGTAGCGGTATTGGTGGTGGGGGCATTGGTTGTAGTATTGGTGGTGGTGGCATTGGAGTTGGTGGTATTAGTATTGCTGGTGGTGGTATTGGTGGTGGTGTTTGGCAGTGGTTGTATTGCTGGTGGTGGTATAAGTGGTGGTATTTGTCTGTGGTATTGGTGGTGGTATTGGTGGTGGTGGGGGTATTGGTGGTGGTGGTATTGGTGGTGATAATGGTGGTCATATTGGTGTTGGTGGTGTTGGTAGTGGAGGTATTGGTGGTATTGGTGGTTGTGGTATTGGTAGTGGTGTTTTTTTTGGTGGTATTGGTAGTGGTGGAGGTATTGGTGGTGGTATTGGTGGTTGTTTTGGTAGTATTGGTGGGGTGGTGGTGGTATAGGTGGTGGTATTGGTGGGTGTATTGGTGGAGTGATTGGTGGTGGTGTTGTTATTGGTGGTGGTGGTGTTATTGGTGGTGGTGTTATTGATGGTGGTGGTGGTATTGGTGGTATTGGTGGTGGTATTGGTGGTGGTGATATTGGTGGTATTGGTGGTGGTGGTATTGATATTGGTGATGGTATTGCTGCTGGTGGTGGTATTATTGGAGGTGTTGGTATTGATTGTATCGGTGTTGGTATTGGTGGTTCTGGTATTGGTACTGTAAGTGGTATTGGTATTGGTATTGGCAGTGGTATAGGTGGCAGTGGTATAGGTGGTGGTGGTATTGGTGGTGATATTGGTGGTGGTGGTATAAGTGGTAGTATTTGTGGTTGCGTTGTTATTGGTGGTATTGATGGTGGTGGTATTGGTTGTGGTGGTATTTGTGGTGGTGTTGGTATTGGTGGTGATGGTAATGGTGGTGGTGGTATTGGTGGTGATAGTGTTGGTATTGGTGGTGGTATCGGTTATGGTGGTGGTATTGGTGGTGGATTGGTGGTGGTGGTACTATTGGTGTTGGCAGTGGTGGTGGTGGTATTGGTGTTGGTATTGGTGGTTGTGTTGGTATTGGTGGTGGTGGTAATGGTGGTGGTATTGGTGGTGGTATTGGTGGTGATAGTGTTGGAATTGGTTGTGGTATCAGTTATGATGGTGGTATTGGTGGTGGTGGTACTATTGGTGTTGGCAGTGGTGGTATTAGCGGTGGTGGTATTGGTGGTGGTGGTATTGGTGGTGGTATTGGTGGTGGTGGCATGGGTGCGGTGATGGTATTGTTGATGGTGATATTGGTGTTGGTGGGGTGGTGGTATTGGTGGTTGTGGTGGTATTGGTGGTGATATTGGGAGTGGTATTGGTGATAGTATTGGTGGTGGTGGTATTGTTGGTGGTGGTATTGCTGGTGGTGGTGCTATTGTTGGTGTTGGTGATATTGGTGGTAGTGGAGGTGTTGGTGTTGGTGGTATTGGTGGTGGTGGTGCTATTGGTGGTGATATTAGTGGTGGTGTTGGTGGCGGTGGTTGTATTGGTAGTGGTATTGATGGTGGTAGTATTGATGGTGATGGCAGTATTGGTGGTGATTGTGGAATTGGTGGTGGTGGTATTGGTGGTGGTGATATATTAGTGGTGGTGGTCGTGGTATTGGTGGTGGTAGAGGTATTGGTGGTGATGGTGTTATTGGTGGCAATGGTATTGGTGGTGGTATTGGTGGTGGTGGTAATGGTGGTGGTCTATTGGTGGTGGTGGTATTGTTATTGGTGGTGGTATTGGTATTGCTAGTGGTATTGGTGATGGTGGTATTGGTGGTGTTATTGGTGGTGGTAATATTGGTGTTGATAGTGGTGGTATTGGTGGTGGTGATATTGGTGGTGGTGGTATTGGTATTGGTGGTGGTGGTATTGGTGGTGGTGGTCTGGGTATTGGTGGTGGTGGTATTGCCAGTGGTATTGGTGGTGGTATTGGTTGTGGTGGAGGTGGTGTTGGTGGTGTTCATGGTGGTATTGGTGGAGGTATTGGTGGTGATGGTATTGGTGGTGGTGATGGTATTGGTGATCATGGTGCTATTGCTGGTGGCGTTATTGGTGGTGGAGGTAGTATTGGTGGTGTTGGTACTATTGCTGTTGGCAGTGGTGGTGGTATTGGTGGTAATATTGGGAGTGGTATTGGTGGTAGTATTGGTGGTGGTGGTGGTATTGTTGGTGGTGGTATTGCTGGTGGTGGTGCTATTGTTGTTGGTGGTGATATTGGTGGTGGTATTGGTGGTGGTGGAGGTGTTGGTGGTATTGGTGGTGGTATTGGTGGTGGTGGTGGTGGTATCGGTGGTGATATTAGTGGTGGTGGTATTAGTGATGGTGGTGGTGTTGGTGGTGGTGGTTGTATTGGTAGTGGTATTGATGGTGGTAGTATTGGTGGTAATGGCAGTATTGGTGGTGATTGGGGAATTGGTGGTGGTGATATTGGTGGTGGTGATATATTAGTGGTGGTGGTGGTGGTATTGGTATTGGTGGTGCTGGAGATATTGGTGGTGGTGGTGTTATTGGTGGTGATGGTATTGGTGGTGGCATTGGTATTGGGGGTGGTGGTCTATTGGTGGTGGTGGTATTGTTATTGGTGGTGGTATTGGTTGTGGTATTGGTATTGCTGGTGGAATTGGTGGTAGTGGTATTGGTGGTGATATTGGTGGTGATATTGGTGGTGGTGGTATTGGTGGTGGTGGTAATATTGGTGTTGATAGTGGTGGTATTGGTGGTGGTGGTATTGGTGGTGGTGATATTGGTGGTGGTGGTATTGCCAGTGGTATTGGTGGTGGTGGTATTGGTTGTGGTGATATTGGTGGTGGTATTGGTGGTATTAGTGGTGGTATTTGTGGGGTGGAGGTGGTGTTGGTGGTGGACATGGTGGTATTGGTGGAGGTATTGGTGGTGATGGTATTGGTGGGGGTGATGGTATTGGTGATCGTGGTGGTATTGCTGGTGGCGTTATTGGTGGTGGAGGTAGTATTGGCGGTGTTGGTGCTATTGCTGTTGGCAGTGGTGGTATTGGTGGTAGTGGTATTGGCGGTGCTGATATTGGTGGTGGTGGTATTAGTATTGGTGGTATTGGTATTGGTGGTGGTATTGGTGGTGGTGGTATTGGTATTGGTGGTGATGGCATGGGTGTGGTGATGGTATTGTTGGTGGTGATATTGGTGTTGGTGGGGTGGTGGTGGTATTGGTGGTGGTGGTAGTATTAGTGGAGGCATTGGTGGTGGTATTGGTGGTGGAGGTGGTATTGATGGTGGTGGTATTGGTGATGGTGGTGGTATTGGTGATTGCGGTGGTATTGGTAGTGGTGTTATTGGTGGTGGAGGTATTGGTGGTATTGGTGGTGGTCGTATTGGTGGTGGTGGTATTGGTGGCGGTATTGATGATAGTATTGGTATAGACAGTGGTATTGGTGGTGGTAGTGGTGGTGGTGGTATTGGTGGTGGATGTGGTATTGATAGTTGTGGTATTGTTCATTTTATTGGGGGTGGTGGTATTGGTGGTGGTGGTGATATTAGTGGTGGTGGTTGTATTGGTGGTATTGGTGCTGGTATTTGTATTGGTGGTGGCGGTATAGGTGGTGGTGTTATTGGTGGTGGTTGTGTTATTGGTAGTGGTGGTATTGCTGGTGGTGGTGGTATTGCTGGTGGTGGTTGTATTGGTGGTGGTGGTATTGGTGGTGGTTATATTGGTGGTGGTGGTGATATTGGTGGTTGTATTGGCGTTGGTTGTATAAGTGGTATTGGAGGTGGTTATATTGGTGGTCATGGTGGTATTAGTGGTGGTTTAGGGGTGTTGGACATATTGGTGGTGTGGTGATATTGGTGGTGGTATTGATGGCAGTATTGGTGGTGGTGGTTGTATTGGTGGTGGTTGTATTGGTGGTTTTTACATCTAAGCTTTTTTAACTGAAATCGCTGCATTTTAAAATAACTTGTAACTGCTTATTTGCACAATTATCTCGGGTTTGGGGAATTGAAAGACTGGGAATCCTTTTTACATCTAAGCTTTTTTAACTGAAATCGCTGCACTTTAAAATAACTTGTAACTGCTTATTTGCACAATTATCTCGGGCTTGGGGAATTGAAAGACTGGAAATCCTTTTTAAATCTGAGCATTTTTAATGGAAACACTGCATTTTTCAATCGTGTTACTGCTTACTTGCACATTTACCGAGTCTTTCAGCATTTCCGGTCCGTCACGGCTGTTGTGCTGCTTGCATGGAGAAACGCTGCAGGCCACACCTACCACACACTAATTCCACCCCCACTTCCGGTGGCGGGAGACGGAAAGTACTTAAACAAGATGCTCCCCAGGACGTGCAGCAGACGCGCGCAGCGGGCACGCTGTGGGCTCGCCAAAGGTATGCCAAAGGTAAGCCCGTCTGTGCCTACCCGTGGCCGACCCGGGCTAGGGGCCAGACCCCCTGCCAGTTCTGACTTCGGAGTTCAATATAACTTCCAAAAGCTATGTGCGTTTTGCCTGATGATTGGTGAAGATTGTAGGCATAGTATTAAGGTGGGGAATAATAGCGTGGCATGTAGTCACTGCTCTTTTACAGTCAGCAATCAGCTGAAGCCCAGGGACTCTGGCCAGGTATTGAGCCTCTCTCAGATTAACTGTAGATCGCTGAGGAAGCACAGAGTAGATATCCACGACCACCTGCTAGATGGTCAGGTGGACGTGCTATTCCTCACAGAAACGTGGCTAAATGAGGACTCAGCCCTGGAAATTCTTGAGGCCCTCTCCAACGGCTATGGTATTACCAGGGTGGACAGATCCACCGGGAGTGGAGGGGGGATTGCGATAATTTATAAACACTCCATACAGTGTACCCATGAGCCTATGGATATCATGGACAATGAAGCTGGTTTCTTCTCCATTATGGCACCTAATAATTATATCATAAAGGTGGCTATTGATTTACAGACCCCCAGGATCATCCACACGGTTCGCCCCCAGCTTGATTGAGTGTCTTATCCAACCAGCACTTAGGTATGGGAAATTGCTGCTACTAGGGGATATGAATCTCCACTGTGGGGGCTCAAGAGATCTGTCAAGAATTGGCAGCATTACAGATGACATTAAAATCGGAGCGCCCCACTCATCAGTTGGGCCACCTATTGGACCTGATTTTTGCGAAATAAGGGGCACTAGAAATAGAGCCCCCGCTTCCGGTCTTATGGTCAGACCATTTCGTGATTCCTTTTAAAATTAGGATGCCTGTAATAAAGGTACAGAAAAAGGTGGAAAGTAAGGAGAAACGTAGGAGGTAGGCGGGTTTCTTTTCAGAGAATTTTAACATGGCCCTTATACAGGGTGGGCCTCCGGGCGGTTTGGATACTGAGTCTGCCTGTGACGCCTTAGATAGACGCATCACGGAGGCTCTCGATATAAACGCACCCTGGTCCACTAAGGTATCAGGGAGACCAATAAAATCTGCCCCCTGGTTTGGGGTTGAACTTAGAATGGCAAAGGCAGCTTGTAAGCGCCTCGAAAGACGTTGGAGAAGAGACTTCTCGGCTATCGGCAGGAGTGAATATAAAGCCAATCTCAAGGGATATCATGCCCTAATTAGAAAGACGCGGGCTTCATACTATAGGGGGAGGATAGAGACAGCGGAGAACTCGGTGAAGGAGTTGTTCAATGTCTTTAAAGAGATTTCCTCCTTGTTCATTATCGCTGCACCTATGGTAGGCTCAGTGGAGTCCTGCAATCGAGTGGCAGACTTCTTCACAGAGAAGGTAGAGAAGATTTACTCCACCTTCCCGGTCTCGGCTCGGGACGGGCATTTGGATGCTAATGTATCCACTAACATAATGAGGACAGAATGCCTTGATATTTTCACTGTTCCATCGCTTGTCACCTTAAATAAGATAGCTGCCAACATTAAGTCTGGCTCTCCCAGAGACCCTGCATCGCCCAAGTTGCTCAGAGGGAGTATTGAGATTCTTGAGCCCTATATCAGACATCTTTTAGAGCTCTCCTTTACCTCAGGCATGGTCCCAAAAAAATGGAAGAAGGCTGTTGTTCTCCCTTTGAAGAAGAAACCCAATGTCAGCATGGATCATTTGGACAATTTGCGTCCTATCTCGTTACTACCCGACTTCGCGAAAATCGCTGAGAAGGTAGCCAATATCCAATTTTTGGCTCATATTAGTAAGCATAGTCTTCTCCACCCGACCCAATCAGGCTTCCGAGCATCTTACTCGACCGAATGAGCCCTGCTTCTGTCTTCTGAGACCATCCGGAAATATGTGGACGAGGGACAGACGGCGGCCTTGATTCTTTTAGACTTGAGTGCTGCATTTGACACTGTGGCCCATCACACGCTGCTACAGTGTCTCAGAAAGGAAGGGGTGGTTGGTAAAGCCTTGGAATGGATGGAATCTTTTCTGAAAGACCGCAGTTTCCAGGTAGCACAGGGACCCCACCGGTCAAAACATATCAAGTTGAAACAGGGGGTCCCACAGGGGTCAACCCTCAGTCCGACCCTATTTAATCTCTATGTCACGCTGGTGGCAGAGATTATGGAAACATTTGGGGTCGAGGTTGTGTCTTATGTTGACGACACGCAACTGGTTGTGTCTTTTACACAACCAGATGAGATGGCAGCCAGTAATTTTACAACATGTCTGCAGTAGCTGGCGTCTTGGATGGCTAGCAACTGCCTCAAATTGAACGGAAACAAAACGGAGGTGCTGGTCATAGGCAAGGCACCATCGGTGTGGACGTCGGCATGGTGATCACAGACATTGGGCCCCACGCCTAGCGAACAGGTTAGGAATTTAGGGTGTGGCTTGACACTAAGATCACGTTTGAACACCATACAAGATGGGTGGCAGGCACCTGCTTTGGAGTCCTGCGGGAACTCAGGAAGACGTTGGACCTGCTACCTACCACAGCCAGGAAAACCATGGTCCATGCCTTGGTGACATCGAGGCTGGACTATGGGAATGTCCTTTACTTGGGAGCTAATCTTAATTGCATTCAGAGGCTACAACGCATCCAGAACGCGGCAGCTCGCCTAGTTCTGATGCTGCCCAAGAGAGCCCCTTCCAAGAGGGCTCTGGCCACCCTGCATTAGCTTCCGATTAAGGAGCGAATTCTGTTCAAAGCGCTCTATGTGAGCCATTGGATTTTACAGAGGAAAGGGCCCACCTACCTCCACAACCTCCTAACTCCTTATGCCCCTACCCGTCAGTTAAGATCTAGCAGGAAGGGGCAGGTCAGCATACCTACCATCAGGAGAGCAAGGATGGGCGGTCGCTCCTTTCGCTTTGTGGTCGCACAACAATGGAACAAACTCCTGTGGGGGCTCAGGACGGAGGTTTCAGAGATGACCTTCCGTAAGGAGCTGAAAACCTATCTCTTCCCCTCAGAGTAGAGTAGTGGGGGTCTCATACAGGTAGGGTCTGTATTACTGCGAGGGTGCTTTAGGCCTGTACCGCAGCACGGGGACACACTAGCCTAGTGTAACCAGGCGCTTTATAAATTTGCTTATTATTATTATTGGTGGTGGTGGTAATATTGGTGTTGATAGTGGTGGTATTGGTGGTGGTGGTATTGGTGGTGGTGATATTGGTGATGGTGGTATTGGTATTGGTGGTGGTGGTCTGGGTATTGGTGGTGATGGTATTTGTGGAGGTGGAATTGCCAGTGGTATTGGTATTGGTGGTGGTGGTATTGGTTGTGGTGATAGTATTACTGGTGGTGATATTGGTGGTGGTATTGGTGGTATGAGTGGTGGCATTGGTGGGGTGCAGGTGGTTTTTGTGGTGGTGGTATTGGTGGAGGTATTGGTGGTGATGGTATTGGTGGTGGTGGTATTGGTGATGGTGGTGGTATTGGTGATGGCGGTGGTATTGATGGTGGCGCTATTGGTGGTGGTGGTAGTTTTAGTGGTGGTTGTATTGTGGTGGTATTGGTATTGGTGGTGGTATTGGTATTGGTATTGGTGGTGGTATTGGTAATGGTGGTCGTATTGGTGATGGTGGTATTGGTGGTAGTGGTATTGGTGGTGGTGGTGATATTGGTGGTGGTGGTGGTAGTATTGGTGGTGGTGGTATTGGTGATGGTGGTGGTATTGGTGGTGGCTTTATTGGTGGTGGTATTGGTATTGGTGGTGGTATTGGTAATGGCGGTGGTGGTATTTGTGATGGTGGTTTTGCTGGTGGTGGTGGTGGTGGTGATATTGGTGGTGGTGGTTGTATTAGTGGTGGTTATATTGGTGGTATTGGTGGTGGTGGTGGTATTGCTGGTCGTTGTGGTGGTGGTATTGGTGGTGGTGATATTGGTGGTGGTGGTGGTGGTATTGGTGGTGGTATTGTTGGAGGTGGTATTGGTGGTGGTGGTGGTATTGGTGGTGGTGCTGGTGTTGGTGGTGGTGGAGGTGGTGGTATTGGTGGTGGTATTGGAGGTGGTGTTGTTGCAAGTAAAACAGGCTTTTGAAAACAACCCGTCAGGTTGCTTTAATACAGATGACATGTAACACCAGATGTGCTGTTATCAGTTTCAGCCCATTAGTACAGGATTGTGTGCTACCTGGAATTCATATGACTTAATTCGCTAATCATTTCTAAATCCATTTACTTGGGTCGGTTGAAACAGACACAAGATAATGCTAGGATAAAGTGGTTGAAAGCAGGTGTCCGTGTAATGGGGGCGGCTGTAGTGCTTAACAAAACACAAGCGGTTTCAACTGAAGCAGCACATGTCCGAGCCTGCAGTAAGAGAAACTCTATAAAGTAAACAGTGCTTACAGACTAAATAAAAGGTCCGGTGTAACAAGCGAAGTAAAGGGGCCAGTAACCATGGAAGGTTACAAATGAAGACAGGGCCGTACTAAGGAGGGACTAACACGCCTATTAATGAATCAAAGGCAGGATTTATGAAAGACAATGATACAAGCCAATGAAATATATGGGCGGATCGTGGGCGCAGCTTCTCTTCCATTTTTCACTACAGCATTCTCACAGAGCGAGCAGTGCATGCGCGCTGCCACTAGGCTCGACCTAAAAATTCTTCAACGGAATTACACTCAAATTTAGACCTTCGCCAAGGAAGTGCATTAGTTTATTTCAGTGTAAATCGAAATTACATTTAAAAAGTTTTCTGGTCTAGGCATGAAGAAAGGAAATTATAGAAATATTTTGACAATTGGAAAGGTGTATTTATAATGTCCCTATAACTTAAGTGCTGTTTGATGAATTTGACCTAAATTTGGCAGATGCTTAGCATCATTTCCTTACTCCTAGTATTTTCTAATTTCTGATTACTCATTGGGTTGCGCATTTAAAAAAGCTGTCAATAAAAGTGTTTATTTTCTACAAACTATGAGCTCATTATAATCCACATGAAAATTGGCAGAAATGTGGCCTTTTTAATATTCTATGGGTGTGACAACTTTTGTGCAGATATAACAAGAGGAGAAAAAATATAAAGGGGCGGGCACTAAAAAAATATTTCATGTGCTAATAACTTGGTGCTCTTTTACGAGTCTGCATGAAATTTGGCAGTATGTTAACACCCTAAGTTCAAAGGAGGAATCTCAGGTTTCATGCAGATCCAAAAAGGGAGGCTAAAGTTAAATAGAGGGGTGGTTATAAATAATTCATTTGTTAATAACACGTGTGCAGTTTTACCGATCTGCATAATACTTGGCACATGCTTCACATATTTAGCTTACTTATGATATTTTGAGTTTCCTGCAAACCTGTCAGGTGGTCAAAAAATCAGCATTTCCCATTTTAAGTCCCATAGGAATCTTTGCTCTCCTACAGAATGTCATGAAAGTAAAACTTTACTCAGAGAAGTGCCATTGCTTGGCTTTGTGTAAATGCATTCAGTATCTTTCAAGAATTTAGCTTTGCAATCACAAACGTTATTAGCAAATTAGCACTTTTTTTAACCAACCCTACTTAATTGTGCGCCTCCTTGATATCTGAAACTCAATATATCAAGAGAAAGCTAAACATGATAAGGGCATGCCAAATCTGGGGACATCTTTGATAAGGTACAAGAGTTATTAGCATATCAAAGATGTTTGGTACCTACCCCATATAAATGTGATTCCCCTTGATTGATCTTTATAAAACTTGATATACCAACAGGACACTAAACATGCTAAACTTCTGCCAAATATCATGCAATGGGATGGCACCGGGAATTCTTTGATGTGGTATGTGTTAAAAAAATAAACAAATCACTGAGAATAACAAAGGTGAACACAATGTTATGGTCAGCTTTATTTATAACACCTTAAAGTATGTTGAACAAAATCTCAGACAGTCGCTTAAAAAACAGAGTTAAAGTGATATTATGGCTATGAATTTAAACTGAAAAACCACTGAAACATGCATGTTATGGTTAGGAACATAACAGCAATGCAAACCATAACTCCCACACCAAATGCATTGATTATGACCTCACAATATTAATATATATAAATCACAAAAACAAAAATCAAAATATATTCAAAAGACAGCACATAATCAAAAATTGATAAATTCTACTTAATTCAGTGCTTAATTTGTGCCGGTGCTTGCCGGTGCTTAGCACCGGCACTTAATTATCAGGGCTGGGTCTACACGCATTTAGTGCACGTAATTTATTTGATAGTAATTAGTGGCACAGAGTGAGTGCTGCTGTACCGTAAGTGCTGCTTTTTAGTTAAGAGTTTTACGTACTATGTACTGGTTGCTTGCAGTATGCAGTTGCTTGTGTTATTTATGACTGAGTGATGTTGAAGAAATTAATTTAAAATACTTTACTGTGTTTCTTTCTGACTCCGATTCTGTTTCCTTTCCTCACAAGTCAGAGTCACATGTTCAAGTTAGTTCCGGCCCCGCCTCCCAGTGGGCGGGAGTCGGACACACTGAGTTAGTTGCCTAGTAACTGGGGCCTGGGCAGGGCTTTGGTCTTCTGCGGGGGTTGGGGCTGTGCGCGGCAGAAAGCAGCGTGCGCATATTTTCATTGCAATACACGCGCATTCACTGCTTTTTGCCATGCCCCAGCATACCCGGTCGCACCTGACCTCACTGAGTCATCGTGGATGTGGAGTGAATCACGGCCGTCGCTGTTCAAAGTCTCGGAGTGAGAGAGGCAGGCAGCGCGATCTGGACGACGTTGGGTTGGCCGCGCTGAGGAGTAGTAGACACTACAGTTACAGTACATACTAGTACAACAGCACCAGGTGAGGCAGGGCCTGGTTAGTAGGCATAAATCATCATTAGTTAAAATAAAGCTGCGCAGCCTAAGCAGCAGCAGGAGGTGAGGCAGGGCCTGGCAGGGCAGGCGCTGAGGCGCTGCGGCCTAATCAGTTAATGAAGTAGCTGCGCAGCAGCCTTATCCTAACAGTCAGTGGGCCGAGTGAGACAGTGAGTCAGGTTCCAGACCCGGATATTCAATTCGACTCACTGATTTATATATGTTGATTGACGTGATGATGATGATGGCGTGGCCGGCCCTTAGTTTGATGTTGCGGGACGTCTAATCAGTTACAGAAACAGCTGCGCAGCAGCCTTAGCCTAACAGTCAGTGACAGAGCAGTGTCCTGAGTGAGACAGTGAGTCAGGTCCCAGACTCAGATATTCGATTTGACTCACTGATTAATAATATGTTGAATTTGATTGATGTGATGATGATGATGGCGTGGCATGCCCTCAGTTTGATGTTGCGGGCCGGCCCAGGCTGGATTCAGTTTAGAATTGGTTTCACCAATCTGCGGGGGTTGGGGCTGTGTGCGGCAAGCAGCATGCGCAGATATTTTCAGATTGCAATGTGCGCGCATTCGCTGCTTTGCCACACCCCAGCATAATCCGGCCGCACGGCCTCACCTCTCACCACCTGCACCGACTACCAGAAAAACAGCTATGAATGAGAATGACACTAGACAAGTAAATAAGCCGCTGCTTGGGTATGTGCCGCCTGTAATCCTGGACTTGGCAGCTTTGTGCACGCGCCGCCACAGGAAGGGTGCCTCGATTCTGGGGGAATGAACACAGAATGAATGCACACTTTAGGATCGTATGTATCATGGCTCCTCACTGTCCTCAGAAAGCCTACGTGCCACGTGGCCACACTGCGTCGATCCTGGCCTGCCAGTGCCCACCCAGGCGGAGCACTGCATGCTGCTACCTGCGTCTATGGGGGCAAGCAACAGGGGACTATGATCTGACTTTTAGCAGTGCCAGTTGACGATGTGGGTGGAGCTAATATAGTAAGTGGGTGAAGCCAGTGGAGGAAGTGGGTGGAGCCAGAGAAAAGTAGGGGTGGCGTCCGACAAACATTTGAGCACCTGCACTTCATATTTTACAAATTAAGCACTGACTTAATTCATAGTCATCTTTGTCATGGTGGTAAGGGTAATGTGATATATGCAATCTCATCTGGAAAATGATATATATTATTTGCAAGTGTACCAGTTTCATTAAGAGTGAGTGCTTCATGAGCATTGCATTTAGAGTGCGAGTTAGGGTTTGAATGGCTGTTGTGCGAGTTATCGATCATGCTGTTAACCAGAATTTGTGCATTTCAATAGCTGTGAGAAAGTCATATTTTTTTCCCTGATCACCACAATTTTTGACTCATACAAGTAATAACTGACTCTGACTGTGCCCTGTGCTCTGCTAACCAGGCCCAGGGACAGTGCTCTGATTAAAAAGGTATATTCCAATTAAGTGTAATTACCATTGCCACTGACAACCAACCTGTAATTCTCTATTATATGGTAGGACATGTACGTTTAGAGGCCCAGCAGCTTTGACACACTCCAGTGTGCACTGCTGTGTTGCCTGCTGTCGTTTTAAAAGTCAGCCATGCTGTGCAAGCTGATTTCAAACTTAAATTATATGTAAATTAGACTTTGGACTTAAAGGTACTTACAAAGTATTAAATGACTGTATTTTTACAGATAAGTCACCCCTAGGTGCCCACAGGGTAGGGTGCCAGGTATAACTAAGCAGAGACATTTTAAAATATACTACCAATTTTGTGTTTCCCCATTGTAGTGTTTTAGCTTCATAGGCTAACATGGGGATACTGCAATACAGTGAAACTATTGATAGGAGGGAACTAAACCAATAGTTCAAGGACTTAAAAGATTAGCAATTATAAAACCAACAATTTGCCACTGTTGAATTCATCATAATTGTTAAAAAAAGAAGTTTTAGAACTTTCTTTTCTGTGAGCCAAAATCCAGCCTTCTAACAGCCTCTCCTGATCGGCCAGCCCTCAACAGGCTTAGCCAAACTGATTTGATAAGGTGATTAGCACGGAGAGAGAGGTTATCTGATAGGGGGAGCTCTGTAGCTGCAGAGAATAGGCCAGGAAGGGGAGCTGGGTAAATCAAACTGGGCTTGAAAGAGAGCAGGACAGTAAAGAATGCCAGCCAGGCCAATCCCCTCTTCCTGTTCCCCTCAGCCAGATAGCAGCCCTGGAAATGGAATTTACAGGAGGACTGGAAAGGGAGTCTTTAGGGAAATGAGCTGCACCAGTCGGTTGGCTTAGCAAGGTCTTACTCCCAATGAGAGGAATTCTCCATCTTGAATTTTAAAGTACAGTGTTTTTTGGGGCAATAATATGCCATACTTTGGAGGAAGCTATCATGCTTTTGGGCCTTGATAGGATCCCAGGTGATTTATATCGAAGCGAACAAAAAATCTGGGCTCCTTACATTTGGGTTTACTTTAATGCTATTTTGCAGGGCCTCGAGATTCCCCAAACTTGGTTAGGAGCTGAAATTATACCTATCCATGAAAAAATCTTCCCCCCTGGACCCGGCTAACTATCGCCCTATAAGTTTGATAGATGTTCTACAGAAACTGTTTGCCCGCATGCTCTTAACAAGATTACAGAGTTGGATGGAGGAACATCAGATCCTAACTTCTCTTCAAGCGGGCTTTCGAGCAAAAGTTTCCACTATCGACCAACTGTTCAGATTACAGTTGGTCTATTGGAAGACGGTTTCTATTGGAGCTGGCAATCTATTTTGGATTTTCGTGGACCTTCGGTCTGCGTTTGACATGGTTCAAAGGGAGAAGCTCTGGGCGTTACTATTGGAGATGGGCGCCCCCCTTATTTGTGCCATCTATTTAAGCGTATGCATGATGGAACATATGCAAGGGTGAGATACGGGAGAAGCGGGGAAATTTCGGGTCCATTCCCGGTTGAAAAGGGTGTGAGGCAGGGGTGTGTTTTGGCTCCAACTTTATTTTCTCTTTTCATCAATGGGTTGATAGATCATTTATTGTGTGCTAGTAATCTGGGCTCCCCAAGGTTAGCAGGGCGAAAGATACCTGCCGTAATGTTCGCGGATGACACGCTTTTATTGTCAAAATCTTTTATGGGCATCCAGCGTACATTAGAGGCATTCTGCTCCTTTTGTAAACTAAGGAATCTGGAACTGAACCTATCCAAAACTAAATTTATGGTCTTCAGCTCTAGCCCAGCCAACTGTCCTCATCCTCAGATGGAAGGAATAGTGCTAGACCGAGTATCTACATTTGACTACCTGGGGGTAACTCTTAATGATAAAATGAAATGGGGGTCTCATTTGGCGAATGCCAATTTGAAGCTGACACAATCTGTGGGGGGTATTTCGAAGGTTTTTAATAACACTCCATCTAAATCCTTGGGCCCCCCTATGGAAATCTATAAATCTCAAGCAAGAGGGGGTGTGCTATATGGTGCAGAGCTCTGGGGCCATTGTAGCATTGCCCCTCTAACTTTAACTGAGAACAGTTTTATTAGGCGGCTTTTGAAATTACCTATGAGTACCCTCTTAACCCCCCTGCGATGGGATTTAGGTCTGGTTCCTATTGATGAGACTGCCCCAAATCGTCCACTCCTGTACTGGAGACGTCTTTGGTCAACACCTGAGCTTGTGAGCTATAGGCAGGACCTTGGTGATCTCTTGTCAAGAGGGAATACGGGGAAAATCCCATGGCTAATGCACATTAAGAACCTGTGTTATGCCTTAGGTAAGGGGGATCTGTGGACGTCACCAGATGAGTCTTGTGCTTTACAGACCAAGAAATCATTGAGTGCGGCTCTTCAGCAATATCGAATGGAAATGTTACTAAATTCTTCCTTGGGTAGGCTTACTATCACCTTTTTGGATATCAAGATCAGTCCCCATTTTGAAAATTTTATGGATGTTATCCAACCTCCATTGGCCAAGAAATTATATATCCAGTTCAGACATGGTTCTCTTCCTCTGAGGGCTTTAACCCATAGGTGGTCCAGCGCGCCCTGTCCAACGAGCTTTTGTCCAGAGTGTGTTGATACTTCCGAGACAGAGTTGCATGTTGTGCTCTTTTGCCCTCTCTACATCAAGGCAAGAGCAAAATGGATTATCCAATTCTGCACGTCTAGGGGTCTCAGGGATAATCAGCAGGTATTTAGAATCCTCAAATATGATACTACCCCCATGATAGTGTTTGCGATGGCTAGAATCCTCCTTTCCATGTGGTATTCAAGGTGTAAAAAATTGAAAATCGATAGACCATAATCTGCTCTTACTGAGGTGAATTTACCATTGCAGCGAAAGTGCTTTTAGGTATGAGATTTGTCTAAGGATGGGATGTTGTTCTATGTGTCTATATCTTCATTGATATCACTTTGTTTTTTTAATAATGTATTCAATTGTGTTTTAAATGTTCATCTAATTTTTAAAACATGTTCTTAATTCTTGATGGATTGTATTACATGCAAATGTTCATCTTCTATTAATTTTATTGTAAATATGTATTTATGTCTTTTTATGGTATTATACCGAAACAAAAGTTTTTTGACTGACTGACTGACTGACTTTTGATGGCACCCATTGGTCAGGGGTGCCCACCTGCTTGTCACCCCAGATCATTGGATAAATATGTGAGATCTGCATAGCAACTCAGATCTGCTGCCTGAAACTACAAGGAAATAAGGACTGTCCTGGTGGAACCCTGGTTTGCACTCCAAAGGATTGCACTCTGAAGGACTGCTCCTGCTGCACTCTTGGAACTACAGCCCTGAGTATTCTGCCTTGCTTCAAAAAGAATTAAGGAGTGGACTCCCTGAAATCAACAGGCTAAAGAGCCTACCATCCCCCCCACAAAGTCCCCAGCCTGGGGCGCGTCCAGTGGACTGTTAAGGATTTGGCAAGGTGCATTGTGGCAATTGATGTCCCAATCTTACAAGGACCATCTCAGAGCTTCTAGAACACTGGATCTGTGTTGTGGACCGTTTTGAACCCTTAAGACGAACTTCGGAAGAATGTCCTGAAGTTTGGAGTAACTCTTGGAAAAAGCTTCATAATGTGACTGACCCAACGTCAAGAATCAAGCAGACTACATTGCACCTGGCCTGGATTTCAGGTTCATCTGGATGAATGCTCCGGAGCTCAAGACTTTCAGGAGTTGACAGGGTGCTCCTGCTGAACCAAGCCGATTACGCCATTGCAAATCTGGCCTTCCAGAGAGGCCCACTCGATGTCGAGAGAAACTCCTCCAGAAAACTTTTTAAGTACGAAGCTAACATTTTGACAGCGACCTCCTGCTTAGTGTATCCGACAAGGACTGAATCGCAGTCAGTCTCAAACTCTGAATGCGTCCCTGTCACGAATGACCAGATGTCCCAAATTGGCGTTATATGTTTTTAAACACTAGAAAGTGTTTATTCTTTAAAAAGTCATATCGCCGGTTCCCTATATTGGTGTCATTTTAATCAGAAATATATTTCCTTTGTTTATAAATTGGTTGTGGATTTTTATCGTGTGTTGTGTCTTACTCATTTAAAGTATTAGTGTTTTTCAATGCTTCACACAACTCTCTCCTAAGTTAAGCCTGTCTGCTCGCTGTCAGCTGCAAAGGGTTGAGTAAGGAAGTCATTTATTGACATTGTCTGAACCTTATATTGCATTGGTGGGCTTATTGCTAGTGGTAAGTGCATACCTAACCCTCCTAATGGCTCACCTTCCAACAATAGCCATGCACAGCAGAGGGTTGACCACAGGGTCTGGCCTCCAGCCAGGCTCTACTATCAAACTTCCACAGGTGGCCAACACAGCATACAGCCTTTGGCTTTCCACGGCAGAGGTTGGTACGTTCAACACTCCACGCATGGCATACCCTCGCTGCACGTGGTTGAAGGCCTTGTGCAGTGGGGCTTATCACAAGAACTGTTCTCCAGGCCCTACTTTCCCAAGGTAGCAAACCTCGACTGCGCACAGTGTTAAGTTGTGTACAGCAGGTTAGGCTGTAGGGCCTAGCATCCAGCCAGCCCTTGTACCCAACTAATGGTAGGCAACTAATACCCATAGCATTGTGCCAATGGGGGGGCCTCAAAAGGTGGCCTATCTCCGCTCAGTTTAGCCTTTAGCCACATGAAGCTAGGACTTGGCCACATGGCTCTAAACACTTTTTTTTCTCTTTTTTCAGGAATCGCAAATCCTACGCTGTATTCACAAATTGTGAGCTCTGGGATTTGAGAATTTAGCACAGCATTCACAAATCTGATGCTAAAATATTATATTTAATTATGTTTTAATACCATGAGGGCAATCTTTGGACCCGCTCACATGACACTGGGGATCAGGGTAAGTTCACTCTCCCCCCGGATCTGGATAAATTCACTCGCCCCCATGCCCCTTTTTGTTTTCTTTTTCCCAACACAATGCTCACTGCAAAGTGCTACGTAATGATAGCGCCAGCCAAACAGAACTTGACAAAATCTGTAAATCCAAAGTTGGATTTGCAAGTCCACAATGTATTAAGGGAGAAAAACCTGCCTAGTCCAATGAGTACCTTTATTTCTTGAAAATTGATTTAAAAATCTCTGTGGATTTGCAAATTCATGGAGGATCTGCAAAATAAGTGTCCAGATACCTTTAAAATATATTATGACCAACTCTAGTATTTTTCTAAACACTAATTGCTTGAAAACTAATTTGTTGAGTTACACCAAACCAACAAAAAGCACAATACCTTCATCCTAAATTTGGTTAAATCCCGTTCTGATGTTTTTTCTACATCAAAGAGAAAATAATCCCATAGGAATTAAATGGGAAATTGTACTTTGGAATCCTCCTTTTCTCTTGGGCCCTGATTGACCCAAAGTAGATTACTTTCTTTGGAAGGTTTTTGTGCATATTCATCAACATTATTATGAAAACAAAAAATGGTTTCTTCTACATATAGATCACATGGATAAGCCTTCGGTTCCGAATGTGTCCAAGTGCATTCAAAGTTCCTATTTCACAGAAAAGAGATATTTCCAGTGAATTATTTCCCGTAATTCACAGTACTGAGTACATTTGCACGACATTTAGTTTCCCTCAACAAATGAAAGAGTTGAGTGGTTGGCCAACACAGCATTTTGTCACACCTTTGGTGCTGGTAAAATATGCTAATACAGCTATCAGAGCATTAATAAGTAAAGCTGATAAGCTCATCTTTGCAGGGCCATACTTGATACATGCCTCGTCCAAAGAATCCTCATCAATGTGTGCAAAAAAAAAAAAAATGCGGGGCACAGTTCGCAAAATGTTACACTATCCCACATTGCACTTTATTGCACTTTATTTTCTTTCTTGATATATTTCTTGCCAAACCTACTCTACAGCATCAATGTACTACTCAAAGCATATTTTAAAATGACTTATTTAAATTGCCTTACAATGTGTTTGCATTTAATATTTGACTTATTATAATACATCAAACACATGTTAAATATTATCACATAATCCCCAACTAAAACAAAACCAATTTTTCAATCCTGTAATATACAAAAACGCATAACGTGTAATAGGCATTTGTAAACCACTCAGCATTCAGACTTGTGGTTTATAAATGTCACTAGAACTATTCAATGATAAAATAGAACCATATTTGATCGTTTCCTGTTATATCATGTATTCTCTCTGTACATGCACATATATGTGTGTGAATGATGTTTGATTATAGAAAAAAACACACACACAAAATATTAAGAACCGAATATCTGCTCCCTAGGTGCATTTAATCTTGAAAACCTAAGTGCAAAATCGAACAAAATGTTTTTATCTTAAAAAGCTAACAGCACAAAAAAAAACTATAATACATTTAAACGTTTCAAATGGACAGTGACTCATCCTTGTCTCTGGCTGGAAAAAATATCTGAAATCATTCCTTGCCAGGAATATTTATCCAATTATGATTATCCCTCTTCCAGCAGTAAATGAGACTCAGGAATGAGTGGATTTAAAAGCAGTTCACTTCTCTTTACAGCATAAGTACTCGCAAGCATTTTTCCAGGGGCTGAAAAGTTTGGTTTTTGGTGTGACCGAATGCTGCACTAATGCCAGAAAGGTGGTGGTGGTGGTGGGGGTGTAAAGTGGGTGTAGGGGAATCAAAGCATGTACATCTAGTGGCTGAACTGGATTGCATAATGTGGAACTGGACAACCTGGGATGCAGTACAGCCTAGTTACTTCCTTTCTTTAACTGAAATGAACATTTAAATAGATGATTTCTGTTTATTTAACATGTTTTTAATGTTAGTGCTTAGTCCAGTAAATCTAGTAAACAGCAGCCCAGTGCTGCTGTTGCCCATGGGGCCGCATGTAAAGGATAGGAGGGCGGCATGCGGCCTCCAGGCCATACTTTGAGTATCACTGCTTTAGAGCATGTCTATGTCATATTCTCTGTAGCCGTACTAAAATGCTTGGATGTGGTTCTTATGGATTTGCTCTGGGTTGTTAAAGCGTGGTTCCATTGCTATCTGGCAAACAAAGGGGCAAAAACATACCCCCAAGAGGCCATCTTTTAAATGATGTTACAATAGATCTTAAATCCCAACCTGACACCATTAAAAAAAAACATTCTATTAAGCCTGTTGCTGTTGATTGTTAGAGTTGCAAGAATGCAAACAGAACTGTTTCTTTCACTACTCTGAATGGCTTCTATAAAAATGCTATTTTACATTTCCCTACTTCCTTTTCTAGCTAAAATGATCAAATATGCAGTTAATGTTCAGCTCACTACCTATTTAGAACAAAACAATCACCGCGATCACACACGGGCAAGTTGCTGACCAGCCCAAGGGATATAATGCTTCTGAGACCTCTGACATGGCCTCATAACCCATTGCCGAGAGAAAGTTAAGTGGGCTGGATGCCTTCTTGTCAGTCAGTCAGCCAGAAAGAGTTTAATCAGTCATTCTCTCCAATTAGATTTAACCCTTTTGTGGACTTACTATGTGGAGTACTCCAAGACTCTTTTATAGGCCCAACACTTTCTATGTACATGAGGGTGTTCACTAACTTATGTAGATCTTCTGACACAGCTTTGCTTGCTAAGTGGATGACACAAAATGTATTATTCACTTTTAAGACCAGTGGCATTTAAGATTGCCTGATTGCTATTTCTCAGTGGATAAAATATAGCCTCCTTAGATTGAACATCATCTTTGCACATTCTGAGAACCACTGGCCCAGCACTTGGTAGCCTAATGATGTGGTCCTTCCTGATGCTTTGGTCGACCAAGATAGGAATCAAAAAGGCCGCAGCATCTCCACTGGGCAGGCTGGAGCCTGGTTATGCACAGGTTTCTGCTGCTGGCCCTTCTGATGCACTTCTTCCTTTTACTGCTTCTTGCTTCCTCAATCATCTGATGCCAGTGTCCTTGGTGTGATGGCAGCTAGTTGTAGTTGGGCAGTATCCTCCATAGCCTGTTAGAGGTTGTGGTTTACTGATGACCACAAAGCCTTTCTGACAATCAAGGAGAATACTATAGGGTTTAGGCTGGAGGTGATGGTTGGTAGTGTAGAAGAGGAAGAGTGGCTAGCAGCATTGACAAAGAGGAGAAAATAAAGATCATCATACGATTTGAAGTAGTGCCATAAGGTGGATTCTAGCAGATTGGGAAGGTAAGTTGTTTTGGTGTGTGGATGCTGGGGTCGAGCATTGCATTCAAACTGTCAACAGCATTGTGTTCTATTAACACACACGTTTTATGACAAGTTTCAGGCAGACTGTAAATGAGCTGCCAACATTGCATGGCGGTCCATGAAGTGGTATAAGGGGGTAACAAGCAGGTGAGCGGATATAGTTCACATAAAGTAGAAGTTAAGTCCTGGGGGCTGTTGATGAAGGCAGTGCAGGTGAATGTCATAGGACCATGAGGAAGGAAAGCAGCCAGCGACATTTTGGAGTGGGGGAGTATGAATGCCAACTTCAGAGTCTTACACTAAAGCATTTGGGGGCATATTATCCAGCACAGCGTTAAAATTATCACCGCTTTAGCGGCAGAAAACTGTCGCTAAAGCGGCGATAATGGGCTTGATAATATGCCGCAGAGAATTTCAATAGAAGCCCATGTTGACACCAGAACATAGACTTCTATGGGAATTCTTAAGGGCATATTATCAAGCCCATTATCGCCGCTTTAGCTGCAGTTTTCTGCCGCTAAAACAGCGATAATTTTAACGCCGTTTCTGGATAATATGGCCCTTGGAATCTAAGACCCCTGTAAACTCCAGTAAGCTTTGAGATCTATGTTTGTATCCCTAACCTGAAACTATAAATGGGAAATGTCTTGTTGTTTGTTAGCTGATTTTGAAAGTGGGTTTAAGTTTGGACCTGAGTGAGGAAGCACCAATCTTTGCGACTTTCAATTACTTTGAGCCTTCACAATATTTGGTCTGCTTTCCTGCTCCACCTGGTTTACTCAAACACAAGTCTCCCGCACCAAATATAATGAAAAGACCACTGACTGGCTTTTTTGACTATTAAGCATCTGTCTCATTCAAGAGGACTTTTGTGGCATTTTCCCTTAAAAGCGATAAGTGGAGAAGGATAAAAGGAAAAGGATACGGACAGCACTATGCTGTTAAAAGTAATTAACGATGTGAACTAAGTGATAAAATACTTGATTAGAAAATGAAAGCCCATAGTCTCTAAGCTGAAACACATTAAATATTGCAGACTGCAAATGCCAACTGAGCATTTGTGGCTGCTTTACAGAACAAATTTTCCAAAATATTCCACTCAACGTTATTAATTATTGGTTGGTATCTATATGCCCTGAAAAACTAGAAAAAATGAAGTCATGTGATCCACAGCATCCTGAGGAAACCATGTAGTCCTGGTGTTGAGGGAAGAGTATTAAGGACAAGGATTTGTAGTTGGAGAGTAATAGAACACATGTTGGATATGGTTAGGGCCACAAATGTCATAATACTGTAAGATGTCAATATGTTTTTTTTTTTATTTTACACAAATGAAGAGCAGAAAAGGTGGTTACATGTTAGGGAAGCCAAGACAAAGCATGGCCATCTGAGCAAGACATGTGGAGAGAAAGCACAGTCCGTGTGACTGTAGTGTGGTATGACTGAGTGTTTATGTTAGAGCAATTCAGTAGTGTCTGAGACGTGGGCATCAGTGGTGTCTCTCCATGAAGAAAGAAGTTTAAATAACTTGGGGTATCTGCAGAATTTGAAGAAAGGACCAGAAGAAAGAAGGGGTTCCTATAATAACTATGATTGTGGTATGGTATGACTGGGTGTTTGTGTGAAAGCAATTCAGAAGAGTCTGAGACATGTGCTTCAGTGGTACTGAAGGATGGGGAAGATTTTACTATACCCAAATATGAATGTGTTCCTTAGGTCCTTTATGTGGTGATGTAGAGAAACACTCCAGGGCATTTAACTTCCAGCAATTTAAAATAACAAAAGGTATACTTTGTGAAGAAAACAATTTAAAGAGGAGGAGGGAGAGGTAGTGGTTTCCTCCGAGGTTTTATTCAACATATTTAATAGGAATCATTATATGATTTTGGAAAAATATCCCTTTCAAGATAGGTCAAAAATTGTTAGACCCATTAGGGAGTTTTGGGATGGTATCAGGTTTTGTTTTTTACAAGATGTGCTAATTATAATTATTTACTTACCAAATAAGCAAGAACTTCATTTACTAAGTTATTGTCAATAGCAGATGCTGGGCAAAGTGTAGGTGTGTTGTCTGTGGAAGAATTCAATCTTTCTTTAATCCTTTAAATCTTTAATGAGTCAATTAAAACTACATGATATATGAAGAACTGTACAAGGAAATTTCCATTTTTAATCCTCATATCACAATATGAGGTAATGTACAGTGGTAGATGACTTGAAACTGTAGTTGATCAGGGTGCTGGATACTTGCCTTGATTATGGGGGAACGCTCACCCATAACAACATTATTGAATTTCACACCAATTCACAAAATTATATGTGGCATGTCCCAGTGAAGTTATTTAACACTGACAGTATTTGATGATGGGGATATGTACATTAAGGACTTTTTGTAAGAAACAAGATTTAAGATGCAGTAATTCATTCAAGTTGGATGTCATTGAGGCTGTTTATAAATGGTGGGTGACATCAGATTAGGTAAGGAAAAGAAGGAATAAACAAAAAAGATGATCCTGGATTAAATGCCCACTCTACAGTATTAATAGATGAGGTTGAATACAACAGTTGATAATGTAAACATTCTTGAAATTAATTTTGACGTTGTTAAATCGAGATCTAGGCAACTCTCTACTGAGAGTGATTAGATGAGGGCACACCATTTCACAGAGCCTATTTATATTTCCTAATGGGTGCTAGTTGTGGAATGGTCTTTTCTTTCTAGTTGGAGGATGGAAAAATGGCTAAAAGTATCCTAACTAGCATGGCCAAGATGGCGGAGTGAGCGGACGTGTTCTCCTTGAGCTCCACTCCCGCCGGGCCTGCAGCACTTATTAAAGCACCTCTAGCACCCAGAGCCCCCGCCAGCAGTGACGAGATCCCCTGGAGCGACTGGCCGGGAGCTGAACGCTGACCTCCCCGCTCTCCAGCGGACGGACTGGCGGCCCCCGGGAACTAATGCGGATGAGGAGCTGTCCCGAGAGCTGACGGCGATGCAGGGAGGCTGCTGGCCTGCGCTACCTGCTCATGCGGGTCCTGGAGGACATTCCACCGCTTCCTCCGCTTGCGGACCCCCGATGACTCACAGCGGCTGCATCCTGTCTCTTACGACCCTTGACCCGCAGGTGCACGTGACTGACCATGGGCCGGTTAAGAGGTCTACGGCGGAACGTGGCATCTGAAGGTCACCCAGCGAGGAGTGTGTGCCCCCGGCCCAGTATATTGCCACATCAGGGCCCGCAGGGCCTCCATCTACTGGAAGCGGCATGCTTGGGCATGTGGAGTCCCAGAGCGCAACATACATGCATGGGCCCCAAAGGACAATCCGTCGCAATCCCCACTTGCGGGTGTCAGAAGGTCTGCCGAAGTTGCGCCCTAGCCCTACATGTCCTTTGGCCAGCAGATACACGAGACCGGCCCTGGGCCTGCAGAGCGGTCCACAGAATAGCGCAGGCCCACTGCGTGAGGCCTACTTTGCTCCCGCTGTTCCAGGCTTGAATTAGTACACCACATCACCCGAGAGTCGCCCATTGAGGGGTGGGTGCCCTCCGGTCAGCCTTCCTGCCGCATCGGTGCCTATGAGACCTCCGGCTATCGGGGTGCGGCCCACGCAAAGCCTGTGGTGTTTCAGGAGAACGTGGTAAAGGAGGCGTGCTGATACAGGGGAGACTCTGGCGTGGCCCCTTTGCTGAGCGATTTCCACCGCGACTGAGGGACATACTGCCTGCTACCCATGGACAGATGGTGGAGGCCTGCGGCTGAGCACTGGTGAGGCCTATAGAACATTGGAGGTGCTGGAGGTTCCCATAGCCTGCTGAATCCCTGCTGTGCCCTTCGCGGGCACGTCAAGGAGGGCCCTCTGGTTGTACTGGACCCCTTGGGTGACTGGGGCCACTCCTGTGGTCAGGGGTTTGGTGGTGTCTGCAGGCGGCAGTGCAGCAGATCCAGTGGAGAGCCGGTACCCCGCAGAACTCGATTTCAATCACCCCCGGGGGCGGGGTACCCCAGAGAGCATCGCAGGGCCTACTGATTGCTACTGCCACATGCTGAGGAAGTGACGGAGACTTAGCCTCATTGCAGCAGAACGTTAATTCTCTCAGCGGAGCATCTGGCTGCGAACAGCATCTCTTCTGGGAACTAGCAAGCGTCCTCGCCCAACTAGCAGCCTCTAGGTGTGAACATATCCCTTCCTCTGGGCCCGTTCCCGACCCGTGGAAGGGCCGGCCTCAAGACCCCACAATGGCAGTGGCAAAAAGCAAGAAGGACAGGTCAGTTTGGGACCTCCTCATGAAGTCAGCGGGGTCGCCTCAGGGTCTAACGCGACCCCAGCGGAAGACGGCCCAGACGGTGCTGTCACCAGAGAGTTCCTGGAGGCATTTTGTTTGCTTCTCAGAGGGAGGACATCTTGGCCATTAAAACGGACTTACAGGTGGATCTGCGGGAGGTGCGAAGAGACGTGGATGCTGTGGGGGAGCGGGTAGCCTCCCTGGAGGACTCGGAAACTGCCCGAGACGAAGAGATCGCAGCACTTCAGGAAGAAATCCTGCGGCTGCTGGACCAACACTTGGACCTCCAATCGCACTCCGAGGACCTGGAGAAAAGGTGAAGAGGAACAATATCCGTATTTGTGCAATCCCAACTGGAGCAGAAGGGGAAGACCTCATGGGTTGCATGCAAGACCTCTTCCGAGCGGCTCAAAACGCACCGGCGGACTCCTCTGTCAAGATCAACCTATGCCACCGTGTTGGCCCACCACGTCACCCGAACCGCCCTCCTGCAGACATTTTAGTGTGTGTGCACGACTTCACAGTGAAAGAGGAGATCCTCAAAGCGTCTCGTTCTAGTCCTCCTCTATGCTTCCGGGAACACTCTCCCCAACTATTTCAGGACCTGGCGGCCAGCACCCTTCAAAAACGAAGAGACTTTCATCCCATCACTAACCATCTGTGCTCACAGAACATATCTTATGCCTGGGGACACCCATTCCGCCTCATTTTCCGCTTGGATGGGAAGCTGCACCAAGTCCACTCCATGACCGAAGCATGTAAAGCGCTGATCCTGAATCTCAAAAACCTGCCTACCCAGCCAGAAGCCTCGGAGTCGAGCACGCAGAAGCCCCCGGGGGGTTGGGGCCTGGGCTGCCTCCACCTTGACCCAGCCATGATCATCAAAAAGTGGTCTGCAGTTCTTCGGACCATTGCTGGCGCAAATGGGGACACCTTGGACTCTAATGACTGAGGGTAATGTGTTTTTGGGTTTGTTCTGTCTTCTTTAGGTCTCGCAGGAGCGGGGGTTCTTTCTCTTCGTTACATAGGGGTGCCCCTCACTCTCTTGACAGTCTCCACTTTCTACTGACCAGCTTCAAGATGGACTTTGTGGGCTTGCTCAGGTTGTTGTTTTATTTTTCTAGGTTTGTTCTTATTGTTATGGGGCAGGGTGGGTCCTCTCTCCGGTGAGATTTTTATTCAGGGCTCCTCTGTCAGGTTTTGTCCGATTCCAGATGTCCACGAGGTCCCTTCTGAGATTTGTCCTACAGCACTAGCCTCACAGCTTTAGTCACAGCCCCCGATGGTTCTTCCCCTATCGATGGAGATCAAGATAGTCAGCTTTAACGTCAGAGGCCTTAAAATCTCCACTAAGCGGAAGGCAGTGCTCTCATTGCTCGCACATACACAAGGGGAAGTGTGCCTACCCCAAGGAACTCACCTCCTCCACAGCGACACACACTGCATGCAACACAGAGGGTTTCCCCTGCAGTTTTGGTCTTCGGGGACAAGTAAGAAGGGCGGGGTAGCTATCTTGCTTTCTAATCAATCAATCAGCTTTATTCGGCAATTAAGACATAAAAGCACATTTACAAAAATTAATTACAGTTATATAAATTACCTAAAAAATAAGTAAAATTCCAATTAAATTTTTAAATGTCCGTCAAGCTAATTCATACTTTAAAAAGAGTAAAAAACCACAGTCATAAAGTTCGAACCAGCTCATATCAGCTTAAATTGCACAGTGGATAACATAATATAACATTGTGGTCACCTTAATTGCCTACTTATAATAACGGCAGCGGGTGATGTTAACAAGATGTTGAGTTGTTTATGGGTAAGGAGTTTACTTTCTAATCACTTTAGGGGTTCCGTGGTGGGTCCGGTGGCAGAGATTGCGTGTAGGGGCCTTCAATATCACAATAGCCTCAATCTACTCCCCCAATGAACACCAAGAGAAATTCCTTACGGGCGCTTTGGCAGAGGTCCTTCATACACCCGATTCACTGGTGGTGGTGGAAGGTGATCTAAATCTAGTTATGAATGCAGGTTTGGACCGTTCCAGCCCGAGGTCTGCCAGAGCTGGAGCCATATTGGGCAGTGGTAGGGACTGGTTGGATGATTTTGGGATCAAAGATGCATGGCGTAGCTTACACCCCAACGAAAAAGATTATTCCTTCTATTCAGCGACCCATAAGACATACGCCCGATTGGATCACTAACTCCAGCACCAGCAATTCTACTATTGAGGCCTGATCTCTCTCAGACCATGCACACATTACCCTTACATGGCGCCTGCTGCCCACACATCCATTGTGAGAGGGGCCTCCATCGCCAAAGCGGCTTATGATAACAAAACCAGGCAGGCTAAACGAAAGGACCTAGAAGCCAAAGTTAAGGAACTCGAGGCAATCCACAAACGCACAGGTGCCTACTCCGAAACTGGCACCAGTTGGAGAAGGATCGGCTCCAGCTGAAGCGTTTGGACCTTGATAGGGTGGAATACGCGATGCTTTGGCTGAAGCATAAATATTATGAGGGATCTAATAAGGGCGGTCGCATGCTAGCACATTGCCTCCGCAATCCAAGAGCGGCCCAGGCAATTAAAGCGGTGCCGGTATTGCGGCGGCTTTTCAGTCTTTTTATGTGAATCTCTGTTCTGCTGAGTCCTCTAACCTTGCTGACCCCAGTGAGTACCTAAGTGGTGCAACGGTCACCCCTCTTCCGTCTGGTGAAGCAGACGGGCTGGAGCCCCCCCATTCGGATAGAAGAGATGATCTCTGCTAATGCCCATCTGAAGCCCCTGAAAGCGCCGGGCCCTGACGGCTTCAGTGCTCTTTTCTATAAGACTTACTGTGTTGAATTGGCTCCGCTGCTCACTAGATTATTCAACTCCTTTGCGGACATGTGCACTCTCACGGCTTCCATGCTACAAGCGACTATCTCGGTCATCCCCAAACCGGGGAAGGACCCAGTGTTCGGCAGCTCATACCGGACGATTTCTCTGCTGACTATCGATGTGAAACGGTTCTCCAGCATTCTGGCCCATAGACTAAACCCTCTCATGCCCGGCTTGATTGACCCGGATCAGTCAGGATTCATCCTGAATAGACAGTGCGGGGACAATACCAAAAGGATTTGCCACTTCATTGACAAGGTACACCATTCTAAGGAAGAGGCTTTACTACTGGCAGTTGATGCAGAGAAAGCCTTTGACCGGGTGCATTGGCCGTATTTGTTTGCCACTCTGGAGCGCTTCAGCCTGGGTGTCAGGTTCTGCAAATGGGTGGCGAGCATCTACAGCTCTCCATCTGCGGCGGTCAGAGTAAACGGAATACTCTCCTGCGACTTTGCGGTGGGGAGGGGGACCAGACAGGGCTGCCCTCTCTCCCCCCTGCTCTTCGCCCTGTACATGGAGCCCTTTGCTCAGAGGCTCCGGGACAATCCACAGGCGCAGGATGTCCCGTTCAGGGCTGACTGCCATTTAATCAGCCTCTACGTCGATAACGTCATTTTTTCGGTAGCACGTCCCTTGACTTATATGCCAGCGATCGTGGAAGATCTGCAGGTCTTTAGTCAGGTTTCTGGATTTAAAATAAATTTGCAGAAGTCTCAAATACGGAATCTTACTGCAACACACCCGACGGAGGATGCCTTTTTTGCCCAATTTCATTTCGACTGGGTGACGGACGGTATAACATACCTAGAGTTGGTTCTTCACAAAAGTCTGGATAAGACAGCGGAAGTAAACTATACTACCCTACTCTCTTGCATCCCAAAAGATCTAGCCCAATGGCGGTGCCTGCCCTTGTCGTGGCTTGGGAGACTGGCTGTGGTTAAAATGGATGTCCTCCCCCTGGCCTTATATCTCTTCCTAACTCTTCCCCTACTGCCCCCACCAAACTCACTTGCGCATACAAACTGAGATTGAGCATTTTATTTGGGGTCTGATTTCTCCCATACTACAGAAGACTCTGCTGCAGCACCCTAAGAACATCACTCTCTACTTTCAGGATTCGCTGCTGCGCTACCTTGTGGAATGGAATTGTCCCATGATGGAGAAACACTGGGTTTTCATGAACCAGACGGTGGCTGGCCACCATATCTGGAGGGAGACTTGGCTACCTAAATCGTCGCATTCTTGGGGATTATACTCCTCGCCAGTCACTCACCCCACTATGCTAATTTGGGACAGGATGTCCACACGGGCTAATCTTACAACTTTCCCCTCTCCCATGTCTCCAATCTTTTCAAACCTTGATTTCCCACCCGGGATGGATAAAGGGGCGGGCATGCTGTGATTGGAGGGCGGGTGTAAGCGATTAGGACATTTGCTTGACCTCCAGGGTCATATCCCCTTCGAGCAGCTTCGGGAAGATTACGACCTTGCAGGCTCGGACCTCTTCCTACACATGCAAATGTTGCACCGAGTAATTGGTCCCTTAATACGACCCTTGGTTGGTTGACCGATGTTGCCGTTTGAAAAGTGTCTCTTCCTAAAAAAGTTGACCGTAAACTCATCTCTGAAATATATTTGTTCGTCACCCAGGGCATCAAGAAGGTTCGTGGAAATAGGTAGCACCCTTTCAGATTAAGAATGGGAGTATATCTTCTACAGGACCCACCAACTGGTATTATACCCCGGCACGCCTAACCAAGTGGAACTCTCAGTGTGATGGCCTCTGCTGGCATGGCTGCGGGAGCCCAGGTACCCTCCTTCATTTTCTGTGGAACTGCCCGAAGCTCACGAGATACTGGGAAAAGATCCTCAATGAAATCGATAAGGCCTTTGACACCACCATCCCTAGATTCCCTGCTTATACTATCATGGGATTTCCCAATGCACTGACCTTTCCCTTGCATTCCACCGGAGGCAGGCAGATTGCTCTGGTGCTCAATGCTGCACACTGGGTACTTCTAGGTGGATGGAGGACAGACAGGATACCTGAGCACACACAAAGGTTGCATCGATTGTGGTCTCTTTTGTGCATGGAGAGGCTGTCTATGGCTACTCTGGGGAACAAATCCGATTATGCCAAGATCTGGCCTCCTTTATCTCTCTTTTATCCCCATAGTTTCGGGAATTGTCATGTCCCACCTATCTACGGGTTTTGAAACTGATTCCTGAGAGTCATGGTGGTGGGTAGTGCCTTCAATTCCAGATAGGTTCCCTGGGTCCTCAAGACGCCAGTAACTATCATGCCCATATGTACAAGCGTAGTTATTTTCCTTGTTTCTTGCTCACCTGGAGAGGGGAAGTATGGGGTTTGTAAAATTGGACTTTGTTCTTGTTTGGTATGCAACTTTCACTCCTTCTTTTAAAAAGGCAGACTCTATCGCCTCAAGCCGTCAAGGACGGGTCCTTAGTTCATCGCCACACGCATGTTCATAGCGCCACAGACTTTTCTCTCATTTACATTTCGTTGAGCCAGGACCGTTTAATGTCTCCTTTTAGCAAACGCAGCCGGCCCAGGATAGGTTATAGGCGGCATGCTGTGTTAACTCACTAAACAGACAGCCTCTGATCCGTAGGCCCCGCCTTTCTTTTCTGATTGTGATGTAGCCTGCCCGCAGGGTTGTAGGCAACGATGCAATGTCTTTTCATGCTATGTGTTCTGCTAATAAAATTGATTTAATTCTAAAAGTATCCTAACTATAATACATGGGAGTCTGCAATCACTCAATAAAAGCCTGTCTCTAGGTTTCTTACTACAGTCATGCTCTGATGTCTCTAATCACCTGTAATAAACAAATGATATAGCCGCTCAAGTGTAATCAGCTATTACAGTTGAGTTCAGACATCACAATGCCTCCTGCCAGCAGCTGAAGTGAAAGGTAGAGAATGGAGCATAAGCACAACTACAGTTTTAACAGCACTAAAAACAAAAACTGTGTTTAATTCTTATCATTAGTATTTTTTTAATAAAACAATGACAAACAGAAAGGAGCTCTTTATGGAAATATGTGTTCGTTTTTTGCGGACAGTACAGGATAAATAGATTCTCTCTGCCTTTTCCTACACATTCTGAGCCTCAGCACTTTTTAACCTGAATTACATTAAACTGATTCTAATATAGCCTAAGAGCCCAACAAAGCGAGCTCTACCGACCATTAAAGTACCACTCTAGTGTTAAAGGCCAGAGCTGACGGCTTTAAGGCTATTAGAACATTCTGCCCCAAGAGGGCAGAATGTTCTACTTACTAAAAGCAAAGGCCTTTCGGAGCATGAGGGGGTTTAAATCCCCTCAGGATCAGAGAGGCCTTTGTTCACAGCAACAGCTGACCGAATCGGATTCGGGGAGTCCAACCAACCAATTACGACAGTTCCGAAAACCGTTCGGACGGACTCCCATTGACTTCAATGGGAGCCTGTGTTACGAGAAAAAAGGGGTAGTCGCAGAAAACCTTTCACCATGTGGCGGGCAGCCCATGGTGCCTGCCACACCATGCATGGTTGGAAAGAGGGGACCCATGGGTACTCCCACGGGCCCCATTTGAAGGCTCCGGGTGAAGGGGGGCCTGCTACGGGTCTCCAAAGTTGGATTCCAACAGCCGATCCGTGTCAGAACATCCAATTCGGAAAAGCTGTCCGAATCAGACATCGTAATACGTAGGTCAGAAATGCGGTCTGTAAACCTGTATGAGTTCCTCCAAATGCCATTCGAACACTTTCCGACTATCACAATCGGTCTGTCGGAAGGCTTTACAAATTGGTCAGAAGGACGGGTTCCGAATCGGATTCAGACAACCTGAATGCAAGTCTGAGCCTTTCCGACCGACATCGTAAGTGGCCAATAAGGATTTCAGCGATATGCAAAAAGGTGATGGTGTGACTATCTATTATACGGAACAACGTACCCTCTGCCAATAGAGTAGCCTCTGCCTGGTCAAGGAACTCCTCTGCAACTAGCAATATCCTTGGGTATTTTATGGCCTTATAGCCCACTGCCAAAACCTATAACAGTATTATACGCGATGAACCTGAGTCATAGGTGTGAGCCTCAGGCAAGGTCCTATAATGAGGTAGGGGGCCTTTAAGAGCAGTATAGTCCGAGGTAGAAGGGCAATAAGGCTTTTAGATTGTTCCACCTACGGACAGTAGAATGTTCTAAATTAAAATAGGAGAAACACACATTGGAATGTTGGAGCAGAAGGTCTGTACTGCCCATTATTGGCCTTGAGCTACTCCATTGTCCTCAATGGAGTGTCCAACATTTAAATGTTCCAATATAGCCTTAGAGCTCGACCTAGCTGGCTCTACCGGCCATTAAATGCCTGCTCCAGCGTTAAAGGCCCGAGCCTTGGCCGGTAGAGCCCACTAGGAGGGCTTTAATGCTATTAGAACATTCTGCCCCTGGATGGCAGAATGTTCTAATTACTAAAAACAAAGGCCTCTCAGAGCCCGAGGGGGTTTAACCCTTTCACTGCTAGGCCTTTCCCCCGCCTGTGCTAAGCCGTTTTTAGGCTATTTGGGGTAGTTCGCTCTTGGGCCCCTGTAACTTTTTGTCCATATAAGGTATCCACGCCAAATTTGCGTCCTTTTCTTCTAACATCCTGAGGATTTTAAAGGTACCCCAGGTTTGTGGATTCCCCTGGAGGGGAAATGAGCCAAAATACAGCAACATTTTGGTTTTTTTAATGCGAAAAATGGGGAAGAAAATGCCTGTTTTTTCCCTACAAATGGTATCAACAAAGCGTTTGTGGTGCTGAAATCACCATCTTCCCAGCTTTCAGGGACAGGCAGACGTTTGTCAGAAAACCAACATTTTCTACACAGCTTTGGCATTTTACTGGGTGATAGCCTATTTTTACGTCGGAAAGTGATACAATTCAGAAAAGTAGACAAAATTCTGAATTTAGCAAGGGGTCATTTGTGTAGATCCTTCAAGGTGTTAGAAACTAACAGTTGAAATAAAAAACTATTGAAATTGAGTTGAAAAAAACAGCAAATTTTTACCTGTAACTTCTTTTAACTATGGCAGATTTTTTAAAGCAATATGCTGTTATGTCCGCTGGACCCTTCTAGTTGTGGTGATATATAGGACTTGTAGGTTCACCAAGAACCTGAGGCCAATAACTGAGCTGCGCCTTGCAATGGATTTTCATGGTGTACTGGGTTTATAGCAATTAATGTGGGAAAATATAAATTGCGTAAAATAGGTATCAAGGACACTTATGTGTTTCCGAAATGGAAATATAGGGGGATATGGACAATGAAGTGGCGGAGCGTGTCGTTAGCCTCCTTGGCTGAACGACATGCTCCGCCACTTCGGGAAACGCAAGGCTGCACCATATGTACAAGAATGTGGAGCAGTCTTGCATTTCCCCCTGTGATGGTGCTAAGTTAACCAATTTAGTGCCAGCGAAGGCACCCTTCCCCCAGAGCGCAAGGATGTCTGCGTGCAGGGGAGGATTGTTTTGTGTAGGAAGGTGTCCTGCACATAAACAATCCTAAAATGCAATTCTGTCACTTTCATGTGTGCTGCTTTATGCTTTAAAGGTTTGTTTATGTGCAGCAAGGGACACCTTCTTGTACATAAACAAACCATGGCATTTTGCTTTTTCCATGTGTACTGCACAAGGCAGCACACATGGAAAAAGCAAACTCGAGGAGAAATAATGCATTTCTCCTCGTTTCGCCAATTTTAGACCAGGGTTTACCTTGTCTTAATTTTGGTGCTGCCTCCTATGTGCGCCACTCTTGTACATAGGGGGCAGCGTCAAATACAATGGGTGTCGTGGTGGAACGCCCACTGCAACAGTAGTTATTTGCACATCTCCAAAATTGTAGGTACTCATACTAGCATGTGAATTATAGGGCATTTCTCAAAATGACTTCTCTTTTACATATTGTCTTATATTTGGAAGGCAGGGACATCTTAAAGATTTTGGGGCTCCTGGGCCAAATGTATTTTGGCGGCCTTTGTTCAGAACAGCTGTGAGAAGTTGGCCTGGTATATGCTGTCTACTAATTAAAGTGGGCACCCTGGACCAGTCCAAACAACCCTTATGGTGCTTTAAGAGGTCAAAAATAACCTTAGAAAGCTATTGAAGTGGTATCTGTAGAGAGCAGCCTTCAGGATTAGTCTTGAAGGAATGTTAAGCAGCTTGTTTTACTAGAATGCAACCTTAAAGCATTGGTTAATTGAAAGGAGAACCACACAGTGGTTATAAAAATATGTATTTATTAATATAACACTCTTTAGTACAACACAGTATCTTCTACACGAAGATAAACACAAAGTACACAATACTATAGCACAGAAACAATAGTAAACAGCACTAATACACAGTGGGCTCCAGGGAAGACCAAACCATGTACTAAAATAGTGGTATAAGAACCACAACTCAAGTCAAGACAGTGTCTAGAGGATGTAGAATTGCTGGGACCCCAAGGAACCACCCAAGGTGAGTAAGTAGGGACCCCCAGAGGATAGGTGCAGTGTGGGAACACGACTTCGTGCTCCTTACAATTCCATGTGGAAGTCACGGTTGAAGTTTTAGAGTTTAAGGACCCTTCCCAGTGGACTCTAAAAAAAAACAGTGGAACTTAGGAGGTTGGAGAGCCACCCTACCCGTGGATACTGTAGTACAAGAGTTACCTATCCCAGGGAAGCGGGGTGCATAAGTCTGAGGTGGCATCAGAAACCGCTGTCGAACCAAATGGAGGATTACGAAGAAGAGCCGCTGCTGGAAGGAAGAAAAGTGTCTGTTGGAATGCAAAGGAGGATTCTTGTCAAAGGGTACCTGAAAGCAGAGGCGACAGAGTCTGGGTCACTCAGGAGTGACCAGCGGCTCGGTAGACAAATGCCCACTGATGTTGGGTACTTCAGGTGCATTGAGGGGGTTCTTGACTCTGCAGCCACGGGCAGAAAGGAGATGTTGAGGACAACCAGGAGCCGGGTACGAGCTGTCCAACGAAGGATGTCGAGTGCTGAGGGGTCAGTGTCCGGCGGGAGCACCAACAATCCTTGGCAACGGCAATCCATGCAGAAGGTCTATGAAGGTTACAGTTTGGACCAGCAACGTCCAGAAGACTCACCAAAGCAAGGGCAAGCCTGGGGCACCCAGGGGACAACGAGAAAAGCAAAGTTGACCCTCGAGTGGACTCACAGGCCGGAGGCACAGGAGTCACGAGAGGATCTCGAGCCCTTTCACCAAACAGCAGCCCACGGAGCACTCGGTGCAAAGAGGCCAGAGTTCTTGGTAGGAAATGGTGCCTGGGGTTGCGGCTACTCAGAGCCAAGAAGCACTTGCTCGGGAAACACCAAAAAGCATATGCAATTGCAAATGAACACAGTGCACATGGGTATGGGTATGGGGACTGCAGCCCCCACAAAGGATTCTGTCTTCAAACCTAGTGAGAGGGCAGCTTGGACCTCGAGGGAAGTAGAAACCCATCTCCTGTGTTGCTGGAGCCTTTGGAGTCCGTGGGAGCTCAGGATCAGTAAACCGGTCAGTCATGATGTGGTGCCTGCAAATGCAGAGGAGTGACTCCTTCACCCCAAAGGAGATATCTTTGGTTGTCCTTGTTGCTCCACAGGTCCTGCACAGAGCCTGTATGGTGCACATGCACAGACGATGCTTTGAACGGAGTGGGAGACAAAGTCAGGCCCAAATGAAGTCGAGCTGAAGTCCAGAGTGTCTAGACAGTCGAAGTTCAGTGGTTTCTGGTTGAGAATCTTGTCCACATAGAATCAAGGGTCCTACAGCCAGGTAAGCCCTTTTGTACCCACAGGAGAGGGTTGGACAGATTCAGGGGACCCTCCCAGGGGAGGGTCTGGACAGTGGGGAGGTTACTCCCATGTCCTTTGTCCCGTTTCTTGCTAGAGCAGGAGCCAACTGCTCCCAGGACTGGTTTGACCTGGACTATGCACAGAGACACCAAATGTGCCTCGCATGCAGACCTTCGTCGATGGCAAGCACACCCACCCAGCCCTAATACACTTCATCCTGTCTGGGAGGTGGTCACACCTCCCTGTGACAGGATGTCTATTGTTCCACCTTCCTCTGCTCGGGATTAGCTCAGCAGCAGGAGAGCAGAAATGTGTCTCTGGTTGGCAGCAACTATTTTGTGTTGTCCAGGACTAGAAGGCTGGTACCGGGAACACCAGGGACCCAATGAAGCTCGCTTCTGAGGGGTGGAATCATACCGTGGGGTATGATGCCAACATGTTTTTTTTTATAATGGTCTTTATTGGCATTTTGTAAAAAACAACAACCAATACAAACAACATGGCCAGTTGCACATAGTAATGTCACATTCCATACATTTGCGAGATATAGTACTGTAAAATGGATTAGTCTAATAATTGCAACAGCCTATAATGAGTAGCACCTATTGTACATCAGTATGGCAGGAAACGTTAAAGTACGATCTTGTCGTCATCGCATCAGGAATAAGCTATCAGATTATGGCTTATGCAGGTGTTCTAGCACTAATAGCTGAAAACGGGCCCCATATGTCTTTTGTCCTAGATGCAGACTGTATCAGCTCCCAAAATGTTGTTAACTGTTTGTGGCTGAAAGTTACGTCTTGGATCCAAGCCTCCACAGACGGGGCTCCCCTTCTCCCCCAGTGCATGGCTACCAGGTGTTTAGCAAAAAGGAATAACAGAGCATGTAATTTACAGTTCACAGCTGGTGTGTCCCTAACATATTCCAAAAGTCCAAGTAATGACTCAGGGTCTTCAGCCGTACCAATTATATCATGGACTGTTGTGAAGATCTTTGACCAGAATGTGGCCAAGCGGGGGCAACTCCAAGTCATGTGTAGGAACGTGGCTGGGGTATGACTATATTTCCAGCAACGGTCATCTGCCCTAATCCCGATGCGGTGTAACTTGGATGGGTTCCTATAAAATCTGTGGATGTATTTAAAATGAATCAACGGCAGCATATAGTTTGGGGACAGAACCGTTAGTTGGCTACAGCAAAAGACCCACTGATCCTCCGTTATCTGGTTGTGCAATTCTGAATTCCAGGACTGAAAGGCCTTGGGTGTCAACAGAGGGGCGGTGCTCTGCATATTATTGTAGATGCGTGTGATGAGTCTGCGAGGTGAGTCTGTTTTTAAAACATTTTCAAGAGCAATCAGTGCAGGAGGAGTGGTGGGGAATGTGTCATGCAGATCCCTACATGTGGCCCTGAGCTTATAGTATAGGAACAGTTCTGAAAAAGGCACTGCACGCTCCTCTAAGGGTTCTGGGGGGGGCTGAATCTGTCCCCCGAATATAAATCAGAGAAGGTGTGCAGGCCGATTTCTTTTGCCAGTGCTCTGCTGGGGCCCTCCCACATAGTAGGTATCATGGGATTATGTGCCAAGGGAATGGACGGGTGTATAGGATTTTGAGATGGGCTCTTTCCCGGAGTCTATCCCACGCCCACCTCAGGGTTTCGACCGTGTCAATGCCATCTCGCGGTCGTGTGTAAGCCTGATATATGGCCACCTGAAAAGGAATTGGCACCGCAACATCCATCTCCACAGCTGTGTGTGGTTGGAAAGGGGTGGGATGTACCCAAAAGTGCAGGAACTGAGCCTGTGCACAGAATGTACACAATTGGTTGTCCGGGCCTCCCAAACCACCATGGGACAAAGGTAGGGTTAACAGTTCCCACGAAATCCGTGCCTGTCGACCCGCCCAAATTATTGTTATTAGTAACGAGCGAATTGAATTTAAAAAAAAGCTTGTGTGAGAGGTATCAGAATATTTACGAATAAATACAACAGTTTCGGCAGAACCACCATCTTCGCTACTGCGATTCTACCCACCAAGGACAGGGGGAGGCCGTTCCACGCCTTAACTTTCTCCTCGTGCCATGAGGCAGTACGGCCATAATTCATGTTCCAAATCTCCTGCATGCTCCTGCTAAGCCAAATCCAAAGGTATTTCACCGCACCGGGCCATTGGCCCATTTGAGTGTATAATCAATGAGGAATGGTGTAGTAGCTTCTGTTAATGAAAATATAGTTGACTTTGCCCAGTTTATATTGATGTCAGATAGGCCTCTGAATTTGATTAGTTCATAGAGGATAGGGGCGGTGTTCGCCGTTGGGTCATTGATGTATAGGGTGATGTTGTCTGCGTATAACGAGATCAGGAGACCTCTTGTGCTGAACCCCAAGCCCCTGTCAGAGTGGTTTTGCCTAATGCATGCCGCCAATGGCTCCATCGCTATCATGAAGAGCAGGAGAGAGAGTGGGCACCCCTGTAAAGTAGGCGTATGAGACTCAAAAAAAGAGGGCTAAACCCCATTCTTTCCATGACTGCAAATAGGTATGACCACTCAAACATTTTAGTGGCGTCAAGGAATACTGCAATTGCTTGCGTGTCAGGGTGCAGGTAGTGTACTACAGTGAAGAAACTTCGAAGACTGTGTGTCGTAGATCTACCGGGGATAAATCCTGATTGATCCAGGTGGGTAATCAATGGAAGCAAAGGCTGTAGTCAGTTAGCCACCAGCTTTGCCAATATTTTAACATCCAAGTTTATTAGTGAGAGTGGTCTGTATGAATCGATTTCATCATTAGGTTTCCCTGGCTTCAGCAGGGTAATAATGATGGCCTCACGCATTGAAGGTGGTAAAATACCTGTGGTCTGGGCCTCTTCATATATTGCAATTAGGTGCGGGCCAGTTCCTCTGCGTATGCTTTGTAAAATGCAGTGGTTACGCCATCAGACCATCAGACCCTGGTGCCTTCTCCATTGGGAGATCCCTAATTCCCTGGGCTACAACCTCTACAGAAAAGGAGAGGTCCAAATATTCCCTGTGCCCACATCCCAGCCAAAGCAGCTCCAGGGAGTCCAGGAAAGGCTGAAGGCCCTCCTGCACTGAACAATGTGTGGCAGTGTACAGACTTGAGTATACCTGTGTAAATGTATCCAAGATTTCTTCTGGACCTCTAATCGCATGCGAACTGTCTCCCCGGATCTCAGTAACATATGTAGTGGAGCGAGGGGCGCATATTTGCAAGGGTTCTCCCTGGCCTCCTGTCCCCCTCCCCATACCTTCTGGCTTGTGTGTGCTTTAGCAAAAACGTCAGCTCTCGCTGAGCCTCCTCCTCAAATCTCAGCAGTTTTTCTTAATTGAGCTATGAGGGTGGGGTTGTCAGTGGTGTAGAAGTATGTTTCGAGCTCCATGATGCGTTTCTCAAGGGATGCAAGTGTACCCCTGATTGCCTTCAGTACCCCGGCTTGACGTGCTATGCATTTACCCCTGATGACCACCTTGAAGGCCTCCCATAATGCAGCCTGGGTTGAGACCGAGCCAGTGTTCAGATTAAAATAATCTACTATGTCCCCCTTTATTTCCTCTTTGAAGGCCTTATCCAATTGGGCATTAGGGGGTAGCTGCCAACTAAAAATTTTGCTAGGTGAATTTGGCATATTAGGGCGTAGGAGGCAAGGAGCATGGTCAGACAAAGATTTGGGGAGGTGAGAAATTTTGCATGTCCATGTCGCCACATCCCGTGATACCAGCCAATAATCTAACCTGGATCAGGCCCTGTGGTGCTCGGAAATACATGTGCCTTCCATAAGTGTGTTTGTGGCAGTGTCACCATATTTCAATCAAATAACCATCCGACATAACAGCATTTAACGTGACACTTGCGTTAGGATGAAGGGAGCGAGACAGCCCCTTCCTAGCCATCGTGTCATCAAGCACTGCATTAAAGTCCCTTTCCCAGATGATAGTGTCACAACTTTTTACTCTAATTTTGGCCCAAATGTTTTGAAAAAATGTGGGGGTCCGTAAACTGCCGCTATTGCCACCCAGACTCCACCCAGGTCCCTAAGTAGTACGATATATCTGCCCTCTGAATCAAGGTGAGATTCTCACACCTTCCAGTCCAGACCCTGCCTCACAAGCACTGCCACCCTTCAAGAGTAATTTGAATATATGGAGAATTAAACATGTCCCCAGCGCCTGTGCTTTAGCCTAGTGGAGGGCATGCTGTTCAAGTGCGTCTCCCCGATTCACGTACGAAGCCAGGAACAGTCTTCCCCGACGCCCTCGCTACTCCAAAGATTCAGTCCTTAATTGCTACCAAGGATCTACCCCCGGTACCTACTCTCGATACCTTGAAGGATTCCCTAGCCTTGGGTCCCGCCGATGCTCCCCCTGTGACACGGCTGTTATACCGTACCGCGTTACTACGACGAGGTTTAGCCATCCCTGCTTTTGGATCAACCGATGCTCCCACTGTGACACTGCCTTCCTTCTCCCCTTCACTGCTTTTAGTTCGACAACCTGGTCCTGAAGATGATCCTGAATCGAAGGACCGAAACGCCGTCGACCGTTCAGCGCAAATAATAGCGCATCGTTCTCTGTGGTTCCTCCTAATAATTGTCTTCATTGAAAAATGTGCTTATTCATTACTAGAACCACCAACACTCACTGTATATATCTTTTTACCATTCTTATGTTGCGTCGTCTTCCACTGATTACACATTGTCACTTGCGTAGCCACTTTGTGTGTCACCGACACATTTAAGCACCAACTCCAATTCGGGTTGCCTACAGTGCTGTTACAACTGTGCTTTATTTCATTTTATTTTCATGTTATAAATATATGATGCCAAGTGCACTATTCCAAAAATTCTTGCCTGAGTCTCCCTTTTTCCTCCCTGCAAATGTCTTGTACATGCATCTATAATTGTCCAGCATAATAATTGAGATTTGTTGTCCTTTACCTCTTGTAATAAGCAGAAGTCAATGTGATGCTTTAATAAGTAGGAGTGAACTAATCTGGTCTTTCTGTAATCGTTCAGACCACGAATGTTCCAGGTTAAAAAGCTTAAACTCGAGATACCACAGCTGTTTTTGTCTGATGTGATACCATGTTGTGGGCTTTCAAGGCTCGGAACCACCTAACGGCCAAACGGTGTGAGTTTTTGGCATGTGTGCCATGATTCCCACCCCTGTTGCAACCTGAATACAATATGTGTGGAGTCCGCAGTTCCCCTGTATGGTTCTTCTGGCTAAGTGGCAATAATCTGGCTAAGAACATAACATTAAATTCCCCCCTTCCACTCCAACCTCCCAAACAGGTTGTGTTAAACCTTCCCCCTTTAACATTGACAACAACAGATTGTTCCCCGGTTTAGGGCAAAACAACTGCCGGGAGCTCTCCCTGGGGGGCGCGGTGTCGCCGGCAAACACCCCTACATAAAGCAGGGTGGCCAAGAAAAAGGCAGAGGGCCAAGACTATAAAACATGGGTTGCATACAAAGAGCCCGCTGCTGCCGATGAACAGGGCAATCATCCTACCCCAACATCAAAACTTTAGCATGTCCCGGCTAGGCCCGGGCAAAACAGGATCACAGGTACAGACAAATAATTGCAGAGCCCCAATTATTCATTACCACTCAGTCTGTCTTCAGATGTGTTCCCAGCATGTGAACTGTGTGCGTACTTCCTACCTCCAACATGTTTAGTGAATTTCAATGCAGATTTGGCATCCGTGAAAAAATGTGCCGTACCCTCGTGTGTCACCTTAAGTTTGGCAGGGTACAGCAGAGAGTAGGGGATTTTAGCCTGAAGCAGAATGAGTTCTGCAGGCAGGAACTCCCAGCGTGCTGCCTGCACCACCGGAGTGAAGTCAGGGTAAAAATAAATTGTGTTCCCTTTATGTGTTATGGTCCCACGCTCCCTTGCAAGTCTCAGGATGAGGTTGCAGTCCCGGTAATTCAAGATCCAGGCCAGGATAGGTCTAGGTGTAGCTCCGACTGGAGGCTTGGGTCCCAATGCGCGGTACGCTCTCTCGACCGCAAACACCACTGAGAGATCAGGGTCAAAAAGCTCTCACAGCAGCTCAGCAATGTAAACCTCCATTTTAGATATGGCAGTTGTCTCTGTAATCCCCGTGATCCTCAGGTTGTTTCGGCAGGACCGGGCTTCCAAGTCCTCATTCTTTGCCCTGATCAGTCTCAGTACTTTGTCCATATGCAGGAGCTGGTCTTTTGTTTCGACCTGAAACTCGTAGAAGTCTGAATTACGATTTTCGAGAACATCTAACCTTGTCTCGTGGGTTCCCACCTGTTTTTTGACTGCGTCGAACTGAGAAGTCTGTGACCAGAAACAACTTTGGAATGTTGCTTTACAGGCTTCTACCGGACCGTAGAAGCCCAGAGTACTCTATGGAGTGCTCCACATTCCAATATTCTAATATCCCATATATTATGACCACTTTGTATTGTGAATAGATGCTGATTTAGGGGCTTTTATTGGATGACTTGTAGACAGATATAGAGTTATTCCACTTTGAAGGGAAAACAATTGCAGCACTTGGTAACTAGATCAAACTAGACATAACGAGAAAAGCTATATCTGTTCAGCCTTGATGAGCAATGCAATTATTTGCTTGATTTCATTATATTTTGTAATGATATTCTACAAATGAGTGTTCTCTCAACTACAACAATGTAATCTGTAATTATTTTGATATGGAAAGCAAGTGGAGATTTAGCCCATTTTGAAAAGTATCAACCTATATATTTAATAAGGCTGTCAATATGATCTATACCACCATACATTTTGAAAGGCTTATTCCCTTGATGGGAACTTCGATTCACTCTAAACAGAAGGGGCTGATTTCAGAGAGGACATTATCTTCTAAGTTAGACAGGATGGATGCTTACATAATAACTTACATCTAGCCTCATGTGTTTTTTAGAGTCTAAAATCTATTCGCCCATGCTAACTAGCTGGTGACATGAGGCAGTTACAAATGTTTTAGCTTCAATTTGTAGCACCACACTACGGTGCTTGTTATAAGTTTGGTGGCTTTGTATCCCCTTTCTTACAGGTGTGGGACTGCACCTAGTAAAACCAAAAATTTTACTGAAGACATTTTCCACCAGCTTTCAGTAGCTGAAAAACTTCTGTGGAATAGGCCATAGATTAGGGAACCACAGGCGATAAAGGACCTGGCATTCTGAATCCATCTGACTATTTCCCAGTCCAGGGCTCATGATACACAGTAACTAGGGAAAACAGCAACTGGGCAGAATCCTTAACCTCAGACCAGTAGCTCTCCCTTTAAATACCAGCATCTCACAAGGAGGAACATGAAATGTAACAATATCCCCATCGTCTGCTAGATCAAAGGAGAGCCAATAATTCAGTCCAAAATGACATGTGACAAATTTTCATGAATGATGGCAAGCACTGCATCTGCGATGGAAATGGATGTATAAATGGAGACCTGAGAGCCAATTTACTGTTCTGAAATCCATGTAGAAAACTGCATGGTTTTAATGCATGTGATAAACTTTGATGAAATAATAAAACAACTTTCAAATCTATCTCTTCACACACAAATCGTTCAACTTCCAGAATGTTCTTCTTTTCCTTTCAACTGTTTCGTGGTTAATTCAGCCCAGAATATAATTTACCTCGAATGCTAAACAAAAAGGAGTAGATGAACTGTGAGTAAGACACTTTGCACGGCCACATAAACATCATACGAACAGTGGCGGCTTGTAAGTTTTGGAGGGAGGGGGCAGATGTGAGAGGCACACATACACATAACACTCACAGCCATGCATTAACACATGCGCACACACACAAACACATCCAGTCACAACACTCTTTACGAAACATTCATACATACATACATGCATGCACCAAACATTAATTTAAAAAGAAAACACACATTTACCTGCAGCCAGCTCTGCCTCGGAGGTTCCAGGAGGTGAGACTGCTGACCCCACATCATTCTGTGATGAAATGTCACTAATTGACTCTCGACCCTGGGCGCTTCAGGGCTTACAACTGAAGCGCCCAGGTGCAAGGCAATCAGTGACGCTATTCCTTGTCACTGAGGAGAGGGCCTCAGGGACCTTTGTTGAGCTGAGGATGTTATGCCCACAGGAGCTGTGACTTCCTCAGACCAGCAAAGTTCAGCTCAGGCAGCCAGGAGCAGGCGCATTTTGCCCATGTCTGGCTCCTGGCTGCCTGACCTGAAAATGAACGGTGTCTGTCAGGCTGACTTTTGTTCCGCCTGACAGACTCTGTTCGTGAGGGGCAAAAGGTGGAGGGGCGTGGCCCCCAAGCCCCAATGGACCAGCTGCAGCTGCACATGAATAAAAAAATTAAGTTGACATGTTATGACAATAAGTAAAAAAGACGACCTTTTTCATAACTATTTCTTCACTCACACAAGATGTATCACAAGACATTTGGAACTTTTTTATCGCCTTTAACAACCATTCTGCCAGACCTCAGTTTACTGCCATTGACTCCCCACCGCTGCTGTTCATCTTCTGATTTTCCTCACAGTGGAAGTGATCCTCATACACAGCATGGTGGTCATATAGTTCTAATTCAAAACCTGCCTCCTGTGCCTCGCTCACCCTCATCTTTTCACTTAACTTTTATTGCTCGAAATTGAAAAAGTGTTTACCTTGGTGCTTTGTTACATAAGTCAAAATGAAAATGCTAGCTATACTTTTTCAATCTCGTCTTAGAAAAGGAAGTCTATTCAGACGTTATACAGGCAGATATGTCTTATGTTCATGACATGAAATACCTGACTTCTACATATAGCTTCAGTTTAAAGCAACCTGCCACCCAAGTAAGCTTCACACGACAATAATTTCTATAACAATTAAAAAAATATTCTTAACTATCTAACTTCTAATGAGGGATCCCCTTTAATCCTTATTGAAAATAATTACATATATGCAAGACATAACCATGGCTGTGCATAGTTGTTATTCCCCAGGTGGAATTGAGCAAAGCTTACAACTTTTGAAGTTGGCAATATTTTTACATTTTTAGTTTGCAATCACATCTCTGGAAAATCACTTCCAGCAAAAATGCTTTTTAGCCAAAATTATAGCATGAAAGTGAAATTGAGCAGCTATTTTTTTTGCAATAAACTGAACATAACTTCTACAGATTTTTACTTATTTTGTGGCGTAGAAAGGCTGCAAGATGGTAACTTAACAGCTTTTTAATTCTTCACTAACCTAATGAATTGTCAAAAACTTTGCAAAGTTTCTTGCACACTTTCATGAAAGGTGAGGAACCAAGTGGAGCAACTATGTGCAGCTCAGTGATTAGGAGCCTGCAGCTGGGTCTGCCAAATGCCATGTTCGCCAAATGACTGATTCTACTGTATGCCTCTTTCTTCCACCACCATAATATTCATGTCTCTTTAACTCACTCTTGTAGGTTATTCTCTATGGTTTCTCCCTTTTCCACTGTTTTCCAATATTCTCTTCCTCCATATTTCTCCCTTTTCTTTCTTTCTCTTGCTTACAGACAGTTTAACAATGGAAAACAAGCACTGAGCCCCAAAATAAGCGCCAATGTCACCACACCTGCAACCACCAGTACAATATCAGCAGAATATCAGGCTCTTCATTTGTGCCAAATTTCTCTTTAGCTCAAAAACTTCACCGACCAATAATTTAAAAAATGGCATTGAACAAAATGTGATGCTCTTGGTATTGTAGACTAAGCCCTTATGTCAAAATGTAATCCGACAACAGTTACTACAACTACATCAGCTACCAAAATGTATGTCATGAGTTCTGAACCTCATCTATGTGCTTTGGATTTCATGCCAAAAATATAGACCCTCTATAGACCTTCCACGCTCATGCAAAGGGAGTAGCGACCTCGGAAATAAATTTGCTTTAATTTGCGTTTTAATCAGCTTTTCATCTGAATTATTCAAACCACATATATTTTGATTTCTACATAAAAGAGACAATAATTACAAGTTAGATTTTAATTACATCATGCACATTCAGGTTCAAATTGCGATGCAGCTCGTAAAGGATCCGACCGATGGTCAGAGCCTTACTGGCCACATCGTAATGGGCCGCTTGGTTTACTTTCCCACCGCGGCATAATGATGCTTGCGGTCGGAAAGTAAACCAACCGCCATACCAGCTGGCTTCCGAAGGGCTCATGGAGCCCGTCAGCCAGTCGGAACAGGCCTCGTAATCCCAAAGGGTGGGCCTTTCTGCCCTTGGGATTATGATTCACAGTTTCCAACATGGTTTCCATGCCGGTCTGTCCGACATGGAAATCATGTCAGAAAGTGTGATTGGGGATCCCCAGCAGGGCCCCCTTAGGTCAACGGTCTCTGGTAGGTGCCTGTCACAGGGTGCAGGGATGAACAGCATCTCCCATTTCTCAATGGGAGCTTGTTTTACTCCCATTGAGAAATAGAAGTATGCAACCAAATAGTGTTTGTCGCATTGTGATTAGTCGGTCGGGACTGCTGACCAGAGGTCGGTCAGTCCCAGGAACAAAACATCGTAATCAGGCCCTTAATGTTCACATTGTATTTATGTTCACATTGCTTGCAGTTAGGCTTAATCTGGATCTATTTAAATATCTTGAGTAAAATGTTTTCACAGTTCTGATGAAAGTGTGGAGTCAAGGTCATCTGTTAGTATTTAAGACTATTTCAATTGGTAACTGGAAGCCCAGTGGGAGCGCTGATCGAAAATAGTTCACGTGCTAGTATAATTAGTATTTCGATGATTATTTGAGATATCTTACTACAGCAGTTCCTTTTTGGAATTTCAACTTTGCTAAGTAGGAAAGTCCCTTGCAGTTCTCCTGAGCGATAAAATATTCCCCTCTTCAAGGCAAGTGGCTGAGGCAGACAAACATGCTCTAAATATACCATCGTCATAGGTGATGGTTGAGCCACAGGACTGGTAAACCATATCAGGTCACACGAAGGCACCATGCTACAAATGAGCAGCTTTTGAATAAATGATATTACCTTTATGTAAATCTACTGTAGATGTGAATTAATTTAAAGCAACTAATTAATAATCCACTTTAAAAGGCTACATTTACCTTGATTTACACTGTCTAGGAAGTCTGTTTTCAAATTACAAGTCTGGCAGTCCAAGGACCGTCAGACTCACACAGGCACGGCGGTGGCGGTAAAGCCATCGCCGTAACGACAATCAGACCCCCATTTATAAGTTGGGTGGTCGGTCCACCATTGTACCGCAGCAGCCACCAGGGAACCACCATTCCCAGGCGGTGGCACAGCGGTCAGTGCTTCAGTAAAAAGCTGGTTTTATTTTTTTTTAAGGACCGCCATGACAGGGCTGGTGGTCCTGAAACATAGGGGGCCACACAGGGCCCCCTGTTGGCCATGTGCATGGGGATGCATGCTGTGCGCCGCTGTATTCATGCACCCCAGTTCCTGCATGGCATGGACTTTACAGTCCATGCCATGCAGGAACTTTTTGTGGCTTTCCCATTTCAGCGCCCAAAAAAGCCCGTCAGAGACATGAGAAACACTCGTAATCTGGCAGGCAGGTGACAGTAAGTCTTGGTGGTATGGGAGCGTGGCGGTGCAGTACCAACTGCCCCCGCACTGCTGCATCAGGCCCTTAGTAGTCACACCTTTAACAGTGTATGTTTTCCATCAGAAACACATATTTTATTGTTGACTGTTTTTCCCCCAAAGCTAAATATTTTAAACATCAAGTGCTCAAATGTAAAAAACTAAATCATAATGTCATCTATCAGTTTACCAATGCTGTTGACAAAAATATTTTCCCATGAAAAAAGTAATAACACAATGACTATTTCCTACAATTTCATACCTTGTGAAGCAAGGTTCAAATGACTGCTCCAGTCACTCCAGAGTCCTGGACCATGAATTCTCTTACCACGCACTTGAACCAAATGTGAAGAACCTTGCCTTGTTGTTCCTAGGGTAACACAATTTCTTCTGACAGTTTCTACAACCTGCAAAATTAGAGCAATATTTTTAAGTTTGGTTTTGATTGTGGCAATTATTGAAAACAGACATTTAAAATTTCAGCATCCAGTTGGAACACTGTGTGTCATTGCTGTAAGACTGCTTCAAGCCCTGTTGGTGATCCACACATAATCAGCACAGAAAAAGTTCTCAGGACAGAGCAAATGAGAAGCTTGAAGGGCTACAATATGTGAATTAAACAGCTGATGATAGAGTGTTTGGCCGGCCCTGACCCAAATTTGTTGTTCTGCTTTGAGCACTTCTTCCTGTAACCTCTAAACTTCCTCCCAAGTGTCAACCATGGACAACAACAGATTGCAATCAGTGGCATCAGAATGTTCAAAGGTGTATGAATTCAATATGCAGTGCCTTGCAGTTTTATCAGCATATTTGTTATTCACTTTCACAGAATCATTGCCTTGTCTATGAGCAGCACATTTTAACACAGCAATTTGGGCAGGCAGTTTCAGAGCCTTTAACAAGTTTCTCACACTTTCACCATTATGGATAGGTGACCCAGAAGAGGTCATGAATCCGCATTGGAACCAGAACTGCACAAAGTCATGAACATTAAAGCCATACTAACTATTGCTGAAAATCGTCACCACAGCATGCCCTGGTAAGAGCAATAAATTCTGCCACCTTTGCTGAAAAGACTCCTGGAAGCCAGGAAGCTTCGACCACACCTGAGACAGTACCGACAGTTTAGGCAGCTCTCAGGTTTCTTTTATGGTCTCGTAAGCAAGAGCCATCAACAAACAGCACATAATCTGATTCTGGTAGTGGCACATCTTGTATGTCAGGTCTCGGCTTGGTGCATAGTTCAGTAACATCAAGGCAGTCATCTTCTACTTCACCTTCAATCATATAATTCCCAGAAAGGGGCAGTAGGGTATCAAGATTAACTACAGTACAACTCCTAAGGGACACATTTCCAGCACCAAGGATGACTTGTTCAAACTTGGTAAGCCAACTATTAGTAAAGTGCTGTGTCCGAGTATGGGTTAGAAACACCTCAAACGAGTGGGGTACAAAAACTGTCAAGAGTTGATCCATAACAATGATCTCGCACTACTCGATGCTACTGCTAATGGATGCAACAGCTTTAATACAGCCAGGCAAAGCAGCAGCGACGGGGTCAAGTGTGGCAGAAAAATAAGCCGCAGATCTGCGAGCATTGCCATGCATTTGGGTTAGCACTGAAAGACCACAACCCTCTCTCTCACTATAAAACAAAGCAAATAATTTATCACAATCAGGTACTGCCAGTGGCAGGTTGTGGCAGAGAGATCTCTTAGCTCTGAGAAGGCATGCATATAGCTACTATCCATGGTACCAGATCTGACACGTCTTTGTTTGTCAGCCCCTGTAAAGGCTTGGACATCAGTGAAAAGTAGTGAATCCACTGTTGACAGTAGTCAACCATTCCAGAAACATTGTGACTTCTTTCTGGGTAGCTGGTGGATTCATTCTCAGAATTGGTGAGATTCTCTCTTGTGACACATTCCTTGCTCGTTTCTCAATGTGATGTCCTAGATACAGGACTTCTTTCTTACAGAACTGTAATTTAGTTGGAGACACTTTATGTCCATTCTCAGCTAAGTGGTTCAGCAATGCAATTGTGTCATGTTTGCAAGCCTCCTGCATATTTGACACCACCATTAGGTTATCAATGTATTGGACCAGAACTGAGTGATAGGGAATCACTAAGGACTCTAGATTCTTAATGAGTATCTGGTAAAAAATTGATGGACTCCCCATATACCTTTGTGGAACTCAGGACCATGCCAAGACACGGCTGCCGAAATGGAAAGTGAAGAGAAACTGACTATCCTCATGCAATGGTAAAGAAAAGAGCGCTTGGCACAAATCAAAGACAGAGAACCACTCGGCCTCACATGGAATCTGAAACAAAATCACAGCTGGATTCGGTACACAGGAAAACAAGGAACGAGGATGGAGTTAACCTTTCGCAAATCTTGCTGTTGGGTTTCTGCAAACCCATAATGGGTCAGTAACATGGACTCCCCTGTTTCAAAGGGGTTTATTAGTAGTAATAAGTAGTGATTTACCACTAGTAATAAGGCCACAAACACAATGAAAGGGTCAGTGAAGGTCTCAATAAATGATTCCCTTGCTCAACTCTTAGTAGCTGGCAATAAGCAGGCAGGCGTAACTTAGGAGACTGGTATGTAAAGCATTTAAAATACTGATAAATTAAATAAGTAAGACAAGACACAGAATAAAAACCCAACTTCAATTTATACCAAATAGGTTTTATTTTTATGAACAAATTGACACCAACCGACAAAAACCCAATGTAGGGAACCGGAGATATGAATGTTTAAAGAATAAACACTTTCTAGTCCTTAAAATTCAATAGAGCCACTTTGGGACATTTGGTCGTGCTTCACCGGGACAAAGCCAACGTTTGAGGCTGACCACGAAGGAGCCCTGGTCGGATACACTAAACGAAAGGCCTCAGTCAAAAGTTTACCTTTGGACTTAGAAACTTTTCTGGAGGATTTTTCTCTCGAGGTTGAGCGGTCCCCTCCAGCAGGCCAATTTCGATGCAACATTGCCTGATTGCTTCTCTGCGAGGCCTCAGTAAAATCCTGGAAGTCTGGAGCTCCTGGAGCTTTCAGCAGGATGAACCTGAAATCCAATTCGGGTTGCAGTTGAAGGTAGCTGGCTTGACTCTTTACGTCGAGTGAGTCCCCTTATGGAGCTTTTTCCAAAAATTGCTCTAAATGTCTCCAAACTTCTGGAACTTCTTCCTGAAGTTCCTCTTGAGTCATCTAAGTGTCCAAAACACCGATCCAATGGTCTGGAATTTCCTAGATGGTCCTTGGGATGTTTGGATTACAATTACCACAATGCACCTGGCCAAATTCTTAAAAGTTCACTGGATGCACTCCAGGATGGGGACTCTTGGTGGAGATGACGCAGGTGGGCTCTGTTAACCTGTAGCTTTCAGGCAGTCCACTCCTTAATCCTTCTTGAAGCGTGGCAAAGTCGATAGGGTTGTAGTACCAGATTGTTCAACAGGTGCAGTCCTTCAGATTGCAGTCCTTTGGGTGCAGATCTACATTCCAACAGACCATCCTTCTTCTCCTGGTAGTTTCAGGCTACAGATCTAAGGAGCTATGCAGCTCTTCCATATTTATCAAGTGTTCCTGGACGTCAAGTGGGGGGACCTCTGATCAATGGGATGCAGGGTGTAAACCAAGTGCATGACCACTTCCTCCAAAGTGTGGCATATTCTTGTCCCAGAAAGTACTATTCCCTTAAAATCTAAAATGGCAAAGTCTCTCCAAAGAGCTGGATCAGCCTAACCCAATCTACTGGTGTGGATAATACTCCTAAACACATCCCTTCCAACCCTCTCCCTAATCTAATTACAGGGTTTCCTGTGTGACTGGGGTGGCAGGATATGGGGAGTCAGCCTGTGCTATCCAAAAGTGTTATTCTTTCTTTGAAGACCAGTTTGGCTACCCCTCACCCCCTTCCTGCCATCTCTTAAGCAGCTTGTACTTCTCCCTCCACAGGGAACTCATTGTCTCTCTAGCAGGGTTTTTTGCACCTCATTAGAACAGCCTAGTCAGAGACTGGCCAATCAGGAGAGAGCAGATGGAAGGCTGGCTTTTGACTTGCAGAAAAGAAAGTTTAATAACTTTCTTTCTATCATAGCTATTATAAATCTAACAGTGGCAAGTTGTTGAATTTATCTTAACTATTAATTTGATACCTTGAAGCGTATATTTACATGGCCTCTATAAATATTTATACTTAAGTAAAATATCACAATATTAGCCTATGGAGCTATTCTCTACAATGAGGAAATACGAAAATTGCAGTTTTTCCCACATCAGGGCTTATAAAACATCTTTTATAATGTCCCCTCTTATACTTACAAGGCACCCTACCCCTAGGGTGACTTAGGTGTAAAATTAAGGTAGATTACTACTTTGAAAGTACCTTTAATTCCAAAGTCGAATTTGCATATAATTGCAATTTAAAAGCAGCCTGCAAGGCAGGGCTGGCTTTTAAAATGACAGTGGTGCACACTCCAGTGCAGGAAATCTACTGGGCCTCTAAACCTCCCTGCCCTATTCTATACTGGGGACTTATAGGTAGTTTGAATCCCTCTGGGCTTATTATATATTAGGGACTTACAGGGGTTGGTCATTGCCTAATTGTAATTAAACCAAATTACCATGTACTTTTGACACAGAACACAGGCCCTGGGTCTGATTAGCAGGGCCCAAGGCACAGTCAGAGTCAGAAAACCAGCACCTAATAGTCACAATGGGGGCACAAAGTGGGAGGATACTGCATACAGGTCCTGATTTCTCACATCCCCATAATCTTGTTCAGAATGCCTTTCTCGATCATTGAGTCAATCACATGTATAAATCCAGCAATGGTTTCAGGGGTCACATTATATTGTGGGTTTCTCAGGTACTCAGCATTTGGCTTCCCAGTAATGCAGACTGGTTCAACACCTCTGATAAGTCTGATTTCTTTACCTGGAAAGTTCAAGACTCCAGGTAACACTGCATCTCTCAAATCTGGTGACAAATTGTCTTTCATCAACATGGCATACATTTTGATTTCTGATCCTGTCGTAGAAGTTTAAAAATGATGTCCTCATCATTGGTCTAGAACTCAATCCCAAGTGGGGTACAGTAAATGGAACAATTCACCTTGCACAAGAGGTCTCTTCCACGCAATTACACAGGAATAGAATCAAACACCACAAATCGGTGATGATCCTCAAAGGACCCTATCTTGATAGGTATTGCTTCTGAAACTGTGCCAGTTATTTGTTTTTTGCAGCTCCTACGGCTTGGACTATTTGTCCCGAGAGTGGTATGTTGGGAACTTCTATTTTTCTTGCAGTAGAATGGGTAGCACCAGTGTCAATGAGGAATGAAACAGGATTCCCAATAAACTCACCATCCACATATGGACCACTCCGGCCTACCGCTAAAGTTGTAACAAGTATGCAATCCTGCTCCCCTCTAAAGGCCCGTCATTGCAACAGGTCTGAGCTAAAATCATCTGCTTGGATCATGGAGTATTGTTGGAATATACCCTGAGTCACAAAGGGGTTCGTTTTTAAATAGGGGCCTGATCTGCATTATATTTCTGGACATTTGCAACATTTGCATTTTGTTGTGGCATTGGGGCTTGTGGGACTTGCATCACCTGAGCTTGTAGCACATTGAAATTTAGCTTCTGAATTCTCTGTCTCTGTACTTGTTGTGTCTGAACCACATCGGTTCCCTGTGACTGCATAAATACACCATTCTGAACCTGATTTCCATTAACCAAGTACCAGCATTAAACCTGCATTCACATTTCCAATGTCCCAACCTGCCGCAAACGTGCCAGGGGATAGTTTTCTTCAATGTCGGCACATCAACACCTTGTTCAGGTAAATTAGGACACGTGGTCCTCTGCCTTGTGGTTGAAATGCTTGCTGTTGGAACCCATTAACACCTTGCATCCTAGGAACTCCCTGTCGATTCACTCCCTGCATGGGAACTGCATTCTCAATAAATGTCTGATTCTGACCTCGCTGAGCAACCTTCATTTGGGCTATTATTAATATCTCCTTCAATTTCTTATGTTTTATCTCCAATTCATCTCCACAATGCTTTGCATATCTTAATATTTCGTCAGTGGACTTGCTCTGCCAACAAATTAATTGCTGCTGAATCATGGAATTAACCTCAGGCTTCAAACTGAACATGAACCTGGAAACTAAATGCCAGCTATCTTTTGCCTCAATAGCCTTGGTTACACTGAACAGTTTGAATATCTGCAACAATCTCTCATAGTAAGTATGTATTGACTCTGTGATTTCTTGGGTCATTCTATCAGTTTTTAAGAGATTTTTGATTTCCAAAATGTAGTCACCTGATTGTACTTCTTCATTACCAGTGCTGAATGAGCATGTGATTGAGGATGTCTCTTCGGCTCCACATCAGGCCAATCCTCAGCAATTTTGCATTTGACTCACAGATCACCTGGAACCACAATTTCAAATAAATATCCAAATCTTTCCATAAAATCTTTGATATTTTCACAAATGATCAAACTGTCTTTACCATTCCACTGGATTCTCTCTCAATTTTGGAAAATCATTTCTGAAGGATGCAAGATCCAATCTACTCCATGGTATACGGACATACCCACCATCAGGCACCTCTCTCATGAAAAGCATGTGTACATCCTCCTCTTTCTCCATCTGTAACCTCACTTTCTTTGGTTCTTTTTTCTTTGACCATCCACCTTCCTATTTATCTAGTTCACTCCATTTTCGAACATAGGTAATTTATTCCTTAATCTTCAATTTCAATCCAGATGGACGCATGTTTGCGAGATCTCTGCCACTAAAGCTTAACATCTAACTTCTTTGAAAGACTTTGGATTTCTATATATATATTCCATGTCTTTGAGTCAATTCAGATAACACAAGGAGATGATGGACGGAGCACTGAAACGTTTCAGACACTCACCCCAGTCACAGATCTGGGTTGAATCCATCATCGTTTGTTAGCTCACTTCGCCACTCCAGTTCAAACCCAACTATATTCAAATTAGTATTGACCCTGTGCGTCATGGGAATTCAGACAACTTGTCGTGAACCTGTCCTGCATGTTTGGTAATGTCTTTGAAAAGGAAAAATAGTTCATCATCCTGGTATTCATTCATTCGTGATAAATCAAGAGTCGCAGTTATAATTTAATCTAATTCTACTTTCAAATTGGCCACATCCCTAACCCTTTCTCTCTCTAGGGCCTAAGCAATTGTCCCACTAGTTCCAGGATTTCCACTACTCGTAGGAGTGTCTTTTCTTCTGAGCCAGTCATCATATTCTCAGCCAGAAAGACCTGGTTGTTCTGCTGGGGTATTAAGAATGATCTCTCTACTCTAGGTACCGCTACTCAAAGCAGGCAGTGAATTCAGAAGGGACATGTCAGAAGTTGGCGTTCCCATAGATATCTCTGCCCTAGGGGTACAGTAATTCATCATTGGTGGGGCAGTTGTGTTGGGCATGACAAAGGATGACGGTATCTGAGGAAACCTCCTGCTCAAGTTGAACCCTGACTAATTCAGTGTAGGATCTGCACTTGCAGCACTTGGGGTAACCGTGTTTTCTTGTTTTGGAACCATAGGAGGCTGAAGAATGGATCTCATTGTTGAGCCCACTGAATTGCTAGCTGTGGCATTCATTCCTCTAGGAGCAGCCAAAGTATAGGTGGTGTCTCCTGCTACTCCAGCCTCATACAAAGGAACAACAGGACCAATTGTGACAGAAACAGTCAATAAATCTGGGGCATTTAGAGCATGCAACGTTGAATGGGCTGTCATTGACGAAGTCCCTCTCATTGAATTTGGATTAATAGGTACATTATTTGCTCCACCAGTCTGGGTGTCATTGTATGCAGGTGGATAATTTAACAGTAACTCAGTTATAATATCATCATCTATATCGCTGCCATTGTCCTCAGCTGCATTCCCTGTGTCGTCTGTCTCTTTATTCTTATTCTTTTTCTTTTCCTTACCTTTGCCTTTCCCTTCTTTCTCACTCATCAATGCATTATATAGTCTAGCTCCCTCTATTATGTCAGTTCTCCAAGATTACTGTTCTGCATCCAATCTAGCATCCACACAGGTGCGTACAGCCTTTTTGACCTGTCCGTGAAATCTGTCTCTGCCTAAGACGAGCCATATGTTCCCAGGTTTCAGGGCTTCGCACTGTGTAGGCCCAGGAGGCAGCTTCATTTCATACATTTCCTTTTTAAATGCTCATCAATTCTCAAATGAAATGTCCCATAACGGGGAAATTGCTATGCACTGTCTTTCTCAGTGATCCCATTGTGCAAGCCAAACACATGTGTGAAGACCCACGGCTACCGCCATAGTAAGCCCTGGCATATGCTCAGGTCGTGCGTATTCTCCCTTTCTAACTGGCACAGTCACATCTCCCTTCACCTGGCTTTGGAATGCTTTAAAGAATTTCACTTTCAATCAGAATATGCAGCATTCACAAATGACTTTCCGTTGAAAACCAGGAAAAGAATTTTCACCCACAATTCTCTTTTTTGGCGATTATAACCAATACCAGTGCATCTCTCTATGATGTATTCAACAAATCCCAGCACGACTCTACACCAACGGACCTATACCAGTGCGGCACACCATGACGTCAATCTCACTCCTTGAAGCAGCTCACCCTCCTTACAGTTTTTCTCAAGCATGTTCTCTAAGCATTTCATGCAAACCAATGCAAGCAACTTCAGCAACTACCTCTGTCTGCTCCACTGAAGAAATGAAAGATTATTCATACACACAAGAGGCACTTTGGAACATCACTTTCAGACCTATTCTGACATTCACTTCTTGTGAAACGGCGACCAGTGGGATCTCACTCTGATTGATACAGTTATTCTCTGTGGACTGAGGTCACCTAAACCACCCACGTCTCATAGTCACACAAAGTAAATTCCCTATCTCAATAATGCTGTTGACAATGTCTCAGGACAAGCACCACACACAGCAGACAACTACTCCCTGTGTCTTCTGCACTGTAACTTGACGTTAAATCTTTTATCTATCCCAGGATCTTAGGCCACGATGAACCTGATAACCACTTCTCTGCATTAAGTGCCACATTCACACACCAACATAAATCAATTCCACATGACACCACACAGTCATTTCAAAACACCGTAATCTAAGCAAAAGCAACTGCAATGTGCAACCATATTAATACTCACTCTCCTCCGCTTCTACAAGTCATTTCCACACCACTCAAACTTCATTGATCCTTTGACTTAACCATGGGCTTTTGAGGTTGAGACGAAGCTTGGGCAAATTTGCGATTGTGCACCCTAACTCCCTCATGTCAGTGGATAAAGCACTGAGAGGTGAAGGATGTTAGCATTTCAATCAGATTTCAATTAACAGTGCAACCCATTTGGCTACACATTGAGGACCAGGAATTGGTACCGAAGTTCAATCAAACTTTATTACAAGTAAATAATCAAATTCAAATACACAACTCTTAAGACTATGCTGTAAAGAATAAGATACAGAATATTAATGGGAATTCCCAGATGCCTGAAGAAATTGAGCCAAACTAGTATTAAACAAACAGGCAATTTTGTGACAGCAATAAAGAATGATAACATCAAAATCTGGTGCTCAGAAAATAATCTAAGATTCTCTCACCTATACATTAGTAAGCCAGGACTTCAAAGTCCAGAGGAAGGTTGGGAACGAAAGCCTACCAAATCAAAGAATTTCCATGAAGAAAGTTAGGTCAGGAAAAAAAGAAATCAAGTAGGAAAGCGATAGCATCTCAGAAGCTCAGTCAAGCGTCTTCTACAGGTCAGAAATAGGCATTAGCCGAAGTCACCGTTAGGCAACAACAAAGGAGAAGCATTGCAGTATAAGTCTCCAAAAGTCCATTCAGGTAATGGGGAATCAGGGAAGGTGTCTGCAAGGAGTACACAAAGGAGATCTGCAGGGACAAAAGGTAGGAGGGGATCCGGAGAGCATCTGTGAAGCATCTAGGTGGGATCTGTGTAAAAGTCCAGAGGGGAACAGAGTATTACAACGTGCAAAGTCACTGGGCAACAACCCCTTGATTACACCATCAGGGGTCTATTGTCCTCATGAAATGCCAAAGTTGCAGACAGACTGGATTGGCCCACACTGGACATGGGAATGACATCTCTCTCTCTGACACATGTAGGTTGTAACATTTGTCAAACAAGTCCAGTCAGCTAGTGCTCTGTTTCACCACATACCTTTGTCAAAATCTTTTTCTCAGGCACTTTTCCCTATCTCCAGTACAGTAATGTATCTGTTCTGAACTAATTATGCATGTGAATACCTGCAAGAAATGTTGCATTAGCAGAACATGGAATACAGCAGTTTATGAAATGCAGCATGGTGAAATACAGGCCCACACTATTAATTCAAGTTATGGTGCACATTTAATATGCGTGTGCACATTTAAACATAGATGCATATAAATCGCTAATGCATTAAGTTTACATTGCATAATAATCAGTAAGTCATTAAAATAGTCAATTGTAAATTTGGCTAAGGACTATCATTTAAATCTATATGCATGTAACATTTGTGCACACATTACATAAACCGTTTTCGTTTCAATTAAGATCACATTCTACATATACGAGAATTGTTTTATTCACAGTTTCAACTTATTATGTGTTGATCACACATTATAGCACACATTTAGGAAAACCGGGCTTTTCATCAGAGGAAGTACACTTTTTATTAAACGAGGGTGGTTTTATTATTCATCAAACTTCATTAAAACATCCTAATCAGCATGGTTAATAACACATGAGTAGATTCTCTAATTCTACAATAAATGCATTCTTTAACAGTAATGTCGAGTGAAATATTTTCATCAATCATGGATTCAGACAAGAAACATGTGCAAACTGAACGTTCATGTCATAGATCTGTTGACATTTTCTGTCACATTTTGTGACGTGCAAGGAGTTGCAAACTTTGCGCTGCACCAACTGCTGCCCAGTCTAGTGAAGGTGTTCTGACCCCTAACACATGTTAAAAAATGGCAATTGCCCTTGGCATATTTACCTTTCAAGGGAGGTCATAGAATAGGGAGCCAGAAAGCCCACCAATGCCATGGAAAGTTAAATGTTACCTGTCAACTACAGCACATGTAGTGCCATTCACTATTCTGGCAAAGAAAACTTGGGTTTAGGCCTACCTGTATAGCCTGACTATTGCAGACTGATACCCAGAAGACATTCATGTTAAAATACAAAATTTCGACAGGAAAGATCCTTACATTTAAATATTCAATAGGTCACCCCTAAGTAGACATTGTAGCCCACAAGGTAGGGTGCCTAGTATGCTAAAGTGGTACATGCAAGCATTTCGTGTTTGCATGCACCTACATCGACTAGCACCTAAAAGGTAAGGTCATTGTAAGGGCTTCAGCCATCCTAGGAGAAAAACTAAAGAACAAAATACTATGTCTGCTTGATTTGGGATCAGCAACAAAGATTATTCAACCCGTATTTTTAACATTATTACAAAAAATGTCTGCCTGAACCTCCAGTGGCTAATTAACATCAGCTTGCCACCAGCTGGACCCTGTTACTGGCTTTCCCTTAATGATTTATGAAAGCTGCTACCTGAGCAGAAACTATGACCTAGATCTTTTGGCAGGAAGACCTGAGTGTGAGGTATGTAGCATAACATGTATGTGTAAAGTACACATTCACCCAGAGGTATCTTGGCGCTGAATAACAGATGTTTCTTTTTACCCAACTCAATGGTACTCATTTTTTATCAACTTCAGATGGATCAAAGGCTGAATGGGCCCGCCGGGATTTGAATCTGTGACCATGAGGACCCTCCACTGGACGCATTAGTTCACTGAGCCACCAGACCACAGGTATGTGACACCTCTAAGCTCAGGAAAGGCGGTTCAGGAAAAGGACCAGGGTGAAATCTACCTCTTCATAGTTAAGTGCCAATGGAGACCCAGGAAAAAAAAAACTTGTTTCCCTGGTCACCTGTAGCCAGATTGATACCAGCCAGTGGGAGTAGGAGTGGAAGCTAGTCCCAGAACCAGTTTTGGTGTAGGTGATCAGGAGGGGACCGTTCATTTAATCAAACACACTTCTGACTGGCAAACAAGAAACCTCTATGAACTGCACTTGTACCTAGGACTGAGAAGTGGAGGCCATAAGTATCAATTGGTGCTGACCTCCTGAGTGGCTACTAAGCTGCAAGAGACCTTATTCCTTCAGTGGCCTGCTGATGAGCAGCATCTGGACCCATACTAACCCTGTTAGTGACCTCTGCTGAAGTGAGTCCTGGCCCAAAGTGCTGTCCCTTCGGTCCTGTGTGTCATGCCGCTGCAGTAATTCCCAGCTCACTTGCAGTCTGTCTTATTATTCTATAGAGAATGGTCCTTAGGTGAATGAGACACCTTTCTTTCTCCTCATGGCGGGATGCCACATTCTTTTCTGTGGTGGCCTCCTTGCAGAAGTGTACCATGCCATGGGCCTGCATAGCCTTCCATATCACAAAGGGAGAGAGGGAAGAGAGAGCACCCATGCGTTCCTCCTGGATATAAGTTAACTAGCACAAAAAGCGGGTTGCCAATATTACGGATACAAAAACAAGATTCCATCTTGTGTTCTAGAGGGGGCCTTGTACATAATAATTCAATAAGAAATGGGGTGAGTGTCACATGAGGGAAGCCATCCTAAATGGAAGAAAATGTCTCACACACATATTCTGGTCATGCTTCATCATAGACATCCTCTCCCCACCCCAGTAAGATGTACTACCAGGGCGAACTCAGACCTCCATGAAGACTTGGTGGAAGGAGGGAGTTCTTACATAAAACTTACTGGATAGAAACGGAATCCAGATACTCTAAAAATACCTCAAAGTTTCTCAGTTGTCACCTTTATATGTGAGTACTTTGGGTATAGTTTAAAACAGATCGTTTGGCGGGTGTGTTGAGCTCTATGGTTCAAACCTGTCTAATAGTCACCAACATTTTTCTGCCCACTTGGAAGCATAACTGGTCTGGGGCATTCTTCAGGGCAGCAGGTTCCCTATCTAAGATAAGCCACTGGGCCTCTGCAGATATATGTGCTAGTGAGGGAATTTACCACCCACTCTATTACCTAAGGTGAATCCTACCTGGAAACCAGCCAAAATGTCCGCCTAGAGTACCCTCAATTTTAGGGGATACCAATACATTGGTCAAGGTGGTGGAGATGTCCTTTATAGTCACACTTACGTCAAAAGGAACATCACTCCGGTGCACCTAGGCGTTCCAGCTCAGCAATATTGGCACCTCGCTTGTTGTGGTAGTCAGCCTGCATAGCCTTTCCCTTCCCACGTTCCCTTTGTGAAGTTGTGGGAGAAGATAATTTCTGTCTGAACCTAAGTTGACCGTTTCCTTTGCAAGTTAGTGAAAGTATTTCCCAATCACCATGGAAACAACATGATTTCCTGTTTCCTGACCTTTTAGAGTTAAGTAATTTTTTTAATTCTCACTATAACGCACCATAGGGAGACTCCGTAGATGGGGCGGAGATGACTGCATCATAAAAGATAGCGACAATAGAAAATGTTTGTCTAACTCAAAAGAACATATTAAAAATATTTGTGTATTAAATAATAATGTAAATTGATTTTATATATTTGCTATATATTTAGATCAAAATGAAAAAAATGCTACAGCACTATAAAATTAATTTTGAATTAAAACTTTAATTATTGGAAATGTATAAAATAAATTAAACTTATTTTCCTGAAGTTTAAATAAAAAATGTAATTCCCACTTGAAGATTTTTTTTCTATGTGCATTATTAGCTATTAAAAGGAGTGAGTAAAATAATAAAACATAATGTAATTATTTTAATAAAAGGTATTACATTCTTGTTTAAATTCAAAATATGTAAGTTATTAAAACATTTTATAATTACATAATAAATATGTTTTTAATGTTTTATTTATGTCTTTACCTATTCCAACTAATTTAATTTAGATTTATTTGAAGTCTCTATCTCCATTATTTTGTATGAAAAGGTGTTGCAGTACCAGCGTATGTTCTTGTAGACACTTGGACTTTGTGAATATTTTAAAGTAGTAAATGTAATAAAAAGTAGAAACTAACTCAAAAGTGTAAGTTATCTTTGTAAATCCGGCCCACAAAGAGGATGTTTCCATCTGTCTCCAAATGTTCCTCTTAAAATTAAAGTAAAACTCTTGTTCTGTATTTTGGAGTAGATATTTTGGATTGTCTGGATTAGTGCATGTTCAAATTACAGTGCGATTTTTGTTGAGACATATTTGCTAGTGTTTTGCTGTACTGTAGCTATAAATTCATAGTAGGTGTTAATTTTGTTGTGAGGAGGCTAAATGATACTAACCAAGAATCGTGTGTATTTGACTTAAAGGGTGGGTTGGAGGCGATGTAAACTGCTCATCCATTACCCAAATAGTGCATTACATCAAGTTTAGTAGATTGTTAGTAGTGTAGAGTCAAAATATGCTTTGACCACATTTTTATTTTATAAAGGATGAATTGTTTTTTGAAATGTGTGTTTCACTAACGAGATGGAATATGTATGTCAGAAAATGAACTACGTGCAGGCATAGCTTTTCTGTAAGCTCTCCCTTTCTTGCTTATTGTTCTCTATAGGTTTGGAATTGATGCATACATCCAGCCTCTTTACATGGTATTTTAGAGGCATATTCTTTAATGAATATCCCAGTAAGAGTTGTGGAACCTGTATATGCCAAAGCATTTATCTTTTTTTCTATTCCTGCTCAGAATTCACAAAGGAATTCTTTGCAGCCATTAGCCCATTTATGGGATGTCATCTCCCCCACTGGTCCGTTGATCTTCGCAGCCATGAATCATCAAAAATGTAGGGAAACTGAAGCACTTAGAGGAGTTGGAATGCCAACCAACATGGACATTTGAAGACATTCCCAAACTACCCTATGACTCATTCACACCCTGAAAATGGTAGGAAATGTCTCCAGTACACGTCTGGAGTAACTTTAATTGCAGTTTGGAAAGGAGTTCAGGGTCAGTCCCATATTCACTGGGCATGAGGGGAAAAATATTTTCTTCACAGAGAACTTTTGTTTAAAAGGGTCCGATTCCGATTTCGGCCTGGAGGGCTCCAAACGATGGTCGGAGCCCTTCTGACCGAATCGGAACATGCCGGCCGGATTCCTTTCCGACCGAGCCATTCCAATGGGCTCAGTCAGAAAGGAATGTGACTCGGATTTCTGGATGGCTTCTGATGGGCTCAGAGAGCCTTTTTTGCCGTCCAGAAATCCTTCAGTACTCCCCCGGCCGCCTTTTCACGACCGAGGGAGTACGATGGCAGTTTTTCACTGCCTTTTCGTGCCGGTCTTTCCAGCACGAAAAGGCAGTCGGAAACTGTCTTTGGGGGGCCCCCAGTAGGGCCCCCACGACTGCGAGGCTGCCGAATGGCAGACTGAGGGCACCTATGGTGCCCCTCTGTTGATCCCTGCACCCAGTGACAGGCACCTTGGGGTGCCGGCCACAGGGTGCAGGGATGAACTGCACCCCTGCTTTTCACAATGCAAGCATGCATTCCGCTCGGAATGCATGCTCCCATTGTGAAGCATACGAGTGCAACCGAACAGGGTTCAGTCGCATCGTACTTGCAGGGTCATAACTGACGACAGCAGGTTACGGCTCCTGACCCATGTCGAACAAACCAGAGTCCGTCCGACATCGAAATGGGCCCCCAAGTGCGTTTGCACAACGAGATCCATTGCCCATGTAGGGAGTTCATTCCCATGTACAGATTATCCACTACGGAGAATTCCATACAGAGGGGATGGAAGTAAAAGTTTAGAATCATGTGATTGGTGGTGGATTCTGCATGCAAACTTATGTCGAGAACAGATTTCTTTGTTAATTGCACTAGGAATTGGGGGAATTCGAAAATGTAGTGAATCTGCAATAGCACATAGATTTGTGGGTGCAGATTTGCATCATTTTGTTCGAGTAGGCCCGCCATCTTTAGTTCTTGCACTGTATTTCTAATTTTGCTTTCCGCCATTCAGTGTTATTAATTACTGCTGTGGCACACCCATTGCTCCCTTGTGAGTAGTATTTGGTGAAATACCAAGGGGTGTGGCTATTTGTAGTGCTTTCCTTTGTATAACTATATTGAATGTATGTTAGGGAGATTTGCATTTTTAAGTTGTTGTGTGTACTGCTCGGATAAACAAAATGGGATCTGTAAAATGTATTCATTACATACAAATATTTTTATCTTATATTTAAAAATGTGCATAAATGAACATTAAGTTTACTTGCAATATTTGTTAAAAAAATATTTTTAAACATATGTTTCCTTTGTAAGATTTGAAATGGTAAATTTTGCTTGGAAGGTTCTGGAAATTTTACTTTGTTTTTCATGTTGCTTGATTTGTTTTTCTGTAGGTGAGTGTTTTGGGGATATAATAAGAAATGAATGCTAATTATAATATATAATTTATAATAAGAAATTAATGCTAAATATATTTATTATTATTTGGTTGTTATAGATGTTAAATATAACTACTATTTCACAAATCTTTAAAAGTACATATGTTGGGAAGTAGATTATTAGTAGTGGCAAATATGCATCTACCACTGGCAATAACGTCCCTAACACAGTCTAGGGCTAAGTACAGGTGTCAGTAAAATATTCCCATGCTCAACCCTTGGTAGCTTGGCTGCAAGCAGGCAGGCTTAACCTAGGAGGCAGGCATGTAATGCATTTAAAGACACCAATTCAGTAAATAATTAAGTCACAACACACAATAATAATCCAACACCAATTTATAAAAATAGGCAATATTTGTATCTTTCAAATGACACCAAAATGACAAAAAATTAATACAGGGAACTGGAGATATGAGTTTTTAAAGAATAAACACTTTATAGCACTTTAAAACCTATAGCACCACTCTAAGACACCTGGTCTAATTTACCGAAATACAGTCAAATTTTCAGGCTGGCCGCGATGGAGCCCTGCTTGGATAGCCCTCGTGATAGGCCTCGGTCAGAATTTTACATTCAGACATAAACTTTTCTGCAGTTTTTTCTGCCGGGGACCCTCGACATTCTTCACCAGTCTGGATTCGGTAAGGGTTCTCCAGCTTGACTTTCAGGGGGCTCCTCATCAAACTCTGGAAGTCGGACCTCCGAAGCTTTTCAGCAGGACGAACCAGCATTCAGGCTGGCTCACGGTTGAAGGTGGCCAGCTTGGCTCTCGCCAATGAGTTGGTCCCCTTATGGAGCTTTTTTCCAAATGTGCTCCAAACTTCTGGAACTTCTTCCTGGAGTTCCTCTTGAGGCTCCAAAGTGTCCAAAATACAACCAAAGGATCTGAAAGCTCCAAAAAGGTCTTTGAAAGTTTGGACCGCAATTCTCACAATGCACCTGGACATAACCCTTATGAATTGACTGGGCGCACTCCAGGCAGGGGTTTCTTAGCGGTGATGGTCCAGATGAGCTCTGTTAACTTGTAACCTGCAGGGAATCCACTCTTTATTCCTTTTGAAGCAACGTAAACCCCAGGCCTGTAGCTCCAGATACTGCAGCAGACCAGTCAGTCAGAATGCAGGGCCTGATGGTACAAATCAAGCTTGGCAAAGCTTCTTCTTTTCTTAGTTTCAAGCAGCAGATCTGAGAGGCTCTGAACCTCTCACATTTGTATTCAGTGTTCACCGGGTCTAGAAGGAAAGCACTCCTGTCCAATGAGGGGCAGGGCAGCACCTCAGAGCATGACCACTTCCTCCAAAGTATGACATAATCTTCTCCCAGAAATCACTATCCTCCAGAATTCAGTATAGCTGAAATCTCAGCAGAGGCGCAAGAACTAGTTAAACCACCCTCCAGTGTGACTAATATCCATGGCTCTCCTCCCCCTCCCATCTGCAAATTCCTGCCTTAAACCTGCCAAGGTTGGGTCAGAGGGGCTGGTAGGTATATGGGCCTGGCATTCCCTGCCTGTCCTATTCCACCTTTGAAGCTTCATGCTTTCTTACCCCTCCCCCCTGCTCTGGCATTCTTGTGTAGCAGAGCTCTTTCCCATTAGATAGCCACTCCCTGGGTGAGCTGCTTATCACTTCGTCAAAGCAACCCGTCTAATCCTGTTAACTCTGACCAATCAGGGAAGAGGGCTGGGAGACTGAATTTTGATTTACAGACAAGAATGTCTTATAACTTATTTTCTGTAGACTTTAGGATAAATGCAACAATTGCATATTGTTGGATTTATCAACACCATTCTTCTACGTCCTTGAATGGTATTTATATTTAGTTCCTAGAAATAGTTATGCATTTATAAACTATTGCCCTGTTATCCTATGGGGCTAGTCATCTACAATGGGTAAACTGAAATGGGCAATTCCTCCATCATCAGGGCATATAAAACATATCTTATAACCCCTTGCTTATAGTTATATGACGCCCCCCCCCACCACCACTGGGACACCTAGGGGAGACTGTAGGGGTCTTGAATATGCAAAATAGTGTAGATCCTCAGTCCACAGTGCTCCTAGCACAAAAGTCGATTTTGGGAGTCATCTTACCATAATGGGGAAAGTGAAATGTGCAGTTTATCCCCAGGGCACATAAAACATCTTTTATAAGGGCCCTCCTTATACTCCTTATAATTACATGACCCCTCACAGCTGGGACACATAGGCGAGACCCTGGGGGTATCTAAAAGGCCACAATATTATAGTTTCCAATTTTTTTAAGTGCCCTTACCACCAAGGTCGAGTTTGGACACATTTTGCATTAAAAAGCAGTGCTACAACACAGGGCTGCATTTAAAAGGACCTCAGGCTCTCAGCAGTGCACACGTGCACGTGCAAAAAAGGTTGCTGGCATCTAAACTGCCATGCCCTATTATTTACGATGTACTTAAAGGTAGTTTAATCCACCTGCCCTATTATCTACTAAGGACTAATAGGGTAGGTAATGCCAGATATAGGAATTGTAGATGTACCCTACACATACTGTACCCTAATGTATATGTGTGTTTTAACTGTGTTTTCAACATAGCACTGGCCATGGGCCTAGTTAGACAGAGCCCAGGGACAGTCAGAGTCAGTTACCACTAGTACCAGCCAGCAAAAAATAGGGGTGCACAGGGCACACAGGATACATTTTCAACAACATCCACTTACTTTATTAAGAGTTGAAGGTGAAGGGTTGGGCAGAGTGACAATCTCCTCTCTCCTCAAATATATGTTATAATACTCATAAAAAATTATTTGAGGTTTTCTATTTATTAACTGTTCTACTTCTAAATGCAATTGGATAATTGTTTAAAATAATTATTATTTCTGTCCTTTAACCTAATTCACTTTTGTCGATACTAGTAAATGTACGACAAAAGAGTCTACAGGGTATTAGTCTACTAACTCTTACAATTTTAGGTAGAGATTTGTCCAATGCATGATCACATTTTGAATAAGCATTTATTGCCTATCGTGAACAAAGTGATGCAGAGCATAATAAATACGTTTTCGGTAAAGTTTATTTTCCAGGAAATATTTCCTATTAAAAACCATTTTTTTTTTCTCTCCTTATCTAACCATTATTTTTAAATAATTTGCTTCTGAATTAAGAATGCCCTCAATTTTATCTCGTGGATTTGCACTTATGTTTGATGTATTGGGTCCTTAAGAATTGGGAATTAGGCAGGCTTTGGAAAGTAGGCTTCAATACTGTTCCTCAGCAAAGTGGTGTCTTTTGTGCATCATTTCCCATACATCTCTCGGCTGAGTAAGCCTACCAGGTGCGCAAGGCTGCCTCTAAGTACTCCGCATCACTGACGGTACATTTAACAATGAATAGAACGCTGCTTTCAAAGCCACCAAAGTAAGGAAAGAGTTTTCTATTTTTTGGATCACTTCAGGAATAGAAAATAGGATGGCCCCAGAAAATAGGTACTTCTGGGAGCACAGCCCTCCTGATAATAACATTACAAGTACGCAAAATTCACGTAATTTGCTTTTGTGTAATTAAGGAACATTTTTGAAAAATATGCAAAATGATGTGTAAATGCAAAACCGGTTATTTGCACTATATATTAAAGTGTGACATACATCCTTGTGTACATTCTGAACGTGAGGATGCATTTTGCCCAAACATTATAGCACAAAAAGCACAAGCGCTGCAAACAGAAGCTGCTCCTGAGTTGGGGCCAGATGTAGGACGTGAGTTTGCATGCAAAATCACTGTGGGCCATGCACAAACAATATTTTGCAAATCGCACAAGATTGCGACTTGCAAAATAGTGTTTAACGACTCACAATTAGGAAGGGGCGTTCCAAGGGCGCCCCTTCCTAATTGCGACTCGCAGCCCTATGTGTGAATGTTTTGCTACTGCAATTGTGGTCGCAAAACACTCGCAATTTACCGCCCTCTTCAAGAGGGTGTTAATGCAGTCGCAAATAGGAAGGGGTCCCCAGGGGACGCCTTCCCCTTTGCAAATGCAGGGGAAAATATTTTTTAGGGGCAGGTAGTGGTCCCAGGGACCACTACCAGCCCTTACAAAATGAAACGAAAACGTTTGATTTTTTTTTAATGTATCCTGTTTTCCTTTAAGGAAAACAGGATGCATTTAAAAAAACTAAAAAAACTGCTTTATTTAAAAGCAGTCCCAGACATGGAGGTCTGCTGAGCCCAGCAGGCCACCTTCCCTGGGAGGGCTAGCCATTCCCAATGGGGTCGCAAATTGCGAGTGCCTCATTAATATTCATGAGACTCACATTTTGCGACCCCATTGGGAATCGCAATCAGTGTCTCTGACACTGTTGTATATTGTAAATTGCGACTCGCAATTTGCGACTCGCAATCGAGTGCAAATTGCAAGTCGCAATTTACACTGGTCGTACATCTGGCCTTTGGTCTTTCACGATGCTCCCGCATGCTTGTGCAAATAGTTTGCTGTAAACGAAGTGTAACCATGCACTGTGACTTAATAGCGCTATATTGAGAACTTGATGTAACAATTTTTACACAATATTACAAGAGAATATCCTGGCGTAATGGAAATGTCACATAGGACTAAATAATGTAAATCTGCATTGACAAGTTCATTAAACACATTACACTCAGTAAAGTAACAATGTTAAGATATTTACAGACCAGGGGGCGGTTAATCAACACAAAAAAAAGATAATACTATTTGCAATCAAATCCATACACTGGAATCTAGTTCTGGAAGCAAACAATATGCTTCTGTCTGACAATCTGTCCATGCAAATACGTTTTTGGAGGCTTCTATGCCATTCTCAAACTCTAAAGTCAATTAGGTATCAATTTCTTTGAACATCAAAGCTGGAACAAAGTAATGTGATTTATTTAAGTATACAGTCCTTTGTACCCTACGTCCTTCTATGGTTGACCAGGCATAAGAAGGTGTTCAAATAGGCAAAATCTGCCAGGTAGGAGAAGTACATGTTGCAAATTATCAATATGCTAAAAAAATGAATATATGCTCTTTCATCCATTAACATTTTAGCTTTAACTCTTCTCCTGTTAAGCTTGCTCCAGCTTTTTTTAAAATATCTTTTTATTGGTGTTTTTATGCGTCAATAATAAACAGTAGTGCTTTGGTATTTGTGAATAATATACCATCAACGTTTTGTAATTATCATTGAACATGAATTATGATACATTTGGTTATCTCTCTGCTGTTATACGGCATCACCTATTGGTTTATTCTATTCTGATATCTATTTTGTGTTACCATCAAAAGATGCTATATCTCAGCAAATGAAAATACAACATATCATTTCTTAGAGGCTCTGGGAGAACATTCTGCGTGTACAGGGAGACAGTGATGTTATGTATTCGCAACCATTCTCAGTTCGTCAATCCACATACACCTTAAATCTAATTCTACATAACAGTAGAGGAAAGAAGAGGGGGAAAGAAGGGAGAGTTTTATTCTAATATTATGGTCTCTGGTGAGGGGAGCCTCGGGAGTATCTAGTGTTTCCCTGTATTTGGCCTGCCGTGCGGCATATATCTGAAGCAATATGCATGGTGGGGTTATGCGTAACCTGTCTGGGTGTGTCCCTTTCTCATGCATCTGGTTATCCTAGTGGCTGCTCAATTTTTTGGGTGTTTCTCATTTCTTTTGCAGAGGCGGTGGTTGTTCCATTATTGTCTTCATCTGTTGTGTCGCTTTTGTTTGTGGCTCGTAACTGCTACTCTGTTCTGGGTGATCCCATATTGTTAGTATTTCTGTCCACAGGTCTGCTATTGCATGGAGTCTTACCCCCCTAGCTTCTTCTCTAATGAGTGCGCATTCTTCAGCTCTAGCACATTGCGTGACATCTGCTTTCCATGTCTTAGCTAGTGGTCCTATCATTGATTTCAAATCTATGGCAATTCTTCTTTTGGTCACTCCTAACGCCAAGACTAGGAATCTAGTGCCTGCCGTCTTGGAGCTCGGTCTCGAGTATAATCCCAAGGTCAGTGGCGGCTCGCAGAGGGAGTGCTGCAGGATGGTGAGGTGGGGTGGGGGAGGGGCATGGTTTAGGGGTAGTGGACTCGGACATACGACGGACAGGAGTAAAGTAAGTAATTAAATAAATAAAACTATTTACCTTACTCTCGCTGCATCGCCAACTTGGCTTAGCCAATGGAAGGTCTATTTGTACCTCATCGCATTATCTCGTCTTTGTTGCCGCCATCTAACGTGATCCACTGGAGTTGAGATGCTAGAAAGTATCATTCAAAATTTGGAACTCCAAGGATCCCCTCTTCAGTTGGGCATCTGAGTGTCGCCAGGGATACTCTATATGTGTTCCCATTCCAAATCAGATCTCGCACTAGGATATCTAATTGTTTGAACCAGAAGGCCAATATGTACATCAGCATATTGACAAAGTAGTACAGAAGGCTTGGTAACATCACCATCTTGGAAATCGCTATCCAGGCCATAGTGGGCAGTTTCAGCTACCTCCAAAAGGGTACACACACTTTTAGGAAGCTCAAGGCTCCTTCCAGATTACTGTCTTGTAGGTCTTCCGTTGCATGAAATATCTGTATCCCAAGATATTTCAAGGATATTAGGGACCAAGTTAAGTCAGATGGCAGTCCTGGAGGTTTCCCCAGTCCCCGCACAGGGGGAATAGATGCGTTTTGGATTTGTTAACCCGTAGGCCTGAAACTGATTCAAAGTGTTTTAGCTGTTCCATGGCTTGGGTAATACCCATCGATCCATCTCTAAAATAAAGGAGTATATCATCGGCGTACAATGACATGATGTGTTCTTGACCTTCCACTTCCAGATCCCATCCCCTTCCCACTTTTCTAAGCTGTTCAACTAAACGTTCGAATTCTAGGGTAAGCAGGAGCGGGGAAACAGGGCATCCCCGCCTGGTGCCCCTATGCACATCATATTGTGGTGAAAGTGTGGTTCCGGTTCTGACTCTCGCCGTTGGGGCTCTATACAGTAGCCTGTATCCAGTTTTCCCCAGAACCATTGTTTTTTTTACTGCAAACAAAAAGTCTTGGCATACTGTGTTGAACGCTTTCTCCAAATCCACGGACCACAGCATCGCTTTACGGTCTGTCTGTGTGACCGGGTGATACATGACCTGTTAGAGTCTTCTAAGGTTATGTGAAGTGTTGCACGTGGCGATAAACCCATTCTGGTCTGCGTGCACCAATTCCTGCATACATGGGAGAAGCCTGAGAGCTAGTACTTTGCTCAATATTTTGAAGTCTAGGTTCAACATGGAAAGGGAGCAGTATTCTGTGACTTTCATTCCCTGTTCCTTGCTTTTAAGTAAGGGTATGACTACTGCATCCCTGGTGGTCTCTGGGAGTGTGCCTAGTTGCCAGGCCTCAGCGTACAATTGCTCAAGGCGAGGTGCTAGTGTTCCGAGGTATGCTGAATAAAAATTAAGTTGGCAGGCCGTCTGGTCCAGGTGTTTTACCTTTTGCCAGTCCCTTCACTGCAACACGGATTTACTGCATGGTGATAGGGGCTTCTATTTCCCTGCGATGTTCTTTGGTTCCTTTGTTTTAGCAGTATTTGCATCAGGTAGCTATCTAGTATTTCCTCAGTAAGGTGATGGGGTGCCATGTATAAAGTCTTGTAATATTTGCAGAATTCCTGATTAATCAGTGTGCGGGAATGTATAGCCTTGCCGCTTTGTGTGTGTATCTTGGTAATGGGTGTGCCTCTGGATTCGGGTTCAATGAGCCACGCTAACATCCTCTCTGCCCGTTACCTTCTTCGTAATGCATCTTTGTCATATATTGTTGGTGATCATGGATCCTCAACTTCTCTAAAATAACGTTGTATTGCTTTCTCGTATCTTGAGCTTCCACTAATGTTTCCTGGTGGCCATCTACCATGTTATCTAGTATACATATCTTCTGTTCTAGAGCAAATAGTTATTTGCGCAGCTCTGCTAATGCTCTCACTGCCTGAATAAGGATTTACCCTCGCATCACCACTTTAAAGGCCTCCCAATCAAGCAATCTCATGGACGTGAAACCCTGATTATTGAGAAAGTAATAAGAGATTGCTCCAGCTAACGAATTACGGTAACATGTGTCTTCTAGCAAAGTTGGATTAAGCCGCCACGTAGGGGCTAGTGGTCTCTCTCCTATGGGGCTAAATCGCAACAGTACCGGGCTATGATCCGAGATGGTCCTCTCAATGTATTCAGTATGTGTTTCTTTCTGGGATATTCTATGAGAGCTCACAAATCAGTCTATTCTGGTGTGAAGTTTATGTACCGGAGAGTAATATGCATATATACAACTTTGTTTCCCTTAGAATCGGTTCATGTCTCAGAATTGTGGAAATAACAGATAACAGTTTCACTCAGTCAATCGTGCATGCTTAGTTTCTTCAGAGTTACACAGAAATAGATAGATGGGCGTTTCAATAAAAGGATTTATTGAACAGTCTTGGTTCTCGTGTAAGAGATATGAGCTTTTACAATCGCAAGCTATGACATATATTCATATACACATACATAAATAACATAGGCTAAAAAGTGGATACTCATTTGATGTGTCTAAATAGTTCTTCCCCAGTGTACCTAACCTAAGTGTAGTACAAGGTAAGAAGTAGGTGCCGTATTCTATAGTATGGCAAGCTATAGTTTTTCATATGCCAAGAGTCCCTCTAGGTTCTAGTCAGCGCCATACCTTAGAATGAGAGAGGTGGGAATCTCTTTCCGAGTCTCAAACTCTAACACCCCGCGAAGAGAGTCAGAATACTGGAATGGAAACTGGATTCTCTGCGAGCAGGGATGACAGCGTTTGGTCAGTGCGTCAGGCGGGGACTCAAATTCTTCCGAACTTGTCGTAGCGAGCCGTATCAAGCTGTGCACCCAAGCCGTGATTTGCCATGGTAAGGGAAGGTATATTTATACCAGGAAGGTACTTAGGAATGTTAGCATTGACGTAAAGTCAGGCAGAGGAAGACGTAATGAAAGAACCCCTAAGGAATAGTAGTTCATGCATAATAGATGAGTTCTTGGACAAACAAACAATAATCCTAGCTAGGTAAAGTCCCAATGGCTTAAGGGTCTGGTTTCTGAGAACTCGTTGTGACGTGGGGATGGACGGATGTAGGTGACCATGCCTGTATTTGGATAGCATTGCTAATGCCTAAATAAGGACTGGGATTCTATGCCTAAATAAGGGCAAAGCGAATTGTACCTATGTAAGGACATGATTTAGGAAAACCTATGTCTGGACATCTAAATTGAAACACAACACCCACTCCACTTTCGAATGAATGATAATACTAAATGCTAAACATGAAATGCTAAACATTTAAAACTGAGTACCGCATGTTGCTAAAAACATTTGTTAAAGCATACTAAAATACGTTTTTGTTAAAAAACTTTGCTAGACATGAAATGCAAAGGTGATGTACATATTAGAGCAATGTTTCATTCTAAGCATATGTTTACAGTGAATGCTAAAAGAATGCACATAAATATATACATATGATGAAATGGTTCATAATTACATGAGAAAAAGTTCAAATCCATTTCATGTCATGGTACATAAATGAAATTGTGGTGAATAAAGGTGACAATGTGTCCTTGGAAGTGTTCAAAGAAGTCTGTTCTCTATGAATAGTTCTGCTGTAAGCAGATTACTTTGCCATAAAAAAGAAAAATTCTAATTTAGAAGAAAAAAAAACAATTTTAGAAAAAGTTTCAAGGTTTGTCTTAGTTTTTGAAAAATGAAGGCCAAATTCGTAGCTTTCCCGGTACACTGTGAGCCGATCCAAAAGTCAGTGTAAGGAGCTGGTGAAAACATGAAATCCTCTATTCCTGTAGACAAAAGATTGTCTACCAATGTCGGTGATATTTGGAATACCTCGTTTAGAAGATTAACTGCACATAGATGTGAAGCATCGCCAGTAGCAATGTTCGTTTCCAATGTTACCTGTGTGCCTGTTGATCCATTTCATACCTCAGCAGTAGCATGTTGCGTCTGTGAGATCTCAACGAATGCCATCATCAGGATTGGTAGCCTCCGGGGACAACACAGAGCATGGGCCGTAATTGGGTCCAGCAGAGTATCGATATCCGTTGGCATGACTGATGGGAGTGTTAGACAGATGTCTAGCACGCATTCTTCACCACAAAGCAGGCAGCGTAGGACAGGCAAGATGCAATCTTGCCAGATTGGTCTGAATTACAGAAACCATGTGATATTTAATTCTCGTAGACGAGGTAAGCCCAAAAGTTGTACTATGCGCTCACAACACTTCCTTTCCAGGAGAGCTTTCTCCAAGGTGCTGGGAGTGATCTGGTGGATTGGCTTGCCATAGCGTAGTAGTAGGAATAAAAACAGGATTCCTGCAACGAGTGCTAGAATTAGCGGCAGACCACCAATCACTGAGTGCACGAAGTTTGGAATGATTCAGAGGACTGCTTGAAAAGGTGTTAACAGTTCTGAACATATGGTCTTAAATACATGCACAATACTGCTCGTATCAGACATGTTTAAGATACGTCCCAACATTTCTGTGAAATGTGTAAGGCAGTTTGTACGTAACAGAGCCTGTACCTCAGCCGAAGTCCTTGCAATTTGTGGATCATAGGTTTCTTTGGCCGAGGTCAAAGGCACGGTTTGTTGTAAAAGAATGACTTTCATTCTGCTTAAAGTATCAATTTGTATAGAAGAGATGTTCAGTGAAGACCATAAAGACGACTCCCTGATTGTGTCTATTTGGGGGAACAAAACTTGCATACAGCAAGTGACCCTGGAGCCAAACGTTACCAGCTATGGGATGCCTGGCAACATGCCACAACAGCTCTGATCATTCAACATGAGGTAACTCCCATTTGAAAGTTGGCCAAACATTGGATTAATCACAGCGGCTGGTGAACCTTGCAGGTGGCAGGATAAATTTGCAGTAGAACCGCTACAGGCCCCGTGTAAGCTAATATCCTGACATATGAGTGAATTGCTCATGGCATTTTCATAGTCTGTGCTGCTAAGAAACACTTCACGCCCCCCACTCCAACATCTGTGTTTGTAAGATAATTCCCAGGATGTCTTGATGTATTCTTTACCCAACCTTTCATATTTGCCGGCTTGTATTTGTTTGAGGCAATACTGAAAATGGAAAGTTGTAACAGGTAGCGTTATTTTGCCATGAATGACCCATTCTGTAGCAGGTTTTTCTGCTACTGTATATGAAAATTTTTCCAGTTTTTCAATGCTCAGCATTGTATACTTTGCTCCCCTCTGTGCCAGTTCGATCTGTTTATCAGTGAGATTGTATTCTGAAAACAGAGACGACGTGTTGATGAAACGCCAAGGCACATAGCCTGCACGCAAGTTTTGTAGCGTCCAGCCTAATAACAGAAAAGAATGTAATTGAGACTGGCCTTGTCGCAGCAGGACCAAATATTGTTCCACAATGTCTATAGCAGAGGATACAATGTTGCTCAGTGAATATATCCTGGATGACAGAGTTGTTTACCCATTGTCGACCACAGCGAGAGATTTCTCTAAATTAATACGATCAATTTCTCGTATTCTTTCTGCGGCGTCTGCTTGGGTAACCTTCCATATTTCATTATAAGCAGCAAAGATGCCGGCATTTATGAAACGGTTTTGACGCAGTTTTCTTGGACATAGCAAGAAATCCCTAGGGTCTGTGCCTTCTTAAAGATAAGATAAGTGTTGTTTCACATCCTCTAGTGTAGATTTCTGTAGCCAATCAAGGCATAATTTTCCTAAACTGTATGTTGTTACTACCCTTGGATGCTGTCTTTGAACATAACGTGAGTCTGGCCTATTGATTTTAAAACCCTGTATTCTGTTCATGAATCTTTCTTGACAGATGTTTGTGTCTGTGGGCCAGAGCAACCATTTTTCCCATTCAGGATCTGATTTGTTGTTTTGTAAAATTGTATGTACGTCGACCGTCCCCTGTGTAGTGCTATTACTTGCAGGTGTAGGTATGGACGGTGTGTTCATGTCTTTGATCTTGGCTAACCCAATGCAAAACGTTTGTTGGACAGTGTCATTTAAAAACATTATTTGTTGTGGGATGATGCAGGCTCTAAACAAAGCTACTATCCCCTGCACTTGCCAATCTTTTGTACCCCAGACAGATTTTGTGTCAATTATGTCTTTCCAAAAGTCGAAACCCTGTCTAGACAGTTGGGCAATAAAGGCTGCAGAATAAATCTGTTTTGTATTGGTTAACATATTTTTCGCTCCTGTTTCGTTCACATTCTTAAAGTAAAACGTTTCCGGATTGGATGTATTGTACCCTGAAAAATATGGAAACTTCATTTGAGCTACCCCTTGGTGGTGTAGGACAATGTTCCCATTGGTTATACATAAATACATTTCTAAGTGTTGCAGATTTATACAAGAAATGATGACCAAAGTGGTTGTAACAATAAAGCTGTTCATAGTCTGTGGAACCCTCTAAGTATTCATGGTTAGAGAATGCAGCAGACCTTTCTAGATCAGACATCATGTTATTAACAGTCTCAAAGTCCCAATCATCAGAACAGGTACTGGAGGTAATAAAGACACTTAATGAAATCTTAAATAAGTGTGGAATCTTCAAAAGTTCCAACGGGCTGAAAATATCATAATCCGTTTTGTCCCAAACTATACCATCTTGTATAGGAACGGCTGTGATGTTCACTGCTGACAAGTCTCTTGGACCACAATGGGATGATTTGTGTGGTTTCAAAAGTAAGTTCACATTTTTACTTTTTGTGTCTAAGTGAATATATCTTCCATTTATCAGCGTGTTCAGAGTCATTACTAAAGCTAGCCAAAGCAAAAAGAAAAGTATTCCAGAAATAATCCATAGTTCATTCCCTGGTGAAACCAGATAAGTCTTTTCCAGGAGATGAAAAAAGTCTTGTGCTCATTTTTTGAAAGTTCTTTTGGCTGTCATCATTTCCAGTTCGCTTGGATCCTCAGAAAACGTATCAAAGTTAATGAAATAGCCAGAGGCAGTTCTGTCAATGGTTGAAATTGCATCAGAATTCATTGAAATTGCTGGCACCAGTTGATCACGTGTTACGTTGTTGTAGACAGGTGTATCAAGACGAACTGTTATTTGGGTTTCAAGAGGAATGAGTTCCATAGCATTGTTGGTTAGTCCTTCATTTCTTACTGCTCACCCCTCGATGGTGATGAGTCTTTCAATTTGAACCTCTTGAATAGTAGCTAGAGGAGTGTGCCTGCTACTTGGTCGGAGTCCAAAAGGCCTACTGCTTAGTATTGGCCACATAGTGTGGTTTGATGAGGTCGATTGACACAAATCTTTTCTCCTTTTTTCCAGCAAGGGGCGGCAGAAGTACTGTTCCTGTTCCGTGGATGGCTAGGACAGGTACTTGTTGTCTGTCAGAAGGCCCAAATTCCTTCTTGTTAGCGATCTTCTCTCTGACTAGATCCCAAGCTTTGGGATCCAGACAGGCCTTGGTAGGATGGCTGGAATTTCCCCAGTGGTGGTTGGCTTCAGGAACACATTGCTTTGTTTTGATCTTAGTTCATTTAAGTCCTGTAAAACAGCCAAATGATCTTTGATATCATATGGTTTATTTTCCACCACTGTGCCTTTACATTCGAGATCTGGAACCAACATTCTTGTCCCAAATAGGACCTCATATGGAGTGACCCTCTTGGACTTCTTGGATAATTGTTTAATAAGCGTTGGACCCATAAAGATGTTTGACCCACCCATCACCCGAACCTAATACCCTAGTGTAGTAACTGACTCCAGGCTGGTTGTAGTATTTCAAGAGTATTTATTGTATAAGTTACATGTCCAGTAGTTCAGCCCCACCAGGAGCAGCCAGCATGCTGCTCAGCCCTTCTCCAACTGTAGCCTCTCACTCCCAACATTCCATATTACATCATTCTGAGAGAATCTCACTGGCAGAGCATGAACCACATTGAAACAAGGATACTACATATCCTCCTTTCTTCCAAAAGGAAAACAAAAACAAATCCAAAAAATGATGAAGAAGAAGGAATACCCACAAATACAGAAGAACAAAGAAAAACAAGAAAAAGGGAAAAGGCTAAAAGAGACCAGAAGAAAAACAACAGAAACAGCATAAGGAAAGGCAACAAGGGAAACTGAGGATAAGGAAAACAACAGAAAAAGCATAAGGAAAGGCAACAAGGGAAACTGAGGATAGAGATAAACATAATCCACTACCCATCCTCCCTTCCAATATAATGTTGACAAAAAACAAGCAACCTGGAAAAACAAACACCCAGTGTAACGTAGACCATGCACTATGGAAATGAGGTTGGGACCCAAACCATACACCCAATAAGGGTAACAACTCGCTTGTGCAGGGATAAACTCGAGAGGAAGTAAGACATTGTGCACTGTTGCAATAAAGAAACACCCACACTGTAAAATGTGCACTATGTAACGAAAGTAAGAGAAAGGTCAAATGCTGTGCACTGAGTAGTGGGACAATAACCCACACTAGACACCTTACGTAAAGTAAAAACATGCACTAAAAAGTGAAGATAAGGTAAGCGTATGAAAATCCATAAAAAGACGCACCTCGAATGGAGGTCATGTATTATGCATATAACAATGACATCCATAAAAAGACGCACCTCGAATGGAGGTCATGTATTATGCAAATAACGATGGGAGAAAACCCAACAGATACACCTCACGGAGAGGTCAAGAGCTGTACATTGTAGGAGCGGGACTACAATCCACGCAACCCACCTTGTATACTTTAAGGTAAAACATTGTGCACTGTAACAATGGCCGTAGAATCCATAAAACACACCCTATAATGGGCAACAAAACAAGAAACTTTGACCTTGTGTGAAGGTCTGTTGACGTGCACTGTAGAGATGGGGTAGACCCATGCTTTACACCATACGTGGGGTAAATGTATTTTTGAAGAGTGTAGTAATGGGAACAAAACCCACACCGTACCGTGGGGTAGTGGTATACGAGAATGTAGAACCTGAAAACGAAAACTGACTCAAGACTAGAGATAGAATGACTGTGTGCAATAAAACTCCAAGGGTCAAGAAATGCACTGTGCATGGATGGAGCTAACAACCTATCCTTCCCCTATGCTTTAGGGAAGAGAATACACGTGAATGCCACTAGAAGAAAAACTAGAAAACACCTTGCAAAAGAGAATATAAAGTGTGGCATTACTAAAAAAAAATGTGATGCAAAAGTCAATTATGCGCAATAACACTGCACAAATTAAAGTAACATAATCTAAATAGTTCTGTAGTTGAGCATGCATAAAAACACTAAAACAGTGTATATTCTCTAGGCAAGGCAACCCATACTGAGGAAGTTCCGAAATGTATGCTGTGGACGTGAAATTCCTCTAAAACAAAAAAAAACATTAGTAAACAAGCTCTGTTAATAGACAAGGTATAGAAAACGGTAGCTATAGGAATTTATATAACAAATGTCCACGCCGGTGAGCGACTTCTCACCTGAGATGCACATCCACTGCTTGTGTAACAGAACAAAGGTAAACAACTCATTTCACCCACACTGCAAGGAAAAAAAAAACGGGTGATGAACAGGTGCACACTGTGCACTAAACTAATGAGATAAAACCCAATAAACACACCACATTAAAATATTTGTGCACGTTTGTGAAGAGACTAAACTCTAATACCCAACAACGGGTAAAGACAATAAATGTTGTGCACTGTTGAGAAGAACGACACACCTCATCTAAAGGTCAAATGTCGTACACTGCAGTGATGGGACTGTGATCCATACTACTCACCTCTAGTGGAGGTCATTTGTTGTACACTTAATGGAATGTGCCCCATTTGAAACACCTCCTGTAGAGGCAAACATGTTGTGCGCTAGATAATATTACAATTTGAAAATACTTCAGGCTTGCGTAAGTCAAGAGATAACATTATACAGTTATAGTATACAATATCCACCACAGGTCATTGGGTAAGTCAAACCATAGAAATGGTAAAGACATGTGACTCACAGTCGGATGCAGGAATATTACAAGAGGTTCATCAAGAAGAAACAGTACCTACAGAGCAATAAAATAATCGGTTGCACAGATGTCCTGAAGCACGAAGATCATACAAAAAAAAACATGGCTCTAAAGTGTAAGTGCTGACTTCAAATGCAAGATGGAGGCATGTCCCTGATGCCGAGCCGGATGGCTCACGGCATCCCAGTGCTCCCCAAAACATGCAGGGTTGCTCAAACGACCCCAATATTAAACAACAAAAATTGTCTCAAACCTTTCAAATTGCTGCCGATCTTAAAACACACCTTGGAGGTAGAAGAGACGTTCCGTGTCTCCTCACGAGCGATATTTCATCTCTCCTTACTTCTGAGCCGGTACAAGTGAATGGGGATCTCGATCCCAGTGTGGGGAGGCAGCAGGTTGAAACAGGTTGAAGGCCCCAAGCTGCCACAATCGCACCCACGTGGCGCACACTAAGCACAGTGACCGTGAAACAAAAGCTCGTATGTAACTTTTCCAGTTGTGCAGTGGAAGACTGTAGGTTAGATAGGAACACTTCACGGCACACAAGAAATACAAACAAGGTCATTAAATTACCTTTCATGCAGTGACTTGAGCTGAAGTTGAAATCCAGTTCCAATAGATGCGGTCACAGAAAACATGAGCACCTCAACAACAATAAATCGAATACAACTGGGCTAGAGCGTAAAAACTAAAACTAGAACAATAGAAACGCCCAGAGTAACGTGTCTCATGCACTGTGGCGACTAAACCACACACCCACTGAGGGCAAAGACATTTACATGTGCATGGGCATCCTCGTGTGGAGGTAAGAACATGTGCACCTTTGAACATAAAAAAAAACTGACCAACCTTAGAAAACTAAGAAAGGCAAATGTGCACTGCCATGAGGGCAATAGACACATAATGTGATGTCCACCTACGGACGCACCTCGTGTGGAGGTACAAAAAATCATTATGCACTAGATAATGGGTAAAGACTCCAAAACACACCTCCGGAGAGGTCAAGAATTTGTGCATTAAACACGGGAAACACGTCCGTGCGACATATTAGAGATAAACTCAATTAGAGATAAACTGATGTGCACATAAAAGTGGGACAAAACCCCAAAACACACCTCGCGGAGAGGTACATAGATAGTATACGATTGTGCACTGTGTGCAAATTTAAAAACCTACTGGTTCTAAAGATTGACTCCTCACGCAATTAAGCGATTAATAAGCAGTGACATACATTGTACAAATAAAGAACATTGAACAGAACTCAATTTGAGCTTCCAGATCGCACACCAAAACTCCAAGGTAAAATATTACCCATGAGGCCTCAAATTAACAATGTGACAAAATGTCACAAAATGGCAGCGTAACACAGAAAAGTGAAAAATCAAATGCCAACTACAAGATTCCACACTGTTAAACATCACAACGCTGCACTAGAGTACAAAAATGCCACCACACAAACGAAACAAGTCACTGTTGTAGATTGAATGTCACTTGGTTCCGTAAAATCTTCGAAGCAAGTTTTGCTCATTACCTTCTTGCTGAAGTATCATGAAACGCTGAAATAACATAAATACTCAGTCAGCTCAACTTCCATCCTCACCTCGGAAAATGTCACGGACTCCACGAGCAGAAATAATGTTGAACAGAGTATGTTGTAATTGTTGCTCCTTCCGCTGACAAAATAAAGCTTGAATTGACTTTATTAGCACACCCCAACTGACAAACGTGGTTGGCAAGAATTACCGAGGAGGAATATTTCACATTCCCAAACAAACAGCTTGTATGGTTGAATCCTCCAAGTCCAAGATGGCCTCACGCTATCCCACGTCGTGCAGGGTGGTTCGCGGCACGCCTTTGTCACCAAACGTCGATGGGAACCTCGGAACACGTCAGAAGAGGCTCGTGAGCTGAAGAGCGCGCCACCATAGATGAGGTAAGGTGCGCGAGCACACAATTTTAAATTCAAAATAGTGCGCAACTGCCAAGTTTTACAGGCATTGAAAAACAAACATGCCTTTAAATAAAATAATACCTTACCAAGGCAAAAATATCACGCCATTCTTCAGCAGCAGGCAGGGGACCTTAAGATGACACTGAAAACCAGCCGCAACCAGTCAGAGAAACGTCGCACCTCCAATACAGCACAATATAGCCCAGCACATGTAATTTGGAATGCCTCCAGGCTTACAGAAACCCCAGTGTTCACGAAGGGTGCGAGTTTACTCAAAATGCCATACACTGCAGCTTGTCATTCACTGACGCCAACTCCAAAATGAAGATGCTGGTTAATGCGGAAATAACGCAAATGCAGCGCTAATAACATGTCACAGATCCAAAGAAATATTAAGCTGCGGAAACTCCCAAAAAAGAATGTTTATGATGTAATTCAGAAAGCTGTAGACGTAGGTAGGCTTATCCTCTGAGGGCACAGCACAGAACAGGACGAAGTAAATTGTCAAGCTTAGGGCACAGCACAGGCTTACCCAGTCTTCAGGGCACAACAAAAAGGAACAGCGCTTGATAAAGACGTTTGGCTTACCCTCTCATGAGGGCACAGCAGAGGCTTACCCCCCTTGACAGCAACCAGAGACTTGAGATGGAGTAGAAACAGGAACTGGCACTGTAGCGTAGAGGGCGACCGTTGTAGGGGTCACTGGTGGGGCTATGATGTGCCAGTTAGTTGAACATTGGCAGATGTGGTTACTTGAGTTGCTTGTAGTTGCTTGAGCTTGATAGTAGGGACTCTGGACTTGAAGAAGAAGGTTACAGAGATAGCAGAAGTAGGTTCTTTTAAATAGTCGCCATAAAATTGTAGTAACTGACTCCAGGCTGGTTGTAGTATTTCAAGAGTATTTATTGTATAAGTTACATGTCCAGTAGTTCAGCCCCACCAGGAGCAGCCAGCATGCTGCTCAGCCCTTCTCCAACTGTAGCCTCTCACTCCCAACATTCCATATTACATCATTCTGAGAGAATCTCACTGGCAGAGCATGAACCACATTGAAACAAGGATACTACACCTAGCTGTTATAGACTGCTTTTGTCCCGGTTTTTCCTTTCCACAACAGAATTTTCCTCAGGGTGAAACAGAGAGGAATACCGCAATGCAACGCCCAAACTGGCCATGGCATCTTTGTAAGCTCGAGAGCTAAACGCAGGGCCCTGGTCAGAATGTAGTGTGCCAATTGCGTATGTGCCGATAAAGACTCGCAAATCTTTTATAACAGTTCGAGCGTCAGCTGAGTGCTGAGGCCACATCCATAGGAACCTTGAACACAAATCCACTGCGACCATGATATATTTATAGTACCATCCCTTTGCAAGGGACCGCAGTGATCCAGGTAAACACAAGCTAATGGTTTATCTGAAATTAACAGGGGTGTCTGCGCAGGACGTTTCACTGTAGAGACTTTCATCTGTTGGCATATTTCACATTCCAAAACATAGTTTTTGGTCTGTTTCCTAATGCCGGGCCACCAATATTTCTGTTTTAATAACGGTTACTGTGGCAGAAACACCTGCATGGGCAGAGGCTATCCCTTCACGTGCTGCTAGGATTAGTCCTAATCTACGTTCCATGTTTGGAATTACCCTATCCCCCACTCCATGGATTCGAGCAAACGGAACGTTGTTCGCATCAATTATGTACGAGTATTTGAGTGGAAAAATTTTTAGGCAACGCTACACCACTGCCTTTGCTTGAAGCATTGACAGCCAATAATATCTCTCTATCTATTCTCATTTTTGAACTAGTTATCGCAGCTATGGAAGCCGCTTTCACAGCCCCCTTTGCCGCTTCGTCAGCCAATGAATTCCCTGCAACGTGAACGCCATCACGTTGATGACTCAGCGTGTGTATCACATGAGTGTTTTGTAGTCCGTTTCACAACTGAACTACTTGTTCCCAAAGCGTTTTATGCTTGATTGTGCCACCTTTTGCATCTTTGAAACCATTTTGAAGCCAATTCTGTAAATATTAATTATATGATTGAACACAGTAAAAAGAATTGCACACTGTAAGTGTGGAGAATTCTCGATCCGCATTTTCAAGTGCCAATTTGAATGCTTGTAGTTCAGCTCGCTGAGCTGTACAATCTCCTAGAGATTGTGTTTTAGTGACCATTGGTCGGAATTTACCATCATGTATGCGACCTTTAACGATTGCGCACGCTGCACTGTAAGCTTGCTTACTTTCCGTAGCGGGTTGTGCTGATCCGTCAGTATAAATTATAAATACATACTGATCAAGAGGGAGAATCTCAATAGGCAGAGGACATTCATGTTCATATTGCAGGAATGCTTGTGTTTTCAAATAAGGATCAAAAACATATTCAACTTCCGTTGCAGCAAGAGAATTAACTCATTGTATCCATCTTGGATGTAAAGCTTTTGCATTTGGAATACTCGCTTTTGTAACTGCCTCTAAGGCTGGTACCAGAGTCACGACAACAATGCATTTCCGCTGAGCTAGAGCTATTTCTTTTGCTAATGCGGTTTGAACTGCTGTCAGAAATTTTTCTGTCGAAGTGAAGCGCATTTCTGCTTTTGATTTTTTAAAACATAATTTGTAGCCCTCAGCAGCGAAGTCCAGTATAATGGTATTCACCCTGTTCAAGTGCCTATCCAGGTCATCGTTTGTCAGATAGATATAATTGAAATATGACAATGCCTCTTCATCATAAGTTTGTAGTAACTCTGTTACTCTTGCTGAGAATAACCCTGGGCTGTTCTTGAACCCTTGAGGGAGTCGACAAAAGTGACTCTGAGGCCCCATTATTGAGAAAGCTGTCAAGTACCTACTTTCAGGTGCTATGTTTTGACAAAAGAACCCATTTGAAATGTCTAATGTGGTTTTATATTTTTTACGCACAATGTTATTCATTAATGCTGTACTGTGTGCATTTTGCACTGCAAATGTCTTAGAACAAGTGTTCAGGTGTCTGTAATCCAAAACTAGGCGATATGTATTGTCTGGTTTGGAGACAGGAAACAAAGGATTGTTCATTGATGAGGTGCATGTTTCAATCACCCCTTGGTATTCAAGTTGACCTAAGATCTCCCTGACCTGTTTTTTTAGCTTCTTGCTTAATTAGGTACTGCCTTTGTGCAGTAGGTTGATTTTGTAACTGTATCTTGTGGTGAGGTGAGTCCTCATCCCACCCTACATGATTTTTGTATAATGCTGGGGCCTGGACAACTGCCCATTTCCTGGCATATGTATATTTTAGGTGGATTGGAACATGGTTGGAGTAGGCTGGCATAATGATGTCTTGGCCATGTGGGCACTCCCTGACAACTTCTGGTGGCCAGTCCTGTTCTGCTAGAAGTGTATCATAACCCCTTGAAAGTTTCTCCCAAAAGAGTGCTCTCACTTTTCTTGGTATGTCTCCCTTCATCCGGAGTGTTATTTCATATAACCTTTGTGGAATACTAACCCTGGTGTCTACAGTCTCAACTGTGATGTACTCATTCAAGTCCACTATCTCCAGAAGTTCCTTGAGGTTCTGGTGAGCTATTGTTACTTCTGCTGCACTGTCCAGCATTGTCTGAGCCCATTCTCCGTTCTTGAGTTGTGTTTTCAGAATTCTCTGCATGTCTGATCTTCAGACCTGCTACCTTCTTCTTAGTGAATTGAGGTTTTGGTTTGTTTTTCTGAACGTGTTGTCTGTCTTTGGACTTTACGCGTTCTTCTTTGTGATCTGACCGTCCTCTTCTTTCGGATGTCTGTGACGATATCTGAAAGATATGAGAGGAACGTGTATCAGTATCTTGATACCTGTCAGGTTTTCACAAATCATCCCTATTCCTGAGGTTATACCTCCTTTCAGAGGGCTCCTTTTGAGGAGACTTACCTCGGGATTGAGAACGTTTCTCTTTTGAATGTTGTTTGTTATTTTCCCACTTCTTTTTAGAAGATGTAGGATTGTGTTTAATAGAGTTCTCCTCAGCACCTTCAAACAGTTGTGGTTTAACTGTGCAATTCTATTTATTCATATATTTGGTTAAGTAATTCCTCTTCTGACATTGCTTTAATGTCAGGATGCGGTGTGTGGCCGGCTAAAATCAGCCATGTTGCTCCTTGTCTACCTAGTGGACCGAGCCTGGTAATGTGATTGTAATGTTTTAGGGTGCCTTCAAACCAGAGATTATGCTCCTGGTATGTGAGTGGAATTTCAACATCCTCGAAGGAAATATATATTCCTCAGGTGGTTCATCTTCTTTATGGAAGTGAAAACACTTTTGTTACTGGATTTGATTCGGGGAATACTATCCATGAATAGAATACCTCTGTCTGCAAATATTCATGTGCCTCTATCACGAAAACTGCTCTACCACCTCTTGGTGTTAGGCCATGTTTTATAAGTTTTAGAGTGATGGCTCTCCTTAAATTTGGATGGATGTTTATAACACCCTCATCGGTTTCATTTAAACCTGTAAGATTAAAAGCTGTTACGACTTGGTCAGTCGTAGCCCCACCGGTCACAGTATTATTATCCCCGTTTTGGGACATTGTTTTTGAAAAATGTAGAACAAGTTTCAAGGAAACAAAGATAAGGTGCATAATATTTTGGAACACTGTATCCTTCAACGTTGAACAAACCAAACAGCTTATACATAGGATTTTCGTCCTACTCAGCTATGGCGGATATTAACCCTACCCACTCCAGACGTATTATGGAGTATTATGAGCAGGGGTCTCTGAGAAAAGCATGACTGAGTTACTTCAGTATCTAGCATTAAATTAGTGCCTTACCAAACCCGTTGGGCGCCATGTAGTGTAGTTCCTATTTCCCTTATAGACTCTGTGCATTGGAATAATATACACTATAGTTGTGGCATAGTACTGAGGTCAGTATGCCTCTATCCAGTACATTAAACCTAATTACTTTGTGTGCCAGCTAACTCAGAGGCCACTAGAAACTCCTTGAATAAACAAGAAGGGAGTAGTTTCTGGCAACCGCATAAACATGACAACTTTGCTTCCCTTCGAATCGGAACATGTCTCAGAATCGTGGAAACAACAGATAACAGTTTCACTCAGTCAATCGTGCATGCTTAGTTTCTTCAGAGTTACACAGAAATAGATAAACAGGCGTTTCAATAAAAAGATTTATTGAACAGTCTTGTTTCTTGTGTAAGAGATATGAGCTGTTACAATCGCAAGACAGTATGTGAGATATAATACGTACAGCGTAAGCAGTGAGAAGAAATAATACGGCAACAGCATTGTCTTCTAGCTATGACATATATTCATATACACATACATAAATAACATAGGCTAAAAAGTGGATACTCGTTTGATGTTTCTAAATAGTTCTACCCCAGTGTACCTAACCTAAGTGTAGTACAAGGCAGGGGGCGGCTGGTGGATTTAGAAACTGGTATGGCGAAAAATTTGTATCCTTGTACAATGCGCGAGCGAAGCGAGCGAGCCCGAACTGAAAAAGGAGGGTGCGGGGGGGTTTCCCCCCGCAAGAAAATTTTGCAAAAAATGTATTCAAATGGTGGGTTTTAAATCACATATTTACTGTAAATTTTTGCAAAAACGGGATCCAAATATAGCATTTTAAAGCACAAGTGTGAAGAAAACATTACAAACATATCAAAAATTTGCCCAATCCTCTAACTGGTCTGCTTGCAAAATGACCCACAAGCCAAGCACACACAGCCAATGGGAAGAGGCCCTCTAAGTGTTTTCTACCTGTAACACATCTCTTCCTCTTTACTGTATTGGTTAATGAAGTCATCAAGGCTCACACCATTGATAAGACCGTACATTGCAAATACTTTGAGAATTAGATGGCGAAAGAGATCCATCCCAGGATTGCAGTTCATCCTTGATTTTTTTAAGATTAGCCAGACAAACAGAAATTATATTTCAGCAAACTGTGTTTATTTTGCAAAATATAGCATTTATATACTATAAATGTACACTGACAGAAAGTCCACATAACAGATATTGAGGTGCAAAGCATACAAACCTGATGACAAGATTTTGGGTGGAAAGCAAAGATATACTGAAAAAGACAGATATGGTTTATAAAGTGTTTCAAAATTTACAATAGAGAAAAAGGAGTTAACACAATAAATTTAATTTTTAAATTGAAACATAAATAATAAAACATAAATGTAGAGCATTACAAGAACATAAATTGAAATCAGTGAAGAAAGTAGTTTGCATTTAGGGCCTCACTTATGAGGTTTTGCTGTAGGGCAGAACAGTAGGCCTTCCTGCTGCGCTGCCCTACAGCAAAAGAAAAGGCCACAAATGTACCGTATCTATCAGCAGATACAGCGCATTCCTGTCCTTTCCCCATGCACCGGCACACAATAAGCTGCTGTGCGCCAATGCAGGCACTGTTGCACCATGGTGCACTGGTGCCCGCATTGCGGGCAATTACAAGAGGCGTTTTCCTCTTTCCCTGTGTGCTGCAGAAGGCAATATGCATAGAAAAAAGAAAAATGAAGCGAAATAAAGAGATTTCTCCGCGTTGTACCTCTAAGTTTTTGGTGCTGCTTCAGATTACCGATTTCTCGTAAATCTGGGACAGTGTCAAAAAGCCGTTGCTGTATTCAAACCTACAATCGCTACCCGTTTTTCATATCACAGTGCCATAATTGCAGGGTTTTAGTTGGTATTAAGAGTAGCATCGTTTGAAGTTGCTAAGTTGATAAGTCGTCCTAGTATCTTTATGAATGGAATTGTTAAAAATGGCACACAAAGGCGCACAGGGCCTCAAAATGTCTGCTATCCAACTAACGAAACCAAAAGTTACTGACAAATTGCACAATGTGCGTACGCCACCAGGGCAAGGCAGCAGGCCTCAAAGCCACCCTCCCCACCACCACCACCCCACCCCGCAACTACCCACCATGGAATCAAAGTCACCCTGCCGGCCGGGCCCCAAAGGCGTCAGTAAAATAAATTATCGCAGCAGTGACAAAATGAAAAACAACACTGAAACAGTTTAACTGTTTAAATGTTGTTTTTCATTTTAAACAGTCTTCAGAAGTTCGGCACATATGTTTTAGTATGAGGTCAAAGACCAGACTTTACAGCCCTTGGAAAAATGCTGCTTGCAACCCATGCCTAAGAACATACCTCATGCACAAATAAAGTGTGCACAAATATGGAAATCTTGCCATATCGTCAACAGCATAGACCCCATCAGAGGCGTAGCTAGAGCTTGTGGCGCCCGGGGCTATCCCTCAGATTGCCGCCCCTGGGGGGGAGGGGTTGCTGGGGAAAAAGGACGGCAAGCACTTGAAAAAGGACCGCGTACTATCGCCACTAATAGTTACCTCGATCGTGCAAGTTACATGCACATGCATGACACAGTCCAAGGCTACCCAGTTGAATACACCGGTGATTGGCAGTGACTGGCAGTACACAAGAGAACACACAAACTGCATGATCTATCTGGGGACTCAGAAAAACCGCATGTGACATCCATCAGAGAGCTGCGTGAACAATTACCTGGTTTTCCCCTCAGCACAATGCAAACATGCACATACATGACACTGTTCAGGGATCCATCATCTACAGCTGACATTAAATGACCATTCATCATGGTCCCCCCATTAAAGCAGTGCACTTTGTGATCTGCATGGTACATGTTCTTTGCAGCAGGCACATTAACCTTCTGTGCTACATTTCCAGGAGTCAACCCTTTCACTAGACAAAACTCGGATCTCTCTCTAGGAAGAACATTAATCACCGAAGTTATCATGACATTTTTATTGTTTCTGAAAATTGCTGGAGGCCAGAAAGGAGGCAGCAAGTTTTTTTAAAACTATAATATACTTGCAAACACTATGCACCTATCCGAAATAGGTACCCAGTGCAGTCACACCGTTTTCACCGCCCTAACCTGCTCAAGGTTGCTGTGATCTCAGTGACAGAGTCACAGCGACTGGATCACTGTTGCTCTAGGGTGTGCTGCTTCGTAGGCCTGCCCACAAGACTGGAGATGAACTTCAGTATGGATTGTGGTGGACATGCCTTCAAGGTTAACACACAATTGACACCACTATTGTACACCTGCTTGTGCTAAGACATCAAGCCTTCTGAGGTCTAGTGGGGCCTTGTAAGGTCTAGCATGAGAATATGCTCCCTCAGTAGAGTGGTCTGGTGGACTGGTCATGAAGGCTGAACCCAGTTCCCCAGTTCCAAATTCGACAGCTCTGGCCATAGTGCCACATCCTCTCCCCCACTGAACCCCATACTGTCCCACTGAGAGAAACTCGCACTGCCTTCAGGTACAACCTAATTGTTCCCGCTATAAACACTTGGATGTGGCTCAATTCAAATTATGCACTTGATAAGAGTAATCTGCTGCCTAAAAAAAAAAAAGTAAAAGCAAACACTCATAGGGAATGCAAGATTGAGTAAAGCATGTGAAATGTAAGCAGAAACAACATGGTTACCTTAACGATCTCGCACTCACTATTCAGAAATCAGGGAGGGGTTTTACCTGAAAAGTTAAGGACATGACTACAGGGTCCAGAAGGGACACATTTCAATGTCCATTGCTTATATCCTTAATAAACGTAAGCAGTATGGTTTAAAAAGACCACATCCATAAACAGAGCCATGGTACACATTTTGTTTTCCAATCCACCCATCAACAAGGTATTGCAGTACCTCCAGGAATGGTACACTTTCCCACCTGGGGACAACAATGCTGTTCAAAGAAAGACGAGAAAACAAAAGTAGCGCTTCACTGCAAAGTCTGTAAAGTGAGGCTGATGTGTTTGGATGTAAGTTAAACCAATCTAGCCTCTTTGCAACCCCTCTGTGTTGCTTTGTTTAGTTATGTATTTATTTTTCATATTTAAAACCTTCTATTTCTCTCCATCTCGCTGCACTTTGGAATAGAAAAAATGTCAGAAAATGGGCATTTCCTGCAAGAGTGTTTTTCTTTTTTGGATCCATTTCACAGGGAAGCAACTAAATGAAAGAAGGAAAGAGGTTGTGAACCGTTTCTTCAAGTTACAGTTTTCAGTAAGTGAGGAGCAAGACAGGAAGAGAGGGAATAATAGGAAGAGAGGGGGGGCAGCTGCCAGCACAAAAAAGAAGAGGACATTGCCCGAGTCCTATTCCTTCTCTGCCCGTCCCCGAATGTCCACGAAAGCAAGCCCAGCCTTATCTGAATGCCTTTGTCCGCCCCCAAAATAGTGCCGCGCTGAGCTTCTGACGGGGAGGGCCTCGTAGGTGTTGTAGCCTAGGGTAACCACTGACCAGACGTCCCTGATGTGCCGGGAGCAGTCTTGCTTTTTCACCAGATGTCCCGGCAGATTGAGAGAGGTTCTTCTGATGCTAATTTTAATGAATTGCTTATTGATCTATTTTCTTAGCGCCTATTCGGTGTTTCTTTGTTGATGAGCCCTGTCAGACTTCGCCACTCTGTTGATGTAAAATATTAGTCCTTCTATTTCCTTGTAAAGTCCCGGTTTTTGGTTCTCGGGATCTGGTCTCCCTACTGTAGCCTCCCCGGGTAGGAGGGGGGGGGGGCGGAGGGGAAGGTCTGCTATAGAATTGTCCAGGCCCCAGGGCGCAGCTTTGCACCTGTATAACCGCGCCCAGTGTTGTGGACTCTGAAGTTTGGGGTTCAGAAACAGCGGAGAGCTTGGTGCCCCCCTCGGCAAACCAGCAAGGACAGTGTTAATAAAATAATGTCCATGCGATCCCACCCAAGGCAAAAGCTTTATTTTTGGGTGAGAAACTTTTAAATCTGATCTGATGAATACCCACTGTTTCCTCTGTTCAAAGCCGTCCATGTTTTCCAAGTGTGGGGTGACTTCTTTTGTTTCCGTCTGACCTACAATCGGTGAACTCCATCCATGTCGGAGTCCTTCCCAATTGAGGTGCAGGGGTGGGGACGTCACTCTAAGTGGCCTTTCGTAATCTCTGTTCTAATCACCTCCCCCACGCCCGCCCACCCTGTTCTTTCAGGGGTGCAGCCCTGCTCAGGCCCCTGGCTAGCAACGTCCAGGCGGCCTGACCCCCTCACCCCATCCCTGCTTAAACCTGTAAACTCCAGGGACGATGACTGGGAGGGGACTCGGCAGTTAACGCTATCTGGTAATACCGGTTGAGGTAGCTGAATGTGTTTATGTGCCTGCTCCTGCGATAGCTGAAAATTCTGGAGGTCGCTCATTTGAATTACGTCAAAATCGACTCAACCAATCATCCTCTTAGTCATCAGGGGGGTGGGGCTGCTGGGCATTTCTTAGCTTGGCAGCTAGAACATCTGATATTTACAGCGCCTGGAAGCCTCGAGACCCTAGGAAGTCTAAGCGCTGCCTAAGAGGTGCGATCCTAACTCACCTGGTGACCTGCACCCGTCTTTTCCTGGCTGCACGTTGTCCAGGGAGATCTCCGTTGATCTGAACGCAGCTAGCTCAGTGAGCTGCTTGAGCCCCGGCAGCAAAGCATGAATGCCCTGGTGAGCTGGCTGACGGTGCCCAGTGAGTTGGTGAGCAGTGCCCTTGTGAGTGCCGGGGGGGGGAGGGAGCAGATGGACACTAATCCCCCATGTAATTCGCCCTCATCGGCTGACCTCATTATGTGTCAACCGAGCTGAGCAGCAGAACCATTCTCTAGCTCAGGAATACTTTTAATAATGAATATTATTGAAAATTTACAAAACACGTCTCGCAAACTAAATCGCAGAGTCTTTCGCAGGTGTGCCTGCACTGAGAACAGTGGCACTGCCAATTGGCACAGCGTTTCTGCCCGCTGCAAGGACACAGGGCAGCCGTGACCTCACTTTGGGGTCGGGCTGGTAAGACAGGCTAGTCTGGGCCCGTACCGGAGGTACTTCTACAAAACTCCGAGCAGGGCAGCCCTCCTGAGAAACGAACCCCTGAGGGCGGAGGGTACGATTGGTTCAGAGACTGGGAGCCAGGACCTGGCTGAAGTAACGTGACGTCACGACCCAGCACACACCATCAACGCTCCGTGTTTTGGAACTGCTTCCGTCTGCCTCTCCAGCCGAAGGCTAGGAGAAGAGTTGCTGTTACAAATAAAAAAATTGTCAAACATATTTCTTCCTTAAAATGTTTGGTCGATGCGCTGTATCACGGGTCACCCCTCGCATGGTTACCGGTGATGGGAGCGTACCCCGCAACTTAGTTCATCACGTTGTTAGACGTTAACATCTAATCATGGATGTTCCCTGATACTGACTAACCGCCTAGGACTTTGGTCACTCCTACATATAGTGCCAAGAAACCAACCGGTGTACGCGCGGGTTGTAAGTAATTTTATCATAATATAACACCCACCCCTGTGCTCAGGGCTGCAAAGTGGTATTTGGGGCGCTGCGCACCATACAAAACTGAAGAAATACATACCATGTAAAATATGATTACCTTGAAAGCAGGGGGTATTTAAGTGTGAGGGAATTTGTGTTTCAAAAATGAGCACTTTCAAGGAAGGAATAAAAATCGATTTTCGATCCTTCTGTATTTGTACAAGACAAATAAATAAAGAGACGCTGGGAGACTATTCGCCTTAAAGGCCTGGCATCTCCAGATAATATATATATATATATATATATATATATATATATGTTTTCATGCTCTTACCATGCCCACCCGTCCCTGCCAGTCCAGAGCAACTTTCCATAGAAATGATGGAATGGGTGAATGCAGAAAAACAGTAACATTTGTCTTTTTCACTCACATTTTTGAGTTATGCTGGAGAAACTTTTGGTTCAGTTAAAGCCAATATGTTTTTGGAAATCATTTCTATTGACAGCAACTTTTTAATGGGATGACTTATTTTATGTAAACAGTGGAATTTGCACTCAAATGGAAAATAATCTAAAAACGCAGAACTGCACTAGTTAAAGAATTGACATTTCCAAAAGAGTAAAATAATGTCACTCCAAATAAAAGAGAAGTATGAATCGGTCAAACCGCTGGTCCTAATATACTGCAACGTTTTTGAAAAAATATATATGAAATAATATAGCATTTGAAACAAAATGCACTGCAAAATGAAACGTGTATTTCTGCCTCATGGCCTGCGCCCAGACATAGGGTGGCTGACCTTGGTGCATGAAAGCACCTTGCCGTGGAGAAGCCTGAATCTGTTTGTCATGTACAGAGCCGGCTTTAGTGCTGGCGGCCCCCTGTGCGACAATGTTAGTTGGCGCCCCCCCAATGACAACCTCCACCACGGATTCTCTCACTAGCACCCTTTAATAGTGACCAAGTCACCATAACCACAGTCTCTCAGATGCATTGAATTAGTTATATAGCGCCACTCATACCAGTGTAGGGTGTCCGAGCACTTTGCATCACACACACATTACACAGAGACAATCAATCATACGTGTGTAAATCAGTGTACAGGAAATGTTACATAAGCCAAAGGACTCAAAGTGTAGGAGTCACATGTCAACCATGCCGGTAGGCAGTATAGTTTAAGAGTGCTTGGTGTGGAGACGCACAAACTCAGAGTCGAAAAAGTAACAGCATAGATGGGAGTTTTCTTTAATAATAAGAATCGATTTCTAGCCAAATTAACCATTTTTTGCAACATTAATCAATGTTCTAATGTATACTTTGCAGTGTGTATGCAGTTCAAGGATGAAAGTTAATAGCTCACTATTCTATATTGGGACTTTAAGTTATAAATTGCAAGTAACAAAAGGATGCCTCTTTTGAAAGCAGTAACCTGCTGATCTGTTTACATCATAGGCACACTGTAATCTACTTGGTAAACGTTCTTTGCAGCAGGCATCTTAACCCTCTGCACTAACTTCACCTAAGTCAAAACCTCAACTTTACAAAACCGTGATCTCTCTCCAGGAAGATAATTAATCACACGAGTTTTCTTGACATTTATGTGAGGCCTGGTATTTGCCAGTGGAAAGAAACGCTGCAGCAGGTGCCTCAAAAGCTTAATGAACTTTCAAACACGGCGCCCCCAGGAAGCCAGCACCCGGTGCGGTGGCACCGGTCGCACCGCCCTAAAGCCGGCCCTGGTCATCTATTGAGCGGGGAACGTCCAGGGATGTCCAGCTAAATTCCGTCTATAAAAGACGGATCTGTCGGCCCATTAGTAAGTGAAGGGACGGAGAGAACTGGGACGACCTTTGTCCGAGCCTCCGAGGGCGAGGGAGGAAAAGACATGATGATCCAAAGATGTGTATGTTCGCCCGTTTACCGAGTGTGCGTGAGGTCGAGGAGGCAATCAACAGATATATGAGGAGGGTTAGCTAGGGAAGGGTTAATGGGGAAATGAACTCGGAGGATGGGGAGGGCATGTGTTTGGAAATACATGTTTCTCTCTCCGAGGCAGACGGGCCTCTATCACCACCCTTTTACCAAGGGGCGGAGGTGTTACGTCCGGTCTCTGGCTGGTCCACTCTTAGTTAATGTGTGCAGATTGAGGAGGGGTACTGGGGGGGGGCCTGAGCAGAAGTGAAAGTGACCCTATTTATATTCAGGTGTGGTTCACAACGTTGAACTCCGTGGACAGAGTTCTAGAAATATTAGCGCTTTTTTAGGTCGAGCCTAGACAGCGCATGCGCTGTCGCAAGACCTGTAGTAAATACAATATTGAGGGTAATTTCTCCTGCTGCTTGCCATTGGTTAACTGTGGCATTGCTTTTGTTAGCAGGCTTATGGTTGGCTGTGGATGCGATACATCACTTCCGTTTTTGAAGGAAGCAGCACCGACCAACTACAGTTAAGTTACACTGCAGGGCTGTATCTTTTAACTTACGGACTACTTTGTTGTTTTTTTGCCGTGGCGCCTGGTTCACGCATACGTTTAATATGCACGGCCGCTCAGTGTTGCACGGCCGCTTTCCTCGGTGTTGTCGCCCCCCCTCATCACCACCCGCCCCTCGCACCTTGTTTTCTTTGATGTGGTCTTTTCTTCCTGTACGTGTTAACCCATTGCCAGTATGGAGCGGTTTGTTTTCTATCTAAGATGGGCGCTGCACTGGTAGCTTTCTCTTTCGCTTATATCCTAAGAAGCGCTTAATGCACCATCTTCTTGTTCACAGCGTCAGCTGTGTCTGGTTTATTTTGTTCTGTACGTGTGTTTGAAATGTCGTCTGTACGGGTTCACACTTCCGATTGCCTGTATTGCTAATAAACTTAAGGCATTTGTTTACAGCTTTCGTCATTCTTTTATTTACATTTTTCAGGTGGGCATGTCTCTGCGTTAATGTTTTTTTTGTATGGACGGGGCCAGCCTCGAATAGAACCCAGTTCCCCAATTCCAAAGGCAGCAGCTCTGAATAGTATACCACATCCTCTCTCACTAAACAACCAGCATTTTTTAGGGTTGTTTGTCTTTGTATCGCTCACTGAGTTACACTCCCACTATGCACCCACCCTAAACCCCTTCCTCTTTTGTTTCCCTGAGCACCCCCACTAGAGTGTTGATGTGCTTCTATTATTATCCGTTTGGGCAGCTTTGAGCGCTTTGCAGCCAAATGTTTGAGCTCTGTGTAGAATTTTACTGTCAAAACGAAACTATGACAAAGAGCCATAAATAAAAATAAAAAACGGGTTATTGAATACTAGAGGAGAAAGCTGTGAGAATGAGACACATGAGAGAGAAAAAAAAGCGTAATGCTTTCAAAGCGAAGACAGTGAGACACAAGGTGCTGGGTAGGAGCTAAGTGTGAAGAAAAAGCAGCGAAAGTGATGCAGGCAGCGATAAAAATGCACTCATAAGCGGAAAGCGTTCTCTTTGAAGTCAGCAAAACATATACAGGCCCACACAGACACTAGCGCACACACACATAGGGCTACAGGTGTCACTTTACCTGTTCTCAGTGCAATCCTGATGTTCTCTCTCAGCCTGTGACCTTGCGTCACAGGACGGGCCAGGGACCAAGCGCTATCAGTGTGCAGGAGGTACTCACCAGATTTGCTCCGTGGGTTCGTGTGCCTGTTGCAGAGATCTGCGTGTAATTTGAAGGTCAGAAGTTTGACTCTCTCAGCAGGGTCATCCTAGACTTTCATCCTTGCAAGGTCGACTCAATGAGTTCTGTTGAATTGGGTCTTTTGTAGCGACCACTATCAGAGAGAGATGCTTATGGAGCGAATTGAGATGTGAACCTCATATTGCTTTTGACAAGAAAAACCTGAATTAGTGCACGTATGTTAAGTGCTTTTGTATAGCAGAATTTTGCCATTTGTATGGCCCATGGCACTTAACACTGTAGCAAGTGAAGTAAGGACTAATTTATTAGGTAATGATGGTTTAAACGCAGGGCCACTGGAATTATGCTGCTCTGTGGCTGTGGTCTTTTCTGTGTTATTATCGAGTTTCTGCACGTGCCACATAATCTATCATCTTCCTAGTAATTTGCAAATCTAAATAAAAAAATAATTCACACTCAAACAGATCGAAAGTCACTAAAGCACTGCAACCCGAGTTGTCTATGCCGCACAATTCCAGGGAAATTAAGTGATTTGCACAGACTCACAGCATATTGAGGCGATGCCAAGACTCAGTCTGGTTCCCCAGTTCCCATGTCGGCAGCTTTGGCCATTATGCAACATTCCCTCACCAAAGCGGCAGTAGGGTAAGCAGGACTAGCCCCCTGGCATTTTTGTTTAATATGGGAAAAATGCATGCGTCTTTATTAACGGAAAGCAAACAGTTTTTGAGCCAGTACCTTTCTGTAGGAGGACTAAAGCACCACAGCAGCAGTATGTTGCTTTTGGTTTTGCTACAGACAGCCTAGCCACGGTAAGCTGCTTGTAGGCAAACTGCAGCCTTCCTCACCTTTAAGAAAGGCAGTTGTCTTTTAGAAATGGTAGGCCCTAGTTAACCCCTAAATTGCAAGGCATGTTCCAAAGCAATAGGTCTCGAATTTGCTAGTGATTAAGCTATTGGAATTGTAAATGACAATGTCTTTTATTTATTTGTTTTCAAAACCTACAAGCGGTCCGTAAATACGCACTTTGTGCTTATAGTAGTTGCTTAATAGAAGCAAGGCTGGCAGTAACTGCGCCTCTTTTACTGTCAGCCTTGCTTCTCGTAAACAAGGACTATAAGTACAAAGTGCATGTTTACACATCGCTTGCAGGTTGTCAAAACACATGTACATTGCCAATAGCTCAAACTCTCGCAAATGCGAGACCTATTGCATTGCAAATGCTTGTTTCTTTATCTCAGCGAAGTTAAAAAATCTCTGGACCAATCGTACCCTCCGCCCTCAGGGGTTCGTTTTTCAGGAGGGCTGCCCTGCTTGGGATTTTGTGGAAGTACACCGGCCGGGCCTTTCACTGGCAAAGTCTGCCTGTAAAAAGGCACGGCCGGTGTTATTTCTAATTCTAATTCTAAATTGTTCACGACTCACGACACGCACGCTTCAATTCAAGCTTGCTTCTAAAGCAAGCTGCAGCCTCCATCAATCATTATTAGTGGGTCAGGCTCAGATCACTCGGCTGCTGTACTTACTTAGTCAGTGGCTCGTGCTCGCTTCTACCTCCAGGAATACTACGCTACGACGAGCTCATGTTCATTCTCTCGCTTCGAGTGGCAATGACGCAGATCCCGAACAAACTGGAAAATTCTGGGTTGACCCCTCCCCCAGACCCCAACACACCAATCACTTTCTAGACAACAACTGTTACTGGGCCTCTCTCGAGGAAGAGGTAGAGGCCACTGACACACCCCCACTACTTTCCTGAAGCTGAACTGGCCTGCCCCCAGCCATTGGAATTAATGGGGAGCTTCTGACTCCTCCCTGGGCTCTACGAAATTCGCCCAATTTAAAAGTTGTATTCCGGCAGTGATACACAGATCCTGCCCACCTGTGTGTCGTCACTGCTGTGCTTTCTGGCTCCAGGTCAAAGAAATCTTCGCCCAGCCAAAAGCATGCACAACAGAGGCAGAGCCAAGAGCCTTCACCCCGCACCCCCTCAAGGAAAAACCCAGATTTGCCCACGTTTGTTTACCGAGCAGCCAGGCAGCCAGCACAATTTATTGCTAGCTGCTCGGTGTTCCAGCTCGCATTTTTTTAATCCCCCAAGGGTGGCAGGGCGGCGCCCATCTCGCCCATTAACACCAGCCGCCCCTGGTACAAGGTAAGAAGTAGGTGCCTGTTAGAGTCGGGGATCTCTGGTTGGCGCAAGGTTGCCCTTGTGTCAAGCAGGAACCCTCTCCTCCACGTCAGGGCGCAGGATAACCCCTCGCGAATTACCCTTGCTCACCCTCTAGGTGCGTGGCGTGAGCAGCCAAGGCGATTCCTCAGGCGTTGTTGGTTAAGCACTTACAATCATACACACAGTAAATACATCAATCCCCCCAGAAACGGACACCAGGCTTGGATATATATAAAAATACGCTTCTTTATGTAAAAATACGGTATATATATCTCAACAGACTTATCACAAGACCAATAACGTTTTCGCTAGGCCACCAGGTTATACAGCAGGCAAATGTTCTTGGTTCGTTGTTTCAAATGGATACTTTGTAGTCTCTTTACTTGTAGTTCCAGTACTCACAGGGATCGACTCCCGGGAACGGGGAAATAAGGCGTTGCGGGCCCCGAGCCCGATACTGGAACTTCTTTCGTGATGTGGAGAGTCGGCACAGGTCGGTGCGACTCTCAGCTTGGGAAGTGTTCTTGGGTCCTCAATCAGCAGGTGTGGGCAAGTAGGCAGGCGCGGCCCGCGACCCTTTAGCACGGCGGTGCAGGAGGGTCTCCACAGCGGGGGCGGCGCGGCCTGAGATGTCCGAGGATAGCGAAGCGGGGCCACAGGGCACAGTCAGTGCAGCTGGGTGACCCGGCGTAGATCACAGTCGTCGGACGGCTTCCGGCAGGAGGGGTGATAGCGCGGTCAGCGCGCTCCAGTAGCAGGCGGTGACAGGGATGCAGGCGGCCTGGCCCGGGGACAGAGAGCGGCTCGGGACGGAGCGGGGCTCTCACGGGTTGGAGGCAGGCGAGCTTCTGAGTGTCATGGCCCTAGGAGGGGCGATGAGGGGCGCAGTCTCTTTTCCAGCGGGATGCACACACGGCTCGAATTGGAGGACGAGCAAGAAGCACAGAGAACCCACTGTTCCTGGGGTTCAGTTCAGGGGGCAAGCTCAGATCAAGCCCTTGGAGAATGTTCAAGCACAAAGTAGCAAAGTCTTTTCAGTAAGTCTCTTCCTCTCCTCTCTCAGCAAGGCAAGCAGCAGGCCAGCTCCTCCGGCGTCTTCTTCTCCTTCTAGTCGGGCAGAGGTCCTTTGTGGTAAACAGGATTCTGATTTCTTAGGAGCCAGGCTCCTACTTTTATACACCAATTCTTTTGTTCTTTAGCGCCAGGGGGCCTAGGCCTGGCTCAGTCCAGTTCTGGAGCACTCGGTTATGGTGACTCTGCTCTTTCCTTTCAGCAGCAGGGCAGAGACATCAGCCGCCCCACAGGGGGTGGCGCCGGCTTTGTGGTGGCAGAGCACAGGTCTATTCAAGAGTCAAGGTGTACTCCTCCCACCCATCCAGGTGTAATCTCTCTACCCACCACCTGGCAGCCAACCTGTCTCTGGGGATCCCCCCACCCTGCTCCTTACTGTTGCCAGGCAGAACACATACACACAGCAGAGGCGGACTGAGATGGTCAGGTCAGTAAATACTAACTTTCTAAAAGTAGTATTTACAAACCCAGGATACTAAAATAAACTTGACTACAAGAAGTATTTTATTATTCTGAGTTCAGGCATACCAAACTTGACACTCTACCATGCTCTCTGAGTCCACTGGGGTCACAGCGTTGGCGTGACCCCGGCAGCCCATTCTGGCCTATGGAGAGCAGGTAGCCTTCAATAGTGAAAAACGACAAGGCTGTAATTCACTACTAAGACATGCCACACACATCAGGGCATGTCCTACCTTATGCCTACAATGCACCCTGCCCTCGGGCCTACCAGAGGGGTGGCTAATATGTAGGTAAGGGAAGGTTTAGGGACTGGCAAGTGGGGGCACTTGCGCAGTCAGCGCGACGGTCCCGGACCGCGCACAGGGTCTGCGGTGGCAGACCCTAGACACACTTTACAAGGCCGCTTCCGTGGGTGGCGCAACCAGCGCTGCAAGCCCACCAGCAGCATTGGCATTCACAAGCCCTGGCACCCCTGGTGCACTTTACTGGGGACTGACAGTGAATCCAATAAACCAATCATGGACATCAATTACAGGTACACTTTATCTAGGGAGCACTTGCACTGCGGCACGGATTAGCCGTGGCGCAGTGCCCTGAGCGGACAACACCAGCAAAACAGTCGAGGCACACCATCAAAAAGTGGAAGGGAAACTCACGCCAAGGTGCCAGGTCTAACAGTGCCGTATTCTATAGTATGGTAAGCTATAGTTTTGCATATGCCAAGAGTACCTCTAGGTTCTAGTCAGCTCCATACCTTAGAATGAGAGAAGTGGGAATCTCTTTCCGGGTCTCAAACTCTAACACCCCGCGAAGGGAGTCAGAACTCTAGAAGCTGGATTCTCTATGAGCAGGGATGACAGCGTCTGGTCAGTGCATTAGGCGGGGACGCGAATACTTCAGAACTTGCCGTGGCAAGGTGTATCGAGCTGTGCAGCCGAGCCGCGGTTTGCCATGGTAAGTGAAGGTATATTTATACCGGGAAGATGCTTAGGAATGTTAGCATTGATGTAAAGTCGGACAGAGGAAGACATCATGAATGAACCCTTAAGGCATAGTAGTTCATGCATAATGGATGAGTTCTTGGAGATATCAATAATCCTAACTAGGGAAAGTCCCAATGGCTTAAGAGTCTGGTTTCTAAGAACTCGTTGTGACGTGGGGATGGACGGATGTAGGTGACCATGCCTGTATTTGGACAGCATGGCTAATGCCTAAATAAGGACTGGGATTCTATGCCTAAATAAGGGCAATGCGAATTGTGCCTATATAAGGACATGATTTAGGAAAACCTATGTACGGACATCTAAATTGAAACACAGCACCCATTGCCCTAGCCGCTCTCGCAGACCCACCAACAGTTTTCTCATTACTGTCCCCTTTAGTGGGGGGAAGGATCTATCTAGATGTATATCAAGGACGCAATTAAAATCGCCTCCTAGTAGGAATGTGTCAGATGGTGTACTTGTCATGTGCGTGGATAGTGAGTGGAGTAACCTTAGCTGGTCTTGGTTGGGGGCGTGGATGCTACCTATAGTGCTTTCTTTGCCATGTATTCTTCCCCCTATTAGGACATTCCTACCTTCTTTATCTACGACAAAGTGAATTAATTCAAATAGCGTTCCCACTTGTATCCAAATTACTGTGCCTCCGGTGTGTGCTGAGTAAGATGTGGCGTAAAGCTGACCTCTCCATTGTCATCTCAGCCTATCTATTTTGAGCCCTGCCAGGAGCATGGCAATTTGGACCCCCCTACCTTTAATGTATCTGTGAATATTGTGCCTCTTAGAGGGGGATCCCATTCCGTTGACATTCCAGAAAATAAACGTCACCCCCGCTGGCGGATTAGAGGTGCTCCATGTTCATGTTCTTGCCCGTTCCTCCCATGTGGGTCTCCCCCATTCCCCCCATCCCTTGGGTTAAGCTCATGCCCTCCATGTGAAGCATGGTGTGAAAAAGAAGAGCGAGGAAAAAAGGGGGACGAAAGTACAAGTAAAACCTCAACAACAACTCCAGAGCCCCAGGGCAGCACAACAACGGCCTGCCGTCCAAACAGCGTGAAACAACCATACAACATGCGAATATCTCCTCTGGTCAGCCTATAAGGCTTTACCAGAACGGGTGTGCCAAGATATGTATTCTAACTCTCTCAGCAGACTACAGCAGGCCAATATACAATGTGTGTGTTTCAATTGTCCCAGCTTGTGGATAGTCTCACCTAAGAGAGGGGGTGGACCCAGTCCCCTTCTGCAGCCCCAACTGTTCACATCTTTCTTAGTTCTGGAGTAACCTGATTTCTTTTGAGTTCTCCCCCTCCCACCCATTGCTCAATGGGGTTTATTCGTGGTTGTGGGAGCGATGGGCGAAACACATATCTAGGAGGCCTGAGGTGCTTCTCTATTTTGTTGTTTGTTTCTTTTTAGCAGAACAAATGTTAAAAAAATAATTAAATGCGAGAAGTATCTCTTAGGAGGAAAGCAAGACAGTCCTGTGGTTGTCGTTATGATCTCTGGGTTCTTCCTCTTCCAGTGGTGACCCTCTTCTCTGTTTTTTCTTTTTCCTTTAGGTGCAGGCTTCTGTGGTAGGTCGTCCCCGGTTGTTCCAGGAAAAAGATAAGGAGAGGCCTCTATCCTCTAAGTAAAGGTCTGGAGGATTTCTTGTGAGAGGGATAAAGGCCATCACCACACCCATGGGCATTGGGAATTAAACTGTCTTCTAGTGTAAGTTATGAATCCGCATTCCCCCACCTCTTTGCTAGTCCTAATCTGGTTCTCTCGCCTTCTTTACTAGATGGTGAGGATGGGGAAGTGCACAGGAAGATCATGTGAATATGTGCTTGATCCACAAACAACTCCTTATACTCTGACATCAACTATACTCCTCTTTTTCAGGGTCTTTTTAGCACTTTTATTATCCTTTTATAGGCTCTTTATCTATAGGCTCTCTCCCTTGTTCTGATGCCCCTTTCAAACTCAAAGAAGAAATGTAACCAAAGCTGGTGAGAAAGGAAATCAAACATATGGTCCCAAAAAGAATTACGGGGTACGCTTGTTTTTTCAGCTACCCCCACTCTCGTGATTAGTATAAAACCTTAATCTGGCCTTTTGTTTCCCACCGTCTCAATCCGTCACCCTTTTTTTCCAGACCGCTCCCTCAGTCTCTCCCTTCCTGTAACCACACGTACCAGGAAAGCCGTTGCGGTGGGGAGTCATGCTTCCCAGGGTGACCACCACTCTTCACTCCAGGTTTCTGGTGTGTCATCGTCTTTGGGGGCTGGTCTCCTTTCTCCATCTCCTCGCTCGGCACCTTCCACCAATCTGGCCCGGTTCCTCTCCCTCTCAACTCCATCCAACTCCACGCTAATATTCTCTGCGTCATCTGGGTGCCTCCCCCTTTTCTCTTCTATAAATCCATTTATCCTCCACGGGATACCGGCCTTCCTCTGTGATTGGTCCTCGGTGTCTGAAGTCCCGTCCACTTCTTTCGTCAGCGGGTTCTTGCTGCAAACATTAACCCTTTCTTTGTCTTTTTTTCACAGGGAAGGAGTTGCTGGTGTTGTCCATGATGTCCGTTGTGCTGGAGTAAAAGAGGTAGGTGAGGATTCGTTCGTGCTATAAAGATAGGACTTCTTAGGGTTAATGAATTGGATTCAGGGAGCAGGAGCGGGACCTTGTCTGTCTCACAGTGGTATATTATACGGAGAAAAGGATATCATATTATATTTTCTGCAGTCTGCGGTGTCACCACAGGTAGTCCGGTTTGTTCTCCTTCAGAGGATATCTAGTCCGATCTTATTGATTTCTGTTCAGATGAGGAGTCTTGGTCTTTGGAGGTCTGTTGGGTCTCGGCAACCACCTGCAGTGCTGCCGCTCGTTCCACCTATGTCTGTGATGGTGAGGGATTACTCCTCATAATTTTATGTGCGTTTCTATGGAAGCATCCTCTTTTCCCTTTCTTTGGGTAGTGCTTTTGGGTGTGTCATCTGTGGTGGCGGGGCACCCCAGCTTTGTAGTCCTCCATCCATGACCAGGCCAGGTCTGGGGTATCACAGAAATGTGTGGAATCATCTACAATGATTCTGAGTTTTGAGGGGAACATTAGGGAGTATTGTATTCCCTGGTCTCAGAGCGCTCGCTTAACCCCTTCCCCGCTGCGTGAATTTTTGCGCTGTGCGGGCGTTTTATTGAGTGGGTGGAGTTCGGACGGCCCCCAGCCCTCCTCTGCACACGCCCACTGTGACGTCGCATGGCTGGGGGCCGTCCGAAGCACACAAGGGGTTAATCTCAGCGTACTTGTACTGTCGCTGTGTAATCTGGATATATGGAGACTTTTTGGTTAGTCACTGCAAAGGTGCCCTTTGTGCTGGCTTGCTGCAAGATGATGTCTCAGTCTCTGTAATGTAGCAGTCTGGCTACCACTTGTCTGGGTGGCCTGCCTGGGACTAATGGTTCTGAAGGGACTCTATGTGCTCTTTCCAGTGCAAAGAAAGGAGTTCGGGATCCTGTAGCCAATTCTCTAGATAGTCTACCATGTTTCCTGCTTCAATTCCCTCCAGGAGTCCCACCACCCTAATGTTGTTACGCCTGTTGCGGCCCTCAGCCTCATCCGCACGTTTTTCCAGCAAGTGGACTCTGCATCTCGATTCCAACATTTGTGTGGAGAGCGTCGTACATTCTGGTTGTATCTCCTCAACCTTGCTTGTTTCCGGTCCAGGGAGGACCTGGCTTAGCAGTTCGGGCTGGACTGTTTCCATGAGGCACAGGGTCAAGACTGATTTGCATATGGCTAGGACTAAACTGGGGTGACATGGTGAGCAAAAGAATGATGGATTTAACCCAGATCGCTTGACTGGGGGTGAATGTTTTGATTTGTTCAGCATTCCGTCCATCAATTGTGTGTCTAATGTTTTTTGTAAGCACAACTTGTTCGATTGTGTCCACGTGTCTACCAGACAAGTAGGGGCCACATACACTAGATGTCAGCAGTGGCCGTTCAGAGCTTGCCCCTGTTTTGTAGCGCTTATAAGGGGCACAGGCCTGTTTCCTGCGAGTTTTACGTGTGCCTCCCGAGGTGCCACGGGAGCCCAGTGGTGTTGTCCCTCAATAAAAGTCCCCAAGGATCCCAACTGAGGGACCATGACCCACCACTCGCCACGCTCCTGGGCATAGACTGATCTGTTCTCATATGGGTCTCCGTTGTTTTATAGGTTGGTTGAACTTGGGCCTTCCAATGTTTACTCTGGTCTCAGGGGGGCCCTGTTGTTGTGGGGCCCGTCTCTGGGTGTGTTGATCTGTGAGGCGAGGTTACTGCGATGTCCCCTCTCTTCCGTGCTTTTTGATTCGCTTATGTGATTCGGCCTTGGTTTTCTGGTTTCCACCTCGCCTCTGTATGTTCTGTAGGCCTCTGAGGTGCGTGCCCGGCGCTGTCTGGGTGTGAGGGCCCGACCTCAGTGATCTGTGTTGGTCTCAATGGCACTTTCCATTGGGCCCCACCTTGCGGGGCTCCGTGGTCTGGGGGTTCTGTTGGGCTTGCAGGGGTTCCTGTGGTGGCCCCGGCATTAGGTCTCCTTCACCAGAACACGTCGTTAGCTGGTTTGGGTTCTTCAAGGTGCCATCGTGCACTTTGATGCAGTGGCCGACTCAGTCGTTTGCGGTGCTTTGATGCTGTGAGCATGGGTGAGTTATCAAGCTTAGAACTCAGGGCCTGGCTGGAAGTCCAACAGTGTGGGGCCTCCTGCACGTGAATTTGACCCTAGGTATTCTTTTCTTGGGGGTCCTGTCTTTAGTGATGTTGCTCCTTGGGTCGGGGCTTCCCGCTTCACCCTTGTTACTCCTTACCCCTGGGTGCTCAGAAGTGGCATGCGGATCAGTTCCTGTTCCTTGCTGCACCACATCTCGGCCAGTAGGCCTCCGAGTCCCGTCTCTTATGTAGTTCGCATGCTGCAGCCTTGTTCTGGTGGCCGGCGTCGATCACATCTCTGTTCCTCACTGGGCATCAATGGATGGGGATCTATGATCCATAGTTCCGCTTGGCGGTGCAGAGTGATCAGCAACTTCTCCGTGGGCAGTACTCCCCTGCCACTTTGTGTCTGCTGCCGGCTTAGTCCTCAGAAGTCGACCGCCAGGCACCTTGATGTTGAAGGACGGCTTCCGGCGGTCCCGCAGTCTCCGGCCTCTTCTTGCTGTATCACAGCCCATGAGGCATGCCCTCAAGCCCCAGCTCTCGAGTGATTCCTGTGCCGTGGCCTAATTCCTAAGCCCGGCGCCGCTCACGTCACTTTTCCCCACTTGGCTATGGCTGGCAAGGCTCTGTGTTCTGCTGTTCCGTCTGGCGGTCCGGGGGTATCTGCAACATCTCCGGGGGCAGTACTCCCCCTGTCGCTCCGATTCTGCAGCCAGCTTGGTCTTCGTCGGTGGTCCGCCGGACGTCTCGATGATGAAGGCCAGCTTCGGTAGCCTCACATTCTAGGGCTTCTTACTGGAGGGAGTTGAGTTTTCTCTGCACCAATTCGATGTCGGGGGATTCTGCCAGGGTTTCGTTACCCCTCTATTTCTTTTTTACATGCATTGAGTGCCACGATCCAGGATAATTGTGTGGCTTAAGCCGGAGCTCTGTTACAGAGCATAAGGTACGGCCGCCATCTTGGCCACACTGCCAGCTTGCTCCACAGTTAATAATGATTAGGTCCAGCATTAGTCAGAAACATTTTAGTGCTGTATATCGGGAAGGCACTGTATTAACATAAGGATGTGATATGCAGTTCCGGAGGTTTTATGAAAGTTGTCTAAAAGGGCATGCATAGCCATATGCACACAAATTATCTTCAACACATACATATGTATATTCACACACAGTCTCAAACATGCAGTTTCTCACAGAGTCTGACACAAATGGTAACAGACATGAAGTCTATCATGCACACTCAAATGTAATCATACACAGTTTCACTCAGGGGGATAGTCTTGCACCACTGATTTGCGACATTGTCAAAGAGTGTCAAACATGCATTGAAATGTGCACAGGTAGGTGGTTTCATACATTAGCTTGGTCTGGTGACTTAGTGGACTAATACGTTGACTGTATGGGACCTGTGCTTGACCTCATTGTCACAGGTTCAAATCCCGGCTGGTCCACTCAGCCTTTCATCTTTCTCAGGTTGATAAAATGAGTACTATTGACTTGGGTAACAATAAACATCTGTTATTCAGCACCAAGATGCCTACCAGTGAACTTGCGCTTCACAAATACGCATGTATTGAGTCTCTTATGCTTTGCTCAAGCAGAGACTCACATTCTAGAAGAGTCTCACAGAGGCAGAAAGAGTTCTGCATCTAGAAATAGTCTCTCTCTCCCCCTCTCACTATGTCTCTGTCACAGTCACCCACACACATAAAGAGAATAAAGAGTGCAACACAATGAGTCACAAACACAGATTCGAAAGACAGCAGTCTCAAACAGGAAGAGTGCATTATTACAATCTGGTGCAAAGGCAACTAAAAATACAGAATGCCAAATATAAAATATAATGAGATACAATATTATAAGCCACCTGCCTTTATGATTAGACGGAGAGTCAGGCGAGATAAAGGGCCAGATACCAAGCTATCCACCTTTCAGTCTAATCAAAGACCCGACAGCATGACTTTCCAAAAACAACTGCAGATTCTGCCACCCATGGCCAATGGCCTAATCTATTCCCTCCTTTCGAACACCTCAAATGGGCCTTCTGTGTACAGTGAGAATGTCCGATGTCATGGTTTGGCCAGTTTGTATAGGACAATGGCACAGTCCCTCCCAGACAATCGCACAATCCCTCCCTGGACTGTTTTACCGCCCTGACTGCAGAGACAATGAATAGCAAAGTTCGACAAAGCTAATCTTAAATGTATCTAAGTTGTCAAACGTCACTCTATATCCACCTTTATGCACTGCTTGAGCACTCATAGTAAATCACGTTTTTGAAATAAAAGAAAGTGAGTTTAATCTTGTGTGTTTTTTATGTTCAATGGAAACATTTTAACCCCCAACTTTGAATAGGTAATACGCTTAAATGTATCAGACAGAACAACCTATAGTGTTGTACAATTATATATGGCATCAACCACTTCTGTGAATACATTAGCAAGATTGTGTAAGGAATACTTATTTTGGAAACCAATCTCACAGAACTTCGACAAGTGTATCAAACTGAAAACAGCCATGTAATCAGAATTTTAGTTCTTACATAAACATGTAGTGTGCAGAACATATGAGCTTTAGAGCTATAAATACATTTCAAGATTCTGTCAGATTATTCATGAGAGGGTCAGGTTATGTGTGTTTAGGCATAGCGTAGATGAGCAAGAAGGGTTTTCATGCAGACATCCTCCCCATCCTCAGCTGCCATCTCACATTTCTTGGCATCAAAAGTGCTATATGAAAAAAACAGACTTGGGCCCTCATTACGAGTTTCCCGGAGCAGTATCCAGGTAGAGGGTATCACTCTGGGCAACTACAGGTTCATGGGTGTCTCTGGGTTGGAATTATTGGAACCTCTAACTTTGGACCGGATAATTCCCCCCTCAGGAACGCTAGACCCAGAGACCTCTCAGAAGCTGCGGGTGTTGCACCCTCGTAATTCAATTTTTAATGAATCAGAAAAAGCTCCCCCTAAGCAGAAATGAAAGGAGTTCTGCCCTAAATGTAAATCCGGTATTTGTAAAACGTGAACTACTCCCCCCTACGGGTCTCAAAGCGCTGGGGGCCATGGGGGGGGGGGGGGGAGTGGTTAAGTGAGCCCTGGTGCTGAGCTGAGCCGCCACCAGCGATCGAACCCTGAGCCATATGCAAATCAGTCTGACCCTGTGCCCCATGGGAACAGTCCAGACCGAACTGCCAAGCCATGTCTTCCCTGGACCGGAAACAAGCATCCTGGGACCGATTTCGGGATAACAGCCCCATCAGCCAGGCTAGCTTGAATCCAGTGGCAAAGTGAGCAAGGAACCACCTCTCAAGATGTTGTCGGAAGTTCATATTCAGGGAAGGGCAAAACTATGGCCTGTGTCAGAAAAGAAAGAGTGGTAATTCAAATAAAAACTGAGAACCTCTTAAATTTGTAGGACGACACCATGTAGAATTGAATTGAATATCCAGGTTATTTGAACTAACTGTAAAATCCACAGTTGTTATCCAAATCAAACAGAAATTGGACTGTAAAATGCAATATTTTAGTCACACAACAGGAATGTGTTCCATAAGTGCCCTTTTCAAACTGCTTATAAAACCTATGGTTTGTAAGGTAACTTTTCAAGAATTGGTGTTGTAAAATGCAAACTTTGGGGCATTTTTTCGGACTTTTCTATGTGCGAGAAACTCCATGACCCCCCCCACGCAAAGGAAATTCAGATTTATATTTTGTGCTCCACCAGTTTCAAAGCTCAACAGGCACCACTCCCTTTTAGCACCGGGTCCTCGTGGCTCGGAAGGTTTACTCTAAATGAATTCCCTTGAAGGATTTCTTCTGTTTGTACCAGACGTAGCGTTCTCGTTCTATTAGATGGGGATTGTCCCAGTTTGGAGCTGCCTGTGGGCATCGCACACAATTGCAACATTTTTACTCTGTGTCAAATGCCTTTCAAAACCGCCCGATCCATCGAAAAGTAAGTGATTTCTGGAGAAGTTTGCAAACTGCTTCGTATACTCTGAAAGCTGGCAACAGTAAGCCCGCAAGTCGCATAGCAGGAAGACATATTCTTGGAAGTCATAAAACATAATAACAGCTGGTGTTAATCTGACTTTGTTTTCAAACAATTTTAGAAGATGTGAGTTTATTAAAGTAAATCTGCAGAAACAAATTTTTGTGCTCATTTCTGCAAACAAGCCACTTAGGCACTTAGGCACAAAGGCATTTATGAGTTTGTAGCAATCCTGTTGTACTCTTACACACTTTTGTTAATTGGTTCCAAGCATCTAAAATGGGAATGACATGGGAATACTCAACGAATAATTGTATTCAGTTTGTACATAAAGAAAGTACAGTGCCCTCTGTGCCTGTTAGTCGTTTCTGAGCTGGTTCACAAAGGCATGTAAGAGTATGTAAACGAACTACTGCAGTACTATTTCCTGTCATGAATGCTTAGTGAATTGGCCCCATTATGTGCATTGTGAAAGTGGAGGAGAGAGTTTTATATTTAATAAGAACTACATTGATTCCATGAGGCTTCAAAAGCAGATACTTGTATAATTTATTACTTCAGTGTTATTGCAATACACCTTTTTTAGTGATGGGGCCAGTATTATATCCCATTTGAAAATGTATTTTATTTGGGATAAAATGTACAATGTGGGGAGGAGATGTGGCTTAGCGGCCAGAATTGCGGACCTTGAAAGTGGGAACCAGGTTTGACTTCCAGTATTGGCGCAAAATCCTGTAATTCTGGGCAAATCACTTAATTTCCCTGTGCCTAGAAATCTAAAATAAAAATCTGATGCTCGTGGAAAGCGCTACAGTGCGCTTGGCCCGAGTTTGCGCTATATATTACTGCCTGAAAAAACATGTGTTCAAAATATGTTCATTACCTAACTGAATGTGAAGTCATGGACACATTCAACACTGCCTATGAACAATGTAAGTTGTTTTGGGGATACACAAGGAGTGGTGGATGTAATGTCCTTCAAGTAAAGTACTGCTCTCCCTACATCTTGCATTTAAAGCATTTGCCATTTTTAGGTTTGAGTCTATAGGCAACTTCCAGCTGTTGTCGAATACCTATTGTGGTCAATGCCAAAACTTATACGCTTTCTTATCAATCTCATTTGCTTCCCTCTTGTTTTATGGCTTGTCTTCCTCTTTTTAGAGTTGTCCCTCACCTAGTGCATAGATTCTTTGCCATCCTCTTGGTTGGATCTTGCACAGAGTCACATCAAGGAAGTACTTTTTTCCTTTGGCTTCCAGTACTCCATGGGAGAGCTTGTCTTCTCATGATCTCTCCCTGGGGCCGTATTACACTAAAGGCGCATTTACATTGTTTCAAAGGTTCACCCAGCGCAAACAATGAGAATGCACCGTATTATGATGAATGCGCTGCTCTAGGGCAGCCACAAACTCGAGCTGCCCCCAGGGCAGTGCATTCAGGTGAAAAATGGAGGGGCTGCTTTAAAGCTGCTCCTTGTTTTCACAACCCGCCTGCACTTTGAAGGGGCATTAGAGAGCGATTGCAGGCAGGTGCAATGAGTGACTGCACCCACCTGCAAGGGGATGTCGGGAGGGCCCTTTACCCCCCTGCAGAGGGCTGTCATCAGGGGGCACACTGACAGTGCACCACCTTTTAGATAGCCCATTGTCAGTGCACCTCCTGAAAGCTTTGTCTCCTTGCCCGTATCTGTAATACATCGCAGGCACAGAGGCAAAGGGATTCCCTCATTTGCATGGGGCACACCACCATGCAAATGACTGAATGCACCCTGAAGATAGCGCTGGTGCATTGTATGCACCAGCTCTATCGGTATTGCAGAATGGGCCACAGGAGCGTCTGCGGCCCCTTCTATAATACCAAAGTACCCCCGGGGCGCGCAAACCAGGCGCAAACGCCCGTTGCTCCCCTGGGGCACTTGTATAATACAGCACCTGGTGTCCTGCTTCCCCCTCATATCCCCATGCAACTGATTGCATCATCATAGTGCATGGCGAAGCTTGCTCCAGCAATCATGCGCGTGTATATATCATCATGCTTTTTAGGTCTCGCCTGATCCAGGGCGCATGCGCTGCTCTGCAAGGCTTCTAGTAAGGACTTTCAACTCGGAGCGTGTGCTTTTTTTGTTGCTAACACGCTATTGGCCTTTGCGTGCGTCTTTCCAAGAAAGACAGCACGCAATCGGCTAAAGGTGGGTGCATGTCCTGCCTGCTCTCTCCCCTGGCCTACGAAGCTCAGGAGCGAGCAGCATCGCGGCCGGATGCCAGCTGCATACTTCGCATTCCTTGCAGTGCGCGTGCACCGCGCTTCAAGGAAAACTTGTCTCGCGCTGTCAGATGCAATGATGTCATAGTCACACCAATGAGCGGAGCACTGAGTTACGGCGCAATATGCTTAAAAAATGGGTCTCTTGTTAGGTTTCATTTTATCGACCTCAGGCAAATGAAATCCTGGTTTGGCCCTCCTGGCATTTGCGCACACATCCCACAGGTTGCACACATTTCTTCTCTGCAGCAAACACATTAATCCACTGTTATGTTAGCTTCCCATACAGACATAATAAATGCAAAAATTAGTTTAAAAGAGCTAGAAAGTGGTGGCAAATAATAAGAAACAGAGGAGGCCATTTTAGGGATTTGAGGCGTTGCTTGTGAGCTGGACATGGGAGCGCAGTGGACTGCATCGGTGAGGGAGGCGAGCGTAAACCAGGCGAGTCAGTTATCAGCAGGAAATCCATAAACCAAGCTGATGAGAAGTGTCAGAAAGAATTTAGACATTGATCTATTTTACTTGAGATGTGGGAGGGAGGGGCAGTGCATGGGAGCGGGTGCGGTAGCCGTGTTAGGAGCACTTTGCTGCCACTGCAGCAGAGTGTGTATCAGCCGTCAACCTGCATTATGGTGACCCGCAGGGAGCAGCAAAAGTTTGTTTTAATTTATTTCTCCCTGCAACCCCACTTTTGGAGCTCGTGGTATAGTACCGTGGGTTAATGTGCCTGCTGCACAGAGCGATTCAAATCAGCCCGGGCACATTCAATCCTGCTGAGGAATATGAAATGATGCAGTACATTCAAGTGCATAATGTTGGTTCAGGCTGTTTTTAGGCTGAGGTTGAGGCAGAGCAATTTGTAGATGACCTTATGTATCTGATGGTCCGGCTTACAGTGGTGTCTGTTAAGACTACGATCAGAGTCCGTGTTGCGCAATGGTCTGGCGATGTTGGTTTGGGTCACGTAATGTTAACGTAAGCTAGGATTGGCTGATGATGGTGACTGATGCTTGGTGAGGTTATCTTGATGTTCTATGTTGATATGCACCAGAATGAGTCACTGTGTGCCAAGGGTGAGTTGTTTTCAATCACTATTCTTCGGATTTCCTCAGCAGCCCTGGAAACCTGGTGACTTGAACAGGATTTTATTTATTAAGGATTAATTTAACCTGCGCGATCATGGGTTGTGCCCTCAGATGTGTCACGGGCCTTCATCGCAATTGCTGCCCCATGAATGAGTCCCAAATCTGCCAACCATGCCATGGAAGGCAGCTTCGCAACGCAAAGTTGTTATTGATGCCGATCTAGAGGTCCTACTCTTTAATTTGGCAATAGTGCTGTATGAGTGTGCAAGGAATCACTGACAAGGATGGAACGCAAAGTGGCTCCTCAAGCCTTCAAGGGGACCCCATTCAGCGAAGGGCCAAAAATATCTCTGAGATATGGGAGACTCTGCGGCCCCTCTCCACATTCTGCAGGGGGGCATCGTTTTGCATTACAACACTGGTTTACGGCACACCTGAGGTAAGTAGCCTAGATGGCAGGCCATTGAAAAGTTTGTTGTGTACGCCTAGTGGGTGTTTTGTTTTTGTTATGCTCCTACGATAGCCTTAACAAACCAACTTGTTTCATTTGTGAAGCAAAGGAATTTCTGTGTTAAATCCTTTAGATAACTTGCGTATGATGACGCCATTGGACGTCTGTAAAAGAATATTGTCCAGAACCTTATGTTTGACAGAGGCAGAATGGCCCAAATGGAAAGTGGGTCTTTCCCAACAAGCAGGTGCCTGTAAAGTTCAAGCAGGGTTGGGGTAGAGCCAGACCTATGAGGGGACTGGTTCTGGGCCTGGTAACACAATCTGGACCAATCACTGGGTTGTATTTTATCATTCCAAGGTTCATACCAAAATCATATGCAGAAGTGAGTCAGTCTGAACTGTGCTGAGATCCTAACCAAACGTTGGTGAGCTTTCCCTAGTTAAATCTTAAAATTGTTATGTGAGAGCACACTAAGAAATATAACAAGCATTGGCATAGCCAATAGGCCTCGATTTTGAGACCTTATAAGTATTTAGTTATGCTGTACAAAATCCTTGGTGCAACAACATCAACTGTTGCATGGCTAAACACTTATAAGGTCCCAAAGGCGAGACCTATTGGCTATGCCAATGCTTTTTTTGTGATGCTCTTCAGGACTTGAAATAATATTGTGTTTTCTGTTTGCTGATGCTCCAAAGTGTTGCAGACTCCTTGCTTGTGTTCTGGACTTGGTCACTTCAGAGCCACATACACTACCTCCCTGACTACCTTTCAGGTTCAGTAGAGGAACAATTTGCTGGACACTCTTAAGAAGGAGCCCCCTGGACGTCTGTGGACTAGTCCTGTAGTGGGCACCTAGGAGTCAGTACTATAGGCTCTTGCAGGGCACACAGACATTCTACAAGTGGTTGAAGTGCAGGGAGTGTGAAAGCGCAGAAAGGGAGTTGTATGTCATGGAGAGTCTTTTTAAATTTTTTTTATTGTTATTGAACTCCATCAAGAATACACAAATTCATCCAAATAACACCATACAAATATCCACCCCACAAAAATAACCTTTCACAATAGCCATATCGATTAAAAAAAGTAAATTGAAAACAGGTTACATAGTCAAAGGCAAATACAATAACCTTGGATTAGACGAAACATTAGAGATTAGGTACAGTATTCTTTCACCAATAACTAGATAATCACTAAAGTGCCATAACACAATAAAATATAAGTTCGAGTAAAGCAGAAAGTTTTGCCAATATAGTGCAAAAAAGTGCAAATGAGTATACAAATATGTCAACCCATACAACATTAGTTAACATTTCTGAAAATTTAGAACAACCTTTAAAGAGCTTTTTTTTATGCAGTCGAAATGGGCTACCAAGACCTTTTCAAACTTCTTAATCCCACCAATTGGTAATGCATACAAGCGCTCACTATTCCTAACCTGCTTCATTTTCCAAACCCATTCGCCTTTTTTAGGTACCAGGTCTGATCGCCATCTCTGAAGCAAAAGGGACCTGGCGACCGCCATTGTGATATATAATAGTTTAACCAAGTTATCAGAGAGAAATAAAGAAGGGTCATAGCCAAGAACTTTCAGCCAATTATTGGAGTCTATTATGATGAAACATTAAGCCTCCAGATGAAAGAAAATCTCATTCGAGAACCTCTGAATTAAAGGGCACTGTGATATAATATGCGCCCAATTGGCAATCGGATGATTGAAGCAGCGAAAACACTGACTGGTTTGGCTAAGGTAAACCTTAGTTAAGAAATGTGGGGTTCTATATAGAAGCCATTTGTTGAAAAATAGCCTCTGGCGCCAATTAGCTCCCCTTAATGTTGTAAAATTAAGTTTATTTAATTCGGACCACATACTCGCTGTAGCCTCCAAACCTTTTGTTTTTCCAATTTTGTTATTGCTTTCTCAGAGAGAGCAAACCTGTGATAGGGACTAAAAAAAAAATCCACTCCTCTGGTTTCCGGACTGTAATTTCTTCAAAAGGAGCATCTGCCAGATTTTTACGTTCGATAATCTGTAACAGATGCAGATTGATAAGAATATTAAATGACCCGAGAAGAAGGAAATCATTCAGAATTAGGTCGTACAATTTGGAAATGTTCAGCCACCTATTGATCCGTATCAAATCTGAGATCTTCCGGAAGCCTGCCTTAGCCCATTTTTGAATAATTTCGGTTGAATCTCTAGCCCCAAATACCGAAGTGAGTTCGGATAGCGGGGTTGAAGAATATATGACTGGAGTTGTATATCTTCTATAAAAGTCCTGGCGTTTCTAAAAGAACTACAGCATACGCGTCATGGAGAGTCTTGATGTGCTGATGCCAGGAAGACCACAGGTCAGGAGATGACTAGGGTGGGACAGAGTGGCAGTCTGGGCTTCTATAGGCTGGCTACTGCTGAAGGAAAGAACGCAGGAGCGGCAAAAGCTGTAGAAAGGCATAAGGAAACCTCACCCACAATTCTTGATGTATGGAGTCTCCAGAAACATACATCTAGTGCCTGGAGCATGAAACTATGTACACAAAGCAGATGACCCCGTTAAAATTAGCCAAAGAGACCGAAGATATTTCCAAAAGGTCTATCTGCTCATGTGTAGCATGAACATGACTACGGTGTGTATCCTGATGCTGGTGAGGCTGCTTATGAAGCTTAGATCACAAAATACCCTGTAGGAAGGAACCAGTAGGATCAATTTGTATTCCCCAGGACCTCAAAACACGTTGGGTCCCCCCAGCGGACAAGACATGATATATGTTTTAGAGATTGGAAGAATGAGTGTTGACCTGTATAGACCATGGGGACAGAAGAGGATTACCTGTGTTACTTAGGGGAGCACCTGGACTAGTGAGATATAGCTGTGCGATGAAGGCACCCCTCCTCCCCTCCAGAAAAACAATCCCCAGCACTCCCTCTCTCTTCTGCGCCTGTCAGGATGAGAGCAGATAAGCTGGGTGAGAAAGACAGCCAGCTTACCATCCAGCATGCAGGAGCCTGTGTTGAGCAGGCAGGGATTTGGGGTGGCTGTGACAATCCTAGTAGGTGGGAATACTTGCACAAGTGTCCAAAAGGCCAAGGGCACACACTAGCATCCATTGGCCACCTGACTGCAAAAAATGAAAAGAAAGAGAAAAGAGTTCTCTTCCTCTGTAGCTGCAATGCACCCGAAAGATTCACCCCACGTGTTGGAGCACTTCATATGTTCCAGGGCTTTGCAACTGTATCCACCTTAAGAGAGTGCAGGGTACCCTCAAAGTGTTTGGTGCTTCTGAGGGGCCATTCAGAAAGAGAGTAAGTGCCCCCAGCCCTCTTGCACAGGGAGAAATATGCTGCTCTAAGTGTCCTAGGATGGAGAATTATAATGCAGGGAGTATTTGGGCTCTTCGTCTATTATTTTCTGGGCAGAGCTTGAATATTGCCCTGGGAGTGATGGTTTTTGTTGGCACCGAGAGGTTGTTTTTCAGCCTAGTGTAAAGTATGACGTTTTCTTTTTTGTGAATAAAATGTTGTGTTCAAGCCCATAAGTCTGCATTTTTCCACAGTAAAGTGTTGATGTTGTTGTGGTAAAACTAATACGCTTTCAATATAACATGCTATGTGTATTACCAAAGGCTGTAGGTTTGATTTCTTCCCTTTGAAAAGGCTAATAATAGTTATTTCCACCTGTCATTTTGTAACTATTTGTCATTATGTATTTGCTATTCAGTTTTGTGTGCATTATTTTCCTTTTTTTTAAAAAAGCACAGGCTGGACAATGATTTATTGAATGCTATTTGATGCATTTAGAGTTATGAGTTTCTGGCCCACAGCACCTCACTCAGTAAGCCTTAAACGGGTCTGCCTAAGGCAAGCATCAAGTGCTAAAAGGGTGACTTGGGCCCAAGTTGTAGGATCCGCTTTACAGAAGCTCCAGGACACCAGAGGTGAAAGATTCCAGTCGACACAGTTGTTGCCCATTAACTTGTGTCCTCTGACATCCGAAACCAGACTTCTTACAGCTATCAGAACTGTTTTCTGTGTGGAGAAACAAGTGTATGGAGTGATTATGCCCATGTTGTTCCTTGTATAAATCATCATTAAACATCCAGAGTTACATCTAAGCAATATGAAACCAATGCTACTGTTAAAATCATCTAATTCTAAACACTTAAACGCCACATACACATGATTGTAAATGTTGACGCCACATAAGCGCGTCTACCGGGAATTGATTTGTAGCCAAAAGATTTTGGAGAACGAACTCTTTTTTCAGGGAGACATCAGTACACCCTGAATAGTGCCCACAATATACTTGAGTGTTTAGAATTAGATGGTTTTAACAACAGTGATATTTTTGATATTGCTTAGATGTACCTGTGGGTGTTTAGTGATGACTGAGAAGCCCTGAAGAAGTCAGTAATGATGAAACATGTATTGTGTTGGAAAAATAAAGAAAAACCTTATGACTCTACAGAAAACATGATGTTTCTTTTGGATGGCTGAAGAGGAGTGCTTGAGGGTCCATCGTTGAACTATTGTAGATTTTTAGCACCCTCCTGAATTTGAGAAAGCAATTTTCCAGACTAAGACTCAATGGTAGAGAATGCCACAGGAATACACAAACACTTTAAAATGGTAGTCAGGTGAACAGACAGTTTGATCTTTGATCTTTGTGGCTCAGTCAAAGCATTTGAAATTCACTCTTTTTCTTTTATGGAAATCCTCTGGATGGACTCTTGAGTAGTTGTGATATGGTTGTGATATTTGAAGCCAAACAGGACATGAGGTCGATGGTTTTGGACTCTTGCAATTGTAATTAATAGCGTGGATAAGGTTTGCTGTTGTGGTAAATAAGGTGAGTCAGTGAGGATTAGTCTTTTTTCCAGTGGATGAGTGGTTAAGCACCCCTTAGTGGATGCAAGTGTGCAGGTGACACACAGGCCAATTTAGAGTTTGGCGTATGGGGTTTTACTGCTTCAGGGCAATGGAGTAAACTACTCCATCGCCCTAACAGAGTTCTCCAACTGCCAAATTCTGAAATGTACGCTGGCTCAGCAGACATTTCTAGCATTTGAAGGAACTGACATCCCAACAGTTCCTGGCAATGCATTGTAAGTTTGCCTGACAGCTCTGTCAATAGACGTACATTGTTTTTTTAAAATTCGAAAACAAGATTCCAAAATGGGATTTTGTTTTGGAAAATAAAAAAAAACAATCCCCCCTCGCTGTGGGAGATTTCTCCCATGACGGGGGAGGCATTTTGCAATTTTCACTGCCAATTACTGCCAGTTTTTACCTGATGGTGATGGACAGTGAAAACTGGCCATGTGTTTGTCCACTCTAAATCGGGTAGGTGGACTTATGACCAAACCTCCGACAGTCCTTACTCTGTCGGGCCATTGGAGGCTTATGTTAGCAGCAGAGACGGAGTATTCTCCGCCTTCCACTTAATGAAGGCCCACCCATTTTTAGAGGGTACTCTGTGGCTGTTGTGATGGAGTACCCTTTCTGCCAAACTCCAAATCGACTCTATTTATCAAACTGCACATGAAGGTTGCAAGATCATTCCACTGGGTGTTCAGGAAATCCTAAAGGGTTATAGATAAAACAGAGCCTATGAGCTCCCCATATTTGATTTTTGAGATTTTCAGACTAATGGACCTGGCTTGACTCAGTGGATATGGTTTTGAATGCAGGGGGTAAATCACAACAATGTGTTCCCTTAACACTGTTGAGTACGCTAGACTGTTGAAGAGCATCTGATAATCAATGGTGTCAAGTGTGGCCAAGAAATCTAATAAAATGGTGGGGGCTTATTTACAAGCCCTTTGTGCCACCTGAACGTCTCTCTTTGTTATGTTCCGGTGGAGCATAGGCTTAGCCATATCTGCAAGGCCAGGTAAAGCCACCCTGTATGGCTTTTCATTGCCTTGTAGATATGGAGTGAGGTTACGCAGCGCAAGTCTCTGGTTGTCTCAGTCTGCGATGGGGAGGTATGCCATGGTTATTACAGTGGGTGTTCGCCGGTAACATCCATGGCGTTTGACACATTCCCAGATTTACAAGAATCTATAAACCTGGGAATGCATCACAATTGTATGCCTTTCCAGGGGAGGCACAACGAGGAGAAATATATTTATTTCTCCACGTTTTTTCCCTCTTTTCTGTGTGCTGCAGAGGTAAAAGCCTCCATGGATTCTTTTTGTGCTGGAAGATGTCCCTTCCGGCACAGAAACAATGCTATATGCGGCACTGGCATCCTTGCACCATGGGGTGGAGGCGCCTGCGTCGGCGCTAGGCAGTCCATTGTACATCAGAGCAGGAGGAGAAGACAGAAATATGCCATATCTTGTAGATACAGTGCATTTCTGCCCTCTCCCAGTGGCGCAGGTCACTTGCCCTATGCCAAGGGGCTTGTAATTAAAACCTGTGATATTTAATTACAGAGTCCTGACTGACAGGCACTAAGAAACCATTATAACCCAGGTGTGATGAAAGTTAACAGGTGAAATGTTAAAGAGCCTTTACAACACAGACTGAAAGGGAGATACATTTGTATTTCGAAATATTATCCAGGTCCACAGAGGATTTCTGTATGCAAGAGGTAGTGATGGATTGTTTGACGGCTTGAGGGTAAGAAAATAGATCCACATCCAGGGGATGGGATAATTAACCTAGTGGTGAGTGGTAACAGTGCTGTAAGACATAAATTAACCATTTTAGTTTTGAGGACATGTCATGGTGGGGGGGAGGTTTCGAAAGACATCAAGATTTGACTTTGCAGCTTCAGTTCTGGGTGTGAGCTCACAGAAGGTGTTAGAACAGAGAGGTGAACCTGGTTGCTCCATTCATTTTGGCATTACAAAAGGGGTTGTATTGTGCCCTCTGTAATATTAAAAGAGACATGTATTGGCACGTACAAGCAGAGGTATCCCCTACTGCTGAACATTAATTATCACAGGTCATTACAGAGTATGTGGAGGTTCCAGGTGTCTTCCTTGGGGGTGATGGTTAGGAGCACACTAGGAGTGGTATAGAACGTGCGCTTTATGGTGAAGACCGTTGGCGGGATGTTCCACTCGACCCCCTGGGCACATTCTGGGCATATACACCAGCTCACACATGCTGCAGTAGTCAGGTAGTCTGTGCTGTGTGTTCATACACCTGGGCTATGTGTTATTGACTGTACACGTTTCTGGTTTTGTGGGGATAGCAGTCTGAGGGCCCTTGAGAAACGAAAAGGAGCCCACCTGCCATACACTGCGGAAGTCGTCCAGTCCTTACCTTACTGAAGGAAGAGAACACTGCTAAAACGTTTTCAAAGGCCCAGTTCTTAATGATGGCCAAAGTGCAATCCTCATTTGCAACCAAAATAATGTTTAAGAGAAAACTCAGTCTAACTAGCATCACATGTGTAATTTAACATTGTTCAAAACTTAGGCCAAGCTATTAGACCATTTTTTTTTTTTTTTGTTGTCTGCTCTTCACATCGCACCCTATTTTTCAGAAGTTGTCATTGCAGGTCACGTGTGCAGCAAAAGTAATTCTCGCATGCCTTATCAATCTAATAGGCCAGGCCACATTATGTACATGTGAAAAATGCTAGTAAACAGAGCCCTTCATATTGACCTTTTCAATGGATGGGTGATGAAATTACCTGCCAGATGTTTCCAGACATGTTCCCAGAGTGCTTCACCTCGTACTGAAGCTCATACGGTATTGGTTCGGGGTGTGACCAGCACAGTTGTAATTCTCCTTCCTCTGTTATTTTCATTTGCAGGTTTAATGGAGGATTGGGTTTCACTACAAAACAACACACATATATTGTAATTTCTCGTTTAATTGCTGTTTATAATTCACATGTATTTGTGTTTATTGTATGTCAATTATTTAATCTTTGTGAAAATAGTTGAACAAATGCAATATTTATCCAGGGTGCAATGCAGCTTTGCCTGATCACAACTGGTCCAGTACTCAGATTAGATTTTTCAGAAGTGGAAATGTTGGGCCTGACTATACATGCATGAAAATTCGTCTGGTGGAAATCACAAGAGGATCAGGCAGGGGCTGTTGGTTAAAGTGCAGGCGAACCTGTGCCTGACCCCGCTCCAACTTCACGGGGCATTAATGGCTCCCTACTAACTGGCTCTATCCTATCATGCTTACTGACACGCTATCCATCCTCCGCACTGCCCCGGCTCTCAAGTTGGTGGTAAATGAGAACAGAAACCAACATTTAATTGGGATAATGTCCATGTGTAGTTTGACACAGACAATCTGGCTGCATGGTTATTCCCCAATCTGCGGGGATTAACTCTTAACTGCACTGCATGCAGGATGATCCCAGTTCATACTGGTGCCCACAGTGTGTAAAACCATTGTCAAATAGTCTGTTTGTCAACAGGATCATCCAAGTGGTTCAAACAATCGAGTCCGTCTCTAATCGCAAGGAGTATTTTCCAGAATGGCTCATTTTAAACCCCGTAAGTACAGCAAACACTTTAATACTCCATACCCCTTATGGAATTACATACTTCACCCTTTGATTTCCATTACACCTCAACATGGATAGCCAGACCAATTCTGCATCATTTGAAGTTGGTAAAGGATAGCGAGCTGGTTGATTCCTGAGAAGGCTCGGAATCGTTCTCGCCCTCCTCACCTCTAGTATGTGACAGACACTCTTGATTTCTTGTGGTATGGCGACTCGAAAGAGCGACTGGTCCCAGGAAGAAGTATGCTTACTTGACACTCAGCAGTCCTACTGGTTTTCATCATTGAGGGTAGTTCACTTTAGTGGTAATACCCAGGACAAACAGTATATTTGCAAATAGCCGTACAGTATATGTTCTTCAAACAGTTAGCGTGCTGTGTAGATCGACCACAGTACCTCTTTGTTGTTAGAAATGGAGGTCTCTAGTTGCCAGAGGTAGGTACCTTTGTCCAAATACGGACATTTGCTTCTAGTCAGGGTAAAGGGGATGCACACTTTAGATAACGCCTGCTCACCTTCTTGGGTAGCATGGCATGAGCAGACAGACTTATCCCAAAGGCAATGTGTAAAGTATTTGAACTCAAAACACACAGTAATACAGTGATAACACCACAAATGAACACCACACCAGTTTTGAAAAATAAGGTATCTTTATCTAAACTTAACAAGACCAAAATGACAAAAATCCAACATACATGTAACAGAATATGACTTTAAAAAGCTTTCAAGCAACTGTGTCCATAGAAAACTATGGATGCGTGGTTTCTCACAAAGTACCTGTAGATGTGTCAAAATTCACAAGGCCAAACGGCCGCAGAGATGGGAAGCGTTGAGAAACAAAGAGATGCAGCAGTTCCTGAGACCATGAGAAGGTGATGCGACAGTTCTGCTGTGCGCAGGAAAAGGGATACGTCGAATCCGGTCTGTAGGGGGAAGTGATCCATTGACTCCAAGATGATTCTGGTCCTCGGGTGAGGCATTGAGAAAACTTGCAGCACAGGTACGATGCAGCGGTGTCAAGCGGCGCTGCATCGGTTTCTTCAGCTGCGATTCCAGGCGCTGCGTCAGTTCGGCAGCAGCATGGCGACACGTGGAGATTTCTTCTAGCACAGCGGTGCTGCGTTGGAAAAACCGCTGCAAGAAGAGCAATGCGTCCGTTTCTTCAGTTCTTTGGGTTTCTCCCAGCTACCAACAGAAGGAACAACCTCCAGAGGCCCACAATTGGAACAGACACCTCCTGGCAGGTCAGAACTCTCAGCAGCAGAAATTAGGGGAGCTGGGGGTGAAGTCTTTGTGTCCCTGACACTTCAGAACAGGAGGCCAGCACACTTTTGCCCTTGGAGATCTTCTTCAAGCAGGTTCACAGCAAAGTTCTAGTCTTTTTCCTTTCCTTGGCAGAAACAGCGACTGCAGGCCAATCCCACGCAGCACACAGCAAAGGGCCAGTATTTCCCCCTCACAACTCTTCAGCTCTTCTCCTTGGCAAAGGTTTCCTTTGAGTACAGAAGTGAACTAAAGTTTTGGGGTTTAAGGTTTACTACGTATATCCCATGTTGTCTTTGTTCTCCTTGTACAAGAGTCTCTGAGCCCAGTCCAAACCAGTTCTGTCCTCAATGGTGCAGTAAGACCACAGGGGGTGGAGACAGCATTGTGCAAGGGAGACAGACCCTATCCAGGTGCAAGAAAATCTCCTCCCACTACTATAAATGCAGCCAAGCCCCATTCAGCTCAGCTCAGCTCTTAGTCATCCATGAGGGACAGGCACACCTCAACCCCCCGTTCTGCATTGGCTTTCTACAGTGAATGCACATCCCCTGCCCCTGTCACTCCAAAACCAGACAGTCAATACACACACAGGCAGAGGCAGACAGAATGTTTAAACAAGAAAATGCTGACTTTCTAAAAGTGGCATTTTCAAACACACAATTTAAAAAGCATCTTTACTAAAAGATGTGTTATTAAATTCTGAGTTCAGAGAGCCTAAACTTTATTACTCCATCTTGTCCCAATTAGAAGTTTACTTGTAAGATGTTACAAAGCATTTCCAATTCTATCCTATGGGGTAAGAGAGCCTTTCAATAGTGAAAAACGAAATTGGCAGTATTTCACTATCAGGACATCACACACACCAGTACATGTCCTACCTTTCACGTACACTGCACCCTGCCCAGGGGGGTACGTTGGGCCTACCATAAGGGTTCCCCCACATGTATGAAAAGGAAAGGTTTGGGCCTGGCAAGTGGGTGCACTTGCCAAGTCGACATGGCAGTTACCAAACTGCGCACAGACACTGCAGTGGCAGGTCTGAGATACCTTTTTAGGGCTACTCATGTGGGTGGCACAATCAGTGCTGCAGGCCCACTAGTAGCATTTGATTTACAAGCACTGGCACACTCAGTGCACTTTACTAGGGGCTTACCAGTAAATCTAATATGCCAATCATGGATAAGCAATCATAATACCAATTTATACAGAAAGCATGTGCACTTTAGCACTGATTATCACTGGTAAAGTGCCCAGAGTCCTATAGCCAACAACAACAGGTCAGGAAAAAATAGGAGGAAGAAGCCAAATGATTGGGGATAACCCTGCAAAAAGGATCAAGTCCAAAATTCTTTCACACTATTTCACTGAGTGGCGTTGTGAACCCCCCTACCGCTTTTGCAGCGGAAGGGGGGTGGTGTTGACACTCACAGTTATTTATGGGCCTTTCCTGTCTGCAGCTCTGCAGACAAAAGCTCTGAAAAATACTGTACACAGATAACATAGGTCAAGAAAGAAAAGTTAATTACAACAAAGAAATGATGAGGAAAAAAGGGAAATAAAGAGAGCGCGAGGGAGAGAGAGGGCTGGAAGGAAGAGTGAAATGAAGAACATATGAAAATAAGGAAGAAACTGTGACAAGAAGCAAGGGTCAAAAGGATGAAATGATGGCTGCAATAGCGAAGGCACTGTGGATATAAGGATAAATTCCAAAGTAAGAGAGAGAGGTCCTACTCACCAAAGGGACAGGACACCAAAAATAGACACTTCTGTCAAAGACAAGATCCCTTTGAGCAAAAAGGATCTTGTCTTTGACAGAAAAGATATAAGGATAAAGCAATATTTGCATGAGTGAGAGAAAGTGGCTGGAATGATAAAAGTCTGGATGCATAGGTGAATTGATGATTGGTCGCCTGGATGGAGGGGTGGAAGGATGGATTGCTGGATTGATCAAAGGAGGATGAATTGGTGGATGGAAGAAGAAGAATGATTGGATGAATGGATGGGTAAAAAGATGTATGAATGTTTGGAAGTGTGAGTGGAAGGATGGATGGATGGAAAACTAATAATGAAAGGGTGGATGGATGGAATGGTGAAAGGATGATGAAAGAATGAAAAGATGGATAGATGGATGTATATATGAAAGGCTTAAAGATGAACACAAGGGGGTTAATAAGGCACCTCATCAGGAGTTGGTAGGGCTTACTCGCTTCGCTCAACCAATGGCATTTGAGGTATGGATCAAAGAGGGGGTTTATAAATTTGCTGGCTACTTCCTTGATTTCATTCCACTATTCATAGCCACTCTTCCAAATAGATGGAATAGATTTCCATTGTTACAATAGTAAGTGCCACTCCTCAAGTTGTTCACATCCCAGTAACATTTAGCAAAACACACCTCTTTTGAAAAAATTATAGAGGGGGAGTAAACTGTGGGCTCAACAAATCCTCGTCGGCCCCTTTGACAACAAGGTTGATTTCTGTTGGGACTAGTTCTTGTTAAGCAAGGAAAAGTGAGATCTTTCAGCAGATCCTGTTCCATCTATGGCTACAGGAACAGGTTAAAGCACAGTTTATTTTGTACACAGCACCTTCACAATAGTTTATCCTGATGACTCCATCAAATACAACGCCCTTTTGTGAGAGAAGCAAGGTCCAGATTTAGTTTTGTTTTCTATAGAAATAGTGAGTCAAACCTCTGCATTGATAACCTTAAGCTTCATTTTCACAAAATGTTATTTTGATTCTGGCACAGAAAGTCTTCTTATAGCCTAGTTTCTCTTCGAAAAATATATTTCTATGTCAGGACCTCTGGTTTTCTGCATGAACTGAGTGCTCTACTGCGTGTGGTGGTGTTTCACATTTTCTAAATTCAGACGAAACTCATTCCATCAATTCTCCCGCCTCAAACGGTCCAGAAACCACTGGACATATCTGTGTGACATTTCTTCTTGTACTTCAACCTGAAGGATCAAGCCTTCCTATCTTCCTTCCTGTCTTCACATATAATCTCACTGCTGATGACAGAGGCCCTGAGGAAGCTTTATTTAAATGAGATATATATATTTTTTGACATATTTTGCAAAAGGAGTCGAGAGATGAGTTAACGGTCAAATCTTGCAAAGGCTTCGCCAGCAACTACAGGGGACTCATCAAGCTCTATTTCACTAGAACCATCTTATGAGGCTTGAAAAACACAATCTTGAGTGCCTGCCTCCAATTAACCCACAAAAGGCACGTTTTGCCCTTGTTAATTTGCTTTAATATGCTAATTAGTCAGTGGACGATTTGCACCTGATTCCAACTTTGACACTTCTTAATTAGAAATAACACGGATTTACCACATCTCAAAAAATTGTAAGTGAGAGTAATATGTTAAACTTTTCAACAAAGATAATGAGAACAATTGATCCAGCTGTACGTTAATGGTTAAGGGTAATTGACTAATGCTTGTCATAAATTCCATATTAATCATATTCGTCTGGATATGGTTGCAAAGCGTCCATATATCAGTAGGATGTTTTTGTAAAAGTAGGAGTTATGTTTAATTAGAATAGAACTACACACGGACAATACTTGTAAAATATGACTGGAGGCAACTCTCTCGCTTTCTTATTTAGTATATGTTTCTCCACTCAAATACCAGTGTGCAGTGCTCATTAGACTCTATTTTATCAATAAACTTTACTACAAATGTATTTTAATAAGGTCTATTGAAATAATTAAGACCTAGCCCAAATGCTCCAACTTCATGAAGTTGTTCTGGGGAAGAAAGAAAGGGCCAGATGTACATAATTTTGTGTTAGCAATTACCTAATAGCAAATTTTTGCAATTCACTATCAGGTAATTACAAACACCGATGTGCAAATGTGTGTTTCACACATTTAGCAATTCCCAGTGGGTCGCAAAAAAACCTACCTCATTAATATTCATGAGTTTGGTCTCGGATTGCAACCCATTGGGAATCGCAAAATTCACCTCGATGGTGTACTGCTGGGGGTCAGCAGACCACCAAGTCTGTGATTGCTTTTAAATAAAGATTTTTTTTTTTTAAATGCAGCCCGTTTTCCTTAATGAAAAATTGGATGCATTTCAAAAGGAAAAATTAAAAGTTTTCTTTACCTTTTTTAAGAGTAGTCAGTGGTCCATTGGACCGATGGCCTGCTCTTAAATAACATTCACAAAGGGGACGGGATTCCTTGGGGACCCATTACCATTTGCAAATGGGTTACCACCTACTTGAAGTAGGCGGTAAAATGGGAGGGCCCGATTCACAGAACTAACTTAAGACAAAATCCTAAACTTACTACTTTTGGTATTCACAGAAGTTAGGAGTTTGTCTTAAGTTTGTCTTAAGACAAACTTAAGACAGACTTAAGACAGTCTTAAGACAGACTTAAGACAGTCTTAAGACAAACTTAAGACAGACTTAAGACAGTCTTAAGACAGACTTAAGACAGACTTAAGACAGTCTTAAGTTAGGATTTTGTCTAAAGTCTGTCTTAAGTCTGTCTTAAGTCTGTCTTAAGTCTGTATTAAGTCTGTCTTAAGACTGTCTTAAGTCTGTCTTAAGTTTGTCTTAAGACAAACTTAAGACAAAATCCTAACGTCTGTGAATACCAAAAGTAGTAAGTTTAAGATTTTGTCTTAAGTTAGTTCTGTGAATCGGCCCCGGAATGTCTTGCGATTGCATTTTGGTTGCAAAACATTGACACATACCACTGCACGTTGCTATTAAGAAGGGGCGCCCTTAACACGCCCCTTCCTAATACTGAATCATAATTCGGTTTGAGATTCGGTAATAGGTTATCAAATCGCAAAATAGGGCTTTGTACATTGACAAATGCTTTTTTCTGGTCGCAAACGACATTTGCGGCCTAAAAAAACATCGTATCTCTGGCCCAAAAGTACCTAAAATCTACTTTTCAACAGATGAATCTACACGAGAACAGTGTTTTTTGGAAAAACTGGCAAGAAAAATAATTTCACTCTCATGCACTGAGTCTCTAATTTGTATCAGGAAAGTGGCCACTTCTTCACAAGGGCTTGTTTGGTGATCAAATTTTTGTTGATGTGAATATTTGAACAATTGTTTCAAAGTCATGTTCTTGCGGGGAGCAACTTAGACATGAAGCTGATTTTAAAGGTGCCGTAATGAGTCATAAAATTCGTATTTTAAAACTAATTGGTCTGGAAGATGACACAGGTCTACCATGTTTTTTCAAACTTTTGACATAAATTCCTATTACATTAATCTTTTTCTGCAATGATTTTTCATTCCTTATTTTGCTGCTTTTGATCTTTGATGATTGTTTATCCCCAGTAGAAGTACCCATTCCCCTGAACACCTAGAGTCATATTTTGTGAAAATGGCTCAGTAAATATCTGCCCCATATGCACCTTCAATGGGTGTACCCCGTAAGGTACATGAGCAATGTACCATATTACATACAAACAGCTTCATTTACAAAATTTTGGCACAGTGCAGCGCAGCAGACCTTCCTGCTGTGCTGCCACGCATCAAAAGAAAAGACCAGGAATGCGCCGTCTCTACAAGATATGTCCTTTTCCCCTGCGCTGACTCGCAATGGTCTGCCATGCGCCAACGCAGGCTCCCTTGTGCCATCGCGCAAAGATGTCTGTGTTGTAGGGGATTCCTTCCTTCACAAAATCAATCTTGAGAGGTGTTTTCCTCTTTCTGTGTGTGCTGCACAATGCTGCACACATAGAAAAAAGAAAAACGCAGAGTAATAAAAGTATTTATCTTTGTTGCGCCTCCCTTACACCTCCCCTGGGGATGCGTAGGAAACAGACACATTTCCAGGGTTAGGAAAGCTTGCAAATCTGGGAATGTGTCAGGTTCTATGAGTGTTGTATGGGAGCACCCACAGCAACACCCAAGGAATGTCTCTTTCACGCAGTGTAATGCGTGAAAGGGGCCCATATTTACAAGGCCATGAGAAGCCACGCAAGTTAAATATGGTCAGGCACACTGCACCACGGGTGCGTCTAAATAAGTGACACACCCGTGGCACCATGGGTTTGTCAATAGGAAGCAGAATAATGAGACTAACACTCTTCTGGCCTGACCCAAGATGTGACAACATGGTCTCAAACCAAAGCCTGTAGGATGTTGACCCAAAGCAGCCAATGACTCTACTGGCTGACCCTAGACCCACTCTTCGTTTATTTGTTCTAAACAAATTGCCTTGGCTATACCAAACCTAAAGCAATGTTTTTTATGATCAAATCATATTTACAATCTTAGCAGTTCTAACTGTGCATAAAAATTATGTTCCACATGTACAAAAAATGTGTTTCAATTACCAAGTTTCTGTCCTTGGAGGTGCTTCCTGTCCTACGAGGTATGAATGGTAAAGTAATGATTAAGGTAGGACTCCGGTTAAGGAGACAATTAAGGCAAAACAGAAAATGTGTATTCTCATTCAAGCAAGGGACTTAAGTAAATGAGAAAAACCAACAGAGGAAATCAGTTGATATTCACAGGAAGGCCGTTTTATCACTGCTAAATACAGGACAAAAATAGAGTCAATTAATTGTTCCATATTCCACAAAGCAGCAAACCGAGATAAACATGTTTCCTCATACATTGTTTTAGGCAGCAAAACTGAAATATTATAACCTTCAGGCTTCACTGCAGAGCTAACTGAAAGCGTGCATTTATGTGACTATAGATCATTCAATAGGTGAGAAAATAAGTTATATTATTATGCTCTGAATTGAAAAATGATATGATAAATTGATGCAAATCTTTTAAAACCCACACAATACAGAATTCATGTGTGTCTTTTGGCACATCAGAGATTCGAGGTAATAAACAACGATACAGCATTTGCCTCGAACAGCACAAAGGTAACATTTACTTTATAACACAACAAAGCTGCTGAACTTGATAGTTCAACATGAAAATGCATTCAGGCATCAGTTCATTATCCAATAAGAAATTGCAGTCTTTGAAAAAGAGTTTATTTAGTTATTTAGTTTAGTAAATAAAGAGTAATATAGCATTGAATGTAAGCAGAGGAGCATGAAATATTCCTTTTATTAAGGCTGGGTAACCTTAGCTTTATTGCAGACATATTGGTTGCAGATGTAGCTTTTATACTGTTCATTATGTTGCCGTGTATTGGTTGCTATAACTACCCTGAACTAAAATTAAGCATCTATTTCTTGGTATCCGCCTATTATTGACTTTTTTATAGCAATAATTGTTACAAGAGGATTATAGTAAACTCTGTTTATTCATGTCACACTAAACAAGTCAGCCTTACTGTTGTTATATATTGAAACCCATGAAACGTTCACAATGGACCATAAGGAAGCGGTGCATTGCCAGGACACAACTAAACATTACGGTATTTTTTGGTAAATGCATTACTGGGCATGTTCTTTAGAATGTAAAATTGCTTTATACGGAGTGTGAGGAACTCACTGACCTGATATATACGGAAGAGAGTCAATGCTCATTAAGCTGTACCCGAGAATCCGCAGAACACAGATTCAGCTGTTACCTGAGGGCCCAAAGGAACTTACGACTCGTAAAGTTACGAGTGCATATGTTCTGCACTCGTGGCGGGGCGGAATCTCTGTACTGCAGTGCTCAGTGCGGAGGTTCCGCCCCAAGTGTGGAGATTCCGTCACAAGTGTGGACACTCCGCACTCGTAACTTTACAAGTTATAAGTTCCTTTGTGAATCAGGCCCTGAAAGAGGTGCACCAAAGATACTGGTTGTTCAACGTTTAGTAGTGCCTCAAAGGTCTTGACTTCTGTACCTGAGATTAGCAGATGATATAAAGTTAGTATACCCACCTGTGGTCATAGGCTCCAGAGGATACGTCATCACCCCACTTGAATGTTGGTGTTCCGCCAGTAAAGAGATTGCACGTGCAGTCTGGTGTTACTCTGGAGAAGTCTGTGGGTAGTAGGGCAGACCTTAAACATCATCTATATGACCGGATTTGCTAGTATATGAGGAAGGGGAATGGAAATTTTACAGCACCTCTCTTTCAATCGAGACCCACAGCAGGGTATTGTCTTTCCCATGTTCATATATAACAAATGTGACAGACTGAGTGCCGTGTTATAGTGCTCCACGCATGGCAGGCTCAGACCACTGCAGTGCCTACTATGGGCAATCGGTTTTGTCAATTTTAATCTGGGCCACAGTGATCCCCAGAAAAAGGATTTATATCCCTGCCAATTTCACTCAGGGGCAAGGTTTTTACTGGGAGTGGAAGCATGCCCAATACATAGGTGAAATGAGGGGCTATCACCATTTTCACCGCCTGCACCAGTGCCAATAGCAAGAGATTTAGATTGGCCATGTGGCATAACCTGCTTTTGACTTGATTATAAGTAGGTCAAGGTTGTCCAACACTATCCTTTCCAGACCTCTGCTGACATGCACCCCCAGATACTTCTGGTGGTCTTTATTCCATTGAAATTTATAAACCTAGAAGGCCCCCCTCGTAGTAATCTGGGAGAGCGTTAGGATGTCGATCTTGTCCCAGTTAATCTTGCAACTTGAGATAGTTGAAAAGTCTGAGATAGAAGACATGAGCGTCGGTAGGGAGGTGGGGAGGTCGGTGAGTGTTAGCAGTATGTCATCTGCATATAGCATCATTTTGGAGGTACCCCGCAGGTGTGGGTGTACCTGCTATCCATAGGTGTTTGTGTAGGGGAGCAGCTAAGGGTTCTAGAGCCAGAAAAAAAAGAGGGGAGAGAGGGGCATCCCTGTCTGGTCCCTCTACGGACTGGGTAAGGTTCTGAAGAAAACCCCGGCAGTTAACCTGAGCAGTAGTAGTCTCATACAGCCACCGTACCTTGTCGATGATGCCAGCTTCAAGCCCCAGCCTCCAGACCATATGGAATAGATAGGTCCCTTTGATCCGGTGAAAGAGCTTTTTGGTGAGGGAGAGAGCCACATGTTTTTTTTATGAGTCCTTGGAAAGCAATAGTATGTGGGTCAATGCACAGAGGTGGATGCGGGAGGTTCTGCACAGTAAAAAACCCACTTGTCATCAATGCACAAGCACGGGGATCATGTCCTTGAGTCGCTTGGCCAGAATTGATGCCAATTTCTTTTGCCAGTGTTCAATAGAGAAATTGTGCTGTAGTTACTGCAGTGCAGCAGGTCTTTTCCAGGTTTTGTAAGAACTGTTGTAAGTGCCCTGTTAGAGAGGGAGGTGAAATTGACCATCTTCCCAGACTCCTTATAGGCTTTGTGGAGGCAGTCCTATGCCTCTGGTTTCACCCAATGGTAAAATTAATCCAGGAAGCCTTCTTCCCCTGGATCTTTGTTATATGGAGGCTGGAGATTGTCTGTGTTATCTCCTCCTTCATAATATCACCCGTCAGGTGGGCCCTTCCTTTGTCATTAAGGCTAACGAGCATTAACCTGTCAAAAACACACGTTCTTTGAAGTCATTGTGTTCCATACAGTTCCGTATAATAATCTGCAAACATGTTGGCAATTGACCTTTTCAAGTCTATGTCTGGACTGGCTTGTTGGGTTGGTAAGGTGGGAATGTGGCCCGACTTTGTGAACTGGGGGAGGCTCCTCTACTACCAACTGGTGGCAAGTGTGTGAGTCAACGCAGCGGTGACATGAGAATTTGAGCTGCAAAAGGGGACAAGGCAGGGCTGCCCACTGTCCCCTTTCTGTTTGCCCTGGCTCTATAGCCATTGGCCGCATGGGCACGGCTGAACCCCCTAATTTGGGGTATCCCAGTGGGGGATTAAAGAGAAGAACGCATCTCCCTCTATGCAGATGATGTTCTGCTATATGTCAGAAGACCTGGCAATCGATAGACAGCATTCTGTAGATCTACCGAATTTACCAAAGCTATTCGGGTTACCACAATTAACTGGGATAAAACGCTCCTATTCTTACTAGTTGGGGGCACACCAGCTTTCCCTTCCCCATGTGAGATACCAGTAGAGACTGCTGGCTTTAAATACCTGGGGATCTACATAACTAGGAGCCCAAAAGAATTCTACCAGAAAAATGCAGAGTCACAGTTAGCAAGACTCCATAGATGCCAAACGCTGGCGCTCCCTCCCTCTCACATTAATGGGCCGTGCGGCGCTATTCAAGATGATGACACTCCCACGGCTACTATATACAATTCAGAACACACCCCATAAGATCCCCAAACTATTTTTAAAAATATTTACTCAGAACTAAGGGCGCTCGTATGGAACAAAAGCTCTTCACAAATAGATCTAAGTAAATTACAAAAAGGAGTTTATGAAGGGGGTCAGGCTGTATCAGACAATAAAGCCTACTACTTGGCCTCTCAGCTGGTGTGGGTTAATGATTGGATCTTTACTGATAGGTCAGAACCAGCCTACCGGGTTGATAGTGTTACAGCAAACAAATGATGGACGGAATGCTGACAATGCAAACATTCTCCCCCAGTCAAAAGATCTGGGTTAAATCCATCACTCTTTTGCCCACAACGCCACACCAGTTTGGACCCAGCCATATGCAAATCAGTCTTGACCCTGTGCCTCTTGCATTTGTCACCCCAAGTGGGACGGGTATTCTCAGACGTGAGTCCCGTGCTCTCCATGCCACTGGAATCAGGCAATCCTGGCTGAAGAGGGGTGAAACCCCGAAACCGGTCCTAGGATGCTCGTTTCCAGTCCAGGGAGGACCTGGCCTGGCAGTTCGGGCTGGACTGTTCCCATTGGGCACAGGGTCAAGACTGATTTGCATATGGCTGGGTCCAAACTAGAATGGCATGGTGAGCAAAAAAACGATGGATTTAGGCCCAGATCTCTGAACTCGGGTGAATGTATGACATTGTTCTGCATTCTATCCATCAATAGTTCTTTTTGCATTTGTCACCCTGAGTGGGACGGGTATGCTCACACGTGAGTCCCGTGCTTTCCATGCCACTGGAATCAGGCTATCCTGGCTGAAGAGGGGTGAAACCCCGAAACCGGTCCGAGGATGCTTGTTTCCAGTCCAGGGAGGACCTGGCCTGGCAGTTTGGGCTGGACTATTCCCATTGGGCACAGGGTCAAGACTGATTTGCATATGCCTGGGTCCAAACTAGAATGGCATGGTGAGCAAAAAAACCATTGATTTAGACTCAGATCTCTGTACTGGGGTGAATATATGACATTGTTCTGCATTCTGTCCATCAATAGTTCTATTTGCATTTGTCACCCCGAGTGGAACGGGTATGCTCAGACGTCAGTCCCGTGCTCTCCATGCCACTGGAATCAGGCGATCCCGGCTGAAGAGGGGTGAAACCCCGAAACCGGTCCTAGGATGCTTGTTTCCAGTCCAGGGAGGACTTGGCCTGGCAGTTCGGGCTGAACTGTTCCCATTGGGCACAGGGTCAAGACTCATTTGCATATGGCTGGGTCCAAACTAGAATGGCATGGCGAGCAAACAAATGATGGATTTAGGCCCAGATCTCTGTACTGTATGACATTGTTCTGCATTCTGTCCATCAATAGTTCTTTTTTCAGTCGTACCGGATGATAGAGCAGCAATGGGACCCAGGGGCTATCCCTCCATACTATATAAAAAAGCGAAGTTGAGGGACCTACCACCATGCACACATACAGTGTTAAAGTCATGGCAAGCAGAAACCAGCTTCCGGGGGTGGAAAGTGAAATTAACTGGGATGACCCCACTGTAGTATAGTGACAAACTTGTAGGAGTGGGCCAACTTAGTGACTTTGAGAAGTGGAAGCTGCACGGGCTAGAAAGACTGGGAGATCTCTGGAGAAGACAGGCGTACATCACATTCACAACTCTAGAGCAGGAATATGAAATGGTACAAGGGGAGTGGCTCAGATATATCCAACTGGCACATGTCTTGAGAAATTTTATATGGGAAGGAGCGGTCCGGGAGGACGCATCCCCTTTAGAGGATAGATTACTGATCGACCCTCTGACCGAAAAGGCAATCTCACTAATATATAAAAAAATTCTTAATAACTCTCCCGACCCACTTGAAACAAAAAGACATCCTGGGTGGGCGACATATGCCATCTAGATGATGAAGAATGGACGGAGGCCCCACAGGGCCCTCGGGAGTAGCGATCCAAACCAGATTCCGTTTGATCCAGTTAAAGGTCCTACACTGAGTTTACTACCCCAGGCCACTATTACATAGGTTGGGCTAAGCAGAGAATGGGCTCTGCCATAGAGGTTGCGCGCAAGAGGGGATCTTCCTCCATTTATTGTGGGAATGCTCAAGGATAAAAAGATACTGGCTAAAAATAGGGGAAACTATGGCCAAGGTGGTGGGAGCAGGAGTCCTGCTGGAGCCCAAATAGTTCCTATCAATGATTTCATGAGATGAAGAACGGCCTAAATGCATGAGTCTATGGTTGACTCTGGTCATAGTAGTTGCTAGGCGCAATGTAGCGTATCTCTGGGGAGCAGTACAACCACCCCCCCCCCCCCAAGGTGTCAAACTGGAAGACCGACCTAGACAGGTGTCAACAAGCAGAGCAGACTATTTATCAGTCCAGAGGGTGTCCTCGGAAATGGAAGAAAGTATGGGGTCCCTGGCAGGCATATCAAGGTTTGTAAAGATCAAGGTGGGATGTCAAGTATGTTCTCATTCTGTAAATTGTACGCTGCCCTCGCCCTAAAATTAACTTGTAACCAATGTATAACTCAGATTTCGAAATTAATAAACTCTCCCTAGGTATATAGCCATTCTCTTCCCAGTTTCGTAAAATATTATGCTGGATAAGCCTCTGTTCCCCATTATATAGGTCTGTTAGACATGTAGAACCATTTATAGAAGGTATATCATTATATTTAAACAGTTATGTTTTCTGTTTAAAAAACCACTGGATGATCTATACCACACTTTTTGGGAATGTTCTCACCAGTCTCATAGTGTCCGAGATTTTATATTCCTCCAGTTATTTTTATTATAAATACATTTTCTGTGCCAAATGAGTCAAGATGGTTAAAAAATCTGTACGTATTGTGTGCAAAGTTCGCATAGTAGTAATCCCTCAATTTGGGAAGGAACAACCCACCTTCCTTAGTTAGAGTACTTAAAGTGCCAAGTGCTAATCTTGGTGATTTATTGGCCTATGTGAAAGATGAAAATAACTCATCTACTTGTTTAAAAAAGGACATTTGCAATGCATAAGGGACTGCTGAGAATAGAAAGTTAAATAATGGTAAAATTGACATTCGTATCAGCGCTAACCGTCCAATTATTGAGATTGGGAGTTGGTTCAATTTTGCAAACAGCCGCTTAATCTTTTGTAATGGAAGGAATGGTCAGAAATCGAGTGCGGCCTAAGCCATTTAAAAAATATACTCAAGTGGTCTTTCCTACAAATTAAATACTTTTTAATGACTGCAGACCCGGACAAACTCAGGGCAAAATTAGAACTTAGCGAGGCTCTCATGAAAACAGCTAGACGCAGATCCGTAAGCATCTGATTACAATCCTTAACAAGCATAAGTATAAGAGGGTTATGAAAAGGCCAAAGATGAACGGCAAAGAAAGAAAGGCCTTCAGGTCTCAAGGTCGGCCTAGAATGGAATTAATAACTACAATTCAACACTCCTAAGAGGCGCCAATTTTAGGAAAATGCAATACAACACTAAATAGCTATTGTACAGGACCCCCACCTTTCTGCATAATATAGAAGAAGATAGATGACAAATGTTTCAGGTGCTCATTTGAAGGGGGAGGCAACTGGACCCATATTCTATGGGAATGTCCAGAAATTAAATATTTCTGAGAAGAGATTGAAAAATAATGTACACTTAAGTTAGGCCCTAGGACAACCATTGAGAGATATGTTGCAACTCTGGGATATTCCCCAAACATAACAGTTAGCACCCCACAAGCAGAAGGCTTATATATTTTAGCATTGGTGGCAAGATCACTAGTACTGCAGAATTGGCGGAGTGAGACTATACCCACATTTCTCTACTGGAAGCCGAAATTGTATAAAGTCCGGGAAATGGAAAAGCATTACGCTTTACGTTTAGGCTCCTATAGAAGAAGTATGACCCAAAACTAGTCAGCAGAGAACCAAAATCAAATAATTGAGATCTGTAATTTATTATAAGGTTTTGTCTAATATGTGCTTTTAATCCACCATTTTAAGTAATACCCTCTACTTTTATATATTTTGAAGTATATTGTATCAATCAATTATGTATACTTGAGAATATGTTTTAAGATTATAATGGTAAAATGGAACTTTATAGGCACTTTCTGTATACATATCAGTAAAATGAACTCTTAATAGAATCTTTTTTTTTAAATGTATGACTCATATGTTTGAAATGAACAATGTATCTGCCAAGTTGCTTTCGAAGCACAAAAAAAACCAGTTAAAAAAATAAAAGGTTTGATATCTTGGTCAACTGCTGTTCTGCCCGACCGCTATCGCCCAACAAAAATCTATCATTATGTGACCCCCGACAGTGACCTTCGCCGCCACCCTCAGTATTTGGAGGGGTTTACAGAGCCCTTGTTTTCATTCAGATAGCTGGTTATATATGATTTAAAGTACTGGGGGGTCAGGGTGAATGCTGGTCGATGTCCACTAATAGCCTCTATAACGCTGAGGAGGATCTAGGTCAAGCACCGCAGTGCGCTCACTAAAGAATTCTGGAGAGGGGTTTCCTGCTCTTTTCCCATGAGTCCCATGGTTTTTTTTTTTTTTTTTTTATTCAACTTTGTTTTTATTTAGAAAAAGAGGTGAGCTCAAAGTACACAGCTGTGTGCCTACAACCATTCTGGCCGGCAGCGAACGAAATCAAATTCCATTTAACAAAGGCCTTACCGCATAACATATCACATATTTTCCCCTTCCGGTTCTCTGCCTTCAGCGTATCATACCCAGAGCGCCCACCACCCCATATCCTACCTAAAGCCGCGTATGCGCCCGCTGGGGGGGCGGGTAGGGCAAGTGTAGCTGGTGTTGCACGGCAATCTCCGACACGGATCCCACAGCTGGGGGCCACCCAGCCGCTAGGCCGGGGCTGCTGCGTGCCGCGTGTGTACACAATGTGTTGGGTAGCTCATGTATGGTAGTGTAGTGTCCCGATGTAAGCGCGTAAGTCGGAAGGGGTTGGATGGAGGAGCGTCGCGCCACCGCATTGGGTTGTCAAGGCCCTATTACCGCACTTAACCTCTACACGTCCTGAAGACAGGACAAACTAAGTAAACAGAGAGCGGGGGGGGGATGTGGCGGGGGGAGGGGGAGAGCGGCGGAGAAGGGGAAGCAGAACAGCAGGCACCGCAGCGGGGTGGAAAGGGAAATCCAAGTCTAAGGGACGCAGCCTGTGGGGAAGCATGTCTGCACCGTGGTAGGGTCCGACCCCGGCAAGCCCACCCGCAGCTAGGGACCCCCCAACTTCGAGGGTGTCAATGCCACCGGCCGTGTGAGAACCTCGGAGCGCGTCAGGGAGATCTCGTCGTCAAACAGTTTCAAGGCCCGCAGTCTCGGCGGTTTCATTCGCGCGTGTTCTATCCTGCCCAAATGGTCCACCAAGGGAGACCAGAGGGTCTTAAACCTGGTATCTCTAAACTGAAGGCGGGCTGTAAGCAGTTCCATCGCCAAAACCTGCCAAAGACGAGCGAACCACACGTTGATGGACGGTGTCTCCGCCTTCTTCCAGTACACCGCCACCGTTTGTTTTGCAGCACCTAGCATATGAAGGCTCAGGTGCCAATCACGGCCTGTCATTGCCCTTCGCGACGTCGGCCGAAGGCCCAAAATAATCGTGAGGGGGTCCTCTGGCAGGGGGTAGCCCAGCACCCTCTTGATGTGGCTGAGGACTTCCTTCCAATAGGTAGTCAGACTCGGGCATGTCCACCAAATATGGATAAAGTCTCCTGGCGCTTGGGTACAGCGCCAGCACAGCGGGGACACCTTGGGGAACATCTTCTGCAGTCGGACAGGGGTGTAGTACCACTGGGTCATCACCTTGTAGGCCGATTCCTGTTGGGGAATGCTGTGGAAGGTTTTAGGGATATCGCTCCAGAGCCTCGTCCACTGGGCGGGATTAATCCCGGAGCCCGAAAGATTCTGCCATCGCTCTTGGTACGGGTGTAGGCCTGGCCGCTGAGAATGCTGGAGCACTTTATAGACTCGAGAGACTAGGCCCTTATATGAGCCAAACGTGCGCGCCAAGTGTTCAAACTGGGTGAGAGGTCTCGTGGCCGCCTGCATCAGCGAAGAGCCCTGCACCCAATGCCGAAGCTGTGCGTATTGGAACTTGTCCCTGTCTGTCAGCCCAAAGTCCCTTTGGCATTGCTGGAAGGATTTGAAGGTCCCTCCCTCGAAAAGATCTCGGATCGTCCGGCAGCCACTTTCCGTCCAGTTCTCAAAGTATGGCGCGCAGCAGGCCGGCGGGAACTGGGGATTGCGAGCTAAAGGGGTGTGCGGTGAGGGGAAGGTGGTGAGGCCCCTGCGGACCGCCACCTTATCCCAAATCTCTAAGACCGTCCTAGTGGGGATCGCCATATACGCACTACGGTGACGCGCCGCCCGGGGCAGCCAAGCGTGATGCCAAATCGGGCGACAGGTAACTGCCCTGTCCATGTGGAACCAAATTTTCTCGCTTTCCCACGCCCCCCACTCCAGGACATAACGGAGGTGTGACGCCCAGTAGTAATCAAGTAAATTAGGACAAGCAAGGCCGCCTCTATCCCGAGGGAGCTTTAGTATTTTGTTAGAGAATCGCGGCTTCTTACCTCCCCAAATAAAGGAAATCAAGTCCCTTTGTAACCCCTGGATGTAATGTTCCGGGATGGGAGTCGGCAGGGTCTGAAACAAGTAGAGAATCTTTGGCAGCACGGACATCTTAATTGCATTGAGGCGACCAAGCCAGGAAAGCGGCAGTGCCTTCCAGGTGCGCAAGTCGTCCAGGACAGAGCGCCTGCACTCCGGCCAATTGGCCTGCGTCCAGGTGGCTAGGTCCGGCGTCAGGTTGAGACCAAGGTATCTCACGGAGTCGCTCGCCCATTGATATGGGGTGCTCGTCCGCAACGCCGCCGCCTCCGCCTCCGGGATCGTGAGATTGAGCACCCAAGACTTGGCGTGGTTAATTTTAAGCCCGGAGGCACGCTCGTAGGTGCGTAGCAGCGATTGCGCGGCTGGGAGTGAGGTTGAGGGCGCAGACAGCGTGAGGAGGAGGTCGTCAGCGAAGAGCGCAACCTTATGGTCACGTCCCCGAAGGGAGATACCCTTGACATCCGGCGACTGGCGAATGAGAATAGCTAAGGGCTCTGCTACCAGGGCGAAGAGCAGAGGCGATAGGGGGCAACCCTGCCGCGTGCCCCTGCAGATGGGGAAAGGCTGCGTAAGTTGGCCATTCACGCGCACCCGGGCTGCCGGGGCAGCGTATGGGGCCATGATGCGTGCTTCCATTTTGGGCCCAATCCCTACTTTCCGTAAAACTGCTCGAAGGAACTCCCAATCTACCCGGTCGAACGCTTTTTCAGCGTCTAGGGACAACAGGCAAGCCGGGATATCCCAATGCCTGGCCTTTCCCACTATGTGGGCAATGCGACGAACATTGTCTGCCCCCTGGCGTTGGTGGATGAACCCCACCTGATCCGGGTCCACGAGGTGCGGGAGATGAACACTAAGCCGTTTGGCAAGGATTTTAGTATATAGTTTAAGATCCGTGTTCAACAGGGCTATGGGCCGGTATGAGGAGCAGAGGGTGTAGTCCTTCCCTGGCTTTGGGATGAGGGCAATCTCAGCCATCGCCATGTCCGGGGATGGCCCTCCCGACTCTGCGAAGGAGTTAAAGAGACGGAGAAGGTAGGGTTGTAGCTGTGGCAGAAAGGCACGGAAGAACGCCACCGGTAGCCCGTCTGGCCCAGGTGTCTTGCCTAGCGGAAGATCGCCCAGGGCTCCCGCTATTTCTTCCAGCGTAATGGGCTCCTCTAAGAGCTCGGAGTGATGTTTACTCAGCGGCTCCCATTCACATTTACCCAGAGTCTCTGTGATCAATGCAGGGTCCGGTGGGTCTCTCTCGTATAGGGAGGAATAATATTCATGGAACGCCCGAAGTTTCGCTGCTTCAGTGGTCACCCATGCACCTCCCCCCCCTGTAACTTCGCGATGTGGGCCTTGGCCGCCCTCGCGCGCAACCGCCGCGCTAGCACCTTTCCCACCTTATCCCCGCCGATGTAAAAGCGCTGCCAGAGCGCAAGAAGTGCCCGTTCTGCCTTATTCGTCCGGTGTGCCCATAACTGACCCCTAAGGACCGCCAGCCGCCGCTTATGGGCCGCCAATGGGCGGGTCTGGTCCATCTTCTCCAGCGTCTGGAGTTCGCGGGTGAGTCTGGTTTTGTACAGTTGGGCCTCCCGTGTCCGCGCGGCAGATATAGCCGTGAGGGTACCCCGTATCGTGGCCTTGAAAGCATCCCATAGGAGGGGGAGGGGAGTCTCCGGCAACTCGTTGTGCTCGAAGTATTCCGAGATGGCCGTCTTTATTTCCTCCCTGTCTCCCGGGTCCCGTAGAGCATGATCCGGGAACCGCCAGCGGCGCGGACCGGAGGCGCGAGTGGAGCGCTCGTGGAGTAACATCTCCACATGGGCATGATCGGAGACCGAAATGCTCGAGTGCGAAACCGATATAGTGTCTGGGAGCAAAGAGTGGGAGACAAAGAGCATGTCGATGCGGGAGTAGGAGCGGTGTGCGTGTGAGTAAAAGGTGAAGTCTTTCAGCCCCGGGGAGTGGTAATGCCACACATCTACCAAGGTCAGAGCAGTAAGGGATTTTTTCACAGTAGCCGACAGGGCCCCCACGCCACGGAAGCCTCCCCCACAGCGATCTAGCTCCGCGTCCCAAACCAGATTAAAGTCCCCCCCCACTATGAGGTCCGAATCCACCGGGTCAAGATACTCCCGGATGACCCCGCGCAGGAAGGCGTCCTGCCCCTGATTGGGTGCATAAAGATTGCAGAGCGTAAGCCTACGGTGCCCCCTCGTGAGCTCCACCCTCAGGACCCGACCCGCAGCGTCTCTACGCACCTGTGTGTCCCCATGACAGAATCCCGCCCGGCAGAAAATAGCAACCCCCGCTGTCTTGGTGGCCGCGGAGGCCCAAAATCTATGAGGAAAGCGCGGATGGGCCATACGACCCACATCAGCCCGCAGAAGGTGCGTCTCCTGCAGGAATACTACGTCCGCCCCCTGTTGGAGCAGATACCTCCAGATCTGATGGCGTTTGCTAGGCGAGTTGAGCCCCTGCACATTCAAAGAGACGACCTTCCAGGAGGGTACAGTAGTCATAGACATGGGTCAGCATTTGCAGATGTCCCCCCCGCCACCCCCAGCCCCCCCACAGAGCCCCCCCGCCAGAGGGTTAGGAAGTAATGAGGGAGAAAATCAAAGAAACAGGGGCAAACGAAAGAACTAGAGTCACAAAACGGCCAACATGGCCAACAAGGACTATTCCAGTCTAGGGAGTGGCCAGGCACTTCGGCACAGGCTATCCCAGAGATGTCACTCTCCCAGGAATAGTGGTGGGGGTCCGTCGGCACTACCGCCATTCTCCAAGTTAGAAGGAGCCCCGGGCCGCCGCCCGGCCTCAGGAGCTGCAACAGCGATCACAGCGAGAGGGCCACAATCTCTTCCCGCACCAACAGCCGGTAGCCCCAGAGCGGGCCATCTCATTTTCCCAAGGAAGAAGGAGCCCGGATTGCATGCCCGGAAGTCCACTAGGGAGCGGGCTCCTGTGACCCCGCCGGCGAAGATCCGGCCTCCAGGGACCTAATGTGGCGTATGATGTCTTGCTTGTCCTTCGAGGAGCGACTAGCAGCAGGGGAGGAAGAGCGCCCCGCCCGGCGCACCCTGGACCAGCTAGGCTTAAGCGAGGTACGAGGCCCCGCGGCACCGCGCACCGGGCTGGCCGGAGGGGAGTCCGGGATCTGGAGTAGCTGCGCGGCCTCCCAGTAGGACCGCAGCACCCGTCGTCTGGACTCCCAGTTGAAGATGAGGGCGAAGGGGTGTCCCCATTGATAGCGAATGTTAAGGTCTCGCAACTTGTCCGTAACCGGCCGGAAGGCCCGCCTGCGCCGGAGGGTCGTGGGGGCCAGGTCCTGGAACAGCTGGATCGTAGCCCCGTTGAATTTGATGTCCGTCCTGTCTCTGGTCGCCTTGATAATAGCCTCCTTTTCGACAAAGAAATGGACCCGCGTCAGGATATCGGGAATCAAACCTGGCCTCCCAGGTGGGCCCGACACTCTGTGGGCCCTGTCCAGAGTCGGTGGAGAGGCGTCATCATCCCCCCGGAGTTCATGCAAAAGGTCCGCCACAAAGGTCATGATGTCTGCCCCCTCCGCGCCAATCGGGACGCCCCTAATGCGAATGTTATTGCGGCGCCCCCTATTTTCCAAGTCCTCCTGCCTGATCTGCAGCTCCACATTCTGCTCCTCCAGGGCCGCTATCCTCTGCCACAGGCGTTCCTGATCCTCCGAACGAGCGTCCAGGGTCTTCTCCATGTCGTCGACCCTGTCTCCCAGCTCCCCCACATCTTTTCGGAGCTCCTTGACGCAGGCCTGGACCTCCGTGCGCAGCGAGCCGATTTCGGACTTGAGGTCCTGCATGAAGAGCGCCATGAAGGACTGTGTCACTGGCTCCGCCGACCCACCAGCCCCGACCGTCTGCGAGCCCGTCGGCGCCCCTCCAGGCTTGTTCCAAAGGTCCTTTACTGTGGCATCTTTCGTGGGCGCCGATGAGTCTTTTCCCGGCTTGGTGCGCGTCATTATGAAGTTATCCGCCGCCTCTACAGGGAGACCCCAGCCGCAAGGCGGCCCGTCCACTCAGCGCCCCCGGAGGGCCAGCCAGCGCCGAAGGGTGTACAAGCCAGGTCGAGTCACGTCCAGCGCAGGGCTGTTCCACACTCCAAGTCGCGGGCCCTGTCGCAGCGCCGCAGCGGATGTGCCTCAGGTGCAGCAGTTGACCAAGGCCTCGCGGCCCACACCGATATGAGTCGCCCTCAGGGCACGGACGCCGCCAGGTCGCCGGGCCCACCAGACTCCGACCCAGAGCCCTCCCCACTCCCGCAGGCAGCAAACAGCACAGCGTCCGGCGCTCCAAGAGGCGCGCTGCCCCCGCAGCTCAGCAACTACCTAGGGGGGGTCCGGTAGCCAAGCAGTACCACTGTCCCAAGTCCCGCTGACGCCGCGCCTCTCAGCCCCGCTCTTCCTTAGAGTCCAGCAGGGGGGGCGAGCTAGTATCCTGGGCCCAGTCCGGCCCCCAGGCCCACGGCCACAGCCCGCGAGGACCGACCAGCCAGGCCGCCTCCGGCCCAGGGCTCAAATTCAGGGCTGTAGTGACCTCCCCCGCTCTAGGCCTCCAAGCGCTCCCACCGCAGCCGCCGCCACCACGAGGACAGCGCTCCCAGGGACACTCCAGCGCCCGGGCCCACCGCCGCCAGGGCTCCCCCCGCTACTTCAGGCTTTACACAGTCAGGGTGAGCCGCCCCGCGGGCCGATGCCTCCCGCCGACCTCCTCACCTCAGGCGGAGTCCAGCGCAGCAGGGTCCGGCGCTCGCTTGCAGAGGCCGCAGCTTCAGCGGTGCAGGGTCCCAAAATGGCGGCCTCGCCCACCGGAGCAGACGTCCCAGCGCCGCTGCCCTCGACCGGTACCAGGGAGTCTCAGCCCCCGCTCTCCGACACCTCCGATCACCTCCAGGCCGGCCAAACGGTCCTCTCGGCAGGCTCAAGCTCCCGGGCAGTCCACGGGACCCAGCAGTGCTCCCCAGCGCAGATCGCGCAAAATGGCGGCCGTCTCCTCCGCGCCCGGGAGCGCCCAGCGTCCAGCCTCCGGTGCCGCCAGCCGCACTCCCCGAGCCCGTCACACTAGGCAGCGGCAGTCCCCTCCAGTTCCGCTAGCCTCTCGCACCCAGGGGAGGCCGTATACCGGCCGTCGAAGTGCCTTAAAAAGCTTGTTTTAGCCGGCGGCAGCCCGGAGCCCCAGCAGCTCGCGTCCTACTCCATGCTCGGCTTGGCCACGCCCCCCGAGTCCCATGGTTTTTAAGGAGATTAGTATACTGTGCTTCCTACGGGGTCCGGGGTTGATATTTGAGTTGTTCCCTCCCCTTGTCTTCTATTCCCGGTATCACTGACAAGCAAGGATGCAGTGCCTGACCGGGCACCAATTGGTGGGCGCTCTCCAGCCTCAGCAGACCCACACATCCAGAGTGTCCAAGGACTGAGCAGAGCTGGGCATGCTGAATGATAAGCCCAATAGGAACACAGACTCTCCAAGGCCAAACCTCACCACTCGTGGTCTCAGCGCTGTCTCAATAGGCCGGAGTCAAGATTAGGCTCATTGGCACAAAGTCGTCACTCCCTTCACTTTGCTAGGCAAGCAGCAGGCCTACCCCAGGACGTGACATCACCCCTAAGACACGGATGGTCAGCAATGAGTCTATGGTGTATCTGTGGCAGCAGGCAGACGTTCCTCTTCAGTGTGGGGAAGTCAGGTGCGCTGGTGCCAGCGACTGGGGGCTGTCTCTCCCTATAGTCCCAGGGAGCTCTATGTGGAAGCGGACATGACAGTCGGCAGCAAGATTCCTCCTCCCTTCAAGAACCCTGAATAATAATTCAAAAAGTGCCATGTGTCATTTTTAGGCGTGGCCTCAATGACATGGCAAAGTGACTACTTGTTGCTAAATGTTATGTAGATGTTCCAAGAATAACCTGTAGTGGCATGCTGCCATGGAAAAAGGAAGCACCTTTGCAATATAGGCTGATGAAAAATCCTTATACTCTAAACACAAGAAAAAATAAGCACTAGCAAAGCCAATAAGCCTGGTGGAGCATTGGATAATGTAATGTGCTAAATGCCATTTATGATTTGTCAATTTAGATCAAATTTCAGGCTACATGTCCTTTGTCCACTAAATGCATCGGGGATTCCATCTTGATTTACTTTGTTGAATTGTACCATGTAAACCTAAATCTGGATTCCTGGACGCATTTACTTCCTTGAAGAATGAAAGTAAAAGGGTGGCAAAAGGATTTGTTGCTAATCCTTAATAGTCGGATGCCATTGGCAGCTCTTCATGTAGGTAGTAGAACACAGCATCTGCTTAGATGGTAGCCAGCGCAGCCTACTGGCCTCAGAAACTAGTGGGGTTTAAATAGTCCTCTACCCTGCCATGCTAGCAAGGAAGGAAACAAATTCAGTTCCTTCTTGAGGGTCTGGTAAGGGAATCTCCTTCATAACTTTTTAATGGTGACGAATTGCAACAAACTGTGCATTTTACAACATAATGTGCCAGTAAAACTTTTCAAAGCCACAAGGTTTGCAGGCAGTTGTTATAAACTGAGTAATAATTTATGGCGTTGTATCATTCTTAAGCTTGGCCTCAATGACACCCAAAGTGACTCCTTGTTACTAAATGTTATGTAGAAGGTCCAAGAAGGAACTATAGTGGCATGTTGCCATGGAAAAAGGAAGTACCTTTGCAATGTAGTAGGAGGAAAATCCTTATTCCTGAATCTCAAGAAGAAATATGCATTGGCAAAGCCATTAAGCCTGGCTATTGGTCTGGAATGTTTTGGGTAACAGTTAGGTGACTGTGTGTATGGTGGCCCGAGGTGTCCTAGCAATATCTGGGGCCATGATATTATTACAGCTGATAGTAGGGCCCATTTCTTGAACAAACTGCAATAGCAGAGGTAAGCAGTACTGCCATGGATTGTATGAAAAGGAGTCCAAAGATGAAGTTTGCTTTGTAGGTGGTGAAATTGAAGGGCATAGACTGAAATATATCCTTCTACAACAGCCATCCAATGTGACCTCCACATGAGATAAAGTGTAACAATATAGTGGTATTTTAATGCTATAGGCAGGATGTTGACTATTAGGCCTATCATCTTTGGTGTGGTCTTCCCCAAACTTATTACATTTATTATGTGCTTACTTGTGATTGGGAGAATATAAGAATGTCAAGTTTGGACTCAAATGACTTATAATTTAAAATGCTCTTTAAGGGTAAAGTCATATTTTAAGCCACAATTCTGAAAGTGCAACCTTTAGAAAGTTGGCTTTTTCTTGTCTCAAAAATGTGATGCCCGTGTCCCGAGTCACATAACTCTGAATAGCTTGGCAGTTGGTCTTTGTGTATTCCTCCTAGACAGTGAGGCAAAAGGGCACTAGGTGTTAACAGGTTGTGCCATCCTGCCAGGATGGGTGGGATGGAGCTGTTCCCTGCCCCAATGACGTTTCATTGGGCTGCCTCCAGCACACATGCCAAGGGACCTGACACCAATCATTTGTCACCTCACACTACTTGGATCCTTGGCATAGGAAGGGGAAAACCTTCCAGAACCAGATGGGGGTTAGTCAGGATGTTACCCTCCCTACAAAGGCTGGAACCATGTATAAATATGAGACCTCCTGAACTACTTCTTCAGTACACTCCTGGACCTGTGGACTACAGAAGAAGAACTGCCTTGCACCCCATGACTGCCCTGTTGTTTGAGCCCCGCCTTGTTCCTCAGAGGACTGCCCTTCTATTTGAGCCCTGTCTTGCTCCCCAGAGGACTGTCCTGCTGCTTGAGGCCTATCCTGCTCTCCGTGAAGGAACACTGGACCTGCTCCTTTCATGCCACGCTAACCTGAGTAACTGCAAGGGTCAGTTGGCTGACCCCCTGTTCCGAGCTACAGGGACACAACATGCTTCAGAGGCCTCTCTGCAACTGCCCAACTGACCTGCTACAACTGCCTGCCTGAGCCCTGTGCGCCTCTGCTGGAGCAAGTTCCTGATCCCCAAGAGGTGCCTCCCTAGGTCCTGGACCCTTGGTTTGAAAAAAAGGAGAAATCCTGAAGTTTAAGGCTCTTTGCAATCACGAACAGGCCTGTTTGTGCCAAGACTATGGAGCTCACGACAACCACCAGGGGAATTGGCACATTTCAGAGCATGGGCAATCAAAGCTGTGGCTTTTCATCCCTCTTACTACTGGGTAGGAAGAGGGATAGTTCAGAATAAAACAGTATGCTTAGTGCTTTTTCCTGTTTTGACTGTAATAAGTATTCTGGCACAAAAGCAAATTAAATGGCTCTCTGCTTTGGTCTTCTAACACCAGCACTTCTGTTTTGGATGACGTTAGTCATGGTAGATGGGATGTGGTTCATACCTTCTTTGTTTTTAGCTGGCTTCAGTATATAGTATGATGTTGAATTGTGTGTATACACAAGTTGAACAACAAATGGTAAAGCATAAAGTTCTGATGATGAACTACATTTGTTTAAAAAAAAACACAGATGAGCAAACCTCTATGTCAGACATCATTTGTAAACAAGCATTTGCAATGCAATATGTCTCGCATTTGTGTGAGTTTCAGCTATTGCAATTGTAAATGACAATGCCTTTTTTTACGTGTTGTTTTTAAACAGAAAAATAAAAGGCATTGTCATTCATAATGCCAATAGCTTAAACTCTTGCAAATGTGACACCTATTGCACAACAAATGCGTGCTATAAATCTTTTTTAAATTCATTAGGAGAGAGCAGGCAGTACAAAGCTATTAGGAAAAATAGTGCTTGGAGGCTGTAATTAAAGCCTACCGAGCAACAGCACACGTAACAGGGGGTGTCGCCATGGGAGGTTACAAAATGAGACACGGCGGTACTAAGGACGGACTACTCAGCCTTTTCACCAATGAACAGCCAGAGTTTACAGTGGACAATGACACAAGCCAAATAAAAATGTGGGTGAAAAGTGGGCAGAGCTTCAAGTCCCTACCTCAGTACAGCATGCTTTGCAAAGCAGTGCATGAGCTGCCCAGGCTCGGCCTAAAAACATTGGGGTGGTCCGCACCAGGCAAATCTATGCTTCAAAAATACACAAATTAAGAAACGGCATGTACAATTTGGATTAAAGTCATGAAAAATACTAAATGTAATAAAGATTGAAGGGATGATTCATCACAAAGACAGATTCTAATCGCGGCCCTGCCATACTGACCTAAACTGTAAGGTTGTATGACGGAGGCTCGCATGGTTGAAAAACAAATGCCTCTACCATGTAGCCCGAACCACGAATGCGTCTCAATAACACATCCCTTTTCCACGCATGCCTTTACCACATAATTTCGTGGTAAAGGCATGTTTGATAAAGGGATATGTGGTAAATTTCATGCCCCTTTCTCTAAGTCCTAAAATCCTGGCTACTGTCATATAATCCGACCCACCAGCCCTAAAAACAACCCCACCCCTTAAATCTTAAACTAACTTGACTCCCCTGCCCTAAAAACTACCCCTTGCCCTGAAAACTGTCCCTTCCCCCTGCCCTGAGCCCTAAAGCTCTGCCCCCACCCTTAAAACCTACCCCCTGCATATGTGTAGTTCAGCCATATGCGTGGTTAAGGCAAGTGGTGTTCAGCTTGCGATGAAATGGAACGTGTGCTTGAAGCCGCATTATAAAGTCAGTTTCCCAAACGGGAAGCAAAGGAAATTGTGGATAATAGCCAACCTAAATCTTCTTAAAAAGGTTCTTTCCCAGGGGATGTGTAAACAGGCTAAATAAGGCTCTATGGGCCATATGTAGAAAGCAAAATTGCGATCGCAAACGCCGAAATTCGCCGAATTTCGGCGTTTGCGATCGCAATTTTGCTAAGTGGAATGTAGGAAGGCAAATCTGCATGCAAAATAAGGAATCGCTAAATTTGCGATTCCTTATTTTGCAATTGCATTTAAGGAATCGCAAATTTTGCGATTCCTTAAATGCAATGTAGGAAGCACCAAAAAAGTGCAATTTGGCCTTAAGAATCGCAAATTACCACCAACTACAGGTTGGTGGTAATTTGAGATTTCTTTCAAAAAAGCATATTCTTGCATTTTTCAAAGTGGCATGTGGTGCACACACATGTCCTTAGGGCATGTATGTGTGCCACATGTGCACCCATGCTCATTTCAGGGGTGCAACAGGGTGTCCTTTTGACACCCTGGCACACTTGAAATTGCATTCTCAATTTGCGATTCTCTAATTGAGAATCACAAATTGAGAATGTCTTCCCATTCATTCCTATGGGCCTCTAGGCCCATAGGAATGAATGGGGAGGTATTCCTTAATTGCGAATTGCAATTTGCAATTCGCAATTAAGGAATATGTAGGATTCCCAAAATGATTTGCTAATCCTACCTACATTCCGTTTTGCAATTCTCTAATTGCGATTCCCTTAAAATTGCAATTAGAGAATCGCAAAACACTTTCTACCTACATATGGCCCCAAGTCCATTGAGAAATGCAAAATAACAGATTGTCTCAATGAAGGTTTAAGAAGCTCCTCTACTTCACTTGAGGAGTGTGTGCGCGCCATTTAAAAATTCCTTACTCAAATGCTATCGTTTGCAGTTATTGAGTAGGGATTGTTAAACTAAAACAATCTAACTAGCTGTTCGGCAACAGATTTGATGTGGAAGAGCTATGGTATTTAAGGCCACGATCACATGAAAGATTATCTTCATGTATCTGTCTTTTTAAATTTGCATATTTGTTATTCCAGGCAGATACCCACCATAACACTAGGGCTATTATAATGGGGCCCTCAACGTAACTAAGGCCCATCTCCTCATTCATAAAGTAATATGCCCTACTTGGCTTAATGCAACTAGATGCCCATAAAAACAAAACTCCACAGCTTGGAGGTCAGATATATGGCTATGGCCTCAAACACTTACTCAATAAGTTAAAATTGGTTAAAGACTTTCTCCCATAGATTTGCAATAATATAGAGATTGGCTTCTTACCTAAACCTGAAGCAAAATTGAACAAGAGACACTCTGAATGACTAAATCTCTGTTGCCTAATGGAAAGTTAAGGGGTGGAGAAATTGGATTAACTGAATGTTATCCCAAATTTGAGAATTAACAGACTTGTCTAAAAAGCGTTAATTTGATCATGATAGATAGAGTTTTCAAATTCCTAGGGCTACATGCCATGGAAGAGGTTTTCAATAAGTTAGTCTCTAGAGCCAAATTTTCCATGAAGAGCACGAAAGCATCAATTAGATGTATACGCCCATTAGGAGTACAACACATGAGTACAGCATCATCCACATACAAAAGTGTAGTTATTGGCTTTAATTTAACCAAGGGCATAACCTTTTCATGCTTTCTCAAGAAGGAATTTAGGTTATTGATGTACTACAAAATATGATGGGCTCTTGAACACATCCCTGGGAGACACCACAATCCAATTTAAATGATTTAGCACAGTGCCCTGTTCTCCATATCTGATGGACGTTGATACATCCAAGTGCAATGCCTTAAGGAAAATTACCATATTATGATCCAGGCCGGTGTTGGTCAAAAGCCCACAGAGCTTGGAATGGTTCACATGGTCGAGTGCGCTACTGAGGTACATGAAAGCTAATATACATAGGACTACCCTTTACTATTTACTCACTATTAGATGTAAATGGAGGTTTTCCCTGAATCCATACTGAACTTCAGGCAAACATTTTGAATTAGCTACCCATGCCAAGATACTGTGAAGTACAATTTGGCCTACAAACTTTACCATGGACTCCAATATAGAAATTGGTCTGAAATATTATGGGTCTTGGTGGATACCCCTTTAAAAAACCAAGACAATTATGGCAGAATGCTATGAAATGGGTAATACACTCCTGCAATCAGAATGTTGTTTGTAATTATCAGTGCCGAGAAATTGATGTTATATTTCTATGAATCTATCAGCACTCAATTAGGTCCTGTGGCTTATGATGCTAGCAGGCACTCTTTCAGAATACCCAAGCTACACTACAAGTTGGTAAACAGACCTAGAGTCATTTGTGGTCTGCTTCTCTAAACCCAAATAATTATATATCTTTTCAAAATGGGTCACCCACTGCTCTGCCTTAATATGTATTCCCAGTGTTGTTAGTTACCTGAACATTATTTAATTATTCAACTTAACAACCTTTCACAATTGCTTAGCGTCTCTACAAGTGAAAGAGTTTGCAATCTATCCCAAGTCTCCTCCCTTAATTTGGATTTTCTTTGTTGGAGGATGGAGTTATAGTCTGCTTTATAACTTGCTGTTTCATCTCTATATCTAGGACTTCTATTCAGTGCCCACCGTAATATTCTGCCTGTGAACAAGCTGTGTCAAAACATTGAGGGAAGTGAGAGCTATGGCTCCTGATCAGTTTCAGAAGTATATTCCTGATGGGCCTACCAAGGATGATAAAAGCATCAATGACATTTATTGGATGGCTAGCCTGAAATAAGCACAGATTTATACATGTCAAATTCTGCTTGATCGATTTCAATAGTATGGACGGTAGATCAGCCAATTTCCAACTTAAACTTGTGCCTTTGTTTTTTGTGGATAGGGTTTCCCAACAAGGAGTGACACAGATTTGCTTCACGGGCAGCCATACCAGAATCAAGTCGATTGCGGTCACTTTATAAGGTCACTGTGAGAAGGTGATTAAACTAGCAGACAAAGGGTGCAAGTTTATCTTACCGTACATTCACAAATACAAACAAGAGCTTCTGAGGCAATGCAGTAAAATGTAACACTATTGCAGACTACAACAGAACTTAACTAAAACTATGCAAAATAATTATTTGCAACTCACCACACATTCCAAGGTCAAGCCAGAATTCATTTTTATTCTTGAATGCCAAAAAACCTAGAGCACAGGTCATATATACTTTGCCAAAAATTAATCTGAACCTAGACTCACTTCTGGGCAGACCGATAGTGTCAGGATATGTGTCCATTTCAGTACCCATTCAACAGAATTAGATTTTTTCATCAACATTTCGTACCACTCACTGATTGTATATGCGGCAGCATTAAAATCATTGCCATTCTTAAGGACAAACCCTTTGATTGCTTCAATAAAATACTGGTGACTTTAGATATAGAATCTCTGGACACAAATATTCCCCAAGAGGATGGTAAATGGGTAATCAAGGCCCGACTAGACACAAGACCTCAAACACAGCAGATATATACTGGAACCATAATCTCCTAAAGTTTTGCCGTGTCTAGAAATTTCTTCTTTTTTGATGGTAAATATTTCTTACAGATTGAAATTAAAGGGAGCTGTTTTTCATACAAACGTTGCTCTAGTCTTTATTGACTATCTTGGATCTACCAATATCCTGTCTAGGAATAATCCTTTTAAATTATTCATGTCTTCCTGGAAACTATATATTGACACTTTAACGTCTGGCCTAAAGAAAACTTTATCTGCCCTGCCAGCCGCATGTTTCCAAAATGCATACATGTATAAGGGTCACAATCAAGAATCTTTCACCATTGGTTTGTTGGAATGTCTCTTAAATTATATTCCCTCCCACCCTAACAGAAGGTCAACAGACCAGCCCTCTGTAGCCTTTGGATGCCTTCACTTTGAGTGACTTAATCTTGGCCTTGCACATGTACATATACACCTAAATAAATTGAAATTGTTAGACACTTGCAATTCCCCATGCCTGACCTCCCTATGTTTAGTGAGGTTACATCCATTATTTGAATAATTCTCAAAATATTTATTGTAGATTACAATGTTAATTCTTCACTATAAACCAGCTTTGGTATTTTTTATTTATCTAACTGAAAATGAGCACAAGACATTAGGTAGCTAGACTGTATATGCAGATTTTTAGGTTGAATCACTTGCATCTGACTTTAGATGATCCTCTAGTAACCACTTGTGGAACTGCATCTTTTCTACCGGAGTGTTGTAAAAACACTGTCAGTATCTCCAAATCATTCCTCTCAAATCAAAGACAAAGCTTACACACACCAAAAAAAAAGAGCCAACATATACTATCTAATTGCACTTTCATTGACCAGTACATTAAAGTTCTCATAAATAGTAGGGAGTGATCACACAAACTCAGCTTGGTAAATGACATTTGAAGCAGTTGCTTCTGACTTGAGCTGGACCTCTATTGAAAACAAGTAGAACTGCAGCTTCATATAAGAATTTCAGAGCTTTTGTATTTCCCTGATAGTGACACCTACTGACGACTGGTGGAACTTCACCTACATGGAAGTATACTTTTTCATTTGTCTTGTAGGGACACCTAGTAATGACTTTCAGAACTACACATTCATAAAGAATATAAATGCTTTTGCTTTTGCATTTGTCTTGTGGGGGACACCCAGTAACGACTTGTGGAACTGCACCGTCATGAAAAAATATTAAAGCTTGACTTTAGAATGAAAGCCAGGGACATATTCACTAAGATTTTTGTGTCGGGTTGGGTCACTTGTATGCACAATTTTGACACAAAATCCTTTATGGCATTAACTAAGTCATGCAAAGCTACCTGACATACTATCGATACATACAACATCAAAACACAGAAATATCAGAAAATGAATATTGTTCATAACAATATCAACTTCATATACTTAACTAAGTAAAAAACACAAATATCGCGAACACAAATGTTGTTGTTAAAAATATTGATTTTTGCTTATATTAAAAACACCAATTTTAGAACTGCGCCGTCCAGCAGTTAAAACAGTATGCGGCCATCATGGATTGAATGCGGCACTACGATTCCCAATATGCACGGTGCAGTTCTATTGAGACAGCCCATCTGGGGGCGTGCCATTGGTCTTAAAATGCGGGGATAAGCCGGAACTGCATACATTCTCTGCCACGCCGCTGAGGAAGAAGAGATTCGAAATGCGTCTGGCGTGCCAAAGCAGCTGACATTATATCGGCATGTGGACTTTGCCCGTACCAATAAATGCTGTAGTGCGAACACTGTGGTTCGAGTGCTTCTTAAACTGAGGGGCAACCTTTGAGCTTTGGATATATATATATATATATATATATATATATATATATCCAACACAAGAAAAAGCCTAATGAGGAGACGCCACACAGCAAAAGGTTGACTGCCTTTAATGGGAGGAAACTTCATTGCGAAAGTGGCAAAACCTTCTCAGTTCATGTAGAGCCCAACGCATTTCGAGCACTCCTGTGCTCTTGATCACGGGCAAAAAGTGCAGCACACACCACAGCAGTGAAAGGAACCCTTGATAAGTTGCAACAAGTCCCCTCCATATAGGCGTATGCATCAAGCATGCTGGTACTTGATGTTCTCTTTCAACATATAATCACAGTGGATGCCGTAGTGAATAGCCAAATTTGCAAAGTATTACCCCAGTGGGTTGAGTACAGTCTGCCATTTTCGTCAACTAATCCATTTTACTTCACTCGCACCAGCCCCTTTGCTCCTCGGCGCTCGAAACTTCAAAGCACCCGGTCCCCATCGCTTACGGCAGGGCGTCTCCGCGACCTAGGCTAGGCCGCTAAATATCCAACACAAGAAAAAGCCTAATGAGGAGACGCCACAAAGCAAAAGGTTGACTGCCTTTAATGGGAGGAAACTTCATTGCCAAAGTGGCAAAACCTTCTCAGTTCATGTAGAGCCCAACGCGTTTCGAGCACTCCTGTGCTCTTGATCACGGGCAAAAAGTGCAGCAAACACCACAGCAGTGAAAGGAACCCTTGATAAGTTGCAACAAGTCCCGCCCATATAGGCGTATGCATCAAGCATGCTGGTACTTGATGTTCTCTTTCAACGTATAATCACAGTGGATGCCGTAGTGAATAGCCAAATTTGCAAAGTATTACCCCAGTGGGTTGAGTACAGTCTGCCATTTTCATCAACTAATCCATTTTACTTCACTTGCACCGGCCCCTTTGCGCCTCGGCACTCGAAACTTCAAAGCACCCGGTCCCCATCGCTCACGGCAGGGCGTCTCCGCGACCTAGGCTAGGCCGCTAAATATCCAACACAACAAAAAGCCTAATGAGGAGACGCCACACAGCAAAAGGTTGACTGCCTTTAATGGGAGGAAACTTCATTGCGAAAGTGGCAAAACCTTCTCAGTTCATGTAGAGCCCAACGCGTTTCGAGCACTCCTGTGCTCTTGATCACGGGCAAAAAGTGCAGCAAACACCACAGCAGTGAAAGGAACCCTTGATAAGTTGCAACAAGTCCCGCCCATATAGGCGTATGCATCAAGCAGCTGGTACTTGATTTTATCTTTCAACATATAATCACAGTGGATGTCGTAGTGAATAGCCAAATTTGCAAAGTATTACCCCAGTGGGTTGAGTACAGTCTGCCATTTTCGTCAACTAATTCATTTTACTTCACTCGCACCGGCCCCTTTGCTCCTCGGCGCTCGAAACTTCAAAGCACCCGGTCCCCATCGCTCACGGCAGGGCGTCTCTGCGACCTAGGCTAAGCCGCTAAATATCCAACACAAGAAAAAGCCTAATGAGGAGACGCCACACAGCAAAAGGTTGACTGCCTTTAATGGGAGGAAACTTCATTGCGAAAGTGGCAAAACCTTCTCAGCTCATGTAGAGCCCAACGCGTTTCGAGCACTCCTGTGCTCTTGATCACGGGCAAAAAGTGCAGCAAACACCACAGCAGTGAAAGGAACCCTTGATAAGTTGCAACAAGTCCCGCCCATATAGGCGTATGCATCAAGCATGCTGGTACTTGATGTTCTCTTTCAACATATAATCACAGTGGATGCCATAGTGAATAGCCAAATTTGCAAAGTATTACCCCAGTGGGTTGAGTACAGTCTGCCATTTTCGTCAACTAATCCATTTTACTTCACTCGCACCGGCCCCTTTGCTCCTCGGCGCTCGAAACTTCAAAGCACCCGGTCCCCATCGCTCACGGCAGGGCGTCTCTGCGACCTAGGCTAAGCCGCTAAATATCCAACACAAGAAAAAGCCTAATGAGGAGACGCCACACAGCAAAAGGTTGACTGCCTTTAATGGGAGGAAACTTCATTGCGAAAGTGGCAAAACCTTCTCGGCTCATGTAGAGCCCAACGCGTTTCGAGCACTCCTGTGCTCTTGATCACGGGCAAAAAGTGCAGCAAACACCACAGCAATGAAAGGAACCCTTGATAAGTTGCAACAAGTCCCGCCCATATAGGCGTATGCATCAAGCATGCTGGTACTTGATGTTCTCTTTCAACATATAATCACAGTGGATGCCGTAGTGAATAGCCAAATTTGCAAAGTATTACCCCAGTGGGTTGAGTACAGTCTGCCATCTTCGTCAACTACTCCATTTTACTTCACTCGCACCGGCCCCTTTCTACATGAACTGAGAAGGTTTTGCCACTTTCGCAATGAAGTTTCCTCCCATTAAAGGCAGTCAACCTTTTGCTGTGTGGCGTCTCCTCATTAGGCTTTTTCTTGTGTTGGATATTTAGCGGCCAAGCCTAGGTCGCGGAGATGCCCTGCCGTGAGCGATGGAGACCGGGTGCTTTGAAGTTTCGAGCGCCGAGGAGCAAAGGGGCCGGTGCGAGTGAAGTAAAATGGATTAGTTGACGAAAATGGCAGACTGTACTCAACACACTGGGGTAATACTTTGCAAATGTGGCTATTCACTACGGCATCCACTGTGATTATATGTTGAAAGAGAACATCAAGTACCAGCATTCTTGATGCATACGCCTATATGGGCGGGACTTGTTGCAACTTATCAGGGGTTTCTTTCACTGCTGTGGTGTTTGCTGCACTTTTTGCCCGTGATCAAGAGCACAGGAGTGCTCGAAACGCGTTGGGCTCTACATGAACTGAGAAGGTTTTGCCACTTTCGCAATGAAGTTTCCTCCCATTAAAGGCAGTCAACCTTTTGCTGTGTGGCATCTCCTCATTAGGCTTTGTCTTGTGTTGGATATATATATATATATATATATATTCACTGAAAAAACCATAGGTTTCAGGGGCGTTACAGTTAGCTGGACTTTTCACTCGTACAAAACCATTGAAATTCCCCCGTTATAGTTAGTTCAGCTAACTATAACTCGCGCGCCCGCAATGCACTGCTGATGACGTCACATTTTACATCACTCATGACATGGTCAGTGACATCACTCATGACATCACTGGTGACATCTCAAATGACATCACTGATGACATCACTGATGACATCATCCAGTGAATGTGTGTTTTTCTGAAAATTACATATGTTTTATATATGTATATCTCAAGGTCGATGGAAGAATAAATGGGTATATAAGTGTCTAAATGGATGATTTGTTTTTGAAAAATTGATTGTATAACTGACTGATTAAGTGTATCTTAGTGAATACATGGCTTAGTGAGTAATGTTTAAATATGTAAATATCTGTATCAGTCTCTCACTTTGTGTATAAGTGGCTGCATGGGTTGGTGAGTAGCTACATGAGTGTCTATATAGGTTATTAGTTGATTTTTTGAGTATCAGTATGAGTGTCTGATGTCTGTATGGTTCGGTGGGGGGTATTACATAGTGCATAGGTGCATGAATGAGTGACTCACTGTTTGTATGTGTTGAAGACAGCATGTGTGCAGGACTGTATGGGTGGATGAGTGTGTGCATGGGTGTGTTAGTGAGTGAATGACTGTCTCAATAGTGTCTCTATGAGTAACTACATATGTTTTAAACTAGTATATGTGACTATTGGTGTATATAAGTGAGTATATGTGAGAGTGAGAGATTGAAAGAGTTCCTGTATGAATAAGTATGTGTTTCTATAAGTGATTGTTTAAAAGACTAAGTATGTGTAAGTTTCTGTAGAAGTAAGTGTGGTGGTGTGTGTATAACTGAATATGCAGGTAAACGGATGTTTGATTCTTTATTAGCATGAGTGACTACGTGTGTGAGTAATTTTATGGATGAGTGGCGTTGTGTAACAGAATGTATAGGTGTATGAATACATATGATGAGTGAGTGCATGTATGAGTGACTGTATAGGACTGTTGGTGAATGAGTGGATGTGTATGTGGATCTTACAATTACTGAATAGGTTGTTGTAACTGGTATTGGTATGTCCATTGTTTTGAAAATTTTAATTTCTATTTTTGAATGTGTGTATGAAAGGTTATATTAGGGGGAGAGGAGGTCTGCCACTCTATCACAAGGATGATGTCATCAGTGATGTCATGAGGGATGTCACTGACCATGTCATGAGTGATGTAATATGTGACGTCATCAGCAGTGCATTGCGGGCGCGTGAGTTATAGTTAGCTGAACTAACTATAACGGGGGAATTTCTATGGTTTTGTACGAGCGAAAAGTCCAGCTAACTATATCGCCCCTGAAACCTATGGTTTTTTCAGTGAATTTCTAATGTTTTTTAAATGCTAATTCCTAGCTATAACGTGCCTGAATCCTATGGTTTTTTCAGTGAATTTCAAAGGTTTTTTAAATGCTAATTTCTAACTATGCCTACAGAGATAGGACATGTGAAGAAAGAAGGAAAAACGCACAGAAAGAAAAAAAAGAAATGCAGAAAGAAGCAACAGAAGTCCTCAAAGACGAAGAAAAGTGCAGGAAGAAATATAACGTGCAGAAAGAACAAACAGAAGAGCAGAAAGAAGCCTTGTTGCAAAATCATCCTGTACCCTCAACTTTTTCAGACGGATACTGGTGGTAACTGAGTCTGTCTAAGCAGTCCTAGAGCCAGTGCTATGTTAAAAGACACTCAGAATACAGTGAAAACACCTACATACACTAGGGCACACTATGCGTTGGGGTCCCCCTGTGATTAGCATGTCCTCCTCTGTAAGCCCCTAGTATATAATAGGGCAGGGGATTAAAACTACCTCTTAAAACGCACCACAGGGCGTGTTTGAACACGTCACCTCAGACCCCGTCCCCTCCCTTCACCACTGTGTAAACGCGCCCTGTGGCCGTTCTGAGTTGAGAGATTAAGTCCCCTTGAATCCTAAGGGTCCCTAGGGTCAAACTAGCCAACTAGGTACCTCCAGTAAGCACCACAGAGCTGCGTTGCATGGAGGTATAAAAAGTGGCGTGGCCTCAGAACACCTGTCTGCAACGCAGCTCCCTGGCGCATACTGGAGATACCTGTTGGGCTAGTTGGCCCTCAGGGACCCTCAGTATTGAAGGAGAATTAATTCCTCAACTTACAACTGACCAGGGGGCGCGTTTGCAGAGTGCTGCAAGGAGGGGGCATGGCCTCCGGCGCGATGCCGGTCTTTTATTCATTTATTTTTAAGAAGGCGGGCTGTGTGGCCCCCCTTTCTTTTTCTAATTTATTAGCCCTGGGGACCCCATCCCCCAGGGCCTGCACCCTAATTTTTTTTGTTGAAAAAAATAAATGTGGCCCTCCCAAGGCCTTAATCGGCCCCGAAGACCCCAACCCCTGGGTCATGGCCTGTTTTTTTTTTTTTTTTTTTTATTCTGTAGGAGGGGGGCTGTGTTGTTTGACAAACCGTATGTACCTATCACCATGACGATTTGCGTGATATTCATTAAAAGGCGACTATGCATACAATGAATCCACGTAGAATGTATTCACACCGCTAGTGAAGCTCTGACATGTCTGACACCCTACCGTGCCTAATCCCGGCGCCCCCGCTGGTGGGTACTCTCCAAGTAGACACCCTTGTCGTTTATTTATACAAACATGGGTAGCTATTGACGGGCACATTTAATACACATGCACACCAAGCCATTCAAAGGGGATTCGACAAAAATTCAACCAAACTATGCAAGAAACCCCCTCACGGTTAATAAAACACACATCCACCGCCGGATGTGTAATACTTTTTATTTTACTCTCTGGAAAGGAGACAAACCTCACTTGAGAGTCACAGCGTGCTCCTGGCTGAGCCCAATGCTGTGTTACACCCACCATTGCCTGCCGAGTGCCACACACCTCTGTGATGTATTCCACCATCTAGTGCTTATGCTATGACACTCTCTAGCCCATGTGCACTGTAACACCACCCCGTGAATATGTCATGCCACACTTGCCTTCGCACGGGTTATATTGCCCCATATAACGTGCCTTCCTCAATGCCTATGTTATAAAGCACAGCGCTATGCCATACTTATTACAATCTGGGATCCATATCTTTGTCACAGTGCATATGCAATGTTACACTACCCAGCACATATTTTATATTACAACTTTAGAGACTACTTAGGTTACACAACACTGCCCTGTGCATATTACACTCCAAGGCGCATATCACATAGCAAGCGCTAGTGCCTGTGCTATCTCGCGCTCTCCAATGAATCTGTCATTGCGCACAATGTATTGCTTATAATATTTCACGCCCCGGTTCATCTTATATCACACTTTTTGGTGCATAGTTTATACCGTATACTATATCTAGTTTTCATTTTCAATCGTGCTCTCAGGACTATGTTCTATATAACACTGCGTCCACCTACCCTTTTCACGGGCATTACATTTTGCGATGGGGGGTGGAGGGTCAGGGGATGTTTCTGCCAAGGGAGCCCAGAGTCACAGTCCCTAACGTTCTCTTCTTCCTGAATAAAAGTGAGATTATGCTGCTTACTTGTTCATATTTTAAGTAGTTCGCACAGACACACATTTTAAAAACAATAAAGTTCCTAATGCCCACCTTCTATGAACAGTTAGCTTGCTGCCCCATCCACCTCCTCCATATCCTCTGTTGTCTGAATCCATGGACTAGCCTCCTCCCTCCTGCCATGCATGGTCTGATGTGCTGCCACTGCCCTCCATTTAGCATGATGTACCAGTCCACTCCTCCTGCCCTCCATTGCCCAATTCTATGGGCAATCATTGACCTCCTGCTTGGCCTCTGTGCTTAGCTTGCTGACCCTATTCTCCTCCCCCCTGCCCTCCGATGTCTTTGTGCATGCCCCTGCTCCATCCTTCTTGCCCACCATGTTCCATGGACATGCCACTCCTATCTACTCTGAGTGTTCTGTTGAGCTGCCACTCCCCTCCCACCTGCCTAGCATTGTCAGATGACTGTAACCTGTCCCTGCCACCTACACCCTGCCTGTCCACATGCCATGCCCCCATCCTCTTTCTCCTGTCCTTCATGGTCCATTTTACTGCCACACCCTTCTGCCCTCCCTGGTCTGTTGTGCTGCAACTGCTCCTCCTGCCTGCCCCGCCCGGTCTGTTGTGAGGCCCCTTCCCCTGAACTCTCTTGTCTGTGCCCAGGTCCTGACCCTCCCTTCTATCCTCCATGGTCCTTTGTGCATGCCCCTGCACCCTCCTTCTTGCCCATCATAGCCATTGTGCTGCCACTAACCCTCCCGCTTGCCATGCATGGTCTTCTGTGCTGCCATGGCCCCTCCCACCTTCCCTGTGTGGTCAGCTAGCTGCTCCTGACCTCCTCCCACCTTCCCTCCATGGTCTGTGTGTATGCCATCAGTCTCACTGTTGCTCTCCATGGTGTGTCTTGATTCTAGTGCCCATCCTGCCTGACCTCCATGGTCATCTTGCTGCTCCTGCCCTGCCCCCTTGCCCCCAGCCCTCTGTTTCCATGTGCAGAGCCCTATTCCCTCCTTCCTGGCTTGTCGGTTCCATTGTATTGCCCCTGATCCGTCCCTCCTGCCCTTTATGGTCTGTTATGCTGCAGCTTTCTCTCCTGTCTGTCCATTATGGTCAGCTAGCTACCATTGCCTCTTTCCCCTCTGTTGTCTGTTGTCCATGTGCATGGTCCTGTCCCCTCCCTATTGCTTTCTATGGATTGTTGTGCTGCACTCCCGTCCCGCATGCCCTGTGTGGTGTACTGTGCTGCTGCAAACCCTGATGCCTGCCCTGTAGGGTCAGTTTGGTGCACCTCTCAGTGTCCCTCCTGTCCTCTGTTATCCTAGTCCATGTCCCTACCCCAATTCCTCCTGCCTACCATGATCCAATGTACCATACTTGCGAACATTTTGAACTTGGTAAGAGGGAGATTTTGAAATAAAACTGGGGTATTGATTTTCCCCTTTGAGTTACATTGAAAAAGAGAAGATTGTAGACAGGAACCAGATCAAGTAAAGCCCATTTGAGCTTAAAAACATTGGACATTTCCTGGCTGAAACGGGTCTGTTGGCATGTATGGTTGTATGACCACTGCCTCTTCCTTCTGCCCACAATGGTCTATTACATCACCACAGCCTCTCTTGCCAGTCCTGTATTGTTGGTTTGTAGCCCCTGCCCCCCTTTCCACTGCCCTCCATAGTCTGTTGGCTGCCACTGCCCTTCCTGCCTGCCTAGTGTGGTCAAATTGTTGCCTCTGCACTCTCCTACCTGCCTTCAATTTTCAGAGTCCGTGCCCCTGGCCTCTGCCTCTCAACAGTATCCCAATGAACAACTAGATTGCTAACATTCTATATTTATTACAAAAGTGTGGAACGCCTGACGTCATTTTGATGTAAACAAAACTGTAATACCTAGAGCATTTCCTTTAGAAATTACATATACGAGATGGTCTTATTTGCATCAAAATTATGGTTAGTGCTGTAAAAAACTAAAATGAGGACATATTTTCTGAGTTTTCAAATAGCGACAAAGAACTTTTAAATTATTTGTAATCTTAGTTTTTTTATCCAGTTGACCACTTGATTAAATGTTGCATCCAAGGGGAGAGGGTGTGGTGTTACTTCCAGAGCTGCAGACTTTGCAACTGGGGAACCAGGTTGGAGTTTCTGCTTCAGCACAACATTCTGTGATTCTGGTCAAATCACTTAATCTCCCCATGTCTACAACCAAAATGAATTTGTTCTTGTGTGATGTAACCAATGCTCATGTAAAGCACTCCAATACCTTACAAGTCTGCACTATATAAAACTGCAAATACAGAAAAAATAAGTGTTTTGCACACTTCTGTCATTGGGCTACATTTGGGCTACACGTGGGTGATATTTGGGCTACATTTGGGCTACATTTGGGCTCTTTTGTCTCTGGTGGCCATTTTAGGAGATTTATTTGATATGAAGTTTCCTAATTTCCTCATTTACTGCAGTCTCCTCAGTAGGAAATGCTTTCAGTTTTTTACTTTGATTCCATCAAGAAGGTATTCAGATATGTCACACATTTGCCATAAATTCTGCTCACCCCGGAAGTCTGCTGCTAGTATTAGAAGTGCATGTTTCAGTCTGCATATCAGAATTTTTTTATGAAATAGAAGAGGATTTGAGAAGTCACTCAAAATATGCCCTAATTTTTCTTTCTTCAGCACTAATCATAATTTCTATGGCAAAATGAACCCCCTCATTGTGTTCCTTTTTAAATTAAATATTTAAGTGTTACCACTTTATTCCAATCAAGATGGCTTCAGGTATGCCATACTTTTGTCATAAGTAAGACAGTAAGCGCTCTAGTTGATCTTAAGAACACTCTGGGACATTCTGTCATTGGGCTACATTTGGGCTACATCTGGGTGATATTTGGGCTACATTTGGGCTCTTTTGTCTCTGGTGGCCATCTTGGGAGATGTATTTGTTATGAAGTTTCCTAATTTCCTCATTTACTGCATTCTCCTCAGTAGGAAATACTTTCAGTTTTTTACTTTGATTCCATCAAGAAGGCATTCAGATGTGCCACACATTTTCCATAAATTCTGAATGTTAGCACTCTAGTTGCTCATTAGATCACTGTAGTAAAGCTACTGCTCACCAGGCAAATCTGCTGCTGGTATTGAAAGTGCATGTTTCAGTCTGCATGTCAGAATTTTTTTATGAAATAAAAGAGGATTTCAGAAGTCAAAATGTGTTTTTCTTTCTGCAGCACTAATCATACTTTCTATGGCAAAATGAATCCCCTCATTTTGTTCCTTTGTAAATTAGAACACTCTGGGAAGCTGCAGTAGAACACAAAGGAATCAACTGACAGTCTCTGCCCTTGTTGGATGTACATGTTTTACTGAGAATGTCAGACTTCATTCTCACATGACTGAGAAAGATAATGTGAATTTACAGAAAATATGCTCTCAGTTTAGCTTATAGATCACCTTCCAAACCTCTGTGGGAAAAGCATGAGAAAATAGTTTTCTCTAAAACATGGTTCATGATATCACAGCAGAAGGCTTTTTCACATGGTAAAATCACCTTAGAACACAACACAATTCCTTAAATGAGTATGGTACCATCAACAAATGATTTATAATGTAACTAAAGTCTTAAAACCTTCTATTAACTGCAATGCTTTTTAATGAGGTGCTATCATGTATATTGGTCCCAAGATGGCTGCCAACACTTCTTGGATGAAGTGCTGACAGCCAATCAGATCTCAGGATGAGATGTGTGGTTAGGCTCCGCCCAGATATATATATGATTTTACTTTTGATTTTCTCAGGAACTACTTAACAGATTGACTCCATATATGCAAAAGGCACATCCCTGAGCTGAGGACTACCTCTTTGCCAAATTTCAAGTAATTCTGTTCAGCCGTTCGGGCTGTACCTTGGACTAAAGGTCCCTATCGAAAATTGCATGGGGAAAATGTGTTTTGGGACCCCCCTTTTTTCTCAGCCCCCGCTTGACGAATCCCTCCGAGACTTTCAGGGTAGGAGCGGAGCGGAGCGCCCCACCTATTTTGAAAATTTCACGAGGATTCGTCAACCGGCGCCAAAGTTATTCCAAATAGAATGTTGCGGATTTCCTATGGAAACACGGTCCTAACTATAACTATAATATATATATATAATTTATATATATATATTTAATCAACTGGCAATGTCTATTGGGATTTTGTTTTTTTTACACACTGCTACAGCACAACCCACTAGAAGGAATTAAGCCAAATTTGGCAGAAAGCTAGATCTTGGTCACGAAAGATATTTTTTTTGCAATTTGGTGTAAATCTGTTCAGTAGTTTGGGAGTTATCAAAGAAAGAAATGCATTGCTAGCTAGGGATATGGATACAAAGCCCAATGGGGAAAAAAAGAAACCTAATCCACTCACTCAACATAGCCCTGCCATGGACCCCTCTGCTTTTGCTTATAAGAGCCCCGGGACCATCACCTCCCCAGTGCCACAAAATACATTTAAAGTGAGACAGAGCCTGCACAGCCACCCTCCTGGGCCATGTACGGCCCCGGTGACCACCACCCTCCCGGGACAGGTCCTTGAAAACAAAAGGAGGGGGCAGTACAGCCCCCCTCCTGGAGCCGTTAATGGCCCTGGGGATCGCCACCCCCAGGGCTGGTTCCCTATGACCTGGGGTGCCATCCCTGAGACATCGCTATTTGCTTTCGCTTGAGCAAACAGTAACCCTGCTCCCAGCAGGCGGGAGCAGGAAAGCTGCTCCTGCTTTCTGGGAGCATACTTTTCATCTGTTCGGGCAGCAAAACAGATGAAAGAATTGCCCCTGCACACAGGGAACAGCATTTTCTTTTCTGCTCCCTACATGCAAGAGCAATGCGGGCTCATACTGGAGCAGGGATTGCAAGGACATTGAGGCTCTCCCCACAGACCCCAACACGGCAGAATGAGTGTCCTTGGTGAGCTCTAGGGCACCCAGCATAGTGAGGTCGGGCCCTGGGGAATAGGGCCCTTGGGACCAAAATTGGCTGGAAAGGGGGTTATGCGACCCCTCTCCCCCAATAAGTTTTGGCCAGGGCCCAGAGGATGGGGTCCCAGGGGCTAAAATCAGCCAACGGAGGTAGGCTGCACAGGCTTCTTCCCCTTCAAAAATTGACCGGGCCCAGGGGGATGAGGTCCCGGGGCCAAAATTGCCCTGGGATGGGGACTGTGTGCCCCTCATTTATTCTTAGCTGGGCCCCAGGGGATGAGGTCCCTGAGGCCAAAATCAGCCCGAGGAGAGGGGCCATTCTATGAAATACAAAGGATCTTAACTTTCTGGGCTTGGCGAAGGCAAAGCATGTGTATTTTGTCAACAACTACATATTGAAAAACTATCTGAAATCCTTGTTGGGTGTAAATACATCTACTGGAGCGCAATCTGTAGTAATTCTGACAACTGGGTTCTTTCTTGCCCTTACCTCGTGAGAGCCATGGTTTACTTTAAAATGACTACAAGTATTCAAATGTGCAAATCATTTGGAAACTTTGTCTGTTTGGTCCTGCCCACTTTAGTAATAGGCAAAGGTCTTCTAGCCTTTTGCCAGGACAGCTTATCAAGAAGCCTCCCAGCATGTTTCCCGCTGATTTTGGTGAGGCGTTCTTGATGCTCAGGAATATGAGAACATCTCCACCAAAGAAGAACTTACTTCATATAGTTAAGAAGAAGGACCCTTGTTTGGTGGAGATTTACCTTTTTGTAGTCTTTTTGTCTTTACTATAGGAAGATTCATGTTATAACAAATTTCTGACTAAAGACGCATGAAGCACAATCACATTGCCAAAATGCACACAAGGTCACTGGTGACATTTCCTTGTGCTCCATTACGCAGCTGTAGTGTAGAATATGTACTGGACATTTACCCATGGAGGGAGCACTTAAGAATTAACAAGTAGAAAGTAGTCCACTTGGGTAGATATTTTGTGCAACTGTGTGGACTCTTGTCAGATAAAGATGAAGGTACAGTTACATTGTGGCCCAGTCACTCACACAGCTACTGACACACCCACACAGACACTTAGGCACCCACTTATCTACTCATACACCCACTGACAGACCCACTCAGATACTGATGCACCCATTCTGAGACCCACTTTGATACTCACAGACCCACTCGTACACTCACTCACAGACCTACTCAGACACAGCCACAAACATTCATAGACCCACTCATGCATTCATTCACCCACTCACAGATACACTCAGATACTCTCACATCCACTTGCAAACCCACTCAGACATTCATGCACCCACTCACAGAACTACTTAGACACTCTCACAGCCACTCAAAGACCCATTCAGACACTCATGCACCCACTTACAGAACCAATCATTCCCCATCACACCCACTCACAGACCTACTCAGAGACTCAGGCACTGACTCACAGAACCACTCAGAGGCTCACGCACCAACTCACAGACTCATTCAGACACTCATGCACTCACTCATAGTGTGACTCACACACTCAGAGAGGCTCTCGCAAACTCAGACACTCTCACACCCACTCACATACCCACTTAGACACTCACTCAGACACTCATATACCTACTCTGACACACCCTCAGACATTTACACACCCACTCCCAGACCCACTCGGACACTCATATATCCATTGAGATACTCACTTATATACCACCTGAGGCACTCACGCACTCACTGCCACACTCACTCTCAAAGGTTACTGGTTACAGTTAGGAAATAAAATTTTAAAAACCATAGAAATTCACAAAAAAATTAAAGTTACAGGGACATAATAGTTAGGAAATAGAATTTCAAAACATGCAAATTCACTGAGAAATACAAAGGTTACAGGAACGTTATAGATACCTGAGCTAACTATAACTTATGCCCCTGCAATGCACTGCTTATGACTTCACATTTTTCATCACTCATGGCTTGGTCAGTGACATCACTGATGACATCTCAAATGACATCACTGATGACATCATCCACAGAACCACTCACAAGGTTCATTGACAAAATATTGCCTCCTAAAATATCGTGCTACAAAAATATTGGGACATAAATATTGAAGTCAAAAATAATGCCATTCTATACTTATAATGGTAAGTACAAAAATATTGCTGTCACTAGTACCATAACATTAATGTACTAAAAATAAAATATAGTTAATGTTTATTCAAACAATTCTAATAATCATACTTATTTAAAAAGGTTATACACACATATATTTATATATGTTTATTTGCATATATCTAGTTAAATAACAATTACTAAACTTATCATTTTAATTTATATAATATTTTTTTAAATAATGTAGCAATTTAAAAAATAAATACATCTATATATATAAACGAATAGATAGATAGATATATAGATGGATAGATAGATAGATAGATAGATAGATAGATAGATAGATAGATAGATAGATAGATCCAATACCATAAAAAACAAGACATTTTAATTAAAATACAAAAGTAAACAAGATGAAAAATTACAATTTACTTAAAATATTGAACACATTAAAAACAATATTTATAAATATTAAGATTTTGAATTAAAAAAGCATGATAACATATATTGCGACAATATAAAATAAACTATAATGTTTTACAATTAATGCATATACTATACCCACTAAAATTTATACAAAAGTAGGCAAAGTGTTGGACTAACAAAGGATAAAATATACTCCTCCCACTTCGCACAATGCAGCTCTAGGAAAACTGTTACATTACAAAGAGGTAAGATGTGCTATTCCCACTCCATTCAGTGTAACAGTAGGGTAATTCTTAAATTGCATAAAGCTACATTTTACTATTTCCACCACAGTCAGTACAACCGTAGGTAACGTGTTGGATTGCAGAGGGGTAAAATATACTATTCCCACTCCATCCCATGCAAGAGTAGGGAAAGTGTTGAATTGCGGAGGGGTAAAATTTACTCTTCCCACTCCAGTCAGTGCAACAGTAGGGAAAGTGCTAGTTTGTGGAGGGGTAAAATGTACTATTCCCACTCCAGTCAGTGAAACATTAGAAACAAACTAATTCACATCAACATAATAAAATATGTTCAAAAACAAAGTAAACAATTAAAAAAATAAACATGTTAAAAAGTAAATACAAATACATTTTTAAATAAATATGACTTACATTATTAAATACATATAAATTACTACACATATTATAATAATTAATATACAAAACTATATTCTCAAAACAATAACAATTAATAAATACAATATTATTTACATAAAAAACACAAATAACACATACAATAATAAATGACATAATTAAAAAAAAAGATTACCTTTTTTTAAATTTGTATTACTTAAGTAACTTTGTACCCTATACTTAAAAAAGTCCACAACACATATCTAAAATCTTTATTCACCCCCCGAGCACACTCCCCGTGAGTGAGCCCGTCCCCTGGTGCCACCTCTGCCCTGAGCTGGGCCCTGCGCCCTCTGCCGCGCCCTGAGCGCCGGATCCGCTTGGTCTGCGGATCTCCTGTCTGTGCCCCCTGCCACCAGCTTGCTTCGCCGCCGATCGTTTCCCGCCGTTTTACCCAGCCCCTGTGCTCCCCCCCCTCGCCCAGCCCCGGCCGCGTTTCCCGCCACCTCCCTGCCGCTGCCCCCCTGCGGCCCCGCCCCCTTCCCTCGCTCGCCCTCCCCATTCGCCACCCCGCTCCCCCTCCCAGCTGCCCCTCCCTCGCTCCGCCCCCCACTCTCCTCATATGGCAGAGTGGCCAACATGCAGCGTGCACGCGCAGCGGGCGCGCCGATGGTGCGCCGAAGGTGCGCCAAAGGTATGCCCGTCTGCGCCCGTCCGTGCCTGGCCCACACCCAGCGCCCGAACCCCTGGCCCCCGAGGACCCCAGCCCACCCGCCAGACGTATGACGCCGCCACCCTCAACGCACTCAACACCGGCCGAACCCCGGAATGCTACCAAGCCACCCCGAGACGCACCCACAGACCCTTCAGCTGCCTCGCCTGCAAGTACACCTGCATCCGGACCTGCCCCGCACCAGCACCCGCCAAGCCGAACACCAGCAGCAACCAACTCAAGTGCATCCTGCTCAACACCCGCTCCGTCCACAGACACGCCATCGAACTCTGGAACCTCCTCGACACCACATCTCCAGACGTTGCCTTCCTCACGGAAACCTGGATGAACGACTCCTCAGCGCCCGACATCGCTATCGCCATCCCAGAGGGCTACAAGATCACCCGGAGAGACCGCGACAACCAGACTGGAGGAGGCATCGCCATCGTCCACAAGAACACCATCCGCATCACGACCAACACCGACGACACCCTGACTACCGCCGAACACCTACACTTCCAGATCCACACCGACCCCAAGACCACCCTCAGAGGCACCCTGATCTACCGACCCCCGGGACCACGCACAACATTCAGCAAAGACATCGCCGACTTCATCAGCCCGCACGCCCTCCCCTCCGCTGACTACATCCTCCTGGGGGACATCAACTTCCACCTGGAGAACAACAACGACCGCAACACCACCACCCTGCTTGACAACCTCGCCAACCTCGGACTCAAGCAGCTGGTGTCCACCCCCACCCACCTCGCCGGACACACACTTGACGCCATCTTCTCATCCAGCAAAGACATCGCCTTCAGCCACGGCACTGGACTCCACTGGACGGACCACAGCTGCGTCCACTTCACCTTCAGAAGAACCACGATCCACCACCACCAGCAACAGTAGGCTCGTAGAAGCTGGAACAAGATCACAGCCGACCAGCTCGCCGCCTCCCTGAGACAGCACCCTCCAGCCAGCTCAGCGAACCCTAGCCAGGCCGCCGACAACCTCACGAAGTGGATCAGCACCTGCGCGGACGAACTCGCCCCACTGAGGACCCCGCCCAACAGACCCGGCAGCAAGAAGGCCCCATGGTTCACCGACGAACTCAAGAGCTCCAAGAAGAACTGCCGAGCCCTCGAGAAAGCCTGGAGAAGGGAGCCAACACCGGACAACATGACCACCCTCAAGCTCGCCACCCGGAAGCACCATCAACTAATCCACGCCACCAAGAAAACTGCATTCAAGGACCGGCTGGACAACAACGCACACAACTGCAAGGAACTCTTCAACATCGTGAAAGAGCTCTCCAACCCCAACGCCGGAAACAACGACATCACCCCATCGCAAGACCTCTGCAACTCCCTCGCCTCCTACTTCCACAACAAGATCGCTGACATACACAACAGCTTCATCCCACAAACAACGCCCCCCACGACCGCACCAGCGCCCCCCACCACCACCCTCAGCACCTGGACCCCGATCAACACAGAAGACACCATCTGCACGATGAACTCTATCCACTCCGGATCTCCGACCGACCCCTGCCCTCACCACGTATTCAACAAGGCCGACGCTGTCATCGCACCCCACCTGCGAGACATCATCAACACCTTCTTCGACACCGCCACCTTCCCTGAGAGCTGGAAGCACGCCGAACTCAGCGCTCTACTAAAGAAACCAACAGCGGACCCCACCGAACTCAAGAACTACCGCCCCATCTCGCTCCTCCCGTTTCCAGCCAAAGTCATCGAGAAGACCGTCAACAAGCAGCTGGCCGCCTTCCTCGAGACGAATGGATCCCTCGACCCTTCACAGTCTGGCTTCCGAGCCAACCACAGAACCGAGACCGCCCTCATCGCTGCCACCGAGGACATCCGAGCCCTGCTGGACAACGGAGAAACAGCGGCCCTCATCCTCCTAGACCTTGCCGCGGCATTCGACACTGTCTGCCACTGCACCCTAGTGCAGCGCCTCAGCAACGTAGGAATCCAGGAGAAGGCACTGGAATGGATCATCTCCTTCCTCGACGGAAGGACACAGAGAGTCCGCCTACCACCGTACAAGTCAGAGGCCACCGAAATCATCTGCGGCGTCCCCCAAGGATCCCCACTCAGCCCCACCCTCTTCAATGTCTACATGAGCCCCCTTGCGGCCATCGCACGCCAACACAACCTCAACATCATCTCCTACGCCGACGACACCCAGCTGATCCTCTCCCTGACCAACGACCCCGCCGCCGCCAGAGCCAACCTCCACGAAGGGATGAAAGACGTAGCCGAGTGGATGATGACCAGCCGCCTGAAACTGAACTCAGACAAGGCGGAAGTCCTCATCCTGGGCTCCTCGCCCTCCGCCTGGGACGACTCCTGGTGGCCCCCTGCCCTGGGCACCGCACCCAAACCGACAGACCACGCACGAAACCTGGGCTTCATCCTGGACTCCTCCCTCTCCATGACCAGACAAGTCAACGCCGTCTCCTCGTCCTGTTTCAACATCCTACGCATGCTACGGAAGATCTTCCGGTGGATCCCCACCGAGACCAGGAAGACGGTCACCCAGGCCCTTGTCACCAGCCGACTGGACTTCGGCAACGCCCTCTACGCCGGAACCACCGCCAAGCTCCAGAAGAGACTCCAGCGGATACAGAACGCCTCAGCCAGACTCATCCTCGACATCCCCCGAAGCAGCCACATCTCCGGACATCTGAGAGACCTGCACTGGCTCCCCGTCAACAAGAGAATCACCTTCTGTCTCCTCACCCACGCACACAAAGCCCTACACGACCAAGGCCCGAGCTACCTCAACAACCGCCTCAACTTCTACGCTTCCAAACGCCATCTCCGACGCCGTCCCCCGCATCCGAAGAGCGACAACAGGAGGAAGGTCCTCCTCCTACCTGGCCGCCAAGTCCTGGAACTCCCTCCCGACGACCTGCGCATGACCCAAGACCACCTCTCCTTCAGGAAGAAGCTCAAGACCTGGCTGTTCGAGCAGTAGCGTCACCCCCCCCCCCCCCCTAGCGCCTTGAGACCCTCCGGGTGAGTAGTGCGCTTTATAAATGGATTGATTGATTGATTGATTGATATATACATATGTTAAATGAATAATTATTAGTTAAAATATTAATTATTTGTTCCTAAAAACCCTTTAGTCATACAAATAAATCAACTCACGCTGAGGGTCAGAGGCCTTATGACCTACATTGTCGGTTTAAATTCCGAATGGCTGATTCTGATTCAGCTGGTCAGAATTGAAACTGACTGGCAATTCTGGCTCGCTTCTGATGGGCTCAAGGAGCCCATTGGCCAGTCAGAACCAATCCATAATTCAAATGGATGGCGGTTTATGCCGTCAGGATTACAATGCACGGGTTCCGGCAGAGTTTTCATGCTGGCCTTTCTGACACCGAAACCCTGATAGAAAGCGTGTTTGGAGACCCCTAGCAGGGCCCCTTTTCCTTTGCTGTCTCCAGTTGGTGGCTGGGGGGGCACCAGTGGTGCCCCTCTGCTAATCCCTGCACCCTGTGGCAGTCAGGGATTAACAACACCTCACATTCCTTATGGGAGCATGTACCATGGCCAGTTTATGGCTGTAACACATGCTCCCATAGGGAAATGTCAGCATGCGAACGCACCATGTGCTGTCACTTCATAATGAGGAGGTCGGGACCGCTAACCAGAGGTCGGTAGGTCCCGTTTCCAAGATAGTTTCAGGCAGGTGCAAGTCTGCCAGACATCATAATAGGCCCCCAAATTTCTAAATAAAAAATATATTATTTCCATAATTTTCATAATTGAATCTCAATGAAACATGCATTAATAATAATTAATTAATAACACATTATTAATATTTAATTAACTTCCCACCATTTACCCCTACAAATTCAACCAATTGACACCTAATATATAATATTAAAAATATAATTTTACATATTTCACATAATTAGTTATAATTTCTATACGTTTTATGAATTAATTGCATTTCATATTTTGGGGTCGATTACAATGCCGTTCGGAAAGGCTCCGAATCGGATTCAGGTCTTCCAAATCCGATTCGGAGCCTGTCTTTCAGTCTGATTGAGAAAGCTTTCCAAACAACCGATTACGATGTTCGGAAACTGTTCGAACTATCCAACTTGGTTCCGTCTGGCATACGGAGGAACTGAGTCACCCAGAGCTGACTCGTACAAGTCTACGGACCTTGTTTACAACCGAGCGATTACGATGTCAGATTTGGACAGCCTTTCTGAATCAGTTGTTCTGACTCAGATCGGCAGTCAGTATCTAGCAGGCCCCCCTTTACCTGGGGACTTCCGAATCAGTCCAGTGGGGGTACCCAAGGGACCCCACTTTTCAACCATGCACCGTGTGGCAGTCATCCATGGGAGTCTGTGTATTCGGTCATAACACAGGCTCCCATGGAAGTCAATAGGAGTCCGACCGGATCATATTCGTAAGCATCGTAATTGGTCGCTCGGACTCCCTGCATCCAATTCGGTCAGAAGGCATTCCGAGAATGATTCGGTCGGAATGCTTTCCGAACAGCATCGTAATTGACCCCTTAGTATAGTTAATTTCCTAGACACCCTTTACACCTACAAAAACATCAATACACACCCAAAAAAACAATTTAATATATTACACAATTTACATAATTATTTTCCATGTAAGGAATGTATAATAGTTACAAATCAATTATTAACAAAACATTAATTATTAAATATTTCTAATATAGTTACATCCCACCCTTACAAAACCCACACCCGCTTCTAAAATGTTACATAACAATAAATTATTTAAATAATTAATTGTCAATTAAATAATTAATTTCTATTAAAAATTAATTATCACTTAATAAAAATAAATTTTCTTCCCAGCATATACCTCTATAAACCCACATCTAATATTTAACTGTAAAAACATTTATTGCATAATTAACAAAATTAATTCTCAATTAAATAATTATTAATAATTTAAAAGCACATTATTATTTAACTATAGGTAATTTAATTCCCACCTTGTACCCCTATAAACCTGCAGCTCACTACGGTACTAAATATCACAAAAATGTATTATATTTTAATTGACTAGCTACTAGAAATGTAACAACTATATTAAAAAACATAAACAACAATTATACAAAAATGTATAACATATGTATTTGAATTATATACTGAAATGCATATCAATAATTAAAAATATATATTATTAACAACTATATTTTTGTAAACGATATTAATGATTTAGATATTTTCAAAATCGATATTACCTACCTTAAATCAATATTCTTGACAACGATATTCTTGCAGATGATAGTCCCATATCATGATGTTTTGGACACAATATTATGGTAGCACGATATTTTTGTGTCTGAATACCCACTCACACCCTTACAAATCCTCTCATACATCCACTGACACACCCATATAATCACTGACACAACCATTTATTCATCCAATGAGTCACTCACAAACACAGCCACTCACTCACCCACATAGTAACTCACATAGCCACTCACTTTCCCATGCAGTCACTCACACACCTACTCACTCACCAGTATATCAACTCATGCACTCAGTCACTTACCCATAAAGCCTCTCAACAGAGCCACTCACACACCCACACAACCACTTACTTACCCATTCACACATCCATACAAGCACTATCACATCTACTCACTCACCCATACAACCACTCATACAGTCACTTTCCAATAATGCCACTCCCACACCCACTCACTTAACCAAACACCCACTCAAACAGCCACTCACTCATCCATACAGCCACTTAAACACCCAGACACTCACCCATAGCCACTCACACAACAACTTACTCACCTCTATAGCCACACACACAGCCACTTACCCACAATACAGCTACTCTCACAGCCACTCACACACCCATATAGCTACTCACACACTGACTTATTCACCCATGCAGCTACTTGCATACCAACTTATTCACCCATATAACCACTGACATACCCACTCACACATCCAGTCACTCACACATCCACTCGCATTGGGATACACACAGTGACAAAGCCATTCACATAATATATATTACAAATAGTATCACATAGTAGTACACAAAGAATACTAATTTAACTTTTGTAGTACCTTAGTATATATGGTTAACACTCGAAAGCTTGTAGAAAACACTCACAATCACTAAATGATGCCATAAGTGATGTTATTTGAGAAGTCATCAGTGATTTCATCAATGATGTTACAGATCGGGTCATGAGTGATGTAATATGTGAGGTAATAAGCAGTGCGTCATGGGGGGCATAAGTTATAGTTAGATCAGGTAACTGTAACTGCTGCATTTCATTTGTTTTGTACATGTGAAATCTGAGCCTAACTTTAACATCATTAACAATGTTTTCTGTGAATTTCTAAGGTTTTCTATATTCTATTTCCTAACTATACCATCCCTATAACCTTTGGGTTTTTCAGTAAGTGTATATATATATATATATATATATATATATATATATATATATATATATATATATATATATATATATATATATATATATATATATCAATGAAAAAACCAAAGGTTTCACACATGTTATAGTTAGCTGGACATTTCACTCGTAAAAAAACAATGAAATTCCCCCGTTATAGTTAGTTCAGCTAACTATAACTCGCGCGCCCGCAATGCACTACTGATGACGTCAAATATTACATCACTCATGACATGGTCAGTGACATCACTCATGACATCACTGATGACATCTCAAATGACATCACTGATGACATCATCCAGTGAATGTGTCTTTTTCTGAAAATTACATATGTTTTAAACATGTATATCTCAAGGTCGATGGAAGAATCAATGGGTATATAAGTGTCTAAGTGGATGATTTGTTTTTGAAAAATTGATTGTATTACAGACTGATTAAGTGTATCTTATTGAATACATGGCTTAGTGAGTAATGTTTAAATATGTAAATATCTGTATCAGTCTCTCACTTTGTGTATAAGTGGCTGCATGGGTTGGTGAGTAGCTACATGAGTGTCTATAGAGGTTATTAGTTGGTTTTTTGAGTATCACTATGAGTGTCTGAGTGTCTATATGGTTCGGTGGGGGGTATTATGTAGTGCATAGGTGCATGAATGAGTGACTCACTCTTTGTATGTGTTGAAGACAGCATGTGTGCAGGACTGTATGGGTGGATGACTGTATGCATGGATGTGTTAGTGAGTGAATGACTGTCTCAATAGTGTCTTTATGAGTAACTACATATGTTTTAAACTAGTATATGTGACTATTGGTGTATATAAGTGAGTATATGTGAGAGTGAGAGATTGAAAGAGTTCCTGTATGAATAAGTATGTGTTTCTATAAGTGATTGTTAAAAAGACTAAGTATGTGTAAGTTTCTGTAAAAGTAAGTGTGCTGGTGTGTGTATAACTGTATATGCAAGTAAATGGATGTTTGATTCTTTATTTGCATGAGTGGCTATGTGTGTGAGTAACTCTATGGATGAGTGGGATTGTGTTACAGGATGTTTAGGTGTATGAGTACATATGATGTGTGAGTACATGTATGAGTGACTGTATAGAACTGTTGGTGGATGAGTGGATGTGTATGTGGATCTTAGAATTACTGAATAGGTTGTTGTAACTGTTATTGGTATGTCCATTGTTTTGAAAATTATAGTCTCTATTTTTGAATGTTTGTATCAAAGGTTATATTAGGGTGAGAGGAGGTCTACCACTCTGTCACAAGGATAATGTCATCAGTGATGTCATTTGAGATGTCATCAGTGATGTCATGAGTGATGTCACTGACCATGTCATGAGTGATGTAATATGTGACGTCATCAGTAGTGCATAGCGGGCGCGCGAGTTATAGTTAGCTGAACTAACTATAACGGGGGAATTTCATTGGTTTTTTACGAGTGAAATGTCCAGCTAACTATAACATGTGTGAAACCTTTGGTTTTTTCATTGAATTTCTAAGGTTTTTTAAATGCTAATTCCTAACTATAACGTGTGTGAAACCCATGGTTTTTTCAGTGAATTTGCAAGGTTTTTTAAATGCTAATTCCTAACTATAACGTGTGTGAAACCCATGGTTTTTTCAGTGAATTTGCAAGGTTTTTTAAATGCTAATTTTTTTTTCTTTCTTTTTTTTTTTTTTACATATTTTTATTTTAATTTTCTATCCTTTTTTAAAGACTATGGTTAAATTTTTAAAATTCTATAATATGTTTTTTTTAATATATTTTATAAAATAAACATGTAAAATTTATTAGCAATACATTTTTTCTTTTTTTTTTCTTTTTTTTTTAGTACGCGTACCGTAAGCTTACGGTAAGCGTACGGTTTACGCAACGTCCGTAATTCATCTATGCTGTTTGCGTATAGTTACGCAATTTGCGTAGCCGCGCGTACTCCGCGTGGGACGCGTACGCGTGTACGCTACACGCGCACGTTACGCGGAAGTGTCGGGGAGTGACTGTTAAGCGCATGCGCGCAAGCGCGTGTCTTTTTTACGCGCATGCGTACTTTTGCCGTAAGCGTACCGTAAGCGTACGTTAGGTCATGTGATCATGAAACACAACTTTTGATTGGTTGAAACTACTTTCAGTTCTAGAACTCTCCTACACCACACCCATTCCCCTCATTTCTGCTTGTGATCCCTTAGGAGAAGGAGCTGGGTTGTCTTTGTGATACGATGGCAGAACAGCAGAGCTCTTCTGAGAGTGAGGCTAGCAGCACTACCTTGAGGCAGAGAGCGAGGAAACAAAAGACCTCTTACGTATGGGATTATTTTACTTTTCCAGAAGGCCAGCAAAAGGTAAATGCACCCTTAGTGACTTGCAAGCTGTGTAAGCGTGTACTTTCAAGAGGTAATCCTGACAGGAAGTATTCCTTTGGGAATCACACCATGATGAGACACCTTAAGGATGTACACAGAAGGACACATGCTCGACTTACTGAAGGTAACCCTTCAGTAAATCAACCAAGCACATCCACAGCAGCTCAGCCTGGACCATCATCTGCAGAGCCGAGTCCTTCTTCTGCAGGTCAGGTGAGCCCTTCATCTGTGGGGGGAGCATCTCCTTTTTCTGGTCCTCTGGAAATTAACCCTCGGTTTGCGAGGGTTGAAGTACGGTGCGCCCATTGTCACGATCTAATTACTTATAGGGAGACCAGTGTTTCCCTAGTGAACAGTAAAATAGATCAGCACACTTGTCGTACCGTCTAATATTCCCAATCTTTCTTTCCTCTGTCCCTGCATGAACACAACGGCTCTTTTAAGAGCCAACCTTACCTTTCATCTATTTTTTATATATGTTTTTAAAAACTTTTTTTTTTTTTTTTTTACCGTACGCGTACGGTGCGCGTAATTTTTTTTTTTTTTTTTTAAAAACACTATTAATCAATTATCACATTACAAGGTCCTTGAGAGACTACAATTAAAAACTGCAAATGTGATTGTAGAGAAGTGGAAAAAAGGGACCATGACATTATTGACTTACCATAGCCACTCAAAAAAAGATTTATTCATTTTATTTATTTTTAATTGCTTTTAAAATGGTTATAGTTTTCGAAAATTTTCTATCTCAATCTGTAAAAAAAGAAAAAAGTATTAATATTTAATAAAACATTTAATAATACAGTACACATATTTACATATTTTTCAAAAAATATTTGTGCCTTTTTTTTTGCTGTTTTCAGAAAATATTACATTTCACTATAAATTGTGAAAGCAATTGCATTCATCATTTAACAGCAGGCAAAAAAAAATTTACAATCTCAAAGATTGTTTTTAAAAAAGCCCAGAATCTCTTTTTTCATAAACATAACTTTAAAGAAATGCATAATATTCTAAAAAAATATCATCTAATATCTATACTTATTTCTTTAAAATACCGTCTGACATTTTTGTTTCAGAAGTATAATCACAATAATATATGTTAAATAACTCCACAATACATCTGGTTTCATTTCCTTTAGGCCAAATAGTAATTTTAAAATTCTTTTTTTGTTTAATTTCCAATGGTAATCCAATAAAAAACAAAAGTTTAAATTGTATAGATGTCACCGTTTCTCTGTAACATTTTGGTTTCCGAAAGATTAATTAATAATTAAATAAGTCCACAATAGAATTGTTTACTTTTCCGCATGGCCAAATAGTAATTTTAAAAATCTTTTTTGAAAAAATTTCCAATGGCAATCCAATAACATTCCAAAATTTAAATTGTGCAGATGTTACCGATTTTTTCTAAATTTTTGGTTTTCCAAAATTTCCTTAAAAAATGGAAAAATTCCACATTACAATTGGTTACCTTTCCATTAGGCCAAATGATAATTTGTTAAATCTTTTTATTTGTAAATTCCAAATGGTAATCCAATAAAATGGTAAAATTGTTTTCTCCAGATGTTGCCAAATCTCTCTAAAATTTAGGTTTCAGGAAGATTAGATAGGAATTTGCTAAATCAAAAGGCAAACGTTGCTTAAAAATCAATTGGGAATCATTACACAGTGTCCAGCCTTTTTCACATTTAAGATAAAATGTGTAATGACCAGAAGTTACAGTAGGTCCATCATGGAAAATTATTGCAACTGTTACAAAAGTTTTTCCTGAAATTGATAATTGCAGTCCTGTAAACTTCTTTATTAAAGTATCCAATTTTGAACCATCAGCTCTACATCGTTGCATCATTAAAATTACATACTGTCTGTATTCCTTTAAAATTAATGTTGAAAACATGTCAGATTTACACTCACTGCATTGCATGCTATGATTAGCATCTTTAACTAATTTAGCAAAAGTGACTGTTTTACTCTCTGGCAATGTTAAATAAATAAACCTTTCAGAATCAACATTAGAGCCACATATATTATAACAGTTTTCACAACTATGTTCCCATTTATAAGAGAGACCAAAAATATTTTGTATTTGTACCCCTTCCTCTTCCAGTACCTGAAGAAAATATATCAAGAATTCCTGTGCATCTTGCTGTACATTTTGAGAAAACTGTGTTCGTCCTGAACATACATCTAAAAGTTTTCTAATTTCAGTAGCACTTTCTATTTGAGTTTTATCATTACTCAGCTTTTCAAAAAGGAGACTCAGCACACTACAGAATCTTTTTCCCTGATTTACTATTATCTGCTCTTGCAAACTTTCCAGATAAAATGCAACATTCAGCACTACATTAGCGTAGCAGTTGACACCAGAGCTATTTTCAAAATGACATCCTACAACCTGTTCTTCATTTTCCTTATTCTTTTTGCTTGCAATTACATCACTCCTCTTTTTTTTCCTCCTCTCTACATCTTCATTACAGATATTCTCATTTCTCCTTTTACGAGAAACTACACGTTTCTCCAACACAGGATACTGACCTAAATGAGGAGCATAGCTTCTTCTTAATCTATTATACTCCTTTACACAGTTTGTATCAGCACTAACTTTTGAATCATCAAAGTCTATCATGAATAAACCTGATAATGTTTTCACTCGTGACAAAGCAACATATGCCATACCTTCTTTGAACACAGTTGAACCAATGTTCCCAAATGCACAATCTACAGTCAATCCTTGAGACTTGTGAATAGTTACAGCATATGCTAGAGAAAACGGAAACTGCTTCCTACGTACATATAAGTCTTTCACAAGCATGAAACGAACTGTACAACGACAAATATCTTTAACTTCTTCTATCTGATCAAATTTTATTTTTAAACATTCAATTCCATCTTTTTTCTGATAATTAATAAAACCCACAACTCTTCCCATAGCTCCATTAACTAAACCTTTTTCAACATCCAAATTTCTCCTTAAAAATACTCTACAGTTCATGCAACCATATAGATTTTTTTCTAATCCAGCTGTTTTGGAAATCTTCTTCTCTAGTGAATCCAATTTATTTTTCAGTGTGCCTGTTAATGTGACAGTAATTCTTCCATCCTCAATTTTGTCCACTGCTTCCAATTTCCTGATATCTTCCTTTTCCAATTTCAAAAGCTCCTCATTGAATATTGAGCACTCACGTAGAGTTGGCATTAAGCAGATGACACTTTTGTTTTCTGCAATGTTCTTGTATATCTTCTCTGCAACTATTTCTTCCTTTGGAAATAAATTATGTAGCAGCCGAGTCTGTAATGCTTTTTTGCCAGCTTCTGTGAGTAGTCCAATCCTGATATCTTTCAGAATACTTCCATATTCTTCATCGTTTGCTTGCCTCATATTAGTTGTAAGTTCCTTGTACTCAAAGAAGGACCAAATATTTGCATTACCGATGCTTCCCAATGACTTCTTCGTGTCTTCATGTGTCACAGTATTAAACACTGGTTGTCCTTTAACTGGAGTAAGTTGCAAAAGATCTCCAAAAACTATGACGTGTTTTCCTCCAAATAACACGTCATAGTCTGACTTCAGAATTTGCTGCATTCTTAAATGCACAAAGGCAAGCATTAAGTTCGATACCATGCTCACCTCATCAATAATGAGAACTTGCATCTTTTCAATACTCTTGAAACTTCCAAGCATGCTTCTCCAGTTAGCTTGTTGTATTGTATTTTGTTCTCATGCTCCACTGGTAACATTAGCAAACGATGTAAGGTGATTCCTTTTATGTTATATGCTGCTAACCCAGTTGGAGCAGTAACCACACAAGACAAAGTAGAATTCGTTTTTTGCTGTAGGTAGCTTCTGATGACTTTTATAAGGAAACTTTTTCCAGTTCCAGCTTGTCCGCTTACATACATCCTGATTGGATGAAATGATGTGCATGAGCACTCTTTTTTTTCATGTAGAAATCCGTGATCAATTTTGTTTCTGATCTCTTCATAAATTTGTTGCTGCTCTTGATTCAGTTGTCTTTCCAAATTTTGTAAGTCTATAAATTCTTCTTGAGCTTGATTCATAGCTGTTTCCACTTCATTCATGGCTATTGATGCTTCATTTTCAACGATTGGTTGTCCTAGGGGATCTTGACTGAGTGTTCCTGAACTTTGGCTGTCCTGAGAACTGTCTCTAGCTATTTCTGCTGCAATTGTAGTTTCCTGTTCAATTTCTTCATTTAACATTTGCAGATAAGTTGTGAATGTTCTGCATTGTATGCTGTCTTTGCAAGCATTAAATGAATCTTCATAGCCTTGAAATTCTCCCAGTAGTTCATCCTCTGTACGCCATGGTTTAAACAGCTGTAAAAGAGCCAAGTAGTAAAATTCCTTTTTGTCAGTAGTGTCGCAACTCAGCTTCCGGTGATTTATCAAACTTCCTTTTGTTTGCTTCACCAAACATCCTTCCTCACCAATGACTTTATATTTTCCATTGTTGATGTCTTCTGCGGCTTTCCGTGAATAAATGTAGTTCTGCAGCACTTCATAGAGACACATGTTCTCCAGATGATGACTTCTCTTTGGGTAATATGTATCCAACATGTTTGATTTCAAAATATCTGTACTTTCTGGGTCATTCTCGGCCAAATATTCAATTTCTCCAACAGATTTCAGTACCCGATTTCTCATTGCTGCAAGGCCTAAACTTGCCCAAATTATTCTTCTTGATTTCGAGTAGAGACTTGCAGAAGATAACCTTTCTGAACATTCGTAGGATCCAATTTCTCGATGCGATAACATCTTTAAACTGAAACTGTACAGCTTCTTACTGACAGTTTTCTCGTGAGAAATCTCTTCCCACATTTCCTTCAATTCTGTTTTTTCTGATTTCGTAATGTAAGACGTTACATATCGAGCAACAGCAATGGAATTGTCAGCTACATACTGTATATCCATGTTAGCGTTCCACATGGATAAAATCACTGGGTTGTAGTCATTTATATTTTTTGATTCTTCTTTTCTTTTAAGGTTGTAGGTATTCTTAGGTGATTTTCTTGTGATAGTATGTCTCACAGCTGACATAAAACTGTTAACTCTTCCTTTTGAAAGAACAGGTCTAGGAAATCCAAATCGACATTTAGTGTAGTATTTATCTTTGCTCTTGTATTTCCGTCGACAGTATTTTCCACACCGATGACTTTGGAAACGTAAAACTTGCTCCTTTAACTTTTTCTCTTCTGTGCTTTTTGGTATAGCACATGTTGCATATTCTTCAATGTAAGATAACACTGCTTCATCAGTATATGTTCCAAACTTTGGGGCATCCTTGATCCACAACAGCATATGAATATGAGGAGCACCTCTTGCCTGGTACTCTTTTCTCCAAAAGAAATCCACTACTTCTCCTAGAGGTGGATTTTTTTTATTGCAGATGAAGGACATCATAGCCTCAAATCTATGATTGAAATATCTGCAAACATTAACCGGATCCAATGAGCACAGTTCTCCTGCTGTTTTGTATTCGATGTTTTTAATGTTTGAATTTGCCTCTCGTAGAAAATCCAGTAAATCATCCCAAGCGTACTCGGCACAGCTTAGGGTAAGGAACCATGTTGGTGTTCCTAAATTCCGTAACATGCATTTTAATTCACCATGGCGTCGGTACCAATATTCATTTGTCCCACGCTGACAAGCCATCAGATTGATCAGTTGTGTTTCCAAATGATCATCTCGGTGCTGCACTTTCTCCATAAAATCCTTAGCAGACACATTTTGCAAATGTACTCCACTTTTTAAAATGTGATTTACTGCATAAGACAGTGCAGACAAGTCGCTTTCAAATAAAAGATGGAACAAATAAGGAATACTTTGTCGAAATCTGGGATCTTCAGCATATAGTCTTGTAGTCCGATACTCAGAAGCTGGAATCTGTTCCGGACGTTCATCGTATCGTCCTCCTTTTCCTTTAGGAAACAGCTGGGGAAAACATCGAGCTTCCAAGCTCTCCTCCCATACACTCACGGGAGTTCCTTTTGCTTTCTTCATCTGAAACAGATCAATATTGTCTCCCAAAACTTCTTTTGAATGAAGAGGATGTATGCTAAAATGTTCATAAATTTCTTCTTCCTTTGACTTGTCCACTTTTTCAATTTGTCCAGTTGGTGTTTCTGTGTCTTCTTGTAAACCTTCTTCTTCTTCTTCTTCTATATAAATTGATTCATACCATTTGTTATTCCTTTTCAAATACAAATTTGCTCTTTGTACTTTCCGTACATCTACCAGCTCCTGCCAAATCTTCTTATTCTTTGTAGGTACACCATTAACCAGAATAATTAATGGTTCAGTTTCCAAAGTATCCGCATCAATAGTTTCCATATTTTTTTTCAAATCCAAGGGCAAATACACCACTCTACCTTTTAAACCTCTCAGTAAATCTGAAGGAGGTAATTTACCAGTTTTGGGCTCCATACGTACTATGGTCTGGAACGGATGAACACATTGAATGAGTATAGACTCATATGTATTTAATTCAGAAAGTTCAGCAGGAATAGCATCCAATTCTAAATTATTATGTACAGCTCTGGTCGGCATTCTATTTTCCTCTAACTTGTTGTAACAGTATTTACAAATACGCTGAACTTCACCCAATTCAAAACAATTTTCAAGAAATATATAGGTGGCAAAATCCTTCCACTTATAATTATCTTCATTTTCACTCTTTCTGTAGAGATCAACATACCTGGTTTGTTTTCTATAATGAGTTCTGCGGCAACAAATACAAGTTATATTTGGTCTTTCATTAGAGATTATTGCAAATTTTGTTATGTGATCATTAAATGTCTTACTTACAGAGGGTTCTACATTTTCTTCCACTTCTTCCTCATTTACTGTGTCCTTCTCTGCACTGTTTTGTTCAGGACCAAAGTAACAAAACTGAATTTCATCAAGAACCTTCTCTACATCTGATACCGTTCCACGGAACAGAGCCCTATTCAATTCATCTAACTTTATTGCTGGACTTTTAGCAAAATACAACCGTCTCACAAACTTTCTCATTTCAGTATGATGAACAGCCAGCATCCTAAAATGATGGAAAACACTATTACACACTTTTCTAGATAGACAAGCCAGAGAATGACCCTGCAAACCAGTATTCTCTCTCACTCTGCATGGATCTAGACTTTGAAGCACCTTAATCTTCTGTTTCACACTTTTTTTGCTATATTCTCTTAGAAACTCACGAAATTTATCAATAGATTCCTGACGCACAGTGCAAATACTACTACAATTCCAAGTGTACACTGGGGCTTTAGGACGTCTCCCCATAGCCTCATCCGCCATCACTTGTACCTCATCTCTTGGAACCATTATCTCCTTCTCCATTATGCAACCATTTTTCACTTCATAAGCACGACCTCTGGTGTCAACTGCATGCAGCAAACTATTACTTTGAAAATAGCTCTCTTCATTAAAAAAAGGTTCACTACTTGAACTATGCATCCATTTTCCTAAAAACACTTTACAAAAGTTTGTTCTGTTCACTACTCTTTTCCTTTTGCTATGTGATTTCAGTACATTAACCATTTTGTCTAATGTACGCATCCTATTCAAAATTAAAATGAATAGTTTCCTTTTTAATGCTAATGCCTTTGCTGCAATGGCTTCAATTTCTTTTTTTCTCTTAAAAAACTTTGCCTTTTGCTTATATTTCTTCACATCCTTTATCAAATTGGACATAACTCTCCTCTGAAACATTTTTCTACGTATCTCTTTAAACGCTGTTTTTCTGTTTAAGTTTATCTTTTGAGTTGCAGAAAGTATATTTGCATTAACTAAATTCTCAATTTTTTCCTGTCCTTTTCGATTCAAATCATTCTTTCCAGTACAGACATTTTGTACATTTTTTCTTTTTTTGAATATGTTCCTTAGAAAATCTTTTTTTTGCTTACCAGAAGATTTTTTCTTCTTCCCAACATGAGCATCTTCAAATAACTTAGGTCCTCCAGTTGTCTTCAAATATAGGTTTTTTTTCTGCTCTTTTTTTGCTCTGGATTTTGTAGGCATCTTAAATGTTGTTCACTGCTCTTCAGCAATACCTGAAAAAAACTAAAAAAAAATTCCTTTATTTTATTTAAATATATTACTACATTTGTTTTCACATTAGTCACAAAACGAAATTTCTTTGCCAATTTGAAAGCACACTTACTGCTCTTTTTTTTGGCAAGTGATAAACACTTTTACAGACTGACACATTATGAATCCACTTTTCAGATTTTTTACAAAGCACATGTCCAAACTGCTTTTTCAGACCAGCATCATTTCTAACCTGGGTGTCTGCCTACACTCCAGCAAGGGCAACCAGCCTTAGTGATGCTGAATGTATTTGCATTACTGACTGAAACCTCAAACCCCACTCGCTTGTGAATACTGTGCATGATTCCACATGGTAAGCAGCTACCTGTGTGCTAAGAGTCTGCTTCTGCACCAAAAAATGTCTCCCCCTTTTTCATCTAATGCAACTGTGAAATCTCCAGAGCAATATGCAATAAATCTCTGCCTGTAATTCCTATTTGCACACAGAGTCATGTTTTCACATTAGTCACAAAACGAAATTTCTTTGCCAATTTGAAAGCACACTTACTGCTCTTTTTTTTGGCAAGTGATAAACACTTTTACAGACTGACACATTATGAATCCACTTTTCAGATTTTTTACAAAGCACATGTCCAAACTGCTTTTTCAGACCAGCATCATTTCTAACCTGGGTGTCTGCCTACACTCCAGCAAGGGCAACCAGCCTTAGTGATGCTGAATGTATTTGCATTACTGACTGAAACCTCAAACCCCACTCGCTTGTGAATACTGTGCATGATTCCACATGGTAAGCAGCTACCTGTGTGCTAAGAGTCTGCTTCTGCACCAAAAATGGCTCCCCCTTTCCATCTAATGCAACTGTGAAATTACCAGAGCAATACGCAATAAATCTATGCCTGTAATTCCTATTTGCACACAGAGTCATTTTTTCACATTAGTCACAAAACAAAATTTCTTTGCCAATTTGAAAGCACACTTACTGCTCTTTTTTTTGGCAAGTGATAAACACTTTTACAGACTGACACATTATGAATCCACTTTTCAGATTTTTTACAGAGCACATGTCCAAACTGCTTTTTCAGACCAGCATCATGTGTAACCTGGTTGTCTGCCTACACTCCAGCAAGGGCAACCAGCCTTAGTGATGCTGAATGTATTTGCATTACTGACTGAAACCTCAAACCCCACTCGCTTGTGAATACTGTGCATGATTCCACATGGTAAGCAGCTACCTGTGTGCTAAGAGTCTGCTTCTGCACCAAAAAATGTCTCCCCCTTTCCATCTAATGCAACTGTGAAATCACCAGAGCAATACGCAATAAATCTCTGCCTGTAATTCCTTTTTGCACACAGAGTCATGTTTTCACTTTAGTCACAAAACGAAATTTCTTTGCCAATTTGAAAGCACACTTACTGCTCTTTTTTTTGGCAAGTGATAAACACTTTTACAGACTGACACATTATGAATCCACTTTTCAGATTTTTTACAAAGCATATGTCCAAACTGCTTTTTCAGACCAGCATCATTTCTAACCTGGGTGTCTACCTACACTCCAGCAAGGGCAACCAGCCTTAGTGATGCTGAATGTATTTGCATTACTGACTGAAACCTCAAACCCCACTCGCTTGTGAATACTGTGCATGATTCCACATGGTAAGCAGCTACCTGTGTGCTAAGAGTCTGCTTCTGCACCAAAAAATGTCTCCCCCTTTTTCATCTAATGCAACTGTGAAATCTCCAGAGCAATACGCAATAAATCTCTGCCTGTAATTCCTATTTGCACACAGAGTCATGTTTTCACATTAGTCACAAAACGAAATTTCTTTGCCAATTTGAAAGCACACTTACTGCTCTTTATTTTGGCAAGTGATAAACACTTTTACAGACTGATACATTATGAATCCAGTTTTCAGATTTTTTACAAAGCACATGTCCAAACTGCTTTTCCAGACCAGCATCATGTGTAACCTGGGTGTCTGCCTACACTCCAGCAAGGGCAACCAGCCTTAGTGATGCTGAATGTATTTGCATTACTGACTGAAACCTCAAACCCCACTCGCTTGTGAATACTGTGCATGATTCCACATGGTAAGCAGCTACCTGTGTGCTAAGAGTCTGCTTCTGCACCACAAAATGTCTCCCCCTTTCCATCTAATGCAACTGTGAAATCACCAGAGCAATACGCAATAAATCTCTGACTGTAATTCCTTTTTGCACACAGAGTCATGTTTTCACATTAGTCACAAAACGAAATTTCTTTGCCAATTTGAAAGCACACTTACTGCTCTTTTTTTTGGCAAGTGATAAACACTTTTACAGACTGACACATTATGAATCCACTTTTCAGATTTTTTACAAAGCACATGTCCAAACTGCTTTTTCAGACCAGCATCATTTCTAACCTGGGTGTCTGCCTACACTCCAGCAAGGGCAACCAGCCTTAGTGATGCTGAATGTATTTGCATTACTGACTGAAACCTCAAACCCCACTCGCTTGTGAATACTGTGCATGATTCCACATGGTAAGCAGCTACCTGTGTGCTAAGAGTCTGCTTCTGCACCAAAAAATGTCTCCCCCTTTTTCATCTAATGCAACTGTGAAATCTCCAGAGCAATACGCAATAAATCTCTGCCTGTAATTCCTATTTGCACACAGAGTCATGTTTTCACATTAGTCACAAAACGAAATTTCTTTGCCAATTTGAAAGAACACTTACTGCTCTTTTTTTTGGCAAGTGATAAACACTTTTACAGACTGACACATTATGAATCCACTTTTCAGATTTTTTACAAAGCACATGTCCAAACTGCTTTTTCAGACCAGCATCATTTCTAACCTGGGTGTCTGCCTACACTCCAGCAAGGGCAACCAGCCTTAGTGATGCTGAATGTATTTGCATTACTGACTGAAACCTCAAACCCCACTCGCTTGTGAATACTGTGCATGATTCCACATGGTAAGCAGCTACCTGTGTGCTAAGAGTCTGCTTCTGCACCAAAAAATGTCTCCCCCTTTCCATCTAATGCAACTGTGAAATCTCCAGAGCAATACGCAATAAATCTCTGCCTGTAATTCCTATTTGCACACAGAGTCATGTTTTCACATTAGTCACAAAACGAAATTTCTTTGCCAATTTGAAAGCACACTTACTGCTCTTTTTTTTGGCAAGTGATAAACACTTTTACAGACTGATACATTATGAATCCAGTTTTCAGATTTTTTACAAAGCACATGTCCAAACTGCTTTTTCAGACCAGCATCATGTGTAACCTGGGTGTCTGCCTACACTCCAGCAAGGGCAACCAGCCTTAGTGATGCTGAATGTATTTGCATTACTGACTGAAACCTCAAACCCCACTCGCTTGTGAATACTGTGCATGATTCCACATGGTAAGCAGCTACCTGTGTGCTAAGAGTCTGCATCTGCACCAAAAAATGTCTCCACCTTTCCATCTAATGCAACTGTGAAATCACCAGAGCAATACGCAATAAATCTATGCCTGTAATTCCTATTTGTACACAGAGTCATGTTTTCACATTAGTCACAAAACGAAATTTCTTTGCCAATTTGAAAGCACACTTACTGCTCTTTTTTTTGGCAAGTGATAAACACTTTTACAGACTGACACATTATGAATCCACTTTTCAGATTTTTTACAAAGCACATGTCCAAACTGCTTTTTCAGACCAGCATCATGTGTAACCTGGGTGTCTGCCTACACTCCAGCAAGGGCAACCAGCCTTAGTGATGCTGAATGTATTTGCATTACTGACTGAAACCTCAAACCCCACTCGCTTGTGAATACTGTGCATGATTCCACATGGTAAGCAGCTACCTGTGTGCTAAGAGTCTGCTTCTGCACCAAAAAATGTCTCCCCCTTTCCATCTAATGCAACTGTGAAATCAACAGAGAAATACGCAATCAATCTCTGCCTGTAATTCCTTTTTGCACACAGAGTCATGTTTTCACATTAGTCACAAAACGAAATTTATTTGCCAATTTGAAAGCACACTTACTGCTCTTTTTTTTGGCAAGTAATAAACACTTTTACAGACTGACACATTAGGAATCCACTTTTCAGATTTTTTACAAAGCACATGTCCAAACTGCTTTTTCAGACCAGCATCATGTGTAACCTGGGTGTCTGCCTACACTCCAGCAAGGGCAACCAGCCTTAGTGATGCTGAATGTATTTGCATTACTGACTGAAACCTCAAACCCCACTCGCTTGTGAATACTGTGCATGATTCCACATGGTAAGCAGCTACCTGTGTGCTAAGAGTCTGCTTCTGCAGCAAAAAATGTCTCCCCCTTTCCATCTAATGCAACTGTGAAATCACCAGAGCAATACGCAATAAATCTCTGCCTGTAATTCCTTTTTGCACACAGTCATGTTTTCACATTAGTCACAAAACGAAATTTATTTGCCAATTTGAAAGCACACTTACTGCTCTTTTTTTTGGCAAGTGATAAACACTTTTACACACTGACACATTATGAATCCACTTTTCAGATTTTTTACAAAGCACATGTCCAAACTGCTTTTTCAGACCAGCATCATTTGTAACCTGGGTGTCTGCCTACACTCCAGCAAGGGCAACCAGCCTTAGTGATGCTGAATGTATTTGCATTACTGAGTCCAACCTCAAACCCTTAAACTATTCTTTTATTATACCAGTACACCTTAATTTATTGTGAAAACATAGTCCATATTATTTTACATGTTCCTCACATTTAAATTTCTCCCAAAACAGAAAATAATAAACACAACTTCAACAAAAAGAATTGCATTTCTATTATTCATTTCTTAATTTACCATATACATCCCCTCTCAGACTCTAAACTCACCTTTAAAATTAGTTAGTTGTGAAAGAAATGTGGCACTCAAACAGCAGATTATCAGAGCCAGGATCTCTGTTCTCTACACCTCTCTCCTCTCAGCAGAACCAGATAATGGCAAACTTTCCCTCTCTTTTTCCACACATATACATGTTAGTTTCAAATCTCAGTGCTTGCCCCTTTTTTTCAAATGTAATCACACATTTCTATTGGTTGAAAACCCAACCCTTTTCCAAAAGTACCCTTCCCCCAACTTGACTTCTGCCTAGTACCCTTCCCCCAACATGACTTCTGCCTGCTACCATAGCAACAGCTCATGGAACACTGCTGTGTGGAGTCAGGTCAGAAGTTCGCCAAACAATGTTTCAATTCCAAAGAGCAAGAGTGCTTGACTTTTCAAACCTAACAGCAAATCCATAGTACTGTTCTTTGGTAACACATTTTTCTGTACCAATACAAAACATGCTTCTATTAATTTACACATACAGCCTAGTTTTTATTCTAGAATGGTATGAAACAGCCAATCAGTTCTTTTTTTTAAAAAAAAAATATGTATGCCTCCATTTCCAAACTGTCTTTCTTTTCATATTGCCATTCTACTGAAAGACACCTCCTGAGTGCATCCAGTTCTCCTTTGAAGATGTTCACAGTGTGGATTGTAGGGCACAGCTATGTCTTCTGGAGTGAAAAGTATGCAGAGAAAACAGATATGGTGAGAGACCTTGCTTTGCCAAATGTAGACATTAAATGGATTGGTCAGAGAGGGTTAAAGTGGCACCAATTGATGCCATTGGTGAAATCCTTCATGCACATCCAACACCCTGACCTCATAATAGTGCACTGTGGTGGCAATGACCTAGGCACTTTGACTGGGGTAGGTCTGGAAATGCTTATGAAGGACACCTTTGCACAACTGTTTTCACTTTTCCCTAAAACTGCCTTTGTGTTTTCTAACATATGCCAAAGGCAAAAATGGAACTGGTCCAATCATTTCTGTCCGCAGATTGACAAAGCAAGGAAGCACGTCAACAAATCTGTTTCTGCTTTCATCCGTGACTATGGTATGGGTTCCATTTACCACAACAACTTGCGTTATGACATGCAAGACATTTATAGAGGAGATGGTGTGCACTTCACTGATGAAGGGAACAGAGTCTTCCTCTTGAACCTTAGACTCTGCATCGGTACTTACTTGTAGGTACCACTAAAAAATCACTTAATAAACACAACGGCTCTTTTTAGAGCCCCCTAATATCTAAACACTTAAATCTGATTTTCATTTCTTTTTTTATTTTTTTTTTCTACCGTACGCTTACCGTACGCGTACCCCGTGATTTTTTTTAAAATCAATAAATGTTTTCTTTGTACTTTTCTGTCCTTCTTTGACCCCCTTACAAATGTTAGGGGGTCTGTAACTCTCCTCCTTGCCCCCTTTTCTTGTTATCACTCTTTTTTTTCTGAGTGAAACACACGAAATGGCGGCCGCCGCTTCCTGGTTTCGACCGATTCGAATGTTTACTAAGATCTAAGAGCCAATCAGAATCGCGCTCGCGCACGCCACCGTACGCGTACGGTAAGCGTACCGTAAGCGCACCGTAAGCTGGCTCAGATATATATATTGATTTAAAGGCTATTTTCTCAGAATCTACTGAACAGATTTACACCAAACCAACAAAAGGCACTTCCTTGACCTGAGGACTACCTCTCTGCCAAATTTCAAGTAATTCTCTTCAGCCGTTCGGGCTGTAGCTGTGTCTAAAGGTCCTATGGAAAAATGCATGGGAAAAACGCGTTTTGGGACCCCCCTTTTATCTCAGCCCCCGCTTGACGAATCCCCCCGAGACTTTCAGGGAAGGAGCGGAGTGGAGCGCCCCACCTATTTTGAAAAATTTGCGAGGATTCGTCGACCGGCGCCAAAGTTATTCAAAATAGAATGTTGCGGATTTCCTATAGAAACGTGGTCCTAACTATAACTACCTACTGGCGACCGCCAGTAGGTAATATATATATATATATATATATATATATATATATACGTATATTACCTACTGGCAGTCGCCAGTAGGTAGTTATAGTTAGGACCTATTTTCCATAGGAAATCCGCAACATTCTATTTGGAATAACGTTGGCGCCGATTGACGAATCTTCACGAAATTTTCCAAACTGTTGGCCAGCTCCGTTCCGCTCCTATCCTGAACATCTCACGTTGATTCGTAAAGCGGGTTCCGAGAAAAAAGGGGAGTCCCAAAACGTGTTTTCCCCATGCATTTTCCTATATGACCTGTTGACGCAGCTACAGCCCGAACTGCTGAACGGAATTACACCAAATTTGGCAAAGAGGTATTCCTCAGTTCAGACTCGTGCCTTTTGCTTAAATGGTGTAAATCCGTTCAGTAGTTCCTGAGAAAATTAGAGTTAAAAAGATAGATATATCTGGTCGGAGCCTAACCACACATCTCATTGTGAGATCTGATTGGCTGTCAGTACTTCATCCAAGAAGTGTTGGCAGCCATCTTGGGACCAATATACATGATAGCACCTCATTAAAAAGCATTGCAGTTAATAGAAGGTTTTAAGACTTTAGTTACATTATAAATCATTTGTTGATGGTACCATACTCATTTTAGGAATTGTGGTGTGTTCTAAGGTGATTTTACCATGTGAAAAAGCCTTCTGCTGTGATATCATGAATCATGTTTGAGAGAAAACTATTTTCTCATGCTTTTCCCACAGATGTTTGGAAGGTTATCTATAAGCTAAACTGAGAGCATAATTTCTGTAAATTCACATTATCTTTCTCAGTCATGTGAGAATGAAGTCTTTGTGTTCAACTCCAGCTTCCCAGAGTGTTCTAAAGAACAACTAGAGCGCTAACAGTCCTGCTTATGACAAACGTATTGCACACCTGAAGCCATCGTCATTGGAATAAAGTGGTAACTCTTAAAAAATTTAATTTAAAAAGGAACAAAATGAGGGGGTTCATTTTGCCATAGAAAGTATGATTAGTGCTGCAGAAAGAAAAATTAGGGCACATTTTGAGTGACTTCTCAAATCCTCTTCTATTTCATTAAAAAATTCTGACATGCAGACTGAAACATGCACTTTCAATACCAGCAGCACACTTCCCTGGTGAGCAGTAGCTTTACTACAGTGATCTAATAAGCAACTAGAGTGCTAACATTCTGAATTTATGGCAAATGTGTGACACATCTGAATGCCTTCTTGATGGAATCAAAGTAAAAAACTGAAAGTATTTCCTACTGTGGAGACTGTAGTAAATGAGGAAATTAGGAAACTTCATAACAAATAAGTCTCCCAAAATGGCCACCAGAGACAAAAGAGCCCAAATGTAGCCCAAATATCACCCAGATGTAGCCCAAGTATAGCCCAATGACAGAATGTCCCAGAGTGTTCTAATGAACAACTAGAGCGCTAACAGTCTTACTTATGACAAAAGTATGGCACACCTGAAGCCATCTTGATTGGAATAAAGTGGTAACACTTAAAACATTTAACTTACAAAGGAACAAAATGAGGGGGTTCATTTTGCCATAGAAATTATGATTAGTGCTGCAGAAAGAAAAATTAGGGCACATTTTGACTTCTCAAATCCTCTTCTATTTCATAACAAAATTCTGACATGCAGACTGAAACATGCACTTTGAATACCAGCAGCAGACTTCCCTGGTGAGCAGCAGCTTTACTACAGTGATCTAATGAGCAACTAGAGTGCTAACATTCAGAATTTATGGTAAATGTGTGACACATCTGAATGCATTCTTGATGGAACCAAAGTAAAAAACTGAAAGTATTTCCTACTGAGGAGACTGCAGTAAATGAGGAAATTAGGAAACTTCATAACAAATAAATCTCCCAAGATGGCCACCAGAGACAAAAGAGCCCAAATGAAGCCCAAATATCACCCAGATGTAGCCCAAGTATAGCCCATTTACAGAATGTCCCAGAGTGTTCTAACGAACAACTAGAGCGCTAACAGTCTTACTTATGACAAAAGTATGGCACACCTGAAGCCATCTTGATTGGAATAAAGAGGTAACACTTAAAACATTTATTTTACAAAGGAACAAAATGAGGGGGTTCCTTTTGCCATAGAAATTATGATTAGAGCTGCAGAAAGAAAAATTAGGGCACATTTTGACTTCTCCAATCCTCTTCTATTTCATTAAAACATTCTGATATGCAGACTGAAACATGCACTTTTAAAACCAGCAGAAGACTTTCGTTGTGAGCAGTAGCTTTACTACAGTGATCTAATGAGCAACTAGAGTGCTAACATTCAGAATTTATGGCAAATGTGTGACATATCTGAATACCTTCTTGATGGAATCAAAGTCAAAATCTGAAAGCATTTCCTACTGAGGAGACTGCAGTAAATGAGGAAATTAGGAAACTTCATAACAAATAAATCTCCCAAGATGGCCACCAGAGACAAAAGAGCCCAAATGCAGCACAAATATCACCCAGATGTAGCCCACATGTAGCACAATGACAGAAGTGTGCAAAACACTTATTTTTTGTGTATTTGCAGTTTTATATAGTGCAGACTTGTCAGGTATTGGAGTGTTTTTCATGAGCATTGGTTACATCACACAAGATCAAATTCATTTTGGTTGTAGACATGGGGAGATTAAGTGATTTGACCAGAATCACAGAATGTTGAGCTGAAGCAGAAACTCCAACCTGGTTCCCCAGTTGCAAAGTCTGCAGCTCTGGAAGTAACACCACATCCTCTCCCCTAGGTGCAACATTTAATCAAGTGGTCAACTGGATAAAAAACATAAAGATTACAAATAATTTAAAAGTTCTTTGTCGCTATTTGAAAACTCAGAGAATATGTCCTCATTTTAGTTTTTTCGAGCACTAACCATCATTTTGATGCCAATAAGACCCTCTCATATATGTAATTTCTAAAGGAAATGCTCTAGGTATTACAGTTTTGATTACATCAAGGTGACGTTAGGCGTTCCATACTTTTGTAATAAATATAGAATGTTAGTAATCTAGTTGTTCATTGGGATACTGTTGAGAGGCAGAGGCCAGGGGCACGGACTCTGAAAATTGAAGGCAGGTAGGAGAGTGCACAGGCAACAATTTGACCAAACTGGGCAGGCATGAAGGGCAGTGGCAGTACAACAGACTATGGAGGGCAGTGGAAAGGGGGTCAGGGGCAACAAACCAACAATACAGGACTGGCAAGAGAGGCTGTGGCAATATAACAGACCATTGTGGGCAGAAGGAAGAGGCAGTGGTAGTATAACCATACATGCCAACAGACCCGTTTCAGCCAGGAAACGTCCAATGTTTTTAAGCTCAAATGGGCTTTATTTGATCTGTCTCCTGTCTACAATCTCCTCTTTTTCAATGTGGCTCAAAGGGGAAAATCAATACCCCAGTTTTTTTTTCAAAATCTCCCTCTTACCAAGTTCAAAATGTTCGCAAGTATGGTACATTGGATCATGGTAGGCGGGAGGAATTGGGGTAGGGACATGGACTCGGATAACAGAGGACAGGAGGGACATGGAGAGGTGCACCAAACTGACCCTACAGGGCAGGCATCAGGGTTTACAGCAGCACAATACACCACACAGGGCATGCGGGACGGGAGTGCAGCACAACAATCCATAGAAAGCAATAGGGAGGGGACAGGACCATGCACATGGACAACAGAGAACAGTGGGGAAAGAGGCAATGGTAGCTAGCTGACCATAATGGACAGACGGGAGAGAACGCTGCAGCATAACAGACCATAAAGGGCAGGAGGGACGGATCAGGGGCATTACAATGGAACAGACAAGCCAGGAGGGAGGGAATAGGGATCTACACATAGAAACAGAGGGCTGGGGGCAAGGGGGCAGGGCAGGGCAGGAGCAGCAAGATGGCCATGGAGGTCAGGCAGGATGGGCACTAGAAACAAGACACACCATGGAGTGCAACAATGAGACTATGATGGCATACACACAGACCATGGAGGGAAGGTGGGAGGGGGTCAGGGGCAGCTAGCTGACCACACAGGGAAGGTGGGAGGGGCCATGGCAGCACAGAAGACCATGCATGGCAAGCAGGAGGGTTAGTGGCAGCACAAAGGCTATGATGGGCAAGAAGGAGGGTGCAGGGGCATGCACAAAGGACCATGGAGGATAGAAGGGAGGGTCAGGATCTGGGCACAGACAAGAGAGTTCAAGGGAAGGGGCCTCACAACAGACCGCACGGGGAAGGCAGGAGGAGCTTTTGCAGCACAACAGACCAGGGAGGGCAGAAGGGTGTGGCAGTAAAATGGACCATGGAGGACAGGAGGAAGGGGATAGGGGCATGGCATGTGGACAGGCAGGGTGGAGGTGGCAGGGACAGGTTACAGTAATCTGACAATGCTAGGCAGGTGGGAGGGGAGTGGCAGCTCAACATAACACTCAGAGTAGATAGGAGTGGCAGGTCCATGGAACATGGTGGGCAAAAAGGATGGAGCAGGGGCATGCACAAAGACATAGGAGAGCAGGGGGAAGGAGAATAGGGGCAGGAAGCTAAGCACAGAGGCTAAGCAGGAGGTCAATGATGGGCCATAGAATTGGGCAATGGAGAGCAGGAGGAGTGGACTGGTACATCATGCTAAATGGAGGGCAGTGGCAGCACATCAGACAGCCGCGGTCGGTAGTAGAGTAACTGCAGGGCGGTGACGTGGGGAGGGGGAGGGGCAGGGTGGGGGGTAGTAAACTATGGATTCCGGAGGTTTACATGTAAGTTAACATATAAATTATTAAAACGAATTTCGTTGCGTGCACTGCATCCCCAAATGCGATGCTGTGCACGCAACGAAATTCGTTTTATTCATTTATATGATAATTTACCTGTAAATCTCCGTAATCCATAGTTTACTACCCCCCACCCTGCCCCTCCCCCTCCCCACGTCACCGCCCTGCAGTTACTCCTACTACCGACCGCAGCTGACATCAGACCATGCATGGCAGGAGGGAGGAGGCTAGTCCATGGATTCAGACAACAGAGGATAGGGTGGAGGTGGATGGGGAAGCAAGCTAACTGTTCAGAGTAGGTGGGTATTAAGAACTTTATCGTTTTTAAAATGTGTGTCTGTGCGAACTACTTAAAAAATGAACAAGTATGCAGCATAATCTCACTTTTATTCAGGAAGAAGAGGACGTTTGTGACTGTGACTCTGGGCTCACTTGGCAGAAACACCCCCTGGCCCTCCACCCCCATCGCAAAATGTAATGCCCGTGAAAAGGGTAGGTGGACGCAGTGTTATATAGAACATAGTCCTGAGAGCACGATTGAAAATGAAAACTAGATATAGTATATGGTATAAACTATGCACCAAAAAGTGTGATATAAGATTAACCATGGCGTGAAATATAGTATGCAATACATTGTGTGCAATGACAGATTCATTGGAGAGCGCGAGATAGCACAGGCACTAACGCATGCTATGCGATATGCGCCTTGTAGTGTAATATGCACAGGGCAGTGTTGTGTAACCTAACTACTCTCTAAAGTTGTAATATAAAATATCTGCTGGGGAGTATAACGTTGCATATGCACTGTGACAAAGATATGGATCCCAGATTGTAATATGTATGGCATAGCGCTGCGCGTTATAACATAGGCATCGAGGAAGACACGTTAGATGGGGCAATATAACCCGTGCGAAGGCAAGGGTGGTGTTACAGTGCACATGGGCTAGAGAGTGTCATAGCATACGCACTAGCTGGTGGAATACAACACAGAGGTGTATGGCACTCGGTGGGCACTGGTGGGTGTAACACAGCATTGGGCTCAGCCAGGAGCACGCCGTGACTCTCAAGTGAGGTTCGTCTCCTTTCCAGAGAGTAAAATAAAAAGTATAACACATCAGGCGGTGGATGTGTGTTTTATTATCCGTGAGGGTAGTTTCTTTCATAGTTTGGTCGAATTTTTATCGAATCCCCTTTGAATGGCTTGGTGTGCGTGTGTATTAAATGTGCCCGTCAATAGCTACCCATGTTTGTATAAATAAACGACAAGGGTGTCTACATGGAGAGTACCCACCGGCGGGGGCGCCGGAATTAGGCACGGTAGGGCGTCAGACACGTCAGAGCTTCGCTAGCGGTGTAAATACATTCCACGTGGATTCATTGTATGCATAGTCTCCTTTTAATGAATATCACGCAAATCGTCATGGTGATAGGTACATACGGTTTGTCCAGCATGTCCTAGGTGTTTCTATAAATATATTTTTTTTTTAAATATTAAAAAACAAAGGCCGGCCCCGGGGGATGGGGCCCCCGGGGCCATAAGTGGCCTGAGGAGGGGGGCAACGCAGATCCCCTCCTAAAGAATAAAAAAAAAAAAAAGGCCATGACTCGGGGGTTGGGGTCCCTGGGGCCGATTAAGGCCTTGGGAGGGCCAAATGTATTTTTTTCAACACAAAAATTAGGGTGCAGGCCCTGGGGGATGGGGTCCCCAGAGCCAATAAATTAGAAAAAGAAGGGGGGCCACAAAGCCCTCCTTCTTAAAAAAATAAAAAAAATAAAAGACCGGCATCGCGCCGTAGGCCACGCCCCTCCTTGCAGCACTCTCCAAATGCGCCCCCTGGCCAGTTGTAAGTTGGGGAATTAATTCCCCTTCAATACTGAGGGTCCCTGAGGGCCAACTAGCCCAACAGGTATCTCCAGTATGCGCCAGGGAGCTGCGTTGCAGACAGGTGTTCTGAGGCCACGCCCCTTTTTACACCTCTATGCAACGCAGCTCTGTGGCGCTTACTGGAGGTACCTAGTGGTCTAGTTGGACCCTAGAGACCCTCAGGATTCAAGGGGACTTAATCTCTCAACTTAGAACGGCCACAGGGCGTGTTTACACAGTGTGGAAGGGAGGGGACGTGGCCTGAGGTGACGTGTGCAAACACGCCCTGTGGCGCGTTTTAAGAGGTAGTTTTAATCCCCTGCCCTATTATATAGGTCATGCTAATCACAGGGGGACCCCAACGCATAGCGTTCCCTAGTGTATGTAGGTGTTTTCACTGTATTCTGAGTGTCTTTTAACATAGCACTGGCTCTAGGACTGGTTAGTCAGTTACCACCAGTATCCGTCTGAAAAAGTTGAGGGTACAGGATGATTGTGCAACAAGGCTTCTTTCTGCTCTTCTGTTTGTTCTTTCTGCATGTTATCCTTCTTCCTTCACATGTCCTATCTCTGTAGGCATAGTTAGAAATTAGCATTTAAAAAACCTTTGAAATTCACTGAAAAAACCATAGGTTTCAGGCACATTATAGTTAGGAATTAGCATTTAAAAAACCTTAGAAATTCACTGAAAAAACCATAGGTTTCAGAGGCGTTATAGTTAGCTGGACTTTTCACTCGTACAAAACCATTGAAATTCCCCGGTTATAGTAAGTTCAGCTAACTATAACTCGCGCGCCCACAATGCACTGCTGATGACGTCACATATTACATCACTCATGACATCACTGATGACATCTCAAATGACATCACTGATGACATCATCCTTGTGATAGAGTGGCAGACCTCTTCTCCCCCTAATATAACCTTTGATACACACATTCAAAAATAGAAACTAACATTTTCAAAACAATGGACATACCAATACCAGTTACAACAACCTATTCAATAATTCTAAGATCCACATACACATCCACTCATTCACCAACAGTCCTATACAGTCACTCATACATGTACTCACTCGTCATATGTACTCATATACCTATACATCCTGTTACACAACGCCACTCATCCATAGAGTTACTCACACACATAGTCACTCATGCTAATAAAGAATCAAACATCCATTTACTTGCATATACAGTTATACACACACCACCACACTTACTTCTACAGAAACTTACACATACTTAGTCTTTTAACCCCTTCGACGCCCATGACGGAACGGTTCCGTCATGCACGTCGGTTGGGCTGTGCTTATGACAGAACCGTTCCGTCATGGCCCCGCCCGCGCTCAGAACCTTCAGCGTGGCGCGGAATTCCGCGCCGCGCTGAAGGGGTTAAACAATCACTTATAGAAACACATACTTATTCATACAGGAACTCTTTCAATCTCTCACTCTCACATATACTCACTTATATACACCAATAGTCACATATACTAGTTTAAAACATATGTAGTTACTCATAAAGACACTATTGAGACAGTCATTCACTCACTAACACACCCATGCACACACTCATCCACCCATACAGTCCTGCACACATGCTGTCTTCAACACATACAAACAGTGAGTCACTCATTCATGCACCTATGCACTACATAATACCCCCCACCGAACCATACAGACACTCAGACACTCATACTGATACTCAAAGAACCAAGTAATAACCTATATAGACACTCATGTAGCTACTCACCAACCCATGGAGCCACTTATATACAAAGTGAGAGACTGATACAGATTTTTACATATTTCAACATTACTCACTAAGTCATGTATTCACTAAGATACACTTAATCAGTCAGTTATACAATCAATTTTTCAAAAACAAATCATCCATTTAGACACTTATATACCCATTTATTCTTCCATTGACCTTGAGATGTACATATATATAAAACATATGTAATTTTCAGAAAAATACAAATTCACTGGATGATGTCATCAGTGATGTCATCAGTGATGTCATTTGAGATGTCATCGGTGATGTCATGAGTGATGTCACTGACCATGTCATGAGTGATGTAATATGTGACGTCATCAGCAGTGCATTGCGGGCGCGCAAGTTATAGTTAGCTGAACTAACTATAGCGGGGGAATTTCAATCGTTTTGTATGAGTGAAAAGTCCAGCTAACTATAACGCCTCTGAAACCTATGGTTTTTTCAGTGAATATATATATTATCTACTGGCGGTCGCCAGTAGATAGTTATAGTTAGGACCGTGTTTCCATAGGAAATCCGCAACATTCTATTTGGAATAACTTTGGCGCCGATTGATAAATCCTCGCGAAATTCTCAAAACAGGTGGGGCGCTCCGCTCCGCTCCTTCCCTGAAAGTCTCGGGGGGAGTCGTCAAGCGGGGGCTGAGAAAAAGGGGGGGTCCCAAAACGCGTTTTCCCCATGCATTTTTCCATAGGACCTTTAGTCCGAGCTACAGCCCGAACGGCTGAACAGAATTACTTGAAATTTGGCAGAGAGGTAGCCCTCAGGTCAGGGATGTGCCCTTTGAAGGTCTCGTGTAAATCTGTTCAGTATTTCCTGAGAAAATAGCATTTAAATCAATATATATATCTATAGGCGCGCTCCGAGCGCGTACCGTAAGCTTACCGTACGCGCACGCCGCCGTGCGCGAGCGCGATTCTGATTGGTTGTTAGATCTTAGTAAACATTCGAATCGGTCGAAACCAGGAAGTGCCGGCCGCCATTTTGTCTCTCGCAGTCTGAGGGGGTGAAAAACAAAGGTGGAGAACGTGAAAAGGGGGCAGGGTGGACAGTTCCTGACCCCCTAGCCTTTGTCAGGGGGTCTCAGAAGGACCCCCAAGGGCAAAAATTAATTGTAATTTTTTTTCGAAAAATCGCGGAATGCGAGTAGCGTACGCGCACGGCGTAAACGGAAAAATTCCGCGAACTTCGCGTAACGATTCCGCGACTACACGTACCGTGCGCGCACGGCAAAACATTTTTTTCAAAAAGGAGAGATTAAAAAAAAATTGTGAGGTAAGGTTGGCTCTTAAAAGAGCCGTTGTGTTAATACAGGGATAGAGGAAAGAAAGAATGGGAATATTATGAACGTCTACAAACGTGCTGGTCTATCTTATTGTTAATAAGGTAAACAATGGTCTCCCCAAAAACAATAAGACCACAACACGTTGTACACCTCATTGAAACCCTCCGAAATCGAGGGTTAATGTCCAGAGGAGCTGAAGAAGGTGATGCTCCCACCTCAGAGGAAGGGCTCAGCTGAGCTGCCGATGATGTACTCGGCTGAGCTTCTGAGGTTGGGCTCCGGTGACTTACTGAAGAGTTTTCTTCAGTATGTCGAGCAAAGGTCCTGGGATGTTTATTCCTAATGTGTCTCATCATAGAGTGATTTCCAAAGGAATACTTCTTCCTTGGATTTCCTCTAGATAAAACACGGTCACAAAGTGTGCAAGTGACCAATGGAGCATTGACCTTTTTCTGCCCCTCTGGAAAAGTAAAATACTCCCACACAAAAGAATCCTTTTGTTTCCTCCTTCTCTGTCTGATGATGGTGCTGCTAGGCTCACTCTCAGAAGAGGACTGCTGCTCTGCCATTGTATCTCAATGTCAATTCAGCTCCTTCTCCTAGGGGATCTCAAGCAGTAATGAGGGGAATGGGTGTGGTGTTGGAAGTTTCTAGAAGTGAAAGTAGTTTCAACCAATGAAAAGTGTTCTTTGTGGATCACATGACCTACCGTGCGCGCTCCGTAAGCTTACGCTACGCGCTCGTAAACAAGTACGCATGTGCAAACGTGACGTAAACATGCGTTTACGGAGCGCTTACGGAGCGCGTACGTAGGACGCACTCGCGCATGCGCATTACACGCACCCGCGTAACCGCGACGTTGGTTCCGCGCAACGCGCATGCGTGTACGCGTACGTCACGTACGTATCACGTAAGCGCACCGTACTTATGACGTACGGAGCGCGTAGCGTCAGCTTACCGTACGCGCACGGCAAAAAATCCATAAAAAAAAACATTTAAGTTTCAAGGGTTGTAGAAGATAATAACTGTGATGTACAACTGTATGTAAACATTAATTTTTAAAAAATTAACCATTCCATAATGCAGGATATAGGACATATATTATTTTATACATAGTTTGGATATTATTTTTTAACAAAAATCTCCCCAAAAAATTTGCATTTAAAAAACCTTTGAAATTCACTGAAAAAACCATAGGTTTCACACACGTTATAGTTAGGAATTAGCATTAATAAAACCTTGCAAATTCACTGAAAAAACCATAGGTTTCACACATGTTATAGTTAGCAGGACATTTCACTCATGAAAAACCAATGAAATTCCCCCGTTATAGTTAGTGCAGGCAACTATAACTCACGCGACTGCAATCCTCTGCTGATGACGTCAGATATTACATCACTGATGACATATGTGTTTTTCTGAAAAAAAAATATTTGTAATATATGTATAGCTAAAAATTAATGGAAGAAGACATGGGTAAATAAGTGTCTAAATACAGTGATGTAATATCTGACGTCATCAGCAGAGGATTGCGGTCGCGTGAGTTATAGTTGCCTGCACTAACTATAACGGGGGAATTTCATTGGTTTTTCACGAGTGAAATGTCCTGCTAACTATAACATGTGTGAAACCTATGGTTTTTTCAGTGAATTTGCAAGGTTTTTTAAATGCTAATTCCTAACTATAACGTGTGTGAAACCTACGGTTTTTTGAGTGAATATATATATGAATACAGCTAATCGTCCTTGCGGGGGGAGCTCTTCATAGCTGGTGCCGGCGGCGAGATAAGGACAACCTCTCAATTTTATCAACACAACTTGAACAAAATATGCCGCACTCCTCCTGGATTTTTCAACTCGACTTTAATGACCTTTTCCTTCTCTCCACCTACACGTTTCGAACTTTCACAGTTCCTGATCACGGTAGTTACATAAGTCCTATGTTTATTTCACCATTTTATACCACAGCTCCACGCTATCCCATAATGAGGCATTGTGGGTTTGGTAGTTTATTTACTAAGCCATGTACGGTTACGTGCTTCCAATCCATACTTGCGCTGCTATCTAACATGGACGTTTGGCACCGGTGTGTCAAGGGCACTATATAAATGCCTGAGTGGTTAAATATTTTAAGTGAGCCCATAAGGGGTGATTTTAATTTATCACTCTTAATGACACGCATTGAGTAGACCGATAATATGTGTGCGTCTTGGGCTCGCAATAGAGCGTTTGCTCGCAATTATTTCATGACTGAGTGTCATGCAGATCTCGGCTGAGTGCTGTTTATAGCTCTTTAATTCAACCGGTGTTCCACACCATGTCCAACAGCAGGGCAAGCAATGGGTAAAGACTTTTACTTACAATGGTTTTTTCTTCAATTCATCATGATTTTGTAATCAGTTCATGTGTTCATATTTACAGTGATATAAGGAGCAGCAAGCAAACACATCTGGAATAAGTTCAAATTTGTCCATGTTCAGAATTCGATTTTCAGAGTATGTTATTTACAGATGTACATACAACTCCTCATCTCCATTGAGACCCAGTGGACTTCTTGTCTTGAAACAAATTAATAAGTTGGATTCCAGGCGTCTCAGCTGTTGAATTCTATTTCCTCCTCTTTCATGTTCAAAGATGGTAGCTAGGCCTGAATATCTGATATCTTGCCAGATTTTTCCAGTGTGACTTTGCAGGTGCTTGGCTATGGCATAGGTTATATCTTTATTTTGGATTGCTCGAATGTGTTCTAATATACGCTTTTTCAACGGACAGATGGTAGAGCCTATGTAGCGTCCGCCACAAAAATATTCGATAAGATAAACTACAAATTGCGATTCACATGTAATTGTATCTTTGATTTCAAATGTTCGACCTCTTGGATCTTTGATGATTTTAAGATTTTTTCCTACTTTGCACGCTTTACAAGTCATACATTTTGTGAATCCCTTTTGTCGTTTTTTAAGCCAAGTTTCTGGTTTTTTGCTTTCAAAATGACTGTTGACCAATGTGTCACAGAGTGATGGTGCCTTCCTATATGAAATTAGTGGCCGATCTCCTATTGTGGAACCAATATCTGGACCTTTTTTGATCACATTCCAGTATTTCATCAGAGTTTTACAAATTTGAAAACTGGTTGTTTCCTCATCTTTGTTCTTTACAATAAGGGTTTGAGCTCTTGTTTTCTGTCTTGCTTTGGCCTCTCCACGCACGATATCACCATGCTTATAACCGCGTGTTGCAAAGCGTGTCTTAGTTTCCAAAACCTTTTTCTCCATTTCTTTTGCCTCAGAACAGTTCCTTTTCATCCGCAGGAACTCTCCATATGGAATACTTTGTTTTAAAGACTGCGGATGGAAGCTCGTTCCATGGAGAAGACTATTAGTCGATGTTTTTTTGCGAAAGACTGTTGTGTGTATTTTGTTTGATTTTATATACACTTTGGTATCCAAAAACTCAATCTCCTTTGATTGTATGTTCTATGTGAACTTGAGGCCAACGTCATTTTGATTAAGCACTGCAATGTATTCCACAAGTTTTTCTTTTGACCCCCTCCACAATAGGAAGAGAGCGTCAATAAAGCGCAGCCATAATACCACGTCGGCGGTGTATGGGTCATTTTCTTCTCTCCAAGCTATGTGTTTCTCCCACCAACCCATGGTGAGATTAGCATAGCTTGGAGAGAAGGAAACTCCCATAGCAGTACCGCACTTCTGGGAATAAATCTGCTTATTAAACAGAAACACATTATTAGTCAGGCACAGCTCAATCATTTCCATTAGCATGTTCGTGTGTTGTAACTCCCCAATTGGCCTTTGTTTCAGGAAATATGCTATGGCTGACAAATCTATGTTGTGGTTGATTGATGTGTACAACGAAACCACATCAATCGTTGCTAGTAAGTAGTCTGATTGCCATTCGGTTTCCATTAAGATTCTCAAAAAATCTCCTGTGTCTTTGATAAAGGAACTTAAAGTCGGGACAATTGCTATGTTTTCATAAAGGGAGCCACAACTGGAAATTACAGGACGAGCCGGGGGTTTATGTAGAGTTTTATGAATCTTGACTAAGCAGTCCTTTCTCGTGCCATTCAAATATTAGATTATATATATTTCTGGTCATTTCTGGAATGGGATTAGAAGTTAGCAGTGTGTAATTGGTTTCATCTCTCAGCTGACGATGTGCTTCTTCAATATAGTCTTGTTTATCAAGGATGACAATATTGCCACCCTTGTCAGCTGTCTTAATTTCTATTGCACTTTTGGTCTTTAGTGCTTGCATTGCTTGGCGTTCTTTCAATGATAGATTTTCTTTCCTGCCAGATTTGGTATATTCCATGACTTTTAGTTCTGCCACAACTAGGTCATGGAAAGTGCCAATCCGGTTCCCAGGGTGAAGTACTGGACAAAATTTGGATTTATTTTTAAATCTAGTGCGTGGACGATTGTCTGTTTGTATTCCCATTTTCTCTAATACTTGTGTGTCCGTCAGATCTGTCTCACATTCATGAGCCAGTTCTGAGACCGGTTGTTTCTGCAATGGTATAACCTTCTGTTCGTGCTGAAGAATCAGGGACTTCCCCTGTTGCACCATATACTGACCTAGAAGACATTTTTGGGGAAAAAAATTACGTTTTAATTTTTGAATATACTTGTACATATCAATCCTGGTTTCGACTGCGTCTTGATGTTTTTCAGGACAGAATGTCAGTCCTTTGTTTAAAAGGGGTGCTCAGCTTGAGACAAATTGTAATGGGACAGATTGATTATCAGATTGGGTTCCACTTTGTTGTCCATGATGTCATTTATTTCCTCATCACTGTCCGGTTACGAAGATGATATCTGTTTTTCTGCTTCTTGTTTTTCGCCGTGGTCTTGGTTTCTAGAACGGCCTCTTCCTTCGTCCTCTGCCCCGTCCTCTTCCTCTTGTCTTTGGGTTTTGTTGGTCCTGGTACAGTATTTTCATTTCCTCTAAAAAAGAAAACTTTCTTGTTGTAAATGGTCCGTGTTCACCTTCACTTGGATCTGACTCTGACTCACTTGGCGTGGTATATGGAGATTCTCGTGCATGCATCGGTCATGAAATAATTGCGAGCAAACGCTCTATTGCGAGCCCAAGACGCGCAGATATTAGTGGTCTACGCAATGCATGTCATTAAAAATGATAAATAAAAATCACCCCTTATGAGCTCACTTAAAATATTTAACCACTCAGGCATTTATATAGTGCCCTTGACACCGTGGCAAACGTCCATGTTAGACAGCAGCGCAAGCATGGATTGGAAGCACGTAAACCGTGCATGGCCTAGTAAATAAACTACCAAGCCCACAAAGCCTCATTATGGGATAGCGTGGAGCTGTGGTATAAAATGGTGAAATAAATATAGGACTTATGCGATCAGGAACTGTGAAAGTTCTAAACGCGTAGGTGGAGAGAAGGAAAAGGTCATTAAAGTCGAGTTGAAAAATCCAGGAGTGCGGCGTATTTTGTTCAAGTTGTGTTGATATATATATATATATATATATATATATATATCTCTCTCTCCAGAAAAGACACAGCACTCGCCCGCGAGTGCTGTGTCTTTTCTGGAGAGAGAGGAGGCGTGCAGCGTTAATATTGGCGGGAGCACCCCCCGCCGAACAGCGCTCGTTCGAGAGTGAGAGACATTGGTGCAAGTGAAGCGGATATATATATATATATATATGTACAATTCCTCCCGTGCGAAGAAAATAGGGTCGCACTCCAGCCAAAAGTTATGATATCCAATGATTCAATTTATTTCCAAGCCATCACAATCATATATGCAATGTCTTGCATTTGAGCTTTTACAAATTTACTGCATGAGTTTCATCTGATAATATAATGTGGTAGCAGAATATTTCAGAATATTTTGGCTTATTAAGTTAACTAAAATGATTGCATATCAGTTAAGCATTATCATTATATATTTTTTCTCAATCGTTTGAAGCAAATATCATGAAGAAAGTAATTTGACTACATTACCCAGAATTCTGATATGCGAATTCCCGTTCCCAACAGGAAACGTAGATATGACAATGTCCTGTCGGAGTTCAATTTAAAATGTAATGTTTTTTTCAACAATTTCAACCGTGATCAAGTTGACGGAGTTCGACGAAACGCGTTGGTTGTTTTTGTAGCGTCTTTCTGACTGTGGATTGTGATGGCTTGGAAATAAATTGAATCATTGGATATCATAAATTTTGGCTGGAGTGCGACCCTATTTTCTTCGTACGGGAGGAATCGTACATGTGTTAGCGGTTTGGTCCGAAACCGCAAGGGTGCAGCACCTTCTAAATTGAGCGCCAGAGAACCCCGGAACCTTTTTGGACCGTTTGGCTACATATATATATATATATATTTATATATATATATATATATATATTATCTACTGGTGGTCGCCAGTAGATAGTTATAGTTAGGACCGTGTTTCCATAGGAAATCTCAAAATTCTATTTTGAATAACTCTGGCGCCGGTTGACGAATCCTCGCGAAATTTTCAAAACTAATGGGGCGCTCCGTTCAGCTCCTACCCTGAAAGTCTCGGGGTGATTCGTCAAGCGGGGGCCGAGAAAAAAGGGGGGTCCCAAAACGCGTTTTCCCCATGCATTTTTCCATAGGACCTTTAGACGCAGCTACAGCCCGAACGGCTGAACAGAATTACTTGAAATTTGGCAGAGAGGTAGCCATAAGGTCAAGGAAGTGCCTTTTGCAGGTCTGGTGTAAATCTGTTCAGTATTTCCTGAGAAAATAGCATTTAAAAGCATATCAATATCTATGCGCGCACCGTGCGAGCACCCTAACATGCGCGAGCGTAATTCTGATTGGTGGTTACATGTTAGTCAACGTTCGAATCGGTCGAAATCAGGAAGTGTCGGCCGCCATTTTGTTTGTTTTCAGTGCGAGAGTGAAAAAGGAAGGTGGTGATCGTGAAAAGGGGGCAGGGTAGAGAGTTCCTGACCCCCTAGCCTTTGTCAGGGGGTCCCCAAAGGCAGAAAAAAATGTTTGTTTTTTTAAATCGCGGGGGTGCGCGCACCGTGCGCGCACGGTGAAAACCAAAAAAATAAATAAATACATTTTTAATACGTAGTTTATTGTAAAATAAATATATAAAAAAAATAATAATACATAAATAAATTAGCATTTAAAAAACCTTACAAATTCACTGAAAAAACCATAGGTTTCACACACGTTATAGTTAGGAATTAGCATTTAAAAAACCTTGCAAATTCACTTAAAAAACCATAGGTTTCACACATGTTATAGTTAGGTGGATATTTCACTCGTAAAAAACCAATGAAATTCCCCCGTTATAGTTAGTTCAGATAACTATAACTCACGCGACCGCCACTCTATCACAAGGATGATGTAATCAGTGATGTCATGAGTGATGCCACTGACCATGTCATGAGTGATGTAATATGTGACATCATGAGCAGTGGATTGCGGGCGCGCGAGTTATAGTTATCTGAACTAACTATAACAGGGGAATTTCATTGGTTTTTTACGAGTGAAATATCCACCTAACTATAACATGTGTGAAACCTATGGTTTTTTAAGTGAATATATATATATATATATATATATTTACACACAATTGTCCTGCACGGAAGGAGCACCTTACCAGCTGGTGCACACGTCGAGATCAGGACACGATCCCGGTTAGGTATCAAACACAAGTGAATAATGACGCGGCACTCCTCTCGACGATTAGGATGTTATTTTAATCTCAGATAGTAACCCTCCCTACGCGGAGTCATTTTGTAGCCACAAAACCTGAAACCTGGCTACAATCAAGATCCAAGGGATTCACCAAATGTATGTCCTGCAAAGCCTGTAAGATTGGGAAAAATCTTAAAAACATCAAAGATCCGGCTGGCAAAAGTTTCCAGATAAGAGAGACCATCACATGTGAATCAACTTTTGTAGTTTACCTACTCCAATGCTTTTGTGGAAAACAGTACATTGGCAGCACAACGTTCCCTCTCAGAAAACGCATATTAGAACATGTGCGTGCCATTCAGAATCAAGACACGACATAAGCAATAGCCAGACATATGTCACTGCATGTTGGAAAATCGTGGCTAGATATAAAATACTCCGGACTGATCACAGTGCCCCCTAGTGAACGAGGCGGAAACCGTACTCAGAAATTACGCAGACTTGAGTCGCGCCTAATAATGAGGTTCAAAACGAAACAGCTGCTGGGCCTCAATGGGGATGAGGAACTTTATGTGCACCTATAGACCTTCTCAACATTCCTGATATGCAACAATACAGCACATGGTTCCAATAACTGTAACACCTGGCAATAACTGTATCAGACAATAACTTTTGCAAGTTTTTCTGCATTTCAAAACATATATAACACAGTTTTCTCATGGAATTCCACACAAATTTGTATTAGAGCTTGCTTTGAATCCATACAGACACACATAAGTGCAGACACCACTGCACTCTTACAGGCACTCAGCCATCATTTTTCTGCTTAATATTAAGTATAGTCTATAGCCTCCAATATACAAACTATCAACCTTGTGTTTAATTGCTCTTAGGTGCTGTGCACTCAGTAATCAATGTTGTATATATTCACAAAGGTATTTAATCAACAATATCTTTTTTGTGAAAAGTACTATTATTTTGAAAGGAATGATGTTAATTCCGTACATTTTGCAATTTTTTTAACTACAATACCCATAATGCAATAATAATGGCACCTCACAGCAAATGTATAAAGCTAAGAAATGGAAAAAGGACCATTGTAACAATCTACCGTGACCAGGAACTACGGTTCGAAACGCGTAGGGAGGGTTACTATCTAAGATTAAAATAACATCCTAATCGTCGAGAGGAGTGCCGCGTCATTATTCACTTGTGTTTAATATATATATATATATATATATATATATATATATATATATATATATATATATATATATATATATATATATATATATATATATTAACTGAAAAAGCCATAGGTTTCAGGCACGTTATAGTTCGGAATTAGCATTTAAAAAACCTTGGAAATTCACTGAAAAAACCATAGGTTTCAGGGGCGTTATAGTTAGCTGGACACTCATGTAGCTACTCACCAACCCATGCAGCCACTTATACACAAAGTGAGAGACTGATACTGATATTTACATATTTAAACATTACTCACTAAGCCATGTATTCACTAAGATACACTTAATCAGTCAGTTATACAATCAATTTTTCAAAAACAAATCATCCGTTTAGACACTTATATACCCATTTATTCTTCCATCGACCTTGAGATATACATATATAAAACATATGTAATTTTCAGAAAAACACACATTCACTGGATGATGTCATGAGTGATGTCATCAGTGATGTCATTTGAGATGTCATCAGTGATGTCACTGACCATGTCATGAGTGATGTAATATGTGACGTCATCAGCAGTGCATTGCGGGCACGCGAGTTATAGTTAGCTGAACTAACTATAACGGGGGAATTTCAATGGTTTTGCACGAGTGAAAAGTCCAGCTAACTATAACACCCCTGAAACCTATGGTTTTTTCAGTGAATTTCTAAGGTTTTTTAAATGCTAATTCCTAACTATAACGTGCCTGAAACCTATGGCTTTTTCAGTGAATTTCAAAGGTTTTTTAAATGCTAATTTCTAACTATGCCTACAGAGATAGGACATGTGAAGAAAGAAGAAAAAACGCACAGAAAGATAAAAAAGAAATGCAGAAAGAAGCAACAGAAGTCCTCAAAGACGAAGAAAAGTGCAGGAAGAAGGATAACGTGCAGAAAGAACAAACAGAAGAGCAGAAAGAAGCCTTGTTGCTAAATCATCCTGTACCCTCAACATTTTCAGACGGATACTGGTGGTAACTGAGTCTGACTAACCAGTCCTAGAGCCAGTGCTATGTTAAAAGACACTCAGAATACAGTGAAAACACCTACATACACTAGGGAACACTGCATTGCGGTCCCCCTGTGATTAGCATGACCGCCTCTGTAAGCCCTTAGTATATAATAGGGCAGGGGATTAAAACTACCTCTTAAAACGCGCCACAGGGCGTGTTTGCACACATCACCTCAGGCCCCGTCCCCTCCCTCCCCCACTGTGTAAACACGCCCTGTGGCCGTTTTAAGTTGGAAGATTAAGTCCCCTTGAATCCTGAGGGTCCCTAGGGTCCAACTAGACCACTAGGTACCTCCAGTAAGCACCACAGAGCTGCGTTGCAGGGGCACGGCCTAGACAACCTCTCTGCAATGCAGCGCAGTGGTGCTTACTAGAAGCACCTGGTGGGCTAGTTGGCCCCCAGGGTCCCTCCGGATTGAAGGGGAATTATTTCCCCAACTCAAAATGCGCCACAGGGCGTGTTTGCACACGTTAACTCAGGCCCCGTCCCCTCTCTTCACCACTGTGTAAACACGCCCTCTGGCCGTTTTTAGTTGGGAGATTAAGTCCCCTTGAATCCTGAGGGTCCCTAGGGGCAAAATAGCCCACTAGGTACGTCCAGTAAGCGCCATTGCAGAGAGGTGTAAAAAGGGGCACGTCCTGCACCACCTCTCTGCAACGCAGAGCAGTGGCGCTTACTGGAAGTACCTGGTGGGCTAGTTGGCCCCAGGGTCCTTCAGGATTGAAAGGGAATTATTTCCCCATCTTCAAACACGCCACAGGTCGTGTTTGCAAACGTCACCTCAGGCCCCGTCCCCTCCCTTCACCACTGTGTAAATGCGCCCTGTGGCCGTTCTAAGTTGAGAGATTAAGTCCCCTTGAATCCTAAGGGTCCCTAGGGTCAAACTAGCCCACTAGGTACCTCCAGTAAGCGCCACAGAGCTGCGCTGCATAGAGGTTAGGGGTGGGCAGAATTTGCGAAATTCACTTTTGCAAATTATCGCAAAAATGTTAAAAATCTCCGCAAACACGTGGAAATATCGCGAAGATGCGGAAGTTTTTTTCCCGCCAGTTCGCGGTATTTTCTGCGTGGTCGCGGCTCCCCAACTTACCCATGCAGTTGCTCGTGGGCGCGGCCATCTTGTTTTCACTTGTCTCGCGGTGCATGATCGCGAGAAGAAAGACGTGATCGTGCGACGAATGACGTAATGCGGGCGCGATCTGTCGCGAGACAGCGCAAATGGCTACCAACAATCCAACATCTCGTGGAGAACGCAACCGGATCAGGAAAACTTGTCGGCGAACGTGGGGATTCAGGTAAGGTGATCACGCGCACGCGAGAATGTATTATTTTACAGCGCGAGCAAGCAAAAAATTTCCGGTAAAATGCGGATTGCGGAAAATTTGACATTTTCGCGCTCTCCGCGGAATGCGAAAATGTAAAATTATCGCAATTCCCGCTAGCGGAACGGAATTTTAGCCCAGGCCTAATAGAGGTGTAAAAAGGGGCGTGGCCTCAGAACACCTGTCTGCAACGCAGCTCCCTGGTGCATACTGGAGATACCTGTTGGGCTAGTTGGCCCTCAGGGACCCTCAGTATTGAAAGGGAATTAATTCCCCAACTAACAACTGGCCAGGGGGTGCGTTTGCAGAGTGCTGCAAGGAAGGGGCATGGCCTCCGGCCTCCAGTGCGATGCCGGTCTTTTATTTATTTTACTTTTTTAAAGAAGGAGGGCTGTGTGGCCCCTCTTCTTTTTCTAATTTATTGGCCCCGGGGACCCCATTGGGGACCCCATCCCCCAGGGCCTGCACCCTTAATTTTTCTTTGTTGAAAAAAATACATTTGGAAGGGAGCCGCGTGGCTCCCCTCCCAAGGCCTTAATCAGCCCCGGGGAGCCCAACCCCCGGGTCATGGCCTTTTTTTTTTTTATTCTTTAGGAGGGGGGCTGCGTTGCCCCCTTCCTCAGGCCACTTATGGCCCCGGGGACCCCATCCCCCAGGGACGGCCTTTGTTTTTTATTATTTTTTTAAAATATATATTTATAGAAACACCTAGGACATGCTGGACAAACCGTATGTACCTATCACAATGACGATTTGCGTGATATTCATTAAAAGGCGACTATGCATACAATGAATCCACGTGGAATGTATTTACACCACTAGTGAAGCTCTGACGTGTCTGACGCCCTATGGTGCCTAATCCCAGCGCCCCCGCCGGTGGGTACTCTCCATGTAGACACCCTTGTCGTTTATTTATACAAACATGGGTAGCTATTGATGGGCACATTTAATACACACGCACACCAAGCCATTCAAAGGGGATTCGACAAAAATTCGACCGAACTATTCAAGAAACCCCCCTCACGGTTAATAAAACACACATCCACCGCCGGATATGTAATACTTTTTATTTTACTCTCTGGAAAGGAGACAAACCTCACTTGAGAGTCACAGCGTGCTCCTGGCTGAGGCCAATGCTGTGTTACACCCACCAGTGCCCGCTGAGTGCCACACACCTCTGTGTTGTATTCCACCAGCTAGTGCGTATGCTATGACACACTCTAGCCCATGTGCACTGTAACACCACCCCGTGAATATGTCATGCCACACTTGCCTTCGCACGGATTATATTACCCCATGCCACACTTGCCTTCGCACGGATTATATTACCCCATCTAACGTGCCTTCCTCGATGCCTATGTTATAACGCACAGCGCTATGCCATACATATTACAATCTGGGATCCATATCTTTGTCACAGTGCATATGCAACATTACACTCTCCAGCACATATTTTATATTACAACTTTAGAGACTAGAGACAACACTGCCCTGTGCATATTACACTCCAAGGCGCATATAGCATAGCACGCGCTAGTGCCTGTGCTATATCGCGCTCTCCAATGAATCTGTCATTGCACATAATGTATTGCATATTATATTTCACGCCCGGTTCATCTTATATCACACTTTTTGGTGCATAGTTTATACCATATACTATATCTAGTTTTCATTTTCAATCGTGCTCTAAGGAGTATGTTCTATATAACACAGCGTCCACCTACCCTTTTCACAGGCATTGCATTTTGCGATGGGGAGTGGAGGGTCAGGGGGTGTTTCTGCCAAGTGAGCCTGGAGTCACAGTCACAAACGTCCTCTTCTTCCTGAATAAAAGTGAGATTATGCTGCATACTTGTTCATATTTTAAGTAGTTCGCACAGACACACATTTTAAAAACAATAAAGTTCCTAATACCCACCTTCTCTGAACAGTTAACTTGCTGCCCCATCCACCTCATCCCTATCCTCTGTTGTCTGAATCCATGGACTAGCCTCCTCCCTCCTGCCATGCATGGTCTGATGTGCTGCCACTGCCCTCCATTTAGCATGATGTACCAGTCCACTCCTACCGGCCCTCCATTGCCCAATTCTATGGCCCATCATTGACCTCCTGCTTAGCCTCTGTGCTTAGCTTGCTGCCCCTATTCTCCTTCCCCCTGCCCTTCGATGTCTTTGTGTATGCCCCTGCACCATCCTTTTTGCCCACCATGTTCCATGGACCTGCCACTCCTATCTACTCTGAGTGTTCTGTTGAGCTGCCACTCCCCTCCCACCTGCATAGTATTGTCAGATGACTGTAACCTGTCCCTGCCACCTCCACCCTGCCTGTCCACATGCCATGCCCCTATCCCCTTCCTCCTGTCCTCCATGGTCCAATTTACTGCCACACCCTTCTGCCCTCCCTGGTCTGTTGTGCTGCAACTGCTCCTTCGGCCTGCCCCACGCGGTCTGTTGTGAGGCCCCTTCCCCTGAACTCTCTTGTCTGTGTCCAGGTCCTGACCCTCCCTTCTATCCTCCATGGTCCTTTGTGCACGCCCCTGCACCCTCTTTCTTGCCCATCATAGCCATTTTGCTGCCACTAACCCTCCCGCTTGCCATGCATGGTCTTCTGTGCTGCCATGGCCCCTCCCACCTTCCCTGTGTGGTCAGCTAGCTGTCCCTGACCCCCTCCCACCTTCCCTCCATGGTCTGTGTGTATGCCATCATAGTCTCACTGCTGCTCTCCATGGTGTGTCTTGTTTCTAGTGCCCATCCTGCCTGACCTCCATGGTCATCTTGCTGCTCCTGCCCTGCCCCCTTTCCCCCAGCCCTCTGTTTCCATGTGCAGACCCGTATTCCCTCCTTCCTGGCTTGTCTGTTCCATTGTAATGCCCCAGATCTGTCCCTCCTGCCCTTTATGGTCTGTTATGCTGCAGCTTTCTCTCCTGTCTGTCCATTATGGTCCTGCATGCCCTGTGTGGTGTATTGTGCTGCTGCAAACCCTGATTCCTGCCCTGTAGGGTCAGTTTGGTGCACCTCTCCAAGTCCCTCCTGTCTTCTGTTATCCGAGTCCAAGTCCCTACCCCAATTCCTCCTTCCTACCATGATCCAATGTACCATACTTGAGAACATTTTGAACTTGGTAAGAGGGCGATTTTGAAAAAAAACTGGGGCATTGATTTTCCCCTTTAAGTTACATTGAATAAGAGGAGATTGTAGACAGGAGACAGATCAAATAAAGCCCACTTGAGCATAAAAACATTGGACGTTTCCTGGCTGAAACGGGTCTGTTGGCATGTATGGTTGTACTACCACTGCCTCTTCCTTCTGCCCACAATGGTCTATTATATTGCCACTGCCTCTCTTGCCAGTCCTGTATTGTTGGTTTGTTGCCGCCGCCCCCCTTTCCACTGCCCTCCATAGTCTGCTGTGCTGCCACTGCCCTTCCTGCCTGCCCAGTGTGGTCAAATTGTTGCCTCTGCACTCTCCTACCTGCCTTCAATTTTCAGAGTCCGTGCCCCTGGCCTTTGCCTCTCAACAGTATCCCAATGAACAACTAGATTGCTAACATTCTATATTAATTACAAAAGTGTGGAACGCCTGTCGTCATCTTGATGTAATCAAAACTGTAATACCTCGAGCATTTCCTTTAGAAATTACATATATGAGAGGGTCTTATTTGCATCAAAATTATGGTTAGTGCACAAAAAAACTAAAATGAGGACATATTTTCTGAGTTTTCAAATAGCGACAAAGAACTTTTAAATTATTTGTAATCTTTATGTTTTTTTATCCAGTTGACCACTTGATTAAATGCTGCACTTAGGGGAGAGGATGTGGTGTTACTTCCAGAGCTGCCGACTTTGCAACTGGGGAACCAGGTTGGAGTTTCTTCTTCAGCTCAAGATTCTGTGATTCTGGTCAAATTACTTAATCTCTCCATGTCTACAACCAAAATGAATTTGATCTTCTGTGATGTAGCCAATGCTCATGTAAAGCACTCCAATACCTGACAAGCCTGCACTATATAATACTGCAAAAACACAAAATAATAAGTGTTTTGCACACTTCTGTCATTGGGCTACATGTGGGCTACATCTGGGTGATATTTGTGCTGCATTTGGGCTCTTTTGTCTCTGGTGGCCATGTTGGGAGATTTATTTGTTATGAAGTTTCCTAATTTCCTCATTTACTGCAGTCTCCTCAGTAGGAAATGCTTTCAGTTTTTTACTTCGATTCCATCAAGAATGTATTCAGATGTGTCACACATTTGCCATAAATTCTGAATGTTAGCACTCTAGTTGCTCATTAGATCACTGTAGTAAAGCTACTGCTCACCAGGGAAGTCTGCTGCTGGTATTCAAAGTGCATGTTTCAGTCTGCATGTCAGAATTTTTTTATGAAATAGAAGAGGATTTAAGAAGTCAAAACGTGCCCTAATTTTTCTTTCTGCAGCACTAATCATAATTTCTATGGCAAAATGAACCCCCTCATTTTGTTCCTTTGTAATTAAATGTTTTAAGTGTTACCACTTTATTCCAATCAAGATGGCTTCAGGTGTGCCATACTTTTGTCATAAGTAAGACAGTTAGCGCTCTAGTTGTTTGTTAGAACACTGTGGGACATTCTGTCATTGGGCTATACTTGGGCTACATCTGGGTGATATTTGGGCTACATTTGGGCTCTTTTGTCTCTGGTGGCCATTTCGGGAGACTTACTTGTTATGAAGTTTCCTAATTTCCTCATTTACTACAGTCTCCTCAGTAGGAAATACTTTCAGTTTTTTACTTTGATTCCATCAAGAAGGCATTCAGATGTGTCACACATTTGCCATAAATTCAGAATGTTAGCACTCTAGTTGCTTATTAGATCACTGTAGTAAAGCTACTGCCCACCAGGGAAGTCTGCTGCTGGTATTGAAAGTGCATGTTTCAGTCTGCATGTCAGAATCTTTTAATGAAATAGAAGAGGATTTGAGAAGTCACTCAAAATGTGCCCTAATTTTTCTTTCTGCAGCACTAATCATACTTTCTATGGCAAAATGAACCCCCTCATTTTGTTCCTTTTTAAATTAAATGTTTTCAGAGTTACCACTTTATTCCAATCAAGATGGCTTCAGGTGTGCAATACGTTTGTCATAAGCAGGACTGTTAGCGCTCTAGTTGTTCTTTAGAACACTCTGGGAAGCTGCAGTAGAACACAAAGGAATCAACTGACAGTCTCTGCCCTTGTTGGATGTACATGTTTTACTGAGAATGTCAGACTTCATTCTCACATGACTGAGAAAGATAATGTGAATTTACAGAAAATATGCTCTCAGTTTAGCTTACAAATCACCTTCCAAACCTCTGTGGGAAAAGCATGAGAAAATAGTTTTCTCTCAAACATGATTCATGATATCACAGCAGAAGGCTTTTTCACATTGCAAAATCACCTTAGAATACACCACAATTCCTAAAATGAGTATGGTACCATCAACAAATGATTTATAATGTAACTAAAGTCTTAAAACCTTCTATTAACTGCAATGCTTTTTAATGAGGTGCTATCATGTATATTGGTCCCAAGATGGCTGCCAACACTTCTTGGATGAAGTACTGACAGCCAATCAGCTCTCACGATGAGATGTGTGGTTAGGCTCCGCCCAGATATCACTAACTTTTTTACCCTAATTTTCTCAGGAACTTCTTCCTGGTGCTCAACAGCAACACTTGGCATCACGCAGCTGTTCCATTCTGTTGAGCACCAGGAAGAAGGGCGTTCCGCCCGAAACGCGTCGTGATTTTAAGCAGCAACTGGACACATTGACTCACGCTATGTATCCTGCTCTTTCCAGAATAAAGGTTACCACAAACCGGCGCTGTCTCAAGTGCGCTTCTGTGCAGAGGGCACCTGTTTTTGATGTTATTCGCGGCCGCCCAGCCGCGGGAAGATGCACCACCCCTAGGATTGTGAAAAGGGGGCCGGAGGACTGGGTATTCACTGAGTTCTATGGAGCAGCGCTTGGGTGTATTACAAGCTGGAGCATATCGGTGGGGCCCATCCAGGGCTTAATTCCATTTATTTGGCAGCAAGAAGATTGTGGCAATGGGATTGACACGCACTGCAGGTCCCAGAATGCATCTGGGGCGGACCTCCTATATGATTGGCCCATCTGTGGGCAGATAATTGGTCCGAATGGAACAGCTGCATGATGCCGAGTGTTGCTGTTGAGCACCAGGAAGAAGGGCGTTCCGCCCGAAACGCGTCGTGATTTTAAGCAGCAACTGGACACATTGACTCACGCTATGTATCCTGCTCTTTCCAGAATAAAGGTTACCACAAACCGGCGCTGTCTCGAGTGCGCTTCTGTGCAGAGGGCACCTGTATATATATATATATATATATATATGGTGTGAACAAGGACACGGCTGTGCTTGAAACGCGTCACGGAGTAGGAATTCTACCTGCCATCGCTATCGGGGATTGTTTCCCTCTGTTCGCCGCTGCTGTTGCTATTGCGCTGCTGTGGAGGTTCGGAGAGTTCTTGGCAGATATATATATATATATATATATATATATATATATATATATATATATATATATATATATATATATATATATATATGCTCGATATTCCTTCCACCACCTTCCCAATTTCACGGAGCTTCGGCGAAGGATCACTGCACCACAACCGGCAAGTAATTCCAAATTGCCTTATTCAAACCAAGGTGACATAGACGGTAGAGGACGGTCTACGCGTTTCGGCTCCCAGCCTTCTACTGGACCATAGAGTCCTGGAGCCTAGAGTGTCTTTTTTAAAGTGCTAGTGCAAATGCCCACATTAAAAGTGAAGACAGACTAGACAGAAATGCATCAATTCATTTAAAAATAAAAAATTATTTTTCAGAATATACTAATCCATTATTTTTGATTTGGGACAACATAATACATATACTATGATAATTTATAAAGTGCTAATGAGCATTAAGAATAGTATGTTTTGGGGACGATGGCAGAATTCTTTAGGATATAAGTTTTTTTCCCTCTTCCCATCATTATATGTCTCATTATGGAAGTTGTAATAATGGTTATTTTATGCGAGTAATTATATACATACAGTATATTTTTTGCAGCCATTCTTCTTTTTATGAACCTCAACAATGTAAACTAAATTTTTTTTCTATATATGTAAAGCGTCATTTTTGTGTATATATTGGTGATTTTAACTCCCAACAATTTCTATATATCTATAATTTTGTCTGTTTAAATAAGACAACCATTACATTCATAACTTCATTCCAATTTTTGGAGAAAGAAAGATATACAACTATAATGATTAAATATATAGTACATAATCATTACCTAGACCTTAAATAATAGTTGGATTGAAAAATCGTATTGAAAATATCACCATTAGGTGCTAGTCCTGCTGCCTCGAATAGTACAGGTATTAAGATTCTCACAATAAGAACAAAAAAGAAATATAATTTTAGTCCATACTGAGCAAACATTATTCCTAATAGTCTCTCTCCCATCTATTCCATATATGTCAGAAGAGCAAGTTTTTAATAGCTGTAATAGTGTTTTTCCGATTTTATAGTATTTCAGTATTCCCGTGTCTGTTTTGATGTTTAAATCTTTTTTATTAAGGTTTTGCGTACAAATGAACACAATGCATGTCAACCATATTACATATGAATCCGTTTTGTGCATCAGTGTGACTTAACATTGCTTTTTGCAAGGGTGGTTACATTGGTTTTTTTTCCCCTGGGACCTCCTGTTATTATTAAATCCACACGTCTCCTACTAGTACATTCCGGTAGATCGTCACTTATATCATCCCGGTGGTGCTAATGTGTCGCGTGATCTCTACAGTCAACTCGGTCTCCCCTTTACTGTCTGTGTAGCTCCTCCCTTGTGACGAGTGTACTCAACTGTTTCGGTAACTAGTGCATCGGTGTTTGAACTGCCGATGGGTACAACTACTAACTGTGGGGAGGAGGAGAAAAAACCGTGAGAAAGGAAGAGGAAACTTATAAGATGGGGTAGAGGGGAAACTAATGAAAGGATCATAAGGGGGGGAGGTGTAGGGCGGGCTGGGAAAGGCTGCCGCGGTGGTCTGTGCGCTGATTAAGAGTAGGTGTGTTGGACTCGTTCTAGGGTAAGCCAGGGGAGAAAACGGGCCGGTGTGCGGGTACGCGAGAGGGGACGGGGCCTCCGCTCGCCTCTCCTAACGAAGCTCTCTGCTTGTCTATTGTGCCTCTGCTATTATCCCTGGGTCTCGAGTGGCAGGGGGAGCGGGAGGAGTGCAGGGCTTAGGCTGTGTCGTGTTCTGTGCTTCTCCTTCTGCACATTGTTGTTTGAACTGTATGAGGAGTTGTGCCCACTCCATGGATTTTGGGTGTTTGCGGATGCCCCTCGCCTCTTCCTCTCTGAGTGTCTCCTCCTCCGCCGCACCCCATTTAAGTAACGCTCCCATCCAGGCTGCTTCCGAGGGTCCCGCTGGTGCCCTCCAGTGCATAGCTATGTTCATTTTCGCTAAGAGGAGAGCCAGAGAAGCGAATCTCCATTGCACTTTTGCGGTTTTCTTTTTCTGGGATATCCCCAGAGCACATGCCTCCCACGTAGAGGCGACCGGGAGATTAGTCGTCGCTTGGAGCGTGTGGTGCACCGTGCCCCAGTATCGTTGTATGGATGGGCAGGCCTATATGTGTTTGAAGTCTGCTTCTAACAATTGGCAGCGGGGACAGCGGAATTGTGTATCGGGGTAGAACCGGTGGAGCTTGTCCGGTGTCAAGTACGCTCGGTGCAGGATGTTGAACTGTATATTTTTGAACCGAGCGTTTCTGGACACCTTTTTTGGGAATTCCAGTGCTTTGCGCCACTCTGTGTCGTGAAACGCTCGGCCCACATCCTCCTCCCATGCGCCCCGGAGCCCGTCCAAGGAAACATCCGTCAATTCCCGGATCGCTTTGTAGTGCCACGTGATTAGGTGGCTGCCCGCCCCCATGTGCAACAGTGTGTGCAACACCGGATGTTTTGGGGGCTCCCCCTCCCGCAGGTTCCAGAATTGACCACCGCTTTCTAACATTTGTCTATGACGTAGGAATTGTCCATGAGGGAGATCATACCATTCAATCAATTGAGCAAATGTCTTCAGTTGTCCCTCATGGAATAACGCCCCCATCTCCGTGATGTCGTGGTCGGCCCACACTCGAAGGGCTCCCGGGGGGGTAGTATCCGCCGTTCTGGGGGAATTCCACCAAGGGAAGCAAGGGGGAGTATAGTGGTTGGCCCTTGGACATGCGGTGTATTCGCATCATGCATCTGCGAGCTATGGCCACCTGTAGCGGGTGCGTGCGCACTGGTGTAGTGCCTGGTAGTAGCAGTTGCCTGATCGCAGGGAGGGGTATTCTGCCTCTCTCTGTGATTGTCTCTCCCGTATGCCTCTCTGCCGTCCAGTGGGACAGCCATTGGAGCTGCGCCGCGAGGAAATATGATTCGAAGGACGGAGCTCCCAGGCCTCCGCCCGTCGTAGGTAGGTATAGTGTGCGTAACGCCACTCTATGACGGCCACCTCCCCAGATCAGGGTTGTTAATAACGTATCTAACTCCCGGAAGAAGGAGCGCGGCGGGATTATAGGAAGGTTCGCAAAGTAATAGAGCATTCTCTGTACCATGATCATTTTTGCTATGGCGACACGACCAATGGGTGCCAATGGTAGCGTCTTCCAGAATCCCACCGCCGATCTCAAACTTGCCAGCGCCCTCCGGTGGTCACCCTCAAAGAGATCTTTGGGGGAGTGGTATAGTTGCACTCCCAACCCGTGTCTGTTTTGATGATATAATTTCATTAAGGATCTCATCAATCAGTTTTTATCCTCCTTTATCATAGGTGTACGTGCAGTTCAGCGTCTCAGTTATGTCCTGACGGGTTCTCAGTACCAATGGCTAAGATTGTTCTAGACTCAGTTCTTCGTAGGTCGAGGGTTCTGTTGCTTCCTCTTTCTTTTCGTTTTACGATCTTTATTCCTGAGTATTTTAGTTGCTTACAATCACTAGAGTGAAATACGGGAAAATGTTTTGCCATCGGATACGTAAAGTCTTTGTTTTTTATGGCACCTAGGTGTTGTAAAATTCGTAACTTTAGTTTATTGATGGTACTTCCTACGTATAACTTTTTGCACGGGCATTCCAGAAGATAAATAACAAATTTCGATTCACATGTTTTCAATGTGACCATTTTGAAGCTGGTATGTAGTCATGTTTTGACCATGATCACAGGCTTTGCACTTTGAGCATTTCCAGAACCCTGGAGTATTGAGCCAAGTTGAAGTTACCTCTTTTTTAACGCAAAGTGACTCTGTGTGAGTATGTCTCTCAAAGAGGCTGTTTTCCTATACGTTATTTTTGGGGTAAAGGAGACAATACTCTCTGAGCAGTCTCATCTAACATTAAAATGTCCCAATGTTTTCGAATAATCCTTTTAAATTCATTGCTTTGGTTGTTAAAGTCAATGATTAGTCTGGTCGTACTCTCATTTGGTTTTTGCTTTTTTCTAGATTCTCTTTGTTTGTTTGTAGGAGATCTGATTTGATTTTTGTGGTGACTCTGTTTTTTGCAGTAATTATTACCTCCAGGGGGTATCCTCATTGTAAAAAGCGCTCACTCATTTCTTTTATTTGTAGATTCACATCAGAGGTTTCAGAGCAATTTCTTTTTTCTCGCAACATTTCCCCATCGGGGATGCTCCATTTTATTTTTCGGATGCCCACTGTTCGCGTGCAAAATGCTATTGCTAGCAGTTGGCTTCCTATGCATTTTTGTGCATATTTTTTTGCCTTGAATACAAACCTCTACATCCAAAAAGATGATATTCGTCGCACTTACAGTAAAAGTAAAGGTCAGATTATACTTGTTTGTGTTGAGAGAATATAGGAATTTCTGGAGGTCGTTGTTGTTACCTTCCCAAATAATGAAAATGTCATTGATGTATCTTGACCAAAATTTGATGTTCCCAGATATTTCATTCTTCAGAACCTCCGTCTCCCACACAGCCATCAGTAAGTTAGCATACGTTGGCGCAAAGGATGTACCCATAGCGGTTCCTTGCTTTTGGAGAAAAAGGTCACCTTTGAATAAAAAAACGTTGTGTGATAAGCAATATGTAAGCATTTGTATTAACATGTCCGTATGTTCAAGATGGCTTATGGACCTTGTTTGTAAAAACTGTTTTACTGCTGCTATTCCATCTGTGTGGAGGATGGAAGTATATAGTGACGAGACATCAATCGAGGCCATGATGTAATTATCTTTCCAGATAATCTTCTCGATTTTTAAGATAAGAGGGAAGTGCTGTAACATAATTCATCAAAAAGATGTCAATAAATCGAGATGTTGATTCCAACAGAGAAACAATGGAGCTTCCCGGTGGATTTTGAGTTGATTTATGCACTTTCGGAAGAAAATAGATAGTTGTAGTTATTGGATGGTCAGTTTTCAAATACAGGTATTCTTCCAGATCAATTAAATTCTTATCTTTCCATGCCAATAGTTTCTACTTTAAAGGTTGTCCACCTGGTGAGTAGCACTCGATCAGCAGCTTTATTTATGATAGGCAAGGACGAGAACCCGCTTGTAGAAGCCGCTCCGTAATGGAATTGCCAGACGCATTTCGAAGCTCCATATGCTTCTCTTCAGAGGCTTGCTGTGTGTGCAAACGCTGAACCCACTTCACCATTTTCATATTGAACACCGACCAATGGGAAGCTTGAATGAGACTGTGCATTGTGGGAAATGTGGTCCGGATAGCACATAAATCTTCCGTACCAATTAAAGGCTGTTGTCTTTCTGCTGTTGCCCGAGTGCTGCTCAACTGGTGGACAACCTTGGAGCTGAATCTTTAACGCAGCCGTCCTGCCGTGGAGCTAGCACCACCCCGCGATTCGAGGGAGTCACGTGATTTGGTATTGACCGAATCGCGAATGTGGGGCAACAACAGAGGATTTAGGACGGACCCGTTTGCGGGGTCCATTGAGGACTTAATCCAACAGGATTTTATGTGTGTGCATCCATTCATGTACATTGCCAAAAAATACAATCCCCATCATCCACAGTCTCATAAGAGCGGCCCATGCGAGGGCGTGTAATATTCAAATGTAAATGGGATTGGCATATGCACACATCCGTTCCGTTAAAGCCTCTGAGGAAAAGTTGAGGAACTTCGAAATGCGCCAGGCAGTCCTATATGGAATGGCTGTTTCAAGTACTGCAGGAGGAATCCTTCCATACCAATTAAAGGCTGTTGTCTTGCTGCTGTTGCCCGAGTGCTGCTCGACTAGTGGACAACCTATGTGTGTCTCACTATGGGCTGGTGGGAACAAACGGTGGCTTGGAATGCGGACAATGACCAATATGTGGAGAAGATAATATCATGGATGAGATACATAGATGATCTCCTCATAATTTGGAATGGGTCTGAAGAGGAATTCGACGCGTATTTCAACATCTTAAACAACACCACCGCCAAGCTGCATTTTACATATAACATCAGCAACACTCAAGAGATATTTCTGGACACAGATATCTACATCAGGAACAACATGATACACACAACGCTGCACAGGAAGGAAACAGCAAGTAATGCAACACTACATGCGGACAGTTTCCACCAAGCCACGTTAATTAAAAACATTCCATATGGTGAACTGCTAAGAATAAAACGGATATGTTCGGAGGAACATGAATGGCAGAAACATAGCAAGTTATCAATGATGAGATTCAAAAAAAGAAAATATATAACAAAAAGATGTTAAGATCATGTTTTGAAAAAACTGAAAAACAAACAAGAACTGAAACTATACAAAACAAAAAGCCACCACAAGACAAAGAGAAAGACGCAATCCGATTAATAATATCTTTTTCCACAGAACCAAAGGAATTTGGAAAAATAATACGGAAGCATTGGAATATATTGTGTCTTGATCCTACAATGGCCAAAATAGTGGGAATTCATCTGAAAATAACCTACAGGAGAGCAAAAAACCTCAAGGATGAATTGGTACATAGCTACTTGAAAACAGTGAAAAAACAAAAGACTTGGTTTGATACAAAAGGCTTTTACGGATGCTCCACATGTAAAGTCGGTCAAATCACCCACAATACAAAAGAGATCACAATGGCAAACAAAAGAAGTGGAAAATAAACCAATTCATCAACTGTAAAAGCCAGTATGTCATCTATATAATTGAGTGTCCCTGTCAACTAAAATACATGGGAAGCAGTGTGTGAGTTGAAAAAACGTATCCTGGAGCATGTGAGGGCAACAGTGAACAAAGATCGGAGCTATGCTGTTGCAGAGCATATGGAGAAGTGCCACGAAGGGGACTGGAAAAAATTGAGGTTCTATGCGGTGGAGATGGTCGCTTGCCATGTGAGAGGTGGCAATCGAGAAAAAACATTAAGACAAAAAGAATCCCGTCATATACTATCGTTCAGAACTCTGGCACCTTATGGCCTCAATAAGGATGAAGAGATGCACTCTCACCTATAAGTAATTTGTATAAATAAGAAACAGCAATATAAACTTTTTAGTTGAAATCACAAACAAATGTACAGCTCACCCTAGTCATGAATGATTATGTATTATTATCCTCTCTCTGATCGCAAATTTGTAGTTACTATCCAAGAACTTTGTAATGTAACTAGTTTTAGCAATAGCAATTTCACCTATTGTCACCAAGTCCACCAAATTGATATGTAATTAACAGAAAAATGGGTCACACTAAGGGACTAATTGGCCCACTAGAGGAGTCAGAGTAACAACAACAAAGACACATGTAAAGTCAAAAGGGAAAGACAGATCCATCATCCAGGAACCCCATCAATAGTACTTCTGATAACTATGACCTAATAGAGGGGAGATAGTGCAATAGAAAACAGGGTAAACTGGTAAGAGAAGGGTCTTTGTGGAAGTAATCCCATCAGAGGGCTTACAGATATGTATATTATGTCCTTTTGAATCAAGGAAAATTGCCCTTATTAAAGATGCAATATGCAGTATAGAACCCATAGAAGGAGGGACACGTAATGAGATTTAACAATACAATGATTGAAAAAAAAACCTTCTTTATATTAGTTTTTTATTATTAATTATAAATTAGCGGGTGGACCGAAATACTCACTTACACAATCACATTACCTTATACAGTCAATATTGTCACTAATAATATCTGCACTTATACACTGCACTACTACAACCATAATGCAAAGCAAGACCAACCAGGATGTGAGGTATCATCATGTGATTTATTTTAAATGAAGCACTGGTTGGAATGCTTTACTACCCGTGAACAAGGTCTGTGAACAGACTGAAACGCGTAGGGTTAAGAGCTTGTCAGGATATGCCATTGCCTGAATAAATACTGAATTTTGAAAAACTCAATTACCGGTGAGGGCGTGTGGAAAAGTTTCTTCAAAGGGAACACTGGAGATAATATATATACATATATATATGTATATATATATTCACTTAAAAAACCATAGGTTTCACACATGTTATAGTTAGCTGGACATGTCACTCGTAAAAAACCATTGAAATTCCCCCGTTATAGTTAGTTCAGATAACTATAACTCGCGCAACCGCAATGCACTGCTGATGACGTCACATATTACATCACTCATGACATGGTCAGTGACATCACTCATGACATCACTGATGACATCATCCTTGTGATAGAGTGGCGGTCGCGCGCACAGTGCTCGCACCGTGTGCGCACCTCGCGATTTTTTGAAAAAAAAAAAAATGTTCTTTTCACCCTTCGGGGTCCTTCAGGGACCCCCTGACAAAGGCTAGGGGGTCAGGAACTCTCTACCCTGCCCCCTTTTCACGTTCTCCACCTTTCTTTTTCACTGTCACACACAAAATGGTGGCCGACACTTCTTGATTTCAACCGATTCGAATGTTGACTGACATGTAACCACCAATCAGAATTACGCTCGCGCACGTTATGGTGCGCGCACCGTGCGCGCTTATAGATATTTATGTACTTTTAACTGCAATTTTCTCAGGAACTACTGAACAGATTGACACCATATATGCAAAAGGCACATGCCTGACCTGAGGACTACCTCTTTGCCAAATTTCAAGTAATTCTGTTCAGCCGTTCGGGCTGTACCTTCGACTAAAGGTCCTATGGGAAAATGCATGGGGAAAACGCGTTTTGTGACCCCCCTTTTTTCTCAGCCCCCGCTTGACGAATCACCCCAAGACTTTCAGGGTAGGAGCTGAGCGGAGCGCCCCATTAGTTTTGAAAATTTCGCGAGGATTCGTCAACCGGCGCCAAAGTTATTCAAAATAGAATTTTCAGATTTCCTATGGAAACTCGGTCCTAACTATAACTATCTACTGGCGACCGCCAGTAGATAATATACACATATATATATGTATATATATATATATATATATATATATATATATATTTTCTAAACTATCAAACTATATATCATACATTATAAATAAAATGCTAATTAGTGTTTACCACAGAAAAACATAACTGATAAAAAATTGGAACTAACCAGTAAATCAAATTATAAACAAATTTTACAGATAAAGCAGACAAACAATTCAATCAAGAATAATCAACTAGGTACTTCAAAAATGACAAACGCTGGAAGATGAGGAAACTCTGCCGGTTTCTTTTACCAGAACCTTAAAGAAGAAATGTATACATCTCAACAACTACCTAACCAAGTAAGTTTTTATTTATATTTAAACGGATCAATATCTGACCAAATCCCAATATGTAAAGCCTAAGCATCAAAAATAAATGTCTTCAGTAATTTATGGAAAATAGGTTGAGAAGGGGTGAAACGCAGGGCAGTTGGATGGGAGTTTCAACGTTTGCCAGTCAAAGGCCTCCTCTTCTTGCTCTGAGAACCCTGGGAACAAGCAGTACCTTTAACACGTTGTATCACAATGATCTACCTTGGTGGTAGGCTGTCAGTCTTCTCCTTTGATATAACGGGCTTTGTGCTCAAAGGCTCTACAGGCAAAGACCAACGCCTTAAATTTAATGCAGTTGGCAATGGATAGCCATGTAGACTGAGAAAGGAGGCTGACACGGACGAATGAGTCGCTATGTTCAAAATTAGACAAGCTGCAGCTTTTGGAATAATCTGCAGGTGTTGCAACAAGTAAGAAGGGTGACCCAGGTCTAAGATTTTTGCTTAACCTGGTTCAGAAGTAACCAAGGCATGAATGATGGTCTTACGATTATCCTCAGGAACCAAATGGAGAATTCTCCAAAGACGTTTTAGCATGAGGAAACAACTAGCAGTAACAGCTTTGACCTGCAATTCAAAAGACAGATTTGAGTCAAAAGTTGAAACATAGGTTTCTTACCATTGAAGATGGAGCAGAGGGGATGCCTAGCTCTGAAGGCCACCAGTTATAAGCATCAGGATAATCGTTAATGCTGAAGAAGAGTATTTCTGTTTTGTCAGAATTCAGTTTAAGGCAATTAATGTTCATCCAATCACTGATAGCTTTTAGGACGTCCTTAAACAAATTTAAGGCTCCCACATCCATCTCCGAAAGGAAAGCAGCAACTGGGTATCACCAGCACAAGAGATCACCCTCAAACTCCATACTTCAACAAGGCCAGCCTGCGGCCCAGATAGACATTAAAGACCCGAACTCTGAGTTACGCCATAGTCAGGTGGTTTGGTGAATGATGTGAAAGGAGAGAGAAATACCACTTGTGATCTGTCTTCCAGATAGGATTTGAGCCAGGTCAGCCATGGACACCCATACTTCACAACAGCCATGGCCGCTGCAGGTAAGACCGGTGGGGCAGTGGGGCCGGCTGGAAAGTGATTTCAAAAGATGACCGCAAGGGAAAATTAAATTATTGATTAATTTTCCCTCTTGGTCATCTCTTGAAATCCCCCAGCCGGCCCCACCACCCCGCTGCTCTTCCCTGCAGCGGCTGCGGCTGCTTCAAAACCTATTCAGAAGAATAGAGCGGGAGACTGTGTCAAAAGTCACCAACAGATCCAAAATGACTACCATCACTAAAATAGGCAACGCAATGAACACATCATTGGCAGTACCTGCAGGGCATGGACTGCTGGAGTCCATGCCGTACAGGTACTGGGGTGCATGCACACAAGGGGGTCCATGTTGTGCCCCCGTGTTCATCCACTTGGAGTAAGCACCTGGTGGCCCTGTAGGGTCCCCTTTCTGTCCTCTTCACCACGGTTTACATGGCATGGTCACCGCCAAGAAAGCCACGACGGAGTGGGAACTCGTAATATGTTTTGCGGGACAGCCGCGGTCCTGCCAAGCATATTGCAGGCTCAGGATGACCAAGCAACTGCCAGGGAATGGTGGTTCCCTGGCGGTTGCAATGGATGTGGTGGTTCCAGGGTGATCCGACAACCGTAGTTGTAATAGGGCGGTCGGGAGACTGCAACAGTAACTCTGGCGATCCATGGACTGCAAGACTCATAATAAGGGCCTAAAACATCTTATGCAAGGTGCTACAGATTTTAAATGTTATATAAACAATCAATACTTCATACTCACATATATTTTTGAGCCATAAAATAAACTATAATTTACTTAAAAACATACTAACCAAAACTACAAACCTATACAATTATAATTAAATATTAACATATAAAATAATATTCTTATCACTATAAATAATTAATATATTAAAAAATATATTTACTACCATTCCTAAACTTTAAACCATAAAATACAAAATAAAATCATAATCCAAAATTAACAATCCAAAATATTTCAAAAATACAACTTTAAAAAGAAAATTACAATATGATTTTTGTATATTCTTTTAATTTTATATTTGCAATAAAATAATTTCTTTTAATTTAATAAAATAATATATTTTAAGAAATTACACATTATTATTGCTTCAATATTAATTTGTATATTATTAAAATAAACAACATTAAATTTATATTAAAATATTCACTTATAAAAAAATCTTTCAATCCTTATCACCAAAATAGCCAATATCCAGCTGCCGAAAATAAATTATAAATCCACTGTTTTTATACATTAATACAACCAAAAAGACCATTTCAATAATTTAATAATTAATGAATTTTCTTACTAAAAACACAATTTAAAATGTAAAAAAAACCATATATGTGCTTGTGACCGACATCATCGCGGAATCGGGATCAATCGACCTCTGGTCGGTGGTCCCGACCACAGAATTATGATACGACTGAACATGGTGTAGTCTGTATACTCCCACTTCCCTATGGGAGCTTGTGCTGCGGCCGTAAACCGGATGTAGCACAAGCGCCCATAGAGAAATGGGAGATTGTGTTCATCCCTGCACCAAGTGGCAGGCACCTTATGGTACCTGCCACAGAGTACAGGGATGAACTGGTGGGCACTGTAGTTGCCCCCTTGGCCCCAAACTGGAGGCCGATAAGATCAGGGCCCCCAAAACTCACTTTCTGGCAGGCTTTTCATGTCAGAAATCCCAGCATGGAAATCCTGTGGGCAATTGAGCATCGTAATTCCAACGGCGGAAACACCGTCCATTGAGATTGGGGGCTGGTCTCTGACTGAATGACTGCCCGGTTTCATTTCCGACCGCCTAGTTTGTAATTGAAACCGACGATCTTGGTCGGAAAGCCTCTGACCTCAGGTTGGAGGCTTTCCAACCGAGATTGTAATAGGACCCTTAAAATCAAACACACTACAGTAAATTACATCCAATATAACACTTAAAATGATATTACACACAGCTATATTTTCTAAATCAATATTTTTCAAATAATATTAAAAACACTTAAAATATTTTTACCTTTGATACTCCTGTTGATGATATTATTGACATCCCTATTTTCTAGACATAATATTTTTGTATCACAATGAATTTTATTCAATATTTTGTCCAAACACCCTTACTTTATGCAAGCATGACTAGAACTAATGAAGCTAGCTGTGTTCATTCGCCAGCAGGATGCAATGTGAGTAGATTTCCCCTGAGCAGAAACTGCCAATTTCATGTACTCATTCAATGAGGTAGTAATAACTACAGTGCTGGGTCCGAGAAACAAAATATGGCAATCTACAATGAACCGATACCAAAGGGGATGATGGACGAAGCGTTTGAGCAAATCAAACACTCACCCCCAGTCAGCTCAAACGTTCCGTCCATCATCCCTTTGGTATCGCTTTGTTCACCCTAAGTTGGCAGGGTATGCCCAGACGTGGGTCCCTTGCTCACTTTGTCACTGGATTCAAGATAGCCTGGCTGATGAGGGTTATGAACCCGAAACCGGTCCCAGGATGCTTGTTTCCGGTCCAGGGAAGACATGGTGTGGCAGTTCGGGCTGGACTGTTCCCATGAGGCACAGGGTCAGACTGATTTGCATATGGCCATGTCCGAACTGGGGTGGTGGAGTGAGCTAAAGAATGATAATGGATTAAACCCAGATCAGTTGACTGTGGGTGAGTGTTTGATTTGCTGAAACGTTCCGTCCATCATCCCTTTAGTATCGCTTTGTTCGCCCTAAGTTGGCAGGGTATGCCTAGACGTGGGTCCCTTGCTCACTTTGCCATTGGATTCAAGATAGCCTGGCTGATGAGGGTTATGAACCCGAAACCGGTCCCAGGATGCTTGTTTCCGGTCCAGGAAAGACATGGTGTGGCAGTTCGGGCTGGACTGTTCCCATGAGGCACAGGATCAGACGGATTTGCATATGGCCATGTCCGAACTGGGGTGGTGGAGTGAGCTAAATAATGATGATGGATTAAACCCAGATCAGTTGACTGGGGGTGAGTGTTTGATTTGCTCAAACGTTCCGTCCATCATCCCTTTGGTATCGCTTTAATGAGCACCAACCCCAAGACTTCTGCCATGCTTAGGTATTATCTTGTGAAGAGGGGTATTGCATAAAATGTTGCGATGAGGGGCAAACACATCAATATTTAAGAGGTCAACACACACCTACTGTTTCCTGACAGAAAACACTCTTTGCACAATGGTCAATTAGGATTTGCATGAATTCACAAAACTGTGTTAATTGTCATCCTATGCATAGGAATAACCTCAAAGTGAGAGATAGAAAAATGTTGCCCATCAAAGCACTGGAGGCATGGTGTGAAACTGAACCACAATGTATAGTTGTGTACAAGATTAGATGCTGGCACACTGACAAAGTGGGGCTGAAAGTGAAGCCACAGTGAGCTCTGCCTCAAGAAATCATTGAGCTACTGCCAAAAGAATTAATGCTAAGAGAAAATGTAGCAGCACTATAAAACCCTCACTGAGAATAAAAGAGGGCTCCATCCCATGCTTAATATGTACTGAGAGTCACAATCAGCATCACCACAGAGTGACATGAGATCTTTATTTAAGAAACAAGAGATCCACAAACAGCTCCAGTCCCTCCAACACCGACCCCATTAGTGACCGTCATTGTCTGTGGATTTCTTATTTTGGAGGAATACTCCTTTATAGATGCAGTTCCTGTTTTACAAAGAAAAATGTGATATACATTGGTAAACAGAAAAAAGGTTTGACTGAAAACTCACAGTTTCGATACAAGTCCTGCTACTGGCTCTGCCATATAATCCTAAGAATGTAATACATATTGGTATGATGCCTATTGCAATAGACATATGTCTGTGGTTAAAAGTGATAATGTGATAATCTTTGTTCATTCCCACTGTACTTATTAAATGAGGTCTAGCCTACCAGTGCAAAAGAGATGTTTACATTATATTTCTTGAAGGATCTGCTACTAAGGGCCTTATTACGATGTTAGGGGAAATTTAGTTGGTGGTTTTGCATACCTAATTAGAATGCGTCCGCATATGGTGCGGTTGTAAACTACCATTTCCCTGTAGGAAATGGGAGTTTGTGTGAAACCCTGCACCGTGTGGCAGGCACATCACGGTGCCTGCCATACGGTGCAGAGATTCACAGGTGGCACCATAGGTGCCCCCTTGGCCCCCAACTGGAGGCCGCAGGGTGAAGGGGACCCTGCTAGGGGCCCCCAATGTCTCTCTCCGACAGGCCTTCCATGTTGGAAAGCCTGACATGGAAAGCCTGTCGGAAACCGACATCATAATCCCAATGGCATAAACGCTGTCCATTGGGAATACGTGCTGGTCTCCGACTGGCTGACGGGCTCCTTGAGCCTATTGGAATCCAGCCAGAATGACTGGCCAGTTTCAGTTTTGACCACCTGCATTGTAATGCGGCGGTTGAAACTGAAACCGCGATGAGGTTCGGAAAGCCTCCGACTTTTCCGAGACTCATCGTAATTGGTCCCTTAATATTAATTAAATTTGTGTTAGGCACGCTACCTCCTTTAACTTTTCATCCTACACATGTTCTGTATCCGTATAGTTTAACATTTATTTAACCTCTCTTTCCTATCTTGTGAAATAATTCAAACGTCCTTGTTATGACACTGACAACACTCAAATAGTCCTGAAATTGGAGCAACCTTCGGGAGTCAAGAAATCTAGACTTTGAGAATACTGATTTGGAACAATAAATGATGCAGATTAACCTATAACTCAACTCATCTAAGACTGAAACTCTCACTTGTGGAACCCAGAGAAATTACTACTCTACACACTGTTACAACATGAATTGGGGCAACCATCAACTACATCAATTTGACTGAAAAGCCCAGCGTAATCATGGACTTGCTTTTTGTGTGAAAGTCAACAAAGTGACAAGAAACTCATCCTATGTAAGGGGAAACCTATAGCATCACCTACCTAGGGTTCTCTAATCAGATATCACAACTGGGTTAAGCAAAAGGCCATTAGATTGGACCTACTAGGAAAAATAGTTGCAAAGTTAGAAATAATTCAGAATGCTTCAGACAGACAGGACCACATCCGTCTTGCTCTCAGAGTACTACTTAGGCTGTCAGGGGCAAGAAGAAGTAGCTACAAATCCCTCTAAACTGCACACCTGCACACTGTGGTATCAATGGACAAGGACCAATTGTATTTTGCAACCAAAGGCAAAATCTTAGGCCAGGAATGGGTTATTTTCTGATAGTTACTCCTTTAAAAACACTGCACTAAAGGCATTTGGTTCTCATAACAGATATGCAAGACTATACACCAAAGTAAAATATTTATCATCAACAACCATGAATAATTCACATGATCAAAAAATACTTTTCCCAAAGCCATGATCACAGTGACCAACAGACCACTACCCTGACTGGTTTGTGTATACCGCGTGCACTTTCTTGTTTGGAGCACACTATCTAGTCATCAAGCACAACATTAATACTCCAAAATATCAAACCACAACACATTCAAAGCTTCCCTTTTATCCATGCACGTCACAAGTCATTTAATATAATACTCCTGTGATGGTTTCAATAAATCTCTTTGGGACCCACAAAAGAGTGGAAAGTGCTGTAGAAATGCGCCAATATTATATAGTAAAATGCAGATCAATTAAAATTACAACGTTATGCTGCATGCACATACTTTATCCTAATCTATTTCTATACTTTATCCTATCTAGTTCTCCATTTCTATTTTATTAATAACATATCGTTCACTTTGAGATGCTACCTTTTTTCTGTGCACAGTGTAGTTGGGAGGTCAATAGCAGACACCAGTCAGTATTTCATAGTAATCAGCATAATGATATTTCAATGTGTCACTTTTGTACTCAGCAATTAAAATAAAACGAGGTCGTATAAATCGAAAAGTTTCACTTACCTATATTGAGAGGGTTGACGTACAGTAAAGGAGATTGGACATGTGCCAGTTCAGTAGTGAAGTCCAGCCACATAATGTAAAGGGAATTTATGTTCACGATAGGTACAGAGCAGTCACACGATGTATACCTGCTGCATTGACACAAGTCACTCGTGAACCTGCCTTCCTGTACTCCAGAAGACTCTTCAATTGATAGATTAGAGCTGCATTAAAAAATACATGTCTTAGATGTTACCATTGAAAAGTATTCAGAATGTAAATCTGCAACAGTAGCATCACCAATCTCTTTCTATGAATGCAATAACTCTTGTACGATACTGCTCTTTGTACAACTGTTTAACCTTGGGTCTGCAAAAACTGTGTGGGAGTACATTTTCTGGACTTTAAAATGAATAATTTACCATTAAAATAAGCTTAATTAGTACTTCACCCATGACCTGAAAAGAAGGAACAATTTGTATAGGCCGCTAATGTGGTCTAGTATTTCATAATTGTGTCAGATGAAAAAAATAAATCAAAGAATAATTCCAAATGCTTTGGACATAAACACATATTTTTGTTAGACATACAGCTCTCTACAACTGTACTTTGAATTTGTTTTGAGTTCAGTACTCATCACTTGTTTGATACAAACATGAATACAGAGCTTCTATGCAATGTCATAAATTTGACCCTGTGATGTTTCTTGTAAGAAATTGGGTTACTGGTTGAGGGGGGTAGACCCCCTACTCAAGCAGTAACCACAATCGTTGTCAGGCTGAAGTCATGGACAAACCCTTAAATTAACCTATGCTCATCCCTCTGCCCCCCATCCCTGGTAGCTTGACAAAGAGCAGTCAGGCTCAACTTAGACGCGATGTGTAAAGTATTTGTGCATACATATTATTCTTTAATAAATAAAGCAAGACAAAAACGTCAAAAATTCAATCGGTAGAACAGGAAATATAAAATTTTAAATATTTTAGTGAAAATAGCGACTAAAAGCACAAAGCACCAATTGTGGGTATTTGGTCCATCTGCACTGGGACAAAGTCAAAATGTTCAGGCCGACAGTGATGAACCACGTGATGGCTACAGGGACCCAGTTAGGCCTGCTGCACAAAAGTAACTTAAATCCTGATAACGAAGCATTGTGAGATCTGGCATCAGTGATGTGTTGTGCAGCTGCTGCAATGCATCGGTTCTAAGGAGCTGCGAAGCTGCAATGTGAGGTCCCGCATCATTGTCCAGGATACCATTCATGAGGGCTTATGATGCAAAGTCCGACGTCGAGGATGGTTTGCACAGTCGAGGAGATGTGTTGTTTCCGAGGAGATGCAAGGCTGTGATGCGGGAAACTGCATTGTTGTTGAGGCTGCTGTCGAGGGATTTTCCATGCGAGAACCTGTGTCAGAGAGGCGTTGCACAGTGGCAGATCCAATGTGGGTTGTGAGGTTTACACAGAGTTGTTGCGCTGGGTGAATCCTTGAAGCAGAGACAATGCTTCAGTTGTTCTCGGGATTGAATCGTGGAGCAGAGGAGATGCGTTAATTCTGCAGGACTCACCGATGGACTAACAGAGCACCTTCAGGCTCACTTCCAAGGGTCCAGGACATGGGTGGTACCACTTGGCAGGGTACCACTCACAGATTGCAGAGTCCAGGTGCTGGGTTCAAGGTTGTTGGAGCCTTCTATCCCTGTGGCTCTAGTCAGGAGGCCAGCCAACTAGCTCTTGGTGTCACTCCCGGGGTCCTGGGTTTAACAGATGCAGGTCTAGTCCTTCTCACCCAGGCACGAGAGTAGCAGACAGCAGGTCAGCACATCAAGGCAGCAATCCTTCAGAGAAGCTGTTCAGCAGAATGGCAGTCCTCTCAGCAACACAGCAGTCCTTTTTCCTGGCAGAGTATCCATAGGTTCAGAAATTTACAGAAGAGTTGGTGTCTGAAGTCCAATATTCAAACTGGGCCTAGCTTTGAAGTGGAAGAAGATTCTAGAGGTTTCACTTTGAAGTCCACAAGATTCATGCCTTCCTTCCCTGGCTCCAGACTAACTACAGGAGGGTATGTAGCCCATTGTGTGGAGGCAGGACTCAGCCTATTCAAGTGTAAGTAGGGCCGTGATGATGATGATGATAGATTTATAAAGCGCAACAAATACCCTACTGTGTCTAGGCGCTGCTCTTAGAACGTACGGATCTAGCTGGAGTAAGTTAAGATTTATGCCTTGGAAAGTCATGTTTTTAAGCCCTTTCTAAATTTTAGCAGGTTATTCTCTTTTTTAAGCGATGTTGACAGAGAGTTCCACAGTTTAGCTGTTGTGGTGCTGAAGCTCCTGCCACCCTTCCTAGTCCTACTTACTCTAGGGACAGCAAGATTTCCAAGTTCGGCTGACCTGAGGGACCATGCTGGAATACATGGCTTAAGGTTGTTTGCCAGCTGCGTTGGCCCCAAATTATTCAGCAATTTGAAGGCAATATAGAGTGATTTAAACTGTTTCCATTTTGCTACAGGCAACCAGTGCAGATGGGATAGAGATTTGGAAGCAGAATCAAATTTGGAGATTCCTAGGAGTACTCTTGCTGTTGCATTTTGAACAGTCTGCAGCTTTTGGATACTGCGTTTAGAGGTGCTGGTAAAAACAGCATTGCAGTAATCCAACCTAGATGATGTCAGTACAAATACCACCATTTGTTTCTTAAATCCATAGGAACTGAGGGAAGTATCTTCCTCAAACTTTTAAGGATATAAAAGCAAGCAGAGGTGATGAAGTTGGTTTGCGCTTCAAAGAAAAGCTTAATATCAAAGATTACTCCTAAGTTTTTAGCTTTAGGTGCTGGTGTAGGTAAAGGACCAAGTTGGACCAGCCACCAACTATCTGTCCAAAATGAAGAATTGTTGCCAAATACCAGAACCTGAGTCTTGGATGAGTTTAACTTCAGACAATTGTCTGTCATACAATTGGCTATATGTCTCATACAGTCAAGAAAACTGGTGGCTGTGGGACTGAATGAGCGGCTCACCGACACAATTATCTGGGTATCGTCCACATACGATACAAGGGCAAAGCCATAGCTTTTTTATCAATTTGGCCAGGGGAGTGACATAGAGATTGCAAAAAGTTAGACTCAGGGAAGATCCCTGAGGAACTCAACAAGGTAGCAAAAAGGAGGGTGAAGCATAGTTTCCCAGCGCTACCAACTGAGACTGCTCAGACAGAAAGGAACCTAGCAGGGAGTGCCCCTTATCCTTAATCCCAATGAAAGCTAGATGGACTAACAGCAGCTCATGATTAACCTTATTAAAAGCTACTGATAAATCAAAAAGTATTAGGGAAGTGCTCCCCCCACCATCCAAAGTCTGTCTGAGCTCCTCAGTTGCCATGATAAGAGCCAGCTCTTTGCTATGGTAAGCGTGCAATCCATATTGGGAGGGGTCCAGAATTGCATTTTCATTAACAAAGGAAGACAGTTCAGTGTTAATGGCTTTCTCGATCACCTTTATGGGAAAGGGACGTTTTGATATAGGTCTATAGTTGAGGGTCTCCTTAGCATCCAGATTAGGTTTCTTTAGTAAAGGAAGTATGGAGGGTTTCTTCCCCTCCATTGGAAAATGCCCTGATGTGAACCTGGCGTTAAAAATAGCTGTGAGGGTAATAGCTATAATTTCCGGAGACAAGAGCAAAATTTTGGGGGGACAGGGGTCTGAGGGAGAAACAGATTTGATTGCACCATTTATTTTGGTTGTCTGTTCGATAGTCAAGGCAGTGAAGGATTGGAGGATTGGGGTTACTGATCCTGCTGTAGACTGTATCTTGTTGATGCCCATCTCCACCTTTCCATCCTGTCAGTGAGGACCCATCCAGGCACTCAATGACTAAAGAACGGAAATTCCAATTTTCTAAAAGTGACATTTTCAAAATTGCTATTTAAAATCTGACTTCACCTTAAAAGAGCATGGATTTGTCATTCCAATTCCAAAGACACCAATCATTAGTTTGTTACTTGTTCCCATTTGGAAGTTACAGCTTAATACATGTAATACAGTAACTCTAATGTTATACTATGGGAGAAGTAGGTCTTGCAATATTGAAAAACAAATGTAGGAGTTTTTCACTACCAGGACATGTAAAACTCAAAATGACATGCCCTACTTTTAGGTACATTACACCCCACTATGTGGGATGTTTAGGGCCTACCCTAGGGGTTACTTATACGTATTACAAAGGAAGGTTTGAGGCTGGCAAAAGGTTTATTTTGACAGGTCAAAATTGCAATTTATTACAGGCTGCAATGGCTGGCCTGAGTAGTGTTTAAAGGGCTACTTAAATGAGCAGCACAATCCGAGCTGTAGGCCCACTAGTAGCCTTTAATTTACAGGCCCTGTTCACATGTAGCACCACTTTACTAGGGACTTATAAATACAGTAAATATTAGGGGTGGGCGGAATTTATGTAGTCGTGCTATGCAAAGGTCCGTGAAACGGTAAAAAATCTCCGCGAGCATGCAAAAGCTTTGCGAACACGCGGAATTGCTTGCTCCGCCCGTTCGCGATGCTTTTTTCATGTTCGCGATCGCTGTTTGCGTGCTCGGGGTGAAATATCTTGCGAACACGCATTTTCAAAGTGCGAACAAGCACAAAATTCCGCGAAGCCGTGGAATTTTTGCCAATTCCACGTTCTCCGTGGAACGCAAAATTACCCAAATTCCGCGAGCGTAACGGAATTTACCGTCCAGGCTAAGTAAATATGCCAATTGGGGATAAGCGAATGTTACCACTTGTTAAGGAGTGAGCAGATGCACTTTAGCACTGATTAGCAGTGGTAAAGTGCTCAGAGTCCCAAGGCCATAAAAAACCAGACCAGTAAAAATAAGAGTGGTGAAGGCAAACATTTTGGTGGATTGCCAACCTAAGGCTGATAGGCCTAACACTTCTGCAAACATTTAATATTGCACATTAAATCATGTTCAGGTTTATGTTAAATTCCACGTTCAGCGTTGGCTGTGCTACTCTGACCTGCATTTTTCAAAGTTAAGGTGGAGGATTCTTAAAAACAGGAATAGGCTTCAGATCGCCCGCTTTCTTCTTTTCATACACTGTTCTGTAGAAATACTGTTTTATTTAACTTGAATGGCAATGCCTTCTGAACCATTCTTATGGGTTAAAGATGAGTTAATTTCTCTTGGGACAACCAAGGATAGAGACAGTTATAATAAACTAACCTGGTTGAGATGATGATACAGAAATGACTCTGTTCTAAATTTGCCATGGAGGCAATTCTCATCAAAGTATTTGTAGATGAAAATTACAGGACTTGGACACAGTACCCATTTGGGCATTAAGAGAGGATTGTACATATATGTAATTGTACAGCACAAATGGAGCACTGAACATTGTCTTGCAAGGAATACAACTTGAGATAACTAAGTGCAACTTCCTAAATGTAGGAGGTATCTCTTCTTGTAATTTCAGTCAGGAAAGCAACAAATCAAGTTCATTTAATAGGCTGGTTATTAATTCCACTTGCATCTTTTTGGATCACTGTTGGTATTGAATAGCTGCTTTGAGTTTTAGAATAGGAGGTGTGTCATTTAGTCATCTCCTTTTTACGATTCTTTACCTTGAGCTATGTAATTCCACTACTGTGGGTATTGAAAAAACATTTGTTTGTTATCTTTAACACCAAGTGTGGGGCTGTAATACACATACTTGAAATTGATGCAGTAGATCTACCTCATCATTCAAAGCTCTCAGTTTATTGTCAACCTTAAAGTGTATAGGAGGAAGATCCAGCTCCCAGTTCATCATGTGCATGTCACCACAAACTGGAATTTCAGTCTTGTTAGCATTTCACTTGAAGATGTTTTGTTTTGCTGAGGATAAAATAGTCATCAATCATCAGGTCCCAATATGAAGAGGGCAGCTGGTGTGATGTTTCAGTTATAGAAAATAGGTAGCACCCACATATGGCAAAACTGGAAATCAATTACTCTCAATCAGTCTGACTAGTGAGCCAAACCAAGCACTAAACTGAGTCAGACTTAATGGAGCACACAAGAGAGACTTCGCAATGGAGATAGTTAGGCAGCAGGACTCACTGGAAGAGATTACTGAGAAGGAGGTCATTCATTTAGCACCACTCAGTCCACTTCCACCTTTCACAGGTGACCAAGGAGGATAGCATTGTTCACATTATGAAAAGCAGTCAACAGATTGATCAATATAAGTCTGCTGATCTGGCAACCATCTACCACCTAAAATATTTCATCCCTCAAAATCAATAGGATCAATTCTGTCCAGAGGTCTGAAGAGAATGCAGGAGTTCATTGTCCAAGAGATTCCTACAGCTGATGCAACACAACATTCTCCAAACCATTTGCTAAATAGGGCCCCTTTCAGATTGTAGAATAGTTATCTGCTTGTTCTGCATTAAATGTACAAAGCCTGGGAGATATTGTCTGGTAAGAGTTAAAGGATCAAATCCCTAATTTTCTAAAGTTTGATGTTCAAAACTTTATGCTTTCTAAGCATACTGTGTGGACCACTAAGATTACCGATGCTGTTCAATGTTGCAAGCACTCATCTTTTGTGCACAAACAGCAGTTCAGGGAACAAGGGGTTGTCTTTGTGCTTAATGCTGACTTGATTGTTGTTTGAAGAATTTTGCACATTAACAAGCCAGATATTGAGCGGTGACAGAATGGTCTTTATTGATAGGATTAAAAACAATACTCAATTCAACCACATGCATTCCAGCAACATGGTTTCCCTGGGTTGGTTGCCCAAGTAAAACCATGAATGGTATTAGAAGTGATGTATACAAAAGGAGGGTTTGGAAGAGAAGACCTCAACTGCTCCTCCAGCTCCACTGTGTGATGATGTTTGTGTGAGGCTCCCCTGATTTTCTCTGAGAGAATGGAGGCTGTGATTTAAATATGATTGCGGTGGGCCACACAAATTATATCACTTTCCACTCATATTAAAAACTGATAGAACTAACCAGCAGGAGGCTTGTACTCCGAATGACAGGAGCAATTAATTTACATTATTTGCAAAGCTGACACTACATCCAGAAAAACAGCAGATAACTAGTAATATAACAGTGTTACAGGACAGGAAAATACTTTTAGCAACTAGGAATGCAAAAGTAGATATAGAGATATTTAATTACATGTTGCTATTTCATTGTCTCTCTTCAATGACTGTTTAATGCCCATCATGCCTTCTTTCAGAGTTTTATATAGCGCGAACTAGACCCGAGATATCGGGTATCAGAGCTGTTTACACGAGCATCAGTTTTGTTACAGAAAGACACAATAATAATTGTTAGGCACAGGGAGATTAAGTGATTTGCCTAGAATCACAGGATGTTGAGTGTCGTTGCCGAGACTCGAATCCTTTTCCCCAGTTTCCAGGTCGACTGCTCTAGCTTTGAGGCTACATCCTCTCCCGTTGGTGGTGTGCAGTTAACATATTAGAATCCTAAGGAATTCCTGCAAACAATACCAATCCACTACCATTATTGAATTTATTGCGGAGTATTGTTGAGGAGGTGTAGAGGGTGGCTGAAAGTATGCAAAAAGTGGGCTAAGTTTGTAGCTAGAGAGATGCAGAGTAATATGTTAAATGTATTTGATGAGGATGAAGTAAAGTGGGCGAGTGCGTGCTCATTGTGGGTGAGAATAATTAATGAGAATATGCAAAGTGAGGCCAAGGTTAGGCAAAATGTGGCTGTGAATGGTAAAAGTATGGTTAAAAGTTAGCAGAATGTGACTGAAGGTGTGAAGAGTTATGTTATGTTATTGGCCATTTCTAAAGCGCAAGTTCACCGGGGCGGTCTCTTGGCGCTAGGTAACTGATACTTCATTGAACCATTGTTACTGGTAAGCCTGTTTAAAGAGCCAGGTCTTCAAAAGTTGCCAACATTTGGTGTATTTGGAAGTCTGCCTAATCTCCAAAGGTAGTGTGTTCCATACTCGAGGGACCATAACGGAAAAGCTACGCCCTCCAGTCCTGTGTTTCTTAAAAGTGGGAATGATCAGGTAGTGGAGGTGACTGGCTCTCAGTTCTCTAGTCCGACAGTATTTCACGATCCGAGATTTCAGCTCCGGGCAGGTCATGTGTAACACCTTAAGCGCTGTACAGCATACTTTAAACTTAGTTCTCTACGCCACTGGCAGACAGTGGAGGTCCTTGGTTACCCGCGAGATGTGCCCCTCTCTGGGCAGGTGAACTATCAGCCTAGCGGCCTGATTTTGAATTAGCTGGAGCCTCCGCAGAAGAAATTTCGGGAGGTCCAGATAAAGGGAATTCGCGTAAACAATTCTGGACATAACTAAAGCCATGATTACTTGAACCAGGGCCTCCCTCGTAAGGAATTTTCTAATCTTTTGTATGCGTTGCAGTTGAAAAAAGCAGGCAGAGCTGCACTGACCTGCTGTTTGAGTGAGGCATCCTCATCGATAATGACCCCCAGGCTTTTTACTGCATTTTTGGGAGTGGGTGCAGAGCCCATCTCACTGGGCCACAATGTGGGATTCCAGCAAGCAACCCTATTCTTAGTGAGAACTATCTCAGGGATGAGTGTCAGTAATTGTGCACAGAATGGGGGTTTAACATGGCAGACATGAGAGGGTTCATTGTTAGTTACCATATACATTTCACGCTTATTGATATTGGTGTAGGCTATTAGAAAAGCTGGTTCCAGGTGTCACAAGGCAGGTCAGGAGATATGGTTTATTGTTTATGGCTCAGCAGGCACGGGGGACGATAATCTAAACCCACTTGTGCTGGGTAGATCTGAGAGAAGGAAATGCTGGCAGTCATCACAGAGTGTCCTGGGAGTGAGGCTTCATGTTTGTGGGGAGTGCAATACAAAATGGCGCAACAATGAAAACCTGCATTTACCAGCAGTCCCTGAACTCACATGCTGTTTGGAGAAGGTGGGAGCCATCTGGGAATGTAGTGTATAACTTCCTTCATGTTTCACAGCGTGCTTGCTAAGCAATGGTGATACAATGTTGCTGCAGCTAGGACCATGCTGTACAGATTGAGGCTTTGCCTGTGCAAAGAACAGTTCCATCCTTTGGAGTTTGTTGGAGGGCATTTGGGAACAAAGATAGGAATTATGAAAATCAAGGGGTAGTGCAGAAAACTAACTTTGAACCATTTTTAAAATTTAATCCTGAACTTTAAAAGACTGTAATGTTGTATTTAATGTAGGTTGGATCCTGTGATGGAACAGGACATCAGACAATTTTAATGACAGGACAGTTAGACATGACATGTATATATGACATGCTTTAGGTTCTTTTATGAAATAACAGAGAAGATTTGTTGTAAGTTGTCTCATATATTTACTTTAAAAAATGGTGCACTGCCAAGCCCTAGAGCATGTGGTAAGTCCTGAATGACATTCCAGTAGGAGTCAAATTATTTTAGCCTCACTTAAAGTTCAGGAAGCATATATTTTTTAAAACATTTTCTAGGTCGGTAAAGAATAGATTTTAATTAGGAAATAGCCAGCTTTTTAGCCACACGTTCATGAATATGACAGATCATTGCTCTCTTTCACAAGGAGAACAAAATATTGCTGAAGTCAAGGAATCATTTTTATGTATTTGTATATTTATTTATTTACTTATGTATTTATAAAGATGGTATTTGCCAGGGTATCTTTGTGCTTTGAGTCCAAAAACTGACTGATATCATTTTGTTACAGTTAGCATGAATTATATCATACCAAACATTTTTAGACATCAAGAGGTTAATGACCTACAAACACTTAGGGCCAGATGTAGGTAATCCATGAATACCGAATTCTTAATACCGAATTTTACCGATTCGGTATTAAGAAATCGGTATTTCTTATGTAGGTAATGAATCGGTGAAAAATACTGATTCCTTAATATTCCTTATTACCGAATCGGTAATAAGGAATACCTACCCATTCATTCCTATGGGCTTGGAGGCCCATAGGAATTAATCTAAAGCCATTCTGTATTAGTGATTCGGTATTACCGAATCGGTAATACTGGGAGGTATTTCAAGAGTGCCAGGATGTCCAAAGGACACCCTGTTGCACCCCTGAGGGCCTCCGCAACCTCCCACGTCTATCCTGACTTAATCCTGATTTATTTGACGGGCTTTTGCTGATGAACTTGCGCTGAGGTGCCACCCGTTTTCCGGGTTCGGATCAGACGCCGGGAACCGGAATGGTTGCGCTCCGAAGTTTGCGGCCTGCTCTTGCCTTGGTCCCGATCTCGAGTTGGTGAGGTGCCCGGGTACGAAGTGAACAACAGCGGCATGCTGGGCTCGACCTGCCACGTACCCCGCACTTTCACTTTTGTTTTCAAGCCTGTGTTCTGATATCGGCTGAGAGACTTTGGTGCTTCAGAGGGGCGCAGATGGCGGAGTGCCTGGCCTGACTCTCGGACTATACTTGGGCCTCCTGTCTGTAACGGCCGTGTTCAATTGCAGTAGCTACCTGGTTTTTGTTCCTGGTGCTGGCGGGTGCCAACTTTGGTGGCCTCCGGACGATGGCGGCTAGACTAGACGGAGACAAATCGAAATCCAAGTCATCTCGGAGGGGAGCCTATACTCAGGTCAATAACATGGATCGTTATGCGCAGACAAAGGGATCCCCTAGTGGCTCGCATAAATCGCCTGAGAGGTCCAAAGAGGTCTCGGGCCCTTCGTCAGAATTGACCTTGCTGGACGTTATGGGCGCCATTGAGGAGATGAAGGCTGCTGTGGGTCAACAGTTTGATACCCTGGCTCATAAATTGGACGCGGTCCTGATCGATGTGAATTTGGTCAGGGCAGACCTATCCAAAACCAACGAGCGGGTTGACTCTTTGGCTCAAGCTGCGTCGAGCCTAACTGTGGACGTGGCTGCCCTGCAGACGGAGTTCCGTAGGTTGCGGCTAGCCAATGACCAGACGGACCGTCGACTTGAGGACTCCGAGGGCAGGGCTAGACGCAACAATGTTCGTATCATCGGAGTGCCGGAAAGGTCGGAGGACTCTGCTACCGACCTTTTTGTGGAGGATCTGGTGATCAATCGTCTCGCGCCCAAGGGACTGAGCAAGTTCTTCGCGGTGGAGCGGGCCCACAGGATTCCGGGTGGTGCGCCCCATGTGGGTGCTCCCCCGCGGCCTATAATCGCTCGGCTCTTTAACTTTCGGGATAGGGATGCTATCCTTCAGGCGTCGAGGGTGGCCGGGCCGCTGAAGTTTGAGAACTCTAATATCAGTTTCTACCCGGACTTCACGCAAGCGGTCCAAAAACAACGGCTGGGATTTTTGAGCGTCAAACGGCGCTTGAGGGACATGGAGCTGAAATATGCGATGTTATTCCCGGCCAGGCTGCGGGTTGAGTTCCGGGGTCGCTCAAACTTCTTCGACCGGCCGGAGGCGGTTGGAGACTGGTTGGATGCCCTGCCTCGGGGACAGGATCGGGACGGCCAGATGGCGGAGAGCGGAGAGGGTTTGGTGCAGCAGGACTAGAACTTGGTTCCTGGGGATGGACTGGACTGGTGACGTTTGGTACCTTGGCTCAACTGGACTCTAGTTTGTGATACTATGCCCTTCAAACGCTTGGAGGTGGTGGGGAGCTTATTGGGGCCTTTTCCTCCTTCTGGGGTTCTTTCTGTGGTGTATGTTAGGGCGACAGGCACACTGCGAGTTGGGGGGGCTGGTTGGGCTCATGCAGGGGTGCAGGGAGGGGGGAGTTGTGGTTTGGGGATGGTGGGGGAGGGGGGGTGTTGGGGACTGTTTGTTTGTTTCGCAAGGCAATGTGAAGTTCTCTGCTGACTTGTCCGGGTTGTGCTTTCTGGGATGTGGGTATCATGCACGGGAGTGGGGTGGGAGTAGGGGATTGAGAATCCTTTCGTGGAATGTGAATGGATTGGGGGACAGGATCAAGCGCGGGGTGGTGTTGCAGTATCTGAAACGGATTTCGCCCGACATTGTTTTCCTGCAGGAGACATATTTGATTGGGAACTCCTTCCATGCCCTGAATAGGAGGGGCTATCGCCTTGCCGCTCACTCTGGTTTCACTTCTGGCTCAAGGGGAGTGGGTATTTTGGTTCGTACCTCTCTCCCATTGGAGGTGGATGAGGTGCTTCACGATGATAGGGGGCGCTATGTGGCACTGGTGGGGCGATGGGAGGGTAGGATTGTTTCGCTTGTTGCTGTTTATGTGCCTCTGGGGTTACAGACGGCTACGTTTGCTGATTTGGGGCGTCTGGTCCTGGGACTCCCTGGGGGGGTTCTGGTGTTGGGGGGTGACTTTAACGCTGTTGTATCCGGGTTGGAGGACCGTCGCCCCCCCAGGGATCTCCCTAGGGCTCAGGCCTGGTTGGGTGGCTTTCTGGACACTTTGGGACTTGTAGATTGTTGGCGATTGATGCACCCGGAACAGGCGCAATACACCTTTCACTCGGGGCCCATGGGAGTCTCTCGAGACTTGATTACATGCTCGTGCCGGCGATCCAAGCTGGGATGATTGGGGAGGTGCGTCATTTGGCCCGCGGTATTTCTGACCATTCCCCAATATGGCTGCAACTGAAGGTTGTCCCTGGGGCGGAGGGGAGAGTAGCGCCCATTAACCCCTGGTATTTGCGCAACCCTAAGATCCGCGCGGGACTGGTCAAGTCCACAGATCACTACTTCAATGATAATGTGGGGTCGGTGTCGTCGGCTGTCTCCCTATGGGAGGGTTACAAAGTGGTGATCAGGGGGCAGGCCTTGTCACTTATTTCCCATGCTAAGAGGTGCGGGAGAGCAGAGGTGGTTCGCCTGGAAACTGAAATAGTTGAACTGGAGGAGGACTTGGAGCGGGGTGTCACTGACGAGAAACTGCACGTTCTCAGCCTCAAACAATCAGATTATAGAGCGCTAGTCACGGATGCCGCTAAAGAAATGAGTAGAGAGCAGCAAGGACGACTGTATGAAGTGGGGGATAAGGCCGGAAAGTTGATTGCTTGGTTGGATAAGAAGGAGAGAGCGAGCAGGGTGGTGCCCGTTGTGGAGAGAATGGATGGAGTGCGTGTGACTGACCCTGTGGAGATTGTTGACTGCTTCGCGGATTATTTCCGCGGGGTATACTCTCCGGCTTCTGTGCGTTCGGAGGAGGATTCTCATCTGTTGCTTAGAGACATTGCATTGCCAACCCTATCGGAGGCTGATGCAATCCTGATGGAGGCGAAGTTGTCGTCTGATGAGATCGCCTTGGCCACTCGCTCGATTGCGTCTGGTAAGGCTGTGGGTCCTAATGGTCTTCCCATGGAACTCTATAAGTTGCGTCCCGATAAGATAGCGCCGTATCTTCGGGACATGTTTTTCGCGGCACGTGCGGCGGGCTTCCTCCCCCCTGACCAACGTCTCGCCACCATAGTTGTGATACCTAAAGACGGGAAGCCGCGAGATCGCTGCGCCTCTTATAGGCCCATTTCGCTGTTGAATGCAGAACCCAAAATTCTGGCTAAGGTACTGGCTAATCGGCTGGTCCGGGTCGTGGGCGACTTGATTCATCAGGATCAGTCCGGTTTTATACCCAATCGGAATACCGCCCTGAATTTGAGGCGGTTGCACGGCGTGCTTGCTAGAGCGGAATACATAAGCGAGCCGGCCATCTTGGCATCTTTAGATGCTACTATGGCGTTCGACACTCTGGAGTGGCCGTATATTTGGGCCGTGTTGGCGAAATTCGGGTTCGGCCCTGAGTTTATTGGTTGGGTAAAGTTACTATATGCTGACCCACTGGCTCAGGTTGTGGTGAATGGTAGGGTGTCGGCTCCCCTCGCACTGGGGAGAGGTACGCGGCAGGGTTGTCCGTTATCACCTCTTCTCTTTGCACTTTCCTTGGAGCCTCTCGCCGCCTGGTTGCGTTGGGAGCCGTCTCTGCGGGGCATTAGATGGACGCCGGAGTTTGAGGACCGTGTCTCCCTTTACGCGGATGACATCCTTCTGTATCTTACCTCTCCCCGACAGTCGCTAATTGTATTGGTGGATGTATTGAATTCTTTTGGTTGCAACTCTGGCCTGGTCATCAACTGGGCCAAGTCATGTGTTTACGTCCTCTCGGGTGAGGCTCCCCTTCTGCCGCGGGATTGCCCTATCCAGATTGCCACATTGGGGTTCAAATATTTGGGAATCTTTATCTCTCTGGATCCTGCGGTCCGCTACGAGCGGAACCTTCTCCCTCCCCTCCAGCGATTGAAGGCCGACGTCGCGAGGTGGCGACGACTTCCGCTCTCACCGCTCGGACGGGCGGCATTGTTTAAAATGATGTCGCTGCCTCGCTTCTTGTACGCTTTGCAAAATACTCTAGATGTTGTGCCGGCCCGTTATTTCCGTGAGGTGGAGGGTCTTCAGCGCCAACTGTTTTGGGACGGGCGGCCGCGGATCGCTCTCGCCAAGTTGACGCTCCCTTGGTATGACGGGGGGTCGCCCTCCCCGATATTAAAAGATACTATTGGGCGTCTCAATTGGCGGCGGTGAACCACGGGATATACGGTCCCGCCTTGAATCCGGCCTTCGAGATGGATAAATTACTACTCCCGGGTGGGGATTATAATAGGGCGCTGTATTCGGTGACCCCGGATGCGCGGTTGACAGGACCCACGCAGGTTGCTGTACGTGTGTGGCACGCGGCGAATGCTGCGATGGGGTGGAGGGGTCGCTTGACTCGGGCGACGCCGTTGTATGCCTCCGAGCGGCTGGGTTGTTTGTGGAACACGAAAGGCTTTGACAAATGGGATATGATTGGTATATGTAAGGTGGGTGACCTTTGGGCGAAGGGGTCTTTTAAAACGTTTGAAATGCTTAAAACTGAATACAACCTAAATGATAGAGAATACTTCCGGTATGCACAAGTCTACCATGCGCTGTGCTCGGTCTTTCCGGACGCTGCTGCTATCCCCGAACATTCCCCGCTGGAGGATAGAGTGTTGGACGGCTATGTGCCCGACAGCACTATTTCTCTGATCTACAAAAAACTTATTAATGATCGCGCGGACTTGCTAACCCGTCTGCGGGAGGCATGGACGGGCGACGGCTTGGAACTGGACGATGAGGACTGGGTAGCGGCGGTGGCCTCCCCGAAGGAGGTGGCGATCCCGGCCCGCTTACAATTCGTACAGCTGAAGATCCTCCACAGAGTGTATGTCACGGGGCCCGGTTTGCTACGTATGGGTTACTCGATGGATGGAATGTGTAAGCGTGGATGTGGCCTGTCGGGTACCTTTCTTCACATCCTATGGGAATGTTTGGAGGTTGTGCTATTTTGGAACGGTATCCACGCTGTTATGGAGGAGGTCACGCACGTTGCTCTGTTGCCTGAGGCTAGGAGGTGTTTGTTGAATGTCTGGGAACCGAATGACTATAATGTGGCACAGACGCAGTGGGTGACCTTGGGGTACATGGTGGCTAAGCGTAACATTGCACAGCTGTGGGGTTCCCCGAGGCCGCCCACGGTCGCGGTATGGAAGGAGAACATGGACTGGTGTATGTTTAGGGAAAAGACGGTGTATGTGGCGAGAGGCAAGCCTGGGAAATGGACTAAGGTATGGGGTCCATGGAACTCATATCGTGGGTATATCTGCACCCCGCCTCTGCCGTTAGAGGTCGATATTGCTTTGTCCCCCTAGCCACGCATTCTGCGGGATTGTGTGAGGTGTGTTCCATGCTTTGTTTTCCCGCTGCCCCCCACTTCCACTTCCTGTCAAGAACTGCTTTTGACACTGTCCGTTGTCCCCCGTCCTGGGAAGCGCACGCTGCTATTTTGGACTCTCATTGCCTTGAGTGTGTTTTGTGTTTAATTAAAAATGAAACTGTTTTTGATTGCTTTTGGCCTATGGCCACAGCCTGTTGCATCTACCTACGGACTGCCGGAAGCCTCGCCTCTGGTTCATTTGACTGTGTGGCGTTGCATTGCGGGCCCTCGGGCTCTATAGCGGCCGGCCTTGGTGGTTGTAGGCCCTTGTATATATCTTATTGTATAATAAAGGTTTCTTTAAAAAAAAAAAAAAAATGAATTTTTAAAGGAATTAGTTAATTACCACCAACTTGAAGTTGGTGGTAATTAGCGAATTCTTAAAGCACATAAGCACTCTTTTATGTGCTTTGTACATTGCATTTACCGGATCGGTAAATACCGATTCGGTATATACAGATTCGGTAAATACCGAATCATCACCTACATTAGGATTGGCTAAATACCGGTCGTTAACCCTGAAATGTACCGAATTTCGGGGTTACCGACCGGTATTTAGCCACCTACATCTGTCCCATAGTACTATAATGGCCAGCAATCTGACACCTAAGCATGCAAATATGTTATGCATGTCATCCAAACTAGATTGCTATTTTATCATCTAGTTGGAAAAGTAGAATCAAAGGATTGTGTTTTTTTGTGGATTGAAATACATTCAGATAGTAAGAGTGAAAAGAATAGTATCAAGTGAGGAAACATCCAATTCATGGCTAAAATAAAGATAAGAAAAATTAAAAAGAAGACAATATCCAGAAGTTATTTTTTCTAAAGCAAAAACAATAGTGATGTACACATAGAAAAAGGATATTAAGGACATGCAAATAAAGTCAGAACTAATTAAACAATGTTCTAATATAGAGGATGGTGTTAGCATCCAAACAAAGGAACCTATCCATGTGGGAACGTATTATTAAAACCATACATCCAGAAAGTGTGAAGAAAATAAAAAAAAATTGGACATGTGCTTCTGAAAATTTGATGAGCTTAAAAAGTATCCTTTTGTACTTGTATGTAATGGACAGACTTTATATAAATTAAAGTTACAGTATTTAAATCAACTATTAGTGTGGCAGACATGAAATAACTTTTGACAAAACATTTTACTTTAGAGACATAAATTCTTTCCATTAAGATTCCCGATCTGTGAATTGTTAGGAAGGCCAACTAGAAGAAAAGATAGGTACAAATTGTTACTGCTAGGAGAATTAATTTTGGTGTATAAAATATCAGGAACGAATAACTAAAAGAATAGAAGCTGTTTCTGTTAAATAATGTAAAATACACATAGGTTAATTCACTTTCAGTATTTAAGCATGGCCGCGAGAAAGTTCCATAGGCTTGAAGAAAGGCACTCCCGACTTGGGCACAGGATGCAACAGTTGGAAGGAAATGACACACTATTTCTAAAATGGTAGCCACACATGCATGATAATGAACATGTTGGAGGAATAGAATGAGGGGAGAGGCCTTGCTATGGTTTTAATGAATTGTGAGAGTAGTAAGCAATTCTGCGCGAAAGAAACTTATTTTGAAGTTGAAATATCCAATGGAGGGTAAGTGAAAACAATCATACTTAGACAAATGATGTTCTATGTTTATTTGTAGTATAAGTTCATGTGGTTTAAAATATAGTCCTGACCAAAGACAGAAGATTCCAATGAAGCCTATTGAGTGCTGGATTTAACGGTATGAGTTAAATATTATTTCAAACTCTAAAATCACTTATGAATCAGATACGCTGCAACCAAAAGGAAAATATGTGTTGAAATTAACTTGTTGTGGGGAGTGCCTTAAGCAGGTTTGGATCCATCCCACATTAATTATATTGGAATTGCGAGCTGGGGAAGAGGTGCAGGGAGGATTGGCATGAGAAAAGCAAGAAGAGACAGAGGTTCAAATGGCAGATTCATAGGTAGCAGCTTTGGGTGTGCTAGGATTGGCTGATCCTAAATGCTATAATCTGTACCCGGACCTCTGTGACCTCTGCAGGGCATGAAATGTTACTCTAGATTTCGGTTGCATCCTCCGAGAACAAGTTGTATCTTCTAAGTTGCCAAATTCTGAATATGGAGCTGATAGATACAGGGTAGGACAAATCGATTCAAGATCCAGCTGTGGCTCATTCAATGGATTGGAAGTGTTAGACCATCTACCAAAGTGGAGAACAGGCTGAATTTAACTGTAAAGAGCCGGAATGCATCTCAATAGCTTGACTGGTGAGTAGATGGACATCTTGCACTCGCTGTGCCTTCCAGGATCTTGGAGACTTTCCTCCTGTTGCTTTGATGGAGCGGGTTACCAGCTCGGGTTACACACACATACCAAATACTCACCTGGGCCCATAACATTCATACCGATAAGCTAGTAGAAACCCGCTGTCATCAATTTTGAGATTGTACCTGTAATTTGATATTCACCTTTACCAAATCTTACCAACTCGATTTTCCTGTCAATAAATTTCCTTTACTCAATGAATCAGGTTGCTGAGTTAGTTTAAGGTAGAAATGACATTTACTTTCTTTCGAAATGACCAGAAACTCATAAAGTTTTAAAATCTTTATATAAGCAATAATTTTGTGAGTCATAATCAATTACAGTCAACACCTTCTTCCTTCAAGAAGAGATTAAAATTCAATAAATCTAGTCACAATAAAAAGATCAATGATGACAGTACCTGTAAAAGGGAGGAAAAGAGAGCAGGTACAAAGACAGGTTTCACAGAATTGTGTTTACCTAGGGTGATAGATGAACCCAACTCCTTGAAGATGGGCCAGATGGAGTCCACCAGGACAAGTGGCAGACTGAGGATCAGGACAGGTTCAGGTCTGGAATGGTGACCTCTTCTAACTGCAACACCAGCGTCACACCCCTCTCTGGCACTACTCTCCTCAATCTCCTCTTCCGAAATTCCCCTTCTAGATGATTGGATTATCGATCAGTATCTCGGTCTCTCGAGCAGGGTCTCTGGCATCTGCAGGGTCTGAGACAGCGTCTCGGACAGAGTCTGTGGCAGCATACGTGTCGGGTCTGTCACAAGTCGGAATGACGAGCCTGACTCAAAAGACAGTTAACTAACTAACTTTACCTCAATTACACTATTCTGTGTTCGTGTACCACCCCCAAAAGTTTCCATATTCGTGTTTTCCCCTATTCTGATAGGACAGGGCAAGGAGGTGAGTTCATCACACCATACTAAAAGGAATATTTTCTCTTTGGACTATTGCTCTATGTTTTCGCCTCTTCATTTACTTTGCCAAAGCTTTATTCCCACCCGCATTTCACGTTATGATCAATACATTTTGAATTCTTTTTCGAGTTTCTTCCTTTGTCCGGGTCAATAGGTTGAGTTCTCAGGCGTCTCTGTCTAGTGTGGCCTTGGCTATGTTTCAAGTTATGCCATCATGGTTTCCGGCAAGTTTCTGTGCCCCGCGCGCTGGACCGGTGGGTAGGGATTTAAGTCACCCTCCGAGGCCCAAATATGAACTAATAATAAAGTCAGAAAAAGACACTTTAGAATGCGAAAATAAATGATTTCACTGTATACCACTTATCTCTACTCTATCCCCATTTACATATTTTAAACTTTCGCATTAGTTTTTAGTAGAACTTATAAGGTTTAGTTTAAGCAATAGCATGTGCATTATCCTGTGAGTTTCAAGCGGCCATATTAAAGCTACTGCGCAGCTGCAAAGTTTCCCCCCAAGCATAGAAGGCGTCATACTACGTAGATGCAGTAGACGCATGCCCAATGAAGTTCCCGCGTTTTTGGCGGCCATTTTAAGACACTCGGGTTACTTGTTAGTAATACACATAGGAAAGCTTCCCCTAGATACAATATGTCGTGTATAATGCAATATTAGTATTTACAAAACATATTGGTTATGTGGTTACATGTTATTTGAGGGGATTGCATACAAGCAAGTTTCTTTAATACAAAACTTTGCTCCATCAGCTTCATCATGTGGTGTGAAACAAGAAGGCCTGACCCATAACTCCTTCATCAGGTCCTGCTCTGGTGTTTGACCATATTCCTAAATAAGGCGTCTTTTGTAGAAGGAAGCCTCAGCAGCTAGAGTGCACCTTGATGTCTACTTTGCTTGCCTATACGCTTCAGGAGACTCAGGTGATTTGTGAACATAGGGGGAAGCTTCAAGCAGAAGTTAAGCTTTGCAATAGGGGAAGAGAAATACAAATTTTCCTAGACTGGGTTGCAACTGAGGGTACCCAATGGAGGAACTCAGTTTGGCTCCTTGGTGTATCTTTTTGGAACCACTGGATCAGGCTGATATTAAATCATCTAATCAAGGGTTGTGACCATTGTTGCAACAAATGAGCAACTGCCCAATGCAATTTAAATTGTGCTGTGACAATGATCTTAACACAAAAGGATGAGGTTCCTGGGAAGGGATGCCTCATTGCCTTCTCTTTGACTGTATGTCAGAATATTGTAGACAGAAATATTGTCTGACATAAATATTGTGTCCAAAGTGTTGTTTACAAAAATATCTTCCCCGTGAATTTTATTTACTAGTATTAAATCTAATGAGGCAATATTTTTGCAAATTATATTTGCAAACTGTAGGCCACTGCTGGTGTCACACCTCCTCTTCTAGACGAAATCCATTGTCTCCCAAAGGCCATGATAACCAGGATGGCACTAGTACCGATAGGAACATACAGACTTCCCCCTATAAAAGTAACACAAATATTCTGTAGGTCAGCAGCAACGACCAACTGGTGGAATGATGTGCAAAACCGAACTGTTGCATCATAAGCTTTCAGAGGGGAAGAATATAGAGACAGAAAGCAAAAAAAAGATACAATTGGGGCGATATAGGAAATCTTTCTATGAGTGCAAGAACAATATTCCCAGTAATTAATTCGTAAAACAGTGAGTGCCGGTGCCCAAAGCTCTGCTCTGGCGGTGCCCTTAAAAATCGGTGCACTGAATACCAAGGCTGCGTAGTCTTGAATTTATTCTCAGGCCTCTTTAATCCACTACCAGATATTGCTGTCCCTTTATCTCACTCTTGTCAGTCTCTGCTTTCTCCCCTTGGTATGGTTTAGAAATCTTTCTCTTCCCCCTTCTATCCCGTTTGTGTGTTTTTCCTTCTCGTGGTCAATATCGTTTAAGGAAAAATAAGTGCTGGTTGGGACCCACTGGCACCCATGGCTCAAATAAGCACTGCATATTCCAGCCCACACCAATGAGTGAAGAAATAATAATTCAAAGCGCTCTTCTACACGAAAGATTAAGGCACACCTGTTAATGCAATAAACCCTTTTGCACGGTGCAAAGTGTGCAAATATGCTTGTTATCAAGTGATTGTAAAATACAGTTCTTACAAAATTACATTATCAAACAAAATGTGAGTCACTGCGTCAACTGTGTCTTGAAAAGGCAAATGAACAAATATAGCATGCTGTCAATATTTTAGCAACGCACTGAATGATAAGTTTGGCAACGTTTTATTTTTATTTTGTCATAATACCTTTATATTTAATAAGTACGAGCACACAGAGTGCTGAAAGAATACATGCCATTTCAAAGTAAATAAAGAACCATTTTCGAGGATTAGTTCATTCATAATGCTTCCATGTTGAATAACTTGCCCTCACACGGGTGGAAGGGGTGGCTCTAGAATTCCCATGCTTAATAAAATGCTGATGGCTGTCAGTGTCTATAAAACTAGCAACTATAGGAGTTGCATTTTTTTTGATGCCCTGTGTTGGCCCGCACATGGTCAGAACATACTTCAAATCGTGTTTCCCCTGAACTGCAGCTATGATTGATAGCTGGATTGTGTTTAGCTACTACCACGAATTATGGGTTCCGGTAGATGAAGAGGCTATGTCAAATAGAGTTTTAAGTGGGTTGAAAGAGGGGTTTGACAAGCACTACTAATCACCTCACATGTATGACAAAAATGTTGTTAGCCAAAGGCCACATAGCCGTCATCTTAATGGTACTCCATTGGCTCCCTTTGAGCCAATGGAGCTGCCAGACTAGTATGAAAAAAATCTGCAATTACCTTTTAATGGTAATCACGATAAGGGCCTGATTTAGATCTTGGTGGGACTGGTTTCAGCGTTGATTTTTTGGCGGTCTGCCCGCTTGATTTAGATGTTGGCTGATCCCTGGAGGAAATAACGCTGCAGTCCCACCGCCTCTGCCAGAATCTCCGATGGTATCAGAGGAAGGATCTGCTGTCGGAGGAGGAAGTCCCACCAAGATTACTGTAATCTGCATTACGATGTGCCTTTCCGTCGAGGCAACTGTGGCAGGGAAACATCTAAGCGTGAGTTGGCAGAATCAAAGAAAAAGAGGTGAAAACTCAGCTTTTTTCAGGGTTCCACCACCGATTCACTCTTTGAACGCCATTGTCCAGGTCCTTCCTGTGCTACTGCTACTTGACCATGATGCTCAGCCACCCAAAAGGTAGGCTTTTGAGGTGGGTGTGGGTGTAAATTGAACAGTGTGTGCATGTTGGTGTGGAATGCAATATGTAAAAAAATGGGCAGAACACATTACCTACATATACATATTGACATATTGACAAATTCACAACATATATGTGTATTGAGATTAAAATAAGCAGTAGTTACCTGTCTCTGCACCTTCATTGCCTCACTCCGTCTTGACTCGACTGCTAGGACACTGCTAGCACAACGGGAACATCTAAATCTGCTCAGCGCAAGCCTGCTGGCCTGACGGTGACGGATTATTGTTTGCCACCAGAGAAGACCGCAGTGGCGATGGTCTTCTGTCTATAGCCACAACATCTAAATACTGCGGACGGACCGCCATCAGCTCGACAAAGTACTGGGAGCCGCAGCGGGATAACAGTAATCAAGCCTGGGCGTAGTGGACGTAGTGGGGCTACGTGAGCAGCGCGTAGTGTGCCCAAATCTACGCACACTCACGCGCTCCGCGTAGCCCCACTACGCGCCGCCCGCCTCCCACCCGCCCTCCTTTTAAAATAATGAAAACTATTATAAAAACATTAAATATAATGCCTTACCTGTAGCGCGGCGTCTCCGGGGCTCCCTCTTCCTAGTTGACAACTTCTTTCCACAAATGCGCATGCACGGATGCCCGTGCATGCGCATTTCTCGCGAGAAATGCGCGGGCGTCCACGCATGCGCATTTGTGGAAAGAAGTTGTCAACTAGGAAGAGGGAGCCCCGGAGACGCCGCGCTACAGGTAAGGCATAATTATTTAGGTGCCGATTCCGATCCTGTAAAACCTGGGTACAAATGGTCGTAAGGAGCGTTTTCTCCGTCCGACTCGTACCCGGGAAAAACACCTTACAAACTCGCAAGTACGATTCGCACAGAAATACCATTTCCGTACAAGTCGTACAAAAGACCGACCGGCAAAAAAATGCATACAAATCTGAATCTGGACGGTGCGTACGCGACATCCGGACGGAGTCAGGCAGCGTTTTACAGACCAGCAAGTACGATCCATGCCTACGTCACTCCCCACCGCTATTTTTTTACGGCAGCCAAAAACTCCCAGGAAATTGAGGACGACGCGAAGAAGGAGCACCGGTACGTGATGGACCCCAACCTACGCGTCATCCCGGCCCTCATAGCCTACGACCTCGTGTTCAGAAACCGACGCAGACGCCACAGAAGGTCAGAACAAGACCCAGGGGCAAAGGGGGGTGGGGGGGCTGGGGCAGGAAACATTACTCCCACCCAATTACAAATATACATATGTCCTGCACAGAAATGACCTCCAGGCTCTGGTCACTGGGGGGGGGGGCGTGTCCAGCAATCCCTACCTACCTCCACAAAGTGGATGTCGACTTGTACCCGTCACCACTGCAATGGTGGTACGGCCCGTACCCACGCCCCCAGAGCATGGGTACGGGCCGTACCACGCGTACCCCTACGTCACCCCTACAATGGTGGTACGGCCCGTACCCACGCTCTGGGGGGCGTGGGTACGGGCCGTACCACACGTACCCCTACGTCACCACCACAATGGTGGTACGGCCCGTACCCACGCCCCTCAGAGCGTGGGTACGGGCCGTACCACGCGTACCCCTACATCACCGCCACAATGGCGGTACGGCCCGTACCCACGCCCCCAGAGCATGGGTACGGGCCGTACCACCCGTACCCCTACAGCCCCATTACATGATGGATACAATGCGTACACACGCCACGGATGTAGATGCAAGTGGGTGGGTGGGTGGGTGCAGAGGAATACCAGCAGTGGACAGGGACATGGGGGTGGGTGCAGAGGAATACCAGCAGTGGACACAGACATGGGGGTGGGTGCAGAGGAATACCAGCAGTGGACAGGGACATGTGAGGGGTGGGTGCCCATCACTCCCAGCAGTGGACAGAGACATGGGGGTGGGTGCAGAGGAATACCAGCAGTGGACACAGACATGGGGGTGGGTGCAGAGGAATACCAGCAGTGGACAGGGACATGTGAGGGGTGGGTGCCCATCACTCCCAGCAGTGGACAGAGACATGGGGGTGGGTGCAGAGGAATACCAGCAGTGGACACAGACATGGGGGTGGGTGCAGAGGACTCCCAGCAGTAGACAGAGACATGGGGGTGGGTGCATATCAACTCCAGCAGTGGACAGAGACATGGGGGTGGGTGCAGAGGACTCCCAGCAGTGGACAGAGACATGGGGGTGGGTGCAGAGGACTCCCAGCAGTGGACAGACATATATGAGTGGGTGGAGAGGACTCCCAGCAGTGGACAGAGACATGGGGGGTGTACATCATTATCAGATGACCACAACTCCATGGGTGTATGTACGCATCCCTAACTTTGGACAATGATGATAGTGCCATAACAACACATCACTGACAGCAGTGTCCCACTCCCAGGAGGATGGATGTCTTTCCCCCACTGCATGACACACCACATGTGGGTGTGAGGACAAATAACACATGCATACCCACCCCTGGCAGATGCAGCACAATACACACACTGAGATCATGCCACAAGACTGTATAGTCATGTCACTGCCTACTAAACTAAGAGAGCCAAAGAGAACACACACTGTCATGCACATCCCAGGACTGATAGGAATGTTCAGGTGCTGGGCCAGCCACCAAGATGTTGTCTGTCATGGAAGGAATAGGGTGGAGTTCCCACAGATACAATGCCCACAATTGTGAGTCAGGTGTTCAAATACCCAGCAGAACAAGTACCATATGTGTGCTAGGCTGGGATTACACACATGCATTGTGCGGAAAAGGGACAATTTCTCCATGAAGGCATGGCAAAATACTCTATACACAAGTACAGTGAGTACCAAGGATGGCACAGACGATGCAGCCGGAGACATTGCTGAGCAGGCATGGCCAGAGTTGGAGGGATCCATCACCAACAAAGGAAATGTAGACACAGGTCAACACAACAATTGTGCAAGTCTCTGCAGGGAAGATGTCAGGTGCCACAGAGGAAGGAACACTCCTTGGGACAATGTCTCCAAACACAAAGAGCATACACGACAAAGAATCTTTGCAGAGACCTTGTGATGGCACGCATATACCAGGTTCCACCCCATGAGCAGCAGACTACAACATTTCCCTGAAACATAACACATGCCCACAACCCAACTCCTGTAGCATCAGCATCAACATCAACACCTGAAATGCAAGACTTTTCTAACGAAAATAGAAAATGCTTTATTCAGCATGAAAAAATTAATGTGTAAACGAGACTATTCACAAAGGCCAATGGCCAGTCCATATCATCAGTCCTTGGGGGGGACACATGGCCATGCGTCTCCCCTAGCTTGTCTGCACATCAGAAGACTCTGTGTCGTCGACGGGGGGGGGCATCATGTGGGGAAGGACCAGGCACCGCAGGGACAGGAGGGGGAAGGGTAGGTGTGGTGGGTGCAAGGACGGACGACTCCACCACAGGGGGTGCGGCAGCGCCAAAGGTGGAGGTGAGCTCGGTGCTGGAAAGGCTGAGGGACTTAACTCCCCTACCCGTGGAGTGCCTTGACCATTTCCGGCCAGGTGAACTAGTGGGGCTGAGGCCCAGCCCAGCAAAGTAGGCCTCCTTCTCCGAATCTGGGGCAGGGGAGCCAAGGGGAGTGACATCGGAGGGACTGGGGAGTGAGTCATGTGGACGAGGGCTGTGGCTGCGTGCCTGCCTGTGTGCCCCAGACCCAGTGGGTGTGCCTGCTTCCCCCTGAGTGTGCGTGTCAGGAGGTGTGCGCTTGCCCTTACGTGGTGGTGTGCTGCTTGTGTCTGGTGGGGTGCGTGTGTGTGGATATCTTGGTGTGCTTGGGACAGGCATGGATGTGGGACTTGTGGATGGGGCAGGGGTAGGGGGGGAGGCAGCGCTGCAGGTGACTCACTACTGCCGTCAGTGACAAGTCCAGGGACCTCAGCAACATCCGTTGGTCAGACATCGCTGATGACATGCCCTCCATGTACGACACCATCTGGGTCAGCAGTCTGGTGTGGCCATGGAGGACAGTCAGGATCGATGTCTGCCCAACTTGCAACTGCCTCTGAATGTCCACAGACTCGGCAGTGAGGGCAGCAGGGGGGACAGGGGCACAGGGTGCGGTGCCTGGCACGAAGGAGACACGGTGTGGCCTAGCACGGACAGAAGGGACCTGAGCAAGTGGGAGGGCGGTGATGGGAATGGAGGGGGCAGGTACGGATGGAGTGCTGCTGCCAGCTGTTGGAGCAGCCTCCGCCCCCTCAGGGAGTTCAGCCTCGGACCCGTCAGCCTCGTAGTCAGTGTTGGTACTGGGCAGGTCCTCCGCCTCACTCCCCTCGCCCTCGGTGCCACTTGAGTCCGCCGACTCCTCAGCAGTGGTGGCACCACTGCTCGATCCCTCCTCCACGTCCGTGCCGGTGTCTCCCTCGGTGTCCTCCGATGATGCTGTGGGCAAGGTGAAGAGACAGGAAAAAATCAGTCACCTGTATACATCTGACACATGAGTCCAAACAAAATAGGCAACAGTGCATATCAGGAAAGGCATCATGAGTAACATCTAGAATACTCCCCACATATGTAAGCCCTGCACTCCCCAGTTGGTTGACCCACCATGCCACTTGGAAACAATTAAAATTAGGACACAACTGCAAATAACTTGAAATCACAAGATCATGAGAAGCTAGTGTCTGGGATCAGTTGAGCACAGCAAGACTATGAAGGCATGCCACCTCTTGTTCCCTGTGAACCAAACAGTATTGTCGCACCCAAGGCCAAATACCACATGCCAATGCAGAAGTTGTCCCCACACTCAGAGACCTGTGAGTACTTTTGAAACCCCAAAGAAATACATTGTGACTCCAGGAGAATCACAACCATTTACACAATGGACATGTCTAGAATGTGTGAATGTGGCACTCTGTGAACACAACACACATGTGTCTGTATTGCAGAAGTCACACAAGGAGGTGCACACCAAACTACATGTACACAGTCATTGTCTGAGCTGCCAGACTCATTCAAATCAGCCACTGTTAGGCAGAAATGGCGTATCAGTAAGTACATATACATGGCACCACGGTGGTCTGGATGACTTGACACTCGTAAGTTGGTATCAGCAACAACCAAGGACTAACCCAAATGCTACCACACTGTGGGAACATGTATATGTATGAACTCCAAACAAGTTTTGTTCAAACTGTGCCTTACTTTAAAATGTGCCAGCGTGTCCCTGGAAAGTGTAAGGTGGTGTCTTGTGCACTTCCTTGGGAGACATCTGTCATGCAGGCACATCATTGTCCTTCACAACAAAACAACAAGGTCAAGCATATGAAACATTGAGACATGTTGACAGGTGTAGTGAGTGCCAATGGACATTTTCTCTGAGTAACAACTTGAATAATGTCATTTGTCACATGGCTATCCGTCACCTGATCACACAGTTGGCTACACATATGCCCTACTGACTGTCATCTGGAGTGGCACACATGTCCACACCCAGGACAATGCATAAGCTAATGGGCCTGCAATTGTTTAGCAAAAAAGCCTAGCTGTACTGTGGGTTCCCCCTCATGGCAAGCCAGAATGTACCCACAGATGTCAGCACACAAAGTCACAACTGTGTAGCATCTGAACCACACAACGGTGCCAAAAATGTACAAGCAGGACACATGATTGTCAAAAACTGACACAGGCTACGAAGCACGGACATTAAGCACTGGCCAACATCACGGGGGCACTGCACGATGACTTTCTGTACGGCGAATAATCTCACACAAGTCAGAACTGGCAATGAAACATCAGGGTTGAACATGTACGCCCCTCCGCACACACCCACCCATACCTGAGTCAATGTGACTGATACCGATCAAGAAGTGACACCTCTTATTCAGGGGTACAATAACTGTGCTTGAAAACTAGCTTCATTAACACGACATCACCTTGTAGGGCTGCCAAAACATATTGGTCACACAAACAGCAACAGATTGTTGTGAATTGCCACACAGGCACTGCCCAGTGTGAGTATGCACAAGCAAACTGGTGTATCCCTGTCCAGTGGACAAATGTATCACACATGTGAAAAATACTACCTAGGCCAGGGAACAATGCCACAGAGGCAGAGCCATGCTGAACCCACAGTGAATGTGCACAGTGTTGGATGACACACATGAGTAGGAGGGCAGGCTGTGTCAGGGGACTGTAGTGGGCAAACTGCTCCATGGTCCTGGAATGAGCTGACTGTAACAGGAGCAACCGTCCCGGCACTATGCATATATCCCACTCATGCACATCATGTCGGAGGACACAACATTGGTAATGCACGCCGCAAGTCTGTTCATTTGAAACCTCACACTCCTATGTTGAGACTCAGCATCAGTGCCAACAATTATGCACCCCCAAATGACTGAACAGGACAGGGCACAGGCAGACCACCCCCACACATGATGCTGAAAGCAGTGTGCACCTTGATTAACTGGCAGCCTAGATGACCATGTGCAATAGTGATAACACACAGACCAGGTAACACATGTCAAGGAGGGGAATGGAGGAAGAACAGCACAGGTTGACTTGGGGGAACAGGATATGCACTGCACATATATAGCCTGGCAGTGCATCCAGGTGACTGAGCAGCTACAAAAGCTGGCGACACACAACAAACACACATGTACCTACCCCCTTCCTGCTGCTGTAACTCCTGTATCCGCCTATCCAGGTCAGGGAAGACCACCGCCAGGACACGCTTCATCTGGTGGGTCAGGCGCCGGCGCCGGCCATGCTTGCGAGGAGCCTCCTCCTTCAGCATGACCCGGGCGATCCTCCGGGTCCAGCACCGGATGTCCTGCCATCTCTTCCTCACTTGTGGCAGGCGCCGACTGCGACCCTCCACCGATTGCACGGCCTTGACGGCATCCTTCCAGATCTTCCCTTGTGGTAGGCGGTTACCTGTGTGGATGACAAAGTGGGACAACATCACTACACCTGCACCATGTCACAGAGACACATTTGAACATCTTTGATTTGTTGAACAGGGCATAGTATGCTGGCAAGTAATAGCACATTAGTCATAGGGACTTTTTCCACTGGGGACGCGCCAATGCACTACATGGCATAGTAAGTACACAGGTGGCATGAGGGGTGCGAAACAATCCCTGATCATGGCACACACTGTGCATCCCAAGCAACACAAGGCTGATGGACAGCACCGCAAAGCAGTCACATGCCCCAGGCCACTGACGAAACCTCAGCAGAGTACACAGACACACACAGGCACACATCAATCACCTGCCATTGCCAGGGGGGGGTCACAGGTGTGGGTCTAGCTCAGCAAGTCAGACACACAGCACGGCTTACTTCTCACATCAGATGGATTGAGCAGTTGCCTCCTCCATGCAGCTGTGGTGCAACACTCCACATAGACACTCACCCACATGACAAGAAACATTCACACACATCAATGTACAGGGGGCGGACACATCATTTGGACACTCTCACCACTCTCACCACAGCTCCACTCAACTCTCACACACATCTGTGGGTGCAGTCACCTGTCACACCGGGGTGAAAACTGAATCACGGCCGGACAATATAACAAGAATGCCCAAGAGGATTAGGCTGGCTGAATGTGCCATGCACTATGCAGTGAATGTCACAGTAAGCACAATGCAAGTAAGGAGTGCACACATGAACTACATCAAGCCCTGCATGAGAGACATAAGCCACCCCCCCCCTTTGGGCCCACTCCAACCATCATTGCATGTCTGTCACACCTGGACACAATGCCAGAAGTGACAGACACAAAAAAGGTGCACAGGCAAAGGTAGTGGAGTCAGGACTCACCTGCTCCCCTGGTCGACCATACAGCATGGGGTACCGTGGGGGGATCACATCCAGCAGGGCCTCGTTCTCCTCCTGGGTGAAAGGCTGGGCCCTCTCCACAGTCCTTGAAATGGTGCCAGAGGGAGACAATACAGCAGCAGTGGTATCGACTGACATGTTGTGCAGGCAAGTGCCCTCCCATAGGTTCTGCCTGCCTTATATCTGCCTTGCTGGCCTATTTCATTTACAGGAGTACAGAGTGATTGGTCAGACTCATTTGCATCCTATGTTTCCTCCAATCCCTTTAAACATACACCAGTGACAGCCTTAGCATCTTTCGAATTTGTCCCCAATGTAATTCTTAAATCCCCACACAAGTACGGCGCATTTCACACGTACCCCTATAGCACCATCACTACAGTGATACGGGCCATACTCACGCGTGTACGTGCCGTACACGCATGAGTATGTGCCGTATCACTAGGGCCTACGGTACCCCCAACTATAGTGATAGGCGCGTACTCACGCGTGTACGGGCCGTACACGCGTGAGTACGGGCCGTACATGCATGAGTACGTGCCATATCACTAGGGCCCATGGTACCCCAAATATAGTGATAGGCACGTACTCACGCGTGTACGGGCCGTACACGCCTGTGTACGTGCCGTATCACTAAGGCCTACGGTAACACAACTATAGTGATAGGCACGTACTCACGCGTGTACGGGCCGTACACGCCTGAGTACGTGCCGTATCACTCGGACCTACGGTACCCCAACTATAGTGATAGGCACGTACTCACGCGTGTACGGCACGTACTTATGTGTGAGTACGTGCCGTTTCACTAGGGCCTACGGTACCCCCAACCATAGTGATAGGCACGTACTCACACGTGTGCGGGGCGTACATGCGTGAGTATGGGCCGTACACTCGTGAGTACGTGTCGTATCACTAGGGCCCACGGTAACACAACTATAGTGATAGGCACGTACTCACGCGTGTACGGCACGTACTCACACGTGAGTACAGCCCGTACACACGCCCTCAGAGCATGTGTACTGCGTTTCACAGCTTACACTGGTGATAGGAGGCGCACACGAAAGGAATGGAGGTGTCAGACTCGCACAAGGCTGGACATCAAGTCATTGTCAGTGCAGTCCTTCATGTGCAGGGCCTAGGTGTGCCAGGCAGTGATGTGGCACATGTCTCCTCATGTTGTGGCACAATAGATGTGTGATGAGCTGTTTACACATGTCATGTGTGATGGGGCACTACGTGGCACACTTCCCCTTCACACTTTGCACATGTGTGCATGTAGGACACACGTGTCAAGCACTGCATCACTGGTATGGCACAGTCACCAACACCCGCAACTGTCCCCTGATGCCAGGTACATGGATAATTACACCTGACATGTGACTACCAGCGTGCCACGATGTGACTATGTCATGTGTGTGTCATGTGTTCCCATGAGCTTGCCGTTGGTGTTCCGTCAACTCCATCTGTTGTTGCAGCATCCAACATGTGTCTGTGTGCATATGTGCATGACACACATATACGCACACCATGCCACATGTAGACTCACACGTTACATGTGTCATGATGGTTCGAAGATGACTTCCTGACATGAGGCAATATCTGCGTTGTCTCAATGTCTGTGTCATCAGTTTTTGACATGTACCCCTTCATGGAAATGTGTGTTATCTGTCCTTTTTCAGATGACATGTGACCTGTGCGTCTAGACTCCCGCCAGCTGTCTGTATGAGATAACATCCTTCAAATGCTGATATGTGGATGTCTGTCACTCATGTAATGTGTCTGGCTGGTCACTTACACTGGCCCACAGCTATTTTAATGGCATGTCACGTCAACATTGCCATGCAACTATTGTGGCTGGCTCTTCGTAGGAGTATCACCTGGCTGGCCTACGTGTCCTGGATGTATTGCACAGACCAGACTCTGTATTAAGCAGATGTGTATTAGCTGTTGAACATGTGCTCACCTCAGTGACATTGGTGTGGTAATGTACTCACTCTCCGTTATTCCTTCCAAATCTCTGCAGGGCACCGCCTCTCCCCAGACGAATGCCAGACCTGGATGCCATGCATGAACATGACTGCATACGCAGATACCGCTTCTCGCAAGAGTTGATAGATAGCTTGACCCGACGGCTTGAACCACACCTCCAACCACAACACAGGTATCCTACAGCTCTGACCCCCAAGATGAAGGTGATGGCAGCCCTACATTTTTTTGCCACCGGCACGTTTCAATTGACCATAGCTGATGTTGGTGGCATGTCCCAGACAATGTTCAGCCGTGTCCTGCATGATGTTTTAGAAGCCATGTTGGAGCACCTGGATGAATTCATCCATTTTCCCACTCGTGAGCAGTTGACACGTGTCAAGGGTGAGTTCTATGCCCTGGGAGGGATGCCTCACGTAATTGGGGCCATTGATGGGACACATGTGGCTTTGGTACCACCACAGGCACAGGAGGTAGCCTTTCGGAACCGCAAACATTATCACTCTATCAATGCCCTTGTGGTGTGTCTGCCTAACATGTCCATTTCCCATGTCTGTGCCCGTTTTCCAGGATCCGCACATGATGCCTACATCATGAGGCGTAGAAGGGTGCCAGAAATGATGCTGCAGCTGCACACGGAACGAGCATGTCTTGTTGGTGGGTATACTCTGTTAGTCCTGTGTTTCGTGCTATCTTTGTATCTTACGGCATCTCCTGACCCACTTCTTCACATGATGTTTCCATGTAGGGGACTCTGGCTATCCCAACATGCCATGGCTGATGACGCCTCCCCACAACCTCAGAACAGCCGCAGAACACCGGTACAACGACACCCACGGGCGGACGAGGCGCGTGATTGAGAGGACGTTTGGACTCCTGAAGAGCAGATTCCGGTGCCTCCACAAGACCGGCGGCGCCCTCTCATATGCCCCGGTGAAGGTCTGCAAAATCTTCATTGTGTGCTGCATGCTGCACAACATGGCAGTGGAAAAGGCCGTGCCACTCATCCTTGATCCCAATGAGCAGGATCATCCACCCGTGGAGGATGAAGGGCTTGGGCACGGGGCAAGTGAGGATGAGGATGAGGACATCCGGAGTCAGCTTATCCGCAATTTCTTCTCATAATGGTGAGTCCCTGTGTCTGAGTGTGCACGCTTTGAGCCTTGTGTGGCATGTGTTGTAATGTGTGTGTCCAGCTGACTGTGTGCTAAGTGACTTGGAGGTGTGTTCTGATGTGTCATTCAAGTGATGATGTCATTCCACACATTTTAGCTGGGACACTACATTTTTTAAGAGCATGGTGACAACATAATTCCTGTAGAGTACATGTACATGTCTGCAGATTACTAGCTCTTCGCTGACTTGTTGTGTGTCTGTCCTCCCCAGGTTCTTGCGGCTGTCGTCTGCTCATGTCATCATTGCCCTCCTGCTATTCCTCATGAGAATTGCAACGTGTGCTGGATCAGAGTTACATGCACAGACATGGTGAAAAGTCATTTTGGGTAAGGAGTGCAGCAAGGCATTTTGTGGGTGGTACGTGTTTGTGATATGTGGGGACTGCTCCTGTGCATGTTGTGTTACCATGCATACATGTCGACTCACCATGGGGCACATGACGTGTTGCATGGCTCCCATGAATTGATAGTCACCCTTCCTGACAGTCATCTGTAATGGTTTGTGGATTCTGATGAAGGCATCAATGTGTGTATAACATCCCTCAGGAACATACGGGATGCTAATGGTGGACATAGTGTGGGACATCCCCATATGAGGCTCAATGGGGAATTGCAGACTCTCCGTGTGCAGCAAGGGATGTTAGGCTCAACCCCTTCACTTGTGTGCCAGCTCAGAAGGATTTACCACATCTGTGTGTTGAAGGGGGTGTCCAGTGTAGGTCACACATGGTCAGCCAAATGACCTGTGAGTCTGTTCCAATTGATGCATTTCCCTTAGTGTGAGGCTGAGTAATAAAGGTGTTCGTCACACTTCAAGGTGCCTCATCTCTGTCAATGCAGGTCTCTTGTCACTTTGCATGCGGCATATCTGGCATAGTTGTGGAAGATTATGCATTGGAGTCCATGTGTAGTTTAGCAACATGCATGCAGCTGCTCATGGATTAGGCTCCCTATTGGGCATGAAGTACATGGTTGTGTATGTTTTTTGGCATGTTGGTCCACACAATGGGCCATCAACACCTGCTGAGGGTGTGTCTCCTGTGCGCAGGTCGGCCTTCAGTTTCCTGATCCGGTGTCATGCTTCTTTGGTGATTGTGCATGCATTGTCTCTGGGTGTGCCATGTGACACTGGACACTCCTTACTTTACACACGCGCCTGTTGCAGTTGTCCTTCTGACATCCTAGTCTTTGTGTGCAAATTCTAGCATTTTGCAAGGAGATGCCACCTGCTGCTGCGGCCCCTGCAGCAAGGGTCCACAGAGTATCCAGATTTGGCAACACACACGCCTCCAAGATGCTCCTCACTTCCTCCCTCCACCCATTCATTTGGCTGTCCTCAGCTTGTCTATGCCACTGTTGCCGCCACGCGGTGCCAAAGGCTGGACCATCAGCACAAGCAAGGTGCACATTGCACCACCATCCTGTCCTTGCATAACCCACATCACACTACAGTCTGATGTAGCAGCCACACTCCGAGCTATGTCCATCCGCACATCTAACGCCTGCTGTCAGACATACCCTGGGCACACACACAACACCTTTGCATGCTGAGTGTGCAACTCCAACTGCCTACACTGCGCTGCCCCGCCTTCCAGGCCCTGTCCCACCAACCAGGTCACGTCCCTAATACTCCCCACCGGCTCTGTAGCCCAGCAAGGGCATGGGAGTGGGACTCAAGGCTTCAGCATGTATTATGGTGTCATCGTCTGGGACATGGCACAGGTATCATCTCTCAGTATGTTAATCTACAGAGTGTCCAGGACCCCCCTCTCCACCATCACATGCGCACAGCACCTCATCATCAGCTCGTATGCCATTGACAGCCAGGTGCTCCTCACCCTCAACAAAGACACGGACATTGGCAGTTTCATCATTCAAGTATGCATGAGATCCATTGATGAATGGTTGACCACGAGCCACCTGAGGCTGGACTTGTACAGAACTGAGGTGATCATCTGAGGATTGTCCCCTTCCAGCTGGGTCAAGTGCTTGTGTCCCACCCGCAAGAGCCCTGCACAAGCACCCAGTGGCCACACACACAAGATGGTGTTCATCATGTTTGGCTCGCTTACATGGCTGCCATGCTAGTCCACAGCATCTGTACATCATGCTGCAATGCCCTCTGCATTATGCACATGATCCACAGATAGATCCACTCCAAGAAAAGACAGACCATCCCCCAGGTCCATGACAACATCCGTGTCAAATACTGCCCTGCCCTCTACGGAGCAAGTACATCCAAACTCCCAGGAAACTTGTCCACATCCAGGGTGCATCTGCACACCTCAGCTTCAACACCCTGTGCCCCAGCCACCTCACCGTCCACCATAGATAGCTGTAATGGATCACTGTCTGCTGCAGGATGACCTCCACACTCCCCACCCACACTCAGGAGGCAGTCCACAACCCGACCCCAAACCAACCTTGTACGTCTGTCATCCTAGATCCAGTTGGGCCATCTCCGTGCATCCAACCTTGCCCTGGCCACCGTTCTTCACATCCACTGTACTCCAGCATACAGGACATTGTTCTCCCACCTGGCCACACATACCTGGGACTTCCTCCCCGGGAACCTCCACATGAGCCATGACCTCTACGCCTTGATGATAATCTCCCAAATAGGTCTGTCCGCACAGTTTAGCAAGCCACCCCTCAGCAGCCAGAGGCCATCACAGGTGAGTGTTGTGCTCCATGCCTACATTGAATGATACCTTGTGACCCATGTGTGTCCTGTACCAGACTCTGATCCCAGGGTATGGATGGCTGGAGTTAGTTCAACACTCAGGCATAGTTTGACATTTCCACACACATATGTTGTTGAATAATGCAAAATGACAGGAACGTCTCATGACCAAAGTAATATATTTATTTGCGTTGGGGTACGTGTTTTGGTAGATGAAATTAGGTGCTCTACCGGGGGAATAGAATTCAAATTTCACAGGGGGAGATGGTATCCTTGGCATTGGAAGTCATCAGAGTCCAGGGCACAGTGTTGGTCATCATTGGTCAGACTGTGACCAGCAAGTCCATTTGGCAGAGAATGTCATTGGATGAGGTGCTGCTGTTGTGCCAGAGGGCCAGGCCAGGTGACCTGGGAGATGTGGATGGTCCGCTGACTCTCACGGTCTTTTCCGTGGACCCTCAGATGCAGGCCTTGATGGTGTTTGGGACGTTCCGTCAGACGAATCCTCCTCCTCCTCCTCCCTCCCTGTGTCTGGTGCTGGTCTACGCCTGGTGGCACAGGGAGGGTTGCCCATGCTTTGGGCGATCTGACGGAGTGATTGGCTCATGTCCCTGTGCACCGCCAGGAGCTCAGCCAGTCTTGCCTCCATCCGTCCTTGGTGTTGTTGATGACTGGCATGATGCTCGACCTGCAGGTTCTTTATCTCATCGAGGGTCCCCTGCATCTCTGAGAGTCTCGACACGACCTGTTTGATGCCTCTGGTGTCACGCCGGTATGTGTCCAGGATGTTGCGTATGTGTGACATACCGGTGTCCTGAGCTGGCTGGTCAGGTTCGCGCCTCCGCCTGCCTCCACTCCCACCACCCCTGCCCACTTGAGCCTGGCCTGCTCTTGTGGGCACATTGGGTCTACGGGACCCCTGAGGGATGGCATTTGCAGGGTTGCCTGCCTCCTCCTGGGTGCCCGGAGAACCTTGTCCCTCCTGGTCAGACTGGCTCTGTTGTTTAGTGCGAGCAGGGCTCCTGGGTGTGTCCTGGGAGGTGGCAGGAATGGGGGGGTGGTTGGCACAGATGTACCTGACGCAGGTGCTGCAGGGGCTTGGGCACCAGAGGGTTCAGGTTGGTTGGGGTCATCCACAGAGTGGTGAGAGTCGTCGCTGCCGGTGGGATCATCTTCATGCGGAGCCTGGGACTGTGATTCTTCCCCCTCAGTGTTGGGGGGAGATCAACAACGTTGCCCTGTGTGTGAGAGAGAGACAATGTTAATGGTGTTTCATGCGATATCTATGTTTCATACATATTCAAGTTGACACAGTTCCTCCAGGTAGTTGGATGTGCCTAGCATTCCTCTCAATGTCCACTTGCGGATGGGTATGTTGCGGGGGACAGATTGGGATGTTCTCCTGAGTGTTTGACCTGTGGATTGTTGGCTATGATGCTTATTTGGCTATGGATTGGTCTTGTTGTGTCACATGTCCATTGTGGGAGTGTGTAAATCCGTTGCCTGCCCCGGGGGTGTGTGCTTGTGTTAGGGGGGGGTGTGACCGGGCCTGCTGTTGTGTGTAGTGTGAGTTGTCATTGGGTCTCCCAGGTGATGTGTCTGTCCCCTCATGGTGCATGCTGGCATGACAATGAGTGTGAGTTCCTGTGCTAGATACCTGTGCTTGTGGAGTTGGTGTTTGAGTGTACAGTTGGCCCAGGAGGGCCTTGTGCTGCATACAGCAGGGCCAAGTGTCAGCTACCTTGTCAGTACTTTGCCAGTCCCTGTGCATTGTGCATGGGTATGTACCTATGCCATATGGGCTGAGGGCATTGGAGTCTGCGTCTCATTTTCACAATGTGTTGTGTGGGGCCCACCCTCCCAGCATCCCGGACATCCAGTCTTGTGTTTGTGGTTGTTGTAGCCTTGGACATGGCCTTGCCTTGATTTGTGAAGGGTGCATGGAGACGTTAGTGGCATGAGCGTGGTTTTTGAGTGTGGTTGTGTGCGGTGAGTGCTTGGGGAAGTTGCATGCATTTGGTGTATATGTGGTGTGGACACCATTGCCCCCATGTTACGTAAGTTGTTTGTGTACTCACCAGGCTCTGCGACTCCTTCGACTCCGTGTACTCCCACCGGCGGTAGCAGGGCCATCACCTTCTCCTCCCAGGGATGGTAGTGTACGGGTCTGCGGGGCGACCCACCTCCAGTGATGTTACTCTGGGCATATTCTTCGTTCATTTTCCTCTTGACCGCCCTGCGCAGATCGTACCACCTGGCTTGCCTGATCCTTCGGATGGGCGCAACAGCATTCAGCTTATCGACAATCCTCTGCCACATGGCAGATTTTTCAGCTATGCTGGTCTGTCTGACCAATGTTCCAAACAGCTGTGGCTCGACTCTGATGACTTCGTTGACAAGGAGGTCCAGCTCCGCCGTTGTGAGCTTTGGATTCCTGTCTGTGGGTATGGTGTGGGGTGTGGGTGTGGGTGTGGATGGTTTTGGGTGTGTGGGTGTGAATGTGACGGTGTGTGTGTGAATGTGAAGAGGGGGATGTTTGTGAAGGAGGTTGTGTGAAGGTGTGTGAGTGACGGTGTAGTGAAGGTATCAGTAATGTAGAGTTGTTTCTCTGTGGGGTCTGGCAGCAGTGGGTCTGTTGCAAAGGCTCATGGGTTGTGTGTGTGGGCCCTTTTTATTGGTCCATTTTTGGGTGTGGCTGTGTTTGAATTTTGGTGGGTGTGTTATAAGAGGTGGTTGTGATTTAGGGCCTCTGTTTGCCTGTTTGGATGTGCCAGGTCAGTCATTGAGATGTATTTTGTCATGTAGACGTGTTTTGCGGTGTTGTGCGAGTCGAATTGACCCTCCTTGTGCTGTTTTACAGTGTCCTGGTTCTGTAAGAGTCTTTTTCGCGTAGGTACGGTCCATACATACGCGATGCCGGGTGAGGGTGCTGGGGTACGGTGTTGGAGTGCGGCGGGTACATGTGGTGGGGGTATGGTGCGTACACGTATGGGCCTGGGGTACGGCGCGTACATGCGGAGGTACGGCACGTACATGCGGGGATAAGGCGCGTACATAGGGGGGGTACGGCGCGTACAGGTGCGGGCCTGGGGTACGGCGCGTACATGCGGAGGTACGGCACGTACATGCGGGGGTAAGGCGCGTACATGGGGGGGGTACGGCGTGTACAGGTGCGGGCCTGGGGTACGGCGCGTACATGCGGAGGTACGGCGCATACATGGGGGGAAGGCGCGTACATGGGGGGTACGGCGCGTAAATGGGGGGTACGGCACATACAGGTGCGGGGCTGGGGTACAGTGCGGACAGGGGGTGTATGGCGCATACATGCGGGGGTTCGCGCGTACATGGGGGAAAGGCACGTACATGGGGGGTACGGCGCGTACATGGGGGGGTACTGCATGTACAGGTGCGGGGCTGGGGTAAAGTGCGGACAGGGGGGTACGGCGCGTACATGGGGGGGTATGGCACGTACATGGGGGGTACGGAACGTACAGGTGTGGGGCTGGGGTACAGTGCGGACAGGGGGGGTACGGCACGTACATGGGGGGGTACGGCACGTACATGGGGGGTATGGCGCGTACAGTTGCGGGGCTGGGGTACAGTGCGGACAGGGTGGCATACGGTGCTGACATATCGGGGGTGGGAGGGCTGTACGGCTCGTACATGGGCATAAGTTTACCCGTGTACATGTGCGCTACTGCGTTGGCTCCGTACGGGCCATTTTACGTGCGATTGTGTATTCGGACGGACGGTCGGGATCGTACTTGCGCGCTCGGACTTCTGTTTTACGATTTGCACGTAAAAATGTCCGGCTCACTCTCGTACACTTTTCCCGATGATATTCGGACGTAAAAACGTTCCGACGCCCTATCGTACACTTTTCCCGATGCTATTCGTAGTTATTTTTCACGTACGAATCGTACTTGGCCGTTTGTACGGTACTTGTACGACTCGTATGTAAAAAAATACGGATACGGGTCGTACGCAAATTATTTTTAACGGATCGGAATCGGCACCTTAATGTTTTTATAATAGTTTTCATTATTTTAAAAGGAGGGCGGGCGGGAGGCGGGTGGCGGGCGGCAGGCAGCTCTGCTTCGCCCTGGCGTGTGCGTAGCGCTGCCTGCTACGCCTACTTCGAAAACTGCGAAGCAGGCAGCGCTACGTACTCTCCGTGGGCGAAGCGGAGTACTACGCCCGGGGTTAACAGTAATACAGTCATGACCTAAAACAGGCCCTGTGTTTTAAAAAGAAAAATGCCAATGTAAAATCCCTCTCGTGTGTTGTAGACCATGTGTTAGAATGGGAATGGTCACTGCATAGTATAACGGCTTTTCCCCAGGTCCGAAGTTTCCGTTTGAGTAATTCTCGTATCCTTACTTTAGATTTTTGGACTTGAATGCATGCTAATTTACTGTGTGTCTGGAGGGGGTCACACCGACCATGCCCTTGCTTGATGACTGTGGACTACTGGTTGGTAGCATACTGTGTTTTGAGAATTATCAGTCTGACCAGACCATTTTATCTGAGTCAGTAATGTAGAGGGCTACTGGATGAGCTGTCAGCTCTGCTTGGGTATGGGGTTTGTGTGTAGGCCTGAACTGCACCACCACAGATTGAAGCCACCCCTGTAGACAGTCTGTGGCATCTGCAGCGCCACTGACAGCACAAAGAGAGAAGGTGCGGCCAAATGCAAACTGCATATTCAGCGAGGACTTAGTGCCGGGTTTGAGTTCCACCAGTAAGGAAAATATTTCCTGAACACTGCCCAAGAGACACAGAAGACTTAGAGCTGATATTGTAGGCTTAATTGTGAAATACTAGGAAACCAGCTACCTTTAAGTGCCTGGCCTGTGCATCATAGACACAGGAACCTGGTCCACTTCCCACTGTGAGCCTCCTCCTGTAATTTTCTTGCATAGAATAGTAGTCCTTTACACGTAGCCCCTCCTTAGAACCCTGTGTTACCTTGCATAATCTACTTGTTTTGTTGTACCTACTTGGTGTAATAAAGAAATGTTCCTTTTCCATAAAGCGAAAGCATTAAAGGGTGGACAGTCAACACTTAGTTCTAGTGTGAGAGTGTTGAGTTCTGAGTGCCGATATTAGACTTTGATGGAGAAGGTACTCCACCGCAACGGCGACGAAGTACACTCTCCTCTAAAGTGAAGTGCAGCTCATCAAATTTGGATTTGCATGGAACTTCAATATGTAGACAGCAGAAACGACTTGGTATCCGCTGGCTACATACACTTCCAATGGCCTGACAGAGTAAGGGCCGTCGAATGTTTTGCCATGTGTCAGCCCACTCTACTTAGAGTAGGTAATACATGGCCAATTTTGTTTTCACATACAACCTATAAAAACCTGGTGGCATGTGAAAGCAAAGACCTTTAAATGACACCCACACTATGGGAGTAAACTCCCATGGGAAGTTTTTTCTATTTCACCCAAAAATCCAACTTTAGGAATTTGTTTTTGAAAAAAAGAAAAACTTTGAACGTTTGAAGCTGTCCATCAAACTTTCAATTCATCTACAGGAACGACTGTGACAGCAGCTCCTAAAAATACAAAAGATGTCCACTGGGCCAGTGGACATCTCTAAATTTGGTGGGTGGAGTAACCTCATCAAGGTGGGACCAAAGTACTTTGCCAAGGAAATGGTACATACTTCATCTGTCAAACTGAAAATCAGGCCCTACCCCACACTATCCTCCTGAGAAACCTTTGACCGGCTCACCACTCTTAGAAACAAGTGCTGAAAGAGTGCACTTGATGCTCAGTTTTCAGTAACCAGAGTAGGTCAGGAGCCAGGACATCTGTGGTAAAAGGCCTCCACCACCTTGGTTGTGGCCAAGTAACCCCTACTTCACCCTTGTGTGCCATGCAATCCAAAACAGTTCTGACAATTTCCATTTGAAACTGGATGTATGCGGTAAGACATTGAGGTATAAGTTGAAGGGGTAAGTGCCCACCTCAAATAATAATCACATCCTTGTCGAGGTGAACCACTAAAGTCCAATAACCTGAGCTCAACTCCCTGGTAGCAATGGCACAGAGTAGGCAGACTTAATTTGGAGATATCATGCAGAGTGTTTATGTAGTTCTCAAACACTAGGAATGTTAAAACACAACACAAGAAACATCCCAAACCAATTTCGGAAAATAGAGTACATTTTAATAAATGAAATGACACCAAAACAACACAAACCCAAAGAGGGAAAACATAAATATATATTTTTTAAGTTTCAATGTAAATATTGTGCCAAAAAGTGATCCATGTCAAACACTGTCATCTGGTTGCACTTATCTGGTATCTAAGCACAAGTTAAAGACAACCCTGATGGAGCACAGGTCAGATACAAAAACCAGGTTTAACCAGGTTGGAAGTTTTAACTTTGGATGTATTCTCTGGAACGAAAGTCAACAATTCTTTGCAGGGCCAAGCAACATGTCATCAGACAGCCCCTTGATGAAGCTGCTGACTTTTGGCCGGAAAATTCAGAGTGGGAAAAAAGTTGCATCTTGCTCCCAGTGAAGAAGATCCCTCACCAGCTGGATACTTTTTGCTCCTTTGCCTAGTGAACATTTCTTCTTTTGGACTTAGGTACTTTTTTGGCGCTCACAATCTTCCAGCAGGGGAAGGCTACAGGCTGTAGTTAAACGGGCTCCACAAGGCCGTATAGGTTCTCTGTGAGGTCCAGCTGAATCGCATTTGCAGGTGTGGAGAAGAACATGGCAGGACCAACAAGGATCTTTGGCCTAGCAGCAATGCACCTCTGTAAGATCAGCTTGGCATGTTGGTCTGAGTCCCCCACAGGTCTCAGAGCAACAGTTGGAAAATCTTGGCTTGGTACCTAACTGGCTAGGGGAATAAAATAAGGGTGCAGGCCCAGGTGTTAGCTACATCTGCCTGAGAAAGGTGAGGCCTCATTGAAGTTAATTACATTTCCTGGGTACAGCTCAGATGGTCAGCCTGCCAGAGGAACAGAACACCTCAAAACATCCAAAGCATTTGTCTCAGCTTGGGAGCAAGTTCAAACCTCAACACTGGCGCTACTGAGCTCCAGGGTGACATTTGCAACTCATGCAAATGGACCTCTGGAGGATCTAGTCAGTTAGCAGCAAACTTTCTAAAAGTATCTTTACTAATATTTATTACAAATCTAACGTAACTAATGGACTGAGTTTGTAATAAATATTTTAGAACATACAAAAATGAACTTCTTAACTGTTTCCTAGGCAGAGATAATATTACTTAATTGTAATATTATCTCCCAATGATTTAATAGCTTTTAGGACTTTTTCACTGGAAAGACATGTTTAACATTAAACTTTTACATTTCTGGGGTTTAAATATCATGCACCCTGCCCTTTTGGGAAATAGGGACTACTCAAGGGTTAATTATTAAAATTACAAAGGAAGGTTTAGGCCTGTTAAAAGTCAAATTTATTATTAAAACCTGCACAACATGGCTATTGGTGGCAAGCCTGCAGTCAGGTTTGCACTGTCACATTAGTGGATTGATTTCACAATGAGTGGTGCAGTCCACATGTGACATTTAACTTCCAAGCACTGGGTACACTTTGGGCACCACATACTAGGGACTTATAGGTAAGTTAAATATTCCTATAAGGGGTATGCCAATTTCATCATGTTGAAAACAAGAGTACTTTACCATTGGTTAGCAGGGCTAAAGTGCACAGAGTTTTACAGCCGGAAAAAATCTGGTGGCATGTGAAAGCAAAGACCTTTAAATGACACCCACACTATGGGAGTAAACTCCCATGGGAAGTTTTTTCTATTTCCCCCAAAAATCCAACTTTAGGAATTTGTTTTTGAAAAAAAGAAAAACTTTGAACGTTTTAAGCTGTCCATCAAACTTTCAATTCATTTACAGGAACGACTGTGACAGCAGCTCCTAAAAATACAAAAGATGTCCACTGGGCCAGTGGACATCTCTAAATTTGGTGGGTGGAGTAACCTCATCAAGGTGGGACCAAAGTACTTTGCCAAGGAAATGGTACATACTTCATCTGTCAAACTGAAAATCAGGCCCTACCCCACACTATCCTCCTGAGAAACCTTTGACCGGCTCACCACTCTTAGAAACAAGTGCTGAAAGAGTGCACCTGATGCTCAGTTTTCAGTAACCAGAGTAGGTCAGGAGCCAGGACATCTGTGGTAAAAGGCCTCCACCACCTTGGTTGTGGCCAAGTAACCCCTACTTCACCCGTGTGTGCCATACAATCCAAAACAGTTCTGACCATTTCCATTTGAAACTGGATGTATGCGGTAAGACATTGAGGTATTAGTTGAAGCGGTAAGTGCCCACCTCAAATAATAATCACATCCTTGTCGAGGTGAACCACTAAAGTCCAATAACCTGAGCTCAACTCCCTGGTAGCAATGGCACAGAGTAGGCAGACTTAATTTGGAGATATCATGCAGAGTGTTTATGTAGTACTCAAACACTAGGAATGTTAAAACAAAACACAAGAAACATCCCAAACCAATTTCGGAAAATAGAGTACATTTTAATAAATGAAATGACACCAAAACCCAAAGAGGGAAAACATAAATATATATTTTTTAAGTTTCAATGTAAATATTGTACCAAAAAGTGATCCATGTCAAACACTGTCATCTGGTTGCACTTATTTGGTATCTAAGCACAAGTTAAAGACAACCATGATGGAGCACAGGTCAGATACAAAAAACAGGTTTAAGCAGGTTGGAAGTTTTAACTATGGATGTATTCTCTGGAACGGAAGTCAAAAATTCTTTGCAGGGCCAAGCAACATGTCATCGGACAGCCCCTTGATGAGGTCTTATGAAGCTGCTGACTTTTGGCCGGAAAATTCAGAGTGGGAAAAAAGTTGGTTAGCAGGGCTAAAGTGCACAGAGTTTTACAGCCGGAAAAAATCTGTCAAGGCAAAAGTTTGGAGCTACACTACACAAAGGATGGTTATTTCCATCATATGTGTACATGTTTTTTGCAATTTTATATCACGCAAACTCAACCAAAGGTATTGAAGCACTTTACCTGAGCCACAGTTACATTACACAAGGACACATTCATTGTTTTTGTAGGCACAGTCAGATTAAGTGATTTGCCCAGTACACAAGATGATGAGACAACGCCGAGACTTTAAGCTGGTTTCTCCAACTCTAAAGTCAGAAACTCTGACTGTTCCACCACATTCTCTCCCCACATCTGCTACTCCTGGCAACTGAGTGTGTGTTTAATTTCCCCAAGAATCACACAGTATAAATTTAGGTGAGGCACACATGTGTGCAAACACACAATGCAGCAGATACCAGACCAGGAAGCCCTTAAATAGTCTGCATTGCATAAGAAAAACCAGTTTCAAAACTCACATTTATTATAGAGGAACTCGGGCATGCCATAAGTAGTGCTACATTCACAGACAATTTAGCTTTATACCTTCATGATTATAGAAGGAGGTAGACTTGCAATAAGAAAACAATTTGCAGTCTGTATCTAGGGCATTTTTGTAATAATAGTTTTAAGTAACATTGTAAATCCTGTGCAAAGTCAAATGTAAAACAAACTGTAAATTAAATAAAAGGAATTTCAAATGATTATTGTTATCTACAAGTTAATCCTCATGTTTTTTACACAAATAAGTAGGAAATACTCTAGATCTGCTTACAAACTGCCATGCTTTACACATAAATGTATACATTTTTAACCTTACCTAGCTAAAAAGCCTAATACCTTAGGTGTTTTCCATCAACTCCATAGCTCAAACACTATCAGTCTAAGGATCCTCATCTTCAACAAAAGTTTTAGAAATGTTTGGTACTCCACCTGCACTACACCATCCTGGTGGCTTTCTTTTTGGCCTGGGCAGAACTGGGATTATAGTTAGATACAAAAAAAAACTCTGTGAGATTCTGCAGAATTCTGCAAACTGGTGGATATTGGCATGTTGTGCTACTCATGTTGTGTTGAGCACCAGGAGCTTGAGTAGATTTTGTACTTGAGCTGCAGTTATCTGACCACGAACAGTCGTGACCGCACGCAACCTCCCACATTGGAGAAATCTTGTCAGGTGCTCTACCAGCAAGATATCGCTCGCCACTTACAGTTTTCAGGCCATGTGCAGGAAAAAACAGCACTCGGAGGTTGGCGGCGTTTGGCCCGAACTCTGCGTTACAAGTGTAAAACTGAGTGGCCAGAATTGCGCCAGTTCCACCGGCGGAGTGGGATATATCAGCCTCCCCCACTTTTTTCTACAACAATAAATCACTCATCTGATTTCTTCATCTCTACTAATCCTTTTTGAGGTCTCCTACATATTTTGGCATCAAGGATGTTCTTCCTGAGCCCCCAGCTTGCTTCTTTTAATCGCCAATCACAATGATTTTCTAATGCTGCTGATGACTGCTCACCTAAAATATTACATTCACTGTGATGATGCCTATGAATCTGTTTGGAACCATAGTTGTTTAGTACTCACCAGCAGTCACAAGTTCTCTTGTGTTTGTCTGTTTGTCTCTACCTATTCCGATAGGAATGCTATGACATTTTGGTTCACTCCTTCAATCTGTCACAGCTTCATAGCAATCTTCTGAGCTAGTGCACCACATTGTGACCATGGATAGACAACAGAATATATTTTCAAAGTAATAAATGTTTATTGGTGATATGCACACCTCTATAGTTCACTGAGTGAGTGGCTTACACAGCTTTTACTATGGTGATGCACATACCTGCTTGAAAGTCTTCTGAGCCAAGGCTGTACAGTAGAGAAGTGTATCAGTATTTTGTTCAATCAATACATCTGTGATACACACATCTTATTTGAACATATCTTGGCTTATGTTTAACCATATTGTTGTTATATTACTTTATCTGTTCACTGTCTGCATTACTACCTCTGAGAATTGAAAGCACCATGCAGGCTTGCAATCAACCAACTTTGTTTTTTTATTCTCCTGGTGAGCCCACTATGAAATCGGAGACTCGGTTTGCCATGTTTGATAATTATCTGGTGGCTATGGGCAGCAAACGTTTGATATAAAATGAAAAAAGTGTTGCTACTCAATCTTTTTGGCAAGGAAGCACAAAATGTTTTTAAACATTGGCAAAGATGCAATCCACTCACTGGTTCAGCTGCTGGAGACTATGATGATTACAAAGAAGCCACTGACCAATTAAAATTACATTTCAAGAATGATCCCCACTTTGTCATGCACCGCCACAAATTTTATACTAGATTTTACTTGCCCAATGAACCCATTGAATCATATGTGGGAGCACTCGGAATCCTAGCTTCACAATGCGAGTTTAATGACACTATTGATCTGGGAATCAGGGATCAAATCATGGTATATTGCTATAATACGAAACTCCAGGAGCAACTACTCAGACACAGGAATCCGTCATTGCTGGAAACTGTTGATATTATGAAAAGTGTAGAGATGTCTATTCGGTACACCAAAGAAATTTCAGATACCAAACACACGTTTGAAGAAGTGTGTTCTACTCATAGTAAAGCCCTATCAAAAGATAAGTTCATGAATACAGATCAATAAAGACCTAATCAAAAGTCAAGGTGCTACAGTTATGGGTCCAAATTCATAATGCTAATTAAAAAAATTGCCCTGCATTAAACAAAGAATGTTTCAAATGTTTAAAAAAATTGTTCTGGTTCTTTTAAAAATCGAAAGACAAATGCTATTCTTGAAGAGAGTAAATTAGATGAGCACAGCAAGGTTTACATGATATTTAGTACAGGGGAACAGATTCAGGATGTTGATCAAATGACTACAAGAAATGGAACGGATAACATAGATCGAGGACAATATTTTCTTCTAGAATGTGAAATGCTAATTTATGGTGTTGCCACACAGGTTCTTGTTGATTCAGGTTCACCACTCACTATTATTTCAGACACATATTTTTCTAGTCATTGGAACAATTTGCAATTGGAACAACCGGATGTGAAAACAAATGCAAATGGAGGTGTTATATTCCTAAGTTAGGTTTATGTAGCGAAGCAACTTATTTCTTATATTGTCCTCACAAATACAATTTTCAGCTGTGACCATTTGCACATATTTGCATGCACAACAATGCTGGATTGGTATCTCTGAAACTAAACTTGTTCTCACATCTAGCTTCACGCCTCATTATCACAACGTCCTGAACTTCATGTACAAGGTCTTATTTCTCACTATGTACAAATGTCATCACTATCTTCATCCACTGGGCAACAGGGCTACCTACATATCCATAACATCGCTAATCGATACACACATCTCAAGGCTGCTTTCTATTATAAAAGATGAGCATCCCGCTAGATTAGCAGAGGAGGCCCTTCTGCTGACACCGAGGGACTGTGCATGCTGAGAAATCACCATGCAGCGCTCTGACATCTCGTGAGGGGTGTCCAGTTTGTGACCAAGACGGGGTCCTTAGATCGTCCCTTGGGGGGATTCCTGGCTCTACACTTACACTTAGAGTAGGATTACTGCCTTGTTTTATATGCCTGCATATATACATTGTTTAGCCCCATGTTGGAACAATATCGACTATTCACACTTTTGATGCTTGCAATAACTTTTATCTGCTTCTGTCTATTTATTATTGCAGCACATGTATGCTGTACAGGAATAACTTTGGTTCAATAAATATAGTGAAAATATCCAACTGTGTATTCTCTGTATACTTCTCTGAGAATAAGTGAGCATGAGTGACTGAGCGACAGGTTCTGTACTGTTTCCACGATCCCTGACGAGACAGGGTTGTAATTCTCTCACTGATAGGTAATGGGGGCTTACGGTGGCACTGTGAGTTAGCTGGTTCTCTAGGCCAACATATCTTGCAGGGTGTCCGGAATCAGTCCTGATACAAAAGCCCCTAGTGTATGTTGGCCAAACAATACACAGATCCTATGGATTAGTAGGAACTACACAACAGAGGTAACAGCATCCAAGATAAGAAAATTATTAGGAAAAAGTATCTGTCAGTAAAAGGCCAACATCTCTTGGGTTGACGCCACCAGGGTAATTTTGGTTTAATTTTGAAACCTGGATCTAGTGTCCAATTTCATGCATTTCAGGAAAAGATTTAACTTCTAGGTGAAGTGTTCTAGAAATTTTAAAAGACTGTAAAGGAGTGTTCAAGAAAGAATTGGGATGTGTTCATGGGTTTTTATCATCAAATCAAACTTAAAGATAATGCTATCCCTGTCATGATCTTAGAAGCGTACCACTAAGTGTGAGGAACAAACTATTGAATATACTGACCGAGATGTGCAAAGAAGGGATTATTCAGCCAGTAGACTCTGCTGAGTGGGTTTGCCTAATTATTCTTGTTAAAAAAATCAGGCAAGCTAAGATTGTGGATGACCTTAGGTCTCTGAATAAACAAATTTTAGTGGACTGCCACCCTTTACTAAAAATTCAGGAAATATTTGCTGTTACGAGGAGCTAAAAATTATTTTCCCCTTTAGATTTGGGAGGCATACCATCAAATACTATTATTACCAGATTGTAGCCACCTCACCACTTTTTGACACATGAATATGCATTTTGTTTTTTGTGCATGCCTTTTGGTCTTGCTTCTTCCGTGTTTCAATGTTTAATGGACATCCTATTTGGAAACATGGAGGGGTAGCAGCATTTCAAGTATTCTCATTCGTGCTGCTATTCTAGAAGAGCAAAAATATGAGGCTATCCAAAGTTTTAAATGAATAACAGAAAGCTGGCATGACCTTGCAGATTGCCAAATGTATGTTTCTACATGCAGAAGTTGAGTATTTAGGTCACCAAATTCCAAATGAGAGTATGGGACCCAAGGAGTCATTAATGTAAGCTATCATGGAGGATCCCATTCCTAATAATAAAGATCAACTGGTATCATTTCTGGAGCTTGGTGAGTATTATTCAAGGTTTTTGGAGGATATTTTGTCTTATTCCAATTTCATGAGAACTCTTCTTCAAAAGAACACTAAATTTGTATGGACAAAGGATACGTCAAAACATTTTGAAATTCTGAATCCAAGATTATTGATGCACCTGCATTATGCTTTCCAATGAAAAAGCTGAATGTACAGTCAATGTTGATGCCTGTATTGTGGGTATTAGTGCTGTACACAACGAGAAAGGCAATAACAAAAGCAATACAGTTGACTTTACCTTAAGAACCCTATCTTCTGCTGAACAGAGGTATCCCACATTTTTAGAAACAAAAGTCTTGGTTGTGCATGGGCAGTAGGACTTTTTAAGAAGTATTAGTGGGGTTGTCATTGTTTTAATGCAAACGCACCACAAACCTTTGATATATCTTTTGTCTGGAACAATGTAGGCAAAGGTTCTTAGAAACTGGAAAGAATTTTATCAAAAATGTTTGCACTTAATTTTTCCATCAAACACACTACGGCCAGATTTTATTGCTAAGCAATCTGTTTGTCACACCGTGCTTTACCTGTGGGTGAAGAGGATTGCATGTTTCAGGGTAAATAGTATGTTGTAGCATCAATCTCTGATGTGATGTATGTGGTAGGTAGTATTTTCTTGGAGGAAGAGTGGTTTGAAGTCATGTCCAAAGATGTGGTTTGAAGGAAGTAAAGGATTACATAAATCAAAGATGGCCTAAAGAAGGTATACCTGAGGACGAACTTAAGGTGTTTTACAACGTCAAAGATGTATTGTCTCAAGAGGGTAACGTCATGTTTGGGGCTGACATGATAGCACCACCAAGAAGTGTCAGATCTGGTATCGGTGAGCCTGCTCAGAAAAGACATCCAGGTGAGACGGATAACAAAATATTGGTACAAAAGAATTATTGGTGGCCATACATGGTTACACAAATCCATAAGTATGTTAAAACATGTTCTGATTGTGCTAATGCTGATATAAGCATGAAAACATAGCCCGCCTCATAATCGTACCAATTACCAGATGGGCCTTAGCAACATTTAGCTTTGGATTTTTGGGACCGTATCACATACTACCTTGTTACTGCATATATCATATTGTTTTGGTTGATCGATACTCTAAAGGGAAACTTTTACAGAAGATGTAATTTAATTTTTTTAAGTTTGTTTTCTCAGGGAGTGATTTTAATTTTTTATCACTAAGGATAATACTGCAGTTTTTATTACTCAAGATCCATTTTTTTCTTCTTCAAGTTGGTGCTGTATGTAAACCTATTCCTTTATATTCTCCTTCAAGTAATGGTATGGTAGAGAGAATTAACAGAATTATGGTTGAGTCCATCCAAATGGTTATTGCAAGAAATGCTACTGTGAGAAATTTCTACAAAAAAGCTTTTGGGTGTATCATACTATTCCTCAGCCTACCACAGAAATATCACCATTTGTTCTCTTGAAAAATCACATTCCACATTCTGAGTTATGTCCAACTTGGCTTACAGGGGATTGTATTAAGAAAATTGATCCCAGAACCCATGATTTGGCAGGAAAAAATGTTGAAACGAAACAAATTAAAATACATTTGGTTATATTAATACCACGGCACCCCTGTTATCAGTTACATCTAAGGAAAAGAGTAAGGTTTTTAAACTCAAAATTGCCCCATCTCTGCGTTCCTTTTTTACGGTACAAGCAAGGTTACCTTCCCCTCTCCTAGAGTCCGATACTAGGGTATTTTTAGCCTTGGAAAAGGGGCCTGTATTAGAAGAGAATAGCAGGAGGTCTGTGGGAGGTAACATCACACTCACAAACAGGTTCCAGTTTTAGTGATAAGTGACCAGGACATGTTTCAAGAAATGAACCAGATAGAATCTTCGACCCCAGAGGTACAGAGTCAGGACGGTGTACAAGCTAAGGCCAGGGAGACACCCTCATCCCCGGATCTAAACAATGCGGGGATCCTAAGTAGCATGGGGTCCAATCAGCTGATGCCTGAAGAGGTGGGAGCAAACCCTGGAATGGAGAAGCTGATGAAGGCCATGATTTTAGAAATGAGAGAAAAATTCGCCATTTCAGAAAGGAATCAGGGTAAAATCCAGGAATCCTGCAAGGTATTGGAGGAGAAAATAAATTCTTTGATGAATCAGGTGGCTGCAGCCGAGGTCTCATTGACAGACCTTGGCAAAGAGGTAGAGGAAAATCGAGAGAAAATAAAATCACTGAAATCAAGGGTGAAGGAACTCAGGGATAAGATGGAATCCTTGGAGAACAACGCGCGCAGGAGCAATCTGAGATTATTAAACATTCCAGAGGGGAAGGAAGGCGAAAATATCAAAAATCTTTCTAGTAAAATTACTCTGTGAATTTATCCCAGGTCTAGACCCAGTAGGGTTAGAGAAAGACATACAAAGAGTACATAGGGACCCCTTCAGGAACTCTGGGGTGAGGAGAAGCCAAGGAAGATTCTCATTAACTTTCAATCATACTCCCTGAATGAGAGGATCCTAGGCGAGGCACTAAAAGCAGGCAGTTATAAAAAAGATGACTGGTCGTTTAGGATCCGCTCTGATATTTCTAGAGCTACGCAAGACCACCAGTGGGAGCTGGGCAAGTTTATTCAGGACTTAAAATCTATGGGCGCAATAGCGCAAATACGCTTCCCTGCATCTTTAAGAGTCATGTGACAAAATAGGATGAACAACTTTAGAAACCCAGAAGATGTGGAACTCTTTATAAAACAGATTAAAACAAAGTAGATGATGTAAATCGGAGTTAAATCCAGAGCAGGCAGGGTCTCGAAGGGCGAGCGTGTTTCGCCTAAAGAGAGATGGGAGGGTTCTTCAGGTAGGGTTGGGGGGGTGTTCATGGAATTTTATGCACATTTCTCACAGGGGTGTTGGGAGCAGATAGGGGAAAAAAATAATTTTGTCCAAGTTTGTGGCTTAGAGAGATTAAGGGCAGAGGGAGCTCGCAGGTCTCGCGAATGTGTTAACATACTAATTTTAAATCTTAAAGATTATTAAAATATTATCCTGGAATGTCAACGGGCTGAGAGTCAGGAAGAGGAGGCAAAAGATAATGGAATATCTGCGAGTGGTAGATAGCGAGATTATCATTGTGTAAGAGACACACTTAGTAAAGGCGGAATGGGATGAGGTGATAAAGAAATTGAAATGGGTGGAGGTCTGAATATGCATCAATCAAGATTGTGGTGTTAAGGGAGTAGCTATTATCTTTAAGAAGTGGTAATACTGGAAGAATTCTCTGATAGTGGGAGAAGATGGGTTGCTGTTAAAGCTAAGATCCAGGGGAAGATATATGTCATTGCCGGGTACTATGGGCCAAATATGGATGACCCCTCTCCATTAAAATCCCTGTATAATTATTTGTTGTATTTTACGGCTCCTATAATCTTGGCAGGAGGCTTTAATATACTTTTAGACCAGGACAAGGATAGGTGGCCATGTATAAAACTCTCTAGGGAGTCAAACCTGCCTCAAATGAGATCAATACTCAGATGCTGTATGCAGGATCCTGGGTTACAAGATGTGTGGAGAGAGAAGGGGGTGGGTCAACAAAAGTATACGTTTAAGAACAGGAAGCATGGCCATGCCTCAAGGATCGATTACTTTTTGGTAGATAAAGGAGAAAGCAGGATGGTTAGTAAGGTGGAACATCTGCCAGCACATTTGTCAGATCATTCTGCGGTCTGTCTGGAACTCAAGGTGGAAATTAGCAACTCCACCCCGAGATAGACTTTAGACAGAACCTTATCACTAGATTCCCAAGTGAGGTTGCAGCTGAAGGATATAACTAAGGAATACTTCCATATTAATGACACGAGCTCTGCACCACAAATGGTCTGGGATGTGTATAAGGTCGTCTTAAGGGGAGGTTAATTAGCATGACAGCCTTTAAACATAAAAATACCAGGAACAAAATAGGGTCCTTGGCTGGCACAACTGGAAGAGCTGGTCAAGAGGCAGAGTCAGGGGCAAGGGACTCAGGGATTACATTTACTGGAGGATGAAATGAAGAAGAAAAAGGAAGAATTGTCTTGCTTTCTGGAGTAGATAGTTAGAAGGAGGTGGGAGACAAGTAAGCTGGCGCACTACGAATACAGCGAGGGTTGTGGCAAACTTCTGGCCTGGAAATTAAAAACAGAACAGTGCCGAAATAAAATTCCAGCCATCCGGATGGAGGGCCAAGGTGCGCTCAGGTACGAGGAAAGGGAGATAGAGAAAGCCTTTGCAGAGTTCTTTCAGACACTATACACAGAAGAGGTTAATGTGTCAAAGGACCAAGTGGAGAGGTATCTAGAAGATATGCATATACCCACACTGTCGGAGGAACAAAGGGATTGGTTAAATGCAGAAATAACAACGGAAGAGGTAGCAAGGTCAATAGGAAAGCTGAAAAGGGGAAGGCAGCTGGCCCAGACTCTCTCCCAAATGAGATATATTTGTTCCTTAGTGAAGAGATTACACCCCTCTTGACAGGTTTGTTTAATTTTATTTTCCTTGGGGGCGAGGATATTCCAGCATCCTGGGAGGAAGCCACTATCTGTCTATTACATAAAACAGGGAAAGACCCTGAGCTTTGTGAGTCTTATAGACCTATCTCATTATTGAACTCAGATTACAAGATCTTTACTCAGGTCTTGGCAACAAGATAAGGGGAGGTCGTATGAGACTTAATCCATCTGGATCAGAAGGGTTTTATTAGAGGTAGGCAGTTGCATTAGTTAATGCATGAATTATTCGGTAACATAGATATGGCAACGCAGAATGGGCTCCCTCTGGCTACCATAACCTTTGATGCGGCAAAAGCCTTTGACAGGGTTAGATGGTCTTTCCTGCATAGAGCTACAGAGAAGTGCGGTATGGGTTCTGAAAACAATTTATAGGAATCCTTCTGATAAGATATTGGTGAATGAGAACCTCACTCAAAAGATAGTTATATCAAGAGGAACAAGGCAGGGATATCCCCTCTCCCCCCTCCTTTTTAACATATACATTAAGCCTCTTGCAAATGAATTTAGAGATAGCCAAGGAATTTTCCCTTTTATGTTTCTGCGATGGGAAAAAAGGGTAGCTCTATATGCGGACGACCTGATGGTATTTACAACCAATTTGGCGCTCTCCTTACCAACAATTTCAGAGATTTGGGGTAAATTCGGTGAGGTCTCTGGTTATCAGATTAATTGGCAGAAAACTGCGGTGATGGAGTGGAACTCCCGGAGTAATAATTCCTTGGTAACAAATTCAATGAGATACCTAGGCATTATGGTCTACAATAATCTCGAAGAGGTACCACGTCTGAATTTCGAGAAGGTAGTGGGCGAGACCAAAAAGCTATTAAAATTTTGGGCAGGACTCCCACTCTCCTTCTTAGGTAGGTCGAACATCTTAAAGATGCCAATATTACCCAAGTTTACCTTCCTATTCGCAGCAATACCCCTAGAATTCAAGAAGCCTTGGTTTGATAAATTACAGGGGATGTTGACCAGCTTTATCTGGGCATCTAAGGACCCTAGAATCGCATGAAAGAAGTTTTGTAAGGGCAAACATCAGGGAGGAATTGCTAGCCTGGATATGTTTCAGTATTGTATGGCCTTTCAATTTAAGGTAATGAGAATTTTAATGCAGGACCATGGGAATTATCCTAGGTATTTACAAGCCATGACAAAGACAGAGGGGGATGGGTTTCTGTTTAAATTTGGTCACCCGAAATATAAAAAAAAAAAATCAAAGATCCTTCACGCAGCTAGTAAGCTATGGTTTCAAATAAGAACAGCAGCGCGGATTCCGTACTACAGCAGCTACGCTCCAATATGGACCTCTCCAGGTACACCTGAGTGTTTAAGGGATAAACTCTCAACCTCACTGGCAGAAGCAGGGGTAACAAGATGGAACCAGCTTCTGGATGGGCGAACTTTGGTGGACTGGGAACAAATACCAGCTCTGGCAAATGGGAACATCTCCAGATTCAAGTTTTATCAATTGACTAGCCGGTCAAACTCGCTGCCAGAGGGAGAGGAGGAAATTCTTGCAGAACTCTGGACAAAAGAAGGTAGTGTCGGAGTGGTATTGGCTGTTCGTTCTAGCCGGAGAGGAGGAGTTTGTTCTTCCCATGGAAATCTGGAGGACAGAATTTTCATCAGGAGACATGGAGACCCTCTGGCAAGTATCAATGTCTATGCTATGGCATGTTGTTAGTGCTGCGCCTCTTAAAAAAAACATCTGTTTACAGTACACAGGGCATACTGGTCACCAAAAAAGCTGACAAGGATGAACAGGCAGGTGATCAAATGCTGTCCCAAGTGCGGGAGGAAGAAGCAGGCAATCTCCATATGTTTTTTTCGCTGTAGGTGAGCATGTCTTTATGTATTTTTGGGGTATTGAAGTAGGAGGAGGAGGAGGAGGTAAGGATCAGCTTGGAAAGGAAACAGAAACATCTAATCTGTATGTTGATACTGCTAGCCAGTCATGAGATTTGTATCAAGTGGATAAATCCACTTCCCCCGTCTAAGAGTGAATGGTTGGGCACGATACGAAGGGTGCGAAAGATGGATAAGAACAGGGCGGGAATAAAGAAGCTTGACTTTTGGGACATATGGGATCAAATCTTTTTAGCTTAGTTAACTTTCACAGGTGGTTTTATCTACTTAATTTGTGTATAACCGGTCTCAAAAATGTCCAAATATTAAGCAATTTCTGCAATAATTCCCTGGTCCATGGAATGGGATTGGAGCTCCAGGCGTTCCCCCCCTCAAACCCATACCGGATTGGATTCCAAGGGACAGGAAGTAGAGGTTAGCGTGTTTCGCCCAGTAACAGCCTTAGTGGGAAACACAAAAAGCCTCTCATTTACTTCCTAGTAGATTATTGCACAAATGTGGACAAAAAAAAAAAAATACAAGCCAGTAACTGTGGGCCGTGTGGGAGCTCCCTTCTTGCTTAGCGGCTGAATCTGCTTCCGGGTTGAGGACGAGCATTGAAATGTTTGCCACGTAGGGAGGTCTCACTCTTAGTCGCTCCCTGCTGGTGGAAACATGGTTGGAGAATACAGGCCGTGTCTGAGCGACCTTGGGATCTGCTATTCAGTCAGCGGATGACGAAGGATAGCGGCAGCCTGAGTGGCTCCAGTAGACTTTAATCTATACATCAGTGATTCTCCCTCCCCTCCACCCTAGTTTGTTGCGGAATCTAGAGGAATAATGGTGCCTCAGGCTCCGGATATATATACCGGTGCATAGGGTATTTGGGTGCCAGTGTCGGTGGGGGCATTACGGCCCATGAGGAGGGAGCCGCAGACCAAGGCTTGTGCGGGAGAGCTTGAACTTGTTACCAATTGCGGGCTCAAGTGCAGCTCCATATAAAAGGGTGCAACAGAGCCAAGACAAGTGGGAGCAGCCTGCGGAGGTACTCTAGGTCTCTTCGCAGGTGGAATAGTAGCTGGCAAAATTCGTGGAAGTGGCCTGTGCAACACAGATGCGGCTTGTATTTTTTTCTCTGAAACTCCAACAACATAGCTCAATCTGAAAATCACAAGGAAGCCTCAATGAAACACATCTCAAGGAAAACTCGCACCTCAAAGAATTCAAAAGCCTCTAAGATTTGCAGGTTGCTTGTTTCTATTATAGTGAATAACTACCACCCGCAAGCTGGCACGCAGCAGTCATCAGTATCAGAGGAAGCACATCAACCGGCAACATTGCTACTGAGTTCTTCTAATGAGTCCATTCTAAGCCCTGATGGCAGGGAGGCCAGCCAGTTGGTAATGGATTTGCAACCACAGAAAGGTCCCGCTCTTACAACATACATGCAAGTAAAAAATAAAGAAAAAACAATTAACCCCATGTACCCCTTGTTTTCTATGGTCAGACCTAAAGAGAGCCAAATGGATCATGAGAAGATCAATGAAGTGCAAGAAATGATGCAGGGTGAAGACAGAAGTGATATTGTAGATTCAATGCCAAGCAAAACTCCTCTGCTGGCAGACGCAAGTCCAAATCAATTTTTGGCTCCTCAAGTAAGCCTGGGCAAAGCACTACGCTACGCTACGCTCGCGTAGTTTGCGAAGTTTGCGCTACTTCGCACTGCGTGAATTGCACGTAGCACAGTGCAAACACGCGTAGCGTAGTGTTGCGTAGTGCAGCGGTCATTTTTTGCTTGCTCGCGGTCCTCAACGTCAAGTTGGCGACCGCGAGCAAGCAAAATGACATCCCGGCGAGACTTTTTCCTCGTTCGCGATCAGCAACATCAAGTTGGCGATCGCGAGCGTGGAAAATAAACCTTCCGGCGAGATTCTCAACGCGAGGAGGTCATGTTTCTCATTGCGAGTGGTCGCGTATGCTCGCGACCGCTCGCGATGAGAAACTACCAGTCCGCGTTGAGAAAGCTGCTGCTCGAGTAAAAATCTACTCGAGCAGCAGAAAACTACAGCTCGCACTGTGCAAGATGCCGTTTTCAATGATTGCACAGTGCCGGTTGCTTTTCCGCACTGTGCAATCATTGAAAACGACATCTTGCACAGTGCGAACAGGGTACTACGCAGTTCGCGAAGTGCTACGCGTAGCTCGCGTAGTGCGAAGTGCACTTTGCGTAGCTTCGCGTAGTGCTACTTCGCGAACTACGCCCAGGGTTATTCTCAAGTCAAAGCGCCATCACTGTTACAAAACCTTCTTTGGAGAGAACACTTAATTTGATTTTAAGTGAATTAGGAGAAATGAAACTTTCACAGGAAGATGCTAGCAGAAAAACAAATAAACAATTGAGCCAAATTTCCTACAGTTTGCAGCAACTTATGATGCAGGGGGAGCAGAGGGTTTCTGTGTTGGAAGACACAAGCAAGGACCAAACAGGAATTATTGTGAAAGTTCAAGCCGAACTAGAGGAGCTGCAGCTAAAGCTAGACGATGTTGAGAACAGATCACGGAGTGCAAATCTTAGATTTGTAGGAATATCGGAGGATCGAGAGCGGGGTCAATCCGTCTCAACAGTAACCTCAGAGCTGGTTTTCAAGCATTTGATAAAGCATCGCAAGGAATGGGCTTAACTATCATTCACACACATCAAGTCCCTGCTACTCATCCTACAAATGCTAAATATCATAGAACAATTTTCATGACCTTTGGGGGCTTACGAATCAAAGAACAAATGTTATCAAGTGCAATGAAAGAGAAATCCTTTACCACTTTTGATAATTTTCATATATGTCGATTCTAGCTGCACACCTCCGTAAAGAATGTATTGCCTTAATAGATGATTTCATGCACCATGGAGCCCCGCTGGATTTGTTCAGCAATCAAAAGTTTTTTTTTAGAGGCGTGCACACATTTTCCAATTTGTTGATTTGGCTAGCAACCTTTTGTATGCTGTTAAGCAAAATCAAGGAGTAGGTGGGCCAAGAAATGGTGGTTCCTAAAGGAATATGTGTATCAATGATCTATTGAATTAGCTGATTTGATTTGAGTAATTTGAGGGAAGGGATTTCCATATTGGGTGATATGATGCCAAAACACTCATATAGGGAAAGTGGAGGTGCAGGAAGGGGGGAGGGAGGGAGGCCTAGGACAAGTGGGGCTTCAAAATTTGAATGTTTGGGAGGGGAGGGTTTTTTTGAGGTCACAAGGGGTGCTAAGGGGTAAAAGAGCAGGTTGAACTTTATTGAGTCTAGAGTTTTGACAATAGTAAGGAATATATAAAAGAGCAGGGTCCCCAAAAGGAGAGAGCTAAGCAACTAGCTATAGAGGGAACTGATATCCATCATCCATTTTTAAATTTACTTCACACCTTGTATGATGAGTAAAAAGTTTATAAAAGTAGCAATGTGTAATATTAATGAGGTAAATAATCAGGTCAAGCTGAAATCCATTCTCAAATGGCTTGCCACAGCCCAAGTTCAGATCATTTTTTACAAGAGACGCTTCTTAAACCATAATCCACACTGCTTAATATGCCAAAATGTATTTCTAAAGCATTCTTTGCATCGGCAAGTGCAGCGATCAAAGGGGTGACTATTTTGATTTTGAGGACATTTACAGGGGAAATTCTACAGGTAATTAGAGAGGCAAAGGCAAGATTGATCAAACTTAAAGGGATCTCAACTTTTTTGGATAGTCAGCTTTTATGGTCCTATTGACGACGATACAGTCGCGCTCAATGAGTTATACGAGGCGTTGCATGTATTCCCCGGCCTGTTAGTCATAGGGGGAGATTTTAATATCCTTAAGGATGTTAGGTTGGATTCATCCTGTATAAATAAGTTGCAGAACAAACACAGGGCTTTGAGACTTTTAGCCAAAATGGTTGATTATTTAGCATTAGTTGATCCTTGATGATTAGAAAATCCTGAATCCGAGGAGTTTGCCTGTTTTTCCAAATGTTTTAATTCGACTTAAATGATTGATTTTTTTGGGTTTTGTATCTATGGCTTAGGAGGAACTCTGGCATATTGTCCAATCCCTTTTCAGACCATTCAGTTCCATTTATAGAGCTAAATATCAATTTCGATCAGGTTGCAAGACCAAGGTTGTTCTTGGATGAATCACTTTAAGCTAATATAGGGTGGCTAGCAGTCATAAAATCAAACCTACTGTAATTTTTGGGGAGAAATATAGGGTTGCCTCCTCCTTTTCTGTTTGGGAAGCATGTAAGGCTTATATGCGGGGTGAAGTAATTGTTTTTAAAGCACAACTATCCAACTTAAAGAGGGAAAAAGAGAAAGCTCTGCAATTAGATCGGAATCAAGCAACTCAGATTAATCTTAGGGGCAATGTGCAGAATTCTGGCTCTAGAGTAAGAGAGCTAGGCAGGCCTTGAAAAAGCATTTCATTGCACAGACAATTGTTAATCAGAATTCTAGTTTTTACCAGTATTATAAAGAGAGTGAGCAGGCCGGACGATTCCTGGCTTGGTCTATCAAAAATAGATGGAATAACACAACTATATTAAATCAACCTATGATGAAGCCGGGGGCCAGATGGCATTTCAATCAGAGGAGATAGAGACTGTTTTTGTTAGCACAATATACAAAGCTATATAAGTCCTCCAAAACTATTTTGCCCCAAGTAATAAACAATTTTCTTAAGGATATTAACTTGCCTACTCTTAGTCAAAAGCAGCAGTCAAGCGCAGTAGCTCCTATCACCCTTAGAGAAGTTCAAGAAGCCATCAAGAATTCCCCAAATGGGAAAGCATGTGGGAATGATGGTTTAATGGCTGAGATGTATAATAAATTAGGAGTACAGTTAGCTCCCTTTCTGGGACTCAACACAGCAAAGACTAATTTTTGGGTGTTCGGAAAGGGTAGATCTAGACACTCTATAGTTAAAGTTGGTGGAAAGCCCCTTTGAACAGGTTTACAGTTTTGACTATTTCGGTGTTAGGATGTTGGGTAAGTTAAATTAGGACTGGGAGTCACAATTTAGCAAAAGCCACCTGCTTATAGTAAAGAGATCAAAAGCTGTCCTCCGCTTTTCTAAGCAGACCCAGCTGCAAACAATATGCCCAGCTTTGGAGGTTTATCGTGCTAAAGCACAAGGTGCTACACTCTTTGGAGGCGAGATATGGGAATATGTTTTGATTAATAAATTGATAGTATGGGAGAACAATTTCATATGGTCCCTTGTTTCAGTTCCCACTAGTACCCCACTTGTCCTCCGGTTTATGATGTAGGCATTAAAAGAATTGCTGATGTTGCCTCACTGATGCCATTGATGTATTGGTTATGACTGTGGCCCACGCCTGAGCTACTCAAGTATTGAGAGGCCCTGAAGAAGCTATTGAGAATGAACAGCAGCAAAAAGATTCCCTGATTGAAGCATGTGGAAACTTGGCTTAAGTTAATTGGCCTGTCCAATCTATGGGGTCATCCTTAGGGAATACGTAAAACTATGAAACTTACTGTAAAAACTAAATACTGGGAATATGTGTATGACCAATATACCTTGAGTACAAAGGCAGGACGGTTGACTAATCAATTTCTGAGTTTTGAGTCGAGTCCAAAATATGAACTATTTTTAGATATGGTTTTCTTCGCCATTAGCAAGAGTTTGTCTTTGAAATTTCTTTTGTGGCAGGTAATATCACTCCTTGATGCTACAGAGGTTCTCAGGAACCCTATGGTGGTTGCTTTCTTGGACGCCGAGAAGGCTTTTGACCGGGTGTCATGGAGCTATCTATGGAGGATCTTGGAAGCCAACGGCCTAGGTGTCTCTTTTATTAAGGCATTACAGGTCTTGTATGCTAATCCAATAGCACTACTGCGAATAATGGGGGAAGAATCTGAGACATTTTCAATTAGCAAAGGAACAAGGCAGGGGTGTCCGTCCTCTCCCTTGTTATTCGCAGTATATATAGATCCCTTCCTTAGATGGCTGGAGGCTTCCACCAATATTATCCCTGTTAGCATACAGGGCTGGGATACTAAGCTACTGGTGTATGCTGATGATGTGGCTATAATTACTTCTGACACTGATAAACCGTTGCGCGCAGCAGAATTATTGAGGAAAATTTCAGGACCCAGTCAGGTTTTTCACCAAATAAGGCGAAAACACAGATTCTGATAAATAGATTTACCACTGCCTCTGACAGCTGGATCGTGGAGGAAGCAGTTTATTTAGATATACATATTAGGACAAAGGTGGAGGATATTGTAGATCTAAACCCGATCCCTATATGGGGGAATATTAATAATGACCTTCGGTGATGGGACAATTTAAAGTTGTCAATAATGAGGAGGTGTAACTTAATTAAAATTATGATCCTGACAAAATTACTGTATATCTTCTGTACGATCCCCCTAGAAATTCATAATGATTGTTTCAGGCAAATCGAGAGGGAGGTGGCTAGATGTATCTGGTCTTATGGCAGGACTAGGAAAGCCAATGTATTGCTTTCTCTTCCTAGGTATAAAGGAGGATGGGGACTTCCTCACTTCAGACTATACTCCCTTGCTGCAGTGCTGCAATATTACGGGCCTCTTTTTGGTATCAAGGCAAAGGAAGGAGATGACCCCAGCAATGGCCCATCAATTTTTGAGATCCTGATTGGAGTACGGGCTAATGGCTGCCCCTTGAAATTTTACGAATCAAGCTATTTTAAAAAAACACTTTTTAAGATATTAATCGCTGCTTTCTGTAACTGGGCAGGCATACGGAAAAAACTTGGGGCGGGTAGGTTTAGTAGGTATACTCTCTTGATTGGGAATGATCAGCTTCCAGGGATTTTACAGGATGAGTGTCTGGCAAGGTGGGGAAAAGGTGTTTTTTATAGGATAGAGAACTCTTGGCTGGGGACCATAGAGCATCATTTGAAGTAGTTAGGGAAAGATTTAATATTGGCCCACGGGACTTCTTTAAGTTTTTACAGCTGAGGGACTTTCTTCTCAAAAAAAGCTGGCGGCACTGCGGGCTTTGCGCAGGTACCTCTAATTGAATTGTTAATGAGGGCTTCTGGTTCTTTGATCTCACAGCTATATAGATGCCTGCTGGAAGAGGTCCCGGATGATCTGGACAAGCATAGGCTGAGATGGCAGGATAGGCTTGATGTCCCGGATTCTTGTTTTTTGAAATCTTTAGAAATAGGGGCTTCTGTATTGGGTTCTGCCAACCAGTGGTCACAGCATTTTAAAACTCTTTTTTATCTATATATAACGCTAGCGAAAATTGTAAAATGGGGAAAAGTGGATGGGACCCAGTGTTTTAAGTTTAAGATCTGGTTCATATTTACTCCACATGCCCTAGTATAGAAGCGATCAGACAAGACATATCAAGCTTCCTGCGGCGTGTATTGAAAGAGGATGAACCTCTGTCACCTCAGCTTATGTTACTTGGTGTAACAGAACAAGATGGGAAAACTGGAGAAGAGCTTATTTTGATATCAATGTCCGTCCTCAGACTCTGCGTAGCCTCAGCCTGGCTTGATCCTTCACCCCGACCTTCCAGCAGTGGAAAGGTCGATTTTTGCACATATACAGTTTAGAAAGAGCACTTTATGAACAGAGAGGTAGAAAGGGAAGGACTAAAGGGAAAAGGATCTGGGGACCATTAACTGCTTGGACCACTTTACTCACCCACTGAATGAATGTTGAGGCTTCGTTCAATCATGATTTTGTATTCATGACGAATTCTTGATATATCCACCGCCTTATGCTATGGTTTATGCCTATCAGTATGCTGCTGCTGTTTTTCTAGATGTATAGTTTTTATTATTAATACAATTCAAATTAATTCAGCTCTCTGCTTATAGCCAGTATAACTTTATAACCTTTGAAATCCTTGCACTAATGTTTTCATCGGTCAATGGATTACATCGGTTTTATAACAATGATTAATTTATATGAACGATGGCTTTTGGAATCTATTCATTTGTATCTTGACTTTTGGCTGCATTTGCACTTTATGTGGAAAAGATTTTAAAAAATTAATTAAAAAAATAGTGAGATTTCATTTAGGTTGCTTGCCAATAAGGACCTTTGGTGATTGGGCTAGACAGCAAGCTTCAGATAAGTGTCCAGCATGTGGCCTAGTGCCAGAAATAGAAGAACATGTCCTATTTTTCTGCACTGCATATTATTATTCTCGCAAGTGCTGGATACGCTCAATTTGCTTAAACTTAAAAATTTCACGTTGTTTGATTGCACATAGAAGTCTTTAAAAAGATGCCTCGGGCCCAATTGTCTTTGCAGTAAGCTGTTTTTTGCTGAATGTTGGGTGTAGATGCCTGAAGATTATGTCTTAAATGCACAGAGACATGTATGGCTTTGTAACTTTAATAATAGATTATGACTTCGTTTTATTTTTTACATAAATGTTATCTGTTGGCTATTCTTTTTATGATAATCAATATGAACTTATATCCAATGTTATTTGTGTAGTTTAAATACTGGTTATTTTAATATATGAAGTTTTTAGATATTTTTAATTTTCCAGAGGTTGCAGTTTTGTGGAGATTTAACTTAGTATGTTATTATAAGATGTGTGTATTTCTATTTATTGATACCAAGTTATATTTCCGAAGCTGTTGTGTACTAACGTCAAATGTAATAATCAAGTGCGAAAATTTTGTATGCTTTGATTTTTTTTAAAATCCAATTAAGTTCTATTGATTGATTGAATAAATAAGTCATTTACCTTTTAGTGTTATTGTTGCATGTGTTGTCCATGTGCTCTCCCTTGTCAGTGTATGTTTGTCACCCTTTCCCTGTGGCATATAGGTATTTGTGTTCACTATGGCTGTGTTAAATATAGGTTTGCAATTTATGTCACGAACCATGTTTCATCAGCTTCTCCTGCTGAGCTTCTTGTGAACCCTTTTTAAAAGGGTGTATAATATGACTGCTGAGTGCACAATCCCTTCCACTGGGCAGTTTCAATTTGAGTACCCATTTTTAAGAAGGGTGACAAATCGGACACCAAATGCTATCGTCCCTTTTGCCTCCTAGACTCATCAACAAACCTGATGAGGAAGGTACTTCTAAGGAGACTTGAAGAATGGCCATTGAATAATTCTATTCTATCAGAGGTAAGGTTTGGATTTAGGAGGGGCTTGGGGACAGTCAAGCAATGTGTGAACCTTGAGTTGCTGTTCTGGAAGTATATCAGGGCTAAGGCAGGATCCCTTTATCTTTGTTTTGTGGATTTAAGAAGCACATTTGATCACTCAACTGTTCAGAGACATTTTAAGGCATGGACAAAGTGGGCTCTGGCCCAGGGACCCGGCTTTTCAGAGGGCCCCCGAAAGGGCCAGCCTTGTTGTGCAGAGAGTTTTGCCCTGATGCCCCTGAATAATTCTTAAACATATTGTTTTAGATACTATTTTCCTTTAATTTGTTTTAATGTGGGTGAAAGTGTTAGAGTCTATTACATAAGGTTTGCAGAGAAATGTTCTGTTTATGTTACATGCAAAACATGATGTTACTTATGAGAAATGGGAGGGTTATCACAGAGATTATTTGCAGTAATATTAGTGAGCTGCTGCTGTGTTACAATATTGAAAACACACATCACAATTTATGTATATAAGATGTAAACACATTTAGAATGTGGACCAGTTTGCCAGTGCACTGTCATTAATCAGTGACCAGGCCAAAGAGGGCATAAAAAAGCTGAAATTGTTTTTTCAATTCAAAACTGTTCCGAACAGGAGCTCCCAAAATATGTTTGGCCCAGGGCCCCCAAAATCCTTAAAATGTCTGCAATTCTTTGGTCAACCTTAATTTTTACTTTGTGCCCCAAAAGAGATTATCTGCTTTCTTTCAAGGCAGTATCTGTCAGCCAAGGTTCGGTATGGTCCCAATGGGGAATGTTCCCCTCCATTTAGAGTTAAGAGGGGAATTAGAAAGGGCTGTGAATTGGCAACATTTTGTTCTCACTCTTTCTTGATGGGGTTGATGGTGCTCTTTAGGCTTTGCCGGTCGACTCATTCCTATGTTTTTGTATACCGACAATGCTGTCCTACTAGTCAGGACACCCACTGACCTTCAGAAACTGATTAATGCATTTGGAGACTTTATGGGATCTAGGAAAATGATTGAAAACATATACAATGGCCTGTGGGTAGAAGGTGCAGAAGTGGAGACCCTTTTTTGTTGGGGATGCACCAATACCAATAGTGACCTCCTTTTGTTACCCAAGGATTCTTTTTTCGAGTAATGGCACATCGTCCCAACTGATTTTAAATGCAAGACCAAACATGAGCAGAAATTGTGAAGGGATTTTTAGGTTCTCTCATAAACTGGGCAGCTGACCGGTTAAAAAGATGATCAATATATATAAGGCGAGAGGGTTGTCTACTGCTACATTTGGAGGAGGGCTGTGGATCTATGACCTTAGTAACTCCCTTCAGGTTGAGAATTCCTTTTTTAGGATTCTGTTATGTTTACCAGCCTCAGGGTCATCTCCGATTGTTAATAAGGAGGTTGGGTTGCAATTTTTGGAAGATCGGCTCTCATCGAAACCCTTACTAATTTGGTTTTCCATCTGGTCTAAAGCTGAAACAAGTTTGACCAAATCGGTTATTTTAGATTGCCTATCTTTGGATCTTGTTTTTAATAACCTTTGGCTTTCTTATATAAATTAATTTTTTAGAACACTATTTAATATATCTGTATTGCACAACCCTCACTGGACTTCATCCCTTGATAAAAGCATAATTAAAGCATCCATTTTTGGATACAGGCAGGATTGTAGAATGCATGAAGAGCTGTGAAAGCCAACAGTTGGTTTTTACATGTCGATTAGTGCACAGGAGGCATGTCAATATTACTTGGCTTTGATGAACAACATTCAGCGCCATTTTGTTTTGACTATATTGCGTTTGGGCACAGCACATCATTTAGTTGACTTTCATGAAATGAAGGTACAACAACTGGATATGATTCTTTGTCCTTTTGATGGATGAGTATAAGAAAAGCACACAGCACTTTATATTATTTTGTGATTTTTATAAGAATCTAAGGATATATTATCTTAAACCAATCCCGCTTGCACAAAATATAAGGGACCACAGAATCAGATTAAACTATCTGTTTGCATTTGAAGACTATCCCTGGGTGTGAAATTCCGTTATGCTCACGGAGTTTGCAGAGCTTTTCCCGCTCCGTGGTCTGTATCACGTGGAGTTCTGAAAAACTCTTCTCTATGTAGCAGAGTTTTTTCCTAGTTTGCGCTCGCCAACGTTAAGTTGGGATAACACAGCAAACAAAAGGAGATGATGGAAGGAGCGCTGAAACTTTCAGACACTCACCCCCAGTCACAGATCTGGGTTGAATCCATCATCGTTCTTTAGCTCACTTCGACACCTCAGTGCAGAACCAGCTATATGCAAATCATTCTTGACCCTGTGACACATGGGAACAGTCCAGCCTGAAGTGCCAAGCCAGGCCTCCCTTAACCGGAAACAAGCATCCTGGGACATGTTTCGGAGTAACACCCCTCATCAGCCAGGCTAGCTTGAATCCAGTGGCATAGTGAGCCAGGGACCCACGTCTGGGCATACCCTGCCAATTTAGGGCGAACAAAGCAAACACAAGGAGATGATGGAAGGAGCTCTGAAACTTTTCAAACACTCACCACCAGTTACAGATTTGGGTTGAATCCATCATCGTACTTTAGCTCACTTCACCACCTCAGTTCAGACCCAGATATATGCAAATCAGTCTTGACCCTAATAAACTAGGCCACTTGCGGAAAGCCCCATAGCGTGGCTGAGTTTTTTGGTCACCTCACAGAGTTCAGCAGAGCGGAACTCTGCCCAGGCCTATTGAAGACCCCACTGTATGTTTTAATGTTGCACTTTTTATAAAGGAGCCAATATACCTCAGGAAAAGTATTGTATGCTGACGGTTAATACAAGGGAATATATGGCTGTTTCTTAGTCACATGTTTTTATTCTTACCAGTGCATTTGTATTGTTTATATTTATTGATGAAATATTATATTGCACTTTTATGGCCGTTTTTTAGTGTGCTGAAAGATTTTGAATTGAATAGAATATTGATAGTTTTTACCATGTGTTGCTATGAGAAGGAAAGTGATATCAGTCTGGATTATTTTCCTTTTTGCTATGAGAAGGGAGATGTGCTGTAATGAGTAAACAGGTCATTTATCATAGTGTTGTTGTTGCTTGTGTTGTCCATGTGCTCTCTATTGCCAGTGTTTGTGTGTCACCCTGTTCCATGTCCCTGTGGCATGCATGAACTTGTGTTCACTCTGGCTGCGTTAAATATAGGTGTGTAGTTAATGTCACAAGCCATGTTTCGTCAGCTTGGCCTGCCGGGTGGCTCGTGAACCCTTTTTAGAAGGCTTGGAATGTTGATTTTTAAAGCACCTGTTTTGAACGGTGCTGCAGCCAGTGAGGTTATCTGCTGGGGGCTTTCTTCTACAAAAAATCACTTATCTGATTCCTTCATCTCTACTCTTTCTTCCTGGGCTCTGCTACATAATACCAACTCTCTTCACTGAGACGGGTGTTCCCTCTCTCTACACACACTTTTACTGAGTTGACCTCACTCAGATACATAAAATTATTACTTATGTATATTTACAGTAGTTGTGCATTAGTCAACTTGCTCACTGGTTGCTTTTGCTCAAGTTTATGGATGGCACCGTATATACCTTTTGTACACAGCAAACTATTCTACGTAAAGTGCTCCGATGATTTTACACCTTGCATGCACTATACATAACCTGTCAAAAGTCATGTGTTCTAAAAAACATTTATTTACTCCAGTTTTTTTTTTTGTAGATTAAAATTATTGGGGGCTATGTATTTTCAGGTGAATGGTTGGTGAGATAAAGTACATTAAATACATGTATGTGGATTATATATAAATTTGTGATTTTTATAATTATATGTGGGGTTGTCGAAAGTATACATTTATGAAAGGATTTCGCTTGATGTATGGTTGAATGTGGCTCACTCGTTGATAGTTATTCCAAGGGAATACTTTTTCTATTCAACACTGGCAGTAAACTCATGCAGTCCATTTTACCATGAAATCACTGTAAGTGAGACTCAGGTAGTGAGACTCACCCACCATTAAGGTCCAAAGCCGGGTGATCAAAAAGAAAGAAATCTGCATGCTCTAAATGGGCAGAAACCATTTGCAACATCACGTTCAAAAAATGTTGTCAGCTACAGGTAGGAGACTGGTTTAGTAGTTTACTACTCAAACCAGTCTCCCTTGGAATATCGTGAGACCTTTTCACACACGATGCTCTCTTGGGTAAAAAAAACCATCAAATTGCGCAATGTGAAATTTAACAATTTTGGCATAACGCAAAATTCAGGAATTTAGCAAATTTCACGTACATTATTACAATTTGTAACTGGCTTACTACTCATAACATGGGGTCAAAATTTGCAAACGTAATCAAAGAGTGGGGGGTTTTGAGCAACAAAAACAATCTGTGCTAATAGTGACGAGAAACTATTGTAAAAGTGTTAAGTGATAGGGAGACTATCTTTTTTGTAGCAGTTTTGTATAGTGAGAACTTGGCCCAATGGAATTGGAACACTTTACCTGAGCACCAGTTACATTACACAAGGTCATTTTTATTTTTCAGGCAACGGGAAATTAAGCGATTTGCCCACGATCACACGATGTTGAGCCGACGCTGCAACTCAAACCTGGTTCCCCAGTTTCAAAGTTTGCAGATTTAGTCTTAACGCCACATCCTCTCTGTCTGCCACATCCTCTCTGTCCTCTCGCCACATCAACGAGCAATTGGTCAGTTACAGAAGAAATGTTTGAGACTTTCCAGGAAAAATAGTTAATTACAGTTTTTGACTCAGATACTTACTGAGCACAGTAAACATATCAGGGTACGGGCACAGTTAGAGATGTATATATGATTCGTGAGCTTTTAATCATAACTGTCGGTCTGCTGACACAGAACATTGTCTGATGTCTGTGCGCACAATGGGGCAGATTTAAGAGCCCCTTGCGCCACTTTAGCGTCACTTTTCCCATGTTAAAAGTGACGCAAAAGTGGCGCAAGGGGCTCATAAATCTGCCCCAGTGAATTTAAGGGCTGGATAAGTGGATCTAGAATTGAAGATAGTGAAGAGAAAATTATATTTCATCTCCCACGACATAATTAATGTATGTATTGTTGACTCGAAATATTATGCTAGCTCACAACAATATCAGTCTATCTTTTAATAAACAGCATTTCTCCTGACATCTCTCCCTCAGAGTGAAAGCCTACTCAGTAATGACTGTACGTATGCTCACCTTCCTGTCTGTCCCTTGGCTTCTTAGCCTCCCTCGAACACATCATCATTCGACTGCCTCCCGAAGGCTCCGGTACCGAGCAGATGTTGATCAACAGATGAAAGAGAACATCAATAATCAGACCTTGAACGTGACATTTGTGTTCACAAAACAAACATGCGCGCAGCATGGCCTCCCTTGCAAACGCGGGCCGGAGAGCATGAATCACGCCATGTTTATCTGCTTAGCAGCCGCGCCGAGTGGCGGGGCGCGCGAGCAGCAGCGGGGGGCGGCTGCTAAGGGAGGCCAGGAAGACAGTCACACGAGCTAAGCCGGGGAATAGAACCAAGAATGGCAAATCAAACGTGCTCCCGTGTGCTGCTTTGATCTCGTGGTTTTAAATGCAGAACAATATCTAATGAACGTTCCCAGATGATGACGAAGCCGACGGTGCTACTTTAGCACAGCCACTAAACATCACCACAATAAAGGAAGGACAAATTCTTGTAACATTATTTGGCATTTCTCAGCCACTAATTGCACCATATCCATGTGGTACATGTCGAGGACTGGCTTTTACACTTAAGTTGCGGTATAAATGACAACGGTTTCCAAATTGCGTCCATGACAGTTGATGTTATTGTTTGTTATTGTAGGTGCATTTAATACCCGAGTCCTCGTACTGCCCGTGCTGACACTAAAATGCCGGGCCCCGGGGGAAGCAGAGTCGCAGACTAGTCTTCCCCCGGGGTCATTCGCGCGAGGGTAGGACCAGGTAGGGTCAAGGGGTGGAGTTAGGGGGTGGGTATATGAGCGCAGGGGAGGAAGGCGACTTCCTCTTCCTGCGCTCGGCACCATCGGGAGGGTTTAGAAAAGGGGTGTGTGTGTAGTAGTGTAGGGCTAGGCCGGGGACGATTTCTTGCGGGTCAGCGGTTTTTGTTGTTCGGCGGGCGCCGCGGTTATGGAGCGAGACGGCTGTGACGGGGCGGCGACATCGGAGGAGGTGAGGCGGGCGTTGTTGGTCCTGGGGCGGGCCGGGAGGGAGGATCTTCTGCGGCCCGGAGTGCTGGGAGAGGCGTGGGTGGGGTATGAGAGGGTTCCGCGGGCGGCCTCGGCGGGGGTGGCGGCGGCGGTACTGGCGTGTCAGGAGGAGCCGCCGCTGCCGCCACCTCTGTGTCTCTCGGGTCTGCGGGGGAGGGGGCGGGGTGCGGGCCGAGCAAGCCAGGCGCGCGGAGGACGGCGCAGGAGCCTGCCTCCGCGTCTTCGTTTCCCCCAATTGTCGTTCCGGGCCCACGAGGCGGACGGGGGCGTGGCGTTGACGTTGGCCGCGGAGGAGCGGCCCCCGGTGATTGCGGCTGCGGCCGGGCGGGCCGGCGATGTGGAGGGTGGGGCAGGTGGGGGAGTGGGGGGGCCGGGGGACGAGCTCGTGACGGCTGGGGGGGGCGAGGTGGCGGAGGTTGTGGTGGGGGTGGGGGCTGGGGGGCTGGGGCCCGCGGGCGAGGCGGTGGACGTGCTGGCTGGTGTAGAGGGAGTGGGGGGGGCTTTGGAATCTGAGGGGCCCCTTGATTTGTCTCGGGGGGGTCCCAGGCCTCGACTCCTGGTGTGTCGGCTGGCGGCGCAGGGCGGCCGGGAGGGGGGGTTTCCCGCGGTTCCGCCCGGAGGGGTCGTGCCGTCGGTGGGGCGTGGTCAGCCTGCTTCGGGGATTTTGGAGGGGGGGTCTTTGGGTACCCGCCCCCCCCACGGCTTCCGGGCTGGTGCGCGTGGACTTGGGAGGACAGGCTGCGGGAACAGCGCCTTTGGGCGCAAGCGGAGGAGGCACGGCGGGCAGAGCAGGAGAGGTGGGTGGGGGCGGTGTGGGAGGCCGAGGCGGAGGGGCCCCCGTCGCCCACGTCGGAGGAGGAGCGGTGGGCGGAGCAGGAGGAGCGGGGGAGGGCGGAGAGGGCGAGGGGGCGGGTGGGGGGGGCTGTCAGGGGTCCGCGGACGCAGGCAGGGACGGCCAGGACGGCTTTGAGGCCCGATGGTGCCGGGGCCCGCCCAGGTTTGAGCGACCTGGGGGGCGGGGGGGATCCAAGCCGGCGGCTGTCGGCAGAGTTAAGGGGAGTACGGTGGGGCGCAAGACGGCCCCTTACCGCCGTCAAGAAGCAGTAGGGCGGTCCGCGGCGGCCATCCCTCCAGCGCGGGAACGGGCAGTGGCAGCGGGGGGGAAGGGGTCACGCATGTCTGGTGAACTGAATGGCAAGGGTGTGAAGAGAGCGGCGAGAGAGGTGTTGTGGGTGCCTGGCGGTGTGGAGGCAGATGTGGAGTTGGATTATGAGGCAGAAAGTGATGAGCTGGAGGACGGGGAGGTGCGGGATGACTGTGACGAGACGGGCGCTGGCAAGGACAACAGAGAGGTTGGTGTGTTACAGGTCCCCCGGAGATCGGCGGACAAGGAGACGGTAGAGACGCGGCGGGCGACCCCCTCCGGAGGACGGCTCAGCGAGCGACAGCCGACTTTGACAGGTGAGCGGGTTTGGTGGTCGGTGTGGGACGGGGGTCCCAATGGGGGAAGAAAGAAGGCTTGTAGGTCGGTTGGGGTGGGAGACGGCTCTGTGCGGGAGGTGGTGGGGGCTCCCAAGGGTGGGCTCCCGAGTGAGGACAAAGCGGTTGGAGGCAAGGCGGTGGCGTCGGCGGGGGTGCAGACAGAGAAGGATGGGGGTAAGGAGGAGGCGTCGGGGAGTAAGCTCCCCAAAAAACTGCCCTACATGGGCCTGGCTATGCCGTTGGGGTCGCACTTGTCCGACAAAATAAAGGGGAAGATCTGGAAGCATGAGTACGTGGACGTATTTAAATTACTGCATAGGGAGGTGCAGGCCAAAGAGGGCTCCAAGGAGGAAGAGTGGGAGCTGACTAGGCGGCCGCGGGTGCCGGTGAATATGGAGAATTGGACCTCTGCCTTTCTCATTTACGCGAGTATCTATTGCGAGAAACATCCCGATAGGGCAATCGCATTGCTGAAATACATGGATATCATCAGGAAGGGTCAGATGCAGTTTGGGGGTTTCGCGTGGTTGAGTTACGATGAGGAGTTCAGGGCGCGGGTCAGTGCGAACCCCGAGAAGCATTGGGGTGAGGTGGACCAGGAATTGTGGATGCAATGGATGGCGTCTACGCATTCATCCGCATCAACTCACACGGCGAGTGGTTTGCCGGTCTCGTATCGGTCTTTTCAGTCGCGTCCCGCCCATACTGGGGCGGGGGGGACCACAGCACCCACAGGTGGGGCCGGACAGTCTAGCAAGCCCGGCACTTACAATACCGGGGCCTGTTGGAGTTACAATAGGGGGTATTGTTCCAGGTACCCGTGCAAGTTCAAGCACGAGTGCTCTAAGTGCGGGGGGAAGCACCCCCTTACGCAATGCCTTACACTCACCACTCCTTCCGAACAATGGCGGAATGCCAAGGGGAAGGGGCAGACTGGACAGAAGGGCCCCTACACCGGTTAGGGTGGAGGAGATGGCCCCGTGGCTCTCCCTTTACCCGGACAGGGAGGCCGCCTTAAAGATTCAGTGGGGCTTTACGGATGGTTTTCGGGTCGGGTATCAAGGTCCCAGATCACGGAGATGGGCCGACAACCTCAAGTCAGCGAAGGAATTCCCGGGGGTGGTGGCGGCTAAACTCTTGAAGGAGGTGGAGGAAGGGAGGATTGCGGGCCCCTTTTATGACTGGCCGATGGAGGATTTGATCGTTTCTCCACTGGGGGTGGTGCCCAAAAAGGAGGAGGGTGAGTTTCGGATGATTCATCACCTATCGTGGCCAGAGGGGCAGTCAGTGAACGACTTCATCGCGGAGGAGGATTCCCGGGTGCTGTATGCGTCGGTGGACGATGCGATCCGCCTTGTGCGGGTGTGTGGGCCGGGGGCGGAATTGGCAAAATGTGACGTGAAGTCGGCTTTCCGCTTGCTGCCTATACACCCGGCGGATTTTGCGCTCCTCGGGATGCAGTTCGGGGTGGCCATCTTCGTGGACAAAGTCTTGCCCATGGGGTGTGCGATTTCTTGCGCCTTGTTCGAGATGTTTAGCACCTTCCTGCAGTGGGCCTTCACGCAGCGAACTGGGCACCGGGATGTCACGCACTATCTGGATGATTTCCTCTTTCTGGGGAAGGCAGGTTCGGGGGACTGTGGCAGGGCTCTGTCAGGGTTCCAGGAGTTGGCGGAGGGATTTGGGGTTCCGTTGGCGCCCGAAAAGACGAGTGGGCCGGCTTGCGTTCTGACATTCTTGGGCATTGAGCTGGATTCCATACAATGGACAGCGAGGCTCCCGGCCGCGAAGGTAGAGGAAATTCAGGAGTGCCTCCAGTGGGCGATTGGTGAGAAACGGATTGCGCTGCGGGCGGTCCAGAGGCTGCTGGGGTTCTTGAACTTTGCGTGCCGGGTAGTCAGGGCGGGGCGGACGTTCTGCCGACGGCTCGGCATGGCCATGTCGGGGGCAGTGCTTCCACACCACAGGGTCAGGATCTCCATGGGAGTGAGGGCGGATCTGCGGACGTGGTTGCTGTTCTTGATGGATTTCAATGGGGTCTCATTGGACTTTGTGGAGGAAAACACGGTTTGACAAATCCAAATATACTCGGATGCAGCTGGGGCGGATGGCTTTGGCATTTTCTGGGACGGGAGGTGGTGTGCAGAGACCTGGCCGGAACACTGGAGGAAGCAGGGGAGGAGCATTGCCTTTTTGGAATTCTTTCCTTTGTTGGTGGCACTGGAAGTGTGGGGTTCTGAGTTTCAAAACAGGGCGGTGTTGTTCCATGTGGACAACATGACGGTGGTCGAGTTGGTCAACCGGCAGAGGGCAAGGGACCTGAGGGTGTTGCGCTTGTTGAGGAGTTTCATGCTGAAGTGTTTGCGGCTGAATGTGACTTTTCGAGCCAAGCATGTGCCAGGGGCGAATAATGACATTGCGGATGCTTTGTCTCGTTCGCAGTGGCAGCGATTCCGGCGACTGGCACCTGGAGCGGATCTGTGCAAGACGGGGCTGCCGGATGGCATTTGGGCCCTAGGGGAGTGAGGGTGGTTGACCTAGTGGAAAATTCTGTTGCTGTTACCACCAGGCGGACCTACAGACGGGCGTGGGCAGAGTTTGTCGCCTTTATGGGTTGGAGCGAGGTTTCTGAGGCTGGGGGACAGGTGGGGGTGGAGCGTGGAGTGTTACAGTTTGTGCTGCACTGTATGGATAAGGGGTTGTCGGCGGCAACCATTTCAGGAAAGCTGGCAGGGGTGTCCTTTTATTGCTGTCTGTTTTTTGGTTTTGACCCTACGAAAGGTGTGATTGTTAGTAGGGTGTTGCGGGGTTGGGGTAGGGAGCGGGTTGGGGGCTCTGTGCCGCGGGAGGCCATAACGTTTGAGGTGTTGGTTCGGTTGGTTGCGGCGTTGCCGCTCTGTTGCTATGATGAGTTTGAGGTTCGGGTTTTTCGCTTGTGCATGGTCTGGATGTTTTTTGGGGCATTCCGGGTGTCTGAGTTGCTGGGCACGCGGGCTGGGGAGGGGCGGAGGTATGAGGACGTCAGATTGGATGCGGGGCGCCTGGGGATTTGGCTCGGTCGGTCGAAGACAGACCAGTTGGGCCGGGGTAAGTGGGTTTGGCTGAATGAGAATCAGGGAGGGGGTGTGTGCCCGGTGGCTGAGTGGCAGGCTTTTGTGAGGGTGCGGCAGCTTGGGGTAGGGGAAATATTTTGTCACATGTCTGGGGCACGAGTGACGGCTGGCCAGTTGTTGGCGGTGTTGCGCATGGCGTTGGTGCGTGTGGGTTTGGAGCCGGCGGGTTTTGGAACTCACTCCTTCCGGATTGGGGCGGCGACAGCGGCTGCTCGGCTGGGGTGGTCCTGGGATAGGATCCGACAGATTGGGAGGTGGAGGTCAAGGTGTTGTGAGCGTTACGTGCGAAAGTGACAGGGCGGGGTGCTGGGTGTGGGGGGTTGGACGGAGCGGGGTTTGGCATTCTTGGTACATCTCTAACCTCTGTTTCTCTCTTAGGTTGCGTGGGAGGCCCTGGGGCCAAGACGGTCACATGGATCGTGGGGCATTCTTTTGTGCACTGGGCGTCGAAATATGCGGAGCAACAGGTGTACGGCCGTAACCTGGGACTCAGAGGACAACTTCACGAAGTGCACTGGTGGGGTAAAGGGGGAATGCGATGGGGGGCACTACTGCCCTGGCTCGCGAAGATGGTCCCACAGAAGGGTTGCCCGGATCTGTTGATTATACACTTGGGGGAAAATGACTTGGTTCGGCTGTCGGGTTTGGCGCTCTTACAGCTGATGCAGAGAGACTTGGAGGTACTTAAGCACAGACTGGCGGGGGCTTGCATTGCATGGACGGAGTTTGTTCCGAGGAGGATCTGGAGGGGAGCTGTCAAGCATGGGGCAATTGAGAAAGCGCGTCGAAAATTGAACAGAGCAATGCGCGTTTTTTGGGGGGAGAAGGACATCAAGGTGATCAGTCACCCGGGACTACGACTGGAGGAACCACTGCTATTTAGGGAGGACGGGGTGCATCTGTCCCGATTGGGGAACGCCTATTATATGATGGAAATGAGGGATGTGGTCAGCAAGCTCTGGAATGAGGCAATCTGGTGTCGCAGGGATGTGTGAGGGGTCCTGGCCTAGGGGGTGGGGCAGGTACCCGCCCTACAGGGGGCTACCTGGTTGGCGGTACTTTGGAGGGGTGGGGGGAGTCATTAGCGGGCACACCCATCCCTCGGGGGGGGAAGAGTGAACGAGGTGGGGGTATTGGAGGCGTGAGTGAAATGGCCGAGGAGAGCCGGGAGGATGCAAGGAGGTTTGTGGAATGGTGAGGAACGGAAGGGGCATGGAGTGGTACAAAAGGGGAGTGTGGAGTGGGTGAAAGGAGTGAAGGATGGTAGAGTGTTGGGGGAAAGTTTATTCATATAATGTTTTGGTATTGTTAATGTTGTGCAGCCTGGTCCTAATAAATGGCCTTTTACGCTAAAGACACGGTGTGGTCTGTTTATTGCGCGATGCCGGGCCCCGGGGGAAGCAGAGTCGCAGACTAGTCTTCCCCCGGGGTCATTCGCGCGAGGGTAGGACCAGGTAGGGTCAAGGGGTGGAGTTAGGGGGTGGGTATATGAGCGCAGGGGAGGAAGGCGACTTCCTCTTCCTGCGCTCGGCACCATCGGGAGGGTTTAGAAAAGGCCACCCACCCGCCCTGCAGTTGAGGGTTGGGTTTACAGGGTTGGCTACAGCGTGCCAGTTTAGGACAGGCTGCGGGGTGGCGGTACTTTGGAGGGGTGGGGGGAGTCATTAGCGGGCACACCCATCCCTCGGGGGGGAAGAGTGAACGAGGTGGGGGTATTGGAGGCGTGAGTGAAATGGCCGAGGAGAGCCGGGAGGATGCAAGGAGGTTTGTGGAATGGTGAGGAACGGAAGGGGCATGGAGTGGTACAAAAGGGGAGTGTGGAGTGGGTGAAAGGAGTGAAGGATGGTAGAGTGTTGGGGGAAAGTTTATTCATATAATGTTTTGGTATTGTTAATGTTGTGCAGCCTGGTCCTAATAAATGGCCTTTTACGCTAAAGACATGGTGTGGTCTGTTTATTGCGCGATGGAACAGGACTCGGTCAGCGCCGTCTGCATGAACGCACATGGCGTGTTGACACGCTTACTAGTTGGTCAGTAACTTCCTGTGATCCCCTAGCATTGGTCCGTCCTCTACTTCTCTAGGTTGAATTGTGCAGTTTCTGGTGAAAAGGAACTCCTCACATGGGCCTGGGGGAGGCCAAGGTTAAACAGGTACTCTAAAGATTGAGGGGCTTATTTATGAGAGCCCTTCGTCACTTTCGCACCACGTAAAACCATACATGTGTGACGCAGGGTTCTCATGAAGATTTATAAAGCTATGCAAAGCCACCCTGCACTCTGCAGCACACACAGGAAGAGGAAAATGCCTTGTATGATTATTTGTGAGCAGGAAGGTGTCCCTTCCTGCACAAAAATAATCCAGACTGCAACTGAGGCACCCGTTCACCATGGTGCTAGGCTACCAAAATGGCACCAGCACAGACAGAAAGGACCGGAATGCACTGTAATGCTTAAAAATGGTGCATTCCTGCCCTTTGGCGTGGGGCAGTGCAGGAAGGTGCCTTGCTGCGCTGCCCTACACCAAAATGCAATAAATGAGTAGCTGCACTTCTATATTTCCATTTGAAGCAGTGGGAGTAGATATTCAGACCTTGGACTTCACGGCCATGGCAAGGTCTTAGGAAGTGCACTTACTATTAACTGAAGTCCAACAGGACTACAACTTATAGAAAGCCCAGGGTTATTATATGAAAACCGTAGATTGAGGGCTACGTCCTTAGTGACATGGATCCATCTGGTAACTTTACCATTCCACCTTAGGTGGCGATAGTGAGGCAGCAGCAATTTAGAGTGATAGAGGGACTAATCTAGTCCTGCCTCACCTGTTTCATGGCAAAAGTTAGCCATAAATGGAGTGCATTGTATCACACAGTCCGGGCCCTGGTGCCACTGCACCTGCTGAAATTAACTATGGTGGCATGTGTGTAGTGGTGTAACAGGCAGGCAGGCCCGAGTATCTGCTCCTGATGAGGCCGGCATCTCAGGACTGGATGCACTATACACAGGGCCATCTGTCAGTGAGCAAACGGCTAAGAGGCAGGCTGTGCTATCAGTAAATTAAATGTATACAGCGTGCTCAATAAGTGAGTCACGGATATTTCATGCACTTAGCTGAAAGGACATATTTCATTCATGCATCGGTTACAGCCTGTCACACTTAATTGGAGTAGATATCAATGAATTGCATCAAAATAATCCTACCCCGCTATCATATTTTGGGGCAAAAAGATGATTCTTCTATGATTATGTGACTCATTTAAGAACAAATATTCTTCAATGATTTCATGTCAGTGTGCTGCTGAATTTTCTATCTAAGGGGCGGCCAGCACAGAAGGGTTAGTGAATTTCGCTCTCTGGCGTTAATTAAATCAATGCAAAAAGTGCCACAAATCATACATGTCTATGGCCGAATTTGATTAAAACTTCCATAAGGTTATGATGCTGTCATAAATAAAGAGGCTGGAAGACATGCATGTCAAATACGGTTTGCCTGCTCAATCAGTGTAGACTTGCTTGCAACTTTATAAAGGGGCTTTTCTTTTGGAAAGTGTAATACCGTTTCACAAAATACAAACATTTCCTGCACATAATGCATATCTCTTCTGAAAGGTGCATGTGCCTGAAGACAAAGAACCCGTTTTAAATGTTGGCGGGTGGAGTACAGTCCGTCAGGGTAGCAGATATTTATATCATATTTAATAAATACTTGCAGCTGATGTATGGAGGCTAATTTTGTAAACTCTCCACTGAATGGCTAAAATAAATGATGACTGTAGTAAAAACAGGAACCAAAAGATTTGCGATCTACAGGTTTTAGCTTATCAGGTTATGGAACTTAATAGTCCATTCCAGTTAAAGATAATGATGGCTATTCACAAAGATACCTTACACTTGTGAGTAATTTACATGTGTAGTTTACTCTTACACTTTTTAGTAGATTTACTACTTTGGACTATTCACCAAACACAAGTGTAAAGTTACTCAAAATTGTAGACTTACACATCTCCACCCCATGAAAAAAGTGGTTGAGTCAAATTTAGGATTGTAAGTTACTATTACCAAAAAGAAGCAAAGCAGTAGTAAGTCACTACACACGGCCAGCCACTGATACATCAACTCCCTCCCACTGAAAATAAAACCCCTGAGGAAATAATGTTAAAATAAATGAAGTTATTTCAAATTGTTACAAATATAAATAAATATAAAATAATTTTAAAATACCTAAAAGCAAATCATATTTATAATGTATTCATAAAATATTCTAACACATTTTTTTGAATTTATAAATCAATGCAACAATAATGTTTATTAAAATATAACTAAACACATTTGACCTAATCCTGTATACCATGATGAATGCATCATTAACTTTAGGTGGGAATTTATTTTTTAATGCAGACTTCAGAAAATCAAAAATCATTTTATTTAGTATATTTAAATTAATTAAAATGTTAATTCAAAATTAGGGTAATAGTACTGTAGTAAATAAAATTGTATCCAACATATAAAATAAGTACACAAAATTAATTTACACTAATATGTAATGATCGTTTGAAGACGGTATTCTTGGCCAAGGGAGATCTTTACTTGGCATTTATTGACCAGAGTGATGCTTTTAACCTTGTGCCTAAAAGTAAGTTGTGAAAGGTGCTCCGGTTGGTGGGGACCCCTCCAAACCTTCTGCACTTGATTCAACTGCTTAATGAATGAATTTTTGCCAGGGTGAGATGTGGCACAAAGGGAGAACTAACCAATGCCTTTCCCATAAATCAAGGGGTATGCCAGGTTGTGTACTCGCCTTAACCCTCTTCCTTTTATATATAAAAAACTGTATCGCCTATTTATATAATTGTGCCAACGATTCCCCTACCGTGGCAGTTGAAAAAATACCGGCACTGCTTTTTGAGGATGATACGATGTTATTGTCCAAAACTAGAAGTGGTCTATAAAATTGGATTTACAGCTTTAACCAGTTCTGAAGAAATGTTGGTCTCGAAATTAATATGGCCAAGAACAAATATATGATTTGCCTCATGAGAGGCAGAGCAAAAGGGGTCATCAAGGTGGGATTGGAAACCTTGGATAGAGTCCGAGAGTTTGACTACCTGGGTATTAGCTGAGGCGATACTGGATGCTGGGACCCCCATATCTCAAAGACCACTTTATTTGCAAAGCATTGAACCGGAGCTATACATAGATTTGCCAAAAGTATAGATTGGCCCCCTGTACCTTGAGCATTTAAAAATTATAAGGCCCCAGCCATGGCTCCACCGTATATAGGGTGGAATTTTGGGGCCATTGCAGCATCAGTACCCTGACTGTAGCAGAATATAATTTTCTTAGGGTCCTTCTGGGGTTAGGGAAGAGCACACAATTGGTCCCATTTCGAATGGACCTGGGAACTGATGAGATTTTAATGCAGATACCTCTAAAACCATTATTGCTTTGGGTTCGTATTTGGAGTACTCACGAATCATGCAATCTTGAGGATGGCCTGCATGATGTCATTTTGGCCAATGGGGTGGGAAAAGTCAGATGGGTGGGGTGGCTTAAAAAAGCCTGGAACGAGCAGGGGCTAGGGAAGTTTTCGAGAGAGCTCTAGTCCATTTGTCGAGGTGATGCTCCCAAAATCAAAAAATGGCCCAGGAGAAAGTCATTGGTAGTAGGGATCACTCAGGCATTTTCGGTATCTCAACACAGGCCTTCCTTCTTTATAAATATGAAACCAAGGCTGAGGAAATTCTGGATTTTATTCGCTAAGTACGTGCTTGATCTCTGTATTTTCAATTTACGTTTGGGATTCTCCCATTAGCAGCCGTCACCATCAACTGGTGAAAGCTGAAGTAGGGATTGGATCATTGTTTTTGTTGTAAAAATATGCAAGAAAGTGATGAGCCCTTGTTGTTGTTTATCCCCTCTATGTCAAACCCAGAAACAAATGGATTGTTCCCTTGTACAGATCCTTGAGCTTAAAAGCTTGAGGTGAAGCTTATAGAATATGTAAAAGTGACAACTCTTCAATTAAAGGTGTGGCCATTTCCAAATTTTTACACATAGCTTGGTCAATCAGATCTAAAGTATTAGGCCCTGCATAAAAATCCATAATCTGGATGATTTTTGCATGGCCTCGATTTTTTGCCGATTCTATTTGTTGATGAAACATCGTATGTGAATTTATAACTATTTATTGTTGTATTAAATTGTTTTTATTTATTTCTATAACTGTTTCAAATTTGTACCAATGTGTTCTTGATGATGAGACTGATCTTTCCAACAATCAATAAATGACGAATATGTAGCAACACATTACCATTGTGAGACCTCCACACCGACTGTACAGTCAGTGAAGAGTTTCACAACATCAGATATGTTTTGAATGATCTTGTTATGAATTAAAATTAGGAAGGCATCAGGCTAAGATGGTCTGTGGGCAGTGGTGCATTTAATCCTGATTGAATGAGGGAACCCTTCTTATAGTACATTTCTAACTACCTATTACATTTTCAGTCATTCCCACCTTCATAGCAAAATGCAAACATCACAGTTATTTTGAAGCTTGGCAAGAACTCAACAGTGTGCCATTTCTAATGATCTATACCCCTTTTCAATCAACTCTCAGTTTTCAGCATTCGAGTGAATTGGATAGATATGGTCATATTCAGGTTTGTACACATAGTTGAAAAGGGTTTTATCTTCACCAGCTATTTAAAGAAAAAAAATCACATTTGATGAGCTTTGATTGATCACACTTTAAAGGGGTCTGCTGAACCATTGAAAATGAAAAAAACGTTTAATCAAGAATGTTGTCCTCTGTGTATGTCACCCAAGGCCAGCTTTAGTACTGGTGGCACCCTGTGCGACAATGTTTGTTGGCACCCCCAAATGACCACATCTACCATGGATTCCCTCACTACCACCATTTAACAGTGCTCCTCAAGTCTCTATAACCACTCTCTCTCAGACTGATTTAGTTTTATAGTGCCACTCATACCAGTGTAGGGTGTCAGAGCACTTTAAATCACATTGGTACAGAGACAATCATACATGTGTAAATCAGTTTGTAGGAAATGTTACATCACACAGAGAACTACAAGGAATAGGAGTCACATGTCATCTATACTGTTAGGCAGTATAGTTTAAGAGTGCTTGGTCTGGAAAAGCACAAATTCAGAATTTAAAACATAACATCTTTGTTAGGGATTCTCTTTAATAATAAGAATTGATTTCTACTCAAATGAACCCTTTTTACAAATTTAGGATAAACAAAGACAGGGCAAAAAGACATGTAGCTCTAATATATATCTTGGAGTTTGCATGGAGCTCTTTGATGACAGTTAAAAGCTCTTTATGCTATATTAGGATTATAACTTATAAAGTGCAGGTACCTAAAGGATCCCTGGGACACAAGCAGTAACCCACTGACCTATTTACATTATATGCACTTTGTCATATGCATGGTACACATTCTTTGCAACAGGCATATTAATTCACTGCACTACCTTACAATGAGTTTAAACTTCTACTAGACAAACCTCCGATCTCTCTCCAGGACAGACATTAATCACTGGAGTGAGCTTGACGTTTTTATTGATGACTGAAAATTGCTGGAAGCAACAAATGCTGCAGCAGGTGCTTTTAAAACAAAAAATACTTGCAAACAGGGCGCCCTCACCCCAAGTCAGCACCCGGTGCATTGGCACCATTCCCACCGCCCTAGAGCCGGCCCTGATGTCACCATTAAACACTCATTCAAGTGGGGGGCGTGACCAGGCCGAGCACCAAGAAGGCCGCTCAACTGTGAACCACCAGAGCAGCCAGCATATAAATGCAGCCTCGCGTCAATCCATCAGCTTCCTTGCGGCGGTGACTGCGGCTGGAGATGCCATTTGGTCTACGGCACAACACGGGCTGCTCATAGGTCAGTTAAAACCTGCAAGCAAGATGCTGCGGCCTGCACTGCTTGAGGCCTGACATGGTACTTGGAGGCACCGCGACGTCAGGGGTCGCGGGCGAGCCTGAGGGTGGAGTCAAGTGCGGTCCGGGCTGCAGCGCTGCTAAAATTGAAACCGGATGCACCTAGTTGACAACGGGCTTGCATGGAGTGGAGAGCTCCTCACTGAGGCCGAAGCACATGCCCTACGTTGTATAGTTTTACCAGATAAGGGCTGAGGTGGTGAGTGCCCGTTTTCAGCTACAGCGCTACTTCCCCCTTTGCTCTGGCCGTTACTCATGCTCCTCCTGAGCCGAAGGGCGTCATGTGATAGTGCTGCATTACATGACGGGCATTGAGGTCCTTGCACTCTGCAAGTGTAGGGGGCCCCTCTCTCCATTTGATGTGATATGCGGGGACTGCTGGAGTCGTGTGCTTGGGGCTAGGTGGATGGCTATATGCTTATGACTACCTGGCAGTTTACTGCTTCCAGACAAAGCACTGCTGCTTTCTTCACCTCGCTGTGCTTTCTCAATTGGTTCTTCCAGCGAGCTGAAGTGGGCCAGTAACTCTTTCTTTCAAAGAGTTTGAAGACTTGGGGGCTAGTGACTACCGAGGGTGCCATATTGTCACGTGCTTTCATCCCTTCTCCTATGTTACAGTGCCTTTTCGTCACATGATGGGGTCAGCGTCCCCAAACAGCGCCAGCTCTTGTTTGACTCCAAAACCCCTCACCGCGATGAGACTGATGAACCACCTGGGGTAGGGTCCCTCCCTTTAGATGGGGCTGCGGCAATAGTGGCAGAACAGCTAGCTGGCTTTAAATCTATAGATGCAGAACTAAACACATTGACAGCCCAGTTGGAGGACATGCATGGCCATATTGAACAACATGGGACCCGCACTGATGCCGCTGAGCAGTGAATATCGGATCGAGAGGATGCTCAGCCTGCCACCATCAGGAGAATTGAACGAGTAAAAAGTCTCCTTAAGGTGGTTGCCTCCAAGGCGGAAGATTTGGAGGTGCTGTCACACCGGAATAATATTTCTATAGCCGGCATGGCGGAATCCACGAACAGTGGCCCAGTGAATGCCTATGCAAAGCGGCTCCTTGTGGATCTTTTTGGCAGGGAGGCTTTTTCCTCGACCTTCGCAGTGGAGCGAGCCCACAGTTCACTTAACCCGAAGGGGCACCTGGCACACCTCCTCAATTAATAATCACTAAGCTCCTCAACTACCATGACCGGCACACAGCTCTTCAACTAGCCCGCGACAAGGTGACCATCCAACATCATGTAATGACACTCACCTTCTTCTCGGACTTCAGTCCTATGGTCCAGGAGGCACGCCGTAAATTTATAGACATTAAACATACACTCCAGAAAGCAAATATACACTATGCAACGCAGTACCCGGTGCAACTTCGCATCCATATAAATGGTAAATCCCAAGTTTTTGATTCACCAGCAGAGACCACCAGTTTTTGGAAACAGCATCAGGCGGGATCTGCTCCCTGTACAAATGACGGAGTGGTCATATCCTCTCAATCGGAACCGGCAGACTCTTGAGGATCCTCTTAAACTGTTGCCCCCATGCTGTGTGCCCGGTCCCCCTGCTGTCCTTTGCCGGCCTGGTGTTGGGCTCCCGGGCTGCAGTGCGCTGGACCTTTGGGTGTGCACCCTACTAGCACCATACTTCTATTGGCTGACCTAGGTTTTATCAAGACATATAGAACTTTTTTGGTGGTCTCCAAAGGGTGTTGCTTCCACCCCAGGAGTTCTCATACAGTTTGAATTAGTAGTTTCTTAATCGGGATAATGAAGGGATTCACCGGATATTGGTTGTTTATTATCCGATGTGGGTGGGAGATTTGGAACTTGGGGTTATTTAGCGTTGTTTATTCTGATGTTAAATTTCTACAGGGCATTAATTAAGCTGCTGACCATGCATATGCATATCCTATGCATCGCTGCACATCCACACATCTCTTAACATTTAAATGACCCCACCAGTTGAAGGATCTGGGACACTGCCGTTGAAATGTATTACATGGAATGTCAGAGGGTTCTCCAATCCACGAAAAGGGTGACAGGTCCTATCTTACCTTGCCAGGTACTTTGTCAGGTGGTGTTTTTACATGACACTCATTATGCTCCACATTCTACTAATCGCTTTGCATCACAGTGGGGAGATAACCGTTTTTTTGCTAGTTATAGTACCTTCTCTAGGGGGGTATGTATCCTGATTCACAAATCAATTTCTTTCAGGGTGGGAGAAGTAGTTGCTGATCGCGATGGTCAATACCCCTTAGTGGCTGGAGAGATGTGGACTGAGACCCTCCTACTTGTTAATGTGTATGCCCCAAATGTTGACTCATCTGAATTTTTTCCAAGCATATCTGCACACATATCTCAGCTATCAGTAGACACTTTATTAATGGGAGGCAATTTTAATCTTAAACTTGACCCGTTGTCAGACACAACCGGTACTGGACAAATTACTAAGCCTCATTCAGTGCGGACACTCACCTCTCTATTGCAGACCTTCCTCTTTGCAGATGCTTGGTGAACCCGAAATCCCACCAAAAGGGAATATTCCTTTTACTCAACTCCTCACGGATCCTGGTCCCGCATAGACCCTTTGTGTCTTTCTCCTAAGCTTATGCTAGCTGTTAACGTAATTGAACACTTCCCGCACACACTATCAGACCACTCACAAGTATTTCCAACCCTCTGCATCCCCATTGACGTGCACCTTCATGCTACCTGGCACTTCCCCGCTGAGGCACTACATGACTAAGTGTTTCACAGCGAGGTCAGAGATGCCACAGTAGAATATTTCCAATGAAATACCGGCACCGTGGAATGTCAGGCTACCCTTCGGGAAGCTTTTAAAGTGTACATTAGAGGAATCTGCATCACCAAACAGGTGGGAGTACTGCGTTCCATTCACCGGGAACTTGAGACTATTGAGGGAACGCTACTAGAGATTGATGCGAGGACTCAAACCGGTGACTCCCCCCTTCGAAACGTCGATGTGCAAGTCTCCTCACAGAGTTTTGAGATTTTGCAGCTCGCGAGGTGAATTATCTTGGTAAATACGCCCGGGCTTGGGTATATGGTGAGGGCGAGAGGTCCGGTTGGGTGCAGGCTAGATTGCTCAGCCACCAATATTAATCCTCCTTTATCAGACTCTTTGAATTAGATGGTGGTGGGATGCTCACGTGCAGGGAAAACATTACATCTGCTTTTCTCTCCTATTACACCCACTTATATACCTCGCGGTCACCCCCTGTGGGTGGCGCCCTCACCGACTACCTACTGAGGTGGCTATGGTTTGGCTCGATCACTGCTGATGAAATCTTGCAGGTCATTGACGACTTAGGAGGTGCCCGTGCCCCTGGCCCTGATGGATTTAGCGGCGTATTCTATAAAACCTACAAAGCCCTATTGATTTCCCATTAGATGGATGTATATGCAGCATTCGTAGAGGTAAGATCCCTCCCCCTACAATGCAAGAGGTTGTAATGACAGTTTTGCTTAAGTCCGATAAGCCTCCTCACTGTTGTGCTTCCTAGAGTCCGTTGTCCCTGTTGACCCAGGATTATAACATTTTAGTTAAAGTGCCTTTCCTTTCCATACTGGTAGACTAGATAATGTGCCCATTCCAAACTGGTTTTATCTCAAATCAATCCAAGTTGGCTAATCTCCATGCAGTGTTTGCGGTTCTTAACCAAATCAATCCTGAACTTTCTGCCGCAGCAATATTGTTAGACGCAGAAAAGCATTTGACTCGCTGGAATGGTCCCTTCTGCACACCACATTACTTAAATTAGGAGTCCTTATGGGCTTCTCCGATCTTATCCGACTCCTGTACGCATGCCCACTGGCCCAGCTTTGAGTAAATTGCGACCTAACCAATCAATTTGCACTATTGCGCCGCACCAGGCAAGGGTGCCCTCTACTCCCCCTCTTGTTTATCATTGCCATGGAGCCCTTGTGCAGCATCTGCAGGAGCCACATCTACAGTGTGGGTTGAGATTCCATCATGGCCCACTGCTAGCTTCGTTCTATGCTGATGATGTGATGTTAATTGTTCGAGACACCGAAAATAATCTTTCGCCCTTGCTCTGTGTCATTTGGTATATGACATGCTCCACCCTTTTCATATTCAACACACTACCCCATTCCGAAGACTACTTTTAATATTTACTACAGGCGTTCAGTGATTTGCAGTCCTTTTCCTGAAAATCAGCCACACCATCAGAGGCAACAAATCGTCCTCGGGATGTGACTTTGTCAGTAATTATTTTTCCAATTGCTCCTTAGGCCTATTGATTGGCTGCACACACACAGCAGCGCCAGAGGCCTATTGATTGGCTGCACACACACCACAGCGCCAGAGGCCTATTGATTGGTTGCACACACACAACAGCGCCATAGCAGGTATGGCTTTCTGAGTTTTGGCTGAGTCGGGGGATCACAAAGCAGCATAGCTACTGACACAGTCCAATCCATGAGTTAACCTTATGAACACATCTACTATTGACATCTCTTGTGATCTGCGGGGCATTAGCTGGAGTCCCTGTAAGGACAAAGCAACCTTTCATCTCAGTGCAGTTTAGTTTGATATCCATAACACGCTATTTATAATACTAAGTAATGGCAAAACATGGTCTGAACTGCTATACAAAAGTATTCCACATACCTTGTCCGAAAGATGCCACTGTATAATGTACCAGCATGACTACTTGAATCTAAATTGATCTGTGGTCTATAAGATTTTATCACTAGATGTAAATGAATATGATAGGTCAGACTCTTACTATTTTAGGTGTTGACATTTCTCAGAACTTTATAGGAATGCCAAATTGTTTTTCTAAATGATTACTGTGATTAGAACTCAATTTATGAAATTACAGGTGGAGACAGGTGGGGAAAGTTATGACTATCAAATGTCCTGATGTTAGGGTGTGTGCTATTGGCAGGAAACCACTGCATAAGAGACAATTTTGGTTGGCAATAAATGTTGGTAACTTTGGAGGTAAACATAACATAATGAAATAAAGTATATCAAATAAATATGAAAACGAAGGGCATTCCAGTATGATATTGGAAATTAGTTTGAAATTAAAGTTTTAACGAAATGAATGCGGCTGAAAAGAGTTTTAATCAAATTATTGCAAACCTCTGAACAAATGCAATAACATATTCAATTGCTAATGGCTAAACCAATAAATACTGTGTAGAGGGCTAATGGTTTTCTAGTGCCTGATAAATAGTTATTTACTAGGACAAACTATGCTTTTAAAATAAATTAAAATATGCTCGAAAAACTGCATTTAAAAAGACATCAATAAAAGGTATGGGAAAATCAGACAGGTATTTCTAGTTTTTTAACTATGCATACTGGGGCACTGCCTTTCAGTGCCCATTATAAGTGTCTTAACTCCTAAAACATGGTTAAAATGGCTAGTCTATAAACTGGAACATCCCACTTCCCATTAGGGCCATAGTACGTTGCAAGAAAACACACAGAAGGCATGGGAAAGTCTGTGGACTGCAATACATTTACCCTTGTAGCCTGAGTACTGCAGCTTTTAAATCAATAGACACAACTGTCAAATAACATTGAAAAAATCCCCCCCTAATAAGGCATTGTAGCCCACAGAGTAGGATGTCAAGTATTTAAAAGTGATACATGCAAGAATTTAGCATTGCATGTATCTACAGTGACCAGCCCCTAAAAACACTTTTCACTGTGAAGTCTAGATAAAATAATATTTCTGCTACCTTTGTTTGCCAAGACAGCCGAATGATTCAAGCACTATCTTTATCAAACCTCCAATTCACTGATGAAGTTGGATGTTTAATAAATATTTAAGAAAAGTAACTTTAAAAAAATAATGCTCCTTCTTGGTTTGCCCCTCTGTAGGATTTTAAGCTCCCAAAAAAATTGACTAAATCTGAAGATAGAAATCTTGACCAGGCAAAGGTATGAAAAGTATCCATCCAATGAGAGAGGTCTTTGGCAGCTGGGAAATTAGTATTTTCCCGCTCAGAGCCTTTTCTGCTAAAACCAAATGCTTCAGTGGAATCTCATTCAAAGGCAATCTGACTTTGAGAGAACGTTGTTGGATACAGCCTGCAGACTTGCACCACTGGAGGATTGCCATTTCCATTTCCCAAACTAAGGGCCTGATTACGAGTTTGGTAGTCCACAGGACTGGTGGCGGTGCGGTGGGGGTCGGGGAACACCGCACTAGTGATCCGACCTCTGTATTATGAGCACATTGGTTGGACTATGAGACGACCACAGCAGCTGCCAGGGATCCGTGATCCCTGATGCTGGCGCAGCAGTCTTGAGGACACAATATGCTTGGCGGTGCCGCTGTGGCACCTCCAAGCATATTACAAGTTTCCTCACTGCAACCCTAACCATGGCGGTGAGACTTTATTGGAAAAGGTGGCAGTGAGGAAACAAGAGGGGCCCTACATGGCCACCAGGTGCCTCAGGCCCATGAGATGCATGCAGGGGGGTGCATGTTGTGCCCCCTGTGTGCAGGCTTCCCCTTTCCTGCACAGCATGGAAGTTCCCATAATGGAGCCTTTTTAAAAGGCACTGGGTGAGAAAGCCAAAGTACCACCTGCTCATAATCTGACTGGCGGCCGGCGGTCGAGTTGGGAGGTGGTGAAGCGTGCCAACCGGCCTCTGAACAGCCAAATTTGTAATCAGGCTCCAACTCAGAAGCTAAAATCTTTGACCAGTACAACTCTCTTTGGGTACCTGACCTCCACTCCATCACGTTCAGCCTAAAATCACACCTCGGTCACAGTCAGCCACGTACATTGACTTTTGATTGGGACTTTACCTTTTCTTGCCACTGTTTGACCCAAAACTTTAAACATTCATATTTCCTATGCCCCTTGTTGGATTTTAGTTATGTTGGTATGATTTGTCTTATTTGGTTATTCTCTGTTATTGGTTGTGCGTGTGGTTTCTTTTTTTATTGTGGTACGATTTGGCTTTTTAAATATTTTCAAATTGCTAAATATTATACACCCTTTACTTTACGTTAAGCCTGTCTGGTCTGTGTCATAGTTACAAGGGATTGAGCCCAGCTTTATTTATTAAACTTGTGTGTAGGACCTGACAGGATTTCAGAAATATTACTTGGGAAAGGCTCACATCGCCTCCAACTAAAAGCCCTTTTTTCTTACAGAAGTTTTCTTATATTTCTTTACAGAAGCTATTGTAAACATGTGTGAGATAATGGGCCAAAACAATATTGATGCACATTTCACTAGAATAGTAAACACTAAAACTGCCAAAGGATAAAAAAAAAAAAGAAAAGTTTAAATGTGCCTGTTGGAAATGGCCCTTTCTAGTGTGCTTTCCCTCAACTTTTCGCTTTTCTCCTTCCCAGTTTTCCAATGATCTAAGTGCTAGCCTTAGGAAGTTAGGCGCATTTGACACTGCCACTCAGTGCCAAAGCATTGTGCTTCTCATATACATACTGTGATTGGTGTATACATGACTGACTGATTCAAGTTAGCTGCAAGTCCCTTGTCTAGGGGTAAGGTATATACCCAGGGCATGTAATTTCAAATGTACCTCAGTGGGCCTGCAGCACTGTTTGAGCCATCCACAGTGGTAGTTCATCGACTGTGCCACAGGTTTGGCCTGGTGGGGCCTGTGTGCATGGGTTACTCGGCTTGACATTTAAAAAGCTAGGTGCCAAGGTTCTGCATCTCTGTTGCTATATCGGAGTTCTCCCTGGTGACAGGGTGCAGTGTCAGGAAGAGGTAGGGCATGTGTGTGCAGGGTTATATGCAAGGGTTGTGAATGGCACCGGTTGGTGTGTTCGGTACGATGGAGCCTGCTTTTCACAATGGATTAGCATGCAGGTACATCGGAAAGGCTATTGAGCAGGATTTCCTACGGGCAGAATAGTAACAGTATACTGTTTGGTATCGATGAGTTTGCAATGGCGAATCCTCTCCAGTAGGGCAAGTGGATTCAATATTAAGTGTGTGGAAATGTCACTTTGAGAAAGTGGATATTTCAATGCCAGAGCTCTGTATTCCTGTCGGCCTGTCTTACTCTCCACTTAACATCTGGGTGCTGGGGGTAGAGCTACATATGTGCATTCCTGATAGAAGGCCATAAACTGTGTGCTCAAGGGAAACAGCAGACTTCTGACTCTGAGGTCCAACTCTGGGACAGTTACGTGGGGGTTGAATTGGCACCTGCATTCTGAGGAGCAATGTCTTGTCCCCACTAAAGATAGTGATCTAACCTCCCGGGGTAGGATGGCAGACAGGACAAAATTTAAAGAGGGCCTGTGCTTTTCAAAGGGGGTCTTTTGAAATGATTGCCTCTTCAAAGGCCATCATGGGTATAACTACTGGGGGCCCTACCTCAGAAGTTAGAGACACTTTTGGAATAGGAATCATTAGGACAGGAGGGACTGCAACTGGATTGTCCATAGACTTGTGTTGGCCTGAAGCTCGTCGTGCTCCAGGAACAAGACTATAATTTGGTGGATTCTGCCTGGATGTTGCTGGCATGCAGCTAGTGCCAACTGTCATGACCTGGGGCCCAGGTCCCCCAGCACACTCCAAGGGCCGGTTTCCTGGCCTCCTATCCAAGAGATCCCAGCGTCAAAAAGCATCTCTGCATTTCCACAAGATCATAAGGACTGCACAGAGGTGTGGTGGAAACAGATGGAAGTTGGGACAAGGACTGCCCTGACATACACTGCCATCACACTGTATAGAGGAGTGTGCTCGTAAAGATCAGCAGCCCACCTGAGGTAGTGGGAAGTGAGGAGTTCAAGGAGTGTTGAGGAAAATTGCAGAGTCCGAGGGACCCGTGTTTGCAACCAGGGGTCCTGTGCTAGCTTGCACTTCGGAGCGTTTGGTATCTGAGGGGTGTTGTAGCACCTGAGCAAGGAGCTGGAACTGTCTTCGCCCCCGATCGGGAGGACAACAGTGCCTGACATCACGGACTTTGTCCAAGGTTGCTGGCTCCCTCTTTTTGGATCCACCCCACAAGGTACGTTATTGTGGAGAACATCGTGATGGGGCCCAAGGGGTTCCGTTCTGCCTAGTGGGCACCTCAAGGTGATTTTTGGGGCCTTGTGGTCATCTACAGCTGGCTGTCTGGAGCTATGGCAGCTCGCACCTCCACCTGAAAGGAACATTTCTCCAGACTTGAAAGAGTGCCAGCTTCCTAGATCACAACCTTTTGTCTATGGGGGGATATCGATCACGCACTCAGGCAGGTGCCGTTGGGCGCCTGGGGGTCTAATCCAGATGGACAAAACTAGGTAACTGTTTCTTTCTGCTGTAGATGGTTCCGACATTCTAATCAATGTGTCAGCAGCAGGGCAACATGTATCGTTAGCTGGGGTAGTTGAGTGACTGGAGGGTCTGGGTCACGAGGTGTAGTCAAAGACCTGTGATTTCTTGACCATTGCAAATGTTGGGTAGGCGATATTGGGAATGTCATGTTTGTGTGATTACCTCTGAATAAGGCATTTATGGTTATGCTTTTCTGTTGCTACTGGGAATGTTTGGCACTTGCATATAACTGTGAAGTATATATTCAATGTGCAGATCATTTTTATTTCTATGTATTTATCGTGTTGATTTCAATGTGTGTGTGTAATACAAAGACCAGTGTTTTATACATACAGTGTGGAGTATTTTTGTAGCATACGCAGTGTTTTGAAAGGGTGGTGTTGTGCCAATCCTTTACACATTGACCCTGAGGATAAGCCTAACTGTTCTGTGCCAAAGCAACCCAAGGGTGAGCACAGGTTATTGGACACGTGTATCACACTCATCCTATCTAGGACGGGGATTCTGACTGGCTTTGATGCATCCCTGCCAGCCATAAACTGTGGGGGTCTAATAGTGACCCATACAATTGAATGCAATATGAAATAACGCTTCTCAATATCCAATTGCTACTCTAACCACTAATGTATATATTCAGTGTGAACTTTGTTCAGCAGCTTTCCTTAAAGAAGCTTCCATTAAACTATGACACAGTTGATATGATCAAAACCTTTATTCATACAAATTGTAAAGATAAACATTCTTTCCTAAACAAATCTTGAAACATATGTATTTGTCAGTCTATTACGTTATCATCAATACCATGCAGATAAAAGCCTCATAATACTGAAATGAATTGTAGAACTACATATCACTCATAAAGGTAGTATGCATAACAAAATGTTAGTCAATCCAATGTGGAACAAGGTATCATCACCTTTAATAAACACTAAAAAATTTGCATATGAACCTTGGAAATTTGTCCTAATGAATATTAGAAATTAGTGTGCAAATGGGGACATTAGGATAATGTTTCACCAAACACATGATCCAGATGCATTTTAAGACAAAGACAAGTTAAAAAAAAAGTGGTTTAAAGAGTGAAAACCTTGAGGAGGAAAAAAGGGTCTCTTTACTGTAATAGGAAGCATGTTTGACCATCCTTCTCTGTCTTGAATAATTCCATAAGGTGGTACTTTGTGTACTGGTATCCAACAGGAGTTTATGTGGTCTTGCTAAGGCAATAAGCATTAGGTCACTGAGCTACTGTTTCTTCCTTATATTACAAGTATGATCATAAAACCTTAAAATTAAATTTTGATCCTCTGTTCACCCAGAAGAAAAATGTATCATTGCACGGGTACCATCCTGAACATTATATTTGCTAAGTAGGAAGTTTGGCATATAAGGAGCACATAAAAAGGAAGTCGGTAATAACTAATTTTTTCAAATCTGATCATACATAGGAATTGACTGTTTGAAATTGGGTTTCTGATTGGCAGAGATATGCACCCTGTCCAAGCAGAAACCACAATTTTAGTTAGGATAAGTCAGATATACACACCATAAATTAACCTGTGCTCACCCTCTGGTAGCTTGGCACAGAGCAGGCAGGCCTAACTTAAAAGGGAATGTGTAAAGTACTTGTGCAACACTTCAAACAGTAACACAGTAAAAACCCCACAAAAACACTCCACACCAGTGTAGAAAATATTTAATATTTCTATGAACAAAACGAGACCAAAATTACAAAAATCATCCAATAAGTATAACCAGAGTTTACAAATTCTTAAAGAATAAATGAAAATATAGTTCTTAAAAGCTTAAAGCGCCAGCCGGGGCTATCTGGTTGCGCTTGACTGGGGTAAATCCAAAAGTACAGGTCAACTCCGATGGCACGCAGATCAGATACAGGGACCAGCATTGGCCATCTGAAAACTACCTGGGGTGTGTCATTGACAGATTCAAGATTCAAGAAGCAAAGGGTGATCCGTCGAGGCGCTGGATCAAAGGCGATGCGTCGTTGTCAAGCAGTGCAAATCAGAGATGTGTCATTATCAAGCTGCAGTATGTAGGAGGCACTCTGCGATCCATGCAGCAGCAGCAATGCTTCTATGTCGAGGGATTTGTGCTACTTCCAATCGGTACAACATCATCAATGCATTGATTTTCAACAGTGGCAGCACTATAAACCCACTTCTAAGCCAGGGCAAGACTTGCAACAGGCAAAGTCCTGGTGCTGTTGCAGGTGGATGAGAAGTCTTTGATGTCCCTGAGAATAAGAACAGAGGGGAAACTAACATGCCCTTGGAGTCACTCTGGGTTTAAGTGAAATGAATCCAGTTATTCCTCAGCAGGGCAGAGGGTAGTGTGAAGCACAGCACAGCACAGCAGAAAAGCAGGTCTTCCAGAGCAACAGTGCATCAGAGTGGCAGGCCTTATAGCACCAAAGCAGTCCTTCCTCCTGTCAGAGGTTCTTGACATGTCTGGTTTGATAGGGTGAGAGACCCTGTACCTTTACCCAGTTGTGCAATCTAAGTGGAGTTGACTTCAAAGAGGGACTTTGATGTGCACACAGGTCTTCTCTCTAAGCCCTGACTCCAAACTCACTAAAGGGGGGTATGCAGCCCTTTTTTGTGGGGACAGCACACAGCCTATACAGATGTAAGTGTCAGCTTCTCCCTTCCATCCTGCACAGGTTTGCCCATCAGGATATGGATGGCAATTCAGTTACACCCAAGCTTTAAAGGGTAGTGATATAATTAATCTTTACCAGTAAAGATGTTTTATCATTACCATTCCAATTATATGAAACATGATAAACCTACTCCTTCCCACTCAGGAATTATAGCTTATAAGTGTAATAAGGAATTCCCAATGTTAACCTATGAGAAGGGTAGACCTCACAGCAGGGAAAAATGAATTTGGGTGTTTTTCACAACCAGGACATGACATTTTTAAAGTATATGTCCTACCTTTTTATTACACAGCACCCTGCCCTCTGGGCTACCTAGAACCTACCTTAGGGGTGACTTGTAATAAAAGGGGAGTTTAAGGCTTGGCAAGGGTTTTAAATGCCAAGTTGACATGGCAGTGTAAACTGCACACACAGTATCTGCAGTGGCAGGCCTGAGCCATGTTAAAGTGCTACTTATGTGGGTGGTACAATCAGTGCTGCTGCCCACTAGTAGCATTTAATTTTACAGGCCCTGGGCACATGTAGTGCACTCTGCTAGGGACTTATAGATAAATTAAAAATGCCAAATGTGGATAAGTCAATCAAACCATGTTTTAGAGGAGAAGCACATGCACTTTAGCACTGGTTGGCAGTGGTAAAGTGCTAAGAGTCCTAAGGCCAACAAATTCAGCAAAATTTGAGGCAAGCAGGCAAAAAGGTTTGGGGGAAGACCCCCCTAAGGTTATCAGGTCTAACACTGACTAATTCGCTCTCTCTGACCTCATCCCCAGTCTTAACCTAAAAGACCCACAAATCATGTTGTTAAATGTGAATAGAATATCCCAAGTGTCCTTGTACTGGTTTGTCTAAAAAATACATCTACTACAAGATCCAAACTGTGTGTACTGGGCTGGTCTTGCATATTGCCTTGGGTGTAATTCCTAGCATGCATCCAATGTTTGATTCTCTTTGTGTCTCCATCATTGGCAATTTAGGGTGGTCCCAATTATTTTCAAGTCCTATTTTGTAACACGTATCTTTGATGTTTGCTAGCAAGGGCCATATGTACTATGAGTCAGTTCACAAAAAGTAGTAACAAATTGTGCACCAACGTTTTGCAAACAGACTCTGAGTTTGTGAAGCAACCTAGGTAGGTCAATTCACAAAATTGCCTTTCACAGGTGATCGCAGACTGACTTGTCTAAGGAAGATTAATTAGGTCGCAATTTGCAACCCCCAGAGATGGTTGCCTGCAAACATTCAGCAAACCACATCTCTTTGATTGCATTCCCTTTTTATAAGCAGTTGTGATCCTAAAACAAAGATTTGTTTTCCATTTGGGAAAACATCAGTAGGAGCAAGGTGTGGTCGCCTGGATTAGTACCTACTGCCCGAGGCTTCCAACACAATTCCCATAGAGGAAGGCATACCTCCTTTGAGGTGTCAGTAACTGTTCACGGAATTGTGACCAGAATTGGAGACACAAATTTATTTATTTATTGCATATGGAATCACAATTTGCAAGGAACACCCCTTTTATGTTCCTTCCAGATTGCGATTCAGTATGTGTCACAAAACTTATTTTAGGGGTTGGACAAATGATTCCTACTTGTAAAAGGGGTTTTGTGCATTATAAAAAACTTTTTGTGGTCTCCCACCCAATGATTTTGGGAACTGCAGGGTTTGGAATCACAAAATCCTTGTGTACATCTTCTTATCGCCAAAAAGCTTACCTGCTTTTTGGAGAAGTTTGCTATTGACACGGTTGCTGAATATGTTCGCATACTAATATAAAACAAGAAAGGCCTAATTGCTGCAACTTCTACTAGGCCTAGAGGGATCCTTCATGACTGGCCCAGTCACAAGTTGTAAGAATACCACATCTAATATTACTAATACAAGGTAGTATTACTATACCTGTATCAGGTGATTACAAGTTGTTAGACCCTAAACGGTGAACAGAATAGAAAATGTGGTAATTCTACACTATAACCCTCATGTTTGTTTTGTTTCGGCCCAGTCTGTAGGGGTGACTTGACAGTGCAGCTGTCACCAGACCTAATTTGATCAACAGAAAGATTTCACTTGGGCAGAAGTTGTATGCTTCAGTTTAAAACGACTGTTAGTACAGCACTTTTTGTCCAGTGGGAAAGCTTATACTCAATGCAGTAGGACTGAGTTGGTTATTGTGACAATCTACTGATCAAGGCTATAGTACTGATCTGTTTCTTATTGTTGGGATGAGTGTTAAATGGGTAAATGGGTATATACCCCTGGGTAACTCTACCCTGAGTTCCTGACTGCACATGAAACCAGTATCCTGACTTTTTCTGTGGCTCAAGTGTCATGCTATACTAGCTTTTGTGCAGAAGTCTAGGCCTGCCTTTGGTAAAGCAAGGTACAACATTTGATTTGCAACCTGGAGGGGTGCACCAAAGGCACCCTAGGAGTGAGCACTTGACTAATCCCCATGCTTTGGGAGCATCAAAATTATGGAGGTTGCAATGTACTCTGTTTCGTGAGTCAATAGTATAAACTTCTCTTTCTCTAAGTTAAGGAAAAACAAACCTACTAGCTCCTCTTGTGCAAAGTTAGGCTGGTATGTTAAACCCAGAACCTTGCACTGGAATTCCATGTGCATATTGAGAGTGTGTATGTGCATTATTGGTTTGGTGAAACTCTGGGCAGTAGGACCAGTGGAATCCATTTTTGGATGCTTCTGATTAGGCATGGCACAAGATTCCGCAGACAGTGGAAGTGTATTGTATGCATTCTTGTGTCTGGAGGGTGGAGATCAAGACACTGAAGTGAGGAGCATGGAGATAGGGCTACCTTTAGAAAATTCAGTGAGGACCTTGTTAGCAGAACGCTGATGATGAGCTCTTCTTCTGCACTGCCAATTGGTAGGTTGAGGAAATGAGAGGCGGGACTGCAGTTTCTGTTGCTCAAGGTGAGGAAGTTTCTAGACTGGAACTGCCATTTTTGCTGGTTATGATTCAGGACGGTTAGTGACAGTCAGGTGCAGAGATCTCTCTGAGCCTGGATACCTCTGGAGTGATAATTTGCACTGTACAAATCCTGCTAACATAATGTAACATAACATAACCATACCATAACATAACATAACATAATATAAAAACATTACATAACATAACATCTCACACTCCATCGTGTCCTTGTTTAGGATTATCCTCCTAGGAACCAGCCCCATTGATACCTGCTGTGGCAGCCACAATATTGCACAAATGCTCTTTCTGAGGAGCATCCAGAAAATGACAAAAAACCAATGCACTTTTTTCCTTTTATGGGTTCTACATGAACAGAGCGTTCCGCAGAGTACTCAAAGCACTACTGTGTGACCAGGGCTAGTGTCTGCATGACAGTCAGTTTCTTAGAGTTGAAGGGACATCATCTGAAGTCTGTATTTTCTGATGGAGGAGCCAAAGGTCTGCCAAGTGTGTAGAAGCCTGACTGCCTATTGAGAAAGAGAAGGAGAATGTCCAAAGAGAGTCTCCTGGAGGTAAACTCCAATGTGATACCAGAGTGAGAACACCCTGAAAAAAATGACATTCCTAGAAAGCAAAACTGTAAAGGGGCCCCCATATCTTTGAGTGCTTCCTGTATCAAGTGCAACAAAACTTTGCATGTACGAGCACTACTGTGTTATCTGACAGCGTAGCTGCTGATGACACCAGAAAAAAGGAGCAGCAATGCTGCTGAAGTGCTAGCTTAATCAGCCTAGGAGGTCACGACTTCTGAAGAGAAATCACTGCTGAGGAAATCAGCTCAGAGGCCACTTCTGCGGTGCCTGGGTACCCTTGTGCAGTTGGCCTGGAGGGCCGCAACTGCCAAAGATATTGTGATTCTGCTCAGGACCTGCTGCACTGACCCCCATCCAGTGATTTGTGGTTGAAGGGAGGTTGCCACTATGCCCCCTCAGTAAGAAGCTGCTGTTGCAAATGGTTGTAAGCAACATTCCCAGACAACTGGAAGCGTGCCAAAATCAACCCCCCTGCTAAAGAAGCCCTCTGCAGACCTGACGGACCTCAAGAACTTCAAGCCCACCTCGCTACTTCTTTTCGCAGTCAGATCATCGAAAAGGCTGTCAACACACAGCTAACCTACTTCATCTTGGACACCTCCCAATGTGGATACCACAGCAACCACAGCACTGAGACTGGCCTACTCGCCGTCCCAGATGACATTTGCACCCTCCTTGACTGTTTGTCATCCTGCTGGACCTACCAGCAGCCTTCAACACCGTCTGACACTGCACACTATCCACCAGACTCCACGACGTGGGCATCCATGGAAAGGCTGGATACGATCATGATGAAAGTCGTCACAAACCGGATGACAAACAGCTGCCTGAAACTCAACTCAGAGAAACCTGAACTCATCATCCTCCGCTCCACCCCCTCCGCATGAGATGATACCTGGTGGCTCCCCACCCTCAGGAGCACACCCACCTTGACAGACAATGCACGTAACCTCGGCATCATACTGGACTCATCGCTCACTATGAATTGCCAGATCAATGCCATCTCCTCTGCATGCTTCAACACCCTCCGTATACTATGTAAAACATTCAAATGGATACCCCCTGATTCCAGGAAAAGGGTCACTCACGCCCTCATCACCAGTAGACTGAACTACGGCAATGCCCTCTATGCTGAAATCAACAAAAACTCCTCCGCAAACTCCAGATCGTCCAGAACCCTGCAGCAAGACTAATGCTCCACATCTCACGGCACAACAACATCACCCAACACCTCTGCGACCTTCACTGGCTCCCCGTCGAAAGAAGAATAACTTTCAAGCTGCTCACGCATGCATATAATGTCCTCCACAGTATCGGACCACAATACCTCAACAACCGCCTCTGCTTCCACGCCCCAAGAGAAACCTCTGCTCAGCCGCCCTCTCCCTAGCCACCATCCCACGCTTCTACAGAAACAGAGCAGGTGGAAGGTCCTTCTCCCACCTTGCAGCCAAGACCTGGAACAATCTCCCCCCCCTTCACATCCGGCGAAGCCCTACACTTAACCAATTCAGGAAAGACCTCAAGACCTGGCTCTTCGAATGAACCCATCAGAGCCCCCCCGCCATGCCTTGAGACCCTAACGGGTGAGTAGTGCACTCTATAAACCACTGATTGATTGATTGATTGTAAGCTGAGACTTCCGCATAACCACACCACTAGATTGACAACACTTATTGAGCAAGTAAAGTGGGGCTTAACCTGTAAATGTAACAAGGAACAAAAAGTGCACTGGGGAGTCTGGAATGAAAACTTAAGACTGAGTAGGTGAACAAGCATTGGTGAGAACAGAGTTGCTCTTTTAATGGTAAGGCTCCCAACTCTGATGGCCTCACAATTGAATTTTACAAAGAACATAAAGATATCCTAGCCCCCTGGCTGCTGGAATTATTTCAAGATGTCCTTGAATATGGTACTCTACCCCATCACAAAAGACACCTTGATTTCAATGATCGTAAAACAGGTTAAAGTAATTGCCTCGTACTGACCGTTCTCTCTTATGAATAAGGACAAGAACATTTTAGTGTGAGTCCTGGCCAACAGACTAAAACCCGGAAGGGCTACTTCAAATAATTGCGTAGTTGAAATGGAACTAGATTGCCTCGAGTCTACTCCTCTGAAACACCCATTATCTATAATCCTACTCAGTCCCTCACGATTGAACAAAACAGTAACCACTACACTGCTGATGCTTGGTATCAGAAAATTGGCTCAACTATTTTTGGATGGCAAGTTTCTCACATTGGAGCAATTTAGGGTGAAACCGATACATTGGATCGTTGTAAACGCTGTAGATTGCGACATGCATCCACCACTCATTGCACTAGATTGTGTTAAACAGCTATATGAAATGACAGAGCCTATGCTGCCTGCCACTGCTGAGTCCGTCAGGGGACGCTGGGAGCGTGACCTGGAAGTGTCCTTTCCCAGTAAACTTTGAGGACAGTGTTGCGAGGAAATTTATGAATTTCATATAAACCAAAAGCGGAGACAGATACATTTTGACTTCATAATTCTGGTCTACTATAACCCTCAGCGACTGCCCCAAATATATCCAACTTGATCCCCTGAATGTACCTGATGTTCTACAAGTCCTGCACTCTGTATACACCTTTGCATCTATTAAAGTTTTTAGGTCTGAATATTCAATATCCATTGGCGAGACTGCAGCTATACAGTTCCCATGTGAATGAACCCCTTTCCCTACTTTTAGACTTATATTGTTGATATTTATTGCTCCAAAAGGAAGCTAGAGGCCATCCTACTTCTGCTTGCCTGGCACCGGGTTGTCAGGGCTTGGTTGAAGGGCCCTGTCCCAGGTATTGAGAATGGCTACAAGATAACATATTCTGTAATGAATTAACTGAAAATTACACCTCCCCACAGGCCCCAAGGATGGGACCAAGGAACATCTGGAGTCCACTCTCAGAATGCATGACACAGTTGATGACCACTGAGGTGTACTCCCCTCCCTCTGGTCCATCACACTTGCCGAGGTAAGGAGCTGAAATTTACCACACACTTGTTTCGCTGTCATGTCATGCTTATTAACTACATAGCAGAGACGCTATGTGTTTTGAGTATGCTTACTGATTCAATACTTTTTAACTTTAAAGGTGTATGTTGTATGCTAAAGTGATACATGCCTGTGCAAGTACAATTATTGAGTTTTAGGCCAATTTATATATTTGCTTTTTTTTCTTAGCTTTTCTGTTGAGGTTTTGTTATGAATGTTAACTCACTTGTGCCCAAAACTGCAAGAAAAGAGTGTAACATAAATGAATGAACCTACATCTATTAAGGAGCATGATTGGGCTTGGTATTAATTGCACAAAGGGAAGAGAGAAATGGTTTACCATCTAATGCTGACTGCAGCTTAAGTAGTGTCAGCAGAGAGGCCTAAAATGATTAGAAGTGAGGGGGCCACTGGGATGACACTGACTCAGGGAGAATTAGTAATAATAATGAACACCTCAATTTTTGTGGACTATTGCTGCTTTTATTTTTACTCTGTGCACTGGGACTCTGCTTACCAGGTGTATGTGCTCTGACCCCTAAAATGTGTAGAAACTGGTTATTTTCCTAACTGGCATTTTTAACTTAAATATAGGTCCCTTCTATATGGTATAAAGTGTACTCAGGGCCTCTAAGTTAAATGCCACTAGTGGACTCTGGACCCATTGTGTCACTCACTACAATGACAGTGCAAACATGATTGCAAGCCTACCACTGTAGCATGGCCATGGCAGTCTTAAGCAGTAAAGTAGACCTGTCAAACTGACCTTGGCTTCCCCTTATGCTAACCCTACAGCCAAAGTTTGTGTGAATGGCTTTTTACCTTTGTTTATGAGGTGAACAGGGTTGTCTCCTCTCACCCTTGGTATTTGCTTTAGCTATTGAACTTCTTGCTTACTGATTGCATGAGCGTCATGGACATAGGGGTTTGATGTTAAAATAGCCTCGAGTGTGGGGAAGTGTTTCTGTTCCTCTGGAAGGATGACCATCTGAGCTGTGCCCAGGATTTTGACTAACTTCAAAGAGGCCTCTGCAGTCACAGGCAAATGTTAGCTGACACCTGGGCATGGAACTTCTTTGTTTCCCCAGTCAGGAAGGCACCATCCTAATGGGAGAGGGGCTGCCCCGAGAACCAGTTTGAAGTGATGACAGAGGAGGGGTAAATAATTTCCCTTGTTATACCTCTAGGGTGGGCACATAAGCTCTGCACAGAAGGAGAAGGGTTGTGGCATGTTGGATTTAGGTAAAAAGGTGCAACGTGCAATTGGTCACTGTAAGGCAAATAGGAACTGCTGCAAAAGCGAATAGGGCTACCACTGGGAGCTTTTTTCCTATTGGTCAGGAAGGGGCCTTGTGTCTCCCTTTCCACAAGCTAGTGTCAGGCATAAATGTGGCACCCCTGAGTGACTTCTTCAGAACACTGCTGGACCTATGGAAGACAAAAGAGCGACTGTACCTGCTGTTGACACCCGTGAGGAGACCTTAAGAGCTGGTCCTACTCCCACTTGTACTCAGGACAAAAAGTGGAATCCAAGGGTCAGGTAGCTGACCTCCTTGTTAAGCTACAGGGGTAGAAAAAGCTTCAGGAAATCCCTTTCTTTGAAGAGCCCAGCTGGCCTGTTCCAAGTGAACCTGCTATGGACCCTGGCTAGTGACGTCTGCTAGAGTAAGTCTTGACCACCAAGTGCTGTTCTTGAGGTCCTGGAACCCTTGGCTGGCTGTGTCAATGAGTACTCCTTACATTCTGAAAAAACTGGGAATTAGAAACTGTTTGGCTCCAAAGACCTCAGAAGACTGGTAAAACCCCACCAAGTCAATCCGAAGAAGGTGCGTTGTCACTGGGTCAAAGATTCAGAGCTTTTTCGCAGCTGCAAATCAGTTTCATGTGGATTTTGTAGAAAGGGTATCTGGCCTCGCTGAGCCCTGTTTGGCTATGGCTTGCAGCCTTGCTTACTGAAGGACTCCAAAGCTCTAAAAAGTTACAAAGTCCAAAATCAGAAATCTTAACAGGTCAAAGGTTCCAAAATATTCAACCACAGACATTTACACCAGGCGAAGGCGTCAAAAATATCTAGCTGGCAAAGAATTTGCCTTGTGCACAAATTTTTAACTTCTCTCGCTCTGAACTTTCTGGCTAAAAGTCAGGGTTTTCATCGGGACCTCGTCCAATGGCTATCCAGCCTTGAGGAGCCCTTCTCAGCCACAGACTGCTGCCTTTCCCAACTGAGGTTTTTAACTTCCATTTCAGAGACTAAGTCAGAAGTTAAAACTTCCAAACAGGTCAAACCTGGTTTCTGTATGTAACCCGCCCTCCAAAACCTTTTGGTACTATTTTTATCTGAAACTTTAAAATATCATATCTCTAGTTCTCCGTACAAGATTTTTTTCGTTTTGGTGTCAGGTTGTTCATTAAATTATTTTCTATTCTTGTCAATTTGAGAATGATTTTATTGTGTTGAATTTTTGACTTTGTAACTGTTTTAGTACTTCTAAATGCCTTATGCATGTTCTTAAGTTAAGCATGCCTGCTCTGTCCCATAGCAACTAGGTGTTGAGCTCAGGTTTAAATTATTGAAACATTTACTGGAGAAACCGATGTTATGTGTAAGGGCAGGAGAGAAGAGGTATCTGTGACTAAAAGAGTCTCAATGTCAGAGAAAACACTGGCCTGAAAAGTTTTAATTGTATATATGTCAGCTATACCTTTGATCCACTAAGTAAAGTCATACAGGGCAAGCTAATCCCGCGGGCTCTTTATGGAGGGGAGGTGCTGCCAATGGATAGACAGGTCTCATAGAAAACCTTAAAAGGCAATTCCTTGTTATTGCTTCTCGATTTACCTAAAAATGAGATGATCCAAGCTGTAATGCGGGAGTTGAGAACCGTAGCCTGGAGTGCACTGACAGATGCCGTAGCCATATGTTTTTATTTTTCAATTAGAAAATGTGGTCCTTGGCGATAAACTGTCAGTGTTAATTGTACCTGCGATATTGTCAATTTTCCCTAGTAAGAGGAACCCTGTGACAGTAATATTAAAGGACCAGGGAGTCTCTGATGTGCTCATTGAAGTTTGCAAAGCAGTCATAATCAGTAAAATAAATACCCCAAGGCAATATGCGAATGAATCCAGCTGGAGGGAGGACCTCCAGTATCCTAAGACCAAGAGTTCAGTTACCCCCTTTCTAGTTTCCCAGGAGAATATTGGCTTCTTCCCGTACTTATAACAAACTCCAAATACATTTCTACGAAAGAAAAGTCTGTGCCTGAGGGTGGGAATTGACTCTGGTTGGCGAATATCAGGGATAAAAACTGTAATAGCCGAGAATCATGGTCAATGCCCCTGTAAGCAGGGTAGGAAATATTCAGTGAGCCACCTGTTTTTGGACAGTGTATTCTTCCTAGAGGAAAGGCCCTGTTTTATAAAATATGAGATACAGTCTAAAGTAATGGGTTTAATTTGATATGTGGCCTCAGATATCATGATATAGCAATCACCAGTGGTCAATGCCTGCGTAAAATCACAATATCCTATTTTAGACTTCCCTCCTCTTAGTGTTTTAAGATTTAGGTTGGCACTCCTCTAGGGCTGGTATTGTGGGGCCTTCAATTGGTAAGCAAATGCCTGCCGCATTAAGAAGATGCACCAACAAAGTCTTACCGGAGATTGGAAATTTGACCCTATCAATAAGGTTCATTAAGAGAGCCTCATGTGATTGTGATAAGCTGCTATGCATACTGCACTTTATAATGTTTTACTTGAGAAAAACGAGTGACATGCTGCCGGTTATTTTGGCACTTTATTTCTAATGCATTTTTAATATATGCAGGATTTTGAGCTGTTGACCTTCTATTGAGTTTTAGTGTTGGGAAATTTTAAATGCTTATATTACTATTAGCCGAAATTATGTGTTGGTTAAATTGATTCATATGTGAGCTGTGAACTAATGATTTTATGACTCTTGTAATTGTTTATATTAATGAATTGGGTAATGTGCAATATTTCTGTAAGAATGGATTTCTTGGAAATAAAATATTTTTTATTTGGCTGACAGATAAAACACTGTGGGACAGTGAGGCTAGGTCTGCACTTCGATTGCCCAATTGAACTCAAAGTGGAATGTCGAGCAAATTAGGAACATATCTTGGAGGTTTGAGTAATGCAGCTGTCTGATGTGAAATACATTGAGAATCCCCAACTCCCTGACCTGCAATAGACAGAGGACAATGCTTTAATTTAAATGAGGTGCCATTGGGGGAGGCAGTAAAACAATGACTTTTGTGGAAGCTGCTTGGGTCTCTGAGAAAGAGTCCTCAGGCAAAGATACTGGGATGGGTGTGTTGATTATGGAATGGGTCACTCCAGGCAGTGTACCCTGCGTATTAAGGCTGCAGGGAAAGCGAGGAGTCTAACGAACTTCCAGTGAGACAAAGATCCACATTTTCTCAGTTTCATGTCACCCTGAAGAGGAGATAAAATCAAGAGACTGTAAAGAAATAGCTGATTTCCCTGTGGTAGATGAATAGACTGAAGGTGTATGAGAATGGGAAGACATTTACATTTATTGGGCCAGCAACTCTTCAAGTCAAGCAAAAGGAGAGGAGAGCTAGTTGGGAAGAGCCATCCAATTGAGTTTACTTGCTTTTCCAGCAGCAACTCTTTGTCCATTTAAAAGTCAAGATTCTTAATCAGACTGACAGGATAGGGCAGGACTCTCAAACAGTTGTACCAGAAGCTGAAATTCCAAGTTGGCATTCAGCTTGAGCATATTCTTGCTCATCCAGGTTTGAAAGGCCAGGAGGCAAGAGTGGAGATTACGGGGTGATACAGACAAAAGGTAAGCTTGGTGTCCATAAGAGTTTCAGACTAAGTCAAAGGATTTGATGATATTGCTCAAAGTCCACATGTAGATGTTAAACAAGATCAGAGACAATGAAGATCCCTGAGAGACTCTGCACCTCACTGTGTCGAGCTTGGACCTCAAGGAGAAAAGTGTCAATTTCTGACTATGCCAAAATGAAAAAAGCAGAAAACTACACACGAGCAGTTCCCTTTAATAATACAGCCATCTGACAGTCAATATGGATGAAATAATCAAGAGAGTAAAGCCAGCGCACAAATCCAGTATAATGAGCCCTGCATGATGCCCCACATCCAGGCTTATCCTGAGAACATCCACGGTCAACACAAATTTGTCTCTGGACCCACGCCTAGGTGGAAATTAGTCTGTATTGCATTGAGTAGATTTTGCCAATGTAAATGGCTGGAAAGCCAATCTGTCTGATATTTTTCCCCTACTTTGGCAATGGTGGATAGCAAATATGTAGGTCTATAATTGGACTCCAGTGTAAAGCAATGACTAGGGGCCTCATTACGATGTCGGTCGGAAAGCATTCACACCGACTCAGACTCGGAATGGTTTGTGACCGAATCGGATTTGGGGAGTCCGACCTATTATGATGTTTCCGAACACCCCTGTGTTCCAACGGTCAACTCAGGCTCCCATTGAAGAAAGGGGTGGCTGCGGAAAACCTTGCATCCTGTGGCGGGCACTCCATGGTGCCTGCCACACTGTGCATGGTTGGAAAGTTGGGTCACTTGGGTACCCCCATGGGGCCCAACCGGAGGCCTCCCTGTGAAGGGAGGCCTGCTACAGGTCCCCAAAGTTGGATTCTGACAGCCGATCCGTGTCGGAGAAACTGATTCGGAAAGGCTATCTGAAATCGACAACATAATTGATTTGTCGGAAACGTGGTCTGTAGAGCCATATAAGTCGGCTCCAACCAACTCGGTTTCTCTGAATGCCATTCGGACGCGAGTCAAAACCATTTCCCACCACAGTAATCAGTTGGTCAGAAATGTTTTCGAGTCGGTTGGAAAGAAGACTCCGAAACAGATTCGGACAAACCGAATGCCGTTCAGAGCCTTTCTGCTCCACATCGTAATGAGGCCCTAGGTGTTTAGAAAGCACTTCACTACACTTTTTTACGGTTGTTAAGCCTGTCTTTACATTAATTGTGCTTTAAAGAAAATATCTGACCTTTCTCCTATGCTTTCTCTCCTGCTCTGGCGAGCTGCGGTGCATCAGCGATTGCAGGGTTAGAGGCAGAATGTAACCAGATTGCTAACATAAAAACACATCTAGGTGAAGGTCGCTCAATAGTAGATTAATCTCTGGTAATTTTGAGGGAGTGATCCAACATTATGTCATGCGGCCTTAAGGCCAGAACGGATAGTTAATGGGTGAATCCACTCAACACAGTGGCTGTTGATTCTGATGTTGTCAATCATATCTCATAACTGTGAGGGAAGCGTCCTTCAGTTACGGCAATTTGTACCCATTAGATGGAATCCAAAAGAGTTCCTCCTGTTCTTGTCTCTCCCTATCTCCTAGGCTCTCTTCTTTCAGTACACCCAAATGGGGTCTCGGGTGTCAGAGGGTCTGACCTGCGACTTCTATTTGTGAAATAGGAATGTTTTGTCTGGTATATCCCTGATGTTGCCTACTCCTTTATGCAATTGCTCTGTCAAATTGTTTAACAATAAACATACTTTTAGGAAGCTCCACATTTTCAATAACATAAAAAATAAATGATGTCTGTGATTACTGTAGCAAAAGATGTCACATTAGTAGGTCACCTCTGATCATTTACAGCTGATACAAGAACATAAACATAGCAAAAAAGAAGGTACTTTCAAAAAGGTATGTGGTTTAGAGGGGAGCTCCTAGATTATGAGAGTGAGACATAAGAGATGTGAAAGTCTATTAATATTTGGATCTTAACATTCTACATAATGACTGGTTGCCAGTCCATTATCACAGTGCATTAAACACACACAACCATCCAACAACTAGACGGCTTGAATGTATCTAAAGCACGATGGATCAATCGTTCTCAAAAGTCGTACTCTACTTGAAGCAAAGGTGGCATCAATCATTAGAGTCTGAATTGAAAACCAAATAAGGCATTATGGCCTGGGTTCAGGGGCAACACACAGCCTTAGTGTAGTGTTGATTAGATCTCATGAGCTCCAACTAGAGGAAAATGCATATCAGAAATTACATTAAGTGTATTTTACAAGAATGACCAAAAGTACATGAACAGCAAAGCCCATAATTCCGAGTGTAAAGAGAAACATGAACTGCAAGTCAGTAGGTGGTTTGTTGGAGTGTGCTCCACGCATATATGTTACATACATTATATATGTATATTCGGTAGTACAACGGCAAGAGTCCCAAGACACTCTAGGACCTATACACAAACAGCAATAAAGAGAACAAAAGATTGATTTCAACTTTCAGTGAATCAATAAATAATCCGGTGTACTGTGATGTAATTATACACACTGTTGCTTATACATGAAAAGTGCTCATTGACAACACATACATAGACTGTATGTTCGGTACGCATTGCAGAAAAGTTGTTGCACATAAAGGTGTGGATCTAGATGATGCCTACTACAAAGTGTAATAATATGTGGGCTGCAGTACTCCAAGTGAGCTATGTAATGCAATTTTTGCTGCAGCAACCTTCCCACAATCCATTAGAATCGACACTTTAAGCAAGACAGCCAGCCACTCCAAACAAAGTTCGAAATGCAGATAAATATAGAAAAAGAAATTGGTTTTTCTAAGGAGGTTGATTTTCTTCAAACACTGTTCAAATGTTGTGGTTAGTACAGCATATAAGTAGAATCTTCCTTTGCGTGTCTGGGACGTGAAGTTATTGCTGTAGGAGGCTTGAAAGTTGAAATACGAGGGAAGTGAGCGCTCAGAAGAGAAGTGGAATACTGGGGCACAATATCCGCAGAGAAGATGCGAATTACTAACTTATTTGTAATGAGACATTAGAGCGGCATGTCACATCCACTGCACAAAATAAGAGAAAACATTGTTATGAAACCACAAGGATTCACATAGGCAAGCCAAAGGCAGCACTGACTGACAGTCTCTTGGGCAGGATTTTCTAAACAGAGTGTCCTGCCAGCTGCATACTTTTCGGTTGTCTCTTGGGCAAAAACCTTACCAAATTAAATGTCTGTTTGTTCAAATCTCTCGTGGCAGCTCAGAAAAACAAATCTTTATCATAATTGTCAGAGACAGATCAGGAATAAATGTTTTCTAAAAGTAGTCATTAGCATTAGACTTTTCTGTATCTGCAAGAGGGAAGTAATTCAAAATACTGTTGCATGCTGTGCTGCGCACAGAATGTACACACTTTTTGTTAACATATTTTAAGACTCCCCTGTGTGCAGAATTCACATAATCTCCGGGGTGTTTTAACAGAAGTTGATTTAAAACATTGTCATGTCTCTGTTATGGGTCACAGTCCTCTCCTCAATAACAGGATCTGAGTCCATATGGTGTCAGCATGCTGACAATTTTAAAAACAAGAACATCTTTTATGCAATGGCAATAGCATACAGTGACAGGTATATGCGGACAACATTTAAAAAACTCTCACTCTTTGCACGTATAAAAGTTTCTTTGAATAAAAAATAAAAATTCATCAACTTGCAATATTCCGGAAATTCCTGTGCTTATGTACTCGCGATCCAGCGAAAGAACTAAAACATACCATGAGTTAAAAAATAAAGTGAAAGTGAAGGTCAGTCAAAGTAGGTAATCATAATCATAAATATATGATAAATGTTACCTAATTAGATCAGTGTCGCATCAAAATTACTCGTTTTATCTCCATTCGTATAAATAATTCCTCACTCCATGAGAACATCCACAGCCTCACAAAGACACTTAAACTTGTCTTATTTCTATTTTTAACCTCACACCCCAATATCCGGATGATTCCGAACCCTAGACTTATTCCCAATTACCTAAATCCTCTTGAGGTCTTGCGAAGACCACTTGTGTACAACACACAGAGTTTGCACTATGGTTCAGCCCCTATCATCCATTGTCTTGTTTGGGTCAGATCCCATCAGCCATGTCTGACAGTGTCTGCCCCCGAAATTGGATCCGGCCAGTCCTGTTGAGTGCTTAGTGTTTCCAGAAGCATCAGCAGTAGGCAGAGTCTTTTTGCTGAAAGAAAAGGCTGTTTAAACAGAAGTTTTCCCCACTAATAGCAACACATTCTGCATGTTCATCAAACATTTACTTGAAGCAGCATCTGTAACCGTTATGTAAGCAAACTATATTTGTTAGGTTAACTGTTGAAGAAAATCATGTATTTGTGTACACATATACAAAATATGACTTGATAGGAAATGCATGAGAAATATTATAATATATTTCTATATTTATTCAGACCATATTTTAACTTATCGAGGTTTGCAATTGCAATGCTTGGAGCCTTCACAGGGAGGGAACACGACTAGTACAAATCCGAACTGAGCATTCAGCATCACTTTGTCAACCAGGGTCTCACTTTGTGATGTACTACTGAAGAATGCCCATACCTCTCATGCTACCTGGGAGGGAGGGACGGGTACCAGAGGCAGGCTGTCTGAAGCTCCAGCATATAATCAGGCAACAGTGGATTGCGAGATGAGCCACCGTCAATTGAGATGTCATCAGTGATGTCATCAGTGAGGTCACTGACCATGTCATAACTGATATGTAATAAGTAATATGTGGGGTCATAAGCAGTGCATTGCAGGGGCGTGAGTTACCGTTAGTTAAGCGACTAAATGCTGAATTTCTCTGCTTTTGTACAAGGAAAATGTCAGCCAACTGTAATGACCCTGTAATCTTTGCTTTTTTTGCAGTGAATTTCTAAGGGTTTTTTTTCTATTTCCTAACTATAACGTCACTGTAACCTTTGTTTTTTTCAGTGAAATTCATAGGTTTTTAAAATATGTTTCCCAATTTTAACATCCCTTTAATTCTAACTTTATTTTCAGGAACTTTGAACAGTTTCATCATTTGTATTTCATAAGTGTAACCAGTTGAAATTTAATGTCTCCAAAATTATTATTGTATCTAGAAGAATCCTGCCTCTCTAAGCATCCAAGAACAGCCAACCGTTTTGTGCAACACCTCCTTCCAACTGCACTAATTTTTAATGGCTAAATAGTAAGTGCTACCAAGTACAGTTAATGTATAGAGCATCTCCTACAGTACAATAGTGTAGCGAACACTAATAGAATGTGTCCAATGACCTTGTGTGTCTGAAAGTGTGCTATTGTGATTGTTCCTCCAGCGTGTTTAGTTGATAGCAGTAGATAATGGTAATGCAGTGAAAATAAACTTTAGGATTTCTTATTTGCTGAAGTAACTGCTTGTTTGAGGCTCTGAGTGGGTGTACAAGTGTTTGAGTGGATCTCTAACTGGGTGCATCAGTCTCTGAGTGAGTCTGTAACTGAGTGGATACACAGCTGCATTAGTGGATCTCTGCATAGATGTAACAGTGTCTGAGAGGGTAAGTGAGTGGGTCCATGAGTCTTTGAATGAGTTTGTGACTCTATTCTTGAGTCTCTACATTATTCTCGCAGAAGGTGCAAAACTGTCTGAAAGACTCTGGGAGTTGTTACATCAGTGTGTAAGAGGGTGTGTCTCTGAGGGGGTCTGTATGTGGGTGCATGAATCTCTGATTGAGTCTTTAAGTTGGTCCATGCGTAGCTGAGTGGGTGTGTGTGTAGGTGCATAAGTATCTGAGTAGATATGTGAGCAGATGTATAAGTCTCTCAGTGGGTGTGTGAATGGGTGTATAATTATCAAGTATATAAGTGAAATCATGTAGATAAGTCATATGAATTACTATGGGTTCACAGGAACCATGTAGTCTGTTTTCATGTTCTTTACGTAATACTCATTTTATAAGCTGTTTGACTACACATGCAAATCACCAAGGTTGAAACGTGTTGCCGTTTGTGTCATTAAAATTTCAACAGTGCGATCCTGGAGTGTGTGTCCATGACCCCTACAATACACAAACACCACTGCACTACCCTAAACCCTAAAACACTAGAACCCAGCCCGACCCCCTACAGTACACAAACACCACTGCACTACCCTAAACCCTAAAACACTACCCCCTACACTACACAAACACCACTGCACTACCCTAAACCCTAAAACACTACCCCAGCACTACCCCTACACTACCCAAACACCACTGCACTACCATAAACCCTACAACACTACCCCCAGCACAACCCCCTACACTACACACACACCACTGCACTACCCTAATCCCTAAAACACTACCACCAGCATGACTCCCTACACTACCCAAACACCACTGCACTACCCTAAACCCTACATCTACCCCCAGCACGACCCCCTACACTACCCAAACACCACTGCAGAAAGCCATTAAACACTACCCCAGCTCGACCCCCTACACTGCACAAACACCACTGCACTACCCTAAACCTTAAAACACTACCACCAGCATGACCCCCTACACTACTCAAACACGACTGCTCTACCCTAAACCCTAAAACACTACCCCAGCATGACCCCCTACACTACCCATACACCACTGCACTACCCTAAACCCTAAAACACTACCCCCAGCACGACCCACTACACTAGTACACTAGTACACTAACCTAAACCCTAAAACTCTACCCCAGCATGACCCCCTACACTACCCAAACACCACTGCACTACCCTAAACCCTAAAACACTACCCCCAGCACGACCCCCTACACTACCCAAACACCACTGCACTACCCTAAACCCTAGAAAAAAAAACACCCCATGCCCCATCCCCCTTACCTCTCACTCCTCGTGGTTCCTCTCTCCTCGTGGTTCCTGCTTCACGTCGTCTCTGAGGGGCGGTGCACGTCGTTGTGAGGAAACGGAACAGCCTCTGTTTCCTTCCAACAACGTGGATCATCTACATGTTTTTTAGAATGCATGGTCATTTAGCATACATACCTTTACAACAAAATTTGTTGTAAAGGCATGCGTGGTAAATGACCATGCATTAAAAAAAATGTGTAGTAATGACTTTGCGATGTACAACGCATGCGTGGTAACGCATGCGTTGTAATGGTATCGTGAAGTAAAAAAGTTGTTGTAACGGCTGTTTACCAATCGAAGCTGGCCCCTGTTCTTCAGTGAGACGTTTATTTGATTAATCAGGAGGAAGGAATGTGTTTTTTTTACTGAAAAGTGCATTCCTAGCTGTTGTATTGTGAAAGTGTCCGCGTGGCCTGGTTCCACTTCCGGTGAGAAAGTGGAAGAGTCTGTTTGGATCTAAAGGAGTTCTGTTATTGGACCGGGCCAGCGCGACACGTCATCAGAAACATAGCTAATGGAAAGCGTCCTCCCTGAAGTGTGGAGCAGTGCCATGAGAGGTCAACGAGTGTGCGTCCCACTGCAATATGACCGTACCGCGTGACCCATGTGCCGCCTCCAGGGGGTACGAGAGGCAGAAGCGGCATCGCAGGTCCTCTTGAAGACCATTGTAGCACTAATTCTACATTTTGGTACTGGGCATTTTAACTTTGTTGTTCCTGCCAGATACAGAGATGATCCTGTGTTATTCAGTGCCCTCGTTACCTTTTTTGTGGTGGGTTGTGGTGCTTGTCACTTCGATGCCCCGCCAGTGCACACGACTGGGCACCCCACCTCGTGTGCCATCTGCAGGGCCTCTGCTCTCAGAACACTGGTTTCGGTTTCTGGAGTGGCAACATAAACAGTTGCTCCCAAAGGACTAGCCTGAACACTTAGGTGAATATCCCCTGCACCAGCATTCCACTGAATTTTTTTCCTAGCTCTCGTACGTCGACGAGGACGTCATAATAGCATGGCTCCGCTCGCGACACCATATGACGTCATCGGAGCCATAAGAGGACCTCGTCGGCATGCTGACGTCAGTTCCACCCATTTTTTCTGTGCCACCAAGGTAAACAGGCGGACGAGACATTTTCACATGTATACATGGTATAATAAATATAGATATATTCACTGAAAAAACCTTAAGGTTTCAGGCACGTTATAGTTAGAAATTAGCCTTTAAAAAACCTTAGAAATTCACTGAAAAAACCATAGGTTTCAGGGGCGTTATAGTTAGTTGGACATTTCACTCGTACAAAACCATAGAAATTCCCCCGTTATAGTTAGTTCAGCTAATTATAACTCGCGTGCCCGCAATGCACTGCTGATGACGTCACATATTACATCACTCATGACATGGTCAGTGACATCACTCATGACATCACTGATGACATCTCAAATGACATCACTGATGACATCATCCTTGTGATAGAGTGGCAGACCTCACCCTAATATAACCTTTGATACACACACTCAAAAATACAAATTAACATTTTCAAAACAATGGACATACCAATACCAGTTACAACACCTATTAAGTAATTCCAAGATCTACACACACATCCACTCATTCACCAACTAACTATAATGCCCCTGAAACCTATGTTTTGTTCAGTGAATATATATATATATATATATATATATATATTCAGTGAAAAAACCATAGGTTTCACACACGTTATAGTTAGGAATTAGCATTTAAAAAACCTTAGAAATTCAGTGAAAAAAACCATAGGTTTCACACATGTTATAGTTAGCTGGACATTTTACTCGTAAAAAACCATTGAAATTGCCACGTTATAGTTAGTTCAGCTAACTATAACTCGCGCGCCCGCAATGCACTGCTGATGACGTCACATATTACATCACTCATGACATGGTCAGTGACATCACTCATGACATCACTGATGACATCTCAAATGACATCACTGATGACATCATCCAGTGAATGTGTGTTTTCCTGAAAATTAAATATGTTTTATTTATGTATATCTCAAGGTCGATGGAAGAATAAATGGGTATATAAGTGTCTAAATGGATGATTTGTTTTTGAAAAATTGATTGTGTAGCTGACTGATTAAGTGTATCATAGTGAATACATGGCTTAGTGAGTAATGTTTAAATATGGAAATATCTGTATCAGTCTCTCACTTTGTGTATATGTGGCTGCATGGGTTGGTGAGTAGCTACATGGGTGTCTATATGGATTATTAGTTGGTTTTTTGAGTATCAGTCTGAGTGTCTTCATGGTTCGGTGGCGGGTATTACGTAGTGCATAGGTGCATGAATGAGTGGCTCACTCTTTGTATATGTTGAAGACAGCATGTGTGCAGGACTGTATGGGTGGATGAGTGTGTGTATGGGTGTGTTAGTGAGTGAATGACTGTCTCAATAGTGTCTTTATGAGTAACTACATATGTTTTAAACTAGTATATGTGACTATTGGTGTAAATAAGTGAGTATATGTGAGAGTGAGACATTGGAAGAGTTCTTGTATGAATAAGTATGTGTTTCTATAAGTGATTGTTTAAAAGACTAAGTATGTGTAAGTTTCCGTAGAAGTAAGTGTGGTGGTGTGTGAATAACTGTATATGCAAGTAAATGTATGTTTTATTCTTTATTAGCATGGGTGACTATGTGTGTGAGTAGCTCTATGGATAAGTGGCATTGTGTAACAGGATGTATAGGTGTATGAGTACATATGATAAGTGAGTACATGTATGAGTGACTGTATTGAACTGTTGGTGAATGTATGGATGTGTATGTGGATCTTAGAATTACTGAAGAGGTTGTTGTAACTGTTATTGGCATGTCCATTCTTTTGTAAATTTTAGTCTCTATTTTTGTATGTGTGTATCAAAGGTTATATTAGGGTGAGAGGAGGTCTACCACTCTATCACAAGGATGATGTCATCAGTGATGTCATTTGAGATGTCATCAGTGATGTCATGAGTGATGTCACTGACCATGTCATGAGTGATGTAATATGTGACGTCATCAGCAGTGCATTGCGGGCGCGTGAGTTATAGTTAGCTGAACTAACTATAACGTGGCAATTTCAATGGTTTTTTACGAGTAAAATGTCCAGCTAACTATAACATGTGTGAAACCTATGGTTTTTTTCACTGAATTTCTAAGGTTTTTTAAATGCTAATTCCTAACTATAACGTGTGTGAAACCTATGGTTTTTTCACTGAATTTCTAAGGTTTTTTAAATGCTAAGTCCTAACTATAACGTGTGTGAAACCCATGGTTTTTTCAGTGAATTTGCAAGGTTTTTTAAATGCTAATTTTTTTTTTTTCTTCTATTTTTTCTAACATATTTTTATTTTAATTTTCTTACCTTTTATAAAGACTATGATTAAATTTTTAAAATTCTTTAATATGTTTTTTTTAATATATTTTTTAAAATAAACATGTAAAATTTATTTGCAGTACTTTTTTTCTATTTTTTTTATTATTTTTTTAGTACGCGTACCGTAAGCTCACGGTAAGCGTACGGTTTACGCTACGTCCGTTATTTATCCACGCTGCTTGCGTATAGTTACGCAATTTGCGTAGCCGCGCGTACTCCGCGTGGGACGCGTACGCGTGTACGCTACACGCGCACGTTACGCGGAAGTGTCGGGTAGTGTCTGTTATGCGCATGCGCGCAAGCGCGTGTCTTTTTTACGCGCATGCGCACTTTTGCCGTAAGCGTACCGTAAGCGTACGGTAGGTCATGTGATCATGAAACACAACTTTTGATTGGTTGAAACTACTTTCAGTTCTAGAACTCTCCTACACCACACCCATTCCCCTCATTTCTGCTTGTGATCCCTTAGGAGAAGGAGCTGGTTTGTCTTTGGGATACGATGGCAGAACAGCAGAGCTCTTCTGAGAGTGAGGCTAGCACTAGCAGCACTGTCTTGAGGCAGAGATCGAGGAAACAAAAGCCCTCTTATGTATGGGATTATTTTACTTTTCCTGAAGGCCAGCAAAAGGTGAATGCACCCTTAGTAACTTGCAGGCTGTGTCAGCGTGTACTTTCTAGAGGTAATCCTGACAGGAAGTATTCCTTTGGGAATCACACCATGAAGAGACACCTCAAGGATGTACACAAAAGGACACATGGTCATCTTTTTGGAGGTAACTCTTCAGAAAGACAAGCAAGTACATCCACAGCAGCTCAGCCTGGACCATCATCTGCAGAGCTGACTCCTTCTTCTGCAGGTCAGGTGAGCCCTTCATCTGTGGGGGGAGAATCTCCTTTTGCTGGCCCTCTGGAAATGAACCCTCGATTTCGAAGGGTTGATATTCGATGCGCCTTTTGTCAAGATCTAATTTGCCATAGGGAGACCAGAGTTTCCCTAGTGAACAACAAAATAGATCAGCACATTTGTCGCTTTGAATAATTTTCCCATGCTTTCTTTCCTCTGTCCCTGCATGAACACAACGGTTCTTTTAAGAGCCAACCTTATCTTTCATCTTTTTTTTACATATGTTTTTAAAAACTTTTTTTTTTTTTTTTTACCGTACGCGTACGGTGCGCGTACTTTTTTTTTTTTTTTTTAAAAAACACTAAAAATCAATTATCACATTACAAGGTCCTTGAGAGACTACAATTATTATTATTGACTTACCATACTCACTCAAAAAAATATTTATTCATTTGTTTTTTTTAAAAATAGCTTTAAAAATGGTTCTAGTTTTCGAAAATTTTCTATATGAATCTGAAAAAAAAGAAAAAAGTATTAATATTTTTAAAACATTTTATAATACAGTACACATATTTACATTTTTTTCCCAAAAATATTTTTGCCTTATTTTTGCTGTTTTCAGAATATATTGCATTTCACTATAAATTGTGAAAGCAATTGCATTCATCATTTTACAGCGGGCAAAAAAAAATAACAATCACAAAGATTGTAATAAAAAAGCCCAGAATCTCTTTTTACTTAAACTTAACATTATAGAAATGCATAATATTCTAAAAAAATATCATCTAATACCAATAGTTATTTCTTTAAAATACCGTCTGATATGTTTGTTTCAGAAGTATAATCACAATATTATATCTCAAATAACTCCACAATACATCTGATTCCATTTCCTTTAGGCCAAATAGTAATTTAAAAAATTTTTTGGGAATAAATTTCCAACAGTAATCAAATAAAATTCTAAAGTTTAATTTGTCCAGATCTCACCGATTCTCTGTTACATTTTGGTTCACGAAAATTTTTGGAATAATTTATTAAGTCCACAATAGAATTGGTTACTTTTCCGCATGGCCAAATAGTAATTTTTTAAATCATTTTTGAAAAAAATTCCAATGGCAGTCCAATAACATTCCAAAATTTAAATTGTGCAGATGTTACCGATTATCTCTAAATTATTGGTTTTTCAAAGTTTCATTAAAAATTTAAAAAGTCCACATTACAATTGGTTATCTTTCCATTAGGCCAAATGATAATTTAAAAAATCTTTTTTCTACAAAATTGCAATGGTAATCCAGTAAAATGGTAAAATTATTTTGTCCAGATCTTGCCAAATCTGTCTAAAATTTAGGTTTCAGGAAGATTAGATAGGAATTTGCTAAATCAAAAGGCAAACGTTGTTTGAAAATCAATTGGGAATCATTACACAGTGTCCAACCTTTTTCACATTTAAGATAAACTGTGTAATGTCCAGAAGTAACAGTAGGTCCATCATGGAAAATTATTGCAACAGTTACAAAAGTTTTTCCTGAAATTGATAATTGCTGTCCTGTAAACTTCTTTATTAAAGTATCCAATTTTGAACCATCAGCTCTACATCGTTGCATCATTAAAATTACATACTGTCCGTATTCCTTTAAAATTAATGTTGAAAACATGTCAGATTTACACTCACCACATTTCATGCTATGATTAGCATCTTTAACTAATTTTGCAAAAGTAACTGTTTTACTTTCTGGCAATGTCAAATAAATAAACTTTTCATTATCAACATTAGAGCCACATATATTATAACAATTATCACAACTATGTTCCCATTTAGAAGAGAGACCAAAAAAAATGTCAATGGGAACTCCTTCTTCTTCCACTACCTGAAGAAAATACATCAAAAATTCCTGTGCGTCTTGCTGTACATTTTGAGAAAACTGTGTTCGTCCTGAACATACATCTAAAAGTTTTCTAATTTCAGTAGCACTTTCTATTTGAGTTTTATCTTTACTCAGCTTTTGAAAAAGGAGACTCAGCTCTGAACAGAATCTTTTTCCCTGATTTACTATTATCTGCTCTTGCAAACTTTCCAGATAAAATGCAACATTCAGCACTACATTTGCGTAGCAGTTGACACCAGAGCTATTTTCAAAATGACATCCTACAACCTGTTCTTCATTTTCCTTTTTATTTTTGCTTGCAATTACATCACTCCTCTTTTTTTTCCTCTTCTCTACATCTTCATTACAGATATTCTCATTTTTTCTTTTACGAGAAACTACACGTTTCTCTAACACAGGATACTGACCTAAATGAGGAGCATAGCTTCTTCTTAATCTATTATACTCCTTTACACAGTTTGTATCAGCACTAACTTTTGAGTCATCAAAGTCTATCATGAAAGGAGCTGGGTGTGTGCTAAGAGTCTGCTTCTTCCCCCAAAAAATCGCTCCCCCTTTTTCCTACTAATGCAACTGTGAAATCACCAGAAAAAAACGCAATAAATCTCTGCCTGTAATTCCTCTTTGCACACAGAGTCATGTTTTCACATTAGTCACAAAACGAAATTTCTTTGCCAATTTGAAAGCACACTTACTGCTCTTTTTTTGGCAAGTGAAAATCACTTTTACAGACTGACACATTATGAAACCACTTTTTTGATTTTCTTAAATGCACATGTCCAAACTGCTTTTTCAGACCACCACCATGTGTAACCTGGGTGGCTGCCTACATTCCAGCAAGGGCAACCAGCCTTAGTGATGCTGAATGTATTTGCATTACTGAGTCCAACCTCAAACCCTTAAACTATTCTTTTTTTTTTCAGTACACCATAATTTATTGTGAAAACATAGTCCATATTATTTTACATGTTCCTCACATTTAAATTTCTCCCAAAACAGAAAATGATAAACGCAACTTCAACAAAAAGAATTTCCATTTCTATTATTCATTTCTTAAGTTACCACATACATCCCCTCTCAAACTCATAACTCACCTTTAAAATTAGTTAGTTGTGAAAGAAATGTGGCACTCAAACAGCAGATTATCAGAGCCAGGATCTCTGTTGTGTTCACCTCTCTCCTCTCAGCAGAACCAGATAATGGCAAACTTTCCCTCTATTTTTCCACACATATACATGTAAGTTTCAAATCTCAGTGCTTCCCCCTTTTTTTCAAATGTAATCACACATTTCTATTGGTTGAAAACCAACCCTTTTCCAAAAGTACCCTGCCCCCAACTTGACTTCTGCCTAGTACCCTTCCCCCAACTTGACTTCTGCCTGCTACCATAGCAACAGCTCATGGAACACTGCTGTGTGGAGTTAGGTCAGAAGTTCGCCACACAATGTTTCAATTCCACAGAGCAAGAGTGCTTGACTTTTCAAACCTAACAGCAAATCCATAGTACTGTTCTTTGGTAACACATTTTTCTGTACCAATACAAAACATGCTTCTATTAATTTACACATACAGCCTAGTTTTTATTCTAGAATGGTATGAAACAGCCAATCAGTTCTTTTTGTTTTGAAAAAAATATGTATGCCTCCATTTCCAAACTGTCTTTCTTTTCATATTGCCATTCTACTGAAAGACACCTCCTGAGTGCATCCAGCTCTCCTTTGAAGATGTTCACAGTGTGGATTGTAGGGCACAGCTATGTCTTCTGGAGTGAAAAGTTTGCAGAGAAAACAGATATGGTGAGAGACCTTGCTTTGCCAAATGTAGACATTAAATGGATTGGTCAGAGAGGGTTAAAGTGGCACCAATTGATGCCATTGGTGAAATCCTTCATGCAAATCCAACACCCTGACCTCATAATAGTGCACTGTGGTGGCAATGACCTAGGCACTTTGACTGGGGTAGGTCTGGAAATGCTTATGAAGGACACCTTTGCACAACTGTTTTCACTTTTCCCTAAAACTGCCTTTGTGTTTTCCAACATATGCCAAAGGCAAAAATGGAACTGGTCCAATCATTTCTGTCCGCAGATTGACAAAGCAAGAAAGCACGTCAACAAATCTGTTTCTGCTTTCCTCCGTGACTATGGTATGGGTGCCATTTACCACAACAACTTGCGTTATGACATGCAAGACATTTATAGAGGAGATGGTGTGCACTTCAATGATGAAGGGAACAGAGTCTTCCTTTTGAACCTTAGACTCTGCATCGGTACTTACTTGTAAGTACCACTTATAAAAATGACTTCATAAACACAACAGCTCTTTTTAGAGCTCCCTAATATCTAAACTCTTAATTCTGCATTTCATTTATTTATTTATTTTATTTTTTTTACCGTACGCTTACCGTACGCGTACCCCGTGATTTTTTAAAAATCAATAAATGTTTTTTTTGTACTTTTCTGTCCTTCTTTGACCCCCTTACAAATGTTAGGGGGTCTGTAACTCTCCTCATTGCCCCCTTTTCTTGTTTTCACTCTTTGTTTTCAGAGTGAAATGCACAAAATGGCGGCCGCCGCTTCCTGGTTTCGACCGATTCGAATGTTTACTAAGATCTAAGAGCCAATCAGAATCGCGCTCGCGCACGCCACCGTACGCTTACGGTAAGCGTACGGTAAGCGTACCGTAAGCGGGCTCAGATATATATATTGATTTAAAGGCTATTTTCTCAGAATCTACTGAACAGATTTACACCAAACCTACAAAAGGCACTTCCTTGACCTAGGGACTACCTCTCTGCCAAATTTCGAGTAATTCTGTTCAGCCGTTCGGGCTGTAGCTCGTTCTAAAGGTCCTATGGAAAAATGCATGGGGAAAACGCGTTTTGGGACCCCCCTTTTATCTCAGCCCCCGCTTGACGAATCCCCCCGAGACTTTCAGGGTAGGAGCGGAGCGTAGCGCCCCGCCTATTTTGAGAAATTCGCGAGGATTCGTCAACCGGCGCCAAAGTTATTCAAAATAGAATGTTGCGGATTTCCTATGGAAAAGGGGTCCTAACTATAACTACCTACTGGCGACCGCCAGTAGGTAATATATATACATATATATATATATCTATATATATATATATATATAGATATATATATATATGTATATATATATGCATTTTTGTGTTGCAAAAAACTTTGGCACCTATTTCGCCTAGACTGCACATGGAAAGTTTCAGGTGATCCATCAAGCAAGGGCTGGGAAAAAAGGGGAGTCCCAAAATAGGTTTTCTCCATTCATTTTCTCACAGGAACTTTAGCTACAGCCTAGACCACTGAGCGTATTTACACCAAATGGGCAGAAAGCTAGATCTAGGTCCAGAACGGGTGCTTTTGTATTTTGGTGTAAACCTGTTTAGTAGTTTTTGAGCAATTAGTGCTAAAAAAATGCTGTATACCTAAGGACTCAAAGGCTCAGAGAATCCTGAGAGATCTCAAGCTGAGATCAGATTGGCTGCACCACCTCAACCAGGAGGTGTTGCAGCCATCATAGGACTCCGAACTTGGTCCCAAGTCCTAAAGAAACAAAAACAAAATACACAAGAGTGTAGGAATACCCTAACCCTCTAGGCCTAGTGGCGGGGCGGGGGACCCAGAGGGACCCCACCTGGGGCCAAAAAGGATTTCTTTAAAACAAAATGTGCTGCAAATTAGAGGGGGATCTGTGGCAAAATGTAAAAATAAAAAACATGTGTGGGCTCTGGTTCAAAGCCCTCCTGGGTGGCGTAGGTCCTGGGGGAAAACATTTATATTTTTGGGGAGGGGGACAATCACCACCCATTCACCAAGTCATTTTCAGCCCTGGAGACCCCAAACCCCAGGACCCGGCTGTGTAGTAAAGGAGTGGGGGTATTTTTTGCAATCTGTGATGCCTGGGTGCTAATCTGGATCATATAGTTCTTTGTAGTACTGTATAAAGCAGCTGGATATTTTCTTAGTCTCAGTTTCTTTTTTCCCTGATTTGCTCTTGATTGCAATAATCGAGGACCTCTGTTTTTTAACCTATAGGTCATTGGCAAGGAATTTCCCGGCTTTGTTGATGTTGAGCCATATGTGAGCTGTCTCTTATATTAGTTTATTATATTGGTATTTTAGTGCTTTGAGTTTGTTGATCGTTTGGAGATTAAGAGGTGGTCAAGCTATCTTTCTTTAGTTTCTAATTCTTCTAATGTTTTGTTGTCAGTCTTGTTTTTGTTGGTCATGAAACTGATCATTCTGCCCCTGATTGTTGCTTTTGCAGCTTCCCAGAGGTTTCTGGGGAAATATCCGGAAAGGCATCCTCTTTGAAATAGTGAACAATTGCATAGCATATTTCTTCTCTGCTGTTGAGGTCATTTAGTAGTCTCGTTGAGACGCCACAGTCTATCTGGTTTTTGGGCATTGGTTTATGTGATGGCTAATGAAATATAGGTGTGGTCTGAGATAATGATGGGTGTGAGAAGTAGGCCTGGTATATGCTGACCACTAATTCAAGTGGGCACCTTGTACCAGTCCAAACAACACTTATTGAGGATTAGGTTAAAGAAAACCTTTATTTAAAGCTATCCTATCCTATTGGTAGCTATGGAGAGCAGCCTTCAGGCTAAGTCTCGAAGGAATGTAAAGCAGCTTGTTTTACCAGATTAGAAACTCCTGAATGACCAAATGAAAGGAGAACCATACAAGGAATATATAAAATATATGTATGTATTACTAAACACTCTCTACTAACTTCTTTATGAGATTAGAGAACAAAGCACACACTATTAAATCACTAGAACGACAGTAAATAGCACAATACACAGTGGGCTCCAGGGGGAGACCAAACCATATACTAAGAAAGCGGTATAACAACCACGACTTGACTAGACACAGTGCCTAGAGCACGTAGAATCACTGGGACCCCAAGGAACCACTCAAAGTAGTGACACAGGGGACCCACGCAGGACGGGTGCAGTGTGTGAACACAGGCACAAGCTCCGTACAACTCTATGGGAAAGTCGCAATTGGAATTTTAAAGATTAAGGACACTTCGGAGAGGACTTTGAGCAAACCCTTTCAAACATAGATGGTTCTAAGGCCAGCACCCTTGAGAGTACCGAGTTACCCATGTTACCTATCCCAGAGGAGCCGGTTGCATAGGGGTCAAGTGATGTCGGAAACCTTCGTCGTTTTCAATGGCGTGATGTGAAAAAGTGAAGCTGCCGGGAAGATGAAAAGTTTCCAGTGTGATCCAAGCCTGGGTCAGAGATGAGAAGAACCTGAAAGCAGAGGGGACAGAGTCTGGGTCACTTCACAGTGACCAGGGCCACAATAGACGAATCCCCACCGATGTTGGGTGTTTCAGGTGAGAAGAGGTGAAGCTTGACTGCAGCCACAGGGACCAGGAGATGTTGACAACAACCAAAGTCCGGAGGTGAGCTGTCCCATGAAGGATGTTGAGTGCTGGGGTGTCAGTGTCCAGATTGAACAGCAACAAGCCTTGGCAACTGCAACCCACGCGGGCAGAGGAAAGATGCTTCGGTGAGGACCAGCAAGGTCCTGGGGACTCTCCAAGCTATGGAGAGTCAGGGCCCGTCTGGAGTAACCAGGAAAGCCCATGTAAAGTCAAAGTTACCTTCACAGGGACCCACAGGCCAACAGGGATCGAAAAGGGACTTCGAGCTGAATCACAAAATGCCAGCCCACGGAACACTCGTGGAGAGTAGGCCGGAAATCTTGAGTGATATTACTGCTTGGGGTCAGGACTACAAGTAGCCCAAAGCACAGCCTCAGGGATCAGCAAAAAGCATACGCTGCTGCAAATGTACGCGGTGCACAGGGGTACGGGTTGCACAGTTCCCACGAGGGATATGGGTCTCAGAATTGCTGAGAGCACAGATCAACCTCAGAGATCTAGGGAACCCACCTCCTGTGTTGCAGAAATCTTCAGAGTCCCCAGGATCTGGGGAGATGCAAACCGGTCAGATGCATTTTAGGTGCCTGCCTTGCAGGGGAGTAACTCCTTTTCTCCAAGGGAGATTCTTCAGTCATCCAGCGTCGTGCAGATCGTCGAAGTACTTGGTTTCTATAGCAGAGTTTAGTCCAGGTAAAATCTAAAGTCCTGAAGTCAGGGGTTCCTACTTTATACCCAAGGAAAGGGTGGGATAAACTCTGGGGACCCACCTATGGGAGGGTCAGGATAGAGGGGTGGCTACACCCATGTCCTTTGTCCAGTTTCGCGCCAGAGCAGGAGCAAATGGCTCCTGCAACTGGATTGAGCTGGGCTATGCACAGGGACACCAACTGTGCCCCCAGTGCAGACATCAAAGAACTCTCAGAGTGCACCCACCCAGCCCCAATACACTAAAGCCTGTCTGGGAGGTGGTCACACCTCCCTGTGACAGGAAACCTATTGTCAGGCCATCCTCTGCTCAAGTTTCGTCCAGCAGCAGGAAGGCAGACTCGTGTCTGTGGCTGGTAGCATCCATTTTGTGATGCCCAGGTTCTAGAAAGCTGGTACCGGGTGTACCGGTGTTCACATAAGTTCCTCTAGTAGGGTGGAATCCTACCTCCTACACTAGTTTACTGGTGTGGAGGTATGATTCCAAGGTGTTTGACACCAAATATGACATGTTTCTATGCAGCCATTTTAAAGTTAGCATTTACCACAAGGTTATAATACACTTAAATATATATGGTTGGCTGCATCACAAACAACCCTGGAAAATAGGTTCAGAAGGCTGCAGAGGGGCCCTGCTCATGCGGGTGCAATGCCTCACATAAAACCCAGCACCCTGCCTTCAGGATTGATAAGGTCTGCCATAGGGGTGACTGATAGGTTTATATGTGCAGTGATATAGAATGGATATAGTGAACCTATATATTAGTAAAGTGTGCATGCACCACCTTCCAGAGGTTGCAGTAGCAGAGCTGTGGTGTAATTTTGAACGGTCTCCCAGGGGCAACATAATACATGCTGCAGCCCCTGGGAGGCCACTGAGGTACCTATGCCCTGGGTACATAGTATACCATATACTAGGGACTGATAAGGGTACCCCAGAATCCAATCTGGAGTGTACCTAAAGTACATGCAATCAATTTAGAGGAGAAAGCAGCTCGACTGGGGTCCTGGATAGCAGGATCCCAGTCAATCTAAGTCAAAAACAGTGAAACATCAGCAAAAAGTGGGGGTAACTATAAAAAGCAGATCCTACTCTCCTACAATGGATTAAATCCTGGGCTTAGAACAGGAAGGAATTAATTTCTGATTAGTCAAGATGTAACCGATCATTGAGTGGGAACTATGTGGGTTTGAGTAGAAAGTGCACTCGCTACATATTTGGTGAAAAGGCTCCAGATATCAGATAGATTGTGTGCTGTGTCGTTTTTCATTTGTGTGTGAGTAACTATAACTTGTGCCCCCGCCATGCAAAATGATATTGTTAATGATTTCAAAGAAGATATCATGAGTGATGTAGTATGTAGGGTAATTAGCAGTGCATGGCAAGGGCAAGATTTATAGTTACCTTAGGGCATGAGTTATATTTACTTCCGATAACTCTAATTATAACTGGTGAATTTCAGTGGCTTTTAGAGTTTAAAAACTGAACATGTCACCTAACTATAACCTGACTATAACCTTTGTTTTTTCAGTGAATTTCTAGTTCTTTTTCATGTAAAATAATATTTCATTACCATATGTTAATTCAGACCGTGGGCGGCGAGGTGTTGGCTACAGGGCCAACCTCCATCCCTGCATGCTGCGAACTCCGTGCTCCACAGGACGTTCAGTCATGCATGGTGGAGGGTTGACCACGGATCCTGGCCATGACCAATCTCTCACATGCAGCCAAATCTACGCTGTACATGCCCTTTGGGCATGAACACAGTGGGGGGTTGGCCACTGGACCGCCACTCGATTGTATATTTGTATAATTTGTCAGGAAGGTAGATATTGGTTTGCAGATCAAGCTTTCAGTTAGTAAGTGTAAATCTGTTGGGTAGTTGTTGAGAAATTTAAGGGCAGGCAAATAAGGATATCCGAGCAGAGCCTAAGAACAGAGCTCATAGTGATATCTGATTGGCAGCCATCTTGGGACCAATATACATGATAGCACCCCAATTAAAAGCATTGTAGTGAATGGCGGGCTTTGAGTGTCACAAACAGGAGAAATCATTTTCTGATGGTACCATACTCATTTTAAGAATTGTGGTATGTTCTAAGGTGATTTTACCTTGTGAAAAAGCCTTCTGCTGGGAGTACATCAATCATGTATGAAAGAAAACTGTTTCCTCAAGATGTTCCCATAGAGGTTATAGAAGGTGCACCAGAAGCTAAAATGAGAGCATCTTTTCTGTAAATTGTTTCTTAGCCTTTAGAGAATGATTTCAGACTATCTCAGTAAAACATGTACTTCCAACAGGAGCAGCCTGTCAATTGATTTACGTGTGTTCTACTGCATCCTCCCAGAGTGTTCTATAGAACAACTAGAGTACTAACAGTCTTATTTATCACAAACGTATGGCACACCTGAAGCCATCTTGATTGAATCAAACTGGTAAAACTTAAGAAATTTAATTTTGAACAGAACAAAATGAGGGGTTTCATTTTGTCATAGAAAATATGTGTGGTGAGGTAGAAAGAAAATTTAGGACACATTTTAAGTGAGTTCTTAAATATCTTCCTCTTCTATTTTATTGAAATATTCTGACATGTAGACTGAAACATGCACTTTCAACACCACCAGCAGACTGCTAGCTAACTTCCTGGTGATCAACAGCTTACTACAGTGTTCTGATGAGCAACTAGAGTGCTAGAAATTCTGAATTTATGCCAAAAGCGTGGCACATCTGACCGCCTTCATGATGGAATCGAAGTGGAAAACTGAAAGCATTTTCTACTGAGGATACTGCAGTAAATGAGGAGATTAGGGAGGTTCATGACAAATATTTCTCCCAAAATGGCCACCAGAGAGAAAAGAGCGTAAATGTAGCACAATATATGTCCCAAATGTAGCACAAGTATAGCCCAATGCCAGAAGTGTGCAAAACATCCACACATGTTGGGATTCTTTGTAAAAGTGCATAAAAGGATTAACACATACTAACCATTCAGGAATGGAGTAACAAAATAAAAAAATAAAGACATGTTTTTATTTGCTGACTTCCGCACTATCAGAAGGTGTAAAGTTGAAAATGCAGCCATTAATGGTTGCTTTGTGTGAGAGTGCTGGGCCATTCTTATGTTTAGTTCCTGGCAGTATTGTATCTATCTGATAAGACCAGAAAATAATATTTGATCAACAAATTCAATTTTCAGGTATATGAATTACATTTATTTGGAGAAAAAATTATTGAAAAGGTATATGTGTATGTGAGAATTTTATAAGAGAATATCAAATATTTTTGAGATAATATTGAAGCTATATGAGGTAGTATATGAGTGGTTTTGTGAGTGGCTTTGCATGTTTAGTAACAGGTGAGAAAGACACTTTATGAGTGTATGAGAATGCGACAGTGTGTCTGATTTTCAAACTGGGTGTGTGAGAAGAAGTTGGTTCACAATGTATTGCTTTCAATCAGTATGTTGTACATTTGCTGCATACTACATGGTGTAATTGGTAGTAAATAAAACTGTAAATTAAGAGTTAAACTTTTAGTTAGCAAGGTATTATAAAGATGTGGAAATATTTACATGTGTTGTAGTTCTGTTACACTGCTTTGTCAGGGAGCTACAGAAGGCCATATACATTCAGTCACTTGCCAAGAATCGACTTGTGGATGCAGCAGATTCAAATATAGTTAGAGTCACATCACTTTTGCATAACACAGGCAGTGAGGTGTTTGTTCATAGTCACTTACATAGGTATTGTTAGACTTGGGGGTCTCTAGTTGGCACAGGTATGCACTTGTGACAAATAGGGACCCTCTCCTCTAGTCAGGGTAAGGGGGTACACTCCTAAAATAACCGCTGCTCACCCCCTTGGTAGCTTGGCACAAGCAAACAGGCTTATCTCAGAGGCAGTGTGTAAAGCATTTGTGAACACATACAGTAATCAAGTGACAACACTACAAATGGACACCAGACAGGTTTTATATAAAAAATAAGTATTCTTTATATAGATTTACCACAAGACCATTAAACGACAAAAACACACAATACTGTTACTTTAGATGGTAGAATTTTGCTTAGTTCTCTTAAGTTCTTAAATGCGACACTTTAAGTCAATGTACCTTTTAGATGCGTTGTGCTTCCACGACAAGCAATGTCGCAGCGATGGAAATGCGGCAAAGTTCTGGTGCAAAGAAATAAAGACGTGAAGATCTTCCAGATGCGTTATGCTTCTCTGATGTAGCGAAAAGGCTCGACTCGATGCGTCAGCTGCAGCGGTGACACCCTTTACGCGATGCGACGACAGCGGCCGTGGCAGCGACACTCTTCTCCGACGTTCCGAGATGCTTCCGCTCGATGCGATGCTGCAGTGGCTACACCCCTATACGCGATGTGATGACAGCGGCTCCGACGGCGGCACGCTTCTCCGTGGATGCGAGGTGCTTTTCTTGATGCGGTGCAATGCGACAACTACGATGGCTGTGATGGCGACACGCTTCTTCCTCGATGAGAGACTCTTCTCTTGATGCGGTGCAATGCGTCAGCTACGATGGCTGCGATGTCGACACGCTTCTTCGGCGTTGCAAGACACTTCCTGGATGATGCGAGACGCTTCCGCTCGATGCGATGCTGCAGCGGCGACACACTTTACGAGATGCGACGACAACAGCTCCGACGGCGGCACGCTTCTCCTTCTTGAGTCGCGCTTCCAGCTACTTACGACACGCAGTTTCTCAGAGGGCCCAACAACAGCAGCAGGCACTTCCAAAGAACTCTGGGGAGCTGGGGGGTGAAGTCTGTTGTTCCTGAGACTTCAGCAGGAGGCAGGCTCTTTTCCAAGCCTTTGGAGATCCTTCACAAGTTGAGCAAAAGTACACAAAAAGTTCCTTTCTCCTCTCTTTGGCAATAAGGCAGCCACTGCAGGCCAATCCCCCAGTTTCAGGGATAGTTTCCTCCTCAGCTTCTTCTGGTTCCTCCCTCAGCAGAGGTTTTTCTTGTTTTCCCAAAGTGATCTAAGTTCTTGGGATCAGTATCCCAATATTTATACCCAGAAATCCTTTGTCCTCTGAAGGCAGAGGGGCCTTTGCCCAGTCCAAACCAGTTCCTGAGCACTCTGTTTAGCAGACCTCTCCTTTCCTTTCACAGTGCAGGGCAGAAACATTAGACGCCCCACAGGAGGTGGAGCCAGCATTGTGGAAGGCAAGTACAGCACTGGAGCACTTTGTTGACAGGATTCCTTCTCTTCATTCACTGTGCAGGGCAGAGACATCAACCACTCCCCAGGAGGTGGAGCCAGCATTGTGGAAGGCAGGCACAGCCCTATTCAGATCCCAGGTGCAACTCCTCCCACCCATCTGGAGGCAGATCTCTCTATTCACCACTGGGACACCTCACCCTGTCTCCGGGAATTCCCCAGCCCTGTCACTCAAACTCCAGACAAAGGAATACACACAGCCTAGCAGAGGCAGGTTTGAATGGTTAGACAAGAAAATGCCTACTTTCTAAAAGTGGCATTTTCAAACACAGAATGTTAAGACCAACTTTACTAAAAGATGTATTTTATCATCCTGAGTTCAGGCATACTAAATTCGAATTTCTACCATGTTATCTGAGTCAGTTAGGATTATAAGATGTAATAACCAAACTGCCAACTCTGGCCTATGGAGAACAGGTAGCCTTGCAATAGGGAAAAACGAAAATGGCTGTAATTCACTATTAGAACATGCCACACACACCAGGGCATTTCCTACCTTATCCTTACAATGCACCCTGTCCTTGGGCCTACCATTGGGGTGTCTGATATGAAGAAAAGGGAAGGTTTAGGGACTGGCTAGTGGGTGCACTTGCCCAGTCAGCATGACAGTACCAGACTGCACACAGGCTCTGCAATGGCAGACCTTAGACACATGTTTACAGGCTGCTTCTGTGGGTGGCACAAACAGTGCTGCAAGCCCACCAGCAGTATTTGGATTACAAGCCCTGGGCACTCCTGGTGCTCTGTACTTGGGTCTGACAAGTAAACTAAACCAACCAATCATGGAATCATAAATCATACATCAATTTACAAAAGGGAACACTTGCACTGTGGCACTGGACAGCAGTGGCACAGTGCCCTGAGCAGCTAACACCAGAAAAAACATACATGAGGCACAGCGAAAAATGAAAGGGAGACTCACGCCAATGTGCCAGGTCTAACAGGTATTTAGAGGGTCATAGATATACTAAAATAGACAGTTAAATACTGGCACATTTACTTAAACATGTCATGGCACTGCTATAGGTATACTCCTACAATTTCTCAGATATGTTGGCAAGTACTGACATAACCTTTTCATTCATGTAGATAAATACTCTTTCAAACATGGATGGTCCTTGATAGTACAGGTCCTGTGTGTGCACTTTCACTTGTAGCTTGATTTGCCATGTAAAAGCTGTTTGTCAAGTCTTAAATCCAAGCTTCAGTATGCACAGGTCACATGTGAGGGTTGCTGTAGGTGTGCTATAAAGTATGCTGGTTTGTGCTTAAAAGATGTTCTTTTTAGTTCACTAATTTACTTGTGCACTTGCATGCCCCTTTGCCAAGCATTACATAGAGTATTCCATCCCTAAAGCAACTGACATATATGTTCAGAAAAACATAACACCTCTCTTTCAGCTACTGAGACATCTACAGAAGTATGTATAGATTCAGTCACTCACCAGAAACTATTAATACATACGGCAGACTCAAAGGTAATTGCAGTCAAGCCTACGTAGCTCTGTATTGCCTAACACAGACATTGAAGTATTTCTGCACCCACTTACAGCGATGGTGGTATTATAGCAGGCAGTTACATACCAGCACATTTACTTAAACATCTCATAGCACTGATAGTGGAGTGCTCCTACACTCTCTCAGATATGTAGGCAAGTACTGACACAACCTTGTCAACTATGTACAGAAATAGTCCTTCAAACACGGGTGATGGCTACTAATGCAGACCCTCTCTGTGCACTCTCACTGCAAGTTACAGTTGGCATGTGATTGGTCTTTCTCAAGTGTCAAATTGATTCAAAAAGTCCTGCACCCAGTCACTGACCCACTCAGACACTCATGCACCCACTTACACATTTAATGTAACAGTCAGAGACTTACTCAGATAGGGATGCCCCGCTCACACGCCCAGTGATACACTTATGTAGGTAGTCCCAGACCCACTAAAAAACACACCCATTGAGATAGTCATGTAATCAGTCACACACCCACTGAGGCACTCTTGCACTCTTGCACACACTCATTTTCAAAGTTTACAGATTACAGGTAGGAAATAGAATTAAAAAAACATTAGAAATTTATTGAAATAACCAAAGGTTGCCGGGACCTTATAGTTAAGAAATAAAATTTGAAAAATCTTAGAAATTTGCTGAAAAAAATCAAAGGATACAGGGACGTTATAGTTTGGCTCACATTTCACTTGTACAAAACCAGTGAAATTTAGCAGTTATAGTGACCTGAGCTAATTGTAACTTATGTCCCGCATTGCACTGCTTATGATGTCACATATTATATCACTCCTGATATGGTCAGTGACATCACAGTGACTATTAGGTGACTATTAGTAGCTCTAAACTATTAACTTATTATTTTAAGCAATCATTAAATTAATTTAAATATATTAAATAAAATACAGTGACAATTGTGAAGAGTTATGGAAAAAAGTTAAATGTGTGATTTTACTAATATCTTAAAAATGACAAACATTTAGCTATAGAATTAAATGAAATTCATTAAATATTTTGACAGAAACTATATTTACATGTATTCTTTTAATTGCAAAACATTATTAATGTATTTATCATTAAATATTATTTATTTCTAAAATATATATTTTATTAACATTCAATTTAATTTGTATACATTTTTAATAAGTCAAAATAAATTACACAACATATTTTCCTATGGAGTTTTATTTTAAGTCTCTGCCTCTATTATTTTAAATGGAAGGACGTTGCAGTATTAGTGGTTGGCCATGTGTGGTGCTGGACTTTCTACTGCTCCTTTTTGGCTGTAATAATGTAGAGTCATCATGTCCCCACCCCCTGTTTTAGGGGGTGGGGACCTGTAAGCCTACACTTCTGAGTAATGTTAGACTTGTAAATGATGAATAGCCAAAAGCAGTAAAGTTACTCAAAAGTGTAAGAGTGCATTTCCACATGTAGATGTACTCACATTTAAATGTACCTTTGTGAATAGGTCCCATTATGTTTTAGCTCTTTACTTTCCAGCTCTTCTTTTCCTCACATTAGTGGGTTTTTAATTACTCTCTACTGGTTCTTTATATGTTTATATTTGTTAGCTCCCAAGTGGCTTGCATAGCTAAATAATGCTTTAAGTTAATTGAATTGTAGCTTGAATTGATTCAATAGTCCACATTCCCTGTGGGCTTAGAAAATGTAAACTAAGGGTCAAGAAATACTCAGATAATCTAACAGTGTTTTAGATTTGAGCTACATTTACCACCGGAGTCAGTTCCACACAGTTTGTGTTGTTACTACTGGAACAACTGCCCTGCTTTGGTAACTGCACTGCTTAAGACTACCCTTCTAGAGTGTCCTTTCATGCAGTATCAGCAGAGGACATTGCCACTAAATTGTCCTTCATCTCTATAGACTCAACCCTAGGCAAGTGTTTTCTTAATTTTCTTACATCTGTGATAACCTCTCTTTGAGACATACTTGGGAAGCTGTTCCTTGACTTCAGACCGAATACCTATCTAATGAAAGCAAACCATGTTCATCAACAGCCTGAAAAGTCCTTCGGCTGATAGCAGTAGTTATTCAAACTAAAGACACATCTTTCTTCTTTTTTGTGCTTCTAAAATAAGTGAAAGTCCATTGAAAGACCAATTGTCATCTTATATTGATATAAATCACATCACTGGTCTGCATCCATCTGGTTTTCACCTTATCATGGCACCAAAATGGTCACCTAAACCTCTGTGTGACCTTTGATAGCGTCTCTCTGTCCATTTTCCTGAATAAACTATTAAAGATTGGAGTGAAAGATGGAGCATTGGCAGGAGTGGCCTCTTGTCAGCAACCATGCACAGGCTGTAATGCTCACTCCTTGCGACTCTGAATTCAAAACCATCTTGAAAGAAGTGCTCTAGGACTTGATACTGTGACTTATTTCACACCACTTGTATCTTATTTAGTACACATGTAGAAAAAAACCATTCATTAATGCCATAAGATGAATAACACATCATTCAGTATACCATGCTTATGAAAACATCACAAACTTTAAACATTACAACAAAACCACATACATGATAAACATAAAAAGAAACATAAACACCAATAAATGTGTGAGTGTCCTCAAAACAACCAGTCCATATTCAACACATAAAGCACAGGCAGACCATAAACAGTTCCGGAGGTCCTGCCTGTGTGTGGGGCAAAGTGCTATACAATTGTCAAAAGGGTTGTCTGCCCACTGGGAAAGATTTTTTTTTTAACCAATTCCCATATAGCACCCCCAAGAGTCATTCGCCTTTGCCCAGATGTCAACGCATTTCAAACCCTGGATGATTCTAGGGTTTTCCTCAGGACTCGGACTGGGAATCAGTGACTGTTAACAAGTTATGCAGCATTTAGAAGGAAAGAAGGGAAAAAGGAGCTAAGAGAACATGAGGCTAGAATATAAGAAGCACAACAAAATCTCATTGATTCTCATAACCCCATTTCTAGAATCGGGCTTCAGGAGAAACTAAATGAAGACAAGGAACAGCTAGGTGAATTTTTAGTAAAAAGGATTCAAGAACGTTGGGATGCTAGCAAACTAGCACATTGTGAATATGGGGAAGGGTGTGGGAAATTACTAGGCTGGAAGACAAAAAAAGATCAATTACGGAATGAGATCAAGGAAGTACAGATTGACTGCACCCAAGAACGCTGCTTGGATGAATATAGTATAGGGATGGCTTTTAGGGATTTCTTCCAGAATTTATACACTGAAGATACGCTACATGCTCAGGCAGAATTAAAGGAATAGTTTTAACAGGATTCTCTTCCTATGTTGGATATTAGCCAACGAGCATTTCTTAATGAAGATTTAACCATTTTTGAGGTAGAGAAATCAATCTCTCATCTAAAAAGGGGGAAAGTGGCAGGGCCAGACGGTATTCCTAATGAGCTATATAAGGTCTTAAAGGAAGTAATTTCACCTTATTTAAACAAGTTAATAAATAGCATCTACGTTTGTCATGCCCCCACTCCTGCTTCATGGAAAGAGGCAATCATAACATTAATCTTAATACCTGCAAAAGATGCTACTACGTGTGAGTCCTATAGGCCAATCTCTTGGTTAAATAGCAACCACAAAATATTCACGCAAATACTTTTCTGAAGATTAAATAGCGTTCTAAACAACATCATACACGAAAATCAAAAAGGGTCTATGAAACACAGACAGCTTCATGACCTAACGCACGATTTTATTAGTGCTATCCACATTGCTACCACAACTAAATCCCCTCTTACCCTTATTATGGTCAATGCTGCGAAAGGGTTCGATAGAGTCCGCTGGCCATACCTGTACAAAGTTATCAAACAAAACGGGTTAGGCAACAATTTCCTTAACGCCATAAAATCAATTTATGGTGCACATACAGCGAGGTTTGTAGTAAATGGGTCTCTTTTACCTAAAATTCTGATAGGCCGAGAAATTAGGCAAGGGTGTCCATTGTCACCACTGCTCTTTAATTTATATATAGAACCGCTGGCGAGGAGAATCAGGTGAGAGCAAAGAATTCCCCCTTTTAAATATCTGGATTGGGTTAAAAAGGAAGTGTTATATGCGGATGACCTTTTAATTTATACAAGTAATCGGGAGGCATCATTACCATGCAACATGGAGGTAACAGAGGCTTTTGGGAAGATCTCTGGATATGCAGTAAAGGTAGATAAAACTGAGACTATGACTTGGAATGGACCTGCTGACGCTGAATTAGAAAAGGCAGAGATCAGATATTTGGTGGTAAGAATGGTTAAAGACCAGGATAAGATGGCCTTCATTAACTTCAATAGAATTTACTTGGAGTCCAAGAAGCTACTGGAGTCATGGATGCATCTGCCTCTTTCAATCTTGGGGAGAGCAAATTAAGTCAAGATGATGATTCTCTCCAAGTTTACTTTTATGTTTAACAGTTTACCACTATGTTTTAAAACTGAGTGGTTCAAGAAGCTACAGGGAGATCTGAACAGATTCATATGGAAGAATAGAGCTGTATGGATAGCCTGGAAAAAACTGCAAAAAAAGAAAATGGATGGGGGGATAGCATTACCAGAATTCCAGCTATACCATTGGGCTTTCTTTTTCAAAAACATCAGATATCTCTTAATGGGCAACAAACAAAGAGTACCCCTCATTTAAGGGTTCTGAGAATTTTTTTCCGGAAGAAGGTAACTCCTTTTTATTTAAATATGCTCACCCAAAATTTTCCAAAAAGATCAAATTTAAGGTTCTTTATGCAGCTTGTGAATTATGGGTTCAAGTTAAACGGATCCTTGGAATCCCTTACTACAGCTGTAACGCTTCGATATGGAACTCACCGGGAACACCTGAATGCCTCTTAGGTGCCGTAGTAGTGCCATTATTAACATCGGGTTGCATGAAATGGGGGCAGCTCTTTGATCAAGGCTCACTGATCTCATGGGACACGTTAGCAGTAAGCACCAACTTGGTGCAAATACCATCAATTAACGAGTTGGTCGCATAACAAGCAACAAATAGGGCTAGAAACTGAATGGGAGGGTGAGCTACTGAAGGACAAAAGTTTTACGAAGGAGGTGTCTAAATGGTATTGGATTTTTGTGGGATCAGAAGATCACCCCCTAAATTTGCCAGAGGAGATGTGGAATATGGACCTGCCGCTGCCAGATATCCAGAGTTTATGGCAAGTGTCTATGGTACACGTTGGTCAACATTGAGAGCTGCACCTCTGAGAAGAATCCACCTTTTTACTTTATACAGAGCATATTGGTCCCTGAAGAGGCTGTCTAAGATGGGTGGAAGTTAGAAGAGACAATGTCCCAAGTTTATGCTGGAAAACGCAGACGATGTCCATCTGTTTTCGCAGTGTCCAGTAATCAAACTCTTCTGGCAAGATGTGGGGAATTTTCTGTCAAGATTATTTGGGGGCAGCTTAGAGGTAAGCCTTACATTGGTTATATTTGGGTTCCTATCAGGTGAAGGGAGAAACCGCATGTTGAGTAAAACCCAAGCACAGCTTCTTTTTGTCTTAATTATAACTGCATATAGGGAAATATATATGAAATGAGTATCACACAATGCCACTTCTACACGTGAGTGGGTTTCGTATGTGAGACATACTGGTAGGCTGGATTGCATTCGGGGTTCGGCAAGAAGAAGAAAAATGTGGGAACCACTGCATGCAATAGATAAACAAGATCAACCTGGTTAAGGGGGAACTTGTATTGCCATAGCATCCTTGAATTGCCCAATGATTAAGACACACTTCAATAATGGAGGAGGCTGGTAACATCGAACAATATCTCCTCTTTTTAATGTATTGAAGGTGACCCAAATAAACTTGGAAACTAAGCTAATTGATATATTTGGTATACATTTGATCGCCTTTAGCTTAGATCATGGGTCGGTGTCATGTATGAGGACAAATAAAACCCCAAAAACATGATATCGCCACCAGTTCTCATCTGGAAATTACAGCGTATTAAAGGTAATAAGGAATCACCAATGTTATCTTATGGAAGGAGTAAGCCTCCCAATAGTGAAAAATGATTTTAGGAGTGTTTCCCTACCAGCATACCTTTTAATTACACAGTACCACGCCTATGGGCTACCTAGGGCCTGCCCTAGGTTTGACCTTTATGTAATAAAAGGGGAGTTTAAGGCTTGACAATGGGGGGTTTAATGCCAAGTTAACATGGAAGTTTAAAACTGCATTCAGGCTGCAGTGGCAATCCTGGGACATGTTGTAAGGTGTTACTTAAGTGGGGGGCACAATAAGTGCTACAGGCCCACTAGTAGCATTTAATTTACATGCTCTTGGTACATGGTATACCACTCTACAAGGGACTTTCAAGTAAATTAAATATGCCAATCAGGTGTAAACCAATTAAACAATACTCAGGGGAGTGAGCACAAGCACTTGAGCACTGGTTAGCAGTGGTAAAATGCATAGAGTCCTAAGACCAACAAAAACAAATTCAGCAAAAAGTGGAGGGTAAAAGGCAAAAGGTTTGGAGGCTACCCTGCAGAGTGCGCCAAGTCTAACACACTAGTTCTGTAATTGTTATGGCTACTATGCTTTTCAGTTTTTCCCATCGTTTTGTCTCTCTAATATTTAGCTAACACATGTCACCTACTCTTAAAATGTACTTTTTAATGTATAACTCTGACCACCTGAATCTGTAAGACAGTGTACAACATTAGAAATGCCCCACTGAGGACTATGTGCTTACAGGAACATTATGATGAGAATATAGAGTAATAATATCTGCCATTGTAATGAATTTTAACTCTATTTAATACTTGGCATATGGGTCTTAATAGAACATTCATTTAATAAACATGAAAATTAGAAAAAGTGTTACTAAGAGAGGACTATGATGTACTTTCATGAAATGTAGTCGATCCCAGTTACAGTGGGATGAGATATTGTATGGAGGTAAGACCACAGAAAAGTGCTAAGATTGGTTATTCGTATAATTGAATTGCGAAATAAGAAGCAGCTCCATCATCATTATCATGAGTTGTTAGACCTAACATCTTTTGGTGTGTTTTCCCCTGTATTTTTGCTCTCTGACCTCTAGATTTTATCTATGTTTTTGCTGATTCAGTGTCTCTGCGCACTTTGATTCACTGCTATGTACCTAGTATAGTGCACTGTGTGTACCCAGGGACTGTAAATCAAATGCTGTTAGTGGGCCTGCAGCACTGGTTGTGCCACCCACACAAGCAGTCCTTCAAAGGGTTCTCAGACCTGCCACTGCAGTCTGCGCGCAGCTGTGACTGCCATGCAGGGATGGCAAGTGCGCCCATTTGCCAGGCCCCAAAACCTTCCCTTTTCTTACATGTAAGGCACCCCTCAGGTAGGCCCATGGTACCCCCATGGGCAGGGTGCAGTGTATGTGAAAGGTAGGACATGTACTGGTGTGTGGGACATGTCCTGATAGTGAAATACAGTATATTTCTTTTTTCACTATGGAAAGGCTATCTGCCCATAGGATAGAATGAGAGATAATTTGTAACATCTTACAAATATAATGTTCCATTGGGACAAGATAAGAAATGGTATTTAGTATGTCTGTACTCAGAATTTAAAAGTACATCTTTCAGTAAAGATGGTTTTTAAATTGTGTGCTTGAAAATGTCAAGTTTAGAAAGTAGGCCTTTTTCTTGCTGAACCATCTTGTGTGCCTCTGCTGAGTTGTGGATTGACTGTCTCATTTTGGAGAGACAGGGGCTAGGGATGTGCATTCACTGTAGACAGACACTGGGGGGGTTGATATGTGTTCTGCGTTTCCTGGATTAGCCAGGGACGGGCTGAATAGACCTGGGCTGCATTTAGAGTAGTGGGAGGAGATTTCCTTGCACCTGAATCGGTCTGGTCTGCCTTACACAATACTGTATCAACCTCCTGCCAGGAAGCTGGGCCAGAGAGGACAGAACTGGTTTGGACTAAGCACAGAGACTCTCTTCCACAAGAGAACAAAGGGAAATGTGGTATAAATATTTGGGCCCAGACATCAGAACTTTAGAAATCATTAAAGACTCAGAAACCTGTCAAGAATAAAAGCTTTAGAAGCTGCTATGTGCTTTCCTGTCTAGGCCTGCAGTTGCTGCTTCTGTCTTGGGCAGAGAAAGTACTGGACTGAACTTTCTGCAACTTCTTTGTTTGAGTTTCTCCAAAGCCTTGCGGTAGAGCTTGCCCCCTGTTCTAGAAGTCTCAGGAACAACAAAGACTTCAAGTTCATCTGCTACAAGCACTAGGAACTGTGTGTTTTGTGCTGCAACAGAAGAAAAAGCAGGCTGACACCGTCACCGATTTCTCTGCGGGCTCCATGTCCTGAAGGCACAGCAGAGGGCACCGCTGCACTTCACACCGCAACCCTGGTCTCACCGACAACACCGTCCAATGCCGGTCCCGAGCTGCTGCTTGCACCGTGACCTGTGGGCACTGCACTTCGCACCGCCTCACTTCACACCGCTGCCCTGGTAACCCAACAACGATGTTCCATGCTGACATCGATGCTACTGCTTGAACTGTGGTTCGAGGGCACTGCTCGTAACTTGCATGACACACCGCCCTCATCCGGCAACACAGCCTTGGCCTACTGACGCCGGTGCCATCGACTTCGGTTCATCAGCCAATGACAGCGCTCCCACAACAATGACACCACTGCTTGCACAGTGACCTGACAGCACCGCGGCGAGCATTGCATCACTTCGCACTGTAGCCCTGGTCTCACTGACACTGCTGGAGGACTGTCACCAAGCCGATGCCTGCACCGTGACCTGAGGGTACTGTACGCCACACCACTGCACTTAGCCCCACAGCCCTGACGCCTGCCGGCACTCCTGACTGCAACTGCGAGGAGTTCGATTTGCAACACGTGTGACTTCAAGGGTTCGACGACTTCGGCATCGACCTATGTAACCACACCTGCCGATACCAGCTCTTCCCAGCTCAATGAGGGGTCGTCGATGCCCTACATTTCTAAAGATACAGTTTTGAGGCTCTTCTGAATGCCTTAGCTAGCCTGTGACTCCACAGGCAGCCAGGACTGTTTGGATTTGTTATTCACAATGCCATTATAGCCCCGGAACGTAGCTATCACATTCAAGGAACTGTCTTTTTAGCCTTTTTTTGATTATTGTTATTTCTGAGAATTGCAGGGCATTTTTTGCTTTGTTTGCATAGATAAAATATTGGTTATTTTTCTAAAGCTGGTGTGGTGTCCTTTTGTAGTGTTTATACTGTCTTACTGGTGGTTATGTGCAAATACTTCACACATTGCCTCTGAAATAAGCTATTCAGAAGATTGAAGGAGTAATGGGTCCTGATATTATGTGGTCCTGAGTACTAATGAGGATATTTATGGAACTGCTTGTCCTCAGCAATGGGAAACCCCTTCCCCATTCATTTAATAACTGAAAGGTGTTACAGGACAAACAGGGGTATACGTAATCACTAGGAAAACCCTTGTAATGAATCCAGTATTTATTTGAAAGGAGACTCTTTAACTTTCAGAGTCATTCAGACCAAAATAAAACAGGAACAAAAAAGTTTGTGGCACAGCCAACATGTGTTTTGCCCCCTATTTTTGGCCTATCAGCCTGGGGCGTCCTCAGGGTTGTCAAATAAATATATTAAAAAACCAAGGTAGATATTTATATGTACTAAAAATAACAGATATATGGTACATTAGACATCAAGAATAATTTGTACAGGCAAGGAATTTTTATGTCACTTTAAAGGAAGGGAAAAGAAGGGAAACTAAGAAATCAGGTAGAGCCAAACAAAAAGTGATCATTAGATATCACATAAGAACAATATTCCATATGTTACCAGCCAAGAGAGAGAGAGAAAGAAAGTAAGGAACACAGGAGGAGCCAATTGCAAAGCAAACAGAGTCCAATAGAATATCAGAATGTATACCATTTTTTTTGTCTTCCCTTTCTTGTGGTATACATCCTGATATACTTTTGGACTCTGTTTACTTTGTAATTGACTCTTCCTGTGTACCTGATCTCTTCGTTTCCTTTCTGTGCCACAAACCTTTTTGTTCCTGTTTTATTTTGTTTTGATTGACTCTGAAAGTTAAAGAGTCTCTTTTCAAATAAATACTGGATTAACTATAAGGATTTTTCCTAATGATTACGAATACTCCTATTTGTCCTGGCACACCTCTGTGAGATCAGCCTGACTGCATGTGTCAAGCTACCAAGGGGGTGAGCAGGGGTTATTTTAGAACTGTATGCCCCTTACCCTGACTAGGAAGAAGGGTACCTACTTGGACAGGGTGACAACCTGCCAACTAGAGACCCCATTTCTAACATGAGTCAATAAAATTGTTTGATAATTGACAATGACTCATAGAACAGGAGGGTGAGGTGGCGAAGAATAAAGTTATAAGACATAAGATACACAGCAGGATTTCTAAGTACTTTTAAAACGTATTTTGACTACAGGTGAGGAGTTAGGAATGAATTTAGCAAGACATGATCTTGCCAAGCCTGGAGAAGGAATCCACTAAGCAAATGACAATATGAAGACCAATACAATTGGCAAGTCAGAAAAATGTGGTATAAAACCATTATGAAGGTGCTAAAACACCCCCTGTATGCGAGTGCCTTGTCCCTGTGGGACAAAGCCACTTTCGTGGCCATGGCCAAGACCATGATGGTGGAAAAATGGCAAAGAGGGAGATGTACAGTGCTTGCTGACTTATGCCCAAAAAAGTAGATGTATCACATTTGAGTATGCGCAGGAAAAGTCTCAAGCCAGGACAATTCCTTCAGTGTCAATGACAATTTCTTCAGTATGCAAGGTTATCGCACTTGGCCAGGGGGATCTGGACCTCTTTACCACTGCCCCGCCAGTCTCCCACACTATGATAATGCTGCTTCCTGGGATGTAGATGACTGGTCACACACTTATACCGGGCGCTGCATGCAGATAAACGAGACAAACCACTGCATTTATCACCTAGCGAAGCTGCGTTGGAATGCTCGCTGGTGACGCTACTTAAAACTACTTACTCTGGTGATTACTGAATGTTTTAAACCCGTTTTATGTACTTTTAAAAATCGTGATTTTAAGGGTTTTCTGTGTATTTGCTTTCATTGCACTCAGCACTTTCGTTGGAACTTCTCTTCCGGCATTAAAGACACCACTTCCGCCGGTTAGCGGTCCAGTGGTTCAGGGGGGCATATTTAAGGAACATGCTGATGCGCCCACGCAGCATTTATCACCTAGCGAAGCTGCGTTGGAATGCTCGCTGGTGACGCTACTTAAAACTACTTACTCTGGTGATTACTGAATGTTTTAAACCCGTTTTATGTACTTCAGTGGTTCAGGGGGCATATTTATGGAACATGCTGATGCGCCCGCGCAGCGGACGCACGCAGCGGGCGCGCCGCTGGCGCGCCAAGGGTGCACCTAAGGCAAGCCCGTCTGCCTGTCCCCCTGGCCTTCCGACACCGGACAGAAGAAACTATTCCGGTGAGGAACTGCACATGTTAAATCAGGTTGACACAGCCTTACATTGTCATAAACTGTCCCCGTGCTCCCTCTACGAAAACAACATAGCTGCAGATGTAGCTCGGGGGAGTTCAGTGTGGAGTGTTTTACACCGCTCCCAGAGTTACTGAACCTACCTATCAAACATAGAGTAACCACTCAGGTTTTGGATAGGGATACTGGAAGGGATGCCAAACTGAAATGTATCTTATTTAATGCAAGATCATTAGTAAAACATTCTTTGGAATGTGCCCTGTTTCTGGAGGACAACAACATCAAACTGGCCTTTGTCACAGAAACTTGGTTAGACAGCACTTCGGGTCCGGATCTGGTGAAAGCCACTCCATTTGGCTTTCACTGTCATTCTCTTGATCGCACCCAGAAAAGGGGTGGAGGGATTGCGGTGATATACCATGAGTCGCTCACTCCACATTTCTCACCTGTCTATGACCAAGGTTGTGAAGCACTGTCTTTTAAAAAATTTTCAGCACTTTATAAGCCTTTTTCTGGGATTTTAATTTATCGTCCACCAGGAGAGAGGAATGGTTTTTTGGACTCCCTAAACGTGATATTAGAAGAAGGTTTGAGTCAACAATCATTTGTGATGCTTGGAGATTTTAATTTTCACCTGGAAAAATCTGACGACCCAGATACAGTCAGGCTTAAGAATATTATGGCCATAGGAGGTCTTGAACAACTGGTCTCCTTCCCGACTCACACTAAAGGACACGCTTTAGACGGGATTTTTTCCAATAACTGTGATCTAGTTAATATCTCCATTCTTCCGATTATTTGGTCTGATCATTTCATAGTTAATTTCGAATTAAAATGTGCTATGAGGTATCCTATTGGCTGTAAACCAAAAAAGGAAATCACTACTAGGGCATGGGGTAAATTAGATGTTAAACAACTGGAATCCTCTCTTATTGACACTATGTATACAGCTCCGCGGGACATTGAAGAAGCTACTTGTTCTTATATTAGCTGGATAATGGATGCGTGTCTTAAATTAGCACCTCCAAAAAAATGGATACCGAAAAGGGCCTCTCCTACTGCTCCTTGGTACACAGGAGAGCTTAGGGAGAAAAAACTTTTATGCAAACATGCTGAAAGAATATGGCGGACGAACTATGCCATGTCAGATAAAATAGACTTTAAACTAACGATTTCTAATTATAAACAAGCTCTCATGTCAGCCAAGAATATTTTTCCACACAAATCATGAAAGCTAAATCTGACTCTAAGGAGCTGCTTAAAACAGTTGTTAAACTGTCAAATCCTAGGACGCTGAATGATTCTGTTGCTCCTGACTTCTGCAACACCATCGGGGCGTTTTTTCAATCAAAAGTCGAATCAATCTTTCTTTCTTTGTCTGAATTGATTGATACAAATCAAAATGATGTAAAAGCGGAAATCTCTCATCCCCCTGGTAGTACCTTGGACTGCTTTCTACCTTTGCAAAATGAGGACACCGTGAAACTTATGAATAGCATAAAATCTGGTGCTCCGAGTGCTCCCTGCCCTACATGGATCATTAAACAGATAGCTGATACCACTTGTAGGGTCTTGACACCTCTGTTTAATGACATACTTTTATCAGGATTTTTTCGAATATTTGGAAAAAAGCTTCAGTGCTTCCGCTACTGAAAAAGCAGTCTCTGGATCCTAAGGACCCAACAAATTATCGTCCCATCTCTAGACTTCCCTTACCAGCCAAAATACTAGAAAAGGCCATAAACAGGCAACTTAGTGACTTCCTCCAGCATAATAGCCTGTTGGACCCCTCACAATACGGTTTCAGAGCTTTTCATAGCACTGTGCTGGCGCTCCTTAAATCAACAGAGGAGATCAGAGAGGTGATGGATAAGGGAGGTAACGCGATGCTGATTCTCTTAGACCTATCTGCGGCCTTTGATACCGTGCATCACATGGTATTACTTAATCGGCTATCAGAGATTGGGATTAGAGGTCAAGCATGGAATCTGCTCAACTCCTTTCTTAAGGACAGGTCACAAACCGTTGAACTCAACGGTAACACCTCTGAACCCTTTTCCCTGCCATGTGGGCTGCCGCAGGGCTCATCTCTTAACCCCACTCTTTTTAATATTTATGTGGCACCCCTGGCTGGCATTATTAGATCTTTTGGATTTCTGCTCACCTCCTACGCGGACGACACTCAAATTGTGCTATCGGTGAGGGAGGGAGCTGAAAAAGAAACAGGTGCACGTTTCTCAGACTGCATGGGTTCCATCTCCAGGTGGATGTCGGCTAATTGCCTCAAGCTGAATTCAGCTAAAACAGAGGTTCTGAGATTTGGCAATAACCCTTTGATGTGGACACCAGACTGGTGGCCTGCTGATCTTGGCCTCTGCCCCACACCTTGTAGGAAAGTTAAAAACCTTAGTGTTGTGGTAGACGAAAAACTCAATATGGGGGACCAGGTCAGCAAGGTGACATCTGGATGTTCTCTGATGCTGAGAATGATTAGGAAAATCAGGTTCTTTCTTTCTGAGGGGAACTTGAGAACGATGGTGACTGCACTTATATTGTCACGTCTTGACTACTGTAACAGTCTTTATGTCAATATACAAGCTCAACATCAAAATAGGCTACAAATTATTCAAAATGCGGCTGCCAGACTGCTGACCAGGACACCTAATTCTGTTTCAGTCAAAGGAGAACTAAAAAAGCTACACTGGCTCCCTACTCATTTGAGATCCCGTTTTAAGGCACTATGTATAGTGTTCAGAGCCTTGAACGGGACTGGTCCAGAGTTTTTAAGAAACAAGTTTTCCTGGCACATCCCGTCTAGAACCCTTAGATCTACGGGCGCTAAATTAGTGAAAACTCCCTGCTTTAAAAAAGTTAATTGGGGAGGCAGAAGCTTTGTAAACAGTGCGTCCAGAATCTGGAATGAACTCCCTTTTATGCTAAGAAACACCCCTGACTTTTGCGTTTTCAGGACGGGTCTTAAAACATGGTTTTTTTCTCAGTTCTAGTTATGTTATCATCTTAGGTAGTTAATGCTTAGCGCCAGGACACCGGATGGTAATCGTGCGCTCTATAAATTATAATAACATAACATAACAATCTAAGCTGCTTGGACCGCAATTCTAAGAGGCACATTGACTGATAAAGAGTGGTGTGAGGTATGCCATGGCGATAGGACAGCAGCCAGTAATGCGTGCTTTAAACTCATACAATATTATCACATCCACATGACATATGTTATCCTGCTGAAAATACACAATATCTAGTCGCTGGCCTCAGCCGTTTGTGGAAGATGTAGGCAGACTGTTAGAAATGGGGTTTCTGATTGGCTAGGGTATGCACCTAAGAAAGGTAGAACCCACCATTCTAATCAGGGTAAGGGAGTTACACACACACACAAGATAACCCCTACTCACCCCCTTGGTAGCTTGGCAGAGCAGTCATGGTTATCCCAGAAGCAATGTGTAAAGCGTTTGCGCAACACACATACACACACACTAGTGACACACAAGCACACCACAAAAGAGACTCCATGCAAGGTTATATGAAAACATCCTTTGTATTATACACCAAACATATTAGACCACAGTCACATATATCAATGATCACCTTGCCAACTAGGCAATAGTTACAACATTAGATTGGTCATGAATCACTTTGCCAACTACACAATTGTCCTAACAATACATAGATCTTAAGAACATTAGGCATAACATCACAGTTAGTGCAAGTAAGAACGTGTAAGTTGCACAGATCATGAAACAACTATCATGAAAACATGATGTGTAAACACATTACCCCAGCACTGTTCATGTTATGCAGCTCCTGTAATACAACATGTAAGCCTGTCAATACAAGGTATGAACACACATTTAAATGTTGAGTCTCCTCTGGGACACTTGGCTACGACCTGTAGGCAGCAGGAACACTTGTGCGCCTACTAGTGATAGTATGGTAATATTGGGTAGCAGAGCAACCCGGACCCAGGTCAACACAACGGGGGGGGGTGGCATCTGTCAAGGTTCACCCCGTCTGGCCAGTTCACACATAGTGCCCCTAAGGTGTGCCACAAGATAAATGGGGAGGGCACAAACAGGGCCACTGCCTGCGAACACCTGGTGGAGCTGTAGCCCCCTGCAGTCTCCCACACTATTGTGTAGCACCTCTGGAGCCCTCCAGGGCCTCTCTGACTTTTCTCAGGCACCTGGTCAGGTCGAATGGGGACTGCCTGCGAAAGCAACACATTGTGGTCCAATTACTCCTCTGGGGCGCGACTCACTGAACCCTTCAGTGCTGACCTCCACTTTCAGCCTCCTGCTGCCATCTGGAGATGTGTGCTGGATCCACCGTGACGTGGGGCAGAGCTGTGGGGATTTCCTCACAGTCGGCAGACCGCAGATGCACACAGGGGAATGTGGCCTCAACCACTTCCCACTCCACTGCCAGTCGTGGTCTGCTTTGAGGAAGGTGGGGGCTGCGGTCGAGGGTGTGTCAAGAGAGTTGAGGGAGCACCCACAGGACTCCCGGAGGCCTCAGACTGGGGCTGCCTCTCCCTGCAGGTACTGGAAAGGGTGGGCGTGGGCTTCCTAACTGAGCCCCGCCCACAGCCAGGTGAGGCAGTCCTCCTCCGCTTCTTCTTGAGCAATTCCTGGCCTGGACAGGTAAAGGGTGCCATGGGTCAGCCCCTTTTCTCTCTGACTGCACACGTCACTGTTCACCTTCCAAAAACCAGGGCCGTAAATTGTGCCCATGCCTTTCCTTGACCCTCACAAACCTGGCAAGTGCACCGGCCCCAGTTTGGAGTGCTCCTTGGAGAAAGGGGAAGCACTCGCCACACGCTGGTGCCACAGAAAAAGTGCTCCACACACGCTTGGCTTTTAAATAAAGAACAAATAAAAGGGTGAGGGTTATGATGTTGTAGTGGAGCAAAACACAGGGAGATCTTTCAAAAGCAAAACACACAGCGCTGGCAGAGTAAAGCACATGAAACACTGTTAAAGTAAAGCTTCTGGAGCACTGTGCAAGGAACCTTTGAGGTCCCTGAGTTACCCAGAACAGGAGGTCAGCACATGCAGGCCCTTGGAGAGTTCTCCACAACCAGGATACCACAGCAGAGCAAAAAGAGTCAGTCCTTTTCCTCCACCACAGACAGAAGCAGCAACTGCAGGCCAACCCACTCCTCACTCAGAAAAGGCAGAGTTACTCACACAGTACTTCTGCTGTTCTTCTTGGCAGGGTCCTCTTGTTCCTTGAAGTACTCTCAAGTACTGGGGTTTTAGGTCTAGTACTTATACCCCATTGTGTCATTGTTCTCTTTGTGGCGAGGGTCTCTGAACCCAGTCCAAACCAGTCCTGTCCTCTCTGGTGCAGCATGACCACAGGGGGTGGAGACAGCATTGTGAAAAGGAGACACAGCCTATTCAGGTGCAAGCGAAGCTCCGCCCACCGTTTTAAATACATACCAGGTCTATTCAGGCCAGCAACGAGTCACCTATGCAAGGCAGAGCACACCTCACGCTCCACCCCCTGTGACTGTCTAGAGTGAATGCACATCCCCAGCTCATGTCACTCCACCACCAGACGCTGAATACACAAACAGTCAGAGGCAAACAGGATGGTAAAGTAAGTAAATGCCCACTTTCTAAAAGTGGCATTTTCAAACACAGAATTTATAAACCACCTTCACCAAAAGGTGTGTTAATACATTCTGAGTTCAGAAAACCTAAACTCCATTTCTCTATCTTGTCCTTGTGAAAAGTTATACTTGTAAGACTTTACAAAGCAACTCCCATGTTAGCTTATAGGACAGATAAGTGAAAATAGTGAAAAACGAAATACACAGTATTTCACTACCAGGACCTGTCACACACACCTGTACATGTCCTATCTTTCACATACACTGCACCCTGCCCATGGGGGTACCGTGGGCCTACCATAGGGGTGCCTTACATGTAAGAAAAAGGAAGGTTGGGATCTTGCAAGTGGGTGCGCTTGACAGGGTAACATGGAAGTTTAAAACTGGGTGCACAGACTCTACAGTGGTAGGTCTGAGATACATTTTCAAGGCTACTCATGTTGGTGGCACAACCAGTGCTGAAACCCCACTAGTAGCATTTGATTTACAGACCCTAGGCAGACACAGTGCACTGTACTAGGGACTCATCAGTAAATCAAATATGCCATTCGTGGATAATCAATCATATCACACTTTATACAAATAGCACATGCCCTTTAGCACTGATCAACAGTAGTAAATTGCCCAGAATCCTATAGCCAACAAAAACATGGTCAGAAAAATAAGAGGCAAAAAGTTTGAGAATGAACCTGTCAAAAGGGCCAAGTCTAACACAGACTGACGCAGATCTTCTGCACATGATATGGCACTGCTGAGGGCTCTATACCTATTGGCAGGAGATTTCCCGTGCAATTGGTAAATAATGACCACGGTGAACTATACCTAAAATACAGAGCTACATTCTAAATCTCCTCCCAAAGGAAAAAAAACAAAAGTGCATAAAGGCTAAATTCTTTCAATTTAGGTGCACTGCTAGCCAAACGATGTATAGTCATACACTGGGCCAGCCCTAGGGCACCTACAACTGATGCCTGGAGGGCAGACCTGACAGAGAGGGCAAGGGCGGAGGAGACACACATGCAAATGTTGCGACAAAATGATAAACTTATAGATGACTTGGAAACATTGGGCAAGATGAAACAGGAAATTTTAGACCTGCTGGGGACCAAACCCCCTTGAACTGATCTATGACACAAGCCTATTGCACTAGCGAGAACCTTACATGACTAACCTCATAAATGCAGTTAGGTAGTAGGTGAGGAGTTGGGGCAACGGGGAAGGGGTGGGCCAAGGGGTGGTAGGAGGGAAGGTCTATAAAGCTAATACACTGGTGAGATGGATGTAGGGGAGAGGCCTAGAGGGGCAGTGGAACCCAGGAATAGGAAAAGTGAGTGAACATCTGGCGGGTACATCTGATCAGGTTATTGATGTTGCCTAGTTATGTAGCAGTGACTCAATATGGGAGACTGTACACACCGTGGCACACGTCCCTATGTTGAGTAGGGTTGACAGCTATGATACTTTAATGTAAGAGGGACAAGGGCGGTTCTAAGGACCCTGTGTTGATCATACTGTTAAACAAATCAATACAAATAATTTACAAACAAATGAATACCTAGACAATTACCGAAGCCTTCATTATATACAAGATGTATGATGCGGAGGCCACATTGAAAATGTTGTCTATTTCATCAGGGAAACAGCAACCATCAGATGTATGCATATATTGGACATGTAAACTAGGGGTGGGCGGAATTTGCGAAATTCACTTTTGCAAACTATCGCGAAAATGTTAAAAGTCTCCGCAAACGCGGAAATATCGCGAAGATGCAGAAGTTTTTTCCCCGCCCATTCGCGGTATTTTCTGTGTGATTGCGGCTCGCCAACTTACCCATGCGGTTGCTCACGGGCGCGGCCATCTTGTTTTCACTTGTCCCGCCCGCTCGCGTTCGATATGATGTGCCCGCGTCCTCACGCTCTCGCGGTGGAGAATGACGTGTTTGAGATCTCAAGCATCTCGTACTCTTGCGCTGCATGATCGCGAGAAGAAAGACGTGATCGCACGACGAATGACGTGATCGCGCGACAAATGACGTTAATGCGGGCGAGACAGCGCAAATGGCTACCAACAATCCAACATCTCGTGGAGAACGCGACCGGATCGAGAAAACTTGTCGGCGAACGCGGGGATTCAGAGAAGGCGATCGCGCGCACGCGAGAATGTATTTTTTTACAGCGCGAGCAAGATAAAAATTTACGGTAAGATGCGAATTGCGGAAATTTTGACATTTTCGCGCTCTCCGCGGAACGTGAAAATGTCAAATTATCGCAATTTCCGCGAGCGGATCGGAATTTTCGCCCAGGCCTAATGTAAACTCAAACTCAATTAGCAAGTAATGGAGTGTTGTGCATAGCAGATAAAATGGCAATTTGAGATCAATATCTAAGACAAAGAAACTTCTCTAGAACTTTAGGCAAGGAAGAGAGTGGGTGGATACAACAGGATAGAAAGCTGATGACCTGTGGATCTCCAGGAAGGCTAGTCAGAGAGCTCTATACTTTTGAAATGGACTATAAACGGGAAACGATAATCAATCCCTATGTTCAAGTAACTGAATGGATTTATGCAGGCAGAATTGCCTTGTCACTGACAAGCTGACATTACATACATTCTTATTTATTTAAATGCATACAAAATTAGACAAATACTTACATGATAGAAAGATCAATGGGAAAGGTGAAAAGAGTTGAAAAGTCGAAACAGACCTAGCCCACATTAAGCGGTGCAACAGTGAAAACACAGTTAGGGAGGACATCAAACCTCTGGCGTGTATCAAGACTGTCAGAAAGGGTTCAGGTATAGGAAGAAACTGCTCAAAGCGTTGCCTTAATGAATTCTCTTTTGTATGAATTACAGCCCAGTGAACAAAATTATTATGAACATGAAGCTGCTTGGAGTTTTCTTCTGCAGTCCATTTTGTTTGCTCATGATTTAAAAATGCAATTGAAAAAATAAGTCTGGCTCAATATGTTGTGTATTGGAAAAAGGGTACTTTAGTATGATGACCTGCTAATCAATCACTGAGGCCGCATTGCAGTCTATTGTTTTTTATCCGCTATGTCACCTCTGGCAGAGACCAGCTACCATGCAAATCAGACTTGCTTTTGTATTATGAGTTTGGCCAGGGCTTTCAGTGGGCCGGGTCAGAGCACCGGCAGTTTTTTTAAGGGGGGCCTCGAAACACTTCTCTATCGGGCTCTGTTTTCTGCCATTGTAGAGGCGGTCCGTTTTTTTTCCCGGATTGCAGTGACAACAGGCACATCGATGTGTGCGTGGTGAGGGTTGTAGGGGAAGGAAAATCCTTTAAAGAGAGTCACATTCTCTCTGGATTTCCCTTCTCTTTTTGAATCTCAGGGGCAGCAACATTGTCGTGGTGTCACCACCAGGGCTTTAAGTGGACGTTTTTTCAATATTATATAAAAGCCATAGTTGCTGCTTACTTATCTTATGCAACTAGCAACCATTGACAAAGCCAATAGTCCTGACTTGTAGGCATGATGTGACTTGTTGTATCATATATCTGAACGCAATGACAGGAACAGCAAAATACAAGTCGGGGGGCATACTGTGTTAAACACAGCTTTTTAGCTTACGTGTTGTTAAGCCACGCCCTTAATTACATTGACCACGCCCCTTTGAGAGACCCCCCCAGTTTGTTCATCCCACTTAAAGCCCTGATCTTGGCTCACTTAGGATGCATCAGTGAGGTATACCTTGAGTCATTTGACACAGTGAGCACAAGAGCCAGGTCTGAGCATTCCTGTCACTCTTAGGGCATTGCACTGAGTAAAACACAAAGGTGATGGATGGAATGCTTAGAAAATTATCAGCAGCTGGCAATTGCTTGTGCTGCATTCCAGTCCATGATTTTTCACCCATTATCCCACTTCAGATGGCGAATGACCTAATGCAAAACAGTTCTGATCTTGCTCCAGGAGGAACAGTCCATCCCAAACTGCTAGGCCAGGTGGCCTCCAGGGGCGGCTCCTCCATTGGAGTGGAGGAAGGCTAAAAAATAAAATGGTAGCTCTTTGCCAATTTATTTTTCATTCCCCGTCCTGCGCCAAGCACCAGGACAGGGACAGCCACGGCTGCAGCTGCTGCTGACTGACAGCAGCAGGAATGAGGGGAGAGGGGGGGGCTGTCTAATGCACTGTTTAAAGTGTGCCTGTCTTTCTGGCTGGCTGTCTTGTGATGGTCAGCCACACATGCGCACTTTAAACCTCTCAACCCAGCTGTCTTAAGATAGCTGGGTTGAAAGTAAGTGCAGGCCTCCAGTGCACTGTAGAGCGCCGAGTGAGGCCCCTCCCTCCAATCAGGACACTGCTCACATTCTCCATGAGAGCAGTGCCAGGATTGGGCAAGGGAGATCCAGCATCTGGTTCCATTTCCTGCAAGGAAGAGGTCCGGAGCGTAGACGTTGTGTTAGGTAAGTTTTATTTTATTTATTTCTTATAATAATTTGTGCATGCGTGCCGCATCCCGCTCCCCGTAGATGCCAGGCGCCACTAGTCGCCTCTGAACTGGAACTAAAAAGAAAGAAAGCTGCGGAATTCGCTATATTCTTTGACAAAAAGGTGAAATCACTTGTAGATCAGGTCATTCATCCTACCCCTACAGAGGAGCGGAAATCCTTAACCATTTGGCAAAAATTTGACCCCATCTCTGAGGATGCCCTCCTTAAATGCATCCTCGATACAAAGCCCTCTAACCATTCTCTTGACCCCATCCCTAGTGCCATTGCCATTGACTTCTATACCCATTCTCTTTCCTATTGGACCACTCTGGTCAACCTCTCCCTCAGTCAAGGCTCCCTTCCTGTTTCCTTCAAAACTGGACAGGTCACCCCTCTGCTTAAAAAACCCACCGCTGATGCGAACGACCCCAACAACTACCGTCCCATCACTAACCTACCCTTTCTTGCGAAAATCATAGAAAAATGTGTAGCGAAACAACTCTCTCGCCATATCAAGGACAATGATCTTCTTGACAATTTCCAGTCCGGCTTCATTCAAAACTGCAGCACTGAAACAACCCTGCTGCTAGTGATTGATGACGCGCTGCGGATACTCGATTCAGGGGAGTCTTGTCTTCTAATTCTTCTTGACCTTTCTGCAGCCTTTGACACTGTCAATCACAACACTCTCCTTAACACTCTTCAACAGAGAATGGGCATGGAGGGCACTGTGCTCAAATGGTTTGCCTCCTTCCTCTCTGATAGATCCCAAATGATCAAAATAGCGAACAGTCTTTCATCTCATTTAGCGGTCAGTCAAGGTGTCCCTCAAGGCTCTATACTTGCACCCACACTATTCAATCTCTATTTAGAGCCGTTGGGAAATCTCCTGAGTAAATCCGGGATCCAATATCATCTATATGCAGACGACACTCAAATCTACCTTAAGGTGGCCTCCACTCACGATCTCTCCTTCCTAAGCTCTACTCTGGACTCCATTCAAAACTGGATGTTAACTCATCAACTGATCCTGAATCCCTCCAAAACTGAATTCCTCCTCCTCTCCTCCTCACTTTCTCCTCCCCCAGTGCAATCATGGATGGATCAGACTAATCTACTGAACAATAAACCCATCATTGTCGAGAGCGCAAAATCCCTTGGTGTCATACTCGACAAAAAACTCAATCTACTCTCCCACATCGATTCCATTGCAAAGTCTGCTCGATACCAACTGCGCCTTCTTTGGGGGATTCGTCGCTTCTTCCCGGAGCACGACCTTAAAATCCTGGTCCAATCGCTGGTTCTCTCCAGATTGGACTACTGCAATTCTCTTCTTACTGGCCTCCCCAAAACCCACCTGTCCCCTCTGAAGTCTGTTCTCCATTCAGCAGCTCGTTTCATTTATGGGGCCAAAAGAAGCGACCACATCACACCCATTTTATCCACCCTCCGTTGGCTTCCCATAGAGGCAAGATCTATCTACAAGACTGCCTGTATCACTCACAAAGCCTTGCACTCCTCCTCCCCTTGCTACCTGGCGAATAAACTGAAACTCTCTGGAGGCTCCAGACCTTCACGTAATGCAGAAAATGTATTGCTTGAACCTCCCACTTTCAAGAAGGAAAGATCGATGGCCCAATCCTTTTCAGGCAACGCGGTGAGAATCTGGAACTCGCTTCCGCCTCATCTCCGGACCACCACCTCTTTCCAGGCCTTCAAAACTGACCTCAAAGCTCTCCTCCTTCAAAGACACTTCCAAATTTAATCTACGTCCTCTATCTTCTGAAGGAAGTCCTTCCGTTTTAGGAAATTCTGTTCTCCATGCCTATAGAAGTGCATTCCCAGTGTGTTTTTGTGTGTTGAGTGTCTGCCATTTAGTGCAGTATTATACCTCTACTTGTACTTTGCACTCTTGTATAACATGCAGACGTCACTTTTCCTTTTGTAACGTATCGTTTGCTACCTCTTGTATTTTGGGTTGCTTTTGATACTTGCACAACGGCCACCACTGCCTCATGTAACGTAACTTTTGTTTTAGTGTTTTGAGTGTCTGCCATTTATTGACCTCTGTGTACTTTGTATGCTCTTGTAACCTGTACACGTCACTTTTTTTTCTTTTGTAACGTATCGTTTGCTACCTCTTGTATGTTGTTTGCTCCTGATACTTGCACTAATGTCACTATTGCCTCATGGACCGTAACGTTTGATTTTGTAACATGTCACTTGTAATTTTTCTCCTTATGTATCATTTCTGCTCCTATTGTGAAGCGCTCTGACACCTTCGGGTAAAGTCCGCGCTATATAAAAACGCATTAAATAAATAAATAAATAAACTAAAGCATCCCCAGACCATTTTGGCCAGCTTAGGACGAGCAAGTGTATGGACAAATCCCGCGTTGCTGTGTCTCGGCAGAGTTCGGAGCAGCTTGGGCGAGTTGGCCCACTGACAAATTCGACCTGCCTTTCATGTGATGCCACAACCGCCCACTGTGACAGCAGGCAGGTGGCTCTCAGCGCCACTGGATACACTTTACCGACTCGCATTTCTCCTGTACGCTCTTTGATTTACATTCCTTACCCCCAAAGCACAAAACACACCTGATATTGCTTTCCTTAATGGCCTCTTATTTAATATCTTTCCTTCTACCCCCACATCATTAATGAAATCCTGCGGTTTCAACATGAATAATACTCTTTCTCTTTTGCCACATACAAATAGGTTCTTACAAAACGAAAAAGTTGTCCTTCATGTACTGAAGCAAGCTAAGGGGCTTGATTTTAATTGACTTCTGTTCCGTTTCGATTTCACTGACATACACGGTATGCAATATTTACATTGCACGTATAACTGTTCCAATGCAAATGACTCACAAGTATTCCCTGTGAAACAAAGGTGCCGCATGGCTGAGGAGCGCCATCAATCATCAATGCTGGTAAATGTAAATGCGGCGGGCCAATCAAAGACGGCGGCCGTGCTATGCACTCAGTTAGGCTACTTTAAATGGTAAGCCTTTGACAGCAGCTGGGGCAAACATTAATATATTATATACTTACAGCATATAGAAGAGCTTCATTCCGTAGTTGGCGCTCATGGCAGGTGTTTCATATGTTGAATTGAGTTGACAAACCAGCTTGTCCATGTTTCCTGTCGTCCAGCAGAGAATACGCCAAAGTAGTTCTAAAACAGATATTATTTGTATCATGTTAACTCTGTGTTCTAGTTGTTGTATGATTCAACTTCTGTACCTTATATTCGGAGATACAATCCCAGGTATGAACGGCCATTTGTATTTTCGCAAACAGTGAACCACAACACTTCTGAAAAAATATACCTGTCCGCTTTCTGACTATAATCACCATTTTTGTGTTTAAAGTCAATGATCAAGATATTTATTGCTTGAGAAATGAATGTTTTTTCATTTATTTTAAATAATCTAACAGGAAAACATAGTTCGATTTGGCTACAATAATCCCTTAGATTGTATACAAATATAAACCAAAGAACAGTATTAAAACAAAATAATGTGTCACAGAGCCACTAGTCCAGGATGTAGATAGCTAGCGTGGGTCTGTGAGGAATGTAAACCCTCCAGCAAAATGACGAGTCCCACACAATTCTACTCTCTGGCCTTATCTACTAGGTGCTGTTGAAGAGAGCGTGGCACTCTATGGCTATCAAAGAAAGTGTGACACTCTGTGAAAGCAGGTGGTCTGAGTAAATGAAGCTCCAAACAGAAAGCACTGTCAAAACCAATAGACCTGGCTTGCCTTTCGAGTACTAACTAAAACTTTGTAATACGCCTGCTGCAGTGAAAACACAAATAAAAAAACTATTACTTTCTGTTAGATAAAGAGTTTATTATGTGATGAGCCAATGTACTTTTGGGATGTAAAACAGTCCCTCATGCATTTCTACGCAAGCACTTCAAAGGTGATGGAAGGATACACCAAATAAACAACAACATGAGATGAGAGAGAGATACTGATTTGGGCATCGCAAAAGCGGACAGTTGTACTCTCAAACCAAATCTAAAAGTTGGAAGTCCGAACTTGAGGCGCAATTTCATTAGGCACCAGATCTGAGATTTCTTCTGAGCGATGCTCTTGATGCAAGCTCTCACTGATGTCTGATGCTACACCATGAATGGCTGAGTTGAAGATCACTGTCATTGATGCTTTTCACTGGTCCAAGACACTGAACAGCTTCTAATTAAGATGGTGTACTCAGGAAGCTATATCCTACCTGCCAGTATGGGGGACCAGAATTAAGCAATGCATTATGTGTTGACTTGGACAAAGTGCCTCAGCCATTCTTAGCAGGGGAGTCATTTGGTTACAAAAGAACATGACCACCAGAAGGCACTGGCATGGTTACATTTGTGTAGGATCCAGCGGGAAGGTGGACAACACGACTTGATGTGATGCCCATGCCTGCGATGACATAATCAAGATGGTGGTTCATAAAGGGTTGGAAGGAACTGAGAAAAAGGCCATAAAATGGTGAAAAGTGTTGAGCAAGAAAGTGTGTTGTTCTGTGGTTTCTTTTCTTAAAAAGGCATCAATGAAAGGTTTGCTATGATAACATGAGCTTCTTCTTGCATTTCAGAAACAGCCAGAGTTGTTGAAAGAGTTTTTTTTTTACTACAGCTTTTTGCAATTTTTTAAGTGATGGCCAATATGTTCTATTTTTGCAGTTTCTACCTCTTTGCAGGTAGTGTGGGGAAATAGGTATGAAAGGTATGGGTGACCCTGGAAAGCTATATGTTTTGGAAAACGTACTCAAAATTCTGAGTTTAGCAAGGTGATGATGAAGTGTGTTGGAAAGTGGTTTATTAGTAGTGGTAAATATGTATCTTCCACTAGCAATAAGGCCTCTGACACAATATAGAGCTCAGTATAGGTCTTAGAAATGTATTCCCATGCTCAACCCTTGGTAGCTTATCTGTGAGCAGACAGACTTAACTTCAAAGACAGGTATGTAAAGCATTTTAAAACACCAATTCAGTAAATAATTATGACACAACACACCATAAAGATCCACCCAATTTAAAATGACATCAAAACGAAAAAAATCCAATGTAGGGAACTGGAGATATGACTTTTTAAAGATTTAGCACTATATATCACATAGAAACCTATAGTGCCTATTGGGACATCTGATCACGCTAGACAAGGGCAAAGTCAAAGTTTCAGGCTTACCGTGATGGAGCCCTGCATGACTACCCCCTGCGTTAGGTCTTCGTCAAATATTTTACTTTTCTTCCCATTATCCCTCAAAGATCTCAGCCAGTCTGGATTCGATGAGGGTTCTCCGGCTTGCCTTGTGTCAAGATCCTGGTCAAACTTATGGAAGTCAGACATCCGGAGCATTCAAGCGTGAAGAACCAGGGATCCAGGCCTGCTTGCGATTGAAGGTGGGCAGCTTGACTCTCGCTGTTGGTGCCGGTTACAGAGCTTTTTCTTGCGAGGTCCCTCAATGCTCTTCACCAGACCGGATTTGGTGAGGGTTCTCCGGCTTGGGTTTCAGCCAACTCCCAGTAAAACTCCAGAATTCGAACTTCCAGAGCTTTTCTGCAGGACAAATCTGGTTGGAAGGTCTGCTCGCAGTTGACAGTCACCAGCTTGGCTGGCCAGGTCGAGTCGGTCCACTTATGGTGCTTTTTTCCAAAGTTGCTGCAAACTTCTGGAACGTCTTTCTGAAGTTCCTTTGAGGGTCCCAAAGTGTCCAAAACTTACTCCAAGGGTCTGGAGGTTACAAAACCACTGGTAGTACTCCAGGCTGGGGTTTCTTGGTGGTGATGGTCCATGTGAGCTCTGTTAACCTGTAGCTTGCAGAAAGTCCACTCATTAGTCCTTTTGAAGCAGGTTTGACCCACAGGGTTGTAACTTTGGATTATGCAGCAGGTGCAATTAGTCAGAGTGCAGGACCTGGTTGGTGCAAATCAAACTACCAGCATAGATCCTTCTTCCCCCTTAAGTGTCAAGCAGCAGATCTGAGAAGCTCTGTCCCTCTCAGATACTTATTCCAAGTTCTCTGAGTCAAGCAGGAGGGCACACCTCCAAAGTGTGGCACTATTGTCTCCCAGAGAGCACCATTTCTCCAAAATTCATCATGGCCGATTTTCCAGAAGAGGGATGAGAGGTAACTAAACTAGCCCTCCTGATGGCTATATCTGGGAATTCCTGCATTAAGACTGCCATCTGGCTGGGTTAAAAGAGTGAAGGTTTAAATGAAACTGGCCTCTCCTGCCTGTCTCCTCCTTCTATTGAAGAATATTGTTTACCCATATCCATGCTATGGCATTCCTGTGTAGCAGAACCCTGCCCTCCTAGAAGGGCTTTACAACCTGAGGGGCTATTTATCTCCTCATCAAAGGCGCTGGCTAATCAACTTAACTCTGATCAATCAGGACTGGAAGGCTGAATTTTGGTTGACAGACAAGAAAGTCTTATAACTTCTTGTCAGTTCATTTTAGGATAAATTCAACAACACCATATTGTTGGATTTATCAATACCATTCTACGAAGTCCTTGAATGAATTATTTTATCACCTCCTTGATGTTAGTTATTATATAAGAACATCTTGCCATTGTTCCAACACCAGGGCCCCATAAAGCATATTGTATAAGGACCCTGCCCACATCTACAGGACCCCACACCCCTGGGATATCTCGGTGAGACTTTATGGGTTCTGAATAAGTAACAATATTGCAGAGTTTCACTCAGTGCTCCAAGCACAAAAGTCGATTTTGGGAAGCACATTACGACAATGTTGGGAGTGAAATGTGCAATGTTACTAAACCCAGGGCATATAAAACTCATTTTATAAGGGTCCTCCTTATAAATACCTGACCTCCCAACCCCACCCCCACCCATGGGACACCTAGGGGAGGCCCTGGGGGTACCTAATATGCCCCAACATTGTAGTTTATTCATTTCTAAGTGCCCAAAACACCAAAGTCGAGTTTAGGCACAATTTGTTTTTTAAAAGCAGTCCTGCAACACCTGGCTGCTTTTAAACTGACCTCAAGCTTCAGCAGTGCACACATGCAAGTGCAGAAAAGCTGCTGGCCTTTAAACTGCCATGCCCTATTATATACTAGAGACTTAAAGGTGGTCTCAATCCCCCTGCCCTATTAGGTACTAGGGCTTTATAGGGGAGGTCATGCCAATCATAGGGGTACTCTAACCCATAGTTTACCCTAGTGTATGTAGATGTTTTCACTGTATTCTTAGTGTGTCTTCAGCGTAGCACTGGCCTGGACCTGGTTAGGCAGAGCCCAGGGACAGTCAAAGTCAGTTACCACTAGTACCAGTCAGCAAAAAGTTGGGGGTGCCCAGGGCACAGTAAGACTTTGCAACAAGGTGTGATTAGTGGCAATGTTCACAAAGAAACCAACAATTGAAAGAAAGTAGTGCACCTAAGACAGATCTACATAAGCGATATCCCATTACATCTTTTACACTATTCTGGTTGCAGAGTTATGTGGTCTTTGTCACTTGTCAAAGAACAAGCAAACCCCTCAACAGAGCTGCTGCCTATTTTACTCTGTATCATCCATGTGCCAGTTCATTATGTAAAATCTAAAAAATAAAGAAGGACTATGAAGGTAAGCTGCACATTTTTTAAATGTGTGTAAGAATTTGAATTTTGAAATAATGAGTTATTGATATTACTCTGAATTTCGGAGTCTATCACGTTTCTACGGGTGATTTACAACATATTCTCTTTCATCCATACTTATTTACATTTGTAAGGTAACCATTGAATGAAATTCAATAGATAATAACAAATGTCCTGCTAATCTGCATTCCCACACTTCTCCTGATAAAAAGATATCCCAATTGTACAGATGATGTATTGACTGCAACAGGCAAGGCCACCAAAACACAAAATGTAAACCTCAAAATTTCCCTTTGAATTTAAATAATTCTGGGGCTGGGAATAGCTGCAGCATTTTGGCCTGGGCTTAGCTGGTACATACTTAAACATATCAATTCCTGACATTTTTGAAAAGTAGACACCAGGGTGAGTACAGAGTGGTGTGGTCTGCATGGATCCTGCTACTTTTCTACTGCAGAATGTGATACAAATGTCAAAATTTGACTTATTTTTTCCATTTTCAAACTTTATTTCGACAAATTAGTCATAAAAGTTCATACAGGTTAAAAAACAAGGAAATACATAAAAATACAAATCCGACAGCTGATAGAAAAAAAAAAAAGAAACTTGACAACAATCAGAGCCATTTCCTATCTTCAACCACAACCTAAAAACAGTATAAATGCAAATTTGAGACTATGAGATAGAAGAAGCACAACCGAGATTTTAGTGAGAAGGACCAAATACGTAAGGTTTCATGTTAAAGGCACATTTAATCTTCTTTTCCTCCACATAGATGCGAGAAATGAGGAAACTGCAAATACTATTTGCCTAGATAAATCTGTTTTAAAGACCCTGTAAGCTGCCCTAAAATGTATAAACCCCAGGTTCCTGCAAATAGGGACAATCCAGTAATTCCTAGTCTTTTTATAGGCTGGACAAAAAAATAATATATGTATATCGGTCTCCTGTTCTGCATCACAGCTAGGACAATTTTCCGGGGTGGGGTGGGACCATTTACTAGTAAATGCTCTTATGGGAAGTGTGCCGTATCTCCACTGTAGAAACAATTTCCTATTGAAATGAGGTCTAATCTCACTTAAAGCCTCTTCAAAATAATAATAGTCTTTACCTATTAAAAAGGTTTGCGTTAAAATAGAAGATTGGGATTTGGAAATGGATTCTGCTGTTTTGGACTCATTGTAAATATAGTTGAGTTGTTTTCCGGAAAGTGTAAGACAAGCTGTCGCCGGGGCTGTCCAAAGGTCAGAAAGGCCCAATACGCCAAGCTGCCTCTTTACATACAAAAACCATGGAAATTTCCCTGCACTTGGTAAGCTCAGTACTTCCATTAATTATTTCCTATAAACCTCAAGCTCGGGTGTTGTCCATATCCTCCTCCAGAAGATCAAGGGTTTGAGACCAAGGACTTCGTCAATGGGTCGCAAACCCAAGTCAAGTCTCAGTGGGAGTAAGGGCGTACTGCGAGGGAGAGCTAACAAATGCCTTAAAAACTTGGATTCTGCAGATGGAATCTCAGAACAGCATTTGGATCCCCAGAGTTCTGCACCATAAACTACACGCCCACGGGCCTGAAGTTTATATATTTCGATAGGCGGACCAATCGATTTTACACAAGATGAATTATAAAACCTCAGAATCCCTCCAGTTGATTGAACTAGTTTCAGCTGGGCCTTAGTTTGGTGTGTGACCCAGGTCATTCCTTCGTTTAAAGTGAGGCCCAAGTAGTCAAAGGTATGGACTCTTTCCAAAGTAATCCCGCCTATAGAGGGATTAGGGCGCGTCTTGGCTGGAGGGTTAAAGATCATGAATTTGGTTTTAAGGGAATTGATCTCCAAACCCTGCTCCAGGCAGAATAACTCAAAACCGTCCAATACCCTCTGTCGGCCTAAAGGGGATTTAGAAAGCAATAGGGTATCATCTGCGAACATTATCGCCGGGACCCTATTGCGATCAAGTTTGGGGGCATCACTATTAATGACCTTGTCTAGGTACGAGAAGGCTCCATTAACATAGAGACAGAAAAGAGTAGGAGCCAAGACACAACCTTGCCTGACTCCTTTTTCTACAGCAAATCCCGATGTTAGTGTCCCATACTTCCCACATCTAACTTGTGCATAATTTCCCTTGTGAAGGCGAATTATCATGTTCAACAGAGGGGCAGGAACACCCTGACTTATATCACATTCACTGGAGACGAACGGTGGAAATACAATACATTGGTCCCCCAAAGCAAACAGAGCTATTTGATAACTTTCGTTAAGCGCCATTTGACATTAGCCCATATTGACCATGGACATCAATTAAGTGGAAGGTTTTTATATTTTGTTATCTGCAACAGATAACTGCTTACGGTGGGCGTATTTTTGCAACATCACAAAACCGAGTGCCCCTCAATGGGCTTTTAGACAGTGATATTCATAGGAGGAGAATATCCTTGTTGTCTTGAAGGAGGTGGTTTTATGTTTTATCACCCATCAAAATGCGCCGATGCATACACTGTGCTAAGTTTGAGGAACAGATGATCACATTAGAAAAATAAATTGTTTTCTATTATGGGCTCAATTACGATGCCGGGCAGAAAACCATCCAACATCTAGTTGAAGGCTTTCCACCCAACATCAAGGGTTTTCCCTCTGACTGCCATATTCCAATACATGCGGTTGGAGGGAAAACCACGGGGGGATTTTGCTCTGCTGCCGACGGGTTCACAGAGCCCATTGGGGCAGCGGGCAGAATAATAATCCCATAATGACTGCGGAGCCATCCTCAGCTTTGCCGTCGAGATTATGATGTCGCTTTCCACCTCCCCCTTCATGACGGTTCACCTGCCATGAAAAGGCAGGCAGAACGTGACTTTGGGAACACTAGCAGGGCCCTCTTTCCCCCTGGCCTTCCGGTATGGAGCCTGGGGGGCACCGTAGAAACATCCCTGCACCGTGTGGCAAGCACCATGGACTTTGCAAACATCCATTTTACAATTGTGGCTTGTGCTGTGGGGCTTTTCCACCCTCCACACAAGATGCAATTGTAAAATTTATGTTTCTGACCACGGCAGTCACATCCAAATACAGTGGGTGTCGGGCGGTACCATTCTGCTAAGATGTCGCTCAGACACTCGTCCGACCGATATCATAATTTGGCCCTATGTGTTGTTTTTATTGATTCCTACAATTTAGCTTGAATCAATGGCAGATGAAATTGCCTTAAATGCTTTCTCTCCTTCAAATTATGGTATTCATGTAGTGTTTGTGTATAGAACTTTGTATGTTTAGTTTTTTTTTTAATGAAATAATTGTAACAATTTTTCACATACTGACTGAAAAATGCTCTAATTAAATTTGGAGTTATAAAGGGTTTGATTTATTGTGCAGCATTTGACTCATTCAAGACTGTAGGTAGGAATGTTTGGTGATTGTGTATCTGTATGTTCAGTTGACAGAATATAAATGGTTTCCAGAGGGAGCTGTTTATGAAAGGAAAGTCTTCTATGGAGCCCTGTCCCTTTGGATTTTGGGGCCTCTCTCATTGCACTGACGGCCCACTATCTGTCACAGACTGAGTACATTGTTTCCTGGTTTGTAGGGAAGCCTAACAATCTCGTATTCATTATTGTTGAATAGTTTATGTGACTTCTAAGGATGAGAAAAAAGCCTGACAATGCATCTTCCTCCAAAGCGCTGTATCTTCATTGCATGGCGAAACTAAGCTCAAAAGCTGGCACCCTGTTAGAGGAGTCTGTATTGAATACTTTTCACCAAATTGTCATCCTTCGGTTAAAACGTGCAGGCAATCAAGGATTCAGCATTATAATGAATCACTATACAGCAGAAATCCCAGTAGCGCAATGTCTCTATTTCTACTAACAACGCTAGACATACTGAGATTCTTCCCAGCGTATTGGCACTGGTGTCAACTTCCACCACAATAGAAGAAGATTTCTATTTGGTTATTGAAGACTCGTGAGATAGGGCTTCATGGAAACTAATATGTCCAAGATTAACTAGAACTATTATAAGGAGACTCTTTACAGATTTGGATTTAAAGGGGTCAATCCTTTGCGGAAAGGAATTGACATTAAACTCAATGTAATAGTGGGTTCTTCATCTGGGAAGGGGGTCCATCATATCCAGGTCAGTTTCAACAGGAGTCACAGAGAAACTCTGCTAATCCTTGGGTAGCCATTGGCTCAATCAACAGGAAATTCTCCCCAGAAATTACAGAGATATAAAGTTTTAACTTGTTTATGCAAAAAGTACCTGGAAAAGCAAAGCACAAGTCAGTACTAAAAGTTCACAGTTGGCCTGGATCTAGGTGCAATTTCAGGCCTACCATGATAGGACAGAGGCCAGCTTGATACACAGAAGGCAGGTCAGAGATTTTACATTAGGACTCAGTCCCTGAAATGGAAATCAAAATCTTTCAGCAGGGCAAGCTCCAAGGCCGAGGCCAGGGGGGGTTCTTTGAAGTCTGATACATCATTATCAAGCTCCTTCTGAAGCTGTTGGTTTTGGCAATGAAAGGTCTGAGCAGGACAAGACTGTATTTCCTAGCCGCCAAAGGTTGCTCATCATTTGGTTGGACGTGCTCTCTTGACCCAGTCCATGGATTTATCTTTTGATTTATTCTGTTTTTTGTTCTTCCGTGGGGCAAAGCTAGAAGTCATAGCTGGGCAGAGTTTCACAAGGGCAGATACCTGTATGACGAGTTCCAGCTGAACCTGTTTTCAGCATGGTAAAAAGCCCTTAGTATGATTAACCTGTTTTTTGCCACATTGTGTCATTTGTTCCAGTTAGGCCTGGAGGGAAACACTACCATTTTACATATACATAGGTCTTTCTTAAAGTTGCCTTCACCTTTACACGATAACGTATGACACACATTTGCATCTGTGACAGTCTGGATTTGTTTCTTGGAAGCTATACTTGCTTAAAGAATCCACTTTGCAAGAACACTATCAAGCTACCTTGGCACCATGTACAAGGTTTATTCATACACTGTTCAAATCTGCTTGTTGTTTTCATACATATGGCGACACAGCTATCTGTAACACACAAGCAATGGCAGCCTGATCAAGGCCTAAGGCAAGGATGACTTTTGTTATAAATAAACATCTGTTTCTGGGTGTTGGCAGAGGAGCACTTTGATATAATTTACGAGGTCTCTACATGCTGATGCTTCGGCCCCGCAGCTTGCTGGTATTTCTACGAGGGGTGTCCAGCTCGTGACCGCGATGGGGACCTACATTCTTTACCTTCACATAAGGTGGGTTGGGTCATCCAGTACGGGGATTCTTGGCAGAACACACACACACCCTAGACACTTAGGTTAGGGGACACATAGTAGAAGTACACCAAATGTGTATATTGTTTTATGTGCTTGCATATATACAATGTTTTAGTACAATGGTGTAACTTTTCATTCTGTTCACTGTCCTAGTACTTCAAATAACTTTAATTTGCTTCTGTCTATTGATCATTGCAGCACATATATGTTATACAAGAATCACGTTGGTTCAAAATATATTGAAAACATCCTGCTGTGTATTCCTTATATATTTCTCTGAGAGAAGGCGAGCATGAGCGACTGAGCACAAGGGTTCTAGATCTGTTACCACAATTCCTGGGGGATCAGGGTTGTCATGTTCAGTGGTTGCCAGAACTATTTGCTACCCACCTAGGTTTCGGGGGGGCTATAGGATGACATATCCGGAGGGGTTGCATTTCTTCAGTCTGGCACCAACCCCAAAGTTATGCTGTCCACAAATGCACAGTTCCTACCATAGGGTGGAAACTACAAGACAATTGTGTGTGACCTCATTGGGCAATCCTAAGCACCTAGTCCTCCTGATGTGGAAAGATGACTAAGTTCCACCTTTACCCAGCTGCTAGGGAAGTTCTCTCTGGTCGCTCCTCCATTCCCCAGGTTCTTAGGGCAACTTCCTAGTTTCTAGACACTAGATTTCTCTCCAGCCAGTTCTCCTGAAGGCTCCAGTCCTCCGTTGCCAGCTGGGGCCTCAAGCAATAAGATACCCTTTTGCATTTTGCCTCCTCATATGAGCTTGGGAAAAGGAGGCCAACCATTTAACTCTTGAAAAGCAGATCCTGTCCCTGGATGCCAACAGGAGCGTTTGAGTCCTTGGCTCCTCTACTTCCAGTAAGAGTCAGGAATATTCTTTTTTCCAGCAGGACCTTCTTCTTGAAGTGTAGTTTTCTCAGGTGTAGAAATGATCAAAGGAGGTGGTAATGAGGTGTCAGCCTTATCCTGTTTAAAAGCGAGTGATTGTAATATTCCCCTACGAAATTCTGGTTACTTTATTGCCCTATGCCTACTTTCCTTTTAAGTACTTTCTCAATGTCTACAGTAAAACGATCCCAAAATACCTCAATTTAAGATGGCTGAACCTTTCTGGCACCAGAATTGTGTGTAGCTCTCTCCAAAATCACTAGCTTACTTAAATAAGGGTTCCTTTCATCTGGCAGAGTCCTTCATCTTCCTCCTGCAAAGAGGTCTAGGAGGACTCACGGAATTAATAAAATCAACCCCATTTGGCATCTCCAAAGCAAATTAGGTAGTGTCTGTTACCTCCTGCCCCCAGATAGCTAATCCTGCTAAGCAGTCAGTTGTTGATAACTTCCCTGTCAACCTGGGTCAAGAGGCCAGGCTATTTGCCTCCAATAGGTGAGGTTGTTAACTCTAGTCTGGAATATGTACTGGCCTCTAGCGGAGTGATCAGAGGCTGGACTAGTTTTAAGGCAGCACTAGCTCTGGCAGACCAAAGTACATCTTATAAAGTAACTTTTGTTCTGTTGACCTAGAGTTACTCCTTCTTGTACCTTTTTGATTAGCTTGCTGTTTGATCTATATGCCTCATCTTCCTTGCTCAACTGTAAAGTGCTCTGATACCCCCTGTGGTCATGTTTGCGCTATACCAAACATTTTAAATAAATACAGAAATGGAAAATCTGCCTTTATCACTAAATCAGGTTTTGAAAACAAAGTGGAAAATACATTTGGATTACTTTTTTAACATTTTCTAAAGTGGAAAAATGAAATAATTTTTAATCAAACTTAGGCCTATCTATGGAAAATCTAGCCTAAACCACCAAAAATAGATTTAAAGATTGTATTCTTGCCCAAACCACCAAAAGCAGATTTTAGTCACTGTGAGGGCATCTACTTCAAATATATAGTGCAAGACATTTTCTATATATTAGGCACCCTTTCCTGTAAAGAAACACTTTAGGTGACTTATTAATATATAACATTTGTTTTCCTAAATGGCCAAGGTACTTTTTTTCTATCCATATGTTATTGCAGTGCACCCTGGTAGCCATGTATTTTTGGCTTATACGTGGCTGGTGTAAGTACACACAGCAACCCACATATGACATTCCACACCACCAGTACAACTTCAGCACCATCTTCCTAGGCATCACAGGAAATTCAAATTGACCAATTCAGCTAACATATTTTACAAATACTATTTTAGTGCCAAATCACATGCACTGTGTGTAATATTTCAAAGCATCACTTGCTAATAATCCACTTTTAAGTCAATGATGGTGATTTTTTCACCTCAAGGTTCTGAGTGACATCATAGAGAAATCAAGCTTCACTGTCACTGTCTATTCTCTGGCACTTGGAACCCCTCAATGAAAAACATCCTCGTTATTCACTGTTACCCATCAATAATTCTATCTGTCACCCCTGTATTAAGGAGAAGCAATGGTTTGAAGGAGTGGATTTGGTTCACTAGTTTCAAACAACATAAACATTTCTCTTTTTAAAAATAATGGACAGCTTTAGTTTGTGAGAGTAACTCAGAGCTTTTTAACTGACTAATGGGACAATGTTAAAAAATATGTTTTTGGGCACCATAACTGAGGGGCACTTTCATCCACACAATTAAAATATGTCCAAAATAAATGGGTTGTGCACTCTGTTCGCGTAAATGTATAGGTATATGTAGATACTGTCAGGAGTGAAACTGTGAACTGAACTGCAATATAGCTGAAGCATAGAGGGCAAACTTGCTAACTTACAACCTAAGAACTTTAGCTGATGTGGTTAATGGGTTCAGCAAGCAAAAGATCCTTCAGACTATACTGAATCGCTGCTAAACTGTACATATGTTCCCTTAGTATGTCAGATAAATGCTGGTGAGGTATAAGTCTAGGGGCAACATACTAACGTATCATCTTATAGACTGCTAAATTGGTAGAAAGGAAAACCTATAATAAATTAACTGCATTATAGACCTCAGCCTTAGAAATAACCCGTTGGTTACTTAAGTCTCCACTCAATTTACCAGCCCTTCTAAAGAGCTATGGTACATACTGCTCTTGATGTTGATGTCTGAAACTAAAAATTATTTAGCAAGATGCGTTGGTGATATGGCTGTAAGATATGTAAATTGTGATTCTCTGGAGTAAATAATGTGTCAGACCAGAGGCTAAGACAAATCCACTATTCCATATGATTTTGGTCCCCTTTCTTGTAGCAGTCAATACAGTTTGATAGTGAGTCATGTCAAGAGAGCAGGTGCTAGCTCTTTAAATGAAAGATAAGCCCTTTCACTTTGGTTGAGGATAGCAATGCTTAATGTTTCATCTGGAATATGTAGTTGTCATGATTCGGATGTCACAGTTGGTGCTTCTTCCTATACAGTCACATTCACTCTTAAGCTTTATTTTTATATTGCAAGTTTTCTTTGTCAAAAATGTTCTGTCGGAGGATTTCTGCTTCTGCAGTGCTCCTCAAGTCCCACCCAGACACCAGTTTGGGTTATCGATCATTGTTTTCAGGAAAGGTTTGCAATACAGATTGGCATAATGAACAAATAGCCTTCCTATGAGATGCCACATTTGATGCACAACAACAGACACCTCTAGCTGTACTGTGATGGCTGGAGTTTGCTGTTCAGTGCTGATTTTCTGTTAGTATCCCTTCCTTTAATGTAATTCAAACATAAACTCTGCAATCTACATGGCCAATGTTGTCTTTTGTTCTCACCAAAATGAGAGCCACGATACTGCTCTGCAGTGTTAAAACTCTGTTAACATTGACGGTCAGATGTATAAACTGGATGAAGAGGAGTAAGGTCAATCTGACATGTGTCAGGCAATAAACCAAATATTAGTCATGTGCATAATGTGCAGAACTGCCAGTGAACATGCTCCAAACACTCCCTTATATATATGTGGTTCAAAGACTACACATCAAGGGAACAGTAGTCTCATCCTATCGCTTTCAGGATCTACCACACTTTCTTAGCCTAGAATTATCACCCATGAGGGGCACCTCTTGAATCCACCCATATGGCCATGTTATGTTATGTTATGAATATTTGTATAGTGTGCTAACATCCCATGAGGGGATCCAGACTCTCTGCAGACTGTTATGCAACTGTCTCCTTGGAGAGGTTGTTTAAAAAGCTAGTTCTTTAGCTTTTCCCAGAATTCGAGAAGTGATGAGGAGGCTTCGGTGTGTTGTGGGAGGTCATCCGAGTTTTGGGAGAAATGTAGTAGAAGGCACTGCTACCAGCTGTGGATTTTCAGATGTGGGGTACATGTGCTAGCGATGGTCTGGCTGAGCTGAGGTGTCTGGGGATTTGGTGAAAGTGTATGCGGCTGTTGAGGTGGGCTTGGCCAATGTTGTGTAGTGTCTTGTATGAGTGGTTGAGCAGTTTGAACTGGGGTGCCAGTGGAGTTCTCTGAGTTGTGGGGTGATATTGTTGCAGCAAGGTAGGTTGAGGATGAACCTTGCTGTGGCGTTTTGATGGTTTGGAGCCTGCTCAGGAGCATCGTGGTGATTCCAGCACAGAGTGTATTTCCGTAGTCAAGCATGGTGCTGAACAGGGCCTGAGTAAGTCTCCCTTGTATTGTCAGGTAGACATTTAAAGAATTTCGCAGTATCCTTAGGATGAGTAAGCAGGTGGAGGTCATTATGTTTACTTGGGCTGTCATGTCCAGCTTATCATCCCGAATGAATCTCAGATTTCTGGCCTGGGGGTAGGTATGGGGCTGAGGTCAGCTGGCCAACAGGTAGAGTCCTAAGCAGAGGCTTTCGTTCCAAAGACCACCACTTTCATCTGTGTTCAGTTTGAGGCAGTTAAGTGGGATCTGCCAAGGGTTTCCTTAGCAGTGAGTTGACTATAGCATTTTTCAAAGCATCTGGGAATGTCTCTTGTGGTGATGAATTTGTTCAGGATGTGGGTGAGGACTTCACCGAAAGGGGTGGCACCCTTATTGTAGATGGTGGGGCAGGGGTCCGTTGGTGCTCAGGAGTCGGTGGTCCTTATGATGTTAGTGGTTGCTTCCGCAGCTTTTCCCAGAAAGTCAGGGTTCATTTGTGGTTGTTAGTGGTTGAGCTCCAGGTCAGGGTGCAGGGATTCGGTTTGAGGTCAAAGTTGTTGTGGATGGTTTTGAGGAGGGTGATGGTGTTCATGGTGGAGGCTGGTGAGATGAAATCTTTGATGATCGTGAAGATATCTTTGCCATTCTTGGAACTGGCCTCTGCTAGGCCTTTCTCCTTAATTTGTTGATTTGCTGGTGGTAGCGTCTCAGGGCTGTTTTATGTGACTCTTTGACATTTTCAAGGCAGTTCATTCCCCATCTTCTTTTCAGCATTTCAGCAAGGGTTGTTGTGAGAAATTTGGTTATTGGTTGAGGGGGGTGAATAGTTGAAGGGGTGAACAATCATAGTCCTCCAGGGTGAGCCATAAAAAGTGTCTGAATTAACCTGTGCTTAACCATCTGATAGCCTGACACAAAAGCAATTAGCTTTGACTTAGAGGCAATGTGTAAAGTATTTATGCAGCACACAAACAAGAATAATGTGAAAACACAACACAACCAAAGTCCCACACCAATTAAAAAAAATAGAGTACAATTTAATAAATATACCCAAAATGACAGAAAGCCATTTAGTAGAACTGGAGATATGCAATATAAACGATTTAGTATAGCGCATAAAAGCACAAATCACCATTTGTGGTAACTGGTTGTGCTAGATGAGAGGAAGTCACACGTTCAGGCTGACCATGATGGGGCACTGGCCAGATACATGGACCAGGTTGGTCCCACTGTTAAATTACTTTCTTAAAGCCTGGTGCGAAGAATCCAGTTTGTTGTGGAGGAGGCTGCGAGGATGAAGGAGAGAGTCACAGAACAGGCGTTGCTGAAGTGCAAAGATACTGGAGCTTTCCATTGGCGGTCACCCTGGGCTGTCGATGCGGTAGCGTGAAGTTCTGGTCTCGTGTTTCCGGTTGTCACTAGAGGCCGCTGTAGCATGGGAAAGTCAGGTTCACCGTAGCTTTGCATTGGATGTTGGCACTGGCAGTAAGATCTCAACGCGAACAGGCAATTCGTGTTTGGAAAAAGTCCAAAACATCAGGATATCTCCTTTGTCTCCAGAGAAGTGCACTCTGCCACACCAAGGGCCAAGGACCCCGGGAGGCACCTCTTGGGGATCAGGGACTGACTGTAGCAGAGGCAAGCTAGGCCTTGGCGGTGAGCTCCTCTTCCTTTGCGGAGTTTGCGGAGTTTTTTGTACTCCGCGACTGGCAGAATGCAGTGGAGTTTTTTCCCCATCGCGATCACGAACTGTAAGTTTGCGAGCACGAACGGCAAGTTTGCGAGTGCGAGCTGCTGCTCGGGTAGAATTTGTACCCAAGTGGCAGGAATACCAGTGCGAACTGCAGTTCGCACTGTACTCCGCAAATCACGGAACTCTGCTGATTTTATTTTGTAACTTCGTGGAGTTCCACGTAGCAAAACTACGCCCAGGCCTAAGGCAAGCAGGGCTTAGACAAGTCCAGTTCCAGGTCCAGCCAGGTCTTTTTATAGCAGTTCATCAGCAGGACAGTTGCAGGGAAGCCTCTGGAGCTTGTTCTGCTCCTGTTGCTCAGACAGGAGGTCAGCCAAATAAACCTTGGAGTCATTCAGGTAGCCTTGAATGAAGGAAGCAGGCCCAGTCTTCCTTCTCAGACAGAGGGGCAGGCCTCAAGCAGCAGGATAGTCCTCTGACAGCAGGACAGACCTAATTCTATGGCATCCACTGGTCCAGGAGTATACCGAAGTATACCAAAGTTGGTCTGAAGGTCGAATATTAATCCCTGGTGCCAGCGCTGAAGTGGGAGAAAAGTCTAGAAGCCCCCCCACATCTAGTTCTGGAATTTCCTTTCTTCCACTGACCTGGCTCCAGTGACGATAGACTTGTGTGAAGTCCTATGTGAGTGTGCTGAGGCAGCTCCTTTGAAGTTCAAGTGTGGTAGGTGATTTCTCCTCCCCCACCCATCCTGTCAGAATGACCCATCCTGCCTATACCTTAGCCTCCTTTATGTCACTGTCTGGGAGGAATAGTTCGAAATGTCAGCTGCCAACTGTACCTAGTCCAGTGACCCATGACCCAGGACCCAGGCACCAAATGGTTAGGGGCCCTTCAGAAGATCACGTAGCAGTGTAAGAATATAAAATTAGAGATTTTAGCCATCAAGAATTACATCTAAAGGTGTGGCACAAAAAGTAAATAAAGTCTTTTACATAGGGCGAATGGGGTTAAGAAATGAGATTTAACCTGCTCAAACTTGCTTGTCTAATCTCTGATGTGACATCTTAAGCCATACAATAGGATGGGAGAATTAGATAATCTAGATCTAACTGATAATATAGGAATAATGACGGTCAATAAGACAAATAGATTCGTCAGATCTGTGCATGCTATGAATAAATGTTAATAAAGTTTTCATCGTGTTTGTAACTTTTATTTCAAAAGAAAGTGTAAAGGGACTAGGTAGAGTTTCAATTAGGTTAAATGCGATCCAACATTTTAGATTTCACTATTAGTATAGGAACAACGACGGTAAAAAAGACGAACAGACACGTTATATTTGTATATACATTGAACAAATCTAATAAAGTTTCTTTCGTGTTTTTAACTCTCACACTAAAAAGAAAGTGTAAAGGGATTAGTTAGAGTTTTGGCAGGGCCAATAGCGATCCAATTAGAAACAGAATGGCGAGGGCGTGATTTGAGAGCGTGGTGACGACTTATGTAGCACGTTGAATTAAAATAAACAGAAATCGATGAAGGACTAGGGATAAAGAAGGAAATAGACGACATTGTGACGGACACATATAGACGCCGCCGAGTTTCGGATCTTGAACCCAAGAAAAAGGTAAGGCAAGGCCCCCCACTCCCCGTGGGAGTTAAATACAATAGAAGCGATGTTGGGAAAGGATTCTAATAGGAAAATCCGTAGTACGATAAAAAACAAGTCACTCGAGGAAAGTAGAAATAGCAGGGAAAGGGCGCTTGTAAGACTCATTTAAGTTAGAGAAACAGGGACCATATGCGGTATGGATGTTCCAAAGTAAAAAAGTAATAGATAGTAAGCTGACGCAATATCTTTTTGTCATCTAAGACCTGCAGTTTTTCTCTCGTATTTTAGAAAGGGTCAAACAATTTAATGGTCTGAAGAAATAGGGTAGATTGTTACGCCTCCAATTTAGGCTACACAACGAGTAGTGATATTCGGGCATCGAGACAGTGCATATTATATAGGATTAAAAAACGTAAACAACGGGTATATGCATGTGTTAGTGAGATATAAGATAAGAATCAAAGAAAAGCTCTGAAGTCACTCTATTTAGACAACTCTCTTTGGGGCCTATGCATCAACAATGCCATTTGCGATTCCTTATTAGCGAAAAATAAGGAATCGCTAATAAGGAATAGCAAAAGGCTATGCATGTAGGAATCGCTATTCAAATAGCGATTCCTTAATATTCCTTATTACCGAATCGGTAATACCGAATCGGTAATAAGGAATACCTACCCATTCATTCCTATGGGCTTGGAGGCCCATAGGAATGAATGTAAAGCCAGTCTGTATTAGCGATTCGGTATTACCGAATCGCTAATAGCGGGAGCACTTTCAAGGGTGCCAGGGTGTCAAAAGGACACCCTGTTGCACCCCTGAAAATGATATGTGCACATATGTTGCACACACACATGCTCTAAGGGCATGTGTGTGCGCAACATGAAACTTTGAAAAATGCACAAAAGTGCATTTTTCAAAGTTTTTGCAAATTACCATGCAGTTCATCTTCATGGTAATTTGCTCCCCCTATTAGCGAAATCGCTAATTTTTAAACTTTGATGCATTGCATTTAAGGAATCTCACTTTGGGATTCCTTAAATGCAATCGCTATTTAAGGAATCGGTATTTAAGGAATCCCTATTTAAAGAATCGCTATTTAAGGATTCCTTAAATAGCGATTTCTGCTTTTGGGTTGATGCATTGGGATTGGGCATTTTTTCCTTAATACCGGGAGCTATTACCGAATCGGTATTTTACCGACTGGATTTTGGGTTGATGCATAAGGGTGTTAGTGAACTAACCCTAGTGAGGTAATATGATATTCACAACTAGTATTATTATATTTATTTATCCATTCAAGATCACAAAGCTTCAATACTACATATGGCAGAGAAAGCGAAGCTGAACGATACAACAGTTGAGCTCCGTGGTATATAGAGAAGACAAGGACAGTGGCATCTTCTTAAACAAAAGACAGAGCATAAAGGATGAGAAACTCACGGAGAGCGAGATAAGAATCCATTCCTCATAAACAAGGTAAATATCAATAAATAATATTGTTTTTTATGAAAAACATGTCTACAGGAGCAAAGTAAACAAAGTAGATTTATGGGATTTGGTTTTTATAGGATCTACAACAGCATAGAAGCATAACCTGGGATTATTTTATCAAAAAACAAAGGAGGCCCCAGAATAGAAACCGCGGGTACTCCACATTATCAACATTGAAGAGGTAAGGCGAGAGATAACAATCCTCTCTGTTATATAATGAATGGATCTCTAACTGAATTAAATAAGTGGTAGTTAGGATTGAGTTTAAATCATAGTGGAACAGAGCTGTGTACTTACTATATCCCTGTTGGGCATCCCCAGATTGACATTGGAAGGATCGGGACTAACGGAATTATAGACAACATAGGAATCAAAGGGAAGCTCCCTCATCCTAAGTAAGTCATTAATACCCACTAGCCTTTCTTTATACGAATGAAGGGTAGTCTAAAAATGAACATGTTTACCTTTGCGAAGAAAGTATTGTTGTATCTGTTTGTATGATCTAGGGTGGTAGTAGTATATTTGAACACCTGTAATGATGTAAGACTGAATGGGTTGGTGTATTGGCACAAAGAAATCCCCCTATGGGAGTAAGATACCAATTATCCAGAAGATCTAAATGGATGGGTTACTAGTCTAGGAGTATTGATGTATTATGTAGAGAAATGTTTTTTAATGAATTTAACCTATGTTTAATTATATTTTAAAATATATATCTGTTTATGTTTATAGACATTAAAGTAAGGGAGTTGAAAAATACTTACAGTCCTGAAAAAGAAGGCAAGATTTGATTAGTCCTTCGAAACGCGTCGACGCCCCCTTCAGAGCCACGAATTTGGTTGTACTTGTATGGACAGTGGAGATTGATGATATATATCAACACACTATAAAGTTGGTCTAACTGTCGTTTTCGATTGTGGTGACCAATGACAGATACTATTGTCTATTGTGATTCTATACCCATAAAAAACTCTTGTAGATAGATTGAGATAGGCTCATAATATACTGTTTTTTTTAAATTTGGATTTGTGATAGAAATGTTTTTATTACAATCTTTTTGGATGAAAAGGTCTTTTATTCAATTGTACTTGATGAAATACACTGTATAAAGATTTCTATAATAAATTAATAGTCAAAAATCCAGCCTATGACTAGTCCTTGTGCCAATACAGAAACACATGCGAATGGCTTTACAGTAAATGGTCGATGTATGGTGAATGAAAGTTGAGGTAGTTCTTTAAATTTTCCCCAGAGGACAATTTTTCATACAGTTCTGTGATTGAACTCTAGTCCTTTGGGTTACCAAGGGTTCCTCTCTTTGTTTATACACACCAAATGGTTAGGACAAGAAAATGCCAACTCTCTAGATGTGGCATTTTCCCAATCGTGACTTAAAATCTGACTTTACCATTTAAGAAGATTTGAAATTACAATTATTTAGAGACCAAACATGACATTTCTACCTGTTCACAAACAAAGGTTATGACTTATTAAGTGTAATAGGATAATTCAACGTTATTCTATGGAAGAGGTAGGCCTCACAGCTCTGAAAAACAAATGTAATAGTATGTCACTACCCAGACATGTAAAACTTAAAAGAACATGTCCAACTTTTTAAATACAGCACCTGCCCTCTGGGCTGTTGACGCCCTGCCTTAGGGGTTACGTATATGTTTTAAAAAGTAAGGTTTAGGCCTTGCAAAAGGTTTATTATGCCAGGTCAAAAAGGCAGTTTAAAACTGCACTTGGGCTTCTATCACAGGAGACACATTTCTAACGGGCTACTTTAGTGGGTGGCACAATGGGTGCTGCATGCCCACTACTAGCATGTCATTTACAGACCTTGGGTGCATGTAGCACCACTTTACTAGTGACGTATGTGTAGATTAAATCTGCCAATTTGGTATAAATCAGTGTTACAATGCATGAAGGAGTGAGCACAAGCACTTTAGCACTGGTTAACAATGGTAAATCACAAAGCAAACAAAAGCAAATTTCAGCAAAGAGGAGGGGAGAAGGCAAAAGGTTTGGGGGAAGACCACCCTAAGGATGACAGGTCTAACAGATGTTCAAAGCAGTGATGAGGGGTGCCGGGGTCCCACCTAAATATTGACTCAGAAGTATCATCTGACCATGATACTGTGGTCAAAATATTGTCAGTACAAAAAAATCATGCACAAGAATATCAAATGTAAGTATATCTTTTATGTTCAAAATATAGTTTAACGTAATATCTTTTTAGAATGTTGGTTTACTGTATTGTACTAAGTTTTTATTTCATTATTTAAGTTTTGTAAAATGTATGTGTAATTTAAAAAAAAAAAGGTTATACTAATGTGTACTGTTTTCTCTGGTTGTTGTCCTTATTGAGGGATTCGTTGAGTACTATTCGTAATAATATATTCATTATTTGTAAATTACTAATATGTTAATTATTTAATATTTATAATTGTAATTTATTTGTGTAATCATTTCTTTAAATGTGTCATACATTTTTATTTTAGGTTGTGAGGTTTATTAGGGAATTGTGTTGGTAGTATTTAAAATAAAATACATATAAACTGATATTAATTAATTAACTTATGTACTTATTTTATATGAACATTATTAAATTACATTTCTAATTATTGAATTGTATGATTATATGTTTAATATCTATATAATTATGTATATTTTTTATTAAGGGTTGTAGGAAATGTTTGGGAATGGTGGGTTATGATTTCTCAATGAAATTCTAACATTAGAATAAATAAAAAAGTGCATGATTCTCAATTGTCAAGTATGCTTTTGAAAATAATTTTTCATTATCATAGGAAATGGATTTAGGTATGTGTGCTCTGTGCGGCAGTATGTGGGATAGTGTTTATTCTAAACAGTTTTATGAATTAGTTTGAAATTTTTACCAACTTTGGAATATTTTAATTTTTTCTGAATTATCGTTATGATTTTTCAAATTGCAAGGTTGGAATTGAAATTTAGATTTTTTAAAGTTTTTATGTACATTTTTAAATAACTGTAAGTTGGGTTTTATTTTATTTGGATCTAGTGATTCTGACTTCCCACCCTCAAATGCATGCACTTTCCCCAATGATTGTTTCATCGGAGTTAGAATAGTAAATCTGACTCCCACTCCCCCATGCATGCACTTTCTCGGATATTTGCTAGACTGGAGTTAGTATATAGTGATTTACACCCCCCTCCCATGTGTGCACTGCCCCCAATGTTTGTTGGACTGGAGTTAGAATAATACATCTGATACCCCTCTGCCTCACTATATGCACTTCCCCAATGTTTGTTAGATACAAGTAAGAATAGTTTATCTGATCACCTCCCCAATGTATGCATGTTAAAATATAGAATCTAACCCCCTAAAGTGTTTACTTTGCCCCTATGTGTGCTAGATTGCAGTTAGAAAAGTAAATCTGATCTCCCTCATGTATGAACTTTCACCAATGTTTGTTACACTGGAGTTAGAATAGTAAATCTGTTCCCCTTACTCTCCAAATGTATCCCCTTTCCCCAATGCTTCTGGGAACATAATTAGAATAGTAGGTCTGAAACCACATAATGCGTGTAATTTTCCCGATGTGTTTTAAACTCAAGTTAGAATACAAAAAATACCCCCACCACAATGTATGATATTTCCCCCAGTGTTTGTTGGACTGAAGTTGCAATACTAAACTAGATGAGAGACAGCATAGTACATCTGCTTCCCATGGTTGCATGTTCCTCAATGTTTGTTATACTGTAGTCTAGTGTAATCACTTGCACCACTGTTAGTAATGCAGTAGTTATAGAATGCGACCCCCATCCCAAAATATTCATTTTCCTCCATGCATGTTTGTGAAATTGAACGTGATAGACTAGGAGGCCTGATCTCCCTATATATGCACTAGTTCCAATGTTTGTTACCCTGGAGTTAGAATAGTACATCTGCCACTCTAATGTATCCACTGTCCACAATGTTGGTTAGATTGCAGCTAGAATAGTAAAACTGACCCTACCTTCCAATGTACCCACTTCTACTTTTTTTAAATTAAATTGGAGTTAGAAAAATTAATCTACCTGCCCCCATTTGCATGGTGAGCAAAACAACGATGGATTTAGGCCCAGATCTCTGTACTGGGGTGAATGTATGACATTGTTCTGCATTCTGTCCATCAACAGTTCTTTTTGCATTTGCCCCCCATTTAGGCACTTTTCCCAGTGTTTTTTAGACGGATGTTAGATTAGTAAATCTAACCTCTTCCCCCACAATGAATTAACTTTTCCTCATGTGTGTAGGATTATAGTTAGAATAGTGTTTTGAGTTTTTTTTATCATTTCTTTTTTTATATTTCTGGATTGGAACTATGCTATTGCATCTGTCTTCACCCTGGATTTTCGCTTAAATATTTAGAGCATATTTAATATTAAGTATACCTATTTGATTAATGTTATTGTTCTATTACTGTTGGACTTGGCCCTTTCTGCAGGGTCATCCCCAAATGTTTCAACTTTACCCCCCTGTTTTCTGAAACTGTTTTTGTTGGCTGTTAAGACTGTGCACTTTACCAATGCTAACCAGTGGTAAAGTGGTCATGCTCTCTTCTTATAACATGGTACAATTGGCTTATACACAATTGGCATATTTAATTTACTTGTGAGTGCCTAGTAAAATAGCATTATCTGCGCCCAGGGCCTGTTTATTAAATGAAACTAGTGGGCCAACAGTACTGATTGTGCCACCCACATAAACATGTCACACACCTTTAAACATGCCTCAGGTCTGCCATTGCAGCCTGTGTGTGCAGTTTTAAATTTCCATTTAGACCTGGCAAAGAAAACGTTTTTGCCAGGCCCAAATCCTTTGTTTTAATGCATATGTCACCCCTCGGTGAGGCCCTATACAGCCCACAAGGAGGGTGAAGTGTGTTTAAAAAGTTTGACATAAACATTTATGTTTTACATGTCCTAGTAGTGAAAAACTCTTACATTAGTTTTTCCCTATTGCAAGGCCTCCCTCTCCCATAGGATAACATTGGGGTTACTTCATTACATTTAGGAAGCTGTAACTTTCAAATGGGAACAGGCAACCACTTCACATTTGTTGTTGTTGGAATTGTAAAGAAAATCGCCTCTTATAGTAAACTCATATTTCAAATTACAATTTTGAAAATTCCACATTAGAAATTTGTTTTTATGGAACAATGGTTCTTATTAGTGATCCAGTTAGCACAAGGATGCAAACGCAACAATTGTGGTATATAAGTTTTCTGTTCATAGCATGAATTATACAAGTCATCTCTAAGCGTATATATATCAATCATTAAGCTTTATATTTTTTTCCTGTGCCTAGTGTCCCATATGAAAAGGGGGAACCAAACAAAAAAGAATAATAATAAACAATACATACAAGTAGCAAAAAGCAACATAGAAAACATGTTTTCCATAGAACAAGAAACAACCTTATATATCCGTATAGATCGAGAATTATAATAAATCCATGCTCTTATGTCAATTCAGGGTATCTCTAGCTGGTTTATTTGTGTTTTACAAGTGTCGAATTTGTTGTGGGATCTTTGTTATGTGGTGTTTACATTTTATTACTGTTTGAAATGTTGCACAAATACCTTACACATTGCCTCTAAGTTAAGCCCGACTGCTCTGTGCTAAACTTCCAGAGAGCTGAGCACAGGTTGATTTGGGGTTTGCTCGTGACTTCACACTGACAAGAATTGTGGTTTTTCTTGAGAACGGTTTCACCACCTCAACCAGTAGCCCAATTTCTCACAATTGTTTTTCGTTAGAGTTGTTTTTTACATTTCTTCTGATTATCTGTTTTTATAATGGAAAAATATTAGCTTTTGCTACATATTTTCGAAAATGTAAAAAATATTACATGTATTTTAACAATTTTACCATTAATAATGAAACGTATATACATTATGTTCTATTAATTATTATATATTATTATTACATTTGAAAATACATGTTTTTCAATTCACATGTTGATATCAATTATATTATATATTACTTAATAACATTATATGAACATATATGTGTGTTTAATAATAATTGGTTACTAAATTAGTGTTTATGTGCTTTATTTATTTATACATTTTTTTAAAAATAAGTTCCATTAAATAAATGAACTTCTATTTTAAAATAAAATAAAATAAATTATAATTCAATACAAATAATAGTATAATGGTGATATTTTTTACCACAATGTTTTCGTATTCTGTGCAATCTTGGACACATGCTTCTGGGCACTTGCCCTTTTTCAGCAGGAAGTAGCAGGTCTCTTTAGCAGCACCTGAGACCCGATCATCCCTATTGACGATGGGTAATCACCCAGAAATACGTTTCCAGGAATGCACAGAAATGCCAGCAGTGGCTGCATCAACTGATGGGAAAAGCTTCCTAACTTGTGAGTTACTGAAATTATCATGAACTGCATTAAGCAGAATTCAATGGAGAACTTTTGCAGCGATGCTAGCAGTGTGGTTGTTGCTGCCCGGTACCTCTTTGAATGTTTATCAATAAAAGAAAAATCTCCGCCTGTACTTTTATCAATAAATCAATCAATCAATCAATCAATCAATCAATCAATCAACCAATCAGTCATTTGTAGAGCGCGCTACTCACCCGTGAGGCTCTCAAGGTGCTGGGGGGGGTCAGCAACTGATCGAACAGCCAGGTCTTGAGGAGTCTTCTGAAGGTCAGCAGGTCCTGGGTCTGTCGTAGGTGGATGGGGAGGGTTTTCCATGTCTTGGCGGCGAGGTGGGAGAAGGATCTGCTGCCGGTGTTCGTTCGGTGGATGCGTGGGATGGTGGCGAGGGCGAGATCAGAGGAGCGGAGCCGGCAGTTGGGGTGTAGAAGGTGATTCGCTTGTTGAGGTGTGCTGGTCCGGCGTCATGGAGTGCTTTGTGAGCATGGGTGAGGAGCTTGAAGGTGATCCTCTTGTTGACGGGAAGCCAGTGCAGGCCCTTCAGGGGTACGGTGATGTGGCTGTGGCGGGGGATGTCGAGGATGAGGTGTGCGGAGGCGTTCTTTGTGCGTTGGAGTATCTTCTGGAGTTTGGCCATGGTTCCCGCATAGAGGGCTTTGCTGTAGTCCAGCCTGCTGGTGACGATGGCCTGGGTGACCGTCCTTCTGGTTTCGGTGGGGATCCATCTGTAGATCTTGCGAAGCATACGGAGGGTGTTGAAGCAGGAGGATGAGACAGCATTGACTTGTTGGGTCATTCACAGAGAAGAGTCCAGGATAAACCCCAGGTTGCGTGCGTGGTCGGTGGGTGTTGGCGCAGTTCCCAGCGTGACTGGCCACCAGGAGTCGTCCCAGACAGAGGGTGTGGGGCCGAGGATGAGGACCTCCATCTTGTCCGAGTTCAGATTCAGGCGACTGCTCTTCATCCATTCGGCGACGGCCTTCATCCCTGCATAGAAGTTGGTTTTGGCGGTGGCGGGGTCTTTGGTGAGGGAGAGAATCAGCTGGGTGTCATCGGCATAGGAGACTATGTTGAGATCGTACGAACGGACAATGTTGGCGAGCGATGTCATGTAGACGTTGAAGAGGGTCGGGCTGAGGGATTATCCTTGGGGTATGCTGCAGGTGATCTTGGTGGCTTTGGATCGGAATGGGGGAAGGCGAACTCTCTGGGTCCAGTCCAGGGCTTTGTCACGGATCCCCGCTTTGTAGAGGCGTGTGTGCAGGTTGCGGTGGCAGACGGTGTCGAAGGCGGCCGAGAGGTCCAGAAGGATGAGGTCTGCGGTTTCACCTAGCAGGGCCCTGATGTCGTCGGTGGTGGCGATGAGGGCGGTTTCGATGCTCTGGTTGCTGCGGAACCCGGATTGGGACAAGTCCAAGTTGTTCTCTTCGAGGAATTGGGTCAGTTGTCTGTTGACGATCTTCTCGATGACTTTCACCGGGAACGGGAGCAGGGAGATGGGCCGGACGTTCTTGAGGTCCTTTGGGTAGGCCTTGGGTTTTTTGAGCGGTGCGTTGATCTCTGCGTGTTTCCAGCTTTCCGGGAAGGTGGCGGTCTCGAATGAGCTGTTGTAGATCTTACAGAGTTGGGGTGCGCTGATGGAGCTCTCTTTGTTGAAGATGTGGTGGGGGCAGGGGTCTTATGGTGAGCCAGAGTGGATGGTGTTCATGGTCTTGATGGTGTCTTCGTCGTTGACGTGGTTCCAGGAAGTCAAGCGGACGGTGTGACTGGGGGCGGTGGGTCTGCAGTGTTGGCGGCTGTCAGAGGGGTCTGGGTGTTGAAGCTGTCATGGATGTCTGCGATCTTGTGATGGAAGAAGGTAGGTAGAGAGTCGCAGAGTCTTGTGACGGCGGGATGTCGTTGGAGCTGAAGCTGGGATTGGCGAGTTCCTTCGCAATGTTGAAGAGCTCTTTGCTATTGTGTGCGTTGTTGTCGCTGCGTTCCTTGAAGGAGGTCCTTTTGGCCGTTCGAATGAGTTGGTGGTGTCTGCGGCTGGCGTTCTTGAGGGCTGCATGGCTGTCCGGGGTTTGCTCGTGGCGCCATTTCTTCTCTAGTCTCCGGCAGGTCTGCTTGGATGTCTGAAGGTCGGCGGTAAACCAGATGGCTCTTCTGTCGGTGTGTCTGTTTGTAGGTTTCTTGATCAGGGTGAGAGTGTTAACGTAGTCATCAATCCATTTCTTAAGGTTACGAGCGGCTGTGTCGGTGTCGGTGTGGTTGGTCGGTGCGTCTCGAGCGAGGGTGGTGATTAGCTGGTCTTCGGTGACCTGGTTCCAGCTGCGGTGGGGGATTCTTTGCTGGTGGTTGGGTGCGGTGGTTTTCTTGAAGGAGAAGTGGATGAAGCGGTGGTCAGACCAGTGGAGTTCGGTGGTGTGGCTGATGGAGACGTGGCTGCTGGCGGAGAAGATGGGGTCGAGCATGTGTCCGGCGGAGTGGGTGGGTGCCGTGACGAGCTGTTTGAGGCCGAGATTGGCGAGGCTGTCCAGTAGTGTGGTGGAGTTGCTGTCGTTGGTGTTCTCGAGGTGGAAGTTCAGGTCTCCGAGGAGGATGTAGTCTGTGGAGGCCAGGGCGTGCGCACTGACGGCATCTGTAATGGAGTCGATGAATTGTGCCCGGGGTCCGGGGGGTCTGTACATGAGTGTTCCTCTGAGGGTGGTGTTGGGATCGATGTGGATCTGAAAGTGCAGGTGTTCGGCGGTGCTGAGGGTGTCATCGGTGTTGGTCGAGATTCTGAGGGTGTTTCTGTGGACTATGGCAATTCCTCCTCCCGGTCTGTTGGTGCGGTCCCTGAGGGTGATCTTGTAGCCATCCGGGATGGCTATGGCAACGCCGGGTGCCGATGTGGAGTTCATCCAGGTCTCTGTCAGGAAAGCGGCGTCCGGGGATGTTGAGTCGAGTTGGTCCCAGAGTTCGTGAGTCAAGTGAAACTTGACCCATTTATTTCTTTAGTTGGAATGAAAACTTTCTTTTTCCCATAGTGTTCTGTTTTGGGTTGTGGAAATTCCTCTCACTGTCCCGTTCTTCCCCCTGGTCTTAATTGGTTTTCTTAATAGTGTTTTTGCCATTTTTTTTTAACTTTTGCCTCTTAATTACACTTTCCTATCCTTATTTTTAATTGTGGCTGTGAAATCGCGGTTTTACATTTTGCTACAAACTAGCGCAAGCTTAGTAATATTCGAATAATGTGACAATTTAAAAAGTGTATTTCATTACTTGTGATTTCCAAATAGGTAGGGATTGTTTGGGTAAAGTATCACATGCTATATACACCGTTGCTCTAGTGTAAGTCCTGAAACCAAATGCTCTCTCTTTATATTACAGAATATTTTTATTTCTAGAGCCTATTCAACGAAGATACGTTTGATATGCAAAATGAGAGGTTTGTAGCAGGGCTGTTCTTCATTAAAATCCATGGTGCATATATCTCTTCAGTTGATGTTTTTTTTGTTCCAGAAAGATTAATTCATCTGTCCTTATTACATAACGAGAGCAAGAATCATACACTTTTAGATCGAGTCTTTCTTTAACACCAGTTTGCATGAGTGAAAGTCGAGGGAAAAAAATGTCAAATCTGTAAATCGTTAGAGAAATATAAGAAAACATGCCAAAGAGTTGTGTATTGTATTATCACGACACAGAAAAATAAACACATACCATATTGTCGATAAATCAAAGCATGTGTACCTGATGAATCGCTCTTCATTTCAGTGCCATCTGCGAGCACTGAAGCATTTATGACTAAATCACTCCCGTAGCAGCAGAGAAAATCTTTTCCAGACGACATTAATGTCGGTATGTGTGTGGAACTTGGGCTTGAATTGAGCACATCCCCAGGAACCCCATGGCCTTCCTTCTGACTGGAATGTCTCGTTGGATCTTGGACGTCCAAACGTGGGTTTGAGGTTGTATTCACAAGAGTACAAGTTAACATAAAATCATACGGTGGTATCTGATACATTGCAGTACAGGCGACAGAGGTTGTAATGACATCTGAAAATGAAAAAAAAACGCAAGAGGAGCACATGAGAAAAGGCAAGTCTCTGCTTAGCTAAGTTTACATAACTGTTACAAAGTAAAAAGAATACATTATAGACAACATGCTCCGCTTCCTTTTCACTCTTCCCTTTTACCTCTAGCATGACCACACTCATGTAATCGCAAAAACAAGAAAACAGCCAGGGGACTTCATAAGTGTCTTACCTAGTTATACCTTTTGCATTATGCTTTTATTTTGGTGAAAGGGTTAAAAAAGTAGTCCCTCTCCACAGTCGCACTATGAGGTTTCCCTGGAATAAATGATGCCCCAGCACTCCCTGTGACTAGGGCGCTAATCCCCTAGAACCACAGAAGCAGGGAATGGTAGTTTGCTCAGCAATCTCTCCCCTGGTATGTATCCTTAATGCCAATGAACCAGCAGTGAATGCAGTGCTCTACCCTGCGTTCGCCTTCGCAGGAACTAAGCACCAACTTTACAACCATCAGCACTGCTCCTTCCCCACACGGATAGTGTGATTTATTAGCAGGGCTGGTAGCAACAGTATACTGCAGGGCACTCTGTTAAGGTGCGCAGCAGGCAGTGCCTGCTTTGTCTTCATCTGACCTCAGGAATTCAGTGTGTTCCATTTAAAAATTAATACCCGTCCATCCATGCTTTTTCATTGGCTCAAAAGGGATGGAATCAATATCGTAGTGTGTGAGCTGCCAGGATAGTGAAGATTAAATGAGCAGGACCCGTTAATTTAGTATTTAACGTCCCAGCAGCCCCTACTTTCTAATCCAGCACGTTCCAGCCCAACAGGTGCATATTTCAGCCCAGCAGGTCTAGTGCCCCACCTGTCATACTGGGGTACCCTCATGAACCTTCCTTTCCAAAATAAAATGCTTGTTTAGGTTCTTCACCAGTCTAGAGAGGGGGCTTGTGAATAATGGCCACAGAAGCAGTGCTAGCTTGTGCTCACTCTATCCTTCAGCCTCTCCCTCAGGTCACTCTTATCAAAGTCTTTTTGCGCTGGTGTCAGCCATAGATGCTTCAGTCCCATGCTGTCCATCTTCCACTAATAAGGGAAGTGGCAGGGTGGTCGGGCAGTGGTGAGGAAAACTGGCAATCTGTTGGAAGCTGCCATTGTGGTTCAGTGCTGTGGTGCAGCATTTTCTTGAATTGTGGTTTCCCAAATGAACTATGTTCAACCTCCATCCACTGTTATAATTATCATATATTTTTTCCTTTTAGCTATCCCTCTTCTTGAATATTATATGTTGTCTATTTAGGTCTAAATGCCAAGATTAAATGCACATTTATTTGAGGGGTTGGCAGAATTTGGCAACACTGCATTACTCTTGTAACACTGAGAGCCAGATTCCGATCACGCTAGTAAAGGCCTCCGTACGACTCGGATCTGGAGGGCTTTCCAAGTGAGACGTGCTCTGGGAGTCCGAACGAGCGAGTACGAGGCTGCCATATGCTTACGGACTCGACTCGCTCGGACTCCCATTGAACTCAATGGGAGCCTGTGTACAGACACGTACACAGGCTCCCATAGCAGAAAAGGGGTGGGTGGGGAACAGCATACACCCTGTGGTGGGCACCCCATGGTGCCCACCACACTGTGCATGCCTGGATCAGGGGGACCCATGGGCACACCCCCGTGACATATTCAGAGGGCTCTGGGTGAAGGGGGGCCTGCTACAGCCCCCCGAAGTATGCTTCCGACAGCCGTTTCGTCTCGCTGAGACCGAGGCGAAGCGGCTGTCCGAATCGTGCATCGTACTCACTTTGTCGGAATACGGCTCCATTGTGCTGCACGATTCGGCTATGAACGAGACGTACGGACAGGTTTTGGTCCCGAAAATGATTCGGTTGGCGCGTACACTATCTTCGCATTGTACTTGGTCGTTCGGACCTGTGTACGATTCGGTCCTAAACAAGGGCTACGAATCGGACCTGGGAAAGCCAAATCTGATTCGGAGGCCTTCCGAACGACATTGGAATCGGGCCCTGAGTTGTAGTCTAATTCCGCCAATATCCGTGTGGCGTAATTATTTTATGTAAGGCACCAGAAATGCAAGCAAGATTTGGCATCCCCTAGCATGCTTTTCTAACATGGGCATTCACAGGTGGTCACGAACGGCCGTGGTCAGAGGGCTGCTTCTCAAATAGATTTGCTGCCACTCATATAGATTTTCTACTTGAGTGGAAGCAAATTCAACTCAAATGGCTGTGTACTCTTGCGCACCTCATGGTGCCAATCACACTGATTTTTCAGTGCTACATGCACTACTGGTGCTAAATTGTAGCTCGACATTCATGTTTTTAACCCATTGGTGGAACTCTGTGGAATCTCACTTTTTATGTAACTCCGCAGAATTACGCAGAATGAAACTCTACAAGTTCCAAACATCCCTAATTTATTTGTGTTATAATTTATTACAATGTAATGCGATAAGCACATTTGCTTGAATATATTCATGTTTTGTGAATGCATTGAATAGCTTTTTCCACTGAATTTTTTAAAATAAGGAACAAGGTCTCATGGAAGATGATGACTTCATTTTTTAATTATTGTTTTTTAGCAATAGGCAAGGTTTCGCAGAATGTAAACAATTCAAAAAGTGCTCAGGTCTGCTAATTTTTTATTGTGAAATTGATCAACAATGTTCAAATAAATTATATAAACTAAAAACAGAGGGTACTTTTGTACCAGAGACATGAGACAAAGGCACTACATAGCTGAGATTATCTGCCTTTGCTGAAGGCTACTTTGAGGCTAATCTAGCATTTGTTTGCTGGGCTCATGTACCTGCCTGCTGACACAGTGAAGAATGGCAGAAACTATTCTTTTTTTGAACATTGGTTCTATTGTTAAGAAGAGGTATGAGGGTGTGAACCATCTTTGAAATTCGAATCAGGTCTCTCTTTGGTGATAATACTTAGCTTAGCTCGCCAAGAAAAATGTGGTTTGGTTGGGCATATTAATATAAAGACGCCTCTATGTTATAACCACAATGTTACACTATGTTTTGCTATTCATTGCTGTCACTATTTTGTTGATTTTCATAATAGTAATGATTCATTTTGTAGGCACTAGGATAGATTTTTGATTTTAATATAATTCTTCAAAATATATCTATGATTTCCTTGTGTTTGTGAGTGTAACATTTCATGCTGAAACAGTTTTTGGGTTCCACTATCTCTGTGATATCTCACAGGATTGATTGCTACCTACAACGCATCTCAGTCTAGTGGTGCTCAGTGGGTTTTTGGGTGGTTGCAGTCGAACTAAGTTTCATTCTCGGGTTGTGACATTAACAAAGCCCTTAGTTCCAGGGGGTCTAGAAAGCCTATTACTGGGACATGTTTTTGAAAAAAAATCCAGAAAGCATATCACCATCCTTGTCTTAGAGATGTACAGTAGCTGCACATTGCTATCATGTCATTATCTGTATGAAACATGCATTGGCTGTTTTATTTTTGTATACAATTTTTGATATAACACTAAATTAAAAAAAACTCGTGCCAAAAAAAGTTGCTTTGTGATTACTGATTACATTGATAAACTTATTTATTGTAATTAATGGTCTGGGGTTCTCCTTATATGCGCTAATAATCTGGACTGAACCTGAAGACTTGTTAGACAAATCCGCAATGAATGGAAGCATCCTAGTTTGCAACTGTGAGTCAATGCCTGCGCCTTACGCCATCTGTCAGCTGTGAGTAGCGTTGTTTTTTGCTGTTTCATAAAAAGGGAGGATAGGCTTGTGTAAGAAAATGCCTCTCTTTGCATAATCACTTTGTTCTGGATTGATGCTGCTGTTTTTTTGCCTCTGTGCACTGGGACTCTGTTCACTAGTGGCCTGCAGCCTATATTGTGCCACCACTAAAGTGACAATGCAAACATAAATACAGGCCTTCCACCAGTATCCTAGCTGAACAGGTTTAAACTTTAAATTCAATATGTCAAAATAAGCCCTTTTGACAGGCCAAAACCACCCTTTCAAATATTAAACCACCCCCTAATTAGGCCTTGAAGACACATATGGTAGAGTGCATCCTATTTAACAAGTATAACCAGTAAAAGTGCATTGTTAAACATGTCCTTACCTTGACAATGCCCTAAAAGCTATTTTCACCGTAGCAGGGAGTAGCTGTTCCATAGTATAGTATTGGGAGTTAGTATGACATTTTCATAAAGGTATCTTTGCATAGGAACCAGATAAAAAAGTTCATCCTTCAAAATTTTTAAATATTTGTTACAAATCCAGTTCATTAGTATAGTCAGATTTGCAACAAATATTTAAAAAAAGTTACTTTTAAAGTCACTTTTAACCTGCTTAAAGTCTCTAAAAGTCGATGTTCCTGCACGCCCAACTTACTCATGAACTGCATAGTTCCATGAAGGAGTGTGAACTGGCTCCCAAGGCTATGAAAAAGGCCTTGGGTGTAGGGAGAGGTTCACCTTCTTGTGACAGAATGGCATGGGGGCTGTGCCCAGCTCCTTGCATATCTTCAATTGATACCTACCTTCTCACCGGCAGATGTAGTTCACACATGGGGCTTCTAAGCAGTCATGCTCCTATCCCAATGGGAGAGGACCTGCCCCCAAAACCAGCTTTGAGTGGCTCCAGTGGAGGGGTTACTCATATCCTTGGCCACACCTCTAGGGTGGACCCGTTAGCTCTGTAGAGGGAAGGAAAGTTTCAGCCATGTTGCTTCTGGGTAAAAATGCCTAATGTGGGACTGTTTGCTGTCAGGCAATCAGGAACTGTACCAAAGGTGTTTAGGGTTGCCCTTGGGAACCTTTTCCCTATTAGTCAGGGAGGGGGCAGGAGCCACCCTTCCCATGAGCTAGTGTAAGCAAGGCATAAATGTGGCTCCCTTGGCACCTTCTTTGGAACACTACTTGACTTGTAGAAGACATGAGAAGGACTGCACCTGCTGTTGCGAACCCTAAGAGGTGGACCTTATCCCACTTGTACCCAGGACAAAGAAGTTAATGCCAAGGGTCACTTAGCTAACCTCCCTTTAAGGTACAGGGAGACACAAGCTGCAAGAGGCCTACTTTCTTGCAACTGGACCTGCACTGCACCCTGCTGGTTGCTTCTGGTGGAGTGAGTCCTGACACCCAAGTGTGTTCCTAAGGTCCTGGAACCCGTGGCTGGTATCAGAATGTATTCCTCCTGCCTAATCTGAAAAGCTGAGACTTAAAATCTGTTTTGAAACTTTTTGCCTGGAGAACTGTCATACGACCGGGGGCCAACTTGTCAGCTGATCCTCCGGGAGATGCTCTGCCAGTGGGCCTGAATTTGTCACAGCTCCCGCTATGTTCTTCTCTGCAACAGTGAATCAAATTTAGCTGGCCCGAAGCAAACAGGTAACTGACAATGTCAAGCCCTCTTTGGCTACAGCCTGCAGCATTGTCACGTAAGGAAAATGCGAATTCATAATAACAGTCTAAGCCCGAAGGTAGAAATCTTAATGAAGCCTGATGCCAAGCAGCATTCAATATGCATTGATGACTTCCTGAGCATGAACTCTAGATTTTTCTTGCTTTGAAGTGTTGCCATATTTGTCAAGGGGAGATCCAGCTTGCTGACTTGCCCCACTGAAGGCCCTACCTTCTCTGGAATTTCCTAATCCGGTAAAGTAGCTTTCCGACATGGAACAAACGCAATCTGTATATCCAATGCAGTCCACCTTACACCTTACCCTTGTCTCGGCGTAGTGCAACCAGTTGTCCGTGGTTGATTCTTTGCACTTTTTGGTGCTATGTTTATTTAATAATTTGCACATTTATACCTTTAGCTCTCCTTATTGGATTTTTCTCTTTTTGGTATCATTTTGTTCAATAAAATATTCTCTATTTATATAAATTGAGAAGGGATTTTTTATGTGTTTTGTTTTCAACTTTTGTTTTGATACATCTAAACTGTTTACATATATTGTTAAGCTGAGCTTGTCTGCACTGTGCCATAGCCACCAGCGGTTGAGTTTTTGTTTAAATTACTGAAACCATTACTGGACCTAACAAGGATAGTGACATTATTACTTGTGTTGGACTACCAGCCAGCCCATCTAATCATCCATTTTCTCACAGGTGAATGTTCACCACAACTGTGATCTCTCTACAGCATTGTGATATTGCTTAGCTATGTTGACGTTACTGTTTACATCTCAAATGACATCATTGATGACAACACTGATAAAATTGTAGTCATATGAAGCCACAAAAAACCTACATTAACCTGTGCTTAACCCTCTGGTAGCTTGGCATACGACAGTCAGGCTTTATTTAGAGGCAATGTGTACAGAATGTATGCAGCACTTCAAACAATATTAAAGTGAATGCACAACACAAGAATAATCTAACACCAATTTAGAAAAATAGATCACTTACACATATCTATGTAAACAATATCGTTTGATACAAATATCATGTCAAAAATATTGTGTATCAAAATATCGTGTACCTGTACTGATAATGGTAAGAACAAAACTATCACAAATACAATATTGTTTAACACTAATATAGTCCAAAAACATACAATTGTATTTTATTATATATAGTTTAAAGTAATAAATCTTAAATATTGTAGTATGCAACATTAATACAGTGTAAATTACATAAATGTCATTAGTACGTAATGCTATATATATTTACTTATACAAACACACACATATATATTTGTGTAGGTGCATGAGTATATATATATATTTATAGAAATTTCATTGAAAAAAAAGGTTACAGGAACGTCACAGTTAGGCTCAGATTTCACTTGCACAAAACCAGTGAAATTCAGCAGTTACAGTTACCTGAGCTGACTATAACTTACGCCCCCCGCAATGCACTGTATATGACTTCACATATTACATCACTCATGACATGGTCAGTGATATCACTCATAGCATCTCAAATGACATCACTGATGACATCATCTGCTCACACAGCCACATAACCACTCAAATACCCACTTACAGACCCATGCAACCACTTTCACACCCAATCACACACTCACACATCCACTCACACACCTACTTACAGATCCATGCAGTCACTTACACACCAACTCACACAGTATGGAAAGTGTTGGACTTTGGAAGCATTATATTTTACTATTCCTACTTCAGTCACTGCAAAGGTAGGGAAAGTGTTGGACTTCTGTGAGGTTACATTTACTATTCCCACTCCAAACAGGGGAACAGTAGAGAACGTGTTGGGATTCGTAGACGTTAGAATAACTATTTCTACTCCATTCAGCACAACAGTAGGAAAAGTGTTGTACTTCAGAGGGGTTGAATTTACTATTCCTACTTCAAAAGGCACAGCAGTAGGCAAAGTGTTGGACTTCAGAGGGGTTAGATTAACTATTGCCACTCCAAACAACTCAACAGTAGGGAAAGTCTTAGACTTTGGAGGGTTGAAATTTACTTTTCCTACCTCAGTCAGCACAACAGTATGGAAAGTGTTGGACTTCGGAGGGGTTAAATGTTCTATTACCACTCCCACTTGTTTTTTGTGGCCATATGAATATAAAATCAGACGCTGCACAAACGCTGCAGCTTTAGGTGACTCACGCTTTGCTCCTGATCATTGAAACCCGATTTTAGAATCTTTTTGAATATTTTTAGAATAGTTAAAATGAATGTTGTGTTGTGCTAATTGAAATTACCTGACACTCGAATATTTGCACTTTACTTCGAAGGTGGGAGCAGCTAAAATGTTTCTGCACTCTGCTTGTACATTTTTTGTTGTTGGAGGCATTCTAGAGGTGCCATTTTGGGTAGTACACTCTCTAGTTTTTTGTGGCTATTTTAACATAAAATTTGACTCTATGCAGATGCAGCAGCTTTAGGTGACTTGTGCTTTGCTCCTAATCATTGAAACTTGATGTTAGAATATATTAGAATCTTTTTAGAATTGTTAAAATGAATGTTGTGTTGTGCTAATTGAAATTACCTGACACTCAAGCATTTGCACTTTACTTGGGAGGTGGGAGCAACTAATACGTTTCTGTGCTCTGCTTGGCCATTTGTCTTTGTTGGAGACATTCTAGAGGCACCATTTTGGGTAGCATGCACACTAGTTTTTTTGTGGCCATTTGAATATAAAATCAGATGCTGCCCGCATTGAATGCGTGCCTAAGGCAAGCACTTCTGGAACTATCAGCATTCCAGAAGCAGCCAGAGCCAACCACTCTGCCCATGGCCCCGCAGAGGGTGGACCATGTATTTATTTTAACGGGGATGAGTTACTGGATTTGGCTTCAACTTTAAAATGTACTCCTCACTGTTCTCCACCTGCATTAAATGAGGGCTTTGTATGTGCAGGTTGCAGATAGCATCTGAATTCCCCTTCATAGACTAATGCAACTAATGAGACTGGGTGCAAAAGTGATAGAAACAAGCTATTTTCCGCAGCACTTATTAATGTGCATTTAGAAACATGATGTCAATATTTCAAGTTTTCTGAAAGAGTAGAAGCCCTACATATTGTTTATGACTGAGACGTGGCTATCTGATAACCCCATAATAGCCACACCCATTCCTAGGGGCTACAAAATGTACGGGAAGGTTTGCCCTGGGGGTAGAGGAGGAGGTGTGGCGATGGTATGTAAGGAGTCATATGAATGAGCTTCTATCCCTATTGAGGATTTGGAAGATGCAGAAATGTTGGGCTTCTGCCTCTCCTTGACGCCCCACCAATCACTCAGTGGGGTATTAATTTACGGACCGCTGGGCAATGCAGGCTCTTTTCTTAAATCTTTGGGCAATGCGCTGACTCACTGGGCTCTAAGGTTAGCACACTGTATAATGTTGGGAGATCTTCACTTGCACATGGACTAAAAAGGTAATAGTGAGGTGTCCTCGTAGTTAGACACAATGGCTTCATTAGAACTTTTCTCAGTATGCATTTAGCTCAATGCATAAAGCAGACCATGTGCTTGACCAAATTCTCTCCAACATTAGTTTACATGTTGACGAACCTGTGCCACTAGTCTGGACAGGAGGAAGATGCCTGCACGTTAGACAGCTGGATTAGAAACACCTCCAATAAGTTAGCCCCGATCCCCTCACACACTCCTAGTGGCAACAAACCTTCCAATCCCTGGTATAAAGCGAATTTCAGGACTATGAAGAAAAACTGTAAATCCTTAGAGAGGCAGTGGCAGAAAAAATAATCAAATGATGATCAAATCATCTATTAAGCAGCTCTAAAAGAAAGATATCACACTCGAGTTCGAGCAGCAAAATGAGTGTACTCTGAGGAGAGGATAGAGTAGGCAGGCAATAAAGTGAGGGAAATCTTCAAACTGGTCAAACATGTTTTGTCTTCGGAAGCTTGCGCCAGATCACAACAATCCACTGTGAATTGGTGCGCTCAGCTGGCAACCTACATCCATGACAAGATTACAACTATTCAAGCCAGCCTAGCCCTGGGGACTCACATGGTGGAGAGCCAACTGGGGATGATATGCTCTAGCGCAGCCTCACCCACTTTGGTCTCACTGTTAAATTTTCAATCCATCACTTTAGAAGAATCCTTGAGGGCTCTATGCTGACCCCTGCCCACCTAAAATACTAGCGAGGGGTGCAGCACTCATCAATGCGATGGCTAATAAGGTGCTGAACAGGTCATTATCTTTGGGGTGGAAGCAGGCTATAATCCTTCCCCCTGTTAAAAAAGCCCACAGCGAACCCCACGAAGCAATCCAACTATAGGCCAATTTCCCTTGCCTCGAAAAGGCTGTTAACCAACAGCTGTCTCAGTGTCTTGAGACCAAGTAGCTTCTCCATTCCAGCCAGTACTGAGACTGCATTGATTGATGTAGCTGAACATATTAGAGGTACCTTGGATGTGGGTGGAAAGACCGTTTTGATTATGTTAGATCTGTCAGCTGCCTTCAGTAGGGTTCCTCCCTCAATGTACTTAGATCACCTTCTAGTCATTGTGCTAGGTGGAATGACCCAAAATTGGATAGCTTTTTTCTTGATGGAGAGAGGACAGGAAGTATTGGTTCCCCAGATACTCTTCAGGAGCTTTCGAGTTGACAGTAGGAGTGCCGAAGGGGTCAGCTTTGAGCCCCACTTTATTTAATACATACCTGACTCCTCTAGCACAGTTGGTGAAGGCCTGGGGTAAAGAGGGTCACTTACACCAACGATACGCAGTCATTGTTTACTTGTGGGAGGGGTAGAGGAGATTGGCGGAGAAACAAAAAAAACTGTCTTTTCTCTGTCTTTCATTGGATGTCATTAAAACAATGAAAATGCAATGCAGAAAAGACAGAATTTATTCTTTGGCCCTAATCCCCCAGACTGGCAGATGCTATGGCTCAAGGATGCCGGACCCACTGGGCCTCAGGGGGGGAGCAGTCAAAACTGTGGGCATCAAATTTGATTATGCTTTGTCTTTCCAGCGACAGATGATGTTAGTGGTCGGAACTTGCAAAAGGGCACTTGTGGTCTTTGAAAAAGATGCTTACACTATCTCTCTCTTTCAGCAAGAAAGGTAATGATCCATTCACATATAACATTGAGATTGGACTATGGAAATGCCCTATACTAAAAGGACTCTAGGGCAATCTGGTTAACAAGCGGTTCAAAGCATGGCAGCCCGTACTCTACTTAACCTTCCCCTAAGAACACACGTGTCTTCGCATCTGCGTGCACTACACTGACTGCCAATAAAGAAGACAATTCTTTAAAAACGTTAGTCCTAGTCCACAGAGCCTGGCACCATTTTGGGGCAGGCTATCTTAGAGCTAGATGCAGCTTCTTTGCCCCCTCCAGAAATCTACGGTCAGCCCTTGGCCACCTGGCAAGGATCCATAAGGACCGGCACAAGAGAATGGGCAGAAGGACCCTTTCCTATCTGGGATCAGTGGCCTGGAATAAACTCCCTTTGGATCTACATCCAGTAACATCCTCTGACCTTTTAAAAACATTGAGAAGACATGGTTCTTTCATCAAGAATGGTTGCAGTGATAGGTTACTAACAGAGATCACAGCTGAGGAAATGAATCAATGCGTGATGTCTTCACCCTCTGCCAAAGCATGTGGGTGTGATGGGATTTCCATAGAGTTTTATAAACTTTTTCTACCACAGCTCGGCTCTTTTCTGAAAGTATTTTTTAATGAAATCTTCAAAGGAGAAACGATCCCGGCCTCTTTTACGCAAGCGGTGGTAGTCAGTTTTGTCAAAAAAGGCAAATCTGAGGATGAGGTCAATTCTTATCGCCCGATAAGCTTACTTAATAATGATTACAAGATCTTTTAGAGATTTTGGTAAATCGCCTATCTCAAGTCTCGTCCTCTGTGGTACATAGGGATCAGAATGGGTTTACTCCAGGCAGGCTTCTAGCTACTAATACACACTTTCTCTGTCAATCAATCGATTATTTTAACACCATTAAATCCAAAGCAGTCCTTATGATGTTGAATGCGGAGAAAACGTTCAACAGAGTTCAGTGGAATGTACTATTCTCTATTTTAAGAGGATTTGCGATTCCATCTGAATTCTGTCGAGCAGTGGAAAATCTAGGTGCTCAGGTGTCCATAGTTATAAAAGGTAATAAGTTCGGCGACATTGCAAATAGCCGGGGGATGCAACAAGGCTGCCCCCTTTCTCTAATACTTTTTCGCCAATTTTTAGAACCTTTAGCTTGCGCAATAAGACCGGATCATTCTATCTTACCCCCGATTCCTGGCTCTGCCAAATTGAAGTTGTTTGCCGATGATCTGGCTCTATATCTGGCAGCTGAAGAGGATAATATCCGGCACATTCTAGACAAAATAAGTGAGTTTGCAGCTATTGGAGGTACAAAATAAATCATGCTAAGTCAGAGGCTTTCCTTTTTAATTGCTCCCCAGCTATTCTTCCTCTCTCAATGCAAGGACGACTCCTAAGGTTCCATTCCGTAAGATATTTGACTATTATTGTTACAGCCTACTTAGAAGACTTCTTTTTGCTCAATTTTATTCCTACTTTCTTTAAAATGCGTAATTTGTTATCACAATGGAAGGACCCCCTCTCACAATTATGGGTCTCGTAGCTCTCATTAAAATGAATATACTACCCCTGGTTTTTTTTTTATTCTCCAATTTGATGGTCACGATCCCTCAGTCCTTTTTTGAGAGAATCAACTCTGAAATAAGAGGTTTTATATGGCAAGGCAAGAAACCAAGACTGAAGCTAGAGATCCTACAACTAGATGTCGGGAATGGGGGCCTTGCACTATCCAACTTACAACTGTATTATCAATCTTCATTAATTGACTGGTTAAAATATAGCTGCTTAGAAGAAACGACTTCTGACAACTTCTATCTGGATTCAATGCCAGGGTAAATGGAGATTGATCTTGTTCCTTTCCTGTGAATTCCTAAGCTTCCGAAGAGATCACGCTATAAATTCCCAGGATTATAGCTTCTCTGTTTCAAAAGATCTGGGAGACATTTGATATCCCTTGGCTACATCCACAGCTGAGATTAGCGGAATGCCTCTCCCTGGGTCTTCACATGTCTATTCTGACTTGTTATCTCTGGAATAATTCAGGTTTCTCAAACTTCAGTATTTTTTCTAAAATAACAGATTGAGAACTTGGCAGGAAATTAGGGAACACAACATTAAAAAGAGGACGTCTCTTTTTTTCAGCTTTTTCCAGAGAGCTTTTGTTCAGGTTTAAGGAATTTGGACAGCTGCAAAGGTCTACTACTAAGCAGAGCTCCTTTTATACACAGAGTTAGGGGAATTGTCAATTGGTATAAACTGCTTAATTCCACTCAGAACGATCAAAGAGTTTTAAGCCACCTAGAAAAAATCTCTAAATCAGTTGGCTGCCACCTCAATTTTCAGCAGTGGCAAAGCTTTATAAAATGAGCTACAAAGCAGGAAGAACAGCTAACTCACGGAGGATGGCGTTTTTTAGTAAATGGCTGATTTATCTTACTCTAGCCACACTCCATAAAATGTATCCTGCTGTAAATTCTCGATGTTTTAGATGTCATCAGGCTTTAGGAGATTGGCTACATGTGGGATTTATTTGCACCCAGATTACAAGCTTTTGGGAAAATGTATTTTCCGAAGTAGGAAGAATAGTGGCAATTGAACTTCCTCCTGATGCTTCTACAGCTCTTTTAGGTCAAGCAGAAGCTTGTAATCTACTAACTTTACCACAACACCAATTTATTTTTATCTTCACCTTGGTTGCTAGATCATTAATTTTGGCAAATTGGAAATCAGCAGTAATTCCAACAATCTCTCATTGGTTTAATAAAATGAATGTCATTTTTAATCATGAAACTATTTATGCTAAAAGGGTGGGCTCTGTAATTAGATTAAATAGAATATGAAAAGAATGGAATTCTTTTTTTTCTTCTTCTCTTTTCTTCCCCTTCTTTTTGCTTAGAGGAAGACTAGCTCATTAAGCAAGGTCAAAGTAGATATTAGATATACTATTATACTATTAAAGTAAATCCATGAGTATTTTTTAAGGTTCCTATATGTCTAATGTATGGATTTATGACATGTAATTCGATCTCTGTATGCACTTTATGTAAATCTCGAAGAAGTAATATAAAATGCCTTATTTTAATGCTACATTGAAAATAAAAAAAATAAAAAAGAATAGTTGAGGTGGTTGCATTTGCAGTTACTGAAAGAGCAGCACTGGTACACTACTGTGAGTAGCTGTGCGCTTTAGAAGTCTCATTTCATTTATTCAGTCTTAACAGCAGTAAGGAAAGCTTTCAACTTTGGAAGGGTTATATTTACTGTTCCTACTCCAGTCAGTGTAACAGTGGGGAAAGTGTTGGACTTCAGGGGGGGTCGTATTTAATATTTCTACTCCAAACAGCACAACACCCACAAAAGTGTTGGTATTTAGAGGGGCTACATTTACAATTCCCACTTTAAACAGCACAATAATAGGAGAGTGTTGCACTTCGGAGGGGTAAGATTTACTATTCCCAATCCAATCTGTGCAACAGTAGGGAAAGGGATGGACTTTGGAGGGATACGATTTACTATTCATTCTCCAGTCTGTGCAACAGTAGAGAAAATGGACTTCGAAGGGGTTATATTTACCATTCCCACTCTAGTCTAAGCAACAGTAGGGAAAGGGTTTCACTTCAAACACATTACACATTTGATTACCCAATTAAACAATTTACATAGAACATAATCAATTAAAAAAGAATTTATAATTAATTATTATTTACTCAACTTCCCAATCTATTCCCCTACAAATCTAGCAGCCCAAACCTAAAATAAAACTAAAATAAATATGTCATAATAAATACATAATTAACAATTAATAATTCATTGAAAATTAATAATTACTTAATTAAATTCCTGCCCTATACTCTTACAGAACCAGCAACTTGTACCTAAAATGTATAAGTATTATACAGTTTACATAATTGATAAAATAATTAAGTAACAAGTAACAATCAATTGTTATTTACTACTTAATAAAATATTCACCGTAAATGCCTACAAACCCAGCAACCCACACCTAAAATATAACAAAAATATGAAGTATGAGACAATTTATATAATAATCAATTAAATAATGAATTAATTATTAATAATCAATTGTTAATTAATTATCACGTTATCAACTCTCCACCCTATAGCCCTACAGCCTACTAACCTACACCTAAAATATATCTAAAATATATGGCTATTGCACTATTAATTATCAATCAAATAATCAATTCTAAATTAATAATTTTTGGTTAATTAATTATTGCCTAATTAACTTCCCACAAGTTCAGGCTGACTATGAAGGAGCGCGGAACAGATATAGGGACAAGGTTAGTCTTGCTGAAAGAGTTACCTATGATTGTGCAGCACAAAATGTTGTGTCAGCAGGGGAGGGGGCCACGAGGAGCAGGGAGGCTGTCACGGATGATCACTAATGTAGCATGAAGAGCATGCCGGGTGTTAAGGAGGATGGTCGCTGCAGTGCAAAGATCCTGTTGAGCGATGCGGTACAGGTGGTACCACTTTTCTGGGGACTTACACATAAATTAAATAGGCCAATTTGGTGTAAGCCAGTTTTACCACGTTTAAAGGGAAGAGCACAATCAGCTTAGCTTAAAAAAATAACCAGTCTAAAAAAGTCAACAAAGATTTTTCTGAATCAAGATTGGTGAAGCCAAAATGTTTGGGTGTGGCCATGCAGAGAGGGCTATGTCCAACACAAAGCCAAAACACAAAGCATGAAAAATACCAAACCGATTTAGAAATGTAGCGTCAATTTTAATAAACGCCAATAAGGGGAATAGGAGAAATGAATTTTTAAAATTCAGAGTTCAAAATAGCACAAAGATGCGTTAAGCTCCAATCACGGTCATCCCAATTTCTCACACTTTGTAACTCTTTTGGAACTGCATAAATACTTAACACCTTGCCTCTAAGTTAAATCTGTCTACTGTGTGCCATAGCTACAAGGGGGTTAAGCTCAGGTTAATTTAGTGACTTAAATGATTCATCCTAACAAGGATTCTGGTTCTAACTTGATGTGGGCACCTACCCCTCTCATCTAATACCCTGATATCTTACATGAGTTAGCAGGAAAGCAATTAAACAAAACAATGGGTCATTTATTGATATAACACATACGCCTTATATCCAATATTCCAATATATGTAAATATGGTAAATAATTAATAACAAAATGATGAGGATTGTTGCAAACAGAAAGAGCTGTCTATGGCTGTCAATGTTCATGTAGCAGAGGATGTTACAGGCTTTGTGTAGGTCTCAGTACTGGAATAACAGAGAGTGGATATGCAGGGCAAGAAGGAGGTGCTTAGCCAGCATGGGAATTAGGACTGAAACAGTGGTGTGTTCTTGCGGTCACATTTGAAAGCCATTACTGGAGTTGGCTATGTTCAAGTGCTACAAGAGAGGATGAAGCTATCTGTAAGGATTAACGGTATGTGTGGGTCTCAGGAGAGAAATGGCAAAGCATAGTACACTGTGAAACAGAGTTACATTGGATGTTCTCCCTATGTCCAAATGGTGAATGAACATTAGGTGGTGCAGATTAGTAATGTGTTGCAATTTCATAAGAGAGAGTGTTTGTGTGTGGGTGTGTGTGAGAGAGACAGAGAGAGAGAAAGATCTGGATAGATAGATAGATAGATAGATAGATAGATAGATAGATAGATAGATAGATAGATAGATAGATAGATAGATAGATAGATAGATAGATAGATAGATAGATAGATAGATAGATAGATAGATAGATAGATAGATAGATAGATAGATAGATAGATAGATAGATAGATAGATAGATAGATAGTCTCAGTAGTGGAGTAGTAGGGATATTGCAAGTCAGCCTTGTGGTGAAGTACAACATAAATGAGATACACTGGCAGTGGTCTGCGCATGTTCAAATGCTGAAAAAGCGCAATGGAATTAAGTTGCATAGAAAGATGTGTATCTAGGGTGACCACCTCACTCCAGATCATTACGGTCACTGTCCCCAGTCCTGGACTTTTCAACTAGAAATCACTGATTATAGTACATTGCTGAGCAGTGTTTTGGGTTACACTACTTCAATAATATGGCCTTTTCTTGTCAGATTTGAAGATGGATGAACGGTGGCAGATCAGGATATTATGTGTTATGCTGAAAAAACAAGATAGAGATCTATTGGAAGAGCACATCACCACTGCAGTGGCAGATGGAGTAGAAAATAAGTAGTGGTGTATATAGGAAGAGCTGCATGGTGATATCAATGGTGGACTAGTGGGGGTGATTTAAGATAAGAATATAGATGCATTAAGAGAGGTAAGTGGGCCTCTACTTATATAATAGTTGGTGATTGAATGAAGTTGAAGAACTGCATGTTAGTATCCAAACTGACTAATATTTTGATTCCATTTCTGCACTACACTCCTACATAAATATATCTAGGTGTGATTGGCTCTAGTTACACCAACATTAATGGAATGCAGCCCTTCAGGTAAATAATAAGGTGCATTAGTAGAGGTTTATGTTGTTCTCAGTATTGAAATAGCAGTGAATCATTTAGGTCATAAGCAAGCTGAATCAGCAGTTTAGTTGGGGTGGCATTACTGGAATAGCAAGGGCTTCATCAGGGCAGGAGTGCTTTAGCTGATCAATGTGTGATTCTCTGCACTGTGTTATATCTATAGTCCTGTCCATAATGTGAAACAGTGCAGACCAGCACAGAACAAGAGAAATATCAAGGGGGTGCTCCATCATTTGCATTGACAGAAATCTTCCTTAGCCTCCTTCGGATAACTGCAGGGCATGTAGCAGGCCATTAATGGTGTGCAGTGGCAATGCAGAGATGTGTGCAGATCCTCGTTTTGGAATAGTAGGGAGAGCTCCAGGCGGTGTCTGAGATGCATCAGGAGAGCGGTGTGTGGATGTCAGCGCTGCAATGCCACTAATGCTGAAACACATTTCTTAGGTGCATTTGAAGAGCCATATGCTGTTCCCAGTGCTATAATGGCAGAGAAGGGTAAGGTTTCAAGTTGAGGGGCACTGCCTGGTCTGCGTAATGGCATATGGGAAGCTGCATCTGGAGCGGGAAAGTATTTATAGCATAACTTTGACCGAAGGACAGTATTACTTACCAAGAAAAGCAACCAGCAAGTTAAGAAGAATCATATTGTGTCCTCAGCAGTGGACCTGAAAAATACAAGACACTTGAGAATGAGGTGCAAAGCAAAGGAAATACGATTTGTGACATACTGCATACATGCCGCTGTTTGCTATACGTTCATTCATTTGCATACACAAACTAATGGTGTTTGCTTGATTGGTTGATGCATTATCTACAGTTCAATATCAAACTTAAAATTGTTCATACATAGTGCAAAACCAGTATTTGTTTTCCAGCTTCACACATTGCCACAAACAACCGCTGGACGTTTGTTTCCATTTTTTCCCCAACAGACATGTATTTATTTTGGTGAAACCTTGCCCAAGAAAGAGGGCTGCATGTCCGGGGTCATTTAAAAACAATGTGTCTGCTTTTCGATGTAGTTTCAAATTTAAGTGTACACAAATATATTTTAGGGACAGGAACGACAATTTAACTGCAAACTGACAATTTAACTCTTTTAGAAGTAAGCAGAAAGCACAGTTCCAAGTAAGGCATTTTCAGAATGAATTGGGGTTCGCTTTTTTCGGTCTCTAATAGGGCACTGTGATGCTAAAAAGGCTGAGTACAGACAAATAGCCCGGCCGCTACCTTTGTGTGCCTTCAGCGGAGCACCTTTGTGCGCATGTGGTTTGGGCGACATCGTGAGCAACGATAATGAAGGCGCAAATCATCTCGGAGCTAGCAGGCGAATATAATTACAGCACAATGGCAGCCAGAGACAGTGTGTGCCACTGTTCCAATGAGGTCTGACTTCTCTTTGTGTCCCTTCCATCATTGCATATTCAGAGATTTGTTTCTGTTATTTGTGTTGTTACTGTCCCTAAATAACATGTGGCTTGTTTTACCTTCAATCCCGAAGGTTTGCAAGTTCATGATAAAAACATTTGAGCGCGGGTGAAACTGTAGTAAACACATCGGAAAACCTATTACTGAGAGACACTTCTGCAGTTCGAAATCATTTATTGCAAACGTATTTTACATTACAAGAGGAACCTGGAGAAAGGAACTGAACCAGGTACACAACCAACAATAACTGCCCAGCACCAATCTTGAAACTTTACACACCAGCATTCAGAACGTTACATAGCTCACATTCTACTCTACAACACCAACAGCAAGCACATGACACTTAAGACACAACATAACTTGTCCCTTTAACACAACCCAACAATAAAACTTGCCGCTTACATTGACAACAGAAAGAAAGAAATAGCCATAATGTTCTTGAAAACTTGAAAAAGCTAAAAAAAAAAACCCATTCAGCTGTTCTAAACTAGTGTCCTCTCCAGAAAGGACTTATTTAGTTAGGAGCACATCTCCATAGCATCTTCTTTTGTTGAATTGTAACTGCTTCTCCTTCAGAGCCTCTCTTTGGTGCTTCCAGCTGTATGTTCTGAGAAAAGCTCCAACCATTCTGATTGCCTCCCTTCATTTCTCCTTTTTTGGTTTAACTTTGGCACTTTTCTTTATTCCACTATTTTATCTGAGTCCAAGTACACTATTGGCTAAGTGACCCTCCTCACGCTTTCCACAGGGCAGAAAATAGGCCTCCCTCAAAACTACTTTGGGCTTTCTTAACTCTTAAGATTTGACACAAATTAATTTCCATCTCTTTTACACCATACATGCTATCATACCGTTCCTTATTTTTCCTCTATACTACCCGCATATTTTGCTTCATTTTCTCACTCACACACTTCGAATACTCCAGAATTCCCTTCTCCAAAGACATGCAACCAAGTTCCAGCCTCTCAACATCTGAGATGGAGACACATTTGTGGAAGAAGGTGACATATTCCTATATGCTACTAACATTTCTCTCAATCGCTCACCCAAATTTAATTCATTAGCAATTGCTAACATTGCATATCCTCCAACCAATTTGTTAGCACCTTCATCAGCGATTTCACTTGATGTTTATGCAAATTGATCCATTTATGCTCAATTCCATACTTATCCAGAAACGTTTTACTTTTTCTGAAACAAATTGTCCCTCACAATTTGAAGCTAGTATCTTGGGTACCACCTCAGGTGCAAAAAGTTTTTCGAAAAATATAATCGCAGTATGTGTATATTTGCATTCAGTTCCACAAGAAATTATACTTCAATCAAATTGGAGAAAAAATCAATTACAATTAAAGAATATTTTCACATTCCCTGCAATTTAAAAAATGGTCCTAAGTAGCAAATTCCTTGACCTAAAGCTCGCTTGATATGTCCACCATCAAGTTTGATTGTTTTCTACGTACTAACCCCTTTTCTTACATTAAGTCACCCCCACATGTTTTTCTTGAACTAAATCCACCACTAACGTCTAACCACAACTGATAAAACTAATTTACTACCACTCATTAGAAACCATCCTCTAATGACATTTTTCTTTCAATGTATCTGAAAGTGTGAAAATCACTACACTATGTTCTCCCTCCAGGTCAGTCTCACTGCATATATACAATCACCTTACACAAGGTGAGGTCTTGTTCCATTACCTTGACAAATCCCTGTTTACTTACACAACCACAGCTGCAATCACTAATGCTAATCACAAAGCACCTTTTATTCTCTGCACCCTCTTACTGCTTCTCCACTTTTTTCTTCTCTACTTCTTCATCAATTGGCAACCAAACCATACAACTTATGAATCTGCAACACACTCTATGTCAAAATTACATTCCATCAGGTGAAGCTCAAATGAATTAATATGCAGTTGCCCTTTTTGAATGCACCTTCATCCCACCAAGAATAAAAATAAGCAAGTTGTGGTTTGTTCTGATGAAGAATATGCTGCCCTGAATGTGAGTTTTAAACATGTGTACCACACATGTGGATGCCCACGATCTACTTTTCTAAGACTGACTAAGGGTTTGATTACTAGTCCAGTGGTCTTTGACTGCCAGACTCGCCATGGCACAGCAGTGGATCCTGCTGTGGTATTATTATGGGGCAGCCATTCGGACCGCTGCACCGGCTGCTCCAGGGAACTGCAGTTCCCTGGCAGCGGTGCAGCAGTCAGGGATATACAATATGCAAGGCAGGAACACCACGGTCCGCCAAACATATTACGAGTTTCCTCATCGCCAGCCTTTTTATTGTGGTGAGCCCCCTATGAAAAGGATGGTGGTGGGGAAACAAAGGGGGTCCTACAGGGTCCCCAAACCACCGCCGCCATGTGGATGCATTCAGGGAGCACAACAAGTGCCCTCCTGATGGCTGACCTCCAAGTTACAGCACGGCATGGACTTCACAGTCCACTGCTTTTGCGTTCCCATTGCAGTGTCTGTTTTCAGGGCACTGCCATGGGAATGGCAAAAGAAAAGCCTGCCAGACATGAGTTGAACTCTTAATCTGGCAGGAGGGCCATGCACGGCTTTGGCGGTGCTGTGCCAGCGCAAAGCCAGCGCTGCACCGCCAAAGTTGTAATCAGGCCCTAAGTGTTTTAATCTGTGTGAAATAAATACATTGGTGCTATAACCAGACATACCTTTGTGAGTAACAGGAGCTCCTAGCCCCTTCTCCTCTACATCCACAATAGTGTACACTAGCAAACCAAGAACAAACGGTGGCAAAATCTGTGCTTCAGCTAAGTCTTTCTTGTTCATTCTAATGCTTCAACATGCTCAACATCCCATGCAAATTCAGTATTCTTCTTAAGTAATCTTGGAAGTGACTGGTTATTTATAAACTTTACTTAAAATTCACACTGTCCAATGAAAGACATCAACTATACAATGTCTGTAGGCTCTGAAGCCTGCATGTCTTTATAACACAAGGTAAGTATATTCAAGGTAAGTGTGTGTTTGTATAATAAAATGTAGGGATTATGGGTTGGTATGGGTATTGGATGGTGATGGAGTTTTAGGGATGGGTAAGTTATTGGGTGGAAAGGGGGATTTTAGGGTTTAGGTGTGGGTAAGGGTTTTGAGTGGTAGGGGGTTGTTAGGGTTTAGCAGTTGAATAGGGGTGACGGTGTTAAGGGTGTTTTTAGGTCTTAGGGTGAGAAAGGGTACTGGGTGATAAGGGTGTTTTCAGGGATTAGGGGTTGGTAAGGGTACTAGGTGGTAAGAGTGCTTTTAGGGTTCAGGGATGAGTAAGGGAATTGGGTGGGAAAAGTGTTTTTAGGGCTTTGGGATGGGTAAGAGTACTGGTGGTAAGGTTGTTTTTTGGGTTTAGGGGGTAATGATATAGGGTGGTAAGGAATTATAGGGTTTGCACGTGGGTATGGATGTTGAGTGGTAAAGGTGTTGTTAAGGTTTAGCAGTGGAGTAGGGGTATATGGTGGTAAGGGTGTTTTAGGGCTTGGGGCCGGAAAGGGTTTTGGGTGAGAAGGGTGTTTTTAAGGGTTTTGGCTTGGTAAGCATAGTGGGCGGTAAGGGTGTTTTTAGGGTTTGGGGATTGGTAAGAGTACTGGGTAGTAAGGGTATTTTTAGGGTTTAGGGTTGCGTAATGGTATTGGTGGGAAAGGTGTTTTCAGGGTTTAGGTGTTTGTAAGGGTTTCGAGTGGTAAAGGTGTTAGGGTTTGGCGGTGGAGTAGGGGTATAGGGTGGTAACGGTGTTTTTAGGGCTTGGGGTCAGAAAGGGCACTGGGTGATAAGGGTGTTTTAAGGGGTTAGGGCTTGGTAAGGGTAGTCGGGTGGTAAGGGGGTTTTAGGGTTTGTAACATTGCTGGGCAGTAAGGGTGTTTTTAGGGGTGGGCAATGGTATGGGTGGGAAGGGTGTTTTTAGGGTTTAACAGTGGAGTAGGGGTATAGGGTGGTAAGGGTATTTTAGGGCATGAGGGTGGGTAAGCATACTAGGTGTTAAGGGTGTTTTGGGGGTTTAGGGGTTGGTAAGAGTATTGGGTGGTAATGGTATTTTTAGGGATGGGTAAGTGTATTGGGTAGTAAGAGTGTTTTTAGTGTTTGGGGATGAGTAAGAGTACTGGGTGGGTAGGGGTACTGGTTGGTATTGGTAAGAGTGTTTTATGGTTTAGGAGTGGGTACGGGCATTGAGTGGCAAGAGTTTTTGTAGGTCTTAGGTGTAGGTAGGGTTTTTGGGGTGGTAGGGTGTTTTTGGATTATTGGGTGGATAAGGATATTGGATGGTAAGGGTGTTTTTAGGGTTTAGGTGTGGGTAAGGGTGCTGAGTGGTAAGGGTGTTGTTAGGGTTTAGCGGTGGAGTAGGTTATAGGATGGAAAGGGTGTTTTTAGGTCTTAGGGGTGGGTAAGGGTATTGAATGGTAAGGGTGTTGTTAGGGTTTAGGGGTTGGTAAGGATATTGAGTGGTAAGGGTGTTTTTAGGGCTTAGGTATGGGTATTAGCTGGTAAGGGTGTTTTTAGGGTTTGTGGATGGGTAAGAGTACTAGGTGGTAAGGGTGTTTTTAGGCTTTAGTGGTGGGTAGTGGTATTGGGTTGTAAGGGAATATGGTAGTAAGGGTGTTTTTAGGGATTAGGAATGTGTAGGGGTTATGGGTGGGTAGGGATACTGGGGGGTAAGGATGTTTTAAGGGTTTAGAGTAGGATAGGGGTGGTAAGGATATTTTTTGGGTTTCCAGGTGGGTAGGGGTTTGGATTGGTAAAGGTAAATTAAAAAATGGGGTTGGGAGGATTTCTCCCAACTTTTTTTTTTAAAGTAGTATCTATATCTATATAGTATTCATATATCTCCATCCCTGTCTTTTGGGCACCCGCCGCGAGTTCGGAAGTAGGCTTTAAGTGGAAAGTTGGAGCGGATGTATTTAGCCTGACCTAACTCTGCCGACCAGGAAGGTTGTGAATTATTCAAATTCAGGGTTGCCCAGCCATTTGACGGACACCCGCGGCATGCTCTGTATTAAAACCGGCAGCAGGCGAAGGACATTTACGGCACATTGAACTGTTGAACTTTCCATGGCAGCTTTGATTAACATCGAGTTTTGGCTGGGCTGATTGGTTGTGCCTGACATCTATGTGCATCCAATAATTACACTAATTGAGCATCAAAGCCAAGGATTTTTTATATGGAATTTGTCGGATCTCCAATGACAGTCCTGGGGAGTATGCTGCCCTCCCATTGGCCAAGAATGTGGCAATTAAATTACTGAACAATTTAAACAGTGTGCCTGTGTGTCAAATGTCTTTACCACACTGAAGAAAGCATAACGCTGAAACATGTCTGCGAAGAATTAAGTTGTTGACACGTCCTGTGAGTGCACCTACAGAGCTGTAGTGGTTGTGTAACATACAGGTTCCATCCCCATCTTTTGGTGCACCCGCCGCGATTTCGGAAGCAGGCTTTTGGTGGAAAGTGGGAGCGGATGTAATTAGTCTGACTGAACCGCCGCCGACACAACTCTGCCGACAAGGAATGTCGTGAATTATTCAAATTCAGGGTTGCCCAGCCATTTGACGGACACCCGTGGCATGCTGTCTATTAAAACTGGCGGCAGGTGAAGGACATTTATGGCACATTGAACTGTTGAACTTTCCATGGCAGCTTTGATTAACATCGAGTTTTGGCTGGACCGATTGGTTGTGCCTGACATCTATGTGCATCTAATAATTGTACGAATTGAGCATCAAAGCTAAGGATTTTTTATATGGAATTTGTCGGTTCTCTAATGACAGTCCTGGGGAGTATGCTGCCCTCCTATTGGCCATGAATGCACCAATTAAATGACTGGACAATTTAAACAGTGTGCCTGTATGTCAAATGTCTTTACCGCACTCAAGAAAGCATAACGCTGAAACGCGTCTGCAAAGAATTAAGCTGTTGACACATCCTGTGAGTGCACCTACGGAGCTGTAGTTGTTCTGTAACATACGGGTTCTATCCCCGTCTTTTGGTGCACCCGCCGCGAGTTCAGAAGCAGGCTTTTGGTGGAAAGTTGGAGCGGACATATATAGGTGGTTTGGAAAAGAATATACTCCATGACAATGCTGAAATCATTTGATTCAATTGGACTCCAATATTAAATCATGTAAGGCACTTGCCCTTGTATGTATGTGTCTCTAACGGGACATCAAGATTCATTGTTTTATCTTTCATTTGTGTATTTATGTCTTAAGAAAATTATTTAAGTGTATTTATATTGACAAAGTTGAAATGAGCAATTTTAAACTAACATTCATTATGAGGAACCCAAACAGTATGCATTTCCTATGAGATAAATCAAGGGATGATACCATAGATTGCAAGGCATTTTATCTGAAGGAGCATGTTTTGAAAAGCAAAGATAAAATAACATTCCAAAAATCATAGAGGGCTCCATGGTATTATAGATGTTTTTTATATTGTTTTTTATATTGTTATTTCACTGTCAGCCACAATGAGTTAATTGAGGCAGAAGTATCTTTTAAATACACATGAAGATAGATGATGTTTCGAGAAACGTCATACTTCCCGTATAAAAGCCAAAGTCTGTTTTCCATGTCCGTAGTGAATTGGATCATGTGATTGCAGTATTCTGTTTTAAAATGCATTATGTCTAAAATGACTGCCTATGTGAACAAGGCAGGTGTGCCGAAACGCGTCAGCAAATAAACTTTCAATAAACGAGAAGACTTAATGGCAAAGTTACCCCTGTCTCGGTGTCCCTTTTCCTGGGTCTCCCTCGACCCCGAGCTCAAGGAGATGCGTTTCGGCTTCGCTGAAGCCTTTGTTAATCGATATATTTATATATATATATTTTTTTCCAAAACTTCACAACACTCCAGCTGGAGATGGTCAAGCAAAGAACGGCACACCAGGATAATACACAATTCCTTTACTGTGCACTAAGAGCAATACGATGCGTTTCGGTGTTTAGCCTTTAGCAAGTGATTTGACATTAGCGTCTCGTTGTTTTTTAGATAGATTTTCATATTGTCTAGCCACTTTCTTAGTTCGCAATTTCATTAGGTCCTGTATTGTGGCTGAGCTATACGCTTCAATATTGTCGTGTGGAACATTGGGGTTGTATTTGGATTTAGGTTTCAAGCCACTGTGACATGTTCTGTTGAATTCCAAACCATGATATTCCAGCATTCGCTCCACATTTCCCACTTACAATTTCAATTGAATGCATATTGATTATTTATCATTATCTGTGATTATCGATATATCATGCCTTTAATTATTTTTGCAATTATTGAAATTCGGTGGGAGCTCGATTATTATTAACGGAAGTGCATCGAGAATCATGCAGTATCTTTTCTATGTTGATTAACATTGATGTTTATTTCTAAGGGAAATTGCTAATGTCAAATCACTCGATAAAAGCTAAACGCCGAAACGCGTCGTCTTGCTCTTAGTGCACAATAAAGGAATTGTGCATTCTCCTGGTGTGTCGTTCTTTGCTTGACCATCTCCAACTGGAGTGTTGTGAAGTTTTGGGAAAAATACGTTGCGGCTGCTCTGGCCGCGGAGCTGGCACCGACACCGTGGGATTGGTGAACCACGAAACACAGTAGTTTGGGACAATATATATATATATATATATATATATATATATATATATATGTTTCACACATGTTATAGTTAGCTGGACATTTCACTCGTGAAAAACCATTGAAATTCCCCCGTTATAGTTAGTGCAGGCAACTATAACTCACGCGACCGCAATCCTCTGCTGATGACGTCAGATATTACATCACTGTATTTAGACACTTATTTACCCATGTCTTCTTCCATTAATTTTTAGCTATACATATATTACAAATATTTTTTTTTCAGAAAGACACATATGTCATCAGTGATGTAATATCTGACGTCAACACCACCCCATCATCAAAGAAATCACCCAGCCATGTGATACCCAATTTCTGCAGCGCTTTGGTGACCTCCGGCTGAGTACCCGTTGGGAACCACTTACACCATTGTAACAGTATTAAAGGAGAGTATAAGAGCGACCCGCCTGTTTCTCCAAGAGGCACTTCCAAGGATGAATAGTGGCGTGTATAGAGTCCAAGACTCCATCTCTTGGGCTTGTAGAAAATCAGGTGGGACAGGGGGAACGGATCAGCAACCACACTTTCAATGCGATAGTGTGGAATGTCCTCTGGACCGTGGATCCAGACATGTGAGGCATGAGTATAGCTCTAGATCGGGAGCATTTAGTCCCCGGCAGAGTAGGGCAATGTCAATGTTTCCCATCTGACCATGGGGTGCTTACCTGCCCACAAAAGACTGATCATTAGGGTCCTGATTAGGTTAAGTGTGCGTGTCGGAAGAGCAATGGGTATATTTGTAAAAAGAAAAAGAAATCGGGCAGAACAACCATTTTCATCATAGATATACGCCCCATTAGCCTGCTGTCCTTTCAAAGGCATTCCTGCCTTGCAGCCTGTATTTAAAAGTAAATTCTCACAATTGGTATTGACAGACCGTATAAGTCCCTAGTATATAATATGGCTAGGGGGTTCAAACTACCTATAAGTCCCTAGTATATAATTGGGCATAGAAGTTGAGAGGCCCAGCAGATTTCCCGCACTTTCATGTGTGCACTTCTGAGTGCCTGTAGTCATTTTAAAGGCAGCCTGGCTTTGCAGACTGCCTTTAAAAAGTAATTTGTATGAAAAATTTGACTTGGGTGGTATAGGCACTTCAAGAGTAATAATCTACCCTATTTGTACATATTTGTCAGCCCCAAGGACACACCTAGGTGTGCCAGGGGTGGGGGGAGGAAGCATGTAACTATAAGCAGGGACCGTCTTATGTTTTATATGGAACACAAAGTGGTTCCGCACACAACAATAAAGTCTTTTGAGATTGAATGGAGGACAGTCTTTATATGCACATCGTAGAACTTCCAATTCAACGTTGTTTCTTTTGTCAAAAAGAGTTCTTTATTGGGCTGTCTTTCATATAGAAACAAATCAGGTAGATAAAATCAGTAGCCGATGCGTTTCGTCCCGGAGGGACTTCTTTAGGGCTCCACATTATAGATAGTACATCCAATTCCAAATTCTCTTTCAATATGGTTCTTGTTCTGGGGTCACACAATTTGTATAGTGTGTATGTCTGTTTGCGCGGCTTAGTGAACGAAAGTCCGTCAGTGCGACTGCTTCATAAAGTTGAAAACAAAATTTGTTTCTATATGAAAGACAGCCCAATAAAGAACTCTTTTGGAAAAATGAAACAACGTTGAGTTGGAAGTTCTTCGATGTGCATATAAAGACTGTCCTCCATTCAATCTCAAAAGACTTTATTGTTATGTGTGCAACCACTTTGTGTTCCATGTTGTTTTGGAGAATTTTCCAAATTATGGAGTAGAAAGGGGTGTACTCCTTGGTTTCCTGCACCAGTATTTACTTCCCACACATTATATTGACAGATGCCTCAATCCTCTGGTTGCTGCTATATGTATGATGTTTTGTACGCCCTGGTGAGTGTAAAACTGCCCATTCATTTTTCTCTATTGCAGATACTTAGCTCCATAGGCAAGCATTTCAATATTTTATTTAGATAAAGTAGTAGTTTATTTCGATCAATAACATGATCATTCATAAAAATATTCACATAAAACATACAAATTCATATTAAAACATAAGGATCAATTAAAAAGGAAATAAACAGCATCTTCATACTTCCGCACATGCAGATATAACTATTGCTAGTGAAGGAGTAAATATCATTCAAAGACTTGAAAGATTGGTATTGATAAGTTCAACGACTTGCCACTTTTGAATTTGTCATAACTAGTACTGAAGAGAAGTTATAGAGTTTCCTCCTCTGTAAGCCAAAATCTAGCCGGGTGATGTCACAGCCCTCAAAGCACTGGCTTGCCATCGCGAAGGGGCCACCCTCAGTGAATACGCACAGAAGACTTACAGTTAAAACCAGTCATGTGTGCTTGCAGTTTGAGCCCGCAGTGCCCAAGGCTCAATGTCACTCAAAAAGTGTACCACACCCCACCAGTTTGTCCCAGGGGGATGTGGAATCAGTAAGCTTCAGTGACCCCATCTGTCGGTGTGACAAGATGGGAGAGGGTGAGGAAAAAAAGACTGTGTAGGTGGGTTCCAGACTAGATTGACAGTAACTCACTTGGTTCCACTTCAATTTTGCTTGTTGCCAGTGATGCCACTTTCTCATCTGACTGCGACGGCACCTTGTCACCCATGTCTGGCACCAGGCTCTGAAGAATGTGTTAGGTAAGTAAATAATCAAGATTATTCAATGTTCTTCACATAACAACTTTGTCTCTGATCTGTGAAGGAAGCCGCTGGGGCATGGAGCGACTCCACCAGTAAGCCAAATGCATTATATGCCATAAGAATGGCAGACTGGGACCAATATACACTACAGTGATAGAACTGAACCATATTTATGAAGGAAATACCAGCTGACGAGTGACTACATCATGCACATACTGATTACAAAATACAGCGACACAGGCATGTTTTCAATCCTAAAAAGGTACAAAAGCATTTGATTGTATTTATTGTCACAGGGTTCAAAATGATTTAAACATCTCATTGTGTATCCTACTATTGGCAGCTTTTGAAGTGTGTGTTTACGTGTGGGGCTATTTGCAGTGCCTATTGCTGCTGCTGTCCCTTCAGAACACTTACACTCAACAAATATTACCTTTCTCCAGGCTCTACTTGAAACTATTCTCGGATCCCCATCCATAGACAACCAGTGTACATACCTTCATCTTAGTGATATCTGTGTCTGAGTCATTCCAATGTGAGTGCACCGGGAAAAGTATATGAGAGAAGATCAGGAGCTAATCACCAGAATATCATACGAATAAAACATATTTTCAACTGAACTTATAAACTATAATGCATTTTCTTGACTTCTCAGACACAGGTACAGTTCTTATATTCGCTACGCAAACCTATTTTCCTACCTCTGAAAAGTCAAGAAAATACATTGCAGTTTAAACTTCAGTTGAAAATGTATTTGTTTAGGGCCAAGCTTTGAAACTAATCTTGTTGATTTGCCAAAGGCTAGGTGTTGGACTTGGCCCTTTTTACAGGGTTATCCCTAAACTTTTTTGCCTTTCTCCTAGCCTTTTTTCTGACATGGTGTTGGTGGTTTTAGGCCTCTGGGAACTTTAGCACTGCTGTCCAGTGTAAAGTGTGTGTGCTCTCTGTGATACATATGGTAAGATTGGTCCACACTTGTTTGGCCTATTTAGTTTACCTGTCAGTCCCTTGTAAAGAGGTATCTAATACCCAGGGCTGGTAAATTAAATGCTACTGGTGGGCTTGCAACTCTGATTGCGCCACCCACCAAAGTAGCCTTGCAAACCTATCTCAGGCCTCTGCCATTGCAGGGCCTGTGCGCGCAGTGTGACTGTCGTTGTGACATGGCACCTAAAGTGTGTGTTATGTCCGTGACCCCTCTTTTACTACATGTCGGTCACCCCTAATGTAGGCCCTGGCTAGCCCTATGGGCAGGGTGAATTGTAGGTAAAAGATAGGACATGTACCTTAAGTATGTGACATGTCCTAGTAGTGACAAACAGCCATTTTGGTTTCTCACTACTGTGGGTCTGTCCTCCCATAAGAATGCATTGGGGATTCCCTGATAAGTGTTTCAGTGGTGATTCCTGATATGGGAGGCGCAGCTTGGTCAAGAGTGGTATGTTTGGAATAGTTATAATAAATGCTACGCAATGGTGTGCACAGATTTATTATAACTATTTTAGAAATGTCACTTTTAGAAGTTGGCATTTCTGTGTGCTATGTGTCTGCCTTCCTGATGTGAATTGCATGTCTGTCTTGTGAGTGACAGGGGCTGGGAGGTGCGTGTGGATCCAGGAGGGGCAGGGTGAGAGGGTGAGTCAGCACTAGGCTGAATGGGACATCTGTGCTGGGAGTAGTGGGAGGAGTAATCCCCTGACCCTGAATTGGACTGTGCCCAGCCTGGACAATGCTGGCTCCACCCCCTGTAGTGTGTCTGATCACATAGCCCCCACCTGACAAAGGGGAAGAGGAGCTTGGAAAACAAGGAGCTCCAAATCCCCCGGAACCAGTTGTATCTGGTTCCTCCCAAGCCTTGCACTGCAGACAATGGAATGCTTAGTATAAATGTAGGGGCTGTGACCCCATCTGGGCTGTTCTGTGATTGTGTGCTGGTCCGGATGTGCTGGGGGCTTGCTGCTGCTGGGGCCCAGGAGGAACCACCATGGGGGCTTGCCTCCCTGCTGGTGGGCCTTGTGTGCTGGCCTCCCTGGGCCCCCCATGCCCCTGAAACCTTAAGGACTTCTTTTGCCCCTGAGCGCTATACTTTTATTTGTGGTGCCCCACAGACTGCCAAGAGAAGAAGGAGCACGAGGGCTCCGAAGCGCTGCGCTGCGATATGGCCAGAGGGAATCCCGACGTGGGGATTCCCCCTAATTGCTGAAGGAGAAGCGGGAGCCCACCCACATTTTGGTGATTTTATAGCGGGTGCCCACCCCACGTTTTTGCTTATTTACCCAGAGCAGGAGCCCACCCCGCTCTCAGGCACCTTTGACGGTGGGTGTCCACCCCGCTTTATGCTTTCACTCTAAAGTGGGTGCCTACCCCGCATGGTGCCGCTGAGGGAGAAGGAGAAACGGCTGCCACAATCGCGCGGCGACCAGGAAGCCAGGCAGCCTTGCCTGACGAGGGGCGGGACTTCCGTATCAGCTGAGGGAAGCCCCGCCAGACGCTGGAAGTCCAGAGCCTCGCGGGCTCCACATTAAAGTCCCGGGTCCTAGGAGGGGGCCCGGGTGAAGCGAGGAGAGGCGGCCAAGGCCGCCGATGGCAGCGCGGGGCTCCCCGTGAGCAAGGGAAGCCCCCACGTGCAGGAGAAGGTTGGTGCATGCCAGCACAAGAGCGAGTAAGTGAGGGCCCTATGTGGGTGGTGCCGATCAAGGCACAGTGTCAATGCCCATTTTCTGAGCGGCCCCGCATGACAGAGGGCCGCTCCAACGAGGGACATATTTGTTTCCAGGGACCCAGTGGGGGTCCCGAGGGCCCGTGGTGCCCGTACCTTCCTCCTTTGGCTATTTTTTCACAGTTGCCCCACTTGACAGTGGGCAACTGCACCGATGGGGGCCATGTGATGTAGAGAGACCCCGTGGGGCAGAAGAGGCACAGATGTGCCAGGGCCCCTTTACTTTGTCTGTCCTCAGCTGCGCTGCACCAGCGCAGGCAGTTGCAACATTTTGGGGCATATTTGCTCAGGGGGCACAGTGATTGCCCAGACCCATGTTCTGTATCACAGCTGCACGGCAATTAGCGGCAGCTGCAACGTTTAGGCCAACATTTCTTTGGGGGCATTTTGAATGAGATAGGAGTGAGATGCACTCCTCTGCCACAGCGCAATTGCGCACTTGCGAATTCTGCTGCATTTGCAGCCGCCCTGACATTTCTGGACATAGGGCATTTGAGCCTTAGAGAAGGCCAGTTGGCCTGGGGTCATGGTGCGTGCCACAGTGTTGGTAGGGCGCAAGGCCCTGATGTGATGACCAATGCATAATGTGTTCTAGGCCTAATGGGGTTTATACCTACTGTGATGGATGCATAATATGTTCATGCCTACAGTGATTGCATACTGTGTTTGTGCTAATGAGGTTTGGGCCTAATATTTTTTATGCCTAGTGTGATTTATGCGTAATGTGATTTATGCACCATTGTTTATGCCTCTAATGATGTTTATGCTTCTTATGAGGTTATTGCATAATGTGTTTATGCTGGTGAGGCGTAACGCGTAATGTGTTTATGCTTAGGATGGTGTCTAATGCTAATGTGATAATGCTGAGTTCATTATTGTACCAGTAGTTACTGGTTGCGTTATTTGCTACTTGTGATTTGTGTAATCCTGGTAGTTCTGACATTGGCCCGTTTGGCCCTGTCATGTGTATATAATCCCCTGTGAATATTGCCAGTGCCAGTTGGCACAGTGTAAATGTGTGATTATGTTTCTAAGGTGTTTATGATAATACAAAGGCTATTTTTTTATATAACTTTGTGTGGAGTTACTTTTGTAGTGTGCCTAGTGTGTTGCTGCTGTGTGTGTGTGTTGCGCAAACGCTTTACACATTGCCTCTGGGATAAGCCTGACTGCTCGTGCCAAGCTACCAAGGGGGTGAGCAGGGGTTATCTTCAGCGTGTAACTCCCTTGCCCTGACTAGAGTGGTGGTTTCTGCCTGGCCTTAGCGCAAGCCTTAGCCAACCAGAAATCCCATTTCTAACACTAGGCCTTACATAGGAGAAGCCAGTAATGGAGAAAAGCTGGCTGTGAGAAAGTGGGTTATTGGTTGAGGGAGGTCAGAAGGAAGGTGTAAAAACCAGAGTTATAAATGTTAAATGTTTTTAGTGAAATCTAGCATCTAAGGGCCAGATGTACGACCTTAAATTGCATGCACAAACGGGTTAGCGACCCGTTTGCGCATGCAAAAAAGAATAGGGCCATGTAAATTCCTATTTAGCGAGTCACAATTTATTAGGAAGGGGTGCTTCAAGGGCATCCCTTCCTAATACCGACTCTACCCCATGTATGAATGTATTGCGACCGCAATTGGGGTTGCAAAACACTTGCAATTTACCGCCCTCTTCAAGAGGGTAGTAATGCACTCGCAAATGGGAAGGGGTCCCCAGGGGACATCTTTCCCTTTACAAATGCAGGGGAATATATTTTTTAGGGGCAGGCTTTGGACCCAGGGACCACTCCCTGCCCTTAAAAAATGAAAAGAAAACGTTTCATTTTCTTTTATTGAATGCATCCCGTTTTCCTTTAAGGAAAATCGGCTGCATTTAAAAAAAACTGCTTTATTTAAAAGCAGTCCCAGACATGGAGGTCTGCTGAGCCCAGCAGGTCACAATCCCTGGGAGGGCCAGCCATTCCCAATGGGGTAGCAAACTGCGAATGCCTCATAAATTTTCATGAGGCATGCAATTTGCGACCCCATTGGGTATCGCCAAACAGTGTCTTAGACACTGTTGTACATGGCATTTTGCAACTCGAAATCGAGCGCAGTTTGCGAGTCGCAAATTGTCATGGTTATACATCTGGCCCTAAATGATCTAAGCAGCAACCGCCAGTATTCGGAAGGGCAGGACTGGCCATAATGGAGCATAGGTTGGATAAAAGGGGTTTATTGGCCTGGTCACAGTTTACCTGTTGACATGCTGAGAAGGTAGGCTTCAGCAGGGCAAAGCAGCAGGTTTGCCTGAGGAGGAGCCGTAGAAACTATTGTGCCACTGGAAAAAGTCTCAGTTAAGCCGTTGATGATGGTGGGAAAAAGCTCAGAGCAGGAAAAGCTGCATTTCGAGGTCAGGGAGGTTGTTCTTCGTCGATGGGGGGGGGGGGGGGGGAAGGGAGGGCAGTTTTCATAAATCCCAGTGAAGAGTTTTACCTTTGGACTTTGAGAACTTTTTGAAAGTCATATATCTCCAATGGGATGAAGCTGCAGTCTGTAGCTGAAGAGGGCTCCACAAGGCCAGGTGCATTCGCTGGGAGGTTCCACTGAACAAGATTTGCTGCTGCAGAGAAGAAGGTAATGGGAGCTACTTTGGACTAAAGCTGACCGGCGATGCACTTTGGGTGGATTGACTGCGGGTAGGTCTCGGTCTTCTGCCAGTTCTCCAGAAATGTACCCAGCCTTTGGAGAAGTACCACCAACACCATTATCAAGGGTCCAGGACCTGCGTGGCATCAGTTGTTGGGTTAGGACTCACTCCTGTAGAGGCCAGCAGCAGGGTTCAACTTGTTATGTACCTGTAGCTCACACAGAAGGTTAGTAATCTAGCCCATGGAGTCACTCCTGGTGGGCCTGGGTTTAAGGAGATGGCCCAATTCTCCTTGAAGCTGCAAGGCAGTCCTTCAAAAAGCAAGGCAGTCCTCTAGTAGCAGCACGAAGTCCTCTGATGCCAGGGCAGACCTTCTGAATTATTTCACAGGTCCAGGAGAATACTGGAGAGTTGCTCTGAGGGCCCAATCTGTATACCTTGTACCAGCCTGTGAGTATGGGGGAACACCCTGTACTATCCCCACTTATGGTTCTGGGAAGTTTTTCCCTTCACCTGTCAATATTGTAAGAAATCTGGGTTCAGTAAAGGCTAATGTCAGGTTCCTTTGTGTGTGCCAGAGGTAAGCCCATTGAAGTGAAAGTGGGACAGTGAATAGCTCTGCCCCCAGCCATCCTGGGAGGATGGCCCATCCTCGCCACATCTAGTCCCCTTTTGTGTCCCTGTCTGGGAGGGAAATGCAAAGCCCAGCACCAGAGCCATCTACAACCATGTGACCAAGGTTAGCCCGTATTAAATGTCGTAGGGAAACCCAATGGGAGAGATAGGCCTTGCAGGAGTGAAAAATGATTTTAGGCATTTTCCACTAACAAGACATGTAAAACCTAAACACATGTGTCCTTCTTTTTAAATACAATGTACCCTGCCCTATGAGCATTTTGGCTACCTTAGTGGGTGACTTATATGTAATAAAAAGGAAGATTTAGGCTTGGCAAAAGGTTTATTTACTAGCTTGAATGGCAATTTAAAAGTGCACTGCACTCTGTAATGGCAGACCTGAGACATGTTTTAAAGCACTACTCTAGTGTGTTGCACATTGAGTGCTGCAGGCCCACTAGCAGCATTTAATTTACAGGCCCTGGGTACATGTACTACCATTTACTAGGGTCTTATACATAAGCACAATGCGCCACTCTGATGTAGGCTACTTTTAACATATTTTAGGAAGTGAGCACAAGCACTTTACCACTGGTTAGCAGTGTTAAAGTGCACAGTTTTAATGCCAACCAAAACAAATTCAGAAAAATAGGAGGGGTAAAGGCAAAATGTTTGGGTGAATACTGTGCCAAGGAAGTCAGGTCTAAGATTGAATCTCTGCGCCAGTAAGAATACACCAGAAGGTGATTTTATTTATTCCTGACACAGACCTGTTGTCCTATTGATGAACACCACAGTCAGAGGTATTATGACTTTCTGAAGATGAACAAATTCCCAAGTTATCACCTTTAGAAAAATCCGAGCATGGGAAGGCTACTGTCTGAAATGTAGGCAATAGTTGATGACAAAGCTCACAGATCTACACCTCAGGGGCCTAGTAAGTCTCAAAGTGTTGCTCTACACCACCATGACCCCAGGAGACCAGGAGCCTACCAGAATTCTGAGCTATGCCCAATGTTTCTACCATCTAGCATAAATAGTTTTGTTTCCTCCCTCAAACAAGCAGCAACAGAAAAATGTGACAAAAGAAGACAAAAAACATAAGGGAATCATTACGATGTCACTTGGAAAACATTGTGACTGACTCCTTGTTGGAATAGTTTCCGACCGACTCAGGTTTGAGGAGTCCGACCAACCGATTACGATGTTTCCAAACACCATTCGGTCGGACTCCCATTGACTTCAATGGGAGCCTGTGTTCCGACCGACAATACAGGCTCCCCTTGTAAAAAGGGGTGCCTGCCACACTGTGCATGGTTGTAAAGAGAGGTCCCATGGGTACCCCCATGGGCCCCAACCGGAGGCCTCTGGGTGATGGGGGGCATGCTACTGGCCCCCAAAGTCAGTTTCTGACAGCTGTTTCATGTCGGACAGACCAATTCAGAAAGACTGTTCAAATCCAACGTCGTAATACATAGGTCGGAAACACAGTCCATAGACCAGTATGATTTGGCTCTGATCGATTGGGAGTCTCCGAATGCCGATCGGAACTGAGCCAGAAAACCCAAGCAGTTAGCTTTCCATTATAATTGGTCGGTCGGTCGGAAATGTTTCCGAGTCAGTCTGAAACATAGTTTCCAACACAGGTTAGGAAAATCGGAATCCCATTCGGAGCCTTTCCTACCGATATCGTAAGCAGACCCAAAGTGTTTGTTGGAGGCCCCACCATAATGGAATGCATATGGACATACCAGTCTCCTGACAGTAAACACCACATCTCTATATGTGCTACCCAGCTTCCCCTCTTCAACAAATTGTCATGGAAACTGTATGTAGAGCCCGGGTACTTAAACAGACCAGCATATATTTCTTGTGATGGTGCATGTGCTGCAGGTCTGGACTGAGCAATATGGCAAAGTAGAGAGAAAGGAAGTCAGAAAGAGGAGCAACAAAGAAAGAGAGGGTGAGACAAGAAATAAAACTAGAAAGGAAAAGGAAGAGGCAGAAACTGAAAGAAAGGAAGCGACAGAAAGAGGGAGTGAGAAATACAGAGGGGTAAAAAAATAGACAGAGGGAGAGACAGAGTTACAGTCAAAAAAAGAGGGAGGAACGGACAAACAAACAGAGTGGGTGAGTGAGATCCAAGATTTCTTGCCTGGGGCCTGCATCCATGAGGAGCATAGGCTCCCCTGAGATACCTGGAATTCAATTACATTTTGAGGCTTCCTTTGGAAATGTCTGTAAAGATATTGCTTTTTGGACAATGTATGAAAGAAATTGTGCTTGAAAATGCTTCACTTACATAATATTTCTCTTTTTTAAATATTTTCTCCGAATAAAACCTGCTCCCCCTCCTCAACCTTGCTAGGGACTGTCACACTCCCAAATTTAGGATTTGATGTTTCGCGGCAGCAGTTTTAAACATCTTCAGTCACAACTGTGGGCCTTTCCTCTGGGATTATGAATCTTGAAACTTGCTGCTTAGCCCTTGCCTGGGCAAGGTGCACCATACAGCATGAACAGAGCATACGTTAAGGTCCTTGAAACGTGGAATTTATTTGCCGTGGTAATCACACCTATTCCAAGTATTTACTCTTTAATAGGGAATATCCTGCATATTGCACCAAATTTCACGTCTTGGTAAGTTCCGAGTCTTTTACCCATGAAATTCTGCCAGATTTGATTTGTTGAAAATTAACTGAGGGACCAAACTTTATTAAATCTATGTTCATATTACAGACAGGGTGCACTTTCCCTGTTTGCACCACAGCGCACCTTTAAGCTGGTGCGCTGGGTGCAAACAGGGAAAGTACACCCTATTGTGAAGTACGCGCTGCCCTCAGGGCAGCCGCGAAATCGTGCAGCAGCCAGGGCAGTGCACTAAAGAGAAATACTGAGCACCTGTTTAAAAGTTGCTCTGTGTTTCTCTCTGCAGGCTGCAACCTACCTGCACTGTCAAGAAGAGAGATCCCCTTGCAGGTGGATGCAGTGAGTAACTGCACCCGCCTGCAAGGGGATGTCTGGGGGGGAGGTCTGCCTTTAGAAGGCGCACTGAAAGTGAGCCAGCTTCTCCAGGCACACTTTCAGTGCATGTTTGCCTCTGTGCCCACATCGGTAATATGGAGCAGGGACAGAGGCAAAGAGATTCCCTCATTTGCACGGGACCACGTCCACATGCAAATGAAGGAACGCCTTTTAATGATAGTACTGGCAAAAAATGTGTGCCTGTGCTGCCTGTATTACAGGAGGGGCTGCACAAGCATTTGCGACCCCTTCTTTAATAGCAAAGTGCTCCGGGGGTGAACAAAGCGGGTGCCCACACCAGTTGGGGCACTTTATGTAATACGGCCCCATGTAATTATGTGTCCGAAAACATCGCACAACTTATAATTTCACTCCTTGTGCATATCACTTTTTACACAGAGCTCATAATTTATGGGGGAATTTTAATCAGGCTTAAAAGGGAATACTATGTGTGCCATAATTTTACTTTTCCTAACCTGTCTCTGCCGGAAAGCTGTTCCATTCACTGATCATGTGCTAAAATGTAGACCCTTTAAAAATATTGGAATCGTTTTTTGAACATTGAAATTTTGACGTATGTTTAATTATCATTAGAACCAAAACCAGAAAGACACAATTAATTACATTTCCCGTGACAACACAAATGTTTTCCAGTTAGTAGGTTATTGGGGAAATGGTAATTTAGGTACACTAGCTGAAAAGTATGACCTTTCATTTTGCGGATTATGAGCCGTCGGAGGTTTGGGTATTTGTCTACCCACCTAATTTAGATGGGTGGAGATGCAGCTGATTTTCAATGCCTGTCACTGCCAGGAAAATGCTGGCACTAAAGGACATTGAAAACTGCTCAATGCCCCCAAGCCATTGAACTAAACTCTTTTTAATTCTCAAAAATTAAATCTGACTTTGTGATTTTCTTTTAGAAAATAAAAAAAAACATTTTAAGTTTGACGTATGGCTCCATCATGTTGACAGAGCCGCCTGTCAAATTACAATGCATTGACAGGAACCGCCATAATGGCGATTCTTGCCAATGCTACAACTGTCTGCGGGGGCAGTGTACATTTCTAAATTTGGCGGGTGGCACCTCCGTCAGGTCGATGGAGTAATTTATCAGTCACCGTGGTGAAGAAATGGGCCGCCTGCCAATATTTAAATCAGGCCCAAAGACTTTATACATGCTTTGCTCCTTTCCACAAAGCTAATTGTTTTTTCATCTATGCACAAAAGGTCACTTATGTTGCTATCTAATTCACTTATGGGAGATACTTTTATTATGGTGTATGAGTCTATTGTCTGCCCCAGTGGTTTCACCCACCTATTGCAGAAGGGAAAAGTGAGCAGCCCTATATTTTCATAAACTTCATTAATGATGTACTTGCCTTATTGTACAGTGATAATCATTATAGAACTAGCTTTCCTCCATCAGTCACTGGCACTTCGTAGATATTCAGCTTTGCACCATCACCCTCTAATCCTAAATGCATGTTCAGATTTGCACCATTACTTGGTATTGCCTAGTGCATGTTAGGATTTACCCATTGACTCATTAATCTTTCATGCATTATCAGATTTACCCCATCACTTATTATTTCTTAATGCATTCTCAGGTTTACCCTATCACTCATCAATACTTCAATCATTCTTAGGTTTACCCCATCACTCATTAATCCTTCATGCATTCTCAGGTTTACACCTTCACACCGAAACCCTTAGTGAGTGCATGTGAGAATTTTACAATAGTTGACTAATCATCAGTATGCACCCAAATGCACATCAGAAACCAGTAAATATGAATGCATGCAAAGATTAGCAGCAGCATTGGAAAATCCTTAGTGCCCGTCTAGAATTGGACCGTCATTGAGAAGTCGTGACTGCACGCCCAGATGTCCACAGTAAAACCCATCCCACAGTAATCTTTAGTGTTCATATTTTCACCATCACTCTGTAATCCTAAATCTTTGTGCAGATGTATCTTTTTCTCTCAGTAATCGTTAATCCTCAATGCAATTCACCTCATCACTCAGTAATCCTTGCTGCATGTGTAGATTAGCAACATCATTCGGTCAATCAGGAGCTGTTGATTCAAAACAATTGATTCATTCATCAAAATGATTAATGATTAGATGTACTAGCCCTGCAACTGACCGTCTCATTGTCTATTGCCTTATCCATGATCACGTTATTGTCTTTTATCACTGCACCCACCTGCACCTTGTGACCACTTTATTTCACAGGGCACAATTTTTGCTTGTTGTAGATCCTTTTGTATATATTTGGAGCTTTTTTAGGTTTCTCAATGACTTTGCATAGAAAGGATTATTGCAGAGTATCTAAATCTCCTAACATTATTTATTTGCGAGTTTGATTGGACTATTGACAATCATCAATTTCACTGCCACATTTCTGTAATGTTGAGACACACGGTTGTCCACCGCAGGCTGAAATATCTGAAGTTTCCCACCGCCCAGAGCCCACTTAACAGCATGTTTTACAAAGCCCAGAGCTGTTCCATTTCTTGATGCGAATCACTTTTTTTTTATTTACTACACATTTAAAACTTGAACTAATTTTATTTTTGTGCCTGAGCCTTTTTTCTGCCCCAATAATCCGACCCTGATGATGGTGTCACTCCACACCACCCTGTTTGATAGTAAGACAAGCAAGCCCCCTGCACTGTGACCAATACTAACTTCCACTTGCAGAGGGGGGACACATTATATAGTAATGCACTCCCGACCTCTCTGAAGTTGTTTCTGCCTTATAGGAACACATCAACATACTCTTTTTTAAACTTGTATAAGCTTGTAATGGATTATATTGTTATGGCTCATTTTGTAATCCTCTAATCTAATCTCCGTTTTAGTGCTCAGTACATAAACGCCATACAACACAAAAGCAACTTAGACTCTCATTGGGCAGCTTTCATTCCCACGAGTCAATGTTACAGAGGTTAGGCGGATTTCTGTAGTATATTGTTGGCAATGCTTGATCTCACTAGGGCTACTGTGAAGCTCTTTAACCCATTCCAGTGCGCACAGGCATTTCAAGGCAAATGGGTAATGTTACCATTTATGGGGTCTTTTTCATGGCCAATGTGGCCAAATGGAAAAACTATTGGGAATAATGTTGTGGCTTTTGTAGTTACTTTTACAGCTCATCAGTTCTTTACTCTTGCTCCTAGAGGTACCATTCTCTGCCATGGGTGTTTATTAAAAAATATTATTTAGTGAATCTGAAAAGGCAAGTCACTAAGTAGCACCTGTTTTGTTAATAAAAAAAAAGCAACAGATTCAGGTTAATCACGCTGATGCCTTATATAATTGGGCAGAAACAAAAAGTACAAACAATTGAAGAATTACTGAGATGCTCCGAGAAAAAGCCTGGTAACTAAGCAGAGCGAAAAAGTACCAAAGTGCTGCCATGGCAATTTTGTTATTCATAGACACCCCATAAATAATGCTATTTTGAACATCGTGACTGCGAATAATTGAGTGACCCTGAAACAAAAACCTATCATATGCGGCAGGGCATGTATCACATGACTCATTGGCATGGCAAAGAGTAAATACTCCAGTGTGTTTGTGTGCATATGTTTTGGGGCACTTCAAATGTTGACTTTACCTTTAGATATTTTTCTGGCTAAACATACAGGCTGGCACCAGTGAAGGGTACACGGAGATTGAATAAATGCAAATTGTGAGCCTGGACAGAAAAGCATTGGGCCATGCTGCATCATGTTTGTTTGGCGGGTCTATAACCTTGAAGGGGTTAGCGCCTAAAACAATTAAAGAAGTAAGGACTCAGTTCCTGATTGCTTTACAAACATATGAACCACCCTGCTGGACCACTAGAGCCAAAGAGTGCCTGATTGTTATCATATCTGCTTGGATTAAGCACAGCAACAATTAACTGTGGTGACACAGAAAAGATTTCAATGTATGTTAACCGGTTACTCAAGAGTCCACCACAGAATCTATTACCATGAGTATAAAGGCTTGTACAATAGCTAAATGTCTCTCCGGAAACTTTTATGATTTTTGCATCACACTTGCTAAGCTGATCAAGGGGCATTTTGTGAAAGATATGCACAGTCCTACATGCAAGTCACAAGGCACAGTGAGGATACATATGTTTGAGACATGTCCTGTAATTATATCTTATTAAGAATACCTGGCATCAAACATTTCGGTTGCCACAGGTGTTACCAATAATTAAGACCCGAAATTAATTATAATGGGATTTAAGAGGGACACGCACAATTGATTTTTCTTTTAGATATATTGATTACAGGTTGGCATATTGCACGTAACTTTTAAAGCACCATTAAGCCAGAGATCTATGGATTCAGGAAGTTCTCAAAAATGTTAACTTAAAATACAACTGAATGCTTGGTGGAGGGGTGTAAGGACTTGGGTTGGGGGGAACCCTACTCATGCAGCAACAACAATCCTCTTCAGGTTGAAGTCACAAGCAAACCCCAAATTAACCTGTGCTCAACCCCCTTGTAGCTTGAGACAGGGCAGTCAGGCTTAGCTTAGAGGCAATGTGTAAAGCATTTATGCAGGAGTTCAAACTGTAATAAAGTAAAAACACAATACAATAAAAATCCTACACCAATTTAGAAAAATAAGGTAGATTTTAATAAACAAAACAAGACCAAAAAGCGCAAAGCACCAAGTGTGGTTATCTGGTCGTGCTGGATCTGGACAAAGTCACAAGTTCAGGATGTCTGAAATGGAGCATGGTCCAGCCACAGGGACCTAGTTAAGCCCTCTGAAAAAGAGAGCCTCAAAAACTAGTTGCAGAGTGATGTGAGGTACCACTTCGAAAATGCATTGAGCATTCGAGGCAACAAGAAGTTCTGTTCGGGAATGCATGGTGCAGCATTGGGTCAGGACAGCTGCAAGGCTACAGTTTGATTTCCCACATTGTTGTAAAGGAGGCTGTTGATGAGGGGACTTGCACTGTGAAATCCTGCATCGAGGATGCGTCCCACACTGGCTGGTTCCCAAGAAGTTGCGGGGCTGGCAATGCAGAGTCCTACATCGTTGCTGAGGATACCGTTGATGAGGGGCTTGCGATACAAGGGCTTAAGTTGGGAAAGCATTGTGCAGTGGCTGTTTTGATGAGGCTGTAGGCTGTGAAATGTTAGAATCCGGGTTCTCTGGTTGGCACAGGTAGGTACTTGTGACAAGCAGGGAACCTTTCCTCTAGTCAGGGTAAGGGGTTACACTACTAAAACAACCCCTTGCTCACCCTCTGGGTAGCTTGGCGCGAGCAGACAAGGCTTATCTCAGAGCGTTATAGGTTAAGCATTTGTGAACACATACAGTAACCCAGTGACAATACTACAAATGGACACCACACAGGTAGTTATATTAAAAATAAGGAATCTTTATATAGGATTATCACAAGACCATTAAACGATTAAAAAATACACAATACGGTTGCTTAGTTTGTAGAAGATTGCTTAGTTTCTCTTAAGTTCTTAAGTGCGACACTTTAAGTCAATGTACCTTAGATGCGACACGCAGGGCAATAAAAGTGTTGCAGCGATGCAGATGCGTTGAAGTTCTTGGTGCAAAAGAAATAAAGACGGGATCTTCCAGATGCGTTACGCTTCTCCGATGTTGCGAGAAGGCTCGACTCGATGCGTCAGCTACAGCGGCGTCACCCTTGACGAGATGCGACGACAGCGGCCTTGGCAGCGGCACTCTCCTCCGACGTTGCGAGACGCTTCCGCTCTATGCGATGCTGCAGCGGCGACACCCCTTCTGCGAGATGCGACGACAGCGGCTCTGACGGCGGCACGCTTCTCCGTGGATGTGAGGCGCTTTTCTGGATGCGGTGCAATGCGACAACTACGATGGCTGTGATGGCGACACACTTCCTCCTCGATGCGAGACTCTCCTCTCGATGTGGTGCAATGCGATAGCTGCGATGGCTGCGATGGTGACACGCTTCTTCGGCGTTGTGAGACACTTCCGGAATGATGCGAGACGCTTCCGCTTGATGCGATGCTGCAGCGGCGACACTCTCTGCGAGATGCGACGACAGCGGCTCCGACGGCGGTACGCTTCTCTTCCTTGCGTCGCGCTTCCAGCTCCTTGCGACACGCAGTAGGCCCAACAACAGCAGCAGGCACTTCCAAAAGACTTTGGGGAGCTGGGGATGAAGTCGACTGGTCCTGGGACTTCGTTCAGGGGGCAAGCTCAGTTCAAGCCCTTGGAGATCTTTAAGCACAAGTTGAAATAAAAGTCTTTGTAGTCTTTTCTCCTCTCCTTCAGCAGCAAGGCAACCTCTGCAGGCCAATCCCCCAGGTCAGGGACAGTTACTCCTCCTACAGCTTTCCCAGTTCCTTCTCTTCTGGCAGAGGTTCTTCTTTATTCAGCAGGAACTGATCTAATTTCTTGGGAGCAGGGTCCCAATACTTATACCCCTAATTCCTTTGTTCCTCTGGGGTTGAGGGGCCTTTGCCCAGTCCAAACCAGTTCTTGAGCACTCTATTGATATGACTCTGCCTTTCTATTCAGGGTGCAGGGCAGAGACATCAGCCGCTCCGCAGGAGGTGGAGCCAGCATTGGGGTAGCAGAGCACAACCCTATTCAGAGCCCAGGTGTACTCCTCCCACCCATCTGACTGCCAATCTTCCTATTCACCACCAGGCTGCCTAGCCCTGCCCCTCTGGGTTTCCCCAGCCCTGTCACTCACACAACCAGACAGGCAGATACACATCATAGCAGAGGCGTGCTGAAATGGTCAAGCAAGCAAATACCAACTTTCTAAAAATGGTATTTGCAAACACAGAATATTAAAATAAACTTTACTAAAAGATGTATTTTATTATTCTGAGTTCAGGCATACTAAACTCGAATTTCTACCATGTTCCCTGGGTCTGTTAGGATCATAGGATGTAACAATTCTAACAGCCCATTCTGGCCTATGGAGAACAGGTAGCCTTACAATAGTGAAAAACGAAAATGGCTGTAATTCACTATTAGGACAAGCCACACACATCAGGGCTTGTCCTACCTTATGCTTACAATGCACCCTGCCCTAGGGCCTACCATAGGGGTGACTGATAGGAAGTTAAGGGAAGGTTTAGGGACTGGCAAGTGTGTGCACTTACCCAGTCAGCATGACAGTACCAGACTGCACGCAGGTTCTGCAATGGCAGACCTTAGATACATTTTACCAGGCCGCTTCTGGGGGTGGCACAACCAGTGCTGCAAGCCCACCAGCAGCCTTTGTATTTACAAGCCCTGGCACTCCTGGTGCACTTTACTGGGGTCTGACAGTAAACCAAATAAACCAATCATGGAATCCAACCAACATATACATTTTAAATAGGGAGCACTTGCACTGTGGCACTGGTTGGCAGTGGCACAGTGCTCTGAGCGGCCAACACCATAAAAACACATGAGGCTCAGCGACAAAAAGTGGAAGGGAGACTCACGCCAAGGTGCCATGTCTAACACGAAGGGAATGCAAACTCCTTGCAACGGTAAAGGTCATTAATGAGTGGTGGTATAGTCCGCACATGGACCCGGCATATGCTGTGGTGCACCAGGTGATGGAGGGCTTCTGTACAGCAGCATGAACCTAGACTTCTTGCCTCCCGCCAGCAAAACGGTCGTCCAGCTCTGGCGATACACTGTTAAAGACATGGGCTGGCTAGGGCGCCTGACACAGACTACCCCGTTGTGGCAAAGTACATATCTACGTCCCGTTACTGAACTTTCTAGCTTTCATAATTGGGACCTCCTTGGAATTTCTACCCTAGGGGATATTATGTAGGGTCCCACCCTCAAATCGTTTCAGCAACTACAAAATGAATTTCAGCTGCATCTTTCGCAGTTCTATAAATACTTGCAGTTGAGACATGCTTTGCCTACACTGATCCGCCCGCTGAATTACCTACCGGAATTGGGGTGCATAAGATATGGCAGATTTATCAGACACTGACCACCCATACCGGAATCACACTGCACAAAACCCGGAGGGCATGGGACAAGGGCTTGCCAGACGAAAGATGATGATTGGACGGAGGCCCTCGCTAGTCCCCGTGGCGCAGCTATCTCCATGCGATATTGCCTTGTTTAAATATCTCCACTGAGCATACTTTACCCAATTCCACCTCTGGAGGATGGGTGTCATCACATGCCTCAGATGTGGGGAAGCAAAGAGAACCTAGAGTCTCCCATTTGACCCTAAGCTAAGACAAAGAGGGGATTGTCGGGAACCGCTACAAACAACACATTGTTTTTAGGCCTCACACTTGCCAAACGGGACATCGCCCAAGCATAGAAAGGGACTTCCTCACCAACAACAAAGATAGATGCATGGGGCAGAAATCGCGGTCTATCAGGCCTGTGGTTGCCCATAGAAACATAGGAAGATTTGGTTCTGCTAGGCGACATACCGTAGCATAGATATACCCCCTGCCACCAACTGACCCCCTATAAGTCTGGTCCCTACATTTATCTGACTGTTAGATGCCCAAGATGAGTAGCTCTGTCGTCAATATTTATACACCTATACATACTACGCTCAGTGAATTATGTGGTAACCTGTGTCAAGTTTTAATTATCGTGCCTGCGGGTTTGCAGGTTAGCTTCATGTTTAAATATAATTCGTTCTTTCCAACCCAAATTGTTTCTATAATGTATGATTGGGGCTCACCCAACCATGTGCCATTAAATGTAATAAAAATTGTTATGAAAAGAAAAAATAGAGCCAAAAAGCTCAAAGCGCCAACCAAGATTATCTTGTCACTGCAGATCGGGATAAGTCAAAAGTTAAGGCCGAATGCGATGGAGCGCGGGTCGGATACAAGGATCAGATTCATCCCAGTGGAAAGTTTACCTTCTGACCTAGAAACGTTTATAGAGAAAAAGTGGTTGTTGACAAGTCATCAGTGGTGATAATTACAAGCTGGATACAATGAGGGGTTCGATGACAGCAGGTTGCTGAAGAGCGGGGTCCCAGTGCGGTCATCAATAAAAGCAGGAAAGCTCTCAGTGGACAAAGTCCGAAGTCTGTGCCCAGGAATGTCTCGGGTTGCTGCTCAGCTATGGTCCCAATGAACCTCTTTACGTTTGGACTTAGAAACTTTTCTGGAAGTCAGATCTCCTTCAGCAGAGTAAACCAGGTAGCTGATACCAACCAATGTTCAATATCATCAACTGCAGCCGTGACTGCCGTTCTACTCTCTAATGGTTCTCAAGCAGAAAGTTGGCAAAACATTTCTTAGACACCTTTTTTGCAGTGTAGAGACAGGAGGAGTACACTCTAAAACTAGATAAGAGTTGAGGACTTGGGTACCCCTCTTGGGGGGGTTAGGGCTCACACCAGCAGAGGCCAGCAGCAGTATTGTAGGGCAGATCCAGTTGGTACTAGTCAGTTTCAGGTAAATTCCTGGGTTCAAAGCAAGCAGGTCCAGCTTTGGTCTTCAGAGAGCAAGGTAGTCCTTGTTCTGCTCTTCACAGGTCCAGGAGTGTTCCGAAGGTGATACTGTGGGTTCCACTTTTACACACAGTGCCACCATGTTGTTAGGGGACAAGCATTTGTCCATCCCCTAAGGCAGTTCTGCCCAGTTCCTGTACCCCCATTGAGTTTGGTGCCGGCCTAACTAGAAAGACAAAGTGGAGGTAGGAATAAGTGTGAGCTTCATCTGCCAGAGACAAGGGAGGCACCATTTGGAACTCGGTAAAGGGCTGGACACAGCCCCGCAGACCATGCTGTGAAGGAAGGAGTCCCCCTCCCCACTCACAGGGGCATTGTCCACTTTATGGGAGCATTACACATATCACTCCAAGGGAACTACCAGAGGTCAGGTGACACTGGACACTGGCAGGAAAGCCTTTCAGGTTGAGGCAGGAAAATGACAAAATTCTAAAAGTGTATTTCCAAAATAGTAATATAAAATTTGACTTTACCATTAAGTTGGAATTTAAATTACCATTAAAATGAGTCCTTGAATCATCTTTCTAGCAGCTCCCAAAAGTAAATTAGGGACAGTGAGAATTTGGGTTGTTGGTTGAGTGGAGTATTAACCCTGTTCAATCAACAGCCACAATACCTGTCAGGGAGAACCACAAAAGTCACTAAACTAACCTGTTCTTAACCCTATAGAAGCTTGGTACAAAAGCTATCAGGCTTAATTTAGAGGCATGTGCAAAGTAGTTATGCAGTGCGCAACTCGTAATAAACTAACAAAATACAAGAACAATCCAAGACAAATTTAGAAAAATAAAGTAATTTTTTATAAATTATGTGACACCAAAACAACAAAAATCCAATCAGTAGAACTGAATGTGTGAATTTTTACAGTTTAAGGAAAAAACAAGCACTTTAGGAGATCATAGCATCAACCGCGGGCATCTAGTCGCACGAAATTAAGTCAAAGTCGAAAAATATGGCCGACCATGATTGAGCAGGTGTCGGATACAAGCATTATCATAAGTGCCTGGAATCCTCCACCAGACTCATCTGTTGATATGCACTTACACATTTCAATATATAGAGCACTGAAGACTTCCCCGAAGTGCCAATCATTTTGTTCATAATTAGAAGAGGAAGACGAGGTTGATGATCTGTGTAAATCTACAGGAAATTCCCCTGAAGTTTTGAGCGAATCATTGGAGAAGGCTTTTATTGTATCTTAATTTTTCTGTCAATTTGTTCACGTATGATACCAGCACATTGTTCCTAACTCAGTGTCTGAATGGTGTAGCACCATCAATGACTTTGACACAGTCTCCAAAGTTATTGCTCTACCTTGATTCTCTGATAGAGCATTTCCACACTTATCCCATATGCCATCAAGCTAAATTCCAATTTTAGTTGGTTACCTGCAAAGACAGAAACCAGAAGATCTGCAATCAGATCCAGACTTATACCCATCTCCTCCTGATGGGACCAATCCAAGTTGGCTACAACTTTACTGCACAGTATACTCTCCCACGTACCCTGCCACCTTTAAAGTTCAAGTCACACCAAAAATATTCCAAAATATCTAACCAGTGCAATTACCAGATCCAACATAAGTTGTCATAAGTTTCCTTCCCTTCTGCAATTCTTGCCCTATTTTTTCCACAGAATGGTACAACACACACATGTATCCACAATGACCTCCATAGGTCCATAGAACAACCATCCAAGAATTAGTGCCTCTAAGCAAACCTAACTATTGTTTTCTGTTCCCACACTCAAGATTACATTGAGGTCCAAATCTGAATTGCCCCCATCAGTCTCATCCATGACCATAGTAACTCTTCCACATCTGAAAAACTGCACTTTGTCCTGCAGCTATTGCAAAACTTATCAATGGCAGAACAACTCCTTGAGTTACCACATGGCTGGTGCTACAACACCAGTAACATGAAGATGAAAGTTCTTGTCAGCATTGTCCTCTGCTTTGTATAAGGAGTCATCCATAACCGCTCCCGCACCATTTTATTGTTAGTTCTCCTTAGCACCTGATCCCTTAAAACCTGGTTATTCTTGGTTTTCTCAATTTCACAGTTTGCTGTCAACACCTAAGTACGGCCACATATTATTCAATATATTCACTGACAACTTGTTTTCTTGAATAAAACTTAAATCTTTCCATTACAGTGTTGATTTGTTGACCTTACCTTGTTGATAATTGCTTGGCAGCATAGTCAAATGTGTTCAGGTTTGCAGCATTTACTAACACAGGTAATTACACTATTAAGTCCTTTTCCTCCTAGACCATTCTCCAGCAACAACAATTTGCTTTGATGGCTACATTCCTCGCCCTCAAGTACTTCAACATATGCTAAAAACCTGTTATACCATAGTTTCTACTCCATTAATAGTTCCTTAGTTTCCGGTAAGAAAACAACAGAGGAATTAAAATAATGGACATTTGGAATATAACATGTGAGTGAAAAACAAGGTTAAACAATACACGTGGTCGCCATCAACAGGTGGCACAAACAAATAGCATAGTCTCAATATGTTTGCATGTGTTCACAGAGGGGAACATTGTTTACAACAACACCTAAACAATGAATGACTTTACAGTGAATGAAAATGTCTTTACAGCAAAGGTTTTTACCACTATTTTCTTTTACAATGCATATGTATTTTGTAGGTAAAAATAAAGCTAACACAGTGTGTGTGTGTGTGTGTATATATATATATATATATATATTACCTACTGGCGGTCGCCAGTAGGTAGTTATAGTTAGGACCCCTTTTCCATAGGAAAACCTCAACATTCTATTTTGAATAACTTTGGGGCCGGTAGATGAATCCTCGCGAATTTCTCAAAATATGTGGGGCGCTACGCTCCGCTCCTACCCTGAAAGTCTCGGGGGGATCCGTCAAGCGGGGGCTGAGATAAAAGGGGGGTCCCAAAACGCGTTTTTCCCATGCATTTTTCCATAGGACCTTTAGAACGAGCTACAGCCCGAACGGCTGAACAGAATTACTCGAAATTTGGCAGAGAGGTAGTCCCTAGGTCAAGGAAGTGCCTTTTGTAGGTTTGGTGTAAATCTGTTCAGTAGATTCTGAGAAAATAGCCTTTAAATCAATATATATATCTGAGCCCGCTTACGGTACGCTTACCGTACGCTTACCGTAAGCGTACGGTGGCGTGCGCGAGCGCGATTCTGATTGGCTCTTAGATCTTAGTAAACATTCGAATCGGCCGAAACCAGGAAGCGGCGGCCGCCATTTTGTGTATTTCACTCAGAAAAAAAAGAGTGAAAACAAGAAAAGGGGGCAATGAGGAGAGTTACAGACCCCCTTACATTTGTGAGGGGGTCAAAGAAGGACTGTAAAGTACAAAGAAAACATTTATTGATTTTAAAAAAAATCACGGGGTACGCGTACGGTAAGCTTACGGTAAGCGTACGGTAGAAAAAAAAAAAAAAAAAAAATGAAAATCAGATTTAAGTGTTTAGATATTAGGGGGCTCTAAAAAGAGCCCTTGTGTTTATGAAATGATTTTTTAGTGGTACCTACAAGTAAGTACCGATGCAGAGTCTAAGGTTCAAGAGGAAGACTCTGTTCCCTTCATCATTGAAGTGCACACCATCTCCTCTATAAATGTCTTGCATGTCATAACGCAAGTTGTTGTGGTAAATGGCACCCATACCATAGTCACGGAGGAAAGCAGAAACAGATTTGTTGACGTGCTTTCTTGCTTTGTCATCGCACCGCGTGCCCACCGTGCGTGCACGGCACTAACTGCGTAAAGTGGGCGCGCGGTGCGCGAAGCGCACCGCGTGCTCACTGTGCGCGCACGGTGCGCGAAGCGCACCGTGCGCGCACGGAACGAACTGCGTTAAGTGGGCGCGCACGCCACGAATGGCGTAAAGTAACTTAGCATTTAAAAAACCGTACAAATTCACTGAAAAAACCATAGGTTTCACACACGTTATAGTTAGGAATTAGCATTTAAAAAACCTTGCAAATTCACTGAAAAAACCATAGGTTTCACACATGTTATAGTTAGCGGAAATTTTACTGATAAAAAACCAATGAAATTCCCCCGTTATAGTTAGTGCAGGCAACTATAACTCACGCGACCGCAATCTTCTGCTGATGACATATGTGTCTTTATGAAAAAAAAATATTTGTAATATATGTATAGCTAAAAATGTATGGAAGAAGACATGGGCAAATAAGTGTCTAAATACAGTATTAGCATCAGCAGAGGATTGCGGTCGCGTGAGTTATAGTTGCCTGCACTAACTATAACGGGGGAATTTCATTGGTTTTTTATCAGTAAAATTTCCGCTAACTATAACATGTGTGAAACCTATGGTTTTTTCAGTGATATATATATAGATAGATAGATATTTAAAATCACTTAAAGAACCAAAGGTTACAGGGACATTATAGTTAGTCTCGGATTTCACTCGTGCAAAACCAGTGAAATTCAGCAGTTATAGTTACCTGAGCTATAACTATAACGTATGCCCCCACAATGCACTGCTTAGGACCTCACAAATTACTTCACTCATAACATGGTCAGTAACATCACTGACGACAACACTGATGATATCTCAAATGACATCAAGGATGACATGAGTTTACAGGTGTTCAACATGTATACTAACCTACTACAAAAGTTAAATTAGTATACTAGGTGCACTACTGTTGACCTGTTATCCTTGTGTGTATGGGTTTGTAAGTGGCTGTATGGGTGTATAAGGGGGTATGTGAGTAGTATGGGTGAGTGTGTGGCTATGTGAGTGGCTGTATTGGTGAGTGACCAGTTGTATGAGTAGTTGTATGAGTGAGTGAATAGTTGTCTGTGAGTGGCTGTACGAGTGAGTGAGTGGGTGTGTGAGTACCTCTATGGAGGAGTGAGTGGGTATGTGAGTACTGATATGGGTCTGTGAATGGGTATGTGAGTGGTTCTGTGGGAGTGGCCATACAAGAGGTTGTATGGGGGTGTGAGTAGGTGTATGAGTGGTTCTGTAGATTATGTCATCAGTGATGTCATTTGAGATGCCATTGGAGATGTCATCAGTGATGTCACTGACCATGTCATGAGTGATCTAATATTTGAGGTCATAAGCAGTACATTGTGGGGTATAAGTTATAGTTAGCTCAGGTAACTATAATTGCTGAATTTCTCTGGTTTTGTACGAGTGAAATCTGACCCTAACTATAACATCCCTGTAACCTTTGTTTTTGTTAGTGAATTTCTAAGGTTATTCAAATTCTATTTGCTACCTATAACGTCCCTGTAACCTTTGCATATAAATATATATATATATATATATATATATATATATTTTTTAATCCAATGGCCCACGCTTTTCAGAAGGCACTCAACAGCTCCCCCATTACTCAGCAGTACGATGTCTGATGTTCAGCCCTACGCGTTTCGAGGCCATCCGCCTCTCTTCAGGGGCTCGCTTCACAGTTCTGGCGCCTGCGACGTCTCTATGGTGCATGCAATTTATTCAATTAATGACGTTAGTACGTTATAGACTGTAGTTGCATGCTGGGACATGTGGTCCCTTAGAGAAATATTATTACCCTTAGTGGGCTCCATACGCCAAACAGATTGAAGACACTTTATTCCTATGTAGGAGATCGTCTGCCGGTACACTTTCCTCTAGTAGTTGGGCTCACTGTGCTGTTCGGTCGGGCTTTGTTCCCAGCCTCAGCCTCTTTGTGTTCAAGATGGTGCTCTTCTTCACGGCTGGATAGCCGTGTAGTAATTTTTTAATCCAATGGCCCACGCTTTTCAGAAGGCACTCAACAGCTCCCCCATTATTCAGCAGTACGATGTCTGATGTTCAGCCCTACACGTTTCGAGGCCATCCGCCTCTCTTCAGGGGCTCGCTTCACAGTTCTGGCGCCTGCGACGTCTCTATGGTGCATGCAATTTATTCAATTAATGACGTTAGTACGTTATAGACTGTAGTTGCATGCTGGGACATGTGGTCCCTTAGAGAAATATTATTACCCTTAGTGGGCTCCATACGCCAAACAGATTGAAGACACTTTATTCCTATGTAGGAGATCGTCTGCCGGTACACTTTCCTCTAGTAGTTGGGCTCACTGTGCTGTTCGGTCGGGCTTTGTTCCCAGCCTCAGCCTCTTTGTGTTCAAGATGGTGCTCTTCTTCACGGCTGGACAGCCGTGTAGTAATTTTTTAATCCAATGGCCCACGCTTTTCAGAAGGCACTCAACAGCTCCCCCATTACTCAGCAGTACGATGTCTGATGTTCAGCCCTACGCGTTTCGAGGCCATCCGCCTCTCTTCAGGGGCTCGCTTCACAGTTCTGGCGCCTGCGACGTCTCTATGGTGCATGCAATTTATTCAATTAATGACGTTAGTACGTTATAGACTGTAGTTGCATGCTGGGACATGTGGTCCCTTAGAGAGCCGTGAAGAAGAGCACCATCTTGAACACAAAGAGGCTGAGGCTGGGAACAAAGCCCGACCGAACAGCACAGTGAGCTCAACTACTAGAGGAAAGTGTACCGGCAGACGATCTCCTACATAGGAATAAAGTGTCTTCAATCTGTTTGGCGTATGGAGCCCACTAAGGGTAATAATATTTCTCTAAGGGACCACATGTCCCAGCATGCAACTACAGTCTATAACGTACTAACGTCATTAATTGAATAAATTGCATGCACCATAGAGACGTCGCAGGCGCCAGAACTGTGAAGCGAGCCCCTGAAGAGAGGCGGATGGCCTCGAAACGCGTAGGGCTGAACATCAGACATCGTACTGCTGAGTAATGGGGGAGCTGTTGAGTGCCTTCTGAAAAGCGTGGGCCATTGGATTAAAAAATTACTACACGGCTGTCAAGCCGTGAAGAAGAGCACCATCTTGAACACAAAGAGGCTGAGGCTGGGAACAAAGCCCGACCGAACAGCACAGTGAGCCCAACTACTAGAGGAAAGTGTACCGGCAGACGATCTCCTACATAGGAATAAAGTGTCTTCAATCTGTTTGGCGTATGGAGCCCACTAAGGGTAATAATATTTCTCTAAGGGACCACATGTCCCAGCATGCAACTACAGTCTATAACGTACTAACGTCATTAATTGAATAAATTGCATGCACCATAGAGACGTCGCAGGCGCCAGAACTGTGAAGCGAGCCCCTGAAGAGAGGCGGATGGCCTCGAAACGCGTAGGGCTGAACATCAGACATCGTACTGCTGAGTAATGGGGGAGCTGTTGAGTGCCTTCTGAAAAGCGTGGGCCATTGGATTAAAAAAAAAAAAAAAAATATATATATATATATATATATATATATATATATATTTTTATATATATATATATGTATATTTACTGAAAAAAACAAAGGTTACAGGGCTGTTATACTTAGGGAATAGAATAAAAGAACCTTAGAAATTCACTGAAAAAGCAAAGGTTACAGGGAAGTTATAGTTAGGCTGACATTTCACTCATACAAAACAAGAGACATTCAGGAGTTATAACTCACGCCCCGCAATGCACTGCTTATGACCTCACATATTACATGGTCAGTGACATCACTGATGACATCACTGATGACTTCTGAAATGACATCACTGATGACATCATCTAAAGAATCTCTGATGCACCCACTCACACCCCAATATAACCTTTCATACACCCACTCCAACTTCCACACTACCATTCTCAAAACCATTGACATACCCATACCAGTACTTACACACCCACTTACTCATTCATAGGTCTACACACACATCCACTCAGTTACACAAACAGCCATTCATATATCAACTCACTCACTAATACAGCCAGTGATTTGGCTACTCATACAGCCATATAGCCACTCACAGACTGTCAATCACTTATAGAGCTACGAGCACACCTACTCTCTCACCTATAGAGTCAATCAGACAGCCATTTACTCATCTATACAGTTATACACATACCCACGCACTTATTCATACAGATACTTTTACTAACACATACTCATCCACCCATACAGCCCTTCACACACGCATGCACTAACCCATGTAGTCACTATCACAAACCCTCACTCACACATACAGGCACTCATATACTCCAACACTCACCTATACTGCCTTACATATATCCACTTACTCACTCATATATCACTGCCACATCCATTCACTCACCAACACAGACATACACACACACAGTCACTTATACAGCCCTTCTCTTACATACTCACTAACTTATAAACCCACTGACTCACCTACTCACTCATCCATGCAGGCACTCATGCATCAACGCTCACCCACCCACACAGACACTCGTACACCCATACAGGTATTTAGACAACCAATCAATCACCCATACACCCACTCATGGACCCACTCACCAACTCATGCAGCCACTTAGACACCATCTGACAGACTGATACAGACATTAAGACAACCTTGTCAGTGACCCACACATTCACTGAGATACCTAATCACTCATTTATACAGTCAGTCAGGTACCTATTGAATCTTTGATACAGGCACTCATGCACCCACTGATTCATCAATACACCTTGGTATATTTATTTAACAGCCAAAAACATTTTAAAAACATTCACATTCACTGGATGATGTCATCAGTGATGTCATTTGAGATGCCATTGGAGATGTCATCAGTGATGTCACTGACCATGTCATGAGTGATGTAATATGTGAGGTCATAAGCAGTGCTTTGCGGGGGCACGAGTTATAGTTAGCTCAGCTAACTATAATAGCTGAATTACTCTGGTTTTGTACGAGTGAAATGTCAGCCTAACCATAACGTTCGTGTAATTTTTGTTTTTTTCAGTGAATTTCTAAGGTTTTTCAAATACTAATTCCTAACTGTAATGACCCTGTAACCTTTGGTTTTTTTCAAAGAATTTCAAAGTTATTTTTAATTTTATTTCCAAACTGTAACCTGCAAACTTTCAGAGTGGGTGTGTGAGTCACTGTAAAGGTTGGTGGCTGAGAATGTGAGTGGCTGTATGGGTCTGTGAGTGAGTGTGTACTGTCTGGGTAATTACATAAGTGAGTAGTACCTGGGTGATTGTATGATTGCATGGGTAGTGCCTGTGTAATTCTATGAGTGCAATTACCAAGGACACACTGCGAATACCGGGAGTTTTTGACAAAGTGTAAAACACGTATATGACATATTTTACATAAAGTTTCAGTGTAGCTATTTAGTAAGATACTAATTTAACTTTCCCCTTTGTATTCATTTGTTGAAATAACTACATCAAAAATGCATTTTCCTTCTTCACAACAACGCCGGAGGTTGCAATGACATCAGCAGTCATGAATACAAATATAAAACAGATATATAGACAAATTTTACACAAAGTGTCTAGATTTCAGAAATGTGTAGATTTGGTAGGTTTCTCTAGATGGCCGCCGAGCACGAGGTCAAAAACTCAGGTGACCCCCTTGCAAAACCAGGTTGTTTGGTGATAGGCAATTTTGATGTCGCCTCAATACATTTTGGGCCCCTGCCTGTCACGGGTACTTGGGCCTCCCACACGAGTGAGGCACCATTGTTATTAGGAGACCCGAGGGAACACTGGGTGGTAGGAAATTTGTGTCAGCCCGGTGATGTCACAACTTTCCCACACAAAAATGTGTGAAAAAAGTAATTTGTTCGGCTAAAATTGTGGTTTGTAGGGGATTCTGGGTAAGAAATGTTGGGGGATCAACGCAAGCCATACCTCCCTGGAATCCCCTGGGTGTCTAGCTTTCAGAAATGTATGGGTTTGGTAGGTTTCCCTAGATGGCCTTCGAGCACGGGCCAAAAATCCAGGTGACCCCCCTTGCAAAACCAGGTTGTTTGGTGATAGGTAATTTTGATGTTGCCTCAATACGTTTTGGGCCCTTGCCTGTCGCGGGTACTTGGGCCTCCCACATGAGTGAGGCACCAGTTTTATTGGGAGACCCGGGGGAATGCTGGGTGGTAGGAAATTTGTGTCAGCCCGGTGATGCCACAACTTTCCCACACAAAAATGTTCGAAAAAGTGATTTTTTCAGCAAAATCTGAGGTTTGCAGGGGATTCTGGGTAAGGAAACGTTAGGGGATCCACGCAAACCATACCTCCCTGGAATCCCCCAGGTATCTAGTCTTCTGAAATGTGTGGGTTTGGTAGGTTTCCCTAGGTTCTGGCAGAGCTAGGGTTCAAAAACTACAGCTACTCACTTGGCCAAAAAAGGGTCATTTTTCACAGTGAAATTGCAGTGTGTCCACGTTGCGTTTTGCGCCGTTTACTGTCGCGTGCACTAGGCCTACCCACACAAGTGAGGTACCATGTTTTTCTGAAGACTTTGGGGAACGGGGGGTGGGTGGGAATTTGTGGATCCACGCAAATTCCAGAACTTTCCACCACAGAAATGTGTGAAAAATGTGTTTTTTTGGGCAATATTTTAAGTTTCCAAGGGATTCTGGGTAACAGAACCTGGTGAGAGGCAGTCAAGTCACCCCATCATGGATTCCGCTGGGTGTCTAGCTTTAAAAAAATGTATAGGTTTGCTAGGTTTCCCTAGGTGCCGACAGAGCTAGTGTTAAAAAAATACAGCTTGGCACTTTGCCCAAAAAGGTTCATTTTTCACTCTGAAATTGTGGTGTGTCCATGTTGCGTTTTGCACCGTTTCATGTCACGGGCACCAGGCCTACCCACACAAGTGAGGTACCATTTTTCTCAGAAGACTTTGGGGAACGTGGGGTGAGTGGAAATTTGTGGATCCACACAGATTCCATAACTTTCCACCACAGAAATGTGAGGAAAATGTGTTTTTTTTGACAATTTTTTAGGTTTGCAAGGGATTCTGGGTAACAGCACCTGGAGGGAGGCAGTTGAGTTACGCCATCCTTGATTCCCCTGGGTGTCTAGATTTAAAAAATGTATAGGTTTGCTAGGTTTCCCTAGGTGCCGGCAGGGTTAGGGTTAAAAAACTACAGCTAGGCACTTTGCCAAACAAGGGTAATTTTTCATGGTGAAAATGTGGTGTGTTCATGTTGCTTTTTGAGCTGTTTCCTGTCGTGGGCACTATGCCTACCCACACAAGTGAGGTACCATTTTTCTTGGAAGACTTTAGGGAACGCGGGGTGGGTGGAAATGTGTGGATCCTCGCAGATTCCAGAACTTTCCACCACTGAAATGTGGGGAAAATGTGTATTTTTTGTCAATTTTTTAGGTTTGCAAGAGATTCTGGGTAACAGAACCTGGTGGGAGACAGTCAAGTCACCCCATCCTGGGTTTACCTGGGTGTCTATTTTTCAAAAATATATAGTTTTGCTAGGTTTCCCTAGGTGCTGGCAGAGCTAGGGTTCAAAAACTACAGCTAGGCACTTTGCAAAAAAAGGGTAATTTTTCATGGTGAAAATGTGGTGTGTTCATGTTGCGTTTTGAGCCGTTTTCTGTTGTGGGCACTATGCCCACCCACACAAGTGAGGTACCATTCTTATCAGGAGACTTAGGGTAATTCAGATTTGTAAAGCAACTGTTATTACCTATTGACTTTCAATGCATTTCTGCCTGCCAAATGAAAGACTGTGTAAAAAAGAAGTCATTTTGAAAAATGACAGATAATTCTCATGCTAGTATGAGAGTTACCAATTTCAGAAATGTGCAAATATCTACTGTTTCTAAACTCTATATTTTGTTCCCATTTCAGAAATACATTTCCCCAGAGTATATGTCAGTCCGTGGAAGGAATGGAAGATTTATCAATATCCAACAATCAAATATTGCAGTCCCCCCAAAAAATTATTATCCAGAATGATCTCTTCCAATTAGATTTCTTTATTTTTTCCAAGTATTTTTCAAATATGATGCTCCAACAAATTCTCAGAAGTCTAATCAGTTGATTAAACAAATTTAAATAACCACAGCCAATGCGTTTCGTCCCTCTTGGGACCTTATCAGGGCTGCAGAAATAAAAGAGAACATATCACTAATCAATTCATTATGAGTCTCTACTACCAGGAGTCATATTCAAATAAAATATATATTTTTTTTCTACGTATGTTATTATAATAACCTGCCTATATAACAATCTAAATACGAAACATTTACCCAAAACAAAATCACATAGTTATTGCAAATGGCATAGCCCATTAAGTCATGTGTTATGTACATACTAACATAATTCTTAATTTAAAGCTAATATTTATTATGCTATCCTCTTATTTCTTTCAATCTAGTATTATTATTCCTATTAACTTTCATTAGAACAGATATGATCAACTGCTCTGAACATCATTGCTGTTGATTGCCTAGATCTGGCCTAATTATCACGAATATCAACTATACATAATGATATATCACATACCTCCTGAATAATATTGCGTCAATATAAATGTCAATTGTGGAGGGATGCTAGTACCCATAGAATATCCATTTTCTTCAAAATTAAGTCAGTTCTTCTTTCAATTACATTTTTTTAAGTTTTCTAAATATATAAAACATAATGTCTAATTAGTCTCCAATCCATAGTCTGAAGCCTAATATCATTACATTCATCATGGTAACAGCGTCTCCTAGAATACTTAACCTCACCTAAATCCAAGTCTGTTCCCCTCTTCTCTAAAGTATCTTCCACGCCCATGGAAGAAATTAAAGCTTGAGGATTTTCATCGGGTGCTTAGCGAACACCCGCTTGGCCCTTTTAACGATGTTGAGTCTGGCTATGATCTCTTTTGTGAATGGGTCTCCCGGGCACTTGACTCTCTGATCCCTGCTACGTGGAGTGAATGTCGTTTTTAGAACCCAGTCAATGGTATGATAGCGCCTTATTGCTCCTGAAAAAATCATGCAAACAAGCGGAAAGAGACTGGCGTAAAACCTATGATGCAGAGAAAAAAACGCAGTACCTGGCTAAAACCAAAATTTACCATAGAGCCATATGTAGGGCTCGTGCGGCCTACTATTCCCAGGAGTTCAAACGCAGTCCCAATCCTACGAAGCTGATCTTTAAAGTTCTCAAAGACCTGACTGCTAAAAGAGCCCCAGCAGCTGAGATATGCTCAGTGTCCCACTGTGAAGAGCATGCTACCTTTTTTCTGGAAAAGGTGCATACTATCTATCGCTCCTTTCCTAGTATCATCCCTCAGAATGAGGACCAGAGGCCTAATTCTATTACAAATGTGGTTCTATCCACATTTCCTGTAATTTCAGAGGTAGAGTTCAATAGGCTGGCGGCCACAGTAAAATCCGGGTCTCCTGCTGACCCGCGCAGCTCAGAGAGTCGGCTGCTCTATGTCTTCCCCCCGTGCGCCAACTCATCAATCTTTCGTTCTCTTCAGGGACAGTACCTACTAAGTGGAAACAAGCCTATGTCATTCCTATCTTGAAGAAACCCGCCTTGGACCCTCTCAAATTGGAGAATTATCGTCCGATTTCTCTTCTCCCATGGGCCGCGAAGGTTGCGGAGGCTCATGCCAATGGAATCCTGACTAAACACCTTCAGACTGCCAATATCCTGGATTCCTCCCAGAATGGATTTCGGGCAGGTCATAGCACAGAGACTGCTCTCCTTGCTATGACGGAACATCTACGCTCCGTGCTCGACTCCGGTCAAACTGCGGCGCTGGTGTTACTCGACCTCAGTGCCGCGTTTCTCACACGCGATACCGCTGCAGCGTCTGGGAGAAGCAGGTGTCTCTGATTCAGCACTTGAATGGTTTCGGTCATTTCTAGCAGGTCGCTCATTTCGGGTCGCTACACCTCCATTTGAGTCTAAACCCTATTTCATCGAGCAGGGAGTGCCTCAGGGGTCGGCACTTAGCCCCACGTTGTTCAATCTGTATGTGCAGCCGCTGGCTGCGGTCGCAAGCAGTGGGGCCTAACTATGGTTTCTTATGCTGACGATACGCAGCTGGCGGTTGCACTCAGTGGGGACTCCGACTCTGAGGCCCCTAGGTTCAGGGAGGGTTTGACAGCAGTGGCTGGCTGGATGACTGCTAACTGCTTACAGCTCAATGCCAAGAAAACGGAGGTTCTTATTGTTGGTAAGCATAGCAACCTCTGGGGTGCTCAGTGGTGGCCTCCAGAGCTGGGTTCAGCTCCCATCCCGGTACCCGAGGTTAAAAACTTGGGTGTCTGGTTAGACCCCGCCCTCAGTTTCTGCGGACACACTAAAAAAGTGGCAGCTACTTGTTTTGGTATTTTGCGTGGGCTCAGGCCAATCCTGAAATCTTTTGACGGCCCCACTAGACAGTTGATAATTCAGGCCACCATACTCTGGCGGCTTGATTATGCGAGCTCGCTCCTGTTGGGGGCCAATCAGGCGGAAGTTATCCGGATGCAGCGCGTACAGAATGAAGGCCAGAGCCCTGGTGGGCCTACCTAGGTTCTGCTCTGCGAAGGAAACATCCGGAAACTCCATTGGCTGCCCATGGCTCAAAGGATTGAGTTTAAGACTCTATGTCTTTCCTACAAGATTCTTAAACTGTCCTCTCCCCTGATCCTAGAGCATCTTCTCACCCCCTATGTCCCCTCTCGTTCTGTGAGGTCATTGGGTCAAAATCTGTCTACAGTTCCACGGTTCAAACGCTGCAGAGCGGGAGGGCGTTCCTTCCGCTATCTAGCGGCTAGGCTTACCAGCTCACATTCGCGCCCTAGACGATTTGCTTACGTTCAGGAGGGCTATTAAAACCTATCTTTTCTCCCCTGGACCTTAATATACTGCATGTACCTTAATACACTGCCCTGTTGCTACATTTTCTGTTTTTTTCTCTGTTCTGTATGTATTTTCCTTCTGCCAGTCAAAGCGCCGGGACGCCCCTTTGCTGGGGCAGCTGTGCGCTATAGAAGATGAGATAACATAACATAACATAACATAATAGAAGTATGTATGCATTCTCCACTAAAAACTATACAAAAGTTACTTCTGTTCACAAATCCTTTTTTCTGGTTTTGTCTCTTCAGACACAAAACCTGTTTTTTCAAGAGTTTTCATTCAATTTATAATCAAAATAAAAAGCTTCACCTTCAAAGCAAAGGCCTTATCTACTACTCTCTCAGCTCGTTCTTTCTGTTTTAGTGCATGTTTCCTTCTTCTAGACTTCTTCATATTTCTCAGTAGATTTATAACTACTCTACTACGAAACATCCTGGCTTTGATCTCCTTAAACAGATTCTGACTACTGGTTAAGGTGTGTCCATCTTTGTTGCATTCTTTCCTGTACTTGTTATGAAGATGTTGTCCATTGTTAATCTTTCTCATAGTTTGAATTTTATTTTCATTATTTCATAACCTTTGTAAATGTCCTCACATATTTTTAAGAATTGACTTTGTCCTCTAACCAATACCTCTGTTTCATTCACCACTTTTTCTTCATTTTGCCCCTTTGAGTCTAAATCTACAAATGAACCAACCTATGTAACTAGAAGCACTTACCTCAATGTACCAAACTCAAAAAACACAAAATGTAGCACCCTCTCCTACAACACAGCTGCACCATATCTCAGTTCTCACTTATACACGCTAAAAGACCACTTTTTCCCTTATGTACTCAATTTTTAAATAAAACATCAACCAAAGTGTAAAAGTAAATACAGTGTCTCAATACTGTAAATCCAAAAACACAACATAAGCGCTATTTCTCTGCCTCTCTACCACTGTGTTACTAGTACATTTAGCGGTGCAATACGTTTCTACTTAGATATTCCAGATTACAATTTTGAGAAACATTGCATATAAAAATCTGCACAATAATCTGTATCACAGCATATAGCTCACTAATTCTTCCGAGTACATGCAAACAGTGTGGGACAGGTTACATATATAATTCACCAGACGGTTCTAAAAGAGGACATATTCCTCACTAAATCTTGTAAATATATGTGTTTCTGGTTGAGTACAACAATACTCCCTGGATGATTGGATGAGTGCATATATAGTGTCTAGGTGATTCCCTCAGAATATAGCTTCAGCTCGCATGATTCCCTGAGTATGTAGGAACTACATTGGTGGTTCTATATTTGCATAGTTAGTGCCTGTGTATTCATATGACTATATCGCTACTACCGGAGTGATTGAATGAACGCATGGGCGTTGCCTGCGTAGTTCAATGAGCACATAATTAGTACCTGTGTGATTGGAAGAAAGCATGTGCAGTGCCTGAGTGATTTAATAAGTCTAGATATCACACTTGGTATATAATTGCATACATGGCTTACTAAGAGCATGCATTGCTCTGTTACTCAGCGTGCACATGCATCAGCAAGTTTCTAAAACTGAAAACAACAATTCTTACTTTTTCAAAGCACAAAACCTTTTCTTAATGGCATACCTACATAATTTTGCAAATATTTCTTGTCTTTAAAACATATATTCAGCATTTCTCAAAGAAAAGTTACACGGCAAGTGAAGCTAGCACAAGAAAACTCAAGAGACATTCTACACTATTAACCCTCCTTAATTTTAAACATAGCAGGCCCAATTCACAAAAGTAATCTGAGACAAAAGTCTAAATTTATGACTTTTGGTATTCACAGAAGTCGCTTACGACTCGTATCTTTACGTCTGCACTCGGCCCAGAAATCCCGCAATCGGGCTGCAATTTCCACACCAGGGCCGGAATACACGCATTCGGGCTGGATGATCATTTTCTTCAATTCTAAACACCTGTGTAAGTGCTTACCATCCCCCGCCTGCGTCAGATGAAGTCAATTAACACCAACTGCAAGACCAGCACCACAAACCACCTAAAAGAAGCACACATTCAAAGAACAGGTTTGGCCACAGAGAGTTCCTGCTTTCCTTCTCTGCCCATCACTACTGGAAAATGTACCAACTGAGGAGGAAGAAAAACTTCACAGATGAGACCACCATAGCTGTGGAGCTCATTGTGATGCACCACAAATGGCTACATGGTCTCCCCCCTTACTGCACCAGTGGCACACAGAAGGCAGCTCTATGGCAGCATTTAGCCACTGCAGTCACAGCATTGGGGAGGATGTGCGCACTGTCTGTGACATCAAGAAGAAGTGGCAGGACCAAAAGAGGCAGGTGAAGGAAAAGTACACCAGGATTGAGTTGGCCAGAATTCTCCCTTGCCCACAATCCAGACCCCCATCCCTCTCCCCACACTTGAGGAGGATCTCCTCACTACAATCCACCCCCACATGCTCCATGGGCTGCCTGTGAGTGATGTCCGCAATGTGGTACCAGGTAAATGTGATGACAAGCAAAAGTATATAAAATGACTGTCTGTGTTGCACCCCCATTGTGATTAAGGAAGTTGTCCAAAGTTTATATAAAAAAATAGTCAGTCAGAGGCTAATGTGTTACCCTCTGTATGTTGCACCACAAGTCCCAGAATCCTTTGTATTAGAAATGGCAAATCCCATTCCCACTATTGAAAACATGCACCCAGTACTGCTGTGGTATATACCTAACACTGTTAAATACCAATTGACAAAGTGCCTCTTCGACTTATCCAGATGCAGCCGAGCCAGTCAAGAACATCAGGGGGTGGGAGGGTGGGGCGGTGCAAATGAAAATCAACAGACAACAGAATAGGGAAAATAAAAGAAAATTATCAAAAAAAACTCACCTTGTGCTTGCTGCATCACCGAGCACAAGGTAAGAGAATCCTTATTTTAAGACATTTATTTCCCCTATTCCGTTGTCTATTTCCCACCCTGCCCGGCCATGACACCCCCAGCGCCCCACCGCTCTTACCTGCACCGGCCACAGCGGTACTTCACAATACTGTTAGCACGCAGAAGCTATGAGAACATTTCTGACAAGTTCCACAGCTACATTTCCGATTGGGTGACTTTTCTCTATTCTCACCTATTGACACATTTAGCCAGAGTACAGACAACCACAATAGTAGAGGTCCCTGCATCTTCGAGGAGGAAACAACATCATCCAGTACAAGGCATACCATCCTCACTAACTGGTAAGTCAAACTAGTCAGGAGAGGGTCAAAATGCACACATTGTCAGCTTACAACAGAGGGACATATTGGGCCCGAATCTCAAAGGTAATCGGAGATGAAAATCTAACTTTACAACTATTGGAATTCTTAAAGGACATTTACCTTTAGCAAATGACATTTGTGAATAGTGAATGAAGAAAAATAAGATATCTAGGCTCATTATACCTTTGTGATTTGGGCACATTACATGTATTCAATAAACAGTTCCAGAGCTGTGAACTCAATCCTGGAATTGAGTGCCACAACAATTCAAAAAGGAGTCTCCACTATATTGCTATTTTTTGATGTTGACAAAATCTAGAAACCCAATGTTAACAAATATAACAATGATGAATAAGAAGTGAGATTCAATTGTCAGGAGTATTGAGAATGCGTCCAGTGTCCAACTTATATTGTTTATTCAATACATGAAATTGTCCAGTCAACCCAGCTGGTTATATTTGTTAACATCGAATGGCATGTTTTTGGGCAATAAACAAAACATGACAGTGGACCTTACTTTAGGAATTGTGGGGTAAATTTAATAGACATTGCTTATAGGCAGTGGGGCCATTATAAGTTGAATGTGGGATCACTCATGATATTTAGAGTTACACACTTCTGCAACAGTAGGGCCCACACTGCTTGTGCTTATCTTTTGTGCCTGAAATTGAGTGCATATGTGGCAGCTGAAATGTTAAGTTGCAAACACATTGTAGGTCCAATGATGTCATCCCAGATTCTAGTACCCCCATTGACTTCTGCTACAAGGTTGGCTGTGACATCTGGTCAGGGACCACACACTGGGCAGATGCGGGGCCATGGAAAGTAAACCCAAGAATAATATACCTGAATGCTCATGCTCATGAAATGTGCCTTTCATTTCCGCTGTATGTTGTATGTGCTCTACATCACTGTTGTCCTGCATCACAATATGCCTTCATATGGCATTTAACCATATACCAGATCACACCATGGTGGCTAGTGAAAGGATGACACAAAATGTATGCCAAGTGAGTGCAGAATGGACATACAATAGTATATTGTGTCATAGGAAGTGGACTAGACACACGTAGATTTTAATTCAATGATATGAAAACTCTCTTGCAAAATATCAATGCACAAATCCTATTGAAATTGGTATGGATGAGGGTCGCACTGATGCCAGTTGTGTACTTTTGTGATGGGCTTCTAAGGTGAATCTTGAGGAAGTGAAATTTTCAAATCTCATGGCTGAAAAGCACAACGCAAATCCAGTGTAGGCGGCAACAATCAAAGCTTCACAACTTACCCACAATGTGGGATCCTAGTCAAATGTTGCATTCTGCTTGCCTCCTCTTCTACTTTATTCACCTTTATAAGTGAGTGTATAATATATGAGGTTGTGATCTCTCAGTCCAAAATGAGCTTCTTGACTACATTGGTAGGGAAGCACAAATGAGCCAGAAAATGTACCTGACTATTGCACATCTCACATATGAACTCTGCAATGCAATGTTTGATCTGATTTGCAAATGTGAAACTGGTCAGCCTGGTGATGTACACTCCTTTCGACTTGTCAACAGACAACATTATACTCATGAGGCATGATGGTCTTAACGGCGAAGGTGTAATCAATGTAATGTGGAGGGGTTCTGATTATTTATCCCCTTCTTTCAAATATCAGTAACCTTCTCATACACGTTTGGCCGTTGATGTGTCATCCCATTGATGTAAGTGCTGTGTGGAGGTAACAGCTGGCAACTGCTGCATATGAGCAGGGGCCCACATGTAAAGTCCAAGATGTAAACATGCTGCACATTGGCCAGGAATATCATAACAATGATCACTGAAAATGACACATACTTGTTAGCTCATACCTAAAATCTGTTGTACTGAAATGTAGATATGTATGTCTCATTACAGTTGCTGACAGAATGACACCAGTGCAGCAGACAGCACCATCCCGGGGAATGCAAGACATCCTGGCTGCAGCAGGGAAACCCACTTGCACCTGTCCACCAGGTAAGCGTGGCATGCAGTGTTTCCCTATCATAGATTCCAAAACCATTACAAAGATCCAAATCCCATTCTGCATAGAATCTACAGTCTCTGTTTACAAAGTTAAATACATACCATTTCATAATTATAAGTGTCACATGTGTCTGTTTGTAAATTAGTAATACAGATCATTGAGTATGGTGTCACTTCCCTCTCCAGTTGCTGAATCGGGGACCACTTCGTCAACTACACCTATGAGGAGCCAGGTTCAGCAGTTGACATCAGGGGGGATCGTCAAGAGACACAAAGCTGTGACTGGAGCTGGTGAGTTATCTTGGGCATTGTACATCTCCGTTCAACACCTCAGTGCTATGGTGTGAGCTGTCACGTGTAGGGGTACCCAAACCAGGTAACATGTGCTTCATCTGTTGATGCAAAGTACAGTAGAACCAACCCTTGTGTTGCACCACATCTTATACTAGGTCAATTACTTATCCAGTTGCAACCTCTGTGTTCCAGGTGATGATGACAATGAGGGGATGGACCTTCCACCAGTGTTGGGCGACGAGCAATCAAAGGCAAAAATCCACTGCTCCTGCAGGCAGTAATGTCGGCTGCAAGTACTGAACAAGAGGAGGAGGATGAAGTACCTGAGGAGGCTGAAGAATTCGACAATGATGAAGACTATCTGTCCATTCTCTCAGAGGATGACGATTCAGATGTCATGGCCAGAACATTTTCCACATCGGCCAAATTTGGCAAGGCCTCACACCCTCCACCCAGCAAAGTGCCTCAGCCTCCAAAAAGAGAGATTGCCTGTCTTCAGCATAGAGCTAACCAGCCACAGCTCACATGCACCCCAACACAGACATCACTTCTTCACAGCCCTCACATCCAGTACAGACGTGGTGGTTCCCCTACAAACATCGCCCTATACAGTGTATCCCAGGCATTCCCTCCACCATCTGAGGGAAGTACCAACCCTGTTGTGGTGCAGGTATCCCCTGGGAACCATTCTCCTGTCCACAGGCTTCCACCTGCCACCCTCTCTCCTGCCCGTGGACCTGGCGGACTCATTCATGGACGACCCATGCAGAGAGGGCCTGCACCTGGCCATGGTGGCCAGTGGGAGCAGGACTTTTTCCAACAGCAGGCAGATGTGAGACAGGACATTCGTGCCATCAGTGCTACCCTGTCAGACATGTCTGAGGCCCTACAGGACATGCCACAAATCCCTCAGGCGGTGGACAGACTGACCCATGTTTTGGACAGGATGGATAGATCTTGGCAAGACATGTCCAAGAATATCAAAGACATGATATCCATCCAAAGGGAATAGAGTGCAAGACACCATGTCTTGGCCATGAAGATGATGGAGGGCATGCTGAAAGTGATCCAAAGTCTCCCTTCACAGTCAACGCAGAGAGGGGAGCCATCACATCTGCCTGCAGCACATCACACCAACACACCTGTACCACAAACTGCACAGGACCACAGCAATGGTACACACCCACCACCACCCCCTATCCAGGCACTCTCCCCACCTGTACATCCACCACCACCCGCTGAACAGGCACTCCCCCCTGCACATCCACCACCACCCCTGAACAGGCACTACCACCACCTGCACAATCACTCCCTGTCCACACAAAAATACCAACTGTACAGACATCATCCACCCCTGCACATGAACTTCTCCCTGGACAAGCTGATGCATCACACCAACCTGCACCTCGGCAACAACCCAGCTATAATCCCTCACAGCGTTCCTCACCTCCAAATTTGTGAAGTCGCAAGCACGATCCCCATTGATCACATCTCCAATATTTTGCCTAGTGTGAATATCTGTAAATAAAAAGTAAATCTCATCACAAGTCAAGACTATGTTGCGTATAATGTCCTGATAGGCAAATGTTTATGAATTGTGGTGGCCTAGAGATGTGAGGATGAATGTGTGTGTGTGTGACACATGTACAAGTGTAACCCCATCATTGCAACAAGCTCTCATGTGCAGAGCAAATAACTCCCAAAATATATGTCCATATTTTGTACAAGACATTCACCATGAAGTTAAACAAGATAAAGAAAGTATGATTCAAAATAACATTTTATACAAAAAAGTTTGGGAGTAGAAGTACAACAACAGTCCATTTGGAAGGGAAAAAGGAAAACAAATGATGTTCTTAATACAGAAGGAGAAAGGGACTTGGAGTGGGGTAGGGCAACATAAATATAACACGTCAGGGAGTTTCAGGGGAACCAGTCCATATGCAAGTGGCAAAGTAAATAATTGTCCAAAAGAATTTATGTCCAACAGGTCAAGTGTCCTTCTGGTCATCCTCAATTTCCACAATGTCCAGATCCTGAGTCCGAAGTAGGCTCCTGGCTGGCCGGTGCAGAACCAGGCACAACAGAAGGGGTAGGGACACACAAGGAGTATGGAGGGAAACAGTGGGGCAACGGACAGAGGGAGACATTGAAGGTGGTGTGGGAGGGATGTTTGGATAGGACAGACAACATGGCTGCACCCAAGGAAGTGACACTGGCAGTGAGGGTGGCCGTAGCTCATGCATTTTCCTCTCGCATCAGACACAGCTCTGTTCACATCTGCAGCATGATGCGAGAGGTCATGTCTGGCTGATCCTCACATGCCCACATTACTTTCTGTGGTGCAGCCACAGGAGTTACAACACAGGGAGGGATTTGGGTGGAACATAAGGGGTGTGGTGCCTCGGGTTCGGAGCCGATGTTGGTGTCTTCCTGGCAGCCACTATGAGAGGGACTAGTTGCAGGGGATGCAGCTGGAAGCCCCTATGGAATGGGCGCCTCTAGAGTTAGGGAGGGGCTGATGGCAGGAACAGGTTGTGTTGTGAAATGCCCCGGGGACACCTCACCAAAATAAGTTGTGTATGGTCTGGAGGAGAGTAGATCTCCTCCTCCCCTGGCTAGAGGTGTCCAGTTCTTCCCCCTCCCTTCGATGTCCTCAGCCTCCACTCGGTCCATAGCACCAGAGGTATCTTCCTGCTCAGTCTGGGTGGGCGCAATTTCCCTGCCTCCTGATATCGAAGGTCCCGCCTCATCCTCTTCTTCCTCACTTGTTGAGAGAGGTCGTGGCCGCTGGTGCACCAAAGATGTCCTGCTCCAAACCATGTCCTGCTGTTGGTCCTCTTGGCCAGCTGAGCCCACAGAAATGTAAGACAAATTATGCTGTAGTGGTTGTACACGTCAGAACAAGACACATAACTAGATGAGCCGAAGGCAGACTTTGTTCTCCACTGATCACACTATACAGTTGTCAGTGATTAGAAGCTTAAATTATGTGTTTATTCACTGTGATCTCCTGATTTGACACAGACATGGACATCTCACTTGAATTTTGGTGGCTTACACATCTGTACTGACCAACCCTCAGCTTTAGCATTCTTTTGATCTGCGTGTCCTGTCACTGCTACATAGACAGCTTCCAAACCCAGTCTTCAAAAGGAGATCAGAGAGAGTCCAGCTAGTATTGGAGTGGACCTGTGATATGGAGTCTCTGCACATTCGCTCTCTGACAAATGTCATCTGCTGTGTAGCAGTGTCACAAATGCTGATTGGGGGTCACATATCCATATAGGGTCTTTGGTATTAGGTTTGCTAAGTTGTGACTCTCACCTTTTGATAGTCCCTCACAAAAGCTGACAATTCAGTGCCACATATTGGCTTTGAATACTGATCAGGTAGTGCTGTACACTGGCGAACAGTAGTGGCTGGTTGCTACAGCTACCTGGATAGAAAAATAACATACACACCACTGAAGGTAAGACATGTGTCTGTGGACCCACTTTGCTAATTTGGAAACACTTAAGAGTAAGGCAAGGATCTCAAAGTCTGTCTTGACTCCATGGCACATGATTATCTGTCTTAATCAGAACCTAAACTCACTGAATGCAATGCAAGTCAGAGCATCCAATTCCCATAGGTCTTCCATACACACCCTGGACAGTGTCTGCACCATTCCTCATCCAATGCACACATCAGTTATGATGCCCTTGGTTCACTGTTAGTGGTGCTGGCAGTGCAAATTTCTGTACAAATGTACGTGTGTGGCTCAAATCCCCAGTTGTCATAATAAAGCTACCACTCCCAGAATGCACTCTGCTCTGTATAGTCAATGTGCTACAGTGAGCTTTTTGCTTCATGATAACATAACACTTGTATTTGTAAAGCACACTTATCTCCCAGGGCTCTCAAGGCGCTGAATAATAGACATTTATTGTTACCCAACTCAATGATACTCATTTTATCGACCTCAAATGGATGAAAAGCTGAGTGGACCATCCGGGATTTGAACCTGTGACCATGAGGTCAAACACAGGTCCCTGCAGTGGATGCATTAGTCTACTAAGCCACCAGACCCCGCTCATGATGATTGCTGCATAGACACAGAATAAGTAAATGGAGGCATGGGACACATGATGGTACAGCTCTGTCTTCACTCACATCATACTTTCAGACACATATTGCATATAATACACTTACCAGGTCTCTGCTGCTCATGCTCCTCCAGCTGAGCATGGAGGGTCAGCCAGGCTGCATGCAGAACCCTCCTGTTCAGTGGTGAGAGGCGGGGACGATGCACATGGTGCTGGCAAGACTGGCCCAATAGCACCTCGGCCTTGTGCCAGGCCCAGGGTTTTAGGTCCTCTCAGCGCTTGTCGCATGCCCTGGCCTTCCGGGTGTACACGCCAACTGCACATAGTCTGGTCTGTGTTGCATTGCTCAGTTGGTCCTCTGGCCCCCCATATAGCTGAGGATATTTGCTAAGCACCCCCTCTGCTAAAATGTCTAATTCCCTTTCAGTGAAAGGGGGTGCTTTCTCTTCATAACCCTCAGCCGTTTTGGGGGTAATTAGGTTGAACTGAGCTGCAGGATGTCAGAGGAACTGATCTGTGACAGAGGATGACTCAGAAGGAACACAAAATGGCTGTCAACAACTTACTGTAATGTATTTCCTGTCTATCACTTCCTGTATGTCATTTCCTGTATGAAAGACGGGTTCTTCAGTGGTGTGAGGTCATCGGCGCAGTTGGTGAGCCACTGTGTGAGGTTACGGGACGCTTCGTTGGGGTCCGTCATGTTGGTGGGAGGGTTCTGGCTGAGGGAGGTGGTTAGCTGGTTGGTGGTGATCTTGCTCCAGCTTCTACGGGGTGCCTGTTGCGGGTGTTGGTGGGTTATGGTTCTTCTGTAGTTGAAGTGGATGCAGCTGTGGTCTGTCCAGTGTAGTCCGGTTGAGTGGCTGAAGGAGATGTGCTTGCTGGAGGAGAAGATGGGGTCAAGCGTGTGGCCGGCATGGTGGGTGGGGGTGTTCACCAGTTGCTTGAGTCCAAGGTCGGCGAGGTTGTCCAGCAGGGCGGTGGAGTTGCTGTCATTGTTGTTCTCTAGGTGGAAGTTGAGGTCTCCTAGGAGGATGTAGTCTGGGGAGGCTAGTGCGTGCGGGCTGACGAAGTCTGCGATGGCTTCGTTGAATTGTGCACGCGGTCCCGGGGGTCTGTAGATGAGAGTGCCTCTGAGGGTGGTTTTGGGGTCTGTGTGTATCTGGAAGTGGAGGGCTCGGCGCCGGTGAGGGTGTCGCCGGAGTTGGTCGTGATCCGGATGGTGTCTCTGTGAACGATGGCGATGCCTCCTCCTGTTTGCTTGATGCGGTCCCTCCGGGTGATCTTGTATCCATCTGGGATGGCTATGGCGATGTCAGGGGGTGAGGAGGCGTTCATCCAGGTTTCAATGAGGAAGGCGACGTCTGGAGATGTTGTGTCGAGGAGGTCCCATAGCTCAATGGCGTGCCTGTGGATGGAGCGGGTGTTGAACAGGATGCACTTGAGGTGATTGTCTGGTCTGGCGGGTGCGGTGCAGGTTCGGGGGCTGGTGTATTTGCAGGCAAGGCAGACGAAGGGTCCGTGTGTGCGTTTCGGGGTGGCTTGGTAGCAGGTGGGGGTCCGATCGGAGTTGAGTGCGTGGAGGGTGGCGGCCGTGTAGGTCCGTCGTGTGGGCTGGCGTCGTCGAGGGCCAGGGGTCCTGGCGAGGGGTGCGGTCCAGGTGCGGACGGGCGCATACAGGCGCAGATGGGCTTGCCTGAGGAGCCCAGCGAGAGGAGAAACCAGGAAAAACACTCACTCCACACTCGGGGTACAAAAAGAGAAGGGGGCGGGCAGGCACACGGGCACAGAGGCGAAAGGGGAAACCAGGAAAAACACTCACTCCACACTCGGGGTACAAAAGAGAAGGGGGGCAGGCAGGCACACGGGCACAGAGGTATAGCTGTAAACTGGAGGTCACCACACAGTGGTCAGGATCGGCGGAGCTGCAGCGGTGGGAAAGCGACCTACCCGAGGGTCAAGGGTCACTGTCTCCGCCGCGCAGCAGTTGCCATAAGAGGGAAGGAGGGGAGGATGGGTCAGCTGGGAGGCGGGAGGGAAGAGCCAATGGGAGCAAGGGGGGCGGGTCCGCACGGGAGGCAGCGGTGGGAAAGACGGGGCTGAGGAGCCCGGCGAGAGGAGAAACCAGGAAATACACTCACTCCACACTCGGGGTACAAAAAGAGAAGGGGGGCGGGCAGGCACACGGGCACAGAGGCGAAAGGGGAAACCAGGAAAAACACTCACTCCACACTCGGGGTACAAAAGAGAAGGGGGCGGGCAGGCACACGGGCACAGAGGTATAGCTGTAAACTGGAGGTCACCACACAGCGGTCAGGATCGGCGGAGCTGCAGCGGTGGGGAAGCGACATACCCGAGGGTCAACGGTCGCTGTCTCCGCCGCGCCATGGTCGCCATTTTGTGCCATCCACCACTACAGATCAAATCCTCTGCCATCCTGTTCTTCTGTAGTGGAGAAACCTGAAATGACAGTGTAAGACAAAATCATAGACATGAAACAAAAGCTAGAACAGACCATTAAATGAAATTTGGGCTGGGACAAGGATGGGGGGCTGGCACAACATCACATCCCAGGATAGTTTGTTCCTCCTTTGCATTATGGTGCATGTAGTCATCTTTAGGGCTCAACACAAGAGTTGTCTTTTGTGTTATGATAAATTTGGGGAAGCAGTGCTGAGTATCTCCGACATATAGTGCCAGATTCACCCAGAACATCATCACACACATTGGGGGCCCATCATTTGTGGGGGAGTCACATTTGTTGAGGGCAAAAACTCAACAATGAGAACATATACATCTAATCCTCTGAGTCAATGGATTCCTTAGGGACATCAACTACACTGATTGCTGCTGACATCGGCACATGACCTGATGCAGGTCAATCTTTTGACTCCTGTCAACAGCTGTGGTTTATATCCAGTTAATGTGGCTTGCAAAGTAGTCTCAGGATGGAATTTTTGGATATTTTTGATTGTAATTATCCAACTTTCCTCATTGATAACTGACTGCAAACCACATTTGGTCCATAACACAATAGGTTGCTCATGTGATAAAAGTGGCAACCAGCTGATCACGGAGTTGCATACCCTGACCTCTGTTATGTGCAATGGCCCAGTTACCTGGATTCAGAGCTAGCCGAGGTACAAGAGGTATATGTAGGCCATGACTTAAAGCTATGTTTTGAAAAGCACAAATGGATAATATGATCTTGCAAACGACTTCAGGGTAACACATCAGCACTCCCCATGTACAGTCAAGACATCTGAACCGGGGGTTCAAAAGACCAAACGTGCGCTAGATGATGGCTCAAGATCGTATAAGTGCCCTATTGTACCTACGCCGAGGTACAGTGGTTGGACATCTGTAAAGTGTGAAGAGTCGAGGGGAGAATGCATACCCAGCATCGCCTGAGGAGGGAAGATAGGGCAATAGGTTACATTCCCCTCTTACATTTATGCAGAACATGATCTATACTTTGGTACATGCAGTGACGGTTGAGTCCACGTATGTGGCTTGATGATTCTTATTGTAAAATGGTTGTTAATTTAAGGTGGCATTCATACATTTCATTTACACATATCCCTCATTTTTAGTGCTTGGTACTTACCCAGTAGCCACATGTTGCCAAATTCTCCCACAGCCATCCGCCGGGCAAGAGGTGACATGCGGAATACAAAGCTGTCATGGGTACTGCCTGGAAACACTGCATGCACATCAATGAATCTCCCACTGGCATCACAGACAGCTTGCACATTGATGGAATGCCATTGGTGTCTGTTGCAGAAGATGTGTGCAATGCGGCGGGGTGACTGAAGAGCCACATGGGTATAATCAATTGCACCCAGAACACGTGGGAAGTGGGAAATGAGATAGAAATCCCTAGCTGCCCTTTGTCTCCTGTCCAGTGTATGGCACATTTGTACGTGGAGGTGGGCTCTTGAATTGATGCAGCTCAGTACCTGACCTTAGCACCGCCATTGGCTTGCCTGAGAGATACCCACAAAGTCAATGGAGACCCTTTGGAATGACCCTGTTGCAAAGAAATAGAGAACAGAAAGTATCTTGACATATGCTGAAATGGCATGGGAGCAGCAGGTCACAAAGTAAAGTTCTTGCTCCCACTCAAATACCATCTCCAAGATGACTTCTGAAGGGAAACGGTATCTGTCTCTGACTTCTTGGCTGGACATCCCAAATAGGTTGATCCTTTGTCTGAATATCCTTTCTGCTCTCCTCCTCCTCCTCCTCCTCAAGTCTTCTTGCTGCATGGCAAGGGGCAGAGGAACAAACACATTCAGCGACATGTTGGAAGATTTGTGGATGTCTGCTCTAATTTCATATGTGCTGCAGGGCTGAGATTAGCTGTTGGGCTCCAGTGTTTCAGCTGATGCATGGTAGGGGATGGTAGGCACTTGCACAGGTGTTTAGCACTGAAGAAAATGATCATCCAGCCCGAATGTGTGTATTCCGGACCGAAAGTGGAGATTCCTCCCGAGTGCAAGATTTCCTGCCCGGGTGCGGAAATTCCACCCGAGTGTGGAAATTTCTGCCTGAGTGCGGACATAAAGATACGAGTCGTAAGTGATTTCTGTGTCTTTTGTCTCAGATTACTTTTGTGAAACGGGCCCCATATGTTTAAAGAAATACATCACCCTCACCATATACATGAAATTTTCAACAGCCTTAAAGAACATAGTTTACCATGTAAACATATATGTGATTTCATAATAGATATACACCTTCAGGCCAGCTTACAAAAATATATAGTTCTCTGCATCTTTAAGAAAACTCATCATACATATAACTATCTGCAACCATAAAAACCATATCTCACCATCTAAGTATATGCACACCGGTCACATAAGTTAAAAACCACATTGACAAACACTTTCTAATACAAACCTAACAAGTATTACTACTTTATAATTCATATAAAGATGCAGCACATTTTCTTATCTTTTATATCTGACTACACTACTCCTGTTTAATAATGTGACGGAAACTACCACAACTCCCAGAATGCAAATAATATAGATGTATCTATTCTGCACATAATGCTTAGACATTTAAAACATTGTCATTTTTAAAGGGATTGCGCATGGTAATTTTCAACATTACTAACATCTTAAACATGTAGCTGCTGCAAGATACAGTTCATCTGACATATTTTTTTTTCACATCGCTGTGATACTCTTTTTATTGAAACTCCCATATACATCTTCAATTAGGTCTTTCTTTTTTATTGAAACTCACATATACATCTTCATTTAGCTCTTTCTGGATAGTTTTTACACTGTTAAGATTTGTAAAAGCTAAGCACAAGAATGGTATACCACTCTCATAGAAATCAACTATAAAATGGAAACCTCTTCAACTTTCCATTCTATGATCATGAGAAAGGCATCAAAGGAAATCATGCATTTCATTTTAGACTACTGCATCTCCACTTGTGAAAGGTTAGCATCTACTGACCCTTTCCCTTTGTTTCAAAACGAGGATCCTGCCTCCAAGTGTTCATGATGTTTTCATGATCATCGCGGACTAATCGTGAAAAAATTGGGACTCCAAACCGATATTTAGCTTCAGTTTTTTTTATTTAAATACTGTACAAAAGCTTTTTACATAGTCCTGATTTGGAAATTAAAGTTTGCCATCACTTAAATTGTGTCATAACTCTTCAACTTTTAGCAAAATGTTCTGTCTCTTTAACACCCTTCGCCCCATACACTCTTAGCTCAGTGTACCTAGCAACCCAGTGGAACCAGTAGGTCAAAAGTTCCCAGCACATTCTAGAAGGAACATGCTACTTCCAAATGGGATACAGCTGGTGTGGTTTACTCCATAGATTCAAAAGCATATACATGTCTGAATTACAATTCTTTCTTTTAAACAACAGCCAATAATAGGACTTCTGTCTAAGGCATCCAACACACTACCTAGTTTTCTTCACTTTCATGCTAACAGCATCCAATTACATATATATATATTTTAACACCTCCGTTTCAACTGCTTTTCATTTGGAAACTACCTCATTCAGGTCCAACCTTCTCCTGGCTGCTATTGCACTTTCACTTCAAAATGCTAAGCGTGTGGATTGTGGGCCACAGCTATCGGGCTACAGAGGCTGCACAAAACAGCGGTATTGACAGAGACTTAGGTCTGCCAATTGTGGAGATTACATGGTTTGACCAAAGAGGGTTAAAGTTTCATCAGTTGCGGGCTTTGGTTAAATCCATTGTGGATTGCCGAGCTCCTCACCTCATGATTGTGCACTGTGGTGGCAATGACCTATGCACTGGCTGGAGTAGGGCTGGAAGTCTTAATGAAAGATACCTTTGCAGACCTGATGTCGCTTTTCCCTCACACTGTCTTAGTAAACTCTAATATATGCCAAAGACAGAAATGGAAGTGGTCAAATCAATTCTGTCCACACTTTGACAAAGCCAGGAAACATGTTAACAAAACAGTTTCTGCTTTCCTGAGAGACCAGAATATGGGCAACAACAATCTGCATTTTGACATGCATGGAACATATAGAAGTGATGGAGTTCACTCTACAGATGAAGGGAAAAGGGTGTTTCTAAGCAACCTGAAACTCTACATACAGCCTTATCAGTAGCTGTCTTATATACACTCTCAACACAATGGCTCTTGTCAGAGCCACCCAAGATGCCGAAATTGTGTTTTTCTTGGCAAATAATTTTTGGGGGAATTTTTGAAATCCGCGATGATGTCGCCTTGATCACGATCACGTCACAAAATCACAAAAGAAAAGAAGACATTCAACGACCATCACCACAATCAAAATTTTTACTTAAAAAATTCATTCTATTACAATTCACACATTACTAACCACATCAATGCTTTAAAAACATATTTGTACATATTTTTCTAGTAAGCTTTTTAAGAAACTGTTTAAAGCCTACTTCCCGTTTTCCCAATTACACCAACAGTCGTGATACTCCGGTAACTGCGCTGATCGCACCTTTTTTAGGGGGTTCAAAACACATATATGCACACATTGTACGCCTTTTTCAGGGAGTGCAAAACACATACATGCTCACATTTTACAGTATTTTAGACACTAGGGTTTTTTTACTGCACTGTTTAAAGTCATATTTTTGTAGGGAGTTTGTAAAAAAAAAAACCAATATTACCGATTTTCCTTTTTTGCAATGATGCCGGGTGTCGCGATGATATTGTTAGCCGCAGTCACCGCGAATACTTCACAAAATGACAAAACAAATGCAGGCATTCAATAGCTACCACTACATTCAAAACTATAACTGCAAAATGGATTATAACCAATAGGCTAAACACATTACTATCTAAATGACTGTATAATACCATGTACAACTCCCTTAATATCTCTATAACACAGTGCATAGCTTTGTCATTGTAATCTATGACTGCATGCATCACTGTATTAGTAAGTCTCTCATTCACTGTATAAGTACTTGAGGGGATCTGTGAGACAGTGAATCAGTCTATAAATACTTCAGTAACAAAATGAATGACTGCCTTAGTGCATCTAAGAGTGGGTGCATCAGTACCACAATGGGTCTGTGATTGGTTGTGCAAGTCTCTCACTCAATCTGTGAGTAGGTGCATGTGTTCCTTTGTGCATTTGTAATTACGTATATGGCTGTATGACTGGATCTGTTAGTGGATACATGAGTGTCTAAGTGGGTGTCCGAGTGGGTGCCCGAGTGGGTGCTTGAGTGTCTGAGTGGATCTGTGAGTGAGAGCATGAGTCTCTCAGTGGGTCTCTGACTGGCAGTGTGGGTGTCTGAGTGGTTTTGTAAGTGGGTATGTGGGTCTCTGAGTGTGACTGTGAGTGGGTACATGAGTCTCTGAGTATATAACTGACTGGGTGCATAAGTCTCTGAGTGGGTCTATGAGTGGCTGTGTGAGTGACTGTATGGGCATGAAAGTGTCTGAGTGGGTCTGTGAGTGGATGTGAATGTCTGAGTGGGTCTGTGGGTAGGTGTATGAGTATCTGGGTGGGTCTGTGAATGGATGCATGAGCCTTGACTGGGTGAGTGAGTGGGTACATGTATACCTGAGTGATGTTGTGAGTGGGTAGGTGAGTTTCAGAGTGTATGAGTGACTGACTGAGTCCATAAGTCTCTGAGGGGGTCTGTGACTGAGTGTAGGAGTGACTGTATAGGTGTGTGAGTGGGTTTAGGAGTATCTGAGTGGATTTGTAAGTAAGTGTGTGAGTGTCTCAGTGAGTCTGTGAGTACATACATGAGTGTGTGAGTGGATCTGTAAGTGGGTACATGAGTCCCTGAGTGGGTCTGTACATGGGTGCGTGACTCTGAGTGAGTCTGTAAGTGGGTGCATGAATATCTTATGTGTGCATGAGTGCCCATGTGGGTCTGTGAGTGGGTGTAAGAGCCTCTAAGTAGGTATGAGACTGTACACATGAGTCTATGACTGAGTCTCTAAGTAGGTGCATGAGTCTCTGAGTGGATCTGTACATGGTTGCGTCCCTCTCTGAGTGAGTCTGTAAGTGGGTGCATAAGTACCTGAATGAGTATGTGAGTGAGTGCATGAGTATCTGAGTGGGTATGTGACTGGATCCATAAGTGTGTGAGTGAGTATGTGAATGGGTGTATAAGTGTCTGAGTGAGTTTGTGAGTGCATAGATGAGTCTGTTACAGTGACCGGCGAGTGTGTACAAATATATATATATTTATATATTTCCACCAATATTCTCGAAGACGTCATGATAGTCGCAATGTCCCAGCGATGGTACATGGGGGTCATGCTGGCACTCGCTGCGTTGTTGCAAATATCGAGCGTGATTAAAAAATATACATTGTGGACAAACTTGTGTCACTTATACACCCATTTCTCAACCATGGGGTCAGAGTATATCCACCTTGACCCCTTATGTTAGTTTTCACACAAATTTCCAGTCCAGGAACCGTTCCCAAATGATAAAATGGCAGCCTCAACTTTCTGTTCAGGTTGCGTTCAGCCAATCACAGCATTACCCATGGCGGGCGCAACTGCGATTAATTGCAGAACCATAGTGAAATGTCTGTGGCCAGAGATATCACTATCATTTTCAGCTTAAATTTCTCAAAAACTACTGGACAGATTTGCATCCAGTAACAAAAAGCCCAATCTGCGTAACAACATCTACCTTTCGGCCATATTTGGTATAATTCCTTCCAGCGGTTCGGGCTGTAGGTTCGACAATGTGTTCCTTTGGGAATTAACATTGCAAATACATCATTTGTTTGTGCCCCTATTTCGCGGTCCCCACTGCACGAATCACCCCCAATCTTTCCATGATGCACGGCACCTACTTTGATACCTTTTTTTGAAAATGTCATGAAGATTGGCCTAACAACGCCAAAGTTATAGGCAAGTCAAAAATGCTTTTCCTATGGGAACTAGGTCCTAACTATAACTACCTACTGGCTATCGCCAGTACGTATTTTGTGTATATATATATAACAAAATGGATGTCCAAGAACATTGTGCCTGGAGTATTTTGCAGAATATAAAACTAATGACTTATGGAGGCATTTATCCTGTATTTGAGTATAACAAAGTAAGGAATACCAAGGCCACCATCTGCAATGTGATAGCTTACATCATGTCATTATTGTGCTTACTATATCGGACATTCAAAGTGCTAATGTGTAGTTCTTTGCCGCTGTTTACTCTGTTGGAATTCATCAATAGGAAGGAGATCTATGTATTTAAAAAAAGACGAACTGTGCGTGCCGGCAATAACTTTTATTGATGAACATTGAGAAAGGCATTTTGAGCTGAAACGCGTTTGCTCATATTAAAAGGATTAATTGACATACCTTGTTAGTACTCCATAACTTTTTGAGCTGGATATATTTTGTGAGGCTACCCTCATGCGACGGTAGCACGCGCTGCGAGTTCAGCATCTTTTGGTGGACTTTGGAGCAGAGTTTATATATATATATATATATATCATCCAACGATTTACTTCGCAGTAAACCAATTAGCACGCACTCACAGTCTGTTAAAATTATCCCAAGTTCTTTATTTTCCTTTAGTAGGTCTCCAGTCTCAAAAACAACCAACGCGTTTCGCCATCCACCGATGGCTTGATCACGGTATATAATATATATTACCTACTGGCAGTCGCCAGTAGGTAGTTATAGTTAGGACCTATTTTCCATAGGAAATCCGCAACATTCTATTTGGAATAACGTTGGCACCGATTGACGAATCTTCGCGAAATTGACCAAACTTTTGGCCAGCTCCGGTCCGCTCCTATCCTGAAAATTTCACAGTGATTTGTCAAGCGGGGGCCGAGAAAAAAGGGGGTTCCCAAAACGCATTTTCCCCATGCATTTTCCCATAGGACCTGTTGACGCAGCTCCAGCCCGAATTGCTGAACGGAATTACACCAAATTTGGCAAAGAGGTAGTCCTCAGTTCAGACTCATGTCTTTTGCTTAAATGGTGTAAATCCGTTCAGTAGTTCCTGAGAAAATTAGAGTTAAAAAGATAGATATATCTGGGCGGAGCCTAACCACACATCTCATCGTGAGATCTGATTGGCTGTCAGTACTTCATCCAAGAAGTGTTGGCAGCCATCTTGGGACCAATATACATGATAGCACCTCATTAAAAAGCATTGCAGTTAATAGAAGGTTTTAAGAATTTAGTTACATTATAAATCATGTGTTGATGGTACCATACTCATTTTAGGAATTGTGGTGTGTTCTAAGGTGATTTTACCAGGTGAAAAAGCCTTCTGCTGTGATATCATGAATCATGTTTGAGAGAAAACTATTTTCCCATGCTTTTCCCACAGAGGTGATCTATAAGCTTAACTGAGAGCATATTTTCTGTAAATTCGCATTATCTTTCTCAGTCATGTGAGAATGAAGTCTGACATTCTCAGTAAAACATGTACATCCAACAAGGGCAGAGACTGTCAGTTGATTCCTTTGTGTTCTACTGCAGCTTCCCAGATGTTCTAAAGAACAACTAGAGCGCTAACAGTCCTACGTATGACAAACGTATTGCACACCTGAAGCCATCTTGATTGGAATAAAGTGGTAACTCTTAAAACATTTAATTTAAAAAGGAACAAAACGAGGGGGTTGATTTTGCCATAGAAAGTATGATTAGTGCTGCAGAAAGAAAAATTAGGGCACATTTTGAGTGACTTCTCAAATCCTCTTCTATTTCATCAAAAAATTCTGACATGTAGACTGAAACATGCACTTCCAATACCAGCAGCAGACTTCCCTGGTGAGCAGTAGCTTTACTACAGTGATCTAATGAGCAACTAGAGTGCTAACATTCAGAATTTATGGCAAATGTGTGACACATCTGAATGCCTTCTTGATGGAATCAAAGTAAAAAACTGAAAGTATTTCCTACTGAGGAGACTGTAGTAAATGAGGAAATTAGGAAACTTCATAACAAATAGGTCTTCCAAAATGGCCACCAGAGACAAAAGAGCCCAAATGTAGCCCAAATATCACCCAGATGTAGCCCAAGTATAGCCCAATGACATAATGTCCCAGAGTGTTCTAATGAACAACTAGAGAGCTAACAGTCTTACTTATGACAAAAGTATGGCACACCTGAAGCCATCTTGATTGGAATCAAGTGGTAACACTTAAAACATTTAATTTACAAAGGAACAAAATGAGGGGGTTCATTTTGCCATAGAAATTATGATTAGTGCTGCAGAAAGAAAAATTAGGGCACATTTTGACTTCTCAAATCCTCTTCTATTTCATAAAAAAATTCTGACATGCAGACTGAAACATGCACTTTGAATACCAGCAGCAGACTTCCCTGGTGAGCAGTAGCTTTACTACAGTGATCTAATGAGCAACTAGAGTGCTAACATTCAGAATTTATGGCAAATGTGTGACTCATCTGAATGCCTTCTTGATGGAACCAAAATAAAAAACTGAAAGTATTTCCTACTGAGGAGACTGCAGTAAATGAGGAAATTAGGAAACTTCATAACAAATAAATCTCCCAAGATGGCCACCAGAGACAAAAGAGCCCAAATGTAGCCCAAATATCACCCAGATGTAGCCCAAGTATAGCCCAATGACAGAATGTCCCAGAGTGTTCTTAAGAACAACTAGAGCGCTTACTGTCTTACTTATGACAAAAGTATGACACACCTGAAGCCATCTTGATTGGAATAAACTGGTAACACTTAAAACATTTAATTTAAAAAGGAACACAATGAGGGGGTTTATTTTGCCATAGAAATTATGATTAGTGCTGAAGACAGAAAAATTAGGGCACATTTTGAGTGACTTCTCAAATCCTCTTCTATTTCATTAAATTAAAAAATTCTGATATGCAGACTGAAACATGCACTTTTAATACCAGCAGCAGACTTCCGTGGTGAGCAGTAGCCTTACTACAGTGATCTAATGAGCAACTAGAGTGCTAACATTCAGAATTTATGGCAAATGTGTGACATATCTAAATACCTTCTTGATGGAATCAAAGTAAAAAACTGAAAGCATTTCATACTGAGGAGACTGCAGTAAATGAGGAAATTAAGAAACTTCATAACAAATAAAACTCCCAAGATGGCCACCAGAGACAAAAGAGCCCAAATGCAGCACAAATATCACCCAGATGTAGCCCACATGTAGCCCAATGACAGAAGTGTGCAAAACACTTATTTTTGGTGTATTTGCAGTTTTATATAGTGCAGACTTGTCAGGTATTGGAGTGCTTTACATGCGCATTGGTTACATCACACAAGATCAAATACATTTTGGTTGTAGACATGGGGAGATTAAGTGATTTGACCAGAATCACAGAATGTTGAGCTGAAGCAGAAACTCCAGCCTGGTTCCCCAGTTGCAAAGTCTGCAGCTCTGGAAGTAACACCACATCCTCTCCCCTAGGTGCAACATTTAATCAAGTGGTCATCTGGATAAAAAAACATAAACATTACAAATAATTTAAAAGTTCTTTGTCGCTATTTGAAAACTCAGAAAATATGTCCTCATTTTAGTTTTTTAGAGCACTAACCATAATTTTGATGCAAATAAGACCCTCTCATATATGTAATTTCTAAAGGAAATGCTCTAGGTATTACAGTTTTGATCACATCACGATGACGTTAGGCGTTCCACACTTTTGTAATAAATATAGAATGTTAGCAATTTGGTTGTTCATTGGGATACTGTTAAGAGGCAGAGGCCATGGGCACGGACTCTGAAAATTGAAGGTAGGTAGGAGACTGCACAGGCATTAATTTGACCCCACTGGGCAGGCAGGAAGGGCAGTGGCAGCACAACAGACTATGGAGGGCAGTGGAAAGGGGGGCAGGGGCAACAAACCAACAATACAGGACTGGCAAGAGAGGCTGTGGCAATATAATAGACCATTGTGGGCAGAAGGAAGAGGAAGAGGCAGTGGTAGTACAACCATACATGCCAACAGACCCGTTTCAGCCAGGAAACGTCCAATGTTTTTAAGCTCAAATGGGCTTTATTTGATCTGTCTTCTGTCTACAATCTCCTCTTTTTCAATGTAACTCAAAAGGGAAAATCAATACCCCAGTTTTTTTTCAAAATCTCCCTCTTACCAAGTTCAAAATGTTCGAAAGTATGGTACATTGGATCATGGTAGGCAGGAGGATTTTGGGTAGGGACATGAACTCGGATAACAGAGGGCCGGAGGGACATGGAGAGGTGCACCAAACTGACCCTGCAGGGCAGGTATCAGGGTTTGCAGCAGCACAATACACCACACAGGGCATGCGGGACGGGAGTGTAGCACAACAATCCATAGAAAGCAATAGGGAGGGGACAGGACCATGCACATGGACAACAGAGAACAGAGGGGAAAGAGGCAATGGTAGCTAGCTGACCATAATGGACAGACAGGAGAGAAAGCTGCAGCATAACAGACCATAAAGGGTAGGAGGGACGGATCAGGGGCATTACAATGGAACAGACAAGCCAGGAGGGAGGGAATAGGGGTATGCACATGGAAACAGAGGGCTGGGGGCAAGGGGGCAGGGCAGGAGCAGCAAGGTGACCATGGAGGTCAGGCAGGATGGGCACTAGAAAAAAGACACACCATGGAGAGAAACAATGAGACTATGATGGCATACACACAGACCATGGAGGGAAGGTGGGAGGGGGTCAGGGGCAGCTAGCTGACCACACAGGGAAGGTGGGAGGGACCATGGCAGCACAGAAGACCATGCATGGCAAGCAGGAGGGTTAGTGGCAACACAATGGCTATGATGAGCAAGAAGGAGGGTGCAGGGGCATGCACAAAGGACCATGGAGGTTAGAAGGGAGGGTCAGAACCTGGGCACAGACCAGAGAGTTCAGGGGAAGGGGCCTCACAACAGACCGCGCGGGGCAGGCAGGAGGAGCAGTTGCAGCACAACAGACCAGGGAGGGCAGAAGGGTGTGGCAGTAAAATGGACCATGGAGGACAGGAGGAAGGGGAGAGGGGCATGGCATGTGGACAGGCAGGGTGGAGGTGGCAGGGACAGGTTACAGTCATCTGACAATGCTAGGCAGGTGGGAGGGGAGTGGCAGCTCAACAGAACACTCAGAGTAGATAGGAGTGTCAGGTCCATGGAACATGGTGGGCAAAAAGGATGGAGCAGGGGCATGCACAAAGACATCGGAGGGCAGGGGGAAGGAGAATAGGGGTAGCAAGCTAAGCACAGAGGCTAAGCAGGAGGTCAATGATGGGCCATAGAATTGGGCAATGGAGGGCAGGAGGAGTGGACTGGTACTTCATGCTAAATGGAGGGCAGTGGCAGCACATCAGACCATGCATGGCAGGAGGGAGGGGGCAGCAAGCTAACTGTTCAGAGAAGGTGGGTATTAGGAACTTTATTGTTTTTAAAATGTGTGTCTGTGCGAACTACTTAAAATATGAACAAGTATGCAGCATAATCTCACTTTTATTCAGGAAGAAGAGGACGTTTGTGACTGTGACTCCAGGCTCACTTGGCAGAAACACCCCCTGACCCTCCACCCCCCATCGCAAAATGTAATGCCCTTGAAAAGGGTAGGTGGACGCACTGTTATATAGAACATAGTCCTGAGAGCACGATTGAAAATGAAAACTAGATATAGTATATGGTATAAACTATGCACCAAAAAGTGTGATATAAGATGAACCGGGGCGTGAAATATAATATGCAATACATTGTGCGCAATGACAGATTCATTGGAGAGCGCGAGATAGCACAGGCACTAGCGCATGCTATGCGATATGCGCCTTGGAGTGTAATATGCACAGGGCAGTGTTGTGTAACCTAACTAGTCTCTAAAGTTGTAATATAAAATATGTGCTGGGGAGTGTAACGTTGCATATGCACTGTGACAAAGATAAGGATCCCAGATTGTAATATGTATGGCATAGCACTGTGCGTTATAACATAGGCATCGAGGAAGGCATGTTAGATGGGGCAATATACCCCGTGGGAAGGCAAGTGTGGCATGACATATTCACGGGGTGGTGTTACAGTGCACATGGGCTAGAGAGTGTCATAGCATACGCACTAGCTGGTGGAATGCAACACAGAGGTGTGTGGCACTCGGCGGGCACTGGTGGGTGTAACACAGCATTGGGCTCAGCCAGGAGCACGTTGTGACTCTCAAGTGAGGTTCGTCTCCTTTCCAGAGAGTAAAATAAAAAGTATTACACATCCGGCGGTGGATGTGTGTTTTATTCACCGTGAGGGGGGTTTCTTGCATAGATTGGTTGAATTTTTGTCGAATCCCCTTTGAATGGCTTGGTGTGCATGTGTATTAAATGTGCCGGTCAATAGCTACCCACTTTTGCATAAATAAACGACAAGGGTGTCTACTTGGAGAGTACCCACTGGTGGGGCGCCGGGATTAGGCACGGTAGGGCGTCAGACACGTCAGTGCTTTACTAGCGGTGTAAATAAATTTCACGTGGATTCATTGTATGCATAGTCGCCTTTTAATGAATATCACGCAAATCGCCATGGTGATAGGTACATATGGTTTGTCCAGCATGTCCTAGGTGTTTCCATAAATATATATATTTTTTTAAATAAAAAAAAACAAAGGCCATGACCTGGGGGTTGGGGTCCTCGGGGCCGATTAAGGCCTTGGGAGGGCCAAATTTATTTTTTTCAACAAAAACAATTAGGGTGCAGGCCCTGGGGGATGGGGTCCCCAGTCCCAATAAATTAGAAAAAGAAGGAGGACCACACAGCCCTCCTTCTTAAAAAAATAAAAAAAATAAAAGACCGGCATCGCGCCGGAGGCCACGCCCCCTCCTTGCAGCACTCTGCAAACACGCCCCCTGGCCAGTTGTAAGTTGGGGAATTAATTTACCTTCAATACTGAGGGTCGCTCAGGGCCAATTATCCTAGGGACCCTCAGGATTCAAGGGGACTTAATCTCCCAACTTAAAAAATCGCCACAGGGCGTGTTTACACAGTGGGGAAGGGAGGGGACGGGGCCTGAGGTGACGTGTGCAAACACGCCCTATGGCGCGTTTTAAGTTGGGGAAATATTTCCCCTTCAATCCTGAGGGCCCCTGGGGGCTAACTAGCCCACCAGGTGCTTCCAGTAAGCGCCACTGAGCTGCGTTGCAGAAAGGTAGTCCAGGCCGCGCCACTTTTTACACCTCTCTGCAACGCAGCTCTGTGGCACTTACTGGAGGTACCTAGTGGGCTAGTTGGACACTAGGGACCCTCAGGATTCAAATGAACTTAATCTCCTAACTAAAAACGGCCACAGGGTGTGTTTACACAGTGGGGAAGGGAGGGGACGGGGCCTGAGGTGACATGTGTAAACACGCCCTTTGGCGCGTTTTAAGAGGTAGTTTTAATCCCCTCCCCTATTATATACTAGGGGCTTACAGAGGAGGTCATGCTAATCACAGGGGGACCCCAACGCATAGTGTTACCTAGTGTATGTAGGTGTTTTCACTGTATTCTGAGTGTCTTTTAACATAGCACTGGCTCTAGGACTGGTTAGTCACCAGTATCCGTCTGAAAAAGTTGAGGGTACAGGATGATTTTGCAACAAGGATTCTTTCTGCTCTTCTGTTTGTTCTTTCTGCACGTTATCCTTCTTCCTGCACTTTTCTTCGTCTTTGAGGACTTCTGTTGCTTCTTTCTGCATTTCTTTTTTTTCTTTCTGTGCGTTTGTTCTTCTTTCTTCACATGTCCTATCTCTGTAGGCATAGTTAGAAATTAGCATTTAAAAAACCTCAGAAATTCACTGAAAAAACCATAGGTTTCAGGGGCATTATAGTTAGCTGGACTTTTCACTCGTACAAAACCATTGAAATTACCCTGTTATAGTTAGTTCAGCTAACTATAACCCGCGCGCCCGCAATGCAGTGCTGATGACATCACATATTACATCACTCATGACATGGCCAGTGACATCACTCATGACATCACTAATGACATCTCAAATGACATCACTGATGACATCATCCTTGTGATAGAGTGGCAGACCTCCTCTCCCGCTAATATAACCTTTAATACACACATTCAAAAATAGAAACTAAAATTTTCAAAACAATGGACATACCAATACCAGTTACAACAACCTATTCAGTAATTCTAAGATCCACATACACATCCACTCATTCACCAACAGGCCTATACAGTCACTTATACATGTACTCACTCATCATATGTACTCATACACCTATACATCCTGTTACACAATGCCACTCATCCATAGAGTTACTCACACACATAGTCACTCATGCTAATAAAGAATCAAACATCCATTTACTTGCATATACAGTTATACACACACCACCACACTTACTTCTACAGAGACTTACACATACTTAGTCTTTTAAACAATCACTTATAGAAACACATACTTATTCATACAGGAACTCTTTCAATCTCTCACTCTCACGTATACTCACTTATCTACACCAATAGTCACATATACTAGTTTAAAACATATGTAGTTACTCATAAAGACACTATTGAGACAGTCATTCACTCACTAACACACCCATGCACACACTCATCCACCCATACAGTCCTGCACACATGCTGTCTTCAACACATACAAACAGTGAGTCACTCATTCATGCACCTATGCACCATGTAATACCCCCCACCGAACCATACAGACACTCAGACACTCACTAACACACCCATGCACACACTCATCCACCCATACAGTCCTGCACACATGCTGTCTTCAACACATACAAACAGTGAGCCACTCATTCATGCACCTATGCACAGACACTCATACTGATACTCAAAAAAACAACTAATAACCTATATAGACACTCATGTAGCTACTCACCAACCCATGCAGCCACTTATACACAAAGTGAGAGACTGATACAGATATTTACATATTTAAACATTACTCACTAATTTTCAGAAAAACACACATTCACTGGATGATGTCATCAGTGATGTCATTTGAGATGTCATCAGTGATGTCATGAGTGATGTAATATGAGACGTCATCAGCAGTGCATTGCGGGCGTGCGAGTTATAGTTAGCTGAACTAACTATAACGGGGTAATTTCAATGGTTTTGTACGAGTGAAAAGTCCAGCTAACAATAATGCCCCTGAAACCTATGTTTTTTTCAGTGAAAATTTATATATATATATATATATATATATATATATTCACTGAAAAAACCATAGGTTTCAGGGGTGTTATAGTTAGCTGGACTTTTCACTTGTATCAAAGGTTATATTAGGGTGAGAGGAGGTCTGCCACTCTATCACAAGGATGATGTCATCAGTGATGTCATCAGTGATGTCATTTGAGATGTCATCAGTGATGTCATGAGTGATGTCACTGACCATGTCATGAGTGATGTAATATGTGATGTCATCAGCAGTGCATTGCAGGCGCGCGAGTTATAGTTAGCTGAACTAACTATAACGGGGGAATTTCAATGGTTTTGTACAAGTGAAAAGTCCAGCTAACTATAACACCCCTGAAACCTATGGTTTTTTCAGTGAATTTCTGAGGTTTTTTAAATGCTAATTCCTAACTATAACGTGCCTGAAACCTATGGTTTTTTCTGTGAATTTCAAAGGTTTTTTAAATGCTAATTTCTTACTATGCCTACAGAGATAGGACATGTGAAGAAAGAAGAAAAAATGCACAGAAAGAAAAAAAAGAAGTGCAGAAAGAAGCAACAGAAGTCCTCAAAGATGAAGAAAAGTGCAGGAAGAAGGATAATGTGCAGAAAGAACAAAAAGAAGAGCAGAAAGAATCCTTGTTGCAAAATCACCCTGTACCCTCAACTTTTTCAGACGGATACTGGTGGTAACTGATTCTGACTAACCAGTCCTAGAGCCAGTGCTATGTTAAAAGACACTTAGAATACAGTAAAAACACCTACATACACTAGGGAACATTATGCGTTGGGGTCCCCCTGTGATTAACATGACCTCCTCTGTAAGCCCCTAGTATATAATAGGGCAGGGGGATTAAAACTACCTCTTAAAACAGGCCACAGGGCGTTTTTGCACACGTTAACTCAGGCCCCGTCCCCTCCCTTCACCACTGTGTAAACACGCCCTGTGTCTGTTTTTAGTTGGGAGATTAAGTTCATTTGAATCCTGAGGGTCCCTAGGGTCCAACTAGCCCACTAGGTACCTCCAGTAAGTGCCACAGAGCTGCGTTGCAGAGAGGTGTAAAAAGTGGCACAGCCTGGACCACCTCTCTGCAATGCAGCTCAGTGGCGCTTACTGGAAGCACTTGGTGGGCTAGTTAGCCCCCAGGGGCCCTCAGTATTGAAGGGAAATTATATCCCCAATTTAAAACGTGCCATAGTGCGTGTTTGCACACGTCACCTCAGGCCCCGTCCCCTCCCTTCACCACTGTGTAAACGCGCCCTGTGGCTGTTCTAAGTTGAGAGATTAAGTCCCCTTGAATCCTAAGGGTCCCTAGGGTCAAACTAGACCACTAGGTACCTCCAGTAAGCGCAACAGAGCTGCGTTGCAGAGAGGTATAAAAAGGGGCTTGGCCTCAGAACACCTGTCTGCAGCGCAGCTCCCTGACGCATACTGGAGATGCCTGTTGGGCTAGTTGGCCCTCAGGGACCCTCAGTATTGAAGAGGAATTAATTCCCCAACTTACAACTCGCCAGGGGGCGCGTTTGCAGAGTGCTGCAAGGAGGGGGCGTGGCCTCCGGCACGATGCCAGTCTTTTATTTATTTTAATTTTTTAAGAAGAGGGGCTGTGTGGTTCCCCTTCTTATTCTAATTTATTGGCCCTGATGACCCCATCCCCCAGGGCCTGTCTCCTAATTATATTTTTTTACCCCAATCCCCAGGGCCGGCCACTGTTTTTTATTATTTTTAAAAAATATATATTTATAGACACACCTAGGACATGCTGGACAAACCGTACGTACCTATCACCATGACGATTTGAGTGATATTCATTAAAAGGCGACTATGCATACAATGAATCCACGTGGAATGTATTTACACCACTAGTGAAGCTCTGACATGTCTGATGCCCTACCGTGCCTAATCCCGGTAGACACCCTTGTCGTTTATTTATACAAACATGGGTAGCTATTGACGGGCACATTTCATACACATGCACACCAAGCCATTCAAAGGGGATTCGACGAAAATTCGACCAAAACTATGTAAGAAACCCCCCTCACGGTTAATAAAACACACATCCACTGCCGGATGTGTAATACTTTTTATTTTTCTCTCTGGAAAGGGGACGAACATCACTTGAGAGTCACAGCGCGCTCCTGGCAGAGCCCAATGCTGTGTTACACCCACCATTGCCTGCCGAGTGCCACACACCTCTGTGTTGTATTCCACCAGCTAGTGCATATGCTATGACACTCTCTAGCCCATGTGCACTGTAACACCACCCCGTGAATATGTCATGCCACACTTGTCTTCGCACGGGTTATATTGCCCCATCTAACGTGCCTTCCTCAATGCCTATGTTATAACGCACAGTGCTATGCCATACATATTACAATCTGGGATCCATATCTTTGTCACAGTGCATATGCAACGTTACACTCCCCAGCACATATTTTATATTACAACTTTAGAGACTAGTTAGGTTACACAACACTGCCCTGTGCATATTACACTCCAAGGCGCACATCGCATAGCACGCGCTAGTGCCTGTGCTATCTTGCGCTCTCCAATGAATCTGTCATTGCGCACAATGTATTGCATATTATATTTCACGCCCGGTTCATCTTATATCACACTTTTTGGTGCATAGTTTATACCATACACTATATTTAGTTTTCATTTTCAATCGTGCTCTCAGGACTATGCTCTATATAACACTGTGTTCACCTACCCTTTTCACGGGCATTACATTTTGCGATAGGGGGTGGAGGGTCAGGGAGTGTTTCTGCCAAGTGAGCCCGGAGTCACAGGCACAAACGTCCTCTTCTTCCTGAATAAAAGTGAGATTATGCTGCATACTTGTTCATATTTTAAGTAGTTCGCACAGACACACGTTTTAAAAACAATAAAGTTCCTAATACCCGCCTTCTCTGAACAGTTAGCTTGCTGTCCCATCACCCTCCTCCCTATCCTCTGTTGTGTGAATCCATGGACTAGCCTCCTCCCTCCTGCCATGCATGGTCTGATGTGCTGCCACTGCCCTCAATTTAGTATGATGTACCAGTCCCCTCCTCCTGCCCTCCATTGCCCAATTCTATGCCCCATCATTGACCTCCTGCTTAAACTTTGTGCTTAGCTTGCTGTCCCTATTCTCCGTCCCCCTGCCCTCCGATGTCTTTGTGCATGCCCCTGCTCCATCCTTTTTGCCCACCATGTTCCATGGACCTGCCACTCCTATCTACTTTGAGTGTTCTGTTGAGCTGCCACTCCCCTCCCACCTGCCTAGCATTGTCAGATGACTGTAACCTGTCCCTGCCACCTCCACCCTGCCTGTCCACATGCCATGCCCCTATCCTCTTCCTCCTGTCCTACATGGTCCATTGTACTGCCACACCCTTCTGCCCTCCCTGGTCTGTTGTGCTGCAACTGCTCCTCCTGCCTGCCCCGTGCGGTCTGTTGTGAGGCCCCTTCCCCTGAACTTTCTTGTCTGTGCACAGGTCCTGACCCTCCCTTCTATCCTCCATCGTCCTTTGTGCATGCCCCTGCACCCTCCCTCTTGCCCATCATGGCCATTGTGCTGCCACTAACCCTCCCCCTTGCCCTGCATGGTCTTCTGTGCTGCCATGGCCCCTCCCACCTTCCCTGTGTGGTCAGTTAGCTGCCCCTGACCCCCTCCCACCTTCCCTCCATGGTCTGTGTGTATGCCATCACAGTCTCACTGTTGCTCTTCATGGTGTGTCTTGCTTCTAGTGCCCATCCTTCCTGACCTCCATGGCTATCTTGCTGCTCCTGCCCTGCCCCCTTGCCCCCAGCCCTCTGTTTACATGTGCAGACCCCTACTCTCTCCCTCCTGGCTTGTCTGTTCCATTGTAATGCCCCTGATCCGTCCCTCCTGCCCTTTATGGTCTGTTATGCTGCAGCTTTCTCTCCTGTCTGTCCATTATGGTCAGCTAGCTACCATTGCCTCTTGCCCCTCTGTTCTCTGTTGTCCATGTGCATGGTCCTGTCCCCTCCCTCTTGCTTTCTATGGATTGTTGTGCTGCACTCCCGTCCCGCATGCCCTGTGTGGTGTATTGTGCTGCTGCAAACCCTGATGCCTGCCCTGCAGGGCCAGTTTGGTGCACCTCTCCATGTCCCTCCTGTCCTCTGTTATCTAAGTCCATGTCCCTACCCCATTTCCTTCCATGATCCAATGTACCATACTTGCGAACACTTTGAACTTGGTAAGAGGGAGATTTTGAAAAAAAACTGGGGTATTGATTTTCCCCTTTGAGTTACATTGAAAAAGAGGAGATTGTAGACAGGAGACAGATCAAATAAAGCCCATTTGAGCTTAAAAACATTGGACGTTTCCTGGCTGAATCGGGTCTGTTGGCATGTATGGTTGTACTACCATTGCCTCTTCCTTCTGCCAACAATGGTCTATTACATTGCCACAGCCTCTCTTGCAAGTCCTGTATTGTTGGTTTGTTGCCCCTGCCCCCCTTTCCACTGCCCTTCATAGTCTGTTGTGCTGCCACGGCCCTTCCTGCCTGCTCAGTGTGGTTAAATTGTTGCCTTTGCACCCTCCTACCTGCCTTCAATTTTCAGAGTCTGTGCCCCTGGCCTCTGCCTCTCAACAGTATCCTAATGAACAACTAGATTGCTAACATTTTATATTTATTACAAAAGTGTGGAACGCCTGACGTCATCTTGATGTAATCAAAACTGTAATACCTAGAGCATTTCCTTTAGAAATTACATATATGAGAGGGTCTTATTGGCATCAAAATTATGGTTAGTGCTCTAAAAGACTAAAATAAGGACATATTTTCTGAGTTTTCAAATAGCGAGAAAGCACTTTTAAATTATTTGTTACCTTTATGGTTTTTTATCCAGTTGACCACTTGATTAAATGTTGCACTTAGGGGAGAGGATGTGGTGTTACTTCCAGAACTGCAGACTTTGCAACTGGGGAACCAGGTTGGAGTTTCTGCTTTAGCTCGACATTCTGTGATTCTGGTCAAATCACTTAGTCTCCCCATGTCTACAACCAAAATGAATTTGTTCTTGTGTGATGTAACCAATGCTCATGTAAAGCACTCCAATACCTGACAAGTCTGCACTATATAGCACTGCAAAAACACACAATAATAAGTGTTTTCCACACTTCTGTCATTGGGCTATATTTGGGCTACTTCTGGGTGATTTTGGGCTTTATTTGGGCTCTTTTGTCTCCGGTGGCCATCTTGGGAGATTTATTTGTTATGAAGTTTCCTAATTTCCTCATGTACTGCAGTCTCCTCAGTAGGAAATGCTTTCAGTTTTTTACTTTGATTCCATCATGAAGGTATTCAGATATGTCACACATTTGCCATAAATTCTGAAAGTTAGCACTCTAGTTGCTCATTAGATCACTGTAGTAAAACTACTGTTCCCCATGGAAGTCTGCTCCTGGTATTAAAAGCGCATGTTTCAGTCTGCATGTTAGAATTTTTTAATGAAATAGAGGAGGATTTGAGAAGTCACTCAAAATGTCCCCTCATTTTCTTTCTTCAGCATTAATCATAATTTCTATGGCAAAATGAACCCCCTCATTGTGTTCCTTTTTAAATTAAATGTTTTAAGTGTTACCAGTTTATTCCAATCAAGATAGCTTCAGGTGTGCCATACTTTTGTCATAATGAAGACAGTAAGCGCTCTAGTTGTTTTTAAGAACACTCTGGGACATTCTGTCATTGGGCTATACTTGGGCTACATCTGGGGGATATTTGGGCTACATTTGGGCTCTTTTGTCTCTGGTGGCCATCTTGGGAGACTTATTTGTTATAAAGTTTCCTAATTTCCTCATTTACTGCAGTCTCCTCAGTAGGAAATACTTTCAGCTTTTTACTTTGATTCCATCAAGAAGGCATTCAGATGTGTCACACATTTGCCATAAATTCAGAATGTTAGCACTCTTTTTGCTCATTAGATCACTGTAGTAAAGCTACTGCTCACCAGGGAAAACTGCTGCTGGTATTGAAAGTGCATGTTTCAGTCTGCATGTCAGAATTTTTTAATGAAATAAAAGAGGATTTCAGAAGTCAAAATGTGCCCTAGTTTTTCTTTCTGCAGCACTAATCATACTTGTTATGGAAAAATGAACCCCCTCATTTTGTTCCTTTTTAAATTAAATGTTTTAAGAGTTACCACTTTAATCCAAGCAAGATGGCTTCAGGTGTGCCATACGTTTATCATAAGTAGGACTGTTAGCGCTCTAGTTGTTCTTTGGAACACTCTGGGAAGCTGCAGTAGAACACAAAGGAATCAACTGACAGTCTCTTCCCTTGTTGGATGTACATGTTTTACTGAGAATGTCAGACTTCATTCTCACATGACTGAGAAAGATCATGTGAATTTACAGAAAATAAGCTCTCAGTTTAGCTTATAGATCACCTTCCAAACCTCTGTGGGAAAAGCATGAGAAAATATTTTTCTCTCAATCATGATATCCCAGCAGAAGGCTTTTTCACATGGTGAAATCACCTTAGAACATACCACAATTCCTAAAATGAGTATGATACCATCAACAAATGATTTATAATGTAACTAAAGTCTTAAAACCTTCTATTAACTGCAATGCTTTTTAATGAGGTGTTATCATGTATATTGGTCCCAAGATGGCTGCCAACACTTCTTGGATAAAGTGCTGACAGCCAATCAGATCTCAGGATGAGATGTGTGGTTAGGCTCCGCCCACATATATATATATGATTTTACTTTTGATTTTCTCAGGAACTACTGAACAGATTGACACCAGACCTGCAAAAGGCACTTCCCTGAGCTGAGGACAACCTCTCTGCCAAATTTCAAGTAATTCTGTTCAGCCGTTCGGGCTGTACCTTGGACTAAAGGTCTCTATGGAAAATTGCATGGGGAAAACGCGTTTTGGGACCCCCTTTTTTCTCAGCCCCCGCTTGACGAATCCCCCCGAGACTTTCAGGGTAGGAGCGGAGCGGAGCGTCCCACCTATTTTGAAAATTTTGCGAGGATTCGTCAACCGGCGCCAAAGTTATTCCAAATAGAATGTTGCGGATTTCCTATGGAAACACGGTCCTAACTATAACTATCTACTGGCGACCGCCAGTAGATAATATATATATATATATATCAACTACACAGAGTCCTTGGCCCGAGGCAGGTGGTGCGCAATGTCGGGGGAGCCAGCCAACAAAATTATACCACACGAATTCCAAAATGATACGCACGCTCAGGAAATGACGGTTGCAGAATTTACAGCATATATTAATTTCACCGGCTCCGCGTGATTTCACTGCTACACCACTTAGCACAGCAGGTGCTGTGATTGTGAAGACAGAAATTCACATTTTATTTGTTTAACAAGGAAAATCGTGCACTAATGGGAATTTGTTGCCAAATTCTTTTAATGAGCCAAAAAACACTCCGACAAACACGTTTCGGCTATAAGCCTTTGTCTGTGTCGGATACCCCAGCATTTCTTAAGATATTTATCCTACATTTACCATTTCTATTAGTTAGCGTTACTTGCCGGTAAAATAAAGACTGACTATTTCTTTCTTTTACCTGGTGGCCATCTTGAAATAGGTTAGAATGTACAAATTTTATGTCATATTACATTTCATTTAACATTCTGTCAACATCAATATCTACATAGCTGTAGTAATTAATCAATGACCATGAAGTACTTTCTCCATTTAAATTCACATATTCTCAAAATATTATATATACTCTATCCTATTTCTTTGTGGATTTTTTTCAATAAAACAACGCATTAACATAATTCATGTAAAATGATTAGCCAAATACATTTCACAATATTATATCCATCTTTAGAAGAGTTACGAAAAGCATCACTCATGCTTCATGAACTTCCAAATTGTACCCTGAATGGGCTTATCCAGTTATTTTAGGAGTCAAAATCACAGTGTCCCCATGGTCAATGTATTGATAAATCTCTACAGTAATACAATCTGTTCTGAATAATGTATACTGATGTTGACATTTAAGCTATGTTTTAACCTATGTGTACCCACATATCTTCATCACTGTTAAGCCTTTTCGGGGTTTTAGTCTTCAATTCTTTTATATACTTTGACTCTTAATTGTCACAATTTCCGAACTCAGTCCCCTCCCCTTTCATTAAATGGAATTTGATCCAAACAAAAATATCGTAAGAGATCCATGTTGCCCCAATCTGCTGTCTGAATGTGTCTGGCCACTGGATATGAGGTGTCTTCATTTGTTATGGCACGCATGTGTTCTAATACTCTTTTTTTGGCCATATGCATTGTACTCCCAATATATTTATGTTCACATGGACAGATTAGGTAATATACCACAAAACTGGAATTGCAGTTTAAACGTTTTGTGATGGGTCTGTTTTTCTTACCCGGAACATCATATTCCTTAACTTAAGCACTGTACTTGCATACCTTGCAATTCATGCAAGGGAATAATCCTGTAATCCTGGGTTTTTCAACTTTTTTTGTACAAAATGGCTGTGTACTAGCATGTCCTTTAGAGAGGTGCCTTTTCTATATGTGACTTCTGGCCTAGATGGTAGCATAGGGACTAAAACAGGATCCATTTTTAAAATTCTCCAGTTATTTCTGAGGATGTTATAGAATGTGATGAGTCAGTAGAATAACTCGTATTTAGAGTCTCACCATATTTTCTCTTTGATCCTTTCTGTCCCTCTCTTTCTTCTTTAGCAGTTTGTCTATTGAACGTTTGCACTCTGTGTTCTGCTTGTGGTAATGTCTTATCTAGATATCCTCTAAACCTAAATCTGAACAAGGCCTTGTCCTTGGACTTTCTAAAGGTGGTAGGTAGAGAGCAATTTTGTTTGATCCATAATACTTACCCAAACGGTATACTATTTATCAAGCTTTTGGGGTATTGGCTGTTGACATGTAAAACTGAATTGCCAGATGTTGGCTTTCTTTATAGTGTTGTCTGTAACCTCCCATCCTGTATATAAACAGCTAGATATAAAAATGAAACTGAATGACATGTGAATTGTAAATTTAGGGTGTTATTATTCATTTTTATTTATAGTCTTCAGCAGATTCCTGTGTGACTCACCACACCAAGAACAAATCATCTATGCAGCATGCCCAAATAGCTACTCTATCCATCCATTTGTCATTCTCATCCGCCCACGCTACGTGCTTCTCCCACCAGCCAATGAATAAATTTGCGTAGCTGGGGGAAAGCACGTACCCATCGCGGTTCCCTGTTTCTGTCTATATAGTTGGCCTGCAAATAGGAAAATATTGTTATTCAGACAGAATGCAATTAGTTACAATAACATTGTGTTATGTTCTTGTAATTTCAGGGGATGATTCCTCAGGAAGTATTCCATCACTTTCCACCCTGGTGTGTGTGATATACAGGTATAGAGACTTGTTATATCGAAGGTAATGAGGGGAGAGCCATCTCTCCACTGGATATCCTCAATAATCCTCATACATTTCACAGTGTCATTGATATATGATCTAAGGTCCTTTATAAATGGAGACAATAAATGGTCCACATAGGCTGATGTATTTTCCAGTAGGCTCCCCTTTAATGAAACGATCGGTAGTCCCGGTGGTGTTTGATGGTTCTTGTGTACCTTGGGAAGGTGGTGGAAAGTCAGTATATTTGGATATTCAAACACAAGAGATTGATATTCATTATGTCCAAGGTCCCTCGACTGCACCATTTTTCAAGTAGACTGTGGAAATTTTGTACACTTTCCATGTATTGCTCCTTAGTAATCGGTTCATAACAGATTTCATTTCGCAGTTGTCTCAGGGCTCCCGGAGAATATTGCTCCTTTGTTTGTAGAACAATGTCTCCCCCTTTATCAGAGGGTTTTATGATCAAAGTCCTGTCATTTTTCAGACTAAGAACTGCTTCCCATTGTTTCTTTGTCAAGTTATGACTCTTCTTATTCCTGTCTTTATGCGGATTGCACCCACCTTTTATTCTATATTTGTCCAACTCCTAAGTGACTGCTTCTTTGTATCAATCTATCGTATGATGAGGTGTTTTGAGAATGAACTGAGATCTAGGTGCAAAGCTGCTTCTTCCTGTTTCTTTAGAAATGCCAGCTAGTTCTAGAGTTTACAGTGTTCCTTAGGGAGTACCCCAAGACAAATCTGTGACATTTCCCTCTAATTCCTGTAGAGCTTGTAAAGCCTGTAAGTCCCTGATTGTGAGAATGTCAGTTGGTTTGATTATCGTCTGGGGAAACTTTGTCTTTGGGATGTGTTAAATGAATCTTTTGCAGTTTTAATTCTCTAATATATTTGAAGAGGCCTGTGCGTGCTTCTGTGTAGTTCAATGGTGAGGAAGGGCAAAATGTTAGTACAAGTTGTAGAACCTCCAACTCTGTTTTTGCACGTTTTCTCTTGGTGAGCTTCCAGACAGTTAGATTGTTAGTGTTTATTTCAGATAATCCCCTATCTTACTCCTTGTTACTCTTTGGGGAATTGGACTTTTGTCGCCCATTTTTCCCCCTTCTACTCTTTCTCCAGTGTGTTCTGGGGGACGTGTCTGTTGTGGTGTTCTTTTCCACGTTTCCCTCATGAGTTTATCTTCATGTGGAAAATGTACTCCTGTGTGTGTAATTGAACATGCCGCTGCCTATCTTTGCTCATTTTCTGATTGATCTGTTTCGATTTGCGATTCCGAGGTGTCTCTAGAGCTGATCGTATGAAAATGTTTAGTTTGTTGTATTTGTTTCCTTGGGACGTAATTTTTGTTTGCAAAAGTTAAAACACAACCATATTCATAATCCCTTTCGTCTCTTGCAAATGTCCTCCGTTTTCGCAGTTTGATGATATTCTCATTGGATAACAGTCTCATTTTCATATGTTGACGCTATGTATTCGCCGTGCTGGTATCATGGTCTTGTTCAATTGCTGTTTCTATTTTCGTTATTTCCTCCAGTAGTTTAGATCTGTCAGTTATAGCATATTTGATTAATATTTTCACTATGCCTTTTGCTGATACAGTGGTGAATTCAGCCCATTCCTGGAGTAGCTGTGGATTAGGATTTAAATATGAAGGAATAGTATATATTCTTAACCCTCTTGGTATCCTGTCCACATCTAAATACTTCTGGATGGATGTATATTCCCACCACATGCATATCTCTTTCTCATACATTTGTTCTAGAGTTTGAAATAAAACTTTAAGACTGTTAGGGGAGGAGAAATGATTTCTACTCGTACCTGGTCGTGGTTAGTACTCCGTGATGTAATTTTGAATACATTTTCGGCCACCTCTAGCATCACTGAACATGTTTTTATTTGTTAGATGGCTCATATTCTGTTTTCAGGCTTACCTCGCTGTTACAGTCTGAATTTTGCAGTTGATTGACTGAGAGAAAAACACTTACCCAGTGGTTTGTTTTTCTTTCAAAAGTCCTCCGACCCAGTCCGTCCAAACACAGAAAGAAATAGCCTGTCTTTTATTTTACTGGCAAGTAATGCTCACCAGTAGAAATGGTAAATGTAGGATAAATATCTTAAGAAATGCCAGTGTATCTGACATTGACAAAGGCTCATAGCCAAAACGCGTTTGCCGGAGTGTTATTTTTGCTCATTAAAAGCTTTTGGCAATGAATTCCCGTGAGTGCGTGATTTCCCTTGTTAAACTTATATATATATATATATATATATATTCACTGAAAAAACCATAGGTTTCAGGGGTGTTATAGTTAGCTGGACTTCTCACTTGTACAAAACCATTCAAATTCCCCCGTTATAGTTAGTTCAGCTAACTATAACTCGCACGCCCGCAATGCATTGCTGATGACGTCACATATTACATCACTCATGACATGGTCAGTGACATCACTCATGACATCACTGATGACATCTCAAATGACATCACTGATGACATCATCCAGTGAATGTGTGTTTTTCTGAAAATTAAATATGTTTTATATATGTATATCTCAAGGTCGATGGAAGAATAAATAGGTATATAAGTGTCTAAATGGATGATTTGTTTTTGAAAAATTGATTGTGTAACTGACTGATTAAGTGTATCATAGTGAATACATGGCTTAGTGAGTAATGTTTAAATATGTAAATATCTGTATCAGTCTCTCACTTTGTGTATAAGTGGCTGCATGGGTTGGTGAGTAGCTACATCGGTGTCTATAGAGGTTATTAGTTGGTTTTTTGAGTATCAGTCTGAGTGTCTGCATGGTTCGGTGGGGGGTATTACGTAGTGCATAGGTGCATGAATGAGTGACTCACTCTTTGTATGCGTTAAAGACAACATGTGTGCAGGACTGTATGGGTGGATGAGTGTGTGTCTGGGTGTGTTAGTGAGTGAATGACTATCTCAATAGTGTCTTTATGAGTAACTACATATGTTTTAAACTAGTATATGTGACTATTGGTGTATATAAGTGAGTATATGTGAGAGTGAGAGATTGAAAGAGTTCCTGTATGAATAAGTATGTGTTTCTATAAGTGATTGTTGAAAAGACTAAGTATGTGTAAGTTTCCGTAGAAGTAAGTGTGGTGGTGTGTGTATAACTGTATATGCAAATAAATGTATGTGTGATTCTTTATTAGCATGAGTGACTATGTGTGTGAGTAACTCTATGGATGAGTGGCATTGTGTAACAGGATGTATAGGTGTATGAGTACATATGATGAGTGAATACATGTATGAGTGACTGTATAGGCCTGTTGGTGAATGAGTGGATGTGTATGTGGATCTTAGAATTACTGAAGAGATTGTTGTAACTGGTATTGGTATGTCCTTTGTTTTGAAACGTTTAGTCTCTATTTTTGAATGTGTGTATCAAAGGTTATATTAGGGTGAGAGGAATTCTGCCACTCTATCACAAGGATGATGTCATCAGTGATGTCATCAGTGATGTCATTTGAGATGTCATCAGTGATGTCATGAGTGATGTCACTGACCATGTCATGAGTAATGTAATATGTGACGTCATCAGCAGTGCATTGCGGGCGCGCGAGTTATAGTTAGCTGAACTAACTATAACGGGGGAATTTGAATGGTTTTGTACAAGTGAAAAGTCCAGCTAACTATAACACCCCTGAAACCTATGGTTTTTTCAGTGAATTTCTGAGGTTTTTTAAATGCTAATTCCTAACTATAACGTGCCTGAAACCTATGGTTTTTTCTGTGAATTTCAAAGGTTTTTTAAATGCTAATTTCTAACTATGCCTACAGAGATAGGACATGCGTAGAAAGAAGAAAAAATGCACAGAAAGAAAAAAAAGAAGTGCAGAAAGAAGCAACAGAAGTCCAGAAGTCCTCAAAGACGAGGAAAAGTGCAGGAAGAAGGATAACGTGCAGAAAGAACAAAAAGAAGAGCAGAAAGAAGCCCTGTTGCAAAATCATCCTTTACCCTCAACTTTTTCAGACGGATACTGGTGGTAACTGAGTCTGACTAACCAGTCCTAGAGCCAGTGCTATGTTAAAAGACACTTAGAATACAGTGAAAACTCCTACATACACTAGGGAACATTATGCGTTGGGGTCCCCCTGTGATTAGCATGACCTCCTCTGTAAGCCCCTAGTATATAATAGGGCAGGGGGATTAAAACTACCTCTTAAAACAGGCCACAGGGTCCAACTAGCCCACTAGGTACCTCCAGTAAATGCCACAGAGCTGCGTTGCAGAGAGGTGTAAAAAGAGGCACGGCCTGGACCACCTCTCTGCAATGCAGCTCAGTGGCACTTACTGGAAGCACTTGGTGGGCTAGTTAGCCCCCAGGGGCCCTCAGTATTGAAGGAAAATTATATCCCCAATTTAAAACGTGCCATAGTGCGTGTTTGCACACTTCACCTCAGGCCCCGTCCCCTCCCTACACCACTGTGTAAACGCGCCCTGTGGCTGTTCTAAGTTGAGAGATTAAGTCCCCTTGAATCCCAAGGGTCCCTAGGGTCAAACTAGACCACTAGGTACCTCCAGTAAGCACCACAGAGCTGCGTTGCAGAGAGGTGTAAAAAGGGGCTTGGCCTCAGAACACCTGTCTGCAGCGCAGCTCCCTGGTGCATATTGGAGATGCCTGTTGGGCTAGTTGTCCCTCAGGGACCCTCAGTATTGAAGAGGAATTAATTCCCCAACTTACAACTCGCCAGGGGGCGCGTTTGCAGAGTGCTGCAAGGAGGGGGCGTGGCCTCCGGCACGATGCCAGTCTTTTATTTATTTTAATTTTTTAAGAAGGGGGGCTGTGTGGTTCCCCTTCTTATTCTAATTTATTGGCCCTGATGACCCCATCCCCCAGGGCCTGTCTCCTAATTATATTTTTTTGACCCCAATCCCCAGGGCCGGCCACTGTTTTTTAATATTTAAAAAAATATATATATTTATAGACACACCTAGGACATGCTGGACAAACCGTACGTACCTATCACCATGACGATTTGCGTGATATTCATTAAAAGGCGACTATGCATACAATGAATCCACGGGGAATGTATTTACACCAGTAGTGAAGCTCTGACATGTCTGATGCCCTACCGTGCCTAATCCCGGTAGACACCCTTGTCGTTTATTTATACAAACGTGGGTAGCGAGTGACGAGCAAATTTAATACACATGCACACCAAGCCATTCAAAGGGGATTCGACAAAAATTCGACCAAAACTATGTAAGAAACCCCCCTCACGGTTAATAAAACACACATCCACTGCCGGATGTGTAATACTTTTTATTTTACTCTCTGGAAAGGGAACGAACATCACTTGAGAGTCACAGCGCGCTCCTGGCAGAGCCCAATGCTGTGTTACTTCCACCATTGCCTGCTGAGTGCCACACACCTCTGTGTTGTATTCCACTAGCTAGTGCATATGCTATGACACTCTCTAGCCCATGTGCACTGTAACACCACCCCGTGAATATGTCATGCCACACTTGTCTTCGCAAGGGTTATATTGCCCCATCTAACGTGCCTTCCTCGATGCCTATGTTATAACGCACAGTGCTATGCCATACATATTACAATCTGGGATCCATATCTTTCTCACAGTGCATATGCAACGTTACACTCCCCAGCACATATTTTATATTAAAACTTTAGAGACTAGTTAGGATACACAACACTGCCCTGTGCATATTACACTCCAAGGCGCATATCGCATAGCACGCGCTAGTGCCTGTGCTGTCTCGCGCTCTCCAATGAATCTGTCATTGCGCACAATGTATTGCATATTATATTTCACGCCCGGTTCACCTTATATCACACTTTTTGGTGCATAGTTTATACCATACACTATATCTAGTTTTCATTTTCAATCGTGCTCTCAGGACTATGTTCTATATAACACTGCATTACATTTTGCGATAGGGGGTGGAGGGTCAGGGGGTGTTTCTGCCAAGTGAGCCCGGAGTCACAGTCACAAACGTCCTCTTCTTCCTGAATAAAAGTGAGATTATGCTGCATACTTGTTCATATTTTAAGTAGTTCGCACAGACACACGTTTTAAAAACAATAAAGTTCCTAATACCCGCCTTCTCTGAACAGTTAGCTTGCTGCCCCATCCCCCTCCTCCCTATCCTCTGTTGTGTGAATCCAATGACTAGCCTCCTCCCTCCTGCCATGCATGGTCTGATGTGCTGCCACTGCCCTCAATTTAGTATGATGTACCAGTCCACTCCTCCTGCCCTCCATTGCCCAATTCTATGCCCCATCATTGACCTCCTGCTTAAACTCTGTGCTTAGCTTGCTGCCCCTATTCTCCTTCCCCCTGCCCTCCGATGTCTTTGTGCATGCCCCTGCTCCATCCTTTTTGCCCACCATGTTCCATGGACCTGCCACTCCTATCTACTCTGAGTGTTGTGTTGAGCTGCCACACCCCTGCCACCTGCCTAGCATTGTTAGATGACTGTAACCTGTCCCTGCCACCTCCACCCTGCCTGTCCACATGCCATGCCCCTATCCTCTTCCTCCTGTCCTACATGGTCGATTGTACTGCCACACCCTTCTGCCCTCCCTGGTCTGTTGTGCTGCAACTGCTCCTCCTGCCTGCCCCATGCGGTCTGTTGTGAGGCCCCTTCCCCTGAACTTTCTTGTCTGTGCACAGGTCTTGACCCTCCCTTCTATCCTCCATCGTCCTTTGTGCATGCCCCTGCACCCTCCTTCTTGCCCATCATAGCCATTGTGCTACCACTAACCCTCCCACTTGCCATGCATGGTCTTCTGTGCTGCCATGGCCCCTCCCACCTTCCCTGTGTGGTCAGTTAGCAGCCCCTGAACCCCTCCCACCTTCCCTCCATGGTCTGTGTGTATGCCATCACAGTCTCACTGTTGCTCTTCATGGTGTGTCTTGCTTCTAGTGCCCATCCTGCCTGACCTCCATGGCTATCTTGCTGCTCCTGCCCTGTCCCCTTGCCCCCAGCCCTCTGTTTACATGTGCAGACCCCTACTCCCTCCCTCCTGGCTTGTCTGTTCCATTTTAATGCCCCTGATCCATCCCTCCTGTCCTTTATGGTCTGTTATGCTGCAGCTTTCTCTCCTGTCTGTCCATTATGGTCCTGCCTCTTGCCCCTCGGTTCTCTGTTGTCCATGTGCATGGTCCTGTCCCCTCCCTCTTGCTTTCTATGGATTGTTGTGCTGCACTCCCGTCCCGCATGCTCTGTGTGGTGTATTGTGCTGCTGCAAACCCTGATGCCTTCCCTGCAGGGTCAGTTTGGTGCACCTCTCCATGTCCCTCCTGTCCTCTCTTATCCAAGTCCATGTCCCTACCCCATTTCCTTCCATGATCCAATGTACCATACTTGCGAACATTTTGAATTTGGTAAGAGGGAGATTTTGAAAAAAAACTGGGGTATCGATTTTCCCCTTTGAGTTACATTGAAAAAGAGGAGATTGTAGACAGGAGACAGATAAAATAAAGCCCATTTGAGCTTAAAAACATTGGACGTTTCCTGGCTGAATCGGGTCTGTTGGCATGTATGGTTGTAATACCACTGCCTCTTCCTTCTGCCCACAATGGTCTATTATATTGCCACAGCCTCTCTTGCCAGTCCTGTATTGTTGGTTTGTTGCCCCTGCCCCCCTTTCCACTGCCCTTCATAGTCTGTTGTGCTGCCACGGCCCTTCCTGCCTGCTCAGTGTGGTTAAATTGTTGCCTTTGCACCCTCCTACCTGCCTTCAATTTTCAGAGTCTGTGCCCCTGGCCTCTGCCTCTCAACAGTATCCTAATGAACAACTAGATTGCTAACATTTTATATTTATTACAAAAGTGTGGAACGCCTGACGTCATCTTGATGTAATCAAAACTGTAATACCTAGAGCATTTCCTTTAGAAATTACATATATGAGAGGGTCTTATTGGCATCAAAATTATGGTTAGTGCTCTAAAAGACTAAAATAAGGACATATTTTCTGAGTTTTCAAATAGCGAGAAAGCACTTTTAAATTATTTGTTACCTTTATGTTTTTTTATCCAGTTGACCACTTGATTAAATGTTGCACTTAGGGGAGAGGATGTGGTGTTACTTCCAGAACTGCAGACTTTGCAACTGGGGAACCAGGTTGGAGTTTCTGCTTCAGCTCGACATTCTGTGATTCTGGTCAAATCACTTGGTCTCCCCATGTCTACAACCAAAATGAATTTGTTCTTGTGTGATGTAACCAATGCTCATGTAAAGCACTCCAATACCTGACAAGTCTGCACTATATAACACTGCAAAAACACAAAATAATAAGTGTTTTGCACACTTCTGTCCTTGGGCTATATTTGGGCTACATCTGGGTGATGTTGGGCTACATTTGGGCTCTTTTGTCTCCGGTGGCCATCTTGGGAGATTTATTTGTTATGAAGTTTCCTAATTTCCTCATGTACTGCAGTCTCCTCAGTAGGAAATGCTTTCAGTTTTTTACTTTGATTCCATCATGAAGGTATTCAGATATGTCACACATTTGCCATAAATTCTGAATGTTAGCACTCTAGTTGCTCATTAGATCACTGTAGTAAAACTACTGTTCACCATGGAAGTCTGCTCCTGGTATTAAAAGTGCATGTTTCAGTCTGCATGTCAGAATTTTTTAATGAAATAGAAGAGGATTTGAGAAGTCACTCAAAATGTGCCCTCATTTTCTTTCTTCAGCATTAATCATAATTTCTATGGCAAAATGAACCCCCTCATTGTGTTCCTTTTTAAATTAAATTTTTTAAGTGTTACCAGTTTATTCCAATCAAGATGGCTTCAGGTGTGCCATACTTTAGTCATAATGAAGACAGTAAGCGTTCTAGTTGTTTTTAAGAACACTCTGGGACATTCTGTCATTGGGCTATACTTGGGCTACATCTGGGTGATATTTGGGCTACATTTGGGCTCTTTTGTCTCTGGTGGCCATCTTGGCAGACTTATTTGTTATGAAGTTTCCTAATTTTCTCATTTATTGCAGTCTCCTCAGTAGGAAATACTTTCAGTTTTTTACTATGATTCCAAAGGCATTCAGATGGGTCACACATTTGCCATAAATTCAGAATGTTAGCACACTTTTTGCTCATTAGATCACTGTAGTAAAGCTACTGCTCACCAGGGAAAACTGCTGCTGGTATTGAAAGTGCATGTTTCAGTCTGCATGTCAGAATTTTTAAATGAAATAGAAGAGGATTTGAGAAGTCACTCAAATTGTGCCCTAATTTTTCTTTCTGCAGCACTAATCATTCTTTTTATGGAAAAATGAACCCCCTCATTTTGTTCCTTTTTAAATTAAATGTTTTAAGAGTTACCACTTTAATCCAAGCAAGATGGCTTCAGGTGTGCCACACGTTTATCATAAGTAGTACTGTTAGCACTCTAGTTGTTCTTTGGAACACTCTGGGAAGCTGCAGTAGAACACAAAGGAATCAACTGACAGTCTCTGCCCTTGTTGGATGTACATGTTTTACTGAGAATGTCAGACTTCATTCTCACATGACTGAGAAAGATAATGTGAATTTACAGAAAATAAGCTCTCAGTTTAGCTTATAGATCACCTTCCAAACCTCTGTGGGAAAAGCATGAGAAAATATTCTTCTCTCAATCATGATATCCCAGCAGAAGGCTTTTTCACATGGTGAAATCACCTTAGAACATACCACAATTCCTAAAATGAGTATGGTACCATCAACAAATGATTTATAATGTAACTAAAGTCTTAAAACCTTCTATTAACTGCAATGCTTTTTAATGAGGTGCTATCATGTATATTGGTCCCAAGATGGCTGCCAATACTTCTTGGATGAAGTGCTGACAGCCAATCAGATCTCAGGATGAGATGTGTGGTTAGGCTCCGCCCACATACATATATGATTTTACTTTTGATTTTCTCAGGAACTACTGAACAGATTGACACCAGACCTGCAAAAGGCACATCCCTGACCTGAGGACTACCTCTCTGCCAAATTTCAAGTAATTCTGTTCAGCCGTTCGGGCTGTACCTTGGACTAAAGGTCCCTATGGAAAATTGCATGGGGAAAATGCGTTTTGGGACCCCCCTTTTTTCTCAGCCCCCGCTTGACGAATCCCCCCGAGACTTTCAGGGTAGAAGCGGAGCGGAGCGCCCCACCTATTTTGAAACTTTTGCGAGGATTCGTCAACCGGCGCCAAAGTTATTCCAAATAGAATGTTGCAGATTTCCTATGGAAACACGGTCCTAACTATAACTATCTACTGGCGACCGCCAGTAGATAATATATATATATATACATATATATATATATATATATATATATATATATATATATATATATATATACATACATATATATATATTCCATCCATCTGATACGTGATAATAATAAACTCTCAGGCTCCAGAGAAAATAATAATCAGGACGTTTATTTCCACGCTACGCGTTTCGGCTAAACAGCCTTGTTCACACGGCGTGTCAGACGGATGGAATATTGGAATACCGGGTGCTCTTCCGGTGCATACACCACCCTCCACGGGTCCGTGGTCTCGTCAGGAGCGATCTTGGTTGCACATATATATATATTCACTGAAAAAACCATAGGTTTCACACACGTTATAGTTAGGAATTAGCATTTAAAAAACCTTGCAAATTCACTTAAAAAACCATAGGTTTCACACATGTTATATTTAGCTGGGCATTTCACTCGTGAAAAACCATTGAAATTTCCACGTTATAGTTAGTGCAGGCAACTATAACTCACGCGACCGCAATCCTCTGCTGATGACGTCAGATATTACATCACTGATGACATATGTGTTTTTCTGAAAAAAAATATGTGTAATATATGTATAGCTAAAAATTAATGGAAGAAGACATGGGTAAATAAGTGTCTAAATACAGTATTAGCATCAACAGAGGATTGCGGTCGCGTGAGTTATAGTTGCCTGCACTAACTATAACGTGGAAATTTCATGGTTTTTCACGAGTGAAATGCCCAGCTAACTATAACATGTGTGAAACCTATGGTTTTTTAAGTGAATTTGCAAGAGTCTGCAAGCAGACTCTGAAAAAGCTGTTTGGACATGTGCTGTTTTCAGAATCTGAAAAGTGGATTCAAAATGTGTCAGACTGTAAAAGTACTTATCACTTGCCAAAAAAGTAGTAGAAAGTATGCTTTGCAATTGGCAAAGAAATTTCGTTTTCTGCCTAATTTCAAACCATGACTCTGTGTGCACACAGGAATTGTTTTTAGATATTTAATTTGTGATGGTGTTATTGTGATTTTCACTTGTAGGAAAGGGGTACATAGTATTTTAAGATTTGAAAAGATCATAAAAAATGTAGTAATATATTTAAATAAAATAAAGGAATTTTATTTTAGTTTTTTTCAGGTATTGCTGAAGAGCAGTGAACAAAATTTAAGATGCCTACAAAATCCAGACTAAAGAAAGACCACAAAAAAAACCTATATTTGAAGACAACTGGAGGACCTAAGTTAGTTGGAGATGCTCATGTTGGGAAAAAGAACAAATCTTCTGGTAAGCAGACAAAAGATTTTTTAAAGAACATCTTCAAAAAAAGGAAAAATGTACAAAATGTCTGTACTGGAAAGAATGTTTTCAATAGAAAAAAACAGGAAAAAATTGAGAATTTAGTTAATGCAAATATACCTTCTGCAACAATAAAGATTAACTTAAACAGAAAAACAGTGTTTAAAGAGATACGTAGAAAAATGTTTCAGAGAAGAGTTATGTCCAATTTGATAAAGGATGTCAAGAAATATAAGCAAAAGGCAAAATATTACAAGAGAAAAAAAGAAATTGAAGCCATTGCAGCAAAGGCATTAGAATGAAAAAGGAAACTATTCATTTTAATTTTGAATAGGATGCGTACATTAGATAAAATGGTTAATGTACTGAAATCACAAAGCAAAAGGAAAAGAGTAGTGAACAGAACAAACTTTTGTAAAGTGTTTTTAGGAAAATGGATGCATAGTTCAAGTAGTGAACCTTTTTTTAATGAAGAGAGTTATTTTCAAAGTAATAGTTTGCTGCATGCAGTTGACACCAGAGGTCGTGCTTATGAAGTGAAAAATGGTTGCATAATGGAGAAGGAGATAATGGTTCCAAGAGATGAGGTACAAGTGATGGCGGATGAGGCTATGGGGAGACGTCCAAAAGCCCCAGTGTACACTTGGAATTGTAGTAGTATTTGCACTGTGCGTCAGGAATCTATTGATAAATTTCGTGAGTTTCTAAGAGAATATAGTAATAAAAGTGTAAAACAGAAGATTAAGGTGCTTCAAAGTCTAGATCCATGCAGAGTGAGAGAGAATACTGGTTTGCAGGGTCATTCTCTGGCTTGTCTATCTAGAAAAGTGTGTAATAGTGTTTTCCATCATTTTAGGATGCTGGCTGTTCATCATACTGAAATGAGAAAGTTTGTGAGACGGTTGTATTTTGCTAAAAGTCCAGCAATAAAGTTAGATGAATTGAATAGGGCTCTGTTCCGTGGATCGGTATCAGATGTAGAGAAGGTTGTTGAAGAAATTCAGTTTTGTTACTTTGGTCCTGAACAAAACAGTGCAGAAAAGGACACAGTAAATGAGGAAGAAGTGGAAGAGAATGTAGAACCCTCTGTAAGTAAGACATTTAATGATCACATAACAAAATTTGAAAAAATCTCTAATGAAAGACCAAATATTACTTGTATTTGTTGCCGCAGAACTCATTATAGAAAACAAACTAGGAATGTTGATCTCTACAGAAAGAGTGAAAATGAAGATAATTATAAGTGGAAAGATTTTGCCACATATATATTTCTAGAAAATTGTTTTGAATTGGGTGAAGATCAGCGTATTTGTAAATACTGTTACAACAAGTTAGAGGAAAATAGAATGCCGACCAGAGCTGTACATAATAATTTAGAATTGGATGCTATTCCTGCTGAACTTTCTGAATTAAATACATATGAGTCTATACTTATACAATGTGTTCATCCGTTCCAGACCATAGTACGTATGGAGCCCAAAACTGGTAAATTACCTCCTTCAGATTTACTGAGAGGTTTAAAAGGTAGAGTGGTGTATTTGCCCTTGGATTTGAAAAAAAATATGGAAACTATTGATGCGGATACTTTGGAAACTGAACCATTAGTTATTCTAGTTAATGGTGTACCTACAAAGAATAAGAAGATTTGGCAGGAGCTGGTAGATGTACGGAAAGTACAAAGAGCAAATTTGTATTTGAAAAGGAATTACAAATGGTATGAATCAATTTATATAGAAGAAGAAGAAGAAGATTTACAAGAAGACACAGAAACATCAACTGGACAAATTGAAAAAGTGGACAAGTCAAAGGAAGAAGAAATTTATGAACATTTTAGCATACATCCTCTTCATTCAAAAGAAGTTATGGGAGACAATATTGATCTGTTTCAGATGAAGAAAGCAAAAGGAACTCCCGTGAGTGTATGGGAGGAGAGCTTGGAAGCTCGATGTTTTCCCCAGCTGTTTCCTAAAGGAAAAGGAGGACGATACGATGAACGTCCAGAACAGATTCCAGCTTCTGAGTATCGGACTACAAGACTATATGCAGAAGATCCCAGATTTCGACAAAGTATTCCTTATTTGTTCCATCTTTTATTTGAAAGCGACTTGTCTGCACTATCTTATGCAGTAAATCACATTTTAAAAAGTGGAGTACATTTACAAAATGTGTCTGCTAAGGATTTTATGGAGAAAGTGCAGCACCGAGATGATCATTTGGAAACACAACTGATCAATCTGATGGCTTGTCAGCGTGGGACAAATGAATATTGGTACCGACGCCATGGTGAATTAAAATGCATGTTACGGAATTTAGGAACACCAACATGGTTCCTTACCCTAAGCTGTGCTGAGTACGCTTGGGATGATTTACTGGATTTTCTACTAGAGGCAAATTCAAACATTAAAAACATCGAATACAAGACAGCAGGAGAACTGTGCTCATTGGATCCGGTTAATGTTTGCAGATATTTCAATCATAGATTTGAGGCTATGATGTCCTTCATCTGCAATAAAAAAAATCCACCTCTAGGAGAAGTAGTGGATTTCTTTTGGAGAAAAGAGTACCAGGCAAGAGGTGCTCCTCATATTCATATGCTGTTGTGGATCAAGGATGCCCCAAAGTTTGGAACAGATACTGATGAAGCAGTGTTATCTTACATTGAAGAATATGCAACATGTGCTATACCAAAAAGCACAGAAGAGAAAAAGTTAAAGGAGCAAGTTTTACGTTTCCAAAGTCATCGGTGTGGAAAATACTGTCGACGGAAATACAAGAGCAAAGAAAAATACTACACTAAATGTCGATTTGGATTTCCTAGACCTGTTCTTTCAAATGGAAGAGTAAACAGTTTTATGTCATCTGTGAGACATACTATCACAAGAAAATCACCTAAGAATACCTACAACCTAAAAAGAAAAGAAGAATCAAAAAATATAAATGACTACAACCCAGTCATTTTATCCATGTGGAATGCTAACATGGATATACAGTATGTAGCTGACAATTCCATTGCTGTTGCTCGATATGTAACGTCTTACATTACTAAATCTGAAAAAACTGAATTGAAAGAAATGTGGGAAGAGATTTCTCACGAGAAGACTGTCAGTAAGAAGCTGTACAGTTTCAGTTTAAAGATGTTATCGCATCGAGAAATTGGATCCTACGAATGTTCAGATAGGTTATCTTCTGCAAGTCTCTACTCGAAATCAAGAAGAATAATTTGGGCAAGTTTAGGCCTTGCAGCAATGAGAAATCGGGTACTGAAATCTGTTGGAGAAATTGAATATTTGGCCGAGAATGACCCAGAAAGTACAGATATTTTGAAATCAAACATGTTGGACACATATTATCCAAAAAGAAGTCATCATCTGGAGAACATGTGTCTCTATGAAGTGCTGCAGAACTACATTTATTCACGGAAAGCCGCAGAAGACATCAACAATGGAAAATATAAAGTCATTGGTGAGGAAGGATGTTTGGTGAAGCAAACAAAAGGAAGTTTGATAAATCACAGGAAGCTGAGTTGCGACACTACTGACAAAAAGGAATTTTACTACTTGGCTCTTTTACAGCTGTTTAAACCATGGTGTACAGAGGATGAACTACTGGGAGAATTTCAAAGCTATGAAGATTCTTTTAATGCTTGCAAAGACAGCATACAATGCAGTACATTCTCAACTTATCTGCAAATGTTAAATGAAGAAATTGAACAGGAAACTACAATTGCAGCTGAAGTAGCTAGAGACAGTTTTCTCAAGACAGCCAAAGTTCAGGAACACTCAGTCAAGATCCCCTAGGACAACCAATCGTTGAAAATGAAGCATCAATAGCCATGAATGAAGTGGAAACGGCTATGAATCAAGCTCAAGAAGAATTTATAGACTTACAAAATTTGGAAAGACAACTGAATGAAGAGCAGCAACAAATTTATGAAGAGATCAGAAGCAAAATTGATCACGGATTTCTACATGAAAAAAAAGAGTGCTCATGCACATCATTTCATCCAATCAGGATGTATGTAAGTGGACAAGCTGGAACTGGAAAAAGTTTCCTAATAAAAGTCATCAGAAGCTACCTACAGCAAAAAATGGATTCTACTTTGTCTTGTGTGGTTACTGCTCCAACTGGGTTAGCAGCCTATAACATAAAAGGAATCACCTTACATCGTTTGCTAATGTTACCAGTGGAGCATGAGAACAAAATACAATACAACAAGCTAACTGGAGAAGCATGCTTGGAAGTTTCAAGAGTATTGAAGAAGATGCAAGTTCTCATTATTGATGAGGTGAGCATGGTATCAAACTTAATGCTTGCCTTTGTGCATTTAAGAATGCAGCAAATTCTAAGGACAGACTATGACGTGTTATTTGGTGGAAAACATGTCATAGTTTTTGGGGATCTTCTACAACTTACTCCAGTTAAAGGACAACCAGTGTTTAATACTGTGACACATGAAGACACAAAGAAGTCATTGGGAAGCATCGGTAATGCAAATATTTGGTCCTTCTTTGAGTACAAGGAACTTACTACTAATATGAGGCAAGCAAACGATGAAGAATATGGAAGTATTCTGAAAGATATCAGAATTGGACTACTCACAGAAGTTGGCAAAAAAGCATTACAGAGTCGGCTGCTACATAATTTATTTCCAAAGGAAGAAATAGTTGCAGAGAAGATATACAAGAACATTGCAGAAAAGAAAAGTGTCATCTGCTTAATGCCAACTCTACGTGAATGCTCAATATTCAATGAGGAGCTTTTAAAATTGGAAAAGGAAGATATCAGGAAATTGGAAGCAGTGGACAAAATTGAGGATGGAAGAATTACTATCACATTAACAGGCACACTGAAAAATAAATTGGATTCACTAGAGAAGAACATTTCCAAAACAGCTGGATTAGAAAAAAATCTATATGTTTGCATGAACTGTAGAGTATTTTTAAGGAGAAATTTGGATGTTGAAAAAGGTTTAGTTAATGGAGCTATGGGAAGAGTTGTGGGTTTTATTAATTATCAGAAAAAAGATGGAATTGAATGTTTAAAAATAAAATTTGATCAGATAGAAGAAGTTAAAGACATTTGTCGTTGTTCAGTTCGTTTCATGCTTGTGAAAGACTTATATGTACGTAGGAAGCAGTTTCCGTTTTCGCTAGCATATGCTGTAACTATTCACAAGTCTCAAGGATTGACTGTAGATTGTGCTTTTGTGAACATTGGTTCAACTGTGTTCAAAGAAGGTATGGCTTATGTAGCTTTGTCACGAGTGAAAACATTATCTGGTTTATTCATGATAGACTTTGATGACTCAAAAGTTAGTGCTGATACAAATTGTGTAAAGGAGTATAATAGATTAAGAAGAACCTATGCTCCTCATTTAGGTCAGTATCCTGTGTTGGAGAAACGTGTAGTTTCTCGTAAAAGGAGAAATGAGAATATCTGTAATGAAGATGTAGAGAGGAGGAAAAAAAAGAGGAGTGATGTAATTGCAAGCAAAAAGAAAAAGGAAAATGAAGAAGAGGTTGTAGGATGTTATTTTGAAAATAGCTCTGGTGTCAACTGCTACGCTAATGTAGTGCTGAATGTTGCATTTTATCTGGAAAGTGTGCAAGAGCAGATAATAGTAAATCAGAGAAAAAGATTCTGTTATGACTTGAGTCTCCTTTTTCAAAAGCTGAGTAATGATAAAACTCAAATAGAAAGTGCTACTGAAATTAGAAAACTTTTAGATGTATGTTCAGGACGAACACAGTTTTCTCAAAATGTACAGCAAGACGCACAGGAATTCTTGATGTTTTTTCTTCAGGTACTGGAAGAAGAAGGGGTTCCCATTGAAAATTTGTTTGGTCTCTCTTATAAATGGGAACATAGTTGTGAAAACTGTTACAATACATGTGGCTCTAATGTTGATTCTGAAAGGTTTATTTATTTAACATTGCCAGAAAGTAAAACAGTCACTTTTGCTAAATTAGTTAAAGATGCTAATCATAACATGGAATGCAGTGAGTGTCAATCTGAAATGTTTTCAACGTTAATTTTAAAGGAATACGGACAATATGTAATTTTAATGATGCAACGATGTAAAGCTGATGGTTCAAAATTGGATACTTTAATAAAGAAGTTTACAGGACAGCAATTATCAATTTCAGGAAAAACTTTTGTAACAGTTGCAATAATTTTCCATGAAGGACCTACTGTTACTTCTGGACATTACACAGTTTATCTTAAATGTGAAAAAGGCTGGACACTGTGTAATGATTCCCAATTGATTTTCAAGCAACGTTTGCCTTTTGATTTAGCAAATTCCTATCTAATCTTCCTGAAACCTAAATTTTAGAGAGACTTGGCAAGATGTGTACAAAACAATTTTACCATTTTATTGGATTACCATTGGAATTTTCTTAAAAAATGATTTTTCAAATTATCATTTGGCCTAATGGAAAGGTAACCAATTGTAATGTGGACTTTTTAAATTTTTAATGAAACTTTGGAAAACCAAAAATTTAGACAAGATCGGTAAAATCTGCACAATTTAAATTTTGGAATGTTATTGGATTGCCATTAGAAATTTATTCAAAAAAGATTTTTAAAATTACTATTTGGCCATGAGGAAAAGTAAACAATTGTATTGTGAACTTATTTAATTATTATTTAATCTTTCGGAAACCAAAATGTTACAGAGAATCGGTGAGATCTGTACAATTTAAACTTTAGAATTTTATTGGATTACCATTGGAAATTTAATCAAAAAAGAATTTTAAAATTACTATTTGGCCTAAAGGAAATGGAACCAGATGTATTGTGGAGTTATTTGAGATATATTTTTGTGATTATACTTCTGAAACTAAAATGTCAGACGGTATTTTAAAGAAATAAGTATTGATATTAGTTAATATTTTTTTAGAATATTATGCATTTCTATAATGTTATGTTTAAGTTAAAAGAGATTCTGGGCTTTTTTTATACAATCTTTGAGATTGTTATTTTTTTTTTGCCCGCTGTTAAATGATGAATGCAATTGCTTTCACAATTTATAGTGAAATGCAATATATTCTGAAAACAGCAAAAAAAAGGCAAAAAAATTTTGGGGAAAAATATGTAAATACGTGTACTGTGTAATATATTGATTTACTAAATATTAATACTTTTTTCTTTTTTTTCAGATTGTGAAAGAAAATTTAAAAAAACAACAACCATTTTTTCAATTAATTTCAATTACATTTTAATTAAAAATTAAATTGTTGGGTGGGACAGGTAACTGAGAAATTAGAAGGTCTCTTTCTTCCACTTTATCTCAAAAAGATTTTTAGTATTTAGTTATTAATTCCTCAAGGATCTTGAGATGTGGTAATTGATTTTTAGTGTTTTTAAAAAAAAAAAAAAAATACGCTTACGGTAAAAAAAAAAACAAAAAAAAGTTTTAAAGAAAAAATAAAAAAAAGTTGAGAGGTAAGGTTGGCTCTTAAAAGAGCCGTTGTGTTCATGCAGGGACAGAGGAAAGGAAGTATGGGAACATTAGCTGGTTGGACATTTGTGCTGATCTATTCTGTTGTTAATGAGGGAAACACTGGTCTCCCTATGAACAATTAGATCATGGCAAAATGAACACCGCATAGTAACCCTACCAAACCGAGGGTTCATTTCCAGAGGTTCAGAAAAAGGTGATTGTGCCCCCACAGATGAAGGGCTCAGCTGAGCTTCCGAAGAAGGACTCGGCTGAGCTGCTGTGGATGTGCTTGCTCGACTTACTGAAGGGTTGCCCCTAGTATGTTGTGCATGTGTCCTAGGAATACTTCTTGTTGGGATTACCTCGCGAAAGTACACGCTGGCACAGCTTGCAAGTCACCAAGGCAGCATTGACTTTTTTCTCACCCTCTGGAAAACTGAAATACTCCCATATGAAAATGCTCTTCTGTTTCCTCTTTCTCTGCCTGATGGTGGTGCTGCTAGCCTCACTCTCAGCAGAAGAGTGCTGGTCTGCCATCGTATCACAAAGACAAGTCAGCTCCTTCTCCTAAGGGATCACAAGCAGAAATGAGGGGAATGGGTGTGGTGTAGGAGAGTTCTAGAACTGAAAGTAGTTTCAACCAATCAAAAGTTGTGTTTCATGATCACATGACCCACCGTGCGCGTACGTTATGCTTACGTTACGCTTACGGTGCGCTTACGGTAAAAGTGCGCATGCGCGTAAAAAAGACACGCGCTCGCGCGCATGCGTAAAACAGTCACTCGACAACACTTCCGCGTAACGTGCGCGTGTAGCGTACACGCCTACGCGCCCCACGCACAGTACGCGTGGCTACGCAAATTGCGTAACTATACGCAGAGTAGATAAATTACGGACATTGCGTAAACCGTACGCTTACCGTACGCTTACCGTACGCGCACTAAAAAAAAAAAAATATATATTTTCTATGTTATACTAATATATCTTACCTGTTTGGTAAAAAAAAAAGAGAAAACTTGATATATTGCATATTTTTATTTAAAAAAACATAGTGTTTTAAGAGAATAAAAAGTTTTTAAAAAACTTGTTTTTTTTTAAAAAAAAAACACATTTAAGATAAGAATTTATAATAAAAAAATCATACAAAATCAATAAAAAAAAAATATGGGAATCACATATGTTATAGGTATGAATTAGCATTTAAAAAACCATACAAATTCACTGAAAAAACCATGGGTTTCACACACGTTATAGTTAGAAATTAGCATTTAAAAAACCTTGCAAATTCACTGAAAAAACCATAGGTTTCACACGTTATAGTTAGGGATTAGCATTTAAAAAACCTTGCAAATTCACTGAAAAAACCATAGGTTTCACACATGTTATAGTTAGGAATTAGCATTTAAAAAACCTTGCAAATTCAGTGAAAAAACCATAGGTTTCACACACGTTATAGTTAGCTGGACATTTCACTCGTAAAAAACCAATGAAATTTCCCCGTTATAGTTAGTTAAGCTAACTATAACTCGCGCGCCCGCAATGCACTGCTGATGACGTCACATATTACATCACTCATGACATGGTCAGTGACATCACTCATGACATCACTGATGACATCTCAAATGACATCACTGATGACATCACTGATGACATCATCCATGTGATGGAGTGGCAGATCTCCTCTCACCCTAATATAACCATTGATACACACATTCAAGAATAGAGACTGAAATTTTCAAAAAAATGGACATACCAATACCAATTACAACAACCTCTTCAATAATTCTAAGAACCACATAAACATCCACTCATTCACCAACAGTCCTGTACAGTCACTCATTCGTGTACTCACACATCATATGTACTCATACACCAATACATCCTGTTACACAATGCCACTCATCCACAGAGTTACTGACACACATAGTCACTCATGAAAATAAAGAAAGAAACATACATTTACTTGCATATACAGTTATACACACACCACCACACTTACTTCTACAGAAACTTACACATACTTAGTCTTTTAAACAATCACTTATAGAAACACATACTTATTCATACAGGAACTCTTTCAATCTCTCACTCTCACATATACTCACTTATATACACCAATAGTCACATATACTAGTTTAAAACATATGTAGTTACTCATAAAGACACTATTGAGACAGCCATTCACTCACTAACACACCCATACACACACTCTTCCACCCATACAGTCCTGCACATATGCTGTCTTCAACACATACAAATAGTGAGTCACTCATTCATGCACCTATGCACTACGTAATACCCCCACCGAACCATATAGACACTGATACTCAAAAAACCAACTAATAACCTATATAGACACTCATGTAGCTAGTCACCAACCAATGCAGCCACTTATACACAAAGTGAGAGACTGATACAGGTATTTACACATTTAAACATTACTCACTTAGCCATGTATTCAATAAGATACACTTAATCAGTCAGTAATACATTCAATTTTTCAAAAACAAATCATCCATTTAGACACTAATATACTCATTTATTCTTCCATCGACCTTGAGATATACATATATAAAACATATGTAATTTTCAGAAAAACACACATTCACTGGATGATGTCAGCAGTGATGTCATCAGTGATGTCATTTGAGATGTCATCAGTGATGTCATGAGTGATGTCACTGACCATGTCATGAGTGATGTAATATGTGACGTCATCAGCAGTGCATTGCGGGCGCGCGAGTTATAGTTAGCTTAACTAACTATAACGGGGAAATTTCATTGGTTTTTTACGAGTGAAATGTCCAGCTAACTATAACGTGTGTGAAACCTATGGTTTTTTCACTGAATATATATATATATATATATACATATGTATCTGTGTGGATATATACTTACCTGATAAATTTGACATCATTAAATTGTTAATAAATACTCGAGAAATATGTTAAGAATGAAAGATAACATTGGATATATAGTATTTGTTGATGAATAGAAACGTATAAATAAAGAATATATAAATAGGCATACTGTTATTAGATAAATAAATAAATAAATAAATAGACAAATAGTGGAAAATGACATAAATAAGAAATTTATAAAGCATACAATATTAATTGATGAATCATAAATAGATCAAATATAAATATGAGACAATGACTATACATGAGATCATCATAATAATAACAGAGAAATGAATTATCATAGAAAATATGCACCTTTGAAAAGTTGAGAACACAATAAATTTGGAAAAGGCTATTGGAATAATGTAAGGGGGGAAAGGGAAAAGAAGAATATAAGGAGAAGATAATGAATTGAAAAATAATGTGAAGAAGTGGAGCCAGAGTACAAAGAAGGAGGGAAAATAATAGAAAGGAAGGAAAAGTAATGGTAAAAGAGTATAGAAAAATTAAATGAATATAGCAATAATAGGAAAAACTTAATGTGCGAAAGTGTGAAGCAATGAATTAGTCTGCTTGACTGGGTGCATTAGGAGAAACAGAGGAATTATCAGTGTCAACAATATCGTCAACTTTAGCTTTTAGAAAAGGTGACCATGTCTGGAGAAACATATCAGCTTGATCCTGAAGGTTATAAATCATTCGTTCATGTGAAGCCGTCTGTATCATTGCCACTATCCATACTTTCTCTGAGGGTGGGGTTGATGACTCCCAATGACGTAGGATACAAATTGTAGCTGTAGCCAAAGCAGTGTGAAAGAGACGTAGTTGTGATTTAGAAAGTTTTGGAGAGTGACGTAAATCATGTAAAAGTATGTTAGCAGGTGTGAATGGTAGATGTAAAGGCATTGTAGAATGTGAAGTTTTACCAACATAGTTCCAAAAAGGTTGTATTCTTGGGCATTCACAAATATTATGAGTTTTGTCACAACCAGAGATGGAACACCTCCAACAATCAGTGTGCAAGAGTAAACCAGCTTTATGCAATTTGACCGGAGACCAATGCCAGTCATGGAGAATTTTAAACAGACAACCTTTAAGTCTGGCTTCACGGACTCCTTTATGTAGACCATCCAGTATCTGATCCCATTCAGCAGCTGTATAAGGGACTGATAAACGGGATTGCCACTTAAGTTGAAGATTATGAGAGAGGGTTTGTGAAAAGGGGTGAAGCGTAAAGGTTTTATAAAGGCCAGAAGTCACTCCTTTATGTTTCCTCCATATAGTTAAATAGGATAATATTGGAGACATTTGAAGCAACCAAGGGGGTGACCCTCAATGTTTTTCTAAACATTGTTGGAGTTGAAGGTATTTAAAAGAATGTTGTATAGGGAGATTAAATTCCTCCCTTAATTATTAGAAGGATTTGAATTCGACGTTATTAAGAAGTTGATCTGGAGAGTGGATACCCGCTGCCTGCCACAAAGGCCAAGATAATGTACGACCATTGATACGTATACCTGAGTTATTACATAAGGGAGCCTTGATGTGAATAAGTGAATTTGAATCTAATAAATGGTGTCCTCCTAGCCAAGATTTATGCATAGCTGATAAAATCAGGTTTTTGGGATCAAAATGACTAGTGCCGCTACTATACAGGAGAGAAAGACCTGAGTCTATGGATAAAAGATGGCGTCCTATATAAACCCATTGTGGTATATCTTTAATACCTGGTAAAAAGTGAGAGAATTGAAAGATGTGCAATGCGAGAGAATAATGTTCAATGGATGGGAGACCCATTCTTCCATGTAGTTGGTGGGCTTGTAATTTTGCCAATGCAAGGCGAGGCCTAGCTGAACCCCATATAAAGATCTTAATCTTGGAATCGATTGAACGAAGGATAGATAAAGGAATCTGAAGAGGGAGCATGCCTAAAATATAGATGAAACGCGGAAGAGTGACCATTTTAATAGCTTGTACTCTACCCAAAAGGCACAACCCCAAAGTCTTCCATTTGTCAAAATCATGTTGCATTTGAGAAAGCAAAGGAGCTAAATTATCTGTAACCATGTTATCCATGCCCTTATTGTCCAAAATTCCTAAGTATTTAAGGCATGAAGACTGCCAATGAAAAGGAAAGTCATAAATAGCTGCCTTTGTAGTTCCATCAGAGATGGGTAATGCCTCGCTCTTGTCCCAGTTAATTTTATGACCTTAGAAGGAAGAGAAGTCATCAATGATATGAAGTAGAGATGGAAGAGATCGAGGGAGATTTGCAAGCGTAAGTAAGATATCATCTGCATATTGATAGATTTAAGAGTGTCCAATTGGAAGGGAAACACCTGTGATTTCAGCAGTTTGACGAATTTTAGCAGCTAGTGGCTCCATTGCTAAAAGAAAAAGAAGGGGGGATAAAGGGCAGCCCTGGCGCGTTCCCCTCCAAATTGGGAATGTTTCAGATAAAAAACCACCGCAATTCACCTGAGCAGAAGGATTGTCATATAATAAATATACTTTGGTGATAAATTGATCACCTAACCCGAAGCGTTGCATTATTGTAAAAAGGTATTTCCATTCAATGCGATCGAACGCTTTTCTTGCGTCAAGTGAGAGGGCTAATGCATCCTCTGAGAGGTGTTTAGCAGACCATAATGTATGGGCTAATGTACAGAGATGAGTCAGAGAGGAACGCCCCGGGACAAATCCCACTTGTGTATAGTGTATTAGAGAAGGTAAAACTTTACGGAGGCGGGACGCTAGGATGCTGGCTAAAATTGTTATATCCCAATTTAATAGCGAAATGCGATGGTAACTTCTACATAGCAGAGGATCTTTACCATGTTTAGGTAGCACAGCGATAACTGCCTTGTTAGAAAGGGGACCCAATGAAGATTCACTCTCTGCCTCCTGAAATGCAGCATGCAATCTATCAATAATATTGTGTCCTGACCATCAGTAGAATTCAGCAGGGACTCCATCTTCCCCAGGAGCTTTGTGGTAACGTAGGGCAGCAAAGGCCCTAGAAATCTCATTCTTGGTAATTCCACCTTCAAGAGAGGCGAGGAAGGGTCACTCCTGTAAGGAAAGAAGACATCTTATCTAGATCTATTTGGTTGCCAGGAGTATAAAGGGATTGGTAAAAAGAGGCGAATTAATTAACAATCTCGTGAGGTCTCGTGAGTAGGTCACCTTGTGCTGATTGAATAGCTGGAATAGCCATAGCTGCCTCCCTTTGACGCAGCTGCGCAGCAAACAATCTCTCTGCCTTTTCTCCCTGTTTGTAATGTCGCCCCTTCATTCTCTGCAGGGCATATTCAGCTTTGAAGGTAAAAAGGCTATTTAAGGCCATACTTGCTTGTTCCAGTAATTTACGATTCTGCAAGGTTGGAGTTGTTTTATATATGCAAGAGTAAGATTGAAAAAGGAAGATTTATTCTTGATACATCACAATTCAAAGGAATAACAGCATAAGGAGAAACAGCACAAAAAGAAGAAACAACAAGTCACATACTTGTAGTCCAAAACAGCTCCACACCAACTGCCCCATATTCAAACCCATTGCACCTTAAAATGCCATCATCCACTCAATTCCAGCATACACCCATCAACATTACAGACATACGCCATGCTGCTATGATATTTTATCCTTGCTTTAAGATTTTGTGGTCCTGACGTACAGAGTGCTTTTTTAGGTTTTCAAATGGACTTAAAATGAGAAACAAGTGAAGTTCATCATGAGCAGTCCTCCATTCAATCGAAACTAAGCACAGTGGCATGTTGCTCTAATTCAATCTCATTTCTTACCTGCAAACTATGCAATCTTGGTGTTGTGTTCAATGACTCTATCTCATTCATCCCTCACATAAACAGTATGTCATTCCCCTGCTTTCTCTTTCTAAAAACCTTATGGGCATCTCTTTCTTTCACATGGAAGGCATGCATATGGATATTCAGATAGCTATTGTATTGCACGTGGATTATGCAAACACCCTGTACCTAAGCCTACTAACTTCCTTCCATCCAGGCTTCCATCCAGGCTCCACATCCTGTTGAATGTCACTGCTTGACTCCTCTTTGGACTCAAACACCATACTTCAGTGACCATCAACCTCCCCAATCTGCATGACTGCCTGTTGGAAAATGCATAATTGTGAAATGTATCTATGTGGATTTCTGGGCTCTCTTCTTTTACTGTTCAATCTATCTGTGCACCACATGTTGACATTACTCTTCTGCCATATTCGACTAAACGGATACTACAAGGCTACTATTGCCTGAAAACTCATGCCAACTGCCCTTCATTTCATTACAGATCATCTTACCTATATGAAAAATGCAAACACTGCCTCCTTGCATCAAGATAACTCCCAATTCTGAGGAAATCTAGTATAAATTCAGAATGTAGAATGTTGCAAATCACTCAGTTAATATAATATCCGTTCTGTACGTCATATCGGCAAGAAAAGGCTCGCTTTTCCTTAGAAAGTCCAAATGATATATTAGGACACATTAAAGGGAGGATTCTGAACTAAATATAGGATCAAAGGGAAGAAAGCACATGTTGACAGAGACTTTCCCTAAAGAGAAGCTTCTAGGGCCCTCCTACAGTGATAAACTGGCCTCCAGAGAATAAATCATGGCCCAATATGAAAAGAAGAGAGATTGTGCTCAATTAACATTCACTCATCCAATACGTTGACTGATTATTGATCCTTCTGCATTCTAGTGATGGGAAAGGACAGTGTTATTGCGTGCACAGGCAACTCATTAAAGCAAGATGTTTAAGTACTTTTAGCTTCACCAAATGGTGTTATTGAGTCCACCATTAGTTCCTTGTCTGGAGAGAAGGCACTTATTCTATTTACGCTGTCTAAGGACAGGAAATGCACATAATGCATGCAGCTTCATTTAAGGCGCTGCAGCACATGAACATGATGACTTGCTGCTATGTATAAGAGGAAAATAATTATTGGTTCTCACAAATAAAACTTTCAATTCAGTAAAATGTGTACAGTAAAGTTTTACTCGGAAGACTATATTGAATGCATTGTTTGAAATGCAAATTAGGTGAAAAACATCCCGCCAACTTTTGATTTATTTTAATTACCCTAACAGTTGGAACTGTAAAACAGTACTTCTGTTTGACTGAGTTTTAGTGGGACCGATTTACAAATGTGTTTATATGCATGGCAAATAGAGCTACAGGAGTAGGTTTTTATGTACATACATATCTTTGAGGATTTGACCGTAAAACATTCAACTCCCTATTTGTTAATGTGCAAAGAAAGCACAGTCCCAACCTTTACAAGAGTTGTATACAATTACCCTGTGGAAGGTTGGCAGTATCAGCGATTAAGTTCCTATGCTCTCTAGGGGGCGCTATACAGAAGGTAAAATTACAGTGAGAGTATCTTATACCAGCGTCCAAAGCGTGAAATAGGTCACATTCAGAATGCTGAGTACTCCGATATCTTAACAACTGCTCAGATGTATAACATATTGAGTTTTCTGGATTTACTCAAATTTGGCCAGGGTTCGTGGCCCCTCGTCCCATCTGGGCGTGGACGGGCGCAGACGGGCTTGCCTTTGGCACGCATTGGCGCGTCCACTCGCTGCCCATTTAAATAGTAAATGAGGCAGGGCGGAATGCAAACCTCTAGTGCTCTCAATTTCAAAACGCGTGACAAAAAAAGATGGCCGTCGCGGATGTTTGGCCTCGATCGATTGCCGTCACTGAGTTTAAAACACTCAGAACAGATTACATCACAAAGAATGTTAAAAACTGTATATTTTAAGATATTTTTAAAAACAGATTTATCAAATTAAGTACCAAAACAGTTATCCAGTGCAAAATAGCATCACGCCTGAAACGTCCAGTTGCAAAGAGGCCACAGTCCTTCGGGTGTGTATTAGCTATATATGACTATTTCATGAATATTTCTCCTATTTTATTTCCATTTTAGGGGCCCAATTCACAAAGGTATGTAAAATTACACAAAAGATTTCTTCTAGTACTGCTTCCAGTACTAGTTTTCAAGTACTCATAAGGACTTTAGGCTAAAGCTAAAGTTTACATTTTTAGATTACTTTGTAATCGATGCTAGAATGCTATTTTGCTTTCATGTTAGTTGATACATTTAGATCAGATTGTAAAAGTGAATTTTACTTTTACAATTTTTATTAGGATTGTTCAAATCGGTTTGATGTATTTCTTCATGACTGTCTCTGGTAGGTACTATTGCTGAAGCTAGTACTTTGGAAGGTAAACATGTGGTTGTGACTTTTATTTTGGAGCTGCTACTCTAATATTTCTTCATTATTTGTCATCACCATGATGACATACAATTCTGCCTGATAGATTTCTCCTCTCAGACATTTAGTGCTTCACACACTGCCTGCAACTCATCCAGATCTGGGTGTCCAGTTCCTTCCTGAAGTTCAATCTCACCAAGGCAAGAAGAAAAAGTAAGAAATAGTCCAAACCTGGCTCATTTACATGAACCTGTCAACCAACATCACCCTTAGGGAACACATCGCTAAATAAAAAAAACAAAAGGGCAGATTTATGTTTCCTGGCGCATCCCTGCAAATCAGCAGGGATGCGCCAGGAAAGATGCGTCACGCAAGTTTTCCCTTGCGCCACCACAGATGCGCCACATTTACAATGCAGCGCATCGTGGCGCAAGGATAAACAGATGCGTGACGCATTTGATGGCGTAAGGGCGGCGCATTGCTGGAGTCGTGTCGCAAGCACGACGCAACTCCAGCAATGTTTAGGGGCTGCCCATACCTTACATGCTGCGTCATGCCTTACGCCTGCTTCAAGCAGGCGCAAAGTTTTGACGCAGCAGCGTCGGAAAAGTGACTGAGTGAAATCTTGTAGATTTCACTGCGTCACTTTTCCGAGGCTTTTGTCCGCTGGAATGCCCACCCTGCATACATTAAACCTGATGCAGGTTTAATGTGGCGCAGGGCTTTACACCGTGACGCATCTCCATAGATGTGTCACGATGTAAATAGGGCGCAACGTGGCGCAGGGTTTACGCCGCTGCTGCGTCACAAAAGTGACGCAACGGCGGCGTAAAAGTGGCGCAAGTCTAACATAAATCTGCCCCAAAGGTTCAAAAGACCCTCAGACCAGCGCTCTCAGATGAAGAAAGTGAAACTATTCTTCGGAGAAAACCGCTTCAGAGCTGCTATTCATGCCTTAATACTCTCACATCTGGATGGTTGCATTACACAGCCTCTCAGGCCCCACATTTGCGCCCCCTTAAGGGCATCCAACAACATGCTGCATTCCTCATTAATTGCCTGAAGAAATATAACCACATCACCCCCATCATGATGTAGCTTTACTGGCTCCAGTCGCTTGCGCCCAACACGTTGAACTCTACTACATCTGCAAAACTATTTCAAGGGGCAACTCTGGCTATCTGTCTGATTCTGACAAACTCACCGCCCCTGGAAGCCCTCACCTCATTTGCAGCGAGAACACCATCAGACTGGAGATGAATAAGTGTAAAAAAACACACTGCAATAGGCCTTTTCCATTTATTTATTAAGGATCTGGAACAAGATCCCCCAATGCTTTCCTTATTTAGGAAAGAGATGAAGACACACCTTGCAAAAGAGCACTCTATCACAACAAAGTAACAGTCCAACTCCTCCTTCTGAAGCCAGCTTCATCTGCAATTACTTATTGGTTGTATCTTTGCCATTGAATTTGTAGCCTTTTGGCTGAGTTTGTGCTCTAAAACTACCACATATATGCATACATACATTAGCTATCAAATTCAGAAAGCATATTTCTGTTCAGAAGCCAGCTTCCTCTGCCATTACTTATTGACTGTATCCTTGCCTTTGACCTTGTGGAGCACTCTGCTACCTTTTAGCTAGGGTTTTGCTCTAAAACACCACATATACACAGATATGCGTAAATACATTAGCTGATAAATTCAGAGAAGGTCATTCTGTTTTCTCAACTATTCGTGATTTGTTGAAATCAAGTGCATTCATTTTGTTTTATGTTCAGACTTTCATTGCTCATTTGCTCTTTAAATGAAACCATTAATTTCTACTTTATATGTACAATGTTCAATGTGTATCTAATGTTAGGGATGTTTATCAGTTTTAGTATGGTGTATAACAGTTCCCTTGCCTTCTCACTTATTACGCTGTGTTAATAATAACCATATGAATTTTTAATTACTGCATTAACCTCTTCCTTAATTTAATTACGATCAAATTTGTTGCAATATCCAAGTGATTTTTCAATTAGATAAACCCTAATGGCTGTGATCATTGTAATTGCTCTATAGGGAAGAGATTTTGATAAAGCTTTAATAATGTTGTTTTATACTGAAAATTAGTGTTGAGTTTCACGGAGGAAAAGGAGATCGTAGTTAATTTATATTACAATTAGAGAGACAGACGTGTTCTTGGTTTTCTCTGATCAGGAATTGTGAGGACTAAAATAGGCCAATTACTAAATCAATGACTCAATATGAATAACAATATTGACCACAATATCAATTAAAACATTACATAATGAATAGACTTAGTAAATGATTAGCTATTTCAGTATTGATAATAGTAGTCATATTCATTTAATAAATTAAAATCTGTATAAAAATGAATAATATAATTAAGATAAAGTACATATAAATAAATACATAATGCTATATATACATATACGTATTACCTACTAGCGGTCACCAGTAGGTAGTTATAGTTAGTATTTCTTCTCCGAAGACTGAACGTTTTCTTGTTTGCTAATAACTATGGCCATGTTTGACAAATCTCCACTAAACTGTCCAAAAAGTAAGTTCATCCTCCTCAGCTCCTTCCTGGAAAGTATCGGGATGACCTGTGAGGTGGGCTCCAAGAAAAAAGAGGAGTCCCAAAACGTAGAATCTCCAAGCATTTTACATAGACTTCTTTAGACATGGCTACAGCAAAAACTGCTCATCGGAATTACACCAAATTCAGCAGGAAACTAGACCTTGGTCCGCAGATTGTGATTTATGTGATTTGGTGTAAATCCGTTGAGGAATTTCTGAGATATTAAGGGTCAAAAAGGATTTATATTTTGGCAGTTGGGCTCACAAGAGTCCTAAAGTGTTTCCCAAGAGAAAACAAAATCAAAAATGGAGCCCTGTGGTTGTTCATTTTTCCCATGAGTCTTTACATTCTTGCAGAAGCGAGAGGCTCCCGTGAATACCTTGAGCACTCCGATTCGCTGTCTTTTGGAATGTTAGAAATGAAATGGTGGCCATTACTGTTTTCTGTAAATACTTTGAGGTGTTGTGAAAAGCTATATAAGTGGGCAGCAGAAAGGCATGCTGTCCCCCTAAGTATAGAAAGGAGGTGTCTGAGGTTTAACTACTGTGAAGAAAATAAATCTATATTGTTTTAAACTAATGTTAATGATCTCATGGGTTCGTGAATAGTAAAAAGGGATAGATGAGTTCTCTCTTTTTTTTTTTTTTATGTAGCGCAATCTAGACCCGAAGATATCAGGTATCAGAGCGCTTAACATGAGCACCAGTTTCATTACAGATGGGCACATTCATTTTTGTTAGGCACGAGGGGATTAAGTGATTTGCCTAGAATCACAGGATGTTGAGCATTGTTGCCGAGACTCAAACCAGGTACCCCAACTTTGAGGCTACATCCTCTTCCTGATACACTTGTGATCGTATTTGTGGTATTATTTCTTATTTCTTATTTCAGCTACTACATTTGGTGTAAGAATGCGGCTCCTGGATTATTGACAACTTCGCTGGCTGGCTGCTGGACTCCGGCTTCCATCGGGGTTCGGAGACCTGAGGTTCGATAACTTTTGCAATTATCTTTTCTCACCTCCGCCTCCCTCGAATGTTGGGGGACTGTATGCCTGTAAGTTGACTTTGTCATATCTCTGGTTCCTGCTCCTTCTTTCTCTCTCGGCTCTTCGTCGCTCTTCTCTCTCCCTCTCCATCTGCCATTTCTTTTCTCATGCTAGGGACAGTTGGCATGTGCCCTGGTGATGTTTACATCTTATGTTTCCAGAGTTTATGGGAAATACCGATGGCTGTCGTTGCGGCTGTCCTCATCACTTTCTTCTGTGCCCTTTTCGTGGCTCTCATAATTAATTTTTCAGTCTGTCATCATTCTGCTGAAGATTGTACTCCTGTCTGACGTCAGCACTTGCTACGTGGTGCCGACAGGCTTTTCCCTCTTGCTCCGTGCATGGCTCTTGACCTCTGACATTGCTGCTGATCTCTGCCAGAATTCTTTACATGTACAATTTTTGCTCTACGTTTTAGTTCCTGGTCTGGATACCCTCCCCACCTGGCCGGTGACGGCGTCCATCTGCAAGTTCCCTGCAGGCAGTGACTCCCTGGTGCCAAGCAGCACCTAGCTGATGGCGTACCAAGGAGGGCGACCTACTGCACCCCTCTGTCTTGCTAGCAGAAAGTCCCCGGCTGATGGGGATGGAGGACCATCACAGCTACTTCCCATTGATTGGAGCAGAGGTCGGTACGCTTTGCTAGATTCAACATTCAACGGTGAGTTTTTCCATCCTCTGGGTTGGGTTGTAGCAGGTAGCCACCCATTTTAGGGTTGTGGCGGTTTTTGCTTCCCAGGTACATGTGGTTGCGGTAGAAGCACCCCTGTGGTTGCACGTAGATTATAAGCAGGAACGATATCGTACATTTTGTAGCCAGCTAGGCTACTCTTTTGTTGTTGCAACAAATTTTATTAAGGTCGACTGAAATTAAATTTTAATGAGCTCAGATTCCGGTCCGGCTAACTTCCCTCATAATAGGGGCTGGCCAAATATATCGGCTTTCATGAACTCACAGCTGGGTCGTGTTCACTCACAGCAGCGCCAATGGCAACCTCCAGCTGGTCGCCCGAAGCGGTATCCAGCTGTGTCTAGGGATGCTCCTAGCCACAAAGAGGAGGGTGTGTCAGTTGTTCTATTAGCTGTAATAGTGGGTTTCACTGCGTTTTTCTATTGTGTCATTGTCATATGCCTCTCATACATTGTGGTTAAATACTGTTAGGATTGTAGGGTATTCTCAGTACTTGTCAGATTAGCATTTTATTTGGGTATTGTGATGCTACGTGACTGACATTTGACGCTGCTACCTCTCTGACAACGAACTTAGCACCCCTCAAATACCCATTACCACCATAACCAATGCCTCTTAATATTACCGCCCACTTACAATGGACTGGCTGGTAGACTTATTAATATTTGCCCTTTACAGTACAATACCTCCTATTTGCATTTTGCACCTTATGTCCTTTAAAATACCATTAATATTGTTCCTCTTACCCCTGTTACTCTTCTGGGATTAGGGTAATTACACTGCACATATCTGCAGCACACAGACACAGACAGCGCTGTCGCGCCAGGACGCCGGAGTTTGCTTTATATTTCATGTGTTTGCCTGAACTGCACGAGGAGTTCACCACTTCTGCACTGTTTATTTGAATGACTGGACCTCTTGGCACCAGCCATACGGTCTTCAATTCTGTCTAGCCGCCCCTCCTGCCGGTTTACAGGATAACGGAGATTGCAAGGAGACGGAACTGCTAATCTTTCTTCTAAATACTTTCCTGTCACCCTTCATTCTGTCCATGGCGTGCCAGTAAAAAGCACCCAGGACACTCTCTCGTTCCTACTTGTGGATGCTTTGGCGAACTTGTATCAATTGACCTGTCTGTTTGCCTGACGAATGGCTTCCTCTGCTATCGCGACAGATGGAGCGTGGCTGAAAAGCACATGATAACATTCGTTTACCCACTGTGTTGTCTGTTCACAGTATAGCGCGCAACCCACCCATCTGTCTGGTGTCTCTGAACTGTCATTGAACAGCAAGGAAGGTTAACGCTTGCACTTCACACACTTCCTCACTCTCATCTCTCACAATGGGAAACACTATGTAAAAGTAATTTAGACAGCAGTCAGCCATCTCCCCCTAAAGACTCCCCAGCATACAATGTGGCCCTACACCAAGGACTGATTTCCATACTATTTATACATAAATGGCAAGACCTGACAGCTAGGAGACCAGACTTACAATTTCCGTGTCACAGGTAGGGGTCGGCGGAATTTGCGAAATTCACTTTCGCAAATTATCGCGAAAATGTTAAAAATCTCCGCAAACACGCGGAAATATCGCGAAGATGCGGAATTTTTTTTCCCGCCCGTTCGCGGTATGTTCAGCGTGGTCGCGGCTCGCCAACTTACCCATGCGGTTGCTCGCGGGCACGGCCATCTTGTTTTCACTTGTCTCGCGGTGCATGATCGCGAGAAAAAAGACGTGATCGCGCAACGAATGATGTTACTGCGGGCATGAACTGTCGCGAGACAGCGCAAATGGCTACCAACAATCCAACATCTCGTGGAGAACGCGACCGGATCGGGAAAACTTGTCGGCGAACGCGGGGATTCAGGTAAGGCGATCGCGCGCACTCAAGAATGTATTATTTTACAGCGCGAGCAAGCAAACAATTTCCGGTAAAATGCGGATTGCGGAAATTTTGACATTTTCGCGCTCTCCGCGGAACGCGAAAATGTCAAATTATCGCAATTTCCACGAGCGGAACGGATTTTTAGCCCAGGCCTAGTCACGGGAAATACGACATAAACAAATTGTCATATTTGAGACAAATGCTGAAGTTAAAAGGCAAAAAGATAAGGCCTGCCGAGTGGGAATCGTTTTTTTAGTGGGACCTGGTCCTGCGCGACATGCGTGCAACTAATGATGTGAAGTCGAAAGTCCACAGGGAGTTATTAGAGGTTAAGAATAAGATGTTAAATGAAATAAGTAAGCAGAAAATAAATGAGAATTGGAGAAAAGTGCAAATGGATGTAGTAGGGGTATACCCATGCATCCCTGTTGAGAAAGAAAAGCGGGAAGTAAGGAAGACAAGGGAGAAGAGGACTCAGTACTAGAGGACCTTCTAATGGGGCAATTTTGACCCACAACAGAATCACCCTCCGCTCCCGTGGAGAAACCCCCTGAGCTAACTCAACAACAAAAGACAGATGCTGTAGCTTTAACACACCTGCTTCCCAATGAAGAGGCTACCAAGATAGACTTGGACACCGTCCAAGACATTTCTGTTCTGCAGCTAATGAGGATAGAAACTGTCCACGCTGCCAGCAAATATAGTGATAACAAAAGGCAGCTGCAGGCTCAATGTGCACAAAAAGACATAACACAACCACAATTAATAGATCGCGCATGGCTACAACAATTCAATGACACGTCAGCAGATGACCATATGTCGTTAAGCCAGTGGCAGTGCTTGGTATGGGACGTTTGTACATACACACTGCAGACAGTCCATGACATTGCACTACTAGAACAGGCTCTAGCAGGGACCAAACAGCCTCCACCACAGGCTAGGCGTGACAGTTTAAGTAAAACAAATAGTACTACTTCATCCCCCCATGGCTCGCCCACAGTACAAAAGAGACTAATGAAATCAGACACCCCTAAATGCCAGGGGTTACTACAACAGATGGTGGGAGGGACACTAGCCGTAGATGCCTTCACACAACGCCACAACAGACCATACTTAGAAAAAGTCCTGTCACTGGCACGAGCACAGTTAATGGAAAAGGGTCCCCAGGCTCACAATGCTTATATACATCGAGCAAAGATCACATTCCCAGATACTACAGGTGCAGCTCCACCACTACCTGCACAGTATGACTGGGACAAAGCAAGGTTCAGATTCACAGACTCAGAGCTGCAAACATACAAAGAGGAAAACATGAAAGACACACTACAATATGCGGTAGAAAAACTGCAACATTGGAAGCAGCTGGTGAACACATTTGCAGTGTTGGAAGTAGTCCAGACCCTCACCCCTCACACATGTATACCAGCACCATCAATGGCTGTCCCACCAGCACTAATTATAACCCTTTGAGAAGTACCACTTGCACCAGGTAGTAAGGATAACGAATTGGCACATGTCAATGTCCCCTGGTCCAGACAAGACATTATGTGCTTTACTAAAGACTTCCCATAGCTCAGAGAAGAACCAAGGATGTGGTACGCTGAGCTAGAAAGAATGGGTGTTTTGGGAGGACTGTTATGGAGAGATTTGATACTTTATTTAATATAATAGTGCCAAAGAATTTGTGGGAAGATTGTAAAGTTTAAAGTGAAGTGGCCAAAAGGGGAGCCAGACAGAGGGAAGGGAGGAGTGCCAGGAGATGAAGTTAATGAGAAATATAAACAAGTAGTGAAACATTCAAAAGAGAAGATTCCTGAAGATAAGGTTGACTGGAATAAGATTACACATACCAAACAGAAAAAAGGGGGAGAGTGTGAACTACTATTTTGACCACCTTCTGCAAGTATATCATCAGAACAGCGAGCTAAAAAATCCAATGGGAGAGGCCATGCCTGCCTTTGTCACCACTTTTGTCCAAGGACTGAGACCATCTATTAAAGCACATCTACAAACATCATTTGTTTGCTGGCAACAAGAACCCATAGAAAAGGTGCTGGCAGCAGCAAGATACTGCTCTGATTATCAGTCCAATGTGCAGACAATGGAAGCAGGAAAATTAAAGAAAGAAAAAGTAAGACTGATGGCAGCACAAGAAAGGTTCTGCACAAGTCAGCAAGGAAGAGGAAGGGGCCGAGGTAGGGTGAAGGGTACAGGAAGACCACAGAATGGCAGGTCAGCTTCCCTACCTCCACCAGGTACCACTTACTTCTACTGTAAGGACCCCAACCACTGGAAGGCAGGCTGCCCAATATTAAAAAAGAAAAATGCGGTAAGCAGGCCCACACAGAATAGGAGACAGGACCAACAACAATACCAGCATAACACCCAGCGTACAGAGTATAGACATAATGACAGCAAGGATATATGTCAAATGACATGCCTCCAGAACAGCAGGACTGGACGGAGAGGGACGGGGAGGGGGGCAACAGGACAATGGCTTCACACCGCCGCCCCAAGATTTATTCTAGGGATGCCTAAAAGTGGAAGAATGCCTAATAGCTCCAGCCATAGCAGTGGGTCAATCAGGCCCATATGTAGAGGAAACAGTTTGGGGCAAAATTGTACCATTCTTGATAGACACAGGAGCTCAAAGATCAATGCTAAAGGCGTCAGTGAGGCCAGGGGCGCCACTTTCGGGAATACAGGTCACGGCAGTCGGAATGACAGGACAACCAATAGATGAATATCTCACACAGCCACTACAATTAAGGGTATGCACCATAACTGTCAACCATCAGTTTATCCTCAGCAGATTCTGCCCAGTGAACCTACTAGGTAGGGACTTGCTCTGTAAATTAAAATGCACCAAACACTGCTCACCAACAGGAGTCTTTCTAAAAAGCAGACCTAATGGTCTGATGTTACAAGCTTTCATGACCTGCACTGACCCCATCATACCCTCAGAGCTGCGCAACTGTGTGCCACCCCAAGTCTGAGCTACCAGTGCAAATGACATAGGACAGGTGTTGAATTATCCACCAGTACAGATAAACTTGAAGCCAGGAGCCCCCCTCCCGAGAATGCCACAGTACAAAATTTCAAAGGAAGGGGAGGAGGGCATAGCACCAGTAATACAGGACCTCCTGAAGGAGGGAATAATAAGGGAGATACGCTCTAGCCAATGCAATACACCAATACTCCCTGTCAAGAAAGCATCTAAGGACCCGGATGGGGCCCCCGTATACCGTTTTACACAAGATCTGAGAGAATTGAACAAAATAGTGATACCTTCCTTCCCAGTAGTTCCAAACCCAGCGACAATATTGTCCAATATCCCAGTCACAGCCACACACTTCACAGTGCTGGATCTGAGCTCTGCCTTCTTTACCATCTCCTTGCACCCAGGCAGCCAGTTCCTTTTTAGTTTCAGTTACAACGGGAGGAGACTAACATGGTCAAGGCTCCCACAAGGCTTTACAGAATCACCCTCCATCTTTATGAATGTACTAAAGACAGAACTAGACTCCCTGGTACTGAAGGAAGGCTCAACACTTATCCAGTACATAGACAATTTGCTACTGGCCTCCCCTTCAAGGGATGCTTGCGTACAGTACACTATTGCCATCCTGCACCACCTAGCAATGAAAAGTTACAAGGTTCCCCCAAGAAATTACAGTTTTGCCTCACTGCTGTGACATATTTAGGCCACGAACTGTCAGAAGGCGCCAGGAGATTACTACCTGACAGGATATCAACCATCGCCCACTTTCCCCGACCACGCACACAAAAAGAGGTTCGGGCATTTTTGGAGGTGGCAGGATACTGTCGACACTGGATCCCAAACTTCTCCAACATTGCCAAGCCATTACAAGCCCTAACACACAAAGAGATCCCAGATGTGGTACCCTGGACAGCGGATTGTGACAAGGCATTCAACAAACTCAAAAGTGAACTGAGTGGAGCACCAGCGCTAGGCCTCCCAGATTACAGCAAAAACTTCCACCTGTTCTGCCATGAGAAGGGAGGGTGCTCATGAGGGGTGTTAAGTCAAAAGCACGAATCTTACTACCGCCCATTGGCATACTACTCAACCACACTAGACCCAGTGGCCTCCGCGCTCCCGCCTTGCCTCCGAGCAGTGGCGGTAGCAGCACTGGCCGTAGAACAGTCTGAAAATATAGTGCTGGCACGCGCCATGATTTTGCACGTTCCCCATGCAGTGGACACACTGCTCATGTCCACTAAGACTCAGCATCTAACAAACACACAACTTACTAAGTATGAGCTGATAATATTATTACCCCACATTGTCATCAAAAGGTACACCACTTTGAACCCTGCATGCCTTTTGCCAACGGAACACTAGCTAGAAGATCTAGAGTCAGATGATGCCTTTCACGATTGTGCATTAGCTATTGACAGACACACAAAGGTGCGCCCAGACTTGAAAGACACACCACTACCAGATGCCCAAGGGGACTTGTTTGTAGATAGGTAATGTCTTAGGGACAAAAAAGGGACATTGCAGGCCTCCTATGCAGTGGGCACCGCTAATAAATTACTGGAAGGGGGAAGGTTGGCATTTGCCAAAAGCGCAAAGCAGCTGAACTCGTGGCACTAATGAGGGCATGCACATTGGCTAAAGGGAACAGAGCGAACATATACACAGACAGCTAGTATGCCTTTGGGGTGGTCCACGACTTCGACCAGCTGTGGTCAATGAGAGGCTTCCTCACATCAGCGGGCCAACAAATACAACATGCACAATTAATCAGTGACCTCCTCCAAGCCTTGTTATTGCCTTCAAAAGTGGCTATCATCAAACCCCGAAACCGGTCCTAGGATTCTTGTTTCCGGTCCAGGGAGGACCTGGCTTGGCAGTTCGGGCTAGACTGTTCCCATGAGGCACAGGGTCAAGACTGATTTGCATTTGGCCAGGTCTAAACTGGGGTGGCATGGTGAGCAAAAGAATGATGGATTTAACCCAGATCTCTTGACTGGGGGTGAATGCTTTGATTTGTTCTGCATTCCGTCCATCAATTGTGTGTCTTTTATCATCAAATGTACAGCACATACCTCATCAAAAGCCTATGTGTCAAAAGGCAATGCATTCATTGATGGAGAGGCAAAGAGAATAGCGCCGACAGGCTGTCAGCTAGCTATGGTACAGATAATAAGCCAGAACAATAACACAGATACTACCAAAGATTCATTACATTTTGATCCTATACACATTCAGAGCAAAGTGGAGGAAATTGAAAAGGAGGAATGGGTAAATGTGGGTCTGTGCAAACAAAGGAAGGATTATGGACAGGGCCTAATGGAAAAATATGCCTACCTTCACCCATGCTTCCCTTCATAGCACGCCTTTTTCATGGTCCCTCACACGTTGGCCAGGACGGCATGATCAGGTTATTTTCCCAATGTTGGTACAGCTGCTAGTTTCATCAAATAGCAGAAAAACTTTGCAGACAATGAATGCACTGCCTGCGCACAGTATAATACTGGGAAGGGTACACCAACTACACCTGGCCACTTCCCACCACACCACGGACCCTTCGAAAGTCTACAGTTAGACTTCATTGACATGCCCCCCACCCAGAAGTACAAACATGTTTTGGTAATAGTATGCATGTTCAGCAAGTGGACCGAGGCCTCTCAAACAAAAAACTGTGATGCACATACTGTTGCTAAATGCCTCCTGAAAGACCTATTGCCACGCTTTGGAATTCCATACCTTCTGAGCTCCGACAATGGACCTGCGTTCATTTCCCATGTCATAGGGGGAATATGTAAGGGGCTTGGAGTTACACAAAAGTTACACTGTGCCTATCACCCACCAGCAGCAGGTGCTGTTGAGAGGAAGAATGGGGTGTTGAAAAATAAGATTGGAAACATTTGTGCATCAACTGAACTTTCATGGGTGGATGCACTACCACTAGCCCTGCTGGCAATGAGAAACACACCAGATAGGGTAACAAAGCTCAGCCCCCACGAAATAGTCTTTGGCCGCCCCATGAAAATTGCAGGCCATATGTCCTCAGCTCCACTGTCGATAACAGACGATTTGCTTTTATGTTACTGTAAGAAATTAACAGAGACCTTACATTATCTTCATCACCAGGTTCTGCAGGCTCTTCCAGAAGCAGCAACTCCACCGCCACATGATCTGCAGCCTGGTGATTGAATTTGGGTAAAAGCCCACACCCGACAACACTACCTCCAGCCAAGGTGGAAGGGACCACACCAGGTCCTCTCAACGACAACAACAGCCATTAATTGTGAAGGGCTGACATCCTGGATACACAGCTCCCACACCAAGAAAGCAGCAGGGCCAGACAGCAGACCTCCATCTGAGGCACCCTGCAGGTACAACCTTCTTTCCACCAGACAAGCAAGAATGGAGAATTAGTGAAGAAGAGGCAGTTCCCTGCTCGCTGCAGGCCAGGCCTCCAACTGGAGGAACAACATACCAAAGGCAGTTCCCTGCTGCGCACGGCAGGTCAGGCCCCAGGTATCATCCTTCCAACAAAAGTGCCAACTGTCACGTGCTAGTAACCTCTGACAGAACACAACACATGCACCAACTATTCTTTTCAAGTTGCGCCAATTCAATCCCAATAGCGGGGCAGAACCTGCTAGTTAGTGTTGCTGGAGTTTGTACAAATAGCACCTGTAGCTATACAGACCCTGCTAGGTAGATACCAAAGACAAAGCTATCAAGGACACGCTTATAACATGAATAGCATCATCTGATTGCAAATACCAATAATAAGGTCTGGAATGCTCAGATCGCTGCGGATACAAGTGGAAAAGTTAAAACTAATAATTCACATAAAACTGCTGTCCCCTGGGATAGAGATAAACGCAGTACTGCAATTGACTGTGCAAACCCTCCCCTATTGAGTGGACTAAGAAGCCTAATTTTGCATGACATTTCATTCCCCACTTTCGGATATCAGGTACCAGCACAAGATATTGCAGCAACACGTCTTGACATTTTAGATTGCGTGGTTTATGTAATAGAGGACACTGGTTCTGACCTTATAAGTAGAGGTGGGCAGATTTTGCGAAGTTACCTTTTGCAAAATTACGCGAAACAGCAAAAAATCTCCGCGAACACGCGGAACTTCGCGTGCTTGCGGATATTTCGGGGGCGGGGCTTCTTTGCTTTATTTATATCTGTAAGTGCTTCCTGCTGAGTTTTAATGTTTGTGACAGGAGCATCGTGCCAGAATTAATCCTGCCCTGCATATTTATCCAAGCAGATGCCACAGTTTTGTGCAATACCTCTACTCAACTGGAGTACTTTCTACTGGCTAATCAGTAAGTGATACCTCGTTGGGTAAATGTATAGTGCCTTTCCTACACTACACCTGTGTAAAGGGCCAGAAGAATTGTCTCCATTGACCTTCTGTGTCTGTAACTATGCCACGGCGCCGGGTCCCTTGAGTGAGCTGTCCAACATATTGGGGAAAGGGCAGGAAGCCGTTGCATACCGCTAGTGTATGTGGGGCAGGGCCAAACAGGCGGGGCTTCTGGTCCAGTTCACATGACTCTTGTTTATAAAGGGTCAGAGCAGGATCTCAGCGAGAGACGAGGAGAAGGAACCTCCTGGTCACAGTTACTATACGAGGATTGCGCTCGAGAAAATCAAAGATGCAAAGACCTCTATCAAGGATTACAGCTAACTTTTCAGTATGGAATAGAGAGAGGGCACATCTGCTTAGCCACGCTCACGAATTCTACACGAGGATTGCGCTCGAGAAACTCAAGGATGCGAAGACCTCCAGCAAGGATTACAGCTATCTTTTCAGGGTGGAAATGGAAAGAAGGCACATCTGCTTAGCCAAAACCTCGCTCACGAATTTTTAGGCTGATTAATGCGTTACAGAATTTGAGCTTCAACTCGGGCACCTGCTTTATTTATAGCTGTAAGTGCTTCCTGCTGAGGTTTAATTTTTGTGACAGGAGCATCGTGCCAGAATGAATCCTGCCCTGCATATTTATCTGAGAAGATGCTACCATTTTGTGCAATACCTCTACTCAACTGGAGTACTTTCTACTGGCTAATCAGTAAGTGCTACCTGGTTGGGTAAATGTATAGTGCTTTTCCTACACTACAGCTGCGTAAAGGGCCAGAAGAGTTGTCTCCCGTGAACATATGTGTTCTACCTCATTGGGTAAACGTATAATGAATTTCCTACACTACAGCTGCGTAAAGGCCCAGAAGAGTCGTCTCCCGTGACCATGTGTGTCTGTAACTTTGCCACCACACCGAAAGGCGCCGGGGTCCCTTGAGTGAGCTGTCCATCATAGTGGGGAAAGGGCGGGAAGATGTTGCATACCGCTAGGGTGTGTGGGGCGTGGCCAAACGGGCAGGGCTTCTATGCGAGTTCACATGCCTCTTGCTTATAAAGTGTCAGAGCAGCAAATGAGGAGAAAGAAGCTCCTGGTCACAGGAACTAAACGGGGATTGCGCTCGAGAAAGTCATGGATGCACAGAGCTCCATCAAGGATCACAGCTAATTTTTGACGGTAGATTTGGGGAGAAACACCTGCCCAGCCTCGACCTAGCGCACAAATTTTTTGGGCTGATTAATGCGTTACTGAGTTTGAGCTTCAACTCGGGCACCTGCTTTATTTATATCTGTAAGTGCTTCCTGTTGAGGTTTAATTTTTGTGACAGGAGCATCGTGCCAGAATGAATCCTGCCCTGCATATTTATCCGAGAAGATGCCACCGTTTTGTGCAATACCTCTACCCTCATGCCGTATTCCGTTCCGCCGCGGATCGCGGAAGTTTCGACATTTTCGCGTTCCGCGCAAAACACGAAAATGCCGAAATTTTGCAAGTTCCGCGAGCGGAACAGAATTTTTCCGCCCACCCTTACTCATAAGAGACGTTGATTAAAAGCACTGGTCAAAGTAAAGCAATATAAGAGACTATTACCGGACACCTCTACAAACACCTACGAACATGCTAAGACCAAGGGCAGAGGAAAAGAAATGGCCATCAGTGCTACTGGCAATACTGTCGCCAGTCCCAGGGATAATAGTGGCTGCACAGATAATAATATATGCAAAAGAGTTGGAAATACCGATCCTTAATTTCGAGGTGGGGGATGGAAGTAGTTCAAATGTAACATATGAAGAAAGGAAAATTAATATGACAGAGCAAGACATTCCAGGGGGGTTGATATTATAGGAGAAAAGGAACAGGAATTATGGGACGTGTTCCAAGGTAATAAATATGTTGAGATGCTAAAAATGTATGTACGCATTATGAACATATTGGGATGTTATGTTTGCACACATCTACAAACAAACACAGAAAACAGCATGAGCTACAATGTCCTACCTGTCTCTAAATATGTGGGGTGTGTCCTAATGCGTGATATGCTTTTCAGACAGCATAACATGTCCATAACGGCAGTTTCCATGAAGGGAATAGCAGTAGCACCGGCAACTGCAAGGCCTAAGACACAGAGGGTGCCATGCATGAACATGTAACCAACAAAAAGAGATCAGGCAATGCTCAATACATTTGACAAGCCTGCTAGGAATGAGGAGTGGAAAGACTAGGATGGTTGAGACAAAGGTGCTGAGGTAAAAACCCCAAGATTTAGGGTAAGACAACAGCTCATCGCACCTTCATTCATTCAGAATGATAAATGGACGGCACCTAAAAAGTCAGCTGTGCCGGTGCGTCCCCTCAAGCAACCATGCACAATATCACAATTAGTGAAGGGAAGGGAAGAATGGAAGAAATGCAGTTTCAGGTGTAGCATTGCAGAATTAGCAAAGGGTGAGCAAGGATTAAGGGAATGCGAGGAAAGGAATGATTTAGCCCTAGGAATTTCAGAAGGTGAATATTCAGTAACACCATCAATTTTCGTTGGTGAGAGTAACTGCACACACACAACAAAGCTATCATGAATTAGGAAGAATGATAAGCGATCTTCACCTGGACTAGTGGGTTTCAAGGGACTGTTCTTTGTCTGTGGTCAATGGGCATACTTCTAATTGCCCCCGGGATGGTATGGTAGTTGCTACCTTGCCTCCATCCTGCCTCAAATTACACACTTCACTGACCTAGTACAGGTTGAACACCAACAGCACCGGACAGGAAGGGTTAGGAGGACACCAGAATGGCAGGATGATCTACTGACAGGGTTAGGGGCAATAGTGCCTGATGGAGGGGTAGTATATACCGCCATACAGATACACCATTTAGCAAGGATGATTGAAGATCTTGCCAATTCAACAGTAGCAGCTATGGGAAATATCACTGAAGAACTCACTGCCATGAGAGCAGTAGTAATACAGAACATGGTTGCATTCAACATCATCCTGGCACAGGAAGGTGGAGTATGCCACGCCATCCACCAGGTGTGCTGTTCCTGGATACCTGACAACAGCCGCAATATAGACAAAGAAATACATAACATAAAAGACATAAAGGATGAAGCAAATGGCATACACACTAGAGGGATGTGGGAACAGCTAATGCTATGGTTAGGAAACTGGGGATCATGGATATTGAAGGTGATTATTGTAATAATAACAGTGCTAATCACCCATGTTTGTCCAGCATGCTGCACAGCCTTTATATTCTGCTGTGCACAATGTATGCCCCACAACAAATGGCACGGACCTCATGAACATCACACCAATACTGATGATGAAGGAGAGGAGATAGTGGTGAGACATTAGGAAGTAGTGATTTGGTATCAGATGGGGCAATGTAGAAGCCATCTTTCTTATGTGATACCAAATGCAGCAAGCTTCTAGGCCCTGTTAAGTAGACGTGAAAATCACTGCACAAGATGCTTGCACTTTTCCTTGGCTTCAGAGAAACGGCTTTAGTAACGCAAGGCTTGCTCAAGACAAGATACGTGACAAAGGAAGATGCTCGCTTAGACACAAACGTTTCTGCATATCCCATTTTGCAATATTTCTGGTCATTACTATTATATTGCAATTAACTGGAATTGTACCAGACTGATATCTTAAATTACAGTGGAAAGTCCCAGAAACTGCCTACTTGGGGCACGTGGTCAGCAACAGTATGTTTCGGACCTTAAATGGTATAGCACTGCTTAGGCCTTTGCTAATTTGTCAAATGAACAATGCTTAATTTGTGCAACGTATGTTATGATGCTGCATCCTTTGTGGTTTGGGCCTATAAAGACTGTCAGAAACGTCACATCTTTGGACATTCAGTAACTTTGCTGATGGTTCCATGCCGCACGTTAATACATTATTTGTTGGTCCCCAATAAACTTTGCTATCTTATGTGCTGACAGAGAGTCATATTTGTGGTATTATTTCTTATTCCTTTTTTCAGCTACTACATTATTAGGAATGCATATTGTGGTGCCTGTTTTTGAGAGGAACTGTGTAGGAGGTAAGTACTGTGATGATTAGAGGGTCAAATCTTTTTATTTTTAAATTACAATCGTGCTAGACTCTTGCAGTATCATGAAAATTAGGAAGGAACGGGTAATGTTTGAATACACTTTGCTACACACACTTGTTACTGTATAAAGGAGCTTTGCTGGAGATTGTGTTTATAAAAATTGACTATTTATGCTCATTAGTTTGAGAAGAATTGTGAGTAGAGTTCAGGATCATCAGAACACCCTACTATGCATACCCATCATCTGAGATAGAGATCTGAAAGGAGAGCACAGTCCCTCCCCACACACTGCTATGCACACCTATCATTACAGAGAGAGGTATCAGCAGAGAGGCCGGTCCCTCCCCACGCCCTACTATGCACCCCTGTCATCTAAGAGAGAGGTCTGAAAGGAGAGGGCAGTCCCTCCCCACACCTTCCAATGCACATCCCTCATCTGAGAGAGAGGGAGAGAGAGAGGGAGAGAGAGAGAGAGAGAGAGAGAGAGAGAGAGGTCTGAAAGGAGAGACCACTCCCTCCCAACACTCTACTATGCACACCCATTATTGCAGAGAAAGATCTCAGCTAAGCGTCCAGTCCCTTCACACATCCTTATAGGCACATCTATCATCTGTGAGAGAGGACTGAAATGAGAGGCCAGTTCCTCTTCACAGCCTACTACGCACAACGGTCATTACAGAGCGAAGTATTAGGGGCCAGGCCAGTCCTGCCCCACACCCTAGTACACACACGCATCTTCTAAGAAAGGGGTTTCAACAGATGGGCCAGTCCTTTTATACATCCTAGTATGGTCACCTAACATCAGAGAGAGAAGTGTTACAAGACATGCCAGTCCCTCCTACAGACTACTATATATACTGGTCGCCTGGAGGAGAGGTGTCAGTGGAGAGGTCAGTCTCTCCTTACACCCTACTATACACTTCTGTTATAGTCTGGAAAGCTGGTGGGGAGATGCCACTTCCTACCCATACAATAGTAGTGGGAACTATAAAGTATTAGTACTGTAATGAAAGAAAGTGTGAAATATATTCCCCAAAAACATTTGCAATCTAGCATGACTCCCGTTGGGATCAAAACAAAGTAGGGAGGTGTAGAAAAACCTGTCTGAAGAGAGAGGTTTCATCAGACAGGCTTAAGTGTTTGTACACTCTACTACCCACACCCAAGAATACAGGGCTGTTATCCATAAGACACATGCTAAGTGTTTGAGCTTATGATAACTCATGTGAGGCTCTGATAAATATACAGGTGGAGGAAGGCATTTGTGTGCTCCCACTCTCATGAGAGTCTTGCAAGAGTCATTTATAAGCTTCAGCAGGTAAAGCTTGCAGTGGGGGTCTTGTATGATCCCACAATCCTCACGCGAGAATAATGACACCTCAAAAAAAGATTGCTGGTGACATGTCTTGATATCAGAGTTACAGTAGCTGAGCAAATAATCAATATCTATTGAATATTTATCTTTTTCATACTCACACTTATTTTACAAAGATTTGTTGCAATAAAAAAAGAAACATTCTTTTACTAAAATAATTTCTGAACAAAGCATATAATATATAGTGATCCTACCAAACATGCAGTCATAAAAATACTTAAAATACTTTTCTTTTAGAACTAGAAATTCACTGACAAAACCAAAGGTTAAATTAATGTTATAGTTAGGTGTAATAAGAAATATCTGTTTTCGTTGTAAAAAGTCCCTGAGAAATTCACTGAAAGATTTGAGATGTCATCAGCGATGTCATAAATGATGTCATAGAATATGTCATGAGTGATGTCATATATAAGGTCATAACCAGTGCATGGTGGGGGTGCAAGTTATAGTTAGTGCTGCTAACTATAACTGCTGAATTTCTTTTTTTTTATATGTTAATGTTGTCACTGAGAAATTCACCTAAATATAACGCTACTTTGTCCTTTGGTTTTTTCAGTGAATATAGATATCCTGGTTTTAAACTTTATTTCAGACACGGGGATGGGCTTCCTTGGGACTACAATAGTTCGGACAGGTGACCTGTGCTGCCCCCTCCCCCTTTTCTAAAGCAATCGGCTTGGGATCCCCGGGGCATTCACAGGCTCCGGGAGGGGGGCTGGGCAGCACCCCTCCTTCTTAATGAAATCAGTGCAAGGGTATGGGGTCCCTGGGCCCTTTCAAAGCTCAAGAGGGGGCTGTGCTGCCTCCTCCCCTTTTTTTGCAATTTTGGCAAGAGGGATTGGGTCCTCAGGGCCCAACAGTGCCCAAGGAGTGCTGTGTACCCCCTACCCATAAATAATACTCAGTGGATGAGATCCTCAGGCACAAAATGGGCTCGGGTGGGGGGTCTTACTCACACCTACCACCCCCAATATTTAAAAAATAAAATGATGGCCACCATTGTATATACACAGACACACAGGTATACATAAGTTTTGTGAAGATTTCTTCAATGGCATCAAAGTTATTTGCAAATTAAAAAATTATGTATATATAGATATAGAAATTATGTATATGAATATATATAATCATTTAGTTTGCAATTATGTATATATATAAATTTATATAATCTTTTAGTTTGCAATTATGTATATATATATAAATTATGTATGTGAATATATATAATCTGTTAGTTTGCAAATAACTTTGGTACCATTTGAGAAACCTTCACAAAACTTCCCACAAAATATGTTTCTACACCTCAGTTCCTTCCTGGAAGTGTGGAGGTGGTCCATCAAGTGGATAGGTGGTGAGAAAAAAGGTGACCCCAAAATACTTTCTTCCCCAATCAATTTCTATAGGAAAAATTAGACAACCATACAGAAAAAATAGACAGAAGTATGCCACATTTGGCAGAAAGCTATATTCTTAATATTCTGATCCAGAATGTGTGTTTTTTGTGATTAGGTGTATATCTGTTCAGCGTTTTAGAGGAATTAAAAGGTTTAAAAAAATAGAATGGCCCTGCGGGACCAGGCAACGTGATTGTCTGGCTGTAGCATGAGTAAAAATGTGCAGCCTTCATTACAGGACCCGGTCAAGCCAAGTCCTGAAAAAAACAAATCAATCTAAGTAAGGGGGCAGGTATGGCCGCACTATTAGCTCTTGTAGGTGGGGTCCAAGAGGGAACCAGGACATTCCACCTTGCTCCTGTGGAAGCCTAGTGGGACTAAAAAAAGTGTTAAAAAAGGGAGAATTTACAATTTTGCGGATGGTTGGTCCCTCATGACGGCTGAGCCACCCATGGAGGATTGGGCATGTGATTAGGCCCTTCAGCCAACCCCATGCTGCACACAGTCAATGGCTGTGTGCATTGGGGCATGGATTGGCCACAGGCCATGTGGCCAATCCCACACCACACACAGGGCCCGATTCACAGAATTAACTTTTGTACGTGTGTGTGAGAAGTTTGAATTAGCTGCGCTTGTTACTGGGGAGCCAGAGAAGCTTCCTGAGGTGCGATGTAATGTGGGTGTGTCGTGGGAGGTCGAATATGAGTCTTGTGGCGCTGTTCTGGATGGTCTGTGTTGCAGTTGTTTTGAGATTCTGGCATATAGAGTGTTGTTGTAGTCCAGACTGCTGATGATGAGTGCTTGCATGCTGGTCCATCTGGTGTTCGGAGGCAACCATTTGAATATCTGCCTGACTATTCACCCCCAACCACCACCCCACACTTAGCTAGCAGCACATGGGCAGCATAAAGGTATAAGCTGCATGATTATATATATGGTTTGAATGTGTTATCCTGGCATTGGTAATGTTTTATTTGTCTTTTTATGTCTATGTTACTTTACTATATATTGTCTGTAAAATGTGTTGTTTAATGAATGCCATTTTTATAAGCATGTTATACATTGTGTAACAATATATTAGAACACAGAAACTTTGAAAAAAAAGCATATGTCACCATTTCCATATGGCTTTACTTGAAAAATGAGTTAATTCAGATTATGAATGATTATGAAGTAAAATATTTTAAATTATGTCAGATATAAATCAGAGACCATTTCAAAGACACATCTCAGGCACATTGACATAGTTATAAACACAAAATTGTCAATGTAAAGTACTGTAAATGCGATGTACACTCTAAGTATATGCCATCACATGTCCAGAAAATAGCCATGAATGTTTTCCCCATCAGTAATCTTCTTTTGACCTTCGACTCATATTTATATTCTGTTTGCCTTCATAAATAAAAAGGGGTACACATTGTTCAAATAATTCAAGGACTCCCATGTGGTAAGGCAATATGTGACAATGTAGTTCATAGACAAATTATAATATGGGAGAGTGAAGTTACACACCGTTTAGGTGCATATAGGGCAACCACAGAAAACCACTGTTAAAAGTGGCATGTGGAAATAACAAGCTTACACGTCAAAGGGATATGGTGTGTTTCACAATGTAACACTTCGTCACACTTGTTACGATTGAAAAAATATTTCAATGTACATGAAGTGGTTGACATATACACTAATTTCTTTATTTTGTCACATTCCTATTCAGTAGATGGTTAAGGCAAAACCAGGGAAGAGAGGGACTAGAGTGGAGACAAACAAGGACCTTGGCCATTAGGTAGGCACTGGAAGACCTCCGCACCACTACTGAGGAGGAGTGATAATCCACCAGAAGGGAAAGCGCATCCGCTAAGAGAGTCACTCGCTCCCAATCAAAAACATTTGCTGGAGCACACCGAGGGCATGATGCAGCAGGACACCACATGGTAGAAGGAGTGAAATGATTGAGCTCCTACAAAACCAGACGATAAATCATCAGTAGTGTCCCAGGAGCAAGCCCCTCCATCTTCAGAGTCGGGGGACATTTTTCATTAATCAAGAGGCCACAACATCAGGGCCTCCAGCTGTACCTATTGGTACCCATCTCCTCCCGCGAGTGCCAAACTGGAAGATCAGTCTCTGGAGTAACATTTGCGTCAGACACCCCTAAGTCTTCACGTGCTGGCACGGTCCCAGAGTATGTTTCAATTACTGATTTCCATGAGGCTGCTCATTGCTATTAGCAGACAGTCTCGTTGAATATCAAAGAGGTGGTGTCAGAGTTGAGGGCAAACTGAGAGGTGCAAGCTGACCATCCTGATATCCTGAACTGACCTCCTGGTTGCAGTCATATCTTCTTGTCTATTGACCTAACCCTCTACACCCACTGTAGTTGTTTCTCCCAGCACATCTGCTCCAGGTGTTCCCATATCTAACAGAGTGTGTCCAGTCACCAGAAGGTGTCTGGTCCTGCCCTGGAAGCCCACCTTTCAGTGTTAGAGAAGTACTTATTTGTGATCATCAAATCCAAGTTGGAGGATGGTCAGCAACTTTTGCCATCAACCCGGAGCACCTTCTCTGACACACTATCTGGACTTTGGATGGCTGTTGGTCTTGGACTTCCTATTTCTGCACTAGAAATTCTTTGGGACTTGTAGCCGATGATAGGGACTTTTTGTTTTTGATTATTTGTAATGTTACTGTTAAACTATGTAAACCGATTGCCCACTCCTCTCCAAGTTGACTATTACCCCCTGCCTTCTGGCCAATTTTTTTTTTCACTCCTTTTAAAGGACAGTCGATTTTCAAGACTTCAATTTCAATTTATACATTGCTTTATTATTTTGTATAAAAACATTTTTCTCATCTAACTTTGAAGTTTTGATATAATTTATTTAGTATGCAGGCAAGCCTGTTGATGTAACTAATGGCAGAAAGGATATGCCAGTCTGTAGTACAGTACAGTAAAATTGTTCTCAAACAACCATCCTCTTTATGTAGGCGCACCTGAAATGGCACTCAAGTGGATGGTAGGTTAAACTGATGTTTATTTAGAAATGTGTGAAAAATATTTTAATATATATTGAGATTTGGGATATGCATATATAAAAGTGGTATTGTGCTGTTTCGTTGACAATACATCAGTGCGGGGTTGAGTGAAATGTTCATGGCATTGGTTTAAGAGTCCACTCCCAAGGGGACTTATCCACATATGTGGTTACACAGCACTGGACCCACTGGAGGCTGAACAAGTAGTTATGGCATAGGAGTAGATGGATTTGTGGGGAGTGCTGAAGAGTGGTTGGTAGGGTTTGTGGGAGGGGAGAAGGTTTTTGTTGTACCCCACATGACCAAAGCATATGCCATAGACCTGTAAATTGACATAGGCTCCTTTGTTATATGACCTCTATCATCAGCATGGCCAAGGCTTGTCACCTTGCATCCTGCTCCCTGGACATAAAAAAAGAGAGGTTTTAATCTCTTGCTAAACACCGCCCTGTCTCTCCAACAATCTTGGTACCTGTTTATGGTGAGATTCAGTGTTGCAAAAGATCTCTCCCATTTGACAAATCATTGTTGAAAAAATGTATTCTCCTACATTTGTGGCTATCTATCAACCCCAATGCAAAAAGAACTGTTGATGGACAGAATGCAGAACAATGTCATACATTCACCCCAGTACAGAGATCTGGGCCTAAATCCATTGTTTTTTTGCTCACCATGCCATTCCAGTTTGGACCCAGCCATATGCAAATCAGTCTTGACCCTGTGCCCTATGGGAACAGTCCAGCCCGAACTGCCAGGCCAGGTCCTCCCTGAACTGGAAACAAGCATCCTAGAACCAGTTTCGGGGTTTCACCCCTCTTCAGCCAGGATAGCTTGATTCCAGTGGCATGGAGAGCACGGGACTCACGTCTGAGCATACCCGCTCCACTCGGGGTGACAAATGCAAAAAGAACTGTTGATGGACATAATGCAGAACAATGTCATACATTCACCCCAGTACAGAGATCTGAGCCTAAATCCATAGCTTCTTTGCTCACTATGCCATTCCAGTTTGGACCCAGCCATATGCAAATCAGTCTTTACCCTGTGCCCCATGGGAACAGTCCAGCCCGAACTGCCAGGCCAGGTCCTCCCCGAACTGAAAACAAGCATCCTAGGACCTGTATCGGGGTTTCACCCCTCTTCAGCCAGGATAGCTTGATTCCAGTGGCATGGAGAGCACGGGACTCACGTCTGAGCATACCCGTCCCACTCGGGGTGACAAATGCAAAAAGAACTGTTGATGGACAGAATGCAGAACAACGTCATACATTCACCCCAGTAGAGAGATCTGGGCCTAAATCCATCGTTTTTTTGCTCACCATACCATTCCAGTTTGGACCCAGCCATATGCAAATCAGTCTTGACCCTGTGCCCCATGGGAACAGTCCAGCCCGAACTGCCAGGCCAGGTCCTCCCTGAACTGGAAACAAGCATCCTAGAACCAGTTTCGGGGTTTCACCCCTCTTCAGCCAGGATAGCTTGATTCCAGTGGCATGGAGAGCACGGGACTCACGTCTGAGCATACCCGCTCCACTCGGGGTGACAAATGCAAAAAGAACTGTTGATGGACAGAATGCAGAACAATGTCATACATTCACCCCAGTACAGAGATCTGAGCCTAAATCCATAGTTTCTTTGCTCACTATGCCATTCCAGTTTGGACCCAACCATATGCAAATCAGTCTTCACCCTGTGCCCCATGGGAACAGTCCAGCCCGAACTGCCAGGCCAGGTCCTCCCCGAACTGAAAACAAGCATCCTAGGACCTGTATCGGGGTTTCACCCCTCTTCAGCCAGGATAGCTTGATTCCAGTGGCATGGAGAGCACGGGACTCACGTCTGTGCATACCCGTCCCACTCGGGGTGACAAATGCAAAAAGAGCTGTTGATGGACAGAATGCAGAACAATGTCATACATTCACCCCAGTACAGAGATCTGGGCCGAAATCCATTGTTTTTTTGCTCACCATGCCATTCCAGTTTCGACCCAGCCATATGCAAATCAGTCTTGACCCTGTGCCCCATGGGAACAGTCCAGCCCGAACTGCCAGGCCAGGTCCTCCCTGAACTGGAAACAAGCATCCTAGGACCAGTTTCGGGGTTTCCCCCATCTTCAGCCAGGATAGCTTGATTCCAGTGGCATGGCGAGCACTGGACTCACGTCTGAGCATACCCGTCCCACTCGGGGTGACAAATGCAAAAAGAAGTTGATGGACAGAATGCAGAACAACGTCATACATTCACCCCAGTACAGAGATCTGGGCCTAAATCCATAGTTTTTTTGCTCACCATGCCATTCCAGTTTGGACCCAGCCATATGCAAATCAGTCTTGTCTCTCCAACAATCTTGGTACCTGTTTATGGTGAGATTCAGTGTTGCAAAAGATCTCTCCCATTTGACAAATCATTGTTGAAAAAATGTATTCTCCTACATTTGTGGCTATCTATCAACCCCAATGCAAAAAGAACTGTTGATGGACAGAATGCAGAACAATGTCATACATTCACCCCAGTACAGAGATCTGGGCCTAAATCCATTGTTTTTTTTGCTCACCATGCCATTCCAGTGTGGACCCAGCCATATGCAAATGAGTCTTGACCCTGTGCCCCATGGGAACAGTCCAGACCAAACTGCCAGGCCACGTCCTCCCTGAGCTGGAAACAAGCATCCTAGGACCAGTTTCGGGGTTTCCCCCATCTTCAGCCAGGATTTCTGAACTGGGGTGGTGGAGTGAGCTAAAGAATGATGATGGATTAAACCCAGATCAGTTGACTGGGGGTGAGTGTTTGATTTGCTTAAGCGCTCCGTCCATCATCCCCTTTGGTATCGCTTTGTTTGCCCTAAGTTGGTAGGGTATGGCCAGACGTGGGTCCCTTGCTGACTTTGCCACTGGATTCAAGATAGCCTGGCTAATGAGGGTTATGAACCCGAAACCGGTCCCAGGATGCTTGTTTCCGGTCCAGGGAAGACATGGCTTGGCAGTTCGGGCTGGACTGTTCCCATGAGGCACAGGGTCAGACTGATATGCATATGGCCATGTCTGAACTGGGGTGGTGGAGTGAGCTAAAGAATGATGATGGAATAAACCCAGATCAGTTGACTGGGGGTGAGTGTTTGATTTGCTTAAGCGCTCCGTCCATAATCCCCTTTGGTATCGCTTTATCTATCAACCTCTGCAGGTTGTGTGAAATATAAATGAGAGTGTTTGGATACTGCTAAAGAGATCCTTTTCTGAGTGAATGTGATTGATGGACTTTGACTGGTTGTGTTTGATGATTTGGCTTGCAGTAGGTTGAAAGTGGCATGGTCTGCCCCATCCAGTGGTAGTGGAAAAGAGCGAATCAAACAAATATGCATGAAACAGTAAATCATTTTATCATTGGCAATTTTGGTTTACTACTTCCTTGGTTCCATATTTCATGCCTCATTTAAATCGGATACCTATTACAACAAGGTGTGTGTGATGTATTCTAACCCAATTTATGCAAGCCTACATTTCCCAGTGATATCAGTCTCCATAGGGTAGCACTGCTCTCAACCTTTTGTGGTTTTAGCTCACTAGAAGTGTTTGTGGGGGGGGGAAATATGGAGAACAGCACTACGCTTAGAGTGCTGTATGATATTATCTACAATACCATATAAGGTGGATCTAGAGTATACACTTCAATTAGATGGATTATTTTGCTTTCCAGGGACAAAAAACACTAAAAAACACCAGCCGTTGTTAGCAATCAATGTAGTGGTACTAATTATTGAATAAATAAACAACTAAATGACTCCTTTATTTTTGCAAAATGTCCAAAGATCATTTGTAGAGTATTCAGGACACTAGTGCTAAAAGGCACAATAATGAGCCTGTAGAAAACCAGTCTTGGATTCTAGACCTGACAGCGGTAGTGATGGCAGCAGTGTTGAGAAGATACTGCTCATCTCCTCCAAATGCTCCAGAATTGGAGAATAAGGTATGATTTTAAGATTTATGACTGGAATGAAATGGCAACTAAGAATGTTACTGGCATATTCTCAAGAACGTGTGATAACCATCGCAAAATTATCTTAACGCAACTCTACACACCACAGTCTATCGCGACAAAATAACACAGTGTTAACGTTGTATTCCCAACCCGGCTGCACCATGCGATAGTAGCAGGATAACGCGCCAAATGACCGCCTAAAAATTAACGCGAAGCTGAAAAAATGCGAAACACGAACGAAAAAAAAACTGCGATGCCCCAAATCACGATACAAAAATCAGCAACAACCATCGACAGGCCTGCAATTCCCACACGTCATGCGGGTAAATCCACTATAAAAGCAAAAAAAAAATACACCAAAACCAAATCACACTGCGTAGCGCCATGGATTCACCCGGACCAAGTGCAGAGGACAACCCGAACCCCACAAACCCCAAGGAGGACCAGCCAGGAACCCCGTGTTCAGAGAAGGGTAAGGAGAAGAGGAAGACTGGGTTCAGTCCACAGGAAAACCGGATCATCGTCACGGAGGTGATAGAACACTACCAACAACTGTTCGTCACCTCCACTGCGTCATTGGCAACACAAACGGAAAAATGACAGTCCATCGTCACCAACGTGAATGCAGTTGGAATGTTGAGGAGGTCAATGGAGGAGGTCAAAAGGCGCTGACATGAAGTGCACAGCCAAACCAAGGAGAAACTCGCTGCCAACAGGAAGGCAGCAAAGGCGACTGGCGGTGGGAGTCCTGCGCCACAGGAGGAGCTGGATGAGCTGCAGGAAATGGTAGCCACAGTCATCAGTGTGGAGACGGTGCAAGGAGTTGGGGGTCAGGACACAGCTCGATATGACCTGACCCAACAGCAACAGGGTGAGGAACGACCAGGGACTGGGGGCACGGAGGGAGATGGGCACAATGGCACTCCTGCACAATCATGTGCCGCACACTGCACACCCACAATGAGTGTGGAACATGTCCCTGATACCCTTGGCACACTGCAGCACACATAGAAACACCATATAGGCCCCCGTCCACAATGTGCACAAATGGGCCCCCCTCCATATCACCAATGCCACAACCTACCCATGCACATGTGCTGAATACAGAAAAGCTGCGGCTCAGTGACACTGCATGACAGATAGCATGGCTGCAGTCACAATACATGACATGGTGCACAAGACGACATTGAGGTGGCTGAGTGTGGACCACAACCGTAAAGGAGCAGGTCACACTCTGACACATCCACATGCACCTACAAACCATGACGTCAAAAACACATCTGCAGACAAACAATGCAAACGAGTACAACATTTTTCCAAGAGCACAAATAACCCAAGTCGCAAACATCCCAGCATCCGAAAAGCACACAAGTCAAAGGCACACCGACTCAAAGGGATAAGGGGCTGACAAATCAGAGCTGCAGGGGTGACTCACCAACAATGCAGCACACACACATAGCAATCACAGTGCATAAACATTGACAACAATGTGGTACAAAGGGCAACCCTTACACCACAGGACATAGGACACAACTGGTGCCGCTCGTGGTAGAAACTGGACAATCACATCTGGCATTGCGTGACACTGTGAGACGATAATGTACGAGTGCAACCACACATCCATCATGTAGTCAAAATGTCCACTGTCTCCCATCAAATAACCAGCTTCACCAAAACAATGTACATTGTCATGCAGTCTGAATGTAAACATCTACAATGCGTCAACATACATGGAACACTCTGTTAAACTGCATCTCCCCTTTACATTGCAGAGGGACAATCAACACCTCCTGCAGAGCAGACCACACATCTCTACAGTGATAATGAAGAGGACACCCTGCACATTTGCTCAGACACCCTCCAACGGCTAATGGATAGGCTCCGCACCCCACCCCCAGGAGCAGGGCAGCCCAACTTCATTTCGGTGACCTCACACCCTGCAGAGACCACACAGCAGGAATCACATACCACCGCGGCTGGCTCCCAGGACCCCCACAACCAACACATGTAATTCCAACACCGTGTGTTAGGGTGCCAGGAGAAGATGGCTGATCAGCTGCAGATGGGGTTCGACCTCATGGCAGCCAAACTTGATGCCATACATGAGTGTCTGAGTCCCATCAGGGACCACTTACAGTCCCTAACAGACACCCACAGTCCGCACCATGCTCACCAACAATCCTTGGCTGACCTCGATGGGGCCATTACTCGGATACAAGAACAGTCTAGTCAGACAGGCTCCAGCGATGACAGCACAGAATTGGCACAGATGCGGAGGACAATGGAGACCATGGAGCCAATTCAGCCTGGAAGTATGGCTGCCACGGCTGAACACCAGCAAGATGTAGCTGTGATCTTCCATTCCTTGCAAATCATCATCTTGCCATTGCTGCCACTGAGCCTGTACCAGATGAGTGCTGCAGGAACCTCGACACACACATCTCCGCCCTTTGACGTGTCATTGGCACACAGTGATGCAGCCCTATCACCTTCGCACCCTGAAGTGTCAGTGACACACAGTGATGCATCCATAACCCCACCGCACACACCTGACACACCGGACACCGAAGACGTCTCAGAGGAGTAAGATGTGAAGGGTAATGACTGTGTGAGGAAGGAGGTAGTAGCATCCATCCCCGCCACATGGCCTGTCAATGCCTGGTTCAGACCTATGCATCATGCCCTGGAAAAACACCTCCCACTGTCCCCCGAAACACTCTGCGACATTCACCTGGACCTCGACATGGCCTGCCATATCTGCTCTGGTACCAACGACACAGCAATCCAGCTGCAGACTGAACTCTTCCTCTTCAGATTAACTTTGCATTCCCCCAAGGACTCTGGTTGGCCCACCACTGGGCAACCATGTTATGTGGGCTTGAAATGGCCATGTACTGCTCCAGCTCAGACACTCCCCAGAATCTGAATAAAACATTCCAAATCACACAGATGTGTCATGTCTATGTTCACTAACGTATAAAAGTATGGATGAATGTAGGGACATTGATTGCACAAAAAGGTAAACCCTGGTAAATGTCATCAATGCGCATGTTTGACCCTGACCCACATGGCCAATTAGATGACTGTGAAGGTGTGAACTAGCTGTTGCCTCATTGCACATGAACAACAATCTCGTTACACCCCAAGGTAGCCCCACGTCCATGTATTAAATAGGGCTATGTGTAGAAATGTCAAATTCGGTAGCAGGCCTGAAGTGGTGTCCCCCATCACGTGACAACAGAACATCTCTTTGCATACTTACTCACACACATATGTGTGGACACAGTTTGTTTTGAAAGATAACCTTGTTCTACATAGCAAGAAGTTGGTCACCATACTCACAATGCTGGAAACACATAAGTGCACAGTTCTGCCAGCAACTATCCCAACCACAATGTCTGGCTCACAGAGGTGGAGCTGTCAATAGCGACTCACCCCCAATTTACAAGCGTCAGTCAATCCCTCCCTGTGTACGGACAATGCTCATGGAGGTACACGATTTGTCATTATAATCAACACTCATCACAGTTGTACTAGTGAAGTTGCGTAGACTTTATTAGCATGTGCGTGTCAGTACGGGCAAGGCAAGGGCCACAACATGCAGAATAATGTTTAAGACACTTACAGGCAGCTTAGGGACATGTCGAGGTGCAAGAAATGGGGTGGCAAAAATGAACACATATTATTATGGATGTCAATGGTCTCAGCCCACCTTGCCTTGCTAGACAAGTCATGTGATGTTTGGCGTCTGCTCATTACCCCATGTCAAGGGACTGCATAGTGCTGTACCACCGGACTGTGCCGACTGTATGCTCTGCTGACAGCGAGCAGGTGAAATAGTATTACAAGGTCACATGTTGTACTACATTGCCATGTGTGTACTCTCCCCCCAGCAGTTTCTCCGATTTTGGAACGTTGCCAGACGACGCTGTGCAACCCCGCCCATGGCACTGCATCACCTTGCACAGGTGTGTGTACACATGCGTCGGTCCACACACATGCATTCTGAGTCCAGGCGAAGGCAGACATGTCCAATGTTGTGGTGGGATATGTGACCATTCCTCCAAGATGCTACAAGGTGTGGGGACCTGTGCTGTGGGTGACAATCAGTTGTGGCTGCAGGAACGTAGTTACTCATCCATGAATGCGAGCGCAGCTTCATGGGCAATCTGTTCCAAGAGTACATTGTTGTCGAGTTCAAGGAACACGAGGGCGAGCCAATTCATTAACTAGTCCGGGCAGCTGTGCTCCGTCCACGCCATTTCACCGATCCGCAACACAGACCAATAGGGGAATGCCTCGATGTGGTCACTGCACATGAGGAGTTGTGCAATCTCCCATACCCAACTACCTGCATATATGCCAAATATCAAGGCATCCCATGCACGGGTATGTTATGTTATGTTAATGAAGCTCGTAAAGCGCTCTGTTACCGTTAGGTGTCCTGGCGCTGGAGAAAAAAACACACATATTGCCAACTGGTCAGAAGAAGTTAGAAAACAGGGTAAAGTAAGATAGTTAGGATAAAAGCCACGTTTTTAGGCCCCTCCTAAATTCCAAGAGTCCAGCTGCTGCTCTAAGCTGCATAGGGAGGCCATTCCAAGCCTTTGCCGCACAACAGAAAAAGCTCCTACCCCCCAGCTGGCCGTTTTAACACGAGGAACTTTTACCAGCAATGCCTTAGATGAGCGAAGGACCCTGGGGGGGTGTACCATTGAAGGTATTTACTTATAAAGGCCGGCCCGCGACCATCAAGGGTTTTGAAGACCAAACAGAGGGCCTTGAACTCAATCCGCTGCTTCATTGGTAGCCAGTGCAGGTCCCGGAGTCCTTTCCTAACGGAGACAAACTTGGGAGTGCCCAAAAGAACTCTGGCGGCCGCATTTTGTACCACTTGCAGTCGATTGAGCTGCCTTTTGTGAATGTTAAGGTATAAAGCATTGCAGTAGTCTAAGCGAGACAAGATAAGTGCTGTTACCACTGTCCTAAAGCTGTCATCCGAGAGGAAGCGCTTAATTTTTCTCAAAATCCTGAGTACATAAAAACAGGAAGACACCACTTTACCTATCTGATCAGCAAAGGACAGTCTAGAATCCATCATTACTCCCACATTTTTTGCCTTACTAGTAGGGACTGGCGGTAGGCTCAAAGACTGTGGCCACCAATTTGAGGCCCAGAGATTTGAGGGATTACCAAAAATAATCACCTCAGTCTTCCCTGCGTTCAGCTTGAGACATCCAGTCCGCAATGGACTGCATACACTTATAGCAGTCCCGGCTGGCCTCAGCTTCTTTGCCTTTTTGAATGGATAGCACTATTTGAGTGTCATCGGCATAAGAGGTCAGTAAAAAGCCAAAAGATCTAATAAGGGCTGCTAGAGGGGAGACATATATATTGAACAGCATGGGGCTAAGAGCTGAGCCCTGCGGAACCCCACAGGGCAAAGAGAAAGGCTTTGAACAGTCAGTGCCCATGTCCACTGTTTGAGTTCTGTTGGAGAGAAAGGATCTTAAAAGGGCAAGGTCCTTACCAGTTACCCCCTTTCCGGCCAAGTGATCCAGCAATACCTCATGGTGGACCGTATCAAAGGCCGCTGAGAGGTCCAGCATGATTAATTGCCGCGCCACCCTGATCCAATACCTCTCTGATCTCCTCCGTGGACTTGATCAGCGCATGGTATCATGGTTACACTCCAGTTTGTGGGCCAACAGGGGGCGCACACACAAGTCATAATCCAGTTCAGCTACCGTTGTGTTGGATAGGCATACATCCATGAGCCACTCGAATGTGCATGAACGACAGTGGATCCAGGGCTGGACGCAGGTGAGGTACGCAAGACGGAAACTCAGACGGTAACTGATGGTACAGTTCAACGTGACAGGGGTTGTGCTTGTGCCCGAGATTGCCAGCCATTGCCTTTGTTGGTCTCGTAGCACCGGCACTCTTCTGACAGGTAGTAGTTATGTGAATGACATGCCACTGCTCGGAGCAATGAGTCGTATTTGTGTGCAACGTTTGGACGTGTGGGTTGGTGGCGGTGGGAGTTGTTGCCCTCTTTTGGCTCCAGGATGCATGGTCAGTGGCTCCATGGCATCTGTTGTTCTTCAGGTGTGGCTCCAGGCCCTTTGATGGTGCAGGTTGTCGTCTGACTTTGCACCAGGTCAGAGCAGGTGTTAGATTCCTGCTGCTAACGTGTCTTTAGCGCATGTTTTGAGATCTTATTGGCAATCTGGCTGGTCGTTGAGAATGTTGCGGAGTGGTGTTGTCGCGGCTTTTTGCTCGGGAACACCTACTCTGCATCTCATTAGCGATAGTTGCCGGACTCATCTGTGGTGATGTTTTTTGCGGGTGCTATCGCAGGTAAACTGGTGATATCGGCTGTTTGCACCAGGTTGTGAATGGGGCGATAAATTTATCGTGACTTTGGCTGCGATAAAGTGTCGATAACTCAGCGATAGATCCTTGAGAATATGCCCCAGAGTTTGCTAGAAGACAGAATTGAGGGTATGAAAGATAATTCGATGAATTGAGAATCTGGAGAAAAAAAATGATTTGTGCAGTGTGCTTATATCGAGTATATAGCACAGAGGAAAGACAAAATGGTGACTTGTCTGTAAAGTAGAGGCTCTCTGTCCAACAATAAACAGGGTAAGTTTGAAGTTGAGGTGATAATGTTTACCTAGCTGCTAGAGAAGGTCAGTATTAAAATATCTGTGCTGAAAAGATATTCTCGGAGGCGTAATGTAAACATCTCAAAATGTAGGGTTTTGGAAAATAGAACTCTGTGGATTTTTTGCATAAGACCTTAGCCAGCAAAAAAAATTGCCTTATAGTGAAACCAGTCGAGATACAGTGAGCACACTGGTTTCTTAAATATAAATCAAGGGAGGGGTGGAGCCCTTTTCTGAGCATCAAGGTGTTTCACTGTCAATGAACTTTCAATCAAAAAGTCAAAGGTCTTGAAAGTAATAATTGTGTGGAAGTGAAACAGAAACATATGGGCCTCATTTTGATGTTGACAGCAATAGAGCGTATGCTAATCCTTTGTGGGTTCTATTTCCACCAACTGCTCACACCCACCATATTATTTTGAGAGAACGTATTGCAATTTTTCCTAACGCGGATCTGCCATCAGTTCTATAATCGGGAGAACTCCTGAAATAACCTCTGAATTTGGACTTTTGATGTAGGTTCTGGAAACTAATGTGTGACTTTTGTTATAAAGTGTACTATATTGATTCAGGTGCCATTGCATATGCTATTGATGAAGTGGGAAAAAGCAAAGAGTTATTGATGAATGTTGTTTTAAAAGTCTTTTAAAGGATAACAGTAGAACACAGTCAGATTATCACCATCAAGAAACAGACAGCCTAATTGAGGTTATGTGTGATGGTGGTCTGCAAGAGAAGACTTCATAGGATTCACTGAAATATGAATGAATGAATGAATGAATACACACTTATATAGCGCATAGCCACCAAAGGCATCCCAGTGCTTACTTATGGCACCTCACTCATCAGACATAACTCATCGAAAAAGAAAGGTCTTCAGCTGTTTCCTAAAACTAAGGTAATTGGGCTCCGAGCGGATATGCTCAGGCAGGCGATTCCATAGCATAGCAGCATTGTACGAGAACAAGAGACCTCCGAAGCGAGCACGCTTGATCATAGGCACTCTGAGCAAAAATGTATGCTTAGATCGCAGCATCCTGTTGGGAACATAGAGTTGAACCAGCGACTGAATCATAGATGAACCTTTACCGGCAATAGCCTTGTGGGCAATACAAAGGGCCTTAAAGCCTATCCTGGCCTGAACAGGAAGCCAGTGCAGGGCAGCCAATGCTGGTGTAGCTGAACTATATTTCGGAATGTTCATAAGTAAACGGGCCGCACAGTTTTGAACAATTTGTAACCTGTTGGTAGTACCCAAAGGGGCACCAAGGTACACCGCATTTGCATAATCCAATGCGAAAGTATAAGCGGCTGTACTAACACCCGTCTAGCATCAAAATGGAGAATAGGAATAATCTTCCTTATCATCCTGATCTGTCCATAGCAGCTGGCTGCAACCTTACATGCCTGTTCTTTTAGATCAAGCTTACTGTCCAGCCAGACTCCTAAGCTCTTAATCTTAGTTTTTGGTACCGGTGATGGACCTAGACGCTAGGCCAAGAATCTTCAATGATAGTGGGAACATTGTGCCCAAGCAGCATAAGTTCCGTTTTTGCACCATTCAGCTTTAAAAAAGACTTATCCATCCAGTCCGAGATCTTTCCCAAACAAGAAAGCAGACTCGTTTTCCTTTCTGGGTTAGAGACACCACAAGTTGTTTGTCATCCGCATAGGTGACAATTTGGTTGCCCCAGGGATATACTAATTCAGCTAAGGAACTCATGTAGATATTAAACATGGTAGGGCTAAGAGATGGTCCCTGAGGAACTCCACACTGCAAAGGAATGTGCTCTGATGCAGCTTCACCCTCAAAGACTCAGAAAGAGCGACTCTCCAGAAAGGACTGAGGCCAGCGAAGCGCCACTCCCTCTACGCCCACCTCCTTAAGTCTCTGAATCATAAGTTGATGATTGACGGTGTTGAAGGCTGCGCTAAGATCCAATAATATTAGAGCTGCGCAGCCTCCGGCATCGAAGATCTTCCTAGTCTCCTCAATCACAACTAGGAGTGCGGTCTCAGTTCCCTGATGGCATCTAAAACCTGTCTTGGAGAGATGCAGGCACTTATTGTTTTCAAGAAATGAGGACAGGGCAGTATTTACATGTTTTTCAGCCAATTTGCTAATACCTGGCAACAAGGAGATAGGCCGGTAGTTCGCCCAGTCCACTGGGTCAAGATTAGTCTTTTTTAATAATGCCTTGACCCTGGCCTGTTTCCAAAGAGGAGGAACCACTCCACTACCCAGGGAGGAATTTATCACATCCCGTATGACCGGAGAGACTATGTCAGATATTAGATTCAGAATAGACGGCGGTGCCATATCGGAAGGGGAGCCTGATTTCAACTGTTTGAGAAGTTTCTGCGTAGAGGATAAGGAAAGAGGAGGAAACTAATTCAGCAGAGTTTGCTTATCCATAGTAACAGTGTCCCCCGAGAAATTAACATTTAAAAATATGTTATATATCCTTTGGGCTTTAGAGGAAAAGTATTCTGCAATTTCATCACACCTCTGCTCGGCGTTATCAGGAGCTGGAAGAGGACTCGGGGGGGGGGGTAAGAAGGGACTTTGTGGTTTTAAAAATCTCACGAGAAGAATTAGCAGCTAGGATGATCTTATCACAGTAAAAGCTCGATTGAGCTTTCTTAATTTCATTTTTGTACAATTTAATTGCTTCCCTATATTTAACTTTTTTACTCACAAAGTAATCTCTTCTCCAGCTTCTTTCTCCAGCTTCTTTCCAGTTTTTTGCAAGATTGTTTCAAATGTCTCAAAGTCTGGGAATACCAGGGCTTTTTGTTGTTTCCCAAACGATGATAGAATATCTTCCTAGGAAGCACTGAATCCAAAGTAGATTCCATCAAGCTATTATAACTGCCATAGGCAATAATAGCATTGGCCTGCGGTAGGGGAACTACTTTATTTAGCTCAGTGATGAACTTTCCCAAAGATAGTTGAGACCAAACAAGACTATATTTCTTAATATTTATACATATTTAAGTTGATAAGAAATAATTACTTTCCAAAATTGTCTACAGCTCTTGACTTTATACTGCAGTCCACAATTGAGTTACATATATTTTTTTAATTAACTAGTCGGATTGCCACGGTGAGATTTATGATTTACTCTTTCATGACCGACAAGCTGCAAATGCTGCATAGATGGAGGCCACATTTGCACCTAACATTATAGAATCGTGGTACTGAACAGACTATTTAAGGGCTTTTTCATTGCGGGGCGAATGTGGATTTGACTTGCGATGGAACCCGTTTCACCGCTCCTATCTCTCACTGACACTGTGAGATTTTGTGGAATTCGCAACGTTTCCATATATGCATTAGTGAAGGGAAAACATGAGGTTTATGAGTGATATTTTTTAGTTTTGTCCTCAAATAACTATTCAGAAAAATGTAAGTGGCAGCTTTTTCAATATTATATACAACGAACCATAGTTGCTGCTTATTAGTCTTATGCAATTAACAAACATTGACAAAGCCAATAGTCCTGCCTTGTTGTAGGTATAATGTGACTTGTTGTATCATATATCTGGACGCAATGACAGAAACCTCAAAATACAAGTCGGGCGGCACACTATGCTAAGCAAAGATTTTTAGCTGATGTGTTTTTAAGCCACGCCCTTAATTACATGGCCCCTTTAAGAGACCCCCCAGTTTTTTCATCAAACTTAAAGTCCTGGTTACACCATTCCAAGATGGCTGTCACATAAACTTAATGTGATGGCCATGTGACAAATAGACATAATTACATTTTTAGATGACTGCCTGCCTTGATTAGATTTGCAGTGTTTGTTCCACAATTCTACAAGCACTGGCAGAACAAATAGCACCAGAAAACAAGCATTGGCAAAGCAATATTGATTGGCTTTATCAATGCTTGTTATTATTTCGGGGGGTTTGAATGTAAGGTAAGAATTTAGGATTGGCTATGTTTCACTTCATACTGTTTGCAAAATGAAAGTGTTTGTCTACTTTGAGAAAACGAATTACACACATTGTATTGAAGCGTTTGCACACTTTTCCCATATAGTTCACGGAGGGGGATTTTGCGCGCAGGAACAGTTGAAGTGAACAGAACCATTCCCTGAATGTGTGCTCAATGAAATGTGCCCACAGATTTGATTGGACAGGAAATGTATCCTCGGGAAAACGTGGATCTCTGAAAGAAATGCCAATGGCATAAATAAACAGGGAGAACAGCTTGCTTTTTACTGGACTGGAATTAGTTCAGAAGCGTTCTGACTGTGGAAGACCAGTCCACGGCGGTATTTAACGAGCAGTGATATTTCTTTCAAGCAAAATGGCTGATACTCCTTGAAGGCCAGTTGGGTATTTCCCACCATCCTATCAGTGACAGAAAAATGGACACATGAACTGTCTGCACTGTCTTACCGGTTCATTAAACGTTCTTAATGATTCTTTAACACCATTTTTAGCTTTATAAATGTCAACTGAAAGGTGATGTAAGTCACCCAAATGATTTATGAGGAAATTATGTTAAACACTATTCCTGCCTGAATTTTATAGGGCTTGCATTGAAGCATTTTTGATGACAGAATAAAAAATTGTTGGCATTCGCGCCAATTATTTTCAATTCTATTAAGGACACGGAGGTGAGGATTATGCTTCTCTTTCGTTTTATTGCTACACACAGCAGCCAATGAAAAACGTTTTATTACACAAATAAACTACACTTTCCATGATGCTTCTTGCTACATCATATCCTGTTTGACCCTATAAGAGTCACCACTTCCTCTTCCTGAGCCTCTTTCTTTGCTCGAATTTTAGTCCATATAACTTTAAATCAAGTCCAAACTGTCATCTTCCAACGTGGAAGAACCATAACCAAACTGGAACTTATACATCTTCTTCAACCAGAAGTACATTTTTTCAGTCTTCTTTTCAGAACCTGGAATGAAGAACATAAGAAAACCAGTAACTTCTGCTAAACAGACAATAAAGTACGTACGGGTGGGCATATATTACAGACATTGTAATAGACCAGGTGGGATAGTCCTCGCCACCGTGTCCTTAATAGAATTCAAAATTCTTGGAGCGAATGCTAGCAAACTTTTCTTTCTATGACAGGACCGGAGGCTTCGGATTATGCTAGTTTAATGCTTATCAAACACAACTGCAGCTATATCACCCACTGGTTTATAGTAAAATTGTTTAGACTTAGACTCCGATGACCAATCAGCAGATCGCCTAATATCTTGAATAGTTGAACCCAACATGAAGGTTTTGGATGCCATGGCACCACAAACAGAATGTGCCCCAAACAATTGTATATCAATACCAGCTTCTTACATAATTGACTTTAACCACCTGGTTATCGAAGCCGCTGACACTGGTTTATAAGGTTTCTGCAGCACAATCAATAATTGTGTTGAATCATCTGGTTGTAAGGACCGAGTACACTCTTCATAGGCCTTAAGGCACTGAACCACACATAACTTTGTATTACTGGGAAAAGCATGATATTCAATACTTCTTGATAATGTTTTTGTCCTGCCTGTAATGTTAAAATGGACCCCTCCTTGAGTAAATACTCTACCTGAAAGATCCAAAGCTCTGACGTCCGAAGAACGTCTGCAGGCAGATAAACATAACAATATAGCCAGTTTGGATGTCAACAGTTTTCTAGATAACAGACTATTAGCTGGCCACTTATCGAATAATGAAAGGACTAATGAAACATCCCACAGAAAGGAGTATTTCGGTTGAGGAGGCTTCGCTGCTCTGATTCCTTTTAATAATTTACTAACTACTGGGTGCACACCCACTGGTTTGCCATCTATTTGGGTATGTCCCGCAGAAATAGACGATCTAAAGTTATTGACTGAACGATAGGCCCTCCGACGCTTTGTCTGACAAGAAATTCATAACATGGGGTAAGTCTGCCCCCACAGGATCTACGTTTCGTTCCATGCACCAACAGACCTAGCCTTTCCAGGCTGAAGAGTATCTTTTCCTTGTGGAGGGAGCCCAGGCGTGTTTAATGAATGCCGAAGCCTTGTCTGAAAAGCCAGGCATTTCTCATTGTTGCGGGAAAGCCTCCATGCCATCAGGGACAACTGTTTCGATGTTACTATCGGGTGCATCTTTCCGTGAGGGCCCTGGAGCATCGTTGATGAACACGGAATCATTCTTGGCAAGTTGCAGCTCATTTCCAAGAGCACCGGGAACCAAGGCTGCAACTTCCATAAGGTTGTTACTAAAATCACCTCCACTAGTTGATGGGTTACCTGCGTTGCCACTCTGGGAATCAGAACGAACGGAGGGAAGGCGTAGTTAAGGCCCATTGACCAGTCCTGAGAAAGGGCGTCCATCGCTTTCGCTAACGGATCCGGGCTCCAGCTGAAGAACGTCTGCAAATGTCGATTCAGTCTGGACACGAAAAGGTCTATCTGACAAGGGCCACATATCGCCTGCAACCATTTAAATATTTGGGGTTGAAGTTGCCAATCGCTGTAGTCCTGGAGGTATCTGGAATTCCAGTCCGCCACAGTGTTCGACTGTCCCGGAATGTATTCCGCAATGACTGAGATCTGATGACTCGGGCAATAGCACCAAAAGTCCTTCGCTATCGCCACTAGTAGTGACGATCTTGTACCTCCCAACTTGTTGATATATCTCACTTCTGAGATATTGTCCATCCTGAGCAGAATGCAAGAGACCTGTTTGGGAGAGAGAGTCTGGGTCGCAAACGACCCCGCCAGCAGCTCCAGGCAATTGATGTGGAGATCTAACTCCCGCAAGGACCACCTTCCTCCTGTAGAGATATCTCCGCAACGTGCTCCCCAGCCCCAATGACTGGCGTCTGACTCTATAACGTCTCTGGTTGGAAGCCGAAAATGGCTCTGCCGTTCCATGCCTCTACATAGCCCAACCACCATTGTATCTCTTCTCGTACTTCTTGAGAGAGAGGCACCAGATCTGTGGAAGACAGACCCTTCGGAAGATGTTGGATCTTCAGTCTCTGAAGGGCCCGGTAATGAAGACGGCCCGGAAAGATTGCCTGAATGGAGGATGCTAATAGTCCCACTATTCTGGCAATTGTACTTAGAGAAATTGTCTGTTTTGATAATACCGTTGTGAGCTCCTTCTTGAGATTCCTCAATTTGGAGCGCGGAAGACTTAGTTGAGCTGTTTGGGAATTTATGACAAATCCCAGAACATCAACTGTCTGAGATGGACACAGGGATGACTTGGGTTTGTTGATCACAAAACTAAGATTTTGTAGAAGGGACATGGTCATCTGTAAATGTTGCGTGGCTAAGGATTGTGTCTGTGCCATGATGAGTATATCGTCCAGATATACAATCATGCGGATGCCCTGTTCTTGTAAGTGAGCAATCACCGGTTTCATCACCTTGGTGAAGCACCAGGGAGCTGAGGAAAACCCGAAAGGAAGGGCCAAATACTCCAACCATCTGACCCGCCATTGGAATTGCAGGAAACGACGAAGGGGAGAAAATGTAGGTATCGTCACGTACGCATCTTTCAAGTCTAGTCTGACCATCCAATCTCCTTTCTTTAGTATATATGACAAGAGATGGATGCCTTAAATCTTGAAGTGTTTGTATGTCATTAATTGGTTGAATTCCCTCAGGTTTAATACTAGCCTGTGACCACCACCTTTCTTCTGTACCAAGCAAGAAGACATTGCTGCAGAAACCGAGAGACCTGCTGTCGCAATAGGCAATCGCGCGTTTCTGCAGCAATTCTTCTATTTCTGCGTCTATAAAGGCACACTCTTGTTGGGAAAAACTGAGTTGCCTCGGTTGAGTGTCTTGGAATGGAGTCTGATAAAAATCTAGTTGGAATTCCTGAATGGTCTGTAAAATCCATGCATCGTGTGATAACATTCTCCAATTGTGATTGAAATCTGTGTCCGACCCCCCAAAGGTAAATGGGACATTGGAGTAAGACTTACCTACAGAAATTTGGGCTTGAAACCCGGCTCGGTGTCCGCCCCTGTTGAAACGCCATCTGTTCAATCTTTGTCTCGTGGGGTAGAAGGTACCCCCTTTGGTGGAGTCCCAATCTCCACGACCACATCCGTAGTCTCCTCTGGGAGGACCTTGATAATACTGGCGGCCTGGCGAGTGTCCTCTACCTCGCCCGGCCCTGTTAAAAAGGCCTGCTTGGAAAACCCTTTTGATCCCAGATTGTGCTTTGTCCAAAGAGGTAAATGTGCCCACATATTTAGAGACGTCCTTGACGAATCTGTCTCCAAAGAGGTTTCTCCCCGTTAAAGGGCCAGGTTTGGCCGCCGCTAGCTCAGTTAAGTTTGAGTCCATTCTCATCAGCAAGGATTTGCGTCTCTCCATAGAGATGGCGCGATTGGCGTTCCCTAATAGGCATATCACTCTCTGAGTCCAGCCTTCTAACACATCTGGATCCACAGGCGTGGCCGATTCCTTTGCTACTAAGGCCATCTCAAGGATGTTGGCTAAGAGCCCTGCTACGTCAAAGAGTTTCTCCTGGCAGCCCCGCCAGGCACGGTCGATCCCTTTTATGGGATCTTTCGCAAATTTCTTATGGAAGGTGAGGAGAGTGGCATCGATATCAGGAGTCTCCTTCACCTTATCTGGAATGTTCAGCCGAGGGCACTCGGAGCGCAGTCTATTGTGCACTTCTTTGTCAAATTCCCTCCTCAGGTTTTCATGTAGATAATCTGCCACCTCTGGGGCTGAGGCCCAATCAGAATAGCGAGGGTGTACAATATCCACCGGATTAAACGTGAATGGAGTGTTGGGATTATCGGGTGTATTATCTACGGCCTTCCTGGATCTTTTCTTGGGAGGAGCCTCCTCATCAGTCGTGTCTGTGCCCATGGTGTCAATGACTGTGTGCACTTTCTCCTTGTGTTTCACTTTACCATCGCTAGTATTAAAGAGGTTGGAATACCCATGATTAGGAGCATTAGCATTGGGCAAACTTGCGAGTGTTTCAGCATGTGGCCATGGCCCTGACTTAGGTTTGTCTGTGTTGTCATCAATTTGAGGATCAGTAGGGGTTTGAAATCCATGCCGCTTCGCAAAGCACTCTAGTTGCTGGGTAATGGGTGTTTAAGACGGCTGCCAAGGCTTGTTGCACAGTGCTAGGGACTGCCTTCTCTATGGCCCTGTTGACAGACTGTTGGACGGAGGTGTCTAGAGTGTCAACAATGTTATCTTCCAAACTTTTATTTTTGTCCTAGTGTTCAAAATTCTGTCCACAATTTTTTCTTTGGACTGTAGGAACTAGAGGTGTGTGAAGAGTTTGACTTTTATCACAGAGTTAAGTAAAGTCAATAAACTTCAAAAACATAAAGAGATGAAGTTTAACATTTGTTCCCTGTGATCGAATGTTCTGCTTTAGAAGGTTGGGGCGCCAGGCTGCAGGAAATTTGAATCCAATTTTCTTTGCTTCCAATTAGACTGTGCTATCTTGTATGGTAGTGAGCAAAGTTGCAGTGTCCATACTGTTGAATGGTTCTTTTAACTGGTGGGAAAGGGAATTAAATAGCTATGCACTGAGAAGGCAAAAAGGTGAGCTGTAACATGACTGTGGTGCAGAGCCTAACTACTACAATTTGCAAATGAAATGTGCACCTGATTCCATACAGGAGGAACAAAGGGAACACAATCTACATTAACTCGTAAAGCACTGAATTTTGCAGTTTTGCACACCCATAGCACAAACCTGGCATTGCTCTTTCACGATATGAGATTTTCAACGATTCTTAATACTAATATGATTATTAGTGACACTATTGCAATTTTGATGATTCTTTCTTTGTGGTGAACTATTGATTTTATGTTGATATTATGGATTTTTTTTAACATACTGAATACATTTATATTTCACCATGATTATAAATATTTTGCAGTACATAGGTTTTTATGGTCTAGCTTAACAACACAGCTGTCTCCAGACAATTATGTGAGCATCAATAGAGAGGGACTTTGGCTCCGCCCACATATTGGGAGCTAGGAGTACATGTTTTCATTGAGCAGAAGTTGAGTGCTTCCACAAAAAATTGCTTGCCCTCCAAACAGCTGTGATCATTTTGTTTATTTACTCAGCTGCCTGAGCTTGAATTTTCAGGGGCACACACATGACATTGCAATGCTGTAAAAGTGTTGTGGATAACTAGATTATGGTGATTTTCTCTGGCAGGATCACAGATGTGATGAAGGCGGTTATTAACATGCAGGGATTTTTAGGCCTGGCTTGACAGTGAAATCATCACCTGATTTTTTAACCTACACCACTATTCTTCTGCAGTTCTTCCCTTCCACACAAATACATATTCATTCCCATGCTATCTATTTGTAATGCTTCACATTACAATGCAACATGTCTTTAAAGCCAGACCTATTGACATTGAAAATGCTTTCTCAAACTTAATGAAGACTGTAATTAAAGCAAACAAATACCCACAATAATGAGCCTGCTCTTAAAGCTATAAATCTAATGCTCATATTCTTTCAATTCTTTAATAAAGGAGGCGTGATCAATAGTTCCCCTTCACTACCTTTTTTGTACGAAGGATATAGAGTCCATGTCTTTCCACAGGATGCTTCGCCATTTGAAGAGGAACAGTTGAATTTGGGAGAAAGTCTCTTTCCAACCATGCACTACCCCACAGTAGTCATGCTTGGTGATCGCATCGGGCAGCGATCCCCTACTCCCCACCCAGAAGGACATTCGAGATGACTGAAATGGGACACTCCCCCTGACATAGGGGCTGCTCCCCCCAGACAATTTAGTTAAAACCATTGCCCGTTCCTGTTGTGGGGGGGGCAGTAGGGCACTTAGCCCTTGGTTGACTCTCCCATTATTATTAATTAACACTTCTTAAGCACATAGCTACCCTAAGGCATCCCAGCGCTAGCGGCAGAGAGAAGCTGGCGTAGTGAAGTAGCTACCAGTTGGTGTTCTGGAACAGCTAGGTTTTAAGACACTTCAGAAAGGTGAGATGGGGTGTCTGAGAGCACAGATGCAGGATAAGGGCGTTCCCCTTCTAAGCTGTATTGTAAGAGAAGGAGTGACCCCCACTGCGCGTCCTTTGTATTTGAGGGATGATGGCTAAATTTAGGTTCGCAGAATGAAGGAGTTTCCTCGGACGGTATGCAGTAATAAGGGACTGGTTGATGAGAGGGCCTTCTCGCATGAGGGTCTTGTGGGTAATTACTAAATGTAATCCTCTCCTCTATGGGCAGCCAGTGTAGGGTCTTTAAACAGGGCTTGGCCGACTGCGTTCTAGGAGAGCCCAACAGCAGTCGAGCAGCGCAGTTCTGGACCACCAGAAGTTTCCTTAAGTTGGATTTAGGTGCTCCTATGTACAGAGAGTTGCCGTAGTCCAGGCGTAAAAGAACCAAGGCCTGGACCATAGTTCTCCTAGCCACCATAGAGAGTAGGGGGAGAACTTTCCGCTGCATTCTAAGAATGCCATAACAGACACCTGACACTTTCACTGCTTGCTGGTCGAATTTAAGTGACTTATCAAGCCACACGCCCAAGCTTTTTATCTTGGACTTAGGGACCGGGGAGGTCCCAAACAGGTTGGCCATGGCAATTTGTTATCCGCATTGGGTGTATTGCCTAGATACATTATTTTGGTTTTGTCTCCATTAAGTCTAAGACATGAGTGTTGCATCCAGGTTGCTACCTTCTCCAGGCAGGATTCCAGGTCAGATGAAGCATTATGCGGGTGATTTAGAGATACCACCAGGTGAGTATGATCCTCATATGTGACAATTTGAATCCCATACAGCAGGATGACATCAGCCAGTGGTCTCATATACACATTGAACAGCGTAGGATTTAGAGAGGATCCCTGAGAAACTCCATAGCTGAGAGGTAAAGGCCTTGATGTAGATTACCCGCAAATACCTGAAATGTTCTGCCATTTAGGAAGTATTGGATCCATGAAATAGCTCCCCCTGACACCCCAGCCCTTCTAAGCCTGTGGAGGAGAATGTTAAAATTAACCGTGTCGAAAGCGGTGTTAAGGTCAAGGAGGATAATGGCTACTGCTCCTCCCTGATTGATTATCTTTTTTGCTTCTTCGACTACGGCAATGATTGCGGGTTCAGTTCCGTGATGGGGAAAAAGCCCGTCTGGGAATAGTGTAAGAGCTCATGTGTTTCTAAGAAGATAGAAAGAGTGGTATTTATATGCTTTTCCAGGATCTTACCGATCATGGGTAGCAGGGATATGGGACGATAGTTACTCAGAACCTCAGGAATTAGGCTTGGTTTTTTCAATAAAGCTTTCACCGTGGCATGTTTCCAAGTAGGTGGTACAAGGCTATTGAAGGGGAAAAAAGGTCCACTAGATACCAGGACAAAACGAAGGCTGTCATTTTGATTAGACATGACCTGCATCTGGGGGCATACAGCTGGTCCCGAGGTAAGGCATCGAACAAGAGATGCACAATTAGAAAAGGGAGAGTCTCCACTTTGCAATGGTGTATCCCCAAAATGAATTCCTGCTGGGGAGTTGGGCAGAGCCACCATCCACAAGCAGCAAACAAACCTATCACATCCCATGAGTTATTTTCTCTTTGTAGAGTGAGTGGTTGACCCAAGATAGCAGCTGACCCACCCATACGGCAATGTTGTTGGAAAACCTTTTTCTTCCCTACAGGGAGCCAACAGGTATCTATGCTTGCCCTACACAGGAATGGTAAAAGGTCCACTAGATTTTAGAGCAAAAAGGCATCCACAATTTTGGTTTCCCCCGGAAAAGAGACAAGCGAGAGTGGCACTGTTGGATAGAGAAGAGTTTTCTGAATAGATTCCTGCTCGGAGATTGCAGCAGTGCTTCCTTTTTAGGAATTGGGTTTCGTGTTGGCAGAGGTATACACCCTATCCAAGCAGGAAGGAAGCAAGTCAGGGTAAGTCACTACACACCCTAAATTATTCTGTACCTACCCTCTGGTAGCTTGGCATAGAGCAGTCAGGCTTAAGGTAAAAGGCAATGTGTAAAGTATTTGTGCAACACTTCAAACAGTAGCACAGTAAAAACACCAGAAAAAGACCGCACACCAGGTTAGAAAAATAGAGAATATTTTTATAAGTAAAACAAGACCCAAGCAACAAATATCTAATAGGCAGAACTGGATTTATGAATTTTTAAAGAATAAACAAAAATGTAGTGCTTAAACTGGGTCAAATCTGAAAGTTCAGGCCGACCGGGATGGAGCACGATAGTTGGATGCAGGGACCAGCATTGGCCCACTGAAAAAGTACCTTGAATGCATCGATGTCCAGGACAATGTGGGGAGCAGAGGAGGTGATGCATCATCATCAATCCTTATGATGGAGGCAATGAATTGGTTCCTAGGTGCGCAAGCTGAAGATGCGTCAGGAATGGAGGCGATGCAACGCAGTCGGCGAAGTGATATGCTCAATCCTCACAGCTGCAGTGATGTGTTGTTGATAGAGATGCACTGGTTCCGAGAGGCGCAACTGCATCTATGCATTGATTTCTGCTGGAGCAGCACTTTAAACCCACGTCCAAGAGCCCAGGACTAGGTTGGCACCATTTGGCAGGACAAGACTTGCACCAAGGTAAGTCCAGGTGCTTTAGTAAATTGAGTTGAAGTCTCTGATGTCCTTGAGACTTAGAGTGGGGGCAAACCAGCAAGCCCTTGGAGTCACTTTTGGTTCAAGTAATGTGGGTCCAGTCCTTCTCAGTCAGGCCAGATGGTAGAAGGCAGCAGGAAAGCACAGCAGAAAAGCAGTTCTTCCAGAGCAGGAGTCCGGCGGTGAGGCAGTCCTTTAGCAATGCAGCAGCCCTTCCTCCTGGCACAGTCTTCACAGGCCCAGTGGTGCAGTGAAGTGGTGGGGTCAGAAGTCCAGTTCTTATACCCAGTGGTGCCTTTGATGTGGAGGCACTTTATAGAGGGGCTTTGAAGTGCATAGAGGTCCTCCCTCCCCAGTCCTGGCTCCAGACTCACTATAGGGGGTATGCAGCCCTTTGTGTGGGGACAGGACACAGCCTATTCATGTGTAAGTGTCAGCTCCTCCCTCTAATCCGGCCCAGGATGACTCATCAGGATGTGTATGGCCCATCAGTCACACCGAAACTCCCTTGTGGGTAAATTAAATATGCCAATTGTTGCTAAGCAAATCAAACCATGTTTTGGCGGAGTGTACACATGCACTTTAGCATTGGTTGGCAGTGATATTTGTGATAATCTAACCTCCACTCGCCCAACCTCTCTATTTTTGCACCAGGACACTCCTGGGAGTAGTTATGAGCATTATAAATTACCTATCATATCAAGTGCTCAGAACCCTAAGGCCACCAAAAAGAATCTAGGAAAATTGGAGGCAAGCAGGTAAAAGGTTTGGGGGAAGACCACCGTAAGGCTGACAGGTCTAACACTTGCCAATTGTATTTAGGTACTCATAATAAAGGAAGCACCAACCCAAACAAATAAAATAAAGTAGAAAGCAATAGTGATAGGCAATCGCAAACAGCGTCCATGACCCTAAAGCACAAATGTTAAATTTCAGTAAAGCATAAATTTGTGTACCCTCTGAATATTGTTGTGCTAAAACAATTGAGTGCAAATTTTCATGAACAAATTTGCAAACATCTGGCTGTGAAAATTAGAAAATGCAGAATTTGCAGCTGATTAAGGTTTGCTCATCTAGGAATAGGGAATCACACCCAATGCATGCATGATTATGTTAACTACCAGGTGTGCTAACACCATAGGGCCTGATTTAGATCTTGGCGGATCGGTTACTCTGTCACAACGGTGACGGATATCCCGCCTGCCAAAGTATAAATCCCATAGGATATAATGAGATTTATATTTTGATGGACAGGATATCCGTCACTATTGTGAAGGAGTAACGCGTAAACCAAGATCTAAATCAGGCCAATAATCTGTACATGCCTCTCATGATTTGCAGCAGGTTTTTTCCTGCTGAAAATTGTCGATACAGGCCGCTGCATCAGAAGAAATTTGCACCAGAATTGTAATAATGTTTTGGACACAAAACAAATGTGTATCCAATCATAATCACACTGCAAGTACCAAATTACCTGCAGCCTTCTAGCTTGAATGGTGATTTCATCATGCCCTCACCACTACCTATATTAGGGTAAACAAATGGAGGCCACATCATGGTATGGGGTATATGGAAACCGCCTATGCTTGCACAATACTCCTATGAAAAGTATACCTGATATCGGAAAACAGCGAAAGTCTGATCCCTGAACAGGCAGTCTTATGGGACACCATTTGCAGACCTTCTGAAAAGATATATGTTTTGGAATCCCAGTCCTCTAACAAGAATCCTTTTCAGGGAGAACACAGGCTTTCTCTTCCAATGCTCCCTCTCCAAAACGTATTTGTGTCTGAAGTGCTGCATTTCTTGCCTATTTGGTTGACACCAATTAATGTCAACGGTCCCCTGGTGCTTAGTCACCCTGGGCACAGAGAATAAATTGTGAAGGAGAGGTAGAGTTTGAAAGAGAAATTACTCCTCTTATCCAAGCTATACCTACCAAATGATTTTCCAGCTTGACCGTGACAACAAGACCCCCAGTTATTCTAAAGAGCTGTGTAAAATGTTGTTTGAGAATAGTCAGAATTGTGTCACGCGAGGTCAATGCAACAAAATGAGATTGCAACTGGATGCAGTTGTCTTAGACTTGAGGGAACATCTGGTAGACGTATTATGTCGCATCTGTTCACAGCCTGTGCATCTCATGCAAACATCTATATTTGAAACTGGACATGTCCACATAGGGTGAACACCTAGATGTATACTTTGCTTTTTTATATTTATGCTTGCACATTTGTGAGGGAAATGGAAACATAAGAATGGAGAGTATAAGCCAGACCCAGAGCTTTCCCTGGTCTATTGAGTTTTTCTTGATTGCTTCTCTCTCGATTGCTGTAAATGTAAATGCAATTGCATTTCAGTTTCTGTTGGAGAATCAACAGAAACACATTTGTTCCTTCTCTTTCAAGCATTTTTCTATCATTTGTTATGCTCTCATTTCTGTTCAGAGTTCCAGTATTATTGTGCAATGTTGCATTCCTGTTTTTCTGTTAACAAGATACCCAGTAAACTTAATTCTGCTTGTTTATGTTGGAATTGCCTTTTTGATTTGTGTTGCATGTACCATTTCTTTTATTGTTTTCTCCCTGTATGTCGTTTCCAAATTGATGTAGCTGAATTTCTTCCAGGCACATATTAGATGTTTTTCAAGTTACTTGTCCCTTACCAAAGACTTTGTATTTTTTTTCTTTTTGCATTCCTTTGTTCCCTATTCCCACTTTTTATCCCACCAGCACATTATCTCTTTCAGCTCAATTAATCACATACTTCTTATTAACACTTCATACACATTTTTACAAGTACCTCAGTACCATTTACACTAAGGGCCAAATTACGAGTCTGGGAGTCCGAGGACCCCCAGACTTGTGGGGGTGGGGCGCAGCCTCAGGGCAATGGGGTGCATGGAGTGGAGGTCACATCATGTGACCCCCTGTATGTTAGCGCCCCAGTTCCTGCGCTGCATGGAATTTAAAGTCCATGCCACGCAGGAACTTTTTGGGCGTTCCCATTGCGGTGCCCATTTTCAGAAGCACCACCGTAGAACTCCCAAAAAAGCCTGCCAGACACGAGAAACACTAGTAATCTGGTGGGCGACCCGACCACGGGTTTGGTGGTGTGGGATTAGGCCGCCAGCATGGAGGTCTGCTCCCACACCGCCAAACTTGTAATAAGGCCCTAATTGGGAGCAATTAGATAGAAAGCACACATACCCTCTAACCAAATGTTGCTCAGGCCTTAAGCTGGTAGTAGAAGAGTGGTGTGTGTGATCAGTTAGGATAGTTAGACAGCATCTAAAGGCCGGGATCTTGGTTCAGATTCGAGAGTGAATTTTCCATTGGAGGAGTTCCATGAGTAAAGACCTACTCTATAAACGAACATGGCAATGCAGCACAGCAAGGTATTCCTGATGTTCCTTCACAAACACAACCAGCACCAGAAACACTGGTGTGGGTAGTAGTATGGGAACACAATTCACAGTTCTTAGAGGTACTGTGCAGAGCACAGCAAGGGAGCTCACTAGACAATCCCCTAATAGGTTCCAGCCTGTAATTCCTTCTTTTACTAGAGCCGATGGAATTAAATTTAAGGTAGCAAATTCTTCGCCCATTGGCTACTTTGAACTTTGTAACAATGAGTTCTTTGATAAAACTGTGTATCAAACTAATTTGAGCACCAAATAGTTCCTGAAAGACCATAGAGGCAAGCTAGCTACACATTCTAATGCACGCCTGTGGCCTGTCACCTCATTTAGGGTGAAGACAAATGTATTGGGCCTTACAGTGCTCACATGAATACAGTCTTTGTAACTTTCTACTACAGTTTTGGCTGCACTCATCTTCCCATCTGTCATGAGCAGGGGTCATTTGTTTGGATTCTGTAACATATATTGCATGAAAAATGTTATTCTGCAGTATTGCTACAAAACCATGCTGCACATGACAATCTACACAAAATCGATCATGTAGCGGACCATTTCTCAGGAAAGTTTGATGAGATTCACACTATATGGGATAACATAGCAGTGGGTGAGTCTTTAATCTTGTACAAAGTGTAGCTGCTATTCATTAAGGCAGCTTGGTATGGAATCAAGATGTATATGTTCTGCAAGATTTCCATTCGTTATGCATACAGCCTTAAAGCAAATACCGGAAAGTACTCCAGTATAAAGATGCTTGTTGCCTTCCTCAGGCACTAGCAAGAAGCAGATTTTTGTGGGATTCTCTCACACTCTCTTATTTTTATGTAGAAAGTTTCTATACCCGAATATAACTATAAAAGGCTGCCACTGTGGAAAGTAGGACAATTTGAAGTGCCATGAGAAGAAGGGCGTTCATGTGGTTATGATTCATGTTACATGGAGGCAGACCTGATTGCACGCAAACTTGACTTCAATTAATATTAGAGGCCATGAGTACTAGGATTAGGGCCTGAAAAGGGACTATTAGATTTGGTAATGCAGACAAATGTGTGCTCATGTGCCAAACGAACAAGTCAGAGAACAAAAACATTCCACTTTTATGGTGCACAGGTGGTAACTACTGCTGAAATGGAAAACGACCTACAGAGATCTATCTTGGAAGGAAGAAGGGGAAAGCAGCATTAGCTTATGTGGCCCCCGAATGGTTCAGTAAATAGGGCCCGTTTTTAGGTCGAGGACTATCCGGTCTGCCGAAGGCAGAACCGGAAGTCAGCGATTTAATGTTTCTGAGAGTGGCTCCTTAGCCCGCCTCTCTTTTTGCCTCTCCTCCATTGGCTGGCTTCCTAAACGGAGGCCAGCCATTGGAGGAGAGAGCCGTCCCTCCAAATAGGCTCCGTCTTTTTCAGATTCGGGGGCGTGTTCTTGCTGTTCTTTCTACTTTTTAGCCACGCCCTTTCTCAGGCATGTTTTTCTCTCCTCCAGCCAATGGCAAGAGGAGAGAAAAAGAAACACGCCCCCGAATCTGAAACCGCCGCTGCGTTTCTCCGAGGCATTTCTGCTTCGCCTCGGAGAAAGGCAGTGGTGATGTGCTTGCGCGAGAGAAATAACCGTCCTCTGTACTTAGCCTAGACATCAGGTTCCTCAGACTGCCTCAGCTAATACGGCGCCCCAGCCTTGCCAATTTGCTGGGGCGGTGCGCTGCCACACACTGTGGCCAAATGGAAGGGCACGATTACTCTGACCCCCTCCGCGGCTGCCGACCGATCGGGTGCCTTGCCAGCGCACCCGTTTGAACTATGACCTTGTGTGCCGTTCACCGTTGCAAATAGCTGGGGTCATGTGCGGCAACAGCCAAGCCCCTTCAGGCCATACCACAGGCGGTTAATGGGACAAACGTCCGCACCACAAGACCCAAGCACTGCTGTGTGCAGGTAGCTGCGGCTTACGCACTACCCACTCAAGGCACCTCGCGGCAGTAACAGAGGGCAGCCGCAGACACCGCATCTTCACAAGATGGCTGACGTAGAGCCGACCCAGGACAACCGACCTGTACGTTAGCTAGTCCGTCTTCAGTTTCCATGAGAGAGCGAGCCCTGGACAGTCTGAAGATGGCGGCGTCCGTGGTGCTGAGCCTGGACACACTGCCCACTGACCCTTTGCTGCTCATCCTGTCCTTCCTGGACTATCGCGACCTGACCAGGTACCTGGGGGCGGGGAGCAGGGAGGGTGTAGGGGAAGCGACGAAGAGCAACACGGAGTGCAGAGGGTCGATGTTAGCAGTGGAGAGGGAGCAGGAGCCTGACAGTGGGAGCTACTTCAGCTGATGCACTTTCCACTTTATATGGTGGCAAGTTGGTCGCTGTTACTTTTGACGCTTGGAGTCAGTCTTGCCCTTTAGCTGACATAAACTGCTACTTTGGGATTTTAAAACTTTACCTTGACCTGAAAATATGCAAATTGCAGGTTTCTGGGTGAAGATGTCACACAGGATACGGGGATGGCCACCTGGCAGCTCAGTTAGTCATTACGTGTTTGGCATCACTGCTCGTACAGGCAATAGAGTTGTTGGCACGTCTCTCCACACCCCCACGTTAGCTTTAAGATGCCTGTCAAAAATGTCTAGCTCCTTACTGGGAGCCTTACTGGCGGTCGCTCATTCAGCCCAAACTAGCGTTTGAGTCACTAGCACATTTTTTTCTGTTCATTATTACACCTCTACTTGTATCTTGTATGTATTCACCGCATTGCAGACTGAGACTGGCAAATTCCGTGACATCACTTCTGGTGACACCACCTAACTTGGAGCGTCCCCGAACCTCTGTTTTTTAGGACTTGTGCCCTGGTGTATTTATATATTTCTATCTCACTAACTCACTTTCACTCTCTTTCACTACCTCTCTCTCTATCTCACTACATCACAACATCACTCTATGCTTATATATCACTACATCACAACATCCCTCTCCCTCACTACCTCACTCTTTCACTACCTCACTCTCTATCTACCTCACTCTCTATCTCACGACCTCACTCTCTATCTCACTACCTCACTCTCTATCTACCTCACTCTCTCTCACTACCTCACTCTCTCTCACTACCTCACTCTCTATTTCAATACCTCACTCTCTATCTCACTACCTCACTCTCTCTCTGCTAATGCAATAGGTATCACATATGCAAAAAAAAAGCTAATGCCAATAGAAATGACAATGCCATTTATTGAGGGATACAAAAATAATAAAAAAATAATGAGCAATACCAATAGCTCTACCTATTATATTGCCGAGACCATTGCATTGTAAATGCTTGTTTTTGTAGTGAAGCAGAACTGAGCATCAGTGATCCTCCCCCCTACATGAGACATCATTGGTGATATAGGTATGCAAGGTACCGTTGCAAGAGAATGGGTTAGACACATGTGTCAGATGCTGAGAGAGGTTACTGAAGGGCTGAATTTCTTACTGCTGACCCAATGATAGCATAAGGTGTGCAGAAAACTATGCATGACGTGGCATGATTTAGACTTAGTAAATAATACAACCATTTAAGTTAGGTGGCAGACAACATTTGGAAAACAAACTGACAGGTCAAGGATGTGTGTTGATATAAGATTGGGACATATCTAATATTTTCTTTGAACTGCAAATTATCTGCGGAGTTGTTTATAATAATAATGACCATTCTGATACACATGGTTTGTAGACAAAAACTGCTAAATAAATAAACATATGGCAGTAAAATACCAACCAATTTTATGGTTACACTAGTTTGGGATAAAAGGGCATGGCTCCATTCATCATCATCTGCAGATGAGAGATTCTGTGAATGGTTGTCAGACTCCTAGCAAGCACCATCGGAGCATAACTCACACGAGCAGGAGTGAGAGGCACCTGACAGCTTTCCTTCTCTTCGAAAGGGGTACATTTCCTTTTGGGGCTAAGGGGATCTACATGGTGTAACCAGAGGTTGAAGTTGGTTGGATCTATGGGGAATGGCATATCCACGTTTCTTTTATTTTTACAAAAACAGTACCCTGTACCTTTTGTTAAAAAACAACTGTTCCTTAATGGTTAGATGCCACCAGCTGAAAGCAATGGGATGGGGATATTCTGTAAAGTGAAGCTGAGTGAGGGACAGTCAGGTTAAAGAACAAACAAACCTTCTTTTCACACAGCCCGTTACCTGAAAGAATTGTAAATGTGTGCAATTGGTTAATCAACGAATATAAAGGCTCCTTCAGAGCCGGTATAGGCTTTAATTGAAGGAGTTACTTGAAATGTCTCGATGACAAAAAAAAATAGTTGATACGTAATGTAATGGTGTTAGCAGCTGAGCTCTGAAGTGCATCCTTTCAATGAACACTTATAAAAATTGTTTGCACTAGGTACAATAGGAATGCCGATCATTAAAGTATATATTTTGAAAGCACTTGTTTTATCTTAATTATTAAGGACATCATTTATATGTTGACGGTTGGGTAAAAACCTCTGTCGTCCTGGTGGAGGACCTGACTCCCAAATTTATAAATGACTGCCAAGCTGGAGATCATTTATAAAGCTGTCAATTCAAACTGTTGTTTGGTGCAGGGCAGCGTCAGCACGACTCAACCCTGCACCTGACAGCATTCTTTATTTATTTTCAAAAAGAAAATACCATGATGGGCTTTTCTTTTTAGAAAATAAAAAAAAAGTAATGCCCCCTTTGCCATGGGAGTCATCTTCCATGGCAGGGGGAGCATTATTTGGTTTTACTGTCCCTCACCACCACGGTTTGCCTGGCGGTGATGGACAATCAAAAAAAAGCTTCATATCCGCCCATCCTAATTGGGTGGGTGGACTTGAGCCATTTCTCTGATGGCCCTTACTCCTTTGGGCCATTGTAGATGGTTTGCTATGGTCAGTCACTACCGTAGCCAAACCAAAGGTCAGCCTACATTTAAATTTGGCAGGCAGACCTTCATGTTGGCGGTATGTATACTTCTTCGCTGTTGCCACGGAGTATGCATACCTCCAGCATGTAAAGAATGCCCTAATCTTTGTGCATATTTTGCATCAGCTTACCCTATAGTAGGTGTAATACAACTTTAAAATAACAACTCACATATTCACAGTGCTTTCTGTCACAGGCTTGGACTTCACAGCACTATGTATCTGAAATTCAATATTGTCCACTGTGCCAACCATGATTCCATTATGTGACTCTCTGGTTACACATGCGGACACCTGCAGTGATCACATTAACCAACTGACGTTTTATAATGTAAAAGAGTTATTTCCCATTGATTAGATTAACTTGCTTTATTTTCATTTAAGGTGTGTGCATTATTTCATATGCAGGTACCTCAAGATGTAATTTACTGAATATTTAGTTCTTTTTGATCCCAGTCCCACACTCATAGAGGCCACTCACATAGCACTCAGGAACACAGTTCCAATATTGTTATGCACTTGAACCACTGGGTTTGGATCCCACCTATATTGATGTGAAAACAACAGAAACTACTACAAAAGATTCCTCATAACTTTGTTTGTATAACGCTCCAAAAAGGTTGGTGTAGTTCCTGGTGTTGCACCAAACTATTAGCTATGAAACCCTCCGACAGATGGGAAGAACATGTGCTCACTATATCTCATGATGATAGCACTTTTTCTATCAGACTTTGGGCTCAGTTGGCAGAACTACATAAACCCAAATTTATGATTGATTGTATCAAGCATGACAAGAACAGAAAAAACTGGCAAGTGTCTTCAAACATGTAATGCAGCACAGAAGATCCACCCTGGATACAAGAAATTCTCTATCCACCTGCTCCATTTGGTAATATACAATGTATATGTTATCTAATGTCACCCTACCACTGGAATACAACTGTCCTTCATTTGGTTAGTTATTTCTGAAATTATTTTTAGGTTATTTAGGAAAGTCTGTCCCAGAACTTCTACTTAGTTGTTAAAATACAATTATACTCACACTCTGATGAGCAAGGCCCAGAGATATCCTCAGACAATGCCAATCTTTCTGTCACACCATAGAGGGAGTTGGATTTTGGCAAATGTTAATCACCTGGACAGTCAGGAACCTAATTCCAAGCCAAGGAGAACCTGCTTTGAGCAGTGAGTGTGAGAAAGAAGCAAGAAATATAAGGCCTCCTGAGCCGATACAGGCTGTCAAGGGACAATCTTAGTCAGGTTATGAAGAAATAGTCAGAGATTAGACTAGACTACAAAAAGGGATCTTATATTTAGGTAAAGGTTCAGGGTGGGAGTAATACCCAGACCACTACTGCACCCAACACTCATATCCTACCTCACCAACTGGCAGGCAGCAACTTGTTCAGATAGAAACTATCATATCCCAGGCTCTCCCATTTGCCTGTGGAGTTCTGCAGAGCTCCATCTGGTCATTCATCGTTTTCAACCTTTATTTGGAACCCTTGGGAGATATGCTTGTAGACAGCAACAATAAGAGCCACCAGTATGATGAAGACACTTGAAATCTCTCCAATCAGTGACTTATAGAGTCTCAAAGGTTGTTTTGAACGCATCCAAACCTGAATATCAGCAACCTACCTGATACCAAATCCCACAAAGAATGAATTCCTCATGTCTTCCAACAACACCAAACATTCTCTGATGCAACCCTGGCTCTCCAACTGAAATCTCATGGGCTTCACACCAGAACTGACAGACCCGGACAAATCCCTTGGATTAACCCTTGACTCAAACTTTTTACTCAAAGAGCACATTGGCAAGAAAACCAAAACTGCTTGGTGTTATCTCTGTTTCCTGCAAAAAGAGAAACGCTGTTCCCAGGAGAACTTCATACCAACCGTTGAAGTCCTAGTCTTCCCCCACCTAGATGGAGGTAACACCCTGCACAACGACATCCCAGAGACCACCCTTGCTCCACTGAAAAACATCCTTCAGGAAACAGCAGAGCTCACCAAAAGTGGAAGTAATCTGTCCACATCACTCCTGTGCTAAAGGATCTAGACTGGCTCCCCATGCAAACCCATATCATCTTCACCATCAGCTACATTGCTGACCAGGCCCTCTCCAGCACAACCCTATCTGCCAAGCTAACAAACTCACAGTATATGGAGGTCAAAGCTGTAGCAGAAGTTCCAACATCATCAGAGTAGAGACTAAACACTGTGGAAAGGAGCATAGGCACTTTAGGTAGGAGTGTTTCTGGTTCTGCAGCACCCCCAAACTAACTATGCTGGAGTTCAGGAGGTGATTAAACAAAAGAGATGCCTTTACACTTTGCTTTTTATCTTGTCAAACATGCTGTGAGTTCAAATATGCAGGTTGAATGTCAGGGTATGTCTTCTGACATATAGCAGCTTATGTGGGGATTGAGGTATACTTTATTTCTTTGAGTGCAAAGTGAGAGGATTTTGTAAAAGTGAGCAATGTGGCAATCTTGTCTGGGTGCAAGGAGTTTGAAAGGAAAGCATGTATAATGCCATTTTTTTCTAACACACAACAAAATGTAAAACCTTGTAAATGAACTACACAAATATTTCAAAATACATCAGCAGTTAGGAAAGCAAAGATGAAGCATGTTAAATAGCTTTGGCAGGTCAGCTGTATATTTATGCAAATTAAGGGGCAATTTCTATGGAAAATATGCTGTCTGTAAATGACAGCGTGCTATGACACCATGCATTAGTAATCTATTTGCGAATGTGTGCCCCAAAATACCCCACCAGCTACACCGTAAACCCTTACCACTCGCCTTCTGAATGGTAGGGCCTCCTTTGAATGACTGTATCTTTGTGCCTCACTTTTTATCATTCTGATGACCTCAGTGATGCAACATTAATGTCAGCACCCACACTGAAAGTGTTCCAGCATAGCTGGGAAGAAGAAAACAAGAGAATAAGCCATGATCTGGAACAGCATCCCCTCCATGATACAATTCAGGAACACAGTGTAAAATCAACTACTAAAGGAATACTACCTCAGATAGATGTCTTCTCACCCCTTTAACTCACTCTGCCTCCTCTCTCATATGTATCTTCATAGGGGCTTGGCCCGTGTACAGCGCTCCATTAATAGCTATTTAGTTCCACGCTTTAAAAATTCCAAAATATAAATACAACTCATAGAGGTCATATTGCAACCACACACCTCTCCAATCACACATTTAGGTTCGCCTGTAATCTCTCCACACTAGTGGCAGTTGTGCACTATCCAAATGCAGACAATGCAGTAAAAAGAACATTGCCTAGTGATGGCAAAGGATGCCACACTTTGTGAATGAGTTCCTACATAACTTTCCTCACATAATCAAGACAATACAGATTAAAGAAGAGGGGATTTGTGTCATGTATGGCTTCGTGAAGTTGCTGTATTATGTCAAAAACCTCAGATTACCTGCCATTGAGGGATTTCATACCAGCAGTATTTAGGTTCTGGGTCATCGGTTACCAAAGGATGGCAACCAACCTAGGGCATTTCTGAAACCAGAGTCCCTGGGAAATCCATGGTGTTGTGACTTGTGTGGATCCCGACACGTTTTCTTGCCCAGGATACATGGCAAAACACACAACTATCCTTAAAAACACAATTTCCTTATCATTGCAATGGAGGATGGTTCCTTTCCTGTGGGGGGCCCAGAACCCATTGAACTACACCAACCTGGAGCATTTCTGAAAACTAAAGACCCAGGGCAGTAGTTCTTAACCATTTGACTTATGTGGACCCTCACCTAATCATTACTGGAAGCCAGGGACGCCCAAGTAGTCATTACTGAAAGCTGCAACCCTGGCCTTAGCATTTTCGATGATTTGTACCGTAAAACAATATACCTAAAATACAGAAGCTAGCATTCATCAAACTACACACATGATGAAATATTTAATTCACAAACAAAAAAATAGAGTCCCTTCCTCCGGGTAGATTCTTAAATCATGAAATGCTATTTCCTATTTACTCATATACATGGTAAATTAAAGATAAGAGTTGAAGGAGTTAAGCCATGGGGTAAAGGTCTGTCATATCCAGGAAGCTGGTTTATCTTAGAAACTCCCTCATAGTTGAGGTTGACTCCGCTCCGATAGTACTATCTTAATAGGGTGTGTTGAAGGGGCCAATGATGAAGCATGCCACATTATGTGGGTGAGGCCTCCTCATCCAGTAATAATGGATTGACATATTGGGCTCCTAGGTTTTCTGGATTGGCATATTGAGCGCCCAGCTTTTCTGACTAGGTAGGAAAACAAATTCATCCTTCATAGGAAGTCCAGCATACCTTTTGTGTAGGGAAGTCGTGTGTCAAGACAGAGAAGGTGCGGTTGACTCTATTTCCTCAGTTTTTCTCTATGTAATAATACAGATCACTCACTCTCCCTGTGCATAAATAAATGTGTAACATAAACTGATGCTGGAGTAAAGCACTCTAATGCCTTTGAGCATGGTTTGTCTCTAAAAAAAATGGAAATAGTGGGTTACAGGGAAATTCTGTGATTTAACACAAATTTTGACATTTTCAGGACATTCTGTGTAAGAAAAAGAAGTGGGATACAAGCAGCCTTCACAACCTGGATTCACCGAATGTCTAGTCTTGATGTTTCAATGGTGCTTTTTGGGGTCTTTTCTGTCCCAATAGGCCCAGTGGCGGCACGCAGAGGGAGTGCTGCTGGGCGGTGAGGCGGGGCAGGGACGGGCAGGGTGGGGTAGTAGTGGAGTCGGACATACGACGGCCAGGAGTAAAGTAAGTAAATAAATAAATAAAACTATTTACCTTGCGCTCGCTGCATCGCCAACTCGGTGATGCAGCGAGTGCGAGGTAAACAATTGTATTTATTTATTTACTTTCTTTACACCTGACCGTCATATGTCCGACTCCACCCTGCCCGACCCTGACCCCCCCACACACCGCAGCACTCCCTCTGTGAGCCGCCACCGGATAGGCCCACTCACACAAGTGGGCTACCATTTGTTCTAAAGACGTGGGAATTTTAGGTGATGGGGCTTTTGTCATCCCCAAAAATTGCAGAACATTCCTGCACAGAAATGAGTGCACGTTCTGTGATTTTAATAAAGTTTCATGTTTGCTTGGCATTCTGGGTAAGAAAAGGTAGTGTGATCCGGGCAAGCCACAGCAAACTGTAATTCCCCTGAGTATCTAGTTTTAAGAAAGGTCTAGGGTTGGTAAGTTACCCCTGGTGCCTACCAGCTCTAGGACACTTGCCACATTCCTAGAATGATTGTAAATCACGAAAAAATTTGACTTTTCCAAGGTGCAGAGTCATTCATAAGTAGGCTGCCATTTCTATCCTAGAAGTGTGAATACTCTCCTCACAGAAATGTAAGAAAATGCTGTGGTTTTTTTCAAAGCTTGCTATTTGCAGGGTACTCTAGACTCGACAAATTAGTGGGAGCTATGCAAACCACCCCACAATCGACTTCCACAGATACCTAGTCTAAAAAATGTCTATAGTTGGGAGTAGGCCAAACCCGGGCCCAAGGACAGCACACAACTAGCACCACCATACTGTGTCTTATCCACACATCATTTCCTCTGTTCACATGGCAGCATTTTTAGTTCTTTCCTGTCCTGTGGGATAGGCGTACTTACACATGTTGGGTACTGTTTTCAAAGCAAACATGGCTCTTAAATACTACGTTATCAGACTCCAAGACGAGGTGGAAAGTTCACGTGATAACTCATGCAATTCCCCAGTCCTTTCTTTTGAAGCTGCGAAATAGGTACCCTACACCAAAATTGCTTTCAACCATGATGCAAGGCAATAAACAAATATCCTTTCTTGAATCTGCTTCACCATATAACTTTAACATTCTTGAATGTAAATTCTATTTTTGATTTAATTGGTTCTTTCATTTTGTGAGCCGGGGAGCCGCTCCTGTGCTCTCTGCCCGGTCAGTTTCTAAGGCAGTCAATGTCCTTACAGGAAACAGAGGTGAAGGTTCCCCGCTCCCGCCGTCCAGAATGCAGACGAGGGACCGGGGAAGAATCTTAATCGCGTCATTAAACATCTGCCATTTAGAATATGTGTTTGCAGCGTCTCCGCGGGAAGAGCTACGGCACGTGTTTCAGAATTCCAACTCCCAGGATTCCTACCACCTTCAGATTGCCCTGGCGGCTTCCTTCCCTCGCCGCGCGCTATGGTCGCTTCTTTTCACCTGAGCACGTATCCGAAGCAAGAGGCAAACCTGAATGTCCGCTCTTTGTTGTTTTATTAAAGACCTCCCAGCTGTTCTCTTGACACGCCGGCGTGCCTCACGGGTCCCCTATCTCCTTTCATCCTAATATTTATATCAAACTGAACGGCGTAATCCTGTATACTTCGTGCCCTTTGGTCATCGGAAATGTTTTTCACTGGAGGGAGGAAGAAGCGGAAGCAAGGTAAGGGGTGGGGGAAGAGGAAGGGGATATATGGGAAGGAAGGGTAGAAGGCAACAAAAGTTGAAGAAAAAAGGTACAAGCGAAGGAAAGGAAGAGGGAAGGGAAGAGAAAAAGACAAAGGAAGAACCAAAGGAAGGAAAGGACCATAGGCAGAAGAGAGGAAGTAGAGAAAATGGAAACAAATAAAGAAGCATGACCATCTGGCATCTTGGGTGCATAGAATAGGGAATAGAAAAGAAAATATAAGACCAGTACAGAAAAGAAGTATGGAGCACATGGGTTAAATACTAAATTATTGTTAGGCACAGCGTAATCAAAGCAATACACCCTGTAGGCGGGTGCACCTTTTCGTGTGCCATACATTTCAAACTGAACATTCCTCTTGACATTGCTGCTGGTGGCTCGCAGCCCACTCTGGAATGCCCGCGAGTACTTGCCTGCCTTCACTTAACAAAAGAGGATGGCGGTCCAGATAATCTGAGCAATTTCTCTTTTCAAATAAATAAGCAAACGTTCTAGTTATCGGTGAGTAACATTATGTACTTATATGTTCAAGTGGAAACTGAAAAATGTCATTCTTAGGACGAATGAACTTCACCATAATCAGACAAGCTTAGGAAAAATACGATTCTCAGCAGTGATCTGTGCTTAAATGCTGCTGAGTTTCTACAAGCTCACGTCTTCTGCCCTAGTCAGGTGTAGTAAGCGCTATATACACGCAATTTAAATCAGTGAAAAAACATCGGCAATGTTGAGTATATAATTTTGAGTATATGTGCACAAGAACAAACCCTCCTTCCCAGAAATAAAAAAAATCGGATCATGCTTTCCTAATGATTCACAGCAGCCCCCTTCTCCCTTGACCTGGGGGGTTTCCCTAATTTACTAAGGATCTCAACAATTGTGATTTTAATCGTTGAATTCACTAAAATGGATATATAGACCCAGACTCCATGAAAAACAGCAACATGACCCAGGGCTGAAGAAAACTAATAATTGTTATTTACAGTGCTTAGAAACGACAGGGTTGCAATATGAAGCGCTATATGAACACAGGTATTAACTTTCCTCAAACCAGTCTGAAATGTGCTGCCGGTGCTTGAATGGTGCGCTGTGCAGGCCAGGTCTCGTTCTCCCTATCTTGGACCCCCCCCCTGCCTTTGGTCTAGTCCTGGGCAGCTTGGCAGCTCTAAGCCTCTCATTGCCCCTGCTTGGGAGGGCGCTGGCACTGCAGGCCTTTCAGACTCTCTGAAAGACGGGCGAGTCACGGAGGACTGCAGCTGGGATTCGTCATGCCCCAGGGTCCCATAAACCATGCGTCCACCATACCTGTTCCAGGAGTTAGCTCCCGCAGTCGCGCGCACGTCTGTCCTGGAGTCTCGGTGGGGCTCTTCTCTTTCACTTGCTCCAGTTTTGTTGACTTGAGGGGGCGCTTCCGTGCTCTGGTTGCTGCGCCGGTTGTCACTGTCTGTCAGATGCTCGCTTGGGACGTGTCCTGCGGGTCCCTGCGACGCGCCGGAGCCGAGCAGCGGTGCCTGCCGTGCCTGTCGGTGAGTTTAGTGGGGTTTTAAGACCGTGTTTGAGCCGAGCTGCTCTCTCGCACCTGTCTGACCTCGGCGTGCTGCTGAGCGGCTGCTGTGCAGTGCCGAGCAGGGCTATCCCTCGTCTGCCAGGGCTCAGTGCAGCGCTCTCCCGTGCGCTCTTGAACTAGCGCTGAGGGGTGCTGCCCACGCCTGCTTGCGCACAGTGCAGTGACGCTCTCAGTCCAGATGTGATACCCGCGGCGGTCATTCTTGTCTGCGCTCTCCTGTACTACAGATGAGCATTACGGCTCAGCCGAACACCAGCTGCTATGCTAGTTATTTCCCCCTCCCCCGTGGCGCTATCCCCTTCCTATAGGAGATCTGGGTTGCTCCTAAATAGCGCACTGATTGCGACGTTTCACTGTCGTGTACTTGATTATAGTTGCTATAAGCGTTTCATAGTTCAATGTAGCTCTAAACTACAGCTGAAAGCGAAACATTATTTTTAAAGCACGTCGGAGCTCTGTGCAGCACTGGAACAGTACCGAGAGCGTACTCAGTGCAGCCCTGGGTGGAAGTTGAGCCTGTCCGCACTCAGTGCAGCTCTGGACTAGCTGAGAGCTCAGAGCAGCTCTAAGCCAGAAATAAATAATGCGGTTGAATGCCTGTCAAAGTACATTCCAGCGCTAGAGTGGGGCCGAGAGCTTAGTGCAGCACCGTGTGAGAGTTAAGCAATGAGGTTCAAATCCTCACAGAGATCAGTGCAGCTCTAGGCGAGAGCTGAACAAAGCGGCTCAAAGCCTTTGGGAACGCAGTGCAGCACAGGGATATGAGTTGAGCAATGCGGGTCAAAGTCTGTCGCATTCAGTGCAGCCCTGGACTGGCCCTGAGAGCTCAGAGCAGTTCTAGGCGAGGATTGAATAAAGTGGTTCGAAGCCTGTTAAATCTCAGCGCAGCGCTGAGCTATAGATACACAATGCTGCTCGAAGCCTGCCGGGGCTCTGTGCTCAACTTTCACGCACTGCAGCACTGCCTATTGCTTGAGTTAGTGCTATACAGCACAGAGCCTGCCAGAGCTGAGTGCTGCTCTGATTGGAGCTGAGCAATGCTACTTAAAGACTTTTAGAGCTCTATGTGGCTCTGGCCTAGTGCTGAGATTTCAGTGCAGCTCTGGGAGAGAGCTGAGCTATACAGCTCAAAGCCTTTTAGAATTCAGCATACCATTACCTTCCTCGTCCCTCTTCCTCGTCCCAATCCTCACACAATGAGATTCCAGCTCCACCGTCATTGATTTACCTTATATTAGTAAAAAATTCAATTGCCCCTCCTAACATGGCTGTCACAGCACTTCCAGTTCTGTGACTCCAAAAAGGGAGGAGCTATCTCTGAACCCGCATCAGCATCTCTAGATAAGGTGGCAGAGCCATTTCCTTCACGGCCCCCACTGCCTGGAATCCACTTCCTCTCCATCTCCTCTGTTGCTCGGACTTCACCAAAATTAAGAACATGCTGAAAACTTGGCTGTTTTAAATTCTGGATGTTGGTTCTGTGCTGGCCGAGCGCCGAGATATACCTTCAGGTATGATTTGTTGCTTTTTATCAACTTAAAATAACATAACACAACAACACAACCTATTTATACCAAAGTAACTGGGAAGCAATTTTTTAAAAAAGATATCTTAAACCACTGGAAGGGGTGGAAAGGAAAGTTAAGACTGTGACGAGCAAGACTATGGGCATGATTGCGAGTTATGCAGTCCAACTGCCCGAAAACCACAGCCGCCAGGACAACGCAGTGCTGGCGTGGCGGTTTTTCGACTGCTGTATTACGAGTTGATCGCGGTGCCTGCAGTGTTGCTGCAGTGGTCTTGCGGTGGTGGTGAGTACTTTTCCATAAGTATCAATGCATGTTTCAGTATTTCGACTGCATATGTGTTGATCGCACACATTTGCATGATACATGTGGAAAAAAACCACCTGTCCATTGCCGGAGTCTGACCCATATATAGGCAGTCCTGGCTTTGGTTGAAAAAGGATTTACCTGTAGATTGCCACATACAAGGTCCTATTCCTCTGGGTGAAGATGCTGCTGTGAAGGGGGTACATGGAGAAAGTGATCCACGTTAACTGCTGCTGGAAACACAGGAAAGGGATGAGTATTGTATTGTATTGTATTGCAATTGCATTTATAGAGCACTTACTACCCCTGACAAGGCGTCAAAGTGCTTTTTCAACAAGTAGCACGCTACTCAAACCCATAAAGGATTAGTGTTGAATTAGTATAGTAAAATATGAAAGTAATTTGAGTGGTGGATAGGTCAGTCAGTTATTTGTATTCAGAAGGATAGCAGAAGGATAGAAGAGGGAAAAAAGGTTTGTATTTATATAGCGCTTGTTACCCCTGATGGGGTGTTGAAGCGCTTTTTTGGCAAGTAGCACGCTACTCTGGAACCCATAAAGGAGTAGTGGTGAATTAGTATGGTGAAATATGCAAGTAATTTGAGTGGTGGATATTAGTCAATTATTTGGATTGAGAAGGATAGCGGAGGGATGGAAGAGGGAAAAAGGTTTGCTTTTATATAGCGCTTACTACCCCTGATGAGGCGTCAAAGCCCTTTTTTGGTGAGTAGCACGCTACTCCGGAACCCATAAAGGAGTAGTGGTGAATTAGTATAGTGAAATATGCAAGTAATTTGAGTGGTGGATATTATTCAGTTATTTGGATTGAGAAGGGTAGCGGAGGGATGGAAGAGGGAAAAAGGTTCGCTTTTATATAGCGCTTACTCCCCCTGACGAGGCGTCAAAGCACTTTTTCGGTGAGTAGCACTACTCCGGAACTCATAAAGGATTAGTGTTGAATTAGCAAAGTGAAATATGAAAGTAATTTGAGCGGTGGATAGGTTAGTCAGGTATTTGGATTCAGAAGGGTAGCGGAAGGATAGAAGAGGGAAAAACTGTTTGTAATTATATAGTGCTTGTTACCCCTGGTGGGGTGTTGAAGCCCTTTTTTGGCAAGTAGCACGCTACTCTGGAACCCATAAAGGATTAGTGGTGAATTAGTATAGTGAAATATGCAAGTAATTTGAGTGGTGGAAATTCGTCAGTTATTGGGATTGAGAAGGATAGCGGAGGGATGTAAGAGGGAAAAGGGTTTGCATTTGTATAGCACTTATTACCCCTGATGAGGCATCAAAGCGCTTTTTCTGCGAGTAGCACGCTACTCTGGAACCCTTAAAGCATTAGTGTTGAATTAGTATAGTGAAATATGAAAGTAATTTGAGTGGTGGATATGTTAGTCAGTTATTTGATGTGCATTAATAGTGCGACAAGGTACTAGTTTGTGACACAAAACACAGCAAATACCGTTTCTGGGATTCCCCTTTTTCTCAGACTCGCTTGATGGATCACCCTGAAACTTTCGATGTATGCACCTCCAAATCTTTAGTTTCTACTGACATTTAGACAGCGGTCCCAGCACCGCGGTCAGCTCATAGAAAAGCTAAATTGTAATACGGATGGCGTAGTAGCTCCTCTGTACTACCCTATGGCAGCTGCTTTCCCCCGACCCCAAGCTTGGCTGTCAGAGGAATGCTAGCAGAGTCTGCGGGTTCAGCTGCGGTCTGTGCAAAGGCAATCAGACCAACGCATAATACAACAGTCGGACCGTCGAGCTCACAGTGCTAGGACAGCGATCGTGGGTACGGGAGTCCACAGATAAGGCCCTATGAAAGGGAGTAATGAAGATTACCGGTAAGCAGGGCTGGACCGGGAACCAAAATCAGTCCCGGCAAACTGCTCGTACACCCCCGGGGGGGAAGGTTGCCACCGAGCTGTTTGCAAGGGCAGGTTACGGCCAATGTTGTTAAAGGGGGCTGATATCGCCCACCCTGGTCACAAAAACGGACCCCTAGGGGCCCAAAACCGGCTCCCAACCTGCCGGCTCACCGGGGAAACGCCAGGTGCCCGCTATGGCCCTGCTAGTAAGTAATCCAAACATTACCTTCCTTATCCATCTTTATCATACCAGTGCTAGCAAATGAGCTTCTAGCTCCATTGTCAAAGATTACCAGTAAGTAATCCAAGCCGTACCTTCCTCTTCCATCTTCCTATTCCCGGTTATCATGAAATGAGGCATATACAAGTTGAGTAAAAATTCCTAATTCTGACCCATCTACTTAATGTAGAGCTACAAGGAAGATGAACCTCATTAGCTAAACCAAAGGTGACAAATAACGAATCAACCTGTCTGAAAGAGGAAGTTCTTTGGAGGTAAATAGAGAGAGCTCAGTGGAGACCAAACAAATGCCATGACTTTTCCTGATTAGAAGAAGGACAGGGATAAAAAAGCAGAGCTAGATCCTGATAGAGGTGAAAAGAAGGCTACATTTTGGGCAAAAGGCAGGACCAGGTCTTAAGACAACATTAGCTTAAAAAAAACGCCTAAAATGTTAATGAGGAACAAGGTCCCCAATTTCTTCTAATCAGTGGCCTGAAGAGATGAACACCATGAAAAAAAACCTTAAGAGTTAAGAACTTTAAGGAAACTGTTTTAAGGTGCTCAAAGTGAGCCTCTTGAAGAACCTTGAGCACCAGAGGCGAATTTCCGAAAGATTCATGATTGTGAACAACTAGCTTTCTGAAATGAAAATGTCAAAGAAGTCTAGCCAATAGTTAATAACAATCCAAAATTGATGAACTCTTTATAGCCCTGATGGGTACCAATTGATTCTCTACAAAAGAGGAACCAGGAGCATTAAAGGTCCAGCACACATGCAACTTGTAATAATGGACTATATGAAGTGGAGTGTGCTGTTCCTCTTCCAGATACATTAGAGTCTACAGTTCTAGGGGAAGGAATACGCTCCAAAAGGAGCACTGGTCCTTAAACACCCAAAATAGTGTCTTGCTTTATCAGTGGGCTAGCTCCTTGTCGGGCTGGTGCTGCAATGCCTGAATTGAGGTGAATTGAGTGTGTGTGTGCTCAAAGTATATGTTGAGTGGTAATGAAAAGTGAGTTAAAATAGGTCTAGTGATACTCAGGGTCAATGTATTTAATGTTTGAGCTCACTAACCTAAATAAAATGATCTGTGCTGACTTAGGATATAATGGTCCAAGTTAGCCTTGTGAATAGATTAGTCTAAATGGTCACCATGTTTCTCACCTAATTCTGTTAAGAGCGATCATGAGGCAATTCTTCAGGACCCAAAATAGAAACGTATACTACACAGTGACTGGAATCCATAGGAACACGTACAATAGTTGGAATAATCAGTAACACTACAAATCAAGTGGTAATCATTGTACCTTGAGATAAATCAAAACTGCCGGGAACACAAAGACAAGCAAACATTACATATAGATTTTGACTCACAAGTAAACAATTTTGTACATAGTTGCATGCAAAATGAATCACAACTTCATGCCCCAAGTGACATGAATACTGACACCTCCATCCATTCATAATGTGGTGCTAGAGACTTGGTTGCATTTGCATGAAGTGTTAGGTATACTGAAAGAATAGCTTCAACCTACCCAATTAAGGTATTAAGTAAAGCCTCATGAGCGAAAAGCAGAGGGAACGCCTAATAGCCCTAAACAAAACAGAAAAAGTGTGTGACATGGACACGTCTTACTTTGGGCCTGGGGATAAATCCTAGTACCATGTTTCCATACTTACTTGGATGCAGAGTGGCGTCTACTGTGAGACCTACCCTCGCTTGGAGAGAAGCGAGTCAATGGGAGTGGAGTGCTTTTTAATGTGGCAGCAGCGAGCATGCATTTGGATGCCTCAGCACTGATTCTGAAGGCTGGAGCGTCCCAGTCACCATGTTGGAGCAGAGAGTATCGCTTATATTCAATATTCTCGTTATATAGGGGAAAGATGTCTGAAAATGTAGGACAGCAGAATAAGTGTAACTGAACAACAAAGTTATTATTATGTCCACCGGCTTCTACGTATGAAACGCTAGTTATATTCACAGAGAGTAGATGATGGATTATAGCATTCTATGAATGTAGTTATCACATTGTCTAAGAGCTAAATAGTGCAAAAGATGAAAAGGTAGAGGGAGAAAGATTATCTGTAAAGCCCACTCAAAAGTGTAGGGAGAGTATTGTATAGAGAGGCATGATGTGTGTTAATTCACATCATACTTCCCTCAAAAACAAACTGATAGTGTACCAATCAGGTGGGGTGTAGTAAATGTTGAGTTCCACCCATGGTATGTCATCATTGAGGCCCACAATATGTGTAGAAAGACAATAAATTCAGTTTTGTTCTTTTTTGCACAGAGCGTTTTGTCTCAAACGTTGATGGGCTTCTACTACAGTCCATTTAGCGTCATCAGAAAAGTGACACACAGTGAGAAATTGGGTGATCATTTTTGTGCTGGATTTTGTCCACTTTATGTTACTGCAGTGCACAGTAATTCTCCCTTTTACTGCTTTGGTGGTCATGCCTGTATATTTCATTTGGCATGGGCCAGTAATGATGTATATACAAATGCGTGTGTTTTTTCTGTGCCCACATAAAGGTTTGGTTCAACTGGATTACTTTGGTTGCTGCTGTGAAGGGACATACATTACATGATCCATAGGAAAAATGTCCCTCTACTGGTGAGAGGTCCCACAGTGACCTTTGTGTCAGTGCTGTAAGCTTTTTTGGTCTGGTGTGGATAAGGATATCCTTCAAATTAGCAGTCCATTTGTATGCAAACCTTGGTGGAGGTAATGTGATGTTGCCTGTTTGCAGAATTGTCCAATGTTTCCTAATGATTCTTTGGATGGTGTTAGAAGTAGGGGTGGGTGGAATTTGCGGAGTTGCGCTTTGCAAAGCTCCGCGAAACGGTAAAAAATCTCCGCGAACATGCAGAAATTCCGCGAACACACGGAATTGCTTGTTCGCTATGCTTTTTTCCTGTTCGCGATCGCTGTTTGCGTGCTCGGAGGGTAATATCTCGCGAACACGCATTTTTAGAACGCGAACAAGCAAAAAATTCCATAAAGCCGCGAAACGCAGAATTTTGGCCAATTCCGCATTCTCCGCAGAACGCGAAATTACCCAAATTCCGCGAGCGGAATGGAATTTACCGCCCAGGCCTAGTTAGAAGGTCCTTCTCCAGATGGATACATATGAGCATAATTAGAATATTGAGCCAAGAGGCTTACCTGGTGCAGGTCTCTCAGGAGCAGGGCTGAAACAAATTTCTGACTATCACATTGTGGCAATGCAAAAAATTTGGGCTTCTGATGCTTCTTTTCACTTGGATGGGTTTCTCTTGTTTGTTAACTTAGCGAAACCCTCAACTCCATGAGAAAACTTGTTACTGATAACGCTTCCGGTATTCAAAGTTTTCAAGATGAAGACACACCAGAGAAAGAAGTTCTGAGTGCATTCCAGAGGCTCTGTGAGCAGGTGGTAAAAAAATCTCGCAATCCTGACTAGAGAAAATAAAATAGGATGATAGCCCTAAAACAGAGTCCAGACGATGTTGTCAAGATTGTGGCTTCCAGGAAAGCATATAAAGGGGCGATGAAGGCATGTAAACAAGAAATTCAGGAAAAGGCATGGAACAACCTCATACTGAGAAGTGTGTTAAATAACAGCCCACAGTTTCGGGAGATGGTGAACAGGCTAATTTTTGCGGGGTCTTGGTCTAAAGTTATAGATTGCATCATTTACCCAGTAGCGTGGGTGAGTCATTTCCAGGGCATGTATGGCTTGGAAATGCTATAGAATTCTAACCTTATTCAGGTCAACCCAAAATAAAATGTTACTTTAACTTTCTGGGGAGAGGAGATACCTGACACTGTCTAGTCATAGTCCCGATATTCAAAATGGGTCGAGAGCAGAGCCACATTGTTACTGGCCAATATCATTAATTGACATTTTTGGGGAGGGCTGTCCTAGCAAGATTTAATGAGTGGTTGGAGCAAAATAACATTTTATCCAACCCCCAATATAGATTTAGGTTTGGGAAAGGAACTGCCAACCAATTTGTAAATCTTCAATTGATTATTAGTAAATTCACAGTGGCCAAAAAGAATAAACTCTATTAAGCATTCATGGACCTTATGGTAGCCTTTGACAGAGTAAATAGATCTAAACTCTGGGGAATACTCATTGAGCTGGACATGAATAAGAACACAGTGAATTTCCTATTAGAACTTCATCTGGATTTAAGTGCAGTAGTTAGGTATAATTCTGATGGAAGTCTTCGGCCCTAGCGAAGGTGCATAGAGGGGTGACACAAGGGTGCATCTTGGCTTCATTATTATTCAACCTCTATGTTAACAACTTGGGAACAGTCTTCAATGCAGCCTGTTAGGACATCCCTCAGGCAGTTCCTTTTTTCCCCCATATTATTAGATGCGGATGATGCTATGCTCATGTTTACACTGTGTCTGCAGTAGGTGTCACAGTATGTGCTGCAGCTCACTGGTGGCATTGAGTTTACAGACCCCAGGTACACTCTTTTACCATATATTAAGGACATGTAGGTAAGTTAAATATGTCAATTAGGGGCATTCCAATTTCAGCACATTGAAAAGTGGAATGTAAGCACTATACCACTGGTAAGCAGAGGTAAATTGCACAGAGTTCTACGGCTTAAAAAACAGCCAATACAAAATTATGGTGGTACACCACACAAAAAATCATCATTTCCAACAGTGACATACCTGGTGCCAACACTGTTAACAGTGAAATGAATTGAGGAACACAGAGGGATTCATTTGTGATCCCTCTCTTACAATTAATTGGACTGTCAAATTATGGAGGACGTGTGGAGCATTCTGGCTGAATGCAAATTCATCACTAGGTAGCAAAGTAAAGTGCCTGACCAGAGCCGTGCCAAAGCCAAAGTCAAATTTAAACAAAGGGCAATGACATTTTGGCTTGGATCCAACTAATGGTGCCTGTCCATGGCCTGCCAACAGGTCACTACAGAATTCATAATTCCCCTCTTACCTTTGACTTAGTACTTTTTCAATGTTGACAATCAATACTACTTACAGATTAAAGGTAGATCGATAGTAGACATTTTTGCTCCCAACTTTACAATTCTGTGTATGACCTTTGTTGAATCAAACGTTGTGACCATTACAAATCCCTTCTGACAACATATATCTTGTTGGAAACATTAAATAGACAACATTTTCCTCATATGAGAATCCCCACAGTAGCTCATGTCGGTCTTCTGGAAATGGTAAAAATGAATTGCAAAGGATTGCATTTCACCATGCACGACGACAATTCAGAGATAGCATTTCTAGATTCACTGGGAAGGTTGAAGATGATTATTTATACACATTGATCAGAAAACTAGCTGAGAGAAACACTCTTCTCTCTTATTCCAGCTATCACCCGTGATCACTCAGAGGCTTTTTATTGTATGGCCTTTTTCTAAAATCAGGCAAAAATTGTATATTTGAGACAGACTTCTTCAGAGAAGCAGCCATTTCATCTCAGAAACTCATATAGAGAGGTTATCCAAAATGCCTAGTCTACCGTTTAATGTAAAGAGCATGGTATTACCTAGAGGTTGAAATACTTACCCCCAGTTAAAAGAAAGTCAACAAGGAATTGGTCTATGTCACAACTTTCTCACCTGCCTTCAATAACATTTACTACTTAAACTCCAACCCAAGCAATGTAGGAAAGTGGGTTTCTGTTGCAGTAACCCCCCCATTTTTTGCCAGACTACTGATGCACTTTTTCTTGGTGTGCCCTGGGTCCCTGCCAATCAGGTTCCCAGGGCCTGTGCTCTTTCTCCAAAACTAACCCAATTGACATCTGTGGCCACAGGTCAGCCTCTGATAAATGGTACCACAGGTACCCAGAGCACTGTGACTAAGGAAGACCTCTAAGGGCTGCAGCCCTGATTGTGCCACCCTTAGAGACCCTGTACCTGTACACACACACACACTGCCTTTGCAGGCTGCGTGTTTTGGTGCAGAACAAAGTGAAGAGTCGACATGGAACACATCCCTGTGTGCCATGCCTACAACCCACTGCCCTTGCATAGATCAGTCACCCCTCTAGCTGGGTGCCCTATGCCAGTGGTGAGGGTACAGGTACATGAGCCCTGTACCCCAACAGTGTCTAAGTCCATTCTTAGACATTGTAAGTGCAGTGCTGCCATGAAGAGTATATGGTGCTGGGAGCTTCTAATTACGAACTCCACAACACCATAATGGCTACACTGAAAACTGAGAAGTTTGGTATCAAACTTCTCGGCATATTAAACCCACACTGGTGTCAGTGTGGGATTTAATGAAAAATGGACACAGAAGGCATCTCAGAGATGCCCCCTGAAAACGAACCCACCACTAGTGTCCAGGTTGAGTGGCTGCTTTCAGCTGCCACCACCGGACATGTTTCTGGACCCCTGGGTCGAGAGCCTGCTGCTCTCTGGGGCCTGAAACAATGCACATCCTGGGACGAGGTGCCAAGCCTCCTCCCCTAGGATGGGCAGAGTTCACGAAGGGGAAGCTTCAAAGGCATTCTGCCGTTGTGAGCCTTCCCAGGCCATTTGCTGCTTCCAGCAACTTGTCCCCACTGGTTCAACACCCTCTTTGGGCGGGAGAACCGGCGGGAAAAACAAGTGAGGGAGAGAGGTGTGCCCACCTCTGTCAACTCCACCCCTCAGGTGGGGGACGTGAGGTGAAGCACAACTCCAAGTCCCAGCTATCTTGAGGATGGGGGGACCCAACCAACCAGGGACAGGATGCTGCCCCCCTTCCACTGGAGGGTGGCACAATAGGGGGTGTACCCACCCCAGGGAAGGGACCCATTGGTCCCTGCCCTTTACCTACCTGTAACACCCCTAAATCTAGTATTTAGGGGGCACCCTGAACCTTGCTTCCTCAGATCCAGAAATGACAAGAAGAAAAGAAGAAAAAGGACTGAATAGCCGTGCAGCCAGCTATCAAGAGGAAGATGCCCATTGACTTGGCCCCAGCCCTACCGGCCTGTCTCCCTTCGAACCTGCTCCTGCGAAATCCCGATGTGTCCTGCAGTCACAAACCTCAAAAACCCCAGAGGACCTGCCTGCCTTCACTTCCAAAGACTGCTTCTCCCGTGAACACCGGATCTGTTAAACTGAACCTCTGGCAGCAGCCGGAGACTGCAAAACTATGCACCCGCAAAACCCGGCCCGAGCTGGAGTGGAAAAACACCACAAGGAGGTCACCCCGGGGATCCTGACCCGAGATCCGGTGACCCCTGACCTGCCTCAAGGCTCCAGCTGTAACCATGCAGCCTAAATCCAGAAGGCCCCCCTGACCACGACCCGGAGCTAGTAAGAGGATCCGACCCCAAAAGACACCCTTGCACCTGACACCCCAGGGCCTTGTGTGCCCAAACCAATGGTGCCTAACCAACCCCTAACTTCCTAACTTACCTCTCGAAGTGGTGGTCGCACCCAGAAGTCCTTCGTCTCCCTGCCTGCAGTGCTTTTGCAAACCGGAGGTTCTACATTGAAAACAATAGGGCACCCGACCTCGAAACAGCACCCTGCACCCGGCCGGGGTGCACCTTTTGTGCTACTTTGTTTCCCCATTTGCCCTGACCTACACCCTAGGAGCTTTGCTCCCACTACCCAGTGGCCTGCTTTCCAGCAGCCACCAACCGGAGGCCCCCTATCACCAACTGGATAACATTAGGCCTAAAATCTCTGCACCTGACCACCCTAATGTCACTGAGGGTGCAACAAGAGTGCATCACTGACCCTGGGGGACCCCTGAGTCTAACCCCAGAACCTTAACTCCCACAGTCAATAACTTACCTGTGAACCGATAACTTGTTTTTCCTCCATTGGATAATATTGACAATTTTCTCCCAAAAAGTTTCAGTGTAGAGTTTTGAAATCTAAAATTATTCTTTAGAAATCGTACGAATAACCAAAACGTATTTACTTACCTGTTTGCAGGAAATGTCCCAGTGCTGAATCAAGGTATCCAGCACTGAGTTAGAAAAGTAATGTAAAAAGTAACTTACCTGTAATGTACTGAAAAAGCCTACTCATTTCAATGTACTGTATTTGCTAAGTATTGCAACCTACTGCATCCCCTGTAAATCAAAGTACAATTCCTATTGTATTTTCAAACTGTTATACAATCAGCAACTTATTACTGTAAAGTACTTAATGCTTACCTGTGCCAGGCTTGCTTGGTGCTAAAAATAAAACACCAGTATATTTGTTTTATACAAAAACAATTGGCCTAGAGTTCAGTGCTTGAGTGTGTGAATTAATTTGCTGACTGAGTGTGTACATCAAATGCTTAAGACTGTCCTCTGACTGCCTTACTGCTCGACCACTCTACCACAAATAGAGAGTAAGGTTCGATTTAACTTTAACCTCTGCCTACCGCTGGGGTCACCTGGACTCTATACACACTGTACCTCATTTTGGTGTAGTATATATAGAGCCAGTTTCCTACAAGCAACAACAGGGAAATTATTTTACTTCGGAGGAGTTAGATTTACTATTTTGACTCCAAACTGAGCAACAGTAGAGAATGAGTTGGACTTTGGAGAAGACAGATTTACTATCCCCACTTCAATATAAAAAACAGTAGGTTACGTTTAAGATTTTGGAGAGGTCAGAATTACTATTCCCACTACAGACTGAGCAACAGTAAGCAAAGTGTGGGACATTGGAGGGGTAAGATGTACTATTCCCAATATACCCTAAGCAATCTTTGAGAAACTGTTGAACTTTGGAGAGGTCATATGTACTACTCCCTCTCCGGTCCACACAACAAGGGAGAAAGTGTTGGACTTGTATCACCTTTACTGTTCCAAATACTAAGTAATGAAAACATTACAAAGAATGAAAGTAAAAAAATTAGAATAGAGTAGTAAAAGCTATTAACACAAAAAACTAAAGACAATATTGTAATTTCAACAATATATAGCAATATAAATGCAATTTTAAACCACATTAAAAAATAATAATAAAACATCAATAAAACACTTTGAAAAATAAAACAAAAAATACAAAATATAAACACTGCATGATAGAAAACATATTTAAAAATGTGTACTTATAAATTCAAAATTAAAAAACAAAAAAGTTTAAAGACAATTAACATAATTCTTAAATTATTTTTGAAAATAATAGGGAATAAATAATACTTGCATTCAAGCAAAACAACCCACCCAAAAAATGTAATAAATAGCTCTTATAGTTTATCAAATATAATACACTCAAACAAAATATTAAAAGAATTAAATAACACAAATATATATTTAAAAAGTATACTAAACAATTAAACATCCATAAAATAATTCCCCAAATATTTTAAATAATATGCATATTGGCAAACAAATTAACCAATCAAAAATTAAATAATGAATTCAAACATTAAACATGTATTTTATATTTGTGATATACATTCTGGTTTATGCCCCCACAAACCCCAAAACAAATCAAATACTTTAAAAATAATATTTGAAAAATCCTAAACATTTATGCTATACAAAATGCACAAAAACATTAGACTAAAAATAAGAATTAACAAAAAATATAACATTCAATCCAACACTACATAAAACATTACTCTTGCTATAAATTCATTCATTAAAATAATTAATCCAATCAACCAATCAATACTCAATTAAATGAATAATAAAACTTAATTAATTAATTAGTAACAATTTGCAAAATATTATAAGATATATATTTTTGAAACACTACCCTTCCTATTCCCCTACAAACCAAATAACCCACTAATAAATTAAAAACAAATTTGACTAAAAATAATTTTTAAATCTATTCGAAACCCAAAGAAATATAGCTTACTTTCTGCATTAGGATACCCTTGTCGGTGTTTGTGCACTTTACAAATACACATACCATAACTAAACAATGAGTTATAAACCTAAAACTAATAAAACATTACATAAAATAAAAAAGATGTACAACAGTATTACATAAAACAATTTTAAATACTTCAATATTTTTTAACACAGTAAAAAATATATTCTTACTTGTGATATTATGTTCCATAATATTATTGTCATCACAATATTAGTTTAATTTAGTTTACTACAATATTTGTATAACAATATTAAGGTTGTACACCGTATGGGGAAAAGTGTGAGATCGTGGGTTATTGGTTGCTTTCCATATTCTATAATGTGTCAGTAGTTGTTTTTGTACATCAATATGATGTTCTATTTACCACTGTGCATCTAAGAGTCTTATTATGTTTTTATAAATTTACATTTGAGTTCTGCCAGTCCAAGGGAAGCACTTTGTTGGAAATCTCTTAGAGCAATTGGTGGAATGAATTACCCCCAGGTCCCTTATGTCCTCGTCCCATTCATAACTATATGGAGATAACCATCTCCCGACAGAAAAAAGACTAAAAGAATGCTGGGACACTAACCCCGCCCCTTCCACTGGGAGTACATAAGGGGGACTTACCCAGCATTCCCCCTGTTCTTTTTTTCTGTCTGTCGACAGAATCTGGATGTGGATGCTGGTGCTGCTCCTCCTGGGCTTGAGTGGCTTCTTCTCCTGTTATACCCCATCTGGCTGCCTGGCTGTGCGGTTGGGGTGTCTGGTTCCTTGCCTCCCGGCCTGCTGGGCTTGCTGGGAGGCTTGGTTGTCGGCCGGCTCTTTGTCTTCCCTGCATGAGCATTCCTGACGGCCCTTTGCAGCTGGTGTGCCGGTCTCCCGGGTCCTTCCGGGTTGCTGGCTCGTCTTCCTGTGGCTTGGCTGGGTGGATGTCAAGCTTTTTTCCCTGCCTTCCTGTTTCCCCCCCAGCCTTGTGGGGGTGTGTTTGCTGCTTTGGGCTGACGGTGGCTTCGTGTGGAAGGTGGAAGGGGGAGCCTTTTTGCTGTATAGCCCCCCCAGGTGAGTCCCGCATAGCGGTTTGTTTGTATCTGCTTTTCTCCGTTTCGGGCTGGAAGGGGCATGGAGTTTTAGACCCTGATATTGGTATGGTGTGGTTCCATTCTGGGTCACGTACGTTGTATTTCATCTGCCTGAAGTCACTCTGCGCAGCTCGTACTGGGCGTGTGACATGGAGTATCTGTTTAAATGTAACTGCCGTTGTGTAGCCGGTGGACGGTGCGAGCAGTTCTGCAGTGAGTCCGGGACACATGCATGCCGTTTTAGGCGCTGTTCTCCTCTGTTGTTCTTTCTGAGCATTTTGTCAGTACGGACACTTCGTAGGCATTACCATTGTGCATTTCTTTTTTCGGATTCCACCTGTGCTTAGTCCTGGTTCTGATGTGTACTCGTTCCTGACGCAGCCATGCACGGATGCTGTGTTCATGCCTGCTTGTGTGTGCGTTGATAATGCCAGGCCTTCCTTTGTTTCACTTCACACTTTGTTTTTTGGCGGTATGCTGAGTCCCAGTGGGTTGGGCTATGGTTCCCTTCTGTTATTCAGCGCATAGAGCCACCGACGGTGCATACTTGTGCTATGTATGCAGTGGCGTTCCAGTGGTTTGTACTCTGTGACCTGTAGGGTGTGTGTCGTGTTGCTAGGTCTGCATGGCACACACGCTTCCACGAGCGGGCGCGGACCAGATAGGATTGCCATCGCCGGTGTGTGCGAGCCCAGTGGCTACTCCCACTTAGTTTTTTTACCATACAATTTCTGGTGCAGTGCGAGGAGGCGAATGCTGGCTCGTGGCTTTCCGCTTGCCGCCCTGCGCAGCCGGGTTCATGGCCTACTACCTCTTAGCTTCACAGTGGATTGTCGGGGGCTCCGCTGAACGGCGGTGGCTGTGGGCCGATTCTCTTGAGTGCTGAGCCTCTATACATGCGTTTACAGTGTTATAATGACCGGCTCTGTGATGCTGCTGTTCTTTGCTCTGGCAGTGGTGTCTGTCTAGTGCTACTCGGTCTCGGTGTGTAGGCGTTCTTTGATTTCTGCTGCTTTGCTTTCTCCGGCTTCTGGTTGGCTGGGTGTTCGTATGTCCGGCGTTCCTGCTGTGTTGCGTTTCCGTGTGCCTGGTGCTGTTCCTCTCAGTTGTCTGGTGGAGTAGCAGGGTGCTGTCTGCTGCCCTGAGTTCAGCACTTGCTTCGCTGCTCGGTTGCTCTGCTTCCGGCTGTGCATGCCTGTGTTTGCATGCTTTTCCGACTCATGTGCACTGACACTTGTTGCTTGTGCTTGTGCTTGTGCTGCGCGCTTGGCGGCGAGTCCATGTAACTCTGCACTGGCGGTGTTCTTATTCAGTGCTCGGTTGGTTGTCCTGGGACTTCCTGGTGCTGGGGCTCTTTGGGGTCCTTTTCTTTGGGGATTCTCGGCCCTGGCCTGTACTTGGAGTTCGTGGCGCCGGTGCCTCTAGGTGGCTTCGGTGGGTCTCTGCCCATTGCTTTTTCTTCTGTGTGGGCCTGTGGCTGCAGTGCCTGGTTGTTCGCTCTGTCATCCTGCTGATGTTATGGCTCTCTTGGTTCCATTCCATGTTGCCTTTGCCTACGCTTCTGCGTGGTTCTTCCTGGCGCGCTTGTTTGTGCTGCGGTTTGCCCTGGTTGTCTGCGGGACCTTGCTTTGGGCTGGGTGCTGGGGCTCCTTGGCTGTGTCCTGGGCCTCGATTTGTGGTCCTGACTTCTGGGGTTTTGCCTGTGGCCTTGCCTCCCTGGGGCTGCCTTCTCTCCTGAGTGGGGTCGCCCGCTTAGGTTTCGGGGTGGGGTTGGTTTCCTCTTTCTCTGCTTCCCCGGGCTGCTGGTTCTTGGTGGGTGCTGTGGGGATGGTCTGGCATACTTTTGGGGTCTGTCTCCCTTGCCGGTGTGCTTTGGGGTGGCCTGATCGGTTGTCTTTGGTCCCCGCTGCTGCGTGGTGTTTTGGGCGCCACGTCTGCTCTGGTGCCTCAGTGGCTTCTGGCTCCCCTGGGGTGTCTTGTGTTTGGCCTCTTGGCTGGTGGCTGTGCCTCCTCCTTCGGTCTTTCCTCCCTGCTTCCTACGGTCTTTTCTGGTATCCGTGGTGCTTCTGGGTAGGCTATGTTTTGATGCCTGGATGGTTTCCCGGGTTCTGTTGGCCTCCGCTGGGTCTCTTCTGGCCTGCGGTGTTCTTCTCCAGCTTGGTTCACTGTGGATGGGGTGCTTGTCCCTGCCTTTTCTGGTGGTACTTTTTGCCGGGGTTGTGCTGCGGTATTTCCCTGTTCTCATGTTGTTCCAGGGTCCGTGTTTTCGCGCCTCCTGGTCCGCTGGCTTGCGGCTGCTTCTGCTTGGCCATCATCGGTGTCTCCTTGTTGCCTTCGGCCTTCCTTCCTGATGCCTGCAGTTGTGGCCTCTTGGCTCTGTCGGTGTCTATTTGGGGTATGTCAGCTGCTCCTGTTTCCCTGCTTGCCTACTCTAGGGTTTCCGTTTGGACAACGCCGGGGCTGTTTGCTCTCTGGCCTGTGCTCTGCTGGGGCCTTCCCCCTATTGTGGGTTGGGCCTTCGGGTCCTTCTGTTCGTGCGGGTTGCTTGGCTTCGGCTTGACTTCCTGATTGCTGTGTCCTCGGTTGCCGTTTTATGCCCTAGGGGTTCGCCCCCTGCTCCTGCCCTTCCTTGGGTCGTGCTGGGCTGTAGGGTTTGGTTTTCTTGTGCTTTCCGCCCTGGCTTCTGTTGCTTCTGTGGTCAGGATGTTTTTGTGTTTCCTCTCCCCTGGTGGGTTGGGGTTTCCTTGCTGTGCTGTTTGGGTCTGCCCCGCTCCTTCGGGTCCTCTTGGGGTTGTTGGCCCTCGGTCTTTGCTGGCCTGTGTGTTTTGCCCCTGCCTTCTGCTTGGGCTGTTTGGGGACGTCTGTCCCTTGCCCTGATCTTGGGTTCTCTGGGTTGTTTGCCCGTTCCGTTGCGCTCCTTCTCTGGTGTTCAGGGTGTGCCTTCTTCGGGCTGTGGCTTCCTGCTCCGGTTTCCGTGTGTTTGAAGTTAAGGTGTTATGCTGGGGCTGTGTTCTTGGGTTCATGTGCATCCTCCTGTTCCCTTTTCTTCTTTGTTTTCTAGTGTCTCATTGTCCTGGTTGGTTGCCCTTGTCGGTTCTTGCTGGTTGGGCTCCCTGGCAGTGCTGGTTCTCTTGGGGCCTTGTTTCCAGGTCGGTTTTGGCCTGATGGTTTTCTGGTTCCTGCTGGGTCTGCTTCCTTCTGGCTCTCGGGGCCTGGTGGGTTGGCTTCCGGGTCAGTAGCGGTCCGTGGAGGGAGTTCGGTGGGGCGGCGGGACGGGGCGGGGGAGGGGCAGGGTGGGGAAATGTAAACACCGGAATATGGAGGAACGGAGGTAAGTACACATTTAAATAAATTCCGGTGTTTACATTTCCCCACCCTGCCCCTCCCCTGCCCCGTCTCTCTGCCCCACCGAACTCCCTCCACGGACCGCAACTGTTCCGAGTGTTTGTTCATTTTTCCCCGGTGCCTTGGCTTTCCCTCTTTCCCTGTCTGTGGGTTCTGTCTCGCCTTCTTGGCTGGGTGCTGTTGGGATGTAGGATGCTGCTGGCCCTTTTTTTCAGGGGGCCTGATGCTCTTCTGCGAGGTTCCGGGGTTTGTTCTCTGGTCTCTCTGGGGAAGGGTCTTTGCTTACCTTCTCTTCTGGTTTGCCCTTGGTGGGCTTCTCGACCTTTTTTTCCGTGGGGCATTTGGTCGTCTTTTGTTGGGGCTTCGTGTTTTTTGGGCCACCTTGTCCGCTGGGTGTTTCTTTTCTTTCGGGGGCCTGCGTTCGGCTGTCGTGGGTTCTCTGTGCCTGGGTTTGGCTCCTGTTGCCCGGTTCTGGCTTGCTGGCCTGGTGGGCCTTGCTTTTCGCTTTGATTGGCCTTCTCGCTGTTTTGTTCTTGCCTTGGTTGGCTTGTGTGTCCTTGCTCTCCCCTTCTCTGATTGGCTGTGGGGTGTTCCTGCTGTGGGCTTGTTGTCCTTGGTGGTTGTCGGACTGGTCATCTGAATGTTCTGCCATTGTTTTGTTGGGTGCTTTTGGGTTTGGTGGTGCTCCCTCTTGTCTGGGTGCTCTGCCTTGGGTTTTCGCCGGTTCTGCCTTTTGCTTCAGGCGGTGGCTGCCTTGGTGTGGTTTCCTGGGTTGGCTTTTGTTTTGTCTGAGAAGGCCGGCTTTTCTGCTTTGGTTTTTCTCCATATAGTTATGAATGGGACGAGGGCATAAGGGACCTGGGGGTAATGCTCTATTACTTACCGGTAATCTTTATTACTCCGGGTCCCGTTGTCCTTGTCCCATTCATACGCCCCGCCCTCCCTCCCGGACGGCCGGCCTTCCTGTTGTGGGCTTGGTTGTTCAGGGGGAATGCTGGGTAAGTCCCCCTTATGTACTCCCAGTGGAAGGGGCGGGGTTAGTGTCCCAGCATTCTTTTAGTCTTTTTTCTGTCGGGAGATGGTTATCTCCATATAGTTATGAATGGGACGAGGACAACGGGACCCGGAGTAATGAAGATTACCGGTAAGTAATAGAGCATTAATTATCACAAGGGGAACCAATGGTTGTTTAGCAGACAGTTCTATCTGGAATGTGTCCAGTTTGAGTTTTTCCCATAGCTTGGTAAGTATCTTTGTGTATGAGATTGAAGAAGCTGAGGGTGTGAAAGGAAGGTTGATTTTAAAGTTGATGATGTGGGGATCACTCCAAGTAGTGGGGAAGTTCCCTGTCACTAACATAAGTTCATGAAAGATGATTGTTGCATCAAGGATTTGGTTAGCTGAGTAAGTTGGTCCAGTGACTAGGTGGTGGAGGTCAAGATCCCTAAAGGCAGAGGTGAGGGATGAGGTATAATACTGTTCAACTTTCCAATTAGAATGTTTGAAATAGAAAGCAAGAAGGTATCTTGAAAGGAGTTATTGTGTGGTGGTAGATGCATTTTGGTGTTGTGTGGTCTTTGATAATGGTGGGTGGTAAAATATTTCTGTTAGCCACCACTATTTCCCAAATGTTTTACTTGGTTCAAGGATTTTTTAATAGGGCTATCTATCCCTTTGGAATTGCCTAATGTATAAGCATTGAGCCTTCTGCTCGAAAGGTTTCTGTGATAAAGAAGAGGTCAGGTTTGGATCCTGGGAAAGCAGTCTCTTCTAATGGCTAGTCCTCCTTGTCACCATTCTTGATGTCAGTAGTGGGATGTAAGGATGACATTCTGGGTTACATACCCAGGCCTAATTTGATAATTCTTGCCAATACGTTATTTGTGGTCTTTGGCACAAGTGTGGTGCCTAGGACAACAGAGCTTATATCACTTGAAGATGTTTTATTTAGTTGGTGGTGCAAAACAAAACAAAAAAAAACGTGGAAGCTGTTCTATCAAGATGACTTGGAATCTTACTGCAATAAGGTGGTGGTTCAAATAATCAAATGCAACAATGGGGGAACTATTGGTGCAGGAGAGGCTAGTATATATAGACCACTTTAATTCTTCTTGACTGAAATTATGTGCCTTAAAATGTGTCATATAAAAAGCTATGTTAATAGGCCACTTCGAGTGCTTTTTAAGATATGTGGCTGTAGTTAGACATAAACTATTCCAGCGGAATTACCAGGACTACTTGACTGTTCCTTCATTGGATGTCATTGAGAAGAAGGTTTTGCAGTTTTTTGGTTGGGTATTTGTTTAGCATATGGAGCAGCAGAGAACTCTGCTTCCAGGACTTCTTGGCTTATGTTGTGTAGTGAGTTCTGGCGCAGAAGAAGCTCTCCCATCAGGGCCACTTGCATACTCTGGAGGTAGGTGGTATAGCCGTAAATCTGGCTACCAGGAGCACATGCAGTATTTTCTGAGATAGATTGATAGTGTAAGATCTGGAGAGTAATAAGCTTGGCTTTCAAGACCACTTAAAAACAGTTTTTGGACAATATATTGATTAAAAAATATTGTTATACAAAAGTTTTGTGTCAAGAATATCAGGATTTTCAAAATCGTCATGGACAGGAATATCGAAGGTAAGAATATCGTTTTGAGTGTTGTTTTTAACATTGTTGTAAAAAATATAATTTTAGAAAATATCGTTGTATATAATATTGCTTGAAAGTGTTATTTTATATGTATTTTGTGGTAGTGTGTTTGAATTTATGTGTTTATTATTTTTTAATGTGTGTGTTTAGTGAGATTATGTATTCATTATAACATTTATCTCATTTTGAGTTGTATTAATGTATAAAAATGATGTATGTATATTTCTTTTAGCAGCGGTATTTTGGGTTGTTAGAGGATAAAGGTGGGGAGAATTTGAAAAAGTGAATATTTTAATTGATATGTAATGTTAATTTTTTAATGATATGAAACTTAATATTGCTAAATTAGTACATTTATTTTGTACAAATATTAACTTTTATAAATAATACTTCAAATATATGTTTAAGGCATTAATACATTTTATTGTAAAAATTATTTGCATTTAAATATAGAAATTTTGCAAAAAATCAAATGTATTGCATTTAAATTTAGGGCCTGATTACGAGTTTGGCTGAAAGGGTACCACCTTTGAAACGGCGTTGGATTCCCCGTTACCAAGTTGCCGGTCCCACCACCCTATTACGATGCATGCAGTTCCATAGACAAAAGAACGTTGCAGCACCACCACCATGAAATCTCAACTGCGGCAGGATAGGCCAATGCGCCTTTCGAAGGGCAGACCACCAGTGTGTCCGCTGAACCAATCACGACGTGCCTTCCTGCTGACGTGCCTGTGGTAGTCAAACCGCCACATCTAAGTGTGTGGAATCGCACAGATGTAAGGCACAAACTCACCTGTACTCACCTTCACACTTACTGTTTCGCCATGGAGCTGATCCTACACAACCTGCCTCTGCTGCTGCTTGTTGAGCACAATGCCAATCAACCCCGTCCTTGCCGGAACCGAAGGTAATTCACTCTAATGCCTGTTACCTTTCCACTTGGCTGTTAACATTAGCTCCCGACTCATGTAATTTAATTCATTCACACAAGTAATAGCATATCAATGAGCAATGCATATGTCTCCAACGTTAATGGTTACGAAATTTAAAGTAACACACCTGTACAATCACATTGTGTTCCTAACTTTGGTGCTAGCTGCCATCAAAATAAGGCACACTTGCACAAAACTGGGCTAGCAAATCTAGAAGCAAAAACACACCATATAGGTGTGTTTAAAATAATTACTTAATTTTTCAAATGGAAAAAAATAGCATTGTACATCATTGGGATAAGTGCAATGTAAGGTAACAATATGGTGGTGAAAGGAAGATGGCGGATTGAAGCCGCCGTTGTGAAACTCGCACACAGAGCTGCTCCCGTCCCGTGCTGAGGTGCTATTCATGCAGCTGATTCCTAAGTAGTGGCATCACGAATTGCGGGGGAAAAAAACACAATGCAAAGACAGAGGAGGAGACCAAGGAGCATTGGAGAAAGGAGAAGGAAATGTTTTAAGGGAAAAAAAGCGGAGAAAGAAACACCAGGAGATTACCTGCATGATTCTGATGATTACCCAGACGCTGTCGTGTGTTTGGCTTTCTGCCCGACGAGGCTTGATGGACTCTCGACGTTCATCACTCCGTTGGTTTTCCTGGGGCTATTTGCTCTTAGAGATATCTAACTCGGCACAGGTATGTGCGATGGGGCCACCAAATACGAACATTCAGAGAAGCGGACGTGCTGGGTCGCGTTCTTCTGCAGTGACTGGGGAAACGGCTGGCATATCCAGAGCTGAGGGAGACACACACTTTTCTTCGGTTAAAGGTAATCTGATACGGTCCACCTCTAGAGTTGGCTGCCCTATACTGAAAATTCTACAGTCAGCAAAAGCCTCAGAAGTTATTAATCCAGGAGGGATTGCCGCTTTCCCAACAGAGACTGTAATGGTTGATGCATTGATGGGGGCGGTATTACCAGGTGCTGGGGATGAACTGGTGAATGCTGAAATTAAAACTGCTATGGGATTACTGTTACTACTCTCTCAGTGTGAGGATGATAATGCAGACAATACGCAGCCATTAGATACAGCAAGGTTTTTCAGGGACATGGTTGCTGGGAGTAAATAATTGACTGGAGGCCCCTTAAAAACGCAATCTGCCAGCCAGATAGCAGCACAGTTGAATACTAGCCAAACTCCGCAGGGCCAATAGGAGGAGGCGCTCCCTCAGGGGGATACTATTACAGCGAGCCCAGTAGACCTGAGTATCGATTCAGATACTGTGCCTGTACAAGCTGACATGGATGGTGAAGTAGCTTCTACATTACAGCAGTTAGATCATTCTATTAGCTCTTCTCTTATTAATGCTGGCTCACTAGAGAGCAGTCCTGGGGATGAGGGGGGCCCACACATTGCTAACACTACCATCAACTGCTGGGCTACTATAGCTACCAGCAATGAGGGGGGACAGGCAGAGCCTACTGAACTTGCTGATCTATCATTTGGACATAGTAAAGGCAGTGCTAAATCTAAGGCTCAGAGATCGTATAGAAAAAGGGAGCTGATAAACAATGCGATTCCAATTCTGGTAAACTAGCTTCAGCTAGTAGTCCTCTTCGGAAGTGGGTTTCGAATAAGGGAGAAGTTAAGAATCTAATTTCAAGGCTTTCGGGCTCTGGTTTAGCAATGGGTCTTCAATCCAAGCAAATACCTCAAGGACTTCTGGCTGCCAGACAAGGAAAGTCAACCCCTGTACAGATCGATCTTAACACTAGTGGCAGCGGTACTGGCAGTCTGGCACATGCTATACACATTTCTCCTTTCGCCTATTCAGCTACCTCTAAGGCAACAACGGGACACGATCGAATTGGTTTATGGGCAATACCTGATGAGGCTTCGCTCACAGTGATTCTTCAAGTTTTGCAAGCACAGAGGGCAGAGGCTCAAGATTACTATGCCCAAGCCAGGGCTGACAGCTCAGCAATTAAACAATCTCTTTCTGAAGTAAAAAGCCAAGTGGCCTCTCTTACATCTGATATTAATAGTTGCAGCAGCGGGTAGCTGACACAGAAGATCATGTGAGTAATGCAGCTAAGATTTCAGAGGCACATGACATCCAGCTTAGGTCTATGCAAGTGAAAATTGAGGATTTGGAGAATCACCAATGGTAAAATAATCTCCGATTCTTTGGGGGTCCAGAAGGAACGGAGTGCACGGACTCTCAAAGGCATATTGTTCATCTTTTAAAAAAACAAAATTCCAGACTTGGCTGATTTGGATTGGGATAGCCAAATTCAATGAAAACATAGACTGCAAATGGTTTCTAATAAACCTCCAGGACGCTTTCCCAGGCCTTTTCCAATTTATTTTTGAATTTTTTTACTAAGGCAAGCGGTCTCCATCAAGGCTTGGCCTACCTAGGCTTGGCCTACCACTCCTATTCGGCTGGATTCTGTCTCAGTGTTTGTTAAATTGGATTTTTGTAAGGCTACAATGGACAAGCGATGGAAACTACGCCAGTCCATTGATCTTCTAGAAGTTGAAAGAGCACAGGTTTACCTGCAGGAACCTGGATGCTTAAAGATTATTAAAGACGGCCATATGCAACTGATGTATGTGAACAGGAGGCTCAAGAAGATCTGAATCAATGGCGACAGGGGACTTCTAAATAATCAGTATTAATAGCTGATAATTTCTTCCCCCTTTATTTTTCTCTTCTTTTTATTTTTTCCCCTTTCTCTATATGTAGACTTTTTCTTCTTATTGGTGGTCTCCTTATTTGAAGGGAATTTCTAGATGATATATACTTTCTTTGTCTCTTGCTAACTGGCTAGATGAACGGCTCGGTGGCACTCTGTGTGCGACCTTCCTCCAAGCCTGTCTGTCTCAAAAGCAATGAGGGTGGTGATTCCTTTCTGTAGATACTGGGTGGGTGTTGGGAGGGTAGTGTAGAGAGCGGGGTGGTGGTGGGAGTGTTAGTGCAGGGCAAAAGCATTGAACTGATATTTTTTTAATTTGGTGGAGAGGTGCTAACTGGTAGTTTTGTAGCGGAATTTAGCAATTAGGAGGTATTTTTAGCTATACCATGGGGATAATTAAATGTTTATGTCGGAACGTATCTGGGTTAAATGCCGGACGTAAACGTCAACTTGTACGTGAGGAGTTAAAAATGTATCAACCCCATCTGACATTTCTAACGGAAACTCGCTTAGCATATAAAGACCGGGCATTACTTAAACAGCTTGGATACAATATGGTTGCATGTTCATCCCAGGCAGTCTCGATCAGGGGTATTGCTATCTAGCTAGTAAGATAGTATATAAAACTCATCATGTCTTAGCGGACCCCAGGGGGAGAAGGGTTATTGCTCAACTTGAGATTTTTGGAACTAAATATGTTCTAGTTTGTGTCTGTGGGTCCAATGTGGATGACCCTGAGGTATTTAAAGTTAACTTTATTAGAAATACAAGGGGTTTTGATAGTTATGGGGGATTTTAATTGCATTGGGAAATCATTGGCGGAATTTATACAATTTAATATTAATACCACTTCACCATATATGGTTTGGGATTCTATAAAGGCATTTATAAGGGGTATCACACAGCAATTTATAGTATTAAAAAATAAAGCCAGGGAGGCTTCTATTAAAGCAGCTTTTATAGCGCAAACTAATTTAGAACTGTCTCATGCGATGGCCATTAGGCAACAAGACGGAATTCAGTCCCAGGCCTATATTAAATTGACTGAAGCAAGAGAGTCAGCTGCAGGGATACTTAAGGAAAGAGTGGCTATTGCCTATAATAAATATCGATCTACTCAATATGAATATAGTGAACATGTGGGCAGGATATTAGCATATAAAATAGCTGATAATAAGGCTAAGAATTTAATTAGTGCAATTAAAGGTGCAGATAATGTTCATTATACAGAAACTCAAATGATACTCGCACAATTCTTATCTTTTTATGAAGATCTTTATGCCCCGTCAGATCTAATAATAACAGAGGAGGTCTCTAGCTAGGGCACAACTCCCCTCATTTTTAGCTGAGGATGTTACCCAACTTTGTTCAGAGATATCGCCAGAAGACATCTGGATGGCTTTGTCTTAACTTCCTTCTGGCAAAGCTTCGGGGGTAGATCAGATACCTGTTGAATTCTATAAAATGTTTATGAATATCATAACTAATCGGGCATTGTACCACCAACTTGGAATATTACTAATATTGACTTTTTTTTTGAAGAAGAAGAGAAAGCCACTTGAAGACTGTGGATCCTACCGCCCGATATCACTTATTAACGCTGACGCTAAAATATATGCTAACATTTTGGCTATTAACCTTGCTCCTTTGGTGTCTAAACTGGTTTCTAGACAACAGCATGGCATTATAGAAGGTCGAGATACTTCGACACATACTAACACTGCAATAATGACATTTGATTTAGCTAAACAATCTGGTATTAATTTGGGTATGTTATTATTGGATGCGGAGAAAGCCTTTGACTGTGTGGCATGGGGATGTCTCTGGTCTACTCTTATTGCATTTGAAATCTCTGGTCAATTCTTGGAGTGGGTAAAGGCGCTTTTCCGTACACCACATGCCATATTAAGCTATGCTGGCTCACAGTCTAGGCTTTTTGGTATAAATAGAGGTACGCGCTAGGCATGTCCCCTTTCCCCATTATTGTTTGCTGTATATCTTGAACCTTTCATCCGGGCTTTGCTTGCCAATCAAAATATTTTACCATTATCTCCAGGACCCAATAAATTAAAAGTAAATGCTTACACAGATGACATTGCTATCTTCACGACGGATCCGGGCCAATTGTCAAATTCATTATTCAAGAAGCAGAAACATTTGGGTCTTTCTCTGGATATAAATTGAATATTAATAAAACTCAGGTCTTACTGAATTTTAAACCGGACAATCCTTTTATGGGAACATGCTCTGAAGCTACTTAGTTAGGTATTCGTATTATGTCCCAGATCGAAACTATAATCAAACTAAACTATGACATTTTACTGGGCAACGTCATTCCAAAATTCAGTAATTGGCATAAACTACCCAGTTGCATAATAGGTAGATGTAATATTATAGAAATGACGATCCTCCCGAAAGGTTTATACTTATTCCGCTCAATTTCTTTGAGATTTTCTAACTTGTTTTTTAAGAAGCTAGATGGGGCAGTGAGCAGCTTTATAAGGGGATATAAGCTTGCTCGCCTCGGTATTAAATCTCTAAAGTATCCATTTAACCAAGACGGCCTTTTACTTCCTGACTTTAAATTGTATTATTCTGCTTCTTTTACGAATAGACTTTGTAGCCTTCTCTCCAACAGGGGGCCAGGATTTGAATCATAAACTCTTGTTAGGCCAGGATAGCTGTAGGTTTCTTTACCGGATCCATGATCTGAATTACTTTAAGAGGGTACGTTTCCATTCTATTTCATTAGTCTTTATTATCGACAGTTTCATCATAAAAGACAGTTACAAAATAAAATACAACAAAATACAAATTAAGACTGCTTCAACAAATCATAATAACATGAGATCAGAGGAAACCAGAATTCATTTTCCTAATACCTTCTGCTTCTAATAACCCAGACCCAGGCTAAAAATGTTGCCACTGCAACTACGACATATTCGCTAGAATCAAAACGCAGGATATTGAGGGCTTCTAGCCCTTGTCTTGTTCCCAGGGTGCGACATAGAGGTTTGAGCCATTTGGCCCGAGGGGCAGCATAAGCTGGGCAAACAAAGAAAACATGTCCCACAGAATCAACACAGTCAGTACACCAGTCACAAGAATCGCAAGAAACACCCTTCCATTTTTTTGTGAATGAGTTTGTAGGTAGTGTACCGACTCTAAACTGGTGGTAGAGTTTCCTGTCTCTAGGCCTGGTGATGGTGTCCCAATAGGCTTCCAAATGTGGGGTATTTTTTTGATCGAAAAACCTGCCTGTCAAAGATTCGACTGCAACTGAAGATAGGTGTTTTTGCTGCACCATTGACCAATAGAGGCCTTTAAAGTCTTTTTTTGAGGGGAAGGGGTTGTTTGCCGGGTCAGTCCACAATATTCCCAAGCCCATAGAACCAAGAAATTTTGCCAGCTCCCATAATGGAGCGGACATCAAGAAAGGCCTTGGCGTAAGGGCCTAGTTCAGGAACTGTCCAGAGTCTCCTCCAGAAGGCCAATGGCTTAAACCTAGCAATGTCGTCAAAAGAATTGCAACCGAGATCCAACAGGAGCGGTTTCACTGGGGTAGAACTGGGAAGGCCCGTAAGCATTCTAAAAAAATTATTTTGTGCCTTGACCAGGGGAGAAAGATTGGCAAAACCCCAAAGCTCGGCTCCATAAAGGATCGCCAAATTTATCCTTGCATTAAAAATTTTAATGGGGGGTCCTATCATTTTCGACTGGGATTGCTTCTGTTCTTTAACAAGGCAACCAGAGAGCTGGGCAAATTTGAGTGTAAGAACATCAATTTGTGGCCTCCAATCCAACTTATTTTCAAATACTACCCCCAAGTAGGTCATAACATTGGTTCGTTCGAGCAGATCATCATTCATGGAAACTTGACCCTTCACACATCTCCCTTTGTTAAAAACCATATATTTAGTTTTTAAAACAGTGACTGACAAATCAAAGTCGGTGCAAAAGTTAGAAAAAACATTCAAAGCCCCCTGCAACCCAGAAAGAGTCTGGGAGAGAAGTAGGGTGTCATCGGCAAACATGAGGAGTGGAATTTTTGTACCACCCAACATGGGGGCGTCCGTAGGAGTAGAAGAAAAGTACTGGACCACTCTATTAATGAACAACAGAAATAGTGTGGACGCAAGGACGCACCCTTGCCTAACACCCCTATTGACCAAAAATCTTTTGGTGACCTGCCCCTGTTTCCCCCATCGAACTTGGGCAAAGTTATTATCATGTAGCCTAATGATAATGTTCAAGAGATCACCCGGAATCCCTAGCTCAACCAGTGCACCCCATAGTTTAGTCCTGTTGACTAAGTCAAATGCTGACCGAAGACCAACAAAGGCAGCATATAAGGTACCACCACCCAAATATACCTTTTTCCAGACAATCAATTGGAATTTGAATGCCTGGTCGATGGTACTAGTGCAAGGTCTGAAACCGGCTTGCAGGGGAGAGATGATATCCTCCTGCTCAATCCAGTTCTGAATTCTTGCCAAGATCATTCTTGCGATAATCTTTTGTACAGAATCAATTAGGCTAATCGTGCGGTAGTTCCCTGGGCAGGAGCGATCTCCTTTCTTAAAGATTGGCAGAATCTCAGCGCCCCTCCAAGAGTCAGGAATGGTGGCCCCTCTAACTATGGCATTGGCAAAGTGTGTGATATAGGGCACCCAATTGCCGACGTCAGATTTGAAAAGGTCCGCAGGGACACAATCCATTCCCGGTGCCTTACCACTAGGTACCTTACTCAAAGCCGCTGCGACCTCAGCGCAGTCGAATTTAAATGTCTGGGAAATGGACAGATCCCTACTAACTGCGGGGACAAACCCCTCGGCCCGATTTCCATCCGAGAACTGGGATTCAAAATGCAGCACCCAGTTGTCCGGAGGAACGTGATTAGTAGGAACCTGGGTACTCGAAGAGTTACCCCACTTAACAATATGCCAGAACAATGTTAAATTCCTGTGTTTACTGGCAGCCAAGAGATCATTCCAATGGTCATTATCCCACTCTCGTTTGGCTATAATTTTAACCTTACTGTAATCTTTTCTGGCTTGTCTAATAACAGCCGAATTTTTAGAAGTAATAGCATGTTTTAATTTGCTATAGGAAACTCGGCAAGCTTTATTATACCAGGAGTTGTGTTTTGGAGTGGTGAATTTCTTAGCCTTACAAGGTTTGGAAAAAAGGGACTTCAGACCAGAAAATAGATATTCATGTACACGGGTAGCCTCGCCAATTTCATCTACATTGCCTTGAAGAGACTGTAAATCCTCCAGAGCACAGGAAACCTTTTTTTTTAAAAAACTTTATTTATTGAATTTTGCATCAAAACATTACAGTCACACAGTTATCATAAGCAAACTTCAGTGGCATTTCAAGGTCTGAATCATTACAGCAGTATATCTGATGTATGTCCGGGGGGAGCGGGAACAGCAAAACATAAATTATCATGAGTCTTGGCGCAGGGACCTTGGGCAAGAACAGCTGGCAGCAGAGCCACACACAAGTCAAGCGAACAATGTAGTCCTGGGAGGTACTTTAGTGGACCTTCCCCATGCAGTATACCTGTCCCAGGGCGTGACCGTCATCCTTAAAACACGTGTAACAGGTATGCAATCCGATCATCCCGGCCTGGTAATCTTGGAAGAAAGGGCAGAGTGGCCACGTAGGGAGAGGAGGAGGCCCGGGGACACATGAACAGAACACCCGCCCCCACAGCACCGCAACAGCTCAACCCTCCCCCGCGCAAGTTGGGCATCATGAGCAGCAGAAGCAACGCCGTCATGGGCCAGGGGGGGGGCATCCCCGGTCAGGGCACCCGGGTATTGCAGTAGGTAACATTGTAGTGGGCCCCAGATATCGGCGGGGCGGGATCGAGCCGGGAGCAGGTCGGAGTATGCCAGTATCTGCTCTTGGCAGTAGACAAGGTCTTTAAGCCATTCCTTAAATTTCGGAGCCCTCCCCCTACCCCAACGGCACGCTATCCGCCGCTTCGCCAACAGCAGCGCCGCCGTGACAAACCTGCGGCTCGCCCGCGGAATGTGTTTGGTATACCCCAATAGGGCCTGCACCGGGTCGGGCTCAAGGAGTAAGTCCACCATCTGTGAGACAGCGGAAAACACTTGGGTCCAGTAGGTCTGAATTGTGGGGCAATCCCAGGACAAGTGCAGGAAGTCCGCATGTGGGGCGTGACATCTCTCGCAGTTATCCGAGTCTTGCAGTTTAAATTTGTGTTTGGTGACCGGTGTGCAGTACAGGCGGTTTAGGAACTTAAAGTGTATGATACGGTGTCTGCTGCTCGCAGAAATTTGCTCTGTCTGTATGCAACAGTAGGACCACCTGTCATCTCCCAGCTCTAGCCCCAACTCCCGCTCCCACTCCCCACGAGCCCGTGAGGTGTCTAGTGCAGCGTCAGATCGAATTGTGTGGTATAGTATGGAGACCAGGTGGGAGGGCGAGGACGCCTGTAAGACTCTGTGCAATGGGTCAGTGATTTCGGGTTCCACCGGGAATGTCTGTAATATGGACCGCATGCCATGCCTCAGTCTCACGTAGGTGAATAGCTCCAAGGGGGTAGGCGCGTACCCATCGAAGAAGTGTTCCCGATCTCGGAAGCGCCCAGCTGAGAATAGATCGCCCCACCTTTGAATTCCCAATTTGCGGATCAAGTCTTGAAACAGTCTTTCCTGTAGAAGGGGCAGCTGCGGGTGGTAGGCAATGGGGAGAAGGGGCGAGTACAAGAACGAGCTCGCAACTCGCTTAGATATCTCCAGCCATGCCCGCACCGTTCCCTGCAATGCATTATAATCCGAGGTATTATGAGGGAGAGTACTATGCAGCAGACCGTGCAGAGGCAGAGGAGCCGCCAGCCAGTCCTCCGCAGCGAGTTGGGGCATAAATGCAATGGGGTGGAACCAGTAATATGCATAGTGTGCTTGAGCGCAATAGTAGTACAACTCCAGGTCCGGTATGTCCAAACCCCCCCGGGAGTAGGGAGAGATCATCACCTCCCACTTCAACCGAGGTCTCTTCCCACCCCAGACAAGCCGAATCAGTTCCGAGCGCATTCGATTGAAAATGTGCCGACCTGGTGGGAAGGGAATGTTCATAAACAGATATAAAAGTCGGGGGAGTACCACCATCTTAATCAAGGCAGCACGTCCTGCCATCGAGAGGGGGAGCGCGATCCAGCGGTCCACACAGGAGGAGACCTGTGTCAACGCCGTACCGTAGTTAGAGCGCATCAGTTCTTCCCTGTCACGGGATATCCTGATGCCGAGATATTTTACGTCAGACTCACACCATTCTATGGGATAGTCAAGTGAGAACCTCCGACATCCATCCGTCAAATGGAGGATCTGAGACTTTGACCAATTGATTCGCACGCCCGACATTTCCCCATACGTGATGAATTCCCGAAGTAGCGGGTTCAGGTTGTTTTGGGGGTCCCGCACATACAAAGTTATGTCATCTGCATAGAGCGACAGCAGAAGCTGCCTCTGCTCGCAGATCAGCGCCTGATGTTGATGACGCTGTCGCAACCGCGAAGCAAGGGGCTCTACCGCCAGTGCGAACAAGAGAGGGGATAAGGGGCACCCCTGCCTGGTCCCCCGGGCGATGCCAAAGGGCTCCGACGTCCTACCATTGATCAATACCCTGGCGCGGGGGCCTCCGTAAAGGATAGCTATCCAGCCCAGGAAAACCAGGGGGAAACCCATACTAGTCAGCACCGCCACCAGGTAATCCCACTCCAGGGAGTCGAACGCTTTTGTCGCGTCCAAAAAGACGGCCGCCATCTGGAGGCTGGGGTCAACGTTCTGCAGAGTGGCGAACAGCGTGCGCAGGTTGTGCGACGTCGCCCTGCCCGGTATGAAACCCGACTGATCCGGGAGTACTAGCCCCTGCATAAGGAGCGTCAACCGGTTAGCCAGAGTTTTAGAGAGGATCTTTACGTCACAGTTAAGGAGGGACAGTGGCCGGTAGGAGTCAGGGGAGGCCGCCGGTTTACCCGGCTTCAAAAGGGAGGTAATCAATGCCTCTCTCATGGTAGGGGGGAGCTTCCCCAGTGTGTGGGCCTCCTCAAACACCTCTTTCAAGATCGGGGCAAGGATATCTATGTACGACTTATAAAACTCGATCGGGAGCCTGTCGAGGCCAGGGGCTTTCCCCGAGGCCATTTGCATGATGGCCTCACGAATTTCGTCAATCTCGAGCGGTGCCATGAGGAACTTCCTCTGCATATCAGATAGCCATCCCAGTGTGGTTTCCCCCAAATAGGGAGCCAGCTCCGGCGGTTCCGCGTGAGCGGAGGAGTACAGGTCAGTATAATGAGTAACAAATGTTTGCATGATGGACCGGGTGTCCCTGTGGAGCTCCCCCGACCCATCCTGAATCTCGAGGATTTGGTTGTTAAAACGGGGCGGCCGGATTGCCCAAGCTAGGTATTTACCCGGGCGCTCCCCCTCCCCGTATCTGCGAGCCTGAAAGTGTTTCCCCCTGAACCGGACTTCTCTGTCCGCTGTGTCTTTATATTCGGTCAGCAGTTCCCGAAAGCGGGCCTGAGCCCCAGCATCAATATGAAACGTGGGGGCATTCTCCAAGTCTTTCAGGTCAGTCTCGAGTTTACAAAGGGTGCCACGTAAAGCCTTGAGGACCCCCACCCCCTTCGAGATGCATAGTCCTCTAATCGTGACCTTAAAGGCCTCCCACACCACGGCAACACTATCCACCGTGCCACCGTTGCGCTGGAAGAAGCTCTCAATTTCCTGTGCTATTTCGGATCTGAAGACATCGTCCAGCAGGGCAGTGGGCTGCAGTCTCCACGACATCGGGGAACCGTCGAGGTCAGTCAAGACAAAGCTCAGCAGGACCGGGGCGTGATCGGAGTACGTTCGAGCGAGGTGTTTTACCCAGCCTATCGTGGGGGCAAGCCCCGGTGAAACCAGGATATAGTCCAGTCTCGCCCATGTGGAGTGCGCGGCAGTCCAGTGCGTGCCCTCCCTTGTCCCCGGGTGCCTAGAACGCCACGTGTCCAGTAGATGACGCTCGGTGAGAAGGTCACGCACATATGCCTGCGAGCGGGAATAGTGGTGTGGGTTCGGTTTCGACCTATCACTCTCGGGGTCAACAGCTATGTTAAAGTCACCTCCCCACACTAGGTGAGTGGAACCGACACGCAGAATCTCTCCCCACAGCGTTTGAAGACAGGACGGATCATCAGTGTTGGGACCATAATAGCACACCAAAGTGAGCGTATCCATGCCCATGCGCCCCCAGACAATACAATACCTGCCCTCCCGATCTATCCGCTCGCCCATGTACACAAACGGGGTATGTTTCCTAATGAGGATGGCCACCCCACGCGAGTAGGTGGAGTAGGAAGAGAAGGTACGGTGCATAGCCCAGCGCGAGGCAAATAGCACCGGCCTGGAGGGATCTAGGTGCGTCTCCTGAAGAAAGGCCACTCCTACGTGATGCCTGTCCAGGTATGCCAGGACGTGCCTGCGCTTTCTGTGGTCCCCCAAGCCCCTCACATTCCAGGATAGAAAGTTAAGCTGCCCAGTAGAGTCCCTATGTGTTTGCGGATCACTCATGGAAGACCAAAAGACTCACACCCAGCAATATAATGCAAACGCCGCCTCCCGACCCGTGTGAAGAAGACCATGCCAACAGCGCCACATTCCATACAAACTTAACAAACATAGCAAATCCCCAACTCCCCCCCCCTCCCCCCACCCACAGCAGCATCCCAAACATGCTATCTGGACAGACCCCCTCCCCCCCCCCCCAAACGAACTCCGTCCATAGCAAAGGCCACAGTGGAGCAACATGAAAACTTAAAGTCAATTGGGTAATACCCTTGGGAGGACAGTCTAGGTGAATACACAATAACCCCTCGATCCAGAAGAGAGCTCCCCGCCCGTGGGCCGGGCCCTCCCCATGGTCAAAAAGGGTGCCCAGCAAGACGATGATTTCCTGAGAGTCTAGTGCAAGCCAAAGAGTTTCTACACCCCGCCATCAGCCCCTCACAGTGGACAAAGCCGGGTCCATGGGTCACTGTATCAAGTCCCATAATAGCAGATACGCTCACCACCTTACCAGCAGACAGGCCTCAGTCTCAGAATCGACAGATCAACAATCCAGTCCCATCAGTCTGATGCCGGCGGTGAGGAGCAGTCCTGATCACGTTTCTTGAGTCGCTTCAAAAACTCCTCCGCCTGTTGGGGTTTAGTGCAAAAAATTTGTTTTCCTTGATGCGTGATGCGCAGGCGGGCCGGGTAAAGAAGCGCATAGTCAACTTGTGCAGCGCGTAGTTTATGCTTGACCTGGACAAATTTCTTCCGCTCCTCCTGAACCACCGGGGTGAAGTCCGGGAAAATGGTGAAGGTATTGCCGCCATAGGATAGGCTCTTCTTCTCCCTCGCCGTCCTAAGCGCGACATCTCGGTCGCGGAAGTTCAATAGGCGTGCGATAATAGGGCGAGGGGGAGCCCCCGGCGGTGGTCTCAGGGCCAGAGATCTGTGTGCCCTTTCCACAATGAACTGGGGAGATAGGGAGTCCGTGCCCACCACCTCGCGCAGGAGACCCTCCACATAGTCCTCTATCTTGCCCGTGTGGGTCGATTCCGGAATGCCAATTATACGGATATTGTTCCTCCGACTACGCGCTTCCAAGTCTTCGTTTTTGGCTGCTATTACATGGAGGACTTTGTCCATGCGCGCCACAGCGGCGGACAGTTCCGTTGTGCGATCTTCGGTGTCTGAGATACGTCTCTCCGTTTCCGTGAGGCGTTCGCCATGGCTATCAACCTTATGTACAATCGAGTCCATGCGGGATTGCATGGAATCCATTTTGTCAACTATGGTCGCTAGACTTTGCCTCATGTCCAGCAATATGGACTTGACATCATCCCCCGGCGGGGCCTCCACCGGCATCGACCCCGCCGCAGCGGCCTCCGGCTGCGGCCTGGTCTGCTTCTTGGACTCAAAAGTAAGGCGAGACTGTCGGCTGTCCGGCTTCCCCATGGCGGCGCCACCAGGCTGCCCGCAGCAGGATCAGGGGGGACGCCCGGGTGGGCCCCGGGGGCAAGCAGCAAAGGAGGGGGGGAGCGGCAGCTTAGGGAAGAGGGAGATCGGCCAGATCCTACAGCAGGTCACAGGATCAACCACCAACACCTCGTGCAGCCCCCTCCACCTGCCACGCAGGGCCTCGCTGGGGACCAGCCGCCGCCCCCGGGGCCGACCGCGACCCCACAAGCACACCTCTCACCTCCACCGCCAGTAGCCACTCTCCGTGAGTGAACGGGATGATCTCCGCGCGGAGCGCCAGCAGAAGAGAGTCAGGTAGATGGGGGCAAAGAGGATCCCAGTCGGGGCCCCGCACGCAGGCCCCGCGATCGTGAGCTCGCCAGGCACACACCTCCGTCTAGCCCCCTCTGGCCGATGGCTACCTCCTCTGTTTCGTCTCTCCCCAGCGTAGGCTCCACCTCGGGGGCCCCGGCGCAGGAGGGCCAGCGGTCAGCGCACTAGGCAACAGTCTCTCCGGGCCCCGCACCTCCTCCGATCTGTCCCTCCGTCGGACGTGTAATCTCCCCCAGTGGGCTAGCAGTAAGGTAGCAGCCGGGGGGGGGATCTGCGCAGGCCGTTACGAGCGGGGCGGCACCGCGCCGCAGTAAGGATCCGGCGCGGGCAGGGAAGGCGGCCACCTCAGCTGCGAACTCAGCCGGGCGCGCCACTCACCGGCGCCCGCGTCCGTTGTGCAGCACGCCGTAATCCAGTCCGTCCTCTCGCCCCCGGCCGGGGGTATCCAACGTGGGCCACAGCAAACCCCAGCTGACACGCCGCAGGGCCGCCGTCCGCAGCCGCGGATCCGGAGGCGAGGCCTGCCACCCACGTGGGACGCACCGGACTCGCGTCGCAGCAGCCTCCCGGACACAGCTCCAGCGGGATGTCCCTCACAGCCGGCACAACTCGCGGCGGCTCCACGGTCCGATATCGCCGGGTCGCCAGGGATAAGACAGCGCTCCGACTGCGGTAGGGATGTTGGTCCGCCCACACAGGCCCGTGTGGGCTGTCAAATGCGACTTTCAGGAAGGATTTTTAAGGATTTCTTCGCTGGGCTGCGGGAGCTTCACCCGAAGGCAGCCATTCCGCTGTGCGCCACCTAGCGCCCCCAGAGCACAGGAAACCTTTTGGCTAATCTCGAGTAGAAGTGCACTGTCAATAGCTACCTTTTCCCAGCGTACTCGCCGTAGGTTGTTAGTTAAAAATGCGTCAGCGGTCGCTATTACAGAGGGTTTATTTCTGTGGGCTGGGCAAAGTAGAAGACTCAGAACCAGTGGATTGTGATCACTCTCAGGACGATCACAAACCACCATGTCACATAGTATGGACCAAAATTCCACTTTGATTAGGGCGTAGTCTATTCTACTATTACAGCGTCGGCCATCAGAGAAGGTCATCTTGCCGCCCTTATCGGAAGGGGTCCGTCCATTTGCAGCCCTAAAACCCCGCTCCAAGCATAAGCTCATCCACTGAGTAGCTGATTCTGTCCACCTCTTTATAGGAGGAAGATCGAGAGATGGAATATTTAAGATCGCATCCACCTCCCATGTGAGTGAATCAGAAGCAATAAGCAGGGGCTCAAAACAACAGTTTAGGTCACCCACTATTATGACTTTAGTACGCACATTAATAGTGTCCAAAAACCCATCCAGTTGTAAAAAGGTATTTGTACCACGCCCACCTGGAAGGCCCCTATTATAGACATTTATGATCATAATTTCAGGTTCATCATTAAGTTGTAATGAGATAATCAACAGGTCGGGGCTATCAATATCCAATTCCCTAAGAGTATACCCGAGAGATTGCTTGACCCATATACAGAGACCGCCAAACGGACGACCCTTTGTACCACGTGAGGCCCCCTTGGAGAAATTTACATACCCAGAAAAATAAATAGGGTCCACAGCACATGTTTCCTGAAAAGCCAGGATATCGTGGGTATTTATCCAACCAGACCAGTCTTCCAAGGTTATCTTACTACACAAACCAGCAATATTCCAAGAGACCAAAGTTAGAGGAGAAGTGCTGGTAGAGATAATCAGCGGGGAAACAGGAGCGGGTCCCAATATAGCTGATTGGGGTGGGGTATTGCCAGAACCCTTACACTCACTCTCGAGAGTACAAAATTCAGTATATAAGGGAGATGGCCTATTAGATATTACCCGAGTGAGTTTGAGGGGCGATGAACCCAAGCCCAGTAATGCCCCCCTTTTCCCGCCCATCCCTACTGTCCCCGAGTTATCTGGGCCAAGATAGGCCGTACACACACTACCCAAGTTATTTAAGATTGGTGGTAGTCAGTCAACCCCCTCAAGAGAGTTGAGTGGGGCATAGAAATTAAACATTGGGAGATGGAAGTCAAGTTCAGTCTGTCGATGGGAACTCCTGTTGACCCTTTCCCAGGTAGTAGACATGTCACATGGTAAGACACAAGGGTTATGTGGATAAAAATATGACAAGTCCAGAGTGGATTTCCAGTAGCACTCGAGATGTTAGGATGGGTACAGATATGGTTCACCACCCTTGGGTCCCGAAAGTTTATAATCACACAGTCTCCCTCCACTTTCTTAACTCCATTTCCCAACCAACACACCCTACGAACTGTCAAAATCTCAGCACATAATCTAGCAGGTAGTGGCTTATTTCCATTTAGCCAATGTATAACTTTGTTCTTCAGCTCATTATGAGACTCTGACTTAGCCTGGGGGAGCCGAGGAACACCTGCCATTATAACAGTGTAAGGTTTTGACTCAGGCGGGAGATTAATACGTGGGAGTTTTTGAAAGAGATCAACTCCCTCTAAACTAGGCTTACTAATGATGGAATTACTCTTATTGGTAGCAGTATTGATATTAGTGTTACAGCCTGGATTAGTCGGCACATTTATGCTAGTAGGAGGACGGGGAGCCTCCACATGATGATCGTTACAGGCAGAGAGATTAGAGGGTGCTTTAGTCATAAGAGTGTTGACAATAGAATCAGTCCCAGTTATAGTAGCAATTTCAGGGATAGTTGAAGACTTGGGGCCGATGGGAGACGATGTTACCTTCTCCAACAGAAACGTGTTGGTAGACACCATGCCCTCTATTTTCTCCAACGAAGTGGAGAGACGGTTGACTCTCTCATATAGTGGTAGAAGAAGAGATTTAAATAATTTCTCTACATGCTGGAGAAAACCAGGGGGCAAGGGGTCTGGACTGGGGAGGAAAGTAGGAGTATAAGGTAATCCCAAACCTCCAGGAACAGGGGTAGCGTTACAAGATGTGACGGGATTAGGAACATCACAATTTTTGGCTGATTTAGGCAGTTTGGAGGCTTTGGACATTTTTATACGTTTACCCTTGGGAGGTATTCCCATACGTTTTCTTTTGCCAAGAATAGGCTTGGACTTGTTACCCAGAGTCAAAACATCAGTAAGCAATTGCTCCGAGGTAGACTGTGGATGGGTGGGGCTAATAATTGTGGGTGAGCCATTGAGTACAGTAATAATTAATGACTCGTTTAAGTTTTCCAACGAGCCCTGAGCAGTTATATCCAACGACATTTGGGTAGTGCTAAATGGTAAATCAAGTACAGTTTGGGGCAATCTACTTTGTGGAGAAGTGGCTGTCATAATGTTACCAAGAGATGATCTTTTTGCTAAAATTTCTAAAGACAGTCTTTTTTCAGTTAGGATGATCTCTTGTTCAAGAACGCGAGCCGCTCTTGTAATAAAATTATCAAGAGTCCCTGATATTTGACCCCCTTTGCTAGCCTGCGCAACCTTCCTACCAGACCTTAGGGATGTCATATTTATAATTATAGAGCAGACTGTTTGGGAAATGACCAGTAAGAGTTAAAAGACCTCAGGTTATAGTATAATACACCTAGGAACACAATCAAAAACAAACGCTAAAATACTACATTTACACAGCCTCAGCTGGATATTGCAATCCACATATCAACAGGGTAATATGTACTCACAGGGGCTCAAGTGGATGTGACGCATTAACAAAGTCACACTCAGGGAAGATAGCCTGTCCCGTCCACGGCCGTCCACGAATGGCCACAAACGGCCCGCTCTTAGCCTGGTCTTCGCCCCGTGCTACGTCCCGCGCGCGTTCCGCTAGCGCGTTCAGGCGGGGTCAAACAGAAGAACAGGAGGGCAAGAGGGGGCGGGATCGGGAAGAGGAACCAGGTGAGTCTAATCAGCTGTGCGCTGAGCACCGTGGTCCTCGCAGTCCCGCAGCAGAGTAGTAGAGCAGCCTTCCCCCTTCAAACAGCAGAGCGTCCAGGCAGGTCCTGAGGCAGTGAGAGGCACAATCAGATTGAGCACCAACCAAGTTTTTAAACGATCAGACCCAGCGAGCGGATCCCGCGAAGCGGGGGCCGCGAGGCGTGGTGTGGATGGTAGAGGCAGGAACGGGAAGAGGAACCAGGTGAGTCTAATCAGCTGTGCGCTGAGCACCGTGGTCCTCGCAGTCCCGCAGCAGAGTAGTAGAGCAGCCTTCCCCCTTCAAACAGCAGAGCGTCCAGGCAGGTCCTGAGGCAGTGAGAGGCACAATCAGATTGAGCACCAACCAAGTTTTTAAACTATCAGACCCAGCGAGCGGCTCCCGCGAAGCGGGGGCCGCGAGGCGTGGCGTGGATGGTGGAGGCAGGAACGGGAAGAGGAACCAGGTGAGTCTAATCAGCTGTGCGCTGAGCACCGTGGTCCTCGCAGTCCCGCAGCAGAGTAGTAGAGCAGCCTTCCCCCTTCAAACAGCAGAGCGTCCAGGCAGGTCCTGAGGCAGTGAGAGGTACGTTTCAAAAACCTTAGGGGCCTAGTTTCTATCTGGTGAGAAAATGTTGCTAGGTATTCTCTACCGATATATTTTAATAAATTCCCTCTGTGGGATAATCCACTCCTCCCAGACAATTTTCATGATGGGATAGCGAAACAGTGGGTTAGACTTGGGGTGGATAAGCTGAAAGATCTTTATGACTGTGATGGCTTTCGAACTTTTTAAAAATTTGCAGGATACTTTTCTGATACCACAACAGCATTACCATAAATATTTACAACTCAGATTTGTTTTGTGAGATCACAGTGTGTTAAATCGGTAGAGACTCAGGAATTATGTTATGTTATGTTATGTTAGTGCTATTTGTACTGCGCACGGCTGCTCCAGCGAAGGAGCGTCCCGGCGCACCGACAAGGTGGCGAACACAACACAACTGGGGAACAGAAATAATTATTAAGAAATTGGGGAGTGCAGGATTTAACAAAGCTCAGAAAATAAATGAGTTTTAGCGGCCTTGCGGAAGGAGAGCAGGTCACCAAAGGTCCGGAGTTTCAAAGGGAGAGCGTTCCAGAGTGCGGCTGCCCGCACCTTAAAAGAGCGACCCCCCACCCGACTGAGTTTGAACCGAGGGGCTACCGCTAATTCTTGGTCTAGCGAGCGCAGAGTGCGGCCCGGGATGTAAGGGCGCAAGAGTTGGTGCAGTAAGGGAGGTGATAGGCCCTTCAGAATTTTGAAGGAAAGGCACAAAACTTTAAAGTGGATCCGCTGCCTAACGGGTAACCAATGCAAGGCTCGCAAAGATTGACCGGCCGAGCAAAACCTAGGAAGACCTATGATCGCTCTGGCCGCAGCGTTCTGCACTCTTTGAAGTCGGGTTAACTCAGCCTGGTTTAATCCTATAAAAAGGGAGCTGGCATAGTCCAGCCGTGCCAAAACCGTTGCTTGCACCACCAATTGACGAGTTGCGGCATCGAAGTATTTAAGGGCAGGGCGCAGATTGCGCAGGATGCCGAAGCAGCAAGCCGCCGTCCTTTTGGTGTGGCCAACGAAGTTGAGGGAAGGGTCCAGCCAAACACCAAGGTTTTTGATCTCCGCAACCGGAGTGGGGGTCGGCCCCAACTCAGAGGGCCACCAAGTATCTCCCCATAGGTCCGTCCGCTTCCCAAAGATCATCACCTCCGTTTTTTTGGCGTTTAGTTGGAGACAGTTGGACGTCATCCAACCAGCCACCGCCCTGAGTCCTTCTCTGAATCTTGGGGCATCCACCCCCGAGTCCCCGCTGATCGTGACCGCTAGCTGGGTGTCATCTGCGTACGACACCATGGTCATACCACAGAGCTTCACAACCTCAGCCAGCGGCCTCACGTAGATGTTAAACAACGTGGGGCTCAGTGAGGAACCCTGTGGGACCCCAAGAGACAGACGATGACATTTGGACTGGTAGGGCGGGGACGCCACACAGAAGGAACGATCCCTGAGAAACGAACGGAACCACTGGTGTGCAGTGCCGATCACCCCTATCTCCTCAAGACGTTGCAGGAGAATGTCATGGGAGACCGTGTCAAAGGCGGCGCTTAGGTCTAACAAAACAAGCGCCGCCGTTTGACCTGCATCCAGAACTACCCGAAGGTGCTCGACCATAGATAACAGTGCTGTCTCCGTACTGTGGCCAGCCCGAAAACCATTCTGGGTGTCGTCCAGAATGTTGGCACGCAACAGATGACCAGAGAGGGCGGTGTTGACATGCGCCTCCGCGAGTTTGGCTGGCCACGGGAGAAGTGAAATCGGGCGGTAGTTCTCCAATTTTGTAGGGTCGAGAGATGGTTTTTTCAAAATGGGCATTACTACCGCATGCTTCCATTTCAAAGGCACTTGGCCTGATGATAGCGACGTGTTGATTAAGTCGCAAACCGGGCGAGCAAAAACCTGGTCTCTGAACATAGGTGGCTTGAGCGGGTCGTCCGGCGACCCCGACTTAACTCGGAGAGCCAAGGCCGTGTAAGACTCCAAAGAGAGAGAGGGGAGAGAGTCTAGCACCACCTGATCCAACCGGATGGGAGGCCCCATACTGGTTTGTGCAGTGGAGGAGGGGAAGGCCCTATATATGGTCTGGACCTTCTCCAGGAAGAAAGCCGCCAGCGCTTCACAATGAGTATTGGAGCTGATGGAGTTACCGGCCGGCTTCCTTGCCACAAGGTCTTTAAGGGCCTTAAAGATGGTTTTAACAGGATTCCCACTATTGCGAAACTCCAGAGCGTAGTATTCAGCCCGGGTTCTACAAACCGCGCGGTGATAAAACTTGACCGCAGCCATATACAGGGTTTTTTTGCTGCTGTCATACCTCTTCCTCCAGTCTCTCTCTGTACGTCTGCAGACACTTTTCAGAGCCCTCAGATTGCCATCATACCAGGGACTGGGGGCGCGGGAGCCACACTTACTGGAAACCATCGGGATAAGGGAGTCGAGGGCCCTGGTTACCCATCCGCAGAAATGGTCATAACCAGACTCCACGTTCTCCACTGCACCCAGCGGGTCGTCAGTGAGAAGGCGGTGGAGATCTTCCGCCTTTAATTTGCTCCAGCGCCGTCTGGGCATGGCTCGCAGTGGCACCTTAAGTGGGGCTTCATCAAGACTACAGTGAATGGTCACGAGTGAGTGGTCTGACCAGGTCAGGGGGAGGGGGGGGGCACTGTAACCCCTTCTAAGTTAGAAAAAAAGGGGTCCAGAGTGTGGCCACCACTATGAGTGGGGTCCGAGACCAGCTGGAACAATTGAAGGGCCTCAAGGTCCGCCACCATCCCTCCCACAGAAGAAAGACACAAAGTGTCAAAATGGAGATTCAAATCACCAATGATAGAAAAATTGGCAGACCCTACTGCTAGTGAACTAACCGCCTCAGGGAGAGCCTCTCGAAATGCCACTGAGCTACCAGGTGGACGGTAAATCAGCAATCCTGACAAGGTAAAATGCGGAGTAACCGCAACCTTGAACAGGGCGCTTTCGCAGCCCGTGATGTTCTGCACACTCCAGGCGCAAGAATAGCACGATTTAACAGCAAGAGCGACGCCGCCCCCTCTCGAAGAGCGGTTGAGCGTGTAGATGGAATACTCAACGGGGAACGCCAGATTCAATACCGTAGAATCGGTGTCTTGCAGCCATGTCTCTGTCAGACAAAAGATGTCAGGGGGGTCATTGTCCACAAGATCAGCAATATCCTGATAATGCTTGACCGCCGATCTGACGTTTAAATTCCAGATGGTGAGATGTCGCGAAGAGACCTTACTGCTTATGGCAGGCTGCACTATACAAGACCCCAAACAGGAAGGGGCTTCGAGTAGCCAGCCGCCACAAGCACAGCGATGGGGGCCACACAAAGGGTCACCGCGGACTTCGGCGCAGGGAGGCAGACAGGTATTAAATGCCAGGAGACTCTCCCTGGTATACATAAGCATGGTTAGAGATGCACCTGATGTAAATATCGCCGCGAAGCCAGCGCAACCGGGCGCGGACGGACGCAGACGGGCAGGACTCTGGCACGACTCCGGCCACGCGAGGACGCGCCCGCTGCGCGATCCCGCTGCGCTAGGGGAGGAGCCTTAAATAGGTGTTCCCAGGCGTCACATGTGCATTCAAGCGCTGTCAGCTGGAAAAGCCTCAATCCACTCACCCCACTCCAAGATGTCCGCCAAAAACGAACCAGGCACCCACCCCAAGACCAGACCCGCCAAAACGGCGGTGAAGGGGCACGATTTATGGTGCAGGTAAGGGGCAATTTAAAAAAGGGTCAAAATGACCAAAACAAACAAGAAGAATATATAACGTTTTTAAAACAGCAGTTTTACTGCAAAAACGCGCAAGCGCTCTCGCAGCAGCAGCACCTTGTCAGGGGCTGAAAGCAGGAGGGACTCGCCCTAAATAGGTGTTCCCAGGCGTCACATGTGCATTCAAGCGCTGTCAGCTGGAAAAGCCTCAATCCACTCACCCCACTCCAAGATGTCCGCCAAAAACGAACCAGGCACCCACCCCAAGACCAGACCCGCCAAAACGGCGGTGAAGGGGCACGATTTATGGTGCAGGTAAGGGGCAATTTAAAAAAGGGTCAAAATGACCAAAACAAACAAGAAGAATATATAACGTTTTTAAAACAGCAGTTTTACTGCAAAAACGCGCAAGCGCTCTCGCAGCAGCAGCACCTTGTCAGGGGCTGAAAGCAGGAGGGACTCGCCCTAAATAGGTGTTCCCAGGCGTCACATGTGCATTCAAGCGCTGTCAGCTGGAAAAGCCTCAATCCACTCACCCCACTCCAAGATGTCCGCCAAAAACGAACCAGGCACCCACCCCAAGACCAGACCCGCCAAAACGGCGGTGAAGGGGCACGATTTATGGTGCAGGTAAGGGGCAATTTAAAAAAGGGTCAAAATGACCAAAACAAACAAGAAGAATATATAACGTTTTTAAAACAGCAGTTTTACTGCAAAAACGCGCAAGCGCTCTCGCAGCAGCAGCACCTTGTCAGGGGCTGAAAGCAGGAGGGACTCGCCCTAAATAGGTGTTCCCAGGCGTCACATGTGCATTCAAGCGCTATCAGCTGGAAAAGCCTCAATCCACTCACCCCACTCCAAGATGTCCGCCAAAAACGAACCAGGCACCCACCCCAAGACCAGACCCGCCAAAACGGCGGTGAAGGGGCACGATTTATGGTGCAGGTAAGGGGCAATTTAAAAAAGGGTCAAAATGACCAAAACAAACAAGAAGAATATATAACGTTTTTAAAACAGCAGTTTTACTGCAAAAACGCGCAAGCGCTCTCGCAGCAGCAGCACCTTGTCACCTTGCACTGATTTTCTTACATGAACCTCCTCAGAAGAAGACAATATGTGCTGCATATAGGCCTCTCTGCCAGGACAGACCTGATCCTTGTCTACAGTTAGCTTCAAATTGGTGATTGAAATAACTCCTACAATGCTGGATGAGGCACTTTAATGCTAAAAGACTCTCGGTCTATTAACTTGAGATTACAACAATTTAAGACAGTATGTATGCTGTACTCTACTCCTGATAAGATCGTAAGGTGGGGGCAATCAAGTACTCATTATTCAAGCAACAGGGTGAACTGTCCTAAGTGTGGAGAATATGGGACTAATATTGTTCATATGTTCGTCACATGCCCACAGCTAAGGGCTTTCTGGCAAGAGGTTATACTGGTGTATGAAAATCGCCTTAGATTAGATCTGCCTTTTTTAAATAAAGAGATTATGCTGGTTTACAAGGGATATATTAATCAGGCACGTCATGCACTACTGTCTATAATTATAGTTACTGCTAGACTAGCTATTTCTAGAGCCTGGAAGACCTTGTAATGCAGCAGAATGGTAGGCTATTGTTATGGAGGTTTTTGAGAGGGAGAAGGCCCTGGCTAAAGTCAGAGGCTTAAATTCGATGCAAAGATATAATCCTGTGTGGCACGGAATGAGACAAGATTGATTGGTAAACTCTGTGGCATTCTAGTATGTAAACCCTTAAAAAAAATATTTATTTGCTCTACTCCCCAGGTGATAAGATTGTATGCGTATTGAAAATGCAATATGCTGATGTATTTGCTTTTGCTTTGTCTCCCACGCAAAAAATAAAATGATTTAAAAAAAAAAAAAAAAAGCAATGTACGGTCATGTAGAAATTTATTTACACAAGAGTTAACGTGAGCCATACATTACCTTGAAAAAAATGTCAGTCTACTACATCTTCCATGTAACTATTGCCCTTGTCTACAGCAAGTCCTGTATTGTATACTATTTCAATGGTAACATCATATAACAAGGTGCAATTCATGTATGTACATATCTATCAGTAAGCAAGCTGAATCAAACACACCTGTAGTAACTATCCTTAAAGCAATTGTCACGATCTAATTTTTGGAGCAAGTGTCCACTACTATGTTGAATGGCTGCACCTACATTCAAATGACAATCACATACCATGTTAACCAGTGTATGCACTTAACATAGTAGGCATTAAAAAAGTGAGCAGTAGTTCCTGCCATTATGCTAAACAAATATATGTACTACACATTTTTAAAAGAAACACTGCTAGAATTCAAACGATTGCAAAGCAGAATTAATGAACTTACTAATATTGGTGAATATCATAATAGTGATTTATTATCACAATGGTGAGATCTCTCTCAATAAGTCCAAAAGAAAGAGAACAAAAACAAAGCCAAATGGCAGTCCATTGCAAATGTCCAGGTTCTGTGGACTGCTGTGCTGTGGCATGCTTGCCTTCAAGAACACTGTCAGGGGAACCTCCCTAGGAAGGGGCATGTAGTGGGCAGTGCAGGCACCTCAATGATGTCACTTGGGAGGGGTGGACTTGGATTCGGGAGGGGTGGGCTTGGTTCTGGGAGGGGTGGATTTGCTTTTGGGAGGGGGTTTTGCTCTTTTCTCAGGGGTAGGTCTGGGTTCATGAGTTTGGGGAACAGGTTTGCATGGAGAGGAATGGGATGTGGAAGGGATGGATTGGGTTGGGGTGAGGAAAGAGTGCTTTTGGCTTTGGGGTTCGGCTGTGACAGGGGTATGGGCAAGTGCAAAAAACAAGCTTTCACAGGTAAAATGGATGGATGTTCGGGAGGGAGTAGGGGTTAGGAGATAGAGAGAGTGAAAGTGTCAGGGGTGGGTGTGTGTGTTGTTGGTACAGGTGTCTGTGTGTCTGATGTATCTTGTGCACATTTGGGGGTGTTTTGTAGGTGTCTGTTGTGTGGGTGAGTGTGGACATTTGTGGATTTTGGGGGTGTGTGATGTGTCGTTGCCTGGTATGATGGATGTTGTGGATGTGTCTGTGGTTGGGGGTGTGGTGTCTCGGGTATGCTGGGTATTGTGGATGAGTCTGTAGTTGCAGGTGTGGTTTCTGGGGAATGATTGGTGTTTTGGATGTGTCTGATTGCAGGTGTGATGTATGGGGGTATGTTGGGTGTTTTGGATGGGTCTGTGGTTGCAGGTGTGTTGTCTGGGAGAATGATAGGGGTTTTGGATGTGTGTGTGGTTGCGGGTGTCGTGTCGGGGAGTATGATAGGTGTTGTGGAAGTGTCTGTGGTTGTGGTTGTGGTGTGGTGTCAGTTAGTATGATGGGTGTTGTGGATAAGTCTGTGACTGTGGGTGGGGTGTCTGGGTGCATGATGGGATTGTGGTAGAGGGGGGTGACTGTCAGGTGAGTGGTTGCCTATGTCTGTGTTTTTTGGTGTTTCTTTTTGTGTGTGCTGCTTGGGGCTGTTGAAGTGGGTGCGTGCATATGTGCTAGTGAGCTTTGGACAGGCTTTGGAATAAGGAATTGGGATGGGCATGGGGTTGCGGCAGGAGGTGGGGCAGATGTTTGAGATGGGTAGAAGGCTGCCATGAGTGAGGAGGCCGGAGCCTAAAAAGATCTCCATAGGCCACACATAGCACTGTGGATGCCTTCCAGATAGGCCACCATCTGTTGCAGATGGCTGCCTTGCCCCTGGATGGCATTCAGTAGTTTTGTCTGCCCTAAAGAGATGTTCCCTCAAGGCACCTGTGCTCTGCCTTACTTGCGCTTGCACACACCCCCAGCATCTAACACAGCCGCGAGCGTTGCTCCTTCTTCTACATCACCGCCAAGACCAGGAATGCCCGGCCCCCCCATATCCGAACAGCCCCTCCCTGGTGGACTTCAGAAAGAAGCTCAAGACATGGCTTTTGAAGGAGAAATGGTACCCTCAGTGTCCAGATACCCTTAGGGGTGATAGTCATGTGCTTTGCAAATGCTGATTGGATTGATTGTCTCAGGAGGTCAATAGCCTTCTCAGTCAGGGCAGCGGGGAGGACAGTGGCAGGAGCTGTGGTGCCTGGAGAGAAGAAGATGGCTTCCCTCTTAGGAGACTGGGCCCGGCCAACTGGGTGGGGAGTAACAGGGAGGGTGGGGATTGAAGGAAGGTGGCAGAAAAGGTTAGTGTTGGTACTGATCCAGTGTGTTCTGCCATCCCAAGGGAGTGTCCACGGGAAGTTGACTCTACAGCTGATGATGTTGAGTCTTTGTCCTCCGTGGCACTCCCCTCACCCTCTGGGCCACTGGCTCCCTCGGTGTCTGTAGTGTCATGACTGGGGCTATTGTGGCCAGCTGATTCCCTAACGATGATGGCTCTGTCTCCTCTGCTTGCCTGGGATAATGCTGAAATGACATTTAAAATAGGTTTATGGCATCTGTGTGAACACACTGGACAAGCACTTTTACCACAGAACATTTCTAAAGTGAACAGATGACTCCTGCTACAAGGTCCACTATAGTGGCTTCAAAATTAGAATGAGTACATGCATGCATGGTGCTACATGACCTGTAAACAGTTGCTCACAGTGATGTCCAACTGCATGCGTGAACTTGTCTCAACTCCATCCTCGTGTATCTAGGAGGATACTTGATCACCTTGTATACTTTGGCCCTTGTAGTACACCCTAGTGCCTGATGTCACCGAATAAGATGGCTTTGACAAAATAATGTCAACAGATTCCACACAAGGCCCTGCAATCAGCAAATGGTCACATACCTTAAACCACATCATGATGAAATAATATTCAAGTAGCACAGCTATGTTGCAGCAATATGTGCAGTAGAAGAAATAAGGTGACATGCAAATGCTCATTTCACACAGTTGACACTTCATAATTCAAACTTTCTCATATGCCCACTGTCATAATAGTCTAATTAAAGCTAAGCCTTGGCAAAGCACTACGCTATGCTCGCGTAGTTTGCGAAGTTCGCGCTACTGCGCACTACGCGAATTGCACGTAGCACAGTGCGAACACGCGTAGCGTAGTGTTGCGTAGTGCTGCGGTCGTTTTTTGCTTGCTCGCGGTCCTCAACGTCAAGTTGGCGACCGCGAGCAAGCAAAATGACATCCCGGCGAGACTTTTTCCTTGTTCGTGATCAGCAACATCAAGTTGGCGATCGCGAGCATGGAAAATAAACCTCCCGGCGAGATTCCCATCACGAGGAGGTCAGGTTTCTCATTGCGAGTGGTCGCGTATGCTCGCGACCGCTCGCAATGAGAAACTACCAGTTCGCGTTGAGAAAGCTGCAGCTCGAGTAAAAATCTACTCGAGCAGCAGAAAACTACAGCTCGCACTGTGCAAGATGCCATTTTCAATGATTGCACAGTGCCGGTTGCTTGTCCGCACTGTGCAATCATTGAAAACGACATCTGGCACAGTGCGAACAAGGTACTACGCAGTTCGCGAAGTGCTACGCGTAGCTCGCGTAGTGCGAAGTGCACTTTGCGTAGCTTCGCAAAGTGCTACTTCGCGAACTACGCCCAGGGTTAATTAAAGCTGTACTTAAGTAGCGTTGCTAAGTATCACATGTAGCACAGAAATTTAGCCTTGAGACAAGGTGGCCCAATGTTTCAGGAGATATATCTACAAATATCTACAGCTTGAGACTTCACCCAGACATAGGGACAGCCTCAATCCAGCTTGGTACTTGTGGGAACATCACTCTTACATTGCATACCTAAAAATCAATAAACCATTGATGGCTGTTGAGGCTCAGGGAATATCCATTACATGAAGAGGTGGTTTAACTTTTGTCCTGATTAAAAAGCACATCACAGTAACGTTTTGTATCGCAAACAAAAATTGCCTTGTAATACTGAGTGTAGACACACACATATGATGCCTACAGTTTTGCATGTCACTCCCTGATGAGTCACCGGTCAGTGAATTAACCTTGCCAAATAGACATGAGCAGTTAGCATACCTGAATACTCCCACATGCATGCCATGGAAATTCCAATAATGACAAATTACTCTAAGTCTATCTGTCATGTCCTTCATTGCTTCATCATTTGGACCTGGCCAATGACACTGAATAATGGCTCAGTGTTTGTGTCACCAACGCACCAATGTTTACAATGTTTAACACACAGTATCTGTATGCCTATCACAAATAGCTACTTCCAAATACAGATTAGCCTACACACAATTTTGTGATGCAATCACACATCAACCTATGAACACACTTAGATCAAGTGTGAAATAGTAGTGCATGTGAAACTACAACAGGAAAAGGTACACATCCCAATATGTAGGCACTAATACCGATGGTACCAGAAATGTTTGCACTCTCATGTTACTGTAGATTCCCAACTTACCAATGGGAAGTATTGTCCAGGCACTGCATTCAAGGTGAGCTGTACGCTATGTCATATGTAACAGAACCACCATGAGGGAGATTCACTCCTGACACAATGAAGGCATGGGGGCTGTTTGGGACAGCTTTAGGTGATTTATCACCTTAGTCAGTCATGTGTCTTCTCAAGTCAGAACATTGGTAGTTTGCTGGATTCTACTTTGTTCCCGGTCAAAAAAATAATAGACAAAGTACATCACCATGCACCTACAACCAGACCTACACATTCAACAACTCTTCTAGTGCATTGAACATGGGGTCACCCTCAATGTTGATGGGGAAATGGCTGCCTGTTACCAAAAAATATGTAAAATGTAGATTACTGGTTAGGGCTTACACCTTTGTAGCTGCCATTGGGCCCTCAACTGCCCATCCAGCTCAGGATAGGCCACCACAAGTATACAGTCCATTACGTGGGTTCAGGGTGCGGTGCGTGCCAATCCCGCTTTGGGAGGAATTCTCCAGCTGGACCTCTGCGATCCTCCAGGTCCTGCGCCTCAGGTCCTCCAATCTCTTTTGACAATGGACGCTGCGCCGCTTGTTGACCCTCAGACTCCGCAACATCCTGCTGATCCCCTTCCAATTCCCGCTTCTGATGGGCATTGAACTGTATGGATACAAGAGAGTAGAAACCTGAATGTAAATGAAACTTTTTTGTATTTCAGTTGTGATGCGATACATTGTGAATACATCTAGAACACTCATCACTCAAAAGTTAACACACAACCTGTGTAGTTTTTAGGCCTGGGCGAAAATTTCGTTCCGTTCGCGGAAATTGCGATAATTTGACATTTTCGCGTTCCGCGGAGAGCGCGAAAATGTCAAAATTTCCGGTTTCCGCAGCTTGGCTATAATTTGTTTCTTGCTCGCGCTGTAAAATAATACATTCTCGCGCGCGCGCGATCGCCTTACCTGAATCCCTGCGTTCGCCGACAAGTTTTCTTGATCCGGTCGCGTTCTCCATGAGATGTTGTATTGTTTTTAGCCATTTGCGCTGTCGTGCGACAGTTCGCTCCCGCAGTGACGTCATGCGTTGCGCGATCACGTCTTTCTTCTCGCGATCATGCACCGCGAGACAACTCAAAACAAGATGGCCACGCCCACAAGCAACCACATGGGTAAGTTGGCGACCCGCAACCATGCAGAAAATCTCACGAACATGCGGGAAAAAAACTTCCGCATCTTCGCGATATTTCTGATTGTTTGCGATAATTTTAAACATTTTCGCGATAATTTGCGAAAGTTAATTTCGCAAATTCCGCCCACCCCTAGTAGTTTTCACATGCTGAGCACTACTAATACATGGATACACACGTTTGTATCAATATTCAGATTATCCTCAAACCTGGTTATGTCCCAAACTGACTAAGGCAACCCACTAACATCATGAAGGCCAGGCCCATCTTACATGTACTATGATGAGAGATACTATGACACTGGAAAAAACAATGTGGCCTATTGAAGACTAATCAACATTTGCATTATTGTACTGACACCTTCACACCAGGTCCATTAACTTAATGGCTACGGTCCATAGAGCCTAGTGCCCTAGTATAGACTACATCTTCTGACCGAGGTCACTATGAAAGGGCTGCTATGTGTGTCAGTAAGAGCTTGCTTTCTGGGGATGTGTGGACATGTGTACTTATAGGGAGGATATCATGATACGGGTGATGAAGTATGTGTGGCATGTACGGGCATCACAGGCCACACCTTTTGTCATATGTGGCACTGTTACATGGATGATGTCAGCATACCATTGTATGTCCTGTTGGATTGTTTGAATATAAAAAAGCTGGTGATTCACCTATACAACACCTGTTATGAAGTAACCAACTATCTGCACTGTTAATGTGTCCCATGTGAGATATGGCTGTATAGTGCAAGCAATACTCATGGAACAGTGAAAACAAACTTGTGGAAGTAAGGGGCCTGTCATTAGGAAATCAAATACCTGGGAAATGTAAGTCAACGGACAGAAGTATCAGGTCAAGTAGTAACCATAATCACCATTCCAAATGTAGTCCATTTGATAACGATCTGGAAGAGAATTGTTTGTGACAAGTCAATTTATGAGCATCCAAGGACCCACAGGTCAAGAGTGATATAAGTCTGTGCATCAGTGGTATTCAACTGAGACTCAACCCCAGCCTTGCCGATGGTTCTGACTGTGTGCAGCTTATTGTCAGGCCTAGCTCTGTGTAAGCTGAGCATACTAATGTCACAAGACCAGCACATTTATATTTCTAAATGAAAAAGGTCAGCTTGGGGCCGTCGAGTAAGTGACCTCAAGGCCGTGTGGCACTCTGAAGGGGTCTGTGAGCTATTGCTAGCTCCCAGACAACTGTTTGGAGAGCCCTTATTTTGGGTGAGTGATATGTGGGACTCTACACATAGCTAACAGCAACCTCATCTGCTCCAGACAGAGTTCATACACGGCTCATGCTCTAAAAGCTATACAAGTGTTTTCACATATAGCATTATCAGAGTTGTATCAAAGTCACAGGTTTCATGAAATTCCTAAATGCATAGATGGCTACATACATACCAAGTGGAATCTAGGGCTTTACAACACTTAATAGACCTAACGCTGGAACTCGGGCACATTGTATCCTGTGGAAAGGCAAAGAGGGAGTTAAACAGAGTAATATATATGTGTCAGATAGTTAGCTGTTCCTCTAATAAGCCATAGAGCTGCCCATACAGGGAAAGGACCTCTTCATCCAGCAGCTCCAACTCCTCTGCAGAGAAGGCACAGGCCCTCTCACCTGCTTGGCCTGGTCTGATTGCTCTCATAGATAGAAAACAGTAGCTAAAGTGGAGGAGGTGTTGATACCAGCAGTGTCAGGAAGCAAGTGATGTATTTTACAAACCACGGCGTACATGTATGCCACCTACGCAGTAATCAGCGGAGACGGGCACCAACGTTAGCCTATGTCTGTGTCCGTTGTAGATTAAAACACCCACCGGGCGGTTGAATTCCGCTGGCCGTGGCAGGTGCACAATGTCCAATATGCAAGGTCAGGCATCCCCCACTCCAAAGAGGGGTTACATGTTTCCATATGTACTACTCCATTGCCATGTAAATTCCATGACACAGATCATCATTGTAGTGCTTTACTGTGCATAACCGCTATATTTGTGCAGTTCACTGTACATCGTCGTTAACGGTATTTTGAACTAAAATATCCTCAAAAAATATTAAGGTGCTAAGAAAACATTTTTGGATGCATAATTTACACATTTATGTTACAGAAACATGTGAAGGCCACAATGGGGATTATTGATGGATTTTGGATAGTAGCCAATAATTATGTGGATAATGTGTAATGCTTTCTGAACCACTCATGTTTTGTGATTAAAGCTCAAAATAGTTTTCACTCCACACATAGGTACCCTGAAAGAGGGAGGAGATGACCGCCTCCAGTGTGCCACCCATTTAAAGACCGTCAGAACATGGAAGAAAGGGATATCTTCAAGAAGTTTCATTTGAATAGGCAAACCCTTCCGGATTCATGTAATAAGTTGGAGCCTGATCATCTTCCTCAAAACACTGATCCCACAGGTATCCTACCAATTGTGAAACTTATGGCAGTATTACATTTTCTGACTACAGGTTCCTTTCAATAAACTGTGGCAATATCTGGTGGTACGCCACAACCAATGTTTAGTGGTGTACAATAAGACCTGGTTTCAGCAATGATGAGACACATGGACAGATGGACAGCTACATACAGTTACCCAGATGTGAGGATTTAGCCAATGTGAAGGTTGACTTCTATGGATTTGGTTGTCTCTCACATGTAGTTGGAGCCATTGATGAGACAAATATTGCCTTAGTACCATCGCTAGCCAGGGAACGAGTTTATCACAACAGGAAGCACTTCTTTCTATCAATGTGCAAGTTGTCTACATCTCAAACATCTGTGCCCAGTTCTCAGGATCAGCCCATTATTCATTCGTATTGCAGAACAGCACCATACCCCAGCTGATGTCACAACTAGTACCAGAGAGGGCCTGGCTTGTTGGTAAGTATGATCTGTCCTAGCTTTGTGTGGGTAATTTCAGGTAGTAGAATCAGAAATTGTGTAATTTATTATTGCACCTATGTCTGTCTTCCATCTAGGAGATTTAGCATATCCCAACCATCCATGGTTCTTGACACCGCTGAGGAATCCAACAATGCCAGGAAGAGATTCACTTCATTGAGGCCCATGGAAGGACACAACAGTCAGTGTAGTGGGCTTTTGGGCTTCAGAAGGCCATATTTAGATGTCTGTCAAAACTGGGGGAACCCTTCTCTACTCATCGGGGAAGGTGTGTGAAATCACCGTGGCATGTTGCATGCTCAACAACATCACCCTGCAATGGAACATTCCTTATATCGCAAAGGATAAAGACCATGAAGTGCCTCTGTGTGAGGATCCTAAAATGCCAAATAATGATGATAGTGGTGAAGAAGAAGGAGCTGATTTGCATCAAGATCTGATCAACAACTTCTTCTCATGTGTGTAAGTATTTTGTAAAATGTCATGACTGACTGTTACAGCAACTCTTGTGGTGATGAGAGGAGTATGTTAGGGTGAAATATTAGGACGGTCAAGATCTAGGAAATCCAGGTGAAAGGTGTTTGTTGAGTAAGGTTTAGACACTGGGTCATTTTGTTTGTGTTGCTTTGATTTTTATATACTGTGTTCTACATTAGGTGACTATGTGAATTGTCTTATATATATAGGTTTGGTCTGCTTTAGGTACCTTCACCATGGCACCTTCATTTGGACATTTCAAAGTTGTGGCATTGGTGAATATAAGATGCTGTTTGGTAGTACCAAGGGGACATGGGTTGTTCCTGGGAATGACTGTCACAGACCTTGGGTGTACAAACCACATACCAAGACCACTTGCACATTGAAAGGATGAAAGTTGTGAGGAATCCATTGGACTTGTTCCTTGTCATGTGAAGGTCCTAATGCAATATGTGTGGCATCATGTGCTCCAAAAGAATGTTGTTGTGTGGCCAACTCATGCAATTCTCCCTTCACATTTGCTAAGCCCTCACTGGGTGTAAAGTGTATGTGGCTGTCACCTCATTGTAGGCCATAGTGTTTGTGGCACACCACTGAGATTTGGTTGTGACATTCCACCAAATCCTTTAGCAATGTATTGTAATGATCAGAAAATGTAGTGCTGGCATGTGTTTGTCTATTGGTGCTATTAATTTGGTATTCCTTTTGTGAGCTTGGCAATATGGCTTCAGCTGATGACATTGACCCATTTTATGTTTCCTATTCAATAGGAAATTGTCTGATGTATCCCCTACTTCCATGTTGTTATGTTCTGCAACTGAAAATGTGATCACTGGCACATAATATTTGAGTTGTGTATGATTTGCTGTGTTAGCGACATAATGCCAGCCTATCGTTGGTACATTGGAATAAAGATGGTATATGAGAACACAATTGTATGTATGTGTATGGTCGTGATCCTGAGCTAAAAATTGTGTACATGCAACATATCAATGCTTATACAAGTTGATATTATTGGAAATGTAAAGTTCAGATGAGTAGATATGCATTGCTAGATGTGAGATATGCTACAACAGGCAATGGGTTTCAAACTAGGGGATTTATTTAAGTGAACAAGCAGAAAATAAATGTTGTTCAAAACCAAATAGGAAAACAAAAAAGTGAAGAAGTCCGAGGGGTAGATCCACAGCAGTGGGGACAGGGAGTCTTCAGGTGTGTCTTTCTCTGGCAGGGCCCCCCTTCCTGTAGCTTTTGCAGATGTTGATGGCCCTGATGTTGTTGGACCACATGAAGAGGTTGATGGTGCTGGAAAATCCCTGTACAGGTGTGTGTGAATGTCCTGCAGCACCCCTATTACGCAGCCCATGTTGGTGTTATGAGCCTGCATCTCATGGTGTATGTCCCTCTGCAGCTGCTTTATCTCCTGGATTTCAGTGAGTACTTGGCCCATTATGTCTTGGGACTCCTGATAGGCTCCCAAGACTTGGTCGGTGGTGGACTGAGTGGCCTCACCCTGCTGGCCCACAGTTACGCTCCCACAACCTTTACTTCCACGAGCCTATGCCCTTGGCTCAGGGTATCCTCTCCCACTGGGTCCTGGCTCCTCTCTAGCGGGGGTGGTGATTGTCACATCAGGATTCAGGACTGGGGAAGACAATCATTGGAACTGTGCTAGGTACACAGATTGTGGGGACTGGGGTGGGAGGTGTTGTTGCGGACCCAGTGAGACTTACTATTGCTGGCTGCCCAGGCTGACCAGCACTGCCATCCATTTCCAGCTCTCCAGGAGTGTTGTCATCACCAAGGGCTTTATCCTGGGGTTGAGTGGGTGTCACATTGGTGGCCAAGCTCTGGGCAGGTACTCTACCAGAATGACCTGTTGTGAAATAGTGAACATTGTTATTGGTGGAAGTGTGGTATCTACATCCAAATGTTTGGTGACACAATAAGTCAAAACCTAGGAAAAACAAAATAGCTAAAGATTACTGATATATTTGAGTGGTATTTAACTTGTAAACAAGACATCTGAAGACATTAAATACATGTACTTGAATTAAGCAGCTCATTAGATGTCCTGAAATGTTGCATTTTGGATTATGTAATAAACATGACATCCCCCAAACATTGGGTGTCACTCATGCAATCAATATTTTCAGTTGAGGAAACCAGGACAACATAAACATGGCAGAAATGTCTCTGAGTAGAGAAGTTTAGGTAAATTGGTCAAGCCATAAGAATTAAACATCATTTGTAAAATGTCAGACAAGTGAGAATTGACAAAATCACAATTTCATCTTTTTTTTAGTTATAGAAAACACGGTCTCATGGTAGTTATAGTTATTTCAATCTTTACTTGCCAAAACTTGCTAAATGGTTAGTGTAACTTACCTGTTGGCAAAGTGAAGTTGGGATGGACCATATACTTACATATTAACTCCTAGCATGGATCCTGAAATGATATATTTATTGAAATACACTTACAGACACCATTACAACATGTGGCATGGAATGGAGATTGATACACTTGGGGGGATATTCTCAAGAACGTGTGATAACTACAGCAAAATCAGCTTAACGCAACTCTTCATATCGCAATCTATCATGGGAAAATAACTCTGTGTTAACGTGGTATTCTCAACCCGGCTGCCCCATGTGATAGTCCCACGATAACGCGTCAAAAGACCGCGTCAAAAGTAACGCAACACCGCAAAAACAAGAAACACGAACGTGAAAATAGTAGGGATGAGGCCAATCGCGATACAAAAATCTGCGAAAGCCAGCGGCAGTCCTGCAATTCCCACGCGTCATGTGGGAAAATGCACTATAAAAGCAACAAAAAAAAGGGAGAAAAAAAGAAACTGCGTAGCACCTTGGATGCACCCGGACTGAGTGCAGAGGCCAACGTGAACCCACCAAGCCCCACAGACCACCAGCAAGGAACCTCGTGGTTGGGGAAGGCTAAGGAGGAGAGGAAGAGGCAGACGGGGTGCAGTCCACAGGAAAACCAGATCAGCGTCACGGAGGTGACAGAACACTTATCATCCACTGAACAAACGTGAATGCAGTCGGAGTGTCGGGGAGGTCTATGGAGGAGGACAAGAGGCGCTGGCATGATGTGAAAAGCCAAACCAATCACAAACCCGCTGCCAACAGGAAGGTAGCAATGGCGACTGGAGGTGGGAGTCCTGCGCCACAGGAGGAGCTGCTGGAAACAAAGGCCACAGTCATCAGGGTGGAGATGGCGCAAGGAGTTGGGAGTCCGGACACAGCTCGATAGGACCTGGCACAACATCAACAGGGTGAGTAACGACCAGGGACTGGGGGAACAGGGGGAGAGGGGCACAATGGCACACATGCACATCGATGTGTAGCACACCGCACATCGCACACCCACAATGACCCTGGATCATGTCCCTGATCCCCGTGGCACACTGCAGCACACACACATAGCAATAACAGCACATCCAACGACAATGTGGCACAAAGTGAAACGCCGACACTGCAGAACAGAGGAAACAACTGGGTCCGCTCATGTGCAGAAAAAGGCCAATCACATCTAACATAGCAGGAAACTGTGAGATGGAAATGCACGTGTACAACCACACATCCGTCATGTACTCCAAATGTCCACTGTCCCGCATCAAATATACAGCACCTCCCAAACAGTCACAATGTACATTGTCAAACAGTCTGCATCTAAACTAGAACAATGCACCAATATACATGTCAACACAATGTCAACATGCATCTCCCCTTCACATTGCAGAGGGGCAAACAACACCTCCAGCAGAGCAGACCAGACTACTCATCAGGGATGCTGTAGAGGACCACCACACCTTCGAAACCGACGCCCTACAACCGCCCATGGACATCTCAGGCAACCCACCCCCAGGAGCAGGGCAGCCAAGCTACACAGAGGAGACCCCAGCCCCTGCACAGACCACACAGCAGGAAGTACCTGTCACCTAGGCACACATTGAATTCCAATGCCAGGTGTCAGAATGCCAAAAGGAGTTGGCCGAACAGGTGCAGGTGGGGTCAGAGCTCATGGAAGCCGAAGTAAACCACATACGTGGGTGTTCAAGTCCCATCAGGGACCACCTACACCCGACAAAGGAGACCCACACCGCGACAGAGACACATGCATTTTCACATTTCCTGCAATGAACCATGCCCAAAGCCCCGGAATCATCATTCACACCCCACGCTGGACCTCCATACGACAACCTAGTCCACTCCTCTTACATATTGAGTGGGTGACGACAAAGCTACATGTCCAAGGTCTTACCCGCTGCCAGCGGTGACATAGTTGCGTCTGCTGTACACAGCACAATGTAATGTTGAAGGCCCTGGGGCCCTCATGCATACATCATGACCACATGGACACACGCAGATAGTTTGTGGAACTGGCTATGGGCACGTGCGCCCAGCCCCTTTATTGGCAGGGTCACATGTACAGTGACGCCTGTGCTGGATGGGTGTGGGGTGAGTGTGAGCCATCCCGCATGGAGTGGTCGGTGCTGGCAACTACTTGGAAAAGTGAACACCATTAAAACGGAAACGGAAAACACCAGCATTACAGAGACAATTGCGGAGCATCATGGTGGTAGCCGGAGCAAGTACAGAGGTTACCCAATCTGCAAACTGAAGTGTCCATGGTTTGCAGTGCACTGAGGTTGGAGCACTAGAGCTGAGCATGATCATGTGAAGAAAATGTCTAGGATTGTGTTCCTTTGGGTTATTCCTGATGCAGCTGCAGTGGGGTGTGTCACACATGCATCATCTTCGTCATCATCGTCCCAGGTCTCCCACACTGCCTGAGGTGACATTGCTGCATGAGCTCACCACAGCACACAACTCATTCAGAAATGGTCCATGAGTTAGTGGCACCTGGAGTGCTGAGCATGGTAACAGGCAGATGATGGCATCCACGACAGGTGTGAGCAGCTCCGTTAGTCTGCCAGTATGGCTGTTTCGACTCTGGCAGTTGGCGTTTGGAGGTGGTTCTGGTGGTGGTGGCATGTGCCTACTGCGGTGATGCGACATCCGGGCCGGTCAGAACTCGATTTGATGTGTGAGCCCTGGTGGACTGCAGTTGAGGCCGGATTGACCCCAAGGCCATCGTCTCAGAGGCCATCCAATATCTCACCGGACAGGGTCCCTGACTTGAGCTGCACAGAGTTAGTGGCCCTGGATGCACAGCGGCGGCACAGGCACACCGCCACGGGATGGTGACTTGTGGTGCCGTGAGATAGCGCCACGTGAGCTGAGCAGGTCCTCATCGATGTCCAAGGTGAATGTGGCAGAGGGTTGCGTGGGACAGTGGAAGGTGTCATCCAGGGCATGATGCAGAGGGTAGAAGCCATCCGGAAGCAGTAAATTGAGGAGTGGAATTCTACAGCCTTGGTTTCGCCCAAAAATTAGCATCACCGACATGATGATGAAGACAACCCCCAGTCCATAGACTCAGTCACCACCAAAGTTCAACCAGAAAGTGTCCATGGCTGTCGGAGAACAGACTTAGTGGCACCGGAGCTGAAGGGGTATGCAGTCTGCGATGAGGCCAGTACAATGATATAAAATTTGCCATAAATAAATCAAGACTGAGTTCCCAATGTGTGACCTACTCGACCACAGTGTAGGCCCGAGGCAGCGGTCAGCAGGGGCCCACAGCCACGTGTCGTTGGCTCGCGATGCTCAGAGTTAGTGACACCAGGGCAGTTGTTACAACAAACAAATGATGGACGGAATGCTGACAATGCAGACATTCTCCCCCAGTCAAGAGATCTGGGTTAAATCCATCGTTATTTTGCCAACTACGCCACCCCAGTTCAGACATGGCCATATGCAAATCAGTCTTGACCCTGTGCCTCATGGGAACAGTCCAGCCCGAACTGCCAAGCCATATCTTCCCTGGACCGGAATCAAGCATCCTAGGACCGGTTTCTGGCTATCAGCCGTCATCAGCCAGGATAGCTTGCCTCCAGTGGCGTAGTGAGCACGGGTCCCACGTCTAGGAATACCCATCCCACTTAGGGCGAAAAGCGTTACAACAAACAAATGATGGACGGAATGCTGACAATGCAGACATTCTCCCCCAGTCAAGAGATCTGGGTTAAATCCATCGTTATTTTGCCAACTACGCCACCCCAGTTCAGACATGGCCATATGCAAATCAGTCTTGACCCTGTGCCTCATGGGAACAGTCCAGCCCGAACTGCCAAGCCATATCTTCCCTGGACCGGAATCAAGCATCCTAGGACCGGTTTCTGGCTATCAGCCGTCATCAGCCAGGATAGCTTGCCTCCAGTGGCGTAGTGAGCACGGGTCCCACATCTGGGAATACCCATCCCACTTAGGGCGAAAAGCGTTACAACAAACAAATGATGGACGGAATGCTGACAATGCAGACATTCTCCCCCAGTCAAGAGATCTGGGTTAAATCCATCGTTATTTTGCCAACTACGCCACCCCAGTTCAGACATGGCCATATGCAAATCAGTCTTGACCCTGTGCCTCATGGGAACAGTCCAGCCCGAACTGCCAAGCCATATCTTCCCTGGACCGGAATCAAGCATCCTAGGACCGGTTTCTGGCTATCAGCCGTCATCAGCCAGGATAGCTTGCCTCCAGTGGCGTAGTGAGCACGGGTCCCACGTCTGGGAATACCCATCCCACTTAGGGCGAAAAGCGTTACAACAAACAAATGATGGACGGAATGCTGACAATGCAGACATTCTCCCCCAGTCAAGAGATCTGGGTTAAATCCATCGTTATTTTGCCAACTACGCCACCCCAGTTCAGACATGGCCATATGCAAATCAGTCTTGACCCTGTGCCTCATGGGAACAGTCCAGCCCGAACTACCAAGCCATATCTTCCCTGGACCGGAATCAAGCATCCTAGGACCGGTTTCTGGCTATCAGCCGTCATCAGCCAGGATAGCTTGCCTCCAGTGGCGTAGTGAGCACGGGTCCCACGTCTGGGAATACCCATCCCACTTAGGGCGAAAAGCGTTACAACAAACAAATGATGGACGGAATGCTGACAATGCAGACATTCTCCCCCAGTCAAGAGATCTGGGTTAAATCCATCGTTATTTTGCCAACTACGCCACCCCAGTTCAGACATGGCCATATGCAAATCAGTCTTGACCCTGTGCCTCATGGGAACAGTCCAGCCCTAACTGCCAAGCCATATCTTCCCTGGACCGGAATCAAGCATCCTAGGACCGGTTTCTGGCTATCAGCCGTCATCAGCCAGGATAGCTTGCCTCCAGTGGCGTAGTGAGCACGGGTCCCACGTCTGGGAATACCCATCCCACTTAGGGCGAAAAGCGTTACAACAAACAAATGATGGACGGAATGCTGACAATGCAGACATTCTCCCCCAGTCAAGAGATCTGGGTTAAATCCATCGTTATTTTGCCAACTACGCCACCCCAGTTCAGACATGGCCATATGCAAATCAGTCTTGACCCTGTGCCTCATGGGAACAGTCCAGCCCGAACTGCCAAGCCATATCTTCCCTGGACCGGAATCAAGCATCCTAGGACCGGTTTCTGGCTATCAGCCGTCATCAGCCAGGATAGCTTGCCTCCAGTGGCGTAGTGAGCACGGGTCCCACGTCTGGGAATACCCATCCCACTTAGGGAGAAAAGCGTTACAACAAACAAATGATGGACGGAATGCTGACAATGCAGACATTCTCCCCCAGTCAAGAGATCTGGGTTAAATCCATCGTTATTTTGCCAACTACGCCACCCCAGTTCAGACATGACCATATGCAAATCAGTCTTGACCCTGTGCCTCATGGGAACAGTCCAGCCCGAACTGCCAAGCCATATCTTCCCTGGACCGGAATCAAGCATCCTAGGACCGGTTTCTGGCTATCAGCCGTCATCAGCCAGGATAGCTTGCCTCCAGTGGCGTAGTGAGCACGGGTCCCACGTCTGGGAATACCCATCCCACTTAGGGCGAAAAGCGTTACAACAAACAAATGATGGACGGAATGCTGACAATGCAGACATTCTCCCCCAGTCAAGAGATCTGGGTTAAATCCATCGTTATTTTGCCAACTACGCCACCCCAGTTCAGACATGGCCATATGCAAATCAGTCTTGACCCTGTGCCTCATGGGAACAGTCCAGCCCGAACTGCCAAGCCATATCTTCCCTGGACCGGAATCAAGCATCCTAGGACCAGTTTCTGGCTATCAGCCGTCATCAGCCAGGATAGCTTGCCTCCAGTGGCGTAGTGAGCACGGGTCCCACGTCTGGGAATACCCATCCCACTTAGGGCGAAAAGCGTTACAACAAACAAATGATGGACGGAATGCTGACAATGCAGACATTCTCCCCCAGTCAAGAGATCTGGGTTAAATCCATCGTTATTTTGCCAACTACGCCACCCCAGTTCAGACATGGCCATATGCAAATCAGTCTTGACCCTGTGCCTCATGGGAACAGTCCAGCCCGAACTGCCAAGCCATATCTTCCCTGGACCGGAATCAAGCATCCTAGGACCGGTTTCTGGCTATCAGCCGTCATCAGCCAGGATAGCTTGCCTCCAGTGGCGTAGTGAGCACGGGTCCCACGTCTGGGAATACCCATCCCACTTAGGGCGAAAAGCGTTACAACAAACAAATGATGGACGTAATGCTGACAATGCAGACATTCTCCCCCAGTCAAGAGATCTGGGTTAAATCCATCGTTATTTTGCCAACTACGCCACGCCAGTTCAGACATGGCCATATGCAAATCAGTCTTGACCCTGTGCCTCATGGGAACAGTCCAGCCCGAACTGCCAAGCCATATCTTCCCTGGACCGGAATCAAGCATCCTAGGACCGGTTTCTGGCTATCAGCCGTCATCAGCCAGGATAGCTTGCCTCCAGTGGCGTAGTGAGCACGGGTCCCACGTCTGGGAATACCCATCCCACTTAGGGCGAAAAGCGTTACAACAAACAAATGATGGACGGAATGCTGACAATGCAGACATTCTCCCCCAGTCAATAGATCTGGGTTAAATCCATCGTTATTTTGCCAACTACGCCACCCCAGTTCAGACATGGCCATATGCAAATCAGTCTTGACCCTGTGCCTCATGGGAACAGTCCAGCCCGAACTGCTTAGCCATATCTTCCCTGGACCGGAATCAAGCATCCTAGGACCGGTTTCTGGCTATCAGCCAGGATAGCTTGCCTCCAGTGGCGTAGTGAGCACGGGTCCCACGTCTGGGAATACCCATCCCACTTAGGGCGAAAAGCGTTACAACAAACAAATGATGGACGGAATGCTGACAATGCAGACATTCTCCCCCAGTCAAGAGATCTGGGTTAAATCCATCGTTATTTTGCCAACTACGCCACCCCAGTTCAGACATGGCCATATGCAAATCAGTCTTGACCCTGTGCCTCATGGGAACAGTCCAGCCCGAACTGCCAAGCCATATCTTCCCTGGACCGGAATCAAGCATCCTAGGACCGGTTTCTGGCTATCAGCCATCATCAGCCACGATAGCCTGCCTCCAGTGGCGTAGTGAGCACGGGTCCCACGTCTGGGAATACCCATCCCACTTAGGGCGAAAAGCGTTACAACAAACAAATGATGGACGGAATGCTGACAATGCAGACATTCTCCCCCAGTCAAGAGATCTGGGTTAAATCCATCGTTATTTTGCCAACTACGCCACCCCAGTTCAGACATGGCCATATGCAAATCAGTCTTGACCCTGTGCCTCATGGGAACAGTCCAGCCCGAACTGCCAAGCCATATCTTCCCTGGACCGGAATCAAGCATCCTAGGACCGGTTTCTGGCTATCAGCCGTCATCAGCCAGGATAGCTTGCCTCCAGTGGCGTAGTGAGCACGGGTCCCACGTCTGGGAATACCCATCCCACTTAGGGCGAAAAGCGTTACAACAAACAAATGATGGACGGAATGCTGACAATGCAGACATTCTCCCCCAGTCAAGAGATCTGGGTTAAATCCATCGTTATTTTGCCAACTACGCCACCCCAGTTCAGACATGGCCATATGCAAATCAGTCTTGACCCTGTGCCTCATGGGAACAGTCCAGCCCGAACTGCCAAGCCATATCTTCCCTGGACCGGAATCAAGCATCCTAGGACCGGTTTCTGGCTATCAGCCGTCATCAGCCAGGATAGCTTGCCTCCAGTGGCGTAGTGAGCACGGGTTCCACGTTTGGGAATACCCATCCCACTTAGGGCGAAAAGCGTTACAACAAACAAATGATGGACGGAATGCTGACAATGCAGACATTCTCCCCCAGTCAAGAGATCTGGGTTAAATCCATCGTTATTTTGCCAACTACGCCACCCCAGTTCAGACATGGCCATATGCAAATCAGTCTTGACCCTGTGCCTCATGGGAACAGTCCAGCCCGAACTGCCAAGCCATATCTTCCCTGGACCGGAATCAAGCATCCTAGGACCAGTTTCTGGCTATCAGCCGTCATCAGCCAGGATAGCTTGCCTCCAGTGGCGTAGTGAGCACGGGTCCCACGTCTGGGAATACCCATCCCACTTAGGGCGAAAAGCGTTACAACAAACAAATGATGGACGGAATGCTGACAATGCAGACATTCTCCCCCAGTCAAGAGATCTGGGTTAAATCCATCGTTATTTTGCCAACTACGCCACCCCAGTTCAGACATGGCCATATGCAAATCAGTCTTGACCCTGTGCCTCATGGGAACAGTCCAGCCCGAACTGCCAAGCCATATCTTCCCTGGACCGGAATCAAGCATCCTAGGACCGGTTTCTGGCTATCAGCCGTCATCAGCCAGGATAGCTTGCCTCCAGTGGCGTAGTGAGCACGGGTCCCACGTCTGGGAATACCCATCCCACTTAGGGCGAAAAGCGTTACAACAAACAAATGATGGACGTAATGCTGACAATGCAGACATTCTCCCCCAGTCAAGAGATCTGGGTTAAATCCATCGTTATTTTGCCAACTACGCCACGCCAGTTCAGACATGGCCATATGCAAATCAGTCTTGACCCTGTGCCTCATGGGAACAGTCCAGCCCGAACTGCCAAGCCATATCTTCCCTGGACCGGAATCAAGCATCCTAGGACCGGTTTCTGGCTATCAGCCGTCATCAGCCAGGATAGCTTGCCTCCAGTGGCGTAGTGAGCACGGGTCCCACGTCTGGGAATACCCATCCCACTTAGGGCGAAAAGCGTTACAACAAACAAATGATGGACGGAATGCTGACAATGCAGACATTCTCCCCCAGTCAATAGATCTGGGTTAAATCCATCGTTATTTTGCCAACTACGCCACCCCAGTTCAGACATGGCCATATGCAAATCAGTCTTGACCCTGTGCCTCATGGGAACAGTCCAGCCCGAACTGCTTAGCCATATCTTCCCTGGACCGGAATCAAGCATCCTAGGACCGGTTTCTGGCTATCAGCCAGGATAGCTTGCCTCCAGTGGCGTAGTGAGCACGGGTCCCACGTCTGGGAATACCCATCCCACTTAGGGCGAAAAGCGTTACAACAAACAAATGATGGACGGAATGCTGACAATGCAGACATTCTCCCCCAGTCAAGAGATCTGGGTTAAATCCATCGTTATTTTGCCAACTACGCCACCCCAGTTCAGACATGGCCATATGCAAATCAGTCTTGACCCTGTGCCTCATGGGAACAGTCCAGCCCGAACTGCCAAGCCATATCTTCCCTGGACCGGAATCAAGCATCCTAGGACCGGTTTCTGGCTATCAGCCATCATCAGCCACGATAGCCTGCCTCCAGTGGCGTAGTGAGCACGGGTCCCACGTCTGGGAATACCCATCCCACTTAGGGCGAAAAGCGTTACAACAAACAAATGATGGACGGAATGCTGACAATGCAGACATTCTCCCCCAGTCAAGAGATCTGGGTTAAATCCATCGTTATTTTGCCAACTACGCCACCCCAGTTCAGACATGGCCATATGCAAATCAGTCTTGACCCTGTGCCTCATGGGAACAGTCCAGCCCGAACTGCCAAGCCATATCTTCCCTGGACCGGAATCAAGCATCCTAGGACCGGTTTCTGGCTATCAGCCGTCATCAGCCAGGATAGCTTGCCTCCAGTGGCGTAGTGAGCACGGGTCCCACGTCTGGGAATACCCATCCCACTTAGGGCGAAAAGCGTTACAACAAACAAATGATGGACGGAATGCTGACAATGCAGACATTCTCCCCCAGTCAAGAGATCTGGGTTAAATCCATCGTTATTTTGCCAACTACGCCACCCCAGTTCAGACATGGCCATATGCAAATCAGTCTTGACCCTGTGCCTCATGGGAACAGTCCAGCCCGAACTGCCAAGCCATATCTTCCCTGGACCGGAATCAAGCATCCTAGGACCGGTTTCTGGCTATCAGCCGTCATCAGCCAGGATAGCTTGCCTCCAGTGGCGTAGTGAGCACGGGTCCCACGTCTGGGAATACCCATCCCACTTAGGGCGAAAAGCGTTACAACAAACAAATGATGGACGGAATGCTGACAATGCAGACATTCTCCCCCAGTCAAGAGATCTGGGTTAAATCCATCGTTATTTTGCCAACTACGCCACCCCAGTTCAGACATGGCCATATGCAAATCAGTCTTGACCCTGTGCCTCATGGGAACAGTCCAGCCCGAACTGCCAAGCCATATCTTCCCTGGACGAATCAAGCATCCTAGGACCGGTTTCTGGCTATCAGCCGTCATCAGCCAGGATAGCTTGCCTCCAGTGGCGTAGTGAGCACGGGTTCCACGTCTGGGAATACCCATCCCACTTAGGGCGAAAAGCGTTACAACAAACAAATGATGGACGGAATGCTGACAATGCAGACATTCTCCCCCAGTCAAGAGATCTGGGTTAAATCCATCGTTATTTTGCCAACTACGCCACCCCAGTTCAGACATGGCCATATGCAAATCAGTCTTGACCCTGTGCCTCATGGGAACAGTCCAGCCCGAACTGCCAAGCCATATCTTCCCTGGACCGGAATCAAGCATCCTAGGACCGGTTTCTGGCTATCAGCCGTCATCAGCCAGGATAGCTTGCCTCCAGTGGCGTAGTGAGCACGGGTCCCACGTCTGGGAATACCCATCCCACTTAGAGCGAAAAGCGTTACAACAAACAAATGATGGACGGAATGCTGACAATGCAGACATTCTCCCCCAGTCAAGAGATCTGGGTTAAATCCATCGTTATTTTGCCAACTACGCCACCCCAGTTCAGACATGGCCATATGCAAATCAGTCTTGACCCTGTGCCTCATGGGAACAGTCCAGCCCGAACTGCCAAGCCATATCTTCCCTGGACCGGAATCAAGCATCCTAGGACCGGTTTCTGGCTATCAGCCGTCATCAGCCAGGATAGCTTGCCTCCAGTGGCGTAGTGAGCACGGGTCCCACGTCTGGGAATACCCATCCCACTTAGGGCGAAAAGCGTTACAACAAACAAATGATGGACGGAATGCTGACAATGCAGACATTCTCCCCCAGTCAAGAGATCTGGGTTAAATCCATCGTTATTTTGCCAACTACGCCACCCCACTTCAGACATGGCCATATGCAAATCAGTCTTGACCCTGTGCCTCATGGGAACAGTCCAGCCCGAACTGCCAAGCCATATCTTCCCTGGACCGGAATCATGCATCCTAGGACCGGTTTCTGGCTATCAGCCGTCATCAGCCAGGATAGCTTGCCTCCAGTGGCGTAGTGAGCACGGGTCCCACGTCTGGGAATACCCATCCCACTTAGGGCGAAAAGCGTTACAACAAACAAATGATGGACGGAATGCTGACAATTTAGGCCCAGATCTCTGTACTGGGGTGAATGTATGACATTGTTCTGCATTCTGTCCATCAATTGTTGTTTTTGCACCAGGGCAGTTGTTGGCAGTGTTCGATCACCTCCGTAACGAGGATCCTTTTTTCCTCCGGACTGCACCACGTCTTACTCCCCTCCATGCGTTCAATGATATGAACTCTGCCATACACAAATCAAGACTCAGTTCCAACTGTGTGACCTACTTGACTCAGTGTAGGCCAAAGGCAGTAGTCAGCAAGGGACCACAGACAGGTGTCGTGCAGATGCTATGCACAGAGTTGGTGGCACCACATCGAAGGGAGTACAGTGTTATAAACTCTGCCATAAAGTGTGTACTCTGCCATTGAGTAATCAAGACTCAGTTCCAAATGTGTGACCGACTTGGCAGCTGTGGAGTATGTCAATGAGAAAGAAGTACTGAGGGCCTGTGCCTCAGAGGCCGTGATGGTCTGAGGAGGCTGCTAAGCTCACGGGCTTGGGGCTTGCGCCGACACGTGGTGGTCCCTCCTTGACACACGCCAGTGTCGGCAGGTGAGCAGTGAGGCCTGGCTGTGCAGGGGTGGGCAAGACAGATTCAGGGACAAGCGGGCCAGGGTGCAGCAGGTGCACAGGATCGCAGGAAACACCGCTCAGGGCGATGGCGTCAGCCTTGTGGCGGGCTGGGAGGTGCCGCCCTGGCAGAGACGTTGGGCATTCCAGAAGAGAACCACAACCAGAGCTACGTGCTTTTTATTCGCCCCCTTACGCTGGCCTGGTGTACGCTGGGCCGGCCCACTCCACTCATGCTTACAGGGGGGGATGTCACAAGCTACATTTCCTGGATCTTCCCCACTGGCTGAAGTGACATGGTTGCATCCACTGACCGCTATGCTCCATACACCAGCAGTGCATGTTGACATGGATATGTCTGTGGTCTGCATACTGTAGTCTGTCCAGCACATCTCCGCCACACTTGGCATTGTGTACCTTCTCATTCATGGGTCACTTGCCTCTGTCGCACATGCCTGGTTTCCACCTCTCCCCATATTCCACTATTGTGTGGCTGAGGTGTCATGCCGTTGATGGCTCATTTACAATGCTGGCCCAGGTTGCCACAGTTAGTTATGCTGTCGTGTCTGGTGGGTTGGCATGTTGTTTGGCATGTTGAATGTGAGTCTGTGATGTGTGCATTCCCAGAGTTGTGAGTTTCATGTTTGTGGAGTTGAGGGGTGTGGTGTGTTCATTTGGTACTTGACAACGAGCAGTGCATTTCCATAGGTGCCATCCTGTTAGCGCTGGTTGATGATGGACTGTCGGTAGAAGTAGGAATCATGCACACTGCTTGGGTAGTTGGCGACGACATTGGTGGCAATTCCCAGGTGACCCACTGTTGCCTGCACATTGATGGAATGCATGTGCTTTCTGTTGCGGTAATTGTGTACAGTGTCACCAGGGGGCACAAGTAGGACATGTATGCAGTTGATTGCCCACTAACACGTGCGGGAAGCCAGCTATAGCGTAGATGCCTTGCTTGGTCTCCAGCTGTTCCTGCTCAGTGTGGGGGGAGTATAGGTACTGGGGTACCAAGCTGATGATGGCATCCAAGACAGTTGTGATGAACTTTGATAGGGCTGGCTGTGAGACTCCTCCAAATCTAGAGGTTGTTGGTTGGAAGGTCCCTGAGGCCAACATGTGCAGCAAGGCCAGCAGCTTTGTCTGCGGAGGGATGTTGGTTGTCCGCTGTGTTGGTACCATCAGCCTGTGGGCAATGGTGGTCAGGATGCATAGGATGGTTGTCCTTTTGAGCCTGTAGTAGGCAATGACATTCTCTGGTGTTGGGTCTGTGAGGTTGGTTCATTTTCTGAAGGTCTGCTGTCTTGGTCTGCACTGCCTGTGTTGTGGTCTAGGGAGGTGGGGGTACGGGTGGTTGGCTGTCCTGGGTGTGGTGGCAGTGGGTGTTGTGGCCCTGTTGGGGCTCCGAGCTGCATGATCAGTGGCTCCATGGCATCTGTTGGTCTTCAGGTATGTCTGTGGTCTGGGCTCCCTTTTCAGTTGCCGGTTGTTGTCCGACTTTGCACCGGGTCACAGCAGGTGTTAATTTCCTGCTGCTAACGCGTCTTATCGCATGTTTTGTGATCTTATGGCCGATCTGGCTGGCCGTTGAGAATGTTGAGGTGTGATGTTGTTGCAGCTTTTTGCTCGGGAACGCCTACTCTGCATCTCATTAGCGATAGTTGCCAGGGTCATCTGTGGCGATGTTTTTTGAGGATACTATAGCTGGAAAACTGGTGATATTGGCTGTTAGCACCAGTTTGTGAATGGGGCGATATATTTATTGCGACTTTGGCTGCGATAACGTGCCGACAACTCAACGATAGGTCCTTGAGAAAATGCCCCCAGTTCTTATATTCAACAATTCACATTAACACAGACACTCCAATACCTCTGATACCTTAAGAATTGCATGTGAGGTAAGTAGATGCACAACACAATGGCAATAGCTGAGATGAGAGGAAACAGGACAAGAAGTAGTGTGACAGTTAGTGATGTGTAACTTATCAAACTCCACTCCCCAGGTATTCCTGTCAAGCCCTCAGAATGTAGATCTGCAAAACCATCTCTTACCAGGGAAACATTTGTATTGCGGCACTGGGAGGACCACTGTCAGTCCTCTAGGCCGCCAGGTGTTGCGTGGGGTTCAGGAAATGCACCTTCCCCCTCAGGTCATTTCACCTCTTCCTAATTTCCTCCTAATTTCCCTTTTCTTACTGAGACCAGTATGTTGGACTTGGGCTCCAAACAATTGTGGCTCTACTCTTATGATTTCATCCAACATGACTGGCAACCCAGCCTCTGAAAAACTTGGATTTTTTGGCCATGTCATCTCCCCAAATTAAAGTCAGTGACAATTGAAAAAAATACACCAAGGGATGAAAGGAAAATATGAAACAAAGTGTGGGGGGAAAGAAAGGACTGCCTTATCTCATCAAAAATTGGGCTCTGACTTGCTGTGCTGCAGTGGATTGGAAGAGGATCATGGTCTGAAATGAAGTGGGTTTTATAGTGTGATTTGCAGGTGCATCTACTTGGCCTATGAACATCAGGTGTGTTGTATTAGTATCCATCCAATGGCCACCGTTATGGTGATTTGCTGAGAGTTTATCATGACGGACTACTGCCATGGGGGAACCGCTGCAAGGGAACCACCAATACAACTGTGTTTTCAAAATCGGCTTGGTAGGAACCCACGGACCCGACGGCAATGGAGTATGCATTGCCAACACTGCAGTCCGCTGAGTCGCAGGCAAGACACACTCCGTCGACATGTTTGGCTGTTCAGGCTGCATGCATTGTAATAGGGTAGGTGGTGGACCGCCGACTCCAAGGTCTTCTTGGGACTGCCACTGCAGTGATATGGCAGTAAGATCGCCAAACTCATAATTGGCCCCTTACTACTGTAAACATTTTATGAAATACATTTTATCACATATTTGTAATTTAAACATTTTTAAATATTAATTTTCTTTTGGTAATTTTATAATATTTTTATGTTTTTTAAATGTTGAAAATTATGTTTTTATTATTAAATTGTAAGCATTTTTTAAAATGTTTAAATGTATTTAAACATATTTGAAATTATGTATAATTAAATTGTGATTTATTATTAACAATTTATTTGTATATTTATTTTACAGGTTTATTCATTTAAATGTTAATAAACTGCATTAATAAGGAAATTTTAATATTTCTATTATCAGAAAAACTTTTTTGTTGGGAATTTATATACTAAATATATTTAATTTAAATGTAATATAATTTTTGTTTACTGTGTAATTCGAAATATCCTTATATTTTTGTATTTATTAATTTTTAAATTTGGAAGATGAATTTATATTTCTATGGTATGTATCAACATTTAGGAATATCCATAGAAACTAATTAATATGTTTTTAAATAAAAAGTGATGAATATAAGATTTTTTTACTTAATGTTTAATTTTAAATATACAGGTTTTAGTTTAGGTTATTGTATCATCTAAGTACTTTTTATTTTACTTTATACATAAACACTTATTTGTGAGTATAGATTATTGATTGAAGACATAAATCTTTTAGGGGCCGATTCCGATCCGGGTCGGAAAGCAGTCCGACTGAGCCGGATCCGGAGTGTTTTACGACTGAGCCAGAGTCCTGCAGTCTGACCGAGCGAGTAGGATGCAGCCGTATGCTGCCGGACGTGGTTCGGTCAGACTCCCATAGAAGTCAATGGGAGCCGGTCGTTCGACTCGTACATGGGCTCCCATTGACTGAATAGGTACGTCGCGGACAAGTGCGCCCTCCTACAGTGAGTACGCGTCAGTGCCATTCACACCATTCATGCCTGTGTTGGGGAGACTGTGTCCGAGTCGTAGGGCAGCGGGTGACAGGGGGTCCGACGCAGACACCTAAAGGCAACCACCCGGACGATTTGCGAGCCAGACACTCAAGCTCCCACAAGCTGTTCGATGCGTGCATCGTACTGGCTCGGTCGTGAATCGCATCCATTGCACGCCACGGTTAGCTTACGACCGAGACGTACGGAGCGATTCGGACCCGGAAACGAGTCGGTCGGTGAAATTCATGTAGCTCGCATCGTACTTTCTCGCTCGTACAGCTGTATGAGTCGGGCGGAAAATACGCGTACGGCGTGTAGTTTTTCCAGCCGGATCGCGTTCGGTGCCGTTCCGACCCGGATCAGAATCGGCCCCAAAGTGTCCAACACTTTCCGTAAAAGGGTTTAGATTTGAGTGGGAATAGTAAGTGTCACCCTTTAGTGTCCAACACCTTCCCGAAATGGTATAGATTGGATTGGGAATATTAAATGTCATCCCTTTAGTGCTCAACACCTTCTCCAAATTGGTTTCGACTTGAGTGGGAATAGTAAAAGTCACCCCTTTGGAATCCAACACCTTTACCAAAATATTTAAATTGAAGTGGGGATAGTAAATGTCGCCCTTTTAGTGTCCAACACCTTCCCCAAAATTGTTTAGTTTGGAGTTGAAATGGTAAGTGTTACCCCTTTAGTGTCCAAAATGGTTTAGATTGGAGTGGGAATAGTAAATGCTGCTCCTTTTGTGTCCAACACCTTCTTCAAAATGGTTTAGATTGGAGTGAGATTAGTAAATGTTGCCCATTTAGTGTCCAACAACTTTCCCAAAATGGTTTAGATTCAAGTTGGAATAATAAATGTAGCCTCATTAGAGCCGACACCTTTCCCAAAATGGCTTTTAGGTCCTCATTATGATACTGGTCGGACCGCCCGTCTGACCGCTGTGGCCATGATCCGATACCAATCAATGAGGCCGGGAAAGTTCCCCCTCCGTATTATGATGCAGCCCCTGCTACCACGGTGGTCTCAGCTACGGCGATGCACATATCCCTGAATATGTCGCTGCAAGCGCAAACAAACTCACAGGAAACGTGATATGTACACACATGCATGACATATGTGGGTATGTGCCTTGTGCTGCATGTAACCCATTGCTGGAGTGTGGGGAACTGTGCACAGTCCAGCCATGGGGATACATACCATCGACAGACTTACCTGCATTCCGGCACACAGAGGGTGGTAGTCATCGGGGTTCAGCTGCTGCAGTGTAGGGGGGCCTGGAAAAGGGGATCCACGCCAGAGACTTGCGGGGAGAAGTGGATTGGGATGAGTGCAGCCAGCCGGACCGCCACGGTCGGCTCATCTGAAATGTAGTGATTCCTACTAGTGGGTAGTGAGGTCTCAGCTGCGCAAAGTCTGATGGTTTAAGTGTCTAAGACCAAATTTACAAAATTTGCATCAAAGGGAAACTCAAACAGCCACCATCCCACGCTGTTAGTTTACAATTGCAAGCAATTGCAAAAAGTTAAACAAAAAATGGTTCCCTGAGCAATGACAAGATGTATATGTCTCTATGTTATACAATAACATTTACAATCGTAAGTCCATGAAAAATTGATAACATCCAGTATACGTCCACAATCTTTATTTTCAGATTCTGTAGTTTCTCTGAAAGACTTGTTAACACACAAATTCCGTTCTCAGATAGTACAGCCAACATGTGTTTCGTCTATGGTAAAATTTTCCAAAAGACTTCCTCAGGGCTTGAGCAGCATATACAATATAAGTAATCCTTTTTTCATAAATGTCACCATAAAATCATAATCCAAGTATGGTGCTTCTTATTTCCATAATATAAGTTCGATATTAACAGTCTTTCAAACGACCAGCACGTAACAAACTTCTCCTTGTTTACTATATCCTCCAGTGTCGAAGCGATGCCTTCGAGCGCGTATTGCCTAGAGGCTTACGTCATACATACCTCTCAGCATCGTTAGTGCCTAACACTCCTCCAAAATGGTTTACATTGATGTGGTAATATTTAATTTAGCCATTTTAGTTTTAAATTCCTTTGTGAAAATACATTTCTATGTAGTAGGGGTAGTTTGTCATTTAATTAGTATGTTAACATTTAGAGAGACAATTATCATAGTAGTTGGTTGTAATTTTTTAATAAATAGCATAATTATTTACAAATGTGCATAAAAGAAAGATATATAACACATTTTTAAATTTTTCACTATTCCTTCAAAGTTTATTTAATGTATATTTTTAAATTTTTTAATAAATTCAGTTATGTAAAACATTTATATATTGATAAATGAAACATTTTTCATACATTTTCAATATAAAAAAATTTAAATTGTATTGTAAGTTGTATATTTTTCAGTTTTTTTTCTATTGTTTAACAATTTTTTTAAACAATAATTCAGTTGTTTCATAAAAAAATTTTAACCTACATTTTACATACTTTTTTAGTATATATTAAATAAATGTATATTTTTTATACTATTATTTAATTTATACTTTTTAAAATATTTTCAACAACATTTTTTAGCATGTTTTATATGTTTAATAAGTTTTTACAATTTCGAACTTCTTTTTCACATTTTAGAATTATTTTCCTATTCCTTTCTATGGGAAGATAGACTTTTTTTTTAGTGTCACTCAGTGGCCATATTTTTTTACTGCTACCTTCTATTTTGTAGTCTATTTGAGTAATGTTTTTTTTTTCTGGGATCCTGACTGCGGGAAAGGCCTTTTTAAAGGTTTGTTTAGGGCACAGCTTTCCAAACTTTTCATGTTGGTGACACACCTTTTAGTCAATATTCATTGTAGGACATGGTAACGCGAGTGAGCGCAGCGATCGAGCCCGAACCACCTAAGGGGAGTTCAGAGGGGTCCTCTCCCTGAGAAAAATTTGAAAAAATAGTGGGCAAATGGTGCACTTTCAAGCAAATTTGAGAAAGCAGGAAGGTTAATAAAGCAATTGTGAATCTGTTCTAACAAAGACAGTGACTGGCAAAACTGGGTGTAAGCAAGGTTAGGTTTGTGCCTGAAACAAGAATATAATCATGCACACATTGACACATGCCCCAGTGATTTATGTCACAAAAAGGGCGGGTGCACGCACTGCCAACCCTTTCAACCATGCACAAAGTCCGCCTTCTGCCTTGCTGAATAAGAGTTGCCTCTTGCCACCTGCGACCCTTTGAATCGGCACAATAAAAAAAACATTTAACATGAAAAAGTCAATCTTAGAAAACATGTTTCACCTGTAGCCCATTTGAAATATTTTCATGCATACCGTACCACAGAAGTGGGTACCTGGGGTATGAACATGTATCTCTCATACCTCCCCTCATACTCTGCTTACAGTGCTGGAGTATGTAAATGTCTCCCATACCACCCCCTCATACTCTGCCACAAACATGCATAAATATACAAAGGATGACCGACACATGTAAACAAACATACAATCACATGCATAGAAATATGTGACATTTCCAGACTCGAGCACACGCTCTCTCACACACATACACAAACTCATGCTCACACACACAGAGATGACCCAAAGAAGGGACGGCATGGTGAACACAAATTCTCAGACACGCGCATACACAAAAGCTTGCACTCTCCTAGACACAAAGGGCAATTGACTAACAAACACACAATGCTGAAACAAGACAAACTCTCCGGGAGCACCTCAAAACAAAACCGGAAGCACCTGCACTTTTGACAGTACACCCTCAAGTAACTGAAACCATTTCTGCCCTGCTAGATGTTTAAAATATAACTGGCTTTAAACTGGCACACAGCTGTGAAAAAACACGCAAAACAAACGCAGAAACCCTCGCAGGCAGACAAACACACTCAACAACTTGCACACAAAGAAAAAGCTTCGGAAACAAAGAAAACAGGAAGGCAAATAAATGTAGGTTGAAAAGCCTAAACATGAATGTAACCAGACATGGTCCCAGAAGCACACAGTACAAACAGAGAGGTCCAGGGCTACAAATGGACGGCAACATGACCTGGGAGGTAGCTCTAAGATGCTGTAAACTATAGATGGCTGACTCTGTGTGAAACCCCAAAACCGGTCCTAGGATGCTTGTTTCCAGTACAGGGAGCACCTGGCTTGGCAGTTCAGGCTGGACTGTTCCCATGAGGCACAGGGTCAAGACTGATTTGCATATGGCTGGGTTCAAACTTGAATGGCATGTGAGCAAAAAAACGATGGATTTACACCCAGATCTCTGTACTGGGGTGAATGTATGACATTGTTCTTCATTCTGTCCATCAACTGTTGTTTTTGCATTTCTCACCCCGAGTGGGACGGGTATGCCCAGACGTGGGTCCTGTGCTCTCCATGCCACTGGAATCAAGCTATCCTGGCTGAAGAGGGGTGAAACCCCGAAACCGGACCTAGGATGCTTGTTTCCAGTCCAGGGAGCACCTGGCTTGGCAGTTCGGGCTGGACTGTTCCCATGAGGCACAGGGTCAAGACTGATTTGCATATGGCTGGGTTCAAATTGGAATGGCATGGTGAGCAAAAAAACGATGGATTTAGGCCCAGATCTCTGTACTGGGGTGAATGTATGACATTGTTCTGCATTCTGTCCATCAACTGTTGTTTTAACATTTGACTAACATTTGACTCTGTGTAATACCACAGTCGTGACATTATTGGGAGGACTGTAATAGCCCCTTGCACATGTTTTTTTCCTTCTCCCTCCTTGTTTTCTTCTCTGTATAGTTCTTTGTAATTCTAAAAACGTGTAACTTGAAAACTGAACCTCTGAATGCTAAACTTGAACAACATGAGGCCTGATGCAATAGATAGCAGGAGGCCTGCTGAGCAGTGAAAGCCATAAACTGGAGCAAACAGTCAGAGACAGGGGTCTTGTGCACGCAGCGTAGAGTCTGAGCCATGGGGTTAATAATGCCAAATCTGAGGCATGCTGCACACAGAGTTTGAGGCCTGGGCACACTGTATGCTGACGGAAAGCCTGCTACACACAAACATCCATCCTCATGTAAGCAGAGTCTGAGAGATGAGGCCTGAGGCATGCTATCCATGCACACAGACGCAAGCCTCCTTCCTGCATACAGCATTGCGCACAGCTACACTGTGCACAAAGACACAAGCCTCCTGCATGCAGATAAAAAGCATGGTGATGATGCGAAAATGAAAAGATATCGGTGTGCGCTTGGGAGGATGGGTGTGCTGAGGGGAGGGGGCAGACGTATGTAAAAGGGTGTGTGCATAGTTGAAAAAATAAATGCTCTGCTCTAATAAATAAATGAAATGGGTAACCTAAATCAATGTTATTTTCTAGTAAAATGTTTGCCCAACACCAAATGAAATGCACACGCAATGGCAATCTGTGAAGATCATCTGGCCCAGCCAAGTGTCCTTTGCTTGCTGCACAGATCCCTGGCATGTAAAACCCTTCAGAGGTAATAATGCCTCTGTTGACCCCCAAGGCTTTTGTTATGGCAATGGCAGCATTGTACCCCCCACCCCCACATAATGGCACCCATACTATGCCCCTTGACCTCTTACCTGGGGGCTGCCGAGCAAGCACTTCTGCTGCAACACTTTTGTGACTGCCACATAAGGCATCATGCACTCACGCCGCGCTCTCTAACATCACGGTATCCACTCAGACACACACACAAACACACACAAACGAGCACCCCTCACCTGCGAGGTGGTAGACAAAAGGCATAAAGAAGCATATGTACAGACACAATTACATCCCGTCATCAGAACCTTTTATGCGTCAAATAAACCCTGTGTTGGTACAATACATATGAGTCTGATAGAGCAGTACATTAGTAATCTCCGCGATATGGCTACTGTCACAATTGCATATAACTAAAACCATGGAGTGTGTAATTATCCTCACTCTACGGAAAGTTTTAAAATATCGAAAATGTACCTTACCTCTGGGCCTAGGGAGCAGAGGCAGCTCTGTAGTCACTGCGTTCCAAAGGGAACAAAGCCGCGCGCTCAGCTCACGCTCGCCTATCGCTTCTCCTTCCTCCGCATACGCCGTACTGCGTCACTGAAGGCAGAAGCCCAAGAGAGCATTCGACCTAATCAGCCCGCAGACATCATCGTCGCGCGACGCACTCACGCATGGGAGGCGACACAGTACCGTGTCGCGACACACACTTTGGAAAGCACTGGTTTAGGGTAAAGAAGGTAAGAAGGGTGAAGGGGGAGTTCCAGAGGTTAGTTATAGTGTTGTATGTGGATTTTTAGAACATTTAGGGGCCCATTATGATATGACCCATAAAGGCTCCGACAGGGCCGCATTGTAATGGGCCGCTCGGTTTCCTTTCAGACCGCCTCATTATGATGGAGGCAGTCGGAAAGGAACTGTCAAGTCATTTCCGCCCTTGAGATTACAATGCATGTTGCCGACATGGTTTCCATACCGGTCTGTCCAACATGGAAACCATGTCGTAAAGCGTGTTTAGGGTACCCCAGCTGGGCCCCCTTTGGTTCACTGCATCCAGTTGGAGGATGAGGGGGCCAGTGCCCCCTGCTGATTTCTGCACCTTGTGGCATGCACCTTGATGTGCCTGCCACGGGTTGCAGGGATGAACCGCACCTCCCATTTCACTATGGGAGCATGCATTACGGCCGGTTTATGGCTGTAATGCATGCTCCTATAGTGAAATTTAGGAATCAGACTGGGTGTTGGTTGTTCCCTGAGTCGGTGTCGGGAGTAAGGAATTCTGCCCGACATCATAAGGTGCCCCATAGTTGTGTTAATTGCAGAGTTTTTCACTGGTGTGTTGGTTTAGGTTTTCATACAGGGTTTAGTAATGTATCGATGTGTTATGTTATATTGTGTTATGGTACTTTTAATGATTAGAATTAATTAATTAATTGTATAGTTACCTGAAACCATTGTAATACAGTGTTAATTTTTTAAACAAAAAGTGCAGTTTAGTCTCTAAAATGAAGTAAAACTAATTATTGCAGCACATATATAAAACATCACATTAAAATTGTAAACTCTTTTAAATCAGTGAGACTTGCAGGCAATGGGGCTCCTTAAAATGTTGCTGTATGGATATTGGTTGCCTCAGAGTTCCACTGTGCAAGTGCATCTCTGAGTGAGTTTATCAAAGAATGCAGTGTCCTTGCTTATTTTGGGCCTAATTACAAATCCTCAGGACAACAGTACTCGCGGTGGCAGTCCAACCACCACCACCACTGTGGGTCTGCCTGCAGTATTTTGAGTGTGGCGGTTGGACCACCACAGGATCGCCACCTCTGCGGGAATCCAGGATCCTGCAGCGGTGGTACAGCAGAAAGGGGCAGGAATATGCTGGTGGTGCTGCTGCAGCACTGTTAGGGAAAATTCCAAGTTGCTATTCCACCGCCCATTTCATGGTGGTGAGCCCGCCATAAAAAGGGTGGTGGAGATGCAACTAAGGGGGCCCTAACCGGTCCCACTGCCCTTTTGGACCTGGGAGTACATTCGAGAGGCACATGTTGGGCCTCCCTGGAATCGCATCCCTGTTCCTGCACAGTTTGGCATGCTCTCCTATGAGCCCACAGCCACCACCATAAGACCGCAGCAGCACTACCCGCCCGCCCTGGATTCAATTCAGATTCTAGTGGGACAGCACACTACAGGCTTCGTGGTCCTCCTGTGGATGCAGTGGTGCTAGTGCTGCAGGAGGGCCACTAAATTTGGAATCAGTCTCTTTGTCTTATGTGGCCCAGCTGCTGAAAATGAGTCTGCAGAGGCGACCTCATTGAGCATTTCGGGATACCATTAGTCACACGGTGATTTAGGCCCAGCTGATACGGCCTTTGCATGATAAGGTAGGTTGGAGCCTCATAGGTGGCCACAGTAGATTTCGTTGTAAGAACAGTTCTGTCAGGGGTGATGCTTTTTGATGATACAGGCCCTTATTATGATGTTGGTCGGAGTTGCCTCCAGCCGACATCTCTGCAGTTGAGGAGCCGACAGGCCTCCATTTGGCAGTCCCAAAACTGCAAATACGATGCGACCACACATGGCGCGGTTTCAAACTCCCATTTCTCTACGGGAGCTTGCTAGGCGGTTGGAAACCGGATGAACACAAGCTCCTATAGAGAATGGGAGTTTCTTTAAATCCCTGCACCACGTGGTTAGCACCTCACGGTGCCCGCCAAACGGTGAGGAGATTCCAACCGGAGGCCGCTAAGGGATTCGGGCCCTGCTAGGGGCTCCCAAAGTCACTTTCCACCAGCTTTTCCATGTCGGAAAGGCCTGCACTGAAAAGCTGTCAGAAACCTACATCATAATCCCAACAGTTGAAATGCCGTCCTAAAGGGATTATGTGCAGTTTCCAACTAGCCGATGGGGTCCTTGAGCCCTTCGGAAGCAAGTCAGAGTGACTGGCTGATTCGGACTCTGACCTCCGTCATTGAAATACAGCAGTCAGAGTTCACATAAAGGATGACAGTCGGTAAGCCTCCAATGAGTGGTCGGAGGCTTACCGACCGACATCCAAATCAGGCCCTAAGTGTTATGAATTTGTATTTTTTTTATTGCACTGTTTTTTGCTGGTGGGTTTTCTGTTTTATTTTGCAGGGTTTTCAATATGAACATGTACTATGAGCATTTGAGTTTAGATTTTTTTTTCAAGGAAACCTGTTTTGGTTTTCTAATAAGCCAATATTTTTTACTTTTATTTAAATTATTTTTGGGGGTTTCCGAGAATTTTTCTTTTTTTAAACACTTTTTTGCATCCTGTATGGTGCCTAGATACATTGTATTGCTTTGATGCTTCGCTACTGAATTGGATTACATTTTGCATGATTGTGCCACCCACTTCAGTAGCCCTTTAAACATGTCCCAGGCCTGTCATTGCAGAACCTGTGTTATCCCTTTTAAACTTCCATGTCGATCTTGAAAAATAAACCTTTTGACAGGCCCAAACCATTTTTTTAAGACATATAAGACACCCCTTGGGTAGGCCCTGGACAACCCAGATTTCAGGGTGCAATATATCGAAAATGTAGGGCATGTACTTTTACTTTTCACAACTGCAAGGCCTACCTTTCCCATAGGATAATATTTGAGTTGCCTTATTATGTTTTGTAAGTTTAATTTCCAAATGGGAAGAGATAACCAGTTCATGTTTTGAGTCTCTGGAATTATACACAGTGTACACAGCAAGCCACCTACAACCCAAACAGGCCGGCATCATTGAAATTCAATAGCTTTATATTACCTACAGCCCAGCGGCCGGCATTATAATCTGGAATTAATTTATAAAAGGGAAGAAAGGAAGAGTAGTTCCCTCTGCCTACCATCCCTCCTGTCTAGCAAATGACTTCTTTCATGAAGCAAATCGTATGTCTATGTATGATGACGGTCAAGGTAGATGCCAATCCGTGTACAACGCAAAGTTTGTACCTAAAAGGCAGGGAGGCTATATGAGAGTGGAATCCTCATTTTAAATCCTAACTTATGACAAAGTCAGATTTTAAAATACAATTCAGATGATGCCACTTTTAGAAAGTTGGGAGAAAAAACAGCTGTGATGCACTCAACAAGAATCAAGCTAAAACAATACACGAAAACTTTCAATTCTCAAACTAACCGTTACAGTTGTGTGTGCACCAGGTTAAGTGGCTCTGCGGACCACTGAATACAACAGTACAACAAAAGCCCAGAGGTGTGTCTGGGAATACCTAGTGCACTACGAAGAAACACTATCCAGTGTAAATCTTTCAAATTTATGAAATATTAAATCAAATGTATCACTTGAAACACATTGCGAATTTATGAATCCAAAAATGTATCAATGAATCAAACAGAGTCCAAACGAAATCATATGTTGATTGTATAACAATTCTTCTTTACTGTCAAGGAAGATCAATGTTCATGATTGATGCAGCAACACACTGCATTTGACAGATGATCAAAACAAACGTCTCAATTTCTGAGTTTCCCAATGCATTTCGGGCTGATAAAGCAAAGCCCTTCGTCAGGGGAATCTGTGAAACATAAACGACAACAGTCTACATGTTTGTCATAACAACATATATATACATGGATATTTACATTCAGGCCCATATGTGGACAGGACTCACGACATGCCAACAGTACGTGATGATGAAGGAAACGGAACATGAAACGAAAATAGAGAAAGGAAAAACAATAAAGTTTCAGTGAATCAAAAATCAACTGTGGAACAAAAATGATTCCAAACACCACGAGTGCTGGTGAAAAAACAACGCGAGTTCTAGTGGAGAAACAACCCTCTCCCAACACCGTGCTTGATAAACTGCAAGAGGTCTGAAACATAATATCGTACCGAGAAACGGTCATAAACACGATTTCGGATGAATCCCAAACAGACGTCTAACAAGGTTGGGGAACCTGAACGATAAATAAAATAAAATGAAGTGAGCGCAAACGCAATATTAACATAAGATAACCATCACCATATATTGTGTTTGCATCTTACCACGTAAATTGATGCTAAGTACGACGGTGGCCCAAAAACAGAAGGTGTGCTGCAAAATACGAAAACCGCGCCATCAAGTAAGTAAGTTTAACGCCATAGGCCCTGATTGGTCAGAAATACACTACAAGAAAGCCGTCTGCCGCTTACCCATCGCCATGAAACGAGCGATTCTTCACCCACAGTGTCAACTCTCACCGAAGGGAGGAACGAGTGTAGCGTTGTGTGAAGCATGCGCGTCTAAGTACAGATATATGTCCAAAATGTTAGCACAACGGGAGTCTCACTGGATATGGTTTTTGCAAACACTTTCCCCGTTGGGGCTGAATGACAAATTTGAATTATCATGTTTCTTATAGTATTTTAAGCATATTGTCATCATCATGCTTACTTAGCATCTCTCTGCCTGGTACTCTAGTGTTAACTATGTATTCATCATCTCTTAGTCATTGTTAACTAGTTCACAAATTTCATTTTGTAATTTTCTTTTGCTCTGCCAATTATGAATAATGTCATATATTGTCATAATGTTTCGCAATGATATTGTTTTGTACTCAAATTGATGGTTTTTATCACTCTATTAATAGCAGCATGTTTATTTGCCATTTCTTCACTTTTTATACACATCTTTGCACGATGCATCTTTCAATATGGCTGCCTTAGTTTGCTCACGTAGTCCTCTTTCCATTCAATGGGCTTTACTGCGTCAAGACGATGTCAGAGCGAATAAAGTTTTTCTTGTTGAAATTTTGAATTTTTGTCTGTTTCACAGCTATTTTCAGTGGAAGGGCCACTTTTTTCTACAATCCAATGGTACATCGATGGGTTTTTCTGGGGCCCCCAGCTACGCGAACATCTTTATGTTCAAATTTGAAACAGAACACATCCTAACTGACATTGCATGGACCTCAAATCTTATTGTATACCGCCGATACATCGACGATATACTTATCATTTGGAACGGGTCACGCAGTAGCCTCGAAACTCAGATCCTGTCACTCAACCAGATTAATCCTCGTATCCAATTCACACATTTGATTGAACCTTCCAGCATAGCATTTCTGGATGTACAACTAATGCTATCTGGTTCCTCTATCCGGACCACTGTTTTCACTAAATCTATGGACCGCAACAATGCTTTGTTGTTCCAAAGTTTTCATCCATGGCCTCTAAAACGCCACCTTCCTTACTCACAGTTTCTCAGGATCAAACGTATCACGTCCGATCCAGAGGTTGGCATGCAGGCGATTGAAGCCTCCAAAAATAAGTTCCTTGACAGAGGATATCCCTCACACATTGTTGATCAGGCAGCTATAAGGGCCATATCCTTTAAACCCTTCAGTACCCATGACGAGCTGGACTCGTCATGGGCTGCGGTGGCGCTGTGCCCATGACGAGTCCAGCTCGTCATGAACTCCGCTCGCTAATGCAAGGCGCGGCACTGGGCGGGGAAAGGGGCGGGCATGCAAGGGGTTAATCGTGAAGACTTACTAAAAAAGAAAATACCGCTTACTGACAAAAAGAGAGAGGTCTTTGTCTCTACTTACTCCACTGATTCCCATTTGTTGAAAAAAAGCATATTGCAGAGATGGGACTTACTTAAATGCGAGCCTGACCTTCAAGGGCTATTTATTGATGTTCCATTGTTCGCGTACAAGAGATCTCGGAACCTAAAAGAAATTTTGAATAAGACTAACAACAAACCTAATTTGGTACACAAAGGTATGTCCAAATGTATGAATTGTTCCCACTGCAATAATGTAATGGTAGGCAGAAGTTTACCCCATCCTCGGACTGGGAAGAAAATTGATCTGCGTTTCAACGCGAACTGTAATAGTCATCATGTAGTTTACATCATCAAATGTCCTTGCGATTTAAGCTATGTTGGTAAAACTGAACGTGCAATTCGCACTAGGATTACCGAACATAAGAGTCGGATTCGAACTAAGACCATCAGTTCTCCGCTTGCACAACATTGGGCAAATGCTAAACATACTATAGCCCAGCTTAAATTTGGGGTTCTTGAAATCATTGAGGCAATCCCGGGAAGAAATATGTCCAAAATGTTAGCACAACGGGAGTCTCACTGGATATGGTTTTTGCAAACACTTTCCCCGTTGGGGCTGAATGACAAATTTGAATTATCATGTTTCTTATAGTATTTTAAGCATATTGTCATCATCATGCTTACTTAGCATCTCTCTGCCTGGTACTCTAGTGTTAACTATGTATTCATCATCTCTTAGTCATTGTTAACTAGTTCACAAATTTCATTTTGTAATTTTCTTTTGCTCTGCCAATTATGAATAATGTCATATATTGTCATAATGTTTCGCAATGATATTGTTTTGTACTCAAATTGATGGTTTTTATCACTCTATTAATAGCAGCATGTTTATTTGCCATTTCTTCACTTTTTATACACATCTTTGCACGATGCATCTTTCAATATGGCTGCCTTAGTTTGCTCACGTAGTCCTCTTTCCACTCTGCTGATTCTTACTTAGACGCGCATGCTTCACACAACGCTACACTCGTTCCTCCCTTCTGTGAGAGTTGACACTGTGGGTGAAGAATCGCTCGTTTCATGGCGATGGGTAAGCGGCAGACGGCTTTCTTGTAGTGTATTTCTGACCAATCAGTGCCTATGGCGTTAAACTTACTTACTTGATGGCGCGGTTTTCGTATTTTGCAGCACACCTTCTGTTTTTGGGCCACCGTCGTACTTAGCATCAATTTACGTGGTAAGATGCAAACACAATATATGGTGATGGTTATCTTATGTTAATATTGCGTTTGCGCTCACTTCATTTTATTTTATTTATCGTTCAGGTTCCCCAACCTTGTTAGACGTCTGTTTGGGATTCATCCGAAATCGTGTTTATGACCGTTTCTCGGTACGATATTATGTTTCAGACCTCTTGCAGTTTATCAAGCACGGTGTTGGGAGAGGGTTGTTTCTCCACTAGAACTCGCGTTGTTTTTTCACCAGCACTCGTGGTGTTTGGAATCATTTTTGTTCCACAGTTGATTTTTGATTCACTGAAACTTTATTGTTTTTCCTTTCTCTATTTTCGTTTCATGTTCCGTTTCCTTCATCATCACGTACTGTTGGCATGTCGTGAGTCCTGTCCACATATGGGCCTGAATGTAAATATCCATGTATATATATGTTGTTATGACAAACATGTAGACTGTTGTCGTTTATGTTTCACAGATTCCCCTGACGAAGGGCTTTGCTTTATCAGCCCGAAATGCATTGGGAAACTCAGAAATTGAGACGTTTGTTTTGATCATCTGTCAAATGCAGTGTGTTGCTGCATCAATCATGAACATTGATCTTCCTTGACAGTAAAGAAGAATTGTTATACAATCAACATATGATTTTGTTTGGACTCTGTTTGATTCATTGATACATTTTTGGATTCATAAATTCGCAATGTGTTTCAAGTGATACATTTGATTTAATATTTCATAAATTTGAAAGATTTACACTGGATAGTGTTTCTTCGTAGTGCACTAGGTATTCCCAGACACACCTCTGGGCTTTTGTTGTACTTTTAGAAAGTTGTCATTTTCTTCCCTTAGCAATTTGGTGCCTGTAGCCTGTCTCTGGGTCACATGACAGTTGGGTTTTGTATACTCCTCCAAGACAGCCGTATATGGTGGGAGCGTAGATGTGACTGGATAGGCTATCACTGGCAGGATGGGAGGGAGGAGCTGGGAACACCCATGCTTACACTAGAATAGGCTATGTCCTGTCTCCACACAAAGGGCTGCATACCCCATGTGGTTAGTCTAGCCTCAGGGCAGGGAAGGCAGGGCATCTGTGCACTTCAAAGGCATGCCTCTAGAAGCTTCTCTCCACTTCAAATGTACAACTATGTATAAAAGAAGGACCTCCGACACAAACTCTTTGGTACACTTTTAGATCTGTGGATAACCTGCCAAGAAGAAGGACTGCTGTGGTGTTACAAGGACAGCAACTCTGCTGGATTGCTGTTCTAAAGTAACTGCTGCCCTGTGTGCTTACCAGCTGCCTGCTGTCTGGGGAAGAAGAACTGGACCTGCAACTCACTCTTGAACCCTGGACCCCAAAGTGACTCAAAGGGCTTGTCTGCTGGCCTTCTTATGTGATGCTAAGGGAAATAAAAGGCTCCCTAACCAGCTCCTGGACCCATCTGTAGTAAATTCCTGAACCCGAAGTGGTGCCTCTCATGTCCTAGACCCTTGGTGTGGCTCACAGGCTCTTAAAATCACGCTTTTGTGCTCTTCGGGATCGCAAATGGGCCAGTTTGCACCGGAATTGCGCCGCTCCTACTGAAATTCACCCAGCCCCTCTTCACATTGCAAGCATCAATCGCCTATGGAGGACCAAAACCATGAACCTCGCGCCCATCCATCTGTAATGCCCAGCCTGCTCTCCACGGCACGCTGACCACTGCCGGCACCCCTCTCCTTGCTCCCTGCAACGCTGTCCAACGTGAACGAGACTCTTGGTACAAAACTTGAGAAGTTAAAACTTCAGCAGTATTAATCTGGGACTCTATCCAACCCGTGCTTAATTGCTGTCAGCCTGAAATTTTGACTTTTGAGATGGTCCAGTGCAACCAGAGAGCTGCGGTTGGGGCTTTATGCTTTTAGGCGCAACATTGTAGTTTATTCTTTAAAAACTCATAACTCCAGGTCAACTGATTCCGATCCTGTAAAACCCAGGTACGAACAGTCGTACGGAGCGTATTCTCCGTCCGACTCGTACCCGGGAAAACCACCTTACAAACCCGCAAGTACGATTCGTACAGAAATACCATTTCCGTACGAATCGTAAAAAAACACCGACCGGCTAAAATATACCCACAATTCCGATCCGGTACACCGCGTACGTGACGTCCGGACAGAGTCAGGCAGCGTTTTACGAACCAGCAAGTACGATTCGTGCCTACGTCACTCCGCACGGATAATATTTTACGGCAGCCAAAAACTGCCGGGAAATTGAGGAGGACGCGAGGAAGGAGCACCTGTACGCGATGGACCCCATCCTACGTGTCATCCCGGCCCTCATAGCCTACGACCTGGTGCACAGGAACCGACGCAGACGCTGCAGAAGGTCAGAACAACACCCAGGGGAAAAGGTGGGGGGCAGGGGCAGGAAACATAACCCCCACCCAAGGCAAAATGTATACATGCCCTGTACACACCGTACCTCCAGGGTCTGGTCACTTCGGGGGGGGGCAGCGTGTCCACCAAGGCCTGCGTCCCGCCACAACGGAAGTGGACGTGGGCGCATCCCGTCACCACAACAATTGTGGTACCCACGCCTTAAGAGCGTGGGTACGGGTCGTACCACGCCTACCCCTACGTCACCCCAACAATGGTGGTACGGGCCATACAAACGTTCTGTAGGCCTGGGTACAGGCCATACCCCTACGGCACCCCAACATTGGGGGTACGGCCCGTACCCAGGCCTACAGAACGTGCGTACGGGCCGTACCACCATTGTTGGGGTGCCGTAGGGGTACGGCCTGTACCCAGGCCTGAAGAGCGTGGGTACGGGCCATACCACCAATGTTGGGGTGTCGTAGGGGTACGGCCCGTACCCAGGCCTACAGAACGTGGGTACGGGCCGTACCACCATTGTTGGGGTGATGTAGGGGTAGGTGTGGTACGACCCGTACCCACGCTCTTCAGGCCTGGGTACGGGCCGTACCCCTACGGCACCCCAACAATGGTGGTACGGCCCGTACCCACGTTCTGAAGGCCTGGGTACGGGCCGTACCCCCAATGTTGGGGTGCCATAGGGGTACGGCCCGTGCCCAGGCCTTCAGAGCGTGGGTACGGGTCGCACCACGCGTACCCCTACGTCACCCCAAGAATGGTGGTACGGCCCGTACCCAGGCCTTCAGAACGTGTGTACGGGCCGTACCACCATTGTTGGGGTGCCGTAGGGGTAGGCGTGGTATGACCCGTACCCACGCTCTTCAGGCCTGGGTACGGGCCATACCCCTATGGCACCCCAACAATGGTAGTACGACCCGTACACACGTTCTGAAGGCCTGTGTACGGGCCGTGCCACCATTCTTGGGGTGACGTAGGGGTACGCGTGGTGCGATCCTTACCCACGCTCTGAAGGCCTGGGTACGGGCCGTACCCCTATGGCACCCCAACATTGGGGGTACGGCCCGTACCCAGGCCTTCAGAACGTGTGGGCGGGTGGGTGGGTGTCGTGCTACGATCCACATCAGTGGACAGAGACATAGGGGTGGGTGCCTATCACTCCCAGCAGTAGCCAGACATATGAGGGGTGGGTGCAGAGGACTCCCAGCAGTGTCCAGACATATGAGGGGTGGGTGCCTATCACTCCCAGCAGTGAGCAAAACTCCATGGGTGCATGAAGGCATCCACAATGTGCGACTATGTTGAGAGTGCAATGACAACACATCACTGACAGCAGTGTCCCACTCCCATGAGGATGGATGTCCTTCCCCCACTGCATGACACACCACATGTGGGTGTGATGACAAATTACACATGCATACCCACCCCTGGCGGTGGCAGCACAATACACACACTGAGATCATGCAACAAGACTGTATCCTCATGTTAAACCCCACTAAACTAAGAGAGCCTAAGGGAACACACACTGTCACCCACATTCCAGGACTGATAGGAATGTACAGGTGTTGGGGCAGCCAACAAGTTGTTGCTTCCCATGGAAGGAAAAGGGTGGAGTACCCACAGATACAATGCCCACAATTGTCAGTCAGGTGCCCAAATACCCTGCAGAACAAGTAACACATGTGTGCTAGGCTGGGATTACACACATGCATAGTGCGGATGTCCACATGAAGCCATGGCAACATACTCCATACACAAGTACAGTGACTACCAAGGATGGCACAGACGATGCAGGTGGAGACATTGCTGAGCAGGCATGGGCAAAGTTGAAGGGATCCCTCACACAGCAAAGGAATGTAGACACAGGTCAGCACAACAATTGGGAAACACCCTGCAGGGAAGAAGTCAGGTGCCACAGAGGAAGGAACACTCCTTGGGACAATGTCACCATACAGTAAGAGCTTACATGACCAAAGATTATTTGCAGAGACCTTGTGATGGCACGCAGATACCAGGGTCCTCCCCATGAGCAGCACACTACAACATTTCCCAGACACCTAACACATTATCACCACCCCAACTCAGGGAGCAGCAGCACCAACAGCAATACCAGAAAAGCATTTGTGTGCAAATAAAAAACAAAATGCTTTATTCAGCATAAAAAATTATTTGATTTGAAATGTACACTATATACAAGGCCCATAGGCCAGTCCATATGCGAATTCCTGGGGGGGGACACATTGGGACGCGTCTCCTCTAGCTTGCCTGCAAAGTTCAGAGTTCCTTTTCATCCACAGGGGGGTGGCATCATGTGGGGGGGAAGGACCAGGCACCGCAGGGACAGGAGGGGCAAGGGTAGGTGTTGTGGGTGCAGGGACAGACGACTCCACCCCAGGGGGTGGGGCAGCGCCAAAGGTGGTGGTTAGGATGGCGCTGCACACGGTTGCAAGGTCTTCCAGCGTCTCCCCTGCACCCGAAGGAACCACAGGCCCCAAGGAGGTGGGGGGGGTCGGAGGGATGGGTTGCAGCACTACTGGGGGAGGGTGTGGACAGGACGAGACTTAACTCCCCTGCCCGGGGACTTCCTCGACCGCTTGCGGGGTGGTGTCACACTGGGGCTGAGGGACAGACTGGCCATGAAGGACTCTTTGTCCGACTGTTGGGCAGGGGAGCTAAGGGGAGTGGTTTTGGAGGAAGTGGGTCGTGAGGACTGCGGACTCCCACTGTGGCTGCGTGTCTACCGTTTGCCCCCCGACCCAGTGGGTGTGCCTACTTCCCCCTGTGTGTGCATGACAGGAGGTGTGCGCTTGGCCTTCCCTGCTGGTGTGCTGCCTGTGTCTGGTGGGGTGCGTGCATGGGGATGTCTGGGTGTGCTTGGGACAGGCATGGGAGTGGGAAGTGTGGATGGTGCTAGGGTAGGGGGGGACAGAGCGCTGCAGGAGACCCACTGCTGCCGTCAGTGATGAGTCCATGGACCTCAGCAACATCCGTTGGTCAGACATCGCTGCTGACATGCCCTCCATGTACGACACCATCTGTGTCAGCAGTCTGGTGTGGCCATGGAGGACATTAAGCAGCGATGTCTGACCAACCTGCAACTGCCGCAGGATGTCCACAGACTCGGCATTGATGGCAGCAGGGGAGACAGGGGCAGGGGGTGCGGTGCCTGGCACGAAGGAGACATGTTGTCGCCTAGCATGGACAGAAGGGACCCGAGCAAGTAGGAGGGCGGTGATGGGAATGGAGGGGGTGGCAAGAGATGTACTGCTGCTTTCAGCTGTGGGAGCAGCCTCCGCCCCCTCTGGGAGCTCAGCCTCGGACCCGTCAGCGTCATAGTCGGTGTTGGGACTGGACAGGTCCTCTGCCTGACTCCCCTCGCCCTCCGTGCCACTTGCTGCGCCAGACTCCCCAGCACTGGTGGCACCGGTGCTGGATCCCTCCTCCACGTCCGTGCCGGTGTCTCCCTCGGTGTCCCACGACGATGCTGTGGGCAAGGTGAAGAGACAGGAAATAATCAGACACCTGTATACATATGACACATGAGTCCAAACTACATAGGTCACAGTGCATAGCATGAAAAGCATCATGAGTAACATCTACAATACTACGCACATATGTAGGCCCTGCACTACACAGTTGGTTGACCCACCATGCCACTTTGAAACAATGGAGAGCATGACACAACAGCAAAGAACTTGATATCGAATTATACAGAGAAGCTAGTGTCTGTGGACAGTCGAGCACAGCATCTGCACCACACACCGTTGCCAAAAATGGATGAGCAGGAACCGTGTCTTTTAACTTTTCACACATGCTGCAAAGCACAAACATTAAACCCTGCACAACATGACTGGGTCAATACTTGTTGAGTGTCTGTTCAGACTATCATCACACACAGGCCAGACCTGGCAAGGAGACATAAGGTTTGGACATGTAGGCCTTGCCCGCACAAACCCCCCCTACCTGAGACAATGTGATTGAGACAGAGGAAGGACTTACACCTCTTAATCAGGGATCACAAAAATGGGCTCCATTAAATCCTAATTGCACTCTAACTACCCCTCGTGGGGCTGACCACACATATTATTGACAAACAACCATCATCAGATAGTTGTACACAGACACACAGGCACTGGCCAGTGTGAGGATGCACAAGCCACATTGGGTCACCCTGTACAGTGGACACATGTAGCACACTTTACGTAAATACAAATGAGGCCAGGGTACAATGCCATAGAGGCCAACCTATGCTGAAGACACTGAGAATGTCCACAGTGTTGGATGACCCACATGATTCCTAGGAAAAGGTGTCTCAGGGGACTGTAGTGGCCACACTGCTCCATGGTCCTGGATAGAACTGACTGCAACAGGAGCAACCGTCCCTGCACTATGCATATCTCCCCCTCATGCACATCATGTCTGAGGCCACAACATCGGTCATGCATGCTGCAAGGCAGTTCATTTTAAGCCTCACTCCTATGTTGAGACTCTGCATCAGTGCCAACAATCATGGACCCCCAAATGACTGAACTGAACAGGGCACAGGCAAGGTCCCAACACATGTCACAGACCAACCCCACACATGATGCTGCAAGCATTGGGCACTTGGATTAACTGCCAGCCTAGATTACCTTGTGCAAGAGTGACTACACACAGACCAGGGAACACATGTCAAGGAGGGGAAGGGAGGAAGAACAGGACTTTGGGGAACAGGATATGCACTGCACATATAAGCCCTGGCAGTGTATCCAGGCGACTGAGCACTTCCAAAAGCTGGTGACACACAACAAACACACATGTACCTACCCCCTTGCTGCTGCTGCTTCTGCTGTAACCGCCTATCCATGTCAGGGAAGACCACCGCCAGGACACGCTTCATTTGGTGGGTCAGGCACCGGCGCCCGCCGTGTTTGCGTGCAGGTGAGTCCCCCAGGACCCGGGCGATCCTCCTGGTCCAGCACCGGATGTCCTGCCAGCGTTTCCTCACCTGGGCCAGGCGCCGACTGCGACCCTCCACCGACCTCACGGCCCTGACGGCCCGCTTCCATATCTCCCCCTTGGCGTAGGCGGCTACCTGTGAGGATGACAAAGTGAGACAACATCAATACACCTGCTCCATGTCACAGAGACACACATTAGAGCAATTAGGCTTGTTTGAACAGGGAATAGTATGCAGCCAACTCATTGCACCTTTGTCATAGGGACATTATCCTCTGGGGAAGGCCAAATGCACTACTTGGCATTAAAAGTACACAGGTGGCATAAGGGGTGCGACAGAATCAATGATCATGACTCACACTGTGCATCACAAGCAACACCTGGATTATGGACAGCACCTCAAAGCAGTCACATGCCCCAGGCCACTGACGCAACCTCAGCGGAGTAAACAGACACACACAGGCACAGGACAATCACCTGCCATTGGCAACTGCGGGTACAAACATCACTCTGCACATGTGCCACTTGACTGTGGGGAGTCACAGGTGTGGGGCTAGCTCAGCACGTCAGACACACAGCACGGCTCCCTGCTCACATCAGATGGGTAGGGCATATGCATCCTCCATGCAGCTGGGGTGCAACACTCCACATAGATACTCACGCACATGACAGGGGACTTACACACACACCAATGTACAGGGGCCGTACACATCATTTGGACACTATCACCACAGGTACACTCAACTCACACACATCTGTGGGTACAGTCACCTGTCACACTGGGGGGACCACAGAAATCACGTCAGGACTATAGAAACAACATTCCCAAGAGGATTAGCCAGGCTGAATGTGGCATACACCATGCAATGATTGTCACAGTAAGCACAATGCAAGTGAGGAGTGCAGATATGAACCACATCACGCTCTGCATGGGAGACATAAGGCATTCCCCCCCTGGGACCCACCATGAACAACATTGCATGTCTGTCACACCTGGACACAATGCCGGAAGTGACAGACACAAAAAAGGGGCACAGTCAAAGCTAGTGGAGTCAGCACTCACCTGCTCCCCTGGTCTCCCATACAGGCAGGGGTACAGTGGGAGGATGACGTCCAGCAACGCCTCATTCTCCTCTTGGGTGAAAGGCTGGGCCCTCTCCACAGACCTGGACATGGTGCCAGAGGAATCACAAGCAGCAGCAGTGGTGTGGAATGGAAGGTTGTGCAGGCAAGTGCTCTCTCATGGGTCCTGGCTGCCTTATATCTCCCTTGCTGGGCTGTTTCATTTACAGGAGTACAGAGTGATTGGTCAATCTCATTTGCATCCTACGTTTCCTCCAATCCCTTTAAACCTACCCCAGTGAGGGCCTTTGCATGGTTCAAAATTTGAGCATGATGTCAAGTCAACAACCACTTTGCAACATAGTATATTGTCTCCAACCGACTTTTGCCGGCCACCTGATGAAAATATTTTAACTGGAAACTCGGTCTCCATGACAACCAGCATGCATTTTAGGCCTGGGCCAAAATTCCGTTCTGTTCGCGGAAATTGCGATAATTTGGCATTTTCGCGTTCCGCGGAAAGTGCGAAAATGTCAAAATTTCCGCATTCTGCAGCTTAGCGATACTTTGTTTCTTGCTCGCGCTGTAAAATAATACATTCTCGCGTGCGTGCGATCGCTTTACCTGAATCCCCGCGTCCGCCGACAAGTTTTCCCGATCCGGTCGCGTTCTCCACGAGATGTTGGATTGTTGGTAGCCATTTGCGCTGTCTCGCGACAGTTTGCGCCCGCAGTAACGTCATGCGTCGCGCGATCACGTCTTTCTTCTCGCGATCATGCACCGCGAGACAAGTGAAAACAAGATGGCCGCGCCCGCGAGCAACCGCATGGGTAAGTTGGCGAGCCGCGACCACGCAGAAAATACCGCGAACGGGCGGGAAAAAAACGTCCGCATCTTTGCGATATTTCCACGTGTTTGCCGAGATTTTTAACATTTTCGCGATAATTTGCAAAAGTGAATTTCGCAAATTCCGCCCACCCCTAATGCATTTAGGCCCTTATACTTGTCCCTCATGTGTCCCCTATGTAATTTCACTATCCACACACAGGTACGGTGCGTTCCACACGTACCCCTAGGGCACCACTACTCCAGTGATACGGTCCGTACACGCGTGTGTAGGGTCCGTATCACTTTGGTAGTGTTGCCGTAGGCATACGCCCTAGTGATACGGTCCATACAAATGTGTGTAGGGTCCGTATCACTTTGGTAGTGTTGCCGTAGGCGTACGCCATAGTGATATGGTCCGTACACGCGTGTGTAGGGTCCGTATCACTTTGGTAGTGTTGCCGTAGGCGTACGCCATAGTGATACGGTCCGTGCACGCGTGTGTAGGGTCCGTATCACTTTGGTAGTGTTGCCGTAGGTGTATGCCATAGTGATACGGTCCGTACACGCGTGTGTAGGGCAACCCTACCATAGTGCTACGAGCCGTACACACGTTGGTACGGCCCATAGCACTATGGCGTATGCCTACGGCAACCCTACCATAGGGATAGGACCAGTGTGTACACGTACGTGTGTACGGTTCGTACACACACGCGTACTCCTACCCAAAGCCCTTATAGTGATACGACCATACACACGCCCTCTGAGCGTGCGTACGGTGCGTTTCACAGCTTACACTGGTGATAGGAGGCGCACAGGAAAGGAATGGAGGTGTCTGACTCGCACAAGGATGGACATCAAGTCATTGTCAGTGCAGTCCTTCATGTGTAGGGCCTACGTGTGTCAGGCAGTGATGTGGCACATGTCTCCTCATGTTTTAACCCAATAGTTGTGTCATGACCTGTGTACACATGTCATGTGTGATGGGGCACTATGTGGCGCACTTCCCCTTCACACCTTTTACATGTGTGCATGTAGTTCAAACTTGTCAAGCACTGCATCACTGGCATGGCACAGTCACCAACACCCGCAACTGTCCCCTGATGCCAGGTAGACGGATGATGACACCTGACATCTCACTACCAGCGTGCCACGATGTGACTGTGTCATGTGTTCCCATGATCTTGCTGTTGGTGTTCCATCCAAGGCATCTGCTGTAGCTGCATCCAACATGTGTCTGTGTGTAGATGCCCATGTCACACTTTTACGCACACCAGGACACATGTGGAATGACACGTAACGTGTGTCTGTATGCATCGAACAGGGACTTGCGTGCTTAGGACATATCTGCGTAGTCTCGATGTCTGTGTGATCATTTTTGACATGTACCCCTTCATGGCAAGGTGTGTGGTTTGTCCTTTTTTCCATGACATGTGACCTGTGCGTCTAGCTTTCTGGCAGCTGTCTGTATGAGATGACATCCTTCAAATGCACATATGTGGATGTATGTCACTCCTGTAATTTGTCTGGCTGTTCACTCACACTGGCCCACAGCTCCTTTCATGGCATGTCATGTAGACCTTGCCAATCCACGTTTGTAGCTGGCTCTTGATAGGAGTATCACCTTGCTGGCATACGTGTGCAGGTTGTATTGCACAGTACAGACTCTGTATGTAGCATATGTGTATTAGCTGTTGAACATGTGTTCAGTGCATTGACATTGGTGTAGTAATGTACTCAATCTTCGTTATTCCTTCCAAATTTCTGCAGGGCACCGCCTCTCCCCCGACCAATGCCAGACTTGGGTGCCATGAGGGAACGTGACTGCATACGCCGCTACTGATTCCCCCAACAGTTAATTGTGGACCTGACAAACAGGCTGGCACCACACCTCCAACCGCGACATAGTTATCCGACTGCGCTGACCCGCAAGATGAAGGTGATGTCAGCCCTACATTTCTTTGCCACCGGTACGTTTCAATTGACCATAGCTGATGTGGGTGGCATGTCCCAGACCATGTTCAGCCGTGTCCTGCATGATATTTTAGAAGCCATGTTGGAGCACCTGGATGAATTCATCCAGTTTTCCAACTCATGAGCAGTTGACAGGTATCAAGGGTGAGTTCTATGCCCTGGGAGGGATGCCCCATGTAATTGGGTCCATTGATGGGACACATGTGGCTTTGGTACCACCACAGGCACAGGAGGTAACCTTTCGTAACCGTAAACATTACCACTCCATTAATGCCCTTGTGGTGTGTCTTGCTAACATGGTGATTTCCCAGGGTCAGCACACGATGCCTACATCATGAGGCGTAGCAGGGTGCCAGAAATGATGCTGCAGCTGCACAACGAACGAGCATGTCATGTTGGTGGGTAGACTCTGTTTGTCCAGTATTCAGCGGTATCTTAGTATGTGGCGGCATCTCCTGACCCACTTCTTTACATGATGTTTCCATGTAGGGGACTCTGGCTATCCCAACATGCCATTGCTGGTGACGCCTCTCCGCAACCAGAGAACAGCTGCAGATCACCGTTTCAACAACGCCCATGGGCAGACCAGGCCAGTGATTGAGAGGACGTTTGGCCTCCTGAAGAGCCAATTCCGGTGCCTCCACAAGACCGGCGGGTCCCTCCCATATGCACCGGTGAAGGTCGGCAAAATCTTCCTCGTGTGCTGCATGCTGCACAACATGGCAGTGGAGAAAGCTGTGCCACTCATCCTGGATCCCGATGAGCAGGAACATCCACCCGTGGAGGATGACGGCCTTGGTCACGAGGCAAGTGAGGAGGAGGAGGAGGAGGAGGAGGAGGACATCCGGAGTCAGCTCATACGCAACTTCTACTCATAATGGTGAGTCCCTGGGTCTGAGTGTGCACGCTTGGAGCCTTGTGTGGCATGTGTTGCAATGTGTGTGTCCAGCTGACTGTATGCTAAGTGACTTTGAAGTGTGTGCTGATGTGTCACTCGAGTGCTGATGTCATTCCACACATTTTAGCTGACACACTCAATTGACAACTAGCATGGTGTCAACCTTATTCAGGTAGAGTACATGACCATGCATGCGGATGACTATGTTTTTCCTGACTTCTTGTGTGTCTCTCATCCCCAGGTAGTTGCACATGCTGTCTGCTCGTGGCATCGTTGTGCTCCTGCTATTCCTCATGAGTAATGCAACGTGTGCTGAATCAGCGTTACATGCACGGACATGGTGAAAATTCTCCTTTGGGTAAGGATTGCAGCAAGGCTTTTTGGGTGTGGTAGTTGTTTGTAATGTGTGGGCACTGCTCCTGTGCAGGTTTTGTTACTATGCATACATGTCGACTCACCATGGGGCACATGACATGTGGCATGACTCACATGAATTGATAGTCACACTTTGTGACAGTCATCTGTTATGGGATTGTGGTTTGTGATGAAGGCATCAATGTGTGTACAACTTCCCTCGGAAACATACGGGAGGCTACGGGTGGACATATTGCGGGACATCCCCATATGATGCTCAATGGGGAATTGCAGCCTCTCCGTGTGCAGCAGGGGATGTTTGGCTCAACCCCTTCACTTGTGTGCCAGTACAATGGATTTACAGCATCTGTGGTGCAAAGGGGGTGCCCGGTGTAGGTCCCACATGTTAATCCAATAGACCTGTTAGTCTGCCAATGTTGATGCTTTTGCATAGGTGTGAGCCTGAGTAATAAAGGTGTTCCTCAGCCTCCAAGGTGCCTCATCTCTGTCAATGCAGGTCTCTTGCCACTGTGCATGCGGCATCTCTGGCATGGTTGTCAAGGATTGTGCATATGAGTCTATGTGTAGATTAGCAACCTGCATGCTGTTCTTCATGTATTTGATTCTCTATTGTGCATGATGTCCATGGCTGTGTATATGTTTTGGCATGTTAGTCCCCCCCACGGGCCATCAACACCTTCTGGGGTTTGTTTCCTGTGCCCAGCTCGGCCTTCAGTTTCATGATCCGGTGTCAGTCATCTTTGGTGATTGTGCATCCTTTGTCTCTGGGTGTGCCATTGAAAACCGGTAACTCCTTCCTTGACATACACCTGTTGCAGTAGTCCTTTCTGACATCCTAGTCTTTGTGTGGCTATTGTGGCATAGTTCCCAGGACATGCCGCCTGCTGTTGCAGCCACTGCAGCAAGGGCACACGTAGTTTCCAGATTTGGCAACACACACACATCAAAGGTGCTCCTCCCTTCCTCCCTCAACACATTCATTTGGCTGTCTTCAGCTTGTCTGTGCCACAGTTGTGGCCATGCGGTACCAAAGGCTGGACCGTCTGCACATGCAACGTGCACATTGCACGACCCTCAGGTCCTTGCATGACCCACATCACACTACAGTCTGATGTTGCAGCCACCCTCCAAGCAAGGTCCATCCACACATCTCCCGCCTGCTCTCAGGCATGCACTGAGCACACACACAACACCTTTGCATGATGAGTGTGTAACTCCGACTGCCTACACAGCGCTGCCATGCCTTCCAGGACCTGTCACACCCACCAGGTCATGTCCCTCCTACTCCCCACCGGCTCTGTACCCCTGCAAGGCCATGGGAGTGGGACTCAAGGCTTCTGCATGTAGTATGCTGTCGTCGTGAGGCACATGGCACAGGTATCATCTCTCAGCATGTCAATCTACAATGTGTCCAGGACCCCCTATCCACCATCACATGCGCACACGACCTCATCATCAACTCGTATGCCATTGACAGCCAGGCGCTCCTCACCCTCACCAAGGACGCAGACATTTCCAGTTCCAATATTCAAGATTTGCATGGGATCCATAGATGAATGGCAGAACAGCACCCACCTGAGGCTGGACTTGTACAGGACTGAGGTCCACATCTGAGGATTGTCCCCTTACAGCTGGGTCAACTGCTTGTGTCCCACCCACAGAAGCCCCGCACAGGCACCCAGTGTCCACGCACACAAGATGTTGTGCATCATGGATTGCTTGCTCACATTTGCCATGGTAATCACCAGCATCTGTACCTCACACTGCAACACCCTCAGCATTATGCACATGATCCACAGATAGATCCACTCCAAGGAAACACGGACCATCCCCCAGGTCCACAACAACATTCGTGTCAAATACTGCCCTGCCCTCTACGGAGCAGCCACATCCAAAATCCAGGGACACTTGTCCACATCCAGGCTGCATCTGCACACCTCAGCGTCAACATCCCGCGCCCCAGCCACATCACCGTCCAGCAGAGATAGCTGCAATGGATCACTGTGTGCTGCAGGATGACCTGCAGACTCCTCACCCACACTCAGGAGGCAGGCCACAACCCTGACCCAAAACCAACCTTGTACCACTGTCATCCGAGACCCCGTAGTGCCATCTCCGTGCATTCAACCTTGACCTGGTTAGGCCTGGGCAAAATTTCCGTTCCGTTCGCGGAATTTGCAATAATTTGGCATTTCCGCGTTCCGCGGAGAGCGCGGAAATGTCAAAATTTCTGCAGCTTTGCGATAATTTGGTTCTTGCTCGCGCTGTAAAATAATACATTCTCTCGCGCGCGCGATCGCCTTACCTGAATCCCCGCGTTCGCCGACAAGTTTTCCCGATCCGGTCGCGTTCTCCATGAGATGTTGTATTGTTTTAGCCATTTGCGCTGTCTCGTGACAGTTCGCGTCCGCAGTGACGTCATGCGTCGCGCGATCACGTCTTTCTTCTCGCGATCATGCACCGCGAGACAACTGAAAACAAGATGGCCGTGCCCGCGAGCAACCGCAGGGGTAAGTTAGCGACCCGCAACCATGCAGAAAATATCGTGAACGGGCGGGAAAAAAACTTCCGCATCTTCGCGATATTTCCGCTTGTTTGCGGAGATTTTTAAAATTTTCGCGATAATTTGCGAAAGTCGCTTTCGCAAATTCCACCCACCCCTAGACCTGGCCACCATTCTTCAGATCCACCATACGCCTGCATGCAGGACATAGTTCTCCCACCTGGGTACACATACCTGGGACTCCCTCCCCGGGAACCTCCAAATGAGGCATGACCTCTACGCCTTAATGTTACTCTTCCAAATAGGTGTGTCCTCACAGTTTCCCTAGCACCCCCTCAGCAGCTTGAGGCCATCACAGGTGAGTATTGTGCTCCATGTCTGCATTGAATGATAACTTGTGACCCATGTGTGTCCTGTACCAGACTCAGATCCCAGGGTATGGATGGGTGGAGTTGGTTCAACACTCAGGCATAGTTAGACATTTACACACACATATGTTGTGGACTAATGTCAAATGACAGCAACATCTCATGACAAGAAAAAAAGAATTTATTTTTGGTGGGGTGAGTCTTTTGGTAGATATGCTAAGGTGCTCTACCGGGTGCATAGAATCCAAAGTTCACAGGGGGAGATGGCATCCTTGTCAGTTGGAGTCATCAGAGTCCAGACCACAGTGTTGGTCATCATTGGTCAGACTGTGACCAGCAAGTCCATGTGGCAGAGAATGTCATTGGGTGAGGTGCTGCTGTTGCGCCAGAGGTCCAGGTGCCAGGCTAGGTGACCTGGGAGATGTGGATGGTCCGCTGACTCTCACGGTCTTTTCCGTGGACGACCCACCTTCCTCGCGGGACCCTCAGATGCAGGCCTTGACGATGTCTGTGATGCTCCGTTGGACGAATCCTCCTCCTCCTCCCTCCCTGTGGCTGGTGGTGGTCTTGGCTTGGTGGCACAGGGAGGGTTGCCCATGTTGTCGGCTATCCGACGGAGTGAATGGCTCATGTCCGTTTGCACCGCCAGGAGCTCAGCCAGTCTTGCCTCCATCTGTCCTTGGTGTTGTTGTTGACTGGCATGTTGCTCGGCCTGCAGGTTCTTCATCTCGTCGAGGGTCCCCTTGATGTCTGTGAGGCTCGACACAACCTGGCTGATGCCCCTGGTGTCACGCTGGTATGTGTCCAGGATGTGGCGCATGTGTGCCATACCGGTTCCCTCAGCTGGCTGGTCAGGTTCTCGCCTCCGTCTGCCTCCACTCCCACCACCCCTGCCCACACGAGCCTGGCCTGCCGTTGTGGGCACATCAGGTCTACGGGACCCCTGAGGGATGGCATTAGCGTGGTCGTCTGCCTCCTCCTGGGTGCCCGGAGAACCTTGTCCCTCCTGGTCAGACTGGCTGTGTTGTTCAGTGCGAGCAGGGCTCCTGGGTGTCTCCTGGGAGGTGGCAGGAATGGGGGTGGTGGTTGGCACAGATGTACCTGACGCAGGTGCTGCAGGGGCTTGGGCACCAGAGGGGCCAGGTTGGTCGGGGTCATCCACGGAGTGGTGGGAGTCGTCGCTGCCGGTGGGATCATCTTCACGCTGTGCCTGGGACTGTGATTGTTCCCCCCCATTGTTGGGGGGAGGTCGATGACGTTGCCCTGTGTGTGAGAGAGAGACAATGTTAATGCTGTTTCATGCCACATCCATGTTTCATACATATTCAAGTAGTCACAGTTCCTCCAGGTGGTTGGATGTGCCTAGCATTCCTCTCAATGTACACTTGGGGATGGGTATGTTGCGGGGGACAAATTGGTATGTGCTTGCCAGTAGATTTTTGGCTGGTATGCTTATTTGGCTATGGATTGGTCTTGTTGTGTCACATGTCCATTGTGAGAGTGGGTAAATCCGTTGCCTGCCCCGGGGGTGTGTGCTTGTGTGAGGGGGGTGTGTGACCGTGCCTGCTGTTGGGTGAAGTGTGATTTGTCATTGGGTCTCCCAGGTGATATGTCTGTCCCCTCATGGTGCATGCTGGCATGACAGTGTGTGTGAGTTCCTGTGCTGGGTATCTGAGCTAGTGGAGTTGTTGTTTGAGTGTAGTGTGGTCACAGGAGGGCCTTGTGCTGCCTACAGCAGGGCCAAGTGTCAGCTACCTTGTCAGTACTTTGCCAGACCCTGTGCCTTGGGCATGGTGCATGGGTATGTACCTAGGCCATATGGGCTGTGGGCATTGGTGTCTGGTTCTGAGTTGCACAATGTGTTGTGTGAGCCCCACCCTCCCAGCATCCCGGACATCCAGTCTTGGGTTTGTGGTTGGTGTGGCCTGGGACATGGCATTGCCTTTATTTGTGAATGGGGCATGGAGACGTTAGTGGCATGAGCGTGGTTTTTGGGTGTGGGTGTGTGCGGTGAGGGCTTGGGGTAAGTTGCGTGCATTTGGTGGTGTGGATGCCATTCCCCCCATGTTACGTGAGTTGTTTGTGTACTCACCAGGCTCTGCGACTCCTTCGACTCCGTGTACTCCCAGCGGCGGAAGCATGGCCATCACCTTCTCCTCCCAGGGATGGTAATGTATGGGTCTGCAGGGCAGCCCACCTCCAGTGATGTTACTCTGGGCGTATTCCTCGTTCATTTTCCTCTTGACTGCCCTGCGCAGATCGTACCACCTGGCTTGGCATTCATGCCTGGTCCTTCGGATGGGCGCAACAGCATTCACCTTATCGACGATCCTCAGCCACAGGCTGGTTTTTTGGGCTATGCTGGTCTGTCTGACCAATGTTCCAAACAGCTGTGGCTCGACTCTGATGACTTCGTTGACAAGGAGCTCCAGCTCCGCTGTTGTGAACTTTGGATTCTTGTCAGTGGGCATGGAGTGGGGTGTGGGTGTGGATGGTTGTGGGTGTGTGGGTGTGAATGTGACGGTGTGTGTGTGAAGGTGAAGAGGGGGTGTTTGTGAAGGAGGTTTTGTGAAGGTGTGTAAGTTAAGGTGTAGTTAAGGTGTAAGTAAGGTGCCGTTGTTTGTCTGTGGTGTCTGTCAGCAGTGGGTCTGTTGCAAAGGCTCATGGGTTGTGTGTGTGGGCCCTTTTTATTGGTCCATTTGTGGGTGTGGCTGTGTTTGAATTTGTGGTGGGTGTGTTTTAAGAGGTGGTTGTGATTTGGGGCCTCTGTTTGCCTGTTTGGATGTGCCAGGTCAGTCATAGAGATGTATTTTGTCATGTTGACGTGTTTTGAGGTGTTGTGCGAATCGAATTGACCCTCCTTGTGCTGTTTTACAGTGTCCTGGTTCTGTACGAGTCTTTTTCGCGTAGGTACGGTCCGTACATATGCGATGCTGGGTGAGGGTGCTGGGGTACGGTGTTGGGGTACGGTGCGTACAGGTGCGGGCCTGTGCTAGGGTGTTGGGGTACGGTGCGTACAGGTTGGGGGCTGTGCTATGGTGTTGGGGTACGGTGCGTACAGGTGCGGGGCTGGGCTACGGTGTTGGGGTATGGTGCGTACAGGTGCGGGGCTCTGCTATGGTGTTGGGGTACGGTGTGTACAGGTACGGGGCTGGGCTACGGTGTTGGGGTACGGTGCATACAGGTACGGGGCTGGGCTACGGTGTTGGGGTACAGTGCGTACAGGTACGGGGCTGGGAGATGGGCCTGGGGTGCTGTGCGTACAGGTGGGGGGCTGGGGTACCGTCCTGGGGTACGGGGCATACAGGTGCGGGGCTGGGAGACGGGCCTGGGGTGCGGCGCGTCCAGGTGCGGGGTGTGCTACGGTGTTGGGGTACGGTGCGTACAGGTGCGGTGATGTGCTAGGGTGTTGGGGTACGGTGCGTACAGGTGCGGGGCTGTGCTACGGTGTTGGGGTATGGTGCGTACAGGTACGGGGCTGGGCTACGGTGTTGGGGTACGGTGTGTACAGGTACGGGGCTGGGGTACGATGCGTACAGGTACGGGGCAGGGCTACGATGTTGGGGTACGGTGCATACAGGTACGGGGCTGGGAGACGGGCCTGGGGTGAGGCGCGTACAGGTGGGGGGCTGTGCTACAGTGTTGGGGTACGGTGCGGAGAGGGGTACGGTGCTGACATACGGGGGTACGGTGCTGACATGTGTGGGGTGAGGGGGGCTGTACGACTCGTATCCGGGCACAAGTTTACCCGTGTACATGTAGGCTACAGCGTTCGCTCCGTACGGGGCCTCTTACATGCGGTTGTGTATTCGGACGGGCGGTACGGATCGTACTTGCGCGCTCGGACTTCTGTTTTACGATTTGCACGTAAAAATGTCCGGCTCCCTATCAGACACTTTTCCCGACGCTATTTGGACGTAAAAATTTACGGCTCCCTCTCAGACCATTTTCCCGACGCAATTCGTATGTATTTTTCACGTACGAATCGTACTTCGCAGTTTGTACAGTACTTGTACGATTCGTACGTGAAAATATACGGATACGATTCGTACGCAATTTTTTTTCCCGGATCGGAATCGGCACCTAAATGTTGCTCTCTCTTCCTAACCTGGTATGGTATACTTTCTGTGCATTTTTTTTCACTGTTTTACTTTTTGAAGTGTTGCACGAATACTTTACACATTGCCTCTCAGTCAAGCCTAACTGCTCTGTGCCGGGATACCGGGGATTGAGCAGAGCTTAATTTGGGGTTTGCTTGTCCCTTACCCTGACTAGGATTGTGGTGGCTTCTTGATGATGGCTCATACCCCAATCAACAAGTAACCAAATTTCTAACAGTTCCACTCAATGTTTTGAATGTTTAGACTCTGGGTAAATGGAATTTTGACTTCTAGTCAAGTGGGACCTGCTAAACAGACCCAAACTGCATGTGTCCTTCAGTAAACATGGAAAACCCTTTTACAATGAAATTGACATATCTGATTTTTTTCTAAGTTTGCAGTAACATATAGACAGATGTGGCAGGCTAATAAAAAACTACAACTCCAAATGTGAGCCTGCAGAGAAAGCTTTCTCCACTCGCAAAAAAAGATTTTTAAAAAAAACTAATTTCGTCGACGCGTCTCTCCTCCGTCGTCGCCGCATCTCTCTTCCGTCTTCTTGCTGCGTCTTTCCTAGGCAGGAACACAAAGCACATCCAGTCTCCCCTGACCAATCACAATGCTGCAATGCAGCATTGTGATTGGTCTGAGGGCTGTGGTTTGGTGCCCAGCCAGGAAATGGGAGCCTCGGCATGTTCTCCATCCGGGCTGTAAAGCAGCCTGGGTGGCAAACACACAAAGTATGCATGACGGTTTGGTTGGCCTGAGAGGGCCAGGCCAATCATTCATTGCGCACTTACAGTGTGCCCACCACTCCTCCCCCCTACTCTGAGAGCAGAGAAGCACCGCCCACCCCGCAAAGATGCTGCAGCTGGAACAAATAAAATGATAATAACAACAAGTTATTATCATTTTATGTTTCCTTTACTTCCACGGCTGAAAGCAGTGGGGCGTAGCTCGACTGCCTCAGCGTAGGAGCCACCACTGCTGCTGGCCCCTGCCTGGAGTAAGTCCTGATCCCTAAGAAATGCCCCAGGACCTGAATCCTTGGCTGGCATCAGAGTGTACTCCTCCCTGCCTAAATGGGGATTTCATCGGAACCAATGCAGCGTGAGGCAACTCAACGCTGTACCTTGCATCCCAGCTCCTCATCAGCACCTTCATCCAAAACTACACAGCGCAACACAGCTCGACACAGGACCTTGCACTGCAGCTCTCATGGGAGCCGATGCAACAAAACACATCTCAATGCAGGACCTTGCATCACAGCCCTTGCAGCTCTTCATTGGAATCGATGCAGCGTGACAGAAAGTCACACATCAAGGACATAAGGTACAATTTCCAGCAGCACTAACCAGTCCCTATATCCGGCCTATGCACCACCGCGGTCAGCCTGTACTTGAGACTTTGTCCCAGTGCAGTGCAATCAGATAATCACAGTTGGGGCTTTGTGCTTTTAAGAGCCACTTTTACCTAAAAGTTTAGAATACATAACTCCAGTTTTATTGATTTTTGTTGTTCTGGTATTATTTTATTTATTAAAATGTACTCTATTTCTTTAAATTGGTTTGGGATTTTTCTTGTGTTGTTGTTTCACTTTATTACTCTGTGTGTGTGCTGCATAAATACTTTATGCAAGTAAAAATGGGGAATTGGGGCGAGGGATGGGCCCAGCATATGTGCCCCTTGGTCAGACTGACAGACACAAAAGTATGCCGTTCCTAAATGGGTGGGGCTTAGGAGGAAAGAAGGGGGTCCAGGTATCAACTGAAGAGAAGAGGGGGTTCGCTTCTTTAGGTGCGAGGGCCCTCACACACCCCAGGAGGCTTCATCATCGGGCAGCTCCTCGTTTGACCGGCGCTGCAATATCCAATTGGTCCCGTGGTGGGGCTCTTTGCCAGAGGTCTTTTCTTTTTGCCGATGTGCCTAGATTGGAGTGTGCGGGGCATATGTAGAGATGTATTATGAATAGTGGGGAGTAAGTGTGTGCAAAAAAAAAATAATAATAACAACTAGAGGGATCCCAAAGGATTATTAATTGACTGGGTACCTATGTTATGGTTCAAAGACTGGAAAGGCAAGAGCAGGTGATAATGGACCTCTCAAGCTTGAATCAGTATGGGGTGTGTGAGGGCCCCTGCTCCTAAAAGAGCAATCCCTGCTTCTCTTCTTTTGCTACCTTGCTCCCCTTCTTTCCTCCTAAACAACCCCCCTCCCCTTTAGGAACTGCATACTTTCATTTCTATCAGCAGACATACTTTACACATTGCCTCTAAGTTAAGCCTGACTTTGTTTGTGCCAAGCTTCCAGAGTGTCAAGAACAGGTTAATTTAGAGATTTTTATAATTCACCATGACAAGGATTGGGGTTGTTTCCTTAAGGGGGCTTCCAACCCCCTGAACCAGTACCCAATTTCTTAAACATACCATATTTAAACGTCCTTAGTTAGCATGGGAGACAGTCAGTCAGTCAAAAGAGCTTTATTGTGCAACATTTATGTGGCATAAAAGCACATCAGATAAAAGAATACATCACATTAAAAAGATCATACGTGCATAAGTAAAACATAAGGTAAACAGTACTACATCTCGTGCAATTACCAAGTTAGAAAAGACACATCATAAAATCATAGCGCAGTATTTAAGGGCTAGCAACACATATTATATACTGCATGAAAAAGCAATACTGTCAGAGGATTGCACATCCAAAGAATGTAAAAAGAAAGAACATTACATATTTGATTCAAGAAAGATAGTGTTAAAACAGGGCCATAAATGAAATGGGGGACTCTAGTTGGCAGAGGTAGGTACGTTTTGTCCAAGTAGGGACCCATGCTTCTAGTCAGAGTAAGGGGGATACACACTTTAGATAACCCCTGCTCACCCCCTTGGTAGCTTGGCACGAGCAGACAGGCTTATCCCAAAGGAAATGTGTAAAGTATTTGTACTCAAAACACACAGTAAGACAGTGATAACACCACATATGGACACCACACCAGTTTAGAAAAAGAAAGTATCTTTATCTAAACTCAACAAGACCAAAACAACAAAAATCCAACATACATGTAGTAAAATAGCACTTAAAACAGTTAGTTCCAAAATAAAGCTTGAAGAAAGCAAATAGCTCCACCTGGGGCTATTACAATGTAATGACAGCAATAAATCCAAAGTACGGCACTGACTGCGAGGTGCGTAGCATCGGGCACGGACTCACGAGGACCCCCAAACAAACAGTACCTTTGGATAACGAAGTCTATGACAATGCAACCTGTCGTCAAGGTGAGGCATCAGTGCCGAGGTTGAAGCCGGCTCCCTGGCTGCCACGGAGGCGACGTGTCATATGCAGGACAGGGAAAGCCGGTTGCGTTGTCGGTGAGGTGTCAGTTCCTATGAGGGATGGAAAGTGGGTTCGTGGAGTCACCCTCAGCAGTTATCAGTGCTGCGATAACAGTATGCAGGTGCTGGCAATGACAGAGTCGGTGTGAGCGCTGGTGTTGGGAAATGCTGATAACTGCAGGCATCAGCAGGCGTGGAAGGGCGTCGGAGCTGTGGTGCATGCCGGGCGGTGTGTTGTGCACTTGATGAGTGGTGTCCCTGGCCTCGGTGCAGGTCGCGGTGTCACAGCAGTGTTGCTGATGGCATTGGAGACAGGTTTTCTTACTCCTTTCAAGTTGCTTCCAGCTACCAAAAGCAGGAACAACCTCCAAGGGCCCAAAACTAGAATAGGCACCTTCTGGCAGGTCAGATCTCACAGCAATAGAATTCAGGGGAGCTGGAGGTAAAGTCTTTGTGTCTCTGAGACTTTAAAACAGGAGGCCAGTGCACACAAGCCCTTAGAGATTCTTCTTCAAGCAGGTTCACAACAAAGTTCCAGTCTTTGTCCTTTCCTTGGCAGAACCAGCAACTGCAGGTCAACCCTACACAGCACACGCAAAGGGGCAGTACTCTTCCTCACTGCTCTCCTGCTCTTCTGTTTGGCAAAGGTTCCTCTTGAATGCAAAAGTGATCTAAAGGCAGGGGTTTAAGGTCCACTACTTATACCCCATTTTGTCTTTGTTCTTCTTTGTGCAAGTGTCTCTGAGCCCAGTCCAAACCAGTTCTATCCTCACTGGTGCAGTATGACCATAGGGAGTGGAGACAGCATTGTGCAAGGGAGATAGAAAACTCCTCCCACTACTCTAAATGCAGACAAGTCCCCTTCAGCTCAGCTCTGAGTCATCCAGAAAGGGCCAGGCACACCTCAAACACCCCCCTTAGTGGCTGTCTATAGTGAATGCACGTCCCCAGCCCCTGTCACTCCGAAAACAGACAGGCTGAGGCACACAGAATGGCTTAATAAGAAAATGCTTACTTTCTAAAATTGCAAAAACAACAGTTGATGGACAGAATGCAGAACAATGTCATACATTCACCCCAGTACAGAGATCTGGGCCTAAATCCAATGTTTCTTTGCTCACCATGCCATTCCAGTTTGAACCCAGCCATATGCAAATCAGTCTTGACCCTGTGCCTCATGGGAACAGTCCAGCCCAAACTGCCAAGTCAGGTCCTCCCTGGACTAGAAACAAGCATCCTAGGACCGGTTTCGGGGTTTCACCCCTCTTCAGCCAGGATAGCTTAATTCCAGTGGCATGGAGAGCATGTGACCCACGTCTGGGCATACCCGTCCCCCGGGGTGACAAATGCAAAAACAACAGTTGATGGACAGAATGCAGAACAATGTCATACATTCACCCCAGTACAGAGATCTGGGCCTAACTCCATTTTTTTTTGCTCATCATGCCATTCCAGTTTGAACTCAGCCATATGCAAATCAGTCTTGTTCCTGTGCCTCATGGGAACAGTCCAGCCCGAACTGCCATTGTCCATCAATTGTGCATCTTTTGCTTCCTAAAAGTGGCATTTTCAACACACAATTTAATAACCATCTTTACTAGAAGATGTGTTATTAAGTTCTGAGTTCAGAGAGCCTAAACTTTATTTCTCTATCTTGTCCCAATAGAAAGTTATACTTGTAAGATGTTACAAAGTATCTCCCATGTTATCTTATGGGGCAGATAGCCTTTTAATAGTGAAAAACAAAATACACTGGATTTCACTATCAAGACATGTTACATACACCAGTACATGTCCTACCTTTTACATACACTGCACCCTGCACATGGGGGTACCTTGGGCCAACCTGAGGTGTGTCTTACATGTAAGAAAAGGGAAGGTTAGGGCCTGGAAAATGGGTGCACTTGCCAGGTCGCCATGGCAGTTCAAAACTGCGCAAAGAGTCTGAGATACCTTTTCAGGGCTACTCATGTGGGTGGCACAATTAGTGCTGCAGGCCCACTACTAGCATTTGATTTACAGGCTCTGGTATACTCAGGGCACTTTACTAGGGACTAACCAGTAAATCAAATATGCCAATCAGGGAGAAGCAATTGTAATACCAATTTACACAGGGAGCACTTGCACGTTGACACTGATCAGCAGTGGCAAAGTGCCCAAAGCATCTAAGCCGGCAAAAAGAGAAATCCAGCACAGCATCGAAAATATAGGCGGTAGAGACAAAAAGTCAGGGGAAACCATGCCAAAAGATGCCAAGTCTAACAGTGCATGAAAAGACAATACCATCAGAGGATTGCACATCCAAATAAGAAATTAAAAAGAACATTTCATATTGGATCTAAGAAAGGAGATGTTAAAACTGGGCCATGAAAACATAAGCATAGTGCTCAGACAGCCTAGGGCAATGGATTATAAAATCAGTAAGTTAAATATTTCAAGAATTTGCATGTTTCTGGCGTTTGAGTGCCTGACAAATAAATGAGGCAACTGCATAACAGATCCAGGGGCTATAGAGGTTTTGTAAAAACAATAGTGCTGGACTGCACTAAATTTATACTTTCTAAGAATAGAGATTAAAAATTGTTTTCTGGGAGAATCATATAATGTGCAAAAGAACAGAATATGCAAAGAGGATTGGAGAGAAACTACATCAGGAGTCATAATGAGGCCCTTGGTGTACACTATGCATTTCTGTGAATACTGTACACTCCTTGGCATATAATATACATGCCAACATATATTATATGAATTTCATTGTATGCTGTATATATACACTCTTGGAAGTTAACTGATAAATTTCTTCTTGTAGTTTCTTTCTCTACATATAGTAAGAGTTGCATGCACCATATCGAGGTCAAGGATATTGATCTGCACTTAAATCGCCTCCTCAATACCAACAACCAACATGGCCTCAAGTTGGCATATACATAGTGAAGTACAGATCTACTATTATTAAATTCGCAAACTACTTACCTTCATGATATGTTGATCGTAGATATTGTAGAGGTCAATGTTAAAGTGCAATTACCAAAAGAAAAAAACAAACTAACAGTAAACGTTTTTAATTGGCGGAATATCTCGCCATACTTCAAGGTAGCTTACCAAGTCATCATGGAGTCTTAGTGTGTATGTATATATCTATCACAATAACATTAATCAAACATATAAAGAGTCATCAATACCTTCATCCAGAATTTTATCACAAATATGAGTTATTTATTATAATCATCATCATATGAAAATACATATATCTGTTTGGCCATCAGTGCACTCTGTTGAATATTGTTTTCTGTTTTATTGTTGTCTTATTAACTGTAGGTTGTTGATATGTGTGATATTATCTGTTGAATGAATGTGGGGAGAGCTGTATGGGCATTTGAATTTGGGTATTAGTGGGGGTAACTCCAGGATGTTTAAATGTATGGTGCACCAATGTATTGCTATTTATGTAATGTTTTGTACAGTGATATGTATAGATATGTGTATTTTCATGTCATGATGAATATAATAAATAACATATTTTTGGAATAAAATTCCGGATGAAGGTATCGATGACTCTTTATATGTTTTATTAATGTTATTGTGACAGATATTTACATACACACAAAGACTCCATGATGTCTTGATAAGCATCCTTGAAGTATGACGAGATATTCCGCCAATTAAAAATGTCTACAGGCAGTTTGTTTTGTTCTTTTGGTAATTGCCGTTGCTTCCCTGATTCTTCTGCCTCTTTATTCATTGCTCGGGGGTACTCTTTGTTGTGTGATTCGTGGTCAATGTTAAAACCTTGAAATTGTGGTGGTATACCCACAGAAATTTGTTTTAAACCATGTGTTGGCTTTGTAATATTTACACAGCCAGTTACAAAAGACAACATTGGGTTCTTCTTCACTTTCAGAATAACATTTTTTCAGGCACCTCATCCATATCAGTGACATTATCACTGCAATATCCTGTGCAGTCACGTCATGTGAGAGACCTCTGTTATGTATACTTGCATCCAGAGCTTCAATTACATTTTCTGTACAAGGTGATTGCATTGATATAAAAGCAACACAACTCATGTTGCTTATTGTATAATCTAAAGATAGAAAATATGTCAAAATAATGATTTTGTTAACACAGGGAGGTGGAGGTCGGGGCAGGAGAAGGGGAGGCTGAAAAATAATTTCCCTCATAAATTAAAAGAGGACCCTTGGCACATAGGCATTATCATTTTCCAATGCAGATATGAAAATATGTACCATTACGCATGCATAAAGGCCTCTGTATTGTTTGAAATAAGAATTCACAAATGTTTTTTCAGGAGAACACATAGGGAGCTGTGACTATTACAGGTTTCTATATGTAACCTTAAAAACAATGGAGAATGATAAAAACATGAGAGCTTGCAACCCCTGTATTAAAGGTAATCTCTAATTTCCTTATTACATGGGGTTTTGAACACACCTATGATGTAGCTGTTCAACTGTAATAACTTATTACAGTTGAGTTCTGATGTCACAATGGCCGCTGCTAGAGTCAGCAGCCTGTTGGAAAGGTAGGTGTAATAAATTGGGTTTCTGGTTGGCAGAGGTATGCACTCTGTTTAAGCAAGAACAACAATCCTAGTCAGGGGATACGCACTCTAAATTAATATGTGCTTACCCTCTAGTAGCTTGTCACAAAACAGTCAGGCTTAACTTAAGAGGCAATGTGTACAATAGTTTGAACAGTAAAACAGTGAAAACACCACACAAAAAGATACCACAACTATTTAAAAAGATCAAGCTTAATTTATTGAAGAAAACAAGACCAAAACAACCCAAAAAGGTCTAAACAGAGTTATGAATTCTTAAAGAACAAACTGAAATGTAGTGCTTAAAAGCATAAATCATCAATCAGAGCAATCCAGTCCCGCTAGACTGGGTCAATTCAAAAGTTCAGGCCAACACAATGGAGCTCAGGTCTGTTAACGGTTACATAGCTGCTGATGATGAGACATGCGAAGCAGAAGAGGTGATGCGTCAGCATCGATCCTTAGAATGTAGGTGATGCATCAGCTCCGAGCCATGCAAAGTCAGAGATGCGTCTGGAATGGAGGTGATGCACTGTGCCTTTCTGCAATGCAATGTCCTCAACCCTTGCAGCAGCAGTGATGCATTGACACTGACTGAGTGGTGATATCCTCAGTCCTTGCAGCAGCAGCAATGTCGGCGTCAATGGAGATGCGCCAGTTCCCAGCAGTGCAACAGCGGCAATGCATGGATTCTGGCCGTTGCAGCACTTTATACCTACTTCCAAGGGCTCAGGACTGGATTTGCACATCTTGGCAGGGCAAGACTCTCATATGGCAGAGTCCAGGTGCTGTAGTGAATGTGTGACGGAACAACAAATACCATTGCCACTCATGCTTATACAATGTTGCTGTTACCATGCAGGTACCAGTACCAAGTATTACCTTTAACATGCAGGATTTTACAACCATTATGCCTTTACCACACATGCCTTAACAACAAATTTCATTGTAAAAGCATGAATGGTAAAGGCATATGAATGGAATGTTGGGCATTGGCAGAGTCTGCTGACGCCATGAAGGAAGTAACCCAATTAGGGTCACCCGGGTCACTCAAGACCACCTCTCAGCCTTCCATATCAAATGAAGAGTCAGTCAGACAGTAGAGAATACAAACCAATATCTGTTTATTTAGAGTACACTCAGAGCGGTGCCAAATCTGCCCAGTCGCTTAGTAGTGCTGCAGAGGGACTGACATCAGCAAGACTAAAGTTACATTATGTACATTCAAAACCATTGAAGGCACGCCCACAATTGAATTTTCCAAGCAAATACAGTAAAACAGTAAAGTACAAAAAATGAAGTTTCGATTCTGGGGCCGGGCGCACACTATCTAACAGTCAAGGTCATTCTGCCGGTGCCCGCCACTAGGCAAATGGAAGAAGTCTTCTATCTAAAGGGATAGGTATGCGTTAATGAGAACAGTGTATTCATTAGTGAGGTGAATTCCGGCCTCGGTGAAATGAAACATAACTGAGGCTTCTTCTCAGAAATGACGAAGGATAAGTTTCAATTGTAACCCAAAGTGGCACGGCATATAAAATGGTGCCACGAATGCTAACATACGGCATAAGAAAGCTTTACTATTCTAACAGCCTCACAAGCTCACTCTCCTGGTGGAACATTCTAGTTAGCATTTTAAACTTTTTAATTTCTCCACTATTTACTGTTTTTAAACTGCAATTCCCTACCTGTACTCTTCTATTACTGTTTTCTTTGCCTTTCCTTCTGCCTCTCGCCCTGGTACGCAACGGCTGCAGTGCCGATTGAGCAGAGAGGAGAGGTCACACTATTGACTTCACTTCCACCCTAGCACTTCCTCGGGCGGTGAGCACTCTAGTCTTTCTCTTGCTCACCTTATTTAAATTGATGCAGGGGTGGATGCGCAGCGGACAGTGGCAGGGTCTGCTGCCGCCGCACAAGCTCACTCTCTCTCCTGGTGGGACATTCTAGTTAGAATTTTTAACGTTTTAATTTCTTCACTATTAACTGTTTTTAAACAACACTTCCATATCTGTGCGCCTCTAGTGCTGTTTTCTTCGCATTTCCTTTTGCCTCTTACCGTGGTCCATGGCGGCTGCAGAGCCGATTGAGTGGAGGGCAGCGGTCACACTATTGACTTCATTTCCGCCCTAGCACTGCCTCAGGCGGTGAGCACTCTTGTCTTTCCCTGGCTCACCTTATTTAAATCGTTGTAGGAGCGAATGTGCAGCGGGCGCACCACTGGTGCGCCAAAGGCGAGCCTAAGGCAAGCCCGTCTGTGTCCATCCGCGTCCGGATAAGGCACAGAAACCTTGGTCTTTTTCAATTAGCTCTTAGAACTTATACCTCACTGGCCCTTCGTAATGTAAGGCCCATACCGAATGCTCCATGTCAAGGGGGTCATCTGTTTCACTGTCCTTATTGTCAGTTTGATTGGATTGGTAATCCCCTGCCTAAATCTGTTTAGCCTCTTCTGCTAAAGAGGTCACTTTTCTGCCTTTTGCTAATAGCTGTTCAGACCTTTCCCAGCCTAAAATTCTCAGATGCAGTAGCTTAAATTGTCGCTCCATCCTGAAAATTCAGGTATATTTATTTAATTTTCTCGTTGATGCTGACATGCTCTTTCTAACAGAAACATGGCTCCACAACGTCTCTTCACCTGATATAATCTCTGCTCTTCCCACTGATTTTGCCCTCCTGGGGATAAATAGACCACATAGAACAGGAGGAGGTATTGCAATTATTCACAAAAAGGTCTACAAATGGAATATTGAGGGTCTACAAATTCCCACTTGTGAAGCTTTATTTTCCCTTTTCTTTTCACAGAAATTTACCCTCTCAGGGGCTTTTATTTACTGTCCTCCTGGGCCTTCCAGCAATTGGTGCTCAGCATTACTTGACTATTTCGCTCCACACGTTTTACAGGCAGCCAATTTTACTTTGCTTGGTGACATCAACCTACAGCTTGAGGATCCCAAGAATAAACTAGCCTCAACCCTCATGGACGATTTTAGCCCACTGAATCTTTCGGTTCTTAATTCTGCGGTCACCCATATTGTGGTAAACCTCTTAGACCCTATTTTCTCCAATCTCTTCACCCTTTTCGTTGATCCTCTGCTCCAACTTTGTTGGACTGATCATTATGCAATATCGTTTAATATCCTAGTCTCTTGTTCTCTCATTACTCGGCCAGCACCACAACTTATGAACAGACACTGGGCTAAATTGGACATGTCTGAGCTTAATAATCGACTCATTAACACAATTCCTACCCTCAACTTCAATCCTGATGCTGATCAAATCGCTGTGCATCATTGGCTTAGGGAGGCTATTGATGCAATTTTGACTCTAACATTCATAACGTAATGCAGATTGCTTCCTCATGCCACTTGGCTTAATGAAGCCCTCCATTGCAAAAATAAAAATGCTGCAAAATCTTGGAAAGGGGCTGGAGGAAGCACTATGCACCTGAGGCCAAGGCAGAGTATGCTGATACCTTGAAAAAATATCATGCCTCCTACAAATTTGCCTGGGCCTCCTACTACACAGAGATCACCAATGCCCGACACTGCCAAAAGACTTTGTTTAGAGTGGTGAAGCTAGCACCTTTACTCCGCCGCCCTCCCTTTCTCAACAACAGTGTAATGAGCTGGCCACCTTTTTCCTAAACAAAGTAGAGTAAATCCACCGGCAATTAGAAGCAGATGCTCCCATTCTAGTGAGTCCCCCATTCTCTACCACCCAAGCACTTGGTCATCTGGGCTTGAATCCTCTTGCCTATAAGTCTAACGATAAGCTAGAAGAACCCCTGGAAATCAAGTCCTGTCCCTCTATAGATTTAGCATTATTGCATGCTTTATTGGATACCATCAAGTCTGGATCTCCGCTAGATCCCCTTCCCCTGTCAAAACTCAGGCTGACTGATGATACTACCCTTAAAGTAATTCTTGATGTTCTAAACTCCTCCTTGAGTGCGAGCTATGTTCCCCGGAACTGGAAGCATGCCGTAGTGCTCCTTCTACTCAAGAAGGATGACCTTGATCCTCTCTGTTGGTCAAACTTTCAGCCTATCTCTCTTCTTCCTGCTTTTTCTAAGATCCTAGAAAAACATGTCAATACCCAACTCTCCTCTTTCGCCACTTCTTGTAATCTGCTTCATCCGTCTCAGTCCGGCTTTAGGACGGGTGCCATAGTATCGTATCCTCCCTACTTGGTGTCACTAAACTCCTTAAGCAAGAACTCGACTCCGGTGGGATGGCTGCCCTTATCCTTTTGGATTTAAGTGCGGCTTTCGACATGGTTCTACATTTTATCCTGCTGCACAGATTGGAGGTGCTAGGCATTGTGGACCTGGTCCTGAGGTGGATGTCCTCTTTTTTGAAAGATCATATTTTCCAGGTCTTATCCACTAATAACACATCCAAGACCCTGTCACTGACATCTCGGGTGCCGCAGGGCTCCATTCTAAGTCCCCTGCTTTTTAACATTTGCCTTCGCCCTGTGATGGATGTGATTGAGGAGTCTGGTCTCACCTTGTTCTCTTATGCTTAAGATTCCCAGGGTTTTTTCTCATTATCAAATACTCAGACCATAGATTCTTCCCCACTCAGGCAAGGTTTGACTAATGTCGCCCGCTGGATGAACAGAAATGCTTTAAAACTTAATGGCAATAAAACAGAAATTATGATTCTGGGCAATAATCCTGAACTTTGGGGAGTTAGCCACTGGCCTGTCTCTTTGGGACCTTTACCCAGGACGGTTAATAAGGTTAGGAATCTTGGTTTCATTATTGGTAAGAACCTTTCACTCAAGCCGCAGACCTCCAAACTCACAGCCTCCTGTTTTTCTATTCTCAATTGGCTCAAGAAAATCCTCTGGCTGATTCCTTTGAATACCTAAAGAACGTTTTTGTAGGCCCTGGTAGTGTCCAGATTGGATTACGGGAATGTTTTGTATCTGGACACTAATAAATCAGTGATCCACCGCTTGCAGATAAATCAGAACGTGGCCGCCTGCCTTATTTTTCGGCTGTCTAGATATGCTTCTGTCTCTTCTTTGCTCCATATACTACACTAGCTTAAGGTCTACAAGCGCATTAAATTCAGGGCCTTATGCTATATGTTTCGAGCTAATACTGCAAGTATCCTCATAACTCTCTATCAATTATGAGTAGGCATTTTGAACCAAACAAAATGAACCTTAGACAATATACTTTGTCAAATGAATAGATCAATTCTTTAATTTAGTTTTCATTTTGTTAACCTTCCTATTTTAAATCAATCAGAAACTTCGAAAGAACACTTAATAGACAATACTATGACGAATTAACAGACCACCACGTTCATTCATTCACTTCAACCATTCAATTCATTTATTCTCATTCACACATTCATTCATTCAGAGACATACGAAAGATTGATTCATCAAATACATTCAGAAAGAATCATAAAACCTTTTTATAAAAAACCACAGAAATAAAGCTAAACAATATCAATCTTATATCTAGCACTTTTGATTGTGTTTAAATTCTTGTGGCCGAAATAGCAAGGTCTACGCGTTTCGAGTCCCCATAAATTCTAGGGCTCTCATCAGGACCTGTAGGCTAGAAACAAAAAGGATTTGTTCAGTATATCTAGACGTCCAAGCCATCTTATTACAAATGTGCACCTAGTACACTGAATTCGTTACCTTTGATAAGTAGAGAGTAGATCAGCCGATCTACGAAACAGGTGGTTCTGGAATATAACGGAATCAAAAGAAATGACATCAGGTGATTTGAGAGGTGACTGATTCAATCAAACATTCATTCTTTTGAATCACGTGTTACTTACATGGTATATGTATTTTATCTTGCGTCTTTTATGTTAAACCTAGATGAGGAGTAAAATAGGTTTTAGATGCTAATCTGGTGAAGTATAAGAGCTGAATGAAACATGTTGAGTTAGCAAAGACTTACTTTCACAGCAATAAATGTGGCCCGTGCTGAAGGGCAGTTGGCCGAACAAATCTCTTTGCGTACTGAAAGAAGGAAATGCGAGCAATATATCAGCATCGAAGATGTAGCGGTAAAACGGTGCGTTTATTAAGACGGTTATATCGTTTACCTTGGAAGGAGAAGGAGCGAGGATGAATCGGGTGGATTCTTTCATTGGCTGGTCTTTAATCATATTTTCTTTAGCGGTGCACTGAAAGAAGAGTAGGATGGTTTCGTTTTAAGGACTTAAAGTATTTCGGGTCCTAAATTTTATCGAATTTGCAAGAAGGACGTGAGGACAATACCTTGAAGCATCCGGTTTTAGTTCGCTCTCTCCGTCTGTCGAGTCTGAGAGTTCCGTTCACATGACGTGCAGAGCTTGTTATGTGTGCGGAAGTGAGTACCACGGAATCATGGAAGAAAGACTGCTCTTTCAATGCGTCTTTTTTCTTTTTATAAAATCAGAATTAATTCTGATTTTGAAAAAGATTAGTGTTGTGAAAAACTGCTACATTCCTTAGGACAAGTGAAAGAATTGATTAAATCAAGTACAAAAAAACGCGAAACTTGTTGAGTGAGACCTGAACTTTGATCCAGTGTAATAAATTTACGGATTCGCGCTTGCCCAGATCTATGTGAATTGGTCAGGGTACTGTTAGACGTACTCCATGGTTCGTTGCAAATGTATATTAAGAGGATAAATCGGGTGTTATTATATTATGGTGCTTAAAAGACAGACCTTCTTCTATGGGTATTGAAACCTGCAAAGCTTTATAGAAATTCATGGGGGACAATCAATTAAAAACCTCCTTCTACGGTGATGTGAATGGTAGATAACTCAATCGTGATCCAAGTATATAACCTCAAGTAGTACAAAATCAATAGTCAGCCAGATTCTGCATGAGTTCTCTAAGACCCCTGGAAAACTGGTTAAGTTAGTTTGAAGAGTTCTGAAAGTTCATTCAAGCCATTGGTGGCTGTGTTAAATTTTAAGATCAGCATCGCTTCGCGTCTTGACAATTTTAGTTCAAGGTCACCTCCTCTCTCATCTTGTTCGACTTTTGAAATAACTGTCCATATTAGATCTTTGATTGAATGATTATTGGTTTTCCAGTGGTTAACCAGTGGCGCCGTTTGGACATTTTTGTTAATCCTTGATCTATGTTGGGACACTCTTAGTCGAATCTCTTGGCTTGTTTTCCCTATATACAGCAAATTGCAAGGGCATCATATCCCATAGATGACGAATTTGCTTTTGCAATTCGTGAAAGATTCATGTTTCCAATAGATGGAATTGTGTTTGAAGAGAAAACCTTCTTCTGTAGATGCACAACACACACAAGTGCCACATTTATGATGGCCACGTAGTGGTGGAAGTCCAACATAGTCTCGTATAGTATTCTGTTTTGTTTTAGGCATTGCTGCCCGAACAATTTGATTTGCAATATTGCGATCTTTTTTGAAGGCAAAAAGGGGGTTGTGTCTAAGTGATTGATCGATGTTCTTGATCAAGTGCCAATTTTGTTTAATGACTTCTTTAAGCATATTTGAATTGGGGCAAAAAGTAGAGACACAGACGATTCTGTCAAGTGATGTTTTTTCATTTTTTTCAAGGAGAGCTTCTCTTGGAGTAAACCAATCTCTTTTCAACGACCTTTTGAGCAATTTTTTAGGGTATCCTCGTTGTTTCAAGTTATCCAGCAATTTAGATGCATGTAGCATATATTCATCTTTGAAGAAACAGTTGCGTCTAATACGCAAAAATTGCCCGTAGGGTAGATTCTCTTTTAGGTTCCTGGGATGATTGCTCGTGAAATGTAACGCTCTGTTGCGATCAGTTGGTTTTTTGAATAAGGTGGTAACCAAGCCATCTTCTGTTGGGTACACCTCAACATCAAGAAATGGGATCTTAACTTTTGAGTAATTCAAGCTGAATTTTATGTCCTCAGTACGATCATTCAGCCAACAGTGGAATTTTTTAAGATTGTCTTCTGAACTCGTCCAAGTCATAAAAACGTCATCTATATAGCGCATCCAATTACCAACGTATTGGAAAAAAGGGTTGTTATTATAGATGAATCTCTCTTCATACTGTGCCATAAAGAGTACCGCTAGTTCTGGTGCAAAGGGGCAACCCATCGCTACTCCTTTGACTTGATAGTAAAAAACTCCATTGAAGTTGAAAAAGTTTTTCTTTAGGGCAAAGTTTGCTAATTCCATGATGAACTCACTGGGCACTTTAGTAGGTCCCATTTCTTGATGTTGAGGTGTACCCAACAGAAGATGGCTTGGTTACCACCTTATTCAAAAAACCAACTGATCGCAACAGAGCGTTACATTTCACGAGCAATCATCCCAGGAACCTAAAAGAGAATCTACCCTACGGGCAATTTTTGCGTATTAGACGCAACTGTTTCTTCAAAGATGAATATATGCTACATGCATCTAAATTGCTGGATAACTTGAAACAACAAGGATACCCTAAAAAATTGCTCAAAAGGTCGTTGAAAAGAGCTTGGTTTACTCCAAGAGAAGCTCTCCTTGAAAAAAATGAAAAACCATCACTTGACAGAATCGTCAGTGTCTCTACTTTTTGTCCCAATTCAAAAATGCTTAAAAAAGTCATTAATCAAAATTGGCACTTGATCAAGAACATCGATCAATCACTTAGCCACAACCCCCTTTTTGCCTTCAAAAAAGATCGCAATATTGCAAATCAAATTGTTCGGGCAGCAATGCCGAAAACAAAACAGAATACTATACGAGACTATGTTGGACTTCCACCACTACGTGGCCATCATAAATGTGGCACTTGTGTGTGTTGTGCATCTACAGAAGAAGGTTTTCTCTTCAAACACAATTCCATCTATTGGAAACATGAATCTTTCACGAATTGCAAAAGCAAATTCGTCATCTATGGGATACGATGCCCTTGCAATTTGCTGTATATAGGGAAAACAAGCCAAGAGATTCGACTAAGAGTGTCCCAACATAAATCAAGGATTAACAAAAATGTCCAAACGGCGCCACTGGTTAACCACTGGAAAACCAATAATCATTCAATCAAAGATCTAATATGGACAGTTATTTCAAAAGTCAAACAAGATGAGAGAGGAGGTGACCTTGAACTAAAATTGTCAAGACGTGAAGCGATGCTGACCTTAAAATTTAACACAGCCACCAATGGCTTGAATGAACTTTCAGAACTCTTCAAACTAACTTAACCAGTTTTCCAGGGGTCTTATAGAACTCATGCAGAATCTGGCTGACTATTGATTGTGTACTATTGAGGTTATATACTTGGATCACGATTGAGTTATCTACCATTCACATCACCGTAGAAGGAGGTTTTTCATTGATTGTCCCCCATGAGTTTCTATAAAGCTTTGCAGGTTTCAATACCCATAGAAGAAGGTCTGTCTTTTAAGCACCATAATATAATAACACCCGATTTATCCTCTTAATATACATTTGCAACGAACCATGGAGTACGTCTAACAGTACCCTGACTAATTCACATAGATCTGGGCAAGCGCGAATCCGTAAATTTATTACACTGGATCAAAGTTCAGGTCTCACTCAACAAGTTTCGCATTTTTTTGGACTTGATTTAATCAATTCTTCCACTTGTCCTAAGGAATGTAGCAGTTTTTCACAACACTAATCTTTTTCAAAATCAGAATTAATTCTGATTTTATAAAAAGAAAAAAGACGCATTGAAAGAGCAGTCTTTCTTCCATGATTCCGTGGTACTCACTTCCGCACACATAACAAGCTCTGCACGTCATGTGAACGGAACTCTCAGACTCGACAGACGGAGAGAGCGAACTAAAACCGGATGCTTCAAGGTATGGTCCTCACGTCCTTCTTGCAAATTCGATAAAATTTAGGACCCAAAATACTTTAAGTCCTTAAAACGAAACCATCCTACTCTTCTTTCAGTGCACCGCTAAAGAAAATAAGATTAAAGACCAGCCAATGAAAGAATCCACCCGATTCATCCTCGCTCCTTCTCCTTCCAAGGTAAACGATATAACCGTCTTTATAAACGCACCGTTTTACCGCTACATCTTCGATGCTGATATATTGCTCGCATTTCCTTCTTTCAGTACGCAAAGAGATTTGTTCGGCCAACTGCCCTTTAGCATGGGCCACATTTATTGCTGTGCAAGTAAGTCTTTGCTAACTCAACATGTTTCATTCAGCTCTTATACTTCACCAGATTAGCAGCTAAAACCTCTTTTACTCCTCATCTAGGTTTAACATAAAAGACGCAAGATAAAATACATATACTATGTAAGTAACACGTGATTCAAAAGAATGAATGTTTGATTGAATCAGTCACCTCTCAAATCACCTGATGTCATTTCTTTTGATTCCGTTATATTCCAGAACCACCTGTTTCGTAGATCGGCTGATCTACTCTCTACTTATCAGAGGTAACGAATTCAGTGTACTAGGTGCACATTTGTAATAAGATGGCTTGGGCGTCTAGATATACTGAACAAATCCTTTTTGTTTCTAGCCTACAGGTCCTGATGAGAGCCCTAGAATTTATGGGGACTCGAAATGGGTAGACCTTGCTATTTCGGCCACAAGAATTTAAACACAATCAAAAGTGCTAGATATAAGATTGATATTGTTTAGCTTTATTTCTGTGGTTTTTTATAAAAAGGTTTTATGATTCTTTCTGAATGTATTTGATGAATCAATCTTTCATATGTTTCTGAATGAATGAATGTGTGAATGAGAATAAATGAATTGAATGGTTGAAGTGAATGAATGAACGTGGTGGTCTGGTAATTCGTCATAATATTGTCTATTAAGTGTTCTTTCGAAGTTTCAGATTGATTTAAAATTGGAAGGTTAACAAAATGAAAGCTAAATTAAAGAATTGATCTATTCATTTGACAAAGTATATTGTCTAAGGTTCATTTTGTTTGGTTCAAAATGCCTACTGATAATTGATAGAGAGCTATGAGGATACTTGCAGTATTAGCATTCTGTTGTTATTTATTATGTTTGGCTTAGCTTTACTGCCATCAGCCAAAACCCAGTATTGTTATTGGATATGTTTCGAGCTAAGCACGGACTAGTCCCATCATACATCCAAGGTACGGTGTCACCCTCTATGCCCACCCGACCATTGAGATCAGCCAATCTCGCCCTGTGTACCATGCCCAGGTTCTGCATGGCCTGCATGAAGGGTTACTTCTTTTCATACTTAGGCCCAAAACTCTGGAAATCCCTTCCTATAGCTCTCAGGAACTGCTACTCTCTGCTTATGTTCCGTAAAAACGCGAAGACTCTGCTTTTCAACTGCCCTGACTGAGCTTTATGGTTTTTGCTTTCGGGTTTATGCTCCCCTGCTTGCTGTCTGCTCTAGCACGGGGAGACCCTTTCGGGGATCTGCACGTTGTACAAGTTTCTTTTATTAATAATAATAATAATAATAATAATAATAATAATAATGGTAAAGGTAAGGATTTTTCAGGTATGTATAAACCCTCTGTATGTATGTGTATATATATATATATTCACTGAAAAAACCATAGGTTTCACACACGTTATAGTTAGGAATTAGCATTTAAAAAACCTTGCAAATTCACTGAAAAAACCATAGGTTTCACACATGTTATAGTTAGCGGAAATTTTACTGATAAAAAACCAATGAAATTCCCCCGTTATAGTTAGTGCAGGCAACTATAACTCACGCGACCGCAATCCTCTGCTGATGCTAATACTGTATTTAGACACTTATTTGCCCATGTCTTCTTCCATACATTTTTAGCTATACATATATTACAAATATTTTTTTTTCATAAAGACACATATGTCATCAGCAGAAGATTGCGGTCGCGTGAGTTATAGTTGCCTGCACTAACTATAACGGGGGAATTTCATTGGTTTTTTATCAGTAAAATTTCCGCTAACTATAACATGTGTGAAACCTATGGTTTTTTCAGTGAATTTGCAAGGTTTTTTAAATGCTAATTCCTAACTATAACGTGTGTGAAACCTATGGTTTTTTCAGTGAATTTGTACGGTTTTTTAAATGCTAAGTTACTTTACGCCATTCGTGGCGTGCGCGCCCACTTAACGCAGTTCGTTCCGTGCGCGCACGGTGCGCTTCGCGCACCGTGCACGCACAGTAAGCACGCGGTGCGCTTCGCGCACCGCGCACCCACTTTACGCAGTTAGTGCCGTGCACGCACGGTGGGCACGCGGTGCGCTACGCGTACCGCGTGCCCACGTTACGCTAGATGGGCCATGTACGCACGATGCGCTTCGCGCACCGTGCGCACATGGAGGACATATGATGCACTTCGTTTTGAAAGGTAATATTTTAATTTTTCGTAATTTTTTTAAGCCATGCACAAATGGTGCCCTTCGGGCACCATTTGCACACGGGGTGGACAGAGTGTGGATAATTTTTTTTTTATATAATTTTTTACCGTACGCGTACGGTAAGCGTAATCAGCGAAATTAGCGAAAAAAAAAAAATTCCGTTTTTGGCCTTGGGGGATCTTTGGGGACTCCCTCAACATGGCTATGTGTGTGGGAGCTGTCTAAACAGCCCCTTTACATGTTTTTGTGCTTTGTATTTTCATCATCACTCTCAGTGCGAGAGAGAAAATGGCGGCCGCCGCTTCCTTGTTTCGGCCGATTCGAATGTTTACTAAGATCTAAGAGCCAATCAGAATCGCGCTCGCGCACGCCACCGTACGCGTACGGTAAGCGTACCGTAAGCGCACCGTAAGCTGGCTCAGATATATATATTCATTTAAAGGCTATTTTCTCAGAATCTACTGAACAGATTTACACCAAACCTACAAAAGGCACTTCCTTGACCTGAGGACTACCTCTCTGCCAAATTTCAAATAATTCTGTTCAGCCGTTCGGGCTGTAGCCCTGTCTAAAGGTCCTATGGAAAAATGCATGGGAAAAACGTGTTTTGGGACCCCCCTTTTATCTCAGCCCCCGCTTGACGAATCCCCCCGAGACTTTCAGGGTAGGAGCGGAGCGTAGCGCCCCACCTATTTTGAAAAATTCGCGAGGATTCGTCGACCGGTGCCAAAGTTATTCAAAATAGAATGTTGCGGATTTCCTATGGAAACGTGGTCCTAACTATAACTACCTACTGGCGACCGCCAGTAGGTAATGTATCTATATCTATATCTATATTCACTGAAAAAACCATGGGTTTCACACACGTTATAGTTAGGAATTAGCATTTAAAAAACCTTAGAAATTCAATGAAAAAACCAAAGGTTTCACACACCTTATAGTTAGGAATTAGCATTTAAAAAACCTTAGAAATTAAATGAAAAAACCAAAGGTTTCACACATGTTATAGTTAGCTGGACATTTCACTCGTAAAAAAACAATGAAATTCCCCCGTTATAGTTAGTTCAGCTAACTATAACTCGCGCGCCCGCAATGCACTACTGATGACGTCACATATTACATCACTCATGACATGGTCACTGACATCACTCATGACATCACTGATGACATCTCAAATGACATCACTGATGACATCACTGATGACATCATCCAGTGAATGTGTGTTTTTCTGAAAATTAAATATGTTTTATATATGTATATCTCAAGGTCAATGGAAGAATAAATGGGTATATAAGTGTCTAAATGGATGCTTTGTTTTTGAAAAATGTATTGTGTAACTGACTGATTAAGTGTATCATAGTGAATACATGGCTTACTGAGTAATGTTTAAATATGAAAATATCTGTATCAGTCTCTCACTTTGTGTATAAGTGGCTGCATGGGTTGGTGATTAGCTTCATGGGTGTCTATATAGGTTATTAGTTGTTTTTTTGAGTATCAGTCTGAGTGTCTGCATGGTTCGGTGGGGGGTATTACGTAGTGCATAGGTGCATGAATGAGTGATTCACTCTTTGTATGTGTTGAAGACAGCATGTGTGCAGGACTGTATGGGTGGATGAGTGTGTGTATGGGTGTGTTAGTGAGTGAATGACTGTCTCAATAGTATCTTTATGAGTAACTACATATCTATTAAACTAGTATATGTGACTATTGGTGTATATAAGTGAGTATATGTGAGAGTGAGAGATTGAAAGAGTTCCTGTATGAATAAGTATGTGTTTCTATAAGTGACTGTTTATAAGACTAAGTATGTGTAAGTTTCCATAGAAGTAAGTGTGGTGGTGTGTGTATAACTGTATATGCAAATAAATGTATGTTTGTTTCTTTATTAGCATGAGTGAGTATGTGTGAGTAACTCTATGGATGAGTGGCATTGTGTAACAGGATGTATAGGTGTATGAGTACATATGATGAGTGAGTACATGTATGAGTGACTGTATAGGACTGTTGGTGAATGAGTGGATGTGTATGTGGTTCTTAGAATTACTGAAGAGGTTGTTGTAACTGGTATTGGTATGTCCATTGTTTTGAAAATTTTAGTCTCTATTTTTGAATGTGTGTATCAAAGGTTATATTAGGGGAAGAGGAGGTCTGCCGCTCTATCACAAGGATGATGTCATCAGTGATGTCATCAGTGATGTCATTTGAGATGTCATCAGTGATGTCATGAGTGATGTCAGTGACCATGTCATGAGTGATGTAATATGTGACGTCATCAGTAGTGCATTGCGGGCGCGCGAGTTATAGTTAGCTGAACTAACTATAACGGGGGAATTTCATTGGTTTTTTACGAGTGAAATGTCCAGCTAACTATAACATGTGTGAAACCTTTGGTTTTTTCATTTAATTTCTAAGGTTTTTTAAATGCTAATTCCTAACTATAACGTGTGTGAAACCTTTGGTTTTTTCATTGAATTTCTAAGGTTTTTTAAATGCTAATTCCTAACTATAACGTGTGTGAAACCCATGGTTTTTTCAGTGAATTTGCAAGGTTTTTTAAATGCTAATTCTTATATTTACCTTTTTTTTTTTTTTTTTTTTTCAATTTTTTTTACATATTTTTATTTTAATTTTCTATCCTTTTTTAAAGACTATGGTTAAATTTTAAAAAATCTACAATATATTTTTTATTTTTACCATTTTTTTAAACTAAACAGGTTAGATTTATTAGTATAACATAGTGGTTTTTTTTTCCCCTTTTTTTTTTTTTTTTAGTATTTTTTTAACATGCGCGTACTGTAAGCGCACGTCTTGCTTTTATAACGTTAGATTTCTACGCTGCTTGCGTTCATTTACGCAATTTGCGTAGACGTACGTCACGCGTGTGCAGCGCGTAACGCGTACGCTGCACGCGCATGTTACGCGGAAGTGAAGGGGCGTGCCTGTTTTGCGCATGCGCGCTTGCGCGTGTCTTTTTTACGCGCATGCGTACTTTTGCCGTAAGCGCTCCGTAAGCGCACCGTAAGCGTAACGTACGCGCACGGTAGGTCATGTGATCAAGAAACAAAACTTTTGATTGGTTTAAAGTACTTTCAGTTCTAGAACTCTCCTACACCACACCCATTCCCCTCATTTCTGCTTGTGATCCCTTAGGAGAAGGAGCTGAGTTGTCTTTGTGATACGATGGCAGAACAGCAGACCTCTTCTGAGAGTGAGGCTAGCAGCACTACCTTGAGGCAGAGAAGGAGGAAACAAAAGAGCTCTTTCATATGGGAGTATTTTTCTTTTCCAGAGGGCAAGAAAAAGGTAAATGCACCCTTAGTGACTTGTAAGCTTTGTGACCGTGTACTTTCAAGAGGGAATCCCAACAAGAAGTATTCCTTCGGGAATCACACCATGTTGAGACACCTTCATGATGTACACGGTAGGACATATGCTCGACATACTGAAGGTAACCCTTCAGTAAGTCAACCAAGCACATCCACAGCAGCTCAGCCTGGTCCATCATCTGCAGGGCCGAGTCCATCTTCGGCAGGTCAGCTGAGCCCTTCATCTGTGGGGGGAGCATCTCCTTTTTCTGGTCCTCTGGAAACCAACCATCGGTTTGCGAGGGTTTTAATTCGGTGCGCCACTTGTCATGATCTAATTTGTCATAGGGAGACCAGTGTTGCCCTAGTGAACAATTTAATAGATCAGCACATTTGTCGTACCGACTAATATTCCCATTCTTTCTTTCCTCTGTCCCTGCATGAACACAACGGCTCTTTTAAGAGCCAACCTTACCTTTCAACTTTTTTTTATTTATTTTTTTAAACTTTTTTTTATTTTTTTTACCGTACGCGTAATTTTTTTTTTTTTTTTTAAAAACACTAAAAATCAATTATCACATTACAAGGTCCTTGAAAGACTACAATGAAAAACTGAAAATGTGATTGTGGAGAAGTGGAAAAAAGGGACCATGAAATTTTTGACTTACCATACCCACTCAAAAAATTATTTATTAATTAAAATTTAATTTTAATTGCTTTAAAAATGGTTCAAGTTTTCGAAAATGTTCTATCTCAATCTGAAAAAAAAGAAAAAAGTATTAATATTTAATAAAACATTTTATAATACAGGTACACATATTTACATATTTTCCAAAAACAATTTTTTGCCTTTTTTTTGCTGTTTTCAGAATATATTGCATTTCACTATAAATCGTGAAAGCAATTGCATTCATCACTTAACAGCGGGCAAAAAAAAAATAACAATCTCAAAGATTGTTTAAAAAAAGCCCAGATTCTCTTCTCAGTTAAACATAACATTATCAAAATGCAAAATATTATTCATTAAAAATATCATCTAATAACAAAAACTATTTCTAAAAAATACCGTCTGACAATTTTCTTACAGAAGCATAATCTCAAAAATAATATATCTCAAATAAATCCACAATACATCTAGTTTCCTTTCTTTTAGGCCAAATGTTAATTTTTGAAATTAATTTTTGATTAAATTTCCAACGATAATCCAATAAAATTCCAAAATTTAAATTGTACAGATGTTACCGATTCTCTCTAAAATTTTGGTTTCCGAAAGATTAATTAGGATTTAATTAAGTCCACAATACAATTGGATACCTTTCCTTTAGGCCAAATGGTAATTTTAAAAATCTTTTTTGATTAAATTTCCAACGGTAATCCAATAAAATACAAAAATTTAAATTGTACAGAAGTAACCGATTCTCTCTAAAATGTTGTTTTCCGAAACATTAATTAAGAATTATATAAGTCCACAATACAATTGGTTACCTTTCCTTTAGGCCAAATGATAATTTTAAAAATCTTTAAATTTGAAAATTCCAATAGTAATCCAATAAAATGGTAAAATTATTTTGTACAGATCTTGCCAAGTTTCTCTAAAATTTAGGTTTCAGGAAGATTAGATAGGAATTTGCTAAATCAAAAGGCAAACGTTGCTTGAAAATCAATTGTGAATCATTACACATTGTCCAGCCTTTTTCACATTTAAGATAAACTGTGTAATGTCCAGAAGTAACAGTAAGTCCTTCATGGAAAATTATTGCAACTGTTACAAAAGTTTTTCCTGAAATTGATAATTGCTGTCCTGTAAACTTCTTTATTAAAGTATCCAATTTTGAACCATCAGCTCTACATCGTTGCATCATTAAAATTACATACTGTCCGTATTCCTTTAAAATTAACGTTGAAAACATGTCAGATTTACACTCACTGCATTCCATGGTATGATTAGCATCTTTAACTAATTTAGCAAAAGTGACTGTTTTACTCTCTGGCAATGTTAAATAAATAAACCTTTCAGAATCAACATTAGAGCCACATGTATTGAAACAGTTTTCACAACTATGTTCCCATTTATAAGACAGACCAAACATATTTTCAATGGGAACCCCTTCTTCTTCCAGTACCTGAAGAAAATACAACAAGAATTCCTGTGCGTCTTGCTGTACATTTTGAGAAAACTGTGTACATCCTGAACATACATCTAAAAGTTTTCTAATTTCAGTAGCACTTTCTATTTGAGTTTTATCATTACTCAGCTTTTGAAAAAGGAGACTCAACTCAGAACAGAATCTTTTTCTCTGATTTACTATTATCTGCTCTTGCAAACTTTCCAGATAAAATGCAACATTCAGCACTACATTAGCGTAGCAGTTGACACCAGAGCTATTTTCAAAATGACATCCTACAACCTCTTCTTCATTTTCCTTTTTCTTTTTGCTTGCAATTACATCACTCCTCTTTTTTTTCCTCCTCTCTACATCCTCATTACAGATATTCTCATTTCTCCTTTTACGAGAAACTACACGTTTCTCTAACACAGGATACTGACCTAAATGAGGAGCATAGGTTCTTCTTAATCTATTATACTCCTTTACACAGTTTGTATCTGCACTAACTTTTGAATCATCAAAGTCTATCATGAATAGGCCAAATAATGTTTTCACTCGTGACAAAGCTACATAAGCCATACCTTCTTTGAACACAGTTGAACCAATGTTTACAAATGCACAATCTACAGTCAATCCTTGAGACTTGTGAATAGTTACAGCATATGCTAGAGAAAACGGAAACTGTTTCCTTTGTACATATAAGTCTTTCACAAGCATAAAACGAACTGTACAACGACAAATGTCTATAACTTCTATCTGATCAAATTTTATTTTTAAACATTCAATTCCATCTTTTTTCTGATAATTAATAAAACCCCCAACTCTTCCCATAGCTCCATTAACTAAACCTTTTTCAACATCCAAATTTCTCCTTAAAAATACTCTACAGTTCATGCAAACATATAGATTTTTTTCTAATCCAGCAGTTTTGGAAATGTTCTTCTCTAGTGAATCCAATTTATTTTTCAGTTTGCCTGTTAATGTGATAGTAATTCTTCCATCCTGAATTTTGTCCACTGCTTCCAATTTCCTGATATCTTCCTTTTCCAATTTCAAAAGCTCCTCATTGAATATTGAGCATTCATGTAGAGTTGGCATTAAGCAGATGACACTTTTCTTTTCTGCAATGTTCTTGTATATCTTCTCTGCAACTATTTCTTCCTTTGGAAATAAATTATGTAGCAACCGACTCTGTAATGCTTTTGTGCCAGCTTCAGTGAGTAGTCCAATTCTGATATCTTTCAGAATACTTCCATATTCTTCATCGTTTGCTTGTCTCATATTAGTAGTAAGTTCCTTGTACTCAAAGAAGGACCAAATATTTGCATTACCGATGCTTCCCAATGACTTCTTTGTGTCTTCATGTGTCACAGTATTAAACACTGGTTGTCCTTTAACTGGAGTAAGCTGTAGAAGATCCCCCAAAACTATGACATGTTTTCCACCAAATAACACGTCATAGCCTGTCCTTAGAGTTTGCTGCATTCTTAAATGCACAAAGGCAAGCATTAAGTTTGATACCATGCTCACCTCATCAATAATGAGAACTTGCATCTTCTTCAATACTCTTGAAACTTCCAAGCATGCTTCTCCAGTTAGCTTGTGGTATTGTATTTTGTTCTCATGCTCCACTGGTAACATTAGCAAACGATGTAAGGTGATTCCTTTTATGTTATATGCTGCTAACCCAGTTGGAGCAGTAACCACACAAGACAAAGTTGAATCCGTTTTTTGCTGTAGGTAGCTTCTGATGACTTTTATTAAGAAACTTTTTCCAGTTCCAGCTTGTCCGCTTACATACATCCTGATTGAATGAAATGATGTGCATGAGCACTCTTTTTTTTCATGTAGTAATCCGTGATCAATTTTGTTTCTGATCTCTTCATAAATTTGTTGCTGCTCTTCATTCAGTTGTCTTTCCAAATTTGGTAAGTCTATAAATTCTTCTTGAGCTTGATTCATAGCCGTTTCCACTTCATTCATGGCTATTGCAGCTTCATTTTCAACGATTGGTTGTCCTAGGGGATCTTGACTGAGTGTTCCTGAACTTTGGCTGTCTTGAGAACTGTCTCTAGCTACTTCAGCTGCAATTGTAGTTTCCTGTTCAATTTCTTCATTTAACATTTGCACATAAGTTGTGAATGTACTGCATTGTATGCTGTCTTTGCAAGCATTAAAGGAATCTTCATAGCTTTGAAATTCTCCCAGTAGTTCATCCTCTGTACGCCATGGTTTAAACAGCTGTAAAAGAGCCAAGTAGTAAAATTCCTTTTTCTCAGTAGTGTCGCAACTGAGCCTCCTGTGATTTATCAAACTTCCTTTTGTTTGCTTCACCAAACATCCTTCCTCACCAATGACTTTATATTTTCCATTGTTGATGTCTTCTGCGGCTTTCCGTGAATAAATGTAGTTCTGCAGCACTTCATAGAGACACATGTTCTCCAGATGATGACTTCTCTTGGGATAATATGTGTCCAACATGTTTGATTTCAAAATATCTGTACTTTCTGGGTCATTCTCGGCCAAATATTCAATTTCTCCAACAGATTTCAGTACCCGATTTCTCATTGCTGCAAGGCCTAAACTTGCCCAAATTATTCTTCTTGATTTCGAGTAGAGACTTGCAGAAGATAACCTATCTGAACATTCGTAGGATCCAATTTCTCTATGCGATAACATCTTTAAACTGAAACTGTACAGCTTCTTACTGACAGTCTTCTCGTGAGAAATCTCTTCCCACATTTCCTTCAATTCAGTTTTTTCTGATTTAGTAATGTAAGACGTTACATATCGAGCAACAGCAATGGAATTGTCAGCTACATACTGTATATCCATGTTAGCATTCCACATGGATAAAATAACTGGGTTGTAGTCATTTATATTTTTTGATTCTTCTTTTCTTTTAAGGTTGTAGGTATTCTTAGGTGATTTTCTTGTAATAGTATGTCTCACAGATGACATAAAACTGTTTACTCTTCCATTTGAAAGAACAGGTCTAGGAAATCCAAATCGACATTTAGTGTAGTATTTATCTTTGCTCTTGTATTTCCGTCGACAGTATTTTCCACACCGATGACTTTGGAAACGTAAAACTTGCTCCTTTATCTTTTTCTCTTCTGTGCTTTTTGGTATAGCACATGTTGCATATTCTTCAATGAAAGATAACACTGCTTCATCAGTATCTGTTCCAAACTTTGGGGCATCCTTGATCCACAACAGCATATGAATATGAGGAGCACCTCTTGCCTGGTACTCTTTTCTCCAAAAGAAATCCTCTACTTCTCCAAGAGGTGGATTTTTTTTATTGCAGATGAAGGACATCATAGCCTCAAATCTATGATTGAAATATCTGCAAACATTAACCGGATCCAATGAGCACAGTTCTCCAGCTGTCTTGTATTCGATGTTTTTAATGTTTGAATTTGCCTCTCATAGAAAATCCAGTAAATCATCCCAAGCGTACTCAGCACAGCTTAGGGTAAGGAACCATGTTGGTGTTCCTAAATTCCGTAACATGCATTTTAATTCACCATGGCGTCGGTACCAATATTCATTTGTCCCACGCTGACAAGCCATCATATTGATCAGTTGTGTTTCCAAATGATCATCTCGGTGCTGCACTTTCTCCATAAAATCCTTAGCAGACACATTTTGTAAATGTACTCCACTTTTTAAAATGTGATTTACTGCATAAGACAATGCAGACAAGTCGCTTTCAAATAAAAGATGGAACAAATAAGGAATACTTTGTCGAAATCTGGGATCTTCTGCATATAGTCTTGTAGTTCGATACTCAGAAGCTGGAATCTGTTCTGGACGTTCATCGTATCGTCCTCCTTTTCCTGTAGGAAACAGCTGGGGAAAACATCGAGCTTCCAAGCTCTCCTCCCATACACTCACGGGAGTTCCTTTTGCTTTCTTCATCTGAAACAGATCAATAGTGTCTCCCATAACTTCTTTTGAATGAAGAGGATGTATGCTAAAATGTTCATAAATTTCTTCTTCCTTTGACTTGTCCACTTTTTCAATTTGACCAGTTGGTGTTTCTGTGTCTTCTTGTAAATCTTCTTCTTCTTCTTCTTCTATATAAATTGATTCATACCATTTATTATTTTTTTTCAAATACAAATTTGATCTTTGTACTTTTCGTACATCCACCAGCTCTTGCCAAATCTTCTTATTCTTTGTAGGTACACCATTAACCAGAATAACTAATGGTTCACTTTCCAAAGTATCTGCATCAATAGTTTCCATATTTTTTTTCAAATCTAAGGGCAAATACACCACTCTTCCTTTTAAACCTCTCAGTAAATCTGAAGGAGGTAATTTACCAGTTTTGGGCTCCATACGTACTATGGTCTGGAACGGATGAACACATTGAATAAGTATAGACTCATATGTATTTAATTCAGAAAGTTCGGCAGGAATAGCATCCAATTCTAAATTATTATGTACAGCTCTGGTCGGCATTCTATTTTCTTCTAATTTGTTGTAACAGTATTTACAAATACGCTGAACTTCACCCAATTCAAAACAATTTTCAAGAAATATATATGTGGCACTTATAATTATCTTCATTTTCACTTTTTCTGTAGAGATCAACATACCTGGTTTGTTTTCTATAATGAGTTCTGCGGCAACAAATACAAGTAATATTTGGTCTTTCATTAGAGAATATTTCAAATTTTGTTATGTGATCATTAAATGTCTTACTTACAGAGGGTTCTACATTCTCTTCCACTTCTTCCTCATTTACTGTGTCCTTTTCTGCACTGTCTTGTTCAGGACCAAAGTAACAAAACTGAATTTCATTAACAACCTTCTCTACATCTGATACCGATCACGGAACAGAGCCCTATTCAATTTATCTAACTTTATTGCTGGACTTTTAGCAAAATACAACCGTCTCACAAACTTTCTCATTTCAGTATGATGAACAGCCAGCATCCTAAAATGATGAAAAACACTTTTACACACTTTTTTAGATAGACAAGCCAGAGAATGACCCTGCAAACCAATATTCTATCTCACTCTGCATGGATCTAGACTTTGAAGAACCTTAATCTTCTGTTTTACACTTTTTTTACTATATTCTCTTAGAAACTCACGAAATTTATCAATAGATTCCTGACGCACAGTGCAAATACTACTACAATTCCAAGTGTACACTGGGGCTTTAGGACGTCTCCCCATAGCCTCATCCGCCATCACTTGTACCTCATCTCTTGGAACCATTTTCTCCTTCTCCATTATACAACCATTTTTCACTTCGTAAGCACGACCTCTGGTGTCAACTGCATGCAGCAAACTATTACTTTGAAAATAACTCTCTTCATTAAAAAAAGGTTCACTACTTGAACTATGCATCCATTCTCCTAAAAACACTTTACAAAAGTTTGTTCTTTTCACTACTCTTTTCCTTTTGCTTTGTGATTTCAGTACATTAACCATTTTATCTAATGTACGCATCCTATTCAAAATTAAAATGAATAGTTTCCTTTTTAATTCTAATGCCTTTGCTGCAATGGCTTTAATTTCTTTTTTTCTCTTGTAATATTTTGCCTTTTTCTTATATTTCTTCACATCCTTTATCAAATTGGACATAACTCTTCTCTGAAACATTTTTCTACGTATCTCTTTAAACGCTGTTTTTCTGTTTAAGTTAATCTTTGTTATTGCAGAAGGTATATTTGCATTAACTAAATTCTCAATTTTTTCCTGTTCTTTTCTATTGAAAACATTCTTTCCAGTACAGACATTTTGTACATTTTTCCTTTTTTTGAAGATGTTCTTTAAAAAATCTTTTGTCTGCTTACCAGAAGACTTTCTCTTTTTCCCAACATGAGCATCTCCAATTAACTTAGGTCCTCCAGTTGTCTTCAAATATAGTTTTTTTTGTGGTTTTTCGTTACTCTGGATTTTGTAGGCATCTTAAATTTTGTTCACTGCTCTTCAGCAATACCTGAAAAAAACTAAAAAAAAATTCCTTTTTTATATTTAAATATATTACTACATTTTTTATGATCTTTTCAAATCTTAAAATACTAAGTACCCCTTTCCTAGAAGTGAAAATCACAATAACACATTCACAAATTAAATATCTAAAAACAATTCCTGTGTGCACACAGAGTCATGCTTTGAAATTAGGCAGAAAACGAAATTTCTTTGCCAATTGGAAAGCACACATTCTACTACTTTATTGGCAAGTAATACGTACTTTTACAGTCTGACACATTTTGAATCCACTTTTCAGATTCTGATAAAAGCACATGTCCACACTGCTTTTTGAGACCAGCACCATGTGTAACCTGGGTGACTGACTACACTCCAGCAAGAGCAACCAGCCTTAGTGATGCTGAATGTATTTGCATTACTGACTGCAACCTCAAACCCAACTCGGTTGTGAATACTGTGCATGATTCCACAGGATAAGCAGCTGGGTGTGTGCTAAGAGTCTGCTTCTGCATAAAAAAATAGCTCCCCCTTTCCATCTAATGCAAATGTAAAATCACCAGAGCAATACCAAACAGATTTCTGAGACCAGCAACATGTGTAACCTGGGTGACTGACTACACTCCAGCAAGGGCAACCAGCCTTACTGATGCTCAATGTATTTGCATTACTGACTGCAACCTCAAACACTAAAAGTATTCCTCATTTATACCACTACACCTTAATTTATGGTGAAAACATAGTCCATATTATTTTACATGTTTTTATTTGCATTATTAAGTGCAACCTCAAACCCCACTCAGTTGTGAATACTGTGCATAATTCCACAGAATAAGCAGCTGGGTGTGTGCTAAAAGTCTGCTTCTACATAAAAAATAGCTCCCCCTTTCCTACTAATGCAACAGTAAAATTACCAGAGCATAATGCAATAAATCTCTGCCTGTAATTCCTCTTTGCACACAGAGTCATGTTTTCATATTAGTCTGAAAACGTAATTTCTTTGCCAATTTGAAACCACACTTACTACTCTTTTTTTTGGCAAGTGATAAATACTTTTACAGTCTCACACATTTTAAATCCACTTTTCAGATTCTTAAAAAAGCACATGTCCAAACTGCTTTTTCAGACCAGCAACATGTGTAACCTGGGTGACTGACTACACTCCAGCAAGGGCAACCAGCCTTAGTGATGCTGAATGTATTTGCATTACTGACTGCAATCTCAAACCCCACTCGGTTGTGAATACTGTGCATGATTCCACAGGATAAGCAGCTGGCTGTGTGCTAAGAGTCTGCTTCTGCACAAAAAAATAGCTCCCCCTTTACATCTAATGCAAATGTAAAATCACCAGAGCAATACGCAATAAATCTCTGCCTGTAATTCCTCTTTGCACACAGAGTCATGTTTTCATATTAGTCAAAAAACAAAATTTCTTTGCCAATTTGAAAGCACACTTACTACTCTTTTTTTTGGCAAATGATAAGTACTTTTACAGTCTGACACATTATGAATCCACTTTTTAGATTTTTAAAAAAGCACATGTCCAAACAACATTTTCAGAGCAGCAACATGTGTAACCTGGGTGACTGAGTACACTCCAGCAAGGGCAACCAGCCTTAGTGAAGCTGAATGTATTTGCATTACTGACTGCAACCTCAAACCCCACTCGGTTGTGAATACTGTGCATGATTCCATAGGATAAGCAGCTGGTTGTGTGCTAAGAGTCTGCTTCTGCATAAAAAAATAACACCCCCTTTCCATCTAATGCAAATGTAAAATCACCAGAGCAATACCAAACAGCTTTCTGAGACCAGCAACATGTGTAACCTGGGTGACTGACTACACTCCAGCAAGGGCAACCAGCATTAGTGATGCTGAATGTATTTGCATTACTAAGTGCAACCTCAAACCCCACTCGGTTGTGAATACTGTGCATGATTCCACAGGATAAGCAGCTGGGTGTGTGCTAAAAGTCTGCTTCTGCATAAAAAAATAGCTCCCCCTTAACATCTGATGCAAATGTTAAATCACCAGAGCAATACGCAATAAATCTCTGCCTGTAATTCCTCTTTGCACACAGAGTCATGTTTTCATATTAGTCAGAAAACGAAATTTCTTTGCCAATTTGAAAGCACACTTACTACTCTTTTTTTTGGCAAGTAATAAATACTTTTACAGTCTGACACATTTTAAATCCACTTTTCAGATTCTTAAAAAAGCACATATCCAAACTGCTTTTTCAGACCAGCAACATGTGTAACCTGGGTGACTGACTACACTCCAGCAAGGGCAACTAGCCTTAGTGATGCTGAATGTATTTGCATTACTAAGTGCAACCTCAAACCCCACTCGGTTGTGAATACTGTGCATGATTCCACAGGATAAGCAGCTGGGTGTGTGCTAAGAGTCTACTTCTGCATAAAAAAAATGCTCCCCCTTTACATCTAATGCAAATGTAAAATCACCAGAGCAATACGCAATAAATCTCTGCCTGTAATTCCTATTTGCACACAGAGTCATGTTTTCATATTAGTCTGAAAACGTAATTTTTTTGCCAATTTTAAACCACACTTACTACTCTTTTTTTTGGCAAGTGATAAATACTTTTACAGTCTGACACATTTTAAATCCACTTTTCAGATTCTTAAAAAAGCACATGTCCAAACAACATTTTCAGACCAGCAACATGTGTAACCTGGGTGACTGAGTACACTCCAGCAAGGGCAACCAGCCTTAATGATGCTGAATGTATTTGCATTACTGACTGCAACCTCAAACCCCACTCGGTTGTGAATACTGTGCATGATTCCACAGGATAAGCAGCTGGCTGAGTGCTAAGAGTCTGCTTCTGCACAAAAAAATAGCTCCCCCTTTACATCTAATGCAAATGTAAAATCACCAGAGCAATACGCAATAAATCTCTGCCTGTAATTCCTATTTGCACACAGAGTCATGTTTTCATATTAGTCACAAAACGAAATTTCTTTGACAATTTGAAAGCACACTTACTACTCTTTTTTTTGGCAAGTGATAAGTACTTTTACAGTCTGACACATTATGAATCCACTTTTCAGATTCTTAAAAAAGCACATGTCCAAACAACATTTTCAGACCAGCAACATGTGTAACCTGGGTGACTGACTACACTCCAGCAAGGTCAACCAGCCTTAGTGATGCTGAATGTATTTGCATTACTGACTGAAACCTCAAACCCCACTCGGTTGTGATTACTATGCATGATTCCACAGGATATGCAGCTGGCTGTGTGCTAAGAGTCTGCTTCTGCAGAAAAAAATACCTCCCCCTTTCCATCTAATGCAAATGTAAAATCACCAGAGCAATACCAAACAGCTTTCTGAGACCAACAACATGTGTAGCCTGGGTGACTGACTACACTCCAGCAAGGGCAACCAGCCTTAGTGATGCTGAATGTATTTGCATTACTGAGTGCAACCTCAAACCCTTAAAGTATTCCTTATTTATACCAGTACACCTTAATTTATCGTGAAAACATAGTCCATATTATTTTACATGTTCCTCACATTTAAATTTCTCCCAAAACAGAAAATGATAAACACAACTTCAACAAAAGGAATTCCAATTCTATTATTCATTTCTTAATTTACCATATACATCCCCTCTCAAACTCTAAACTCACCTTTAAAATTAGTTAGTTGTGAAAGAAATGTGGCACTCAAACAGCAGATTATCAGAGCCAGGATCTCTGTTCTGTACACCTCTCTCCTCTCAGCAGAACCAGATAATGGCAAAGTTTCCCTCTCTTTTTCCACACATATACATGTAAGTTTCAAATCTCAGTGCTTCCCCCTTTTTTTCAAATGTAATCACACATTTCTATTGGTTGAAAACCAACCCTTTTCCAAAAGTACCCTTCCCCCAACTTGACTTCTGCCTAGTACCCTTCCCCCAACTTGACTTCTGCCTGCTACCATAGCAACAGCTCTTGAAACACTGCTGTGTAGAGTTAGGTCAGAAGTTCACCAAACAATGTTTCATTTCCAAAGAGCAGGAGTGCTTGACTTTTCAAACCTAACAGCAAATCCATAGTACTGTTCTTTGGTAACACATTTTTCTGTACCAATACAAAACATGCTTCTATAAATTTACACATACAGCCTAGTTTTTATTGTAGAATGGTATGAAACAGCCAATCAGTTTAAAAAAAAAAAAATATGTATGCCTCCATTTCCAAACTGTCTTTCATTTCTTTTTACCATTCTACTGAATTTCACCTCCTGAGTGCATCCAGTTCTCCTTTGAAGATGTTCACAGTGTGGATTGTAGGGCACAGCTATGTCTTCTGGAGTGAAAAGTATGCAGAGAAAACAGGTATGGTGAGAGACCTTGCTTTGCCAAATGTAGACATTAAATGGATTGGTCAGAGAGGGTTAAAGTGCACCAATTGATGCCATTGGTGAAATCCTTCATGCAAATCCAACACCATGACCTCATAATAGTGCACTGTGGTGGCAATGACCTAGGCACTTTGACTGGGGTAGGTCTGGAAATGCTTATGAAGGAGACCTTTGCACAACTGTTTTCACTTTTCCCTAAAACTGCCTTTGTGTTTTCTAACATATGCCAAAGGCAAAAATGGAACTGGTCCTATCATTTCTGTCCACAGATTGACAAAGCAAGAAAGCACGTCAACAAATCTGTTTCTGCTTTCCTCCGAGACTATGGTATGGGTTCCATTTACCACAACAACTTGCGTTACGACATGCAAGACATTTATAGAGGAGATGGTGTGCACTTCAATGATGAAGGGAACAGAGTCTTCCTCTTGAACCTTAGACTCTGCATCGGTACTTACTTGTAGGTACCACTAAAAAATCACTTCAAAAACACAACGGCTCTTTTTAGAGCCCCCTAATATCTAAACACTTAAATCTGCATTTCATTTCATTTTTTATTTTTTTTTCTACCGTACGCGTACGGTTAGCTTACCGTACGCGTACCCCGCGATTTTTTAAAAAATTAATAATTTTTTTTTTTACTTTTCTGTCCTTCTTTGACCCCCTTTCAAATGTTAGGGGGTCTGTAACTCTCTTCCTTGCCCTCTTTTCAAGTTATCTCCCTTTTTTTTCTGACTGAAACACACGAAATGGCGGCCGCCGCTTCCTGGTTTCGACCGATTCGAATGTTTACTAAGATCTATCAGCCAATCAGAATCGCGCTCGCGCACGTCACCGTATGCGTACGGTAAGCGCACCGTAAGCGCACCGTAAGCTGGCTCAGATATATATATTGATTTAAAGGCTATTTTCTCAGAATCTACTGAACAGATTTACACCAAACCTACAAAAGGCACTTCCTTGACCTGAGGACTACCTCTCTGCCAAATTTCATTTAACTCTGTTCAGCCGTTCGGGCTGTAGCTGTGTCTAAAGGTCCTATGGAAAAATGCATGGGAAAAACGTGTTTTGGGACCCCCCTTTTATCTCAGCCCCCGCTTGACGAATCCCCCGAGACTTTCAGGGTAGGAGCGGAGCGCAGCGCCCCACCTATTTTGAAAATTTGGCGAGGATTCGTCGACCGGCGCCAAAGTTATTCAAAATAGAATGTTGCGGATTTCCTATGGTAAGAGGGTCCTAACTATAACTACCTACTGGCGACCGCCAGTAGGTAATCTATATCTATATATATATTCACTGAAAAAACCATAGGTTTCACACATGTTATAGTTAGCGGAAATTTTACTGATAAAAAACCAGTGAAATTCCCCCGTTATAGTTAGTGCTGGCAACTATAACTCACGCGACCGCAATCCTCTGCTGATGCTAATACTGTATTTAGACACTTATTTGCCCATGTCTTCTTCCATACATTTTTAGCTATACATATATTACAAATATTTTTTTTTCATAAAGACACATATGTCATCAGCAGAAGATTGCGGTCGCGTGAGTTATAGTTGCCAGCACTAACTATAACGGGGGAATTTCACTGGTTTTTTATCAGTAAAATTTCCGCTAACTATAACATGTGTGAAACCTATGGTTTTTTCAGTGAATTTGCAAGGTTTTTTAAATGCTAATTCCTAACTATAACGTGTGTGAAATCTATGGTTTTTTCAGTGAATTTGTACGTTTTTTTAAATGCTAAGTTACTTTACGCCATTCGTGGCGTGCGCGCCCACTTAACGCAGTTCGTTCCGTGCACGGTAATATTTTAATTTTTCGTAATTTTTATAAGCCATGCACAAATGGTGCCCTTCGGGCACCATTTGCACACGGGGTGGAGAGAGTGTGGATAATTTTTTCTTTTATTATTTTTGTTTAAAATATTTAGTTTTTGTCACCTTTAATAAGCCCTGTACATTTGGTGGCCTTCGGCCACCAAAAGCACAGGGGGTGGGGTGAGTGTGGATAGTGTTTTTTTTATTTCCATTTTTTACCGTACGCGTACGGTAAGCGTAATCGGCGAAATTAGCGAAAAAATAAAAATTGCATTTTTGCCCTTGGGGGGTCTTTGGGGACTCCCTCAACATGGCTATGTGTGTGGGAGTTGTCTAAACAGCCCCTTTATATGATTTTCGACTTTATTTTACAATCTAACTCTCAGTGCGAGAGAGAAAATGGCGGCCGCCGCTTCCGGGTTTCGGCCGATTCGAATGTTTACTAAGATCGAAGAGCCAATCAGAATCGCGCTCGCGCACGCCACCGTACGCGTACGTTAAGCGTACCGTAAGCGCACCGTAAGCTGGCTCAGATATATATATTGATTTAAAGGCTATTTTCTCAGAATCTACCGAACAGATTTACACCAAACCTACAAAAGGCACTTCCTTGACCTGAGGACTACCTCTCTGCCAAATTTCAAGTAATTCTGTTCAGCTGTTCGGGCTGTAGCCCTGTCTAAAGGTCCTATGGAAAAATGCATGGGAAAAACGCGTTTTGGGACCCCCCTTTTATCTCAGCCCCCGCTTGACGAATCCCCCCGAGACTTTCAGGGTAGGAGCGGAGCGTAGCGCCCCACCTATTTTGAAAAATTCGCGAGGATTCGTCGACCGGCGCCAAAGTTATTCAAAATAGAATGTTGCGGATTTCCTATGGAAAAGGGGTCCTAACTATAACTACCTACTGGCGACCGCCAGTAGGTAATATATATATATATATATATATTCACTTAAAAAACCATAGGTTTCACACATGTTATAGTTAGCTGGGCATTTCACTTGTGAAAAACCAATGAAATTCCCACGTTATAGTTAGGTCAGATAACTATAACTCGCGCGACCGCCACTCTATCACAAGGATGATGTCATCGGTGATGTCATGAGTAATGCCACTGACCATGTCATGAGTGATGTAATATGTGACGTCATGAGCACTGGATTGTGGGCGCGTGAGTTATAGTTATCTGACGTAACTATAACGGGGGAATTTCATTGGTTTTTCACGAGTGAAATGCCCAGCTAACTATAACATGTGTGAAACCTATGGTTTTTTAAGTGAATTTGCAAGGTTTTTTAAATGCTAATTCCTAACTATAACGTGTGTGAAACCTATGTTTTTTTCAGTGAATTTGTACGTTTTTTTAAATGCTAATTTATGTATTTATTTATTTAAAGTTTTTTTACCGTGCGCGCACAGTGCACTTCGCGCACCGTGCGCGCGCTGTGGTCGCGCGGTGCGCTTCGAGCACCGCGCTCCCACGTTACGTAGTTCGCGGAATTTTTCCGTTTCTACCGTGCGCGTACGCTACGCGCACTCCGCGATTTTTCATAATAAAATTAAAATATATTTTTGCCCTTGGGGGTCCTTCTGGGACCCCCTGACCAAGGCTAGGGGGTCAGGAACTGTCCAGCCTGCCCCCTTTTCACGTTATCCACCTTTGTTTTTCACCCCCTCAGACTGCGAGAGACAAAATGGCGGCCGACACTTCCTGGTTTCGACCGATTCGACTGTTTACTAAGATCTAACAACCAATCAGAATCACGCTCGCGCACGGCAGCGTGCGCGTACGGTAAGCTTACGGTACGCGCTCGGAGCGCGCCTATAGATATATATATTGATTTAAATGCTATTTTCTCAGGAAATACTGAACAGATTTACACCAGACCTGCAAAAGGCACATCCCTGACCTGAGGACTACCTCTCTGCCAAATTTCAAGTAATTCTGTTCAGCCATTCGGGCTAAAGCTTGGACTAAAGGTCCTATGGAAAAATGCATGGGGAAAACGCGTTTTGGGACCCCCCCTTTTTCTCAGCCCCCGCTTGACGAATCCCCCCGAGACTTTCAGGGAAGGAGCGGAGCTGAGCGCCCCACCTATTTTGAAAATTTCGCGAGGATTCGTCAATCGGCGCCAAAGTTATTCAAAATAGAATGTTGCGGATTTCCTATGGAAACACGGTCCTAACTATAACTATCTACTGGCGGTCGCCAGTAGATAGTTATAGTTAGGACCAAGTTCCCATAGGAAATCTGAAAATTCTATTTTGAATAACTTTGGCGCCGGTTGACTTATGTTCGTGAAATTTTCAAAACTAATGGGGTGCTCCGTTCAGCTCCTACCCGGAAAGTCTCGGGGTGATTCGTCAAGTGGGGGCTGAGAAAAAAGGGTGGTCCCAAAACGCGTTTTCCCCATGCATTTTCCCATAGGACCTTAAGTCGAAGGTACAGCCCGAACGGCTGCACAGAATTACTTGAAATTTGGCAAAGAGGTAGTCCTCAGGTCAGGCATGTGCCTTTTGCATATATGGTGTAAATCCGTTCAGTAGTTCCTGTGAAAATCAAAAGTAAAATCATATACATATCTGGGCGGAGCCTAACCACACATCTCATTGTGAGATCTGATTGGCTGTCAGCACTTCATCCAAGAAGTGTTGGCAGCCATCTTGGGACCAATATACATGATAACACCTCATTAAAAAGCATTGCAGTTAATAGAAGGTTTTAAGACTTTAGTTACATTATAAATCATTTGTTGATGGTACCATACTCATTTTAGGAATTGTGGTATGTTCTAAGGTGATTTTACCATGTGAAAAAGCCTTCTGCTGGGATATCACATGCTTTTCCCACAGAGGTTTGGAAGGTGATCTATAAGCTAAACTGAGAGCATATTTTCTGTAAATACACATTATCTTTCTCAGTCATGTGAGAATGAAGTCTAACATTCTCAGTAAAACATGTACATCCAACAAGGGCACAGACTGTCAGTTGATTCCTTTGTGTTCTACTGCAGCTTCCCAGAGTTTTCCAAAGAACAACTAGAGCGCTAACAGTCTTACTTATGACAAAGGTATGGCACACCTGAAGCCATCTTGATTGGAATAAAGTGGTAACATTTAAAACATTTAATTTAAAAAGGAACAAAATGAGAGGGTTCATTTTGCCATAGAATGTATGATTAGTGCTGCAGAAAGAAAAATTAGGGCACATTTTGAGTGACTTCACAAATCCTCTTCTATTTCATTCAAGAATTCTGACATGCAGACTGAAACATGCACTTTCAATACCAGCAGCAGACTTTCCTGGTGAGCAGTAGTTTTACTACACTGATCTAATGAGCGACTAGAGTGCTAACATTCTGAATTTATGGCAAATGTGTGACACATCTGAATGCCTTCTTCATTGAATCAAAGTAAAAAACTGACAGTATGCCTACTGAGGAGACTGCAGTAAATGAGGAAATTAGGAATCTTCATAACAAGGTTCCCAAGATGGCCACCAGAGCCCAAATGTAGCACATATATCGCCGAGATGTAGCCCAAGTATAGCCCAATGACAGAAATCCCAGAGTGTTTTAAAGAACAACTAGAGCGCTAACAGTCTTACTTATGACAAAGGTATGGCACACCTGAAGCCATCTTGATTTGAATAAAGTGGTAACATTTAAAACATTTAATTTGCAAAAGAACAAAATGAGGGGGTTCATTTTGCCATAGAAATTATGATTAGTGCTGCAGAAAGAAAACTTAGGGCACATTTTGACTTCTCAAATCCTCTTCTATTTCATTAAAAAGTTCTGACATGCAGACTGAAACATGCACTTTGAATACCAGCAGCAGACTTCCATGGTGAGCAGTAGCTTTGCTACAGTGATCTAATGAGGAACTAGAGTACTACCATTCAGAATTTATGGCAAATGTGTCACATCTGAATGCCTTCTTGATGGAACCAAAGTAAACAAGCATTGAAAATGCAATAGGTCTCGCCCTCGTTTAAGTTAAAGCAATTCTGTTTATAATTAAGTGGCTTTTTAGCTTTGCTTTTATTAGTGTTTTTCAAAATTTCATATACATACCATGCATATGTATGCATATATGTATATGTATATGTTTGCATGAATTTATATTTATATAGATATGCAGATTATATGTTTATATATGTATATATTCACTGAAAAAACCATAGGTTTCAGGGGCGTTATAGTTAGCTGGACTTTTCACTCGTACAAAACCATAGAAATTCCCCCGTTATAGTTAGTTCAGCTAACTATAACTCGCGCGCCCGCAATGCCCTGCTGATGACGTCACATATTACATCACTCATGACATGGTCAGTGACATCACTCATGACATCACTGATGACATCTCAAATGACATCACTGATGACATCACTGATGACATCATCCAGTGAATGTGTGTTTTTCTGAAAATTACATGTTTTATATATGTATATCTCAAGGTCGATGGAAGAATAAATGGGTATATAAGTGTCTAAATGGATGATTTGTTTTTGAAAAATTGATTGTATAACTGACTGATTAAGTGTATCTTAGTGAATACATGGCTTAGTGAGTAATATTTAAATATGTAAATATCTGTATCAGTCTCTCACTTTGTGTATAAGTGGCTGCATGGGTTGGAGAGTAGCTATATGAGTGTCTATATAGGTTATTAGTTGGTTTTTTGAGTATCAGTATAAGTGTCTGATGTCTGTATGGTTCGGTGGGGGGTATTACGTAGTGCATAGGTGCATGAATGAGTGACTCACTGTTTGTATGTGTTGAAGACAGCATGTGTGCAGGACTGTATGGGTGGATGAGTGTGTGCATGGGTGTGTTAGTGAGTGAATGACTGTCTCAATAGTGTCTCTATGAGTAACTACATATGTTTAAACTAGTATATGTGATTATTGGTGTATATAAGTGAGTATATGTGAGAGTGAGTGATTGAAAGTGTTCCTGTATGAATAAGTATGTGTTTCTATAAGTGATTGTTAAAAAGACTAAGTATGTGTAAGTTTCTGTAGAAGTAAGTGTGGTGGTGTGTGTATTACTGTATATGCAGGTAAACGGATGTTTGATTCTTTATTAGCATGAGTGACTATGTGTGTGAGTAATTTTATGGATGAGTGGCATTGTGTAAAAGGATGTATAGGTGTATGAGTACATATGATGAGTGAGTACATGTATGAGTGACTGTATAGGACTGTTGGTGAATGAGTGGATGTGGATGTGGATCTTACAATTACTGAATAGGTTGTTGTAACTGGTATTGGTATGTCCATTGTTTTGAAAAATTGTATTTCTATTTTTGAATGTGTGTATCAAAGGTTATATTAGGGGGAGAGGAGGTCTGCCACTCTATCAAAAGGATGATGTCATCAGTGATGTCATCAGTGATGTCATGAGTGATGTCACTGACCATGTCATGAGTGATGTAATATGTGACGTCATCAGCAGTGCATTGCGGGCGCGCGAGTTATAGTTAGCTGAACTAACTATAACGGGGGAATTTCTATGGTTTTGTACGAGTGAAAAGTCCAGCTAACTATAACGCCCCTGAAACCTATGGTTTTTTCAGTGAATATATACATATATAAACATATAATCTGCATATATATATATATATATATATTACCTACTGGCGGTCGCCAGTAGGTAGTTATAGTTAGGACCACGTTTCCATAGGAAATCCGCAACATTCTATTTTGAATAACTTTGGCGCCGGTCGACGAATCCTCGCGAATTTTTCAAAATAGGTGGGGCGCTACGCTCCGCTCCTACCCTGAAAGTCTCGGGGGGATTCGTCAAGCGGGGGCTGAGATAAAAGGGGGGTCCCAAAACGCGTTTTTCCCATGCATTTTTCCATAGGACCTTTAGACAGGGCTACAGCCCGAACGGCTGAACAGAATTTAATGAAATTTGGCAGAGAGGTAGTCCCCAGGTCAAGGAAGTGCCTTTTGTAGGTTTGGTGTAAATCTGTTCAGTAGATTCTGAGAAAATAGCCTTTAAATCAATATATATATCTGAGACAGCTTACGGTGCGCTTACGGTGCGCTTACCGTACGCGTACGGTGACGTGCGCGAGCGCGATTCTGATTGGCCGTTAGATCTTAGTAAACATTCGAATCGGTCTAAACCAGGAAGCGGCGGCCGCCATTTTCTCTCTCGCACTGTGACAGGGTGTTGAATAACAAAGTCAAAAAACATGTAAAGGGGCTGTTTAGACAGCTCCCAAGCACCTAGCCATGTCGAGGGAGTCCCCAACGTTCCCCCAAGTAAAAAAAAAACAATTTTTATTTTTTCCGAAATTTCGCCGATTACGCTTACCGTACGCGTACGGTAACCAATATTAAAAAAAAAAAAAAAAGTATCCACATTCTCCCCACCCCGTGTGCAACTGGTGCCCGAACGGGACCAGTTGTGCATGGCTTATGTCTATTTTACAAAACATATATTTTACCTGTCACAACGATACTCATCATATGTTTCCTCCATGTGCGCACGGTGCGCGAAGCGCATCGTGCGTTCAGGGCCCATCTAGCGTAATGTGGACACGCGGTGCGCGAAGCGCACCGCGTGCTCACTGTGCGCGCACGGTGCGCGAAGCGCACCGTGCGCGCACGGAACGAACTGCGTTAAGTGGGCGCGCACGCCACAAATGGCGTAAAGTAACTTAGCATTTAAAAAACCATACAAATTCACTGAAAAAACCATAGGTTTCACACACGTTATAGTTAGGAATTAGCATTTAAAAAACCTTGCAAATTCACTGAAAAAACCATAGGTTTCACACATGTTATAGTTAGCTGGACATTTTACTGATAAAAACCAATGAAATTCCCCCGTTATAGTTACTGTAGGCAACTATAACTCACGCGACCGTAATCCTCTGCTGATGACATATGTGTCTTTATGAAAAAAAAATATTTGTAATATATGTATAGCTAAAATTTAATGGAAGAAGACATTGGCAAATAAGTGTCTAAATACAGTATTAGCATCAGCAGAGGATTGCGGTCGCGTGAGTTATAGTTGCCTACAGTAACTATAACGGGGGAATTTCATTGGTTTTTATCAGTAAAATGTCCAGCTAACTATAACATGTGTGAAACCTATGGTTTTTTCAGTGAATATATATATATATATATATATATATATATATATATATATATAATCTACTGGCGGTCGCCAGTAGATAGTTATAGTTAGGATCGTGTTTCCATAGGAAATCCGCAACATTCTATTTGGAATAACTTTGGCGCCAATTGACGAATCCTCGCGAAACTTTCAAAATAGGTGGGGCGCTCCGCTCCGCTCCTTCCCTGAAAGTCTCGGGGGGATTCGTCAAGCAGGGGCTGAGAAAAAGGGGGGGTCCCAAAACGCGTTTTCCCCATGCATTTTTCCATAGGACCTTTAGTCCAAGCTACAGCCTGAACGGCTGAACAGAATTACTTGAAATTTGGCAGAGAGGTAGTCCTCAGGTCAGGGATGTGCCTTTTGCAGGTCTGGTGTAAATCTGTTCACTAACTATAACTCGCGCACCCGCAATGCACTGTTGATGACGTCACATATTACATCACTCATGACATGGTCAGTGACATCACTGATGACATCACTGATGACATCTCAAATGACATCACTGAAGACATCACTGATGACATCATCCAGTGAATGTGTGTTTTTCTGAAAATTACATGTTTTATCAGTGAATATATACATATATAAACATATAATCTGCATATCTATATAAATATATATATATATATATATTATCTACTGGCGGTCGCCAGTAGATAGTTATAGTTAGGATCGTGTTTCCATAGGAAATCCGCAACATTCTATTTGGAATAACTTTGGCGCCAATTGACGAATCCTCGCGAAATTTTCAAAATAGGTGGGGCGCTCCGCTCCGCTCCTTCCCTAAAAGTCTCGGGGGGATTCGTCAAGCGGGGGCTGAGAAAAAGGGGGGGTCCCAAAACGCGTTCTCCCCATGCATTTTTCCATAGGACCTTTAGTGGCAGAGAGGTAGTCCTCAGGTCAGGGATGTGCCTTTTGCAGGTCTGGTGTAAATCTGTTCAGTATTTTCTGAGAAAATAGCATTTAAAAGCATATATATATCTATAAGCGCGCTCCGTGCGCTTACGGTAAAACTTTCCGTACGCGCACGCTGCCGTGCGCGAGCGCGATTCTGATTGGTTGTTAGATCTTAGTAAACATTCGAATCGGTTGAATGCTCAGACATCTATGCACAGACTCATATACCCACCAACCCACACAGATACTCAGGGACCCATACAGATACTCAGACAACAAATCAATAACCTATATAGACACTCATGTAGGTATTCAGCAACCCATGCAGTTGCTTACACACCAATGGAGAGACTAATACAGGCTTTTACACAGTTTAATCACTAACCCATGCATTCAGTAAGACATGTTCAATCACTCACTTATACAGTCAGTCACATACATATGAAATAATTCCTTTACGCACTTGTAAATGCATTCATTCTTCAATACACCTTGGCATATATATATATAAAACATATATACATTTTATAGAAACACACATTCCCTGGATGATGTCATTTGAGATGTCATCAGTGATGTCATCAGTGATGTCACTGACCATGTCATGATGAGTTATCATGTGACTTCATCAGCAGTGCATTGCGGGCGCACAAGTTATAGTTAGCTCAACTAACTATAACAGGCGAATTTCTCTGGTTTTATATGAGTCAAATGTTCAACTAACTATAACGTCCCTAAAACCATTGTGTTTTTTTGTGAATTTCTAAGGTTTTTTATTGTGCTGCCTTTCGGCCTGGGTATTGCTGGCTCTAAGGAGCATCATCAGCCACGGGCAGACTGCACATCCTAGATCACATGCCATCTCATTAACGATAGTTTCCACCCTCCCGACACATGCTACACTAATCTAAATTGCACACTCTGCGAGGTCAAAACTACAAAAGAAACACACTTAAGTACACTTCCTGGCCAAGCAGGAACTGAACAACGCCCAAGTCCCCGGAATAATTATTCACACCCCTATGCCGGCCTGGCGTACACAAGCCCAGCTCACTTTGCGTACGTATAAATAGGATAACTACGATGCCACACGTCCCTCTTCTTCCACACTACCTCAAATGATTTGCCGCATCCACCTCGCATATCACAATGCGCAATAAAAAAAAGAAATGGATCCATTAGGTGTACTCCATCCTGGCACTCAACACGGGCTCTAAATTGTGAGCCGTACTGCCCTGTCATCTACGAAAGGGATCCATGAAGTATACACTCTCCTGCAATCAACACCCCATCTGAATTGTGAGCACTGCTGCCCATAGTGTTTGCTCACTTAACAATGACAGCAGGTAAGCAGAGCAGCCTGGGTGCACAGGGGCTTTAATTGAGCGCGCTGCGGCGAGAGGGGTGGGGTGCTTCAGCCTAGCTGCGCAGGTCCGAACAAACGATATTGCCATGTGTTATGATGTGATCTTTGACCCCATTCAGTCACATCTCTGTCTCATTTTAAAGACCTGCTGGATTGTACTGTAGGCCTGAGCCAGCGGGCAGCGCTGCCCTACAGACACCTCTTCAGCGCGGTGCTGCGGGAGGGATGGAATGCATCAGCCAGACTGCGCACGTGCAAATAAGCAATATTGTCATGTGTTATCATGTGATCTTTGACCTCATTCAGTCACATCTCTGTCTCATTTTAAAGATCTACTATACCATAAGGTAGGCCTGAACCTAAGGGCAGCACTGCCCTACAGACACCTGTTGAGGGCGGTTCTGCGGGAGGGGTGGGGTGCATCACACGTGCGAAAAAGGGATGTTGCCGTGCGTAATGATGTGATCTCTGACCTCATTCAGTCACATCGGTCTAATTTTAAGGACCTGCTGGACCGTACTGAAGGCCTGAGCCAGCGGGCAGCGCTGCCCTACAGACACGTGGTGTTGGCTTTAAGGACACTGTAGTGAGCTTCTTACTAAGTGTACATGCACACAGGCACCCGCCACTGCATTACACGCGCACATTATGCTTCTAGCATGCGCTCTGTTCCTTTGTATGTGAACGTTGGCATAACATATTAATATTTAACCTTGTGTATTCTCGTGCACTCCAACTCCTCTTTGAATCATGATTACCACTAACAGTTGGTAGATCGTACTTCAAAAACGAAGGATGCACTCAACTCCTATTTTCTATCAAGCTTGAAATAAACCTTCATTTACCTCCAGACGTTTCCACCATTAAATTATTTCTCCCTTTTCAGACATTCCATTGATTGCCAAAAGAAGGGCGGAGCGGGAGCTGACCCCAATATGATGCCCTGGCATTCTGACACCTTCCATCGTGGTATCAAGACACCGTCCCCGACCGGAGACCTGGTCTATCGTACAAACATACCCCGGACTAGGAGCTTGCATCAACACGTTGTGGGACACACCAGTCGTGGCAGGTGAGCAGTGAAGCCTCGGTGTGCAAGACCTACAATTGAGCACAGTGCGGGGGAAGGGGTTGGGGTGCAGCACCCTGGGTGTACAGGTGCATGCAAGCGATTTTCCCATAGCTAATAATGTAGGACTATATTATCAAACAACGGCGATAACATTATCACCACTTAAGGGATTGATAATGTGCCCTTGGAAATTCCCATAGAAGCCCAGGTTCACACTAGAACCTGGGCTTCTAAGGGAATTTCCAAGGGCATATTATCAACCTCTTATCGCCGCTTTAGCGGCAGTTTCCTGCCACTAAAGTGGTGATAATGTTATCGATCTTCCTTCATAAAATGGCCCATAATCTCTGGCCTCATGTATTTAATTTTAAGGACTTGCTGAACCACACTCTTTCTCGCAGACCCCAGCGTCCTAGACAAACAGGTGACGGAGGATAAACACTAAGGGCTGGGTGCAATAGGCCGACGCTCTGTCACCTCCTCCCTCTCTTCTTTTCACTCTCCGTCCCCATCTCCCTTCCACCCACTCCCCCTCCCTTCCATTCTCACTATGGTCCGTTCATTCAGACTACCTTTCTTTACCTCTTCCACATAGCACACATACTTATGTTTAATATTTGTCTTGCAGGTTTCCTACGCTTTTCCACTGGAGTCCAACCCACATTTTTTTTATTATACTGTTCTATTAAAGTTACATTTCTATTTATTTCTGTTTTAATAAAGGTTACTTATTTTTTCAAATAAATAACTGAGTGTATAGGTCTTCTTTTTCTGACGACACTTGTCTATTGTTTATTGTGAAAATCATCTGTTTATAGGAGATTTTAAGGACAACATTATTTAATATTAGAGTGCACCTATCAAACATAATCTAACTGACTATTAGACAAATTAAGCCTGGGTAATTGTACAACTGCAAGAGTTCTATGAGTGTATCACTTTATAACACCATAAGTACTGCCCGTGTGATTACAGAACACATAAGGCACTGCCTAGGACCACTGAGGCTTCAGGGACTGCCGAGGCTCACCCTGCATATTTAAATGAAGACCCACAGTGTGGCGATCCCCGTACTTCAGGATGCCTCGAACCCCCGAACAATTAGTAAACAATACCCGGGAAGGTGGCGCTCCCCTAGGCTGCAAAACGTCTCTGTGCCCTTCCGCGCCTAATTTACATGGGACATTAAGATCCCCAGTCCTACAGAGATCACTCAATATAATAATTGGATTGGCCACGGAACATTACCCACCCACCAGGGGCCTCATTTAAAAGAACGGGTGAGACACCATTTTTTTATGTTGTTCTTTTCTCTCCATTTTTACCATGCGCAACCCCTCTATTACAGCGATACGAGGTTTTCCTCCTCTCACTTCAAGTAGTCGAACAAGTATTTGCTATCACAGAGTGGAAGCCATGCACCACCCTCTAATAGCAAACACAAATGTCCAGCGAATGCACACCCCGGGACATTGTATGAGCTGTGCCTGAGAGGTCGCCCTCCCTACTACCATGATGCATTTGTTAGTATAAACGCATACTAACACTACTTACACACATGTAGTACAGCGACCAAAATGTAGTGAAGAAGCAGAGGAAGCGCAAAATCTAAAAATATAAATCCTACCAGAAGTCAGATGACATAGTTCAATGAGCCGACGACCCTGGCATGAGTAGAAACAGCTACACGAACAAAACGGGTCTTCAGCACAACGCAAGCAATTTTGAAATATTGCTGAGTGGTGCCTTCTTTTTCCCTTCTCCCACTCGCCACCAAATGTAAGTAGTGAAGAGGCAGACAGCATTGAATCCAATAGGTAGATTTATTACAAGAAAACAAGACACCTGAAACAACCACCAACAGGAGCAGACAGCAAAGCAACTGTCTAATCCAGCACCGTGTACAAACTCCGCAAGGTTCCCCTCATGACAGCCCTACATTCTAACATTCCATACTGAGGGCCATATTATCAAGGACCGGCGTTAAAATTATTGCCGCTTTAGCGACAGGAAACTCCCAGTAAAAATGCAATAATGGGCTTGATAATAGGCCGTAGAGAATTCCAATAGAAGCCCATTTTCTCGTGTTAATATGGGCTTCTATTGGAATTCTCTACGGCATATTATCAAGCCCATTATTGCCGTTTTTAGCGGCAGTTTTCTGCCGCTAAAGTGGTGATAATTTTAATGCTCTTCCTTGATAATATGCCCCTTAGATTCTAGTAGAATTACATACTAACATTCTACTATGACTTACAATGGAATACTAGATAGAGCACATGACTTTACAGCAATGAGCTCATAGTTTCATCCACGAGTCTTGACATCAGTAGGGGTAAGACCTTCGCTTCCCACTCCCTATATTGTATAAACGTAAACTAACACTTCTTCCACAAGTATGCTACAGCGCCCAGAGCACATCACTTTATAGCAATGAGTTCACAATTTAGGCTCACGGTTTAATCCCTGAGTCTTCACACCAGTAGGAGTAGTTCGCTTCCCACTGCCTATATACTAAACGCATACTAACACTACTTACACACTTATACTACAGCGGCTAGTATCCTACACCCCCCAGAGCCCATCACTTTACAGCAATCAGCTCGGTTTCATCCCCAAGTCTTCACACCGGTAGGCGTAACTACTTCGCTTTCTGCTTCCTATACTATTAACACACAGTAGCGGTCAGTAGTTCGCTTCCCACTCCCTGTATGGTATAAACAACTACTAACACTACTTGCACACGTATGCTACAAACACCAGACCACATCACTTTACAGCAATGACCTCACGGTTTAGACTCTCGGTTTCATACACGAGTGTAGCACCATATCATATCACCACCATGCCACTCTGAGCAACACCGCACTTTCAGACCGTTAACAGTGATAACTACCTACTGGCGACTGCCAGTAGGTAATGAAGAACAATTTACAATAGCTCCTTGATTCTTTTAGCTTTCAAAAATTCTCTCTATTACTGTCTTTCTACTTTTCCATATAAATAGTTTTTTTAATATTCAATTACACATCGAAGTCAGAAATGCAACGTATTCTATCAACACACTTTCTAGAACATTCTACAACACGTGAAGGTTAAAAGTTCATCAATATTTTTAAACCTAACGATATTTTTTTGCAACATTTTCTCGTACATTTAACGGCACGTGCAGTTCAAGATTGTTTTAAGTTCGAACAGTGCCTTCCAAATGCAAGTAGCAGGTGTGGTTGAGTTGAGCAAATTTTATCCTATAATATGTACTACAATATGTACGTGCAAACTGCTTTTTCTTAACCAATCACAAACATACTTTTCCACAAAACGAATGTGCACCCTACTTTTAAAAAACAATGCTTTTTATCTCCCAATCAGGTACCATTTTGTATGCAAAAAGAAACTAGTTCCCCATCTTTAAACATATCTCATATTCTACGAAGGAACTGCATGAGCTACAGACATCTTTCCATACCTTCCAGCCATACCTTCAAAATGCTAGTGTGGATCGTAGGACATAGCTATGTTTTCTGGTGCAAGAGGTATGCAGAACAGAGACATATTGACTTAGACCTAGGTTTACAAAATGTGGACATTAAATGGTTTGGATAGAGAGGATTGAAGTGGCACCAATTGTTGCCTTTGGTTAAAACCTGTTTGCATCTCCAACACCCTGACCTCATGATTGTGCACCGTGGTGGAAACGACCTAGGCAAATTGATTGGGGTAGATTTGGAAATGCTTATGAAGGACACCTTTGGACAATTGATGTTACTTTTGCCTCAAACTGTCTTTGTATATTCCAATATATGCCAAAGACAGAAGTGGAAATGGTCCAAACAATTTTGTCCTTAGATTGAAAAATCTCTGAAAAAAGTCAACAAAGCTGTCTCTGCATACCTCAGAGACCACAAAATGGGGTCCATATACAACAACAACATACGTTTTGATATGGCGGATATATACAGAAGTGATGGAGTACACTTCACAGATCAGGGAAACCGAGTTTTCCTGAATAACTTGAAGCTGTGCATCCGCACTTATGTGTAGCTCCAACTAATGAACACAAGGGCTCTTTTTAGAGCCACCCTATAACTTACAACTCAGGCCCCCTATTTTAGGGCCATATAACGCCAACTCCCGCACCCTTGCCAAAATGTATTCTCCACACAGCTGTGGCGCAGCGGCCGGACCATCTCACTTTGCAGCACAGACCTCTCCCTTTGATCCCCAGCTCTACTCACCCATAGGGGTGAGTAGTTTGCACTCTACAAATACCATATTGATTTACCTTTGCGCTCCCTATACAACACCACCTAAGCACCATACACAAGCTACAATGTTCTAAACAAAAGTTCATCCAAGTACCTATAACTACATGCTGACACTACTTGCACAGATGTGGCACAGCGGCCAGAGCACATGACTTCACAGCATATGACACACAGTTTGGGCTCACGCTTTAATCCCCGACTCTGGTAGCAGCTCAGCTTAGCAACATGAGACTCTAGACAATACCTCACATATATTCCGTACCCCAGGACTTTCATACCAGTACGGGTCAGTAGTTCGTCCTAGTAGTTATAAACACATCCGGACACTACTTCCACAACAGTAGTGCAGCGGCCACGGCACATGACTTTACAGCATAAGACACACAATTTGGGCTCACGCTTTAATCCCCGAGTCCCGCACCAGCTCACCTTACCCGCATCAGACTCTACCCAATACCTCACCTAATTTCCGTAGCCCACCATTTACACACCGGTAGGGGTAAATACTTCGCTTCGCACCCCCTCTATAGCACACCCTAAACACCCCACAGAGGTTACAGTGCTCCTTTCCTCCTATTTCCCACTTTTTTCCCCCTTTTTTCACCTTACATGCTTCAACGGAATCACAAAATGGCGGCCAACACTTCCTAGTTGCAACCACTCGCACCGCTCGCAGCCAATCAGCAACAAGCTTGTGCTCGTTATGCCTCAGCCAATCAGATGGCAGAATTCCCAAATATCGATATCTGTAAATTTCGATATTTCTCAAAAACTACTGAACAAATTTACACCAAATAAACAAAAGCGTGCTTTCTAGACCCTGACAAATTAGGGGTAATTCCGTTCACTCGTTCGACCGGTAGCCTTGTCTAAAGTTTCCTATGGAAATTAACATGGAGAAAACATGTTTTGGGACCCCCTTTTTCTCGGCCCCCCTTGACGAAGCACCCCCAATCTTTCAACATAGGAGCTGATCTCAACAAAGAATTAGTTTTGAAAATTACGGGAAGATTCGTCAATCGGCGCCAAAGTAATTGCGAATAGAATGTTGCCGTTTTCCCATAGTAACTAGGTCCTAACTATAACTACCTAGGTTATATATATATATATATATATATATATATCCACATGAAAGTGCTCAAAGCTTGAAAGAGCCTCACGCAGTGTGTTTTCTTTCCCTCTTTATTGGCGGACTGCGGGGTAATAACACAGCTAGTTTCAGCACAATACGCCCATTATCGCCATACGCGTTTCAGGAGCCTCGTCCCTTGTTCACTGGCTAGGCATCATGGAGAACAGGTAGGTGGAAAATGACGCCGCACTCGCAGCTTATTTATCAGTCCCGCCCTTATGGGCGTGTTCACTCAGTGCTTTGTGGTCTTTGAAGTTCATAATGTTGGATGGACGTTGAGAGTGCGAGGCAGTAACATGGGATGTTTCCTGCAAACCCACTGTGGTAAGAGACAATATTAGGAGGAGTGTGGAGGTACCTACTAAAGGATTATGAACTTCAAAGACCACAAAGCACTGAGTGAACACGCCCATAAGGGCGGGACTGATGAATAAGCTGCGAGTGCGGCGTCATTTTCCACCTACCTGTTCTCCATGATGCCTAGCCAGTGAACAAGGGACGAGGCTCCTGAAACGCGTATGGCGATAATGGGCGTATTGTGCTGAAACTAGCTGTGTTATTACCCCGCAGTCCGCCAATAAAGAGGGAAAGAAAACACACTGCGTGAGGCTCTTTCAAGCTTTGAGCACTTTCATGTGGATTTGTAAGCGGCCTGCTCCGGTCGCGAAAGAGCCCCTCGACTGACAGAGTGGATCCTCAGCACCGATGATGCACGAGGTACTGAAGGAGCAGTGTGTCCTGTTGGATGGATGTTGAGAGTGCGAGGCAGTAACATGGGATGTTTCCTGCAAACCCACTGTGGTAAGAGACAATATTAGGAGGAGTGTGGAGGTACCTACTAAAGGATTATGAACTTCAAAGACCACAAAGCACTGAGTGAACACGCCCATAAGGGCGGGACTGATAAATAAGCTGCGAGTGCGGCGTCATTTTCCACCTACCTGTTCTCCATGATGCCTAGCCAGTGAACAAGGGACGAGGCTCCTGAAACGCGTATGGCGATAATGGGCGTATTGTGCTGAAACTAGCTGTGTTATTAACCCCGCAGTCCGCCAATAAAGAGGGAAAGAAAACACACTGCGTGAGGCTCTTTCAAGCTTTGAGCACTTTCATGTGGATATATATATATATATATATATATATATATATATATATATATATATATATATATATATATATATATATATATATATATACATATGAAATGAAGAGTTCCCAACCTCCAGCAAATGAATGGAAAGGGGTACAGACCACAGCACGCTGTAAAGTTCAATTAGTGCAGATTTATTCTTCCAAGTCGATCGGCATGACGCGTTTCGGCCGCGTTACCACGGCCTTGATCACATGACACATAAGGAACCAATCATTCAAGATATAGTGCAAAATGGTGGAATCCCTCTCCAGTAAACCAATGGAATTGCGGCATACAAAAAAACAAACTTCAAAATAAAACAGGGTAAAAATAGAAGAGATACTATATCTCTACAATACTTCAGACTCAATATAAATGTTTAAAGCCAATACTACCATAGTGGTAAAATAATCTTTTTACAATAAACCCCATTTTATATTATGCACACAGTTCCATAAAACAACTTAATTTGTAACACAGAGTACAACCAATCAAATTGGGAATAACTTCTTTAAAAACGGGAGGGATACCCCAATAAATAAAGTAGATATACATGCAAAAATATTAAAATTACAGAGAGGTCATGGCGGATCACAGTCTTGAAATATAACCTTCAAATCCTAAGGCATAGTTGAAAATAAATTCAATGTTAATAATAAGCTAAACCACCCTCAATACGTTTCCTTCTCACAGTAGCTCATAGTTACACATAGATATAAATAAACACATATATACACATTTGCAAATTATGATAGTAAAATCAGTACGGTTGCTCATCAATATATGAGATAAAGTGCAAGTGCATATGCGCAAATATCGCAAAGCATGTATGGCAGTGGTCAAAATATTGCAAATGCAACAAATGTCGGGTTCTGACCTAATTCAAAAAATATTCATTTGGCCATACAGCGAATAATAACTGATAGAGCAACTATACAGATGATAAGGTGCAAGTGCATCTGTGCAAATGTCGCTTTACATCAGCGCTCACCGCACCGAAAGTCGCCTCTTCCCTGCCTCTCACAATGGCGGTCCGTGGTGAGGAAGCAAACCTCAACAAATGCACCAAGGCTGAATTCTTCGGAGTGCGAAAAAAATGACAGCAACCACGGACTCTTAACCCCTTCAGTGCCCATGACGAGATAGTCTCGTCATGGAGCGCGGTTGCGCTGTGCCCATGACGAGACTATCTCGTCATGAACCCCGCCCGCTAATTCAACGCCCGGCACAGGGCGTGGAAAGGGCGGGGCACTGAAGAGGTTAAGGTTTAGATGCGCTAATTTATTTTACAAAAACTGCCCACTCTACGCGTTTTGGGACTGACTCCCTTGTTCACGAGTGTAGTGGTTACAATAAAGTGTTGTTTAAATAAACAGCCATGTGATCACGTAGATATACATCAACATAGAGAACAGACTTCATGTTTGGGAGTTACTTCACTCCAAATTCAATACAAATAGGCAATTCCGCCATCTTTGAACAGTATGAGTCTCATGGTGAGAAAAAACTTTCAGAATATTCCCAATGTCTGTAAGACCATTATTGCATTCATGAAAAAGGAACAGAATAAATACATCAGTAATATTCCTTAATTCAAATTTTATCTTAATCTGACACAGTGTCTCTGACAATATAACGTGATATCTTTGTGATGTCACAGCTTTACAAAATGGGATCACGGTAGACCAAAATGCGCTTGATATTAAACCCAAGTGGGTCAAAACAGTCTCTTCATAACAAACTCATGATTGTGGGACAATCTTACCATGGGTGTCACTCTTATCTTCCTTCGTGGAACAATCCACAGATACTTTTGCTTATTTGCATTTCAAAGATGACTTCTCTGATCTCTATGAAAACAAAAAAAACATACAAAATCACAATTAAATCACATTATCATTTTAACTTACAAAATACACTATACCACAGAAACAGACACTTTTAGAATAATAAATTCATAAATACTTAAAAATTTGTTTTTTGGCTGAGACAAAATGAAGAAACAATGACCTTATTTCTTTAATTTTTGGATCTCAACATTCAAGGACTTATTCCAAACTGTACTGAGAATATATGCAACATGAGAAGTGCCAAACACATCCAATAAGGTGTGCTCTCTTAGCCCAAATGAACTTCCATTTCCTCATCACAGTTATGTCCATTAGGAACTAAGGTCTTGTACTGTATAATCAATTTGGACTCAAGGCGTCTAAGATCTTGCACTCTATTCCCACCTCTTTCATTGAGTCGTATTGAGTCTAATACACAGAAATTAAGCAAGGAGTTATTTTGCCCATGGTGGCTCTGGAAGTGTCTTGTCATGGGATATTGCTTGTCACCATTTTTTATTGCACGCAAATGCTCCAATACCATTTTCTTTGCCTTATGGATAGTGCTACCAATATATGCTTTTTTGCATGGGCAGAATAGGGCATACACTGCAAATTCGGTGTTACAGGATGTGTGTTTCATTATCTTAAAAGATTTGCAATCTGGTGACAGTTTGCATTCTTTCTTGTGGGAACTGTTTTTACAAGCCTTACAATTGCGGCATGGATAAAACCCCTGTATTCCCAGATTTCTCACCTCTACTGGTTCAACTGCTCTACAAAGGGTGTCCTTAAGGGATTTGGCTTTTCTAAAAGTAATCTGGGGCAATGTCCCTATATTGCTTGCAAGATCTTTATCAGTGTGTAACACTGGCCAGAATTTGGTGAGACTTTTCCTTACATCATGTGCCTGTCTACTGAAAGTGGTAATGAATCTGATTTTTGGATCCTCTTCACTATCATTTTTTTCTATCAGTAATGAGGCTCTCGTTCTCTCCTTCACTTCAGCTCTGGCCTTATTAATCACTGATCTTAAATAGCCTCTCTCAAGGAATCTTTGTATCATGATTGTTTCCTCCTTTTCATAACTTTCAAACGTGCTGCAATTGCGTTTGGCACGAAGAAGTTCTCCAAGGGGAATACTGTCAATAGGAGAATGTGGATGACAGCTCTTAGCATGGAGTACGCTGTTCCCTGCCGTGATTTTCCTAAACAGTGAACTTTCCAGCTTGTTGTTATGTGCAGTAAGTGTTAAGTCAAGGAATTCTAAAGTTCTGTTGGACCATTGACTTGTAAATTGTAAATTAAAGTCATTAGAGCTAAGAAACTTTACAAACTCTTTTGCCTCACCTTCATTCCCCTTCCATACACAGAAAATGTCGTCAATATAACGAACCCAAAGTGCCACTCTGTCTTTGAAGAGATCTAATTTCCTTACAATCAGTTCCTCCCAGTACCCCAGATAGAGACCAGCAAAGCAAGGAGCAAAGCAGGTCTCCATCGAAGTACCGAGGGTCTGTTTGAAGATTTTGTTATCAAAGATAAAAAAAATGTGTTTAAGACAGATAGACATCATTTCAATGATCATTTCTGTGCGAAAAAGATATGAGACAGATCTCTCATTCAAGAAGTGCCTACGTGCCTGGAGCCCCAGTTCATGCGGTATACATGTATATAAACTCATCACGTCTAAAGACAGCAATGAGAATTCTTCTTTCCATTCGAAATTATCCAAGCGTCTCAAAAAATCACCCGTGTCTTTCACATACGAGGGTAATGCTTTAACAAACAGCTGCAAAAAGAAATCAACATATCTGGATGTGTTCTCCATGCCGCTCCCTCTTGATGAAACTATTGGCCTCCCAGGGGGATTCTGCATGTTTTTGTGGATCTTAGGGAGTAGATATAAGGCAGGGAGTTTAGGATATTTACAGAGAAGAAAGCAATATTCCCCTTGATCTAAAAGTTCTTTATCTTTCCACTCTGAAAGACGTTTCTGAAATGCTTTGATTGAATTCTCATATTCCATTCTGTTACTCCTATTGTAACTCTCCTTGTCTGCCAGTTGTCTAATCCCTTCCTCAATGTACTTTTGTCTAGATAATATGACTACATTCCCTCCTTTATCGGATTTCTTAATAACAATGGTGTTGTCTTTCTTTAAATTCTTGATTGCAGTCATCTGTTCTTTGGAAATATTTCTCCAACCATAATATTTCTTTTTGGCTAACTTGGATAATTTCTGAGTAACTCCCTTTTTAAAAACATCGATTGCCTCATTCTTAATTTGGGGTAGAAAGATCGACTTTGGCTTGAAACCTGTTTTGGCACTCAGATTCAAAGGAACATTCTCATGCATTAAATTAACAAAGGGATCAACATCATTTTGACTCTCATCGGCCAACATATGCATAGTGTGTAAAGTTTTAACATCAAACATTGTATATATATATATATATATATTTATTTAGGATTTATGTTTCCATATAAAATAATTACATTTCTGTGGTAAAAGCATGCTTGGCAAGGGCATATGATATGGTTGGTAAAAAAATGTACAGGTAGGTACAAATCCTATATATATATATATTCACTGAAAAACCATAGGTTTCACACATGTTATAGTTAGCTGGACATTTAGTTCGTAAAAAACCAATGAAATTCCCCCGTTATAGTTAGTTCAGCTAACTATAACTCGCGCGCCCGCAATCCACTGCTGATGACGTCACATATTACATCACTCATGACATGGTCAGTGACATCACTGATGACATCTCAAATGACATCACTGATGACATCACTGATTACGTCATCCATTGAGTATGTGTTTCTAAACAGTTTTAATATGTTTAATATATATAGGGAAAGGCCTGTTGAAGAATAAATGGGTGTACAAGTGTGTAAATGGATGATTTTCTGTGGTGCGTAACTGACTCTATAAGTGAGTCATTAAATGTATCTTACTGCAGACTAGTGACTAAACTGTGTGAATGTCTGTATGTGTCTGTATGTTGGTGTATAAGTGGCTGCATGGTTTTGTGAATAGCTATATGAGTGTCTATATGAGTTATTGATTGCTTGGCTGAGTATCTGTATGGGTTCCTGAGTGTTTGTCTGTGTAGGGTGTGTGTTACTCTGTGACTAGATGTGTGAGTGGGTGATTCAGTGGGTGCATGGTTTTAAGAGTACATCTGTGATGAACTGTATGGTTGAGTGAGTGTATGTATGGGTGTGTTAGGGATTGAATGTATATCTCAGTGGTACATTTGTGACTAACTACATATTTGAAAGGCAGTATATATGTGTGTAAGAGTATATAAGTGGGTAGATGTGAGAGTGTGTGATTGTGAGAGTGACTGTATGGATGAGTGTGTGCTTGTATCAATGATTCTATAAGAGCGTAAGAATGTGGTACTATTTTTATGAGTAAGTGACCTTGAGTGTGTATAACTGCATAGGTGAGTAAATGGGAGTGTGATTATTTGCATGACTGACTAGGTGTGAGAGTACCTCTATGGATGATTGGTGGTGTGTGAGTGTCTATGTAGGTGTATAAATGCATATGATAGTCTTGTATGGGGTGACTGTAAGTATGAGTGACTGTACAGGTGAATGAGTGGAGGTGTATGTAGACCTAAGAGTAAATAAGTGGGTATGTAGTTATTGGTATTGGAGTATCTATGGTTTTGAGAATGGAACTCTCAAATTTTGAGTCGGTGTATCAAAGGTTATATTAGGGTGTGAAAAGATGCGGTAATTTATCACATGGATGACGTCATCAGTGATGTCATCAGTGATGTCATTTGAGATGTCATGAGTGATGTCACTGACCATGTCATGAGTGATGCAATATGTGACGTCATCAGCAGTGGATTGCGGGCGCGCGAGTTATAGTTAGCTGAACTAACTATAACGGGGGAATTTCATTGGTTTTTTACGAACGAAATGTCCAGCTAACTATAACATGTGTGAAACCTTTTCAGTGAATTTGCAAGGTTTTTTAAATGCTAATTCCTAACTATAACGTGTTTGAAACCTATGGTTTTTTCAGTGAATTTGCAAGGTTTTTTAAATGCTAATTATTTTTTTTTTTTTTATATTTGTTTTTTTACAATATGCTACCTATGTATATAATTATTGATTTAATGTATCCTGCAATATGGGATGGCTCACCTTTTTTAAAAAAATGTTTAGATCTAATTGAACAGCATAGTTAATATCTTCTACAAACCTCTAAACATTGTTTTTTTTTTTTTTAAAGGGATTTTACAGTACAAGTAAGGTGCGCGCACGTTGTTTCCATAGCTACGTGCTACGTGTGCGTATGCGTACGTGATTTACGCACGCATGCGTACTTCGTCTTCGATGCGTACGCGCGGACTCCATACGCGCATGCACGCGTGCGTCGTATGCGCATGCGCGCGTGCATCGTACGCGCGTTCGCCTTACGCGCATGCTCCTAATGCGCATGCGCGCGTGCGTCGTACACGCGTGCACCGTATTTGCATGCGCGCGTCTTACATACGCGCATGCGTACTTGTACCGTGCGCGCACCGTAAGCGTACGTTGCGCGCACGGTAAGTCATGTGATCAAGAAACAACACTTTTCATTGGTTTAAAGTACTTTCAGTTCCAGAATCTTCCTACACCACACCCATTCCCCTCATTATTTCTTCTGATTCCCTGGGAGAAGGAGCTGAACTGTTTTTGGGATACAATGACAGAGCAGCAATCATCTTCTGGGAGTGAGCAGGAGAGCCTTATCAGACAGAGACAGAGGAAACAGAAAGATTATTTTGTCTGGCAATATTTTACATTTCCAGAGGGGCAGAAGAAAGTCAATGCTCCATTAGTCACCTGCAAACTTTGTGGGCGTGTCTTATCTAGAGGAGATTCTAAGAAGAAGTACTCTTTTAGTATCTTCACTATGTTCAGGCACATTAGGGATGTACATCCTGTGACTTTTGCTCGAGCTACTAGAGCAACCCCTCCAGCAGCTCAGCCGAGCACATCTGCAGAAGCTCAGCCGAGTACATCATCGGCAGCTCAGCCGAGCACTTCCTCTGCGGTGGGAGCGTCACCCTCTTCTGCTCCTCAGGACATTTACCCTCGGTTTCAGAGTGTACACATAAGGTGCAATACTTGCTACGCTCTTATTGCTTTTGGGGAGTTCAGTATTCCCTTTATAGATAATAAGATACAGCAGCACAAGTGCGGCACCTTATAATATTGCCATTATTTCCTTCCTCTGTCCCTGTATTAACACAACAGCTCTTTTTAGAGTTAGAGCCACCTTACCTCTTACATTTTTTTTATTTTTTTAATCATTTTTTTTCCCGCCATGCACGCACGGTGCGCGCACCTCTTGTGTTTTTTTAAAAAATAAAATGGTTTTTTCACCCTTCATGGTCCTTGAGGGACCACAAGGGGAATGAGAAAGGCAGAGTGAGGAAAAGTGAAAAAAAGGGAGCATGAAAGTAAAGGGCTGAAAAATACAGATATTTCAAACTTACCTGACCCACAAAATAAATTAATTATAAATAAATGGGTTTTTTTAATTGCTAGAAAAAAGGATTAATTTTCCTAAATGTTCTTTCTCGATCTGAAAAAAATGAAAAAAGTATTAATATTTAACAATACATTTTAGAATACAGTAAACATATTTTCATATTTAACAAAGTAATTTTTTGCCCTTTTTTTGCTGTTTTCAGAATATATTGAATTTCACTGCAAATTGTGAAACCAATTGCATTCATCACTTAACAGCAGGCAAAAAAACTTAACAATCTGAAAGATTGTTTAAAAAAAGCCCAGAATCTCTTCTAAGTAAAACATACCTTTATAGAAATGTAACATATTTAATAAAAATATCATGTAAGAACAATAACTTTTTGCAATAAATATCGTCTGTAAATCTTGTTGCTTAAGCACATACACCAAAATAATATCTGTCAAAGAAGTCCACAAGAGAAATTTTTACCTTTCCATGAGGCCAAATGGTAATTTTTACATTATTTTTTGATGAAATATCCAATGGTAATCCAATAAAATCGCAATAATGGTTTGTTCAGATGGTGCAATTTGTATCTAAAATTTTGGTTTTAGAAAAATTAAGTAACAATTTGGTAAATCATAAGGCAAACGTTGCTTGAAAATCAATTGAGAATCATTACACAGTGTCCATTCAAACTGTGTAATGACCAGAAGTTATAGAAGGTCCATCATGAAAAATTATTGCAACTGCAACAAAAGTTTTTCCAGATATTGATAATTGATGTCCTGTAAACTTCTTTATTAAAGTGTCCAATTTTGTACCATCAGCTCTACAACGTTGCATCATTAAAATTACATACTGTCCATATTTATTTAAAAATAACGTTGAAAACATGTCTGATTTACATTGAGAACATTCCATGTTGTGATTGGCATGTTTAACTAATTTACTAAAAGTCACTGATTTACTCTCTGGTATTGTTAAATATATGAACCTTTCAGAATCAACATTAGAGCTGCACGTGTTCAAACAGTTTTCACAACTATGTTCCCATTTATAAGAGAGACCAAACATATTTTCTATTTCTACCCCTTCATCTTCCAGTACCATAAGCATATACATCAAGAATTCCTGTGCATCTTGCTGGACATTTTGAGTAAACTGTGTACATCCTGAACATACATCTAAAAGATTTCTAACATCAGAAGCACTTTCTATTTTAGTTTTATCATTACTCAGCTTCTCATAAAGGAGACTCAGCAGAGAACAGAATCTTTTTTCATGATTTACTATTATCTGCTCTTGCAAAATTTCAAGATAAAATACAACACTGAGCACTACATTTGCGTAGCAGTTGACACCAGAGCTATTTTCAAAATGACAACCAACAACCTCTTCAACACTGTTCTTTTTCTTTTTGCTTGCAGTCACATCACTCTCTTTTTGTTTTCTCTTCTGTACATCCTCATTACAGATATTCTCAAATCTCCTTTTCCGACAAACAACACGTTTTTCAAACACAGGATACTGACCTAAATGAGGAGCATAGCTTCTTCTTAATCTATTATACTCCTTTACACAGTTTGCATCAGCACTTACTTTTGAGTCATCAAAGTCTATCATGAATAAACCAGATATTTTTTTCACGGGTGACAAAGCAACATATGCCATACCTTCTTTAAACACAGTAGATCCATTGTTTACAAATGCACTATCTACAGTTAATCCTTGAGATTTGTGAATAGTTACTGCATATGCTAGAGAAAACGGAAACTGCTTCCTACGTACATATAAGTCTTTCACAAGCAAGAAACGAACTGAACAACGACAAATGTCTTTAACCTCTTCAATCTGACCAAATTTTATTTTTAAAAATTCAATTCCAACTTTTTTCTGGTAATTAACAAAACCCACAACTTTACCCATAGCTCCATTCACTAAACCTTTCTCTACATCCAAATTACGTCTTAAAATTACTCGACAGTTCATACATACATAAAGATTCTTTTCTAAACCGTCTGTTTTCGAGATGTTTTTCTCTAGAGAATCCAATTTACTTGTCAATTTGTTTGTCAATATCATAGTTATTCCTTCATGTTGTATTTTATCCACAGCTTCCAGTTTGACAATCTCTTCATTTTACAATTTCAAAAGTTCTTGATTGAATATAGAGCATTCATGTAGTTTTGGCATTAAGCAGATTACAGTATTTTTTCCAGCAATGTTCTTGTATATTTTCTCTGGAACTATTTGTTCTGTTGGAAAAACATTACATAGCAATCGACTCTGTAAAGCTTTTCTGCCATGTTCTGTGAGTAGTCCAATTCTGATATCTTTGAGAATACTTGCATAATCCTCATCATTGGCTTGCCGCATATTGGTAATGAGTTCTTTGTACTCAAAGTATGTCCAAATATTCACATTACCTATACTTCCTAATGACTTTTTCGTGTCTTCATGTGTAAGGGTTTGAAAAACTGGTTGTCCTTTAACTGGAGTAAGCTGCAGAAGATCTCCAAAAACTATAACATGTTTTCCTCCAAATAGCACGTCATAGTTTGTCTTTAGAATTTGCTGCATTCTTAAATGCACAAAGGCAAGCATTAAGTTTGATACCATGCTTACCTCATCAATGATGAGAACTTTCATTTTTTCAATACTCTTGCAACTTCAAAACATGCTTCTCCTGTTAGCTTGTGGTATTGTATTTTGTTCTCGTGCTCTACTGGTAACATTAGCAAACGATGGAGGGTAATTCCTTTTATGTTATATGCTGCTAACCTAGTTGGAGCAGTAACAACACAAGACAAAGTTGAATCTGTTTTTTGCTGTAGGTAGCTTCTAATTACTTTAATCAAGAAACTTTTTCCAGTTCCGGCTTGTCCACTCACATACATTCTGATTGGTTCAAACGATGTGCATGAGCACTCTTTATTTTCATGTAGTAATCCGTGATCAATTTTTTTTCTGACTTCCTCATAAATTTGTTGTTGTTTATCATTCAGTTGTTGTTCCATATTTGGTAAGTTTATTAAATCTTCCTGAGCTTGATTCATAGCTGTTTCGACTTCAGTCATGGCTATTGCAGCTTCATTTTCTACGATTGGTTGTCCTAGAGGATCTTGACTGAACGTCCCAGAACTTTGACTGTCTTGAGAACTGTCTCTAGCTACTTCAGCTGCAATTGTTGCTTCTTGTTCAATTTCTTCATTTAACATTTGAACATAAGTTGAGAAAGTACTGCATTCTATGCTATCTTTGCAAGCATTAAAGGAATCTTCAAAGCTCTGAAAATCTCCAAGTAGTTCGTCCTCTGAACGCCAAGGTTTAAACAGCTGTAAAAGTGCCAAGTAGTCAAATTCCTTTTTGTCAGTAGTGTCACAACTCAGCTTCCGGTGATTAATCAAACTTCCTTTTGTTTGTTTTACCAAACATCCTTCCTCACCAGTGACTTTATATTTTCCATTGTTGATGTCTTCTGTGGTATTCTGTTTATAAATTTAGTTCTGCAGCACTTCATATAGACACATGTTCTCAAGATGATGACTTCTTTGGGGGTAATATGTGTCCAACATGTTTGTTCTTAAAATGTCTGTACTTTCAGGTTCGTTCTCTGCTAAATATTCAATTTCTCGAACAGATTTCAGTACCCGATTTCTCATTCCTGCAAGGCCTAAACTTACCCAAATTATTCTTCTGGATTTGGAGTACAGACTTGCAGATGATAATCTATCTGAGCATTCGTAGGATCCAATTTCTCGATGCAATAACATCTTTAAACTGAAACTGTATAGCTTTTTACTGACAGTCGTCTTGTGAGAAATCTCTTCCCACATTTCTTTCAATTCCGTTTTCGCAGATTTAGTGATGTAAGATGTGACATACCGAGCAACAGCAATAGAATTGTCAGCTACATACTGTATATCCATGTTAGCATTCCACATGGATAAAATGACTGGGTTGTAGTCATTTATATATTTTGACTCTTCTTTTCTTCTTAGGTTGTAGGTATTCTTAGGCGATTTTTTTGTAATAGTATGTCGCACAGCTGACATAAAACTGTTTACTCTTCCTTTTGAAAGAACAGGTCGTGGAAATCCAAATCGACATTTTGTGTAGAATTTATCTTTACTCTTGTACTTTCGTCGACAGTATTTTCCACACCGATGTCTTTGGAAACGTAAAACTTGCTCTTTTAAGTTTTTTTCTTCTGTGCTTTTAGGTATAGCACATGTTGCATATTCTTCAATGAATGATAAAACTGCATCATCAGAATCTGTTCCAAATTTTGGGGCATCCTTGATCCACAACAGCATATGAATATGAGGAGCACCTCTTGCTTGGTACTCTTTTCTCCAAAAGAAATCCACAACTTCTCCAAGAGGTGGATTTTTTTTATTGCAGATGAAGGACATCATAGCCTCAAATCTATGATTGAAATATCTGCAAACATTAACCGGATCCAATGAGCACAATTCTCCTGCTGTCTTGTATTGGATGTTTTCAATATTTGAATTTGCCTCTCGAAGAAAATCCAGTAAATCATCCCAAGCGTACTCAGCACAGCTTAGGGTAAGGAACCATGTAGGAGTTCCTAAATTCCGTAACATACATTTCAATTCTCCATGGCGTCGGTACCAATATTCATTAGTTCCTCGCTGACAAGCCATCAAATTTATCAATTGAGATTCCAAATGATCATCTCGCTGTTGCACTTTGTTCATAAAATCCTTTGCAGACACATTATGTAGATGTACTCCAGTTTTTAAAATGTGATTTACTGCATAAGATAGTGCAGACAAGTCACTTTCAAATAAAAGATGGAACAAATAAGGAATACTTTGACGAAATCTTGGATCTTCTGCATATAATCTTGTAGTCCGATACTCAGAAGCAGGAATCTGTACTGGACGTTCATCATATCGTCCACCTTTTCCTGTAGGAAACAGCTGGGGAGAACAACGAGCTTCCAAGCTCTCCTCCCATACACTCACGGGACTTCCTTGTGCTTTTTTCATCTGAAACAGATCAATAGTGTTTCCCATAACTTATTTAGAATGAAGAGGATGTATGCTGAAATGTTCATAAATTTCTTCTTCTTATCCACTTTTTCAATTTGCCCAGCTGGTATTCCTGAGTCTGCTAGTAAAACTTCTTCATCTTCATCCATATAAATTGTTTCATACCATTTATTATTTCTTTTCAAATATAAATTTGCTCTTTGTACTTTTCGTACATCTACCAGCTCCTGCCAAATGTTCTTATTCTTTGTTGGTACTCCATTAACCAGAATAACTAATGGTTCAGTTTCCAATCTATCTGCATCAATTCTTTCCATATTTTTTTTCAAATCCAATGGCAAATAGACAACTCTTCCATTTAAACCTCTTTGTAAGTCCGAAGGAGGTAATTTACCTGTTTTGGGCTCCATACGAACTATAGTCTGAAAAGGATGGACACATTGAATGAGTACAGACTCATATGTATTTAAATCACTAAGTTCTGCAGGAATTTCAACCAATTCTAAATTATTATGTACAGCTCTTGCTGGCATTTTATTTTCTTCTAACTTGTTATAACAGTATTTACAAATACGGTGATATTCACCAAAATCAAAACAATTTTCCAGAAATAAATATGTAGCAAAATCCATCCACTTAGTATTATTTTCTTTTTCACTTTTTTTATAGAGATCAACATACCTTGTTTGATTTTTATAATGGCTGCTCCGGCAACAAATACAAGTAATATTTGGTCTTTCATTAGAGATGATAGTAAATTTTGTCATTTAGGGCCATATGTAGGAAGGCAAATACCGGTCGGTAACGGCCGATTTTCGGTAAATATCCCGTTACCGACCGGTATTTAGGCTTTTGGCATGTAGGGGGCATATTTCAGGATTCGGTAATTTACCGAATTGGTAAAATTACCGATTCGGTATTTACCGAATCGGTAATGGCAACTGGCTTCCCATTCATTCCTATGGGCCTCCAGGCCCATAGGAATGTATGGGAAACCAGTTGCCATTAGCATTAGCATGTGTTAGCATTTGCCTCTCATTTGTGAGAAAGTGATTTCTGCTGAATGCTAACCATCACAGTTCAAGAAAACAAGCTGCCCCTTTCCTGCGAGTGCAAGTCTAACAGAGCAAGAGCAACATGAATTAAATCTCTGTGAAAAATTCCTGTGTACAGACAGACTCATGGTGTGATTCTAGGCACAAAACAGTATTCCTGGGTGATACCAGTACACCTTAACTTATGGTGAAGACATACTCCATATTATCTGACATGTTCAAGGCACTTAAATATCTTCCTTAACATAAAATGTAAAACACAACTTTTAAAGTGGTAGGAAAATGTACCATGCTATTTTCAAATGTGTTTGCATTTGCCTCTCATTTGTGAGAAAGTGATTTCTGCTGAATGCTAACCATCACAGTTCTTGAAAACAAGCTGCCCCTTTCCTGCGAGTGCAAGTCTAACAGAGCAAGAGCAACACAAATTAAATCTCTGATAAGAATTCCTGTGTGCACACAGACTCATGGTGTGATTCTAGGCACAAAACAGTATTCCTGGGTGATACCAGTACACCTTAACTTATGGTAAAGACATGCTCCATAATATCTTTCAAGTTCAAGGCACTTAAATATCTTCCTTTACATAAAATGTAAAACACAACTTTAAAAGTGGAAGGAAAATGTACCATGCTAATTTCAAATGTGTTAGCATTTGCCTCTCATTTGTGAGAAAGTGATTTCGGTCGAATGCCAACCATCACAGTTCTTGAAAACAAGCTGTCCCTTTCCTGCAAGTGCAAGTCTAACAGAGCAAGAGCAACAGAAATTAAATCTCTGTGAAAAATTCCTGTGTACAGACAGACTCATGGTGTGATTCTAGGCACAAAACAGTATTTCTGGGTGATACCACTGCACCTTAACTTATGGTGAAGAAATACTCCATAATATCTGACACGTTCAAGGCAGTTAAATATCTTCCTTAACATAAAATGTAAAACACAACTTTTAAAGTGGTAGGAAAATGTACCATGCTATTTTCAAAAGTGTTTGCATTTGCCTCTCATTTGTGAGAAAGTGATTTCTGCTGAATGCTAACCATCACAGTTCTTGAAAACAAGCTGCCCCTTTCCTGCTAGTGCAAGTCAAACAGAGCAACAGCAACACAAATTAAATCTCTGTGAAGAATTCCTGTGTGCACACAGAATCATGGTGTGATTCTAGGCACAAAACAGTATTCCTGGGTGATACCAGTACACCTTAACTTATGGTGAAGACATACTCCATATTATCTGACATGTTCAAGGCAGTTAAATATCTTCCTTTACATAAAATGTAAAACACAACTTTTAAAGTGGTAGGAAAATGTACCATGCTATTTTCAAATGTGTTTGCATTTGCCTCTTATTTGTGAGAAAGTGATTTCTGCTGAATGCTAACCATCACAGTTCTTGAAAACAAGCGGCCCCTTTCCTGCGAGTGCAAGTCTAACAGAGTGAGAGCAACACGAATTAAATCTCTGTGAAAAATTCCTGTGTATAGACAGACTCATGGTGTGATTCTACGCACAAAACAGTATTTCTGGGTGAAACCAGTACACCTTAACTTATGGTGAAGACATACTCCATAATATCTGACATGTTCAAGGCAGTTAAATATCTTCCTTAACATAAAATGTAAAACACAACTTTTAAAGTGGTAGGAAAATGTACCATGCTAATTTCAAATGTGTTAGCATTTGCCTCTCATTTGTGACAAAGTGATTTTTGCTGAATGCTAACCATCACAGTTCTTGAAAAAAAGCTGCCCCTTTCCTGCTAGTGCAAGTCAAACAGAGCAACAACAACACAAATTAAATCTCTGAGAAGAATTCCTGTGTACAGACAGACTCATGGTGTGATTCTAGGCACAAAACAGTATTCCTGGGTGATACCAGTACACCTTAACTTATGGTGAAGACATTCTCCATAATATCTGTCATGTTCAAGGCAGTTAAATATCTTCCTTAACATAAAATGTAAAACACAACTTTTAAAGTGGTAGGAAAATGTACCATGCTATTTTCAAATGTGTTTGCATTTGCCTCTCATTTGTGTGAAAGTGATTTCTACTGAATGCTAACCATCACAGTTCTTGAAAACAAGCTGCCCCTTTCCTGCTAGTGCAAGTTAAACAGAGCAACAGCAACACAAATTAAATCTCTGTCAAAAATTTCTGTGTAAAGACAGACTCATGGTGTGAGTCTAGGCACAAAACAGTTTTTTTGGTTGATACCAGTACACCTTAACTTATGGTGAAGACATACTCCATAATATCTGACATGTTCAAGGCAATTAAATATCTTACTTAAAATAAAATGTAAAGCACAACTTTAAAAGAAGAATCACATTTCTAATATTTATATCAAAATGCGCCACATACATCCCCTCTCAAATTCACAACTCACCTTTAAAAGTAGTTAGTTGAGAAAGAAATGTGCCACTCACACAGCAGATTATCAGAGCCAGAATCTCTGAACTGTACACCTCTCAGCAGAACCAGTAAATGGCAATGTTTCCCTCTCTTTTTTCACACATATACATGTTAATTTCAAATCACAGTCATTCCCACATTTTTTCAAATGGAATAACACATTTCTATTGGTTGCAAATTTCAACCCTTTTCCAAATGATCCCTTCCCCTAACATGACTTCTGCCTGCTACCATAGCAACAGGTCATGGAACACTGGTGTGAGCAGAGAGGTCAGAAGTTCATCACACAATGTTTCTAATCCAAAGAGCAAGAGTGCTTGACTTTTCAAACCTAACAGCAAATCCAAAGTAATGTTCTGTGAGAACACATTTTTCTGAACCAATACAAAACATTTTTTTAAAAATTTAAACATACAACCTAGTTTTTAGTGTTGTATGGTCTGAAACAGCCAATGATTTCTTTTTATTTTGAAAAAAGTATGTAAGCCTCCATTTTACAACTATCTTTCTTTTCATATTGCCATTCTACTGAAAGACACCTTCTGAGTGCATCCAGATCTCCTTGGAAGATGTTCACAGTGTGGATTATAGGTCACAGCTATGTCTTCTGGAGTGAAAAGTTTGCAGAAAAAAGAGGTATTGTGAAAGATCTTGCTTTGCCAAATGTAGACATTAAATGGATTGGTCAGAGAGGGTTAAAGTGGCACCAATTAATGCCTTTGGTGAAAACCTTTCTACATCTCCCACAGCCTAACCTTATTATTGTGCACTGTGGTGGAAATGACCTAGGCACTTTAACTGGGGTAGGTCTGGAAATGCTTATTAAGGACACCTTTGTGCAATTGATGTCACTTTTCCCACAAACTGCCTTTGTATATTCTAATATATGCCAAAGGCAAAAGTGGAACTGGTCCTACCAACATTGTCCGCAGATTGACAAAGCAAGAAAGCACGTCAATAAGTCTGTTTCTGCTTTCCTCAGAGACTATGGTATGGGTTCTATATACCACAACAACTTGCGTTACAACATGCAAGGCATTTATAGAGGAGACGGTGTACATTTTAATGATGAAGGGAACAGAGTCTTCCTCTTGAACTTTAGACTCTGCATCGGTACTTACTTGTAGGTACCAAAAAACACTCAATGAACACAACTGCTCTTTTTAGAGCCAACCAACAACCAAACACTTAGGGCCCTATGTAGGTGGCCTGGCATTTACCACTTCATAAATACCGAATCATACCGATTCGGTATTTATGAAGTGGTAAATGCTATGTAGGTATTCAATCGGTAAAAATTACCGAATCGTAGAAATTCGGTAATTACCGAATCGGTATTTACCGATTCGGTAATGAGGCACACCTTCCCATTGATTGAATCAATGGGAAGGTATGCCTCATTACCGAATCGGTATGGGGGAGCACAATCAAGGGTGGCAGGGTGTCACATTGACACCCTGTTGCACCCCTGATTCCTGCATGTGTGCACATGTGGCACACATACATGCCCCAAGGGCATGTATGTCTGCCACATTGCACACTTCTAAGCGCTTGAAAATGCTTCTACAGAGCCATTCTTCATTTACCACCAACTATTAGTTGGTGGTAAATACCGACTCCACACGACACCCACACACTCCCCCTACATATCATTACAGGATTCGGTATTTACCGAATCGGTAAAATTACCGATTCGGTAATTTTACCGATTCGGTAAATTACCGAATCCTGTAATGTGCCCCCTACATTGCAAAAGCCTAAATACCGGTCGGTAACGGTATAATTACCGAAAATCGGCCGTTACCGACCGGTATTTGGCTTCCTATGAGGCCCTTAATCTTTTTTTTAAAAGATTTTTTTTTTTTTTTAAATGTTGCCGTGCGCGAACCTCGCGAATTTTTTTAAAAAATTTAAATCTTTTTTTTTGCCCTTTGGGGTTCCACTGTGACCCCCTGACAAACGCTAGGGGGTCAGGAACTCCCTACCCTGCCCCCTTTTCACGTTCTCCACCTTTCCTTTTCAGTGTGACAGACAAAATGGCGGCCGACACTTCCTGATTTCGACCGATTCGAATGTTTACAGACATATAACAACCAATCAGAATTACGCACGTGCACGTTAGGGTGCGCGCACCGTACGCTTACGGTGCGCGTACGGTGCGCGCAAATAGATATGTATATGCTTTTAAATGCTATTTTCTGAGGAACTAATGAACAGATTGACACCAGACCTGCAAAAGGCACTTCCCTGACCTGAGGACTACTTCTCTGCCAAATTTCAAGTAATTCTGTTCAGTCGTTCGGGCTGTACCTTCGACTAAAGGTCCTATGGAAAAATGCATGGGGAAAATGCGTTTTGGGACCCCCCTTTTTTCTCAGCCCCCGCTTGACGAATCACCCCAAGACTTTCAGGGTAGGAGCTGAGCGGAGCGCCCCATTAGTTTCGAATTTTTCGCGAAGATTCGTCAACCGGCGCCAAAGTTATTCAAAATAGAATTTTGAGATTTCCTATGGAAACACGGTCCTAACTATAACTATCTACTGGCGACCGCCAGTAGATTATATATATATATATATATATATATATATATATATATATATATATATATATATATATATATATATACATATATATATATATATATATATATATTCACTGAAAAAACCATAGGTTTCACACATGTTATAGTTAGCGGAAATTTTACTGATAAAAAACCAATGAAATTCCCCCGTTATAGTTAGTGCAGGCAACTATAACTCACGCGACCGCAATCCTCTGCTGATGCTAATACTGTATTTAGACACTTATTTGCCCATGTCTTCTTCCATAAATTTTTAGCTATACATATATTACAAATATTTTTTTTTCATAAAGACACATATGTCATCAGCAGAAGATTGCGGTCGCGTGAGTTATAGTTGCCTGCACTAACTATAACGGGGAAATTTCATTGGTTTTTTATCAGTAAAATTTCCGCTAACTATAACATGTGTGAAACCTATGGTTTTTTCAGTGAATTTGCAAGGTTTTTTAAATGCTAATTCGTAACTATAACGTGTGTGAAACCTATGGTTTTTTCAGTGAATTTGTACGGTTTTTTAAATGCTAAGTTACTTTACGCCATTCGTGGTGTGCGCGCCCACTTAACGCAGTTCGTTCCGTGCGCGCACGGTGCGCTTCGCGCACCGCGCGCCCACTTTACGCAGTTAGTGCCGTGCACGCACGGTGGGCACGCGGTGCGCTACGCGCACCGCGTGCCCACGTTACGCTAAATGGGCCATGTACGCACGATGCGCTTCGCGCACCGTGCGCACATGGAGGACATATGATGCACTTCGTTTTGAAAGGTAATATTTTAATTTTTCACACCTGTAATAAGCCATGCACAAATGGTGCCCGTCGGCCACCATTTGCACACGGGGTGGGGAGAATGTGGATAATTTTTTTTTTTAAATATTTTTTTACCGTACGCGTACGGTAAGCGTAATCGGCGAAATTAGCGAAAAAATAAAAATTCCGTTTTTGGCCTTGGGGGATCTTTGGGGACTCCCTCAACATGGCTAGGTGCTTTGGAGCTGTCCAAACAGCCCCTTTACATGTTTTTGTGCTTTGTATTTTAATCCACACTCTCAGTGCGAGAGAGAAAATGGCGGCCGCCGCTTCCTGGTTTCGGCCGATTCGAATGTTTACTAAGATCTAAGAGCCAATCAGAATCGCGCTCACGCACGCCACCGTACGCATACGGTAAGCGCACCGTAAGCGCACCGTAAGCTGGCTCAGATATATATATTGATTTAAAGGCTATTTTCTCAGAATCTACTGAACAGATTTACACCAAACCTACAAAAGGCACTTCCTTGACCTGAGGACTACCTCTCTGCCAAATTTCAAGAAATTCTGTTCAGCCGTTCGGGCTGTAGCTGTGTCTAAAGGTCCTATGGAAAAATGCATGGGAAAAACGCGTTTTGGGACCCCCCTTTTATCTCAGCCCCCGCTTGACGAATCCCCCCGAGACTTTCAGGGTAGGAGCGGAGCGTAGCGCCCCACCTATTTTGAAAAATTCGTGAGGATTCGTCGACCGGCGCAAAAGTTATTCAAAATAGAATGTTGCGGATTTCCTATGGAAACGTGGTCCTAACTATAACTACCTACTGGCGACCGCCAGTAGGTAATATATATATATATATATATACATATATATATATATATATATATATGTATATATATATATATTGCCTACCGGCGCTTGCCAGTAGGTAGTTATAGTTAGGACCGTGTTTCCATATGAAATCTCAAAATTCTATTTTGAATAACTTTGGCGCCGGTTGATGAATATTCACGAAATTTTCAAAACAAATGTCCCACTCTGGTCAGCTCCTGTATTGAAAGTTTCAGGATGATTTGTCAAGCGGGGTCCCGAGAAAAAAGGGGGGGACCCAAAACGTTTTTCCTTCATGTTAATTTCCACAGGAAATGTTGTTGCTGCTACAGCCCGAAACGCTGAACGGAATTTAAAAACATTTGGCAGAGAGGTAGCTCTTGGTCCAGAGTGAACTTTTTGCTTTAAATGGTGTAAATCTTTTCAGTAGTTCCTGATAAATTTAAAAATAAAGCACATCGATATCTGGTGACCGTGGAGGCTTCGTGAACCTTTCCAATCATGAGCTTCATTCTGATTGACTGCCAACACTCCAAACCAGGAAGCGTTGGCAGCCATCTTGTGACTCAGTAGAACCGAGTCACAAGAAACAAGGTTTAAAAAAGAAAAGGGAGCAGGATAGAAACACCCTGACCCTTAGGCCTGCTCAAGGGGTCCCACAGGGACCCCGTGGAACCCCCAAAACTTTTTTTTTAAACAAAAATTGGCAGGCTTCGCGCATTTGGCTGAAAATATTTTAAAAAACGAAGCGTAGGCTTCACGGCTTCATCTTCTTTAAGGCCCAGGGTGGGCCCCTGGGTGGGCCAGGTCCCGGGGGCAATACCTAATTATATAGTGGGGGCCCATGGGGGGCCCCCGTAGCCCCGGGGACCGCCATCTCCCCAGGGTTTCGTTTATCATATGTGGGGGGCACACCCCCTGCAGCTCCAAGGACCGCCACCTCCCAGGGGCTATTTTTGAAAATGGGGTGGGGGCTCCTGTCCCCCCCACACTGCCCCAGGGATTGCCACCTCCCCAGGGCATTACATTATATTAGGGCGGGGACCACCACCTCCCAAGGCTAAATGACTTAAATGCCATGGGGCCATGCAGAATTGCTTTTGGGCAAAGGGAGCTGCAAGTCAGCAGCTCCCTTTGACCAAAAGCCGGGGCATTGGGGCTACCCCCATGGTCCCTAACGTCCCCAGGGCCAAAAACGGCCCTGGAGGGGGCCACTGAGCCCCCCTCAGTTTATTTATTTTTTTAAATAGCCAAGCCCTGGAGTATGGGGTCCCCGTGGGTGAAAATTGCCCAGGAGGGGGGCAACGCAGCCTCAATCTCATAAAATAGAAAATAAAAAGCAGAAACCGGCAACTCACTGTAGGCCCCTCCTCCTCCCTGCACGACTTTGCAAACGTACCTCCTGGCGTGCTTTGGGTTGGAGTTTAAAGTCCTCGTCGCTACTGAGGGTTCCTGGGAGCCAAATAGGCCATGAGGGTCCTCCAGTAAGTCCCACACAGTGGGATTAATGAGAGGTGGTACAAGGCCACGCATCGTTTTACACCACTCTGCAAATGCTCCTCTTGGCGCACTGCTAGTGGGGTGATGAGGTCCCCTTGTGTCCTGAGGAGCTCAGGACTAAAGTGGACTTCATCCCCCAAGCAGTAGTGTGCCAGGGCACGTGTTTGCAAGTGGTGTAAAAAGGGGGTGTGGCCTCTGACCACTCTCAGCAATCCAGCTGTGTGGGGCTTTTTAGAGGTACAAGAGGGCTAGTTGGCTCCCAGGGACTCACAGGAGGCAAGGGGACTTCATCCCCCAACCAAGAGTGCGACGGGAAGTGTGTTTGCACAGTGGTGGAGAAAGGGGGTGTGGCCTGTGTCCACCTCTCAGCAATCCCATTGTGTGGGGCTTACTGGAGATAACAGGTAGGCTAGTTGACCACTAAGGACCCCCAGCAGCGAAGGGGACTTCACTCCCCATCCAAGAGCTTGCCAGGGAGCGCGTTTGCAGAGTGGTGGGTACAGGGGGCGGGACCTGCTATGAGAACTTAGCAATTCTGCTTTGAGGGAGTTACTGGAGGTAATAGGAGGGGTAGTTGACCCCCGAGGATGTTCTTGGGGGGCAACTACCCCTCCTGTTACCTCCAGTAAGTCTCACACAGTGGAATTGCTAAGAGGTCTTCAGAGGCCATGCCCCCCTTTCTCCACCACTCTGCAAACGCTCTTCATGGCACACTACGGGTTGATGGAGGAAGTTCACTTTACTCCTGAGAGACTTTGGGGGCCAAGAAGCCCTTCTGGTACCTCCTGTAAGTCCTACACAGAGGAAATCTTAAGCGCTGGTCAGAGTCACAGCCCCCTTTCTCCACCACTCTGCAAATACGACTACCAGTTAAATAAACTTTTGCAATGCAATAGGTCTCACATTTGTGAGAGTTAGAGCTATTGGTGTTGTAAATGTAAAAGGTTTCTACCAATAAATTTGGAGTGAAGTGGACGTATGTTGTGTGTAGTGAAATTATGTGGCATGTTGTGCAGTGAAATTATGTGGATAGAAAGTATGTGGTATTTAGTGCATCGGAATTATGGAGAGTGTGGTTATGGAGAGTAATTATGTGGTATGGTTGTCTGGGTTGTGGAGTGGTAAGCTCAGGTTTAGTCTTCCTTGTTTCTATAGAAGCAAAACTATAAACTCAATGAGACAAAAAAAAGAAGGAACCACTGAGGAACACTTGTGGACCTAGTCAGAGGTATGAGCAGGGCCACTGGAATTATGCGACTGTTTGGCTGCACCGACTTTCGCACAATTACACATTTTCAGCATTAGCCACATAATCTATCTATCATCTGTCTAATCTGCAGATTTGAACAAAAAAAGTCTTGTTTCTAGCTCAAACATTACCAAAAATGCAGCAACAAGTGTTACAGCATCGTGGAAGGCCCTTTGCAGACCTAGAATGGTCACCTGTTACTTATTTCTAAATATGGGTGTTAAATTGGTACTAATGGTGTGCAAGCCACTCTTGCTTCTTTCTGCGCCTCTCTTTCCTCTTCCTGCATTTCTGTTGCTTCTTTCTGTACCTTTCTTTCTTTTTCTGCACTTCTCTTGCCTCTTTCTGCACATCTCTTCTATTTTCTGCACCTCTCTTGCCTATTTATGTGCCTCTGTTGCCTCTTTCTACACCTCACTTGCTTCTTTTTGTACCCCTCTTGCCTCTTTCTGCACCTCTCTTGCTTCTTTCTGCACCCCTCATCCCTCTTTCTGCACACCTCTTCCCTCTTTCTGCACCTCTCTTGCTTCTTTCTACACTCTCTTGCTTCTTTCTGCACCCATCGTGCCTCTTTCTGCACCCTTTGTGCCACTTACTGCACCCCTTGTCTCTCTTTCTGCACCCCTCTTGCCTCTTTCTGCACCTCTGCTTCTTCTTTCTGCACTTCTCTTGCTTCTTTCTTCACCCCTCTTGCCTCTTTCTCTACCCCTCTTACCCCTTTCTGTATCTCTGTTGATTGTTTCTGCACTTCTCTTGTCTCTTTCTCCACCCCCTTTCCCTCTTTTTGCACCTCTGCTGCATCTTTCTGCTCCTCTCTGGCTTCTTTCTTCACCCCTCGTGCCCCTTTCACACCCTTCTTTCTGGACCCCTCTTGCCTTTTTTTGCACCTGTTCCTTCTTTCTCCACTTCTTTCATTTCTTTCTGCATCTCTCTTGCTTCTTTCTGCACCAACCTTGCCTCTTTCTGCACATTGTTACTTCTTTCTGCAATTCTTTTGTTTCTTTCTGCACCCTCTTGCCTGCTTCTGCACCCCTGTTGCCTCTTTCTGCACCTCTATTGCTTCTTTCTGCACTACTCATGATTCCTTCTGCACCCCTCTTCTCTCTTTCTGCACCCCTCTTGCCTCTTTATGCACCTCTCTTGCTTCTTTATGCACTTCTTTTGTTTGTTTCTGCACCTCTTTTGCTTCTTTCTGCACCCCTCTTGCCCCTTTCTCCAACCTTGTTCCCCTTTTTTATCTCTATTGCTTCTTTCTGCCCTTCTCTTACCTCTTTCTCCACCCCTCATCCCTCTTTCTGAAAATCTGTTGCTTCTTTCTACACTTCTCTTGTGTCTTTCCGTACCTCTGTCCCCTCTTTCTGCAACCCTTGTGCCTCTTTCTGCACCAATCTCCCCTCTTTCTGCACCCCTCTTACCTCTTTCTACACCTCTGTTACTTATTTCGGCACTTCTTTTGTTTCGTTCTGCAACTCTCTTGCTTCTTTCTGCACCCCTCTTGCCTCTTTCTATACCCCTCTTCCCCCTTTCTGCATCTTTGTTGCTTCTTTCTGCACTTCTCTTGCCTCTTTCGCCACCCCTCTTCCCTCGTATTGCACCACTGTTCCTTCTTTCTGCACTTCTCTTCTCTCTTTCTGTACTCCTCTCTTGCTTCTTTCTGCCCCCTCTTGCTTTTTATGCCCCCTCTTGCCTCTTTCTGCACATCTGTTCCTTCTTTCTTCACTTCTTTTGTTTCTTTCTGCACCTCTCTTGCTTCTTTCTATACCCCTCTTGCCTCTTTCTGCACCCCTCTTGCCTCTTTCTGCACCTTTGTTCCTTCTTTCTGCACTTCTTTTGTTTTTTTCTACACTTCTTGCTTCTTTCTAAACCCCTCTTGCCTCTTTCTGCACCTCTGTTCCTTCTTTATGTACTTCTTTTGTTTCTTTTTGTAGCTCTCTTGCTTCTTTCTGCACTTCTCTTGCCTCTTTCGCCACCCCTCTTCCCTCGTATTGCACCACTGTTCCTTCTTTCTGCACTTCTCTTCTCTCTTTCTGTACTCCTCTCTTGCTTCTTTCTGCCCCCTCTTCCTTTTTATGCCCCCTCTTGCCTCTTTCTGCACATCTGTTCCTTCTTTCTTCACTTCTTTTGTTTCTTTCTGCACCTCTCTTGCTTCTTTCTATACCCCTCTTGCCTCTTTCTGCACCCCTCTTGCCTCTTTCTGCACCTTTGTTCCTTCTTTCTGCACTTCTTTTGTTTTTTTCTACACTTCTTGCTTCTTTCTGCACCCCTCTTGCCTCTTTCTGCACCTCTGTTCCTTCTTTATGTACTTCTTTTGTTTCTTTTTGTAGCTCTCTTGCTTCTTTCTGCACCCCTCTTGCCTCTTTCTGCACCTCTGTTACTTCTTTCTACATTACTTTTGTTTCATTCTGCACATCTCTTGCTTCTTTCTGCACCCCTTGTGCCTCTTTCTGCACCACTCTTCCCTCTTTTTGCGTCCCTCTTGCCTCTTTCTGCACCTCTGTTGCTTCTTTCTGCACTCCTCTTGCTTCTTTCTGCACCTCTCTTGCTTCTTTCTGCAACCCATATGCCTCTTTCTGCACCCCTTCCCTCTTTCTGCACCCCTCTTGCTTCATTCTGTACCTTTGTTCCTTCTTTCTGCACTTCTTGTATATCGTTCTACAACTCTCATGCTCCTTTCTGCACCCCTCTTGCCTCTTTCTCCCCCCCTCTTCCCCCTTTCTTCATCTCTGTTGCTTCTTTCTGCACTTCTCTTGCTTTTTTCTGCATCCCTCGTGCCTCTTCCTGTACCCCTTTTCCTTCTTTCTGCACCTCTCTTGCCTGTTTCTACACTCCTTGCCTGTTTCTGCACGCGTGTTCCCTCTTTCTGTACCTCTCTTGCCTGATTCTGTAACTTTCTTGCCTTTTCCTGAAGTTCTCTTTCCTGTTTCTGCACCTCTCTTACCTCTTTCCACTCCTCTCTTGCCCCTTTCTGTACTTCTCTTGTCTCTTTCTACACTTCTGTTGCCTCTTTCTACACTTCTCTTGCCTCTTTCTGTACATTTCTTACTCTTTCTGCATCTCTCTTGTTTTTTCTACCCTTCTCTTGCTTCTTTCTGTATTTCTCTCGCCTGTTTCTATATTGAAATGGGAAGTGCAAGCTGTTAAGTTTAAAAGTCTGAGTGCTCTCGTGACTAAGGTATATGTCTACTTGTATATGTATTCTCACATGTGTTATGGATCTAAGGATGGTAGCTTAAAAAGCAGGTAGCTTCTCTTATAGGTGGTCAAATCTTGTTACTTCTGCTCTGTCATTCGGTTGTACAGGCAGACATGTGTTATGTATATAGGTGTTGTACAGCACCTCAAATGTACTATTGAATATGCATGTGCCCTGTATTAGGAGTAGAAAGAAATACATGCACCTTGTTGTACACAAATTTACAGATTATGCTGTTTGAAACATGGATATTCAAGTTTTGGTATGTTTATTTTTATGTAACATGTCACCAGGTAAAATCACCAGGTAAAAGCAGAAACACACACATGCATACCTTTACAAACTTGGTCACCTTTACAATCACTACAGTGATATGGTTAGGATTGCTGTTTTACATTTGGTAGGCCTAACATTCTGAACAGTCAAGGAATAGTAAACCTTCAAGAGAAAAGTGAGGTTTAAGACATCTTGTGAGAAAGATTAGTGATTAGGCTACTTTGAATGAGCCTGTAAAAAGGTACATGTGAAGTAGGCCTCTTTCTGCACCTTTATTGCTTCTTTCTGTACTTCTCTTGCTTCTTTCTGCACCTTTCTTACTCTTTCTGCACATGTCCTACCTATGTAGGCATATTTAGAAATCAGCATTTAAAAAATCTTAGAATTTCACTTTAAAAAACAGAGGTTTCAAGGACGTTATTAGTTAGAAATTAGCATTTAAAAAACCTTAGAAATTCACTGAAAAACCACAGGTTTCAGAGATGTTATAGTTAGTGGACATTTCACTCATACACAACCAGAGAAAATTTGGCGTTATAGTTAGTTGAGCTAACTATAGCTCACCCCCCGTAATGCACTGCTGATGACCTCACATATTGCATCACTCATGAGATGGTCAGTCATATCACTGATGACATCTCAAATGACATCACTGATGACATCGTCCATGTGATTATCTGATGCGCCTCCTCACACCCTAATATAACCTTTGATACACCCACTCCACTTGAAAACATAGACATACCAATACCAGTTAGTATACCCACTCACTGATTCCTAGGTCTACACACAAATTTACACACTCACCCATACAGTCACTCATACATGCAGTCACTCATCAATACAGCCACTATCATATGCACTTATACACTCATACAGACATTCACACACTGTCACTCACCCATAGAGTTACTCACATACCTAGTCAGTCATGCAAAGAATCAATCACACTCCCATTTACTCACCTGCACAGTTATGCACACACCATCTCACGTATTCATACAGATACTAACACATACTTACTCTCCTATACAATCACTGACACAAGCACACACTCATCCATTCAGCCACTCTCACAATCACTCACTCTAACATATAGCCACTTAAACACTCCAACAGTCACATACACTGCCTTTCACATATGTAGTTACTTACACATGTACCACTGAGACATCCATTCACTCACCAACACAGCCATGCATGCACTCACTCACCCATACAGCCCCTCACAGTTGTACTCTTGAACCCATACACTGAGTGAATCGTCTACTCACTCGGGAGAAATGCGCATGCGGGGGCGCCCGCACATGCGTGCGGAAGAAGTTAGCGAGGAAGCAGGAAGAGGGAGCCCCGGGACGCTGCAGCTCAGGTAAGTAATTTTCTTTACTTTTAACATTGTAAGTAATTTTAAAATGAGGGTGGGAGGGAGGCGGGTGGCGCGTAGTGGGGCTACGCGGAGTGTGCAGGTGTGCGTAGATTTGGCCCCACTCCGTGATGCTCCGCGTGGCCCCACTATGCCCACTACGCCCAGGGTTATTTGAGATGTCATTAGTGATGTCCCTGACCATGTCATGAGTGATGTAATATGTGAGATCATAAGCAGTGCATTGCGGGAGGCGCACGTTATAGTTAACTCAGATGACAATAACTGCTGAATTTCACTGGTTTTGTATAAGTGAAACCTAAGCCTAACTATAACATCCCTGTAACCTTTGATTTTTTCAGTGAATTTCTAAGGTTTTTTTAATTCAATTTCCTAACTATAATGTCCCTGTAACCTTTGGTTTTTTCAGTGAATTTTTTAAGTAGTAATGGCGTTAGCAGAGTGGTGGAGAAATGGGACGGGCCTCATCCCAGCACTCAAGAATCCTGCTGTGTAGAGTTTACAGAAAGTACCAGGAAGGCTTCTTGGCCCCAAAGGTACCTCAGCATCCAAGAGAACTTCATTCCCCAATGAGTAATGCACCAGGAGACAAGTTTGCAGAGTGGTGGAGAAAAGGGGCAGGGCCTCCAAAGAACTCTTAGCAATCCTGCTGTGTGGGACAACTAGTAGTGCACCAGGAGGCATATTTGTAAAGTGGTAGAGAAAGGGGGTGGGCCTCGAAGACCTATAAGCTATTCCACAGTGTGGGTCTTACTGAAGGTAACAGGAGGGGTGATGAAGTCCTTTTCGCTCCAGAGCTAGATGCAAGGGTGTGTGTTCCATTTTGAAATGAGCTAGCTTGTTTCAAAATGGAACACACCCTCTCACAGCTGTTCCACCTTTTGTAGTTAACACGGACTACAAAAATGACTATGCCCTTTGCAGTAAGTCTTTCCTGACTTTGGAAGGAGACATCGCGTTCCTGCTTCCATACATATCATGGTGTGAAAACATCGATTCATCTACTCTGGCCCACCGTATTTGAGTGTGATCGGATGATTTGTTGCATGTGGACATATTTTGGAAGTCCGATACAGACCACTATGACTTGGTAATCTCTAATCAACAAAAACTGAACACGGGGCAATCCGTTTGTCCTCTCTACGGCAATATTCTTAGGCTGCTCATATTTCATATTTACAGACATCTTGGCCTCATATAACAAAGAGCGCCTCACTTATGCCCAGAAGAAGTCCAATCTCTTTGGGCGAAACACTTTGGCTGATCGACTTGAAAAAGTTTTTTGATATGTCTAATAAATTATTACTAAATAAAAAGGCTAATGTAAAGAACAAAAATAACACCAAACAACCTCGGGTCTATGTTTACATTAGACAATGTACATGAAATAGTAGAAGGACTAGAGTTACTGAAAATCCCCCCATAAAAAGGGGGATGATCCCTTTAAGGACAAAAACCCTCACCCACCATAGGTGGCATGCTTCATCATATGGGTTTCTCCTCCCAGTAGGAAACCTAGTCCTACTGAGGGCTACAACTCCCTCACTGTGAGGTAGGAGCTCAGGGATGTTTTGTTAAGATGGTCACAAACTATCTAGAATGCTAAAATCCCATATGTGAATTTATTTTTATTTTTTTGCAGAGTTTTAAATAGTGCGAACTTGACCTGAATCCGAATCGGGTATCAGAGCGCTTTACATAGCACCAGTTACGTTACATGAGGACACACATTCATTTTTTTTTTTGTTAGGCACGGGGGGATTAAGTGATTTGCCCAGAATCACAGGATGTTCAGAATGATAGGTGTGGTGAGAGTGCAGCGCACTAAAGCGTGATAGTGAATGTGTGTGATGGTGGGATAAAACTACCCAGTGGATGCAATAAGAAATCTTTATTGACTTGCTCTCACTGGTAGGATTAAAAAAGCAGTGCAAAGAGTAGTATTGATGTAAAACTACTCAATGAATATAGGTCAACATGTTTCAGCCTTCTAATGATCAATATAATGTATCCAGGCTTTCTTCAGGACCAAGATGAATCAGAAATTGCTGCTGCTCAGACAAAGTGATAAAAATAGTGAAAAGATAATACAACACCAGTAATCCTATATGCTGATGTCAGGCATTACTGGGGATATCTGTAAAGGTGAGAGAAAACAAGACAAGATGCAACAAGTCAAACACCAATCTTTCATTTACCATGTTGTGCATATAGTGCTATAAGGTAAAGCTTTCAACCTTAAATAGCAACTCCTCTTGCATTATTTTAGAGAAAATACACTTGCCCATATAGTTAGGATAAGTAGCCTCACCTCTACCTGGCAACAGCTCAGGGAAAGGGGCCCGCTCTGTAAAGAACAGAATCACGTGTCACACTTTTCATCTATACATGTGGGCACTGATCTCAGTTTTACTGTGTGTGTGCAGGACAACAGACCATACAGGACAGCACGTGTAGGGAGCTTCTAGACCTTTAAAAACATATTTATATCTATTTATCTGGCTGCTAGCTCCAAAAAATGAAAGCTCATAACTAACCATGAAAGATATTCATGTCTGTACAGATGGCACTACTTACAATACATGCCAATATTGGCCAGCAGTAAAACGCTGCTTTACCACATACCAGCTGTATCTTGAATCTTGGATCAATCTAATTCGGCCATCCTATTAAGGTAAAAGCCATGAGTACATGACCATAGGGAGCCTGAATAGGTCAATATCTTAACTTCGTAAACATTCACTCATGAGCCAGCGAAGTGAATGCATACCGCTATCATAGACAACCGTCGACATGTGAGAGTGTTGGTTAACGGAGGCAAAACAGTATGAACTAAAATAATGGCAGAAAACGTCAGGTATCGAAGCAAACAAATATGTTGGAAAGCCACTTTCAAACACCCAAAACACATGCCATTTCTTAAACCAAAAAGGATTGGTTACAGTCACCACTCACCTCTCTGTCGGTACCCCGTCTGGGTACAGGAGCTGCAACCGGAGGTACCGACCGGAGGGGAAGCCCGCCTTTAATTAATGATAGCGTTAGTCTAACAACATTGCTCGGCATTGAATGACCCGTAGGTGTCCAACCAACATGCCTGGGCACTGCCGTAAAAAGTCAGCCCTGCGCATGCGTCGAAACTAGAAGACTATACCGAGTGAAAAGTATACGTCACTAACGTTCTGGGCATAAGTGCAGGGAGGAATGTTCGTTCCATTCACAAGTGTTTTTGAATGGAATAACTTTATCGAGTCACACGCTAATGTTGTAATACTAGAACACCAGAGCAATGGTAAAGGTGTAAATTTATCAAGGGCACAATCGCCACATAATGTACTAAAATACCTTAGTGGGAAAAAGCATACTGCCCAAAGATTAGTGATGCGCAGATGTACAACGGATGGAACAATCAATGCGCAATAATTATACCATCCAGGGATCAATTCTTAGAGATCACCATATATTGTTAAGACAGCCTACATAATGTAAGATGGTAAACTGAATGTAAATGGACAAAAGACAGGTGGAGTTATGTGTAAATGTTTCAAGGAAACACAAAACCTAATATTTCAAAGGTGTTACTGGACAAAACCATGCCCTGATCGTGAAATGGACCCAACCAGTGTCTCCAGAAATGTACTGCATAATTACTAAATGTTGTTATAGAGCCAGCCAGGGGACATCGTCATTCAGTCCTATGGTGTCACTCTTTATTCTAAACACCCAACGTTGTTCTCGTCTGAAAAGGAATTTAGATACATCAGTTATGTGCGCCGGAATCCATGGTTGTTCTAAAACTGTCCATCGGAGGTCATCAGCAGAGTGATTCATATCAAGAAAATGGTTTGTCAACTTAGTTGACCTCTTCTTACACCGAATGGAACTCTTGTGTTCCAGTATCCTTATCCTGATCTTACAAGTTGTCATACCCACGTAGCGAAGACCACATGGGCACCAGATCAGGTAGATCAATCTTTCACTGTTGCAATTTGTGTGTTTCGTTAATGACCAAGGTCTGTCCATGCCAATATCAATTTCTGTTGTTTTCTCAGTTTGTGGGCAGACGGCATAAGTCCCGCAAAGAAAATGATCCTTAACAGGGGGTAAATCCCACAGGGCTTCTTGTCCATCAGTCTTTTTCTGTCTCGGACGGGTATGTACTAATTGGTCTTTGATATTAGCACTCCTCTTAAAGGCAAACATGGGAAGAGGCAATCTTTCTTTTCCAATGTTCAGTATTTTCCAATGGTTAATAATACTTTTTTTAATCTGGTTAGAATAACCACAAAACGTGTTAACGAATGTCAACCTTGAATTTGCTTCTTTTGGTTGGTGGATTTCAATCAGAGCCCCTCTATTATTATTAGCCGATCTTTTTCTGGATTTTTGTTTTGTGGTCACCGGATACTTTTTCTTTTTCAGATGGTTTGTAAGAGTGCTGGCATGCTTCTTGTATTTCTCAATAGAGGAACAGTTTCTCCTAATCCTGAAAAATTGCATGAAGGACAAATTCTCATAGAGAGCTTTTAGATGATAACTTTGACATGAAAGCAATGAATTACACGCCATTGGCTTTTTATATAGTTCAGTGCCTAAACCACCACCCTCAGGAAAGATCCGAACATCAAGGAAGGATAAACTGTCCTTGGAGAATTCAAAAGTAAATCGTAGGAAGTCATTGCTCTCATTGAGCCATAAATGGAAAGATTTAATGGTTTCAGGAGGGCCTCTCCATTTAATGAAAACGTCATTGAAGTAACGTTTCCAGACACGAATGTGTCTGTTGAAGAGATTGTGTTCTTGTAAAACCACAGTTTGTTTGAATTGATGGACATAGAGGTTGGCCAGGCTTGGGGCAAAAACGCTGCCCATAGATGTGCCTGATGTTTGCAGGTGTAGGTCATCCTCGAACTTGAAGATATTTTCTTTCATGGCTTTGCAGGCACATGACATGATAAATTGTATAGGTGTAATGCTGTCAACAGGGTGAGATTCGAGCAAAAGCTGTATGGTGGTTAGAGTCTCATCCTGAGGTATGCACGTATACAAAGACTCTACGTCAAACAAGACAAGATAGTCTTGGTCTCTATCAAACAAAGTCTCAGCCAAAAGGCGAAAAAAAGTCCATTGTGTCTTGTAGGAAAGTGGGCATCTTAAGTACCAATGGGCGTAGAAAATAGTCAGCGAAAGTTGACAAGGACTCGAGTATTGATCCTATGCCCGAAATTACGGGCCTCCCTGGTGGTGGTCGCTTTTCCTTATGTATGTTGGGCAATACATAGAAATACAAATAGTGGGAAAAGATGTCTCCAGATAGGATGCTTCATGGTCTGTAATCCAGCCGTTTTCTTTAGCCTGGTCTACCATCTTCTTGATCTCACCAGAGAGACGTTTGGTAGGGTCCATCTTAAGTGGTCTATACGATCTCCTGTCCCCAAGTTGACACAGGCACTCTGCTCTATACGCCGAGAACTTATCTAAAACATTTAATTAAAAAAGGAACAAAATGATGGGGTTCATTTTATCATAGAAATTATGGTTAGTGCTGTAGAAAGAAAGATTTGGACATGTTTCAAGTGTGATCTCAAATATCTTCCTGTTATATTTCAACAGGAGCAGCCTGTCAGTTGATGCCTTTGTGTTCTACTGCAGCTTCCCAGAGTGTTCTAAAGAACAACTAGAGCGCTAACAGTCTTACTTATGACAAAATGATGGCACACCTGAAGCCATCTTGATTGGAATAAACTGGTAACTCTTAAAACATTTAATTTAAAAAGGGACAAAATGAGGGGGTTTATTTTGCCATAGAAATTATGGTTAGTGCTGTAGAAAGAGAAATGAGGACTTGTTTTAAGTGAGATCTCAAATATCTTCCTTTTATATTTCAACAGGAGCAGCCTGTCATTTGATGCCTTTGTGTTCTACTGCAGCTTCCCAGAGTGTTCTAAAGAACAACTAGAGAGCTAACAGTCTTACTTATGACAAAATTATGGCACACCTAAAGCCATCTTGATTGAAATAGACTGGTAAGACTTAAAACATTTAATTTAAAAAGGAACAAAATGAGGGGGTTCATTTTGCCATAGAAATTATGGTTAGTACTGCCGAATTTCTTTTTAGGGCATGTTTTAAGTGAGATCTCAAATCCTCTTCTAGTTCATTGGAAAATTCTGACACGCAGACTGAAACAATCACTTTCAATACCAGCAGTAGACTTCCAGTTAACTCCCTGGTGAGCAGTAGCTTTACTACAGTGAACTAATGAACAACTAGAGTGCTAACATTCTGAATTTATGGCAAATGTGTGACACATCTGAATGCCTTCTTGATGGAATCAAAGTAAAAAACTGAAAGCATTTCCTGCTGAGGAGACTGCAGTAAATGAGGAAATTAGGAAACTTCATACTAAATAAGTCTCCCTAGATGGCCATCAGAGAAAAAAGAGCCCAAATGTAGCACAAATATCACCCAGATGAAGCCCACATATAGCCCAATGACAGAAGTGTGCAAAACACTTTTTATTTTTAGTTTTTCTGCAGTTTTATATAGTGCAGAATGGACAGGTATTGGAGCGTTACATCTTACTTGGACCCCTTATTGCGTATTTTGCACGAAGTACATGAGATTGATCTTGCGAAACATTGAACTTTACTATTCTGTTAGCCTGAAGTTGCTCTGAAACCGGGCTTTGTAACATCCGTTTTTACCTACTGGTTGTAGTTAATTCTCACCGTATTGTATTAGGAAAGAGGATTTACTGTTTTTATGTACACTTTTATGATCTGTGTTTCTAAATCAGATCAAATAAAGTTTGATGAATTCTATGTCTAATATTGTGACGTCCCTGCCGCTTCCTCTTTCTTCGCTGCTCAGCAGTTAAGTGCATTCCTTACATTCTTGACTTAATCTGACGTTGTTGCTGTTTGTATAGCAGTGCACATTATTAGCATTATTGCCTTGGTGTTGTTTCATATTCCCTGCGCAGCAGGCTCTTGCCCGAGAGCGTTCTCCCCCTCGCAGTTTTGTTCAGTGTTGTCACTGACCATGTCATGAGTGATGTAATATGTGACTTCATCAGCAGTGCATTGCGGGGGCGCGAGTTATAGTTAGCTGAACTAACTATAACGGGTGAATTTCTAGGGTTTTTTATGAGGGAAATGTCCAGCTAACTATAACTCCCCTGAAACCTATGGTTTTTTCAGTGAATTTCTAAGGTTTTTTAAATGCCAATTCGTAACTATAACGTGCATGAAACCTATGGTTTTTTCAGTGAATTTCAAAGGTTTTTTAAATGCTAATTCCTATCTATAACTTATCTCTAAAGCTATGATGTTTAATGATTTTCATTGAATTTCTAAATTTGTCTATTTCAGTGTGTCAATTCCTTTAATTATGTTTTTTTTTTAAATACTTTTTTATCACCATTTTTTAACTTATTTTTTCAATTAATTCTTTTAAAAATTTAAAAATATTATTTGTTTTTAATGTTTTTTTTTAAAAATTGTAAAAAAAATTAAAATATTTTGTTAGATTTTTTAAAATATTTTTTAAACTATATTTTCAATACTTTATTATTATTTTTTTTCTCCATTTTTTGCGGGATTCGCGCACCGTATGCACACCGTTCTCGATCCCTGCGCGAAAGCATCCACGTTCGGTATCCATTGGGTACATGTTTGGTGCGCGATTGCAATGCGACCGGTACGCGTCTCCAAGCCTATACGCGACACGTACGATGCACGTCATGCGACGCTTGCGCGCTTCCGTGATACATCATGTGCATGTATGACACGGTGGGTGCGCGAATCCCTCGAAATATTTTACATTTAAAAAAACATATATATATTTATTTCATGTGAATATTAATTGAAGACAAACTCTCAACTACTCATAAAAGTAATATATTTTTACTTCTAACCCTATATTCCTTTTAAATTCAATTGCGCGGATGCGCGCTGGGTACGTGCTGTCTATGCGCACGGTGCGTGGATCCCATGTGACCTGAAAAAGAGATTTGATTGGTTCACTACACTTCCTATTCTAACTATTGTAAGACCCCTCCCATTTCAATCATTCTTCTTTGACCTTCTTTGGAGGAGCATCTCTCTGCAGAGAAGAACGTTTTTGGGGAGATTTCCACAGCTGCCATTCTTTTCATTGTAAAGAAAATGGCTTCTGGACAGCAAGCACCATCTGATTCAGAACATTCCTCAGATGATGGGTTTCTTCCAGAAGCTCCACGCCCTCAACGATATACTTCAGTGGTATGGAAATTTTTTACCTTTCCTGAAGGAGAAACAAAGACAAATGCAACTAAGGTGACGTGCAAAACTTGCCAGAGTGTTCTATCAAGAGGAGATTCAACTAAAAAATACTCTTGCGGGACCGCAAGTATGATGAAACACCTCAGGACTCTCCACCCCATCAACCTGGCAAGGGAAGAATGGAGAAAAATGCGTCACAACCCTCCGCCAGCAGTGGTAAGTACATCTAAAGCACCGCCGACTGTTGTTCACCCGGACATACGTCCCGAATTTGGACAACTTAAAATTAGTTGCATTATATGCAACAAACTGCTGTGTTATGGTGAGCAGTCCATTGAGCTTATCTGCAGGCCGCAGAGAAACCATCAGTGTTATTTATTTTATTTGTTTCCTAAAGTTCACTATTTTGTTCATCATGTTCCCTTTTTTTGTTTAAAAAAAATCACAAAATCGTTGAAAAAAGCACAAAAAAAAAAAGAACTAACTTCTCTGTTTAAAAAAGAGCTATATTTGTATGTTAGTGTGTGAAAGTTTAGATGAATGTATGTATAGTGTGTTATTGACTGAAAGAATGCACTAGTAACGTATGATGAATGTATAAGTGCAGAACTATGAGGAAGTGCTGCAGCATCACACAGTAACCTCTGCAGTGTGCTGTAGTACTTCCGAAGCACAGAGATGCAACATATGTATATAAATATGTTGCAAATCTATGCTTCTCTCTGCACGGCTGCTTAAACTGCAGCCATGTGGTGACACAGGCACACTTGCACCATGGTGCAAGGATATCTGTGTCATGTGGTGTTTGTTTTTTGTGCAGGAAGACACACCTTCCTGCACAAAAACAATCAGAAAACTCATTTTTCTCCTTCAATGTATGCTGAACATTTTAGCATGCATTGAAGATTAAAAAATGAGGAGAAATGAAAACAATTCTCCTTGTTGTGGTTTCCTAAACCAATAGGGGAATGGTGCAGCATTCACACACATATCGAGATTTATGATTTATGATAAATCTGGAGATGTGTCTTGTTCTATGAGTATTCAGTGCAATTACGCTCAACAACACTTATAGAACACCCTTTCAACGCAAAGTGGTGTGTATGATGAGGTTGTATTTACATGGAGTAGACAAAGTACACAGAGTGCCTTTTCCTCTCTTTGTAAATATGAAAGAGTGTCTTGCGCAATAACTGTTACAAAAAGTAACATATTTCAGTTTTTAAAGTTGCTTGCAAATGATAGAAGGTAAGCACAGAGTTTTGTCTGCAAAGATGCTCAAAGAAGAATGATTGAAATGATTGTGGTCCTTCAATAGGTACAATGGGAAATATTATGAACCACTCAAATCTGTGTTTTTGGAGGTCACATGACACAGAGAGATTTCAAAACTACATAGGTATAAACAGTGTTTTTGTAATGTAAATTGAGGTAAATTGCTTATTTTAGAATTAGGATCTGTGAAAGAAAAGAAAAAATAGTTATAACATGTAATAATACATGTTTTACAACACATCATAATTTCAACAAAGTAATTTGTTTGCCTTTTTTGCTGTTCTCAGAATATATTGAATTTCACTAGAAATGGTGATTTCAATCGTACTCATCACTTAACAGCGGGCAAAAAAAAACAATCAAAAAGATTGTTTAAAAAAACAACAACATGCTATGCTTAGTAAAATACCAGAAAATACAAATCACACATATATGAAATGCTTATCGCTAACAAAATTTTATAACTTTAACTTATAAAAACTGTAAATTTTGTTGCTTTAAAATATTCACCGAGTCAATGAGCACGAAAAAGTCCATAATTCAAACATATACCTTTCCTTGAGGCCAAATGATATTTTTGCACTCCTTTTTATGTAAATTGTCCAATGGTAATCCTATTAAATTATAATATTAAATTCCTCAGAGAGTGAATTATCTTCCTAAAACTTTGACTTTAAAAATATTAGGTAGGAATTTGGTAATTCCCTAGGCAAACGTTGTTTGAAAACCAACTGGGAATCATTACAAAGTGTCCAGCCTTTGTCACATTTTAGATAGGCAGTGTAATGTCCAGATGTTGTGGAAGGACCATCATGGAAAATTATTGCAATTGCTACAAAAGTCCTTCCTGATATTGATAGTTGTGTTGCTACAAATTGCTTTATTAAAGTATCCAATTTTCTTCCATCAGCTGTACAACGTTGCATCATTAAAATTATGTATTGTCCATATTTTGTTAAAAATAATGTGGATAACATTTCTGATTTACATTGGCTACACTCCATGTTTTGATTTGCACCTTTAACTAATTTATTGAAAGACACTGATTTACAGTCTGGTAATGTTAAATACAGAAATCTTTCAGTGTCTACATTAGTGGTACATGTATACATGAAATTTTCACAATGATGTTCCCATTTGTAAGAAAGGCCAAAAATATTTTCTATTTCTACACCTTCATTTTCAAAAATGGAAAGCATATATACATTAAAAATTCCTGAGCATCTTGTTGGATATTTTGTGTAAATTGCGTAGAACCAGAACACACATCCAAAAGATTACGAACTTCTGAAAGATTGTATTTTACTTGTATCTGTTGTCAATTTTTCATAAACAGAATACAACAGAGAACAAAATCTTTTTTGCTGATTCTGCATAATTTGTTCTTGCAAACCTTCTAGATAAAAAACAACATTGACCACTACATTAGCATAGCAGTTGACACCTGAACTATTTTCAAACTGATAACCAACAATCTCTTCAATAGTGTCCTTTTTCTTTTTACTTGCAATCACAACATTATCTTCTTCTTTTCTCTTCTCTACACCTTCAGAACAGATATTCTCAAACCTTCTTTTTCGACCAACCACACGCTTTTCAAATACAGGATATTGAACTAAATTTGGAGCATACACCCTTCTTAACCTATTATACTCTTTTACACAGTTTGCATCTGCAGTAACCTTTGTCTCATCAAAATCAATCAAAAACAAACCAGATAATTTTCTGACTCGCGACAAAGCAATATATGCCATACCCTCTTTAAATACGGTAGATCCAATGTTCACCAATGCACTGTCTACACTTAATCCTTGAGATTTATGAATAGTCACTGCATATGCCAGAGAAAATGGAAATTGTTTCCTACGGACATATAAATCTTTAACAAGCAAAAAACTAACTGAACAACGACTAATTTCTTTAACTTCTTCAATCTGATCAAATTTAATTTTTAAAAATTCAATTCCTTCTTTTTTTGATAATTAACAAAATCCACCACTTTACCATTGCTCCATTAACTAAACCTTTTTCTACATCCAAATTACGCCTTAAAATTACCCAACAGTTTACGCATGCATATAGTGTCTTTTCTAAACCAGCTGTTTTAGATATTTTTTTTCTAAAGAATCCAGTTTTGTTTTCAACTTTCTAGTCAAAATAATAGTGATTCCTTCATGCTCTATTTTATCGATGGCTTCCATTTTTATAATTTCTTCATTTTCCAGTTTCAATAGTTCTTTGTTGAATATGGAACACTCGCGCAGTGTTGGCATTAAGCAGATCACTGATTTATTTTCTGCAATTTTCATGTACACTTTCTCAGGAAGTACATTTTCAGTTGGAAAAAAATTGCAAAGTAATCGACTCTCCAAAGCTTGTTTGCTATGTTCTGTCAGAATTCCAATTCTTATATCTTGAAGAATACTTCCATATTCAGCATCATTTGCCTGTCGCATATTTGTTGTCAGTTCTTTGTATTCAAAATAAGTCCAAATGTTCATGTTACCAACACTACCAAGAGACTTTCTGGTATCTTCATGTGCAAGTGTTTTAAATACCGGTTGTCCTTTTACCGGAGTCAGTTGCAGTAGATCTGCAAAAACTATGACGTGTTTTCCTCCAAATAACACTTCATACTCTGTTTTAAGAATTTGCTGCATTCTTAAATGCACAAAGGCAAGCATCAAGTTTGAGACCATGCTTACCTCATCAATAATGAGAAGTTTCATTTTCTTAAGGACTCTTGAAACTTCATAACAAGCTTCTCCAGATAGCTTGTGGTATTCCAATTTGTTCTCATGCTCTACTGGTAGCATTAGTAAACAATGTAAAGTAATTCCTTTAATGTTATGTGCTGCCAACCCAGTTGGAGCAGTGACAACACAAGACAAATGCAACTCAGTTGTTTTCTGCAGATAACTTGTAATTACTTTAATTAAGAAACTTTTTCCTGTTCCAGCTTGACCACTCACATACATTTAGATAGGTTGAAATGATGTACATGAGCACCCTTTCTTTTCATGAAGTAATCCATGGTCAATCTCCTCTTTCACTTGTTGATATATTTGTTTCTGTTCAACATTTAGTTGTCCTTCCAAGTTTCCTAAGAGTATTACATCTTCTTGAGCTTGATACATTGCTGTTTCCACTTCATTCATGGCAGTCGATGCTTCATTTTCAACAATTGGTTGTCCTAGTGGATCTTGACTCAGTGCAGCAGAACTTTGACTGTCTTGAGAACTGTCTCTAGCAATCTCAGCTGCAATTGTAGCTTCTTGATCAATTTCATCATTCAACATTTTCACATAATTTGCAAAAGCACTGCATTGTATGGTATCTTTACAAGCATTAAATGAATCTTCATAGCTCTGAAAATCTCCAAGTAATTCCAGTTCTGAACGCCACGGTTTGAACATTTGCAAAAGGGCTAAATAGTAAAATTCCCTTTTGTCAGCAGTGTCGCAACTCAGTTTCCTGTGATTAATTAAATTTCCTTTCCTTTGTTTGACCAGACATCCTTCAGAACCAATCACTGCATATTTTCCATCATTGATGTTCTCTGAAGTATTCCGTTTAAAAGTGTAGTTTTGCAGCACTTCATAGAGACACATGTTCTCAAGATGATGACTTCTGTTTGGGTAATATGTGTCCAACATATTTGTTTTCAAAATATCTGTACTTTCTGGTTCTTTTTTTGCTAAATATTCAATTTCTTGAACAGATTTCAGTACCCGATTTCGCATTCCTGCAAGACCTAGACTCACCCAAATGATTCTTCTACTTTTGGAATATAGACTTGCAGATGATAACCGATCTGAAAATTCATATGCTCCAATTTCACGATGCGATAACATCTTCAAACTGAAACTGTATAATTTCTTACTTATAGTCTTCTCGTGAGAAATCTCTTCCCACATTTCTTTCAATTCCGTCTTTTCTGATTTAGTAATGTAGGACGTTACATATCGAGCAATAGCAATGGAATTGTCCGCAACATACTGAATATACATGTTAGCGTTCCACATGGATAAAATAACTGGATTGTAGTAATTTATGTATTTTGATTCTTCGCTTCTTCTTAAGTTGTAGGTATTTTTTGGAGACTTTCTGGTGATGGTATGTCACATAGCTGACATGAAACTGTTCACTCTTCCTTTGGATAATACAGGACGCGGAAATCCAAAACGACATTTGGTATAGAACTTATCCTTTGACTTGTACTTCCGTCAACAGTATTTTCCACACCTATGGCTTTGGAATCGTAAGACTTGTTGTTTTAAGTTTTTATCTTCTCTGCTATTGGGTACAGCACATGTGGCATAATCTTCAATGAAAGACAAAACTGTTTCATCTGAATCTGTTCCATATTTGGGGGCGTCCTTGATCCATAACACCATATGTATATGAGGAGCACCTCTTGCTTGGTACTCCTTTCGCCAAAAGAAATCCACAACTTCTCCAACAGGAGGATTCTTTTTATTGCAGATGAAAGACATCATAGCTTCAAATCTATGATTGAAATATCTGCATACATTAACAGGATCCAAAGAGCACAATTCTCCAGGTGTCTTGTATTCAATATTTTTTATATTGGAATTTGCCTCTCGAAGAAATTCAAGTAAATCATCCGAAACATACTCAGCACAGCTTAGTGGAACAAACCATGTAGGAGTTCCCAAGTTCCGTAGCATACATTTCAGTTCTCCATGACGACGGTACCAATATTCATTAGTCCCACGCTGACATGCCATCAGATTAATCAACTGAGATTCTAAATGATCATCTCTTTGATGCACTTTATCCATAAAATCCTTTGCAGTTACATTTTGCAGATGCATTCCATTTTTTTAAATGTGATTTACTGCATATGAAAGTCCAGACAAGTCACTTTCAAACAGAAGATGAAACATATAAGGGATACATTGTCGAAATCTTGGATCTTCTGCATATAATCTTGTTGTCCGATATTCTGATGCAGGAATCTGCACAGGACGTTCATCATATCGTCCACCTTTTCCTGTTGGAAACAACTGCGGGAAACAACGAGCTTCCAAGCTCTATTCCCATACACTCATGGGACTTCCTCTTGCTTTTTTCATTTGGAACAACTCAATCGTATTCCCCATCACCTCTTTGGAATGAAGTGGATGTACACTGTAATGTTCATAGATTTCTTCACATCTGGACATGTCCACTTTTTCAATTTGTCCACTTAATGTTTCAGTATCTTCTGCTAAATCTATTTCTTCTTTTCCTACAAACACATTTCTATAGTACTCATTATTTTTTATCAGATACAATGATGCCTTTTGCACTTTTCTAACATCCACTAACTCTTGCCAGATTTTCCTATTTTTAGTAGGAACACCATTAACTAGAATGACTAGTGGTTAATTTTCTGCATGCTCTACACCAATAGTTTCAATATTTTTCTTTAAATCTAACGGTAAATACACAACTCTTCCTTTCAATCCTCTTTGTAACTCTGATGGAGGTAATTTACCTGTTTTAGGCTCCATATGAACAATAGCCTGAAACGGGTGCACACATTGAATGAGAATAGACTTATACGTATTTAAATCTATCAGCTCTGGAGGAATAGCAACCAACTCTAGATTATTATGAACAGCTCTAGCAGGCATTTTATTCTCATCTAATTTGTTATAACAATATTTGCAAATACGCTGCTCAGATCCCAAATCAAAACAATCCTCTACCAACAAATAAGTTGCAAATTCCTTCCATTTATCATTATCTTCTATTTCAATATTTAAATACAGATTGACACCCTTAGTCTGATTTTTATCGTGACTTCACCGACAACAAATACAAGAGACATTTGGTCTTTCATCTGAAATTGTCTTAAACTTTGTGATTTCATCCTCAAAATTGTTTGTAATCACGGGTTCTACATTGTCTTCAACATTATTTTCTACTAATGTGTCAGTTTCTGCACTCTCTTGCTGAGGACCAAAGTAACAAAACTCAATAGCATCACAAACCTTCTTCACATCTGATACTGACCCACGCAAAAGAGCACTGTTCAACTAATTTAACTTTAGTGCTGGACTTTTTGCATAATACAATCTTCTCACTAACTTCCGCATTTGAATATGATGTACTGCCAACATCCTGAAATGGTGAAAAACACTTTGACAAACTTTCCTAGAAAGACGAGCCAGAGAATTACCTTGCAAACCAGTATTTTTTCCCACTCTGCAAGGGACTAGTTCTTGCAACACCTTAATCTTTTGCTTAACACTTTTTTTACTATATGCTAGTAAAAACTACATAATTTATCAATAGATTCTTGTCGTACACTACAAATACTACTGCAATCCCAAGTGTACACAGGGTGTTTAGGACGTCTCCCTAGAACTTCATCAGCTATCACTTCTTCTGCATTTCTTTCAACCATTTTCTCTTTGTCAATGGGACAACCATCTCTAACCTCATAACCTCGACCACTGGTGTTAACTGCATACAATAATTTTTTGATCTGTAAATAAATCTCTTCATTAAAGAAAGACTCTGAACTGGAACTACGTTTCCATTCTCCCCCAAAAAATCACAATTTTTTTCTATTAATTACTCTTTTCCTCCTAATTTTGGCCTTCATTAAATGGATTGGTTTATCTAGTGATCAAATTCTGTTTAATACTAAAATGAATAGTTTCCTTTTTACTTCAAAAGCCTTTTCAACAATGGTTTCAATATACTTCTTCTTTTTATAAAATAGAGCTCTCTTTTTATATTTCTTCACATCTTTCAGCAAATTATGTACTACTCTCTTGTAAAATACTTTTTTGCGTAATTCCTTATACTGATTTTGCCTTATTTTACCATACTTTGTCTCCTTTGACTGTCCATTTGCTTTTTTGCTTTTTCTCTTATTTTGAATTTTTTATCTAGCATTCTCAGAGGTTTCAGCATTTTGTACATTCTGTTTGGTCCTACAAACATTTTTAATAAATTGCTTTGTGATCTTACCAGAAGATTTTTGTCTTTTTAGCCACATTATCTTGTTCATTCAATACTTGTGTTTGATGTTTCTTCAAGTAATTCTCCTGTCTCGGTTCTTTTCTTTTTCTTTTTTTTTCTGGCATGATTTCTCTATTTTAACGGTGAAAAACAGTATCTGTAAAAAAGAATCACAAATAAATGTATATTAATAACTTTCACATTTATACTATTCTATTACTGTACAAACACATTTTATATAAATACTGACTAAGAAACTATAGCCCTGAAGCACAAGTGTGACGATGATTAAAACACTACATGCATAGTGCATACTACTTTGAAGCAGGTCATGCCCTAAAGCCTTCCTCACTAAAAGACTACATGCTAACTGACTGAATGATTACAGTACTATAAGGAGAAACAGTGGGTGAGTGACAGGGTGTTTGCTATAAGTGTATGGATACTGACTTGGAGATTGATGGTGTGAAAGACAAGTGTGTAGGTGATTACAGACCTACATAGCATAGTGGATACGTGTTTGAATCCATCCATATGTTAAGGCCTGTTTCAGTCCAATAGTACTTGGATACTGACTGAATGTTTTGAGTATTGCAAGGAGAGTGCCAGGATGAATTTATAAGTATTTGTATTTTGGTGCAGTAAATACATTAGTACATGGTGCTGAATAAGTCACTGGAGAAGTATTAGGGGAGTGACAGGGTGCTTGCGGAAACTGTATGACTACTGTCTGGGATATTGAAGGTGTGAAACTCAAGTGTGTAGCTGGCTACAGACCTACATGCATAGTGGATAGACATTTGAAACAGTCCATAGAGTAACACTCGGAGCACTGCAAAACTACCTGAGTACTGACTGAATCATTAGAGTACTACAAACAGAGTGACTGGGTGAATCTTTTTAAGTTTTTGGGTTCTAGTGCAGTGAATAGATTAGTACTTAGTACCAAATGAGTCAGTGGAGGTGTGCAATTGAAGTGACAGAGTGTGTATTGGAGTTTATAGATACTGACTGGGAAATTGAAGGTCTGAAAGACAATTGTGTTGGTCCTTAGAGACCTCCATGCATAGTGGAAACACGTTTGAATCAATCCATGTGCTAAGGCGTGCCTCACTCCATTAGTACTTAGGTACTGACTGAATGATTAGACTATTGCAAGAAGAGTGCCTGGAATAATTTATAAGTGTTTCAGTTTTGGTGCAGTGAATGCATTACTACATGGTGCTGAATAAGTCACTGGAAGAGTGCTAGAAGAGTGACAGGGTGTATGCTGGAAGTACATGTATACTGACTGGAGAATTCAAGCTGTTAAAGACAAGTGTATAGTAGGTTAGAAGCCTGCATGCATACTGGATAGACCTTTGAAGCAGCCCATGTGGTAATGCACAGTTCACTGCATGAGTACCTGCGTACTGACTGAATTATTAAACTACTGCTAGGAGACTGCCAGGATGAAACTTTTAAGTTTTTCAGTTTTGGCGCAGTGAATAGATTAGTACATGGTACTGGATCAGTCACTGGAGGAGTGCAAAATGAGTGACAGGGTGTTTATTGAAGTATATAGATACTGACTAGTTAATTAAAGAAGTCAAAGACAAGTGTGTAGGAGACTAGAGGCCTGCATGCAAATTGGATAGACGTTTAAACAGTCTATGAGCAAAGACCTCAGACACTGCATGATTACCTGGGTACTGACTGAATCATTACACTACTGCAAGGAGAGTGCCTGGGTTAATCTTATTAAGTTTTTGCGTTTTGGTGCAGTGAATAGATTACTACATAGTGCCAGATGAGTCAGTAGAGGTGTGGAAGTGGACTGAAAGAGTGTTTACTGGAGTTTATAGATACTGACTAGTTAATTGAAAAAGTGAAAGACAAATGGGTAGGTGACTAGAGGCCTGCATGCATACTGGACAGACGTTTGAAGCACTCCATGGGCTAAGGCGTGGGTACTAACTGAATCATTAGAGTACTACAAGTAGAGTGCCTCTGTGAATTTATAAATGGTTGCGTTTTGGTGCAGTCAATGGATTAGTACATGGTGCTGAATGAGTCACTAGAGGAGTGCAAGGAGAGTGACAGGATGTTTGCTGGAAGTGTATGGATAATGACTGGTGAATCGCAGGTATGAAAGACAAGTGTGTAAATGGTTAGAGGACTACGTGCATAGTGGATAGGGGTTTGAAGCAGTCCATGTGCTAAGGCCTGGTCACTGAATGAGCACTTGGGTACTGACTGAATGATTAGAGTACTGCAAAGACACTGCCTGGGTGAATTTATAAGTGTTTGGGTTTTGGCGCACTGAAAGGATTAGTACATGGTGCTGAATGGATCAGTAGAGTAGTACAAAGGCAGTGTCAGGGTGTTACCTGGAAGTGTATGGATATTGACTGGGGGACTGAAGGTGTGAAACACAAGTGTGTAGGTGGTTAGAGGACTACATGAATAGTGGATAGGCGTTTGAAGCAGTCCATGTGCTAAGGCCTGGCTCACTGTATGAGTACTTGGGAACTGACTGAATGATTTGAGTATTGCAAGGAAAGTGCCTGGATGAATTTATAAGTGTTTGGGTTTTGGCGCAGTGAAGGCATTAGTACATGGTGCTGAATGGGTCACTAGAGGAGTACAAGGGGAGTGACAGGGTGTTTGCTGGAAGTGTATGGATACTGACTGTGGAATTAAAGTTGTGAAAGAGAACTGTGTAGATGGTTAGAGGACTGCATGCATAGTGGATAAGCATTTGAATCAATGCATGTGCTAAGACCTGCCTCACTCCGTTACTACTTGGATATTAACTGAATGTTTACAGTATTGCAAGGACAGTTCCTGGGTGAATACATAAGCAATGCCTGCCTTCTAATTCTACCAAAACCTGAGAACAGGAAAGGTTTTTAAGCAGTTATGTGTGCAAAGATATGAAGTACCCAAATGCTTCTCTCACAGTGGTTCCCAAATTCACACACTCAGTGTGATTCTAGACAAGCAACCCTATCCCTAGGAGTTTACCAAAACTCATTCACTAATGTGGAAGGGGTAAGGGGACTGCACACAATCTACATATTTCAGTACTGCACTTTAGTGTCAAAGCCTTACTCATTTTATCAATGCATAAGCAAAGACTGGCTTCTAATGCTACTAAAACTTGACAACATGACCGGTTTTAAAACAGTTATCTGTCAGCAAATACACAATGTTACCAAATACTTCTCTCACAATCCTTACCCAAATGCACACAGACTCACAGTGTGATTTTAGACAAGCAACACTATCCTAGGAGTTTACAAAAACTCATTCACTACTCTGGAAGGGGTAAGGGTACTGCACACAATCTACATATTTCAGTACTGCACTTTAGTGTCAAAGCCTGACTCATTTTATCAATACATAAGCAATGACTGGCTTCTACAGCTACTAAAACTTGACAACATGACAGGTTTTAAAACAGTTATCTGTCAGCAAATACATGATGTTACCAAATGCTTCTCTCACAGTGATTCCCAAATGCACACAAACTCACAGTGTGATTCTAGACAAGCAACACTATCACTAGGAGTTTACCAAAACTCATTTACTACTGTGGAAGGGGTAAGGGGACTGCACACAATCTACATATTTAAGTACTGCACTTTAGTGTCAAAGCTTGACTCATTTTATCAATGCATAAGCAAAGACTGGCTTTTAATGCTACTAAAAATTGACAACATGACAGGTTTTAAAACAGTTATCTGTCAGCAAATACATGATGTTACTAAATGCTTCTCTCACAATGGTTACCCAAATGCACACAAACTCACAGTGTGATTCTAGACAAACAACACTATCCCTAGGAGTTTAACAAAACTCATTCACTAATCTGGAAGGGGTAAGGGTACTGCACACAATCTACATATTTCAGTACTGCACTTTAGTGTCAAAGCCTGACTCATTTTATCAATGCATAAGCAAAGACTGGCTTCTAATGCTACTAAAACTTGACAACATGACAGGTTTTAAAACAATTATCTGCAAGCAAATACATGATATTACCAAATGCTTCTCTCACAATGCTTACCCAAATACACACAGACTCACAGTGTGATTGTAGGCAGCCAACTATCCCTTGTACAAAATACAGTTACTAGTATACAAGATCTAAGGTGACTGCACACATTACAGAAAGTGTTCTACTACACATTAGTACCAAAATGTTTGTCTCAAAATGATTCCTAAATGCACACAGACTCACTGTGTGATTCTAGACAAACAACACTATCCCTTGCACTATACCAAAACACATTTCTTAATCTATGAGTACTACATTTTTGTGTAGAAACATGACTCATTTTGCAAATTCATAAACAATGACTGGTTTCTAATTGTACCAAAATATAAAAACAGCACAGTTATCTGTCTGTAAACACATGAAAAACACAAATGCTTATCACATAATGGTTTCAACATGTACACACACTGTCAATAAGATTGTAGACAAAAAAAAGTACTCCCTGCACTTTAGCAGGAGAAACACATTAGTTTGATTAAAATCAAAAAGACCACATACATCCCCTCACAATTAAATAACTCACATTTCAAGTTGTTTTGTAGATTAAGAAGTATATCAGTCACACACCAGATTTTCTTATACAGAATCTCTGCACTGTGCACCTGTCAGCAAAACCAAAGAATGGCAAAGTTTCCCTCTCATTTTCCACACATATACATGTAAACATCAAATCACATTCCTTCCCACATAAATTCAAAAACTAACACACATTTCTATTGGTTAAACATTTCAACCCTTTCCAAATGACATAAATTTGAACCCTACCCCCAATGTGCCTTCTGCCTGTTACCATAGAAACAGGTCATGGAACACTGAACTGAGCACACAGGTCACAAGTTCAGCACACAATGTTGCTAATCAAAACAGCAAGTGTTCTTGACTTTTCAACATATCAGCTTATCATATATAATGTGCCTTTCAATCAGTTTTTGTTAACCAATAAGAATCATGCGTTTAAAAAACAGAAACATGCACCCTACCTTTTAGTGTAGAAGGTTGTCAAACAACCAATGATTTCTTGTTTTTTTTCAAAACTGCATCTTAGCCACCATTTTAGAAAAATCTTACTTTTCAAACTGCCATTTCATTTACAGAGACCATCTGAGTGCATCCAGACCTCCCTTCAAGATGCTTAGAGTGTGGATTGTGGGACGCAGCTATATTTTCTGGAGCCCAAGGTATTCAGAAAACAAAGGCATTCACAAAGACCTAGGTTTGCCAAATGTAGACATTAAATGGATTGGACAGAGAGGGTTAAAGTGGCACCAATTGATGCCATTGGTAAAATCCTTCATGCATATCCAACACCCTGACCTCATAATAGTGCACTGTGGTGGCAATGACCTAGGCACTTTGACTAAGGTAGGTCTGGAAATGCTAATGAAGGACACCTTTGCAGAATTGATTTCACTTTTTCCCAAAACTGCCTTTGTGTATTCTAACATATGCCAAAGGCAGGAATGGAACTGGTCCAATCATTTTTTTGTCCACAGATTGAGAAACCTAGGAAACATGTGAATAAATCTGTTTCTGCTTTTCTCCGAGACTATAGAATGGGGTCCATTTACAATAACAATCTGCGCTTTCATATGCAAGAGATGTATAGGAGAGATGGAGTACACCTTACTGATGAAGGAAACAGAGTCTTCCTCAACAACTTTAGACTCTGTATAGGTACTGACTTATAAGTACCAAAAACTCTCAATGAACACAACGGCTCTTTTTAGAGCCACTCAATAACGAAACACTTAAGCTTGATGTTTATCTACCAAAAAATGTAAGTTTTTTTTCCTTGGATCCGCGCGCCCAACGCGTTAGCAACCGCACACCCAATGCAAGAGAAACCGTGCACCCAACGCGTTAGGATGTGCGACTGCTAACATGCAGCTCCCCGTGTGGAAAAGCAATATCGTTTGGATTTTGAAAGAGAGAGCAGGTTTCCCTGCTCTCTCTTTCAAAATACAAACAAAGTTTGCTATCGGAGGGCGGGAGACTCCCGCACTTTCATAGCAAACAACAGTGTCTTGGGGGCGGGCACCCCAGGACACTGTAGGAGCCAGCCCTGGGGGGTGGCGGTCCCCAGGGCCCTCAAGGGCTCCAGGAGGGGGGCCACGCAGCCCCCTACCCCATTCATTTTTAAAGATTTTGCCCCTGGGATTTGGCCCCCCCAGGGGCTAATTATTAAAGAAGCGCGGAAGCCTGCGCTTTGGGTTTTTTTTTCCGCCCGGATCCGCGCACCCTGCGCGCATTTCGCCATTTAAAAAAAAGGGGGCCCCAGGGGGTCCTTCTGGGACCCCCTAAGCAACACTAGAGGGTCAGAGTATTTCTACCCTGCCCCCTTTACATCTTTTACACACTTATTTCCCTTACTTAATCAGTCTCGCTTCTACTGAGGCACAAAATGGCTGCCAACAGTTCCTGGTTTCGAATGTAGACAGACACTTGACAGCCAATTAGCATTCAGTGCGTGATCGGGAGGGTGCGCCCTCGGTTCGCAGAGGGTGCACTTAGGGTGCGCATAGGGTGCGCGGATCCTCTCAGGCCATAGATATATCTATCTTTTTTACTCTAATTTTCTCTGGAACTACTGAACGGATTTACACCATTTATGCAGAAGGCACGAGTCTGATCTGAAGACTACCTCTTTGCCAAATTTGGTGTAATTCCGTTCAGCAGTTCGGGCTGTAGCTGCGTCAACAGGTCCTATGGGAAATTGCATGGGGAAAACGAGTTTTGGGACTCTCCTTTTTTCTCAGCCCACGCTTGACCAATCACCACAAAGGATAGGAGCGGACCGGAGCTGGCCAAAAGTTTGGAAAATTTCGCAAAGATTCGTCAACCGGCGCCAGACTTATTGGGAATAGAATGTTGCGGATTTCCTATGGAAAATAGGTCCTAGCTATAGCTACCTTCTGGCGACCGCCAGTAGGTAATATATATATATATTCACAGTGGAAGAGGATGGGGCTCCTTACCAAAAGATGGATTTGAATTTCTTAGAGATGAGCACCCGGTTACCCCCATTTTATATTTTCTGTCCAAAGTGCATAAAAAGACTGTTCCTATTCCCGGACGCCCTATTATTTCAACACAGAAAAGCCTGCTTGAAAATGTATTGAAATATGTAGATTATTTCTTTCAACCCCCATGTAATGTCTTTATCGTCCGATGTTAAGGACACTACTGATTTTTTTAGAAAGATCAATAGAGTCACTAGGCATTCCAGCTATCTGCTGATTGTTATGGACATTGTATCCTTATATACAAGCATTAACCATCTGGATGGTTTATCAGCACCCAAGTCCTTTTTGTGCAAGAGGGATATTGGCCTGAAGGACCATAATAACATGTTGATTGAGATGACAGAAATGTGTTTGTGCAATAACTATTTTTCTTTTGATCAGACTATATATCTACAACTCAGAGGGGTGACCATGGGGGCATGTTTCTTCCCCAGCTGTCTTCATGTTGGCTGGTGAGAGAGATGTGTTCTCATGACCCAACACAAGGATATGTATAGACATGTTATACACTACTGGCGATACATAGACGATATCTGTTTGATCTGGGACGGAACAAAAGAAACTGCTCTTGAATTTGTCAATGTCATAACTTTAATAAGTTAAATTTGACATTTACTGCTACAATTGATGACAAGAGTGTAGAATTTCTAGATGTCCTGATATATATCAGTGAAAACAGAATCCACACTAGATTACATCGCAAACAAACTGCGGGAAATTCCATTTTGCATGCTGAAAGTTCCCACCCCCGCCATCTGATCAAGAGTATTCCGTACGGCGAATTCTTGCGGATTCGCCATATTTGTAGTTTAGACACAGACACAAACATATGTCAGCAGGAGGCCCTCTCTAGATTTTTGGATAGAGGCTATAAGATGTCACAACTAACCATAGCATTGAAGAATGCCAATAACCATTCTAGAGAGGAATTGCTGGAATCTAAAGAACGTACTGCCTCCGCTGAGGCAGCGCCTGATACAGTCAACACTGTTAAACAAGCATTTGCAATGCAATAGGTCTTGTATTTGCAAAATTTTGAGCTATTGGCATTGTAAATGACAAACCTTTTATCTATGTGTTGGTTTTCAAAATGTACGCTACTTTGAGCATTGACATTACAAATAACAATGCCTTTCATTTTTCTTTTCGAATTTAAAACATAAATAAAAGGCTTTGTCATTTACAATGGCAATAGCTTAAAGTCGCATAAATGCGAGACCTATTTCATTGTAAATGCTTGTCAATATCCTATCAGTACCAACTCTGCCACATTTAAAAAAAAAGCTGGAGACACACATCTTCAAAGAGCACCTCTGCTGACCTGACAGTGCACACATTTGACCTTCTCCCAATTTTTGCATTACCAGGGGATCATGCCCTCGTTCACTGTTCTGTTGCTCTTGAGCTAAGTTTTCGCTATACAACTACCAGCACATAAACACATACATCCAAGGAAGCAAAAAGAACAGTTCTATGTGTCCCGTTTTGCATCACAAGCAATCAGTAGCAAAAAGCATTGTAAAATGTTCCTTTGTTTGATGATGTCTGCTTGGATTTTTAGCCCTATTATGAGATCACTAGTGGGATGGCCATTGTAATATGGAATTATGCCCCTTAGTTGTGACACTGTATTATTTATTTGCCAGTATACTCATATAGCAACATATTTTTGGGCCTTTGCCATGTCTTCAGGAAACCCAATCTAGTGTTTAATGGCTGACGGAAAGATTGTGGGGCGGGTGGGAAAGTCTGTGTGAAGGTTATGGGTGAATGTGGGAAAGGTCTACTTGTGAAGAATCTGTGGCCTGTGCATATGAGTGCTGTGCTTTTTATATGTGAGGGGTGTAGTCCAATGTAGCAAAGTGTGTTGGTGTGTGTAAAGGTTGTGAGGGTTTTTCCATAGGATGTGTGTGATATGTGGAAAAGATGTCTGTGTGAAATGTGTCACTCTTATGTGACATGGGTCTGTATGTGTGCAAGAGGCATGTGGGTCCAGGTGGAATGTGGAGGTGTGTGTGTGTGTATAGTGTTGGACTATGTGTGCAAATGTTTTTGAGGTATGGACAAGCTGTGAATGTTTAGATATCTGCCTGTGATTTTGTCAGACAAAAAGAGGGGACAAACCGCCGAGAAACAAAAACAGAGAGGAGAATGCAGAAATTCAAGGAATTTAGAGAGGGTGGGTGGATGTTTGGAGAGGGAGGGACGCTGAAGCCCATGTTGGTGAAATTATTATGGCGCAAACAGGGTCATCGCCTTTCCACGCACTGGTCGCGCCGTGGGGGTCGTGGTGTCCCGGGTGCTACCCATGCTGTAAGCTTCCACCCGACCCTTGGCCGTGAGGTTTCAGGGAAGGCGCTGCCCATCTCAGAGCCTTCTCACACCAACCTGAGGAAAGTATGCAGGGGACACTATGAGAGGACAGGGGAAGAAAGGGGGAGAAACATAAACATGCACTCTATAAGGGGACATCAGACATCAACGCACTGACCCGGGAAACGTGGATTGGAATTATGGGGGTAGATAGGGGAGAGCATCGTCCTGCCCTAAGTTCTTTTGGGCAGTCTGTACCTCCTGTATTTTGTTGAACGGATAGGCTGGGTAGTAAGCGCTATAATTACTGTGCGCTTGCTTTTGACTGAGAGGAGATGACACATCTCATCCCATCCCCCTGCAGCGGAGTTAGAAGGAGCGCTCTAAAAATAATTTCCAATGGTTTCCTGGTTCCCGCTAGATGGCAGTAACGCCACAGTTTAGGAGGCGTGCGTTCTTCTACCCTGCCCCAGCTTCCCTCCCATTCAGCAAAGTTAACACGAGGCATACATACATTGAATCATCATGGAATCCTTCATTGTGTTTTGCCCACGAAACTAAGCATCACATTGAGCTTCAGCCGCTATCATGGAGAAAGGCACTTCCTGTTAGAAAGGGAATGCTGCTTCTACCCCGCACGGTACGGACGCCCTGTTAATGGAAGTGCATCTTTTTTACAAACGTGACAAACGTGAAAAACTCGGCGGTAGATGGAAAAACAACACGTATTTATTTGCTGAAAAGCATTAATATTCATTTAGAAACAAAGAAGCGTGTTTGTATCAATCAGCGCAGGAATCCAATTCTACTCAGCGCCAATAAACCATCAGTTAGTTGCAGAAAACAGAACGTCTGCGTTATGCAAGCAGGCGACACCACCCAGGCATGATAGATGCGTGAAATCATTACCAAAAACAAACAAACAACAAGGAGCGAGGGGCGCGAACCAGGCGCCATGGAAAAATAACCAAAATAGTGCTTACATTAAAAGATGCTGCCCTGCAGCGCAAGTTAACAGTAGTTGATCGATGCTACTTCCGCCAGAAACGGAAGAAAACGGAAATGACGTGACGGACCACCAACCAACAAAGAGCACTTAAGCAGAGCAATGACAGATTTCACCAATGGTAAGTGACTAAGCAAAGAGAAATGCAATGGGTGGAATTTAACTAGTAATGCTGATTACTTGATGCCTCGTAGAGGCAGTGCATGCACTGCCCCATGCGAGACCTAAATATGTAATGTTAGATTGATAATCACCTTCAATGTACAGGAACAGAATATTCGCAATATCATTTACTCCCAATGGCCAATAGTACTCACTGACATGACTTTAGGATCCATTTTACCAGCATTACCTGATTTTACATTCAGGAGGGCCCCACTAATGAGGGATGCCTTGGTGAAATCAAGTCCCGAAATTCTTCCTAAAAGTACATGGCTTGTCAGCAAGGGTTTCCATAAGTTTACTTCATGCCGTGCCTGTACTTTTGCAAGCAACTTAACACATTATGTGATGGCATTAAGCAACAAAAAAATTGAGATTATGGATTACCTCACCTGCCACACGGAATTTGCCATTTACATTCTCCGGTGCACTTGTGGTCTTGCATATATAGGGAGTACCAAGCTCCCAGTGCTTAAACGTATTCTCCAACATGTCAGGGCAATTTTGAATTCAGATGCCAGCTATCCAGTTGGCAGGCATTTTAAGTTAGTTCATCACAATAGGTTGAAAGATCTGACATACTCTGTGTTAGGTGCAATTTTGAATTCAGATTCCAGCTATCCAGTTGCCAGGTATTTTAAGTTAGTTCATCACAATAGGTTTAAAGATCTGACATACTCTTTGTTAGGTGCCCTTCCAGCCCACGGACGAGGAGGGAACCGAGACAAAAGTCTTAGGCAACTGGAATTAAATTTTATTCCAGCCCTTGATACTAGAATGCCCAATGGCATGAATACTAGTGAAGATATGCACAATTTCCTGTAATCTAATTTTTATGCCCTTGAGTTTATATATGAAATCAATTGTATAATCTGTGTTCTATTTTTATAATGTGCTTTTTCTATGTATAGTAACTTCACTTTTGTATCTGCTCGTTATTTAATTCTATCTTTAGGAGTTCTCTATTACTAGTAATGTATCACATTTACCATTAAGGCTTGAAGGTAACAAATGCTGCAATCGGAATTTATATGTTGCACAGCACTTAGTTTGTACAATTTGGTGGTTTTTGCACATTTCTTGCACTTTATGCCAGATGAGACTGTGTTTTTATATTCTAAGTGCGTAGTTTTATATCTGTCTGGCTTTTATGGGATCCATTTTCACATGGACTGGATGTTGCCATCAAAAACCATAGTGATTGCTCCAATTGTTAGTTTCTAAACATGTATTTAGTTGTTAATCATTTTATTTTTACTTACATATATTTAATTTGAGTCCCTGTTTTTAGCAATCATCCAAATACTACCTGGCTGTCAATTGACATATCTCATTTGGGATATTTTAATAATTGTGCACTTGCAGTTTATTATCCAAGCAGTATGCTGTATAGTTTCAGGGATTGAAGTCAATCTTGCACTTGCACTTTATATGTATATGTATATATCAACGATGCTTACATATCTTGCACTTTATATGTGTGTTATTTTTTTTTCATCATATCCAATGAATTAGGAGGTATTCCATTTGTTTTCATCTAGTACTGTATTTTGCATATTTGCACATGTTAATGTCCCTTCTCCATCGAAAAAACTGTGAACAGTTAATATGCTACTGATCCATTATAGAATAATATAGAATCTTCGTGATTGCTGAAGTTCTAGACGTTTTGATCAGTCTGTTTTTCATTTTCACTGCTGTTACATTTGTTTTGAAGGTCAGTTGTGCACTCTCTTGTATTTTTTGTATTTATATGGCTTTCCGATCACGAGACACATCATGTGATCAAGCTCGCATGATGCGAGCGAAACGCATTAATGGCAGGCACTATGCCTGGTTATTCTGTGGCTAATATTCAAGAATAAAACTTCACTGTTATTTTGAACACTGCAACGTTGCTGTGTTTGTTCTTTGAGCGCAACGAGGTCCGTGCCTGGGTTTCCTGATAGCGAACGTCAGGCCAGGGTTTGGAGTTATATATATATATATATATATATATACATGTATATGTATATGTATATATATATATATGTATATGTATATATATTTATATTAGCCATTCGACCGCACACAGTAAGGATGACGACGCAGTGTCTTTGACAAAAATGAATTTAATTGTCAGCTGTTTGCTCACCAACAAAGTATTAACGTTTTTCAACCATTTTTAAACAGTGTTACAAACCATGTCACATGAAAAGTACTATCGTAATAGAGAGTGAGAACAGACTGATAGTTTTTCATGGATACCAATACAATTCATTTGTATTGCTGAAGTCAATTCACTTTTTTCAATTTCTTTTTTCAATTTCATTGCGCATTGTATATTTACAATATTCATGAACTGCATGAAACTCTAATTAAAATTCAAAATCATGCTTTTTGAACTGCCCTCTGTTTCAATCCTCAATAGGCATTTATACAGAAAAAAGAGAGAACGGTTAATAATACGAAATGCATAGGGAGTCATGCATCATACCCCAGTGGGCAGCTTTAGCTTGATTGAGGCGCAAAGCTAAAAATTATATTTTAATCCTTCATGCAATACATTTGTCTTTGTGTCCTGCCCAAGTAGGCCAAGAAACCACATTATCCATAACCCTCTGTCCATAAAGTGCTCGTGCAGAAAAAATCCTGACTCACAAATACATTAAAACAGTAAAACCACAAGGATTGTGACGAAGCAGCACAATATTTACAAATGCGTATGGAAATCCTCTACATATTGAGGCCTTCCGGGATCTTAATATTCAATTCTATGATGTAACATGACTCAAATTTTCTCAACTTTTTCTCCCGGTTCCCACCTCTTGTATACAATGGAATAGCATCAATTACATAGTACACCGGGCCATTTGTGTCTTTGCCATGATGTTGTTCAAAATGACGCGCCACTAGGTACGATTTATCTCCATTTTTTATAGCTCCTAAATGCTGCAGAACTCTTTTATGCACAGGTAAGATAGTGCTGCCCAGGTACTTCAGACCTCAAGGGCACTGAAGCACGTAGACAGCAAAATCAGTTTTACAAGAGAATTGACCTCTCATTTATTTCTCTCTCTTAGAGAGACCTGAGATGTAGGCAGAGGTATTTTTACCATGAGCACAGGCTTTGCATTTGGTGCATTTAATAAAACCATCTTTCCTGCTTAGCCGGGATGAGGTTGTCGTATTTGGTTGAGGTGTAGGCAACATATTGCTCATAAGTGTCTGTTTTAAAGATCGCACACGTCTGAATGTAATTTGGGGCTTGCGCTGTACAAATTTGCCTAAAATAGGATCATTACAGATGATATGCCAGTATTTTTGTAAAATGCACTTCAAGCTGTCTTGCTGTTTGTTGTATGTGGTGATCATTCTACACTGGTTGTGATTACCCTTCTCTGTTTTTTTACTCTTTTTAGTTTTATCGAAGAGAATTTCTTCCCTGGTCTTTTTTGCTTGCCTTAAAAATAGCTGAATTTATGCAAGCTTGTGAATACCCTCTGCTTATGAACCATGTTCTCAGGCAGTGTAGCTCTTCTTCAAGGTTCTTTTTATTGCTGCAGTTTCTCATAGTACGAAGACATTCCCCACAGGGGATGCTTCTAATGAAGTTTTTTGGATGGAAACTTGTTGCATGAAGCAACGTGTTTCCAGCAGTTGGCTTCCGGTAAAGTTTTGTTTCCAATTTGCCCTCATATACAAACACAGTGTCAGGATTCTGGGGCCGGTAACACACTGACACCCCAGAGAACGCGGATATACTGGAAGAATTGTGAGAAACTACATCCCCCAGCGTCCTTCGCGGGAGCGCACCCCACGTGACCACGACACCCGGCGGAACCCGGATATAGAGAGTCAGACGCCGCTACCACTGCCGATGATTCTTGGATTACCAGCGGCAGTCACGGGGTCTCTTGTTGGCGTGATCCAGGCGGTAAGGGTGCTGTCGGCACCACGCTCTATTCCTGTCTGTGATTACGCTGTCATTTATGTGCACTAAGACTTGCCTTCTTAGGCGTTCCCGGCCCTCGCTTCTCCGTTGGCGGTAACAGCGCTTTCAGCTGCTTACATGCGGAGAAGCGTAATGGGCAGTACTGGTGCTAAAAGTCCAGTTGTGAAGAGCTTGTATTGACTTGGAACAGTGCCTACTTGTTTTCCCGGGGAAAGCGCGTAAGCGCTCAACTGTAGAAAGTGATATACGCGAGGCAGTAGAGCTCATATCTTCGCCTCGCTCTCTATTTTCTTTTAACTCCTGTTGGCGAGACCAGGCGCTCCTGGCTTCTCATGCAGGAGGTGGACAAATCTTGTGTGCCTTTCTTTGTGGGAAAAGGCTTCATAGTACAGAGGGTTCCAGGCAATCAAGAACCCCTGAACCCTGTTTATGGTTTGCCAAGCGGTGCCTCTGCAGATTACTGAAAGGTTGCTGGGAAATTTCCTCTATATGTATTAAATTGAAGACGTTTTACAGTCAGAATAAAGGCACCCCATACTACATTCTGTTTTGATAGTTTTGTTCTTCTCTACCGTTTCCTAGGAGAGAGAGAGCGAGAGAGTAACAAGTGTGTTGTGGACTCCCCAGATTGCAACTGAGTTCACCCTTGCATAACCTGGGTATGTGAATTACAGAGCGATTATCGCAGTATTAGAGTGTATGGTGAGGGGGAAGTAATTGCTGTAATAACGACTGTTCTTTCTCTAGTTCAGTGGCTTATGCAGAAGACGGCAATCGCCCTCTCCTCTCTTCTGGTAGACACCTCCTTTGTTTCCTTTACAGGTAGAGTGTTATATCATAATCCTCTTGGAACCCACAGTTGTATTCACTGTACTGCTGTTTTACTACTGTTCACTTACCTTGTTCTATGTGTCTTCCATAGGTCTCCCTCCCTGCTGTTCCTTCCCTTTCCTTCCCTCACTTAACTAGCTCACTAGTCCACGTATATATATATTCCGGACTTGGGTCAGTTGAGAGGTGGACCCATTTGAGCATCAGCACAATCCAGAGGATTCAAAGCGGGGGAACCTGACACACAGTTAAATCAAGAAAATTAAATTCAGTTGGACTTAAAGTGCTGGTAAATTTAAGATTGAGATTGTTAACCTGAAGCTTTTTTATAAAATCTCTTGCACTTTTTTCTGAGCCTTTCCATATGACGAATAAATTGTCGATGTGGAGACTCCGGTGTACTACATTCTTCTGCTACTCCACATGGAAGAGCGACTGGATCACCTGCTCCTCCCACCAGCCCATATGCAAATTAGCATACCAGGGGGCGAAGCAGGTGCCCATCGCCGTACCGCATGTTTGGTGGAAAAATTCTCCATTAAACAGAAAAAATTTATTTTCTAGGCATGTCGATATCATTGTTATTAACATTTGTGTATGGCACCATAATTTCAATGGACTGCTCCCCAATAGTATTTGATTGCATTAAGACCATCCTCATGCCTAATGCTGTTATACAGTGTAGTAACATCTATAGTTACCAGCAAGAAATCACCCTCCCATGGGACATCGTAGATATTCCTTAGAAAATGCTCGGTGTCCTGTATGTAGGATGGGAGTTTTTTTTACCAATGGACACAGGAACGAGTCAACGTACTTAGATGTATTCTCAAAGGCACTGCCAATGGCTGAGATTATAGGGCGGCCTGGGAGATTTAAAGGATCTTTATGTACTTTCGATATTAAATATAGTAGAGGAGTAACTGGATTACTGATTTTAAGAAACAACAGTTCATCATTGCTTATCAAACTTTGATTGTACCACTCCTGTAGTTGTGTATTGTACAGGCAATGACTGGTGGTTACCACTTCTGTTTTAACTTTCACATACTTGGCTAGCTCGATTATTAAGCTGTTTGTATGCTTCACATAAATATTGTTTCTTGTCCCATAGAACCATGTTCCCGCCCTTGTCTGTATTACGGAAAATATAATTTTCATTAAATGCTAATTTGTTGACTAAAGCATAGTAATCTTTTTCTTTCTGTGGGAAAGGTTTTTTCTTAACATTGATTCTTTTGTAAAGATGTTTTATTTTGTTCACCACAAGATCATTGTAAACGTCCACAGAGTCTCTAGCTGTCATTGGGACAAACTTGGAGATTGTTCTAAAATCAGTGGGAGCATCACTACTGATATTGACACCTTGTAGTTGTGCTAGTACTGTTGCACGGTCAGCAGTGCATCGCATCTCTTGGGTTTCACTGGTATTGCCATCATACTCAAGTTCTCTCAGGTCGAGCATTAAGTTCATATCATTTACCAGCAGATTTCTTAATTGGCCTTCTGCTACATTTAATGATTGTCCAGTCCAGTCTCTGGGTTACTGCAAAATATTTTTTCAATTTCAAAGTTCTTACAAATTTGAAAATGTCCACCCTTGTTTTTACATAGTCCATATCAGTTTCTGGGCAATATGATAGTCCAAGTCTCAAAATGTATTTTTCTTTCTCAGTCAGTGTAATGCTGGTCAAATTTATAATTGTTGCCTCACTGCTGTTATCTATTTGCTCTGCTTGCTCTTGGTTTTCTCGTTGGTGCCTGAATTTTCTTGCGCCTTTGCGCCTTTTGTTCCTCTGACTCTTCCTCTTAGTGGCTTGATGTTTGCTGGTAGACGAGGGCAGAGGTTGAACCTCCGCTCCTCCCGTAGTTAAATTTTTCACCCTCTAGTGGACTCTGCTGCCTGTAGAAATATTAAAAGGATCTGTTATCCTCTAGTAGGCCACGACACTGAATGCATGCTGATTATTCTGCTTCTGAGGTGCTGAAAGAGTTTTGGCATAGTTCCAACTCACAGCCTTTAAATTTCAGGCACTTTGGTGAAAAAATAATCTCACGGCAGCCCTGCCATGGAGAGTGCACCATTTCCCGAAATTTAAAGAAAAGGCTGTGAGTTGGAACTATTCCAAAACTCTTTCAGCAGCTCAGAAGTGGAATAATCAGCATGCATTCAGTGTTGTGGCCTTCTAGAGGATAACAAATCCTTTTAATATTTCTACAAGCAGCAGAGCCCACTGGAGGGTGAAAAATGTAACTCCGATTGGAACCACAAGTCCCAGCCTGCATGTAGGAAATCACGTGAGGCCAACAAGGGGTATGTAAATGAGCAGGCTGTTATCAGAGCCATCTGCTGGTGTCGAAAAGAAGGGAATCCATGATTAAGAGGCACACAGCCTCGAAAGGCGTCGGATGAGAACTTTGACACAGACACTGGAGTTTGCTTTCCTTATTAATAAACCGTAAGGTTCTTCTGATGTCGAGTGCACTCTCGTTGCTTTGGGCACTTTGGTGGGAAAAATATATATATATTTGTGTGTGTGTGTGTGTGTTTTAGCTGTACTAAAATAACCCACATCTTCATTTTGCCATCTTAGGTTAGAAGACTGTTAATCACTGTCTATCTCTTTTTTTATTTAAATGTTTTGTAAATCTATGGTTTCCATCTTGTTGAACACTGAAATTACTAAATCAGAAATGATAAATGGCCCAATGAAGGATAAGCAGTCAGGATCAGAGTGAATCAGGAGAAACACCTAGTATAATGTTCTTCGGTGAAGCCCAAAGGTGCAGCCTTCATTAATGTGAAATCCAAGATAGTTAAATTTTAGGATATTTCATGATTCAGAGGTAGTTTGATTCTGTTCTGAAGTGGTCATCTATGGCTTGCCACAGTTTTGCAACTTGTATTTCCTGGGAACACATCTTGAGTTTCTGTCGATTGAATGGGTGTTGAGCAATCAGATAAAGGGAAAGTCATCAGATGTTCATGGCGACAATGTAATGGGGATCAGCTTTATAGGTATGTGGATATTTTGTTCCAGGATGCTCTATAGATAATACATAGTGTGTTGAATGTGATCCTGGTTTCAAATTAAAGTCGGCAATGGACTTAAAAAGATATTTTAGCATGATCAGGGCTTCACAAATGCAGGCGCAAACCTGGCTATCTGTCTTTCATGTATTTATAGACTATCTGCTAGTTTCTTTAGAATGCACTTTGCATGAGGCAGTGTAGTAATTTAGAAACCCTACAAATGCAGGACAGACATAATATGAAATCTCAGGGATAGGATTTCAGTTTTTCTTCTGGTCAAACAATGAAATATTTCTCTCATTTAGTGTTTGGTGTTGTCTAGACTGTTTGTTATGTTTCCTTTACTTTACAGATCTTTTAAATGCAAATGTAAATTTATGTTTCAGTAGCATACATCTTGAATTTGACATGGAACTGAGGGAGAAACATGGAAAAGATTTACAAGTAGCATTTGAACAATGGACTAGAGAGAAGTGATGCACAGCGACTTATCACAGAAGGATTCTGAAAAACCAAAGTGTACTTGTTGATAATGCAGAAAAGAACTGATGCTGTTTTAGGCAATCTTGGAGAGAACAATCCAGTGTTTAGGTCTCGCGCCTAGCGTTGCTCTGCGCAACAGTACTCGTGCAGCGAGAGGCCTTTTGTCCGGGGTTCCGAAATGGACCCTGGAATCGTACACGCTTGTGCGTGTGTTTTGTTTTGTCTTCTATTATTGGGCTTTTAGTGGCTGAATTTTTTAGACAGAGCACGCAATAGGCCAAAGGCGGGCGCATCGCTCCGCCCATGGCCTATTGGTGTCTGTTATGCGCACTAAAGCCTATCTGGTTACAATTATCGCGCCCAGACACGGGCGCGATAATTTAAAGCATATGGCTGTCTGTGGCGTGCGTGCACCATTGGCGGCTGTCTTTGCTTCCAAAAGCGATTGCTTTAGGTTTCGCGGTCGCTTTACTTGTGGCTTTGCTTTCAGTTTTGCGATCACTTTACTTGTGGCTTTGCGGCTGCAATACAGTTTGTTGCTTAATTGGGAGGAATGCGTGGCTAATCTTTACGCGGCTACAAGGTAAACTAAATGAAGGCTGTTACAAGGCAAAGTAAATGAAAATGCGCGGCAAATATTTACTTTGTTACAAGGTAAAATAAATGAAGGCGGTTACAAGGTAAAAAAAATTAAAAATGCACGGCAAATATTTACGCGGTTACAAGGTAAACAATGCGTGCCTAATAATTGCACTATACTTCTCTTTTTCTAATGTTGCGTCAGGCTTACTGAAATAATTGACTGTATCTGCTTAGCTACAAAACAAGGACTCATTGGGGCTAAGTCATACTTTCTGACTGGACTGAAAACGTGTGATTTTGGATAGAGTCCTTTCTCTTTCCGTTACCCGATTCCCTTAATCTAAAATGGCGCTTGCTTACAAATAGAGTTATAGACATATAGACAGAAATACACAGAGCTAGACCTAGGTACAGAAAAACAGATGTACACACATATAGAAAAGGAGATTAACAAGCAAAGAGATATACAGAAACAGAGGCACATACACAAAGCTAGAAACTGAGACAGATAGACAAAGAGGAACAGAGGCAGAGATAAAGACAGAAACTTATAAACACTAAAAGGCACATATAGAGTTTGATACATACGCGCAAATACAGTGTACACATAGGTAGACACATATAGCGGAGCATGACGGGCACAGAGGATCATATACAAAGACAGAGACACACAGGTAGACTGAGAGAGAGATAGAAATGCACAAACTAAGAGAAAGATGAATACACTATGAGAGAAGAAACAGACAGTAACACAAATACATCTTGTGGCTTTGCTTTCAGTTTTGCAATCACTTTACTTGTGGCTTTGTGGCTGCAATACAGTTTGTTGCTTAATTGGGAGGAATGCGTGGCTAATCTTTACGCGGTTACAAGGTAAAATAGCGGTTACAAGGCAAAGTAAATGAAAATGCGCTGCAAATATTTACTTAGTTACAAGGTAAAATAAATGAAGAAGGTTACAAGGAAAAAAAATGAAAATGCACGGCAAATATTTACGTGGTTACAAGGTAAACAATGCGTACCTAATAATTGCACTATACTTCTCTTTTTCTAATGTCGTGTCAGGCTTACTGAAATAATTGACTGTATCTGCTTAGCTACAAAACAAGGACTCGTTCGGGCTAAGTCATACTTTCTGACTGGACTGAAAACGTGTGATTTTGGATAGAGTTCTTTCTCTTTCCGTTACCCGATTCCCTTAAGTTGTGTGTGGTTGTGTGTGGTTGTGTGTGTGTATGTGTGTGTGGTTGTGTGTGTGGTTGTGTGTGTGGTTGTGTGTGTGTGCTTGTGGTTGTGTGTGTGCTTGTGTGTGAGTGTGGTTGGGTGTGGTTGTGTGTGTAGTTGTGTGTGTGTTGTGGTTGTGTGTGTGGTTGTGTGTGTATTTGTGGTTGTGTGTGTGGGTGTGTGGTTGTGCGGTTGTGTGTGGTTGTGTGTGTGGTTGTGTGTGTTTTTGTGGTTGTGTGTGTGTCATTGTATGTGTGGTTGTGTGTGTGGTTGTGTGTGTGTGTGGTTGTGTGTGTGTGGTTGTGTGGATGGGTGTGGTTGTGTGTGTGGTTATGGTTGTGTGTGTGGTTGTGGTTGTGTGTGTGGTTGTGTGTGTGTGGTTGTGTGTGTATGTGGTTGTGTGAGTTGTGTTTGTGGTTGTGTGTGTGGTTGTGTGTGTGTGGTTGTGTGTGTGTGATTGTGTGTGTGTGGGGGGTGTGGTTGTGTGTGTGTGTGTGTGTGGTTGTGTGTGTGTGTTTGGTTGTGTGTGTGTGTGTGGTTGTGTGTGTGTGGTTGAGTGTGTGTGTGGTTGTATGTGTGGTTGTGTGTGTGGTTGTGTGTGTGGTTGTGGTTGTGTGTGTGGTTGCGTGTGTGGTTGTGGTTGTGTGTGTGGTTGTGGTAGGTATGTGTGTGGTTGTGGTGGTTGTGTGTGTGGTTGTGTGTGTGGTTGTGTGTGTGTGGTTGTGTGTGTGGTTGTGGTTGTGTGCGGGTGTGTGTGTGTTGTGTTTGTGGTTGTGTGTGTGGTTGTGGTTGTGGGTGTGGTTGTGTGTGTGGTTGTGGTTGTGGGTGTGGTTGTGTGTGTGTGTGGTTGTGTGGTTGGGTGTGGTTGTGTGATTAAACATCACATAATTACACTGTATTCAATACAACATAAATACACTCCACATACCACTCAGTACTACATAATTGCACGTCACATAATTACTCTCTACTTGATGCAAGATAAATACACTCCACACAATACCACTCTGTGTCACATAATAACACAACACAATTACACTGTACTCAATGCAACATAAATACACACCTTTCACTCAAGTTCATGCTATATAAAAAAAAATGCAATGCAATAGGTCTCACATTACTGAATCTTTGAGCTGCTATTGGTGTTGCATTATTATTAGCAATGCCAACAGCTCAAACTTTAATAATGCGAGACCTATTGCATTGAAAATGCTTGTTTAAATTAGTCATTAGTATCTTTTGGTGTGTTGTGATGTGCTGTGTTGTAGGCAGCAGAATGATGGAGAAGAATCAGGACAGCTTGTTTGTGTTTATCAAGTGTAAAGAGTGCTTTTCAATCATGTGGGCGAACATAGATTTCATCCCTCTCATGGACAAGAACTATAATTGAAGGTTTTGAATCTGTTGAGCAGTTTAAGCACTGGTATTGCAATTGTTCTTGCCATCACCTTTTAGCACCAGACCTGTAATGCATCCACCCTTAAACTGTCTGACCTTACCATCTCCACTGTTCCCAGATGCTACCTTCCAAAGTACCTACAGTTGACTGCAGGAAGGTTCAGCTGTCCGAGATGTCTCATCCAGGGATACCGTATAATAACAAATGGAAACTGGGAGGCAGAAAGACTTTTTGTTTCTAAGGTGTATATCATTCAGTTAAATATAAAATCCCTGACTACTTCTTGTAAGCCAGGAAAACCTAATTGTATCAGTGAGGATGTAATGGAAACAGTGAACTCACTTCTTTTAGGAACTTGACATTTTGTGGTGGACCTGATCTGGCTTAGAAAAAAGTTCTTGGCAATGCTAATTCATGGACTGGCCTCTCAGGAACCAGCCAATGAGGACTGGAGACACGGTTGAAGTCAATAAACGAAAGATGAAGTTAAAATGAAAGTGGAAAACTTTCCAGAAGAACATCTAACCTCTTGCAAACTTTCTCGAATACAGTCTAGCATTTGTCCTACTGAAGAATCCCACATTGCAGAAAGGTTTTAAAGATAGGAAGTAGACATTTTGACCTGCATGAACCACCAATGTTTACCTCGTTCTAGCACCCCAAAGGTGTGCCTGTATACTGGTCTACTCAGAGACTAAAATTGACTTTCACCTTTAAATTGTTTTAAATAAAACAGATTTTGTTGCTACATCATCTGATTTTCTGAATTTTGTGCAATTATGCTCATTGCATTTCTGTCTTTTTATTAACCTTGGTTTCAAATTTGTTTATTGTTTTTGCTGCACATATTTCTCATGCTTTTCTCTGAGGAAACCCTAGCTGCTTGACCGAGGGTACCAGAGATGAGCTGGTAATAATTCACAGAAATGTCTCACAGAGTTAATCCTTTTGGAGTCACAGTTGTGGTGCTCAATTACAGCACACAGTGACACCTGTCTGCCATAGTTTAAATATAGAGTTCCATTCAGTGTGTAAACATATTTCTGCTGGTGTTGGGGATGTAGTGACTTGAGATAAACAAAGACAAATATTAAAAACTTACTTAAAAACTGCAAGTGGGAAAGTTACTAGTTCCTTTTCAATTTGAGGTTTCTCTATCATACAATGACAAAATATAAACACTTTACATTTAATTCAGAATGCACTGATACGCTTGTTACTTCTTCATTTACCCTTATTATGCTTAAATGTTTGATCCCGCTCTGCTTTTCACTTCATCATTATGCCTAAACACAGCTTTAAATCATCAGAAGAGAATAGCTCTGGTGTTCACACACAATACCAACACCATATCTGTATTTGCCACACAACTGAAACACACACTTTCAAACATAGCGCTCTGAGAGACTAGTTTGTTGTCTGTGTGTAATTTTACTATGCCACCTTAACAGTGGTATATAAATGCGACTACAATATGATTCAAAACCATCACCTATTTACTAATGGGATGGTTCCTAAGAATCTGAATCATAGTGGGTCGCAATCTGATCTGCATCAAGAATTCTAATGAGGTAGGTCACAAATTGCGACTCACTACGATTGAAGGCCATCACCAGGATGGTGGCTCATTGATGCCAGCAAACCACAATGTCCGTGATTGCCTTTCAGTACAGTAAATGTTTTTGTAGCCCATTTTCCTTAAAGGAAATGGGTTGTCATTGGTCCTGTGGACCACTGCCTACTGTTCAGCAAACATGTGTTTACATTCATAAAAAGAAATGGGTCCCAAAATAATCCCTTCCCTTTAGTCAATGCATTATCACCTCCTTTGAGGTGTCTGTGAAAAAAAAATGATCTGCGATTGAATATCTTTGGTAAAGCATTAACATATTAGATACCAATTCAATATTTGGAAGGGACACCTACAACCTACCACTTCCAGATATTCAATCAGTATCCATTAACAGTTCCAGTTTAGGAGTCAAATATTTGATTTACAAAAAGGGCTTAGTGCAAAGAAAAAGTAATTTAATGGTTGGAAACCTCGAATTGGAGTGTTTGCCACGTTAAAATGCTTAGTGCATCTGGCCCCAATTTCTTTACATGTACACTTTTTTTCATATTTTAATTGCTCCATTATGTAATATTAGTTTTAATTTGTGAACCATGCAGTGTTTCCAAAATACATGCAAATTATTAAGGATGGATTCCCTCTCAAATACTTGAATATGCAAAAGTCAGTGCTATCAAGTGTTGGTCCTAGGATTTTCAAATGGTAAGTACCAGTAAGGAATTATAACTGGCTATCCCATTATTTTCAAGAAACATGAACTTTTTCAAATACAGCTGTGAAATGTTTTCGTAAAATACCTTTTCATAAGAGTTGTTTATCAAATAATGGCAGTGTGATTCACGTAATGTCACCAAAAAAGAAAAAAAAGAAAAAAAACATATTCCGTTTTTGTTTTCTTATTATTCAGTTCTGTTATATGTAAACCACAGAACAATTACGCATCCCGCCATAGTTAAAACAACATTTCACATTAATACAATAAAACAAACAACAAATTTCACAAAACGAATCATGTCCAGCTCTTTGCTTTTTATCATATTTATAGGGACAAGTGGAGGCTAGTGGATTTTGTAAGTGGTAGGGCATAAGATTTTCCCTGAATTCCAGAGAGGAAGTGAAGAGAGTCAGCCCAATATCTTCAAGAATAGTTCAGAGGCATTTTAAAGCCCTATTTTCACATACATTTCCTCAGTCTATAGGCTAATAAAGGTCACTGATTAAATATTCAATTACCTTAATGATATGCGAAGCCAATGAAGCCTGGCTAGCCTCAGGGCTTGACTCCAATGTTTTAAAAAATGTGCAGAGATTACCATCCATGTATCAATAATTGCTGCCTTGTGCCAGGGCCAGCAATTTGCCATAGGTGGCCACCATATAGACTGGGTGCCCATTATGCCAAGATTTGCATATAATATGCAATGGACAGAATGTTGCCATTGATGCCATCCACGTACCACAGTGAACCAACATGGCAAGCATTACTTGTAGTGTGTCAGGAGCAGCAGTTTGTCATGAATTCCACCCCAATATATCAAGGGTTTTCCCCCCAATGCCAAGTACCATACTCAGTACCCCTGACCCAGCCTTTTGTGCATGGGTGTCCAATACCCACAAATACTTCTATTGTGCAACGAGAAGAGGTGTGGCGCAGCAGCCAGGGTGGCTGACTCTGGAACACGGAGCTCACAGTTTGATCGCCAGCGGCAGGTCAGCCCAGCACCATGTGACTCTAGGCAACAGCTCACTTAATCTTCCAGGCGGCACCCATTGCCTTGACGCCTTAGGGTAATTGTTCGTGCTTTACAAATACTGGATTTAAAAATAACCATCAATTTTTCAGGGCAAATATTTTGCCAAAGAGGACCCATATGCCAATAATTACCTCCAATATGTCAAGTCTACTATTGTGCCTTGGGTACCCCATATGTCAAGCATAATCTCCAGTATGCCAGTGTCCATGGCAGAATGTCAAGGATAGCACACTGAAACACATTCCAACTCATACTCACATAATTTTACTCAGTCATACTGGTGCACAACCTTAATATTAATGGAACAATATTGTTGGAGACAAATTTTGTTTAAAAAATGGTGAAGCAAATTGCGGGAGAGAATATTGCAGGTAAAAATATAATTTTGAAGTGTTTACTATTGTTTCATTTAAAATATATGTAAATAATATAATTTTAATGATTGGGTTGCATTATTATTTTTGTATTATAAGTTATCATTAGTGTAATGTTAAGTGAATTTTTTTTATAAAGCAAATTTTATGGGACTTTTTCGCTATATATTTGTAGGTTTTGTAGTATATTTTAGGAAGGTTTCTGGGTTAGTAGAAAAGCAGTGTGGCATGTATTTAATATATATTTTACAATTCTTTATAAAATATTTAAAAATGGAAATAGTTTAACCGGTGCATGTGGTTATTAATCATGTAAAGTTTTTAATTTGTAAATTATTTCATTCATATTTTTTTCTTTAAATTGGTTATTAATTTTTAAACTGTTATTTGAATAATTTGGTCAGCATCTATGTACATTTTCTAATTGTTTTGATTATTTTTATTAATATTCATTGAATGTATCATGTATTAGTATTTGTATAGAATAATATATTTTGTGGTGTTATATTTTTGAACTATTGTATACAATTAGTTCTTTTCTAGTAATCTTTTATATTGTTTGTGGATCTATAGGTTTTTAGAGTCGTAGATTGAGACATGTATAATTATATCTATTTGTTAATTATTTAAAATTGCTAAGTAATGCTTTCTAATATTTTATTCACAGTCTTTATTTTAAATATATTGAAATTGTAACGTAATTGTTTACATTATTTACATTATATCTTTTTTAAACTGTTATATTTTTTATTATTTTTTCAAAAACGTTTATATTTATTTTTATTTACATAAAGGGCCTGATTATGAGTCTGGCAGTCCATAGACCACCAAACTCATGGGTGGTCTGTCTACCCTATTAAAACTTTGGCGGTCAGAGCGCCATTTGACTTCTGTAACCACCAGGAAAAAGCATTCCCTAGCAGTTGTGCAGCGGTCTGAGCCTCACAATATGCTGCTGCGGCTTTGCCATGCATATTGCATGTTTCCTGACCGCCAACGATCTCATGGAGGTTCCTAATCCATGAAACTCCTGGCAGACGTGAAACAAATGGGACCCTACATGGCCCCCTTTTAACCCATGCATGGGGGTGCATGCAGTGGGCACATATTGTGCCCCCCTGTGTGCATGCAACCCCAGTTCCAGCACTGCTTGGACTTTCCAGTCCATGCCATGCTGGAATGTGATGTGGCTTCCTTTCTTAGGCTCACGTAGGAGCCTTTGAAAGGCATCACTGTGGGACCACCACGCCACACCATAATTTACTCATAATCTAGCGGGCTGGTCTGTTTAGCGTTCATGCACGGGGCGGTGACCTGGCGGCCCGCTCCAGGACTGCCAATCTCATAACAGGCCCTTAGTTAGTTGTTTTTCTTTCTTAAATAAAGGATTGGGAATAGTTTATCTGAACATTGCAATGTCCAACACTATCTTACTGGTTACCAGTTTGGAGTGTGAACAGTAAATCATAACTTCCATACTCCAAATCTCCCTGTTTTTGCTGAAGTTGGAGTTGGGATTGAAAATCTGACCCCTCCAAAGTCAAACACATTTGATAATCTTGCTCAGGGTGAAGCGTGAATAGAAAACCTGAACCCTCCAAAGCCCAGCCTTTCCTTATTGTTGCGCATGTTGGAGTGGTACTAGTAAATGAAACCTCTCCAAATTCCATCACTCTTCATAGTGTTGCTTAGGTTGAAGTGGGAATAGTAAGCATGCCCCTCCAAAGTCCAACCCTTTCTCTACTATTGGTTAGGCTGGAGGGGAATAGCAAATCAGACCCCTCGAAATTCTAACATTGCTTATAAAGTTCTTTTGGTTGAGTGAGTAATGTTAAGTTTTTGTATTAGGTATTTTTTTCCCTTGATTAAAGTTATAAAGATGTGTTCAGTTTTTATTATTTTTGAGTTAAAGTTGAAATCGACTTGTTTATTGCCAAAACTTGCAGTATATTTTTTGTTTCCTGATTATTTTTTATTTAAAATATTTTGCATTTTATAACATTTTGTTTACTTTATTTTAGAAGTTGTTTTAGTTTTACTGTTATTATGTTTCATTTTGATTTATATGTTTAAAGAATATTATTTTATATATTTTTATATTAATAATTTAATATTGTTATTATTTTTTTATTTGTATAATGTTTCAATATTAAGGCCCTGATTACGATTTTAGTCGAGTTGCCTCCGACCGACATCGCTGCAGATTGGAAAGCGACTGACCTCAGATCAGTGGTTCAGAAACCAGAATTAGGATGCAACCATTCAATGGGCGCTTGTTTGTGGGTTGAAATCACGTGCAGCACAAGCTCCCATTGAAAAATTGAAGTTTTTAAACATCCCTGCACCATGTAGCAGGATGTGAAGCCCCACTGGGCTACGTGTGGAGGACCTGAAGGGAAGGGAGCCCTGCTAGGGGCCCCCAAAGACACTTTACGACAGCAGTTCCATGTTGAAAAGTCCAACATGGAACTGCTGTCAGAAAGTGGCATCATAATCCCAATGGCGGAAATGCCATCCTTAGGTGATTATGAGGCCTTTCCGACTGGCCGACAGGCTCCTTGACCCCATCGAAACCAAGTCGGATTCCCCGTCTGGTATAAACTCCTACTGCCATCATTATAATACGGAGGTCGGACTTTAAACCTACAATATAGGTCGTAAAGACTTCGACCAGCGGTCGGAGGCTTTCCAACCAACACTGTAATTAGCCCCTTAGTGCCTCATTTACAAGAAAGTGCTGCAGCGTGGCAAAGCAAGCCCTTGGGCTGCGCCATGCTGTGGCACTTTCAAAGCACAGCGATGCAACACATTTACAATAATATGGTGCTAGGATGATGGCGTCACGGCGATGATTGTTTATGTGCAGGAAGGTGCTCCTTCCTGCACATAAAGAATCTGTAAAGGCGTTTTTTATCTTCTATGTGTGCGGCTTTAGCACACATAGAACTTGCAAAACGTAATTTTTTTAATGATTGTTTATGTGCAGGAAGGCACACCTTACTGCACATAAACAATCACCAGAGGTGATATACTCGTCCTATGTGTGCTGCAGAATGCAGCACGCATAGAAAGAGGAAAGAAATTAGGAGAAATTAATACATTTCTCCTTGTTGCAACTCCCTCCGCTTCTCCTGGAGAGGTGTAGCATTCAGACACATTTCCAGGTTTACGATTTCAAGTAAATCTGGAAATGTGTCAAGTTCCATGGGTGGTGTGTGGTAACACCCATAGCAACACCCATGGAACGCCTCTTTCACACAGAGTGCTGCATGTAAAGTGGCCGTATTTAAAAGGATGGGAAAAGCCATGCAGGGTGGCTTTTCCTGTCCTTATAAATACGGGGCAGCAAAATATGACGCTTGTGCATCACAAAAAGTGATGCACCAGCGGCGCAAGGGGCTTGTAAATAAGACCCTTAGGTGCCGATTCCGATCCGGGTTGGAAAGCACTCTGACCGAGCCGGATCCGGAGTGTTTTCTGACCGAGCCGGAGTCCTGCAGTTCGACCGAGCGAGTACGATGCGGCCGTATGCTGCCGGACTCGGTTCGGTCGAACTCCCATAGAAGTCAATGGGAGCCGGTCGTACGACGCGTACATGGGCTCCCATTGACTGAATGGGTACGTCTCGCACAATTGCGCCCCCTACAGTGGGTACGCATTGGTGCCATCCACAACGTACATGCCTGTGTTGGGGGGACCCTTGGGTCTCCCCCTGTGTCTGAGTTGTAGGGCTGCGGGTGACAGGGGGTCTGATGTGGACCCCCAAAGGCAACCACCTGGACGTTTTGCGAGCCGGACACTCCAGCTCGCACCGGCTGTCCGACACGTGCATCGTACTGGCTCGGTTGTAAATCGCATCCATTGCACGCCACGGTTAGCTTACGACCGAGACGTACGGAGCGGTTCGGACCCGGAAACGACTTGGTCAGTGAATTTCACGTAGCTCGCATAGTACTTGCTCGCTCGTACAGCTGTATGAGTCAGGTGGAAAACACGCGTGCGGCTCGCAGTTTTTCTGGCCCGGATCGCGTTTGGTGCCCTTCCGACCCAGATTGGAATTGGCCCCTTAGGGGCCGATTCCGATTCCAGCCGCAAAACGTACCAACCGACACGGACCCGGACCGGAGACCGACTGACCGAGCCGGAGTCCTGCAGTCCGACCAAGCGAGTACGATGGGGCCGTATGCTGCCGGACTCGGTTCGGTCGGACTCCCATAGAAGTCAATGGGAGCCGGTCGTACGACGCGTACATGGGCTCCCATTGACTGAATGGGTACGTCTCGCACAATTGCGCCCCCTACAGTGGGTACGCGTTGGTGCCATCCGCACCGTACATGCCTGTGTTGGGGGGACCCTTGCGTCTCCCCCTGTGTCCGAGTCGTAGGACTGCGGGTGACAGGGGGTCTGATGTGGACCCCCAAAGGCAACCAACCGGACGTTTTGCGAACCGGACACTCCGGCTCGCACCGGCTGTCCGGCGCGTGCATCGTATTGGCTCGGTTGTAAATCGTATCCATTGCACGCCAAGGTTAGCTTACGACGAGACGTATGGAGCGGTTCGGACCCGGAAATGACTCGGTCAGTGAATTTCACGTAGCTCGCATAGTACTTGCTCGCTCGTACAGCTTTATTCAAAAATAGTTGCAAGGTAATTGTACGTTACGGTGGACACACGGTCACAGAGTGTCTGAGAATTGTAGTCCAGGGGTGTGTGGCACATCACTTGATGGCAATTGACTACTCCCACACTGGTGTTGGATTCTGGGTGTTGGGGGTCAGTGTTGAACAAACAACAGGCAAATTGCCCTGGGGAGGACAGACACAAGACACAGTCAAAAGCACAGCAAAACAGGAGAGAAATGCAATACACATGCACCAAACATGTCACAATAAACCTACACAAAAACAATTTAGCAGTAGTACCCTATTGTGGAGTACACACCACCTGAATGGACACATCACTGCACGCATCCAGTCAAGAGGCACACAGACACACTCAGACAGCAACAGAGCCGCCACAACACATTCCAGGCTAACTCCATACATTGACATAGCAACCCTGGAAACTCACATTCAGGTGAAGAAGTTGTTGATGAGCTGTGAGCGGACGTCACCCTCATCCTCATCATCACTGGCATCTTGGCCCAGGCCGGGATCCTCCACAGGTGCCGGGGGTTGGTCATCGTCATCCTGGATGAGAGGCACCTTCTTCTGCACTGCCATGTTGTGTAGCATGCAGCATACAAGGATTATTTTGCACACCTTTGCAGGTTCATATGGGAGGGCCCCTCCAGTCTTGTCCAGGCAGCGAAAGCAACTTTTTAGGAGGCCGAATGTCCACTCAATCACCCTCCTGCTCCGACCATGTGCCTCATTGTAGCGCATCTCGGCTGGTGTCACAGGGTTCCTGAGGGGTATCAGCAACCACGGCATGTTGGGGTATCCGGAGTCACCTACACACACAAAAATGAACAAGTAGCTGAGTTTTGTAGGAGTGCGGAACACAACATTGACAAACACACACAATGATAAACAGTCAGTACACACCAACAAGCCAGGCATGCTGAGCTGGGCTCTGTGACATCAGCGTTGCAATGCGACTATTCCTCATTATGTAGGCATCGTGCACAGAACCAGGGAACCGTGCACACACATGTGTGATAGACATGTCTGCAAGACATACCACCAGAGCATTGATCGAGTGGAAATGTTTCCTGTTCCGGTATGCCTGCTCATGTGCCTGTGGTGGTATCAGGGCCACATGTGTCCCATCAATAGATCGGCATCCTCCCCAGTGTATAAAAGGCATCCTTTATTTCAGGGAGTTCAGCTGGGCTTGGGAACTTGATGTACAGGTCAAGGAAATGCAACATCCCCTCCAAGACATCGCGTAGCACCCGACTAAACATAGTTTGCGACATCCCTCCTGCTGTAGCCACAATGTACTGGAAGGTACCAGTAGCAAAGAAGTGCAGGGCTGCCATCACCTTCACCTCGGGGGTCAGTGCTGTAGGGTATATCCGGCCAGGTAGCAGATGTGGCGCCAACTGCTCTGCCAACTCCTCAATCAGTGGCCTAATGAAGCGGTACCGTCAGATGCAGTCGCGTTCCTGCATGGTTGCAAGGTCTGGGAACGGTCGATGGACAGCTGGTGCCCTGCAGAAGTGAGATGAACAAAGGAAGATTGTCGGTTCATCCACCCATGTGGCCATGACCAGGCTCAATATCACATGATAGATCATGACATTACACAATGTACTGAGGTGTGCTGTTGGGCATGGACACATATGTCACCTACATGACCATCACCTCACATCTCAATTCCACATGTCCACATGAGTCCCATGTAGTACAATGGCCAATCATCTGGTTGTGTCACCCGACCGATGTACTGCTGTGACGTTACAAACACACACCACAGTGACAAGTGAGGCCTGATGTCTCCCAGGCATCACAGATCTTTGCCATGCAGATACCCAGGGTCCCTGTATTGCCACATCGACAATGCCATGGACATGGTGTAGCACGTACACACCACACAGGTAGTAGCCACTGTTGTTCCTGCAGGCCCTACATGTACGTCTCTTAGACACACACACACCATCAAGGTAGATACATATACCAAATGGATGTGGAGACTGTCTCCCATTGGGCACATTTGATCAGCCACATCTGAGACACAACATGCACACAGACTGTGGGCGCATATCAGAATTGTGGCTACAGGTCGCACTGTGACGTACATGCCATCACCCCCAGGACTCAGTGTGTATGTGACATGTCCTAAACAGATCCAACATGAAACTGTGTCCTTGACTCAAGCCCATTACTGTACATTTGCACATCACAGTGGTAATGTGCATGACACACAAAGGATTCTACCCCCATGTACACATGCACAGCCTGGGAGTGGCTGAACAAAAGTGCCACCCAACAAACCAAATGTGACCCCCCCACCCAACACACAGGGAATGCAGCCTTACATGCCATGGGACACTGTGTGGCCAATGCTGTAGTGTGGTAGATGTGCACAGATGTCCCTGGCAAGTAATTGTGTGTTGAATCCGTCGAATAGTCACACCAATGAGGTCCGACGCAGATGACAATACGTACGCATTGCACGATTCATGACCGAGCCGTGCGTACACTTTGCCATTGACTGCAATGAGGCCCGACACGGGTGTCAATGCGTTTGCATTGCACAGTTCAGGACCCAGCCGTGCGTACGCTTTGCCATTGACTGCAATGAGGCACGACGCGGTTGACTATCATGCATTCGTGTCGGGCAGGCATGGTCCGAGCCAGGCGTACGCCTTGGCTATTGCGTCATATGGAGACGGGTGCATGTGTATTTTCAAAAATACGCGTTGTACAGTCAGTTGACCGAGCCGGGCGCACCCATTGGCTCTGGACTGTCATGGAGACGAATGCGGATTCAAAACTTGTACGAGTTGTGCGGTGGAAATTCAGTTGGATGCCTACAACAATGTTGCAATTCCTAGTGTTTCATGTAGGTGAAGATTTGAACGATGCGGAAGGCGTGTGCGAGTTGTACATTTCCATTGATTGGCCAGATTCATAGAATGCAACCGTGTTGGACCTATCACTTGGGACACATGGCACAGATTCTGCCTCTGTAGCACAGATATAAGGCTGGCTGGCCCCCAGGGAGCTCACTTGCCTGCGCTACATGCTCCTGGACCACATCCCTGCTACCACTGCTGCTGTCTCTGCATCCTCTGGCTCCTGCTATGGCACGTACTCTGGAGAGGGCCCCAGCCTTCACTGAGGAGGAGAACCAGGCCCTGCTGGACGGGCTCCTTCCACAGTACAGCAAGCTGTATGGGAAACCAGGGGAGCAGGTGAGTGTGCAGTCCACTGCCTTCCTAATTGTGCATGTTGTCTGACTAGCAGTACTAGCAGTGTGTACACCAGTTGCAAGCATTCTCACTGACTACTTTCATCACCCAAAGTGTGTAGGTACATGTAATGAACAGGTGTTCTGCTGCTAAAGTGCATTAGTGCAAGCTTAAACTTCCCAGGCATTGTTAACATGTCAGACATGCAGGTGATTTGTCCTTCCCTATGGTTTCACTACCTGTGTAACTCATTTCCCTTTGTGATGATGACATGTATATCCAAATGTGTGCAGCACAAATATGGGGCATGTGTGTTAATGGACTTTTAACTTTGTCATCCTCACAGGTTGATGCCCACCAGAAGCAGGAGATATGGCTGACCATCGCCCGGGCAGTTCGTTCGGTGGGGGTTCGACAAGCGCCGGATCCGCAACTGCCAGAAGAGGTGGCAGGACCTTCAGGCTGGACCCGGAGGATAGCGAGAGTCCAGCTGAAGCTGTCACCTCCACGCAGGATGGGCGGACACCGGACCCTGACCCCCCACATGCTCCGGATCCTGGCGGTGGTCTTCCCGGACCTGGATAGGCAGCTGAAGGCCAGACAGCAGCAAGAAGGGGGTAAGTCCATGCCTAATCTGTGTATTATGTCTGACATGCTAATTGCAGTCTTTTGGCCTGGTCACACTTCCACATTACGTAGGTCTTGTAGTCCAATACTCAGGTCCCTCAATTGTGTGATGCACCCTCCTCATCTGTTCCACAGGTGTGGCCCCTACAGTCTGTTGCTTGTGTCACTAGTGCACTGTGTCCCTGCAGTCAGCTATGCTTCAGCTACCGGACAGCATCTGTTCCCGTGACTCTGTTGTGTGTTTCATGGGTGTTTCAATTGTTTACCCAATGCCTGGGATCTGACATGTGATCTGTGTGTGCCCTTGATATGTGTTACAATTGCTGGTCTGACTCGCCATATGTGGCTGGGGTATTTGAAACCAAACCATGCACCAGGGGACTCCAATTTGTGGGCCTCAGGAGTATGTATATCAAGTGTGTCACACTTGCTTAGCCACCTAACTACTGTCCAGGGCCAAACACTGTTTCACGTAGACCTGGGCAGTCATGCCTCCTCAAGGGCATTTAGAAACACTCTGTAATCCCACTCCTGTGTATCAACTTACAGGTTGTGCTTAGTGACATGTGTCTTCAGGTGTCTGCCTCTGTGTCATTATGGTGTGGCTTCCTGTTACGTACAACTGGGGTGTCCATGATTTTGAGGGTCAGCAGGACTTCTGAGATGTGACTGTGTGAGACAAGACCTGTGTGACATATAGGTGTGTGATCATCTGACAGCGCACAATGTTGTATGCAACTATGTACTTCAGGCAGCTGGGTTACATCCACGGCAGACTGTGATGTGCTAATGTACATGGAGTTGTGTTTGCAGAGACTCATATGTCTGATTTGCACGATGTGGGATCTTCTGGGTCCTGGATATGTTGTTTGCAGGGGATGGGCAAGTGCACTTGTCAGCTGCAGAGTTTGCTTTACCCCTGAGCTATGAATGTGACACAGTGCATACTGTTGTTGTCTGGATGCCCTGCCCCTGTGACAGGAGACAGTGTTGACTGACTTTCCAGGCTTGCCAGTGCCATGGCATTTAATTTGCTATGAGTGATCCTGCATTGTGTTCAAGTGTGCACCATGCACCCCATTGTGGCATTGACTATCAGGACATGAGAACATCATAGTGTGTGTTGCTGGCATGCATCACAAGCATGTGAAATGAGTCTCTGCCCATCCCTTCATCCGGACACCTGTACTGAGTCAGTGGCAAGAGATGTGCGGTGTGTATAGTGACATACTCCTACATGTTCACTTGCATGTCCAACTGATGTGTGGGTGGTGCATGTCGGGACATTGGGGTATTAGCATCCAAATTGCAACAGACATATGGGTGCAGGTCAAGGAGGGATATGTGTGCCATGTTTGATGTTGAGAATGACAATTGGCTTATTCTAAACAGTGTTGGCACTTTGAGCAGTGTTCATCTGATGATGCCAGGGCTTGCCCTGTGTTGTGATGTACTCACTGTGGTGTGTGCAGTCAGTGCAGGTGACTGATGTTGTTCTCTTTCTTCCTATTACTATCCAGATACATCCACGGCCACAGGAGGGGACAGCTCCACGGACCAGGAGGAGCCACAGAGTCTGACAGGGACAGAAGGAGAGGAGTCGGGGGGACCCAGAGGCATGGAGGGCGAGTGGAGCCACACCGAGGAGTCGTAAGCACCATCCCCCCAGCTGAGGGCCACAGCAGCTCCGAGGATGACTCCCTTGTGGAGGCGGGTGTCAGCAGCCACCAAACCCCAGCTAGTGAGGCTGTTCCCGCCACCGCCCCCACCACCACTATCACCACCCTCCCATCGACTTTCATCCCAGAGGTCCATGGAGGCTCCAGTGTTCAGGAGCATGTCTCCTTTGTGCCAGGCACCGCACCCCCTGCCCCTGTGTCCCCTGCTGCCCTGAGTGAGGAGTCTGTGGACTTACTTAGACAGATCCATGTAGGGCAGACATCGATGCTGAGTGTCCTCCATGCACACACCAGTCTGCTGACGCAACTGGCGTCGTTCATGGAGGGCATTTCATCGGACATGTCTGCCCTACAGAGGACCAATCAGTCCGTGGCCTCCTCCCTGACGGCAGTAGTGTCCCTCCTCCAACAGTCCCACACCTCTCCTACCCCTGTACCACCCACGATCCCTAGCAGCCTACCTATCCCAAGCACACACACACCTGCACATTCTCACAAAGCCACAGACACGGGCAGCACACAAACACCCAAACCAATGGCTAGACGTGCACACAAGCAAGCGCAGGGGACTGATACCACACTCACAGGGGATGGTTTGCAGACACACACACACAGTCATCCACAACCACTCCACAGTCTTCCGAAACCTCTCATTCCCAGCCCCCTTCCCTTGCCTCACCTGCAACCCCATCTCCACAGAAGCTCTTCCTCTGTGACCTTGGCCTCTTCCCCACAGACCCTGCAGATCCAGATTATAAGGGGAAGAGGAAGTCCCCACACACAGAGGGGAGTGCCCCTCACACCCGGACATCCTCCCCTAGGCGCAGTCAGACTGAGAACCCCACCCACAAGTCCCCCCGGAGCCGGAAGAGCAAGACCCCACCACCGCCATGCAGCTCCAAGGAAAATTCTCTGTCCTCCATCCCCAGGCCACCACTCCAGAGGTTCCCCCGCCACACCCTGCCCCGGCTTCCCCCACCCACAGATACACCATCCCCAAAATGCTGAGGCCCTCCACCCCTACCAGTTGCTACTCCACAGCCGGTCTGACGGTTAGTGCCACTGATGTGGGGACCGTGTCCCCCACTCTGTCCTGCCGACTTCACCTGCACCCCATTCCGCTCACATGGATTTAGGCCCTGCAGTGGAGTCCACGACCACCCTGTCTGACTTGGGCACTGCAGTGGGGACCCAATCCACTCCATCTGACCTGCCCACTGAAGTTGTGCCGGCACACACCCCATCTGACTTGTGCCCCACAGTTGTGACTGCACCCACCACTTCAGTCAGCTCCACTGCAGTTGCAAGTGACTCTCCTGCATCCACCACCCCTTTACTGCCTCCTTCTGCTGCGCCCTGATCCTGCCCCTGCGGTGCCTGGCCTGTCCCCATGTATGCCCCTCTGAGGTGATGTTCCCTGTCCTTCCAGTGCAGGCAAGAAACGTGTGACAGTTGTCACTCAAGTTCACTCCTTGTAATTTGGTGATGGACTGGCCATTGGTGTTTTGTTTGAACGGACGTTTCAATTTTCATCTGCTGAATAAAGCTTTTTTCTTTATCCTTGTGAACTTGATTTAGCTGTACATAGATTGATGATGTTCAGCATGCCCTTGCACCTGTAATGCTTGGTTTCCAATGTTGAATACTCAGGTGTTGATGTGAGGTACTCCATGTGGTCCATGAGATATGTATCCTATTCTGGTCGGTATCCATGTCATCCTTTGCAGCTAACTGGGTGTGTCATGATTAACAATTTGAGAACATCTCTGTGAACATTTCATTTGCATGGCACATCTGTGGCTTGCACCCATGCACATATGATGTGCTTCCTATTTCCAATGTGTCTATTTCCCTGACTTTGGGCACATCTCCACTGGACCTACAGGTGTGGACATCATTGGTATAGGAGCAACTGGGTCCTCTGTGCAACTTGCAGTACATATGTGTTGAGTATGTGCAGATGACTTAGGGGAGACTCACGTACCCAGGCTGTTGTGACCAGTTGGTGTTCATTCCAGCTTGTGTCACATGTGTCTGTTGTGCTCCCTCTCATCTCACAATGCCTGAATGCCCACTAAGGGTGTCCCAATGATGGTTTACTTTTGTATGGCACTGTGTCCACATCTGTGTCACTGTGGTTCAGCCCCCCTCATGTGTTGTGTATTTGCCTGGGGATACTGAGACACACACACACATGTTGTGCCAGATGTGCAGTGTGAGGTTGACTGTTTGTGTTTGTGCATCTGCACTAGTGCATTGTTATTGCTGTTGTGGGCCATTGTCTGGATGCTGTTTCTGTGATTTTCCCTGCAGTCCCTTTGAGTCATATAACACCATTGTGCACATTCATCCTGGTTGTTAGGTGTCATTGCTGACATGGAATGGGAGTTTGTGAGCTGACACCTACAGTCTACACAGGTTGTTTTGATTGGTGTGTCTATTTTCGAGATGTGTGTATGCTTTGTGATGGTCACTTCTGCACTTGTGTCATTGTACACTGTAAGCATTGTCAGGCCCCATGTGTGGTGCTTGTCTGCACATGGACGTGAGTATATTTTTTTTCACTGCACTGTTGGCCTCACCACATCTCTGTGGGTATGGGACATAACCACTAGTTTGCCCCAGAAGTGTTTAATGTGTTGGGAGCAGGGATCATACATGCTGTTCGTTATTTGCAGCTTTGACCATGATGACACTTACACTTACCTTTTGGTCACTGTGATGAGGGGGGGGTTTAGACCCCATCACCACAATGCTCAACATCTGCTGCAGTTTGTACCCCACACTTAAGTTTTGTTCTACACAGTGAAGGGGTGTTATGTGTACATTTACACAGTGCTATAGTGATGCTTGCCTTGTGTAGGCCACACTCATTTGTTGGTCACACATGTGCTGTTAGTTACATTGATGTTCGAAGTCATAATCACTGTTGTGGGCATTTGTCACAGACTACACACTGTTATCATGATGTTAGGGGGGATGTATTTTGCTGACATACATAATGTTGGAGTATGATGGATGTGTGGCGCATCACCCATCCTATGGGTAGGGGTGGCAGTAGTGCTGGGCAACATAAGCCCTAGGGGTGGGGGCGGTGGGGGTGATGGGCAACAGGTCCCTTATGAGTGGGGGTGGCAGGGTTGATGGGCAACATAAGCCCTAGGGGTGGGGGTGGCAGTAGTGATGGGCAACAGGTCCCCTAGGGGTGGGGGTGGCAGGGGTGATGGGCAACAGGTCCCCTATGAGTGGGGGTGGCAGGGGTGATGGGCAACATAAGCTCTAGGGGTGGGGGTGGCAGTAGTGCTGGGCAACAGGTCCCCTATGAGTGGGGGTGGCAGGGATGAGGGGCAACATAAGCCCTAGGGGTGGGGGTGGCAGTAGTGATGGGCAACAGGTCCCCTATGAGTGGGGGTGGCAGGGGTGATGGGCAACATAAGCCCTAGGGGTGGGGGGTGGCAGTAGTGATGGGCAACAGGTCCCCTAGGGGTGGGGGGTGGCAGTAGTGATGGGCATCAGGTCCCCTATGAGTGGGGGTGGCAGGGGTGATGGGCAACATAAGCCCCTGGGGTGGGGGTGGCAGTAGTGGTGGACAACAAGTCCCCTAGGGGTGGGGGTGGCAGAGGTGATGAGCAACAGGTCCCCTATGAGTGGGGGTGGCAGGGGTGATAGGCAACATAAGCCCTAGGGGTGGTGGTGGCAGTAGTGCTGGGCAACAGGTCCCCTATGAGTGGGGGTGGCAGGGGTGATGGGCAACATAAGCCCTAGGGGTGGAGGTGGCAGTAGTTATGGGCAACAGGTCCCCTAGGGGTGGGGGTGGCAGTAGTGATGGGCAACAGGTCCCCTATGAGTGGGGGTGGCAGGGGTGATGGGCAACAGGTCCCCTATGAGTGGGGGTGGCAGGGGTGATGGGCAAAAGGTCCCCTATGAGTAGGGGTGGCAGGGGTGATGGGCAACATAAGCCCTAGGGGTGGGGGTGGCAGTTTTGCTGGGCAACAGGTCCCCTATGAGTACGGGTGGCAGGGGTGATGGGCATCATAAGCCCTGGGGGTGGGGGTGGCAGTAGTGATGGGCAACAGGTCCCCTAGGGGTGGGGGTGGCAGTAGTGCTGGGCAACAGGTCCCCTATGAGTGGGGGTGGTAGTGGTGCTGGCCATACAACCCCTATGGTGGCCTGTTGGTAATGGCCAGGATATGGATCCCCTGTGTGTGTGTGACAGTTTGGGGGTACGTGTCGTTTGTTTGTGTGGTCGGTGTCTGACTTACCGTCTGCGCTGTCGGCGTCGATTCCTGATTCGGTCATAGATGTATGACCTGCGCGATGGGTTTCATGATGTGTTCGTGTCGTACACGCTGCTTGTTGCTCCGTCTCATACCGGTTGCAAGCTGGTCCGTCTCGTAGCCGTGGATTGAGTTGTGGCGCGAATCATAGCTGATATGCTTGTTTTCTGGATGCTGTGACGTGCCGTACGTGGCAACCTGTCCAGCGTGTAGGAAGTACGCATCGTACTTGTCAGGGTGGAAACTGATATGGATACTGCTTCTGGGCGACTCGGTTCGGCGTTCGGGGTTACGGCTCGGACGGAGAATGAAGCTTGAATCACAGCCTACGTGTCGGTCAGGTTTTTGGCACTTATACGCATCGTACTTCATCTACAGGACGGACCGGCTACGGGTACGTGTCGGTCACACGGTAAGGCTACAGACAGCTCTCTGAGATGTCTGACCCGGATCGGAATCGACCCCTTAGTGTTTTAATAATTTTTATCATTATTCAAATTTAATTCAGCTTCATTCTTTTGTTTTATTATTATGTTTATTATTTTTAATTTATTTTAAAATTGTATATTAAATTCATTTTGTAAGCTATAAAATGTATTTATCTATTTTCTATACTCCATATCTAATTTTAAGGTAATATATTTTTCAAGTTCATGTAAAGTTAATTAATTTAAATTGTTTATACTTACCTATGTAATGATGACTCTTTTGCCCACTATATTTTTGTAGTCTATAAATTTGGAATTTGTGTATTTTTACCAACATTTATAATCGCAAATTTTTGTCATCTAAATTATGGACTGGAAGTCTGACACTCCTTCTCACTCATTCTCACTCATGCACTTTTTTCTTACCCTCTTTCTTTTGCACTCAACTTTACTCTCCCTTGCACTCAGTTCCCATTTCATACCCACTCAGTCTCAATTATTCTCCTTCCTCTGACAGTCATTCTTTCACACTTTCACTCACTCAATCACTCTCACCCAGTTCCCTGGCACTTACACCAAATCTCTCTCACACACACACATACACACAACATTTTCTATAGCCAAAATGGATACGCATCCTATTAAATTCACACAGATGTTTATCCTTCTTCTCATTGATACTAAGAAGCCATGACTTTCTCTTTTATATTAATATTGCCAAACAATGCATGCAGCTTAGGTGGATGCCTGTATTGATTGTAAATCCTATTCCAATAGCTTTAAGGTAAATGTAGAACCCCAGGTCCACAACATCTCTTCAAGTTGATATATATCATATTCAAGAGAAAGTAACCACATTGTAGCCCCACACAAACATTGGTAAACTTTAGCATGATATGCTTTCCACCAAGCCCTTACCTTCATGTTATCTATAAACAGAGTTAGATAGTTCTCCACCACACATGTCTGGGGCATCTAATTGATGTTTTAGCCCAATGAAAATAAGAAAATAGATAGCTAAGATAGTAAACTCATCTGCAAAAAATAATGTGAAAGCATTACCTACTAGTTTAGATGAGAATATATTACTTCTTTTTATGGCCCTAGAGATGACACTTTTATAGCTATTCAAAGTAAAAAGGCAAACATGCATCTCTGACTGATGCTATCCATTTCTGTAATTACCTGCAGACAAATTTCCTTTGGTCAGATTTTATTCAAGTTAATTAGCGATTAAAATGCATGAAACGTTCGAATAAATGATATTGGTTGAGGGAGAAATTGGTAAAGCACTACAGATGAATTGCCCCTGGGACAAAGCATGCCTCGTCATATTGGTTCACGCTAATGCACTGTGTACCCCACCAGAAGCCTAGTTTGTATATTGGGAATAATACAAGTTGTGTGTTTCCAAATCTTCAGGTGTACTCTCAGCACTTTCACTAGTATATTGGCACAGTGGTATAACATGGAGAGAAATAATTCATTAGTAGGTTCATATCCTCTGCACATTGCGTGCACTGAAAGGTAGTGCTTAATGGCATATGATGTGCAATGACCATCATTTTTGGGGGTTAGGACTTAATTTTTATTATCAGCGCATGATCCTGAGCAAGGATAGAGGGACAGAAAAGGTCGAAAGGAGGAGGAAGAGAAAGATAGAAAAACAGTGAGAAAAGGATAAAACCGATGACAAACAGAACTGCAAGAGGGTGAAAAAGAGACAGAAAGTGTAGGGTTGTGGAAAAAAGAGGCATGAGCAAATGTAATCTGGGACTCATCTTGGTGGCCTACTCTATTAGGAGCTGCAACAGAGTCCAAACAGGTTGTGAAAAAAATCTAGGAGTCCTTGTAGATAATGCATTATCCATGCAAGATCAATGAAAGGCAACGTGCGGCAAATGTTTTGCCCTTCTAAAATTGTTAACAAGACTTTTTAAGTGGATCCCGTACAATTGGAGGAAAACTATAGTTGAGGCTCTAATAACAAGTAGACTGGACGATGGGAATGCCTTGTATGTTGTTAAGGCAGATTACTTGTTTTCACGACTGCAGTTTACTCAAAATGCAGCAGCCAAGTTAGTCTGTCACAAGGACTAGTTTAGCTCAGCATCAGAATATATGGGATGTTACACTGGCTGACAATGCGCCAAAGAGCTAAGTTTAAATTACTGTGCCGTGTGCATTGTGCATTACATAGGATTGGTCCTAACATTTTGCAAGATGAGTTGAATTCTATTCCCCTTCACGAGAGCTGAAATCCCATAAACTTGCATTAACCAAAACTAGACGAATAAAGGAAGTCAGAACGGGAGGTCGCTCTTTCTCATACTAGGCAGCTGTACAATGGAATAAATTACCATTAGAACTACGCCTCACGAAAGACCATTTGGGGTTTAGGAAGAAGTTAAAAACATGGCTGTTTAAGACATAATGGCTTTGGGGTCCTCACGAACAAATGCCTTCCGAAACATAAGGGGGTTGTACTAGCACCGTGATATCCCATTGGGACAAGTGCTCCGCTCTATAAATACTGCAAATAAATATATGAGGTGGGATACAAATTAACAGCCTTAGTATTCCGCTTCTCTTGCAGTTGCCAGCAAAGGCGACGTGCTCCTAAGAAAATCTTTTGACCCCTGCACTTTTTGTATTTGATTTTTGTACAAGTTATTCACTGGGTGAGAGGAGTCGGTACTTTCTGTTCTGCAGGACATTTATCTTGCTGGGGAAAATGTTACCATAGTGGGTGCCCAGCAGCACAGTAACATACTAATTTTCTAAACTGTTGGGCTCTGAGGTCTTGACTTTTTACATTTGTTTAACAGCAGTACCAGATTATGGAGCGCAGTCAGGCAACGTCATTTTTCCTGGTCTGGTATTTTCACTTTTTTTGCATGGAGTTAAATTAAATGTGTCAATTATTAGCGCGACAGCGGTCAAAAACTCCAGCCAGGACAATCACATAGCTTTGCTAATGAACAGCAGTGGTGTTAGTAGACGTGTCTGTTGTTGCAGTGTTTGGCCTCTTCTGAACTAGATCTGATAATTGTGGCAGTTGTTTTGTGGTTTCAAAAGCTGGCGAACACCCACCAGAGATGACAATAGGTCACGACCATCAAATTAATTGCTCGAGTAATATAACACCGCATTTAATCTGCTACTCAGAGGCCAACGCTATTGGATCGTCAGATTTTCAGACCTGCGTTTTCAGGGAGCAAAAAGTGCACCTGCAATTAGAAAAGGTTATCGTGTCGCCTATTAATGCAAAGGTTGAAAATTGTGCAAGTTGAAAGGTGAATTCTGAGGAACAAAGGAAATCTCATTATAATCGTAATTGGCTGTAACTGTAATAGTCATTGGATATATTGGTCTAAATAGGCTCACTGCGATGGGAATGCTTTGGAGCAGATTTGCTAACATTTTGGGCTAGGTGTCCATCATGAAAGTGAAGCAAACCAGTGCAAAATGTCTATTCTGAAATTACTTTCCAGCACAAAATTTGTAGTGTGTTGGAAAGGTGCCTGAATGTAATGCAAAATATGACATTACTATGCATCAAAGGGGCCTTCCATTGGTGCTTCAAGGTGACATTCCACTGGTAGCATGAGGGTGTTCCCATGCAACCACCCATGATTTGTGATGCAAAACAGGGCTTGCACCCAAAAAATAACACCTCTTTGAGCTAGGTGTACAAAGGAGAAATACTTTAATTTCTTCAAAATGTTCTGACTTTACGTGTGTTACACTGTAAATCACATATTCAAAGTGTAAAAAGTTTTAAAGTTTGCCTAGAAAAAAACTATGCTAGACGTGATGCACATACCTTTGCACTCTGGTGCATGTTATCCTGTAACAGCCAGTCCTACACATTGCACTACTCCGTAGCTCCTGAACTTTCATTTCTTCAGGACAAGAGGCAAATGGAAGAATGCATGGAGTGTGGGCATCATCTGAACAGAAGCTTTCTGTCACAGAATGGCACACCCCATCAAAATCTGAGTAAATGTAAGAATGGCTGTATGACCCTTGGAGCCAAGGGGCTCCCACAAGGCTTGCCTATGTTTTTTTTTGTCTTCCTGAATAGCGCAACTTATCTAGAGTTAAGTTCCTTGTGGTCCATGGTGTCTTTGTGAAGTTAACTTCGATACTTGGTTAATGCAGCCGGGTCTTGCTATTGGAATCCTTGACATTTGTTATTCTGTGAAACTGTACAAGACATTTACAAAGGATTAACTGGCACATGCATCAACGTAGGCTTTTGCGATTCCTTAATTTCGATTATTAAGGAATCGCAATTAAGGAATCGCAAAAGCCTATGCATGTTGGAATCGCTAAAAAAATAGCGATTCCTACACATTCCTTAATTGCGACTCGCAAATTGCGAGTCGCAATTAAGGAATGCCGTCCCATTCATTCCTATGGGCCTCCATGCCTATAGGAATGAATAGGAGATTGCATGAGCAATTTGCAAGTACCAGTAGGTACTCGCAAATTGCTCATGCAATTTCAAGGGTGCAAGGGTGTCAAAATGACACCCTATTGCACCCCTGAAACTGATCTGTGCAATTATGTTGCACACACACATGCCCTAAGGGCATGTGTGTGCGCAACATGAAACTTTGAAAAATGCACAAAAGTGCATTTTTCAAAGTTTTTGCAAATTACCATGAAGTTCAACTTCATGGTAATTTGCTCCCCCTATTAGCAAAATCGCTAATTTTTTTACTTTAATGCATTCCATTTAAGGAATCTCAATTTGGGATTCCTTAAATGCAATCGCAATTTAAGTAATCGCAATTTAGAGATTCCTTAAATTGCGATTTTTGCATTTGGGATGATGCATCCCAAATGCAAAAATACCGGTCGCAAAGGGGCAGATTCTGAGAATCTGCCCGTTTGCGACCGGTTTTTCCTTTGATGCATGTGCCTGCTAGACTTGCATACTGTTTGTTTTCACAAGGAGGCATCCATTAGGATTACAATTCTATTCCACTCTTTATTTTTCACAAGAAGTCATCTAGTAGATTTAAAAATTCTATTGTACTTGTTCTTTTTCACAAGGAGTCATCCATCAAGGTTACAAACTCTATCTTGCATTTTGTTATTTCAACACAAAGTTACGTGTGTTGGTTAAGGACTCATCATTATTGTAAAACTTAGTGGACTCAAGTTGCCACACAATTACCATGGTATGGTATGCAGTCATCAATAGTAGCAAAAAATATTACCAAAGGCTTAGATGAAATGTGTGATTTTAAACAATACCTTTCGTAGTACACTTGTAACACTGAATGTAAACAGAATCACAGAAAGACACTTATAAATATTAAAGTAGGCTCTTTTTACCAAACAACATATATCCCAGAGTGTGATTCTCAGTTACTATATCAACTTTACCTGCATTTCATCTCAGATGAAACAAAAAGTTTTTCAGAATAAAGAAAGGGTAATACAATGATATATCCCGCATGCAGGAAATGACCATCTTTTGTGTGGTGTATCCTTCAGATTTTTTCCTTACCTGTTTTTCTAGCTGTAGAACTCTGTGCACTTTATCCCTGCTGACAAGAGGTAAAATGCCTATGCTCCTTCTTTCAACATGATGAAACTGGTATAACCCGAATTGGCCTATTTACCTTACCCCTAAACCCTAAGTATATTGTACAATGAGTACCTACGGCCTGGACTTTCAATGTCACCGGTGAACTGCATTCTCCTGTTGTGCCATCCACTACAGCGACAGGCCTACCACTGCAGCCTGAATAAAGCAGATTTTAAACTGTAGTTTAACCTGGCAAAATACAGCATATTGACATGTCAAAACCTTCCTATTAAATATTAATAAGTCTCCCCAAAGTAGGCCTTGCTGTTAATAAGGCAGGGTGCATTGTATGTATATGCAGGAAATGTAAAAATGTGATGTTAACATGTCCTAAAAGTGAAAAACACCCAAAACCTTTTTTCACTGAAGCAAGACTTGTTGATCCATAGGAAAGCATTGACATGCAATATTAAAATCAATAATGTTATCTCCGGCAAGGAAACACCTAGAAATGTCAGTCTTGAACTATTTGAAATAATTTTTAAAAGCTCACTTCACTAATCAAGTCACAATTTTAATAAATATTATGGAAAAGGTATTTCTTTTCAATGACTTTTACCCCGTCTAAAGCCTCTGGAGGCTAATGTGCATAAGCCTCCAGCAGCAACGCTTTGAGTGCTTAACCCTGAATGATGTGTGACAACTGCTCCCAGAGCATGAGAACAAGGCTTGGGTGTTGGCAGGTGTTTCTGTTTCTCTGGCAGGATGACCATTAGGGCTATGCCCAGGAACCTGATTACGTTTTTTAAAAATGCCTACCTTATCACAGGCATATGTTAGCTGACGTTTAGGCATGCCCCTTCTTTGTTTCTCCAGCCAGGCAGGCTCCACAGAGGAGGGATTGTTCCTTTCTCTGGTCACACCTATTGGGTAAGCACACAGGCTCTGTACAGGGGAAGAATGGTTTTGTCATCTTGCAGATTATGACTAACTGTGCAAGCAGGAAATGTGAAGATATCAATTGTCGCTTAACAGATTCCCTTTTCCTTAGGCCTACAGAAAATCTACATGGTAGTCATGTGAAGTTAGCCGTAGATTTGCCAAAGTGTGGAAGCCACCATCACTCCCGTTGGATCCAGATTGCAAAGTTAGTGCATCTTGACAGCTGTATAGAGTGTCATTGCACAGAAGACTCGCATATATGAAAAAGCTGCAACAGTTCTAAAGAATGTGCAAAGATGAATGAGTTTGTTGCTTTTTCCAGCATGTTCTGGAGTGTCTGCCAAGTCCTCCAATCAGTGTCTGAAATTTTTTGTTAGCCTATATTTACAGCTAGCAATTCAGGCAGTACTAGGATAGAAATCCTGCACCTGCACAGAGTATTTTGAGATATTGGTTATCGCAAAACAAGGCTTGGCCCCTCATGTTTATAATTAAACCCCAGCGCACTGATCAACCAGTATGTTGACATGATTCACGCACCTGTACATACTCATCCATATGATTTAGATCACTGGGACTCTTAGTTAACAATGGAACACTCTGTGGTAGTCCAGATCCTGTTCTTCCTGTGGCTCAGAGGACAGGCAGGCAAGATGTTTGCAGCAAGGAGAATACCTAACTATTCAAGATGATATATGAAAACACTAACTACTCTAACTCTTGTAGGCAAGCTCAGTTGAGGAGACTCTACCAGTGAATAGGAAAATAGCTACCTTCTTTCATATTCTTAGTCTAAAGTGACAGCTGCAATGTTCACAACATAGTCTCTTTGGGTGCCATGCTACTGTTGAAATATTTTGCGACAGCTCCCTACTTGCGTCACTACTTTTGGCCTCATTTGCATTCTTGCTTGCGGTGATACTGCTTCTTTCTTCAAAGTCAGTGTGTATACTCAGAATGTTACTGTGAAATCCCATTCAGAATTGCCTCATTGATGTCACCACATATGGGGAAAACTCAAATCTTATTGGTTTAAAGTTTAAGACATTAGATAGAAATCCTAACCTTTCCCTAAGATAATCAATGCAATCGATTGCTACAATGTGGCCCAAATGTTGATATAATCCAGATGTAACTTCAACTATACAGATACATACCAAACTACTTGCCCACCACTCAACTGCACATTGCTCTCTTTTCTTCAGCTTCCTTGTCACATCAAACAGAAGGTCAGATATTAAAAAAAGCAGGAAGATGAAAACACACAATAGGCTTCATGCAAGAGGTCTGACTATATACCACTAACAGCAGCAGGCCTTCCATTTGGGCAAATCAACATCTTAATGGATATTATCTGATGCATCCCTCAGCTAGCAAACTTTCATGCAATGTAGTCATTTGTAGACAGTCCTGGTGAGTGCAGTGCTGGCGTGGCTGGCTGAGTTAAGTAGCAATTTTCACACTGGATAAAACTCTCATTTAAAAACTCACAAACTAAGTTCCACTTGGTGAGTTTTTATACAAAACACAAAGGGCTTGATATAGAGTTTGGTGTACGGGATATATTACTCTGTCACAAACGTGAAGGATATCTCATCTGTCAAATTACATTGTCAAATACAAGTGCATTATATCCTATGGCACTTGTAATACAGTTGATGGGATCTCCATCACGTTTGTGATGGAGTAACCCACCTACCAAACTTTAAATCAGGACTGTAGCTCTCCGACATTTGGCCCATGGAGCTTCTGCTAAAAGTGATATAAGAAAAATACTTTGATTCAAATGCAGAAATAATCAGCGAGACTGACTGAATGTGTCCATGTGCAGACAGGGGTCAGAAACGTGCCAGACAAGCCGCATTCAAAGAAAAGAACATTTTGCTTCAGCACTCTCTCAAATGTGATAAAGTGTGCTGGTGGGACTTCCACCCACATACACAGAAATACTTTCTGAAGTTCGTTTTTATTACAAATGATATTCATAAGTATGGATACACATAACAGATTCATGCTAATTGCAAAATGCTAATCTTAGCTCTAGCTACCAATGTGATTTGCACAAGCATGAAGAGTGGACCGATGAGACAGAAGAAAAGTAAGGTTGAGGAAAGCATATAGGCATCAGCTTTTAATGGAGGTGAAAACCATGGTTATAAAAAACAAAAAGGTTTGATAACTTGCACAACATATGGTTTCCTTGCTCTAGACGATAATAAAACTGTAATTGAGTTGAGTTGATCATGGGAATAGTCTAAACAGGATCATCTGTATGAGGGATCTGGAAATCTGTAATCGGACAGACCCATCTACAGAGGATCATGATAAGATCTTTATTCGTAATGACTATGTGTTGACCATTGATTTTGTAACAATATCAACCTCTATTAGGGAAAGGATTGACCACATTGACACTCAATTCTCCCCATATAGTGATCAGGCCATTATTTTCATATTATTGATACTAGGAGTAGCAAATAAAAACCTATCGCTAAGAATGGAGAAACCAATATTGGGAAGGAAAAATGGTTTCCAACTAAATTGGTCCCAAGTAAATAAGACAAAAGCGCTCTCGTAAATTGTAACTGATAATTTAAGGTTGGTTTTAAAATGTCTGGAATTAGATGATAACTGTGAATCAGTTCCAACCAATTTTGGGAACCTCCTAGAGAAGATTAAAATGGCCTTAACTCACACTAAACCATGACCAAACCCAGTATTAAATTGCTGGTTTTACCAGGAATTCTCCAAAACATCTAAAAACTTAAGGAACAACCTTGGGATAGGGATCGGATTAGGTTACTTTGGAAGGCACACCTAGTGGTAAGAAAAACAAGAGAACAGGCTTTAAATGAAGAAGAAGCTTGGGTGAAGCTTTACAAGGCGGCAACTTTGAATACCAGTAAAGATTTCTGGGGGGTGATTAATGCACCCTTCTTTAAAAATAAAACTGACCCTTCCCTAGACTCACATGTTAACGAAGACACATGGGTGGGGCTCACTTCGATCAGATTTTTGCTAACTGTGATACATTTTCCACAGATCTTAGGCCCACCGACCCGTTGCAGTCAGATCAACTGATATTCACACTTGAGGGGACTAAATTGGGCCTGAGTAACTGCACTAGGGAGAAGGCACCGGGCCCGGATGGGGTACCTATTGATCTTTTTATTGATTATCAAGACCTAAGGGCCCCTTTACTAACTAACACTTTTAATGATATAGTAAAAACCACTCCACTAGACTCCTGGAAAACCATTGTTATTGTTCCCATTCATAAAAGGGCCCTAAGGATAACCTCAGTATTACAGGCCAATCCCATTGTTAGACACCACGGCATAACTCATGGGGCGTCTACTATTAAATAGGTTGCAAGAGTGGGCAGTAGAAAAGAATATTCTTATGCAATCACAGTTCAGCTACCAGAGTGGTAGGGACCCTATAGATCAGTGCCTCAATTTCTCAAAAATTACTGGGAAATACACTAGAGCGAAGCCCGGCCAGACTTTTATGGCATTTATGGATTGAAGTCAAGCATTTGACTGTGTAATTCAATCAAAGCACTGGGAAATAATGAAAAGGTTGGGGGTGAAACCGGCAATAATCTGTTTTATCCAACAAATGTATTCCAACGACACTGCTCGTGTTAGATTTTGAAAAGAGGGAGAGTTAACACGCCCATTTAGGATTGAACAATTTGTTAGGCAGGGCTGTGTCCTCGTCCCCTTTTTATTCTCTGTATACACTAATGGAGTTGGGGCAGCTCTCCTAGGCTAGGAGTAACCCCAGACGTTCCCAAATTTGGCTCCACTCCTACACCCATTTTAGCATATGCCGATGATGCAGTTTTAATTGCAAGAACAGGGGTGGCCCTTCAGCGCCTAATAACGGCCTATGTTGTATTTATGTCCTCACTGGTTTTGAAGCTAAACTAATCAAAGTCCTTTGTCCTTATTACAGGGACCCCATCTTCAAGAAGATCCCAGAACTTTACAATAGGTTCATGGAGAATGGAGATTGTAGACTCGTTTCCATATTTAGGGGTACACTTTGATAAAAAACAGTCATGGGCACCTATGGTGAATAACAGGGTTTTAGTAATGGAGCGGGGTATGGAAGTAATCAGAACTTTTGCAAAAAGACTAGGGTATAAACCACTATCGACAATAAAAAAGGTATACCAGGTGAAGATAGTAACAGCAGCAACTTATGGGGCAGGGATATGGGGGACGGCCACAGCAATTCAACTCCAAACTTTGGAGGATAGATTCTACAAGAAACTGTATGCCTTCCCTATTTCATATTCAAATTACAACTACCATCTTGAACTAGAAATTCTGTATTTGATCGACAATATTAAGATTGCCCCAGTACTTTTGTGGCATTCGATCTGGTGCAGGGACACAGTGAACCTGACCCAGGTCATAATTAAAAATTGTATAATTCTGGATAATACTCGTAAAATTCCCTAGCTCGGGTATGTGAGAACTTCACTGATGTCACCAGGGTCGGGAAAACATTTTGTTAACCCGCGTTTGTGTTATACGATAACAAAGGGGGAATTGAGGTTTATATTCTTGGCAAAATTGATACATGAGCGCCAAAATGTAAATTACTCCAGGGCTACTATGATGCCCCGGGAATGCCAGCTGGTTTTTTTTCATACTTAGAGCATATAAGAAAGTTGCAGCACGGATTTATCCTGATAAGTTTTCAGCTGAATCTAATCTCCCTCATGCTGGGGTTCCCTGCGATGAGGTTTAGACATGCTGACTTGGTACCTTGCCCCTGTGACTGTGGATCAGAGCAGTCTGATCTTCATATACTTTTTTTCTGTGGGTTTTATAAAAATGAACAAACCAGATTTTTATGTCTAATTTTAAAGAAAATGAATTTTAACCAATGTTGTCCTGCATTATACTTTTTGTAGAAACTTTCGGATCATTTGTATATTTTTCATTAGCTACCTTTTTATTGGCATGTCTAAGGAGAAGGAAAACCGTTCAGTACACGTCTTGTGAATCTTGATGAACTGGTTATTAGTTTTACTAATACAACTGTAACGCGGATATTTGTAATTAGTATTTATAAAATGTATTCTTAATCTTGTTCGTCTTTTTAGCATGCTTGGTGTTAAAATCAAATTTGGAATTCTGCAAATTGATTTGAACACAAATTCTTTTTACATGTTTGTACTTTATCTGTATTTTTAAATGGATCAAAAAAAATTCTCTCTCTGACTAGAAGGGGGGTAGGAGCTATCCCCTACCACACTTGTGCATCACAAAGAATCTGTCTCAGCACACTCACAAAGAGTTTCACACTAGTCTTTTGTGCCCCAGACAAGCTGGGGCAAAGGCAAGGAGGCAGGAAATTCCTCTAGGGGAGGACACCTCCAGAACCTTCTCCTACTTGAAAGCTGGCACCAAGTATAAATACTGGACCCTCAGACCCAACACCTAAGTACACACATGGGCCTTGGGAAGACTGAGAGGAAGGACTGAGTGCTGCTCTGCTGCAAGAAGGACTGCTACTCTGTTTACCAGCTACTCTGCTGCCCTGTTGCCTGAGGGAAAATGAGGGAACAGGACCACCAGAGTTACTCTGAGGGCTAGTTGGCTGGCCTCCTGATCATAGACTCAGGGACAGAAAAGGCTCCATCCACCTTAAACACAGAACCTGGACTCAATTTTCTGTGAGTCTTGCCCCCCGCGAAGTGGAACTACCCCAGTCGTGGACCCTTGGAAGTGACCCTGAAGATGATCTGCCAGCCCAGTTGCGGTCTCTTGGGCAGAACTGACAAGACCTTGCATTGCAGCCCACAGCTTCTTTGTAACCACTGCTGCTTGACTTATCCCAGATGCAGGACTTCGAATCCAAAGCCTTCGTCCATGGCATCCCTGAAGAAAACTTCGCATTGCAAGCCTTGTCTATGGCTTAATTGGCACCACCACTGTGCAACACATCTACAATGCAGGGCCTCGCATTGCTGCTCGCAGCTTCTCGGAAGCCCCACTACGTGACACATCCTTGGTACAGGTTTTCGCACCACTCCACAGCCAGGATTTAAGGTACTTTGTTCAGTGGCCATAACTTGGTCCCTGGGTTCGGCCTGCGATCCATTGTGGTTGGCCTGAACTTGTGACTTTGCCCTGGTCTGGCACAATCAGATTGCCACAGTTGGCCCTTTGTGCTTATAGACACTATTTTCACATACATCTTTAAAATTGCATATCTCCAATTCTACTGATTACATTTTTGTTGTTTTGGTCTGAAATAATATTTTAGATTTTACTCTATTGTTTTAAATTGTTGTGTACTTTTTCTTGTGTTTTGTCTTCATTGTTTGAAGTGCTGTATAAATATTTTATACATTGCCTCTAAGTTAGGCCTGACTGCTTTTGCCAAGCTACCAGAGGGTTAAGCAGAGGTTAACTTGGGGTTGCCTGTGACTTAACCCTGACAGGAATTGTTGTTGCTGCCTGAGTATGGTTTCACGCCCATCCACCCCCCCAAACCAGTACTCCAATTTCCTACATAGTCCGTATTATAATTTTGCTAATTAAGAAAAGTGGTATATTACACATATCAAAACCATTTATATTCAATGCATTTTAACTTAGCATTGTTATACCCCTGGTGTTCTTCTGGATGATAACTGTCAGAATGTTTTAGTTGAACTTATTATTGTATTTGTTGAAGTATTTCTTATCACAATGCTTACAATGTTGTGAATGTCACATTACCCCAAGCACCTTCACAGTGTGCTATATTTTCTAGCAACGACATTTTGCTTTGACAGCCGTAATTGCGTGTAATAGTCTGCAATCCGAACTAATGGCCATTGTCATGGAACATTAATGCTGTGATACATCCCTGAGGCTTAGTCACTTTCTTGATTACTTTCGTAACTGTAAAAAGTTCGGAAAAGTTGCACTTTTTTAAGAGCAAGCCCTTCTGTTCACTTTTTCAATGATACGTGTTTGCGTGTGGGTTTTTTAAGTGTCATTCAACATGTGCTTGCCTGAATCACAAAATGGGGGCTTACAATGTTGTGAACACTGCATCCTTGATTTCAAGAAAGAATTGTGAAAAGCTGCAGTACATGAAATAACAGAATTAGTCAGTCCTCTGCACCCAATAGCATGACCTGCACGTTAGAAAGATGGAGCATGAAAGAAAAGAGAAAAAAAATGCCTCACTGTCAATTTGTTCAGCATCATTTCTGTCTCTACAACTCTACTCCCTTCTACTTGGCCGCGTGCCAAAGACGTCAGCTCTGTTGCAGAACAGAGCAGCATGTCAGTGAAACGCATTTTCGCCATCTGGGGAAATTAAATAAATGGCTTGAACAAGCCTTAAAAGGTATGAATGTATCCGCTAACTACTAAAAATCTGATAATGCGAGCAGTCCATTGAGAGTTCAAAGGCTACTGCGGCATTGAGAAGATGAGCTGGAACTTCCGACCGTCATACCACCTTTCCTACTAGCCATCACGAAAACAAGAGGGAAAGGGACCCTCATTTTCTCAGTTTCTCCTAATACTTATCTTCTCTTACAATATATCACCATACCAGTGGAGCACAGCATCTGAATGGAGCGACAGAGGACGCCATACATTGATGTATCTTGATTAAGACCCTGTAAAAGATTCAACAGCCAGTGGCCGGTTAGAAGTATTTTGTGGCCAAACAGCTCGTGCTGAGAAATGTAAAGTCTTCTTCAGAATTGCATGTTGAAACATGGATTACCAAAATGTCTTCTCTGCTCCGACTGGAAAGACTGTCCTTCAATCTCAGGGATGAGGATGAGGATTTTAAATACATTTTCAATCAGTGCCTTGTTGTCTATGGCTGAATAGCTGTATTTGTTCAATGCGGTCTATTGGTTTTAGCCCATTGTTCCTCTTCTTTTTTGTCTTTTTTCATTAATACTGTGACCAGTATTGTCATTCTCAAGTACTTTCTTGTCAGTGTGTCCCTATATCAACATCAGACTTCACATCTATTTCAGCAGGTTTTGACTTAAACTAGCACTCAGTGTATATCATAGGACAGCATCATACAAAATCATATCAATTAGAAGCATACTACTTAGGCAAGCATTTTTAAAACCAATACATCAAGCGTTGTTTTCCATTCTTTTGGCTTTGTCAATGCCTACTTTCTGTAATTACAAATCTTTATTGTTAGGGAAGCTGACAAGCCATGCTCCAACTAAAAATAAAACTCAATGGTTAAAAGCAAAGATTTCTTTTTATTTGAAAACGCATACTTTGCCATAGTACTCCCTAGCACTGAAGGTTAAACGTGTATCCATGGATGTGCTTCTGTGGAAGAGCAGAATGCTGTCACTCACAGTGAAGTTCGATAAAAGCTGAAGTGAGCTGATCTATTGTCCATGGTGCATGTGATAGTGAGCAAAAGTAAAGTGTGAATTGAACAGTAATAGACCAATGGTTGAAGCACACTGGCTGAAAGCTACCATAAGTAAGTTTATTATACAATTAAATTTGGTAAAATCAAAAGGTCTTGGGTAATGCTCGACCTAAAAAGCATGTGCACATTAACATCATTGCAGGAAATTGGTTTGATGTACTATTGGGTAGAAAGCCTCAGCATTGGTATGAGGTGTTTCTGAGCTCCTACAACATCAAAACAACCTCATTTCTATTCTGTAAGTAGGTTCCTGTGAGGAAACCTAGGTCTATCCTATTGTTAGAAAACAAATGGAAGAAAAGATACAAGAAAACTCAATGGGGTGCAGTTGACCAGGGCATAGGCACTTTCCATGGTTACCCAGTATTAGAGTGATAGAGCAAGGTCAGATACTGGCTATTACTTGCCTTTTTTAACACTGGGATTTAGGAACCTTTTCCAGATGTCTAGCAATGGAGTGAGGTCGGACAAAGGTTTGCGGCTCATCCCAAACAAGTTTTACATTCACTCAAAGAAACTTTTCTGGAAGTTGAAAATCTTCATTGTGGCTGAGTAGGCAGGGCTAAATGAGCTTGAATGCCCCCTTTTCACTGTCCAATCCCAGCACTGAACTTTACGTCCAAAAGTCCTAAGTGTGGCAAACCAGAAAGATGTTGTCACAGGATGTGCATGCTCAATGGGTGAGCGTAGCAGCTTGCTTCAGTCCTCCAAAACTTCCATATGATGACGAATTGTCTGTCCACTTAGGATGAAGGTGGAACTGTGATGGGACGAGAATATATTGTTGAAAGGAACCGTGTAACCCTGATGAAGTTTGTATTTCAATTGACAAACAGGTGATCATTGATCATATGTCTGTGTTTTATATTGTAGGAGACGGAGACACCATCATCATAAGATGAGGATGAATGCAAAAAAGCTTAAGATATCTGTGATGAATTGCAAATAGCCCACTTGGGCAGAATTGTTAATGATGCATCACTCATGTGGAGAGAGGACAAAGAATATCTGCCATACTGAATTCTATAATGATAATGACAAAAAGGACTGGTATATGGAATGTTAGCACACTTGGGCGGAATTTGCTAATAAGAATGATAATAATCAAAATTGTGTTTAATTATATTGTCTAACGAAATGGTTCAGTAAATTGGTACCAACGATTGTAAGACATTATAAATTGCTATATATCACAGCCCAATTATGTAAAGGATATACATGTTAAGGACAGTTATGTAACGAGGTATGGAGAAGTGTCACTACTCCAAAATGGCTGCCAATTTGCTGTATTCCTGATGTGGTGTAGTAGTCCTATCTTTATGTTTTGTTATGTGATGTGAGCACTTTTTCTATATATACTTTCAAGTAACAAACATTGAATGACCCGTGACAAAAGAGCTGCCGCTCCGAAACGCTTTGGGCGATTTTGCCATTTAACAAATAAATAATCATTAACCACGTTGACGGATCTGGGCTCGGTTTCTTTGGTTTTGACTTTCTGCAACGAGGTTCGCTACCACACCGAAGCCCGCCGCCACTCAAGAGGCAGAGTAATCGCGACCTGGTGTTTTGGATATATATGTATATATATATATATATATATATATATCCTCTTTCTTCTCCCAAGTATTTCTTTGCCACTCCTTACCGAGAGCTTCGTTAGTGTTTCGTTGTCCTGCCCCATGTCTTTAAAGCCATGAACATTCCATGAACAAATCGAGATGTTGACTGTGTGTGCCTCTTCCTGCCTGGAGACCTGCCTCCCTTCTCCTATTAAGTTCTTCCTTTCTTCATTAGGTATGCTTGTTATTTAATGTTTTAGACACCCAGGACCAATCTCTGAACTCCAGGATGCTTCCTATCGGACTTCTGATGCTTCCTATTATGTTTAACCTGTCATCATTACTTAGCATGACGGGAGAATTTGAACGTGCACCTCGCACACATGTGAGATTGATTTTCTCAGGCGGGTCCGCATCTTTAGAATTTTTAAGGAGAGGATGCGGATGTCTTGGGTGGTTGTAAGCCTTCAACATAATACCCCATGCACCAAACCTTGTGCTAGTTGAATGAATTCTATCCACCAGGCCGTTTGAGGCCCAAGTTGTCAAGGTCTCTTCGACTCCCGCCCTTTGTTTAAATTCCACGGCTATTAGATCTCCAGAACGGATACCTTTTAATTCTGGAATTTCTTTAAATAGCCTCAGTAGGTTCCCTCTGTTTAATATGTCTTGAGGTCCTGTGGACTTGTATTCGGGTCCAAATAACAGTTTCAATTCAGACCCATCTGATTCATTTAGGACGTTGGAGTGAGAATGTGAATTTTCCTTGCTTCCCCGCTCTGAGGTGGTTGTTAGAAGCGGGCCCTTAGGAGGTTGCAGTTCGCTGACCTTCGGATCAGCTTTTTTCTCTTCCATTGTCCGTTCAAACGGGCCCAGTTTACTAATCATATTGGTGTCATTTTGTTCTGGTCCGAGATCCTGATGGTGGAGCTTGCAGTGTCGGGCTGTTCCTCTTATTGTGATCTCTATTTCGTTGGTGAATTTTTGGGCTCTGGGGGATGTTGGTGCCTGAGGCAACCTATCTGGCGGCGGAAACCGAACTCCCACTACTAGACTTTTTTTCATTTCCTGTGTATCCACATTTGGGCCACTTTTTCGGCTAAAATCACTTTTGCCCGACACTTGAATTGTATTTCCGGGGCCCTCTTTTTCTATGGTTTCGTTGTTTTCCAATTGGTGCACTTCCTGGGTAGGTTCCTGGCATGCCTTGCCCTCTATAGACCTATTACTCTTTTGAAAGAAATAAACTTTCTTTTGGGGAAGCACAGGAGGGATAGTGCTTTGTTGTGTTTCGCTAAGAACCTGGGAGGCATTTGCGTTTTCTGAAACCGGATGTATTGCCCCGTAAGAGGAAATCAGAATTTTTTTCTCTTGACTAGCTTTTAATGTAACTTGCGATGTGGTGTTCTTCAGAACAGGACTTAACTGTTTGTTTTGTTTAGGCCGAGCCTTCCTTGCACGCTTTCTTTCTCGTTTTGTGGGATTCGGTCCCCCCAAGGCCTTAAAAGGGATTTGGGGAGCGTCTATATGGGGATCTGTTAGATCTATTTGAGTCTGGTGATCCGCTCTCTCTGTATTATTTGCGTTTTTGGTTCCCGCTATTGATTGGTTAGTATTATTTATTTTTGCCTCTTGTTCAACAGTTTTTTGCAGTTGGGAAGACTGTTCACTAAAGCAAGATTGTTTTACTTCCCCTAAGATGTCCTTTAGGATTTCTGGGAGGGATGACAGCTTCTCTATAATAGAACCACAGCCACAGCTAGAAGGTTGGCTGTTATTATCTGTTTGCTGATCCTTCTTTCCCCTACTTGTTAATAACAATGTTATTAAATCCATTTTGGTATTTATGCCAGAAATATGACTTGCAATGAGGTTAACAAGGTCAATTTGAACATCCAATTTGTCTGATTGTAAGTTAAGAACCCTTATAGCTTGATCCAAAGAATAAATTAGCGATTGGGACCAATGTGCGTTTGACTGATTTTCGTTATGGGTCGTCGAGATTTCCGACCCCAGCTCAATCCTGCTAACTGAAGAAATAGTTATTGGTCGTGAGAAATTTTGATGACTTGCTCTGGAGGAGCCTTGGAAATCGTCCACGGGTCCTAAGTTCTGATTTGCTAATTTACCAGGTGAGTTTAGAGGTGTCGATGCGGCTATTGTGGGTGTTCCTTGTGGAGTTTTATTGCTTGAATCTGGTTGCAAATTGTTTCCTAGAGGATTTATTTCCTGGTTCTTGGGTTCCAGTAATTCCAAGATTTCCACCAGGTTAGAGTCATTTAGCAAGGAAAGTAGTTTGGCAGCTACTTCTTCCATGGAGCGAACCTGTACAAGAGTGTTTGTTAATTGTTCCTTTGAAGCGAGTGACTCTTTTGAGTTGAGGAAACCTTCTTCCTTAAGGAAAGCCAAATGTTTTCCTACCTTTGGACCTGTTGACGGTATATTGCAATCCGTGGCTGGATGGTGGGCTGCAGAGCTTGTGTTGGGGTAAAACCGGGCACTCCTATCTGTAAGGATCTTGGTACCCCCCTCTAGTGCAGCGTTATCCACTTGCTTGAGTTTGTATGAATGAGGAGTTTTAATGTGCATTTCTAAATTGTTTGTGAATGTGGTAACTGAAGTTGAAGGCGTTGTCTGATGGACCTGCGCTGTTGTAGTTAGTGACTTTCCCTCTTCTGGACAAACCTTCTTTTTTTGTGCGGATGGGTCCCTATGCGTGGCGGTAGTTGAGTCTTCTAAAATCCGAAAGGGGTTAGCACTTGATTTGTCGGGGCGTATTGGACTTGGCAGCTGAGCGGCTTCAATTGTTGGACCGTATATTGCCGCCATCGGGTCCTTCAACAGGAAGAATTTGCGGATCCCTGTTTTATTTTTTAGGTTTGGCATTGTTATTGTTGGTGTTGGAACAGAAACCAGCCTCTCCCTTGAACCTTTTTCCTTTGTTGAATGATTAAGCAGTGAAACCTCGTCTTTAGGTTTTTTATTTTTAGATTTTTTGCTTGTTTTTCTGCCTGTTGCCGCTTGGCGGATTGTCCCTGATCTCATTTGAGCAGCCCCTTGCTTGAACTAGCACCAAAGAACCTGACGCCAGAGCAAGGATCTTCGTGCTTAGGAGCAGCTCTATGTAAAACTGCTAGATTTTTTAGAAACCGGGGGTAAATGAACTCCTAAACCGTGCAGGTCTAAGTGAGCATGTTTATCAGGATGGCGACGTAAGTAAGTTTATGTTCCCGTTTTATTTTATAACTAACCTGGGACTTCCTTTATAACTTAGACTTCGTTTTGAACTTGGCTTGGGTTTAGATTTAGACTTTACCTTTGACTTTTTGCAGATGGTCTGTAGTCATAGAAGCGCATGCCCCGTTAAGGCTTCAATATCGGGGGGGCTCACTTTTCACCGCTTGCCTGCTTTGTAATGGTGTTTTTAAAATTTAATCCAATCCTATTAATATGAAAATTGATGATTCCGTGATTAAAGTTTGAACAAAACCTTGCAGGGGTCTTAAATGCAACCAGAAAATTTCCCCCTCCTTCCTTCCGCCTAGTGGTTTGAATTCAGAAGGGTCCTGGTCCACCTAGACCGTCTAGCTCACCTGCTCCGATGGATGAGCCGTTCCGGTGTCTTACCGCCCTTCTTACATCCGCTTGCACCGTGAATCGATGAGTCAGGGCTCCTGAGCCAGCCGCCACGTACCGCCCAGTCCTTCCCGGGATCGGTGCCTCGCGCTGCCTGCGCTGTCTGCTGCTGCTCCGGGAGGAGGCGGCCACAGAATCCACAAAAGCCACCTGCCTCCGCTACCTCGATCTCACTCTCGTTCTCACCAACGGAGCGACTCGGCGGAACCAGGGGGGCAGGGGGGCTCAGGCTCAGGCTCAGGCTCGGGCTCAAGGCACTAAAGCTCCTCTGCAGTGGGGTAGTGTCACAGGTGATGCGGGAAGGCAGGTAGTCGCTTCCCGCCGCTTCCCGCCCGGCTGCTCTGCTTGCTCTGCTTGCGCCCGACCTGCTTCGCAGTCCACCGCTCCAACCTGGGCCACCAAAATACCACCCGAGCAGCAGTCACCTCCCGAAAAAGCTCAAGCCGCTAGACGGGGACTGCTCCCGCTGTGACCTTCGACCTTCGCCGCAGCTCCTGGTACGGCTTCTGGAGCGGTTCACGGCTCGCGGTTTTCACGGGGCACTGTTCTCCTGGTCTCCCGCTGCCGCGTCGCCGCCGCAGCTTCCACTGCAGCTGCTGCTCTCTCCGGTCTCCGGTCTCCCGCAAGATCTGGACTGGACTATCGTTCCTCCAGCATCCTATCTATTCCTGGTTTTATCAAAAAGCAGATTGTTCAACTCATAACTTGCACTTTAATTGATTGAGGCACTGTTCTTCACTTTTTATAATCTATAGTATGAATTGAGTATGCTTTTAATGGGTGCCCCTTTACCTCGAGTTCTTTTTTATCTGGTATTATTTGCATTTGGTCGGTTTCAGCAGATGGTAGATGAATTGGCAACCCAACCTGTTTTTGTACTAACTTGCATATTTTATTATATATTGAATGAACTCAGTATGTTTTAACCAAGTGTTTTATCTAAGGTTTTAATATGGTTTCCATCTGTGTTTTACTTTGTGTTTTACTCAAATGTGATGGGAATGTAACACATCTCTAAATATGTATTTTATTAATTATTGTACTTTTATGATCTTGATGTTTAGGCTCGAATAAAGTTATTTTATTGATTGATTGGCTGGTAAAGCAAATGCATGATTAGTTAAATATCTGGGAAAAGCCCCTAAATGTCTGGTAGGGTTGGGCCACAGTCAATTAATTTCAGAAACATATCAAGCTTGAGTCCGAAGCAAAGTCAATTACAGATATGGCTGAGGGAAAGCTAGTCACTCATCAGACTCATGTCCCTGTTTTAGACCTGGCATCTTTTGGCATGATTTTCCTGGTCTTTTTGCTTCTAACCTCCTGTTTTTGATTGTGTGCTACATTTTGTTTTCACTGGTTTTAGAAATCTGGGCACTTTGCCACCGCTGACCAGTGCTAAAGTGCGAGCGCTCTCTTTGTAAATGTATTGGTGATTGGTTTATCCATGATTGGCATGTTTGATTTATTAGTAAGTCCCTATTAAAATGCATCAGGTGTGCCCAGGGTCTGTAAATCAAATGCTACTAGTGGGCCTGCAGCACTGATTGTGCCACCCACATGAGTAGCCCTGCAAACATGTCACAGACCTGCCACTTCAGTGCCTCTGAGTGCAGTTTTAAACTGCCACTTTTACCTGCTCTTTGAACCCACTTGCCAGGCCCAAACCTTCCCTTTTACTACATGTAAGACACCTCTAAGGTAGTCCAAATATGCTGCTTGCTGCTTCTGTCCTGGGAGTGAAAGAACTGGACTTTGCTTTCTTCAGCCGGCTCCCAAGGTTTTCCAAGGGCTTATGTGTGATTGCCTCCTGTTAAGAAGTTGCAGGGCCCTCAAAGACTTCACCAACCAGTGCCTCGGCTCGTTTGCTGAGAATCCTGATGCCACGGGGCCAAATCCAGTTCCTGGGGCCTTTGAAGTGTAACATGGTAATTTTACAGTGGAAATCCCTGCATTGACTCCCAATCCCTGTTTTCTCTACGCATCGCTACAAAAAATCAACACATCACTGTTGGCTGACCTGAAGTGTGGTTCTCGCACCAACCACGGCTTTCACCGCAGACCCCTGCTTACCATCACAGCGTGTCTGAAAAATCTCCATAGCGTGAGTCCTGAGCACTGTATCACTGACGTCTGTGGTGCCTGCTTCGACATGGCCCCTGCTTCAACGCAGCACCTGCTCGCGGGGGTGAATTTGACCTTGCGCATCTGGATTTTTGGAGCATCGTCCCTGAATGTTGAATCTTCATCGACACCGCACTACAGTAAGGAACTGAGGCTGCATGTCTGGAAACTGACACATCACCTCGCCTGTCAGTAAGGAACCGATGCATCATCTCCTCTGCCAGTAAGGAACCAACACATCACCTCCCCTCTGTAGTAAGGAACTGATGCATCGCTTTGCTTTTCCTACACCTCACCTCCCCTACGCCTTGCACTCTCTTCGATTTTTGATGCATCCAAGGTACTTTGTGATTAAACAAATTCATCCATAGATTTCTTTGGACTAAACTTGCTTAATCTTTGAAAAGTGATACTTGACTTGTATATATTGTTTTTTTTTCTTCTTGGTCTTGTTTTATTCAGATAAATATTGCCTAACCTTCTAAACTGGCATGGACTCCTTTTGTAGTGTTTTCACCGTGTTATTTTGTGGGTGTGTGGGTAAAAATTCTTTGAACATTGCCTCTGAGATAAGTCTGACTGCTCATGCCAAGCTACCAAGGGGGTGATCAGGGGTTTCCTTAGCTTTGTGACTCCCTTACCTTGACCAGAGTGAGGGTCCCTACTTGGACAGGGTGTAAACCACTGCCAGCTAGAGGCCCCATTTGTAACAGTCGATAGAACTAAGAGAGATTCAGTCACATCTCAAGGTGGATCCTCTGAGGGCAGACATGATATTCGTTTCTGAGAGAAGATGTGGCTGGGTGAGTCCCAGCTCCGAAGTGAGCATGTTGAAAACAATAAGCTTACTGTGGGAAAAATTGATGCTTGTTCTCATGTAGCATATCATATTTTAATCACTGCTAATATGATCATGGTGTGATTGGTATTGATAAAAAAAGGTGTTACTATATTAGTATTATTGGTCAAATGCAACTTAGGTCCTGGAGAGACTGACAATACTACAGATAATGTTATAAATATGCCCTGGACAACGAAAGAAGTAAGCTAAAGTGATAGGCAACTTGGAAGGAAACTGTCACATCTTATTGAGCACTTTCCATCTCTCTCTGTTATTTTGGCAAGGCATTTTACTTCCAGACTAAAGTTTCTCAGTATGTATGCAGCATGTGGACTGAAGTTGCAATAAATATTTTAGTTTATCCAACTATAATCGATAAATGGTAGCCTCACAAATGTTAATATGATAAACCAGTGTGAAGAGTGTACCTCTATGGATGCACCACAACTCTGATTAGTTGCTTGCTTTTCTTGACAGAATATTTATTTTTGCAGCACAGAGTAGGAGCAGTCACATGTTACTGAGAAATGGAATTGTATGATATGATGGCCTATTTCTGTTATAAAATGTGTTCCACCAATTTATTATGCCTAGATTTCTTGCTTTTGGATCGCCCGGTTTTGGACTTAGACTTGGACTAAGTTAATGCCATTTCTCTCTAGCAACAGGAACAAAGGCTTCCCCACACAAAAGGAGACATTTCAGTGCTTTCCTCAGCTCCTGAGCAGGAAGGGGTTGGGATGAAAATCTGCATCAGTTTATTCCCTTTCACACTGTACAAGGTCTTGGAACACCCCAGGCCCACTGAACAAAGAAGGAAGCACAGACAACTTGAGCAACACAGAATTGGGGTTGCTCTTTAATGTTTTGGTTGGAAAGGCCCTGGCAGTGATGTCAGTGAGGGAAGAGCTGGGACCCCCAAATGCAGATATCACCAGAGACTCCTAGATGAAGCCATCTTAAAATGTCCCAGCATACTTCGCAGGAGGGCTAGTACAGGGATGGAGAGGTGATGTTGCACACTAGAATTGCCCAAGTGTGCCTGGCTTCTAGAACCTTCTACCCCATTTTAAAAACACTTGCTGGAGGGAGAGAAAGGGCTGTTGGTGTTGTTTGTGCTTATTGCTGCTCGAAGCTGGTACTGCAAAAGCCATGGACAACTGGAAGAAGAAATCCTATGATGCACATAAGGACCAAGAACTTGCTCCAGTTGGCCCAAGACTAGTGGTTCCCTCCAAAGGCCATTATTGCTGCCCCCCTCATGCCTCCTGAGGGCCAGTTGGGGAAAAGAGCTGGACATCTGCGCCCAGAGACAAAGACCGGGAGGAAAGCTAGCACAGGGAACCAGTGGAATCAACTCCCTGTAATGTACCCAGCTCTTTAAACGGGGAGGCTTACTAGAACTGCTTCTGGTGGCTAGAGTTCACCTTTTCAAGAAGAACCCCTTATGGGAGAGAAGAGGTACGGGGAGAGACTATGCTGGTAGCACCTAGGGGCACCAATTCTAGTGTGGGGTAGTTTGCCCACTACACATGTTTTTTCTATCCTGATGAAGCCCCGCAGATCCTTATGACCAGTTTAGGTAAGAAACATGTCGACTTTCTGAATGAGTGACCAGAGTCAGGTCCCTCCTCTGAGACAATAGGTGATTCATCCTACTCAGTCTCAGCATCCAGACTACCAGGGTTCCTTTCAAACCCTGAGGTAGCACTCACCTGCCAACAGGATTTTTTCTCTGGTTGGACGACCCCCCCATTAAAGTATATTGTTGGATCTCCCTTACTAGTTTTAATTCTTTACTTCGCGCATTACCACCTCACTAACCACCTCACCCGCATTCATCATATGGCATCCTCTAAAAAGATTTCCGCTAAAGTGACCCTTCGGGGGACTCGTAGGGAATTGCAGTGCTGGCCCGACGAGGAGCACCGCCCAATGATGAAGCATGACATCCTCTAGGGGATGTGTGAGGGCACCATGAACAGTCCAACTGACTGTCTCTATATGGTACTCTGACCCAGACACTCTCTACATTTTGAGAGACAATGCCTCTCTCTCTATCCTTCATAGGAACATTTGCCGATTGTTGAAACTTTGGCTAGAACTTGCCACCAGGAGTCAAAAGAGGGCAAAATCATGCAGGTCGGCTCAATGGGGCCACCATAATGGGTTTTTCAAGGTTGGCAACCTTTGACATTTAACAAAATAAAGCGATTGAGGAATCTCCTATGAATTACTCCTGGGTTGGGCCAGGGCCTCGGGGTCATCCCAAGACTTATTAGGAGGGAGGGGGCTTGTGTTGGGGCCTCTCCCAGTTTCAGCTTTTGACCCAAGGGGCCTCCATCTCCCCAGGGAATGATGCAAAATGGAGGAATCTCTGTCATGCCCCCCACCCCAAAGGCAATGACCTCTCCTCGGCTCCCTGTTCACTTGTCTGCGGGGAGCAGGCAGCCACTGCATACTTAACTCCCTGCCTGTATGCCATGGGCGGGGGAAAACAGTGCTGCCCGGATCAAGCATCAGCAGAGGAGATTGTAGGCTGGGCAGGGAGCTGGCAAGACTAGCCGGGAGTGGACTCTCCGAGCTGCCTCCATCATGCCAGCAGGTACCCGACACACACAGTTTTGAAGGAGGAAAGCTTTGCAGCTCTCTCCAGCACAGCAAGAGAGCTCTTCATAACATATTTACTGCTCCAGGCTGGAGCACTCCATAATACCCTGCTGGACTGGCTAATTTGCATCTTTTTCTTCCCTTGTGGTGGCCCCAGGAGGATGAGGCACCACCAATGAATATGGAAAGTGTTGTGGGCTGTTAAATGAGTTACAGAAGCCGCCCCAGAAGCCATCTTTGTAAATTGACCATATGGTTGTGGGATCAAGGAATCTATGACCCCCTGAGATTTTCCCATATTTTTCTTAAGAATTCCCAAGGCTGGATTTTCTGCTCTACAAGTGGGAGTGCCGTGCCCTTTAGGGGCTAGTTCTGTGGTTGCTTTTCATGTGGCCTGAAAGTGTATAAGGAAGATGTAGACGTGTGGAGTGCAGCACCCTCTAGAGGCTGGTTGTATGTTATTATGGTTGAATTACATGTAGCCTGAAAGTGGTGCTACTGGGGGCTAAAAGTGTATAAAAAACACACAGACACATGTTATGTTTAAAATGCTTTATTGATATAATAATTTCGCCAGTGATTACTGATCAAGGTTGATAATAATAATAATGGTGATTACTAGCACACACCACCTCCACAGAGGAGGCCTTGGACTGCTCTGCTTCACTATCCTGAGAGAGCCAACACTACAATGGGGTGCTTGGTTCCCAATAAGGGGAAATTGGGGACCTATTACTTGCACAGACTTCACATCCTGCACAACTAACAACCTAATTTCCAGCATTTGAAGACATATAAAGGCCACAAAAAATCTGTATCATAAAATAAGTATGTTTGGAGTATAACCATGGTAGTAGAGGCTATATAGAGGAACCCTGGAAGAGGTAATGCTATGGCATGAAATAAAGTGGTCTGAAGCTTCAGACTGACTGGATCATGAGCCTGGGGCTGTAAATACCTTTCAGATGAATACTTAGGGCAAAAATAACACTCTGGCACAAAGTGAATGAACTTATTATAACCGAGAAACAATTAGATTGTAAATTAGTAATGGTATGTGTATGAAATGGCGGTAACCTTGGGCACATATGAGCTCCTAAGTGCCCTAACTAAAGTTAGAATTATTGATTCAAGTCACCCCTGTCAGTATATTGTGGATGAATTGATGAGATGACTTACCCCTGAGAATATTTAGTGCAGTACCCGAATCCCTCCAAAAGCATAGGATGGTTGGCTTGGTATTTCTGACCAATCTTTTAAAGGTAATGAAAACAACAACTGTGCTACAGACTTGAAAAGGCTCAGTGATAAGTCCAGCTTTTACGAAGCAAAATCAGTGGAAAGCTCAGCATAATAAATGGATCTCTTATAAATATAGATCTGCCAGAGTTTTCACTAATGTTGCAACACATAGCATTGCAGGTGGAATAAAACCCGCCATAAACATCAGTGTTTCACACTCTGGTACCTGATGAGAAGTACATAGCCCGCAATACATGATGTTATATGGTTTCATTGTCGTTTAAGCTGTATTTAATTGGGTTTATATGCAAACGTGATGGAAATATGAGGTGCCAATGGAACCTCGATTAGCTTCTCTGTATAATTTCTGCATTACATTTCTGGAACTGACACACAGTTCTAGTGAGACAAGTGAGCAGACATCTTGCAGTAGCTGTAAAATTAAACTCAATGCTTTTTATAATTGGTTCTGCGTCCCGTTCTAATCCTAAAGGAAGACTGGGGGCTCTCTATCCTTCTTGATACCAAAGCATTTTTTGTCAAATGTGCATTTTCTCTATTGCATACAATTCATACCCCTCCATTAGGAAATGTAACTAAAATAAGGATAGTACTCCTCAGTCAAATGGTGGAATGCTTCATCATAAGGGGTCTTTCACCAGCACCCTATTTGTGCAAGGTGGGCTCATACTGAGCTCTTTATTGGTTATGGTTTGAAAATATTTCTTTCCAAAGGGTTCAGCTCCCTTCTGTGAAGTCTGGACTTCAAGAAGATGTCTGCAAAGGATTATTTTGCATGATAGCAGGCTGACCACTTGCTCTCTTGCTCAGTCCCCCAGCAAGTGCATCTAGAAGTTTTATCTTAGCCGGTAAAATTTGCTTGGCCATATAGACTGGGTTAGGAGATAGGACTGCTAGGTATTTGTGCATTTTAACTTAGCATTATAAGAGCCATGACTTTCAAAGTAAAACATCAAAAAGTGACCACAGTACCAGATTCAAATCCTACTTCTCTCCCTGGTCTTACTAAGGTTAAAATGCCAAAGGCTGCAAGGACCTGGACATTCAGATAACCATTTAGTTAAATCAAGCAGCTCTTGAGGCTGCTAAGGTGAGAAGAGTGGGGCGGATAGAATACTTTACTTTGACATTAGAGTATTAGAAAATGAATGGTTATAAGGACCAAAAGCATGGAGAAACATTTAGTAATAGAGATGACTGGTAGTAATTTAGATGACTGGACAATTGTGTCTGGCACAATCACTGCATACCACCAGCAGAAGACAGTACAGCATTATATAAATAAAGAAACAGAACATCTTTTCAGATGTATTTTCTTTTAAAGAAAAATGTTTGAAGAAACATGAGCTCTATCATCGTGACCTACAGAAATCGTTTGCTGATGGCCAGAACATCACATTATTTTGCTTTCTATGTAGCCAAACCATTGTTTTCCTGTATACATGGGTAAACCTTTAGGGCTAGAAAACAGATCTTAGAGATGAAGCTTCTCCATAGCTAAATGTATTTGAACGTTCAAACGTTTAATTAATTACATATTTGTATAGTGGAACAAATACCCTACTAGGGCGACCTGGCGCTTTTACAGAAAACATTATATGAAAAACCTAATTAAATAACCATTTCTTGATAGTTTTTTTTTTCGTTGAGGACAAATACTTGGATTCCGCTTTTATATGTAGTGGTAGATCATTCCATAATCTCAAAGAACATAATAAAAGGAACGTCCTCCTAGCCTGGTCTGCTTTTTATTCCAGGAAGAGTAGTAAAAAGTCCAGATGATGATCTTAAAATTCAAGATGTTCGATAGGGAACAATATGCAAAGGTTCTGTGATAAAAGTTTCTCTCTCATGTTTTCCATGGTAAAACTACACTTCTCCATATTAGGCTTTGTTAAGTGAAAAGATAAAATTTGTATGTGCTTTTAATTAAAATGTTTTTCAAAATGAGTCCAAAATACAATTCTTGGTAGACATGGGACAGATACTGCGATGAACACTCCAGCAACTCGGGAAAACTGTCATAGGGACAACACAGTGTTTTCTCCCTTTGGATTTAACTGTTTTCTCCCTTTGGATTTAACCTCCTGCTTTTAATTCCTTTTCCATCCCATTTTTCATTGAAAACCTGTTGGTGTGTGCCTCAATGGAAGCTGCACACATTGCTTGTGGTGTTTTTCTATAACACACTTCTAGGAAGCTGGCTGTCAGTGGCTTAGCAAGGGTGACATAATGTAAGCCAAGAAAGGAAGCATTGGAAATGCAATAGGTGTCACATTTGTTTGAGTTAGCGCTATTGGCATTGTAAATGGCAATGTCTTTTATTATGTGTTATGGAATGTATGTATGTGGTGTGTAGTTGAATTATGTGGGTTGGATTAGATTAGTTAGTTGTGGAATGTGTGGCATGGAATAGTGTAGTGTGGAGTCTATTTGCATAGCGTAATTGTGTAGCATGGTGTGCTGTAGAATTATGTGGATAGATGTCGAAATAGAGGTAGGTAAGTCCTCATCAGCTGTGGGGCACGTGTTCTCCATTCCCAGAGAGACCCTCAGGTTACTGGTGGGTTGGCTGCTGTCAGCAGGTGGTGTTAGAGACTTACGTAGATGTTCTGAGGTCACAGCCAAATGAGTTGCCACTACAGTTCATCAGATAGGTGCAAATTATTGAAGCATCTGACTGATTGCGGGCCTGCCTGCGCTTTCCCCATCCGTGGGTAACCTGCAATGACGGGAATTGCATGAGCAGGTGGCAAACAGCACTGTTAAGTTCTTCTAAGTCCACCCGAGAGTGGATGGTAGCCAAGAAAGTGATCCTGTCCCACTAGTGGGGCTGGGGGAGAGCCGGCCCTGCTGGACACAGCCTACATCTGATGCAGTGGAAGCGGTAGTGGAAAAACATCATATATTATCCCTCACCAACCTTTACAATACCTAAGGAAGTGTAAATACTATTATGGCGGGCGCATAAGTTATTATCATTTCTATTAGCAATAGCAATATCAATGGTCCTCTAATGTAGAGCTAAAAGGGACTACGTAGAGAAATTAGAGAACTATTCCTTCATGAGGACCTGCAATGAAGAAACAGCGATACCATAAATTATACCACAAATACATCAATAATATGACAAATTAATCCTAAAAAAAAGTAATGACTCTGGAAATAACAACATACACTATTCTTTCTATTTACGTTTTTGGTATTATTTCAGAAAATATGAATGGTCATACACAAATACAAATCATAAAATAAACATTTTGCTCATAGTATCACAGGCAAACAAACTATCACAGTTATCATCAGGCAGAGTTATTCAGAGATAATCAAAACATCAGGTGAGAAATAGAGGAGGGAAAGAGAGGACAAGGAAACATCAGGGAAATCACAGTTCAATTATCTCTCAGTAAATTTTAGAGAAAACTAATGCACAGCGTGCAATTAGTCAAGAAAACTATCTCCACGGCCGTAGGAGAATAGCGTAGGCAGCATCACCAGCCGATGATGTGCAAAGTCTCTAGGGAAAGAGTTTCCGCAGTCAGGATTGCCAGAAAGATCAGGAATCAGCACATCAAAGCATGCAGCATTACACGGATGATGGACAGGTCACTAGAAGAATGTGAACGAGCCGAGGATCATTTCCCACCAGCATCTTTGAATCAATCCATCAATCAATCATGTAATTTGTAAAGCGCACTACATACCCGTAAGGGTTTCAAGGCGCTGGGGGGGGGGTGGGGGGGTGCTGCTGCTACTGGTCAAAGAGCCAGGTCTTGAGTTGTCTCCTGAAGGTCAGCAGGTCTTCGGTTTGTCGTAGGTAGAGGAGGAGTGTGTTCCAGGTCCTGGCGGCGCGGTGGGAGAAGTACCTGCCTCCAGAAGTTGTTCTACGGATGCGCGGGACCGTGGCCAGGGCGTGGTCAGCAGAGCGGAGTTTCCTTTTGGGTACGTAGAAGGAGAGTCGATTGTTGAGATAGGCTAACTTCGCAACTTTGTTACACTAAGTCAGAAACTCTCCTAAATCCTACAAACCATTCTCATTGGCCAGAACTAGGGGATGAAAACATCTCCTGACGATAACTTTACAAATTTCACTAAACAGTCTTTGTCTAAAATTGTATAACTTCCTAGAGAGGAAGCAGAAAATTACAATTATACATTTTGTAACTACATAGCAACAGTTTCATTCTAAATTCTTGCCTAGACAGGAAAGAGTCATACTATCTCCACTCTCTAAGGATGTAAATGTTATTCTTCACTAGGACATCAGGAAACAATGTGAGGAGAGACAAAGGAGCACGAAAGTGCATCTCCTAACTAATACATTTGCTGATGCCTGTATGTCTCAGCAAGAAAAGACAGAGAGAAAAGAAAATCATTTCTACATTTCTAGGCCTACACTACTTTCACGAAGGATAAAAGAGCTTTTTCGTGTTTGTACTTGAATATTCCCGCAGTTCAGGAAACATAAGAACATTCATTTTAGACACACAAATAAATAATTTCTTCTCATTCTATTATTATTCATAACCCTAAATAAGATTCTTTAAAGCTACATGTGTTATTTTGACTATCAAAATTAGTGCAGTTTTGCACATTTTCAGTCGTACACTTTAGGCTTCACGTTTAGTAATTTTTGGTTTGTCACACACATTAGTAATTTATTAAAACACACACATGGGTGGATTTTCCCGAGCAGATTTTATTTACAAAAGTTATTCTCCATCACAGCCAACAGAGGCAATGGAGACACTGGGAGGGCTCTGCTGTGGTAGAGCGAAGCCCTGTTCCACCTTCCCACATCTGGTGCGCTTTACCAGACCATGCAGAGGTTACACTTCGAGATCTGTGTTTACAATTTCACCTAACATATCTGCTTTATAGGTATGTATTGAGAAACGATTTCTGGCCATCATTAGTGCAAAGATGTAAATATAAGCAAGGTAAAAAATGTGTCCATCAAGTCAATAAGTGAGATGAGCGCCATCAGACTCAATTATTTTGAACTGCCGTCCTGAGACAATAATACCATTACCCGAGAGGCTGAAACAGCGGGTTATTGTACCTGTACCAACAGAAGAGACCTGGACATTTAGGTCCTTTAATACAAGTGATTTGCAAATTGAACACCATGTAAATGCCGATACCATGGGCTGTGGTGTTAACCGGGTATTCTCTGTATACAGGTGTATGAGTTTCAGACCTCGGAATGGGTATGATGTGATAATTGCCCATGCACCCCTCCACACCCCTTTTGGACATGCTCAAACTAAGGAATTATGCAGTTTGCCTGTATCTATTTATGCCATAATGTATATGGTGCAAACAGAGGAGGGCGAGCCAAAAAATTACCAGGGCGAGCTGAGCCAGAGCTGAGCTAAGGGCCTGGCTTGGCTCTTTGAACCCCTGTCTGAGCCGAGCCCTGTTTGCCATGTAAATCATACAACAAACATCAGATGAAATATGATTACGTCAAATCACACTTCAAAAAAGTGCCTTTCTTTCACAGTACTTCTCAATGCACTGCATTGAGAAGCACTTATTAAAAGTGACAGCTTTTAAGCATGAACTTAGAAGCATTCTGTCTCCGCCCCCACCCTGGTGAAAGTGCAATTTGTGAACTACGAGGCAAAACAGTTGTCACATGCACCCTGCATTTGGCCGAGATTCTCGTAGATAATGGAACATTACAGTCTTTTTAATCTATATATTTTTGTACAGCTTGTATTTGTAACACATTATTTTGAAGGTGCTTTCATTTGCTATAGTGAGAAAAAAGGACGAGCACCTTCAGGCCCACTTCCAATGTTTCAGAACTGGAGTGGCATCACTTGGGGGGTGGAACCCAGAGCAGACAGAGAGCAGGTGTTGGGTTCAAGGTGTTTGAAGCCTCTTTTGTGTCCGAGGCTGTAATCAGTAGGCCTGCCAACTGGTCCTTGTAGGCACCCTGGTGGTCTGGGTTTAATATGCAAGTCCAGTACTTCTCACTCAGGCAGTAGGGCAGCAGAGCAACAGAGTAGCATTCATTCTTGCAGAGCAGCACAGCAGTCCTTCTGAGCCTTCCACAGGCAGTTACGTGTACTGAAGACTTAGGTCTGAGGGTCCATTATTTATACCTGGTGCACACTTTGAAGTAGGAGAAGTTTGTAGAGGCTTCCACCTCCAAAAGAGCTTGAAATTTCCTGCCTCTATACCCTGGCTTGTATTGTCCGGGGTCACAAAAGGCTAGTGTCAAACCATTAGTGAGTGTTCTCAGGCAGAACCTTTGTGATCTGCAACTATTGTAGGTGACAGCCCCTTCTCCGCATCAAGTCAGAGATCGCCCATCCTGCCAACACCTATTCCCCATTTGTCTCACTGTCTGGGAGCAATACCAAGGACCAACTGCCAGTGACACATATTTATGTGACCCACAATATAGGCTGCAGGCACCAAATGTTTAGGGAAAGAAAATGCCAATTTTCTAAAAGTGTCCCTTTCAGAATTATGACATTAAATCCAACTTCACCAAGTAAAAAGGGTTTTAAATTAAAATTCTTTAGACACAAAACTCAAAATTCCTATCTGCTTCCAACTGAAAGCTGTCACTTACTAAATGTAACAAGGTAACCTAATGCTATCCTACGGGAGAGGGATGCTCTGAAGTAGTGAAAAACGAATTTAAGAGTTTTTCAATGCCAGAACATGTAAAACTTAAAAATACATGTCCAACTCTTTAAATATACTGTCCTCTGGGCTGTTTAGAGCTTACACTAGGGGTGACTTATATGTAATAAAATGGAAGGTTCAGGCCTGGTAATAGGTTTATTTTCTAAGTCGATATGACAATTTAAACAGCACACACAGGCTTCAGTGGCTGGCCTAAGACTTGTTAGAAAGGCTACTTTAATGAGTGGATATCCATAAAAGCACAGTCCAAACACCACTGAAGTACTCCAATTTTTGAGACCCCAGAGGTGCCAGGGGTAGCACCCTATGACTTCGAGTACTTCCTGATGTGGTATTATAGAATTCTGCATATCTTGATAGTATAACAAAGAACTTGGCAACAGAAGCTGAAATATGAAAAGACATCTTTATTAAACTCAAATGAGTGAGACTACGTCGCACAGAAGCCTTAGCAACTGAATGAGGCAGTCTGCAGAACAGAAACCAGTCTCCTTTTTTATGGAGAATGTTACGCTCTGGGCAACACCGCCCTTCTCTTACAGTTGGTCATTCACATATTTTACTTCAAAGAACAAGCAGAGTCATGATTGAAATCTCACATTTCAGTTCAGCCAGCCCGCAATTATTTACCCAGCAAGGCTCAGATCCCACATCAGATATCAACTGACCCCAATAAACATGAGCATCTCCTGTTTTAGGAAACAAGCCATAAAGCAGGAACAGTCAGGTGTGAAAGAGATTAGCCGGAGGCTTGTGTAGGATGAAAAGACTTTATGGTGTGTCAAGCCCTGATGCTAATCACAGGTGGCCAGAGGACGGGGAACTCGTGAGACCAGTTTGACCTGGGGTGGCGGAGCCAAGCTGCCCAGGTCACAGAAAAGTCAAAGAAAGGCACATGTGCTCTAAAAGGCCCGTTTTCGCTTCATGCTATATAGCGTATGTGAGGGCAACCATAAGATGGCCACTGCTACAAAATGGAACCCACGGAGTCAATGTATAATAACGTATACATAGTGCATTCATAGCTAAAACGTTACACAAAGCACTTGTACATACCGCATTGACCATTCGCGGTTCGCTAATACTGGGAGAGACAGGGGTAGGGCCCTGCCTCCTACGCGGTCCCAAATTTTAAAGTACGACAGACCCTCCTTTTGCCCTTACATAGGCAATAACTATACTCTCATTAATCCAAGTCTAGGTCAATATTCATGAAGTCATGGAGATGTTGCTGTAGCATCATCCTATTACTTAGCTCGTCTTCTGATACATGTTTCCTTACACATGTAGTAGCACAAAGGCCACATATGGCGGGACAAAATAAGGAATACCTCTGTCTGTAGTAGGCGGCATAAGATCACACACCCAATAATTAGTGATGGTCATTACTAACTAGTGTTGATGCGGAAGCTGTACAAAAGAATTGCTTATGAATTCTGATCTTTTAACCTGCTCATGTTCAGGAAAAGGGTGAAAAGAATGCAAAGAAGCAGTAGTAGGAAAGGACATAGGTTGGTGAAAAGAAGATACGAGGTTGGTGAAGTAGAGCTTCTTTATTCCGGTCCTGACACTCTGATTCCCCGGCAGCAACTGCCATCCCCGACCGCTCCACATTCCCTGCACGGAACCTTCATTCCAGGTTCCGTGCAAAGAACCCGAACGCGGTACGAACGCGGTTAGAACCCCAACAGTTGGGAAGCGGGTGCAGAAGTCAATTGGGTAGAGAAAAACAATCCCATCCATAAATGACAACGTCATGTTTAAAAAGACACTGGAACACTCGTTATTAAAAACATATAGACAACGGGAGAAAGTAGTGACCACTATTACAAATGAAATAATAATTTTTATGTTCAGGTGAAACAGTGGTGACCCTCATCAATGCTCTGAGGTGAAAAGGGGGTACTCTTCCACAGAAAATGGATTTTATTCTGCTTATACTAGACAATGCCAGCAAAACAAACAGTCTTCTAACACCTAGTCTATACAATCACACGGAAACCTCTTGTGAAACCACCTATGCCCAGAGTCCGTTCAAAAAGCCTCTCTGGCAGGCTTCTATTGTCCATCAAATCTTCTTCTGTTGTTTTCTTTTGCCTGGGCCTCTTCATTCAAGCCCTTCATGAGAAAAGTACTGCTTAGTTGGAGTGCCCTCCTGGCAAACACCCACAGCTCACTCGAAAAAAAGTCTCAATGTCTCAAGGCAGTGCGCCAGTATTTTTCCTTTGCGGCAGGCACTACAGGTAGTGTGCTCTCCATTGATCAAGGGCACAGGTCATCTCGTGCAGATTCAGGACCATTCTCAGACTCCAACACTCGTCATTCAGTGTCAGAGGACGCTCAGGCTGCTCTTCCATGGGCACTGGAATGTAGTGCCTTCTGTCAATCTTGGATCCGCCGGTGCACTGCACTTCCATTGGGGCAAAGAAAAAACTCAGGCCCAGGGGCTCAAGGGACTGCACACTGTCAGAGGTTACCAGCACATGACAGGCGCTCTTTTGCACTGGAATTCTGGTTCTGTGGCAAAACCAGCTCCTCCTTCTTTTCTGATGTTGAACGCCTTCTGATGAAGCAAGTGTGATGCTTTAAACAGTTCGTTGTATAACAAGGGGACTCTAAACAGGTGGTCTGCGAGTTTCAAAGGAGTGGCCACACGCCATGGGACAATTTTCGTCTAGAATACACTGTCTTTCTCAGGAAGCAATACAAATAAAAAGGCAGTAGGCAAAACAGTGCCTCTAAGCTTTTCAATTGGGTTTCCGTGTGAGAGCCTCCATCATCTAAGGGTAGATAACTACACGAGAATTCTATCTAAATGGATGTCTTCACATATGGTGGCATAGTCTAATAGGGCAAACACATTTTTTTTTTTTTCCAATGATTACATATAAGTGTTTCTAAATTCCTTATCTAGGACATCTCAATAGAGAAATCACATGGTACAGATTATCATAGGCATGTAGAAACCTTTCACATCAGGTGCACTAGGCAATACACAGGCTAATAGTCAGATATGAAAACAAAAGACAAGAACTAGAGGGTCCTGATATTTGCATGATTAGAAACTTCTGATCCCACCGAAAATTAAAGCAGCAGGAACAAAAAGGGTAAAAACCACATTAAAAAATAGACATTGAAAATTCGTCATGTTCAAAAAAAGGGTAAACGTAAGTTATCTCCTATCGGGATGGAAAACTTGTCTTACTATAATATAATATACTTGACAGTCAGGCTGGAAAACATTGAAGCAGGCCTAGGGACAATTCTTGAAAACCAGTCTGGTCATACAAGAGGGGATTATACATAATATGGAGGTTCCTGGTGCATCACTGCAGTCTGGAAGTGTGTACCTGAACAATACACCTACAATAATAAATGGGCTGACTGGTGAAAGGAATACGGAAAAGGGAATTGGAACTAGGACACAACTAAAATCCCCAATAACTAAGCATGATGCGACATCGGTCAGGGAAGAAACAACAAAAGCAATTAAAAATAAAAAATCTATAGGAAGGACAAGAATTTACTTGGGTGATAGTCAGGCATGTGATAGTCAGGCATGTGACACTACACCAAGAGTACGGGTGGTACACAAAAGGCCAAAGTTACATACATTTTAACTCTACCGCTGGCGACTACACCATATACGGTAATCTTAGCTAATGTTCCAGTTCCTTCTGCAGGGAAAAATGAAAACCTAGTTTCCTTTTAAGAAGCAAAGGCCATATGCTACTTAGGAGACAGGACACCATTAACTAATTTAATATAGAAATTAGGCCACCTTGAGTCACAGATCTATAATTTCATCCTTAGGTCCAATCAAGGATACATAAACGTAGGGCTGCCTGTTCCTTTAAATGAAAGGGGCAGTAACGTGACTAACTGCAGGTGACACACTTTGATCCTGTAGATCTCTTTTAGTTTTATGTAATACCATTATAGCCAATTTAGACATGCACTGGTGAAGTGTTGTCTCTCATGTTCACAGCATGAAATATCATTAGCTGTGGAATTTAGTAACCAGAACAAGTTCAACCAACTGTTGCGTAGCGATGGGCATCGTCATGACCATCCCCTCACAACACAGGTAAACATGAAATAGTATCAAAAAGCAGCAACAAAAACAACGAAAACATGCAAAAAATAATAAAAACGCACAAAACGTCAAGCCATCAGATATACTTGCTGTATATCAAGCACAAAAAAGCATAGACAAAACAATAGCATATGTAAAATAAGCGGTGACACACAACACCATGTCATGTACTTTTATGCACTGTAAACCTGCAGCCCAAAACCCAATATACGGGCCTGTTTAATTTGTCAGGTTTAAAATCCTTACCCTCCTTTTTGACAGTAGATCACCAGGCAATGGAAATCTGCTGTCAAATATACTGTCTCTCTTCTAACATACAGGACTAACAAGAACAATTCATGATAGCAATTCGTTCACATTTAGGCATGTAGCCTTAAAAACATTTTTAGAATCTTTTTGTCTGTCTAAGACTTAATGCAACACTCCGTTTTCTGTGAAATAAGAGCTAATAGCAGGCATCATTCTCTTTTTTTTATTGTTTTTAGAGCGAGACGCAAATGTATCAGTTCTGCAAAGCATTTAACATGATGTTTGGGCTTCCAAAGAAACCCCTTTGCTATATTTTCCCTTTGGAATTAAGTTCTTTAGTTTTATTGATGTTCTTATGGTGAAACCAGAAACCCCACCTTCAGAGGCCCGTGTAGCAAGGTCATTCTGCATTCCACAGAGGCAAGGCCCTAATTTAAAAGGTCATAAATGTCAAGGTGGCAGCCTACTCCATTGAACTAAAGATAGCATCTCAACAGCGTAACTTGAGCCAGCCTCTGCAGCTCTCCAACTTCTGCCACTCTGAATCTGTCAAAGACAGTAGGCCTTCCTAATTCCTCCTAACCTGCAATAATTCACTCTATTTTGAAAAATAATTTCTCCTTTTTAGGCGCTAAAAAAAAAAAAATTATCTCTATTCCCAGATTATTAAACTACATTTACTGTGAATAATTCACGAAACTTAATAAAACACATACCACTTTTTAGAATAAATCCTTGTTACAATCCTATGTAATGGTACACATTTCAACAACCTTAAATGAATGAACGTCTCAGTAGGCCCAGCTAAAGTTAGACTGAACTCCAGCGATTGAGACCGCTTTCTGCCCCAGTCCACTGGCACTGTGAATTGTATTCGCAATGAGTTTTAATATTTTCTTCATCATTTAGTCACTTGCCTTTATTCAAGCTCTGTTCGTCGCTTTCATATTAGCATATGAAACTCAGTGCCTCCCGTTAGGTAATTACAATATTTTCACCCCTACTGCTAGAACTTGCAATCTCATCTTTCCCCTCCCACTTACTCAAACCGATACCACATTCCTTTTTATTCCCTTCGTCAATACAACCTTCCTCACGCTACTCTTCATGTCTTTATTACTCCCCTTCATCATCTCTCTTCCCTCCACGGCATTCTATTTTCCCAATTGTTCTTCTCCTTCCTACGTATTACCTAGTTCCTATAACCGTAATTCTACATTTCTCCACCCCTCTATCATTACTGACTTCATCACGTACCTGCTCACAAACATCCCCTTTTTCCTTCATCAAAAAAGAATTCTCCATTTCTCTTTCTCTATGTGGGTGCTAACTCCATTAAGGCCGTTTTTTATTAACATCAAATAGTTGCGGGTGCGACACCATATTTTATTTAATTTCTCCAAGTTTTAAAAAGGTCCTGTTTTTCATAGCGTGTTCAGTAGTATCGTGACAGACACAGCTAAAGTTGGAACCTTCAACCCTGATATTAAAACAAGCCTTTGTACTGGCACATTGACTCATTGAATCATAAGAAGGCACAACCTGTAAATATATATCAAACCTAAACGTATGTATTTACTGAAGTCTGAGACACTTTAAAAAGTACTCTGAATGGAAGAAAATGCAGTTCAAACAGTGTTTTCTACCCAAATTCGACTTTCATTCTTTTGGCATTAAAAAATGAATATCCTACAATTTTTTTGCATAATATGCATTACCAGAATGTTTATTACATAACCCATGAGTCAGGCATTGGAAATAGTAACTTATACTTTATAGAAATGAGCTTGTTTGCGCCTGCGCCTAGGGAAAATTATACACACGAATGCTTGTCATTTTAGTGATGCAACACAACTTAAATCAAATTTTAATGCTAGGAGGTCATAGTATGAGTATTAAGCTTTATAAATATCAAAAAACGATTTTGAAAAGCACTTATTTTTTTAAACTAATTTTTCCATGATTAATAATTTTCTTTTTTTTTAAAAATCCCAATTATTCGTTTTTGTGATAAATCCATGTATAAAAAACAAGCTGCATCCCTTGCCCATCATTTTGGACACATTAACTCACACGCCTAAGCGCATAAGCCCAACTTGAAAGGCGTCACATTTTTGCGCCACTTTCATTTAAAAGGATGGTTCTGCAAAATTCCACCCGTGTTCAACTGGGAAGGTGCTGGCTGAATGAACATTTCTATCAAATATACTGCAGCTAAAAAGTTTGCCTGTGAATATCTAATACAATGCATCTAAGGAAAATGCTGTAAATTTATTTACTTTTGCAAAAATAGATAATTTCGTTTTTGGGGCCTGATTTATATCTATTGAATGTGTTTCTAATTTTATCCTTTAAGCATTTAACGGCAGTTTTGTATATGTGCACAATTGCTCATTCTATAAATTAAAGAGCACCATATAGCTATTTTAGCACGTCACATGGTCCGTTTCTGGATTTCTTTTTAAGTTTCTACTTGATATTAATTAACCAACAATTTACTTAACAGACTGGAAACATCAGAAGACCCACAAACACATATTGAGCTCATTTCAGACATAAACAAAAAGGGGTTAAACAGACAATACAGCGCGCTTTAGCCATTTTTCATAAATAGCGCCGTCGCAATTTACTTACAGAAGTTGCACTAATGAAAAAAAAAACCACGGACATTTAAACACACAGTTGACTTACAAATCAATACGCATGACAGAAAGAAAGAACAGCTCACAGACTATACTTGAAACAAACCATTTGCAAATACTAGTTGTAGGTCATATTTACAAGCAACGCTTTTCAATAGTGTTCCAAAAGGCTGCATAAACAGCCCCACAGACAGATGCATGTCCAAGAAGTAGTGAATGCGCTCAATTCACTAGCTTTGCCTAGCAGAACACCACACAAAATCGTTCTGCATATCTTCATTCATGAAACTGCGCAGAACGAAGGATCCTTGTTTTGTATTATGTCATATTTTAATTCCCTGGGGATACAAAATCACCAAGGAAGAAATATGTTTTTAAATTTAACCTATTTAGATATTTCCCACACTATGGTACCTTTCAAAACAAAAAGCAACACATTTTTTCATGTGAGCTTACAAACAGGCATGCCAAAAATACTGCGGAAAACGCAAGTATTATAATCAAAACCAAATGGAGAAATATCTCCTCATTACCTGCCTACACAAATTGCAATTCGCATATCCAAACCTATACAAACCAAAAGCTACATTTCCAAATTTGCTAAGATCAGGCATCTTTTAGCTCACTAATCTAGCTTCAAACTTCAAGGGGTTATCTCTACCAATACACTCGCAAATATGCGAGACCCTCGGTTTTGGTAATTGCAATGACCAAATCAGAAACCAAGAAACCAACCCCTCGGCTTTGGTAATTGCGATAACCAAATTAAAGACCCAAAGAACCAAATGACTGGGAGCGACCCACTTATACTTAATTCTTATTCTTAATAATCAAAAAGGTTATCCAAATTCTAATTGTCAAGTTCTACATGACCAAACGTCTTCTATAATACTCACGCCAAAAGGGTTCTTTTTCTCACCTTTTGAGTGACATCATGTGGAGGATCAAAATCAGGAAGAGCAGAAATATACCGGGCTACATAATCAAAGAATCTCCAGAATCCCTGTGCACAGACTACCTTCTTGGTAGAATCCCGTTCTGTCCTCCTCAGTAGATTTCAGTCTCCTGACAAGATCACTCCCACAGAAAGTCACTTCTCTGATGAGGCCGCGCTGGCGGGCGCCAACTGAAGTACTCCAATTTTTGAGACCCCAGAGGTGCCAGGGGTAGCACCCTATGACTTCGAGTACTTCCTGATGTGGTATTATAGAATTCTGCATATCTTGATAGTATAACAAAGAACTTGGCAACAGAAGCTGAAATATGAAAAGACATCTTTATTAAACTCAAATGAGTGAGACTACGTCGCACAGAAGCCTTAGCAACTGAATGAGGCAGTCTGCAGAACAGAAACCAGTCTCCTTTTCTATGGAGAATGTTACGCTCTGGGCAACACCGCCCTTCTCTTACAGTTGGTCGTTCACATATTTTACTTCAAAGAACAAGCAGAGTCATGATTGCAATCTCACATTTCAGTTCAGCCAGCCCGCAATTATTTACCCAGCAAGGCTCAGATCCCACATCAGATATCAACTGACCCCAATAAACATGAGCATCTCCTGTTTTGGGAAACAAGCCATAAAGCAGGAACAGTCAGGTGTGAAAGAGATTAGCCGGAGGCTTGTGTAGGATGAAAAGACTTTATGGTGTGTCAAGCCCTGATGCTAATCACAGGTGGCCAGAGGACGGGGAACTCGTGAGACCAGTTTGACCTGGGGTGGCGGAGCCAAACTGCCCAGGTCATGGAAAAGTCAAAGAAAGGCACATGTGCTCTAAAAGGCCCGTTTTCGCTTCATGCTATATAGCCTATGTGAGGGCAACCATAAGATGGCCACTGCTACAAAATGGAACCCACGGAGTCAATGTATAATAACGTATACATAGTGCATTCATAGCTAAAACGTTACACAAAGCACTTGTACATACCGCATTGACCATTCGCGGTTCGCTAATACTGGGAGAGACAGGGGTAGGGCCCTGCCTCCTACGCGGTCCCAAATTTTAAAGTACGACACCACCAACAGAAATACAATTCTTGTTAAAAAGCACGGTGCATAAAGGCTTTGGTTAAAAGGAACTTCCAGTAATGAAGATTACAGTTGTGTACAACATTAAAACAGCATAATATAAAACAATCATGATTACGAATTACAAATTGATAAACAAATAGCAGCGTTAAAAAATTAGTACATTAAAAGGGTTGGACAGACGTATAGCAGCAACATCATATTATGATAAAGTGCAATTGGTTGTAAACAGTTTTAGCAGCATAGTATAAGTGCAATTGAATTTTAAGCTTTTTAAATTTTCCGGCCTACAAATAGCGCTTCAATTGATGTTCAGCTAAAAGGATAGAAGTAACTGTATACGGAAGAACAATATTTTGTGCACAAACACTTTGGCACTAATTAGCAGTCGTAAAGTGTGCAAAATACTAAAGCCAGCAAAAATGAAGTCAGCAAAAATAGGAGGATGGAAAGCAAAACGTTGGGGGAACACTACACCAGGTAAGTCAGGTCCAACAAATACTGACTGAAGTTTGTCTCAACTTTGGAACTCTTAGAGGTAATATTCTGCAAAATATATTTCAATTGAAATTTGGAACCTGTTCTTTCTAAGTGAAATTAACCCTCTTCCAGGTTTCAGAACCTAGCTCCAAACTGTGTCGTTTTTACAGGTAGCAGTGATTTTGCTTGACAATGTCCCCTCCCACATTTTCACCCCACCAACTATGAGTCACTCATTTATTCCAACTCCCTCCCCAAGTATTCCTGACAGAAACCACAACATGATATTGCTGATGGCATGCAACAGAAAATGTGAAGTTTGGGAAAACCAGATTTCAGAGATAGTTTGTACTTTTTAGTCAAGCAATTATATAATTCCTAATATTTTCATTAATGGCAGGACGGTTTAGAGTAACCTTTTTTCAGAGAGACTTTACTTAATTGCAACACATTTTCATGAGACATGAAGATATAGGGTAATCAGAATTAGGAATCGTTAAAAATAGACTTACAGTCAGCATGTTTATCTGCTGTAACTTACTACAAAGATCCCAAGCAGATTCTAGTTTTACCCCTTAAAATTGGTCTCCTGTGTTTGATCACCTACAAACTGAAAGGCAAATATTGACTGTCGCATTCATGACCATTTTGCTGCTGAAGATTGTTTCATGCCAAATCAGTAGTAAAAGATATGTGCTAATAGATCATGTGATACCACTGCACCAGACTTGAAAGCGTTCCAGGAAATAAAAATATCATTACAACAGATTCCAGTTCCAAAGGGCTAGGGGATGTTCTTCTACAAGAAAGTGGGAAAGGAAAGGAAACTATTGCGTTTGCCTCAAGAACACTTAGGCAATCTGAGGTCAACTATTCTGTAATTAAAAAAAAGCATTGGCAGTGTCCTGGGCACTTAACAAATTCAAGAACTTTATTTGGGGGGCTGTGTCTCCAAGTTAAGAACAGACCACAATCAACTTAAGGAGGTATTTACATAAAAAGGGCTGGGGGTAATTTTCAGCAGAATTAATAGATAGGTCATGAGTACACACTTGTATAATATACTCCTGGTACACTTACCTTTGCAGCAGAGTGCTTGTCCCGATTGGTTGATGACTCAGAAAAGAAAGAGAAAGTCTGTGATTACCAAATTGAGTATATAGAATAGTACAAAGAAAATGTGTGTGTGAGCATCAAAGGGGTGGTTGAGGAGGAAAATAGGAAAAACGAGCTAGAAACTGATGCCATTCAAAATAAAGCATACAATTTGTTAATCTAGGGGTAGGATAGTGTAGAAAAGATAGACGAGTGGCTGAGGCCATATCGAATGGTCAGAGAAGAATTATCAGATGTAGATGGATGCCTTTTCATAGACACAAAATTGATACTTCCTAAAACCCACAGGAAAACAACTTATTGAAATACCACAGGACTGCCCTCTGGGGTTCACCAAAACCAAGCAAAGGTTGAAGTTAGACTGTTGGAGGCCAGGGATGGGTGTACTGGTTATAAGTAGCAAAATTGCACACTCCACCCATGCAGTGTCACACCCTACCTGAAGGTCCCTGGGTGGACATCAATGGGCCACTGAAGGAAGAAAGGAATTACCCATACCTTCTAGTTTTAGTTGACTTATATTCAAATTGGCCAGAAACCAAAATTGGCTCAAAGAGTAGGAAGCCCAATTCTAGACTGGTACCTCGGTGGATGAAGTGGCACAACAGTTGGGTGAGGGTTGATGTAGGCAACAGTGGAGGAAAAAGAGTTGGATCTGCAGGCAGCCCACGAAGAGAGGTTTGACAAATTGCATATGACCAAAGTTACCGGGTTTAAAGTTGGTGATTGGGTAGGAGTGAAAGCTCCAACTGCCAACAAACAATGGTCATTATGTACTGAACCCATGAAAATCATAAAGCTCCTTTGCAATTCGGTCAAGACTCAGGATGATAGAATCTGGAATCTGGGGGGAGAGTGAGGAAGCATTATGGCCTGGATGGTACAGGGAGACACATGAAAACAACAGTAAAGCAAGGTCAGAAAGTGGACATACTAATGACAGTCCTATGTTACATAAGGGGGGTTCAGGTAAGATCAAATGGATGGGTGACTAACCCCCCCACACCGGAGTTTAATAAAAGATTACTTACCCAAGTAATACAGAGAGAAGTGTGATGTGTTACACATGTCTAATTTTAACTATGTGAAGCCATGAATGAAAACCCTTATTTAACATATTTGTTTAATTCACTGTTCTTTCTTCATATACGTTATTCACTGTTATGTGCTTCTATGCTCTCTGCGGTGGGAATCTGAAAAACAACACCTTATGTGAAGAAAAGGGAGATGTGTGGTATCTGTCTGCCACCTGTGTCACTTGCACTGTAGAACATACCAGAACATCGTAGAAGCGACTAGAACAGTGGAACCTGATGCTTCTCTTCACTTTCTGGTCTACTTCTGTGTATTCCTTTTATTTTGCATTGGAGACAAATGTTTTGTTTTTCAACTAACTATACTTTTCTGAAAAGTGTTTCTGTATTTTTTAGAATAATAGAGGACCATATTAATTGTTTATTAAAAACAATGTTTGTTAATGTATATCATTAGCCGTCTAATATGGCAGTACAATTTCTTTCATCTGTCACACCTTCCCTGCCTCAATGTTGACCACCAAATTGAGAAATGATGGTGACATCGCTTTGAGAAACCTTTGTTCTAAGGCATGAATAAAGGTCTATAATGTGTATTATTTTTTACTTTACGCATGTGGCTATAAAAAATACATATTTTTGATGAACATCTATAGTTATGCAGAAAACATTATTTTTCAATTACATTTTAATGTGTTTAAACACAGCAACGTACTGTTTGGTAAATTGTCGGAGAAGCACACTACAGTCCAATTAAAAGGAGAAATCTATAACATGGATTTATTTTGCACCATTACAATTACAGGGAATACTGTTAACAGCTTTAACGATCCAATTAAATATGTTCACATTCTAAGGATCCTGGATATGCCTTGGTTTTAACAATTATCTGTTGACCAAGTATTACATTTACCATATATTTACAGTAAATGTGCTATGGGATGTGAAAAGCGGAAATTAAGTTACCTGTTTAATAACTGTTTGGACGCAATATTTAAGAGATAATGCAGACTCATTTATAATGAGGAACATTTTCTAGGGTGTAAAATCGATTCTAGTAAATATGTTAATAGCAGATACAGCAAGTCATAATGGAATATTGTAATCAGGGAATTAAAAATATTAAACATAGCATAATTTGATAGACGGAGAGGCAGGAGACACGGAGGGCCATCATCTCCCGCAGGCGGTGGAGCCCCCCTCACCCCCCAAAACTTCGCTTCGGCTCCTCATCACCATCGCGACTGAACACAACGATTATTGTACAACCCCTTGTATCACTGTGCAGACCACAATACTTGGGTGTGTTAGCTGCTCACACTTGTAATACAGTCCAAATTACTTAAAACACAAGTTATTGACTACAAACCGGGGACGCCAAAGCAGACTGCAGCAACACCGGGGTGAGAGCCACGTGCAGGGGGTCCACAGAACTCCAATTCCCAGGCTCCCCTGCACCGCCTTGTCACCGGTGGTGCCCGCAGGTGCACTTAAGCCTCGGCGGCCTTCCGCAGCATGGGACGCCAAAGCAGACCACAGCAACACCGGGGTGAGAGCCACGCGTAGCGGGTCCATAGGACTCCAATTCCCAGGCTCACCTGCACCTCCTTTTCACCAGTGGCGCCTGGAGGCGCATTTAAGCCTCGGCGGCCTCCCGCAGCGCGGGACGCCAAAGAAGACCGCAACAACACCGGGGTGAGAGCCACATGCAGCGGGTCCACAAAACTCTAATTCCTAGGCTCCCCTGCACCACTGTGTCACCAGTGGTGCCCTGAGGCGCACTTAAGCGTCGGTGGCCTCCCCGCAGCATGGGACGCCAAAGCAGACCGCAGCAACACCGGGGTGAGAGCCACACGCAGCGGGTCCACAGGACTCCAATTCCCAGGCTCCCTTGCACCGCCTTGTCACCAGTGGCACCCGGAGGCGCACTTAAGCCTCGGTGGCCTCCTGTAGCGCGGGACGCGCCCGGGAGATGTCCAGGCCAAGGGCAGGCCCGTCTGCGCCCATCAGAGGCCGGAATAGGCCGGCCTGGGCCCACTCTCTTGGCTATATCATCTAGCGTCCATCGGAAGGGTAAAGCACACCTCCATCCTTGGGGAAGAAGATGGGTAAAGGAAAAACTACGGATAGCCATCCACCGAAACCAACAAGAAAGTACAAAGCTGCAAATATGACTTTGCTAAACTATCTCACTGGGGCCGTAGATGTTATCGAAAGACAAATCACCTCAGTTGAGGAAACGTTAAATATGGACACACTAGGACCCACTGCAAAGGATAATAATGTATGTGTGAACAGGGGGGACATTGTTAATCACAGTTCTGGTAATATAAGCGAGGGACAACAGAAAAACGGATGTATTCAGATTGTTGATGATATTTCCACCAGTGACGTAGACAGTGATACTGTACCCCCGCTAAAAAATCCTCTAAGTCATCAAGTGCTGAAATCCTACACATTCAGTCAAATGGTGCTCACATAACCCCACAGAAAACTAGGCCGCCAAAGACTAATTTGAAAAAACAGCAGGGCACAAAAGGAAAAAATCAAAATAAGCCAGGCACTGCTAATGTATCTAGTTTAAGAAAAAATCTCAAGGCACCTTCCACTGAGATTGGGATTTTGTCCAACCTAATCTCTGAACTAACCGATACAGTCAAACAATCTTTAAATGATTTGACGGTTAGGCTGGACAAAATCGAAGTAGATTTAGAAAATGTTTTAGAAAAACTGAATCCGGCTATTAAGAGGAGGAGTACGAATACTGTCACTCCAAGTGCACATCAACAGCTTGAATGCGTAATGCAAAAAAAGCTGATCACAGTACAAAAAAAGCAGACAGGAGAAAGAGTTAGGGGTGAGGGGACTAGGACACACTCCTACCCGGAAGGAATTACTCACAACCCTGTACCAACTAGCAGAGATGTTCCTAGGCAAACCAGGTCAGGAAGACCGGGACACAATCTAGGCGGGAGCGGGGAGGGCGAGGTAAAATCAGGTACACACTTGATGCACAATAGTGCTACGAAGATTGTAAGGAGATCACAGACCCTTAATTTACCTCCGGCAGCTACCCCTTACTCAGGAAAAAGAAATCTGGATGACATTGAGGAACAAAACTATACACTACTTGACGAGCATAACCGGACTAACAAGGGATATATTCTGAGAGTTTAAAATGGTCAGGAGAATAGGCTGGGTTGGTGACAGCAGGAAACATTTTCAGGGTGACTGTATTGTCCTCTCATTAGGATCACAATCCCTGGTTAAGGAAATCTTGCTAAGATGTAAAGATACAAGCATCACACATACGAGTATTAATGTCCTTCCTTTAGGTTTCTTTTATCAACCCAATTATTTAGCACAGCAGAAAAGTAACCATCCTTTTAGACAGTTTGTTGACTACCCAGCTTACAATATTGAGGTGGCTAGCAGATTTGGACCTCTTCAATCCCTGAGCAATAATGAATGACTATATAATAGCTATGTATTAAAAGTGATGAAACTGGAATATCAAATATAGTTGAGTTGAATAACCAGTACAGCCCCCAAATAAGTGAAATGATGCCTAATAAGATACCAGGAGAAGAAATCCCTGAGCTGGCACATCCACGGAGGGTTGAGATAAGTATGGGCGATAATAGAATCTCCTCATCAGGACTGATTTCTGGGTTGGAATGCATTATTATGACTGATTCTGTTGATGGACCAACTTCATCCAAATCAGTTAGTGTTCTTTTTGGGAACATAGCAGGCATTAAAAATAAGGTGAACAACGAAGTATGGGGGGATTTTATTAACAAATTTGATATATTATGCCTACAAGAAACCTGGGCGATAGAGGAAGTGCACATAAACGGATTGAAGACGCTACATACTCCTGCAATTCATTCAATATATGGAAGAGCAAAGGGGGGAATTTGTGTATATGTAACAAACTCAGCCACGATATAAGCATTTTGAACGTAAATAAAGATATTGAAATGATTACAAATTTGGGGGGTGATTTTAATGTTGGTTTGTGTCCGTTAGCCGGGCTAGGGACATGTGGGCTAACATTAGAGGATGACGATCATTTGATCCACTTTGCGCATTACGAGAGTGGTGAGAAGTTGAGCGAGATCTTATTCTCACATGATCTCGACTTTTGCGAACCGCTTATGCTCACCTAGGGTGGATTTTTGGCATACCTTTATAGGTAGGAGTATAGAATCCACAATAGATTTTATAATCTTCCCTAATAGATACGCTCACTATATCAAGGGCTATAAAATACATAAAAACGTTTTAAGTGATCACCTACCCCACAGCATCGATCTTACCTTTCCAACAGTTTTAGATCGTAAACACAGTAACCAAGTAGTGTGGACCCAGAATGTCGAAATAGGAAGACAGAATGCTTACACACTGTGATGGTAGAGTCAAGACCCGCAGGAGCTTAACAAACAAATAGTCACCAGGGCATACACACCAATTTTAAACTGTCTGGACGACGCTAGCTCTAACGAACTGATACTGAGTTCATTTTATTGACCTCGCGTTCGACTGTGTCGTTCACAATAAGCTATGGGATATTTTGACCGATTTGAAGGTAGAACCGGCACTAGTTTTTAAGACAACTGTACATAGGGGCAAAAGCCAAGATCCGATATGGAATGAAAGGGGAATGTACTGCATCGTTCAAAGTAGAGAGGGGAGTTAGGCAAGGTTGCGTCTTGGCTCCATTCCTGTTCACTCTCTATACAAACGCTCTGGAGCAGGAATTGGTGTCAATTACCAGGGACCCACCTTATGTCAGCAAACGCCCGATGGTCTCCCTTTTCTACGCAGATGACGCAGTACTTATGGCATGCACACAGATAGGTCTACAAAAGGCACTCACTACCTATACCGGTTTTATGAATGAACTCGGATTAAAGATAAACGCCAAGAAAACTTTTATTATGTCCTGCGGGCGGGGAAAGCAAAAAAGTAGTAGCATCTATGTGGGGGGAACCAGAATAGACTCCACTAGCACATTTACCTACCTGGGTGTTCTTTTTATCTGGTCCCGCTCGTGGTCACAGGCGATCAGGAGTAGGAGCATTCTTTTTATGAAATCGACAGCGGTTGTAGTAAACTTTTCTAAAAAAAAAACTTTGTAAAAGGCCCCCTGAAATTCATTTAAAGATTTACAAGGCAAAATGTGTAAGCATAGCTACATACATGGCAGTAATCTGGGGCTTTCAGGATTGTTTATCTATCCAGTATGTTGAAAACGCGTTTTTAAGATTTGTCTTAGCATGCCCTGTTAGTGCCCCTAGTTTTAACTGTCATATGGAACTGGGGGTCCAACACATCTCTGATGTTATCAAGTTACAACCTGTGTTACTTTGGCACCAAATTTGAACCTCCAACTCCACCAACTTAAACAGAGACATTTTGAGAGACTCAATGAAATTGGAACACACAAAAAAAATGACATGGTTAAAGTATGTGCAAAATTTCTTTTATGATCTTGGGAGCCCAGAATATTTTACTTCACCAGAGAACTTAAATTCCATCTGTCGGAAAGAATTTAAATCAATCTGCATGTCTCATCTTGAGAACAACAGGCTAGTATTGGAAATGAGCAAACCTATGGTTGTACAACATCAATTGTCTGTTATAACATATGACATTCAACTCTATCTCTTACGCTGTACAGGGGGTTATGACAGATATGTTTTAACACGTTTTAGGTTTGGAACATTTCACCGACTGATTAGCTATCCAGAGATGAATAACTGGTCTAGAGAGTTATGCTTATGTCCGTGTGATGATCTTTCCCCACAATCAACTATCCACGTGATTTTATTTTGTAAATTCTATTTAGAGGAAAGATCTAGGTGGATTATACCATTGTTGAGAAAAGGGAATTTGTATCTACAATTGTTGGACAGTGATTACTGTATTAGTGTCATGGCTGGTTAATTAAAGAGTATACTGAGAGCCAGGAAAATTATCAATGCCCAACACCCGTTTTAAACAGAGTAGTATGTATTAAATAAATCTGTGCAGGACTGTTTTAATTATGTATGTGTCCACTGTCTTGATTAATTGATGTTAATCTTTTTGCGTACGTTTGCACTTTTGAATATGAAAATCAGTTTTATACAGAATCTATGAAATGCTTTTCTAAATGTTTTTTTAAACTGTGACTGCTTTTGTGATTTTATACGTCTAAAATCGAATAAAGCTCTTTTTGATTTGATTTGATAGACGGTTTTAAATCCCCAACAATATCTTAGTAATAATAGACAAAAAATGTTGCATGCAAACGGCCTTACAGTAAGTGTTTTGCCAACCCCTTCTTTATCATCCCAATCATTTGGTGTAAAGGTAGAGATTAATCACACAGAAAGTGCCAGTATATCTTCTTACCAAAAGTCATATTGTGGAATGTACATTTTTTCCATCAAAACAATGTTAAGAGCACATATATAAATAGTGAATCTTACGTCCCCTATCCGAATATTGCCTTTTTCAGGAGGGAACAGTTCAAATAAGTATTGACAGATACAAAAGCTCTGAAATTGACAAACTGGTGCAACAGTTAATTATTATTTATTTTTTGTGAAAGCACATACAATAAAAATAAAAAGCAAATAATGCTGCCAACTAAACATGGCTAAAATGTACTTGCAACAACCTTCCACTCTTCTGATTATTTTAAGATTTATCAGTTTTGCAATTAACATTTTGCTTAAATCTCATTTGTGACATTTGATTACCATACTTCATGGAACCCTACAGTGAGCTCTGATTTAACTATGTAGGCCCCTACTTCATGGAAACATACCATGACTTTTGGCCTCACTATATAAACCATTTTTCTCTCCCTGGGAAATCTGTAAGTTGATTATGTCTAAATACAGTTCGCTGTTTGCTTTATTTTTACCTGCAGACAATTCCTGAGGAAAGAGTTTCTTAGAAAAGCGAACAGCATCATTTTGATTCTTGTGGTGCTTTTTCTAACATATACGTGTCCGAAACACTGGATTATTGGACAACAGCAAAAGCTGAAGACTTATACATACTGATGAAGGTCACTAATCTTTTGGGCATAAAAACTCACCTTAAAGATGTCAGCAAACAAACCAAATGGTCGGGTGATGATAAAAAACATGTTACTTACCTGTACTTTGTGGTTCTCCAGTATTAATATCTTTTATAAATTCACGTGCTTGAAACTTCCCAGTTGTCAAGGTGGGAGTCCCATACTAACAGTAAAAATAGCAGTGCTAAAGCATTAGCCTTAATCCCCATCGACAGCAATAGTATTTAATAACCTACGTACATTGTTTATAACATCCAACCTTCCACCAATCAGAACAGATACCTTGGAGTATTCATACCCTGTAGAGCCACCATACCTCAGATTTCGGGCACAAGTGTAAATCAAAAACAACAGAGGTATGCAATGGTGAGCTTGAACGAGGAGGAGTGAGGGTCACTTGTGGATCTATAAAATATATCGATACTGGCAAACCACAGTGTACAAGAAAGTAACTTGTTTTTTTCTTCAGTATTGTATATTTGATAGATTCACATGCTTGAATGGGACTAGTTAGCAATATCTGAAGCCTAATGGCGGTGGGAAGGTGAACGATCCCACCATGATACTCAACCAAAATACAACTAGCCAAGGATATGACTTTAAATATTGCACAAAGTTCGAAGATACATAGAAATATCTTTTACCAAACCTAATAAGAACAGTTATAAAACATTAAAGCATAGACAAGATTGAGCTTATTGGTTGCATACCTTATGCGAAGAAACATCGCAGGGTAACTTGACCAAATGCCACATCTGTTTTCCTCCAGCCATCGAGGCAGTAATGCTTTGTGAAGGTGCGGGGTTCACCCATGTTGCTGCCCTGCAGATGCCAGGCAGAGAAACATCTGCAAACAGGGCTGAAGAGGCTGCAATCTTTTGAGTTGATTGAGCCTTCACCTTCGCTGGTGATGGAGCAGGTAAAGCAAAATTTTGTATACCTCCTCTATTCTGCATAAAAATATTAACCATTTAACCGACTAATATAATAACTTGAATTAACAGTGTGCTGTGTTGTATTAATCAACTGTTTGCACTTTTTGTAAACACCAATTACACGTGGGACTTATTGCTATTTGCATGGCAGAATAACCTTAATAACTAACTGTGGTACGCAAATTAATAGTAGTAGTTGTGGTAATAGAGTATTGCATGATTTATGTCGCTTTTGTGATGTTTGCGTTCCCGTTCTCGACCGAAGGGTGAGTTTTATCGCTTTAAATGTTGCTAAAAACTAGGAAAATACTAACACATAAAGGGATTAGTCAGGGTATAACACTAGTATCTTCATTTCTGTGTATTAATTATTCTTTTGTGTTTGTTTTGCTTAAATTGGCATTTGGGCCTACCAAAACATGGCGTCCAAAATGGAGATCGGAAGTGGCCACCGTCTCGTGAGCGCGATGTCTACTGCGCAGACTCGGATGGCTTTGTAGACCTCCAGGCAACCTCCAGCCTGAGCACAGTGTTTCTGGTCAAGGATAGGAACATGGAGGACTGCCAAACTTCAGTCTGTAGAAACTGGTCTAATCGAACATTGGACGTATACAAAAGCGCAACAACAATGTTGCATGAAGATGACATATTCGGAGGAAATGAACCAGCAAAATCTGTGAGACCCCAAGCCAGTGGGAAAATTGGACGATATAGCAAATCCTCATCAAATGGACCAATCGGATCGTAGTATTGGTAGAAGAATGTATCATGTTATCCCAAATTTATTATAAAAAGGGCAGTACAATAGGGAGGAGTTTAGCGAATGGAGATCGATCGATCACCGCACACCCTTACCGACCCCACAGGCGATGACAAATGCTTGCATGATTTCTGGTCCTTTGGAGATCTTTGGGACTGTAACGTGCTGAGCAAAGAACTTTCCAGACTTTGAACCTTGGCCTGCTTTATTTGGACAATTGAAAGGGCTAAATTTGGTTATGCAGAGCCAATTGAATTAGAAAAGCCCGATAGCAAGAATAGGTAAATATAAATTGCCATGCGATTTGTGCTGATTTATTAAAATATTCTGAACTTTGATTGACCAAAATGCTAATGCTAATTTCAAACAAAATTTAGATAAACAAATAATTGATTAACAGAGTCTATGAGTTTGTGGTTCTTCAATTAAGTGATTAGAGGATTCTGAAACTTAAATGTGTTTTAGCTGGTTCTAACTCACCATCAACCAGTCCAACTAATTGGTCCGTCGACCAAGTGGTGGAGTGTCTTGATGTTAAGGATAGGATCCTATAGGTGATGATGCAAATGTATATTCTGTAAATAACTTTTCTTCCCTATATGTAATAAGGTACTCCCCCACATGTCCAGTGCTGTATTATCATCCCTCCTGTGTGCAGACTCGTGAAGTGTAACGTATGAGTGTTGGTGTTATGGGTCCCACCAATGAATGCGTGAGTGAATGAGTTAGTGTGACGGTGAGTCTGCGATGCAGGGAGGATATTTGTAAAGAAAATTTGGGGGTTTTCTCCGGCTTAGCGCTGGATCACCGGCAGTGAATGTCCAGCCTGTTCATGACAAGAGTATGGCTGAGGAGACCCAGTGAGCAATACTAGAATCAAAGCTTGACTTTTTCTAAGAGCAGAGAAAGAGATGAGCAACTGATTTGATTTGCGGAAAGACTTAGTGGCCAATTACGACTTTGGCAGTGCTGCACCAGCTCTATGTCAGCTCAGCACCGCAAAAGCAGTACAGGGACCGTCCGCCAAATTAAATTTGCCCTCTTTTTTGGTGGGCTTTTCCTGTCTTTTCTTTTGCCGTACCCATGGTGGCGCCCTGAAAACGGGCAATGCAATGGGAACGCAAAAGAAGTTTCAGAATGGCATGGACTGTGAAGTCCATGCCACCCTGGAACTTAGGGTGCATGCAAACAGTGGGGGGCACATTTTGTGCCTCCCTGAATGTATCCACATAGTGGCAGGCTTTGTTTTCCCTCTGCCAGCATTTTCATGGTGATGAGCCCGCTATGAAAAGGCTGGTGGAGGGGAAACTCATCTTATGCTCGGGAGGCCGCAGCGGTCCAGACTTGCATATTATATAGGCTTTCCGCACTGTGCCACCACAGGGAATGGTGGTTCCCTGACATAGTGGTGGACGGTCCTAAAAGCCACCTTGGAATAGGATGGACATAGGACCACCACCACAAGTCTGTCGATCCAAAACTGCCAGACTCTAAATCGGTCCTTTAGTTCTTTGCAAGTAGAATTTCAAACAATGCTAAATGTCCAGTGAGTGTGATGTCCTCTCTGCCATTGAAGTAGGGCTGGAAAAGAATGTAGGCAGAACAAATGGTATATTGAGATGATATTTTGAAGGCACCTTGGGAATAAATGAAGGATTACTAGGTAGGATTACTCTGTCCTATAGGAACTGAAGGTAAGGTTCTGTTATGGGGAAAGCCTGTATTTCGCTAATACGTCTTGCAGACATGATGGCTAAAAGAAAAGCCACTTTCCAAGAAAGGAATTTGAGATCATACTTGTGAATAGGCTCAAATGAAGGCCTCATTAGTTGTGACAAGACAGTGCTCAGCAGCAAAAGCACTGGAAGAGGCTTAATAGGTGGGTAGGCCCTGAAGAGACCCTTCATAAACTCCTTGACAAGCCTGTTGGGCCAGAAGGACAATTGGGCAGAACGTTGTCTGTGTCTGGAAATGGATGCTAAGTGTACCTTTATGGATGAATGAGAGAGGCCTGATTTGGCAAGATGCAGTAGATTCGGTAATACCTGCTCAGGTGTTGAAGAAAAAGGACTGTGTAGCACATCATGCACAGAACCTCTTCCATTTCTCCATGTACCACCTGAGGGTAGAAGAAGCTCGAGCTTTGTGAAGTATCAATCTAGATTTGTCAGATAGTTTTAGATCTCCAAATTCAGCATGATTAGGACCCAAGCTGATAAGTGAAGAGTGTGAATCTGTGGATGAACTACTTGGCCCTGGCTCATAGAGACTCTTTTCAGTCAGTGGAAACTGAATGGGACAGCACTCTGATAGGCAGTGCAGCTCGATATATCAGTATTGTCTCGTCCACGCGGGGCAATCAGAATGAGCCAGCACAGTTCCTGATTCATTTTCTACAGAATTCTTGGGATGAGAGGGAATGGGAAACATGCATAAGCGAACATCCATGCCCATAAGAAATGGAAGGTGTTTCGCCAAAATCCTGGCTGAGGAACCCTGCTGGCCGAGTGAGTGCATTTATTGTAGGGATGTAGCGAACAAATCTACGGTTGGATACCTCAAGACTGGAAGACACTTTGTAGCTCTTCGTCGCTGATCTCCCATTTGTGACACTGTTTGGTGTCCCTGCTGAGACACTCGTTTTGCACTCCTGGCACATGCTCCATCTTTATTGAGATGCCATTGGTTATCAGCCACTCCCATATCTGTTGTGCTTGGGCTGAGTGGACTATGGACCTTGTCACACCCTGTTTGAGAAGATAAAAGATGGTGGTGGTGTTGTCAGTCCTGATGAGAACCGAAGATCCCTGGATCTTTGGGAGAAAGACTTGAAGGTTAGAAACACTGCCTTTATCTCCAGAAGATTTATGTGGCATGATGCTTCCTGGTTGGACCATTTGCTGTGAACCTCTAGATTCTATATGTGGGCTCCACATCCTTCCGTAGAGGCATCCAAAGTCATCACCATTTGGGGTGTTGTGTGTAGAAATGAGAGACCCCGAGAGATGCTGTCCCAGACCATCCACCAGGACATTGCTGAGGTCATTTCTGAGGTTATGGAAAGTATGTAGTTGAATGATCCCTGAGATGGAGCCTACTGCACATCAAGCTGCTCCTGCGGTGGTCTCATGTGGGGACGGCAATTGAGGATCAACGGGATGCAGGATGACGTCATCCCCAGCATGTTTTTCTATGTTCTTACAGAAAGTGAGTTTCTTGCAGACAGGAGACATTCTATTTTTTGCAGATGTGAAATCCTTTCTTTTATGGGGAAGGCTTTTGAAAGCGCTGTGTTGAAGATCACCCATAGAAAAACCAGCAACCTGGAGGAGATGATAGATGATATTTCCTCATTGAGGCATACACCTAGAGATTGAAAGAGCTGCCAGCAGGCTTGCGTGGATTTCTTGGCTGCTCTGATGGATGGAGCTTTCATTAACCAATACTCCAGGTAGGGGAATACTTGGTGACCAGAACGTCGGAGAAAAGCTGCCAGAGGGCCATGAATTTGGTGAAGACTCTGGGTGCTGACTTCAACACGAAGGGTAGAACTTTGAAATGATAATGGCACCCTGCCACTTCAAACCTGAGAAATCTGCATTCTTTGGGATATATCGAAATGCGAAAATATAGCGGGAGGTGAGGTAATCTCCCACCTCCATGAGCAGCAGGATATCTTGGAGAGAGAGCATCCTAAATGGTTGATTTTTGAAGAACTTCTTTAGTAAACTGTGGTCCATTATTTGCCTCCATTTCCCTGTCATTTTCTTGATGAGGAAGAAGTGGGAGTAAAATCCCAGATGGCGCTGGTTGTGTGGTACCTTTTCTATTGCGTGTTAGAAAGAAGTGATCATATTTCTTTTCTGAGAATTGGAAGATGACAATGAGATGTCTTCCGTGCAGGAAAATTTGGAGGCTGACTAACAAATTCCAGGGTTTGACCATGCTGGAAAACATCTAACACCCATTTGTCTGATGAGATGAACTTCCATTGATTTAAGAATTTGGGAAAGGTGGGACCGAATTGAAGTGGGAGTGTAGTGATAGGGGCATGCTGCTTCTCATTGTCTTCCCGGCTGATCGTTGACGTCTGCACCCTGATACCCTCAAATACAATGGGATTGTATTCGGCCAGTAGGTTTGGGTAGAATAAGATGGGCGAAATTTCTACTGGGAATAAGGTTGAACCGCTGTTGAAATTGAAGCCTCGATAGGTACTGGCTCCTACCTCGGCCTCGAAAGGGCTAAAATCTCAGCTGCTGCAAACTGCAGAGGGATTTGGATGTGTCTGACTTGATTGATTAAAGTGCAATATCGATGTGCTTCCCAAGAAGACATTCTTCATCGAACACATTGGCCTACACTTCTGGGCGGGAAGTAGTGGCTTTAAGCCAACCCTGGCAGAGAAGCACCGCTGCTCCAGACATCTGTCTTAAGGCAGTGGATGAGATGTCCATGGCAATATCAATCAGCTCAGAAGAGGCCTTTTTTCCTTCAGGTAGAATGTCTCTCACCTCTTTTTTCTTGTCTTCCAGGAGATTCCCTATCAGAGGTGAGATGCAGGACCTCATCTGTTGGTCATATCGCCCCAGGATGGCCATGGCATTGGAGGCTTTATTGGAAGTGGCCGCCAGGGCAGAAAATCTTTTTCCTATGTTATCGAGACAGCTCCCTTTCTTGTCCGGTGGGACCCTGCATGGAGAAGATGGATTCTTGGCCCTTCGCTGAGTGGCCTGCATGATGATCAAATCTGGCCGAGGATGGCCAATGAGGCAGGTGAGAAGTTTCCAAGGGCCTTAAATGTTTGTCGAGCTTCAGCACGACGGCTGGAATGGATGCTGGTGTTCTGATCATAGGACATCACAATGGGGATAGCTTGAATGGTGCACTGTGTGCCAGGTTTAAATTTGTAGAGAAAGCACTCCACAGGAGTATGAGGTGCAGACGGAGGCACTGAACCAGACCTCTGAAGATGAGTGGAAGGGTCAGTCTGGTCTTTTTTAGTGTTTCTCTCCTCAGAAACATCTTTTTCGTAAGACTTTGATCTTTTAGTGTCCTTGTGAGTAGAAGAGGATTGCCCTTCTTTTCGTTTCCTGGAGGAGGAATGAGCCTTCTCCTCACGCTCAGTGCCAAAGTCAGAGGTTTACTTTTGTCTCTGGAGCCATAGAAACAGTCTACCCTCTATCTTTGAGGGTTTTGGCAGAAAACATATAGCAGTACTTACATTCTCTGGGTTTGTGGTCAGGATAGAGGCAATATAAACACTCCTTATGAGGATCCTCAGAGAAAAGTCTGCTTCGTCCACAGGCCATGCAGGGCCTAAACAGCCCATTTTTAGACTCTGGTGTTCTATATGAATATAGTCAAACACACACTGCAACATTACCTTAGATGTTGATAGGTGATTAAATGATTGCTGGAAGCTGGAGGTCAAAAGGGTAATAGAGAAACACTGTGACAGAGCAGAGCTTAGGGTAACTCCCCAAAACACGACATGCTTTAAGAAATCTGAGGTATATTGGTTCTGCAGGGGATGAATATGCCAGGGTCTCTGCTCTGATTTGCTGAAGTTTGGATGTTTTCAAACAATGTAAATATGTTACCAAATACTATTGTTTTCAATTGATATAAAGGCTAATGCTTTAGCACTGCTATTTTTACTGTTACAGTGGGACTCCCACCATAATGACGGGGAAGATTCAAGCATGTGAATCTATAAAAGATACTATACTGGAGAACCCACATACCATTTTATCTCCTAATTTGTTTTAATCATGGCACAGAATCCTTAAATAACTTCAGTAACAGGGTATTACCCTATACTGTTTTCAAAGTATCTTACTTCTAGGGATTCCACATCATTACTTCCAAAAAATCTTACTCCCACAATAGTGGTTGAGGCTATCCAAGTACTAAAATGAGCTTTGAGTTTGGAAAAGTAGGATGATGAAGCATGCCACAACTTGTAGGTGCGAACTGTTTTCCAGAAAAGTGTCTCTTAAACCTTCATGAGTCAAATTATTCAGTTTACACCAGACTGTTCCTATTGGAGCAGGGTCTAGACTAATTGGCATATGGATGGGTCCAAACTAAGGTGGCATGGTTGGTGAAAAATGATGGACTGGGCTGCAACCCTGAGCGATTGTCAATGGCTGAGATTAATTCAAGCATTACATCAATTACATTGTTGATGTGGCAGATGATGATATAAGAGCGATGGGTATGCCCAAATGAGGGTCCTGTGCTCACTATGACACTGTAACCAAGCTATAGACAAATGATGAGCCCAAATCAGGGCAAAACCAGTCCTGGGGTGCTTGTGTTCTGGTTAAGGAAGGACTAGCGTGGCAGTCCAGGCTGGACTGTCTCATATAGGAAGAGGGTCAGGACTGATTTGCATATGGCTGGGTCCAAACTGGTGTGGCACAGTGGGGGGAAAACGATGGACTGGGAAGCAGCCTGAGCGATTGCTAGTGACTCACATTAACTCAAGCACTCCATCCATCACCTTGCTGTAAAATTGAGCCAGCATTGGCAAAGCCTATAACGGTTCCCAGACATGTTGAAAGTATAGAAAATTAAATTTTCAGTACTTTCAAGATGACCGTCACTTTGTGTAGACATGCAGTGTGACAGCCAGTTTGAAATAATAGAAAATCACATTTCAAACACTTCAAGATAGCCATCTTGTGCTTGCCACAAAGCGACGTAATGCAGTGGCCATCTTGAAAGTATAGAAAATAGTGTTTTCATTCTTACAAGATGAATATGCCATGGCGTCATGCCACTTTTGTGTCACACAATTTGGCGACCATATTGAAAGCATGAAAACATTTTTCTAAATTATCATGCAGGATACCATGTTGAATCATTCCACATTGTATCGTACAAAATGCAGTCCACCTTAAAAGAATTACAAAGAGACTTTACAGATTGCAAGCCAGTGCTACTGGTTTTGCCAATGCCATCCCATTTTTAAAGCATCTGCCATTGTAATGGGGCGATGAAAAAGTATTAGCTGAGCCAGAACAATTGGCTTTGCCAGTGCTTGTTTTATTTGTTTTATATGGTGATGTGGGGGAGGTGAGCTGCCTTGACAGAGTAAAAAACATCTAGCAAATGGACGAAGTTTTAGTATTGGTGTGCTAAGTGGCATCCACACCAATTTTCTGTCTTTTTAAGTTAAATAGTATAGAATTATTGCAAAGTGTTTTGAGGAAATAACATTCTATGCACCGTGTTTTCTTTTCCATGGAGACAATGAAAAATGCTGAATGGGAAAACATTAGCATGGTCAATACTTTCGATGGAAGAGCAACAATAAAAAAAGCCTGCCTCAGAAAGCAGCTCAGCATGGGTTTGCCTTTCAGCCACATTAGTGAAACAGCTTTGCCAGAGCTTGGGAAAGTAGGCATTAATAATGTTTCCATTTAAATAATGCAAATTTTTAGAACGTTGTGTTGCTCTTGCTAACCCATGCTATTATTATTAATGTGTAACCTTATGAAACACGTTCTTTCATGGGAGGCTGTATGTATAGCTGACGTTGCAGCTGAATGTAGACTGACTTTCATGGATTATTAAGTTTTGATAACAGAATTTTCATCTGCTGGTGTGTGGTTCTACCTGACTCATATTCGTGGTGGCAACTCCATTAGATTTTGAGATCTCCACCCTCCCTCTGGAGGCTTCTCTACCAAGAATAGCTGTCACTGCCATTCTACCAAAGTCAATGGAGGATAGAGACATGTCCACAACTAACTGGGGGCACTGGAAATTTACCCTCTAACAAGGGAGGCATAATTAGTACTGATATTCAGTCTCCCTAACATGCTAGGGTTGGCAGGACATCCCAGCAAATTAGTGAGAATATACATACTTTTTAATGAAAGTTTGGCTTAACTCCAATGAAAATGCTGACAGAGCGTTCACCCTAGTTTCCACCACCATTCCAGGCAGAGTTGCCATCACATGGTGGCAGATCATTTGCTTGTAAGAAGATCAAAAACAAATTGAAAGAGTCAAACATAGAGATGTGTAACCAATTGTTTGCATCACTAAGCTACAGTTGTCAAAATTGACAAGCCATTATATGTGCAGAAATGATTACTTTGACAGATGTATTGAAAATGTTTATTTGTATTCAAACCCCATAATAGGGTAATTGATCCTCTACAATAGGCTAAATCAATGACATACCTTACTAAATTGATTACAGAAGATCTACTGGTCTCTGGAAAACAAATGTGATCCCCGGATAAGAGCTAGAAATTCCATCAGGCTTGTCATTTGCAAAACGTATCCAGTCCCCTGTTTCAAGATTAGGAGTTGCTCGACTTAAATTATATTAACAAAATCATTTGAAATTGAGAATGGTTTAACATACTTAGATGGATTTGAGATTTGCTTTGGTATTCTGAAATGTGTCCCTTGTCTGATTACCTGCAAAAACTACGGCCCTCATTTTAAGCGGACCAGTGATTGGTGTGTATTTATTACACCTGATAAACTTCAAGTCCACTGCGTCAGGAATATTGGGTATGATAACTAACACCCAATTATGAGTTTTTGAGGAATAACATGTAGAATTCGGTGCTTAGTGTATGAATATCTGCATTGTCCAGTAAATGCCTTGCATTTTTCCCCTAATCAACATCAGCTGGTTTTGACCTACAGTTAGTTATCACAAAATTTGTAATTGTGATGTGTGCTGTAACCTGAGTTACTGTACATATCACAATTAACTGGGCCATTTATAAATATGGCTCAAGACTATTATACATAAAGCGTCTGAATCAAAATCCAAGATGGCAATGGAGTGAGGTTACTCCATGAAGGATAAGAGGATGTCCTTAGACTGGTAAATCCCATATCCTTCACCTGCATCAAGGGGCCAAAAGAAACTTTCTCTGAATTGCTTGCACTAATATGTTTGCATGGAAAATAATAAATCTAATGTTATATATATATTTTCTGCATTTAGGAGCTTAGGGCCCGATTAAGATGGCGGGCGGACGTAACACCCTATCGTGGATTGGGACCACCCAACCGGTTGTTGGCGGTCCTGACATAGGTATTTTGATGCGACCTCCACCACAGCGGTCACAATACCTATTTTTTGCATTGTGGCAGATGCTGTGGGCTGCAGCACCCGCCGCAATACAAAAAGGGACAATTTACATATCCCTGCACTGCGTGGCAGGCACCATCCGGTGCCTACCACATGGTGCATAGATCTGTAGGGGGGCACCCTAGGTGCCCCCCAGATCCCATGTCTAAGGGCCAGGGGGGAAGGTGGTCCAACTACGGGCCCCCAAAGTCCTGAGGAACTTCGATTTTCGATTGTGATTGTATCGACCCACCATTTTGTGCTCCACCACCATCTTGTGTTGCCCTCACTCAGGCAGCAAGACGGTCAAAGTCTTTTTCTGCTTTTTCGGCACGACGGTCAAAGTCTTTTTCTGCTTTTTCTGCAGCTTCGTGTTGGAATAACCCTTCTGCCTCTATTTGCAAAGCTGGTGTTAGGTTTGGCCGAGTACACTTATCCCTGTCTAGTTTTTCTAATCCCCGTCTCAACTATCTGTTGGTTCACACTATTCTCCTCTGACTTTATCTTATCGTCTGGCCTTCGCTGTCCTCTGCTAGCATTCTCTCGTTTCACAACTGTCCTCCAATACACACAAACGTATCTCGCCACCTGCAAGTTAGTTGTGGATCTGTTAATGAATTAGTTTGAAGGAGGGGTGACAAACACAGTTGAAGGAAAGGCTTCTTCGAGTCATCCGATACCTTGTTTTTAAACCTTTCCTATTGGTTCTGTCCTGTTTTCCAACTTTCCTTATTGGCTCTTTCTTATGTATTCTGGGTGTGTATTTGGTTAATGTATATTTTTCATATATGCTATAAAAGATTGTGTGCCACAGAGTGAAGTGGCAGTCTCCTGAGAACCTACCTTGTGTACTTCTGGGACAACTGTACTAGCTGCAGCTAATAAATCTGATCTTTTACGCCGACAGAGTGTCCCCGTGTCTCTGTGTAGCTAAGCAGGAGAACCCAGGAGATTAAGGCGTACCCTGCGCCGCCAGGTCCAAAAGGTTCTGGTTCTTCAACTGGCGCCCAACGTAAGGCGGCTTCAGTGGTACCGGTTCTGCCCGAAGGTCGTGAGGAACCCCGCAAGAAAATTCTGGAGGAATCGCGAGCCACATCAAGCGACCCCTGTATGTCGAAAGTGGTCCGAAGGTCTTTTGCAGCGCGGTTACTCCTTCCTGACGGCTACTAACGACTGCTGCCCTGACTGCCGCCCTGCCTTGGCCCTTCCTTTGATGATGTATGGTAAGGCGAGATGATAGACGGGCCTCTGTTGGTGTAAGAATACGTCCTTAGTTAAGTATTTTCGTGGGTCGCGCCCACAATTTTTGTCCTTTGTTTCTTAGTGGTCCTTAGATTCGACTATTGCAATAGCCGAAGCCAAGGGTAAGTGCATTTGTGCTGCGTAAACTGAGTTTTACCCCCTTGAAGTTTGTGAACAGTCAGGTAAAATCACGAGATGCCTGGTCTGACTAAGTTTGGAAAACTTTGTTTGCTTTGGTTGTAATAGGGATTCCCGGCTTGAGGACTCTTGTCCGATTCCTTCGGTTGGAACTCCCACCTATGAGCTCTATTCAAAACATGGTGTTGGCCCCATTGCCTTTACGAGGCATAGACCCGATACACGAAGAAAGTTGGTGTTCTAAAATGGCCAGACAATGGTAGTTTCGATTCTGATGTGCTAGATAATTTGGAAGCAGTTCTATTCAAAAGAAAAGCCCGGCCGGCAATGTTTGACTCTTTCCGCCTTTGGCGTAAGGAAGCCAAACAGAGAGAAATTAAGCAAGCAAAACGAGATAGGAAAGCACAGGGTATGACAATTATATAGGCTGCCCAACAATTCAAAGATGATGAAATTAATAATGCGATGGAAATTTTAGAAAGACAGCATCGTATGGCGATAGATAAATGCTATCCGGTGTTGCCTGTTTCCCCTTCCGATAACAAGAAAGATTTAGAAGAAGATCCCCTAATGTCCCATCTATTGAGGTTGCCTCCGCCCTATGTACAAGGTACTAATGCACCCCAGCTGCCAGTGGTACCTCTGCCTGTTCCGGCTCTTCCACATTTGCCTCCTCCAGTATTACCGCCTCTGCCAGTTTTGCCTTTAACTCCAACTTCTTTGCCCTCATCTACTGATCTTCGATCTCCTTTGCCTTCTGCTCCTCCTGCAATTATCGGTTCTCCTTCCACTAGTTCGCCTAATACCTTGTCCCCTATTCTAATGTCTAATTCTCCGTCTGTGCGTAAGCGTCTCACAGATACTGTCATTGGTATTTTATTTCCTTTCTTTGAAGCTTTAAATGTGTCTCCGGCTTTTGCTCGAAGACAATCTCGCAATCAGTTCCCAGATTTTGAAGAACGAGAAAGGTTGGACTCTCTCGCACGTAAATGGATCAAGAAGGGTCCTCAGTATAATGTACCTGACATTATGCCTACTTTCTCACAATGGAATGCTCCTACGCAAAGATATGTTTTTAATGCAATGTGTGATACTCTCATTAAAGAATGGGAGGATGTGAATTTGAGTTTGGTTCCACAGGATCTGTTAGATGTTCAGGCTCATTTTGATAAAGGACATGTTGTGGGTTCTAAGGTTGAGAAAGCTGTAAGGACACTTATTTCTTATAGATCCTTATTGTCCTCTCAGGCTTTCCTTGATTCTGATCCGTCGGTTAGACTGACACTGAAAAACTATCCCATGAGAGAGGTTCCTCCAGTATGGAAGGAGGAAGTTGCAGCAGTAGGTAATAATCCAGTTATCCCTGCTAATTTTCAACGTATATGGGTACATGTTCCATGGAAGAGATCTGAAGTTTTGGCTCTTAAGCAGACTCTACCGGATCCTCGTAAAAACCCTGCAGGTTATTATAAAGAATTATCACAGACAGTTGATGCTTGCATCATGAATTTAGCTGATATCGACATGTTGATGGGAAATGTAGTTCCACAGACAATATGGGCTAGGATTCATAAAGAGAATCACGCCCAGGAATTAGGTGCTAATTGGGATATTATAACTGCCACAGATAGAGATCAAGTGGGTGGTGCAAAGCCTGATGCTTTGATTTCGGAACTTCCTGGTAGAATTATTACATTAATGAAAACGATGATGCCTGCATTGAGAGTTAACTGGGATAAATTAGCAGCATGCAAACAGAAGAAAGACGAGAGTGTCTCTGATTTCTTCACTCATTTCGAGGAGACATTTATTGATCACAGTGGTCAAGATATGGCCACAGAGGGTGGTCAGCGATTATTTGTGGACAAATTTGTATTTAATTTGCTTCCCGAGTTGTCACACAAATTGAAAGACTCTAAAAGTTCATGGGCTGTTTCTTCTTCTGCCCAGATATTGGCTACTGCACAATATTATGAAAACAGAGATAAAGAAGAAAAAGAAAAGCAAGAGAAAAAGACGAAAGAACTAAAAACGAAGGTTCTCTTGCAACAAGCGTATCCTCCTCGCTATGTTCAGCCTCAGTTTCAACAGCCTCCACAGTTTCAGAGGTTGTATCAAAAACCTGAGCCATATATTCCGCAACCTTTGTTAGGACCTAATCAATGTGCCTATTGTAGAGAAGAAGGTCATTTTAAAAGTAGTTGTCCGGTTTTATTGCAACGCAATGGAGCATCATCTGCTCCACGAGGTCGTGCTGACCTCCAGTCAGCAAACAGAGGTAGAGGTTGAGGAATGTCAACTCAAGAACAACGTTCCCTCCCTCCTCCCAATTCTGTGAACTATTTTGATCAGCAAAATGTTAGGTCTACTCAGTACTATAATGAAGATCATTATATTGAAAGCGGAAATGAAAATCTTCACACTAACTAGGACAGCCATGGACAAAGTAAGGGAGTTGTGTCGATTCCAGTAGATCAGAATGGACCCTATGTTAATGTCACTACAATGGATGTTTCAGAGCCATTTCTTCTAGATACTGTTGCGATGAGAAGTTCTATCATTCATTCCAAACTCCCTGGGGCACCTTTGTCTGGCTTAACTAATGTTTCTGTAGGATTTTCTGGCGCCCCTGTTCGTAACCCAGTTTCTTGCCCTTTGCCTATTTCAATTGGCCCTTATGATTTGGAAGCTCCACTTCTCTTGACAAATGGTTGCGGTGAGAATCTGTTGGGTCTGGACTTATTGAAAAGAATGCATGCTACAATATATTGTTCTCCTTCTGGTGTATATCTTACTTTAGGACAGAAACTGACTTCTCCAATGTATTTGTCCAAAGATCAGTTTCCACCTGAATTGCTTTCTCTTCCAGCAACGCTTTGGGCCACGGGTCCGAACGATGTGGGTTGTCTTGAGATTCCATCTTATGTTGTCACTCTTAAGCCTAATGTTGAATTACCACGTATTCCGCAGTATAGAGTTTCTACTGAAGGTGAAAAAGCGCTTTTGTAAATCATTCATGATTTGATTCAGAAGGGTGTGGTTGAGGAAACGAGAGGTAACATATGCAACAGTCCTATTCTTCCTGTTCTTAAATGAACTGATCCTACTCAGCCTCCTTTATATCGTTTCGTAATTGATCTCCGGGAGGTAAACAAAATTGTTGTGCCGCAATTTCCCGTAGTACCAGATATCACTGCTTTGTTGACAATGATACTTTCTACAGCGACCTGGTTTTCTGTCATCGATCTAAAGAATGCCTTCCTTAGTATTCCCATTGCTGAAGAGAGTAGGGATATTTTTGGCTTCTCTCTTGGAGGCCGAAGCTTCCGGTTTAAGCGCGCACCTCAGGGCTATTGTGAAAGTCCCTCTATTTACAGTCAAGCTTTAAAATGTCATCTTGATGCTTTTCATTTGCCGTTGGGTGCTGCTCTTATCCAATATATGGATGACTTGTTGATTGCTGCTGATTCAGAAGATATTTGTAAAGATGTGACTGTTGCATTGTTACGCCATCTGTTTGATCTGAATCATAAGGTTTCACCTTCAAAATTACAATACGTTCGTAGAGAGGTTACTTATTTGGGTCATCTCCTATCAAAGGAGGGACGACGATTAACACCAGAACGAATTCAGGCGATTACGCAAATGTCTGTGCCATCCGCACAAAGGGAGGTACGTGCCTTTCTGGGTATTACTTTGTACCATTGTAGGCAGTGGATCCCTAACTTCTCTCTGTTGGCCAAGCCTTTGTTGGCACTCACTTTAAAAGATACGCCTCAGCCCCTTCCATGGACTGACGAGTGCCAAAGGAGTTTTACTGACTTACGTACTGCTCTATGTTCCGCTCCTGTATTGGGTACTCCCGATTACAGTAAGCCCTTCATGCTCTACGTTTATGAAAAAGAAGGGTGTGCGTTGTCAGTTTTAACGCAGCGATTTGGAGACAAACAGCGACCATGTGCATATTTTTCGGCTACGTTAGACCCAGTAGCTAAAGCATTGCCTAGTTGTCTCAAAGCAACAGCAGCAACAGCGATTTCTATTCGACAGTCTGCTGGAATAGTGTTAGATAACACACTTATTGTTATGGTGCCGCATGCAGTGGACACCTTACTAAACCGAACAAAAACGCAGCATCTTACGAGTGCTCGTTTGTCTGGATATGAGTTGACACTTTTGGCTAGTCAAGTACACATCAAACGATGTAATACTTTAAATCCAGCTACTTTGTTGCCTCTTCCAGTAGACAAAGATGACCAAGAACAACATGATTGTTTCCTCCTTACTGAGGAAGAGACAAAAGGAAGAATTGATCTGAAAGATACGCCACTAGAGAATCCGGATGGAATTCTATGGGTGGATGGTTCTTGTTTTAAGCTTCCTAATGGAGATACAGTTTCAGCCTATGCTGTTACTACTTTACATACAGTTGTGGAAACCGCACGTATCAGACACAATTCAGCTCAAGCAGCAGAATTGATAGCTTTAACGAGAGCATGTGTATTGTCAAAAGGAAAGAGAGTAAACGTGTATACCGACAGTCAGTATGCCTTCGGTGTAGCGTTTAATTTTGGGCGTCTTTGGAAGGAAAGGGGTTTCTTTACTTCCCATGGCACTAAAATACAACATGGTCAATTAGTGACTGATCTTCTTGAGTCACTTTCTTTACCTGCCCAAATAGCAATTGTGAAGTGTAGTGCGCACAAAAAGATTACAGATGATGTTGGTCGAGGAAATGCATTTGCAGATGAAGTAGCGAAAAAGACAGCGAGAGACGCAACAAGTCGAATGTATGTGGTGGGTCCTGCAAATTGGGTTAGAGAGAGAGGAATGTATGAGGATACAGTGGAGAGTGTAAGAGCGATTCAGAAAGAGGCTACAGAGAAAGAGTTGAACAAGTGGAAAGAAAGTACAGGAATGTTGGATGAGATGGGTTGTTGGGTAGAATTGTCTGAACACCAACGTTGGCTGTTACCAAATGCCTATGTGCTCCCAGTGGTCACTATGGCGCATGGTCCAGCCCACTTAAGTGCAAAAGGTATATGCAAGCTTCTGGCTCCAGTGTGGCAGAATGAAGAAATCCCGAAGTGTGCAGACAATGTAGTGAAACATTGTATTATTTGTTTGATGTACAATCCGGGAAAGGGAACCCCAACTCCAGCAGGTCACTTTGCTCCTCCGACATATCCATTTGAGGTGTTGCAGATATTCATATGGAGCGATGCAACAACCTCAAATATGTTCTGGTGGTAGTATGCGCCTTTTCAAGATGGATAGAAGCATACCCTCTAAAAGACAACACAGCCTTATCCACAGCTAAAGTTCTACTAAAAGAATTTTTCCCTAGGTTTGGTTTGCCGCGCATTGTCTGGAGTGACAATGGGAGCGAATTTGTGGGCCAAGTCATGCAAAAAGTTTGTGCGGGTCTTGGTATCAAACAAAAGTTTCATGCGGCAAATCATCCACAATCAGCGGGTTTAGTAGAATGCTACAATGGAACCTTAAAGTTAAAACTAGCGAAAGTTCAGGCTAGTACAGGACTCAATTGGCCCGATGCTCTCGTTTGGGACTTAGCCCTTACGAAGTGGTTTTTGGACGCCCGGCTAACGTATGGGGAGTCCCTCGCCCTAAGAAATACTCAGACTTACCATATCCAATGTTAATTGACTACTTGCATGACCTTACGACTAAATTGCGTGTTCTCCATCAACAGGTTCAGAGTGCTTTACCGGAGGCTTCCACAGATCCAGGTCATTCCATCCGACCAGGTGATTGGGTCTGCACCAAGAATTTCCAAAGGACGAAAAATTTGGAGCCCAGGTGGAAGGAGCCTCGCTTAGTACTTTTAACCACGAGAACAGCAGTCAAAGTCGAAGAAAAGAAAAATTGGATTCACGGTGTGCATTGTAAGAAAGTGCCTTTGCCTCTACCCTTCGATCAGTGGGTTCGTAGGGGTGTTGGTGACTCAGAAAGTGAAAAAGTTCCACGATTCAAACCTTTTAGTGACGCACACCTGAATGGAACATTGTCTGAGAAAGAGGACGACGACATTCTTCAGGAAGCAATACCACCACATCGTCGCTTGAATACGACCAATCCACGAACATTGTTCCAAGACCAAACCACACCTGAAAAAGAACATTATAATTTGAGACCTAGACCAAAGAACTCTTAAGATTTCTCTCTCCTATGTAGTATTCTGTCCCGGTTGCAAGGTCACGGTAGGAGTCTTAGTTGCGACCTGAGTAGTGGCAATAGGCCTGCAGGACTTGCAGTGTCATAAGACGACAGACAATCGTGACTAAGTGATTGAGGAAGATTGCCGTGATCATCCACTTAGAAAGATGGAGACTACATTAGGCAAAAGAGAAGGTAAAAATAGAAAGAGTTATTGCAAAGAAATGTATAGTCGTTGTGGTATTGCTTTATGTATTATTATATTATTGTGTATTCTTTTGGCATGTATAAATTGGATTGTTATTACCCTGCAGCAAAAAGTTGTCTCTCCTTCTATCTCTTCGTCTTCTTCTACTGTCTCTCCACATCTATTTCATACCCTTCCTCAACATGAACTCATTAGAAGGACTGAATATCACAACAATTCCTTTGTCCAGTTGTTACATCAACATCAATTAGTGATCAATACAACTGACTGTTGGGTGTGTGGACTCATGCCACATACCATAGAAAAAGGAATGCCGTATTTGGTTCTCCCGTTTTCTTATGAGGGTTCTGCTTGGGCTTATTTTGTCATCTTCTCCAATGCCTATCAAAGCAAATTCAGACGATCCGTTAGTTCACGTGTTAGTGATCCGGATTTTAGTCATAGTTCGTTGATAAAGGGAATGGTAGCTATGGCTAAAATCATGGAAAATAGTAAGATCTCCATTGACGAAAGAAAGGCGTACACTAACTGGAACGTCACCCAATATGTCACTAGCCTTAGTGATAAAGTTAAAAAAGGAAAGTCTTCACCGATTTGGACTATACCACATCAGGGCAATTTCTGTTTACAGATAAATGGTCAGTCTGCTGACACTATACAAAGAAATAGCTGTTCCCACACATATGTCTACTCCTCTCAAAACTCGCCTCCTCTAGTCTCAAGGCACATATTTCATTAGTTATAATAGGGCTTATACGTGGTTGCCAACGGGTTTCTCCGGTACTTGCTATATAGCTTTCCTTCTTCCCCCTACATACACCGCTTCTGCAAATCATCATCGAAATAGATACGGCAGAGGGATTATTAATTCCAAGGACACAGCAGGACAAGAGGGAGGAGATTTCCTCAAAGGATTTCTTCCTTTTTGGGGTCCAATGGCCAACAGCAGAAATATAAGGCAATTGGTTCGTGTCGTAGAAACCACCATAGACATCACTGTAGGAGCCTTAAGTAATATCACGGCAGAACTACAGGCCGATCATCTCATGACTTTACAAAACCGAGTTGCCTTAGACTTTGTTCTTGCAGACCGTGGTGGAGTATGCAAATTGATCGGGTCAAGTTGCTGTATTTTCATACCAAATGACGCTCCGACAGTATACCAAGCTATCTCTAAGTTACACATGATCTCTGAGTCGATTCATCTGGACGAAGGAGATTGGTCATTCTTGGAGTGGTTTTGGGGACTACTGTCCAAATGGGGTTGGAAAATATTGACGTTTCTTGGAGTAATTTTAGCCATCATATTCTCTTTTTGCATTTGTATGCACTGTGGCCCCGCCATCTGCGACCTCTGTGCCACTATGTGCATCCCTAAACCCAAGTCACAAAGAACAGAGAATATCAGAATGATGCTACAGCAACAGCTCGATGACCTTATGGCCATCGACATTGACTCAGATTAATATGAGCCTGAGTATCTTGCCTGAGTTCTGGCAAAAGGAGGGTCTGAAGAACTTCGATTTTCGATTGTGATCGTATAGACCCGCCATTTTGTGCTCCGCCGCCATCTTGTGTTGCCCTCACTCAGGCAGCACGACGGTCGAAGTCTTTTTCTGCTTTTTCTGCACGACGGTCGAAGTCTTTTTCTGCTTTTTCTGCAGCTTCGTGTTGGAATAACCCTTCTGCCTCTATTTACAAAGCTGGTGTTAGGTTTGGCCGAGTACACTAATCCCTGTCTAGTTTTTCTAATCCCCGTCTCAACTATCTGTTGGTTCACACTATTCTCCTCTGACTTTATCTTATCGTCTGGCCTTCGCTGTCCTCTGCTAGCATTCTCTCGTTTCACAACTGTCCTCCAATACACACAAACGTATCTCGCCACCTGCAAGTTAGTTGTGGATCTGTTAATGAATTAGTTTGAAGGAGGGGTGACAAACACAGTTGAAGGAAAGGCTTCTTCGAGTCATCCGATACCTTGTTTTTAAACCTTTCCTATTGGTTCTGTCCTGTTTTCCAACTTTCCTTATTGGCTCTTTCTTATGTATTCTGGGTGTGTATTTGGTTAATGTATATTTTTCATATATGCTATAAAAGATTGTGCGCCACAGAGTGAAGTGGCAGTCTCCTGAGAACCTACCTTGTATACTTCTGGGACAACTGTACTAGCTGCAGCTAATAAATCTGATCTTTTACGCCAACAGAGTGTCCCCATGTCTCTGTGTAGCTAAGCAGGAGAACCCAGGAGATTAAGGCGTACCCTGCGCCGCCAGGTCCAAAAGGTTCTGGATCTTCAGTCCCTTTCCGCCAGCCTTTTCATGGCAGGTTAACTGCCATGAAAAGGCCGGTGGAAAGGGACATCGTAATCCCTATGGAGGTGCCTGGCAGGCACCGCCAACATGGTAGTGACTACAAGCTCCTCAACCACACTGGCTTGCTCAAGAAGCCCGTCGGATGCGTGTCAGTCAGACTTTCCGACCGCCATCACCCCCGCCTGCCGTTGTAATATAGCGGATGGGAAACATGTCTCCGATGGCGGGGAGATAGTCACCGGTCTCCCCTCCATCATAATTGGCCCCATAGTTCATACTTCTGTTTTTTTTTTCCCACTCCTCCAGCATTCAATAGTCATACAGACAGCAGCAATTAAAGACTTGGCCATTATATTTATCCCCGGGAAGAACTTAAGAATAAAAAAGACTTCGCTTAGCTCTGGGTCTAATCTGCCTCGGTCCTCTTCATAATTTCGTCGAGCGCGGCTGCCATTATTGCCGAGGGCGCCCTTCGCAGTGGCGCACTCTGAGCACAGCGTTAACTATCGGATTGCCTGCATTACGAGCTCCACATCCCAGGGACAATCGACTGTCGTAGGCAGTGACTTGGGCTTCTCACAACGTCTGGAACTCCTGCAATAACGGAGACTAGCTGTTCCACAAGGCATTTGGCTCCAGAGCAGCTACCAACTGGGGGGCCCCACCTAACATAGCCGGACCACCTCCTCATCATGGGCGATCTCTGAATAGCTGTTCTACCTCTCTGTGGCGGTCTACGCTGGATGCCACTGGTGGCCTGGGCAGTACAGTGTGGTCAGCGGGGGGCGCCCAGCACAGTGGGCATCGCCGGAAACCCAGCACGATGTCCAACGCTAAAGGTACCAAGGCACCGCCACAGAACAGACTGGACCGTTTTACTTATCACAAAGCGAACTCCCCTGAACCAGCATCGAAGTAAAAACCGAACACTGAGACAGGAAGTGCACCTCCTGAACACACTCTGAAAGACATAATGGACGCCATTGTGGGAGTGCGAACTTCAATGGAACAGCGCACTGACACCATAACAGTGGAAATCATCCTCATCAGGGCGGACCTCTCCAAGATGAGTGACAAGGTGAAGCAGCTTGAGGTCACTGCATCTAGTCTTGTGGATGATGTTTCTCAGCTCCAAACCAAACTCAGAGACCTACAAGCCTTCAAGAAGCAAGCAGAAGACAAGCTAGATGATTTTGAAGGGCGCTCCAGAAGATACAACGTGCAAATTATTGGGGTGCCTGAAAAAGCAGAAGGACAAGCGGTGGACCTATTTGTTGAGGACCTCATCACAAAACACCTCTGCCCCAAAGGCCTGTCGCGTTTATTTGTGGTTGAGAGGGCCCACAGAGTACCAGGTGGAAGACCAAAACCGGGAGCACCTCCACAACCAATCCTGGCTCGTCTGCTGAACTTCAGGGACCACGATGTAATCTTGCAGAGCGCCAGAGTTGCCCCGCCACTCAAATATGACAACTCCACGATTTCCTTTTTTCCGGATTTCGCCCAAAATGTGCAGAATCGCAGACGTTCCTTCCTTGCAGTCAAGAAGCAGCTCCGAGACAGGAGCATAAAGTACTCAATGATCTTTCCGGCCCGCCTACGGGTGGAATCCAATGGGAAGGCCTGGTTCTTGAACGCCCGGAGAAAGCAAGGGACTGGCTGGAGGGCTGGCGGGATGTGAGAGATCATAATGCTGATTGAGGCTTCGAAACTTACTGATCGGTGAGAGGCAGCACGTACTGACCTGGTAAGACGCTTCTTGGATTCTTACTTCGGCTGGAGAAGAGAGACATTGGTGGGACACTAAGGACTAGCATCTTCCCCTGCACTATGATCGGGAGGTGCTCACACTGAGGAACATTAGGATACTGGGGTGGCCTAGCTGAGGAAACAACCTAGACCTTTATTTTGCGGTTGGGGCGAGCTGCGGGGGTGATTGTTCCCCATAGTTACCTTCGTGTCTGGTTTGTTGGTTGGGTGACAGGCACTCTGCACATTTACTATATTTGAGCAGTTTGGAGCTTAGAAGGGAGGGGGGACTTGGGGTTGGGGGGTGGGCGAAGTTCGATGGTTTTTACTAATTCAGTTCAATTGGTTGACATTTGAGATAAGATGGTTGGATATTTTACACACTATACACATAAATAATAATCACACACATGCCCGCGCAGTTAAAGCAACTTAGCTGGAATGTAAATGGACTTGGGGATAGGCTAAAGCGAACACTGGTCATCCAATATCTCAAGCGTCACTCCCCTGACGTAGTGCTTCTCCAAGAGACCCACTTAATGGGAATCACCTGTAGAGCCCTCAACCGATGGGGCTATAAGATGATCGCTCATGCTGGCTTTACCACAAGTTCACGAGGGGTGGGTATCCTCCTGAAAAGCTCATGTCCCTTTACTCTGCAGCACACACGTACTGATGACGAGGGCGGATATGTGGCTGTCACGGGAAGATGGGAGGGACGCACCCTTAATTTAATTTCAGCATACGTTCCCCCCAGTCTCCAACACGCAACATTCACTGATCTAGGTATGCTTCTCTTGGGACTCCCTGAGGGTCTCCTCCTGGTGGGGGGGGATTTCAATGCGGTGGTTTCGGGAACCATTGATCGCTACCCTCCAAGAGACCGGAACCTGTTGAACCACTGGTTGCCTGATTTTCTTGACTCCCTGGGGCTTACAGACACGTGGAGGGCATTCCACCCTACCAGTACACAATACACATTTTTCTCAGGAGCACACAAGAGCTTCTCTCGCATCGACTATGTACTTATCCCTGCTACACAGACGTCTTACATCCGGGAGGCCAAACACCTAGGGGCATCTCGGACCACTCCCCCTTATGGGTGCAAATGGGGTTAGGAGAGATACAGGCGAATGGAGTCACGCCAATCAACCCTTGGTATCTGCGTAACCTGCAGGTCAAAAAAGCACTACTAAAAACTATCCGGTTTTACTTCCAGGTGTCCCCGCAGATTCTGTGGGAGGCTTTTAAATTGGTTGTCCGGGGTAGCGTCATATCTCTCATAGCTGGAACTAAGAAAGAGAAACACAAAGAGCTGGAGAAAATTGAGTCTGACATTTTGGACCTTGAGAGGCTCTCAGCTGAGGACCCATCTCCGGGCACACTGCACCTCCTGCACCTCAAAAGGGAAGAATACAAACACATAGCAACAGATAAAGCCAGGGAGTGGGGTGCAGAAAGAGATGGTAGGATCTACGAATGGGGGGACAAGGCCGGCAAATTGATCGCCTGGCTTGATAAGAAAGTAAGAGCCAGTAGACTAGTCCCCGAATTAACGGTCGAGGGCGGCAACACGATTAGTGACCCCATGGCAATAGCAGAAGCATTCGCAGAACACTTCAATACAATATACAAATCCATATCGCCCTTGGAGGAGGAGGACTCTAGAGCCCTCCTGCGAGATATCAGACTACCTACGCTTTCCCCTGATGACCAGTTGTACCTCGACAGTACTATAATGACTGAAGAGATAGCGCAGGCCATTCGGAGTCTTAAACCAGGGAAGGCCATGGGTCCCAATGGGCTCCCCATCGAATTATATAAGCTATGCCCAGACTTGCTCTCCCCACACTTGAAGGCAATGTATGAAGAATGTAGAGATATAGGCTCACTCCCGCCCGATCAATGTCTGGCCTCTCTGGTAGTTATTCATAAAGAAGGCAAACCTAGGTATATGTGCTCTGAGTACAGACCCATCTCTCTTCTCAACGCGGAAGCCAAAATCCTCGCCAAGTTACTTGCAACTAGACTAGTTAAGGTCATAAATAGTTTGGTGCATGCTCGGGCTTCATGCCTCAGCGAAATACGGCCCTTAATCTGCGGCGAGTACATGGTGTTTTGGGTAGGGCTGCTACGATCCAAGAAGACGCCATCATACTGTCCCTGGATGCTTCGACGGCCTTTGATACCGTAGAATGGCCCTATCTCGTGGCGGTGCTTGAGAAACTGGGCTTCGGGTCTGCTTTTGTGTCCTGGATAAGGCTGCCCTATGCGACACCACAGGCACAGGTAGTAATGAACAATAAACGCTCTGGGACCTTCGAACTAAGCTGCGGTACCCGACAAGGGTGTCCGCTGTCACCATTATTATTTGCTTTATCCCTCGAACCTCTGGTGGCCTGGATCTGACAAGACCCCGTTATCCAAGGACTGAAATGGCCAATGGATTGGGAGGATCGCATCTCGCTATATGCAGATGATCTACTTCTTTTTTTAGCTTCCCCCCGTAGGTCGCTCAGGAGTGTCCTGGAAATTTTCGCAGTATTTGGGTGACACTCCGGTTTTTCGATTAATTGAGATAAATCAATAATGTATGTGCTTAAGGGAGCCCCTCCCCATTTATTTGACGATGTCCCCATTCAGACCGCAGAAGGTGGATTTCGTTATTTGGGTATCTTTGTTACTCCTGACCCTAAACTGCATTATGCTAGAAACCTGTGCCCACCTTGACAGAGACTGCAGAGGGACGTTGCCGCCTGGGGGGCGCTGCCTCTCTCTCTCTCCTTGGACGGGCAGCTTTATTTAAAATGATGTCTCTACCCCATTTTCTGTACACATTGCAAAATGCTCCTAATCCAGTGCCAGCCAGTTATTTTAGGGAAATAGAGGGTTTGCAACGGGAACTGATCTGGAATGGGAGACCCTGCATAGCGCATAAAAAATTAGTCCTCAACTGGTATGACGGTGGCATAAGCCTTCCAGATATTAAGAAATACTACTGGGCTGCCCAACTTGCAGCCATTAATGAAGCCACTTACTGCGACCCCCATGATCCAGAATACGCTATGGATAGATGGCTTCTTCCGGGCGGGAACTTCAATGTAGCATTGTACTCCCCCAGGAACAAATTACCACTCACTGGCTCAACTAGTCATGCGGTAAGGATTTGGCACGACGCCCAGAAAAGTTTGGGTTGGAGGGATAGACTAACTCTTGCCACCCCTTTATGGGACTCGGAACAACTAGGTCGGCTGAGGTCTTCCAAAGGTTTTGATAAATGGGATCTCATTGGCATATCGCGCATAGGTGATCTCTGGTCCAAGGGAGAGGTAGTACCATTTTCGGCGTTACAACAACATGAAATGGAAGACACGGAATTCTTCCATTACTTGCAGATCCGCCACGCTCTTTACGCAGCTATACCAAAGGGCACCTCACTCCCTGACTCCTCCCCACTAGAAGACAGGCTCCAAGACGGCTACTTGCCTGAGAAAGCAGTCTCCCTTACCGTTAAGAAACTATTATACAACACCTCTGACCCCCTAGAGAAAGTTAGGGAACACTAGGTGGCAGACGGCCTAGAACTAGATGGCGATGAGTGGCGGAAGGCAGTAGCGTCCCCCCGGGAGGTGGATATTTCTGCACGGTTGCAGTTGGTCCAACTCAAGATCCTCCTTAGGATTTATATCACAGGACCACAGTTGGTACATATGGGGAGAGAAGGCGGGAGTGTCGTAGAGGGTGTGGACCGACAGGCACATATATGCAAATCCTTTGGGAATGCAATCATGTCCAGCGGTTTTGGCAAGCGATACATCGGACCTTTAGGGAGGTTCTAAACAAAAATATACACCCTAAGGCTAAACGTTGCCTCCTCAACATATGGGAGCCCACTGACCTTACCACCTCCGAAAAAACCTGGATGACCTTGGGTCTTACGGCGGTAAAAAGGGAAATTGCACAAAACTGGGGGTCTGCCACACCACCTACATTGTCAAAATGGAAACAAAATATTGACTGGTGCATGTTTAGGGAAAAGACTGTATACACTGCACGGGGATGTCCCAAAAAATGGTCCTCAATCTGGGGCGACTGGAATGCCTATAGAGGGGATATATGTGAAGCACCCATGATGCAAACAGATGAGTCGGACCTATATTCTTAAGTTCAAGTTATGAAAATGTCTTGCAATGTGATATTGAAGCCTGCTATATGTGTATTGTAGAGGATTTGTATTTTGTATTTCTCTATTGCAATGCCGTTGTCTCTTCTTAATTTCAATAAAAAGGGCTTGAAAAAAAAAACGAATAAGAAAGACTGAACTATTTTCATTTTATTCTTTATATCTCTGTGGTGATGGGAGGTTCCGTCTGAAGACTGGCCAAGGAGGTATGCTCACTATAGAGCAGAACAGTGCACCTGTTGCTTCAGCCACAGCATATCATGAATGTGGAGCAGGACACAGAACTGGGCAAGGTAAGGAAGTGGATGGTCAGGAAACCCTACAGTTGACATTCTGATAAACTGGATAGGTGCAACGAATGCCTTTCAATACTGTAAATTTGAAAGGTGAGGAGAAGAAGAGATTCTGTGCTTGGAGGATCCACACACCACAGGCAGCCTACTCTGGGTTAAAGTAGAACAGCCCTGCAAGCAAAGAGCGTGAGAAAGGACAGAAGGGTATGGAAGATAAAGGGGCTACAAGGGAAACTGAACTTTGAAAGGAAAAGCTATCCACATGGATGAGGATATTTAAAAAACTTTACAGTAGCATTGACTGGTGGCCTCAAAGATGCCGGCTGAATTCCACACTCAGGATAGAAGTTTGTGAAATCCCTAGAAAATGTAGAGTACACTATAACAGTGCCCCTGAGTGAAATTTTTTTAATGATTTGAAAAGAAAATTAGCTCAATTTGGAGGAATCTTAAACCATAATAAGAGACCCTATAAATGACTTATTAGGGAAAAGAGATAGGAACATGCGACAAACAGTTGAATGATCAATGGTTAAAAATGAATGATTAAAATATCCAATGACATAAGGATAACAAGGAGGCCAAAATAAAGATGCTAGAAATGTTTAAACCAAAAGTACATTTGACTCATGGGAATTATTTGCGGGGGAGGCCTAAGGAAATTGATGGAGCTCATAAAGAGACCAGAAGATATTCATGGGCAGGAAAGCCAAGAACACGGCGAGGAAAGAGAATCCAGCATGGAACACTATAGGCAGCGTACGGAAATGGTTAGGAGGAGTCATCAAGGGCAAAATGAGCAGCGCTGAAATCATGGAATGAGAAACATGCTCAGAAAGGAACAATGAAAAAAATAATGGCAAAGAAATAGGATCCACTGAAAGCAAAAGTGGCAGAGATTTTCTGCTAATGACTTATTGCATCACAGACTCAACTACAGAAGGTGTAGTCTGTGTAGGCACACGCACCATAGAAAGAGGATCACCTCCTGGGTTTAGACACGTTTCAGAGGTAGGATCCAGGACACCATTATGAAAATATGTTATCACTTGAAACACTATGCCAAATCTTTTTAAATGGAAATGTATCAAACTAGCAATGTATTAAAATAACAATATGGTTCTCAGTTTCAGGTCCCAGTTTCCATTCACCTTTTAGCTAGAAAAAAAGTATTTGGCTAAAGATTATGTGTACCGAGACACCTCTCTAGCAAAGGAGGCTGTGCAGAAGAGTGCATTCATCGCTGTCAATTCAGTGGGTATTTTATTTCCACAGTAAACACTCTTGAACTGTAGCTTCGACAGACTGCTTCCTATGCACACACACAGCACACAGACATTGGATATTTGGAGAGGCGTTATGTATACTAGGAAGCATTTTTTTTGTTGAGCTTTATATAGTGCACACTCGACCCAAAGTTATCAGAGAGCTTTACACAAGCACCAGTTGTGTTACAGACGGACACATTCATTTTTTGCTAGGCAGGGGGGGATTAAGTGATTTGCCCAGAATCACAATCAATCAATCAATCAATCAATCAAGATATTTGCAGAGCGCGCTACTTACCCGTGAGGGTCTCAAGGCGCTGATGGGGGGAGTGGGGGTTGCGCTGCTTCTTGAAGAGCCAGGTCTTGAGGAGTCTTCTGAAGGCGAGTAAGTCTTCGGTCTGCCGTAGCTGGGTAGGTAGGGTGTTCCAGGTCTTGGCGGCGAGGTAGGAGAAGGATCTGCCACCGGAGGTTGTTCGTTGGATGCGGGGGATGGCGGCGAGTGCGAGGCTGGCGGAGCGGAGCTGGCGGGTGGGGATGTGGAAGCTGAGTCTGCTGTTCAGGTAGGCGGGTCCGGTGTTGTGGAGTGCTTTGTGTGCGTAGATGAGGAGTTTGAAGGTGATCCTCTTGTTGACGGGGAGCCAGTGTAGGTTTGTCATGTGGGGGGTGATGTGGCTGCGGCGGGGGACGTTGACGATCAGTCGGGTGGAGGCATTTTGGATGCGCTGTAGTCGTCATAGGTGTTTGGCTGGGATTCCGGCGTAGAGTGCGTTGCTGTAGTTCAGCCTGCTGCTGACGAGGGCCTGTGTCACCGTTCTTCTTGTTTCGGTCGGGATCCACTTGTAGATCCTGCGAAGCGTGCGGAGGGTGTTGAAGCAGGAGGAGGAGACGGCATTGACCTGTTTGGACATGGAGAGGGAGGAGTCGAGGATGAATCCTAGATTGCGTGCGTGGTCGGTGGGTGTCGGTGCTGTACCGAGAGTGGTCGGCCACCAGGAGTCATCCCAGGCCGAGGGGTTGGGTCCGAGGATGAGGACCTCCGTCTTGTCCGAGTTCAGTTTCAGCCGGCTGCTCCTCATCCAGTCGGCGATGGCCTTCATTCCGTTGTGGATGTTGGTTTTGGCAGTGCGCGGGTCCTTGGTGAGGGAGAGGATGCGCTGAGTGTCGTCGGCATAGGAGATGATGTTGAGGTTGTGGTGGCGGGCCACTTGTGCGAGGGGGGCCATGTAGATGTTGAACAGCATTTGGCTGAGGGAGGAGCCCTGGGGGACACCGCAGATGATGTCGGTGGCTTTGGATCTGAAGGGTGGGAGGCGGACGCTCTGAGATCTGCCGGAGAGGAAGGATGAGGTCCAGTCGAGGGCCTTCTCTTGGATAACGGCTTCTTGGAGGCGTGTTTTTAGAGTGCGATGGCAGACCGTGTCGAAGGCGGCTGAGAGGTCTAGGAGGATGAGGGCTGATGTTTCGCCATTGTCTAATTGGCGCCTGATGTCGTCTGTGGCGGCGATGAGGGCAGTCTCGGTGCTGTGGTTTCGTCTGAATCCGGATTGGGATGGGTCCAGTATGTTGTTGTCTTCGAGGTGGTGGGTCAGTTGCATGTTGACGATTTTCTCGATGACCTTCGCCGGGAACGGGAGCAGGGAGGTGGGCCGGAAGTTCTTGAGGTCCTTGGGGTCCGCCTTGTGCTTCTTTAGGAGGGCGTTGATTTCGGCGTGCTTCCAGCTTTACGGGAATGTCGCTGTTTCGAATGAGATGTTGATGACCTTCCGTAGTTGGGGGGCGATGGCTGCGTCCGCCTTGTTGAATATGTGGTGTGGGCACGGGTCTGTCGGAGATCCTGAGTGGATGGAGTTCATGACCTTGCGTGTCTCGTCGTCGCTGACGTTGGACCAGGAGGTAAGGCGGTTGGGGTTGTTGGTGTTCGGAGGAGGGGTGGAGTCTGGCGTGGTCAGGTCGGTCGTGGTGTTGAAACTGTTGTGGATGTCAGCGATCTTGTGGTGGAAGATGGCCAGTGAGTCGCACAGTTCCTGTGAGGACGGGATGTCGTTGGTGTTGGCGCTAGGGTTGGATAGTTCTTTAACGATGCGGAAGAGCTATTTGCTGTCGTGTGCGTTGTTATCCAGGCGGTCTTTGAAGGAGGACCTCTTGGCTGATCTGATGAGGTGGTGGTGTCTGCGGGTGGCGTCCTTGTGGGCTGCGTGGGTGTCCGGTGTGCGTTCGTGGAGCCATTTCTCTTCCAGTTTCCGGCATGCGCGTTTGGAGGCCAGGAGCTCGTCGGTGAACCAGGTGGCTCTCTTAGTGGCATTGCTGTTGGGGGGTTTATTCAGTGGGGCTAGGGTGTTGGCACAGTCGTCGATCCACTGTCTGAGGTTGCGGGCTGCGGCGTCTGGGTTGGTGGGGTCGGTGGGAGGGTTCTGGGAGAGGGTGGTGGGCAGCTGGTCTTCGGTGACTTTGCTCCAGCTGCGGCGAGGCAGCTGTTGGGTGTGGTGGTACGTCGTTGGTTTTTTGAAGGTGAAGTGAATGCAGCAGTGGTCGGTCCAGTGGGGTTCGGTGGTGTGGTTGAAGGTTACGTGGGTGCTTGTGGAGAAGACAGCGTCCAGCGTGTGGCCGGCGGCGTGGGTGGGTGCAGTGTCGAGTTGTCTGAGGCCGAGGTTGGCGAGGTTACCGATCAGCGTGGTGGAGTTGGCGTCGTTGTTGTTCTCGAGGTGGCAGTTCAGGACCCCGAGGAGGATGTAGTCCATGGAGGCAAGTGCGTGGGTGCTGGCGAGGTCGGCGATGGAGTCGCTGAACTGGGCCCAGGGTCCGGGGGGTCTGTAGACGAGCGTTCCTCTGAGGGTGGTGTTGGGGTCGGTGTGGATCCGGAAGTGCAGGTGTTCGGCGGCGTGGAGGGTGTCATCTGCGTGGGTGGTGACCTTGAGGGTGGACTTGTGGACGATGGCAATACCTCCTCCGATGCCGTTGGCGCGGTCCCTGCGGGAGATCTTGTAGCCGTCTGGGATGGCAATGGCGATGTCTGGAGCAGAGGAGTCGTTCCACCACGTCTCGGTCAGGAAGGCTACGTCCGGGGCAGTGGCGTCGAGCAGGTCCCAGAGCTCAATGGCGTGTGTCTGCGTGCGGAGCGGTGGTTGGGTCTGGTCATTGATGGTTTGCTGGTTCGGTTGCAGGTGAAGCTGCAGCTGCGGCAGGAGAAGGGTCCGTGGGTGTGTTTCAGGCGGCCTGGTTGCAGCGTTGGTCTCGGCCGGTGTTGAGAGCATGGAGGGAGTCGGCGTCGTAGCTGAGGCTGGGTATGGTGCGAAGGGGTGCGCGGGGTCCAGGGGTTCTGGCGCAGGGTGCGGTCCTGGCGCGGACAGGCGCAGACGGGCTTGCCTCTGGCCTGCATTAAGAAGGGGTGGAGGGAGGGAGGAGCAGCTGGGAGGCGGGGAGCAAATGGGAGAGGAGGGGGCGGGGCCGCAGGGGACGCAGCGGCGGGAACCGGCAACAGGCAACAATTACGATGGGAATACGAAAAATAGACAGTAAAGCAGCGCGAAGAGAAAGCAGGCAATAAGTGTAATAAAGATAAGAAAACAGTCACTAAGGCAGCGCACAGAGAGAACAGGCAATAATTATGGCGAAAATACGAAAAACAGTCAGTAGAGCAGTGCACAGAGAAAAACAGGCCACAGATGCAAAAGAGATACGATAGAGATACGATAGACAGACACTAAGGCAGCGCACAGAGAAAACAGGCAACAGATGCAAAAGAGATACGATAGAGATACGATAGACAGACACTAAGGCAGCGCACAGAGAAAACAGGCAACAGATGTAGTACAGATATGGGAAACAGGCAGCAGATCATAGCGAATACTTACTGCCCACCACTGGGCCACCAGGGATGAGGTGCAGGCGGGAGCCTGCGGGTGGAGGAGGGCCTCGAACTCCCAGCAGCAGCGAGGGGCAGCAGCCAGAGGACACAGCACCAGCAGGAGACGCTGGGGCGGTGGGGGGAGCATCCTGGCCCGAGAACAGGTCAAGGTTCGCGCAGGAGTTTGAGTGTCCCTGCCGAGACTCGAACCGGTTCCCCAGCTTTGAGGTTGACCACTCTAGCCTTTAGGCCACATCCTCTCTCTCCCCAATTCTTAGGCATGTTTATTAACTGTGAAATTTCTTGTGCCATGCCTATGTAAAGAGATCATCCAATGCAGAGCAAAAAATACCTTCCTTTATCCAGTCTGCCTCATTAGCAACCACCAGCAACAGAAATTCTAGAATGCTTGTTGATTTCCGATAGGATTTTGAGTTTTATTGTGATATTATTCACGGAATGGCCCAATTAAAATATATATATATATGGAATAACATACTCCCTGCCATACATTATAAGAATAGTGTCAGAAATTGAGTTACTGGTTGAGGGTGTTAAAACCTTCCTCAAGCAGCAACTGCAAGTCATGTCAGCGTGAAACACAAGCAAACCTCAAACTGACCTGTGCTCAGCCCTCTGGTAGCTTGGCGCAAAATCAGTCAGGCTTAACTCAGATGCAATGTGTAAATAATTTATGCAGCACTTCAAACATTAATAGAGTGAAAACGCAACTCAGGAAAAATATCACACCAACTTAGAAAAATAGAGTACAATTTAATAAGTTATTTGACATGAAAATGACAAAAATCCAATCAGTAGAACTGGAAGTATGCAATTTCAAAAATGTAGGTAAAAATAGTGTTAAAAAGACAAACACCAACTTTGGTTATCTGGTCACTTTGGACTGGGACAGAGTCACAAGTTCAGGCCTACCACAATGGAGCACGGGCTGGATACAGAGGCCAAACTAGGCCCACTGAACACAGTACCCTAAATCCTGCTTGCAGAGTGTTGCGAGGTCCCACTTCAAGGATGTGGCATGCAATGGTGGCTCCGAAGAGCTGAGGGGCTGCGATGTGAGGTCCTGTGTTGAGGATGCATCTCGCAGCAGCGGTTCTGAGGAGCTGCAGGGCTGTGATGCGAGGTCCTGTGTCGAGGATGTGTTGCGCAGCGGCAGTTCCATGAAGCTGTGAGGTCTAGTGTCGAGGTTGTGTCATGGAGCGGCAGATCTGATGCGGAGCTGTGAAGCAATGCATCACACTGCATTGGTTCTGCTAGAACCATAGTTGGGATGGAAGAGCATCTTCAAGCCCACTTCTAAGGGTCCAGGACTAGTGTGTCACCACTTGGGGGACAGAACTCACAGCAGGCAGAGGTTCAAGGTGATTGGAGCCTTTTCTATCCCTGAGCCTCTGCTCAGGAGGTCCGACAAATAGCCCTTAGAGTCACTCTGGTGGTCCTGGTTTCAAGATGCACGTCCAGTTCTTCTCACTCAGGCAGCAGTACAGCAGAGAAGCAATAGAAAGCAGAGTAGCAGGGCAGCAGAGTAGCAGTCCTTCGTGCAGCAGAGCAGTACAGCAGCCCTTCTTGAGTCTTTCACAGATCTAGAAGCGTACTGAAGAGTTGTGTCTGAGGGTACACTACTCATCATTGGTGCCAGTTTTGAAGTAAGAGGAGTTTCGAAAGGTTTCCAGACCCAAAGGAGTTTGGAATTTCCTTCCTCCCCTGACCAGGTCCCAGCTTGTCCTGGAGTACAAAAGACTGATGTGAAACCCTTTGTGAGTGTGCTGAGGCAGAGTCTTTGTGATGTGCAAGTGTGGCAGGTGACAGCTCTGCCCTCCTGTCAAGTTTGAGATGGCCTATCCTGCCAACTACTCTTCCCCCTTTGTCTCACTGTCTGGGGGCAAAACAAAAAGACCAACTGCCAGCTACACCAACTTATGTGACCCAGGATACAGTCACGAAATGGTTGGGACAATAAAATGCCAACTTGCTTAAAGTGGCATTTTCAGACTTGTGGCTTCAAATCCAACTTTACCATAAAGTAGGGTTTCAGATTATAAATCTTTAGACAGCAAACTCGACATTCCTACTTGCTCCTAATTAAAAGATACCACTTATTAAATGTAATAAGGTAACCTAATGTTATCCTTTGGGAGAGGTAGGCCTTGCAGTACTGAAAAACAGTATTTCACCACCAGGACATGAAAAACTTAAATGTACATGCCTAACAATACACTGCACCCTGCCCACTGGGCTGTGTAGCACCCCCAGTAGGGGTGACCCATATATATTAAAAAAGAAGATTTGGGCCTGGCAAAAGATTTATTTTCTGCAAAAAAGGAAACAGGAGCTTTTATTTTTATTAGGTCCAGCATACTTGGTCCTAAATAGATACAAGGTCAGCGAACAACGGGGTGTGCAGCCCTCTCCTGTTTTTCCCCCCTCCTTCCCCCTTCCCCCGCCTTACTGCACTTTCTGTCTTCCTTCTGTGTATATATGAGGCTAATAAGTGGCCTACTCTGCCAGATCCCCGAGGGGCAAACAATCACTTGCTCCTATATGGAGTACTCCTCCCATACTGGAACACACAAAAACCTCCACTATCTTTTTCATCCTTTGAATCTCAGGGAACTACACACCCCCTTGTCAGCTGGAAAATATTTGTTTTGCCCGGTCAAAAGGGCAATGTGAAACTGTATTTACAGGCTGCAATGGCAGGCCTGAGACATGTTTAAAATGGCAACTTAAGTGAGTGCTCCAGGCTCACAAGTAGCATTTAATTTACAGGTCCTGGGTACACACAGTATCAGTTTACTAGGGACTTGCAAGTAAATTCTATGTGGCAATTGGCTGTAAGCCAATTCTACCACATTTAAGGGAGAGTGTACAAGAACTTTAGGGTTGGCTAGCAGTAGTGAAGTGCACATAGTCATAAGGCCAGCAAAAATGAAGTCAGTAAACACAGGGGGACTGAAGGCAAAATGTTTGAGGAAAACCACACCAGGTATGTCAGGTCACGCACATAGTATAAGTTACCTAGGAGTTCCATGACCACATAGAGAAATGAGGCTGAAGGCGAAGTTCCTTTATAAGATCATGGACCTCCGAGATGGCTTGTGGTATCCTTATAATATAGGACAGGAGGAGCTTTATATTTTTACAATACATGATCACAAAATCACCCTTCCCACCGTTCTCTTAAATCTATGGTGTCCTGCTCTTTCATTTTCATTGCAGATGAGAATGATAAAAGCAGAATATATACTGCAAAATTAAACACATCAAAAAGCAGTTAGTAATTCTTGCCAAATACCAATGGAATCAGTTTAATATGTCAGTTTAAAAAAATGCTGCAAAGAAACATTCAGAGAGTATTTCCTGCAATGATCTACAGTGTGAAAAAAAATCTGTTGCCATAAACATCTCCTTTCTGCTGATCAATTTTCCTTTCAAAGAGATGTATAGGAGAAAGGAAAGCCAATCCCTGTTTTCCTTGTTTAAACTGTGACAATAGGCATTGTGATGCCAAAACTCAAATTTAATAAGTTATTACAGTTTAGCATCCATGTCATTTCCTTATTACATGCAACCGGAGACAATCCGAATTGCCTGTAATAAAGAAATTGGAGGCTGCCTTCTATACTGGGTTTGCAGGCTCCAATGTTTTATAGAATTATATTTTGAGCTTATATTCTCTCGGTATTTCTCTCTCATTTCAAATATATGCACTGAATTCTCAAGCAACATAAACGTACATATTATGGAGCACATTTACAAACACCTAAGCAGGGTGCTGCCTTGCCTTACTTTGTGTCAAGGCGGTGTTGCACGGGTGGTGCATGGGCATTCCCATGCACCCACGCATGGCTTTTGATGCAAATCCCTATTTAGAATGAAAACATTCAATGTTTTCTCTCCTCCTCATTTTTCCTACTTCCCTGCATGTTTCTCTGTCCAAGCAGACAAACTATGGAATTCATTACCCCCAAACATAAAATTGACGACAAAAATCTCACAATCAAGAAAATTACTCAGGAGTTGGTTCTTTGCTACATGAAAGCCATACTCTAAACAAATAGGGTCATATGTACATACGTTCATTTAATTTTGCGGCTCACAAATTGCGATTTCTTGTGACTCACAATTAGCGAGTCACAAAATAAAATTTACAACAGTGTCCCAGACACTGTTGCGATTCCCAAATGAGTCGCAAGGGAACTACCTCATTAATATTCATTAGGCAGGTTGCAATTTGCGACCCATTGGGAATGGCTGGCACTCACAAGGATGGTGGCCTCCTGGTGTCAGTAGACCACCATGTCTATGACTGTTTTTTGCAATTAAACAGTTTTTTTATGCAGCCCCATTTCCTTAAAGGAAAATGGGATGCATTTAAATAAAGAAAGATTAAACTTTTCCTTCTCAATATTTACGAGTAGGCACTGGCCCGTGAGACCACTGCCTGATCTTAAAAACGTTTTTGCTGCCAATTATAAAGGAGAAGGGGTACCTGGAGGACCCCTTCCCGTTTGCGACTGGCTTATCATCTGCTTGAAGTAAGAGGTAAACTACTATTGTTTTGAGACTGCATTCCAGTCACAAAACAATCATACATCTCGCTGTAACTTGCTATCAGGAAGGGTCACCCTTGACACGCTCCTTCCTAATAGCAACTTACAAACTCTGTTTTGCGAGTTGGTAACAGGTTACTGACTCACAAAATAGGGTTGATACATGCTACAGGCCATTTAAGCAGTCAAAATGGCCTTATTTGCTCTTTGCAACCATTAAATACAAGACACCAAACAATACATATAACACTTTATTTTAATTAAAAAACACCAAAATATTTCACCATTTTTTATTTATCCAAATGTCATTGTACTCATATCCATTAGTCCATCAATATGGGTAGCATCGAATATATAACTATGAGCCAGATGTACGACTGTTTTTAGCAGTCGATAATGGGAAATCGGCCCTTGCGACTGCTAAAAAGGGTGGTAGCATGTACCAAACCTTTTTTTGCAAGTCAGTAACCTGTTACCGAGTTGCAAAACAGTTTTGCGACTCACTGTCAGGAACGGGCATGCCAAGGGTGTCCTTTCATAATAGTGAGTCGCAGGAGAATCCAAGCTTGTTTTATGACTGCAAATGCGATCACAAAACAATCGCATTTACCACCAATTTCAAGTAGGTGGTAAGTCAGTCGTAAACGGGAAGTGATACCCAGGGTCAGTTCAAGTTTGGCCGCTGCACTGCATTGCATCTAAACAATAGCAAATTTGCCACTCAAATATTGGGTTTTGCACTTATTCTTCAAGGGCCACATTTATAAATTTGTTAGATTGTAAAGAAGACAAAGAGGGATGCCGGACCAATGTTGAAAACCTTCGATATGTAATTATTCCTCATTTTATTTACAAAGTTTTCATAGGACAGACCAGGCATTATAAAAGTAGAGTGCTGCACAAGATAATCTGTCAGATTCTAAATTTGATTTGGTGGCTTGAGTTAATGCCAGCGCACTCTATTCCTTGTTTGTACCAAATTCATAAAATGATGCTTAGCAAAGAAGAGACATGTTTGAAGGACTACTCATGTGGGTGGCACAATCCGTGCTGCAGGCCCCCTAGCAGCATTTGATCTACAGGCCCTGGGCACATGTAGTGCACTGTAGTAGGGACTTATCAGTGGATTAAATATAACAATCATGGAGAAACCAAATGGCATTAAATTTTAGACACAGAGCTCGTGCACGTTAGCATTGGTCAGCAGTAGAAAGAAAACCGCACAGAGTCCCTAAGCCAGCAAAAACAAAGTAAAAAACAGAGGAGGAAGAAGGGAAATTTGTGGGGTAAATGCACAAAAAGAGCAATTTCCAACAAGGTGAATGCAGTGTCCCTACATACACATGTACTCTGCTAGACTGCAATAAAATGTTGTGTGTCAAACCACATTAGGATATACCAGCATGAAAGTCAAACAAATGGAGGAACCCCAACAGCAGGCTTGATTCTGGTCCTGTGGGAGAAGTGTGTACAACAATTTATTACTGTGATAAGGCTTGACACCATTAAAGGTGGAGCAGATGCAGAAGGCGAGTCAGAAACAAGTGAGGGTTTTTAAATATTAAATATCTTAGTGTCATTTTGCTCCTGCAACATGTCTCAGGCAAAAGTGACATCCATCAAAGACCTACAGCCCCAGGCTTCTCTCTACCACTTCAATTAGACCCGTCTGAAAGTATTGGAAAATGTTCAAGATGTAAGTTTATGAAAGTCAAGTTGAAGTACTGGAGATCTCAATTGCGGTCCTACTATGAGACAAGAAATATGTTTTTGTAGAACACAATTTAAATTTCATGACTGTTGCAAATTACCTATGTGACATGGGAAAGGCAGATATGACAGGTTTTGGGAATGTTATTTATAGATAAATAGATGTAAACCAGAAATTATTGCTCAGATAAAGCCTCACTTGTAGTTGTCATTCATTTCAAAATGTGTGTATTTCCCTGCTTTCAAGTGTCATGTCAGTAATCATCTCCACACCTACTGTAATTTCAGGTGTCATTCCACATGAGAACATTGAGCAGGCTTCCACTTGCCACCCACCATAATTCCACAGAAGAACAACACGCAGGGTATCAGAAACAACCACTTCAGTAACATCAATATCCACCACTCAAACAGCTAAAACCTCAACCTCCACTGTTGTAGATCAGCTGTAATCACAGCACCACTACCCATACCACCAACACAACCCCGAAAGCACCCAGCAGCTCCTGCAATGTAGTTGATGTGACCACCTTAAATGTCCAACAGACATCTGCGGCAAATGTGACCCAAACAGCAGGTGACATCACCACAACTGCTGTGGCTGCTCCCTTTACGCTATTAACCACACAAGAAATGTTAAATCTTGGAGAATGTTCTCCAATCATACTCACATAAACATGAATTCTTCAGCCTGTAGTGTAGAGAGTGATTGTACGTTCTACAAATGTGAAAGAAATACTTATTTAAGGAAGAAAGCCATCACCCACACAAGTTAGCCTGCTTCATCATAGGGCTCCTCTTAATGCTGGCATAAAGCAGGAGGCCACCATGTGCTACAACCCTACATATAGCGGAGCGCTTCGGGAGATGTGATTATGGAGTATAGTCCTATGGAAAATGGGTGTGGGTGACAATAAAAGTTTCACAGCTGGGAGAAAATCAGAGGAGGGAGAAGATTAAAACTGCCTTATGGTAGACTCAAAAGTTATTGTTTTCCCCAGTGGGCAGGATTAAAAGAAAATAGGGATAGATTTTAGCCAGAGAGAGTGGTCAACATGTTTCTGCCTTAAAGATATCAAAAAGATTCAGTGGCATTTGCTAGGACCTATACCTCTCTGTTTATGTTAGTGTAATGAACTAGTGAATGTAAAATAATGGTTGTAATATAACAGCAATTGTCTTTCTGGTTGCTGAGCTCTACAGATGCGCATCCTGTGTGAGTCTTGGGATGTGCCCAAACTCACCCTCCAGACTTGGCATGGAGAGGGGGGTTAAAACCTGTTTCTTTGTGCATCCGTGCCCATTGTGCTGTCTGGAAGAATTGATTGTTCTCTAAATTAAGCAGTGAGGGGCAGATCCTGATGAATCCTACCTGCAGACCCACAATCAATGGTTGTCTATGAAATATGATTGCGTGGTATCTGCTGGCTATGCTGGTGTATTAGATGTTAGGGGTACCCAGTGTGATTTTGTTCCCTGGAAATCATACATTAGGATAAAAGTAAACACTCCCTATATTGTAAAATGGGGCGCTGGGGAATTTTGTTGACTTGGGGTATCTTCTTCTGTGTTTTATATACTGAAAGGGTCTGCTATCATGTTAAAACTATCATTTCTGTCTCTGATTACCTGCATGGACCATCAGTGCAAGGTACTGAATTATGAATTCTTAGGCATATTATTTTCAGATTTCCAAGGCCTCCCAACCTCCAGCTGAACATGTAAGCTGTCATCTGTTTTTGGGGTCATCCATGCTATGGCTGCTTACCACCTGTCCCTTATTCCCCTTCTTGGAGGGGAGTAGACATACCCATAAATCTGACTTAACTGGTTAGATTATATGGTTCCTTCAATCGTCAACATCCTCTAAAAGTGCAGCACAAGTTTTTCAAGTGCAACACACCCTCCCTCATTGCACAGTTTGCAACTGATGAGGGGCTTACTGGGTAAGACGTTGACAACTTTGACTTTTCAATGTGGGAAAGCTGCTGTTTACTGGTATATTTTAGTAGGAAACGGTGAAACTACAAGCTCACCAACAGCATGGAACCTTTTGGCGATGCCCGTGTTCCAGATGGTAGGCTAGCATTTGATGTCCTAGGTTCAGTAATGATTTTTCATCCAGTAACCAGATAGCAGGATGGGTAACAGGCCATGATAGGACATGAACCCACATTATTCGCAATGGCACATTTAGGAAAGTCAGATTGTTTGTTTCATCTGCATTTTTTGCTTTTATGGACCTATTGTGCTGGTATTTTTGAACCTGTAGGCAGTAGGAGGCTGCTCACCAACCCCACAGTACATGTTTTCTACATTTTCGTTGGGCTAGAGTAAAATTATGCCTTAGCTACTTATGGTGGGCTAAAGATTCCTTTCAAGAAATAGCGAAACAGCAGCGATTTACACTTGGGTGTAGGAGTGGGTTTTGGTACATTTGAGAAGATTTAAAATGTAAAGCGACCTTCTTGAATTGGGCCCGAGATGTTTAATATTGACAAAGGGTCCCCCATTAGGTATGCCAGATTTAGTGGACCACATTTTTGAGCTCAGGGCTATCTGTTTTCTCAAAAGTAGTAGTTATATTTTCTCATCACTATTGGACGATATGTTCTCAAATCCAATATGATGTCTAAAACGTTGGACTAGCTACTTGTGTCACAAATATTATTGGGTGGCTTGACAGCACTGCTACTACTAGTATCTCTCTCCACTATGGGTATTTGTTTGAAGCAAGAACATCTATTCTAAATGTAGGTAGACGCCTACATTTGTAATTTGGACTCAGTCTTTGTGGAGCAGTATTAGATGCTTATTCCATTCCATTCGCATAAACCATGCCCCGGCGGTCCAAAAAGAAAGGTTCATGCAGCCTACACCAGCTTTAGTGCTGGTGGCGCCCTGTGCGACAATGTTTGTTGGCACCCCCCCAATGACTACCTCCACCACGGATTCTCTCACTAGCACCCTTTAACAGTGACCAAGTCACCATAACCACACTCTCTCAGATGCATTGAATTAGTTATATAGCGCCACTCATACCAGTGTAGGGTGTCCGAGCACTTTGCATCACACACACATTACCAGAGACAATAAATCATACGTGTATAGGAAATGTTACATAAGCCAAAGGACTGAAAGTGTAGGAGTCACATGTCATCCATACTGGTAGGCAGTAGAGTGCTTGGTGTGGAGAAGCACAAACGCAGAGTCGAAAAAGAAACAGCATATTTGGGAGTTTTCTTTAATAATAAGAATCGATTTCTAGCCAAATTAACCCTTTTTGCAACATTAATCAATGTTTTAATAATGTATACTTTGCAGTGTGTATGCAGTTCTGGGATGAAAGTTAATAGCTCACTATTCTATATTAGGACTTTAATTTATAAATTGCAAGTAACAAAAGGATGTATCTTTTGAAAGCAGTAACCTGCTGATCTGTTTACATCATACACAGTTTGTAATCTACTTGGTACACGTTCTTTGCAGCAGGGATATTAACCCTCTGCACTAACTTCACCTAAGTCAAAACCTCAACTTTACAAAACACTGATCTCTCTCCAGGAAGATAATTAATCGCACGAGTTTTCTTGACATTTCTGTGAGGCCTAGTAATTGCCGGGGAAAAGAAACGCTGCAGCAGGTGCTTCAAAAGCTTAATAAACTTCTAAAACGGCGCCCCCAGGAAGCCAGCAACGGGTGCGGTGGCACCGGTCGCACCGCCCTAAAGCCGGCCCTGGGTTCATGCGCAGCTGGCTGCCGCCCCACACCGAATACAAACGAGCTACCACCCATGGCATTTACTTGCCAGCCCATTTACTTGCCAACTTAACATTTACGCAGGTTAAGACGCATAAAAGTGACAAACGTGCTTTTAGCTCAAGGTGCCATTCATAAACTTTAAATGAAATGTAGTTTCCATGGCATTCATAAATTTCTAATGTGCTTGGAAAGTATTGCTTTTGCTGTATTTCTCCGGTGTAAATTACTCTGAGTCAACATCTATGTTGCAAATTAAACAAGAATTAATTAGTACCTTAAATGTTGTTTTCATGCCGCCCAGGGTAAATCAGATACATTTAAGTGCTGTTGCTGGGTGTTAGGAGAGTAGAAAGTGTGTTCGGAAGAAATACTTCGTTTCAGGCTTAATTAACTTTTATGTCCTTATTTACGTTCTGCGCAATATGAGATAGTGCACGCAATTTCGTAGATACTATCAGCGGAAAGCACTACAACAACAAACTCTGACTGCACCCGTAAATCACGCCTCGAAAGAGAGGGGGCGCTAATTGCATTATTTTAAAACGGGGAATGAAGCATGTGAACTGGGAATCTCCTAACACTCCCAGAGATGGACGTTTTCCTCTGAATTTCTCATTCTATTTTCACATTTGGTTTGGTGACTAGCATGTAATTCGATGTTTTTAATTTAATGAGGGACATTCAAATACTAAAAAAAAATCCATTGTAATACATTGCCTATGCACACAAAATATGTTACTGGAAAACTATTTAAAATAACATAGGCTTTTGCAGCATAAACGTGGAAAGCATTCGTATCAACAATGTGAAGCTGTCTTGAAGGAATGTGGCTTCCAGAAGGAGTTATTGTGGAGTTTTACCACAATGCCAGAGGCTTTCCGTTAGGACTCCGTTTTACATTGAATGAGAGCAGTCAAACAAACATATGGATCTGAAAATCAATGTTCAACACAGTGTCTGGACCGAGCGATCAGAATGCGGGACAGTGTATGACCCCCGGTGCTGCCACCTGCCTCCTTCACACCAGTGCAGGCACTCAAGTATTTTGTGTAATCAATAATCATTCTATTGATACACGAATGGCTCTTTTTTCCCAGTTATATATGATTTTTCAAAAACAAAAAAAAAACGAGAAATGTAATATCTGCAGATAAAATCTCCTGATTATAAGCCACGTTTGATGTCAGTACTCATATAAAGCACCACTAATTGCCAGTACATGTATGAGAGGTTGGAAGTGGTATCATAGAAGGCCTTTTGCACAAAATTATACAATTTCGTAAGATAAACCAAAGGTAATTCTATAACTCTCTTCGCTGCACGCACACTGACAAGCAGCGGTCAGAGCCCTAGCAATCCTTTTAGCTTCGTGTGCTATAAGCTTACAAAACATTAGCAAAGCCAATAGGTTAGTCATTAGTAATTAACATGCTATTGCATGCAAACACATACACTAATTTGCACAGCGTACTTACAGTGTGTCACTGCGCAACCTGCTGCACGGCAGTTAAAGCTTGCGGAATAGTAGGCAGGCGACCAATGTCTCATATAAAATGGATACATTCATTGTATTTTTTGAGTCGTCCATTTCACAATTTATTTTAATTTAATTTACTCAAAATCATATTATACATCAACGTATTCGTCTTCACCATTGTTTAACACGTTTCAAATAGAATATTTTTTTGTGATTCATTCACAAAACATTAAGGATACAGACTGAGGCTTCTTCTTTTTCATCTAGGCTTCTCGTTCAGTGTTGAAAGTGGCTAATTGGCAGAGGCCCTCGAATTGTGCGATTGAGCGGCCACAGCGAGTTTCGCATAATTTTAGATTTTCCGCATTTGCCACATAGTCCATCATCTGTTGCATAATCTGCAGATTTTAACAAAAAACATTTGTTTCTAGCTCAAACTGTTCAAAAGTAAAAAAAAAAAACACATTGACACGTGTTGCCACGCAGTCGAAGACCCTTTTCAAAGGTGGACTGGTCACTTTTCTGTTGCTTATTGCTATAATTGGGTGTTAAACTGGTACTAAAGATGTGAAATTAAGGCCCAGACGGTGCTAACAAGTTTAAAATTGACAAAATAATAAAGTAATGCTATCACAAAATGTGCCACATAATGCCAAATATAATTTGCCTTTTTCTTGCCGCATAATTTATTCAACCCTGCCACATAGTTTGTCTCTCCACTGCCACATAATTCCAGTGGCCCTGCTTATTGGTCATACTTAACACCATTCTAACAAATTTGTAATTAATTCAATTAGGTTTTCATATCCTATTACAGGCAAAAAAAGGCATGTACAAATGTGCACATAATGTTTGTGCCACATCTGTTTCACTCTGTGTCTCCTATGTCTGTGCACTGTATATAATGAATACATCCCAAGAAGCAAAAAAAATACATACGTTACTATGTACAGAAACGTTTTAAGGCATGAGGAAACTGGGCTTTGGCCCAGGGCCCCAGCCTTATACGGGCTCCCCTGATAGACACACATAAGTTACTATGGACAGAAACGTATTAAGGCATGGGGAAACTGGCCATAGCTGAAAGAAAGATTGCATCTACTGTTTTGTCAAATGGTACTCATGGTCTGCATGAAGGTCTTCAAGAAAGTCCCTAACAATGGCCAAGCAGCAAAATTAGGATATCACCCATTACTAGTGATATTCAATAACATGGCAACTCACTCAGTAACAAAATAATAGAGCTCGAGATACAAGCTTCACATACAAACACAGTGGTGGCTGCTACTTAAGGAGGATGGTGAGGCAGGGGGTGAAGAGGGGAGGTGTGGGGGTAAATGGAAAAAAAATAGCACTTACCTGCAGGCTGACCGCTTCCTCTACGTCCTCTTAGGCTCTTCGGTGGAGTTCAGGAGTGAAGTACTGGGTTTTTAGAACCCAGCGGTGCAGGGGAACATACCCGAAGACTTCGAGTTCTTCCTGTTTCAGACCCACAGAAACACTGAGTCTTCTAGGTGAAGTCAAAGATCGTATTTATTGGCTGCAGACCAGTTACAGGTATCCGAGAAGTACAACACAATGTATGTTCTCAGGAGACTGCTCCCGAACCAAAAAACAGTCTTTGCTTATATACAAAATATTACGCTTCTGGGCAACACCGCCCCTATTTTACAAGTGGTCATTCACATATTTTCGTTTCAAAGGAACAGCAGAGGCATAATGACAATCCCACATTTCAATTTGTTAAGCACATAATCATTTCACCCCGCAAGGCTCAGAAACCTTATCAGATAACAGCGGACCCCAATAAAACGGGCACCTCCTGCTCGTAAAACAAGCCACAAAGTAGGAACAGAAACAGGTGTGAAAATAGCTAAGTCAGAGATCGTGTGTGAACAAGGATTTTATGATGGGTCGAGCCCTGATGCTAATCACATTAGGCTGCGAGGAAAGGAACTGGCCGGACAGGATTGACCTCGGGCAGCGGAGTCGGTTTGCACAGGTCACAGAGAAGTCATCAGAAGGTGTACGTGTCCTTTAGGCCTAAGCATGATCTTAGAGCGCAGCCTATGTGAGGGCAATCATAAAATGGCTACCGTTCTAAAATGGAAGCCGAGGGTCCAAAACACTGTGAATCCGCCGATGAAACATGACGAAAACACTCATACAGACCGCTTTAGTCATTTGCGGTTTGCTGATACCAAAATCGGCATGGTGGGGCCATGTCTCCAATGTAGTTCCGAATTTTACAGTACCACAGACCCTCCTTTTGCCCTTACATAGGCAAGAACTACACTAATCTGAATCCAGATCTATATTCATGAAGTCATGGAGATGTTGCTGTAGCATCATCCTGTTGCTTAGCTTGTCCCTTGATACAGGCCTCCTTACGCATGATGTAACACAGAGGTTACACATTACAGGAGCGCACTGTATACATAGACAAAACGTGAAAAGAATGGCCAAGATCATTCCAATGATCATCAGAATTTTCCATCCCCAGGCAGATATCAGTTCCCAGAACCACCCCATCAATGACCAATCTCCTTTATCCACGTGTATAGATTCAGATATTTTATGCAGTTTGGAGATGGCTTGATAAACTGTTGGAGCGTTATCTGGTATGAAAATGCAACAGCTAGATTGGATGACCTTACATACCCCACCATGGTCTGCAAGTATGACGTCTAGAACCGTACGGTTCTGCAAAGTCATGAGGCGATCCGCTTGGAGCTCAGCTGTCAAATTACCAAGGGCACCAGCCGTTACATTAACAGTGGATTCAACCACACGAGTCAGTTGTCTCCGGTTCCTACTATTGACCATCGGTCCCCAAAACGGCAGGAAACCCAAGAAAAAGTCTCCTGCTTCCTGACCGGCAGTATCCTCCTCACTAACAACGCCTCTCACAACTCTGGTCTTGTGATAATCAGAGGCGGCAGTAAATGTCGGTGGTAGCAAATTTGCAATATAACACGTGCCCGAGAAATCAGGGGGCAACCATGTATATGCTCGATCACTACAAACAAAGTATGTACCCTTGGCAGCCAAAAACGCCGGGGAAAACTGTGATGGAAAAGTGTATGTTTCCGTACAGTCACTCTTCCCTAGTTGAGCTCTTGGATTCTGACCATTGCCTTGTAGACAGAACCGACCTATGTGGGTTATGACCCAAATCGGGGATGAACTTTTACGCTGTTTCTCACCCAAACTAATGCTATACCCCGTCGCGTTCCATCCTACATAAGCTCGTAACTCATCCTTGGGAATAGATGTATATGCATCGATATCTTTGCTCATATCTGCAACTCCTCTCATCAAGGCTTTATTGTTCGAGTTAGGTCTAGTGGAACGCGGTGGTCGCGGGGAGTAGGTTGCAAGCGCAAAAAGAAACATAGTCTGGAATGCCCAGGATGACCCATTATAACTAAACGGCAGTACTAGATATGGGATACCCTTATTAATGGTATGCGGCATCAAACCACACACCCAGCAATTTGTTGTATTCATAACCAGTTGGTGCTGGTGCAGGAGTTGGATGAACGAATTGTTCACGAACTCAGAACGTCTAGCTTGTTCGTGTTCTGGCAGAGGGTGAAAAGAGTGTGGGAAAACAGTAGGAGGAGGTGTGGGCTGTACAGTGGGTGCAAATGACACTTGGAAAGATAATAATACACAACCTACAGAAAACATCATTATGCTAAATAGTACAAACAGACACAATATTACAAAACGTTTTCTATTCATTATTTCACATATTCTGCTTTTGAGATTTATTTCCCTGGTGGGCCTCTCCATCTTGAAAAACTCCATCCTCTAATCGTGCTGCTAGCGGCGGATGAGTATCTTCTGCTAAGGGGTACACCTGTCAGTTCAGGGAACGCCCTGGACCAACCAGAACCGTCGACCTAGCGTCTTCGGCTTGTACCCCAAAGTCTTGGCACCGCGACCCTGCAGCTGAACCCGGATGGTGGTTCGAAAAACAAAAATCAAAAAGTCCTTCAGATGGGAGAGCTGTAATATCAAAAAGAAAATAGCAAGGGAAGGGAATTTTTATTTGTCCATAGGCCTTGGTCTCAAGTTATAGCGGTTTCTGCCAGGTACTGTCTGGTCTTGAAACAAGAGTTCAGGCTCTGTGGTGTCCAATCGAATTGACGGTGGCACAGCTTCCTGCAAAATATCGTCGTTTTCTCGTTCTGAAGTTGTGCCTTTTACGTGTGCATCACTAAATAGCACAAAACGAGGGACAGTGTCAGTTTCAGAATCAGCGATGCCCTCCTGGACCCACCGGTCATATGGTAGAGGCAAAGGGATCCGTTTGCAGTGGGCGCCGTGTATCCAATTCTTTTTCCCTTTCACTCTGAACCGCTGATCTTGTCGATAGAAGTACGAGGTGAGGGCCGATCCAACGGGGCTCATCGTTGTTTTTTCGCTGAAAATTTTTTATAAGCACCCACGAGCCAGGGTCGATAGGGTGTCCTGGAGCTTCAGAGGCCTGGGGCAGAGTATCGTGCACCTGTTGGTGTAAAACACGCAATTTAGCCGTCAATTCATACAGATAGTCAAGCAGGACTGGATGTTCGATTTCACTGAATTTTGTCGGTCTTGGCACACCCCATACATTGGCCGGGCGGCCAAATATGATCTCATATGGGCTAAGTCCCACTCGCGAATGCACAGTCATTCTTGTTGATAGGAGTGCTAAGGGCAGAGCGTCAGGCCATTTAAGACCAGAACTCGCCTGAATCTTGGCCAACTTAAGTTTCAGAGTGCCATTGTAGCACTCTACTAATCCAGCTGATTGGGGGTGATTTGCAGCGTGGAACTTCTGCTTAATGCCTAGTCCCTCACACACATTCTTCATCACTCGACCTACAAATTCACTCCCATTATCACTCCACACCATTTTTGGCATTCCAAACCTAGGGAAAAAGTCTTTCACAAGGGCTTTGGCTGTTGATAAAGCAGTATTGTCTTTTAGGGGATATGCTTCTATCCATCTTGAAAAAGCGCAAACAACAACCAGTACATATTTCAAATTGTTGCACCTTTCCATGTGGATAAAATCTAGATGCAAAACCTCAAATGGATATGATGGAGGCGCAAAATGACCAGCTGGAGTCGGGGTTCCCCTACCAGGATTGTATTTCAAACATACCATACAATTCTTGACCACATTCTCTGCACACTTGGGAATTCCAGTATTCTGCCATACTGGGGCCAACAACTTACAAATTCCTTTCACACTGATATGTGCCATTCCATGTGCCATCGTAACCACTGGAAACACATATGCATCAGGTAACAACCATCGCCGATGTTCTGACAAATCAACCCAACAACCATTCTCATCCAATTTACCCTTACTTTCTCTCCACATACTCAATTCTTTCTCTGTGGCTTCAGCTTGAAGGGACTTCACACTCTCTATCGTGTCTTCACACATTCCAACATCACCAACCCATCTTGCAGGGCCTGCAACATACATTCGAGTCTTCACATCTTTTGCTGTCTCTTTCGCGATTTCGTCAGCAAATGCATTACCACGACCAACATCATCGGTAACCTTCTTGTGCGCACTGCATTTCATGATTGCAACTTGTAACGGTAAGGTCAGTGACTCAAGGAGATCTTTCACCAACTGACCATTCTGAATTTTAGCTCCATGTGAAGTCAGGAACCCACGTTCTTTCCACAAGCGCCCAAAACTATGGGCCACGCCAAAGGCGTACTGACTGTCAGTATATATGTTCACTTTCATTCCTTCAGACAACACGCATGCCCTTGTAAGGGCAATTAATTCTGCTGCTTGAGCCGAATTATGTGGTATGCGTGCAGTCTCAACAATCGTGTGCAAAGTCGTGATAGCATATGCAGCAGTCGTGTCACCATTCGGAAGCTTGAAGCACGAACCATCCACCCATAAGGTACCATCACACTCAGTTAGGGGAGTATCTTTAAGATCCACTCTCCCTTTCGTCTCTTCATCTGTTCTGAACAGACAATCATGCTGCTCAATCTCATCTATGTCTGCTGGAATCGGCAATAATGTAGCTGGATTCAACGTGTTGTATCTCTTTATGTGTATATGGTTTGCCAACAGTGTCAATTCATACCCTGACAATCGAGCACTAGTTAAGTGCTGTGTCTTGGTCCGGTTTAACAATGTGTCCACAGCATGTGGAACCATTACAATCAATGTGTTATTCATCACTAGTCCAGCAGACTGTCGAATAGACACAGCTGCTGCGGCTGTAGCTCTCAAACAACTTGGCAATGCCCTCGCGACCGGGTCCAAAGTTGACGAAAAATATGCGCATGGACGCGGTCTGTCGCCAAAAGGCTGTGTTAACACTGATAATGCGCAACCTTCCTTTTCATGAACATACAATGTAAAAGGCTTGCTGTAGTCAGGGGTACCCAACACAGGAGCTGAACATAATGCATTACGCAATTCCCAAAAACTTTTCTGACACTCTTCAGACCATGGGACAGGATTCGGTGTATTTTTACAGGTTAATGCTAACAAAGGTTTTGCCAGCAAAGAAAAACTCGGGATCCAGTGCCTACAGTATGAAGTAATGCCCAAGAAAGCACGCACTTCTCTCTGTGTTCTTGGCACGCTCAATTGTGCAATGGCTTGAATTCTTTCTGGGGTCAGTTTCCTTCCCTCCTTCGATAAGAGATGACCTAAGTAGGTCACTTCTTGTCGACAATATTGCAGTTTTGAGAGAGACACTTTGTGATGAAAGGCAGACAAATGACGCAACAATGACAATGTAGCTTCTTTACAAATCTTTTCAGTATCCGCGGCGATTAGCAAATCGTCAACGTACTGAATAAGGGTAGCACCACTAGGTAAAACAAGTGCATCAAGCTGCGCCTTTAAAGCCTGAGTGTATATTGATGGACTTTCACAGTAGCCCTGTGGAGCGCGTTTAAAGCGGCAGCTTCGACCTCCTAAACTGAAGCCAAAAATGTCCCTGCTCTCCTCTGCAATTGGGATGCTAAAGAAAGCATTCTTTAAATCGATCACTGAGAACCATGCAGCGGAAGCTGGAATCATAGTTAACAAGGCAGTTATATCAGGGACAACTGGAAACTGTGGCACAACTATTTTATTGACCTCTCTAAGATCAATCACAAATCTATAAACAGGTGGCTGAGAAGGGTCCGTACGTTTTAAAACAGGTAAAACAGGACTATTGCAAACGTTGCCTCTTGGCTCTTCAATTACACCCTTTTTAATCAAATCACTGATAATTGCTAACAACGCTTTCTGACCTTCATTGGAGATCTTGTACTGGGGAATGCGTGGCAATCTGACATTTGCTTTTAAAGTGACCACATATGGCGGTATTTCCAAGAGACCCACATCATTGGGACCAGTAGCCCAAAGGACATCCGGAAGGGATGACAATTCAGCTGGCAATTTATTCTTTGACAAATACATTGGGGAAATCACTTCATTACCCAATGCAAGTTGTATTCCTGAGGGAGAACAATATAATGTTGCATGCAATCTTTTTAACAAATCCAACCCTAACAGATTTTCACCACAACCTGTCGTTAGGATGAGGGGTGCTTTTAGCTCACAAGGTCCAACAGAAAGGGGCATAGGACTAGAAATCGGGTTCCTAACCGGGGCACCAGAAAAACCTACTGAAACATTCATTTCGCCAGACAAAGGCGCGCCAGGGAGTTTTGAATGCATAATTGAACTCTTTGCAGCACCAGTGTCCAGCAGAAAGGGCTCTGTTACACCCGCTGTAGTCACCTTAACATACGGTCCACTCTGATCCACTGGCACTGAAACAACTCCCTCTCACTGTCTATGGCTGTCCTAGTAATCATTACCTTCTACATTGTCGTCTTCTGCATAATAGTCATTATTATAGTACTGGGCTGTATTACCAGTTGCATTGGCTTGCTGATCAAAGCTATTTATCGTATTTTGAGGCGGAAGAGGACGCGTGTTCTGGGGAACATTTCCACTCCCTCTACCTCTAGAAGCTTGCTGACCACCTCTACCTCTTGCGCCATAAGCATTACTATTACGCTGCACCAATTTAGGACAACTATACTTAAAATGACCTTCTTCTTTGAAATACGAACATTGATTGGGACCTACAGGAACACGCGGTTGGGAATACTCAAATCTTTGCATGTTTCTCTGAAACTGTTGAGGTTGCTGGTAGTTACTCTGACTACCACGCGGTGGGTGGGCCTGCTGTAACAGAACCTTCGTCTTTAATTCCTTTGTTTTCTTGTCTGCTCTATCCTTCTCATCTTTATCCCTATTTTCGTGATACTGTGCAGTGGCCAGTATTTGCGCTGAAGAGGAAACAGCCCAAGAAGTCTCTGAATCTTTTAATTTCTCACACAACTCGGGAAGCAAATTATGCACAAATTTATCAACAAATAACCGTTGGCCACCTTCAGTACTCATGTCTTGACCACTGTGGTCGATAAATGTTTCTTCAAACCTGGTGAAGAAATCAGACACCGTTTCATCTTTCTTCTGTTTGCATGCCGATAGTTTATCCCGATTCACATGCATCGCGGGCATTAAAGTTTTCATGTAGGTAATAATTCTACCAGGGCGTTCTGCTACTAGGGGCTCAGGTTTTGCACCACCAACTTGTCTAGTGTCTGCGGCAATGATATTAGCCCATGTGTTACCTAATTCCGCAACGTGATCTATATTACAAATGGATCCCCATAGAGGCTGTGGAACAACATTCCCGAACAACATATCTATGTCAGCTAGATTCATGACACACGATTCTGCAGTCTGTGATAACTCCTTATAATATCCTGCAGGGTTTTTACGGGGGTCAGGCAATGTCTGCTTAAGCGCTAGAACCTCAGAACGCTTCCATGGGACATGTACCCAAACACGCTGAAAATGTGGCAGAACAGGTGGAACAGCAGTAGCATCACCAGGCCTCCAAACTGGAGGAACCTCACGCATCGGATATTGGCGCGCTTTTACCTTTTTCCCCACAGGGAATTCCTGTTCGAACAATGATTGTTGACAATCATCTTTCCTAAAGGACAGTAAAGTCGCAACTGCTTTATCTACGTCGGGACCCACAATTGTACCTTTTCCAAAATCAAATCGCACTCGACACAACTCCTGCGGGTTTGAGTTTGAACCATGATCTTCCAATTCCTCACAGAGGAATTCACACATTTTCTCAAACACATACCTCTGTTTTGGGGCTTCCCATTGGTGAAAAACATTAACAACTGATTCCACATCATAGAGTGAAGAAAAAACAATCCACCTACGTGCCATATGGTCTAATACCTCTTTCTCTCCAGAATCAGGCAGTTGACTACGCAACTGCTTACGTTGTGAACCAGGGGTCATACTAGATGACCCAAAGAGAGGTGACATTAAACTAGTAACTACACTAGCTATTCGTTGTCGTGCAGAAGGAGAAGTTGAGGCGAAAACGGGGGGAAAGACAGAGGGAAGAAAAACGGGTGCAGATACAGGTACAGGGGCAGTGTCAGGAAGAGCGCCAAGGGAGGCAGCTGATGTACTAGGCAAAGTTGCAGGAAGCGCAGAGGAGACAGGTAACAAACTTGGCGGCCCTTGAGAGGGCTGCGCTGTAGGGATAGGAGCCAGCTGAGGGGGAGCTCGCGGCTGTGGGAAAGCTTGCGGCAAATTAACTGCAGGCTGTGCATTTAGAGGATGTGGAGGTGCTGTAGCATTTTGCGCATACGGGGGTGGCGAACTTAACAAATGTGCCATCAGGGGATCTTTCTCCTTTTCTTTTGATGCGCCTTGCTGAAGGGGCGGCAAAACTGGGTAACATTTATCAATAACTAGTTCGCGTTGCCTGTGCAACTGCTCATTCATTTGGTCCTCTTCATTATCTTTAAACTGCACAGCTGCTTGCATTATCGACATACCTCTCTCTCTTTTATTTTTCTTTGCCAATTTAATTTCTTTCTGTTTGGCTTCCTTTCGCCATAGGCGAAAAGAATCAAACATCGCCGGCCGGGCTTTCTTCTTAAATAATTTAACTTCTAAGTTATCTAGGATTTCTGTGTCGAAACTACCATTTTGGGGCCATTTTAAAACACCATCCTTCCTGGTGTATCGGACCCATACTTCATTATACGTAATGGGGCCCACGCCATGTTTCACATAAAGTTCATAAGTTGGAGTTCCAATTGGAGGAACCGGACACGAATCCTCCAATCGGGAGTTCTTTCTACAACCCAAACAAAACAAATTTCCAAATATACTAGAACCAGGCATCTTCGCTCACTAGTCTAGTTTCAAACTTCAAAGGATTATCGAATACGATAGTCTTGTGAATACACGAGTCCTCTGGCTTTGGCACTTGCAAGTTCCAAATCAAAGCGATCCCGAAGGATACCAAATTCCCGAAGGATACCAAACAAACTGGGAGACGCTCCACTTATACTTAACTGAGGTATCGATGATCGATGGCGTTACCAGAAGACTCTCTCAATTGTTTCGCTCTACCAAATCGTCAAGGGTCCAAAACAGGGGGATTAATCAGGGCAGCAGTCCTTTGTAGCCGTCGGGACGTGGAGAACCTCGCAGAAAAGACTTTCGGACCACGTCGACATGCAGGGGTCGATGAAGTGGCGGCCTTCCTCCGGAATTTCCACACGAAGCTCCTCACGAACCTCTGGCTTGGACCGGTACCGCTGAAATCGCCCCGAGTTGGGCGCCAACTGAAGTACTGGGTTTTTAGAACCCAGCGGTGCAGGGGAACACACCCGAAGACTTCGAGTTCTTCCTGTTTCAGACCCACAGAAACACAGAGTCTTCTAGGTGAAGTCAAAGATCGTATTTATTGGCTGCAGACCAATTACAGGTATCCGAGAAGTACAACACAATGTATGTTCTCAGGAGACTGCTCCCGAACCAAAAACCAGTCTTTGCTTATATACAAAATATTACGCTTCTGGGCAACACCGCCCCTATTTTACAAGTGGTCATTCACATATTTTCGTTTCAAAGGAACAGCAGAGCCATAATGACAATCCCACATTTCAATTCGTTAAGCACATAATCATTTCACCCCGCAAGGCTCAGAAACCTTATCAGATAACAGCGGACCCCAATAAAACGGGCACCTCCTGCTCGTAAAACAAGCCACAAAGTAGGAACAGAAACAGATGTGAAAATAGCTAAGTCAGAGATCGTGTGTGAACAAGGATTTTATGATGGGTCGAGCCCTGATGCTAATCACATTAGGCTGCGAGGAAAGGAACTGGCCGGACAGGATTGACCTCGGGCAGCGGAGTCGGTTTGCACAGGTCACAGAGAAGTCATCAGAAGGTGTACGTGTCCTTTAGGCCTAAGCATGATCTTAGAGCGCAGCCTATGTGAGGGCAATCATAAAATGGCTACCGTTCTAAAATGGAAGCCGAGGGTCCAATATGTAGTATCGCATACACTGTGAATCCGCCGATGAAACATGACGAAAACACTCATACAGACCGCTTTAGTCATTTGCGGTTTGCTGATACCAAAATCGGCATGGTGGGGCCATGTCTCCAATGTAGTTCCGAATTTTACAGTACCACAGGAGCAGGAAGAAAGCAGGAACCAGGAAGCACCCAGGCTCCCAGTCTCTTTCAGCCAATCACAATGCTGCCTTACAGCAGCGTTGTGATTGGTTTGAGCGTAATGGTTCGACACTCAGAGAGGGACTTGGAGCCTGGGCCTGTTCTCCACCCAGGCTGTATTGCAAAGTGCGCATGAATGTTTGGCAGGCCAGAGACGGCTCACTTAAGAGAGTGCCATTACGGTTCAGGTGACTTGCTGCCCTGCCCCTTACTAGGAGAGACACAGGTGGAAAAATAAAATGACAAACGATAATAATGTTCATTTTAGTTTCTTCTTTTGTCAACTGCTCACAGAGCAGTGGGGCGACGCTCCCCTGCCTTAGCAGAGGAGCCACCACTGAACAAACATCCCATAAACAATCTTAAAATTAACAAAAGTGAAAAACAATAAGCAACTCGCTGAAAAACACAGATATCAACACAGAGATAAACAAATGCCATATCCAAATATCTTATCACAGTGAAGACCTTCTAGTTAATGGAAAGATGTCTTACAAATAAGCGTAGTGATTGTTCATGTCATTTGATGATTGAATGAGCTGGGTACATCGGTACATAGACTGGAAGTCAGTGAATCAAAATGAATGCTATTGTTCGATTTAACAAGGCATAAAGAACTATTATGCAAAATATGTAAACCATCCTACTTTCTTAGATGCAGAGGAAATTCTTTCAAAGTTATCATAGATTTGGCTCATGAAGATTAGATAAATTATTTATGATTCTAGTACATAATTACAGATATACTCAAAGATATTATGGAGAATTCATTGGGATATATGATAGCAATTTTTAACACGTTGATCTCATTTACCAAAATGTGCAACGCCTCACCTCTCAGAACATTCAGACCAAAGGGGTCACCACCTCTGGCCATTCAAGTTTGGGAGGCTTTGCATGAAAGGGTAATCAGTGAAGTAATTGGCTGGTGGTCCTTTGTTTTTACAAGAAAGATGAGAGGAAAATAAGATTCTCTGGCCAAAATCAAGAATTTTGTTCAGTTTATGACACATTTGCTCAGAAGCCAATTGCTCTTTTAAACAATGTATATAATAGTGGGCATTTAAATGTTGTTAGAAAAGCCTTTAGGTGGTCTTCCCCCAAACTTCTTCCCTTCACTATCCTATTTTGCTGGATTAGTTTTGTTGGCTTTATGACTCTGTGCTCTTTGCTGCTGCTTACTGTGATGTCTCTCTTGTGCTCGTGATGATGTTTGTCTCATGAGCTGTTTACAACTCGCGCAGTCTCAATAAAGAATGTTGGGGGGGATTGATGGGGACTGGTGACAGTTGGAATAATACTCAAAGCCGGCTGGGATGTTCAATAAACTACTCTCCTATATTTACCATCAGGATTCAGTGTGGTGCTTTCCAACTTCACATTTGTGACAGAGGATGGTCTATTTTTCTTATATGAGAGTAGCACACCTCAATGGACTGCGAGAGATTTTCTATTTGGTAGAGGTGGTGAAGTGCAACTTTGTTTGACCCACAAGGTGATGTTATTGTGGGTTTGTGAGAGTAAAGAGTGGCATAGCTTGGAAAAGCTTGGCACCTACCTTGGTATTTATCAATGTAAGATTTGTGGAGGTGGGATAAATGAAGCAGCAGTGAATCCGTGCAGTGAAACGCACTTGCGTTTCAAGTGGAGACCATTTTGGGGGCCCACAGCTGGTATAGGTAGAGTGACGCAATGGATGAGGACATGTGTATGGTGAAGCGCATGTACTGTGAGTTCCAAGGGAAGCCATTTTAAGAAGACATCGGGGCAGATTTACAAGCCTCTTGCGTCACTTGTACGCTGCCGTTGCGTCACATTGCGTCACTTTTGTGACGCAACGGCGGTGGAAAAAATGTGGCAAATTTACAACGTGACGCATCTAAGAAGCTGCGTCACATTGTAAAGCCCTGCGTGACATTATACCTGCTTCAGGTATAATGTATGTAGGGTAGGCATTCCCACACAGGAAAGCCTCGTAAAAGTGACGCAGTGAAATCTACAGGATTTCACTGCGTGACTTCAGGATGCCACTGCGTCAAGGCGTAAGGACTGATGCAGTGTATTGGGAATAAGCCGCAACAGGCATTGCTGGAGTTGCATCGTACTTGCGACGCGACTCCATCATGCGTGACTTTTCCTCCAACAGAAGCGTCAGAATTTCTGACGCATCTGTCAATCCTTGCGCCATAGTGCGCTGTATTGTAAATACAGCGATACCAAAGGGGATGATGGACGGAGCGTTTGAGCAAATCAAACACTCATCCCCAGTCAACTGGATTCAAGATAGCATGCCTGATGAGGGTTATGAACCCAAATCCGGTCCCAGGATGCTTGTTTCCGGTCCAGGGAAGACATGGCTTGGCAGTTCGGGCTGGACTGTTCCAATGAGGCACAGGGTCAGACTGATTTGCATATGTCCATGTCTGAACTGGGGTGGTGGAGTGAGCTAAAGAATGATGATCGATTAAACCCAGATCAGTTGACTGGGGGTGAGTGTTTGATTTGCTCAAACGTTCCGTCCATCATCCCCTTTGGTATCGCTTTGTTCGCCCTAAGTTGGCAGGGTATGCCCAGACGTGGGTCCCTTGCTCACTTTGCCACTGGATTCAAGATAGCCTGGCTGATGAGGGTTATGAACCCGAAACCGGTCCCAGGATGCTTGTTTCCAGTCCAGGGAAGACATCGCTTGGCAGTTCGGGCTGGACTGTTCCCATGAGGCACAGGGTCAGACTGATTTGCATATGGCCATGTCTGAACTGGGGTGGTGGAGTGAGCTAAAGAATGATGATGGATTAAACCCAGATCAGTTGACTGGGGGTGAGTGTTTGATGTGCTCAAACACTCCATCCATCATCCCCTTTGGTATCGCTTTGTTCGCCCTAAATTGGCAGGGTATGCCCAGACGTGGGTCCCTTGCTCACTTTGCCACTGGATTCAAGATAGCCTGGCTGATGAGGGTTATGAACCCGAAACCGGTCCCAGGATGCTTGTTTCTGGTCCAGGGAAGACACCGCTTGGCAGTTCGGCCTGGACGGTTCCCATGAGGCACAGGGTCAGACTGATTTGCATATAGCCATGTCTGAACTGGGGTGGTGGAGTGAGCTAAAGAAAGATGATGGATTAAAGCCAGATCAGTTGAAAGGGGGTTTGATTTGCTCAAACGCTCCATCCATCATCCCCTTTGGTATCGTATTGTAAATACAGAGCATCTATGGTGGCGCAAGGGTTTTTCACGCAGGTGCAGGGAAACTGGCGCATCTTTACAGATGTATCAGTTTCTTGTAAATCTGTCCCTCAGTGATCAGTCTGTGCTGCCCGGACACTGAAGTCAGTGTTTGACAAGCACATCGACGAGTCAATGTCAATGGCACTGAGCACTGAGCATTTTATGATTATGAAGATATGCACTGAGCAGGGATAAATTGTTTCATGTTTTAAAATTGTATTGAATTTGTTTTTGAACTTGTTGAAAAGGGGGAATATCGGTCCGGGGAAGCAGGGGTCATAGAGAGATAATTTTACCGCACAGACCATAGAGCCCTAAGAGGAAGGAGGTTAGCGGTCTAGTTGCAGACTCCACCTCTTCCTTAAATGCACACTACGGACAACACTATGGACTAGGCGCGCAGCGGACGCGCGCCGCTGGTGCACCACTTGCACACCGCAGGCGCACAGAAAGCATACCCGTGTGCGCCCGTCCGTGCCCAATCGGGCCCCGGGGTCAGGGATGCTGGTCTGCACAACCCAGACACACTTTTTTAGTCCAACAAACAGATGATATCATTGGGACCCCAGATGCACCCGGCCTGTGCCCCACAATTAGAAGTTATTAGCACCCCATTAACCAGTAATATATACGACCAGTGTGGCTATGAGCTACAAGCTAACCTAAATAGGCAAACTAGGACTAATGGTGCTCACGGGCCCAAATGGAACGTGGGTCTAATCAATGCCCGTTCAATCCCAAGGCATACCGCTGATATAAGAGCCTTGTTAGAGGAAGACCCTTTAGACATGCTGCTTGTGACCGAAACGTGGCTCAATGATAGTTCAGGCCCGGACATCTATCTTGCCCTTCCTTTGGGTTACCAGATACACAGACTGGACCGGGCAGAGAGAGTAGGGGGTGATATTGCTATTATCCTGAAAGATTAATTTAAATGTACTAAAACTCAGTTTCATCTCCCAGAATGGGAAAGTCTCCAGTTTCACATAGCACTAGCCCCTAACTGCACCTTTTCTGGGGTACTTATTTATAGGCCCCCATGCACAAGCTGCAGGTTCATGGAGGCACTCTCTGACTCCCTAATCAGTTTTGCGATGGAGAAATCCCATATGACTATTTTGGGTGATTTTAATTTTCACTTTGATGAACAAGATACCCCCCACATTAAACGGCTGCAAGGTGATTTAGAAGCGCTACAATTAACGCAACGTGAGACCTCACCCACGCATGAGAAATGACATATACTTCACCTTATTTTTTCTAATGATCCCCAAATCACTGTATTAAAATCTATCCCAGTCCCCTGGTCAGATCATGCTTTAACTATATTTGGCCTACCTAAACCCGCACAGCAGGACAAATCTCAAGCCCAAACGGTTGTAAGGCGAAGTTGGGCTGGATTGGTCCCAGAAACCTGGCAGACGCTCCTAATGCACAACACTACAACATGTGCTGGTAATATAGAAGAGAAATATCAGCAATGGGAAGACTGGATTACCCAGTCGGCTGACATGTGTGCCCCCATGAGAACTATTAATAATAAAACATACCTTAGAAGAGCACCATGGTACAATGAACGGCTTTTGAAATTGATGACTCAATGTAAGAAACTGGAGAGACTCTAGAGAAAGAATTATGTTCCTGCTTTAAAATCCAAATACAAGCTGTTAATTAGGGCCTATCATAATGATATGAAGAGTGTCCAAGCTAAATTCTATGAAGAAAAAATCTCTCAATCAGCTAATTCCTCAAGGGAACTATTTAGAGTGGTTAAAACACTAACTAGAGGGGGCATGGCCAACTGCTGAGAAAGGAGGACGTGAGTTCAGAGAGCTCCGTTCCGAAACCCCGACACTTGCCACATAATACTGACTTAAACTGGACCTCAAGACCCAAAAAGAAAAAATACTGGGAGCGGAATGTTTCTACCAACGATGGATCCGTACCGGAGGGCCTGGCTCAGGTGAAAACTATACTTTAAGCTGCCATTTTAGCCCACACAGGGAAGGCAAGGAGACGGTGGGAGGAGCCACTGGCTACCACGGAGGGAACTGATCGGTCTCAACGCTGCTGTTTAAAAAAAAAAAATTATTGTCCTTCCTCATTTGTAATTTAGCAATTTTAAATAAGAGATGTAAAAAGGAAAATTCACAGGAAGTAAGGATTATATATTTCCGGCTTTTTGCACCAATGTGTGAGGGATTCCGATCACTCCTTTACGGAGGGGATGGATTTAGCATCTCGGACCCTCCATTGGTCTAGCCATATACCCCTTTCTTTTTTTTTCTCCATTTTCTTTCTCCATTATAACAGGACAAACTGAATTACCGTTCCAGGACTATCAGTCCAAACCACCTTGAACATTCCTGGCCTGTATTGCTACCACATAATCATAGGACTGAATTAACAGATGAAAAAGAACAAAAATAATGGAGAAAGGGACAAAAAACAACAAAACCCACAAAGATAAAATAAAATAACTATACTTAAGGCAGTATTTTTTTTTTTTTTTACGTTTGCCTGCTCATACACCAAGCATCCCAGACATTCCAAAATTTTGTTTTTTTGTAATGCATATCGCTCTGTCCAATGTTGCAAATCTATGTATCGAGTTGAGCCATTTACATCCTCTACAGGGGGAACCGGTAAAATCCATTTAATGCACAATTCTCTGCGCGCCAATAAAATTAGCAAAAACATAAGGATGTTAAAATAAAAATAACCTGCGACAGACTCACCTTAATTTCATGCCCCATAATACTGGAAATCGTTTCCCCTACTTTCTCCCCAAAAGTTTGGATGGAAGGACACCGCCAGAACATATGTGCTTCGATCCATCTACTTCCCCGCACTTTAGGCACTTCACAACTTTAATGCCCATTTTAGATAACCTTTGCGGGGTCCAGTATGCCTTGTGGATAGTAAATAGATGATTTTTTCTTAGAGGTGCAGACTTTACACCTTGCCATAAAAAAGTAAGAGATACTTGCCATAAAGTGTCTAGATCGTAGCTCGGCAGTTCCTTCCTCCAGATTGATTTAAACCACGGCTGTGAGTCATCCTGGGGCTGCACTAGCATCCAATACCATTCAGCAATTTATTTTTGGCCCGAAGAAGTAATAGCAAGTTTAGATTAAAAAAAATTGTTACCATTTCTACATCTTCTCAGTGATTTCCCCCATCTGGATAACTGGTAGTATTTAAATTTGGAGACGGCACCTTCAGTAATATCCTCCATCTTTTGCCATGAAATTAACTCCGACCCCTCTAGCAACTCACCCCATCTCTCGATTCCCTTCGCTTGAATTGGTGCGTTCCGGGTGAATTCCATATTGGAGCATAGCAGCTATAATAGGGGATTCGCAATATCACTCTTGTTTGATGCCATACTTTACAAGCTGCCTGCAAGATTTTTAGTTTCACTTGTTTGAAAAATTTCGGGTCTCCAAATTTAAAGAGAAAGAACCTGGATTGGAGCTGGAAACCTGATGTCAATGCCCGGAATAATGGTGTGAAAACAGCAGTGTCACCCTATAGTTGTCTAAAATTTTTTAAGTGAGATGCTCTCTGGTATTGCAGAAGATCTTGGCTGGCGACCCCTCCATTTTCCTATTTTTTCCTGAGTTTTCGCTAGGCTATTCGTGGTCTTTTCTTACCCCAAATAAAACTAGAAAAAGGCCTTGTATCTTGGTTATCCAATTCTTCTTGAACTCCAATGGAATTGAATTGAATAAAAAAGTATATTTGGGTAAAATTGCCATTTTCAAAAGGTTCGACTTTCCCAAGAAGGATAGAGGTAGAGGATCCCATTGTTGTAGTTGTGCCCTAACCTTAGATGTTACTTTATCAAAATTTGTCTTTGGTAGTAATTCAAGCTTCTGAACCACCTCTATCCCCAGATACCTAATACTATGTCGAATCTGATCACACTTATAATGCGTGTTCCATTGCATGACCTCTGTTTTGACTGGATTGACTGCATATCCCGATACCTCCCCAAAACTTTTTATGGTTTCCCAAATAGCTACTATTGAATCTTGCAAATGTGCAGTAAATATCATCAGGTCGTCTGCATAAAGGCCTATTTTCTTAACCCATCCATTACAAGAAAATGGAATATTATCTTTACACTCCCTTAATTTAATGGCGAGCGGCTCTATATACAAATTAAACAGTAAAGGTGAAAGTGAGCACCCCTGCCTGGTGCCCCTATCTATTTTAACCTGGGAGGAAAGAGTACCATTTACCAAGACTCGAGCAGCGGGATTTTTATGCAATGATTTAATTGCTACTAAAAAGTTATGGCCTAAATTAAAGCGCTGAAACACTTCTTGAAGAAAAAGCCAGTTGACCCTATCAAACACTTTAGCTGCGTCACAAGTCATTACCGTTAAAGGCATGGCATTTTCAGTGGACAAATCAATCGTGCCTATTAATTCATGGGTTAAGTCATGCAAATGCCTACCCTTAATAAAACCCTTCTGATCATTGTGAATCAATAGGCTGACCACCCTCTCCAACCTTTTTGTAATTACTTGTGTGTATATTTTGTAGTCTGAATTAAGCAGGGAGATCGGCCTATACGACTCACAAATTTTTGGATCTTTGTTAGGTTTCAATAATATAATTATTGTGGCCAGATCCCAGGATAAGGGGAGATCTTGTTTTGCAATATAAATGCAGTTAATCAAGTCAAAGCAAGAAGGGGGCAAGTTCCTCTTTCATAATGGAATACATTTAGTTCGGGAGGGCATCGGGTCCAGCAGCTTTACCTTTCTTTAAGCTTTTTATAACCCTGTAGATTTCTTCTATTGTGAAAGGAGCCGATAATTCCTCTCTAAGATCGTCACTGAGACACAGGAGATTTATATTTTGAAAAAAAGCTGCTATTTGACCCCTACTTGGATCTAAATCCTCTGTATAAAGATCCTGAATTTTTTTTCAAATGCATGCTTAATCTCCCCGTCTTCAGTGATTCTATTCCCGGTATCTTGACATTTTACTTCTCTTATTATATTCCTGGCTTGGTCTGCTCTTATGTCCCACACTAGAAGTTTACCACAGCCCTCCCCATATTCATGATTTGCATATTTACTTGTCTCCCATGTTTGTTTTATTTTAATTTCCAGATAATCAGCTAGATTATTCTTTGCTTTTGTTAATTCCAATTCCGTGGTTAAGTTATGAGTAGATCCTATGTTCCCCTGCACCTGCTTTATTGCATCTTCTAATGTCTGAAATTCTACCTTATCCTTTTTCTTATGATATGCATTGATACCGACATGTGTCCCTCTAATATATGCTTTGTACGCATCCCATACCTTATCTAAGGGGGCAGTATTCAAGTTAAAGAGAAAGAATTTGTTTGTAATATATTTCAATCTATCTATTGTTGAGGTGTCTAAAATTAGAGATCGATTTAAAGTCCACCGTCTTTCAGCTGTTTTATTCCTCATCTCAAATTGTAATGAAACTGCCGAATGATCAGATAGATGTTCTGGGAAATGTACCACATTTCTAATATGTTCACTAATCGAAGCTGACACTAAAAAGAAATCAATTCTAGACCTATGGCCATGTTTTTTGTTATGAAATGTATATTTTCCTGCTTCTAACCCCACCTTAGAGTTCTTTAGAGACCAAATATCCACGAGTCCTAAGTCTTGGATTATTTGTTTTGTTGTTGATCTCATTTGTGGTACTGCTAATTATATTAGATGTTGTATCCTGTGCTGCATTCAAGGGGATGTTAAAATCACCTCCCAAGATAATGGGCTCATTTACCTCAATTAGATATAGAAATAGTGTTTTTAGAGGAGCTGGTTCGCCCAAATTTGGGCCATAATAGCCTACCAATGCAAGCCAAACGCCCTGAACCTTAACCTTTGCTATTACCCATCTACCAGATGGGTCCACCTGAGTTTCTCCTAATGTACTCTGACAGGCTTTTTTGACCAAAATTGCATCTCCTTTTACTGTTACTGTTTGAGAGGTGCATATACAGTAATCTGTCCATGTCTGATGTTTTAAGATTTCTAGCCATTATTCTTTTACAAGATGTGACTCTTGAATGAATATAATGTCCGAGTCGCACAGCTTCAGATACTCTAACATTTTTTGTCTTTTGAGGGGACCCTTAAACCATTAACATTCCATGTTATAATTTTTAGACATACTATACTTAGTTAAAACTGCCATTCCAGTAAATAATACTCCTGTATTTTTTACGTTTTAAATTGATACCTGTGACCCACCCCTCCCTCCCTGGGTAACCCTCCCAAATTTCTTGAGGTATAATAATACACCTCTATTTGATGCAGGAAACCTAATATTTGCTGTGGCACCAAGATCTCTAAGTTCCTGAATGAATTTGACAAACTCCCATTGCCGGTCCAAAGTCGTACGGGATATATCTGACCTTATACAAAACGAACAGTCGTTCTTCTAATAGGACCCTGCTTTTAATGCTCCTGAAAGGATCTTTTCCTTCAGTGTATATGTTTTAAAATTTACCAGAATTCTTCTGGCTGTCTTCCTTTCGGTACGTGCTACAAAGGGATCCCGATGAACTCTCTGTATGTCTTCCTCCAATGAAGCTTGATCAAGATTTCTGTTCTGCTCCATTATAAGAGTAACTACAAAAGCCTTTATATCTTCCCCCTCAGAGACCTCTGGGACATTTAAGTTTCTAAGGTTATTGCGTCTCGCATTGTTTTCGATATCGTAATTTCCTGTTGGTTACCCACCACCTTCGCCGCGAGCTGCCCATACGCATGTTCCATAGCGCCTACTCGTTCTAATAGGCCATTTATCTTCTCTTCCATTGACTCACACTGCCCCTGAATTTTTTGCTGGTTACTTTCAGACGTGACAAACATCTGTCTTATCTCAGATAACATTGTCGTCATTAACTTCTCCAAATCTTGTGGGTTCGAGTGTACTGGCTGTACTGACAATGATCCTGATTCCACTGACCTGTCTGAATGTACTAAGGGGGATTGTAAAGGTTGTAAATATATTAGGCTCTGAACAATTGTAGGGTTTACGCTGACCGAACAAGAATCTGGAGCATTTTCCTGATCCATATCTGCTAATAGCTCAAAACTGTTTCTTGTGGGAATTTGGAGCGAAAAGTCCTCCTGAGAGCCTGTAAACGCAACCGGATCCATATTCTTCACTAATTCTTGCCTTTGCAATATAACGTTACAAGAGTTTGGTGGATCTGGGTTAATTTTTATATTAATTACTGTTTCGTGATTTTGTGCCTTGAAATATGAGCGCAGAGAGAGTGTAATTTATACTTTTACTTTCTTGGGCTTCCCTTTCTCTTTTTCTTTTCCTTTTCCTTTCTCTATAGAGCTTTTGAGGGGGTGTTGCCCTTTGTTCAAGCCTTGATTGTGCCTCTCCTGTTACTGATTCCAATTCAAAAGCAGGAGTAGGTAACTTATCCAAACATGGATCCGTTGGTATTGTAGGTGAAATCACTTAAACTCTTGGTCTTAGATTTACTGTGCTTACTGTGAGGTCTTCCTCACCCCAAACCCCTCTACTCCTTAATGTATATCTAGTTATTTCCCGCTCTTAGGCTTCTCCTGCACCCTCTCTTTTGCTCTTTTTTACCTTTTTTCCCGGGGTTTTCTTAGAAATTACAATCCCCCTCCCTGCAGCACCCTCCTTCACAGCTTCCGGCTCTTGCCTCCTTACCGGGGGCATCAATGTAGGTTCCCCTCTCGCATTCTCGGAGTCCTGTTTCTTTAAATTGGCAGTTAGTACAGAATCCCTTACATTAATTTTCCCAGATGATTTTTTTACCCCCTTGTAACCTTGTGGCAGCAATCCCCCTATGTGGGAGTCCGACTCTCGCTGCCGCGTGACGGCTCCTTCAGAGCCGCCCAGCTGCTTCCGTCCAAATGCCCCCCAGCGTCTCTGTAGCATATCCGCGGAAGGAAAACGCCGAAAGCAAGCCGCCAAGTAAGCCGCCAAGTAAGTTTTCCTTGGACCGATCGAAACTTCTCCAAAGATGCCACAAAATTTCAAAAAAAGGATCCCAAGACCCTATTTCCAAAGATTTCCAGGTGCGAACCACAGCTCTAAAATACACCCGTCCATCAATCTTGCAGTAGAGCTCGCGACCGTTACGGACTAGCGGCCGCCATGTTCCCCTCTTGCCGGAATGTGCGGCCTCAACGCTGCTGATACAAGCACTACAACCCCCTGCTTTTCATGGGCACTGGGAGCTGACTAGGACTTCAACAGCTACTCATGGAGTGCGAGCCTCTGGACGGGGGTGGCGGCTAGCGGGCTTAGCGAGGTATGGATAAAGATATCGCTTTAGACACAAGATGGTGGAGGGCGGTGACTGCCGGGAATAGCCGGTGGCCAGATAGCGGGAGACAGATACTGCGCAAGAGGAGTGTTGGTGTTCCCTGCTGCTATTGGCCCTACAGCGAGGTAGAAACGACTGGCCTTGCAAGCAAAAGCGGAATATTGTCGGACAAGGAAGACATTCGCTGGAGCCCAGCATATAGCAGATACGTCATGGCGCTGGAGGCCATACTAGTTACGGAGAACCTGTGCAGAGAAATTGCGGGGCCCAGTGACTACCGCTGCGGACGTCCCAGAGGCCGAGGGTGGATGGGATCGTGGGAAGGACCCCGTGGCGCTGCACAGGAGTTGTGATCAGCGGTACACTTAATCAAGGGACTGTGAACACCGTCGGGGGCAGGACTGATGACACCGGCGCCCCCTGTGCGGTACGGACACTGAGAAGCTTGCATACGGCTCTTCCGCGTTACCGGGGGGCTCTCAACTACCTTCTGTGCTGGCGGAGACAGGTGCCATGTGATTGAAGAATACCTGGTACTGGGCTGCTGGCCAGAGACAGAGGCTGGAACAGCGCAGCACCGTAGAGAGACAAAGGTACTGGCATATGTTACCTAGTGTATAACTGAGCTTTCAAAACTGTATTTGCACTGAGGGCAACTGCACCTGAAGTGTATCCTGTGAGTGGGCTGCTGGAGACTTATTGAGGTGTGAGGCAAGTGGATTCCGGAAGTGGATCCTTCATTGCTGGTGCTAGGGATTACCCGACAACGAAGAGTCCACACTGTAGAAGAGGAGTGCGCTGCAGGGTCCCACCCCACTGAACATACTGGAGCAGAGGAGTGTGCATGGCCGCCGAGGCGCTATGGGGCACCCTAGAACCAAGCAACCTGACCCAGCGACTAATGATGACACGCACCCCACATCAGGTGGTGAACTCTCGAACAATCCTGATGATGACGTGGTGCCACTCACGGGGACTGATCAACATGCAGCCACATTGGACTTAATTTTAAAAGAAATAAGGGATTCACGTGTAGCAATTGAAACACAGATAGGGACGCTATCTACTAATTTCAACCTGTTGCAAGCGGACCATAAGAAACTGGCGGATAGAGTGAAGTCAAATAAACTGGCATTGGATGATCTGATACCGCCACAAACTATGCATACCTCTCAACTCGAACACTTCCAACGTCAATTAAAGGGATTACAAGACAGGGTGGATGACGCAGAAGGGAGATCCAGACGCAATAATGTTTGAATTCTTGGAATTCCGGAACACAGTGAGGGGTCTAACCATACCCAGTTTGTGGAAAAATGGCTTCAAGACCATGTGGCGAAGGAAGGTTTAATGGATCTATACAGTGTGGAAAGAGCTCACCGGGTGCCGCCTAGACCACCTCAGCCGGGAGCGCCACCAAGCCCGCTGATAGCACGCATCCTGAATTATAAAGACCGCAACACAATCTTAGGAGCTGCAAGAAAGAACGCCCCTATTCCCTTTGAGAACAAAACGATCTCCCTGTATCCGGATTTCACCCTGGCGGTGCAGAAGGCAAGAGCCACTTTTCGGGAGGTTAAGCGACACTTGAGAGCATGCAATTTGAAATATGCCTTGCTTTTTCCGGCCCGTCTAAAAGTTATTTGCTGACAAAAATCCATTTTTTTTTTATAACCCTGCAGAGGTAGCAGACTGGTTGGAGATAACATTCACACCGACGACCTCGCAGACCTCGCTTCCATCAGGACAAATGCGACGACCTCTTATGCAATGGGAAGCCGCGGACAGCACGGCAGAGTATTGAAGCTACCAACGCAAGTCCATCTCTGGAACAGATCACGAACAGTCAAAAAGACGCTCTTTTGATGGTGATGGCACTGGCTGCACAAAATGCCCAGACAGCGGTGATTTCCACTCAATCCTCAGATGCGGCTACAGTCTGTTCTGACTACGAGACTAGTATAACATTGTTCCCATCGATCACCGCACAGACTGCAAGCTAATACTAGCATTGTAACTAGGGGTGGGCGGAATTTGCGAAATAGCCTTTCGCATAATTTCGCGAAACGGCAAAAAATCTCTGCGAACACGTGAAATTTCGCAAGCTCGCGGAGATTTTGGGCTGCTTAATGCGTTACTGAATTTGAACTTCAACTCAGGCACCTGCTTTATTTATATCTGTAAGTGCTTCCTGTTGAGGTTTAATTTTTGTGACAGGAGCATCGTGCCAGAATGAATCCTGCCCTGCATATTTACCCAGAAAAATGCCACCGTTTTGTGCAATACCTCTACTCAACGGGAGTACTTTCTACTGGCTAATCAGTAAGTGCTACCTCGTTGGGTGGATATATATTGCTTTTCCTACACTACAGCTGAGTAAAGGGCCAGAAGAGTTCTCTCCCGTGACCATGTGTGTCTGTAACATTGCCACCACGCCGACGGGCGCCGGGGTCCCTTGAGTGAGCTGTCCAACAAAGTGGGGGAAAGTGCAGGAAGACGTTGCACACCGCTGGTGTGTGGGCCGGGGCCAAGCAGGCAGGGCTTCTATGCAGTTCACATGCCCCTTGTTTATAAAGGGTCAGAGACGGATCAGAGCAGCAGATGAGGAGAAAGAATCTCCTAGTCACAGGAACTAAACGGGAATTGCTCTCGAGAAAGTCATGGATGCTCAGAGCTCCATCAAGGAAAACAGCAAATTTTTGACGGTAGATATGGGGAGAAAAGCACACCTGCCCAGCCTCGACCTAGCTCACGAATGTTTTTGGCTGATTAATGCGTTACTGAATTTGAACTTCAACTCGGGCACCTGCTTTATTTATATCTGTAAGTGCTTCCTGTGCTTCTGGATCATGGAAGTTTCGACATTTTCACATTCCGCGCGGAATGCGACAATGCCGAAATTTCGCAAGTTCCGTGAGCAGAACGGACTTTGCCGCACACCCTTAATTGTAACACAGGGCTTGCCGGGATTGGTAACGTATATATGTAACTATGTAATATGTTTTAAGCTGATTGAAATTTCTGGAAGGTCTAGTTGGTAATAGCTGTAAAGGGGGAATGTATTGACATACTAAGTTCATTCTTATTGTGTACAGAGTAATGTCTGTTTGGAGCGGGGCAGTTGATGCCTCCCCCCCCTTAGCGACTGAACTATGGTATTTCTTGTTTAAGGTTCAAGTTGAACTTTTCTTTCAAGTTTGGTCCTCTGTTGTTATCCGGGGGAACCTAGTATTGGGGAGTTTAGTTAGTTTTGCATGCTCGGCTTCCCACATACGACACCTAATAGTCGTAGTAGTTCACATGCTCTACAGCAAAAGTATTTCCTGACTTCAGATGGCGTCACTTAAAAAATATGCATACAGCACCTGGAATGTACGGGGAATGGGGTCGGTCCACAAGAGAAACTGAATACTAGCGCAACTGAACAGGAGGAAAATTAACATAGCATTCCTACAGGAAACTCACCTCAATCACGATGAAGCGCTTAAGCAACAGCGGAAATGGAGAGGACAATTATTTTTCACGTCCTATTCAGCTTTCGCACGAGGGGCAGCAATCTGGGTTAGAAATAATACCCCCTTTAGACTGCTGGAGCAAAGATTAGACATAAATGGCAGATATGTATTGATCCACGGCTTCTTGGATGGGGCGCACATAGTTCTTGGCAGTATATAGGCCACGAACACGGATGAAGATAGATATTTGGAAACCCTTAGTGTAGCATTTGCGGACTGGACTGGTTATCCTTGGGTGGTGGGCGGTGATTTCAACGCAGTATTAGATCTCGATCTGGACAGGTTGCATCCTCCATTACATGCAACTGAATGTAAAAAACAAGCAGAAGCGCTTAGGGGATGGGCAGAGGGGTGGGAACTGAAAGATACTTGGCGACTGATGAACCCGATCCATAAGGAATATTCCTTTTATTCCCCACCACACAGGTTACATACTCGCATAGATAGAATTTTTTGTTCCGGGACTCTAATTGGTTTTATTAGCAACGTGCTACACATGGGTAAGACATTATCGGATCATAACCCAGTGGAGTTAACGCTCCAATGGGGCAAAATCCCGACCCAGATACCGACCTGGAAGCTACAGCCCCTATTACTGGAAGACCAAGTCTTCCGTAGCACACTATCTTCTGCTATTGTTAATTACTTCTTCGAAAACAAAGGGACTGCTAGTACGCGTCAGTTGGAATGGGACGCTTTCAAACAGTTATTTATTATTTATTTATTTATTATTTGGAGTTTTTATATAGCGCATAGTTACCCTAGGGCATCCCAGCGCAGTTATAAGAGGAGTAGCGATTAGCACGAAGGCGGGAGCTCGGCTCGCCCTTATTGAGCGGATCAAGGAGATTGAAGGTAGACTGAATACATTAGAAAGGGAAGCTGCGAGAACAGATGAGCAACAGACACAGTTACAGGAGGCCAAAATAAAATACGCAGAGCTTCTGCAGGAACTGCTCATAGTGGACTATCGCCTTTATACGCAGAAACAACACACCCAGGCGGATAGCCTGCTCTACCCCTACTAGAAAAACTGGTTAAAAATGCTCCCCCGACATCCCATATCTTGGAGATTTCGGACTAGGGAGGGTAATTTAGTTAGCACTCAAATGGAAATTAATATTGCATTTAAAAGCTATTATGAACATTTATACAGACAACCAGTAGGTCATAGTGATACAGACTATGAGCCCTTCTTTGACAGTTTGAAAATTCTACATCTAATACGGCAACACAGTAAAGAACTGGCGCAACTGGTGACTAGTATAGAAATCAGACAGGCGATTAAGCCTCTAACGCGCAATAAAACCCCTGGAAATGATTGCCTCCCTATTGAATTTTATGCTGCATATGCTGATCTGCTGGTACCTCATTTACAGTGCCTATACCAAGCGTCACTGGAAACGGGTATGCTTCCCTCCACTACATTGCAAGCGACCGTGGTTTCACTTCTGAAGCCCGGACGAGACGGCTCCGACATGTCGGGCTATAGGCCTTTATAGCTACTAAATTCGGACTATGAAATATTGAGTAAATTATTAGCCACCAGTCTTTGTCAATTTATCCCACAACTGATACATACAGATCAATGCGGAATTGTACCAGGCAGGGGCATGACGCTTAACATTCAACGATTACACCAAATCATGACCGGTATACCTGACACGGAAAAAATGAAGGGTTGCATTTCTCTTGATCTACGACAGGCATTTGACTCGCTGCATTGGGACTACATGTTCTAGGCCCTCTCTAGGTTTAGTATACCAGTCGAATATGTGAACTGTGTGCGTTTACTCTACATGAATCCCACGGTGCGAGCACGTACAGAACAGCATATTTTGCAGCAGTACAGTATAACTAGTGGTACGAGGCCGGGCTGCCCACTATCGCCGTTATTGTTTATCCTGGTGCTGGAACCCCTTCTGCATAGACTCCGGTCCCTAATGGGACAAAAGGGAATACAGAGGGACCATACGACGCATATTGTTTCTGCATGTTCAGGCAACCTCATCCTATATATCAATGATATGGATGTGGATTTTGAACCTCTGCCCTCAACTTTTGCTCTTTTACAGGAGTCAACTGGCCTCTCGATAAATGCCATTTTTTTACTGACCACACACGTAATGGACAGTTAAGCTTCGTGCAGTGGAAATTTAACATAGCGCGTGATCACTTTCGGTATTTGGGAATCCAGATTTACCGAGAAACGACGGATGTGTTAGACAGCAACCTAACGCGTGCAGTAACTGCTCTCAAGACCCAAATTAAGTTTTGGACCTCGATGCCTATATCGATGGCAGGGCGGGTTGCCATAACTAAGATGGTGCTGCTCTCGAGATTGCTTTACTATTTCACCAATTTGCCTATACTTGTGCCAGCAGGGGTTTTTAAATTGTTGAATTCCTTAGTGATAGACTTGATTTGGGGCAAGGGACGCAGACGTATTGGACTAACAAAACTACAACTGAGTACAAAACAGGGGGGACTGGGGGCACCAGATTTGAAAGCATACTGTTATGGTAGCCAATTGCAGTGGCTGGCGTACTGGGTGGCGGGTCGCAACTTACAAGAACTAGATATGTCACGCCGGGAGTGGGAACGCGGAGACATACATAGACTCTTACTGCCCAGGACCAAGATCCCAACATCGACACCCCATCTGTTAAGAATAGCAATAATATATTGGAGAAGCGCCCTGAGATATACAAAACGAATACCACCGTATGCTCCTACCATTCCGCTGCTAGGGAGCCCTACACAATCGGGTGTAGTTACTAGCCGACAACTATTGGCCTGGACAGACACAGGGATTACTACAATTGGGGCGTTCTTCTCAGAGGGTACTCTAATGTCACATGATACCTTTGTACGAGAGCATGGAGTGCCGGATAGACTGCTCCTATTACACGCTAGCATCTATAGATTTATTCGGGACACTTGGGCTCCAGGGGGTAGTGAACCAGATACACATGCGCTACTCACTATGCAATACCTAATGGGAAACTGGGCACATCTGACAAAGTGGATATATCAGGGGATCCGTACAGTAGCAACGGTATCGTTGCAGCCGCTCCGTGATAAATGGGATAGAGATGTGGGTCGCACACTTACAGATAAGGAATGGGACATCATACTGGGGCATCCAAAAAAGTGTGTCGTAATCCCAAATTTAAATTCATCCAGATGATGCTAGTGCAAAGAGCTTATCTGACCTCACGTAGACTGAGAACAATGTTCCCGGGTATGGGGGATGGGTGCCCGCGCTGCCATTCCGCTGACGCGGGACTACTACACATGATATGGGATTGCCCGAGACTAGGGCACTACTGGGCGTTTGTGTGTCAAATATTGAAAGATATCGCCCCGTGCGTAGCAATGAATCAATTGAATACTGTATACTGGGATTGGGGCCGCGGGGAAAAAAGGGTAGCCCTCTTCATAAATTCGCTAATCTTGCGCTACTATTAGCCAAAAGAAATATTACAACACAATGGAAAGCCACCAGGGCGCCATCTTTGCAGTAATGGCATGCGGAAATGGTCAGGTGGGGTAAAGCGGAGGTCGCTGAATTGCAAAGAGAAGAACACAGGGGATTACGGAAAACACCGATATCTATGGATTGGAATGCATTGATGGAGGAATATGCTGCGATTGACATACAATCGTACTTAGGAGATATAGTTGCATCTACCCAAACCCCAGAATGACGCTTGTCATCGCAAATAAGTACGATATCAGCAGTATTTATTACAGTGCAAAATAGGTGGAAGACAGGCTTGCACATGGAGAGACTATGAATATGGATACATGGTATGAGCGTGGGCACCTATGGATACTGGGAAGTGTTTACCGGGCATGTGGGATGAAGGATGGCGGGAGGAGTTTGTTATAGTAAGTTAGATGTAAAATGTATTTAATAGACTTTGCTTGAATTTAAAATGACATATGCTGGTTGATTTCTGAAGGTTGAACATGGGTAATGCTGTCGTATACTGGAATGTAGAAATGAACCTTACCTATTGGGCACAAGAAGCAATGCAATGTTACTAAAAGTATATTAGAGGTTATCAAGGATAATACCAAGACATTCTGTCTAAGTGAAGAAACTGTATGATGTGTTGCGTGACTACAATGTAACGATGAAAGGCCTTCGTTTCCATGTGATAGTGTTGTTTAAAATCAATAAAATATGTTTTAAAAAAAAAAAAACATTAAACAAGTGCTGTGGAAGCCAGTGTGTATGGCTGTAGTGTGTTAAATAATGTAAGCACAAATTTGTACACCCTTTGTTAGAATACGTTAGCCACTGGTTTTTACCAGAGCTTGTATTTATGTTATTACAATAAACCCGCACTTGGCCCACTCCAACTCGTATAAATCTCACATCTACCTTTATGAATAAACTTACATCTCCCAAAAAAAGAAAAAGAAAAAAACGCTAACTAACCCCCATGAAAATACGAAACCCTCCCGGTCTCAGTCGAACGGTGTAATGACATAGCTACTTTTTTCCATAAAAAAGTAATAGTAATATACAATCAATTTCCAACGGATAGGGACTCTGATTCTGATATAGGCACAGAGGTGAAAGGACCCATATCCTCTCCAAAATTAGCTTATTTCCCCAGACTTGAGGAAGAAGATGTTCGTCATTTAATTAAAGCTACTAAATCTAGATCACCTATTGATCCAGCCCCTCCGCAGATTCTAGCTAAAGCATCGGAGACCATTTTACCCTCCATAACGGAAATGCGTAATCTATCATTAGATAAAGCTTTGGTCCCAAAACCCTGGAAGCATGCGATCATTAGGCCTTTACAAAAAAAAAGCGAACCTGGACCCCACTGTTTTTAGCAATCTACGCCCTATCTCACTTTTGCCATTCATCAGCAAACTTCTAGAGAAGCATGTAAAAAATACCTTGACTAATTTCCTGGAAACTAATGACATATTGCATCCCACTGGATTTCCGAGCTTCCTATAGTACAGAATCAGCACTATTAGTGGTCACAGAGGAGTTAAAGGCACTACTGGATGAGGGTGGATCTGCTGCCATCCTTTTATTGGACCTCAGTGCAACATTTGACACCGTAGATCATACCACTTTAATGGGGAGACTAAGGGAAATAGGAGTCCATGGCCTTGTCATGGACTGGTTGGCCTCTTTTTTGGAAGACAGATCCTTCCAAGTGATGGAAGGGGACTGTTTTTCAGATCGCTTCCCAATTACATGTGTTGTCCCACAGGGATCTTCCCTTAGTCCCACCCTATTTAACATTTATGTACAACAGCTGGCTAATATAGCACAGGAATCTGGTATCTCAGTGGTTTCATATGCTGACGACACACAGCTGACAGTCTCCCTAACAGATAACGCAAACCAGCAGCTGAGTCACTGTCTGGAGAGAGAGGTAAATTGGATGGCTAATAGCCATCTGAAGTTAAATGGTGAAAAAACAGAGATTATGTTACTAGGAAAAACTACTATCCAGGCAACCCGACACAGTGGCCCCATTACATGGGAAACCCACCTATCCCCAAACCAGTTATAAAAAAATTGGGGGTTTGGATGGAGAACTCACTCACGATGGATTGCCATTCCAGGAAATTATCAGCAATATGTTTTTCTCTGCTAGTCTCTTATAATCTCGTGCTTGGATTACGGCAACTCACTTTACATGGGCGCGCCTAAATATGTGACGAAGAGACTCCAGGTAGTACAAAATGCGGCAGCAAGACTCCTTCTAAAAGTTCCCAAATGCACTTCTATTAAAGAAGCACTGAAACAGCTACACTGGCTCCCTACTGGGACAAGAATAATGTTTAAGTCCCTTTGCCTGGCATATAGGGCCGTTAACAAAAAGGGCTCAATAAAACTTAGACAACTGATGTCCAGGTATAACCTGACCAGGCATCTAAGATCAGCCCAGCAACAGCTTCTTAGGACATCTAGAGCCAAAAGAGCTAGGTGGGGGGGGGCAGATCATTTGCCCATCTGGTACCAAAGATGTGGAATCCACTTCCCCTGTAGACGACATATGGATAGAGCTTTGTAAACAGTACTCTTTAGCGCTGGGAAGCCTTTGGGCAGCCATACACTTTACAAATTCCTTACCATAACATAGTGTGAGGGCTATTCCCCATATAAAAAACGTGATTGTATGCAAGGAGTTCAAATAAGGAGAGTGAGCAACACAACTATTTTGAATTACGAGAATTAATGCCTGTTTAACATTTGAGAAAACAGTGACAGGCACACAATATGTGCTTTTAAGATTAAATATAATAGATATATATATATATATATATATATATATATATATATATATATATTCACTGAAAAAATCATAGGTTTCACACATGTTATAGTTAGCTGGACATTTCACTCGTAAAAAACCAATGAAATTCCCCCGTTATAGTTAGTTCAGCTAACTATAACTCGCGCACCCGCAATCCACTGCTGATGATGTCACATATTACATCACTCATGACATGGTCAGTGACATCACTCATGACATCACTGATGACATCTCAAATGACATCACTGATGACATCACTGATGACATCATCCATTGAGTATGTGTTTCTGAACAATTTTAATATGTTTAATATATATAGGGAAAGGCCTGTTGAAGAATGAGTGGGTGTACAAGTGTGTAAATGGATGATTTTCTGTGGTGCGTAACTAACTCTATAAGTGAGTCATTAAATGCATCTTACTGCAGACTAGTGACTAAACTGTGTAAATGTCTGTATGTTTCTGTATGTTGGTGTATAAGTGGCTGCATGGTTTTGTGAATACCTATATGAGTGTCTATATGAGTTATTGATTGCTTGTCTCAGTATCTGTATGGGTTCCTGAGTGTTTGTGTGGGTAGGGTGTGTGTGACTCTATGCATAGATGTGTGAGTGGGTGATTCTATGGGTGCATGGTTTTAAGAGTGCATCTGTGATGGACTGTATGGTTGAGTGAGTGTATGTGTGGGTGTGTTAGGGATTGAATGTATATCTCAGTGGTACATTAGTGACTAACTACATATGTGAAAGGCAGCATATATGCGTGTAAGAGTATATAAGTGGGTAGATGTGAGAGTGTGTGATTGTGAGAGTGATTGTATGGATGAGTGTGTGCTTGTATCAATGATTCTATAAGAGCGTAAGAATGTGGTACTATTTTTATGATTAAGTGAACTTGAGTGTGTATAACCGCATAGGTGAGTAAATGGGAGTGTAATTATTTGCATGACTGACTAGGTGTGAGAGTACCTCTATGGATGATTGGTGGAGTGTGAGTGTCTATATAGGTGTATAAATGCATATGAAAGTCTTGTATGGAGTGACTGTAAGTATGAGTGACTGTACAGGTGAATGAGTGGAGGTGCATGTAGACCTAACAGTTAATAAGTGGGTATATAGTTATTGGTATTGGAGTATGTATGGTTTTGAGAATGGAACTCTGAAATTTTGAGTTGGTGTATCAAAGGTTATATTAGGGTGTGAGAAGATGTGGTAATTTATCACATGGATGACGTTATCAGTGATGTCATTTGAGATGTCATCAGTGATGTCATGAGTGATGTCACTGACCATGTCATGAGTGATGTAATATGTGACGTCATCAGCAGTGGATTGCGGGCGTGCGAGTTACAGTTAGCTGAACTAACTATAACGGGGGAATTTCATTGTTTTTTTACGAGTGAAATGTCCAGCTAACTATAACATGTGTGAAACCTATGTTTTTTTCAGTGAATTTGCAAGGTTTTTTAAATGCTAATTCCTAACTATAACGTGTGTGAAACCTATGGTTTTTTCAGTGAATTTGCAAGGTTTTTTAAATGCTAATTCCTAACTATAGCGTGTGTGAAACCTATAGTTTTTTTTTTAGTGAATTTCAAATGTTTTTTAAATGCTAATTCCTAACTATAACGTGTGTGAAACCTATGGTTTTTTAAGTGAATTTGCAAGGTTTTTTAAATGCTAATTTATGAATGTATTATTATAATTTTTAAATATTTATTTTACAATAAGCTACCTATATATAGTTATAGATTAACTTTATCCTGTAATATGGAATGGCTCAGTATTTTTTTTTAAAATTTGGATAGAGTTGAACAGCATAGTTAATATCTTCTATAAACTTATAAACACTTTTAAAACATTTTTTTATTTTTTTAAGGGTTTTTGTCCAAGCGTGCACGGTGCGCGCACGGTGCGTGCACGGTGAAAGCATGCGTACGTGCTCCGTGTGCGCATGCGTACGTGCTCCACGTGCGCATGCGTACTTCGTGCGTGCTCCGTACGCGCATGCGCGCGTGCTCCGTGCGCGTACGCGCATGCGCACGTGCTCCGTGCGCATACGCGCATGAGCGCTTTCTCCGTGATTTAGAAACAACACTTTTCATTGGTTTATAGTAGTTTCAGGTCATGTGATTAAGAAACAACACTTTTCATTGGTTTATAGTAGTTTCAGTTCCAGAAACTTCCAACACCACACCCACTCCCCTCATTATTAATTCTGATTCCCTGGGAGAAGGAGCTGAGCAGCTTTTCCAGTACTCCAGTACTTGAGAATGGCAGAGCAGCAGTCAGCTTCTGGGAGTGAGCAGGAGACCCTTGTGAGACAGAGACAGAGGAAACAGAAAGACTCTTTTATATGGCAATTTTTTACATTTCCAGAGGGGCAGAAGAAGGTGAATGCTCCAAAAGTCACCTGCACTCTTTGTGATCGTTTCTTATCAAGAGGAGATCCTAAAAAGAAATACTCTTTTAGTATCTTCACTATGATCATGCACATTAGAGATGTACATCCTGTGGCTTATGCTCGAGCTGCTAGAGAAAACCCTCCAGCAGCTCAGCCGAGCACATCCGCAGGAGCTCAGCCGAGCACATCATCGGCAGCTCAGCTGAACACTTCATCTGCGGCGGCAGCTTCACCTGCTTCTGTTCCTCTGGATATACACCCTCTGTTTAGGAGGGTGCATATATGGTGCAATGCTCTTCTCTCTTATGGGGACACCAGCATTCCCCTAATAGAGAGCAAGATACAGCAGCACACGTGCGGCACCCTATAATTCTTGCCATTTTTCTGTTCCTCTGTCCCTCTATTAATACAATGGCTCTTTTTAGAGCCACCTAACATCTAAACACTTAAAATTGATTTTTAATTCTATTTTGTTTATTTTTTTTCCGCTGTGCGCGCACCATGTGCGCCCCTCGCAATTTTTTTTAAAAAAATTAAATGTTTTTTTCACCCTTCATGGTCCTTCAGGGACCCCCTGACAAAAGCTAGGGGGTCAGCAACTCTGTACCCTGCCCCCTTTTCACGTTCTCCACCTTTCTTTTTCACTGTCACACACAAAATGGCGGACAACACTTCCTGATTTCGACCGATTTGAATGTTGACTGACATGTAACCACCAATCAGAATTACGCTCGCGCACGGCACCGTGCGCGCACGGGGCGCGGCTATAGATATTTATGTACTTTTAACTGCAATTTTCTCAGGAACTACTGAACAGATTGACACCATATATGCAAAAGGCACATTCCTGACCTGAGGACTACATCTTTGCCAAATTTCAAGTAATTCTGTTCAGCCGTTCGGGCTGTACCTTCGACTAAAGGTCCTACGGGAAAATGCATGGGGAAAAGGTGTTTTGGGACCCCCCTTTTTTCTCAGCCCCCGCTTGACGAATCACCCCGAGACTTCCAGGGTAGGAACTGAGCGGAGCGCCCCATTAGTTTTGAAAATTTCGCGAGGATCTGTCAACCGGCGCCAAAGTTATTCAAAATAGAATTTTCAGATTTCATATGGAAACACGGTCCTAACTATAACTATCTACTGGCGACCGCCAGTAGATAATATATATATATATATATATATATATATATATATATATATATATATATATATATATATATATATATATTATCTACTGTCGCCAGTAGATAGTTATAGTTAGGACCTATTTGTCATAGGAAATCCGCAACATTCTATTCCCAATAAGTCGGGCGCCGGTTGACGAATCTTCGCGATATTTTCCAAACTTTTGGGCCAGCTCCGCTCCCCTCCTACCCTGAAAGTTTTGTGGTGATTCGTCAAGCGGGGGCCGAGATAAAAGGGGGGTCCCAAAACGCGTTCTCCCCATGCAATTTCCCATAGGATCTGTTGTCGCAGCGACAGCCCGAACCGCTGAACGGAATGACACCAAATTTGGCAAAGAGGTAGTCCTTAGTTCAGACTGGTGCCTTTTGCATAAATGGTGTGAATCTGTTCAGTAGTTCCTGAGAAAATTAGAGTTAAAAGTCCATATATATCTATGGCCTCGGAGGATCCGCGCACCCAATGCGCACTCGGGGCGCACCCTCCCCGAACCGAGCGCGCACCCTCCCGATCGCGCACTGAATGCTAATTGGCTGACGAGTGTCTGTCTACATTCGAAACCAGGAACTGTTGGCGGCCATTTTCTGCCTCGGTAGAAGTGAGGCTGAAGAAGCAAGGGGAATAAGTGTGTAAAACATATAAAGGGGGCAGAGTGGAAATACTCTGACCCTCTAGAGGTGCTCCTGGGGCCCCCTCTTTAAAAAAAAAAAACGGCGAAATGCGCGCAGGGTGCGCGCATCCTATCGCGTTTGGTGCAGAAGGCATATTGGGTAGGGTTGAAATGTATTTCATTTGGAAAGGGTTGAAATGTTTAACCAATAGAAATGTGTGTTTGCTTTTGAATTAATGTGTGAAGGATTGCGATTTGATGTTTACATGTATATGTGTGGAAAATGAAAGGGAAACTTTGCCATTCTTTGTTTTTGCTGAGAGGTGCACAGTGCCGAGATTCTGTATAAGAAAATCTGGTGTGTGACTGATATACTTCTTAATCTAAAAAAACAACTTGAAAGGTGAGTTATTTAATTGTGAGGGGATGTATGTAGACTATTTTGATTTTAATCAGACTAATGTATTTCTCCTGCTGAGTACTTTTTTTCTCTACAATGTTATTGACAGTGTGTGTGTGCATGTAGAAACCATTCTGTGATAAGCATTTGTGTTTTTCATGTGTTTGCAGACAGATAACTGTGCTGTTTTTATATTTTGGTAGAATTCGAAACCAGTCATTGTTTATGAATTTGTGAAATGAGTTATGTTTCTATACTAAAAAGTAGTACTCCTTCTAGATGAAGAAATGCGTTTTCGTATAGTGCAAGGGATAGTGTTGTTTGTCTAGAATCACACAGTGAGTATGTGTGCATTTGGGAACCACTGTGAGAGAAGCATTTGGTAACATTGTGTATTTGCTGACAGATAACTGTTTTAAAACGTGTCATGTTGTAAAGTTTTAGTAGCATTAGAAGCCAGTCTTTGCTTATGCATTGATAAAATAAGTCATGCTTTGACACTAATGTGCTGTACTTTAATATGTAGATTGTGTGTAGTCTCCTTACCCCTTGCACAGTAGTGAATGAGTTTTTGTAAGCTGCTAGGGATAGTGTTGCTCATCTAGAATCACAATGTGAGTCTGTGTGCATTTGGGAACCACTATGAGAGAAGTATTTGGTAACATTGTGTATTTGCTGACAGATAACTGTTTTAAAACCTGTCTTGTTGTCAAGTTTTAGTAGCATTAAAAGGCAGTTTTTGCTTATGCTTGATTAAATGAGTCAGGCTTTGACACAAAAGTGAAGTCCTGAAATATGTAGATTGTGTGCAGTTCCCTTATCACTTCCATTGTAGTGAATGAGTTTTGGTAAACTCCTAGGGATAGTGGTGCTTGTCTAGAGTCACACTGTGAGTCTGTGTGCATTTGGGAACCATTGTGAGAAAAGCATTTGGTAACATCGTGTATTTTCTGACAGATAACTTTTTTAAACCTGTCATGTTGTCAAGTTTTAGTAGCATTAGAAGCCAGTCTTTGCTTATGCGTTGATTAAATGAGTTAGGCGTTGACACAAAAGTGCAGTCCTGAAATATGTAGATTGTGTGCAGTTCCCTTACCACTTCCACAGTAGTGAATGATTTTTGGTAAACTCCTAGGTATAGTGGTTGTTGTCTAGAATCACACTGTGAGTCTGTGTGCATTTGCGAACCACTGTGAGAGAAGCATTTGGTAACATCGTGTATTTTCTGGCAGATAACTCTTTTAAAACATGTCATGTTGTCAACTTTTAGTAGCATTAGAAGCCAGTCTTTGCTTATGCGTTGATTAAATGAGTCATGCTTTGACACTAATGTGCTGTACTTAAATATGTAGATTGTGTGCAGTACCATTACCTCTTCTAGACTAGTGAATGAGTTTTGGTAAACTCCTAGGATAGTGTTGCTTGTCTAAAATCACACTGTGAGTCTGTGTGCATTTGGGTAAGGATTGTGATAGAAACATTTGGTAACATCATGTATTTGCTGACAGATAACTGTTTTAAAACCGGTCATGTTATCAAGCTTTAGTAGCTTTAGAAGCTATTCTTTGCTTATGCATTGATAAAATGAGTCAGGGTTTGACACTAAAGTGCAGTACCATGTACTATTCTCTTCACTGTGCCAGAACTGAAAATTTAAAAGTTTTACCCAGGCACTGTCCTAGCAGTAGTCTGACGATTTAGTCAGTTTCCAAGTACTCATGTTGTGAACCATACATTACCACATAGACTACTTCAAATGTCTATGCAGTATGCATGCAGTCTTCTAACATACTATACACTTGTCTTTCACACATTCAATTCCCTAGTTAGTATCCATACAGTCCAGCAAACATCCTGTCACTCCCTTTGCACTCCTCTAGTGACCCATTCAGTACCAAGTACTAATCCATTCACTGTGTCAAAAGCCAACCACTTATAAATTCACCCAGGCACTCTCCTTGCTGTACTCTAATCATTCTGTCACTACCCAAGTACTCATGCAGTGAGCCAGGCCTTAGCACATAGACTGCTTCAAATGCCTTGTCACTATGGAGGCAGTCCTCTAATCACCTACACAGTTATCTTTCACACCTTCAATTCCCCAATCAGTATTCATACACTTCTAGCAAACACCCTGTCAATCGCCCAGTGTGTCTCCTTATAGTACCGTAATCATTCAGTCAGTTAGCATGTAGTCTTTAAGTGAGGTAGGCTTTAGGGCATGAACTGCTTCAAAGTAGTATGCACTATGCATGTAGTGTTTTAACCATCGTCACACTTGTGGTTCAGGGCTATAGTTTCTTAGTCAGTTTTTATATAAAATGTGTTTGTACAGTAATGGAATAGTATAAATTTGAAAGTTATTAATATACATTTATTTGTGATTCTTTTCTACAGATACTGTTTATCAACGTAAAAATAGAGAAATCATGCCAGAAAAAAAAGAAAAAGAAAAGAAACTCAGGAAGGCGCAGGAGCAGGAGTGTTTCTCATCCATTTGCACTCTTCTTGTGCAAGATTGTTCGGATGAAGGGTCCTTAGGTGTTTCATCATACTTGCCGTGCCGTACGAGTATTTCTTGTTAGGATCCCCTCGCGACAGAACTCTTTTGGAAATCTTGCACGTGACCAAGGTGGCATTGGTCTTTGTTTGCCCCTCGGTAAAAGTAAAACATTTTCACACCACTGAAGAAAAAGGTTGTGAGCGTGGTGCCTTCTCCAAAAATGTATCCTCAGATTCAGTGAATATTTTAAAGTGGCAACATTTACAGTTTTTGTAAGCTAAACTTATAAAATTTTGTTAGCCGTAAGCATTTTATATATCTGTGATTTGTATCATGTGGTATTTTGCTGAGAATAGCATGTTGGTTTTTTTTTTAACAATCTTTCTGATTGTTTTTTTTTTGCCCGCTGTTAAGTGATGAGTACGATTGAAATCACTATTTTTAGTGAAATTCAATATATTCTGAGAACAGCAAAAAAGGCAAACAAATTACTTTGTGGAAATTATGCTGTGTTGTAAAAAATGTATTATTACATGTTATATTTTTTTTCCTTTTCTTTCACAGATCCAAATTTTAAAATAAGCAATTTATATGAATTTAGATTGCAATGAAAATCTGAAAAAAATGTATACCATTTTTTATTCCTATTACTGTGAAGGTAAGTTTAACTGAGTCTCAATATGCAGAATGAGGAGGTCTGCAAGAAGCTACAAAGTTGAAACACGTTTATAAAAACACTCTGTTTATACCTATGTAGTTTTGAAATCTGACCATAATCAGATATCATGTGACCTGCAAAAAAAGAGATTTGAGGGGTTCATAATATTTCCCATTGTACCTATTGAAGGACCACAATCATTTCAATCATTCTTCTTTGAACATCTTTGCAGACAAAACTCTGTGCTTACCTTCTATCATTCTCAAGGAATTTTAAAATCGGAAAAATGTCACTTTTTGTAACATAGTTATTGTGCAAGACACTCTTTCATATTTACAAAGAGAGGAAAAGGCACTCTGTGCACTTTTTATACTCCATGGAAATACAACCTCATTATGCACACCACTTTGCGTTGAAAGGGTGTTCTATAAGTGTTGTTGTGCGTGATTGCACTGAATACTCATAGAACAAGACACATGTCTAGATGTATCAGAAATCATGAATCTCGATATGTGTGTGAATGCTGCACCATTCTAAAATTGGCGTAGGAAAGCACAACAAGGAGAATTGTTTTCATTTCCCCACATTTTTATATCTTCAATGCATGCTACAATGCTCAGCATACACTGAAAAAGAAAAATGCCTTTACTGATTGTTTTGGTGCAGGAAGGTGTGTCTTCCTGCACAAAAACAAACAGCACATGACACAGATATCCTTGCACTATGGTGGAAGGGTGCCTGTGTCACCACATGGCTGCAGTTTAAGCAGCCGTGCAGAGAGAAGGATAGATTTGCAACATATTTATGTACATATGTTGCATCCCTGTGCTTTGGAAGTACTACATCACACTGCAGTTAAAGAGGTTACTGTGTAATGCTGCAGCACTTCCTCATAGTTCTGCACTTATACATTCACCATACACTACTAATGCATTCATTCAGTCAAATACATACTACACATACATTCATCCAAACTTTCACACACTAACAAAGAAATGTAGCTCTTTTTTTAAACCAGGAAAGTTAGTTCTTACAAGAACTTTTCTTTTTCTTCTTTTCTGTTTTTTATTTTTTTTTGTTTTTTCCAAAAATGTTGTGATTTTTTGGAAAAAAAAACAAAAAACAAAACAGGAGGAACCAAACAATGAACTTCAGGGAACAATAAAAAAACTAAAAAAAAAACTAGCAAATGTGACTTTCTTGCCGGCGGCAGATCAGATCGATCGACTGCTCACCGTAGCACAAAGTCGCATTGCACTTAGTGCAGAGCACTTTTAAATAATGAAATTGAGGACGGATGTCCAAGTTTTGGGCTGATGGATGCACTCTTGAAGTGCTCGGCTGCGATGAGGTGGAAGGCGCAGGAGCAGAAGTGTTTCTCATCCATTTACACTCTTCTCGTGCAAGATTGTTTGGATGAAGGGTCCTTAGGTGCTTCATCATACTAGCCGTGCCGCACGAGTATTTCTTGTTAGGATCCCCTTGCGACAGCACTCTTTTGCAAATCATGCATGTGACCAAGGTGGCATTGGTCTTATTCTGCCCCTCGGGAAAAGTAAAAATTTCCACACCACTGAAGAAAAACGTTCTTTGCGTGGTGCCTCCTCCAAAAATTCATCCTCAGATGTATGAGGAGATGCAGGTGATGCCTGCTGCCCTGAAGCCATTTTTAGTTGAAAAAAGTTAGAGCTAAGTGTAAACTTAGTCTAAAAAATCTTCTTCTCTGCAAAGAGATGCTCCTCCAAAGAAGGTCAAAGAAGATTGATCGAATTGGGTGGGGTCTTTCAATAGTTAGAACAGGAAGTGTAATGAACCAAGCAAATCTCTTTTTTTGCAGGTCACATGGGATCCGCGCACCCTGCGCTTACGCATCACGCACCCAGCGCGCATCCGCGAAATTGAATTAAAAAAAAATATAGGATTGCATGTAAAAATATATTACTTTTAAGACTTAGGTGCTTCATCATACTAGCCGTGCTGCACGAGTATTTCTTGTTAGGATCCCCTCGCGACAGCACTCTTTTGCAAAACATGCATGTGACCAAGGTGGCATTGGTCTTATTCTGCCCCTCGGGAAAAGTAAACAATGTCCACACCACTGAAGAAAAACATTCTTTGCATGGTGCCTCCTCCAAAAATTCATCCTCAGATGTATGAGGAGATGCAAGTGATGCCTGCTGCCCTGAAGCCATTTTTAGTTGAAAAAAGTTAGAGCTAAGTGTAAACTTAGTCTAAAAAATCTTCTTCTCTGCAAAGAGATGCTCCTCCAAAGAAGGTCAAAGAAGAATGAATGAATTGGGTGGGGTCTTTCAATAGTTAGAACAGGAAGTGTAATGAACCAATCAAATCTCTTTTTTTGCAGGTCACATGGGATCCGCGCACCCTGCGCTTAGGCATCACGCACCCAGCGCGCATCCGCGAAATTGAATTAAAAAAAATATATAGGATTACATGTAAAAATATATTACTTTTAAGACTTAGGTGCTTCATCATACTAGCCGTGCCGCACAAGTATTTCTTGTTAGGATCCCCTCGCGACAGCACTCTTTTGCAAATCATGCATGTGACCAAGGTGGCATTGGTCTTATTCTGCCCCTCGGGAAAAGTAAAAAATGTCCACACCACTGAAGAAAAACGTTCTTTGCATGGTGCCCCCTCCAAAAATTCATCCTCAGATGTATGAGGAGATGCAGGTGATGCCTGTTGCCCTGAAGCCATTTTTAGTTGAAAAAAGTTAGAGCTAAGTGTAAACTTAGTCTAAAAAATCTTCTTCTCTGCAAAGAGATGCTTCTCCAAAGAAGGTCAAAGAAGAATGATTGAATTGGGTGGGGTCTTTCAATAGTTAGAACAGGAAGTGTAATGAACCAATCAAATCTGTTTTTTTGCAGGTCACATGGGATCCGCGCACCCTGCGCTTACGCATCACACACCCAGCGGGCATCCGCGAAATTGAATTAAAAAAAAATATAGGATTACATGTAAAAATATATTACTTTTAAGACTAGTTTAGAGTTTGTCTTCAATTAATATTCACATGAAATACATATATATGTTTTTTTAATGTTAAATATTTCACAGGATCCGCGCACCTACAGCGTCATAGACACAGATGACGCATTGCGGAAGCACGTAAATGTCGTGTTACGTACATCAAACGTGTTGCGTATAGGCTGGGAATCGCATACCGGTCGCATTGTGATCGCGCACTAAAAACGTACCCAACGCATACCATGCGCGGATCCTAGCGCGTAGGGATCGAGAACGGTGCGCATAGGGTGCGCGGATCCAAAAACATGGAAAAAAAATTTATAAAATAAAGTTTTGAACATATAGTTAAAAAAATATTTTGAAAAATATGTTTGAAAAACCCAATAAAAACAAATAATATTTTGTAAGTTTTTAAAAGAATTAATTAAAAAAATAAATTAAAAAAATGGTGATAAAAAATAATTTCAAAAAAATATAATTAATGTAATTGACACTGAATTTGACAAATATAGAAATCCAATGAAAATCATTAAACATGATATCTTTAGAGATAAGTTATAGATAGGAATTAGCATTTAAAAAACCTTTGAAATTCACTGAAAAAACCATAGGTTTCATGCATGTTATAGTTAGGAATTGGCATTTAAAAAACCTTTGAAATTCACTGAAAAAACCAAAGGTTTCAGAGGCGTTATAGTTAGGTATTGGCATTTAAAAAACCTTAGAAATTCACTGAAAAAACTATAGGTTTCAGGGGCGTTATAGTTAGCTGGACATTTCCCTCGTACAAAACTCTAGAAATTCCCCTGTTATAGTTAGTTCAGCTAACTATAACTCGCGCTCCCGCAATGCACTGCTGATGACGTCACATATTACATCACTCATGACATGGTCAGTGACATCACTGATAACATCACTGATGACATCTCAAATTACATCACTGATGACATCACTGATGACGTCATCCATGTGATAAATTAGTGCATCTTCTCATACCCTAATATAACCTTTGATACACCGGCTCAAAATTTCAGACGGTCATTTTGAAAACCATATATACTCCAATACCAATAACTACATACCCCCTCATTGACTCTTAGGTCTACATACATCTCCACTCACTCACTTGTACAGTCACTCATACTTACAGTCACTCCGTACAGGACTATTATATGCATTTATATACCTATATAGACACTCACACACCGCCAATCATCCATTGAGGTACTGACACACCTAGTCAGTCATGCAAATAATTAATCACAGTCCAATTTACTCACCTATACAGTTAAACACACTGAAGTTCAATTACTCATAAAAATACTAACAAATTCTGACGCTCTTATACAATTACTGATACAAGCACACACTCATCCATACAGCCACTCCCGCAATCACACACTCTCACATATAGATAGTTATATACTCTTACACACATATACACTGCGTTTCACATATGTATCTACTGACACATGTACCACTGAGATATACATTCAATCACTAACACACCCATACATACACTCAATCAACCATACAGTCCATTACAGTTGCACTCTTAAAACTATGCACCCATAGAATCACCCACTCACACATCTATGCACAGAGTCACACACACCCTACCCACGCAAACACTCAGGCACCCATACAGATACTCAGACAACCAATCAATAACCCATATAGACACTCATATAGCTATTGACAAAACCATGCAGCTACTTATACACCAACACACAGACACATACAGACATTCACACAGTTTAGTCACTAGTCTGCAGTAAGATACATTTAATGACTCACTTATAGAGTCAGTTACGCACCTAGAAAATCATCCATTCACACACTTGTACACCCACTCATTCTTCAACAGGCCTTTCCCTATATATATTAAACATATTAAAACTTTACAGAAACACAGACTCACTGGATGACATCATCAGTGATGTCATCAGTGATGTCATTTGAGATGTCATCAGTGATGTCACTGACCATGTCATGAGTGATGTAATATGTGACGTCATCAGCAGTGCATTGCGGGGGCACGAGTTATAGTTAGCTGTAGCTGAACTAACTATAACAGGGGAATTTCTAGGGTTTTGTATGAGGGAAATGTCCAGCTAACTATAACGCCCCTGAAACCTATGGTTTTTTCAGTGAATATATATATATATATATATATATATATATATATATATATATATATATATATGGTGCACAATAAGCAATAATCAAGTTTAGTTCAGTTCAGTGATGGGCGCACTTGGTCTACAGTACTTTGTCTGTCTTAAAAATAGAGATCAAACGTGATCAGCACATCTGTTGACAGTACACTGACAGTGAAAGGCACTTTGTTCATCGTACTTTATCTGTCATTGAAAGAGCGAGAATAATTGGTGATAGGCACAACTGAGAAAAAAGGACACTAGGAGTGACTGTGTGTCACTAGCATTGATTGATCATTTAGTGATAAGTGCTTGGTAAATTGTCATGTGTAGAAATAAGTTAGTTGATATCAAAAAGCAGAATGTCATGTCTCCCCAAATGTTCTCAAACTGACCTAGAGAACCTGTAGTTAAGTGTAGCAAGTGGAAGTAAGTCTTTGGGAACTATGCAAGAGTTTGCAGCACTGTTCTTAGTGCAGAAGGAAAAAATGCACTTTTGCTACTCTGTGTAGGAGGTGAGGGTCAGGATGCACTTGAAAACTTATCAGATTTAAGCCCTGAGGAAGAACGTAACTTCAACGAATATGACATTTGTATCTGTAAACCTGAGAAACATTATCTTCCAAAAACAAGTACCATAAGAAGAAATGGCGATGAATATGTAACCAGTTGGAGAAAACTTGCTTCTACATGTAAATTTGGAGCAGTTTCCGAAGAAAGAATACAAGATCCATTTTTGTTAAAATGTAGCAGCAACAAGACATGTGAGTATTTGATGCTCAAGGATCAGCCACCTCTTGATGAAGTAATTAGTGTAGCAAAGAGGGTGGACACATGGGAAAGTGTGCTATTAAACTGAGGGGCATATTGACAAGAAACTATCACCGAGTCAACGGCACTTTATCGCAGCCAAAGTTGCGATAAATCTATCGCCCCATTCACAAGCTGGTGTTAACAGCCCACAGCGCCAGTATGCCCGCGATAACAGCTGCAAAAAACGTCACCACAGAGGACCTCCGTAACTATCGCTAATGAGATGCAGAGTGGGCGTTCCCGTGCCAAGAGCCGCAACAACATCACACCTCAACATTCACAATGGCCAGACAGAACTGCGATGAAAACACAAAACAGGCGATAAGGCGCGTTAGCACCAGGAAATATACACCTGCTCTGACCTGGTGTAAAGTCGGACGGCAGCCTGCACAATAAAAGGGAGCACAACCCACAGCCACATCAGAAGGGCAACAGATGCCATGGAGCCACCCATCATGCGGCCCGGACACCCAAGAGGGTCACAACACCCACCGACACCACCCCCAGGACCACCTGTCCCTGGCATCCCCCGACCAAAGACATGCCACATCAGCTACACCTAAACATGCACAAAATAATCCGCCTGATGTCACACAGTCACAACTGGTGACATGCATGTGTTGACACAGAAATCAGTAGCACACATTCACTTTCGAAGCAACAAATGAAACTTTATTAAAATGAACACTGAAATGAAATGAAGACACATGGCCGCTCCCCTCGGGATAATCCATAGGTCCCAGCCTGCAAGAAAAAAAATGATGAGTAGGAGTGTCCTCCACACATCAAAGGATAGAGAGAAAGCAAAGGGGAGAGAGAGGAAGAGGGGGAGAGGGGGATAGAGAGAGAGAGAGTGAGAGAGAAAAAGAGAGGGGGAGAGAGAGAAGAAGAGAGGGAGAGAGAGAGAGAGAGAGAGAGAGAGAGAGAGAGAGAGAGGGAGAGAGAGAGAGAGTGAAGAGAGGGGTAGTGAGAGAGAGAAAAGAAGAAGAAAGGGAGCGAGAGAGAGAGAGAGAATAAGAGAGGGGGAGAGAGAGAGAGAGAGAGAAGAAGAGAGAGAGAGAGAGAGAGAGAGAGAAGAAGAGAGGGGAAGAAAGAGAGAGAGAGCAGAAGAGAGGGGGATAGAGAGAGAGTGCCGCCCCTGCGCACCCAGGCCACACTGCTCACCTGCTGCCACCGGTGTGTCTCCAACCACTTGCCGGTATGTATCGCAGTTCACCAGGTCACACATCTGAGTCAGAGTCGTCAGCTGAAACAGAGTCCAGATACATGACTGGCACAGTACACACACCTGCGCAAGACAACATCGCCTGCCCACCCATGCACACCAAGGCATAGGCACCCCAACCCCTCCCGCTGCCCATCAGAGCATGCCCGCCTATGCACACCCAGGCCTCACTGCTCACCTTCCACCACCGGCACGTAGACAGGAGGTCCCACCACATGCCACTGCAAGCCACAAGCCTGGGGCCCATGGACATGGCACCCTCAACACCATGCAGCCACGCTCCGCAGGCCAACAGGTCTCACGTTTGATGCTGGGTCTTGATTACTCCATGGTAGAGGATATACCAGTGCACCCGGCACCATCGCAGTCTGCACACCCGGACAGCCCAATGGGTGCCACTAACTCTGGGATCCCGGAAGCTACGCCACGTGGGGGTAGGCCCACGCTGCTCGCTGGCTCTGGCCTACACTGCGGTCCAGCAGGGCACACTAAACCTGAGCTGTCTGGACCGCCGGGATGGGGCATCATCGCAGGCTGCACACCTGCTCACCAGCTTAAGGTGCCACTGACTCAGTGCACCCAAAGTCACCATCCCGTGGCGGGGTCCTTATGCTTGCCACAATGCTCCGAGTGCCACTAACCCTGTGCAACCCCAGTCAGCGCCACATGGTGGTAGGTCCATGCCGACCGCAAGGCCTAGGGTGCCACTAACCCTGTGCAAGCCCAATCAGAGCCACGTGGCGGTAGACCAGTGTCGTGCGCCAGGCCTCGGATGCCACCAACCCTATGTGCAACAACTCATGGGCCCTTTATGAATGAGAAGCATGGAGCGGCCGCTATCCAGTCACCACCAGAAGAGGGGAATGTGACGTCATCGGCCCCTTATGTTGGCAGAGTCACATGGCCAGTGATGCCTGTGCCGGATGGGTGTGATGTGTGTGCAATCCAGCCCTCAGGGAGTGGCTGTGACATGCTGACGACTACATCAGTGACCTGCACACCACCAGCGCATACGCCTGCGATGGATAACAATGAGGGCACCCCCTCAGTGTGTCGTCGGAGTGATTTGGCCTGCTGTACGCCGGACCAGCGCAGGGCTTGCCTCAATGACTCATAGGCGGGTCAAAATGTAAAGAAACTGGGAGCCAAAGAGAAGAAGACAGATTCAGCCCACTAAGTTGAGACAAATCCCATCAGCCTACCGTTTTGGCAGAACATAATCATCTGGGAGTAAGGTGGATCAACTCATTGCAGTGCACCCTATTTCAGGGGAACCATCACTGTGTATATGCAATGAGTTTGCAGTCGTCCAGAGAAAAAGTCTCAAAACATAGTGGTACTGAGAAAGATGTGAGATGCAGTGCAAAACAGAAAAGAAGTGTATTAAAAATGGCTACCTGATAACACCACCCAACTTTATTCTGTGTCAACAAAAGTGCCAAAATTAAAAAAGCAAGTCAAAAACTGATAGTTTGAAAAAGTAACAATCTTATAGCAATAGAGGTCGACATGTTTCAGCCAAAAGGTTACAGTTACCTGGCTTTCGTCAGGACCATGTATGGTAAAATGCTACTGCAGAAATATGTGTTTACAATTTATGAAACACAAATAATTGACTCTCAGTTTCAGTACAGCACTTTGCCTACAAAGTACAAAGGCTAATAAGTCCATGAATTTTGGATCCTTAAACATTAATTAGGAAAATGAATGTACTCACCCAGCATTATGTGGGAGTACGCCTCACCTCACCCGGCAACTGCTCGGTGTACTGAGGCCCCGCTCTGTATTAAGTGTAAGAAAACACATCCTTAAAAATGTATATGTGATCCTTCTTGCGAAAATTAGAATAAAACTTCCTTGTTGGCCCTGAAGACAGACCACTGGCCTAAAAAAACAGAGACTCCATTCAATGCAGATTACTTGACCTCAAGGTTTCAAACAAATGGTATTTGAAAATCAGAATTGAATATATCAGTCTATAGAAATATTTTTGAAAAAAACACTCACAAGCAAGCTTGTGAAATAGTATACCTGCCATGCATCAAAAAAAGGGAGAACATGGTAAAATAAGTTTCCTACTGAGCATTTCGAGGTACAAAGTTCTAAACATAAAGAAAGGAAGCTCACCTATCCGTCGGTACCCCTCTCCTTGTCCAAGCCGAAGGGGAGGTACCGATGCATCTGTCAGTGTCCCTTAAATAGTGTAGCTAATTGGTTGAATTGTAGCACATGACAGGGGACTAACTGCAAATAGACATGCTCAAGAGAGTAGTGTCACGAAAGACTACTATTCTATTGGTACCGGTTAGTCACATGTCTCGCATGGTGAAGAGACTCACGTATTGGTTGAATTGTGGCACCTGACAGGGGACTAACTACAAATAGACATGCTCAAGACAGTAGTGTCATGGAAGACTACTGTTCTATTGGTACCAGCTAGTGACATGTCTAGGGTGGCAGAAGGACTAGCATTTTGGTTAGATGGTAGCGCCTGACAGGGGACTGTCTACAAGTAGACATGCTTAGAAGAGTAGTGTCTAAGGAGACTGCTTTTCTATTAATACCAGCTAGTAACATGTCTATGATGGTAAAGAGACTAGCGTATTGGTTAAATAGTAGCACAGGACAAAGGACCAACTACAAATAGACATGCTCAAGAGAGTAGAAGACTACTGTTCTATTGGTACCAGCTAGTCACATGTCTAGAATGATAGAGAGACTAGTGTCTTAGAAGAAGAGAGTAGTGTCATAAAGAACTACCATTCTATTGGTACCAGCTAGTCACATGTTTAAGGTGTTGGTTAAATTGTAACAACTGATAGGGGACTGACTGCAAAGAGACATGCTCAAGAGAGTAGTGTCATAGAAACTACTGTTCTATTGGTACCAGCTAGTCACATGTCTAGGGTGGTAGAAAGACTAGCGTATTAGTTGAATTGTAGCACTTTATAAGGGACTAACTGCAAATAGACATGCTCAAAAGAGTAATGTCTAGAAGAACTACTGTTCTATTGGTACCAGTAAGTCACATGTCTAGGGTGGTAGAGAGACTAGCGTATTGGTTAAATTATAACACATTGACAGGGGACTAACTGCAAATAAACATGCTCAGAAGAGTAGTGTCATAGAGGACTACTATTCTATTGGTCCCAGCCAGTCATATGTCTTGGATGATAGAAAGACTAGAGTCATAGAAGAAGGGAGTAGTGTCACAAGAGACTACTGTTCTATCACAACCACTTTAAATCAATGCCTGAAAGATAGTGCATCCTTACAGATTTATCTAAAAATTACACTCTGCTTAAAGATATGTTTGGTGGCCAAACAGGCTTGAAACATTGATAATCAGATGTCGCAGCTGGTAGTTATGTTTGATACTATTTTCTTAAAAAACACTACTCCTAGTGATGCATGCATAAAGATGTTCTCAGTTCGCAAATATGATAAATCATAGATGAAAAAGATGAAAAATGTATCAAGTACCTTTATAGCGAGATCCATGGTATCTCATCATTGAGGCCATTCACATCGCATTTCAAGCGAAAAAAACCCATTTCTGTTCCTTGATGAAAAGGAATTTGGCTACATCAGTGATGTGTGAAGATATGAATGGTCGTTCAAGAACTACCCACCGCATTTCTTCTGCTTTGTGTTTCAGATTTAAAAAATGGTTAGTGAGACCAGTTGACTGTTTGTTACAGCGTATAGTGCTCTTATGGTCACTTATCGTCAGTTTTATTTTACGTGTGGTGTAGCCAATGTACCTTAGTGAGCATGGACAAGTAATCATATAGATCACCTTGTCTGAATTGCAATTAGTGTGTGTCTTAAGAATCCACGGGCGAGTTGTGCCTATACCTACTGAAGTCGTTTTTTTGGTTTGGGGACAGGCATTGCAACAACCACAGGGATGATGTCCTTGAACCTGAGGAAGGTCCCATAAAGTATTGGTGTTCTCAGCAATCATGTTGCCACTCTTAGGTCTAGTGTGAACTAGACTATCACACAGACTTGGACCCCTCTTGAAGGAAAAAAGCGGTAGTGGTAGTTTATCAGTGGCTACGTTAAGTATCTTCCAATGCCTCCTTACAGTTTTTTGTACTTGATTGGGCAGTGTACTGAAAGTAGTCACAAAGGTAAGTCTGTCACTTGGGTCTTTTTCAAAATGAGGGCTCAATAGTGCATCTCGATTGTTGTTTGCAGCTCGTTTCCAAGCTTGCTTTACCAGACGTCTCGGGTAGTCTCGTTCTTTGAGTTGTTCTGACAAAATCGTTGCATGTTTGTCAAACAGGGATTTTTCAGAGCAGTTCCTACGCAATCTAAGGAACTGTCCTACTGGTAAGTTCTCACAAAGGGCTTTGGGATGATGGCTAGGAAAAGCCAACAGAGAGTTTTTTGCCATTGGTTTCTTATACAGCTCACAACCTAGTTTGCCATCCTTAGGAAATATACTAATATATCCAAAAACGATAGTTGAAGGTGACTGTACTCTACTGTAAATTTCAAGAAAAGATTTTGTTCGTTAAGCCATTCATGAAATGCCTTAAGTTCATTCGGGGTACCATGCCATACTACCAAAATGTCATCTATATATCTCTTCCACAGCACCACATGATGTAAAAAGGGGTTGCTGTGGTCGAGAACATGTTGTTCCTCAAATAGATGTACATATAAATTGGCCAGGCTCGGAGCAAAAATACTCCCCATGGAAGTCCCGGAGATCTGGAGGAAAATTTGATCCTCAAACTTGAAAAAGTTTTCCCTCATAGTCAGCCGGGCACATTCCATAATGAAATTGACTGGAGTGATGCTATCTAGATCTCGTATATCCAGAAGACCTCTGATAGATTGTAAAGTTTCTTCCTGGGGTATACAGGTGTATAGTGACTCAACATCAAAACTGACCAGAAGGTCAGTGGTGATGTTAAAGTCTATCTCAGGAAGTAGACGAAGGACATCAGTGGTGTCCTTCAAATAAGTACCCATCTCTTTCACCAAAGGTCTCAATAAGTGATCCACAAAAGTAGATAAAGGTTCTAACAGAGAACCAATGCCTTAAATAATGGGACGTCCTTGTGGTGGCCTTTGATTTTTGTGGATTGTTGGAAGACAATGAAAATATGGCATAGTAGGATGGTCTACCATTAGAAATTTAGCTTCCTGTGGTGTAATCCAACCCTCCATACTTGCTTCATCTACTAGTTGTCTTATTTCCAAGGATAGTCTAGTGGTGGGTTCAGAGGATAGTGCTTTGTATGAATTTGTGTCTTGTAATTGCCTGAGGCATTCTGTCCGATAGGTATCCATATCCATTACAACTGTGGCACCACCTTTGTCTGCTGGCTTTATAATAATCGATTGGTCAAGGACCAACGATTGTAAAGCCATTTTCTCTTTGTTAGGCAAATTCTGATATTTCTGTTGTTTGGTGTTACACAAAGCCATGACATCATGAACAACAGCCGTCTCAAAAGTGATCATTTTAGGCGGTACCTGATGAATCGGAGGGGTGAAAGTGGAAGGAGGTCGTAAACCAGTATTGGTGTGAGAATCATATCCACACCAATACTGGTTTACGACCTCCTTCCACTTTCACCCCTCCGATTCATCAGGTACCGTCTATAATTATCACTTTTGAGACGGCTGTTTTTCATGATGTCATGGCTTTGTGTAACACCAAACAACAGAAATATCAGAATTTGCCTTACAAAGAGAAAATGGCTTTACAATCGTTGGTCCGTGACCAATCGATTATTATAAAGCCAGCAGACAAAGGTGGTGCCACAGTTGTAATGGATATGGATGCCTATCGGACAGAATGCCTCAGGCAATTACGAGACACAAATTCATACAAAGCACTATCCTCTGATCCCACCACTCGACTATCCTTGGAAATAAGACAACTAGTAGATGAGGCAAGTATGGAGGGTTGGATTACACCACATGAAGCTAAATTTCTAGTGGTAGACCATCCTACTATGCCATATTTTTATTGTCTTCCAAAAATCCACAAAAATCAAAGACCACCACCAGGACGTCCCATTATTTCAGGCATTGGTTCTCTGTTAGAACCTTTATCTACTTTTGTGGATCACTTCTTGAGACCTTTGGTGAAAGAGATGGGTACTTATTTGAAAGACACCACTGATGTCCTTCGTCTACTTCCTGAGATAGACTTTAACATCACCACTGACCTTCTGGTCAGTTTTGATGTTGAGTCACTATACACCTGTATACCCCAGGAAGAAACTTTACAATCTATCAGAGGTCTTCTGGATATACGAGATCTGGATAGCATCACTCCAGTCAATTTAATTATGGAATGTGCCCGGCTGGCTATGAGGGAAAACTTTTTCAAGTTTGAGGATCAAATTTTCCTCCAGATCTCCGGGACTTCCATGGGGAGTATTTTTGCTCCGAGCCTGGCCAATTTGTATGTACATCTATTTGAGGAACAACATGTTCTCGACCACAGCAACCCCTTTTTACATCATGTGGTGCTGTGGAAGAGATATATAGATGACATTTAGGTAGTATGGCGTGGTACCCCGAATGAACTTAAGGCATTTCATGAATGGCTTAACGAACAAAATCGTTTCTTGAAATTTACAGTAGAGTACAGTCACCTTCAACTATCGTTTTTGGATATTAGTATATTTCCTAAGGATGGCAAACTGGGTTGTGAGCTGTATAAGAAACCAATGGCAAAAAACTCTCTGTTGGCTTTTCATAGCCATCATCCCAAAGCCCTTCGTGAGAACTTACCAGTAGGACAGTTCCTTAGATTGCATAGGAACTGCTCTGAAAAATCCCTGTTTGACAAACATGCAACGATTTTGTCAGAACAACTTAAAGAACGAGACTACCCGAGACATCTGGTAAAGCAAGCTTGGAAACGAGCTGCAAACAACAATGGAGATGCCCTATTGAGCCCTCATTGTGAAAAAGACCCAAGTGATAGACTTACCTTTGTGACTACTTTCAGTACACTGTCCAATCAAGTACAAAAAACTGTAAGGAGGCATTGGAAGATACTTAACGTAGCCACTGATAAACTACCACTACTGCTTTTTTCCTTCAAGAGGGGTCCAAGTCTGCGTGAAAGTCTAGTTCACACTAGACCTAAGAGTGGCAACATGATTGCTGAGAACACCAATACGTTATGGGACCTTCCTCAGGTTCAAGGACATCATCCCTGTGGTTGTTGCAATACCTGTCCCCAAACCAAAAAAACAACTTCAGTAGATATAGGCACAACTCGCCCGTGGATTCTTAAGACACACACTAATTGCAATTCAGACAAGGTGATCTATATGATTACTTGTCCATGCTCACTAAGGTACATTGGGTACACCACACATAAAATAAAACTGACGATAAGTGAGCATAAGAGCACTATACGCTGTAACAAACAGTCAACTGGTCTCACTAACCATTTTTTAAATCTGAAACACAAAGCAGAAGAAATGCGGTGGGTAGTTCTTGAACGACCATTCATACCTTCACACATCACTGATGTAGCCAAATTCCTTTTCATCAAGGAACAGAAATGGGTTTTTTCGCTTGAAATGCGATGTGAATGGCCTCAATGATGAGATACCATGGATCTCACTATAAAGGTACTTGATACATTTTTCATCTTTTTCATCGCTGATTTATCATATTTGCGAACTGAGAACATCTTTATGCATGCATCACTACGAGTAGTGTTTTTTAAGAAAACAGTATCAAACATAACTACCAGCTGCGACATCTGATTATAAATGTTTCAAGCCTGTTTGGCCACCAAACATATCTGTAAGCAGAGTGTAATTTTTAGATAAATCTGTAAGGATGCACTATCTTTCAGGCATTGATTTAAAGTGGTAGTGATAGAACAGTAGTCTCTTGTGACACTACTCCCTTCTTCTATGACTCTAGTCTTTCTACCATCCAAGACATATGACTGGCTGGGACCAATAGAATAGTAGTCCTCTATGACACTACTCTTCTGAGCATGTTTATTTGCAGTTAGTCCCCTGTCCATGTGTTATAATTTAACCAATACGCTAGTCTCTCTACCACCCTAGACATGTGACTTACTGGTACCAATAAAACAGTAGTTCTTCTAGATATTACTCTTTTGAGCATGTCTATTTGCAGTTAGTCCCTTATCAAGTGCTACAATTCAACTAATACGCTAGTCTTTCTACCACCCTAGACATGTGACTAGCTGGTACCAATAGAACAGTAGTTTTCTATGACACTACTCTCTTGAGCATGTCTCTTTGCAGTCAGTCCCCTATCAGGTGTTACAATTTAACCAACACCCAAACATGTGACTAGCTGGTACCAATAGAATGGTAGTTCTTTATGACACTACTCTCTTCTTCTAAGACACTAGTCTCTCTACCATTCTAGACATGTGACTACCTGGTACCAATAGAACAGTAGTCTTCTACTCTCTTGAGCATGTCTATTTGTAGTTGGTCCTTTGTCCTGTGCTACTATTTAACCAATACGCTAGTCTCTTTACCATCATAGACATGTCACTAGCTGGTATTAATAGAACAGCAGTCTCCTTAGACACTACTCTTCTAAGCATGTCTACTTGTAGACAGTCCCCTGTCAGGTGCTACCATCTAACCAATATGCTAGTCCTTCTACCACCCTAGACATGTGACTAGCTGGTACCAATAGAACAGTAGTCTTCCATGACACTACTCTCTTGAGCATGTCTATTTGTAGTTAGTCCCCTGTCAGGTGCCACAATTCAACCAATACGTGAGTCTCTTCACCATGCGAGACATGTGACTAACCGGTACCAATAGAATAGTAGTCTTTCGTGACACTACTCTCTTGAGCATGTCTATTTGCAGTTAGTCCCCTGTCATGTGCTACAATTCAACCAACTAGCTACACTATTTAAGGGACACTGACAGATGCATCGGTACCTCCCCTTCGGCTTGGACAAGGAGAGGGGTACCGACGGATAGGTGAGCTTCCTTTCTTTATGTTTAGAACTTTGTACCTCAAAATGCTCAGTAGGAGACTTATTTTACCATGTTCTCCTTTTTTTTGATGCATGGCAGGTATACTATTTCACAAGCTTGCTTGTGAGTGTTTTTTTCAAAAATATTTGTATAGACTGATATATTCAATTCTGATTTTCAAATACCATTTGTTTGAAACCTTGAGGTCAAGTAATCTGCATTGAATGGAGTCTCTGTTTTTTTAGGCCAGTGGTCTGTCTTCAGGGCCAACAAGGAAGTTTTATTCTAATTTTCGCAAGAACGATCATATATACATTTTTAAGGATGTGTTTTCTTACACTTAATACAGAGCGGGGCCTCAGTACACCGAGCAGTTGCCGGGTGAGGTGAGGCGTACTTCCACATAATGCTGGGTGAGTACATTCATTTTCCTAGTTAATGTTTAAGGATCCAAAATTCATGGACTTATTAGCCTTTGTACTTTGTAGGCAAAGTGCTGTACTGAAACTGAGAGTCAATTATTTGTGTTTCATAAATTGTAAACACATATTTTTCTTCTTTTCAGGAACACTCTGACATCCCTTAAACTACTGGACAAATCAATGACTGTTTGATTTTGGTAGGGTATTGTCACGGTGATGTTCTTATCAAAGTATCTTTGTAAACACATATTTCTGCAGTAGCATTTTACCATACATGGTCCTGACGAAAGCCAGGTAACTGTAACCTTTTGGCTGAAACATGTCGACCTCTATTGCTATAAGATAGTTACTTTTTCAAACTATCAGTTTTTCACTTGCTTTTTTAATCTTGGCACTTTTGTTGACACCGAATAAAGTTGGGTGGTGTTATCAGGTAGCCATTTTTAATACACTTCTTTTCTGTTTTGCACTGCATCTCACATCTTTCTCAGTACCACTATGTTTTGTGACTTTTTCTCTGGACGACTGCAAACTCATTGCATATACACAGTGATGGTTCCCCTGAAATAGGGTGCACTGCAATCAGTTGATCCACCTTACTCCCAGATGATTATGTTCTGCCAAAACGGTAGGCTGATGGGATTTGTCTCAACTTAGTGGGCTGAATCTGTCTTCTTCTCTTTGGCTCCCAGTTTCTTTACATTTTGACCGGCTCTTTCCTCTTTTGTTGTTTGTGTAGTTGTTGGGGGTTTGGAGTTTGCCTGGTCGTTAAAGATTATTCCCCTTAGACCCTCCATGGGTGTTTTTGTTGTTAACCCGTGGAGGGCCAGCCAGAGTCCATCCGGGGATGACATGTACTGCGGAAGAGGAAGGGTACAGTCCGTAGTCTGTCCGCCGTGTCATTGGTTGTCGAACAGGATGTGGCAGTCCATGTCGCTGTCCAAGGTGAGTGCATCGGAGTGTATCGGGGGTCAGTGGAAGGTCATGAGGCTATGTGCGGCACCAAGCAGAAACAGGCCAGGTGGTGGAAATGAAAGCTAGTGCCTCCTGATCACAAACCCATCCATGTCCTCGCCCCGGATGTGTGCCCTGCCCCCCCTGTAGGTGTTGCAGTACAGGCTGCAACACTGTGTGCCACTGACACATCAGGGGCCGGAGGGGCATTGTCGGCAGCACTGTGTGCCACTGACACATCAGGTGCCTGAGTGGATATGCCTTCCACACTGGGAGGCACTGACACAACAGGGGGCGGGGATGTGGATGGTGTGGGGGCAGCAGCATTCATCAGTGCCACGCCTTGTGGCAGCAATGCCATGATGGAGGTCTGCAGGGCATGATCGATCCTAGCTACATTTCATACGCACCATGTCCTCTATGAGCCTCCACATGTATGCCAGCTCATGGCTGGTTTCGCTGGAGCCACTCTGAGTGGACAGCTGTTCTACTCTCTGCATCATGACTCCAGCGATGTCCGTCAGGGCTCGTTGGAGACCATGGGGCGGACATAGACACCCAAGGATGGCGTCCAGTTTGGCAGCCATGAGTTTGAACCCCATTCACACCTGCTCAGCCGTCTCCCTCTAGCCCTCCAGCACACGGCGTTGGAAGGCCATTTGTTGTTCCTGGGGGACTTGGGAGGATGACGGGGCTGTGGGTGCCTCCTGCTGGGTGGTTTGGCTGGTGGGTGGGGTCTCCTCGATGTAGCTGGGCTGCCCTGATCCTGGAGGTGAGTCGCGGATGAGGTCAATGATGTCTAGGAGGGCTTGTGCGTCAATGCTGCTGTTGTCCTCCTCGTCATCAGTGAAGAGTGGCTGGGACTGCTCTGCAGGAGATGTTAATGATGCCCCTGCGATGTGAAGGGGAGATGGTGTATTACAATGTGTCCACATGTATGTAGCCACATGGTACAGGCTGACATTCTGACAGCATGGCATTGTACATTGTGACAGTCTGTGGGTCTGTGCGAGGAGCCAGGGTTATTTTGGGTGTGTACTGTGCCCTGCTTGATTGTGCATGTGTGCCATTGTGCCCATCTCCACCCGTCCCCCCAGTACCTGGTGGACACTCACCCTGTTGCGGTTGTGTTGTGTGCTGTCGAGCAGTGTCTGGTCCCCCAACTCCGGCCACAGTATCCACACTGATGACTGTCGATACCAGCTCCTCCATGTCATCCAGCTCGAGCTGTGGTGCTGGGTTCCCACCTCCAGTCTGCATTGTTGCCTTCTGGTTGGCAGAGAGTTACTTCTTGGTCTTCTGCTTGATGTCATTCCATCACCTCTTGACCTCGTCCATTGTCCGCTTGTGCTCTCCGACGGCATTCACCTTGTTGACGATGTCCCGCCATATTCCAGTTTTGGTGCCCAATGACACGTTGGAGGTGACGAAGAGTTGTTGATGGTGATCCATTACCTCCGTGACTATGATCCTGTTTGCCTGCAAACTGAACTTTGTCTTCCTCGTCTTCTTGTCCTTGCCCTTCCCTGTCCCCGATGTCCCTGGCTGGTCGTCCTGGGTGCTTGTGGGGTTGCGCTTTTCCTCTGCGCCTGCTCCGGCTGCCTCCATGGTGCTTGGGTGTAGGTAAATTTGGGTGTGGGTGTTTTTTCTACTTTTATGGTGATTTTTTCGGCCTGCCAGGTGTGTGTTGCAGGCCTGGCGCTGCTTACCGCTGATTCCCTTATCGTGCTTTGGCCCATCACGTGTTTTTTGGTGTTGTGGTTTGTGGTTTTATCTCCGTCGTGGTGGTTGTATCGCGGACATTGTCCGCGGTGTGGCGGACTATCGCATGGTACCGCCCTGTTGTGAATTCCACGTTGACACAGGGTTATTTTCCCGTTTTGGGCTGCGATATTGGAAGTTGCGCTACGCTACTCTTGCAGTAGTTATCACACATTCTTGTGAATATACCCCTGAGTGTTATGAAAAAAGTAGAATAGAAAGAGTAGAAACTAGGTCAATATGTGATTATGGTAAAGAAAAAAATGGAAAACAAAGAATTTGTGAGTAGATGTTCAGGAGAATGTTTTAGATGTGGCAGGACAGGTCATAGCGATAATTCTAGCATATGACCGGCTTGGCAAGCGAGTTGTAATACTTTTAAGAACAAAGGGCATTTTAGTCAATGTTGTAATAGTAAGAATTTTAAAACAGTTGTACCAAAAGAAGATTATTTTTCAAATAGAAGAGATACAAAGCTAAAACAAAACAGTCATCCAAGTGAGATGGTACAAATTGGTGAGACAAAGGTTCAAATGTGTTTTGTTTCATGTTCTCAAATGACTATATTCTCAAAGCTAGTACTTAAGAAAAAGTTCAAAGGGAAAGTGGATTTACATGAAATGGACATAAACCTAGGCGGGTGTGGTGGGCTCCCAATAGGTATTAAAGGATATTTTGTGGCACAGTTGAGACTTTGCAAATGTATGACCATAGGGTTAGTGTATGTATCACATAAAGGAGATGAGTTAATAGTGTGACCACACCAGAGACAATTGGGTGTTAAACTTAATCTAAACGCTGATGCGCAGGTACAAATTCCGTCCTTTCCTCAAGACACTAATAAATATGAACAAGAGTTCAACATATTGTTTGGAGATTCTGTAGGTTGTCCAGTAGGATACAAGCATTATACAAAATTAAAGAAAGGAGCTGTACCAGCATACAAAGCATACCTGTGTGTATGCAAGAATGTTTTGCCAAATAGTTAAAAGAATTGGAGGAGAAGAGTGTGATTGAGTCGGTGGAGCCCACTGAGTGGTTGGCTCCTATAGTCGTTGCAAAGAAAGAAAGTGGGACCATAAGACTATGTGTGGATCTAAGAGCATTAAATAGTGAAGTGGTGCTGGATACATTTTGTCTACCAAATATAGATGAGATGGTCATGACACTAAAAGGAGCAAAGTATTTTACAACATTAGACATAGCATCTGCATACCACCAGATAGAGCTGGATGAAATTAACAAAACTTAACGTCTTTCATAACACCATTTCAAGTACAAGAATATGCCTTTTGACCTAGTATCTGCAGCCTCTGTTTTCCAGAGAGTGCTGAGTAAGGTATTGGATGGAGTAGAAGGGGTGCATTGTTAGAAAGATGATTTATTGATATATGGAACAAGCAAAAGAGAGCATGAAGGCAGAATTCTGATGGTGTTAAACTTATTTATGGAAGAGGGGTTGACAGGGAAAAAGGATAAGGGTCAATTTGGGATCACAGAAGTTTATTATCTTGGACACAAAATATCTAGTTTGGGTGTATCACCCAAAAAGGATCTAGTGGAAAATATTCTTAAGTTGCAGGAGCCAATCAGTAAGGAAGAATGAGTTTCCTTTATCAGAATGGTGGAATATTACAGCACATTTATTAGCGGTTTTAGTTAAAAGGCAGTTTCATTGAGAACGTTTCTTGTAGAGAAAGCAGAGTTTTGTGGTCTAAAGCATGTGTATAAGAATTTCGATCTTTTAAAAATGATTTGGAAAATGCCTGCAATAGGGAGGTATTATGTGGTGCCGTTGGCTGCGATTCATGCTGCAAATGGGAAAGCTCGTCTTTAGCTTCTTTTAGCTCTCTTTCTAGTTTGTGTCGCGTCCCACCCACTTTAGAGAGAAACTCCCCTTGGATCACCACTTTAAGTGTGTCCTATTTTATTCCTCTAGAGCTAGAGGTGGACCAGTTCGAGTTAAAATAACATATGGTCTCTAAGTACTGCAGTTTAGACCCCACCCGGACTGGGGCGTGGTCAGACAGGAATCGTGAAAGGATACAAGTCTGCACAGCAGCTGATACGGCCTCACGGGAGAAGAGGAACCTGTCCAACCTACTGCGAACCTCTCATGCTGGCATATAGCAGGTGTAACCCTGCACCTATAGGTGCGTCTCTCGCCAGATATTCACAAATTGCAGGCAGCGCATCATGTCTTGCAGTGCAACAGTCATGTTTGGCTTGTATATTTTTGGGGTTGTCTGTCTATTCTACCATCAACTATGCAGTTGAATTCTCCAGCCCAGATGATAGGTATAGCTCCATAGGAAATTAGTAGTTTTTCTAGCTCCAGGAAAAAATCTCCATTGTCTATGTTGGGGGCGTATATGTTAACGAGGCATACTTCCATTCCATTTAATGTCCCATATATTATTGTATACCTGCCCTCAATGTCTGCTGTGTAGTTGTGTATTCAAAAGGGAATTTGGGGTGTCACCCATACCAAGAAGCCCCTTGCGTAAGCAGAGTATGTGGACGCATAGAGCTGCCCCTCCATTTCCTATGTAGTTTCTGAATTTCGGAATCTAGTAAATGCAGCATTTTTATTTGTGGTCCCTGTTGCGCAGGTAGGTTTGTACCCAATATCGCTTTGTGCACATTCCATGTTACTATCTTAAATTGTCCCATGTATCAACCCCTGGTCCTGGTAATTCCCTTCCTTGATCCGTCACTGTCACTGCTTAACATTCAACTCTGTAACATTTTAACACTCCCCCAGGTAGACACTGTCCCAACAATTTGTGCATTCTCAATTGCTGTAACCCCGATTTCCCCACCCGTTCCCCATAACCCCAACCAACACACAATAGCATTAAACCACAGCAACATCTGCCGCATGTTTGCTAGAAGACATATTATCCAATTACTATTATAATCTGACAATAGGCTATTGCCAATTACAGCACTATATGATACTGCCATCCAACACGCATACACTATACTTCCATTCGTCCAGTATCGAATTTACAGCTAGAGCAGGGTAAGTGCATCAGGCCACAATTGTGGGTCACTCAGCACATCACTTCGTATCTTGGCCTCCAGACATGCCCACACTCACACAGCCTCACATCACTCAGCCGCCACTCGTATCATCCACCCATTTGTATAGCCCTCACATCACAAACTCCATTCACATCAAGGAAGAAATGAAAGTAAGATTAAATGAGAAGTAACACTGCAAAAGAGATAGAAAGAGCAAAGCAGAATAGAAAGGGTGGGGGGTAGATAGAGGGCGCTTTCCTGCCCATTATGTATTAGCGGCCTGCCCAACGGTCTTCCATACCAATCCTTTCGATAACCTTACAAGTTCAAACAGCCATCTACTCGGTCTCAGTCACAGAACTAGCATTCTTACCATCATTACATACAGCTTTCCCATTCGGGATTATACTTATATTGTTTGAATTGTGGCCAGTTCAATGTTCATTGGTTTGGGGCATGTCCTCCACCACATCGCCCTTGCTGGCATTGGAACGAGATGCCGTGACTACCTCCACCAGAGCCCTCGCCGCCTCTCGGCCTGCCTGCTGCTCAAGTGGATCAACATGGGTGTGTTCCAGGCTGGAATCGCTAGCATCTGAAGACTCCATGTCCAGGGAGCCATCTTGTCAGAGCAACACCCTCTGAGATGACTTCGATGATTTTCTGGATCTTCCCCTCCTGTTAGTAGTTCTGTTTGTTGTTCCCGAGCCCAGTACGTTTGACCTTTCCAGCATTCTGTAGATCAATCGGGCCTTCCCTCGCACCTCTAGCCAGTCCCATGCAGCCTCTGGTGTGGTGAAGAAATGAGCCTGGTCATTGTACATCACCTTTAGTTTGGCTGGATAAAGTAGCGCATATTGCAGGCCCATCACCCTGAGTTTCTGCTTTACCCCGCTGAAGGATGCCCGCTGCTGTTGTGTTGTTCTACTATAGTCCGGGAAGATACGGATGACATGGTTCTCATACTTGGGGTCACCTTCTTGTCGAGTTGCTCTCAGTATGCAGTCACTGTCCCTATAGTTAAGCACTGGGGCAATGAGTGTCCTGGGAGGTGCGCCAGCAGGAGGTTTCGGCATAAGTGTACGGTGGGCTCGCTCAACCACGAAGAAGGCTGACAACTTAGCCGCAGGAAGGGCGTACCTGATCCAGTGTTCCAAGAAGAGTTCCGAGTCCTCCCCTCTGCACTCTCCAGGAACCCTACACACCTGAGGTTTCCTCTCCTCGACTTCCCTTCCGCGTCTTCAGCTCTCCATTCCAGCATGGCAGTTTTTGAAGCTAACTCTGCAAGGGTTGTTTTTAATGTCCAGTATTTGTAAAGCACAAACAATTAAACAAGGGTCTCAAGGCACTGGGGGCCATCGAGAAGATTAAGCGAGCTATTACCCAGAGTCACGTGGTGCCGGGCTGATCTGTACCCGGCGCCGGGGATCAAACCGTGAGCCCCAAGGTTACTGAGTCAGTTACCCTGACTTCCTTTTCTAGCTCGGATACGTTCTGTTCTGTGGCCAGGGATCTCTCGGCCACTGTGCAGAGGACGACCCTCAGCAGCCTAACATCCAGCGACATTGCATCGATTTTTGCCTGTAGGGTCATACTCAAGGCCTCTATGGCTGCTAGGATTTGAGCCCCCTAGGGCCCTGCCTGCAATGCCTCTGTGTCCGGCTCAGGGTGGTGGACTGATTTTGATGCCTCTCCCTGTGCAGTGTATTGATCCATTTTTGTCTATTGTACCCCTCTTTGTGGTATGTCCTTGCCCATTGTTTGCTGTTGGGTGGTACCTCAAGCGGGGTTACGAGAGGTGCCAGACGACTTCGAGTTAGGACTCCCACTCCGGTGGGCCAACGTATTCGCACCCGAGCAGCGAGCAATCCCCGGCAGAGGAACTAGTCAGTTGATTGTATTATTTTCCCAGTACTGATTAAAGTGTTATTTGCCACCTACTGGAGCCGATAGCCAAACCCGGTGCTCTCAGGTTCTTACTGTGTGCACCACTGGGCCTCTGGTCCCCAATCAATTGATCCTTCCAGAATTCCAGTTAGCCTAATAGATTAAGGGGTGTTTTCCAGTTCAATAAGAATGGGTGCTACTACACGCCAGTAGTACTCTTATTTTCCCCTCCGCTGCTTCCTCAGAGGGTTCCCCGCTGGGCCCCGCTCTCCCCTCGACTGCGCGCCAGCTCCCACACTGTCGCAGGTACACAATGTTCACACTCTGTGGCTCTGCTTCGAGGCCGTCTTTATGAGCCATCATTTTCTTCATTGCATCCCCTCTGTACTGGCAGGCCATGAGAGGCCGCATCAAAGCGAGCACACAACCAGCAGGCCCAGGGGGCAGTCCAAGACTTTGGCTACGTAGCGGGCTGCAAGGCAGGCACCGGTCCTCTTGTGTGAATAAGCAGCTGAACGGTGGCACCGCACTGTCAATCTACCAGGGTAGGTGCACTCACTCAGCTGCTTGTGTCATATTCCCACTTGAGCCCGCGTACCACCACTAGTCTTTGAGAGTAAGGTAAGGGCCGCATCTGTCGACTGCCCATGTGTGCCTCGGGGTCTGGGCAGCCTCCATGTCTGCCTACAGCCCACCTCCGCCACAGGCCAATGTCACCAGCCTCTGGGAATGATCGCAGCACCGGGCTAAGCACCAGCACTTCAGGTACATCTGCGGGCTCCCGGCTCCCTCCAGCACACCTCCCGGTCCTGTCCACAGGCTCCTGTGCGCTCACACACAGCTGAGGTAGGCCTCGCTGGGCGAGCTCAAATCTCTGACGATCCCCACAGTCGGCATCTACGGATTCCCTGGGCCGCCAAGCATCGACTCCTCACCGCCAAGCTCCCACGTGGGCCAGGGGACCCGACATTGCCCAGTGACAATATCGAGCCCCACAGCGAGCTCCATGGCAGGTCCGTCCAACCACCTCACACCCTCCCGGCCCAGCGTCACACTGGGGGGAGGGTGGACTGAACCGCTGTGAATAATGGCCATCCTCATCTCGGGCCAGCAGTTCCGGTGTAGCGGATAACCCTCCGAGGCCTCACTCAATGTTACGGCATAGGTCACCACTCCAGCTCAGGGTCTCAGTCGATTCGGCACACGGGATCTGCTGGTTGTTTTCCAGTGTTGGTGCTGCTCCTTCATGCCACCTACGTGCCGTGGAATTGAGACCACAGCGCTGGGGTGAATCAGCTGTGCTAGGAAGATATTGTAAAGGATAATCACTAGGGCGGGACATGGGACTCCTTCAGTTGTGACTGCTCTGGTCACCATCCTGGCTATGCCCCCTACTTTTGCTTCTTTGGATAAGACCCAGCAGTCACTGCGAAGAGTTTTTGGCCAACTAATGTTTGTCAGTGCCGGCAGAGGCAGGACTGGAGCCTCTCTGCCAGCTACTTCTTCAGAAATCAGAACTACAGAGGCTGTTTCAGCTATGGCACTCAAGATTTTTGCTCCCAATTATATCCTCAAAGAAGAAGAGGTTTCCATAATCGAGAATTGAGAATTGCACAGTCAAAAGTGTGCCCTCATATTGTAGGGGGCTGTTTAAAACATTTTTTCAAAAAATGGAAGGTTAAAACAGCAGACCCTTGGGTTCTAGCTACTGTTCAGGACAAATCTATAGAACTCCACACAACTCCTTTTCAGAATATCCTTCCTCTTTTTTAAGAATTTCTTTAGGCCTGGGAGGTAAACTCTGATCCATGGTTGGAGTTCACAGAGTTTTCCAACTCTGCGCTCCATTTGGAGTGCGGTGTTTGGCACAAACTCCAACTACGCCACATTGTGGAGTGTACCGTCGCTCAGCTGCAGCACTCACCCCTAGTCTGCACCAGGATGCTGCAATCTTCATGTGGATTCCTCCCTCACCAAATGCAGTGCCAGGTAGGATCCTTCCTTGGCATGTCCTGGATGATGCAGTGTCCAATCGGGAGCCCTCTCTCACTTCCCTGCCGCCCACTGGCCTGAGCTCACTCCAATGGCTCTTACCAGACAATCCCTGGTTAATAGTCTTTCAGTGCCTCTGGCGCTCCGTACACAGCCCCTCCCACAACACTTCGTACTCCCTCCCTACCTGATGTGTTCAGCATGGCTGGACTGATGTGGCACCCTCTATAGGCTTGTATCGTGGGGTGCACCAGTCTAGCCCCCATGTTGCTGTTAAGGGATGGCAGGGGAATTAAAGCTTACAGCAGGGACTGCCAATGAGGAGCCACAAGGAGATGTGGCGGTTTGGATAAGCTTGCAGTGGGAGTAGGGCTGAGGTGGGGCATGGTCAAAGGGGGAAGCTTGGAGTGTGAGAACGGCTGATGGGGTGAAGTTTGGAGAGGGACCAGGTATGAGGGGCAAGAGAGGGCTATGAAACAGGCTTGGGTGATGACTGGCAGATGGGCTGATGCAGGGAGAGCAGGGCAGCTGATGGTTGCTGCCTTTTACCAGCTGTCACTTGGGGTCTTGCCAGAAGATTTCGTAAATTGGCATTCTGTAGTGATTCCAGAGTGCCTACTGGCCAGGCCTGAGGGCAAGAGATTGTCTGCACAAATGAGGTGCTCTGATTCCTTCGACCTTCCATTCCTCCCTGAACCTGCTTGTCCCTGTAATAAGAATCTCAATATATCATCATCATGCTTGTTCTCTGAAACTGCAACTTTGCACTGCCAGTTAGCAGCAAGGTGGAATGGATGCGCAGCAGCTAGATTCTGTGCCAGAGGCATGTGTGTTTTTCCCCAGGCACTGCAGCCAATAAACAAACTGTAATGGTTTCCCCGACCTATTCTGCACCTTGATTAAATCTCTCCAGGCCTTTACCCAATGATATATCTAACCGGAGGTCCATCCAGCAGCCAATCCCAGAGCAAGCACCCCTCAACCTATCCAAGCTCAGCACCCTTGCCTGCTACCATTCTAGGAGCTCAGCAAGCCATTCAGGGGCACCTTTATCCTGCGACTGGGAGTCCCGCTCAAGAATCATGGTGAGCAGAATGAGGGTGACAGGGCTTTTGGGCGGGGGAAGGTCAGCACTTGTCGTGAGGGGAGTGGGGTAGTCAAGGCAGGGTGCAGCTCCGTACTTTGAGCTCTACTTGCCCTGCTCCACCAACTTGTGGATCTCAGCGATGTTCCACAGAGTGAAACTCCATGAGTTCTGCCCATTCGTTTGTCATCCTTTCACCAAATGAACACGCTGGTATCCAAAGAAATTCAAAACATACTGTGGAAACCTTGCAATTTAAGAAAGGTCTTTACACCTGGCAAGTTTTCCAAGTAAATTATTTTCTGGTGCAAAAGAAAAACCAAAAAATAAGACCTGTAATAAATCAAAGAAATTTAAATCAGGTCATTGTCTAGCATCATTTCAAGATGGGAACTATAATTCATCTCAGTGATTCCTTATTGTGGGACAATTGCATGAGCTGGTAAGACTTACAAGACACATATTTAACCATTCTGATTCATCCACTTTTCAATAAGTATTTTCAATTTCAATGGATAATGAAAGCGGTGGTTGCACATCTCAGATCTCAAGATATCCGTTTCATAATTAGTCTAGATAACACTCTTTTGATGGCTCAGAATCTTCATGTGCTGCACTCTCAGATTCACCAGAATGTATATCATTACAAGATCTAGGGTTCACTCAACAAAGGGAAAACAATTCTCACTCCTTCCAAACAAATAGGATTTCTAGGTATCCTCATAAATTCAGAAAGTTCATAAAATTTAAAAAACTGCGTCTTCACCTTGAAGATCCACTGAAGGGATTTATAGCGAACTTTTTTGGGATCTTTCGTGGCTCTAACCGGATCGTAGATTTTCAATTCAAGCAACATCCTTTTCATAAAAAAATGATCTGTGTCAAGAGAGTCTAAAAATAAAAACCTGTGACTATAATGTGCAAAAGATGCGAAATAGTATTCTCTGAAATTTGGGAGGGACAGTCCTCCTTGTGCAGATGATAAATATAAAGTGCTCAGTGCTAGTCTGGGAGATTTTTTTGCCCATAGAAAAGAGGAGATCAAAGCTTCTATTTTTTTAAAATAAGAGGCCTGGATTGCGCAGGGAATTGCGCTAAAAAGGAAATTTAAATTTTATGACTTGCCCATTTTTAGCAATAAGACAAGTTTAATAAATCTTAGCTTGGGAGATGCTTGCTGTTTGGACCAAAACATATTAACTCTTTGGAAGGAGAATGGTTTTGAGAAAATTGAAGATTTCCTCCTGGGAAATAGATGGAAATCTTGGGACGAAATCCACAGCCAGTTAACTCATTCGCACTTAATGCTGAACTGGTCCTTTATTAGAATAAATCTAAAACTCAATATAGCAAATTTATTCAATAAAGAAAATATTTCCACTATTTTTAATAATAAAATTCAAAAGAAAATGAGTATCTGGGTTAAAACTTTAAAAGAAAGCAAGGCCCAGGACCCTCACAGCAAGTTTACTGAAAGATGGAAAAAGAGGGAAGATATTACAATCAATCATCAGGTATGGGAAAAAATAAATAAATTCAATAAAACCATTTTTCGCGGAGCAAATTTTAAACGTATGCAATTTTTCAACTAATGGTTAATATATAGAACCCCGTCCTTCTTACATAATATTTTCCCCCAAGTAGCCAACAAATGCTTCTGATGCGATGAAAAAGGCACTTGGAAACACATTGTCTGGGAGTGCCCAAAAATCCAGGTTTTATGGAAGGAAATAGAAAAATATCTTTCAATTATTCTTAAAACGAATATTGTATTTGATGACCTTATTCCCCTTCTAGGCTGCTCTCCTATCCACACCCAATATGATGAGTCCCTCTTTATAGCTTCTTTAATAGCTAAATCCCTCATATTACAGTCCTGGAAAACAGATCTCGTTCCATCCTTCCAGGCATGGAAGTCAAAACTACTTCAAATCCAGGGTAGGGAAAGAAAGTACTCTCTTAGATCAGGGGCTCTCAAAAAATATGATAAAAATTGGAGTGTGTTCGATTCTTAAAAATTTGTCTTGCTATTACTTTATAAGATTTATACTTTTGCGAGAACATCTTCTAGCCTATATGTCTAGTGTGTTCGTCTGGACTTCGCACGTGGCACTTTATAAATTAGTTCTGTAATATTAACTGAGAAGACGTCCACTGTATTTAAATGCTTCATACTGTTTTCATTCTATCAATATCTTTTGATTATTAATGACAGTCGATTGATTGATTGCTCTTATATAATCCTGCACTTTATAATTTAAATGTTAAAATGACAATTTGTAAGAATATTGTTAGTATTCCTTTTCTCATACTGTATTAATTGGTTTTCAACGGTATTTTGCTTTCAGTTTTTCTGTATTGTTATATTTGAACTCTCAATAAAAAATAAATTAAAAAAAATAAAAAAATTCAGAAAGTTCTACTCGTCATCTATTTCAATCTATGGTGATTGCTTTAAAATCAGAAATGCCTCAGGCTCTTCAAGCCTCTACTATTTCTCTTAGAACTCTTGCAAGAAATGTCAGTCTTCTCTTCTCACCAATATAGGCTTTTATTCCAGGGCCTCTTCATTATTAAGCTCTCCAGGGAATAAAAATTCAACATCTTTACAGAGGTCTTGCATATTCAGATGTCATAGATTTAAGTAAGTAAGTAAGTTACTCCATCCTCTTTCACAATCTCACAGCAGTGAGGTATATAAATCACTTTGGAGGTACAAATTCCAAACCCCTAGCAGAACTTGTAAAATGTTTTGGGGAATTTTGTCTTAGTCAAACATTCTCATTAAGAGCAGCATACCTCACGGACTCTCTCAATATAGTTGCAGACTCGTATTCTTGATATCGTCATGATTCAAGCAGCTGGAGACTTTAGCCTTACATATTCATGAAACTCTAACTCAAATGTGGTTCCCTAGAAATAGTCTTCTTTTTTGCTTCCAGACTCAATTCTCATCTCCAGAAGTTCTTCAGCTGGAGACCAGACACCTTCACCCTAGTACCAGACGCCTCCTTACATGATTGCTCTCAAGGAACCAATTATGCCTTACCTCCTTTCATTATAATCAACAGAGTACTGGCTCAGGTGAAATGACAGCAATCAACACTAGTCTTAAACATCTTATTTGGCAACACTCTACCTCTAATGGCCACAAAAATATTGGGACTTCCTGGTCTCTTTCAGGCCAGAAGACCATTCTCCCTTAAAGTTTTTGGTGCAAAAAATATGAAGTTTTATGCTAAGTATCCATCAAACATCTTGCAGAATATTTCTTCATGACATTTCAATCCTACTGAGCATGTAATATATACTGTGACATGGGGGCGCAAGGGTATATAGTAAGGGTTTGTCATATGGGGCACAATGGTATTACAGATGGGGCTGCAAATGTTTGTGCGGCCCCTTCTTTAATACAGATAGCACTGGAGCACATTTTGCACCAGTGCTATCATAAGAGGGCTTTCCCTCATTTGTGTGGCCCTATGCAAATGAGGGAATCACTTTGCAAACAGCCAGGCATTTGTTAGGTGCACTAAAGGCAGCCCTCTAGGGAGGAAGAAAAGAGGTCCCATGGACCCCCCAGACATCCCCTTGTAAGCAGGTGCAATCACTCACTGCACCAGCCTGCAAGGGGATCTCTCTCTCTCTCTTACTCAAAGTGCAGGCCGGTTGCCGCAAATACTTTAAAACACTAAGCAGCTTCTAAACAGCTGCTCCGTATTTCACTTGAATGAATTGCTGGCTGCTCCATATTTCAATTGATTACACTGCCCCCAGGGCTGTGCATTCTTTCTAATACGGTGCACTGACCCTGTTTGTGCCGTGCGCCATGGCGCAAACAGAGAAAATGCCCGGTATTCATAATACAGTCCCTGGTGCGTTATTCAATACAGCCACACAATAGAGGGATTAGGTGTGCCTGGATGGGCCATCAACTGGCAGGATGTTGAGGACGCAGCTGGGCACAGCCACACTTGCAATTGAATAGGCTGTGCTTTGCCTTCACACAAAGGACTTGTCACCCCTGTATTGTTCATTAGGCCTGCCTGGAGCCAGGGCAAGGTAAGAATGACATTTCAAGCACTTCAAAGCACTTCAAAGTGAATTCTCTGGAAACATCTCTTACTTCGAAGGAAACACCAGGTCTCAACTCAGACTTACTCTTTACATCACTTTCTGGACCTGTGGAAGGACTCTTGGGGGACTACTTGCTGCTGTGGCTTTCTGTGTACTTTAGAAGACTGCTTTATTGCACCTGGACAGTCTTCTTTGCTGCCTGAAGCCTGCCTTAAACCTTCACAGGCCTGTCCTGATTCTTCAGGGCTGTTCTACTGCTGAACCCAGTACAATCAGAGTGACTCCAAGGGCTAGTTTATTTGCCTCCTGATCAGGGACTCAAGGAGACAAAAGGCTCCAACCATCGTGAACCCACACCTTGAACCAGACTCAGTTAGTATTAACTCCCCTAGTGGTGCCCCATCTGTCCTGGACCCCTGCTGGTGGTGCTAAAGGTACCCAGATGGTCAAAATGTAAAACTTGGGACTTAAAACATTTTTGGCTAAATAGCTCTGGGAACATGAGGAGGAGACAGGGACCAACCTGCTCATCTATCCTCCCAAGGTTTATCACTGGTCAACCAGTTCTTGATATGTTTTTCTCTGCAGAAACAAATCCTTTTCAGCAGTCCTTCACCAAAGGGATTTCTGGACCTCTAATTGGCTACAGCCTTGTCCCACTGGATATTTTTGACTTTAAAAAAAGAGACTAAGTCAAAATGAAGAAAACTTCACTGCAGCTTCCTCCAGCAGTTCCTCAACGATAATGCTCCCTCCTCGGACAACACTGGGAGCTTTGCTCTGTCCAACTTTACCATCTCAGAAAATGTTTCTTTGAATTTCCTCTAAGTCCAAAGGTAAGCGCCGACCATACCTAATCCATTTGTTGTATCTGACTTGCACTCCATTGTGCTCGGTCGTTATTTTATTTGACATTGACCCTGTCTCATGCAACTGAATTTCCACGGTTGGCGTTGTGATCTTTTAGGTGGTGGTTTTTACTTAAACAATAAAAATGTATAACTCCGGTTCTACTAATAGGACTTTTGTCATTTTGGTGTCAAATAATTTATTAAAATGGACTCTATTTTATTTTGTTTTTGTGCCAAGCTGCCCGTAGGTTAAGGACAGGTTAATTTAGTGACTTTTGTGGTTCATCCTGACAGGGTTTGTGTTTGTTTCTTGAGCAATGTTAGCAACCCACTCAACGAACAACCCAATTTCTGACAAATGTTATATTACAGACCAAGATAATAAATAACATTAACAATTTAATGGGTATTATCTGCTGTATGTGAAGAATGCATAGCGCAGCCAGATGAATTAATGTTCTATTTGTAGCTATATGATGATTGCAACACCAGGTGGCAAAGGAATACGGGCTTCTCTCGGGCAGACATTGACATGTCAAGTGAGGCATGCTTGGATTGATGAGTGAAAGTGGTCACAAATGTTTTTTGACTGGCATGCTACTACATATCAACAGATAGCACTTCCATGAACACAAATTTGCCTCTCAGGGGTACATCTCAAGAGATTAGTAAGAGTTGTCTTTGTAAACTATTTGACCAAATGGATAACGGATTATCTATCTGTAAATGAAAGCTCTGCTATTTATACTATAATGTGTGATGCTTTGAAGGCTGTGATGAGAGGTGAAATAACAGGCAACACTATGAGCAGTATCATGACCAAAAAACTTGGTTTACGTTTGAGTGATAGGAATTTCGAGAATATATAGAGAATGTAATGAAATAAAAATATCATAGATATGCACAAAGAGAGCTGACTTCAATTGCAGCAAAACTAATCTGCAGAGGGCTACCTGGAGGTGTACACATATTTGGAATAAGACTACATCAATGTGATTAAACCACCATTCATTTTACAAACTGGGATGTGTAAAATGCAAATTCAGATAAGTTTATTTTTCCATTTAATCAGAAGCACGAAATACACCCTTCGAAATCTGTGATGTTTTTAGAGCATTCTACAAATATTGAGACGTTGAAAATATTATTAGAGTAGGTAACTCGCAATTATATTTTTGGAAGGCACTTAAAACAGTCACAGGACGTTTTTGTGGGTGTTGCTTGGAAGCTAACAGGTGTGTATACCTCTCAGAAGGCTTGCAATATAAGTTAATATATATGTATTCACCTGTGTCGTTCGGAACCATAACATCAATTGAAATGGGACTTGCTTAGTAATTCAGATATTTTACCTTTATGAAGGTATGAAGGCATTATGAAGGAAGTGATGAGTTGGCTGCGATCTAATATTCTGCATTGCAATCCAGACAAGATAGAAATATTGCTTTTTGGCCTCGACCCACTACCTGGATGGATGGCATGTTGAAAGAGGAACTACCCAGCTCCGCCCACCCCCATGGAGGAGTCTAGCAATCTGGGGATGTTATTTGATGGTCATCTTTCTTTAAAGGCCCAGAATAACTCTGTAGTGAAATGTTTTGGGATATTGAAAGTGCTGAAGACGATTTTCATCTTTTTCCCATAGGAACACACAGAAAATAGTTGGCGTGATTTTTTCAAGGTTTGACTAGTCTAATGTTTTGTATCTAGATTTACCAGAATACTTAATTCAACGCTTGCAAGTTGTGCAGAACAATGCAGCCCATTGTAGGAAGCTGGCTCTGTATATATTATAACAAAATCAGGTATAGTGTGCAAAGAGTCCATTGGAACCCTAAATGTAGGCAGAGATAAAAGTAGATAGCACCTTACTCTCTATTTGTGGTAATGTGTGTGAGCAGTAAGGCTTTATCAGAGGGTAGTGTTAATCATTTGTTGTACACTCAGGCAGCAAATGATGTTACACACTCAAAGACTAAACTCAGACCAATTTGTTTGTATCAAAAATATTATTTAGTTTGTTTTTTCTAGAACCAAGCCAAGCCTGCTACCGGTAAGAGAAATAATATTTTGAAAAATCGTATGCAATGTTTTACAGTTGAATGTAGGTTCAAATGCAGTTGGTTGATTTACATATAAGTCAATATTTCAAAATTACTTTTCTGTTACTATGAAGATTACTTTGTACATTACTTTTTAAATTACTTCTAAAGTTACTTTTTTTACTCAGTGTGATATGCCTCGATATCACACTGGGACATTTCCTAGAGAAAAGGTAAGTAAATGAGTTTTTGTATATTTGCAGTTTTTCAGTGGTTCATACAAACCAACTCCACTCGGAACAATTTTCAAGAAAATCTGTCAATGTAATCCTATGGAAGGAAATAGAGTTTTCGGTTTACAGGTAGTTATTTGTGGGAGTTGATATTTGGGGTTCAAACAAGGGTCAAGGATGCACTTTTGAAACACCCTCAGCGGCACTAGGGCAGCCGTGTGCAGAGTGCTGAGGCCCAATGTTATCCAATGGGGAACAGGGAGCCTCCGGTTGGTGGCTGCTCACTAGCAGTTCACAAGGTTATGGGAGCAATGCTCCTTGTGCTAGGCTCAGGACTAAGGGGGATCCGAGTAAGCATACAAGGTGCACCCGCAGAGGTGCAGGGAGGCTGGGGGCCGTTTTGGCTTTGGTTGCGCTGTCGTTTTGAATGTGAGTTGCCGTTTTTGATTTTGGCTGCAGGATCGGTCCAGGAAGACTTCCTGGAGGTACCAACAGCTAGCCAGGTAAGTTGGAGGGCTCAGGGACGTAGGTGTACCTTATGTTCTTTTCTCCAGGTCGCAAGGCGGGAGGATGCAGGGCTGTCTTTTGAAGTAGGATTTCACCCTACCGGGCTACTCTCGGTTGGGAGGTTTTCTGTGCAGAGGCTGCAGGCGATTTTGGGGAGTCCTGGAGGGGTAAACCCACATTGGACTCAGACTCTGGAGTGCTGGGGGTCCTCGCTGGTACCGCTGGGCCACTTGGACTCGGGCCGTAGGCGTCGGGTACAGTGGTGGTTCCAGGCATCGGGTTTCTTTGCCCTCAGCAGGCTTGAGTCTTTCTTAACATTTTCTTTTGAACAGAGCTGCTGTTCACAGGAGATCGGTGTTTGCTGAAGGCAGTCAGTCCTCCCAGGGGTTCTGGAGGTCGCTGACTGCAGGTCAAGGTGACTTTTGGCGCAGGATCTCTGAAAACTGCAGACGGGCCGGTAGGGCGGGTGCCAAGTCAGTTGTTCTCTGCAGTCTACTCTGCTGGGCGTCTTCTTTCATCCTTCTTATTGGTAGGTTGCTGGAATCTGTCTTCTTGGTTCAGGGCTGCCCACTGTATTTAGGGGGCTTTTTAGGTGTCAATGGGCTACTGACCTTAGGGTGACTACACCCTCGGTGTTCTCACCCCACATGGGGGAGTGAGCACAATCCCTAATCTAATCTAATCCTGATTAGAGATTGCCTGACATCTGCAAGATGGCGGGCACTGAAGAGTGGGCTTCACCTCGCCTCCCTCTCCTGATGGCAAGAGAGGCTGGGGTTGCAATAAAAAGGCGGCAACGCCTTTGAAGCTCCCCTGCCACAGATGGCTCTTAATGGCCTGGAGAAGGTGTGACCACTTTTGCTCAGGAAAGGCTTTGTTTCTGGGATCAGGGAGCAAAGGCAACCACCTCAGGGGCCCAGAAACATATCTTGTGGTGGCAGGCTGGTGTATACCAGTCAGGGAACGCACCAGAGGCTGGTCGTTTTTCAGGGGGCATCTCGAAGATGCCCTCTGAGTGCATTTTTCATTACATCCCACACTGGCATCAGTGTGGGTTTAATGTGCTGAGAAGTTTGATTACCAAACTTCCCAGTTTTTAGTAAAGCCATTATGGTGCTGTGGAGTTCGTAATGACAAACTTCCAGCACCATATACTCTTAATGGCATTACTGCACTTACAATGTAGAAGACTTGCTCTAGACACTGTAAGGGTACAGGGATCATGCACCTGTACCCTCACCACTGGTATAGTGCACCCAGCTAGAGGGGTGGCTGACCAATGCCAGGGCAGTGGGTTGTAGGCATGGCACACAGGGATGTGTGCCATGCCGACTCTTCACTTTGTTCGGCACCAAAACATGCAGCCCGCAATGGCAGTGTGTGTGTAAATGGGCAGGGCCTCTAAGTATGGCACAATAAGCGCTGCAGCCCTTTTAGGCCTTCCCTGGCCACAGTGCCCTTGGTACCCATGGTACCTTTTACAAGGGACTGACATGTGGCCAGAGAGGTGCCAATTGGTGCTACAAGGTACAGTTTTAGGAAAAAACAGAGGCCCTGTGAACTTGATTGGCAGTGACCCAGGGCACATCAAGTCAAAGTGCATCAGTAGTCTGGCAAAAAGTGGGAGGGTTACTGCAACAGAAACCCAACTGCCTACACCCGTCTTTAGTTTAAGATCACCAGGCGGGCCTTTGTGTCCCTGTCCCTAAAACAGCTTCAGTTGATTTGCATACATAATATTAGCTTACTGGGCCCTCCATGGAAAGGGGCCCAATTATCTCAATGTCAGGATTCCGCCATTTTAAAAGGCAGAGATGTGGAGATCTTCCTTTGCTGTCCGTGTTGCCTCAATTTGGAATCAGCTTCCATTCAGCTTAGAAATATGCCTAATGAAACTGCCTTTTGTAAGCTGATAAAAACCTATTTGTTTATCCTTTGACTCTGTGTCCATGAGCTGTAGTTGCCTTAGCACTGAGACGTCCTTATCCATTCATTCATCATTTTAGACAATACTTAAAAAATTGGGCAATCATCAAAATTCCTTATGTGCAAAGAGAAGCAGATAACACCTAACGAATGCATGTTATTTTTCAAGTTTTCATTTAACTTAAAGATTTGAACACAAAATGCAAGGGCACTTATTTCAGATATTTAAAAAGATAAGATAGAAATCTTCAGAATTTCAGAAGCAGCATTTTTCCTTCACATACACCCAAATGCATATAATTCAAACTATAGAAATAAAAGTGTATTGTTGATTTTCATTGTGAGTTGGTGATTCATGCTAGAGCTTCAGTGAATTGAATACTTTATTATTGTTATGGATTGAGTAGACACTGTCTCTGGTCTGACTCATTCCTACCACCAGACAAACAATGTGGTGCAGGGATCCCCACCACTGTCCTTGAAAGCAACAATGCAAACATCTTGTTAGAGTTCTGAAAATGAATGCAGCGGAGGCAGGCATGTACATTATTGCTGAACATCATAAGTTTTATACAGCCTGTTAGCATGCTAGAAACAGTTGAGAACTCCTGTCATACTTTCAAGAAACTGAACAACTGCATATATAATTGTAGTCGCTTTATTTAATTGTTGTTCTATTACCATTTATCATCATAGCAATGTGAAAACGACTTTTGTTTTTAATTTAAAAAAATCTAGTTTATAAACTATTTAATTAACATAGAGAAATCTAATACAGATGTCTGCTTGCAAGCTACCGCAAATACACATTTCTTGTAAGATAGCAGACGCGCATACGTTTGTTCTTCAAAGATTGGGTCTCTAGATTAGTTGAATATATATAGATTTTGCTATTCCACTTACCTGGTAAGGGGAAATAAAGCTTCCTTCTTAAATAAAACAGAATGCATTCAGTTGCTGCAATTACTGGTCTTGGGTGGTGAAGAGGCCTGGATAGAATAAATATACATACTATGAAGCTGACAGACATTGCCTATTCCACACCTCAACATCAATTAGGCTGATTTAATGGTAGGTGGTTACAGAAAATCTAAATAGTGAAGGAAGTTAAAAATCCGTTCCTGGAGGATTTACCTCCAGTGACATATCCTTAGAGGGTTTTAACTCAAATTTACTATCCGTATAGGTAAGATAATTAAACCCAAGAGAAAATTCACAATTGAGGATTTATCACTTCCTCTTTCAATTTTTGATAAGAGGACACATTCTATGCTGAAAAAATAAACAAAAACACAATGCCACAAACAAACGCCACTCATATTTTAGTTGTTTGCATTGTTCCCATGCTGTAATTTTGCCACAATTGACAGCATCACACAATGGCATCATTTCAGGAATGTTTGTGTAACAAGGATAATTCTAGGTTTCTGAAATTATGAGAATTACACACTCAAAATTTCACCCAGGCCTACTCATAATCACCCCATTTTGCAGGAGTTTCGCACAGACCAAAAACAAAATTATTTATCCGCTCAGTAAGAAGCAAATGAGAAATTATTACATGTAGAAAACATATATGTAGTATAAATGCAACTTAAATCCAAGAAGTGGGTTACTGTTCCTATAAGGTCATGAATCATGTCCAGAGAGAAAAGATAGAGAAGGGAAAAGGAAAGTCTAGGTTCTGTTCTCACGAATAGAGATAATCATAGATTTTGTCTCTTGTTGCCCTCACACATCTGAAGGGATGTCATGCTTCATCATTGGGTGTTACACCTCGTAGGGCCGCGGTGCAATGCACTACGAGTCCCCCGAAGGGTCTTTTTGGCAGACATCTTTTTATTACACCGTATGATGAGTGAGGGTGTGAGATTTATTTATAAAGGGGTGGTGAAAGGTGGGTGAGTAAGTGAGTGTTTAAAACTGGCTAGGGGATACCTTAAAGGTTTTTTAATGTGTTGGCTCTCCTGTCAGGTTACAAAAAACCAGTAGGTTATTGTTACTAATACGGTAATAATGTACCCTAGTAGCTATCAGATAGACATGTTTTACGCCCTATAATAGTCTAAACCATCCTTGGCGTTTCATCAGGACCAAAAAAGATTAATATTTAATTATGAATAGGGCTGGGTTCATTAACCAAATCAATAAACAACTAGATGAGTCACTTGCTTGCATAGCTATATACAATAACATTAACCCAGTATTATAATGTCCATTATATGCATTTGCAACATGTAGAGACCTACGTATTATCACCAATTTGGAATACTGATGTGAACCTCTTCCCACAGTTTCATACATATACATTTTTCCCAAAATAAACAAATCTGTCCTATTGCCCCATGGCAGACCAATACTCTCCGAAATAGGATCTCCCACTGAAAAAAGTCTCAGAAGACATTAATCACCTATTGCAGCCATTTGCGGTAAATCCTCCTTCATAAACCCAAGATATCAGAGACTTACTAATCAAAGTCTCAGATGTACTTTAAATAAGGCAAATTACTTTAGTTATCCTAGATGTATGTTCTTCATTCACAAGTATTCTCACAACTGAAGGCATGGATGCCATCAAATACCTTCTCTCAAAGAGAAAGGCCACATATTTTGAACCAATAAGGTACTGGAAATGACTGCTATCATTCTGGAGAACACTCTCTTCATACATGACCAAAGATGGTTTCATCAAATACGTGGCATAGAAATGGGAGCCACATTTTTACTACCATATACAAATCTATACATCAGCTATTTTGAAGGACACTATTTATGGAAATATTGTCCACCACACATCAGAAAGCCCATTTTCTACTGGAAAAGGTACAAAGATTTTAGCTTCATAATATGGACATGAGACATTGGCAACTCTTAGTAACACTGACTACATACTTTGCTTCACTTATGCCTATAGAAAAACATCCATAGAATTGGGGATGACAAACTGTATGGACAAAACCAACATATTGCATCTAGATTATATAGAAAATCTACAGCCATTTTACATGCTTCGAGTGCACATCAGAAATCACAAATCATGTAAATCCCATTTGGAGAGTTGACAAGACTGAGATGCATCTGTAGTGAGGACACCATATTCCAACAAGAACTCTCACTTATGGAAGAACGTTTTGTAAACAGAGGTTACAGTTGTAACTGGCTGAAAAAACTAAATCTGGGAACTCCAAGGTACACGTAGTTACAAATTACTGACAAAAACACTGAAAATGAAAATACCCCTGTATTTGTGATTTTCTTTACTCTATCAAGCAGAGATATTTAGATACTGTTTAAACTCTGACACATTCTCAGTATGGACACCATGCTTAAACAACTGCTCTCTAACAAACCTAGAGTGAGCCACAGTAGGGGCAAACGCTTATGCAACATGCTATGCCACAGTTTAATTTCCAGTTCCAGGCCCATTTATTTAAGTATTTGTGTAGGGCCCCCTCACTAAGCCCATTTTTGACCCTATCCCCCAGGACAAGGTGTATTATTTAGGGGGAGGGGGGCAGGCAGGCCTCTCCTGAAGCCCCCTTACCCTAGGGCCAGCTCACCTACTGTGTCCCTAGTGATGTCATCAATTATGTCATTTGAGATGTCATCAGTAATGTCAAAAATGACATGATAGAACATGTCATGAGTGATGTAATATGTCAGGTCATAAGCAGGGCATGGCAGGGGCGCAAGTTATAGTTAGTTCTGCTAGTGAATTTCAGGGTTTTTTTTGTTGCTTAAAACTTTAATGTTGTCACTGACATATTTACCTAACTATAACGCTACTTTAATTTTAGTTTTTTGTTTGAATATTTATTAATATCTCAACAGAAATAGGACAGGGAAAAGTGAGAGCCAATACCCGTTCGTCTTCTCAATCAATCAACATAATAACAAAGTGAGAACGAGTCTCCTATTTTATTAGCTACTGTTCCTATGACCACTTTCTCATGGTTTTCTACGTACGCTGCCTTGGAACACACAGGGTGTTTTAAAAGAGCCCTCACTCACCTACCTGGTAGATGACATGCTTCATCATCGGGTTCCCACCATGGTCCTTGAATGCTTACAGGGTGTGCTGCATTGTCTGATTACAGCAGAGCTGGCTTTTTATTGGGGGGGGGGGGGGAACTGTGATTGTGAGTTAGTTAGTGAAAGGTGCAGTTTTTAAAACTGGCTCGAGACTTCCTGTCACTGGACATGAACCTTTTAATGATGGTAGCCTTGGTGAATGTTAAAAGCAATGGATGATAAATGTGGGGTGTTAAATTGATCCCACTTATCCTCAGTGTGGTCTACATGTTCCAGCCATCTTCTTTTAATGCCTCTCAGGGTCAAAATGGCTTTCTTTAGGACCAAAATCAAAAAGGCTTGTGCACTATGGCATGCAAGGATGGTGTGTGTGATTTGTACTTACAAACTCATGTACTCATCAAGAAACTCACCTTTTGCTTTTCCTCCTGTAAGAAGTAGAGTTAATAGGAAAGTGGCAATAGTAACATTTAGGTAAGGCCTATTTAGAACCAGATGGTTACCTTCTTCTCTTGTTTCTTACCACAACATAAATGTCACATCTATTTCACATATGTTGTCTACCATTACCTTTGGTATAGTTTAGAAATAATGCACATATGCTTGCACCTACAAAGGTATTTTTTAACAAACAAGACATACAGGAAGACAGTACCTTTGGTAAAGTTTAAGACACACTGTGCACATATGATAGCACATATGTAGGTTTTTAACAAACAAGACAAATACCAAGACATCACATAGTTCAAATGTCACTCCATTCTGAATCATGGTTTTAAATATATACAGAGGACTAAATAAATATATATATATATATATATATATATATATATATATATATATATATATATATATATATATATATATATATATATATATATATATTACCTACTGGCGGTCGCCAGTAGGTAGTTATAGTTAGGACCACGTTTCCATAGGAAAACCTCAACATTCTATTTTGAATAACTTTGGCGCCGGTCGACGAATCCTCGCGAATTTCTCAAAATAGGTGGGGCGCTACGCTCCGCTCCTACCCTGAAAGTCTCGGGGGGATTCGTCAAGCGGGGGCTGAGATAAAAGGGGGGTCCCAAAACGCGTTTTTCCCATGCATTTTTCCATAGGACCTTTAGAACGAGCTACAGCCCGAACGGCTGAACAGAATTACTAGAAATTTGGCAGAGAGGTAGTCCCTAGGTCAAGGAAGTGCCTTTTGTAGGTTTGGTGTAAATCTGTTCAGTAGATTCTGAGAAAATAGCCTTTAAATCAATATATATATCTGAGCCCGCTTACGGTACGCTTACCGTACGCTTACCGTAAGCTTACGGTGGCGTGCGCGAGCGCGATTCTGATTGGCTCTTAGATCTTAGTAAACATTCGAATCGGCCGAAACCAGGAAGCGGCGTCCGCCATTTTGTCTCTCGCACTGAGTGTTGTTTATCAAACATGATGGCCAAAAACATGTTACGGGGCTGTTTTGACAACTCCCTCCCACATAGTCATGTTGAGGGAGTCCCCAAACATCCCCCAAGAGCAAAAACGGTTTTATTTTTTTTTCGGCAATTTCGCGGGGTACGCTTACCGTACGCTTACCGTACGCTTACCGTAAGCTTACCGTACGCTTACGGTAAAAAAATAAAAATAAAAAAAACACTATCCACACTTACCCCACCCCCTGTGCTTTTGGTGGCCGCAGGCCACCAAATGTGCAGGGCTTATTAATAGAGAAAAAAAACGTAATTTTGGCAACATGAAATTATAAAATCGAAATAAAAAAAACACTATCCACATTGACCTCACCCCCTGTGCTTTTGGTGGCCGAAGGCCACCAAATGTACAGGGCTTATTAAAGTTGATAAAAACCGTGCACGGAACGAACTGCGTTAAGTGGGCGCGCACGCCACAAATGGCGTAAAGTAACTTAGCATTTAAAAAACCGTACAAATTCACTGAAAAAACCATAGGTTTCACACACGTTATAGTTAGGAAATAGCATTTAAAAAACCTTGCTAATTCACTGAAAAAACCATAGGTTTCACACATGTTATAGTTAGCTGGACATTTTACTGATAAAAAACCAATGAAATTCCCCCGTTATAGTTACTGTAGGCAACTATAACTCACGCGACCGTAATCCTCTGCTGATGACATATGTGTCTTTATGAAAAAAAAATATTTGTAATATATGTATAGCTAAAATTTAATGGAAGAAGATATGGGCAAATAAGTGTCTAAATACAGTATTAGCATCAGCAGAGGATTGCGGTCGCGTGAGTTATAGTTGCCTACAGTAACTATAACGGGGGAATTTCATTGGTTTTTTATCAGTAAAATGTCCAGCTAACTATAACATGTGTGAAACCTATGGTTTTTTCAGTGAATATATATATATATATATATATTCACTGAAAAAACCATAGGTTTCAGGGGTGTTATAGTTAGCTGGACTTTTCACTTGTACAAAACCATTGAAATTCCCCCGTTATAGTTAGTTCAGCTAACTATAACTCGCGCGCCCGCAATGCACTGCTGATGACGTCACATATTACATCACTCATGACATGGTCAGTGACATCACTCATGACATCACTGATGACATCTCAAATGACATCACTGATGACATCATCCAGTGAATGTGTGTTATTCTGAAAATTAAATATGTTTTATATATGTATATCTCAAGGTCGATGGAAGAATAAATGGGTATATAAGTGTCTAAATGGATGATTTGTTTTTGAAAAATTGATTGTGTAACTGACTGATTAAGTGTATCATAGTGAATACATGGCTTAGTGAGTAATGTTTAAATATGTAAATATCTGTATCAGTCTCTCACTTTGTGTATAAGTGGCTGCATGGGTTGGTGAGTAGCTACATGGGTGTCTATATAGGTTATTAGTTGGTTTTTTGAGTATCAGTCTGAGTGTCTGCATGGTTCGGTGGGGGTATTACGTAGTGCATAGGTGCATGAATGAGTGACTCACTGTTTGTATGTGTTGAACACAGTATGTGTGCAGGACTGTATGGGTGGATGAGTGTGTGTATGGGTGTGTTAGTGAGTGAATGACTGTCTCAATAGTGTCTTTATGAGTAACTACATATGTTTTAAACTAGTATATGTGACTATTGGTGTATATATGTGAGTATATGTGAGAGTGAGAGATTGAAAGAGTTCCTGTATGAATAAGTATGTGTTTCTATAAGTGATTGTTTAAAAGACTAAGTATGTGTAAGTTTCCGTAGAAGTAAGTGTGGTGGTGTGTGTATAACTGTATATGCAAGTAAATGTATGTTTGATTCTTTATTAGCATGAGTGACTATGTGTGTGAGTAACTATGGATGAGTGGCATTGTGTAACAGGATGTATAGGTGTATGAGTACATATGATGAGTGAGTACATGTATGAGTGACTGTATTGGACTGTTGGTGAATGAGTGGATGTGTATGTGGATCTTAGAATTACTGAAGAGGTTGTTGTAACTGGTATTGGTATGTCCATTGTTTTGAAAATTTTAGTCTCTATTTTTGAATGTGTGTATCAAAGGTTATATTAGGGTGAGAGGAGGTCTGCCACTCTATCACAAGGATGATGTCATCAGTGATGTCATCAGTGATGTCATTTGAGATGTCATCAGTGATGTCATGAGTGATGTCACTGACCATGTCATGAGTGATGTAATATGTGACGTCATCAGCAGTGCATTGCGGGCGCGCGAGTTATAGTTAGCTGAACTAACTATAACGGGGGAATTTCAATGGTTTTGTACAAGTGAAAAGTCCAGCTAACTATAACACCCCTGAAACCTATGGTTTTTTCAGTGAATTTCTGAGGTTTTTTAAATGCTAATTCCTAACTATAACGTGCCTGAAACCTATGGTTTTTTCTGTTAATTTCAAAGGTTTTTTAAATGCTAATTTCTAACTATGCCTACAGAAATAGGACATGTGAAGAAAGAAGAAAAAATGCACAGAAAGAAACAAAAGAAGTGCAGAAAGAAGCAACAGAAGTCCTCAAATACGAAGATAAGTGCAGGAAGAAGGATAACGTGCAGAAAGAACAAAAAGAAGAGCAGAAAGAAGCCTTGTTGCAAAATCATCCTGTACCCTCAACTTTTTCAGACGGATACTGGTGGTAACTGAGTCTGACTAACCAGTCCTAGAGCCAGTGCTATGTTAAAAGACACTTAGAATACAGTGAAAACACCTACATACACTAGGGAACATTATGCGTTGGGGTCCCCCTGTGATTAGCCTTATCTCCTCTATAAGCCCCTAGTATATAATAGGGCATGGGGATTAAAACTACCTCTTAAAACAGGCCACAGGGCGTTTTTGCACACGTTAACTCAGGCCCCGTCCCCTCCTTTCACCATTGTGTAAACACGCCCTGTGTCCGTTTTTAGTTGGGAGATTAAGTTCATTTGAGTCCTGAGGGTCCCTAGGGTCCAACTAGCCCACTAGGTACCTCCAGTAAGTGCCACAGAGCTGCGTTGCAGAGAGGTGTAAAAAGTGGCACGGCCTGGACCACCTCTCTGCAATGCAGCTCAGTGGCGCTTACTGGAAGCACTTGGTGGGCTAGTTAGCCCCCAGGGGCCCTCAGTATTGAAGGGAAATTATATCCCCAATTTAAAACGTGCCATGGTGCGTGTTTGCACACGTCACCTCAGGCCCCGTCCCCTCCCTTCACCACTGTGTAAACGCGCCCTGTGGCTGTTCTAAGTTGAGATATTAAGTCCCCTTGAATCCTAAGGGTCCCTAGGGTCACACTAGACCACTAGGTACCTCCAGTAAGCGCCACAGAGCTGCGTTGCAGAGAGGTGTAAAAAGGGGCTTGGCCTCAGAACACCTGTCTGCAGCGCAGCTCCCTGGCGCATACTGGAGATGCCTGTTGGGGGCGCGTTTGCAGAGTGCTGCATGGAGGGGGCATGGCCTCCGGCACGAGGCCAGTCTTTTATTTATTTTATTTTTTTAAGAAGGGGGGCTGTGTGGTTCCCCTTCTTATTCTAATTTATTGGCCCTGATGGCCCCATCCCCCAGGGCCTGTCTCCTAATTATATTTTTTTGACCCCAATCCCCAGGGCCGGCCACTGTTTTTTATTATTTAAAAAAAATATATGTTTATAGACACACCTAGGACATGCTGGACAAACCGTACGTACCTATCACCATGACGATTTGCGTGATATTCATTAAAAGGCGACTATGCATGCAATTAATCCACGTGGAATGTATTTACACCACTAGTGAAGCTCTGACATGTCTGATGCTCTACCGTGCCTAATCCCGGTAGACACCCTTGTCGTTTATTTATACAAACATGGGTAGCTATTGACGGGCACATTTAATACACATGCACACCAAGCCATTCAAAGGGGATTCGACAAAAATTCGACCAAAACTATGCAAGAAACCCCCCTCACAGTTAATAAAACACACATCCACTGCCGGATGTGTAATACTTTTTATTTTACTCTCTGGAAAGGGGACGAACATCACTTGCGAGTCACAGCGCGCTCCTGACAGAGCCCAATGCTGTGTTACACCCACCATTGCCTGCCGAGTGCCACACACCTCTGTATTGTATTCCACTAGCTAGTGCATATGCTATGACACTCTCTAGCCCATGTGCACTGTAACACCACCCCGTGAAAATGTCATGCCACACTTGTCTTCGCACGGGTTATATTGCCCCATCTAACGTGCCTTCCTCGATGCCTATGTTATAACGCACAGTGCTATGCCATACATATTACAATTTGGGATCCATATCTTTGTCACAGTGCATATGCAACGTTACACTCCCCAGCACATATTTTATATTACAACTTTAGAGACTAGTTAGGTTACACAACACTGCCCTGTGCATATTACACTCCAAGGCGCATATCGCATAGCACACGCTAGTGCCTGTGCTATCTCGCGCTCTCCAATGAATCTGTCATTGCGCACAATGTATTGCATATTATATTTCACGCCTGGTTCATCTTATATCACACTTTTTGGTGCATAGTTTATACCATACACTATATCTAGTTTTCATTTTCAATCGTGCTCTCAGGACTATGTTCTATATAACACTGTGTTCACCTACCCTTTTCACGGGCATTACATTTTGCGATAGGGGGTGGAGGGTCAGGGGGTGTTTTTGCCAAGTGAGCCCGGAGTCACAGTCACTAACGTCTTCTTCTTCCTGAATAAAAGTGAGATTATGCTGCATACTTGTTCATATTTTAAGTAGTTTGCACAGACAAAATGTTTTAAAAACAATAAAGTTTCTAATACCCGCCTTCTCTGAACAGTTAGCTTGCTGCCCCATCCCCCTCCTCCCTATCCTCTGTTGTGTGAATCCATGGACTAGCCTCCTCCCTCCTGCCATGCATGGTCTGATGTGCTGCCACTGCCCTCAATTTAGTATGATGTACCAGTCCACTCCTCCTGCCCTCCATTGCCCAATTCTATGCCCCATCATTGACCTCCTGCTTAAACTCTGTGCTTAGCTTGCTGCCCCTATTCTCCTTCCCCCTGCCCACCGATGTCTTTGTGCATGCCCCTGCTCCATCCTTTTTGCCCACCATGTCTCATGGACCTGCCACTCCTATCTACTCTGAGTGTTCTGTTGAGCTGCCACTCCCCTCCCACCTGCCTAGCATTGTCAGATGACTGTAACCTGTCCCTGCCACCTCCACCCTGCCTGTCCACATGCCATGCCTCTATCCTCTTCCTCCTGTCCTACATGGTCCATTGTACTGCCACACCCTTCTGCCCTCCCTGGTCTGTTGTGCTGCAACTGCTCCTCCTGCCTGCCCCGTGTGGTCTGTTGTGAGGCCCCTTCCCCTGAACTTTCTTGTCTGTGCACAGGTCCTGACCCTCCCTTCTATCCTCCATCGTCCTTTGTGCATGCCCCTGCACCCTCCTTCTTGCCCATCATAGCCATTGTGCTGCCACTAACCCTCCCACTTGCCATGCATGGTCTTCTGTGCTGCCATGGCCCCTCCCACCTTCCCTGTGTGGTCAGTTAGCTGCCCCTGACCCCCTCCCACCTTCCCTCCATGGTCTGTGTGTATGCCATCACAGTCTCACTGTTGCTCTTCATGTTGTGTCTTGCTTCTAGTGCCCATCCTGCCTGACCTCCATGGCCATCTTGCTGCTCCTGCCCTGCCCCCTTGCCCCCAGCCCTCTGTTTACATGTGCAGACCCCTACTCCCTCCCTCCTGGCTTGTCTGTTCCATTGTAATGCCCCTGATCCGTCCCTCCTGCCCTTTATGGTCTGTTATGCTGCAGCCTTCTCTCCTGTCTGTCCATTATGGTCAGCTAGCTACCATTGCCTCTTGCCCCTCTGTTCTCTGTTGTCCATGTGCATGGTCCTGTCCCCTCCCTCTTGCTTTCTATGGATTGTTGTGCTGCACTCCCGTCCTGCATGCCCTGTGTGGTGTATTGTGCTGCTGCAAACCCTGATGCCTGCCCTGCAGGGTCAGTTTGGTGCACCTCTCCATGTCTCTCCTGTCCTCTGTTATCCAAGTCCATGTCCCTATCCCATTTCCTTCCATGATCCAATGTACCATACTTGCGAACATTTTGAACTTGGTAAGAGGGAGATTTTGAAAAAAAACTGGGGTATTGATTTTCCCCTTTGAGTTACATTGAAAAAGAGGATATTGTAGACAGGAGACAGATCAAATAAAGCCCATTTGAGCTTAAAAACATTGGACGTTTCCTGGCTGAATCGGGTCTGTTGGCATGTATGGTTGTACTACCATTGCCTCTTCCTTCTGCCCACAATGGTCTATTACATTGCCACAGCCTTGAAGGAGGGTAGATTTTGTATCACAGGGGGCCCCTGGCCCGTTCTGTCCACACCTGAAGTATGAGACCCTTGTCCTTGCCCTGCCAGCCGCATTTGTAGGCCGTATTAAATTGACCAGCGGGTCCTGTGTTGCTATATAATTATCCTGAGACATCCTTACCACTCAGCCAGCATAAAACCCCTGTGTAGGCCCTTCTGTTCAATATGTAGGCCTCTTTGTTAAATTGACCATAGCTCTGCAATTTTAGTGTATAGCAGTCTGAAGGCAGGTCTGCGAGGCCTTCTGCTCCAAACTAGTAGCCCCCACCCTACCCGAGTGCTCCGTGCTCGGTATCAAAGTTCAACATCCCCCTGAAGCTGTCGACATACAGTAGGCTGCATCCTGGACTGGTACTTGCTTCCTGGGCAGGTTTCCCGCTTTTAAGGAAGTGGCAACCGCAGAGCGTCAAGTTAGGAGAACTGAGGAGATTTTATACATGAATATATTGAATTCCTGTACAATACCCATTATTTTCTGCTTGCTCTATGGAACTTACGATAAGCGATTGGCCTGAGAGACTGACCTTTTCACCCAGTCCATTGTCAGCATTAAGTGGGTAAATGACGAAATGTCTGGTAAAATCTGCAGACGAAGCTTTTGGGTAGCATACGTAGGTAGATGTAGCGTGCAAAGGAGCCCACAAAATGATATAAAAAGGGAGCACCCACAGATATCGACGGACAACCTCGCCGTCTGTATGTAGGTTAACAGGCTGTGCAGGTTTTCCCCAAGAACTGGGAGCTCTTGTCTTCCTTTGCTTAAAATGTCTTGCTCGGCTTTGCTTGAAGTATCTTATTCTATTTTACCTATATGAAATATCATGTTATGTTTAACCATTGTTCTCTTTACTTTTGCATTTAAAAGATGTTGTATTGTAATTGCAGGAAAGCTTGCTCTAAGAGTAAATGTGAGTGTCCCTAGGTAACATTTTCCTTGGTGTAACTTGTTTCTCATGATGCATTTATAGATGTGTTTTCTCTCTCTCTCTGTCAGTCCATTAATTGAGATACAGAGAATATCATGACAGCTGTATGATTATCTGGATTCTGTATTTTGTACTTTAGGTCTCTATTCTGCGGTTTCTTTGAAGTTGCATCTTCTCATTAAACTGCCATTGTATTCTGCCTCCAATTCCATGTCTCATATGTCTGTTTTCTTCATTTTTGGAGCAAGCGTTCCTAGGCACCCCGGCTCAAATTAAGGTGCCCCTTTTGTCCCTGACTCACTCTCCTGCTCAGTTCTGTGGTGGCTCCCGGGGCTCTGGGGACCGCCCCTAGCTTCCTTGACCCGTAATAGATCTTCCCTCCAACAGCCTCTCTTGCAAGTCCTGTATTGTTGGTTTGTTGCCCCTGCCCCCCTTTCCACTGCCCTCCATAGTCTGTTGTGCTTCCACGGCCCTTCCTGCCTGCTCAGTGTGGTTAAATTGTTGCCTTTGCACCCTCCTACCTGCCTTCAATTTTCAGAGTCCGTGCCCCTGGCCTCTGCCTCTCAACAGCATCCTAATGAACAACTAGATTGCTAACATTCTATATTTATTACAAAAGTGTGGAGCGCCTGACATCATCTTGATGTAATCAAAACTGTAATACCTAGAGCATTCCTTTAGAAATTACATATATGAGAGGGTCTTATTGGCATCAAAATTATGGTTAGTGCTCTAAAAGACTAAAATAAGGACATATTTTCTGAGTTTTCAAATAGCGACAAAGCACTTTTAAATTATTTGTTATCTTTATGTTTTTTTATCTAGTTGACAACTTGATTAAATGTTGCACTTAGGGGAGAGGATGTGGTGTTACTTCCAGAACTGCAGACTTTGCAACTGGGGAACCAGGTTGAAGTTTCTGCTTCAGCTCGACATTCTGTGATTCTGGTCAAATCACTTAGTCTCCCCATGTCTACAACCAAAATGAATTTGTTTTTGTGTGATGTAACCAATGCTCATGTAAAGCACTCCAATACCTGACAAGTCTGCACTATATAACACTGCAAAAACACAAAATAATAAGTGTTTTGCACACTTCTGTCATTGGGCTATATTTGGGCTACATCTGGGTGATATTTGGGCTACATTTGGGCTCTTTTGTCTCTGGTGGCCATCTTGGGAGACTTATTTGTTATGAAGTTTCCTAATTTCCTCATTTACTGCAGTCTCCTCAGTAGGAAATACTTTCAGTTTTTTACTTTGATTCCATCAAGAAGGCATTCAAATGTGTCACACATTTGCCATAAAATCAGAATGTTAGCACTCTTTTTGCTCATTAGATCACTGTAGTAAAGTTACTGCTCACCAGGGAAAACTGCTGCTGGTATTGAAAGTGCATGTTTCAGTCTGCATGCCAGGATTTGAGAAGTCACTCAAAATGTGCCCTAATTTTTCTTTATGCAGCACTAATCATACTTTTTATGGAAAAATGAACCACCTCATTTTGTTCCTTTTTAAATTAAATGTTTTAAGAGTTACCACTTTAATCCAAGCAAGATGGCTTCAGGTGTGCCATACATTTATCATAAGTAGGACGGTTAGCGCTCTAGTAGTTCTTTGGAACACTCTGGAAAGCTGCAGTAGAACACAAAGGAATCAACTGACAGTCTCTGCCCTTGTTGGATGTACATGTTTTACTGAGAATGTCAGACTTCATTCTCACATGACTGAGAAAGATAATGTGAATTTACAGAAAATAAGCTCTCAGTTTAGCTTATAGATCACCTTCCAAACCTCTGTGGTAAAAGCATGAGAAAATATTTTTCTCTCAATCATGATATCCCAGCAGAAGGCTTTTTCACATGGTGAAATCACCTTAGAACATACCACAATTCCTAAAATGAGTATGGTACCATCAACAAATGATTTATAATGTAACTAAAGTCTTAAAATCTTCTATTAACTGCAATGCTTTTTAATGAGGTGCTATCATGTATATTGGTCCCAAGATGGCTGCCAACACTTCTTGGATGAAGTGCTGACAGCCAATCAGATCTCAGGATGAGATGTGTGGTTAGGCTCCGCCCACATATATATATTGATTTAAATGCTATTTTCTCAGGAACTACTGAACAGATTTACACCAGACCTACAAAAGGCACTTCCTTGACCTGAGGACTACCTCTCTGCCAAATTTCAAGTAACTCTGTTCAGCCGTTCGGGCTGTAGCTGTGTCTAAAGGTCCTATGGAAAAATGCATGGGAAAAACGCGTTTTGGGACCCCCCTTTTTTCTCAGCCCCCGCTTGACGAATCCCCCCGAGACTTTCAGGGTAGGAGCGGAGCGTAGCGCCCCACCTATTTTGAAAATTTCGCGAGGATTCATCGACCGGCGCCAAAGTTATTCCAAATAGAATGTTGCGGATTTCCTATGGAAACAGGGTCCTAACTATAACTATCTACTGGCGACCGCCAGTAGATAATATATATATATATATATATATATATATATATATATATATATATATATATATATATATATATATATATATATATATATATAATCTACTGGCAGTCGCCAGTGGATAGTTATAGTTAGGAATGTGTTTCCATAGGAAATCTCAAAATTCTATTTTGAATAACTTTGGCGCCGGTTGACGAATCCTTGCAAAATTTTCAAAACAAATGGGGCGCTCCACTCAGCTCCTACCCTGAAAGTCTGGGGGTGATTCATCAAGCGGGGGCCGAGAAAAAAGGGGGGTCCCAAAACGCGTTTTCCCCATGCATTTTCCCATAGGACCTTTAGTCGAAGGTACAGCCCGAACGGCTGAACAGAATTACTTGAAATTTGGCAGAGAAGTAGTCCTCAGGTCAGGGAAGTGCCTTTTGCAGGTCTGGTGTCAAACTGTTCAGTAGTTCCTGAGAAAATTGCATTTAAAAACTTATAAATATCTATAAACGCGTACCGTGCGCACACCGTAAGCGTACGGTGCGCGCACCCTAACGTGCGCGAGCGAAATTCTGATTGGTTGTTACATGTCTGTAAACATTCGAATCGGTCGAAATCAGGAAGTGTCGGCCGCCATTTTGTCTGTCACACTGAAAAGGAAAGGTGGAGAACGTGAACAGGGGGCAGGGTAGGGAGTTCCTGACCCCCTAGCATTTGTCAGGGGGTCACAGTGGGACCCCGAAGGGCCAAAAAAAGATTTTAATTTTTTTTTAAAAATTCACGAGGTGCGTGCAAAAATTTTAAAAAAAAAAGATTAAAAAAAGAAGATTAAGTGTTTGGATGTTGGTTGGCTCTAAAAAGAGCCGTTGTGTTTATTGAGTGTTTTTTTGTACCTACAAGTAAGTACCGATGCAGAGTCTAAAGTTCAAGAGGAAGACTCTGTTCCCTTCATCATTGAAATGTACACCGTCTCCTCTATAAATGCCTTGCATGTTGTAACGCAAGTTGTTGTGGTATATAGAACCCATACCATAGTCTCTGAGGAAAGCAGAAACAGACTTATTGACGTGCTTTCTTGCTTTGTCAATCTGTGGACAATGTTGGTTGGACCAGTTCCACTTTTGCCTTTGGCATATATTAGAATATACAAAGGCAGTTTGTGGAAAAAGTGACATCAATTGCACAAAGGTGTCCTTAATAAGCATTTCCAGACCTACGCCAGTTAAAGTGCCTAGGTCATTTCCACCACAGTGCACAATAATAAGGTTAGGCTGTGGGAGATGTAGAAAGGTTTTCACCAAAGGCATTAATTGGTGCCACTTTAACCCTCTCTGACCTATCCATTTAATGTCTACATTTGGCAAAGCAAGATCTTTCACAATACCTCTTTTTTCTGCAAACATTTCACTCCAGAAGACATAGCTGTGACCTATAATCCACACTGTGAACATCTTCTAAGGAGATCTGGATGCACTCAGAAGGTGTCTTTCAGTAGAAAGGCAATATGAAAAGAAAGATAGTTGTAAAATGGAGGCTTACATACTTTTTTTTAAAATAAAAAGAAATCATTGGCTGTTTCAGACCATTCAACAGTAAAAACTAGGCTGTATGTTTAAATTATTGAAAGCATGTTGTGTATTGGTTCTTAAAAATGTGTTCCCACAGAACATTAGTTTGGATTTGCTGTTAGGTTTGAAAAGTCAAGCACTCTTGCTATTTGGATTTGAAACATTGTGTGCTGAACTTCTGACCTCTCTGCTCACACCAGTGTTCCATGACCTGTTGCTATGGTAGCAGGCAGAAGTCATGTTGGGGGAAGGGATCATTTGGAAAGGGTTGAAATTTGCAACCAATAGAAATGTGTGATTGCATTTGAAAAAATGTGGGAAACACTGTGATTTGAAGTTAACATGTATATGTGTGAAAAAAGAGAGGGAAACATTGCCATTTACTGGTTCTGCTGAGAGGTGTACAGTTCAGAGATTCTGGCTCTGATAATTCGCTGTGTGAGTGGCACATTTCTTTCTCAACTAACTACTTTTAAAAGGTGAGTTATGAATTTGAGAGGGGATGTATGTGGTGTATTTGGATAAAAATAATAGAAATGTGATTCTTCTTTTAAAGTTGTGTTTTACATTTTATGTTAAGGAAGATATTTAACTGCCTTGAACATGTCAGATATTATGGAGTATGTCTTCACCATAAGTTAAGGTGTATTGGTATCACCCAGGAATACTGTTTTGTGCCTAGAATCACACAATGAGTCTGTGTGCACACATGGATTCTTATCAGAGATTTAATTTGTGTTGCTCTTGCTCTGTTAGCCTTGCACTCGCATGAAAGGGGCAGCTTGTTTTCAAGAACTGTGATGGATAGCATTCAGCAGAAATCACTTTCTCACAAATGAGAGGCAAATGCTAACACATTTGAAATTAGCATGGTACATTTTCCTTCCACTTTTAAAGTTGTGTTTTACATTTTATGTAAAGAAAGATATTTGAGTGCCTTGAACTTGAAAGATATTATGGAGTATGTCTTCACCATAAGTTAAGGTGTACTGGTATCACCCAGGAATACTGTTTTGTGTCTAGAATCACACCATGAGTCTGTGTGCACACAGGAATTGTTCTCAGAGATTTACTTTGTGTTGCTGTTTTTCTGTAAGATTTGCACTCGCAGGAAAGGGCCAGCTTGTTTTCTTCAACTGTGATGGATAGTATTGAGCAGAAATCACTATCTCACAAATGAGAGGCAAATGCTAACACATTTGAAATCAACATGGTAGATTTTACTTCCACTCCCGCAATGGGTGAGGTAGTTTTTACATGTTGACAATTCCAATTAACCTTTACCACACATGTACTCTTACATACATCTGTGCAGTCTTCATGCAGTTGTGCAAGCATCCATGCAGATCTGTCTTGCATCAGACAATAATCGGTCTCCAGAAGCACGCTCTTAGCACACAGACAGGTGCTACTCCTGCACTCCCATGCTTACTACTCAGCTCTGTGTGGTATTTTAGATAGCAGTGTGTAATGCTAATACATTCAACGTCACCAAGGCTCATTTCCTTTGCTCTACTCTAATCATTCACCCTGTAACACATGCTGATGGTCTCAAGTACCTGTTAGGACATGTGCTCTTTTCTGCCTCTCTAAAATATAAGGAAAATGTGTCAGGCTGCCATCGTAATTATCACTTACTCTACCACAGTAGTAAATGTGCTTTGAAATTACCAAACAAAAATTGTTGTGTGCCTAGAATCACACCATGAGTATGTGTGCACACAGGAATTGTTCTCAGAGATTTAATTTGTGTTGCTGTTGTTTTGTAAGATTTGCACTCGCAGGAAAGGGCCAGCTTGTTTTCTTCAACTGTGATGGATAGCATTGAGCAGAAATCACTATCTCACAAATGAGAGGCAAATGCTAACACATTTGAAATCAACATGGTAGATTTTACTTCCACTCCCGCAATGGGTGAGGTAGTTTTTACATGTTCAAAATTCCAATTAACCTTTACCACACATGTACTCTTACATACATCTGTGCAGTCTTCATGCAGTTGTGCAAGCGTCCATGCAGATCTGTCTTGCACCAGACAATAATCGGTCTCCAGAAGCACGCTCTTAGCACACAGACAGGTGCTTCTCCTGCACTCCCATGCTTACTACTCAGCTCTGTGTGGTATTTCAGATAGCAGTGTGTAACGCTAACACATTCAACATCACCAAGGCTCATTTCCTTTGCTCTACTCTAATCACTCACCCTGTAACACATGCTGATGGTCTCAAGTACCTGTTAGGACATGTGCTCTTTTCTGCCTCTCTAAAATATAAGGAAAATGTGTCAGGCTGCCATAGTGATTATCACTTACTCTACCACAGTAGTAAATGTGCTTTGAAATTGCCAAACAAAAATTGTTGTGTGCCTAGAATCACACCATGAGTCTGTGTGCACACAGGAATTGATGTTAGAGATTTAATACGTGTTGGTATTGTTCTGTCAGACTTGCAGTTGTAGGAAAGGGACAGCTCATATGATAGGATTTGAAAAGCTCAAATAAAAAATCGTAATGTATTAAAATTACATAAAGGTATTTTTTCTTTAGTTTCTTTCAGGTATTGCTGAACAACAGTGAAATTAATTAAAGATGCCTATAAAGTCAAGAAAGAGAAAAGAACAGCAACAACATCTACATTTGAAGAAAACTGGACAAAAAAAATTAGTGGAAGAACCTCATGTTGGAAAAAAGAAAAAGCCTTCTGGTAAGCAGACTAAGGATTTTTTTTTAAATATCTTCAAACAAAGAAAAAATGTTAAAAATATATACACTGCAAATAGTGTTTCAAGTACAAAAGAACAACAGAGTCGACAGAAAATACTAAAAGCTAATGTCGAATCAGAAGTAAGAAAGAGTGATTTAACACGAAAAATAGATTTTAAAAACATTAGTCGAAAAATGTTTCAGAGAAGAGTGATGTTAAATTTGCCAAAGGATGTGAAAAAATATAAGAAGAAAACCAAATTTTATAAAAAAAAAGAAATATATTGAAACAATTGTTGCAAATGCTTTGGAAATAAAAAGAAAACTATTTATTTTAATTTTGAACAGGATGCGTAGATTAGAAAAATTAGTTAAAGCAATGAAGTCACAAAGCAAAAGGAAAAGAGTAGTGAAAAAAAATAACTTTTGTAAAGTGTTCTTAGGAGAATGGAAGCATAGTTCAAGCACTGAACCATTTTTTTATGAAGAGAGTTATCTTCAAAGTAATAGTTTGTTGCATGCAGTTGACACCAATGGTCGAGCTTATGAAGTTAAAGATGGTTGTATAATGGAAAAGGAGAAAATGGTTCCAAGAAATGAGGAAGAAGTGTTAGCTGATGAGGTTATGGGGAGACACCCTAAAGCCCCAGTGTACACTTGGAATTGTAGTAATATTTGCACTGTGCGACAGGAATCTATTGATAAATTACGTGACTTTCTAAGAGAATATAGTAAAAAGAGTGTTAAACAGAAGATTAAGGTGCTTCAAAGACTAGACCCATGCAGAGTGAGAGAGAATACTGGTTTGCAAGGACATTCTCTTGCTTGTCTATCTAGGAAAGTTTGCCAAAGTGTTGTTCACCATTTTAGGATGCTGGCTGTTCATCATACTGAAATGAGAAAGTTTGTGAGAACATTGTATTTTGCGAAAAGTCCAGCACTAAAGTTAAATGAGTTGAATAATGCTCTGTTCCATGGATCTGTATCAGATGTAGTGAAGGTTACTGATGATATTCAGTTTTGTTACTTTGGTCCAGAGCAAGAAAGTGCAGGAAATGACACAGTTATGGAGGAAAATGTGGAAGAGAATGTAGAACTCACTGTTAGTAATAATTTTGAAGATGAAATGACAAAATTTACTATCATCTCTAATGAAAGACCAAATATTACTTGTATTTTTTGCCGGAGAAGCCATTACAAAATTCAAACAAGGAATGCTGATCTCTATAAAAAAAGTGAAAATGAAAATAATTATAAGTGGAAGGATTTTGCAACATATATATTTCTGGAGAATTGTTTTGATTTGGGTGAAGATCAGTGTATTTGTAAATACTGTTATAACAAGTTAGAAGAAAATAGAATGCCAGCTAGAGCTGTACATAATAATTTAGAATTGGTTGATATTCCTGCAGAACTTTCTGATTTAAATACCTATGAGTCTATACTCATTCAATGTGTCCATCCATTTCAGACCATAGTGCGTATGGAGCCCAAAACAGGTAAATTACCTCCTTCGGATTTACAAAGAGGTTTAAAAGGAAGAGTTGTCTATTTGCCATTGGATTTGAAAAAAAATATGGAAACAATAGATGCAGATAGATTGGAAACTGAACCATTAGTTATTCTGGTTAATGGTGTACCAACAAAGAATAAGAAAATTTGGCAGGAGCTGGTAGATGTACGAAAAGTACAAAGAGCAAATTTATATTTGAAAAGAAATAATAAATGGTATGAAACAATTTATATGGATGAAGATGAAGAAGAATTACTAGCAGACACAGGAATACCAACTGGGCAAATTGAAATAGTGGATAAGTCAAAAGAAGAAGAAATTTATGAACATTTCAGCATACATCCTCTTCATTCTAAAGAAGTTATGGGAAACACTATTGATCTGTTTCAGATGAAAAAAGCACAAGGAACTCCCGTGAGTGTATGGGAGGAGAGCTTGGAAGCTCGCTGTTTTCCCCAGCTGTTTCCTACAGGAAAAGGTGGACGATATGATGAACGTCCAGTACAGATTCCTGCCTCTGAGTATCGGACTACAAGACTATATGCAGAAGATCCGAGATTTCGTCAACGTATTCCTTATTTATTCCATCTTTTATTTGAAAGTGACTTGTCTGCACTATCTTATGCAGTAAATCACATTTTGAAAACTGGAGTACATCTACATAATGTGTCTGCAAAGGATTTTATGAACAAAGTGCAACAGTGAGATGAGCATTTGGAATCTCAATTGATTAATTTGATGGCTTGTCAGCGTGGGACTAATGAATATTGGTACCGACGCCGTGGAGAATTGAAATGTATGTTATGGAATTTAGGCACACCTACATGGTTCCTTACCCTAAGCTGTGCTGAGTACGCTTGGGATGATTTACTGGATTTTCTTCGAGAGGCAAATTCAAATATTGAAAACATCCAATACAAGACAGCAGGAGAATTGTGCTCATTGGATCCAGTAAATGTTTGCAGCTATTTCAATCATAGATTTGAGGCTATGATGTCCTTCATCTGCAATGAAAAAAATCCACCTCTTGTAGAAGTTGTGGATTTTTTTGGGAGAAAAGAGTACCAAGCAAGAGGTGCTCCACATATTCAAATGCTGTTGTGGATCAAGGATGCACCCAAATTTGGAACAGATGCTGATGAAGCAGTTTTATCTTTCATTGAAGAATATGCAACATGTGCTATACCTAAAAGCACAGAAGAAAAAAACTTAAAAGAGCAAGTTTTACGTTTCCAAAGTACAAAAGTAAAGATAAATTCTACACAAAATGTCGATTTGGATTTCCACGACCTGTTCTTTCAAAAGGAAGAGTAAACAGTTTTATGTCAGCTGTGCGACATACTATTACAAGAAAATCGCCTAAGAATACCTACAACCTAAGAAGAAAAGAAGAGTCAAAATATATAAATGACTACAACCCAGTCATTTTATCCATGTGGAATGCTAACATGGATATACAGTATGTTGCTGACAATTCTATTGCTATTGCTCGGTATGTCGCATCTTACATCACTAAATCTGAGAAAACGGAATTGAAAGAAATGTGGGAAGAGATTTCTCACGAGAAGACTGTCAGTAAAAAGCTATACAGTTTCAGTTTAAAGATGTTATCGCATCGAGAAATTGGATCCTACGAATGCTCAGATAGGTTATCATCTGCAAGTCTGTACTCCAAATCCAGAAGAATAATTTGGGTAAGTTTAGGCCTTGCAGGAATGAGAAATCGGGTACTGAAATCTATTCGAGAAATTGAATATTTAGCAGAGTACGAACCAGAAAGTACAGACATTTTAAGAACAAACATGTTGGACACATATTACCCACAAAGAAGTCATCATCTTGAGAACATGTGTCTCTATGAAGTGCTGCAGAACGACATTTATAAACGGAATGCCACAGAAGACATCAACAATGGAAAATATAAAGTCACTGGTGAGGAAGGATGTTTGATAAAACAAACAAAAGGAAGTTTGATTAATCATCGGAAGCTGAGTTGCAACACTACTGACAAAAAGGAATTTTACTACTTGGCATTTTTACAGCTCTTTAAACCATGGCGTTCAGAGGACGAACTACTTGGAGATTTTCAGAGCTATGAAGATTTCTTTAATGCTTGCAAAGATAGCATAGAATGCAGTACTTTCACATCTTATGTTCAAATGTTAAATGAAGAAATTGAACAAGAAGCAACAATTGCAGCTGAAGTAGCTAGAGACAGTTCTCAAGACAGTCAAAGTTCTGGGACGTTCAGTCAAGATCCTCTAGGACAACCAATCGTAGAAAATGAAGCTGCAATAGCCATGACTGAATTCGAAACAGCTATGAATCATGCTCAGGAAGATTTAATAAACTTACCAGATATGGAACAACAACTGAATGATGAACAACAACAAATTTATGAGTAAGCCAGAAAAAAAATTGCTCACGGATTACTACATGAAAATAAAGAGTGCTCATGCACATCGTTTGAACCAATCAGAATGTATGTGAGTGGACAAGCCGGAACTGGAAAAAGTTTCTTGATTAAAGTAATTAGAAGCTATCTACAGCAAAAAACAGATTCAACTTTGTCTTGTGTTGTTACTGCTCCAACTGGGTTAGCAGCATATAACATAAAAGGAATTACCCTCCATCGTTTGCTAATGTTACCAGTAGAGCACGAGAACAAAATACAATACCACAAGCTAACAGGAGAAGCATGTTTTGAAGTTGCAAGAGTATTGAAAAAAATGAAAGTTCTCATCATTGATGAGGTAAGCATGGTATCAAACTTAATGCTTGCCTTTGTGCATTTAAGAATGCAGCAAATTCTAAAGACAAACTATGACGTGCAATTTGGAGGAAAACATGTTATAGTTTTTGGGGATCTTCTGCAGCTCACTCCAGTTAAAGGACAACCAGTATTTCAAACCCTTACACATGAAGACACGAAAAAGTCATTAGGAAGTATAGGTAATATGAATATTTGGACATACTTTGAGTATAAAGAACTCATTACCAATATGCGGCAAGCCAATGTTGAGGATTATGAAAGTATTCTGAAAGATATCAGAATTGGACTACTCACAGAACATGGCGGAAAAGCTTTACAGAGTCGATTGCTATGTTATGTGTTTCCAACAGAACAAATAGTTCCAGAGAAAATATACAAGAACATTGCTGAAAAAAATACTGTAATCTGCTTAATGCCAACACTACATGAATGCTCTATATTCAATCAACAACTTTTGAAATTGGAAAATGAAGAGATTGTCAAACTGGAAGCTGTGAATAAAATACAACATGAAGGAATAACTATTATATTGACAAACAAATTGACAAGTAAATTGGATTCTCTAGAGAAAAACATCTCGAAAACAGCCGGTTTAGAAAAGAATCTTTATGTATGCATGAACTGTTGAGTAATTTTAAGACGTAATTTGGATGTAGAGAAAGGTTTAGTGAACGTAGCTATGGGTAAAGTTGTGGGTTTTGTTAATTACCAGAAAAAAGTTGGAATTGAATTTTTAAAAATAAAATTTGATCAGATTGAAGAGGTTAAAGACATTTGTCGTTGTTCAGTTCGTTTCTTGGTTGTGAAAGACTTATATGTACGTAGGAAGCAGTTTCCGTTTTCTCTAGGCTATGCTGTAACTATTCACAAATCTCAAGGATTAACTGTAGATAGTGCTTTTGTAAACATTGGATCTACTGTGTTTAAAGAAGGTATGGCATATGTTGCTTTGTCACGCGTGAAAAAAATATCTGGTTTATTCATGATAGACTTTGATGACTCAAAAGTTAGTGCTGATGCAAACTGTGTAAACGTGTATAATAGATTAAGAAGAAGCTATGCTCCTCATTTAGGTCAGTATCCTGTGTTTGAAAAACGTGTTGTTTGTCGGAAAAGGAGATTTAAGAATATCTGTAATGAGGATGTACAGAACAGAAAAAAAAGAGAGTGATGTGACTGCAAGCAAAAAGAAAAAGGACAGTGTTGAAGGGGTTGTTGGTTGTCATTTTGAAAATAGCTCTGATGTCAACTGCTACGCAAATGTAGTGCTGAATGTTGTATTTTATCTTCAAATTTTGCAAGAGCAGATAATACTAAATCATGGAAAAAGATTCTATTCTCTGCTGAGTCTCCTTTATGAGAAGCTGAGTAATGATAAAAATAAAATAGAAAGTGCTTCTGATGTTAGAAATCTTTTAGATGAATGTTCTGGATGTACACAGTTTACACAAGATCTCTAGCAAGATGCACAGGAATTTTTAATGTATATGCTTATGGTACTGGAAGATGAAGGGGTGGAAATAGAAAATATATTTGGTGTCTCATATAAATGGGAACATTGTTGTGAAAACTGTATGAACACATGCAGCAGTAATGTTGATTCTGAAAGGTTCATATATTTAACATTACCAGAGAGTAAATCAGTGACTTTTAGTAAATTAGTTAAAGATGCTAATCACAACATGGAATGTTCTCAATGTAAATCAGACATGTTATCAACGTTATTTTTAAATAAATATGGACAGTATGTAATTTTAATGATGCAACGTTGTAGAGCAGATGGAACTAAATTGGAAACTTTACAAAAGAAGTTTGTAGAAAATCAATTATCAATATCAGGTAAAACTTTTGTTGCAGCTGCAATTATTTTTCATGATGGACCTTCTATAACTTCTGGTCATTACACAGTTCATCTTAAATGTGAAAAAGGATGGACACTGTGTAATGATTCTCAATTGATTTTCAAGCAACGTTTGCCTTATGATTTACCAAATTGTTACTTAATTTTTCTAAAACCAAAATTTTAAATACTAACATCATCATTGGAAGAAAGCATTATTAAAATTTAAAAGGATTAAAATTGGATATTTCACTCAAAAGGGATTTTAAACTTATCATTTGGCCGTAAGGAAAGGTAAAACAAACAATTGTGGACTTCTTTGACAGATATTATTTTGGAAAATGTTCTTTTGCAACAAGGTTTACAGACGTTATTTTTTAGAAATTGTTATTCTTCTTAAATTCCAGCATCTGAAGAAACCATTATTTCAATTTTATAGGATTAACATTGGATATTTCACTTACAAAGGATTTTAAAATTACCATTTGGCCTCATGGAAAGGTAAAGGTAACAATTGTGGACTTGTTTGACAGATATTATTTTGGTGTATGTGCTTAAGCAGCAAGATTTACAGACGTTATTTATTGCAAATAGTTATTGTTCTTAGAAGGTATTTTTAATATATTTGTGACATTTCTATCAAGGTCTGTTTTAGTGAGAAGAGATTCAGGGCTTTTTTTAAACAATCTTTCAGATTGTTTTATTTTTTGCCCGCTGTTAAATGATGAAAACAATTGATATCACTATTTTCAGTGAAATTCAATACATTCTTAAAACAATTGCTTTGTTAAATATGAAAAAACATGTGTTGCTTAAGAAAATGTATTGTTGAATATTAATACATTTTTTCCTTTTTTCAGATCTTGAAAAAAATTTAGGAAATGTAATCCATTTTACTTGCAATTAAAAAAAAACATTTAAAAATGTGTTTTAATTTAAAACAAAGGTGGAGAACATGGAAAGGGGGCAGGGTAGAGACTTCCTGATCCCCTAGTCATTGTCAGGGAGTCCCTGAAGGATCACAAAGGGTGAAAAAAATGATTAACTTTTTACCGGGGCGCGCACGGTAAAAAAAAAACGAAAAATAGATTTAAAAAACAAGTTTTTGTGTTTAGATTTTAGGTGGCTCTAAAAAGAGCCCTTGTGTTAATGTAGGGACAGAGGAAACAGAAAAAGTAAAAAATGAAAAAATTAGTGCTGCTCTATCTTTCTCTCAATGAGATCAATACTGGTTTCACAAAGAGAAATAAGAGTATGACAGTCAATGCACCGTGTATACACCCTCCGAAAAGCAGGTCGTATATCAAGAGATGCAGAAGTAGGTGAAGGCGCCACCGCAGAAGAAGTGCTCGGCTGAGCTGCCAATGATGTGCTCGGCTGAGCTGCTGCGGATGTGCTCGGGTGAGCTGCTGGAGAGTTTTCACTAGCAGCTCAAGCAAAATGCACAGGGTGTACTCCTTCAACATGCCTTAACATCGTGTGAATACTAAAAGAGTATTTCTTATTAGCATTTCCATGTGATAAGGTCCGTTGACAAATAATGCAGGTGACTTTGGGAGCATTTACCTTCTTCTGCCCCTCAGGAAAAGTGAAAAACTGCCATATGAAAGACTCTTTCTGCTTCCTCTGCCTCTGTGGCACAAGAGTCTCCTGATCACTACTAGAAGATGGCTGCTGCTCTGCCATTGTATCCCAAAAACAGATCAGCTCCTTCTCCCAGGGAATCAGGTAATAATGAGGAGAGTGGGTGTGGTATTAGAAGAATCTGGAACTGAAAGTACTATGAACCAATAAAAATTGTTGTTTCCTAATCACATGACTTACCTGGGTGTGGTGTTGGAAGAATCTGGAAGTGAAAGTACTTTGAACCAATGAAAAGTGTTGTTTCTTAATCACATAACTTGCCTGGGTGTGTTATTGGAAGAATCTGAAAGTGAAAGTACTATGAACCAATGAAAAGTGTTCATTGTTCATCACATGACTTACCGTGCGCGCAGCGTGCGCGCACTACACATGCGTGGAGCACAAGCGCATGCGTGGAGCACGCGCACGTATGCAAACGTGGCACGCGCGCATGCGCGAACTTAGTGCGCGTAGCACGTGCGCATGCGCGAACAAATCGCGCATGCGCGAATATAGTGCGCTGTAGTACGCGCACATGCGTGAACATCATCAGTGATGTCATGAGTGATGTCACTGACCATGTCATGAGTGATGTAATATGTGACGTCATCAGCAGTGGATTGCGAGCGCGCGAGTTATAGTTAGCTCAACTAACTATAACGGTGGAATTTCATTGGTTTTGTACGAGTGAAATTTCCAGCTAACTATAACGTGTGTGAAACCTATGGTTTTTTTCAGTGAATATATATATATATATATATATTATCTACTGGCGGTACGGATCAGGGGCATTACAATGGAACAGACAAGCCAGGAGGGAGGGAATAGGGGTTTGCACATGTAAAAAGAGGGCTGGGGGCAAGGGGGCAAGGGGGCAGGGCAGGAGCAGCAAGATGACCATGGAGGTCAGGCAGGATGGGCACTAGAAACAAGACACACCATAGAGAGCAACAATGAGACTATGATGGCATACACACAGACCATGGAGGGCAGGTGGGAGGGGGTCAGGGACAGCTAGCTGACCACACAGGGAAGGTGGGAGGGGCCAGTGCAGCACAGTAGACCATGCATGGCAAGCGGGAGGGTTAGTGGCAGCACAATGGCTATGATGGGCAAGAAGGAGGGTGCAGGGGCATGCACAAAGGACCATTTAGGATAGAAGGGAGGGTCAGGACCTGGGCACAGACAAGAGAGTTCAGGGGAAGGGGCCTCACAACAGACCGCGTGGGGCAGGCAGGAGGAGCAGTTGCAGCCCATAGACCAGGGAGGGCAGAATGGTGTGGCAGTAAAATGGACCATGGAGGACAGGAGGAAGGGGATAGGGGCATGGCATGTGGACAGGCAGTGTGGAGGTGGCAGGGACAGGTTACAGTCATCTGACAATGCTAGGCAGGTGGGAGGGGAGTGGCAGCTCAACAGAACACTCAGAGTAGATAGGAGTGGCAGGTCCATGGAACATGGTGGGCAAAAAGGATAAAGCAGGGGCATGCACAAAGACATCGGAGGGCAGGGGGAAGGAGAATAGGGGCAGCAAGCTAAGCACAGAGGCTAAGCAGGAGGTCAATGATGGGCCATATAATTGGGCAATGGAGGGCAGGAGGAGTGGACTGGTACATCGTGCTAAATGGAGGGCAGTGGCAGCACATCAGACCATGCATGGCAGGAGGGAGGAGGCTAGTCCATGGATTCAGACAACAGAGGATAGGGAGGAGGTGGATGGGGCAGCGGGCTAACTGTTCAGAGAAGGTGGGTATTAGGAACTTTATTGTTTTTAAAATGTGTGTCTTTGCGAACTACTTAAAATATACACAAGTATGCAGCATAATCTCACTTTTATTCAGGAAGAAGAGGACGTTTGTGACTGTGACTCCGGATTCACTTGGCAGAAACACCCCCTGACCCTCCACCCCCCATCGCAAAATGTAATGCCCGTGAAAAGGGTAGGTGGACGCAGTGTTATATAGAACATAGTCCTGAGAGCATGATTGAAAATGAAAACTAGATATAGTATATGGTATGAACTATGCACCAAAAAGTGTGATATAAGATGAACCGCGGCGTGAAATATAATATGCAATACATTGTGCGCAATGACAGATTCATTGGAGAGCGCGAGATAGCACAGGCACTAGCGCGTGCTATGCGATATGCGCCTTGGAGTGTAATATGCACAGGGTAGTGTTGTGTAACCTAACTAGTCTCTAAAGTTGTAATATAAAATATGTGCTGGGGAGTGTAACGTTGCATATGCACTGTGACAAAGATATGGATCCCAGATTGTAATATGTATGGCATAGCGCTGTGCGTTATAACATAGGCATCGAGGAAGGCACGTTAGATGGGGCAATATAACCTGTGCAAAGGCAAGTGTGGCATGACATATTCACGGGGGGGTGTTACAGTGCACATGGGCTAGAGAGTGTCATAGCATATACGCACTAGCTGGTGGAATACAACACAGAGGTGTGAGGCACTCGGCGGGCACTGGTGGGTGTAACACAGCATTGGGCTCAGCCAGGAGCACGCTGTGACTCTCAAGTGAGGTTCGTCTCCTTTCCAGAGAGTAAAATAAAAAGTATTACACATCCGGCGGTGGATGTGTGTTTTATTAACCGTGAGGGGGGTTTCTTGCATAGTTTGTTCGAATTTTTGTCGAATCCGCTTTGAATGGCTTGGTGTGCATGTATATTAAATGTGCCCGTCAATAGCTACCCATGTTTGTATAAATAAACGACAAGGGTGTCTACTTGGAGAGTACCCACCGGCGGGGGCGCCGGGATTAGGCACGGTAGGGCGTCAGACACGTCAGAGCTTCACTAGCGGTGTAAATACATTCCATGTGGATTCATTCTATGCATAGTCGCCTTTTAATGAATATCACGCAAATCGTCATGGTGATAGGTACATACGGTTTGTCCAGCATGTCCTAGGTTTTTCTATAAATATATTTATAAAAAAATAATAAAAAACAAAGGCCGGCCCCGGGGGATGGGATCCCCGGGGTCATAAGTGGCCTGAGGAGGGGGGCAATGCAGCCCCCTCCTAAAGAATAAAAAAAAAAAGGCCATGACCCGGGGGTTGGGGTCCCCGGGGCCGATTAAGGCCTTGGGAGGGCCAAATTAATTTTTTTCAACAAAATAAATTAGGGTGCAGTCCCTGGGGGATGGGGTCCCCAGGGCCAGTAAATTAGAAAAAGAAGGGGGGCCACACAGCCCTCCTTCTTAAATAAAATACCCCCTCCGTGCAGCACTCTGCAAACGCGACCCCTGGCCAGTTGTAAGTTGGGGAATTAATTGCCCTTCAATACTGAGGGTCCTTGAGGGCCACCTAGCCAAACAGGTATCTCCAGCATGCGCCAGGGAGCTGCGTTGCAGACAGGTGCTCTGAGGCCACGCCCCTTTTGACACCTCTATGCAAAGCAGCTCTGTGGCGCTTACTGGAGGTACCTAGTGGGCTAGTTTGACCCTAAGGACCCTTAGGATTCAAGGGGACTTAATCTCCCAACTTAAAAAACGGCCACAGGTCGTGTTTACACAGTGGTGAAGGGAGGGGACGGGACCTGAGGTGACGTGTGCAAACACACCCTATGGCGCGTTTTAAGTTGGGGAAATAATTCCCCTTCAATCCTGAGGGCCCCTGGGGGCTAACTAGCCAACCAGGTGCCTCCAGTAAGCGCCACTGAGCTGCGTTGCAGAGAGGTGGTCCAGGCCATGCCACTTTTTACACCTCTCTGCAACGCAGCTCTGTGGAGCTTACTGGAGGTACCTAGTGGTCTAAATGGACCCTAGGGACCCCTCAGGATTCAAGGAGACTTAATCTCCCAACTTGAAACGGCCACAGGGCGTGTTTACACAGTGGGGAAGTGAGGGGACAGGGCCTGAGGTGACGTGTGCAAACACGTCCTGTGGCACGTTTTAAGAGGTAGTTTTAATCCCCTGCCCTATTATATACTAGGGGCTTACAGAGGAGGTCATGCTGATCACAGGGGGACCCCAACACATAGTGTTCCCTAGTGTTTGTAGGTGTTTTCACTGTATTCTGAGTGTCTTTTAACATAGCACTGGCTCTAGGACTGGTTAGTCAGTCTCAGTTACCACCAGTATCCGTCTGAAAAAGTTGAGGGTACAGGATGATTTTGCAACAAGGCTTCTTTCTGCTCTTCTGTTTGTTCTTTCTGCACGTTATCATTCTTCCTGCACTTTTCTTCGTATTTGAGGACTTCTGTTGCTTCTTTCTGCATTTCTTTTTTTTATTTCTGTGTGTTTTTTCTTCTTTCTTCACATGTCCTATCTCTGTAGGCATAGTTAGAAATTAGCATTTAAAAAACCTTTGAAATTCACTGAAAAAACCATAGGTTTCAGGCACGTTATAGTTAGGAATTAGCATTTAAAAAACCTTAGAAATTCACTGAAAAAACCATAGGTTTCAGGGGAGTTATAGTTAGCTGGACTTTTTACTCGTACAAAACCATTGAAATTCCCCCGTTATAGTTAGTTCAGCTAACTATAACTCGCGCGCACGCAATGTTGATGACATCACATATTACATCACTGATGACATCATCAAGTGAATGTGTGTTTTTCTGAAAATTACATATGTTTTATATATGTATATCTCAAGGTCGATGGAAGAATAAATGGGTATATAAGTGTCTAAATGGATGATTTTTTTTGTGAAAAATTGATTGTATAACTGACTGATTAAGTGTATCTTAGTGAATGCATGGCCTAGTGAGTAATGTTTAAATATGTAAATATCTGTATCAGTCTCTCACTTTGTGTATAAGTGGCTGCATGGGTTGGTGAGTAGCTACATGAGTGTCTATATAGGTTATTAGTTGGTTTTTTGAGTATCAGTATGAGTGTCTGAGTGTCTGTATGGTTCGGTGGGGGGTATTACGTAGTGCATAGGTGCATGAATGAGTGACTCACTGTTTGTATGTGTTGAAGACAGCATGTGTGCAGGACTGTATGGGTGGATGAGTGTGTGCATGGGTGTGTTAGTGAGTCAATGATTGTCTCAATAGTGTCTTTATGAGTAACTACATATGTTTTAGACTAGTATATGTGACGATTGGTGTATATAAGTGAGTATATGTGAGAGTGAGAGATTGGAAGAGTTCCTGTATGAATAAGTATGTGTTTCTATAAGTGATTGTTTAAAAGACTAAGTATGTGTAAGTTTCTGTAGAAGTAAGTGTGGTGGTGTGTGTATAACTGTATATGCAAGTAAATGGATGTTTGATTCTTTATTAGCATGAGTGACTATGCGTGTCAGTAACTTTATGGATGAGTGGCGTTGTGTAATAGGATGTACAGGTGTATGAGTACATATGATGAGTGAGTACATGTATGAGTGACTGTATAGGACTGTTGGTGAATGAGTGGATGTGTATGTGGATCTTAGAATTACTGAATAGGTTGTTGTAACTGATATTGGTATGTCCATTGTTTTAAAATTTTTAGTTTCTATTTTTGAATGTGTGTATCAAAGGTTATATCAGGGGGAGAGGAGGTCTGCCACTCTATCACAAGAATGATGTCATCAGTGATGTCATTTGAGATGTCATCAGTGATGTCATGAGTGATGTCACTGACCATGTCATGAGTGATGTAATATGTGCCGTCATCAGCAGTGCATTGCGTGCGCGCGAGTTATAGTTAGCTGAACTAACTATACCGGGGGAATTTCAATGGTTTTGTACGAGTAAAAAGTCCAGCTAACTATGACTCCCCTGAAACCTATGGTTTTTTCAGTTAATTTCTAAGGTTTTTTAAATGCTAATTCCTAGCTATAACGTGCCTGAAACCTATTATTTTTTCAGTGAATATATATATATATATATAATTATATATATATAGATATATATATATGTATATATATATATTCACTGAAAAAACCATGGGTTTCACTCACGTTATAGTTAGGAATTAGCATTTAAAAAACCTTGCAAATTCACTGAAAAAACCATGGGTTTCACACACGTTATAGTTAGGAATTAGCATTTAAAAAACCTTAGAAATTCAATGAAAAAACCAAAGGTTTCACACATGTTATAGTTAGCTGGACATTTCACTCGTAAAAAACCATTGAAATTCCCCCGTTATAGTTAGTTCAGCTAACTATAACTCGCGCGCCCGCAATGCACTACTGATGATGTCACATATTACATCACTCATGACATGGTCAGTGACATCACTCATGACATCACTGATTTTTTTTTTTATTTTTAATTGCTTTAAAAATGGTTCTAGTTTTCGAAAATTTTCTATCTCAATCTGAAAAAAAAGAAAAAAGTATTAATATTTAATAAAACATTTTATAATACAGTACACATATTTACATATTTTTCAAAAAAAAAAATTGCCTTTTTTTTTGCTGTTTTCAGAATATATTGCATTTCACTATAAATTGTGAAAAGCAATTGCATTCATCATTTAGCAACGGGCAAAAAAAAAATTAACAATCTCAAAGATTGTTTTAAAAAAGCCCACAATCTCTTTTTGCATAAACATAACTTTATAGAAATGCATAATATTCTTAAAAAATATCATCTAATATCAATACTTATTTCTTTAAAATACCATCTGTTTCAGAAGTATAATCACAAAAATATATCTCACATAACTCCACAATACATCTGGTTCCATTTCCTTTAGGCCAAATAGTAATTTTAAAATTCTTTTTTGATTAAATTTCCAATGTTAATCCAATAAAAATCTAAAGTTTAAATTGTACAGATCTCACCGATTCTCTGTAACATTTTGGTTTCCGAAAGATTTATTAATAATTAAAAAAGTCCACAATAGAATTGATTACCTTTCCGCATGGCCAAATAGTAATTTTAAAAATCTTTTTTGAATAAATTTCCAATGGCAATCCAATAACATTCCAAAATTTAAATTGTGCAGATGTTACCGATTTTTTCAAAATTTTTGGTTTTCCAAAGTTTCATTTAAAATTGAAAAAGTCCACATTACAATTGGTTACCTTTCCATTAGGCCAAATGGTAATGTGTAAAATCATTTTTTTTGAAAATTCCACTGGTAATCCAATAAAATGGTAAAATTGTTTTGTCCAGATGTTGCCAAATCTCTCTAAAATTTAGGTTTCAGGAAGATTAGATAGGAATTTGCTAAATCAAAAGGCAAACGTTGCTTAAAAATCAATTGGGAATCATTACACAGTGTCCAGCCTTTTTCACATTTAAGATAAACTGTGTAATGTCCAGAAGTTACAGTAGGTCCATCATGGAAAATTATTGCAACTGTTACAAAAGTTTTTCCTGAAATTGATAATTGCTGTCCTGTAAACTTCTTTATTAAAGTATCTAATTTTGAACCATCAGCTTTACAGCGTTGCATCATTAAAATTACATACTGTCCGTATTCCTTTAAAATTAACGTTGAAAACATGTCAGATTGACACTCACTGCATTCCATGCTATGATTAGCATCTTTAACTAATTTAGCAAAAGTGACTGTTTTACTTTCTGGCAATGTTAAATAAATAAACCTTTCAGAATCAACATTAGAGCCACATATATTATAACAGTTTTCACAACTATGTTCCCATTTATAAGAGAGACCAAATACATTTTTAATGGGAACCCCTTCTTCTTCCAGTACCTGAAGAAAAAACATCAAGAATTCCTGTACGTCTTGCTGTACATTTTGAGAAAACTGTGTTTGTCCTGAACATACATCTAAAAGTTTTCTAATTTCAGTAGCACTTTCTATTTGAGTTTTATCATTACTCAGCTTTTGAAAAAGGAGACTCAACTCAGAACAGAATCTTTTTCCCTGATTTACTATTATCTGCTCTTGCACACTTTCCAGATAAAATGCAACATTCAGCACTACATTAGCATAGCAGTTGACACCAGAGCTATTTTCAAAATGACATCCTACAACCTGTTCTTCATTTTCCTTTTTGCTTGCAATTACATCCATTATCCTACACGTTTCTCCAACACAGGATACTGACCTAAATGAGGAGCATAGCTTCTTCTTAATCTTTTATACTCCTTTACACAATTTGCATCAGCACTAACTTTTGAGTCATCAAAGTCTATCATGAATAAACCTGATAATGTTTTCACTCGTGACAAAGCAACATATGCCATACCTTCTTTGAACACAGTTGAACCAATGTTCACAAATGCACAATCTACAGTCAATCCTTGAGACTTGTGAATAGTTACAGCATATGCTAGAGAAAACGCAAACTGCTTCCTACGTACATATAAATCTTTCACAAGCATGAAACGAACTGAACAACGACAAATGTCTTTAACTTCTTCTATCTGATCAAATTTTATTTTTAAACATTCAATTCCATCTTTTTTCTGATAATTAATAAAACCCACAACTCTTCCCATAGCTCCATTAACTAAACCTTTTTCAACATCCAAATTTCTCCTTAAAAATACTCTACAGTTCATGCAAACATATAGATTTTTTTCTAATCCAGCTGTTTTGGAAATGTTCTTCTCTAGTGAATCCAATTTATTTTTCAGTGTGCCTGTTAATGTGACAGTAATTCTTCCATCCTCAATTTTGTCCACTGCTTCCAATTTCCTGATATCTTCCTTTTCCAATTTCAAAAGCTCCTCATTGAATATTGAGCATTCACGTAGAGTTGGCATTAAGCAGATGACACTTTTCTTTTCTGCAATGTTCTTGTATATCTTCTCTGCAACTATTTCTTCCTTTGGAAATAAATTATGTAGCAGCCGACTCTGTAATGCTTTTTTGCCAGCTTCAGTGAGTAGTCCAATTCTGATATCTTTCAGAATACTTCCATATTCTTCATCGTTTGCTTGCCTCATATTAGTAGTAAGTTCCTTGTACTCAAAGAAGGACCAAATATTTGCATTACCGATGCTTCCCAATGACTTCTTTGTGTCTTCATGTGTCACAGTATTAAACACTGGTTGTCCTTTAACTGGAGTAAGTTGCAAAAGATCTCCAAAAACTATGACGTGTTTTCCTCCAAATAACACGTCATAGTCTGTCTTCAGAATTTGCTGCATTCTTAAATGCACAAAGGCAAGCATTGAGTTTGATACCATGCTCACCTCATCAATAATGAGAACTTGCATCTTCTTCAATACTCTTGAAACTTCCAAGCATGCTTCTCCAGTTAGCTTGTTGTATTGTATTTTGTTCTCATGCTCCACTGGTAACATTAGCAAACAATGTAAAGTGATTCCTTTTATGTTATATGCTGCTAACCCAGTTGGAGCAGTAACCACACAACACAAAGTAGAATCCGTTTTTTGCTGTAGGTAGCTTCTGATGACTTTTATAAGGAAACTTTTTCCAGTTCCAGCTTGTCCGCTTACATACATCCTGATTGGATGAAATGATGTGCATGAGCACTCTTTTTTTTCATGTAGAAATCCGTGATCAATTTTGTTTCTGATCTCTTCATAAATTTGTTGCTGCTCTTCGTTCAGTTGTCTTTCCAAATTTTGTAAGTCTATAAATTCTTCTTGAGCTTGATTCATAGCTGTTTCCACTTCATTCATGGCTATTGATGCTTCATTTTCAACGATTGGTTGTCCTAGGGGATCTTGACTGAGTGTTCCTGAACTTTGGCTGTCCTGAGAACTGTCTCTAGCTATTTCTGCTGCAATTGTAGTTTCCTGTTCAATTTCTTCATTTAACATTTGCAGATAAGTTGAGAATGTACTGCATTGTATGCTGTCTTTGCAAGCATTAAAATAATCTTCATAGCTTTGAAATTCTCCCAGTAGTTCATCCTCTGTACGTCATGGTTTAAACAGCTGTAAAAGAGCCAAGTAGTAAAATTCCTTTTTGTCAGTAGTGTCGCAACTCAGCTTCCTGTGATTTATCAAACTTCCTTTTGTTTGCTTCACCAAACATCCTTCCTCACCAATAACTTTATATTTTCCATTGTTGATGTCTTCTGTGGCTTTCCGTGACTAAATGTAGTTCTGCAGCACTTCATAGAGACACATGTTCTCCAGATGATGACTTCTCTTGGGATAATATGTGTCCAACATGTTTGATTTCAAAATATCTGTACTTTCTGGGTCATTCTCGGCCAAATATTCAATTTCTCCAACAGATTTCAGTACCCGATTTCTCATTGCTGCAAGGCCTAAACTTGCCCAAATTATTCTTCTTGATTTCGAGTAGAGACTTGCAGAAGATAACCTATCTGAACATTCGTAGGATCCAATTTCTCGATGCGATAACATCTTCAAACTGAAACTGTACAGCTTCTTACTGACAGTCTTCTCGTGAGAAATCTCTTCCCACATTTCCTTCAATTCTGTTTTTTCTGATTTCGTAATGTAAGACGTTACATATCGAGCAACAGCAATGGAATTGTCAGCTACATACTGTATATCCATGTTAGCATTCCACATGGATAAAATGACTGGGTTGTAGTCATTTATATTTTTTGATTCTTCTTTTCTTTTAAGGTTGTAGGTATTCTTAGGTGATTTTCTTGTGATAGTATGTCTCACAGATGACATAAAACTGTTTACTCTTCCATTTGAAAGAACAGGTCTAGGAAATCCAAATCGACATTTAGTGTAGTATTTATCTTTGCTCTTGTATTTCCGTCGACAGTATTTTCCACACCGATGACTTTGGAAACGTAAAACTTGCTCCTTTAACTTTTTATCTTCTGTGCTTTTTGGTATAGCACATGTTGCATATTCTTCAATGTAAGATAACACTGCTTCATCAGCATCTGTTCCAAACTTTGGGGCATCCTTGATCCACAACAGCATATGAATATGAGGAGCACCTCTTGCCTGGTACTCTTTTCTCCAAAATAAATCCACTACTTCTCCTAGAGGTGGATTTTTTTTATTGCAGATGAACGACATCATAGCCTCAAATCTATGATTGAAATATCTGCAAACATTAACCGGATCCAATGAGCACAGTTCTCCTGCTGTCTTGTATTCAATGTTTTTAATGTTTGAATTTGCCTCTCGTAGAAAATCCAGTAAATCATCCCAAGCGTACTCAGCCCAGCTTAGGGTAACAAACCATGTTGGTGTTCCTAAATTCCGTAACATGCATTTTAATTCACCATGACGTCGGTACCAATATTCATTTGTCCCACGCTGACAAGCCATCAGATTGATCAGTTGTGTTTCCAAATGATCATCTCGGTGCTGCACTTTCTCCATAAAATCCTTAGCAGACACATTTTGTAAATGTACTCCACTTTTTAAAATGTGATTTACTGCATAAGACAGTGCAGACAAGTCGCTTTCAAATAAAAGATGGAACAAATAAGGAATACTTTGTCGAAATCTGGGATCTTCAGCATATAGTCTTGTAGTCCGATACGCAGAAGCTGGAATCTGTTCCGGACGTTCATCGTATCGTCCTCCTTTTCCTGTAGGAAACAGCTGGGGAAAACATCGAGCTTCCAAGCTCTCCTCCCATACACTCACGGGAGTTCCTTTTGCTTTCTTCATCTGAAACAGATCAATATTGTCTCCCATAACTTCTTTTGAATGAAGAGGATGTATGCTAAAATGTTCATAAATTTCTTCTTCCTTTGACTTGTCCACTTTTTCAATTTGTCCAGTTGGTGTTTCTGTGTCTTCTTGTAAATCTTCTTCTTCTTCTTCTTCTATATAAATTGATTCATACCATTTGTTATTCCTTTTCAAATACAAATTTGCTCTTTGTACTTTCCGTACATCTACCAGCTCCTGCCAAATCTTCTTATTCTTTGTAGGTACACCATTAACCAGAATAATTAATGGTTCAGTTTCCAAAGTATCCGCATCAATAGTTTCCATATTTTTTTTCAAATCCAAGGGCAAATACACCACTCTACCTTTTAAACCTCTCAGTAAATCTGAAGGAGGTAATTTACCAGTTTTGGGCTCCATACGTACTATGGTCTGGAACGGATGAACACATTGAATGAGTATAGACTCATGTATTTAATTCAGAAAGTTCAGCAGGAATTGCATCCAATTCTAAATTATTATGTACAGCTCTGGTCGGCATTCTATTTTCTTCTAACTTATTATAACAGTATTTACAAATACGCTGAACTTCACCCAATTCAAAACAATTTTTGAAGAAATATATATGTGGCAAAATCCTTCCACTTATAATTATCTTCATTTTCACTTTTTCTATAGAGATCAACATACCTGGTTTGTTTTCTATAATGAGTTCTGCGGCAACAAATACAAGTAATATTTGGTCTTTCATTAGAGATTATTGCAAATTTTGTTATGTGATCATTAAATGTCTTACTTACAGAGGGTTCTACATTCTCTTCCACTTCTTCCTCATTTACTGTGTCCTTTTCTGCACTGTTTTGTTCAGGACCAAAGTAACAAAACTGAATTTCATCAACAACCTTCTCTACATCTGATACCGATCCACGGAACAGAGCCCTATTCAATTCATCTAACTTTATTGCTGGACTTTTAGCAAAATACAACCGTCTCACAAACTTTCTCATTTCAGTATGATGAACAGCCAGCATCCTAAAATGATGGAAAACACTATTACACACTTTTCTAGATAGACAAGCCAGAGAATGACCCTGCAAACCAGTATTCTCTCTCACTCTGCATGGATCCAGACTTTGAAGCACCTTAATCTTCTGTTTTACACTTTTTTTACTATATTCTCTTAGAAACTCACGAAATTTATCAATAGATTCCTGACGCACAGTGCAAATACTACTACAATTCCAAGTGTACACTGGGGCTTTAGGACGTCTCCCCATAGCCTCATCCGCCATCACTTGTACCTCATCTCTTGGAACCATTATCTCCTTCTCCATTATGCAACCATTTTTCACTTCGTAAGCACGACCTCTGGTGTCAACTGCATGCAGCAAACTATTACTTTGAAAATAGCTCTCTTCATTAAAAAAAGGTTCACTACTTGAACTATGCATCCATTTTCCTAAAAACACTTTACAAAAGTTTGTTCTGTTCACTACTCTTTTCCTTTTGCTTTGTGATTTCAGTACATTAACCATTTTATCTAATGTACGCATCCTATTCAAAATTAAAATGAATAGTTTCCTTTTTAATTCTAATGCCTTTGCTGCAATGGCTTCAATTTCTTTTTTTCTCTTATAAAACTTAGCCTTTTGCTTATATTTCTTCACATCCTTTATCAAATTGGACATAACTCTTCTCTGAAACATTTTTCTACGTATCTCTTTAAACGCTGTTTTTCTGTTTAAGTTTATCTTTTTAGTTGCAGAAGGTATATTTGCATTAACTAAATGCTCAATTTTTTCCTCTCCTTTTCTATTGAAAACATTTTTTCCAGTACAGACATTTTGTACATTTTTCCTTTTTTTGAATATGTTCTTTAAAAAATCTTTTGTTTGCTTACCAGAAGATTTTTTCTTTTTCCCAACATGAGCATCTCCAACTAACTTAGGTCCTCCAGTTGTCTTCAAATATAGTTTTTTTTTGTGGTCTTTCTTTACTCTGGATTTTGTAGGCATCTTAAATTTTGTTCACTGCTCTTCAGCAATACCTGAAAAAAACTAAAAAAAAAATCCTTTATTTTATTTAAATATATTACTACATTTGTTATGTTCTTTAGAAATCTTAAAATACTATAAACCCCTTTCCTATAAATGAAAATCACAATAACACCTTCACAAATTAAATTTCTAAAAATAATTCCTGTGTGCACACAAAGTCATGCTTTGAAATTAGGCAGAAAACGAAATTTCTTTGCCAATTGCAAAGCATACTTTCTACTACTTTTTAGGCAAGTGAAAAGTACTTTTACAGACTGACACATTTTGAATCCACTTTTTAGATTCTTAAAAAAGCACATGTCCAAACTGCTTTTTCAGACCAGCACCATGTGTAACCTGGGTGACTGCCTACACTCCAGCAAGGGCAACCAGCCTTAGTGATGCTGTATGTATTTGCATTACTGACTGAAACCTCAAACCCCACTTGCTTGTGAATACTGTGCATGATTCCACAGGGTAAGCAGCTGGGTGTGTGCTAAGAGTCTGCTTCTCCACCAAAAAATGGCTCCCCCTTTCCATCTAATGCAACTGTGAAATCACCAGAGCAATACGCAATAAATCTCTGCCTGTAATTCCTATATGCACACAGAGTCATGTTTTCACATTAGTCACAAAACGAAATTTCTTTGCCATTTTGAAAGCACACTTACTACTCTTTTTTTTGGCAAGTGATAAACACTTTTACAGACTGACACATTATGAATCCACTTTTCAGATTCTTAAAAAAGCACATGTCCAAACTGCTTTTTCAGACCAGCACCATGTGTAACCTGGGTGACTGCCTACACTCCAGCAAGGGCAACCAGCCTTAGTGATGCTGAATGTATTTGCATTACTGACTGAAACCTCAAACCCCACTCGCTTGTGAATACTGTGCATGATTCCACAGGGTAAGCAGCTGGGTGTGTGCTAAGAGTCTGCTTCTGCACCAAAAAATGGCTCCCCCTTTCCATCTAATGCAACTGTGAAATCACCAGAGCAATACGCAATAAATCTCTGCCTGTAATTCCTATTTGCACACAGAGTCATGTTTTCACATTAGTCACAAAACGAAATTTCTTTGCCAATTTCAAAGCACACTTACTACTCTTTTTTTTGGCAAGTGATAAACACTTTTACAGACTGACACATTATGAATCCACTTTTCAGATTCTTAAAAAAGCACATGTCCAAACTGCTTTTTCAGACCAGCACCATGTGTAACCTGGGTGACTGCCTACACTCCAGCAAGGGCAACCAGCCTTAGTGATGCTGAATGTATTTGCATTACTGACTGAAACCTCAAACCCCACTCGCTTGTGAATACTGTGCATGATTCCACAGGGTAAGCAGCTGGGTGTGTGCTAAGAGTCTGCTTCTGCACCAAAAAATGGCTCCCCCTTTCCATCCAATGCAACTGTGAAATCACCAGAGCAATACGCAATAAATCTCTGCCTGTAATTCCTATATGCACACAGAGTCATGTTTTCACATTAGTCACAAAACGAAATTTCTTTGCCATTTTGAAAGCACACTTACTACTCTTTTTTTTGGCAAGTGATAAACACTTTTACAGTCTGTCACATTTTGAATCCACTTTTCAGATTCTTAAAAAAGCACATGTCCAAACTGCTTTTTCAGACCAGCACCATGTGTAACCTGGGTGACTGCCTACACTCCAGCAAGGGCAACCAGCCTTAGTGATGCTGAATGTATTTGCATTACTGACTGAAACCTCAAACCCCACTCGCTTGTGAATACTGTGCATGATTCCACAGGGTAAGCAGCTGGGTGTGTGCTAAGAGTCTGCTTCTGCACCAAAAAATGGCTCCCCCTTTCCATCTAATGCAACTGTGAAATCACCAGAGCAATACGCAATAAATCTCTGCCTGTAATTCCTATTTGCACACAGAGTCATGTTTTCACATTAGTCACAAAACGAAATTTCTTTGCCAATTTGAAAGCACACTTACTACTCTTTTTTTGGCAAGTGATAAACACTTTTACAGACTGACACATTATGAATCCACTTTTCAGATTCTTAAAAAAGCACATGTCCAAACTGCTTTTTCAGACCAGCACCATGTTTAACCTGGGTGACTGCCTACACTCCAGCAAGGGCAACCAGCCTTAGTGATGCTGTATGTATTTGCATTACTGACTGAAACCTCAAACCCCACTCGCTTGTGAATACTGTGCATGATTCCACAGGGTAAGCAGCTGGGTGTGTGCTAAGAGTCTTCTTCTCCACCAAAAAATGGCTCCCCCTTTCCATCTAATGCAACTGTGAAATCACCAGAGCAATACGCAATAAATCTCTGCCTGTAATTCCTATATGCACACAGAGTCATGTTTTCACATTAGTCACAAAACGAAATTTATTTGCCATTTTGAAAGCACACTTACTACTCTTTTTTTTGGCAAGTGATAAACACTTTTACAGACTGACACATTATGAATCCACTTTTCAGATTCTTAAAAAAGCACATGTCCAAACTGCTTTTTCAGACCAGCACCATGTGTAACCTGGGTGACTGCCTACACTCCAGCAAGGGCAACCAGCCTTAGTGATTCTGAATGTATTTGCATTACTGACTGAAACCTCAAACCCCACTCGCTTGTGAATACTGTGCATGATTCCACAGGGTAAGCAGCTGGGTGTGTGCTAAGAGTCTGCTTCTCCACCAAAAAATGGCTCCCCCTTTCCATCTAATGCAACTGTGAAATCACCAGAGCAATACGCAATAAATCTCTGCCTGTAATTCCTATATGCACACAGAGTCATGTTTTCACATTAGTCACAATACGAAATTTCTTTGCCATTTTGAAAGCACACTTACTACTCTTTTTTTTGGCAAGTGATAAACACTTTTACAGACTGACACATTATGAATCCACTTTTCAGATTCTTAAAAAAGCACATGTCCAAACTGCTTTTTCAGACCAGCACCATGTGTAACCTGGGTGACTGCCTACACTCCAGCAAGGGCAACCAGCCTTAGTGATGCTGAATGTATTTGCATTACTGACTGAAACCTCAAACCCCACTCGCTTGTGAATACTGTGCATGATTCCACAGGGTAAGCAACTGGGTGTGTGCTAAGAGTCTGCTTCTGCACCAAAAAATGGCTCCCCCTTTCCATCTAATGCAACTGTGAAATCACCAGAGCAATACGCAATAAATTTCTGCCTGTAATTCCTATTTGAATACAGAGTCATGTTTTCACATTAGTCACAAAACGAAATTTCTTTGCCAATTTGAAAGCACACTTACTACTCTTTTTTTTGGCAAGTGATAAACACTTTTACAGACTGACACATTATGAATCCACTTTTCAGATTCTTAAAAAAGCACATGTCCAAACTGCTTTTTCAGACCAGCACCATGTGTAACCTGGGTGACTGCCTACACTCCAGCAAGGGCAACCAGCCTTAGTGATGCTGAATGTATTTGCATTACTGACTGAAACCTCAAACCCCACTCGCTTGTGAATACTGTGCATGATTCCACAGGGTAAGCAGCTGGGTGTGTGCTAAGAGTCTTCTTCTCCACCAAAAAATGGCTCCCCCTTTCCATCTAATGCAACTGTGAAATCACCAGAGCAATACGCAATAAATCTCTGCCTGTAATTCCTATATGCACACAGAGTCATGTTTTCACATTAGTCACAAAACGAAATTTCTTTGCCATTTTGAAAGCACACTTACTACTCTTTTTTTTGGCAAGTGATAAACACTTTTACAGACTGACACATTATGAATCCACTTTTCAGATTCTTAAAAAAGCACATGTCCAAACTGCTTTTTCAGACCAGCACCATGTGTAACCCGGGTGACTGCCTACACTCCAGCAAGGGCAACCAGCCTTAGTGATGCTGAATGTATTTGCATTACTGACTGAAACCTCAAACCCCACTCGCTTGTGAATACTGTGCATGATTCCACAGGGTAAGCAGCTGGGTGTGTGCTAAGAGTCTGCTTCTCCACCAAAAAATGGCTCCCCCTTTCCATCTAATGCAACTGTGAAATCACCAGAGCAATACGCAATAAATCTCTGCCTGTAATTCCTATATGCACACAGAGTCATGTTTTCACATTAGTCACAAAACGAAATTTCTTTGCCATTTTGAAAGCACACTTACTACTCTTTTTTTTGGCAAGTGATAAACACTTTTACAGACTGACACATTATGAATCCACTTTTCAGATTCTTAAAAAAGCACATGTCCAAACTGCTTTTTCAGACCAGCACCATGTGTAACCTGGGTGACTGCCTACACTCCAGCAAGGGCAACCAGCCTTAGTGATGCTGAATGTATTTGCATTACTGACTGAAACCTCAAACCCCACTCGCTTGTGAATACTGTGCATGATTCCACAGGGTAAGCAACTGGGTGTGTGCTAAGAGTCTGCTTCTGCACCAAAAAATGGCTCCCCCTTTCCATCTAATGCAACTGTGAAATCACCAGAGCAATACGCAATAAATCTCTGCCTGTAATTCCTATTTGAATACAGAGTCATGTTTTCACATTAGTCACAAAACGAAATTTCTTTGCCATTTTGAAAGCACACTTACTACTCTTTTTTTTGGCAAGTGATAAACACTTTTACAGTCTGTCACATTTTGAATCCACTTTTCAGATTCTTAAAAAAGCACATGTCCAAACTGCTTTTTCAGACCAGCACCATGTGTAACCTGGGTGACTGCCTACACTCCAGCAAGGGCAACCAGCCTTAGTGATGCTGAATGTATTTGCATTACTGACTGAAACCTCAAACCCCACTCGCTTGTGAATACTGTGCATGATTCCACAGGGTAAGCAGCTGGGTGTGTGCTAAGAGTCTGCTTCTGCACCAAAAAATGGCTCCCCCTTTCCATCTAATGCAACTGTGAAATCACCAGAGCAATACGCAATAAATCTCTGCCTGTAATTCCTATTTGCACACAGAGTCATGTTTTCACATTAGTCACAAAACGAAATTTCTTTGCCAATTTGAAAGCACACTTACTACTCTTTTTTTGGCAAGTGATAAACACTTTTACAGACTGACACATTATGAATCCACTTTTCAGATTCTTAAAAAAGCACATGTCCAAACTGCTTTTTCAGACCAGCACCATGTGTAACCTGGGTGACTGCCTACACTCCAGCAAGGGCAACCAGCCTTAGTGATGCTGTATGTATTTGCATTACTGACTGAAACCTCAAACCCCACTCGCTTGTGAATACTGTGCATGATTCCACAGGGTAAGCAGCTGGGTGTGTGCTAAGAGTCTTCTTCTCCACCAAAAAATGGCTCCCCCTTTCCATCTAATGCAACTGTGAAATCACCAGAGCAATACGCAATAAATCTCTGCCTGTAATTCCTATATGCACACAGAGTCATGTTTTCACATTAGTCACAAAACGAAATTTCTTTGCCATTTTGAAAGCACACTTACTACTCTTTTTTTTGGCAAGTGATAAACACTTTTACAGACTGACACATTATGAATCCACTTTTCAGATTCTTAAAAAAGCACATGTCCAAACTGCTTTTTCAGACCAGCACCATGTGTAACCTGGGTGACTGCCTACACTCCAGCAAGGGCAACCAGCCTTAGTGATGCTGAATGTATTTGCATTACTGACTGAAACCTCAAACCCCACTCGCTTGTGAATACTGTGCATGATTCCACAGGGTAAGCAGCTGGGTGTGTGCTAAGAGTCTGCTTCTCCACCAAAAAATGGCTCCCCCTTTCCATCTAATGCAACTGTGAAATCACCAGAGCAATACGCAATAAATCTCTGCCTGTAATTCCTATATGCACACAGAGTCATGTTTTCACATTAGTCACAAAACGAAATTTCTTTGCCATTTTGAAAGCACACTTACTACTCTTTTTTTTGGCAAGTGATAAACACTTTTACAGACTGACACATTATGAATCCACTTTTCAGATTCTTAAAAAAGCACATGTCCAAACTGCTTTTTCAGACCAGCACCATGTGTAACCTGGGTGACTGCCTACACTCCAGCAAGGGCAACCAGCCTTAGTGATTCTGAATGTATTTGCATTACTGACTGAAACCTCAAACCCCACTCGCTTGTGAATACTGTGCATGATTCCACAGGGTAAGCAGCTGGGTGTGTGCTAAGAGTCTGCTTCTCCACCAAAAAATGGCTCCCCCTTTCCATCTAATGCAACTGTGAAATCACCAGAGCAATACGCAATAAATCTCTGCCTGTAATTCCTATATGCACACAGAGTCATGTTTTCACATTAGTCACAAAACGAAATTTCTTTGCCATTTTGAAAGCACACTTACTACTCTTTTTTTTGGCAAGTGATAAACACTTTTACAGACTGACACATTATGAATCCACTTTTCAGATTCTTAAAAAAGCACATGTCCAAACTGCTTTTTCAGACCAGCACCATGTGTAACCTGGGTGACTGCCTACACTCCAGCAAGGGCAACCAGCCTTAGTGATGCTGAATGTATTTGCATTACTGACTGAAACCTCAAACCCCACTCGCTTGTGAATACTGTGCATGATTCCACAGGGTAAGCAACTGGGTGTGTGCTAAGAGTCTGCTTCTGCACCAAAAAATGGCTCCCCCTTTCCATCTAATGCAACTGTGAAATCACCAGAGCAATACGCAATAAATTTCTGCCTGTAATTCCTATTTGAATACAGAGTCATGTTTTCACATTAGTCACAAAACGAAATTTCTTTGCCAATTTGAAAGCACACTTACTACTCTTTTTTTTGGCAAGTGATAAACACTTTTACAGACTGACACATTATGAATCCACTTTTCAGATTCTTAAAAAAGCACATGTCCAAACTGCTTTTTCAGACCAGCACCATGTGTAACCTGGGTGACTGCCTACACTCCAGCAAGGGCAACCAGCCTTAGTGATGCTGAATGTATTTGCATTACTGACTGAAACCTCAAACCCCACTCGCTTGTGAATACTGTGCATGATTCCACAGGGTAAGCAGCTGGGTGTGTGCTAAGAGTCTTCTTCTCCACCAAAAAATGGCTCCCCCTTTCCATCTAATGCAACTGTGAAATCACCAGAGCAATACGCAATAAATCTCTGCCTGTAATTCCTATATGCACACAGAGTCATGTTTTCACATTAGTCACAAAACGAAATTTCTTTGCCATTTTGAAAGCACACTTACTACTCTTTTTTTTGGCAAGTGATAAACACTTTTACAGACTGACACATTATGAATCCACTTTTCAGATTCTTAAAAAAGCACATGTCCAAACTGCTTTTTCAGACCAGCACCATGTGTAACCCGGGTGACTGCCTACACTCCAGCAAGGGCAACCAGCCTTAGTGATGCTGAATGTATTTGCATTACTGACTGAAACCTCAAACCCCACTCGCTTGTGAATACTGTGCATGATTCCACAGGGTAAGCAGCTGGGTGTGTGCTAAGAGTCTGCTTCTCCACCAAAAAATGGCTCCCCCTTTCCATCTAATGCAACTGTGAAATCACCAGAGCAATACGCAATAAATCTCTGCCTGTAATTCCTATATGCACACAGAGTCATGTTTTCACATTAGTCACAAAACGAAATTTCTTTGCCATTTTGAAAGCACACTTACTACTCTTTTTTTTGGCAAGTGATAAACACTTTTACAGACTGACACATTATGAATCCACTTTTCAGATTCTTAAAAAAGCACATGTCCAAACTGCTTTTTCAGACCAGCACCATGTGTAACCTGGGTGACTGCCTACACTCCAGCAAGGGCAACCAGCCTTAGTGATGCTGAATGTATTTGCATTACTGACTGAAACCTCAAACCCCACTCGCTTGTGAATACTGTGCATGATTCCACAGGGTAAGCAACTGGGTGTGTGCTAAGAGTCTGCTTCTGCACCAAAAAATGGCTCCCCCTTTCCATCTAATGCAACTGTGAAATCACCAGAGCAATACGCAATAAATCTCTGCCTGTAATTCCTATTTGAATACAGAGTCATGTTTTCACATTAGTCACAAAACGAAATTTCTTTGCCATTTTGAAAGCACACTTACTACTCTTTTTTTTGGCAAGTGATAAACACTTTTACAGTCTGTCACATTTTGAATCCACTTTTCAGATTCTTAAAAAAGCACATGTCCAAACTGCTTTTTCAGACCAGCACCATGTGTAACCTGGGTGACTGCCTACACTCCAGCAAGGGCAACCAGCCTTAGTGATGCTGAATGTATTTGCATTACTGACTGAAACCTCAAACCCCACTCGCTTGTGAATACTGTGCATGATTCCACAGGGTAAGCAGCTGGGTGTGTGCTAAGAGTCTGCTTCTGCACCAAAAAATGGCTCCCCCTTTCCATCTAATGCAACTGTGAAATCACCAGAGCAATACGCAATAAATCTCTGCCTGTAATTCCTATTTGCACACAGAGTCATGTTTTCACATTAGTCACAAAACGAAATTTCTTTGCCAATTTGAAAGCACACTTACTACTCTTTTTTTGGCAAGTGATAAACACTTTTACAGACTGACACATTATGAATCCACTTTTCAGATTCTTAAAAAAGCACATGTCCAAACTGCTTTTTCAGACCAGCACCATGTGTAACCTGGGTGACTGCCTACACTCCAGCAAGGGCAACCAGCCTTAGTGATGCTGTATGTATTTGCATTACTGACTGAAACCTCAAACCCCACTCGCTTGTGAATACTGTGCATGATTCCACAGGGTAAGCAGCTGGGTGTGTGCTAAGAGTCTTCTTCTCCACCAAAAAATGGCTCCCCCTTTCCATCTAATGCAACTGTGAAATCACCAGAGCAATACGCAATAAATCTCTGCCTGTAATTCCTATATGCACACAGAGTCATGTTTTCACATTAGTCACAAAACGAAATTTCTTTGCCATTTTGAAAGCACACTTACTACTCTTTTTTTTGGCAAGTGATAAACACTTTTACAGACTGACACATTATGAATCCACTTTTCAGATTCTTAAAAAAGCACATGTCCAAACTGCTTTTTCAGACCAGCACCATGTGTAACCTGGGTGACTGCCTACACTCCAGCAAGGGCAACCAGCCTTAGTGATGCTGAATGTATTTGCATTACTGACTGAAACCTCAAACCCCACTCGCTTGTGAATACTGTGCATGATTCCACAGGGTAAGCAGCTGGGTGTGTGCTAAGAGTCTGCTTCTCCACCAAAAAATGGCTCCCCCTTTCCATCTAATGCAACTGTGAAATCACCAGAGCAATACGCAATAAATCTCTGCCTGTAATTCCTATATGCACACAGAGTCATGTTTTCACATTAGTCACAAAACGAAATTTCTTTGCCATTTTGAAAGCACACTTACTACTCTTTTTTTTGGCAAGTGATAAACACTTTTACAGACTGACACATTATGAATCCACTTTTCAGATTCTTAAAAAAGCACATGTCCAAACTGCTTTTTCAGACCAGCACCATGTGTAACCTGGGTGACTGCCTACACTCCAGCAAGGGCAACCAGCCTTAGTGATGCTGAATGTATTTGCATTACTGACTGAAACCTCAAACCCCACTCGCTTGTGAATACTGTGCATGATTCCACAGGGTAAGCAACTGGGTGTGTGCTAAGAGTCTGCTTCTGCACCAAAAAATGGCTCCCCCTTTCCATCTAATGCAACTGTGAAATCACCAGAGCAATACGCAATAAATCTCTGCCTGTAATTCCTATTTGAATACAGAGTCATGTTTTCACATTAGTCACAAAACGAAATTTCTTTGCCAATTTGAAAGCACACTTACTACTCTTTTTTTTGGCAAGTGATAAACACTTTTACAGACTGACACATTATGAATCCACTTTTCAGATTCTTAAAAAAGCACATGTCCAAACTGCTTTTTCAGACCAGCACCATGTGTAACCTGGGTGACTGCCTACACTCCAGCAAGGGCAACCAGCCTTAGTGATGCTGAATGTATTTGCATTACTGACTGAAACCTCAAACCCCACTCGCTTGTGAATACTGTGCATGATTCCACAGGGTAAGCAGCTGGGTGTGTGCTAAGAGTCTGCTTCTCCACCAAAAAATGGCTCCCCCTTTCCATCTAATGCAACTGTGAAATCACCAGAGCAATACGCAATAAATCTCTGCCTGTAATTCCTATTTGCACACAGAGTCATGTTTTCACATTAGTCACAAAACGAAATTTCTTTGCCATTTTGAAAGCACACTTACTACTCTTTTTTTTGGCAAGTGATAAACACTTTTACAGTCTGTCACATTTTGAATCCACTTTTCAGATTCTTAAAAAAGCACATGTCCAAACTGCTTTTTCAGACCAGCACCATGTGTAACCTGGGTGACTGCCTACACTCCAGCAAGGGCAACCAGCCTTAGTGATGCTGAATGTATTTGCATTACTGACTGAAACCTCAAACCCCACTCGCTTGTGAATACTGTGCATGATTCCACAGGGTAAGCAGCTGGGTGTGTGCTAAGAGTCTGCTTCTGCACCAAAAAATGGCTCCCCCTTTCCATCTAATGCAACTGTGAAATCACCAGAGCAATACGCAATAAATCTCTGCCTGTAATTCCTATTTGCACACAGAGTCATGTTTTCACATTAGTCACAAAACGAAATTTCTTTGCCAATTTGAAAGCACACTTACTACTCTTTTTTTGGCAAGTGATAAACACTTTTACAGACTGACACATTATGAATCCACTTTTCAGATTCTTAAAAAAGCACATGTCCAAACTGCTTTTTCAGACCAGCACCATGTGTAACCTGGGTGACTGCCTACACTCCAGCAAGGGCAACCAGCCTTAGTGATGCTGTATGTATTTGCATTACTGACTGAAACCTCAAACCCCACTCGCTTGTGAATACTGTGCATGATTCCACAGGGTAAGCAGCTGGGTGTGTGCTAAGAGTCTTCTTCTCCACCAAAAAATGGCTCCCCCTTTCCATCTAATGCAACTGTGAAATCACCAGAGCAATACGCAATAAATCTCTGCCTGTAATTCCTATATGCACACAGAGTCATGTTTTCACATTAGTCACAAAACGAAATTTCTTTGCCATTTTGAAAGCACACTTACTACTCTTTTTTTGGCAAGTGATAAACACTTTTACAGTCTGTCACATTTTGAATCCACTTTTCAGATTCTTAAAAAAGCACATGTCCAAACTGCTTTTTCAGACCAGCACCATGTGTAACCTGGGTGACTGCCTACACTCCAGCAAGGGCAACCAGCCTTAGTGATGCTGAATGTATTTGCATTACTGACTGAAACCTCAAACCCCACTCGCTTGTGAATACTGTGCATGATTCCACAGGGTAAGCAGCTGGGTGTGTGCTAAGAGTCTGCTTCTGCACCAAAAAATGGCTCCCCCTTTCCATCTAATGCAACTGTGAAATCACCAGAGCAATACGCAATAAATCTCTGCCTGTAATTCCTATTTGCACACAGAGTCATGTTTTCACATTAGTCACAAAACGAAATTTCTTTGTCAATTTGAAAGCACACTTACTACTCTTTTTTTGGCAAGTGATAAACACTTTTACAGACTGACACATTATGAATCCACTTTTCAGATTCTTAAAAAAGCACATGTCCAAACTGCTTTTTCAGACCAGCACCATGTGTAACCTGGGTGACTGCCTACACTCCAGCAAGGGCAACCAGCCTTAGTGATGCTGTATGTATTTGCATTACTGACTGAAACCTCAAACCCCACTCGCTTGTGAATACTGTGCATGATTCCACAGGGTAAGCAGCTGGGTGTGTGCTAAGAGTCTTCTTCTCCACCAAAAAATGGCTCCCCCTTTCCATCTAATGCAACTGTGAAATCACCAGAGCAATACGCAATAAATCTCTGCCTGTAATTCCTATATGCACACAGAGTCATGTTTTCACATTAGTCACAAAACGAAATTTCTTTGCCATTTTGAAAGCACACTTACTACTCTTTTTTTTGGCAAGTGATAAACACTTTTACAGACTGACACATTATGAATCCACTTTTCAGATTCTTAAAAAAGCACATGTCCAAACTGCTTTTTCAGACCAGCACCATGTGTAACCTGGGTGACTGCCTACACTCCAGCAAGGGCAACCAGCCTTAGTGATGCTGAATGTATTTGCATTACTGACTGAAACCTCAAACCCCACTCGCTTGTGAATACTGTGCATGATTCCACAGGGTAAGCAGCTGGGTGTGTGCTAAGAGTCTGCTTCTCCACCAAAAAATGGCTCCCCCTTTCCATCTAATGCAACTGTGAAATCACCAGAGCAATACGCAATAAATCTCTGCCTGTAATTCCTATATGCACACAGAGTCATGTTTTCACATTAGTCACAAAACGAAATTTCTTTGCCATTTTGAAAGCACACTTACTACTCTTTTTTTTGGCAAGTGATAAACACTTTTACAGACTGACACATTATGAATCCACTTTTCAGATTCTTAAAAAAGCACATGTCCAAACTGCTTTTTCAGACCAGCACCATGTGTAACCTGGGTGACTGCCTACACTCCAGCAAGGGCAACCAGCTTTAGTGATGCTGAATGTATTTGCATTACTGACTGAAACCTCAAACCCCACTCGCTTGTGAATACTGTGCATGATTCCACAGGGTAAGCAACTGGGTGTGTGCTAAGAGTCTGCTTCTGCACCAAAAAATGGCTCCCCCTTTCCATCTAATGCAACTGTGAAATCACCAGAGCAATACGCAATAAATCTCTGCCTGTAATTCCTATTTGAATACAGAGTCATGTTTTCACATTAGTCACAAAACGAAATTTCTTTGCCAATTTGAAAGCACACTTACTACTCTTTTTTTTGGCAAGTGATAAACACTTTTACAGACTGACACATTATGAATCCACTTTTCAGATTCTTAAAAAAGCACATGTCCAAACTGCTTTTTCAGACCAGCACCATGTGTAACCTGGGTGACTGCCTACACTCCAGCAAGGGCAACCAGCCTTAGTGATGCTGAATGTATTTGCATTACTGACTGAAACCTCAAACCCCACTCGCTTGTGAATACTGTGCATGATTCCACAGGGTAAGCAGCTGGGTGTGTGCTAAGAGTCTGCTTCTCCACCAAAAAATGGCTCCCCCTTTCCATCTAATGCAACTGTGAAATCACCAGAGCAATACGCAATAAATCTCTGCCTGTAATTCCTATTTGCACACAGAGTCATGTTTTCACATTAGTCACAAAACGAAATTTCTTTGCCAATTTGAAAGCACACTTACTACTCTTTTTTTTGGCAAGTGATAAACACTTTTACAGACTGACACATTATGAATCCACTTTTCAGATTCTTAAAAAAGCACATGTCCAAACTGCTTTTTCAGACCAGCACCATGTGTAACCTGGGTGACTGCCTACACTCCAGCAAGGGCAACCAGCCTTACTGATGCTGTATGTATTTGCATTACTGAGTCCAACCTTAAATCCTTAAAGTATTCTTTATTTTTACCAGTACACCTTAATTTATCGTGAAAACATAGTCCATATTATTTTACATGTTCCTCACATTTAAATTTCTCCCAAAACAGAAAATAATAAACACAACTTCAACAAAAGGAATTCCATTTCTATTATTCATTTCTTAATTTACCATATACATCCCCTCTCAAACTCTAAACTCACCTTTAAAATTAGTTAGCTGTGAAAGAAATGTGTCACTCAAACAGCAGATTATCAGAGCCAGGATCTCTGTTCTTTACACCTCTCTCCTCTCAGCAGAACCAGATAATGGCAAACTTTCCCTCTCTTTTTCCACACATATACATGTTAATTTCAAATCTCAGTGCTTCCCCCTTTTTTTCAAATGTAATCACACATTTCTATTGGTTGAAAACCAACCCTTTTCCAAAAGTACCCTTCCCCCAACTTGACTTCTGCCTAGTACCCTTCCCCCAACTTGACTTCTGCCTGCTACCATAGCAACAGCTCATGGAACACTGCTGTGTGGAGTTAGGTCAGAAGTTCACCAAACAATGTTTCAATTCCACAGAGCAAGAGTGCTTGACTTTTCAAACCTAACAGCAAATCCATAGTACTGTTCTTTGGTAACACATTTTTCTGTACCAATACAAAACATGCTTCTATTAATTTACACATACAGCCTAGTTTTTATTCTAGAATGGTATGAAACAGCCAATCAGTTCTTTTTTTTATGAAAAATATGTATGCCTCCATTTCCAAACTGTCTTTCATTTCTTTTTACCATTCTACTGAATTACACCTCCTGAGTGCATCCAGTTCTCCTTTGAAGATGTTCACAGTGTGGATTGTAGGGCACAGCTATGTCTTCTGGAGTGAAAAGTATGCAGAGAAAACAGGTATGGTGAGAGACCTTGCTTTACCAAATGTAGACATTAAATGGATTGGTCAGAGAGGGTTAAAGTGGCACCAATTGATGCCATTGGTGAAATCCTTCATGCAAATCCAACACCCTGACCTCATAATAGTGCACTGTGGTGGCAATGACCTAGGCACTTTGACTGGGGTAGGTCTGGAAATGCTTATGAAGGACACCTTTGCACAACTGTTTTCACTTTTCCCTAAAACTGCCTTTGTGTTTTCTAACATATGCCAAAGGCAAAAATGGAACTGGTCCAATCATTTCTGTCCGCAGATTGACAAAGCAAGAAAGCACGTCAACAAATCTGTTTCTGCTTTCCTCCGTGACTATGGTATGGGTTCCATTTACCACAACAACTTGCGTTACGACATGCAAGACATTTATAGAGGAGATGGTGTGCACTTCAATGATGAAGGGAACAGAGTCTTCCTCTTGAACCTTAGACTCTGCATCGGTACTTACTTGTAGGTACCACTAAAAAATCACTTCATAAACACAACGGCTCTTTTTAGAGCCCCCTAATATCTAAACTCTTAAATCTGCATTTCATTTCTTTTATTTTATTTTTTTTCTACCGTACGCGTACGTTGAGCTTACCGTACACGTACCCCGCGATTTTTTTTAAAATCAATAAATGTTTTCTTTGTAGTTTTCTGTCCTTCTTTGACCCCCTTACAAATGTTAGGGGGTCTGTAACTCTCCTCCTTGCCCCCTTTTCAAGATATCACTCTTTTTTTTCTGAGTGAAACACACGAAATGGCGGCCGCCGCTTCCTGGTTTCGACCGATTCGAATGTTTACTAAGATCTAAGAGCCAATCAGAATCGCGCTCGCGCACGCCACCGTACGCGTACGGTAAGCGTACCGTAAGCGTACCGTAAGCTGGCTCAGATATATATATTGATTTAAAGGCTATTTTCTCAGAATCTACTGAACAGATTTACACCAAACCTACAAAAGGCACTTCCTTGACCTGAGGACTACCTCTCTGCCAAATTTCTAGTAATTCTGTTCAGCCGTTCGGGCTGTAGCTGTGTCTAAAGGTCCTATGGAAAAATGCATGGGAAAAACGCGTTTTGGGACCCCCCTTTTATCTCAGCCCCCGCTTGACGAATCCCCCCGAGACTTTCAGGGTAGGAGCGGAGCGTAGCGCCCCACCTATTTTGAAAAATTCGCGAGGATTCGTCAGCCGGCGCAAAAGTTATTCCAAATAGAATGTTGCGGATTTCCTATGGAAACGTGGTCCTAACTATAACTACCTACTGGCGACCGCCAGTAGGTAATATATATATATATATATATATACATATATCACAAAAAGCGTGTATGCTTTATTTTCAGGTTACAGTACTCCTTCGGCAAAGAAACAACCTACGCGTTTCGGTCTCGGACTGAGACATTGCGCACGGTGACCGTGGGAAGCGTTTGGAGGATATTTGGCGGCCGGGCTTGGCCACGAGGTAACGCACAGCTGATAGAGCGCTATGCCAGCGCAAGGAGCCAAATGAGGGTTGATATATATATATACATATATATATATATATATCCCAAAATGCGTTTTCTCAATGCATTTTCCGGTAAGGATTTTGAAAATGACTACAGCCCGAATCGTTGAACGGAATTACACCAAATTTAGCAGAAAGCTAGATGTTGGCCAAATAAAGAGGCACTTTCCACTACTTGCGGTTGTCTGTCCTCTATTGCCAGTGATCAAGGACTTACGTCCGAAACATGTTTGGCGCTTGGTTGGAGGTGGAGGCTGGCTTTGCTGCTGTCCTCACGAAGGAGGACTTTACTTCCCGGGTGTGTGCCTTTCCTCAGAGGGCAACCTTTCGTTCTACATGTTTAAGCGGCCTGCTCGGTCACGGAAGGGCCCCGCCGCACATACAGCGGATCCAGGGTTGCTGATTCAGAGACCTGACTGGAATGGGTTGTACCCAAACGTAAGTGACTTTGCTATAGGCAGAGGAGGCAGCCTTTTTCTTTTACCAAACCCACTGGGGTGAATATTGTTTTAATGGAGGGCGTTCAGGAGCACCAACATGGATAAATTAACAGTGGGACTACGATAACCAGGGTGCAACACTGCACACGCCTACAAGCGAGACCTCAACGCCCACTGGGGCGGGACTTTATCAAATAAAGAGGCACTTTCCACTACTTGCGGTTGTCTGTCCTCTATTGCCAGTGATCAAGGACTTACGTCCGAAACATGTTTGGCGCTTGGTTGGAGGTGGAGGCTGGCTTTGCTGCTGTCCTCACGAAGGAGGACTTTACTTCCCGGGTGTGTGCCTTTCCTCAGAGGGCAACCTTTCGTTCTACATATATATATAAGCACTTCCCACGGGAAATAATAGGTCGCACTCCGGCAGTTGTTTATCACAAAAAGCGTGTATGCTTTATTTTCAGGTTACAGTACTCCTGCGGCAAAGAAACAACCTACGCGTTTCGGTCTCGGACTAAAACATTGCTCACGGTGACCGTGGGAAGCATTTGGAGGATATTTGGCGGCCGGGCTCGGCCACGAGGTAACGCACAGCTGATAGAGCGCTATGCCAGCGCAAGGAGCCAAATGAGGGTTGATAATATATATATTACCTACTGGCGATAGCCAGTAGGTAGTTATAGTTAGGACCACGTTTCCATAGGAAAACCTCAACATTCTATTTTGAATAACTTTGGCGCCGGTCGACGAATCCTCGCAAATTTTTCAAAATAGGTGGGGCGCTACGCTCCGCTCCTACCCTGAAAGTCTCGGGGGGATCCGTCTAGCGGGGGCTGAGATAAAAGGGGGGTCCCAAAACGCGTTTTTCCCATGCATTTTTCCATAGGACCTTTAGAACGAGCTACAGCCCGAACGGCTGAACAGAATTACTCAAAATTTGGCAGAGAGGTAGTCCCTAGGTCAAGGAAGTGCCTTTTGTAGGTTTGGTGTAAATCTGTTCAGTAGATTCTGAGAAAATAGCCTTTAAATCAATATATATATCTGAGCCAGCTTACGGTACGCTTACCGTACGCTTACGGTAAGCGTACGGTGGCGTGCGCGAGCGCGATTCTGATTGGCTCTTAGATCTTAGTAAACATTCGAATCGGCCGAAACCAGGAAGCGGCGGCCGCCATTTTGTCTCTCGCACTGAGAGTGATTTTTAAAATATCAAGCCCAAAAACATGTAAAGGGGCTGTTTTGACAACTCCCTCCCACATAGTCATGTTGAGGGAGTCCCCAAACATCCCCCAAGTGCAAAAACGGTTTTATTTTTTTTTCGGCAATTTCGCGGGGTACGCTTACCGTACGCTTACCGTAAGCGTACGGTAAAAAAATAAAAATAAAAAAAACACTATCCACACTTACCCCACCCCCTGTGCTTTTGGTGGCCGAAGGCCACCAAATGTACAGGGCTTATGTTAAGGGCAAAAAACACTATCCACACTTACCCCACCCCCTGTGCTTTTGGTGGCCGAAGGCCACCAAATGTACAGGGCTTATTATAAGGGAAAAAAACTTAGCATTTAAAAAACCTTGCAAATTCACTGAAAAAACCATAGGTTTCACACATGTTATAGTTAGCGGAAATTTTACTGATAAAAAACCAGTGAAATTCCCCCGTTATAGTTAGCGCAGGCAACTATAACTCACGCGACTGCAATCTTCTGCTGATGACATATGTGTCTTTATGAAAAAAAAATATTTGTAATATATGTATAGCTAAAAATGTATGGAAGAAGACATGGGCAAATAAGTGTCTAAATACAGTATTAGCATCAGCAGAGGATTGCGGTCGCGTGAGTTATAGTTGCCTGCGCTAACTATAACGGGGGAATTTCACTGGTTTTTTATCAGTAAAATTTCCGCTAACTATAACATGTGTGAAACCTATGGTTTTTTCAGTGAATATAGATATATATATATATATTATCTACTGGCGGCCAGTAGATAGTTATAGTTAGGACCGTGTTTCCATAGGAAATCTCAAAATTCTATTTTGAATAACTTTGGCGCCGGTTGACGAATCTTCGCGAAATTTTCAAAACTAATGGGGCGCTCCGTTCAGCTCCTACCCTGAAAGTCTCGGGGTGATTCGTCAAGCGGGGGCAGAGAAAAAGGGGGGTCCCAAAACACGTTTTCCCCATGGATTTTTGCATAGGGACTTTAGTCGCAGCTACAGCCCGAACGGCTGAACAGAATTCTGTGAAATTTGGCAGAGAGGTAGCCATAAGGTCAAGGAAGTGCCTTTTGCAGGTCTGGTGTAAATCTGTTCAGTATTTACTGAGAAAATAGCATTTAAAAGCATATCAATATCTATACGCGCGCAGGGTGCGCGCACCGTGTGCGCACCGTGCGAGCACCCTAACGTGCGCTAGCGTAATTATGATTGGTGGTTACATGTTAGTCAACGTTCAAATCGGTCGAAATCAGGAAGTGTCGGCCGCCATTTTGTTTGTTTTCAGTGCGAGAGTGAAAAAGGAAGGTGGCGAACGTGAAAAGGGGGCAGGGTAGAGAGTTCCTGACCCCCTAGCCTTTGTCAGGGGGTCCCTGAAGGACCCCGAAGGCAGACATTTTTTTTATTTTTTTTTTAAAATCGCGGGGGTGCGCGCACCGTGCGCGCATGGTGAAAAACCCCCCCAAAAAAATGTTTTGTTTTTTTAAATTTTTTTTTAAAAATTATAATACGTAGTTTATTGTAAAATAAATATATATAAAAAATAATACATAAATAAATTAGCATTTAAAAAAACGTACAAATTCACTGAAAAAACCATAGGTTTCACACACGTTATAGTTAGGAATTAGCATTTAAAAAACCTTGCAAATTCACTTAAAAAAACCATAGGTTTCACACATGTTATAGTTAGGTGGATATTTCACTCGTAAAAATCCAATGAAATTCCCCCGTTATAGTTAGTTCAGATAACTATAACTCGCGCGACCGCCACTCTATCACAAGGATGATGTCATCAGTGATGTCATGAGTGATGCCACTGACCATGTCATGAGTGATGTAATATGTGACGTCATGAGTAGTGGATTGCGGGCGCGCGAGTTATAGTTATCTGAACTAACTATAACGGGGGAATTTCATTGGTTTTTTATGAGTGAAATATCCACCTAACTATAACATGTGTGAAACCTATGCTCAAATTTGATTGGCTGTCAACACTTCAACCAGGAAGTGTTGGCAGCCATCTTGGGACTCGGCTTTCAGCTGAGTCCCACAACAAATGTAAAAAAACGGGGCAGGATAGAAATACCCTGACCCTCCCACATATGGTGCAAAAACATATTTTTTACTTGATTTATGACGCCAATTTGCAGGTGGACCCGTGGATCCATGACAAAATTGAAAAAAATATGTCTTTTTCAGGAAGCCTCTGGGTGGGCTAAATTCTGCGGCATGCAGGGTTATTATACTAAAGGAGGGAGCCCTGGGGACCACCACCTCTCTGGGGCTCATTTATTTATTAATGGGGGGCCTCTTAGACCTTCCTCCGGGAACCAGCACCTCCCCAGGGCTTTGAAACTAAAGTATGCGGGGGCACGAGGACCCCATAGCAGCCCCTAGGGCCTCCAACTCCTCAGGGATTAAGTTTTATGGGGTACAGCCATTATCATAAAGGCTTTGATACGCAAAGCCATTCTACCAAAACCAGCAGAACGACGGCGAGATCAGCACGCCCGTCTTTTCATCAATTCTAGGACCAAAACAAATGCGTTTTGCATGCACGGCTTTAGGACAAAAAATAACTTTCATGATATGTGTGTGTAGTGCAGCACCGCCTTTGGTCACTAGATGACACACACATCTAGTGTAGATCACTGTCAAAATAGAAGTTGAAATTAGCAGCAAGGAATCATTAATAGATTAATTTAAAATGTAATTAAATTGTGGTGAGCTTCCACAAGGCACGGACTATCTTTTGAAATGTATTTGTAATATTTATTCTTATTTTCTCACACACACTATTAAATGGTGGTGGTGTCACCAGCCTTCACACTGTGGCAGCGGGAACTGGGATTTGTGACTGGGCTAAGGTAACTATTTATTATCATAAAAAATATGTTTTGCAGTTTTTTTGAAAAAAAAACTCAGACGTGACAGAACTTATGCCGCTTTCAGCAAGCATTTGTATGATGCTTTCCATTACGGCCATAAAAATGTAGCCATTAAGTTTTGGGAAAATAACAAGATGATAATTAAACAGTGAGGTAGGGCTACACCTCCATTACCTCAATGCATTTGCACACTAGCCGGAAACAAAACAGTATACAGTCAATCATTTCTACAAAACGGCAACGTGATTTGACTCATTACAATGTGAAAAAACGTAAGTGGAATGATTTACTAGAACATTTTGTGTTAAAACTGGCAGTGTGATTTATACATTTGTTGGTATATTTAATTGCACTGTACGTGCCTGTGTGCTTTTACAGTTTGTTCTAGAAACTGGGCTAGTAATGCCAGCTTCATCCCAACACTGTCATAATAGAAGCCGTCTGCCTCATGGCTTTTGTTCTAGAGTCATACATTCAGTTTTAAGTAATGCGGGAAGCTGTGTGGACCCCCGCGGCCTGGGGTCCACCACCTCCCTGGGGCTTAATTTGAAACTAATGTGGGGGGCGTGCAGACCCCCTTCCATGGCCACAGGGGCCACCACCTCCTCGGGCTGAATTTGGATAATGTGTGGGGTGCGCAAACCCCTCCATAGCCCTGAGGACTGCCCCGGGCTTAAGACAAACCGAATGCGGGGAGCCACATGCCCCCCGCAGCCCTGGGAACCACCACTTCCCCAGGGCAACTTCAAACACAGATGGGAGGCCATGCAACCCCCCTCCTGCAGCCATACATGGCCCTGGGGACCATTGTCCACCAGGGCCGGCTCCTGCTATGTTCTGTGGTGCCCACCCCGGGACATTCTGTTTGCTATAGCTTGGTGGGAGCTTCACTGCTCCTGCCAAGCCATAGCAATCTGTGTTCCGCTTTGAGCAAGTAAGAGCATTTTGCTCTCACTTGCTCAAAGCGGAGAACAATTGCTTTGACAGACAGTGAGCTTCATGTTTGCAGCTCCCTCTCTGTCAAAGTGATGCCGGTTCCCGCAAGAGGCAGGGACTGTGGGGGCCTTGAGGCTCCCCCTCAGTCCCCAAAACTAGAAAGTGGGTTCACTGGGCGGGACCAGGGCACCCACACTAGAGGCCGGGCCCCTAGGAATGTGGTCCCCGGGGCTGAATTGGCCCTGGAGGGCCCCCTCCCATTATATATTTATTTAAAAAATTAAGAGGCTGGGCCCCGGGGATGCGGTCCTGGGGCCAAAAGCGGTGCCACACACCCCTCCCTTTAGGTTTCTAAAAAACAATTGTTTTAAAGGCAGTGCATCTGGGGAAAGGGCACGTGGCCCCTGTCCCCTATTCAAGTCATTTGAGATGTCATGAGTGATATAATCTGAGGTGTCATCAGTGATGTCATGAGTGATGCCACGGACCATGTCAAGAGTGATGTAAAAGGTGAGGTCGTGAGCAGTGCATTGCGGGGCCATAAGGTATAGATAACCATAACTGCTGAATTTCAATGGTTTTGTACGAGGAACATTTTAGCCGAACTATAACGTCCCAGTAAGTTTTGTTTTTTGGAGTGAATTTGAAAGTTTTTTTTTAAATTCTATTCCCTAAATACAACAACCCTGTACAGTTTGTTTTTTTGAGTGAATTTTGATGGTTTTTTAACTAGTAGTCGCTTTTGCAAAGTGGTAGAAAAAGGGGGCAGGGCATCCGACCAGCTCTCAGGAATTTTGCTGTGTCAGACTTACTGAAGGTAACAGGAAGTCTTCTGGGCCCCAAGAACCTTGAGCATCCAAAAGGACTTTATCCCCCAACCAGCAGTGCGTCATGAGGTGCATTCGCAGAGTGGTGGAGAAAGGGGGAATGGCCTCCAATGACCTCTCAGCAATTACACTGTGTGGGACTTACTGCAGGTTACAGGAGGGCTTGTTGGTCCCCAAGAACACTAGAGCCAAGGGGACTTCATTCCCCAACCAGCAGTGCACCAGGAGGCATGTTTGCATAGTGGTGAAGAATGCGGCTGTGGCCTCTGAAGTCTCAGCAGTCGTGCTCTGTGAGACTTACTGGAGGTAACAGGAGGGGTAGTTGGCCCCCAAAGGCTCCCAAGAGCCCCCAGAAAGTAGTGGGCCAGGAAGCCCGTTTGCAGAGTGGTGGAGAAAGGGGGCGTGGCCTCCAACAACCTCTCAGCTATCCCACTGTGCAAGAATTACTGGAGGTAACATCAATGGTTGTTGGCCGCCAAGGACCCTTTGGAGTCAAGGGGACTTCATCCCATAGCTAGTAGTGTGCCAGGAGGCTTTTGCGGAGTTGTGGTAAAAGGGTTGGGGCCTCTGGCGACTTGCCAGTCCCATTTTTGTTTTAATATATGGGGATGGGCCAGGACTTTTTTGAATGGAGCCTCATGGGCCAATTTCAGCCCGGGGACCCCAGAGCCTTTTTCTTTATTTAAAAAAAACCAAGCGAAAGTGGTCCTACAGATCCCCAGGCGCCATTAGGGATTTTCCATCATATTGATGTATTGGTTTGAATATTACCTTTTGGAATAATATAAGAGATACATCTACAGCACACACTGAACCTACAGTATTCTTGAATACTTAAGAAGAACCTATCATCTATTTACTACACTGCATTATCCTTGTGCAAAATCATCTTAATTAATTATGAACATATATTTGCATATGTAACATATCTCAAGGTGCTGATGAAGTGACTTGTAGTTGTGAAACATGTGTTGGCCTTAATCTGAGAATACTCTTTAATTTGAAAATAAAAATTATTTATTGGGCTAATACTCAGCCATTGAATTTATACTTATTACTTTTCAAACACATCAAAAACAGTCAGTGTTTTAAGGTAGAGGAGTAACGAGGCAAAGATAGGGAAGGTTTTTCTGCTGCAGCCTGAATACGAAGCAGGCACTTATCAAGGTAGCCTGGAGCACCTACAAATAAGGCATTTCTGTAGTCCAATCTGCACAAAATTATGCTTTGCACTACGAAAGGGTGAAAAGGAGTTAGTAACAATGGTAGAATTTTCTGAAGTGCACTCATTAAGCCAAAGCGGAGGAAAGTCTATTAACATGACTAGAAAGAGAGAAATCATTATCCGTATAGACTCCCAAATTTCGTACAGTCATCACAGTACTTGGAAGTGACTTGTTCTCAAGCAGCCAAATGTCCCCTGCCAAAGATGCAAAATAGATCTAGGGACACAACTTATAACCTTAGTCTTATCCCCTTTAAATGTAAGCAAGTTAGCCAAAAGCCACTGTGAGATATTGAACATGCAATTATGGAGCTAAACCATAGGGAAGTGTGAAATGCAGTCTAGCATAAGAATTAATTCTCTATCATCTGCAAATTTAACAATCTTTATGTCATGAGATCTAATTAATTTGGCCAGTGGTCTTAAATGCACATTAAATAAAGTAGGGCTTAAGGAAGAGCTCTGAGGTACTTCCCGATCTTGTCACGTGGCCCATGGGGACATTGTCATCTTCCCTAAGTTAGCATGAGCATGCAGGCAGATTAGCCGCGTCTTTGCAAATTTACTACACAAGTTTATTATGCAGATGCCTCTTTGATATTTTCAAATGAGAACCTACTGCGGTGTTTGCACTTTGCAGGTTACTGTGATTTAGTCTGAACATTGTGTACAGGGTTGAACAACAATGCTCCTTGTTATTCTGTTCTGGTCAGGCCCTAGCACCTAGACAAAGCATATAGATGAAGCTGTTGTTTGGGAATAAATACTTTGGTCTTATTGGAATACACGGATAGGTGGCACACACTTGGAGAGGGAGCTTTACAGGGAGAAGAGCATGACTGCACCTATGATGTAGATCTTACATCTATAGACTGAGGTATGGGGTCCGCAGATAATACCCAGAGATCTTCTAAAATATAATCATCCTGCTTCTATACAAGGGGAGGGAGGTTAGGCTACGCTGTCTCTCACTATGAGAGCTCCTTTTTTGATTTAGGGACTACTTGTTATGCTGGTCATATGAATGTTATGCATTTTTCTGCTTATTGTGGCACGTATACTGCATTTTAGAGCACGTTAGTTAAAATAAATATTTTAAACTTGTTTGTGTTTCTGTTAGATCTTACTATAGGAGTCTTAATATTATTATTATAATGGACAATTCCGCACTGCACCTACCAAGGAAATAACGGACACTCACCTTCAAGGACCACATCTCCCAGCATACAAGCCCGTTAGAATAGCAACGCCCACTGTGAGCAGTATGCAAATGGAATAAAATTTAAATGAGGGTGAACTTTGCAATCCGTAATTGTCAGCCCATGAAGAAGAGGTGCCAAGACCTCGAAATGCGTTGGCATGGATTGTGATTAATGGAGCTAGTGAGACGAGCAGCAACGAGGTTACACTGACAGAGTGACATCGAGTGACCTCTCATTGCTTATGGGCATCTGTTTTACATATATATTACCTACTGGCGGTCGCCAGTAGGTAGTTATAGTTAGGACCACGTTTCCATAGGAAAACCTCAACATTCTATTTTGAATAACTTTGGCGCCGGTCGACGAATCCTCGCGAATTTCGCAAAATAGGTGGGGCGCTACGCTCCGCTCCTACCCTGAAAGTCTCGGGGAGATCCGTCAAGCGGGGGCTGAGATAAAAGGGGGGTCCCAAAACGCGTTTTTCCCATGCATTTTTCCATAGGACCTTTAGAACGAGCTACAGCCCGAACGGCTGAACAGAATTACTCAAAATTTGGCAGAGAGGTAGTCCCTAGGTCAAGGAAGTGCCTTTTGTAGGTTTGGTGTAAATCTGTTCAGTAGATTCTGAGAAAATAGCCTTTAAATCAATATATATATCTGAGCCCGCTTACGGTACGCTTACCGTACGCTTACGGTAAGCGTACGGCGGCGTGCGCGAGCGCGATTCTGATTGGCTGTTAGATCTTAGTAAACATTCGAATCGGCCGAAACCAGGAAGCGGCGGCCGCCATTTTGTGTATTTCACTCTGAAAAAAAAGAGTGAAAACAAGGAAAGGGGGCAATGAGGAGAGTTACAGACCCCCTAACATTTGTAAGGGGGTCAAAGAAGGACAGAAAAGTACAAAAAAAACATTTATTGATTTTAAAAAAAACACGGGGTACGCGTACGGTAAGCTTACGGTAAGCGTACGGTAGAAAAATAAAAATAGATAAATGAAAAGCAGATTTAAGAGTTTAGAAATTAGGGAGCTCTAAAAAGAGCTGTTGTGTTTATGAAGTCATTTTTTTAGTGGTACCTACAAGTAAGTACCGATGCAGAGTCTAAGGTTCAAGAGGAAGACTCTGTTCCCTTCATCATTGAAGTGCACACCATCTCCTCTATAAATGTCTTGCATGTCATAACGCAAGTTGTTGTGGTAAATGGCACCCATACCATAGTCACGGAGGAAAGCAGAAACAGATTTGTTGACGTGCTTTCTTGCTTTGTCAATCTGTGGACAGAAATGATTGGACCAGTTCCATTTTTGCCTTTGGCATATGTTGGAAAACACAAAGGCAGTTTTAGGGAAAAGTGTAAACAGTTGTGCAAAGGTGTCCTTCATAAGCATTTCCAGACCTACCCCAGTCAAAGTGCCTAGGTCATTGCCACCACAGTGCACTATTATGAGGTCAGGGTGTTGGATTTGAATGAAGGATTTCACCAATGGCATCAATTGGTGCCACTTTAACCCTCTCTGACCAATCCATTTAATGTCTACATTTGGCAAAGCAAGGTCTCTCACCATATCTGTTTTCTCTGCAAACTTTTCACTCCAGAAGACATAGCTGTGCCCTACAATCCACACTGTGAACATCTTCAAAGGAGAACTGGATGCACTCAGGAGGTGTCTTTCAGTAGAATGGCAATATGAAAAGAAAGACAGTTTGGAAATGGAGGCATACATATTTTTTTAAAACAAAAAGAACTGATTGGCTGTTTCATACCATTCTAGAATAAAAACTAGGCTGTATGTGAAAATTAATAGAAGCATGTTTTGAATTGGTACAAAAAAATGTGTAACCAAAGAACAGTACTATGGATTTGCTGTAAGGTTTGAAAAGTCAAGCACTCTTGCTCTGTGGAATTGAAACATTGTGTGTCGAACTTCTGACCTAACTGCACACAGCAGTGTTCCATGAGCTGTTGCTATGGTAGCAGGCAGAAGTCAAGTTGGGGGAAGGGTACTAGGCAGAAGTCAAGTTGGGGGCAGGGTACTTTTGGAAAAGGGTTGGTTTTCAACCAATAGAAATGTGTGATTACATTTGAAAAAAAGGGGGAAGCACTGAGATTTGAAACTTACATGTATATGTGTGGAAAAATAGAGGGAAAGTTTGCCATTATCTGGTTCTGCTGAGAGGAGAGAGGTGAACACAACAGAGATCCTGGCTCTGATAATCTGCTGTTTGAGTGTCACATTTCTTTCACAACTAACTAATTTTAAAGGTGAGTTTAGAGTTTGAGAGGGGATGTATGTGGTAACTTAAGAAATGAATAATAGAAATGGGAATTGTTTTTGTTGTAGTTACACATGGTGGTTTCATAATGTGACAGTGTGTAAAAGTGATTTACACTTGCCCCGAAAAAAAAAAGAGCAGTAAGTGTGCTTTCAAATTGGCAAAGAAATTTCGTTTTGGGACTAATGTGAAAACATGACTCTGTGTGCATAGAAGAATTATAGGCAGAGATTTATTGTGTCTTGCTCTGGTGATTTCACAGTTGCATTAGATGGAAAGGGGGAGCGAATTTTTTGGGGAAGAAGCAGAGGCTTAGCACACACCCATGTGCTTGCCATGTATAGTCATGCACAGTATTTAGAAGCCAGTGGGGTTTTCAGGTTTAAGTCTGTAATGCAAATACATTCAGCATCACTAAGGCTGGTTGCCCTTGGTGGAGTGTAGGCAGTCACAGAGAATGCACATGGTGGTGGTCTGAAAAAAAAACAGCTTGGACACGTGCAATTAAATAAATCAAAAATAGTGGTTTCATAATGTGTCAGTCTGTAAAAGTGATTTCAAATTGTAAAAAGAGATTTTCACTTGGCCCGAAAAAAAAAGAGCAGTAAGTGTGCTTTCAAATTGGCAAAGAAATTTCGTTTTGGGACTAATGTGAAAACATGACTCTGTGTGCATAGAAGAATTATAGGCAGAGATTTATTGCGTCTTGCTCTGGTGATTTCACAGTTGCATTAGATGGAAAGGGGGAGCGAATTTTTTGGGGAAGAAGCAGAGGCTTAGCACACACCCATGTGCTTGCCATGTATAGTCATGCACAGTATTTAGAAGCCAGTGGGGTTTTCAGGTTTAAGTCTGTAATGCAAATACATTCAGCATCACTAAGGCTGGTTGCCCTTGGTGGAGTGTAGGCAGTCACAGAGAATGCACATGGTGGTGGTCTGAAAAAAAAACAGTTTGTACACGTGCAATTAAATAAATCAAAAATAGTGGTTTCATAATGTGTCAGTCTGTAAAAGTGATTTCAAATTGTAAAAAGAGATTTTCACTTGGCCCTAAAAAAAAAGAGCAGTAAGTGTGCTTTCAAATTGGCAAAGAAATTTCGTTTTAGGACTAATGTGAAAACATGACTCTGTGTGCATAGAGGAATTATAGGCAGAGATTTATTGCGTCTTGCTCTGGTGATTTCACAGTTGCATTAGATGGAAAGGGGGAGCGAATTTTTGGGGGAAGAAGCAGAGGCTTAGCACACACCCATGTGCTTGCCATGTATAGTCATGCACAGTATTTAGAAGCCAGTGGGGTTTTCAGGTTTAAGTCTGTAATGCAAATACATTCAACATCACTAAGGCTGGTTGCCCTTGGTGGAGTGTAGGCAGTCACAGAGAATGCACATGGTGGTGGTCTGAAAAAACAGCTTGGACATGTGCATTTAAATAAAAGAAAAAAAAGTGGTTTCATGATGTGTCAGTCTGTAAAAGTGATTTCAAATTGTAAAAAGAGATTTTCACTTGGCCCGAAAAAAAAAGAGCAGTAAGTGTGCTTTCAAATTGGCAAAGAAATTTCGTTTTAGGACTAATGTGAAAACATGACTCTGTGTGCATAGAGGAATTATAGGCAGAGATTTATTGCGTCTTGCTCTGGTGATTTCACAGTTGCATTAGATGGAAAGGGGGAGCGAATTTTTGGGGGAAGAAGCAGAGGCTTAGCACACAAACATGTGCTTGCCGTGTATAGTCATGCACAGTATTTAGAAGCCAGTGGGGTTTTCAGGTTTAAGTCTGTAATGCAAATACATTCAGCATCACTAAGGCTGGTTGCCCTTGCTGGAGTGTAGGCAGACACAGAGAATACACATGGTGGTGGTCTGAAAAAAAACCAGCTTGGACATGTGCAATTAAATAAATTTTTAAAAAAGGTTTCATAATGTGTCAGTCTGTAAAAGTGATTTTCACTCGGCCCGAAAAAAAAAGAGCAGTAAGTGTGCTTTCAAAATGGCAAAGAAATTTCGTTTTGGGACTAATGTGAAAACATGACTCTGTGTGCATAGAGGAATTATAGGCAGAGATTTATTGCGTCTTGCTCTGGTGATTTCACAGTTGCATTAGATGGAAAGGGGGAGCGAATTTTTGGGGGAAGAAGCAGAGGCTTAGCACACACCCATGTGCTTGCCATGTATAGTCATGCACAGTATTTAGAAGCCAGTGATGTTTTCAGGTTTAAGTCTGTAATGCAAATACATTCAGCATCACTAAGGCTGGTTGCCCTTGCTGGAGTGTAGGCAGACACAGAGAATACACATGGTGGTGGTCTGAAAAAAAAACAGCTTGGACATGTGCAATTAAATAAATTTTTAAAAAAGGTTTCATAATGTGTCAGTCTGTAAAAGTGATTTTCACTCGGCCCGAAAAAAAAAGAGCAGTAAGTGTGCTTTCAAAATGGCAAAGAAATTTCGTTTTGGGACTAATGTGAAAACATGACTCTGTGTGCATAGAGGAATTATAGGCAGAGATTTATTGCGTCTTGCTCTGGTGATTTCACAGTTGCATTAGATGGAAAGGGGGAGCGAATTTTTTGGGGAAGAAGCAGAGGCTTAGCACACACCCATGTGCTTGCCATGTATAGTCATGCACAGTATTTAGAAGCCACTGGGGTTTTCAGGTTTAAGTCTGTAATGCAAATACATTCAGCATCACTAAGACTGGTTGCCCTTGCTGGAGTGTAGGCAGACACAGAGAATACACATGGTGTTGGTCTGAAAAGAAAACAGCTTGGACACGTGCAATTAAATAAATCAAAAATAGTGGTTTCATAATGTGTCAGTCTGTAAAAGTGATTTCAAATTGTAAAAAGAGATTTTCACTTGGCCCTAAAAAAAAAGAGCAGTAAGTGTGCTTTCAAATTGGCAAAGAAATTTCGTTTTAGGACTAATGTGAAAACATGACTCTGTGTGCATAGAGGAATTATAGGCAGAGATTTATTGCGTCTTGCTCTGGTGATTTCACAGTTGCATTAGATGGAAAGGGGGAGCGAATTTTTGGGGGAAGAAGCAGAGGCTTAGCACACACCCATGTGCTTGCCATGTATAGTCATGCACAGTATTTAGAAGCCAGTGGGGTTTTCAGGTTTAAGTCTGTAATGCAAATACATTCAGCATCACTAAGGCTGGTTGCCCTTGGTGGAGTGTAGGCAGTCACAGAGAATGCACATGGTGGTGGTCTGAAAAAAAAACAGTTTGTACACGTGCAATTAAATAAATCAAAAATAGTGGTTTCATAATGTGTCAGTCTGTAAAAGTGATTTCAAATTGTAAAAAGAGATTTTCACTTGGCCCTAAAAAAAAAGAGCAGTAAGTGTGCTTTCAAATTGGCAAAGAAATTTCGTTTTAGGACTAATGTGAAAACATGACTCTGTGTGCATAGAGGAATTATAGGCAGAGATTTATTGCGTCTTGCTCTGGTGATTTCACAGTTGCATTAGATGGAAAGGGGGAGCGAATTTTTTGGGGAAGAAGCAGAGGCTTAGCACACACCCATGTGCTTGCCATGTATAGTCATGCACAGTATTTAGAAGCCAGTGGGGTTTTCAGGTTTAAGTCTGTAATGCAAATACATTCAGCATCACTAAGGCTGGTTGCCCTTGCTGGAGTGTAGGCAGACACAGAGAATACACATGGTGGTGGTCTGAAAAAAAAACAGCTTGGACATGTGCAATTAAATAAATTTTTAAAAAAGGTTTCATAATGTGTCAGTCTGTAAAAGTGATTTTCACTCGGCCCGAAAAAAAAAGAGCAGTAAGTGTGCTTTCAAAATGGCAAAGAAATTTCGTTTTGGGACTAATGTGAAAACATGACTCTGTGTGCATAGAGGAATTATAGGCAGAGATTTATTGCGTCTTGCTCTGGTGATTTCACAGTTGCATTAGATGGAAAGGGGGAGCGAATTTTTGGGGGAAGAAGCAGAGTCTTAGCACACACCCATGTGCTTGCCGTATATAGTCATGCAAAGTATTTACAAGCGAGTGGGGTTTTCAGGTTTCAGTCTGTAATGCAAATACATTCAGCATCACTAAGACTGGTTGCCCTTGCTGGAGTGTAGCACTGTGGACATGGGCTTTTTAAAAAATCTGAAAAGTGGTTTCATAATGTGACAGTTTGTAAAAGAGATTTTCACTTGCCCAAAAAAAAGAGCAGTTTGTGTGCATTCAAATTGGCAAAGAAATTTTGTTTTATGACTATTGTGAAAACAAATGTAGTAATATATTTAAATACAATAAAGGATTTTTTTTTTAGTTTTTTTCAGGTATTGCTGAAGAACAGTGAACAAAATTTAAGATGCCTACAAAATCTCGAGCTCAAAAAACGCTAAAAAAAAAACTATATTTGAAGACAACTAGAGGACCAAAGTTAGTAGAAGATGCTCATGTTGGGAAAAAGAAAAAATCTTCTGGTAAGCAGAAAAAACAATTTCTTAACAAAATATTCAAAACAAAGAAAAATGTACAAAATGTCTGTCCTCGGAAAAATGTAACAAAACATAGAGAACAGCAAAAAATTGAGAATTTAGTTAATGCAAATATACCTTCTGCAATTGAAAAGTTTAACATAAACAGAAAAACAGCGTTTAAAGAGATACGTAGAAAAATGTTTCAGAGAAGAGTTATGTCCAATTTGATAAAGGATGTAAAGAAATATAAGCAAAAGGCAAAATATTACAAGAGAAAAAAAGAAATTGAAGCCATTGCAGCAAAAGCATTAGAATTAAAAAGGAAACTATTCATATTAATTTTGAATAGGATGCGTACATTAGATAAAATGGTTAATGTACTGAAATCACAAAGCAAAAGCAAAAGAGTAGTGAACAGAACAAACTTTTGTAAAGTGTTTTTAGGAAAGTGGATGCATAGTTCAAGTAGTGAACCTTTTTTTAATGAAGAGAGCTATTTTCAAAGTAATAGTTTGCTGCATGCAGTTGACACCAGAGGTCGTTCATACGAAGTAAAAAATGGTTGCATAATGGAGAAGGAGATAATGGTTCCAAGAGATGAGGTACAAGTGATGGCAGATGAGGCAATGGGGAGACGTCCTAAAGCCCCAGTGTACACTTGGAATTGTAGTAGTATTTGCACTGTGCGTCAGGAATCTATTGACAGATTTCGAGAGTTTCTAAGAGAATATAGTAAAAAAAGTGTAAAACAAAAGATTAAGGTGCTTCAAAGTCTGGATCCATGCAGAGTGAGAGAGAATACTGGTTTGCAGGGTCATTCTCTTGCTTGTCTATCTAGAAAAGTGTGCAATAGTGTTTTCCATCATTTTAGGATGCTGGCTGTTCATCATACTGAAATGAGAAAGTTTGTGAGACGGTTGTATTTTGCCAAAAGTCCAGCAATAAAGTTAAATGAATTGAATAGGGCTCTGTTCCGAGGAACGGTATCAGATGTAGAGAAGGTTGTTGATGAAATTCAGTTTTGTTACTTTGGTCCTGAACAAAACAGTGCAGAGAAGGACACAGTAAATGAGGCAGAAGTGGAAGAGAATGTAGAACCCTCTGTAAGTAACACATTTAATGATCACATAACAAAATTTGCAATAGTCTCTAATGAAAGACCAAATGTTACTTGTATTTGTTGCCGCAGAACTCATTATAGAAAACAAACTAGGAATGTTGATCTCTACAGAAAGAGTGAAAATTAAGATAATTATAAGTGGATGGATTTTGCCACATATATATTTCTTGAAAATTGTTTTGAATTGGGTGAAGATCAGCGTATTTGTAAATACTGTTACAACAAGTTAGAGGAAAATAGAATGCCGACCAGAGCTGTACATAATAATTTAGAATTGGATGCTATTCCTGCTGAACTTTCTGAATTAAATACATATGAGTCTATACTCATTCAATGTGTTCATCCGTTCCAGACCATAGTACGTATGGAGCCCAAAACTGGTAAATTACCTCCTTCAGATTTACTGAGAGGTTTAAAAGGTAGAGTGGTGTATTTGCCCTTGGATTTGAAAAAAAATATGGAAACTATTGATGCGGATACTTTGGAAACTGAACCATTAATTATTCTGGTTAATGGTGTACCTACAAAGAATAAGAAGATTTGGCAGGAGCTGGTAGATGTGCGGAAAGTACAAAGAGCAAATTTGTATTTGAAAAAAAATAACAAATGGTATGAATCAATTTATATAGAAGAAGAAGAAGAAGAAGATTTTCAAGAACACACAGAAACACCAAGTGGACAAATTGAAAAAGTGGACAAGTCAAAGGAAGAAGAAATTTATGAACATTTTAGCATACATCCTCTCCATTCGAAAGAAGTTATGGGAGACAATATTGATCTCTTTCAGATGAAGAAAGCAAAAGGAAATCCCGTGAGTGTATGGGAGGAGAGCTTGGAAGCTCGATGTTTTCCCCAGCTGTTTCCTAAAGGAAAAGGAGGACGATACGATGAACGTCCAGAACAGATTCCAGCTTCAGAGTATCGGACTACAAGACTATATGCTGAAGATCCCAGATTTCGACAAAGTATTCCTTATTTGTTCCATCTTTTATTTGAAAGCGACTTGTCTGCACTGTCTTATGCAGTAAATCACATTTTAAAAAGTGGAGTACATTTACAAAATGTGTCTGCTAAGGATTTTATGGAGAAAGTGCAGCACCGAGATGATCATTTGGAAACACAACTGATCAATCTGATGGCTTGTCAGCGTGGGACAAATGAATATTGGTACCGACGCCATGGTGAACTAAAATGCATGTTACGCAATTTAGGAACACCAACATGGTTCCTTACCCTAAGCTGTGCCGAGTACGCTTGGGATGATTTACTGGATTTTCTACGAGAGGCCAATTCAAACATTAAAAACATCGAATACAAGACAGCAGGAGAACTGTGCTCATTGGATCCGGTTAATGTTTGCAGATATTTCAATCATAGATTTGAGGCTATGATGTCCTTCATCTGCAATAAAAAAAATCCACCCCTTGGAGAAGTAGTGGATTTCTTTTGGAGAAAAGAGTACCAGGCAAGAGGTGCTCCTCATATTCATATGCTGCTGTGGATCAAGGATGCCCCAAAGTTTGGAACAGATACTGATGAAGCAGTGTTATCTTACATTGAAGAATATGCAACATGTGGTATACCAAAAAGCAAAGAAGAGAACAAGTTAAAGGAGCAAGTTCTACGTTTCCAAAGTCATCGGTGTGGAAAATACTGTCGACGGAAATACAGGAGCAAAGAAAAATACTACACTAAATGTCGATTTGGATTTCCTAGACCTGTTCTTTCAAATGGAAGAGTCAACAGTTTTATGTCAGCTGTGAGACATACTATCACAAGAAAATCACCTAAGAATACCTACAACCTTAAAAGAAAAGAAGAATCAAAAAATATAAATGACTACAACCCAGTCATTTTATCCATGTGGAACGCTAACATGGATATACAGTATGTAGCTGACAATTCCATTGCTGTTGCACGATATGTAACGTCTTACATTACGAAATCAGAAAAAACAGAATTGAAGGAAATGTGGGAAGAGATTTCTCACGAGAAGACTGTCAGTAAGAAGCTGTACAGTTTCAGTTTGAAGATGTTATCGCATCGAGAAATTGGATCCTACGAATGTTCAGATAGGTTATCTTCTGCAAGTCTCTACTCGAAGTCAAGAAGAATAATTTGGGCAAGTTTAGGCCTTGCAGCAATGAGAAATCGGGTACTGAAATCTGTTGGAGAAATTGAATATTTGGCCGAGAATGACCCAGAAAGTACAGATATATTGAAAACAAACATGTTGGACACATATTATCCCAAGAGAAGTCATCATCTGGAGAACATGTGTCTCTATGAAGTGCTGCAGAACTACATTTATTCACGGAAAGCTGCAGAAGACATCAACAGTGGAAAATATAAAGTTGTTGGTGAAGAAGGATGTTTGGTGAAGCAAACCAAAGGAAGTTTGATAAATCACCGGAAGCTGAGTTGCGACACAACCGACAAGAAAGAATTTTACTACTTGGCTCTTTTACAGTTGTTTAAACCATGGCGTACAGAGGATGAACTACTGGGAGAATTCCAGAGCTATGAAGATTCTTTTAATGCTTGCAAAGACAGCATACAATGCAGTACATTCTCAACTTATCTGCAAATGTTAAGTGAAGAAATTGAACAGGAAACTACAATTGCAGCAGAAATAGCTAGAGACAGTTCTCAGGACAGCCAAAGTTCAGGAACATACAGTCAAGATCCCCTAGGACAACCAATCGTTGAAAATGAAGCATCAATAGCCATGAATGAAGTGGAAACGGCTATGAATCAAGCTCAAGAAGAATTTATAGACTTACAAAATTTGGAAAGACAACTGAATCAAGAGCAGCAACACATTTATGAAGAGATCAAAAACAAAATTGATCACGGATTTCTACATATAAAAAAAGAGTGCTCATGCACATCATTTCATCCAATCAGGATGTATGTAAGCGGACAAGCTGGCACTGGAAAAAGTTTCCTAATTAAAGTCATCAGAAGCTACCTAAAGCAAAAAACGGATTCTACTTTGTCTTGTGTGGTTACTGCTCCAACTGGGTTAGCAGCATATAACATAAAAGGAATCACCTTACATCGTTTGCTAATGTTACCAGTGGAGCATGAGAACAAAATACAATTCAACAAGCTAACTGGAGAAGCATCCTTGGAAGTTTCAAGAGTATTGAAGAAGATGCAAGTTCTCATTATTGATGAGGTGAGCATGGTATCAAACTTAATGCTTGCCTTTGTGCATTTAAGAATGCAGCAAATTTTGAAGACAGACTATGACGTGTTATTTGGTGGAAAACACGTCATAGTTTTTGGGGATCTTTTGCAACTTACTCCAGTTAAAGGACAACCAGTGTTTAATACTGTGACACATGAAGACACGAAGAAGTCATTGGGAAGCATTGGAAATACAAATATTTGGTCCTTCTTTGAGTACAAGGAACTTACAACTAATATGAGGCAAGCAAACGATGAAGAATATGGAAGTATTCTGAAAGATATCAGAATTGGACTACTCACAGAAGTTGGGAAAAAAGCATTACAGAGTCGGCTGCTACATAATTTATTTCCAAAGGAAGAAATAGTTGCAGAGAAAATATACAAGAATATTGCAGAAAACAAAAGTGTCATCTGCTTAATGCCAACTCTACGTGAATGCTCAATATTTAATGAGAAGCTTTTGAAATTGGAAAAGGAAGAGATCAGGAAATTGGAAGCAGTGGACAAAATTGAGGATGGAAGAATTACTGTCACAGTAACAGGCAAACTGAAAAATAAATTGGACTCACTAGAGAAGAACATCTCCAAAACAGCAGGATTAGAAAAAAATCTATATGTTTGCATGAACTGTAGAGTATTTTTAAGGAGAAATTTGGATGTTGAGAAAGGCTTAGTGAATGGAGCGATGGGAAGAGTTGTGGGTTTTATTAATTATCAGAAAAAAGAAGGAATTGAATGTTTACAGATAAAATTTGATCAGATAGATGAAGTTAAAGATATTTGTCGTTGTACAGTTCGTTTTATGCTTGTGAAAGACTTATATGTACGTAGGAAGCAGTTTCCGTTTTCTCTAGCATATGCTGTAACTATCCACAAGTCTCAAGGATTGACTGTAGATTGTGCATTTGTGAACATTGGTTCAACTGTGTTCAAAGAAGGTATGGCATATGTAGCTTTGTCACGAGTCAAAACATTATCAGGTTTATTCATGATAGACTTTGATGACTCAAAAGTTAGTGCTGATACAAACTGTGTAAAGGAGTATAATAGATTAAGAAGAAGCTATGCTCCTCATTTAGGTCAGTATCCTGTGTTGGAGAAACGTGTAGTTTCTCGTAAAAGGAGAAATGAGAATATCTGTAATGAAGATATAGAGAAGAGGAAAAAAAAGAGGAGTGATGTAATTGCAAGCAAAAAGAAAAAGGACAATGAAGAACAGGTTGTAGGATGTCATTTTGAAAATAGCTCTGGTGTCAACTGCTACGCTAATGTAGTGCTGAATGTTGCATTTTATCTGGAAAGTTTGCAAGAGCAGATAATAGTAAATCAGGGAAAAAGATTCTGTTCAGAGCTGAGTCTCCTTTTTCAAAAGCTGAGTAAAGATAAAACTCAAATAGAAAGTGCTACTGATATTAGAAAACTTTTAGATGTATGTTCAGGACGAACACAGTTTTCTCAAAATGAACAGCAAGATGCACACGAATTTTTGATGTATTTTCTACAGGTAGTGGAAGAAGAAGGAGTTCCCATTGACATTTTTTTTGGTCTCTCTTATAAATGGGAACATAGTTGTGATAATTGTTATAATATATGTGGCTCTATTGTTGATAATGAAAGGTTTATTTATTTGACATTGCCAGAGAGTAAAACAGTCACTTTTGCAAAATTAGTTAAAGATGCTAATCATAGCATGAAATGTGGTGAGTGTAATTCTGACATGTTTTCAACATTAATTTTAAGGGAATACGGACAGTATGTAATTTTAATGATGCAACGATGTAGAGCTGATGGTTCAAAATTGGATACTTTAATAAAGAAGTTTACAGGACAGCAATTATCAATTTCAGGAAAAACTTTTGTAACTGTTGCAATAATTTTCCATGATGGACCTACTGTTACTTCTGGACATTACACAGTTTATCTAAAATGTGAAAAAGGCTGGACACTGTGTAATGATTCCCAATTGATTTTCAAACAACGTTTGCCTTTTGATTTAGCAAATTCCTATCTAATCTTCCTGAAACCTAAATTTTAGAGAGACTTGGCAAGATCTGGACAAAATAATTTTACCATTTTACTGGATTACCATTGCAATTTTGTAGAAAAAATATTTTTAAAATTATCATTTGGCCTAAAGGAAAGATAACCAATTGTAATGTGGACTTTTTTAATTTTTAATGCAATTTTGAAAAACCAATAATTTATAGATAATCGGTAACTTCTGCACATTTTAAATTTTGGAATGCTATTGGACTGCCATTGGAAATTTTTTCAAAAATGATTTAAAAAATTACTATTTGGCCATGTGGAAAAGTAAGCAATTCTATTGTGGACTAAATAAATTATTCAAAAAATTTTCGTGAACCAAAATGTTACAGAGAATCGGTGAGATCTGGACAGATTAAACTTTAGAATTTTAATGGATTTCCCTTGGAAATTTATTCCAAAAAAAAAAAAAAATACTATTTGGCCTAAAGGAAATGAAATCAGATGTATTTTGGAGTTATTTGAGATATAATATTATGATTATACTTCTGAAACAAACATATCAGACGGTATTTTAAAGAAATAAGTATTGTTTTTAGATGATATTTTTTTAGAATAATATGCATTTCTGTAATGATAAGTTTAAGTGAGAAGAGATTCTGGGCTTTTTTAATACAATCTTTGAGATTGTTATTTTTTTTTGCCCGCTGTAAAATGATGAATGCAATTGCTTTCACAATTTATAGTGAAATGCAATATATTCTGAAAACAGCAAAAATAAGTCAAAAATATTTTTTTGAAAAAAATGTAAATATGTATACTGTATTATAAATTGTTAAAAAAATATTAATACTTTTTTCTTTTTTTTCAGATCGATATAGAAAATTTTCGAAAACTACAACCATTTTTAAAACTATTTTTAAAAAAAACAAATGAATAAATATTTTTTTGAGTGAGTATGGTAAGTCAATAATAATAATTGTAGTCTCTCAAGGACCTTGTAATATGATAATTGATTTTTAGTGTTTTTTTAAAAAAATAAAAAAAAGGTACGCGCACCGTACGCGTACGGTAAAAAAAAAAAAAAAAGGTTTTAAAAAACATATGTAAAAAAAAGATGAAAGATAAGGTTGGCTCTTAAAAGAACCGTTGTGTTCATGCAGGGACAAAGGAAAGGAAGCATGGGAAAATCATTCAAAGCTACAAATGTGCTGATCTATTTTGTTGTTCACTAGGGAAACACTGGTCTCCCTATGACAAATTAGACCTTTACAAAATGTGCAATGAATATCAACCTTCCGAAATCGAAGGTTCATTTCCAGAGGGCCAGCAAAAGGAGATTCTCCCCCCACAGATGAAGGGCTCACCTGACCTGCAGAAGAAGGAGTCAGCCCTGCAGATGATGGTCCAGGCTGAGCTGCTGTGGATGTACTGGCTCGTCTTTCTGAAGAGTTACCTCCAAAAAGATGACCATGTGTCCTTCTGTGTACATCCTGGAGGTGTCTCTTCATGGTGTGATTCCCAAAGGAATACTTCCTGTTAGGATTACCTCTAGAAAGTACACGCTTACACAGCTTGCAAGTAACTAAGGGTGCATTCACCTTTTGCTGGCCTTCTGGAAAAGTAAAATAATCCCAAACATAAGAAGGCTTTTGTTTCCTCGATCTCTGCCTCAAGACAGTGCTGCTGGTGCTAGCCTCACTCTCAGAAGAGCTCTGCTGTTCTGCCATCGTATCCCAAAGACAAACCAGCTCCTTCTCCCAAGGGATCACAAGCAGAAATGAGGGGAATGGGTGTGGTGTAGGAGAGTTCTAGAACTGAAATTAGTTTCAACCAATCAAAAGTTGTGTTTCATGATCACATGACCTACCGTACGCTTACGGTACGCTTACGGCAAAAGTGCGCATGCGCGTAAAAAAGACACGCGCTTGCGCGCATGCGCATAACAGTCACTCCCCGGCACTTCCGCGTAACGTGCGCGTGTGGCGTAAGCGCGCACGCGTCCCACGCGCAGTACGCGCGGCTACGCAAAGTGCGTAACTATACGCAAGCAGCGTAGATAGATTACGGACGTTGCGTAAACCGTACGCTTACCGTGAGCTTACGGTACGCGTACTATAAAAAAAAAAAAAAAACAAAAAAAAAAAATCTGGTAATAAATTTTACATGTTTATTTTAAAAAATATATTAAAAAAAAATATTTAAGGATTTTAAAAATGTAAGCATAGTCTTTATAAAATGAAAGAAAATTAAATTAAAAATATGTTTGAAAAAAATGAAGAATAAAAAAAAAAATTAGCATTTAAAAAACCTTGCAAATTCACTGAAAAAACCATGGGTTACACACACGTTATAGTTAGGAATTAGCATTTAAAAAACCTTGCAAATCCACTGAAAAAACCATGGGTTTCACACACGTTATAGTTAGGAACTAGCATTTAAAAAACCTTAGAAATTCACTGAAAAAACCATAGGTTTCACACACGTTATAGTTAGGAATTAGCATTTAAAAAACCTTAGAAACTCAGTGAAAAAACCATAGGTTTCACACATGTTATAGTTAGCTGGACATTTTACTCGTAAAAAACCAATGAAATTGCCCCGTTATAGTTAGTTCAGCTAACTATAACTCACGCGCCCGCAATGCACTGCTGATGACGTCACATATTACATCACTCATGACATGGTCAGTGACATCACTCATGACATCACTGATGACATCTCAAATGACATCACTGATGACATCACTGATGACATCATCCTTGTGATAGAGTGGCAGACCTCCTCTCACCTTAATATAAGCTTTGATACACACATTCAAAAATAGAGACTAAAATTTTCAAAACAATGGACATACCAATACCAGTTACAACAACCTCTTCAGTAATTCTAAGATCCACATACACATCCACTCATTCACCAACAGTCCTATACAGTCACTCATACATGTACTCACTCATCATATGTACTCATACACCTATACATCCTGTTACATAATGCCACTCATCCATAGAGTTACTCACACACATAGTCACTCATGCTAATAAAGAATCAAACATACATTCACCTGCATATACAGTTATACACACACCACCACACTTACTTCTACGGAAACTTACACATACTTAGTCTTTTAAACAATCACTTATAGAAACACATACTTATTCATACAGGAACTCTTTCAATCTCTCCCTCTCACATATACTCACATATATACACCAATAGTCACATATACTAGTTTAAAACATATGTAGTTACTCCTGAAGACACTATTGGGACAGTCATTCACTCACTAACACACCCATACACACACTCATCCACCCATACAGTCCTGCACACATGCTGTCTTCAACACATACAAACAGTGAGTCACTCATTCATGCACCTATGCACTACGTAATACCCCCCACCGAACCATACAGACACTCAGACTGATACTCAAAAAAACAACTACTAACCTATATAGACACCCATGTAGCTACTCACCAACCCATGCAGCCACTTATACACAAAGTGAGAGATACACTTAATCAGTCAGTTACACAATCAATTTTTTAAAAACAAATCATCCATTTAGACACTTATATACCCATTTATTCTTCCATCGACCTTGAGATATACATATATAAAACATATTTAATTTTCAGAAAAACACACATTCACTGGATGATGTCATCAGTGAGGTCATCAGTGATGTCATTTGAGATGTCATCAGTGATGTCATGAGTGATGTCACTGACCATGTCATGAGTGATGTAATATGTGACGTCATCAGCAGTGCATTGCGGGCGCGTGAGTTATAGTTAGCTGAACTAACTATAACGGGGCAATTTCATTGGTTTTTTACGAGTAAAATGTCCAGCTAACTATAACATGTGTGAAACCTATGGTTTTTTCACTGAATTTCTAAGGTTTTTTAAATGCTAATTCCTAACTATAACGTGTGTGAAACCTATGGTTTTTTCAGTGAATTTCTAAGGTTTTTTAAATGCTAGTTCCTAACTATAACGTGTGTGAAACCCATGGTTTTTTCAGTGAATATATATATATATAGATATAGATATATATATATATGGATATATATATAGATATACAGTGGAAAGTATAGTTCCCAGGCAATATTAAGTTATCAATTCAAACCAATGTAGTACAGAAATATGAGTTAGACCAACAATTAGTTAAAAATCACAAATTTAATTAAGAAAACATATGTAATGACATGTGGTAAAATACATGATCTAGTATAAACAAAGAGTCTATTTGGTATATAACAGTAGCGAAAAAATAGAATCTTCTAATAACATAAATCAGTCTAATAAAATACAAAGGTGGCTGAGTTGGGTTTCTTCGACGCGCGTTTCGGCACGAGAGTGCCTTCGTCAGGAGTAGCCACAATAAATTTGTCTTCTCTATTAAATGCGGGCGTAGTTCTCTGGTTTACGAAAATTAAGAATACCGTAAAAGGATCTTGTTTTGTCTCTTAATGTGAATAGGCGTATATATAGATATATATATAGATATATATATATATATTCATACAAAAAGCATAGGTTTCAGGGATGATATAGTTAGAAATTCACCTTTGAAATTTACTGAAAATAATGCAGGTTTCAGGGACGTGATAGTTAGTTGGACATTTTACTCTTAGAAAACCAGAGAAATTCAGCCGTTATAGTTAGTTGAGCTAACTATAACTCACATCCCCGCAATGCACTGATGATGATGTCACATATTACATCATTCATGACATGGTCAGTGACCACTGATGACATCACTGATGACATCTCAAATGACATCACTGACAGCAAACAGCAATGTCCTGGGGGTGGGCACCCCGGGACATCGCAGGAGCTGGCCCTGGGAGGTGGCGGTCTCCAGGGCCATGAAGGGCTCCACAAGGGGGGCCGCGCAGCCCCCCTCCAACATGTAACTAGCCCCGTGGAGGTGGTGGTCCCCTTGGCCTGGGGTCAGCAACGGAGCCCCGTATTTACATATTCAATGCTATTGGGAGGTGGCAGTCCCTGGGATTAGGAGTAGGGGTGGGCGGAATTAGCGAAAGCGACTTTCGTAAATTATCGCGAAAATGTTAAAAATCTCCGCAAACACGCGGAAATTTCGCGAAGATGCGGAAGTTTTTTCCCCCCCGTTCGTGGTATTTTCTGCATCGTCGCGGCTCGCCAACTTACCCATGCGGTTGCTCACAGGCGCGGCCATCTTGCTTTCACTCTTCTCGCGGTGCATGATCGGGAGAAGAAAGACGTGATTGCGCAACGCATGACGTTACTGTGGGCGCGAACTGTCGCGAGACAGCGCAAATGGCTACCAACAATCCAACATCTCGTGGAGAACGCGACCAGATCGGGAAAACTTTTCGGCGAACGCGGGGATTCAGGTAAGGTGATCGCGTGCGCGCAAGAATGTATTATTTTACAGCGCGAGCAAGAAACAAATTATCGCTAAGCTGCGGAATGCGGAAATTTTGACATTTTCGCGCTCTCCGTGGAACGCAAAAATGGCAAATTATCGCAATTTCCGCAAGCGGAACGGAAATTTAGCCCAGGCCTAATTAGGAGGGCCTGCGAGGCCCCTGCCCCTATTTAAATAAAGGCCCGCCGAGGTGGTGGCTGCAGGGGGGCCCCCCACACCATAATTTAGAATTATCCCTGGGACCTGGCCCACCCGGGGGATTTTTAACAAACGAAGCACTGGAGACCGCACTTTGATTTTTGAAAATAATTTCAGCCGGATTTGCGTACCCAGTGCAAATTCGGGCAAAATTATTTTAAAAAAAATGCTTTTCTTGAGCCTGGGGGTCCTTGTGGGACCCCCTGAGCAAGCCTAGGGGGTCAGGGTGTTTCTACCCTGCCCCCTTTTCATGTTATTTACCTTTTTTTTTACCTTTTCCTTGTGACTCGGTTACCTAGTCACAAGATGGCTGTCAACACATTCTGGTTTAGAGTGTTGGTAGCCAATCAGAGTGAAGCTCGTGCCCGGGAGGGTTCGCAAACCCTCCTCGATGCTCAGATATTGATATTTTTGTTTTTTGAATTTCTCAAGAAATATTGAACGGATTTACACCATTTAAAAAAAAGCACGCTTTCTGGACTAAGATACACCTTTTTGCCAAATTCGGTGAACCATTAGTTTTGAAAATTTCGCAAAGATTTGTTAAAACACCGCAAAAGATATTGTCAAATCAAAACATGCTTTTCCTATGGATAAAAGGTCCTAACTATAACTACCTACTGGCGACTGCCAGTAGGTGATAAATATATATAGGTATTCACTGAAAAAAATGTAGGTTTTACAGATGTTATAGTTAGGAATTAGCATTTAAAAAACCTTAGAAATTCACTGAAAAAACCATAGGTCTCAGGGACGTTATAGTTAGTTGGACATTTGACTCATATAAAACCAGAGAAATTCGCCTGTTATATTTAGTTGAGCTAACTATAACTCGCGTGCCGCAATGCACTGGTGATGACATCACATATTACATCACTCATGACATGGTCAGTGACATCACTGATGACATCTCAAATGACATCACTGATGACATCACTGATGACATCATCCAGTGAATGTGTGTTTCTGTAAAGTTTAAATATTTTTCATATATATCTATGCCAAGGTGTATTGAAGAAAGAGTGGATTCCCAAGTGCCTGAATGGATTATTTAGTAGGTGCGTGACTGACTGTAAAAGTGAGTAATTGGACATTTGTTACTGAATGTATGGGTTAGTGACTAAACTGTGTGAAAGTCTGTATTAGTGTCTCAGTTGGTGTATAAGCAGCTGCATGTGTTGGTGAGTAGCTACATGAGTGTCTGTATGGGTTATTGATTTGTTGTCCGAGTATCTGCATGGGTGCCTGAGTGTCTGTATGGGTGGGTGGGGGGGTATGTGACTATGTGCATAGATGTCTGAGTGGGTGATTCACTGGTTGTATGGATTAAAAAGTGCATCTGGGAAGGGATGTATGGGTGAGTTAGAGTGTGTATGGGTGTGTTGGTGAGTGAATGAATGTCTCAGTGGTATATGTGTGAGTAACTACATATGTTTTAAGACAGTATATGTGAGTGTTGGAGTATATAAATGACTATAAGTGAGAGTAAGTTATTTGAAGAGTGGGTGTATAAATGAGTGTCTGCTTATATCAGTGATTGTATAAGACAGTAAGTATGTGTTAGTATCTGCATCAATAAGTGATGTGGTGTGTGTATAAATAATGGAGTTGGTGTGTATAACTGTATACATGAGTAAATGGGTATGTGATAGATTATTTGCATGACTAACTAGGTGTGTGAGTAACTGTATGGATGAGTGTAGGAGTGTGACTGTATGTATAGATGTATAAGTGCATATTAAAGTACTGTATTGATGATTAACTGCATGTATAAGTGACTCAATGTGTGTAGACCTAGGAAATAGTGGGTTGTATGTAGTATCGGGCATTCTTTTGTGTATGGTTTCAAAAATAGTAGTCTGTATTTTAGAGTGTGTGTATCAAAGTTTATATTAGGGCATCAGTATGTTCATCAGATTATCATGTGGATGATGTCATCAGTGATGTTATCAGTGATGTCATTTGAGATTTCATCAGTGATGTCATGAGTGATGTCACTGATCATGTCATGAGTGATGTAATAAGTGATGTCATCACCAATGCATTGCGGGTGCGCGAGTTATAGTTAGCTCAACTAACTATAACGGGAGAATTTCTCTGCTTTTATATGAGTCAAATGATCAACTAATTATAACGTCCCTGAAACCTATGGTTTTTTCAGTGAATTTCTAAGGTTTTTTAAATGATAATTCCTAGCTATAACGTCTGTAAAACCTATGTTTTTTTAGAGAATTTCAAAGGTTTTTTAAATGCTAATTCCTAAATATAACGTCTGTAAAACCTATGGTTTTTTCAGTGTATTTCAAAGATTTTTTAAATGTTAATTGCATATTTTAACATTTTATAAAACCTATATATTCTATTTTTTTGTAATATTTTGGAACTCTATTATCCTTTTTTTATTAGAAAAATGATGCAATTTTTTATATCTTCAAAAAAAACTATGTATATTTTTTTTTTGTTGAGAAAACTAGACTCCCGTGCCGGTAGTGTACCAAGCTCCATCACCACGCAAATCCATTCCGCCATATTGCGAAACTCCTAAGGATGCGCATTTCGTATCCGACAGCTTCGTACCACCGTGTCCCGCCTAACATCATATATGTATAAGGTTGCGCCAGCTCCTAGATTGGTATGCGACGGGTGCGCGGTACCAATACGCGCGTTACGTCATATACGTATAGGGTCACGCCGGCTGCGCGTTCGTATGCGACGAGTGCACACTGCCAGGCCCTGTGTTACGTCATAGATGTATGGTATCCCGCTGGGTACGCCATTCCCTCATTTATTTTTTTATGTCTCAAAACTATATCTAAATAAGTTCAAAGTGTATATGAGAGCAAGCGATAATCTAAAATGTTTTCCACATTTATATATTTCTAACTGTAATAAACTATTTTCTCAAAATCACGTCGGGTGCGGCCTCCTTGCGCGCTCGGTGCGCGATTGCCATGTGACCTTAAAACAAAGCTTTTGATTGGTTCATAACATTTCCCATTGTAACAGTTGGAGGACTCCACCCATTTTAGTCATTCTCTCTACACCGTTTGATGAGAGACACTTCTTCTGATTTTTTGAAAAGTTTTTTGCTGTGAACACATGTCTTATAGTGCACATAACATGCAACGATCATCTTGATCAATAATCATGCTCTGTACAGTAGCCTTTCCCGTGTGATAGCCATGCATCTGAAACGTTACATCAAAAAACAAATGTGTGTTACACAATGCCCCTAGTGTGTGTGTGTGCGCGCATTATTGTGCTGCCTTTCAGCCTGGGTATTGGTGGCTGGAAGGGGTATCATCAGCCATAGGCAGAGTGCACATACTAGATCACATGTGACAAACAGTAAAGAGTAATGTGTAGATTTGTGTTGCAGTATGCTCTGTTGTCAGGCTTTACCAGTATAGTAGTGTTTCATATATGAGACTTTCAGCTTCACGTTTGACATGCATTGCTTGACTTTAATGAGCTTTATCACTGTGTATGACATAACCTCACTGCTGATCATCCCTCTAGCCGAACACATTCCCGTGTGCGCTTCGCGATAGCAACACTTTCAATAATACCGCACACCATTGACATGCATGTCTGCGCATATCCACCAGCTTGACAACAACATGTGATGTTGTTCATTCAATGTTTTCGGACAGCATCTCATCAGCAATAGTTGCCGCCCTCCCGGCACATGCTACATTAATGTAAATTGCGGATTGTACGGCGTCAAAACTACAGCAGGGACACACACATAAGTACACTTCCTGCCCTGGCAGGAACTAAACAACGCCCAGGTCCCCGGAATAATTATACACACCCCTACGCTGGCATGGCGTACGCAATCCCAGCCCACTTTGCATACGTATAAATAGGATAACGATGACGCCACATGTCCCAGTTCTTCCACACTGCTTCAGGTGATATGGCCCCATCCACCTTGCATATCACAATGCGCAATAAAAAAAGGGATCCATGAGGTGTACATCATCCTGGCAATCAAAACTACATCTGAATTGTGAACCCTGCTGGCCTTCGTGTTTGGACACACACCAATGACAGCAGGTGAGCAGTGGTGCCTGGGTGCACAGGGGCTGCAATTGGGCATGTTGTGGCGGGAGGGATGGGGTGCATCAGCCTGGGTGCACAGGTGCAAACAAGCGATGTTGCTGTGCGTAATGAAGTGATCTCTGACCTCATTCAGTCACATCTCTGTCTCATTTTAAGGACCTGCTGGACCATACTGTAGGCCTGTGCCAGCGGGCAGCGCTGCCCTACAGACACTTGGCGTTGGCTTTTGGGGCACTGTAGTGAGCTGACTACTATGTGTACATGCACACAGGCTTGCGTCACTGCATTGCAGGCGCACATTATGCTTCTAGCATGCGCTCTGTTCCTTTGTATGTGAACGTTGGCATAACATATTATTTACCCTTGTGTATTCTCGTGCACTCCAACTCCTCTTTGAACCACGATTACCACTAACAGTTGGTAGAGCGTACTTCAAGAAGGAAGGATGCACTCAACTGGTGTTCTCTCTTAAGCTTGAAATAAACCTTCATTTACCTTAAGACGTTTCCACCATTATATTATTTCTCCCTTTTCAGACACTGAGTTAGTTGCATGAAAAAGCACGCAGCAGGTGCTCAACCGGTGATGATGCTCTGGCCTTTCTGACGCCTTCAATCATGGTATCAAGACACCGTACCACACCGGAGACCTGCTGTGCCACCCTGAGAGGCACCCCGGAGTCAGAGCTCACACCGGCACGTCATTGGACACACCGGGTGTGGCAGGTGAGCAGTGAAGCCTCGGTGCGCAGGAGCTGCATTTGAGCACAGTGCGGGGGAAGGGGCTGGGGTGCAGCAGCCTGGGTGCACAGGTGCAGGCAAGCGATGCTGCCGTAGATAATAATATAATCTCTGGCCTCATTCATATCTCTGTTTCATTTTAAAGACTTGCTGGACCGCACTGTTTCTCGCGGACCCCAGCATCCCAGACACACGGGTGACGGGAGGTGTAGGAGAGTAGGATCTGCACCTTATGTTGCCCCCACTTCTTTTCTGATGTTAACACTGGTTTCTGGCTATAGTCTGGCTGGGACCCTGCTAATCAGGGCCCCAGCCTCTCTGTTCTCTCTAAACAACTTGGAGTGCATGTTAGATGCACTAGTGATTGAATACTGTGGTACCTTATGAGCCCCTAGTATTTGTACATTAGGTACCAAGGGCATAGGCACTTCACAAGCCTACCAGGGGCTGAAGCATGTATTATGCCACCCCTGGGAAGCAGACTAAATCTGACACCACAGGCCTGCTACTGCAGCCTGGGTGAGGTGAGGTGTTAGCACTCCTCACTGAGATATAGGTACACTGTATCTCTACCTACACACACATATAAACCAATCAGTCACCCCTAAGACAGGCCCAATCAATCCTGAGGGCAGGGTGCTTGGTTTCCATGTGAGGGGGTGCCTCTGCCTGAGCAGGGCCCCTCTGCAGCTCTCAGAGTCCATTCTCTGTGGCTGTTTGTGAATGCGGTTAAACCATATACTCTTAAGTGCATTATAACCTCGCGGTAAATGCTAACTCTGGGATGGCTGCATCAAAACATGTCGTGTTTGGGGTCAAACACTTTGGAATCATACCCCCACACCAGTAACTGGTGTGGGAGTATGATCCCACCCTTCTAGAGGGATAGACATGTACCCACTGTGGACACGCGGTAGAATCCTGAAGAGCCCTGGCATCTCAAAATGGATGCCACCAGTCACAGACACTGGGCTGCCCTCCTGCTGCTGACCGAAACTCGCAGTGGAGGAGGCCCAACAATAGGCATTCTGTCACAGGGAGGTGTAACCACCACTCAGACAGGGTTTAGTGTATTGGGGCTGGGTGGGTGCACTCCTAGAGTGCTTTGAAGTCCTGCACTGGGGGAGCAGTAGGCTCCTCTGTGCATATGCCAGCTCAAACCGGTTCAGGGGCTACCTGCCCCTGCTCTGGCATGAAACTGGACAAAGGGAAGTGGGTGTAGCCACCCACTCCCCTGACCCTCCTATTGGAGGGGTCATAGAGCTAGTCCCTCCCTTCCTTGCAGTATAAGTTAGGGAATTCTTGCCATTGCAAGCTAGATATCCCTGGACGAGGCTCTGAAGAAGAATCCTGGACCTTCGACGTGCCACTACCTCTGGAAGACTGAAGAATCTCCCTTGGAGTCAAGGAGTGACTCTCCTGCTTGGCAGGCACCAAAACTTTGAATTAATGGTCGCAAGATTTCCCGCTCCCGCCGGAGTCCGAAGCCCCTGCAGCCCCAGAAGTGGATTTCCTGACTTCTCCAAGGCCATCGTGAGTCCCCAGTGACGCTGAGGCAAGTGGACCCAACGAGTGATGAGGAACTGCAATACCTGGGTACCGGGCACTATTTTTGAGTGCCACTCCTTCACGACATTCTACGAACTTGTGCATTGGACCACGTGTGGTCCAAGCCTCCAGCAGGATTTCCTCTGAAGATTAGAGGCCTTCCTTGTCCCGAGTGACCGTGGGCTCCTGGTGAGTGAATACTCCTGAGTCATCTTTGCGATCCCTTGCCAGCTGGCTTGTGGGTCCCCTGAACACTTTTCTACAGTTTCAAAGGGCTCCCCTGGTTGCGACATGCCTGCCCTGACCTACCGTGGGTCCTTTACTTACCTGCCTTGGGTGGATTAGTGAGGCCCCAGCGCTTCTGAATGCCCTAGGCCTTGTCCCTTCTCAAGTCGTTATTCCTAAATCTCTTTTTTAGTATATGGTCTAGTACGCCCTTAGGGCCCCAGCCATATTTGTGCTTAACTTGTTGTGAAATGTTGATTTATGCATATGTTCCTGACTTCTAATCTCATAAAGAGATTAGTAGAGTGTGTCTAGAAATAAATACATATATATTTTATATATATATACCTGTGGGGGAACAACCTTTACAACGCAACTTTTACAACGCACTACACTTAAAACGCATTTTTTACAACGCAAAATCCATTACAACGCATTCCATTACATAGCATGACACTACAACGCATTTTTAAAAACTACCTTTACAACGCATACTATTACAACGCATAAAATTACACTACACTATCCAACACTTACCCTACTGTTGCACCCCCTGGAGTTAGAATAGTAATTTTTACCCCTATACTATCCAACACTTACCCTACTGTTGCATCCCCTGGAGTTAGAATAGTAATTTTTACCCCCATACTATACAACACTTACCCTACTGTTGCACCCCCTGGAGTTAGAATAGTAATTTTTACCCCTATACTATCCAACACTTACCCTACTGTTGCACCCCCTGGAGTTAGAATAGTAATTTTTACCCCTATACTATCCAACACTTACCCTACTGTTGCACCCCCTGGAGTTAGAATAGTAATTTTTACCCCTATACTATCCAACACTTACCCTACTGTTGCACCCCCTGGAGTTAGAATAGTAATTTTTACCCCTATACTATCCAACACTTACCCTACTGTTGCACCCCCTGGAGTTAGAATAGCAATTTTTACCCCTATACTATCCAACACTTACCCTACTGTTGCACCCCCTGGAGTTAGAATAGTAATTTTTACCCCTATACTATCCAACACTTACCCTACTGTTGCACCCCCTGGAGTTAGAAAAGTAATTTTTACCCCTATACTATCTAATACTTACCTTAAATGCAATTTAATATTATGCGTTGTAATGGTATGCGTTGTAAAGGTAGTATGCGTTGTAATGGAATGCGTTGTAAAGGTAGTTTTTTAAAATGCGTTGTAGTGTCATGCTATGTAATGGAATGCGTTGTAATGGATTTTGCGTTGTAAAAAATGCGTTGTAAGTGCATGCGTTGTAAAAGTGTGCGTTGTAACGACATACATCCATACCTGTGTGATGTCCTTTCATTTAGTAATTCAAGAGATTATAAGGTAAAACAAGCTGCTTTACATTCCTCTAAAGACTTTGCCTGAAGGCTGCTCTCCACAGCTACCACTAGGATAGCTTTCTTGAAAGGTTGTCTTAAACTTATCTACCATAAGAGTTGAATTGTACTGGTGCAAGGTGGCCACTTTAACTAGTGACCAGCATATACCAGGCCAACTTCTCACAGGAGGTGAACAGTGAGGGCTGGGTGCAGTAGGCCGACGCTCTGTCTCCTCCTCCTTCTGTTCTTTTGACTTTCCCTCCCCTTCTCCCATCCACCCACTCCCTCTCTGTCCCATTCTCACTTTCTTCCTTTCATTCTGACTACCTTTCTTTTTCTCTTGGACATGGTACACACACTTATGTTTCTTTTTTCTCTTGCAGGTTTTGTACGCTGCTTCCGGAGGAGTACCCACTTCTTTCATGTTTTACTGTTGTTTGTTCGAATAAAGTTATGTTTCCATTTATTTGTGTTGTTTTAATAAAAATTATTTTTTTAAACAATAAATAAGTGAGTGTATGGGTCTTCTTTTTCTGACAACACTTGTCTGCAGTTTATTGTGAAAATCGGCGGTTGATAGGAGGTTATGAGCGAAAACATTTGTAATTTTGCGGTGCACCTACCAAATATAAACCAACAGACTATTACATAAATGAAGCCTGGGTAATTGTACAACGGCAAGGGTTCTATGAGTGTGTCACTTTATAACACCATGAGTACTGCCTGTGTGATTACAGAACCAATAAGGCACTGCCTAGGGCCACCGAGGCTTCAAGGACTGGCGAGGCCCACCCTGCATATTTAAGTAAAGCCCTGGAGATTGCCGATCCCCGGACTTGAGTTGGCCTCGAAGACCACCGAACAATTAGTAAACAATACCCGGGGAGGTGGCGATCCCCTAGGCTGCAAAACGTCTCTGTGCCCTCCTGCGCCTAATTTACATGTGAGATTAAGGTCCCCAGTGCTGCAGAGACCCCGCAATATAATAATAGGATTGGCCCCGGAACTTTACCCACCTGGGAGCTCATTTAAATGACCGGGTGAGACCCCACTTCATTTTTTTTTCTCCATGTTTACCATCTCGATCCGCTTTATTGAAGCAATAAGAGGTTTTCCTCCTCTCGCTTCAATGAGGCAAACAAGGATTTGCTATCACAGGGTGGAAGCCATGCTCCCGCCCTGCAAAAACAAACATAAATGTCCCGCAGATGAGCTGCGCCTGGGAGGTGGCGCTCCATAGGGCCATGATGCATTGGTTACTGCATAACTACAGAATTAGTAAAAACGCATACTAACACTACTTGCACACGTGTAGTACAGCAACCAGAGTGTAGTAAAGATACAAAGGAAGCCCAAAATCAAAAAAGATGAATCCTACCAGAGGTCGATCACATAGTTCGATGAGCCGACGACCCTGGGATGAGTAGAAACAGCTTCACAAAGAAAACGGGTCTTCAGCAGAACGCAAGGAAGCTCAAAATATTGGTGAGTGCTGCCTTCTTTTTTCCTTCTCCCGCTCCTCGCCAAATTTATGTAGTGAAGAGGCCGACAGCAGTGGATCTGATAAGTAGATTTATTACAGGATAAGAAGACAGCTTAAACAGCCACCAACAGGAGCAGACAGCAAGGCACTGTGTACAAACTCCCCAAGATTCCCCTCATGACAACCCTGCATTCTAACATTACATACTTACATTCTAGTAGCATTACATACTAACATTCTACTATGACTTACATTGGAATACTAAACAGAGCACATGACTTTACAGCAATGAGCTCATGGTTTCATCCACGTGTCTTGAGACCAGTGGGGGTGAGTAGTTCGCATCCCACTCCCTGTATTGTATAAACGCAAACTAACACTACTTCCACAGGTATGCTACAGCGCCCAGAGCACATCACTTTACAGCAATGAGCTCACGGTTTAATCCCCGAGTCTTCAGACCAGTAGGGGTGAGTAGTTTGCTTCCCACTCCCTGTATAGTATAAACGCATACTAACACTACTTACAAAGTTATACTACATCGGCCAGTACAATACAGCGCCCAGAGCCCCTCACTTTACAGCATCAGCTCGGTTTGATCCTCCAGTCTTCACACCGGTAGGCGTGAGTACTTCACTTCCCACTTCCGGTATAATATAAACGCACGGTAGGGGTCAGTAGTTCGCTTCCCACTCCCTGTATTGTATAAACGCCTACTAACGCTACTTCCACCGGTTATGCTACAAAGACCACAGCACATCACTTTACAGCAATGAGCTCACGGTTTAGGCTCTCGGTTTCATACCCGAGTGTAGCAGCATCTCATCTCAGCACCATGTCACTCTGAGCAACACCGCACTTTCAGACCGGTAGGAGTGAGTACTTCGCTTCGCACTCCCCCACAGAGGTTACTATTCTACTGTTTCCTACTCTTTTCGCCCTTTTTTCGCCTTACTCATTTTAACAGAATAACAAAATGGCTGCCAACACTTCCTAGTTGCAACAGCTCACAGCCAATGATCAGCAAGCTTGTGCTCGTAACGCCTCAGCCAATCAGATGGCAGAATTCCCAAATATCGATATCTGTAAATTTCAATATTTCTCCAAAACTACTGAACGGATTTAAACCAAATAAACAAAAGCGTGCTTTCTAGATCAAGACTCTTCTCCCTGCCAAATTTGGGGTAATTCCATTCACCCGTTCGACCCGTAGCCTTGTCTAAAGTTTCCTATGGAAATTGCATGGAGAAAACACGTTTTGGGACACCCCCTTTTTTCTTGGATCCCCCTTGATGAATCACCCCCAAACTATCTACATAGGAGCTGATATGAACAAAGAATTAGTTTTGAAAATGTCATGAAGATTCATCAAACGACGCCAAAGTTATAAGCAAAACAAAAAATGCTCTTCCTATGGAAACTTGGTCCTAAATATAACTACCTACTGGCGACCGCCAGTAGGTAATATATATATATATATATATATATAGATATATATATATTTATATTACCCAACGATAGTTATAGTTAGATCAGTGTTTCCATAAGAAATGCAGTTTTTGTGATGATAATATGATACTTTCCCAAACAGTGCTATTTTTTGCTCAGTTTGCCCATGGAAATTCTTGGGGTGATCCTTCAAAATCGCCATGCATTTTCCATAGGCTTCTCCAGGCAGCAAAAACTGCTGAAAGGCAAATTTGGCAGAAAGCTGAATCCCAATAAGCAGATTGTGCTTTTTGTGATTTGCTGTAAAACCTTCAGTAGTTGTTAAGAATTTAAGGTACAAAATATTTGTATATCTGGATGGTTGGGTCCGCAAGAGGCTCGAGAGACTCTCGCATGAGCCCCAATTTAAAAATCGAGCAATCAGATTGGACCCAGAGAGCAAGGCCCCCTTTTCCAAGTTGCTATAGACCCCGGGGAGACCACCCTTGGTGCCAAAGTTCACCAAATAAGGAGTGGGGGGGGCTGCACAGCCTCCTCAATGAACATTTATAGGCCCCCTGGTAGCTGAAGTTTACTAACAAAGGGGAGTGGGCCAGGCTCTTATATAATAAAAACCTATGTTGGGCCAGGGCCTGGAGAGTGGCGCAAACTGATATTTGGGAGTGGCAGGTGGCCCCCCTCCCCAAGTTGCTGTGAGGCCCCAGGGATCCATCCCCCTGGGGCTGAGGTATAAAATAAATGGAGAGCAGCTCTCCTGCCCAAGCCATTATAGGCCCGTGGGGCCCACCCCTGGGGCTGAAGTTCCCCAAATAAAGGGTGGGGGCTGCATGGTGCCCACAATGAACAATTAAAGGCCCCGGGTAGCCCACCCCTGGCTGAGGTTTACTAATAAAGGGGATTGGGCTACGCTTCTTATTAAAAAAACTATGGTGGGCCAGGGCATGGAGAGTGATGCAAACTGTTTTTTTAGGGCGGAAGTGTCAAATAAATAGAGAGTGGTACGCAACCCCCCTGCCGAGCCAAATTAGGCCCCGGTCACTCCATTCCTTAGGGGCAAATTTATAAAAATGGGGAGGGGCAGTGCAGCACCTCTACCTGAGCCTAAAAAGGCCACAGGGACCATATCTCCTGTGGCTATATTCAACATAAAAGGGGATTGGGCTGCAGCGCTCCTCTGCCCTATGCCATAAAAGGCCCCAGAGATCCAACCCCCCAACCCCAGGGCTGAACATAACTTAAAAGGGAGGGGGCTGTGCGACCTCCCTCCCTGAGCCTCTTAAGGCCTAGGTACCACATCCCCCAAGGCAGGCTCTGTTATTGTGTTCTGGGGAGCCCACCCTGGGACACAGTAGTTTCCCTGCCTACACCAGCATGGTCAGGGAAACATATGTTTGCCTTCTGCCTAACAGGAGCCTTTTTAAATCTCTCACTAGACAGGAACAAACATGCTTTCTCTGCCTTCAGGAGTGTGGCCAGGTAAGGGAAGTCTGCTTCCTGTCCACAGAGAGATAAACATGCTCCGGCCATGTTGGGGTGATTTCTGTTTCCCTGCCCACAGGGAGATTTAAACATGCTCCTGTCAGGTGGGAGCAGGCTTCTGTTTCCCTGCCCTCAGTCCTGATGCAGGGAAATAGATATTACTCCAGCCGGGAGGGAGAAAGTATAAATAGCTGCTGTCTCTGGGCAGGAGCAATGGCAGGTCCTGCACCATGTGCAGAGGTGTCTGGCCCTGCAGGGGCCATGGGGCTCCTCCTGCGACCCCCAATGTGCTGTATATAATTACAAGAGGACCTGGGGTATGGTGTCCCTGGGCACACAATAGGCTCAGGAGGGTGGCTGTGAAGCTCCACTCCCCTTTATAATGGCAATGTGACCTGGGTAATGGTTTCCCCAAAGCCTATAAGGCTCATTGAGGGGCGCCATGGCCCTCTCCACATTTTAATGTCATGGGACCCCAGAAGATAAGGTCCTTGGGGCCCTTGTGGCTTGGGGAGGAGAGGCACACCTCTTCCCTTTACAAATATCTTTTGGCCTTAAAGCGATAGGGACCCCAGGACCTGAAGGGGTTCTGGGATGGAGGGTCACATGCCCCTCCCCTTTAAAACAAGGCCTGGGGGAAGGAGTTCCCGGGGCCCAAAGTGGGTTGGGGAGGGGGGCAGCACTAATGGAATGTACATAGGGCCTGGATGCAAGCGAGGCCCTTTGACCAACCTTCCGCTACACATGACTGAAGGCCATCCACATCGTAGGGTTGACTGCCTGCAGGGTTTGACACAGCACAAATCTTCACAACAGTACTGGAACAAGATCTTAGAATTATCCCCATCTTCCAAAGTCCTACACCACCAGCCTCAACACAATAACATCCTCCCTAAATCCATCTCCATCTTCAACACTTGGATCATAGCCTCCGCAAATGAGAGTTACACTGCAAGCAAACTTGTACACACAGGATCTTGTGTTCACCATACACTCCTATAAGCAACCTAAATACAGATGGATACAAAGTCAGAACAACACCGACAAAAACACCTACAAATCCACCCCAGGCGATGTCATTAGCAAATCTTAGCCACCAAACACTCGATGCTCACCGACTGCATCAAAAGCAGCACCAAGGAGCTTCAGGAACAAGATCACAAATTCTTTGAAAAATTCGAGCCCAGACAAACTTTTCAACCCTCGTAGTCCTCCTGCTCATCTCACCCAACACCCAAAGGACCCCCCTGACCACCTGCCCACCATCATCACTCAAAAACCAGCAACAACTATCCAGTCCATACTCTCCAGAGAACCCTCCGACCCCTGACCGCACCACATCTTCAGCAAATGGCTGGACCATTTCAGCGAAACCCTTACCCCAATCCTGAATGACTACATGGACACCTGGTACCATGCAAAAGTACCCCCTCCTCAAGAAACTCTCAGCAGACCTGAAGAAACTAGCCTATATGCCAGCTACCATACATGGAAAACGTCATGGAAAAGATGATAAACAAACACTAGCTACCTATCTCTCTGACAACTACTAAATCCAGATTCAGACCCAACCATAGTACAGAGACCGCCCTTATTGCTGCCATGCACAACATACACAGAGGTGACACCAGGTCCCTCATGATACTGGATCTTTCGCCGGCCTTCAGCACCGTCTTTCACCCTATCCTTATCCTACGACTGTGCAAGCTGGCATCCAAGATCCTGAACTTCACTGGATCTGCTCCTTTCTGACAGGCCGCAGCCAGTCAATCAGCCTGTGTCACTTCACCATCAAAGTCATCAACCTCATCTAATGAGTTCCACAAGGATCGTCACTCAGCCTCACTCTATTGAATGCCTACATCATCCCACTCACTAGCATCATCCACACCGACGGTATCAACATAATATCATATGCTGACGACACCCAGCTCATACTCGCCATCTCTAAAAAGGCACCAAACAGCTGACCTAATTTCTGCCTTCGTGACCGAAGTCACCAGATGGATGAAAACCAACTGCCTCAATCTCAAAACAGACAAGACAGATATAATAAACTTGACAAAGGCACCTCGGTCTGGGACCTCCAGAACAACCTCATAGGCTTCCATGCACTTACCAATGTCATCCACTACAAAAACCAGATCCTTGGGAATGTGGACCCTCTTGTCTCCAGTGGACAATGTAGGGCTGCTCCCATCATTGTTACTGGAGTCTGCTTTCCTAGCTCTGATGTCCAGTTGTTTGAGTCTTCTTTCATGAGTCAGTGACTCTAAAGCTGATTCCTTCTCCATGGCCAGTTTCTTTTCCTCCATCTTGAGCTTGGCCAACTGCAGGCAAAAATCATTCTCTGTCTTCCTGAAGACACACTGCTCTCCATTCTGGTAAGACGTTCCAATTGAGGAGACAAGTTACCGCCCTCCCTTGTGTTCTGCATCTCAAGACCTGCATCTATTCCTCTCCGTGACTCTCCATATCATCTTCCTCAACCTGTTATCTGATGCTGTCAGCAATTGGTGATCTTCCGCCCAGGCTTTCAGAGCTTTCTGAAGCTCAAACTTTTTGGCGCCCTCATTGATTGGGAGTCCCTTTTTTCTTGCAGAACTCCTTAAGCTCAGACACTGTGTAGCTCTCCAGGTTGATGAGCTTGAATTTCATTACTGCACATATGGTCACAGACAGTCAGGTAGAATGAGAATGAATTTTGAAAAAGTAAAAAAGTCAAAGAATGTGACTTTAAAAGGAATTCAAAATTTTGTAAAACTATTTATCTGAGATTTTTGGTGAACATAAACTTACTGTATGGCACTGCACAAACATAAGTCTTAATCTCACAGCTGACCACGATTGCATGAAATTGGGTTACTGGTTGAGAGAAGGGGTGGGTGAATAATTCTGCTCCACCAGTGGAGTTCGTGGAGTTTTGCCCACTTTGCACTTCATGCAGAGTGCGGAGTTCTGCAAAACTCGGCAAAGTGACGCAGAGTGGACTTTTTTCTAGCGCGGCCCACCAACGTAAAGTTGGCAAGCATGTGTGAGAAAAAGATGTGCGCTAGACCACCCAGTGAGATTTCTCAAAGCGGGTGGTCGCAACAGGTCACAACCGCTCATGTTGAGAAATCTGCTGCTTGTTTTTAGGAAGCTGATGCTCGAGTAGAATGTCTTCTTGAGCGGCAGAAAGCAGCAGCGCCCTCTGGCATGACACAGAGTGGTATTCACCCTGATTTTTACAGTGCAAGACAAACTCCTGGTGCTTAAAATCAGTGCAAGCAGCACAACTTAGTAGACTATGCATGCTGGTGGAACTCCGCGGACCACAGCTGAGTTTTTGCTGCACTTTACAGAGTTCCACGAAGTAGAAATCCGCAAACTCCGTCCAGGCCTACTTGAGAGGCCTTATTTGTATAGAGCAGCTAATCATCAGGGGGTATCCAGGCGTTGTGCTACAGGTATCAGTCAAAGAGTGGTCCCTTCCTGAAGTGGTTAAGCAATGGACGATAGGTGGTGTCTGATTGAGGGCGAGTTACGCAGAGCAGATGTTTCTGGAAGGTTGGTGGAAGATCAGGCAGTGGTTCAGGTGGTCTGGTCATTGGTTGTGGAGGGTTTTATATGCGCGGGACAGGATCTTTTACCGGGATGCCCACCTGCGTTGCTGGGATGATTGTTTTTGTGCAGGAGAGACACAAGGGCACAACAACAATCAAAATAGGTGATTTCCTCTTTCTATGCATGCTGCAGAATGCAGAACCCATAGAAAGAGGAAAGAACGGGGAGAACTGAAAACGTTTCTCCCCGTTGCACCTTCCTACGCCTCCGCTAGGGAGGCATAGCATTTTGATGCATTTCCAGGTTTACGAATACTCATAAATCTGGAAATGCGGCAAATGCCATGGGTGTTGCGTGGGAACACACACAGCAACACCCATGGCACACCCCTTTCACGCATAGTGCTGCGCGTAAAGGAGCCATATTTACTAGGACACAAAAAGCCACAGCATGCTAGCTGTAAGTGTCCTTGTATGTAAGGGTCCGCGAGATGTGCCACCGGTGCGTCACAAAAAGTGACCAGTGGTGGTGTAAGGGGCTTGTAAATAAACCCTCTGATCATAACATAAAGGGCTTAGCAATTGGGTTGGAAAAGTCTTAGCAGCTAAAGGGTTAATGAGTATTCATTAAGGTCCACCTGATGAGCTCAGGGGCACATTTCCAAGGAATTGATGGAGCGCCGAGCTGCAGCAAATTTCAGGCAGATAACGCCACTTTGTAAATGTGGTGCTGGGGATCCCACCACCAAAATGTCAAAAAAGTGCCGTTCCAGTGGCACAGTCCCCTTGCAAATATGTCCCTTGGTGTGTTGGAACGCATTCAGATCACAGACTTGATTTCTAACATGCTAAAGGCATAGATATAAAAAGGTGTATTACAGTTCAGGTATTTCATTTATTATTTGCAAACGGTATTTATATCTTTTCGCTCAGCATACACAGATAGTATGTTATGTAGAGACATCCCCAAGATATTCCAGGTGTCATATTAGAAAACGTGGACTGCAATATCAATCACTAAATACTGGAAAAAAATGTTTTATGTTGTAGGTATCAATGCCTCGGCAGTGCATGTTGAGTCCGGCAGTAAGAAGAGGCTAGGTGAAGTTATTCAGAGGCACTGATTCTCTCTCCTGTCCCATTCCCCTTTCCAGGAATTACCTCGTATATTCCTTGCACGGTAGGTTCAGGGAAGTGTGGATACTAGCATTGTTCCTGTTGGATCTGGTTCCCAACTTAGTGCAGTTATGACAATATCGTGTGATAGGTGATGGTGATCTTAAGCTTTTTTTTTACATTTACCAACCACACAGCCTTTCGCCTTGAGGGTTGTAACACCATCAGAAACTCTTGAAGGCAGTATTTGACCTCTGACCTTACTACATGGTCTGCTCTGACGCTCCTAGTACTTGACCGCCATGGTAAAGGTCAGAGCCAAATGATCAGGGCCGGACTGGCCGTAGCGGGCACCGGGCAATCCCCCGGTGCGCCGCACGGGTGGGGACCGGTTTTGGGCCCCTGGGGGCCGTTTTTGTTACAGGGCCGTTTTTGCAGCATAGCTGCAAAATCGGCCCTGTAACAAAATCGGCCGTAAACCGGCCCTGGCAAAGAGCTCGCGGCACCCCCAAGCCCAGGTGGGGCCGGCCGAGCACTTTGCCAGGGCCGGTTTTGGTTCCCAGTCCGGCCCTGCAAATGATGATATTGCCCATGCAAGATTGGCAGCTTTTTTTGGTGTGGCGCCGCGGCCAGGGCAACTGACTCCGGAATCTGGGAATCACGGTTCGATCCCGGCGCTGGTGGCAGATTAGCCCAGCACCATGTGACTCTGGGCAGTAGCTTGCTTAATCTTGCCGACGGCCCCCAGCGCCTAGAGACCCTTACGGGTGATTGTTTGCGCTTTACAAATGTGGATTATTATTATTATTTTTTTAACAGTGTACAATGAGTGCCTGTCCTTTCATTTCTTAGCCTGACATAAATCCATACTTGATTGACATCACATGCCCAATGTGGGCATGCGCGGTATTGTCCTTGAATTGTAGAATATGGCAGGATATCAAAATAGTGAACCATAGTACAACTAATGTAAAAGTTAAAGTGCAATTGTCTCTCTTTTCTTTTCTTGGTTGAGACATGATGTTCTTTCAAAAATATTTGTCTTCTGCTGTACTTTAATTAACCAATATTATTTTGCTTGAAAAATGCATTGTGAGCTCACAGAATCTGAATGCCCTGGAACAACGTCGGCCCCGCGATGCTAGTGCTTCCCTATCAGAGGCGGACTTGCTGTAAATGACGCTGCAGGAGTCCATTTTGAGGTAAACGATTGGATTTTGAAGTGGCTCTAAAAGGCATGGTTGCTATTTGCGAAATGCTGGCATTATGTGCTGCAGCTGATTTCCCAGAAAAGGCCCAGCATTTTAACAAATCGTGCCTGCAAACCATAATTTCTTTGTTACATTTTGACTTTAAACACAGGACAAAAAGGTATTTTTAGTTGGATAATAGCAACTACCTAAACAATAATAATATGTGCGGCAAGATTTAGAATGCTTTTTAGCTATAATGTTTTATGTTCATTGCACTGGCCCACATGCGTTTTGTAAATATATCCTGTTTAATAAGAAGAAGATAGATCTTTAATGCATAATTAATTAAAATCATTACAGTCGAAGTTCCAAGAACAGGAGGAGGAGTACACAGATTGAATGAAGAATTAAAAATGTAAAAGCAGTTCAAAAGGTAACTGGCTAAAATAAAATCTTTAAAAAGTTTTTAAAAATGAGCACCCGTTCCTCCACAGTCTAAAAGGCTCCCCTTTGTCCCCCTTCAGTTCTGTTCTCAATCCAGATGAGGGCAGGATTGGTTGACCAGCTTTCCCAAACCCTTACAGAACAAACGTTATGAGTGTGCAAATCAGCATGGAGGAGGATCAAAGGCCATGGGGGGGGGGGGTAGCAAACAGAGCAGCTGGCGACTTCATAAATTTCACAAAACGGGCTTCTAGCTGAGCTCAATCACCTCTCAAACAGACTTCTATGGCGCCTTGACAGGACCTAACATTGAAAATGCACCATACCGGCTGAAGCCGAAACTTTCCTAATGTGAGCATCGTATCACAGATACAAAGTACATGTGTCAAATTTATTTTTTGGGCTGATCCACCGCGGGCTCAGAGAGAATGAAAAATCGCTGGGAGATTTTCCCACGCTGTAATATAAGTGCAAGCAGCACAACATGCAGCGCAAGAGAGCCCGAGAGAGCGCTGCTTCTTTCTGCCGCTCAAGTAGATGTTCTGCTCGAGCAGCAGCTTCCTCAATACGAGTGGCGGGTTTCTAAAAGCGAGCAGTAGTGATCTGCCATGACCGCTCGAGTTGAGAAATCTCACTGGGAGGTGGTTTAGGGTATGATTTTTCTCGTTCACGCTCGCCAACCAGAGTTTTTCGGAACACTGCAAAACTCTGAGAACTCAGCCTGTGAAGTGGAATTCATCGCCCACCCCTACTTAAAACGTCCTTACCCTAAGTCAAAGCATGTCCCCTTCAACTGAAAAAACGCAAACATAAGTTTACAAGTATTTCTCAAAATGCAAAGGCGATGCCATATGATATGTTTAGAAAGGTTTTGCCAACTTGTTTTAATCAACTCTGTGTACACTTTTACATTTTCATGTTCAGGAATTATTGTGGCTTTCCAGATGAAGGTGTCGAGTACGCCGAAATGCGCATGGAAAATAAGAACACCCATCAACCAGCCACTTATTGAAATCCTGGTGTCTTTAAGCGATTTTGTTCATTTTCAAATTATAGCTGTATTAAACTATTTGTTAATCCTTAGGTCTGGTAAAAATGTGTATGTCTGTCCATGTTATCTTTTTGTGTTGTTTATATGTAGGAAGTACATTGTTATGTTATTGTTCAGTATAATGCTGGAGTGGGTCTTATTATTGTTCTGACCATTTGTTGACTAGGAGTGTTTTCTTCGACAATGAGTGGATACTCAATGGGCATTAATCACACACTGCTGAAGGCACTAATGGGGGACATCAAAACCCACTGGGGTGACACATGTGCAGCACTACAAATACCAGAAGGCACTGCACTTCACAGGGAGTGGAGGCGGGACATCCCCCTCTAAAATTATAACAGGCGACTCCATTGTTTGGTTGTTGGACTCTGGCCAGGCCTATAAACAAGGGCGTGGCAGCCCAAAACGCATAAGGCCATTCAGTAAGGATTTCTTGCTCATGGTGTTTCAGCTGCAATCTTCATTGAAAGGCTTTAGCCTACCTGGAAGTGCGATTCCATTTGAGGGCAATTTGTTGTGGGATGTTTATGGCTAGTCCAGCGGGGAATTGCGCCGCCGCAAGAGAAAGCGGATCTGAGGTGACTACTAGCGACTGTCACATTCGGACTGGTTGGGCCACAATGAACGATATTGTATTGGCAGCAAATTCACATGTAAGTTATGGAAGGTGACTGCATCATTTGGTTGTTGGACTCGAGCATGAAACGTCAGCTAACAGGCTTGCTATTTGGGCTAATCCCATTAAAATTCTATTGGTATAGTAGAAGAAGTATGGATGACTCTGACAGACAATGTTGCCTCTGTGCAAAGGGAGAGGAATTATTGACTCCAATTCCATTCATTATGCCTTCCCCCCTTTTTAACACCATTTTTGCTGATTTTTTTATGTATATTGCCTACTGGCAGTCGCCCATAGGTAGTTATATTTAGGACCAAAGTTTCCAGTGGAAAAACTTTTTTGTTTTGCCAATAACTTTTGCACTGCTTGACGAATCTTCATGAAATATTCACAAAGCGTCCCCTTTTTGGTTCAGCTGCTTTGTTGAAAGTTTCATATTGATTTGTCAAGCGAGAGCCGAGAAAAAAGGGGGGGTCCCAAAACGCGTTTTCCCCATGTTGTGGTTATGATGATTTTCTTTTTTTTTTTAACATGACTACAGCCCAAACCACTAAACGAAATTACAACAAATTTGGCAGAAAGCTAGATGTTGGTCCAGAAAGTGTGCTTTTTGAGATTTGGTGTAAATCTGTTCAGTAGTTTCAGAGATATTTAAGTTTAAAAAATATGGATATCTGGGAGCCCAACAGCCTACTGAAACCCTACTGAAAATTGATTGGCTGCCAACACTTCAATCAGGAAGTGTTGACAGGCATCTTTGGACTCATTTGAACCGAGTCACACAAAAAATGTAAAGAAAAAAGGAAAGGGAGCGGGGTAGAAACACCTGTTCATTATCTGCCCACGGGTTGGTCCACGGTGCATTGCTTTAATAATGAAGGGGGGCTCATTGTGCCCCGAGGACCACCAACTCCCCGGGACTTCTTAAAATATTAATGTGGGTGAGACCCATATGGCACCCCTCGCTGCACCAGGGACCACCACTTACCTGGGGCATATTTCCTTTTAAATGGAAGGGCTTTTGGAGCTGCCCCGGGGACCACCACCTCCCCGGGGATTTATTGTTAATTATTCACGGGGTGCCGCATGGACCTCCGGCAGCCCTAAGGGCCGCCACCTCCCCGGGTCTTTAATTTAATAAAAAGCGGTGGACTATGTGGACTCCCCCGCAGCCCTGATGACCACCACATCCCCAGGGCTTTTTCTGAATATAGTGCAAGGGGGCCACACAACCCTCCTGCAGCCCTAGGATCACCACCTACCCGGGGCAAATATAAACATAGGAGGAGACCGTGTGCCCCCCTCCTGGAGCCCTAGATGGCCCTGGGGACCACCACCCCCAGGGCCATCTCCAGCAATGTCCCAGGGTGCCCACCCCTACAGATTGAAGTTTCGATGGCTTGGCAGGAGCACCACTCCAGCCAAGCCATAGCTCTGATTTCTGCAAGCAAGAGCATTAGTAATGCTCTCACTTGCTGAAAGCTGAGAAGAAGTGCTTTTGGACAGAGGGAGCTGAATGTTAGCAGGCACTGCAACGACCTTGAGGCTCCCTCCATAGTCCCCAAAAAATAAAAGTGGGTGCCCAGGGTGGGCCAGGGCACCCAGAGTAGAAACCTGGCCCCAGGGGATGGAGTCCCCAAGCCCGAAATAGGTCCTGGAAGGGTGAATGCGGCCCCAGTCACTTCAAAAAAACTAAGGGGCATATGCATCAACATTAGCATTTGCGATTCCTTATTAGCGAAAAATAAGGAATCGCTAATAAGGAATAGCAAAAGGCTATGCATGTAGGAATCGCTATTCAAATAGCGATTCCTTAACATTCCTTATTACCGAATCGGTAATACCGAATCGGTAATAAGGAATACCTACCCATTCATTCCTATGGGCTTGGAGGCCCATAGGAATGAATGTAAAGCCATTCTGTATTAGCGATTCGGTATTACCGAATCGCTAATAGCTGGAGCACTTTCAAGGGTGCCAGGGTGTCAAAAGGACACCCTGTTGCACCCCTGAAAATGATATGTGCACATATGTTGCACACACACATGCTCTAAGGGCATGTGTGTGCGCAACATGACACTTTGAAAAATGCACAAAAGTGCATTTTTCAAAGTTTTTGCAAATTACCATGCAGTTCATCTTCATGGTAATTTGCTCCCCTTATTAGCGAAATCGCTAATTTTTTAACTTTGATGCATTGCATTTAAGGAATCTCACTTTGGGATTCCTTAAATGCAAGAGCTATTTAAGGAATCGGTATTTAAGGAATCCCTATTTAAAGAATCGCTATTTAAGGATTCCTTAAATACCGATTTCTGCTTTTGGGTTGATGCATTGGGATTGGGTATTTTCTACTTAATACCGGGAGCTAATAAGGAATCGGTATTTTACCGACTGGATTTTGGCTTGATGCATAAGGGTGTAAAACTTTTAAAAAGGGGCTGGCCCTGGGGGATAGGGACCCGAAGGGCCGAAAATGGCTCTGGAGGGGAACATGTCTTGCAAAATCTCTGAGCAGGTGTCTGCTTCATAAGGCATATCACACAGAAATGGGGATCAAAGCATTAATGTCTGCACCAGTCTTAACATCCCACATAGTAGTATAAAGCCAATAAGGTGCAAATGGCTTAGGACACAATCCCCCCAGGTTCTAACTAGAGAGACAAAAGGCATTTTTGTACACTCTATAATAATGTATACACAATAGACCTGCACTCTTTATAGTAGTCACATAGCCATATAAATCCTTTTTCTGTTATCAATGGATAGTCATATTCCCAAATGCGAGAAGTCGGTCAGATCTTTAAAATTATTCTTTATTTATGTTCATTAGAACAGTTCATAACAGCCGCCAACGCGTTTCGTCCTCAATCAGACTTCTTCAGGGCTGAAAATGTATACAAACAAACACTATTTACATGATTGAATACAAATATTTAAAAAAATGTAGCAACCAATAATACAATTAAAACAATACAAAAAGTGTCCTAAGCCCTTTGCACCTTATTGGCTTTATACTACTATGTGGGATGTTAAGACTGGTGCAGACATTAATGCTTTGATCCCCATTTCTGTGTGATATGTAATTGTGAGCAGTCTAGCACGGTCAAAACCCCCCCTATTTTTTGCGCTTTTTCTGCAGGTATAGAAATTTCATTATGAATTTTGAAGACAATAATTTAGGAGATCTTTTCAATACTGATAATAGTACAATACGTACGCCATCGGCACCTATAAAGAATGATGGACTTAAAAACAAGTTTGTGCGCCTAGAGAAACTCAAAAAACAAGAGCTCACCAAATGGTGGGACAGCGCCACACTGAAGAAATACTTGGAGAATAAACGAATCCCCAGAGGTCTGCGAATTTTGATCTTTCCCAATTATGAAGACCTAGACCCAGACTTATTGGGAGATTGGGAAGAAGGCTTACATTTAGCCTCGTACAGGATGATGGATATCCTGATACGTAACTCAGAACATAGAGTGAAAAAAATTAGAGAAGAAATATTGGCCTTAGAGAAAGAAATACATGAGATCAAGTTGCCTGAAGTGATACAGAAAATGATGTGATCCTAAAGAAAGAATTAGCCTCTTACCAACTCTATCTGAAAAGTAAGAAACAGCAAAAAATAGAAAGGGATCAAAAAGACTATGAGCGAGGCCGCATTTTTACATTTGCACGAAAGTATGATGATGTAGTGGCCAAAAATGTACCTGTACCTCTGAATGAGAATAAGGCTCCAAGTGCTTCATCAAGTAGTATCTCCATCTCTTCTATCTCCTCGGTAGATAGTGATCCGGGAGAGGGTACAAGCACAGCCATTGCCAATCCTAATTCAACCTCTGATTTTTTACACGAAGTTCAGAGATACCGCCTGGGCAACAAAAAGAAAGCCTTTGGCGACGAACAAGGAGGGGTGGCAAGAAACACAAGATCAGTCACAAAGACAAGAATGGGAAACGACAAACAATAACTACTAATGAGATTGTGCACCACGATGTGGACAGTACAGTGGATAATGATGATGTCAATACAGTGAATGTTGTTAATCTCTCATCCAGGCAATTTACTGATCAGGAAAGTGCAATTTTGTGTAAAGGTTTAAACTACTGTTTAACTGGGAAATATGCATTGGATGATGTACATCTTTTGTACGAAAAGTGAAATTAAAAAAATATTTTTCAGAACTTACTTATGTCCGTCCACCGATGTCAAGCACATTCTGTGACTCAAGTTTTACAATATCCGATATTAATATTTCCTATATTTTTTGCAACTTTGCATGATCAAGAAGACATAGGTGATTTGGTAGACCATGACTGTAATCTTGATGTGGTTGAGGATATTTCAATAAATAGTGGACTCAGGAACACCTCAATGTTCATACCACCGAGCAGTATGAAAACAGTCATTGATGAGTTTGCTTTAAGAGTTACACAAGATCTGTATAGACTGGAGGATAGCCATAGTAGTAATATCAAGTGTGTCCATCCACATAACATTAGTCAGGGAGACAGAGTCTTTGTTCAGTCCATACGCGATGATCCGCTGTTAGTAATCCGTGAGGCTGATAAAGGTGGAAATATTGTCATAATGAATTATCTGGACTATGTAGGTGAAATCAATAGACAACTAAGTCAGGCTGATTGCTAGGTAACATTACATGCAAACCCCACACAAATGATTGAGAAAAACATTAATGGTAGACTGATTGAATGGCTTGAGTCTTGTCCAATAACAGACCTAGAATATAAGTATCTTCTAGCCAGTAATTCAAGGTTCCCCTGTATCTATGTGCTCCCAAAAATCCACAAGGGGGGTGCTTTCCCTCCGGGCAGGCAGATAATATCAGGCAATGGCGGCCCAACTGAACATCTGGCTGAATACGTAGATCACTTTATTCAACCCCTTGTACAAAATCTCCCATCCTATCTTAAAGACAGCAGGGAACTCCTTTGCAAACTGGAGGAGCTAGTGTGGGAGGTGGATGCTTTCACTTTCGTGACTATGGACGTGGAGAGTCTGTATACATGTATTGGGCTTGACAATGGACTTAGGGCATTGAAATATTTTCTTTTCAAACGCAATGCATGCCATCTTGAGCATAGCCTAATGCTTTTAACAATGGCAGAAACGATTCTCACACAGAATGCGTTTATGCATGGAGATGATTGGTACTTACAAAAACAGGGCACAGCCATGGGCTCCAGGTTTGCTCCATCTTATGCAAACCTTTTTATGGGTCTGTATGAGATGGAGCATGCCTGGGGCCCAGGTGCCAAGAATTGGATTGACAACATTATTTTCTATGTACGCTACATAGATGATATTTTATTAATATGGAAGGGTAGCACAGAGGAGCTAAATGGCTATTTTGCTTACCTTAACAATAATAATCCCAACATCAAGCTCACTTTGGGCTGTTCAAAAGATGAGATTATGTTCTTGGACCTTAGACTCTATATAAGGGACCATGTTATACATAGTGACATGTACAGAAAGCCAACATCCTGTAACAGTGTGCTACATGCCACTAATTGTCATCCTAGGACTACAATCTCAGCCATACCATATGGTGAAATGGTGCGAGTCCGTCGCAATTGCAGTGAGGACTGCAATTTAGAAAAAAATATCAACAGGTCTAAACGTGATTTTAAATCACGAGGATATGATGACAATTGCCTTGATAAAGCAGAGAGTAAAATAAGAAAAAGGAAAAGAAGTGATATTCTAGCCAAACGAACAAAAACCTCAGATAAAACAACTCAGGGCCAATGTGTCCTTGTTACAGAATATGGGATGTATAGTACCCATATCTTTAACATTTTAAGAAAAAACTGGCATTTACTTAAATCAGACACTCTCCTTCCTGACTTTGTTTCGAAAAAAACAAAAATCGTTCATCGGAAGGGATGTACAATAAAGAACATGTTCTGCCCTAGTCATGTTAAAGCACCTAAGAGATCCCCACTTACATGGATGTCTGAAAAACCATTAGGTTTCATACGTGTGGCAGTTGTTCTGTTTGCAAATTTGGTATAAATAAGAAAACATCATTTGGATACGATAGTCCAAAAAATTACCAAATAAAGTCCTTCATTAATTACAATACTACACATACAGTGTATTTGATCAATTGGTCCTGTGAAAAAATCTATGTAGGGAGCAGCATCAGAAGTCTAAAAATTAGGATCCAAGAACATGTGAGGAGCATAAAAAATGGTGATGTGAGAAATCCTGTGGTACAACATATTAGGGATGTTCATCCCAACAATAGTAATATCACGTTTCATGCAATAGACAGTGTAGGTGTGAAAGCCAGGGGAGGCTCGTTGGATCTGTAGATTAAGATCAGTTACCTTGGGGTTGAACATCAATAATGAATTTCATTACTTTTTATAATAATGTTCTGACTGTGTTGTTATCCTGTCTATAACTATGGTCTCATGACTATATGGACAGTGTTTCTGATCTGGTTTTATTTGGAGAATTGTATTTGGCTAAATTCCCTTTTACTTATTCCAAATGCATGTATCTGCCGGTTTTTCTGTGCATTCCAGCTTTGAGCAGGTTATTACATTTATCTGACGGTTTCTCTTTGTATCTCAGTTCTGAGAACGTTATTACGTTCAGCTTAGAAATGCAGACTTTTTGTGAAATATTACTTGGTGGAGCTCTCACTTATGTGTCAAGATAATATTATGGATATACGATGGGATGATAATAATGTACCCATCTTGACAAACATATGTTGTCACATGATGGGCAGGCAAAAGCAGGTGCTGACCAGATGAATTCTAGGCGATACATGTACATGCGTATGATACTCTCTGCCTATATGAAAAATATTCTGGGGATTCTTTAAAATGCACATGTGCTGTTGAATGCGCGCACACTGGCAGATGTAACATGATTAAACTGTATCGCGCACACAATATCTCGTTCAGGTGAACTAGTTCCCTCTGTAGAAGATTTCTGTCTATGGTGTGAAATAGATAAAGAAGAAAAAGAGGGAAAAAAAAAAAAAGAAAAAAAAAGTTCTTTCAAGATGGCGCATTTGATACACTTTTATGTGCCATTTTATATGTATTACTTAATTCTGATTGGAATCCAATACTTTTTCTAACTTACTTTTAGATAGGACGTACCCGTGAATATTGGTGTGGGGACTCCGTAGCGGCGATATAGAATTGGTGTTTTTTAAACGGAGCCTTTCTTATAAAATATGTGTTCGATCGGGCGATGCCGGCGGCTGAGATTAGGTCGCGTTGATTAAATTGAAATCAAACCTTGTAAATGTAAATTGATACTTGTATAGCGCACTACTCACCCGCAAGGGTCTCAAGGCGCTTGTACGAATACCGCTGTGGAACCCATCCTGGCTTTCCCTGTGAGGCGTCCACTCCTGGGCACCCCCAAGGTGGAGGCCAGGCATCCTTAGCATTGTGGGGGCCGTTGTGGAGATTAAGCAAGCTATTGCCCAGAGTTGCAGAGTGGGACTCCATGATTGGAATAGGCACCGAGGAGAGAATTATCATGTCCGTGGAATTTTTCAGCCCAAGACCCGCCGAGGCGGGGAATTGAACCCTGGTCCCAGGCTAGACCTCTGCATCAGGGTCTGCCGCTCTAATCATTGAGCCACACTTTTCCACCTTGCAGGCAGGTAGTATATTCTGAAGCACTTATACATGTTACCATTGCTCTTGAACATATATAAAAAATGTTGTTGGACAGACTTGGACAAGTATATAACCGGTTCATTCAAAGATGGCGCTTCCGAAGTAGGCCTTATTGACGTCATTCTTTTGCGACACCCACGTTTGGAGTACAATTATTTGGGCTAAATTGAACAATTATTCAATGTAGTAAACATATAAAAGCGCACAGTTTCTTGTAGCGGCTTGTGATACCTTGCCGAACCAGATGACTGCATGAAGACGGGCGCAACCTTCGCCGTAAGTTAAATTTGAACGCATTAGACTATCGCTAATATAAGAGTTCAATATACTCTATTCCAACGATTTGACTAGAATTAGAGGTCTATCGTTTTGGATGTATCTCTATTTTGGCACTAAGAGCCCACTTTGTGTTTTAACATTGGCTTTACTATGATTGACGATCATGTTCATATTTTCTAAATTAGGCCATCTGAATGTCAGTTATATCATAGTATCCTATGACAGTGGCGATAATTGATGCATGTAAAAATACTATCCTGAGGATAGAATATGGTAGAATAATGTGCAGGGGTTTTTATATTACAAACATCTTTCGAGCCAGCCATACACACTTTAAGATGGCCGCCGTGATTAGCACGCCGATATATGGGATGTGAGCCATAAGTATGGTCTATACACCCAGGAGTCTTTAAAATCAATTAGACCAAATCCTTCTGTGAAGATTGGATCATAGCGTGAATGCTTTATGACATTGGATCAGAACTAATTCTATATGAATAAATTTATAACTAAGCAACATTACGATGATATATTTACATATGATTTTATTTACTTTTTAGGACAATACTTTTTTTCTTGCACATGGAATATATTGGCAAACTATAATGTTGAATTCATACATTTCAAGTAAGTGTGGTGACTCTAGACCTTTCTGAATCCAACTATAATACAGCAGCATATTACAGATATCTGATAAACCAGAGTTTTATGATTAGTATCTATAAAGTAGGTAATAAGGACCCTTGATGAAATCACTTAGGAAGACCTTGTTGTTGTTTTTCAAGACTGATCATAAAAAGTAATTAATTAAACATGTGACAAACTAAAGATACAAATTGTAATCTGATATATCTGTATATGTCTGCATTGTTTCCTTATAGATCGATCACATTCTAAATATTGACAACAATTTAAATGAATTAATAGTTCTTACATTTGCAAGGTATGTGTCGACTTGTTTGTGGAAATATATGGCAATAGGATACCATATTATTATCTATGGTAGAAAACCTTTTGTGGGTTAATTATGTTCACTATGATTATGAGGTCTTTCTTCCCTTGTCTTCATTTTTTCTTTCTTTCTCTTTTCTGCCTTTTTTTAGTGAAAATATATAATCTCAAAACAGTATAAAATCTGGCTCGTTCCACTTTTTTTTGGCTTTTCTGGTAAAGTAAAAATTGTTGTGCTTAATTGAGTTATGTTCTTAAATGATCTTTTCACTATGGTCTGTTAATTTAACACAAAAAAGATTTTCCCAAATGTAATTGACTGATCTAGAATGTACTTGTTGTATTGTTTTAATTGTAATATTGGTTGCTACATGTTTTTAATATTTGTATTCAATGTTGTAAATAGTGTTTGTTTGTATAAATTTTCAGCCCTGAAGAAGTCCGATTGAGGATGAAACGTGTTGGCGGCTGTTATGAACTCTTCCAATGAACATAAATAAAGAATAATTTTTAAAGATCTGACCAACTTCTCGCATTTGGGAATATGACTATCCATTGATAACTATTCGTAAAACAGAAAAATTATTTATATTGCTATGTGACTACTATAAAGAGTGCAGGGCTATTGTGCATACATTATTATAGAGTCTGCTTGATAAGGTCAGTGTCCACAGTTCCTGCACATCTTCTGAGCAGGTGCATGCCAATAATAATAATAAACATTAATAAAAATCACATAGAGTGGCTTGTGGGTCAGCACCATTGAGCATTTTTGCTTTTTGGCTCAGAACTCTTCAGCCATTGGCTTTAGATATTGTCAATCATTCTTGCCTACCCAAGTATTTTTGTCTCACCATGTTTTTATTGGGTATTTGGATGTATTCTTATACCTCCACTAAGATGTGAGAAAGACTATTATAAAAGTGTGTTCAATCGTCACATGTTCAATAACCTTTTTTCTGAAAAGCACCGTGCCTCCCATTCTGACAGGACACTGCTGTTTTCTGTGCACCGGACTGTCCTCCTTGATGCTGAGACACTGCTCACAAAGTAGTACGTCTGTTGTCTCTTCTCCCTTACTGCCGGTATGCAGCTCACACTATGAGTGCAGCTGTCAGGGCTGTCATTCTACTCTCACCATTACAACACCCAGTGGCGGCTGTTGAAATCTGAGAGTGAAATCTGAGAGTGGTGAGGGAGAAAGAACCAATATATATTGATTGGTGAGGGAATGTTCTTTGAAAGGTATTGAAGGAGTTTAGAATTCAGTCTTCACCTACAATATGCTCAATATTAGTAATAATAGGAACAACTACTGTTATGAGCATGATAAAAACCATTTTTTACATTTTTATGCAATCTACTCCCAGAAAACATCACTACTTATTGAACATTCTAGCTACTATCTCCCTATTTCCCTCCCATCCCCCATCCCTTGTGTCCATTCACGTAAATCCAAAATGTACTGTGAACTAGCCACCAAAGTCCCATAACCACTCCCACATCCTGTTTACATTCTCTCTCAAGGTTACACAACTTAGTCCATTCTGTGCATTGAATAGAAACACTGTTCAATGCTTCATGCCATCGCTTCACAATTATTGGTAGAGGCACAGATGATTTATTTACATTTTAATTACATCAATGTACAGTTGAACCATTTCAGAAAGTGGCGCTATTTATTCAAATTCCTTCAGTGCTGTATCAGTTTTCAAATATACATTTGCATGAGAAATTATTTACAGAATGAGGATTAGTTAGATTCTGCCACTTCTCCCTCAAATATAATTATTGAGACCAGTCCTGCATTTTTTATTAGTAAAAAGGATAGTGATGTATTTCTGCATGAAACTTGATTGTAAAGGAGGAGTTACAGCATCTTAAATAAAGTGAGTATAATAAGGCTTTTATAAAGTTAAAAATGAGTGGCATCAAACAATTGTTCTGACATGCACCCACTGCAGGGGGCAGTCCATTTAGCTACGCTCCTGCAAATCGAAACAGTGACCTACAGCTTATACTTCGGCACCATAGCCGCTAGCGCACAACCCACGAGGTATATGAATCGGAGCTGGAGCAGGTATGCACGGACTCTGGATGTTTACAGAGCATTTCAGATGGAAAGTATAGCCTGTTTTGTGTCTGTGTACATTCCCATTTTGGTTGGTAAATGAGTGATCTGTTAAAGGCCACACTGTCTCACTCCAGGCACTATCAGTGAGATGAAAAGGCTCATGCGCAGACGTGACTTTCCAGGGTTGTGCTGTCACCTAGGACAGGGCTCCCAAGGGGACAAACACAGGGCCGGCCACAGCAAGCAGGCTGTCCCGGGAGAGGGCTGATGGAAACTGCAACACTGCCCTCCGAGGGTCACAAAAGGCCTGGGACAGGTGGGCAGACACCCAACCTTAAAACAAGTAGTGGAGATATGTGAAAATATAGTAGCCTATTTCAAAGTGATGGGTGCTGGTAATTAACTGCCACTCACAAGTTCACAACACACTCCCGTCTGCGCCAACAGCGCTGTGATCAGTCATCACATTCAGGGAGGCAAGGAGTCTTGTCGTCGTCAGAGAGAGAAGGAATGGCATTCACCCGCCATATGGCAAACCCAAATGCCAAGTTGTGCGCGAGGAGGGCCGGGCCCTCAAAATCAGGCTCCGAGGCTCAGATGGGCCATAAGTTCAGTAGGTCTCTTCTCTCTTCACGCTCCGTTGTCTGCCAAAGACTGTGGGAGGAGGGGAGAGAGAGAGGCTGACACAACTAGGGCAGAATGGCCAATCACTGCACGGATACTCAATAAAGCCATGCAGTGATTGGTAAGTATGTTGCCATGTTGTGGACGTGCTCAGGCCAACCCCTGCGCTGTCTTCCTGGCAACTCTACTCTAAAGCAGCCAATCCTGGTGCTGCTAGAGCAGGTCCAGGATTGGCCTGCTTGAGCAGAACAACTGGGTGCTCATTAAGATGCGGGGGGGCTGCTGCCTCAATTTCCCCGGCTTCCTAATTTTACAGGGAGACTGCACAAGACTGCGTATGTCAGGCTGGCTTAGAAAGACACCGACCCAATTCGACATGCGCAGATTGTTCTTTACAGGTTTAAGCTCTCAGCTGCTGCTCAAAGTCAATCATCACAAATCCCCCCCACTTCCCCCCGCCACCCACCTGCTAGCTGCCGCACACAGAGACTGAAAAGACAGCTGACTGCTGCGGGCTGAGATTAAGTTGTAATGTTTTTTTTTTTGTACATGCACAGACATTTGCACATTTAATTAGGGCCATGGTGGCAAAAATTTCAAGGGGGGCCACGCCCAAACGCTCTCATGAAGGATCCCCCACTGACAACACCAGATGGCTCATTTCCTTTATGCTGGGCCACTGCTGCTGTCAAGCATGCCTGGAAGCTTCTCCAGTTGTAATCAAATGGTGAATTTGTAAAATGTATACCAGACCGCTTTCCTTTGCCAATGCGTGTACCTTTTGAGGATGTATCTAAAGTGCATGAATGAATCAGGGTTATTCAGACTTTCAGACTGTGCTGGCCAGCACTATTTGTTATTCTCAAAATACCAAATCCCTTGTTGCTGTGCTCCAGGCCCTACTCACTGCATGTCACCTTATGCTGCCTTGTAAATTAAAAGTAAATGCCATTTTTAATTCATTACTTTTTGATGTATAGGTTTTTATGGTTCATTAGGCATGGATATCACAAATGAAACCTTGTGGCGCATGCCTGGTTAACGACAGGATGCAATTACAGCCAGTCAATGAGAATGCTTATGTGTGTGGTTTCTGAACTGCCAGGATCCCCTGGGGTCTGCTTATGACTTTGAGCAGGAGGTATATTTGTAGTAAATGGAGAAGTAAATGGAGAAGAATAATAGGCTTTGTGGTCTGGGTGCCACTGGGTTACCCTATACTGTGCTTTTGGTTGAAAACGGTCAATTTAGGTGATGGCTGGTGAACGTGGTCAAGTTGATGACTTGATGCCCTGTTGGTGTCTTTCCAGCTTTAGATGGGTTGTGTTTGCAACCACCAGGGAAGAATGTTGGTGCCTGGATGGAGGATGCTGCCAGAAATCCTCAATCTGCCACTGACTGTGGCATTATGTGTTTGCAGGCAATGGGGTTGGCAGTGAAGCCAGAGTACGCCCTTGTATTCCTACAAATCTCTTTCCCTATACCCCTAAGTGACTCTCTTCTCTGTAGAAGCAGCCTTCTTCTCATTACTCCGCGGCCATCAACAGACTATGCAGTCCTCGTCCCTGGAGTCTACAAAAACTATATTAATCACCATGAGTTCTGAATGGTATCAATAATGTGTCTGTTTCTTTATGTTTCTACATTCTTTTCGCCTCGTCTCTCTTGTCTCTGCATGACACCTTTCTGTACCTGCTGCTCACTTTGGCCCTGGAAGACCATTTCTAAGCCCTGAAACTATGATCGCCACTGAACGACAACTAATAGATAAAACAGCTGCATAACAGAGCAAATAATGGCAATAAGTATTAGAGTTGTTTGCTCATCACCAGCGCCTCTACACAAGTCAAGGTGAAACTTAAGAATAGTTTTTTAGGAACCTATACTGACAGTTTAAGCATGATGTTGTCTCTGGACTCATGTCTCTCTCAGATTGCATGTACGTTCTGCATAGCATGCACTTTTCACACTTCAAACCCAGTGTTACACTTTTTCTCTAGAAGGGGATATTCAGCCAAACATTACCTTTCAGTTGCAGGAAGCTCTTTGGTAGTGTAGAGTAGCACCCAAACTCCCCGTGACTGGGCTCGGCAGAGTGGTTAAAAAAACGGAATCGAGCACCCATGGCCACTCCCTGAGAAGTAAGCGGTGTGTCTGTGTGCGTTTGTACAAGCATTGCCAAGGGGGCTCAATTGTGAGTGATTGCCTAGTCTACACTGGAGACAAGTATTTCGGACTCATGACAACAGAGGCCCTGGCCACCAGGTTGGCAGTTGTATTGGCCTACCTGATTTCCGGCTTTTCCTGGGCACTGACAAGCGACTGAATTCCTGACCAACCACCACCCAGTTGCAGCTTACCCTGGCCCACCTTCCTCACATGATCTGCTGCCCTTCAGGCCTTGGGTATGTGTGAGTGATGCTCTGAAGTGCCAACACTAACCAGCAGGCCCTTGTGCAGCCATGGACTTCCATGTCGGCCGGCAGGAGGCCGCACTACTGTGAACTTGGGCTACAGTGGGGCAGGTCTGGCAGATGAAGCTGATCTTGGCCTTCACTTGGTGCAACTGCCTGAGGATGTGCCAGAGAGGCACCAGATCACTTGTGTGGAGTGTTCCACAGTCCATGGAACACATTGAGTGGACTATGGAAAGTGGGAGGCTTTCTCTGAGTGCCCCGGTTGTCAGGTACAGACACTGCGCAAACAATGTGGCGGATGAGCCACAACAACAACAGGCTCCTGCCCCCCCCGACGCTCCCAGGGCCATGCTCTCATGTCTCACTGTTGGCACGGCCCCCTTAAAGTGCCCTCGGGCTGTGCTACAAAGTCGCACATGGTTTGGCAGATTGAACAATTACTTTCACGCCACAATGAGATCGCGCCTCCTGCACTTTGGGGGTGAGGAGATTCACCAGTTATTTGAGACACTGCTGGGAAAAGGGGGTGCCCACGACTTTGATGAGGCGGTGATGTTGAGCAGATTAATCTATAACCTGCTGGTGCAGGGCTCACCACTTCGCCACGGGTTCTTTATCAAATAAGGAGGAATCAACAGTGGACCGAAGTACAAACCATAGGTAAATTATTAAGCATTCAGAATGGGTCTTCATCCAATGAGCACCATGGAGTTCTCAAGGAAGGGAGCACACTGAACAATGGTTACATGGGTTTATATAGGGAAAATCACAGACTAGGAACGCTCAGAGGTAAATAGAGCTTTGGGAAGAACACACAAATGAGACCATCGGTAAGAATCAACAATCTAGGTGCCTTGTGTAACTGTCGCGTCTTGAAGTTGCATAACAATATAGGCTTATCGGAACAAACTTTGTCTAAGGCTTTATCATTGTTTAAAATACACACAAAACCCACAGTGTAGACATCAGCTGTTCTTTTGTGCTGACTTTGCATGTTTACGCAGCCTACAATGTCTCAACTTAGATTTGTGACCAAATGTTTATGCAAGTGTGGTGTCAAGGATAGAGTCAGGCTGAAAACAGGTCAAAGGTGGGCATGAATGAAGCACAGCTAAATTAGAAAACAAGAGATTCAGATTTTAAGGTTTCACAGTGACAGCCCTCATTGCATATTGTTACCTCCAGCTCAACCTGGATTTTAAGAGATTCAAATTGCGCTAAGCATGCCTGTTGGAGAATGAGAACAAAAACTCTTTCCATGCCCAGCTGAGGACCCTTGTCAGCACAGTTCGAGGCTAGATCATCCAAGGTTGCCACTCCTCCATGTTGAGGTGGCAGATACTCCGCCAACCAAGCAAGATGCTGAATGCCATTCTCATTCTGGTGCATTTGCACAAACTCTTGAACAGCAGGACCAAGGAGATGGAGTTGGTCCCTCCCAAAGGCTCCGGATCAGCCAGAGTGGGCGAGATGGTCCTTTTCCCAGTTAAGGAGCAGAGGTTGGACGCAGTCTAAAGAAGTTCATGTTAGACAGCCATGTAAGATTTATTTTTTTAAAGAAAGCATCTTGGTTTTTGCCAGTCCTCAAACTAAATACATATGAGATTGCTAACTGATAATCTACAATATAGTACAAGCATCCCATCGAGCACCAGGAGAGAATTCAGCTGTCCTAGACAAGTAATACAAGAACCACATGTGCATCACCCAATAGATTAATTCCAAGCTCCTAAAATGTTTTTTGCACGTTTCCCCTATCACACATGAAATAATTGAAAATCACATTCACCTGAATAGGGAGATGGTGATGAGTACTTCGCTCCCCCACTACCATCCCCATTCCCATATTTATAAGTAAACTCATAAGCTCCATGTTGCATACATCAACGGTGATTAATTACTGTACAGCCCTTTGAATTGAGGCATGAAATAAAATATCAAAATTTGAATTTAACAGCAACAACACACTTAGACCATCCTCTGCCCCTTCCCCTTGGCTTCCTCCTCAGCTACGCTTACCTCCAGATATTAAAGATGAAATAAAAAATAGGCCATTCTTCCATCTGTCTTCACAATTCTACTCTCTAACTCCTTGTTCCAAACATGCTAGAAGTGTACATAAAAGAAAATTGTGTGTTAGTGCAGAAACAGTCTTGGCACATAGAGGACAATATGGCATTCTGGACACCGGTTAACAGGTATGCACAGCAAATTGAAAATCAAACAGTGTGGCAGGGGAGGAAGAAGATAAGTTGCAAGCGAGGTTGTCATTGGAAAGAAAACTGTATTCTTCCGTTGTAGGACCCACGAGCATGGACACGTCTGGATGCTTCCACTAACACAGCAGACTGCATGAGCAGAGCTGACGTTCCTGGAACCATTCAGCTGGTTCCAAAGAAAATGGAACACTCATCAAAGATACACAAGTAAAGGTACCATTAAAGGTACAATGTATTACAAATACTGTAATAGCATACCACATCACCCTTCCCCCATAAAAACAAAAACAAAGAAAGAAACATTAATACATAACATAATTCTTGTACTTGCATGGCATTCTTATAGCTCTAGAACTACGGATTGATCCAATCCCTCGGCAATTGGATAAAAGAGAAGCAGACGATGAACTGGGTGCATCATGGCTATGTTGGATAACAGAAACATGTGACGTTAGATCTGCAGACAACATTGAATCAAAATCATAATTAGTAGTACAAGTTTGATTGTAAATTTCAGCTTGAATTCTAGAAATAGGAATAAGACTGTTCTTATTCCACCAACCCCTCCCTTGAAGAAGAACAGTAGCTGCACCAGCTTTAATAACCTTAAGAGGAGGAGTGTATTGAGACTCGCCTTTAACCACTTTTGAGGTTTCTTTATTAGAACAAAATCCTTTTCTTCAATAACAATAGGACGAGTTCTATATTTATTATCATACCAAGTTTTTTGTTTCTTCTGCTTATTTAAAACTCTTTGACTAATTTCAGCTAAAGAAAACTTAGGTTGACTAGCTTCTGGACCAGAAATTAAACTGAGCCATCCAGGAATAAGCTTAGATTTAGCTTCTCTGCCTCGCAAACATGCGAAAGGTGTCACACCAGTAGTGGAATGGGGAGTAGTCAAGTAACTCCAAATTTTGTCTTCCAAAAACTCATATACATTCAACCTAGCAGAAAGAGCTGTTTGAATACCCTCTTTGAGAATACGGTTGGCTCTCTCAACCAAACCGTTGGAAGCGGGGCTGTAAAGAGCCACCTTCAAATGGGAAATGTCTAAACTGGTTATGAACTGGTTAATTTCCTTAGATAAGAAATGAGTGCCATTATCTGTAACCAAAGTTTGAGGACACCCTTCGATTAAAATATTTTTTTAAGAAAACTGATGACAGATTTGGTCTTGGGAGTATCAACAAAAAATAATATATCCATTTCGAGAAATAGTCAACCAAGACTATGAGAAATCTTTGTTCAGAAGGCAGTAAATGGAAAGGTCCAGAGAAATCCAAAGACACTTTAACCCAAGGTCCTGAAGGAACGGAACAGGATGAAGGGGCTAAACCGAAGAAACCCAATGTTTGTCAGAGACTAAACACTGGGGACACTTATCAACAAAAATAGAAACTATTTTGTCCATTCCAGGCCACCAGAAAAATTGTTTGAGTTTTTTCAGGTAGAAGAAATACCAAGATGGCCGCTGTGAGCTGTGCCAATAATGCGCTCACGCAACCCAGCAGGTGGAATAAAAAGACAACCATGCATACAAATTTGACCTGAACAAGAAATTTCAGTTGCTACACTGGCAAAACTACGAATTTCTTCAGAGGATAGTGTACCGGCGGGCCAACTTTGGTTATTAAACTTGATGAGTTTTTTGTAAATTTTCATCTTGAGCAGTTGCAGTAATCCATTCCTCCTCTTTTATCACTCCATCACAAGCTTGTAAGACATCAACCATGGGTATCACACACTCTTCATCACCACAAACATCAACCTAACATGAAATAGGCAATACGAGATAAGCAGTCAGCTGTAAAATTCTTTCCGCCTTGAATATATTTAACAGTCATGTGAAACTCTTGTAATTTGGAAAGAAGTCTAAGAAGGCATCAGGAAGCTTTGCCATGACCATTCCCACTCAACAAATACACTAAGGGTTTGTGATCAGTAAATAAATCAAAGGCTGTGCCCCAAATGTACGTCTTAAATTTGTCCACAGCCCAGACACAAGCAAGATCCTCACTCTCAATAGTACTATAATTAACTTTAGCTGGAATAAGGGTGTATGAGGCAAAAGCTACATTATTTTCATGACCATTAACCATTTGTTTGAAAACAGCTCCAATCCCTTTAATGCTAGCATCAACCGTAATAAAAGACTTTCCTTTAGGATTAAAAGATTGAAGTGCAAGAGCATTCGAAACTAAGGATTTAATCTCATTAAAAACCGCATTAGTTTGAGTTGTCCAAGTAAATTTAACTCCTTTTTTTAAAAGTGAACGTAATGGTTGAACCTATAGCGCATAGCTTGTGATGAGGCGTGCGTAATATTCACACAGCCCCAGAAAAGATCTTAAGGTATCTTTGTCCGAAGGAGGTGGAGCTGCTCTAATAGCATCAACACGGCAAGCTTTAGGTTTAGTTCCATCAGCTGAAATCTTGTGGCGTAAATACTCAACCTGTTGCACAAAAAGTTTGCATTTATTCATTTTGACAGTCATACCATATTTACTTAAAAGTTCAAAAATTCTATTAAGTACAATTATGTGTACCTCCACAGTTTTAGTAAAGACTAAAATATCGTCCTGAAAAGCTTGAACGTGTGGTACCTCACTAAAAATAGAATCCATCATTCTTTGAAAAACGCTTGCAGCGGAGGCAAGCCCAAAAGGAAGTCTTAGATATTTAAAAGCCCCAAATGGAGTCACAAAGGTGATTAGAGTTTGAGACTCTGGACTTAGCAGAACCTGATGATAGGCGGAGTGTAGATCAATTGTTGAGAAAAATGTAGCCTTATTTATGTTAGCCATCATTTCTTGGATGTGATAGAGGGGATGACAGTCCACAACAATGTTCTGATTGAGGGATCTCAAATCCACACAGAGTCTCAAATCCCCGGAACATTTTCTAGACAAAATGATTGGAGAAACCCATTCAGATTATTCAATTCTAGAGATAACACCTTGAGCAAGCAGTTCGTCTAGCAACGTTTTCAAACCTTCTCTTGCACTTAAAGGTACAGGACGTACTTTGTGAATAATAAGCATAGCGGCTTTTTTAAGTTTAATGGTATGCTCAAAACCCTTGACATTACCAATTGAGTCTGAGAAAACAGTAGGAAGCAAGAGATTGCAAGGCTGATTAATGGTTTTCAATAGCTAAAACAGGCATGTCACCAAGGACAATGGGTTCCTCATGACCAGGACGTAAATAAATACCCAACCTGGCTAAGTCCATCCACCCAACAATATCTCTCCCCTTGATAGCAACATAAACCTTGGTTACGGTTTGATGACCCAAAATTTCAAGTGCAGCCTCAAAGTAACCTAATTAGTTAATATCTTGCTCCCCAAAGGCCTTAGGGCAAATGTCAGCAGTTTTGAGAACAGTATCAGCTGGCCAGTATTTATAAAATGTAATATCTGCTAAAATAGTAACAGCCATCATATACAAAATTATTCTGTCCACCAAGGCTTGACAAAAGGGGCCTTTGACACCTTTGACAACATCTTTACAAGGGGCATCGATAGTGAGCTTCACATTAGAATATTTTTCATTACATTCATTCAACATTTCTGAAGTAGAAACATCAACATAATTAATTTTGGGTTTGTTAGAATTGTTTGGTACGCTTCTAAAAACACCTTGGAAGTGCCCAATTTTGCGACAATGTACACATCTTTTGCTTAAGGCTGGACAAGTAGGATAATTGCCCAAATGTTTTTTTGACCCACACTTGTAGCAAACTCCCCTTATTTGCTTAAATACTTTAGTAATAGCTGCTACAACAGGTTCTTCAACAACTACATTGACAGGGGGTGAATGAAGCGGACTGGTATGTGTGGACACTTGAGAATTCATAACTTGGGATGTTACAATTAACCTCTCTATGCTTCTGGCAACATCAATTGTTTCATTGAGAGCTGGGTTCTTGCAAGTGAGTAATCTCTCTTGTACTTTCTTGGAGAAACAGTTAAAAACAAACTGGTCTCTTATGTAAATGTCAACGTTATTTTCAAAGTCGCATTTTGAAGCTAGAACACGTAAAGTGGCAATGTACTCTTCAACAGTCTCATCTGACGCTTGCTTGCACATGGAGAAATTGTGTCTCTCCAATAAAACACTTGTTTAATCTGTGTTTCTGTTTTTGCATTCTCTCTTTTGCCTCAATGTACACATTCCATGTTGTGCCCTCTCCAGACGGTCCCGGAACCATGGGGAAGTTGTCAAATACCCTCTGACCTGCCAGTCCTAAATGATTAAACAGAAGATCTGGTTTACTAGTAGGCGAATAATCTATTGCATCAATGGCTGTAATGTAATTTTCAAAGATCCTCAACCAATCCTTCCATTTAATATCAGGTCTTCCAGGTTTTTCTAGTAAAGGAGGAGGTTGCACTGCCCCTTGGACCGAGGCCATAGAGTCTTGAAAAAATGAAACACACCAAAGGCAAAACCCAAATTTACATGGAATTAGAAAAGAAAGTCTCACCTGGGCAAATTAAACAGCCACCACAAAGATAAAATAAAGGTTGCAACGATCAGAGAGCAGGATTGTAATGAGAACAGCTGTGGAGCACAAACTGAAGGAAACAAAGATGGCCAACGTATAACACATACGTGATGAGATCAAAGCGCACACGCACACCAGCATCAGAACACAGCGTTTCTGCTTCCAAGTTATCAGAATGTGTCACAGTGAACGCAGGAGGCAATTTGGATAAGGGCAAGTGGCAGGATGCAAATTTGAAAAATGCCGGTGGAGGTGAGGGCAAGTGCCGAAGTCAAGCTAGAGCAATTGTAAGGCATGTAGTAAATTGCACTTACATTAGAAATAAGCCAATCTGGTGTTGCGCTCCACGAAGAAAATGATTTCTGGAGAAGTCGGTGGATCAACATTTTGAAATCTCAGCAAGTAGATAAGAGGGTTTACGGGTAAAATCCAACCTCTAATTTTTTTTCTCTACCCCACTCTTGGTACCAAAATGTGGCAGGGGAGAAAGAAGATAAGTTGCAAGCGAGGTTGTTGTTGGAAAGAAAACTTTACTCTTCCGTTGTAGGACCCACGACCATGGACACATCTGGATGCTTCCATGGACACAGCAGACTGCGTGAGCAGAGCTGACGTTCCTAGAACCATTCAGCCGGTTCCAAAGAACATGGAACACACATCAAAGATACACAAGTAAAGGTACAATTAAAGGTACAATGTATTACAAATACTGTAATAGCATACCACAAACAGCTGCTCGCTTAAGCAGCTATTCTATTCAGAGATGTCCCTACTTTCCTTTGAAACTTGGGTACTGTTAGAAGGGCCTACTCCTATGACCAGAGAGAGAGCATTAGAACATAATGGGATAGTTGAACTTATGGAACAAAGGAGCAGCACCACCAATAGACTGCTGAATAATGAAGAGGTGCTTACATAAACCATGCTCCATGGAAGAAAGGGGAAATCTTTGGGGTATATTAAACAGCCAAGCCTTTTTAACCAGTGTGGCTGTCCAAGCAATCCTTTCGTAAAGCTGAATACGAGTGAGTTGCCATAGTCAAGTTAAGACCCAACTAGAGCTATGACCACTGCATTCCTGGCAGATGTAAAGAGGCAGAGGAGAATTCTAGTTAGCATTTTAACTTTAAAGAAAGAAGGCGAACAATACTGCGATGATTAAAAACCAAGGGAGGGGTGTGCTTGCAGCCTCAAGCATAAATTCTTCATTGCTTCAAAGAGATGTCTCAGGTCTTCAATTTTCTGTAAATTAACTCCTTAAACATGTAACACCACTCCACACACCCTGATCTCTCCAAATGATATATTTTTTTTTAAATCTAGAGAAAACAAATTCTGTCTGACATATATATAATTAACTTAGCAAATATGGCAGCCTTCACTTTTTTCCTATTTAGTTTGTGTCATGTCAATGATGTATCGTAATACCTAGTGTGTCCATTTTCAGGTAACTTGTAGCGTTTTGCAGCAGGCACAACTTCCAAGGGCCGAGAACTGGAATTGGCACCACAAGGCAGGTCAGAACTCCCAGCAGTGGAGTTCAGGGATGCTGCAGGTGAAGTCTTTGTGTCCCTGAGACTTTCTTAACAGGAGGCAATCTCTACTTCAAGCCCTCAGAGAATCTTCTTAAGCAGGATACAGCAAAGTAAAAGTCCAGTCCTTTCCATTGCCTACAGACAGAAGCAGCAACTGCAGGCCAACCCAGCCAAGCAACACACAGCAAATGGGCCGTACTCTTCCTGACAGCTCTTCAGCTCTTCTTCTTGGCAGGGTCCTCTTTGTCCAGAAGTGTTCTAAAAGTCTGGGGTTTTAGGTCCAGTAATTAGACCCCTTTTGGCCTGTGAAGTTGGCAAACTTCAAAGAAAGTCTTTGTTGTTCACAAGTTCATGCCTTGCCCAGCCTTGGCGCCAGACACACTCTAGGGGGTTGGAGACAGCATTGTGAAAGGAAAGGCACAGCCATATTCAGTTGTTAGTGATATCTCCTCTCACCACTCCAGCCTAGGAAGACCCATCATCCTGGTGATGGTTCATCAGGATATGCAGGACACACCTCAGCTCCCTTTGTGAGACTGTCTAAAGTGAATGCACAGACAGGGCCCTGTCAATCTAAACCAAACATTGATTCCACAGGCAGGCAGAGGCACAGATTGGTTACACATGAAAATGCTCACTTTTTAAAAGTGGCATTTTCAAACACGCAGATTTTAAACCAATTTCACTAAAAGATGTATTTTAAAATTCTGAGCCCAAACTTCAAATCTCGATCTCTTCCCGAATGAAAGTTAAACAAGTACGATTTTACAAGTCAGCTCCATAGCCTATGGGAGCGACTGGCCTTGAAATAGTCAAAAACTAAATTGGCAGTATTTCACTATCAGGACATGTAAAACACACCAGCATATGTTATACCTTTCACATGCACTGCACCCTGCCCATGGGGGTACCTTGAGCCTACCTAAGAGGTGCCTTACATGTATAAAAAGGGAAAGTAAGGACCTGGCAAGTGGGTGCACTTGCCGCATTGACATGACAGTTTAAAATTGCTCTCACAGACACTGCCTTGTGCAGGCCTTAGACAAGTTAACTCATGTGGGTGGCACAACCAGAGCTGCAGGCCCACTAGTAGCATTTGATTTCCAGGCCCGCACACACAGTGCACTTTACTAGAGACTTACCAGTAAATCAAATATGCCAATCATGGATTTCCATTTAGAATCAAAATTTACACAAGGAGCATTTGCACTTTAGCACTGATCAGCAGTGGTAAAGTGCCCAGAGTGCCTAAACCAACAAAAGCAGCAAACCAGCAAAAGCAAGGTCCAGCATACAATAAAAAATACAGAAGGCAGAGGCCAAAAGATAGGGTAAACCACGCCAAGGATGTCAGGTCGAACACCCCTTCCATACCAGACAGCATATCAAATTATAGGGGGGTACCGTATATAAACAAGCCTGTTGGCTTTATCAAGAGTCATCTTATTGAGGCGCGCGGCAGTGGCGGTGCAAGATGGCCGCCACTTGAAGAGCTCCGATGACTTGAGCTCCATGCATCGACGGAAGGACCGTCTACACACAGCGCCCCCTCACCGCAACTACTGCATAAATAGTCGGAGGTGTTCGGGAGCATGCTGGCAAGTTTTCCGACCCTGTAAGGATCTATTTGTCTTTTTATCGGCCCCGTTCTTTACCGCCTCATAGCGGCCGCCATTTTAAGCTCTCCCCGGCAGCATTACAATCGCTACGATGTTGCTTTCCCCTCAAGGGCTATGATACCTCCTCTTTTCTTCACACATGTCCAGGTTTTGCTCTCTGTTAGCAGGTCTCCGAACTTTTGGCCCATAATTTGTCATGTGGAGCAAATGCATCTCTAAATAGGTGAATGCCCCTTTCATAGCATTCCTTACTAGGCATTTATATTAACTGAGCGGCACCATACCTCCTTTTTTTGTGAAGCTGCGCCACGAGATTAACCGCTCACTTTTCTTTCAGTGAGTTTGGACTGTACATTATCGCTGCAGCCTGTTTGATTTTTATCTCTTTTTATTGGCACTACTTCACTGCTCTTTTCTTTTATTACTCCTCATCATACCACCAACGCTGTTTATTTTGGCTGTTATTTTTACCGTTTGCATAATTGACGGCTCCTCACACTCCTGATCTTTCCTCAATATGTATTCCCACCATCCAAATAAACTTCAAGGAGCTTCTTCTGGTGTTCGTAAAGACGCAGCTGCGGGTCCTGGTAAACGCTCCAAGAAGGACCCTCGTTACAACTTTTTTATATTCATCTCTCTCTCCTCGTTTTTTGCCACACCAAGCGATGTTATATACTTTCCTTCTTTTTTGCTACTCTCCTTTACATACTCCCTTCCCTTTTACATACCTGTATCCTCTTTTGTTTCTTATACTTTCTTTTATTGCTAATTTTCATATCTTTATTATTAACTTTTCTTCACCTATATTCTTTAATGATTGTTTATCTATTTATGAACTCTGCTTATGAAAGGTCTCTGCGTTATTTCATGGAATGTAAAAGGTATGCGTAATCCTGTTAAGAAGCAGAGAGTGTTGTCCCACCTTGCTAAATTGAAATATCATATTGCCTTGTTACAAGAATCACACCTCAGGTTACAGGTTTGCAGTCATTACGTAAACAATGGGTTGGTGAAATTTCTTGTTCCCCAGCTGTAAGCAATAAGAATGGTGTTGTTATTTTATTCCACAAATCATTGACTGTTCATATACAAAACGAATCTAAAGACACAAATGGTAGATGGTTCCTCTTAGATGTTACAATTAATAATACCCCAATGTCTTTTTGTAATGTATACGGCCCGAATGGAACGGATTCTTCCTTTTGGTCTGATTTTTCCACTCTCCTCTCCTCACACGCTGCTGCCAACTTGATAGTGGGTGGAGATTGTAACCAACTCATGGATCCCTTCCTCGATCGAAAGTCTCAAATCAAATATATCCCCAACAAGATGCAAAAAACGTTCCATAAGGCAAATACTGCAAGAGGATTGGTTGATGCATGGAGAACGTCTCACCCAGATATTTTAGAATTTTCCTTTTTCTCTCCTGCACATAGATCTTACTCCTGCATATATTATATTTTCCTCTCACAACATACCCTGCAATTCATGAATAATATTGAGATTGGTTCCATTCTCATCTCTGATCACGCTCCTGTCATTTTAGACATTGATTACCCTTCTCCTACACCCTCATCTTGGCACTGGCGCTTTAACAATTCTCTTCTTTTAGACACTAATTTTTCGGAAGTTTTTGCTCTTTGCTCAAGAATTCTTTCTTCATAATCTCTCTTCCATTTCTCAATTTTACTTAATCTGGGACGCCTTCAAGGCCTCTGCAAGAGGTTTTATAATTGACTTCGTATCCCGTAAAAAGAAAAAGGCCCTCTCGGAGTCTACATCTCTTCTTCAACAAATTAAGATGTTGGAACATCAATATTTTTCTACTAATTGCCCTGATACACTATCCACTCTTATTAAAGTTAAAATGGAATATAACAAGCAGTCTTGGGATTCTGCCTGCAATAATCTTCTTAGATTCAATGCAAAAATGTACGGTGGACGTAACAAAGCCGGTAGATCCTTGGCCAATTACCTCAAGATTAAAAAACAAAAATCTAAAATTGTTGCTATTAAGGATCCCTTTGGAGTTCTACATCTCTCAGATACTAAAATTCTCAATTGCTTTACAGATTTCTATACCTCTCTTTACACCCCAGAATCCTCCCCCCCAACTGATCTTATTGATTCCTTTTTTAAAACTATCCCTAAATCTCCGGAGAATCAGGTTGACCTTTCTTCCTTGAACGAGCCCATCACTGAACAAGAAATTATTAATGCTCTCTCCCTTTTACCCAAAGGTAAGACTCCGGGTCCTGATGGCTTTACCGTTCGTTTTTTCCTTCACTTCAAAGCACTATTGACCCCTCACCTCCTCTCATTAATTCACCACTTCCTTATCACTGGCTCATCACATGGTTCCTTTACGCAGGCTATGCTCTGCCTGATACCTAAAAAAGATAAAGATGCATCCTTTTGTAAACATTATAGGCCCATCTCTTTGATTAAAACAGACTGTAAAATATTTGCCAAATTGCTCGCCCTACGTATTAATAAAGTTATCCCAGACGTTGTTAATATATACCAATCCGGATTTGTCAAAGGTCGTTCTATCACAGACAATTCACTTGCCTTTCTTAATATCATCCATCTGGCTTCTAAATTTGACTCTCCTTTAGCCGCCATGACATTAGATGCTGAAAAAGCATTTGATAGGGTCAACTGGGAGTTCATTTTCAGTGCCCTTAAATGGCATGGCTTTGGCCCCCCTATCCTTCAATATATTCAATTATTATACTCATCTCCGACAACTTCCATTTGGGTAAATGGTTGTCAGTCGCGTTATTTCCCTCTTCTTAGAGGGACTAGACAGGGATGCCCCCTTTCTCACCTTCTCTTTATCCTTGCTTTGGAGCCCTTCCTAGAAACAATTAGACGTTCTTCGCAATATACAGGTTTTCATTTCCATTCACTTGATATTAAGTACACGCATATGCGGATGACATTCTTTTATACATTATTAGACTCCCCAAAGTGCTGGTCTTGTCCTCATACTAACAGTGATTTCCTACATATGTTTTTCCATTGTCCTCTAGTTAAATCTCTCTGGTCTCATGTTTGGTTAAAACTGAATGATATTTTATCGACTGATGTTCCTTTTGAGATTTCTCATGTATTTTTCGGTAGCTGCTCCTCAGTTTGGGATGTTCATAGTACTGTGGGTAAGTTTATCGATCTATTTTTTGCTATTACTCTTCTAGTTATTACTACAAACTGGAAGGACACTTCAAAAATTTCATTTCAAGCTTGGTGGAATTTACTTTGTCATCATCACAGACTGGATCGAGCTTTTGCTAATTCTACTACTTTGTTGATCAAAAAAGACTTGCTGTGGCTGCCTTTAACTTTTTTTCTTTCCAGGTTAAGCTTGTGTATGCATTCTAATGTATTAGTTATTGTTTTTTCTTTTTACTCTCCTTGCTTCCTGTTTTCACCCATTGTTATATAACTGTCTTTCTTCTGGTTTTAGACCCCTCTCTTTTCTCGCTCTATCTTCTCACTCTTTTTCCCTTTTTTTCTTTTGGTCTTTTCCTTCCCCCCTTCTCATTTAAATTTTCTAAAAATGCATTTGATTTTGTATAGTTCTCTCAACGGAGGTATGATTCATATTTTACCCTATTGTTAAATTTATTTCAATAACGACACTCCTCTTTATTTTCTATGTACTGATGTTTTACTCTGTTTATCACCTTAATAAAGCTTTCTAAACTTAAAAAAAGTCATCTTCTCATATTGGATAAGTCAATTGGCTTTATCAAATGCTAATATTTTGAAATAGCAACAAACTACATGGTTAAAAACCCTTTTATTAATAATAACCATGTGTAAATACATTAATAATTGTTAATGAAACATTTCAATTTTGCTCAGCAATCATAGTCAACATGAATAGTTGATGAAGCATTAAATATAAACATAACATCTGGCCTCCAGAACCTTGTCCTACCAATTGAGCCAATTGGTACACCCGGAGCTCAGCACGTCAAAATGCAGGTGCAAGCAATTGGGAAGAAATTGGCGCTCCAGCAGGAACCACACTGACCAAGCCACCTTCAAATCCTCCCTCAACAACTAACACTGCCACCTCAAAGCCACGAAAAAAGAGACCCTGACTCGCTGGGTAGAGACCAGTGCCAAACAAGCCAGGGAACTCTTCACCATCGTCTGAGATTTCACCTGCCTGCCAGCCACCGAAAACTTGTTCCCCTCCTCACAGCAACTCTGTGAAGCCATTTCCGATCACTTCCACAAAAACATAGCAACCATCTACAAAAGCATTGATCACCAACTTACTGATCTCCTCAACATCCCAATAATGAATACCGCCGACTACCCACTAACCACATGGGAACAACTCAGCATACCAAACAACTACTATAATGAATTCCATCCACTCGGGAGCACCCACCTACCCATGTCCCCACCGACTTTTTAAACTCATAAGAGATGAGATCAGCCACCGGTTCACCAACATCCTCAACACCTCCATCACCACAGCCACCTTTTCTGAAGCCTGGAAACATGCAGAGGTTAGACCACTTCTCAAGAAACCCTCAGGAGACTCAAGCGTGCTCCAGAACTACCATCCCATCTCACTGCTCCCATTTCCGCCACAGTCCTGGAGAAGGCCATAAATTTCCAACTCACCGAACATCTGGAAAGAAACAGCCTGCTATACCTCTCTCAATCAGGTTTCAAAGCCAATCACAGCACTGAGACAGCCCTCATTGCTGCAACAGATGACATCTGCATCCTGCTCAATAGAGGAGAATCAGCTGCCCTGATCCTGCTGGACCTCTCCACAGCCTTTGACACTATCTACCATGACACACCCATCGATTGACTGTGTCGGATCGTAATTATAGACAACACTCTCAGGTGCATGGTATCCTTTCTCACGGGTCACACCCACAGAACCCGTTCCTCCCCCTTCACCCTACAACCTAAGCACACCATCTGCGGTGTCCCTCAAGGCTCATTACTCAGCCCAACCCTATTCAACATCTACATGACACCACTCGCAGTCGTCGTCAGATCTCATGACATCCACATCATCTCCTAAGCTGACGATACCTAACTTGTCCTCTCGCTCTCAGCGGACCCGGCCTCAATGAAAACCAACTTCCACAGCTGTTTGAAGAACGAGTTAGCCTGGATGAAATACCTGAAGCTCAACAAGTACAAAACTGAAGTCCTGACCTTCATCAGACACACTGCACTCTGGAACGACTCCTGGGGGTCAACAGAACTCGGACCCACCCCCACTCCGAAAGAGTATGCCTGTAACCTCGGCATCATTCTGGACAGCGAACTCTCCATGAAACGTCAGGTCAACATCGTCTCCTCAGCCTGCCTCCACACTCTCTGCATGCTCCGCAAAGTCTTCAAGTGGCTCCCCTTCAGCATCAGGAAAACTGTGACATATTCACCTATCATCAGCTGGCTGGCCTACGGCAAAGCACTCTATGCATGCGCCACCACTGAACTCATGAAAAGACTCCAGACAGCAGCCAGACTGATCCTCAACCTACCCAAGAGGACCCACATCACCCAGCACCTGAAGGACCTCCACTTATTCCCTATCCAGAAGATATGTTAATTCAAGCTTTTGACCCAAGCCTACAAAGCCCTCCTCGACTGAGGACTCACCTTTATGAAACACTGTCTGAATTTCCACCGACCTCCCATGAACTCCACTCCGCTCACCTCATCCTCGCACAGATACCGTGCATTTGCCTCTGCCGCTCCGAAGGATGCTCCTTCTCCCACCTCGCCACCAAAGTCTAGAACACTCTCCCCCTCCACCTTTGGACTACACCCTCGTTGACCCAATTCAGGAAAGGACTCAGGATCTGGCTCTTTGACTAAGACCCGTGGCACAGCACCTAGATACTCTCTCAGGTGACAAGCCGCGATATATAAATACTGCTTGCTTGGTTGACTTCAAAGTGGGCAACTGCTATAAATATTGGACCCTAAGATCCAACTCTTCAGTACACATCTGAACATGTGGAAGACTCAGGGGAAGGACTGCTCTGCTGCTATAAGGACAGCCACTCTGCTGCCCTGCTACCCTTCTGCCCTCCTTCCTGAGTGAGAAGGACTGGACTTGCATCTTGAACCCAGGACCGCCAGAGTGACTCCAAGGCCTAGTTGGCTGGCCACCTAATCAGAAGCCTGAGGGACAGAACAGGCTTCCTCCATCTGCGACCCGGCACCTGGACGCTGCCAGCTGTATTTCCTGCCCTCTCAAGTGGTGCCACCCCATTCCTGGACCCTTGAAAGTGAACCTGATGGTGCTTTGCCAGCTCAACTGTGGTACCAGCAGAACTGACACATCAGAGCAGCTGCTCGACACATTGCCTAACCAAAACTCTATATTGCAGCCACTGCATGACACATCACCTTTCCAAAGTCTACATCAGACCGCTGCGAGAGCCCATTCTCTTTGCAGGACTTTACATCACCGCTCACAGGCCTCCAGGAACCGCTGATGTGTGATGCATCCTCGACGCAGGACATCGCATTGCAAGCCCCTCCTATATGGCATCCTCGATGACCTTGCATTGCAGCTCTGCAGCTCCTAGGAACTGCCCCTGTGCAACGCATCCTCAACATAGGACTCTGCTACACTCAGCAGCCAGGATTTAAGGTACTTGGGATCAACGGGCCCAACTGGATCCCTGTAGCCAGCCCACGCTCCATCGCGATCAGTCTGAACTTGTGACTTTATCCCAGACCTGGGCGAACACATAACCACAGTTGGTGGTTTGTGCTTTTTGGTGCTATTTTCACTTAAATATTTACAATTGCATATCCTCAGTTCTACTGATTGGGTTTTTTGTCCTTTTGGTCTTAAAATATTTAATGTGTTTTACTCTATTTTTCTGAATTGGTGTGGGGTTGTTATTGTGTTGTGTTTAACTTTATTACTATTTGAAGAGCTGAATAAATACTTTACACATTGCCTCTAAGTTAAGCCTGACTGCTCTGCACTAAGCTACCAGAGGGTTGAGTGCAGATTAATTTAGGGTTTGCTTGTGACTTCACTCTAATAAAGAATTGTGGTTGCTACTTGAGTAGCGTTTCACCCCAAACAACCCATAACACAATTTCATACATGTACAATAAAGGACAAATGTCAACATGGTGAGAAGTGTGCTGCGTGAATAACCTGCAGCATTGTTTAATCGTTTACATTTTTTTTATATGTTATGCTATAACATATTTATTAAGAGGTCATCTGCACAGAAGGAGTTCAGCTGTGGCTGCTCAGCTAATTGTTTGAACCCCTACATCAAAATGGAAGTCAGTATCACTGCAAACGTTGAAGATCGCCGCCATGCAGGAGCTCCTTAAGAAGGCTCCTGGGTTGGGGATCTACAATCTGTAAATATCCCCGTATTACCCCAGCCATCAACAACATCACCCTGACGTGCTGCATATACATGCTCTTACCTAGAAGCTGGCTACTCCCATAGGCAGGATCGGAAAGTTCTTGCCACAGTGAGCTCCTTTCCTGCGGAGGAGGCGCTGAGGATCCCTCGTGATGGTCGACTGAAGGAGCCGAACTCGGTGACCTGCAGGACCTACCCCCTGCCGTTGGAAAGCTGCCTGCAGATAGAGAAGATGTTTCAGTTCACGTTCATTGGGAGATGACACATAGGAGCCGGCAGTTCCCGGACCTGGTCGCGGGCCTGCCCTTCACCCGACTTTTCTGCTGGAGCTGCCTGATGGGATTGGCTCAGTCATGAGGATTGGTGGTTGCAGGGTCCTGAATCATTGCTTGTGGAGCCCAGACAGCCCGGTGGATGCCACAAAGCTGTGGGTTCCACCAGAAGACTGCCTACTACCTGACATGGCTCTGAGGCCTCCCCTGCTGATCTCCATGAGACGGGGATGACAGCGGATGAAATCCGATTCCCTAATTCCTGGGACGGTCCTTCCCACTGATGGTTTCAGCCCAGACACACCCCCTGCTGGTCCCAGAGAGGAGGAGATGATTGGCAGCAAGACAGGGTCATGCTCTTGTGTTTGTTTTCTGCTGTCTCTGGTCTTGTTTGTCTCGTTCGCTATTTTGCTGTCCTGCACGAGGACCGGGGAGGCTGCCCTCCTTTCCTCTGACTCTCCCTGGTGAGGAGAACCACGGAGCACCCATGTTAAGTGGCGGGGCACTCATGTGCAGCACAGCACTCGTTTGGGAACTTTTCTAAATGGACATCTCCATGGCAGTGAGATGATTGTTATCACCAGGGGATTGTGGTTACAATTGGGGCTCCTCATTGTTTTTCACTGTACATGATAGGCTTTGAGGGGGGGAGAACTACAGAGTTTGACCACTACTCACCTACAATGTATGGTCTGACTGGCAACAGACTTTGGTGCACTCCCCTGCATATCGGACTACAGCAGGCTATCGGTGTCTGCTGCTGGGGCTCCCAGTGCCCTGGAACCCTCTCTAGCAAAATGGCATCCCTATAATCTCTTCATAGCCAAAACTAATCTTGACCTCTCACTTCAGGTCCCTAGAAAGGAGAGAAGGACTATAATTTCTCCTTTCAGGTTCCTAGAAAGGAAAGAAGGACTATGATTCCAGAACACTAGCTTTCGAGTAGGGGAGAGCGAATCAGAACCACATATCGCTTCCCAACATCCTCCAAACCATTCCCTTTCCAATCTCCGTCCCATTCGACAACTGGGGAATAGCCCCCAAACAACCTCCTTCTCAGAAAACAATGCTAAATGGTTTCAAAATTCCAGACGAAGTCGACATTCTCAATATTATAACATCGCTAAAACCCTCCACCCATTTCTCTGATTTTATGCCCGCTAAACTTACAAACAAACTAAAATCCTCCATTCTACAGCTCTGGACCAGGATTATTAATGCATCCCTAACTCAGGGCCTGATGCTGGACTGTCTAAAAATAGGACAGGTTACTCCTTTACTCAAAAATCCTACTGCAGAACAGTCTAACCTCAACAACTTCTAACCCATTACCAACGTCCATACACTATCACGGTCCTAGGAAAATGTGTGCACTTACAACTCTGTGACCATATTGATAAGTTCCATCTTCTAGACGATTGCCCATCTGGCTTCAGCACTAAATAACAGCGCTAAAACATATTGTTGTTGATGCCTTGAGACTGCTTGATCAAAATGAATCATGTCTCTTTATACTACTGGATCTATCCTCTGCTTTCAACACAGCAAAAATGACAGCATGATCAGCCTTCTGGAGGCAAGGATGGGGCTATCCGGATCCGTTGTAAGCTAGTTTGCATCATTCCTACACCCACAGATGTCAAAGGATAAATATCAAGCATACCCTCTCCGACACCACTCCCACCTATATGGGAGTACCTCAAGGATCCACACTCTCTCCTTTGCTATTCAATCTGTTTATGGAACACCTCATGGAAATTCTAAAGCACTGAAATATTTTTATGTATGCTGAAGACACTCAGCCATACTTGAAAATCTCAACCCCCGAAGATGTCAAGACTCTCAACCAACCCCTGATGCAAACCCGGCATTGGCTTACTCGCATCCACCTCATGTTCAAAGAACTCAAAAAATGGAATTCCTCCTGATCACCCCCACAACTGCTCTATCCCAATACAGGTATGGCTCAAACAACTGACAGCTCTTAACTGTTTCCGACCATCCTCGACTCCACGAGATCCCTTGGTGTAACTATGGACAAACATCTGAATATGCAAGATCATATCGGCACAACAACCAGGGGAGCCAACGATCAGCTAAGCATCCAAAAGAAAATTAAACCTCTGCATGGCAGTACAATCCCGTGTCATTTCCAGACTTTCGCAGACCTGCCCAAAACTAGGCTAGCACCATTAAAAGCTGTACTGAATTCAGCAGTTAGTCTCGGGATCCAGGAAGTTTGATCACATTAGTCCAGACCTAAAACTTTTAAACAGGCAAGCAAGGATCCAGCTGAAAATAGCCTGCACGACTCATAAGGCTCTGCACCACAACACTCCCACTTACCTGGCCAATAAACTGGAGCAGCCAAGGAGCAGTCTCTCCTTGAGAAGTGCCAATTCACTATTACTGAAACTGCAGAAGCTTTACAGAAAGACAACATACAACCGCTCATTCTCTGTCCTAGCACCTAGAATTTGAAACTCACTGACACCCACTATCAGAACCAATCCCTCGATTACTGCCTTCAAAATAGAAATGAAAAGATTTCTTATGATCAAATACCTCCATTAATAACGTTGCTGATCACAAGATGAATCTTTTGTTGACAATATTGGATTGTGCTTCAACGTACTAAACGTAAGCTCTACAGTTCTTGCTGCTCTCACTCATAACTATCTTTGCCATTTGCTCTGTATGCATAGCCTGTCTACAATTTGTTCAGTGCTCTGATGCCTGGATGAGTCACACCCACGCTCTATAAAACTCTTGAAATAAATAAAATAAAAGTTGACTAATAGGATCTGTACTTGACCCAGTGTAGTTGACAGGGCTCTATGTGGTACTCATGGTCAATGAAATTCTTTTGAGGAGGGATGAGAACTCCAAAGTCTTTATAAAGTTGCTTTCAAGTCCTGTTTTCACCAACGGAGAAGTGGAGATGTAGAGCATGGAATGTAAAAGCTAGGATCATTATATTGGGTCTGAACGAATGTGCTCTAGAATGTGTCTCTAATTTTTCATATTTTCCAACAAAAGCGTTCAGTGGTCTTTAAAACGTATCACTTTTTGGTCAATGTTTCAGTCCCTTTGTGCCTTAGGATACACCATTTGATGCTAAATAAATGACTAGGGCAATACAATTATACCCAAATTTTCTTTGAAAAGTCTGACCACTACTCCGCCAGTCCTCAACTTGCCTTTTCAAGAGCCGGTATCTTTTTATCTGTGAACTCCTCTGGTGCCAAACGGATCAAGTTGAAACTGGTCAACTGGAATTTACAGGCAACAGAAAGACTGACTCCAATCTTATCAAAATAAAACCGCACCAGCGCAAACCTTTTAGATTTTGTGGTCTGTGTAGTATTTTCAGAGCACTCATTTCCTTACTTTTGTGCAGTTTTTCGCTCTGTGGAGTTTGGCAAAGGGGCAGTTTCAACTTCTGTTGCTTTGCAAATCCACTTTAGCAGATGATGAAATGGTTAAACAGGTACTTCATCTTACAGTTGCACATCATATTACATTTTATGCTTTCAGTCCATCAATGCGTCATCTCCATCATCCAATCATGTCACCTCTAATTTTATCATTCTGCAAGTTCTTTTCCAGGCCCTTTTCCCAGCGCTGAATTGCTATTAACGTTATTAATCGAACTTGATCGCATAAATTTTAAACATGTTTTGAAAACAGGGCTCTTTAGCCAGTCGGACAGATAACTTCGCACCCCTGAATTCCCTCTGAGGATCTCCTCTAACCAGCACCCCAGTATCCGCGCCTTGTCTAGGTTCATCGAAGCCCATATGATGATGCAGCGCTGCACACACTCTGTCATCATTTATTCATTGCTTTGTGCTGTTAGTAGCACCCCAGGCAAGCAAATGTCAACTGAACTTTAATTAGGGCAAACTTCAAATAATAAATGTCAGCCCCCAGCAAAGTGCGGGAGGGATGCAGTGCAGGAATTCACTTGCATGTCCCTGTTAGAGCTTGTAACTGGAGAGCAGCAGTCCACGCGCAAGGAAGGATATTGATTTTATGTCTCGGACATATTAAAAAGGGTTTCACCAAAGCCAACACATTGAAGAAAGGCACACTGATCTGAAAGGACAGATAATTGGACACTCAACTATGCAATATTGGCATTAGAAGGATGAGAAATCCTCCCTGCTACTGGGGGGGCCAAAACATACCACCGACTGTCTGTAACTGTCTGTTGTAACTCGCATTGAGGGTTTCTTCCTTTGTATGTTTTTTCAAAACGTGTCCACTATCTGTAAGCATTCGGGTGATACAAGATTGCGTTATTGTTTTTACATAGTCCCCAATCTGCCTCAGCATCACTAAAACGAATTAGTCAAACTGCCAGTATAGCCGGCGTGACATCACACACCCTTAGACTGAAGGTGACATCGCCAAGGATGACCTTTGTCCTATCTTGAGTCCTCAACAGCGTCATGTCTGCTGCTGAGAGACTTAGGGGAGGGCAACGGGAGGGGGGTGCAGAAAGAAAAGAGAGTATTTAGATCCCTGCTTAATTTGTGTTCCACTCGCCTTGCGGGATCCTTGTTCGGTGAAGGCACTCACCTGCCTATAATTCAAAAAGACATTGCTTGGTCATTTCTGGGACAAAAGTCGTACTTTAATGGCACCGCTTCCACTACTCATCATAGGTAAACAGGCCTCTCCTGTGTTTTCTGCACAACTCACGCCACCTATCTACAGGTGTAACATAGGTGAGCAGATTGTGGTTCTGAGCACTTACGCCAGATAGGAAAAATACCTGCTTGAGATGCCAAACAGATGCATGTATTGTACTGTAGACAGGCCTGCGTCTGTTAATTTTCACTTATGTGTGCGGTAGTCGGGTTAAACGTCAAACTGAAAGTCAGAACAGCAAGGTGCTGTCTGCCAATGTGGCCAAGACTGTCTCACTGCTAAAGCGGACACTTGGCTAATAAACCTCGCGGTCAAACAGTGAAAGCTAGGGCGCGGGGCAAAATGTTGGATAAAGTGAAAACATGCATTTGAAGGAGAAAATATAGCCAACAGGCAATAACTCTAAAACAGTTTTGGAAAGTTACTGCATTTACTCCACCCCTTTACAGTTGCTGTGTAAACACTACCTGTCAAACAGTGAAAGCTAGGGCGCGGGGCAAAATGTTGGATAAAGTGAAAACATGCATTTGAAGGAGAAAATATAGCCAACAGGCAATAACTCTAAAACAGTTTTGGAAAGTTACTGCATTTACTCCACCCCTTTACAGTTGCTGTGTAAACACTACCTGTTACATGTAAGTCGGACATACTTGCATCCCCCACTTCTACCTACCTCCCTGGGCTTTTTAGGCCTGTCTAAGAGAAGCAGGTTTTGCTGCCTAATCAACCTCATGTAATCTTGAAAATGAATACATCAAATACTTCACACAGAGAGGGGCTGTGGGCGACCTCCTTCAGTCATTACTCTTTTGGAGTGTCATTGACACATTTTTTTATTTTTTATGTATTTAAGATTTGTATAGTGCGAACATGACCCAAGCGGGTATCAGAGCGCTTTACATACGGGTTGCGGAAGACATGGGTAGATAGCTGTGGGAGAAAAGTACACATTATTTCAGCACAGCCCACTGGACAACACACAACACAGGGCAGGACACATAACAGAGTGACTGGGTCAGTCCACACGACAGCACACATAACAGAGAGAGTGTAACAGAGTGAGTGTCTGGGTCAGTCCACACAACAGCACACATAACAGAGTGAGTGACTGGGGCAGCCTACAGGACACATAACAAAGTGAATGAGTGGGCCAGCCCACAGGACACCACATATAACTGACTGAGTGAGTCAGCCCACTGGACAGCACACATAACAGAGTGATTGAGAGGCTGGGGCAGCTCACACGACAGCACACATAACAGAGTGAGTGACTGGGGCAGCCTACAGGACACATAAAGTGAATGAGTGGGTCAGTGTTGCAATTAAAGAAAGCTAGGTAGTCAATAGATGTGGTCCAAGATCTCAGCTTTATTCTTTAGATAGGATCCACAACAAGTTCAGATTAGGCCTTGATTAATATCCATTGATGCCCCACCAGGAGCAGCCTCCCTGCTGCTCAGCCCATCTCCAACTGATCTTTGCTTCCACTCAAACACACTCAACATTCCGATGACATCACACAGACTGAGCAGCAAGGCAAGGACAGCAACAGAGAGTAGATGCATTACAAACTTCCTAGATTACAACAGTCAGCCCACAGGACACCACATATAACTGAGTGAGTGGGTCAGCCCACTGGACAGCACACATAACAGAGTGATTGAGAGGCTGGGGCAGCACACATGCCATCACACATAACAGAGTGAGTGACTGGGTCTGTACACACAACAGCACACATAACAGAGTGAGTGACTGGGGCAGACTAGAAGACACATAACAGAGTGAGTGAGTGGGTTAGACCACAGGAAAGCACACATGACAGAGTGAGTGATTGAGTCAGTCCACGAGACAGCACACATGACAGAGTGAGAGTCTGGGTCAGTCCACACGACAGCACACATGACAGAGTGAGTGACTGGGTCAGCCCACAGGACAGCACACATGACAGCGTGAGTGACTGGGTCAGTCCATGCGACAGCACCGAGACAGAGTGAGTGACTGGGTCAGCCCACAGGACAGCACACATGACAGAGTGAGAGACTGGGCCAGTTCACGTGACAGCACACATGACAGAGTGAGAGACTGAGGCAGCCCACATGCACAGGACATCACACATAACACAGGACAGCGCACATGACATAGTGAGAGACTGGGTCAGCACTCTGCAGCCACTGGCTCACAGGCAATGTCAGTATCATTATGTATCGTCCCTCAGGACGGCCATTTGGGGGTTGCCTTGCCAGGTAGTGTGATTTGTGGCATAGTGCCTTCTTGCTGTCTGCCTCCACATCTGGAAGGAGCAGTCACAGACATGCAAGCATGCTCCCTCTGAGGGTACTTTACTGCTGCTCAATGAAATCCTGGAACTGCTAGTCACTGTAATCCTGGCTCCTGCTCTAACACACACTTATTTTTGTCAGCCTTATCTTGGCTTCTTTTCTGGACTAGCCATGCTCCATGGCCGGTAATTTGTTTTCAATGCTAATCTCCTGGCAGCCATCCTGCCAGGACCTTGATTGTTGCTTCAAACATGGTGGATCACTCTGTCCTCTTACATTCTTTGTCGACCTTTGGGGCTGATCCCTCAACACTAAATTTGTTTCCCTCTTATCTCTCTGGTCACTTAATCTCAGTTTCTAGGAAGGCCGCCCGTTCTTATTCCTTGCTGGCTCACATTGGGTCCTCTCATGTGTCTTTTCTGGGTCCTTTACTTTCTATAGCCCTAGTTCCTTTATCTTCTATTAATTCCTCCTTTGGTTTTGACTCTCACTGTATGCAGAGGATTAGCAAACTTACTTTTACTTTTCTACTTTACAAAAATTGTATCTACACGTTTATTTGATTTAGAAGATGTCTGTGCACTTTCTTAAATGTAATCACTAAACAGAGGTTATTTTTCTCCTGCTTTTGATTCAAGGTCTACTCCTCTTCCTATAATTTTTCAATATGGTCAGATCTCTTTCTCTCTTTGGGCACCACATTTTGGACAGTGTGGTTATCAAGTCTGTTCCTTTTACTTCTCACTTTCTTCAGTTGTCAAGATGTATCATTTCCACTTGTGTAGTCTATGCAAGATCAAACCATTTCTATCCGTTTCTCCTCTTAAGTATTTTCTTTAATTCGTGTTCTTTTAATAACTCAACCACTTTTCCTAACTTTATTTCGGTATTCCAAAATATCTACTTGGCCCTCGGAAGACCATTCGAAATTTATATGTTAATCTTTTATTTTCACTTTATCAGACTTGCGTTATTAGCTCTTAACCTGTTGCCTGAGCTCCTTCTCTCATTAAATTATCCCCCAGTCTTTTCATCTTGAAGAAGTTGCAGTGCTACCACCTCATCCAGTATAACCATTCTGTAACTGCGTATTGCAAGCCTGCTAAAATGGTTATCATTGTACTGCACTTTGGTTGGGTAAAAGCATTATAATAAATAAACAGTAATGATTTTCAAAAGGTTTTACAGTGGCAATGCATAGTCATTCGAGATCTTGATAGCATAGTGCCTGCCTGAATCTTGGTCAACACCCATAATTGTGCCAATCTTTAAAAAAGGTAACAGGGAGAGCCCGTCCTGTTACAGGCCCATTTCCCTGATAGATGTGTCCGTGAAAGTTCTTGGCAGAGTTATACTTAACCGTCTATTAGATTGGTCATAAGAACACAAGATCATAACGGACACACAATATGGTTTCAGGGCCGGCCGGTCTACAACGGACCAATTTCTCAACCTGTATCTCCTGACCGCCAAGTACACGATAGCGAGCCAAGAAACTGTGTACCTGGCGTTCATGGACCTCACAGCCGCATTCGATCGGGTAAACAGGAACAAACTGTGGGAACTTATGGAGGGACTGGGAGTGGATCAGGGCCTAGTAAATATTCTGAGATCCCTACACATGAACACCCATGCCCAGGTTAGGTACAACGAGGAGGGCAGTCTGACAGATCAGTTCCCCTGTACGAGAGGAGTTAGACAGGGCTGTATTTTAGCACCTTTTTTATTCACCCTCTATATTAACGGCTTAGAGAAAGCACTGGCTGGGCTGGGAGTGGACTCGCCTAAGATAGGCCACAGGGAGGTTCAGGTTCTGCTCTACGCAGATGATGCAGTACTTCTGGCCCCAACCCCGCATGGCCTACAAACTTTGTTAGACGGTTTTATCCACTTCATGGAGAGCCTGGATTTGTCAGCAAACCTAGCCAAATCCTACATAATGGAGGTAGGGAAGGCGCCCCAAAATAAATATAAATACATGAGTGGGGCACACTGTATTGAAGAAGTTCAGTCCTTCTCATACCTAAAGTTATTGGTTGACTCCAGGCTTAATTTGAGACCTTTGCTGGAGGGTAAATGTCGTTCACTAACCAGAAGCATGGGGGCAATTTTGAATCACGCACATAGGCTGGGCCGTTGGGCTCCTGACCAGATCCTGATTCTTTACAATTAAATATGTTTCGCCAAAGTTCTCTACGGCAGTGAGGTGGACACAAAGTCGCTCCATACTGAAGAGAATAAACTTTTAAGAAGACTGTTGAAAGTGCCACAAAGTACCCCGGGCTTCATTGTACATGAAGAGCTGGGTATTGCCCACATCGAGGACAGGATAAAAAGAAAACCGGTTAGCTGTTGGATTAAGATCTGGTCAAACCTAGAGGCGGCCCTGACAAGAGATATCATTCAGGACTGCCTGGCACGGGACAAAGGGATGAATATCCCATGGCTCAAATATATCAGAGATTCTCTTAAGGCCACGGGTCACCTGGAACTTTTTACTCACCCTACTAAAATCTTGGCAAAGGAGAAGACCATTGTTAAAGGGGAGTTTTTGAATTTACTGGGTTCTATCAGGGAAGACCAAGAGATAACAAAACCCGCAGTGAGAAGCCACATACTGACGAAATCCTGCCCGGGCATCGAACCTTACCTGTATCTCATCCACAGTGCCCAGGATAGGTTCCTTATGACACGCTTCAGGTTGAACTCCATACATCACAGCCTAGCGGTGCCTGCAGGTTTTACTAAAACGGTGGAGCAGAAGGGTCCCTACGGCTGCGATCTTCAATCTCCACAGGACACCCTTCACTTCGTGCTGTTATGCCCGTATTATATGCCCCCAAGGAAACATTTTTTACAAAGAGTTTTAAAAAAGGCTGGTTTTAGACAGGCTAAGGTAGCTTTACTGTACCTGAAACTTTATGCAGATATTTTAACATTGCACTGTATTGTAAACTTTCTAAGAGTAGCGATGCGCCTTAGGAACACAAGAGGGGATATCTTAACTATGTACTATGAATGGTTTTTTCCCTTTTCTATGATACTGGAGCACTTTAACAACCTTTGGCTGTTTACATAATGCATATGCACTTTATTGAATCTGACTCATTATCATCGGTAGGCCCCGCTTCCCCTATGTATTGCACATGCACTTTTAGTAAATTACATAATTTTAGACGTGCTTTCTGATCCACTGAGGAAGTCTGGGGGAAAATGGAGCGCTGTTTGTGCTGTAATGTTGTTTTAACCAGAATAACTGCCCGTTTTTTATATTGTAATGCTCGTCTCTTTTTATCTAATGGCTTGTACTGAATTTTTCATCTGTGTTTTTATGGCCGATTCGTCTGAAATAAAGATTCTTCTTCTAGTGCCTCACTACTATTATCACAGCTGATACTGTCTCCATTGCCATTCCAGCCATTTGAACCACCACCATTCTCTCCACCATTACCACAACCATCACCACTGTCACACTACTACCACTATTATTACCATTACCATCACCATTGCCACCAGTAACATCTACCACCAACAGCACTATTACCAGCACTACTAATAACATAAACACCATCATCAAGACTACACCACTATCATTACCACCATCAGCATTATCACTGCCATTACCACAAACACCACCATTACCAGCACCACTGTTAGAACCGGCGGTCTCTAGTTGGCAGAGGTATACACTTCTGACAAATAGGGACCAACCAACTCTAGTCAGGGCAAGGGGATTACACACTCAGATAACCCCTGCTACCCCCTTGGTAGCTTGGCAGAGCAGACAGGCTTATCTCAGAGGCAGTGTGTTAAGCATTTATGACCACATACAGTAATAAAGTGAATACACTACAGATGGACACGACACAGAAGTTATTATAAAAATAGGATTTTTATATAAGGCTTAGCACAAGACCAAATAACGACAAAAATATACCACAGTCTTAATAAATACTCTTTGGAAGGAAAGATAATAGTTCAAGTAAGGTTTCTTCTTGGCAAATAGTTCTTTAGCAAAGTATTCTTCTGAGCACAGTTCTTTGGCAACAATGTAACCCCCACAGGAGTCACACGACGTCGAGTCTACAAGATTCCCAAGGTTCGGCGTCGACCGCGAGGAGCGCTACGTCGAGCCTGGAGTCGCAACAGACCCCACAAGTACAGTACCTTGCGAAACGAAGAAAACGATGATCCACGGCGTCGAGATCGGCGTCGAGGTCGTGCCTCGGAGTCGGGTCAATCCGCAGCGGCGTCGAGGGATGTCGGGCCGGAGCAGCACTCACGGCGTCGAGAAGGGCGTCGAGTCGATGCGATCAGCAGCGGCGTCGGGACGGGGTTGCTTGGAGGTAGAGCCGATACTCACTCCTCACTGGCGTTGATACCGGCGTCGAGACGGGGTCACTTGGAGCCGGGGCCGATACCCACTGCTCACTGGCGTTGCTGCTGGCGTCGATCGGGCCCGGCGGCGTCGAGACTGCAGATTTTCCCTTGTGTACTGGAAACAACACTTTCCAGCAATTCAGCAAATGGTGAAGTCCTTTGGCCCTGTGACTTCAGCAGGAGACTGGCACTCTTCCAGTCCTTGGAGATTTCCTAGCAAGTGTTCAGAGAGTACACACCAAGTTCCTCTCTCCTTGTTCCTTGGCAAAAATAAAGAAGCGGCTGTCAGGTTCCTCCACAGCAAAACAGCACTCTGGCAGAAAGGGGAGGCAAGTCCTTAGATCAGCAGGCTTCTTGTCCTTGGTACAGGTTTCCTTGTCAGAAGTGATCCGAGTTCTTGGTTCAGGGGTCCTTCTCTTATACCCCTTTTTCCCTTTGTTCCCTTTGTCCAAGCAGGGAGATTCCCACCATCTCAGGTTTGTTGTGGGTGTTGCCAGGCAGAGGCACCTGGCCTATTCACTGAGCAGGGCAGAGTCCTCAGCCGCCCAGCAGGAGGCGGAGCCAGTATTGTCACTGGCAGGAGCAGGGCTATCAGTCGCCCAGCAGGAGGCGGAGCCAGTATTGTGTCAGGCAGGGCAGGCTACTCTTCCCTCACTCTACGTGTAAACGCCCCATTCACCCCACACTGACTCACTCAGACCTCTGGAGCCACCCAGCCCCTGACACACACACCAAACCAGCAGAGACCGGTGGATAGTTGGACAAGAAAATAGCCACTTTCTAAAAGTGCTATTTTCAAACATAGAATTTAAAACCCATCCATCCTAAAGGGTGCGTTATTAAATTCTGAGTTCAGGGATACTAAACTCGACTTGCTACCATGCTCCCTGAGTCAGATAGATTATAATGGAGTTAATAACCAGTCTGCCCAGTCTGGCCTATTGGAGGCAGGTAGCCCTTCAATAGTGAAAACGAAAATGGCTGTAATTCACTATTAGGTCATGCCACACACATCAGGGCATGACCTACCTTGTACCAACAATGCACCCTGCCCTAGGGCCTACCATAGAGGTGTCTGAAATGTGGCAAAGGGAAGGTTTTAGAGACTGGTAAGTAGGTTTCCTTACCAAGTCGACAGGGCAGTCAGGGACTGCACGCAGGCGCCGCGGTGGCAGGCCTGAGACACATTTTGCACGCTGCTTCTGTGGGTGGCACAACCAGTGCTGCAAGCCCACCAGCAGCAGTTAACTTACACGCCCTTGGCACACGCAGTGCACTAGACTAGGGTCTGAACAGTAAGTCAACCAAGCCAATCATGGTAACACCAATCCATGTAACAATTTAACATAGGGAGCACTTGCACTGTGGCACTGATCAGCAGTGGCACAGTGCCCAAAGCAATAATCTAGCAAAAACATCGTAAACGGAGGAGGCAAACAGAAAAAAAATGGAGGAGAGACTCATGCCAATGATGCCAGGTCTAACACGTGTCCCCTCCAGCTGAAATGTGGGGAGAACTACCCTTCACCCAGGGAGTCCTCATCACTAAGGCGGAAAAATCTGGACAGACCATCAGCATTGGCGTGATCTGTACCAGGGCGGTGTTCCACCGTAAAGTCCATCCCCTGTAGGGAAATGGACCACCTCAACCGCTTTGGGTTCTCACCCCTCATCTGCATTAACCATCTGAGGGGCCTGTGGTCCGTCTGAACCCGGAAGTGAGACCCAAACAAGTAGGGTCTTAGCTTCTTCAGCGCCCAGACCACAGCAAATGCCTCACGCTCTATCGCACTCCACCTTTGTTCCCTGGGAAGTAACCTCCGGCTGATGAAGGCTACAGGTAAGTCTCGGCCCTCCTCATTCATCTGTGCTAGAACAGCCCCCACACCATGCTCTGAAGCGTCCGTCTGGACAATGAATTCTTTTGAAAAGTCGGGTGCCTGGAGGACCGGTGCTGTACACATTGCAGTTTTCAGGGTGTCAAAGGCTTTCTGACAGGCGTCAGTCCAGATCACAAGTCTCGGCTGCTTCCTGGAAGTCAGCGAGGTCAAGGGGTGCACAATGTTGCCATACCCCTTGACAAACCTCCTGTAGTAACCCGCGAGACCCAAGAAGGCTCTCACCTGAGTCTGGGTTTTGGGCGGTTCCCAAGCCAGGATGGTATCTATCTTGGGTTGCAGGGGGGCCACCTTGCCGCTCCCTACTTGGTGCCCCAAGTACACCACTGAACCCTGCCCAATCTGGCACTTACTAGCCTTGATTGTGAGGCCTGCTCTGCGCAGGGCCAACAACACTTCCTGGAGGTGGCGCAAGTGTTCCTCCCAGCTGGCGCTGAACACTGCTATATCGTCCAGGTAGGCGGCGCTGAAATCTTCCAGCCCGGCCAATACCTGGTTAACCAACCTCTGGAATGTGGCAGGGGCATTCTTCATCCCAAAGGGCATCACACGGAACTGGTAGTGCCCATCTGGTGTGGAGAATGCAGACCTCTCTTTTGCCCCATCAGTCAAGGCGATCTGCCAGTACCCAGACGTTAGATCAAACGTACTAAGGTACCGGGCAGCCCCCAACCGATCGATGAGCTCATCAGCTCTGGGGATGGGGTGCGCGTCAGTCTTAGTGACCGAATTGAGTCCTCGGTAATCCACACAGAACCGAAGTTCTGGTGAAGCACCAGGCGCTGCAGCCTTTGGGACCAAGACCACTGGGCTGGCCCAAGGACTGCTAGAGGACTCAACCACCCCTAAGGCAAACATCTTGGAGACCTCCTCCTGGATGTATGCTCTGACCTTGTCAGTCACCCTGTAGGCCTTGTGCCTCACAGGAGTGCTGTCCCCGGTGTCCACATCATGGACACACCACTGAGTGACACCAGGGATTAAGGAGAACAGATCAGGGAATTGTACCAACAGATGGCGACAATCTTGCTGCTGCTCAGGGGTCAGTGTGTCAGAGAGGACAACACCATCCACTGACCCATCTTTTTCTTTTGCACACAGGAGGTCAGGAAGAGGCTCACTCTCCTCCTCCATCCCAGCATCTGTGGCAAGGAGCATGCCCACTTCGGACCTTTCTAAGTGGGGTTTTAACCGGTTGACATGCAGGACCCTTAAGGGGTTCCTGGGAGACTTCAAGTCCACCAAGTAGGTGACATCGCTCTTTTTCTCCACAACCTCAAACGGTCCAGTCCACCTGTCCTTGAGCGCACAAGGTTCCACAGGGGCCATGACCCAAACTTTCTGACCAGGTTGAAGCTCAACCAGAGTGGCATTCTGATCGTACCACCGCTTCATCTCTTCCTGGCTGGCCTCCAGATTTGCCTGAGCAAGATCTCTGAAGCGCCGAGTCTGGTTCCTAAAGGCCAGCATGTAACTATATACATCCTGGGGAGGTTTCCTGGGAGATTGCTCCCTGCCTTCTTTGACCAGACTCAAAGGTCCTCTTACCGGGTGACCATACAAAAGCTCAAAGGGGCTGAACCCTAGAGACTTCTGTGGCACCTCACGGTAAGCAAACAGCAGGCATGGCAAGAGGACGTCCCATTTACGCCTCATTGGTTCTTCAAGACCCATGATCATGCCTTTTAGGGTCCGGTTGAATCTCTCAACCAGCCCATTACCTTGAGGGTGGTAAGGAGTGGTAAACTTGTAGGTTACCCCACACTCCTTCCACAGAGACTTCATATAATTCGAAATGAAGTTGGTGCCCCGGTCTGACACCACCTCTCTGGGGAACCCCATGCGGGAGAAAACACCCATCAGTGCCCGTCCCACCACGGGGGCCGTCACTGTTCGGAGAGGGATGGCTTCCGGGTACCGGGTGGCATGGTCCACCAAGACCAGGATAAACCTGTTGCCCATGGCTGTCTTGGGGTCCAGTGGCCCCACAATGTCAATTCCCACTCGCTCAAAGGGGGTACTGACGACGGGAAAAGGTTGGAGGGGAGCCTTCTGCTTCCGCCCACTTTTCCCACTTGCCTGGCAAGTTTGACATGTCCTACAATGGATATCTGAATCCCTTCTCATCTGGGGCCAATAAAAATGGGTGACAAGCCTGTCATAGGTCTTGTCCTGCCCCAGATGTCCAGCTAACGGAACGTCATGAGCCAACCCCAGTAGGAAGGCTCTGAAGCGCTGGGGTACCACCAGCACACGGGCTGACCCAGGTTCAGCAGCCTTAGGCTCGCTATACAGGAGGTCGTTCTCCCAGTAGACCCAATGTGATCCTGACTGATCACCTGTCGTTTGGGCTGAGGCCTGCTGCCTCATACCCACAAGAGAAGGGCACACTTTCTGTTCAGCAAAAAATTCCTCCCTGGAGGGACCACCATCCTGCTGCCAATGGGTCAGCTCGGGCAGGTCTCCCAGTTCGGCCACTTGTTCTCCTGTCGGTTCCAGGGCATCCCCCTCAGGGTCTGCTCCCTCCTGGACCGCGGGAACGATGGGGGACGGTCTCCCGCGCCCCCTGCCTCTTCTCTTCACGGTTGGGACCTGGGCCATACTTTCAGGCTCCGGGCCCCCATCAACACCCTTACTGACTGACATGGACCGGGTGGTCGCACACACCCACTCAGGCAGACCCAACATTTCCAGATGCGCTTTTCTCTCCACCTTAGCCCAAGGGGAGTCCTCCAAATCATTGCCCAAGAGACAATCAACAGGCATGGCGGGCCGCACAGCAACCTGAAGAGTACCTGAGACCCCCCCCCACTCAAAGGGAACTTGAGCTACCTCACACTGACTCTGTGAGTTGTCAGCAGCTACAACGGGGTAGAATGCATGAGGGACCACCTGCTCTCTGGACACCAAGTGACACTTGACAGCTGTCACACTCGCTCCGGTGTCTGAGAGCTTCCACCCTATGGCCATTAATGGTCACCCACTGCCTATATTTCTTAGTGTTACTAGGCAGAGGGGTTGGAGGGACCATTTCCACGTCTCCTAAAGAGACCAGGGACATCTCTGCGGGACCCCACCCACCGGGGGCACCCATCTCCTCCCCTCCCAGGGCTACACTCGCTACCTGACGAGGGGGTGCACGCGGCGGTGCATTCGAATCCTTCATGGGACACTGGGGATCATAATAACGGTGTCCCACCTGCTTACAGGCATAGCAGGTCATGGGGCCCCTGTGAACAGGTTTACCTGTCGGGGCCTCTGGCTTCTTTACAGGGGGAGGCTGGGAACCCTTCCCTTGGTTCCCTTGGGGACTACTTTGGGGCCCTTTCTGAAACTCCCTCTGTTTACCCCTGTCCCCCCCACTCTTCTGCTGGGGACCCTGCCCACCTTTGGCTGAGTCTCCCACTGGACCCTTGTGGACCCTGGTACTGACCCAGCGGTCCGCCTCCTCAGCAAGTTTTCTAGGGTTAGATAGCTTGCTGTCAACAAGGTGCTGGCGTAGCTCTGGAAAACAGTTATTAGACAAGTGCTCCCAAGCAAACAAATCATAAAGAGCATCATAACTATCAACCTTGCTACCCTTTATCCAACCATCCATGGTTCTGCAGAAAAAAGACACATATTCAACCCACGTAGTACCAGGCAACTTCTTACATTCTCTAAAGGTTTGTCTGTACTTTTCTGGGGTTAAGCCATATCTCAGCATTAAAGCATCTTTCATATGAGTATAAGACATCCTATCCTCAGCAGGAAGGCTCAACAAGGTATCTCTCCCCTCGTTTGTAAAGCGGCTCCACAACCCCGTTCCCCAATCCTTCTCAGGGACCCGGTGGGCCAACAATGCTAACTCATACGCTTTAAACCATTGGCTAATATCTTCATTCTTACTGTAATCTTTGATCACATCCTTAGGAAAATAAAACCTACTTTCTGCAGGCACGGATGGAGTGCTGCCACCAGAGGGATTCAACTCTAAACTCTTAGTTTTAAGCTCCATCTCCCTCACCATCTTCTCACGTTCAAACGCTAATTTCTCTCTCTCAAAATCTAATCTTTTGCTCTCCATTTCAGCTTCTCTCTTGCTTCTCGCATTCTCTAATTCCAACTGCCCTCCTAATTTAAGTTTTGCCATTTCTAACTTGTACCCCCTCTCCTTCTCCCTGTCTTCTAATTCTTCGGGGGAAAGGCTCCTAGAGGACGCACTACTGCCTGGAGATGACACTGGCCCACCTGTGGGCTCTTCCTCTTCCTCTTCTTCTTCCTCTTCCGGTACCACCACCGGATCAGAGGGATTTCTGGCCTCTAACCAGGCCTTCAGAGCTTTGAGGAAGCCCTCTTTCTTTGAGACACCTGTGGTAGGAACTTTAAACTGCTTGCAAAATCCTTTTAGATCTTTTAGCGTGTAGGAATCTATCTTCTCCTTATCGAATTCCCCCACAACATTCTCCACAGGTGTAGCAGCTCCGGCATTCTCCATGGTCAAAACTGGCAGTGTTTAAGAAAATAAGCTCCAGGAAAGCGGAGAACAAAAATAGGCAATCCTACCAAACAGACTGTGGCTGCGTTATGGTCTGCTTTCACTATGTAGCGTACACTAATCACTGCACCTGAGTCATAAATGCAAAGTTCAAATCCTCACCGCTGACCACCAATGTTAGAACCGGCGGTCTCTAGTTGGCAGAGGTATACACTTCTGACAAATAGGGACCAACCAACTCTAGTCAGGGCAAGGGGATTACACACTCAGATAACCCCTGCTACCCCCTTGGTAGCTTGGCAGAGCAGACAGGCTTATCTCAGAGGCAGTGTGTTAAGCATTTATGGCCACATACAGTAATAAAGTGAATACACTACAGATGGACACGACACAGAAGTTATTATAAAAATAGGATTTTTATATAAGGCTTAGCACAAGACCAAATAACGACAAAAATATACCACAGTCTTAATAAATACTCTTTGGAAGGAAAGATAATAGTTCAAGTAAGGTTTCTTCTTGGCAAATAGTTCTTTAGCAAAGTATTCTTCTGAGCACAGTTCTTTGGCAACAATGTAACCCCCACAGGAGTCACACGACGTCGAGTCTACAAGATTCCCAAGGTTCGGCGTCGACCGCGAGGAGCGCTACGTCGAGCCTGGAGTCGCAACAGACCCCACAAGTACAGTACCTTGCGAAACGAAGAAAACGATGATCCACGGCGTCGAGATCGGCGTCGAGGTCGTGCCTCGGAGTCGGGTCAATCCGCAGCGGCGTCGAGGGATGTCGGGCCGGAGCAGCGCTCACGGCGTCGAGAAGGGCGTCGAGTCGATGCGATCAGCAGCGGCGTCGGGACGGGGTTGCTTGGAGGTAGAGCCGATACTCACTCCTCACTGGCGTTGATACCGGCGTCGAGACGGGGTCACTTGGAGCCGGGGCCGATACCCACTGCTCACTGGCGTTGCTGCTGGCGTCGATCGGGCCCGGCGGCGTCGAGACTGCAGATTTTCCCTTGTGTACTGGAAACAACACTTTCCAGCAATTCAGCAAATGGTGAAGTCCTTTGGCCCTGTGACTTCAGCAGGAGACTGGCACTCTTCCAGTCCTTGGAGATTTCCTAGCAAGTGTTCAGAGAGTACACACCAAGTTCCTCTCTCCTTGTTCCTTGGCAAAAATAAAGAAGCGGCTGTCAGGTTCCTCCACAGCAAAACAGCACTCTGGCAGAAAGGGGAGGCAAGTCCTTAGATCAGCAGGCTTCTTGTCCTTGGTACAGGTTTCCTTGTCAGAAGTGATCCGAGTTCTTGGTTCAGGGGTCCTTCTCTTATACCCCTTTTTCCCTTTGTTCCCTTTGTCCAAGCAGGGAGATTCCCACCATCTCAGGTTTGTTGTGGGTGTTGCCAGGCAGAGGCACCTGGCCTATTCACTGAGCAGGGCAGAGTCCTCAGCCGCCCAGCAGGAGGCGGAGCCAGTATTGTCACTGGCAGGAGCAGGGCTATCAGTCGCCCAGCAGGAGGCGGAGCCAGTATTGTGTCAGGCAGGGCAGGCTACTCTTCCCTCACTCTACGTGTAAACGCCCCATTCACCCCACACTGACTCACTCAGACCTCTGGAGCCACCCAGCCCCTGACACACACACCAAACCAGCAGAGACCGGTGGATAGTTGGACAAGAAAATAGCCACTTTCTAAAAGTGCTATTTTCAAACATAGAATTTAAAACCCATCCATCCTAAAGGGTGCGTTATTAAATTCTGAGTTCAGGGATACTAAACTCGACTTGCTACCATGCTCCCTGAGTCAGATAGATTATAATGGAGTTAATAACCAGTCTGCCCAGTCTGGCCTATTGGAGGCAGGTAGCCCTTCAATAGTGAAAACGAAAATGGCTGTAATTCACTATTAGGTCATGCCACACACATCAGGGCATGACCTACCTTGTACCAACAATGCACCCTGCCCTAGGGCCTACCATAGAGGTGTCTGAAATGTGGCAAAGGGAAGGTTTTAGAGACTGGTAAGTAGGTTTCCTTACCAAGTCGACAGGGCAGTCAGGGACTGCACGCAGGCGCCGCGGTGGCAGGCCTGAGACACATTTTGCACGCTGCTTCTGTGGGTGGCACAACCAGTGCTGCAAGCCCACCAGCAGCAGTTAACTTACACGCCCTTGGCACACGCAGTGCACTAGACTAGGGTCTGAACAGTAAGTCAACCAAGCCAATCATGGTAACACCAATCCATGTAACAATTTAACATAGGGAGCACTTGCACTGTGGCACTGATCAGCAGTGGCACAGTGCCCAAAGCAATAATCCAGCAAAAACATCGTAAACGGAGGAGGCAAACAGAAAAAAAATGGAGGAGAGACTCATGCCAATGATGCCAGGTCTAACAACCACCATTACCATCTTTAGTGCTATTACCACCGTTATCAATATGGCTATTACTACTACCAGGGCCACTACCTTTACCACTACCACCATCGCTAGCATCAGGACCATTACCACCATTACAAATGCCACCAACAATGAAACCAGCATTACCCCCACACAATTACCACCACCATAATTACAACCACGAATAGCACCTTCATTACCGCCACCCTCAACATTCCATCACCACCATTACCATCATAACAATTACCACGACCATGGGCCACCACCACTACCAACACCACCATTATGACGACCATCATTTCCACAGTTAGCACTGCCACCATTATCACTACCACCATTACCACTATTGGCAACACCTTTACCAGAACCATTTCACTGCAACCATTGCCACAACTACCATTACAACATCACACTTACCACTCTTACCACCACCATCATTATCTACTACCACATGGGGTTTGATTGTATCCAGTACTTGCAACCAAGTAGTGCTGTTCCAATTGTTGATTGTGAATTGCAGTAAGTTTCCTGACATTCTGCTGAAGGGCAACTGCGGAACAGCATCTGAGTGCATGCAGTAATTTATTCTCAACACACTTTGGTTCATGTATCCTCTTTTTAGATTTGCTGTATTATCTAAACCGGCGAATTAGGGGCTGAACGAGGTGCTTTGTTAGGAAACGCCCCATCAATTATTCCAAGTCATAAGTGGTCTGCATTGTTTTTAGTTGTTTGAATCTCTTTCGTCTGGGTGATTTCTTCCTTTTGGAGCAATGAGGATATGAGCCCTCTGTAAGAGCATTCCCATGTGTTGGAGTTATTTTTGCAAGAGGTTATCATCTTCTATTTGCATAGTGTGCTACACACTTTTTACATAATTTGAGTTGCTTGAGAGTGCAAATGAAGATAATGCATCATTTGCGTCTTATGACATTGTTATAGTTATGCTTTTTTTTTTAAACTGACTACTTTTTTCCATTTGACTGATTTGTCATGTTGTTTATCCTTTGTTGATGTCAATGCTTTAGTTGGAAAATTCATATCTACAGTGTCTGTTGCATTAGTTGTAAATCATACACAGGGAAGTTGATATGTCAAACCTGTTTTCTTGTGGAATTTACATTTTATATATGTTTGCCTTCTACCCACATGAACATGATTTAAGTGGTTAGTTTATGCGGGTATGATTTTTGCATTTATACATAGGCAGAGTACAACTCAAAGGTTTGAGTGAGGCCATAAACTCATAAGCGTCGACTTATTCCATTTGAGATTACTGTACAACTAGCTTCGTCTTTTATGGGTGCTCATTGTAACGAAAACACTGCCCATTTACTCATCTAAGCTCCACTTGATGCTTTTGCCATTCCATTTTCCACTCTTGTCCAACTGGACTCTTTGTGCTGTCCAGGTTCTGCTTTTATTGGGTCACTCAGTTTGCTGAATGGAGGTAGTGACTTCCCAGCTGGTGCACTGGGCGAAACTGGATTCCAGGTTTGGGCTCACAAGGTCGATGATCTTGTTTTTTAACTGAAGCTGCAATACTGTACCCTGTGCTGTCACTGAATATGTTCTCAGCATCATCTTGGGTGTTATCACCCATAGTGTTATTCTTTTGGTACATTCCCCTATAACCATGTGGTGCTGGTCCAGTAAACCTTCTTACAGTTCAAGGGCAGCACCTGGTTGGTTCTGAGGGTGAACTGTGTTTCTGTGTTGTTTCTTCTGCCTCTTTGTACCTGGTCCATGGCCTCCTATGACCATGGGCAGGCCCAGTCTATTCATAGTTCTCCCCTGCAGGGCTGTGATTCCCCACTGGATCTGCCAAATGGCCACCACTACCAATCGGATTCCTAACGATTCTAGGGCCTGTTGAATAGCAGGCCATGCCCCCATTCTAAGCGTGCAGTGGTTCAAAAGGTTTGGGTGGGCACACAGGGACAATTTGTGCACCCTCACTTCACAGCTAGAGAGTGCATGGGTTGGTGAACACAGGACTGGACTGTGGTATCCATGATGCTTTGGCAGAGGCTCGCGGGCTACTGGCATCACCAATTGTCTTAGCACAGATTCATTCACAGTGGCTTTGTTGACAATGACCTGTGAGCAGTGCTGAGATTTCAGGAGATGGACAAACTGTTTTATCGCCTGTGACATCTGTGCCCGTGCACTCAAGAGATGTGTTTTCTGTCCTGATTCGGGATGCATGAATGCAATTGTGCAAGTGTGTAGGTGACAGGTGGCTCTAAACAGCCATGTGGACACCTCCAAACAACAGACCCATGAGTAGGGAGACATGCATAATGAGAGAGGGAGATAGGGATGCTGAGGCAAAGAAACACAGACACTGAGGCAGGCAGACATTGAAATGACAAGGATAGTTACGGGTAATAGGGAAATGGAGCCAATGACACACAGTGAAAGACAGAGACAATTATCAGTGAGAGATAAACACTATGCTCAGAGAGACATCAATACTGGAAACAGGAACATAAAAACACTGGAGCACAGAGACATCGGAAAGGGAGCTGGAAGATATGTCACAGAAACTCATTGGGGCAGAGAGATGATGACACAGACACTGGAAGAAAGACGCAGACAGGCAGACACCGATATGGACACAGGAAGGGAAAGCCTTAATGAAGGTACCCTGAGTCATAGAGATGGACAGGGGTAACGAGAGACTCTGCACAGATAAAGGAGTCTGTGACAGTGAGACATGGAATGAAAAATACAAGGACACTGATGTGGGGGCATACCACTGAGAAAATTAAGACAACCAATAAGCCAAGGCACTGGCTGACGTTGCCTCTTTTGCACATAGCATTTCATACAGAGCCTAACATATTCAAGGTCAGGTTTAGCTAAGAAACACATTGTGGTCTTTCCGATTTTTGAAGTCTATTTGGTCAAACATTTTCAATGTTACGAATATATAGTGATCACTGATTGGACCATGTGTAGTTCTGCACTGCATGTCTTGTTTAGTGTTGGACCTGTCCCTCTTTGCAGGGTCACCCCAAACTATTTGCTTTCACTTTTTGCTGGAATTCATTTTTGTTTGCCTTATGACTCTGTGCACTTTAACACTTCTAACCAGTGCTAAACTTCTTGTGCTCTCCTTTAATCAGTGTAGAATTGGCTTACACCCAATTAGCCTATTTAATTAACTTGGATGTCCCTAGTAATGTAGTGCTATAGGCATCCAGGAGCTGTAAACTAAATGCTCTTATAGGGCCTGCTGCACTTACTGTGCCACCCACTTAAGTAGTCCTGCAAACATGCCTCAAGCCTGCCATTGCAGCCTATGTCTGCAGATTTAAACTGCCATTTCGACCTAGCAAAATAAACCTTTTGGCAGGCCCAAACCCATCTTTTTAAACATATAAGTCACCCCTAGGGAAGGCCCTGAACATCCCAGAGGGCAGGGTACAGTGTATTTGAAATGCAGGACATATACTTTTAAGTTTTACTTGTTTCTGGTATTGAAAACTCCTAAATTAATTATTGACTACTGCAAGACCTACCTCTCACATAGGATAACATTTGGTTATCTTATTACATTTACTAAGTGTAATGAAAAGCCTGCTTTAATGGTAAAGTCAGATTTTTAGTCACAATTCATAAAATGCCACTTTCAGAAAGTTTAGAACAAAACGTTGTTTGGGCGTTCGTTTTGAATTACTGCATTCAAAAAACCACTTTGACAGCTAGAGTGATTTGGTGTCTTTATTACACCTTTCCTTTTTCATTTGTTTGTAAAGCATTTAACATTTGAGTCATGTCATAGAGAAGAAAAATGGTTTTTAGAAATATTCAACACAACAGCAACAATAACAGCACATTTGACGTTCGACGAGTACATAACCAATAAGGTGACAAAACATGACAAAAAACACTATTGGCCAGTCCTTAATTTGACAAAGAAAGAATGGTGGCACAGACTGTTTGCACTTTCACACAACTTCAACCTGCCATGGACAACTAGACAATGCAACAATTACACCAGTCTAATTTCCTTGTTTGTACACAGTATTATTCAGTGAAATGATGGTAATTACAGCTTACTGGGGTGGGTTGACGCGTTACAGAACACTACTTTTCTTTTTGGGTTCTCCTCAGGACCAGGACAGGTCGAACACTAAAATATTATAAAATGAGAAAAAATTGAATCAGCTAAGTGCCCCTGTATTATAATTGCCCCACTGACTTGTGGCAAAATAAAAGGTCTATTCTTACCATTTAGAGATGATGATCACGAGTCCTGTTTAGCAATTAATGGCGCAGGAAGCCGCGTAACGTAGTGAGATATCTAAAAAGTAGAGAAAAGTTGAAAAGTTTACTAAGCTGTGAATCAGACAGCTGTGATGTTGGTGCACTCTATTAAAACGTCCCTGTTAGGTGAGCGCTCATGGTTCGGGTCAGTGCCATATTAATGTGTAACTTGCCTCTTGCCAGTGGCGGGATGTGCCAATAGATGATTCCGTTGGTTAAATTAGCAAAAAGTTGCGTGTATTCGAGCTGTGGGGACAGCCTATGCTATATAAAAAGGACAAGTGCTCTAATTTAAATATTAGTATTACAGGGCAGACGCTCATGTTATTCTGTGAATTAGGCATACTTCACTTTGTTGAATTCATGTTTGTTTTTTAGAAAAACGGCTCTTGTGATCTAATTAATTTCCCAAATCACACAGAGAAGGGGTGCAGCACTGTACACTTTGTCAGTGGCACCTGAAACATATGAAAAATTACATTATGACCTTAGGTCTGTACTTGAGCGTTAGCCCCGTGTGACCATCAAACAATGAACGGATCGGCGTACTAATACGCGTTTGAGAAAGAGAACTTGCCTGATTTCAGAGTGTGGCTCCCTGACAATGTACCTCACCGGCCCTTCCGTCGGCAGCATCACCACAATGCGGAAGTGAGTGCCACTTGCGGGATGGCCAGCTTTGTCGATTCTGACGTGCGTCGGCGCTTGGCATGCTGGTACTTGTGGTTCAGGATAATAAACTTTCCATGGAAATTAAATATTTGGCAATTTTGGGGGCATTACATATCGTGATTTTAATATTTTGGACTATATTAAAGGCTAGTAGGTTACAGTCTATTAATCTTGGACATTTCATTCAGTCCTACGGAGGCTGTGTTGAAGTGCATAATTAAGTAGGCTTCTCGTTGGAGGAGTGCCCTTTCCATACCCCCCCCCCCCACCCCCCCCCTCCCGGGGTTTAGTTTGATCACGCTCAGCACTGTCCACCGGAGGTCTTTTTCGGTATGTTTGAGCTCTTGGAAGTGAGCAACGAGGGGTGCATTGGGTACTTTATTTTTTATCCTTGATCGATGCTGAGTTATTCGCTGTCTGGCCTCTTGTGTGGTATTCTCGGTGTGAATCAAAGGGCAGGGGCACATAACGGCATAGACCACATTCTTGGTCTTGCAAGTTGAAAATTTGTTGTGCTTCCACTTGTCTGTTCCATTCGTAAATTCTGTGCCTTTAATCGTTGAGCTACATGCTTGGCAGGTTTTACATTTGTGGTGTCCCACCACAGGCTGTAAATTCAAGAAGGGACGTAGTGAGTCAGATTTCTTTGGGGGATCATCCGATGCCCGTATGATGCGCTGGCCAATGCTCACGTTTTTTTTCAGTGCAAATAAAGGAATTTGTAGATCCTTGTCAGTGTCCTTTACCAAATGCCAATTCTGGCGAATGATTTTCTTAAATGAGTTTTTATATGGGCCAAAGGAGGAGACACACACCAAACGTGTCATGTTTTTTTTGGTTGTGTTTTATAAGAGTACTTTACGGCGTGTGAACCACGCACACTTGCACGAATGTTTCAGTAATTTTGATGGATATCCCTTCTCCTTTAATTTCTCAGTCAACAACTTTGAGTGTATCTCATAATCTTCCTTACCGGTGCCATTGCGCCATACGCGCAAGTACTGACCGTAAGGTAGGTTTTCCTTGAGACTTTTGGGATAGTGGGTTTGGAATTGGAGTGCCGTATTTTTGTCTGTGGGCTTTGTGTATAAGGTTGTAATCAAACCATTTTCGGTGGGCCGTACCTCCACATCTAAGAATGTAAGACTGGTTGTACTGTGTGCCAAGCTGAATTGGATGTCTGGGTTTCTTTCGTTCAACCACACATGGAAGCTGAGAAGTTGTTCTTCCGTTCCAGTCCAGATGCACCATACATCATCAATGTATCCATACCATTGAGCCACGTGTTCACTGAAGGGTTTGTTATTAGAAATGTGCCGCTCCTCATATCTCGCCATGTAGAGGACCGCCATCTCCGGCGCGAAGGGACATCCCATGGCAGTCCCTTTCACTTGGAGAACAAAGTCATTTCCAAACTTGAAGTAATTGCGCTTCAGTGCCAATGATGCAAGGCCCACAATAAATTGGGTGGGAATCTGATGGGGGCATTCTCTGCTCTCCAAATAAGATCCCAAGACATCCAGCGCAGCTTCCTGGGAGATTTGCGTGTATAAAGACACGACGTCCAAGGTGAATAATCTGTGACTATTTGGGTTGAATTGGAAACCCTCGATTTTGTTGATGAAGTCTGTGGTATCACTCAGGTATGATTTGACATTTTTCAGAAATTCTTTGAGGAAAAAATCTACGTACTTGGAGATGGGCTCTAGTACTGAGTCACACCCCAAAACTATGCAGCGGCCAGGGGGGCGTTGGCATTTTTGTGGACCTTAGGAAGGAAGGAAATCATGGGTGTCCTTGGATGTTGCTTTGTAAGGTACTCATATTCTTTGGGGCCCAAGATACCGGCCTCCAATCCTTCGTCAGCCATGGTTTTAATCTCATTTTGAATCTGTTTTACTGGATCCGATGGGATCTTCCGGTACCATGTTTGATTACACACATGTTTGCGTCCTTCTTCAAGATATGCCTATTTTGACCAGACCACTGTAGCCCCACCTTTGTCGGCCTGCTTGATGACCAACTCCTTGACATCTTTGAGTTCCTCAATAGCCAGTCGTTGTTTGGCTGGCATGTTGCTTTTGACAAACACCCTCTGATGGTTCAATTGACTGAGGGAGGATAGAACCGCTTGTTCAAATGTAATAATACTTTTGGGGATGGTGTGGGATAATATTTTAGTGTTTGACCTCTCTTGGTCCTGAGGAGAACCCAAAAAGAAAAGTAGGGTTCTGAAACGCGTCGACCCACCCCAGTTAGCTTTAATCACCATAATTTCACTGAATAATACTCTGTGCCAACAAGGCAATTAGCCTGGTGTAATTTTTGCATTGTCTAGTGTGCATGGCATGTTGCCGTGTGAAAGTGTAAATAGTCTTTGCCGCCATTATTTTTTTTGTCAAATTAAGGACTGGCCAATTGTGTTTTTTGTCATGTTTTGTCACTTTATTGGTTATGTACTCATCGAACTTAAATTGTGCTGTTATTGTTGATGTTGTGATGAATACTTCTAAAAACCATTGTTCTTCTCTATGACATGACTCAAATGTTAAATGCTTTACAAACAAATGAAAAATGAAAAGTGTAATAAAGACACCAAACTACTCTAGTTGTCAAAGTGGTTTTTTGAGTGCAGTAATTCAAAACGCACGCACAAACAACTTTTTGTTCTAAACTATTGTTGTGGCCTAGTTTGGGTGTTAGTATTGGCCAAACCCCTCGAAGTTAAAAAAAACTTTTAGAAAGTTGGCAGTTTCTTGTGCCCGCCATATGGTGCCTGCTGCCCATATCCTTAGTCGCATGATGAGGTGTATCTGGCAGTTGGTCTTTGTGTATTGCTCTCTGCCAGTGAGACAAAGAGAAGCTAGGTGTTGGAAGGATGGGCCACTCCAAGTTAATGAAGGAAAGGTGCTGTTGCCAACCATACTTGCACATTACAAAGGCCCTGCCTGGACACTCTCACAAAGGGTTTGGCACTAGTATATTGTGACCCCAGACAATCTGAGACGAGGGCAAGGAGGCAGGAAATTCCAAACACCTCTGGGAGGTGGAAACCTCAAGAAGCTTCTCCTACTTCAAATGCCCTGCTGTGTTGTCTTGCTGCCCTGCTGCCCTCCTGCCTAAGTGAAGGACTGGACTTGCATCTTGGACCCAGGACTACCAAAGTGACTCCAAGGCTAGTTGGTCGTCCTCTTGATGAGATGCCATCAGGGACAGAACAGGCTTCCTCCATTGTCCACTCAGCCTCTGGACTCTGACAGCTCTGAGCTCTACCCTGCTACATAGTGCGATCCCAGTCCTACACCCTTGGAAGTGGACCTGAATGTGCTTTACCAGCTCCAATTGTTGTCCCAGCAGAACCAACTCATTGGAGCTGCAGCTTGATGCATCGCCAATCAGAAACTCTGCATCAGAGCTGCTGCATGATGCATCACCTCTCCAAACTCCGCATCAATAACAATGCATGGTTTGTCTCCTGTGCAGGACTTTACATTGCCACCCTCAGGCTTCCAGCAACTGCTGCAGTGCAACGCAACCTCCAGCAGGCCTTTGCATCACAAGCCCTTTCTTGACGGCATCCTTGATGATGACGCAAAACTACGCATCGCAAGCCCCATAGCTTCTTCGGAATCAGCCAGAGCATGGTGCATCTCGAAGCAGGACTTCACGTTGCAAGCCTCTCATTGACAGCATCCTCGATGAAGATGCAGGAACTCGCACTGCAGCTTCGCAGGTCCTAGGAATCGCCTTTGAGTGACGTGGGACTCCACAATGCTGTGCAACCAGGATTTAAGGTACTCTTATCCAGCGGGCATAACTGGGTTCTGATAGCTGACCAGTACATGTGACTTTGTCCTAGTCTGGTGCGACCAGATTTCCACAGTTGGCACTTGGTGCTTTTTGGCACTATTATCACTTAAATCTTTAACATTGCATATCTCTGGTTCTATTGATTGGATTTTTGTAATTCTGGTCTTAAATTTGACTCTATATTTCTAAATTAGTGTGAGATTCTTCTTTTGTTGTGTTTCACTTTATTACTGTTTGAAGTGCTACGTAAATCTTTACACGTTGCCGCTAAGTTAAGACTGGCTACTTTTGTGCCAGGCTACCAGAGGGTTAAGGATAGGTTACTCTAGGGTTGCTTGTGACTCTGCCCTGACAAGGATTGCAGTTCCTGCTTGAGAACTGTGTGCAACAGTAAGGCAAGGTACAGTTGGACGAATGTAGATTAGCACAAATAGCAAGACATTTGGATTAAAAAAATGTTTTTTTTACTTGAAATGAATAAAAACTGTTATTGCAAATTATTTTGATTAGGAGAAATATGAATACGTACCACTAGTCTATTTAATAACTACAACAAAAATAAACGATATGTTACATGAAGAAGCAGTGTTTATAGAGTTATACTTAACACGTAGCAATACTTTTATGAACACTGGGAAGAGAAATCTCTACCCCTGGGCTGTGCCTATGAACTCGTCTCCGTTGCAATAAGATGTGCATGAAATACGAGGACATTCCAGCCAGCCTTCACAGGTCCTTTTTCTGTGCGCGTTCTTTATTGATGTACCACATCGCTTGGGAGACGCAGGATTACGTAATTACTGACAAGAGATGCTGATGATATAGTTGAGTCATGCATTTCATTTCTGTTGCATCACTCTATGTTCAAATAGTCATCACTAACATTGTGTGGTAAAATACTATTTTGACTTGAAAGACGAATCAGAATGAGATCATCTAACACTTGGTCATCTGGCATTTTATTCTGTAATCGCACTTTTTAAACTGAAGAAAAACACCTTTAATTAACTCTACTCGCGCTACCCCTTGTGCCTGATCTTTTTTCTCAGTGTACCAGAAGAGGATGTTGCAAAAGAAAATGTGTTATGTTTTTCACTGTTGCTCTGATGTTTTATATTACATATAGCATGGTGTTCCATTGAGACCTAATTTACAGTTTCGTGAATGGGGGATATTGACAAACAAGTAGCACTGCCCAGTCTGCCGAACCTGCATTTCCTCTTCTGCAGTTAGAGCCGGGGGAAGCACCATGTTTCTGACAGTGAAGACTATGCTGGCAGGAGCCTGTGACGGGCAGCCTCTGGTACACTGAGCCATCAGTCAGTGCACCTCACACTCTCCGCCCTACATACATTTATCCTGTCAGACCCTGCAATGGGGAGCCTGGTGGATGCCAAACAGCAAAACAGGATGCCAAAGAAATGACCTCTGCTAAGGGACAACTTCCACTACTTGCGGGGCATTTCTTTTTGTGTTTCACTACTAAACTCCTACTTTGGAAGTTTATTTTTGAAAAACATTAAAACTTTGCAGAGGGGGCCCATTTAACATGGCACTAACAGCCAAGTTTGCTTCCGCTAAGCACCGTAGAAGGGACGGAGCTCTCGGCCTTCCTAGTGAACATCCTTACTGTGGAGGTGGGTCTTCTGCCAGGTCAGCAGTATATGTCCCTATGCTGCCCTGGCATGTCAGTGCTCCAGCTACCACACTCTACGTGAGGACCCTAGTCCTTCCAAAGTAAAGTGCTTAGTTATGTACTGCCCAGTTAATACCAATACCTCAGGTGTGGAATTTATGTTATGTTAAGAAGAATTTGTAGAGTGCAGTAGAAAGGCCCTACAGCCACTGCCTGGTTTGGGTCCTTTCACAGCTGATTTAGTCACAGACCAAATTCTCTTTTCAGTTTAATTAATATCATTGGTGGTATGGGTCATGCATGTTTGGCGTAGCATGGTTTGTTGTGTTAAACTGGAGGTCATTACCAATTCAGGTGCCTGCCATCTGAAGGACTGGTATGCCCATTGTCAAGCATGGTCGATATATATGAGTTGACTTAGGCTACGGGTTGAATGTTTCCTATTATGGCTGGTGCCGTTGTGAGTTCGATGCTAGCCAACTATATGGAATATCTTTACTATGTTCCGTGTGTGCAGTATTTTGGCTAATGTGTTCTGTTAGATGGTGTTTGCTTTCTACTAAAGCAGAAAAATTCACTGTTGTATTTTGTTTATTATGCAGCCACGGTGCGTCCATTAGGGCCCGCAGCTCCCTCGGCGTCTTTGAACTTAAGTAAACTGAATCAGTTTACTTAAGTTCAAAGACGCCGAGGGAGAACTGACAATCATGTCAGTCAGCATGACGTTGGACCGCCCAACCCCTTCAGAGTCTGAAGGGGGTGGGCGGTCCGGTGTCATGTTGACTGACATGATTTTCAGACGAACCAGGGGCAACAAGCTGCAGCACAAGTGCGCATGAGTGGGGAAGGTGAGCGAATTTCCGCGCCGTGCCCAGTCATGCGCACTAGTGTCTGCTCTGGCTGGCGCATGCCCATTAGGAGAGCGAGGGTTGAGCAAAGGCTCAAACCTCGGTCTCCTAATGGGCAGGCGGGCGAGCAGTAACCGTGCCCTAAGCCAATCCTGGCGCTGCTGGCAGCGCCAGGATTGGCTGAGAGCCTGAGAGGGGCTGTAGGCGCCAACGGACGGACCCGAGGTGGCGCGGACCTGCTCAGGACCTCAGGTAGGATAAGGATTTTTAAAATGTATATTAACATTCCCCCCTCCCCCCCAGTTCCCACCCCCATGCAACACCCCCCTACACCCCTCCGCGAGCCGCGACTGTACCAACTGTACTGTACTAGGCGCTCTACCCAGGCAAGAGTCCCACTTACAAACCAAAATTCGGCCCATAGTAGGCATGCGGGCACCGCACAGTGGCAACGCGCAGCAGCACCGCGCAAGGCCTTCTACCCAGGCAAAGAATCCAGCTTAGAAACCAGAAGAAAGCAGGAATGGTCATGGCCTTCTACCCAGACACAGGATTCAACCTATAAACCAAAGACGGCCATAGTAGGTATGCCGGCACGCACAGGAAGCAACGCGCATCAAGCAACACGCAAGACAATCTATCCAGGTAAAGAGTCTAGCTTATGAAACAGAAGAAAGCAAGGATGGGCATGGCCTTCTACCCAGACACAGGATACAACCGATAAACCAAAATACGGCCCATAGTAGGCATGCCGGCACCGCACATCTGGCACTGTGCCGCCAGCAATGCAGAAGTTGCTAAATCAGACCTTTATTAGTAGTTTTGTGTTTTTGTTTGTGAACATGCTTCCTTGAGGAAGAGTGGTTCCAACCAGTGTACTGGCTCTGTACGTGTGCGTAACACACGTGCAGCATTTGAAACCGAAAACATAACTTTCTTTTCTAGGGCATTCAATGTGCCTCTTCCACTAGCGCCCCGAAGATGAATAAGAGACTTCTAGGTGCTGCAAACCGCAGGAAAGAAAGGCAGGTTCCGAACCGGGCAATCCACAGCAAACAGCACTTTAAAAATGCACGCCGTTTGAAAAAGAGGATTACGTCATCATAGCAGGGCGTTCACAAATACACCTTCCTTGAGACCCCTGGGGAGTCTCAGTTCCCTGAGCCGCGGGGGCTGCAGATCCAAGGGCCAACATACCGTGGTCCTGATGAGCTGACGTTAGCTCACCCCTTTAATTAGGCAGCCGCGCGCGCGCACTGCCAGGCAGCGGCGTCACTATGGGGGTGCGGGGGGTGCGGACTGCACCGGGTGACACCCTCACATGGGGTGACACCAACAGGGCCGGTGTGCGCCTAGCAACCTAACCTTTCAGGAGGAGGAGGTGCCTGTGCGCAGCGCGTACTGTCTCCTCTCCTTTCTTCTATTTGCTTCCCTGTGAAATGGATCCATAAAAGAAAATAACTTTTGCCGGAAATCCATGTCGTATTTTTCTGACATGTAATTCCAAAGTGCAGCATCTGGAATAAAAGTTTAAAAATATGAAAAATAAATAACTAAATAAGTAATACAGAGTGGTAGCAAACTGGCCAGATTGATTTTATTCACACCCAAAACACATTAGTGCCACTTTTACAGAGTTTGCCAGTGAAGCGCTATTTTTGTCTTGGCCTTGTTTTCCCAGGGCTTGGAACTAGTGCGCCAATCCTGGAGGTACTGCAATGTGAGGATTGAAAAACAAAATTTGTACTGCTGCTCTGTATCTAGGGATGTTGTCTTTTTTTCACCATACTGCTTACGTTTAGTAAGGATATAAGCAATGGCCATTGAAATGGGTCCATTCAGGGCCCTGTTGTCATGTCCTTAACTTTTCAGGCAAAAGCACTCACTGATTTCAGAACAGTGAGTGTAAAAGTGTTAAGGTAACCATGTTGTTCCTGCTTACATTTCACATGGTTTGCAAAATTTTGCATTCCCTATGATTGTTTGCTTTTTCCAGGATGCTGTCACTTTTTTTTGTAGGCCACATATTGCTCTTGCCCAGTGCGTAATTTAAATTGAGCCTCATCCAGGTGTTTATAGCCGGCAACAATTGGGTTGTAGTTGAAGGCAGTCTGAGTTTTTCTCAGTGGGGCAGTATGGTGTTCAGTGGGGGAGAGGATGTGGCACTATGGCCAGAGCTGCTGAATTTGGAACTGGGGAACCAGGTTCAGCCTTAATAACCAGTCCGCCAGACCACTCTCCTGAGACAGCACTATCTCATGCTAGACCTGAGAAGGCTTCGCAAGACATTAGAAGCCCCGGTGTCGTATCACCAGCAGATGGACCCTAGCATGAAAAGTGTAGGTTAACCTTCAAGGCTTGTCCACCACTATTCATACTGAAGTACACCTCTAGTCTTGCGGGCAGGCCTATGAAACAGTACACCCTAGAACAACAGTGACCCTGTCACTCTGAGATCACAGGGCCCTTGAGAAGGGCCAGCTCTAGGGCGGTGCAACCGGTGTGACCGCACCAGGTGCTGACTTTAGGTGGAGGCATCATTTTTGCAAGTATATTATGGTTTTAAAAGCACTTGCTGCCTCCTTCTTGGCCTCCAGTAAATTTCGGTAACAATAAAAATGTCATGATGACTCTGGTGATTAATGTTCTTCCTAGAGAGAGATCGGAATTTTGTCTAATGGAAGATTTGACTCATGGTAAGGTAGCTCCGAGGGTTAATGTACCTGCTGCAAAGAGCATGTATCATGCAGATCACAAAGTGCACATAATGTAAATAGGCCAGTGGGCTACTGCTTTTGTCAGAGAGATCCTTTTGTTACTTGCAGTTTATAAGTTAAAATCCTAACATAGAACAGTGAGCTATTAACTGTCATCTACTCCGCAGCAACACAAGTCACATTTTTTATTAACTTTTGATACGTTTGAGCTACAAACAATTTATTAGTTTAATGGTCAGATCATGCTGCAGATCTTGCATTATGAGGCAAATATGGCAGAGCCATTATTATTTAGAAAACATTTGCAAACTAGGATTTTTAGCCATTCATGTTTGAACTGCTGTTTTGGAAAAGGAAGAAGTGCTGATGACAGAAACTCCATGGATCGGAGACAAATGGCTTGTGCTTCCACAGTTTATCGTATTTGGGGACATTCTGTGATTAGAAGCATATCCCACTTTGTGAATACATTTTACTGTCAATAAATCATTATAACCTTAAATAATCATGTGTATCCATAGGTTGATAAAACTGGGCAGTGAAACCAAACAACTACAAAAAATTGGGATGTTTGCGCATTCTGGCCACGCCTCTGGCTCTGCCCACTGATCCAATCCTTGGGTTATTCCCGCCCTCTGATTGTCCACCCACAGTTCCCCTACTTTTTTCCCCCCACTTCGACCACTGATATATCGTGTTGCTGGATAGTGGGAACACCACACCAGTAAAAAGTACCATACCTATGATATTATAAATTCCAATAAACTGTTGCCTAGCAGGTAGCCCACTGTACAACCTGATTAATGAGCCATTATCACACTGTTGTTAACAGGCACATTTTGTAAATATAGGACCTACATTTACAAACGTTACTAAGGATTCTGTATGTTCCCGTCATTTGCCAACTGTGTCCACTGGCGGACTCGGGGCGGAGGAGGTCCATGCGGTAAGTCGTGAGGGGGTGACACCATGAGTTACCTGCACCGGGTGACACCAATCCTAGTGACGCCACTGCTGCCAGGCCCTTCACAATGAGAGGACCCGGGCATCAGTGACTTCCTTTTATACCTTCTCTTGGTTACTACTTAGGGCACCGACATGTATCAACGAACAGGGGCAGCGAGCCCTTCATAGCAGAGACATATCACAGCACACACACCTGCTGATGTGGCTGGCACCTGCCTCGCTTTTCTCACCTAAACCAGGGAACGCATGCACTCCATCCACTTGTCCGTGTTGAGCACTAGTTGATTCTAGAATGTAATAACCGTACACGAATTTAACACGCACAGGGCATTTTAGAGCTTTCACTTTCAATCTGCCATTTCATAGTCTTGCACATTGCTTGTTTTACTTGCCTGTTTATCGTAAGTGCCTTGTTTTGATTGCCTTTCAGTTGATCAATGCCCAGTTTACTCAGTACAATACACAGTGTAGAGTCACCTTCTGCCGTAATGCGTAAAACTACAGCCAGCAGTAACAACAGTGATTCCGGCAATTATTCAGAGCCTGACGCGCGTTGCAGATAAAAGAATGAAACAAGTCCATTCCTCCTCGGTTCCTTGTACTTAGTGGCCATAATCCTTTACAAATGCACGCTGTCACTGAGGACGTTTATGAGGCCAGGCAGGGCGAACGTATGAGATTTCTTCCCTTGGTTCATAAATGTCAAACTTTGCAGGCAAGTTACTTCGGTTTTAACTCCAAAGAGTCTTTTGAATCATCAGCTTCCTACGTGGAAGTGAACAATTAGCAGCCAAGCAAGAAACAGCAGGCGTATATGTTCGAGAAACTATAGTTTTGTGCTTTGTTTTGTGGTCACCGGTGTCATTATTAGTAAGAAAAGAGCACCGGCTAAGAAAAACACACACATCAGTTCATGTTGATTTCTAAGTTTAACAGTGCTACTAAATTTATTATCAAAAAGTAGCTTAATGAATCTTTCCAGGATGTGATTGTATTAATTACTCAAAGTTAACTTAAGATAACTTTACATATGCGATTAAACTTTGCTCTAATTATGCTAACTGAGAGTTCTGAAATAGAAAGATTGCAGCATCAATCGTTTGTAAGGTTGAAACACAGAGTTAGTTTCTACTGTGTTTCTCTTGCTCAAACTCATACCCCTATACCCGTGGTTAAATTTCTCTTTTATCCCTGCGCATACCCGGTATAGGAGCAAACCCATCAGCCCCCCCCTTCCCTTTGTGGATTTTCCAGTGCTTAGCATTTCTACTTTTATTGAATTCAGTGAATGAACATTTAGAAGGTCAATGTTTCAAAGAGCGCATAAGAGAAGCTGAAAGATTGCTCATGAAGTAAAACTTTCCATCTGCATGCCTTATCAACACACCATTCATTTTGATGAGCCTTTGATGTTTACTTTTGGTAATGTTATAATATTTTGTTTCAGATTTTTGACTTGTGCTGCATCCAAATACATTCTTGCCTAAAGTACAGACAAAACAATATACAGTAGTGTGGTGACTGAAATGAAGGCTCAGTGAGCTAATGGTTGGACATCAGGAACAGCATTATAACAGTCATAAAGTCATATCTGTTTCATAGTATGCTTCTGTAATACTTACAGTTAAATGTTTTTTGTATTCTACCTTATGATACGACCGTGGAGGTTCTCAGAATTTAGAGGCGTTTTTATTTAAAAAAACTACCAGAAGCGCCATAATATGCAAAGTAGTTTCAGCCTGTGTCACGCGTTACAGGCTTAAATTCTCTTGTGCCCTAATGATGGCCTAACTATAATTACTTTATTAACCTTCTTGCTTTATCAAACTTGCTTGAAAATTCACCATTTGTCCACTCTTTAAAAAATAAAAAAAATCCCGGGGGTGGGGGCAACTCCCCCTTATGACAATCGGGTCCATTTGCAACACTCGCGCGCCAGAGGGGACTCATCCCAAACATTTACGGCCTTCCACTTTCAAATGTCACCAGCCGCCCCTGTTATTATGGTATGAGTTTGTGAGATCATTGATACTCAACTACTTGGAATATCTGTGTTGTATTTGGTGGGAGTGAAGTATACTGTTTAATGTGTTGTGGTGAGTGCATGTTATTGATAAGAGGGGAGTACTGTTACGGCTGCAGCCAGACCCACCTTTATTGCTTCATGTTTGATGCTGCAAATTTATGGACATATACTTTTGTGGGTGGTGGAGCTGAACCCAAATATTTACCTGCACCCCAGTATCTAAATTAACCCAAAATGTACCTTCAGTGGCTCGGCTCTGGCACCATTGATCTAGCAATAAGAGTCACTACCCTTTTTAACATCAGCCCCAGCAAATAGTAGAGTTATTTAATAAATGACTACATTCACTCAAAAATGGCGTTCTAGCCCAAGGAAAAGTTTCAAGTTTCCTACAAAATCCCAAAATAGGTAATACCGAAATACTGAATGCAATGCCATGATGGCTCAGATACAGAATACATTGGGCCTGATTATGAGTTTGGGCATCTGATGAAACGCCAAACCCACAGTGGTGGCGTGGCTACCTCTGCAGCCGCGCTCCAACTGCGCTATTATGATTTTGGAGGGTGGACAGCCATGGGACCACTGCGAACGCCAGAGATTAGTGATCCCTGGAGGTCTTGCAGCAGTCTGAGGCCCGCGATAGGCTGGCACCGCCAAATATATTACAAGTTTTCCCACTGCCACAGTTTTTAGGGCAGTGAGCCTGCCATGAAAAGTGTGGTAGTGAGGAAACTAAGGGGGCCCTACAGGGCCCCCTGTTGCATCAGAACCATGGGGATGCATGCAGGGGGGGCCTTGGTGTGCCCTCCTGTATACATGCACCCCCAGTTCCTTCACGGCATGGACTTAAAAGTCCATGCCGTGCAGGAACATGCTGTGGCATTTCCATTGCAATGCCTTTTTAAAGATCACCTTCTGGGACCACCAAAGCATCTCCTGCCAGACCAGGAGAGAACTCCAAATCTGGTGGGCGAATTACTTTGGCAGTGTGGGAGCGGGGCACTGGTGTGGCGGCCCGCTCCCACACCTCCAAACTCGTAATAAGGCCCATAGTCTGAAATTATGGTTTATCCCAAGCAAAAACAAACAAACAGAAAGACAGGATCTCTAATAGAATAGGAAGTCTCTCAATAATCAGACAGAGTCCAATGCGGAAAACGAAAAATATCATTAGTCAAATTGACAAAAAACACTAACTGCATCTCTTGTAGATAAAGGAAAGCTTCATGGCTCACTCCCAAAACCGACGGTTACATATACAATTTACACATAGGCAATAAGAAAAGACTGAAAATTCAGCAAGGCATGACTAGTGAAAACACATAGTGGACAAATCACGATTACAATCGTCATAGGAATTATTACAGCACTATCCCATTTCTAAGATACAGAAAATCTTCCATTAGCTTCCATAGCAACAACACAGTCTGCAGATGTTCAACACAATATGAAACATTTTCAAACAAAGACTCATACTAAACATTATATTTTTTCATATTCAGATCATAAACATTGTTTGGTGTATACATAAAAAGGATTAAAAACCATTATTAGCTTTTTCATTTCTATGTATGTCTCTTCTTCCTATATAATAGCCGCCGTTTTGGAAAATGGCAGAATGGTTGCTCTGAGGAATTATTTTCTGTCTCTATAAGACTACTAGACCACCAAAACACATGTGTTTTGACACCAAAATGAAGTATGTATGTCTCATGTTTTCTGAATTCCATCATCACTGCAACACATTTGCCATTTTTAAAAATGTTGTCCAGAAACATTTGGCCAGGATCAGCAATTTCAACTCAAGCTAAATTACTTCTCTAATGATCAAAAAACACAAATTAAACATGGAAATGTCTAAACATTTTTTACGGAGGTTTATCAGGGGGCCGGCATTAAGTCAAAAAGTGAGAAATCGAGGTGTCTTACTAGATGTTGACCATTTTAAACTCTCAGATTGCCTTAGCCACTGAATAGTCCTTTTGTTATTTACCAAATGATGTCCAACTTGATTTTTTCCAACAAATTCTTGTATTCAATCATGGCTAGACGTCTGTAACCTAATCTACCTTGGTCTTCATGTAAAACTATTAATAGACTAGAATATTTTCACACTATACATATTCATTTTGAACTTAGTAAATCGGGTAAAATGCCAGATGCACACAAGTTATCAATATAAAAAATGATTAGATTTAATTTGGTGTACAGATGCACAAGGTTTATCAGAATGTCTCACACTTCCTTCTTGGCCAAGATGTTTGTGAACTGTGTTCTATGGCAGGATCTTCACTCATACACCAGTTTACTTCTCCATCTCTCCAAGCTCCCTAATAGTAAGATGGGCAGTTGATCTTTCAGACATGTAGCTCGCTAGGTCTTAGAGCAGAAACACATTTTGCAGCACATTAGGAAGTAATTTATAATCTAAGAGCTACTTATGTTCAGTGAAAATCATCCGAGCTACTAATATTATTAGTGGCGTCAAGGTGGCCACAACAAACAAGATTGCATTAGTGGCTATCACATGCAGGATTAACACCAGTGATTACCTCAGTTTATCAGGCAGGGTTGCCAGCAGTGGTGTAAAAAAGGCTAGAAAAGTGATGAATGCCTCCATATGGTTAACACCTAACAGCCATAGCTGCAATACCACTGATACCAAGGTAACAATATGAGTAATAAATCTCCACAATGGGGCATGTTTTATCACTCCAGTACGAGCTGTAAATAGTTTGGAAATTCAACCTTTCTTCTCTAAACATCAGTTCATAAGTTCTGAAAATAGACCCATGTTCATCTTGAATACACACTTTTCAAGTATGCATATATTAATTCAACCAAGTATAAGCTTCTAATGTAGTAGGCTGGGATGCACCCAGGGGAGCTACCTTTAGGTAGCTGGAGAGTTACCACTATCTTACATGCTACTCGTTGGAGAAGCCTGGACTATACTATTCTTTGTGATAGTCTCGCTGACATAGAGTTCATAGAAACAGTTCGTAAGTGGTAGAACACCCTTCCCATTATGCAAAGGCATTTCTTTGGTTTCGGGGTTTCACCTCTAATCAGCAAGGCTAGCTTGACTCCAGTGGCATGGAGAGCACAGGACCCACGTCTGGGCATACCCATCCCACTCGGGGTGACTAATTCAAAAAGAACTATTTATGGACAAAATGTTGAACAATGTCAAACATTCACCCCAGTACAGAGATCTGGGCCCAAATAAATTGTTTTTTTGCTCCCCATGCCATTTCAGTTCAAACCTCGAAACCAGTCTCAGGAGGCTTGTTTCCGATCCAGTGAGGACCTGGCCCAGCAGTTCGGGCTAGACTGTTCCCATGAGGAATAAGGCAAAGACTGATTTGCATAGTGCTGGATCCAAACTGAGGCGGCATAGTGAGCAAAAGAACAATGGATTAAACCCAGATCTGTGACTGGGGTGAGTGGTTGAAAAGTTTCAGCACTCCGTCCATCATCTTGTTGTGTTTGTTTTAGGTGGCAAAGGGTATCCCTAGACGTGGGTCCCTTGCTCACTGTGCCACTGGATTCAAGCTAGCCTGGCTGATGAGGGTTGAAACCACAAAAACTGTCCCAGATTGCTTTACAGTCCAGGGAGGTTCTGGCCCGACAGTTCAGGCTAGACTATTCTCAAGAGCAACAGGGCCAAGACTGATTTGCATATGGCTGGGTCCAAACTGGGGTAGCACAATGAGCAAAAGATTAATGGATTAATCTCAGATCTGTGATTGGGGGTGTGTGGTTCAAAAGTTTTAGCACTCAGTCCCTCATCTTGTGTTTGCTGTATTTCCAAACCATGTAACAGCACACTGAAAGTGAGTTAAGTGAGTAAGAAGTGCGCTAGTGCTATACAATATATACATAAATATTGACTGTGGAGGATGCACAGTTGTTTTATCGAAACTCATTCATAGAGCTGCAGGCTTCTGAAATATATAAACACAGTGCACTATTATTGTGTCAACATTTTGACCCTTTGTGGTTATTTGCACAGTCATCAAGCATTGTTAAGGTTGACTGGGAAAGGTCAAGTGTCTGCTTTCATTTGCACCCCTTGCAAGGCACTGGCCAGGTTCAGCAAAGGTGGCTAGGAGATCATTTGAGAACAGCAGGAAGATTGTAGCTTTTCTTGCTGTAATATGGCTGCGCAGCTAAATCAAGAATCACATCCAGTCAGAGCTTTAAGTAGGATAGAAAAAACTGGGCAGTCTCTAAAAGGCATTTAGGAGTCTCTAAAAGGCATTTAGGAGTAGTAAAGTCAGGAATCCTAACTTTACTACTCCGAAATGCCTTTTGTGAATATCAAAAGTTGTGAAGTTAGGATTACTTTTGTGAATCAGGCCCCATATTTTTAGTTGGGGTGAATGGTAGCTCATCACAAGTAATAATGCCACTATACCTGTTAGGTCCAGTACATTTTTCAATAGTTTAAACTTAACCCCTATTAGCTATTGCACAGAGCACACAGGCTTAACGTAATAAAATGTGTAAATTTGTAAAGAATTTGAAAGAGCCAAACCAGTTAAAAAGTTGAAAACACAACACAAAAAAAATCCTACTCCAATTTATAAAGACAGAGAATTTTTTAATGAACAAAATTGCACGAAAGATAGGATTTTTCGCGTTTTTTTAAAAGTACCAAAAAGTGCAACTCGTCAATTGCGCACAACTTGTCACGCTCGACCTGGGGGACGATAAGTTATCAGGCTGACTGTGAGGGAGCGCAGGTCAGATACTAGGACCAGTTACATTCCAGTGGAATTGTTACCTCCACAACTTCAGCCACGTTCTAAGAAAGCTATAAATGGACTGGATGGAACTCCAGGGAAACCATTGATTTAGGCGGGAGAAGTTCAAGTTTCCATGTTCCGGAGGTCTTCGGGATAGATCAGTTTCTCATTGATGGCAGCGGTGAGGAAACTGCAGAGTGGAGTTTAAGTGCCCTCGCGGAAGACAAATTCTAGAGTCAAGTGGAGAATGCAGTGGGAGCTACAGCAAGGTCACAGCCTACTGGCAATGCACCTTGAGTAGATCGGCTGTCAAGTTGGCCATGGTCCCTTAATGGTTTGTCAGACAAAATATTTGCAGAATGTTTTCAAGTCTTAAATGTTAGGATTAGGCCACAGGAGTACACTATCCAAGAGTTCATGGAACACAGGAACAGCCCTTGGGGGTCAGGTCTCACTCCAATAGAAGCCACCAACAAAATGGTCCAGGACTAGTACAGTGGAAATTGGTCAGCTCAGCTCTTTCAGGGAAGGGGGATTCTTCCAGCTTTTTTGTCCCTGTGGCTTAACAGGAGGCCAGTCCAGTGACCTTTGGAGTCCGCTTCTTTGTCTTTAGTATAAGTTGGAGCAGGTACAGTCTTTAGGAATCCCCTCACAGGTTCCAACAACAGATGCAGTCTTTCTTTTGCCTTTCACAGGTCCAGAAGTGCTCTGGAAAAGGCACCCAGGGGTGCCTGCTATTAAATTGTCCACGGTGGTGACACCTGATCCCTTCCCAACCAATAAGAAAGATGGTCCAGGGAAACACTCTTACCCAATGATTCAATAATTGCTGTGGGCCTTGCAGCAAACAAACCCAATCAACACTTCTCTCCCCAAAACCAATATGGCAGAACTTTTCTTCCCCTCTGCAGAGCTCCCTCTGCCCACACAGAGGTGTGGATGGGGACATTTGCAACTCCTATTCGGTCGTCACTCTAAACCAGTTCTGGGGGCAGTGCCTTCCCCACTGGGATTGGAGCATGGCTGGCTAAGAAGACAAAAGGGAGCCAGTCGCAGGTGCCAGCTACATTTGCCAGTGACAGAGAGGGCATCCCTTGAAGATAATTAAGCAGATGGACACAACCCTCTTGCCATCCTGTCAAGGGAAGGTCAACCTCTCCCCACATCCAAGGCCTTTGTTTCAGCTCTTTGAGCCAATGCACATCTAATTAGGAAACTATTCAGCTCCCGGGGTACAGTTGGAAGCTCAAGCAAATGGGTTTCTAAAGGCTTTATGCAGGTTAAATGTGACTTTTTAAACATACATTATGTAACATGTTTAGTACAGATCTGACTTTACTAAGAATTGGATTTGAAGGAAATATTTTGAGAAGTCCAAGTTGTAACTTTTTATCTGGTTCCTAGGTGGTGATAACATTATTTACTTTCATAATGTATCCCAGTGCTTTCCTATGGAATAGCTAATCATGCTACAGGGAAAATTGCCTTTAGGGCATTGTCACTGCAAGACTCGTGTAGCAATAATATTTTACATGCCCTACTTTTAGGCATCATGCACCCTACCTTATGGACAGTTGAGGCCTACTTAAGGGTGTCTTATTAATATTTAAAAGTGGAGTTTAGGGCTGTCAAGAGGTGCTAATTTAACAGGTCAAATTTGAATTTTAAATGTGACAGGTTAATGGTGGTAGGCCTGCAGTCATGTTTTACATTGTCACTTTATGGTTGAACAGTATGTGCTGTAGTTCACTAGCAACAGTGAACGTACAGGCTCTGGGCACACTTTTTACTTTATACTGGGGACTTGTAGGTAAGTTAAATATACCTATTAAGGAGTATAGCCAATTTCGACATGTTTAGGCATCAGAGCACATGCACTGGGCACTTAACAGCGGTGTCCCGGTGTGTAGAGTCGAAAAATCAGCAACACAATCTAGCAAAAAATGGGGTTGACCATGTAAAAAGGGCAATTTTCTGCAGGCATTATGTAAGCAGCGCTACTAGGAATCCTTTGCAAGAGACATGGTGCATATAATTAACGGTTTGGCTTTACACATGTAAACTAAAATCCAGTGCTTCCCATAGAATACCACCCAACCCTTTTTTTAGGCTTCTCTCTGTGCTTTCTGTATTGCATCTAGACCTATCATACAGCAATGAACATGCACCTAAAACAAGCCAAACCTATTGACATTTCCAAAGCTTATTATCAGAATAAGTTAAATGTGTAACAACAATGATTTTGTTGTCAACAAATATAATTCAAAGTGTTTCAATTCTGATAGCATCGGTTGGTTGAATAAATATTGTAAGGTCTGTGAAAGAGGTAGTATTCTTCGGAGTGTCTCAGTCCCTCCCATTTTTCCTTAAGCACCACTTTCCTCTACAGGTTTTATGTTAGACACTTGTGTTTGTTTTCTCCCCACATCTTTTTCAAATCCTCCATCTGCATATCTCACACCTCATCATTCCTCTTCTGCATCTTCTTTTCACTCTCTTCTGCTTGTACTTCCCAGCATCTCCTTCACTTCAGAACCTCACCTACACTCAATGCACCAAATCACCTGTAAGCACTGCATTTTCTTTTACTTTTCATCATCAATATTTCAACAACTGGGTACTGCCTTCACATGCTTTTGTATAGAATCATAATTACAATTGACACAAATTACCTTCGCTCTGTGTGAACTGCAGAGAGGTCAAGGATTGGATGTGAATGTATTCTAAATACATTTATGAGCCACTGAGAGACACCGTGAGAAACTTGTACTGTCTTTAACCTCCATAACTTTCAATTGTAGACACCCATCCAGAACCAGAACTTATCCGGACACCTGAAGGCGTTTGAGTTCACAGTACACCCCATGTAAGAGTGATATTCTGTATGAAAAAAAACCTACAGAAACACAACATTCTGGAAAAAGCAAACATTTTTAGGGAATGAACGATCAAGTAAAACATGAAATGTAAACAGGAGCTACATGGTTCACATTGATTATCCTAATGATTTTTACAGTCATTTTTCAGAAAATCCTTGTTCTTGCATGTAAAATAAATACATGAATATAGGGCACAACAGGGACCGGTTTCAACGTCAATGTTTAATTACTGCTAGGTCTCACACGTAGAGGACTCCACTCCATTTAAATCCCTGCCTCCACTAGTGTGTGCAGTGCAGATACAGAGAGCAAAGAAGTACCAGTGGGAAGGTTGTCAGACAACCCCATGTCATCAGGAATAACATGTTCCAGTCCAAGGGTTTTCTTTTACAAATCATTGTTTTGCTGGGTGTTAGTCAAATTGCCTTAGGCAACATGAATCAAGACTACAACTTCCCAGATGCACTGAATTGGGAAGAGTATATTCTGGACTTGAGAATGGTGTCCCTGATGACCTGGGGCCTGATTCACAAAGGTAACTGTACATATTTGTGAAAGTTTATGATTGCTCGCTTTTCACACAGGTATTTTACTAGTAGTATCTTTACTCTGCGCTGTAATCCGAGGGGCCAGTTTCTTTAACCGGTGGCGCGTCTCGGCATTCGTCCCGTCCTAAGAGTTCCAACTATGAACTCTTCCTGCCTCACTTGATGCCCTTCATTACCCGCGGTAAGGCCCCGATATTACGTATTTTATTCTGAAGGCTGCGGTGCGTCTCCGTGACTGGATTCGCGGCCGCCATTTTGATTTTCACATTTCTCTTCACGATACCAGCTCCGCAGCAAATAACATTCTCTCTTAAGAGAAAGTATGTAAGGACACACTACTAAACTGTTTCTGGTCACTTGGTTATATATCCATCAACAAATATCGAAGTTTCCTGTGCTAAAAATGTAGTCTGTCCTGGAATAACTAATATTACCATATTTCAGTAACTTGGTGTATGCAACTATTCATAAGGATTACCATAATTTCAGCTGGCCATACTATTTCATCTCTGTTGCCTAAACACCAATGTTTTTGCACAAATATTTCAAATTTTTGCTCACAAACTGCTCTTTTATTGCTGTGACATTCATATGTATGGGGAGAACCATATATGTTAGAGGCGCTGCTTCAACTTCTGCTTCTACGCCACTACCTAAATCCACTGTATTATCAACCTCAACTTCTTTTTCTGTATCTCAAAGAGTCACATGGAGGACTCAGAGCAGATCGTATCATCCCACCTTACAGAAGCAACGGCCATTGCGCCTACGTTTGTTTCTACTCCTGTTTCTCATTAATCTCGAATTAAAAAAGATCATCCTTCGCCAACAACTTCTCTACCACCAGCATCCTTGGAGTTACTCTTGCACACAATACGAGCTCTCAAACCCTATATGGAGAAAACAAATACACATCTACAAGGCTTAGAAGATAAATGGTCTACTCTTGACAGCAACATCAATTCAATGGAGCGTCAAGTAGAATCTTTACAAGCATCTTTTCAACAGATTCACCATATGAAAGCAGAAATCCTTCAACTTCAGAGCCAACTGGAAAACCTCAAAAATCGCAGCAGATGCAACAACCTGCGAATCTATGGTTAGGCTAAAGTATTCGAAGGCTCCAATCCTATATCTTTCTTTCAAAGTTTTCTTCCTCAGGTCCATGAGTTTCCAGAATCCCCACTATTAAACATACAAAGAGCACATAGACTTGGCCATACTCCTCATGCGTCATCATCCTAGCGCAACCCAAGAGGCATAATACTGTACTTTCTAGAATACACTGGTTAGTTTTACAGGCAGTTAAATTCAAACGTTGCATATCCTGGCAAGGTTCCCAATTATGTTTCCTGCAGGATTATGCTAAAGTCACAGCTGATCAACGGAAAAGTATTCTAGCCATGCGTGCAGCATTACGAGACTTAAATGCCAGATTTGATTTGATTCACCCCTGCCTCCTTAAAGTGACTTATAAGAATAAAACAATTACCTACTAAGATCCAGTTCTACTTCAACTATTCCTCGACAGTTCCATGGAGTTTGCAAGATCATCTACTACTTGATAATAGTTCTCTTTTACTAAGTCAATTGTAACTGTATACTATTTTTATTTGTTTTTTATGATATGTCCTGAATAATTGTCTTTTTTCCCTTATGTTTCTCCCTGCCAGGTGCCATTTCTCTGTTCCACCCATTGTTTTATAGTTCATTTTGAAAATTACCCTCCTCGTTGTTTCTCCCGGAGCTGTTCCGTCTTCTCTTTGTGGCCTCAACACCCTCCGCTCATGTTTGAGGTTTTGGTATGTTTCATTGTTCTTCCTACCTATTCTTACAATTTCTTTACTCATCTTTCCTTCTATCTTTCTTGTTCTCTCTTATCTGTCTTCTTCTTTTTGCCTTTTTTCAAATTTTCTTTCATTTCTTATCTCATCTTATTTCTATTTGTGCGCTTTTTTGTTATTCCAATTATTGCAAGTTCTCTATTACTTATGCTGTTTTTTGTATCTTTTTGATAAATGACGTTGCATGTTGATTCCTGGAATGTCAAAGTTTTGGGTACACCTATTAAAAGTAAAAGATGTCCTTACCCACCTCTCTGATCTGACGTCTGATATTGTATTCTTACAAGAATCTCATATAGTTGCTTTAGAAGTTTTAAAACTTAAACGCCAATGGGTAGGAAATGTTTTCCTCTCTCCAGGTATGGGTAAAAGAAATGGGACATTGATTCTTTCTCACAAAAAAGTAACGTTTTTTTAATATCTCAAAATTCAGATGATGAAGGTCGTTGGTTAATTGTTCACCTTAAAGTTAATAACATACCTATTTCCTTGTTTAATGTGTATGCTCCCACTAAGCCAGACAGCAATTTTTGGCCACACATATCTACTCTATTGAAGTCTATTTCTATGCCATATATTATTTTTGGTGGCGATTGTAACTTTGTTGTTGACCAATACATAGATCACTTATTTGTCTCTAAATCATTAACACAACACATATTACAGGCAGATATTGGTTCTAGATTGATTTCTGACCACACTCCAGTAATTTTAGATTTAGAACTACTCCCTATGACTATGACTAATAAAAGGTGGCATTTTAATACTTCTTTACTAATTGATCAGACTTTAATTTCCTCTTTTGAATCTTTTATTACTGAATTCTTTAATTGCAACACATCCTGCATTCCATCTTTCTTTGTTGTGTGGGATACTTTTAAAGCTTCAGCCTGAGACTTTATTATATCTTATGTTGCTAAAAAGAAAAGACATAACTCCCAAAAAGCACTTGAAATCCTTAAACATATTAAACTACTAGAAACTCTTTATACTGCCACTAACTCTAAAGCCGATCTTTATAACCTCATTGTAGAAAAATCTAACAAATTATCTGCTGAAAATGCTAACTCCTATCTTCTTAGAGGCAGTGCTCGCTATTATGGAGGCAAAATAGAGCAGGCAAACTTCTTGCTTTATATCTTAAGATCAGAAAAGATCGCACAAATATTGACTATATCTTAAATTCTGATTTGTCTCCAGCGATTAAAGATTTAGATATTTTAGAGGAATTCAAGAAATACTATACTTCTCTTTATACCCCCGAATTTACCCCAGGTTCTATTGAAATACAAACTTATCTGGATTCGCTACACAAACAATTTCCCACTGATACTAACTTTTTACCATTGGAGAGTGATATTCCTCTAAAAGATATTTCTCATGCTTTGAAACTCATCAAAACAGTGTAGCAGCCTGGTCCAGATGGATTCCTTGTTGAATTTGACTCCCACTTTTCTAAATCTCTTCTCCCGTATCTCCATTCTTTATTTACACATTTCATCTCATCTAAAGCTTCCAGTGGCACTTTACAAGAAGCTTACCTGCCTAACCCCTAAAGAGGGAACAGATCCTCGTATTTGTAAAAATTAGAGACCAATCTCTTTAGTCAATTCTGATTATAAATTATTTTCCAAAATACTTGCACTTCGACTAGATCCATTTTTACTTTCCATTATTTGCAAGGAACAATCTGGTTTCATTAAAGGGAGGACCATCTCTGACCACACCAGAACTTTCTTTAGCAGATTGCATAAAGCCAACAAATACTCCCACTCACTTGCGGCTATTTCTCTTGATGCAGAAAAAGCCTTTGACCGCATGGATGGATTGGTCTTTTATTTTTCACACACTTTCCTGGTTTGGTTTCGGACCTAAATTTATTTCTTACATTTCTTTATTATATTCAACACCCAAAGCTTTTATTTTTGCTAATGGTTCTATTCCCGCTTCCTTCCCTTTACAAAGAGCTGCTCGCCAAGGATGTTCTCTCTCTCCACTTCTTTTCATTCTTGCATTAGAACCTTTTCTTGCTAAAATCAAACAAAACCCAGAGATATATGGTTTCCAACATAGTAAAACCCATATTAAAATGAGTGTCTACATCTATGATAACTTATTATACTTATCTAAGCCTGAATATTCTCTAGCAGCTTTTGCTGCAGAAGTCTATACTTTCTCCATGGTAAGTGTGAAATCCTCCCTCTAAATGTTTTGTGTCTTAAGCATGATTTTGTTTCTACAAATTTGACATGGAACTCTCAAAAAATTAAATATTTTGTTCTATGGTTTGCTCCTTTTATAAAACATACCTTATCATTAAATATGACTCAAGTTCCTTCCACGCTATCTAATTCCATTCCTAAATGGCACCCTTTATATTTATCCTGGTGGGGCAGGCTTGACACTATTAAAATGATGCTTGCTCCTGTTTTCTTCTATACTATTTCTGCTATTCCTTTCACTATTCTCTCTTTTTTTTTTTTTACTATTTCATTTTGTCTATCTTTTTATGGAATAAAAATAAACCACGTATGTCCCTAGTCATGCTTAAATGCAATAAATCACACAGTGGATTACATTTCTCTGATTTTCAAGCTTACGATAATGCCTTCATCCTTAAGCAACTTTCTAAATGTTTAAATCAATCAATTTCAGATCTATTTCCAATATGGAAAGATATCGAACTCTCCTTCCTTTCTCACTCCAAGAATCTCTTACATTTAGTCACAAGACACGTTACTCATCTTCGCCCATACATAAAACTACCCATAAACTATTTCAATCTATGCTTATTTTGCACCTTTCAGACTAAGATCGATTTCTTAACTCCTCAATCTGGCATAATCGCCTTATGAAAATGAACAACAAATCAATTTTTTGAAAGACTTGGCGCGATAAAGGCCTGCTTTGGGTTCATCAACTTTACTCAAACTATAGTTTTCTTACCATTCCTGATGCACAATCACTTTATAATCTACCAAAATCATACTCTAATAAATGTACGATTCTGATTCAAATTGTATCCTCTTCTTTGTCTGTTACATCTTCGATTTCACCCCTTTACTATCTCAATGTAATATTCTTCCTATATTAAGTGCCCAGCCAAGTGCTTCATCTATTTATAAGTTCCTCAACAAAACCTCAGAATACAGAAATAAGACCAATATCCAATTACAATGGGAACAATACTTTCATACTTCTTGGACCACTATGTTTTGGGATAAATTGTAGCAAACAATTCGTAAGGCCTCAAGATCGGCTAGTACAACGCAAACACTTTTCTTTTTATACAACCAACTTATGTTTACTCCAACTTTCTCACATAAATTTAAATCTACTGTCGCCCCAAATTGCTGGTCATGTCATGCTTTGAATGCTGATTTATATCACATGCCCTTTTCCGGTCCCTGCACCTATCAGTTCTGGTTGAAGGTATTGTCTCAATGTAATATAATTTTCCACACTCAATTTCCTTTTTCACCTATAAACACTTTTCTAGGCACACTTTCTGAACATTGGCAAACCCTTACATGTAACACAGCCATTGTAGATTTACTAATTGCAGTTCCATTCCAACAAATAACAAAAAACTGGAAACAATCCACACAACTCTCTTTTCAAGTTTGTGGTATAGTGTTTGCTACAATCACAGACTCGTCCATGCATATGTCTCTTTTCCATCTCTACCCCTTAAAAAAGAACACATATGGTCCCCCATAACTATTTTCTTAGATGCTTCTGCTCGAAAATGTACCCAACATCACCTGTTTTTAGAAGAAGTCCCCAAACTACCATGAATCATCATATTGGTATAATATTTATTTTTAGTTTTAGTTTCTAAACCTACTCTACAGCCGTTACTATTTACAATGTTGCTACTTTTTTAAATGTGTTACGCTCTCCTGGTCCTTTATTATTATGTATAGTTATATTGCTATTACACTATTTCCCTTTGATTCTTTCTCCTTTACAGTTGTTGTAACCTTTTCCATATATGCACTTCTTTCGATTTTTCCGACTTTTTATTATGCTATTAGTCCATTTATTGTTAATAAGCGCATTCCACTTTTATTGATTATGTATACTTTGTTGCATTCTTTCAAAAATAAAGTTTCTCTTTCAAACTACCTTTGTGAATCAGGCCCTTGGTTTCGCCTATAATTTTAGCATATGGTTTAAGAGTCTGTTGCATAATTACCTTGAGGGTTCTATGATACCATGCAGTGATGTCTATGGAGTTGACAAAACGCTCTTATATTCACGTAGAAAGGAAGTGCAGAGCAGAAATTAGATTTCCTCCATGTGACAGCCAAGTTCAATCACAGCTAGGACTGTAGAGCAGTGGCTCTTTAATGGAGGTATACTGCCTCCATGCTTGTAGTTCTGTGCAGAACAGAGGCCTCTTCCTGGTATGCAGCTTTGATGTTTGCAATTGTGTTTAAAGCAGAGACCTATTTGCCTGCATATTTGCAATTTTTTTATTCAGGAAGGTAGGCTGCCTCTATATTTACTATTCTCTGCAATCAGTACCTAATTTGAGCTAGTAGTTGCCGGTGGAGCCCACTAGCACTCAATTTAAGGGTCGAGTCTTCAAGAGCATGCACTAGCTCATGCATCTCGCTTGCGAGACACACTTGTAGCCAAAGAAAATGGCTTGGAGCCCACCCATTGCTTACCCATTTGTTGGCTTCCATGGCACTCTTCTTTACAGCCTCCCAATTCATCACTGCAGGCTTAACATTATTTCTGTTCCTCTCAGTGGAGTAGGGAAAAAGCACTAAGTGATTCAACTTAATCAGTGTGTGTCCGCTGCTCCCGACGTGATTGAGGTAATATTTTGTTCTTTTCAACTTTCAGTGACCTGTAAACAGAAGGGGTTTGACTGGTGAAGACATGTCCAGCAGGACAAGCAAAATTGCCAAAGTTTTATTTTCTATAGTTAGCTTTCCTTTGGTTTGCCAATTCTTCTTTTCTCACTTTGCACTCATGTTTTTGGTCGTGGTCACTGTTCTCAAAAGATGAAGCGTCATTGTTTCTTTCGTATGTGTAATTTCTGAAATGATGCTATAATACATAATCATGAGGTACACTCTAATCTAATCCACCACACATCACCTCACACTTATTCCAATCCACCCCAGACCAATCCAATCCAAACTACTCCCTCCAATCCAAGCCACTCCAATCCTCCCAACCCACCCGCTCCAATCTGTCCCACTCCAATTCACCCCAGTCCAATCCAAAACTCTCAGAGCCACTCAATCCAAAACAATCAGCCCACTTCAATCTGCCCCATTTCAATCGAAAACAATCTGCCCAGCTCCAATCTGCCCCACTCTAATACAAAAATTCTGCCCCACTCCAATCTGCTCCACTCTAATCAGGCCCACTATAATCTGCCCCACTCTATATGCCTCACTCCAATCCAAAACAATCTGCCCACTCCAATCTGCTCCACTCCAATCCAAAACAATCTGCCCAACCGTTTGATAAAGGTGATCACCAACCTAATACATCCCGATCAATCTGGCTTTATCCCCCATAGGAATACAGCCCTCAATCTGCGTAGGATACATGGGGTAATAGACAGGGCACACACCCTTCGAGAATCAGCCGTAATTGTGTCATTGGACGCGACCATGGCTTTTGATACTATTGAGTGGCCCTATCTGTGGGCAGTTCTGGCTAAGTTTGGGTTTGGTCCAGAGTTCATCCAGTGGGTATGTCTAATATACGCAGCACCCCTGGCACAAGTGATGGTAAATAATAAGGTGTCGGCCTCATTCCAGCTCAGTCTCAGTACACGTCAGGGTTGCCCATTGTCTTCCCTCCTTTTCTCCCTTGCCTTGGAACCCCTGGCTGCTTGGATTCGCTGGGATCCAATGATAAGAGGACTGAGGTGGTCCCCCAAATGGGAAGACCACATATCTCTGTACGCCGATGATATCTTGCTCTATATTGCCTCTCCCCAGAAGTCCCTTGTAGTCGTTCTAGACATTCTGACGGTCTTCGGAAGGTTTTCAGGGCTCACCGTTAATTGGGGGAAATCCCTACTGTTTGTTCTGAGGGGGAGCCCTCCTACCCCTCCCAGGGAAATTGAGGGCATGCAAAGAGAGCTTTCATGGGACGGTAGACCTCGAATTGCGCTAAGTAAACTAAACCTGAACTCGTACGACGGAGGCATCATTCTCCCGGATATCAGGAAATACTACTGGGCCTCCCAGCTTGCGGCTATCAACCACGGCACGTTCGATCGTGCTGACGGTCCGGGCTTTGTCATGAAATGGTGGCTCCTTCCGGGTGGGAACTACAACAGAGCTCTTTACTCCAGACCCAAGCGTTTTTTGTTAACAGGCCCCACGAAACACTCAGTGCAAATATGGCACAATGTCACCAGCTCTCTGGGATGGAGACATAAGTTAACATTAGCCACCCCCCTCTGGGACTCAGAGAAGCTGGGCGAACTCAGGAAAACGAAGGGCTTCGACAGGTGGGATCTTATAGGAATTTCAGTTATTAAGAATATGTGGGGGAGGGGAGGGATCAAGACCTTCAAGGAGCTTCAAACTGAATACGAAATGGAGGACTCGGAGTACTTCCGTTATATGCAGGTTCGACACTCACTCAGTCCTTGCTACCCAAAGGGACTGATCCCCCAGAGGCATCCCCGCTAGAAGACAGAGTTTTAGATGGTCATCTCCCCGAAAAGACGATCTCACTAAAAAGCTAATTAACCACATGGCAGACCCTCTTCAAACACTGAGGGACAAATGGGTACAAGACGGGATAGAATTGGATGACGAGGACTGGCAGTCGGCGGTATCCTCCACTAGAGTCGTAACTATTCCAGCACGCTTAAGGCTGGTTCAATTAAAAATCCTCCACAGAATTTACATGATGGGGCCTCGATTAGTGAGCATGGGGTGGGCCGACACGGGAGAATGTAAAAGGCGTTGTGGCCTCTCGGGCACATACATGCACATTATCTGGGAGTGCACACATATCAACTCTTATTGGCTTCAAATCCATGAGACAATCAGTAAGGTGTTACGCATCACTCTCCGGCCAGAGGCAAGGAGATGCCTTCTAAATATATGGGAGCCCACCGATTTAAACACCTCACAGACTCAGTGGGCCACTTTGGGGTTCATGTTAGCCAAAAGAAATATAGCTCAACTTTGGGGGGCAGTGGATCCGCGCACCTTGGAGGCCTGGGAAAGGAATCTCGATTGGTGTATGTTTAGAGAAAAAACAGTATATCTGGCAAGTGGGTGCCCCAGGAAGTGGTCACATGTCTGGGGCCTATGGAATAGTTATAGAGGCGATATTTGTACCCCACCTCGCAGCATCGAACAGGAAGACCATAGCTCCCCGTAATGTTCATTTCTACTGTAATTTGCGTATGTCCTTCCATCCATATGTATTGTGATGTCTTACGTGCCCGATCCTCTGTACTGTACAATTTGCCGATGTTTGTTATTAAAAAGAGTTATAAAAAAAATAAAAAAAATCTGCCCCACTCTAATCCACCCCACTCCAATCTTCAGCAGTCTAATCGAAAATAATTTACCTCATTCCAATCTGCCTGACACCAATCTGCTCCACTCCAGTCTGCCCCACTCCAATCTGTCCCACTCTAATCCACCCCACTCCAATCTGCCCCAATCCAATCCAAAACAATCTTCACAGTACAATCCACCCACTACTATCTACCCCACTACAATCCAAAACAATCGGCCCGACTCCAAACCATCCCACTCCAATCTCCTCCACTCCAATCTAAAACAATCTGCCGCACATTAATCTGCCTCATTCCTATCCAAAGCAATCTGCTTCACTCCAGTATACCCCACTCCAACCCTCCTCTCTTCAAATTGTCCCACTCCAATCCAATCCACCTCACCCCAGTCCACCCGCTATATTCCAAGTCATCTGACTCCAATTCACCACAGTCCATCCTGCTCCAATCAATCCACTCCAGTCCAATCCACCCCACCTCAATTCATTCCATCGAACTCCAACCTAACCCACCTCAGTCCACCCCATTCCAATCCAAGACAATCTACCCCTCTGCAATCCAAAAACAATCTGCCCCACTCCAATCCAAAACAATCTGCCCCACTCTAGTCAGCCCCACTTCAATCGAAAAAATCTGCCCACTCCAATCCATCTCACTCCAATCCACCTCACCCCACACCAATCCATCTCAATCCAACCAAATTAAAACTACCCCACTACAATTCACCTCACCCCATTCCACCCCATTCCAATCCAGTCCACCTCACACCAATCCAGTCCACCCCTTTGCAATCTAATCTAATCTACTCCAATCAAATCCCATCCACTCCTCCCCAGCCCATGCCAATCCAATCCACCCCACTACAATCCACCTCTCTATAATTCACCCCACTCTATTCCACCCCAATCCAGTCCACCCCACTTCCGCCCACTCCACACCTATCTAATCCACCCAACTCCAACCCACCCCACTCCACCTCAGTACACTCCATTCCACCCTACTCCAGTCACCCCACCCCAATACACCACACCCCAATACACCAACTCCAATCGAATCCACTCCATCTAGTCCACCCTACTCCAATACACCACGCTCAACTGCAGTTCAATCCACCCTACTCTACTTCAATCAACCCCTCTCTACCCCAATCCGATCTACCCCACCACAGTTAAGTCCCCCGACTCAATCCAATCGATCCAGCCCAACACACTCCAATTCACCCTACCCTACCCCACTCCAATCCAATCCAATCCGCCCCACTTCAATCCACTGATACAATCCACCCCACTCCAATCCAATGCATCCAAGCCAATCTAATCCACCCCAATCCAATCCACCTCACCTCATTTCAGTCCACCGCACTCCAATTCAATCCACCCTATCCAGTCCACCCACTCCAATCCACCCCACTCTGCTCAATCCAACCCGCTCTACTCCATTCCAATCCCGCCCAATCTACTCCAATCCAATCCAGCCCACTACCTCATACACTCCAACCCACTCCACCATACTCCACTGCACTCCACTCTATGCCATACACTCAACAACAATGCACCCTACCACCCTCTCTGCCACTAAACTCTACTCCCCTCTACTCATCTCTACGACACTTTAGATCCCTACTCCACTCTATGTCACTCTACTCCAACAAATCTGGTAAACAACACTCTACTCCTCCCACTCCACACCAGGAGAATCCATGCCACCAATGTTTAGCCATGCTGAACAGCAACCACACTGCTGTACAACATGGCAAAAACACATTGCCTAAGTTAATAGCCCTTGTATAGATGAGATCTATTGGCTTTGCCAACGCTTGTTGAACTCCAACGCTTATTTTTACTAGTAGAATTTGACTCAGAACAAACGCACAAGGGGAAAAGAAGGAGGAAGAGAACGACAGGAAAAAAGTGACAAAGGGAGAAAGGAAGAACCAGCACAAGTGAGATAAGGGGGCAGAGACGGTCTGGTTGTGGATTAAGAGGCATGAGGTGGAATCAAGGCTAGGCATCCTTGTTATTTGACATAAAATAGCACCAGCCTCTGTCTTCTGAGCAAAACTTTGGGGCCACGCACTTATTCTTTTACAACCTAAGCACTTTTTCTAGGTATGGCCCTCTGCCTAGATATTTGCAGTTCTGTGCATATCTTACGCTTTTTCCAGCTGAATCACTCTGCTTAGTAACTAACACATAAGGGCACGGGCCTGCTGACACGATTTCACTTTCGATTAATCCATCCCTTCCCTTTCAAAACAATACAGTAATTACACGCAATCTTAATGAGCACTAATTTACCACACTTGCCACAACTAATCAACAAGGAAACAAAACAAAAAAACTTTTGATGCTCTACAAAATTCTTATCTCTAATCTTGGGTGACAGAGTGGCATACTACCTGCCTCGAAGCACTTCAACACGCTATACAAATACAAGTTACAACTACAATTTCAGCCCTAGAGGGTGCACGTTATGGAAGAGTGGTACCTGTGGCATGAAGCGTTGTAAAACACTAATACACATTTAATATGGATGAGTGTTTACATAAAAAAGATACCGACTGGCATTCCCAAGTTTTATAGACATGGAAACTTAATTGAGTTCATGGTGATTCAACACAGTAATACGTGTAAATGATCCTAAAACAGTTAATTCAACATTCAAAACATTCGTTATAGGAAGTGCATACCAAAATAACGTTTTTAATTTTATAAAGCTTTATTTTTTATTTTATATGGTATGAGATGATTTCACAAGCTAGAAACAAGCATTTGCAGTCCAGTACTGGGAGTGAGAGCTCTCTAGTTGGGCAGTCTTAACAAAACCCCAACAGGTTGTGCCTTCCAGCTTGACACATTGCTTTCACGTTGATCTTCTCGCCAGCGTTCTGTTTTTCCCGTGTTGTATCCAAGAAGGAACACTCATCTGGAAGATGCAGCTGGAGCTGGGTCGGGCGAGGTTTGGATCCAGCTGCAGCAGATGTTGTCTTCTTGACTACCGGGGTCTTCCCCGCAGAGAATACAAGAAGCGGTACTGGAACTGCCAGGGTTTGTGACTGTGATGTTTAGGCAGAGTTGGAATGTTTCCGTGGCTGAACATCACAACTCACATGCTAAAAGAGTTTGATAATGTAAACAGATATGTTATTACATTTTCATGAATATATAAATATAAGAGAAAATGGCATTTAATTATCACAACCTTAGCAGTATTGCCTGGGCTCAACCATGTAAAAATATAAATGCGGAGGCCCAAAGTTTTTCTTAGAAGCCATCTGCTGGCACTGCTAAATGCCATGGGGCCAATTCACAAAGGGCCACTGCATTTGTGATAGGAGGCCCGCTGTTGTAGCAGAGGCCCTGGAGTGATGACTGAACCCGTGCAGTGCAGTTTCTCATTGCAGAGGTCTCACCGCGAGTGCCGGCCCCACACCACCACGAGGCCGCCGCCATGAGTGTGGAGGGCCTTTGTGAATCGGGCCCAGGGATTGCTCCTCCATTGGAGCGGAGGAGTGCCGCCCCACTAAGAACTGAAAAATAGAATGGTAATAAAGTGTATTAATTACCATGTTGTTTTTCAGCAACCGACCCATCTTGAACTGAGTGACAGAATGGGGCGGGCCAGTGCTGCTGTGCCAAGTGACAGCAGTAGGGAGCAAAGTGCTTTAAAATGCACTATTTGGCCGGCCGTCCTGCAATGGCCAGCCGGGCATGTGCATTTTAAAGTTCTCTAACCTAGCTGGCTTAGAGAGCTGGGTTAGAGAAAGCACAGGACTCCAGTGTTCTTAAGAGTGCTGAGTGATGCTGCTCCCTCCAATCCTGGTGCTGCTCTCATGCTGGTGGGAGCAGCCCCAGGATTGGTTAGGGGAGTTTGTTGCTGGGTCCCGCATTGGTGCCTACCAGAAGACCGAAGGAGGACGTCACATTGGGTCGAAGTTGTCTGTTTTATTTCAACATAAATATTTATAGTTTCTATGCCCGAATGCCTTGGACAGTTGCCTTGTGGTCTAACCAATGGACAAGACTATATTCATTGAGTGGCTCTCACTGGACCTGGACTTCTAAAAGTCTCAGGATCTCACTATTCTGCCCTTGGGAATTTGGGCTTTATGTGATCAGCTGCTTTAACATTTGCAGGGTGTGGCTTCAACAGATTCCAGGGTGGCTTTGCCTTGGTGGGCACCGTTGCGATAATTTTCACTGTTGTCAGGGTTTGGGATGGAAACGAGGAGGTTTGTGTAACATTGGAGGGCGTTGTGACCATTTATCAATAGCTGGGGGCCCCCTTATGCCATTCTGCCCACTTACTTGTCACACTCAGAATGGTGTACCATTGCCTTGTCTTTAAAAGCGCTCTATACTTTAGGAAGAAAAGGAGCAATTTACTTTGATGGATCTGGTCTGACTCTCAAATTCTGTCATTAGCAGTATCTGTTCTGGGATAGAGTGACCTTCTAGTATAAAGTTCGAGCCTGAGTGAGCCCCCCTTTCCTATTTCTCTCCTTTACAAACGAATACCCTGGAGGGTCGTGCTAGTGAGTAAGCACCGATGAAGGCTGCTACCTCGGCATCACAGTCCGGAACCATGGAAGGATGAGTTTGCCTTGGCAGCACCTTGGTTCAGAATAGTTGGAGGTCCATCACTGGCTACTATGAAGAAAAGCTTCCACGCATCTTGAAGGTGGGTAAGTTGGATGCTGTCCTCTCCCGTACTCATCTTTTGAACATTGCTTGGGATGCATGGGTCAGAAAACCATTAGAGTGAGGGAAGCTTTCCCTGTGAGTCTTGAGTTTCAAGTTTCCGCAGTGTGACATTGTGAATGCACAAAATGGCATAAGCCTGAGGACACTATGTGCCGATATTTTGAAGGTACAGGTGGCCTGTGGTCAGGTTGATACAAACCTAGTTATAACGATCTGCTTGAGTCTCTTTCATGCCTTCAGAGTATGCACTTATAGTGCATTTGTCCCTTGTGATGATGTACAACATCCATACTTTTGTAGTTCGTTGTGATCTGCACGCTTTCTGAGACCATTTGCAAATATATGCTGATGAAATTTCTCTTCCCTGCAGTATGTATCCATCACTCAAAGTGGCCTGTACATCCAGCCAGTAACATTCTCTTCTTCTGCCTCTTTGCTTCTTTTTTTAAGATCTCCTCCCATCCTACACACATATTATTAGCTGTTTTCAATGGCTTTTCGTTTTAACTGGAATCTGTGAGTTTATTTCGGAGGAAGCAGCAGCCTTAGTGGTTTCAGCATTTAGTGCATTTCATTTGTGATGGCTGAGGGTGAGGGTTATTCCTGAATCTTCAGTTAATGAGGCAAGATTACTTGTGATATAGAAGGCCCACTTGGTGTGCAGTTTCGGTGCCTATGCCAAAAACTGTAATCGGTCGCCTTCTACGTAGAGATAAATTCACCTTGTAGCTTATTTACAATTATCAATTTCATGTAATGTGCATAGTCCTGCCTCTTGCCCAATGATTAGCGAGAGGGCTATGGACTTCTTGGATCAAGTCAAACATTTTTATTGTTTGTGTTGTAGTGTCCTGGTGGCACAGGTCCTGAATGTTGGCTACTCTCTTCGTCTTTCTGTACTTAAGATCATTATGTAGCAGCAGGAGTCTGGTTCCCAGACAATGAGTGCCAGGGTTGGATTCTCGTGAGCTGTTCTTCATGATGGATTGTTGCCCCGAAACTGCTTGGACATTGCTCTTGACGTGAGAACTGGGATGGTGAATCAGGACTGTGAGATAATGCCCTAAATATTTAATAGCAATTTCATAACGGTGAGTCTTGCTTTTCCTAACCCAATACTTATAGCCCTACCCCTTATTGCACCAAAACTAATTCAGTCCAATCAGTAGAAACGAAGTTATGAATTTTTAAAGTTTTTTTCAAACATTAGTGCCTAAAATTAAAAATATCAAAGTGCCAACTGTGGTCTTCTATTAGCTGGAGACTGGGGAAAAGTCAAAAGTTATGGACGGCTACGATGGAGTGTAGTTCCCATTCATGAAGTAGATTGGGCCCAGTCTCGACTTACCCTCGGACTTAAAAGCGACTTTGAAAAAAAATGTCTCCGATTATAAAGTTTAGTGGGACAAGGCAGCTAGCAGTGTCCAAGGAGGAGTAGTTGCTGGAGAAATGCTGGACGAAGTTTCAGTGAAGATTTCTACATTCGGACTTTGTCACTTTTTTGGAAGTCGAAAATCTCCACAGTTGATGTAGTACCACTTTACTACAAGCTTATTGATAAATGAAATGTGTGCAATGTGCCAGTTTGTTGTAAGCCCATTTTACAATGTTCTAGGGTGAGAGCATAAGCACTTTAGCACTGGTTAGTAATAGTAAAGTGCACAGAATCCTAATGACAAAAAAAGAAACTCAGATAACAAGAGGGTTAAAGGCAAAATGTTTGGGGGTGACCCTGCGGAAAGAGCCAGGTCCTACACTGAGCTTGTGCTTTTCATCTGTTTGAATATGTTTCAAGCCTTTAGTGCTCTCAGGCACGGCCAGTCTTGAAGCAGCCATGGATTCTTTGACTTTATAATAATACTGTAGTTTTCAGTGGCAACGGATATGTTTTTTTTCAAGGGATACAGCTTCCATAATCTACTGTTTCCAATAGGAATACTTTCCTTTTACTGAGTTCAGTGCAATTAAAGGATTGCGATATTTAAGTTATTAGAAGACGTGCCTAATACCATTTATATCTCTGCAACAACATTGTATTTCAGAATAGGAGGGTCTCGTCTGATCATTCTACTTCCCCTCTTACTGTTCTCAGAAGGTAAGACATCTTTTTCAGATTGAATTTATGTCATCCCCTATGTTTGTGCAGTGAATATCTGAGGATATATCTTGACATACCTTTTGAATCCTTGAAATTGCAGGTAAATGAATGCAACCTAACTATGCATGACAATTTCTAGGAGTATCTTTAACTTAGGAGTTGTTTGTTGCAATCGTTTCTGGAAGCCAAATAAACTAGAACTTTAGGATGATCTTTTTGACATGCCCAAAGAGGAACATCATTTCAACCTTATGAAGCCTCATGAATATTTGAAGAGTTGACTCTTTGATCTTTGAAGCTATAATATGTACATGGATGGAAAAGAGTGTAATTAAGGTTAAATGATCACCTCAGGGAAAATTTGAGATATGTGCAATATATAAATTTGTGTAGTTTGAGTATCACATTCTGTTGACAACCTTATGGATTCAGATATTATGATATATTAGCATTGCAGTGGGGACTTAGTCCCAGTCTTTGACCCACCCTGGCCCTACTTGGCTGTATGCGGGCTTTGAAAGTTATCGGTCTTTAATGAGTACTGTATTCCTTGTCACTCTATGACAAGTTGCTTGATTACAAGCACTAGTGAAACATATACCCACCATCACAGAAGGAATATTTAAATTAATTGAATTATCTTTGAGGATGGAGGCAATGTATTGATGCAGACAGTGGCGACTGGTGATCCCAGAAGGTGGTGCGGCATAATACTTGCCACTGGTTCACCTCATTTTACAAATTTATCATGGGGCCTTCCCAAACAAATGTACCCATAAAATTACTCTCAGTGTTTCTCACTCACAAACACTCTTGCACGCACACATTTTCACAGTCACTGACCCTCACTCACAACTACTGTTTTATAGGGGATCTTATTTGAACTCCTGGAGTACAAGTGTTCTGCTTGCGTAGTGCAGCAGGTGGAGTTGCAGCAGAGCCTCTGTGTCCTGGTACCACTCCACCTGCTTAACCATTGATATAGGAATCCCTGGCTCACTCCTACTTCCTCTCACTATCGCCCCCGCGTTCACTTAATCTAACTAACACTGCTTTACTCACTCCCTCACTTTCACTTATTCATACTCACTATCACTCATTCATTGAGTCTCACTCTTTTACTCTCATTAACCCTCTCAAACACCTTAAACTAACACACACTCTCAGCCAATGTCATTCTCCTTCATTCATTCACAAATACACATTCACTCACATAAGCACAAAGAAGCAACACTGAATTTTTTTCTGTTACTTACCTTTCTTTCTATGCTGGCAACCCAGAGGTTCTATGGCCATATTTCCTAACGAGCAGCTGGGACAGGTTTCAGAGGAAAACCCACCTCAAGCCATCTCCCCGCTTCTTGATAGTACTGGGCAGTAGCGGTCCATGGAGGGAGTTCGATGGGGCAGTGAGGCGGGCGGGGGAGGGGCAAAGTGGGGAAATGTAAACACCGGAATATGGATGAACTCCCTCCACGAACCACTACTGGTACTGGGAGCACAGCCACATCAGAATCTAGCACAGTGCTGAGAATCCTACCTCTGCTGCTCTATGTGGCTCTTCATTGGCCTAAAGGATGCGCTGATGTGTGCCCTGACAGTCCCATTTAAGCAGATATACTGGGAAGCCTGAGGCATGCAGAGTACTTCTGCTAAATGAAAAGGAGTGTGCCCGTGTTAAAGGATTGTAGCTGAACTGTGGCACTCACGTGCACAAGCCACACATCCATCTGCAGAGTGTTGTGTTTTTAAGCAACGCTGTCTAGTTGAATCATTGCACAGTCACCTCAGCCCATCCCCCTGTCATCAGGAGCCTGGTGGAGAGTCCGAGAGGACAGATCTGTGCACTGCAGAGTTCATATAAACATGAAAGCTGTATTTGCACGAATACTGCTAAATTAAATGACTACAATTGTAATAATTTTATTTAGCAGCTCCACCGTGAATTATGTGATATATTGTGGCAGGGCTACACCCATAAGCTCCTTAAGAGGAGCCACCCCTGAATGCAGGTTTAACCAACTCAGGAAATACAGAAGATTACGGGGGTCAACATTTTGTCTCTTGCAATTGATGTTTGTGGCTTTTATTGCATCTCAATTTTAAAATGATAGATTATTTTAAAAAAAGGCTTATGTCTCACAATTCATCCCACCGAGCACCATCTTAAACTGTACATTTTTTAATTACTAGTTGTGTACCGGGTTGTAAGAGTGGCATTTCCCACAATAACTGTCATGACATGCACTAAAATATGCAGCTGTCGATATGTGTCTGAGAATTGGCAATTCATGTTGCTTGCCTCCTTAACTTTCTGTTGATTGATTGCAGGTTTACCATCTAGTATAGCCAAGCAGAATCGCTCCCTGGCCTTTTGAAAATCCCACAGGTATTTCAAACCTTGAACTACGGTATCATGAGCAGTATCTGTGGTTTGTTGTACAGTATCTTGAACTACAAGACCTATTGTACTTCAACATTTTTTATTGAATTTTAGGTTAAGACAAAAGACCAGACAAAAAAGAGCACCAAAAAAAGGTATTTGGGGGAGATGAGTTGGCCTAACGGCTAAGGTGGTTGACCTCGTATCTGAGGAACTGGGTTGGAGTCTCAGCAATGACGCTGAACATCCTGTGATTCTGGGCAAATCGCTTAATCTCCCCGTGCCTAACAAAACTTAATGTGTCCTCATGTTATGCAACTGGTGCTATGGACTCTGATACCCCATCCGGGTCACGTTCGCGCTGTATAAAACTGTACAAAACAAAACAAAAATAAACCATAGAATTATACATCAATATAATAACTAAGCTAAAAACACAATCAATTGTAAGATAATATTAAAGCAAGCCAATAAAGTACCTATACATTCTCAAATAGTATTATGTTAATAAAAGTAAAAGGAAACTGAAAAGAGAATAAACTTAATAGAGATACTAAATGAATCTAATCTATCTAAACTTGAAACAGTTATATATGATATTAGTGATAGATAATCAAAAATGTAAATCCATGTAACTATCAACAGGCTTCCCCCAAAAATTATAATTAGGAGCCTTATTAATGAGACCCGACAAAGTCATTTTAGCTCCTTTTCTGGTAAATATTATCCAAGTCGCGCATGAATGAACAGATAACAATGAAACATTTTTCCACTTGCTAATATTGAAGTTTGCTATTGAGAACGGAAATATTTGTTTTAAATAAAGATGATTTACAAATTACTATGTCAAATAGCAGTTTATCTGTGATATGAAATATGTTTGTAGTGATCTTCCAAACCGCATTCCAAAATTTAAGAACAATATTACATTCATAAAGCATATGACGTAACAAGCCTGCATTCTGATTATAATTATAGTATAAATAGTTAGGAGATTCTAAAAGTTTTGCAATAAATATCTTAAAGGTGACAAACATTTAAATAGTATCAAATAATTGATACAGAGAGGCAGGCAACCATCCAGATTTACTATTTATCCAAATTTCTTCCATGTGTCTTGAGATATTGGCAAATGTAATTCATTGTTCCAAAATGATGAGAAAGTGTTACCATTGTCCCCTTTTGAATTAATACATTTTTTGTAAAGCAGAGAAACTGCAGGTGATGATGAAGCAATTATATGAATGAACAATTCTAAATATGAAGCATTCGTTAGAGGAACATTATTTGGAAATGAATCAAGGATTGAATTACACAAGAGCTCATATTTATAACTATCTGATGGTTGCAAAGTAAACTTTTGCTGTATTTCATCAAAAGTCAAAAAAACATTAATATGATAAACATCATTCAAATAAAACAAAATACCAGCCTGGAACAAAGATTGCCAGAATTTAGGATGTCTAGCTAGCTTTATGAGAGGATTATACTATAACGATAAATTTAAGGTAGGTGAAATAGAGGATTGGAAAAACAACTCCAAATCATGTACTAACAATTTTGTAGACTTTAATATTACAGATCTTTTTAGCAAGGCAGATGAGTTAGCCATAGTGATTAAAGCAGGTAAAGAAATTGGAGAAATCAAACTTTGTTCCACAAGAAGTCATGAAGGTAAATTAGAAAGCTGTGGGCTTTGGAACCATAAGGAACTTTGGGGCATATTCTCAAGCAGTTATCGCCGTGTTAGCAGCACTTTTCTCCCGGTAATGCGGAGATAATTTTATCGCTGTATTGGCAAGCGGTTGCTAACAGCCGTTAGCAACAGCTTTAGGCGAGAACATCCTCTGCATAGATCGCCACTACTGTTAGTGATAATCATATGAAGGAGAGGCGTTCCAGGGCAAAAACGCCCGCAAACACCACTACTTCATATTATCAAGGGGATCCTTGAACTTCTGTGGCCATAAAAAACTGTCTCTAAGTGCAGTTAGAGTCAGTTTTTTAAGACCAGAAAACAGCAGGTTTTAAAAATGGAGCCAACACCTGGGGGCCTCATCTCCGCAGGTTTTGGTGCCGGACAGCGTTGCAAGCAACGTTGCAGAGCTGCCCTGCGACAAAACTACAGTGCAGGAATGCGCCCCATCAACAAGATAGTGCGCATACCTGGGCCCTAGACATGAAAAGTGTTGCAGCGCTGTGCCAAGACAGCGTTGCAACACTTCTCACTACGCCCTTTTTGCGACAGCATGGATGTGCTGTATTTACTGGACAGTGCTCTATGACGCAACTAATGACAGATACGTCTGGAATCCTGACGTATCTGTCTGCGCTAAATTCACACATTTCTGCAGTTGTGTCACAACCATGACGCAACTCCAACAATGCATGGGGCCAGCCTATCCCTGTTGCACTGCGTCTTCCTCACGCCTGCCATTAGGCAGGCGGAAGGTACTGACGCAGTGCCATTCATGAGGGGTGCCCGAATGTCGGCGCTGTTGGAGAACCATCAGTGGCGGTTGCGCACAGTGGTGTCATCGGTTGGCAGAAGTGGCAGAGTGTTGGTGCAGAAAGAGTTGATGAGACATCCTTCGGTGGCCTTGATCCAGCTGCGAGGTGTTGCGATGATGGTGATGGCGTCTGGTGGGAAAGGTGAAGATGTGATGTATCCAATGATGGTCGGTCCAGGAGAGTCCGGTGTTGTGGCTGAAGTCGAAGCTCCCGCTGGCGGAGGTGACGTGCTCGACCGTGTGTCCTGCTATGTGGCCTGTTGAGGTGAGTTGCTGCTTGCGTCTGATGTTGGGGACCTTCCCCAGAAGTCGGTGGTGTTCTGCTCACTGGGGTTGTCCAGGTGGAACTTGAGATCACTGAGTAGGATGTCGTCGGTGAATGGGAGACCATGGGGTGCAATGAGGGCAACAATGGTATTTGAGAATGGGGGGCTAAGGGCGGGGGACCTGCACATGAGGGTGCCACAGTGGATGTGCTTTTGCTTGGTCTGGATCTGGGAGTTGAGGTGGTCCATGGTCACCCTTGGGTCATTAAAGTGCATGGTCAGTGGGAGTGTGCAACGGTAATTGATGGCAATGCCTCTTCCTTGACGGTCGGGGTGCTCCTTGTGGGTGATACCTCATCTGTTAGTGATGGTGATGGCGACGTCCGTTCCGGAGCAGAGCATGGTTCTGGCAGGTGAGGTGGCATCCAGGGTTGAATTCAAGGAGGTGGAGTGCCCAAGAGGAATGTTCCTTGGTGCTGAGCACGGTCCAGGGGCTGACGGATGCAAACGAGCTAGCCTATGGGTTGCCTTTGGCACGGGAGACGTCCATTACAATGCAGGCAGTACATCATTAACAACGCAACTCTGATAACACAGGTGCCTTTACATCGCATTTGATTACAACGCATTGTGAGATCATTAATCGGGTAATTTTTCATTTTTGGGGTGGGTATTGCTTATGGATGTTGGATCAGGAAACTGGGGTGTGTTTTGAGGTCAAATATGAACTTTAGGGTGTGTTTTGTAGTAAAATATGACATTTGGGGTGTGTAATAGGGTAAAATATGAAAATTGGGCTGTGTTTTGGGGTAAATTATGAAAACTGGGGTGTGTCATGGGGTAAATTATGAAAATTGGGGTGTGTTTTGGGGGCTCAAAAAGAAATTCCAGGGTTAACAGTTGGGTTTGGAGTGCAAAGGTAAGTTTTGGGTTTCACTCACTGAAGTATGAATAGTGATATTTATGTCTCCGCTATTCAACACCTACCCTACTGCTGCAATGTGCCTAGTATTAGTATGCAGTGGAATGGAATGCAATATCAGGGCATGCGTTGTAACTACGTATGTGCCTTTGACACACGAGTGGTACACCCGCTGTGCATGGGCGCACAGCGGCCACCATTGAGAAGTGCAGGGGGGCTGGACAGCTGTGAGGTGCTAAGCGCCGGAAAGAATACTAGATGGTGCGTGAATGCGGGGATGGGTGTGTGAGCGGGTGTCGTACATATTGTAATGAGGGAAGTCTTACCTCGAAGCCAGGCACCGTGTATTTGTAGCTCCTGCTCACCAGTGTCTGCTTCCAGGAACAGGAATTCAGCAGCCATGCATATCTAGCCTCCTTTTCATGGGAGCGATGATGCGTGCTATTCCTGTCACGCTGTGTTCTGTCAGCTGTGGTCCTAAAGCGGGGGTACGGAGTTAGTGCTATTAGGGGTGGGCAAGCTATCACATTAATAGAGATGAGCCGCAGTCAAGCCAAAGGTCTGGCTTAGCTTTAAGAGCCCGTGCACGAGCCGAGCCAAGAAAATGTCTCAGATGAACATCATGCAACAAACATTATGTAACCATAGGATATGGATTGTGGGAGTGTGTCAGCAAACCATGAGAGGCAAGCCAGGTGTCATCTGCTCCTTATGTTTGGCCTAGGGTGTTATTAGGAATAGTGTAACATTTTCTTCTACTAAACCACATAAAGAAAGTCTTTTGCACAATACACACCCTGAACTGATGTATTTTATGTAAATAGCTAGGATCACAGTATACGATCTAGGGTGGATGCCGGGATTGATCACACACTTTTCCTGGTTCCAAACTGTAATTTAACCCCTAGATGGGTATCTATTCCTAGTGTTAATTTAGCGGTTAGTGATGTCTGTTTAATTCTTTGAGGAGCTAAGCCAGTACACTCCTAAAAACGTACAGTACTACATGCTAAATCAAGTTGGTAAAATTAGCCACACTGGAAGAACTGACCTAAGGTGAGGGAAGGCCGGTTCCTCCTAATGACATCACCAGCTTCTCCTGACATAAGGAGAAGGACTTTATGAGATGCTCAACACTACAGCAAAGACAATTAATTACACGTTTAGCAAAACGAATGATGCTGGAGATTCAGTACCGTGACACCTCTTCCTGTCAATAAAGGTGAGCTACAGCAGCAGAGCTCCCACTTAAGTGGCTCGTACACCTCCCTTGGCACTCAGATAAATGTGTACTGGGGCACGGAGCTTGTAGCTTCAGGCACGGAACGTGCCCACAACAAAATCACAGTGTAAACTACAATCTGCTTCAGGGCACACAGCATGATGCCTGCTGACAGTGCTTTAAATGGGCCGGTATTGTCCGTTACGGAGTACCGGCACTTTTTTATATTTTGAGAGTAAGAGTACCACCACTTCACAGATACATTCAGGTACTCTGGTATAGAGTACCTGCACTTCTATTTTTCCATTTCATGCACTGTGCCCACAGAGTAACACCATAAACTGGGACTGTTTGTGTGGCAAAGAGCACGAGGAAAATGGAGTGGCACTGGACTGTGATATGGTGCTAAACTGCATAAAAGGTCTGTGGCATAGAGCACACTGTACAGGAAGTCCCCCTGTGAGCTGGGATCAGGTGCGCGTGCATACTGAGGAGGGGCATATGTCACTCTGCATGGAGCCACACTATATTCTGACAACTGATACTGGGAGCACTCTTCATAGAATTACACTGTGAGTTGGGGGTGTAGGTACAGAACACGCAGCACACAGAGGTACGCTGTGGGGTGGGGAAATGGAGCACGATTCACTCAGTCACACAGTCACTCAGTCACACATGTGAGTTGAGACTGAGAATGGGGCATGGAACATGCTAAACAAAAGGTCATACTATGAGCTGGGGCTGGGAGGGGTGGAATATGCTGCACAGACATGGGACTGGCGGCATGGAACATGCTGCACAGTGGCCCCGTGGCACTGTGAACTGAGACTGGACCATGAAGCACGCTTCACAAAGCCACAATGTGAGCTGGGGGTGAGGGCATGCAGCATTCTGCACAGTGTCACACTGTGAGCTGAGGCTTAGGGTGAAGTGGGAATCTCTTTGTACAGAATCACACTTGGAACTGGGGTTGGGCTGTGGAACACCGAGTCACTAGTGGGATGGGGAATAGGGTACAGAGTCTCACTGCAGATTGTGAACAAGCACTGGGGGCACTGCACAAGCTTCCCACAAAGACCTTGAGCTGAAGGGGGTGTGGCCTGGAGCCCCTGCATAGAACCAGACTGTGACCTCGGGTAGTGGCACAGGACTGGTTGCACACAGAGTATTATTATGGACTTGGAATGCGGGGGCTGGGGCATGGTGCACAGTCACCCGAAGACCATCAGTGGGCACAGGGCAGGCTGCAGAGCGCCACGCTGTGAGCTGGGATGAGTGGTATAGAGTAACAGTGTGAGCTCAGCTGGGATGGTGGGGGTGGCACGTGAAACAGTCCCACAGTGGAGTTTGACCTGGAGGCACTGAGCACGCTGCACACAAAGGCATACTGGGAGTTGAGCTGTTGTGGATGGAGTGTACTGCACAGTGTCACTATGGGGCGGGTGAGCTGGGGATGGCGACTTATGCTCAGAACGTGGACTGTGTACTCAGTTCATGTGGATTTTTTCCATGTGTATCCACCTCTATGGAGGCGTATGGACTGCGCCCGTCCTAGTGGCGGCCAATGAAGCAGCAAGGATGTGGTTCCATACTGAGAATTGGGCTATATCACATCTGTCATTGTATAGGGTGCCACATCCACAAAATCTGTCATTGTATAGGGTTCCACATACACCATATCTGCCGTTTCAGAGAGACCCGGGTAATAACGTACAACATTCTGTAGCTCATGCGTTGTTCTCTCTGGGACTGAACTTTAACCCATCTTTGATTATATAGTGACCATGCCATATGCATCTGTTATTATACAGGTGCATTCTAAATAACGAATATATTATTTCATACGAGCTTCGAGTATAACACATTTGATTCTATTGAGAAGGTGGGTTTAACACGTATGATCCCACAGAGGAAACTGCGTAACAAATATGATGTGACGTATTAGATGACAGCTGTGATCTTGTATTGTGTTAGTAAAAAAACAACATTTAACGTATTTTATCAAGGACTTATTGCCGGAAGGGTAGAAGGGACTTTTCTGCCACGAATTGGCCAATCGCTAGGTATCTCCTGCTAACTCCGGATTCCATATTGCCATCGTGCTGATGTTAGCGGGAGTTTTCACCGTCGTTCCATGGAACTATCGCCAGGTAGCGACCGCTTGATAATAGGCCGCTAACATGGCAATAGTTTTCAGGGATAGACGGCGATAAAAATACTGCCGCTAACTGGCGTTGGCAATAGGTATCGCCGGTCCTTGATAATATGCCCCTTTGTTTCAACATGAACGCTTTATGATAATTTAGGAAATCTGGTCAACCAAAGCCCCCATTGTTCTTATCCATTTTTAATTTATCATGACCCATGCAAGGAGATTTATTATTCCAAATAAATTTAGAAATTAGTTTATCAATATTTTTATAAAACTGAAGAGGAAGTTAAATAGGTGTCATAGAAAGAAGATAAAAACATTTTGGATCAATAACCATTTTAATAGAATCAACTTTTCCCCATCAAGATAAATGTAAGGTGGACCATTTATGAAATTTGTCTTTGATATGATTGACAATATAATCACAATTCAATGTAATCGATTGTGTAATGGTGAGAGAAAATAAGCTCCCAAGATATTTAAGTTTATGTTTTTGCCATAATATTTCTTTGTTTGGCAACATATCAAGGGCACATCAAACATTCAAAGGAAAACAATCAGTTTTATTAGTATTTAAAGTATATCCTGAAATCTGAGAATACTTGTGAATTAGATTTAATAGAGGTTGAATGGAAAATTCAGGATTACCAATATATAAGAGTACATCATCAGCATAAGCTGACGTTTTAATAGGAGCATTATTTATGGGGAGACCTTCAATTTTCCACAAAATTTCTGATGGCAATAAGTAAACATTCAATAAAAAAAACTAAAAGTTAAGGTGATTGGGGGCAACCTTGTCTGGTACCCCTAGAAAGGAAACATCTATTAAAAATGTGACCATTAATGAAAAGTTTGGCGGAAGGAGTAAAGAGCAGAGATCATATTAATAAACTAGCTGCCAAAGTTAAAAGCAGATAAGGTACAGAAAAGATATTGCCAATGGACTTTATCAAATGTATTTTCTACATCTAATGCTAAAACACCAGAAGGGATCTGTAAAGAGGGACCAGTTTCAATAGCATTGAAAGGTAATCTTAAATTACTTACAGAATGTCTATTTTTCATGAAACCACATTAGTCAATATGAACAATAGTATCAGGCACAGAGGCCAATCTGGTTGCCATAATCTATGCATAAAGTTTACAATCCTGATTAATTAAAGAAATAGGTTGATAATTTGAGACAATGGTGGGATCCGTGTTAGGTTTCGGGAGATCTATTATTAAACCCTCAGTAAAGGCCTCAGAGGTTGAACTCATTCTACCAAAATGAGTAAACAATTTGAGTGAATGAGGCGCAAGATGAGGAGAAAATTCTTTAAAAAATTCAAGAGGAATACCGTCAAGACCAGGAGATTTAACTAACTGAAGGGATTTAATAGCTGATTTCACTTCTTCTAATGTAATCGGTAGATCCAACTTATTTTTAACTAACTGAGTAACCTCAGGTAAACCACACATATCTACAAAGTTATTCAAATGTAACATATCACAAGGCGGAGGTCATTAAATAAAGTTGAATACTGATGAATACATTCTTGAACTATTTCTTTGTGAGATAAAGCAATTTGAACATTAGAATTATGAATTGCATTGATCTGATTTTTACCGCTTAATACTGATAATATTTGCCAAATGTTTTCCAGATCGATTAGCATTGAACCAAAATTAAGCTTTGCTATTAGAAATTCGTACACCAGCTCTATTGCTTTATGTTGAGTTTAATTCATAACAAAGTTTTTGTAGTAGCAATTTATATTTGATGTCATTAGATGTGATAAAAAGACATTCATACATTGCTTTCTGTTCATCTAATTCTTAAACTCTGGAATTAAATGATTTTTTGTTATGAGCCATACTAGAAATTGTCGCCCCCTCTAATATATGCACTAAATGCATCAAGTGAAGTAGACCCTTCAGGGTTTTATGAAAAAAAATCATTTAGTGCGAACAAAAGCTTTGGCTAATATTTTTATTGTGGACAACATTGTTGTTCATGCACCCTTTTCCTTGAGAACGCTGAGAGGAGCTAGGTCGTAAAACACATGAATCTAGTGCATGATCGAAAATCTCAAATTGAAGGGATTAATTGATGGGTATTAATATATCATCTATACCAGAGTATGAATTTACATGGATTAGAAAAAAAAGTTAATTGTTTCTCTTGGATGATGTAGGTGCCAACTATCCACTAATTTTGTAGTTCAAAAAAGCCCTGGGAGGACGATATTTGTTTAAGATGCTCTATCCAATAAGGGGTCACATATAAGATTAAAATCGCTTCCAATAATAAGTAGAACTTTACCTAATTTTAGTATTTCTGATGTGAAAAGAGACCAAAAATTAGGATCATCAGACTTTGGGCCATGCACATTAACTAGGTGCAACATAGTATTATCAATTTTAATTTTAGCAATGATGTAACGAACTACTGAATCTGAACATTTGTTTGGAATTTGAATATGTAATTCCTTTGCAAATAGAAAAGCAACTACATTTTATTTGTTAAGCGCAGCAGAAGAAATAGCATTACCAACCCATGTTTTGTTCATATAAAATAAAACTGTATCATCTATATGTGTCTCCTGAAGTAAACAAATCTTCGCTTTAAGTCTAGCTAAATATTCTAGAACCTTCTTATATTTCACAGGGTGTAGTAAACCTTTAACATTAAAAGAAAGCATTTTAATACCTTTAATATTATCAATTTTTATGGTAGAGAAAAGTCAGCAAAGCATAAGAAACCAAGTAGAATAAGAGAATAAAAAGTAGCTCCAAAACAAAGTGAAAGTAAGAAAATGAAATAAGCAGACAAACACTAAATAGAAAATATAGACAAACATAAACACAAGCACATAAAAACATAAATAGTAGTTCAGAATTGCACACACGTAAATGCAAGATTGACCTGCCTAAATAAAGCCCTCAATAAAGCCATCATAGGCGAGTTAACAAGAAAAATGTATAACATGAGAATCAAGTGCCAGACACATTTGTTTCCATTCAGAGCCATAACTGCTGATCCAGGAAGGGATGGAGATACTCAGGGCATTGAAAAGATTTGGAAAAACTACTATCTTTCTTTATTCTCCTAGTAGATGGATCAAAAAGGCCCGTTTTAAACCACAGCTTCTTGGTCGCAGTATGAGACCTCCATATTTTAACAGTTTCTTTAGCGAAGTCTTGGTGGATAAAAATGTTATGACCATTGACCATCAAATATGGGACTTCTCTTGCTGCTTCCGTATCATCACCAGATGATGATAACACAAAACCTTGAAGATCATTTGCCGAGATTTGGTATAGCTTGGATTACAATGTGAAGGAATTCTATGAGCCTTATCAATTTCAAATTTTTCTGGGAAAATGAGGTGTAAAAGACCTGGTAACAATATTTCTAAATATTGTCTACAGTTATTCCCTTCAATATCTTCTTGCAAATTAAAAACACACAGGTTGTACTGTCTATTGTGATTTTCTAAATCAAGCAACAAACTACTCATAGGCAATATTTTTGCTGTAATAGGCATCAAATCGTAATTTTTGGACTTGTTATCCTGAATTCTAATTGCTTTGTCAGGAAGACTTGCCATATCTTTGCATACATTTTTAATTTCTGATGCAATATTTTCTGTATTGGAACAAACTGCTTGTTATTCCTCTAACAAAATGGATAAAGAAGGTTCCTCGGAGTTCACAACTTTTGACTTGACTGGTGGAGAAATATTTTGTTTGCGTTTATTTGATACCACCTGCTCCTTTTTCCCTTCCATATCTATAATTACGCTGCAATAATGATAACTGCTAATGAAACAATTGATGGGCGGAATGCTGAACAATGCAAACATTCACCCCCAGTCACAAGGATGTGGGTTAAATCCATCATTCTTTTGCTCACCACACCAACCCAGTTTGGACCCAGCCATATGCAAATCAGTCTTGACCCTGTTCCTTGTGGGAACAGTCCAGCCCGAACTGCCAAGCCAGGTCCTCCCTGGGCTGCAAACAAGCATCCTGGGACCAGGTTCAGGGCATCACCCTTCATCAGCAAGGCAAGCTTGAATCCAGTGGTGTAGAGAGCATAGGACCCACGTCTGGGCATACCCTTCCCATTTAGGGTGACAAATGCAAAAGAAACAATTGATGGGCGGGATGCTGAACAATGCAAACATTCACCCCCAGTCACAAGGATCTGGGTTAAATCCTTCATTCTTTTGCTCACCACACCACCCCAGTTTGGACCCAGCCATATGCAAATCAGTCTTGACCCTGTTCCTTGTAGGAGCAGTCCAACCCGAACTGCCAAGCCAGGTCCTCCCTGGACTGGAAACAAGCATCCTTGGACCGGTGTCATCACATCACCCTTCGTCAGCCAGGCTAGCTTGAATCCAGTGGTGTAGTGAGCACGGGACCCATGTCTGGGCATACCCTTCCCACTTAGGGTGACAAATGCAAAAGAAACAATTGATGGACGGAATGCTGTTGTTCTGCATTCTTTCCATCAATTGTTATTTTTGCATTTGTCACCCCGAGTGGGATGGGTATGCCCAGAAGTGGGTCCCGTGCTCTCCATGCCACTGGAGTCAAGCTGTCCTGGCTGTGAGGGGTGAAACCCCAAAACCAGTCCTAGGATGCTTGCTTCCAGTCCAGGGAGGACCAGGCCTGGCAGTTGGGGCTGGACTATTCCCAATGGGCGCAGGGTCAAGACTGATCTGCATATGGCTGGGTCCAAACTGGAAAGGCATTGTGAGCAAAAAAACAATGGATTTCCGCCCAGATCTTTGCACTGGGGTGAATGTATGACATTATTCTGTATTCTGTCCATCAATTGTTCTTTTTGCAATAATGATAACAACATCTTAAAATGAAGATATAGGAGGAAATAAATGAGTAGTTCTGCGAAAAGAGAATGTGCAGCAGCTAAAGCCAACTGTGGGTGTGGTTTAGGCCTCAGCCCCACCCTTTCCTTTAAGTAACTCTGCCCTTCAGGGAGAAAGCTTCAGAAGCAGTTCACTTGCCTGACCGGTGAAAGGCTGATGCAAGGAAACATCTGAAAGGCAGCTAAAAATAACCCAGCGACGACACCAACACCAAGCGCCTGCTTTACTTGGTAGTCAGAAGCAAAACCAAGCAGGTAAACTCGCCAAATTCACGATGTTTAAATTGTAATTAATACAGGCTTCTCGGAGATCTATTGGGCGGCGGCCATCTTGTTTCATGCACTTGTGAGATCCCAAGAGCTATTGGTCTTTGCAGGACTTTCTATTTTTAGTTGGATGCAAACCAACCTAATTGCAAAGCAAGTCATTGAGCACTGTTCATAAAGTGAAAATCGGTAGTAAATGCAAGTTTACAACCAAATTTAGCAGACGTAAATCTATCCGTGTATGTGGTGATCTCTTCCACTCAGGGGTGGAAAAATGGGCGTTCCAGACTTGATTAGCCTTGGATGTTCATAAATGTCTACAAAAATGTATGTTAGTGGGCATTCCAAACTCCTCATTCTCCATGCCAATGGCTGCCATAAATCCCTATTCATGGAAGGAAGGGGAATGGGTCACCATTATTTGTCGAGGGTCTAGGTGAAGGGGTTTCTCCACTAGACAAATATATTTGCCCTTCAGAGAAAAAACAGGATCCCCCTCCCCTCATATGGTGTTTTCCACTACTGTGTACAGCAGAAATAAGATCCCAATGGGAATGTCACATGACCTTCCCAGACTCCAGCTGCAGATTTACATGTGTATACCTGCGAATGTATATGAATCCCAGAAAGATGTAAATCTACACCTGCACATAGGTGTAAATCTGCAAGTGTAGATTTATAACATAATAGTGAACCAAGCCCATTGCAAATAATCTAGAGAAAAAGCTGTTACAGCACACCCATTATTATGTATGACAATCCAAAATACAGTATTGGATAAGTAATTCAAATGCAATCCTTCACCGGAGTTTACAAGGACAATCTAATGAGACAACAGGTATACAGTACATGTAAGTAGTCCAAAGACGTCATCTGTTGGTAATTCATTTGCTTTTTATTATTTTTTCTTTTTTAAAAGATTCCCATCACACGATTTTGCCGACACGTGTTTCGTCTATACTTAGACTTTTTCAAGGCTGGAAAAAGTGAACATCATATAATCAATAATCTGTATTCATACAAAAGTTAAAAAAGACTATTAGAAAAGGATAAAACCTACAAAACATTTGGTTTGTCAAACCAATTCCAATATAGCAATGGAAGATAAAACCTTACAAGAATAACAATAATAATAATAATTACATTTTATAAAGCGCCTGGTTACACTAGGCCAGTGTGTCCCCGCACTGCGGTGCAAACTGCCCATTGCCGCTAAGACCTATCCTAAAATGAGCGACTATGCAACAGGAAAGAGATAAGTCTTCAATTTTTTCCGGAAAGTAGCCTCCGAACCCTCCAGCCAAATTCCCGTAATCAAGGTGCGATGTCACCAGGGCCTGTACCATGGTCTTCCTGGCTGCTGTACGCAGCCCATCCAAGGTTTTCCGAAGGCCCGGCAGGACTCCAAAACAAACGCCTGCCACCCTCCTGGTATGATGCTCAAAAGAGAGCTTGGTATCCATCCATACCCCAAGGTTCTTAGCCTGAGTGCAGGGCTTGGGGATAGGCCCCAGACTCTGGGGCCACCACGCCGATGACCACACTGATGGAGCTTTCCCAAACATATGCACCTCGGTCTTATTGCCATTCAGCTTCAGGCAGTTTTTGGCCATCCACAGTGCAAGTTCTTGCATGCACGCCACGAAGTTGGAGACTGCCGTGTCCTGTGCCTGTGTAAGGGAAACCACCAGTTGAGTGTCATCGGCATAGGACACAACCATGACTCCAAATTTTTCTGCAATCTCAGCAACAGGAGTAACATAGAGATTGAACAGGGTAGGGCTCAGGGTAGATCCCTGAGGCACCCAAGAGCCCTGCAACACCTGAAAACTACGACAGGAAAGATTACAGCCAGCGCATCACGCTGCCAGACACCCCACCTTTCCTCAAACAATGCAGCAGAGTATGGTGGGCAACAGTGTCAAAGGCGGCACTTAAATCAAGCAGAATTAAGGCCGCAGTCTGTCCTGCATCGACATATTTCCTGATGGTTTCCGTGGAGAGTAGCAGAGCCGATTCCGTAGAGTGGAGGGACCGAAAACCCAACCGAGTAGAGTGAAGGAGATTGTGTTTCCAAATGTGCACTGTGAGTTGCGTGTTTACCACCTTCTCCGCCACTATAGCAAAGTAGGGAAGCAAGGAGATAGGACACAAATTATCCAGTTGATCTGGGCTAATGTGCGGTTTCTTAGGTAGTGGAAGGACCACCGCTTCCTTCCATCTTGCTGGCACCGTGCCTGACATAAAGGATAGAGGGGGAACCATGAATTCATCCATGCAGCCTATCCCTGGAGCGGGTCCAACTTCTCCGGAGGTCACATGGCATGCTCGAACAGCACATGGGGAAAGTGGAGTAGATCTTCTCCACTTTATCTTCAAAAAAACCCGCCACACGATTGCATGCCTCCTCCGAGCTAACCACTGGTACTGCCGTATTTGCTAGGGTGGATATTTCTTTTTGGACCTTAAACAATTCCTTCACTGAATTCTCAGCCGCCCCTATTCTATCCTGATAATAGGATGCCTTAGCCCTTCTGATCAACCCATGATAGCGCTTCAGGGTGATTTTATACTCCCTCTGCACCTGGGCAGAGAAGTCTCTCCTCCACTGCCTTTCAAAACGTTTACAATCTGCTTTAGCCGGTCTCAAGGCGGCGGTGTACCAGGGGACAGATTTATGAGCTCTTCCCGGTGTTTTTGATGTCCAAGGAGCGGTGCTATCCAGTGCCTGAAAAATGCGTCTATCCAAGGTTTCACATGCCTCTTCTACATCTTAGCCCCCAGGCAGCCCATCCTGTGAGAGGGCATTATTAAACTTCTCCTGGGAGAAGCCAGCCCACTTCCGATGTGCTATTTTCAGCTTGGGTTTCTCCTGTACCTTCACCCTGAGCAATCCCACCACAAAAGGAACCAGGAAGTGATCAGACCATAGAACAGGAAGCGGTGACTTCACCGCTATATCCCCCCAGTTGGCAAAGATAGGGTCCAGTAAATGACCCAATTGGTGAGTGGGGTCAACAGATTTTAGCATAAGTTGCAGAGTAGCCATTTCCTGACATAGCTCTCGAGCCCCCACATTCATTGCATCGTCAAAGTGCAGGTTATAATCGCCAAGAACCACGAGTTTCTCATATCGAAGTGCTGGTTGTATGAGGTATTCTATCAAGCTAGGTGAAAAGCGAGTGGGGGGCCAGGGGGTCTATAGACCAGGAGCCCTTTCAGGGTGTAATTCGAGGCCACCCTGACCGTGAAAAGACCCGCTTCACTATCTGCAATAGCGACCGGCTCCAGAGAGCATTGTATGGTGTGCTTGAAAATGATCGCCACCCCCCCCCTTTCTCTGCCAGATCGCCTGTCAACCCTAGTGATCGCATAAACGCTGGGCAGAGCCTCGAGGATTTCAGGCGCTGAATCCTCATCCAGCCAGGTCTCGGTGAGGAACATCACGCCTACCTTCCCATCGAAAAGATGGTCGTAAATCTCCAGTCTGCGTTTCCTAAGTGCTCTACAATTCAGTAGGCAGAGGTTCAGCACCAAACTCACCTCCCAATCCTCCCTCAACCTGAAGGAACAGAACCTGCACTCCCAGCTCATGCTCCCTCCCTCAATACTGTGCCTGCATGAATCAGCCATGCCGGGGCAAAGTGCGTGAAGTTCTTGGGAGCTATACTGTAACCCCACTCCCAAACCACCAGGGGGTCTGGTCCCGGGCCCAAAATGGCCGCAGATGGGCGCGGACGGGCTTGTCTTTGGCGCGCCTTCGGTGTGCCCGCTGCACGGCCGCTGAAGCATGTGGCTGTTATGGGTGTGCAATCCTTTCAGCTGGACCGCTAACTGGTCGGAGCGGTAGTGCCTGGCTCTCCCTTCCCCGCCCTCCACGCAACGGTACTAATTACCGCGTCGGACCGAGGCGGGAAGGAGTGAAGATCGAGCCCAGGCAACTGCTAAGATAAGTGAGAAAAAGCGCCCCTAGCACTCCCCCACAAACTAGTAATGGCATTAAAGAACCTAAGGCCAAGCATACATAAACATTAAAAGAGTTTCAATGACTTTAAAACATATAGCCTCCGCAGTTAGCAGTGCCAAGCGGTTTGAGGACACTTCCACTGCCCAACTCACCGCACCGCGGCCGCGAGTCCTGCGCCCTTTATGGGTGTGCAATCCCTGCAGCTAGACCGCTAACCAGTCGCAGCGGAAGTGCCTGGCTCTCCCTTCCCCGGCCTGTACGCAACGGTACTAATTACCGTGTCGGACCGAGGTGGGAAGGAGTGAAGATCGAGCCCAGGCAACTGCTAAGATAAGTGAGAAAAAGCACCCCTAGCACTCCCCCACAAACTATTAATGGTGCTAAAGAACCTAAGGACAAACAAACATAAACATTAAAAGAGTTTCAATGACTTTAAAACATATAGCCTTCGCAGTTAGCAGTGCCAAGCGGTTTGAGGACACTGCCACTGCCCAACTCACCGCCACCAATGAATCTAAAGTAACCATATACAATGATTGAATGTATTATTTATCTAAATTTGAAAAAAGACGGAAAAAGAGATCAAGAAAGAACCCGTAACCAAATCCTCAAGAGCAGGAAGATCAGAAAAAACCCTCAATATCCCAATCATGCAGAAGACGAAGAAAAAAAGTGAAAAGAACCACGTGATATATTTAAATGAAAGGCGCATATGGAAAGAGCTCTGGTGTGTGGAGAAGTACCGTAAACCCACGTAAAGTAATCCTGAATATCATGGGGACTAATAAAAGAACCCACCGATATGGGAATAGTGGTACGGTGTAGTCCGGTATGAATGCTTCCAAGGCCAACGCCCGTTTGCGCACTCCGAAGCAAAAAAATCATGTATTGTACCGGGCAGTCTGGCCAGAAAGAATAAAAATTGGATTAACAAACTATAAGGTCCAGCATATGTTACAAATAAATAGACCACAAGGAGGAGGTTGACAATGATAAGGAATGGCATATGGTTAAAAACATATGTGCATATGCCAGAAATATCCGATCAATAGTGCAAGAGACCACAATCAAAATAGAAAAACATACCACGTATGTATCAAAAGCTCCTGTATAGAACTATGAGTATAGGTGAAATGTAGGAGTCCAAATAAGTACAATAGTATCACATTATATGTACTTGTGACAGGAGAAAGCAGTTAAATATAACTAATAAGCCCACCAAAACCGGGCACACGGATGATTGTCATCAGGATATGATAGTTAACATGACAGTTGGTGGATATTAGCATAATGGATACAGGGATCCATTAGGGTTCAAAAACGAAAGTGTATGAAATAGGGAAATGTGCATTGATATAAATTCTATACCGGTATGAAGGTGTAGACATCAATAGGTGCCCCAAAAGCATATAGAGACACTTACCAGAATGACACTGCGGACTTCCGCGAGACACAGTGGTAAGTGTGGACTTCCCTTTTATGGCATACAAGCTGCTAAAGTTACAACCTACAAACATAGAGACAAGTATGTATGATTTAATCTATGTTGGTAGTACCATCAGACCACTTAAAGAGCGGATACAGGAACACATCAGAGCCATTCGCAATGGTAATATGAATTACCCGTTGGCAGTACATTACAATACTTCACACACAGCTTCAGAGATACTGAAGATTAGATTTCAGGGTTTTGCCATAGTGGAAGATGACCCTCGCAGCGGTGATAAAACTGCTGCGCTCAGGAAATTGGTATCGAAGTGGCTAATCAAACTGAGATCTGTTGATCTAGGACTTAATACAGACAGAGAATTGTACGTCTCTTTACGTCACTGACAAAATACATTTTTATACACCAATGCCTTTATTTCTCCAACCAGGAGTAAGCATGGGCATGATACTAATGTACTTGACTTATGTATCGTCCATCTATAGTTTTGCTTCCACTTATTTGGGGGATTTTGAATGTAACAACATGTAGAAGAAATACTATTTTAGAAATGTTGCATATTATATACATTGAGTGATTATATCTTATGGGTTATTGACTGTACAATCAGAAAGTCTTTAAGATCCAATATGGAGCTATATTGTGAGCAAATTCATTGGGCTTGTAACACTCTATTGTAGACTTATAGGATATGTCTCCTTTTTGGCTTGACTTTCAGCACTAACCCTTCTTATTGGTGATGGGTAATTATACGACCTATGTCTTCCAACGACAACATTTGGGTCATTTACTTTTGGCTGTTATTTCAATTCAATCATATGGGTAGGAGTAGGAGAACACACTGCGCCAGTTATGTCCGCATACCCCCTGCCCACATTAGTTGACATCGAAACTTTAGCTACTTTGGTAGTTTCCCTTTTGGATGCACTGAACCCATTATTCCCATATATTTTTCGGTGATATCAGCTTTGTCTGCACTAGCTGTAGCGTACTTACGTTATGGCGCCACCCCTCACCTTTGTTCTTCTAAAACAAACGTATCTGTAATTACTCCTTACATTGTTCGATTCGGTATCAGATGCCCTCCACAGTTTGGTCTGGTTTTACAGATCAGTGTTTTTTTTTATAAATCATATTAAGGCTTGCTTTTACTCTACATATATATTATTTGCTATTTTACTATATGAGAGTGGGTTACATTAGATGTAATCATGGTAACAGCACTATGATTATATTAAGCATGATATTGATTTATGTCCGTATAGTGCTATGGAGTGTATGTCCATATACAGTGAAAGAGAACAACTCCCACGGAGGAAAATCTTTTAAACACACCTCAAACAAACACTCACACGTACTTCAATATACATACGGAGGGCATATGTTAAAACTCAAAAGAAGAAAATAAGAGGGTTCCTCTAAAGTCGGAGCCCAAAGGTCAATGAACGTCTTTGATGAAGTCACCCCAAAAAATTTTTTGCAATGATAATAACATTTAAAACAGTTTATTTCGCACAATATCAAGAAAACACAATACTTCAAATAAAATACATTGCCTACTAATAAAAATAAACACAGTAAAAAAAGATACACAGTAAAAAAGGGGGGGGGAGGGATTTTAGTCCTATATGACTTAAAAATATGCACACTCACTAATGTGCAAACCTTGGACACAATATGGCTATAAAAAACACACACTCTAGTCCTACTCACGGGGCTACTCTAGACAGTTTTTACAGAAGTCAATGACCTAACTGTATGTCGATCTCTATGCAAAAAGTTTTCTAATTTGAAGCTAAACAGACAATCGGTATTGTTGCACAGTTCTGTTAGTTTCAATTCGAGATTCGTGTATTCTTGCGTCGACGCGTTTCGGTGAATAAAGATTGGTCTACTTCTCCACCTTCTTCAGGACAATAATGTGCTAGAGTCTTCCTCCTTCTAACCAATAACTATTAATAATAAGACAAACATAAAATCAAGATCAATATTTTACACAGTGACATCTTGTCCATGGCTCTATATCCTAACACATATAATATATTGGTTATAGTAACCTGAATAATTGCTGAATACAAGACGATCAAGTATTTTTTCTTTGTTAAAGTTAAAACAACACGCCCCTAAATTGAAGCTCAAAGGCTCACACTCATACTTTGTACACATGCTTTAACTACTTAGTACCGCAATTACACCACGTTCTTATTTTGCAAACTTATAGGGAGGGTATTCACCTCACTAATGTAGGAGATAAAATCTCTCTCTCGTTTAAGCTTCTGTTGCAGTCGATTAAAATCTTCACCGCATCAAGGCGTCGCTTATCTAGTGTAGACGTCCTTGTATAAACTGGTAAATACAAAAGATATTTAAAGAAAGGGGAGTTATATTACTGTCTAACTTTTTATTTGTGACTTTACCCCCTTACCCCCAGTGTTGTCACCTATGGAGTATTGATTCCTGCCAATTCTTTACCTCTTTCTTATTATGTGGATGATTTTATGTCGATTATTGGATGGTGGCCCCGCTTGATCATCAGGGGCATACACCCATCTTTCCTGCTATATGCAGAGTAAAGAAAATTGTAAGTTGTAATCAAATAACGTGAAAATATTTATAGCACTGAGTGAGCGTTAAACAAAGTATTACCGAGAGATAATTGGCCGATGTTGCGAGAACAAAGCTCTTCTTGTGGATCTTTAATCGTGATAAAAGAGTGGATCCTATTATCACTCGAGAAGTTTTCAATGTCAAGGCGTTCAGTTGAAAATCTAAAGGGTATAAGATTATATTACTGTAATACCCATAGGAGATATAAAATGGAACCCTACATTAAGATATTTATTCTAGCAGATTCCAGGTTGGTCTGGCATACCAAGTCTATACCCTCAACGTTACTGCCAAAGTCCCTACTTCTTACCTTAGTTATGTACTGGCATTCTCCTCTGTACCTCCGCCTGGCTGGTCGGGCCGTAATGCAGGGATACCATAATTCCCGCCTTTTAAATGTGCCTCTATTAACATAGAGAGAGCAACAGCCAATCAGGAGCAAGATATTTACAGCCTACATGTGCTCTTTCTGGTCCACTTTCTAAAATCTCGCGAGACCTCGCGTTTATGCCTCTAGTTGTATGGAGAGAGCGCCAACCTATCAGGAGCAAGATGCTCACAGAATAGGCGTGCTCTCTCTCGTCCTGTTTATCATCATTATTGTTCTGTGATTGGAGACTACCTATACATATATTCCTTCAATTCTACATTAAAGACCTATGTAGGTCTGTTAAAATACTTAGGCTTTACGGCATACAATGAGATAACTCGCCCGCTTACTACAGTGCTCTAACGAACAAATTACCGTATGGTTTTCTACAGTCTATTTACTCATTAACCACAATCTTTTCCCAATCCTCTCTCGTGTTTAAACCCTTATTAATGCTATTAAACTTAATCATAAAAAATTGTTCCTGACTTTTGCGTCGAAGTGTGTTGTTACCCCCTCTACCTGATGTCTGTATCTTCTCAATAACGCTCCACTTAAGGTCTGTCACTTTGTGACCAGCCATTTGCCAATGTTTAACCAGAGGGGCGTTTTCCTTTTTGGTATTGAGGGCCGAACGGTGCTCACATAGTCTGACACGCAGTTCTCTAGCTGTCTCCCCAATGTATCCCAACCCGCAAGGGCACATGATGAGATACACCACATTCTTACTTTTGCAGTTGTTAAGGGTGGTGATTTTGTGACTTACTCCGTTCAGTACCACCTCCTTTCCGATCATGCAAAGGGCACAGACGCTACAGTTACCGCATTGATAGTTACCCACTGCCTTCTGGCCATATAGGGTCACTTGAGTTTCCTGGTTTGGTTCCCTATAGGTATGTACTAAAGATTGCCTTAGATTTTTATTCTTTTTGAAGGCGAATAAGGGTTTGTCCAATCGGTTGTTCTCCCCTTGATTGAGGATTTTCCAATTGTGATTAATTATGTTTTTGATCTGATTACTAATATTGGAGAATTGCGTTACCATTACAATTCTATCCATTTTCTTTTTCTCTTTATGTACTATCAGGCAGTCTCGATCGTAAAAGCGGGCTCTTTTTAAAGAGTGATTTATTATTTTTCTAGGGTAGCCTCGCCTCTTAAATTTGTCTTTCCAACTTTCTGCATGCTTATAAAAGTCCTCCAACGAGGAGCAATTTCTTCGTAGCCTAAGAAACTCCCCGAAGGGAATATTTTCTCTTTGACTCTTAGGGTGGAAGCTATCGAAGTGTAATATTGTATTTTTATCAGTAGGTTTTGTGTATAGTTCTACTGCTAAGGCATTACTGACATCTTTTATCGTTATGTCCAGAAAATTAACTGAACAAGAGCTGACATGGGAGGTGAATTTTAAATTTACATCTCCTAGGTTTATCCATTGCAGGAACTCTTCAAGTGTGTTCCTGGGACCCTGCCATACGAAGAAGATATCATCTATGAATCTCACCCAGTGGTGCATATTTTCATAGAATGGTGAGATTTCGTTAAACACGTGTTTATCTTCGAAGGCCCCTACGTATATACAGGCCAGGCTCGGCGCACAAGTTGCGCCCATGCTAGTCCCTTTGCGTTGTATATACAGTTCTTTTTTGAACAAAAAAATGTTGTTCAAAAGAACCATAGATATGCAATCTACTATGAATGTTTTATTAGCTCCTACTATTTCATTCTCATCTAATATTTTTTTAATCACCTCAATAGTGTCTATCTGGGGTATATTCGTATATAGTGCCTCGATGTCGAGGGTCACCATATACTCATTTTGTGCATCAAACTTGAGACCTTCCACTTTGTAATCCGAGGTATCTTTTATATATGATTTCTGTTTTTGGACTAGTGGTCGTAAAAAGACATCTGCGTACTTGCTCAGAGGTTCTAATAGTGAATCAATGGAGGCGACTATGGGTCTAAGGGGCGGATCTATGATGTTCTTGTGAACCTTTGGAAGCCCATAGAAGGCTGGTATCTTAGGGTCAGTATTATTTAAGAATTTGTATTCGTCTTCTGTGATCCAATTTTCTGTTTTTGCCTTCAGCAAGAGGAGACCTACATCTTTTTTTAATTTATTTAATTTTTCTCTCTGGACCCTACCGTAATGTTCTTCATTGGACAAAAGGTTGTAGACTCTTGCTTCATAATCTGTGGTGTCTAGTACAACTACACCTCCTCCCTTGTCCGCAGGTTTTATCGTGATTGACAGATCTGCGGACAAGGAGTCAATGGTTGCCCTCTGTGTTTTCGTGACATTATGGACTTGGTAATGTTTATTTTGGGTCAGATTGTTTATCTCCATTTTAACTATGTTTTCAAAGGTTTCGATGTTCTTATCTACCATTCCCAAACTAGGTGTAAAAGTGGAGCGGGTCTTAAACCGGAACCCTCTGGAGGGGATCTTTCTGGTCTTGTTTCAAAAAACCTGTTGAGCCTTATCTTTCTAAAAAATGCCCTTAAGTCTTTTTCCAATTGGAATTTATTGACAGCAGTAGTAGGGACAAAACTAAATCCTCTTTTTAGAATTTCTTCCTCTGATTTATCTAGGGTTCTACTAGAGAGGTTGATTATAGGAGTCACTTCTACCTCCAGTACCTCTGGCTCCTGGTACTGATGTACTCCTGAGGTTCGTGATTTCTCACGAATTCTGGAGCACCCTGGATCCTCCCTGGGTTCCTTTGTGGGGTGCCTCTTCCCCTGTTCTGATACCCCCCTTGAAATCTCTGGGGTCTGAGCCCTAAAAAACCCCCCTCCTGATTTTTATTGTTGATCGTTCTTGGGGGTTCTTCCCTCTCTCCTAAACTATCTTCGCCACTGCTTCCCGATGTGTCTGAGAAATTGACATGTCTTGGACGCCTGTTGGTGAATCTAGATCTGAATGGTCTATCCCAATTGGTGTTCTGTTTTTCAGTATAGTAATTTTCTTTTAAGTAAGGGTAGGTACCTTCATTACTAAATCTCTCAATATCCTTTTTTAATTTCAATGTTTTTTTGTTTATCAAATAGTCTCTGTATCCCCCTATATCCTGATTAATTTCTTCTAATTTTTTCTTTGCGCTATCTAGTGCGCCATCTCCTAGTAGCACTTTCTCAAGATCCTCAATCTCTTTAAGTTCTACTAAAATCGTTTCTTGGGCAGTTTCAATAATCAGGAGCATATGATCTCTACTGCACCTATTAGATATAAGGGTCCAGGTTTCTAGGAATTTCCTGTTGGTCACAAATAGTCCAGGTTCATTTCTCACCTGTAGACCTATTGGGATGGTACCTGATCTCACATATTCAATTAAGAATTGAGAGTGTAGTTCCGTTCTAATGACTTTTTTCTTAAGGTTGGCTAGTTGATTCCACTTTTCACCACCATCAGGATTTATTGTAACATGTTGTCCAGTTCTCTTACTGGTACTTAAGATTGTGTTCAATTGTTCTTCGCTGAACCCAAAGGTTTTCAGCGAGTCCATTGTGCACTATTTCTATGCAAAAAAGTGCCTCTCCAACCCGAAGGTTTTACCAATAATAATATGAAAGGAGAGAGGGGGCCCACTCTCCGAGGGACAGGGCACTGTTAAAGTGAAAGAGAACAACTCCCACGGAGGAAAATCTTTTAAACACACCTCAAACAAACACTCACACGTACTTCAATATACATACGGAGGGCATATGTTAAAACTCAAAAGAAGAAAATAAAAGGGTTCCTCTAAAGTCGGAGCCCAAAGGTCAATGAACGTCTTTGATGAAGTCACCCCAAAAATTTTTTTGCAATGATAATAAAATTTAAAACTGTTTATTTCGCACAATATCAAGAAAACACAATACTTCAAATAAAATACATTGCCTACTAATAAAAATAAACACAGTAAAAAAAGATACACAGTAAAAAAGGGGGGGGGAAGGGATTTTAGTCCTATATGACTTAAAAATATGCACACTCACTAATGTGCAAACCTTGGACACAATATGGCTATAAAAAACACACACTCTAGTCCTACTCACGGGGCTACTCTAGACAGTTTTTACAGAAGTCAATGACCTAACTGTATGTCGATCTCTATGCAAAAAGTTTTCTAATTTGAAGCTAAACAGACAATCGGTATTGTTGCACAGTTCTGTTAGTTTCAATTCGAGATTCGTGTATTCTTGCGTCGACGCGTTTCGGTGAATAAAGATTGGTCTACTTCTCCACCTTCTTCAGGACAATAATGTGCTAGAGTCTTCCTCCTTCTAACCAATAACTATTAATAATAAGACAAACATAAAATCAAGATCAATATTTTACACAGTGACATCTTGTCCATGGCTCTATATCCTAACACATATAATATATTGGTTACAGTAACCTGAATAATTGCTGAATACAAGACGATCAAGTATTTTTTCTTTGTTTAAGTTAAAACAACACGCCCCTAAATTGAAGCTCAAAGGCTCACACTCATACTTTGTACACATGCTTTAACTACTTAGAACCGCAATTACACCACGTTCTTATTTTGCAAACTTATAGGGAGGGTATTCACCTCACTAATGTAGGAGATAAAATCTCTCTCTCGTTTAAGCTTCTGTTGCAGTCGATTAAAATCTTCACCGCATCAAGGCGTCGCTTATCTAGTGTAGACGTCCTTGTATAAACTGGTAAATACAAAAGATATTTAAAGAAAGGGGAGTTATATTACTGTCTAACTTTTTATTTGTGACTTTACCCCCTTACCCCCAGTGTTGTCACCTATGGAGTATTGATTCCTGCCAATTCTTTACCTCTTTCTTATTATGTGGAGGATTTTATGTCGATTATTGGATGGTGGCCCCGCTTGATCATCAGGGGCATACACCCATCTTTCCTGCTATATGCAGAGTAAAGAAAATTGTAAGTTGTAATCAAATAACGTGAAAATATTTATAGCACTGAGTGAGCGTTAAACAAAGTATTACCGAGAGATAATTGGCCGATGTTGCGAGAACAAAGCTCTTCTTGTGGATCTTTAATCGTGATAAAAGAGTGGATCCTATTATCACTCGAGAAGTTTTCAATGTCAAGGCGTTCAGTTGAAAATCTAAAGGGTATAAGATTATATTACTGTAATACCCATAGGAGATATAAAATGGAACCCTACATTAAGATATTTATTCTAGCAGATTCCAGGTTGGTCTGGCATACCAAGTCTATACCCTCAACGTTACTGCCAAAGTCCCTACTTCTTACCTTAGTTATGTACTGGCATTCTCCTCTGTACCTCCGCCTGGCTGGTCGGGGCCGTAATGCAGGGATACCATAATTCCCGCCTTTTAAATGTGCCTCTATTAACATAGAGAGAGCAACAGCCAATCAGGAGCAAGATATTTACAGCCTACGTGTGCTCTTTCTGGTCCACTTTCTAAAATCTCGCGAGACCTCGCGTTTATGCCTCTAGTTGTATGGAGAGAGCGCCAACCTATCAGGAGCAAGATGCTCACAGAATAGGCGTGCTCTCTCTCGTCCTGTTTATCATCATTATTGTTCTGTGATTGGAGACTACCTATACATATATTCCTTCAATTCTACATTAAAGACCGATGTAGGTCTGTTAAAATACTTAGGCTTTACGGCATACAATGAGGAAACTCGCCAACCTTAAGAAAAAAGTCATTAGAACGGAACTACACTCTCAATTCTTAATTGAATATGTGAGATCAGGTACCATCCCAATAGGTGAGAAATGAACCTGGACTATTTGTGACCAACAGGAAATTCCTAGAAACCTGGACCCTTATATCTAATAGGTGCAGTAGAGATCATATGCTCCTGATTATTGAAACTGCCCAAGGAACGATTTTAGTAGAACTTAAAGAGATTGAGGATCTTGAGAAAGTGCTACTAGGAGATGGCGCACTAGATAGCGCAAAGAAAAAATTTGAAGAAATTAATCAGGATATAGGGGGATACAGAGACTATTTGATAAACAAAAAAACATTGAAATTAAAAAAGGATATTGAGAGATTTAGTAATGAAGGTACCTACACTTACTTAAAAGAAAATTACTATACTGAAAAACAGAACACCAATTGGGATAGACCATTCAGATCTAGATTCACCAACAGGCGTCCAAGACATGTCAATTTCTCAGACACGTCGGGAAGCAGTGGCGAAGATAGTTCAGGAGAGAGGGAAGAACCCCCAAGAACGATCAACAATAAAAATCAGGAGGGGCTTTTTTAGGGCACAGACCACAGAGATTTCAAGGGGGGTATCAGAACAGGGGAAGAGGCACCCCACAAAGGAACCCAGGGAGGATCCAGGGTGCTCCAGAATTCGTGAGAAATCACGAACCTCAGGAGTACATCAGTACCAGGAGCCAGAGGTACTGGAGGTAGAAGTGACTCCTATAATCAACCTCTCTAGTAGAACCCTAGATAAATCAGAGGAAGAAATTCTAAAAAGAGGATTTAGTTTTGTCCCTACTACTGCTGTCAATAAATTCCAATTGGAAAAAGACTTAAGGGCATTTTTTAGAAAGATTAGGCTCAACAGGTTTTTTGAAACAAGACCAGAAAGATCCCCGCCAGAGGGTTCCGGTTTAAGACCCCGCTCCACTTTTACACCTAGTTTGGGAATGGTAGATAAGAACATCGAAACCTTTGAAAACATAGTTAAAATGGAGATAAACAATCTGACCCAAAACAAACATTACCAAGTCCATAATGTCACGAAAACACAGAGGGCAACCATTGACTCCTTGTCCGCAGATCTGTCAATCACGATAAAACCTGCGGACAAGGGAGGAGGTGTAGTTGTACTAGACACCACAGATTATGAAGCAAGAGTCTACAACCTTTTGTCCAATGAAGAACATTACGGTAGGGTCCAGAGAGAAAAATTAAATAAATTAAAAAAAGATGTAGGTCTCCTCTTGCTGAAGGCAAAAACAGAAAATTGGATCACAGAAGACGAATACAAATTCTTAAATAATACTGACCCTAAGATACCAGCCTTCTATGGGCTACCAAAGGTTCACAAGAACATCATAGATCCGCCCCTTAGACCCATAGTCGCCTCCATTGATTCACTATTAGAACCTCTGAGCAAGTACGCAGATGTCTTTTTACGACCACTAGTCCAAAAACAGAAATCATATATAAAAGACACCTTCGATATGATTTACAAAGTGGAAGGTCTCAAGTTTGATGCACAAAATGAGTATATGGTGACCCTCGACATCGAGGCACTATATACGAATATACCCCAGATAGACACTATTGAGGTGATAAAAAAAATATTAGATGAGAATGAAATAGTAGGAGCTAATAAAACATTCATAGTAGACTGCATATCTATGGTTCTTTTGAACAACATTTTTGTGTTAAAAAACGAACTGTATATACAACGCAAAGGGACTAGCATGGGGGCAACTTGTGCGCCGAGCCTGGCCTGTATATACGTAGGGGCCTTCGAAGATAAACACGTGTTTAACGAAATCTCACCATTCTCTGAAAATATCCACCACTGGGTGAGATTCATAGATGATATCTTCTTCGTATGGCAGGGTCCCAGGAACACACTTGAAGAGTTCCTGCAATGGATAAACCTAGGAGATGTAAATTTAAAATTCACCTCCCATGTCAGCTCTTGTTCAGTTAATTTTCTGGACATAACGATAAAAGATGTCAATAATGCCTTAGCAGTAGAACTATACACAAAACCTACTGATAAAAATACAATATTACACTTCGATAGCTTCCACGCTAAGAGTCAAAGAGAAAATATTCCCTTCGGGGAGTTTCTTAGGCTACGAAGAAATTGCTCCTCGTTGGAGGACTTTTATAAGCATGCAGAAAGTTGGAAAGACAAATTTAAGAGGCGAGGCTACCCTAGAAAAATAATAAATCACTCTTTAAAAAGAGCCCGCTTTTCGATCGAGACTGCCTGATAGTACATAAAGAGAAAAAGAAAATGGATAGAATTGTAATGGTAACGCAATTCTCCAATATTAGTAATCAGATCAAAAACATAATTAATCACAATTGGAAAATCCTCAATCAAGGGGAGAACAACCGATTGGACAAACCCTTATTCGCCTTCAAAAAGAATAAAAATCTAAGGCAATCTTTAGTACATACCTATAGGGAACCAAACCAGGAAACTCAAGTGACCCTATATGGCCAGAAGGCAGTGGGTAACTATCAATGCAGTAACTGTAGCGTCTGTGCCCTTTGCATGATCGGAAAGGAGGTGGTACTGAACGGAGTAAGTCACAAAATCACCACCCTTAACAACTGCAAAAGTAAGAATGTGGTGTATCTCATCATGTGCCCTTGCGGGTTGGGATACATTGGGGCGACAGCTAGAGAACTGCGTGTCAGACTATGTGAGCACCGTTCGGCCCTCAATACCAAAAAGGAAAACGCCCCTCTGGTTAAACATTGGCAAATGGCTGGTCACAAAGTGACAGACCTTAAGTGGAGCGTTATTGAGAAGATACAGACATCAGGTAGAGGGGGTAACAACACACTTCGACGCAAAAGTCAGGAACAATTTTTTATGATTAAGTTTAATAGCATTAATAAGGGTTTAAACACGAGAGAGGATTGGGAAAAGATTGTGGTTAATGAGTAAATAGACTGTAGAAAACCATACGGTAATTCGTTCGTTAGAGCACTGTAGTAAGCGGGCGAGTTTCTTCATTGTATGCCGTAAAGCCTAAGTATTTTAACAGACCTACATAGGTCTTTAATGTAGAATTGAAGGAATATATGTATAGGTAGTCTCCAATCACAGAACAATAATGATGATAAACAGGACGAGAGAGAGCACGCCTATTCTGTGAGCATCTTGCTCCTGATAGGTTGGCGCTCTCTCCATACAACTAGAGGCATAAACGCGAGGTCTCGCGAGATTTTAGAAAGTGGACCAGAAAGAGCACACGTAGGCTGTAAATATCTTGCTCTTGATTAGCTGTTGCTCTCTCTATGTTAATAGAGGCACATTTAAAAGGCGGGAATTATGATATCCAAGCATTACAGCCCAGACCAGCCAGGCGGAGGTACAGAGGAGAATGCCAGTACATAACTAAGGTAAGAAGTAGGGACTTTGGCAGTAACGTTGAGGGTATAGACTTGGTATGCCAGACCAACCTGGAATCTGCTAGAATAAATATCTTAATGTAGGGTTCCATTTTATATCTCCTATGGGTATTACAGTAATATAATCTTATACCCTTTAGATTTTCAACTGAACGCCTTGACATTGAAAACTTCTCGAGTGATAATAGGATCCACTCTTTTATCACGATTAAAGATCCACAAGAAGAGCTTTGTTCTCGCAACATCGGCCAATTATCTCTCGGTAATACTTTGTTTAACGCTCACTCAGTGCTATAAATATTTTCACGTTATTTGATTACAACTTACAATTTTCTTTACTCTGCATATAGCAGGAAAGATGGGTGTATGCCCCTGATGATCAAGCGGGGCCACCATCCAATAATCAACATAAAATCATCCACATAATAAGAAAGAGGTAAAGAATTGGCAGGAATCAATACTCCATAGGTGACAACACTGGGGGTAAGGGGGTAAAGTCACAAATAAAAAGTTAGACAGTAATATAACTCCCCTTTCTTTAAATATCTTTTGTATTTACCAGTTTATACAAGGACGTCTACACTAGATAAGCGACGCCTTAATGCGGTGAAGATTTTAATCGACTGCAACAGAAGCTTAAACGAGAGAGAGATTTTATCTCCTACATTAGTGAGGTGAATACCCTCCCTATAAGTTTGCAAAATAAGAACGTGGTGTAATTGCGGTTCTAAGTAGTTAAAGCATGTGTACAAAGTATGAGTGTGAGCCTTTGAGCTTCAATTTAGGGGCGTGTTGTTTTAACTTAAACAAAGAAAAAATACTTGATCGTCTTGTATTCAGCAATTATTCAGGTTACTATAACCAATATATTTTATGTGTTAGGATATAGAGCCATGGACAAGATGTCACTGTGTAAAATATTGATCTTGATTTTATGTTTGTCTTATTATTAATAGTTATTGGTTAGAAGGAGGAAGACTCTAGCACATTATTGTCCTGAAGAAGGTGGAGAAGTAGACCAATCTTTATTCACCGAAACGCGTCGACGCAAGAATACACGAATCTCGAATTGAAACTAACAGAACTGTGCAACAATACCAATTGTCTGTTTAGCTTCAAATTAGAAAACTTTTTGCATAGAGATCGACATACAGTTAGGTCATTGACTTCTGTAAAAACTGTCTAGAGTAGCCCCGTGAGTAGGACTAGAGTGTGTGTTTTTTATAGCCATATTGTGTCCAAGGTTTGCACATTATTGAGTGTGCATATTTTTAAGTCATATAGGACGAAAATCCCTTCCCCCCCCCTTTTTTACTGTGTATATTTTTTTACTGTGTTTATTTTTATTAGTAGGCAATGTATTTTATTTGAAGTATTGTGTTTTCTTGATATTGTGCGAAATAAACTGTTTTAAATTTTATTATCATTGCAAAAAAAGTTTTTGGGTGACTTCATCAAAGACGTTCATTGACCTGTGGGCTCCGACTTTAGAGGAACCCTCTTATTTTCTTCTTTTGAGTTTTAACATATGCCCTCCGTATGTATATTGAAGTACGTGTGAGTGTTTGTTTGAGGTGTGTTTAAAAGATTTTCCTCCGTGGGAGTTGTTCTCTTTCACTTTAACAGTGCCCTGTCCCTCGGAGAGTGGGCCCCCTCTCTCCTTTCATATTGTCCATATACAGTGACATTCTTTTGTGGCTGACTTTTACCCAATACACCATTACGTTGAGTATTGTTATATCGTCTGTTTTAAGATGGCGGCCATGCTCGCAAACCAATATAGAACAGATGAGTCTTAGGCAACTCACACGTCACGTGCTTATTGGTCACGTGATTTTATCGACAATGCCTTTTAACTCCAAGATGGCGATCGGCACCGGTTCGCATACACGGTTAGCACTTACACAAGTTTTTGTGTGTGGAGACTGTCGTTCAGAAGGGTAAGTTCACTCGTGGGTTACTTTGAGATGCAGAGATGCAAGGTTTCATTTGCTAATGTGTATATTTATTGTTGGGTCTTGATTTTTTGTCAGGTTGTAAACTTATCAGGGCTTTGCTTCCTGCGTCGATTATTTGTTATTACGATTTGCATATTTAAAAGGACGATAATTATGGTCCATATATCGGAATTGGATGTGATTAAATTACACAAAATATTATCTAAGGGTGAGTTGTCATTTCGCATTTAGGACTATCTGTTCCTGCTTTGTGGGTAGAATTGAGAATAAATACTTGTGTCTATGTTTGTAGGTCCCAACTTCAGAGGCTTGTATGCCATAACAGGGAAGTCCACACTTGCCATTGTTTCTCGCGGAAGTCCGCAGTGTCATTCTGGTGAGTGTTTCTATATGCATTTGGGGCACTTATTGATGTACACCTTCATACCGGTATAGGATTTATGTCAATGCATATTTCCCCATTTCGTACACTTTAGTTTTTGAACCCTAATGGACCACTGTATCCATTACGCTAATATCCACCTACTGTCATGTTAACTATCATATCCTGATGACAATCATCCATGTGCCCGGTTTTGGTGGGCATATTAGTTATATTTAACTGCTTTCTCAGTCACAAATACTTATAATGTGATACTATTATACTTATTCGGACTCCCACGTTTCACCTATACTCATACCGCTATATGGGAGATTTGATACATATGTGGTATGTTTTTCTATTTTGATTGTTCTCCTGCACTATTGATCGGATATTTCTGGCGTATGCACATATGTTTTTAACCATATTACATTACTTATCAGTGTCAGCCTCCTCCTTGTGGTCTATATATTTGTAACATATGCAGGACCTTATAGTTTGTACATCCAATTTTTATTCTTTCTGTCCAGACTGCCCGTACAATACATGATTTTTTTGCTTCAGAGCGCGCAAACGGGCGTTTGCCTTGGAAGTATTCATACCGGACTACACCGTACCACTATTCCCATATCGGTGAGTTCTTTTATTAGTCCCCATGATATTCAGGATTACTTAACATGGGTTTACGGTACTTCTCCACACACCAGAGCTCTTTCTATATTCGCCTTTCATTTAAATATATCATGTGGTTCTTTTCACTTTTTTTCTTCGTCTTCTGCATGATTGGGATATTGAGGTTTTTTTCTAATCTTCCTCCTCTTGATGATTTGGTTATGGGTTCTTTCTTGATCTCTTTTTCAGTCTTTTTCAAATTTAGATAAATAATACATTCAATCATTGTATATGGTTACTTTAGATTCATTGTAAGGTTTTATCTTCCATTGCTATATGGGAATTGGTTTGACAAAGCAAATGTTTTGTAGGATTTTATCCTTTTGTAATAGTCTATTTTAACTTTTGAATGAATACAGATTATTGATTATATGATGTTCACTTTTTCCAGCCTTGAAAAAGTCTAAGTATAGACGAAACATGTGTTGGCAAAATTGTGTGTTGGGAATCTTTGAAAAAAAAATAATAATAAAAAGCGAATGAATTACCAACAGATGACGTCTTTGGACTACTTACATGTTCTGTATACCTGTTGTCTCATTGGATTGTCCTTGTAAACTCCGGTGAAGGATTGCATTTGAATTACTTATCCAATACTGTATTTTGGATTGTCATACATAATAATGGGTGTGCTGTAACAGCTTTTTCTCTTGTGTATTTCCATGCATGTTAGTCTCTAATGTGCTAATAGCAGCTCTAGATAGTAGGTGTATTAAGCTACTTTAGCACCCCGGTCTAATTATAGCGACAATATTATTCACACTTATTTTTGGTCAGGTACACATACATAGTTCATATTGATTGTGCGGTTCTTTCCTTCATTGGGCCACTACTAACTATAATTTTTTCTGCCATTGCAAATAATAATGAACACACCAGAGTGACACAGAGAGGAACTCGCTAAAACAGTTCCCCTCCCATTTGTAATCCTGAAAAGAACCAAACAAGATTGAACAACTACATATCATGTAGTATCATTTTATGCAAGACCATCTGCAAGCATTCTGAAACTCCGGAGTTACATAAACTGCACCAAAATCGAATTATTTGGCCTTCAACAGAGAAATGTGCGGTAGCTGGGGTGTGAGGCTTTAGGACATCTTTCTAGCAGACGCCTCTTTAGAGACTAGAGAGAACAAAATAATATCTATGAAGAGTAAGACCAGATTATCTCTGTCAATTTACCTCAAAAGTGTAATTCTCAAATCTGGATATAGTACAGATATTCAATAAAAAGACACCTTTCATTATTTCATTGATATAAATATATTTTTCTCTGAAACAAATTCGGATTGTATAAAATGGCACATTAAAAAATTTAAATAGGCTCAGAAATGCAAAAGAGAGGTCCTTTTTTCATCAACATTAGCAAGGGTATGTATGTTTAACATTAACAAGTGTATCTATTCATGGGTGCTAATGTTCAGTTTCTTGCAGCAGCCAAATTCTGATATGTTTCGGCCTTATACCTCAAACTCGACATAAGCGCTTCAGAAGTGAATAGCACACCAATACTTAATTTGATAAAATCACATAGAAATGTACATTAAATGAAACCAGTCCTAAGGTTTCGTGCACGTTTAATCAATTATTTTTATTTAACACCTTTTCTATATTCAAGTAACAGAAAAGCTTACACTTGTTACTTGCTAAATCTTTCGTTTTCACTTTAGTCTTGAAATTACTTTTCTCCTTTTTATTTGTTTCTCTTAAAATTGATAATCAAATCAATCCATATTGTGTGAGTCAGCAGCACCATTTAACTAAAGCTTTCTTGCTAGCAAGAGGATATTACAAGTAATGCAGTGGCAGCAGGTGCAGTTTGAATGTGTTGGGATATAAATGGGCTACCAGTTAAACAATGTGCCATTTTAATGAAAACCTATAAAACAAACCTTGGCATACTTTTGCAATGGTTATTTTGTTACTGCAAGCATATGTTAAAAAATAAAAAGTCAAAAAAAGAAAGCATGCTACCATCTATATATGTTCACCATATGCTGGCAAACAACAGTTTAAATTAAAAATAATATTGGATGTGGTTGCTTTTCTGTTTTTTGTTTCTTCAAACCTTTCAGTTGTGCTGTTAATTTTACTATTCATTCTTTTGTGAAAGCCACAAGAAATCGTCACCCAAGCAAGCACTTAAATTGCAGGCAGACAATGTCAAAATATCACTTTGATGCTTTAAAACAGCTATGTTAAAAACCATTGACAAAGCCAATAGGTCTGGCGCTGGCTGCCAGCCTTTTGGCTTTGGCAATTCTTGTTTTGTTCTGTCATGGTTTTTGCAAAACTTTATTGCTGCGAAGCTGCTGTGCCTGAAAAAAAATTCCAATTGCCCAAAACCAACCATCTTTTTTTGGTCTTCAAAAAGCATGCATTATCATACTTGTTCTAAGCATCTAAGGGAGTTACTTTGTGTGTGGTTGCACAGCATGCTATAACTGACAATGAGGTCAGCCAATGGCTGAAGTGGGCTGATCCATTGCCCCATGAGGCGTACTGGAGTGGGTGGAAGAAACATGTAAATGGCACAACAAACTAATGGATGAAGTCAGTTTGACAGCACCAATAACTAACTACATTATCCACATAATTTCAGTCAAATCATAAAGTCTTATCTAACAAAAGAGGAAGGAAGGAAGGAAGGAAGGAAGGAAAGGAAAGGAAAGGAAAGGAAAGGAAAGGAAAGGAAAGGAAAGGAAAGGAAAGGAAAGGAAAGGAAAGGAAAGGAAAGGAAAGGAAAGGAAAGGAAAGAAGGAAGGAAGGAGGAGAGAGGGAAGGAGGGAAGGAGGGAGGGAGGGAGGGAAGGAGGGAGGATGGATGAATGGATGGATCAGGAAATTGGCACAGCATTGCTACAATTAGTAATATAATAGCTTCAATTAGTAACATAATAGTTACATGTCATATGAGCATGACATACAAGATCACTGAAAGCATACCAGGAAGCCATACAAACAGGACATACACTCTACATTGGTCTACAAGTATAACTGTAGTCCTCATTTAATATATGAAGCATGATTTACCTGGGTGCAGTTATTAAGGCACTTTATTTTGTGCAATCTGGTATGCTGTGAAATGGTGTTTAGATGGAATATTGGAACCAACAATGCTGTGGTACTAAATATCGTGTCAAGAATATTGAGGACGGGGGCGTGGTCTGGCGCTGAGGAAAATATCGGCTGGTCAACTCCGCTCGGCACCGATCTTCGAGGAGGCTCGTTATTCTAACCGGTGGCAGCGTCTTGGCACCCAATCTAACCCGAAGGCTTTGCTTGCGAAGACACACTGCTTCGCATGATGCCTTTATTATACCACGGTAAGGAGCTGACACCACGCACTCCAATTTAACAGCTGCGGCGAGTCTCCATGACTGGATTTGCGGCCGCCATTTTGTTTTTCCATATAGCGACTTAAGGCCAATATCTCTACAGCTTCCTGCAAAAAAATATTTTGTACAGGAAATAATATGCTCCTGGATTATTTTTCTTCACTCAGCTGCATGTTACTCAGCACATGTTTTGTTTTCCTTCTATTTGACATGTAAACTGCCTTAATAACATCTAAGTCAGTCAATTTACTATATTTAAGCAAACTTGAGCATTTCCATATTTTCAGCTAGACACACATTTAATTTCTGTTTCCTACCATTGCTGTGTTACCCAAGTTTTCCAAATTGTTTCTCAAAGACTATTCTTTTGTGACTGTGACATTCATGTGTATAGCGAGAACCAAGTCTGTCAGGGGTGCTGCTTCCACTACTGTTCTGTGCCCTAAATCCCCCGCATTTGCAATTTCAAACCCTTTTTGTGTATTACAAAGTGACATGGAGGACCCGGAGCAGGTTACCTTGCCCCCTCTCACAGAGATGTCCATTCCTACTTCTATATTTACTTCTAATCCTGCTTCCCATTCCTCTCTACAAATGGGAAAAATACATCATAGCTCACACCTCCCTCAGTGCTGTCATCTACTAAGCAAATTAAAAAGGACCCTACCTCACCAGCTAATTCTTCTCCGCCAACATCATTTGAGTTACTCTTAGATGAGATACGGGCTCTCAAACCCTATATGGAGAAAACAAACGTATGTTTGTAGGGCCTAGAGGATAAATGGTCTACTTTTGACAGCAAAATTAATCTAATGGAATCGCTACAAACATCTTCTCAGCTGATTCCTTCTATGAAGGCAGAAATATCTCAGCTTTAAAAACAAGTGAAAAACCTTACAAATCGGAGCAGACGTAACAATCTGCAAATTTATGGTTTAGCTGAAGGATTGGAAGTTCCCAATCCTATTTCTTTCTTCAGACTTTTCTTCCACAGATCCTTGATTTTCCTGAATCACCGCAACTAAATATACAAAGGGCACATAGACTTGGTCATACCCTCATGCTTCAACGTCCTCACGCAAACCAAGAGGTGTAATATTGTACTTTCTAGAATATACTTACATATGCTAAAGTCACGGCAGATAGAAGGAAACGTTCCTTAGCTTTGCGACCAGTACTACGAGACTTAAATGCCAGATCTGGTTTAATCCATCCTTGCCTCTTTAAAGTGACTTATAGAAATAAGACAACTACTTATGAGGACTCAGCCATGCTTAAATGATTCATTGACAACTGTAAAGAAGATGGAGAATGCAGGATCATCATCTTCTACCTGATAATAAGTTTAAACAATATCTATGCTGTTTATATTTGTTTCTATAACATATTTTGAATGTTTGCCATTCTTTACTTATGTTTCTTCTTACCAGGTGCTGTTTCTCTGTTCAACTTATCGTTGTATAATCCGTCTGGATTCTTCCCCTCCTCGTTGCTTATCCTGGAGTTTTGGCTGGTTGTTCCATCTTCTCCTTGTACCCTCAACACCCTCCACCCATGTTTGAGTCTTTGGTATGCTTCATTGTTTATTTTATCTATTGTCTCTATCTGCTTTCTTACCTTTTCATTTATCTTTCCCTTTCTTTCTTTCCTTTCTTACTCTTACTTTCTTTTATAAGATCTTCTTTTACTTTTATTTCTTATCTCTGCCTGAGAGCTTTATTTTCTATTATCCTAGCTACTTAAAATTTTCTAATGCTGTCGTTTTTTCTATTTCTTTTTTACCTTTTGATAAATGACATTACGTGTTGTTTCCTGGAATGGTAAAGGTTTGGGTACGCATATTAAAAAGTAAAGAGTCCTTACCCATTTGTCTCATCTTAAATCAGATATTGTGTTTTTACAAGAATCTCACATAGTTGCTTCAGAAGTCTGAAAGCTTAAGCGTCGATGGGTAGCAATGCTTAATTTGTAAAATATTAAGTGCCAGTGCTCTAACCAAGAGGCCACTGCAGCTTGCACCACCCATCGCCCTTGTCACCACTGCCAAAATAATGACTAACCATCTCTCTCGCATGTAAATGCGACAGTTCAGATTATTCCAGGTCCCCAAAGCTAAAGGAATGGCTGAGCAGGCAGGTATTAGCAATTTTGACATATATTGTAGTCCTAAACTACAGTTGTTCTGCTCATCTCTAAATTATATGAGCAGTGCCACCATGTGCTGGACTGTTCTTAGTACGGTGTTGACATTTGGTGCTGGTGCCGAGCACCAGAAACCAATTAAGTGCTGTGCTGAGCACCGGAAAGCACCAGCTCAAATTAAGCACTGATGGGTAGGGAATGTTTTAACCTCTCCAGGTATGGGCAAAAGAAACGGGGTTAGGGTTTTTAGTCACAAAAAAACGTAATGTTTCTCTTCTATCTCAAAATTCATATGATGAAGGGTGTTGGTTGATTGTTAATCTTAAAGTTAATAATATACCTATTTCTTTGTTTAATATGTATGCACCTACTAAACTTGACAATAATTAATTTTTGGCAGACATTAATATCAACGTTATTAATGTCTATCTCTACACAATATGTCATTTTTGGCGGCTACTGTAATTTGGTCGTTTATCCATACATAGATCACACTTCCAAAGTATCTTTTATCCCTTCTCCAATGCACCAACACTTTACCACGCTAATTACTCACAGAGCTCTTGTTGACTCCTGGAGATTATGTTATCCGCAATTACGTGAGTAGACATTTTCTCACCTAGTCACCTTTCTCAGTATCATATAAATTACTTATTTGTTTCTAAATCTCTATCACAGCACATATTACAGGCAAACATTGGTTCTATAATAATTTCTGACCATGCTCCAGTTATTTTAGATTTAGAATTACTCCCTATAACTATGACCAATAAAAGATGGCATTTTAACACTTCTTTATTAATTGACCAGACATTTACCTCTACCTTTGAAGCTTTTATTACTGAATTCTTTAATAGTAACATTTCCTCAGTTACCTCTTTTCCTGTTGTGTGGGATGCTTGCTTTTAAAGCCTCAGCCACTTTTACTATATCTTATGTTGCTAGCAAAAAGAGATGTAACTCCCAAAAAACACTTGAAATCCTTAAAAGCATCAAATTATTAGAAACACTCTATACTGCCACTAATTCTAAAAACCCAAATTTTAATATAATAAGCCACCTCCAGAAAATGCGAATTCCTACCTTCTTAAAGGTAGTGCCCGTTAATATGGAGGCCAAACTAATGGAGGCAAATTTCTTGCCTCATACCTTAAAATCAGGAAAGAACATACGCATATTGATTATGTTTTAAATTCGGACTCGACTTAAGTGATCAAAAATGTGAATATTCTTGAAGAATTAAAAAAAATTACATTACTCTCTATACCCCTGACATCATCCCTAACCCTACTGATATACAAAACTATCTCTCTTCACTACAAAAACAATTTCTTACAGATCTTGACTTATCACAGCTGGAGAGAGATATTTCCATAAAAGATATCGCTCATGCATTATAACTCATTAATATAGGAAAGGCTCCTGACCCAGATGGTTTCCCTGTTGAATTTTATTCCCACTTTTCTAAATCTCTTTTTTCAGATCTCCATTCTTTATTTATGAATTTCATTTCATCTAAACTTTCCAGTGGTACTTTTCAAGAGGTTCTTATCTGTCTAATTCAGTGCTTAATTTGTGCTGGTGCTTTCCGGTGCTTAGCACCGGCACTTATTTGTCAGGGCTAGGTCTACACCACTGCTGCCAACTTGAACTCACATCCAGCAGGAAGCTACTGAACTCACTGCATGTGCCATCATACAAAGTAAATAACTGACTCACTGCAGTGTTGTTCAAACTAGTCTTCCTGTTGAAGAGTGTTGCTATGCTGCTCATTCAGACAGTTCAACAGTGCCGATAATAAATTCTCCACGTCATCCATTCGTATTTGCCTGGCCTGTTTAGTGTTGCTGGTGGGCAGGCCAGGGCTGTATTTAGTCATGTGGGGGCTAGGGGCAGTCTGCAGCAGCCTGTGTCACCTTTTATTTCAAATTAAATTCCACGTGACCACGCCCCAGCTCTCACGCACCGCACGAGTTACTGCAGCCAGAGATTAGCACAACGTCAAGGCGGGCACCGTTATTGAAGCAGCAGCAGCATTTAGCAGGCCTTTTAAAAAGAAAGGCAGTGCCACCAGCAAAGTAAACCTGTAAGTAAAAATGAAAAACCAAACCATTCAACGCTGCTTTTTCTCGAGCGTTGTGACTTTAGCAGTGGTCGAAGTGGGCGGGAACGGCAGGGCACGGCGTGCCCCTACTTCTTTAATTCTATACATTCCATTCCTCTACTTTTTTATTCTGAACACGCGTCCCTGGACGTAAGAAGTATTATCCAAGGCCTGCAGAGAGGGCTCGGCATTAGTGGCTGTTCGGGACGGGCAGGGAGCAGAGAAGGAAAAGGTCTTCGTCTCTTGCTTCATGCCCAGACAAGACAAGGACAGTGTCCTCTTCTGCTCTGACCAGTGTTGCCAGATTTTTAGACCCGTCCCAAGCCCAAAGCCGCTCAAATACAAGCCCAAAATAAGCCCAATCAGACCAGTTCCAGCCCAAAAACCAGCCCAAATTAGCAAGTCTCCAATTCTGCACAAATTGTCATCAGAAACAATTTTAACGACAAATATACATTCTATTTAATATACAAATGGTGGGAGGGTGTTAACTGGGCACCTGCCTTAATGCTAATAATTTTTAAGACCAGTTCTCACTGCGACTTCTAAGAGCCCCTGCAGCTCCACTCTGCCTATTGCTTAAAGATTCAGCCCCCCCCCCGAAATCAGCTCCAGTTCGAGCGGCAAACAGTGTGCGCCTTGGTATCAGCAACGTGGTGAAGCACGGAGTGTCAGATCCATGCCAGGACAGTGGTAAACAGAGGCACGCGGTGCTGCCAGCAGGTGCGTGCGAGGTTGGGTGGCCCCTGCACCACCGTTTTAGAAGCTGGGCTGGCCTACGAACAACCGATGTGGTCAGTTTTGGTTTGGGTGTTAAAACACTCTCTTTACCTACGTCAACTTCCTGGCATCTATCAATATTCATCACTTCCTACAAATAGGGTGACCAACTGGCATGGGTGCAAATTCAGGACTGTGTGTGTAAAAATTCAAGACAAAGGGTCAAAATTCAGGACAAAAATTCAGGACGGGAGCTCAAACTTCAGGACAAAACTTCGGGACAAAAGGTACGTTTTACAGACACATCAAAGGTGGTCGCGTAATAGTGTACAAGTAATTCCATCTATATCCAAACATTCATCCACTTGAAAACGTACGTATCTTTCCATCCATCATTTCACTCATACATACCTCCATCCACACTTTCACTCATCCATCCTTTCACCCTATCCATCTGTACACTCATCCATCCACTCTTCCACCCAACCATCTACTCATCCATCCAGCCATTTATCCACTCACCCATCCAGCCATCCTTTCACTTACTCATCCATCAACCCAGTTACTCATCCTACCACCCAGTCCCCTTTTCAGTCATCCATTCATCCTCCCTTTCTCTCTTCTTTGACCCTTTCACTTAGCCATCCTTCCTTTCTTCGATCCACCCATACTTCAACTCATCCACTCATGAATCCATCCATTGACCCAGAGTTGCAGACAGAAGAGGCCCATCAAGAATTTCGCCCTTGCTGTCTTCCTAAAGCAAGGGGTGGGGTGGGGGAGGGTTCACTATGCACCTGCACATAGGCAATCTGAAAAAGTGGAAGTCATGAGTAATGCTTGATGCACAGTGCCAGGCCATGAGGTGATTGTGACATGGGGTTTCCAGGGCTTTAAGAGGGATGAAAAAACTGGGGGTCTCTCCAAGGGGCGTGTCTGATGTAATTAATGGTGTTGCTTAAAACAACTAAGCTAAAAATCTGTGCTTAGCATTGTGTGTCACCGGACTGGTATTTTGCCTCTTCTGTCATTGCATCCAGATATATATCACAACAAGTAACGTTACACCTACAACAAGCCAGAACCATTTGCTTTGTTAATGGTTGTTAGTTTCATAAAATAAAAATGCAGCAACCATGGCTTAATTAAATATAATATTGAAACTGCACTTTTCTAAAATGATGAGACTGAAAGAATTCCCTGCCCCAATCTCCACTCTGTCTATTGCTTAAAGACTCAGCACCCCCCCAAAAAAATTCTTACACCCCCCCCCCCGCCGAAATTTGGCTCTAGTTGCGCCTCTGACTCACTCACCTGAGGTCGGGGAGGGCGTCGAAGTCCGGACTCAGCAACTGGCCTGGGTGACCACCAGTGGACCACAGTGGGCGGCAGCAGCAGGGACACCACGTGCGTCCGACTCCAGTCCGACTCCTCATGATGTTGATTGATGAGATGATGCGTCCTGGTTTTGGGCCATCAGGAAGGTCAGTCTCCGAATGTTTTGATTTGAACAGTCACCGAGAAGTGGCCTCAAAGTGCTGTCTTCAGTGAAGCTGGGGGCTCCCCGACATGCTCTATTTAATTATCATATTCCGAATCCAAAACTCTAAGATGGCTCAGGCCCCTATTTTCTCTCACAAGTGCTGATAAACGGTGACCTCGGGCGGGTCTCGTATTCAGAAAAGCAGGTCTGGTTCCAGGCCCTCGAAGAACGGCTAACTGGGTGGCAACACTTCACGGTGATCGTCTGCCGGAGCTCTGGAGGAAGACAGGTGCAGGCGGAGAAAAATGCCCCCTGATCTTTTTCAACTGCCGCCATACGAAGCGAAAACATTTTACACACCATTAGCATCGGCTGCAAAAACAAGGGCGCCAAAGCAGCCGTGGGAGAGTTAGCAAACGGGCAGAAAATATTTTCTTTGGAAGGAGAGCCCAGCGAAAAACGCGCAAAAAATAGCCACTCACGTAGGAAAGTGCCAAAAATGATTCAATGTCTAGTAAAACAGACTCCCTGCAGCTGCGCACAATCTTAGTTTAACGTCATCCCTTCCCTACACGCTTGGATAATGAAACTAAGAGGTTAACGTGGACTGGCGTCCACCGTTGAGCCGAGCAGAAACTAAGAGCTCCGTGTCAGGCAGGCTGAGGTCACGCACCGTGACGCACGCACGCAGGGGCTGGCCAAAAAATGATTCCCAGGGCCATCATTGGTAGCGTTTTCGCGCGCAACTGGATTGACGGCCCTGAGGGACCCCCACATTGGCCTGCGCACTCACGCGACGGACTCCTCGTGGTCGGCGCCCGCCCAGGCCACAAAATTGCGCACAACATTCCAAAACTAGCCCAAAAAGTAGCCCCCCGCCAGGCATGGTTTTTTTCCCGCACAACTGGGAAAAAAGTCGCCCAATTGTGCGGGAAATAGCCCAATCTGGCACCATTGGCTCTGACGCTAACAGCGCCCCTCTCCGTTCCCCCCTCTCTTTCGTACTCTTATTCCCTCTCTTTCTGTCTAGCCCCTCCTCACTTACCGAATCCGTGACTCATGAAATGGTTCTCACCCTTTCTTCCTGTCGTTCATTTGTACCCCTGTGAAATGGATGCAAAAAAAAAAAACCACTTTCCTGGAAATGCCGTTTTTAACATTTTTCTATTCCAACGTGCAGCCTCGGAAATAAACGGTTCAAAATATGAAAATAAATAACTAAAAGCAAGACAGAGTGTTCTTAAAGTGGCCAGATTGGTTTTATTCACACCCAAACCCATTAGGGTCACTTTACAGAGTTTGCCAGTGAAGCGCTACTTTTGTTTTCTTGTCTTTCTTTTAACAGCATTGTTTTCCCCGGGTGGGGAAGTGCACCAGTCCTGGAGGTACTGCAATACCTCGTTGATGGGAGGATTGTAAAACAAAATGTTTACGGCGGCTTTGTGTTCACTAATTTGGTCTTTTCAAACCATACTGCTAACGTTTTGTAAGCATATGAGCAGTGGACATTCAAATGGGTCCTTTCTGGGCCCTGTAGTTATGTCCTTAACTTTTCAGGCAAAAATACTCGTTGATTTCTGAATAATGAGTGTAAAAGCGTTAAGTTCACCATGTTGTTCCTGCTTACATTTCACATGCTTTATTTAATCTTTCATACCCTATGAGTGTTTGCTTTTTCCAGGATGTTGTTACTTTTTCTTTTAGGCAGCATATTGCTCTTGCCTAGTGCGTAATTTGAATTGAGTTGCATCCAGTTTTTTATAGCAGGTCAAATTGGATTGTAGTTGAAGGCAGTGTGACTTTCTCTCAGTGGGGCAGTATGGTGTTCAGCGGGGGAGCGGATGCAGGACTGTGGTCAGAGCTGCCAAATTTAGAACTGGCGCAACCAGGTTCAGCCTTTATGACCAGTCCCCCAGACCATTCTCCTGAGGGAGCACATTCCCGTGCTAGACCATAGAAGGCCTTGCAAGACTTTAGATGCCCAGGTGTCTTAGCACCATCAGCTTGACCCTAGTGGTGGCAAGTGTGGGTCAACCTTGAAGGCCTGTCCACTACAATCCATACTGATGCTCACCTCTAGTCTTGGGGACAGGCCTAGGAAGCAGCAGTGACTCTGTCACTGAGGTCACAGGACCTTTGAGCAGGGCGGTTCTAGGGTGGTGCAATCGCACTGGGCGCTGACTTCGGGTGGGGCCATCATATTTGCAAGTATATGATGGTTTTATATGCACTTGCTGCCTCTTTCCTGGCCTCCAGCAATTGTCGGCAATAATAAAAATGTCATGATAACTGCGGTGAATAAACTTCTTCCTAGAGCGAGATCGGAGATTTGTCCAGTGGAAGTTTTGACTCATGGAAAGATAGCGCAGAGGTTTAATGTGCCTGCTGCAAAAAAATGTACCATGCCCATCACAAAGTGCACATAATGTAAATAGGTCAGTGGGTTACTGCTTTTGTCAGTGAGATCCTTTTGTTACTTGCAGTTTATAAGTTAAAATCCTAACAAAGAACAGTGAGCTATTGACTGTCATCTAAGAGCTGCATACAAACTGCAAGGTATAAACTAGAGTGTTATGGTTTTTTCCCTAAGCCTTTGTTTATCCTAATTTTGCAAAAAGTGTTAATTTGGATAGAAATCGATTATGATTATTAAAGAGAACCCCCAATCATGGTATTAAGTTTTATATTCTAAGTTTGTGTTTCTCCAGATCAATCACTATTAAACTATACTGTCTACTAGTATGGTTCTCATGTGACTCCTACACCTTGTAGTTCTTGGTCTTATGTAACATTTCCTGTACAGAGATTTACACACGTAAAATTGATTGTCTCTGTGTATATTGCTGATGACAGAAATTCCATGGCTCGGAAACAAATGGCTTGTGCTTCCACTTTTAAGCATATTTGAGACATTCTGTATTTAGAAACATATCCCGCTTTGTGAATTTATTTTAATGTCAATAACTCATATTAATCGTTAAATAATCACGTCTATCCATTGGTTGAATTAAATAACATAATAAGCTGTAACTGGTCAGTGAACTGCCAAACAAATACTAAAGATTGGAATGTTTTGCGCATCCTGGCCACAACTCTCACTCCGCCCCCTGATCCAATCCTCAGGTTATTCCCGCCCTTTGATTCTCCGCCCACAGTTCCCCTACTTTTTTTCCCCACTTCGACCACTGCTTTACTGTATGTATTATTATGAGGAAGATCTGAACTGAGACCCGAGCAAGAATGCGACTGGCGCCGGGCAAGACAAGAAACATTGTGCGTGCCGGGTTACTTCAGGAGTGGTGCTAAAATGAACCCTTTCGTGTTTACCCGCTGACAAGTGCGCCTTTCCATTCTGAGCTTAAAGTGCAGCGGGTGGCTTGTGAAATATGGTAGCACTTGCAGTGCACATAGCGCTTTACTGAGACCCCAGTGTAAAGTGTGAGTGCAAAAACTCTCTGGCACAAATCACACTTTATAGCAGGTACCAGGTGGTGAGCTATTTGTTGCCAATTAGGCGCCAGGGCTAATAATGGGGAATAATGTCCATCAGTGGTACCGGCACTGTTTCAATTTAATTTTTTTTCAAAAGTTTTACTCTCACTGTTTGATCACCTGATCAAAGTTGGTGGGAGCAGAGGACCTAAAACACGAGCGAGCACCATTTCAGCTTAGTTTCTAGTCAGGAGTAGTGCAAAAAAAAAAAAAAACGGACCTACTAACTAGCATAACCCGTAGAATCTAAATGACCGCTGTTAACTCTCTCCCTTGTGAAAATAGCTTGCTGCTGCTAAATGTCTCTGCAGGAGGTTACTTTGATTTCTTGCATCAAATGGTGCCAGCACAGATGCCAGTCTCATGCCTGTCTGTTCCAGGGTTAGCCATGCACCACCAGGCTAGAGAGCCCCCCCCCCCGGTTTTGCACTTTTATTGCAATTTGGCACCACTTAATGGTGCGCGGTAAGGATGCTTCCTTAGCCACACTTTACTATATGTATGCACTGCCGAACCCTGAGCGGTGAACAGGATATTCGTCGAGTGGTGAGATGGAAAGAAGGCCTCTCTCTCCAAGTTGGCCTGAACCTTCACGGTCACGGACGCCTCCTCAGAGGCGGATCTTCTGCATGGTGGCACTAGAAGAAGTGATTATTTTTCTCTGTGAAATGGATGGCATGGTAAGGCTGTGGATGACCACTTTTGAGAGATTGCATTTTACAACTGAGTTTTAAAATGACGTTCAGAGGCCCCAACCTTTTACTTCTGAAGGATATTGAGTCATTTGAGACAAAAAATACTGACTGTAGCACAGAAGTGTGTTTTCACAACAAAGAACAGACGTTACTTGTTTCAGCACTGTAGTTTTGCAGCAAAATTGAGTTTGCGATGCACTCACTATTTTGGAGAGTTCCACCACAAAAGCAAAAAAGCTATGTTAGTGCAGAAACTGTGGCTGTAAAATTAGCATGTTGTTCACCCCACTCACCCACACTCTTCAACTTTTAGGAGGAACAATGTACTAGAAACCATTCCTCATTAAAACATGAACTCCAACCAGCAATGTGGCGGCAGAAGGCAAGGCAAAGTGTGGACTACAAGATTACTGACATGGCAGGCACAAATGATGCGTAAGTCTTTGCACATACATACCTGGCAGATCAACTTACCCTACCTTTAAAACTAGTGTTGGTCGGAGAATTCCAAATGATAGCAAATCAAAAAAAGACTGTCATCATCGTTTTAATGCTGGCTTTAAATACATAGAAAAAAGCCTGTGCTGAAAAAAGTAAAGCAATAATTCCTGTCAGACAAGCAGCTTTTTCGGGTGCCATAAGCAGTTGCGTGCGTGCAACAGTTAGCGTTAGGTTCCATTGTAATGCTGGGGACTGGATTAGGTTTAGCACTGGTCAAGTTAGGGGAGAGTGACTGAAATATGTTTTCAGTGTAAAGGAATTTGTTGCAGCAGTTTTGCTTTAGGGATCTTTATGACGTTACCAAATTGTTTAGGTTTCTAGTCAGATGTTTATCTGTGATAGTATTTCTCTAACCAGTTTTTTCTCTATAATAGTCTCTCTCTGAAAGTATTACTTATAGTGACAGTGAGTGAGCCATATGGGTAGGTTGGGCCATGAGCGAATTAGGCTGCCCTGCAGAAGGTGGGTGGACAGCTGACAGCATTTAACCTTGCTTTGAAATCATTCTTCATAAAAAATACCCTAGCAAAAGTTTGGCTTAGCTAAGTCCTAGAACTCCCTATCTGTTCCAGAGCAGAAGAGCATGCCAGATGCAAGTTTGTCGCACCCATGCTATGGTTCCTCCTGGTTGGTGTTTGGTCTGTCAAGCTTTTCAGTCTTGAGCGTCTTTAGTAAACTGTTGTCTAAGTTATTGTCAGGGCACTTTTCTCCTGCGTTGCACCAACTCAGCTGGTGCTCTTATGAGGACTTGCAGTACCATTAAACATAAGCAAAATGTGTCAGTGAAGGAGTCTGAGAAAGGTGTACCTATATCGTGCTTAACTCGATTGAGTAGGTGCTTCATTTAGGCCAACGCGCTTCACTCCTGTTGGGGTTGGTGGACCTGTCCTGCAACAAACATTTCGAAAACGGGGATGAGGCGAAGGCAGAATTAAACATCTATCCAACCCCCAAAGGCAGATGCGATGGACAAATAAGGGGGAGGCAGTGATAATCAAATGCTCAGACTGTTGCACCCTCTCTACAGATTTACATTGACTATAAATTGAGCTTGTGTCCTCAGTTTCATCTGACCCCCCTTCTGCATTTGATGATTGGTGTAAACTGAGCTCATCCCTACGCCGATGCACCTGCACTGTTAAACAGTTCAGCATTAATAATAAAGTGAGCTTGATCACTTGGACACTCCCGCACACCCTCTGCCGTTTAGGATTTGTCTAAACTGAAATTAAACCTCCAGATGCACCTGTGCTCTTCACTAGGGCTGGTATTGACCATTAGGTGACCTTGAGCTCCTACATTCATGTGTATGTATTCCTCGCCACAGACTTGCTTTGACCATTGGGCCTTCTGGACTCCTAGATGCATCTGCACCTGTTTGACCTTTCAGTCCTCTTGTTTCCCAGATGCATTCAGATCTCTTGTTAAGGGCTAGCATTAAATACTCTTTGATTAACACAGACCATAAGCTGATCTTGAGCCCCCGATGGGTGTGTATTCCTTGGTATGGGCTAGCACTGACCATATGCTGATCTTAAAACCCAGAAACATCTGAAATCCCACCAGCAGACTAGCATTGACATTAACTGATTTGGCTTCACTTGCAGCTGTTGACAGATATGGCAGATCCTGGGATGAAGGGACAATCTAGGAGAAAGTCTTTAGACACTGCAGGAACAGCGAGGAACATCTAGTATTCTGTGGGATCGGGTGACTCTTGAATGTAAGACTGCTAGGGATCCTCAAGTTGAGTTCTCCCATCCACAGGAGGGATATTGGGTCAGCCAATATAGCTAGAGTGTACAATATAGAGCTGATGCTCGGTTAATGCGCAATTCAAGGAACAGACACACAAGAGAGAGCCAAGCAGTTCCAAACAGAACCAAAAAAAACAAATATCTGTAGATCTGAGGGAATGGGACAAAAAAACTAATATTGTTCCATAAAATAATGTTTTCCTGGGGGAAGGGGAGGCCCCATTACAATCATGGGGGCATATGTACACGCCCCGGCTGGATGCCTATATGTGACATTTCCACGGTTTATGGCCTGGATCATGGATGCCTATGCTATGTGTGACATTTCCACGGTTTATGGCCAAGCCCTAGCCTGGATGCTTATGTGTGACATTTCCACGGATTATTGCATGGGTGCTTATGTGTGACATTTCCACAGATTATTGCATGGGTGCTTATGTGTGACATTTCCATGCTTTCTGGCCTACGTGCTTATTTGTGATATTTCCATGCTTTCTGGCCTAAGGGCTTATGTGTGACATTTCCCCGGTTTAGGGCTTGAGTGCTTGCTTAACTCATGACACACAATTAGACTAGATTAGTTAAAAATGGCTTACCCCAGAATTGTTCTGTCCCCAAATCTGCACATAGAGCACTGGAATATTTCATGTGTCCCATTTCAATGCATTAGTAATTTTAGCTAATTTATTCCAAAATTGTGCTTTAACTCCACTTTTGATTTACTCTTTTTCAAACACTTTACAGGTCAGGAGAAGGCACCCTTGCTGAAATTCAGATTGGGTATTACAGCTGACTTTCAGCAGTGCCAGTTGAGGATGTGGGTGGAGCTAGTGAAGGAAGTGGGTGGAGCCGGAGGAAGTGGGTGTGGCCTCCAACAAACATTTGAGCACCTGGACTTCATATTTTACAAATTAAGCACTGGTCTAATTCCAAAAGAGGGTAGAGACCCTAATTTTTGTAAAAATTATTTACCAATCTCTTTATTCAACTCCGACGATAAATTATTTATTAAAATACTTGCGCTTCGACTTGAACCATTTATACCTTTGATTATTTTCAAGGAACAATCCTGTTTTGTTAAAGGTAGAACTATTTCTGACAACACTCAGGTTTTCTTTAATATATTACAATAATCCAACAAATGCTCCCACTCACTTACAGCTGTTTCTCTTGATACAGAAAAAGCTTTTGACCGTATGATTGGTCTTTTATTTTTCATACACCTTCTTGGTTTGGTTTCAACCTGAAGTTTTTTTCTTACATATCTTTACTATACACATCCCCCAAAGCTTTTATTTAGCAAATAGTTCTATTTCCACTCTTTTCCCCTTGCAAAGAGGAGTTCGTCAAGGATGACCTCTCTCTCCACTTCTTTTCATTCTTGCATTAGAACCCTTTCTTGCAAAAATTAAACAAAATGAAAAAATGTATGGTTTTCAACATGGTACAACTCATATCAAACTGAGTGTCTATGCAGATTATATCTTATTATACCTATCTAATCCAGAACCTTCTATTCCAGTATTCACTGCCGAAGTGAATGCTTTTTCCTTACTTTGTGGTTATAAATTGAACCATGATAAATGTGAGATCCTTCCTTTAAACTTTTTCTGTTTCTAACATGATTTTACTTATACTAATTTTACATGGAATTCCTAAACAATTAAGTATTTAGGCCTTTAGGTTGCTCCATCTATAAAACATACTGTATCTTTAAATATGACTCAAGTTCTATCCACACTATCTAACTCCATTCTATATTAAGTGCACAATCAAGTGCCTCATCTATTAACAAGTTCCTCAATAAACTTCCAGATCGCAGAAGTAAGACTAACATTGAATTACAATGGGAACAAGATTTTTCTATACCTCGGGGTCTATTACGTTTTGGGATAAGTTGTGGTTGAAAATTCGTAAGATTTAAAGATCGGCTAGTACTACTCAACCTCTCTTCTTTCTATACAATCAACTTATGATTACTCCATCTACTTTACATAAATTTAGATATACAGTCGCCCCAAATCGTTGGTCATGTAATGCTTTGAATGCTGATTTACTTAATCTGTTTTTTTCTTGCCCCTGAACTCATCAGTTCTGGTTGAAGGTAGGGTCTCAAAATAATGTTCATTTTTCACACCCATTTTCCATTCTCTCCTTTGAATATTTTTCTAGGCACACTTTCTGTACATTGGCAATCCCTTACATGTAACACTGCCATTGTAGACGTACTAATTGCAGTTGCATTTCAGCAACTAACAAAAAATTGGGAACAATCCGCACAACTTTCTTTTCAAGCTTGGTGGTACAGTGTCTGCTACAATCATCGACTCGATCAATCAATCAATCAATAAAATCAATCAATCAATCAAAACATTTGTAAAGCGCACTACTCACCCGTGAGGGTCTCAAGGCGCTGGGGGGGGGGGATGCTGCTACTGCTCGAATAGCCAGGTCTTGAGTAGTCTCCTGAAGGTTAGCAGGTCCTGGGTCTGCCGTAGGAGGATGGGGAGGGTGTTCCAGGTCTTGGATACGTGAATATGTTTCTCCTCTATCTCTTCTCCTTAGGAGAGAACATATGTGGTCCCCTATAACTATTTTCTTAGATGTTTCTGCTTTAATGTTTACCCTCCATCGCCCTTTGTTGGAAGAGATACCCAAACCACCATGAATTATCTTATATTTTACATTTTTTGTTTTTATTTTTGATTTCTAATTCCATATTACAGCCATTACATTTCACAATCTTGATATTTTTAATATGTATTATGTATATGTATAATGCTCTCCTGCTCCTTTATTATTATGATTATATTATTATACCATCATTCTCCTTTTGACTTTCTCTCTCTTTAGATTTGTTATAGCCTTTCCCATATATGCAGCTCTTTCAATTGTCCTGATTTTTATTGTATTACTAGGTAGTCCATTGTTGATAACTGCATTTATGCCTTAATTGACTGTATATGGTCTGTTGTCGCCAGTAGGTAGTTATAGTTAGGACCTATTATCCATAGGAAATCCGCAACATTCTATTTGGAATAACTTTGGCACCGGTTGACGAATCTTCGGAAATTTTCAAAACTGGTGGGGCGCTCCGGTCCGCTCCTATCCTGAATGTCTCGGGGCGATTCGTCAAGCGGGGGGCCGAGAAAAAAGGAAGGCCCCAAAAGGTGTTTTCCCCATGCAATTTTCCATAGGAACCTTTAATCGCAGCTGCAGCCCGAACTGCTGAACGGAATTACACCAACTTTGGCAAAGAGGTAGCCCTTGGTTCACACTCGTGCCTTTTGGTTAAATGGTGTAAATCCGTTCAGTAGTTGCTGAGAAAATCAAAAGTAAAATCATAGATATATCTATGGCCTCGGAGGATCCGCGCACCCTATGCGCACCCAGTGCGCACCCTCCCGATCACAAGCTGCATGCTAATTGGCTGTCAACTGGCTGTAAACACTCCAAACCAGGAAGTGTTGGCAGCCATTTTGCGCCTCGGTAGAAGCACTCAGTGGATCAAGTGTGCAAAACGTATAAAGGGTGCAGGGTAGAAATACCCTGCCCCTCTAGACCTGCTTTTTTGAAAAAAGACATCAGTGATGTCATTTGAGATGTCATCAGTGATGTCATCAGTGATGTCACTGACCATGTCATGAATGATGTAATATGTGACATCATCAGCAGTAGATTGCGGGCGCGTGAGTTATGGTTAGCAGAACTAACTATAACGGAGGAATTTCAATGGTTTTGTACGAGTGAAATGTCCAGCTAACTATAACACCCCTAAAACCTATGGTTTTTTCAGTGAATTTCTAAGGTTTTTTAAATGCTAATTCCCAACTATAACATACCTGAAACCTATGGTTTTTTCAGTGAATTTCAAAGGTTTTTTAAATGCTAATTCCTAACTATAACGCCCCTGAAACCTATGTTTTTTTCAGTGAATATATGTATATATATCTTCAAGGTATGGAATTGTAGAGTTAAGAACAGTATTTTATACTTATCTATTTGCACTTACCTTCTCAATATTTTGGTCCTCGATATTTTTGATACCATATTCTGTCTACACAACACTTTTGTTTACGATATTCTGTCAGTGATCCCTGTGATATAGCAGCAGTCAGATAGAAAAATCCACTCCAAGAAAAATTTACAATAGCATTAGCAGGAGACAGAAACAGATAAAACTGAAAGGTGCCCTGAGCTCACTGAACTCTGCAGTGTGCTCTTCTCTAAAGGATCTGTCAGGATAAAGCAATGTAAGCGCTGTGCAGTGTAAGAAGCTAAGGATGAGAAGCTGAGGACAGGAACCTGCATACTGTATCATCACAATAAACTTCACAGACTCCAATCCTTAGCATGCTGCTTGGCGACTCTAACCTCACCCTTTCATCACTTGTTGCAGGATCTGGTGGGGTCAGTGAGGCTTGCTGACCACACCCCACCCTGTGGTGAGTTGTAAGAGAGTGAAGTGTTGTGGCTCCAGTTCCTGGTTGACATGGAGCTCCTGGTTCTACAGGACTTAAGCCTGACGTTCCCAGGGTTAACTTTGCACCCATGTCTTCAATAGGTGAAGCTGAGCCCGAGAGACAATGCCGGGCTGATGACCTTACAGGTCTCAGCGCTGTGAACTCATTAGCCTGGCAAATAATAATTTATGAAAGTCTGTCTGAGATTGGGATGACTGTGCTTATTAATAAATTAGAGAGTCAAAAGATGGCCCTCATGCATTTCTAGTTTTTTCATTGCTTTTGTTTTTTCAAAATTGAGAAAATAAAGGCAGCATAGAGCCAACGCCCACATGAATAAGCCTCCTTTGCAGCATTTCTGCCTGAACAAATTCATACAAGTCATTAAGGGGTCTATTTAGACCATGGCAGATGGCCCGTCATTCGTGAGGGTGGCACAGGTCATCTCCTCTGCCACCCTAGCCAGACTACTGACTGCCAAATTAAGAGATCACCGTCGACTCTGATGTGACCTATATGTCTTCACAGGAACCACCACCACAACAGCTCCTGTGAAAGGTATAAATGTTTGGTGCCCATGAGACTCGTTTTCAATGGCCACATACCAAACATTTTTGTTGACAAGCAAAGAATGTTAGTTTACTTCGAAGGGGTGGAGGTCATTATATTTTCTATGCTGGTGACTGCCAGGTCTTACTTTGCGTGACAGACAGAAGAATAGAACATAACGCAATCCACTCCATATCGGGCTGGTGGTCTGATGCCTTTCCCCCACAATTCGCCTACGCTGTCCGGCTGTCAGAGTAAGTTTTCTGATAGCAGAGATAGTGGAGGCACCACCATCAGAAAAAACTTTGGTCTGCCCAATCATAATTTAGGGTGTGTAGATAGGGTTTGGCAGGTCATAGGTCTAATGTCTTGTGAGCCACAAATGTCAAAGCTTGCTTTGGAACCCGCCCGGCCCAATGGGTTTTCAGCTCAACACAACTTTTAATGATCAGATAGCCACACAAACTAAGGTAGAGCACTGCAGCCACTGACACAGTTTTATAAGTAGAGTGTAAAATGCACAGCATAATGGTGCCATCTGTCACCCCTTCAAGTTGGAATCGAATTCTGTAAATACCCCATTTGGATTGCTGACCCTTTCTGAACTTATCTGAGAACTCCATCACCAGGTATGTAAAAGTACGTACAATGACTCGAGTATGTTTTCTGACTCCTATGCCCTTGTTTAAATTACTTGTGATTATGCAATATTTGTTTCTAGATTTTGATTACATACACATGCATGCACAATTTATAAGATTCTTCAGGCTATTATGGGTACCCACAGCTGAAAATTCATTGCCCTCATACAGAAGTAACAGAATATGTTAGTGAATCTCAGAGAACACATCTGAGTACTTGTCCTGAGAAAAACAACAAACAAGACAGCAGGAGATGTCAGTGCACTTCACCGTGACTACAAGAAGTACCGCCAATGGGTTTTGCCTTTGCCATCAGTGCTAACTTATTGGCTTTGTCCCCACAGATGCCATTGTGCATGCATGCACAAGTGCAGTGGTTATATTGTAATGAAGTTTAAGAAACTAACAAACTGCTACTGTGCTGCAAAGAGACAGTGAGGGGGGCAACATCACAGGAGACTGGAGGTTACCTTCGGGGATTTATTTAACTAAACTTAACATTAGAATAATATTTAATGTTACAAATACTTAGATAAGACAGAAACAACACATAAAGGTTGATAGGGCATCACCAAAAGGTGTCCTGATGTTACAATACCTGATATACCAGACCCAGTCAACAACTCAGACCGCAGCCTGATGAGAAAAGTCTTGAGCTTCTTCCTAAATTATAAATATATTGATAGTTCCCTAGCTCCAATGGGATGTTGTTCCATGTGTTGCCACTGGAAAGGTGAAAGCCCTGCCCCCTTGTTGAGACTTCCTTAACTTTGGTAGCTCTAATAAGTAGAGCTTAAGGTGCTATGTGATAGATACCAGGTAAAAGCACCAAATAAAGAAAGCTCTAAAGGACAGGCAAAGGCTATTAAACAAAGCATGCCTATTTACTAGATGCCAATGCAAGGCCTTTAAGTGACCAGGGATTGAGGAGTGATAAGGCAGTTTGGGAACTACCAATTGCATGTAAGAAATGGTGCCTAATGTCCATTGTATAATCAATTTCAGCACCTGCTTGAGGGTACCCTGTATCCAGGAGGAAGAGCTGGATTTCCCTGTGGGATATAAGATGCAAGAAACAGGATGCTGGTGGGAGTCATCCAACCATCACGCCCAAAGCTTTTACTGTTCCAGTAGGAAGAGAGTAATGACGCAGAGTATCTAGCCACAAACCTGATGCCAGATTGTAGGTGGCTGCCCAGTGCGGTTACCTCTGTTTTAAATAAGTTGAGTTTCTGAATAACCAAACTGCAACTGCCCAAAGGTTGGAGTGAACGTTACTACCAAGAACAGTTGTTTACTGTAATAAGGTGTAGGTAATGAAATAAATGTATGGCTAATTTAAGCTTCCAGTGGTGCAATGCAAATGAATAATATTCTATATGGTGGAACCAAAGATGTAGAGGACTTTTCCATGTCATGCAGGTACTTACCACAATGAGTAATGTTAAGGGCATTGTAAGAGGAAGTGTGTTATCTTGTATATCTATATTTTTAAGAGAAGAACTAACTTAGCTCTTGATTAAATGTTTGTTCTGAGAGCTTCATCAAGACCCTCTTTCCTGTCCACTTGTAACAGGTGCCCTAGAGCGTGGAGCAGAGAGTTGGTGGTCCTTCTTATGGGAAGCAGAGGTCTCTTCAAATGCTGCTTCTGAGAGCTTCTGTGGTTGCCTAGAGCCCTGAACTTATAAATAATTCTTGTCTTCTCCCATAGTGACTGAGTCAAGATGGCGTCTACTGACACTGAGTCAAAATGCCATAGGTGAGAGGCTGTGTAATGTTTGTTTTTTTCTCAATGTACAGAGAGTGAGGGTCCAGAAAACTGCCATAGTATTTCAGCTGAATCAAAGGGTGGAGATGTCCCTGGTCCAGGGTGGCACAGATGAATGCTGAGCAGTAAAGTGATGAGGGATTGCAGCAGAGAGGCTTCACAGGGTTGTATTCTCTGGAGGGGCTTCCTCTAAATGAGGAAGAATCTGGGCTGAAATATAGCAAGGGTCTTATGAACTACTAGAGTTGACTGCTCCCTGACACATGAGCTGTATGGGATCATGATGCAAAAGATGATTATACTAAACATGTGAAAGGTTCAGGTCCATAAGTTCTAGACCTGTTCTAGAGTCACAATCCAATGGTTCTTTTCCGCAGCATGAACGTGTAAAGGGGAGAAAAGTTGTTATGAGACAAATCAATTAGTCAGTAATCCTCTTGAAACGGTGTCTCTCAAATACAGCAGCATGTCCTCCACTGTCAGTAAGGGGAACATGGTGGTGAAATGATTCTGATTGGCCAATTTGAAAGCAATGTCTTCACCATTAGTCTGCAATTTGATTCCCTTTGACAAGCAATAGATGGCACAATTCAATTTGCACAGAAGGTCACGCTTTAGTAAACAGACTGGACTCGAATTACACACCACAAACTGATGGTGATCCGCAAAGGTTCCAATTTTCAAAGATATCTCTTCTGTCAAAGGGGTTTGTCATTCTTTTGTTAGAAACTCCTACAACTTGGATCAATTTTCCTGAGAGGGACAGATTTGGGGCTACTGTAGACCTCACAGTAGAATGGGTAGAGCCATAATCATTCAAGAATGTAATGGGATGACCATCTACATCTGCTTCTACATATGGTCCACTCTGGTCTACCGCTAAGACAGCGCCAAGTGTACAGTCTTCCTCCCATCTCAGGCACCGTCATAAGGATGGGTCCTGATCAAATCCATCCAGAGCTTACATTAAAGGCATCTGGTACGTTTGGTTGCCCTGCGAGATTCTCGGAGGTTGAGGCACTTGCACTAACTGATTCTGATTCCCTCAGCATTAAGCGATCTTGGCCTAGTCACTGTTGTTAACTGATTTACTCCATCTGCCACCTGCACAGGTTCTCCTTCCTGCATTTGATTCACTGGATTAAGGCAACACTCATGCTTCTAATGCCTGAACTTGTGCCAAAAATGACAAGCAGTCGTCTTCTTCAGGTACGCAACATCTATCCCTGTCTTGGGATCTATGGGAACACTTCTTCCTCTTCCATGTCTCATCGACCCTGCAACTGACGTTACTTATACACCTCCTGTAGCATTCCCTTGACCACAAACTACTGTTCCTACTATTGCCTGTACCTGCTCTCACCTTTGGGGCATTCCGCATTAGAAGCAGCAGCATTTTCTCCTTTACCCTCCTATGCTTAGAATCCATCTCATCACTACAGTACCTGGTGTACCGTAAGATTTCATCTACGGATCTGTTTTGCCAGCAGATTAAGTGCTGTTGGATCATGAGGCTGATATCCAGCCTCAGTCCAGTCACAAATTTAGATACAAATTGGCCAATGTATTTAGGGTTGAGTGTATCGAACCCACTGTACTTCTTAAATGATTGCAATAGCCTTTCACAGTAAGTATGTACTGACTCGTTAGGTTCCTGGGTCGTTTGATCTATCTTAACCCAGTTGATGTATTGAGGGACTATTTTGGACCGCAACCATGTGATCACCTGATCACGCTTCTTCCTAACCACTGGCAAAGGACCATGAGTTAGCACATCCCTCTCTTGCACAGCAGCAGGCCACTCAGTGGCACAGCAGCAGGCCACTCTTACAAGCAGCCCATAGATCACTAGGAACCAGAATTTCAAACAATGGGTTTAGATCAATCCACAATACTTTTGAAGTTTTAAGAAAGTGATCAACTTGTTTGTACCACTCAACAGGCTTCTCTCTCAGCCTAGGGAAATTGTTTGTGAATGGCGTAAGGTCACCCCTACTCCAAGGAACATGCACATACCCTTCACTAGGCACTTCTCGTAACAGATGCCTCTACTCCCTGCATTCCGCATCCTGGAGGTGGTGTCTCTCCTGTTGCATTTCTTGTGCTCTTCTTCTTTGCCAATCTGTCTTCCCACCTATCCAGCATACTCCTATGATCAACTCTCGAATATGTGTCTTCAATCCCGTCACTCTCCTCTCCTCTAGCTCATGGTAACTGTAAGTAAGCCTATGATTTCCCTGTAATGTTTTCATTTGAGACAAGTCTACTCCATATCTCTGAGCTAGCTCTGACAACTTTTCATGTGCTTGTCTTGCCCTTCGAGTGACATCCTTCGTTACATACACAAGGTCATCTGGCTCATAGATCTCTATTCTGCCTAAAAGGTAAATTCCCACTGATGATATCATCTACCTCGGCCTTCAGCCTCACCACAGCCAATAGTTTCGCCTTCTTTGCAGTTTTGATAGTACCCTGACTCGCCGTACTCTTCTGACTCTCCTTGTTGTTATTATGATCTCTCAAACAGGACTTCAAGTCCGCAACGTCTATGACATGCTGACTTCCAGAGGCTCCCTGACTTGTGCTTGCTTCTAAAGTTGCACAACTTGGTCCTCTTACCAGAGTTTCCCACATCCATAGATCTGAACTAGTGCTTGCCATGGGTATAGTGTAGTTATGGAGCCAATGCATACTCCAGAAGGATCAGCAGTAGCCGCTAAAGGGATAGTAGATTCCATAGGCACTAAAGAAGGTTAATTCCCACTCATGCTCCCTGTTCTTCCCCATCTACTCCCTTCAGAATGTATTGGCTGTCTCTGACTAAGGGTTTCCACTGAGCTCCGGTTGTACACAGGAACAACAGGAGCGATGGTAACCAGTACTGTAAAGGCTACCGGCTTCTGTGAAGCAGCATTAACACCCTCGTGTTCCACACCTCCAAAGGTGGAAACTCCTGTTCCTCCCTACTCCTGCTCATATTCTTCCCATGACTCCTGCACCAGGACCCCCTTGGGTTGTTGTACTTTCCACATTCTCTGCTCCTCCTGAGTCTCTCCCCCTTCCCCTTTCCCTGACTGTGGACTGTAAGGTGGAGGACGTTCAGCTAACAACCCATCCAACAAGCTGTCTTCATTGTCACTACTGACACTTCCATTTGGCCTCTCATTCCTATCCTTGGATCCTCCATCTCCTACCAGCACAGAGTACAACCTTTCTCCTTCAATGGTATCCACTCTCCACTTCTTGAGCTGTGCATCCCATTGTGCTTCCTGATATGCCCTCAAAGTTTCTCCCTTGATATTTCTCCCTCGGCTTAGCATGAGCTGCAAGCATCCATGCATCTAGCGCTTCAAAATGTGTTGGTCTGGGCAAAGGTCGTAACGCAAACATTGCTCCGCTTAGCTGATTCAGTACATCCAACTGAAATTACCCAAAAGGGAAATGACAATTCACCCTCTTTTTAAGTGATCCTATGCCAATTTTGGAGCCAAATTATAGTATGGAGCCCAACTTTTGTCGCCATATAGTGTGCTAGAGTATGCTCAGGTGGCGCATCTTCGCCCACTCGAGTAACAACCCCTTCATCACCCTTTCCAGGACAAACTACTTTTGGATTGGGAAGTAAATCGCCTTCCAAGACTTCGCACCACTTTGCATGACTTTGTAAATCTGCTCCCTATTGTGTTAAACACCATCTCCCAAAGCTCACCAATCGGCGGACACAGTAAGACAGGTAGAAAAAAATAGTTTTCTGCTGTGCCTATTGAGATCTGGAACCATCTACGGTCAGGCAATATTTCTTCAGCCACGCTGTGGTTTTGTCCACTTTGTGAAAATAATTTAGCAAATTAAATAATCAAATGTACGTTTGTGCCTAATATTGAGGGAGATGTGCTAGTCTGCTAACATCAGAAATGTCACTGCTCATCAACGATCTTCTTGCAGCCCTCTCTAGCAATAGTCTTGTGTCTCTGTAAAAAACCTGCTACACAAGTGGAAAATGTAAGTCTAAACACCAAACTAGAGTCAAACTAAATTATAGTAACAAATTAGCTATGCTATGCTGCAAGTTATCATCAAAGTGCTAAGAACATTCCTGGTTCATCATACTACCCCAAATATTTACCTCATTCAGCACAATAACCATGTGGTAATATTGAGAATCATAAAATCTGAAATGAGGATAAGACACTAACAACAACATTTTGCCTGCAATCTAGCACCCAATTCATCAAAAGTCAGGAATCAAACTTGCCTCCTGTGCCAATGCCATTTCAAATGCTATAGGGGTCCTTACTAGCCCCATTCTCTTGCTCCTAGGGTATATGATAAAAAAACCCTGTGAATCAGTAGCCACCAATATGAGTTACTTTATAATTCTTTTTTGCATGTTACTACTCCAGAACTGGCACACCAAATTTCATATTGAATCCCATCTGCCTGTATTCATGCTGGACTACAAGCTACATCACAATTTCTACCTTAATAATACTGGCTGCAAGGGCACATTTCCATCTACAACTGTTATGAAAAATAGAGAGCCGTTCTTGAATATCTGCCTTCTCACATGTTCCTTTATTAGCACTGCTTGGCTCCTAAACATACCTTGATGAATACATATAAGTCATTGATGAAGCACCCCAATGGCTCACACTATGCATTATGTGTGGATGTGGGCCTTGTTGTAGATCCTCTCACGCCTGTTGGCTGGATTGCAGTAGGATGTCTTCACTGGTTGTCTACTGTCCTCCATAGTGATTATTAGTGAGTCATGAATGATTTGATAGTGGATTATGGTGTGGCAATGCGGTGCATTTTTTGGCTAGGTGCGTCACATACTTCCAGGGACCGGACCACAGCAAAGGTTTCCCTCTCAATGACACTACACATTTGCTCTCTGGGTAATAGTCGCCTGCTAATGAAAGCAACTGGCTGATCTTGGCGCGCTTCATTTACTTGTGCCAGTACTGCCTATCTCTTGCTCTGAAGCATCTGTCTGTACCAAAAACTCCTTACTGTAGTCAGGGACCAGGAGTACTGGTGATGAACACATAGTCTCCTTTAAAGTGTCAAATGCCTTCTGACACTCTGGAGTCCAAATGACCTTTTTGCACTGCTTCGCTGAGATAAGTTCTGTCAGGCAAGCCACAATGGTCCCATAGATCTTCACAAACCTGTAGTACCCAGTCAGCCCAAGAACTGACTTGAACTGACACTGACCTGTGTCTGGGTCTTCACAGCTTCCCAATCCTGGATGGTCTGGATTTTGAACTGGAGAGGTTATAAGAGGCCTCCACCTACAAAGTGGACCAGGTACACCACTGAACCTTGCCCTATCTGGCATTTGCTTGCCTTGATAGTCAGGCCCACTAGCTCCAGGGCCTGAAACACTTATCTCAGGTGGACCAGGAGCTTCTCTGAGGTGGAAGTAAATACAGCTATATCATCCAAATAAGCTGCATTGAAAGTTTCCAACCCAGACTGGACTCTGTTCACCAACCTTTAGAAGGTGTCAGGAGCATTCTCCAAGCCAAAGGAAATCATCTATGAACTGAAAGTGGCCCTCTGAGGTAAAAAATGCTGACCTCTCCTGTGCTTCTGAAATTAGGGCAGTCTGTCAGTAACCTGAGGTCAAATCAAATGTACTTAGGTGCTTTGCTGCCCCCAACCTGTCAATGAGCTCATCACTTCTAGGTATGCGGTGAGCATCAGTCTTGGCGGCTGCATTCAAACCTCTGTAGTCAGGATTAGGCTTTGGACCGAGCCATGGACTATCAGAGCGCTCAATTACCCCCAACTCCAGCATCCTGACTACTTCATCCTTACTGCTGACTTCAACCTGGTCAGACAACCTGCACAACTTGTTTTTGACAGGTAGACTGTCATCAGTGTCAATGCCATGGACAAACCAAACAAAAGTGGTGAGTCCAGGGTCAGGGAAAACAATCTAGCAAACTGGTCCAACACTTGTCTGCAGTCTTGTTGTTGCTGGTCTGTCAACTTGTGACAGAGTACTACTCCCTCCACTGACCCATCTTGAGCAATGGTGGAGAGGAAGTCTGGCAGAGGCCCGCACTCCCCCCCCCTACATCTGTGACCCTCAGCATGGTAATGTCTGCCCTGTCTTGGTGGGGTTTTAATCTGTTGACATGGAACACCCAATGGGGACTCCTGAGGGTGCCAAGGTCCACCAAGGAGGTGACCTCACCCTTTTACTCCAGAATGGGGTTGGGCCAGTCCACTTGTCTTGGAGGACAGGCACCAAGACCCACAGCAACTGTCCTGGATGGTACACAGTCATAGTAGCCTTCTAGTCATACCAAAGCTTAAAAATCTATTGGCTAGACTCCAGGTTGCAGCTTAAGTTCCTCTGCCATGTGGGACTGCAGGCCTAGAACATATTCCAGCACATCTTGTTTCAAGTCTTTGAGAGACTTCTCCCAAGCTTATCTAACCAAACTCAATGGCCCTCTCACACGATGGCCAAATAGCAACTCAAAAGGCTACAACCAACCCCTTTCTGTGGCACCTCTCTGTAAGCAAACAGCAGGGATGGGAGGAGAACATCCCATCTCCTCCTGAGTTTGTCAGATAAACTCATGTTTATGCCCTTTAGGCTCTTATTAAATCTTTCCACCAGACCACTGGTCTGGAGATGATATGGGGTGGTGAACTTGTAGGTAACACCACATTCATCTCACATTGCCTTCAGGTAGGCAGACATAAAGTTAGTCCCATGAGACCACTGCCTTGGGGAAGCCTACTCTGATGAAACCGCCAAGTAGAGCTGTGGGAGCACTGACCATCTTTAGGGGTATTGCTTCTGGGTATCTGGTGGCATGGTCTACTACTACCAAGATATATCTGTTCCCAGAGGCAGTTGGTGGATCTAGGGGACCAACAATGTCCATTGGCTTGACAGGTGACACATGAGCTACAAAACTGCTTTAACTTGTCAAACACAAAGGGCCTAAAGAACTGGTTGGCCAGTCTGTTCCAGGTCTTGGTCTTTCCCAAATATCCAGCTAAGGGGATGTCATGAGCCAATGTGATGAGGAACTCTCTGTACTTCTAAAGGACCACCAGACCCTTTGCCCTTTCTCTTAGAGGCTTTGTCCATTGTTCCAGGGTTCAAGTCATTACTTCCTTGATGTGCAGCCTTTGCCCTCATCACAGCACAAACCCACTCAGGAAGGACCTGATTCTTAGCATGGAACTGCCTTTCCACCCCTGACCACTCAGAAGCTGCAGATCATTTCTCAGTAGACAGTCCACTGGGGGGGCAGGAGACACAACTACCTTCTTAGTGCCAATCACACCTCCCCATTGCAAGCTCATCATTGCCATGGTATGGAGCTTGGCTCTGTTGTCTGCATGGGTGACCAGGTGAAATACACCAGGTAAGCCCTCTCTGTGGAAACCATTTTATCTAACACCATGGTCACACTGGCTTCTGTATCCCTCAGAGCCTCACCCTCAAGCCTGCTGATCTTAGTCCTTTGACTGTACTTCTCCATGCTTGGAGGTAAGGCTGCCAGAGTTGCAACGTCCACCCCACCACGGAAATTATGGTCACCTCTGCGTACCCTTTCCCCATCTCTGGGCAAACTTCCACCCCCATGCATACACTAGCAATCCCTGTGGACTGCCTACCGATGAATTGGTTCTGGGAGCTCTCTCCCTGGGATGGTGTTTAGAGACCTTTTGAGGGTTCTTTCTATTTTTTTATCTTGGTTACGTAGGGCTTTACCATGGGATGGGACCTGTCCTCCTTTCTTCTGATCACCTACCTGGTTCTTCTTGGTCACCCTGGTGCAAACCCAGTCATCTGCTATCCCACCCAGTTCCCTGGGACTAGACACCTTAGAGTCAACTAGATAGTGATGTAACTTCTCTCAGGGGCAATTGGCCAAAACTCCATAGGTACTTCCCTTGTCGCATTGTATCTGACCCTCTTGTGCCTTGACAGATATGTCTACAAAGTCAACCCATGATTGGGTACTGACTTTCTGGTTGCTCCAAAACAAAATCCTACATTTCTAAGGGGCTAAACCAAACCTTCTGAACAAGCTTTTCTTCATATGGTGATATGATTCAGTCTCACTTCCCTCTAAGGTCAATAGCCTATTTCTCCTCACCTAATGAATCAGTTCCCACAGCAGTGAACCCAAGTACTGAAACTCACCCCCCTTATTTTGAGGGCCCTTTCAAAAGCTGTCTGCCATTTGTTAATGTCATTCTTTTCTGGTACTTAGGGACAATCCCCTTGGGTAGCTTTGGGCCAAACTTGCCACCAATGGACACTCTTGTCTCTTCTTTGCTGCCAACATTTTCCTCTCTACCACCCATTGTGGTTCTCTTCTCCTCTTGTACACACCTCTTCTTGGCTTTAGCCAACTTGTCTGCTTCTAGGTCTATGTACGTCAGCTGTGCCTCAAGCTCTCTTTACCTAAGGAACAGATCTAGCTCACCTCTGGTGGATATTCTTTCCTCACCAGCTATAGACAAGGACCTGGTCACTGTGTGTGCATAGGTGTTCAATTTCCTCATCACTCTGTCCTTCTACCTCAGGAACCTCCTCTGTCTTAAAATGTTGATGCTCTAGCTGGGCTTCTGCCCAGGCCACAAGGGTCTTTATCAGCATTGTCTTCCTGGAATTGGAGGATGTTCGTATTCCCCTATCCCTGCACAGGTCCCTAAGCTCTACTGCTTGGAAAGGAGGTGGGCTAGCTAGATGAAACATCACGGTATCCCTTGGATTTAAAATCAAAAACTTTGCAAAAACTAAGGTTGGATTAATAAAAAAATAAAAAAAGAAATGAATCAATTAATATTAGTGCAAATTAAAAATCAAAAACAATTTTTTTACAAGGTCAATTTAGATGAATTTTAATTGTTGAACTTAAATACAGAGTGATGTTACTAAACACAAGTTCTAGATCTCACCACTGTGCACCAGTATGCACAGGTAGGAAAGTGCATATTGATGCAATGTAGGAAAGTGTATTATTAGTAGGTGGGGTATTCACCTACAGCTAGTAATAATACCAAAATCACTATGAGGTCCAGTCATGTCTGAATAAATTAATCCCTGCTCAGCCCATGGTACCTTGGCACTCAAGCCGTCAAGCTTAACTTTAGAAATAAGTTATGTGTAAAGTATTTAACATCACCAAAACAAAAAAATAAGTAAAACATACAACACATTAAAAATCCAAAACCACTTTATAAAAATAGAGAATAAGAGAAAAATCCAATGTAGGGAACCGGAGATATGATTTTTTTAAGATTAAGGACCTGATTACAATCTTAGCGGACAGGGTTACTCCGTCACAAACATGACGGATATCCCATCTGCCAAATTACAATTCCATTTTAGCCTATTAAACTTGTAATACATCGGACGGAATATCTGTCACATTTGTGATGGAGTATCCCATCCGCCAAGATCGTAATCAGGCCCTAAATCAAAATTTGGGCAGTGCAGCATCACAAAGCTTACATTGCCACTCACAGCTATCCGGTCATACGGACCTGGGACAAAGTCAAAGTTTTACCTTCAGACTTTTTCTTGGAGCTTTTCTCTCGTCAATGAATTTGTTGGCGGGTCCTCGGGCTTCGCGGATCTAAAGTTCAATTCAATGATGGCGGTCTGCTGCAGCTTGATGTCTCGTTTAGTCTCCAGAAGTTGTTGTCCTCGATGGAGAGGATCTCCTGAGCTTTAAGCAGGACAAACCAGTATGGTCAGGCCGATTCATGAGTCGATAATATCGTCTTGACTCTAAAAGTCGAGCCGGTCTCCTCCTGGACCTCTTCTGCAAAACTTTGGAGAAAGTTTTCATATTTGCAGATCTTGTAATATCTTGGTTCCTTTGGGAAAATAATTATCCACTATCTCAGTCCAAGGGTTCAGAGACTCTAGATCGCCTCTTGGGGGCTAGGACTCAATTTCCCACAATGCAACTGCACAGTCCAGGTACAATTCAGTTGTGACTGGTCAGCTGGGGTGAGCCACTCTTTGGGCTTACTGGTAACTTCTTCCAGCTCTGTTGTACCTGTCACTGATCAGGGATTCCATTCCTTTTCCTTTGAGTCAGGCACAGTCCTGTCTTTGTGGAGCCTTGCAGCATGTGCAGTTCAAGGGTGCACTAGGGCAGTCTGTCTTCTTCTTCTGTTCTAGGCAGTATTCTGAGGAGCCCCTACAGCTCTACCATATTTATCCTTCATTCTGGGCTAGGGGGACATCACAACCAATAGGGGTATAGCTACCTCCCTCTGCTATGACCAATTCCTGCGGAGTGTGGAATATGTTTGTCCCAGAATGCACTGTTCTTACAAAAATCAAAATGGAGAAAATATTTCCTTGGTGTGTGTGTCTGTGTAAACCACACCAAAGATGAGGCTAACATTTCACAACGCTCTTCTTCCAGCCTCTCTCCTAATCTAATTAGGGTGGCTCCCATCTGGCTATGGTTCAAAGGACGTGGGTGCTTGCCTGGGTCCTGTGACATATGCTCTCCTGCCCTTGAAGTCTATCTTATCCCCCTTCCTCTCCCTGGCTTCTCCAGGAAGTAAATCTCCTCCCACCAAATGGCTGTTTTATTTCAGTGCCAGGCCGCTTCACACCTACACTGGGCTTTGCTCAGACTGACAAAGGCTGACCAGTCAGAGGAGGCTGCTATAGCGCTGCTTTAGGTAACCCTAGGATAGTTAGTAAATAAAGCTGACTTTGCACGTTGTTGGGTTTATTGTAACCATTATTTTGATACTTTGAATGATATTGCTAGCTAGCTCCAAAGCACAGATAGACTTTACTAAGTTTAATAAAACCTTCCCATGTTAGCCTGTGGGACTAGCAGCACTACAATAGTGAAAAACGACTTTGACTGTTTTTCCATATCAGGGCATAAAAAACATCTTTTATATTGTCCCTGCTTTTTATCAAAATGCACCCCGCCCTTGGGAATCCTGGGGCAGACATTAGGGGTGACTTATAAATTATAAAAAAAATATAGTTTGTAGATTTGGAAGTACTTTTAAGTTGAATCTGGACCCAGTTTTATTTTAAAACCAGCCTGCAAAGCAGGCTTGGCTTTTCAATGACACCAGACACCACAGCAATGCACAAATAAGTGCATTAAGTCCACTGGGGTCTCTAAACCTACATGCCCTACCATTTACTAGGGACTTACACGCAGGTTGCCTTGGCCAATTAGAATTATACCGATTACCATATACCTTTAGAGGATAGAGTACTGGTTAGCAGAGCCCATACCACTTTCAGAATCAGTAACCACCAGCATCAGTCAAAAAATGAGGATGATCAGGACAACAAGGATGACTTTCCTAGAATAATGCAGCTGACCTCTCTGGCAAAGGGAAGGCATTGATGCCATTGAGGTCTGCCTGAACATGTGGTCTGAGTGCATCAGTGATTTGCCACCTAGCCTTGCACAAAGATGGTTGCGAGTTTTATCTTTGTTGTCATGGCATGATGTATGCTCTTCTTGGAGTGATGTGTATCAGGTCAATGAAGGTGTTCTTTTTACATCTGAATCCCTGCACATTTTCCCAGTAGCAATAATAATGTAGTGTCTATGGCCTCAGAAAGAAAAAGTGTTCCAACCTGCACTCCAAATTAATAAATGATATCAATAATTAAGTATTGTAGCATCTCTTTATCAGTGCGTGCTGCTATGAATGTTGGGTCCCGCCTGTGGCCTTCTGAACAAAACTGTAATATATGGAAATGTAGAAACTTGGTTCCTCCGCACAGCTATGTGTCCTTAAGGTTTCAACTAGAATTATCAGCATATATTTCAATTATTCCATGATTTATTGAACACAATATACACATGTGAATTTTGAAAACATTATTTCATTGAGTGTCTTTTTGATTCAAAAGCATATAGTCAACAAACAGAAACTCTACACATCATGTAGTATCAGAGATATAACCATTGAGAGCATTTCGATGAACTGTGGCCTCCTGCCGGTACAGAGAAAGAATGTATTATAAAATTGTCCACAAAGAGAATACAAATATCTGTGTTCACACTCACTGTGCTAAACTATAAGAGTAAAGTGACATGCTGCATGTGTAAACCATAGCATGCAAAATAACCGATCGACAGCTTCAGGGAGTTCCATAATACTAAAGACAAGTTATAAATCCAAACAACCCAAAGTGAAAAGTGTCCTAGGGAATCACAAGTGAATCGACAAAAAACATGCAACTCGTTAAGAGGTGAATTACAATTGATCGTGAGTGAGAAGGTTCATTCGTCTCTGCACATGAAGTGCAGCGGACAAGAATGAGTATACTGCTCTGTTAATTACCTGCAAGGTATGAACAATCATAGGGAAGAACCAAGATGGACTTCCTGTTTCAAAATTAACGTGTCTGTGAAAAAACAGGAGCTGAACATTAATACTAATTTAGTGCTAATATGCATGGAATTACAACAAATCTTACCCTACTCTAGCGTGTGAACTTGCAGTGTCTGAGTAAGAAAATGGCGGAATTTCAGTTATACCATCTCTCTTATACCACACAAATACACAATGTGGGAAACTAGACTCTCCTTACCTTGAAACTTAAGTGTGGGGACCAAGTATACGCAGTTCAATTCTCTCTGTAATGAACAATATCCAAAAGGAGAACGTTTTAGAGGCTGATCTCAGCGACTGTGCAATCACATAAACCGTGATGCTTTTCCGAATGTCTGACTCACCGCGTTTGACGTGCTACGTGATCTGTCACCTGACCCCACGTGGCGTTCGTCTTGAGTGCGGGCTTTCACAAATATATGGGCGCTGGAACGGAGTTGTTCTTTTTGCTCATACGTCTTAAGCATGCATATTCAAACAATCAGAAGTGCTCACCCTGATTTAAGTAAAAGACAAATGCAAAACTACGAAAAACTACGCAAGAAAACAATCGAAAGGATTGAATCGCTCAGACAAGTGGTCAGGTGTTAATGCCAGAGTGAGGGATGTGTGTTGCCCGGTGCATGGAAAGGCTAATCTGTGATTGTGAACAAGTGATGCAGTTTAACAGTGGGTGCCAACACAGATGTACAAATGATCTTCACCAGGTAAAACGCATATACATAGTCATGGACCTTACAGAAAACACAGCATTTCATAGTGATCATTGAGACCCTTCGGTATTTGGGTCCCTAAATAATGGATCCAGAAAGTTTCTCTTTGAGCGAGTAAAGTCAGATTTTCTTTGCCTGCGCACGCTATGGGTTTCTCTAGGATTGTGAATCTTAATTGTGGAATCGTGTGGTGTGTGTCTAACCAACGGGCTGCTAAACATGAATTGCAATTCGTAGTACGTATCATGCTTTTATGCTCTATGTTTCTCGTTTTTATTTTGCAGCCAGTTCTGCCCACATATGTTAATCCACAAGGACATTGGATAGCTTAGATCAGTCCCTCTGTATTACAGTCTGAGGTGTGTCTTAGGCGTATGTTTTTGCCTGTGTGGGGATGATGAAAGATATCACCTATCATTACATTTCCACATTGTCCACAATTCCAATACTTTCGCATGCCTTTATATGTTTCAGGTATGGATGATGAGGTGGACTTCAACAATTCTTTTAGGTTTTTTACCTTGTATGAGCAAAAATGGGTTTATCCAAGAATACCATGCTAAAATCTGTTTCCTGCTCTAAAATTTCTCATCTTTTCAAGACAACTTTTTTTATTTTTGTCGCCTGTTGAGAGTGGTTTAAAACAAACACTTTACATTTATTTTGTGTTTTGGGAGCCTTTTGGAGAAGGTCTTCACGTTTCTTGTGAGAAACCAATGTTTTTGCTGATTCTAGGATGGCTGGTGGATATCCGCGTCTGATACATCTTTCTGCTTGTTCTTGAATTAGTTTTTCACTCATTGTTGCGTTTGATGTGATCCTTTTGATATGGATAAATTGTGAGAAAGGTAAATGTTTCTTTAAGGACATCGGGTCGAAGCTGTGAAAATGAAGTGCATTGTTCCTATCTGTTGTTTTTCTGTATACCAATGTGGTTAAACCAGATTCTGTTCTTTGTATTTCAATGTCCAGAAAATGCATCTTGTGTGAATCAATGTTGTGAGTGAATTGTATACGAGGGTTGCACTGGTTAAGTTGATGTATGTTCTACTCAAGTGTAGCGCGGCTACCTTAACAAATTACTAAGATATCATCTATGAATCGCATGTAGGCGTTGAGATGTCTTTGCCACTGTGCGTTGTTTGAAATATACTTGTCTTCAAAATACGCCATGTATGTATTGGCATACGATGGGGCCCCCGGCAAACCCATAGATGTGCCTGTTCATTGTAGAAAAAACTTTCCATTCCATGCGAAGTAGCTATGGTAAAGTGAAAATTGTAACAGTTCTAATATAAGGACTCCATTAAGATCTTCTTGGTGGGAATTGAGTAGTCTCCACTCGACTGCTTCCAATCCTTCCCCATGGGAGATGGAGGTATATAGTGCCACCACGTCAATGGTGCATAGTTGCATGTTCTCATTGAAGTTGTTGCAAATGTGTTCGTTTGTTTAAACAGTCATAGTATCCTTTACTTAGGAGCTCCATGATTGAACCAATGGTTGCAGCTGAAAATCAATGTATCGGCCTATTGATTCATGTATAGAACCACACCCAGCCACTATTGGGCGAAATCGGGGGTTCACCGGATCCTTATGCATCTTCAGCAACATACACATATGGGGTGTTTGTGGAGTTGAAGTTTATAAGAAACGTCTGGTGTTCTCATTAATCCATCCCATCTCCTCAGCCTGTGACAGTATGTTCATGTACTCTTAAGTCAGATCTGTAGGTAGCTGGATGTATGTATCCGTGTTATAGACATGTTCATCCACTTTCTGTTTATAAAAAACTGTATCCATTACAACAATTGCACCACCTTTATCAGCCGGTTGAAAAATGACGTTTGTGTCTTGTCTTAAAGAATGCAGAATTCTTTTCTCTTTTTGAGTCAAGTTGGTGCATTTGGCTAATGAATATTTGATATCTTGTAGATCTTTTTCAACCAGCAATTCAAAGTTGTCCAATGTTTTATGCGAGAATGGTGCAATGAATATAGTCTTGGGTCGAAATCTCTCTCGAGGTTCAACTGTTGTTTGATCTTGTGCAATGCTGTGAAAAAAAATCTTAATCTAAGCTTGCGCATGAATTTGAAAAGTGCAATTTCTGTATCTAAAGCATGAGAGGTGTATGTGGGCACATAGGAAGTGCCTTTGTTTAATACCGCGGTTTCATCTGATTTGAGAATTCTTTGAGAAATGTTCATGATAAGTTGGTCGTCTTCTTGACATTGTGCTGAATTCTGACTGATTCAACAGCTCTTTTTGTTTTGTCCCCTCCTTGTCCATTGCCTCCAGGCATTTCTCCTTTGTCTGGCAGGTGATTGGATATCTGACTCTGATCTAAAAAAAGATTGTTTTCCACTGGTTGTGGGGCCCTCACTTTCATGAATTCTTGAGGTCTGGTCTTAATCAATGGGGACTGGAGTTCTTTGAAGTGATAGATCCTGGTCAGTCACAACGCTTTCTTCTGAGGATGTTGTTCCTGGTTTTCTGAAGGATTTTTTGTGTGCATATGCTTCTCCCCATGAGTAAACCTGATCTAACTTGTAGTCTATGGTGTCTCTCTTGAATTTACGCAATTTACGATCATGAACCTCCTTTGCATTCGCATCAAGTTTGGTATTAAAGTCATTGAGAGTTTTGGTCCAATCTTCAATTTCCATGCGGTTGTAAATCTCTTGTTTAAGTATTGAGATTTCAGTGGCTAATTCTCCTAAAATGGTGGATAGTTCTTCGATTATCAAAAGAATAAGATCCAGGGAGCATTTATTTAATATAGCATACCAACGGGTCATAAATGTCTTATTGTATTTGAATAGCATAGGTTTTAAGGCTATCCTTAGGCCGCTCGATATCCGTTACACCTTATGGTATTTGATCAATGTGGTTGCATGTAAATGTTGATTTATCTCCTTGCGCATTGTGTATTCCAATTGGCATAGTAATTGTTGTGCTGTTCCGGGGGTGGGACTGAATGTTCGTGCATCTTGTATAAGTGAGTATATGGATTCTGCTTCTTCCGAGGAATAAACTTTTGTGTCTGCCTGATTGGTAGTTAAATCTGCAATTTCTTTGAATGACATTTTCTGTGGGTGCTGGTGGAAAGGTTGTGTAGTGAGTATGACTGAAGAAAGAAAAAGTGTTCTAACCTGCAATTCAAATTAATAAATTATATCAATAATTAAGTATTATAGCGTCTTTTTAACAGTGTGTGTGCTGCTGTGAATGTTGGGCCTTGCCTGTGGCCTTCTGAACAAAACTGTAATATATGGAAACGTAGAAACGTGGTTCCTACGCACAGCTACGCGTCCCTAAGGTTTCAACTAGAATTATCAGCATATATTTCAATTATTCCATGATTTATTGAACACAATATACACATGTGAATTTTGAAAAAATTATTTCATTGAATGTCTTTTTGATTTAAAAGCATATAGTCAACAAACAGAAACTCTACACATCATGTAGTATCAAAGATATAACCATTGTGCTCATTTCGATATGTGAAACAATATGTTCAAAACATAATTCGTAGTTCAATTACAACAGACCCAATGCATTTCGCGTAATTACACCCTTCATCAGGGGAAAATAAATTCTTCAATTGCAACTAAACTGCGGCCTCCTGCCGGAACAGAGAAATAATGTATTAAAAAGAATGTATTACAAAATTGTCCGCAAAGAGAATACAAATATCTGTGTTCGCACTCAATGTGCTAAACTATAAGAGTAACGTGACATGCTGCATGTGTAAACCGTAGCATGCAAAATAACCTATCGACAGCTTCAGGGAGTTCCATATTACTAAAGACAAGTTATAAATCCAAACGGCCCAAAGTGAAAAGTGTCCCAGGGAATCACAACTGAATCGACAAAAAACATGCAACTCGTTAAGAGGTGAATTACAATTGATCGTGAGGGAGAAGGTTCATTCGTCTCGTGTGCACATGAAGTGCAGCGGACAAGAATGAGTATACTGCTCTGTCAATTACCTGGAAAGTATGAACAATCATAGGGAAGAACCAAGACGGACTTCCTGTTTCAAAGTTAACGTGTCTGTGAAAAAACAGGCTCTGAACATTAATACTAATTTAATGCTACTCGGTGCTACCAATATGCGTGGAAATATAACAAATCTTACCCTACTCGAGCTCGTGAACTCGCAGTGTCTGAGTAAGAAAAAGGCGGAATTTCAGTTATACTGTCTCTCTTATACCGCGCAAATACACAATGTGGGAAATTAGACTCTCCTTACCTTGAAACTTAAGTGTGGGGACCAAGTATACTCAGTTCAATTCTCTCTGTAATAAACAATATCCAAGAGGAGAAAGTTTTAAAGGCTGATCTCAGCGGCTGTACAATCACATAAGCCGTGATGCTTTTACGAATGTCTGACTCACCGCGTTTGACGTGCTACGTGATCTGTCACCTGACCTCATGTCAATGGCCTCAACATTTTACCCTAATAACCTTTTTTCCATGTACTCTTCTGATTGTGAAGAATTGTATGAGTATTCATGCATATGAGCAGTGAAAGTATGTTCAGTGCTCCAGAATATCTTCTACCTGAGCTCCCCATAGTATATAATGAAACAGTACATTTAGACTATTTACATGTAATTTGGTACTACCTATTTGATGCGCCATCAGGTTATCACCTTACGCCTTATCCTTATGGAGAACTCAGCCCAGAGAATGCCTGATGGAGCTATATCTGCACATGGTTGAAGTCTCTTCAGAGGTTGTCTTCCTCTCTGAAGTCCGTCATGTAAGGGTTTGTTCATTCATTGTAAGGGAGGCGATTTGGCATCTTGCTAGTCAATGTACTTTTATGGGGTTTGCAGCTGTGTGAACTCAAGTGTATGCCAACGTGTACATTGATAATAACACTAAAGCTGTTTTTAATCAGCTCTGTACCCCTTTCTTTTCTGTTCTTCTCTTGCTTGAATTTCCCATTTGTTTTATATTTTTGTAATATTTGTTTACTTTGCTCCTAATTAAAGTTATATTTTGAGCCATCTATGTCCGCTGTTCTTTAATATTGTAAATACCATTCTGAGTACCTGAATTTTGGTAGCTGGGTGAAGTATGATTGCATCAATGAATGAGAACATTTGTAGAGAGCTCAGCTGCCAAAGGGCATCCCATATATAGACCCATGGAAGAAGTTATTGACATGAAAAAGTGAGCTCTTTTGATGAGATTGAAAGCCTTATTCTGATGAAGAGCTCTGAATGCCCAATGGAAGTTGATTCCACCACTTCTGGGCAAAGGCAGAGAAAGAACAGCCACCAGTTTGAGCACATAGCACTCTGCTCACTTGCAATGGAAGCTGGCTGGATGATCTGAGAGATCTGGTAGGTTGATAGGGTGCAATCCTTTCCCTTAAGTAGTTTGGTCCTCTATCGTGATATGGTCTAAAATTAATCAGCAGGCATTCGAAGATGATACATTGATGTACTGGGGGCTAATGAAGGGCCTTTAGATAGATGGGAAATGATAACCGATTCATGTCTTTTTTTATATTTCTTTTTGTTAAGTTTTGCTTAAACAAATACACAACATAATTTCAAAATATAGGTATGTCCCAGTGCTATTCATCTGAGAGCTGAAACAAATATCCCCATCCCACCCAGTAAGAAGCTTTCTTGGCTTCTAATGTCACCACCATCGTTTCATCCATATCATCCCTTACTTGCCAAAGGACGTGCTCCACATATTGTAAGTGATTGGCCAAGGAGCAATGCGGAACAAACCCGACCTGGTCGGCATGTGCTAATGAGAGGATCACTATTTTCAATCTAATTGTCAAGACCTTTGCCAGTATTTTAAGGTTGGTATTTATCACAAAAATGGGTCTTTAATTCACGTGGGGACAGGGGTCTTTGTCTGGTTTAAAAATGAGTGATATTCTAGCCTTATTTACTTCTGGCAATGGTGGAGACCAATTGTGAATATCACTAAATAATTGGAAGAATAGGGTTGGGGATGAACATTTTATAAGTTTTATAGGATTCCGCAGGGAAGCCATTTTGGAATAGGAAGCCCCTCCATAAATTGTTGAATTTCCTCTTCTGTAATGAAATCATCTAGTGTCATAGCCATGTCTGGGCATATGTGACAGAACAATGTTGGTGAGGAATGTCTCCTCCATTTGTTCGGTATTGTGGCATCCTCCCCAGTCTGAGTACATGTAAATGATCATGCCACAAATGTAGCTCCGTATTACACGTCTTTATTTTTCAGAGTGCAACCGTTAACTGCACGTACTATGTCATGAACTTCTTAATCACACCCAATCCCTTACGCCACTAGCCTACAGAGCCTGTTAGAGACCAGAGAGGTCCCGCTATCTCTAACACATACATAAGACTAATTCTTCCCCTTGGTAAATAAAAAAGTACAAAAACAAAAGAAATACATATATACATTGAAATTCTTCAATGAGTCATCAAGGTGCTCAAATCAATCTTCCAGATTTTGTAGCATGAGGCTGAGAAGACATAGGAGAGGCATCCACAGCAGGCACCAGTGACACAGGCACAGGTGCATTCTTTAGGCTCTCCTGACACTCAGATGGAAGGGTCTGACTTTGAATGTCTAGAATCATAGAACCTCGAGGCTGGTGTTTGAAATAAGAAGAATATCTTGTGATGGACTTTTCAGGATGTTGAGCAGTCAGCATGTGTCCTTTACTAGTCACAACCCTCAGTGGGTCAGCATCAAAATGACCATCAGACATGCATTTCTGTTTCTGCCTGGCAATGACTCTGTCTCCACTTTTGAAGACAGTGCTCTGAGCACAGTGGCATTGGTCCGCATAGGTCTCCATTTTGCATTTGTGAGATGAATCAGTAGTGCAAAGTTTATCAAGGTAAATAGATCTTTCAGGGGTCCATTATGGCAATTTGGTTCCCATGTCTCTCCCAAACATAAAGGTGGCAGGGCTTTCACTTTTGGTAGAATGAGGAGTTGACCTGCATGCATGAAGAGTAGACTGAAGAACTGATTTGAGTTCAATTTTTTACAGCACAGCACACTGAATGGTTTCTTGAGGACATTCATAAATTACTCAACAATACCATTCTCCTGGGGCCAGAGAGATGTGCTTTTCTGATGCTTGACATTTAGGTGACTGAGAAATTCTATAAATTCTCAGCTATTGAAAGGAGAACCATTGTCAGATTTCAAAATCAAAGGAACAACCCATGCTGCAAAAACGCTTTCTAATCTTTCAATGACTTTGTCATTAATAGTTGACAACAGTTCTTCCACAAAGGGGAAAGGAGAGTATTCATCAGCAATTACTAGTAGAAGATATTCATTAGGAAGGGCCCCAAAGAAATCAATTGCAATCTTCTTTCATACATGCTTTGGAAAATCAGGCATGTTTAACAGCTGCGGGGTTGCTTTGGATGACAACCAGTTGCACAAATGGCATGCCCTTAATTCCTTTTCAACTCTTTCATCAAGATGAGAGAACCACACTTGGTCCCATAGGGCTCGTTTAGTAGCAACAACTCCATGAGGTCCCTCATGTGCAAGTTCAATGACTTGTTGTCGCAGACTCTCTTCATTTAATTTAATTTCATTTCATAACAATTCTTGACCCTCGTAAGATAATGCCTTACAGGGTAACTGAAAGTTCTTCCTGCACATTTTTTAATTTCTGGTATTCAAGGTCACCATGAAGAGGTTGAGTATGTTTTCGCTACGAATGATGTGTAATAATGTCTTTGAGTATTAGCAAATCTCTGTCACTGCTCTTGGCAGCAATGATTTGGCCTAATGACATGGTGGCAGAGGTACTGGATCTCATGATGAAGTTAACAGAGGAATCAGCCGCTTTAAAAATAGTGGCATGACACGGTATTGGTACGCATGAGAAGTAGTCAGCAGGGTTTTGATATTTTCCTGGACGAATCACAATCATATCATCATATTCCTGCAATCACAACCCCCAGCTCTCAATGCAAGTGGGGCATCCCTGCTTTAGGAATGCCGAAAATGGTGAGCAATGCTTGGTGGTCGGAAACAACCTTTAAGTGTTTTCCATACAGGAATACATGAAAATGCTCACAAGCCGACACCACAGTGAGGCTTTCCTATTCAGGTTGTGAATAAGCACGTTCCACCGGTGAAAATATCCTGTTAGCAAAGACAACCATGTGTCTTGGTGCATTAGGATGTCCATTGTGCTGGGCAAGTATGGCACCTAACCCCACTGCACTGGCATCAACAACCCTCTCTGTTTGTAATTTCGAATCAAAGTATGCCATTTCAGTGACATTTTTACATTCATGTTTGATTTTCTTGAAGTGTTGTTCACATTCATGTGACAATCGAAATGAAACATTTTAATTTGTTAAGTCTCTCAATGGGTCTCTTACATTGGTAACATCATATATATATATATATATATATATTTTTTTTTTTTCAAAACCTTTATTGATAGAGTACATCAATGTTACAACTTCGCGCCTACAACCCCGCGGGCCGGCTGTAGTCCATCACATTTCTAGCCAACGTCTGTAAAGTACACAGCCGATTATCCGACAGCCCGGAGGCCCGGCGGCGACAAGCCACAACACATCTCACTTTTGCATTTCAATTCTGAGTCTACTATGCTCGGGGTCGTACAGGCGCGCCTAGCACACTTGCGCATGACTATCGTGTGCGGGCTCGGCCGAGTCCATCCAAGGGAAATCCGTTCAATAATCTACTGGGAGCGAGAAGGCACCTTCGTCATAGTTATGCATGATCCATAGCAATGCTCTCCCCATAGACCGAGTGAGCAGGTCACGCGGCAACCTACCCTTCCGCAGCTCCCGCCACAGCGATCACAGGAGGTAGCCGCAACAGGGGGTCGCCCTCACAACCACCCATTCACAATCGCCACAACCCAACCTTGTCCCTTCACTTGCAGGACCTACTTGCCAGCTTCCCTCCTGCCTCATTCACGTACGTACTCCTCACCGCCTCTACTCCTAGAGCGTTTCCATTCTGATCAGCTCAGCCAGCCATCGCCGCAGCAGAGCTCACCCCCCGCAGCTGTAATGTCTGCCGCCATAAACACAGCCCACCCTGCCAACAGTCGTCCTCCAGCCAAGCCTAACATCCCATCGGATCCCGATCACACTGTCCCGTTCCTTGAGTAGCGGTCTCAGGACCCGCCCCACCTGACTCTCGAGTGCCGTCCAGCCCTGAAGTGCCCTCAGCCGCTAAGTATGCCCTGAACGGGTCCCAGATGTCCTTGGCCCTACTACGCACTGGCTGTGTTTCTGCGTATATTAGGTTCTGTTCCTGACAGTGTAATAAGTCGGCGATCCACTCCTTAAATTTCGGTGCACGGCCCCTCCCTCACCTGCAAGCTACTCTCCTTTTCGCCATCAACAGTGCAATGTCTCCGAATTTCCGATGCGCCTTAGGGAGATTCATAGTGTAGCCTAACAGCATCATTAGCGGATCACGGTCAACCGTGTCTCCTATCATAACCGTCAACGCCTTGTGGACCTGCGTCCAGTATTCCGCCACCGCCGGACACAGCCATGACAAGTGTAAAAAATCTGCCCCCTCCATGCGACAACGTTCACACCTGTCATCATCCGCTAAGTGAAACCGCAGCTTCCTCGCAGGCGTGTAGTACATTCGCTGCAGGAACTTATAGTGAATCATTCGTAATCTGCAACTAGCTGATATTTGTGAGGTCAACCCGCAACAGTACACCCACTGTGCTTCCGTTACGTCCCTCCCTAGGTCCTCACTCCATTGTCTGAGCGCTCTGCACTCCCCGCCACCACTCTGTTCCCGAATACTACGGTACAAGTGTGATACTAGATGTTTGCCATCTTCTGACGTAAGTACAACTTGTAGTGGCAAAACCACCGCAGGCTCCTCTGGAAAGCGCGGTAGGACGGCTCTCAGTCCCTGCCTCAACCGAAGATAATAAAAGACATCTAACGGTGTGCTCTGATCCCCATGAACCCACTGCTCTTTCGTCTTAAACCGACCATCCAGGAAGAGATCCCCCCAGCAGCGGACCCCGAGACCAGCGCACATGTCCTGGAATCCCTTTTCCTGCAACAAGGATAAATTCGGGTGATAAGCCAGCGGCAATCCTGGCGCGTATAAGAGCGGAAGTGCAACTTTGCCGAGGATCCGTTGCCACGCATCCACCGTGCACGTCACTGTTGCGGCTGGGGTGTCGAGCACCCCGACTGGGCCTTGAATAATACCCTTCAGTGGAAGCGGCCGAACAATCCAATCCTCCACAGCCAGCTGTGGCATAAATGGCGTAGGCGCAAACCAGTGGTATGCGAAATGGGCCTGAGCGCTAAGGTAGTAGGCCAAAAAATCAGGGATATCAAATCCCCCTCGACTATAAGGCTGGGTAAGAATTGACCACGCCAATCGAGGCTGCTTTCCAGCCCAGAACAATCGCATCAATTCCGTGCGAAGTGCACAGAAGAAATAAGCACCCGGAAAATAAGGGACATTCTGGAACAAATATAAAAACCGAGGCAGTACCACCATTTTAATAAGTGATGCCCTCCCAGCCATGGTGAAAGGCAGAGAGATCCATCGCGTCACATCCTCCGTGAGTTTAGCAATGGCCGTGCCGTAATTTAAACGCACAGTCTCCTCCCTACGCATCGATATTTGTACCCCCAAGTACCGCAAATCGGAGTCACACCACTCAAGTGGATAATCCAGTGAGAAGCGGCGCACCGCAGGGGTCAGGGGAAAGAACTGCGACTTCTGCCAATTAATTTGTACACCGGATATCCGGCCGAAGACCAAGAACTCCCGGAGCAATGGATTGAGATGCACTAGCGGATCCACCACATACAGCGTCAAGTCATCGGCATACAAGGACACGTCTATCTGCCGTTGGACGCATTTAAAAGCGCTTTGCTTATGCAGTTGTCGAATACGGCAAGCCAATGGCTCAATCGCAATAGCGAATAACAACGGGGACAATGGGCACCCCTGTCTAGTGCCTCTGGTCAATGAGATCGGGCCCGACATTTCCCCATTGATTAAGACTCTCGCTTTCGGGTCCGTATATAGCAATCGCACCCAGGCAACAAATATTTTTGTAAACCCCATCCTATACAAGATAGCAAATAGATAGTTCCACTCCACAGAGTCAAATGCTTTGGTAGCATCGAGAAATACAGCAGCCACGGGCAGTTCCGGCGCGATGGTATGCATCAGGGAGAAAAGGGTACGCAAGTTATGGGCTGTGGATCGCCCCGGGATAAACCCGGACTGGTCCGGGAGGGCTATTTTGGGCATCAGTAGCGATAATCTATTGGCAAGCACCTTCGCCAAGATTTTAGCGTCGCAGTTTAACAGGGAGAGCGGCCTATACGCACCACATTCAGTGGGATCCTTGCCCGGTTTCAACAACGAGGTGATCAACACCTCCCTCATGGACCCCGGCAACACTCCCGCTTCCAGAGACTCCTCGTAGACCTCCTTGAGGACGGGGGCCATAGTATCAATATAGCTTTTATAAAATTCCGCCGGTAGCCCGTCAAGGCCCGACGCCTTACCGTTGCTGAGAGACATAATGGCCTCCCGGATTTCGTCCAATTCAAACGGTGCACCGAGAAACTGTCTGTGGTCATCACTTAACCAACATAGTGCAACATCATCCAGAAACCCCCCAAAGTCTACCTCGCCCGTGCTGCGTGCCGTGTAGAGATCTTTATAATGTGTAGTGAATTGCTCCAAAATTCCCCTGGTATCCCGTCGCGGAATCCCCTCCGACGTGCAGACCTCCAATATGTGTGTGTTGTAGCGTGGCAGCCGAGTAACTTCCGCCAGCGCGCGCCCCGGGCGCTCCCCGGGCGCTCCCCCTCGCAGAATCCACGAGCCCGCCAATACTTGCCACAGAATCGAGCCTCCCTATCCGCCTCCTTTTCATACTGTGTAAGCCGTTCTCTGAATTCCCCGTGGAGGGGACCCATCGGCTCCTGGGTCATCCTAGTCTCCAACCCTTTAAGTTCCACTTCTAATTTCGCAAGCGTTCTTCTTATATCTTTCAAGACCCCAAAGCTCTTCGCAATATAGTAGCCCCGGACCGTCACCTTAAATGCCTCCCAGATGGTTTCCACGCTATCTACCGACTGTTTATTGCGAGGAAAAAACTCTGCAATCTCGTCCCCTAGCTCAGCTTGAAACAGCGGGTCCAGGAGGGCCATGGGCTGCATACGCCATCGTATGGCCGCTCCCCCATATCCCGGGAGTGCTATCTGGACAAGGACCGGGCAATGATCTGAATACGTCCGAGGCAGGTGCATAACCTTCCCCAAGTCTACCGCTATGCCCCGGGACAGCAAACAATAATCCAGTCTAGCCCACGAGTTAGCAAAGGTTGTAAAGTGCGTGCCCTCCCGCCGCCCAGCATGCACCAACCGCCAGCTATCTATTAAGTTCCCTTCCTCCAAAATACCTGCCATTGCATCTCGCGCTTTCCTGTTGTAGTGATAACTGCCATCCGATCTGTCCAATCCCGGGGCCAACGCCACATTAAAATCGCCACCCCATAAAATGTGCATGGAGCCAATGTTGAGCATCTGTCCCCATAACTGTGTAAAGAAGGTCGGCGAGTCCACATTCGGACCATAACAGTTCACGATCGTGATGGTGTCCGTACCCAGTCTGCCCCACACCATCACGAACCGTCCTTCCGTATCCACACGCTCTCCAAGCTTCACAAAAGGGGCATTCTTTTTGATCCAGATCGCCACCCCTCTAGCATACCCTGAGTATGATGAAAAGCTGCGGACCGCCGCCCATCTGCCAGCCAAAGTGTAGTGCGATCGGGGGCTAAGGTGTGTCTCTTGCAACAAAGCGATCTGAACCTGGTGTTGTTCCAAATAAGCCAACACCTTTCTTCATTTTCTAGCATCATTTAACCCCCGGACATTCCACGATAGCACCGTGATCCTTTCTCTCCTTGTCCTCTCAGTCATCTTTCAGCCCATGCCCACTCTCCCAGCAGCATCCCGGCCTCCAGCGTCGCTCCTTCGCATGTATTCGCATAGTTAGCCATGCGCACCACAATAACAGCAACAGCAGCCACAAATGAGCAATCAGCGCGACCATCCCCGACCGTTCCATCTTCGGAACAAAAAACTCCCCCTCCACCCCCAATCCGCCCCCCCAACCTCAACCTCCGAACATTCCCCTCCACAACATCCCGCCCACCCCCCCACCCACTGAAGCAATCCCCAACCTGCCAGCCATGTCCCCTCCCCAGCCCTCCCACAAGTGCCCCCCGAACATGGGCAAAAACAGTTCCCATAGCTCCCCATGAATTCTCGGGTATTTCCCTCCGGGGCGTTTGTCTAGGTGGCTCCACTAATTCCCCCCCTCTACTCCAGACTCCCAACAACACGGTAGTCTGACTCGATGACCCAGAGGGGGTGTCCGGCGGTATAAGCTTTGGCAACCTTAGGGTACTAAATCAGCCACAGCACAATGCACAACGGACAGAGGAAACACATCCATATCATCTACAAACATCTTGTGCGAAACTGCAACCCTCTCAACGGTCCCACCCATGTCTCCCATCCCCGCAGACCTGAAGAGGGACACAGAGTATCCAGTCCAGTGCACCACCTACATCAAGTGGTATAGCAATCGCAGTTCCTACACAGAGTACTTACTTTCCCCCATGGGACAGTGCGTATTGTTCATCCGCTCTACTTACAGTTCGCCAGCCAACCTCTCCCCGGGCAGCGGTACCTGCTCATCTTCTGCCTCCGCACCCGGTTTGTGGGTACGTTTGTAGTGCTTGAGGAAGTCCTCCACCTGCTGTGGAGTCATGAAAAACCGTTGTCGGCCCTGGTATGTGACCCTCAGTCACGCTGGATAGAGGAGCGCGTAGTCCAGTTGCAATGTCCGCAGCTTGGCCTTCACCGCCATGAATTTCCTGCGCTCCTCCTGGACCATTGGTGTGAAATCCGGAAAAAGCGTGAAAGAATTTCCCTCATAAGATAGAGACCGTGTGCCCCTAGCTGCCCTCAGGGCCGCATCACGATCCCTGTAGTTCAATATCCGGGCAATGATGGGCCTGGGAGTCGCTCCCGGTTTCGGTCTAGGGCCCAGGGAGCGGTGCGCCCTCTCCACTATAAAGTTGGGAGAAAACGCCTCCGAGCCAATCGCCGTGAGCAGCATCTTTTCCACATACTCCTCCATTTTGCCCACATTGGTCGTCTCCGGAATTCCTAGGATGCGAACGTTGTTGCGCCTGCTTCTCGCCTCCAAATCCTCGTTCTTGGACGCTATGACGCGCAGCAGATTATCCATTCTGGTGAGCTGCGAGGTGTGCTGCGAAACTGTGTCTTCTGTTTACGATATCCGTTGTTCCGCACCCTTCAGTCGCTCCTCGTGCGCATCCAATTTATGCACCACGGCATCCATTCTCGACGATATCCTATCCACTTTATCAGCAATCGTCGCAAACCCCTGGCGCATCTCACGCAGCACCTCCTGCAGGTTCGCCGCCGCGGCCGAGGAGTCCCCCGCAGCTCCGCCCGCTCCATCCAGGATCTGTGGCGTCTCCGAGGGCTTAGTCCCCTTCTTGCCGGATTCAAAGGACAGCTTGGGCTGTCTCGTGTCCGTCTTGCCCATCGCGGTCCGCTGGCAGGACAGGCCCTCGCACCCTGAACCGGAACGCACTTCAGTCACCACTGCCACAGAGTCAGGCCTGTAGTAATCAGCAGGCAGGTGCAAGGAGGTAACAAGGGCACCCCCCTAGGGCCGAAACACACCTCCCGTCGTGTCCCCGCAATAGGCCCCAGCCTTCCCGGGTCGTCAGCGGCTCCAGTGCCTGGGCCGGCCCAATCAATGGCCCCCACCAGCGATGCGGCACAGTCACCTCGCCAGAGGCCGATCAGTCAATCTTCCACCATTGCGCCCTGTAACGCCACCACCCAGCTCCAGCTGGTATGTAGGGACGGCCAGCGGAAAGCGCCGTGCAGGCGACCCGCGCTGTCCAACAGCACTCCCTTTGCAGCATGCGGCGTGCGGCGACCGGCAGGACAGCCCGGGGCGGCAGTAACCCGTATTTGACCAGCACTGCCCCTCAATCTACTCCGGCAACAACACGGGTGTGAGCCATACCCTCCACCACCTTCTCGTGCTCCTTCCCGCAGCCCCCCGGACGCCAGCGCCCACGTATCCAAGGCGCTCCGGGGCTGCGCTCGAATCCACTCAGGGGCCTCTGTGCTTTGGTAGAGGTCCGTCAGGGCGGCGAGGTGGAGGGGGTGGCTCCTTCCTAACCCACCGGGTCCTCCAGCCTACGCAACACACAGTCAGCCGGGGTGCCCGCAGCCGTCAGCCCCCGCACGGTATCGTCCTCCTCCCTTCCAACGGGGGGGGGGAAGGTTTCTCCGCCCGTCTCCTCAGCAATACCTCTGGCCCAGGGGGGCCCACGCCGCTCTCCTCGCCCGTGCCGATCCTCGGGGCCCGCTTCGCGCCCTTCGTCTACCAGAGGCCTACGGCAGTCAGTGAAGCCACGGTCTCGCCTGTGAGGCGTCCCCAGCAGGCCGCCTCGCCTCCTCCAGCCGCTCAGGTTGCCGGGGCTTCCAGGGCTCATATCTTCCCCCGTGTAGCGCCGTCAAAGCCGCAACTTGAACAGCCAGCACCGGACCTCTCAGGCTTACGCTGTGTGCGACTACAGCCCCCCAGGTCGCCAATTAAGGATTTTATTTAGGATAAATGTTGCCGGACTGCGGGAGCCTTACACTAAGGCGACCATTCGCTAGTGCGCCACCTAGCGTCCCCCTAACATCATATATATACCTTGAGCAGTAACTGGCCATACCCAGGAAGGACTGCAGCATAGTAACATCTGGTGGGGGAGAAGTAGATGACAAGGCTTGCACTTTATTAGGATCTGGAGTCATTCTCCCATCAGAAAAGATATGACCAAAGAACTTGAGTTTTATGAAACTCAAACTTGGCTGCATTTAAAGTGAGACCTGCATCAGCAACTATAACACACTTGTTTAAGAGCTTTATAGTGGTCCTTTTGGATGGCTCCAAAACCAATATGTCATCACTGTAATTGAAAGCATTTGTGACCGGCTGTATTATATGACGAAGGGCATACTGAAAGAGTTTTGCAAATGATGACACTTAGTCTTTCATTTCTAAATAAACCAACATAAATCTAAAAAGTAGCAATGTACCTTCAATTTTCTTCCAGTTCAAGTCGGTGATACCCTTTGTTCAAATCAAGGCCGGAGAAAACTTTGGCTCCATTCAGATTTGTAATCATGTCAGCAATGATCGGACCTGGATGTTATTCTCTTTCAATAGCCTTTGTTAGGTTGGCGCATATCAATGCAGATACACAGAGCTTCTACACTATCCTTCTTTGGCAGTACTACCATAGGGGAGTCGGACCAGTGGATCGCTCAATGATGTTGTGCTACAGTAGTGTCTCAAGTTCTCTTTCAACAGCCTCTTGTAAATGAAACACAATTCGACGATGTGAAGTTGCACTTTCATTGTCTTAAGTCTTCCTAGTCCATGAAACAAGGATGGAAACCGATTCACCATCTCATGTTAGGCATTGACACTGTAGTTTATGGAAATTAGCCTCATGTTAGCTGCAGTGCTGAAAGTGAGCAAACATGCACTCGATGAAGTGCCTGGCAGAACATGAATTGGTGCTTGTACTTCTGTCTTTTTATGCTTCACATTTGCTATAAATGACCCTTGACCTTGCAGTGGCATCGACGCAGCCCACGTATACACCATGTTTTTTAATGGGTTAAATGGGGCGCTAGAGACAGTCCATTGTACTCTTCTACTGGCATAATGTTTATTGACACACCACTATCTATGGGCACCCATTCACCTTTAGTGTGATTTTGGCACAGAGTCTAACTGAATTTTGCACTTTCACTTGTCGATTTCGCTTTGACCGGCCTTCTTCCCTCCAAGAAGATAATCCAACCTGCACACATCATCCAGTGGTTGACATCGACATTACACACCCATCTTTCTCACTGTTGCTTGACAACGACAGTAAAAAACCTTTAGATGTCGAATTTGAGACAATCAACGTCGTTCAGTTGCTACGTGCCTCATTTGGTATTGCAGCTTGACCTTGTGGGCTGGGTTGGAACTTCTCCGGAACCTTCCACCATCCATTTTGTTTTCTCAACGTGGCACACTTGATTTTTCCCTCACTTTGCAATCCATTACAAAATGGTTCTTTTTTCCGCACCCTTTGCACATCGTTCCAACGGCGGGACGTTTACCTTTGTGCGCAAAGTAAAATCCACATCAAAATTCCAACTTCTTTTTCTTTGGCGACATTACTTTGTGTGTTTCTACCTTGTGGTTCGGCTTTCTTTTCACAATTCAATGTGGTCCGTTCCGACCTCTATGTTAGTGGCTCTTCTGGCAGCTTTTTCTTCCACTCTAGCAGCCATGAGTACTCATTCCAAGTTGAGTGTCTCTTTCAGCATTTGTAGCCTGAAGGAATCAGAGAGACAACCATCTATTACTCTGAGATCCATAGCCTCTTCATTATTGAACTCATTGAACTTGCAATGCTTGATAAGCAAATCAAGTCTTTCTACAAACTCATTCATTGTTTTACCAGCTTTCTGCCTTTCTTGACTGAAAATGTACCTTTCATGGTCGCATTTGCATTGTATTGAACTTGGCATTCAATGCTTTTTGTATATGACGGAACGTTACTTACTCACCGGGTGGTATTTTCTTTGTCACTTCGTTCACTCCTTCACCCTCCAAATTCTTTACATATTTAATGATCTTTTTGTTATTTACTTCTTCAAGTGCATCAATGAAATCATCAAATGATTTGATTCAGGCAGTCCATCCATCATCAATATTATGCTTTTTGGGGTTGTCAAAGGGAAGCCGTGGTTCTAGGAATACAGCAGCATCATGACCTGTCGTATTTTCTGATATCAACAGTGGAGCACGTTCCAGCAGTGTCATCTGCCTACTAGAACCAGCACCTTTGCTAAGAATTAACCGTTTGCTGCCCGCTCTCCGCTCTCTGTTTGTGAGGAGCTGTCATCTGATTTGGTGGTGAGTAGTGGCATTGTTTCTTGCACAGTATCTTTACCACTCTCAACTCGTTTTATTGTACCTGGTTTCTACTGACTTTAGTATCTCTTTGTGTCAGAAAGGTTTTCGCTGTAACCACTTCCTTGAACTCAGAAATCACAGCATTTGATGCTTCTTTTTACCCCGTTGTTCCTGCTCTTAGCTTTGTCGAACTGTATAAATGACAGCTCTGTTTTAGGCTGTGGCGAAGTATTTCTTGTCTCAACTTTACCAGCAAATTTCTAGCTAGCCAATGACAATCAAACTTTCCCTGAGATCTTTTCTTTCTTTACAGGCCTTGCACTGACTGGAGTAGCGCTTTCACTCCAGAAAATGCCAACCATTGATTTTCACTATGACTGAGGCACACGTGGCAATCACAAGCAGTTTGCTGGACCACGGCAAACTCTCTGGGAGAGCACTCTTGCTTCTTTGAGTTAGGGGGTTTACGAAATCCCCTATCTCATCACCAGTTGTGGTGTCCACCCCAGCCTGGCTACATGTAAAAGATCACACCACACATGAGCTCGGTTTACATCTCTTTATTCTTCAGAGTGTAACCGTTAACTGCATGTACTTCATTATGAATTTCTTATCCACACCCAATCACCTATGTCACTAGTCTACGGAGTCCGTTAGGGACCAGATGGGTCCTGCTATCTCTAACACATACACAACACTACAGGCATTTTGCGGTGTATCGTTTTTGGTAAACTGTACTAAAAGGTGATGCTATGGTCTCTGAGTGAGTTAGCCAATGTCCTTGGTCTGTCCTAATGGCCTCTATACCACACAAGGTTTCCTGTCGTTTCAAATTGAGTGCTAGTAGACATCTGCCTTCTCCCCACCTTCGTAGTGTTTCTGTCTAAGATTTTCAGCAAATGATGTACAAATCCCATTAAATTAATTCAATTTTCATTTGTAAAAGCAGCTTAAGTCCCTCTCATGAATGAATGGTGATATATGGCATGGTGATCAATGCAATCTGCGGTTCAAGGACAGCTTGTACTTTGAGCGATTGTTGCTTCATAACAGCTGTCTCTCATCAGCTCTCCTCCTACACTGCCTTTAACTGCTTCCCATAGGACTTTGGGAGAGGTTACTGAGTGCTGATTTTGTTCTATGTATCTGCTTCCTGGCATCTGACAGTTAGTATCTAGATGTGGAAAACTGCCGTAGATCTATAGGAGGCTTGGAAAGGCCTATGTCTAGATTTAATTGGATTGCATTGTGAACGGATATACTGTTAGGAATGATTTCTGCTGTTGTTAATTGGTGCATGAGGGAGGTGGCTATGAGACAGAAATCAATTCTCATTCTTGTGTCATGTACATAGGAAGTAAAAGTATAATCTCGGTCACAGGGATGTGCCATCCTCCAGAGATCTATACGTGATTCGTCTGACATCATATCTCCTAACAGATGGCGATCTCTGGACCTGGGTGATATGTGATAGTTCAACTTGTCTAGGAAAGGATTCAGAACCAGATTCTAATCTCCACCCAATATTAATTTCATTTTTTATGATGAGATTAATATCCTAGGTATCACATGGAAAGGACAAGATTTTTCTCCGGTTGGAGCATATCCAGAGTCCAGCAGCAGTGTTAACGTATTTGGACTTACATGGGAATGTAGCCACCCCTCCCCCTTGTATCTCCATGTACAGAATACTCAGATCAGTTCATTCTTACAGATAAAAATAGCCACCCCACCTCTACAATATGAGTGTGTTGAGGGGTATGATGTGTGGCATGAGTGGTATTACCCCCAGCCCACAGGCTCTCCTAAATTTCTTACTCTCCTCCTGCGACGCAGCTCCAGCAAGGCTCGGGGGTGCCCTATCTTTAAAATGCTGCGTCAATCCTTACGCCTGCTTCAAGCAGGCGCAGGTTTTGACGCAGCATGGCCTTAAGATTTCACTCAGCCACTTTTAGGAGGCGTTCCTGAGCCGGAACGCCCCCCCCCCTGCGCCGGATGCCTACATGTGGCGCAGAGCTTTACAACCTGACGCATCTCCCAGATGCGTCACGTTGTAAGTACCCCGCACCATGGTGCTGGCTTTGCGCCGCCGCTGCGTCACAAAACTGATGCAACTGCGGTGTAAAAGAGGCCCATGGAGTTTAGAAACAGTGGTTATTTGTGCATCTCTGAATTTGTGGGTACCCATATTAGCATGTGACTGTTCAAAATGACTTCTTTTTTACACACTTTCTTACATTTGGAAGGCAGAAATGCATAGAAAGACAAGTGGTAATAACACTTGTTCTGCTATTCTATGTTCCCCTAAGTCTCTCGATAAAAATGATAACTCACTTGTGTGGGTAGGCCCAGTGTCTGCAACAGGAAACTGCCCAAAATGAAACATGGACACATCACATTTTTCCAGTGAAAACTGAACCTTTTTTTTTGCAATGTGCCTAGCTGTGGATTTTGGGCACCTAGGGAAACCTAGCAAACCTGTACATTTTTGAAAACTAGATACCCAGGGAAATCCAGGATGAGGTGACTTGTGTGGCTCTCACCAGGCTCTGTTACCCAGAATCCCTTGCAAACCTCAAACTTTGTCAAAAGAACACATTTTCCTCACATTTCTGTGAAGGAAAGTTCTGGAATCTGGGAGGAGCCACAAACTTCCACCTACCCAGCCTTCCCCCAAGGCTGCCAATAAAAATGGTACCTCACTTTTGTGGGTAGGCCTAGTGCCTGCAACAGAAAATGGCCCAAAATTTATTGTGGAGACATCAAAATTATTTATCACAAAACAGCCTGGTTTTGCAAGGAAGTCAGCCACGTTTTTGGTCCAGGCTCAATAGCAAACCCAGACGTTTCTGAATACTCGACACCCGGGGGAGTCCAGGGAGGTGTAGCGTCCATGGATCCCCCATGTTCTCTAACCCAGAATCCCCTGCAAATCTCAAATTTAGGCAAATGTAGCTTAAAAAATAAAATTTTCCCTCACATTTTTGTGTAGTAAAGTTGTGGGATCACCAAGCTGACACAAGTTTCCTACAACCCAGCATTCCTCCAGGTCTCTCGGTAAAATGGTACCTCATTTGTGTGGGTAGGCTTAGAGCAGGAAACAACCTGGTTTTGCAAGGAAGTAACCCACGTTTTTAGTCCCGGGCTTGACGGCTGTCTAGGGAAACCTACCAAACCCAGACATTCCTGAAAACTAGACACCCAGGGGATTCCATGGAGATGTTGCTTGCATGGATCTCACAATGTTTTCTTACTCAGAATCCCCTGCAAACTTCACATTTAGCTTAAAAAATCCCATTTTCCTCACATTTCTGTGTGGTTGTGGGAACACCTGGCAAACACAAATTTCCCACTACCCAGCGTTTCCCTCAGTCTCCCGATAAAAATGATACTTCACTTGTGAGTGTGCCCAAAGTAGTGTCAGCCTAAAAACGTATAAAACAAACTTCCCTTTGGGACGAACTTTAGTTCCCCCTCATTTTTTCATTTTATGAGTTTTTAGGTTCTCTGCTTTGGGCACCCACACAAGTGAAGTATTATATTTTTTCAGGAGACCGAGTGTAAGAGAGTAGGATCTGCTTCACATGGGTACCCCCACTTTTTGCTGGTGTTTCACTGTTTTTAGACCTTAGTCTGGCTGTGGCCCTGCTAATCAGGACCACAGCCTAGCTGCTTCCTCTCTAAATTGGTTTCCATGTACATTAGGTACATATCTAATTGTATTCTGGAGTGCCTTATAACCCCCTAGTATATGGTATACTGTGTACCTAGGGCATAGGTACCTCAGAGGCCTACCAGGGGCTGCAGCATAAATTATGCCACCCCTGGGATGCACTCCAAATTGGCACCACAGGTCTGCTACTGCAGCCTGGGTAAGGGTGTGCTTGCACCCCTTACTGTGGTATAGGCTACCTATATCACTACCCTGTACAGATACGTATAAACCTATAAGCCACTCCTATGGCAGGCCTTGACAATCCTGAAGGCAGAGTGCTCGTAATCCAGTGCGCAGTTTAGTATATGCCTGAGGACACGTGACAATTCAGCTGATAGTAGTCAGTGTGATTAATGTGAGCGTCTGCCATTTTCAGTTAGTTGCAGTCTTCATTATCGAGAGGAAAGGGAACAGCGCGTGGGCGCTTCAGTGAGAGGCATTGAAGCAAAATGAAATAGGAGATTTAGCCAAGCTCCTTGATCCAAAGGTTTAAACAGCATGTGTCACGGTAAGCGCGCAGCAGAGTATTGCTATTACTGAGATCATAAACAGGCCCCAAGGAAGTATAGAAAGTGAGGAATTAGTTTGTATTATTGTAAACTTGATTTTAGATATGCGAGGTGATCGACTAAGTGTGAACAGTGTCGGTATTAATACACGAGTTACAGAACAGATGTTTTCGTAAAGTTTGAATAATTGTGGAATATGGTTGCGGTGAGTTTGTTCACTGAACTATAAGCATTATTATGGAACTGATAATGATACATTTTTTTGTATCTTAGAAACCCCTGAAGAAGGGATTATTCCCGAAATGCATTGGGTGATTTTAATAAAAGCGTGACATGTGGAAACAGTTATTCTCCTGCGTTTTTATGATCAGCAAGGAAAAGCGAATGAGTATAATGGTTTAAAGAAAATGAAAGAGAAAAAAGGAGGAATATTATTGGACAAAATAGTGGAAGAAAAGAAGAGTTGATTATGGATTTAATTCATTGGATTCATTCTACTAGGCTGTGCAGCTTAATGGGAATCGGAATGTGGTTACCTCGTGTTCTTACTAATTTGCAGCGCAAGTGGGCAGAGCGCGGAGTGAGCGAGCACGCCGACAAAGTTGAAATAGTGGAGTACACCAAAAATGGAATAAACAGTATAAAGAAAAAGAGTACAACGGTGTGCATCTCAACACCATGTATGTGTCACTGTTCTGTGAGACGGCCATACCATATACTCTTAAGTGCATTATAACCTCACGGTAAATGCTCACTTTGGGATGGCTGCGTCAAAACATGTTGTGTTTGGTGTCAAACGCTTTGGAATAGTACCCCCCGCCAGTTCTGGCGGGGGGGTAGCATTCCACCCTTCTAGAAGGAGAGACATGTTTACACTGGCTAAACCCGGTAGGACTTTCCCGAGCCCTGGCATCACAAAATGGATGCCTCTGCCACAGACACGGGTCTGGCCTCCTGCTGCTGACCAAAGCTCCGGCAGGGGAGGCCTGGACAATAGGTTTCCTGTCGAGGGGAGGTGTCCCCACCTCCCCAGACAGGCTGATGTGTATTGGAAAAACAAAAGGAAATGATTGACGGAGTGTTGAACATTGCAAGCACTCACCCCCAGTCAACTGATCTGGGTTTAATCCATCACCGTTCTTTAGCCCACTCTGCCACCCCAGTTCAGACATGGCCATATGCAAATCAGTCTGACCCTGTGCCTCATGGGAACAGTCCAGCCCGAACTGCCAAGCCATGTCTTCCCTGGACCGGAAACAAGCTTCCTAGGACCGGTTTCTGGCATTTCAGCCGTCTTCAGCCAGGCTTGCTTGAATCCAATGGCAAAGTGAGCAAGGGACTCACATCTGAGCATACCCTGCCAACTGATGGCGAACAAAGCTATATTTCCAGACTGCCCCGAGGCTACCCTGAGTCCAAAGCAAAGCTGAGACCCGTGGCTATCGTGGGTGACGTGGAACCGTGACCCCTGGACACTGTGAAGTTTTGCAGCAACACTATCTTTCTGGTTGTCCTTGAAGTTGTGCTTTGGGCTCTGAGTAGCCCCAGCCTTGAGCACCTCCTGCACCGAAGATTGTTGGCCTCCACTCCATGAGTGACCCGTGGGCCAGCTCCAAGTGCGACCGCTCGAAGCTCCTTTGCGATCACTAGCCCGTTGGCTAGCAGGTCCCCGCGAAGGCGACTCCTTTTCTGATTGGGCTTACCTGGTTGCTCCAGACGTGCTCCGACTTACCCTCACTGGGTGAGTCTCCCCGACCTTGCTGGTCTGCACCGCAGTCCTCTCTCTGAATTCCAGTGACTTGCCTTTGCCAAGGCTTGTTGGCTCCATTCTGGTCGCTGACAGACTTCATGGGACAGCTCGAATCCGGCACGTGGACTTCATCGATGCCTCCTGGACCTTGTGGCTGAAGAGTCAAGACACCCATCAACTCACCTGAAGCACCCGACATCTGTGGCCATTGGTCCATCCTGCCCTCGGTCACTGGCTAATGACCCAGACTCTCTCCCCTCTGCTTTCAGGTTCCTTACATCCTAGATCCAGGCTTGGATCTCTTCGGACACTTCTCCTCTTCCCGGAAGCAGCAGTTCTTTGCGGGCTTCCATTGAAATCGACAACGCGACCCGACACCAAAAGACACCTATGCACCCGGCTTCCCTGGGTGAGGTAACTCGAGTATTCCGGTGCTCTCGTGGGTGTTAGCCCTAGAACTTCTTAAGTCCAAAAGGGTTTGGTCCAGACTCGATTAGAAGTGTCCCTAATCTTTAAATTTCCAACCGCGACATTGCCCATAGAAGATAATAGGAACCCGCGGCTGTGTTTTCACACAGCATACAGTCCCCGTGGGTCCCCTGTGTCACTACCTTGGGTGGTTACTTGGGGTCCCAGCGATTCTAGAGGCAATAGGCCTAGTGCCTGTTCCAGTCGTGGTTTTTATACCACTTTTATGGTATATGGTTTGGTACGCCCCTAGGGCCCAAACGTGTATTTGTGCTTTTACTTATGATTGCTATCTTGTAACTTAAGTACTCCGAACTCCAGTCTCATAAAGAGACTAGAGGGGTGTGTGTTAACCTAAATACATATATTTTAAATATATACCTGGTGTGGTTGTCCTTTCATTTGATCATTCAAGAGATTATAGACTGGTAAAACAAGCTGCTTTACATTCCTGCACGACTTAGCCTGAAGGCTTGTCTCCATAGCTACCACTAGGATAGCTTTCATATAAGGTTGTCTTTAACCATTCATCATAAGGAGTTGTTTGGACTGATACAAGGTGCCCACTAGAACTAGTGGACAGCATATATCAGGCCACCTTCTCACATTGGTGTGCAGCGTGTGGGATTCCAGCTTGCTATTGTTTTACCAGATAATCTCAATTGAATTGATCAGCTGAAAACCACTAAAGGTACCTGAGGTACATATAATATTAAGTTTAGCTACAGTAAGTTCTACTGAACTTAGAGTTGTGTGTTAAGGGATAGCACACCCTTTCTACAACTCAAGAGAGTTTAGTAGGCCACACTAGTGTAGGTAGTGCAATACCCCACACCACATTAGTAATGTCCAACCAGCCAGGAACCAGTGGGTCCCTACCAGGAACCAGTGAGCTCCTTCCCTATAAATATGAGGATCTCTCCTTTGCTCAGCTTAGGGCCTTATGTACCATTAGGAAGCTGAAGACAGGCAAACATCCATCCACCCAGCATCTCATAAAGATACTGAAACTGGATGATATCACAGGACCTAGTGGGCCTGATGATGTAGACAGTGTGGGTGGGGCAGCACCTGGGGGTGGGTCCAGGGTTGGAAACTCCCCTGACCCTATCTCTAATGCTGACCAGACTGGTGACAATGACCAGACTCTGGTGAACACAGACCACCAGGATGAGGAGGATGACAATAATGCCACTTCCTTTATTCCTCCTGGTAGGCCTTACAACAGGGCTAGAAAGGATAGATCTCTGTCAAGGGGATCTATCCAGTCTAACTCCTCTATAGGAACCTCTGTTTCTTCTCACAGAGGGAGGGAAACCTCCCAGGAGAGGGAGACTGCTGAAGTATGAGCAAGACAAGTTCAACCTCAGAAAGCAGCAGATGGCCTTAGATAGGGAAGCCCTGGATCTCTAAAGAGCTAGTAAAAAGGAGGGACTAGAGTCCCTTGGTGGCAGCAATTTCCCTAGAGATAGGGAGAGGACTTATGACCATAGAAACCTAAGTAAGATTGTCCCTCCCTACCAGAGTGGGGATGACATCCACAAATGGATAACTGCCTTGGAGAGGGCCTGTAAAGTACAGAAGGTCCCTCAAGGTCAGTGGGTAGCAATCTTATGGCTCTCCTTTGCAGACAAAGGTAGAGACAAGCTCATCACTGTGAGAGAAGAGTATGCTGATGACTACAAAGTCTTGAAAAGTGCTCTAATAGATGGGTTTGGCCTAACCACTGAACAATACAAGTTCAAGTTCAGAGACACCCAAAAGGGCCAAAATCAGGACTGGGTTGACTTTGTTGACTGTGCTGCTAAGGCTCTGGAAGATTGGTTATTGGGCAGTAAAGTGTGTGACTTCAAAGGATTGTACAATCTGATAATGAGGGAGCAGATTCTTAATAACTGTCAAAATCAGCTGTTGCCTGGTAGACTCTGATCTGACATCGCCCCAAGAATTGGGAAAGAAGGCAGACAAATGGGTCAGAACCAGGGTGAGGCAGAAAGTACAGAACCAAGGTGGTGACCTTAAGAAGCAAGATTCCAAAAACTCTGATAAGGGTGGGGACAAGGGTAAAGACCAGAAGTCTTAACAAGGGCCCCAAAAATCTTCTTCGGGTGGGGATTCACAGGCTAACAAAGGGAAAGGCCAAAAGAAACCTTGGTGCAAAATCTGTAAACTAACAGAAAACTCACTGGACTAGTGACTGCACCAAGGTCAAAGAAAATACTCCAGCCCACACCAATGCCCCTAAGGCACCTGCCCCCCCTAGTGCAGTTACAATTGGTGGTGGGAATACACAGAATAAGGGTGTAGTGGGGTTGACTCTGGGTTCTGAGATGGACTCTGGCCTAGTCAGAGTACCAACTCAGGCTGTGCTTGTCAGTGATGGGGGCATGGATATGTCCCCCTTTGTGAACCACAGTAACCTGGGCAAATACAGACAGCAGCCTTTAATTAATGGAGTAGAAGCATGGGCATTCAGGGACACAGGAGCAAGTGTCCCAATGGTGACAAAAGATCTTGTGGATCCTGGGCAGATTATACTTGGTAAAATGTACTAAGTGACCAATGCTAGCAATGTCAGAACAGACCATTCTATGGCAGTTGTTAACTTCTCCTGGGGAGGGGTAACTGGCCTTAAGAAGGTTGTGGTAAGTGCAGACCTACCAGTACAGTGCTTGCTTGGCAATGATCTAGAAACTTCAGCTTGGGCTGAAGTGGAGCTCAGGACACATGCAGAAATGTTAGGGATCCCTCCACATGTCTTTGCTGTGACCAGGTCACAGGCAAAAATGTCAAAAGCTGAACAGGCCCTGGATTCTGGAATAATGGACCAGGTGCCTCACAGGAGGAGGAGCAGTAGGGTTAAGGCAGAGCCTTCCCACCTGTCTCAGGATACTGATCAGTCTCCTCGGGGAGATGATCTTGAGCCTGAAGAAGGAACTGTCCCAGAGGAGCTTGAACCTGACCAGGTTGAGTTCTTGGGGACAGGGGGCCCTTCCAGGTCTGATCTGAGCCAGGAGCAGAAAACCTGCCCCTCTCTTGAAACCCTCCGAAAGCACGCTGCTGATGAGGCTGCTGGGAATGCTAGTGGCACCCATAAAGTTTATTGGGATGATGGACTCCTATATTCAGAGAGTAGAGACCCCAAGCCTGTTGCATCCAGGAGGTTGATTAAACCTCTGAAGTGTATGGGTTTCCTATTGACACTAGCCCATGATATTCCCCTAGCAGGACACCTAGGCCAGAACAAGACTTGGGACAGAATTGTTCCTCACTTTCACTGGCCTCACATGTCTGAAGACACAAAGGAGTTTTATCACTCCTGTGTAACCTGCCAAGCCAGTGGCAAAGCAGATGGCACTACAAAGGCACCCCTGATACCACTACCTGTGGTGGGGGTGCCCTTTGAAAGGGTAGGGATTGACATTGTTGGTCCCATGGATCCCCAAACAGCATCTGGGCACAGATTTATACTGGTGGTGGTGGATCATGCCACCAGGTACCCAGAGGCAATTCCCCTCAGGACCACTACAGCACCTGTAGTGGCAAGAGCTCTCTTGAGTGTGTTCTCAAGAGTAGGCTTTCCTAAGGAGGTAGTATCTGACAGAGGTGCAAACCTTATGTCAAGTTACTTAACTGCTATGTGGAAGGAGTGTGGAGTGAATTACAAATTCACCACACCCTATCACCCACAATGCAATGGTTTAGTTGAGAGATTCAACAAAACCTTAAAGGGCATGATCAAAGGACTCCCAGAGAAGCTTAGGCGAAAATGGGACCTGCTCTTGCCCTGCCTTTTATTTGCATACAGGGAGGTGCCTCAAAAGGGGGTTGGCTACAGCCCATTTGAAATTTTGTTTGGTCACCCTGTCAGGGGTCCATTGTGTTTGGTGAAGGAAGGATGGGAGTTACCTCTCAAGCCCCCAAAGCAGGACATAGTGGACTATGTACTCGGTCTCCGCTCCAGGATGACTGAGTACATGAGAAAAAGGCAAACAAAAACCTTGAGGCTAGCCAGGAACTGCAAAAAGCCTGGCATGACCAAAAGGCTGTACTGACTGTTTACCAGCCAGGACAGAAAGTGTGGGCATTGGAGCCTGTGGCCCCAGCAGCTCTCAGGACAAGTGGAGTGGACCTCACACTATTGTTGAACACAAGGGAGAGGTTACTTATTTAGTGGACCTAGGAACTCCCAGGAGTCCCCATAGGGTTCTCCATGTCAACAGGCTGAAGCCATATGTGGACAGGGCTGACATGGACTTGCTCATGGCAACTGATGAGGGAGAGGAGGAAGAAAGTGACCCACTCCCTGACCTCCTCTCACAGAACCCTGATGTTGGGTCAGTTGATGGTGTAGCCTTTGCAGGCAGCCTCACTGCCCAGCAGCAAACTGATTGCAGGCAGGTTCTCAATCAGTTCAGACACATGTTCTCACTGACTCCAAGTCATACTACCTGGTGCACTCATGAAGTGGACACTGGGGGCAGTCTGCCTATTAAAAATAAGATTTATAGGCAACCTGACCATGTCAGGGACTGGATCAGGACAGAAGTCCAGAAAATGTTGGATTTGGGAGTTATTGAACCCTCAGATAGCCCTTGCGACCTCTGACCCTGCTTGCAGGTAGGTCGCCCCCCCACGCCACCACACAGCCGCCAGCTGCCTCATTGCTCCTCCCGCCACTGTCTCCCGCTCCCTCTCCCGCCGCTGCATCCCTGCAGCCCGCCCCCCTGACACCCATTGGCCACCCCGCTCCCGCATCCCAGCTGCTTCTCCCTCCCTTTCTACCTCTTATGGAGGCCGCGCGCAGTGGCCGCGCCAAAGGCAAGCCCGTCTGCGTCCGTCCGACAGAACCACCAAACCTCCAAGGATCGGACCCAAACACCTCCGCTGCATACTCCTCAACACCCGCTCCGCACGCAAACACGCTGTCTACAAGATCACCCGCAGGGATTGCGCCAACGGAATCGGAGGTGGAATAGCCATCGTCCACAAGTCCCACCTCAAGGTCGCCACCCACGCAGACGACACCCTTAACACCGCCGAACACCTGCACTTCCGCATCCACACTGACCCCACCACCACCCTCAGAGGAACACTCATCTACAGACCACCCGGACCCCGAGCACAATTCAGCGATTCCATCGCCGACCTTGCCAGCACCCACGCACTCGCCTCCACAGACTACATCCTCCTCGGGGACCTGAATTTCCATCTCAAGAATAACAATGATGCCAACTCCGCCAACCTGATCGACAACCTCACCAACCTCACCAACCTCGGCCTCAGACAACTCGTCACCACACCCACCCACGCCGCTGGCCACACACTGGACCCCATCTTCTCCACAGGCACCCACGTTGCCTTCAACCACACCACTGAACTCCACTGGACCGACCACCGCTGCATCCACTTCACCTTCAACAAGCCAACCACGCACCACCGCACCCAACAGCTGCCTCGCTGCTCTTGGAGCAAAGTCACCAAAGACCAGCTGCTCACCACCCTGGCCCAGAACCCACCCACCGACCCCACCAACCCAGACACCGCAGCCTGCAACCTCAGTCAGTGGATCGACGACTGCGCCAACACCCTCGCCCCGCACAAGAAACCCTCCAACAACCACGCCAGCAAGAGAGCCACCTGGTTCTCTGACGAGCTGCAGACCTCCAAACGCGCCTGCCGGAAACTGGAGAAGATATGGCTCCACGAACGCACTCTGGACAACCGTGCAGCCCACAAGGACGCCACCCGCAGACATCACCACCTCATCAGATTAGCCAAGAGAGCCTCCTTCAAAGACCGCCTGGATAACAACACACACGACAGCAAAGAGCTCTTCAGCATTGTAAAGGAACTCTCCAACCCCAGCGCCAATGCCAACGACATACCGCCCTCACAAGAACTGTGCAACTCACTGGCCATCTTCTTCCACCACAAGATCGCTGACATCCATGACAGCCTCAACACCATGACCATCCCGACTACGCCAGACCCCACCTCCCCTGTGGACACCAACAGCGCCAACCGCCTGACCTCCTGGTCCAACGTCAACGACGACGAGACACGCAAGGTCATGAACTCCATCCACTCTGGATCTCCGTCAGACCCGTGCCCACACCACGTATTCAACAAAGCAGACGCTGCCATCGCACCCCAACTACAGAAGGTCATCAACATCTCCTTCGAAACAGAGACTTTCCCGGGAAGCTGGAAACACGCCGAAATCAGCGCCCTCCTCAAGAAGCCCAAGGCGGACCCCAAGGACCTCAAGAACTTCCGGCCCATCTCCCTGCTACCGTTCCCGGCAAAGGTCATCAAGAAAATCATCAACATGCAACTGGCCCACCACCTGGAAGACAACAACTTCTTGGACCCGTCCCAGTCCGGGTTCAGACGAAACCACAGCACCGAGACAGCCCTCATGGCCGCCACAGACGACATCAGGCGCCAACTAGACAACGGCGAAGCATCAGCCCTCATCCTCCTGGACCTGTCAGCTGCCTTCGACACAGTCTGCCATCGCACTCTAAAGACACGCCTCCTAGAAGCCGGAATCCAAGAGAAGGCCCTTGACTGGACCACGTCCTTCCTCTCAGGCGGAACCCAGAGCGTCCGCCTCCCGCCCTTCCGATCCGAGGCCACCGACATCATCTGGGGAGTCCCCCAAGGCTCATCCCTCAGCCCGATGCTGTTCAACATCTACATGGCCCCCCTCGCACAAGTGGCCCGCCAACACGACCTCAACATCATCTTCTACGCCGACGACACCCAGCTTATCCTCTCACTCACCAAAGACCCGCACACTGCCAAAACCAACCTCCACGAGGGAATGAAGGCCGTCGCCGACTGGATGCAGAACAGCCGCCTGAAGCTAAACTCGGACAAGACGGAGGTACTCATCCTCGGACCCACCCCCTTAATCCGGGACGACTTGTGGTGGCCGGCCACACTGGGAGCAGTACCGACACCCACCGACCATGCACGCAACCTAGGATTCATCCTCGACTCCTCCCTCTCCATGTCTAAACAGGTCAACGCCGTCTCCTCCTCCTGCTACAATACCCTCCGCATGCTCTGCAGGATCTACAAGTGGATCCCAACCGAAACAAGAAGAACGGTGACACAGGCCCTCGTCAGCAGCAGACTGGACTACGGCAACGCACTCTACGCAGGAATCCCAGCCAAACACCTACGACGACTACAACACATCCAAAACGCCTCCGCCCGACTGATTGCCAACATCCCCCGCCGCAGCCACGTCACCCCCCACCTGAAAAACCTACACTGGCTCCCCGTCGACAAGAGGATCACCTTCAAGCTCCTCACCCACGTACACAAAGCACTCCACAACGCCGGACCAGCCTACCTGAACAGCAGACTCAACTTCTACACCCCGACTCACCAGCTCTGCTCCGCCAGCCTCGCCCTCACCGATGTCCCCCGCATCCAACGAACAACCACCGGCAGCAGATCCTTCTCCTACCTCGCCGCCAAGACCTGGAACACCCTCCCTACCCACCTACGACAGACCCAAGACCTGCTCACCTTCAGAAGACTCCTCAAGACCTGGCTCTTTGAGCAGTAGCGGCTCCCCCTCCACTCAGTGCCTTGAGACCCTCACGGGTGAGTAGCGCGCTATACAAGACCTCTGATTGATTGATTGATTGATTGATTGGGCTAGTCCAGTGGTCCTTGTACCAAAACCTCACACCAGTGGTAGAAAAAGAGAGATGAGGTTTTGTGTGGACTACAGGGGTGTCAATGCAGTCACTAGGACTGATGCCCATCCAATACCAAGGGCAGATGAGCTCATAGATACTTTGGCCTCAGACAAGTATCTCAGCACACTTGACTTGACAGCTGGCTACTGGCATATCAGACTAGCGGATGATGCAAAGCCAAAATAAAGCATTTTCAACCCCTAGTGGGCACTATCAATTTGTGGTAATGCCCTTTGGTCTAAAAAATGCACCCACCACTTTCCAAAGGTTGGTGAATACAGTTCTCACAGGCCTGGAAGCCTTTAGTGCAGCATATCTAGATGATATTGCTGTCTTTAGCTCCACCTGGGAGGATCACCTGGTCCACCTAAGGAATGTTTTGGAGGCCCTGCAAAAAGCGGGCCTAACTATCAAGGCTACTAAGTGCCAGATAGGGCAGAGTCAGGTTGTATACCTGGGTCACCTTATAGGTGGAGGCCAGGTTCAACCATTGCAGAGCAAGATCCAGACCATAATAGAATGGACTGCTCCAAGTACCCAGACTCAGGTGAGAGCCTTCTTAGGCCTGACTGGGTACTATAGGAGATTTGTCAAAGGGTATGGCTCAATAGTGACACCCTTGAATGACTTAACTTCTAAGAAAATGCCCAAAAAGGTTCAGTGGACAGCTAGCTGTCAAAAGGCATTTGATGACCTGAAGCAGGCCATGTGTCCTGCTCCCATTCTGCAGAGTCCTGACTACTCCAAGCAGTTCATTGTTCAAACTGATGCATCTGAATTGGGGGTGGGGCTGTACTGTCACAATTGAATGAAGAAGGTCAGGTTTAGCCAGTAGCTTTCATAAGCAGAAGGCTGACCCCTAGAGAGAAACGTTGATCAGCCATTGAGAGGGAGGCCTTTGCTGTGGTTTGGGCTCTGAAGAAGTTGAGGCCATACTTGTTTGGTACTCACTTCCTTGTTCAGACAGACCATAAGCCCCCCATATGGCTAAAACAAATGATGGGTGAAAACCCTAAACTGCTTAGGTGGTCCATTTCCCTACAGGGGATGGACTTTACAGTGGAACATAGACCTGGGAGTAAACATGCCACTGCAGATGGACTCTCTAGGTATTTCCACGTAGAACATGAAGACTCAACTGGGTGAGGTAACTCGAGTACTCCGGTGCTCTCGTGGGTGCTAGCCCTAGAACTTCTTAAGTCCAAAAGGGTTTGACCAGACTCGATTAGAAGAGTCTCTAATCTTTAAATTTCCAACCGCGACATTGCCCATATAAGATAATAGAAACCCGCAGTTGTGTTTTCACACTGCATACAGTCCCCGTGGGTCCCCTGTGACACTAACACTACCTTGGGTGGTTCCATGGGGTCCCAGCGATTCTAGAGGTAATAGGCCTAGTGCCTGTTCCAGTCATGGTTCTTATACCACTTGTTTGGTACATGGTTTGGTACGCCCCTAGGGCCCAAACGTGTATTTGTGCTTTTACTGATGATTGCTATCTTGTAACTTCAGTACTTCGAACTCCAGTCTCATAAAGAGACTAGAGGGGTGTGTGTTAACCTAAATACATATATTTTAATATATACCTGGTGTGGTTTCCTTTCATTTGTTCATTCAAGCGATTATAGACTGGTAAAACAAGCTGCTTTACATTCCTTCATTCGTAGCCTGAAGGCTGCTCTCCATAGCTACCACTAGGATAGCTTTCACATAAGGTTGTCTTTAACCATTCACCATAAGGGGTTGTTTGGACTGATACAAGGTGCCCAATAGAACTAGTGGACAGCATATATCAGGCCACCTTCTCACACCGAGGGAAATGCTGGGTGGTGGGAAATTTGTGCCAATTAAGGGATCAGACGAATTCCACACTGAAATGTGAGAAAACTGTGGATTTTAAGCAAAATTTTAATTCTGAGTAATAAAATGCTAGAGGATCCATGCAAGCCATACCGCCAGCCAAGAGCCATCCACCTACCACCAGCCAAGTGTCATCTACGCACACCACCAGGCAAGCACCATCCATGTCCATCACCACCCAAGCGACAGTCCACACACACTCCCAGCCAAGTGACAGTCCACACACACCATCAGACATGTGGCATCCACTCAAAACACTAGCCAAGTGACAGTCCTAGCACACTGCCAGCCAAGCACTAGTCCAAACACAGACCATCAGCCGAACTCCAGTTCACACACACACAGAAACTTTCGCTAGTGTCTAGTGGTTGTCTGCCCCCCACCCCACCCCCATTGGGAGCATAAGTGCCTAATATATTGGTGATCTGCCCAAAGCAGGGCAGAAGCAGGCAAAATGTGTTCACAAAAAAAGGGGAGCAACCCTTGCCTAAGGGGCCGCTCCCTGACATGCCAATAAACTTATATCCAGTGCCTAGAGTGCTTTTTACCCCCCGGGGCAGATCGGGCGCTTTTCCCCCATCTACCCCCTGGGGGGGGGGGGCAGAAAGACTGTAGCTATTTTTGGGGGGGGGGGCATTGGTATCGACCATTATGGGCAGCCCCCCACACATTTATGTAACAAAAATTGTTCCTGGTGTCTGTTGGGCTTTCTGCCTCTCCTGGGGACAGATCAGGAGTAATAACCCCCATCTGCCTTCTAGGGTGGTGGGGGCATTGACATGTCTAGGTATCTAGTGGGATTTCTGCCACCGGGGGGTAGATCCGATGCTCGTACCCCCATCAGCCTCCCAGCGGGAGCAGAAAGACTTCTGCTTTTATAGCTGTGGGTGGGGGCATGGGTCGGAGAGTGAACTTTTCGCTTTTCTCCGCATTTCTACTGTGTCTCATCAAATGAGCAGTTCAAGATCATGGTGGCATATGCGGATTGTGAAGAACCGTGGCATCCTCACACTAAGCAATCCACCCGGGGTCACAATGAAATCAGGGCATCAACCATAATTGGTATATCACAGTGCACATCCTCTCTGCCTCCAATGGCAAAAGTTAAAATATTTTGGTGAATCAGACACCTGGCATGGGCTGCTCCTTCCTCTGCAAGCAGAGGTAAAAAAAGAGTAAATTCAGTGCCTTAGTATAAGCTCAGTTTGGGGAATCTGTGCAGCGATCAATCATTTGTTATGCAACCAGAACTGCCGGTGTGTTAACTATGCAGTTGTTAGCATTTAGAGAGCATAATTGTGGATCACCCACAGAGCGGAGGGAAGGTAGTAGAGATAGGAGTGGGGGGGCATTATCCCATTAATCCTGAGCCCTAAAGGGCCAGGCAGGCCACCTCCCCTTAATAGGACTGACTGGTGATCGTTGAACTACAGGGTACCACCAATGCCGGCACTGCCTTCCAGCATTAAAATGGATTCTGCTGTCTCTGCAACCTTATGGGCCCAGTCCTTTTTCTGTTGCTATGAGGAACTACTGGTCATCATGGTAAGCTGGATGTGTTTTCAAAGTCCCCAAGACAAGGCGCGTCCATCGCTGGTCCTTGCAATGTACTTCACTAGGGCCATAACGCCATTCTCTGTCGCACTGCCTCATGTGCCCCAGGGCACCTCGCTCTCCCACAGCCGGCCTTCATTCCTGCACCAAAGATGAGATGAGCCATCCATCACAGGCTGGGATCTGCTGACCAGGTAGGGTGATTTCAAATGATAGATTGCCCTATCACTCTTATTGTCGGGAAGGTAAAACGGCCATCACAGGCATGCTTCACAAAGGCACCACCGTTTTCTTCTGCGGCAGGGTCCAACACCCCTCTTTTTTTTGTAAAACTATTTTGGTGATATTTTGCACATTTACATAGGTCACATGGCAATATCCTTTGCGTTCGATTGCATTTTATACATTCTTTCTTACAGTGAATAAATTGATGGTAAGGTAAGAAAGACAGTACATCTCGTGTGTAGGATGTAGGTCTATATGCTTATCTGAGGTAGTGTTGCATGTTCTAATGTGGCGCCAGAGTGTACGTTCTTCCTCTGAGTTGTAGTCTGTAAACTACCAGTGTAGTTACTTAACCATTAACTATGGTTCAAACTGGGGTCGGGTAGAGGGGATTGGGTTGCGTCCAGGCAGGTGCATTTTAAGAGGTGGCTGTTATGCTGTTGGTACGATGGAATTAGGTGTGGGGGGGGGTGCACGAGTCTCTTCGGGAGCATTCGGATTTCCCGATGTCTGTGTTGATCCCCGGGGGTTCAATGATGGCTGGGGGTTCGGGGGCTGGGCCTAGTAGGTGAGTTTCTGGTCGATTGTGCTGCTGGGGTCTGTGGTGCCGAGGGTGGCTGGCTGTGTGCTGTCCGCAGTCTGAATTATTGTAGGAGCAGAGCTCATTCTGTTGAACTGTGGTGCTTACGTAACCCCCCTCACTTCTTTGTGTCTAATCGCTTCCTCCTCTGCTGTTCCCCATTTGTTTACCGCTCCCACCCAGTCTGCCAGTGGGGGCCCTGTCGGGGCCCACCAGTGTATAGCTATTCCTCTTTTTGTCAACAACATAGCTGGTGATGCAAATCGTGTTTGGACATTATAGTGTTTCCGTCTCTGGAACACTCCCAGAGCGCTGGCATCCCATACATTCATGTCTGTTAAGCCTGTGACGTCCCGCAATGTCTCGTGTATTGAGCTCCAGTACGGTTGTAGTGTAGGGCAGCTCCAGACATATGTTGGAATGCTGCGTTGGGAGCCTGACATCCGGGACATGAAACTGCATGTCTCGGTAGAAGCAGTGGAGGTGTGCCGGTGTTCGATATAGGTGGTGCAAAATATAGAACTGCATGTTTTTGAAGCGTGTGTTTTGGGATACTTTCTTAGGATATTCTACTGCGCGCTCCCACTCTTTGTTGTGTAGTGGTCCCCCTATTTCCTCTTCCCATGTCTTTCATAATGAGCCTAGTGGTTTGCCCGTGAGTTCTCGTATGGCTTTGTACAGCCAGGTTACCAGATGCCGGCCTGCACCCATATGTAGGATAGTATGTAGTACCAGTTGTGTTGCGGGTTCCCCTTCAGTCAGGTCCCAGTGCACGTGGCTACTGGGAATGATTTGTTTATGGAGCAGGAACTGCCCTGGGGGAAGGCCACCGCTGTCCTCCTGTAGTTGGTCGAACGGACTTAACTGTCCGTCCTCAAATAAGGATTCCATCTCTAGAAGTGAGTGGTTGATCCAGGCCTGTAGCATCTGTGCTGTGTAATATCCCTCAATCCTGGGCAGTCCAATCAGGGGCAACAATGGGGAGTAGATAGGTATACCTGAGGACATGCGACGTATCTTTTGTATGCGTGTGCGGGCTATTGATACTTGCAGTGGGTATGTCGGCTTTTGGTGCCTGGTAGCAATAGTCCGCGAATTGCTGGTAGTGGTATAGGTCCGGTCTCTGTAATGGTTTTGCCGAGGTAGCTATCTGCTGTCCAGTTGGAGAGCAACTGAAGTTGTGCGGCTAGGAAGTATGCCTCAAAGATGGGTCCCCCAGCCGCCATGATCGGTCGGAAGTTGCAATTTTTGCCCGGGCAACCCTGTGTGGGCAAGTGCCCCAAACAAGGGCACTAATTAGCGAGTCTAGTTCCTGGAAAAAGGAATTGGGGAATAACTGTCAGGATAGTTAAGTGTTATAACAATCGGGGTACTGTTATTATTTTAGCCAGAGCCAGTCTTCCAATTGGAGCCAGGGGGAGGGTCTTCCAGAAACCTACCGTCACCCATATCCTTGCCAATGCCTTGCGATGATTGCCCTCATATAAGTCTGTGGGGGGATGGTATAGTTTGACTCCTGAGTATCAGGGCGTGCACGCTCCAAGTGAGATCCCAGCCGCCCATGTTGATCATCTGTGGGGTAATATCTGTGTTAAGTGGATAAATCACGGATTTGGCCCAACTGTCCCTAAGTCCCGATGCCTCTGCAAATTCCGTGAGCGTGATCCAAATCGGGGTCAGGTCTGCCGTGATATCTTGCACATACAATAGGAGATCATCTGCATATAGCGATACACTATGGGTGGTACTGGCTATAGGAATGCCCCAGGCCTCCCCCTCTTGGCGAAGACAAATGTACCGCCATGGCAAACAGCAAGGGGGAGAGGTGACATCCTTGTCTTGTGCCCCTTTCCACCTGGAAGGGGGCTGAAATGTATTGTTCCATGCGCACTCTAGGCGTGAGTTTAGTATATACTAGTTGTGTGTATGGTAATAGGTTAGGGCCTATTCATGCCCGGCGGATCACTGCAAAAAGGTATGGTCATGTGAGCGTATTGAAGGCCTTCTCCAAGTCCAAGATCAAGCAGGCGGCTCTGGGATGTGTGGTGCTTGCTCTGTCCTGGACATGGAATAGTCGACGTATGTTTTGTGATGTATTTCTGACTGGGACGAATCTGCATTGGTCTGGGTGAATCAGTGGCGGGAGAATTTGGGCATATCGGTCTGCTAATATTTTCCCAAGAATTTTGCAGTCCGCTGTCAGCAGCGTTATGGGTCGATTTGAGGCCAGTAGTCTCAGGTCGCAATTCGGCTTTGGAAATGACACCAGGAGAAATTCCCTGAGTGAACCTGGGAGTTCACCTCTCTCTAGAGCATCTCCATTCATGTCTGCTAAGCGTGGAACCAGTAGTGAGGAGAATGTACTGTGGTATTCTATTGGTAGGCTGTCCATTCCAGGAGTTTTGTTACACGCCATGGCTTGGATTGCGTCAGATATGTCTGTGGACGAGACCGTTGTGTCTAAGGAAGATTTGCTCAATATTTATATTTGGGGTATGGTTAGTGGGTCTAGAAACCGTTCCACTGCTCTGTGGCTAGTCTGCATTGGGCTCTTGTATATGCCTGTGTAGTAGTCATAGAAGAGTTGCAGTATTTCTGCTTGTTAGTGGAAAGGATTCCCAGTACGACCTAATATTTCTGCTATTGGCATTATTTCTGCATCCTGCTGGACCAGCCAGGCAAGTAGTGCCCCGGATCGGTCTCCCTCCCTGTGTGTCTTCGCTGCGTATGGTTTGAAATTGCATGTACGGAAGTCCAGTAGAGCTGCTGCCTATGCTGTGTTTGGCCACTGCTACCTGGGTCGGGGATGCTGCGTATGCTGCTTTGGTTATGGCCTCTAGGTTAGTTTCTGTTTCTATTAGTGCGTGTTCCAGGGTTCTCCTAACTCCCACGATCTGCCTAATGCAGGTTCCCCTAGAAACTACCTTGAATGCGTCCCACTCCAACAGCCTAGTCGATGCTGTGCCAGTGTTTGTTGTGAAGCAGTCCCTTAGGCTGTTCCCTTGATCTTGTCTGCACACGTGGTCTGTCAGACACTCTCATGGTAGTCATCAGATGGGTACCGGGGGGGAGGAGGTTGCCACCTGAGGGTTAGGATGTGTGCATCATGATCATAGAGAGTCCGACCCAGATAGTCTGACTGTTGGATCGCGGGAACTATTGTTGGAGCACAGGAAGCGATCTAGTCTTACCCGTAGATTGTGAGGAATAGAGTGAAAGGAGTAGAGTTTGGTGGTTGGATGGCAATTTCACCATGAGTCCACAAGTGCCCAGTGAGATACGCATGACCGACAGTGTTCCGTCTGTTTGTGGACTAGGGAAGATGGGCCGGGGGGAGGAATCTATCTAGGGTGAGATCCAGTACACATTTGTACTTGCCCCTAAAATCCATGGTATTAACGTGTGTTGGGCTAGGACTCCTGAAAGCTGGTCCCAGACTTGTCTGCTCCGTGTTTGGGGTGTATATGCTGCCAAGAAGTCCCGGGTGACCTTCCTGGAGCCCCTCTAGGAGTGCGTATCTACCTTCTTTGTTTACTGTTCCTGAAAAGGGGTTCCAGTCGGAGCCAGATCATGCCTCCGTTCGCATAAGCTGAGTATGTCGTAGCACAGAGGGTGCCCTGCCATAGTCTGCGCTGGTGCTCCAGCTCACGCGCTGTGAGGTGATTTTCTTGTAGCATAGCTATCTGCGCATGTTGCCGCTTAATGTAGGAGTAGTTGCATGCCTCTGACGTTTAGTGTGATGAGACTAATATCTGTGTCTGTGGTCATGTTGGGGTGTCTGTGAGATCTAAAGTGAGGCATCCGGGGCTGTGTGGAACCTGGCTTGCCCCCCCCCCTAAAGTCAGCTATTGCCGTGTGATCGTGCTGCCCACCTGTAATGTGCATCTGGTAGTGGAGATGGGGATCACATAAGGGAAGGAGTACATAAAAACTGGAAAGAGACTTACAGATCTACCACACCTGGTGGTACTTCCAAACTGGACATTATGTGAGTACTCTAGTGTGTTGTTGTGGGGGGGTTGGGGTCCAGGATGCCCGGGGTGTGTGACGGGTGTGGCCCGGCTTAGCTAATGGGCAGAAATGAGTGGCCGGTTGATCCCCAGATGTTCTAGTGTTGTGCCATCAGGCACATACTAGTTGTGGAAATGTTATGGATTTGTCTAGCGGTGAGTTTGTAACTAGGTCAATGGTCCTGCATAGGGATACAAAGGTGTAAACATTGGGACCATCCGAGCAGTTGCTGAAGTCTTTTAGATGAGTGTGCATCTGCAGGATCACCAGTGGTGGGGTCATTGAGTCCCCCCAGGAAGTATTGGTATTGCTCAAGTCCTTTTCTGATGTGAAGATGGAAGATGTGTGGGCCTCTTTCCCCTTCCAAGCTCCCTGCCGTTGGGCCCAGTTCCGCCGCCACCTGCAGCGCTCTGCGATTATTTTTCCGAGATCTGGGGGACCTCCGAACAATGTCCCGGATCGTGTTCCTGGTTGTTTTGGGGGTTTCCTTTTTTGCTGCTTTCGCCCTGGGGTTCTCGTGCGTCTTGTGGAGTCTCTCGGGTTCCCTGGCCTTGTAAGCGTTGTTCCACCCAGTTATATGCTTCCTTTGGGTCTGTTAAGAGATAGTGCGGCTTCTGTGAATAATTTGAAGTCGAGCCGGGAAGCGAAGGGAGTATTGAACTGCTTTTTGTCGGAGAAGGCGTTTGACCCCCAAGAATGAGGTACATAGTCTCTGAACCGCTCGGGAGTAATCAGGAATAGCTTGACGTGTTTGTCCTCCACACAGATGGGTCAATTCTGCCTGGCTGCTCTCAGCACTGTGTCGGTAGTGAAGGAGCGTCAACAGTAGTGTTCTAGGTGGGGACCCTGGGGGCGGTTGCCGCAACGAGACACGGTGCACCCTTTCCACCAAGAAGAAGGAGGTCAGCTCCGATGTGGAGGTGAATGATTTGAGCCATGTCTCTACATAATCTATGGGGTCTGACCACTCCATTCCCTCCGGTAGGTTCAGCACTCAAATATTACTTCTTCACGTGCGCCCCTCAAAATCGTCTGTTTTTTCTTCTAGCAGTTGGACCCGGGTTTGGAGGGCTTTCAAACTTTCTTGTTGTGACTTGAAATGAGGTTCGAGAGTTGAGAGCTAGTCGGCTAGTTTACAGTGGTCATCTCTAAGTAGATTGAGGACCGTGGCCAGGGCTCTGAACCTGTCCTCCATAGTGACTCTGGAGTGCTCTATGGCAGCTAGCACCTGATCCAGCTTAACTGAAATTGATGCCGCTGTTGCTGGTCCTCCATCAACATGGGGACCTCTGGCTGCTGGGGAGGCATGCCTTGTATGGGCCGGTGTTTGTGGTCCCCCATTGGATCTCAGTCTCCCCATGTTTGGACTATCAGGTGGGCCGGGGTGGGGGAAGTTCACTTTCCAGCTGGTGCAAGTACTTTGATGGAGTGGAGGCGCTTCTGCTCCTGAGTAGCGCTCTGTGATTTGTGGGTTGGACACCACTTTGTGTGTGCGTCTGTCTGACTATATGGGTGACCTTCATATGAACTGTCGCTCTCTTTTTGGTGCAATGGTTTTTCTGCCTCTTCTCTTCTCTTGACTGACTTGGGCCCGGTGTGTTTGTCCTTATTGGGTGCTGGGTATAGTGCTAGGTGTATTACAGGACCGGTTTTCGCTTGTTCTGCGGTGGCGGGGGGGGGGCAGTTCGCTTGTCCCAAGGGCGGGTTCCCGCTTGGTTGGTGGATTTGTGTGCATTTGGTCTGCTTCCACATTTGTAGCTGGTCCAATCTGTTTTGATAGGTTCAACAGGAATTGAGCTGCAGCATTCTCCACAAATTGAAGGCATTGAATCAGGTATTCCGGTAGGCCTAGGTTTAGTATGTTGAGAAGTAATCACTGCATCAGTAGGGACCTTTTGGGTGTTTTTACGCACAATCTTAAAGATTTTCTTTGAACTTTTGAGCAGCGATAAAATATTCTACTACCTACATGTCACTGAAAAATGAGATCTTTGTCAATCTTTATGCCAAAAGATTTCCTTGCAAGCATGGGAGCGGGGGCATGGTAATGAGCTCCAAGGGTCAACAGATGTCAGTCCAGATCGAAGGGGATGTTTTTAAAAAAAACTTTTTCATGTGATAATTATTTATTGGGTTTTTAGAAAGCATAGTACCTTTTGGAAACCATACAAATATATGCAGCAAACCAAGTAAGACTGTTATATAGGGTCTAACATAGGGAGTAAAAGACATGTACAAAAAAGAAAGAGAAAATAGATTAAAAGAATAGTATAATAGCAATCAAATTCCAGTCCCCATCAAAAACATAACCATTTCCCACTAATCCCCTCCATACAGGTCGCACATGTTCCATAGGATAATGAAATTCTCCCTCCCAAAAAGACATATCGATGATGAGAAAAGAAACAACTCCATAATCGGAAAACAACAAGTAACCGGTCGATATGACTCACAGAGTCATCCATTGCCATGTTTCATCTGAATAGAGTTTCAATCAGGAACTATTATACATAGGGTCTCTAGTTAGCAGAGGTTTGCAGCCTGTCCAAGCAGGAACCACCACTCTAGTCAGGGTAAGTAAGATACACAGCCTACATTAACCTGTGCTTGCCCTCTGGTAGCTTGACACAGAGTAGTCAGGCTTAACTTAAGAGGCAATGTGCAAAGTATTTGCGCAAAACTTAAATTACAGTAACTCAATGAAAACACCACAAAAAAAATAAAGAATATTCATCTGATTAAAACAAGACTAGAACCACAGAAATTCAATAAGTAGAGGTCGAGATATGAATTTGTAAATATTAAATGCGAAAACAGTGCTTAGAAGCAACTAGCGGTCTAAAGGTTACTTGAGGTCGCTAGGGACCGGTGCAGATTCAAAGTTCAGGCCAACCACTATGGAGGGCAGGCCGACTATAGGACCTAGACAGGTTGGGCTAAAAAAATACCTTGGATAGATCCCGTCCCTGTCCTCAGCGGGACAGAGGTCTGCAGGCAGCAGGGCAGTTCATCAAAACAGAGAAGCAGTTCCTCAGTCCAAGCAGAGTGGCAATCCCTAGAGCACAGCAGTCTTTACTCCAGCAGAGTTCTTCCCACGTCTAGTAGGCTACTGATTTGGTAAGGTCTTTGCCCTGGTACTTATGCCCAAAAGGGGCTTTAATGTAGGGGGTGACTTCAAAGCAACTCTATGAAGTGTACAAGGATCCCTATCAACCCAGTCTCGTCTGCCAGGCTATTTGTGGAGGGTAATCAATCCTTTGTGTGGGGACAGGACACAGGCTAGTGTGAGCTCCCCTCTCCCCCTTCCTGCCCAGGAAGAGGATCAGAAAGCAGATGAATGCAGATGAGTCCTCTATCACACCAAGCCCTTCATGTGTTTGTGGGCGTCTAGAATGAATGCACAAAGCGTAGTTGTCACCCGGCCCAGATGTGTTTTGGAGACAGTCTGCAGGAACAGAGAGCAAAGTTAAGAGCAGAGAAATGTCCACTTTCTAAAAGCGGCATTTCTAAAATGGTAATGGCAAACCCATCTTTACCACTAAAGAGGATTTATCACTACCATTCCAAAGATATAAAACATGATGTAGCTATTCTTTTCTGATCAGGAATTACAGCTTAAAAGTGTTTTAAGGAATTCCCATCGCTAGCCTATGAGAGGGGAAGGGCCCCACAGCAGTGAACAATTAATTTAGCTGTTTGTCACTACCAGGGTATGTTTAACTTAAAAGTACATGCCCTGCCTTTTCATTCCAAAGCGCCCTGCCCACAGGGCTACCTAGGGTCTACCTTAAGGGTGAACTATGTGTAGTAAAAGGAGAGTTTAAGGCTTTGCAAGTGGTTCTAAATGCCAAATCGACGTGGCAGTAAACTGCAGTGAATGACCTGAGAAAGGTTTGAAAGGCTACTTCTGTGGGTGGCACAATCAGTGCTGCATCCCACTAGTAGAATTTGAAGTACATGCTTTGGGTATATGTTATACCACTTTACAAGGGACTTACCAGAACCACAAATATGCCAACAGGTAGACACAAATGTCATCATGTTTAGGGGAGAAGCACATGCACTTTAGCACTGGTTAGCAGTGGTAAAGTGCCCAGAGTCATATGGCAACAAAAAGAGTTCAGCAAAAAGAGAAGGAGGAAGACAAAACATTTGGGGCGATCCTCCAAACAGGGCCATTTTCCAACAGTAACTCTTCATCCAACCAGGTACCTGGGTTAAACAGGATCTAAATGCCTCTTGTAGTTCATAATTTACATTCTTAAAGGACAGCATGAGCTGGGTGTCACCTGTATATGTTATCCCCTTCAAGCCGAAGGGCTATATGATTTCCGCCTGTGACATAAGGTAGGCATTGAATCGCGTGGGCCTGTTGAATGTGTACACATATTGTAGTTTAGATTTCGTAGGTATACCTGCTAATGTGTCAGTCAGCAATTGAGGTGCTAGTGCATTTTGTGAAAACATTATTTGTTACCCAATTACAATGTTGACTTTCTTGGGTAGGCGTGGTTACGGAAATAAGTTAGCAGTTTGCAGGGCTTGGTCTCGCGTTTATTTTGGAGAAGTAATCGTCATCTACCAGTCGATTTGATTGATGTATATATCACTTTCCAAAGATGAATAGTGTTATTTTCTTATTTCTGTCTTCAAGGTGTTTTATCTTGTCCAGTCTTTGTCCACTTAGCCTTCGTACGATTGGCCCATTCATTCCACCATGTTTATACTTTTCAAAAATCCTACCAAGGCGTATGATATTGACGCATTTGCATCCTAGAAGTGGCGCAGTGAATTTCACTTGTGTCAGAACGCCCCCCCTGCATACATTATACCTGGCGCAGGTATAATGTGGCGCAGGGGTTTACAAAGTGACGCATCTACCTAGATGCGTCACTTTGTAAATATGAAGCAACATAGTGCATTTTTTTATGCCGCTGGTGCATCACAAAAAGTGACACACCGGTGGCGCAAAAGTGACGCGAGGGCTCTTAAATAAGCCTCATTCTTTTTTGCACTAAGCAGGGGAAATGTGGGGACATGAAAGCCACAAACTCAGCACAACAGTAAACAATAATCCCTTTAGATTATATTGATATGGCCCTTTCGTCTGATATTAATTGAAAGCAGCAGAAAAGAGAACATATAGGTGATACATTTTTTACAGCGCTGCTCACCATAAAATCATCTTTCACGTGGTTAGTACACTCATGAGAACATTTTAAATTTTGGGATGCATATGAATACGTTATTCTCTTGAATATGGCTAGTTTATCATTGGCTTGTAAAATTTGAAATAATGTCCGTAGTTCTTCTTCAGATCGCATCATAAATCAAAGTTCTCTGTAGTCAATCACATTGCACCATTTTGTTGTTATTGGTATGTCTGTGACTCTATGGTGAAATACCTTCCACCCTACAGCTGAATAAACACAATCTATGCGTCTTCAAAGGTCAATTCAATAACGCTTGCCTTGCAGCTCAAACATACGTGACTACTGCTGGAAACCCCTCAATTGATTGTCATTAGTGAGGCGGTGACATGGAAACCTTTTACAGATTTTTAATTCAAAGAGAGATTAGAAAACGATCTGCACCTCTGGCTAGGGAAACTAGCTGCTTGAGAGCAGGTATAAAAGCCATACAGTTGACAGCCTTCGCTGATTACAGGGCAGCCTGTCATTCCTCAGAACAACCTCATCAAAAAGAATTAGACATTTAGTGAGAACACCTTTGAGGTGAGCTGTGCTGAGTGATGTAAATGCTTCTCTTCTGAACTGTCATTAGTGAGACTGCTGCCTGAAATACAATAAGTTTATTTAGAATAAATAATTAGCGGTATTTGCTTGAAAAACACCTCATGATTTTGGGCCTGAGAAATGTATAAACAACTGATTTTAGATAAACCGCTTAGCCATAGACTAGCATTCGCAAATCCAAAAGGTCTGGCCTAGGGTCTCTTATTTGTATGGTCTCACATGTGCAAACAAATTAAGGGGCTCATTAGGATGGCGGGTGGAGGCACATCCACGGTGCTGGCGGTGGCGGAAAACGTCCTTTTCCGCACTCCAGCGGCAGTCCCCGCATCTGCCATATTACGATGGTCAAACATAGCCCATTTTCCGTCCGCTGCGGAGTTACGTGAACCGCCAGAAATTTCCGCCCGCGACTGAGGGAGCCAATAGAGACACACCGCCATGCGGAATGACGTCCTGTCTGCCGTACAAATCACGATGCCGCAAACAGCCCATCACACCACAATGGAGAATCCACCCACCCGGAGACGATGAAAGCACTATAGACTCCTGGTCCCCTCTACGCTGTCCTGACTGCTATGGATCCAGCTCTTCAAGCCTTTCCTCTGCTGTACCTCATCCACTACCAGCAAATAATACACCGTCGTGGACAACGGCACAGGTACACAAATACACAACTCCGCATACAACCACAACACACAACTCCTATGCTGACATACGGTTCCAGTCCACATCAGACACTCTGGTGGGGACAGGAACATATCCCCCAGTGTACCCACACATGTCCTACCTGTTAGAAACTCACACCTCCGCATCCGGGTCACCCATCAACCGCGAAATCACTGCAATGTCCCAGGAAAGTCACCACAGCGGTAAAGACACAGGAAAACCTGCACACAATATAGTAGGTAGGGCCGGCGCCAGGCATAGGCAGTCTGGCCAGATTCACAGGGCTCTACCTTCACCTTACCCACAGTGCACTTCCCACACCCATTTGGGCACATGCTGTGTGCCCCTTCTGTGCCCCCCTGCACAATTTATCAGCCAGGTGTAGCCACACCTCGCACCTCACACATCAAAGGACAAGGGAGATGGACAACTCTCCTCCTCACACCTACCTTCCACTCATGTGAATCAAAATTAGTATAATTACAAAATGACGACTCAGACTGCATATGAACATTCACTGAACTGTTCCCACTGCCTGTCAAGTCACTCAGAAACACCCCACACTGACACCAAGCCACATACACCATACCATAGGTCAGCAGCAATGGAGGACAATAAATGGGCCAGCCTAAAGTGAAGTGGACAGTGCTGGAAAACCATGGAGCATCCACATAGCATGTGTACATCACATGCAAGAGAAGGAAAATATCACACCACCCTTGGGCCATCAAATCCGACATGGGTGGCACAGTGGTTGAAATTAACCAAAGTGACTTTTGTGCAACAACTCAGGGATACATCAAGGCAAGCAATGCATAAACACAGGAATGATAGGAAGTGTCTGAAGTCATACAGTGACCAGCCACACATCTGTGTCAATTTACTTGACATGTGTATGTCATCAGCACAACACTCATGGCTCATTGTCACACTCCCTGATTGTCAAACACAAGTAGGACCTTCACACATACCCCTCCTCTACCCACCTCACACCTGCAACACTCAAAACCTGTGAGAAACACACATAATGGTGCAAATGATGTCCTGTGAGTTAACTGACAACCAATCACCCACCCTCTGGTGCATCCACAAATATCAGACTCATACTCTGCGATGCCTGAACCAATGCTGACACAAAAATAATAGCCAAACACAAAGCTCACAAACAACATCCGCAGAAGTAGAACAAGCCCAGACATGTGCAGCCAAACAGTGGAAAGGCAATATGACCCTAGACAGAACACGAATACACTACATTGTCACTCTGGACCAATCCACAGACAACATACCCTAACACAAACAAGAATTGCATCATCAAAAGCCAATCATGAACACTAACTGGGATCAAGGGGACAAATCATCTAACACAGACATACACATCACATCAGTCATCAAGTGAACATGGTGTCATAGTGTACCACAGGCATGCACATGCACAATCCTGACAAGTGACAGGTCAAAAATAGGAGGACAAACCACCATTGTGCACTCAAAACAAGCTCATGAACAAGAATCCACCTTGCTGCATGTGACAGACACAAAAGTAATGCACACTACACACGCAACAGACATCTGAATGTATCACAATGCACAAACTACTCACACACAATGTCATGCAAACAGAACATCACACACAAATAGCATCTGTCAGTAGAATGAGCCAACACAGGCCAAACACTGCATGAATTTACAACAAAAACACAACAGATGCACATACCAATCCATCACATAGCAAACTCAGCTGGACATCAGGAGGATGCACACAGGCAAGTACAAGGCTACATACACTGACAGCACTGCATGCACACCAAGCAGTGTGTGCACACCAACCACACCATGAACTCCCAAAACACAAATCATCACAGCACACAGATAACATCACACTCAGGAAGGGTAGCAGTACCACACCAAACAAACATACAGCTTACCCATCACCCACAGATGCACAACTCAGGGAAACCCAGATGCAAACAACATGACTAGAGGACTGTGTTGCTCAAACATATGCACTGTACATGAGCAACCATGACTGCAAAATAGTACAATAAAATAACACATAACTAATTGTGAAACTGTCCTGAGTGGCACATTGGCCCTGTACACAGATCAGCCTTCCACAGTATAGTGTCACACTATGAAGTGGTGGGGAGTATCACACACTGGCAAACCATGGAGTGGAAGACATGAGATTGAAGTGGTGTGTACTTCAGTAGTGGACAGGTGAGGAGTGTACAGTACACAAACACATAGAGGAGTTACTTACAATGTGTAGGCATCAGAAGCACATATAGAAGATGGCATGACTCCACATACCGCATACCATACTGGAGCCCAAAATGGGTCAAGTGACAGCAATGCATGAGAAAACTCACAAATAATGTTAGTGTGGCTGAGCAGGTCTGCACAATGAGCACACACAGTAACAAGACACATGGCTGATCAACAAAACACAACACAGACTTGGCAGTCACACACTCTGCATACTCACAATTGGCAGCAACAAGTAGGTGTCCCCCAGGAGTTGAAGGACACCCCAACACACTGCACAGTGCCTAACCTACAACTCCTACATGTGCCCACATTCTGAAGCACATGGCTGACAATTGAAACAAACAGGCACTCATTACCTAGATCTTACATGTGTGCAGTTGGCATTGCAGGGGCACACACACATCAACACTACTGACAATGACAGCCCATTCACACTGTATGACTGCTCAAGTTCACATATTCAAATGTACCCATGCGACTAGGAAGACAGGCCTACACAAGATGACCACACATCAACACTGTCTTTATTACATAAGACTCAGATAGCCATCAAGAAGTACAAAACAGCAAGGCCATTGGCCAGACCAAATTCAAAGTATGTACATGTGTGCATGAGAAACTGCACAGGGAATGGGCATCCAAAGTGACAAACGGCAAGGCCATTGGCCAGTCCATAGTTCCGGTGTGCATGAGAAAGTGCACAGGGAATGGGCAACCAAAGTGACAAACAGCAAGGCCATTTGCCAGTCCATAGTCCGGTGTGCACATGTGTGCATGAGAAAGTGCGCAGGGAATGGGCATCCAAAGTGACAAACAGCAAGGCCATTGGCCAGAACAAATTCAAAGTATATACATGTGTGCATGAGAAAGTGCACAGGGAATGGGCATCCAAAGTGACAAACAGCAAGGCCATTGGCCTGGCCATAGTTGTGGTGTGCACATGTGTGCATGAGAAACTGCACAGGAAATGGGTAACACCTTACACTGCCATGGGAATCACCACAGCTCCAGGGATAAAAATGGACAGTTCAGGCACCGCTGTGGGAGAGATGGGTTTGGGAGGGGGTCTTTGCCTCAGACTTGGCTGCCAGTTGAACGGGGAGGTGCAGGTTGTTGGGGCCAGTTGGAGGACTGGACCTGGGAGAGAGAGGATCAGCTGAGGTAGAGGTATCAGTGGCTGTGGGAGCCTGAGGGCTGCATGGACTGGGTGGCATGGTGGCACAGGGAGGCGGAGAAATGCTGCAGTGAGACACAGTGTGTGAGGGTGAATGTGGAGGACTGGGTCTCCACTTCTTGGGGAGCCGATAGGCAAGAATTGTCTTGGCAGGAGTGGGAAGTGGGGTGAACACAACAGCCTCACTCTCCACCAAAGGTGTATCAGGTGCAGGTGGATCTCCCTTTGGTGATTTGCTGGATCTGGTGGTACGCTTGGGGTGGCCTTGCCTTTTCCCCTCCATCCCCTGTTTTCCAGGTAAACCCCCCACTTTGCTCTCCTGTCCCAGCTTCACAGGGGGCGGGAATTGAGGTTGTGGGTGAATCTGCCTTAGAGAGCTGTTTGTGCTGACTCCTTGCAGGCGCCATCTTCACAGCAGACAGGGCTACTGTTTGTTTGTCTTTGGGAGCAGGCGTGTGGATGGGAGTGGCCTTGGATGGGGGTGATTTGGATGAATGTGAGCTTGAGGCCTGCTTTTTGGCCTGATGCCCCTGAGTGTCACGTGAAGGGCTTTTGCCTTTGCGCTCCTGTGTGCCTGTTTTGTGTTTTGGGGATGGTGTCTGTGCTCTGGTCCGCTTGGTGTGCTGATGTTGTGTGCTGCGTGTTGAGTACTTGGCACCTGAGGCTGTGGTGTGTGGGCACTCTCGTCAGGTGGTGCCACTGGCAGGGTGGTTGCTGAAGGGACTGGAGCTGGACTGGGAGCCTGTGACAGCTGAATGGTTGTCGTCACTGTGGAAGACAAAGACTGGACAGTTCTGTATAGCCCACCAACGTCAAAATGAATGCCCTCCATGAAGGCAACTACCTGTGCCAGCTTCTTGTCATGATCCTGGAAGGCTTTCAGGAGAGTAGTCTGACGCACATAAAAAGTCCACTACCTCCACAATGAGGGCAGCAGGGGAGACAGGGACAGGGGCAGCGGTGTCTGGGAGGAAGGACACTTTACCCTTCCTAGGGCTGCGGGCACGGCCAGCACTAGTGGTAGTAGCCGGGAGGGTGGGCACTGGATGATGTGTGGTGGAAACAGAGGCAGATTTTGAACTCCCTGTGCCTGCCAACATCGAGGAGTCACCGCTGGTGTCAGATAATGTTGAGATTGGTGTTTCTGGGCGTGATTCTTACAGGGCACTCCCGTCCCCTTCCGAGGCGCTGGTCACATCAGTGTCAGTGAGCTCATGTGTAGCAGTCGTGCCAGAAGCTTCACCACTGGTGTCCGTCCCCTGTCCTTCCGTGCACTCTGTAGATGCTGCACTAGACAGAGACGTAGGTTCAGTATAGTGCCATACTCAAAAACATAATATGCAAGCAAAGCACAAAGCTAGATTATGATACCCCCATGTTGCCCACCACCCTGTGCAGTCTGCATGTGCAACTTTAATGCAAAACTCTGAAGATGCATGGAAACATGCATAGTTGACATAAATGACCCATATGACATTGACACAGCCAAATAGCTGGCCCGTGCCTCCTTGTAACCTAACATACTGATCTCTGTAAGCATACCTAAGTGCCTGTAGGTGAGATAGGCATACATCTCAGCATGTTGCCTCAGTCAGTTATGGAGTCACTTTAAGGGAACAACACAGATACTGACTCCAAAATGTCCTTTTGCAATGGCCATGAGCTACTGATATCCACCATGTTGTGCTCTGAAGCACAACGACCGTTGCACATTGGTGTCAGATGTGTAGTTTCCACAATTTCCAGGTCAGGCACTGCACACATCTATGAAAGCACACAAAGAAGATGCACACTGCTGTTCACTGTCTGCTGATGTCTATGACACCCATCATGCAGCAGATGTCATAAGGCCACATCTCATCTTTCAGTGTCAAGGGCCATACCCATGCGACTAGGAAGACAGGCCTACACAAGATGACCACACATCAACACTGTCTTTATTACATAAGACTCATATAGCCATCAAGAAGTACAAAACAGTAAGGCCATTGGCCAGAACAAATTCAAAGTATGTACATGTGTGCATGAGAAACTGCACAGGGAATGGGCATCCAAAGGGCAAACGGCAAGTCCATTAGCCAGTCCATAGTTCCGGTGTGCATGAGAAAGTGCACAGGGAATGGGCAACCAAAGTGACAAACAGCAAGGCCATTTGCCAGTCCATATTGGTGTCAGATTTGTGTCAGATGTGTGGTTTCCACAATTTCCAAGTCAGGCACTGCACACATCTATGAAAGCACACTAAGATGATGCACACTGCTGTTCACTGCCTGGTGATGTCTATGACACGCATCATGCAGCAGATGTCATAAGACCACATCTCATCTTTCAGTGTCAAGGGCCATACCCAAGTGACTAGGAAGACAGGCCTACACAAGATGACCACACATCAACACTGTCTTTATTACATAAGACTCAGATAGCCATCAAGAAGTACAAAACAGCAAGGCCATTGGCCAGAACAAATTCAAAGTATGTACATGTGTGAATGAGAAACTGCACAGGGAATGGGCATCCAAAGTGACAAACGGCAAGGCCATTTGCCAGTCCATAGTCCGTGTTTTGGTATGCTCAAACGCCTTAAGAAGGTCTTGCCATTGCTTCCCAAAAATGCCAAGGAAATGGTAACACGGGCACTTATTTTGTCCAGGCTGGATTATGCCAATGCTTTGTATCTTGGACTTCCGGCCTACCAATTGAAAAGGTTACAGATTGTACAGAACGCAATGGCTAGAACTCTATTGGGCTTGCCAGTCAGATCTAGCGCCAGCCAGAACCTTCGAACACTACATTGGCTCCCGGTTGAACAGCGAGTTCGGTTTAAGGCCTTGGTTTTGGTACATGGTGCTCTTTATCAGACTGGGCCTCACTACCTCAGAAGGCGCTTTTCGTTTTATGAGCCTTCTCGGCAGCTTCGCTCGAGGGGTCAATGCCTCGCGGTGGTCCCTAGGTTCCGTCTGATGAGGCTAGGTGGCTGCTCTTTCTCAGTGAAAGCGGCCAGGGATTGGAACACCTTGCCCTTTGAGTTACGGAATATGGATAACCTTAGGCTATTTAAAAAACAATTAAAAACATTACTCTTCCATTAATTGCCTTTGGGGCATGAGTTCTTAGGTGGTATCTAAGCGTCCCTTCCTCTCTTGCTATTTGGCTCTCGCGCCGGGACACTTTTTTAGTATCTGTGTGCGTTACAAAATGAGGTTAACATAACATAACATAACATTGTATTAAAAACATGAGAAAGTACATGTAGCGAAAATGCATGGCAGCTGCACTCAACACAGAGGCCACTTAGAAGCCATTGCATCACACTGAAAACATCACAGAGCTCCGCACTGGCTTAGGGTTGAGATACATGCAGTCACTCACACCAAAAGTCACCCATCGCAGAATACTCACCCCCAACTTGCTGCTGATCGGCCCTCAAACGTCCATCCAGCTCTGGCTGTGTCACTGCCAAGATGTGGGCCATTAGTAGTGTCATGCTCCGGTGCACCAACCTTCCAGTCCGAGGGAGAATCCCCAGCGTGATCTCTGCTACGTTTTTGCTCAGCCGGCAGATGTCATCCCACCTCTTGTGACAGTGTGTGTGCCATCAGTTGGAGACACCCAGAGCCCGCACCCTGCGTGCAATGGCCTTCCATACAACCTTACGCTGGTGGACTTTAAGCTGCAGACATGGGAGACAAGAAGAGGACGTTTCAGTGACACTGTGTTATGTAGCACTGTGTGTCAGTACAAGAGCATGAAAAAACATAGCACACCGATACAGAAATGTTGAGCAGAGGCCATACAGCATGACACGTAGTACATTTGCATCAAATAATCTGTTAGAATGGTATGCATGTATGATGATGGACACAGTACATGGCCATCTCATACACATGCAGAGTGCCAGCACAGAAACCATTGTGAAGAAGGCCCTCATCTGTGATGCAGTATGTGAGTGAGCATGACATACAATGCATTTGAAATGATGTGTCGGGGCAGACTCACTGTGTCCAATACTACACACCCCTCAATGCCTTTGGCCATTGAATGGCTACCTGTGTCAGGGAGTTCACATTTAGGGACATGAGCTGACATTCTCACACTCTTCTCACAAGGTGTAGGCCTGTCTTGAGCAATTTTCAGGCCTAAGATAGCTCATTGAGAAATAGGGGGGTGGACAACACATATGTTTCATTCAGTCCATTTACTGATGGGTCCTTGCAAAATTGGGCAGCTTCTGTGCAGGCCAATGTGACTCACACCGAGGTAAAACATTGGCCGTCTGAAAATTCACATACACGTACAACATGAGAGGGCAAACAGTGCCTACACATGCGACACAGAACACATAATGAAAACAATGGACGGATGATATCTCCCAATTACATTTTTCTGATGTGTCATAGGTGAATTACCACCAAGAGTTTTACACTCATACATTTTAATCTTGCGCATAATCCACAGATATCCATGGGGGCAATATGAAAACTGTACACACATTCTTCAGTACCCTCTGTACGAAAAACATTTGTAATGTCACAAATGAGCATGTGAAAACCTCATGGACTCTGACTTCACATGGCACAAGCAATGTTTTTCCTAACTTCGACAGCCCAAACCAGAGGTGTAACTGTATGGCTGCAAATACACTGCATGTCCCTCCCATCCTTAAATGCAGCCATGGATCTGTGGAGATAAGGCTACACACCCCATTGACATGAAGTCAGCATGCTAGGCAGTGTATCACACTTTCATTACCCAGTCTCAGACCTACGTTTGTATTTTTATTGCTGCAGAAGGGCTGTAGAAATGTCCATGTTTCCATCCTCCTCAAATACTCAAGTGCAATATTTACTAGGCCATGTATGGAGCATGGTATGCGAAAAATGAGGATGAATCCACATTAACTTGCACTCACAGGCACATACTACTGCAGAGCAACATCATGTGAGCACTCTTTACACTCTCAAACTTTCACTCTGAAACACTTACCAGTGCATCTGGAGCACCATATAGCCTCCCATACAGTGAAAGCACCTCGTCCACTAGGACCTCCAGCTCCTCTGTGGTGAAGGGATGGGCCCTGATGTTCTCAGTTCTCGCCATCACTCGATCCAGGAGACAGGAACAGCAGCAGTTGGGGATGAAGAATGGCAGACAGCAGTGTCTGGATGCAGTGGAAATGTGTGGCTCTCTCACAGACATACATAGCCCCCTGGGGTTGTTTCAGTGGTACTCAGTTGCTACAATTGGTGTTCCAGGTCAGCTTTTTTCAAATTTAACCAATGACCGGTACCACGGTGGCAGTGCACGCCTACCGTGATTTTCAAATGTGTATTTCACTACCGCGATCGCGGTTCCCATTGACAGGAGGGGCATGGCATTGGCTGGTTCACACCACGGGGGCGGCAGGCAGTCGCTACCGCAATGGTGCATCTTTTAATTGTACCCAATGACTGGGCCCGCGGTGGCAAAGCACACCTACCGCGGGTTTCAAATGTGTATTTCACTACCGCGATCACAGTTCCCTTCGGCTGGAGGGGCATGGGCATTGGTGGTGTCACACCGCGGGGGCCAGGCGGTCGCTACCACAATTTATTTATTTATTTTTAAAGTTTTGTATAGCACGGACATGACCCAAGCGGGTATCAGAGCGCTTTACATACAGGTTGCAGGAGACACAGGATAATAGCTGTAAGCGAAAAGAAAGAGAAACAGTATACCACAGGAACAAGAAAAGCAAAATACAGCAGGATCAGAATGACCAAGTGGCGGTAACAAATGTCAGTGAGTAGCTAGAATGGCTAAACAGGTTCTGAGGCTGTAGGAGAAAAGCTTCTAGTTCAGTTCAGTGTTCATTAGGAGGGCTTTAACTTCCTTTCCGAAGGCAAATGTTGAGGGAATCAGTCTTATTTCCGCTGGTAAGGAGTTCCAGATTCTCGGGGCAATGCCAGAGAATGTGCTCTTGTATGTTTTCAGTTTTTTTAATTTCTTTGGCTTAAGGAGCAGTGTGTTGGTACGCCTTGAAGGCCAGTTGCAGCCGGAGAGTTCGAGCTTGTTTTTCAGGTAGAGTGGGGTATTGAAGTGTAGGGCTCTGTGGGTCATACAAGCAATTCTTAACTGGATCCTTGCCTCAAAAGGGAGCCAGTTGAGCGATTTCAGGTCTGGAGAGAGGTGGTTGGTTTTCTTGGAGTCAGTGATGAGTCTGGTTGCCGCATTAGGTGAAGCTCTAAGGGGGCTAAACTGAGTTTTGGCAGTCCATATAGAGTAGCACTGCTGTATTCTAGTCTTGAGATGACTAGAGCTTGCACCGCTGATTTGAAGTCATCGTGGGGAAGGTAGAGTATGAGTTTTATTAGGATGCTCAGTTGGAAGTTCGCTCCTTTGGTAGATGCTTTGATGTGGTCTTGCATGTTAAGGTTCTTGTCTAATACCACTCCCAGAGATTTCATGGAATCAATTATGAGTGGTGTGCAGTTGAGAGCGGTGAGGTTACTAAGATATTTGGTGGTTGAGATGAGGAGGAATTCCGTTTTGAGAGCGTTTAGTTTGAAGTGGTTGGTGGCTAGCCAATTTAAGATTTTGTGCAAGGTTCCGTTAAGAGATTTGATGTCTTTGGAGGAGGATAATTTCATGTACAAATGGGTGTCATCCGCATACATTTGATATTGAATTTTGGATGTTTTGAGGATTACAGTCAATGGTTCAATGAAAAGGTTAAAGAGTGTGGGTGAGAGTGAGGATCCTTGGGGGACACCCAGAGTGCAATGACTGGCGTTGGATAGCTCTTGGTTGGATTTGACTCTTTGCATTCTGTTGTTGAGAAAGGAAGCAAACCATTTGAAGACCGTGCATGACAGCCCCATCCTACATTCCAAGAGGTTAAGTAGATTGTCATGTTTGACAGTGTCAAAAGCAGATGAGAGATCAAGTAGTATTAGTAGACAGGTTTAATTTTGGTCCAGAAGAGTGAGAGCGTCATCCACTATATGTGTGATGGCCATTAAAGTGCTGTGGCCAGTGCGGAAACCTGATTGGAAAAGGTCGAGAAGTTGGAATTGATCAATGTGTTTTCACAGTTGTTTGTGTACACATTTCTCCAGGAGTTTAGCAAGTGATTGGTCGGTAGTTATTCAGATCATCAGTGTCCGCCGTGGGTTTTTTAAGAATGGGGAGCACAAGGACAGCCTTCAGGCAGTCAGGGATCTCACCTTGAAGAAGAGAGGCGTGGATGATCTTGGACCAAAGCGGGACTACTGATCCTATCATTTCTTTGAAGAAGTTTGGGGGAAGGGGGTCATTGAAGTGATTAGATGGTTTCAGGGTCGTGAGAATGTTGAGGATGGCAGTGTTACTGAGGGGGTGATTTGATTCCAGGAGGCATTGTTTTTGGGGGAGAGACTGGGAGGCGTGTGAGGGGGCGTGAGTAAAGAGGAGTAAGGGGAGGGTGCGAGATCGATTAGCACAGACTTTAGATCTGATTCGATCTTCCTCGCCTTACTGAGGAAGAAGTCAGCAACAGCATCACAGTTAAGTTGAGAGCAGGAGCCATGTGGAAATTGGATAGAGGTGGCATTGGATTGTGACTTAATCAGCTCAAAAAGCCTTTTCGGGTGATATTTGGCTTTGTCCAGTTGGGCTTTGAAGAAGGTTTCTTTTGCTGTTCTGATGAGTTTGTTGTTTCTACTTCTTTTTAGTCTTAGCGTTTCTAGAAGAGCCGTGGATGGAGAGGATCTCCAGGCTCGTTCCGCTAATCTCATACTACGCCTGTCCACATTAAGGCTGTCATTGAACCATGGTTTGGGGTCTTTGAAGGGAATTCTTTTTAGTTGGAGGGGGGCAGTTGCATTCAGGGCAGACATCATAGTATTATTATAGTGCTCAGTGAGGTCGTGCACATCAGTCATGTTAGTAGGCGGCGGTAGGGAGATATTGCAGTGAGATAAGAGCTCATTGACGTTTGTATTATGGAGCGATCTTTTCCAGTGTTTTTGTTTTATAGGTTGTGATCTATTGGAGTTCCAGCTTCCAAGGATATGGAAGTTGATAAAGTGATGGTCCGAACAGATATAGGGGAGAATAGAATCGAGGTAAATGGAGTTGGGGTTAGAGATGATTAGGTCAAGGGTCGAGCCTAGGTTGTGGGTGGGACTGTCACAAAATTGAGTCAAGGAGGGATCAGTTAGGAAGTTTTTAAGAGTGTTAACCACTGGGTTGTGTGGGTCATTCCAATGGAGATTGAAATCACCAAGGAAGATCTGGGGACAGTGCAGTCGAAGGTTGGAGGAGATGAACGCCATAGTTTGTTAAATGAGAGGGAGGTTGTCTCCTGGTGGGTGGTAGATCTATGTGTGATAGTGATGTCTATGCATAGGTATTCACAGGATGAGAGAATAGCTGCAGGGGGCTGTTTTGCTGAGAGAGAGAGTTGTGGTAGATACAAGCTATGCGATTGTGCATCTTTCAAATGTAACCAATGACCAGTACCGCAGTGGCGGTGCACGCTTACCACGGTTTTCAAATGTGTATTTCACTACCACAATGATGGTTCCCATTGGTTGAAGGGGCATGGGCACTGGCGATGTCACACCACGGGGGCCAGGTCGCAATGGTGCACCTTTCAATTGTACCCAATGACCGGGCCTGCGGTGGCGCAGCACGCCTTCCGCAGGTTTCAAATGTGAATTTCACTACCGCGATTGTGGTTCCTATTGGCTGAAGGAGCATGGGCATGGGCATTGGCGGGTGTCACACCGTGGGGCCCAGGTGGTCGCTACTGTGAATTGGCATTTTTCAATTAGTGCCAATGACCGTGATTGCAATGGCAGTGCACGCTTACGGCACCTATGGACACATCTTGCTGTAGCAATGGCAAAGCTCAGTACTCATCATTGAATATTAGACACTTACAGTGAATTATGCCACCAGATTGCTAAATACAATGCTAGTGTGACATTTAACTCATTGATGACTACACATGCCATGTCAGTGCACAGGATGAAATGCATTGGCATGTACTCCCTCACATGTCACTTATGATGTTTGTCTGCATGTACACAGATCTGTTGTGTAATGGACTCTCAAATTTGTAAACATGTCAATGTGTGAGATGGCTAATCAACCCACAGTAATGATGGACTGACTACGCAATGTGCCTATTTCACTGTGTAGATTGCTGAACTCATGTTGATAGTTTATCTTTATACACACACTGTGCTCATTGTGTTGTTAATGTGTGCCTTGGCTGACTCACGCAAGGAGGTGTGGCAGGTACAGCAGCTACGAGAAAGCCAGCAGTGTTGCTGTTTCAGACATGTGCTGTGTTAACTACTCTCAGGGCTGGTGACACAAAATGTCGGAACTTACCATTTTACATTCACATAGTCTGAATCTGTTTTGGGGTACTCAGAATGTACATACTGAACACTTGTACAACTACTTTAAATCAAGGTGTCTCTGCATGTGACTTGTGCTGTTGTTTCAGGCCAGTCATTGTTTGCGTTGTGTCAGTCAAGACGTCAGATGTTGGACACATCTCATAGGGGATTTGAATTGACATGTGTCCCCTTTTATTTTATGTAGGAGGCAACCAAATGTGCATCGTCCATTCACTTTGCTGGCGGACATGGAGGATGAGGACATCATACGTAAATTCCGTTTGGATCAACCTACCCTTCAAGACTTATGTGGTCAGTTGGAGCTCCATCTGAGGCCTCGCAGAACCTATCTGAGTGCTTTGACTCCAACATGTAAGGGGATGGCGGCCCTGCATTTCTCCACTTCATAACATGGTGTGGAGGTACCTACATATGACTTGTCCATGGTGTGACATGTCAATAGATACCATGTTCCACGTACAGATTGTGTGATTACAAGGACATGTCGTCATCTAATGACTTTCGGCACATCAACTGTATGTTTTTATTTTTTTTGTTTTTTTTCTTATTTTATTAATTAAATCAGCATCGATGATAACAGACTTACAATCAAGGGAAGAAAAGAAACAATTGTCGTTCAATAAAGAGTGAGCAGAGACAAAAAAAATAAAGCAGTCAAACCCAATTCATTACTGGGGCCCATAATGCAAACCCAAATTCGTTTCTTCGTATACCTTTATGATTATATAGAGCAATTTCCAAATTATACAGGGATAGCAGTTTGGCTTTCCATATAGAAAAAGACGGTGCATCCGAACTGAGCCATTGAGATGTAATACACCAACGGATAATGGCCATACATAGAAACAAAAAACCTTTCTCCGGGGTTGAACGCTTTCTGCTATTAGCCCCAAAATCATACCCAAATAGCACTAATTGGGGTGTAATATCGACAGAGACTCCTAAACCTGAGTTCAGAAAACATTGTTTTTCTTTAAGAAAGGGGGCTAATACAGGACATTCAAATATCATGTGCACCAAGTCAGAAGCCCTCTGAGTGCATCTGGGACATAAATCCCCCCGATTTGTTCCCCATTTAGCTATCTTCGCTGGGGAATAATATAAATCAAAGATAGCCATATAACATTGGCTTTTAAAGCTACCTGAGAATATAACAACATCAATAAGGTTCAAAACTAATTGTAAATCAACACCTACTATCCCCAGCCGCCTGTCCCAGCGTTGCTCAAAATGAGCAAGATCGTCCTGTTGGGTTGCAATTATAATTTTAGACAGTTGAGAAATCTTACATCTCCCTTTTATACATTCCAAGATTGGATTCTTTTCCAAACAGATCTGCCCTCTTGAGACTAATTTATCTAAAAAACTTCGGATTTGGAGATGTTTAAAAAAGTCAGTACGTTGCAGCCCGTACTTCTCTTGAAGTTCAGAAAAGGACATCAAATGATTGTTTAAAAAAAGGTCCCCAATAACTCTAATCCCCTGAGTGTTCCATCTCCGCATGGTTGTATCACAAAAAATTGTAGGAAGTTTCCCTATTGTTCCTAGGGGCATGTATCGATTATATTCCTTTGAGGTAAAAAGTTTAAGCACTTTTGACCAAACTGCAGCCGCAGCCCCCAAAGTCTTAAAACAAGTTCTTTTGTAGTAGCTGGACTCAAAAAATTTAGAAAATAAGTATTTGGCTTCTGGCCCTATAATAAGCTCATATATGGTTGGTGAAGAAGCAGGGTCAAGATATGCCTGAGTACCAAAAAATAAAATCCCCATGTGTTGGAGCATCGCCGCCCAATAATAATACTGAAACTGAGGGATGCTCAGTCCCCCCCTTGCCCTAGGTAAAGTAAGTTTCTTAAAAGCTCTCCTTGACCTCTTATACCCCCATATAAAGCGAGAACACATTCTTTCTATTTTTGTAAAATATAAGTTCGGTACAAGAAGAGGAATTGAGCGAAGTAAATAAAGAAATCTCGGAAAAACCACCATCTTAATGACATTGCACCTGCCATAAATAGATAGGTGTAAATAATCCAAATTTTCCAACATTCTATTGGATGAGATTAGAATTGGATCCAAATTAAGGCTAACAATGGTTTGTACCTTCGAAGCAATTTTAACACCCAAGTATACAGCCTCTGAGACAGTGTTAACACCAGGAAGAGGACCAGTACCGGTAAAGAGAACTTGCGTCTTGTGTAGATTCAGTTTGTAGCCGGATACAGATCCAAATTCCGTAGTCAGAATTTCAATACGTCTCATCGATTTGGCGACATCCGTTGTAATAACCGCCACATCGTCAGCGTAGGCTAACACTTTAATAGGTTGAGACATAGGTTTAGCTGGTATAATCTCAAAATCCTGCTCAATTTTAGCCAATAGGGGTTCAATGTAGAGAGCAAAAAGGAGAGGTGAACAGGGGCATCCCTGCCGGGTGCCCCTGTGTATCTTAAACTCCACAGAGTACTTCCCAGATATACGAATTGAGGCTGCAGGACTGGTATAGAGAGCTTGTACAGCTTTAATAAAGGGTAATGGGAATCCTTTCCAATGCAGAACTGCCCATAAAAATTCCCAGGAAACCCTGTTGAATGCCTTCTCGGCATCCAACAGGGCTACCCCTATTGGGACTTCTGACACCTGAGACCAATCCAAAAGGGAAATTACTCGACGGACATGGTCTATAGTATCTCTACCTGCTACAAAACCGTGCTGACGATGAGAGACTAATGGTGCGATAACCCTTCCCAATCTTCTAGCAAGGAGTTTAGAAAAAATCTTGTTATCTGCGTTAATTAGTGTGATGGGGCGGTATGAAGCAGGTTCAAGCGCATCCTTCCCTTTCTTTTTAAAAACTATAATAGTTGTTTTGGACCATGAGTCAGGTACTATACCACTGAATGCAAGCTGGAATAAAGTAATTAATCGGTCCCGTAGGACAGACTGAAACAGTATATAAAATTCCAAAGGGATCGAATCTGGCCCCATTGCTTTGCCCCAAGGTAGAGATAACATTGCCAATTTAATTTCCTCCCAAGTTATGGGAGCAGCGAGAATATCCTTCTGAGCCAGATCTAAACCTAAGGAGGAGATATCCCCCAGATACTCCCCTGGATCAGCAGTTTCCTCGTTCACATATAGCTTTTGATAAAAAAATTTAAATACCTCGCGAACATCAGACTCCGAATCTTGTAAAAGCCCGTCTATGTCTTTAATTTTATCGATCTTTGTTTGTGTCTGTTTTTGCCGTAATCTATTTGCCAAGACCTTTCCCACCTGCTCCCCATATTCAAAGCATTCCCTTCTAAACGTTTGATATTGCGCGGCCATTTCATCAGCATAATGCTGAAAAATTAGAGACCTCAGTTTAATTAGATTGTTTTGTACTACAGAGACATCCAACCGATCTTTAATCTTCTGAGCTAACTCACACTCCAATAAACTTATCTCTAGGGTAGATTGTTCGAATCTATGTCTAAGAGTTTTACGCTTACGTATTGCAAATCTTAGGGTTTCCCCCCTTATACCGGCCTTAACAGTATCCCAAACAACTGTGTCTGGAGCTGAATTTTGGTTAGTTAAAAAAAATCCTGGGAGCCAAGATTTAATATGGTCCTGGTATTCCTTATCGGCTAAGAGCTTCCTATCGAAAGTCCAATTGGACCTTAAAAGTGACACAGCGGACATCTCAAATTTTAGCATAAGGGGATTGTGATCAGAGATTAGTCTCGGCAATATAGTAATAGTAGCTCTATCCAGGATAGAAGGTGTAGCCAGTATATAATCAAGCCGAAATAGTTTATTATGTGGAGCAGAGTAAAAAGTACTTCCCTGCTGTGCCTTATTAAATCTATTCCAAGTATCGTGAAGACCCTGCTTCATTACTAGGTTACGTAAAGATTTGTAAACTCTTGGTTTTCGTCCAAAATATGTAGGGACAGACCTTAGATTAACTGATTCATCTATATGTATATTAAAGTCCCCGCAAAGTATAACAGGTTGGGGCCACATAGCGAGTTCCAAATTTAGAAAATCGTATAGTTGGGGTTCATCCAAATTGGGCCCATAAATTGTACAAATAGTAACTGTCTCCTCATTACCAAACAGTGCTTCAACAATCACCCACCTTCCTTTTTGGTCTTCTTTATGTTTCTTACAGGACAAAACCCCAGCTTTACAGAGAATTGCCACACCTCTATTATTGGAGGATTGCTTTGAGCAAGCAATTAACTCCATCCCAATTCTTTTGAGCCATGCCCTGTTGGCCCAAGCTATATGTGTCTCCTGAAGACATAAAATGTCCCAGGAGAAACCACTAACGATCTTGGCCAGAACCTGCCTTTTTTTAAAGTCGTTCAGCCCACATATGTTTAGAGTACATAAAGATAGTGTTCTCATTTTACGCCTTGTGTATTTAATTTTAGACCCTTTGGCCCAGCTACAAGTAATAACACAGCCACAGGTTGAAGAAACATCGATCTACTTATTTCAAGAAGAATACACTTTAGGTTCCAACAATAAAATACTAATAAAGCCATCAATGCTGATTTATTCTTACACCCCCCATCACCACCCCTTACCCAAACCCCCAGCACCACCCCCACCCCTGCCCCCACCCTAACCTGCCACCCCCCTCCTAACCCACCCTTTCCCTTCCCATGAAGCGCAGGGACTATAATCCCGGTAGATGACGAGTCGGGCTGCCTCCTCCCCCCAGGACCTCTTTGCCACAAAAAAAACCAACATAAACATAGAGAAAATCTTCTGCCGTTCAGGACTAACTTATCTTAACTTATCTTAGCGTATCCTGCCAAATAATAAGTTGATCAATAATAGATAAAGAGTCATTTAGAGTCACAATCTACTAAATTCGAAATCCCTGAAACTTAACTGAGCATTAGTTTAGAGCTCATTAACTCATTAGCTCAGAAAAAAAAAAAAAAAAGAAAGAAAATCCCATCAATCAAAAGTCATGCAGGACCATGCTAGACTTTGAGAAAAAAGAATCCAAGATGACAAAAACACTGTCTATAGCTTCTGCAGAAATTCTTTGGCAGTGCGTTCTTCCGTAAACACTGATGACCGTCCCTTGAGGATAACTTTGATCTTGGCGGGGTTTTGTAAGAAAACCTGTGCCCCTTTTTCTTGAAGCTTAGGGATTAACTGTCGAAATCTCCACCTAAGGTCCACTGTTACTTGACAGAAATCCGGGCGTACAAAGAACTCACAGCCTTTGGCACGGGCTTTCTTATTGGGACGGACCAAATCGAAAAGGGCTTCTCGGGCCAGAAAATGGTTCAATGAAATTAGAATAGCTCTAGGAAAAGGATTTTCTTGACCTGTCGTTTCGATGAGCTCTTTGAACTTCTGCCTTCCAGTCCCAACTGGTGATTTCGGGAAAAGCCTCAGAGAGGAGCTCCACGACGAACTGACGGGGATCTGCACCTTCCTTTCCCTCTGGAACCCCAAGAGTTCTAAGGTTATTACGTCTAAGCCTATTTTCCATATCCGTCAACTTCCAAGCATAGTCGTCCCTTTGGGTGTGCAGTGCCATGATTTCCTTTCTTTGGGAAATCACATCGTCCTCTAATGTAGATATGCGGGTTTCAGCTTCGCCGATTCTATTGGCAGTATCAGCGCACGACTTAGGAACTCTACGTAGAGAGTTCTGCAATTTCTTCAACGAATTTTGAGTATGAACACTATCCGCCTGAGCCTCTGCCCTATGTGCCGTGATGACATCATAGATAGTGTCGAGCGTAATTTTTCGATGCTCGCGGTCCGAAGGATAGAGGGTACTTGCTGCGGGTAGTACAGTGGGGTTTTGAGTATTAGTTTTAGTTTTAGGGTTGGGCGAGTCTTGATACGCCCAGTTCGAGGAGTCATCAGACCCTTGTAAACTCCCCATACCCGATGGTCCCCCTTGGGCATCTTCCATGGATATTTGCCTCAATTCTGCTACTAAGTCTTCATCACCCTCTCCTCCTGAAAAGCCCTCGCCCAGCCATCCTTTCACCAAACTTTCGGAAGAAGAGCGATCAGACAAAGAAAAGAAATCATCCCCGATTGATAGTTTATCATGAGCTTCTGTACTGCAACCCTCGGATTGAGCGACGCCCAATAAGAGTAGAGAATCCTCCACAGACCCCCCACATTCTTTGTTAATTGATCCATCAATAGAGTTCGTACCTGTGGGAGTTTGGTGTACATCTTTGGGAGCACCTCCCTTTTGCAAGGGTTTCGGAGTTACTATTGGGGGCAGGAGTACAGCTCCCATAATCCCATTCCTCGGTGATTCAGCGTGAGGCACCGCTTTCCGACCGCTAGCCTCTGTCCCGGGCACCCCAACGTCCAGAGCAGGTAACAAGGCAGAGGCAGAGGGCTGCGGTTGTGATTGCGGTTGCGGCATGTTAGACTGCGCAGCATTTTGTAGATAATTCTTATCCCCCCGAGCCTTGAGAAAGAGGGACGGAACAGTGCGCTGGACATCACCAGAGACAGATATTTGCTCTTCGATGGAGCTTTTGTGGGCATCGGTATGAGCTGGGCCCCCATCCTGCATCCCAGCGTTTCGGGCAGGGCGCAGCTTAACTGGCGGAATGACTTGTTTGGAGCGGGACACTCGATTCAACCCCTTAGGCGGCATAGAGTACTGTGGTCGAGGCTTAGACTCGAAAGAAAGTTTTCCGCCGGAGCAGCCGAAGCGGCCGCGGTAAAGGAAAGTCTCTTTACACAGAAAGAGCAATCGCCAGAGCATCCCAAAACAGCAATGCCTGTATCGCTAACTCAATGTCCGAGGCATTTTCAGAGGCAAGGGGTCCGGGAGGTAAGCAGCCTTGCTCAAACGGCCGAGCACTCAGCCGCCATCTTGCTTCCTGGTAGATGTAGGCTTTTTCTGCTGTGAAATGCATTGGCATGTACTCCCTCACATGTCACTTATGATGTTTGTCTGCATGTACACAGATCTGTTGTGTAATGGACTCTCAAATTTGTAAACATGTCAATGTGTGAGATGGCTAATCAACCCACAGTAATGATGGACTGACTACGCAATGTGCCTATTTCACTGTGTAGATTGCTGAACTCATGTTGATAGTTTATCTTTATACACACACTGTGCTCATTGTGTTGTTAATGTGTGCCCTGGCTGACTCACGCAAGGAGGTGTGGCAGGTGCAGCAGTTACGTAGAAGCCAGCAGTGTTGCTGTTTCAGACATGTGCTGTGTTAACTACTCTCAGGGCTGGTGACACAAAATGTCGGAATGTACCATTTTACATTCACATAGTCTGAATCTGTTTTGGGGTACTCAGAATGTACATACTGAACACTTGTACAACTACTTCAAATCAAGGTGTCTCTGCATGTGACTTGTGCTGTTGTTTCAGGCCAGTCATTGTTTGCGTTGTGTCAGTCAAGACGTAAGATGTTGGACACATCTCATAGGGGATTTGAATTGACATGTGTCCCCTTTTATTTTATGTAGGAGGCAACCAAATGTGCATCGTCCATTCACTTTGCTGGTGGACATGGAGGATGAGGACATCATACGTAAATTCCGTTTGGATCAACCTATCCTTCAAGACTTATGTGGTCAGTTGGAGCCCCATCTGAGGCCTCGCAGAACCTATCTGAGTGCTTTGACTCCAACATGTAAGGGGATGGAGGCCCTGCATTTCTCCGCTTCATGACATGGTGTGGAGGTACCTACATATGACTTGTCCATGGTGTGACATATCAATAGATACCATGTTCCACGTACAGATTGTGTGATTACAAGGACATGTCGTCATCTAATGACTTTCGGCACATCAACTGTATGTGATGCGTCTTTTTGGTTTGCTCTGCATTGAAGACATTTCATTTGAGCAAGAACTAGCCATTGTAATCTTATGCATACCTTTGTCATATCATGTACTTTACTTTCTTTTACCAACTGACCATGCATGTTTTGTGTTCATATGGGCCTTCATTGCTGTGACACCATGGCACTCACACATAGCATTCAGTGCTGTGCATGATTGTGCCCTGAATTTCTTCAACATGTGACTTGGTGTGTCAAACTTTGTTTTCAGTGACTGTTACGTACGCTTAGCTGTCTGCACACTGGAAGTGGCTATTGGATCTATGCCAAGTTGGTTGACATGTGAGGGCTAGTGTGGTCATATGGATCCATGATGTGTGTGAGGAATGGCTGGGCGCATGCACTGTCTACCTACCTGTTCTGTGACACAGTGGAAGGGAATTGCTGCCACTTCATTGCTGCCTGATCATTGCTGCACTAGCGCAGGTCGCGCTGCCAGCGGGCTCTGATATTTTAAACTACCTTTAGCTTATCTTGGTTGCTTTACTTTTTTTATCCCCTGATTTTACCTACCGCTCTGCTGGGCTTCTGTCCCCTCACTCGCACTTAATTTGTGGAAAACTCACCGCCATTCGGCGGGTCCGGGTCCCGGGGCTGGATAGCTGTGGGCGCCATCTCTGTTTGGGGTGAGTGTGTTCTTGCGCGGGCGCCATCTTGGAGCGTCCCGACGCTCGAGTTGTTTTGGGAGACGCCTATTTAAAGTCGTCCTCTCCCGCGCAGCGGGAACGCGCAGTGGGACGCCGTCGCTTAGCCGGAGTCGTGCCAGAGTCCTGCCCGTCTGCGCTCGTCCGCGTCGAGGTAGCGGGTGCGGGCTATGGACTCTGGCCTCCTGCCATTGCACCATCATGTGTAACATAGCGACACTCAGGTACGATCTTGCTGATCTCTTTTCCATAAGAGACAGTCTTCTGGCGTGTAACCATGTCCCTGTACCTCCTTTCTCGGGACCTTATGATTGTTCCTGCGGCTGTTTCTCCCTGGCCACACCCATTGGGGTGCGCCCTGCTGAAGGGACTGCCCGTGGCACTCACACGGATTGCACCGAGCAGGAACTCAATATATGGAGCTTGAATGTTAGATCTCTGGTCAAGCACCATCAGTCACTACGGGACATGATAGATACGGACCTTCCTGACATCATTTTTCTTACCGAAACTTGGTCACAGGACGCTGACACTGCCATTATAAATCTGGCTTTCCCCTCTACCTACACGGTGTTTACTCTGAACCGCTCGACTAGGGGAGGTGGTATAGCCATGGCGACTAAATCCTGCTTCCCAGCTGAGTGGAAGGCTTTGGATCTTCCAATGTGTGAAAGCGCCTCGTTTAAGGTAAAGGTCAGTCATCAATTTACCTTCAGTGGCGTGCTTATCTATTGTCCACCTGGGAACGACACTGCTTTCAAGGCCGCCCTTGCGGATGTGGTTAGCTCGCTGGCTCCTAGGTGTGCTAACTTTAGCATAGTAGGTGACTTAAATATACATCTTGATCAGACGTCATCTCTATCCATCAGCTCCTTGTTAGCGGACCTGGAAGCGATGCAACTTAACCAACTAGTCACCTCCCCCACCCATATAGGAGGACATATACTTGACCCCTTCTTTACCACCTTAGTTCGGGCTAGATCATCTGACCCGATGGTGGTAGGTTGGACTGACCATCTGCTGGTTAAGGTGTCATGTCCCCTAGACAACCCGCAACTTAAACCTGTGGATAAACAGATCCTAAAGCGCAATTGGCGTAAACTCAAGTTGGAGGAGTTTGTCAGGATATTGGAGGCACAACCCCTAGGCAAACTGCAGAATGTGGAACAGGGATATGAACAGTTTTGCAACTGGGTCCTTACTGCCCTCGATTCTCTTATACCTCTGCGCTGGGCTAAATGTCACGCTAAAAATCGTAGCCCTTGGTATAATGAGACTCTTGCCGAGCTCAAGAGAACCTGCCGGCAAGCTGAGAGGGCCTGGCGAAAATCCTTTGATCCCACGTTAAAATCGCTGTACTTTGCCCAGCTTAAGACCTATAACAGAGCTATCTGTCAAACCCGGGCCGCTTATTATGCAGCTGAGTTTTCCAACAGCCCTAACCCTTCTAAGTTAATCTTCAAGGTACTCAAAGACCTGATGGGGAAACGGGCCACCTCGCAAGAAATCTGCACGGACTCTCACTGTGAAAGTTTGGCATTCTTTTTCGTGGAGAAGGTGCAGACAATCTACCGAGGATTTATACCATCTGTTGCCGGGGATGCTCCTAGTGATGTGAAGGTCTCGGTGTCCGAAACTCTGTCCATCCTGCCGGCCATGTCTAACGAGGTATTTGACACTCTGAGCCTCAAAATTAAATCTGGCTCCCCCTTAGACCCACTGAAGCCGGAGTTCCTTACCCGTCTCCCGCCTCTCTGTCGTGAGCCCATTTTGGACTTGATTAATCTCTCCCTCAGTGAGGGCGTGGTCCCGCCATCCTGGAAGCAAGCTGTGGTCAGCCCTATTCTGAAGAAACCCCACTCTGACCCCTTGCTCCCGGAGAATTACCGGCCCATCTCCCTCCTGCCTTGGACCGCCAAGGTCACTGAGGCACACGTGAATTCCATCCTGTCTGCCCACCTCTCTCGTAATAACATTCTTGACGAGAGTCAAAATGGTTTCCGCGCTCAACACAGCACTGAAACTGCCTTGCTCTTTATGACCGAGCATCTGCGGTCAGTGCTGGATGCGGGTCAGACTGCGGCGCTCCTACTGTTAGACCTGAGCGCCGCGTTTGACACGGTGTCTCATGACATTTTGATGCGGCGCTTGGAGGAAGTGTGTATTGGGGGGAAGGCTCTTCAGTGGTTCCGCTCCTTCCTCTCGGACCGGTTTTTCAAAGTAGCCATTCCACCTGGCCAGTCCTCTTTCCATTCTTTGGAACTGGGAGTCCCTCAGGGCTCTGCTTTAAGCCCCACATTGTTCAACTTGTATGTGAAACCGCTGGCTGCTGTCGTCAGGCAATGTGGCCTTACCATGACATCGTATGCCGACGACACGCAGCTGGCGGTGACACTCAGTGGGGATCCTGAGGTGACTGCGCCCAGGTTCCGTGCAGGACTTATAGCTGTGGCTAGCTGGATGCGTAGCAACTGCCTACAGCTCAATGCTAAGAAAACCGAGGTCCTGGTTGTAGGGAAGCAGGCGGAACTCTGGGGAGACCAGTGGTGGCCTTCCGAACTGGGGGTGTCCCCCATCCCAGCGGCCGAAGTTAAAAATCTGGGGGTTTGGCTGGATTCTAACCTTTCTTATACCAGCCATACAAAGAAGACAGCAGCTACCTGCTTTGGTATTCTGCGAGGACTGAGGCCAGTCCTCAAATTCTTTGACCCTCCCACTCGGCAACTGGTGGTTCAGGCCTCTATCCTTTCCCGGCTGGACTACGGGAGTGCCTTGCTACTTGGAGTCAACCAGGCTGAGGCTACTAGGCTTCAGAGGGTGCAGAACGCTGCTGCACGGGCCATTGTTGGCCTTCCGAGACGATGTTCTGTCTGTGCTGTTCTGACCTCCCTTCACTGGCTTCCGGTCAGACAGAGAATCAAATTTAAGGCTCTCTGTCTGACATTTAAGATTCTGAAGCTTTCCTCTCCCCCTGCTTTGGCGGGCCTTATTTCTTCATACGTCCCCACGCGGTCCCTCAGGTCTGAATCTTACCATCTGGCGATTAAGCCTAGGTTCAGGCTGAGTAGGATGGGAGGACGCTCCTTCCGTGTTCTGGCGGCTGATCTATGGAATTCCCTTCCTTTACATATTCGCGCCCTAAATAGTCTGACTCTTTTTAGACGCGCCATTAAAACCCACCTGTTTGCCTCCGCTAATTGATTTCTCTTCTCCTCAGCTTTGACCTGTTGTGTTGTGTACCTGATCAGGCGCCAGGACGCCCCTTCGCTGGGGCAGCTGTGCGCCTAATAAAAGTTATTAAGTTATATTAACTTGGTTCTGGGTGGGGGAAGTGCTCCATCCTGCTGAGCTATGTGACAAGGGGGCCTGGTGGGAGTTGTAGTGCAGGCTTCCCACCCACAAACACCCCTCCCTGTTAGAATGGCTGCCTCCCTGTGAAGTGGAGCAGAGGATGGGAATAGGCTACACAACGCTCTTGGATGGGGAGTGCTCCATCCTGCTCAAGGGTGGGACAAGAGAGCATAAGATGGCTACCTACCTGTGAGTTTGAAGAGAGCAATGCAATGTCTGTCACGTGGTTGTGGGTGGGGGGTGTGCTCCATCCTGCTCAGCTGTGGGACCGGGGTGCCTGGTGGGAGTTGTAGTGCTGCCTTCCCAACAACAAACACCCTTCCTTGTTAAGATGGCTACCTACCTGTTAGGTGCAGGTGAGCAATGCAATGTCTGCCACATGCTTTTGGCTGGGGGGTGCTGCTCCATCCTGCTGAGCTTTTGGACAAGGGGACCTGGTGGGAGTTGTTGTGCTGGCTTCCCACCCACAAACACCACCTCCCTGTTAAGATGGCTACCTACCTGTTAGTTTGAAGTGAGCAATGCAATGTCTACCACATGGTTCTGGGTGGGGGGAGTGCTCTATCTTGCTGAGCTTTATAACTAGGGGCCTGGTGGGAGTTGTAGTGCAGGCTTCCCACCGACAAACACCCCTCCCTGTTAAGATGGCAACCTACCTGTAAGTTTGTGGAGAGCAATGCAATGGCTGACACATGGTTGTGGGTGTGGGGGGAGTGTCCCATCCTGCTCAGCTTTGGGACTAGGGGGCCTGGTTGGAGTTGTACTGCAGGCTTCCCACCCACAAGCACCCCTTCCTGTTCAGTTGGAGACCTACCTGTAAGTTTGTGGAGAGCAATGCAATGGCTGACACATGGCTGTGGGTGTGGGGAGAGTGTTCCATCCTGCTCAGCTTTGGGACTAGGGAGCCTGGTGGGAGTTGTAGTGCTGGCTGCCTGTACACATGCTCCCATGGAAATATTGCTAGCTACCTTTGGGGTGATTCAGAGGAAGGGAATATTAGATCTGTGTGACATGTGTTGGGGAGAGTCTGGTGCACATGAGTGTATTTGGGCCTAGGAGGTGTAGCTTTGTAGTTGTGCAAGACAATACATAGCAGTGTAATGATAGCCATTTGGTGGTACTTACCAGCTTCCACTCCCCCGGGTATTCCTGTGAGACTCTCTGGATGCAATACGGCAAGCACTTTCTCCTCCCATACGGTGAATGTTCGTAGTGGGATGGGAGGGCCACCGCCAGTCCTCTGAGCCAGCTCACGGTTCTTGTTGTTATGCTCTTTCACCTTGGTCTTGAGGTCATTCCACCTCTTCCTGATCTCCTTCTGGGTGCGTGGGATGGTCCCTACTGCATTGACCTTGTTGAATATCCACTTTTGATTTTTGGTGGCTACTGGTGTCTGTTGGACCAGGTTTCCAAACAAATGTGGTTCTACTCTGATTACCTCATCTACCATCACTGACAACTCATTGTCAGTGAATTTGGGCATTTTCTTCTGTGACATGGTGTGTGATGTGCAAATGGGTTAAAAGTGCAGTTGTGGTGGTGGTGATGTGTGTGGTGTGTGTGTGGTTGTGATGGTGTGGTGTGTGCAGATTTGCCTCTCCTTTGTGCTGTGGGGTTGGGTCCTTCAGTTGTGCAAAGGATTCTGGTCAGGGAATGGGCTGGTTTTATACTCAGCTATGTGGGTGGGTCAAAATGGAGTATTCATGTCAGGTGTGTTGTGTGGGTTGACCTTGGATTTTTATTTTTTACCTGCCATGGGAATGTGTCATTAGGGTATGTTAGGTATTTTTTTAGGCTGAGCAGGATTACTGGCCATACTTGGTAGCCTTGTTGCATGGTTGTTTTCGACCGCCATTACTCTCTGGAGGAACCGCGGCGGTCGGAATACAACAGTCCTTCTGCCGGTTCTCCCATTCATCAATTGTTGCAATCGTGGCGGTCAGAAACAACTGATCGTTCCGCTGTCACTGCAATCGTATCCTAATTTCATGTGCGATCAATCAGCTGGCAGTGCAGCGGTTTTGGATCTTTCCGCATCAAATCCAAACGCCAGATTTCTCTGGTGGTTCATCCTGATCTGACCGCTGTTTTCCAGCGGTAGATGCAGGCGGTTAATTTCCACTACCACGGCAGTTGGAGTGGTTTTCGGACCACCATCCTAATCGACCCCTAATTTGTATTTTCTTGCTCACCAATTCCAAGCAACTTGAAATACACCACGTGCAGAGGGAGACACCTTCATGAACACACGAGAGAGAGTGAATTACAAGAGAGAGAAAGAGAATAAAAGAAAGCAGTGGAGTGAGAGAGAAATAGATAAAGAACTACATAGAGAGTGAGAGAAATAGAGAAAGATATAGAACTGAAAATAGAGAGATCTAGCAAGAGAGATCCAGAGAACAAGCAAGAAAATGACACAACTAGAGAGATGTTGGACCTGGCCCTTTTTTAGGGTCACTCCCAGATTCTTACATTCTGTTGCTGAACCTGTTTTTGTTGGCAATAGGATGCTGCACTTTTTCGCTGCTACTGTTAACCAGTTGTAAAGTGCATGTGTTCTCTCCCTAAAACATGGCCTATACCTGCTTGGTACAATAAATGTACATATATGTCTCTAGTAAATGGAACAGCAGGTATCCAGGACCTGTAAATTAAATGCTAATAGTGGGCTGCAGCACTTATTGTGCAACCCACTTAAATAACCTTTTTAAGCATGCCTCAGGCCTGCCACTGCAGCCTGAGTGCAGTTTTTAACAGATATTTCGACCTGGCAAAAAGAACCTTTTCCATGCCCAAACCTTCCATTTTAGTCCTTATAAATCACCCTCCGATAGGCCCTAATAACTCTCAGGGCAGGGTGCATGGTATTTAAAAAGTAAGACATGTGGGTTTAAGATGTGCATGTCCTGGCAGTGAAAAATTTCAAAGTTTGCTTTCTCACTTTTGTAAGGCTATCTCTCCCATTTACAATCACAGGGCTTCGTTATTACTAGTCCCAAACTGCTAATTGCAGTTAGGGACTTGATTGAGATCTGTTGTTTACACTCAAATTAATTGTAATTTACAATCCTCTTGAATGCTAAAGCCAGATTTTTAGATACAATTTTAAAAAACACCACTTTTAGAAAGTTGGAATTGACATGCTCAAGCCAACTGTGCCTTTCTGCCAGTAACCTGAGTCACATGACTGTGAATGGTCCTGCTGTTGTTGATTGTGTAGTGTTTCCAGACATGGGAACAAAGAAGACCGAGGTATGATAGGTGGGTCTTCCTGAGAGAATGGCTGGGGAGGAGCTGTACCCAGCCCTGATTACACTTCAAAGGGCTCTGCCTGCAGCACACATAAAGGAACCTAATATCAGGCCTGCCCTGGCTTTTGGTCAAAATAGACAGTTTGGAACAGGGCCTTGAGAAGGGGAAGAACTGATCAGAACCAGTTTTGAGGCAGGCCAGAGAATTTCCCTGCACAAAGGGCCCAGGGCTGGATTGGTACCACTTGGCAGAGCAGGGCTCACAGCAGACAGAGCTCAGGTGCTGCTTTCAGGTTGAAGAGAGAAGTCTTTGATATCCCTGAGACGTCAGAGAACTGGAGGAAGTCCAACAAGGCATCGGAGATTCTCTGGTTCTCGGATATAGAGATGCAGTTCCAGTCCTTCTCACTCCCAGGCAAGGGCCAGCAAGCAGCAAGTCAACACAGCAAAGCAGTTCAGCAAAGTGTCTGTCTCTCCAGTGGTCCTCCCTACTGGTAGAATGTCCTCAGTTCCAGAAGTGTTCAGATTTGGTGGTGTTAGAGGTCCAGGACTTATGCCCAGTTGAGCTTTTGAAGTCGAGCAGACTTCAAAGAGATGCTTTGAAGTGCACAGAGTCCCTTTTTTCCTGCCCTGGCTCCAGACCCACTAGAGGGGGTATGCAAACCTTTGTGTTGGGACAGGACACAGCCCTTTTAGGTGTGTCAGCACCTTCCTCGCATCCTGCTCAGGAGGACCCATCAGCATGCAGATGGCCACTCAATCCCACCTACCCTTCCTGAATCCCAGCTAGGCTTCCTTTGTGTTTGTCTGTCTAGAAGGAATGCAGTGAGCCAGCTGTCACCTACACCATACATGTATTCCAGAGATAGGCCGAAGGCACCAAATAGTTACAGTAACAAAATTCCAACTTTCTAAAAGTGGCATTTTCAGTATTGAAATTTAAAAACCAACTTCTCCATAAGTCTTACCTTAGGAGTGACCTAGATGTAATAAAAAGGAAGGTTTGGGCCTGGAAAGTAGGTTAATGTGCCAGGCCTGAGACATGTTTAAAGGGCTACTTAAATAGGTGGCACAATCAGTGCTGCAGGCTAACTAGTAAACTTTGATTTATAGGCAATGTTCACATGTAGCACACTTTACTAAGGACTTATGAGTAAATCAAATATACCAAGTGTGGATACACCAATGTTACCAATTTTTAAGTAAATGACACATGCACTTTAGCACTTATTAGTAGTGGGAAAGTGCACAGATTCCTAAAGCAAGCAAAACGAAGTCAGCAAAAACAGTGAAAAACAGGTGCCAGAAGGCAAAAAGTCAGAGGAAACAATGCAAATGATGCCAGGTCTAACACATGTATAACCTCCAGCAGAAAGGGGGGAGAGTTACCTGACCCCTTGCGAGTTCTCTTCACTAAGACAGAATAACCTGGACAGCCCATCAGGATTGGTGTGGTCTGTTCCAGGATGGTGTTCCACCGTAAGGACCATGTCCTGTAGGGAAATGGATGGCCTCAAAAGTTTGGGATTCACACCCTTATTTGCATTAACCATCTGAGGAGCCTGTGGTCTGTCTGAATTCAGAAGAGAGTACAAAATAAGTAGGGTCTTATCTTCTTCAGTGTCCAGACGACAGCAAAGGTTTTCCTTTCCATTGCGATCCACCTCTGTTCCCTGGTAAGTAACCTTCTACTGATAAAGGCTACAGGTTGATCCAGGCCCTCTTCATTCAGCTGGGAGAGCACAGACACTATGCCATGCTCTGAGGCATATGTCTGCACAACAAATTATTGGGAGAAGTCAGGGGCCTTGAGCACAATGCTGTGTGCACATGGCCTCCTTCAGGGTGTCAGACTCTTTCTGGCACACCTCTGTGCAGATCACCTGATGTGGCAGCTTCTTGGAAGTCAGCTCTGTAAAGGTTGAAACAATGACAAATCTCCTGTAATAGCCTGTGAGGCCTAAGAAGGCTCTTACTTCTGTCTGGTTCTTGGGGGACTACTCGAGCCAGAATGTTTTCAGTTTTTGGCTAAGGGTCTGCACATTGGAGCCCCCTACTTGGTGTCCTAAGTAGACCACAGTACCCTGCCCTATCTGGCACTTGCTGGCCTTGATAGTCAGACCTGCACTGCATGAAGCACTTTGTGGAGGCGGTACAAATGGTCTTCCCAACTAGAACTGAATACCTCCATGCCGTCTAGGTAGGCAGCACTGAAATTGTCCAATCCATCCAGGACCTGGTTGACCAACCTCTGGAAGGTGGCAGGGGCGTTCTCCATCCAAAAGGCATGACCTGGAACTAGAAGTGTCCTTCTGATATAGAGTACGCAGACCTCTGTTTAGCCCCCTTGGTCAAGGCAATCAGCCAGTAGCCAGACGTTAAGTCAAATGTGCTGAGGAACTTGGCAGCTCCAAACTGATCTATGAGCTTATCTGCTCTGGGGATGGGGTGTGCATCAGTCTTGATGACCGCATTGAGCCCACGGTATTCCACACAGACCCAGAGTTCAGATGTGACACCTGGCGGGGCAGCCTTGGAGACCAACACCAATGGGCTGGAAGAAGGACTGTTTGAGAGCTCAATAACCCCTAATGGCAGTTCCTTAGAGACCTCATCTTTGATTCTTGCTCTCACCTTGACAGATAACCTGTAAATTTGTTTTTTCACATGCATACTATCCCCAGCATCAATATCATGTGTGCATATGTAGTGACTCCTGGGGTATGGGAGAACAGAGAGACAAACTGTCCCAGCAACTAGTGGAAGTCTCTCTGCTGATCCAGGGTTGGGGTGTAGGAGAGGCTCACACCCTCCAGTGACCCATCCTGCTCCTTGGAATAAAGGGGGTCAGGGAGAGATTATCAATGACCAAGAGCATGGTAAGCTTAGACTTTTCCAAGTGGGCTTGAGGTGATTGACATGAAGGACCCTTTAAGGGTTCCTGGGAGTTTTGAGGTCCACCAAGTAGATGACATCACTCTTGTGCTTCTTCACCTCATAAGGCCCATACCTATGAACTTGCAGGGCCTGGGGCTTCATGGGCTCCATCACCCACACTTTTTGACCAGGCTGAAACTCAGCCAGAGTGGTATTCTGGTCATACCCGTAATTCATGTCCTCTTGGTTAGCTTTCAGAATCTCCTGTTTAAGTTTCTGAAAGTGGGCTGTCTGTTGCAGACTGCCAGCATGTAGCTAACTATATCATGGGGTGGTTTCTTGTGAGCTTGCTTCCAGCCCTCCTAAACCAAACCGAAAGGTCTACTCAGAGGATGTCTGTACAGAAGTTCAAAGTGGCTGAAGCCAACCCACTTCTGGAGGATGTCCCACTTAGCCTCATGGGTGCAGGTAGACCAATTATCATGTCTTTGATGGTTCAGTTGAATCGTTCAACCAAACCATTAGTTTCAGGGTGGTAAGGCATGGAGAACTTGTAGGTTATGTCGTAAATAAATTATTACGAATTTCAGAATTTCTAGATATCAATACAATTATACATGAAGCAAGAGGCTGAGTCCGTGGTATCAGGTTCAAAAGGGCTTTATTCAAATAACTCGAGTTATAGGGAGAATAGTTCCATCACCACAAGGGATCAGGACCAGGGTTCTCAAAAAGGTATTCTCAAACTTTATTCACAGAGTACAGTATATATATGTTTGTAATAATATACGTAAGCAAGAGCGCTTCAGGCGGAGCAAGAGAGAATGAGATAAGAGCAGGTGGGTGTGTAAGTAGGCGTGAAGGTGGGCGTCCACTCGATGATAATGGGTAAGTGTCATAGGTGGGTGGATGCCTAGAGGGGGTTGCGTGATCAGCTGGAACTTTACTGGAACTTTGCCTTACTTGTGCTCAACTCGAGCATGACGTGTAACTGACGTGTGAAAGGGTTGCTATGCAACCGGGGAGTCTGGAGTCTGAAAATGAGGCCTTCAGTGTCAGGGCGACCAGCACATTTCGTATTATCTGATATCTAAAGTCTGGAGCAGGGACTGATTCGTGACATAGGTTGCCCATCACCAAGGGCCAATGTGGCATTTATTTCTTCGTTTACTGCTGAAGTCTTGCACGGGGGCTATGGGCTTTTCACTGACGTGAGCTTTGTAATCACACAAAAAGAGACAGAAAGGCTAGGCTTTCTCCTTTGCAGATGGGTCATGTTTATCCCTCCTTCTCCAGGCAGGAATGTGGTTTCGGTAGGAGTAAGCAGATAACCGTGCTCAATACTGTCTCGGACAGGGCCCCTTTGGCTGAGGCCCAAGTGTGCAAGGCCAAGGATACGCAGCTACAGCTTTCAGAGTGTTCTGAGGCCTGAAGCCTTTTTTCGGCTCTGGCTGGGCCACAATAATGGAAATGCGGGAAAACATGATGCAAAACGTGTAGGCCTCAGAGCAGATTTGTCGTTTCTCTCATGGGAGACTGGATTATGGCAGGCCACGTTATAGCATAAGCATCATGATAGACAGGCCATGGAGGGGAAATACGTAGGTGACATGTATGTGCACATGAGTGTGGGGGAACACACGGGGACACATAGGCCTCATGATATTTTATTTTCCTCATTCCCTCCTTGTCCCCTAGTGGACCCTTACGTCATATCTATTCTCATTAGACAGTCAATCTGTTCTTGCAGCATTATTTTTCCATTTTCAATGCTTTGTAAATGGGGATGTGGGACACATGCAGTAGCACACAGGCCGCAAATGGCCGGGCCACACTGCAGACATAGGCAACAACTGAATATCATCAGTAGTATTAGTCCACAGACCGTCAACACTTTCCATCCCCATGCTGATATTATTTCCCAGAGCCAACTGGACCAAGTCCACGTGCCTGGGTCTTGGTGTATGCTTTGGGCAATCTTGTGGAGTCTTGTTATTGCTTTGTATACAGACGGTGCGTTATTAGGTATGAAAACGCAGCAGCTGGAACCGATGACCCTACAGGCCCCGCCCCTATCCGCTAGGATGACGTCAAGAACAAGACGATTCTGAAGAACGACCATTCTCATAGCAGACTGTTCCTGGGTCAAGTTCCCCAGGGCTGATGCAGTCTCATTAGCAACTGTTTCTAGAATCCTTGTTAGTCTGCGGATAAGTTTACTATTCTGGACGGGACCTATGAAGAAAAAGAATCCTTTGTTGAAATCTGTATATTGCTCCCAAGCTGTTTCAGTCTGGTCAATGCCAGAGGCATCGAGCCCTCGTCTGTGCCTGAGAAGTGCTAGTTGAAGATTTTGATGATAGTTCGATGGGGCCAAGAAAACGGGTGGTAGGAGAAATGATATATAGCACGTCCCACCCCAGTCTAAGGGCAGTTGTACATAGGCTGTCTGGCCACAAATAAAGTAGGTGTGTCGTGATGCTCTGAAGTAAGACTTTCCTTTGTCTTTGAACACTAGTATAGTGTTACACTCGCTGTGCCCCAACTGTACAGAGCCTTCTTTTCTGACACACAAGTTCCCTTTTACTGGCAGGACTGTGATTGAGGATAGACCTAAATTGTGTATGGGCTTGACATTCAACACTATAAAGTCAAGGGTCGCATTTCCTTGCAGATACTCTTCATTTTCTAGATCGGTACCTTTCCTTTGGGGAAGACCTTCTTCATCTGGGAAACATGCTTTATTCATGACTTTGTTCAAGTTACCCCATACCCAGTCGCCCCTACACTCCTTATCTTGACATTCTTTGGCATCACCGTTGATGGATGTCATTAAGGCAAACCATGCTCCGCAAGAACCATTATGGGAGAATGGGAAAGGGAAAAGAGGCAACACTCCCTTCACCTTCTGATACGGGGGAAGTCGGCCACAGACCCAGCAGTCTGTAGCATTGCTAGTCTGATGTGAATGGTGCAGCATCTGGATAAAAGTATTGTTGCGTAAGGCAAGTCGATATGATAGCTCAGCGGATGGCAGATCACTAAATGTGTGCTTTATGGTATCATTGGTAGAGTGTAAGAGTGAGGCAATAGGAGGAAAAATAGCATGTAGTATTAAACTGATACATATCATCGTGATGCACAGAAGAAATAAAAATATCAGAGTCACTATACATCTACCACGTAATATTTTACAGTATTTGGTTTTCATCTTGCTCTTTTTCTCATCTGCGGTATCCAAGATCTTATGCGAGCCAGAATACATGTTCAACCGCTTCACCACCTAGTGGACTTAATTGATCAAACGGGTTCTGACTTGTTAGATCTAAGTTTGGTTTTGTACTTCTGCTGGGGAGTCTCCTCTAATAAAGGGGGCTCAAAGTCTGAAGTCTTTATGTCTCTTGTAAACGAATCGTTATTCCCAAAGTAGCATTTACAATGATGAAGATGAACCCATCCTTTTCGTCCTTCGACTTTAACAGCGGTCCTCGTAGTTAATAATATCAGTTTAGGCGTCTTCCACCTTGGCTCAAGAGGGCTCGTTCTGTCAAAGTCCCTTATGAGAACATAGTCCCCAGGAGCGAGGGAATGTTCCTTGACCTGGGTGTTGTCAGGGAAGGCGGCAGCAACCTGCGAACGACAAGAGAGTAGTGTAGACATCAAGGAAGCCAGGTAATCTGTCAGCATGTTACTATCAACATCAGTGATCTTTTTAGGCATTGGAGTGCCCCACATATTCGGTGGTCTACCAAAGACCACTTCATAGGGAGATAAGCCTGTTCTAGAATGGGCTACCATTCGCATGTAAAAGAGGGCAACCGGCAGGGCTACCATCCAATCCACACCTTTGTCTGCGCAAATCTTTGCTAGTTTTATCTTTAAGGTCTGATTATGTCTTTCTACAAGGCCTGCTGCCTCAGGATGTCGTACACAATGGAACTTCCAGGTATACCCTAACAGAAGGGACACTTGTTTCATGAGTTCAGAAGAGAAAGGCTGACCGTTGTCGGAATATACGACACGCGGTAATCCATAACGTGGGAAAAACTCTCGCACCAGTTGTCTGGCGGTAGTTACAGCAGTATAATCAGGGACTGGATAGGCCTCTGTCCATCTTGATAGGGAACATACTACTACTAGGACATATTTGTAACCTCTGCATCTGTCCATTTGGATATAATCCATTTGAAGGACTTCAAAAGGATGGTCAGGTGGATGGAAACCACCTTGTTCCATTGGAATGCCTTTACCTGGATTGAATTGGCAACAGATCATACATGTTCTGACCTTTTGTTTCGCTGCTGCACGAAGGTGCTTGTTGAACCATATATTCTGTAAGCTGTCTAGCATTGCTCTCTCTCCTAAGTGTGCAGGACTATGTGCGGTATTTATGATCACTTGTACCATTGAATCAGGAAGAAACCATGTTTCTTTGCCCTTAGTCATCCAACCCTGATCAGTCAGTACCCCTCCTTGTTCCGACCATTTCTTTAATTCGTCTAGAGTAGCATGTGTCTGTATGTCTTGTACATCCTTGGAAGGATACCTAACTGTCATGGCTTTGGACCTTAATGGTACCTGTGATTTAGTCATGTCTAGTGGGGTCTGAGCTGTCTGTTTAGCTGTTCGGTCTGCCAGATCATTGCCTTGAGAAATGGTATCTGTGGCTTTAGTATGTGCTTTGCATTTCAGGATAGCTATGGCTGTTGGTAAATGTATCGCTTCCAGAAGGGCATGAATAAGGGGGCCATGCTGTATCTTGGCCCCGTGAGAAGTCAAGAAACCTCTTTCCCTCCATAGGACGCCGAAGTCATGCACTACCCCATATGCGTATTGTGAATCAGTGTAAATATTTACTCTCAGGTGCTTAGCTCTTATGCACGCTTGAGTCAGAGCGATGAGCTCTGCTGCTTGTGCTGACAGTATGTCTATTCTTTTAGTCTCTATGATTTCAGTAGCAGTGGTCACTGCATATGCTGCCACTAATTCTCCCGCCCCCGTCCTCATGCATGAGCCGTCAACATAGAGTGTTAGGTCAGGGTCTGGGAGTGCTACATCTGTCAAGTCTTGTCTTGGTTTAGTCACGGTATGTATTACTTCAACACAGTCATGTGGGGAAACGTTTTCTGTACTGGAGGGCAAAAGAGTAGCAGGATTCAGTATGTTGCATCGTTTGATCTCTATGTGTGGTTGAAATAGCGTCAGCTCATAACCTGTCAGTCTCGCTACAGTCAGGTGTTGTGTTTGTGTTCGGTTCAAGAGAACCTCTACTGCGTGCGGTACTTGTACTGTCAGGGGGTGGCCCAGCACTATCGAGTCACTTTGTCTTATGGCTAAGGCTGTTGCTGCAACAGACTTTAGGCACGCAGGCAAAGCCTGTGCTACTGGGTCCAATGTACTAGAGAAATAAGCGCAGGGCTTGTGTTTTCCTGCATGATCTTGTGTGAGGACAGATAGTGCTGTTCCATCCCGCTCTGTCACAAAAAGCATAAAAGATTTGTTGTAATCAGGGATTGCTAAAACTGGTGCTTGACATAAAGCTCTTTTTAATTCTTCAAATGCCACAGTGTGTTCTTGTGTCCAAGGGAGGACTTTAGTAGAAGCTACCTCCTGTGTCGTCAACTGTATTAGGGGCTTGGCTATGTGAGCATACTGGGGAATCCACTGCCTGCAATATGAAGTGAGGCCAATGAATGCACGTACCTCCTTTTGTGTCTTGGGCTGTGAAAGGCCAGAAATCAATTGAATACGTTCTGGTGTCAGTCGCCTGCCCTCCTTGGATAGCAAGTGCCCAAGGTACGCCACTTGCTGTTCACAGAATTGTAACTTCGAAGGGGACACCTTGTGCCCCTTGTCAGCCAGGAAATGTAAAACAGTGAGTGATGCATTTTCACAGTCAGTTTCCGATCGTGCAGTAATGAGAATGTCATCTACATACTGTATCAGCGCTGTAGTGGTAGGCATATGAATACTGTCTAGTTGTCTTTTGAGCGCCTGACTGTAGATGCTAGGACTTTCCGTGAAGCCCTGTGGTGCTCTCGTGAATCTGAAGCTGCGACCTCTTAAACTGAAACCGAAAAGATATTGGCTGTCCGGATGTATTGGGATACTGAAAAAGGCGTTCTTTAGATCAATAACTGTAAAGAACGTAGCCTTCGCATCAATGGCAGTCAATAATGAAGAAATGTCCGGGACCACAGGGTACTGTGGCACCACACATTTGTTTAATTCTCGCAGGTCCACAACTAATCTATAGATAGGTGATGCATTGGGATCAGTTCTTTTAAGAATAGGAAGAACAGGTGAATTGCATATGTTTGACTCTGTCTCTATCACCACCCCTTGTGCAATGAGTTCATCGATAATTTTCAGCAACCCTACTTCAGCTTCAGGTGGAATTTTATATTGTCGAATCCGTGGCAGCACCACTCCTTCCTTGAGGGTGACCTGGTATGGTGTAATGTTCATGAAACCTACGTCAGTCGGGCCTTGTGCCCATAGGTGCTGCGGTACATTTTGAAGCCTGATGTCAACATCTTTCATAACAAAATGTCCCTTGAAATCACGTAAATATAGTCGCACTCCTTCTGGCGAGCAACAGATAACTGCTCCCAGTTCCTTTAATGTTTTTATGCCAAGTAAGTTTTCTGGACATGATTTAGTAAGCAGTAAGTCTGTTGTATGTATTAGTGGACCGACTCCTAAAGAGACTGGTTCTGAAACCTCATTGATAATAGGCCTTCCTGAAAAGCCCAGGGATATACTCTTTGAGCCCGAGAGGGGTGCCCCTGGAACCTCAGAATGACTGATGGTAGTTCTACTTGCCCCGGTGTCAATCAAAAACCTTTTATTCTGTCCTAGTAAACGTGCATGCACATAGGGACCCGCTTGGTCCACAGGAACTGGAATAAGGGGCAAGTCGAATTCCCTCTCTGGCCTTTTTCACGAATATGCTTGATATTCTGGATAGTTAGTCTGAGCGTGCTCATACATTTGTGCTGTGGCGTGGGCTGGTGCAGGTGCATGGACAGGCGGCGGCGGCGGTGGAAAGGTGTCCGATGTCTGATGTGTGTTATTTTCTTTGGGAGGATAAGATCGTGGCTTTGTTTTACCTATCGCTATATTGTGTTTCAGGACCACACATTCATTTACGAAGTGGCCTGGCTTCTTGCAATAATTACAGGTCCCAGTATTTTGTTTCGTGCTATTCTTGTTCGTGTTTGTGTTTGCCGGTGTTGATTGGGCCAACAGCATCTTCATCTTTGTGTCTCTCATGCGTCTCTTATCCTGTTCGTGTTCCTCTCTAATTCTGTTCTGGTGGTATTGTAACATCTGTAACATTTGTGAAGGGCTGTTTGCTTGCCAAGTACTCTTAACCTTTAGTACCCTATACTTCACTTCTGGTAGGGAATTTTCTACTAGTTTGCTCACGAAAAGATGGGGATATGAATCACTACCGGGCTTAAGACCACTATTGATAGTGAAGCATTTCTCGAACCTAGAGTAAAAATCGCTAGTGTCTTCGTCTGGTTTCTGTTTACAGGCCGAAATAGCACCCCAGTCTTCCTTCTTGGTGATTAGTAATCTGGGCAAAACTTGTACAAGGAGTTCAGGTAGGTCTTTAGCTCGAGGACCCAGACCAACCCCCGGGCCTCTTCCTACCTCCTCTCTTTCCAGTAGATCCCAACTGAGTCTTTTGTCTCCCACCTCCCAGTCCTGTCCTTTCAATTTCTCGTAAATACCAGCGGGCAATAGTACTTTTAATAACTTTAGAATGTCAGCATATGTATATTCTCCTAAGCGAAGAATGTCCTTTAGTTCTCGGTGAAAACCCCCCGGGTCTTTATCATGGGATGGTAACATTTTCTTCATTTCCAGTATCTCTAATTTTGACAAGGGGGTGTAGACATACACCCGTTGCAGGTCATTGTTTGCATCCTTTACAGGATGAACCTCTCGTAGGGGGTTCAGCTTGTCGTACGACTGTTCCTTAACCTGAGGTGGAGCGGGAAGCAGGGATCTAGTCACGTATACAATATACTTGTGTCGCTGATCCAGAATGACATTAATCAGTTCAGTACCCATGTTCATCCACCTGTCTAGTATTATGTCGTCCAGCAACTTATACAACAGACCAGGACCAGAATATTGACTCTCATATAGCGTGATCAAATGTTGGACCATGTAAACACCAGCTATACGCTGTTCGTTTGGTGGGAGGCTCAAGAACGTTTGGGCTACGATATCATTATTATATGTATCATATTGGGATATCCACAGGGTGGCTGATCGTGCTAATTCATTTTCGGTCGGGGTGAGGGGCTGATCGTTACCCAGCCATTTATTCACCGCTTTTTCGGTGATCTGGAACAAACTTTCTAGGGAATATCTTTCCTTTATGGCAGTTCCCTGTTTACGGTGATTGAGGCCCTTGGGCCTTTCGAATCGCCGGGCACGGCGAACATAATGTATTCTGTCTTTGTCCCCTGCTTCGTCATCAGATTATAACTCAGCTGTTTCGTTCGGGCTTCCTTCATGTGATGCTATTATTGCCTTCCGGATTTTGGTCAACATGTTGTCTGTTTGGCCTGATTTATCATGCTGACCGGCATCTATGCGATCACTCCAACCAGTATAACAACGGTCTACATCACCATCACCTTCGTCTTTTTCTCTGATCAGACAATTAATTAGGAAGCGAAGGATATAGTTCTTAATAATTACCTTTCTATTTTGTACGGCTTCTGCTATACACTCAGGACCTTCCCCTGTTCTTATGAATGTGTAAATTTTCTTTAGATGTTTATCCACATCTGGTAATTTTTCCAAATCTGCGACTGCTCGTCTAAGCCGTAATGAAAACACGAGCATTCTGCCCTTTCCTGGATCTGGGTCATATATACATTCGGAGATTGCTACTTTTACTGTCGGCCCCCCTCCTGATGTTGCCCCGGATCCTCCCTCCCCGCCGTCCTCGAGCTCCTGGAGCTGTTCTTGCGTTGGGGGTGCAGGGAAAATCCCGTCCACGTATGATGGTGGGGGTTCCTCTAGGTAGTTGTTAATGAACGTGTCGGATGCTGTTTGTTTTATTTTTCGGGGTACTGGCGGTGGCACTCTAACTAATTTTTCTACTGGGGCCACTTTTGCTAGTTCCTCTGAAAGGACGGGATAAATACCAGCAACGGCAGTATTTCTTTCTCTTTCAGCCTGCTCTCTTTTTACCCGCTCCCCTTCTTCCTGTAATTTTTCTTTTTTGGCTTTTTCGGACTCCTGTCTACTTCTCTCTGCTTTGTGGAACTCTTTCTCTGTTCTTCTATGAGATTCCTTGCGCCATAACTCAATGGCATCCTTCTGAGCAGGTCTAGATTTTCTCTTCCGTATCTCTTCCTCTACCTTCATGATGCATTCCGCATCCCACGTTCCCGTAATGGGCCATTTATACTTTGTCTCTAAATCCTTCGTGTAATCCACCAAAAGTTCTAAAAACAACACGGCATCTAAACCATGCTTACAGTACATGAAATGTCCAGGTGTGTCTCTAGGCGGAATGTTAACTGGTTCCTCTAGTACACCTTTCCTGGTTCCTATCTTACGCAGTTTCGAAAATAACGGCATGTTGGAATGTAACCGAAAAGAAAAAATCACAATGAAAAAAAAAATTAAAAAAATCACAATGTAACAAACTTACACACAAACCTGACACATTCAAACCTAACTGAACCTAACTTAAGACGATAACATTCATACAGCTATATCGATGCACCTGAAAACTTGGCCTCTAAATTTTGAAACATTAATTCTTGAATGCATGCTCTTGAACATACCGGTCTCACAAGTGAGACACGTCTTTACCGTGTTCATTAAATGAACCCGTCATGATTGCAACCCCCATGAGAGACTCACCGGGAAGCAGAACTTGAACTTGAACTTGAAGGCCTCGGACACTTGACGCTGCGCAGGGAATGGCGTATCTTAGGTGGATCTCTTGAAACCTTGGACACAGCTCTCTCGCAGGTGGGCTCTGGGTCGGGACGATCCGCAATCCTCACCGCCTCGTATGGATGCCTGGTCGCAGTCCGTCTCCTTCGTTGGCCTGAGGGAGTTGGCGGGAAAACCCGCGTCGTGTACACTCGAAGTCCGTCACGGCTGTGGAAGGGGGCAAAACTGGACCTTCATCTCTGGCGCATGGGGAAGGGGATTCGTCCCTATTCGGGCGCCATTATGTCGTAAATAAATTATTACGAATTTCAGAATTTCTAGATATCAATACAATTATACATGAAGCAAGAGGCTGAGTCCGTGGTATCAGGTTCAAAAGGGCTTTATTCAAATAACTCGAGTTATAGGGAGAATAGTTCCATCACCACAAGGGATCAGGACCAGGGTTCTCAAAAAGGTATTCTCAAACTTTATTCACAGAGTACAGTATATATATGTTTGTAATAATATACGTAAGCAAGAGCGCTTCAGGCGGAGCAAGAGAGAATGAGATAAGAGCAGGTGGGTGTGTAAGTAGGCGTGAAGGTGGGCGTCCACTCGATGATAATGGGTAAGTGTCATAGGTGGGTGGATGCCTAGAGGGGGTTGCGTGATCAGCTGGAACTTTACTGGAACTTTGCCTTACTTGTGCTCAACTCGAGCATGACGTGTAACTGACGTGTGAAAGGGTTGCTATGCAACCGGGGAGTCTGGAGTCTGAAAATGAGGCCTTCAGTGTCAGGGCGACCAGCACATCTCGTATTATCTGATATCTAAAGTCTGGAGCAGGGACTGATTCGTGACATAGGTTGCCCATCACCAAGGGCCAATGTGGCATTTATTTCTTCGTTTACTGCTGAAGTCTTGCACGGGGGCTATGGGCTTTTCACTGACGTGAGCTTTGTAATCACACAAAAAGAGACAGAAAGGCTAGGCTTTCTCCTTTGCAGATGGGTCATGTTTATCCCTCCTTCTCCAGGCAGGAATGTGGTTTCGGTAGGAGTAAGCAGATAACCGTGCTCAATACTGTCTCGGACAGGGCCCCTTTGGCTGAGGCCCAAGTGTGCAAGGCCAAGGATACGCAGCTACAGCTTTCAGAGCGTTCTGAGGCCTGAAGCCTTTTTTCGGCTCTGGCTGGGCCACAATAATGGAAATGCGGGAAAACATGATGCAAAACGTGTAGGCCTCAGAGCAGATTTGTCGTTTCTCTCATGGGAGACTGGATTATGGCAGGCCACGTTATAGCATAAGCATCATGATAGACAGGCCATGGAGGGGAAATACGTAGGTGACATGTATGTGCACATGAGTGTGGGGGAACACACGGGGACACATAGGCCTCATGATATTTTATTTTCCTCAGTTACCCCACACTTCTTCCACATGACTTTAATGTACCCAGACATGAAGTTGGTACCCTGGTCAGATACCCCCTCCTTGTAGAAATCCACATGGGTAAAGATACCCATTAGTACCAAGGCCACGGCGGGCACAGTCACAGTCCTTAGAGGGATAGCTTCTGGACTTTCTTTTTCCTGCTAATGCTCTAACAGTTGAGTTCACAAGAGAGTGGCCATGGTCAGCGCCCCCCCCCCCAATGTTATGTGCTGTGTTATTTAAACAGTATACCAGCAGGTTCCAGTATGGTTTAAAAAAGCATGAGGTCCCATTACATTTGCCAACCAACAACATATGCCTTTCATTGACCATTATTCCACCTCTTCATTGTGCTTCAATGACTAAGTCATCATGATTCATGATCAGCATAGATTATAGCTCTGTCCCTATATTAAGAAAAGTTTTTTTAGTTGGCTTCTCACAACCAAATGCCCAGTGTAACATTTGGTTAGAAGATACTGCATTGCTAACCGACTGTAGTGATGTATTGCAGTTGTATTTTTGGATTTAAAGAAATTAAGGGGAGGCGTATCTGGCATCCAAAATATGTATGATGTTTTAGTCTAGCCACACAGTCTACCAGTGATGTAGGCTCACGTTTTCTGCTGCAGGAGGCGAGTCAGTTGGAGGGAGAGAAGCGGCAGCAGTGATGGGCACTGGTGAGTCACATAATTGCTTGCTTATTGACAATTTGCTATTATACTCGCTAGCTAGTACCAGGCCGTCATCAACTTGTGACCGTAATATGGCCTCTTCTATCTGCAACTCGGCAAAAGTTCACATAATGAGTGTTGATAGCTTGAGGGAAACATGAAAGAATGGAAGCTTAAAAGAAAGGAAAATTGTATATGAGTGAATGGGTGGGTGTAAGGTTGAAACAGTGCATGGGTGTGTAAAGAGATGATTAGGTGAAAGGATGATTGGAAGAAAGGGTGGCTATTGAATGGATAGATAATGATTGGAAATTGTGGTGAAAGACTGCATGAGAGAAATTAAAGCTTTATCATGGTGGCCAGCCGCGGCCCGTGGAGGGAGTTCCGTGGGGCGGAAAGGCAGGATGGGGGAGGGGCAGGGTGGGGGGTTCTAAAAACCAGAATATGGATAATTGCAGGTAAGTAAACAATAAAATAAATAAAACGAATTTCGTAGCGCGCGCTGAATCGCATTTTGCGATGCAGGGCGCGCAACGAAATTCGTTTTATTTATTTTATTGTTTACTTACCTGCAATTATCCATATTCCGGTTTTTAGAACCGCCTACCCTGTCCCTCCCCGCCTTTCCGCCCCACGGAACTCCCTCCACGGGCCGCGGCTGATGGTGGCTATGAGTGAATTAGACTAAAAGGATGAATTACTATTTAGATTGTTTGGATGAATAAGTAAGGCAGCTCTTCTCATGGAGAAAAGCATACTGGTCACCTACTTCACTTAGTTTATTTATGTAGGGTTATCAAAGCTCTGGTTCAAAGGGGGGTATTTTAAAAAAACATTTTGCTCCCTTGACTCACTGTATTTGTGAAGCGAGGCATATGTATCCCACCCATCATTCATCTCCCCACTCCAATGGCATTTTGCCACCTCTGACCTAAGTGCAGGTTGGTTCAATTCGGGAGAGCAATGTGTGTCTGCTTCAGTTAATGCTGCATTTACAAAGTTTTCAATGCATTGCAAACCGAACACACAAGGTGTGTTTCCCTTCGCCCACTCTTAGTACATCACTCCCGGCGGTGGGCGAGGCCAGAGACTAAAGCGGGAGTTAGTGCATGATTTGATGTCAAATTTGGCATATGGGATATGCTGGGACAAATGTGCCAAATATAATCTATATAGCCCGTTCCTTTCCCTGTAGTGCAGTGCATCATGTTGACCAACATCTATTGACAGTAGATAGGATAATATCTGCATTTCACATGTGAGGTGTATGACGCAGTATCTTATTTATTATTTATCTGCCTCTTTGGAGTGAGGGTAGAAAGAAAAATGCATTTCGAGAAGAGCAGGGCCATTGGAATTAAAAATAGATAATTTTCAGGTACAGCTGCCCTAGCTGCAGACAGTAGCAAAACACCAGATGAGCTAACTAGCAATGAGCATGGCTCTGTTAATTTAGCACAACACCCAACTTGTACTCCATAGTTGTTCTGCTCGATTTTCCCGGCCTTCTTGTGTTGAAAAGTGATTGAATGTGACTTCAGTCTCTTACCATTCAAGTCTAAGGGTTAGAGTAGTGAATGGAGCCTATTTACTAGGCACTTCGACATGATCCTGTGCTCTTCCCCATAGATCAGGGCTTGCACACATAGCCTAGGGGATAGATTCGTTAGTATTAGGGATAACCTGTCCTGTAGTGAGGGTATTTCATGGAGCCGTGCTGAATTCAGGCCTGGTAGGCCTCAAACGGGAGAGACTCCATCTTTCTTTCTGCTCCGGCAGCTTGGGATGCTTCTAGGTCAAATGTAATGTTTTAGTTATGAGGTGTTATTCGCTTGGAGAGAACCGGTTCAGGCCGGCCCTTATCGAAGGATTGTATTTTTCTTCATGCCGAAGACACTACATCAGGCCGGCCGGCTGGGAAAGTGTCCTTGGTACGGGGAGGTACAAGAATTTGGTGGGCGGCAGGTTACGGGCCGGAATTTTCCATGAGGAAACGCACCTCTATATTAGTGAAAGTCTGAGGCAGTTACATGTTCAGTCCGTAGGCGGCATCTAGCCGTTAGCAGTAAAGCTATTACTTATTCCAGGGAAGACAGACGCCATCTTGAAGGCGGAGAAGAACCGAGAGACAGATACTCTCCTAGCAGAATAGCCAGAGAGGAGAGAGTAGCCGATAAGGAAGAGGTCCCAGTGACTCGGAGAAGGGTGAAGAGAACAGCGCATAGTGGTGCAGACATGTATCCGTGACTGCGGAGGTGTGACTTCCAGGCGAGCCGAGGCACAGACGAGAAGGGAACCTAGATGACCACTGAGTGCAGGCTACACACTACTAAGGTGATGTCGACCCTTTCTTATTAGAGTGTACAACTTAATCTTTCACTTTTCTTTGCAGGTTATGTGTTATATTGTAATGTTATGTGATTGCGTATGTAATGAGTAATAAAGTACCCAGTTTGTAGTGAACCAACATGTGCTGCGTGTTCTTGTATGAGAGGGTAGCCTATTCTTCTAGTCAGCTGCGGCTACATGAACAGATGTTAACCCTGATCAGGTAAGTGGTAACTGAATAAGGGAAAGAGGAGCCCCTCGAACCAGAGAACAGGCTATGCTCGAACTGGCAGTCCTTGTGTGATCGGATGAATAGTGAGACTGATTCCCTTTTTGTATGTTATGGTGATCATAGGATGAACTGTTGTATGAGACTGCCGTCTGGGTAGAGAGGTCTGGATTCGTATGGGATCGCGAGGCCGCCACTTGTGATACTGTCGTATGGGCAGAGAGGTCTGGATTCGTATGGGATCGCGAGGCCGCCGATTGTGCTGAGACTGCCGCCTGGGTAGAGAGGTCTGGATTCGTATGGGATCGCGAGGCCGCCACTTGTGATACTGTCGTATGGGCAGAGAGGTCTGGATTCGTATGGGATCGCGAGGCCGCCGATTGTGCTGAGACTGCCATCTGGGTAGAGAGGTCTGGATTCGTATGGGATCGCGAGGCCGCCACTTGTGATACTGTCGTATGGGCAGAGAGGTCTGGATTCGTATGGGATCGCGAGGCCGCCGATTGTGCTGAGACTGCCGCCTGGGTAGAGAGGTCTGGATTCGTATGGGATCGCGAGGCCGCCACTTGTGATACTGTCGTATGGGCAGAGAGGTCTGGATTCGTATGGGATCGCGAGGCCGCCGATTGTGCTGAGACTGCCGCCTGGGTAGAGAGGTCTGGATTCGTATGGGATCGCGAGGCCGCCACTTGTGATACTGTCGTATGGGCAGAGAGGTCTGGATTCGTATGGGATCGCGAGGCCGCCGATTGTGCTGAGACTACCGTCTGGGTAGAGAGGTCTGGATTCGTATGGGATCGCGAGGCCGCCACTTGTGATACTGTCGTATGGGCAGAGAGGTCTGGATTCGTATGGGATCGCGAGGCCGCCGATTGTGCTGAGACTGCCATCTGGGTAGAGAGGTCTGGATCCGCATGGGATCGCGAGGCCGCCGATTATAAGAGGTCGTGGTATGTATAGTAGGAATTCCCTGTCCTTAGGTGATAGATATATGTGGTTGCACTATTGTAAATAGGTTCTAGGGAGGGGGTAACGTTCTGGCTGGGTTAGTGAGGCTCTGATGAGCGGGTTCTATCTGATCCGAAAACCCAAGCAGAACAATAGTGCAAAATGTCTTACTCCTTAGTGAGGGGTAGTTTATTTTCCCAATCAAAGTGTCTATTTAGTTACTTGAAAAGCCTTTAGAAGAAAAAAAATCATTGTTTTTTTAATCCGGTGTTATTCTTATTCTGCCTAATACTTTTCTGCAATATAGTCTGTGCTTTCTTTCTGGGCCATGTGTGGATAAATCATAAAATTGGCCTTGTGACTCTCCTAATCACAATAACATCAAATTCAATGGCCCTAGGGGACCAGCAATGTACTGCCACTGTACTTCTAACTAAATTAAAGCAATTGTTTGCAAAGAGCATTATTTACAATTTGGGTTTTTTGTTTTTCTCAATATAGCTAATCCTGCTGGTCCACCCGTACTACCCACCAGGAAGGAGGTTTCGGCCCATCTGCGGCAGGAGAGGATGGACCATATCCAGCAGAAATACCAGTGACTGGTTGTCTTGGAGGAAGCCACGGCAGAAATAGCTGCTTCTCAGCCAGGCCCCAGTGCAGCAGGTCTCCCTCAGCCTCCAGCCTTTCGGCCGTCCCATATCCAATGCCAGCTGACCACAACTGCTACTGCCTTCTCCCGCACTGACAGGCCATTACTACGGCGCATCCTCCAGCGGCTGGACGCTATGGAGAGCCGGCTCGTCAGGATAGAGTAGAGCCTGGACCAGCTCCAGACCCGAATGGACAATGCCCTATTCTAGTACTTTTTACATTTTTTGGCTTTGGTAGGAAGGACTTATTGTGGGTGGAGAGGGTGAGAAGGGAGTTTGGATCTGTTTTTTTTATTTGTTGAACATTTCATATTTTTGGGCATTGGTGGTTGGATCAGTTTCTTTGGGGAGAGGGGAGGACCTGTTGTGGGTAGAGAGGGTGAGTTTGTAAAAAATTAAGGGGAAACACATTTTATCCAAATTTATCCCTGAAGTAGTTTGTTTTACTGTTACTTTACACTGCTGCCTTTAGTTTTTACGCAGCCTATTAATGGGCTTGTAAGAATGTATTACACTGCTGAGTTATAGAGTTATTCATCTGTAACTACCTTAATCAATGGGGGGATGCTGTCATGACCTACATTGTCTACAACAACCTATACGATTACTTGCAGTAGAAGTTAGTTACTTACTAACTTCACTAGTTCACTTCAATCCATAGTTGTCTTAACCCCTTCGCTGCTAGGCCTCCCCCCCCCCGTGCTAAGCCTTTTTGGGCTATTTGGGGTAGTTCGTGTTTAGGTCCCTGTAACTTTTTGGCCACATAAGGTAGCCACGCAAAATTTGTATCCTTTTTTTCCAACATCATGGGGATTCTAAAGGTACCCAGGGTTTGGGGATTCCCCTGGAGGGGAAACAGAAATTAGCCAAAATACAGCTAAATATTTTTTGGGGGGGAAAAATGATAAAAATGTGCTGGGTTTTTCCCTGCAAATGGTATCAAAAAAGGGTTTGTGGGGCAGAAATCAGCATTTTCCCAGCATTTAGAGAATGACAGACTTTTGTCAGAAAACCAACATTTTTTACACAGTTTTGGCATTTTTCTGGGACATAGCCTATTTTTACTATTTTTGTGCTTTCAACCTCCTTTTAGTTAATGGTAGAAATGGGTATGAAAGCAATAATGGATCCTGGAAAGTTATACATTTTTGGAAAGTAGACAAAATTCAGAATTTAGCAAGGGGTCATTTGTGTAGATCCTTCAAGGTTTCTTTATAGAAACTAACAGTTAAATATAGGAAAAATGAAAATTAGTTGAAAAAAACTGCCTTTTGTGTCAACATTTTCACCTGTAACTTTTTCTAATTATGACAGCTCTTTAAAAGCAATATACCATTACATCTGCGGTACCTTACTGGTTGTGGGGATATATATACGACTTGTAGGTTCACAAAGAACCCGACGAACCCAGAGCCAAAAACTGAACAGCGACTTGCAATGGTATTTTATTATGTAGCGGGTATATAGCAACTACTCTGGGAAAATGTATACATGGAAAAATTGGTACGAAAGACACCTATGTATTTCTGAAATGGGAACAAAATATAGAGTTTAGAAACAGTAGATATTTGCACATTTCCGAAATTGGAAACAGTCATACTAGCATGAGAATTATAGGTCATGTTTCAAAATGACTTTTATTTTACGCATTGTCTTTCATTTGGAAGGCAGAAATGCATTGAAAGTCAATAGGTAATAACAGTTGCTTTACAAATCTGAATTACCCTAAGTCTCCCGATAAAAATAGTACCTCACTTGTGGCATAGTGCCCACGACAGGAAATGGCTCAAAACGCAATGTGAACACACCACATTTTCATAATGAAAAATTACCCTTTTTTTGCAAAGTGCCTAGCTGTAGTTTTTAACCCTAGCTCTGCCGGCACCTAGGGAAACCTAGGATAGGGTTACTTGACTGGCTCTCACCAGGTTCTGTTGCCCAGAATCCCTTGCAAACCAAACAAAATGTCCAAAAAACCCACATTTTCTTCACATTTCTGTTGTGGAAAGTTCTGGAATCTGCGTGGCTCCACAAATTTCTAGCCACCCCACATTTCTCAAAGTCTTCCGAGAAAAATGGTACCTCATTTGCATGAGTAGGCCTAATACCCGTGACAGGAAGTCTTCTGAGAAAAATGGTACATCGCTTGCGTGGGTAGGCCTAGTGCCCGCAACAAGAAACGGCACAAAATGCAACGTGAACTCGCCACATTTTCACAGTGAAAAATGACCCTTTTTTGGCAAAGTGCCTAGCTGTAGTTTCTGAACCTTAGCTCTGCTGGCACCTGGGGAAACCTAGCAAACCTATACATTTTTGAAAAATAGACACCCAGGGGAATCCAGGATGGGGTGACTTGACTATCTCCCACCAGGTTCTGTTACCCAGAATCCCTTGCAAACCTAACCAATTGTCAGAAAAACACATTTTCCATACATTTCTGTGGTTGAAAGTCCTGGAATCTGCGTGGATCCACAAATTTCCACTCACCCTGCGTTCCCCAAAGTCTTCCGTGAAAAATGATACCTCACTTGCGTGGGTAGGCCTAGTGCCCACAACGTGAAACGGCGCAAAATGCAATGTGGACACACCACAATTTCACAGTAAAAAATGACCCTTTTTTGGCAAAGTGCCTAGCTGTAGTTTCTGAGCCCTACCTCTGCTGGCACCTAGGAAATCTATCAAACCTATACATTTTAAAAAACTAGACACCCAGGGGAATCCAGGATGGGGTGACTTGACTGCCTTCCACCAGGTTCTGTTACCCAGGATCCCTTGCAAACCTTAGAAATTGTCCAAAAAAACATATTTTCCTCACATTTCTGTAGTGGAAAGTACTAGAATCTACGTGGATCCACAAATTTCCACTCACCCCACGTTCCCCAAAGTCTTCCAAGAAAAATGGTACCTCACTTGTGTGGGTAGGCCTAGTGCCCGCAACAGGAAATGGCCCAAAACACAACGTGGACACAGCACAATTTCACAGTGAAAAATGACCCTTTTTTGACAAAGTGCCTAGCTGTAGTTTTTGAACCCTAGCTCTGCCGGCACCTAGGGTAACCTAGCAAACCTATACATTTTTAAAAACAAGACACCCAGGGGAATACAGGATGGGGTGACTCGACTGCCTCTCACGTGGTTCTGTTACCCAGAATCCCTTGCAAACCTAAAAAAGTGCCAAAAAAACCACATTTTCCTCACATTTCTGTGGAGGAAAATTCTGGAATTAGCGTGGATCCACAAATTTCCACCCACCCAGCGTTCCCCAAAGTATTCAGAGAAAAATGGTTCCTCACTTCTGTGGGTAGGCCTGCGACAGGAAACGGTGCAAAACGCAACATGGACACAGCACAATTTCACAGTGAAAAATGACCCTTTTTTGGCAAAGTGCCTAGCTGTACTTTTTGAACCCTACCTCTGCCGGCACTCAGGGAAACCTACCAAACCCACACATTTCTGAAAACTAGACACCCGGGGGATTCCAGGGAGGTATGGCTTGCATCAATTCCCCAACGTTTCCTTACCCAGAATCCCCTGCAAACCTCAAATTTACCTGAAAAAAATCACTTTTTTCACACATTTTCGCGTAGGAAAGTTGTGGCATCCCTGGGCTGACACAAATTTCCTACCACCCAGCATTCCCCCAGGTCTACCGATAAAAACAGTGCATCACTCGTGTGGGAGGTCCAAGTACCCGCGGCAGGCAAGGGCCCACAACGTATTGAGGCGACATCAAAATTGCCTATCTCAAAACGACCTGGTTTTGCAAGGGGGGTCCCCTGGGTTTTTGGCCCTGGTGCTTGGCGGCAACTTTTTTCGTATATTTTAGTGTGGAAAAGTTGTGACATCACCGGGCTGACACAAATATCCTACCGCCCAGCGTTCCCCCGGGTCTCCTGATAAAAGCTGTGCCTCCCTCGTGTAGGAGGCCCAAGTACCCGTGACAGGCAAGGGCCCAAAAAGTAGTGAGGACAGGTGACGTCACAATTGCCTATCACAAAACAACCTAGTTTTGCAAGGTTGGTCACCTGAGTTTTTGGCCCCGTGCTCGGCAGCCATCTAGGGAAACCTACCAAACCCACACAATTCTGAAAACTAGACACCCGGGGAATTCCAGGGAGGTATGGCTTACATGGATCCCCCAAAGTTTCCTTACCCAGAATCCCCTGCAAACCTCAAATTTAGCTGAAAAAATCCCGATAAAAACGATGCCTCACTCGTGTGGGAGACCCAAGTACCCACGACAGGCAAGGGATCAAAATGTTTTGGGCCCTTGCCTGTCGCAGGTTCTTGGGCCTCCCACAGGAGTGAGGCACCGTTTTTATCGGGAGACCTGGGGACTCCATTGTTAAGTCAAAGAGAACGTGGGGTTTAATGTTCCTCCTGGGAGATCTCAGAGATTTGCCCCGTGCAAGTTGACTCACCAGTAGAGTAAAGGGTTAATGTGCCTGCTGCAAAGAATGTGCTTCATGCATATCACAGAACCCAATGTTGCTAAAAGGGGTTAATTTGGTTAGAAATGTATTCTTATTAGCTTTGTGCCCCTCCAGATCAAACACTTAAAATATACTGCACAGTTACACAATTATTTTACTGTACGATCAGCTCACAAGTATACTAGATGAGTGCCCTTCCATATATGTTCCCCTCGTCTTCATTGCTTGATTTTGCTTGCGAGAAAGTGTCACTCATAGTCGTTGAATGTCACTCATAATTACACTGAAATTACGAAAATGTCACACGTAGCAAACTGGAACCTTGGCAGCTATGCAATTATTTAAAATAAATGGCGAAATCTGCCCCCCAGGGGGGCATACTAAGCCATACAATATTGCCCCAAAAAGGGGAGCGACCCTTGCCTACGGGGCCACTCCCCCCAGACAGTAAAAACTTGGCCCTTTAAAGAAAAAAAAAATCCCTGGCATCTAGTGGGCATTCTTGCTGTACGATCGCACGATCGTGCAGCAGGAATGCACAAAAGAGGCATCATGGGAAAGGAAAATCCTTTCCTTTCCCTCGATGCCTCTTTTGCTAAAATCCCCCCTCCCCAGAGGAAAAACTTACCTCTTTGTTCCCGGACGCCCTGGAAGCAAATAGCTTTCAGCGGGTTGGGGAAGAAAGGGAAACCTCTAATTACGTAATCGCGCCTCGCGCGCTGACGTCACTGATGACGTGTACGGGAGGCAGGGGGGAAGCAATAACAGGGGAGGCATCACAACGTCACAAGCAAGGTCCCGCTTCCACCCAGTTGAGTGCCAAATGTAGAATTAATAGGAAGGATTAGCCATTGCAGGCAGTTAAATGGAAATAAAAACACTGAGTTACTGGGTTATATTACAAAGAATTAAGATCAGACTACTACATGATGGCACAACAAGAATTCCCGATAGTGATAAAATAACAAAAAATAGTAATAGTAGTAACTTGAAAAATGGGGAGCTACTAGTAGTTACGAAATCCTCAAGTCATAAAAAATGCATTCAAAATCTGGAGTGGACAAGCTTAGGTTAGGAATTTACAGTTACACAACACAAAGCTTGAATGATGATGCTGAAGACTGATGTTCTTTGATCTATATTGAAAATATGGATCTTAAATATGGTGGATAAATGTGGCCAGTATGGGCCTTTCCTTAGAAGGTCCTGCAATTAGTTGGTGTTGCTTTCACCACATCTACCCAACCAAGTGTGTGATCCATTGATGGTGTAAATTAAGCCACATCGCAATAAATCACACAGCCCGGAGGAAGAGGGTTAGAGGTTTGATGAATGGATAGGAAAGGGGATCTGGGGAAAGGTGTGACAAAGACAAACTCGACCCAAGGACAAAATTCATCTGGGCAATGAGCAGCACATCATTCGTCATCAATCTATTGTGAAAAGAAATGAAAGAAAGAGTATGAAACAGTACAGTTAAATGCATTACAAACAGTACTTCTGCCCCCAAGACCCAAGTTATCAGATATCTAAATGTTCTGTCTTCTAGGTTGGGAGTGAACCCACCCACCCAATTTTCCAATTATGATTGTTAAAATTAGGTGGCACATCTGCATTCCCCAGGGAATGTCCATCACTCTTGGGTGCCTGTCTGGGCTGGTCTGGTATGTGACAGGAGTGTTGAGCTCAGCTTTCATCTTTCTTTCATGGAGGAGACTAGAAGGCCTGAGGATTATAAAACTGAAACTGTGTTTTAGAGTCAAGGAGAAGGACAGAAGGAAGGTACTCGGCCACTGACTCATGCTTTCTCTTTCAAGTCAATAACGTCTTGCTTTTAGCTGCATTCTGTCCATCTATTGTGTGTCTTGTGCTTCCTTGCGCTAAGTGTGCCGGGTGTGCCCAGACGTGGGTCCCAGGCTCACTATGCCACTGGATTCAAGCTATCCTGGCTGATGAGGGGTGAAACCTTGAAACCGGCCCTAGGATGCTTGGTTCTGGTCCAGGGAGGACCTGGCTTGGCAGTTTGGGCTGGACTGTTCCCATGAGGCACAGGGTGAAGACTGATTTGCATATGGCCAGGTCTAAACTGGAGTGGCATGGTGAGCAAAAGAATGATGGATTTAACCCAGATCTCTTGACTGGGGGTAAATATTTTGATTTTTTTCTGCATTCTGTCCATACATTGTGTGTCTTTTGCTACCTTTAGCTGTTGATGTGGCAGCACCAAGGTTCCCGCCCTGAGTTCTTCCATCCTCCTCATGACTCCAAGTAACTCCATCACAGACCAGTCATGACACAAGAAAGATAGACATGTAGTGCACTGCTGTTAAAGAAGAAGTAGAGAAACAGAATTGCAGTATTTTATATAGGATTTTGTTTGTTAACTAAAGTGAATGTTCTGATCTCTGAAAAACCAGAAAAAAGGAGAGGACCCTGCAAGTAAATCTGGCAAAGTGTGAAAGGGCCAATCACCTACTTGGAAAAAATTATCGTCCCTCATTCAGGCCCCATACATTGCAAATCATATCAAACAAGTTCCCAAATCACAGTTCAACACCCTCTCTCACTGTCTGCCACCACATAAATCATCAATTATCACTGACACAATCACTCACTCACTGTTGCAATTGTCCTTTCTAGTTACCTCTTCCAATCCAAGCACAGGTAGGTCAGGTAGTAGGTACACAGATCATCTTTGATGCAAGCAACACATTGGAATTTGGGATTAGCACTCTTGTAAATCAACGATTGTCTGGGGCACTCCTGTATCTGCTAAGTAATACAAATAAAGATAGGCATTCGAGAGGGGCAGGCATTGTCTCCAATGTCATGAAGGAATTTTGGAGGCTTCTTCAATGCAAACTGGTCCAACTGCAATCAGGCAATACATATGGTGGGGCAGCATAAATCTGATACAAAAATAATAATGTTCCACTAGCTACTTTTTTGTTGCAAAGATAGAAGTTCAATGAGAAATAATTAAAAGGTTAAATGGGGGCACTGGCATACTCAGTCCAGGAAGTAGAGTTTGTCCCCAAGCTCTGATGGTTTGCCCAGAAGTTAGTCAGCTAACATGATTGATTTAGGCCAATTGTTCTCCTCCTCCTCCTCCTGTGCTGTTTCAGGAACTGTGTAATTGTGTTGTATGAAATGTTAGTTTCATTTTAATCATAGTCAATCGCACCACATTTTGAGATGTGAAACTGGTCCTTCTCACTGTAACAACCACATCAGCTGCACTGAACACATGCTCAACAGACAAGCTGGCTACCGGACATGCCAGATACTTTATTACCATCCTGCTGAGTTCTGGCCCTGGCACATCTTCCCATACAAATGGATTTTAATCCACATAGACCTCTTTCGAATCATCCAGATGCTGCTAGAACATCCTGTGGATGGTTATTGGTGCTGCCACTTGCTCAACCTCTTTTGCCATCACCTCTGCATTGGACTTAAGCACTGCCAATTGGAACCAAAACAATGCAGAGGTTGGGCCTGGTCCTTATGTTGCTGTTGTTGCCGGTGTTCTGGTTGATAGTGTTGTTGGCTGCTGTGAGACAATTCTGCCCTCTCTAGAAGTTGAAGGTGGCACGCCATTGGTGTGAGGTGGGACTCTAAGTTCCAGCAGTTCTTCTTCCAGGTCACCAGCTTGCTCAACAATCCACGTCTTGTATTTTGAAACATTCCCTTCGGAAAAAAGGAATGGGCTTGACTGTTTTTTACTGTGGATCAAGTAGTGTGGCACAGATGTACTGTTTGGACAAGATGATGTCATGTTACAGCCTTCCATTTTAAGCCAAGAGAAAGACTAAGCTCTCAACCAAGGAATGCACTTCTGCCTTTTCATTCACAACTGCGATGGACACAGTGCAAAGACAATACAGCTAGGTGGACTTAGTTTCATAATCTTGAAAGTTTGACCATGCTGGATCTGAATAGTGAAGGGTAGGAGGCAGGCAAAAGTATACAGAATTGGGGCTATTTCCACCAATTTTTCATATAGAACACAATTTATGTATTTCATATGAAGGACTCATAGAGCATTTTGAGGAGCTGTTTTCCCATGGAGATATTATCCTAAATATGGAAACACCATTGTATTATAGATATGGAAGATTTCATAAGCTGCTCATTAAAAAAAGCACAATATTATCTACAGTAGCAAATCATGCAAGTGCCTATAAAAAAAAAGTGTGCCACTCCCTAAGAACTTCTTTAAGGTTTGGGTGGGCTGAAGATTGGTCAGCCTATCAAACCCTTAAAGCAGCCCACTGGCCAACAGCATACCACACGTTTTCCCATTACCAACAGGAAGATGGATTCTCTTGAAGATTATGGGGCCGATTAAGATACAGCTGTAAAGGCTCCAACATGCAGTTGGACCCTTTAGGGCTGCATCGTAATGGGCCACTTGGTTTCCTTTCCGACTGCCTCACTATGTTGGAAACAATCGAAAAGGAAACCGGCCAGTCATTCCGGCTGGCTTCCGACAGGCTCGGAGAGCCCATCGGCCAGTTAGAAGCTGGCAAGTAATCTCAAGGGTGAGTATTTCCACCCTTGAGATTATGATCACAGCTTCCGACATGGTTTCCGTGACGGTCTGTCCAACATGGAAACTATGTCGGAAAGCATGTTTGGGGATCCCCAGCAGGGCCCCCTTTTGTGCACTGCCTCCGTTTAGAGGCAGAGCGGACACCTATGGTGCCCCCCTGTTGGATTTACCATTTCACTATGGGAGCATGCATTATGGCCGTTTTACACCTGTAATGCATGCTCCCATAGTAAAATATAGGAATGCGACTGAACAGTGTTCGATCGCATCCTAATGAGGTGGGCCGGACCGCCAACCGGGTGTCGGTTGGTCCCATGACCGAGTCGGTGTTGGGCAGAAGTAATTCCTCCCGACATCATAATGAGCCCCTGTATGTGAAAATCTTTAACGTTCCAGTGCTCAAAGTTTAAGCACCACAGAATGCCTGCTAATTGAGCAATAAAAATGGAACAGCCAAGACTGTATTATTAGGTGTATTAAAGCCCTGTGAGATATTCCTGCACAATCTACAGCAACAGAACCTGAACAAGGCACATTCTATGTAACCTTCAAATGTAGCCTTGGAGCCTGCTTTTGCGGCTATACTAGCCATTAAAGGCCCGCTCCAATGTTAAACAACGGAGCGGGCATTTAATGTGTGGTAGAGCCCGGTACAGAGGGCTGTAAGGCTATTAAAACATTCCCCACAGGGCAGAATGTTCTAATTTGCAAAACAAAAGCCTCACCGAGCCCAAGGGGATTGAAATCTCCTCAGGCTCGTGAGGCCTTTAGTTAATGGCAACAGCTGTGAACAAACACTGGAATGTTGGAACTCCGGCCTTCTACTGGCCATTAGAAGCCCAGAGCAATCCATTGTTTTCAATGGAGCTCACAGCATTCCAATGTTCTAATTTAAGTTTATTTTCTATAAGAATGCATTACTATGAGGGGAGGTGCACTGCATTGCGGTGGGTGCCGTATCTTGCACTGCATCTTTTTTTTCAGACCGCTCCATGTGGGGAATGCTTGACTTACTCAGTTAAAGTTGGTGGTAAAGTGTTCTTCTGAGCAAAAGCAACAGTGACCAATTATAGAATTAATTAACATAGTGATGTAGTTTGAAATGAGAGCGTTATTGGTCTTGCCCTGTATTTCTCATTTGTATCAAGGTGGTGAAGATTATCACTTAGTTGATTGATATAGTAAGTGAGCAAGTACAATTACAACCATAATTCAAAAAATCAAATGCAGTGAGAACAAGCAGACATGTTTTTTTAGAGCACCAGGTTCCTCTATAATTTTCTCCCTTAAATATCTTGTCTGCCTGGAGGTTTTTTTATGACACCTGACTTTTCCTTCAAATCAGTGACCCTTCAAGGAGACACTTCTTGCTTCCATGTGCTATCCCTAACTGTTACATTTACTGCTACTTTTATCTTGCCCTTTGATACTCCTGGCACTTCCATTGCTACCCCAAGTTTCAAGGGTCATAAAGACAGTGACAGGCACATAAAAGCCAGATGTACATTTTTGTCTTGTTTCCACTCTTTGTCCATCACCTACTACCCAGCAGCAAGTATTAGCCTGTTGAGGTGTTAAACGGTAGGATGAGCAGTCAACTTTGTGATGTCACTGGTAGTCAAAGGTTCTGTAATGTCACTGCCACCACCAATTGTAGTTTGAGAATTCATGCTGCAAATGTGTAATTATATCATCCTATGCTTGCCTAATTCCATTGTCTTTAATATTCACCCACCTGCCAACTTTCTACAGACGCTCAAAGACCTTATATGCAAATGCTATAAGTTATTGATCCAGCGGTTCACTAACAACAGATGCTCCACTACCATATACTCACCTGGGCCCATAAACTCACAGTGTTTAAACCGCTGGTCGGTGGGGGGTTTTAAATTTCACAAGCTGTTAGGATTGGTTTATTCAATACCTCCATTCATATCTAGCTAACCCTTCACAGATCAACAAGTTCTTTCCTCTGGTAGACGGACCATTAGTTGAACTAGTTGATGGTGATAATTAACATAACTCTAACTTTTCATATATTTTCAAAGTAAATAACCACAGACTCAGGAACGTTTAAATCTTTATTTAAATTAAATGCAAGTGAACAAACTCAATACAGTACAGTCACCATCATTCACAGGAGAGAAAATTCAATTCATAAACACCGTGCATATGCCTCGTACTCATGCAATAATCAATGCTCAGAGAGAGAGAGAGAGAGAGAGAACAGAGGAAAAAGAACATTAGCAAATAACGAGAAATTATAGTTACCAAGGATGGTGTGGAGGACCAACCCTCTGGTCAAAGGGCTGGTAAGGGTCCCCTGGGATAGGTCAAGAGACAAAGGCTTCAGGACAGGAATCAGGACAGGATAGTTGATCTCTCTAGAATACCGACGGTTACGCCGCACCCCTCTCTGATACTCTCTTCCTCTTCGAGATTCTCCGCAATCTTCAGATCTGAGCCAATTAAATTACGATAGAAAGTTCTGCTTCGGGTTGTGCAGTCAGTTCTTCATCAGCAACTCCAGCATCTCACAGCATCATCGTCCAGCATCAGCTTCTTCTTCTGACTAACTAACTAAAGCTATCTTAATTATACCGTTTGTTTCTCCATGTTCCACCCACTAAAGTTTCAACATCGGGTAAATACGAAATGTGATTGGTCAGGCAAGGGGGGATCTTCATCACACCATGCTTACATGTCACAAAAATCAGTTCAACTATTGTTCACAAACCCATCCCCTTACTTTTTATTCATAAATTTTATTCCAATGTACTAATTGTATCAGTGTTGAAACATTTAAACTTTTTCATGAATACGTCTCTTCACGGTTAAACTCTGCACCATCCTATTCCCATGATGTTTCACTTGTTTGTTTTGGCTCTTATTCAAATGCTCTGTCATAAGTTTCACGGCTCTCTACAGTGGACATGCGCAGACTTTGCGCACTAATGATAAAAGTCAGAAGACAAATGTTAATTTCCCAAATAATGTGTTTGCACTGTATACCACCCACCTCTACTCTATCCCATTTTATTTATCAATACTTTTCCCCGCATTAGCATTCGTGAAATAGCTTGCTTCATTTCAAATAAGAAGATGCCATGCACGCGAGTGTTCAAGACTCCATTTTAGTATCTTCTGCTCATGCGCCAGAATTTCCCTCCAAGCATTAGTTTGTCATCCTAAGTAGATGTAGTTGACCCATGCGCAAAACAGTTTTCCAGTTTTAAAGCGGTATTAGTCCTACTTCATTGTTATCCGCATTAGTACATACATACCCAACTTCACTAACCCGCGTGTTCATGTAGTGAGTATTCATTTTCACGAAACTTTATTAATACATTTGTTAGTGAGTTGGACGCGAGTCTCTTTTCTATGAGACCTTACTCCATCATTATTAATCTATAATACTATAAAATTGGTGTAATTAAGCCCAGCTTCAGGCAGTCCATGTACAAACGTTTTACAAACTTTAATATTGGCAACTACAAACAAGTTAATTACTGGATTTGTGTGGCAAAACCCTTTTGGGGGTCCGGGTACAAGCATGGGCTTTTGGGCCACAGCTGAGGTACTTAGGGCCCTTTATCACTGCTGTGCCATGGCCACACCTACTATGGCACTGGAAACTGAGCAAAAAGTATACACTTCCAGATGGGGCAGAGGCAGATTCACATCATCACTCCGGTTGGCTCCTGAGACACCCCTCTTCTCAGGGTGACCACGGGCAATGGTCACGCTCCCTTGCTTCTGTGAACCAGATGCACGTGCACTTGGGCCAGCTCCTGTGAGGCCCTCCTTGTCAGTCTGCACTACTGGGATGTTTCCTCATCCCATGAACCTTACCTGGACTTCTTTTCTAGACCGTCCTTCTGTATGGGCACCTTCCCTTCCCCCCTCAGCAGGCACCTCTGTCCCAAGCTCATCCCCATTAGTAGATGGGAAGCTAGCTATCAATGACACCTGCCCTGAAAGACATGGATTCTCTGACAGTCAATAGAGGGTCAGACCAGCTGGTCAATAACAACTTCTGGAACACTTCTGGAAGGTTTCATCCCCGTTCTCGTGGTCAGTTTTCAAGCAGGGAATGCTCATTCCACTGTCATTGTTCTGAAACTGGTTTCAGGCAGTTTAGTCAGATAGTTTACCACTCCTCTCCAGACCAAATGAAGGGGCATATTTACAAGGGCTTTATCTCTGCATTTTTGGCTTACAAAGCCAAAAAAGCGGAGATAAAATCAGCGCCCTATTTACAAGAGGGTGCTAACATGCATAATTGTATGTTAGCACCCTTTTTCCCAACGCCTCACTTTGCATCTCCAATGTATTTTGCCATGTCTCACTTCGACATCTGGGAGCCTCAAAGTGGGGTACACAAAACAAGAGCACAAACAGGAATGAAGACCTAGTATCTGGCATCCATCTGTCTTTCGGGAGTAGCACCTCTGGGAGAGGCAAAAAGCAGGCCCTGCCAGAATGCTTCTGTCTGAACTACAGAGGAGATTACTGACTCCATCTCTTCACAACCTCCATCTAAAATATAAATTAACAGGATTGCTTAAGGGGAGTAATGAAGCAGATCATTGCCATTTTTATAGCCCTTACTAATGCTGATGAGATGTGGAAGCACTTTTTCGGCAAGTAGTATGCTACTATGGAACCCAAAGCGGATTAGTAGAGAGACACATGAAATTAACTTAAGCGGCGGACATGTGAGTTTGTTATTTGGATGATTCAAAAAACGATATGATTCCACTACTGCAAAGGATCAATAAGTCAATACTTGGACAGTAGTCCTATGTAGTATGGGAAACACACTTGGTGACCCCATCAGACCACAAACCCCTGTCTTGGGTCTCAATGCCTTTGCTCGTGACAGGCCTCAGTGAACTGACATGATTGTTGTACACTCTACGCTCAAGAAATCAGGATTGCCTTGGAAATTTACAGTTTAAGTAACAGGGGTGCACACTCATAAAGTCTGCCAAGGACATTCCCATCCCAACTGCGCATCTCATATCAACAAGCTTTGAGAAAATATAGCGTAATTTTTAATTTAGAGCTTGCATGTAGAGATAAAACACTTATAGGTACAAATGCACAAATACATCACACATGTATACATACATCCAGACACAGAGCAATAGAGATACAGTCTCCCATAGAGACAGACCAACAGACATACAGCAGCACATGAACATGTAGGCATACATGCACACAAGGAAACTCACTTACCGGCACCTATACACATACAGACTACACATGTGGAACCACGTATACGCACTGGCAACACATCAATGCCCACATATTATCATACAACAAATATTATCATGAAGCTGGATAAATGCATGAATGTGCAACAATTTATTTGAAGGCCAACATAGCCAAATAGTGTGCTTACCACAACTAGACAGTTACATCACCTCTTCAATGCCTTCAACATCGTCTCTGTCATTCATAATAAGATCTGAGGGTTTTCTAATTTGCACTCTTAATCCACACTTGATAGTTCAATTCCTTGGTAAACCACTGAAGTTATGCAAGAAGGCAAGTTGCCTATTAAGTAGGAACAATACAATGGATTGTGTAGCAGAATATGCTTAATTAAAATTAAAATTCAAAGACTAGCACACAGGAAGTACACCCGTGTATTGTTTAGTAGTCTATACCATTAATCTAAATTTAAAGATTTGAAATCATCATTTAAGTGAAGACTCAAATATGCCCCTTATTCTCACACGGCCTCACCTTTCGCTGCGGGTGCATCAGCATTAGTATAAAAAATGGAGTTCTCCAAATTTATATTGTCAATTTTCCAAATCTCTTTCATTCATGCAATATTTACCTACTGACAGACAGTAATGGTATTTGTTAATAACAAACTAGCTTAAAAGCAATGTGGTGCTGAATTTAGGTGAGTGTCCAGGAATAAAATAGAGGGGAAATTATAAGTTAGTTCTGCAGCACTGAGTGGTAAAGTTCTTTGAAGAGATGCGTCTTCGGTTTCTTCCTGAATTACAGGAGAGTCAGTGGGGATGATATTCCTGGGAACGTAGAAGGTTTATAAGGCTTGTCTTCCTCTTTTCCTATTTACATCTTTTGTTTTCCGGTATGCTGGTTTATAGTGTTGCACTGACCACTAGAGGTTGTTCTTGGATTAGCAAGATATGTTGAGATTTTGTTTTATTGGTTTTGTGGATGATGTCACTGGTTTTGAAAATGATGCAGGCCACAGTGGAGAACCAGTGTAGATTCTTGGGGTTATGGATTGAATTTCTTCATACCCTAGATAAGGTTTGCAGCAGCATTGCGATTGACGAAGCTGAAAATATTATACCACATCATATATACATACAAACGTGTTAAAAATGTTAACATGGAACTGCATAAAAAAATTGATGTTAGCAAATGTGTTTTTATTAAACGAGCAAAAATGGAAATGCTGCTTAAATATTCAGAAAGCTTTAATTACTATTGTTCTCCAACTGCTAGGCCACACTATTCTTTCATTCTTCTCTATTCCTTTAAGAAAATAAATTCATTTCATAAATAGTGATTTAATAACTGAATTATAGAGCCTGAACTTTTTGTGAAATTTGCTGTTTCATGCAAAATGTATTTCTCACACCGTATGACTTAATTGTATTAGGATTGTTTTCTTTGCCACATATTCATAATGAACAAGCGTATTTATGAAAATAAATTCTTAATGCAGCTTACATTTTGCGATTTAACCAGGACATACCAGAATTTTAATTTTTTAGTCCATACAGCAGCTTATTGTTACACAATGGGACACCATACCGCTAATAGAGTAGGCTTGCAAAAGGTTCCCATGGGTCCCTTGGTAGATGTTACTTTTTCGAATACGCTGTAGCCAACTCTGAATAACTTCATATCTACATGGACGTTTACTGTGGGAATCGAGGACTAAGATGACGGACCTTCGGATGATCTTCCTCCACTGGATGCTGATAACATATTAACCTGTTTTTGGAACATGTTTAGTGGCCTTTCTATATAGTGCGTGCTCCTGGCTAGAGAGTCAAGGCATTCTGTACAATTCTACCTTGCAATGCCACTTAGTACTTCTTTGTGCTAGCTCGGAATTATCATAAGCTATTGCTGACGGTGATTTTCTTTTACTTTTCCTTACACAGATTGAGGAGACTGTATGTCTTTATTTTGATCATAGCTACGGCTGTCACCCTCTCGCTCATTTAGACATTTGCTACTTCAACTGTTCCGAGTACGCAGCTGAGTCTCCAGGACTACCCTTATGGAAAATGTGATCCTTTTCTTAGTTATCTGAATTCTACATGCTCTTTTCCAGAAGGAACTCTTTGTTGGTTCTTGATAGGATAGGTTCTCTAGATTAGAATAAGGACTATGGGGAGATTACGATGGCAGAAGGCCCGCCAGGCGTGCGGTGGCGGGCCCTCAGCCATCGGACAGCAAATTTCCCCCGCCAAATTAGGATGGTTGGGGGAATCGGACCGCAACCGTGACAGGTGCAAAGAATGACCGCCACTGATCCACTGCAGGCAATCGATCTGATTGCCAGGTGGTGCGGTCAGCATCTGTAAAATGGTGGCGGTGCCTAGCAGGCACCATCCGCCAAATTACAATGCTGGTCGCAGCCAGCCTTTTCGTGTCGAGTAAACCGCCATTGAAAGGCTGGCGGGGATTGGTTTCGGGGCCCATTGCGGACCCCCTTGTGTTGGGAGGAGGTGAGCGTGCACTGGGGGGTAACCATGGTACCCCCCTACATATCCATGCACTAAGTGGCAGGCACCGTGTGGATATGATATGCTTCAAAGGAATTTGACTTCAATAGAATGTATCTAAAAATAACCCTAAAGACGGAATAAGTCACCTGCCCAGAGTATAAGGAAGTGTAAATATCTCGCTATACATAGAAAGTGGATTTCAAAGTGGATCGAGTTTGAACTAAATGAAAAAAGTTTTTTAATTTATATATTTCTTGTTTTTTTTGGATTGAAATTTGTTGATGAGTACACAAAATATATATATATATCAATACATAACATAGATATATATTCAAACTAGATAAAGACAAACACAGTTATATACATACTTTGAATAGCAAATCTACATTTGTATATGTCTCTCTTCTCCACCCCTCACATCATTCATAGAAACCCAGTCACACCAATGCAAATCTTCCTCACTTGCACAATCATTCACATCCCCCTAACATACTTCAATCTCCTCAAAATCAAGCTAAGAAACGTAGACAAGAAAGCACAACCTAGCAATCGACCTTATAGTGCTAGGTAGGTCTGTCAATGAAACATTTGTTGTGTCTTTTTCTAACAAAATTTGTCAATGGGTAATAACTTTAGTCAGAAATTGCACATAGTCCGTTGATTGCAAAGAAACTTTGTTGTGCCAATTCTTTCAGAAATAGATATAGTATTCCTGTCAAGTACTGTACCGACGCGTGTTTCGGTTGAAGGTCAAGAAGTGGACCAAACATTCCTCAGGGTACAATTGGAAATATACTTGGTAATTCCAACCACTCACAAAACAGGGTGAGAGACCATCTGATCGTCATGTATCCTGGAAAATGATTAGCCAAAATGTACTATAAACTCGTTCCATAGACTGAAAATATGAGAGCATATTCCAATAGGAAAGAGCGTGCTCAGAAAAAACTGACAAAATAAAACCTAGGAGAAAGTGATACTCCATATCATTGGTGCTCCTCAAAAAGAAAGAAAAACTCCAATAGAGGTGAAAAAATGGGAGATGGATGAAATACACCTAATAGTGATGTGCAATCTCGACAAATTGAGACCAAGGGCCAGTCCAGTGACTGTTAGAATTGAGATATCCTCAGCGAAAACATTAAAACAAAAGAAAAAAGAGAGAAAAAAGAAGAAAAAAGAGAGAAAAAAGAAAAAAACCAAGAATATAAAAGGGGTACACTTACAAGTCACATAAAGGGGCAGACGAGCGATCAAACCCAGGTGGAATATAATAATCCAAAGTTTGTTTCAGGATAAGGGAGTCCTTTGAATCAAAGAAGGTGAAAAAAGAACAAATAAACCAAATTACTCAGAGACCCCTGGAAGCACACACTGCAAGGGATAAGGGATGAGGCAAGTAATATATCTACCTTCAGGGTGACAACAATCCAGCACATAAAGGTCAAGAATATATCCAGGCATAATTAACTGAAGAGTTCAAGAAGCCACACAGGGTACACATCCTTAATCCGCCAACTCTGTAGCGGTAGATAAGGATAAGTTTGAAACAAAATATACAGCCCACGACCAGCGAGATGAAAAAGAGGGATTGTAGGGGATATAGCCCAGATACATAAAAGAGTGGGGCTTAAGCAAACAAAATAAAAGAACCAGGTATTAAAGGAGGACACAAATACCCCAGAAGTCAAAGGCCAGAATGACCCCCTAAAAAGGGAGAAATACAAAGAAGTAGTTGACTATCAAGGGGCCAAAGTCACAGAGACAGTCACAAAATCAGGTATCTAACTAACCCGAAAAGTAGATGCATGCAGGAGATATAGACATGCGATCTGCTCCGGCGGGGCAAATAAGTCCAAAGCGAGAATCTGGCCGGAGCTGTCAGGGAACACTCAGCTTGCAGAGCGGTGGTCGCCCGCAGAAAGTTAAGAGCTAGATGATGTCCCCAATCCGGTCACATGTCCGGAACCGATACAGGAGCCAATAGAACTCTAGTGCGCTGTAAGAAGTTTCCAAAGTGAGGATACCTATAAGCACGCCATGTTGGAAAGAGAACTCACACAGAGGGACTCGGGGTAATGGCACCAACAATAACAAGTAAAAAGGATCAAACTAAGCAAAATAATAAAATAAAGATAAAGTACCATGCAGCGAAATAAGAAAATGTGAAATTTAGAATAAAAATATTTAAAAAAAGAAAAAAAGAAACAGAGGGAAAAAGAAAAGACGGGAGAGTGGGGGGAGAGTCAAGGGCTCAGGGAAGATCGACTAAGCATATAAAGAATGATGAAATACTCTGCATGGAAATTCAGAAAACTTCCTTAGTATAGAAATAGAAACACAGGCAATGAACTGATGGATAAAATGGTCCCATATGGGAAAAGTTCAAACGACAATCAAGGCTCCTATGTTGCAAAATACAAATTTTAGGGGAATGACACCAAAATGAATATGGCCATGAAAGCGAAAAGAGAGACAAGAAAGGAGGTTGTAAGCTGGCAAGATGTAAATAACCGGTGTTCTAAAATGCAGAAATATAGGAAACAGATGGTAAGGTCAATCAGAACTAGGTCCCTGTACCTATAAGGCATTTTCCCAAAGTATCATTTTGTTGACGCCTTTATGTTGAGTGTCTAGAGAGAAGATCCAAAAAAACCTCTCTTTTATTACGATGTTTTGTATCAACCCTACCTCTCATGGGTATGATCTTTTCAAGTATAAACCATCTGAGTTCCTTTTCTGTGTGATCATATTGCATCCAATGCTGAACCAAATGCGTAGATATTTTGTGGTTCCGGATGTTAGACTTGTGTTCTCCTAATCAAAGCCTTATTTCTCTTTCTGTTTCTCCTACCTGATTCCGATGTCATTTGGAAGGCCTCGGAATCGGATTTGGCTTTCCCGGTTCCAATTCGTAGCCCTTGTTTCCGACTGAATCGTACCCAGGCCCAAACGTCCAAGTACAATGCGAAGATCGCACACGCGCCGACTGAATTGTTTCTGAGACCTGAACCTGTCCATACGACTCGTTCTTAGCCGAATCGTGCTGCACAATGGAGCCAAATTCTGAGCGAGAACGATGCACGATTCGGACAGTTGCTTCGCCTCGGTCTCAGCGAGATGAAATGGCTGTCATAAGCGTACTTTGGGGGGCCGTACAAGGTCCCCCTTCACCCGGGGCACTCCGAATCTGTCACAGGGGTGTGCCCATGGGTCCCTTCAATCCAGGCATTCGCAGTGTGGCGGACACCATGGGGTCCCACCAGAGGGTGTAAGCTTTTCCCCACCTACCCCTTTTCTGCTGTGGGAGCCTGTGTACGCATCTGTACAGAGGCTCCCATAAAGTTCAATGGGAGTCTGAGCGAAATGAGTCCATAAGCATACGGCTGCATCGTACTCACTCGTTCGGAACCCCGGAGCACGTTTCGCTCGGAAAGCCCTCCAGATCCAAGTCATATGGAGGGCTTTCCTAGCGACATCGGAATCGGACCCATAGTATTGACCACATGGGCCGACAATGCCATAGACCACATTGGACATTCTGCAGTTGGTCATGCCTCTCATCTCGATCTTCTTGTTGCTAATGGTCATATTGTTGGTAATCATAGCGTTAACACAAGCCTGGCATGTGCCACATCTGTGATTGCCTGCAATGGAGTGTTTTCTTGTGATGGATTTGTGCAAGAAGGATTCCTTAGTAGTAGGTTTAGCACTCACCAGTTTGTTGTTCAGATTTTTATTCCTCCTAATTGCAAAAGTCGGTTTGGGTAATCTAGGCCCATGTTCGTTGATATTAAGTAAATGCCATTGTGAGTAGATGGTTTGTCTAATTTTTTAGTCTAAGGGGCTCATTAGGATGGCAGAGGGCCCGACACCACCAGCCATGCGGTGGCGGGCCCTCCACCATCAGACTGGCAATGTCCCCCCGCCACATTACGATGATGGGGGAATCGTTCCGCAAGCGCGGTGGGCGCAAGACCGCCCGCCACGCTTCTGCCACAAGCAATCGGATGATGGGTTTATAGGTGATGAGGGTGGGGAGTAATTTAAAAATATTTGTTTAAAGTTTTAAATAATTTTGAAATGTATGTAAAATTTTAGGAGCAGAATGTTGGGTTTGTAGGGGATATGGGTGGGGAGTAATTTAATAATGTTGGTTAAAAATACATTTTAATCCAAAATGTATTGAAAGATATAAATATGTATTTTTTTATTTGAAATTTAAAATTTTCAAAAAGTGTGAAGGTCTTTTTGGGTGCTAATATTTAGATGTAAATTGTATAAAATATTTTATAAAATGTATTTAATAAAATACATATTTAAATAAATGTATGATAGGTTAATTTTTTTTTACAAATACATTTTTGTATCATGTATTTTTTTATTAAACATTGTTATATTGGTTGCATGTTTACAATAGTCACATTGTAATTTTATATTTTGAAGGTGAGCACATCAAACAAACATACATTTTAATAAATATAAAACATTATATTTGCTGTTTTGTGATAATAAAATATTTAATATATATTGTACAATTGTTTGAATTTTGTTATCATTTCGAAATTTTTTGTACAATAACTGAAAATATACATTTAATTTTTGAGATTTTTTTATTAATTCTCCATTCTTTTCTGTCTGTCTGTTTAATTTTTAGGTCATTTTGCAAGACGGAACCTGGCGGTTAGCAGCTCTGTTTCGTTGGTTAAGGTAAGTTTGATTTAATTTAATTTTAAGGTAGTTTTAGGGTAGGGGCGAGGTAGTAGTAGTGTAATTAGATTTGTTAGGGTGTTAATTGTTCATTTCTGGTGTAGTCAGGTGTTGTTTTGGTAGTTTAGTGTTTTATGTGTTTAACGTAGAATAATGTGTCTGAAGTAGAGTGTTTTGTAGTGTTAGTTATGTGTTATTTAATTATGTCATGTTGTATTTATTGTTGATATTGATGCATGTGGGTTTGTACATGTTACCGTGGGAGGGTGCTGTTTTTTATGCATTACAGGTTTCCTGTTTCGTGAATGAATGGTGCTGATGACGCGTTTCTATTTTTTTAAAAAGGAAAATGTATTTTGTTTCTTTGAAAAAAGTGACTTTTTTACATTTCTTTTTATTTTTTGGGTTTTTTGGAGCATTTTCTTTTAAGCTAATTTTGGCGTTTTGTGGGTTTCGTTATTGAGAGGATTGCGTCATTTACTATGGATTTGTTCCTTTTCGATGACCGTCTACTGCGACATAACTGTAAGTCATTTTTTATCATTATGGTTGGGAAATGTTTTTGGTTACATTTGGTTTGTTTGTTTTTATTTTAATAATTATATTATGTCATGTATTTATATGTACGTTTTTAATTTTTAAATGACATAATTATTAAATTAAAGAAGTGTAGAAGTATGTTGTTTAAATGTTTTGTGATTTTAAAATGCTTATGATGTTTAGCATTGTTTTTTGTATAGATTTAGCAATCATGTCTAGGTATTCTAGCCCTTTGGTGTTTCAAAATAGTAGAGTTTTGTGTTGTAGGTATTCATACATTGTTTTTGTGTGCTTACTGAGTTTAGGGCCTATTTTAGTTAGGGATTGTTCTAGTCTTAAATCTTGATAGCTTTGTTCTTTTTTGATGGCTTTGTGTAAGGTTGGTTGTCCTCTTACTATTGTGGCTTGGAAGACATTGTGCCATCCTTCCACCACGTTATTAGTTTTAGCGTTTTGATATCGTAGACATTCCACAAGGGGATTTGGAACATTTGTTGTCTACGGTGCCCTGAGCTATGCAGCCTTCCCACCCAAGTGTCTTCAAAGTAATCTAGGAAGGGAGTTAGTTTTGTTTCATTTGCTTGGTAGAAAGGGCTTTCAAGAAGTATGTTATGTTGTTGGCTACTTCAGTTGTTGGTACTTAGGCCAGGGCTATTAATTTTTTGATTTGATAGGCAAAGTTGCTATTGGTGGCATAATCTATACTTAGAGTAGATTTATTTTTGTAGGTGTCTCCAGATACTTTGGTTGAAGTGATAATAGCAATCTTGTATTGCAGTGTGTGGGTATATTGTTTATATTGACTGAATCATTGCTTGTTCAAAGTCACTGATTATTTTTTGTGTGAAGTAGTTGTCGGTTTATTGTTTTATTATTGTAAGGAGCTCTATGTAGGTGGTATTTTGCTTATTGGGAAGGGGATGTTAGTGTTTTTATATTTGCCGTGGATGGTATATAGTTGGTAAGGATGTACCATCCATCATCCACGTTTCTCAGTTTTTTAATTTTTGTATGTTGTTGGTGCAAAGACTGTTATTATCATGAAGAATTAATTTCTCATCTTTGTGGGTTATAGTGTATTCCGGTAAGATTTGTATTTCTGCAAAGGTTTGGGGGTTGGGGGGTGTTTGAGCAGTAGATCTTTTAGTTCTGGCTATTAATCTTTTTAGAGTGGGAATAGATGACAGTTGTCCTGTGACATGTTCAGGAACCCTAGTTAATATGTTTTTTAGTATTTGGGTACTGTCTGTTGGGAACTGGTGCTTGCTTCTCTGATTGAGCATCTCTGACCGCTACTTCTGACACATTGGGATGATGGTTGTGTTCCCTTACATTCACTACATTTATTTCTACTGATCTGACTCTCCATGGGTTTTGTTTCCAGTTATTTTTTTCTTGTGTACATGTATAGCCCATGTAGCACAGAAGTAGTTTTCCCTTATGTAATGTAATGAATCTTGCTCCTTCTGCCATTTTTTTGTCTATCTGTGTTCAAGCAGATCTTGCCAATAAAATTGTTGAAGCAGCCTTGGGTGTCCTGGATTAGACTTTGACTACGGAGAATTTGTGATTGGATTTACAAGGGCTGCCGGGCGCTATCCCGGACCGCCGCGCATTGAGGCTCCCAAAACTTCCAGTTGATGGTGACGAGTGAATTTGTGTTCAAGTGCGGAGCTGCCCGTCATTTTCACTCGTTTGTGAATATTCTCTTCTCGGGAACGGGACGTAGAAAGTTGCTGGTATAATACGCTGTGTACCGGTAGGAACAGCGGACAGAAGTTGTCATGATTAGTCATTTGGCTGCAGCACCGGTTCGGACGGGGATATAGCAAACCATCCCACGGCCGGGGCTAGTGAACTGAAGTACATGGAATAAAACCCGTCAACACTGGAGCAACAGCGAAAACGCAGAACGACTGGACATGGAGTAAATGTAACTCCGTGACGAGTACAAGGCAGGAGCAGTAATTCAAAGGCAAGGACACTCGCTAGAAGATGGAATCCATGATGGAAGCAAAGCAGAAAGAAGTATCAAATCGCCTGTTCTTCACACAGGCAGCGGAGGGCAGCACAGGCAGCAGCCTAACGGGCAGAGAACATCAGTAAATCAATACTGAAGTTCAGGTACAGGAACTGTATGTTAAATTGGAGAAATGTCGGATATCTCATCTGATTTGCTTGCAGGGAGCACAACAACAAACCGTGCAGGCAATAGTAATTTCCTCAAACAATTCCAAATGTTGACAAGAGCCAGACAGAATCAATTTAAACAACAAAGTGTTGAGCAGGATTTTCATCGTGGCAGAAGACGAGGGACCAGAGGAAGAACAAGAGGGACAAGAGGAACCAGGGGAACCATAAGGCAAGGACAAGGAGAAAGAGGAGAATCAAGCAAGCCTGTTGCAATGACTACAAGAGCCAAGAGGGGGATAAAATTACAGTGGTGAACTTATCCGAATGTCAGTTGTCATCAGTAGATATTGAACTAATCTTATTAGGTTTATCATTTTGTCCTTCCCGTCATCTAAATTATGTGCAAACTAGGATTGACATTTTTAGTTTTTTGAGGAAGCTGACATTAAAAAAATGGCTTGATATGCATGTACCTGAAGCGAGAAATTTAAATTCGAAGTCAACAGACACGGCATTTCAGATATAGAGCTATTGCATACCATGGCTCAATTGGATATTGATACATGAGGAGGATCCTTTGTTGAACTTAGACACCATGGGGATGACTGTTGATTTAGCAAGTTCAAGTAACTTTAAATCCAAGTCGAAATGTATTCCTAACAAGCACTGTGATGCCTCGGAGGTGTTTGAGAGAAGTGTTACTCAGGAATTAAAGAGAATAAGACATCAGTCTGAGGGGCTAGCAAGAAGAAATTTAACCATGGAACAGCTGAAAGTTATAGAAGCCCTGAAGAGAGATACCTCAATTGTGATTCAACAATCTGACAAGGGGGGGGGAATGTTGTTGTCTGAGCTAAGGTGGATTATTTGTCCGAAGGCCTACGGCAACTTAATGACCCATCCTGTTATATTCTGAGTACCAAAAGTGAAGTACTAGCATCATATTCTAAATTCAATGAGATTTTAGTGAATTGGAGGGATCAAGGTCTTCTGGAGTGGGATGAATTTAGTACTTTGTATTGTAAACATCCCCGCATTCCAATAATGTATCTACTTCCAAAACTACATAAATATGCATTACACCCACCCAGTTGACTGATAGTATCCTCCATGGGATCCCAGCTGGAAATGACTTCTAAATTCATTGATTATTTTTTACGACCATTTGTTATAGCTTTACCTGCATATCTGAAAGAAACAACTCATTTCTTGACATTGATCGATCGACTTTTTCCTCTTTAATCAGAATATTTACAAACAGAGACAAAAAACAGCAATGGGCACCTGCTTTGCCCCCAGCTATGCAAATGTATTCATGGGCTGGTGGGAGGAGCAGGTGTCCGAGAGCTGGTTGACATATGGGGAAATTATTGTATTGTGGACTCATTTTATCGATGACATCTTTTTGATTTGGAAAGGGGATAGGGAGACAGCTGAAAGTTTTGTGTGATCACTGAACAATAATTAAATGAATTTACATTTTACCTCAGTAATGAAAAAAGTGTGTTTTTAGATAAATCGAATTAACAGTACAGGGTAATTCCTTGGTGACCAAATTACATCACTAGGAGACAGCAGGGAATAGTCTCCTAACTGCAACGAGTGCCCATACTTACAACTTGATTCAGAGCATCCCCTAAGGAGAGCTGATTAGGGAAAAGTGCAACTGTAGCACACAAAATGAATACCTTGCAGAGATGGGACGAATGAGCAAGAGATTCGAGCAGAGAGGTTACAGTAAGAAAATAATCAATCAGGCCAGGGCCAAGGTGGAGGCCTTAGATAGACCTCTATTATTAGATCCCAGACAGCGGAGTGAGGAGGAAGTAGATAAGGTGAGATTCATCACAACCTTCTCTAACCAAGCTTTTAAAATCAGAAAGATACTCACGCGCAATTGGCATATTCTCATAACAGACAGGAATATTAACAAATGTGTTAATGAAACCCCACTAATTGCATTTAGGAAGGGAAGATCCTTAAAAGATGAATGAAGCAAAAATGCTGTTACCGCTGTTGTGGACTGTGGGGGTACACTTGATGTCACAGGCTTTAAATGCTGTAAGCGGTGTAAAGCTTGTGCTAACAGTAAGAACTGTGCCAGTATCAAGGGAATATGCTCAATCAAGGGGAATTTGGGCTGTGACACAGATTACTGTATGTATTGTTTGATCTGCACTTGCGGAAAAAACTATATTGGAAGTTCCATCCACCGGGCTAGGAAAAGGGTTTTAGAACATCAGCGAGCAATCTGGAGGAATAATGTACAATACCCAGTGGCCAGGCATTTTTATGAAATGCACAACCAGGATGACAAATTGCTGTCCTTTGTAGTCTTAGATTCCATTGAACCACAGGAACGGGGAGGAGATAGGGAGCATCAGCTAAGGATGAGTGAATCTAGATACATTATTGATTTTGAAACCTTAGCTCCAGTAGGTTTGAATTCGAGTGAAGAGATGGCGGTACATTTGTAAAATGATTGACTACAGAGAAGAAACTGTGGCGATACTTCTTTTCAGTTAACAAGGGTTAACAACTGTTTTGATCCCCAAAAGTAGACTGTAGAGTAATTAGTGCCAGCTCTCCCATGAAGCTCTGTTTACAAATACCATGCTCATGAAAAGGAGCCTCACAAGGTCAAAAGGATCCATAACTTGACAAAGAAAACCAATGCTGTGCCCAAACTCTTCCCAGGGCTAGGAGTAAGAAAGTGGGTCCCTAGACCATGTTCTGTTCCGCCTTGGAGAAAACCTGCTTAGACTTCGGCCGTGGTCCTGAACATGGGAAAATCCAGTTTCCCACTGGCATCAGTAGTCCAGTATGTCAGAAATAGTTTCTGAAAGTTTGGGAACAGTTGTAGCAGTGGAAGGATATATTCAATCTTTGGTAAAGTTGCGACGTTCAGAATAGTTTACTTCTGAAAATTCCAAGATAAGGTGTCAAGCCTACCCATAAAACAAACCACCTCTCTAAACACTTTTTCAGGATTTTTTTCTGGTGGGAGATTTGAGTCTGTTGTTTGAGGAAATGGTGGGTATGTGAAAAGAATATTGGCAGGATTGTGGTGCCCTGTTAGGCTCCAATATCCAGCCTTGTCTGCTGGAGCATTTGAAACTCTAGACAAGTTTCTAGGTCTGAAATTAAAACTGTGGGCCAAGACTGCTCATCCATAGTTAAACTTCAATAAATGGTTAGTTGGCAGCATAGTATTGCCAGGTCCTGTTCTACTGTACCCGATTAAGTTACATTAAATTTCAAACTCAATTGTTTTCCATTTGTACTTCACAAATGTATGACTTCGGATCCGCTGAAATGACTTTTACTGCAATTTTACTGAATTAATTTGGGAATTTTGTCTGTTTAAATTGTTGACTTAATTGTTTGTTTGGTGCTGCCAAAATATCACACACACATTTTCTGGGAGATGAGTGTTGTTTGTGACAAGCTATCGAGGGTAAACCCAGGACTACTTAAACAAACCTCCTTTATTTTTTTAGGCTCGACATTGCGTATTTTTGGGGAAGCTCAAACACAGATCATGTCAATGTCACACTGGAGCACTCACCTGATTTCCCTGAACTGTCGAAGAAGGGAAGATCTTCCTCCACTTCCACTAGAATTTAATCTGTAGTGTTAGAAGAGATAAAAGGGGTGAGAGAGAGAAAGCGAGAGAGTGAGACAGAGAGGGAGATGGTTAAGGTGTAACCCAGAGCTCTCATGAAAAGCATGGGGTTGGGTGTTAATCTTTCTGAGCAGGACCCATCAAGTTCCAGAGGCAAGGCACACTCCTTCAGTCGGGAGAGGTGCTCTGTAACAAGAACACAATAATTTCAGACAACCATACATTAATGCTTTATAATCAGCCTGAGGTGTGAGTCCGTAATGAAACATACCAAGCAAGATTTACTGTAAGAAATGCAAGTTCATGTGATGGGCCCTTGAGCACTTACCCATGCACTGAATCCTAATTGTGCATACTTTAGTCTTTGCTCAGATGATTCATAATCTTTATTTGTTCTTAATGTTGTGATACTTCACACAACTTTTCCTTTAGCCAATGCTTCCTTATTCCCACTCATATTTCTAGGGTGTCCTTGAAGTAAAAGGGAATGCCAAAACTTGAAGCCCACAGGTAGTGCACTAACCTGTGGTCCATGTAATTGGTTGGAATAGCTGGAGTATTGAGCAGCAAAAAGCTGGTCATAGTCAAGGCAATAGGGGCATAGCAGTGCCAGCTGATTAACCAGGTTCCAGTGTCCAAGATTTTTGGAAGCTTTCTTGAAGGGACCGAGCTCCAAGAGGGGTTGCTGGCCCGAGCTTCCAGTCAAAGATGATCCAGTTACTGTTGTCGCTGGCATTGAGGCTCAGAATCCAAGACGGTACTCATGACAGACACAGCACTCCTTCAAGCTAGATTGGTGAAGACAAGCAGAGGAATGAGTTTGAAACTTGTGTTTATAGTCTATCATGTATGTGTTAATCCGAAGCCTTTGTGGAAGATTACTAAGCGTTTCTTGTCAATTAGAAGGCTGTCTCCATCAGGAGACTGGAGCAGGAAATAGAAGGTTGAGTAGATAAACACTTAAGGTACTGGAGCCTTCCTGAAGATAACTAAGTATTTCCTGATAATTAGGAGGCTCTCTCTGTCAGGAGACTAAGGCAGGAAACAGAGGCTTTTGATGAGATGGCAGGGAAGCTGAACAAATAAACAACAAGCAAGCATTTCAGGTAGCATGGGGTCAGCAGCAACCAGATGTTTTGAACTAATCAGCACCATACGTTTGCTCAAACAGAAATTTTAAACATTTGTATTTAGGTAAACAGAGCTTGAAACAGTGCACTCAAACTAATGTACACAGCATGCCAAAATAAAGTGCACAGCAGAGTACATGGCACCCACCTAACTAGAAAACTGTGAAAAGTTTATAGCAGAGTACACAGCACTCAGCACAGGCAGATGGGATTATGACAATCAAGAGTGTGGTATCTCTCCCTGCATGTTATTGATCCAGTTTCCTACAACCAAGACAATATGATTGACAAAATTGGAACTAGAAAGGGGCTTTATTGGCTGGCACCCAGTGGATTCAGACTGCAGGATTGTAACTATGCCATTTTTTATTCAATATGCAACTATTCCAAAAAGCAAGATCAGGAGGATGATCCTTCTTGGTCCTGGCCCCTGAAACACTCTCTCACCCTTCATCTATACCATTTCCAGTACAAAGCCTGTTGAAGGCTCAGTTAAAAACAGTCCTGCTAAAGAGCTGTAACCTTCCAGCCTCAACGTATTCATGCAAGGGCCAGTACACCTCTCTGAAGCAACAGTTGCGCTCGATAAGAAGTTTTTCATAAATATATATATATATATATCACCCCAAGCTACTAATATTAGTGTAGCAACAGTGACCACATCAGACATGATTACATTAGTATCCACCACAAGCAACGTTACCAGCAGTGATCACTCCAGTTAATCAGACAGAGTTGCCAGCAGTAATATAAAAAAGGCTTTATCAATTTGGAATGCCTTTATGTGGTTAATAGTAGTGATAGCTTCAGTGTCCGTGGCACCTAGGCAATATTATGAGTAACGGTGTGCAGAATTTGCGAAATTGACTTCCGCAAATTATCGCGAAATTGCGCAAAATCTCCGCGAGCATGCGGAACTTTCGCGAAGATGCGGAGATTGCTTTTCTCGCCCGTTCGCGATGTGTTTTTGCGTGCTCGCTGCTAATGGGCGCGGCCATCTTGGTCGGGATGCTAATTTCCTGTTCGCGATCGCAATGACGTGTTCGCGATCGCAAACTCTCGCGGGATAGCGCGACCGGCTACTAACAATCCAACATCTTGTGGTCGAGCGCGCGAACGGGTAGGAAAACTCGTCGGCGAACGCAGGGACCCGGGAAGTCGTGACCACGCGCTCGAGAATGCATTTTTAAAACGCGAACAAGAAAAATACTTCCGTTTCACGGCAGGTTGCGAATGTTTTGACATTTTCGCGCTCTCCGAGGAACGCAAAAATCTCAAAATATCACAAATTCCGCGAGCGGAACGAAATTTACTGCGCAGGCATAATTATGAGTAATAGGTCTCACCAAAGCTGCATAACGTATAGCTCAAATATCAGTGTCAAATATATTTTGGAAATTCATTCATTTTTCTACAAACATCAGTTCATGAGCTCGTACGAAAACACTTTTGAATTTTGTGACAAAATAGTGAGTAGCTCACGAGTTACCCGTTGGAGAAGTCTGCCTTAGTACATCTGGGCCAATATGTCTAAAATTCTCAAACTATCTAGCCCAATATATAGCCCTATTAAATGAGGTGGTACATGCTGCTATTTGTTTAGCACATTACTACATGGTCTGTGTTAGGAATGGGGGTGTCCAGTTGGCAGTGGTTTGCACCCTGTCCAAGTATGGACCCTTCCTTCTAGTCAGGATAAGGGAGTTACACATCTAGATAACCCCTGCTCACCCCCTTGGTAGCTTAGCATGAGCAGACAGGCTTATCTCAGAGGCAATGTGTAAAGCATTTGTCCATAACACACCGTAACAAAGGAAAAACACTACAAATGGATATCACATCAGTTTAGAAAAGTAAAGCAAAGTCTTTATTTAAACCAAACAATACAAAAGTGACAAACATCCAGCATACATATATCAAGATATCACTTTTAGAATGGTTATTGCAAAAATAATGCTTGTAGAAACATATAGCTCCAACTGGGACTATTGCAATGTTGTGAAAGGCACAAATCCCGAGTATGGAGAGTCACACAGACTCCCAAGTAGCAGTACCTTGGAAAAGTCAACGGATGGTGTACGGTGTCACAGAGGTGAGACATTCAATGGGCCAAGGCAAGGCTGGCTCCATTCTGCCACAGGGGAGTCGAGGCGTTGAGTCCTCAAGGAGGCGAGGCGCCAAGTCTGGGCTGGCAGGGAAGGTGAGGCAGTGTCGGGTGAGGTGTTGGTTCTGTTCTGCAGTTCAGTGTCGATGAGTTCGGGAAGTCACCCATGTCAGATATCAGCTCTGCTATGACGAGATGCAGGCACTGGAGGCAACGTGCGCCGGTGTGAAAGTTGGCGTCGGGGAGGTCGATAACTTGCAGGCAACAGCGGGCATCGGAGTTGTGGTGCAGGCGGGCGGTGCGTCATGAATTATGCAAGCAGTGTCCATGGCCTCGGTGGAGGTCCCAGCCTCACTGTTGGCTTCGCTGACAATATCAGTGTTGTTTTTCTAGGGTTGCTGCACCAACCACATGATTCCAAGGGTCCGGGAACTGGAATTGGCACCATTTGGCAATCAGGAGTCCAGCAGCGGAGTTCCGGTGCTTTCTAGCACGCTGCAGGTGAAGTCTTTGTGACCCTGAAACTTCAGAACAGGAGACACGCTCTACTTCAAGCCCTTGGAGAATCTTCTTAAGTAGTATACCACAGCAAGGCAAAAGTCAAGTCCTTTCCACTGCCCACAGACAGAAGCTGCAACCGCAGGCCAACCCAGCAAAGCAACACACAGCAAAGGGGCAGTACTCCTCCTGACAGCTCTTCTGCTCTTCTTCTTGGCAGGGTTCTCTTGGTCCAGAAGCAATGAAGTCTACTACTTAAACCCCCATTTTCTCTTTGTAGCCTTTGTTTCAGGAGTTGCTGAGCTCAGTAAAAACCAGTTCTGTCATCCCTGGTCCAGCTTCGCTACAGCAGGTGGAGATAGCATTGTGCAGAGAAGACACAGCCAATGCAGGTGCTAGTGAAGACTCCTTCCACCACTCTAACTGCGGAAAGGTCTATTCAGCCTGGCTTTGAGTTGCCAAAAGAAGGCAGGACACACCTAAACCCTCACTGTGAGTGCCTAGAGTGAATGCATATCCCCAGCTCCTGTCACTCCAAAACCAGATGGTAAATACACAAACAAACAGACAGGCATTTTCAAACACACAATTTAGAAACCACCTATACTAAAAGTTGTGTTATTAAATTCTAAGTTCAAAGAGCCCCAACTCCAAAACTCCAGCTATTCCCAATTGAAAGTTACACTTGTAAAATGTTACAAAGCAACTCTAATTATAGCCTATAGGAGAGCTAGTCCTTCCAATAGTGAAAAACGAAATGTGCAGTATTTCACTATCAGGACATGTAACACACACCAGTACATGTCCTATCTTTCATGTACACTGCACCCTGCCTAGGTGTGTACTTTGGGCCTATGTTAGGAGTGACTTACATGTAAGAAAAGGGAAGGTTAGGGCCTGGCAAGTAGGTGCATTTGTGATATGGCAGTTAAAACTGCACGCAGACACTGCAGTGGCAGGTCTGAGTCACATTTGAAAAAGGCTACTTGTGTGTGTGGCAAAAACATTGCTGCAGACTCACTAGTAGCATTTGAGTTACAAGCCCTGGCACCCTCTCTGCACTTAACTAGGGACTAACCAGTAAATCAAATATGCCAGTTATGGATAACCAATCATAATTACAATAAACACAGAGAGCATGTGCACTTTAGCACTGATCAGCAGTGGTAAAGTGCCCAGAGCCCTTAATCCAACAAAAACAGGTATGAAGAAATAGGAGGCAAAAGGCAAAGATTTTGGAGATAAACCTGCAAAAGGGGCCAGGTCTAACAGTCTGAAAGAGGCAATAGAACATAGGCTCTTTAAATTCAAACTATGCTTTTTTCAGCCAGCAAATGCCTGCACAGTTTTAGACTAGTCAATTTGTTGCAGAACCTAGAACTAATTGCAATACAATTTCTGTGAGTGGATTGTTATTGAAATTTTTCCGTAGAAAACGATGGTGAAAAGTCTACCACTCTATCATGACGCTTTAATCCAATATGGTGGATTTTTCAAAATGGCTGCCCATTATTTGAGATATAGGATATAACTGTTTATATGCCCATGTGTGGTATAATTTTATATTTTTTTAGGGACGGGAAAGTCAAAAATAACATCAAAAATTGTTTCTGATGACCATAATATCAAATAATCGCGGAATATGTCAGATAGACAAAGTTTGTATAATTTTTTCGTTGACTTATATGACAAAGTGTGAAGTAACATAAATATTACAATTAACTTTTGAAATAAAAAGTTTGCTATTGTTTGTGTTTTGTTTTGTAACTTTGTTGTTATTGTTTGTTTTTTTGTTAATCAAAAATGTTTCATTTATGTGTTACAGGTTCTTGCGAGTTGCTGTGAGATACAGTGAAAATGGACGTAGAAAAGTGTTTCATTTGTGATGTGGTGTTTCAAGAAGATGACGATGTATCTGTACTCACTGAAAGAGGAGTGACTGGAATTCAAAGAACATGCAAGGAGAGAAAAATATCTAAGTGTCACGTTTGTGTTGGGCAGAAAGTTCACAAGAAATGTAGAGCGCGTTTTGTTAACTTGAAAACTCCGTTCCAGGAGAAAGAATCAGATCCCACAACTTCTCGTGTTCTACAGTCATGTGAAACCCCGTTTGATTTTAGAAAAAATAGATTTTTCTGTGGTACTGAGTTAAGTTTATACTTCAGGGAGAGGAAAAAAATGCGTGGTTTAATGCACGAACAGTTGAATTCAAATCATCAGTTTTACAAAAATGCAACGAACGCAATGATGAATGGGCAGACAAAGTTAAGAGACGTATCCAAAATGTGTCTGATTTACATGCTGTAGATGCATGCTACCACAAACAGTGTTACGTCAATTTTTATACTGGAAAATTCATTCCCGGGCAGTTCACTGATAACCCTCCAATATCTCCAGGTCGACCAGAGGACTCAGTTCGCCAGGAAACTTTTCTTCAAGTAGTTAAATACATGGAGGCAAATGATGAAGAACAAACTACTGTTAAAGAACTTGTTAATAAAATGCGAGAATTACTGCCAGAAGATAGCGAACCATACAGTTCGAAGTATATACAACAAAAACTCAAAGAGCATTTTGAAGATGAAATCTTCATAGGAACAGTTGCAGGTGAGGAACTTCGATTTTCGATCACGATCGAATCGACCCGCCATTTTGTGACCCGCCGCCATTTTGTGTTGCCATCACTCAGGCAGCACGGCAAACAAAGTCTATTCTGCCTTTTTCTGTAGCCCGGTGTCAAAATACGTCCTCGGCCTTTATTTGTAAAGCTGGTGTTAGAACTAGCAGAGTACACTAATCCCTGTCTGGCTTTTCTAATCCGCGTCTCAACTATCTGTTGGCTCACACTATTCTTTGCTGACCTTATCTTATCGACTGGCCTTCACTGTCTCCTGCTGGTATTCTCTCGTTTCACGACCGTCCTCCAATACACACAAACGTATCTCACCACCTGCAAGTTAGTTATGAATCTGTAATGTATTAGCCTGAGGGTGGGGTGACAAACACAGTTGGAGGAGAGGTCTCTTCGAGTCATCCGATATTTCTGTTTTGAGTGAAGTGGCAGTCTCCTGAGAACCTACTTTGTGTACTTCTAGGATAACTGTACTAGCTGCAGCTAAATAAATCCAATCTTCTAACGCCGACAGAGTGTCCCGTGTCTCTGTGTAGCGAAGCAGGAGAACTCCGGAGACATAGGGCGTACCCTGCGCCGCCAGGTCCAAAAGGTTCTGGTTCTTCAACTGGCGCCCAACGTTGGGCGGCTTCAGTGGTACCGGTTCTGCTCGAAGGTCGTGAGGAACCCCGCAAGAAAATTCCAGAGGGTTCGCGAGCCACACTAAGCGACCCCTGTATGTCGAAAGTGGTCCGAAGGTCTTTTGCAGTGCGGTTACTCCTTCCTGACGGCTACTGACGACCGCTGCCCTGACTGCCGCCCTGCTTTAGCCCATTCCTTTGATGATGTATGGTAAGGCGAGACGATAGACGGGCCTCTGTTGGTGGAAGAAGATGTCCTTAGTTAAGTATTTTCGTGGGTCGCGCCCACAATTTGGTTCTTTGTTTGGTTTTCTTAGGCTTCTTAGATTTATATTTTGCAAAAGATAAAGCCGAGGGTAAGTGCATTTGTGCTGCGTAAACTGAGTTTTACTCCCTTGAAGTTTGTGAACAGTCCGGAGACATCTCGAGATGCCTGGTCTGACTAAGTTTGGAAGAATTTGTTGTCTTGGTTGTAATAGGGATTCCCGACTTGAGGACTCTTGTCCGATTCCTTCGGTTGGAACTCCCACATATGAGCTCTATTCGAAACATGGTATCGGCCCCATTGCCTTTAACGAGACATGGACTCGATACACGAAGAAAGATGGTGTTCTCAAATGGCCAGAAAACGGTAGCTTCGATTCTGATGTGCTAGATAATTTAGAAGCAGTTTTGTTCAAAAGAAAAGCCCGGCCGGCAATGTTTGACTCTTTCCGCCTTTGGCGAAAGGAAGCCAAACAGAAAGAAATTAAACAAGCAAAACGAGATAGGAAAGCACAGGGTATGACAATTATACAGGCTGCCCAACAGTTCAAAAATGATGAAATTGATAATGCGACTGAAATTTCAGAAAGACAACATCGTATGGCGATAGATCAATGCTATCCGGTGTTGCCTGTTTCTCCTTCTGATAATAAGAAAGATATAGAAGAAGATCCCCTAATGTCTCATTTATTAAGGTTGCCTCCACCTTATGCGCAAAATGCCAATGTACCTCAGTTGTTACAGCCTGCTCAGCTGCCAGTGGTACCTTCGCCGGTTCCGGCTCCTCAGCATTTGCCTCCTCCAGTATTACCGCCCTTGCCGGTTTTACCATTAGTCTCAACTTCTTTGCCTTCATCTCCTGATCTCAGATCTCCTTTGCCTTCTGCTCCTCCTGCGATTACCAGTTCTTCTCCTGTCAGTTCTCCTAATACCCTGTCTCCAGTTCTAATGTCTAATTCACTGTCTGTGCATAAGCGTCTCACAGACTCTGTCACTAATATTCTATCTCCTTTCTTTGGAGCTTTTAATGTGTCTCCGGCTTTTGCTCGAAGACAATCTCGTAGTCAGTTCCCAGATTTTGAAGAACGAGAGAAGCTAGACTCTCTTGCACGAAGATGGATCAAGAAGGGTCCACAATATAGTGTGCTTGATATTATGCCTACCTTTTTGCAATGGAATGCGCCTACGCAAAGATATGTTTTCAATGTGATGTGCGATATTCTCATTAAAGAATGGGAAGATGTGAGTTCGAGTCCGATCTCACAAGATCTGTTAAATGTTCAGGCTGATTTTGAAAAAGGACTTATTGTAGGTTCTAAAGTTGAGGAAGCTGTAAGGACACTTATCTCTTATAGATCCTTATTGTTTTCTCAGATTTTTCTTGATTCCGATCCGTCGGTTAAACTGACGTCGAGAAACTACCCTATGAGAGAGGTTCCTCCAGTTTGGAAAGAGGCAGTTGCGGCTGTGGGCGCTAATGCACCTATTCCTGCTCATTTCCAACGTATATGGGTACATGTCCCTTGGAAGAGATCTGAAGTTTTGGCTCTTAAGCAGACTCTACCAGATCCTCATAAGAACCCTGCAGGCTATTATAAAGAATTATCGCAGACAATTGATGCTTGCATTATGAACCTAGCAGACATCGATATGTTGATGGGTAATGTAGTCCCACAGATAATATGGGCTAAGATTCGTAGAGAGGATCACGCACAGGAACTTGGAGCTACTTGGGATGTTATAACTAATACAGATAGAGACCAAGTGGGTGGCGCAAAGCCTGACGCTCTGATCTCGGAACTTCCTGGTAGAATCATCACGTTAATGAAAACTATGATGCCTGCACTGAGAGTTAATTGGGATAAACTAGCAGCATGCAAACAAAAGAAAGATGAAAGTGTCTCTGACTTCTTTACTTGTTTCGAGGAGACATTTATCGACCACAGTGGTCAGGACATGGCTACCGAGGGTGGGCAGCGATTATTCGTGGACAAATTTGTATTTCATTTGCTTCCCGAGCTGTCACACAAATGAAAGGATTCAGAAAGTTCATGGGCTGTTTCTTCTTCTGCCCAGATATTGGCTACTGCACAATATTATGAGAATAGGGACAAAGAAGAAAAAGAAAAGCAAGAGAAAAAGACGAATGATTTAAAAACGAAGGTTCTCTTGCAACAAGCCTATCCGCCACGTTATGTTCAGCCTCAAATTCAGCAGCCTCCGCAGTTTCAGAGGTTATATCAAAAACCTGAGCCATACAATCCGCAACCTTTGTTAGGTCCTAATCAATGTGCCTATTGTAGAGAGGAAGGTCATTTTAAGAATAGTTGTCCGGTTTTATTGCAGCGCAATGGAGCGTTATCTGCTCCACGAGGTCGTGCTGGCCTCCAGTCAGCAAACAGAGGTAGAGGTCGAGGTGTGTTGACTCAAGAACAGCGTGCCCTTCCTTCTCCCAATTCCGCGAACTACTTTGATCAGCAGAATGTGAGATCTACACAGTATTACAATGAAGACCATTATGTTGAAGGCGAGAATGAGAGTCTTCATACTAACTAGGACAGCCATGGACAAAGTAAGGGAGTTGTGCCAATCCCAGTAGATCAAAATGGTCCTTATGTCAACGTCACTACAATGGGTGTTTCAGAGCCATTTCTTCTGGATACTGGAGCAATGAGAAGTTCTATCATTCATTCTAAACTCCCCGGTGCACCTTTGTCTGGCTTAACAAATGTTTCTGTAGGATTCTCTGGCGCCCCTGTTCGCAATCCATTTTCTTGCCCTTTGCCTATTTCAGTTGGTCCCTATGATTTGGAAGCTCCACTTCTGTTAACGAATGGTTGCGGTGAGAATCTGTTGGGTCTAGACCTATTGAAAAGAATGCATGCTACCATATATTGTTCTCCTTCTGGCGTACATCTTACTCTAGGACAGAAATTGGTCTCCCCAATGTATTTGTCCAAAGATCAGTTTCCTCCTGAATTACTTTCTCTTCCAGCAGCACTTTGGGCCACGGGTCCGAACGATGTGGGTTGTCTTGAGATTCCGCCTTATGTTGTCACTCTCAAGCCCAATGTTGAATTAGCACGTATCCCACAGTATAGAATTTCTGCTGAAGGTGAGAGAGCGCTTTTGGAAATCATTCATGACTTAATTCGGAAGGATGTGGTTGAAGAAACAAGAGGTAACACATGCAATAGTCCTATTCTTCCTGTTCTTAAACACACTGATCCTTCTCAGCCTCCTGTGTACCGTTTTGTAATTGATTTGCGAGAAGTAAACAAAATTGTAATTCCACAATTTCCTGTTGTTCCAGATATCACTGCTTTGTTGACAATGATACCTTCCACAGCGACTTGGTTTTCTGTTATCGATCTAAAGAATGCCTTCTTTAGTATTCCCATTGCAGAAGAGAGTAGGGACATTTTTGGTTTTTCTCTTGGAGGCCGAAGCTTCCGATTTAAGCGCGCACCCCAAGGCTACTGTGAAAGTCCCTCCATTTACAGCCAAGCTTTAAAATGTCATCTTGATACTTTTCACTTGCCGTCTGGTGCTGCTCTTATTCAATACATGGACGACTTGTTGGTCGCCGCCGATTCAAAAGATATCTGCAAAGATGTCACTGTTGCTTTGTTACGCCACTTGTTTGAACTGAATCACAAGGTTTCACCCTCCAAACTACAATATGTTTGTCGAGAGGTTACCTACTTGGGTCATCTCCTCTCAAAGGAGGGACGACGTTTTACACCAGAACGAATACAGGCAATTGTGCGAATGTCTATACCATCCACACAAAGGGAAGTACGTGCCTTTCTGGGTATCACTTCTTATTGTAGACAGTGGATCCCTAACTTCTCTCTGATCGCCAAACCCTTGTTGGCACTCACTTTAAAAGATACGCCTCAGCCCCTTCCTTGGACTAATGAGTACCAAGAGAGTTTCACTGACTTACGTACCGCTCTGTGTTCTGCTCCTGTACTAGGCACCCCAGATTACACTAAGCCTTTTATGCTTTATGTTCACGAGAGAGAAGGTTGTGCATTGTCAGTCTTGACACAGCAATTTGGAGACAAACAGCGGCCATGTGCCTATTTTTCGGCTACGTTGGATCCCGTAGCTAAGGCATTGCCCAGTTGTCTCAAAGCGACAGCAGCAGCAGCAGCAGTTTCTATCCGACAGTCTGCTGGAATGGTGTTGGATAACACTCTCATTGTTATGGTGCCACATGCAGTGGATACTTTGCTAAACAGAACAAAAAAACAGCATCTTACGAGTGCACGTTTAACTGGTTACGAGCTGACGCTTTTGGCTAGTCACATACACATCAAACAATGTAATACCCTGAATCCAGCTACTCTGTTGCCCCTTCCAAATGAGGAGAGTGTTGAGGATCAGCATGATTGTTTCTTCCATACTGAGGAAGATACAAAAGGAAGAATTGACCTAAGAGACACACCGCTAGAGAGTCCGGATGGGACTCTATGGGTAGATGGTTCTTGTTTTAAGATGTCTAATGGAGATACAGTTTCAGCCTATGCTGTAACTACCTTACATACGATTGTGGAAACTGCACGTATTAGACACAATTCAGCGCAAGCAGCAGAATTGATAGCACTAACGAGAGCTTGCGTATTATCAAAAGGAAAGAGAGTGAACATGTACACTGACAGCCAATACGCTTTTGGCGTAGCGTTCAGTTTTGGGCGTCTCTGGAAAGAGAGAGGTTTCTTCACTTCACATGGCAGCAAAATACAGCATGGTCAGTTAGTGACTGATCTCCTTGAGTCACTTGCTTTACCCACCCAAATAGCGATAGTGAAGTGTAGTGCACACAAGAAGATTACGGATGATGTTGGTCGAGGAAATGCATTTGCAGACGAAATAGCGAAGAAAACAGCGAGAGATTCAAAGAGTCGAATGTTTGTGGCGGGTCCTGCGAATTGGGTCAAAGAGAGAGGAATGTGTGAGAATACAGTGGAAAGCGTGAAAGCGTTTCAGAAAGAGGCTTCAGAAAGGGAGTTGAGCAAGTGGAAAGAAAGTACAGGAAAGTTAGATGAGATGGGTTGTTGGGTGGAATTATCCGAACATCAACATTGGCTGTTACCAGATGCCTATGTTCTCCCAGTGGTTACTATGGCTCATGGTCCAGCCCACTTAAGTGCAAAAGGCATTTGTAAACTTCTGGCACCAGTGTGGCAGAACGAAAATATCCCAAAATATGCAGACAACGTAGTAAAGCACTGTATTGTTTGTCTAATGTACAATCCAGAAAAGGGAACCCCAACTCCAGCAGGTCACTTTGCTCCTCCAACATATCCATTTGAGGTGTTGCAAATCGATTACATTCATATGGAGTGATGCAACAACCTCAAATATGTTCTGGTGGTAATATGCGCCTTTTCGAGGTGGATAGAAGCATACCCTCTAAAGGATAACACAGCCCTATCCACAGCTAAAATCCTACTAAAAGAGTTCTTCCCCAGGTTTGGTTTGCCGCGCATTGTCTGGAGTGACAATGGGAGCGAATTTGTCATGCAGAAAGTTTGTGCAGGTCTTGGAATCAAGCAAAAGTTCCATGCGGCAAATCATCCACAATCAGCGGGTTTAGTAGAGTGTTACAATGGAACTTTGAAGTTGAAGTTAGCAAAGATTCAAGCAAGTACAGGACTCAATTGGCCTGATGCTTTGCCGTTGGTTTTGCTATCCACCAGAACTGCAGTACACTCTCGTTTGGGACTTAGCCCTTGCGAAGTGGTATTTGGCCGTCCGGCCAACGTATGGGGAATACCTCGCCCTAAGAAATTCTCAGACTTGCCATATCCAATGTTGATTGATTATCTGCATGACCTTACGACTAAATTGCGTGTTCTTCATCAACAGGTTCAGAGTGCTCTGCCGGAGGCCTCCACAGACCCAGGTCATTCCATCCGACCAGGTGACTGGGTGTCTGTGAAGAACTTTCAGAGGTCCAATAATCTACAACCCAGGTGGCAGGAGCCTCGAATGGTTTTGTTGACTACAAGGACAGCAGTTAAAGTCGAAGGAAAGAAAAATTGGATTCACGGTGTGCATTGCAAGAAAGTGCCTTTGCCTTTGCCTTTTGATCAGTGGGTTCGTAGAGGGGTTGGTGACTGTGAAGGCGAAACAGTTCCACGATTTGTACCCTTCAGCGATGCACACCTGAGTGGGACACTGCCTGAGAAAGAGGACGACGACATTTTACAGGAAGCAATTCCATCGCATCGTCGCTTGGATACGACTGAACCACGAACATTGTTTCAAGATCAGAATGTTCCAGGGAAAGAACATTACAACTTGAGGTCCAGACCAAAGAACATTTAAGACTCTTTTCTTCTCCCTTGTGTAGTATTCTATCCCGGTTGCAGGGTCACGGTAGGAGTCTAGGTCACGACCTGAGTAGTGACAATAGGTCTGCAGGATCTTCAGTGTCATAGGACGGTAGAGCATCGTGATTTCAGTGATTGAGGAAAATTGCCGTGAGCATCCATTAGTAAGATGGAAACTACACTCAGTAATAAAGAAAGAAGAGATGAACTGAAGAAAACATCCTGTAAAATAATGTACAGTCGTTTTAGTATAACTATATGTGTTCTTATATCATTATGTATTGTTTTGGCGATTACTGGGTGGATAATTTATGCTTTGCAGCCAAGGAATACCTCCCCTTCTTCTTCTTTGCCTTCCTCTACTATCTCTCCACACCTCTTTCATACTCTCCCTTCACATAAACTCGTCAGAAGAACTGAGTATTATAACAATTCTTTTATCCAGCTATTACATCAGCACCAATTAGTGGTTAATACAACTGATTGTTGGGTGTGTGGTCTTATGCCACATACCACAGAGAAAGGAATGCCATATCTAGTCCTTCCTTTCTCTTATGAAGGTTCTGCTTGGGCTTACTTCGTCATCTTCTCCAACGCTTATCAAAGCAAATTCAGACGATCCGTTAGTTCACAAATTAATTATCCAGATTTTAGTCACAGTTCCTTGATTAAAGGTATGGTAGTTATGGCTAAAATCATGGAAAACAGTAAAATTTCCGTCGACGAAAGAAAAGCATACACCAATTGGAACGTCACCCAATATATGTCGAGTCTCAATAGTAAGGTTGGAAAAGGAAAGTCCTCGCCGATCTGGACTATACCACATCAGGGTAACTTCTGCTTACAGATAAACGATCGCTCTTCTGACACTACACAAAAGAGTAACTGCTCCTATACGTACATTTATTCCTCTCAGAACTCGCCTCCTCTAGTGCCGTCTCAAGGCACCTATTTCATCTGCTATGATAGAGCTTATACTTGGTTACCAACGGGTTTCTCTGGTACTTGTTATATAGCTTTTCTTCTTCCCCCTACTTACACTGCTTCCGCAAATCATCACCGAACCCGATATGGCAGAGGGATTATTGATTCAAAGGACACAGCAGGACAGGAAGGAGGAGATTTCCTTAAAGGTTTTCTTCCCTTCTGGGGTCCCATGGCTAACAGCAGAAATATAAGGCAATTGGTCCGTGTCGTAGAGACTACAATAGACATCACTGTAGGAGCCTTAAGTAACATCACGGCAGAACTACAGGCGGATCATCTTATGACCTTGCAAAATCGAATTGCCTTAGACTTTGTTCTTGCCGATCGTGGTGGAGTGTGCAAATTGATCGGGTCAAATTGCTGTATTTTTATTCCTAATGACGCTCCGACAGTATACCAAGCCATCTCCAAGTTGCACATAATCTCTGAGTCTATTCATCAGGACGAAGGAGATTGGTCTTTAACGGAATGGTTTTGGGGACTACTGTCCAAATGGGGTTGGAAAGCATTGACATTCCTTGGTATAATCCTGACCATTATATTTTCCTGCTGCCTTTGTATGCACTGTGGTCCCGCTATCTGTGATCTTTGTGCTACTATGTGCATCCGAAAACCCAAGCCACAAGTAACGGAAAACATAAGAATGATGTTACAGCAACAGCTCGATGACCTCATGGCTATTGACGTGGACTCAGATTAACATGAGTCTATCTTGCCTGAGTTCTGGCAAAATGAGGGTCTGAGGAACTTCAATTTTCGATCATGATCGAATCGACCCGCCATTTTGTGACCCGCCGCCATTTTGTGTTGCCATCACTCAGACAGCACGGCGAACAAAGTCTATTCTGCCTTTTTCTGTAGCCCGGTGTCAAAATACGTCCTCGGCCTTTATTTGTAAAGCTGGTGTTAGAACTAGCCGAGTACACTAATCCCTGTCTGGCTTTTCTAATCCACGTCTCAACTATCTGTTGGCTCACACTATTCTTTCCTGACCTCATCTTATCGACTGGCCTTCACTGTCTCCTGCTGGTATTCTCTCGTTTCACGACCGTCCTCCAATACACACAAACGTATCTCACCACCTGCAAGTTAGTTATGAATCTGTAATGTATTAGCCTGAGGGTGGGGTGACAAACACAGTTGGAGGAAAGGGCCCTTCGAGTCATCCGATATTTCTGTTTTCAAACCTTTCCTATTGGTTCCGCTTTGTTTTCCAACTTTCCTTATTGGCTCTTTTCTATATGCTCTGGGAGTGTATTTTCGTTAATAATTGTATTTTGTATAGTATTTAACCTGATGCACCACAGAGTGAAGTGGCAGTCTCCTGAGAACCTACTTTGTGTACTTCTAGGATAACTGTACTAGCTGCAGCTAAATAAATCCAATCTTCTAACGCCGACAGAGTGTCCCGTGTCTCTGTGTAGCGAAGCAGGAAAACTCCGGAGACATAGGGCGTACCCTGCGCTGCCAGGTCCAAAAGGTTCTGGTTCTTCACAGGGACTGCTGATGTCGTTACTTTTAAAAGTACAGCTGCTCATGTATTGCAAGAGTACCACAGTCATAACCATGAAGATGTTGAAAAGGATCAAAACAATCTCCTTATGGCAGCTGCTGAAATAATAAGAAATTATATTAAAGACATCCCTGTAGAACCAGAAACATATCCACCCATTGAAAACATGAGTAGTGTTAACTATAATGTGAGCTATATTCCGGATTGGTTAAGGCTCTTATATCAGTTTTTGTTACTGATAAAACCAACAGAGAGAGAGAAAAGTAGCTTCTATAGGACAGGCAATTATGCAAGCTGTGCGCCCACGAGTCTTAGTTGCACCGTTGCAGTTAGGGCTGGCAGTTCAATTACATGACAACACAAGCTCGAGATTTGTAGTTGAAGCAGTAAATCATATGGGATTCTGCAGCTCCTATTCGGAAGTTCTTCGTTTTGAACGTTCAGCTGAAGCAGAAAGAGGTAATACTATACCTGTCCTTGTGGAACCTTCTGAAAGTCCTCCGAAATTTGTTCAATATGCAGCTGATAATATTGGTCACAATATTATTACAATAGATGGCCAGGGTACTTTTCATGGGATGGGCATTATCGCCACTGTGTCTCCAACTGGAAAATTTTCAACAGTCATTAAGAAACGTCAAGTTTCATTTGAAGAACTGAGGAGGTTGGGGCAAATCCCAATAAAAACATATCATTCACAGGCCAGTGGGATGCGTTTCTTAAAGTATAATACCATTAAGGAAATCGCGTACAGTGACCCATCTGCAAACCTGGATATTTTATTGAACATCTCGCATCTACTCAGCAACAGTGTTCCAGGATGGCAAGGTGTATGCCAACTTCTACATAAAGGTAACCATCCCGGTGTATCATCTGTCATCTTTCTGCCAATGATTAACATGGATCCAACAAATGAGACGTTGATTCTCTCAACACTGTTTTTTGTTTCTGACCATGCCAAGAGATCCAGCCAGACCCCTATTATAACATTCGACCAGCCTCTTTTCCATAAAGCACTTAGCATCATAGCCAATGAATTACAGGATAGTCCTTTGAAGAAGGTCATTCTGAGACTAGGAGGCCTTCACACAATCATGAGTTTTCTTGGATGCATCGGTTTTTTGATGAGTGGAGCAGGCTTGGTTGGTATACTTGAGATCATATATTCAGGAAATGCTGTAAAGCACATGCTTTCTGGTAAAGCTATTGCAAGAGTGATTCGTGGTCATCTTATTGTTTCATCAGTTTTCAACACGATTTTAGCAATGCAAGCCCTAGATGATAACGACGATTTACAGGCAGCTAGATCATTGTTTAATATTCTTCTTAATGGGGAGCTTTCTGTTGAGGATGTTACACATAATGCTGTTGTCGAAATTGCAACCAAACTGCTGAAGGCCAAAGATGAACTTTACAGGACTCCTCGACTTTGGTTGCAATATTTGGAAATGGTCAACATCCTGAAACAATTCTTAAAAGCTGAAAGAACAGGAAATTGGCATCTACATCTTGCAGTGGTAAAGGAGATGCTACCTTTTTTTGCAGCATGTGGCCATAATTTATATGCCTTTTCTGCACGACTTATTATGAGAGAATGGTTGAGCTTGAATTGGAAGCTCCTGATGTATACACGGCATTTACAAATGGTCTGCATGTTGTCTGAAGAAGTGATAGGTTTTGGGGTGGCCTTTCCACTGATTTGGTAATTGAGCAAGTTCTAATGAAGAATATAAAAGGATTCGGCGGAATGACCCATGGAAAAGGTATGACAGAACAGCAGCAGCTTGTCTGGGTTATGTCACGCCCTATTTGCACCCATTTGAATGAATGCATGCAGGACTTTGCTTCAGTGAAGCATGCAGCAAGTGAGCAACATGTTACTATGACCAGTTCAAGAATTGAACGCAATAAAGGAGATACACAGAAAGTACTGGTATATGTAGAATAGCTCAATGTTTTTGAGCGAGACAGCAACCTGCGTAACATTTTCACAGGTGTTACTTATGGCAGTGATGTTAATCCTGAACTTGCAGAAGAAATTGGAAATAGAATTCTTAATGAGATGACGGACAAAAGAGTCTCTGAGTTCTCTTTCAGAAAAAGCAACCAGGTGAAGGTAATGAAATCAGTTTAATCTGTTAAATTGAAAGAAGAAACCTTTGTTATGGATCCTGAACTATTGTTTCAGCGCTTGTTGCTTTGTGCTCAGACTAGTTGCGTGGATTTGCAGGAGGTGTTTCGTTATGAGCTTTGCTCATACCCAGGTAGTTTATTCAATAAGCATGGACTTATGAGGGAATCTGGGGAGTCACAGCTTGCCAATTATATTAAAGAGCAAGTACCAGCCGTTGCTAACATGCCCGAAAATATGCAGTTCGTCATTGATGTTGGGTGGTTACTACATCGCCTTCCTTGGAGTCCGAATCAGACATTCCATGAGCTGCTTTGTGCCTATGAGAGATATGTGCTAACAAAGTATGGCCAGGCAATAATAGTATTCGACGGATATGGAGATACGTTTTATACAAAATCAGAAGCCCATCTAAAAAGAAACAGAGGTATTGTAGGACCTAAAGTAAATTTCATAACTTCTACCTCCATTGCCATCCAGAAACAATTATTTCTGAGTAATAATGAAAATAAACAAGCCTTCATTGATCAATTATCGCAAAAGTAACAAGAAGCTGGGTGTAAAACAAAGCAAGCTCATAGTGATGCAGACTTCATGGTCGTTTTGGAGGCTATTGAGTCGGCCAAAACTCATCCTACAGCCATTGTTGGCGGGGACACCCATCTTCTCATACTACTCCTTCATCATTTTCAAGAAAACCACTTAGATATTTTCCTTTGCCCAGAACCTAAGAAATCTTCCAAAAACATAACTGTGTATGATATTAGGAAATTAGCAAAAGCTTTAGGTAATGACGTCTGCTCTCACATCTTATTTGCTCACGCTGTATTAGGATGTGATACCACCTCCAAACCATTTGGATTAGGAAAATGTGACTCCATAAAGTTGCTAAGAAAATCAGGCAGCTTCAAAGAAAGTGCTGCCGCATTCCAAACTTCACAAAAATCAACAGAAGAAATTGAAAATGCTGGTCTTAATGCTATTATAGAGTTGTATGGAGGAATAACAAGAGACAGCACACTACATGATATGAGACTTCGAACTTTCACTTCAAAGACAACAAAATCAACAATACATGTGAAACCGGAAGTCTTGCCTCCTACAGAGGATACCTGCAAATTTAATTCACTCAGAGTATATCATCAGGTGCAGCAGTGGATGGGTATTCATATGGATCCATTACAGTGGGGCTTTGAAGTGAAAGATGGAAGATTGGCTCCCATTAGAATGAGTCAAGCACCAGCACCAGATCATTTATTAAAATTTGTGAAATGTGGCTGTAGCAAGAGTCAATGTGCGACTCTGCAATGTATATGCAAAAGACAGGGAATAGTGTGCACAGATGCGTGCACGGATTGTCGAGGAATAAGCTGCTGCAATTCCACGGAAGTGGACATGGACAATGCTTGAAATCATACTATTCTTATACTGAGGAGTGCTATTTGAACTTATCTCTTTAACAATTTTCATTTGTCAGTGTCATATTGAGAAGTGCTATATTATCTAGTTGAAATTTGTTTATCCTTTTCAAATGATGTTAAAAAAATGTAAATAAAAAATAATGTCAAAACTATGTTTGGCACATTAACATATAATTATCGTTGTTTATTGTATTAATCCTAATTTGATATTATGGTCATCAGAAACAATTTTTGGTGTTATTTTTGACTTTCCTGTCCCTAAAAACATAGAAAATGATACCGCACATGGGCATATAAACAGTTATACCCTATATCTCAAATAATGGGCAGCCATTTTTATAAATCCGCCATACTGAATTAACGCGTCATGATAGTGGTAGACTTTTCACCATCGTTTTCTACGGAAAAATTTCAATAACAATCCACTCACAGAAATTGTATTGCAATTAGTTCTAGGTTAGCCCATTTTTTAACTAATTTGACTAGACTATTTCTTTTCTAACACTGTGCAATGGCTAAATGTCTGATGGTCAGAATTTCTGTTCTGAGAGACAGCCCTCAAGTAGACAAATGTTTTACATATATATATATATAACATATGGAACCTTCAGATTGCTTAAGGTGTCTCCAAACAATAAATGACTGGGCAGAAGAGACAGGTCCTGCTAAGTGGCTCCCCAGCCATTTGGTCACGTTCAGAGAAGCAGATCACACACACCTCGCCCCCTCAGGTTGGCCTAAGTTATGTTTGCAAGCACAGTAGACACATCGGCAGTAGGTATTACGTATTTGGAATATGCCCACAGCCACGTCCAAGTAACAGAATGTCAACATGCGAACTTGAAGCCAGTGAGTGACTGGGAGCCACATTCCATAAAACGTAAAAGGATGTCCAAAACATTTCTGTCCCTCCCATCCCTCACCCCCCTGCAGTGTCTTTTGGCTACCACATGGCACACATGAATACATGAACTTGAATTTCCTTCTAAATTAGCTGCATAATAAATCACTTAATCAATAAAAAGGATTGGCAACAAGAGTCCCATTCTCTGGCATCAATTCTCTACTGTGATTTTTTTTTTAACCTTTTGCTAAAGGAAACAGGCAACTTCGCCATGTTGGCCACAGGAGGGCATATTCCGAGGAACAGCTGACGCTCACTCACTTGTGAAGTTCGAATTGACCCCTTGTACCTGCGGTAGAGATGTCCAAACATTCAGGGCACCTTTGCAATGTGACCCATTAGTATGCACTGCTCTGTCCCATGATATGTGACCAGACTGCATGCCTTTGTACTGTTGCAAATTGATGTAATGAGTCGGAGCAGTGTGCGTGTGCTTTCTTTATCAGCAATTATGCAAGGAAGATTTACATAGCCACATACTTAGCATATCGACCAAACAACAATTATGTAAGCAGCGCCTTAATTAATCAATACCAATTAATATGCAGATACAGCACTCATTGTAAGGACTTGCATTGTTTCCAATTACAACGAAAGGAACCCGTTAGTTCCTTACTCTCCCACACGTACGTAATTATAGTGTACACTTAAAATGTCTTCATAACTTCTAAAAATACTGCGCCTCACTACATTTACATCTGGCTAGAGACAGCATTAGCTGTCTACCACAGCTAGTACAATATCTACCGAGGGAGAGGGGCAAAGGGTCAGCCACTTTCAGCCATTGTTTGTTGTCTCAGTTACATATTGATTGGTCCACATTTATTATACATTGGTCGATTGTAACTGTCATTCATGATGTATGGAGACCAGCCATTGCATTAGCATGAATCAGCATGTGGATTTCTGTCCACCACCTACAGAAGTTTTAGCTCTGCAGGACTCCAGACATAAAAAAATGGTAACGCCTGGCTAAATAAATGGAATTAACACCTGGCTGTCTTATGTACTGCAAGAGAAAACATTGCAAACTAGTGTGGTGTCTGAATCGCGCCAATGTCCTGACCTAGAAGCACTTGTATATATATTGTAAGAGGGAGAATTGTCTCTGATCTTTTACTAAAATTCTTCAAAGAAACTGGAATACAATTGCTTCAATAGAGAGGGGGTGTTGGTAAGGTGTTGGGAAGTGGTTTCACTTACTCTTTAAGGACGGGATTGACCTGTTTGAACCACATTGAGGTATCTAAGATCTAATGGTAGGCTTTATTTTAATGATAGTAATATTTGTTTATGGTTAGTGTTTTAACCAGCCATAAACGTAGGCACGCTGCCTTTGCCTCCATTGCTTTTCATGTCTTCCTCAGAATAAAGTAGGTCAGGACATTTTTGAACCTCCGAGTGTTGGTTAAAAAATGTCCTCAGAACAGCTGGCCTGCTGGTGTTTTCTCTCTTCTTTAGAATGAAAAGACCGGACTGAAAAGAATTGTGCAAAATAAAGATGGATTCATTTATCTCTGTAAGCCCAGGCGTCTGCTCGTTTGATAGTTTGTGCTTGAGTGAGGAAGGTGTGCATGTGCGTGCGGGTGTGTGTTCGCGTATGTGTGGAAATTGTTCACATGCGTTGATGTTCATAAAAATAATTTTTTAAGAAGACTTTAACATATGCTTTTTAGTTTCACGTCCCCCGGCTGATGTTGTGGTAGCTAAGAGACTTTTTTGGAGAAACTGGTCTTCTTAGTATAGTGCCCTGACAATTATTTCTCCTAAATAACATCGTGCCTTCGAACACCAGCTATCTCTGTGTGAACTGTCCAAAAACAATATCTGATTAATGCACATTTCTCCTTTTTCTGGGTTTTCTAGGTGAAATTGCAGGTTAGGGCATTTTGCAGGGCAAACATGTAATTTATGCTTGATTCCTCAGGTCTGTTGCATTTTAGAATTGCATATTGCTGCTAAGAATCTATGAATGCTCTGCTCATCCAGGTGAGAAACTTTAAGGGCCCACTTCACAAAAGTAAATTACTCTTTTTTTGAATGCAAAAACAAACAATTTAATATTAACTTTCACTACTACAGAGACTCTGTAGTCGGGTGTAGAACACCGGACATGACAGGCCTATATTATGTGTGTAATGTCCTACCCAGCCCAGATGCCCGACAATGACTACGTCACACACAGGGCTTAGTATTACAATTCTTTAGTCTTCTACGTATAACTGCATTTCGCTATAACGCTTATGTCACAGTTCTACGAAGTCCATCAGGAGCCAAAAGGGTTCCGTCATTACTAACCCACAAGACACTACATCCCCCTTCTGTTAAATGAAAATTTTACATATATATATATATGTTTGTAAAATTATATATTACCTACTGGCGGTTGCCAGTAGGTAGTTATAGTTAGGACCTATTTTCCATAGGAAATCCGCAAAATTCTATTTGGAAAAACTTTAGCGCCCGTTGACAAATCTTTGCGAAATTTTCTGAACTTTTGGCCAGCTCCGGCCTGCTCCTATCCTGAAAGACTCGCTATGATTCGTGTAGCGGGGGCTGAGAAAAAAAGGGGTCCAAAAACGTGTTTTCCCATGCAATTTCCCATAGGACCTTTAGCCGCAGCTACAGCCCGAACTGCTGAACGGAATTACGCCAAATTTGGCAGAAAGGTAGACCTTGGTTCAGAGTCGTGCCTTTTGCTTAAATGGTGTAAATCCATTCAGTAGTTCCTGAGAAAATCAAAATCAAAATCCTATATATATATCTGGGCGGAGCCTAACCACACATCTCATCATGAGATCTGATTGGCTGTCAGTACTTCATCAAAGAAGTGTTGGCAGCCATCTTGGATCCAATATACATGATAGCACCTCATTAAAAAGCATTGCAGTTAATAGAAGGTTTTAAGACTTTAGTTACATTATAAAGCATTTGTTGATGGTGCCATACTCATTTTAGGAATGGTGGTGTGTTCTAAGGTGATTTTATCATGTGAAAAAGCCTTCTGCTGTGATATCATGAATCATGTTTGAGAGAAAATTATTTTCTCATGCTTTTCCCACAGAGGTTTGGAAGGTGATCTATAAGCTAAACTGAGAGCATATTTTTTGTAAATTCACATTATCTTTCTCAGTCATGTGAGAATGAAGTCTGACATTCTCAGTAAAACATGTACATCCAACAAGGGCAGAGACTGTCAGGTGATTCCTTTGTGTTCTACTGCAGCTTCCCAGAGTGTTCTAAAGAACAACTAGAGCGCTAACAGCACTACTTATGACAAACGTATTGCACACCTGAAGCCATCTTGATTGGAATAAAGTAGTAACTCTTAAAACATTTAATTTAAAAAGAAACAAAATGAGGGGTTCATTTTGCCATAGAAAGTATGATTAGTGCTGCAGAAAGAAAAATTAGGGCACATTTTGACTTCTCAAATCCTCTTCTATTTCATTAAAAAATTCTGACATGCAGACTGAAACATGCACTTTCAATACCAGCAGCAGACTTCCCTGGTGAGCAGTAGCTTTACTACAGTGTTCTAATGAGCAACTAGAGTGCTAACATTCTGAATTAATGGCAAATGTGTGACACATCTGAATGTCTTCTTGATGGAATCATAGTAAAAAACTGAAAGTATTTCCTACTGAGGAGACTGTAGTAAATTAGGAAACTTCATAACAAATAAGTCTCCCAAGATGGCCACCGGAGACAATAGAGCCTAAATGTAGCACAAATATCACCCAGATGTAGCCCAAGTATAGCTCAATGACAGAATGTCCCAGAGTGTTCTAACGAACAACTAGAGCGCTAACAGTCTTACTTATGACAAAAGTATGGCACACTTGAAGCCATCTTGATTGGAATAAAGTGGTAACACTTAAAACATTTACTTTGCAAAGGAACAAAATGAGGAGGTTCATTTTGCCGTAGAAATTATGATCAGTGCTGCAGAAAGCAAAATTAGGGCACATTTTGACTTCTCAAATCCTCTTCTATTTCATAAAAAATTCTGACATGCAGACTGAAACATGCACTTTGAATACCAGCTGCAGACTTCCCTGGTGAGCAGTAGCTTTACGACAGTGATCTAATGAGCAACTAGAGTGCTGACATTCAGAATTAATGGCAAATGTGTGACACATCTGAATGCCTTCTTGATGGAACCGAAGTAAAAAACTGAAAGTATTTCCTACTGAGGAGACTGCAGTAAATGAGGAAATAAGGAAACTTCTTAACAAATAAGTCTCCCAAGATGGCCACCAGAGACAAAAGAGCCCAAATGTAGCCCAAATATCACCCAGCTGTAGCCCAAGTTTAGCCCAATGACAGAATGTCCCAGAGTGTTCTTAAGAACAACTAGAGCGCTTACTGTCTTACTTATGACAAAAGTATGGCACACCTGAGCCATCTTGATTGGAATAAACTGGTAACACTTAAAACATTTAATTTAAAAAGGAACACAATGAGGGGGTTCATTTTGCCATAGAAATTATGATTAGGGCTGAAGAAAGAAAAATTCGGGCACATTTTGAATGACTTTTCAAATCCTCTTCTATTTCATTAAAAATTCTGACATGCAGACTGAAACATGCACTTTTAATACCAGCAACAGACTTTTGTGGTGAGCAGTAGCTTTACTACAGTGATCTAATGAGCAACTAGAGTGCTAACATTCAGAAATTATGGCAAATGTGTGACATATCTGAATACATTCTTAATGGAATCAAAGTCAAAAAACTGAAAGCATTTCCTACTGAGGAGACTGCAGTAAATGAGGAAATTAGGAAACTTCATAACAAATAAATCTCCCAAGATTGCCACCAGAGACAAAAGAGCCCAAATGCAGCACAAATATCACCCAGATGTAGCTCACATGTAGCCCAATGACAGAAGTGTGCAAAACACTTATTTTTTGTGTATTTGCAGTTTTATATAGTGCAGACTTGTCAGGTACTGGAGTGCTTTACATGAGCATTGGTTACATCACACAAGATCAAATTTATTTTGGTTGTAGATATGGGGAGATTAAGTGATTTGACCAGAATCACAGAATGTTGAGCTGAGGCAGAAACTCCAACCTGGTTCCCCAGTTGCAAAGTCTGCAGCTCTGGAAGTAACACCACATCCACTCCCCTAAGTGCAACATTTAATCAAGTGGTCAACTGGATAAAAAAACATAAAGATAACAAATAATTTAAAAGTGCTTTGTCGCTATTTGAAAACTCAGAAAATATGTCCTCATTTTAGTTTTTTTGAGCACTAACCATAATTTTGATGCAAATAAGACCCTCTCATATATGTAATTTCTAAAAGAAATGCTCTAGATATTGCAGTTTTGATTACATCAAGATGACGTCAGGCGTTCCACACTTTTGCAATAAATATAGAATGTTAGCAATCTAGTTGTTCATTAGGATGCTGTTGAGAGGCAGAGGCCAGGGGCACGGACTCTGAAAATTGAAGGCAGGTAGGAGGGTGCAGAGGCAACAATTTGACCACACTGGGCAGGCAGGAAGGGCAGTGGCAGCACAACAGACTATGGAGGGCAGTAGAAAGGGGGGCAGGGGCAACAAACCAACAATACAGGACTGGCAAGAGAGGCTGTGGCAATATAATAGACCAGTGTGGGCAGAAGGGAGAGGCAGTGGTAGTACAACCATACATGCCAACACACCCGATTCAGCCAGGAAACGTCCAATGTTTTTAAGCTCAAATGGGCTTTATTTGATCTGTCTCCTGTCAACAATCTCCTCTTTTTCAATGTAACTCAAAGGGGAAAATCAATACCCCAGTTTTTTTTCAAAATCTCCCTTTTACCATGTTCAAAATGTTCGCAAGTATGGTACATTGGATCATGGAAGGCAGGAGGAATTGGGGTAGGGACATGGACTCGGATAACAGAGGACAGGAGGGACATGGAGAGGTGCACCAAACTGACCCTACAGGGCAGGCATCAGGGTTTGCAGCAGCACAATATACCACACAGGGCATGCGGGACGGGAGTGCAGCACAAAAATCCATAGAAAGCAATAGGGAGGGGACAGGACCATGCACATGGACAACAGAGAACAGAGGGGAAAGAGGCAATGGTAGCTAGCTGACCATAATGGTCAGACAGGAGAGAAAGCTGCAGCATTACAGACCATCAAGGGCAGGAGGGACGGATCAGGGGCATTACAATGGAACAGACAAGCCAGGAGGGAGGGAATAGCGGTCTGCACATGGAAACAGAGGGCTGGGGGCAAGGGGGCAGGGCAGGAGCAGCAAGATGACCATGGAGGTCAGGCAGGATGGGCACTAGAAACAAGACACACAATGGAGAGCAACAGTGAGACTATGATGGCATACACACAGACCATGGAGGAAAGGTGGGAGGGGGTCAGGGGCAGCTAGCTGACCACACAGGGAAGGTGGGAGGGGCCGAGGCAGCACAGAAGACCATGCATGGCAAGCGGGAGGGTTAGTGGCAGCACAATGGCTATGATGGGCAAGAAGGAGGGTGCAGGGTCATGCACAAAGGACCATGGAGGATAGAAGGGAGGGTCAGGACCTGGGCACAGACAAGAGAGTTCAGGGGAAGGGGCTTCACAACAGACCGCGCGGGGCAGGCAGGAGGAGCAGTTGCAGCACAACAGACCAGGGAGGGCAGAAGGGTGTGGCAGTAAAATGGACGATGGAGGACAGGAGGAAGGGGATAGGGGAATGGCATGTGGACAGGCAGGGTGGAGGTGGCAGGGACAGGTTACTGTCATCTGACAATGCTAGGCAGGTGGGAGGGGAGTGGCAGCTCAAAAGAACACTCATAGGTAGGATAGATAGGAGTGGCAGGTCCATGGAACATGGTAGGCAAAAAGGATGGAGCAGGGGCATGCACAAAGACATCGGAGGGCAGGGGGAAGGAGAATAGGGGCAGCAAGCTAAGCACAGAGGCTAAGCAGGAGGTCAATGATGGTACATAGAATTGGGCAATGGAGGGCACGAGGAGTGGACTGGTATATCATGCTAAATGGAGGGCAGTGGCAGCACATCAGACCATGCATGGCAGGAGGGAGGAGGCTAGTCCATGGATTCAGACAACAGAGGATAGGGAGGAGGTGGATGGGGCAGCAAGCTAACTGTTCAGAGAAGGTGGGTATTAGGAACTTTATTGTTTTTAAAATGTGTGTCTGTATGCAGCATAATCTCACTTTTGTTCAGGAAGAAGAGGACATTTGTGACTGTGACGCCGGGCTCACTTGGCAGAAACACCCCCTGACCCTCCACCCCCCATCGCAAAATGTAATGCCTGTGAAAAGGGTAGGTGAACGCAGTGTTATATAGAACATAGATATAGTGTATGGTATAAACTATGCACCAAAAAGTGTAATATAATATGCAATACATTGTGTGCAATGACAGATTCATTGGAGAGTGCGAGACAGCACAGGCACTAGCGCGTGCTATGCGACATGCGCCTTGGAGTATAATATGCACAGGGCAGTGTTGTATAACCTAACTAGTCTATAAAGTTGTAATATAAAATATGTGCTGGGGAGTGTAACGTTGCCGATGCACTGTGACAAAGATATGGATCCCAGATTGTAATATGTATGGCATAGCACTGTGCATTATAACATAGGCATCGAGGAAGGCATGTTAGATGGGGCAATATAACTTGCGCGAAGGCAAGTGTGGCATGACATATTCACGGGGTGGTGTTACAGTGCACATGGGCTTGAGAGTGTCATAGCATACGCACTAGCTGGTGGAATACAACATAGAGGTGTGTGGCACTCGGCGGGCACTGGTGGGTGTAACACAGCATTGGGCTCAGCCAGGAGCGCGCTGTGACTCTCAAGTGAGGTTCGTCTCCTTTCCAGAGAGTAAAATAAAAAGTATTACACATCCGGCAGTGGATGTGTGTTTTATTAACCGTGAGGGGGGTTTTCTTGCATAGTTTTTGTCGAATTTTTGTCGGATCCCCTTTGAATGGCTTGGTGGGCATGTGTATTAAATGTGCCCGTCAATAGCTACCCATAATTGTATAAATAAACGACAAGGGTGTGTACTTGGAGAGTACCCACCGGCGGGGGCGCCGGGATTAGGCACGGTAGGGCGTCAGACACGTCAGAGCTTCACTAGCAGTGTAAATACATTCCACGTGGATTCACTGTATGCATAGTCGCCTTTTAATAAATATCACGCAAATCGTCATGGTGAAAGGTACATACGGTTTGTCCAGCATGTCCTAGGTGTTTAAATATATATATTTTTTAAATAATAAAAAACAAAGGCTGGCGCCGGGGGATGGGGTCCCCGGGGCCATAAGTGGCCTGAGGAGGGGGGCAACGCAGCCCCCCTCCTAAAGCATAAAAAAAAAAGTTGGGGTCCAGCATTAAGGCCTTGGGAGGGAGCCACGTGGCCCCCTTCCAAATTTGTTTTTTTCAACAACAAAAAAATTGGGGGCAGGCCCAGGGGGATGGGGTCCCCAGGGCCAATAATTTAGAAAAAGAAGGGGGGCCACACAGCCCTCCTTCTTAAAAAAATAACATAAATAAAAGACCGGCATTGCGCCAGAGGCTACGCCCCCCCTTGTTGCACTCTGCAAATGCACCCCCTGGCCAGTTGTAAGTTGGAGAATTAATTCCCCTTCAATACGGAGGGTCCCGGAGGGCCAACTAGCCTAACAGGTATCTCCAGTATGCACCAGGGACTTATTCTCCCAACTTAAAATGGCCACAGGGCGTGTTTACACAGTGGAGAAGGGAGGGGACGGGGCCTGAGGTGACGTGTGCAAACATGCCTTGTGGCACGTTATAAGAGGTAGTTTTAATCCCCCTGCCCTATTATATACTAGGGGCTTACAGAGGAGGTCATGCTAATCACAGGGGGACCCCAACGCATAGTGTTCACTAGTGTATGTAGGTGTTTTTACTGTATTATGAGTGTCTTTTAACATAGCACTGGCTCTAGGACTGGTTAATCAGACTCAGTTACCACCAGTATCCGTCTGAAAAAGTTGAGGGTACAGGATGATTTTGCAACAAGGCTTCTTTCTGCTCTTCTGTTTGTTCTTTCTGCACGTTATCCTTCTTCCTGCACTTTTCTTCGTCTTTGAGGACTTCTGTTGCTGCTTTCTGCATTTCTTTTTTCTCTTTCTTTGCGTTTTTTCTTCTTTCTTCACATGTCCTATCTCTGTAGGCATAGTTAGAAATTTGCATTTAAAAAACCTTTGAAATTCACTGAAAAAAACATAGGTTTCAGGGGCGTTATAGTTAGCTGGACTTTTCACTCGTACAAAACCATTGAAATTCCCCCGTTATAGTTAGTTCAGTACGCCCGCAATGCACTGCTGATGATGTCACATATTACATCACTCATGACATGGTCAGTGACATCACTCATGACATCACTGATGACATCTCAAATGACATCACTCATGACATCATCCTTGTGAAAGAGTGGCAGACCTCCTCTCACCCTAATATAACCTTTGATACACACATTCAAAAATAGAAACTAAAATTTTCAAAACAATGGACGTACCAATACCAGTTACAACAACCTATTCAGTAATTCTAAGATCCACATACACATCCACTCATTCACCAACAGTCCTATACAGTCACTCATACATGTACTCACTCATCATATGTAATCATACACCTATACATCCTGTTACACAACACCACTCATCCATAGTTACTCACACACATAGTCACTCATGCTAATAAAGAATCAAACATCCATTTACTTGCATATACAGTTATATACACACCACCACACTTACTTCTACAGAAACTTACACATACTTAGTCTTTTAAACAATCACTTATAGAAACACATACTTATTCATACAGGAACTCTTCCAATCTCTCACTCTCACATACACTCACTTATATGCACTAATCGTCACATATACTAGTTTAAAATATATGTAGTTACTCATTAAGAAACTATTGAGACAGGCGTTCACTCACTAACACACCCATGCACACACTCATCCACCCATACAGTCCTGCACAAATGCTGTCTTCAACACATACAAACAGTGAGTCACTCCTTCATGCACCTATGCACTACGTAATACCCCGCACCGAACCATACAGACACTCATACTGATACTCAGAAAACCAATTAATAACCTATATAGACACTCATGTAGCTACTCACCAACCCATGCAGCCACTTATACACAAAGTGAGAGACTGATACAGATATTTACATATTTAAACATTACTCACTAAGCCATGTATTCACTAAAATACACTTAATCATTCAGTTATACAATCAATTTTTCAAAAACAAACATCCATTTAGTCACGTATATATCCATTTATTCTTCCATCGACCTTGAGATATACATATATGGAACATATTTAATTTTCAGAAAAACACACATTCACTGGATGATGTCATCAGTGATGTCATCAGTGATGTCATTTGAGATGTCATCAGTGATGTCATCAGTAATGTCACTGACCATGTCATGAGTGATGTAATATGTGACGTCATCAGCAGTGCATTTTCGGTCGCGCGAGTTATAATTAGCTGAACTAACTATAACGGGGGAATTTCAAAGGTTTTGTACGAGTGAAGTGTCCAGCTAACTATAACGCCCCTGAAACCTATGGTTTTTTCAGTGAATATATATATATATATATGTATACACACACACATGCAATTAAGTCTCTTCAATCAATCTCTTTGGGTCTTTAATTGTTTGACCTGATCTTATAATGGGAAACTTGGAGCTGTCACCATCAATGTCCAGTATCTGTATCAACGGCGTAGATGTGCCAGCAGTCCCTGATGTTTCAGAACCAGTCTCTCTTTCAACACGTAAATCTGATGAATGACGGGTTAAATGCCAAAGATGAGAACAGTCTCTGTTAAGAGACTTCTCAGGGCACTGGGCAGTCACCATGTGACCCTTGGTAGACACCACTTGAAAAGGTTCTGCATATAATGGAGCATCAGATTTTCTTTCCACATTCGACGGGCGAGCACTCTATCTCCTTTTTTAAAGATGATGGGGCATATTCACAAGAAACTATCGCCAAGCCAACTGCACCTTATCGCAGCCAAAGTTGTGATAAATCTATCGCCCCATTCACAAGCTGGTGTTAACAGCCCACAGCACCAGTTTACCCGAGATAGCAACCGTAAAAAACATCGCCACAGAGGCCCCCCGCAATTATCTCTAATGAGATGCAGAGTGGGTGTTCCCATGCCAAAAGTCGCAACAACATCACACCTCAACATTCTCAACAACCAGACAGAACTGCGATAAAAACACAAAACAGGCGATAAGGCGTGTAAGCACCAGGAAATCTACACCTGCTCTGACCTGGTGTAAAGTCGGACGGCAGCCTGCACCACAAAAGGGAGCACAGCCCAGGGCCACATCAGAAGGACAACAGATGCCATGGAGCCAACACCCACCGACACTACCCCCAGGATGACCCCTCCCTGGCACCCCCCGATCAAAGACATGCCACATCAGCTACACCTAAAAATGCACAAAATAATCCTCCTGAAGTCGCACAATCACAACTGGTGATATGCATGTGTTGACACAGAAAAGAGCAGCACACATACACTTTCGAAGCAACAAATGAAACTTTATTAAAATGAAAACTGAAATGAAATGAAGACAAATGGCCGCTCGCCTCGGGACAATCCGTAGGTCCCAGCCTGCAAGACAAAAATCATTATGAGAAGGTGTGTCCTCCGCACATCAAAGGACAGAGAGAGAGAGGAGGGGAGAGAGAGGAAGAGAGGGGGAGAGAGAAAGAGAAGAAGAGAGGGGGAGAGATAGAAGAGAGGGGGAGAGAGAGAGAAGAAGAGAGGGGGAGAGAGAGAGAGAGAGAAGAAGAGAAGGGGAGAGAGAGAAGAATAGAGGGGAGAGAGAGAGAAGAAGAGAGGGAGAGAGAGAAGAAGAGAGGGGGAGAGAGAGGGAAGAAGAGAGGGGGAGAGAGAGAAGAAGAGAGGGGAGAGATACAGAGAGAAGAAGAGAGGGGGAGAGAGAGAGAGTGCCGCCCCTGTGCACCCAGGCCACACTGCTCACCTGCTGCCACCGGTGTGTCTCCAAGCACGAGCAGGTACGTATCGCAGTTCACCAGGTCACACATTTGATTCAGAGCTGCCAGCTGAAACAGAGTCCAGATACATGACTGGCACAGTGCACACACCTGCACAACATCGCCTGCCCGCCCATGCACAACCAGGCAGAGGCAACCCACCCTTCACGCCGCCCATTGGAGCATGCCCGCCTATGCACACCCAGGCCTCACTGCTCACCTACCGCCACCGGCATGTAGATGGGAGGTCCCACCGCATACTGCTGCAAGCCACAAGCCCGGGTCCCTCGGACATGGCACCCTCCACACTCCGCAGGCCAACAGGTCCATGGCAGAGGACATACCAGGCCATCCGGCACCATCGCAGGCTGCAAGACTGCTCAGCCCAATGGGTGCCACTAACTCTGGGATCCCGGAAGCGATAGCACATGGCAGTAGGCCCGCGCTGCCCGCTGGCTCTGGCCTACACTGCGGTCCAGCAGGGCACACAAAACCTGAGCTGTCCGGACTACCGGGACGGGGCATCATCGCAGGCTGCACGCCCGCTCACCAGCTTAAGGTGCCATTGACTCCCAAAGTCACCGTCCTGTGGTGGGGTGCCTGTACCGGCCGCAATGCTCTGAGTGCCACTAACCCTGTGCAAGCCCAGTCAGCGCCACATGGTAGCAGGCCCGTATCGTGCGCCAGGCCTCGGGTGCCACCAACTCTGTGCGCAACAACTCATGGGCCCTTTATGAATGAGAAGCGTGGAACGACCGTCATCCAGTCATCAACGCAAGAGGGGAATGTGATGCCAGTGATGCCTGTGCTGGATGGGTGTGGTGTGTGTGCAAATTGTGCCGGATGGGTGTGGTGTGTGTGCAAACCAACCCTGGGCGTAGTACTACGCGCTCACGGAGCATGCATAGTTAGCGCTAGTTTGCGCTAATATACAAAACGCACGTAGCACAGTGCATAAACTGTGCTAGTGCTAAAACAAGTAGCGTAGCAGAAAAATAAACAACACCCACAAATGCTTTGATAAAAAGCATATAATCAATTCACAAAAGAGAACTTTAAGTATGAAAATATAAGGCAATGAGAGAGGTGATGATTTTATGGTCCCCCCTAACCTAGGGGGAGGAACAAGCAGATGCCTTGAATACAAAGAGCATATCATGCTGGTGAACGATTCAGTGGTGGACCCTTCCTCCTAGGACCACCCCAAGCACATTTATGGGCAAAAATACAATCCCAACCAAAGGCCCTGCAATGCATTATGGGACGAGATTAGCAGTGGGCAGTGAATATTATAGTGTCCAATATCAAAATAATTCTACAAAGAGCTGCAGTTCAACTAGTTGTTACTAGATGTCCCTCACGAGTCAAATGCAAAAGCATTGAAATTATTATTACATCAAGCTGCAGTTCCACTAGTCGTTACTAGATGTCCCTCACGAGTCAAATGCAAAAGCATTGAAACCCTTTCATGAAGCTTTTGCATTTGACTTGTGAGGGACATCTAGTAATGACTAGTTGAACTGCAGCTCTTTGTAGAATGATTTTTATATTGGATACTATAATATTCACTGCCCACTGCTAATCTCGTCCCATAATGCTTTGCAGGGCCTTTGGTTGGGATTGTATTTTTGCCAATAACTGTGCTTGGGGTGGTCCTAAGAGGATGGGACCACCACCGAATCTTTCAAGAAGATGTTTCGTTTTTTTTTCAAGGCATCTGTTTGGTTCTCTCCCTAGGTTAGGGAGGATCCCAAAATCATCACCTCTCACTGCTTGCTAATTTATCATTTTCACTTTTGTGAAATGACTATATGCATTTTAGCATATAAAGACAGAGATGCTTATTTTATCATAACTTTCACTGTGCAAGATGCTGTTTGTAATTACTGCACAGAGCAGACAAGCACACAGTGGCAACAGCTACGCACTACGTGTAGTAGCTGAGCGTAGTTCAAAGTGTACTTCGCATAGCTACGCATAGTGCTACTACGCAAACTATGCCCATGGTTAGTGGAAACCTGCCCTCAAGGAGTGGCTGTGACATGCTGACGACTAGACCAGTGACCTGCACACCCCCAGCGAGTACACCTGCGACGGGTAGCAATGATGTCCCCCCCTCGGTGCATCATCGGAGTGGTATGGGCTGCCGTACGCCTGACCAGCGCAGGGCTTGCCACAATGACTCGTGTGCTCGGGGCGTGGTCCAGTACATGTCCGGACAAGGAAGTGACTAATGCGTGTGTCCCTCTTGTAGTGTTCATGGGACCAAGATGTCGCACCCTCTGAGTCGCATCCCACAGGATGAACATCATTGACGCAAGGGAAGGTACTGTCTCCACATTCATCCACACATCCATAACTGAATGATGTAAGACATGACATAGCAGTGCGTCACTGGATGTTTATTTGCACATCCAGTGCAGTTATGCAGCTGGAGCAGTACAGGGCAATGTCGAGCACACTACACAACATGGGCTCGTGGAGGGCCAGCAGAGTCCATCTGGGGATGACATGTACTGCGGAAGAGGAAGGGTACAGTCCGCAGTCTGTCCACCATGTCATTGGTCGTCAAACAGGATGTGGCAGTCCATGTTGCTGTCTAAGGTGAGTGCATCGGAGTGTATCGGGGATCAGTGGAAGGTCATGAGGCAATGTGCGGCACCAAGCAGAAACAGGCCAGGTGGCGGAAACGAATGCTAGTGCCTCCTGATCACAAACCCATCCACGTCCTCGTCCCCAGATGTGTGCCCTGCCTCCCCTTGTGGGTGTTGCAGTCCCGGCTGTGCCACTGACACATCAGGGGCCTGGGTGGATATGTCTGCCGCACTGTGAGGCACTGACACACCAGGGGGCGGGGATGTGGATGGTGTGCAGGCAGCAGCATTCATCAGCACCACGCCTTGTGGCGGCAATGCATGATGGAGGTCTGCAGGGCATGATAGATCCCAGCTACATTCTGATGATGTGCAGTGGTGGCTGCCATCCTTTCCGCCTCGATACGCACCATGTCCTCCATGAGCCTCTGCATGTGTACCAGCTCACGGGGGGTATCGCTGGAGCCATTCTTAGTGGACAGCTGTTCTACTCTCGACATCATGACTTCAGCAATGTCAGTCAGGGCATGTTGGAGACCATGGGGTGGACATAGACACCCAATGATGGCGTCCAGTTTGCCAGCCATGAGTTTGAATCCCACCCGCACCTGCTCAGCCGTCTCCCTCTGGCCCTCCAGCACACGGCGTTGGAAGGCCATTTGTTGTTCCTGGGGAACTTGGGAGGGTGCCGGGGCTGTGGGTGCCTCCTGCTGGGTTGTTTGGGTGGTGGGTGGGGTCTCCTCGATGTAGCTGGGCTGCCCTGATCCTGGAGGTGAGTCGTAGATGAGGTCAATGATGTCTAGGTGGGCTTAAGCGTTGATGCTGGTGTTGTCCTCCTCGTCATCAGTAAAGAGTGGCTGGGACTGCTCTGCAGGAGGTATTGACGATGCCCCTGCGATGTGAAGGGAAGATGGTGTATTACAATGTGTCTACATGTATGCAGCTGCATGGTCCAGGTTGACATTCTGACAGCATGGCATTGTACATTGTGACAGTCTATGGGTCTGGGTGAGGTGCCAGGGTCACTGTGGGTGTGTACTGTGCCCTGCTTGATTGTGAATGTGTGCCATCATGGCCATCTCCACCATTTCCCCCAGTACCTGGTGGTCACTCACCCTGTTGCGGTTGTGTTGTGTCCTGTCGAGCAGTGTCAGGTCCCCCGACTCTGGCCACAGTATCCACACTGATAACTGTCGACACCAGCTCCTCCATGTGATCCAGCACAAGCTGTGGCACTGGGCCCCCACCTCCGGTCTGCATTGCTGCCTTCTGGTTGGCGGAGAGTTTCTCCTTGGTCTTCCGCTTGATGTCATTCCATCGCCTCTTGACCTCGTGCATTGTCCGCTTGTGCTCTCCGATGGCATTGACCTTGTCGACGATGTCCCGCCATATTCCAGTTTTGGTGCCTAATGACACGTTGGAGTTGACGAAGAGTTGTTGATGGTGTTCCATCACCTCCGTGACTATGATCCTGTTCACCTGCAGACTGAACTTTGTCTTCCTTGTCTTCTTGTCCTTCCCTGTCCCCGAGGTCCCAGGCTGGTTGTCCGGGGTGCTTGTGGGGTTGCGGTCGTCCTCTGCGCCTGCTCGGGCTGCCTCCATGGTGCTTGGGTGTTGGTCAGTTTGGGTGTGGGTGTTTTTTCTACTTTTATGGTGATTTTTTTTGGCCTGCCAGGTATGTTGCAGGTCTGGCGCTGCTTATCACTGGTTTCCTCATCGCGCTTTGGCCCATTGCGTGTTTTTTGGTGTTGTGGTTTGTGGTTTTATCTCCATTGTGGTGGTTGTATCGTGGACATTGTCCGCGGTGTTGGCAGACTATCGCATAGTACCGCCTTGTTGTGAATTCCACGTTGACACAGGGTTATTTTCCCACGATGGGCTGCGATATTGGAAGTTGCGATATGCTACTCTTGCGGTAGTTATCACACATTCTTGTGAATATACCCCGATGTCGAGTCCTCAAGGAGGCGAGGCGCCAAGTCTCGGCTGGCAGGGAAGGTGAGGCAGTGTCGGGGTGAGGTGTTGGTTCTGTTCAGCAGTGCGGTGTTGATGAGTTCGGGAAGTCACCCATATTGGATATCAGCTCTGCTATGACGAGATGCAGGCACTGGAGGCAACAGGCATCGGTGTAAAAGTTGCCGTCGGGGAGGTTGATAACTTGCAGGCAACAGCGGGCATCGGAGCTGTGGTGCAGGCGGGGCAGTGCGTCGTGCATTACGCAAGCAGTGTCCATGGCCTCCGTGGAGGTCACAGCCTCACTGTTGGCATCGCTGACAATATCAGTGTTGCTTTTCTTGGGTTGCTGCACCAACCACATGATTCCAAGGGTCCAGGAACTGGAATTGGCACCATTTGGCAATCAGGAGTCCAGCAGAGGAGTTCAGGTGCTTTCTAGCCTGCTACAGGTGAAGTCTTTGTGACCCTGAAACTTCAGAACAGGAGACAAGCTCTACTTCAAGCCCTTGGAGAATCTTCTTAAGTAGTATACCACAGCAAGGAAAAAGTCCTGTCCTTTCCACTGCCCACAGACAGCAACCTCAGGCCAACCCAGCAAAGCAACACACAGCAAAGGGGCAGTACTCCTCCTGACAGCTCTTCTGCTCTTCTTCTTGGCAGGGTTCTCTTAGTCCAGAAGCAACGGGGTTTAAGGTCTACTACTTAAACCCCCATTTTCTCTTTGTAGCCTATGTTTCAATAGTTTCTGAGCTCAGTAAAACCCAGTTCTGTCCTCCCTGGTCCAGCTTCGCTAAAGGAGGTGGAGATAGCATTGTGCAGAGAAGACACAGCCTATTCAGGTGCTAGTGAAGACTCCTTCCACCACTCTAACTACAGAAAGGTCTATTCAGCCTGGCTTTGAGTTGCCCAAGAAAGGCAGGACACACCTAAACCCTCACAGTGAGTGCTTAGTGTGAATGCATATCCCCAGCTCCTGTCACTCCAAAACCAGACGGCGAACACACAAACAAACAGAGACACACAGGATGGTTAAACAAGAAAATGCCCACTTTATAAAAGTGGCATTTTCAAATACACAATTTAAAAACCACCTATACTAAAAGGTGTGTTATTAAATTCTAAGTTCAAAGAGCCCCAACTCCAAACCTCCAGCTATTCCCAATTGAAAGTTACACTTGTAAAATTTTACAAAGCAGCTCCAATTATAGCCTATAGGAGAGCTAGTCCTTGCAAGAGTGAAAAACGAAATGTGCAGTATTTCACTATTAGGAAATGTAAAACACACCAGTACATGTCCTATCTTTCACGTACATTGCACCCTGCCTATGTGTGTACTTTGGGCCTACGTTAGGAGGGACTTACATGTAAGAAAAGGAAAGGTTAGGGCCTGGGCAAGTATGTGCATTTGCCATATGGCTGTTAAAACTGCACGCAGCCACTGCAGTCGCAGGTCCGAGTCACATTTGAAAAAGGCTGCTTGTGTGTGTGGCACAAACAGTGCTGCAGACCCACTAGTAGCATTTGAGGTACAGGCCCTGGCACCCTCACTGCACTTAACTAGGAACTAACCAGTAAATCAAATATGCCAGTTATGGATAACCAATCATAATTACAATTAACATAGAGAGCATGTGCACTTTAGCACTGATCAGCAGTGGTAAAGTGCCCAGAGCCCTTAAGCCAACAAAAACAGGTCAGAAGAAATAGGAGGCAAAAGGCAAAACATTTGGAGATAAACCTGCAAAAAGGGCCAGGTCTAACAGTCTGAAAGAGGCAATAGAACATAGGCTCTTTAAATTCAAACTATGCTTTTTTCAGCCAGCAAATGCCTGCACAGTTTCTTTTCTAACACTGTGCAATAGCTAAATGTCTGATGGTCAGTATTTCTGTTCTGAGAGACAGCCCTCAAGTAGACAAATGTTTTACATATATATATAACATGTGGAACCTCCAGATTGCTTAAGGTGTCTCCAAACAATAAATGACAGGGCAGAAGAGGCAGGTCCTGCTAAGTGGTTCCCCAGCCATTTGGTCACGTTCAGAGAAGCAGATCACACACACCTCGCCCCCTCAGGTTGGCCTAAGTTTTGTTTGCAAGCACAGTAGACACATCGGCAGTGGGTATTACGTATTTGGAATATGCCCACAGCCACGTCCAAGTAACAGAATGTCAACATGTGAACTTTAAGCCAGTGACTGGGAGCCACATTCCATAAAACGTAAAAGGATGTCCGAAACATTTCTGTCCCTCCCATCCCTCACCCCCCTGCAGTGTCTTTTGGCTACCACATGGCACAAATAAATACATGAACTTGAATTTCCTACTAAATTAGCTGCATAATAAATCACTTAATCAATAAAAAGGATTGGCAACAAGAGTCCCATTCACTGGCATCAATTCCCTACTGTGAAAACAATTTAACCTTTTGCTAAAGGAAACGGGCAACTTCGCCATGTTGGCCACAGGAGGGCATATTCCGAGGAACAGCTGACGCTCACTCACTTGTGAAGTTCGAATTGACCCCTTGTACCTGCAGTAGGGATGTCCAAACATTCAGGGCACCTTGGCAATGTGACCCATTAGTATGCACTGCTCTGTCCCATGACGTGTGACCAGACTGCATGCCTTTGTACTGTTGCACATTGATGTAATGAGTCGGAGCAGTGTGCGTGTGCTTTCTTTATCAGCAATTATGCAAGGAAGATTTACATAGCCACATACTTAGCATATCGACCAAACAACAATTATGTAAGCAGCGCTTTAATTAATAAATACCAATTAATATGTAGATACAGCACTCGTTGTAAGGACTTGCATTGTTTCCAATTACAACGAAAGGAACCCGTTAGTTCCTTACTCTCCCACACACGTACGTCATTATAGTGTACACTTAACATTTCTTAATAACTTTTAAAAATACTGCGCCTCACTACATTTACATCTGGCTAGAGACAGCATTTGCTGTCTACCACACCTAGCACAAGATATACCGAGGGAGAGGGGCAAAAGGTCAGCCACTTTCAGCCATTGTTTGTTGTCTCAGTTACATATTGATTGGACCACATTTATTATACATTGGTCGATTATAACTGTCATTCATGATGTATGGAGACCAGCCATTGCATTAGCATGAATCAGCATGTGGATTTCTGTCCACCACCTACAGAAGTTTTAGCTCTGCAAGACTCCAGACATAAAACAAGCATTTGCAATTCAATAGGTCTCGCATTTGCGAGAGTTGGAGCTGTTGGCATTGTAAATGGCAATGCCTTTCATTCATTTGTTTTGAAGACCTGCAAGCGGTGCATAAACACGCACTTTGTATGTATAGTCCTTGCTTACGAGAAGCAAGGCTGTCAGTAAAAGAGACTGCCAGCTTTGCTTCTCATAAGCAAGGGCTATAAGTACAAACTGCTTGTTTACGCACAGCTTGCAGGTTTTCAAACGCATAAATAAAAGGCATTGTCATTTACAATGCCAATAGGTCAAACTCTCGCAAATGCGAGACCTATTGCATTGCAAATGCTTGTTGGCTACTAGCGCGGGGACACACCAGCAGTGTAACTATGCCCTCTATAAGTGGGTAAATAAATAAATAAAAGAAAGTGAATGAGACAGTGACGGAGCATTAGGCAGACGGTAACGGAGAATGAGGGAGGCAGGCAGAGACGGAGAATGAGGGAGGCAGGAAGAGAGAGTGACACACAATAATGAGACAGACCAACAGAGGCAGCAACGGAATGAAACAACATGAGACAGAACGAGGCAGAGAGATTGACGCACAACAAGACAGACATTAAGAGACCATGAGAGGCAGCAGAATGAAACAAAGAGAATGAGACAGAGAGAGTGGCACCCGATAACGAGACAGACCAACAGAGCATGAGAGACAGCAGCGGAATGGAAAATACTGAGAGAGAATGGCAGGTAGCAACACAAAGTAAGAGAGGCAGCAATCGAGGATGAAAGCGGCAGCAGGGGGGCAGCAAAAGGGGGGACACCAAAAGGGGGGGCAACAAAGGCACAAGAGGGCACGGTAGCCGCCACAAGAAGTCTGCTTCAGTGCACTTCACAAAGCACGCGTCAAGTTGTGTTTTTCCTCTGACGCCTCCAAAACTCCCGGTTTCCATAAAATTAAAGTAACTTCAAATAATATGCAAAGAGGGTAAAAAAGTATCCGTGGCAGAGGGAAGAAAGCTGGGAGGGGGGAGGAGGGGCGGGACCGCAGCAGAAGAGAGGGGATTAGGTGCCTGAAGTGGACTTTCTCTTGCCATCGGGCCGGCCTGACCTCAAGATGACAGCCTCAAGTCTCGCGCTTTTTATTTGTCATCTCACAAGACATCTGGGAACAATGTGTAACAAGCGGGCGCCGCGCTACGCTTAAAAATGAATAGTAACAACAAAAGACTTATCGTCGCGTCGTGTTATTAATGTAAACGAGAACGGCCCCCATCAGTTGGTGGTTTAGTTGGTGCCTGACGAGTACACAAATACAACACTAAAAGCACGCACCGAAGGGGGGCGAAATAAACTATTATAGAAGATGAGTGAGAGAAGAGAAAGAGAGGAAAACAGGACAAACAGTTCCTTAACAAAACAGGATGTCCCCCTCTGCAGAATGTGGCGAGCCCCCCCCAGCTACTCATACCCTTGGGTAGAAAGGGTGACCGTGAGGGCTGTGGGCCCCCATGCGGCCTGCGTTTGGCCCCTGAGAAGAAAAAGACTAACAGTGATGTGGACAAGAACAGATGCATGCAACATGTGCCGTACACAACAGATGTGTTTGTTTTTCGCCAAGACAAACATTAAACTGTCTAGTATTTTGGTTTACAAATTGAGTCAAAGGAGGGGAGCGAAGACAACGGAAGTGGTGAAACGGGAAGATTAATGGAAAGCGATATAGGAGTGGTACAGCTGAGAAAGAAAGAGAAGGCTAAAGGTGACAGAACATGCACAGTAAAGTACTGCAACATGGAAAAGTAGAGTAATGACATTAAGGTTAAAACAATACATGAGCTAGATTTTGGGACAGAAGAAGCTGAGAGGGGAGAGAAAAAAGGTGCAGACGAAATGCTATGCAGAAACCAAGATACGAGTGGGAATGAGAATGTGAGCATGGATGCCTTGAAGTGACAGAGAAGACGGGAGGTTAGAGCATGTCAGATTTTCCTGGCAGCAGACGAACAGTTACAACACACGGGGAGGGGCAGTGGCATTAGACAGGGGTGCAGGGACGACTGAGGCGAGACCAGAAAATGGGGTGGAGGTGCGGGGTTGGTGTATGAGCTGTATACCGGTCTAAGCATAGTTTAAGGGGACTGGTATGTGCAGGGAGGGCACAGAGATACACATTTGGAGCTCGGGACTAATCCCTGCAGTGCGCCCCTTATTCCTCAGCACCCTTGAGCGCGGCACTTACCTATGGGGAGGGCAGCTGCCAGCTGCAGCAGCGCCCCTAGAAGGGGGTGTGCTAGGGACATGCTCAGCACGGGTCTTGACGCTGTTCAGCTCCTATCCGCTCCGCTTAGGACTTTGACTGGATTTGACGCTGGTAAATGAGTAGGGTCCCAGGAACAGCTTGAGAGAACAGTACGACCCTCGGAACAGCAGGAACAAGAACAGCCCGTCAGGAGAAGAGGAGTGCCCCCATTTCACCCCATGGAGCCATCGGAGGAGCGAAAGAGAAAGCTGGAGGCCGGGAGAGCCAGGCTTGCTCACTTCAGACAGCGAAAAAAAAATGACGGCTCGCATCCACAGAAAAAAACGACAGAAGAGGAACGAAACTTAAATAGAGGGCACGGCAACTGTGACGAATATCCTTAATGCCCAAGAGACATACTGAATCTCTATAATAAATCCTTTACATTACAATAGGTGTAGATTGAGGTCCAGCAGCTGAGAGCATGACACACACGCACCATGCTTTCGTTGGTCGGTTACTGCGGTATAAATAATGCGCATATAAGGTCTCCTGGGGCCGGACAGGATTATGGTAAAGACCAGCCTTGTGCATGCGCCTTGAGGCGCTGCCATGTTTACATCAGATAAAAATGCAGAGACAATAAAAGAGTGCGATCTGGCCGACTTTGAAGCTGGGAAACCTGGTTCGAGTCTCGGCACAGCTGTTAAAGCACCCTGTGATTCTGAACGAATCACTTCTCTCCCCGTGCCTAAAAATTAATGCACCCGTTTGTTATGCAAGTGGTGCTCGGGTAATGCGCACTCATGCCTTCCGGTCGAGTTAACACTATATAAAACAGCAAATGTAACAAACAGCATGTGTTGCCCGCCTTTCGCGCACACCGGCTCCTGCCACAGCCTTGCGCATGCGCCTTGAAGCGCTGCCATGTTTACATCAGGCAAAAATGCTGAGACAAAAAAAGAGTGCGATGGGCGAACAAAAACAGTAATTAGGGACCGCTGCTTCCGGACTAAACGGAAGTCAGTTACAGATCGAGAGCCAGTAAAAAGCCAGCTAACAGGAGCTGTGCTAAAATTGAACAAATGGCAAGCAGCCAGATAAAGAACCGGGCAATAGGGAGACTTTCACCCCACACATAGATTACTTCATGCCTCGGAGAGGCAGCGCATGCGCTGCCTATGCGAGACCTAAAAAATGGTAACGCCTGGCTAAATAAATGGAATTAACACCTGGCTGTCTTATGTACTGCAAGAGAAAACGTTGCAAACTAGTGTGGTGTCTGAATCGCGCCAATGTCCTGACCTAGAAGCACTTGTATATATGTTGTAAGAGGGAGAATTGTCTCTGATCCTTTACTAAAATTCTTCAAAGAAACTGGAATACATTTGCTTCAATAGAGAGGGGGTGTTGGTAAGGTGTTGGAAAGTGGTTTCACTTACTCTTTAAGGACGGGATTGACCTGTTTGAACCACATTGGGGTATCTAAGATCTAATGGTAGGCTTTATTTTAATGATAGTAATATTTGTTTATGGTTAGTGTTTTAACCAGCCATAAACGTAGGCACGCTGCCTTTGCCTCCATTGCTTTTCATGTCTTCCTCAGAATAAAGTAGGTCAGGACATTTTTGAACCTCCGAGTGTTGGTTAAAAAATGTCCTCAGAACAGCTGGCCTGCTGGTGTTTTCTCTCTTCTTTAGAATGAAAAGACCGGACTGAAAAGAATTGTGCAAAATAAAGATGGATTCATTTATCTCTGTAAGCCCAGGCGTCTGCTCGTTTGATAGTTTGTGCTTGAGTGAGGAAGGTGTGCATGCGCGCGCGGGTGTGTGTGTGCGTATGTGTGGAAATTGTTCACATGGGTTGATCGTCATAAAAATAATTTTTTAAGAAGACTTTAACATATGCTTTTTAGTTTCACGTCCCCCGGCTGATGTTGTGGTAGCTGAGAGTCTTTTTTGAGCAACTGGTCTTCTTCGTATAGTGCCCTCACAATTATTTCTTCTAAATAACATCGTGCCTTCGAACACCAGCTATCTCTGTGTGAACTGTCCGAAAACAATATTTGATTAATGCACATTTCTCCTTTTTCTGGGTTTTCTAGGTGAAATTGCATTTTGCAGGGCAAACATGTAATTTATGCTTGATTCTGCAGGTCTGTTGCATTTTAGAGTTGCATATTGCTGCTAAGAGTCTATGAATGCTCTACTCATTCAGGTGAGAAACTTTAAGGGCCCACTTCACAAAAGTAACTTACACTTTTGTGTAAGTTTACTCTTTTTTTGAATGCAAAAACAAACAATTTAATAGTAACTTTCACCACTGCAGAGACTCCGTAGTCGGTGTAGAACACCGGACATGACAGGCCTATATTATGTGTGTAGTGTCCTACCCAGCCCGGATGCCCGCCAACGACTACGTCAAACACAGGGTTTAGTGTTACAATTCTTTAGTCTTCTATGTGTAACTGCATTTCGCTATAACGCTTATGTCACAGTTCTACGAAGTCCATCAGGAGCCAAAAGGGTTCCGTCATTGCTAACTCGCAAGACACTACATCCCCCTTCTGTTAAATGAAAATGTTACAAATATATATATATATGTTTGTAAAATTATATATATATATATGTATGCACACACACATTCAATTAAGTCTCTTCAATCAATCTCTTTGGGTCTTTAATTGTTTGACCCGATCTTATAATGGGAAACTTGGAGCTGTCACCATCAATGTCCAGTATCTGTATCGACGGCGTAGAGGCGCCAGCAGTCCCTGATATTTCAGAACTAGTCTCTCTTTCAACATGTAAATCTGATGAATGACGAGTTAAATGCCAAAGATGAGAAGAGTCTCTGTTAACAGACTTCTCAGGGCGCTGGACAGTCACCATGTGACCCTTGGTAGACACCACTTGAAAAGGTTCTACATATAATGGAGCATCAGATTTTCTTTCCACATTCGGCGGGCGAGCACTCTATCTCCTTTTTTAAAGATGATGGGGCATATTCACAAGAAACTATCGCCGATCCAACTGCACCTTATCACAGCCAAAGTTGCGATAAATCTATCGCCCAATTCACAAGCTGGTGTTAACAGCCCACAGCACCAGTTTACCCGCGATAGCAGCAGCAAAAAACATCACGACAGAGGCCCCCCGCAATTATTGCTAATGAGATGCAGAGTGGACGTTCCCATGCCAAAAGCTGCGACAACATCACACATCAACATTCTCAACTACCAGACAGAATTGCGATAAAAATACAAAACAGGCGATAAGGCGTGTTAGCACCATGAAATCTACACCTGCCCTGGCCTGGTTTAAAGTCAGACGGCAGCCTGCACCACAAAAGGGAGCACAGCCCAGGGCCACATCGGAAGGGTAACAGATACCATGGAGCCACCCATCATGAGGCCCGGACGCCCAAGAGGGCCACAACACCCACCGACACCACCCCCAGGACCACCTCTCCCTGACACCCCCGACCAAAGACATGCCACATCAGCTACACCTAAACATGCACAAAATAATCCTTCTGATGTCACACAATCACAACTGGTAATATGCATGTGTTGACACAGAAAAGAGCAGCACACATACACTTTCGAAGCAACAAATGAAACTTTATTCAAATGAAAACTGAAATGAAATGAAGACACATGACCGCTCGCCTCGGGACAATCCGTAGGTCCCAGCCTGCAAGACAAAAATCATGATGAAAAGGTGTGTCCTCCGCACATCTAAGGACAGAGAGAGAGAGAAGGGGAGAGAGAGGAAGAGAAGGGGAGAGAGAGAAGATGAGAGGGAGAGAGAGAGAAGAAGAGAGGGGGAGAGAGGGTGAAGAAGAGAGGGGGAGAGAGAGAGAGAAGAAGAGATGGGGAGAGAGAGAAGAAGAGAGGGGAGAGAGACAGAGAGAAGAAGAGAGGGGGAGAGAGAGAGAGTGCCGCCCCTGCGCACCCAGGCCACACTGCTCACCTGCTGCCACCGGTGTGTCTCCAACCACGAGCAGGTATGTATCGCAGTTCACCAGGTCACACATCTTAGTCAGAGCCGCCAGCTGAAATAGAGTCCAGATACATGACTGGCACAGTACACACACCTGCACAAGACAACATCGCCTGCCCGCCCATGCACAACCAGGCAGAGGCAACCCAACCCCTCCCGCAGCCCATCGGAGCATGCCCGCCAATGCACACCCAGGCCTCACTGCTCACCTACCGCCACCGGCACGTAGACGGGAGGTCCCACCACGTACCGCTGCAAGCCACAAGCCCGGGGCCCTCAGACATGGCACCCTCCACACTATGCAGCCACGCTCCGCAGGCCAACAGGTCCATGGCACAGGACATTTCAGTGCACCCGGCACCATCGCAGGCTGCACACCTGCTCAGCCCAATGGGTGCCACTAACTCTGGGATCCCGGAAGCGATGCCACATGGCAGTAGGCCCGCGCTGCCCGCTGGCTCTGGCCGACACTGCGGTCCAGCAGGGCACACAAAACCTGAGCTGTCGGGACCACCGGGACAGGGCATCATCGCAGGCTGCACACCCGCTCAGCAGCTTAAGGTGCCATTGACCCAGTGCACCCAAAGTCACCGTCCCGTGGTGGGGTGCCTGTGCCGGCCACAATGCTCCGAGTGCCACTAACCCTGTGCAAGCCCAGATGGTGCCACGTGGTAGATAGGCCCATGTCGTGAGTCAGGCATCGGGTGCCACCAACCCTGTGCGCAACAACTTATGGGCCCTTTATGAATGAGAAGCGTGGAGCGGCCATCAGGGAATGTGATGTCGTCAGCCCCTTATGTTTGTGTAGTCACATGGCCAGTGATACCTGTGCCGGATGGGTGTGGTGTGTGTGCAAATTAACCCTGGGCGTAGTACTACGTGCTCATGGAGAATGCATAGTTTGCACTTCTATCCAAAATGCATGTAACACAGTGCATAAACTGTGCTAAAGCAGCATAGCAGCAAAAAAAACAACACCAACAAATGCTTTGACAAAGCAATTTTGCATGCTAAAAAGCATATACCCAATTCACAAAAGTGAACTTTCAGTATGAAAATATAAGGCAATGAGAGAGGTGATGATTTTGGGGTCCCCCCTAACCTAGGGGGAGGAACAAGAAAATGCCTTGAACACAAAGAGCATATCATGCTGGTGAATGATTCAGTGGTGGTCCCTTCCTCCTAGGACCACCCCAAGCACAGTTATGGGCAAAAACATAATCCCAGCCAAAGGCCCTGCAAAGCATTATGGGACGAGATTAGCCGTGGGCAGTGAATATTATAGTGTCCAATATCAAAATAATTCTACAAAGAGCTGCAGTTCAACTAGATGTCCCTCACAAGTCAAATGCAAAAGCATTGAAACCCTTTCATGAAGCTTTTGCATTTGACTTGTGAGGGTCATCTAGTAACGACTAGAGGAACTGCAGCTTGATGTAATAATAATTTCAATGCTTTTGCATTTGACTCGTGAGGGACATCTAGTAACGACTAGTTGAACTGCAGCTCTTTGCAGAATTATTTTGATATTGGATACTATAATATTCACTGCCCACTGCTAATCTCGTCCCATAATGCTTTGCAGGGCCTTTGGTTGGGATTGTATTTTTGCCAATAACTATGCTTGGGGTGGTGCTAAGAGGATGGGACCACCACCGAATCGTTCAAGAAGATGTGCTTTTTTTTTTCAAGGCATCTGCTTGGTTCTCTCCCTAGGTTAGGGAGGATCCCAAACTTATCACCTCTCACTGCTTGCTAATTTATCATTTTCATTTTCGTGAAATGACTATATGCATTTAAAGACAGAGATACTTATGTTATCATAACTTTCACTGTGCAAGATTCTGTTTGTAATTATTGCATAGAGCAGACAAGCACACAGTGGCAACAGCTACACACTACGCTGTTGCACCCACTGAGTCGCATCCCACAGGATGAACATCATTGATGCAAGGGAAGGTACTGTCCCCACATTCATCCACACATCCATGCCTGAATGATGTAAGACATGACACAGCAGTGCGTCACTGGATGTTTATTTTCACATCCAGTGCAGTTATGCAGCTGGAGCAGTACAGGGCAATGCCGAGCACACTACACAATATGGGTTTGTGGAGGGCCAGCAGAGTCCATCTGGGGATGACATGTACTGCGGAAGAGGAAGGGTACAGTCTGCAGTCTGTCCGCCGTGTCATTAGTCGTCGAACAGGATGTGGCAGTCCATGTCGCTGTCCAAGGTGAGTGCATCGGAGTGTATCGGGGTCGGTGGAAGGTCATGAGGCAATGTGCGGCACCAAGCAGAAACAGGCCAGGTGGCGGAAATGAATGCTAGTGCCTCCTGATCACAAACCCATCCATGATGTGTGCCCTGCCCCCCGTGGGTGTTGCAGTCCCGGCTGTGGCACTGTGTGCCACTGACACATCAGGGGCCTGGGTGGATATGTCTGCCACACTGTAAGGCACTGACACACCAGGGGGTGGGGATGTGGATGGTGTGGAGGCAGCAGCATTCATCAGCACCACGCCTTGTGGCGGCAATGCCTTGATGGCGATCTGCAGGGCATGATAGATCTCAGTTACATTCTGATGATGTGCAGCGGTGGCTACTATCCTTTCCGCCTCCATACGCACCATGTCCTCCATGAGCCTCCGCATGTGTGCCAGCTCACGGGGGGTATCACTGGAGTCACTCTGAGCGGACAGCTGTTCTACTCTCCGTGTCATGACTTCAGCAATGTCAGTCAGGGCTTGTTGGAGACCATGGGACGGACATAGGCACCCAAGAATGGCGTCCAGTTTGGACCCCACCCACACCTGCTAAGCCGTCTCCCTCTGGCCCTCCAGCACACGGCGTTGGAAGGCCATTTGTTGTTCCTGGGGAACTTGGGAGGGTGCTGGGGCTGTGGGTGCCTCCTGCTAGGTGGTTTGGGTGGTGGGTGGGGTCTCCTCGATGTAGCTGGGCTGCCCTGATCCTGGAGGTGAGTCATAGATGAGGTCAATGATGTCTAGGAGGGCTTAAGCATCGATGCTGGTGTTGTCCTCCTCGTCATCAGTAAAGAGTGGCTGGGACTGCTCTGCAGGAGGTGTTGACGATGTCCCTGGGATGTGAAGGGGACATGGTGTATTACAATGTGTCCACATGTATGTAGCCGCACGGTACAGGTTGACATTCTGACAGCATGGCATTGTATATTGTGACAGTCTGTGGGTCTGGGTGAGGTGCCAGGGTCATTGTGGGTGTGTACTGTGGCCTGCTTGATTGTGCATGTGTGCCATCATGGCCATCTCCACCCGTCCCCCCAGTAGCTGGTGGTCACTCACCCTGTTGAGGTTGTGTTGTGTCCTGTCGAGCAGTGTCAGGTCCCCCGACTCCGGCCACAGTATCCACACTGATGACTGTCGACACCAACTCCTCCATGTGATCCAGCACGAGCTGTGGCGCTGGGCCCCCACCTCTGGTCTGCATTGCTGCCTTCTGGTTGGCGGAGAGTTTTTCCTTGGTCTTCCGCTTGATGTCATTCCATCGCTTCTTGACCTCGTCCATTGTCCACTTGTGCTCTCCGACGGCATTGACATTGTCGACTATGTCCCATCATATTCCAGTTTTGGTGCCTCATGACACGTTGGAGTTGATGAATAGTTGTTGATGCTGTTCCATCACCTCAGTGACTATGATCCTGTTCGCCTGTGGACTGAACTTTGTCTTCCTTGTCTTCTTGTCCTTGCCCTTCCCTGTCCCCGAGGTCCCAGGCTGGTCGTTCCGGGGTGCTTGTGGGGTTGCGCTCGTCCTCTGTGCCTGCTCGGGCTGCCTCCATGGTGCTTGGGTGTTGGTCAGTTTGGGTGTGGGTGTTTTTTCTACTTTTATGGTGATTTTTACGGCCTGCCAGGTGTGTGTTGCAGGCCTGGCACTGCTTATCACTGGTTTCCTCATCGCACTTTGGCCCATCGCGTGTTTTTTGGTGTTGTGGTTTGTCGTTTTATCTCCGTTGTGGTGGTTGTATCGTGGACATTGTCCGCGGTGTCGGCATGGTACCCATGATGGGCTGCGATATTGGAAGTTGAGTTATGCTACTCTTGCGGTAGTTATCACACATTCTTGTGAATATACCCCGATGTTTTTCACAAGTCATCTTTTGTCAGCATATGCTTTCATCTTTTATTTGTGATCCATATCCTTCCCTCAAGTTGCATTCTCATCTTTCTCCCTCTTATTGGCCCACTGAGGCAACTTGGTAGACATTGCTCTCCCGAACATCAATGTTGCAGGACTTTCACTTGCGTTTGAGTGAGGTGTTGAACAATAAGCTCTTAGAGTAGAGTTTATCACAGTTTTTAAATCAAGCTTCCCAAGAGCAGCATGTTGCACTGCTTTCTATAGCGTTCTCATAAAGCACTCAACAAGACAGTGCTCTTCCGATGCTTTATATGCAGATGCTCTACGAAATCTCTGAACTCTCGACTGTTGAAAGGCTGGCCATTGTCAGATGTCACTATGGCTGGAACACCATATGTCGCAAAGATGCCATCTAGTCTCTCAATGACTCGGTCTTGCATGATTGATGAAAGATCCTAAATTAAGTTAAATCCTCGGCATTCATCCACAATCCCCATCAGGTGATATCCATTGTCAAGTGGACCAAAAAAGTCAATGGTTACTCTCTCCCATGCATGCTCGGGGAGTTCTTATATTTTTAAGGTGTGCTGGGTAACTTTTGTAGAATAGTAGTTGATTAGATGACAGGCTTTTAATTCCATTTCAACCCTCTCGTCGAGATAAGCAAACCAGACTTGATCCCAGAGAGCTTGTGTTGTGGAAATAATTCCATGATGTACTTCGTGAGCCACTCAATTTATTTTCTGTTGCAGACTCTCCAGAATCAGGATTCTCAACCATCGCAGTATGACTCCTTCCTGAATTATGGACAGTTCATCTTTGACATGTTTGTATTTTTTAAATTCACCATCACTGGTGAGAGGTCGAGTGTGTTGGCTTCATGGCTGATGTGTAATTATATTTTTCAACTTTAGCATGTCACTAACATGGCTCGTGGCAGTGATAAGCTGGGCTAAAGAAATGGCAGCTTGTGATTTTGATATTACAATGTAATTGATGTAGGCTTAAGCAGTCTTAGATGGTTTACCGTGACCTTGGATAGAGCCTCTGGAAAAATACTCATCAGGGTTCTGATCCATCCCTGGGCGATGCACAATGGTATAATTGTACTCTTGTAATTGTAGTCCCCATCGTTCAATGCAAGGAAGCAGCTTGGCCATTAGATTGCCAAATATAGTCATTAAATCTTGATGATCAGTATCCAGAGTAAGAGGCTTTCTGTACAGGAATACATGGAAATGTTCATAAGGCTCATACCACGCCTTACCTTTCTTTTTCAGGTTATGAATAAGCATGTCCGGTTTGTGACAAACTTCTACTTGCATGTGCCACAAAATGCCTTCAAGAATATGGTTGTCTGTTGTGCTGTGCAAGGATTGTGCCTAACCCAACTGGGCTAGCATAAACAACCACTTCTGTATGAAGCTTTAGATCGAAGTATGCCATTTCAGTATAATTATCAATGGCTTGATTTTCTTAAAACTTTTCTCACATTCATGTGACCAATGAAATGAAACATTCTTTTTCATCAAGTCTCTCAATGGAGCACTTGCGGTGGTAAAGTCTCCCATATATTAGATACTAGCCATGCTAGGAATTGAACACACCATAGAAAAATCTTGTGTGGGATTAGCATTTGACAGCAAATAATTTTAGCTTTGTCTTCTGGAACTCACACTTGTCTGCATTCAAAGTCAAACCTGCATCAGCATATAAACAAAATACTTGTATGAGAGTTTTAAGAAGTTTTTGTGCAGCTCCGAAAACAAATATGCCATTGCTATAATTGAATGCATTCACGACAAGCTGTCTGATACATCTAATGACATCTGGCAGCCGATGACACACCAAAACTTAAGGCCTGATTACGACATTGGTGCAGCGGTGATGGCGCAATGCCGCCTCAGCTGTGCCAAAGCCACGGAAGCACAGACGACCATATTACGAGTTGCAAATGTGCAACTGGTAATACGGTTGGCGGTTCTTTGTATTCCCATGGCGGCACCTGGAAAACAGGCACCACAATGGGAAAAGCAAAAAAGATCCAGCACGGCATGGACGTGGAGGTCCACGCCGTGCTGGAACTTTGAGGGGGTACAGACAGGTGGGCACAATTTGTGCCCCCCTGCCTGTATCCCCATTGCACTGTGGCCATGGGGGCCTTGTATTGCCCACTTTGTTCCTGCACTACCAGCCTTTCCATGGCGGGGCCCACCATGAAAAGTCTGACTAGTCCAGGAACTCAGAATATGCTGAGTGGTACTGCACCAGTCCCCGCTCAGCATATTGCATTGTGGTGCTCCTGCGCCAACTCCAGGGAATGACTGTTCCCTGGCGCAGCCAACAGTCCACCGCTGCAACGACTTTAGAAGTCGTAATACGGCAGATGGTGGACTTCCACTGCTGGGCCACCGCGAGGCTGGCGGTCAGAAGAATGTCAAACTCGTAATCAGGCCCTTAGTCTTTTTTATCGAAACAGAACAACATGTGTAGGAACGGTTTCAATGTACCTGCAATTTTTTCTTCGAGCTCCAACTCATGATATCCTTTATTCAAATCAAGTTGAGAGAAGATCTTAGCATCATTTAATTGCATTATCATGTCAGCAATGTGTGGCCCTGGAAGTCATACTCATTCAGATGCTTGGTTGCCTGACACATGTCAATGCATATGTGTACAGCTCCTTTAATGTCTTTTTTTAGCACTACCTCTATGAGAGAAACTCATGGCATTGGACCATTAGAACGCTCAATGATATCATACTTACGTAACGATTCAAGTTCTTTTTTAATAGCTTATTGTAAATGAAAAGCAATTTGTCTATGTCTTCGAGCAACAGGATGGATGTCCTTTCTAATATGCAACTTTACTTTCATAGTTTTAAGCTTTCCTAAACCATGGAACAACAAAGGGAATTGACTTACTATTTTGTAGTGAGCATTCATGTTGTAGTTTATGGTTATTAGTCCCATATCAGCAGCTGAAACTGAGTAGACAGGCACTTGACACTGTGCCTTAAAGCACATGGGTGGGTCTTTGCACCTTCCTTTTCTTGTGTTATTTGTCGCTACAAATGAACCTTGACTTTTTAAAGGCGTTGAGGCAGCAACTTTGGGTTTTTGATGGCGTAAGTTGTAGTAATGGAGACAATTCATTATATTTCCCCTCCATATTTATCAATGCACCACTGTCAATAATAAAAGGTATCAAACAGCCATTTATTTTCAGTGTAATCTTTGGACATTGTTTGAATGACTTTGGTGCTTTGACATGTCAACTTTTCTTTGACTGATATTTTTTTTTTACAATTTAGGGGTGGGCGGAATTTGCAAAGTCGCACTACGCAAAGTACCGCAAAACGGTAAAAAATCTCCGTGAGCACGCAAAAGTTCAGCGAACATGCGGAATTGCTTGTTCCGCCCGTTCGCAATGCTTTGTTCCTGTTGGCGAACGCAGTTTGCGTGCTCGGGGAGAAATATCTCGCGAACATGCATTTTGAAAGTGCGAATAAGCAAAAAATTCCGCAAAGGCGCGTATCGTGGAATTTTTGGCAATTCCGTGGTCCCTGTGGAACGCGAAATTAGCCAAATTCCGCAAGCGAAACGGAATTTACCGCCCAGGCCTACTTTACATGCGGCTAGTCTAACTTGCACACGCTTTTCTGACGTAAATATTGACATGGCACAACAATTTCCTTCACTTCACTTGATACTGATATAGATGAACTGTTAGACAATAATTTAGATGACAATCGACTTAATTCAGTCTCGATTTGTCTTAACTGATGTTGCTGCTTGGCCTTGTGGGTGTGTGTCGAACGTTGCTTCTGGAACGTTCTCGCGGCCATTTTGTCTTCATGCTGTGACGCACTTACTTTTTTCTTCGCTTTGCATACCATCCCAAAATGGTTCTCCTTTACACAGCCTTTACATATCTGTCCAATGTCGGGACATTTACCTTCGTATGGAAATGAACATCCACATCTTTTTTTATGTGTGGACATCACTTTGTGTCTTTCAGTCTTTCGCTTTGGCTTACTTTTCATACTAATTCCCGGCACCTCTAGCCTCCATGTCAGCAGCTTATCTATCAGCACACTCTTCAGCTCTGGAAGTCATCAACACTCCCTCCAGACTAAGGGTACTCTCAGCATTCGTCATCTGAATTAATCTGACAAGCATTCATCAATAAATCTAAGACGTATAGCATCCTCATTATTAAATTCAGTGTTCGACGAATGTGTTGAGTCTTCCCTCAAATTTATTAATGGTTTCACCAACTTTCTGTTGTACTTGACTGAAAATGTATCTTTCATAATCAACATTATGTATTGCACTAAATTTGAGATTGCAAAGCCTCCTTAATTTGATGGTATGTGACTTCTTCGTTAGTTCACAGCATTTCCCTTATGACTTCTTTTACACCATCACCGGCAAGATTTTTTAGGTATTTGATAATCTTTTAGTTATCAGTCTCTAGCCAAACAATCCATCTTTTGCCAATATTTGGATGTTGGAGGAATTGAAAGGTGGTGGTTTCAGGAAGGTGGCAGCATTGTAGAATAGTGTGGAACTTACTGATGTGGGAAGTAGTGTCCTTTCTGAAGCTGTTTGAGGATTGCTGTGGGCGTATTTGTGTAAACTCTGTCTGAGGCCTAGTGACATGCTGGCATCGGGGTCATGTTTTACATTGACTGGAAATGTGGCTTCTTTCTTAGCTCCCATCTGAAAAAATGTCACTTTTCCAAGACTTTCTCTTGGCTCTTCATTCTTTGAACACCTGTGAAGTTGTTCTGAGCCCCACTCAGCAGTTTTTGTGGCTAATGACTCTGGGCATGGATGACTTAGTAAGCACACCTTGGGCACGTTTCCTTGAGCCACTTCACTGAGTGCAGTGGTATGATGGCTCTCTTTAATGGGTTCAGTAAGTCAATTTCTTCTTTCTAAATGTCAATTTACACTTTTTGACACCTAGTTGATCTCAGCCTGGCAGCGCTTCTGTTCGCAGCGGTATTTTGCAATTTTCCATTATCAATCACTGCTTTTTGAAAATCTGATTGAATCCACCTTCAGCGTTAACACTCCGAATAATGTATAACTTTATATTGTGGGGCAGCATGGTATCTCTATGTAAGGCCTAACCAACAGGTTCTTGGCCAACAACTTGTAAATTCTCTGCAATGCTTTCGTTATCTTCAACTGCTTCACAGGGCTGGAGCTGCTCCCTAACACCGCATGCATTAAGCATTGATTGCGCACACTTCGATGATGGCACACATTGCACCCACAAGCAGGTTGCTTGGACCACGCAAACTGTTTGGGAGAGCAATGTCGATTATTGGGTTACTTATCCCCTATCTCATTGCCAGTTGTAGCATCCTCGCCAACCTGGATAACCACCAATGACTATGCCACACACTGAGGTTATTATTACATGGCTTTATTCTTCTGTGTGTAACTGCGAACTTAACATTCTAATTAGCCTTCACTGCATTCCTCTCTAACACTTATGTCACAGCTCTACGGAGTACAGCAGAAGCCAAAAGGGTTCCGTCATTGCTAACCAGCAAGACACTACAATGTGCATGTACGTTTACCTTTATAAATTGGGCCCTAAGTGATTTTTGATGGATGTCAAATTTCCACGAAAGCGTTGCATTGTTCGTTTGATTTGTGTGAAAGACTCTTAAAAATAAAAAAAAACTGTTCTTGGTGTGAATTGAAGCATGTATTCAGATTTACTGAGTATTGTGTTGGCTTTTATAATTGGTAGTAAATTGATGTAGTGCTAGACATCAATTTGTGCAATGCAAGTGCCTATGTAAAACCTTAGAGAATAAATACAACACATCATATGACAGCCATTGTGATCTTCTCATGTCCCATTATACATACAAACTTGTGTACCCAAATGTAAACTATTTATCTAACCTACATGTGAACAGCAGACATAGTCCTCTTGCTCCTGCAACAACATCACTCATGGTTTGCTCAATAGATATCATCCATTCATCAACCTCCTCTTCACACCCTCACATCTTCCAAACATGCAAACATGATAAAAGTTTCAGTGTGCATGGCGCATCCAAAACGCCTCGGCATGACTGATCCTCGATGTACCACGACATGGCCACATCACCCCACTTAAGAAACCTGCACTGGCTCCCCGTCAACAAGAGGATATCCTTCAAGCTCCTCATCCACGCACACAAAGCACTCCACAAGACCGGCCCAGCCTACCTCAATAGACGGCTCTCCTTCTACATCCCCAACCGCCAGCTACGCTCTGCCAACCTCTCACTCGCCAACGTCCCACACATCCGAAGAACAACCACTGGCGGGAGATCCTTTTCCCACCTCGCCGCCAAGACATGGAACACCCTCCCACTGAGCCTACGACAGACCCAAGACTTGCTGACCTTCAGGAGGATACTCAAGACCTGTTCGTTCAGTAGCGCCCCCCCCCCCAGTGCCTTGAGACCCTCGCGGGTATGTAGTGCGCTTTACAAATGATTGATTGATTGATTGATTGATATTGCCTCCCTTGACAAACCAGCTCACTTCCAACCTTTATTTATTTTAAAATTGGGCTTTACAATCTTTATCTTCCCTAGCTTAGAAGCCAAATAGCTGTCACCATGACCAGGCAATGAAGACAAGCACTTCAGGAATATAAAGAATAGGCATGTATTCCAGGCAGCCCAATGTATTTAGAGAATAGGAATCCACCCTACATGCAGGCGTGACAACAGCGTGATGTAACAAGAAAGCATGGTGTAAAGAGTAGGGTTAACATAATTGAATACTGAAATAATATCAATGCACAAGAGGAAGTGACAGTGCCGGCTTCATGAGGAGTAAAGCCCGATGATGAAGCATGACTCCCTAATGTGTGAGGGCAGTACCTTCCACTAAGGAAGACACCCTCACTTTGTACACTTCAACCTAACATCCTCTGTATAGGAACAGTCGCCCCCTCTTTTTCATGTTCATACTTCTATTAAGAAGCATGGGTGCTGGACTTTGAACTGATCCTTGCCCCTCCTTCTTGTGATTAAGGATAATAGCAAAGCATACAACATCAAAACAAAAAAATATCTGAAATTAAATATCGATAACAAAAATATCAACTACCTATACTTAACTAGTAAAACCAAAACCACAAATATCGAGAATACAAAGAGCTTTGTTAAAAATATCAATTTTTACCTACATCGAAAACAGAAATATCATAAATCAAAATACTGATACCTTTAAATAAACATATAATATGTTGAAAATATAAGTTCACACAATATCTACTACAATACTATCAGAAAATTAATTTAATAAACATTAATAAATATAAAAAAATCATTTTTACATAAAACAAATATTTGATACAAACCTAAAACATTTCATGCATATGAATAAATTAAATATATATATTACATCAACAAAAACATTACCATTCACCCCAATAAATGATATACCTAAAATCATAACAATACAACCCAAAAGAAATGACGATTAACTACAAACATTTTAACAACAACCTAAATAATAAGAAATATATATGTATATAAATCATTTATATTCAAAACTATCCATAAGTATATCATACATTAATAATAAAACCCAAATTAGTGTTGACCTTAGAAGGGCATAACTCATAAAAAAATTCAAGTCAAAACTAAAACGATCATTAGAATAAAACTATAAACAACTTTAACCAATAAAACATGCAAACCAAGAAATCAACAATATAAAAGGCACACTAATTTGAACAACTAAATACTTCAAAAATGACAAACGCTGCAAGATGAGGAAACTCTGCCGGATTCCCTCACCAGACCATTAAAGAAGAAATATATACATCTCAACAACTACCTAGCCAAGTAAGTAAAACTTATATTTAAATAAAAATATTCTTATTAATTAACTTAAAAATAACAAATAAAACACTCTCAAACTTCTAACTCTTTGCATAGACTTCCCAAAAGACAAAACTAAGGGGCTAATTATGATGTTGGGTCAGACCTGACGGCTCTTCGGTGTCAGACCCACCAACATCTGCCTCTGCCCACTGTATTATGATGCAGTGGGCGAAGGCATTGGACGGAGGACCATCTGCCGCACTTCCGATTAGCTCAAGGAGCCTGTCTGAGGGTCTGTAATCCATACAATAAGGGCGGTGCCTGATCAAGCACTGCCGTAGGGATTACAATGTCCCTTTCCACCTGCCCTTCATGGCAGTTCAAACACCATAAAAAGACTTGTGGAAAGTGACTTTGGGGTCCCTAGCACCCCCTTCTCCCCTGGCCCTCCTCACTAGGACCTGGGTTGCCCCTGTGGTGCCCCCCTAAACATCCCTGCATCGTGTGGCAGGCACCGTGTGATGCCTATCACAGGGTGCAGAGATGTCTACAAACAAGCCTTTTGTCTTTGGGGCTTGTGCCTCCCCCCTTTTCAGGGCTGCAGCACAAGCCTCAATGCTAAGAGGCATATTTCCGACTACCTCTACGGAGGTCGGATCATAATTAGGCAGGCGGGACCACCGACTATCTGTCGGCCGGTTCCGTTCACGCAATGATGGAGGTCAGACACTTGTCCGACCGCCATCATAATCACCCCCTCAGACTTGAAAAAGCGATAAACTGTCAGAAAAAAATAACTCCACAAGCCAGCAGAAAGATATAAGTATAAATAAATTATTTTAAAAACTATAAACTCACCTAAATAGCGAGTCAAAATAACATTGAAAATGAAACATCCAACTGAAAATAAACCACCTGCTCCACATTAGAACACATTAGAACACCCCCAACGGAAAAGCTGCATAAATGTGTGAAACATATCAACAGAACATACATGTAAGTATACAAAATAATTGCATAATTTTACATGTAATTAACAAATGTACAAACTTTAAAATATTGTATACAGTGATACTATTACAGTACTTTTAAATAAAATGACAGAGGCAGCAAAGTACATAATGTCATAGAAAGGCATTTACTAAATCACATGGGCTACACCTAGAGCCAAGAAAGTGCATAGACAGAAAATATATATAGGAAATGTACAAAAATGATTCTAATGCATTCTATGTGTGAGCGCCTACAAAAGATGATGTAATTCATTTAGTAGAGCACAACCATACCCCAAATGTGACAGAAATAGAATTAAGAGAAATGCTGCAAGATGTAAGAGAGGCAAGCACTGGCTCCTAGGAACTCACAAGCAAAATCCTTAAAGATCTACTTCCTAAAGTCAAACACATAACAGGCCAACTACCACCTATCCCCACTTTTAAATAATGTAATGCACAAACTAAAAAAGCCACCAGTAATAATCCTCCTGCATCAGGAAGATTCCAAGACATTCAAATGCCTGAACATTTAACATTGATACATAATGAAGAACCTTTCCTTTTATATGACTAAGAGAGATATGAAAAACAAATCCTAATATTCTCTATAGGAAATAATTTACGAAAACGTATCCAATGTCAAATGTGGATGATGGACGGGACCTTCAAAATGTGTCCCAAACCATTCACTCAGATGTAAACCCTACATCATGGTGATTATTAAAATTGATATATCTCTTCTATATATTTCCTACTACCAAATATAGGAAGCAGCAATTACTATGACCAATAAAACCACATAAAATAACTACTACCCCAAAAAAATAATAATAGACTTTGAGCAAGCCATGATACAACACTTTTCAAAAATGTACTCCCACCCAGCAATAAAAGGCTGTTACTGTAATTTCAATCAAAACATATGGAAGACACCTTCAACAATGTGCACTAAGTGTAGAATATTCTAGAAAACAGCCAGTTTGCATTTGAAATGATAGCACTAGCCTATGTCCCTGTCACAGAGGTAGTAAACAACGAAAGACCTTTCTACCAACAAAATGAAGACAATTTAAGTCCCTGATTGATTATTTTAAAGACATTTGGGTTGGCAGACAGCATTGCTCCAGGCACAGAAGCCAACCCAGAATGTCTATGACAGCACCTTGGCACAGGAAGCCAAAACAAGCAATTCAGTGGAAGGATGGCACAATGCCTTCCAATCCACACTAGGCAGAACCCAACATACACTCTACAAATCTATAGAAACATTACAAAAAAAGCAAAGCTACCAACAACTACTAATGGAGCAAACTGTTTGTCAAATTGCCCCTAAACTTAACAAACAACACAAAAGATTGTAGGACACGCTACAATTTAAAGTCAAACTCTTCATAAATAACAAAGCAGTACATATACCTAGCAATTACAGCCAAAAGCGTATTATACAACAAATATTAACCTACCAAAGTCCTAATCAATTATCACAAAATCCAAACCAATACAACAAATATTGTTTTATAAATAATAATTATAATATTGTATTACTTATCAAACAAATGAAATAAAATTTGAATGTTAATGAAGACTGAGATAATAAAATTATTTATAAACTATTTCCATAAAAAATGTAACCGTCACCAACCAACAAACTCAATCCATCACATAAATTAATTACAACACATAAACCACACAATTCCACATAACAATTGCATAACATTTACACATACAATAAAATATCACATTTCCCAACAAAAAGAGAGAAAATAAATAAAACTTACTGTTATGTTTCTGTAGATCTTCCTCCGTATCTACACAGTAAACAAAAATAATCCAACAAAAATTGGAAAAATATTGTCCAAAGAGCCCTCCCCCCAAAAATGCAGAAATAAAATGAATCCAATAGATATCCCTCGAAGTAATCCAAAGTATGTCTGAAACATAAAAAAAAAAAGTGTTTAAAAAAAAGAAACATCCAAGAAACCAAAAAATATAGAAAATTAAAATAAAAAGCACTGATTTGTTACAAAATGAATTTGATTTCCTTTAAAAAAAAAAAGGAAACTCCCAAAGCCCAAAGGACACATTCGTAGACAAAAACCTGAAATATCATTTAGAAAACCCACCGACAAAGCACATTAAATTTCCCAAAAATACATATACATCAAACTTAACCATCAAAATATATGTACCATAACACAATTTAACATACATAATGACACATTACTAAACTAGTGTACAAAAATCCAAAACTGGAAACTGGGGAAAAACACTACTAATAACCCCGCCAGTGGGGCTGCACTCCCTCCCCAGTGTGTCTGGGGAGGGTTAGAAAGGCCATCGTGCACCAGAAGATTTCCTTTTTTTCTGCACCTCGGGCTGCTTTTAAAAAATTTGTAATGACAATCAGCGTGTAGGGCACGCTGATGTCATTTCTCCTGAAAGTAAAAGTAAACTCAGCCAATGTGATTATTTTACTTTCACTCAATCAGTGCTCAGGGACATACCACTGATTCTCTCAGAAATGGTATCATTGAAAAGGGAAGGGTGGGCAGAACTCCACGAAGTTGAAGTTGAACAAAAACTCTGTGAATTCCGCTTCCCAACAGAGACCTCCTATATTTTTGGTAAAATAACAAGTATCTATGTCTTTATATGCTAAAATGCATACAGTCATTTCCCAAAAGTGAAGGTGATAATTTAGCAAGCAGTGAGAGAGGTGATGATTTTGGGATCCTCCCTAACCTAGGGAGAGAACCGAGCAGATGCCTTCAAAACAAAGAGCACATCTTCAGTGATGGTCCCATCCTCTTAGGAACACCCCAAGCACAGTTATCATGGGCAAAAATACAATCCCAACCAAAGGCCCTGCAAAGCATTATGGGACAAGATTAGCAGTGGGCAGTGAATATTATAGTATCCAATATCAAAATAATTCAACAAAGAGCTGTAGTTCAACTCATCGTTACTATGTGTCCCTCACGAGTCAAATGCAAAAGCATTGAATCAAGCTGCAGTTCCACTAGTCATTACTAGATGAACTGCAGCTCTTTGTAGAATTATTTTGATATTGGATACTATAATATGCACTGCCCACTGCTAATCTTATCCCATAATAACTGTGCTTGGGGTGGTCCTAAGAGGATGGGGCCACCACTGAGTCGTTCAGCATGATATGCTCTTTGTGTTCAAGGCATCTGCTTGGTCCTCCCCCTAGGTTAGGAGGGACCCCAAAATCATCACCTCTCTCATTGCCTGATATTTTTCAATATCAAAGTTCACTTTTGTGAATTGGTTATATGTTTTTAAACATGTAAAGTTGCTTTATCAAAGCAGTTGTGGGTGCAGTTTAGAGGTTTTTTGCCTGACTAAGTGTTTTTCATGGAATGTCTAAGTAAAGGAGCGGAGTTCATTGCCCAGGGTTAGGGACGATCTCTTCCTCTGTCCAGTGGGTCCCTGCTTGGAAATTGCCACAGAAGAGCTATCACCAAGCAGGGATCCACTCACTAGCCACCTTAGGCAAAGTCTGGTGTCCCCCCAAATCCCCTTAAAATGTCAGCCTTCCTGCCCCTGGAACGGCAGATGAGAGTAATTGGCACTGATTTACCCCCCAGGGGCAGAAAACTCATTAGTCACCAGGGATATCTTTTTTTATAAAAATATAGGGGTGGGTGCTGCCCAGCATGGGCATGGCCGTTCCCACATTCCAAGTAAAATGTGGCAACAGTCTTTATGCTCCCCCTGGAGAGCAAATGGGGTAATTACTTCTGATTTGCCCCCCAGGGGTGCAGAAAACCCACTAAGCGCCAGGGAAAGTTGTTTTTTTAAAATATAGGTGTAGGAGCTGCCCCATCATGGGCCTGGCTAATCACCACCCCAATTAAATGGGCAATATTCCTTCTGTCCTAAGGAGAACATGGGGTAATTACACTTGATCTGCCCCCCCCACCCCGGAACCGAAAACCCATTAGACACTACGGACTGAATTTATCCAATATGTTTTTGGGGAGGAGCCGCCCCCGGGCATGGGTCTATGTTTCTCCATCCCCTCACACTCCAGGGCCAAATATACTGTATGCCCCTCCTGTAGCATGGATAGGGGATTCACTCCCAATCTGCCATCACCCTCCTGGGGACAGAAAGCCCACTAGACACCACAGATTTATTTGAACTGTTGACTGATCTGGCATCCAGATATAAGTCCCTGGTAGTGGTTGGGGACTTTAACTATCACTGGGATGAGATCCCCAGGGGGCCCACTGCGGCCGAGTTTGGTTCCAATCTTGCCACTCTCTGCCTAAACCAGCTTGTTGTAGGGCCCACCCATGAGAAGGGACATACCCTAGATCTTGTCTGGTCCTCCCTGCCTTGAATGGATATCCTGGAAGTTAGCCCCTGCGTCTGGTCAGATCACTATCTGATTAAGTGCTGGGTCCCAGGGGAGCCTTTAACAGCGGCCCCTCCACAAATTAGGAGGAAGGTCCGCCCATGGAAGAAGATCGAGGCCGACTCTTTGGTCACAACTCTTCTCTCCTTCCCCCCCCCAAAGAGCATGCATGGGAATCTGGACGTAGAGACCACGACCACTATGGCCTGGATTCGCTCTGCCTTAGACAAACTAGCTCCAGAACGTTCGGAGCTCACTCGGGAAAAGGGGAAAGGAGCCCCTTGGTTTGATGCCTCCCTCAGGGAAAAGAAGCAAGCTCTCAGGAAGGTGGAGCGAAACTGGAGACGAGATTATGGGCTTACAGAGTCATTAGCATACAAAACCCTTCTGGCCAGTTATAAACGGGCCATCTTGGCTAGGAAATCCGCCGTCTATGAGGGCCGGATCAGGGAAGCAACGAATAAACAAAGGGAAACCTTTATTATTCTAAGGGAACTCACGCAGCTGAATGATAAAAGCAGCGTCCTGGCCCAGCCCGACTGTGACACCTTTCAAGGATTTTTCCTCCAGAAGGTGCAGGATATCCTGATGGATATCTCTACGCTCTCTGATAGCTTACCAACACAACTCGGTATAGATAGCTTGCCGTCTGCGGGGGCTCTGCTTAATTTCCCCGCCATCGATGGAGAGCATTTGACAGAACTGGTTAGCCATATTAAATCAGGTTCCTCCAGTGATCCCTGCCCTCCGAAAATTTTCAAACTAGCTTTGCCAGGCATTCAACCCCAGCTGCTGCATCTATTAAATGCCTCATTGGAAGCGGGTTACCTCCCAGCCTCTCTGAAGGAAGCCAGAGTCTCCCCACTTCTGAAGAAAGCGGGTACCGACCCTAAAGCACTAAAAAAACTACAGGCCTATCTCTCAACTGCCTTTCCTAAGTAAGATCCTGGAAAAACATGTCCTGAATGCAGTAGCCAACTATCTTGAGGAACACCATCTCCTGCATGCCAGGCAGGCAGGTTTCCGACCACAACACAGCACGGAACTGGTTATGGCCACGGTCACCGACGAGTTAAGAATAAGAGCAGACAATAAACAACCCTGCACTCTGATACTGCTAGACCTATCGGCAGCTTTCGATACGGTCAGCCATTCCATCTTGCTGAGCCGTATCGCGAAGCTGGGGATTGCCGGCCAGGCATACAAGTGGTTGGAGTCCTTCCTGTCGGGTCGTACTCAAAGGGTTCAAATGGGGGACCAGTTATCTGGAATTAGGGAGGTGACCTGGGGGGTGCCTCAAGGGTCCGCACTCTCCCCCCTATTGTTTAATATCTATTTGCAACCCCTGATGGATGAACTCACGCGCAGGAACTGTGAGGTCTTCAACTACGCAGACGACACGCAGTTACTGGTTCAGCTGGGAGATACACCAGAGGCCCATGAATCAGTTAGAAATCTTCTGAGATTCATGGTTAACTGGATGACTAACAACTTCCTCAAAGTTAATGCAGAGAAAACGGAGGTGTTGGTGGTGACCAACAAAGCCAACCCCTGGGATGATCTGTACTGGCCCCCGGAACTCGGTAAAACCCCTATCCCCGGGACGGTAGTGAAGAGTCTCGGCCTAAAGATCGATGCGGACCTCACTATGGCCCCTCAAGTGTCGGCTGTGGTGGGTTCGTGCACCGCCTTGATGCGGCAGTTACGTAAGCTTACTGCCATTCTCTCGGCCGCCACGCTGCAAACCATCATCTCAGCGACTGTCATCTCGAGGCTAGATTATGGTAATGCTTTGTATCTGGGCCTATCACAGAAGCTGATGAGGAAACTGCAGGTTGTGCAAAACGACGCGGCCAGACTGGTTTTCTCTCTTCCCAGACGCTCGCATGCATCTACTCTTCTTCACAAACTGCATTGGCTTCCCGTGAAGCTTAGGGTCCAATTCAAAGGCCTCTGCATGGCCCACAAAGCTCTCTTTGGTAATGCCCCGGAATATGTCAAACAGCGCCTGAGGAGGTATGTTCCCGGTAGGCACTTACGCTCGGGGTCTGTTCCAAATCTGGCTCAACCCAGATTCAACTTAAAAACTAAAGGAGGCTGTGCTCTCTCGGTACTCATTCCTCAACTTTGGAATGATCTCCCACCCAGCCTGAAGGAAGACTTTCACCTTCTCTCCTTCAGGAAAAAATTGAAGACATTTCTGTTTGGACAGCTAACATCTTCGATCTAATTGGAGCTGGTGGATGATTGTGGAGGCGAGATTATGTTGTTGGTCGTCTGTCTAGCGCTTAGAGACCAGTGGTGATAGGCGCTCTATAAAAACCATATGACATAACATAACATAACATATGGCACCAAAACAAAGAAAGGATGGAGTGGCTCACCCTGGCTTTGAGCCATACCCCAACCCCAGTGGGGTCAATAGTGTCTTCTGCCCTCCCGGGGGGCAGAAAGGAGCCTTGCCCAAATTGGGGAGGGTGGCTCAAACTTGCTCCCTGGCTATAAAATTCAACTGAAACCAGGGATTGTGTCTATGGGGCAAAATAAAATGGTGCAAGTGTTGCATTCAGGCATTGTTCACACCCCACCCATTAGGGAAAAAACGGTTCCCACCCCAAGGGCAAACAGGAGGTGTGGCCCAATATGCCTCTGAGGTGCCAGAAAGCCCACTGTATGACAGGAACATGTATATTTCTAAATAAAATAATGGGGTAGATCTTGCCTATCCTAACTTCAGGCCCAAGCTCACCCCTAAAACCTCAACAGTCTTTCTGCTACCCTGCGGATGTGTTTATTGCCTTAGTATGCTGATCTCTTGAGCTTAGATCTTTGCCAGGTTTTAAACAATTTATTGCACTGTTTTTAGCCCGCACCTTGCACTTTGCTTTTACTTGTTATAACTACTTTTAAAATCACCTGTACCTGACTTGCTCTGTGCATGACCCCGGTGCCTGTATGTAAGAGCGCCCGCTTGGACGAAGGTCGGCGCACTAGTTGTTTCACGCTAGTAGAGCTTAAAACAAATGCTGGTGCAGCCGTGCAGTGTGTGGTGTGTTTATTGCCTTAGTGCGCTGATCTCTTGAGCTTTGATCTCTGCCAGGTTTTAAATAATTTATTGCACTGTTTTTAGCCCGCACCTTGCACTGTGGTTTTACTTGTTTTAAATACTTTTAAAATCACCTGTACTTGACTTGCTCCATGCACGACCGTGGTGCCCGTATGTGGTCGGCACACTAGTTGTTTCACGCTAGTAGAGTTTAAAACACACGCTGGCGCGACTGCGCCAAATGCAAGCCAGTCTGCGCCAGTCGGCACCCCGAGCGCGTCCAGCACCAGGACCCCTGCCTGTTTCCCCCCCAAAATGTACACAAGGGACCAGCTACTTAAGTATGATACCGGTGAGTGTTATAACCCAGTTGTATTGACAGAGCATGGGGATAAAGGGCCATCTACATGCAATTCCTGTGGCTTCACGGTTATGAACATACTGAGCAAACACACAAATCTGATAAATAATAACTGTACAATTTCACCTCCTGCAATAAGAAATAATTATGATATAACTGAAGAGCTGCCACCTCTAACTTACGTAGACACCAGAAAAACTGACATTCTTATCTGCAGATTCAATACAGTGTATTCTGCTGCTGAATACCAGATTCCTGATACGGCATAAATACGAATTTGAATGCATGATGCAGCTCTCAAATCAATATTTAGGGGTTCATTACAATGGCAGAAGGACCGTCACTGCCAGCAGTGCAGTGGCAGGCCTTCCGCCATCGGAAAGCAATTTTCCTCCAACCACATTACGATGGCAGGGGAATCTGACTGCGACCTCCCGCCACGGATCCGCCACAGGCAATTGTTACGATTGCCTGGCGAAGCGGTCAGCATCAGTAAAATGGTGGCGGTGCCTAGCAGGCACTGTCTGCGAGATTACAATGCTGGCAAAAACCAGCCTTTCCATGGCGGCGAAACTGCCATGGAGGATTGGTTTCAGGGGACCGTTGCGGGCCGCCCTTGTGTTGAGGGGAGGTGTTTGTGCACTGGGGGTACCCATGGTACCCCCATTTCACTACACTATATGGCAGGCACCGTGTGGTGCCTGCCACGTAGTGCATTGAAATGCACAACATGCATTTTTAACATCGCGGCAGGTGCTGCAGTCAGCAGCATCCGCCGCAATGTTAAATTGCTAAATGCAACGGGCATGGTGGCGAATGCATCCGGATTTGGAGTGTGGGAACGACGCATGCATGACGGGCGGTCCCGATCCCCGCAACGATGATGGTCGGACGAAAGTCAAACCGCCATCGTAATGATCACCTTAATTTTTGTAACGGAGACTTGGGCTAATGATACATCTGAACCCGACTGGAAAATCGGCCAACCAGCAGGATATCAAGTAGCTTGCGTAGACAGGAAAGGGAAAAAAGGGGGGGTATTGTCATACTGTATCAATCGCACTTTAATGTAAAAAATGGAGCCCACCCAACAATTGGAAGTAGAGGCCTTGATCATTAATATTAAAATTAACAACTCTCTGACCATCCCGGGTCTACTTCTCTATCGGCCACCGGGGGTAAGGTCCACATTTATCCACTCACTCCAGACTCTTTTATAATCCTGTTTAGAATCTCCTACTTTTAAAATTCTGGGGGATTTCAACTTCCACCTGGAATCTAATAACAACGCACATACTCGCATGTTGCTGGAAAATCTTGAAGATTATGGTTGAACCCAAATTATCTCTGAATCCACGCATAAGGCTGGCTATGCCTTGGATGGCATTTTTACTAATAATCCTAATATTGCGTTGGATAACACTCTTCCCCCACCATGGGCAGATCATAAAGCAATACATTTTAAGGTACTTAACCCCGAAAAAAAACAGGTCCCACTTGAATCGATCATCTCCTGTTAAAACCAGTCCCTCGCACAGAATACAATAGAGAGTTAGTATAAGTCCTCGAGAGGAACCTCCCTATGGATGTCTCTGACATCAATCTGGCAGCTAAAAAATTTGATGACTGGATCAGGTCATGGGTAGACCAGCTGGCCCCAGAAATAACAAAGAAACTGCGAAGAAGCCAGGCATCCGTACCTTTGTATAACTCAGATCTCAGACATATCAAATTTAAATGTAGACAACTCGAATGATGATGGAGGGTCGATTACAGTAAGGAATGCAAAATGGCCTACAATCTAGTCCTGGAGGAATACAAGGAAGCAATCAAAAAAGCAAAAACAGATTATTTCACAACAAAAATAGATGCGGCCAAAAACTTCTGTAAGGAGCTTTTTAAAACAGTTACTGTCCTATCTAAATGGCAGCAGGATAACCAATTCACACCTGACCAAAATTTCTGTAATAAGATTGCAAACTTCTTTCAAACCAAAGTACAGTCAGTCTATAACAAACTCCTTAAGACGGTACCCAATTCGACTGAAAATAATGATAATACCACGGAGGAGAACCTAATCCTCAGTAGCTTGTCCAGGTTCTCTACTCTAACGATAGAGAAAGTTAATAATCTGTTATTACTGACCAGGTCAGTTTCTCCTACTGGTCAATGTCCTCCTGCCATTCTACACCTGGACTCTCAAAAGATCAGTACACATCTAGCCCCTCTCTTAAATGAGGTTATCAGCTCTGGGACTTTCCCCCAGTCCTGGAAAAAAGCATGCATTAGACCTATCTTGAAGAAACCCACCTTGGATCCCAATGAGGTGAAACACTATCGTTCAATATCGTGTCTACCACTAATGGCTAGAATCTTTAAAAAATCAATTAACAAGCAACTAACCCACTACTTAGATTCCAATAATCGCCTAGATTCCACTTAACATTGCTTCCGATCTTGCCACTCTACAGAGACGCCCCTGATTATGGCCATAGAGGAGATTTATAGACAGTTGGTTAGGGGGGAAGAGCCATCCTCATCCTACTTGACCTATCAGCAGCATTCGATACCCTTAATCATGCGGTCAAAATGCGGCGGCTGAAGGCAATAGGTATTAAAGAGACAGCTTTAACCCTACTCTCCTCCTTCATGGCATCTAAGGAGCAGAGGATCTGTTGGGACAATCTTAAATCAGAAAACTTATGCCTCCCCTGTGGAGTACCACAAGGCTCAGCTCTATCACCAACCTTGTTCAATATCTATGTCACCCCTCTGGCCAAACTAATCAGAGAACACAGTTTCACGCTGATCTCAAACACGGATGATACCCAGATAGTTATATCTTTCTTGCAGAGGTCTGAAGTTACAGCTGTTAGCTTCCACAATTGTCTCAAGTGTATTATGGGCTGGATGAATTTAAATTTCCTTAAGCTTAATACAGATAAAACAGAGGTCATGGAGTTTGGGCAGGCTCCATCTATATGGAATCAATCGTGGTGGCCAACTGAGACAGATAACTGCCCTGTTCCATCTACTAAGGCAAGAAACCTTGGAGTAATATTTGACAACCAGTTAAGCTTTGCAGGACAGATCAATCACCTGACTTCCTCTTGCTTCTTTCTATTGAAAATTCTGCGTACGATCTGGCCTTTTATTCCACTGGACCTCAGGAAAATGGTAATAGGAGCTCTAATCCTCTCAAAAATTGACTACGGCAATGCATTGTTTTCGGGAATTGACAAGTATCAGACTGCCAAACTGCAGTCATTGTAGAATGTGGCAGCACGAGTACTACTTAATATCCCTAAATATCACTCCATTTCCGCTAGCATTAGGCAGCTTCATTGGCTCCCAATCCAACAGCGTGTGGAATTTAAAGCTCTTCGTCTGGTACATAAGGCGCTGTATGGTGGGAAAGCCATGGACATGCAGAAACTATTTCTCTGGTATTCCCCGCAATGGAATCTTAGATCAACCAATAAAAGGCTAGTTCAGGTTCCCAAGATTCAAAAAGCCAGATGGGGATGTAAAAGCCTATCTCCCCGGGCAGCCAAATTGTGGAACAAGCTGCTGATCATTATTAGGCTATAGTCCAACAGGCTTCTCTTTAGGAAAATGGTCAAGACCTGGCTTTTCCCCCCCAATAAACTTCAGTACTGAGCCTGGGCAATTGCAACACATCACCCCTAGCTCCAAGATACCTCAGCATTCGTGTGCTTTATTAATATGATACTTAATTACTTAAAGCATCTCATCCCAATGGCGACAGTGAGAGGACATTTTATTCTTTTGGGTGTTGTTATTACATGTGGACTAGGAGGATATGGCTAACTTCCAATATCGTCTCACTTGGAATGGTGAACCGCTTCACTTTTTAGGCTTGGGATGGCTGCCACCTCTGGAAACCTACCAGGCCCAGACAGTTCTGAAAACTATACACCCAGGGTTGTCTGCTTTACATGCATCCTATGCCATTTTCTTACCAATAATGACCTGCAAACCTCAAACATTTACATCCAGATACCAATTAGGAAGACTGTGAGCACCTACAGTGGATTAACCATAAAACAGGAGTGGGGCGGCCTAAATCCAGTACCACAAGGGTCCCAAAATCTTTAATGCAGCCTGCTGATCAGCCATTAACCAGAATGAGTTAATGGTCAATTCCCCCTAGCCTCACTGCCACCTCCTTGTGGAGGTACAGTTTGGATTGTAAAGGTTAATTCACAGTGATAAATGTTTCTGTACCCTAAACCTATGGTTTGAGATCCTTGGTTACACCCTGCTCCAAGTGAGAAATGTGGGCATTCTAACTGATAAAGATCTGAATGTAGTTCCTCAAATTTTTGCTTTGCCATGACATGATGCTATCACTTTCACAATCTAGGCAGACTCGCATCACTACTTGATCCCAAGTATAGTCGTGTCCCAGTGCTATCTAATCCTTCCTGAGTGAATATCATATTGCTTCTGTTTTAAAAGTCTGCAACGCATGCTGATCTGATGGTAGCATCCCTAGAATGCATTGTTACAAACACCAATTACACAAACAAATTTCACATGACTCAACTATGTCACAGGTCAGTATCTTCATTCTGCCTCTGAAGGTCTGTTGCAAGTCTGTCTTCTTATAGAAACGTACACTGAGATTCACATTTTATTGGCCCAATTGAGAGTGTTCTGAAATTATCGGACTCTGTCTATTTTGCCCAGCAGATAAGCCACCATCTTTTTTTTCAGAATCAACTACAGACCTGTCTTTTTCCTAAATATGTGGGGATAGAAAATTTAACTATTTAGACAGTTGCCAGAAAGTGCCAATTAAAGATCTGGTGTGATAATTAAATGATGTAGTGGAGAATTTTATTTTCTGTTAGCCATAGCTTTTAATAGGTTTTCAACTTAGGGGCTGATTACGATGTCGGTCTGAAGAATTTCTGGCCGACATCGTAATAGGCCCCTAAGTTAAAAACTTTTTTGGGTTCTGTGAGTGCAACAGAACGATTACGATGCTTCCGAACATTGATGGATTTAGGCCCAGATCTCTGTACTGGGGTGAATGTATGACATTGTTCTGCATTCTGTCCATCAACTGTTGTTTTTGCATCCGAACATTGTTCGGTCAGACTCGCATTGACTTCAATAGGAGCCTGTGTTACGAACGAGAACACAGGCTCCCATTGAAAAAAGGGGTGGTTGGAGAAAACCTTGCACTCTGTGACGGGCACCCCATAGTGCCTGCCACACTGTGCATGGTTGTAAAGAGGGGTCCCACGGGTACCCCACGGGCCCCAACCAGAGGCCTACAGATGAAGGCAGGCCTGCTACGGGTCCCCAAAGTCAGATTCCGACAGCTGTTTTATGTCAGGCAGACTGATTCGGAATGGCTGTCAGAATCGTATGTCATAATCGCTCGGCCAGAAACAGTGTTCATAGAGCTGTACGAATCAGCTCCCAACAAATCGGACAACCTGAACGGTTTTCTTGCATCTTAATTAGTCGGTGGGAAAGGTATCCGATTCGGTCGAAAACATAGGTTCCAAAACGGAATCTACAAAACCGAATCCCATTTGGAGTCTTTCAGACCGACATCGTAATTGGCCCCTTAGTTTCTTAAATAAACATGAATAAATTGTTCACTATAGACAGAGGGAGCACACTTCGGTTCAACAGTTTTGCCTTCAATTTACATTTTTAGTCCTATCTAGAATATTGAAAACAAGTATTGCAAAAGCCAATAGGTGTTGGATTGGCTGCTGGCTTTTTTGATTTGTCAGTGTTTGTTTTCTTTTTTCATGGTTTTTGAAAAAATTTAATTTTGGTGAAACTCCCAGGTCCTTGTCAATCTCTGAAAAACACATTTGTTAAAAGCAGAAATATTTTTTTTGTTTAAAAAAGCACACGTTGCCATAGTAGTCCCTACCAATGAAAGGACTTATTTGAGGAAGTGGTCCTTGTAAAATGGAAGAATGCTGTCCCTCACACTGAAGTTATCCAATCATTGGAGTGGACTGACTCACTGCTCCATGCTGTATTCTGTAGTAGGTGGAAGAAATGTGAATGACACAATAACAGACCAATGGATGATGAGAACTGGCCTAAAGGCTGTATAAGTAGTATATAATACATAAAAGTTTAGTAAAATGAAAAGGTCTTGGCTAATACCAGACCTAAAAAGCCTGCAGCAGTAAAAAACAAAACACTACAATATTACTTTCTGTGTAGATTGTATCTATGATATACATAATATAATATATGATCATTACTGTATTTTAGAGGCATAACGTTGTCTCTCATGCATTGCAGTGCAGGCACGTTATACAAAACGGAATAATACACCAACCAGCCAATAGAAAATGTTGAGAATGAAATAAACCTGTGGGAGGAGCCAAAGCCTACTCTCTGTATACTTAAAAAAATTGGTAATAATTGCCCAATAAACAACTGCACTGTCAAACAAGGCCTAAAGCTCCTTAGCAAACTGTATTTTTAAAATGTATTCTAGTTTATTCAATAATGGGCATTGGCAGTTGGACTTTGGGTATTGCTTCCAGAAAGTGAGACAAAGGGGGATTAGGTGTTGGCAGGATGGGCCATCCTGTCTGGATAAGAGGTGTTTAGTTGTTCCAAGCCCCATTTACATTTCAAATGAGCTGCCTCAGCAAACTCAGAAAGATCTTCACACCAGTCTTCTATCATCCCAGAACCCTTGGAGCCTGGGTAGGGAAGAAGGAAATTACAGAACCATCTATGGAGGTAAAACTCTAGAAGTTACTTCCACTTCAAATCTGGCACCAAGTATAAATATAGAACCCTCAGATCCACTCTTCAGTTCACTCCTGGACATGCGGAGGGCAATCAGGTGGCCTGCCTTGTACTTCAGGGGACTACCCTGCTGCTTAAGGCCTTATTTATACTTCAGTGGACTGCACTGCTGCTTGAAGCCTGTCTTGAGCACTCAGAGGACTGGCCTGGTGCTCGAGCACTGCCTTTCTGATGAATCCATGACTAACAGAGTAAATCCAAGGGGTAATTGGTTGGCCTCCTCATCTGAGTTACAGGGACACAAAAAGCTCCAACAACTTGAACCTTGCAAATCCGGTTCAGTAGCTCCTCGCAAAAGGGGTATCTGGCCTCAGGGAGCCCTCACCAGCTGCAGCCTGCAGCTTCATCCCGCTGAAGATTTTCAACTTCCAAAAAAGTGACAAAGTCGGAACACAGATATCCTCACCGCAACTTCGTCCAGAGGCTTTCCAATGATGACACCTTTTCCTCGGACACTGCCGGCTGCCTTGCCCCATTGAACGTTACCTTAACCTTGTTCTTCAAAAATTCTTCTAAGTCTAAAGGTAAGCCATGACCGGGTACAATCCTCTTCGTGTATCTGAACCACACTCCATCGCTCTCGACCTTAACCTTCGACTTTGCCGTGGTATTGTGCGACTAGATGCCCGTGGTTCATGCTTTGATCTTTTAAGTGTTTGTTTTTACTGAAAGATTAAAAGCTCATAACTCTGGTTCTACTGATTGGTCTTTTTTGGGGGGGTCAAATTATTTATTAAATTTTAATCTATTTTTCTAAATTGGTGTTGTATTCTTCTTGAGTTGTGTTTTCACTTTATTACTGTTAAAATGCTGCATAAATGCTTTTTACATTTCCTCAAAGTTTAGCCTGACTGCTTTTGAGCCTAGCTACCAAAGGGTTAACTTAGTGACTTTTTGTAGTTCACCCTGACAAAGACTGCGGTTGTTACTTGAGAAAGGTTCACACCCCCTCAACTAACAACTCAAATTTCTAACAATTGTCCTCTCTCTACAAATCAAGGAATTGTTTGCCAGCGCACCTTGTATAGAAACCTCATGCCATACTAGCAACACAAACTAATTGATGTAATTGTCAGTCTGTTTACTTCTCCTTATTCAAACATTGATATGAAAATGCAGAAATTATGGCACATACTTAATCACTAGCCATAATATTGTACACAAAACAATTGAAACATATTAGTTTTAGGCAGAATTCTCTTAATCCTATGGCAAGATATGTAGGGAAGCACTATGAGCAAAAGACAAGTATTCTCACTCTTGATTGTGCAGTAGATTCTATTTTTCAATGTATGGCATTGTTCAACGTCCTTGTGTGCAAATCTCTGTGAGCCCAAAAACTGTGTGAAATCTCATTATTGAATTCCAATTGGTTATTTTTAGGTCTTGCCTAGTGACGCAGCGCATGAGCCGCTCGCCTTGGCGAGATCTATTGTTGTTGGTTTTGTGTCTGAAGGGAGACAGGAGTTGTGCACTTTCCCGGACAGCCAATGTGCACGCTCACGGTGTGTCTTCTGGACAGCCGATGTGCACGCTCACGGCATGTCTTCTCTGGTGATCTCAGCTTGCGCCCGGACAACTCCGATTTAATGTGTGCTTTCCAGCCTCGACTGCTGGTTTATCGGAGGACAGTAAATCGCACGACTCCGCTGTGTACTTTGGGCGCAATCTTTGAAAGCCTAGAGGGGGATTGTCTTAAGCAGCAGATGAGCACTGTGTTGTATTTGAGGTGAAACAAAGTGAAATGCTGTTTGTGGAGTGGAAACAAGCCATTGGTGTGGCCATATTGTGTTTACAAGCTGCATTCCGCCGTGGGCAGCCACCTACCTCCTATCACGTACCGCTGTGTGCTGCTTGGCATTCACACAAGGAATACATTTATTTCCGTCCTCTGGCCAAAGTACCGCAAGCCTCGGCGCTTGATGGGCGCTTTTCATTTTTGGGCCCACTTTCATAGTTCATTACTTTATTCTTTATAATTTTTTCGGTTTTGTTTTACCTACACCTTATGGCATTGGGTCTAAATTTAAAGGTTTCGGGGCTCTTGAGGGAATCGCCGACAGAGCTATACCCAAAGCTGCCACCCAGTGTGTGACTGTGCCTTTGTTTTGGTGCAAGGACAGAGTACATGCAGGGCAAACTGGAATATGTAGTCTTTAAACATTAATGCTCTGCTGCGCCCTTTTGCCCTCCCGCGCCTCTTTAAAAGACTTATTCCTGTGAAGTCTGTCTTCAGGCCTCCGGAAGGGAAAAATGACCATTGATAATTTTTCTTTCCGCTTCGCTGTAGACCCCCGCTCGCATAGCTTCAGTGGTATCCGCAGCCGTTTGAACGCCACACAAGATGCTATCTGGTAACGTTATTTGCAAGGAATTCCCCTCGGGGTTGACTGCCTACTAAAGGATATATTCCCACCGACAGAGTCACTGTTAGCTGCCCAAAATGCTGTGCGCGTGTTATACTGTGCTGAATTGACATGGTTTGGAAGAGGATTTCATAGGAAGTAGTTTATGGGTCTGCGGTGAAGGCACGCGCTGCTGTAATTATCAAAAAGGGAAATTGCTATAATTAATTTAAATTTTTGGCTTTGCCAATGCTTGTTTGACTTATACTACAAAGCACCTCGGCGTGTGTAATCTTCGTAGCGTTACTCACCCAAGCCATTTATATACGAAAAAGTTAAATCAATAAAAACATTAGGCAATCAATAATTGAGGACGCACGATTTTTGTTTTTAGATTTAAATAAAATGAATATTTAGCACGGGCTCATGAGCTGGCAGTCCAAATAGACTTTTCATCTGTTAAACTGGAGACTGTTAAATTTAAGGATATGCATATTATCTCTTCAGGTGCGACTCGTCTGCTCGTATCCACTCCTGAAAGGGTACTTCCGGGCGAGTACTCCTGGATCTGGAGTGTTACTAGGCCTGCCCCACGGACAGGGCGTATAAATGCTCTGGCAATGGAGTGCTGTAGTGTTGATTTCTAGGCCAGGGTCCGAGACCCCAATGTATAATTTGTATAGCCCCATGTTAATAGAAAGGGTGTGTTGGGGGAGGTGTGGGTGGGGGCTGTATCTCTGCCTAGTGGAAGGGAGCATAAGTAATAGGTCTCGCATTTGCGAAAATTTGAACTACTGGTATTGTAAATGACAATACCTTTTATTTATGTGCTTTGCAAACCTGCAAGAGGTGCGTAAACACACACTTTGTACATATAGTTGTTGCTTAGGAGAAGCAATGCTGCCAGTAACTGCACCTCTTTTACTGCCAGCCTTGCTTCTCATAAGCAAGGACTATAAGTTTAAAGTGCATGTTTACACACCACTTCCAGGTTTTGAAAACATAGAAATAAAACTCATTGTCATTTACAATATCTCAAACTCCTTCAAATGCGAGACCTATTGCATTGCAAAGCTTGTTTTTATCTATTTTCGATATCCTAGGTGGTTTCAAACATGATGTAAGACAATGGAGTATTAATTGTGGTGGATGTGAGTCCTTTACAAGTAATAGGTTTCCAACTTTCTCTTTACTGGGAACCAACTACCCCACTGTAGCACCTGACTCTCTCAGGGTAGCAAAGCAGAGCAGTTCAAGGCCTTCTCAGGGAAAGTGGTATCGGTTAGCACCCCCAGCTTGCTGGTAAATCACAACAATACTCAATAAATTATTGTCCAGAGAGTGCTTTTTCTTATAAAAGGGAAAACTACTTTTAATACATACACATCACTAGACACTGTGCATTATATCACAAACACATACATCAGGATGATGGAAATACCTGTGGTGCCAACATCAGGACATTTCACACCACTAGCAAGCCCTGGACCCATAATCACAATCCCACCTACCTAAATTAGATGCAATATCACAATATAAGAGGGTGTCAATGGCTGCTAATAGCTTTCTTAGGGCATCGCCACATTAGTCAAAGCAGAAACATGTTATAAACCACTAGTGCAAAAAATGACCATGGACAGTACCAACATTCATGGTGATATAACACTTTGCATTGTCAATGGTCACCATTGTCAATAAAACATTATATCAAATAACGTGTCCCAGAGTCATATTCCCAACTTTGCAATGCAGCTTTAGGACCAATCAACAGAGATCCCCCAGAGTACTAGATGTCATGGAAAACCTCCGCTGGGGTCATGGTTTCAATGCCCTGGGAGACTTAGGGCCATTTTTGAGAAAACATATTTGTCCCTAAACCCCTATATGCTTTTATTCGACTGTTGTGGCTACGTGGGGGAGCCACAATGCCCAAAAACCTCAGCTGGCCTTCCACACACGGGACACCCTCAGTGGAATCTGTGCAGAAGCCAGCATGTAATTTTTCCTGGTCTCTCTGTGAAGGCGTGTGTGGTCCTGCAGTTTGCACCATGCTTCCCTCAGACATGGGCACTGGGAGCAGGGGTGGGACCAACATATTAGGAGCAAAACTAATCTCTCCCTCCTTTGTCTTTGGTCCTGAGGGGGGATGGTGTTCTCTGGACCATTCCTATTGGCATTGCTCTGGTGCATTGAGACCCGGGTCAAAGTATGTTCTGGGGAGGGGGACGCATGCACATCTCCTCCCCATTAAAATTGAAAAGAGGAGGTCCCAACACCTTCCTCGGGGTAGGTTTAGGAAATACGTTGGAGTGCTAAGAGTCTATTTTCTCACCTGGTCATCTGTGAGTCCAGGCTTAAGATGCCATTTTGTCTTGTCCAGTAAGGCCAGTTGTCTTCATCTTTGCGTTGTTTTGCTCCAGGTGCCATGTTCTAATAACAGGAGAGGATTTGCAAGACTTCTGGCTGCTAAATTGCTTTTTCTTGATTTGGAGCTTTGTTCTGGTTGCTTCCTTTTCCAAGCACATCCTCTGCCTGGGCTACTGATGCTCTTTCATGCTAGGAGGCATCTTCCACAATCCCTCCATAGCCAATAAGCAGAGCACTCTCCCTGCCAAACTTTTTAGATCTCACAGCCATCTGGCTATTTGCAGGGCAGCTTTGTGTCAGCAGAGTTAAGGGCCAGCCCACAGTCCACATGGTCCCTAAGCAGGTCCATTCCCTTACTGTTCCCCAGGGAAAATAGGAGTACCAGCACCACTGGCCATGGAGAGACCCTTCTTAGTCCTGGGTGCCAGCTGAAGTTAAAGAGTCTCACAGTGCATCTTTCCAGAATTTCAAGAGTCTCTTTTAGTTTTGGTATTTTACCAGGACATAGCCTGTTTTTTGTGCTTTCAACCTCATTCCAGTTAGCGGTAGAAATGGGTGTGAAAGCAATAATGGATCCCAGAAATCTATACATTTCTAAAACATAGATAACATTCTAAATTCAGCATGGGGTCATTTGTGTAGATCCTTCAAGGTTTGCTTATAGAAAGTAACAGTTGAAATAAAAAAAATGAAATTGAGTTGAAAAAACTAGACATTAGAGCTTACAATTCACCTATAACTTCTTCAAACTATGGTAGATTTTTGAAAGAAATATACTGTTACATCCACAGGACCTTTCTGATTGCAGGGATGCATAAGGCTTGTAGGTTATCAAGAACTTGAGGTACCCAGAGCCAATAACTAACTTGCACCTTGCAATAGTTTTTCATTATGTACCGGGTATACCGCAATTCATTTGGTAAGTGAAAAATAGGTATCAAGGACACCTATGTATTTCTGAAATGGGAACAAGATATGGAGTTTGGAAGCAGTGGTTATTTGTCCATCTCTGAATTTGTGTGTACCCATAGTATCATGTGATTTAGAGGGTATATCAAATAACGTTTCCCAGAGTCATATTCCCAACTTTGCAATGCAGCTTTAGGACCAATCAACAGAGATCCCCCAGAGTACTAGATGTCATGGAAAACCTCCGCTAGGGTCATGGTTTCAATGCCCTGGGAGACTTAGGGCCATTTTTGAGAAAACATATTTGTCCCTAAACCCCTATATGCTTTTATTCGACTGTTGTGGCTACGTGGGGGAGCCACAATGCCCAAATAACCTCAGCTGGCCTTCCACACACGGGACACCCTCAGTGGAATCTGTGCAGAAGCCAGCATGTAATTTTTCCTGGTCTCTCTGTGAAGGCGTGTGTGGTCCTGCAGTTTGCACCATGCTTCCCTCAGACATGGGCACTGGGAGCAGGGGTGGGACCAACATATTAGGAGCAAAACTAATCTCTCCCTCCTTTGTCCTTGGTCCTGAGGGGGGATGGTCTTCTCTGGACCATTCCTATTGGCATTGCTCTGGTGCATTGAGACCCGGGTCAAAGTATGTTCTGGGGAGGGGGACGCATGCACATCTCCTCCCCATTAAAATTGAAAAGAGGAGGTCACAACACCTTCCTCTGGGTAGGTTTAGGAAATACGTTGGAGTGCTAAGAGTCTATTTTCTCACCTGGTCATCATTCCAGTTAGCGGTAGAAATGGGTATGAAAGCAATAATGGATCCCAGAAATCTATACATTTCTAAAACGTAGATAACATTCTAAATTCAGCATGGGGTCATTTGTGTAGATCCTTCAAGGTTTGCTTATAGAAAGTAACAGTTGAAATAAAAAAAATGAAATTGAGTTGAAAAAACTAGACATTAGAGCTTACAATTCACCTATAACTTCTTCAAACTATGGTAGATTTTTGAAAGAAATATACTGTTACATCCACAGGACCTTTCTGATTGCAGGGATGCATAAGGCTCGTAGGTTATCAAGAACTTGAGGTACCCAGAGCCAATAACTAACTTGCACCTTGCAATAGTTTTTCATTATGTACCGGGTATACCGCAATTAATTTGGTAAGTGAAAAATAGGTATCAAGGACACCTATGTATTTCTGAAATGGGAACAAGATATGGAGTTTGGAAGCAGTGGTTATTTGTCCATCTCTGAATTTGTGTGTACCCATAGTATCATGTGATTTAGAGGGTATTTTTCAAAATGACTTATTTTTAGTTTTTTACACACTGTTTTACATTTGGAAGACAGAAACCTTGCAGGATCTACGCAGGCCACACTTCCCTGGAATCCCCCGGGTGTCTAGTTTTTAGAAATGTCTAGGTTTGGTAGGTTTCCCTAGATGGCCGCCGAGCCTGGAAGCAAAAACGAAGGTGCTCCCCTTGCAAAACCAGGTCATTGATCATTTTGATGTCTCCACAATACGTTTTGGGCCCTTCCCTATTGCGGGTGCTCGGCCCACCCACGCAAGTGAGGTAGCATTTTTATCAGGAAACCTGCTGGGTGGTTGGAAATCTGTGTCAGCCTGGTGATCCCACAACTTTCCCTCACAGAAATGTGAGGAAAATTAGTGTTTTTTAGCTAAATTTGAGATTTGCAGGGGATGCTGGGTAGGAACATTTTGGGGGATCAATGCAAGCCACACATCACTGGACTCTCCAAATTGTCTAGTTTTCAGAAATGTCTGGGGTTGGTAGGTTTCCATGGATGACAAACAATTAAAAACATTTGAGACATCATAATAACTCGACATATAATTAATTAGAGGGAGAAAAACATTGCAAAGTGCAAGGTACAGATCCATAATTTCTGGGAAGGGAGAGTATATTACCCTAGGCCGGCAATTCATTTCACCAGCTAAGCCAATATAAAGTGCAACATATGACCCTGCCTCATTTTCACAAACCTATTAACGGCATTTAGGGAGGTTAGCAGTAACTCAGAGCATGCGTCTAGTTTGCAATGTGCAAAACAATGGTCATAACCCCAGGCCTCTCCTTCAAGCAGCCTCCTAGCATATCTGGTCTAAATCAACTTACAAGTGCAGGCCTTGAACAAGAGGTATTAAAGGTCACAATCTTCCACAGGAATTGAATAGTAGCAATAGATATATCCTGCAACCTAAGCACACAAATTAGGATGAGGCTCTCATCCCGTGTTCGAATACCATATTTTATAAAAACGGGATAAAGATGCTTCCTTCTTTCCTCAAGAAAAAGTATACAATACAACAAGAGATGACTCACTGAGTACCCAGACAGCAGGGGCACTGACCCAGGTTCTCCATAATTTTAATTGTCAAATCTGGGGTCAATGACTTTTTTTTTAATATATGTTTATTAACATTTTCATTAATGCACATTCTTCATACATTGAATAATTAAAATTAATCTGGTATACAATTCAGCTCGAATGTGTACTCTTCAAACGAAACAAAACAGTCAGAGAACATCCTGAAATCTTACATTATCGCATCAGACTAACTAGACAGTGTTGCTGGCCTACATTGAGATCTCAAATTGACTCTAAGCTTATGACCCTCATGTGTCAATCCTCTCAGGGGGAGTGGTGAAGCATCTATTCACTGTTGTAATTCAAGGGTGGGGATGTCGCATCTATTCTGGATCTTTTGAACTTGGTGATTCCAAGCTAGGTTTGTTAGTGCGAACGGGTGGGGTGGCGTTTTCAGACTGGAGTGTTGTCAACCAATCCTGGAAATGTCCCCAAATATCTTTCGGTCTAGAGGCAGTCAATGACAATCCTTAAACGCGAAATTTCATGTCTCAAGGACTTATCTAGGATTCTGTATAGATATGGAAAGTGATCCATACTCTCCTGAAGAGTAAGGAAGGGATTGACCGGGCTCTTATTCTTACGATAGAGCAGAACCTCCCTTTGACTAGTTTCCATGGCACATTTCCTTAGGGTGCATTTCACTCAACTGAAATTTGTGGCTTTACCTTCCTCAGGGTGTAAGTCAGGGACCCCCAGGCACCCTAGCATTACTGAAATAGGATTACTCTTGCAAGAGAAAGTTGAGAACACCACGGAAAGGATTGCAGTAGCTGACATTTCTTTTTGCCTGGATCTCGTTTGTAATCGTAAAATAAATGTGCAGAGCTATGCATCTGCCAGGGCACTCCAAGCAATAGTAACTAGCTCCCACTTTATGGCTTGGAGGTCAAAGAGCAGTTTCAGGATGCACCCTTCTAGACTCTCCATGGGACCCGCCTATCCATTGCTAACACCTCAACCCCATAGACAGCCTGTGGAATGAGTTTACCCTGGATCACCTTATGTAAGGGTTCAAAGGTGTAACTGCCAAATCTATAATCAAACCTTTTCAGGGCCTTCACTTCAGCTGACGTTGCCAGTTTCCGAGAGGCCATATCTTTGTCCCAGAAGGGATTATCTTAACAAATCACACTCAAATACTTATATTTTGGAACATGCTCCAACCGTACGTTCCCTAGGAACCAGGTAAAGGACCTTTTCTTCAGTGTCTTTGTTTTATCAACATTAAGGTGCCGATTCCGATCCGTTAAAAATAATTTGCGTACGACCCGTATCCGTATTTTTTTACGTACGAGTCGTACAAGTACCGTACAAACGGCCAAGTACGATTCGTACGTGAAAAATAACTACGAATAGCGTCGGGAAAAGTGTACGAGAGGGCATCGGAAAGTTTTTACATCCGAATATCGTCGGGAAAAGTGTACGAGAGTGAGCCGGACATTTTTACGTGCAAATCGTAAAACACAAGTCCGAGCGCGCAAGTACGATCCCGACCGTCCGTCCGAATACACAATTGCACGTAAAATGGCCCGTACGGAGCCAACGCAGTAGCACACATGTACATGGGTAAACTTATGCCCGTGTACGAGCCGTACAGCCCCCCACCCCCCAATATGTCAGCACCATACACCACCCTGTCCGCACTGTACCCCAGCCCCGCAACTGTACGTGCCGTACCCCCCATGTACGCGCTGTACCCCCCTGTCCGCACTGTACCCCAGCCCCGCACCTGTACGTGCCGTACCCCCCATGTACGCGCCGTACCCCCATGTACGCGCCTTCCCCCATGTACGCGCCGTACCCCCATGTATGTGCCTTCCCCCATGTACGCGCCGTACCCCCGCATGTACGCACCATACCTCTGCATGTACGCGCCATACCCCAGGCCCGCACCTGTACGCGCCGTACCCCCCCATGTACGCGCCTTACCCCCGCATGTACGCGCCGTACCTCCGCATGTACGCGCCGTACCCCAGGCCCGCACGTGTACGCACCGTACCCCCACCGCATGTACGCGCCGCACTCCAACACCGTACCCCAGCACCCTCACCCAGCATCGCGTATGTATGGACTGTACCTACGCGAAAAAGACTCTTACAGAACCAGGACACTGTAAAACAGCACAAGGAGGGTCAATTCGACTCGCACAACACCACAAAACACGTCTACATGACAAAATACATCTCAATGACTGACCTGGCACATCCAAACAGGCAAACAGAGGCCCTAAATCACAACCACCTCTTATAACACACCCACCAAAATTCAAACACAGCCACACCCAAAAATGGATCAATAAAAAGGGCCCACACACACAACCCATGAGCCTTTGCAACAGACCCACTGCTGCCAGACCCCACAGAGAAACAACTCTACATTACTGATACCTTCACTACACCTTCACTCACACACCTTCACACAACCTCCTTCACAAACATCCCCCTCTTCACATTCACACACACACACACCGTCACATTCACACCCACACACCCACAACCATCCACACCCACACCCACACCCCACACCATGTCCACAGACAAGAATCCAAAGTTCACAACGGCGGAGCTGGACCTCCTTGTCAACTAAGTCATCAGAGTCGAGCCACAGCTGTTTGGAACATTGGTCAGACAGACCAGCATAGCTGAAAAATCTGCCATGTGGCAGAGGATTGTCGATAAGGTGAATGCTGTTGCGCCCATCCGAAGGACCAGGCATGAATGCCAAGCCAGGTGGTACGATCTGCGCAGGGCGGTCAAGAGGAAAATGAACGAGGAATATGCCCAGAGTAACATCACTGGAGGTGGGCCGCCCTGCAGACCCGTACACTACCATCCCTGGGAGGAGAAGGTGATGGCCCTGCTACCGCCGGTGGGAGTACACGGAGTCGAAGGAGTCGCAGAGCCTGGTGAGTACACAAACAACTTACGTAACATGGGGGCAATGGGGTCCACACCACATATACACCAAATGCACGCAACTTCCCCCAAGCACTCACCGCACACAACCACACTCAAAAACCACGCTCATGCCACTAACGTCTCCATGCACCCTTCACAAATCAAGGCAAGGCCATGTCTAAGGCTACAACAACCACAAACACAAGACTGGATGTCCGGGAGGCTGGGAGGGTGGGCCCCACACAACACATTGTGAAAATGAGACGCAGACACCAATGCCCTCAGCCCATATGGCATAGGTACATACCCATGCACAATGCACAGGGACTGGCAAAGTACTGACAAGGTAGCTGACACTTGGCCCTGCTGTATGCAGCACAAGGCCCTCCTGGGACCACTGTACACTCAAACACCAACTCCACAAGCACAGGTATCTAGCACAGGAACTCACACTCACTGTCATGCCAGCATGCACCATGAGGGGACAGACACATCACCTGGGAGACCCAATGACAACTCACACTACACACAACAGCAGGCCCGTTCACCCCCCCCCCCCTAACACAAGCACACACTCCTGGGGCAGGCAACGGATTTACACACTCGCACAATGGACATGTGACACAACAAGACCAATCCATAGCCAAATAAGCATCATAGCCAACAATCTACAGGTCAAACACTCAGGAGAACATCCCAATCTGTCCCCCGCAACATACCCATCCCCAAGTGGACATTGAGAGGAATGCTAGGCACATCCAACTACCTGGAGGAAATGTGTCAACTTGAATATGTATGAAACATAGATGTCGCATGAAACACCATTAACATTGTCTCTCTCTCACACACAGGGCAACGTCGTCGATCTCCCCCCAACACTGGGGGGGAAGAATCACAGTCCCAGGCTCCGCGTGAAGATGATCCCACCGGCAGCGACGACTCTCACCACTCCGTGGATGACCCAGACCAACATGGACCCTCTGGTGCCCAAGCCCCTGCAGCACCTGCGTCAGGTACATCTGTGCCAACCACCCCCCCATTCCTGCCACATCCCAGGACACACCCAGGAGCACTGCTCGCACTGAACAACAGAGCCAGTCTGACCAGGAGGGACAAGGTTCTCCGGGTACCCAGGAGGAGGCAGGCAACCCTGCAAATGCCATCCCTCAGGGGTCCCGTAGACCCGATGTGCCCACAAGGGCAGGCCAGGCTCAAGTGGGCAGGGGTGGTGGGAGTGGAGGCAGGCGGAGGCGCGAACCTGACCAGCCAGCTCAGGACACCGGTATGTCACACATACGCAACATCCTGGACACATACCGGCGTGACACCAGAGGCATCAACCAGGTCGTGTCGAGACTCTCAGAGATGCAGGGGACCCTCGATGAGATAAAGAACCTGCAGGTCGAGCATCATGCCAGTCATCAACAACACCAAGGACGGATGGAGCCAAGACTGGCTGAGCTCCTGGCGGTGCACAGGGACATGAGCCAATCACTCCGTCAGATCGCCCAAAGCATGGGCAACCCTCCCTGTGCCACCAGGCGTAGACCAGCACCAGACACAGGGAGGGAGGAGGAGGAGGAGGATTCGTCTGACGGAGCGTCCCAAACATCGTCAAGGCCTGCATCTGAGGGTCCCCGGAGGAAGGTGGGTCGTCCACGGAAAAGACCGTGAGAGTCAGTGGACCATCCCCATCTCCCAGGTCACCTGGCCTGGCACCTGGCCCTCAGGCGCAACAGCAGCACCTCATCCAATGACATTCTCTGCCACATGGACTTGCTTGTCACAGTCTGACCAATGATGACCAACACTGTGCCCTGGACTCTGATGACTTCCAATGCCAAGTATACCATCTCCCCCTGTGAACTTTGGATTCTATTCCCCCGGTAGAGCACCTAATTTCATCTACCAAAACACGTACCCCACCGCAAATAAATATATTACTTTGGTCATGAGACGTTCCTGTCATTTTGCATTATTCAACAACATATGTGTGTGGAAATGTCAAACTATGCCTGAGTGTTGAACTAACTCCAGCCATCCATACCCTGGGATCAGAGTCTGGTACAGGACACACATGGGTCACAAGGTATCATTCAATGTAGGCATGGAGCACAACACTCACCTGTGATGGCCTCTGGCTGCTGAGGGGGGGCTTGCTAAACTGTGCGGACAGACCTATTTTGGAGATTATCATCAAGGCGTAGAGGTCATGGCTCATGTGGAGGTTCCCGGGGAGGGAGTCCCAGGTATGTGTGGCCAGGTGGGAGAACAATGTCCTGTATGCTGGAGTACGGCGGATGTGAAGAACGGTGGTCAGGGCAAGGTTGGATGCACGGAGATGGCCCAACGGGATCTAGGATGACAGACGTACAAGGTTGGTTTGGGGTCGGAGATGTGGACTGCCTCCTGAGTGTGGGTGGGGAGTGTGGAGGTCATCCTGCAGCAGACAGTGATCCATTGCAGCTATCTATGGTGGACGGTGAGGTGGCTGGGGCGCAGGGTGTTGAAGCTGAGATGTGCAGATGCACCCTGGATGTGGACAAGTTTCCTGGGAGTTTGGATGTACTTGCTCCATAGAGGGCCGGGCAGTATTTGACATGGATGTTGTCATGGACCTGGGGGATGGTCTGTCTTTTCTTGGAGTGGATCTATCTGTGGATCATGTGCATAATGCAGAGGGCGTTGCAGCATGAGGTACAGATGCTGTGGACTAGCATGGCAAATGTGAGCGAGCCAAACATGATGCACACCATCTTGTGTGTGTGGCCACTGGGTGCTTGTGCAGGGCTCTTGCGGGTGGGACACAAGCACTTGACCCAGCTGGAAGGGGACAATCCTCAGATGATCACCTCAGTCCTGTACAAGTCCAGCCTCAGGTGGCTCGTGTTCAGCCATTCATCAATGGATCTCATGCATACTTGAATGATGGAACTGCCAATGTCTGTGTCTTTGTTGAGGGTGAGGAGCACCTGGCTGTCAAGGGCATATGAGCTGATGATGAGGTGCTGTGCGCATGTGATGGTGGAGAGGGGGGTCCTGGACACTCTGTAGAGTGTCATGCTGAGAGATGATACCTGTGCCATGTCCCAGACGATGACACCATACTACATGCTGAAGCCTTGAGTCCCACTCCCATGCCCTTGCTGGGCTACAGAGCCGGTGGGGAGTATTAGGGACGTGACCTGGTTGGTGTGACAGGGCCTGGAAGGCGGGGCTGTGCAGTGTAGGCAGTTGGAGTTGCACACCGCATGCAAAGGTGTTGTGTGTGTGCCCAGGGTATGTCTGACAGCAGGCGTTAGATGTGCGGATGGACATAGCTCAGAGTGTGGCTGCTACATCAGACTGTAGTGTGATGTGGGTTATGCAAGGACAGGGTGGTGGTGCAATGTGCACCTTGCATGTGCTGATGGTCCAGCCTTTGGCACCGCGTGGCGGCAACAGTGGCATAGACAAGCTGAGGACAGCCAAATGAATGGGTGGAGGGAGGAAGTGAGAAGCATCTTGGAGGTGTGTGTGTTGCCAAATCTGGATACTCTGTGGGCCCTTGCTGCAGGGGCCGCAGCAGCAGGCGGCATCTCCTTGCAAAATGCCAGAATTTGCACACAAAGACTAGGATGTCAGAAGGACAACTGCAACAGGCGCGTGTGTAAAGTAAGGAGTGTCCAGTGTCACATGGCACACCCAGAGACAAAGCATGCACAATCACCAAAGAAGCATGACACCAGATCAGGAAACTGAAGGCCGACCTGCGCACAGGAGACACACCCTCAGCAAGTGTTGATGGCCCATTGTGTGGACCAACATGCCAAAAAACATACACAACCATGTACTTCATACCCAATAGGGAGCCTAATCCATGAGCAACTGCATGCATGTTGCTAAACTACACATGGACTCCTATGCATAATCTTCCACAACTATGCCAGATATGCCGCATGCAAAGTGGCAAGAGACCTGCATTGACAGAGATGAGGCACCTTGGAGTGTGACAAACACCTTTATTACTCAGCCTCACACTAAGGGAAATGCATCAATTGGAACAGACTCACAGGTCATTTGGCTGACCATGTGTGACCTACACTGGACACCCCCTTCAACACACAGATGTGGTAAATCCTACTGAGCTGGCACACAAGTGAAGGGATTGAGCCTAACACCCCTTGCTGCACACAGAGAGTCTGCAATTCCACATTGAGCCTCATATGGGGATGTCCCACACTATGTCCACCATTAGCATCCCGTATGTTCCTGAGGGACGTTATACACACATTGATGCCTTCATCAGAATCCACAAACCATTACAGATGACTGTCAGGAAGGGTGACTATCAATTCATGGGAGCCATGCAACACATCATGTGCCCCATGGTGAGTCGACATGTATGCATGGTAACACAACATGCACAGGAGCAGTCCCCACATATCACAAACACGTACCACCCACAAAATGCCTTGCTGCACTCCTTACCCAAAATGACTTTTCACCATGTCTGTGCATGTAACTCTGATCCAGCACACGTTGCAATACTCATGAGGAATAGCAGGAGGGCAATGAGGACATGAGCAGACGACAGCCGCAAGAACCTGGGGAGGACAGACACACAACAAGTCAGCGAAGAGCTAGTAATCCGCAGACATGTACATGTACTCTACAGAAATGATGTTGTCACCATGCTCTTAAAAGATTTAGTGTCCCAGCTAAAATGTGTGGAATGACATCATCACTTGAATGACACATCAGAACACACCTCCAAGTCACTTAGCACACAGTCAGCTGGACACACACATTGCAACACATGCCACACAAGGCTCAAAGCGTGCACACTCAGACACAGGTACTCACCATTATTTGAAGAAGTTGCGGATAAGCTGACTCCGGATGTCCTCATCCTCATCCTCATCCTCACTTGCCCCGTGCCCAAGCCCTTCATCCTCCACGGGTGGATGATCCTGCTCATCCGGATCAAGGATGAGTGGCACGGCCTTCTCCACTGCCATGTTGTGCAGCATGCAGCACACAATGAAGATTTTGCAGACCTTCACTGGGGCATATGGGAGGGCGCCGCCGGTCTTGTGGAGGCACCGGAATCTGCTCTTCAGGAGTCCAAACGTCCTCTCAATCACGTGCCTCGTCTGCCCATGGGTGTCGTTGTACCGGTGTTCTGTGGCTGTTCTGGGGTTGCGGAGAGGCGTCATCAGCCATGGCATGTTGGGATAGCCAGAGTCCCCTACATGGAAACATCATGTGAAGAAGTGGGTCAGGAGATGCCGTAAGATACAAAGATAGCGCAAAACACAGGACTAACAGAGTATACCCACCAACAAGACATGCTCGTTCCGCGTGCAGCTGCAGCATCATATCTGGCACCCTGCTACGCCTCATGATGTAGGCATTGTGTGCAGATCCTGGAAAACGGGCACAGACATGGGAAATGGACATGTTAGGCAGACACACCACAAGGGCATTGATAGAGTGATAATGTTTGCGTTTCCAAAAGGCTACCTCCTGTGCCTGTGGTGGTACCAAAGTCACATGTGTCCCATCAATGGCCCCAATTACGTGAGGCATCCCTCTCAGGGCATAGAACTCACCCTTGACACGTGTCAACTGCTCATGAATGGGAAAATGGATGAATTCATCCAGGTGCACCAACATGGCTTCTAAAACATCATGCAGGACACGGCTGAACATTGTCTGGGACATGCCACCAACATCAGCTATGGTCAATTGAAACGTGCCAGTGGCAAAAATAATGTAGGGCTGCCATCACCTTCATCTTGGGGGTCAGAGCTGTAGGATAACTGTGTTGTGGTTGGAGGTGTGGTTCAAGCCGGCGGGTCAAGTTCTCTATCAACTCTTGCGAGAAGCGGTATCTGCGTATGCAGTCATGTTCACGCATGGCATCCAGGTCTGGCATTCGTCTGGGGAGAGGCGGTGCCCTGCAGAGATTTGGAAGGAATAACGAAGAGTGAGTACATTACCACACCAATGTCACTGAGGTGAGCACATGTTCAACAGCTAATACACATCTGCTTAATACAGAGTCTGGTCTGTGCAATACATCCAGGACACGTAGGCCAGCCAGGTGATACTCCTACAAAGAGCCAGCCACAATAGTTGCATGGCAATGTTGACGTGACATGCCATTAAAATAGCTGTGGGCCAGTGTAAGTGACCAGCCAGACACATTACATGAGTGACAGACATCCACATATCAGCATTTGAAGGATGTTATCTCATACAGACAGCTGGCGGGAGTCTAGATGCACAGGTCACATGTCATCTGAAAAAGGACAGATAACACACATTTCCATGAAGGGGTACATGTCAAAAATTGATGACACAGACATTGAGACAACGCAGACATTGCCTCATGTCAGGAAGTCATCTTTGAACCATCATGACACATGTAACGTGTGAGTCCACATGTGGCATGGTGTGCGTATATGTGTGTCATGCACATATGCACACAGACACATGTTGGATGCTGCAACAGCAGATGGAGTTGACAGAACACCAACGGCAAGCTCATGGGAACACATGACACACACATGACATAGTCACATCGTGGCACGCTGGTAGTCACATGTCAGGTGTAATTATCTGTGTACCTGGCATCAGGGGACAGACAGTTGCGGGTGTTGGTGACTGTGCCATACCAGTGATGCAGTGCTTGACATGTGTGTCCTACATGCACACATGTGCAAAGTGTGAAGGGCAAGTGTGCCATGTAGTGCCCCATCACACATGACATGTGTAAACAGCTCATCACACATCTATTGTGCCACAACATGATGAGACATGTGCCACATCACTGCCTGACACACCTAGGCCCTGCACATGAAGGACTGCACTGACAATGACTCGATGTCCAGCTTTGTGCGAGTCTGACACCTCCATTCCTTTCGTGTGCGCCTCCTATCACCAGTGTAAGCTGTGAAACGCAGTACACACGCTCTGAGGGCGTGTGTACGGGCCGTACTCACGCGTGAGTACGTGCCGTACACGCGTGAGTACGTGCCTATCACTATAGTTGTGTTACTGTAGGTCCAAGTGATACGGCACGACTCACGCGTGTACGGCCTGTACATGCGTGAGTACGTGCCTATCACTATAGTTGTGTTACCGTAGGCCCTAGTGATACTGCACGTACTCACGCGTGTACGTGCCGTACACGCGTGAGTACGTGCCTATCACTATAGTTGGGGTACCGTAGGTCCGAGTGATACGGCACGTACTCACGCGTGTACGGCCCGTACACGCGTGAGTACGTGCCTATCACTATAGTTGTGTTACCGTAGGCCCTAGTGATACGGCACGTACTCACGCATGTACGGCCCGTACACGCGTGAGTACGTGCCTATCACTATAGTTGGGGTACCGTAGGCCCTAGTGATACGGCCTGTACTCACACGTGTATGGCCCGTACACGCGTGAGTAAATGCCTATCACTATAGTTGTGTTACCGTAGGCCCTAGTGATACGGCACGTACTCACGTGTGTACGCACGTACTCACGCATGTACGGGCCGTACATGCGTACGTACGTGCCTATCACTATAGTTGGGGTACCGTAGGCCCTAGTGATACGGCCCGTACTCACTTGTGTACGGCCCGTTCACGCGTGAGTACGTGCCTATCACTATAGTTGTGTTACCGTAGGCCCTAGTGATACGGCACATACTCACGCGTGTACGGCACGTACTCACGCATGTACGGCCCGTACACGCGTGAGTACGTGCCTATCACTATAGTTGTGTTACCGTAGGCCCTAGTGATACGGCACGTACTCATGCGTGTATGGCATGTACTCACACGTGTACGGGCCGTACACGCGTGAGTACGTGCCTATCACTATAGTTGGGGTACCGTAGGCCTTAGTGATACGGCCCGTACTCACGCGTGTACGGCACGTACACGCATGAGTACGTGCCTATCACTATAGTTGTGTTACCGTAGGCCCTAGTGATACGGCACGTACTCACGCGAGTACGGCCCGTACACGCGTGAGTACATGCCTATCACTATAGTTGTGTTACCGTAGGCCCTAGTGATACGGCACGTACTCACGCATGTACGGCACGTACACGCGTGAGTACGGCCCGTATCACTGTAGTGATGGTGCCCTAGTGGTACGTGTGAAACGCGCCGTACCTGTGTGGGGATTTAAGAATTACAATGGGGACACATGAGGGACAAGTATTAGGGCCTAAATGCATGCTGGTTGTCATGGATACCGAGTTTCAAGTTCAAAATGTAACATCATGTGGTCTGGAAAAAGCAGTTGGCCATATCATACATTGTTGCAAAGTGGTTGTTGACTTGACATGATGCTGCAAATTCGAAAGATGCTAAGGCTGTCACTGGTGTATGTTTAAAGGGATTGGAGGAAACGTAGGATGCAAATGAGTCTGACCAATCACTCTGCCGTCAAGGCCGTGCAATCGGTGGAGGGTCGCAGTCGGTGCCTGCCACAAGTGAGGAAGAGATGGCAGGACATCCGGTGCTGGACCCGGAGGATCGCCCGGGTCATGCTGAAGGAGGAGGCTCCTCGCAAGCATGGCCGGCGCCTGACCCACCAGATGAAGCGTGTCCTGGCGGTGGTCTTCCCTGACCTGGATAAGCGGATACAGGAGTTACAGCAGCAGGAAGGGGGTAGGTACATGTGTGTTTGTTGTGTGTCGCCAGCTTTTGTAGCTGCTCAGTCGCCTGGATACACTGCCAGGGTATATATGTGCAGTGCATATCCTGTTCCCCCAAGTCAACCTGTGCTGTTCTTCCTCCCTTCCCCTCCTTGACATGTGTTACCTGGTCTGTGTGTTATCACTATTGCACATGGTCATCTCGGCTGCCAGTTAATCAAGGTGCACACTGCTTTCAGCATCATGTGTGGGGGTGGTCTGCCTGTGCCCTGTCCAGTTCAGTCATTTGGGGGTGCATAATTATTGGCACTGATGCTGAGTCTCAACATAGGAGTGTGAGGTTTCAAATGAACAGACTTGCAGCATGCATTACCAATCTTGTGGCCTCAGACATGATGTGCATGAGTGGGATATATGCATAGTGCCGGGACGGTTGCTCCTGTTACAGTCAGCTCATTCCAGGACTATGGAGCAGTGTGCCCACTACAGTCCCCTGACACAGCCTGCCCTCCTACTCATGTGTGTCATCCAACACTGTGCACATTCACTGTGGGTTCAGCATGGCTCTGCCTCTGTGGAATTGTTCCCTGGCCTAGGTAGTATTTTTCACATGTGTGATACATTTGTCCACTGGACAGGGATACACCAGTTTGCTTGTGCATACTCACACTGGGCAGTGCCTGTGTGGCTATTCACAACAATCTGTTGATGTTTGTTTGTGACCAATATGTTTTGGCAGCCCTACAAGGTGATGTCATGTTAATGAAGCTAGTTTTCAAGCACAGTTATTGTAACCCTGAATAAGAGGTGTCACTTCTTGATCGGTATCAGTCACATTGACTCAGGTATGGGTGGGTGTGTGCGGGAGGGGCGTACATGTTCAACCCTGATGTTTCATTGCCAGTTCTGACTTGTGTGTGATGATTCGCAGTACAGAAAGTCATCGTGCAGTGCCCCCATGATGTTGGCCAGTGCTTAATGTTCGTGCCTCGTAGCCTGTGTCAGTTTTTGACAATCATGTATCCTGCTTGTACATTTTTGCCACCTGTGTGTGGTTCAGATGCTCCACAGTTGTGACTTTGTGTGCTGACATCGGTGGGTAAATTCTGGCTTGCCATGAGGGGGAACCCACAGTACAGCTAGGCTTTTTTGCTAAACATTTGCAGGCCCATTAGCTTATGCATTGTCCTGGGTGTGGACATGTGTGCCACTCCAGATGACAGTCAGTAGGTCATATGTGTAGCCAACCGTGTGATCAGGTGACGGATAGCCATGTGACAAATGACATTATTCAAGTTGTTACTCAGAGAAAATGTCCATTGACACTCACTACACCTGTCAACATGTCTCAATGTTTCATATGCTTGACCTTGTTGTTTGGTTGTGAAGGACAATGATGTGCCTGCATGACAGATGTCTCCCAAGGAAGTGCACAAGACACCACCTTTACACTTTCCAGGGACATGCTGGCACATTTTAAAGTAAGGCACAGTTTGAACAAAACTTGTTTGGAGTTCATACATATACATGTTCCCACAGTGTGGTAGCATTTGGGGTAGTCCTTGGTTGTTGCTGATACCAACTTACGAGTGTCAAGTCATCCAGACCACTGTGGTGCCATGTATATGTACTTACTGATACGCCATTTCTGCCTAACAGTGGCTGATTTGAATGAGTCTGGCAGCTCAGACAATGGCTGTGTACATGTAGTTTGGTGTGCACCTCCTTGTGTGACTTCTGCTATACAGACACATGTGTGTTGTGTTCACAGAGTGCCATATTCACACATTCTAGACATGTCCATTGTGTAAAGGGTTGTGATTCTCCAGAAGTCACAATGTATTTCTTTGGGGTTTCAAAAGTACTCACAGGTCTCTGAGTGTGGGGACACCTTCTGCATTGGCATGTGGTATTTGGCCTTGGGTGTGACAATACTGTTTGGTCCACAGTGAACAAGAGGTGGCATGCCTTCATAGTCTTGCTGTGCTCAACTGATCCCAGACACTAGCTTCTCATGATATTGTGATTTCAAGTTATTTGCTGTTGTGTCCTAATTTTCATTGTTTCCAAGTGGCATGGTGGGTCAACCAACTGGGGAGTGCAGGGCTTACATATGTGGGGTGTATCCTAGATGTTACTCATGATGCCTTTCCTGATATGCACTGTTGCCTATTTTGTTTGGACTCATGTGTCAGATGTATACAGGTGACTGATTTTTTCCTGTCTCTTCACCTTGCCCACAGCATCATCGGAGGACACCGAGGAAGACACCGGCATGGACGTGGAGGAGGGATCGAGCAGTGGTGCCAACACTGCTGAGGAGTCGGCGGACTCAAGTGGCACCGAGGGCGAGGGGAGTGAGGCGGAGGACCTGCCCAGTACCAACACTGACTACGAGGCTGACGGGTCCGAGGCTGAACTCCCTGAGGGGCGGAGGCTGCACCAACAGCTGGCAGCAGCACTCCATCCGTAACCATCCCCTCCATTCCCATCACCGCCCTCCCACTTGCTTAGGTCCCTTCTGTCCGTGCTAGGCCACACCGTGTCTCCTTCGTGCCAGGCACCGCACCCCCTGCCCCTGTCCCCCCTGCTGCCCTCACTGCCGAGTCTGTGGACATTCAGCGGCAGTTGCAAGTTGGGCAGACATCGATCCTGACTGTCCTTTATGGCCACACCAGACTGCTGACCCAGATGGTGTCGTACATGGAGGGCATGTCATCAGCGATGTCTGACCAACGGATGTTGCTGAGGTCCATGGACTCATCACTGACGGCAGTAGTGAGTCACCTGCAGCGCTGCCTCCCCCCCTACCCCTGCCCCATCCACAAGTCCCACACCCATGCCTGTCTCAAGCACACCAAGACATCCACACACACGCACCCCACCAGACACAAGCAGCACACCACCACGTAAGGGCAAGCGCACACCTCCTGACACGCACACTCAGGGGGAAGCAGGCACACCCACTGGGTCTGGGGCACACAGGCAGGCACGCAGCCACAGTCCTCGTCCACATGACTCACTCCCCAGTCCCTCCGATGTCACTCCCCTTGGCTCCCCTGCCCCAGATTCGGAAACGGAGGCCTACTTTGCTGGGCTGGGCCTCAGCCCCACTAGTTCACCTGGCCGGAAACGGTCAAGGCACTCCACGGGTAGGGGAGTTAAGTCCCCCAGCCTGTCCACCACCTCCCCGACTAGCGCTGCAACCCATCCCTCCGACCCCCCCCTCCTTGGGGCCTGTTGTTTCTCCGGGTGCAGGGGAGACGCTTGAAGAACTGACAGAAGTGTGCAGCGCCGAGGTCACCTCTACCTTTGGCGCTGCCCCACCCCCTGTGGTGGAGTCGTCTGTCCCTGCACCCACCACACCTACCCTTCCCCCTCCTGTCCCTGCGGTGGCTGGTCCTTCCCCACATGATGCCCCCCCCCCCAGTCGACGACACAGAGTCTTCTGATGTGCAGACAAGCTAGGGGAGGCGCATGGCCATGTGTCCCCCCCCAAGGACTGATGATATGGACTGGCCATTGGCCTTTGTGAATAGTATCGTTTACACATTATTATTTTCATGCTGAATAAAGCATTTTCTATTTTCGTTAGAAAAGTCTTGCATTTCAGGTATTGATGTCGATGCTGATGCTACAGGAGTTGGGGTGGTGGGCATGTGTTATGTTTCAGGGAAATGTTGTAGTCTGCTGCTCATGGGTGGAACCTGGTATCTGCGTGCCATCACAAGGTCTCAGCAAGGATTCTTTGTCGTGTATGCTCTTTGTGTTTGGAGACATTGTCCCAAGGAGTGTTCCTTCCTCTGTGGCACCTGACATCTTCCCTGCAGAGAGTTGCACAATTGTTGTGTCTACATTTCCTTTGTTGGTGATGGATCCCTTCAACTCTGGCCATGCCTGCTCAGCAATGTCTCCGGCTGCATCGTCTGTGCCATCCTTGGTACTCACTGTACTTGTGTATAGAGTATTTTGCCATGCTTTCATGGAGAAATTGTCCCTTTTCCGCACAATGCATGTGTGTAATCCCAGCCTAGCACACATATGGTACTTGTTCTGCTGGTCATTTGAACACCTGACTCACAATTGTGGGCATTGTATCTGTGGGAACTCCACCCTATTCCTTCCATGACAGACAACATCTTGGTGGCTGGCCCAGCACCTGAACATTCCTATCAGTCCTGGGATGTGCGTGACAGTGTGTGTTCTCTTTGGCTCTCTTAGTTTAGTAGGCAGTGACATGACTATACAGTCTTGTGGCATGATCTCAGTGTGTGTATTGTGCTGCATCTGCCAGGGGTGGGTATGCATGTGTTATTTGTCCTCACACCCACATGTGGTGTGTCATGCAGTGGGGGAAAGACATCCATCCTCCCGGGAGTGGGACACTGCTGTCAGTGATGTGTTGTTATGGCACTATCATCATTGTCCAAAGTTAGGGATGCGTACATACACCCATGGAGTTGTGGTCATCTGATAATGATGTACACCCCCCCCATGTCTCTGTCCACTGCTGGGAGTCCTCTGCACCCACTCATATATGTCTGTCCACTGCTGGGAGTCCTCTGCACCCACCCCCATGTCTCTGTCCACTGCTGGGAGTCCTCTGCACCCACCCCTATGTCTCTGTCCATTGCTGGTAGTCCTCTGCACCCACCCCCATGTCTCTGTCCACTGCTGGCGTTGATATCCACCCACCCCCATGTCTCTGTCCATTGCTGGGAGTCCTCTTCACCCACCCCCATGTCTCTGTCCACTGCTGGGATTCCTCTGCACCCACCCCCATGTCTCCGTCCACTGCTGGGAGTCCTCTGCACCCACCCCCATGTCTCTGTCCACTGCTGTGAGTCCTCTGCAACCACCCCCATGTCTCTGTCCACTGCTGGTGTTGATATGCACCCACCCCCATGTCTTTGTCACTGCTGGGAGTCCTCTGCACCCACCCCCATGTCTCTGTCCACTGCTGGGATTCCTCTGCACCCACCCCCATGTCTCTGTCCACTGCTGGGAGTCCTCTGCACCTACCCCCATGTCTCTGTCCACTGCTGTGAGTCCTCTGCACCCACCCCCATGTCTCTGTCCACTGCTGGGAGTCCTCTGCACCCACACACATGTCTCTGGCCACTGCTAGTGTTGATATGCACCCACCCCCATGTCTCTGTCCACTGCTGGTGTTGATATGCACCCACCCCCATGTCTCTATCCACTGCTGGGAGTCCTCTGCACCCACACACATGTCTCTGGTGGCCACTGCTAGTGTTGATATGCACCCACCCCCATGTCTCTGTCCACTGCTGGTGTTGATATGCACCCACCCCCATGTCTCTGTCCACTGTTGGGAGTCCTCTGCACCCACCCCCATGTCTCTGTCCACTGCTGGGAGTCTTCTGCACCCACCCCCATGTCTCTGTCCACTGCTGGGAGTCCTCTGCACCCACCCCCATGTGTCTGTCCACTGCTGGTGTTGATATGCACCCACCCCCATGTCTCTGTCCACTGCTGGGAGTCCTCTGCACCCACTCCCATGTCTCTGTCCACTGCTGGGAGTGATGGGCACCCACCCCTCACATGTCCCTGTCCACTGCTGGTATTCCTCTGCACCCACCCCCATGTCTGTGTCCACTGCTGGTATTCCTCTGCACCCACCCCCATGTCTCTGTCCACTGCTGGGAGTGATGGGCACCCACCCCTCACATGTCCCTGTCCACTGCTGGTATTCCTCTGCACCCACCCCTATGTCTGTGTCCACTGCTGGTATTCCTCTGCACCCACCCCCATGTCCCTGTCTACTGCTGGCATTCCTCTGCACCCACCCACCCACTCACCCACCCACTTGCGCCCTTGCTGTGGTACACTGCTGTCCTGGGCATACACCACCCCCAATTTACAGCTGATGTGCTGCACCAAGCCGTACACCTACATCCGTGGCGTGTGTATGCCTTGTATCCATCATGTAATGGGGCTGTAGGGGTACGCGTGGTACGGCCCATACCCACGCTCTGGGGGGCGTGGGTACGGGCCGTACCACCATTGTGGCGGTGACGTAGGGGTACGCGTGGTATGGCCCGTACCCATGCTCTGGGGGCGTGGGTACGAGCCGTACCACCATTGTGGCGGTGCCGTAGGGGTACGCGTGGTGTGGCCCGTACCCATGCTCTGGGGGCGTGGGTATGGGCCGTACCACCATTGTGGCGGTGACGTAGGGGTACGCGTGGTACGGCCCGTACCCATGCTCTGGGGGCGTGGTTACGGGCCATACCACAATTGTGGCGGTGCCGTAGGGGTACGCGAGGTACGGCCTGTACCCATGCTCTGGGGACGTGGGTATTGGCCGTACCACCATTGTGGCGGTGACGTAGGGGTACGCGTGGTACGGCCCGTACCCATGCTCTGGGGGCGTGGGTACGGGCCGTACCACCATTGTGGCGGTGCCGTAGGGGTACGCGTGTACCCATGCTCTGGGGGCATGGGTATGGGCCGTACCACCATAGTGGCGGTGACGTAGGGGTACGCGTGGTACGGCCCGTACCCACGCTCTGGGGGGCGTGGGTACGGACCGTACCACCATAGTGGCGGTGACGTAGGGGTACGCGTGTTACGGCCCGTACCCACGCCCCCCAGAGCGTGGGTATGGGCCGTACCACCATTGTGGCGGTGACGTAGGGGTATGCGTGGTACGGCCCGTACCCATGCTCTGGGGGCGTGGGTACGGGCTGTACCACCATTGTAGTGGTGACGGGTACAAGTCGACGTCCACTTCCGTTGTGGAGGTAGGTAGGGATTGGTGGACACGCCCCCCCCCAGTGACCAGAGCCTGGAGGTCATTTCTGTGCAGGACATATGTATATTTGTAATTGGGTGGGGGTAATGTTTCCTGCCCCAGCCCCCACACCCCCCTTTGCCCCTGGGTGTTGTTCTGACCTTCTGCGGCATCTGCGTTGGTTTCTGAACACGAGGTCGTAGGCTATGAGGGCCGGGATGATGCGTAGGTTGGGGTCCATCGCTGTCCGTCGCGTACCGGTGCTCCTTCTTCACGTCGTCCTCAATTTCCCAGGAGTTTTTGGCTGCCGTAAAAAAATTGCGGTGCAGAGTGACGTAGGCACGGATCGTACTTGCTGGTAAAACGCTGCCTGACTCCGTCCGGACGTCGCGTACGTGCTGTCCAGATTCAGATTTGTATGTATTTTTTTGCCGGTCGGTCTTTTGTACGACTCGTACGGAAATGGTATTTCTGTGCGAATCGTACTTGCGAGTTTGTAAGGTGTTTTTCCCGGGTACGAGTCGGACGGAGAAAACGCTCCTTACGACCATTTGTACCCGGGTTTTACAGGATCGGAATCGGCACCTAATAGTTAATTTATTTCCGAGAAAGTAAGAATTCAGAGCATTAACTTTTCTTTGAAGCCCAATAGGTGTGAGATCCATCACTGTGAGATCATCTGCATACAGTAGGCAGCTGGTATGTGTATTCCTAATCTTTGGTGAAAAACTATGAGTAGCACTTAGCATTTGAGGAAGGTCCAAAATAAACAAACTGGATAGCAACAGAGCTAAAATATACCCCTGGCACAGACCAATCTCTACTGGGATTTTCCTCGACAAAGTACCTGAGCCACCTAGATCAACCTGGGCCCAGTTATCCCAATGGAGCCCTATCAACACATTTAACAGGGGCCCAGCAACATCCACGGATGGCGTTTGTGCCAGAGCATACTTCTGTCCACTCTGTCTAAGGCCACTTGGAGGTCAGTGAAGCAGCTTTAAAGGCCACCTGCCAGCTCCAAAGAGTGATCCATAATAGAATACTTTGGTCTAAAACTCCCTTGCTCAACCAGTACCAACCCAGAATCAAAAGCCCAAGGGGCTAGATGCTTTAACAAAGTTTCAGCAAACACTTTAGAAGTTATATCTGACAGGCTAATCAATTTGCCTTTTTTTCAATGGTCTTCACTATGTCACCTTTCCTGGAGTCCAGGGAACTTCCTGAGTGTGTTACCCATTTAAAAACACACTCAATGTTAGGTCCCACTTCCAAGGATCTTTCTTAAAGATCACGTATGGTAGGCCAGTGAGGCCACCAGCTCTGGAGGCCTTCATATTGTTGATTATTTCCGAACAAATTACTGGCATAAGTGTAAAAAGTAAATCAATTTTTCAAAAAGATACATTTAAAATATATAAAGTAGAAAAAATATGAAGATGAATATAACTTATACACAAAATATAAAACTTTGTAATAAATGTAAACAAAGAAATGAAAATGATCAAAAACTAATATATAAAATAGGGCGAATGGAACAGCCCCCAATGTTTGGTGAATGCCTTGTGCCTTCCAAATTCTAAATAATACTCAAAGTTTTTATTGTTTGATGCAGGAGAACAAAATCACTAGACAGAGAAACTGCTCTTTAATTCATCTCAATGACCACTAGATCAGCTCCACCACCATCACTTTACCTTTCTCAGGCAACATCTGCAGTCATCAGGGAGTAAGGTGCAGTGAGCAGGCCTCCCTGAAAATTTCACTTGGTGCCTCATGTTGTGGATACTTTTGTCACTAAAGTCAGAGAAGCATTCCTCTTTAGTGGACACAAGCATGCCTCAGTGACTCACAAGGAAAGAATTTAATGCTCACAAATTCATAGCTTTGTGGGTGTTCACAAACCTACCTGGCAAACCATGCCATGATCTGTTCATATTAACCCCCCCAACATGGGGTTTTATTAAGTAATCCACACATTCACAGGAAATAATGTGATTATTTTATTACAGTTAACGTATGGCATACAAAACCCCTGAGAGGTCTCTTTCTTACTTGGCGCACTGCAGCATTCTATGATAATCCTCAGCCAGATTATGTCAACATTCCAACATTCCATGTATGCACATTACAGCACAGCCCCCCTTTCCACAAAAATTTACATTTACATATACATTATTGAACAATGTGAAACTATTGAGTCAAGTATAGATAAATTACAATAATACCAAAATAAAATTAATGTTGTAAAAAACAACACATTAAGAAAATAATGGAAAAGAAAAATACATATCACTGAAGGAAACGACAAGAAAATTCAACTACATACATAATCTGCAATTTTTTGGGGTTTACTTTGTATTGGAATTCTTATTCAGTGAGGCCCCTGTTCTCTAACTCAAGAAAGAAGTCCTACCATTGCAAGACATGAGAATACAGTTTGAAGGACAATCTTGTCTTCTCAACCACCACTGACAGTCCAAACTTCCACATTTTGTGACTCTTCTCGTATTCTGAATACAGGGAGTGTGCAGTTCCTAAGGGTAGGGGAAGAAAGGTCTTTTCTAAAAAGTGCCCTCACACACCCTGAAGGATGTCATGCTTCATCATTGGGCCTTGCTCCTTGTCGGGCAGGTGCTGCAATGCCCGATGGGCACCCACGAAGGGGCTCTTTTTGGATGAAGCCGTAGGGTGAGTGCGGGTGTGTGAGTTAGGTAGTGCGGTGAGTGAGTGAGTTAAGATCGGTCTAGGGCCGTCCTAACTAAATGTGTTTTTTCCCAGGGGGCGCTAGCGTAATCAAAAGTAATCAGCCCTAACAGGATATAATGTTCCTATAGGGCTAGTGTGGTGCATAGGGTCAACATGTTACATGCCAGGTAGTCCCTAACGGGTCTGGTGGCACTTCATCAGGACCAAGAGACTGATAGTGGGTAATTGAGCACTACCGCAAATCTGGTTCAGTGATTTCTAAACTGGTAACTAGAAGCAGTTAGGCGCCCCGGGTTGAGTGATCCCGAGGTGAAAGACCCCTAGAGTTTAGGGCATGTGCTGGCGGGGATGGCAGAGCACCTCGTTGCTATGATGACAGGGAGGCAGTGCAACTAGCGGCCGCCCTACACTTGCTACGGGCCCTCGTATTCCACCTTCTCCCATTGTCAAAAAGAACACAATCTCCCTTAACTTCAACCACTTTCCTTAGAAACTTCCATTTAGACATCTCTTTTCTATGTCCAGTTGCTTTGTTCACTCCCACATAATTACCTACTTGAAATTCCTGATACTTCAATTCCAACTTACCATTATGTTGTTGCACATCTTGATCTTACCTTTTTTGAGCCTTAGTTATTTGTGCCTCACACCTCTATCTTTTTGATCCCATTGACGCTGATGTTACAGTTGTACAAGGTACTCTGCCTTTCAAGATCCTGAATGGAGTTTCCCCCATTATCAAATGCAGTCATTATAGAGCTACACGACATTCTTTTCACCTCTTCTTTCCAATCCAATCCAAATTGTACAGTCAAATGCACACATTCACCCAAGAATCTATTGAAACGTTCAACAAAACCATTCTCGCTTGGATGATATAACACTGTCCCATAATGTTTAATACCCCTTCTTAAATTCATCAGAGACAAACTTAGACCCATTCTTGGTTACAAGTTTCCTAGGGAATCCTTTTCTTTGGAAGATTTATTCGCAAAAATGTATCAAATTGGATAATATAACCTCTTTCAAGAAGACTACTTCCAGCCATTTTGAATGATAATCAATCAAAATCACAGCAAATTTACCATCTAACCTAGGGAACCTACATGGACAACTTATCTCTATGGCCAACTTGTCCCACGGTTTATCAGGAAACACTGAAGGTGCTAAAGGTGACTCCCTTACAACATGCAACTTGTCACTGCATGCACAAGGCAAACAACCATGTACAAACCTGTCAATTTCACTATCCATGCCTGGCTACCATGTGGGTTCTACTCTTAAATGCTGAGATACGACCATGAGCTTCATGCAATAATGTTATCAACCTATTACACAAACTCACAGGTACAGCCAATCTGTCGAATCGCCCCAACACTCCACCTATGATTGATAACATACTCCACACATTTTTTTAATTCTCCAAACCAGCACCCACCACATGTTCTGGGATTTCCTTGATGGGAAACTGTAGTCACTGATCTTCTGAAGCATTCTACATCAGAAATGGCATTCTTACACGAACCTTCAATATCCACTGGAATCCATTCATCATCATAGACATTCTCCTGTGCATCTAGAGGGAGCCTTGATAAGCAATCTGCATTTACATTTCTTTTACCTGGCATATGTTTGATGTCAAAGGTGTACTCTTGGAAACGAAATGTCCATTTTGCTATGTGAGATGTTTCTCTTCTCGCCCCTCCTGTTGAGAACAAGTCCACCAAAGACTAGTGATCTGTACGCAATTCGAATCTTGTACCCCATGACATAAACCAGAGCTTTCCTTTCTACAGAGGAGTAAGTGTGCTCTGCCCCCTGAAAGTTCTTGAAGCAAAGGCTACCACGCTTTCATTCTCACCTACTGACTGCATAAGTACAGCACTGAGTCCATTTGGACTGGCATCCGTGAATGTGATGGTTTATTCACCCACATCAAATTATTTTTAGACTACAGCCTTTGCTATGTTTTCCTTTATCTTTTCAAAAGCTTGTTGATACTGTTTCTACCATACAAATGTAACCACTCTCTTCATTATAGCCTTTACAGATAAACTTGATCTGCAATACACAATACTTCATTATGTTCCACTTTATCCAGATCCCATAGCAACATATCATCTTAAAAAAGTGAAATATGTTTTTGATCTCCCGATAGTCTGCTTAGCATGTTGGAACACAGACAATGCAGAGGCTAGTCCAAAGGGCATACGTGCAAAACGGTAAGCTCCCTCATGCATTATAAGTGATGTGAGATGTTTCAATACAGGGGGTAGGCATACCTGATGGTAGGCACTGGAATGATCTAATGAGTAAAAATGCTTATCGCCCTTCACACTCATCAACATCTCGTTGATATGTGGAAGGGGATGTCGATCCACCCAAATATTTTTATTAAGGTCTCATAAGTCGACACACATTCTTATATGTCTATTGTTTCTTTTTGCCAATACTATGAGACTGAGCCATTCAGATGACTCTATGAGTTCGATGACCCCATAGGCACATAATTCTTCCAACTCTTTTATAAAGTATCTCTTAATGCTAAGGGTACATTATTCAATTTGTGTAGCTTGGCTCATCCATCATCTTTCAAAATTATCCGTTGTTTGAATTTTTCCAATCACCCAACTGCTTTGCAAGCATCTTTGGAAACTCATTCATCCACTTGTTTTCGTATACTTATCTTCAATCGCTGGCCCAAAGTTACCCCTCATTAGTAATAGGACCACACAGTTTCCTAACTGTTCAATATCTGGTTCCAAAAGCTCCTTGCCATCCATATTTTCCCACACAGATTCATCAATTATAGTATATGAAAAACACATATCTGCCATCAATTGCACCATTACAGATCCTAATCTGATATTACATTTTGTAGGGTGCTAAAATTCATCCACAGTATTTCCTGCAGCAGAAAATTGTTTTCAGAAACTACCTAAACCTCTGTTTCATTGTCATTACTACCATCACTTCCCTTTACTTCAGAGGTACTGTATGTTTGCACTACAATGACTTCACTTTTTGTCTGCTTTACACACTCTCAAGTAATTCCCAATCTTTTTGCAATTGAAGCATCTTGTCTGTACTACAAGATAGGTGCCTCATAAAGCTGTATGCTGTGTGTTACCACATCTATAACACAGTTGTTTGCCTGACTTGTTCTGTAACTTGTCTTTCTTTTAATTCTTTCCTATATCTTTAATAGACCATTTCATAGCATTCAAACGTTGCACCTCTGGCATCTGTGCTGTTTTTCTTCCAATTTGTCCATCACTCAATTACTATATAGATGGCAAAGTATTTTCTATACTTCAGGCAATAGTGACAGTTTTATCCTAGGAAATATCCTTTAAACCTAGTATTTTCTCTAAAATTCTTAAAATATTGGTTCTGTTGAATATTTGATATTATATAATCTCTTCATGCAGGTCTGTACATTTGTAACTTGATGCTAATGTTCAGAGAACATTTCCACCATGTATGTTTCAAAACATTGACACCAATCTTGCAAACCCTTATTAGTCCTTTTTCACTCTGTATAACATAGGTGGCAGTGCAATAATTTGAACGGCCATGTAGACTACCTATTATATGTGAATGTCAAGTAATTTAAAATAAAAATTGTCACTGTAGTCTAAGCGGAATTCCTGCAAATTAAATATTAGTTTGAAAAATAATGAAAGTAGTCAGTGCTGCAGCATGCGCAGTGGCATCAGGGGCCTGAGAAGCCCACTGAACACGGATTATTTCTGTATTTTATAAATCAAACAGCAGCCAGGGGGCCCATCTCCATTCCTTGCCCTGCAGTCATGACACAAAGGCCATGCTACTACGCTATATTATCTTCTAAATTGTGCAGAAGAAGCAATTTTGACATAATTTTTTGCTGAAATGTCGAAGTTATTCGTAGACAGTTTTCAAGATCCGAGTTTTTTTTTAAATTAAACATATTTCCATTTCATTTATGGTGTGTGTTAGAAATGGGATTTCTGGTTGGCTAAGGCTTGCACCAAAGCCAGGCAGAAACCACGACTCTAGTCAGGGCACGGGAGTTGCACGCTGAAGATAACCCATGCTCTCCCTGCTCACCCCCTTGGTAGCTTTGCATGAGCAGTCAGGCTTATCTCAGAGGCAATGTGTAAAGCATTTGCACAACACACACACACAGCAGCAACACACTAGGCACACCACAAAAAGGAACTCCACACAAGGTTATATAACAAATAGCCTTTGTATTATCATAGACACATTAGAAACATAATCACACACTTACACTGTGCCAACTGGCACTAGGCAATATTCACCGGGGATTATATACACAAGACAGAGCAATCGAACCACTGTCAGAACCACCAGGATTACACAAATCACAAGAAGCAAATAACGCAACCAGTAACTACTGGTACAATAATGATCTCCGCTCTATCACATTAGGCATAAACCCAATAGGCCCACCTCATAAGCATAATACATTACGCCATAGGCACCATCATAACATGACATTAGACAACAAATCACATTAGGCCCAAACCCCATTAGCATAAACACATTACGCACTAACCACCTAAGCATAAATACATTACACCTTAGGTTCCACCTTGAGGCAATAACAGTGGGCATAAATCACATCACTCAGTAGACATCACATTAGGCATAACATTACGCATAGACCTCATAGCAATATCTGTAGGCATAAACACATGATGAAAAGGGGCAACACATTAGGGCTTTGCGCCCTACCAGCATTGAACTGACCCCCTGGCCAACTGGCCTTTCGCTGGGGCTCAAATGCCCTCTGTCCCAAAATGTCAGGGCTGGCTGCCAATGCAGCAGAAAGTGCGCAATTGCGCTGGGGCGTGGGGTGCAACCCACCCCTGTCTTATTAGGAAAACAAAATGCCCCCAAACGTTGCAGCTGCCTGCGCTCTCACAGGGCAGCTGGGAATGGCAATGGCACAACTGTGCACCTGACCTCCAAAAGAAATGCCCCAAGCCCCACGCTGGGACTTCTGAAAATGAATTGGCCTAAACGTCACAGCTGCCCACTATCTGGCGGGACAGCTGTTGCACAAATGGCCACTGGCACTAACTGTGCCTAGGGGAGCACCAACAAATGCCCCCGTTACAGCCCTCACCGTTGGAGTGGCCCGCTCTCCTGCGGGACCACTCAGACACTGACAATGTGCCTCGAACGGCACAAACAATGCCAGTGTGAGCCCTAGTCACTGGGCTCTCTAACCAATACAGCCTCCCGATAGGCCCCATTCACCGGGACATCCAGGGAAGGCTCGCCTCTCTACTGGTGCCGCGTCTGGCCTCTGCGGGGCTCTCCTGATCTCACTGGTCACCAGGAACATGTGGGGCTCTCTTCCTTGGTCTCGAGGGCCCCCATACCACAACCAGCTGTGCCTCCTCCGGCCCTCCACTACGGGGCTTGAAGGGGGCAGAAATGGCTCCTCCGAGGCTCTCTCATTCGCCGGCAAGCCCCGCCCACAGTCAGGCGTGGGTGCTTGATATCCGGTTTTTCAGCACTCCTTACTTGGCGGTAATGCAGGGTGAGCACCCGCTAGTTAGCACCATAAGCGGGGTGGGCACCCGCTCGTCACTGCCATAAGCGGGTGGGGACCCGCCTTACAATTAAAGGTATAAAGCGGGGTAGGCTCCCGCTTGGCTACCAAATGCGGGGTGGGCTCCTGCTGACGGAGACAGCAAATGCGGCAGAACATCAACAAATGCGGGGTGGGCTCCCGCCAGTAAACAGCTCAAATGTGGGCTGGGCACCCACATCCACAAATAACGGTACCAGCATGTGGGTTGGGCTCCCGCTGGACGAATAAATGCACCAGCAGCATGGGGGAATCCCTACTCCGGGGATTCCCTATGAAGCGATGTGCAGCTCAGTGCTGCAAAGCCCACCCTGTCCTGGGGATAAGAGAGGTAGCGCTCACGAGGCGCTAAGTCCAAAATGCAGAGGGGCAGAGCTGGGCACAGGCAGACCAGCACAAAGGGGACCCCAGGAAGCTGCAGCTGGGTCCCACGGCGGTTCCTCCTTGCCCAGCAGTCCTTCGGCCTCCCAAAACAGATACAGTAAGCACGCCTTCATGGGGTCACCGTATACACATTTCCCTTTGTCTGCACCAGCACAGGGCTTTAGGGGAACCAGATGCAACTGATTCAGGGGGATTTGGAGCACTCTGTTGACAGGGCTCCTCTTCTCCATTGTTAGGTGGGGGATCGTCATCAGACACACCACAGGGGGGCGGAGTCAGCATTCACTAGGGCAGGCACCATCCTATTCAGGGGCCAGGTACTTCTCCTCCCACCACTCCAAATGCAGATGCCCCATTCAGCCTAGCGCTGACTCACCCTGTCCCTCCTGGAGCCACACACACCTCACCAGCCCCTGTCACTCAAAAGCCAGACATGCAATTCACATCTGGCAGGCAGACATAGCACACAGAAATGCCAACTTCTAAAAGTGGCATTTCTAAAATAGTTATATAAATCTGCGCACAACATTGCGTGGCATTTATTATCACTATTCCAAATATACCAAACTGGACCACGCTGCACCTCCCATATCAGGAATTACCACTGAAACTCTTAGCAGGGAATCTCTAATGCATTACTATGGGAGGGCAGCCCCACAGTAGTGAGAAACCAAAATGGCTGTTTGTCACTACCAGGACATGTCACACACTTAAGGTACATGTCCTATCTTTTACCTACAATGCACCCTGCCCACAGGGCTAGCTAGGGCCTACCTTAGGGGTGACTGACATGTAGTAAAAGGGGGGTCATGGACATGGCTTACACTTTAGGTGCCACGTCACAGCGGCAGTAACACTGCGCGCACAGGCCCTGCAATGGCAGAGGCCTGAGATAGGTTTGAAAGGCTACTTTGGTTGGTGGCGCAATCAGCGCTACAAGCCCACCATTAGCATTTAATTTACTAGCCCTGGGTATATGAGATACCACTTTACAAGGGACTGACAGGTAAATTAAATAGGCCAAACAGTTTTAGACCAATCTTACCAAATTTAACACAGAGAGCACACGCACTTTACACTGGACAGCAGTGCTACAGTGCCCAGAGTCCTAAAACCACCAACACCATGTCAGAAAAAAGGCTAGGAGTAAGGCAAAAAGTTTAGGGATGACCCTGCAAAAAGGGCCAAGTCCAACACAACCCCCTTCCAGCCAAAAAGCAGGGTAGACCAATCACCACCCAGATGGGCTTCCCTACCTTGGGCAATAGAACACGGATGCGGGCCCGCAACTGCAGGGACACCCTCCGTTCTACGCTGCTTTGACCCCATGTGGTTCCCTCTATAAAAGCTCCCATGACCAACTATGTTACCCCACTGGTACTCCCTAGTTGTCCTCGGCCTGGACTAGGCCCTAGGCCATCCAGATGTATATGGTCCTTGCCATCTCACATAGTGGGGGGCAGTAACCACTGGCACATAGTGACCATTCTCCACTCTACTCCTCAACAGGGCAGTTCTAAACTGCCACTGATCCTCCAGCCTAGGGTCCGCACCCTCAGGCTGACCAAAAGTCATGGGCAAGGCTCTCCTCCTCCTACCTCTCCTTCTAGGGTTCCGCACTCTCCTCCTTTGAGAGGCACCCTCAGAACACAACTCTCCCACCAGTTCAGGACCTCTTTCCAGCAACTGGTTTCCCAAACTAGGGTTTAAACCCTCAGGTTGCACCGGGGTCAGAGGTGAGGACTCCCTCCTTCTGCACCCCCTTCCAGAGTTCTGCACCTTCCCAACTTGAGCGGTACCCCTGGAAGCCAAACCGGTCAGGACACTGGTTACAGATGTCCCTCCCTCCAGGTCAGGCAGATCCCGAACCTGGTCTCCCAACCTTGAGGATGAACCCTTTCGGCTGAGCACTTGCTGGCACACCAGGACTTCTGGGGACTCACTCAGTATTACAGATATCCTTCCCTCCAGGTCAGGCAAAACCTGAACCTGGCCTCCCAACCCAGGGACTGACACACCAGGAAATCTGGGGACTCACTCAGTATCCCCCCGGTCAGGACACTGATTACAGATGTCCTTCCCTCCAGGTCAGGCAAAACCTGAACCTGGTCTCCCAACCCAGGGACTGACACACCAGGACTTCTGGGGACTCACACAGTATACCCCTGAGGGTAACACATGGCTCATGTGTCGTGTGACAGTCTGCCTGGCGCAGATCTCCCAACCCCTGTCCGTCTGACAGTGCGTGAAGATCCCCCAGGACAGAAGTGGTGTCACCATGGTCACTCCTAGGAGACTCAGCCCTTCTGGCTGGTCCCTGTCCCACTGGTTCTTCCACTGGGGACCACATCCCCCTCTCACCCCTCAGTCTGAACTTCTGCACCCTCCCAACTGGAGTGGCACCGCCAGACACCAGAACTACTGGAGCTCCACTTACAGACGCTCTAGGTTCTCCTGACACTAGGAGCTCCCCCTCAAATGGTCTACCAGTACAGCCTAGGCACCCTACCTGGTGTTCCATTAGGGAAACCTCCAGGCCCTGAGACTGGTTTTTGGGCACCTTGGGACACAAGGACCCACACCCACTCCTTCTCCACTGAGACAGGACGTGAGCCCCTACACCCCTCCACTACACTGGGACCTAGCTGGGCTACTCTGAACCTCTTCTCCCACACAGGTCTGGATGATACCTGAGCCACTTCTTTTGGGATCACTCCCCAATGCCTCTTCAGACCCTCCTACACACAACCAGATGTCTGCCTCCCATGCAAGGTCCCAGGGAGTAGAGAACTCACACTCCAAGAGGGTGGTGGGTCTGAGGGTGGCCCTGAAGAGTCTGAAGAAGAGGAATAAAATGACAGGGCAGGGATGCCAGCAGATAATGAGGATCCCATAGATAGGGAGTCCCTTGCTGGGTCCAGTGTTGGGGGCAGTGCCCCATCCCTTTCCCTGTAGGTAAAAGATAGGACATGTAGTAAAAGGGGGGTCATAGGCATAGCAAACACTTTAGGTGCCACGTCACTGCGGCAGTAACACTGCGCACACAGGCCATGCAATGGCAGAGGCCTGAGATGGGTTTGATAGACTACTTTGGTGGGTGGTGCAATCAGCGCTGCAAGCCCACCAGTAGCATTTAATTTATCAGCCCTGGGTTTATGGGATACCACTTTACAAGGGACTGACAGGTCAATTAAATAGGCCAAACAGGTGTAGACCAATCTTACCATATTTATCACAGAGAGCACACACACTTTACACTGGACAGCAGTGCTAAAGTACCCAGAGTCCTAAAACCACCAACACCAAGTCAGAAAAAAGGCTAGGAGAAAGGCAAAAAGTTTAGGGATGACCCTGCAAAAAGGGCCAAGTCCAACAGTGTGAAAAACAAAAAATAGTGTAAAAAGAATGTTGACCTTCTTTTGCTATTTATGAATAAATGATCAGCACAAAAATGCAGGCATGTTTGTTTAAAAGTGTATTATGTAGAAATTGCTGCCTTTGGTGCATTTAATTGCTTTTCCGTCTTTTCTTTTTCTGTGTGCCTTCCCTTTTTCTGATTAAGGTATTGTGGCATTAGTAAGCGATTTTGATTGCCACACGTGAAAAATGTATTCTAAAATTGTTGTGCATATCATATTCTAGCTGCATCTTTGGTTGCCATGCTGAAGAAATAGTGAGCATGTACAGGTCATATAATTTTGTATATGGGCATGTCCTAGAGCACTAACAAGATACTAGAAAAAAATTATCCCAATGGTGTGCATCTCAGCTGGTATACAAACGATAAGTGGCATAGAAGCAAGAATAATTAAAATCTACCAACATTTTGTACAGAAAATATGTTTACCGTCTGCTAATAGACATTTCCTGAATACCACTATCTTGCAGATGAGGGATTCCTGGAAACAATGGAAGCTGCCAACTAAGGTTCCCTGCAAGGTTGCATTGCATTTATCACTCTTTTGGTTGTGAGGTGGAGCCTAGAGACAGCGCGCATGCGCTTCTCTGTGAAGCGTGAAGTTATCTCGTCTGCTTTTTGGCACACCCATGCTTTCTATTGGTTATTTTGTGTGACGTTGTAAAATGCTGCCATTTCATTTGTGCATTTGTTGAATTTGTCCTTCCTTTGCGTGCTTGATCCCTCCCATCGTGACTGGCCCTTGTACATGTACTCGATCTCTCTTGCCACTTAATCGCACTATTTCTGTTGGCAGGTCTTCGGAATGCTTGTGTTTTTTACACTTTTAATAAAAAGCACTTGTTAACGAGGTACAGAATTAATCCTCATTGAGGGTAGAGGGCAAACAACAAACATCGCTGGAGTGCCATTACTGAGCAGTAATGGCCCTGCCCGCCGTAGTCTCGCTGTGTGTCCGGCAGACAGTCTGTTGTTTTAATTGCCCATTTCCTCTCCAAGGCTCTTCTACTTGGGCGGCATTCACGCCTCTTTCCCAGGGAAGGAGCTCTGGGGTAGCAGCTGCTGTGTGGCACAGCCCCGGGATGGCATAATGTTACTGGAATAGTACCTTGCATGTGCACAAGAACATGGCAATATTCCATGGCACAATGTGATGGACATGTTATCTTGCAAAATAGTAAGGGAATATCCCATTGTGCAATGTGATGGTGTGTCCTCTACAGCAAAGCGATGGGTATCATCTCTTGCACAATATTAAGGGCACATTGCATGGTGCTAGGTCACATGCACGCTCCCTAAAACACCATGATGGTCAGGTCAAGTGAAATAATAAAAAGATAATGTTACTTCTGTGGCTAACACAAGTGCTCGCTGCATATATACAGTTCACAGATTCGAGCGCAACTTCGCTCTTCATGTTTACAAAGATGATAAACTTGGTAACAATAACATCAATTACCCACAGGGGGGCGGTCCTACAAATACAGGGTGGAAATGTAATCTGACAAAATATAATGCGTTTGTTGCACCAGTCCTTATTGAACGTTAAAATAGCTGTGCATAGAAAAATTCTGCAAGATGTAAACTTGCACAGAAACTGCTCCAGACTGGAATTATGATGCAAACATACAAATAGTTGTTGTTCACATGCAGATGCACTTTTTTTTCCTTTACCTAAACTGAACTTTATTAGAAAGAAAATACTAATTTTAAGTGGAGCAAAACCTTTGCATAATCAAAGAAAAACTGGGAAACTTTGCCCACTACACTAAGGGGCATATTGACAAGGAGCCATCGCCGAGTTAACGGCACATTATCGCAGCCAAAGTTGCGATAAATTTATTGTCCCAATCACAAGCTGGTGTTAACTGTACACAGCACCAGTTTAACCGCGATAGCAGCCGCAAAAACATCGCCACAGATGACCCCCGCAACTATCGCTAATGAGATGCAGAGTAGGCGTTCCCATGCCAAAAGCCGCGACAACACCACACCACAACATTCTCAACGACCAGCCAGATCGGCGATAAGAACACAAAACAGGCAATAAGGCGCGTTAGCACCAGGAAACTAGCACCTGCACTGACCTGGTGCAAATTCTGATGGCAGCCTGCACCACAAAAGGGAGCACAGCCCACAGCCACACCTGAAGAACAACAGATGCATCTGGGCAACTGAACATGCAGCCCAGAGGGCAGAAAGGGCAACAACACCTGCCGCCACCACCCCCAGGACCCCCCCTCCCCGGCACCCCCTGACCAAAGACATGCCACATCAGCTACACCTAAACATGTACAAAAGAATCTGCATGATGTCGCTAAATCACAACTGGTGACATGCATGTGTCGTCACAAAAATGAGCATCACACATTCACTTCCGAAGCAACAAATGAACTTTATTAGAAAGAACACTGAACTGAAATGAAGACACATGGCGGCTCCCCTCGGGACAATCCATAGGTCTTAGCCTGCAAGACAAAAACCATGATGAGAAGCCGTTTCCTGCACACATCAAATGACAGAGAGAGAGTGAAGGAGAGAGAGAGAAAGAGAGGGAGAGAGAGAGAGAAGAAGAGAGGGGGAGAGAGAGAGAAGAAGAGAGGGGGAGAGAGAAGAAGAGAGGGGGAGAGAGAAGAAGATAGGGGGAGAGAGAAAGAGAAGAAGAGAGGGGGAGAGAGAGAGAGAAGAAGAGAGGGGGAGAGAGAGAGAAGAAGAGAGGGGGAGAAGAAGAGACGAGAGAGAGAGAGAGAGAGTGCCACCCCTGCGCAACTAGACCACACTGCTCACCTGCTGCCACCGGTGTGTCTCCAACCACTTGCTGGTATGTATTGCAGTCCACCAGGTCACACATCTGAGACAGACCCGTCATCTGAAACAGAGTCCAGATACATGATTGGCACAGTACACACAATTGCACAAGACAACATCGCCTGCGCACCCAGGCAGATGCACCCCAGCCCCTCCCGCTGCCCAGCGGTGCCTGCCCGCCCCTGCGCATCCAGGCAGATGCACCCCAGCCCATCCCGCCGCCCATCGGAGCATGCCTGCCCATGCACACCCAGGCCTCACTGCACACCTTCCGCCACCGGCGTGCATGAAAGAGGTCCCACCACGTGCCGCTGCAAGCCACAAGCCCGGGACCCGCGGACATGGCACTCTCCACATCATGCAGCCCCGCTCTGCAGGCCACCAGGTCTCACGTTTGGTGCGGGGTCTTGATTACTCCATGGCAGAGGACATACCAGTGCACATGGCATCAATGCAGGCTGCACACCCGCTCAGCCCAATAGGTGCCACCAACTCTGTGATCCAGGAAGCTACGCCACATGGCGGTAGGCCCGCGCTGCCCGCTGACTCTGGCCTACACTGCGGTCCAGCAGGGCACACAAAACCTGACCTGTGCGGACCGCCGGGATGGGGCATCATCGCAGGCTGCACACCCGCTAAGCACTTAAGGTGCCCCTACCTCAGTGCACCCAAAGTCACTGTCCCGTGGCGGGGTGCCTGTGCCGGCCACAAAGCTTCTGGTGCCACTAACCCTGTGCAAGCCCAGTCAGCGCCACGTGGTGGTAGGCCCGTGCCGGCCGCAAGGCCTCGGGTGCCACTTACCCTGTGCAACCCCAGTCAGCACCACGTGGTGGTGGGCCCGTGCCGTCCGCAAGGCCTCTGGTGCCACTAGCCCTGTGCGCAACAACTCATGCGCCCTTTATGATTGAGAACCGTGGAGCGTCCGTCATCCAGTCACCACCGGGGAGGGGAATGTGACGTTGTCGGCCCCTTATGTTGGCGGAGTCACATGGCCTGTAACACCTGTGCCGGATGGGTGTGGTGTGTGTGCAAACCTGCCCTCAGGGAGTGACTGTGACATGCTGACAACTAGACCAGTGACCTGCACACCACCGGCGAGTACGCCTGCGACGGGTAGCAATGAGGGCCCCCCTTGGAGCGTAAGTGGTGTGGTCTGGCCTGCCGTAGGCCAGACCAGCGCAGGGATTGCAACAATGACTTGCGGGCTCTGGGCATGGTTCAGTCCATGTCCGGACAAGGAAGTGACAGATGTGTGTGTCCCTGTTGTAGTGTACACGGCACCCAGAACACAATAGGCAGTGTAGCACCCTCTGACTGGCATCCCACCGGATGAGCATCATTGACGCAAGGGAAATCACTGTCCCTACATTCATCCGCACATTCATACATGGTTGATGAAAGACATGACACAGCAGTGCGTTACTGGATGTTTATTGCACATCCAGTGCAGTTTTGCAGTTGAAGTGGTATAGGGCAATGCCATGCACACTACACAATTTGGGCACGTGGAGGGCCAGCAAGAGTCCATCCGGGCATGACAATTACTGCGTGATAGGAAGGGTACAGTCCGCAGTCTGGTCGCCATTTCATTGGTCAGGATATGGCAGTCCATGTCGCTGTCCAAGGTGAGTGCATCGGAGTGTATCGGGGGTCAGTGCACGGTCATGGGGCCATGTGCGGCAGGAACAGGCCAGGTGGCGGAAATGAATGGTAGTGCCTCCTTCTGAACACAAACCCATCCACGTCCTTGTCCCTGGATGTGTACTCTGCTCCACCTGTGGGTGTTGCAGTACCGGCTGAGGCACTGTGTGCCACTGACACATCAGGGGCGGGAGGAGGATTGTCGGCCGCACTGTGTGGCAGTGATACATCAGGTGCCGTAGTGGATACGCCTGCCGCACTGTGGGGCACTGGCACACCGGGGGGAGAGATGTGGATGGTGTTGGGGCAGCAGCATTCATCAGTGCCATGCCTTGTGGCAGCATTGCCATGATGAGGATCTGCAGGGCATGGTAGATCCCAGCTACATTTCACTGATGTGCAGCAGTGGCTGCCATCCTGTCCGCCTCCATCCGCACTATTTATTTATTTATAAAGTTTTATATAGCGTGAACTTGACCCAAGAGGGTATCAGAGCGCTTTACATTTAGGATCATTGCGTTAAAAGTAACATCAGTTACAAGAGCATTGTAAGGTACAGTACACAAAAACAATGTTGAGAGAATTTGTAGGAGGGAGGGGAGGAAGGAATCATAGCGGGGAGATGAGGAGGAACTGTGCCCAATGTCCAGCTGGGTAGGTGACGGTCGCGGGTGAAACCAGGGCCAATCTCCTCAATAGCTGTCTAGCAGCTCCACCGGGCATCAGCCATGTTGCTCAGGTCTCAGAGTTCAGGAAAACCACTTTTGAGTTCATTTGATTTGAGAAGTTTATATAGCGCTGGCTAGACCCGGAGGTATCAGAGCGCTTTACCAGAGGATCGTTGCATTACAAGGAACATCTAAAAAGTTTTATATAGCGCTGGCTAGACCCGGAGGTATCAGAGCACTTTACTAGAGGAACATTACAAGGAACAACTAAAAGGTTTTATATAGCGCTGGCTAGACCCGGAGGTATAAGAGCGCTTTACCAGAGGAACATTGCGTTACAAGTTACATCAGTTACAATAGCGTAGTAAGGTAAAGTAAACAAAAAACAAAGTTGAGAGAATTTGTAGGAAAGGAGGGGAGGAAGGAACAACAGTAGGGAGACGAGGAAGAACTGGACCCAATGTCCGGCTGGGTAGGTGACGGTCGAGGGGGAAACAAGGGCCAATCTCCTAAATAGCTGTCTGGCAGCTCCACCGGGCATCAGCCATGTTGCTCAGGTCTCAGCATTCAGGAAAAACAGTTTTGAATAGATGCATAGGCTACAGTAGCATAGTCAAGTAGTGGAAGAGCCTGTCCCCACTAGAGGATGGAGGTAAAGGAAAAAGGGGGGGAGTAAAAAACAAACCAGAGAAGGAGCTGGGGCTGCCATTTAGGCCAGATGGGGGATGTGTTCGAGTTCTGGTCAAAGTCTGTTTTTTTCTCAGAGGAGTAGCACAACGTGGTAGGGAACACAGCGGCTGCCATCTTGGGGTCAGGCAAGGGATTCTGACCTTGGAGTTAGAAACAGCCGGTACCCTTTTTAGACTTTCGCTCTAGGGGGGTGTTTGTTGTGCAATGGAGCAGCTTGAGGCCGGAGTCAGTGTCCGCTTGCCTCCAGAGGAGTAGCGTATTTCTGCGTTGTAGCTGCCATGGGGAGAGACGGATGCCATAATAGGGTCAGGCAGGGGACCTCTAGTATCCCCCTTGGATTGCTTGTGACACTAACAAGGACTTCCCTTGAGGCCTGAAGTGTTGCTGCTATTTCAAACAAATAGGCTGAGAATGAAAGGATTGTCTCCCCATGTCCCCACTGCTGTGTTTATCCCAGCTGGTAGTAGGACAGATCCTGGGACCACTCTGGAGCTGCTGCTGTCTCTTCAGGGTAGTTAGGGGAAGACCTCTATGATGTGGCCTCATGAGAAAGAGATAGCCGCCATTTTAGGGTCAGGCAAGGCTCCTCCGGATCGCCTCCCCACACAGTTTATTTTAAAGTCAGGGGAACCCCCTCACCTCCGATCCATTCCTCTGTGAGCACTCAATTCCTGTTGGCCCCCTCCACGTAGAAGGACATCAGCTGTTACACACGCGCTGAGCTGCTACTGTGGTACGTGTCTCAGCGCTCTTCTCCGACAGCCTGGCTTTGATCTTTTTCACCACTGTCTGAAGATCGGGCTGCTTCTATGCAGTTGAAGCGCTTTGGGCAGCAATCATACAGCATGGGAATTCTCAGCAGCGGGGTATTGTGTGATGTTTTGAATAAAGTATTTATCCGAGATAAGCCGCCATTTGCATTTTGGTAAAGCGCAAGATTGTGCTGGATGCAGTCAGATGGTCAGACTGCGGGGGTCGTCTAGACGTATATAATGAAGGCTGTGGGCAGTAATTGGTCCTGCTTCGTGCCGCAATGACACCTAGCACGCACCCTGCAGTAGGAGGTAGGTAAGCAAGTGAATCATGTCAACGCCATCATTCCGCCGCGATCATAGCAGAATGCGGCCGCCATCTTAATTTGCGCTCCGATCTCCGTCCGATCTCCATGTTCTTCATGAGCCTCCGCATGTGTGCCAGCTCACGGCTGGTATCCCTGGAGCCCCTCTGAGCGGACAGGTGTTCTTCTCTCCGCGTCATGACTCCAGCGATGTCAGTCAGGGCTCGGAGACCATGGAGCGGGCCTAGACTCCCAAGGATGGCATCCATTTTGGTAGCCATGAGGTCGAACCCCACCCGCACCTGCTCAGCCGTCTACATCTGGCCCTCCAGCACACAGCGTTGGAAGGCCGTGTGTTGCTCTTGGAGGTCTTGGGAGACTGCCGGGGCTGTGGGTGCCTCCTGCAGGGTGGTTTGGGTGGTGAGTGGGGCATCCTCGATGCAGCTGGGCTGCCCTGATCCTGGAGGTGAGACGCAGATGATGTCAATGATGTCTAGGAGGGCTTGTGCGTCGATGCTGAGGTAGTCCTCATCGTCATCAGTGAAGAGTGGCTGGGACTGCTCTGCAGGAGGTGTTGACGGTGGCCCTGCAATCAGAAGGGGAGATGGTGTATTACAATGTGTCCACATGTATGTAGCCGCATGGTACATGTTGGCATTCAGACAGCATGGCATTGGACATTATGACAGTCTGCAGATCTGGGCGATGACCCAGAGTCATTGAGGGTGTGCACTGTGCTCTGCTTGATTGTCCATGTGTGCCATTGTGGCCATCTCCAACTGTCCCCCCAGTACCTGGTGGTCACTTACCCTGTTGAGGTTGTGTTGTGTCCTGTTGAGCAGTGTCCGATCTCCCGACTCCGGCCACAGTATCCACACTGATGACTGTCGACACCAGCTCCTCCATGTCATCCAGCATGAGCTGTGGCGCTGGGCCCCCACCTCCAGTCTGCATTGTTGCCTTCTGGTTGGCTGCGAGTTTCTCCTTGGTCTTTCGCTTGATGTCATTCCATCACCTCTTGACCTGGTCCATTGTCCTCTTGTGCTCTCCGACGGCATTCACCTTGTCAACGATGTCCCGCCATATTCCATTTTTGGTACCCAATGACACGTTGTAGGTGATGAACAGTTGTTGATGGTGTTCCATCACCTCCGTGACTATGATCCTGTTCGCCTGCAGACTGAACTTCATCTTCCTCTTCTTCTTGTCCTTCCCTGTCTCCGAGGTCCCGGGCTGGTCGTCCGGGGTGCTTGTGGGGTTGCGCTCATCCTCTGCGCCTGCTCCGGCTGACTCCATGTTGCTTGGGTGTTGGTCAGTTTGTGTTTGGGTGTTTTTTCTACTTTTATGGTGATTTTTCCCGCCTGCCAGGTGTGTTACAGGCCTGGCACTGCCTGTCACTGATTTCCTCATCGCGCTTTGGCCCATCGCGTCTTTTTTTGTGTTGTGGTTTGTGTTTTTGTCTCCATCGAGGTGGTTGTATCGCGAACATTTTCTGCGGTGTCGGCAGACTATCGCATGGTACCACCTTGTTGTGAATTCCACGTTGACATGGGGTTATTTTCCCGCAATAGGCTGCGATGTGTAAAGTTGCGTTAACATTTTTTGGTGTTGTTTATCACACGTTCTTGTGAATATACCCCTAAATGTATGAAATGTGCAAGTGAAAACAACATTTGCACAGCTCTGATGGTGGCCAGTTTATATGCACAGTCGGACAGTGTCTTACACTGCATGTGGAATTACAATGTGCTGATCTCTGATCGTGTGACTTGGACGCAATGGGTTTTGCAGTCACGTAATCTGCTGACAGAGATCTTAATCATCTCACCATAGGCGGAAATGTAATTTAATACTGCAGCATCATGGCCTGCTCATGTCGGCTTTATTAGCTGAAGAGGTGCAGACCTGTGGCTAAAGCTGTTTATGAGTATTTGAGCCTGGGTAAATAAGGGTTTGGAGTTTTTATTTACACACATCACAGTCGGCTGACATAAGCGGTATTTCGAAAAAGTGATCCCTTACAGTTCCGCATAATCTCACGCTGAGGATGTGTAGACCTGTGGCTGAAAATGCTTATGCAAAGTTAGTGACAGGATGAGAACCTGTATATAACTGCACACTATACGCAAAGTGTCTAAACCGACACTATATATCCTACGATTTTCTTACTTATAGGTAAGGTACTCATGGCGCTTTTGCTCCATAGTCCGATTCCTCCATTTTTTCACCTACGACTTCTAATGCTCACTCATCTTCCTTTTTTCGTTTTCCGTTCTACAGAACTTTATGATCCTCCCTACATCGAGGTAAGAGATAGCAGCCTTTAGCACTTTTAGCATCACATTCGGCATATTTCATGCATATCTTGTACGGCGACATACAGTTTATTATAACCCTACATTTTCTTTTTTTCACTCAGGCAGATAGCAGTTTACATACCCTCAGGTAAGCGTGGGATCTTACCCTTTAACACACCAAACTTCCTTTTAACTAACACTGCACAACGCTCATTTCATGCCTGTTTCTCTGTTTCTCTCAGAGTGTACCTCATAGAACAATCACACAGGTAACATAAAACATCTTTTTTTCGCATTAAAAAAACATGAGATTGAGCCTTCTATTACATATTTATTCGTACGTGTTCGTTCCTGTTTCAGATTGGCCCCTGACGAAGGAACCGGCTGGTTCCGAAATGCATTGGGCGTTTGTATACATGTTGTTACAAATCTGTTAATGTCATATATTATTGTTCGCATGTTCATGAAAGTATAATGGACATCAATCACTGTGAATTTACAATGTGTTAATCTTTATTGACAAGCTTTATTGTAATATTGTTGTATTGAACACATTGGCACGTACATGCAAAAAAAGTCAGTTGTAACTTTGAGAAATAAAAGTACAACTTGTCTAAAGGATATATAGTGTCGGTTTAGACACTTTGTGTATAGTGCGCAGTTATATACAGGTTCTCATCCTGTCACTAACTTTGTTTCTGCTTGGTAGAAGGGGACAAACTTCTACACAACTGTTGCACCACGGTTCAAATTGTTAGTCCAAAAAGAAAAAACAGATTATTATAGGAGTGCTCCCCTTTCTTATAACTTTCCTGAAAATGCTTATGCGGCATTCTGAGTGGATGACGCCCAAGTTGATACAGGTTGTAGAATAGTTTTTATTTACACACATCACAGTGAGGTGCCGTGAACAGTGTTCCCAAAAGTGATGCCTCACAATTCTGCACCATTTCACACTGAGGATGTGCAAACCTATGGCTGATCTGCTTATGCAACATTTTGAATGGATGACGCATGCCTTAATACAAGTCGTATAGTTTACATTTACACACATCAGCGTGGGTTGCCATGAGTAGTGCTCCCAAAAGTGATTCCTCACAGTTCTGCATAATTTCACAATGAGGTTCTGGTGGGAGAAGGGGACTACATTCCAAACAAGCATTTGCAACGTACTTTGAAAACCTGGAAGAAGTGCGTAAACACGCAACTTGTACCTATAGTCCTTGCTTACGAGAAGCAAGTCTGGCAGTAAAAGAGGAGCAGTTACTGCCAGCCTTGCTTCTCGTAAGCAAGTTCTATAAGTACAAAGTGCATGTTTACGCACTGCTTGCAGGTTTTCAAAACACATAAATAAAAGGCATTGTCATTTACAATGCCAATAGCTCAAATGCGAGACCTATTGCATTGCAAAATGCTTGTTTTTATTTGTCGATAGTGATTTGGGAATGTGGGGTAATGGCTGAATCACTCACCTTTGAACTTTTATATATATTGTCCTGATCTCAGCTCCTGTACTTGGCTTAACCTCGTGTGATTCTTGGCATATCATTTTACATTTCTCCACCTCAAAGGTCAATGGATTTAATATTAGTGTATTTAGACAACAACAGTCAGATGTGTTGCCTTCTTCTGTTCATTGACACTGTTTCTAGTCACTAAGGTAAAATCTGTGGTAAGCAGAAGTTTTTTCTGGTGGGCATAAATCTATTTGCTACTGCAGATTTCTCCCTCACAAGGCAGAGAAATCTGCAAAAGTAAATCCCACTCAAGGGGCGTGAAGTGGGTGTTCCAAGGCGTGATTTGCCTTTGATGGTTGGAAACGCCCACAAAGATGTACTTTTTGGCGTCTTTCTATCCTGGAAATAGTCAGACATTTACACCCCAGCCAGGAAGAGAAGAAAGATGCGTCGCCCCCAAACTTCCTGGAGGTGGATAGGAAGATGTTCCTCCCTGGGGAAAAATGTTTTCCCTGGTAACACATTTTTATTTTTTTTGAAAGTGCATTTACACAGGAGGCGCCTAATCCTATCATGGGGGCTTCTCCTGTGGAGAATGCCATACAGGGGAATAGGTACACCTGGACATGTGTAGCTTTTAGAGAGTATTTCTTGGAATGTTTTAAAATCCCCCTAAAAATATAAAAGTACATCCAAGGACAGCCCTAAATCTTTAGCCAAACTTATAGTTTTTCTTTGTGAATGGAGCTTAAAGTTTCCACTAAACTTCATGTGACTTCTTGGTTCATGTAATCTGGACTCCATGAGAGTCCACATCTCATAGTGTTATATTGTCAAGAGGTTTCTCCTACAATTTAATTGTTCTCTCTACAGTGGTCCTGATGCAGTATTCTACTAGAATATTGTATATCAATAAAATCGTCCCAACATAGTATTTCAATAATATTGATTACAATAATTTTGCGAAAGTATATATAGGTAAGTATAGATTTACTATTATTAACTTCATGTATACACATCTTGTTGATATTTATCTTCAGGGCACAAAGATGTGCAGCTAAAATATTAAATTCAACTACCTATGTATTCTTACCTTCACAACATTGTGGTAGTCATTAGTCTGGGAACGATATCTTGCTCATGTTGAACCTTTTGCATTTGTACATTCAATATTCTGGCACACTATGCAGTATTCTGTCAGAATACTGTATATTAAATATTGTGGGATATATTTTCAAGATAATCAGATGTGCAGCTAAGAAAAGTAAATCTAAAAATCTAAACTATCTATGTGTCGTTACCTTCATGATATTGTGGTAGTCCAGTTTCTTACTACAATATGTTTTTGAATGGCAATATATTTGCACACAACATATCCCTCTTGTAGCGAGGTCTGTGGTGTTGAAAATGCATAAAGAAGAGCCTCGAGAAATTGTGAAAAATACAGTATGTGGAAAAAACATATATGTACTACTGTTCTGTAATGTGCTCTTCACAGCATGCTATGGGATACTCCGATCTTGCAAAACAGCCTTAGAACAGACATCACATAGCTTTTCTGTAATGCAAAGTAATTACCCATGCTTCACTCATCCCCCTGATTCCTGTAATTACCCCTTATCATATACACTTATCAGCTATGGACAAGATGCTTAGCCATTTAAAAGGGCGCACAGCATAATGTAGTAATTGATGTTCAGAAACATCAGCTGCATCACAAACCACTGCAGAATCCCTTTGTAGTTATTAGAAGCTTTTCTCCTCCCCTTGCCATTTCTCTCCAACTAGTCTCAACTGAACAGCACATAATGAAACGTAAGAAGTTCACAAAGGGCAGTTGGACACAAAACAAGAATTGGCAAAGCCAATCAGTTTGGCCTTTCACATGGCTACAGTAACTCAAGTATTGATTAGGTGTCCTTTTCGAGTCAGAAGAAACAGTTTGAAGTCTTTAACAAGACTTTAGAACTTCAGAACTTTCCTAGATGTTCCGGTCAAGTCAGAAGCAACTACTTAACACGAGTGTCATAAAACTGTAAAAACTCACATTGTTACTAAATTTCCCTCATGAAGAAGATGTAACTGCTTCATAAATCCTCCACAAACATAAAGGAGTGGGGATTCAACATCAATATTGCATGTCCCCTTTTGCTATTCTAATAAAGTGTGTTTTATATCTTATGTAAAATAGGTAAATATGGCAATGCTTGTGTATGCTGATAAATCAATATCACAAGTTTCAAAAAATGTCTTGATTAATCTGGAAAACTTGTAATAACAACCTAGTATACATAGGCATTATCAATCACTGGTTAAGTACAGTGGCTTCCACCGAAAAGCTGGAAAAGACTTTTTTAGAGTGCCACTATATATATAGATATATATATATATATATATATATATATATATGTGTGTGTGTGTGTGTGTTTGCGTGTGTGTGGCGGAGTGCAGTGCGAACTGCCATTCCTGCTGATCTTCTTGTCGCTCGGATCGAAATCCTACCCGAGCGGCAGCTCACGCATGCCAACTTACCATTCGCGAGCGGGAAATAAACGTTGCTGCACTACGCAGAGCGGAGTTTTCTGCACTCCGCAAGCTCCACGGAGTGCCGAGTGCAGAAAACTTCGCAAACTCTGCGAACTGAGCTGAGTTCACTGCCCAGGCCTAATATATATCTATATTCATAACAGTCATGTGATCAAGGCCGCTTGAATGGCCGAAACTTGTTATTTTCAGAAGACTAAGATAAATAAATATTATTTGCACTCGTCATTGTTGCGCAAAGCAGTACGAGGTGTCACGAGGTTAAGATATATAAATATATATATATATATCTATATATATATATATATATATATATATTTACTGATAAAAACAAAGGTTACAGGGAGCCGCTTTGGATGCATTTAAAACCGGTATGGTGCTCGCCGATCAATGAAAGACTAATTGTGGAGCAATCAGCGCCCTTTCAAGTGATAACACGCCGCTCGAAGCCGAGACTTGAGGTAAGAGACGGCGTTGTAACCCTTGATGTCTGTTGCGAACTATAATTGCTAAACACCCTCAGTGAATATTAGGGAATTATCGGCTATGAAGTGGGATTGAAGCACGAAGTCAGTGTGTGATTGCAAGCAATATTTTTTCAATGGAAAAGGCTTCATAAAATCTTAACACTACCAAATCTTTGTTGCGAAATCTCAACAGCGATCCCCGGCTTAAGAATAAAATTAAGACGGGTTAAATTTAAATGTCACACGTGTGATCACGGTCCACATAAAACGCAAAATGGAAAAACGAGAGGCTAAAAGACAGGAACAGCTAACGACCATGTTTGAAAAAGGAAATTTACAGAAAGAATCACAAAAAACAAATACATCGGAAAAAATGTATACCAAGAGCAAAATACGCCTATGGGAAAGGTTAAGCAAAAAAGAAATCAATAAATCTTGGGAATTGATAACTCTTCAGAAATACTTGGAAGTGAGAAGAGTCCCTACAGGACTAAGAATCATGCTAATGCCTAACCACCAAGACTCGACAAATGACCTTTTACAAGAGTGGGGAGAACACACTTTAAATTCGTCACTTGGATTAATCAAAATACTAGTGAAACACATTGAAATTGCCTTAAATAAAATCAAGCAACAACTACAAGAAACAGAAAAAGAGTTGGAAAATCTGTAACTCAATGCAGAAATGCAAACATTTAAAGATGACTTAGAATGTCAAATCAATAAACATGAAGATGTGGTTCGTCAGAGAAAACACAATAAATTTGTGCGAGACACAAATGACTACGCTGAAGGAAGAATATTTACCTTTGCACGAAAACTTGACCCATTCAAACAGGGAATGGGCGGCACCTTTGCAGGAACATCCAGCAGCTTTTCCTCCCTGGCCTCCACGGAATTGAGTACGGAAGAATTAGAAATAACAACAGATGGTGCAAGGTCAACTTTTTTTAGGGGACATGCGCCTTGTCCTTCAACAACGCCAATGGGAACAAAAACAAATGGCGCAAAGACAAACAAGAGGAAGGGGAAGAGGGAAAACCTGGTACCAAAGAAAACGCAACAAAGGGGAAGAAGAACCAAGCACCTCGAGCGAAAGGATTGGTACGAAGACCCAAAGTATGAGGCAGAGGAAGGAGCAATAAATAACGAACTTCAAGTAGTCAACCTCTCAAAGCGGGAATTATCGGGACCTGAAATCTCGCCCTTAAAAAGAGGAATACATTTCTGTCCAGTACAAGAAATGGACCTAGCGCAAACAAGAGTAGATCTCTACTTATACATACGAAAAATAAAACTGGCAAAATATTTTTGGGAGAATCCGAAAAAATACAAGACCACCCGTATGATGGAAACCTTCACATCTACTTTATTGGCAAAGGAATCCAAAGATTATCTAACACTATTAAATCTAAATGCAGAGGAAGGGGAAGAGATACCCCTGGAAACAGCGATTCCCCAATTAGGGGCAGGTCTGAGTAAAAAACGATCAAAATCCAAGTTCTACCCCCAGCTACCCCCTGGAAACAAAATTGACATCTTTCAAGAGGCCATTATTCATGATCTTTACAAAATCAATAAACCCCAATACAAAGACAACTTAACAAACCCGGAAAGGGAGGCCTTGGAAAAATTGGCCAATGACAATGAAATAGAAATTAAAATGGCAACCAAAGGGGGCAATGTTGTAATATGGGATCGAACTTTATATATCTCAGAGGCATTGCGGCAATTACAAAATGACATGTATTATGAAAAATTACATACAGATCCCACAATGACTTTCAAGTTGGAAATTGAGAAAAATTTGAATTTGTGGACCTCCAGAAACCTGATAGACGAAGAAGAGCGGAAGTATTTATCAGTGGACTTTCCAAAACTGGCGACCATGTATTTTCTCCCGAAAATACATAAAAATCCGAAAGAACCTTTAGGAAGACCTATTTTATCTGCTGAAGGCTCATTATTTGAACTAATGGCCAACTATATTGATTATTTTCTCATCCCACATGTAGCGGAATTACAGTCATATATCAGAGACACAACTGACCTCCTAAAATCTTTACAAGGTGTGGTTTGGCAAAGGAATTTTTATCTAATAACAATGGACGTAATTGCTCTGTATACTAACATTGATAATGATTTGGGCTTGAAAGCAATTTGTTACTTTCTGCAGGAGAGAAACATTCATTATAAAGAACGCAATGAAATGTTATTGGACATGATCTCCTCATGCCTCACTTGCAATATTTTTTTATTTGGAGATGATCTCTATCGGCAAAAGAATGGGGCGGCTATGGGCTTTTCATTTAGCCCGAGCTACGCCTGCTTGGTAATGGGTTGGTGGGAGCGGGAGGTGGCCTGGAACAAGAAACATGAACAATACACTAAGAAAATAATTAAATGGACACGTTTCATAGATGACTTGTTAGTCATCTGGAATGGAAATGAGGAGGAATTCCAGGATTATTTTGAGATTCTGAACAACAGCGTAACAAACTTGAAGTTTACATATGAAATAAACAAGGAAAAGGTTACTTTCCTGGACGCTGAAATATTTGTGAAACAAAATTGCCTGGAGTCCACCTTATATCGAAAAAGCACAGCAACGAATGCCACCCTTGAAGCAACGAGTTTTCACCAACCCTCACTGATATCAAGCATACCTTATGGAGAATTTCTCCGCCTTCGAAGGATATGCAGTGAGGATGAGGAATGGACAAAACAGAGCGCAGGAACAATAAAAGGTTCATAAAGAGGAAGTATAAAAAACATACGGTAAAGCATTGTTGGAATAAAGCCAACCAAAAATCTTGGGAGGAATGTTTAATACTATCAAAAAAAGAACAAGAACCCATTGAAGAACCAATAAGATTGATATTGGATTATACCCAGGAATCAAAGGAAATTGTGGGTATCATCAAAAAGAATTGGAAAATATTACAATTGGACGGCACCATGGGAAAAGTAATGGGATCTAAACCAATAATAATGTACAGGAGAGCTAAAAATTTAAAAGATCGACTGGTGCACAGTCACTTCAAATCAGGTAAAGCGAAAGAGACCTGGCTAAGAAAAAAAGGGTTTATCAAATGCCAAAATTGCAAGGTGTGTCAAATCGCAAAGCCAACAAGCGAAATAACAATGGTGAACAATAAAGTTTGGAAAATCAAACAATTGATATCATGCAAAAGTCAATACGCAATCTATATAATAGAATGCCCATGTAAACTAAAATACGTGGGAAGCACCATATGTGATCTGAAGAAAAGAATCTTGGAACACACACGGGCCACAAAGAATAAGGATAAAAATAACGCAGTGGCCAAACACATGGAAACCCACCATAATAGCAATTGGAAGTCTCTGAGTTTTTATGGAATATAAACCATACCTATCAGTGTAGGAGGAGGAAATCGGGAGAAATTACTGTGACAGAAAGAATCACGGCATATTATAAACTTTAGGAGCATGACACCGTTTGGCTTGAACCAGTCGGAAGAACTGTATATACATCTCTAACGAGGAAAGATGATCATGTGGAACTACTAAGATGGATCACAAGTGATACATTTTGGACCCTTTGGTTCAAAGGATTGAACTCATGTCGTTTGTCTCTTAACCATGAACATTGAAAAACTCATGAATGCAACCGACACAAATTAAGTGTGCATGGCCAATTAGGGCCCTTAAAACTTTGAAACAAGCGGGACTGCCCACTAGAGGGCTTGATTTGAATTATGAATTAAGAATGGTAATATGAGACATCATCATGAGAGCAAAAATAAATATATTGAGCTTTGTTTATAAAGCGGCATACAACAATAAACACAAAGAGTGCAATATCGCTAATGTTTAAAATCGTCATTATTAGACGTGGTTATTGGTTTAATTTATTTGAAGCCTGCTCATGATTAATGTTTAAATGCAACAAAGGGGACTACATCTCCCAGAAGTCTGGGTTTGAAAACCCCGTGACTAACAGGAAGTGAAGTCATGACATTTCCTGGTATCACACCTGTTTAAATTGTAATGTTTTTTTCAATGGCAACAACCGTGATCAATTTAACAGAAGTTAATGAAACGCGTTGGTTGGTTTGCGTTTGATTTGTGGACCGAAATGAATTGGAAATAAATGGAGTATTGATTTACAAATTGACCGCTGGAGTGCGACCCTATCTTTTCTTCTTTCCTGGAGAAAATTGTGTTTGATATATATATATATATATGTATATATATATATGTGTGTGTGTGTGTGCGTGTGTGTGTGTGTGGCGGAGTGCAGTGCGAACTGCCATTCCTGCTGATCTTCTTGCCGCTCGGATCGAAATCCTACCCGAGCGGCAGCTCGCGCACGCCAACTTACCATTCGCGAGCGGGAAAAAAACTCCGCTGCACTACGCGGAGCGGAGTTTTCTGCACTCCGCAAGCTCCACGGAGTGCAGAAAGCTCCGCAAACTCTGCGAACTGAGCTGAGTTCACTGCCCAGGCCTAATATATATATATTCATAACAGTCATGTGATCAAGGCCGCTTGAACGGCCGAAACGCGTTATGGCAGAAGACTAAGATAAATAAATATTATTTGCACTCGTCATTGTTGCGCAAAGCTGTACGAGGTGTCACGAGGTTAAGATATATAAATATATATATATATATATATATATATATTTACTGTAAAAACAAAGGTTACAGGGAGCCGCTTTGGATGCATTTAAGTTAGTCTCAGATTTCACTCATACAAAAACAGTGAAATTCAGCAGTTATAGTTAGCTGAGCTAACTATAACTTGCGCTCCCGCAATGCACTGCTTATGACCACACATATTACATCAGTTTGTGAAAAGCCCGGGGTAGGTGGTGGTCCCTGGAGCTGCGGAGGGGTCTGTATGCTCCTGCACTCTTAAAAAAAGCCCTAGGGAGATGGCCGTCCCCAGGGCTGAGGGAGTCGTGACCCCCCGAACTGATAAAAGTTATAGCTCCAGGGACGTGGCAGCCCCCGGGGCTAGGAGAGAGGTCCAAGAGACCCCGTCCATTAATTAAAGAAACAAGCACTGGGAAGGTGGTGGTGCCGCGGCGCAGGGGTGCCATGCGGGCACCCTCAGCATAAATGAATACAAAAAAAGGGGAGGTGGTGGTTTCTGGGGTTTAATTTACACCTAGCACGGGGGCCCAATATGCCCCCTCCTTTATTTTTACAATACCCCCCGAATTTATCCCACCTCACAGCTTTCGAATAAAGCGTCTTTTTTTCTTATGCCACGGATTTGCAGATCCACCTTCGAGTCTGCAGCAAAATTCTTTAAAAAAAACAGGGGGGTGGTGGGTTGGCGGCGGTTGCCGCTCTCGCCGCTCGGCCGGGCGGCGTTGTTCAAAATGATGTCGCTGCCACGCTTTTTGTACGCCCTACAGAACACTATGGACGTAGTGCCGGCCCGCTATTTTCGGGAGGTGGAGTGTCTTCAGCGTCGATTGTTCTGGGATGGGCAGCCGCGGATCGCTCTTGCCAAACTAACCCTACCGTGGTATGATGGGGGGGTCGCTCTTCCTGATATTAAACGATACTATTGGGCCTCCCAGTTGGCTGCGGTCAATCACGGGATGTATGGGCCTGCTTTGAACCCGGCTTTTGAGATGGACAAATTGTTATTACCAAGCGGGGACTATAATCGAGCACTCTACTCGGGGTCCCTTGATGCGCGATTGACAGGCCCGACAAGGGTCGCGGTGCAGGTGTGGCATGCAGCCAATGCGGCGATGGGGTGGAGGGATCGCTTGACTATTAGTTGGTGGTAAATACCGACTCCAAACAACACCCACACACTCCCCCTACATCTCATTTCTGTATTCGGAATTTACCGAATCGGTAAAATTACCGATTCGGTAATTTTACCGATTCGGTAAATTACCGAATACAGAAATGAGCCCCCTACATGTCACAAGCCTAAATACCGGTCGGTAACGGTAAAATTACCGAAAATCGGCCGTTACTGACCGGTATTCGGCTACGTACATGAGGCCCTAAGCCATGTATTCACTAAGATACACTTAGTCAGTTATACAATCAATTTTTCAAAAACAAATCATCCATTTAGACACTTATATACCCATTTATTCTTCCATCGACCTTGAGATATACATATATAAAACATATTTAATTTTCAGAAAAACACACATTCACTGGATGATGTCATCAGTGATGTCATCAGTGATGTCATTTGAGATGTCATCAGTGATGTCATGAGTGATGTCACTGACCATGTCATGAGTGATATTATATGTGACGTCATCAGCAGTGCATTGCGGGTGAGCGAGTTATAGTTCGCTGAACTAACTATAACGGGGGAATTTCAATGGTTTTGTACGAGTGAAAAGTCCAGCTAAATATAACACCCCTGAAACCTATAGTTTTTTCTGTGAATTTCAAAGGTTTTTTAAATGCTAATTTCTAACTATGCCTACAGAGATAGGACATGTGGAGAAAGAAGAAAAACGCACAGAAAGAAAAAAAAGAAATGCAGAAAGAAGCAACAGAAGTCCTCAAAGACGAAGAAAAGTGCAGGAAGAAGGATAACGTGCAGAAAGAACAAACAGAAGAGCAGAAAGAAGCCTTGTTGCAAAATCATCCTGTACCCTCAACTTTTTCAGGTGGATACTGGTGGTAACTGAGTCTGACTAACCAGTCCTAGAGCCAGTGCTATGTTAAAATACACTCAGAATACAGTGAAAACACCTACATACACTAGGGAACACTATGCGTTGGGGTCCCCCTGTGATTAGCATGACATCCTCTGTAAGCCCCTAGTATATAATAGGGCAGGGGGATTAAAACTACCTCTTAAAACGCGCCACAGGATGTGTTTGCACACGTCACCTCAGGCCCCGTCCCCTCTCTTCCCCACTGTGTAAACACGCCCTGTGGCCGTTTTAAGTTGGGAGATTAAGTCCCCTTGAATCCTGAGGGTCCCTAGGGTCCAACTAGACCACTAGGTACCTCCAGTAAGCGCCACAGAGCTGCGTTGCAGAGAGATGTAAATAGGGGCACGGCCTAGACCACCTCTCTGCAAAGCAGCGCAGTGGCGCTTACTGGAAGCACCTGGTGGACTAGTTGGCCCTCAGGGTCCCTCAGGATTGAAGGTGATTTATTTCCCCAACTTAAAACGTGCCACAGGGCGCGTTTGCACAGGTTAACTCAGGCCCCGTCCCCTCCCTTCACCACTGTGTAAACATGCCCTGTGGCCATTTTTAGTTGGGAGATTAAGTTCATTTGAATCCTGAGGGTCCCTAGGGTCCAACTAGCCCACTAGGTACCTCCAGTAAGCGCCACAGAGCTGCGTTGCAGAGATTTGTAAAAAGTGTCACGGCCTGGACCACCTCTCTGCAACGCAGCGCAGTGGCGCTTACTGGAAGCACCTGGTGGGCTAGTTAGCCCCCAGGGGCCCTCAATATTGAAGGGGAATTATTTCCCCAACTTAAAACGCGCCATAGGGCATGTTTGCACACGTCACCTCAGGCCCCGTCCTCTCCCTTCCCCACTGTATAAACACGCCCTGTGGCCATTTTAAGCTGGGAGATTAAGTCCCCTTGAATCCTAAGGGTCCCTAGGGTCAAACTAGCCCACTAGGTAACTCCAGTAAGCGCCACAGAGCTGCGTTGCAGAGAGGTGTAAAAAGGGGCGTGGCCTCAGAACACCTGTCTGCAACACAGCTCCCTGGCGCATACTGGAGATACCTGTTGGGATAGGTGGTCCTCAGGGACCCTCAGTATTGAAGGGGAATCAATTCCCCAACTTACAACTCGCCAGGGGGCACGTTTGCAGAGTGCTGCAAGGCGGGGGTGTGGCCTCCGGCGCGATGCCGGTCTTTTATTATTTTATTCTTTTAAGAAGGGCGGCTGTGTGGCCCCCCTTCTTTTTCTAATTTATTGGCCCTGGGGACCCCATCCCCAGGGCCTGCCCCCTAATGTATTTTTTTAATTAAAAATAATTTGGAAGGGGGCCGCGTGGACCCCCTCCGAGGCCTTAATCGGCCCCGGGAACCCCAAACTCCGGGGTATGGCCTTTTTAAAAAAAAAAATCTTTAGGAGGGGGCTGCGTTGCCCTATCTCAGGCCACTTATTGCCCCGGGGACCCCATCCCCCTGGGCTGGCCTTTGTTTTTTATTATTTTTTTAAAATATATTTATAGAAACACCTAGGACATGCAGGACAAACCGTACGTACCTATCACCATGACGATTTGCATGATATTCATTAAAAGGCGACTATGCATACAATGAATCCATGTGGAATGTATTTACACCGCTAGGGAAGCTCTGACGTGTCTGACGCCCTACCGTGCCTAATCCCGGCGCCCCCGCCGGTGGGTACTCTCCAAGTAGACACCCTTGTCGTTTATTTATACAAACATGGGTAGCTATTGACAGGCACATTTAATACACACGCACAGCAAGCCATTCAAAGGGGATTCGACAAAAATTTGACAAACTATGCAAGAAACCCCCCTCATGGTTAATAAAACACACATCCACCGCCAGATGTATAATACTTTTTATTTTACTCTCTGGAAAGGAGACGTACCTCACTTAGGAGTCACAGCGCGCTCCTGGCTGAGCCCAATGCTGTGTTACACCCACCAGTGCCCGCCGAGTGCCACACACCTCTGTGTTGTATTCCACAGCTAGTGCGTATGCTATGACACTCTCTAGCCCATGTGCACTGTAACACCACCCCGTGAATATGTCATGCCACACTTGCCTTCACACAGGTTATATTGCCCCATCTAACGTGCCTTCCTCGATGCCTATGTTATAACGCACAGCGCTATGCCATACATATTACAATCTGGGATCCATATCTTTGTCACAGTGCATATGCAACGTTACACTCCCCAGCACCTATTTTATATTACAACATTAGAGACTAGTTAGGTTACACAACACTGCCCTGTGCATATTACACTCCAAGGTGCATATCGCATAGCACGCGCTAGTGCCTGTGCTATATCGCGCTCTCCAATGAATCTGTCATTGCGCACAATGTATTACATATTATATTTCACGCCCTGGTTCACCTTACATCACACTTCTTGGTGCATAGTTGATACCATACACTACATCTAGTTTTCATTTTCAATCATGCTCTCAGGACTATATTCTATATAACACTGCGTTCACCTACCCTTTTCACGGGCATTACATTTTGCGATGGGGTGTGGAGGGTCAGGCAGTGTTTCTGCCAAGTGACCTCGGAGTAACAGTCACAAACGTCCTCTTCTTCCTGAATAAAAGTGAGGTTATGCTGCATACTTGTTCATATTTTAAGTAGTTCGCAGAGACACACCTTTTAAAAACAATAAAGTTCCTAATACCCACCTTCTCTGAACAGTTAGCTCGCTGCCCCATCCACCTCCTCCCTATCCTCTGTTGTCTGAATCCATGGACTAGCCTCCTCCCTCCTGCCATGCATGGTCTGATGTGCTGCCACTGCCCTCCATTTAGCATGATGTACCAGTTCACTCCTCCTGCCCTCCATTGCCCAATTCTATGCCCCATCATTGACCTCCTGCTTAGCCTCTGTGCTTAGCTTGCTGCCCCTATTCTCCTTCCTGCCTAGCATTGTCAGATGACTGTAACCTGTGGAAAGTGGAGGCGGAGCAAAAATGGGAGTCCCAAAACACAAAATACCCATGCATGACAAAGCACTACCACAGAAACTGCTAGACGGAATTACACAAAATATGGCAGGAAGTTAAACCTTGGCCCAGAAAGCGTACGTTTTGTAATTTTGTGTAAATCTGCTCTGTAGTTTTTGAGATATTAGGCCTCAAAAATATTTGTTTATCTGAACAGTTGTGTTCCCTTAAAGCCAGTTTTGTAAATCAGAGGCTTTTGATGGGCCCAGGGAGCTTTTCTTCCTTAGGAGCCAATTTGCTGGCATGGAGTTAGACTCCCGTGGGAGCGAGCCCTCTGATTGGCTTCCAGCAACATGAGAAGAATGTCAACATGAGAAGAATGTTGGTGAAAGCCATTACAGGATTCATGGGCTCAGTGCATTGTCCTGAAGTTTAAAAAAAAAAAAATATACGGGGACATGGTAGGGATACCATGCCCCCCTAGGGTAGAGATACCATGCCCCCCTAGGCCCTGTGGGGGAAGAACCCAAAGGGACCCCCCTGGCCCAAACTCGAAAACAATCTGTAATTTCTGCCGCAATCCTGCAGGTTTCCGTGCAGATTCGTGGCAAAAACAAAAAATTGAAAATGGCAGCCAGACATTTCTAAAACAATTTTGGAGATGGGGTGTAATTGGGGACCCCCATGCCTGACCAAATTTGTGCCCCATGGACCCCATCCTCCCTAAAAAAAAGAAGGGTGTGTAGCCCCCTCCCTCAACCTTTTTAGGGCCCGTGGACCCCATCCACTGGGGCTGATTGGTGTTAAAAAAGGGAGGGAGGCCATACAACCCTCTCACTGAGCCTTCATAGGCCCTGGGGGCCTCATCCCATGAGGCCAGCTCAGCTACTCTGTCCCGTGGAGCTCACCCATCAGAACACAGTAGTTTCCCAGCCCACACTAATGTGTTGGCTTTCGCCTGTTCTAGAGCATTTTTAATTCTCCCACCAAATGAAAGCAAGCATGCCTTCCCTGCCTTCAGGAGTGCGGGCAGGGAAGGCAAGTCTGCTCCCAGCCGGTGGGAGATTTAAACATGCTCCCATCGGCTAGGAGCAGACTTCTGCTCTGTTTCCCTGCCAGCTCTCGTGCAGGCAAGTAAACAGATTATAAATTGCTCCCGTCCAGAGGGAGCAAGCATAAATAGCTGAACTACTGGCAGGAGCAATACTGGCTTCCACAACATGTTGGGAGTTGGCTGGGGCTGCGGGGGCCCTGAAGCTTTCCCCGTGGCCCTCAACATGTGGTTTGTGTGTGCCTCAGGTAGGCACCAAGAAACCCAACTCTGCCCCCGGGGAATGATGTCCCCAGGGCCTGAGAAGGCTTGAAGGAGACTGTGCAGCTCCCCTTTCCTTTTAAATAACATATGGCCCCTGAGATGGTATCCCCGAAGTCTCGGGGAGGGGGGATGCACTGCCTGCCTCTTATTTGTATTGCATTTGGCCACGGGGATGGGTTCCCAGGGCCTAATAATTCTCAGGGGGGTAACCATGTGGCACTCTCCCTTTTTAAATAGCCTATGGCCTGGAGGATGAGGGATGGGGTCCCAGGGCCACTATTGGCTTGGGGGGGGAGGGGGGGCTGTGTTTTTGTCTTCCCCTAAAATGTATGGTTTGGCCCAAAGAGATGAAATCCCCAGGCCACTATTGGCTTGGGTAGGGGGGCCATGTGCTCTCCTTCCCTTAAAGTCCTTGGGTGCTGAGGCCCATGGGGCCCCCTCTGGCTTGGGAGGGGGACTACATGCCCCCCTCCTCTTTACAAATATTATTTGGTCCTGGAGAGATGGGGTTTCTGGGGCACCCGAAGTAGGCCAGTCTCTGCAGCCAAACCCCTGCCACGCACAGCAGAAGGCCATTTGCAGCATAATGTTGGGTGCCTGTGGGGGGGTTGGACGCAGGGCCTGGCTGTAAGCGAGGCCCTGCAGTCAACCCCACTTAGTTCCCGACCAAAGGCTGTGTGCAATGTGGGTTAGCTGCCTCTGGGAAAGTTGGCTGCAGGGCTTGGCTGCAGGTCTTAGCTACAGGCCAGGCCTTGTGGCCAATCTCTGTTGTGCACGACGAAAGACCAGGCATGGTGGTTAGCTGGCTTTATGTATGGTAACAAAATATGCTTTACGTAAAAAAAAATCATTGAAATCATTATGTCATTTAGAATGTCATCAGTAATGTCATAAATGATGTTGTGGAACATATCATGAGTGATGTAATATGTGTGGTCATAAGCAGTGCATGGTAGGGGCACATCTTATAGTTAGCTCTGCTAACTATAACTGGTTAATTTCTGTGAGTTTTTGAGCTCAAAAGTTACGTAGTCAATACCATTTTCACCTTACTATAACATCATTTTAACGTTTGGCTTTTTTAGTGAACATATATGTACCTGCAAGTCCTCATGTTGTGACTAGATGTCCCTCTCAAGTCAAATGCTGAATCTTCAAAATTCCTGCTGAGAGGTGCTGTTTTTCAAGGCCCCTTTGAGTCATATTCAAAAGCATTTATAATCTTTTGTGAAGCTGTATTTCCACTACTTGTTTCTAGGTGTCCCTCATAAGTCCTATACAAAAGCAAAGAAATGTGTTAATTGAGCTGCAGTTCCAGAGTTACTAGGTGTCCTTCACAAGTGAAATTCAAAGGCATTGAAATTCTTACTTGCACCTGCAGTTCCCCAAGTCGTTACTAGGTGTCACTCACAAATCAAATGCAAAAGAATTGGAATTCTTACATCAGGCTGAAGTTTCACTAGGCGTCACTATGTGTCCATCAAAAGTCATATTCAAAAGCACTGAAATGTTTTCATCAAGCTGCATTTCCACTAGTAATCACATGAATGCGAAAGCATAGAAATTCTCATATGTAGCAGCAGTTCCACTAGTGTCCCTCAGAAGTCAAAAGCACTGAAAATCTCACATGAGGCTTCACTTTCAATTGTTGTTAATAGAGGTCAGCTCAAATCAGAGGCAACTACATAAAGTAACTTGCAAGTTGAGACTTTTGTATAGAAATGTGCATACACACTTTTGCTATTTAATCATTTGTGCTTGGTTTCTATAGGATTGATTGTTTGCCAAGGCTGGTTCTTGATATCCATTCAGAATTACTGCTCTCAATACATTTCTTTTTTTTATTTTCTAATCTCACCCTTCTATTTATAGGAACTTTTATTCACTGAAGAGTACAAGTACATTTAGATGGCTTATTTTGGCTGTTTTCTGCATACCGCCGCTACTGGTGTAACATTCCAATAGGGGTGATGTAGTTCTACAAGTAGTTACTAAAGGGCTCTCTCAAGTGGTTGAAATGTCAATTACAAACCTGTGGGGTGTGGTTTCAACCTAAAAATCTGCATATACACTTTAGCTATCTAATGAATTCTGCTAATTTACAGTAGGATAAATAAATATATCAAATCTTGTTTATAGTGAGGAAAGAACATTGTACTTTACAAAAAATGTCTTGAGAGTTATGAAAATAGCTGATGTGTCCCTATTATATATAGGGACTATCAATCACTGGGAAACCCAAGTGTCAAACAATCTCTGTTATGGGGGAACTATTTTTCAAGGGAAAATGTACATGTGAAAGGGTAAAATGCAGTCACTCAAAGTGAAGGCATCCAGTGGCTGAAGTGGGTTGGTCTGTTGATCTATACCTTCTGCAGGGGTGGTAAGGAGTATAATTTGAGTGATATGTCCAATGGTGAAAGAGAGTTGATTGGGAGCCCCTTTATATGTATGTACTTTTTGCATGAAATTATTTTTTAGAAAGCATAAAGCTGTTAAAACAGCTAAAGCTTTATTTAGGCCAGACCTAAAACAGGGTGCTTTTTCTGGGTTTCTGTGACAAGCCTTTAGTTAAGGGTAGAAAAAAAGGGGCAGGTCAACCATCTGTCTATTGTGGTTTAATGAAATGACTCCATAAGCTGCTGTTTAAATCATTGCTCTATAATCGTAAATTCAGTTAATATCAAAGTGCTCATGGATCCTGGTTGATTCAACAGAGGATACTGTAATAATAATAATGGCATGAATGATTTCATGAAAATTTTCAGTTTTGAGCAGTACTTCGAAAAGCAAGGGTGAACTGTTGTTTACAGAATCATAATCTGACATAAATATAGTTTCTTGGGCTAAGCATGAAGGTTTTTTCTTCCCTGCTAATTAGGCTTTTACGTGCAACTCAGGGGTGTCGTGAACGCCCGCTTCAGCAGCTACAACGGGGGTGGAGTTCTTGAAGGGCCTCTTCTGTCTGCAACTCGGCAGACAAAAGGCTCATAATTAATGTGGCACAGTGGGTGGGTGAGTGAGTGAAAGGATGGTGGGTGGATGGAAGGAGGGTTGAGTGAAAGAGTGGATGGATGGGTAAGTGAAATAGTGAATGAATGAATGAGTTCAAGATTGGATGGATGAGTGAAAGGGAGGGTGAATAAATGGTTGAAGGAATGGATGAAAGGTTGGAGGAATGATGGATGGATGGATGGAAAGTGAAAGGATGGATGGATGCATAGATGAGTGAAAGGATGGATGGATGATAAGAAAGGTGGGTGGGTGAGTGAATGGGTGGATGGCTGACTAAAAGGCTGAATGGATGAGTGTAAGGAAGGGTGGATGGATGGGGTGAAAGGGTGGATAGGTGGAAGGAGTGAAAGGGTAGATAGATGGATGAACGAAATTATAGATAGATGAGTGCAAGGATGGATGGATGAGCGCAGGGATGGATTTAAGAATGGAATAGAGAAAGAATGGGTGTTTGAGTGAAAGGGACGTGGATGGATGAGTAAAAGAGTGGATGGATGGATGTATGGATGGAGGAGTGAAAGGGTGGATGTATTTGAGTCAGTTAAAGGATGGATGGATGAGAGAAAGAGTAGATGGATGGATAGAGTGAAGGGGTGGATAGATGGAAGGAGTGAAAGGGTGGATGGTTGGATGGATGGATGAGTGAAAGTGTGGGTGGATAGATTGATGGATGAAAGGGTGGATGAGTGGATGGGTGTGTAAAAGGGTATATGGGTGAATGGTTGAGTGAAAGGGTGGATGGATGAATGAGTGAGTGAGTGTAAGGATATTTGGAAGAATGAAAGGGTAGATGGATGGGTGGAAAGGTGGATAAATGAGTGCAAGGATGGATGGCTGAGTAAAAGGGTGGATGGATGTGTGAACGGGAGGATGGGTGAATGAATGATAGATGTATGGAGTGAAAGGGTGGATAGATGGATGAGCGAAAGGATGGAGAGATAGATGGATGGATGACCAGATGTATGGTTAATTGAGAGGTGAATGGAGGGATGGATATGTAAAAGTTTAATATATAGGTTTGAAGATGAATGGGCAGATGGATGGACGGACGGACAGAATTGTGAAGACTGAATGATGGATGAAAGAATGAATGAATGACAGCATATAAAGATGAAATGGTAGATATCAGCGTTGGATGAAAGGATGATTGGATAGATGCTTGGATGGAAGAGACAAGAGAGCGCTTCTGGGAAGGGTCATGGTGACTTGCTTACCTTGCTTGGTGTCATAAGAGCCTTGGTTCAAAGTGGGGGTGTTTTAATTTACTGGCTAATTGCTTTGGGCAACCTTCATCCTCAGGATACCGGTTTGAACAGAAAATGTCTCAGTGTAATTTTAAAATTAATTTGTGCTGTGACCGAGACACATTTTTGTCTCAGACTGGTCTCAAACGTGCTCCTTTCCTGACCTTTGTATGTAATGTATGTCCTTTCATGCAGAAGAAAGGCAACATGCATTTCACACAAAACTGGTAATTTTAATGTAAATAACGCCTGTTTTGTAACCAAAAATTGCAGTTGTTTCCCATGCTCCAAAGAAAGTGATTAATGATAAGCCAGTGTTTTTCTTACTTTGAGTAAATATAGACGAACACAGTAGAGCGAGGTTAAGAGTCCCCCAGCATGGCAGCACAACCTGTCTGTTAAAGCCTTGCACATACTCACGTTATGACATGAGATGCACGACACACAACTGGATGATTCATGTAACACAGTCCGGCCCAAACCAGTGGAATGTTACCTGCTTTGAAGTACTTATTTTGGCCCCTATTTAGGCAATTCTTTCTATGAGTAGGCCTAACTAACTCCTGCAACTAAAGACTAAGTCAAAAATAAGACCAGTGTAAGTCATAAAATATCCTTGTGAATTAGGTAGGATGTTTTACTTGAGTTCATTCCCACTGTGAAATATGCGGTCTTTGCAACATAACAATCACACTTCCGAGTCAAACTACAGGTGATCCGCCTAGCATCAACAGCCTCCACGCATTCAGGAACTTATTATAATCCTAACCCCTTTCACCTCTAACTTCACCATTCCACAGCCCCAACCATGTCCCTCCTTCCCTACCCATATCATACTAATTAATTTCCCTGAGCCTGTCCCACCAAAAACAACAGGTATAAGTGCACCACCAATGAGATTTCCTTTTTTATTACTTGCACATATCCTGTGTAGTAGCCCCCTACCTACTGAAGCAACTTAAGCATTTTCTTTTGTGAGTCGTAGTGACTCCATGTGGTATAAAAACTGAAAATGTGTCATTTGTTGCCTTTTTCCAGTAAAATAAGTTGAAACAATCCCAGCAGACTTTGAGTTATTTTGTTAAATTAAATGGAAATCCCCTAAGAAAGTTTTACTCATTTTGAGGAGAAGGAAATTCTCCAAACTGTTGTTTGCTGCCTTTGATTGCTGTAGTTTAAATTGTTATGTTATATAGGTCTTGTAGAGCGTGCTAATACCGGGAGGATAGTATCAAGAAAACCAGAGAGAACATCAAAGGCTAAAATATATTTCCAACCGTGCCATACCCAAATTTAAAAAAGCCAGGTTTTCAGCTCCTTTTTGAATCTTAAAAGGTTTGGCTGAAATCTAAGATGATCGGGTAATTCATTCCACCATTTAGCAGAGGAGACTGAAAATGTTCTCCCCCCCCAGCGTTCTTTCCTGATCTTTGCCATTTGCACTCTATTTGCTGTGCTTGCCGTAAAGTTCTCTAGGCGGGTACCATTTGAACGTGTCATGGAGAAAGCATGGCCCATTTTGGTAGAGTCCCTTATGTACCCAGCATTAAGCTTTGAATTGGATACGTGCCTTGACCAGGAGCTAGTGAAGTTCTATAATGTAGTTAGATACTGGTCAGAATTTGGGAAGACCTAGCAGCACTCTAGCTGCTTTTTTTTTTAAAGAGTCTGTAGTTTTTTCAAAACCCGAGATTAGGCTCCCACCAACAGGGCTATGCAATAGTCAATCTTTGAGATGACCAATGAGAATATCATTGTTTTCCTGAGTTCAAGAGGGAGGAATGGTAAGAATGTTTTTTTAAATCTTGAACATTAAAAAACAGGAAGAAGTTACCTGATTTGAGTGGTCAACAAATGTAAGTTTGTTTTCAAATATCACACCCAGGATTCTCGCCTTTTGAACAAGCGTTGGCAGAGATCCCAGATTTTGTGGCCACCAGGCGTTATTCCTCAGGGTGTTGCTGTTTCCAAACTGTAGCAGCTACGTTTTATCAGAGTTGAGTTTTAAAAACTGTTTTGCCATCCATCGAGCAATATCTGACATGCATGCCATAGTTGAGTTGCTACCTTGTTTGGGTCATACGAAACAGATACTACAAGCTGGGTGTCATCCGCATAAGAGCATATTGAGAACCCATGTCAGCTAATCAATTGAAGTGTGGAGGAAACTGTCTGCTCTCTATCTGTAAAAAAATTACCAGACTAATTTTAGGGCTGATACTTGTATGCCTATTCTATCCAGGAGCTTGATCAAAGTGGCATGATCCACTGTATCAAATGCAGCCGATAGGTCCAATAGAATCAATATCGCACTGTTTCCCTTGTCTATGATGGATCTGATATCTTCTGTGGCTGCTAGGAGGGCAGATTCTGTGCTGTGCTGCTGCCTAAAGCCATGTTGTGTATGATAAACACAATTTTTGGTGTGCAGAAAGGCATCGGTCTCCTGATTGATTAACTTTTGTAGTAGCTTGGCTGTGAGTGGGAGTTGTAAGATTGGTCTATAGTTCTTTTCTTCAGCCGGGTCTAAGGATGGTTTTTTTTCAACAAAGGGAGTATAGACACTTTTTTCCACATGGTAGGGATAACTCCCGTTACCAGAATTCTGTTCATGCGGGGATTGAGATAAAGAGCAATTATATCCGCAACGATATAGAGAACCTGATTTAATTTTGTTTTTATACCAGAAGCAATTTGCTCAGTTGTAACCAGTGAAAAGGAGCATAGGGATTGTGCAAATCTAGGAGAGGGGTCTTCTGCTGTATTTCCGGACCCATGGTGCAAACGGGCTTGGTGTTCTGATTCTTAAAATCTATAAATAAGGTGTTAACCTTATTGAAAAATAATTTTGCCATTTTGTCACAGAAATCTTGACTGGCATGGGATTTTGTTTTTACTAAGGTAGTTAGTGTTTGAACTGTTTTAAATCATTCCTTGGGGAAATTAATGGCCATTTTTATTTTGGTAGTAAAGAATTTCTTTTATCTGTTTATTAAAGTCTTGTAATAGCCTTTTATAGTTTTCTTTTTCTTGTGCACAGTAGTTTAATCGCCAGATCTGTTCCTGATACCTACTATTTTTCTTTAATTCCCTGAGCTCTGTGAAGAACCAGGGTGCAGAAGGTGTTTTGTGGTGGCTTGTTTTGTTTCTTAGGGGTGCCAAATGTGACATTGCCCCATTTATCCAATTGAAAGCGTTTTTCTACCAAAAAATAGCTTTTTGTTGATTTTTATTCTTTCTTTTTCTTAAAAAAGTATATTTGATAACATTTGTCAAGATTTTAATACAATGTCATAAAATGCGGTGAAGCAGAGATAAGTAAGAGCAAGTTCGAACAGCCCTAATATGTTAGAAAAATTACCTTCAGCTTCTCTCACATTGCACATAGCCAGACAAACAAAACTGGCACCAGAGGCCTGGACACCTCGATTCAGACAGGAACTCTACCAAACTCACAGGATTATGGTTGTCAGTTCCCCTCATTACTTCCATCCTGTTTCTTAGTCCCGTGCTTGTAGGGAGCAAAGTTGAAGCGTCAGCAGTTGACTGCGGGGCAAGGAGAAGGAATTGGCAGATTTGATCATTGGCCTAACCAAGGCCCAGGCCAAGCAAAGACATGACACGTGCAATATTTGTGGAAATGGCCATTGAAGGGCTCACATTGGCAGAAAATGTAAACCCATTAATCATGGATTAAACCTAGCTTGGTGTTTTAACAATCCAGCAAACCAGAGGAGACCATATGCTCCTGTATTTCGATGCCAGCCACAAACACGGGCTCTGTTAAACTCCCTAGTGTTGGTGGCCTAGATTTAGTTCACTTTAGATTTAGCTCTCCAAGTTAGATATATACTATATCCCGGGACTTCTGAGGGTTCAACCTTCTGGATTAAGTTATTTTCTTAGGGGCAATGTTTACAGTAAGTGATATCCCGCGAGAGTCGGTGCATTTCTGCAGATCAAAAGGATGACAAGTGCATACACCGGAAACCATGTATAATTTGGGCACCCTATCCTTTCAGCCTCTTGACCCGCTCCACACTTTCTCAGTGCAAAATCCTCTAGATTGAAGAGTTGCAAAACTGCAAGGGCCGCCCTCATCTTTAACATAATCATCTAAAAGGACATGCGTTTGTGCTCATAGAGGACTGAATTAAAGTCAGTCATCCCCACTTGTAGATATCCATCCACCCTAACTGAATACTTTGAAGTATATAAAAAAGTGATTGATGGAATGCTTGAATTAATCTAAGCCACTGGTAATTACTTGGAGCTGTATCTCAGTCCATCGTTATTTTGGACACCATGATAGCTCAGTTTGGACACAGCCATATTCAATTCAGTCTTGACCCTTCTGCAATGGAAACATTCAAGTTCTAACTACCCAGCCAGGTCATCTCCGAAACGGAACACAAGAAACCCAGGACCAGTTCCTGTGCATGGGACCCAACATCTGGGCATACATGTCTCACTTAGGGGGACACATTGAAGTGTACAAAAAAGTGATGGATGGAATGCCTGAATCAATCCCAGTAACTGAGAATTACTCAGGGTAGCATCCCAGTCAATCATCTTTTTGCATACCATGCACCTCAGTTTGGATGCAGTCATATGCAAATCAGTCTTGATCTTGCTCCAGTGGGAAAAGCCCAGCCCAAACTTTCAGGCCAAGTCCTCCATGAACCAGAACACAAGCAACCCAGGGCCAGTTTCGCTCTTATAAGAGCTCATCAGCCAAGTATAGCTTGGCTCCAGTGTCACAGTGTACACAGGGCCTACGTCTGGGCATACTGGTCCCACGTTTGGCAACACACTTGAAGTATACAAAAAGATGATGGATGGAATGCTTGAATTTATCTCAGCCACTGGTAATTACTCAGACTGCATATCAGTCCATCATTATTTTGCGCACCATGTATAAAACTACACACTTACTAGTTTATTCTACAAAATTCACCTAGGACTCTTTTGCTAGGAAAATAGACCTAGGATGTTGTCGTATTTGTAGAGATTGGTTTGATGTTTAGTTACTTATTTTAAAGCCAGTGGCTCCGATTCACAATTTACTCTTATTGGTTTAAAACTGTACCTGGGCAAAATGTTTAACTTTTTCTTAGTTTCCAAAGGTTTCCACAACAGGAAACAGATCCATTTTTCTGCAGAAGGACCTAGTCATGCATTCTTGCCATTCAAAATACAGGTCAGCCCAGCAGGTTTCTAAAATGAACAACCATATTCACCACATTATTGACATATGCTACAGAGGTAAGAGAATTAGCAGTCTTGCCAACTCTTCACCATGGTTGAATCACACAGACGTGAGATGAAGGGAGGTACAAAGTAGATCCTCTGCATGTTCTGTTTGCAAGCACTGATTTCTGTATCTTCCTTAGCTGTGACAAAGAGTTTCCTCAGGGTTGTTCATATGACCTTCCACTCATGTCGAACAGTTCCTTCTATTTCTCCCCTTCTGGGACATCCCGGCTGCAGCCATTTTGTGACCTTCGCTAAAGCAGAGAGTTGAGAAGCTAGTCACCCTGTAGTGTGGTGATTGGTCAGAGGATGACACGTTCTATGCCAGAGCAGCGTCACCCAAAGGAAAAGCATTCTGTGTTGTGACTCTCTATGATCAAACTGATTTCTATAACTTCCTTAGAATTGCAGGGGCTTTACCCAGATATTGTGCTTGTCCTTCATGGAATGTGTGATCAGATCAGTGTATTTTAATTAATGATGTGTTTTTAAGTAATACAATAAAATGAATACCCGAATCAGTGCTGATATTTTTGGGTGAAGCATCTTGATGAGATTTACAAGCTTCTTGGTTTTTGGGACAAAGTTAACAATGAGTTTCTATGCAAGAAAAAAGCAATATTTTTTTTCTCTGTCTCCAGCATCTACGTTTATGATTCAAGATCAGTAGAAGGTTATCACAGCTCGGGATATGCTTGTTCTGTCCTTCTCACTAAGAACAAGTTTGAAAGGAAAAATGTATGTTAAAGCATTACCCAAGGACATCAAACTCCCAGGTCCAATAATAGTCAGCAGACAGATGCAGAATAAGATGAGGTTTAAAGACAGGTTTATTTTTACGTCAGGTTCGTTGGACTTCACTTTCGTGCTTAATTTGTGAAAAAATAAGTGCTGGGGCCCTTGTCAGGAGGCCACTGTAACTTGCACCACCCATTGCCCCTATCAGAGCTGCCAGCGACAGTACCAACAGGGCTACCAACCATTACCCTCCCACAAGTGTGACAAATGGTAGTGCTTCTAAAGTTATACAAATGGCTTAAGCAAAGGTATTATTCATTTTGAAGGTATATTGAAATGTTAAACAACTTTTGTTGTGCTCGTCCCTAAATTAAATAAACAGCGCCACCATATGGCAAGACCATCATAGGCCTGGGTGTTGACAATTAAGTGCCAGTGCCGCGCACCGGAAACCACCGTTTCAAATTAAGCACTGCTTCACTTTCAATTTGAACAAGGTTTTCAGAAAACGAAACAGCAGGAGTCTTCTACTGCATAGTTAAAGCTCTATGGGGCATGCAGGCCATGATTCGGGATTTGTCTCAGTAATTGCCCTATTCTCCCATTTAGAGAGTCTTCCAAGCATGTAAATGACAACTTTGTGATCTGCACAAACGTATGTGCCAGGAGTCAGTATAAGAGTTCTACACTTCTTGACTATTCAGTTGTTAAGGAAATTTCACAGCGAAGTGTGGTGAAATCAGAAAGCTTCAGCAAATATTGATCAGATTCCCATATTCTTTCTCTAGAATCGTTCATACCTTTTAGGGTTGTGCGCATTAGCATTAGCAATCAGTACATAAGCTAAAGGTGAAATAATCAAAGTCAGTATTTCAAGGATTTTTAAGTGAGTGCCATTTAATTGGCTAAGATTACAACCTGGGCTCTCGAGATGCGGATGGTGGGCCAGGAGGACAGTGGCTGGGAAGGGCTGCTGCTCTGTCTAGGGCAAAAGGGTAATTTCAACTTTTTCTGACCCCTGGGAACCATAAAATTGAAGCTCCTATTCCTAAGGGTTCCAGTAGCAGATCTACTTGGTGAAATGGAGTGAATGATTTGCTGTGTAGATGCTGGGAATGAGGTGGCGGGACCCTTTATGGTGCCCATATGCTGCAGGGTTCACATGAGGAGCTTCCACATGAAGTGAAAGTTGGAGGGCCTTTCACTATGGTTTTACATTGTGTGAAACTTTGCGATTGGGCCATCCCTGGTGAGACTATGAGGAAGAAGGCTCACTACAGATATGACAACCTTCTTTTGTTTTCTGGCATGCAGCCCGATTTACTGCCAAGCAAAAGGGGGCTGCTGGATATTAAAGATGGATTCTCTTAAGAAGGAGGCCATGATCCACTTCCTCACAAAAAAATGTGTGCTTACCCAAGAGAAGGTCACTAAAAATTGGGAATGGTATTCTGGGACACACTGAGGGCCCATGTCTCTCTTCACTGATTAAATACCCTGTTTGCTCACTTAAGTTTAAGTTTATTTTTATTTTGCATAGTCAATTAATACTATTGCAATAAAATATTCCAAAATTCTTAAAACATTCTTGTTTAAAACCAATAAAAAAATCGAAGAGTGATTTTGCTCACTTGTTGTGGGTCCTGAGAGCCTGGCACCTTAGTTTCCGATGGGTGCTTATGGACCTTAAAGGGGTGAGTGTTTACCACCCGATTCTCTTGATGTTTAGTAAAGAGTGGGGTTTGCCTTCTTGGTAACTTCATGGTTAAAAAGTTGATTTTAAGGTGTTGTATTGCCGGTCAGTTCTAGTGCCTGATGTTTGGATTATGCATAACGTTATGCGCTGGCCTTCACTAGCAACCATTTCAAGCTTAAAAATGTGACATTTGTATGTTGTCTCAGATGGGCACCTTTCATTTTGTGGCAGTACACAGGAGCTTCAGGCTTTCAGCCGTCATGCATGGAGGCAGGAAGGGTGTGAGGTCTTTCATGCTATTAGAATGTCCTTCATTTCCCACATCCCTAATTCACTTTCATTTCAATTGCATCAAAAAGCCAAGAAATGAAGCCAGGCTCAAACCAGTACTTTCTACAGGTTCCTCTTTGTTGCCTGACATACCTTAGATCTTTAATTTTGCCACTTATGTAGACAACTTCCCTCAGCTTCAACATGTTCAACTGGGTTTGGACATAACATCCTGAAAGACAAACCGGGCTAATAAATTGTCCGCGGCTGCCACTGAAAAGTCTGCAGACAACCTGGGAAATGTCATCTAGTTAACCCAATTATACAAACTGCTACAGGAAAACATGTATTGATCAATTCCTATAATTAATTTATACACCGTTCCTCTCGTTAAAAGCACATCGCAAAAGAGATTTACCGCTGTGAAATCAATTAATTTCAGTGACTTATAAATCCTTTCACCCAGACCCGGTGAACATGCGCGCAATAAAATGTCATTTATGAATAAGTAGAAAGAACAAATGCAAAAATATGTTTTGTTTACCAACCTTTGATTCTTTTAAACGTCAACCATTTAATCAAACAATTTCAAGAAGGTGCCAGCTCTCAAACTGGCTATTTATTTATCATTTTTTTATTGCTGATTTCACCTGTTGCCCTCTAGAGATGTCCTCTGTTGTGGTTTCTTATGCTCACCAGATGGGAACAATGTTCTGTAAATAGATGCTGCATTAAACACTTCAGCGCGACAAGAGACCACAGCAGCGCAGGCACCGATGCCTTCTGAACAAGCTCACGCTTTAAAGTTCCTTGACACTGAAGCGTCGAAAAGGTGAACCTATTGATACATGTTTTAAAGCGCGCTGTGGGCGAAAGAGGTTTTATCGCTTTTATTATTATCAAAGAAGGTACTGTTGGAAAGAAATCCTTCCTGCTCTCACACTTTTATTGACTTCTTTGTATGAAGGAATTACAGATGCAAAATGATATTTTCAGGTTGGGGTCGGGGGGTTTATGCCATCCACCCAATAATGCATACAAAAAGCGTAGGACACCCAACTCGGTGGAGTAACGGATTAGGATCATCACAGGCCTGTTCCAAGAACAAGACTTTGGGCGCTAATCACATTCCTCTGTTTTTTAGGGGGGTTACCCCCTTTCCTAATTCATCTTTCCTAATTGGATCTCTTTGATCCTGTCTATTGTCTTAAAACCTGTTCCTACGGATTGCCATCCATGTCGTCACATGGAATTTCTGTCTGATGTTATTGTTTTTAATTCATTAGCAATGAGCAAGTCTTAGGCCCTCATTGTAAATGTGTTGGATTAGGAGGGGCAAGTTACAATCCGTTGTCATTTCCATTATCACACAACTCGTAATTCCTAGGGAATGGAATTTAGCCCTTAACTCGTTGTGAGGGTTTCTGTGTAGTCTCTCTTCAGATGTTGGCTAACATAATATCATTGCCGGTTTAAACAAGACTTTATGTAAGCAATGAGGATCTATACAAACATATGCTAACATAATATACCACAATATATCATAAATGTTTATACCATAAGGTAGCATAACATAATATGAATCAGATGGGCCACTAATCCTTCAGTGTTCAAAACTCATAACGGTGATCTTGGAACATATGTTCAAGTGATCGAACAGCATCTTGGAAGTGATATCAACCAACGACAAAGGTAACCTGGGGTTCATCCTTTATCCTGAATTGAAAAAGTACTACTTTCAGTCGACATCCTCCACGGTCACACTTCCCTTCTATCTAAATCACTACTCCCTCTGTGCTCCATTCTACCTGGTACCTGGCCTGAAAATCTGAGCCAGACTATCCCTATTGAAGCATGATCAGCACTGATCTGCATATGGCTGGTCTCTGCTTGGAGTGACATAGTGTGCCAAAAACAATGGACTGTGACGTGTCCTGAGTAAAAACACCAGTGTCTGAGATTAATTGAAAAATTCCACCCATTACTTACGGCACATTTGTGGCAGGATTCAGGAGTCTAATTTGATGAATGTGTCACCAATGAGAATACTGATACGAGGTAGCTATGGTGAGGCTTTCAGGATGAGGTTAATCCTAATGACATCCTGTCCTCCAAGGATTTGATAGCTGGGCTTGGTATGAAGGAACTGTGAATTTTCTCCAAGGTTTTGCTGTTCCTAATTCCTAAATTAGTAATACCTATTGGTCAAAACTCTTCTGAAGAGGATGTAGCTAAATTTTCGAGACGCTATGATACAAGCTCACTCATGGCTGGCTTTGAAGAATACAACAGATAGCAACTGATGGCTGAGAGGGGGTGTTTGAAGGCGGAGTCACAAGGAAATACAGAACATCGCTTATGGTGGGGAGAGGTAGAACACAGTGCACAAACAGCTCAGTAACACCTGGGAAGATATAAATGCTAGTCACAACAGTAGTTGGTAGGTTCTCTGCTTCGAGCACCTAGTTCTCACAGTGTTTATATCCCCAGCACCTTTTTTGTTTTGTTTTACATTGGTTAACTCAGGTCCATAGACCAGCTCAAGTTTTCCTTCCTACTCCAGAAGGTAAGCCTTGCTTACCACCATTCTGTCCTGCTTCTCAACTGCAGATTCAACGAGTCATTCTGGCACCTGACATAGCTACAACTAGCGTAGACATTTGTTCCCAAGCTGTACCATGGTCCTCTGGCGGCTAGTCACAGTCTCTCCACTTCCATCACTGAGTTGCAAAGGTTACCAGCCAGTTCACTAATGACTAAGGTATTTTTCCATATGCCTCCCATCAATACTTTCTCCAGAGGCCTGCTTTTCGAGACGCTAACATTGTTTCCTCTCTTTTTATCTCTCGTCTCTTTTTTCCCCCACAATCTCTTCAAGGTTTGGTATTTGATACAATTCTCAAATGTCTGAAGGTGTGGGGTTAATGTCAAAGGGCCCGATTCACAGAACTAACTTAAGACAAAATCCTAAACTTACTACCATTTTGGTATTCACAGATGGCACTTACTCATTTCGGCATTCACAGAAGTTAGGAGTCTTAACTTTAGGACTCCTAAATGCCTTCTGTGAATACCAAAAGTCTTAAAGTTAGGATTTTTCTCAGTTTAGGAGTAGTAAAGTTAGGAGTCCTAACTTTAGGACTCCTAAATGCCTTCTGTGAATACCAAAAGTCTTAAAGTTAGGATTTTTCTCAGTTTAGGAGTAGTCTAAAGTTAAGACTCCTAACTTCTGTGAATACCATAATGAGTAAGTGCCTTCTGTGAATACCAAAATGAGTAAGTGCCTAATGTGAATACCAAAATGGTAGTAAGTTTAGGATTTTGTCTTAAGTTAGTTCTGTGAATCGGGGCCACTGTCGTTAACCTGAATATCACTGATATGCTGACAATTGTTCAGTCCCACAACCTCCATTGATTCCAATATTAGCCCAATACATTCCATTGCGCAGGCCTTTAGTGAGATACAAGAGATATGGTGATGGCCCAACAATGCAGGGCTTTTCTCCTAGTTCATTAGATCCCCAATCCTGGTCACTTGGGAGTTTCTAATAGTGGTACTATGTGTACTCACCTCCACTTCAAGAAGTGGTTTCACAAATACGGGGGAAACTCACAATAAATACTTGCATCTGTCACCATTTGTACTTCAAGAATGGCACCTCCTGAACAGGTTTACAGAGATCCCATGTTTTTTCAAGCTTTCTCTGCTCAGTGTAGCCTACATATTTTGGGCCCGCCACACCTTTTTCAGACAGATCAAGATTACCGTTATCCTGTCTTATTTAGACAAAGATGCTTAGGCATCGGTTATTCAGATAAACACTAGTAATAGTCCTTAATTACCTATTTATTTTCACTTCAAGGAACATTTTGGGGCAAATACATGCTAATAGTCAAACTAAGCAAAAACCTATATGGAACTACTTACTCTTCAACTAAGGTAAGAGACTTAATTACCTGTATTGGTTGGTTATTTGCATGAACTGGTCTCAGAAGCAGGATGGATGGGTGAAGTGGTGGTTGCTTCCTTGTACCAAGGTCTACATGAGGAAATAAAAGATGCCATCTAACTAGTAGTAAAATTCCCATTTGCTTTAACACCCTCATGGACTTACACACTCACAATAAAAATAGACTCCCTGCAAACACAATGAACAGCATTGGCTGAGAAGAGAAAACATCGCTGGATATCCTTGGTTTCATCTTGCAAATGTAAGCGTATAAAAGGTGTTGAAGAACCCATGCTGATTGTTCAATTATAGAAATATCTTACAACTGAGGAAAATGATAAATGCAGGAGAGAAGGTCTGTGTTATGAACATGTGACAACTGGGCATTTCCTTAAAAAGGAAACTATATAAGGAAGGAGGACCAGTGGGGTAGCTAGCCACTTTGCCTCCTGTGGCGGTCCCTGCCTTTGCCGCACCAGCCGTATTGAAGAGTGGGTGGGATGCTTGCAATTCCTGTGTAAGAGTGGGGGGCATGGGGGAGACTGCTGCCCCCAAAACTCGTGCCACCTGGGGAAGACCGCCCCTCCCACCCACCCCTTGCTACGCCACTGAGGAGGACACTCCAACAAAAGGTTTAGCCATTACAAAGGAACTTTGGCATTTGCCGAAGGAATTATTCACTTCTTCAGGTCAACTATCAGTTCAGGTTCCTATGGATTGAGGCATCTCAGAATGTTTCACAATTCAGACATTTCAAGAAAGAGTAAAGAGTCCAAAGAAGATAAAAGAACCTAATAAAGGCATTGACGGCAAGTAGGCATTCTTTGGAAAACCGAAACTCTAATCATGGCTACACTACGTGGACAGGTACAATGTTTAATTTCTGATTTGAGTCTTGATTTTAATGAAGTCTTGGGAACTATGTGGTTATGGACGCATAACTCAAAGATTGATTAGCAGCATGAAAATTTTCAATTTAGACATCCCTATAGCACAAATAACTGTCTATCCCATGCTTGCCGTCTGATGCAACATAAATCTATGTGCCTAAGTCACAGCAGTTAGAAGAAACTGTTCAGATTCCTGGGATTTATAAGGAGATCTGGATGTTTTTCGCAAGAAAATGGCCAATATATTACAGCTGCAGCATATGATCATGCCATCAACCTGGTCCCTGATGGCAGCATACTGCAGGAAAGGATTTATACCCATGTGTGAGTTACCAATAATTGAACCACGTTAGCATCAGAAATCGGTGCCCACTATCCCTCCTTTCAGTATTATTGGATCAACTAAAGAATACAACAATATATGAAAAGTTGGCCCCATGGAAGGCATATCACCTAGCGTGCATCTGGCAAAGTGACAACACCTGTTATGGCCACTATGAGTACCTAGTTATGCCGTCCAGCCTCTTCAATGCCTCTGCTGCCTTTCAGCACTTTATCAATGACATATTCACAGATCTGCTAGATTCGAAATAGGAACACCAACAGCATGCCCAAGATATGTTGCAGAGATCAATGTATGCAATGGCAAAAAAGTGCTTATTTGAGGACACGGCTATCATTTTTCTGGGCTGGCTTCGGCCACACTGACCAGAGAGTACAATGGATTATTATAAAGTTAAGGCTGTAGAAGTATGGACAGTTCCTCTAACGATCACAAAAATACAGAGATTATTCAGTTCTGCTAATTTCTAACAACAGTTCATTCAAGATTTCTCATTGAAGATTTTCTCACTCACTTAATGAATGGAAACGAAACTTGGGAGACGGCTAACACAAAAGACATGGGAGGAGGTGTACTATAGAGAACGACATACTGCACGAGTTGTAGCCAGTATTGAAAACAACACCAAAATAGCCAAATACTGGCACTTAACCCCAGTGCACCTACACAAGGGTAATACAGCAAGGACGGCTGATTTCTGGAGGTGCAACGGCTCCCCTGGAACACTGCTCCACTTGCTGTGGGACTGCCCGAAGCTCATGAAATACTGGAATACCATCTTAGATGATATCGACACACATTTAGATACTTCCACAGATCCCTGCCTATATAGTCTTGGGGCTGTTAAATTCACTCACATTCCCACTCAAATCCTGTAAGGGAAGTCAGATTGAGATGGCCCTAGGTGTAGACCTACAGAACAGCCTAACACACTGCGACACAGGCCACACCCCAACACATCTAGGTTGGCCACACCATCCATGGTATAGTCTAGGGATGGATAGAATTACACTCACCATAGTGACTCAGGGCAACTCCTATAGTGAGCTCTGGATCCTATACATTGCTTTACTCAACAACGGATATCCGAGAGCTCACATGCTTTAGGTACTGGCGCCTTTTACATTTAACAGATGTTGCCACCCGACACAATCTGCAGCAGCCAAATAGCCTGATCACCAACAGGTGTTGGAGAGTCATAACCTCTGTGCATTATTACAATGAGTACTGTGGGGAGAAGGAATGGGTGGGAGGGTCCTGTTGGGGGGAATTGTTATTGATAAAGGAGGTAGTTGTGAGGAGCACTGCAACGCTCCATACATTGCCATTTTCATGTTGCAGAAATACGAATAAAAAGATTTGAACCATAAACAGGTTGACCATGTATTCTAATACTCATTATTTGAAGTGAACTATGTTAATAATAATGTGATTGTTTTTTGTAAACATCAGAAGAGGATGAAGTTCATTTGGAAGATGAGGTATATCCCATTGGAGCAAGGAAAAGTTATGTAAATTTGGGAATTGCATTTCTTAAAAATAAGTCCACCATCTCTCATATTAAATAACTGATCAGAAAAATAAGTACGTGATGTTATTAGCACTGATATAGTGCCTAATTACAATCGGTTTCTTAGCGCTTGTCTAAGGGTTAGCAGCCTGGCACGAGCTAATACCTGACCACAACCTTCCGTTATACTTTATCCTATCCAAAGGCCTGTTTATACAGAAATGTTTTCAATCGCTTTCTGAATAGGAGGAGAATGTTTTCTCTTCGCAAAAATTCCCACAATCCGTTCAACAACTGAGGTACCAGGACTGAGAAAGCCCTACCTCCCATAGTCGACTTATTGAACCATGGGCAGGTCAGCAAAATTGCCTCTGATGTGCAAAGAGAAAGATAGGAGAGTTACACGTTTCCGAAGTTGCCTAAGTAGGCCCACGCAGCTTCCTACCACTGTAGTCACCTGTCCGGTCATTGCCACTTTCTTATCCAACTTAATACCCAAACGTTTCGCGATAGGCACAGATGTCGGTGTGGCACCTAACTCCTGGGGCCAAAAACGATATATCCAAGGGTTATGATAGGTCGTGATTGCTAGGGCCTTTGTCTTATCTGGGTTCACTTTAAGCGAGTTAGTCATCATCTAGTTTATTGTAAACCTGAGGACATTCTGTGCATTAAACTGAGCTTGCTTAGAATTATCAATCCGCAGGATCAGCTGAGTGTCATCTGTGTAATTAAACAGTTGGCAGTCCATCTGATCTAATGCCTCCACCAAAGGCAGAAGATTGGTATTAAATAACAGTGGGGACACAACCCCACACAGGAGTGTTACTTCTCTCGGCACATAGCCACCCAACCATACCTTCTGTGACCGATCCTTCAGAAAGGAGGAGATCCACAGAAAGGTGGAGCCTGTGGCCCCCGCACCCTAAGACGATCCAACAACACTTGATGGTCAACTGTTTCTAAAGCGGCTGTAAGATCCAGTAGGATCAGCACAGGGGGCTTGTTTTAATCAGCTGCCAACCTGAGTTCATCTAGTACTTAGAGAATCACCAATTCCATGCTGTGATGCGTCCTGAAACCTGCCTGGAGAGGGTGGAGCAATTGGTGTTCATCCATAAATTCTGACAGGATTCTGTTTACATGTTGTTCCACAATCTTAGGTTGATACTGGGAAGTAGTTCTTTAGGTTTTTTGAGTCTGCCCTCCCCCCCCTTCAGTAGTGGGGTTACCATAGCTTTCTTAAAGCTGTGCAGTACCTCCCCTGCCACCAGGGAAGAGTTTAGAAGTGAAAGCAACTCATCCTCCACCATGGGAGAGGCCATTCTACACACTTTGGGTGGGCAAGGATATTCCGGTGAGCCAGATTTAACTGCTGCCATTAACCATGCTAAGGCCTCAAGGTCCAATGGTGAAACACTGAGAGCTTCTTACCCTGGAAGTCAGGCACCTACTCCACTGTCAGGGGGAAGGGAGAGAGCTGGGTATTTCTTACTTTGGTTAGAATATTGCTAACTTTCTTTAAGGAGAAGTTCTGCATCTTATTACATTCCTCTGGATCTGAGATTACCTTCAGCTCTTTCCATTGACTTAACTCCCTCAACACTTTAAAATTCTCCCTCTGAGTGTCACTGGCTTCTGTAATCCTTAACTCATAAAACTCAGTATACATATAGTAGGCCTACAAAGAGCCAATTACTTTAGGAAAATTACAACTTAACGTCTACAAAGCAAAAGTTCCACCTACTCTGCTTTGTTAAGTAGAATGTATACTAGTTTACAAATGTGCCTAGTTAGATGATTCTGAAGGTAAAGTCCTACATCCTTGACTACATGTGCATAAGACTTTGACTGGGCAGCAGACTTGAACTCGTGTTAACTGGTACCTATTTGAATGCTTTAGATGCAGTTATCAGGTGGACCTTAGCCCCTTCTGTGCTCATGACGGAATGGTTCTGCTATGAGCACAAGTGCAAGTGTGCTCTTGACGGAACCATTCCGTCATGAGCACACTTGCACAAAATCACTCTGCTGTAAACAGCAGAGGGATTTCCTTTTTTTTGCCTTGGGAGTTAGGGAAGAACTTCCCCTACCTCCCATGGCATGTTTTTTTGTTTTCAATGCAATGACGACCGTGCACATGGCGCGCTGATGTAATTACAATGAAAACAAAACTGAAGCTTAGTTTCAGTTTCACAGTTTGGGTGCTCGTGGTGCTATCTCATCCCGCGAGCACCGAAACACATGGGAGAGGTATCGTTGGAAGGGGGAGAAGCTCCCCTTTCCACCCTTCCCTAGTGGATCCCTGCTTGCGGATCACCCTGGGAGGGCGATCCCCAAGCAGAGATCCACTCACTAGCCACCACGGAAGGGGGAGCGGAACCTTAGGCAAGGGCCTTTGCTCCCCCATTTAGTTTAGCCACAGCTAGTCTTTCTGCCCCCCGGGGGGGGGGACAGAAAGCACTCTAGACATCAAGGATTTTTTTTTATTGGCCAGGAGTGGGGGTTGCCCAGAATAGGCATGCCAATGCCCCAACCCTGCCCCCCCCCAAAAAGGCAAAAGACTTTAAGCCCTCCCTGGAGGCAGATGGGGGCATTAGACCCTGATGGGGCAGAGAGCTCACTAGGCACCAGGGATTTCTTTTTTCAAAGTTCCCCAGAATGGACATGCCAATGCCCCCACCCCCAAGCAAATGCTGCAGTCTTTCTGCCCCCCGGTAGGCAGATGGGACAATAGCCCCTTATCTTCCCCCGGGGGGGCAGACAGCCCACTTGGCGCCAGGGATTACGCTGGCTCTTTTATACAAAGGGGTGGGGGCTGCCCAGAATGGGTACACCAATTCTCCCACCCCTAAAAAATTGCCACAGTCTTTCTGCCCCACTTGGGGGTATATCGGGGCAATAGCCCCCGATCTGCCCCCCCCGGCCGGGTGGCAAAAAGCCCACTAGACACTGGCCTTTTTTTCACAATGTGCCTAGCTGTGGATTTTGGGCCCTAGTGCAGCCGGCACCTAGGGAAACCTAGCAAACCTGTACATTTTTGAAAACTAGACACCAAGGGGAATCCAGGGTGGGGTGACTTGTGTGCGTCTCACCAGGTTCTGTTATGCAGAATCCCCTGCAAACTTCAAACTTAGTCAAACAAAAATACATTTTCCTCACGTTTCTGTGATCGCTAGTTTGGAATCTAAGGGGAGCAACAAACTTCCACCAACCCAGCATTCCCCCAAGTCTCCTGATAAAAATTGTACCTTACTTGTGTGGGTAGCCCTAGTGCCAGCGATGACAGGAAACGGTCCAAAACACAATGTGGACACATCATATTTTTCCAGTGAAAACTGACCCTTTCTTGGCAATGTGCCTAGCTGTAAATTTTGGACCCTAGCTCAGCCGGCACCTAAGAATATCTAGCACCCCTATACATTTTTGAAAACTAGACACCCAGGGGAATCCAGGATGTGGTGACTTGTGTGGCTCTCACCAGGTTCTGTTACCCAGAATCCCTTGCAAACATCAAACTTTGTGAAAATAAAACATTTTCCTCACATTTCTGTGATGGAAAGTTCTGGAATCTGAGGGTATTCACAAACTTTCACCCACCCAGCATTCCACAAAGTCTCCTGATTAAAATGGTACCTCACTAGTGTGTGTAGGCCTAGTACCCGCAACAGGAAATGGCCCAAAACGTAACATGGATACATCACATTTTTCCAGTGAAAACTGACCCTTTTTTGCATTGTGCCTAGCTGTGGATTTTGGACCCCGCCTATGCCGGCACCTAAGGAAACCTAGCCAACCTATACATTTTTGAAAACTAGACACCCAGGGGAATTCAGGATGTGGTGACTTGTGTGGCTCTCGCCAGTTTCTGTTACCCAGAATCCCTTGCAAACCTCAAACATTGTAAAAAAACTAATTTTCCTCACATTTCTGTGATGGAAAGGTCTGGACTCTGCGTGGATCCACAAACTTCCACACATTCAGCATTCCCCAAAGTCTCCCGATAAAAATGGTACCTCACTTATGTGAGTAGGCATGGTACCTGTGACAGGAAACGACCCAAAACGCAACGTGGACAAATCACATTTTTCCATTGAGAACTGACCCTTTTTCCCTAATTTGCCTAGCTGTGGATTTTGGAGCCTAGCACTGCCGGCACCTAAGGAAACCTAGCAAACCTATACCTGTTTGAAAACTAGACATCCAGGGAAATTCAGGATGGGCCAACTTGTGTGGGTCTCACCAGGTTCTATAACCCAGAATCCCTTGCAGACCTCAAACTTTGAGAATAAAAACACATATTCCTCATATTTCTGTGATAGGAAGTTTTTGAATCTAAGGGGATGTTAGAAATGGGGGTCTCTAGTTGGCAGAGGTAGGTACCTTTGCCCAAATCGGAACCCTTGCTTCTACGCAGGGTAAGGGGGATATACTTCTAAAATATTTGTGAACACCTACAGTAATGCCGTGAAAACACTACAAATGGACGCCACACCAGTTTCAAAAAATAAGTAATCTTTATCAAGACCAAACAACAAAAATCAACAAGACAGTAATAAAAACATGACTTTCAATGGAAGAAATAGTTCAGTTGAAAGCAAATTGCAGATGCAACACTTTTCACACAAAGTACCTTGGATGCGTCACACACACAAACAAAAAGGGCCCCAGGGAAGGTGATGTGTCGGTTCCTTACACTCAGGGAAGATGATGCGTCGGTTCCTTGCTTCGGGGGGAGGTGATGCGTTGGTTTCTTACTGCATGGAGAGGTGATGCGTCAGTTTCTTACTGCATCCCTCAACGATGCGACAGACTTGGTGCCACGATGCGACAATCCGGGAAGATGCGTGGGTTCTTGCAACCGCACAGCAGGCCTTGCGTCGGAATCAGTGCGGTGATCTCGGACTTGATAGATCGGTGCACTCGATATGGCGTGCAGCAATTTCTCGAGCCGCGGGCAGGCGCTGCGACAATTTCTTTGGTGATGCATCGGAAACAGTTGCGGATGCTTCTCGAAGTTACTTTTATTTGTCCAGCTCCCAGCGGCAAGCAGCCTCCAGAGGTCCAAAACAACAGCAGGCACCTCTTAGTAGGTCAGAACTCCCAGTAAGGAAGGGGAGCTGCTGGTGAATTCTTTGTGTCCCTGAGATTTCAGAACAAAAGGCAAGCTCAGTTTCAAGTCCTTGGAGATCTCCCTCAAGCAGGGTACACAGCAAACAGCAAAGTCCTTTTCTCTCTCCTTGGCAGAAAATAGCCATTGCAGGCCAACTCCAGACAGCAAACAGCACAGGGGCAGTATTCCTCCTCAGCTTCTCTGAATCTTCTCCTTGGCAAAGGTTCCTCTTGATTCTCAGAAGTGATCTAAAAGTCTTTTTATACAGTAAATCTCTTTGTTCTCTCCTGGCCTAGGGCTCTGAGCCCAGTCCAAACCAGTTCTAGGGGGCACCTTGCAAGTGCACAACAACCTCTTTTGTCAATGTGAGCCCTGGCTCCAGATGCACCACAAGAGGGCAGAGCCATCATTGTGGACAGCAGGGACAGGCCTATCCAGGTGCAGGTGCTACTCCTCCCACCACTCCAAATGCAGATCTGGTCTATTTTGCCTAGCGCTGACTCATCCAGACTCTCTGGAGCCACTGCAATCCTCAGCTCCTGTCACCCCACAGCCAGACATTCAATACACATCCTAGCAGAGGCACAATGGATGGGTAAGCAAGAAAATACCTACTTTCTAAACGTGGTATTTTCAAACACAGAATGTAAAAATCACCCTTACTAAAAGATGACATTTATCAATCTGAGTTTAGGCATACTAAACTTTATTTTCCTATCTGGTTCCCAGGGGCAGTTATGCTTATAAGACATTATAAGCAAACTTCCCATTCTATCCTATGGGAACACTATCAGGACATGCCACACACCTCAGAGCATGTCCTACCTTTCACATACACTGCACCCTGCCCACAGGGGTACCTTTGGCCTACCTTAGGGGTGACTAACATGTAAGGAAAGGGAAGGTTAAGGACTGGCAAGTGGGCCCACTTGCCAAGTCGACATAGCGAAACTAGACTACACTCAGGCTCTGCAATGGCATGCCTGAGTTACACAATGGCACAATCAGTGTTGCAAGACCCCTAGCAGCATTTGATTCACAGTCCCTGTCCATACACAGTGCACTGTACTGGTAACTGATTAGTAAATGAAATCAGCCAATTATGGAAACACAAATACATACATACAATTTACAGGGAGAGCATATGTACTTTAGCACTGATCAGCAGAGGTAAAGTGCCCAGAGTCATTAAACCAACAAAAATAGGTAAGAAACAGAAGGCCACAAAGCAAAAAATCTGTGGATAAACCCGCTGTAAAAGCCAGGTCTAACAGGGAAGCAACAAACTTCCACCAACTCAGTATTCCCCAGTCTCCCAATAAAAATGGTATCTCACTTGTGTGGGTAGGCCTAGTACCCATGACAGGAAACAGGCCCAAAATGTATTGTGGGGAATTCAAGATTATCGAATACAAAAAGACCATGTTTTCCAAGGGAGTCACCTGCGTTTTTTATCTCAGGCTCAGCAGCCATCTCGGGAACCTACCAATCCCAAATGTTTCTCACATTTCTGAGTGGGAATGTTGTGGGATCACCGGGCTGACGCAAATTTCCTACCATCCGGTGTTCCCTCAGTCTCCCACACTCGTGTGGGTGGGTCAAGTACCCGCGACAGGCAAGGCCCCAAAACGTAGGGTGGAGAATTCAAAATTACCTCTCAACCTAGTTTTGCAGGGTGGGGGGGGGCACCTGGATTTTTGCCCACGGGCTCGCAGCCATCTAGGCAAACCTAGATTCGCAGATTACAGAACTTTCCATCACAGAAACTTGATGAAAATGTGCCTTTTTCCCAAAAGTTTGAGGTTTGCAAGGGATTCTGGGTAACAGTACCTGGTGGGAGCCACACAAGTCACCCCCTCCTGGATTCCCCTGGGTGTCCGTTTTTCAGAAATGTTTAGGTTTGCTAGGTTTCCCTAGGTGCCGGCAGAGCTAGGGTTTAAAATCTACAGCTAGGCACTTTGCAAAAAAAGGGTCAGTTTTCAATGCAAATAAGTGGTGTGTCCACGATGTGTTTTGGGCCTTTTCCTGTCACGGGCACTAGGCCAACCCACACAAGTGAGGTACCATTTTTATCAGAAGACTTTGGGGAATGCAGGGTGGGTGGAATTTTGTGGATACATGCAAATTCCAGGACATTCCATCACTTTTGATGCATTTCTGCCTTCCCAAATGTAAGACAATGTGTAAAAAAGAAGTAGCTTTGAAAAATGTCCTATAATTCACATGCTAGTATGGGTACCCACAATATCGGAGATGTGCAAATAGATGATGTTTCTAAACTCTATTTTTTGTTACCATTTCGGAAATACAGAGGTGTCTTTGATACCTATTTTTCACTCTTTATATTTTACCAAATAAATTGCTATATGCCCGGTACACAATGAAAAACCATTGCTAGACACTGCTCAGTTATTGGCTCTGGGTTACTCGGGTTCTTGGTGAACCTACAAGTCCTATATATCCCTACAAGCAGAAGGGTCCAGCAGATGTAATGGTATATTGCTTTCAAAAATCTGCCATACTTAGAACTTACAGGTGAAAACGTTGGCACAAATGGCTGTTTTTTTCAACTTATATTTAAATTTTCTTATATTTAACGGTTTGTTTCTATAAAAAAAGTCCTTGAAAGGATCAACACAAATGACCCCTAAGAACTTTTCTGAAATGTGTAGATTTGCAGGATCCATTATTGCTTTCATACCCTTTTCTACCACTAGCTGGAAGGAGGTTGAAAGCACAAGAAAATAGCAAAAATAGGCAAAATCCCAGTAAAATGCCAAAACTGTGTAAAAATGGTTGTTTTCTGACAAAACTCTGCCAGTCCCTGAAAGCTGGGAAGATGCTGATCTCAGCACCACAAACCCTTTGTTGATTTCATTTGCAGGGAAAAAAACGGACGTTTTCTTCTGCAGCACTTTTTTCCTATTAAAAAAATTTATAAAAAGAAATTACTGTATTTTTGATAATTTTTAAGTCCACTCCAGGGGAATCAACAAACCCTTGGTACCTTTAAAATCCCCATGATGTTGGAAGAGAAAGACGCAAATTTGACGTAGATACCTTATATGGTCAAAAGGTTACAGGGGCCTAAGCGTGAACTACCCCAAATAGCCCAAAAAAGGCTTAGAACAGGGGGTATAAGGCCTAGCAGCGAAATGGTTAAAAAAATTCACTGTTCAAAAGTTTTTTGTATGGACTGGTACAGTGTGAATTGATTAGTGGCTCATTTGAAAAGTTTGTTTTATGGGAAATGTTGAGTAAGCATTTCTTTAATTTAATATAAATTAGAAGAACATTTTTCTTTCAATAAGTCATGCACAAATTGTTACTAGGAAAGCTGTTAAAAATTTCAACTATACAATATACAGAAATTATTGCAAGGGCAAAAACAATCCTCAATATAAAAAAGAATGTACATTTTTGAGACAATCCCAATCATACATGTGTATGCTCAGTAATTGCTCTATGCTTAAATCCTTTTTAAATTTGAAGTTAGGGGTTACCCTTTTGGTTACAGATTAGAAGAGAGAAAGGAATTCAGTACTAAGAGAACATGTCCACTTTGTGTTGTGAAGGCATTCAAGAACATCAGCATGTGCTGTTTGCTTACCCAGCACTTCAAGTCAGTCATTCGCATTATTTGAGAAACAGGGTTTCAAGAAACAGTTTATAAGGCTACAGACAGGACCTGCAAATTTCTGTAATCCTTCTTTTCCTGACTGGTATCATACATCTAAATATTTGAATCAATTCATGCAACTGTATTAATAGGTTTGTACTTTTAATTATTGTTTTATTTCTAACCCTAGGTGGAGTTCACGGAGTTGCACTACGCGAAGCTACGCGAAGTGCAAAAAAACTCTGTCGCTCTACGCTGAGCTCCGCGAGCGGCGGAGTACAGTAGAAAAATGCTGTTCGCGGTGATTGCACAGTGCCGGATGCTTCTCCGCACTGTGCGATCATTGCGAACAGCAACATGCACAGCGCAAGCTTACCTTTTTTGGTGATCGAGTAGATTTTTACTCAAGCGTCAGCTTTCTCAACGCGAACGGGCAGTTTCTCAACGAGAGCGGTCGCGAGCATACGCGACCACTTGCAATGAGAAACCTGACCCCCCCCGCGTTGAGAAATCTCACCGGTAGATTTATTTTCCACGCTCGCGCTCGCCAACTTGATGTTGGCAATCGCGAACAAGGAAAAATCTTTCTTGCCGGGAGGTGGATTTTCCTCGCTAGAGCTCGCAAACTTGACGTTGGTGAACACGAGCGAGGAAAAAACTCTGCTCCGTTGCGCAAAGCGGAGTTTTTCGGAACTCCGCGAGCTCCGCGTAACGCGGACTGCGGGAAACTCCGCAAACTCTGCGAGCAAAGCGGAGTTCACCGCCCAGGCCTAATTATTTCATGTCTGAATAGAATGAGATGTTTTGTAGCCTGCGGTGGGAGAATAGTGTAAAAACTAATAAGTCAAAATGATGTCCAAAGTTCTCACTTATAGGATTGAACCATTAATGGGTACAGTATACAGGAGATGGCATTGGTCTCTTTGATTTCATAAGACCAATAGCAGGTGATGTCTTGATCAATAAAAGTAGCTTCTGGAGTGTCTAATTAGATATCCCACTAGAATACCTTAGTTAATTTAAAATAAAAACATTAGGTGATTCATTTGCCCTAGAATTCCAGGACTCATTTGCATTGGAGAAGTAATTCATGCCTTCACAGACCCCCTTTCAGCAGGAATGCCTCGACTCACAGCATAATTTAAGGAAGGTTAGCATGATGGAGCAAACAAGGAACGTTCCTGACTCAGGGGCAGTGGCTTATGAGTGGGAGCAGGTGGGTTAACCCATGAGGGAAGCAGAAAATATGTCACGGTTTTCAACCTTACCCCAAGTCTCTGAGGCAATGGAACAACTATGGAGAATGTAAAAAGGAAGGAGTTCTACTCTATTACATTGAGCAGTAAACCTTGCCACTCAATTAATGAAACAAGTAAATAAAGAATATTACGCTGAAGACCTAAATTCTCCAGAGGAATGGAATAAATTGCAAACATTGCGAAGGGAGATTTGGCAAAATAATGTAAATACTAAAAAAAAACATCTATTTAAGATGTACAAGTACACTCCTCAATTATAACGAGGATATGATTTTGATACTTCCAAGTGCATTTTTTATGACTTGCTTGAACTGGCACCTTTTAAATAGTTTTCAGATCTACTAAATTAGGCCTTTTCAATGCTTGGACTTAATCTAGTTTTTCACTGTATTAAGAAATTGCTTCTACAACTATGTATGCAAGAATGACGCTGTCTCTAGTCTAAACTTTATAGAAGGGAAAACACTAATTATTACATTTGCTTTTGGTAGGTGGTACTTCTGTTAATTTCTTTAGTATTGCTAATAATATTATAAATAGGTACATGGTTCGTGTCCTTTAATAAAATACACATGCTATTGCAGATGTAAATGTTTTTCTTCAGAACTAGACAAAAGTAAGATGTTTATTCATTAATTGTTGCCTTAAAACCATATATATTGCAAGTGGGTGGATATTAGCAAATGTTTGTTTTCCATCAATAGGCTCCAAGAGACACCATACTTAAAACAAGTGATGCTTGAAATGTTTGCAGTATCATAACAGAAGAATTCCATACTGGAAGAATCTCTTTTATTAATAACTACACATATACAGTTTTACAGAGTATATGCACCCTGCCATCAGTTCCATCACCCTGTCTGATCATACATCTAAAGAGTGCAGAGGCAGAGGACTCTTGGGTGACCCAGACAATTAATGCCCCCCTAATGTGATCCCTCTTTAATCTCTCTAGCACCCTAAAACATATCTTCCCTTGAAATCCATTTAAATCTGTTTTATGCTATCGTACCTCCATCACCTTCTACAAGTTTTTCTTCTCCCTTAAACCTTCACATTCATTTATGTTACACATTCTGCCCTTGCCTACCAGACTCTGGCCTCTTCACACTCTTAACCATCAGACAAGTTTATAAAATAAACTGCTCTTCTGTCCCCCATTTTCAGTTCTTTCATAACCATTGCATTTGAAGTGTATTTAGCATCCTGGCTCCCTCCCTTTCTGTCTCTAGTTTTCTTCTTGCTCGTCCTCCATGTTTGTGGTGTTCCTGCTCTCTGGTACCATATTCTATAGCCACTTTGTCACAAAGAATAGTCTGCAAAGAACTGCAGAGGCCTGTTTCCTGAGCCAGGAAAGATCTCAGGTGTCAAACCAACCATCTGCCACCATTATAGAAGTTCCCAGGAGCTTGCAGAGCCTGGCGAGGAAAAAGAAAGCTGGGTAGCTGGTGATTGAACATGTAAATTGTCATTGCTTACCTCAGATCTTTGTTGTCCTAAGCTAGGCAGTGGCCGAGCTTTTACTCTTTCACCACTTTACTTGGCTCTCTAGAAACATAATGGAGGAAGGTGAAAGCAGCTTTTGTACTATTCCAAAATGTTGTACCATTCCAGAACAATGTGACATAACAGCAAATAATTGATTGCATGTCTCAGTATGGAACCCTAGAGTATCAACCTACAGATATATCATGACTGTAAGTAAGTCAGTTGTGCTTGTGAAGCCCAATGTTTTCAATTTTAACCTCTGATTTGTGAGCTGTTCTATGGTGTGAGATCCCCTCCCCCTTAATAGAGACACACTCACTCAATGCCATTGCTAAAATGGTTTCGAGCTGTAACCTCTAATGCCCACCTTTGTGCATGAATATATGTGTACGTTCAAGTACGCATGGTCAGGCTGAGGAAGGAAGAAGATTGCTGTCTGACTAAGCCTGACTTCTTAACTGGTTTAATAATCTTCTGGTGGAAGGGGTGGGGCTGGAATCTCTGTATCCACCGTACACTTGCTAGATACTTAGTATATACAGGGCAGGCATGGACACACACTCCTCTGAGCTGCTTCTGTGCTTGATTCTTCCTTATAAGTCAGTGATGGGCACAAGGTGTGCAGCACTTGGTGTGAGGCTTCGCATCTGCAACTGTTTACACTACATGAAATGTACAAGCAGAACCAGGACAGACCTATGACCCAGTTATTCCAAGGGACATTCGATGATAGCAGCCATCTTATAATCATGGACTTTAAGGGGCACATTCATAAAGAAATTACGCAGTGTGGTGCTGCAAGCAATTTAGCAGCGCCGCGATGCAACATTTCAAAAATGCAGGAACGCTCTGTATTCACAAGAATACAATGCGCTCCTCGGTTTTCCCTTCCGCCAGAGCTAAAAAAGATGCCTAGCGCCAATGCAGACACCCTTGCACCATGGTGCAAGGGTGCCTGAGTTGGAGGGTTGATTGTTTATGTGCAGGAAAGGACACCTTCCTGCACATAAACAATCATTAAAGGCGATTGGCTCCTTCTATGCAGGCTGCAGAATGCAGCACACATAGTAAGAGCAAAAAACGAGAAGAAATTAATCTATTTCTCCTTGTTGCGCCACTCTAACACCCGCTTTTCACTAGTGTTGGTTTTTGGCACTGCTTCAGATTTACACCTCCTTGTAAATCTGGGGCAGTGTAAAAAAGCAATGGGTGTTGTGGTGGAACGCCCACAGCAACATCCATTGCATGCCCCTCTTGATGCAGAAAAGTGCGTGAAAGGGGACGATATTTACAATGCGGGGTCAAGCCTTGCAAAGTGGCTTAGAGCCGTATTGTAAATATGGAGCAGGGCATTGCGCCACCGGAGCATCGTAAAAAGTGACGCTCCAGTGGTGCAATGCCCTTGTAAATATGCCCCAAATTTTATTTTGTTTCAAAGTGTTCCTTGTTGGTCAATCAAGCTACTTTTTGCTGCAGGTGGACTCATGATGCCAGAGATTGGAAATCAATGGGCTATGATCTGAAGTCAATACATACTACATACAAATAAATATTCTGGGATAAAACTAAACGTTTAATGATTTTATTGCATGCTATTAGGGGAGTCACCCTTCCAAGGATTAAGAACTTTAACTTTGTCCTTTTTCTGCTAGAAAAAGAGTGAGAGGAATCTTGTAGTTGTAAAAATCTTGTTTATGTTTTTTTTTTACTAAGGTGGTGTTCAGGTATTGACAGCGGTGAGGAAGTTATTGCTAGTTGTTAGAAGGAAAAGTACAATACTAATGTGTATCATATGTGACAGTTGATGAACTTGATACACTGAGAATCACTCAGATTACAGACTTCATTTACAAATCACTGACGGTAGTGACCTATATAGAAATGTGTATTAAAATGTGGTTTCCTATTGCACCTGTTATGGAGGTTCCATTTGTATTTCAGCTCTGGATCACCCAACTACTGAGAGTCCGAAGTACAGAGATTGTCAGAAGATATATGATATATCATATGAGGATTAGCTGCTTGGATTTCAAATGATGAAGTACAAAAAGAGACATTTCTTGTTTTCGATAGGAACACATCTGCAGTTCAGGTTAAGCCCAGCTGTACGAAGAGACTGACTAAAGATACCCAGTGTCTCTGTTTGTCTGATTCTCCTTTCACCGCGTTCACTGCTGACCAGTATAGTATGCTTTGTAGGGTTTTCAGTGGGATTAAAGAAGCATGGAGATTATTAGCGCTCCTGTTTGATTCAGATTTCTAGGTTAGTGCAAACCTGACATTAAATCAGAGGTGGGATGCTCCCAAACCTTGACAATACAAGGACCCCAACCTCAGTCTCTGGTTCTCAGCAGTGAAGATTTGAGGCAGAGGCAGGCCAGAGCGGGCAGACATTGGCTCAGAGAAAAATGAGTTTTAGTTTTGATTTGAGTTGCAATTTGCAATTCTAACTTGCGCGCAGCACAGTGGGACAAACGGTGGGCAGGATCCAGTTGATAAAATGGTAGACACATGATGGGTTGTACCACTAGCTTGGGTACTAATCACAGAATACTTCTCCTCTCTTTTTAAGTCTCTACATAGTCTTTGAATGCTGAGAATGGCTTACAAGAGAAGAGGAAGGAGCAGCCTTCCTGATGAACTGCTTTAATTCATCTTGGGCCAGAAGTAGGAAGCCAAATTGCGATCGCAAACGGTAAAATTCACAGAATTTAAGCATTTGCGATCGCAATTTGTCTGTGAGCAATGTAGGTCGGCAAATACCCTCGCAAAAAAAGGAATCGCAAAAATTGCGCTTCCTTATTGTGCGCAAGCATTTAGAGAATCGCAATTTGCGATTCCCTTAATGCTATGCTAGTAGGCATCCCAAATTGCGATTTTGCCTTAAGGAATCGCAAATTACGACCAACTTCAGGTTGGTGGTATTTTGCGATTTCCTTCAAAAAAGCACTTTTTTGCTTTTTTCAGAGTGCCATGTGGCAAACATACATGCCCTTAGGGCATGTATGTGCGCCACATGCGCACACATGCACATTTCAGGGGTGCAACAGGGTGTCCTTTTGGAACCCTTGCACCCTTGAAATTGCGCACGCAATTTGCGAGTACCTCTTGGTTGCTCGCAAATTGCGTGCACAAATCCCATTCATTCCTATGGGCCTCTTGGCCATCCCATTCATTCCTATGGCTCCTCTTGGCTCATAGGAATGAATGGGAAGGTATTCCTTGATTGCGGATCTCAATTTGCGATTCTCAATTAAGGAATATTAAGGAATCGCAATTATTTTTGCGATTCCTACATACATTCCATTGTGCGAGTCCTCAATAGCGATTCAGTCAAAATCGCTATTAAGGACTCGCAAAACTGACTTTACCTACATCTGGCCTTAAGTGACTACTGACTTGTACTCTGGAATTGATGGACTCTCTGCAGGATGGGTCACAGAAGCACACTGACTTCCTCATGAAGAGGGTGGACATGCTTGGGATTCAGTAGTTATGTTGGATTTGTCCTGTTGGCTGTACCTTAATGGTGGACACTGCAAACTTTAAGTAATGCGAGAGCTATTGCAGTGCAAATGTTTGTCATTTGCTGTATATAATTTAGTTGTGTGTGTCCGAAATAAATGTTCCTTTTTTAAAGAACACATAATTTCTAGACAAATATTTATTGCGCATGGTTTTGTGTGTTGCTGAGAACCGAGTTTCTGGCCAACAGCATCACCGTGAGTTGTACTTGGACTGTTTTGCCTCGCTGCTGTTTGAGGGTCTGTCATTTGGCGGCCCACGCTCCTTCTGAACCACACTTTTTTACATAGTCCATATACTGATTTCTTTAATAGTTTAAAGATAACCATGGGCATCTGCTGTGATGATAGTTTAGTTTGGCAGTAGGATTGAGATTTTGATATATCTGCAGGTCAATATTTCAGGCACAGTATTAGGGTACAACACCCACCATATAAGGACTTATACTTGTCACTTCTGGGAAGTCACACATTAATCATTACCGTTGCCTTATGCAAATAATCTGCACAGGAATTTCAGCACTGGTAATCATAGCATGAATATCCCCATATTGCTATGAGTGTCATAGTCTTAATACGCCTCGTTTGTGCTTACAAAAAATTCAATTTGTATTTGTCATTCAAGCATGACACTTGGAAAACATTCAAGGATGTGGAGATGAGGTAATTGCAGAAATAATGGCTAGTTTACCCAAGGCACGTGACCTTTCACAGGCTGACTAGCACTTACTTTCACTGATCTACAACAGGGTAGTAGACAGAATGGTTGTCTGATGCCCATGTCATACGGCAATTTTCATGCCATCAGGGAGATGTAGTTGGAAAACTTTCAAAGTTTCTCAGTTTCATTCCTTCTATTAGAGAAAGTCTTTTATCTATTTATCTAATTACATCATGGCTTGAAAGCGTTCATTTGATAAACTCTGAATTCGGTCTTATTAGTCTGTGATGCTGTGCAGTGGCTAAAGACAAAAGAAATGTTTGTGTAGTCATGCACACCACACATGTGCATGTCTAAAAAATGATACAGATTTTCTTTTTCTTTTCAGTTATGATCTGAGTAACTAAAAAAGATGTGATACATTCGATTACAACGAACCCTGGTGGAAAAATGAACCTGGAACTTTCGTCCGTTCATGTTTGTGTATTTTAGGCCAAACACGTTGTGTGGGGTTCTACATGGTCTTCAAATGCTCCTGAGATAGATGTATATATATATTTTATAAGCTTGTTATATGATGAACTTATGACCTCGTATTACACTGGGACATTTCGGCTAGTATTTTCCCACTTTTGCACAAAAATGTTAACTTGATTTTAACTTTTGTATCGTTTTAACCATTTTTGTGCCTAATGCTTTTATGACATGTATTGTCTAATAAAGCTTCCTTTGAATTTGATTGTAAAGAAAACGTGACACTTGTTTTTTTAAAGCAGGTAGAAGGGGGATAGAAGCGACACGTAGGATGGTGCGGGAGAATGTTGAAACATCACAGGGATGGTTGGAGGGGAAACAGTGAAGAAACACGGGGAGGAATAAATAGCATCAGATCCTCCACAATGGCAGAGGAGTGTTGCCCCACTGCCTGGTTCAGAGCCAGCAAATGAAAAATTAAGCGATGTTCTTGCATCGTTTTATTTTTAATTTGCAAACTCTCTGATCTAGCTTATGCAGGGAGGGGCGGGGCATGGGAGAAGGAATGCTATGTGCACTCCCTAACTGCGCATAGCGCATATGTGTTTGGTCGGCCGTCTCAGGTCGACCAAACACACATACGCACATAGGTTTCTCTAGTCAGGCTGTATTGAACAGCCCGGCTATAGAAACCCCCACAGACTCCCTAGCCTGAGTGGAGCATATTACAGCCCACTTAAGCCAATCCTCGCACTGTTCTGCAGCATAGGGATAGGATCAGAGTCTGTCCCAGGGGCTGCTGGGACCAGGAAAAGGACAGGAGGCATGACGCGAGAGGCAGCTGGCGGCTTCAGGTAAGTTCTTTTTATTTTTACTATATATATTCCTAACACCCCACCCCCGACACCTCCCCTCCTGCGCTCCCGCTCCTGCGCTCCCTTCACCCACCCTACCACCCTTTGTTTGTGGTAGCCGCCACTGGGGGTAAATGGCAAAACAACACAGGGGAAGGTGGGGCGCATTCTGAGGCAAAGGAAGATATGTCAAAATAATAACAGGGGTAGAGGGTTGAAGGGCAAACAAAAGCAACGGGACGACAACGGCAGCATCAGCAACATGGGGTAATGGGGAAAGTAACAAGTAGGGCGCATGTAGAGAGAAGCATTGGTGAGAAAAACAACAGTATGCATAAGAGGGAGGGGGCAGGGGGAAGCAGTCCGGCACTAGAGAGCAACACGGAGTGCAGCAGGAGAGATGTACATTTGGGAGATGGCTCGAAAATACGTGCACTCGAATGAAATGCTTCACACAAGAAAAACACATAGGAGAACAAACGATGCTCCTTGACAGTGCTTAATTTGAGCCAATGGTTTCCGGTGCTCGGCTCCGGCACTTAATTGTCAACACCGGAGCTTGACACTCTACCACGAGGTGGGACTGTCTAGCTAATTTTGACATTACCACAACAACAGTTAACTATTAATTCAATACACATTAAAATGACTACTGTTAGGTTCGAAATTCCCCTTCCAGTTGTGCACTTACATTAGGTTAGCAATATGTGGCTAAAAAGATGCCATTTGTATTCATGTTATGCAAACCACTGAGTTATCCATGCCACGTGGAAGCTTTAGTTAGCCAGTGTGACTCCATTTTGTCATTTTGTATTTCGCAATCACTGGTAGATTGCTTAGGCTGTGTTCGTATTAGGCTTTATTTTCTAACTCGCTTGCCTCAGCAGAACACTGTACTTTGTTATTATTTTTCACCTGTCCAAGGCTGTAACTCGACTTGCTAATGAACTGTTTTTCTGCTTGCATATTCCGATCTCTACATGTAGCTCTGCTCCCACATTAGGAGACGCTGAGACTCGACACAGTGGCCTTGAGTACTGATAGTGCACCCCTCTGACAGGTGCTGGCCCATCTTTTTGTACCTACTTTGTTCATGCCCGGCTCAAGCCAGTAACCTTCCATTAGAGGCGTGGCCGAAGTCTCCAGAGAGGCTTTAAATGTATTAGCGTACCCTGAGCTGCCAGTCCCCTCGGCAGACATCTTAGGGTGAAGGTCTGACTGGACTCCTCCGCAGAGTACATATCAAATAAAGTAAGTTCATATTCTCTACTGTCTGACCGACTCTTCATTTTGGGAAGGCATAGCAGGTGGTTGTATATAACTCGCATGACCCTAGAGGGCCCCGTCCTTCAGTTGGCGCCCGAACAGGGACCCCACTAATTGTGGCCTCCTCACCCGTAATCGGGTTGCAGGGGCCAGGGTGGTGTCTGGTCGGTCGGGCGGATCAGGGCACCACATCCATAAGATTGAGCTTGGATCTCGCAGCTGCCCCGCCCTTCTGATCGGGCATATCCTCAGCTAGTGGTCACTGGCTGGTGTCTTGAGGAGGCAAAACATTGGAGTTGACAGTTTGGTCCAAAGAGTCGGCAGTGGAGAATAATTTGACTCGACCTGTGCGCCCCAGGTGAGTGAACCTAGACCTTTGGTCCAGGCCAGCACTCTCCCCAGCAGCTCCGCGTGCAGCACCACCTCGCCTCAGCCCTTGAGCTCACCCGTCTTTTGGGTATGCGCAGGCAGCCAGCCCGCCCACCTCAGCTCTTTAACTGCTCCCTTTGTCTCTTTCCTGGGTGGCAGGTTAATCCTTGCGCTATTTTGGTTTTGTTTAAATTTCACGCATTATCTTTGTTTTTGTTGTTGTTTAATTTTCTCGCATTAATTTGCGTTCAGCCTTTCCCGCTTAATTTCCGACTTCTCACTAATTTTGGAAGTCAGCCTTTCCTGCCGTTGCTGCCCTGCAGCTCCTCCCCCAACACACCCCCTGCTCCCGCCTCCCTACCCCAATCCCGCCCTCTCCCCTACTTAATGGCGGCCGCTGTGGGGGAGCGCATGTGAACCTAGACCTTTGGTCCAGGCCAGCACTCTCCCTAGCAGCTCCGTGTGCAGCACCACCTCGCCTCAGCCCTTGAGCCCGCACGTCTTTTGGGCTCGCGTCGACAGTGAGCTCCACCCACCTCAGCTCTTTAACTGTCTTCTTCCTGGGTGTCAGGTTAATCCTTGTGCTATTTTGGTTTTGTTTAAACTTCACACATTAATTTGCGTTCAGCCTTTCCTGCTTAATTTCCAACTTTTCGCTCGTTTTGGAAGTCAGCCTTTCCCGCCGCTGCTGCCCCTGCGGCCCCTTCCCCGACACAGCCCCCGCTCCCGCTTTCCTACCCCAGTCATGCCCCCTCCTCTACTTAATGGCAGCGGATGCGTGCAGTGGTGCACCGCTGGCGTGCCTAACGCAAGCCTGTCTGTGCCCGTCAGTGACCCGACTGCAGCCAGCGCCAGAAACCCTGGATCTCCAGAATCCCGCGATACATCTCCACCGCCCTCCACGCACTCAACCCCAGAATACACAACAACTGCCAAGGAGCAACACCTAACACCACCCAAGGACAGTTCTCCTGCAGACACTGCAGACGATCCTTCACCATCAACTGCGCCCCCAAGACCACAGAAAATTCACCCGACGCCCGCACCACCAGAACCCTGACATGCATCCTCCTCAACGTATGCTCCCTACACAGACACGCCTTAGAGATCTGGGACCTGCTTGACACCCTCTCGCCTGACGTTGCCTTCCTCACTGAATCCTGGACTAACGCCACCATACATTGCCACTGCCATCCTAGACGGATACAAGATCCAGAGAAGGGACCGCCCCCACTGTCCTGACAGGAGGACTCACCATCGCTCACAAGACCTCCATTTGACTCTCCACCTCCAACATGAGCAACCCCCACGCCAGCACAGAACACCTCCACTTCCAGATCCAGACCAACCCCAGGACCACGCTACGGGCACCCTCGCCTACAGACCCCCCGGACCATGCACCCAGTCCGCAACCACCATCGCAGACCTCGTCGCACCCCACACCAACACATCCACAGACTACATTCTACTCAGAGACCTAAATTTCCACCTTGACAATCGCAGCGACCCCGACTCCATCACTCTCCTCCACAACCTCTCCAACCTCGGACTGAAGTAGCTCATCACCACCCTCACTCACAGAGCAGGACACACCCTCGATCCCATCTTCGCAGGAGGGAAGAACATCCAGTTCAGCCATACCTCACAACCCCCCCTGGACGGACCACCACTGGGTACACTTCACCTTCAACACTTCCACCAGACCCAAACCTCCTCACGCCCACCTTATAGGAACTGGAGCAAGATCACAGAAGAGCATCTCAACACCACCCTCCTCCTAGACCCTCCCTACGCCATGACCAACGCCAACTCAGCAGCCAAGGAACTTCACCGCTGGATCTCCAGCTGCGCCAACAAGCTTGCACCCCTTCCCCACCCCAGCAAACAACGACCCCTAAAACCACCTGGTTCACCACCGAACTCCAAGTAGCCAGGCGCTCCTGCAGACGACTCCAGAAAACCTGGCAAAACCGGAAAACCACTGAAGACATGAACAGCTACCGGGACACCATGAAGGAATACCACCAGCACCTAAGAGACACCAAGCGGACTTTCATTAAGAACAAGATCCACACCAACATGACTAACACTAAAGAACTCTTCAACGTCACACACCAAACCCCCAGCGAAGCCACGGACATCACATCATCCCAGGAACTCTGCACCGAGCTCAGCTCCTACTTCCATCTGAAGATCAAGGCCCTCTACAACAACTTCAGCGAACAGACACCGGGCACCCACCCTCTCGCCACCACCACCGACACAGAGCTGATCATACCAACCTGGAATCCGGCCACTATCAAACACACCACTATGACCATGAAGAACATCCACTCAGGAGCCCCCACTGACCCCTACCAACCACACATCTACCACAGGGCCGCAGCCGCCATCGCACCCGAACTAGGACGAACCATCAACACCTCTTTCAAATCCGGCATCTTACCTGATGACTGGAAGTGGGCAGACGTCAAACCATGCCTGAAGAAGCCCACGGCCAACCCGACAGACCGGAAAAACTACCGGCCCATCTCTCTCCTCCCTTGTGCGGCCAAAGTCACAGAGAGACGCGTAAATACCCAACTGACAGCCTTCATCGAAGAGAACTCCATCCTAGACGCCACCCCGTCCGGATTCCACAGCAACCACAGCACCGAGACAGCCCTCCTCACTGCCACGACATCCACATACTGCTAGACCAGGGACACACCACAGCCCTCATCCTACTAGAACTCTTTGCAGCCTTCGACATGTCTCACATCGCACCCTCGCAGCCAGACTTCATGATGCTGGGATACAAGGAACTGCCGTCTCCTGGATCCAATCCTTTCTCTCCGGCAGAACCCAGAGGATCAGACTCCCTCCATTCATCTCTGAACCCACACAGATCAACTGCGGAGTACCTGAAGGATCATCGCTCAGACCCATGCTCTTCAACATTTACATGGCCCCCCTCGCCACCATCGTCAGACAACAGGGGCTCAGCATAGTATCGTACGCCAACGATACCCAGCTCATCCTCTCCCTCACAAAGAACCCCGAAGACACTAGACACTGCGTCTAGGAAGGAATGAGGGACGTAGCCGCCTGGATGAAAAGCAGCTGCCTGAAACTCAACTCGGAGAAGACCGAGGTCCTCATCCTCAGACCCTCCACATCCGCCTGGGACAACACCTGGTGGCCCTCCACCCTTGGGAGTCCACCCAACCCGACAGACAACGCACGGAACCTCTGCATCATCCTCGACTCCTCCCACACCATGACCCGCCAGATCAACTCCATCACCTCCACCAGCTTCAACTGCCTTCGGATCCTCCTCAAGACCTTCAAATGGATACCCCCAGAATGCAGAAAAACCATCACCCACGCTCTCATAACCAGCAGACTGGACTACGGCAACGCCCTCTATGCCGGAATCAACAAAACCCTCCTCCACAAGCTCCAAACCATACAGAACGCCGCAGCCAGACTCGTCCTCGGAACACCTCGGCACTAACACATGACCCAACACCTACATGACCTCCACTGGCTCCCTGTCGAGAAGAGAGTAACCTTCAAACTGCTCACCCACGCCTACAAATCACTCCACAACAGCAGACCCAAATACCTCAATGAGAGAGTATCCTTCCACGTACCCAAGAGGAACCTTCGTTCCACAGACCTCGCCCTGGCAGAAACCCCTCACATCCGCAGAACCAGAGCAGGTGGAAGAGCTTTTTCCTATGTTGCAGCCAAGGCCTGGAACAAGCTCCCTGTCAACCTCCACACCTTCAGGAAGAACCTTAAGACCTGGCTCTTCAACTGAACCAGAGCTGCACCCCCCAGCACCCTGAGGCCCTCACGGGTAAGTAGCATGCCTTATAAACCCCCCGATTGATTGATTGATTGATTGATTGATTTGGTTCTTGGGAAAATGGTGAGATTCTTGGTCGGCAGGAGCTTTTGGGCTGTGTCTTGATGCAGTCTTCAGACTGTCTTGTCTGCAGTTTCTGAATGCCTTGTTTGAATGACACAAGTCGACGGGCTGTGTCTTGCTATGGTTTAATACCATCTTGGTGGGTTTGCGGACCCTTGTAAAGGACACAGAGTGTTTGCGAGCAGTCTGACGGACCAATTGGTAATTCAGCTTGTGTTTTGAAAAAGGTCTGGGGCTTAACTTGGTATGGTCTTTAGACTCTTGTTCTGAATGTGAGGCAGCCTCTGGGCTGATGTGAGATTCGTTTGCGTGTCAGGGTGCTGTGGGATCTGTGGACCGGAGCCGGTGATGGTATTGGTGAAATGCTTGGTTGAGTGATTAACGACTGTGTTCTACGGACAGTTGGTTTTGAGTTGTGAGTGATTTTTTTGTTTCCCTTTAGTGCAGTTGTTGGTGTTGTTGTCTGTTAGGGACAGTGCATGTGTCTTACATTAAGATGCCTTGTTTAAGTAAGTTAGGATGTTTTGGATGTCGATGTTGTTCTACTGATGCCAGCCCACACCTCCGGAGGGTACCCCAAATTTTGACATATATGTCAAGAATGGTATTGGCCCTATTATGTTTAGCACATTGTGGAATAAATATACGAGGGACAATACTGACCTGCAATGGCCACTTACTGGCTCGTTTGATGAACAGAAAATACATTTCCTGCAGGACAAATTGTTTGCTAAGAGGAGTAGGCAGTCCATGTTTTATTTAGGCCTGGGCTAAAATTTCGTTCCGCTCGCGGAAATTGCGATAATTTGACATTTTCGCGTTCCGCGGAGAGCGCGAAAATGTCAAAATTTCCGCTTTCCGCAGCTTGGCGATAATTTGTTTCTTGCTCGCGCTGTAAAATATTACATTCTCGCGTGCGCGCGATCGCCTTACCTGAATCCCTCCGTTCGCCGACAAGTTTTCTTGATCCGGTCGCATTCTCCATGAGATGTTGTATTGTTTTTAGCCATTTGCGCTGTCTCGTGACAGTTCGCGCCCGCAGTGACGTCATGCGTCGCGCGATCACGTCTTTCTTCTCGCGATCATGCACCGCGAGACAACTCAAAACAAGATGGCCGCGCCCGCGAGCAACCAGATGGGTAAGTTGGTGACCCGCAACCATGCAGAAAATCTCGCGAACATGCGGGAAAAAAACTTCCGCATCTTCGCGATATTTCTGCTTGTTTGCGATAATTTTAAACATTTTCGCGATAATTTGCGAAAGTGGATTTCGCAAATTTCGCCCACCCCTAGTTTTATTCTTTGAGAGTATGGCAGAAGGAAGCAAAGCAGCGATGCCTGCGAGCAGAGAAAGAGGTTCAAAGGAAGCAAACTATTACGCAGAAGACAGTAGCCTACGAAAGGGAAAAGACCGAGAAAGGCATAGAGTGTGCAGATAGGACGTTTCGGCTGCAGACTGACAAAAGTTATGTTGCTAGGGAGGAAGTAGATGAGCTTATTGAGGAGCTCTTGGACTCTCGCCTCCCACCACCCTATGCCCCACATCAGATATATCATACGGTCCCAATATCTCTGCCCTCGACCCCCGGGGCTGCTCCCTCTGATGCTTCTGGTACTGCTGCCTCGGCCCCAGCCCCATTTGCTTCTGCGGCCTCAGCCCCAGCCCCACTTGCGTCCCTCATATCCCCGACGGCCACAGGAGCAGACACTGCTACTTCCCCTGTCCTGTCTTTTCCCTCTCCTGCCCCGTCCCTTGGCTCCGCCTCATCCACTACGCTCCCTTTTACACCTACAACTCTGTCCCCCTACATGATGGTGCCTGTCTCTGCATCTGCCCTTTCCCCTATGTGTGTGACACCACAAACACCGTTAAATACTGAGACACCTGCACGTGGAATGCCTGGAGCCAATTGGGCAGCAGCACGAGACCACATGGAGAAAGTGTTTGGAGCACTCTGCTGTGGGTACTGAGGAGAAACATATGGTGGAGAATCAGGCAGCTCAATGGGCCCAGCACCCGATCTATAGTGTGGAGTATGTGTGGAGTGTGATGAAAGATTATGTGCCCTTTATACAGCAGCATGCCCTTAAACACATGTTGGCCACACTTATAGAATTGTGGGAACAGTGTTTCCATGGTACTGCACCGCAGATTATCTACGACATATGAGACCGAGTATATGTTACAGACATGGCCCAGAATGAGGTTTTCAGCAATGTGACTACATTGGTGGGTTACCGAGGCAGGTTACTTCAGAAGGATCCGATGCTAGGAACGTAGCACCCCATGAGGGAAGTCCATCCCATTTATCATCCTGAAATCCCAGAATTGCGCGACTCTACGGATACAGTAATCAGACCGCAAGTCGATGTTCGGTTCCAGAAGCAATAGGTCTATTCTCCTTGGAAAATGAGTTAGGTCCTTTCCCTAAAGAGCCAGTTACCGGACCCAAGGAAAAACCCCACTCCATATTATAAAGAACTGACAGAGGAGGCCTCCGCCACAGTGATGACGTTAGCTGACATAGAGTTATTTTTTGGCTTGTTGGTACCGGTAGATATATAAAGACAGGTCCACACGCAGGACTATGCCCTGGAGTTGAGTGGCTCATGGGATGAGTTTAGAGCATGGGATAAGGAGCACAAGTCCGGTGAGAAGCCAAAGGCAGAGTTATTGGCTTTACCGGGGTGTATTATTACCTACACTCAGTCCCTTATCCCACCGACGAGAGTGAATTGGGATAAGTTGACTGCGTGCCGTCAGAAGAAGGATGAGAGTGTATCGGATTTCTTTACCAGATTTGAAGGGGTGTTCCTAGATTTTAGCGGCCAGGACTTGTCACAGGAAGGTGGTGTCCATTTGTTTATGAACAGGTTTGTCACTAACTTACTTCCTGAGGTTGCCACTAGGTTGCAGACTTCGGACAGTACTTGGACGACCTCCTCTCCATCTGTAATATTGAGTATGGCATAGTATTATGAGCATAGAGAGAATGAGGACAAGGAAAAGGTAGAGAAGAAGTCGAAGGATTTGAAGACGAGGATGTTAATGCAGCAAGTTGCGAGAGGAAGAGGTAGAGGATGTGGTTCGGGTTCGGGTCCACGGCCACCCTGATCTAACAGGGGTGGTGCTTCAGGTGTCTCTGTGGGACCCAACCAATGTGTGTACTGTAAAAAAGAGGGACGTTGGCGGAATGAGTCTCCGGAATTGTTGCAGAGTAATGCGGCCCCAAGAGATCAGGGTTTTGGAGGGAGAGGGCGAGGAGGTGGAGGCCGAGGGGTGACGCAGTCAGAGGATGCATCTTACAACAGGCAGAGCTGGAAATACTTTGACGACCCTCGGGAAGACAGTACTACCACAATGACTATGATATGGATAAAGTGATGGGGTTGTCTCACAGCTAGGACAGCCACAGGCAGGGCAAGGGACCAGTTCCGGTGCCTGTAGATCAGCGTGGACCATACGTGTCTGCAGATTTACCTCCGAGAAATTTCTAGTTCATACAGGGGCTATGGATAGCTCTATTTCCTGTTCACTGGTCCTGAGGGCAGCTCTGTCTGGTCAAAATAATGTTTTGGTGGGTTTGTCAGTCTCTTTCAAAATGTCAATATTGTCGACAGGAGGTCACCTACTTAGGTCACCTACTGTCGAAGGAGGGTCGCAGACTGACACCTGAACGCATAGCTCCTATCACTAACATGCCTGTTCCTAAGACACAACGCGAGGTATGCGCGTTCCTGGGGATAACTTTGTATTGTCGGCAGTGGATCCCAAAACCCCTTCTTACCTCACCACCAAAGACGTGCATGAGCCTTTGCCTTGGACACCTGCATGCCAGCAAGCTTTTGAACAATTAAAGACTGCGCTTTGCTTTGCTCCTATGCTTGGTACTCCGGACTACCAGAAGCCTTTTGTGCTCTACGTACATGAGGCGGATGGTTGCGCGCTCTCTGTACTAACATCGGGTTTTGGTGGTAAGCAGAGACCCTGTGCTTACTTCTCTGCCATTTTGGATAATGTCTCCAGAGTGCTCCCATCTGTCTGAGAGCTGCCGCGATAGTGGCAGTATCTATCAGACAATCGCAGGGCTCGTTCTTGATACTGACCTCACAGTTATGGTGCCTCATGCTGTGGACACGCTTTTGAACAGGACAAAGACGCAGCACCTCACCAGTGCGTGTCTTACTGGATATGAGCTAACATTATTTGCTCCACACATTACCATTAAAAGATGCGCTACTTTGAACCCAGCCACGTTACTACCCCTCCCTTCGTAAGAAAAGGACAATGATGTCCATGATAGTTTATTTTGGACTGAGGAGGAAATGAAGGGGCGGGTAGACCTGACTGATGTTCCCTTATCTGATCCCCAATGGGAACTATATGTCGGTGGCTCTTGTTTCAAATTGCCGGATGGCACCACCACTGCAGCCTGTGCGTTCACCACGTTACACACTGTAGTTGAGACATCTCGCTTTCCATACCAGTCGGACTGGCTGTTAATGTCAACACTGACAGCCAGTATGCCTTCGGGGTGGCCCATCATTTTGGGCGCCTCTGGGCAGAGAGAGTGTTCCTGACCTCACACGGGCAAAGGATACATCATGGTCCACTAATACTTAGATTGCTATCAGCATTGACACTTCCTGATAAGTTAGCTATATTAAAATGCAGTGCCCATAGAGCTATTACAGATAATGTTGGGAGAGGTAATGCCTTTGCAGACCAAACAGCTAAGGAGACAGCTAGATCAAAGATGAATAAGATGTTTGTAGCAGGTCCTGCTAGATGGGTTCCAGACAACGGGATGTTTGAGAATACAGTGGAAAGTGTGAAGGAAATACAGAGAGAGGCGACGGTAGATGAACTGGAAATGTGGGAGGAGAGGACAGGACGTTTGGAAGAGGATGGATGTTGGACTGACCTGTCAGGAAAGCAGAGATGGCTGTTGCCTAATGCTTTCATTCTCCCTGTAGTCACCATGGCCCATGGCCCGGCGTACATTAGTCCCAAAGGAATATGTAAACTACTAGACCCAGTATGGCAGACTAACAATATCCTCAAGGTTGCCGCACATTTGGTGAAGCACTTTATTTTTTGTCTAAAACAAAATTCTGGGAAGGGCACTCCTATACCTGCTGGTAATTTTGCACCGCCTTCCTTCCCTTTCAAGGTTCTCCAGATGCATGTTATCGAAATGGAACGAGTGAATAACTTGAAATATGTACTAGTGGTAGGTTGTGCATTCAGTAAATAGGTAGAGGCTTACCCCACTAAGGAAAATACGGCCGTGGCAACGGCGAAGGCACTTTTAAAAGAGTACTTCCCACTCTACGGATTCCAACGCGTGATCTGGGGTGACAATGGGAGCCATTTCAATGCCAAAGTCTTTGATCTGGTGTGTATGGGCTTACAAATTATGCAGAAATTTCATGCAGCAAACCACCACCAATCAGCAGGCCTTGTTGAGAAGTACAATGGCACTCTCAAGCTGAAGCTAGCAAAACTTCATGAAAGTACAGGATAGCAATGGCCAGATGCACTGTATTTTTTGTCTAAAACACAATCCTGGGAAGGGCACTTCTATGCCTGCTGGTAATTTTGCACCGTCTTCCTTCCCTTTCGAGGTTCTCAAGATGGATTTTATCGAAATGGAACAAGCGAATAACTTGAAATATGTACTAGTGGTAGTTTGTGCATTCAGTAAATGGGTAGAGGCTTACCCCACTAAGGAGAATATGGCCATGGCAACAGCGAAGGCACTTTTAAAAGAGTACTTCCCATGCTACGGATTGCTACACGTGATCTGGAGTGACAATGGGAGCCATTTCAATGCCAAAGTCGTTGATCTGGTGTGTATGGGCTTACAAATTATGCAGAAATTTTATGCAGCGAACCACCACCAATCAGCAGGCCTTGTTGAGAAGTACAATAGCACTCTCAAGCTGAAGCTAGCAAAACTTCATGAAAGTACAGGATTGCAATGGCCAGATGCGTTGCCTTTAGCATTGTTACCCACAAGAGTGACAGTGCATTCTAGGACTGGGCTGTCACCCTATGAAGTCATCTTTGGGCGCCCTGCTAATGTCACCTTCAACAAAACCCAGTTTTTACAAGTTATGGGTACTGCGATGGGTTGTCCATTTGCCCCAGAAATGGCCATCATGTTTATGGCCCTCTATGAGGACAAATGGATATACAACAACAACCCTCATGACGGACATATAAAAATTTGGCGTCGCTACATCGACGATGTGTTCCTCCTATGGAGAGGCGATGAACAACAACTCAGAACTTTCGTCACTTGGCTGAACAACAGAAACCCGAATATTCAATTCACGATGAACTGCAGCAATGTGGAAATGAATTTCTTGGACCTCCTTATTAAACATGAAGAAGGTCACCTGTATACCACACTTTACACAAAAAAGACGGACAGAAATACATGTCTACACTATTCCAGCTTTCACCAACGAAATCTGCGCGAAAATCTACCTTTCAGCCAATTCTTGAGGTTAAGGCGGAACTGCTCAAAGAAAGACGATTATTTCATCAATGCGACAGAACTACTTGAAAAACTTGTAAAGAGAAATTATCCCAAAAAACTACTCAGGAAGGCTATGAAACGGGCTTGGTACACCCCGCGAGACTCCCTTCTCACTCCAAAGACAGAGAAAACAAGTCCATCGCTGGTATGTGTCACCACGTTTTCTAGACACACAACAGAGGTTCAAAAAATTATCCGAAAAAATTGGAACACAATCAAAAGTATACCACCTTTCAGACAAAGTCCAATATTCGCGCTGAAAAAGAACACAAGCATTCGAGAGAAACTTGTAAGAGCAAACACATTTATCAAACAACCAGCAACAACTCTGAGATCTATGCTTTCTTTACCACCGATAAAAGGACATCGTAAATGTGGTACCTGTGTGTCATGCACCAGCACTATAGAAGGCACAAAATTTGTGTATGGACCAAAATACATAATTCATGATGACTTCACGAATTGTAACACCCACAACGTGATATACTGCATTGTTTGCCCTTGTCCACTTGCCTACATTGGAAAAACTACACAACCGATAAAAAAACGCATTTCTCAACATCGTTCCAGAATCAGGTGCAAAACTTTCAATGCTCCCATGGTTACCCACTTCATTGAAAAAAACCATGGCCCAAATGATCTAAAATGGACTGTCCTCCGCCATATCCAAGGCAAAAACACGGACGCCTTACTTTCAAAACATGAAGCCAAAACAATCATGTTTTTAGGAACTATCGAAAACGGATTGAATGAAATGACAGAACTGTCTCATATGGTATTAAAAATTGCTTCAAAAAAACAAAATGAGTTCTACCTGTCCCCCCATGACGCAGAGAATATGAAGGCAGCAAGATCACCAAAGGTCCTTCACTACCTATTAAGAATAGAAAGAAATACATAAAACCATCTCCAGGGGCAGGAACGTTTCTGGAGAATCACATAAAAAGATTACTGTTATAAAGATTAGGAACAACAGGAACGTAAATAGCGTTCCGATATTGAGGAGTGAGTGGTAATACCATGCAAATCCATCAACAACTCCCCTTCAACCTTTTTTTCAAGAATAACTTTATTGAACGTGGCAAACGATTGCCGAAATAAGCATAACATGAAAACTGCCAAATGTCACAAGACTATGCCAATACTCTCCCGAGGTGAATAAAGAGAGAAAAAGAATTCAACCACCTCCGTTCGAAAACAAATTCATCAAGCCCAACACAGAGGAACGAACAACCACAACAACCGTTGCCACAGCAACGCATAGTGACGTGCACCAGTCGTAACGAGGCCGAGAACTGAAATAAACCAATCACCACGCTTCTTGGAAACGGAAAGATCTCCAATGGCAGAAGATTAAGCTAGGGGAAAGACCGATCAACAAGCGGGAGAACCAGGCGAGGAAAAACAGAATAATAGAGGAGCCGGCTTACACGAACGAATTGAATCAATAAGGTATGGAAAACGCGGAGACACAGCCCGCCTCACAGGAGAGAATGTTTGAGAGCACGTCCACGCATGTTATATTAACAGCAGTAGCTCCTTTATACGAGCACCTGATCACCGCCAGGATATTGAGTTATAAAAAGTACCTGACGCTCTCGCCGCACTTTGTTCACCCACAACATTAACAAGATTGCCCACCTACGAGACACGGTGACCAAAGATGATTCTGACTTGAACCGTACGGCACACAGGTGGTTTGGTCCTATCACAAGCACCTTCGGGCATAACGCTCACCACTCCATTGAATCACTAACTATAAGGTTCACACAAAGTTCATAAGAGATAAGAACCGGCCCGCAGTTAAGTAAACCCACAAAGGTGAAATTAGCGGCGATTCATTTTTATTTTCATTTGATTAAATGGTTGCACCTCATTTGCACCCATAGGGAATCCGACAGCCCAAAATAAGAAAAGACCAGAACCAGACTACAGCTTCCCCTGCCCCACTGACCTAAAACAATAGGTATGTAAAAAGGACTCACACATAAGTCAAACGTTATACAGCTCTGAAACGTATAGCTTATTAATTAAATCTACAGCTCACAGAGTGTTCCCATTTGTGTATTATAGGCAAAAGAAGACGCCAGTAATCCACAAACTGGTAGTACGTAAGTTTCCCCATTTTAAGTTTCTAATAAAAACAAAAATAGTATTTTAACACACATTAAAATAAGGCACATTGTTACCCCTACAGGAGACAGATGTCCATTTGGAACCAGATAAGAGCCCTGATGAAGACCTCTTGAATAAAACACAGGTCCACTTTCACCACAGGTCGAAACGCGTCGGCTAACAGACAATTAGATCTACTTGGGATAGTAATCAGACATCTTCGTCCCCAGGAGAACAAAAGCTAGACATCTAATCAATGCCCTGCATAACTACCTTTGAATACTACTCTCTAACCCTGCATAGGACCAGAAAGTAATTTACGTCGAGGCATAAATAAGTTTGAGTTCCCACGTTTTGATAAACAAAGAGGGATATCTGAATGCTGTGGAGATTTAATTTCCTCACGTCTTGTCTATATTTGTAGATTTGTCACTCAGTTTATGCACTATATGTTAAGTAATTGCTCAATGTTTGCATAAAGTTTTGTGTATGTTTTATGTAAAGGACATGTACTTGACACAGTGAAGAAATTTTATTTTTGGTTTAAAAAGTTTTGAGTCTTGTACAAAAGAGATAAATACTCGCAGTCATTAAACAGGCTTGCTGAGACAAGTAAAAAGAGTGATCTATGGTATCAGAGGTTTTTGCTTTACAAAAAAAAAAAACTGCTAATGTCTGGGGCGTACCAAGACCCAAACATTTCTCAGAGATAGAGTTACCTCTTTTAAAAGACTACTTGTACCAATTGTCTAAAGATCTTCGCTTTGTCCACCAACAGATACACACCACTCTGCAACCGGTACCAGAGGGTCCTGGACATCGGATGCAGCCTGGAGATTATGTTATGACTCGCCATTTCTAGTGCAAAACCTGTCTGGAGCCGAGGTGGAAAGGACCTACGCAGGTGCTCCTTGCCATCCGTATGGCTGTCAAGCTAACGGTCCAGAAAAACTGGGTGCACTCCTCCCACGTAAAACGGGTGCCCCTCCCGCTCCTCTATGACACCTGGGTTCGAGACGGGATCGCCGACCAGGAAGGTGAGCTGGTTCCTCACTTCGATCCTTTTTCGGATGCCCGACTGAGAGGGGTGCAGACAGACAAAGAGAGTGACGAGGCCTTATTCGAGGCTATTCCCCCTGAGATAAGGGCCGCCCGGATGCTCCAGCTCCTGGAGTACAACAACCTGAGTCCCGATCCCCAGCTGAATCTGAGTTCTTGCCTCTGTTCGTGAATGAAGAGGAGCCTGGGCGTAACAGGTACAATCTGCAGCCCCGACGGAAGGACAGTGCACCAGCAGGGCAATGCAGGAGTTAGGGAAGGACTTGAGTTTAGGGTGTAGGCGCTGTGTCTCTGGTGCCTGTTTTAGATTAGAGTGAAGAACACTGGTGCACTGCCCTGGACACTGGACAGGATCGCTGAGGGTATTTGCCCTGGAGGGAGGTAGCCCTATCCTGATAGAAGAAGGATTTGTTTCTCATTAAGGGCCGCAATTATTTTCCAGCAAGGGCTGTGATCGTACAGCTCCTCCGTGGGAATGCTTGATGAACGATAGGAGCCTGCCTGTGAGGCTCATAACACACAGGAAAGAAGAATACCCCTATGGTCGGTTGTATTGTGGTTCCAAGTCCTAAACACATTTTCTAAAATGTATCCCTTTGGTCATCCTATTCCGGATAAGGAGCAGCCCTTTGCGGCTCCGCGCCCTGCTCCACATGGGCCTGTTTGGTCATCCTGGTCCCCCAAGACTAAAATAGTGTTTGTGATAATAATTTTGCTTTCTCTAATATTTGTATTTGGGGTGCTGTTCTTCCTGGAGGATAAATATCCTGTGCATGCTTGGATAAGTACTACACCAGCACCTCCTGAGCATATTATTGGTACCTTAGCACCTCACAAAGAAGAACACCGGAAATCTTATAAGGATAATGTTTCTATTCAGACGCTTCATCAAACACATGCTGTTTATGTTGGGTGTGTGGGTTGTTACCTTGTGTCACACATCAAAGTGAGAACTTGCTGCCTATGCCTCTGTCCTATGTTAATAGCTGTGATGGTTGGTTCACTTTACTTAGATTGGTCCGCTGATTCTCCCAGCCTGACTCTTTTGAACACAGGAGCCGTTCTCTAACAATGAATGTGTATTCTCAGCATAGATCCCCATCAGGTGTTTCTCCTGGAGATGGGCGATTTGATTCAGTATTCTTGAGTTCTTGCCTCAGAGTGGCAAATAGAGGTAGGGAGGCAAACAGTACAGAGATAGGTTCTCGCAGTTCATTATATCTGAATATTACCAATCCTTCCAAGCCCGCAATGTCAATGAAGATAAGCCCATAACCCTGGCAGTGGTAGATGTACCGGCTCCCTTTTCTGTTCAAGGGACGGGGGACATAGAGGTGGGGGACAGTAGATGCAACACCACTTCCATCTTGAGAATGCATAAAAGTCCGCCATTGATCCCACCACCCAATGTTTATTTTGTTTGTGGTGCTCGTTGTAGGAGAGTAGTATCTGTTTCTTATAGTTACCCCAACTTTTGCTGATGTATCACTGTTTTCGACTTAGACTGACTGGGATCCTGCTATTCAGGACCCCAGTCTATCTGATTTCTCCTCTAAATTGATTGCATGTATGGGGTACCCTTATCAGTCCCTAGTATATGGTACACCATGTACACCATGTACCCAGGGTATAGGTACCCCAGAGGCCTCCCAGGGGCTGAAGCATGTATTGTGCCACCCAGGCCATTTAAAATGACACCACAAGTCTGCTACTGCAGCCTGTGTAAGGTGGTGCATGCACCCCTTACTTAGATATAGGTTACCTATATCTATTCTAAATCACTGCACATATAAACCTATCAGTCACCCCATGGCAGGCCTTATCAATCCTGAAGGCAGGGTGCTGGGTCTTATGTGAGAGGCTGCCCCTGCATGAGCAGAGCTCCTTTGCAGCGTTCGGAACCTATCTTCTGGGGTTGTCTGTGATGCAGCCAACCATATATATATTTAAGTGCATTATAACCTTGCGGTAAATGCTAAATTTAAAATGGCTGTTTAGAAACATGTCGTGTTTGGTGTCAAACACCTTGGAATTATACCTCCAAGCCAATAACTGGGAGGGGAGGTATGATTCCACCCTTCTAGAGGGACTTATGTGAAACACCGGTACACCCAGTACCAGCTTTCTCGAATGGGCATCACAAAATGGATGCTGCCAGCCACAGACAGGAGTCTGCCCTCCTGCTGCTGAGCCAAGCTCGGGCAGAGGAACGCCTAAAAATAGGTTTCCTGTCACAGGGAGGTGTGACCACCTCCCAGACAGGCTTTAGTGTATTGGGGCTGGGTGAGTGCCAGAAAGTCTGCACTGGGGGCACTTTTGGTGTCCCTGTGCATAGTCCAGCTCAAACCGGTTGCAGGAGCCATATTCTCCTGCTCTGGTGCGAAACTGGAAAAAGGACATGGGTGAAGCCACCCCTCTGTCCTGCCCCTCCCCTAGGTGGGTCCCCAGAGTTTGTCCAACCCCTTCCTTGGGTATAAAGTTGGAAACCTGACTACAGGACTTTAGATTTTACCTGGACTAAACTCTGCAAGCAGAAACCAAGTACTTCGATGGTCTACACTCCGCTGGACGACCGAAGAATCTCCCTTGGAGTAAAGGAGTTGGGGCCATATGTAGAAAGCAAAATTGCGATCGCAAACGCCGAAATTCGCCGAATTTCGGCGTTTGCGATCGCAATTTTGCTAAGTGGGATGTAGGAAGGCAAATCTGCATGCAAAATAAGGAATCGCAAAATTTGCGATTCCTTATTTTGCAAATGCATTTAAGGAATCTCAAATAGCGATTCCTTAAATGCAATGTAGAAAGCACACAAGTTGTGCTATTTTGGCTTAAGGAATCGCAAATTACCACCAACTTCAGGTTGATGGTAATTTGCGATTTCTTTCAATAATGCAGTTTTTTGCATTATTCAAAGTGCCATGTGGCACACATACATGCCCTTAGGGCATGTATGTGCGCCACATGTGCACCCATGCTCATTACAGGGGTGCAAAAGGGTGTCATGTTGACACCCTTGCACCCTTGAAATTGCATTCTCAATTTGCGATTCTCTAATTGAGAATCGCAAATTGAGAATGTCTTCTTATTCATTCCTACAGGCCTTTTAGCCCATAGGAATGAATGGCAAGGTATTCCTTATTTGCGATTCTCAATTAGAGAATCGCAAATAAGGAATAGGTGGGATTCGCAAACAAAATTGCTAATCCTACCTACATAGCGTTTTGCTATTCTCTAATTGCGATTCCCTAAAAATTGCAATTAGAGAATCGCAAAACACAGCCTACCTACATATGGCCCTTACTCCCCTGCAGCAGCAGGCACCTTAACGCATCTGACCGGTTTGCAACTCCCGAGCTCCTGAGGACTCCAAAGGTTTCTGCAATACAGGACGTGGGTTCCTGAGCGTCTCTGAGGTCGTCCTGCTCTCTCAGCAATCCTGAGACCAGTATCCCTCGTGGGACCGTGCAACCCGAACCCCTGTGCACCGTGTACTTTTGCAGCAGCATATGCTTTTTGGCAATCCCTGAGGCTGTGCTTTGGACTTCGTGTAGTCCTGACCCCAAGCAGTATTTCCACTAAAGATTTCCGGCCTCCACTCTACTAGTGCTCCGTGGCCTGGTACTTTGTGATTCAGCTCGAGGTCCCTTTGTGATCCCTAGTCCGTTGGCCTGTGGGTCCTAGTGAGTGGGTCACTTTGAATTTCCTCGGGCTTCCCTGATTGCTCCAGACGTGTCCTGACTCTCCAAAGCTTGGAGAGTCCCCAGGACCTTGCTGGTCCCCACCATAACTTGTTTCCTCTGACCATGTGGGTTGCATTTGCCAAGGCTTGTTGGTGTTCAATCTGGACAATGACCCCTCAGCACTTGACATCCTTTGTGGGACAGCTCACATCTGGACTTTGGTCATCGTCGACATCTCCTGGTCCCCGTGGCTGCAGAGTCAAGCATCCAATCTTCACACATGAAGCACCTGACATGGGTGGACATTCGTCTACCGAGCCCCTGGTCACCCTGAAGTGACCCAGACCATATCCCCTCTGCTTTTAGGTTCTTCTCACCTCGGATCCAGGCTTGGATTCCACCGGATACTTTTCATCTTCCCGGCAGCAGCACTTCGCATCACGCCATTGAAAACAACGAGGGTTTCCGACACCACTTGACCCCTATGCAACTGGCTCCTCTGGGATAGGTAACACGGGTACCTCGGTACTCACAAGGGTGCTGGCCTTTGAACCTTCTATGTTCCAAAGGGTTTGCTTGAAGTCCTCTCTGAAGTGTCCTTAAACTGTAATTTTCCGAACGCGTTTTTCCCATAGAGTTGTACGGAGCTCGCGTCTGTGTTCTCACACTGACCCATCCTCCGTGGGCTCCCTGTGTCACTCCTTTGGGTGGCTCCACCTCCATCCTCAGCTCGGTCGGAGCTCGAGGCAATGACGGACAGGGCGGGTCCTTACTGACCTGTGTTGTTACCAGGCAAGGTGAGGTCCAGTCCTCGTATCAGAAGGGTATCCTCTGCATCTCGTTTGTACGGAGGATTTGCACTTACAAAGGTTGTATTAATTCCAACCTATCTTTATATATATGTGCTTTTCTATTTTCACATTATTTAGTTTTTTTGCAGTAGCAAGAATACCAACAGTTAGGTCCTGAAGAAAGCCTTGGACAATTTTTCCATATAGGCTGAAACATGTCGACCGACTTTGTAAGCAGCTATTAATGGAACTGCTTTGTTTGCACTGTTTTTAAGCAAGGCCTACAAGAGATACCCCAATAAAGGCGCATATTATCAAGGACGGCGTTAAAATAATCGCCGGTTTAGCGGCAGAAAACTGCCGCTAAAGTGGCGATAATGGGCTTGATTATATGCCCTAGAGAATTGCAATAGAAGCCCATGTTCATACCAGAACATGGACTTCTATTGGAATTCTCCAGGGCATATTATCAAGCCCATTATCCCTGCTTTAGCGGCAGAAAACTGCCGCTAAACGGGTGATAATTTTTAATGCCGTCCTTGATAATATGCCCCAAAGTCTTTCTCTCTTGTATATCCTTTTTTAGTTTCACTGACACATTTGCACTGCACTTATCATTCCCACCCTGAATCTTTATGCTGACTATCTGGTGGATTCCAGTGTGATCTTTCACTCTTTTTATATGATCCTATTTGAGGAAACTATCCACCTTATTTCCCTCTCTGATCAAGAGGGTTAGTGGAAGGTAGGATGGATACCCAAATGATGAGAAGGATCACGGTGGTGAGTGATGGGAATCCAACCGGTCTCAAGGGTCTTCTTACTCTTTAGCTTTATATACTCTTTTGTGGTGACTCATGATAACATTGGTGTCCAGTGATCTTCCTCCTTCATAGGCTACTGGTAGATTAGACCCCGGACTATTGTATTGTTTTTTGGTTTCTTAGGGTCCCAGCGATTCCACGTGCTTTAGGCACTGTGTCTAGTGAACTCGCTGTTGTTATACCATTTTTTTAGTATATGGTTCGGTCTCCCCCTGGAGCCCGCTGTGTATTGTGCTATTTACTGTCGTTCTATTGATTAAGTATTGTGTGCCTTGTGCTCTAATCTTATAATTATATTATGTTTAGTAATAAATAGAAATAATTGATATAACACTTGTGTGGTTCTCCTTTCATTTGGTCATTCAGGGGGTTCTGATCTGGTAAAACAAGCTGCTTTACATTCCTTCAAGACTTAGCCTCCATAGCTACCACTAGGATAGCTTTCATAAAGGTTACCTTTAACCTAATCACCATAAGGGTCATTTGGACTGGTACAGGGTGCCCACTTTAATTAGTGGACAGCATATAGCAGGCCAACTTCTCATACTCGTGGCTATGTGTGGCTCCCTGAGGGATGGTCTGGGCTATGCTACCTTTCTTACCTCCTTCCTCCAGTTTATACAGCTCCTTCCAACTACCACAAAACTCATCGTTTGCAGCGTAGGGATGTCCCAGTTCTCCCATGTTAAGAGAGTTGTCGATCCAGATGATATTGACCAGACAGATACTTCCTTGCAGCAGTTTACTACCATAATGAAGGGCTTTATACCTTTCTGGGGTCCCACATTCAATAGCTGCAATATTCAACGTCTAGCCAGAGTAGTCGAGGGATCCATAAAGGTAAGGGTACCCCCAAATACTTCTAGGTCCCAGAGAAGGGGGAATGTAACAATCAAGAAAGAAAACCCCTGAACTGACCTATATTGCTTTTCAATGCGACCTCAAAGGGTTAAAACTTTATAACCAGCTTGAAGAAAAATCACTAGGATAATTTGTGTACAAATAATACATATATCTTTATACATTTTTTACTTTAAAGTGTAAGTTGATTATAAAATTGCATCTCATGTACAGTTGCCCTAATAATCACATTGAACTATAATGTATTCATACATTTAGATATCTAATATTGTTGGAATAAGATGGTAACATTTGGACAATCAATAGATGTTAGAAAACAGCTATCAAGTGCATTATCTCACATTGTATTCAGATCTTCATCTATGACTGTGTGACAGAAAGAAGGACAACAGATAAAGTCTAAAAAGCAACAATTATTTACAAAGGAATATATACAGTGAAAACACCCCACGGTTCACCTCACTACTACATACTCTCCTCAAATAAACCCAAGCAACCTGACACTCATACACAAACTCGAAACACTCTCTTATGGAGATCCTAGAAAGCTTAACAGGGACAGATGTGAGCGAATACTGTTCCACTCTCAGGATAATGATTGTGTCCGTCTCTGAAGGGACTCTCCATACATATAGTGATGGTCTACGCGTGTTTTGGTCACAATGGCACCACCTTCCTCAGGACCAAAACATACTCAAAAGCATCCCGTTTGGGAGGAGCAAGGGGTATCTGCAAAAGCTAAACCAACTGTAAAAGAGGCAATGTGGCATAAGTGCGCCCAACATCCATGCCGTTAAGTATTTATATGCTATTATTTCCAAAATACTGTCCAGCTGTGATATGTCCCAATTCAAAGCACATATAGTTTGTAGTTGGAATATTATTCCTTTTCAAAAATCTTCTTGTTAAAATTTAAAGTGGCCTTAGGTCCTTTATTTTGTTGAAGCTTGTCCTGCCGCTGGCTTTTTCCCGTGAAGCCTTGTTCAGAGTAGTCGAGGGAGTCATTAATACTACTGCAGATATTCTGACCAATATTACAGTCGAGCTTCAGGCTACGAGGCTCGTCTTGCTTCAAAACAGGTTGGTTTTAGATGTTATCTTAGCTCACAGGAGAGCCTGCCTCATCATTGGCAGCAGCTGCTGCGTCTATATCCCAGACAGTGCTCCCACTCTCTACTCCACAGTACAGAAACTACACAGGCTTGCCTTAGAAATTCATGAATACAATGGTTCATGGTCCCTCACAGGATGGCTCTGGGGTGTATTGACATCATGGGGTTGGAAGATACTACTTGTCTTAATAGGTATTGCAGGTGTCATCTTTACCTGTTGCCTCTGTATTCACTGCCTTCCAGTGTGCTGCACTTACTGTGTGACTAAGCTTACCCCTACTCCTAGATTCTCAGGACATGACCATAAAGCCTCCCCCATATGATGCAGGAGATTCAGTCAATTGTGGAGATAGATGAAGGAATATTCGAATATTGAACAGAATTTCTTTGATGCTTGCATTTGCTTTGTTTTTGCCTTGACCAATGAATGACTATGTAATTCTCCTCTTCCCACTTAGAATTGTAAAGACCCTGCCAGATAGCAATAAAGCTTTTAGCCACATATGCCAAAAGGAGGGTCTGTCAGGTCCGAAATTCCCCTTCCTGTTGTGCACTTACATTACGTTAGCAATATGTGGCTAAATAGACGCCATTTGTATTCATGTTATGCAACCCACTGAGTTATCCATGCCGCGTGTAAGCTTTAGTTAACCAGTGTGACTCCATTTTATATTTCGCAATCACTGGAAGACGGCTTAGGCTGTGTTCGTATTAGGCCTTATTTTCTAACTCGCTTGCCTCAGCAGAACACTGTACTTCGTTATTATTTTTTCCCTATTCAAGGCTGTAACTCGACTTGATAATGAACTGTTATTCTGTTTGCACATTCCAATCTCTACATGTAGCTCTGTTAAATGGTAGCGGCAGTTTCAGTCGATAACCTTTCAAGTATTTGCCCGGCGGTAATCGCCTCTCATACCACTCGATAATTTACCAATAAAAGAGGCAGGCGCCGGAGACTGGAAGGCAGGAAACAAAGTTTTATTCCGTCGGAGCAGAACACATCAGATCAGACAGCAAGGTATCGTCACGAGGTGCTCTAACTGCATCTCTGAGACCTGGTCTCTTATACACTGGTTTATTGCTTTATTACACATAGTACATTCTTGAGATTCCCTTGATGTACGGGGGGAATATCCCCTGAAGCCCCGGTTCAGATCCAATCCCACACATAGATACAGTAGAAGTTCCCACCCCACCCACAGTAGGAGATGGCTATTGCGCAGCAGGGTATTCCGCCAATTCCTGGGGGGTGTGTGACCGGTCGGGTCTCAGGGAGTAGGGGCTTTGATCTACTGTAATCCCTTTGATGTGGGGTGTTTCCCTTACAGTAGGGGCAATAAACTGCATCCGCAGGGCTAGGTGATGGCCTGGGACCAGTTCAGACAATGGGGCGCAGAGGAAGGGGGTTATCAAAGGAGAGGCATGACCATGTATGGGTTGTCGGTCGGAAGTGGTTCCGTAGCAGGGTCGCGCAGAAAGAGAGGGTTTATGGCCTGTATGAGAGAGCGGGGGTGGCCAGCGCGCGGGGGATGCTCGCAGCGCCAAGGGGACCGCGCTGGCGATTGACAATGAGTGGGGAGAGAGTGGGGTGCCTAAAAATGGCGGCCGTGCATTCGCTGTGCGTGGCGCTGAGGAGAGGCAAGATGGCGCAGATAATGTTCAGTTTGTAAGCTAAATTTCCACAGTCCTCCCTTTTAACATATCTCGCCAGCTTGTCTAGTTCGGATTTATCCCCATAATACTACGGACCTCCACCTCATAAAGGGCTTTCATCCGCTCTGTTTCAAAGTTCAAAGTCTTAGGGCAGATGCAGTTCATAAAAAGCGAACATAAAGGTGGCAGACACTGAATCCCCAAGCAACATCCACATAGTATCACAATCGGTATTAGGATAAATGAAAACAGCCTCCATCCCCAACTTTTAATAGCGTCCCAAAACCAACTCCCCAGCGACCATTCTTCTTGCTCTTGATGGACCTCTGTGGACAGTCTGTGGAGGTGTTCAATTGCTTTGTAGACTGAGGGTGAGTTGTCTGGTACGTAGGTACAACAGCTGGACCCAATGATGCGGCATGCTCCTCCACGATCAGCCAGAACCACATCTAGAACGAGGCGGTTCTGAAGGGCCACTAAGCGGACGGCCTGGAGCTCGGCGGTGTTGTTGGCGAGGGCGCCAGCCGTAATGTTCATTGCCGTTTCGACTGCCTGGGTTAAGTGGCGGATGGCACGGCTGTTTGCCATTGGGCCCCAGAGTGGAACAAGGCCTTTGACTGCGTCCATGAACTGTGCTCCGGTGGAGTCGGCCTGCACAATGTCTTTGGCCCGTTTCTGTCGGTGATGGTTTGCTGGGGCCACATACGTCGGAGGAAGGACAAAGGCGATGTAGCAAGTGCCTCCCCAACCTCTCGGGAGCCAGGTGTAGGCCTTAGTACCACAGACGAAGTACATATTCGGGGAGGCAACAAAGGAGGGTGGGTCAACTGAATCCAATGTTCGGGTGATGAGGCAGGAGCTGTGGCCCACCAGCTGTGCCCCCAGGCCTTCGAGGCATACAGATCCAGTGATGTTGATGACGGACAGGGCCACTGTTAGGGTGGCGGCCGTCCGTTTTCGGAGGTAAGAGAAGGTGGGTCTGGCTGGATTGTTGAACACTTGCATTTCAACTCGTTCTTTGGCAGGGATGTCCATGTGAAAGGAAGTGTTCGATCTCAGAGGGCAGAAGAGGGCGGAAGTTCTACCAGTTTTGTTCATCCAGAACCCATGGTAGAAGTGTGACATGGTTCTGCCGGAAGTGGCATTGTCCTTGTAGCTCTCCTGCAGAAGGATCAGCCAGGCGAGGCAGGAACCATGGACAGAAAAAGGTGAAGGGATGAAAGGGATTGAGTGCCCAGTGGCATGTGGTAGCAATCCACAGATCCAGCAGTTAGTGGCGTTGGTGGCAAGATTGTGTTGGTGGAGCAACTGCACAAAAGAGTTATTCCAGAACTCCTTACGCCTTTCTCGGAGTTGGGGTGAAAGTGAGATCAGATGGTGCTCCTTCGTGGTGGTAGGTTGAACGGTGGTCAGCAATGTCTTATGAGCGGGTGTGTTCTCCTCCATGATCCAGAAGGTGACCATGAGGAGAAGGCAAAAGAGAAGGGTAATAAAAAGTGTTATAGTCTTAAAGCTGTGCATTCGGTCAGTCTTTGGGTTTTTGTAGGGGATCTTCGGACGTCCGGTTGCTTCCATCACCTTCATGTCGGGCGCTTCCATCACCTTCGAGAGACTCGGTAGCGGGCAGAACCACAGACTTTGCTTAGTTTCTCTCCTGGTGGCCTTTGAAGTGACTAGGCTACCGCTCTGAGATTTCCACTTAGCCTGTGGTCTGCTTAGCCGAAGTTCTCTCCTTTCGTCGCAAGTTATACCCTTCTTTGGATGGCACAGTGGGATCGGGATATTCAATCAATTCAAGTGTCTCTGTATCAGGGCAGCGGCTCAGGGATGGTCGGTCTTTGTTCAGAAGTTCCTCTTGGGCGGTGACGTTGTCCGTGGTTGTCAGGGTCGGTGATACCTTCTTGCAGTGGTGTGCATGCAGCCAATTGCGTTTCCCCTCCACTCGAAGAGCTGTTCGGGTGGTGATCAGGACTTGCAGGGGGCCCGTCCACCGGGGCTCCAGACTCTTGGTGCGCTGGAAGTTACGCACTAAGACGAAGTCACCTGGTTGGATGTCGTGCCCGGGGCCCCTGGAAACATCGGGAATGGCGTGCAGCACCTGCTGATGGATGATAGACAACGTTTTAGTTAGATTGTACAGATAATCAGACATGAGGACGTCCGGGACGTCGTGGATGGATGTCGGTTTTGGTGCAGTCCAAAGGTTCATGGGCCGCCCGAAGACGACCTCGTAGGGGGTTAAGTGGTGTTTGGTGGGGGTGGAACGCATTGATAGCAATGCTAGTGGGAGAGCGTCTGGCCATCTTAGCCCTGTGGTGGCGACTATTTTTGCTATCTTAAGCTTCAATGTGGCATTGTGTCGTTCAACCAGGCCTGCAGATTGGGGATGGAAAACCGCATGGAACTTCTGTTTTACACCCAACCCTTTTAAGATGAGTTGGATAACTTCGGCTACGAAGTGGGGGCCATTGTCGCTCCACAAAATTCGACAAAGGCCGTATCGGGGGAAGAATTCCTTCAGTAGTACCTTTGCGGTAGTCATAGCGGTGTTGTCATGGGTTGGGTAGGCTTCCACCCACTTGCTGAAGGCACACACAATGACGAGTACATACTTCAAACCTTGGCACCTTTCTAGCTGGACATAGTCCATTTGTAGGACTTCAAAGGGGTGATTGGGGACCCCAAACCCTCCCCGGGGTACAGCAGTTCCTTTCCCAGGGTTGTGTTGGAGGCATACTAGGCATTGTTGGACTAGACGTTTGGCTGAGTCTGGTATTTTGTCGTTGTGCCAGACTTTAGAGATGAGTTCGATCATGGGGGCAGACCCTATGTGTGCGGGGGAGTGTGCCATGGTCAGCATGGGGATCAAGTATGAATCTGGTAACAACCATTTGTTCAAGTCTTTGGTTCGCCAGCAACCGTCATCGTCCTTCAATCCCACCCGGGCCCATTCAGTTAACTCGTGTGGTGTGCTGGCTAGTTGGATATCCCTAATTGTTTCCCTAGCATCCTTCCATTTCTCAGTTTGTGACCTGGTCACGTACATACGGGTCGTGGACCTATTCTCGGCTGTGGTTCGGGCAGTAATGTCAGCTAGTGCATTTCCCTGTCCTATAATGTCTGTCACCTTCTTGTGTGCCTGGCATTTGATCACAGCTAACCGTGTGGGGAGGAGGACTGCTTCGGTCAGGGCAGAGACTAGATCTCCATGCAGGATGGGTGTGCCATGAGAAGTCAAGAATCCCCTCTCTTTCCATAAGAGCCCAAAGTGGTGAACTACTCCGAAGGCGTACTGACTGTCTGTGTAAATGTTTGCGGTTGTCCCTGCTGCCAGGATGCAAGCTCGTGTAAGAGCAATTAGTTCCGCCGCCTGTGCGGATCGCTGTGTGATGCGGGCTGTCTCAACAACTGTTCGGGCTGTGGTGACTGCATAGGCAGCTGAGGTGGTGCCATCGGGGAGCTTGATGCATGAGCCATCCACCCACAGTTCTCCGTCAGGGTCCGGGAAGGCAGTATCCCGGAGGTCAACCCTACTCTTGGTTTGTTCGTCGGTGAGGGTCACGCAATCATGTATAGGGGATGCATTGGGGTCAGCGTCAGGGAGAGGCAGTAGTGTAGCTGGATTCAGAGTGGTGCATCGTTTCAATGTGATGTGGGGTGCAAGCAGAGTCAGTTCATAACCGGTCAGTCGTGCGCTAGTCAGGTGTTGAGTCTTGGTTTGGTTCAGGAGGGTGTCAACAGCATGGGGTACCAATACCGTGAGGGGGTTCGAGAGCACGATCCCCTCACTTTGTCGGATAGAGACAGCAGCGGCGGCTACTGCTCGAAGACAGGCGGGCAAAGCTCTGGCTACGGGGTCGAGAGTGGCAGAGAAGTAGGCACAAGGGCGTTGCTTAGGGCCTATGGACTGGGTTAGGACAGACAACACACATCCCTCCCTTTCGTGGGTGTAGAGGGAGAAAGGTTTAGTGTAGTCTGGGGTTCCTAGGACTGGGGCCGAGCAGAGGGCATCTCGTAATTCTTTGAAGGAGGATTGACATTCAGGTGTCCAGGGGAGGGGGAAGGGGACATCCTTAGCCAGCAGGGAAAGCAGAGGCTTTATGGTAAGACTGAAGTTTGGCAACCACTGTCGACAAAAGGAGGTGAGGCCCACTAGGGATCGTACTTGCTTCTGAGTTTTGGGAACAGGGGTTTCTAGGATGGTTTGAATTCGGTCAGGGGTAAGTTTCCTCCCGTCTTTGGATAGTAGGTGGCCTAGATACGTTACCTGGGGCTGGCAGAATTGCAATTTCTTTCTGGAGACCTTGTGACCGTTCTCCGCAAGGAAGCGGAGGAGGTGAATGGTGGCTGTGAGGGCAAGAGGAGTGGTGTCGGCCGCCAAAAGAATGTCATCGACGTACTGTATCAACACCACTCCATCGGGTAGTTGGACTGCATCCAGTTGCCTCTTGAGGGCTTGGCTGTAAATACTGGGACTCTCAGTGTAGCCTTGGGGTGCCCTGCAGAATCTGTACGAACGGGCTTTTAAAGTGAAGCCGAACAGGTAGCGGCTGTCTGGGTGGATGGGGATGGAAAAGAATGCGTTCTTGAGGTCAATAACAGTAAAGATGGTGGCAGTGGATGGAATCAGGGTGAGGATGGTGGTGATGTCTGAGACTACGGGGTACTGGGGTATGACTACTTTGTTAACCTCTCGCAAGTCAACAATGAAACGGTAGGCTTTCTCATCCCCCTCGCCTTGCTTCTTTACAATGGGTAGGATAGGGCTGTTGCAAACATTACTGACTACTTCTTCTACCACTCCTGCCTCGACCAGGGACTCGATGATTTCCACCAATGCCTTCTCGCCTTCGGGTGATATCCGATACTGTGGAAGCTTTGGGAGCACTGCGTCCGGTCGGACGGTTATGTGTACCGGGTCGATCACCATGCGCCCTACATCTGAGTCGGTTTTAGCCCATAGATGTGAAGGTAATGTGTCGAGTAGGGACGTATCAGCATCGGTTATAGAGAGCATACGCCGTGTGTGACAGGGTCTGGACAGATCTGGGTTATCGTGTAGGATGACTCGAACTCCGTCTGGGGAGCATCTGATGGTGGCTCGAAAATGTTTTAGCAAATCGAGCCCCATAATAGCATCGGGGGTGTTGGAGGAGAGCAGAAAGGTCGTGTCAGTGGTGTTATCTTCTAAGTCAAAGGAGATTGGTGCTGATAAGGGGTTAGTGGAGGGCGTTCCGTCAAAGCCTATTGAGGTTACGTGTGAGCCAGACAAGGGTGCCCTAGGAATCAGTCGTTTAGATAACGCACTACGTGTCGCCCCAGTATCTACCAGGAATGGAGATTTTGTGCCCAAGACCTTAGCGGTGACGTAAGGACCTTGCTGGTCAACACGGAGTTCGACTGGATCCCTCCCTTGCCCCTGGCGGTCCTATGCGAAGTCATGGGTGCTCTCGTAGTCGGACTGCTGATACTGGTTTTGTCGGGGGCGATCAAAGGTGTTCGGTCTGCCTGGCCTGTCGTTGATGGTGTTGTTCGTGTGCCCTCGTCCCTTTCCTCTATTTCTGGGGTCATATGCTGTGTCTCTGGGGTCCCTATTCTTGTTCATTTCCAGAAGGACCGGGCACTGGGATTTCCAGTGTCCGAACCCTCTACAGAACGCACATTGATTCCCATCTAAGTCTCTCCGTCCGTTGTAGGGTGTAGGTGTATGGTCTCTAGGGGGTAGCTTTCTAGGGGCGGTTGGTTGGTAATTCTCTTTTGGGGGTTCCCTTCCTATGGTCACCCCTTGCAACTGTGCTATCATCACCCTCTCCTTTAATTCCTTTTTCTTCTTCTCTGACGCCCTATCGTTCTCGTTCTTCTGGTTTTCGTAGTATTGGGCCATCTGGAGAATTGCTGCGGGTTTGGAGGCTGCCCAACTACTCTCGCTGGTCTGTAGTTTCTGGGAAACTTCTGGCGACAGACCCTTTACATAATTCTGGACAAAAAGGTGATGTCCGGTTGCGGTGGTCATGTCTTGGCCACTGTAATCGGAGAACACAGTCTCGAATCGGGAGAAATATTCAGACACATCCTCCTGGGGTTTCTGGCGGCAAGCCGTCACTATCGACCAGTCTACCTTTCTTTCTGGGATGAGAGTCTTCAGCTTTTGTACAATCTTGTCTGGGAGCTCTAAGATGGCCTTCGGGGGTTTCTGTCCTGGTTCTCGCTGTTTATCTATGGTATCGAGTTGTACCCAGGTATATCCGAACGGCTCAGCGTGGTCAACTTTCCGGATTTGTTTCCACACATCAGCCGGCAGGCATAGCCCAAAGAACAAGTCGATATCTGCTAACGTCATTATCGTTGAGCCTAAGGCTGTACCCAATTCAGTGTAGAAGGCAGTCGGGTTCTTTCTCAAGTCGGGTAGAGTCTTTCTAAAGGTCAAAATATCTTGCCGGTCCCACGGCTGGTAGACCCAGTTATATACAACCCTTCCCTTCGCATCTTGGTGGTTGATGTCGTCGTGTGTTCCCTGACCCCGTGGGGGGACCCAGTAGGGGGCAGCTTCTTTAATGGGCATCATGGCATCGGACCTTCCTCCCTGGGGCTTAGTTGCTATGGGGGTTTCTGTTTTGGTGGTCTGTCCATGTTCTTTAAGGTGTCGGTAGACCTCGAGTGTACGAGTGAAGAGGTTCGCTACATCGCCCTCTCTTTCTTCCCCAATGTCTACCTTCCTATATAGGGCCGCTAAGCCTTCGGGACCTTTATCGTGGTACCTATCCTCATATGCATTCAGGGCGTGATAACAGAGCCGTACGACGAAGTGTCGTCTGCGGCTGTCGGCGTACGAGTTATACACGTCTGTTATATACTCCTCACTTTCTTTTCGTTCCACCAGCGTCCCCACTATCTTGTCAATTCCTGCTCGTTCATCCTTAGTTAATCGATTCATTCTGGTGGACTCTTTCTTTCCTATCTCATGGTCGTCTAGCGTTGTAGTCGACGTTGGGTTCGGCACAAGAGGCTCAGCCGGCGCGGAGGCCGTGAGGGCCGAGGCCCCTGTACTGCTTTCGCTCGTGTTCGGGGGTTGTGGGTGTTGCACTATTGATTGGGAGGGTGCATACGGAGGGGGGCATGTAAATGATCGGGGGACCTAACAGTAACTCGTCATTCGTTCGCTGCTTGGAGGACAACTCAGGGTAGAGCAAAGAAGGGGTCCTAACAGCGTACTGGCCTGAGGTTTCGGGCTCCTGTCTTAGTTTAGTTTCCCTTCTCTCCTTTATGTCTTCTTCTAACTTTCTAGCGGCAAGGTGAGCTGCCTTTCGTAATTCCTTTTCTGCTTTTACTTCTTCCCTCTTTTTCCGTTGCGTCGCTTCTTTGCGCCACATGCCGATACTGTCAAGCATAGTAGGCGTCGTCTTGTTGCTACGCAGAGCTATTTCTAGCGCTTCTATCTTATGGTCGTCGAAGGATCCCATCAGTGGCCACTGACTTTCGGGGTCCTTCTTGGTATATTTATGCCACAGCTTGCTATAAGCTACGGCGACTAGTCCATATTTAGTGAACATGTCCTTATTAGGGGTGCCTTCCAGTGGAGCCGGGGGGTTCACCTCTAATAAGCGGTCCGGGCAGAACCAACTACCAATCAGTGGGGAGAAGATAGGCATGACGGGTTTCAACGGGGACAAAAGTCAGCACTACCTATCTTTTCACTGCTTGCAAAGACTAGACAGAATATCTCTATTCTTCGTTATTTGTAAGCAGAGAATACCTCCAAAGAACCAATATCGAACAACTAGTGTTCGGACAATCAATCAATCAATCAATGGGGAGATAAAGATAGGCACGACGGGTTTCAACGGGGACAAAAGTCTGCGTTACCTACCCTTCACTATTTGCAAAGACTAGACAGAATATTCCTATTCTACGTTATTTGCAAACAGAGAATATCTCAAAAAGCACTATTCTTCAAAACAATCAATGTTCGGACAATCAATCAATGGGGAGATAAAGATAGGCACGACGGGTTTCAACGGGGACAAAAGTCTGCGTTACCTACCCTTCACTATCTGCAAAGGGAGAGAGAGAGAGAGTATTTCTACTCCTCCCCGTTTGTAGACAGCGAATATCTCAAAAAGAACAATCAATGAGCAATACTAGTATTTCCAAAGCATCAAACAATCAATCAATTATTTCTCAATTTGTCGTGTATCACGACCTTACCCGGACCGCGTGGACAGTTTCTCGTCTTCCGCCTCCAGCGCCCGATCGTCCTCTACTCTCCGTATTTGCCGCGGCACTCCTGATGGTTCCCAGTCAGGACCGTAGATCACTCGAGAGAGGTCTGCTCGGAACCAGTGAAGTTCGGATGATCGGCTGCCAGACGAGGGTCTATTGGGCAGGAGCTCTCCCGATCGTTGCAGTCGTTCACTCTGTCGTCGGGACCTCTCCCACTGGATCCATGTGTCGCTGATGGGCCCCACGCTTGGGACGCCAATTGTTAAATGGTAGCGGCAGTTTCAGTCGATAACCTTTCAAGTATTTGCCCGGCGGTAATCGCCTCTCATACCACTCGATAATTTACCAATAAAAGAGGCAGGCGCCGGAGACTGGAAGGCAGGAAACAAAGTTTTATTCCTTCGGAGCAGAACACATCAGATCAGACAGCAAGGTATCGTCACGAGGTGCTCTAACTGCATCTCTGAGACCTGGTCTCTTATACACTGGTTTATTGCTTTATTACACATAGTACATTCTTGAGATTCCCTTGATGTACGGGGGGAATATCCCCTGAAGCCCCGGTTCAGATCCGATCCCACACATAGATACAGTAGAAGTTCCCACCCCACCCACAGTAGGAGATGGCTATTGCGCAGCAGGGTATTCCGCCAATTCCTGGGGGGTGTGTGACCGGTCGGGTCTCAGGGAGTAGGGGCTTTGATCTACTGTAATCCCTTTGATGTGGGGTGTTTCCCTTACAGTAGGGGCAATAAACTGCATCCGCAGGGCTAGGTGATGGCCTGGGACCAGCTCAGACAATGGGGCGCAGAGGAAGGGGGTTATCAAAGGAGAGGCATGACCATGTATGGGTTGTCGGTCGGAAGTGGTTCCGTAGCAGGGTCGCGCAGAAAGAGAGGGTTTATGGCCTGTATGAGAGAGCGGGGGTGGCCAGCGCGCGGGGGATGCTCGCAGCGCCAAGGGGACCACGCTGGCGATTGACAATGAGTGGGGAGAGAGTGGGGTGCCTAAAAATGGCGGCCGTGCATTCGCTGTGCGTGGCGCTGAGGAGAGGCAAGATGGCGCAGATAATGTTCAGTTTGTAAGCTAAATTTCCACAGCTCTGCTTCCACATTAGGAGACGCTGAGACTCGGCACAGTGGCCTTGAGTACTGATAGTGCACCCCTCTGGCAGGTGCTGGCCCATCTTTCTGTACCTCCTTTGTTCATGCCCGGCTCAAGCCAGTAACTTTCCATTAGAGGCATGGCTGAAGTCTCCTGAGGGGCTTTAAATGTATTAGTGTACCCTGGGGTTCCAGTCCCCTCAACAAACATCTTAGAGTGAAGGTCTGACTGGGCTCCCCTGCAGAGTACATATCAAATAAAGTAAGTTCATATTCTCTACTGTCTGGCCGACTCTTCATTTTGGGAAGGCATGGCTGGTGGTTGTATATAACCCGCGTGGCACTAACGGGCCCCGTCCTTCACTACTACGTGCCACCCAGGTCATTCTTTTAACTTTGGGGGCCTAAAATAGTCCGAACTGTCACACTTGTAAGAATGTGATGGTCCGTTGTTGTGATGATTTTATCTTTGGCAGCATGTCAGAGGCAATGTGTGGTGCAAGCTGCAGCGGCCTCCTGATGAGAGCCCTGGTACCTTTTTTATTTTACAAATTAAGCACTGCTCCTTGGGGACAAACACAAGATTGGCACAAATAAGAAGCAGGCATATGAGAGTGACAAGGAAAGGCAAGCAAACGGCAGGCTGCATGCCTCTCTATGTTCCTGGTAGGCCTTGATATGCTTTGGTAGGCTCCAACCAAAAAGGAGCCCTTCAACCATGTGTGGCAAAGAAAAACAAGCATGTGCAATGCAATAGGTCTTGCATTTTTTAGAGTAATGCCTTTTATTCATCTGTTTAGAAAACTAACATATAAATGAAGGGCATTGTCATTTACAATGCCAATAGCTTAAACTCCTGACCTCGACCTCGGAGTGGTGGTAAGGGCGGGCAAGTGAGAGGGGTGAGATGGTTTTGGGCAGGAAACGGGAGATCTGGGAGATTGGGGAGGACGGAGTACTCGCAAATGTCGGCCACATGCATTTATGTGCAAAATGCACACCTCCCACTCCAGGAGTGCAGCCACCATTGGCTAGTACTCGGATGAAAAAAGATGGTGGCCGCGGGAATGTAAATAAAGAAAGGGGCGCGGCCGCTACAGTCAAAGTGGATAGCGCTGGCAACCTAACTAAAGAAAGGAGCGCAGCCGCTAAAATCAAAGAGGACCATGCTGGCAAAGTAAAGAAAGAAAGGAGCATGGCACTATACTTAAAACGGACCGTGCAGCACAAAGATTTAAATATTGATTAAAAGGTGCAAGCTAGTTTTGTAAATGTGATGCAGCCACCATTACTCCATTACTAAACAAGCTGGCTTTGTAAAGAAGACGCGTCCGCCGTTACTAAAAATCATTCAAGAAAATAGTGCTCACAGCCTAAATAAAGCATACTGACTAAAAACTCAAGTAAAAGGTCCAGTCCTCATGGGAGGTTACAAATGTAGACAAGGCAATACTATGGAGGGACTACTAAGCCTATTCGTGAATAAGGAGCAACCATTTAGGAAGGACAGTAACAGGAGCCAATTGAGAAGATGGGTGGAAAATGGGCAGAGCTTCATGTCCATACCTGAATACAGCGTGCCTCGCAGAACAGCACATTTGCTGCCCAGGCTCGACCTATAAAACAAGAAGAACTGAAAGTAAATAAAGAGATGAAGGAAACAGACCAGGAGACAGCTCAAGAGCAGAAGGAGATGGAAATCTTCGAACCACATATGAACAAGAGAATATAATGGTGAGTAAAACAATGATAGACAGGGATTGTCTGGATTTAGCATATTACTCATCAGTCACTTTTCTTCAAGTCTTTCTGCAGAGAACATGCACTCCATTTCACGAGAAAACACATTCATCATGAAAGCAGCAAAATGATGGCATCTGAGAGGAGCAAGGTAAGTGGTAGGAGAAACAAATACCTGGAATATCTGTTTCTGTATGGGTGTAGGAGGAGGCATTGCATACAGCTCCGAGTACTTAGTAACTTCTTAAGAGCTTCCACACTCTACATATGGAGCCTGACTTACCAAACTATCCCGAGGTTGGGAAGGCAGGAGTTTCCGTAAAACTCCACCCACCAAGGAGAATGGAAAGTGACAGAGGACTGGGAGTCATGGACACATTCACTGCAGGACTGGGATATAATGAATTATGTTTTAGCTCAAAAGAAAAGAACTAGGTCAAAGGCCAAAGTCACATCAGGATAGTTTACTTAACAATGACATATCTTTACACTTGTCTTTAAAAGAGATATACAAATTTTTTTGTTTTCAATTTTACATGAATGTGGAATAAATTGGTTGTATACACACATGCGGAATAGTTATCAAAACGTTTAAGAGTGAGTAAATTTTCTTGCAGTTTTTTTGGATCAATGATATTTATTCAGCACTCTGCTGAGGGCGGCAGGCACCCAGAGTGCCAGGAAAATATACACAGTTCAAATATGGCTGTTTAGAGCACACATGAAATGCGTTTTTAATTTCTACTACCCTCTGTGTACAGACACTGAGCAGTTCTTTCCCACCCCTGCACAGCAAACAAGAGCTCCAAGCTCCCTGAAGCACTGGTGTGCAGTGTGGTGTGGTGCATTCATGCTAATATATCCAATTCAGGCCATTGGCGTTACAAAACTTGAGGGCCCCCCCTGCAAGCTACATGGAGTGGCCCAGTCCTGGCTCAATCAGGAGCTCCTGGGCCAGAGCACTGTGCTGCAGGGGCCCCCCGCACTGCGGGGTCTACAGGGGCCTGTGTTACGCCCCTGATTCATGCAGGACACTCACTTTTGTAAGCCACAAAACAGCTTTATTTTAGCAGTCTCCCACCTATAATTGCCTCTGTGTCAATGTAAGTCAATAAGGAAAATGTATTCCCCCTATTTGTTTTCACCATTATCTTCTTTCTCATTTCAAAATGTATCCATGTATGGTGGTGGTGACCACAGGTTGACTCAGACTACGTTTCTGTTAGTGGCAGTCCTTTCTTACATGGAAGGAAAAAGGTACTATACAAAATGCTATCACTAATGCAGAGTGAATCCAGTGGCTCAAGCAGGCTAGCACATTGTGCCATTCCGTAGTGTGTGGTAGGCTTTTGAATGTCCCACACATGTACGTTGCAGCATATGTGTCAGCACAAGAAATAACTCAAAAACTGAAATCTTGGATAATGGGCTTATACATTGCAAAGCAAAATATGTAATGCAACACAGACCAATGGATGAAGAGAGCTGGCTGAAAGCCATTCTGTGTTTATGTATATGTATTTCTTAAGATATATTTTTTCTTAACAAAAGGGCTTGTCTACCACTAGACTTAAGAAGTGGCTAGGCATAGAGTCACCACTGGTTTTAATAATTCTGTGACTGAAATAACTAATAACATTTATATGACAGTTGTTCAGTTTTTAAAGATGGCAATGACATTATTGACTGAGCTTTATAAATTGTTTTAATGGTTTAGCATGTGGTATATAGTTGCATATCAGAATATCGTCTACAGAAATATTATCAAACACGAACATTTTATCCTGTATATTGTTCACAAAAGTATTGTACCATTGGGTGTATACTTATTTTTATTAATTGTAATAGTCCATGATATCACTCTCGGAAGATATCCTGACAATCAATATTCTGGTACCAAAACAGGTATAAAGTAATACAAAATAAAGCTTTATTAAAAAAAAGTAGTGAGCTAACTGGAAGTAAGCCGTTCAAGTCATATGTATTGTAAGGGAGACCGCGATGCCTACATTTCATTGTATATCATAATTGCCAGAATATTTATCATACTTGCAAGACTGGTCCAGAGCTGAGAAGGTTTTACTTTGTAAGTGAAGGTTTCTAATACATATCTGTTTGAATGGTTGATTGATACTAAATTTTAATGTCTTGGGTCCTTTAAATCTCCCTCCAACCCCTGATGAGGTTACACAGTGCTCCCGTTTTCAGCCGATTCTAAGTGCTCTTTCATAGGTGAATGTTTGGAAGGTTGTTGAATTTTATAAGACCTATGAGGTAGATGTTGGTTGAGCTGCATGAGGTTCAAAGACCTGCTCCAAACATGGTTCAGAGTATGATGCTGTGCATATGCATGTTGTCTTTGAACATGTCATGAGTGATGTAATATGTGAGGTCATAGGCAGAGCATGGTGGGGGCACAAATTATAGTTAGCTCAGTAGACTATACATAGTGATTTTCGAATTTAAAATTGTATTAATCTGTAGGTTGTTGAGGGACTCTCTGCTGTTCTTCAACGTATTGGACGCTATGCTGTTTGTTGGGGGCTGGATGCTGATCGACTAACCCACGGGACTGCGAGGACCACGGAGCATTGCGCTCCACTAACTGTGCTCACCTGGTTCCTCTTCCCGCCTGGTTCCTCCCTCCACCGCCACGCCTCGCGGCCCCCGCTGCGCGGGAGCCGCTCGTTGGCCTCAAGCGTATAAAACCTTGGCTGGGGCTTTTCAACGGTGGGACTCTCTGCTGTTCTTCAACGTATTGGACGCTATGCTGTTTGTTGGGGGCTGGATGCTGATCGACTAACCCACGGGACTGCGAGGACCACGGAGCATTGCGCTCCACTAACTGTGCTCACCTGGTTCCTCTTCCCGCCTGGTTCCTCCCTCCACCGCCACGCCTCGCGGCCCCCGCTGCGCGGGAGCCGCTCGTTGGCCTCAAGCGTATAAAACCTTGGCTGGGGCTTTTCAACGGTGGGACTCTCTGCTGTTCTTCAACGTATTGGACGCTATGCTGTTTGTTGGGGGCTGGATGCTGATCGACTAACCCACGGGACTGCGAGGACCATGGAGCATTGCGCTCCACTAACTGTGCTCACCTGGTTCCTCTTCCCGCCTGGTTCCTCCCTCCACCGCCACGCCTCGCGGCCCCCGCTGCGCGGGAGCCGCTCGTTGGCCTCAAGCGTATAAAACCTTGGCTGGGGCTTTTCAACGGTGGGACTCTCTGCTGTTCTTCAACGTATTGGACGCTATGCTGTTTGTTGGGGGCTGGATGCTGATCGACTAACCCACGGGACTGCGAGGACCACGGAGCATTGCGCTCCACTAACTGTGCTCACCTGGTTCCTCTTCCCGCCTGGTTCCTCCCTCCACCGCCACGCCTCGCGGCCCCCGCTGCGCGGGTGCCGCTCGTTGGCCTCAAGCGTATAAAACCTTGGCTGGGGCTTTTCAACGGTGGGACTCTCTGCTGTTCTTCAACGTATTGGACGCTATGCTGTTTGTTGGGGGCTGGATGCTGATCGACTAACCCACGGGACTGCGAGGACCACGGAGCATTGCGCTCCACTAACTGTGCTCACCTGGTTCCTCTTCCCGGTCACGCCCCCTACTCCTCCTCCAGGCTTATCTCTGCCTACGTCCAAGCGCGCTAGCGGTACGCGCGCGGTACGAGGCCCGGAGCGAAGCCCGGGCAAAGGGCGGGCCCTCTGTGGCCCTCAGAGGCCAGAGGAGGCTGGGCTGGGCCATAAACCTTAGCCGGTTGTACTTCGCTCCCTTGTTTTTACTGGTAGGATTATAGGCCATGAACTGTCGTGAAACCAGAAGCATGGCCGCTGTAGGAGCTAAAAAACTTACAGGAACCTTGGATGATTTTATCACTCGCACTCATGCGCTAATTGATGAGGGTATAACTTTAATGGATAGGAGAGTGTCCCAAGACCTGGCCATGGCCAAACGATCCTCCTTGGGCCTTATAGCACAGGCACAGACACCCAACACTGATTCTCGGACAGATATACAGGTTCTAGTACATAGTACTGGAGAGACTGGGGATCTTGACGCTTTAAACACCTCACAGGATCTGGAGGCTTCTCCTAACCTTCATTTCCTATCAGAATGTGGAGTGCAACAAAGTGAGTCAAATACCTCTAACAATATATCCGTTACAAAAGAAAGGGGTCGGACAGAAGGGGCTATCCCTAAGCAAATTCGAAAAACCAACAAATCATCTATTCATAAAGGAAAGAAGGTTCGAATTCCCCCTAACCCCCCTAACATGGATAAATTGCCAGTAGCTTTACCTAGTTCCACAGAGGGACCGCATGTTATTAAGAGTGGCTTACCCCTGAGCCTTCCTGATGATACTATTATCGATCATAGCCTGGAGGAAATCCTGGAGTTGACCGGGGAAGCGGGCAACTCAGTAAAATCTCCATTACAGGAGGGCTATGGTTCAAGCATGAGTAATACCACTATTTTTAATATGTTAAAAGTACTGCTGGAACCCTTAGAGGCTAGATTACGCTGTTTGGAAACTGTCCTAAAAAACATACATAAGGACATAAGTGCCCCTAGTTTCACCTTGAATAATAGAACTGCCCAGGTTATTATTCCAGCTAAAAAGGTCAATAAGCCTTCGGTGGCTGTTAACAAACCGCTGGAGACTACAAAAATGACCCCCAAGAATTCCAGTAACGCTATAAACCAGGATGGCATCACTATAAAAGCCCCCAGAACCGATCAAACTCAGAAAACAGATCAATCTCTGATAACAACCAAGAGCAATTCAACCGCTCAGGCTACATTAAGTGATCGCTTATCACAGCCTCTAAATTTTGATGCACCCGACAGAGCCAAGGGCATGGCCCGTAGAAACATCCATCTTCCCCCTGATGCCTGCCCTTACGTAATTATTCTCACTGGCGTTACCGAAATCTCTTCGCCAGAAGTTGAATCGTATCAGGCCCTGAAAAATAAAGTATGTTACTGGCTATCTAAAAATTATCCTCTCCCGCCAAACATACCGTGCAATATTTTAATGATTGAGAGAGCTCCGTGGGTAGGAGGTAATAGAAAAAACCTACGAGGGGACTGTGTAGTGGTCACTTTTGAGAATACTGAGGTTGTAGAGTTCATTTGTAGTAGTGGATCCCCTAGATTCCAGACGAACACGGTGGTTGCTAGACCTTTGTCTTATTTTTATCTCCCACAAAATCAAGCTGATAACCGATGGAGTTGGTTAAAAGGACCCCATGACAGTAAATTTAGACAAAGATCTAATCCCCCCTGGGAGATACAACCCCATGGGTGGGAGGAGGGGTGGAATGCGGGATGGAATCAGGTAAGGAGTAGAAGAGGTAGACCACGTCAAGGCGGCCCTCTTGTTGGTTCACATTACAGCCAACCCTATCATTACCAACAGTTTACAAATGGTCTAGATAATCCCTTGCACTTTCCAATAGCTAATCGTTTTGAATGTCTGTCAACTACAGATTGTGTTGACTGACAAATACAGAGCTTGGAATTTGATCGGAGTTCCCAGATTATTCCTACTCAACCAATTAAGGCTGTTGCTATGGAGGACTCGATTAAACTAAACCCTTCTTATACCCCTGATAAAGACCCAGCAGAGGGTGATCGTCGGGGTGCGCTTACCCCTTCTAATGCAGATTCATCATACTGCAAATTTCTCACCTGGAACGTGGCAGGTTTAAATGTAAAGGCTCTAGACCCCATATTCTAAGGGTTTGTAAAACAATATGACGTCTTGGCAATCCAAGAAACATGGGATACCACTAGAAGTTTCTCATTGGATGGTTTTTGTAGTTTTTCAACCCCAGCAGTCCCAGGAGCGAGAGGGAGAGCAAAGGGTGGCTTACTTACACTATGTTCTCTGAACTTAGCGGGGGTCTTTAAAAAATTAGATTCCGCACCCATGAACACGTTAGTTGTGGAGTGGATTTTATCTGTCACTAAAGTTTTTTTGCTCATTAATTTTTATAATTCCAAGGAGGTTTCTCATGCGAATGAGCATTTGACCTCCTTGTTAGATTTCCTGTCAGTCTATAGACAATATTGCAATTCCGTCCCAGAGATGGTAATCCTGGGTGATTTTAACATTCATCCCTGTGAGGGAGACTGTTTTAATGATAGATATGGGGGCTTACCGACCGAGGGCATTCCCCATTTTGAACACACAAACGAGGGTGAGTGCCTGGAGACTTTTCTTGCTAACTTAAATCTATTTGAAATTGAGCAGGGCAAAAATGAACCCAGACCTCCAACATTTATAGGGAGAGACGCCAATACTGTCATAGACTATATTTTTGTATCATCCGGGGTCCTGTCAAAAGCACGTGAGTATAGGGTTGTTACTGCTAGTTTCAGTGATCATCACCCTGTCCTCCTAGTGCTGGACCTAGATTGTTTCCAGATTAGTAGATCGGCAAGTGTGGCAGCTCCAAATGTTTTGACAACTAAGGACCAGGGAAGGCGCCTTAAGTGGGGGATGATTGTCCCTGAGCAATTCTTCCAAACATTAGCCCAAGAGGCGGAGGCTAATTTGGCAGTGTGCCTAGATCCAACTGCCCTTGGCTCTGATGTTATGGCAGCGTATGAGGAAATATGTACAAGGATCTCTAAGAACTTGGAGTCAAGGCCAGGCGCTCTAAGGAACAAGAAGATCTTTAAATGGTTTAACAAGGATTGCTCGCTAAAACACAGTGCCCTATTGAAAGCATTAAAACATAAACCCAGAGATAGGCCCTTAGTGACCAAACTAAGGAAGGAATACAAAATTGCAGTCACTAATCGCAAAAACCAAATTAAGGAGGAAGCTTGGGATAGTTTACTATCCATTGATGTACTGAGAGATAGCAAAAAGTTTTGGGCCTTGGTGAACCAGCCTTTTTTTTCCGAGGATGGGAAAAGTGACATGGACTGTGTGATCGAAGATGGAAGATGGCTTGGCCACTTTAAACAGATTTATGAATCCACAGCATTAACGCCACCAGTCAGTACCCATGCTATACCTCACCTGAAGTTTAACATCACTGAGGTTGAGAGGGCGATTAAAGATACAAGTAAACACAAGGCCCCGGGTCCGGATGGGGTCCCTGCAGATCTTTACATCCAGTATCCGCAATTTTGGTCAAAAATACTAACCAATGTGTTTAATGCGATACCTGCAGCTGGTTTTCCTTCCTCCTGGTCTACCTCCATTATCGTGCCTATTTTTAAGAAAGGGAATAGGGGGGACCCTGCCTGCTATAGACCAATCTCCCTGTTGGACTCTGCCGTTAAGATTCTGGGCAGAGTTATTTTGCAAAGAATGGGGGATTGGCTAGTGGAGAGCGGGACCCTATCGGACTTACAGTACGGTTTCAGAGCACATAGAGGGACCATGGACCAATGTTTAAACCTTCACCTTATTATTAGTAAATACACTGTGGCGAAGGGTGGGCTTCTTTATTTGGGATTTATGGACTTATCTTCTGCTTTCGATTTGGTAAATCGCTCATAACTTTGGATTATTTTGCGAGACATGGGTTTGGATAGCACCTTGGTTAATTTTTTGCACGACCTTCACCAAAATCTGTCCGCCTCGGTTAGGGTCACAAGGGAAGGGAGATGCACGGCGAAGTTTAGGTCAGGAAGAGGGGTCAGACAAGGCTGCATTCTGGCCCCTCTCCTCTTTACACTATATATTAATTCCTTGGGGAAATCCCTGGATTCAGCTACCCTGGACATACCGCATATGGGGGGGTTACCTATTCCGGTACTGCTATATGCGGACGATGCCGTCCTTGTAGCTCGGACTGGTACGGGCCTGCAAAGATTATTAGATCATTTTGGTGGTTTCATGGAAGCCTTGGACCTAAAGATCAACACCACTAAATCCCATGTTATGGTTACAGGCTCACGGAGGAAAAACATGAAGATTAGGGCCTTTAGCTGTAACAATTCCCCAATCTCGAGGGTACCCTTTTTTTGTTACTTAGGAGTCACTTTTGATGAGAAAGGAACTTGGGGTGCCCAACTAAAGTTAAAGGAGAATGGTGTAAGTAGATCTACCACAGCTCTTATGCATTTTGCTAAAAGATTGGGCTCGAGACCCATGGAAGCCATGACTCGTATTTATAGAGCCAAATGTGTGGCAATTGCATCATATGGGGCAGATATATGGGGCTACGTTTCAGCCCCAGGCATTCAAATCGTAGAAAACAATTTTATACGAGCCTTGTTATCACTCCCGAAATCATCCCCCACATATTCAATACATAACGAAATAGGCTTGGGTTATGTCACTGATCTCTTAAAAATGTCCCCACTGTTATGTTGGATTAAAACCTGGACAAATGAGGAGATCACATTGAACCACTGCATTCTTAAAGATTGCATGTCTTTGGACAAAGCAGATAGCATACCGTGGCTAGCGTATGTTAGAGCGGCATGCGCTAGGCTAGGTCGCCTGGATATGTACTCTTTTCCACAGATCCTTAAAAAAGATGATGTAAGGTGGGTCAAGCAGCACTTTAGAAATATGTTGGAAGCTGAGAGGGAAACGGTTGAGCTTTGTAAACCAATGGTAAGATCACTTTACCAACTTTCGTCGTCTTTGGCCATGGAACCTTATTTAAAATATGTTACTAAACCATATCATCGTTTTCTACTCATAAGGTTCAGGTTCAATCTGATACACCTTGTGCCTGGCTCGTATACAAAGTGGGGCATCCCAGAAGATTCCCCACCCTGCACCTGCGATTTTTTCTCTACACAGGATACTCTGCACCTAGTGATGCTTTGTGAACATTATCTGGTGGCCCGCAAAAAATTTCTTTTTCCTATTCTGAAAGATTTAAATTTTGCGCAGGTACGGCCGGCTCTATTATATTTACAGATGTTGAACTCGGTACAGGTCACATATAGTGTAGCGTGTTTTTTGGTAGCAGCCGCTAGACAAAAGAAAATCAGTCTGGCCACAAAGATCAATCACCAAACCTGACATTTGTAAATTTGGTATTCCTCATATTTTTGATACGCTTCTTTTATTTTAGGATTTGCAATCACTTTTTAAATCTGTTTTATTGAATTTTTAATGTTATTTTATGTATTTTGTACTGCTTTTATGGTTTTTAGTAACCGAATAAAGTTCTTTGACTGACTGACTGAGGTTGTTCACCTAACGATAATTTTACTTTAACCTTTGTTTTTTCAGTGAATTGACATTGTTGGATTTTCAAAAAGCACTACAAGTGAAGATTCCTGTTGGAAAGTGGAATGAATGCAGTGCTGAGATCTCTTGAGATATGCACTAATCTGGTGGTATTGTAAGTGATTTTCAGTCAATCTGGATGCAATGATTTTAAACTGTACATAGAGGCGATTTCTCTGGAGTCCAGTAATTAATGGCTGTCCCACACATGTATGTTGTAGTATATGTGCCAGCACAAGAGATAACTCAAAGAATGAAGCTTGGATGATGGGCATTTACAGTGCATTGCAAAATATGTGATGCACTTTGATAGATCAAATCAGATCCCAGCAGTTATCAGGAAATATAGTTTGATATTCCAGAGGAATGTTAACAATGACAGTTTGAAAACAGTTCAAACATTGAAACATGGGTCTCACATGAGGAGGTTGAAGAGTACAGTGTGCACTTAGAGTAGCAAACAAATCTCCTTCCCAGATAGAAAGCAATAACTTTGTGGCACTGATATTCAGTTGGACAGGGGTATGTTGATTTCGATCATTTAGCAAGACAAAAGTGAAGAAACCACACCCCGCAATGAGAATAGTCGTTGATATTCCACTAAAATGGCTTGATAACAAAGAACTAAGAATGGCAGTAATGGTTCCAAAAATAGATTTGAAGTAAGTCAGTACGTCAGATCCATTCATTTTCAAATATAAACAATACCAGTGGTGTTCAAAGCATGGAACACAGTGCGTAGGAGACTGGTAAAGTGTTTTGGACACTCAGTTTGCAAAAGCCATTAATTTTCAGAATCAAAATAGGCTGATTCTAGAGTAAATGCTTCTGTCGTAGAAGTCAAAGGTACCTTTTTTCAGTTAGAATTGCTATAAGTTTATATATTTTATCAGTTGCTTATTTAGTATGTCAATTTTCAGCCATGCAATACTATCAAAACCATGTATTTGAGGAGGATAGAATGTGATTCTGCTATATTTTAATATTTGCTGAAAAGTCTGCTGATATACGTATTCTTGGACTAACCATACAGCAATAATTGTTTGTTCGGGTCATACATCTTTAATTATTTAACAAAGTGTGGTAGGAGGAAATGAAAGGAAGCAGGTGTTACTAGGAGTTTGCAAGCAAGACTAGGCTTCGAAGGATTACAAAAGCCATGGACAAATATGCCCCCGCAAAGGAATAAATATCCTAAAAGATTAAAACATCCAGATGTGCTAATGAAAGTAACATTACCATTGACTAAGCAATGGAATTTGAAATGCAAACAACAAGTGTGTTTTAAGAATGTGTTATACATGTGTTCATAATATCCAAGACGTACATTTCTGATAGCTATAGAAATTAAATGCAGTGATAGCCAAAAATACATTCCTCCATACAACAACCACATTAAGTGTGGCTCAACAGCAATTGAAAACTGTGCACACATTTGAGCTTGCCCATTTTGCCAAGTACTTTAAGTCTTCTCTGGAAAAGATTTAAAGCAGAAGAAATAGTAGCAGAACTAGTGTGGATGCATTTAGATAAAGATTGAAAGCTATTGGCAACAACTTTAAAAGTAGCCTGCATCAGTTCCCTGTGACCTTTCTTGATTCTATCTGCAGCTTCTCACTCTGAATATTCTGTTCTTCTTTCATAGCTGTATACATTTTCATAGCTATGAACCTTTTCCTTTTTACAGGATGTGAACCCAAAAGAAAATCATGCAAATCCATATCTTCACGTATCTTTAATATATTTGTTTTTAAACTATTCAGACTACATCGTGACAACCAACTATGGAAAAACGTGGCTACACTACATATCATCACTATTATATGAGAATACCTAGGATCTGGCTTATTTGCTACTGGAGCCTTAGACTTAAATCTGCACATACACAAAGTAGTATCTTCTGGCCATAAAGTTATCCTGTCTGTACTAAACAATGGTAAATTCTAAGTGTAGTTCTGAACCTGTATTTCAAATCATCATAAGCAAAATTTTCTTTCTATTTCCAATCTGTAAAAATTGTCAAATTAATATTTGAAGATGATGGAAGAGAAGCAAGCTCCTGCAAGTAATTTGAAGCGCAGTTTCACTTAAAATGTTCACTTGCCTGGGCTACATACATGCTGAAAACAAGGTGTCATTAGTAATCTCCTGAGCTTGACACAATTTAGTTCCACCAACATTTGTCTCATTGATATTTTGCCTCCAATATGATTAACCTTGTTCTAGAAATCGATCTATACATTGTACTGAATATACAAACCTCAGCCAAGTAATTAAAATATTTTTATTCTTCATAGGCTGCATAATAAAAATAAAGATGGAGCTGAGCTTTCATCACTGTTAAATTAGGAGTATACATTTTGAAAGCTTTTAGGACTGTTAATTGGTGGTGTTCCACAGTATTCCCACTGTGTAAAATGATGTACTTCCCTTTGGCTGCTTGATCAATAAATGGAGTGGTGTAGGTAAAGATAAAAGCTGAACACCTCATAATAATTGTCTGCATCGAGAAATGGATCTCCATTAGCCAATGAAGCATATGAACTCAAATCAGTCATCCGTAGTTTAATAATGTTGACATCCCATTAACTTGCAAAAGGGCCCAGTGTCACAATATTATCCACTGACATTCTCAGAGCATAGGGATTTTGAATACTTTTAGTATTTCACAAAATTTGATATGAGACCATCTCCAAATAATTCCATCAGATGGTCAGTATGCAGTGATACTGAGAGTATCAACATTTCTTCTAGCGCTGTGCGATTGTAACTCCTGTATGACAGGAGATGCTGTTACATTTTCTAGAAGATAATGCTGATGCACCATCAACATAATAATAATCAACATAATGAGCCACATCATGAACAATGGTACTGCAATGAACATCCGAATGTAGGACCCCGGTAGGCAGATATACCTGGCAAGGCACCAGAAACAAGCAAGAATCCATCCACAGCATTGATTAATTGTAGAAGTTGATGTTTTCTGTGTTTCTTGGGGAGAAGGAAGGAAAACAGTTCCTGTTTCAGGATCTCGATTGGGCTCAGTTCCACATAGCACAATTTCTTGCATCAGTATCATTTCAACTGATGTAGATTATTTTGGTGGGGCACATACGGTTGCAGTTGTAGAAATCATAGCTGACGTTGCAGCAGGTTCAATCATTGCTGCTTGCAGATTGTCTGGATCAGTACTTGATGACCGGTGTAAAGCTAGAGACGCAGCAGGCTTATCAGTATCCAGAATGGAACCAATGATTTTAACTTGGCTGAACTCTTCTTGCAGTAACTCCAGAACAAAGAAAGGATGTACTGGACTAATCTGGATGCATTTTGGCATTGGCAGCCCGGCGCTGACCAGAATCAGTCATATAATGATTTTTGATGTGATCGATTGACGCCTTTCTCTCCTTCTTCACCCCAGGTAGTGGTGGCAAGATTATAGTGTGTATACCTGAGACCCCACCAATTGGAACAGATGGTCTGAAGGATGGTTCAAAGTCTTGTTTGTCAGAAATTTCATTTGTAACCTAAGTTATCCCACTTTTGGGACCACCAGTCAATAACAGCTTTCTGTTCAGAGGTAGAGACAGCATATCCTGTATTTGAGAGTTTTTACGTATTCTGCAACATAAGCAACTGTTATACATGGTGAGATGAATCAATCAATGTTTGCTTATTCTCTGTGAGAAATTGTCAGGGGAACCAACAAAAGTTACTAGAATAACCTGTGCTTAACCCTCATGTAACTCTGCACAAAAGTAGTCAGTCCTAACTTTAAGGCAATGTGTAAAGTATTTATGTAGCACTTAAACAGTGATAAAGTGAAAACACAACAAAATAAAAATCTGACAGTGATTAAAAAAATTTGAGTAAAATAAATAACATTATTGGACACATAAGCAACACAAATCCAATCAGGAGAACCAGAGTATGTAATCTCAAAGATTTAAGGTAGTTATGGTGCCTAAAAGCACAAATCGCTACTGATGGTTATCTGGTTGTACAAGACCGGGTGAAAGTCACAAGTTTAGGTGACAACAATGGAGCTCAGGCTGGATACAGGGACTAGGTTAGTCCTACTGAAAAAATTGACCAGTGTGAAGATTTCCGTTTGAGGTAGAGGAGGCCATGAGGAGTCAGGAGAGAGTCACAGATGGGTGTCACTGTAGTGCAAAGATCACGCAGGGCATTGTAGACGGTCGTCACTGTTGCACAAAGATCCTATCAAGCGTCATGGACAGTTGTCCCTGGGGCTTTGTATTGGTAGTCACATTGAGGTGTTGTTGCTATAGCACATATTGCAGATCTTGCTTTGCTGGTTGTCTCTTGTGGTTGCTGAAGCGTGAAGAGTCAGGTTCACGCGAGCTCTGCATTGGCGATCTGCGTCAGCGGCAAGATTTTGGCGCTAACTGGCTTGTTTGAGTTTGTGATGAAACCAAAATGTCAGGATTTCTCTTTTTCTTCTAAGAAGCTTCTGCAGTTTTACCCTTAGAGAAGTATCTGGAACTTCCCGTCTCCCTTCCCTAGTCCAAGTCTGCATAGGGCACAATAGGCTAGTGCGAAGTCCTTTGCATGTGAGCTGGGCCAGAGCCTTTGAAAGGCAAGTGTGGTAGGTGACAGGTCCATCCCCCATCCAGCCAGGATGGCCCATCCTGTCAACACCAAGATCCTCTATTGTTATATTGTCAGGGAGGAATACAAAAAAGGCCAACTGCCAACCACACCTACTGATGGCACCCATTAACGTGCTGCAGGCACCAAATGTTTAGTACAAGAAAATGCCAACTTTCTAAAAGAAACAATTAATCTAGGATTAAAAAGTCTTAGACAGAGTGCACACTACTCATACACTCAGAACATTGAGTGTTTACAGTGTTATTCAATGAATTTGAACATCAATATTTTTCACAAATGAGCAAAGTTATCTGGTACACACAAAAATTCCATAGTTGCAAAAATTAAAATCAAATGACTTCATGTGAATTCAGGATTCCATCTTTGTTTTATTCACAGGTGAAGAGCTTCAACAAATCTTTTGTGAATTCATCAATTCAAAATGCTTGCTATTGTGGATATCATAGTCAAATCCTGTGGTTTGCAAAGGCTTTTGGGTAGGAAAATCTGGTGAGAGTCACACAAGTTTCTCCAGGATTGCCCTAGATGTCTAATTAAAAATAATATACAGGTTTTCTAGGTTTCCCTAGGTGCTAGCAGACCTAGGGCCCTAAATCCACATTTAGGCACATTTTCAGCGGAAAAATGGTATATATCCGTATTGTGTCTTGGGGTCTTTCCTGCCACAGGCCCTAGCCCTACCCACATAAGTGAGGTACCATTTTTATCGGGAGACATAGGGGAATGGTACGTGGTAGGAAACTACATGCTCACTGCAGAGTCCAGACAGAACTTTCCATTACAGGAATGTCAGGAGAATGTGTTTTTATCAAGTTTGAGATTTGCAAGGGCTTCTGGGTAAGAACATTTGGTGAGAGCCACACAAGTCACCACACCCTGGATTTCCCTAGGTGACTAGTTTTTTAAACATTGTACATGTTTATTAAGTTTCCCTAGGTGATGGGTGAGCTAGTGCCCAAAATCCACAACAATCCACAATGCGGAAAAGGGTCAGTTTTCAGTAGAAAAATATGATGTGACCATGTTGCGTTATGGTAATTTTTCTGTTGCAGGCACTAGCTCTACCCACACAAGTGAGGTACCATTTTTAATTGGAAGACTTGGGGAAATGTTGGATGGTAGAAAATGTGTGGCTCACCACAGGTTCCCAAAGTTTTCCTCACATAATTATAAGGATATGGGGAGAATGTGTTTTTAGTCTAATCATGAGGTTTACAAGGGGCTCTAGGTAGGAAAATCTGTTGGGATCCACACAAGTCAGACCACCCTAGATTATCCTAGATCTCTAGTTTGCAAAAATGTACAGGTTTGCTAGGTTTCCAGCTGAGCTATGGCCCAAAATCCACAGCAACCCACATTGAAAAAAGTGTGACATGTCCATGTTGTATTTTGTCTCTTTTCCTGTCGCAGTCACTAGGCCTACCCACACATGTGAGATACCATTTTATCGGGAGTCCTGCGGGAATACATATCGGTAGAACATTTGTTCTTAGCAATTTTATTTCTCTGTATTTGTTTCATTCAAATCTAAGCCAGAAGTGATCAACCCCTCTGACAGGACCACACAAAAAACAACCCTCAGCTGCTACCATTGGAGCAACAAGGAAGCCAAGAGAGCAACGATCACCGACCGCATCGACATCAAGGCCAGCCACACCAAGGGCCTATTCAAGATTGTCAAGGAATTAGCCAACCCTCCAGCCCCACAGATCACCATTGACCCCTCCCAAGAACTCAGCAATTTCCTCTCGGTCTACTCCTGCAACAAGATAGCCACAATCTATAACAACTTCGACCCCCAGCATACCGACCCCAGCCACGACAACCTCAAGCAAGCTGCAATCACCATCCAAACAAAATCAATCATCACTCACTGCACAGACCACCTCTACCATCATGCCATCCATCCACTCCGGGGCACCCACTGACACCTTCCCCTACCATTTCTTTAACTTCAGAGCCAACCCTATCAGTACAGAGCTCACCAGCATCCTCAACACCTCCATCTCCACAGATGGATGGAAACACACAGAGGTCAGGACCCGCCTGAAAAACCCGTTGGACAACCCCAGAGACCTCAAAAACTAGTGGCTGATCTGGTGGCCAGCAGTACACACACACCACCAGCCACATCAGACACAAAAATAACATTGCTTGGAAGTTGTCAGAATGTGTGGACTGGCTTTTCAGTGGTCATGTATGTGTGTCGTGACTTGCTGCTGGTCACTATAGACACACACTGGTGGCCAAACACAAGTCCACACACAATGCCAGCCACACACACCGCCAGCCAAAAGCCACTCAGACATCACCATGAAGCTCCACACCACATTTGTTTCTAAATCATTCCCACAATTAACAGATTAAAATAACATGTGTATTTGTAAAGTGCATCTTGGCAATGCATAACAGATGTTTATTGTTACCCATCTCAATGGTACTCATTTTATCGACCTCAGATGGATGAAAGAATGAGTGGACCTGCCAGGATTTGAACCTGTGACCATGAGATCAAACACAGGCCCCTGCAGTAGACGCTGGATTACACATAACACAAAGCACAGACAGGTGAAAAATAAAACATGCAACTAAACAGCATTTCTTTTCCAAATAGAAAGAACCAACCTATTAGAAGAAGATGAAACACCAAATTACAGCATACAGAACAGGTGGAACTAAGCACATCAAACTACTGCCAACCAGGTATCTAAACAGAAAATATATAGCAATACAGACCACAGCCAGTTCCCTTTTACTCTCATGGTTTCTCCCAATACTTGAGTTATGTATGGTACAATTTAAAACATAAGGACACACACAGACCAGGATTAGAAGGACTCTCAGGACAGTACATACCAATCTCCTTTTGTACTCCTCTTCAGACACAGACTCTACATCTCCGACAAGGAAAGTATTTTGGGTGTTGGAGGAATGTTCTCAGGAAAGTGGTGATCTTTCAATGTAGCTACATCCTCCACTACTCCGGCTCTAGGATCACTTTCCTGCTCAGCTGCAACAAGGCTGCCAATTTCAGACTTCTGAAACTGTACAAAACTCGTCTTGAAAGCTGGAGAACGATTGTGTTCCAAATGCATGAATTTCGAGCAGCATTGTAAGGCCCCAACATTTGATCTACTCTATCTACATCTGCCATGTGCTTTTAATAGTCTAAAAATGTACACAGGTTTGTGTACTTCCTGACCTGACCCCAAACAGTCACAGGTGAAGTGCTTTCATCATGAATAGTTGTGAGCATGTGGACATCTCTTCTGTCTGAAAATTTCAAAGCAAGACATTCATTATTTCCAAAAGCACTGTTTTTTCTCCTTTGACGTTTTCTTACACCCAATCTGTTTTTGGTAACCCATATGGTTAGAGCAGATTGTGCCACATGCCACAGTTCCCACCTTGAACAATTCCTTATATAATTGCACACCTGTGTAGAAATTATCCACGTATAAATAGTGACTTTTATTAAAAAAGCCCACTGGCAAGGTCCCACACAATTGTTTTCCCTCCAAGCGGGGGGGGGGGGGCAATTAAAGAGTCCCTACCAGTGTCCACCCTGAAATTATACACATATCCAGTGGCCCTCTCACACAGCATCTACATCTTAATTCCATAATGTGATCAGCTGCTGTGAATGTATTGTCTTAAAACCAGCAGCCTGTGAACAGGACCAGAGATTCATCCCCACATAAATCTCTTCCTGGAATGTAGATCCCTGAGAATCGTTCTATGAAATGGTCAAGTGTCACTCTTGCTACTAGACTTACTTGGTTGAAGTCGAGGACGATAGCCAGCATCCACGGGAGCGAAGAATAGGGTTACCCCTCTGCCCTAAGGTATCTCTACCCTCAGTGATATCATTACAACTGAGAAATAAGCGACACCTCTGGGAAGAGCTGGGAACATAAAGGGAGCGCCGGTTAGTTGGGCAGAGGTGGTTAGGTCTTGATGGGTATAGGCCAGGTACAACGTAAGAAGCACTGCAGCAGTTTCAAAACAAATAACAGGGAGACAAGGAAAAAGAGAGAAGGACAAATTAATATAGCGAAGGTACTAAGCAGAAGCACTCTTCGTTCCCTCCCCCCTATAAGTATGAAGAAGAGTATGAGGCTAAGTGGTTGTGTACCTTCTTCCGTGTGGTAGCAAACAATGAGAGGAGGCCAACTCTAGAACAGTTCGTCCACTGAGAAGCCAATGCAGGGGAGAGTCTAATGGCCGGTTTGAATTGTCAATAAAGTTTTTGTAGAAAGCAAAAAACAAAGTGAAGTTCACACCGTCATCAACGGTCAGTGGCTGCAGAATAAGTCTTACAAAAAACGGCCTTGGATAATGGGGAGTAGAAAATCAAAACTGGACAATAGGTGAACTGAGCCGTCGTCACAAGTACTCGTTTATGCAGGTACGCGCTCAGTGCGTTCAACGTACCGGTAACGCTGATGTCACAAAGGGTATGACGTCTTACGCTGACTGCTGATTCCACTGACCCTTCGTGAAGATGAATTAGAATCCCCTTGGTCCACTGAGGAAGTAATAGGAAACCGGCTATGTTCCCAGCGGGTGAGGATAGGAAGTGATAGAGTCCCAGCAGGCGTCACGGTTGGAGGACCCCAAGTCTGAGAAACAGAAAGAGGACTCCAAGTTGCAGGAGCAGTTCTCAGAGCCCAATGACCAGGAGTGACTACGCCGGTCACAACCAAAGCAAGGCAGAACAACAGCAAGTGTAGACAAAGAGTTGCTAGCAGAGCGTCCGAGTTCCGAGGTAGGCGGAAATCCAAGAATTCCAATTACAGGTGCGGCGAGGTTTCAACGAGGTTCCCAAGAGCTTCGAAAGCCAAGCACTGAACGCAAGGAGGGGCTTGGATTTAAACACATGTTCAACCAATCAGCTTGTTAGCTTGCAGAAAGGAGAGGGTGTAGCTTGCAGAAAGGGGACGGTACACAACCTAGAGCCAGCCAGATGCATTATGGGTATTGTAGTGGGAAAGTAGTGAGTGCGAAAACAGTGCAAGTGGAGGAGCGTGTAACAGTTCTCCCCCCCAAAGGCCTATTCACAGGTCGAGGTTTGTCCGGAAATAAAGCATGAAAGCGTCTAACGAGACGGGGGGCATGAATATGTTCAGCAGGTTCCCATGACCTATCTTCTGGTGCATATCCCACCCAGTCTACCAAGTACTGGAGCCGACCTCTTTTCCTTCGGGAATCGAGTATTCCTTTAACTTCGTACTCCAGTTGTCCTTCAACCGAAATGGGGGGAGGAGGGGGTTCCGGACAAGAAGGGGGTTCATATTTCTTTAGTAACGAAACATGAAACACTGGGTGTATTTGGAATTCAGGGGGCAAGTCAAGTTTGAGGGCTACAGGGTTGATGATACGGGAGACAGTGAAAGGCCCTACGTATCGTGGTTGAAGTTTTCTTGGCCCAGCTAATCTAAGATTTTTTGTAGCCAACCATACTTGCTCCCCCACGACATAACTGGGGGCAGGGCGTCTATGTTTGTCAGCTTGCTCTTTCATATGATGTTTGGCTTCTTGTAGTCGTTGTTTAGTTGTGTCCCAAATGGACAAAAACTGTGCATGATGTGCATCTACAGCAGGGATGTCTGTCAATGAGGGCGGGAGGTGTATAGGTAAACAAAGAGGATGATGACCTGTCACAAAATAGAAAGGGGAAACCTGAGTGGCTGCGTGACACGTGTTGTTGTAAGCAAACTCTGCTAGTGGTAAAGCTTGTACCCAATCACTGGTAACTGTTCCTAGCAGACACCGTAAATACTGTTCTAGGGTTTGGTTCGTCCTTTCTTTCTGTCCATCTGTTTGGGGGTGGTATGCTGAGGACAGCCGGTGATCTATATGTAGAGTGCTACACAAGCCCTGCCAAAACCGGGAAATGAACTGGGGGCCTCTGTCTGAAACTATGGTAGAAGGTAAACCATGTAATCTCACAATCTGTTGTATGAAGATGTGAATAAGCTCTTTTGCTGAGGGTATCTTCTTAAGAGGAACGAAATGAGCCATCTTGGATAACATATCCACTACAACGAAGATGGTCTGATATCCTCGACACAAAGGTAAGTCAGTAATGAAATCCATGCTAATGGATGACCAGGGAGAGTGTGGGATAGGCAAGGGTTGTAACAACCCCGCTGGAGCGCAATGAAGGGCTTTTTGTCTTGCACATGTGGGACAAGCCTTTACATACTCTAGTATGTCTTGTGTCATTCCCTTCCACCAGAACCAACGTTGACAAGAGTGTATAGTCTTATCCCCTCCAGGATGACCTGCCAAAGGAGACGAATGACACCAATCCAAAAGTAATCTTTTGAGTTCTTGAGAAGGAACAAATAAACGTCCCTTGTGAAAAAACAGCCCCTTGTCAATGGTATTAAGGGGATTACGCAACCATTCTTCCTTATTCAGGTTGGAATATTCAGAGGCGAGTCGGGTCATAAAGAGGTCTTCCTTTTCTGCATCTCCTAAGGCCCCAATCTTATGTTCTGGTATGATTAGAGGGGGACTGTCTTCAGTGTTTTTGTTTTCTTTCCCTATTCGTGATAGAGCATCGGCTTTACCGTGCTTTGAACCAGGTTGGAAATGTATAACAAAGTCATATTCACTGAAAAAGGACACCCACCTCATCTGCCTTGGAGTTAGGGCTTTGGCGGATTTAAAAAACTGTAAATTTCGATGATCTGAGTATATGGTAATGACATGTGGGGATCCTAAAAGATAATGTCTCCATTCTTGAAATGCCAGTTTTATAGCTAATAACTCTCTCTCCCCTATGGTGTAATTTTGTTCAGCGTTAGAGAGAGTCTTGGAGAAATATGCCACTGGATGCAATGTGCCATGTTGAGGGTGTCTCTGTGAAAGAACTCCCCCCACCGCATATTGGGAAGCGTCCGCTTCCAAATAGAATGGTTGTGAAGTGTCAGGATGTCTGATAACTGGGGCTGACATGAACTTTAGCTTGAGAGCTTGAAATGCTTGTTCAGCCTTGTCATCCCACTGAAATATTACTCCTTTCTTAAGAAGTCTGGTGATTGGGGCAATGAGGTCTGAGAAATGTTCAATAAATCGCCTATAAAAATTGGCGAATCCTAAAAACGACTGGATCTCTTTTACTGAACTAGGACTGGACCAGTTGATTATGGCATCCACCTTAGACGAATCCATGTGAATGCCTTCAGGTGAGATAACGAATCACAGAAAATCCACCTTGGTGGTATGAAACAGACATTTGTCGAGTTTGGCAAAGAGATGGTTTTCTTGTAACTTTTGCAAGATCAGGCGTACGTGTTGTGTATGTTCTTCTTTGGTTTGCGAGAATACCAGGATGTCATCAATATAGACGATCACAAAGACGTCCAAGTATTCTCGCAAAATGTCATTAATAAAAAACTGAAAAGCAGCAGGAGCATTGCATAAGCCAAAAGGCATTACGCAATATTCAAAAAGTCCAAACTTTGTGCGAAAAGCCGTTTTCCATTCATCTCCTTGCCTAACACGAATTAAGTGATAGGCACCCCTTAGATCTAACTTGGTGAAGATTTTAGCATTCCGAACCTGGTCAAGAAGGGTGGAAATGAGCGGAAGAGGGTATTTGTTTTTCACTGTGACTTTATTGAGGGCTCTATAATCCAGACATGCTCTTAATCCCCCTTCCCGCTTGGGAATAAAAAAAATGGGAGAGGAGACTGGTGAGGTAGAATGCCGGATAAAGCCCTTTTTCAGCATATCCTGTAAATAGTCATATAGGTATTTGTTTTCCGACTCTGTGAGAGCGTATATTCTGCTCACTGGCAAGATAGCCCCCGGAATCAAATCAATACGGCAATCATAAGCCCTATGAGGGGGCAACGCAACAGCTTTAACATCATCAAAGACATCTTTAAATGATGTATATTCCGAAGGTAATTCCATGGTCCCAGAAGAATCCATAGCGCAACATAACGATGTGTGCCACGTGGGAGACTCTTCATAACAGTGCAATAAGCAATAATGAGACCGAAGTGTAACCGTACGGGCTACCCAGTCTATCTGAGGATTATGGACTTGTAGCCAAGGTACCCCTAGGATTGCCCCAAAGTTGGGTGTATCAATTAAATCAAACTGGATAGTTTCCGAGTGTCCGTTGTCACAGACCATAGTCATCTCCGGTGTTTGAAAGGCTAGTAGCCCAGAAGACAAGGCAGTACCATCCACTGCGCTGATTTTCTCAGGGTGAGTCTTGGGCACGAATTCTATCCCTAGAGACTTGGCCAGTTTGATGTCAAAAAAGTTTCCTGTAGCTCCACAGTCAAGAAGTACAGGCATGTTTTGTTTATATTGAGAAGGAAGTATTAACACTACCATTAAGTTGAAATGCTTGGGTACCAGGGGAACTGAATTTGCCAATACATGAGAGGTCTGCACTACCGAAAGACTTGAAGGGTCGACCTCTGAATCCCTCAAGTCCGTCAGTTTTCCGAGGTATTAGCATTCCCACTGAGAACAGGTGGAGGTTTCACCGGATTCTTTGATTTTATAGGACATTCCCTCGCATAGTGACCTCCTTTTCCGCAATATAAACATAAGTTGAGCTTTCTTCTCTTATCTTTCTCGGCACTAGATAGCGGACCCCTTATGCTTCCTATTTGCATTGGCTCACCTAGATCTTTCTTCTCGGTTTTCCCTAACAAAATACGAGGTGCCTCTGGTTTAAACTTTTCACCTCTTCTCTCGCTTAAGCGGTGATCCTATTTCACTACTAGATCAATAAATGAGGAACAATCCTCAGGGGGATTCACAATTTGGGAAAGGATGTCCTTAAGTTCGTCCTTAAGACCTCTATAAAACAAGGAAGTTCTCTTCTCCTCAGGCCAATGTGTTTCACTAACTAATCTATTGAAAGTAGTGATGTATGTCAATAGATCTTTAGAACCCTGTTTTAATCCAAGTAATTCATTATCACTAGCTTGCATGTATGAGTGCCGAGCGAAAAGGTTTTTCATTTTCTCTGTGAAAAGGTTTAGGTTGTATAGGATGGGGTCGTTATTTTCTACTAGGGGCACTGCCCATTGCGCGGCATTACCTGATAAATAGGAGATAATAAAAGTCACTTTGGATGCGTCATTAGGGAAGGAAGAGGCTCGACAAAGAAACTGGAGGTGGCATTGATTTATGAATACCCCATACTTGCTACTGTCTCCACTAAACCTCTCAGGCATAGCTAAGGGGGTAGGTGATGGAGTTAGCACAGTAACATTAACAGGTGCATTGTCCCTGTCCCTACATGGGGGTTCCGTAATACCTGGGGTATGCAAAGGACCAGTGAAGGTAGCAGGTCGGATATAAGTCTTTTTTGGTTTGTTAACAACTTCCTCTACGCTAGCCCCCCTTCTCCCTTGGTTCTTACACAGCTCCAACTCTGTGGCTAATCTATGATTCTCTGAACGTAACAGACTGAGTTCTGTCTGAAGAGTAACTACCGCGGAGGTCAATTCGTGCATAGTGATTTCAGGATTTGCACTGGCCTGTGTAATGTCCATCTTCGCTCGGGGGACGTGTAAATCGTGGGCTTGGCTTTCTGTCACTCTTGCTACTAGACTTACTTAGTTGAAGTCGAGGACGATAGCCAGCATCCACGGGAGCGAAGAATAGGGTTACCCCTCTGCCCTAAGGTATCTCTACCCTCAGTGATATCATTACAACTGAGAAATAAGCGACACCTCTGGGAAGAGCTGGGAACATAAAGGGAGCGCCGGGTAGTTGGGCAGAGGTGGTTAGGTCTTGATGGGTATAGGCCAGGTACAACGTAAGAAGCACTGCAGCAGGTTCAAAACAAATAACAGGGAGACAAGGAAAAAGAGAGAAGGACAAATTAATATAGCGAAGGTACTAAGCAGAAGCACTCTTCGTTCCCTCCCCCCTATAAGTATGAAGAAGAGTATGAGGCTAAGTGGTTGTGTACCTTCTTCCGTGTGGTAGCAAACAATGAGAGGAGGCCAACTCTAGAACAGTTCGTCCACTGAGAAGCCAATGCAGGGGAGAGTCTAATGGCCGGTTTTGAATTGTCAATAAAGTTTTTGTAGAAAGCAAAAAACAAAGTGAAGTTCACACCGTCATCAACGGTCAGTGGCTGCAGAATAAGTCTTACAAAAAACGGCCTTGGATAATGGGGAGTAGAAAATCAAAACTGGACAATAGGTGAACTGAGCCGTCGTCACAAGTACTCGTTTATGCAGGTACGCGCTCAGTGCGTTCAACGTACCGGTAACGCTGATGTCACAAAGGGTATGACGTCTTACGCTGACTGCTGATTCCACTGACCCTTCGTGAAGATGAATTAGAATCCCCTTGGTCCACTGAGGAAGTAATAGGAAACCGGCTATGTTCCCAGCGGGTGAGGATAGGAAGTGATAGAGTCCCAGCTGGCGTCACGGTTGGAGGACCCCAAGTCTGAGAAACAGAAAGAGGACTCCAAGTTGCGGGAGCAGTTCTCAGAGCCCAATGACCAGGAGTGACTACGCCGGTCACAACCAAAGCAAGGCAGAACAACAGCAAGTGTAGACAAAGAGTTGCTAGCAGAGCGTCCGAGTTCCGAGGTAGGCGGAAATCCAAGAATTCCAATTACAGGTGCGGCGAGGTTTCAACGAGGTTCCCAAGAGCTTCGAAAGCCAATCACTGAACGCAAGGAGGGGCTTGGATTTAAACACATGTTCAACCAATCAGCTTGTTAGCTTGCAGAAAGGGGAGGGTGTAGCTTGCAGAAAGGGGACGGTACACAACCTAGAGCCAGCCAGATGCATTATGGGTATTGTAGTGGGAAAGTAGTGAGTGCGAAAACAGTGCAAGTGGAGGAGCGTGTAACATCAAGAACAGAACAAATATTGAAGAGACGGTGACAAACAGGGTGATCTTGTGGCAATGCTGTAGCATTATCTACAAAATGCAGCATCTGCAGCTGAAGCAAATACCATTCTCAACTCATGTTTGCTGGAAATATAGCACTTGCCATCAATGGACGAGTAGCCCAATATAAAGGCAAGGGTGGCTTTCTAAATGATTCCACCAACAAAGGTAAACCCCAGACCCGCTTAATCTCATAGAAATGTGTGGGAGTCCTCTGAATTGCTCTAGAGTGGGTCTTATGTATGGCACTGTTGGCCCTCAAAAGCTGTTCCGCAGATAAATTAGTCTGCTCAACAATATAATCAAAAAACACACAATCAATAAACAGTTGGAGAAAATAGATAGGCAAAAAGTTCTCTGTATTGACTCTACAGCCCGAAATACCACTAAAGGCAGGCAAAACAGGCTGCACCTTATTAGGGGCAACACAGGGTTCAGCACTTCAAATGGGAAGCTATCTAGCTTGCTCTCGCTCACTTCTGGCATTTCAGTGTCCACCTCTAAAAGTAGTACTTCATCAGGACTAATAGTGGATTTATCATCAGATGATTCCTTTCAGAGAGCAAATTTACTGCCAGGATCTTCAACTTGATCCTCTGCCTCAGATGCATTGTCAGACTCAGCCATGTTCAGAGGCAGATTCAAAAAGCAAACCAACAACCTGCCGGAAAGTCAACCTATGGGCAGCCATAATGCTTACTAATGAACACAACAAAAATAAGAAACCCTGTGTCAAATTCCAACTCAACAAAATGTGGCTGTTTCAAGCAGTAAATATTACTATTGACACATAATGAACTAGAAAACTATCAATACAAACCACACAATTAACTTTATACTCCATAAAATACCTCTCACTTGCCACAGACAGCTAGACTAAGGATCAAATGCATCTCATCTGCAGAAACACAGCAAGCACCAATGATATCCAACTAGAACGAAAAAGCAAAAGAAAATTACACACAAGACAACACAACACATATCTTACACAAGCCCAACGTGAATTTGATGCACAATGAAACAGAATTTAAATTTGTTACATTTATTACACCATTAAAAAAAAAACACATTCTTGCAGGGCAAAGATATACATTGAAGTAAAAAGTTCTAAAAAGGATTTCTTACCAAACAAATGCAACTACACAAACTGAAGATCCATCAATGGGAAAACTGCAAGTAGGAGTCACCATCAAGGAAATAAAAAGCTTTGCACTACAATAAAACAAATTAAAACATTAAGGAGGCTAATGCAAATGAAAGTAATAAAATAGTTAACATCATAAAACGCAATGAAGTATGCCCCTGGGGCAGATCAGTGTCACAACCGTCCCATCTGCCACCGAGGAAGGCACAAAACAAAGGCAAAAAATTGGTACTCTAGTAGGGAGTGACCCTTACTCCAGCCGCCAGACAAATGCAATCCAAAGACCAGGTCTCACTCACCACCTACCAAACAGCCAGGTACATGCCAGGCCCCATATTCTGCCAGCCAAACACTAGTTCACCACAGAAAAAAGTGTTCCCTGGTATCTAGTTGTCTTCCTCCACCCCGAGGGCAGATAAGCCTACAAATAAATTCCCTAATATGCTGGAAGCTGGGAACTGAAAACAAAGAGCATGTGTGGACAATACTGGGACGTGCCCCTTGCCGAAGGGGCCGCTTCCCCAACATCTATAAATACACATTCCTTGGTGTCTAGTGGCTTTCACCTCTCCTTGGGGACAGATCAGCCTGAAAAATAGCTGACATGCCCAGGAGTGAGGGGCAGACATGGCCAAAAGATGTTTCAATATTTTTGGGCAGCAACCCTTTCCAGCGAGTTGCTCCCCAATATGCATAAATAAAAAATCCCTGGTTTCTGGTTTTCCACCCCCTTTGAGACAGATTGGCCTAAAAATGGGCACTCTTCCCCCAAAGGGGCAGAAATAGTTATAACATGCCCCATTATTTATAGGAAGCAGCGCTTGCACAAGGGGCGTCCCCCAAACATGCACAAATAAAACTAGTCTCTAGTGTCTAGTGGTGTTCAACCCCCCTTTGGTACAGGCCAGCCAAAAAACGTGATTGGTCTGCCCCCAGGGGAAGGAGGGTGAAAAACAGCCAAAACATGTTTTATCGTTTTTTGGGGAGTGACCCTTGCCAAAGGGGCAGCTTCCCCTTTGCGTCTAAATAAAATGCCCTGGTGTCTAGTGGGTTTATGCCCCCCTTGGGAGCAGGTCCGCCTAAAAAATGGAGGAAATTGGCCAAAATAGATATCCCCAAATTGGGTCGCTCCCCATAGAAAAAATTATTTATTTCCGTGGTGTACACTGGGTTTTCACCCCCGAAGAAGCAGCTCAGCCTAAAAAAGAACAGAACAAAGGAAAATTGTACCCTTCAAGGGAGCGACCCTTGTCCAAGGAGGTTGCTCTCCAAGCACATAACTATACAAATCCCTGGTGTCTAGTGGCTTTCCACCCCCCTGGGTGCATATCAGCCTAAGAAAATGCCAATATGCCCCCAGGTAGGGGCAGGTAAAAGCTAATAGCTAGTCTCTTTCAAACAGGATGCGACCTTTATCCAAGAGGCCCCTCCCATTGCTAAAAAAATGACTTCCCTGGGGTCTAGTGGTACATTCCTGCTGCAAAGTCGGGGTCCCACCTGCAATCCTGCAGCAGGAATACCCTTTAGAGAGACTCAGGGAGAAAGGAAAACCTCTCTTCTTTCCCCCAGTGTCACTCCTGCTGCCAATCTGCCCACCAGGTGAGAGGACTTACATGAACCTCCTCCTCGCCTAAGGCGCTGGAAGCAAATGGCAATGCTAACTTTTAAACAGAATTGGAGACTTTTGTAAAGAATTAAATTTTACCTTGAAAATAATTCAACCCTTTTCATACCCACATTAGAGTTGTCTATATGTTCTCCACACATCTAAGGCATAGTGAGCCTCACTAGGTACCCTGTCAATAGGAACAAGGCCAAAACTGACCTTGTGGCTGACCTTTATACTGTCTGAGAACTTTAGGCAGCGGGCCAGGCTGAGTGGCGGTTCACTTCCAGCCGCAGGAGCCGCTTCCAGGTCTTCATTAGGCAGTTAGAAGTTGAGGTGATATCTGTCACTCAGGCAGAAAGCAGCGCAGGATATAAAGGATCATGCTCAAAGCCACTTTCTCTCTTTTCTTCTTTCCAAACATAAGGGCTTCCACATGTGATTGCTGCTCACAGTAGATTTGTTTTGTTTCCTTTTTTCCCTCCATGCAGTCATAGAGAGTTGTGAGTCAGAGTGGGGAGCTTGATCCTGTGTTTATGTCTGGCTTTGACAGCACATCTATTGCCATCCAATTTTGTGATCATCACTAGAGAGGCACTTTGCCTCCGCCCACATGTTGGGAGGCAGGAGTACATATTTTGATTGAATAGAGGTTATGTGCTTCCACAAAAAGTGCTTGCCCTCCACACAGCTGTGATCATTTAGTTTATGTATCCAGCTGCACGAGTTTGAACTTTCAGGGGCGCACACATGACATTTTAATGCTATTAAATTTTCTTAGATAGCTAGATAATTCATGGTGTTTTTCTCTGGTAGCAGTACTGATTTCTAAAGACATCTGATTAGAAATCGCTGCCTGGTCATACAAGTTCAATCCTATTTACCTTTTAAGATTCCCTTTGGGTGACGACCACAGCTTTGTTCGTTCGTGCTACCACTTTACAGAGACACAAATAACAGATAACATTGGCAAAATATAAGGTTTTGTTTAGAGAGGAAGGCACATTTTCATTTTTTTTTCTTTCAAAGCTCGGCCATTCCTGCAATGCATTCTCGCTAAAAATAGTCTTCCTTGCTTGCCGTTAGGCAGTTGACAATTGTACTGTGCCCAAAAATAAATCTGGGTTATCCTCCATGATTCTGTAATTTCTTTCAAGTTGGTCATGATACTACTTTTTTCTATTTTCAAGTATACATAGTTTCCTTCCCGGGGTGCTGTATCTAGTAGGTCCTGTTGCGAGAAAGTTACCCTTTTTGCGCAGCACCCCCCATTTTTGTGAACTGATGTTGCTGTTTTTGGGTCGAGCCAGGGCAGCGCATGCGCTGCTCTGCGAGCATGCTTCATTCAGTTATGGCCTTGAAGCTCTGCCCACTCTCCACCCATATTTTTAATTGGCTTGTGTCATTGTCCTTTCTAAATGTTGGCTTCTGATTCGTTAATAGGCTTGTTAGTCCATCCTTTATGCCGCCTTGTCTTTATTTGTAACATCCCATGAGGACTGGCCCTTTTACTTCTCTTGTTACATGGTAGGTCTTATTTACAGCCTGCGAGCACTATTTTCTGTAATGATTTTCTCTTACTGCAGGCACGACAGGCTTTCCTGCAACAGCGCTGCTTTGCGTGCTCCTTTTCATTTACCTTTTTATTTTTTATTTTGCCTAGCTGCAACTATTGCTGCCGCACGCCTTTATTTTCCTTGCAACTTGCTCCTTTTAATTTGTATTATTTATTTATTTTTTACAAGCATGCACGCTTTAATTTTACCAGCCGCTCCTCTTCTGTTCTTTCGTAGGCAGGCCGGCAGCCTGCCCCTCCTCCCCCCAGGAACCCCTTTCCCCACCACCGCGTGCTAAACTTTCAGCATTAGCAACAACACGGGTGCCATGCTTAATATTTCAGCAGGCACCCACTTGACTTAATGACTTTGCCAATGCTGGTTCTTTTTTTAACTTTGTTTTTTAACTGCTTTGACCCTTTAATACGGTATTTTAATTTATGCAACACATCTACTATGCTATCGGATGTTCAACCATCATGTTTGACGTGCAGTTCTGCTGTCTGAAGGAAGGGGGGCGCACAGTTTTCCAGTCTGCCTGTAACCTTTTCGAAGCCATTGTCTTAGACCAATAATAATATGTTTTATCAAATACAACTATGCAATATTTCGAAATCTGGATTTACGCTTTCCTGAATGTCTAGTATTGTTTTTCACCAGTTTTAGAACATGTTTGAAGTGTCTGTCTCAACATATGTGTAGTGATGAAGTCTCTAGCCAATTTGTAGTTTTAAGTAGATTTATTAAGTTCAGTTACAAGATGTAGAGTTGCAGAGATGTACCCCCACCAGGAGCAGTCTGCCTGCTGCTCAGCCCACACGACAACTGTCACACTCAAACATCCAGGCACCCAAAGATTCCATTCAAGATGATCACACCAATACTCCATGCATCACATTCACACTGGCTGAGCAGCTAGGGAGGAAGTAACCAGATAAATACAATATAGGTTACAATAATATGCTTTTAACCAAGAAGGGTAAAAGCAGCAAAGACCAAAAGATCTGTGGAGTCAATGAAGATTTGCACGCTGTTCTTAACAAGGGACCAATAACACGGGTCAGTGCCAATGCCATCATTTACTAAAAGCAGGTGTGTCAAAGAGAAATAAAAGCAGGCAGCGCTGAGCCGACTACTTCAGACTGAAGGAATGTGGGTGACAGATTATGGTTGCAGAGGGCACCTGGCTACAGAGAGTGCTTACGAGACGTCACTTTCACTGCAGCCAGAGCTTGCACACGGGGGTGGGGGTGAATGAACGTTGTGATTCAGGTTGTAAATGACTTGTGAAGCCAAATGAAAAGAATGCCCTCATTGTCGAACTCTGATATCACCACCCTACACAGAGGCAGACTGGGCATGGCCGGTAGGGCTGGGGTAGAGTCAGGTGCATACCTGCTATTGCTACATATGTGACTACTCACTCGCATCTGTATGAAGCCCATTTCCCATTCGCAAACGGGCTGATTCTCAGAATCGGCCCGTTTGCGAACGGGAAAAAGCCTTTTGGGATGTATCATCCTAAAAGGCCCTCGCAAAATAGGGAATCGCAAAGTTTAAGATTCCTTATTTTGCGAAAGCATTTAAGGAATCACAAATTGCGATTCCTTAAATGCGATGTAAAAAGCCCCCAAGTTGTGCGACTTCTCCTTAAGGAATCGCAAATTACCACCAACTTCAAGTTGGTGGTAATTTGCGATTTCTTTGAAAAATTCACTTTTTTGCATTTTTCAAAGTGCCATGTGGCGCACATACATGCCCTTAGGGCATGTATGTGTGCCACATGTGCACACGTGCACATTTCAGGGGTGCAACAGGGTGTCCTTTTGACACCCTGGCACCCTTGAAATTGCATTCTCATTTTGCGATTCTCTAATTGAGAATCGCAAATTGAGAATGTCTTCCCATTCATTCCTATGGGCCTCTAGGAATGAATGAGGAGGTATTCCTTAATTGCGAATCGTAATTTGCAATTCGCAATTAAGAAATATGCAGGATTCGCAAAATTATTTGCAAATCCTATATGCATAGGGTTTTGCGATTCTCAAATAGCGATTCGCAAAAAATCGCTATTTGAGATTCGCAAAAGAACATTTTGATACATATGGCCATTAGTGACCCCTGGCTGGTCAGAATTCTCCCAGTACCTCCATAGGTCATTCGACCACAGAGAGGCTTGAACATTATTCACTGCCTGTCATACCCTCATTCCCGGAGTCCGTTGCGAGATCAGTGCTGTGAAGCATCCTTTGGTTGTCGCTGCTTTATTAAACCAGAATTTGCAATGCAATAAGTCTGGCATTTGTGAGAGTTTCGGCTATTGGCATTGTAAATGACAATGCCTTTGATTTATGTGTTTTGAAAAGCTGCAAGCGGTGTGTAAACAGGCAGTTTTTACTTCTAGTTGTTGCTTACGAGAAGCAAAGCTAGCAGTAACTGTGCCTCTTTTATTGCCATCCTCTCGTAAGCAAGGACTATAAGTACAAAGTGGGAGTTTACGCACTGGTTGCAGGTTTCAAAACACAAATAAAATGCATTGTCATTTACAATGGCTAAAGCTCAAACTCTTGCAAATGCGAGACTTATTGCATTGCAAATGCTTGTTTTTTAACTCTTCACACTGAGATACTGCTGTCCTGGCCCCCTTGTATATGCATTGAACCCTATAACATGACAGAATTGGTTAACTCCTAATTGGCATATTTAACTTACCATAGTATATGGTATAGCAAAACACACCAATGGTATTGTAAAAGTTAAATGGCACCTGTGGACTGCTACACAGTAGGCTGCCTAGAATTTAAAAGTGGTACATGTAGGAATTTAGTGTTAACATGTACGTACAGTGACTAGAAACCAAAACTATTTACATTGTAGTGGGTTGTAGCTGTCCTAAGAGAAAAACTAAAGTTCAGATTAAATATTATTTCTGCTCTTGTTGGTTTGAAATAAGTTACAGAGTTAATTCAACACCTATTTTTTAATGTTTGTTAAAATCCAATGTATTATTGAAGTCAGATTTGTAATTAATATTTAGGAAAACTAACCTTAAAAAAGTAAGACTTTGCCTGAATTAGCATTAGCCTACAATATCTTGGGCCCTGAGAATGCTACCCTCTAATGATTCCCCTTAATGAGGTGTGAAAACACCTCCATGGGCAAAAACAATGGCTCTGGCCTACTGGCAGTAAGGCCTGGGTTTGAGGTATGTGACTCAAAGCAGCTTGAAATGGACCAGGGATTGGCCTGCCCATTGATAGTTCAATGTTAAGGGAGATCTAAGGAAGAGGAGCCTTTGTTCCCTGGGTCCTATGTAACTAGCCTAGTGGAAGGGGAAGTGGGTTCCAGAACCAGTTTGTTGTAGGTGAGGAGCAGGAGACTTCTCATTTCCATAAACGCACCCTTTTTGCCATACCAGAAGCCTTCAAGGGCAGAAGGGTGCTGACATGTTGGAATTTACTCCGTATGGTGCACTGTGAGATAGTTTCCAGTAAACCAAATAGGACGTTTTGCAAAAGTGGAAAGTGTTGCACCTAGAACTTTTACCTCATTGGAGTCACTTGGGTGTCACCCCCAGTCACTGGCTAAGGAATCCTACAAAAGTGACACCTCACCCCCAGCTCATCAGGAAGCCTTCAGTACCTACAGGAAAAAAGCAGAGAACTGAACCTGCTGTCTGTGTCCTATGTGGAAACCTGAGCACCCAATCTGCTTCTGGATGTACCTGGAACTGAAAGGTCTACTCCAAGGGACACTTGGCTGCCCTCATGTGTTGCTATAAGGGCATAACTGTTTGCAAGAGGCCTTATTCATGAAGTTACCAGTTGACTTGAAAAAAAACTGGATCTGCTCAGGACACTCCTGGAGGCCTCTGTTGGAGTGAGTAATAGTTACTAACACCTGGGTGCCTTAGACGTTACCAAGAGGTGATGCTCCAGTGTAAATTTAGAGTCTTTCTGCTTACTAAGCCACCTACTGCTATACTCCTAAACTAAGTAACACTACTAACCCATACTTTGGTTACAAGATTTAACAGCTTGAGAATGTCCATACAATGGGTTGCAAGGGATATCGATCAGTGCACAGCAGGCCAGTGTGAAAGCAGTTACCAAATAAGTCTTCTAGAAATTCTGGTGGCTAGGTACCTCGGGTATCTGGTTCAATCATTTCCCAGTTTAATATGGAATCCCAATAAATTCCTTGTGATCAACCCTTGGGCCTGTGTACGGTCATGTGGTTCCCCAGGAGCAGCCACGAAATTCAAGTCAAGGGTGGTTTTGCCTGTGTTTCACCTTCATGGAAAGTACAGAAAGTCTGATTGCTATATTGACAATTGTCATGTGTTTCAGGGTTTTATTCATTGGTCATCATAACATTGTGCAACCCATAGCAGGTCGGCCTCTGCATGTATTATCAGTTCTCTTAGCTATCCGAAGGGATGTAGGATCACATATGCTCTGCCACCTTTCTTATGGAAAAATTAAGTGTGTTTGGGCACCTTTATGCTCTTATCCAAATGGCTGTCATTTATTGGCATGGCCATAATAGTGCATGGGCCGGCCAGGCTTGAAGCCTCATTTCTTCTTCTTTGGACAATCCATGTTTTACTTCAGCTTAATTTTGTGGGCTATGTAATAAGGGTCAGATGTAATGATTTTTACCTAAGGAGGGAGGGTGCAGAGAACTGCAAGGCCTGCCAATGGGTTCTGGAGTGCTTTCCTTCATAGCAATTGAGGCAATAGAGAGACATGCAAGCAGATTTGTGGGGGCAATTATGATTCACAAGCTCTGAACTTCCACAGCAGGTTCAGAACTAGACATACACTTTGAGCAGTCTGCGTGGTGGCCCTCTCTAAATATGCAAGTCCCATTGTTGTATGACATCTCCCTATCTACTGCTTCAAATCATCAACTGGAAAATGAGTGGTAATATCTGTTATTATTTTTGATTTAGACTACTGTATAGTGCTCAAAGTACATTGGACGTACTAAATTCTCTTCCAGGAGACCTGATCTTTCGGCCAAGCGTGGATACGTTGGAGTTGAACAGGCATTCATTTATCATTTAATGTTGCTTCATGAAGGTCCCCGGTCCACTCAGCCTTTCATCCATCTGAGGTCGATAAAATGAGTACCATTGAGTTGGGTAACAATAAACATCTGTTATTCAGCGCCAAGATACCCGTAGTGGTGAACGTGCGCTTTACAAATACATGTGTTATGGAAGCCAGAGTTCGAAAACTAGTTGATCGCCTCACAAAGCACAGGCAGGGCTGTTTCTCTGGACAATCCATGCCAGGGGCTGTGTTATAACAATAAAGGAGCACTGACGATTGCATGAGTGGCTACATACCCTAGGAGAAGGGATACTGAGGAATGTATTTGTGAGACTCTTTTCTTGAAGATAGCTCATAATGCCTTTTGGATTGCCCAAGACCAGTTTTAACTGTTTTTGGGCTTGTCCTATCTGACGAAGGAGTACTGATTTTTGACTGATGCGTGCATATGTGGGATCAAGGAGGGCAAACAACAGTATCACTGCTCACCCTTTTGGCGGGGTAGTTGCATTCTATTCATCACTTCTTGCTTTCAACTTTGGGATTTATGGTAGTTTGTTGATTAATAACTAGAATATTTTTCTTGGCATTGGTCGGGGAACAGGAAAATTCTCTAGAAATGTGTTCACAGGCAGCAGTCAAAATGGGTGGAGAGAGAAGAGGGAAACTAACATCAGGCAGGGGCATGCTCCAGAGAACTGCAGATTAACCCTAACTCGTCCAGCCTAACCAATGAAAACCTAGATGCTGCTGTTGGGGCGCGACATGAACCACCCATATGGCCCAATGACTCTCACCTCCTGGCAGTGCAGGGGTCCAGCACCTAGCCGTCACCTACTGGATCAATCCTCCAATTAGTGCCACGTACCCTTATCTTGGCGACCTACAGCTAATTGATCCGGACTAGTGAGAACTTTGCAGAGATGAATCAAAACATGCTAGAACGTCGCGAGTAAAGGCTGCTCAGTAAGTGCTTGAATCATCAAATGACTCATGAATCCAATTAGGAGATCACAGCTACCGATGAGATAGCCAATTCTCACATCCTTCTGCCATTAAAAAAGGCCTAATTAACACAACCATTTAAAGAGCCCAGTCTCATTTTAAACCTTCGCCAGAAGACTATGGTTTAAGAATGAAAAATGTGATATCTGTATTGAGGCTCTTCACACGAAGTACTGATGGAACATAGGTTTTATTCCAACATGTAGTGCCCACAACATGGCACATCCAACTCTTCTGATGTCCTGGCAGTAACTGACATACCGGTCACTGCCAGAACCTCACGAAGAGAACGTTTTCAAGGAATCATTCTACATTCTACATTACAATACCAAATGGCATCTTACCACAATATCCGTGACCTGAATCTTCCACATCTCTACCACTGTATTCAGCAGGTTTCTCCTTTGAGTAAAACCCAGGTGGCGGGGCAACGCACTGGCCACCCAGGATGATAGAGAAAGGGTAAATACACCTCATACACTTTACATGAACATGTGACTACATATTGGCTGACATTCACTATAACTCTGATATACTGTATACCAGACCAAGATATTATGTAGCTGGAGGACTTCAGCTTGGTTCTGTTTCTCCAATTACAATTGCACACGGTCCTCAGGATGAGTGACTTTAGCCTGTGGGTCAACATCCAAATGAATGAAGTAGACTCACTGAGAAAGAATGGGTCAAGTTGAATTTTAATTGACTTAAAACACTAAAATAATCCCTTCAACTTCGAATATTAAAAGACTACCTACTATTCATATATGGCATCCCCGATATGTCATACACAGCCCAGAGATACCAGCAGATACAAATGAGGCAAAGCCTGTAAAGATGTATTAACTGATGGGTATTTGATTATTAAGGTATAGCAGAAAGCATACATCTATAGGGCAATGAACAGCAGCACCCGTTTGACCCAAAAGTGCACATTTTCATCGAAGGACAAATACGATTACAGATGTGTACCTAGAAAGTTTGTTTGGCTCCTATCAACCACGTAGGTCACAGGAGAGCATTGCAATGAACTTGGGTCAAATGGCTTGCCTCCTGAAATGTTGTGAAATGATTTGTGCCCCTGTCAGATAAGGAGAAATGAAACAAAACTCTCATGCTCAGGCAGGCATAGAGTAAGCTAGTCACTGGCACAAGGTCTATGTGCATCCCCTTGAGAATAAAAACGTACATTTGCATGCAAATCTCTGGCAACAGCAATGTCCCTACCTACGAACAGATCCGCAGCATCTGCCCATTAGGCCCATTCCTGTGTGTGCAGCTTAGGCTGTGCTCTAGGAAAATTGAGATATACATCTTCCACATTATTTTGTAATATGCACGAAAAGCTGCCATTTACAAGTTGAAAAATGTAATAATCAGTCCCTTGAAAATAAGAGAATCAGCTGATAATGGAGGCAGGAATCGATGTGTTTTTATAGCATTGAGATGAAGAGATGCCAGTTTCCTCGTTTTTTTGGTTCACAGAACCCCAGCGCCTAGAGTCCCCTTCCCCAGCCCCTCCCCCGCCCCCCAGATGACAAGTCACGCTATACAAGACTGATTGACAGAAACAGTGTTAAACACGGTCAGTGAAACCTACTACTATAAGTTAGTCTAAGTGTGAGATGAGGTAAGATACTTCATACTTGCTTTTCAAAAAAAAGTTTCAAAATGTTGATTTTTCTTGACGCTTATTTTTAGTCTCCCTCCTTAACCAGAATTCGCTGCTGCTTGCTATTTGTAATCCTTCTTGGGACATTTTTTCGGCGGTGCACTATATCAGTGAAACGGTCGACAATTGTGGCCATATGTCACAGCCTGACACTTTGGATGTCATATGGCCATATGCTTAAAACAGAGTAAGCGATGACATCATAACTTATTGGAGAAGTGGAAGAAATCTTTTGAGAGAAGTACAAAAACCTTCAGCGTAAACATTTGAATTGGAGACCCTCCTACACACATTGTTATGGTCTGGCCTTGACAGGACAGCAGTTTGATTGGCATAAATTGTGTGCTTCCACAAAAACGTTCTTGCCTTCCACAAAGCTGTGATCGTTTTGTTAATTTCTCCTGCTGTCTGAGCTTGAATTTTTAGGAGCACGCACATGACGGTTTCAGATAACTAGATATTTAATGGTGTATTTTCTGGCAGCAGCACAAATGAGTGGAGGGCAGTCTTTAGCCTGAATGTGTTTTTTAAGTCTTACTTGACAGTGCAATTGTCACCTGAACTTTTAAACTAAACCAATATTTTTCTAACGTTCTTTGCTTCCACACAAATACATATCCATTCCCAAGATGCTTCCCATTACCATAAAACATTCTTCAAGGTCAGACCTGTTGGTATTGTCAATGATTGTTTTCTTTGGGCGGCAACTGCTAAACATGCACATAACTTTCTATTTGTTCTACGCCATCTTACATCTTGAATGCCCAGCTCCAACCCTACCATATCTTCATTTATTATACTACTTTCCTTCCACTTATCTGCCCGCACAGCTTGCTCATCAGACTCTGTTGATTCTCAATCTGCCTGTCAGTATATGTGCCCCACAACTGAGTCCCTCATCCATGGAGTGGCTGTCATATACTGTCACTCCACTACCTGCTTGAGGGCCCTTTCTAGTCAGCCCCTCAGGGTATCAAGTATGGCCAGTTTACAATTCAGCAACATGTGATGTGATTTAGTTACTAGGTTGCTTACATTGCACACCATAACAGAATAATTTGTGATTTCTTATTTTTGCAATAGTAAATATTGAATCACTAATATTGATTACCAAATAGTTAAACACTGTTTAGATGTACTATGTATCCAGAAACAGAAAACTTGTCAAAACACACCAAATTGCAAGCGCAAAATACAGTCAATTGGAAGCAGGTGGTAACCAAGTGCAAATTGGTCTGGTTTGGGAGTAACTCCCCAAACCATTTTTTATCTGTTTTGGGGGTAACTCCCTAAAAATCGATCTTTTAATAAAAACCCATTACCTCTACCTGCCCCTGAACCTTAATAAACCCTTTCCCTTTACCTCTACCCACCCCTTAACACTAACATAACCCTTAGCTCCATTTACCTCCAAGCTCCCATTAATCCCAAAATCAACAATACCCCATTATTTCTATCCTCTTAGCCCTAAAATCAAATCCTCATTTCCTCTTCCCACCGTATACCCTTCAAATACCCTTACCTTCCTAAACGTCTACTCACCTGTATCCCTAATATCACCCTTACCACCCTTTAACTCTTACTGCACCTTTACCTTTTTTTTTCTTTAAATAACGTCACAGTAATACTGTTTAAAAAAAATACTTACTTAGGTTGTAAAGAATGTGTGGTAAAGGATGCAGGATAAAGTTAAAACCCATCAGAATTGCTTATCTGTGTGGTATTACCTCTGTGGGAAAGACTGTGGGGTAAATGTCATGCAGGGTAACAATTATTTCACAATATTAAATGGTAGATTTTGAACATCAAAACAGCTCCAACTTTGTGGATTCAAAATCACACACACCAGAATTTTAAAAAAGAGTTAAATTGACTAATCCAAAAAAATATCATTTCTACAAGACTGTCAGATTCTCATGGCCTTAAAGCACGCGTATCTTATACAAAGAAGTTCTAACAAAAGAAAGATTAAAAAATATCTCACTGACACTTTTGCTGTGCACTACAAAATAAAGTACTGTCTTATTATGATGGGAAACTTCACATCATTGAATCTTTTACCATCATGGTCAACGCGCCCAGTATCAGCTGAGTGTCGGCTATGTGTTCAGTCCCAGGAGAATCTATCTCACCTTCTTTGTATTTGTCCAGATCTAATCACTGACCGCAGGAAACACTTTCATCAAATATGGATTACACAAGGCTCTCGTACAATCCAAGCAGCAGTTGATTTCCTGCTCAATGATGCTCATCCACAAGTTATTTGTAGTTTGATCAGATTTCTAAACAATACAGATAAGATGTTAAGAACTGCTACCCTGCTGGACACGAGTGGATCATAATTGGTACACCTTATTCCTTTTTTCATATGTGCTTTTAGCTTAAAGTCCTGTTACATGTAAACTAATGCCTACAATTAACACTTTTATTTTTTCTTACACAGATCTTGAGCAAACTCTTGTCTCTGAGGAACGTGCTTTCTTTTATCTATGCTTTGACACTTTAAGCTTCACTATAAGGGTTGCAATAGCAGTGTCTGTGGTTTAAAACAATTGCAAATTATTATTAATTCATTTACAAGTATCTGATATTTCTGTTATTGATTTTATAACTTATCCATTGCCCAGCACTCCTTTTATTGCAGGCAAATATTTTTAAGTTACATGAATTGATAACAATAATTTTAAAATTGCACCAAATTATATTTTTATAACATGTTTTGGTTTTATACCTAACCCTGTTTTATATGTTTTATCAATTTGTAATGGCTTTAATTAGCTGAGCAAAAACTAATAAACCTGGTAGATTAAAAAAAATCTATCTGTACAGATATAATAAAATTGTGAACACATATTAACCACGATATTTTTGACAAATTACCTGGAGTATCAAATACGCGGGTTGACGAGTCTATGTGGGAAACTCCTGAGATGATTTCAGTGTGGAACATGCTATCTTTTTATTCTTCCATAGGATGGGTGGTGGCTCTGTACTTGGTCGCATTCATGTAGCTGCAGCCTCCTGCCTGCTTGTTGCCAGCTTTTATTTGGTGCAGGAATGCAGGTCATACCACTTCTCCATAATTTCTTCCAGAAACGTTTTTGAGACACCCACCAAATGTGTTCTATGCTGTAACCTGCTCTAAATGTGTTTGTTGTTAGCCTTAGGGGCATTCAGGGAGACTGTACCAAACAGGTTATCGTCCTCTGAGATAACCTCCTTAACAAGCATTTCCATATCATAAAATGTCCTTTTCCTCTTCTTTACAACCTCCTGTTGTGGCTCCTGGCTAGACGTGATGGCTACAAATTCCTTTTGTATTATCACTGAACTTCCCTCCATGCTCTGTACCTAACTCTAAAACAACTTCCTGGAATTGCTGAGATCATCATTGGCTACTGGTGTGACAGACAGTATTCGTGGTTTTTACCGTTTTGCATTTTGTGATTTGCTATTTAGAAATTGTGATAAAGAATTAATTATCTTAAGATGTTTTTTAATCAGATATCATCCATACCCCATGCGCAATGCTGATCTTTGTACATGTTTTCTATGGAGTACACTGTTGCTGCCTGTTTCAAGTTCTGTACTACATTGGATATGTAAAATAAAATAAAATACATACAAAAACCCACTTGAACAATTACCACAATTTCTCTTTCCAGTTTGACTTTTGGCCAAGCAGTGTTTTGCTAAATTAGGGGAGATCCTGTATTTTATTGATTTAATTTTTTGGTGGCTATTTATATCGGGTTGATGTAGCCCAATAGTCAATGGAATCCTTTAGATGTCAGTGAGATATGTGCAGAGGCATGAGTTGTATACCTTGTATGTTTACACTGGTGAGAAGTGTCTATAAACAATCTTCTACGAGTATCTCGTGAGCTACTGATAGCTCTTCAGCTACCTGTGAGTGGCTCTCCTATGTGCAGCCCAGTCTACTAAGTTAGAAGCGTTTGCATGGATGTATTAACATATGTAGACCAGTATTGAAAAGGGCATATTGAAGATGGATTAGCCAATGTGTGGAGAAACATGGTGAAACTTCCAAAATATATTTAAAGATGAAATTTGAGTGACAAATCATGTAGCACTGAGGAGTCTTTATTACTTGTAGTATAACCTTAGTACTAGGGGCATTGCAGCTAGGACTGATATGTATTATCCATGTAGAGGCATTCCAATTTGTTAAACCATTTTTGCATTACTGCTGGCATCCCTGCCTGATGCACAGAGGTGAACAGTCTTACACAAGGTTGCCACTAATGTAATCTTGGCACTATACAACACGAATATCAGTGGTAGCGCAGCATAATTTTCACTGAACAAAAGTAGTTCTTATTATAGAAAAGGTTGGAGACCCCTGGTCTATATTCCAATAACAGGCATACGTAGGGAAGGAAACTAGGAGATTGCTAGACCTGTCAGCCTTAGGGTGATCTTCCCCCAAACAGTTTGCCCCAATATCTCCTGTTCTGTTACACCTGTTTTTGTTGACCTTAGGACTCTGCATACTGTACCACTGCTATTCAGTGCTAAAGTGCTTGTGCTCTCTCCTTTAACCCCTTGGGTCCTAAGGAGGTGCTGGACACTTCCTCAGTGCCAGTGCTCAGATGCTGAGCACGTGTCTAGCACTTCCTTGCACCAACCCTTAGGCCTCCTCACCATATGCTCCGACCAGGGATGGCAGTAGAAGCGATTCCACTGCCACTCCAGCCCTTCCCCAGTGACCTGATGACAGCACTGGCATGGCACGCCGAAACCATCCATAGGTACCAGGGATGTTCAAGATTCCAGCTGAAACAACCTGTGAAAAATCAAGACAAACAACTGAATCATAGCATTGTTTCTTAAGATACCCACCAGAAGCACCTACTTTAGAGTGCAATCCTGGGCAGTCTTCCAAAATGCACCTACTCCCCCCCCATCTCTTGGGCCAGAAGGGATTCTGTCAAAAATCTACGGTGGCCTGGGCAACAGCCCTTGGCCTCTAAAAGGAGTCTACATTTACCAATATAATTTTTTTTTATTAAATAGATCTATTCAGTACGTTAAAAATTGTTAAAATACACAGTATTTGTTGTGACAAATAAAATCAACAATCCCCATAAATTCATGACATGTCATATGGAAATTGGAAAACATACAAATAATATTCAAGTGCAACTAAATATACACCATCCAGCCACTAGTTATAGCAGGTTCACCAAATAATAGATTTTGTTCACAGGAACGCCTAAACAGCGGTAGGGCAAAAGGGTCCAAAAAGCGACACGTTTTGGTGGTATCAATGGGTCCGACCACCTTCTTCAGGCTTATTGAGTTATGTCTCCCAGCACTCTTGTCTAATTAATTTTTTTTATATATAAATATATATTACAATCAAAACACATTACAGATTGTTGTTGCACATTAAAAACAATTTTCGAATACAATTAAACTATTAAGCATTTTATAAGAAACACTGTTGTCACAACAAACATCGTGTATTTTAACAATTTGTAACTGTTAGATCTGGGGGTCTCTAGATGGCAGGGTAGGTACCACTGTCCAAGTAGGGACCCTTGCTTCTAGTCAGGGAAAGGGGGATACACTGTTAAGATAACCCCTGCTCACCCTCTAGGTAGCTTGGCCTGAGCAGTCTAGGCTATCAAAGGCAATGTGTAAAGTATTTGTACCAACACTCACAGGAACACAGTGAAAACACCACAGATTTACTCCACACCAGTTTTAGAAAAATAAGGTATCTTTACTAAAAACTTCACACGACCAAATACTACAGAAAAACCAACATACAATTAAAAAGGTTACTTTAAAGATAGTTCAAGAGTTTGCAGAAAGTACTCCAGGATGTAAAAATCAGTGTCCTGCACAATGCGACTTTCAATGCACAAAATGCGACACTCTCGTGCCCAACAGTACCTGTAGTTGCGCTAAGGTTCCCAAAAGCTATAACAAGGAAGATGGCAAAGGCGATGCGATACTCCTGAGATCTTGGGAAGGCTTTGCAGCAGCCCAGCTTCACGTAGCAGAGGTGGATGCACCGGCTCCGATCTGTAGGGGGAGGATGCAATGACTTTGGCTTTCGTTGCGTAGGTTTCTTAAGGGGAAGCTTCACGCACAGGTATGATGCGACGATCTTCGATGTGGCGCGATGCGCGGCGCAGCGCTGACTTCTGGCGCTGCAACCCTCGATGCGTCGCGGTGCGCGGCGCGGCGTTGACTTCTGGCGCCGCAACCCTTGATGCATCACGGGACGGGACTCTGCGTCGACACACGCAGCGACTGGATACTTTCACGCACCAGCAGTGGTGCAGCCCGCAAACTGGTTCTGCGACGGCCCTCGCAGCGTCAGGAATCTTCACGCACCGGGGATTAATGTCTCCAAGAAGTCATTAACCTTATATCCTGCTGAGCCGCCCTGTTTATTACCCAGGAAACTTCTAACCTGTAGGTACTTAAAAAAATCTCTTCTAGTTAAATCATATTTATTTACCAATACGTCAAACTGTACTACACCCGCAGAATCTCTTAAATCCCCAATTTGCTTAATTCCTTTTTGGTTCCTTGCGGCCATAACTGTGTCTGAAAAAATTTCTGAAGGAAACGACTTATTATTATATAGTTTGATATATCTATTAAATCGACCGAGTCCCGTCTTCTTCAGAAAAGCCTTCCATATATTAATAGCCGCGTTAAGAGTCCTAAACTGTTTCCTTCTGAAGTGCCCAAGATCAGTATAGTATAAGAAACAGTTTTCTGTCTCGTGTCCCAGCAAAGTTGCATAAACATCTGTAGATGAGGAAGTAATTTTCTGGAGCATCCCCCCTCCTCCAATTAAGCCCTGCATATATTGAAGGGCGGTTGCCAAGTAATATAATCTAAAATCCAGAGCTCCCCACCCGCCTCTATCTCTGGGTAGGGACATAAATCTATAAGCCCTACGGGTTTTTCCATGGGCCCATATAAACTTATTTAAGATGCCTTCCAGTATATTAAACCATTTGGCTTCGAAAAGTAACGGGATTGCTCTAAATAGATAGAGGAACTTTGGTAGAATACTCATTTTCAACACGTTGGTACAGCCTACTAAAGAAAGATGTAAATTATTAATTCTATCTAAATCTTTTTTTACTTTGGCAAAAAGAGGAGTTATATTAATCTCAACAACAGAGTCCAAATGTGCAGCTATTACTATACCTAAATACGTAGCAGAGATAACCGCCCTAAGATCGGTACAAGAAGTGTATTTATTCCTAACTATCTGGGTCTTAAATTTATTCAAGCTGTAGCCCGAAAATTGCCCAAATATGCTAGCTTCCCTTTCAACCTCTATGATAGCGAAGTCTGGGTTTGGGGTAAGTATGGCCACATCGTCGGCGTACGCCAAAATTTTAACTTCACGACCGTTCATGGCCATTGGGGAAATCTCTCTATTTCTCTCCAACCTTCGTATTAGAGGCTCAAGGAATAACGCAAATAGCAGAGGGGATGAGGGACAACCCTGTCTCGTTCCCCTAAAAATTGTTACTGCATCTGAGTGTCCTCTATTTACTCTAATTTTAGCTGTTGGTCCTTCATATAGGGCTTGGATAGCTGTTATGAAGCCTTCCCCGATACCACTCCACCTCAAAACTGCCCAAAGGAATCCCCAGGCGACCCTATCAAAAGCCTTGCTGCGATAGCGCTGCGATAGGGTCACCCAGGGTCCCTGCGGCATCAAACATTGTAATGACCGTCCTTACATGCTGAGTAGTTCCCTTGCCTGGTATGAAGCCATGCTGTGAAGAACTTACAAGCTGCTCTATATTGCCTGCAAGCCTCATTGCCAGCATTTTTGAATACATTTTTATGTCAGAGTTCATGAGGGTAATAGGTCTATATGAACCGGGGAGTGTCGGGGATTTACCTTTTTTTGGAATAACTATAATATCTGCCGCCCCCCAAGACTCCGGAGGAGAACCACCCCGCTGTGTATGTAACATAATATTAAACATATCTAGCAATAAGATGTTCTGAAACAATTTATAAAATTCCACCGGGATTTGGTCTGGCCCAGCCGCTTTCCCTGAGAGTAAACTCTCCAAGGCTCCCTTAAATTCATCTGAATGAAAAGGAGCATCTAGCCCCTCTCTATCCTGTAACGACAGGGAAGGAGCCAGGATGCCACTAAGGCACCGATCCACCTCTACCTCTGTTGAGCTACTCCCCTCATCCAGAGTGTAAAGTTTGGCATAAAACTTCCGAAACACTTCCCTGATAAGGTCAGGATCTATGACTAAGTTACCCTGAGTATCTTGAATCTCCTTAATATCAGCCGTGGCTGTGCGCTGCCTAGTTCTGACAGCGAGAATATGTCCAACTCTCTCACTTAACTCATAAGAATATTGTTTATACACTAGATACTTTTCAGCGGCTTTCAAGCTGATGCCCTCTGTAGCATCTCCTTTAAGGGTAATTATACTAACTAAATAGGGCTCGAGTGGAAGACCCTGCATTATAGCTCTAGCAAGATTTTCTTCTGCTGCAAGCAACCTAAGCCTTATATCTTCCAGATGGCTTCTTTCCCTTTTCCGTTTAGCCAGTACATAACTCATTGTTTCTCCCCTGACCCCTGCTTTAAAACAATCCCAGACCACACCAGGAGGGGTAGTGCCTCTGTTAACTTCCCAGAAATATTTTATCCAAAATTCCATATGTTTCTGATAAGCCTCGTCCCTTAACAGTATACGCTCAAAAGTCCACTGAGTTTTTCTAACATTTATCTGTGTAGTATTTAAAGTTAGAACGAGAGGGCTGTGATCTGAGATAATTCTTGGTTTATTCTCTATTTTTGATTGAGAAATTAGAGGATTGGAAATTAGAAAATAATCCAGCCTGACCAAAATTTTATGCGGGGCAGAGAAATAGGTACTACCATCTATAAGGGGATGCAACTTTATCCACGGGTCGACAAGGGAATTATGATGAACCATACCAGCCAGGGCTCTGAATGTCTTCCTCTTTCTCCCTAGGTACCTCCCCCCTTGTTCTGCAAAAGAGCTTGTTGGATCATGAATGTTAAAATCTCCACAGCATATAATGGGTTCTGGCCACTGCGCTAGTTCCATATCCAAAAACTGCCGGACATCAGGATTATCTTCCGTGGAGCCATATATTGTGACTAGTGTAATCCGTACCCCTTTAATACTTAATTCCACCATCACCCATCTACCCCATTGATCCTCATTTTTTCGATGTACCACCAAATCGCTATTTCTCCCTAATATTGCTACCCCCCTAGTTCTAGTCCCTTGATTACTTGCTGCTAATACAACAAAACCAAGCAGTTTTAAAAGATAAATCTGTGTTGCTTCAATATGGGTCTCCTGGAGGCAAATCAGTCAGTGTATGCGCTATTAATTAAAACTAAAGTGGATGATCTGGATAAGCATAGACATAAGTGGGAGGAGAAGCTTGGAGGAGAAATTGAAGATTTTCAGGATTCGCTGGAATTGGGTTGTACCATTCTGTGTTCAGCTCCTTTACAATCCCAGCACTATAAAACCCTATTTTCACTTTATCATACGCCTGCCAGAATTGCGAAATGGGGGGGTATAGCGGGGATAAGCTGCCCTCGATGCAGCGCATTGGACGCAGATATAGTTCATATGTTTGCTACCTGCCCTCAACTACACACTCTAATAGGGGATATAGAGGGTTTTTTGGATAGGGCATTAGGGATACAGATATCCCTATCTCCCTTACGGATTTTGTTTGGAATAGGACATGATGGAAGTAGTAATGTAGACAAGGAGTTTGTGTTTATGGCAATGGCGGTGTATAGATTAACCTTAGCCAGGGCCTGGCTGGATAAAACCCCTCCGCTTATGCAAATATGGTTAGCAAATTTACTCGCTACATTCAATTTGGAAAAACCTATATATGCAAAAAAGGGTAGAGCAGGGAGAGCTCTGGGTGTAAGAATTTGGGAGCCTTTAGCGCGGTGGAGGGAGGGGATAGGGTAATATGTCAATCATGTTTGGTTTAGATTTGTTTAGCTATACAATATTTTGTAGAAAATAGCTTTATGTGGTGCTAATAACCAATTGAATGTATCAAATGTGCATTGTTGAAAGTAAAAAAAAAAAAAGAAAAAAAAGGAATCTTCATGCACCGGGACGATGCTCGACGCACTCGGCGATGCGGGGACTCCGGGTGCTGCGATGACACCGCGATGAAATTCTCCTCGCACTCTCGTTCTTGCGACTCGCAATCGGATGATGCGTTGGGTACCAGTTACTCTTGTTCACGCTTCTGCTTCCCAGCACCCAAACACAGCAAAACGACCTCCTGAGGCCCCAAGACTAGGCAAGCACTCCAAGGCAGGTCAGAACTCCCTCAGCAGAGTTCCAGGGGAGCTGGTGGTGAAGTCCTTTTCTTCCTGGGACTTCTTAACAGGGAGCCAGCTCTTCTCAGGCCCTTGGAGATCCGAATCAAAAGAAGGGGACACAGCAAAGTCTTTCCCCTCTCCTTGGCAGCAAAGCAAAACAGCAAGCAGGCAGTTTTCTCCTCTTCAGTTCCTTCCAGCTTTCTCCTTGGCAGAGGTTCCTTCCTAGTTCCACACTGATCTAAAGTTTAGGTGTCTGGGGTCCTCTTCTGATACCCCTCCAAGTCTTTGTCTCTCTTTGTTTCAGTGGGGGGATTCCCCTGCTCAAACCGGTTCCTTGGTGTGCTCTGCCCTGGAGCACCTGGTTCCTTTCAGAGTGAGGGGCAGGGTCGTTAGACGCTCAGCAGGAGGTGGTGCCTTCTTTGTGCTGGCTGAGGCAGAGTCCTCAGCCTGGCCAGCAGGGGGTGGAGCCAGCATTGTGCTGGCAGAGGCAGCCCTACTCAAACCCAGGGGCTACTCCTCCCACCCATCTAGAGCAGATCTCCCTATTCACCCTGCTGCTGACTCATCCAGACTCCTGGAGCCACCTAGCCCATCACATGACACCAGTCAGCCAATCTGCACACAGGCACACAGGAAGGTTAGACAGGAGAATAGCTACTTTCTAAAAAGTGCTATTCTCACACAGTGAATTTAAAAACCATCTTGCTAAAAAGATGTATAATTAAATTCTGAACACAAAGATACCAAACTTGGTTTTTCCATCTTGCCTTTAGGGGAAGATAGGCATGTAAACAGCCTCCCCCATTCTGTCCTATGGGCAAGATAGCCTCTCAGCAGTGAAAAACGAAAATGGCTGTAATTCACTACCAGGGCATGTTACACACCTCAGTACATGCCCTACCTTTCAGATACACTGCACCCAGCCCAGGGGGGTACCTAGGGCCACCATAGTGATGCCTGACATGTACAGAAAGGGAAGGATAAGGCCTGGTCAGTGGTTGCACTGGCCAGGTCGACATGGCAGTCCTGGACTGCACATAGGCACTGCAAGCAGGCCTAAGACATCATTTTAGGGCTACTCATGTGGGTGGCACAATCAGTGCTGCAGGTCCACTAGTAGCATTTGAATCACCAGGCCTGGCACATTCAGTGCACTTTACTAGGGGCTGACAGGTGAAACAAATATGTCAATCATGGATAACCAATTACAATATAACAATTTATACAGAGAGCATATGCACTTTAGCACTGATCAGAAGTGGTAAAGTGCCCAGAGTCCTATTGCCAACAACCACGGGTCAGAAAAAATAAAGGAGGAAGAAGCAAAAAGTTTGGGGATAACCCTGCAAAAAGGGCCATTTCCAACAGTAACCTACTGAATAGATCTATTTAATAAATATTTTTTATATTGGTAAACATTTTTGTCTACAACTATTTTCTCTGGTGATCAAATGATAGTTTGAATGTGGTGGAGAACACTATCCTATATAATAAAACCAGTCACTGAGTTGCAAAACAGCCTACTTTTCCCTAAGACCGAACTGCATTCTATCGATCAAAAAGCCTGCCGCACCTGGTTACTACCACGTGTAACCATCACAGTAGCTGGCATGTTCAACAGACTTAGCTGACACTGAGCTCAGAGCCCAGTATTGATGCTGACCTATGCTGGGTAACCAGAAAGCAGCCTCTTCATATACATACTTGTGTTTCCAAGTTCAATCCCCAGCCATAACCTTGGCCTAAGTGTTATGAAGCATTACCAGCCATTGAAGAAACAGGGTATTTATTGTATTTCCAGCAAGAAGGAAAGGGAAACAGACTACTCTGTCACCCACATACCCACCCACCATATACAAAGTGGCACAGACGCCACCGGGTACCTGCCACCAAACCGTTCACTGAAAGGAGATTGTTCTTTTTATAAATCTCTATGCCATTTACAAACTGAGGCCTGTAGGGCATGCAGCGATGCTGTAAGCAAACAGGGAAGTTATTGGACCAAACCCATTGCAGCAACCTCTTGAACCATACAATGTTTTATAACCTGCTCCAAGGCAGCCAACAAAATGAGTAATGGAAGGCCTAGAAGGTTGTGACTGACTCTTTAGGGAAGGAAAAAAGGCAGAGTTTGAGGGGGGCTTATAGGCAACAAGGCACAAGGGAAGATGGTATAAAGCATGTGAGTGTAAAGGAACTGAAACTCATAACTTGGAATATTGCAATCTATGAAAGGTAATAGAGATTGGTTAAAAGAGATTATAAAATTCGATATTGTTTGCCTCAAGGAAACATGGGAGGAGAATCCCATTTTCCTGGATGGTTATCGATCATTTCAAACCCTGCCACTTCCCTCTAGAGCAGGTAGGGCAAAGGGAGGACTAGTAACATTATTAGCAAATACCCTTAGGAGGAAGATTTTAAAATTTGTTAATGAATCCCTCTACTTCCACTTTTTGGTTTGTGAGGGCCAACGTGAGTGGGATCTTCTTATCATAAATTTTTATAATAACTATTTTCGGCACTTGGTACATGCTGCGGGCAAAGTTCATGACCTCAATCAGCAACATCCCAAACCTCTGAAAACCCTCTTGACATGAGATTTGAATATAAGGAGCTGTCAAATAGTCATCAAACCGATCTGTGGAGTGACAGATTCGAACGGAGACTCTATAATACATTTTAACCACTAACCCTATGGAAATACCTTGAATAGGCTTTTGATAACATGGAACTTGGAGGTTGGTAATAGAATAAACGTGGACAGTGGCTCTTTGGATAATACCTTTCAAAGAGCAGGAAAAGGGTCTACAATAGAATATATTGTAACCTCAGAAAATCTGAGAGACAGCATAAGGAACATCCAGGTTCTGCCTATAGAATTTAGTGATCACGCCCTAATGACTTGTCAATTAGTTTGGGCAGGTTATGTTATTCTGAAAGAGACAAGAGCCCCAAAGCCAATTCTATCTAGGAATAAATGTTATTTATTAAAGTGGGATAGAGTGAATGAGGCTAAACTTGTAACTCTATTCTGTCACATCATAAATCTGAGATCATGATATGTCTAGATGACATGGCCTCCCCAACGCACGTGGTGGGCCATCGATGAGATGGTTTCACAGCAATTGTTCCAAGACACTAGCACACCTACGTAAAACCCTGAATAAGTCCCCAAGAAATACTCAGGCTGTACAAACTCTTCATTCTAGGTACAAAGAAGTGAGGATGAAAGGCTGAAACACTTAAGAGAGGAAGCATGGGAAAATGTACGGCAAACCTCTGAGGCTAATATTAGCACTGGGTTTTGGAAGGTGGTAAATGCCCCATTTGTAAAAGATATAGTTGAACTGTGTTTGGATGTTCATATCGAGGGCGAGGGCTGTGTTCGCTTTTTTCAAGATATTTTTCAAAACAATGAAGGGTTAGTCAACTATGCTGACACTGTTAGCTTGGTAAACTACTCCTCCTTGACCTTTGAAGTGATAGAAATAGAATAAGCCCTTCTCCAGTCATCTACCCTGAAGGCCCCTGGTCCTGACGGGGTGCCTGTAGACATTTTCTTAACTAATAAGTTATTGCGGGGTCCATTACTGGCAAATGTTTTTAATTCTATAGCAAAATCAGGTCCGCTGACTGCTTGGAGACATTCAACAATGATTCCCATTTTTAAAAAAGGGGGATGGATCTATCCCCTAAAATTATTGGCCCATCTCCTTAATAGACTGCACAGCCAAACTAATGGGCCACATTTTACTGAATAGGCTAGAAGAATGGGCAGAGGAAAAGCAGATCCTTTCTGCGGCCCAATACAGCTTCAGAAAAGGCAAAGGCACAATTGATCAATGCTTGAACCTAATTATGGTGACTGCCAAATACACTCTGGCAAAACAAAGCTTCACTTTGTATGGCCTTTATGGAACGTTCTGCTGCATTTGACTTGGTGGTCCATAGCAAGCTAAGGGCCATTATGGAGAGCCTGGGGGTAGATATATCAATAATTACCTACATAAGGCAGCTGTATCTGGGAGTGACAGAAAGTGTTCATTATGGGAAACAAGGGGAGTGTACTAGTCCCTTTAATATTGAAAAAGGAGTGAGACAAGGCTGTGCCTTTGCACTGTTCTTATTTGCCCTCTATACAAATAAACTGGAATCTGTATTGGTAGAGAGTGCTAAGGACACTCCTTATGTCGAGGCCCCCCTCCCAATACTATTCTACGCAGACGATGTAGTGCTTGTAGCTAGAACCCCATTGCCACTGCACAGTCTCATAGAGGTGTACACAAGCTTTATTGCTAGCCTGACTTCACCTGTTAACGAATCCAAAACATTAACTGCAGGGCCTGCATTCAAGAACCCCCAGAGATTCTCCTTAGTGAATAGAAATATAGAAGTGGTGGATAAATTCCCCTATTTAGGAGTATTATTTGATTGCAAACTAAAGTGGAGGAATATGGTGATCAATAGGGTCAATCTCATGGAAAATAGCATATACACAATTTTAAGGTTCTCCAAAAAATTAGGTTAGAAAACCATCCCGGAAATGTTAAAAATCTATTTCCATAAGGCTAAATCCATTGTCTCATATAGGGCAGCAATCTGGAGAATGGCGGACGTTGGAGCATTTCAGCATGTGGAGGATGATTTTTGAGAAAGACTTATATCTGCCCCTCGTGCTTGCTCAAATCTTATTTACCACACCAAACTGGGCTTACCTTTCATTAGTGACTCAATTAAGAGGGCCCCTCTGCTGTTGTGGCACTCAATATGGAAAAGGAATAGTGTTAGACTCAACCAATCAGTGCAAATGAACATCCTAAAAATGGATTATGCACTCAGAATCCAGTGGTTGAGTTATGTAGAGTCTACTCTGGCATTGGTGGGACTGCACGATCTGTATGAAACCCCACTACTCTGCACTAGTTTTCCAAAGCTTAAGTTAAAATTAATATTCCTGGAACAGGCACCAAAATGACCGAGTGGGAGACAAAAGCACAGTAATTTTATACTAGACACTACCACCTGCAAATCCTGGTGCATTTTCTTATTTGTCCTTTGTTCCAAACCTACAGCACCGATTTGTTTTGATACACTTTCGTCTAAATTTTATCCCTCTTATGATTGGTTTCCCCGAAAACACTTACGCACTGAATCAATTGTCGCCCTACCCTTGTGATGGAAAATCTATCCAGTCTAATATGCATTTTTTATTCTCTTACACTTTGTATTTCCAGGAGAGAAAGAAGTATATTATTCCCCTTTTACGTAAATACATTTTTAGACAGTGTTTTCCAGCTTTATATTTTATTCAGCAATTGGCAGATCACTATGTATGTAATACTATTTCTCCTTTTCTCTGGGCAATTATGAAACGTCGCTGTTGCAACTGTGGTTAGGGCAGAGTTTCTTCTTCTAAATCTTTGTTATTATATCAAGATCTTAAATGCTGGCTTATAATGACAATTCTTCGGGGAGACGTGGGGCATAGATTATTCTTTTAATCCTGTCTTTCTCTAGGCGCATTTATTTAGATTTAGACGATCCATAAGGAGGGAATAAATGTAGGTTGTTTTGGGATTCTCAACTAATATTATTTGAAGTGATGGGTTTTATCTGCATCTTAGAATTGTTCATGGTACAAATTTGTCTGGGTTTTTTAGAAATTCATTTTTAGTGTCAAAACAGTTATGTGAATCTATCGTGCTTTTATGCGTTTTAATTAATACGAATAAAGTTTGCATGACTGACTGAGTAATGGAAGGCAGAAGACAAACACTGCGAACACATACCATTTCCACCAACCTTCAATGGTGTACACGGCAAACCTGATTGGAAACGTACCAATACCCTGAGATAAACATCTCAGGGATGCTCAGAATCTTCACCGAATGAAAGCAAGCTACACCTGTACTAGCCAAAGCTCGTAGGGTTGAACTTAGATATGTGCGACCTTGGGTAATGGCTCCTTTGGCTACAAATGAATATCGAAAGAAATGCAAACACAAGCCACATCAGCTGCTTATCCCCAAAGTCCTTTCAAACCTTTTACCCATTGTGTTTGCTAAGAGTGTGCTGCTAAATACAAGAACCAATCTACTCTGCATAAATAAACTCATTGAGGAAGCTAAAATGTGCACTTAGACCAAAGGTTTTGATCATTCGTGTGAATTCCAGTGATAAACGGCATCCCTTATAGCTTCCGCATGTACTCGAGCGGCAGCACTGAACTACAAGTAACCATTGGCAAAGCCAATAGGTCTGGCCTTGAATGTGGGTGTATTTTTTTAACTGTCTTAAATAATGTGAACACGAGGTCACTAAATCACGTTTTTTGAGTACCTGCCGCCTGAACTGCGAGCCAGTGAAGCTAAACAAAGGTCACGGCGCACCTATAAAACCTTAATCATCATCATTCCAGCGGCATCACTTTTTAATTTCCGGCGAAGAGAGGATAGCAGGCCTCCTGGAGGAAACATTTGGCCTCTGATGTATTTATTCATTTCGGTTCAGGAGGCGCTCGCCCCCACCAACAGACACAAGCCAGATCGCAAAAACCCGTGTCTTACTTCACATTGAAACATACATATGTGCTAAGGTCAAAGGATTTTTTGTGCACCAGTTTTTCTCCAAACTGTGCTATAACACGAACGAAATAACAGGACTTATCGAGAGCAGGGCGCCTGTCCATGGGAGAAACAGTAATTTGAGGAAGGCATATGGAAAACCTTCTTGATTAAATTAATCTAATAATCTCTGTTTGTCTGCCAATTTGACTCTTTTGGATTATCCGATTTGCTTTGTGACAACTTTAATATTTCTCTTTCTCTGGCGAGTGCATATGTAAACTAAGATAGATTTCCTGCTTGGTGGGGGGGCTGGAAGATATTACCCGTGGTCTCCCTTGTGCTCTATTAATATCTTGTTGTTGCTAACATTGTGATTTGCAGTCATTTGAAGACTGTTTATCTGTTGCATTTTTCCTAGGGTTTGCTTGTGTGAGTGGGACTCTCATGTAGGGGCAGGAGTCTCGTGCACATGACAGTGGCATAACATAGGGGACTAGGGGGGCGCGAGCTGCATGGGGCTCCACCTGCACAGTACTGTGGCCTGGGAGCTCCACAGGGGGCTCCATGCACCTTGCAGAGGGCCCTCAAGTTTTGTCAAGCCACTGCCTCATGACTCATTGACAGCACCCCCTACAGCCCATGGAATGATGGAGATGTGAGTTCAGGCGCCTGCAACAGTTTCCCAAAAGTGGGTGCAGAGGGTGGTCTCTTTAGCACATAGGTTAAGATGGGTTGTATGACGTTACAACGCATGCTTTTGCCCCGCATGCCGTTACAATGCAAGTTTTTACAACGACTTGCTGTCGGGGGTGCGCTGGAGTTTGGAATAGTATAATTTACTATTCCAACTCCAGTCTGTGCAACAGTAGGGAAGGTGTTGGAGTTAAATCCAGCACCTTATACCCCCTACAGCAAGCCATTTCGTTGTAATGGCATGCGGGGTAAAAGCATGCGTTGTAAAGCATGCGTTGTAACATTTGTTCCCCGTTCAGATGCAGTTGGTCTTGTCATTGTTATCCTGTGGCTCCATCTGGCACCCTGGATTATATGCAGTATTCAGTAAACTGTCCATGGCAACCTAACTTTAATTTTCATTACTGATTATTGTAAATAATTTTTATTTAATCTGTAATAAATACGGCCTAGTGTAACTCCACATATTTTGAGTTATTTGTGTATTCCTCGGGTAGGGAGGGGCTGACAGAGCTTAGACAAGTACGATGCCTACTTCCTGCTTATGCAGCTGGGGCTCAATATAATCAGCCTATGAAATCCAATGTTCTAAGATTCAAGGATATTGACTAAAGGGGCCCTGTCAATGATAAAGGTGGCAGCAGAGATTGTTGATCCTTGTGTTGAGCACAGAAGCATCAGGTAATCAATCATCATTTTTATGTGGCTATAACACGTGCACATTGGTAGTAAAGTGAAGTTAAAGAACATTGATCCTTTTGAAGAAATCATAATTTTCTGTTGGGTGGCTGGCCAATTGGGAGGGCAAAAAGAGTGATTCCTGAAATGCAATGATATTAATTAGTTGTGCTTGTGCTTGTGCTTCTAGGGTGATAAAGGGCAGGCCCACGGTTCGTTGAGTTAAATATTTACTAATTTTTCTGCCATTAAAAATTATCTGGTTTTGATAGGCGTAAAGGTTAATAAAATCTTGTACTTCTTGCCAAGATTAATCCATAGAAAGGAGATAAAAACATCTTTGTCCATCCCAAAGCACCATAATCAGCAGGGCCGGACTGGGTACCAAAACCGGCCCTGGCAAAGTGCTTGGCCGTCCCCCAGGGGGTAGGGGGTGTGACCGAGCTATTTGCCAGGGCCGGTTTTGGCCTTTTTTTACAGGGCAGATATTGCAGCTATGCTGCAAAAATGTCCCTGAAACAAAAACGGCCCCAGGGCCCCGAAAACGGCCCCAACCCTAGCGTCCCACCGGGGAAACGCCCGGTGCCCGCTACAGCCAGTCCGGCCCTGATAATCTGAATAATGTAGTTTGCAAAGTGACCTAGATTTTAGTGGTCTCCCCCAGTGTTTCATTATTTTAGACACACCTGCTGGTAATTTTGAACTCTAACAGTTGGACGCGGCTATCCAGCACCCAGAGCAGGTGCTCAGACCCCTAAAACAAAGTCTAAATTGGATTATAACCTCACGCCTATTTAAATTTGCTATAATGCTATTGCATGAGGTGTAACAACTGCACCTATGGCATGGAAAATTAAATATCACATGTGGACTGAAGCACTATATTGTGCCCTCCACTTTGTGACCCTTAGAAAATGACCCAGGCCACAACCGAGACCTGGTACTCTGCAGTCTGCAAACGTTCATGATTGCAGAAAGACCAGTGTTAGAAATGGGATTTCTGGTTGGCTAGGGCTTGCGCCAAAGCCAGGCAGAAACCACCACTCTAGTCAGGGCTGGGGAGTTACACGCCAAAGATAACCCCTGCTCACCCCCTTGGTAGCTTGGCACGAGCAGTCAGGCTTATCCCGGAGGCAATGTGTAAAGCGTTTGCGCGCGCACCCAGCAACAACACCCAAGGCCCACCACAAAGGAAACTCCTCACAAGGTATTATATAAAAATAGCCTTTGTATTATACCAAAACACATTAGATAAATACACACACTTTACAATGTGCCAACAGGCATGGGCAGAATTTACAAGGGATTATATGTACAGGGGACAGGGCCACATGGACCACTGTCAGGAATTAGCACTTTTAGAACTTAGCACTTAGAACATAGGATATAAAATTACTGTAGCACAAAATAGAAAATGTAGCACACAACCAGTAACTACTGGTAACCGGTAAGTACCACCTACGCAACCCTAACCACCTTAGGAAAATGTCACGCAGGGAACCAGGACCTCACTAGCACCACCTGTACTAGGAGAAAACAACCACCTAAGTATCACAATACCTGTAGGGGTATAAGCTCATTACACATGATGCATCACAACACATTCAGAGGTGTAAACACAAGGCACATGACGCATAAAACACATTCAGAGGTGCAGGTTAGGAACAATAGCGCAATAATCACATTAGCCACCACTTGTGGCAGTCCCTAGGCCAACTGGCCTCGTAGGGGCTAGGACGCCCTGTCCAGCAGAGTCAGGGGCCTACACGGAGCAGCTGCCCACGAAGTGCTGGGCAGCTGTAGGACGATGATGGGGCCAACGCTGGAGCCTTGCAGGCTCTGTCCAACTGACTGTCCCCTGAGCCCCTCTAGGCTCTAAACAACAAGAAATGCCCCCTAGAGCCTCCGTGGCTCTGAACGTCACGGTGGGGCAAGGTGGGAGCGGCCCGCTGCCTTCTGGGGCCGCTCTACCACTGAGCGACTGGTGCCCCCTTCGTTGGAGTCCCTCTGGACTCTTAAACAGCAATGCCCTCTGCGTGGGAGCGCCCTCGCGCCCTTAAACAATATGCCTTGGTGTTGGAGCCTCACTCGGCTCTTAGAACAAATATGCCCCAGGGTTGCGGCGGCCTGCACTCTCGCAAGGCAGCTGCCACAATGCGCACTGACTTCCTGGCACTCTTGGTGCCTCTTGGGACCCCGCTGGGGTTTCCTATTCACAAGTCTGGCCCTCGGTTGCAGCTGCCTGTGCTCTCACAGGCAGCTGAATTGAACAATGCACCCCCGGGCACCACGGTGCCCCAGACCCCTCACTCACCGGGTCGATCCAGCGCGGTGAGAATCCTCCTCTGGGGACTTGGTCCGCCGCTCGTCCCAGCGCGGAGTAGGCTCCCGCCTGGATCGCGGGGGTGACGTTTCTTCTCCGGACCGGCCCAACGCGGGGTAGGTTCCCGCCTGGGTCTCAAGGGTGACGCTTCTTTTCCGGACCGGCCCAACGCGGGGTAGGCTCCCGCCTGGGTCTCGAGGGGCCCAGACCAGCCGCGAGTCTTTGGGGGGAGGCGGGGTAGGCTCCCCCCCTCCTACTTCCGGCTCTGGTTGTCCCGGAAGCCCGCCCCCGGCCTGCCTGACTTCCTGGTCAGGTGCCGGAGGGGCGATACGGCGCGATTCGCGGGCAAATGCCGGGTGGGCACCGGCTCTCAGAAATAAAGTGCTCCTAGCGCTATAAGACAAATAAAAGCGCTTCCAGGCGCTTAGGTGTACAAATAAAGCGCTCCCAGCGCTTTAGGGGAGAATAAACACAAAGTCCAGCAAAGTTCTCCCCTGCATGCAGCAAGGCAGGGGTGGGGGGGCAAGGCTGGACCCAGAGCCAGCTCACTGGGCCTCCAGGCAGGGAGGTAGTCCAAGTGGCGGTCCTCTGGTCCAGCAACAGCAGCAGCCCCCCTCAGGCAGGATCCTGGCAGAGAACATTTTACATGGGGTCACAGCCCCGTTTTATACATCAAATCCTTTGTCTCAAGGTGCAGGGAAGGGGCGAACCAGTTACAACTGGTTCCTGAGCACTTTGTTTTGCTCAGCCCCTCTCCCTATTCAGAGAGCAGGCCAGGGTCATCAGTCGCACCACAGGGGGCGGAGCCAGCATTGTGTGGGGAAAGCCCAGCCCTATTCAGGACCCAGGTGTACTCCTCCCACCCATCTAGCTGCTGATCTCCCTATTCACCACTGGGTGACTCCTCCTGACTCTGGGGATTCCCTAGCCCGTCACCTGACCTCAGCCAGCCAATCACGCGACAGGCAGTCACTGCACATTTATGCCAGCGTCTAGAAGTGGCACTTCCACACTAGCTACATGCACGCCGCACACATCATCGTGCAGCATTTCATCACACGAATCTGTACAAAGCAGACTCGACCCTGCACACCCCACGCATCAGGAACTACCAGGGACACATACATTCCCCATGCATTCCTATGGGAGGGCAGCCCTATCTCACCACATGCACTCAGAGTGCGCACGCACTTTACTCTGGGACACAGGGAAAGTGCGCAGAAACCAAAAATCACTACCACCAGGTCACCAGTAAAAGCCAAAAGTTCAGGGGTGAACCTGCCAGAAGGGCCAAGTCCAACAACCAGTATCAAAACCCTTTACAGGCCTGAAACCACACTTCTGAGTGCTAAATATGTCACCCCTAAAATTATATTATTGCCTATAAAGTGGGGAGCTTCGTGCCTCGAAGTGGTACATGTCTAAATTAATGTTAGCATGTACCTAAAGTGAATTAATCACCAAAAGTTATTTTCACCTTATTGTGTTTAGCAGGTCCCATAGGAAATATTGGTCAAGCAGATTATATTACTTTTCCTGCATAATCCATCTGGAAACAGCTACAGAAAAGTTCAAGGACTTTTCCTAACGGTTTTGAAAAATCCTATTAATTAATTACGTCAAATTGTTTCGAATCAGTAAGGAATTCTAACTTTCAGAAAAGGTATATTTTCCTGCGTGATTAACTAACTATAAGCTAATTATCTATGGTCTGCATCTGTCACCCTGCCTCTAATGTGGTGTGAAATTCCTTTCAGGAGCCACACAATGGACCGTTTTGATTGACAGGTCAACCTGAATGGGAATAGATCACCCATATGAGCTTAGCAGAATATTCAGGGAGGGGACTGCTGCCCCTCCTATTGGCTCAGTATGTCAAATACTGCATGAGAGGCCTGTCTGAGACACGTGTGAAACCTTTGCACCTTTGGAAGGGATCACAGTTTTTGTGTATTCCCTGTCTGATAACTAAGGGACCCTGCTTTCCCTTACTAGACTTCTGTCGCATTTTTGCTATGGGTCCACAAACTGGATTTTTGTGTTAGATGTGGGAGGACACTGTTAATGTCTATAACATATTCCACTACACCCCCTCCCAGCACCCATGTTTGATGTGACTGAATACTTTTGCCATCGTGGATTTGTCCTGATATGCTCTGTCTTACTAGACTTCTGTCTCATTTTTTGTTGTGGGTCCAGGGCCTGCTTCAAACTGGATTTTAGTGCTAGATGTGGGAAGACACTTGTAATGTCAATCCTACATTTCACTACAGAACCCCAGCTCTCAGCGCACAAGTTTAGTGTGGCTGGAGAATTTTGCTATCTTGGATTTGCCTTAACACATTGGATGTTGGACAGGTTTGCAGTAAGGCAAACAGAAACTACTGAACAAATAGGTAGGCCCTGGCCTGGGAACATTTACTCCATTGGTCCAAGAAGAAACTGTGTATGTGTTAGGGTGTATCCCATCCACAGGCTGGTGACCCCTACAAAGCTGGAGCAACCTTTCTTAGATGCTATTCGTGTGAAAGAATACCAAGTGGGCTGAACCGTCTGTGCTTGGCATGTGGGAGCTGTGAAAAGGATGTGAGAAGGTTGGACATATTCCACTTGAAAGCCAAGGTCAGAAAGATCCCCAAGGATCATAAAATGGATCCTTTAGATGGCACCAGGAACATAAAAAATGAAGAGGGCATTCCTGTGAAGAATCCCAATAGAGGAACTGGACTGGGCTTTGCTGCTGGCCTCTGTATGACACCTGGAGAGTCTCTATGTGCTTTCTACTGAGGTCTAGGGGCCTTACACATGTAATCGTGCAGTTGTGTGGGCACCAGAAAAAGGTTTGCGAACTTCTGAAAACGTTTGCAAAAGAGCTTCAGCGGGTCCAGGCGATACAAGTATACGACTAATAGTTTCACCACATTGAACTGGATTTCAGCTTTATGCCACATGGACATCTCCACATTTCCAGAAAAAATGATTGCGTCCCATTTGGGGCTGGGACATAGAACATTTGCAAAAATACCTCTAAAGCTCCAGATTACCAGCTTCAGGTATCCGGCCTTTGGTTCTATGGAGACGGCTACAATTTTAGCAGTGTCCTGCACAGAAAAAAAATGTCTCAAGAAGTGACAAAGTCTGATTCTTCGTTGGGACATAAAAGAAATATCAACATTTTCTTGAAGAAAGTAACAAGGTTCTTCTCTGAAGTGGGTCTCACAAACAATTTGAAACTTTTTGACTTTCAGACTTTCAACAGATTCAATCTGCTTGATATATCTGACACTGGTTCTATTGCGGTTGGCCAGAAATTGCCCCTTGGTCCTGGTCTACTGAGACAGTTGACTTACATTGGCCACAATATTTCTCTTGGCTTTTTACTTCTTTAAAATCATATCTCTAGTTCCTCCAACTGTCTTTTTTATCATTTTGGTCATACTTTACTCTTTATTTTAAACTTGGTTGTGTAGTGTGTTTTATGTGGCTTTTTCTACAGTTTATGCACTTCTTAAATACTTTACACATTGCCTTTGATATAAGCGTGACTGCCTTGTGTCACTGTACCATGGACTGAGCAAAGGTTTGGTTTATTTAGTTTGGTTGACATCTAACAGATGGTGGCCTTATCCTTTGAGGTGGACACTTGTCCACCCCAAATAATAATCCACTTACCTACAATGTTGTTCCGAATTCCTAACAATATTTCTAGAAAGACTTCAGTGCCAATCAATCAATATCTCTTGCTAAATCCACTCTTCTCTTTGAAAGCATGCATCACTAGGTCTTCACAGTAGCTCATTCTCTAGCATAAAAAATACAATTGCAAATACGTATTTACAGTGATACTGACTGAACAAGAAGTCTGCTACTCAGCATGTTAACCTGTGGGCAACACTATTATGTGATGTGTGATTGCATTCCTGGAATCCTCTTCTCAAGTTATCTCTGCCTTTCAGTTGCTCACATTTCAAGGAATAGACAGGGCCACTGGAATGAAGTGATTCTGCAGTCGTAGCATTTTCTTCATATTTATGAATTTACTGTACACGCCATATAATCCTCCATGAGCTGCATAGCTTGCAGAAATCAACAAAAACTGCATTCTAGCTCAAATGGGCCAAAAGTTACTTAAAAGGTGCAACACTCTGTAACATACTCTAATCTATACTATATAGACTATATCATGTTATGCATAATGTTATATATATTTTACTGGGTCTATAAGGCACACACTACAACCCAAATAATCTGAAGATGGTGTGAAGATGTGCCAATTCATGAAAAGATGCTGAGCCAACAGAAGTGCTCATAGGAGAATTAATGAATGCACTCCTGTTGAGGAGCCTAACAAGAGCTGATGAAGATGCAGTTGGAGAGTTACTGAAATGACAGAAAACAGAATAATAGCAGAAACATTTCATCAATGTAGGTGAAAATCTGATTGCTGATGAACGTGTAGTTAGTAGTGCTTAATTTGAGCCAGTGGTTGTGTTGAAAGTAGGCTCTTCACACGTTAGAAAATGTGGATAGGATGTTTAATCGAGAATAAAGATGGAAAGGCATCAACGGTCTCTGTTCACCACGACCTCCCACTCCAGTCTGAATCTCCCCCCACCAACATTCTATGACATCCACATATTCTACACCTAACATTCCAACTAGATTGCAACACATCCCCTTTATTTGGAGAAAAATAATATACAATGAACATTACCCTAAAATGAAATGCAAACACAAAAAGAAAAATGAGCAGTAAAAATAATAATACAATTTCACATCAATAATCATCTTCCAAACTTTAGCATGACTAGAGCATACCCCTCAAAGAGATTCTAATCAGTGTCACAATTATTGTAACACATAATCTCTGAATCTCCTTGGCATACATTTCTCTCTTGAAGGACGCATACCTAATGACACAGCACCCCCACTCTCAAGAATCCCACTGTGAGATCCCACACCAACCTCACAATTACCCCCTTCCACATCATCACTGTAAGAGTTACCCCGATACTCTACCAACCTTGACATGCTCCACATAGCACCAGAATCTACTCTCACTACATTCTTTCTGATAGTCACAATAGTAAAGGGACCAATGAAGGAGGACTCTCCATTCAAACTATGTCTAGGATTCTGTACTAACACTTTGTCCCCTACATTCCACTTCCTGCTCTTAACCCTCATCCTTGAATCATAATCAGCCTTGTACCTATGCTGATACTCCAAAACTTTTCTTCGACAATCCTCCCTGCTCACCACAGGCCCAGTGGACACAGGCAACCAAAAAGGATTGAGTTTCGACGTAGCTTTTCTGCCCCTCAAAAACTCAAATGGCGAGACCTGAGTAACCGCATTGGGTGTGGTACGGTGTGCCCACCATGATCCATAATCTTTGAGAAATTCAGCCATCTCATGAGACACGAATTGCACACCATTATCCGTGACAAGAAACTTTGGTACCCCCTCAGATAGAAAGACATCCTTTAGAAACTCAATAACTACTTTCGTGGTCACAGAACTCACACACTTGGTGACCACCCATTTAGAGGTATAATCTACTACCAGGATAACAAAACGTTCATAAGACGGCAGCAGCTCAAAAGGGCCCACAATATCCAAACCTAATTTTGATCAAACCGCATCAGGAACCACGACAGGGGACAACGGAACCTTACTAATGACATGTGACTTATCACTAATGGCACAGGACACACAATCTCTTACCACCTCCTCAACCATATGATCCATACCTGGCCACCAATACCTTTCTCGCACTCTGGCCTTCGTAAGACTCCGCCCCAAATGACCTTCATGGCCTGTGTAAACAATTCTTTCCCTGAACTCTACTGGAGGAATCACCCTCTCACCTCTCATGAGATTACCTCCTGTAAAAGACAAGTCATCTCTCACCAGCCAGTAAGCTTTCATTTCAGGATCCAAGGTTTTACAGTCAGGCCAACCATGAGTCACCCAGTCTTTTAGTGACCCCAAAGTTTTATCCTTGTTGACTCCCTCAATCCATGATTCCAAGGATAAGGATGGTTCAGCCACCCAACATACAACGTCACTTTCACCACCTCCACTCACCGTGTTAACCGGCAACCTGGAAAGACAATCTGCAGTGTTATTGCTGGAACCAGGTATATATTGCACCACAAAGTTGTACTCCTGCAACCCTTCACCCCATCGTTTTATCCTGGGAGTAATATGTTTGCTATGTCTGCAAGAGAAAATTTGCACCAGTGGGCGATGATCCGTCCGAACCAAAAACGGTATACCCCACAGATAAAACTTGAAATGCTGAACAGCCCAGAACACACTTAAAGCTTCTCTCTCTATGCACGAATAATTGACTTCAGCATCCCTAAGCACTCTTGAAGCAAAAGCCACCGTTCTCTGCTCACCATTCACCACTTGGGACAGAACAGCCCCCAATCCCTTAAGACTGGCATCTGTAGTCAGAATCGTTTTGTTATTAACATCAAAATGTCCGAGAGTGGGCATCCTCCCAATCTCCCCTTTGATAACTTCGAACGCTTCCTGACACTCCTCAGACCATGCAAAAATCGACCCCTTTTTAAGCAGAGTCCTGATAGGTTCCGTTACACTCGCAAACCCTCTGACAAATTTGGAGTAAAATTCAGCAAGGCCCAAAAACGATCTTACCTGCTCTTTATCTTTTGGCACAGGAGCTCCAACCACACTCTGTGCAAGTTCAAGCTTGGGCTGAATTCCTTCACCTGATATTATATGACCTAGATATGTAACAGTCTGAACACCAATACGACACTTTTCCTTCTTCACAGTCAAGCCCTTTTCCTTGAGTCTCTCCAAAACCTCCATCAAGGTTCTATCATGTCCTTCTTTATCTTTACCATAAATCAATATGTCGTCTTGAAAAAATAATATATCCTTCACCTCACCCAACACTTTCTTCATTATTCTTTGGAAGCACGCAGCAGCTGAAGCCAACCCAAACGGCATCCTTAAGAACCGATAAGCTCCAAGTGGTGTCACAAACGAGGTAAGATGCCTCGAGTCTTTATGCACAGGAATTTGGTGATACGCAGATGACAGATCTAACACACTAAAAATGCACGCACCCTTGAGCATACTCAACGACTCAGAAATATTTGGCAAGGGTTGCCTGTCCACCCAGATCCACTCATTCAGGCCCCTCAAATCAACACACATCCTGACCCCAGCACCACCATCCTTCGAGGCCAAAACAATGGGCGCCAACCACTCTGAGGCTTTTATCTCCTCAATAACACCCAGATTCAACAATTTGTCGAGTTCAGTCTTGAGAGGTCCCATCATCATGTTGCGTACCCTCCTTACTTTGTGAACACAAGGCGTGGCCCTGTCCTTGAGAATGATCTGGTGTTCAAACCCCTTGAGACATCCTAACTCATCTGTAAAGACCTCAGGAAACCTCCTAAAACATTCATTACCTTGTTCATTCCCAATCACACACTTATTTCTATCTTCAACCAACATGACCTGGTCTCTGGGATCTTGGGCATTGGGATTGAGCATAATCCCCAAATCCCTCTGATGTCTCCATCCCAACAAGTTATCACCCCGTTCAACCACATACACCTTGCCTACTGTATCACGTTCCTTGAATTTGATACAAGCCTCAACATATCCTAAAACATTGATTCTAGTACCTCCATAGCTAACCGGATTGATGTCTGGGGGAAAAACACTGTCCAAGCCTACCACTTCATCCCATTGTTTGTTCCCAATCATCGTGAAAGGAGATCCCGAATCAACAAGTACTAAGAACTCATAACTATCCACTATCCACCGAGATCTTGCACTCAGGCATAGATAGTTTTCCGGCATCCACACCACCACTCTCCTCATCTACATTTAGGATTATAGTACGTACCACCTCAGTTTTCTTTTCTCCAACTCTGGTAGATTTACACACACGAGCATAGTGACCCTTGACCCCACACTTCATGCAAATAGAATCTTTTGCATAACAATGTGGATAGTTTGAAAAGTGACTCGTGCTTCCACACCTATAACACTTTATTTTGGGTATCTCTCTACCACCCTTCTCCCCATCACTCTTTGTGGTGTGAGAACTTAACCGATCCTCATTGTCTTGTTTAGCAGGAAAATTCTTTGGAACACCACCAGCAGCCTTAGTATCCCTGTGAGAGGTTTTAATCTTCTCAGACAATTTAATTTTAGCCACATTTTCTGAATCCATTGAGCTCTCTTCACACGTTAAGGCGTGAACATCACTTGAATTCACTTTCTTCCCATCACCCCTTACATTCATTTCTTTCACCCAAGAGGTAGTATTCTCCATCCCCTCAACAATTGAAACTGCTTCCATCAAAGTTGGATTCTTTGATAATAACTTCTCTTGTACACGTGTGCTATTTGTGCACCTCACAAGTTGATCTCTGACCAGAGAATCAGAAAGGTCACCAAACTCACAAGTTCTGGCTAAAGTTTTAAGAGAAGCTACATAACTCTTGACACGTTCATTGCTACCTTGGGTCCTGGTAAAGAACTTGTGCCTCTCAAGTACGACATTTATACGTGGACCAAAGTATCCCTCAAGCATTGTCATAGACATTTCATATACATCGCTAGCTTCACCCTCAGCTGACCCTAATGGAATAAGATCAATACTATCGTATATGTTAGAAAATGTTGATAGGATGTTTAATCGAGAATAAAGGTGGAAAGGCATCAACGGTCTCTGTTCACCACGACCTCCCACTCCAGTCTGAATCTCCCCCCACTAACATTCTATGACATCCACATATTCTACACCTAACATTCCAACTAGATTACAACAGGTTGCAGTTCGGAGCCACCGGGACTTATTTTTGGGGACCCGCACTTATTTTTCCACATCAGACATTTCCCAGGACCAATAGAGGGAAAAACAAACAAATGGAAAGACAGAGGAAGCAAAAGACTGAAAAACCGTCACAAAGGGAGAAAGCAACATGCAAGAGTGAGATAAAGGAGCAGGGTCTGTCTGGTAGTGTATTAAAGAGTCATGATGTGGATTTAAGGCTACCAGCCTTTGTTATTCAGTGCACCGAATTTTAATTGCACCGGCCATGGGCTGCTGAGTACAGCTTAGGGCACTGTCACTCTTTCTTTCACAAACTAAGCACTAACAGGTAGTGACTACCTGATGGTTAATTTAATTGAAAGATGAACCAGAACTCGATATTTAAGAACCCATTCATAATCTGCATTTACGGAAGAATCTGGCATTTTACCTGCTAATATAAACCACACAACCTCCAGTCATTTGCTTCATGCTTCAGTGAAATATTTGTGGCTAGATTCACATAATCATATGGACATTTGACTTCAAATGATATGTACAAGTGGCCTTTTTTATGCGTGTTTAAATATATTTGCCATTTACAAACGAGTCTTCATGCACGCAAAATGATTTACTAAGCCACAGATTTTCATGTGAGAAAATATTTTCCTGGTTGTGGAGAGTAGGAATTATGTGGTGGGAATGCCCTGGAAAGATTGTGCACACCCACAAAATGGTGTATTTGTGCATAGTCACAAACTCTTCTTGGCGACTTTGGACCCTTGAAACAATTGGAGATTTACTCCAGTTCAGTGCAGGAGTAAATTCTTTGCTAGGTGGGAATGGGCAGGAACCACCCCCCCTAAAACTGGTACGAGAGAAGCTGAAAGGGGTTCCTCTAAAGGAAAAATATTTCCCCCATAAAGAAAAAGGAAGCAGCTCAAAAGGATTACAGAGAAACTTCTGAAATCCTTAGGTAATTTTCATTTTCCTGGAGTACTCTTGCGAATCCGTGACTAGGGAAGCTTATTGAGGAAAACTCCAGGGAAGGCTATGCCAGTCACAGAATCGTGGGAATACTCCAAGAATTTATTTAAAAAAACATAAATCGACTACAGGGGTAGATCTCCACTGTAAACCTGCATAGGGCTCCTTATGTCTTGCCAGCCTTGAGATATGCGATAATTGTTTTATCCCCTGCGCCTCTGCTGCTTATAGGTGAATTTAGAATGTTAATAAATAAGGGCACCATAATCTACCAGCGTGCTGTCATTGCGTTGATTATGAGGCATACCATGTGAGGCCCATGCATGTCATGTGTCATCTGTAATGGTCATCAGCTAAGGACATTTTCTTGTTTCCTCACTCAATCCGCACAAATGCATTTTCTAATGTATTTCTGGTTATCCTTACATGTTCAGAAAAGTAAACAATTGCTAAATGTGAGCGAATTTCGAGGTTTTCTTCCTTGATATTAAGATTTCAATTCAAACTGCATTTTTAGAAATTCTTTGACTCCTTAGCAACAGAATATTGAAACAATATTAATATATGCTATTATAAAGTTAATACAAATGAGAAATATATTCGTATTGGCATAGCGAGCCTGTCTTGTATAACATTTAATATACAATGCATGCACTGAAAATAGCATACTATCCACCCACACTTTCCTGCAGAACAATATCATATTGCATGACAATGTTCATAGAATCTGCTTCAAAAGGTTTTGATCCCAGTTAAAAACAATCTCTTATTCAAATGCCTGGCCTTGAACACGCCATTGAACCTCACTTTTCTCATAATCTTTCTGATTTGATGCTTCCATTTCTCTCCCGCTCCATGCCGTCTCTTTATTCTGACTCGTGCAAAGAACGCAAATAGCACTGGTTGTTTTTTTAGGCTTATATCTCAGCAGGAGGAACCTACCAGGCAATAACTGGATCAATATTGAGCCGGCAGCGCCGGTGTTTACCAAGCCTAAAACTCGAGCTATTGGTGTTCACAGGGCTGCACGGAGGAACTCTCTCCACCACTAACACCATGTTCAATCTCTATCGATCTGTTAAAATTCCCATGCATGCCTTCCAGTGCTTTACTTGAATACAGCATACTTTTATAGTCATGTTAGAGATAGGGGCGTAGCTGCAGGAGGTGTTACACCCCCAATAAATGTAATATTTAATAAATAGTTGGGCACAGGAGCTTTCTGTTGGTAAACTCACTCTGACAAAATCACACACACTCTTGTCTCTGTTTTGAAGGTTTTAAAACATGGTTATTTTTCAGCATGCTGTGTTTTAAGTAATCCCCCCTCACCCACAATTCACACTCCTTTCCCTTTCCACTGGCCCTTGGCCCCCATCATATGCTGCTTCCCATATAAAATATTAACATGATATGCCAGCGTGATTGCCGTAAAATCTGAATCTCACCCACTCCCAGTGTTACTGACCAAGCTAGGCCCCTGGTTAGAGATAGTTCTAGAGGTCATTCAGAGCATACAGGTTAGCATGTGGAATTTGGCCTTAGCTCCAGTCAGGTGAGCAGGGCCGGACTGGCCGTACCGGGCACCGGACATTTCCCCGGTGGGCTGCCAGGGTGGGGGCCGGTTTAGGGCCCCTGGGGGCCGTTTTTTTACAGTGACTTTTTTGCACCATAGCTGCAAAATTGGTCCCTTTAACAAAATCGGCCGAAACCGGCTCTGGTAAGCAGCCCGGCCACACCCCCAACCCCTGGGGGGCCGGCCAAGCATTTTGCTTCAGCCGGTTTTGGTTCCCAGTCCGGCCCTGCAGGTGAGGTTGCCAATGAGTAGTTTCATTGCAATGCAATGCATGGACAAGGAAGCACCCGTTTGTTTCAGTGGAGGAGGCACATTGATACTATCAATCTATAGCTGTTGATCTGGAAGGAGCTGTCAGCTCTGCTTGCATGTGTGCATGCATATAAGCACGCTGGCCACCTGAATATGGTTTGATAGTTCAGCAACTTCTTGCTATCTGCATCTAAGTGTTCACCACTGCTTAGTATTGTTCAATGTTGATTCATGCCACTTTTCATATCTGCATTTCAACAAGCAACAATGTGTCGCAGAGCAAGTGAGTTGGCAAAAGGCCATATTGAGAGGTGATCTCAGTAACGAGGTAATTAATAATAATCAATAGAAAAACCCTCAAAGTTATTTAAATCCAATACAAACAAGAAATAGGGAGAAGGAAACTTTCAGGGTCCGAGAGATCAAGGCAGAAGCTGCAAACTTCTTCTTCGAAAACAAGGACACTGGCTGATGCCTTGAGACGGCCAGACAGTCTTCTCTGCTGTTGCTAGAACACCATAACCAATGGGAGCAGTGATGAGGACAGTGACTCCCTTTTGCATCGTTAGGTATGCGGGAGAGCGGAGAGGAGAGGCCACGCCAATATTTCTAACTTGCTCTTTTTGTGCTAAAATAGAATTTTTTCTTTTAAGTTAGCCTGAACACTACTGTTATTGCCACTCTATTGTTTGTTCCTCTTGTTACCGCCTGCACATGTATGCACTGGAATAGGACTTTGATTTTGTTGTTTTAAATAAAAATTATGAAGATAGATCCTTAGTGTGTATTCTTGAATGTGTCCATTCATGTTGAAAGAGGCTTTGAAACCTAGTTATAACAAGTACTGCTGTGAGACTCACAGGACTGACCATTGCCCAGAATGCATCAATTGTACGTGCAGGAGGTTTGTGGACTTAAAGTGCAGTGGGTTCTCTGTCTCAAGATTGGTACATTGACTATGTCCTTGCGACCAAAGACCTGGGGGCTTCCACTTTGAGATAAATCCAGAAAACGCATCAGGGGCAAAAGAGCACAACAATATCCAGGGAGTGGAATGGCTGTAGTGCATATTCGAATAGTGCTGGGATTTGAGCTGACATTAAACCACATGTGATAAAAGTGGTGTTAAATGTTCCAAATATGGTCATGGACAAGATTGCTCTGCCTTTATCACCGCATAGCATGTGAAATTCAGGACCTTTATGTTGGGGTGAATGGACATGCCCAGCAATTCAATACCACATTGCTGATGTGTTTTAAGACCATATTTGCCAAACAGTGACATGTTGTTCAACTGCAAAACTAACAGTAGTACCGTATTTAGTATCTCATCTAATACTGCTAAGTCCTCCACAGTTCAAATAAGACTGAATGTACCATACCTATGCATTTATAATAGGTAAAGCACATGAACATAATAATGCCACAGACTATTTTCTAATAATGACTATGCATTAATTATATTATAAATTTACTGACCGGCTGTGGTACCATACAAAACAGCTCAAAAGGACATATACCATATGTCTATGAAAAATGGTTCAGCATTTTCAAATCTAGTCAGTCTGAGTACCCATTCAACTGTGCAGTAGCTAGCAAGCAGGAAAATATATGAAATGGAATGGAATTTAAAAAATATAGTAGCACCATTAGCAGGAATCGTTCCCCAAAATCTTCAATATTAAAGAAGCCACATATTAAGTGATGGCACAATAGATCTCAAAACCCAAGCTGATATGAGTAAGCCAACAAACATTCTAGAGTGCCTATTATTGGCAATTGTTGGTAATGCATGACTGACCAAACAGAACTGTTATAAAACGGGATAGCCCCTGAGGCAAGCTTGAAAAGTGTTCAGTGCATACTATACCTGAGATGACAAAACCAATTTATATTTTATTAGTTCTAGTTCTAGCCAAAACCTAGGACTAACATTACACTGGGAGGTTCATCTGAACGAAATGCGTTGGCTGCATTGGTTTTAAATTGGAACTCAATGAAGAAGTTTTTTGTACCATATCAAGTCGGTCTCTTTTTGCATATTGGACCCAATGGATTTGATTGAAATTGATCTTTGAATTGAGTGATCCATGATTGACTTTTCTAATATTATCTGCTTGGACAGCAGTATCTTGAGCAGCTGATACTGTTCCGGGTTGCACCTACACAGAATTGGTGATGGATTTGGAAGTGCTGAAGCTTTTTGACCCAGCTGCAAATTGTTTTGCAGTAGACTGGGAAATGGTGAATAGCAACAGAGTAGAAAGTTACTTCTAGGTGTAGGCTTACTTGTCTCCACCTCGTGGTGGAGCCTCCAGTGACAAGATTAAAGAGAGTGAGGTTGCAACTCAATACTTTTCACAACTCTGCACTTTGTCACACTGCCCTTGCCTACACATACCAGTGTTTGCCCCTCTCCATACTGCCACTGCCCCGCTCACACAACCCTTGCCCCCTTCATCCATAAGGATAAAGACTATTTCTACAGATAATTCTTTTGACTTACAGGAAATGAACCATTTATAACAAATAAATGCTTTGAAAAAATAAATCTACAACCAGACTCAATGTCATACGGTCCATGACATTTTTCAGGCAGAGCAGTTGCATAATGGAAAGGGAACTGGTTTAACACATGCATATGACATATTCTCATCACACTCCTGTACTCGTCAATGAGAACAGCAAGAGTCGACAATGATTTTGCAAATATACTATTGTGGGGGCAATTCGGCTGGGAAAACTGAATTGATAGATATCCTGGTGCATGCATGTGCCTCACAAATGAATAAGAGCTACAACAGCCTCTGCCTATGTCAATCCCTTCCCATTTAATTTAGTTGTGCTCATTGCCCCCTTATCTCCATCCTCCTTATCCCATTCCTTACTGATTTAGGTGATCCCACCTCCGACAGGAAGTTCAACCATGCCCCAAGACTGAAGGTCCCTTATACATAAATGTCTTCTATGTTTATTTGCCTTATAAATGCTCCTCTCCCTCACCACTCCCTGTATTTCTTCTGTCTTTTGACAGATAAGGTGAGCAACTCTGTTTGTTTTAATTTATTACATTTTTAAGTTGTGTTTTACCTGGCATTAACTGCTGTCGTGGGACTCAGGAGTTGGGCATGTGCACCAGTCTTTCACTAGCTTCCCGTCCTTATGATGGGCTGGGGCAGTAAGCAGTTCAATGTAGGGCCCATGCAGTTCAGACGCTGCATCGTGGTGGTGATTTGGATTATTGCCAGGGCTCAAGTGTGTGCACCTTTGATTTTGAGAGGCAGCACTGTTTCTTTGTAAGGAGTTATAGTGAGAAGTGGGAACTTATTATTAAGCAACTATAAAATCAGGAAGGAAACTGCTCTAGTGCATTACTTTCCTGACTGCAAAAATGTTATGTTTTGTTAAATATACTTCTATAGCGTGCGTCTACCCATAGGTGTCTTGATGCTTGCGGGGTCGTGAGCTACTAAGCCAGAGCATTACTGATTCCTTAACAGTCAGGTCTTAAGTTCCCTTCTGAAAGTGAGAATGGTGGGCATGGTCCTGAGATACAATGGGATAGAGTTCCACAGCTTAGCTGTGTTGTTAATGAAACTCCTTCATCCCCATTTCACTTTCCTGATTCTTATGGTGGGAATCAATTTTACATTGGTTGATCGTAGAAGTCTACTTGGTGAATGCCAAATAAAAACCTTCCACATGAATTTCTGTCCTTCTCTGTGCAAGGCCTTAAGGGGCACACAGAGTGCCTTGAATTTAATCAGTTGTCGCACCGGGAGCCAACTGAAGTTCCCGAATGCTTGCGGATATCGACTGGTATTTAGGGATGTCCAAAGTCAATCTGGCTGCTGCTCCACCGCCTGGAGCTTATTAAGTAGTTTAACCTGGAGGTTCTGATGGTGAAAAATGAGGAGGATTCTACTTTCGACACCTGGGCCTCATATCTGAGCTTATCATCCATGATACATCCAAGATTTTTAGCTTTAGGCACCGGAATGGGAGGAGAACCCAAACTGTCCGGCAACCAGGCAGGAGACCATGTTGGAGAGAGATTGCCAAACAGAATAACCTCTGTTTTACTCGAGTTCAGTTTTAGTCAGTGTCTACTCATCCAGTTGCTTAGGGTGGTCATGCAATTGTGTAATCTTAGAGGATAGTTGATATAATTATCTACAGCTGATGCAACCAGTTGGGTGTCATCAGCATATTACGTTGGATTTAAACCAAAGCTTTTAATTAGAGGGGCAAGTTCTGATATTAAAAAGCTTTGGGCTCAGTGCAGAGCCCTCTGGGACTCCACATGGCAAAGTAAAAGGTGGGGATTTAAACTGGCCAAGATTCAGAATTTGAGATCTCTCTGATAGAAAGGAAGTTAGTAGCATGAGAGCTTAACCATTAACCCCTATGGCGTTCAAACGGTGGACCAATAATCCATGGTCAACCGTGTTGAATGCGGCAGATAGTTCTAGCAGGATGAGAGCTGCTGACCTTCCACCATCCAATGCCATTTTTATCTCTTCTGTGGTTTTCATCAGTGCAGTCTTTGTACTGTGATTCGCCCTAAACCCAAACAGACTGGGGTCCGAAAATTGATTGTCTAGAATGTAATTGGATAACTCTACATTGATTATTTTTTCCACAATTGTATCTGGCAAAGGACGTCTTGAGATGGGACGATAGTTTCCGGGATCACTGGTATCAAGAGATGGTTTTCTAATGAGAGGGAGAATATTAGCTTGTTTCCAAAGTACAGGAAATGTCCCTTTTCCAAACATTTGATTGAATGCTAATGAAAGATGAGAGGAGATCAGCTGAAAATGAAGGGCAAGAAGGCACAATCAAAGCAGCATACCATTGAACTGCAATGTAATTACTTACCGGTAATCTTCATTACCTCAATTCAAAGTCATCCTCATTCCAGTCCACAACCCTCTCTTGCTCTTTGTAGTACTTTCAATAAAAGTACTGGTAAGGTACAGGTTGTGGTGGGGAAAGGAGCATTCTTAGGGGGAATAAAGATAGGCAAATCTATGTTTAATGGACCTTCAGCCTTGAGGCATGGTTAAACTTCCAATTGTGGGAGGATCACCTCAAACTGTAAGGCCTGAGTTGAGGAGGATTACTATTCGGGGTAATGAAAATTACCATTAAGTAATTGAATCATTTCCACTCATTAGTCTTTTAGATCATTTAAAGAATATCAACAAGTTTCCTCTCAGTCAGTTTGTTTTTCATGTGACTAGTTTGAGGGGACACGCAGAATATACAGGAATATACATTATATGTGAAGTGGAAAGGTGACAGAGGGATGGTAATTACTATAAAAATAACATAGAAGATGATAATAGGAGGCAATATTTTGTATGATAGATGCTGCCAAGCTACAGCACAATATGAGATATCTACTTGCTTTTTGAGCTCTTTAGTCAATCTCAGGACTACCTTCATGTAACATTGATGCTAAAAAGCAATACCCACTTTCGACTAGATGTTGAGGCTGCTAAGAGCTGTCCATTCAGATGCCACCTCCGAGTGGCATATGCAGTGTATTGTGACTATGCATGCCCACAGACTTACACGGAGAGTTAAAAAAAAGTCTGAATTCAACAGGGAAAGCCCACTAGCATCAAAGGTTTGCCAAAGATGATCAAACTACAGTGAGTTGCTTTGAGTATGCAAGAAAGGCACTTAACCAGCAAACATTTCATATGCTGCTGAGCAAGACCCCACCATGACATCTATAAAACCTAATCAATTTTGCTGGATGCATTTTAGATGAATTTCCATTTCCAATGAAATTCCTACATAGGGCATCCATGTTCTGCAAACTTCACGAATACCTGGCCAGGCACTACCACTCATAAAGTTTGCTGGAATTGGAGGGGCAGGTGAAGTTAACTAGAGTAAGCGAACAATGTGGACGTACCCACTGAGTAGGAAAGAAGGTTTAGACTCACTGTAGTAGTAAACAGTGCTGATGAACCATTAGGTTATGTTAAAAGACCCCTCACACACCTGGTTGGTGTCATGCTTCATCATTGGGGTCCCAACCGGGTTTATTGGCAAGGATTTGACAACATAAATACATTTGGCAAGGACTCCCAGAGATATTTTTATCTTGCACATTATCACTTCACATAAATACACAACACCATCTTCGCTGTAATCAGGCGTTGTAGCACAACCGGGGGGCACTCGGCCACCCGGTTGGGACCCCAATGATGAAGCATGACAGCAACCAGGTTGGTGTGTGAGGGGTCTTTTAACAAAACCTAATGGTTCCTCGGCAGCGTTTACTATTACAGTGACTCTAAACCTTTTTTCCTACTCAGTGGGTACGTCCACATTGTTTGCTTACCTTATTTGGGGATAGGGACGTCCCCCGACCTTTCCTCGCTCACCTCTTGGTTCATAATGAAGTTAGCTAGAGCCCAAAACATGGTGTCAGGATAGAACACAAAGTTGAAACAACAAATGTGTGTGCCATGAGCTTGATCTGCAAGACAATCTGTACAGAACTAAATTTGTCCACTTTTAGGATACACCGATGAGCATGTACAGAAAGACTGCAAGTGACGGCACTAATTTACTAGGTGTAGCAAAAAAAATGTGAGCAATTTTGTGAAAATATCTATTATTACCATAGGAGAGGGCAGCTGCACAATTCAAATACTTTACTACCATTTTGGGACATGATTTCTTGTACTTAAGACATCATTCGAGTTACTAGCCACTTAATATAACTTCCACAATAACAACTCACTACCAGAAAACAATGAAAAACAGGCCTGGCTGCCCTTAACAAAAATGTCCGCACCAGCTGCTAAAATGATGTGGATGGAAAGGAGAACACTACTTGTGAAATGGTGCCTTGCGTCTCGCCATCCAGGAGTAGTTCTAACAAAAACACCACCTATTCATAGCCACAAGAGGGGATGGGCAACAAATACATTTGGTATGTATTAATTGTAAAAAAATATATTTGATCTAATTTTTATAATTGGTTTCCACTACACTTCCTAATGTAATCCCAGGTAATGTGATGAATGCTTTTCCAAGATGAGCTGGGGGGATGTGAGCGTTTAAAAAAATAGTTTCTCATTACTGACTGCGGAAGCCATGTTCATCTGAACATGCCAGTACAGTATGTCAATATGGAGCAGAACTATCTCCTCTGCAAGAGCCAACAATGGTGGATTCTGTTTCTGTTAGACCTGGCAGCCTTAGTTTAGTCTTCCCCCAAACCTTTTGCCTACTTACCTCCAATTCTTGCTGACATTCATTTTCGTTGGCCTTATCAGTCTGTGCACTATACCTCTGCTAACCAGTGCTAAAGTGCTTGTGCCTACTCCCCTAAACATGTTTTTTTGGCACACAACTAATTGACATATTTAATTTACTTATAAGTCACTTGTACAGTGGTATAAGATATCATATACCAAGGGCCTGTAAATTAACTGCTACCAGTCGGCCTGCAACACTTATTGTGCCACCCACTCAAGTAACACTTTAAAACCTATCCCAGGCCTGCCATTGCAGCCTGAATGCAGTTTTAAACTGCATGTCAACTTGGCATTTAAACCACTTGCCTAGCCTCAAACCTCCCTTTTAGTACATATAAGTCACCCCTAAGGTAGGCCCTAGGCAGGCCATAGGGCAGGGTGCTGTGTAATGAAACAGTTGGACATGTACTTTTAAGTTTTATGTGGCCTGGTAGTGAAAAACTCCTAAATTAATTTGTCACTACTATGAGGCCTACCCCTCCCATAGGATAGCATTTGGGATTCCTTATTACATATAATACACTGTAATTTCAAACTCGGATCACGTAGTTATGGCATGTTTGGTGTCTATGAAATTGTAATGAAAAACCCTCTTTAATAAGATTTGTCACTACAGTTTTGAAAATGCCAGTTTTAGAATCTGCCATTTTGCTGCAATTAGCCCTTTGTGCCTGTAGTCTCTCTTGGGTCACATGACTGGGTGTAGCTGACAGACTATGTAAATTCCTCCCAGACAGTCGCACAATAAACAGATTAGGTGTGCCTTAATGGGCCATCTGGTGGCAGGATGCGGGTGGAACTGAGCACAGCCCCACTTGCAACTGAATAGAATGTGCTCTGCCTTCACACAAAGGGCCTAACGACCCCACATTGTTTCTGCACCCAGCTTGGAGCCAGGTCGATGAGGCAGGAAATTCCATACCCTTCAAAGAACATTTTCAGCAGTTTTTCACATGTTTCAAAAGAAGGGCACCAGGGTATAAAAATAGGACTTTCAGACACACACTTCAGTACACTTCTGGCCCTTTGGATACTCTGTCAGGAAGAAGGACTGCTCTGCTGCTAAAAGGACTGACACTCTGCTAGAATACTGACCTGCTGCTGCCTTGCTAAATTCCTGCCCTCCTGCCCTCTTGCTTGGGGAAGAAGAACTGGACCTGACACTGCATCTTGAACCAAGGGCTACCAGAGAGAATCCAAGGGCTAGTCTGCTGGACTCCTAATCTGAGCCTAAGGGACATAAAAGGCTCTCCAACATCTTGCACCAGCACCTGTACCCAGCTGAAGGGAATTCCTGACCCCCAAGTGGTGCCCCTCAGGTTCTGGACCCTTGGTGTGGCTCAGAGAGCTGTAGTTGATTTTTTGGCTCTTCCGGACTGAGAACATGCCTATTTGCACCAAGACCTTGCCGCTGCAACACGATTAAAAGTGAAGCGCTGTCAGCCTGACCCTTCACACTACAGCATCTATTGCTCACAGGGAACATTAATGCAAAGCTCCAGCAACACCCGTCCATGACGCCTGGCCTCCTCTTCATGCTACATGAACCTGTGACTTTGACACGGTCCAGCCCAACCAGCTATCCATAGTTGGTACTTTGTGCTTTTTGGTGCAATTTTCACTAAAACCTTTAAAAATTCAAATGCTGCTTCTATTGATTGGATTTTTGTTGTTTCAGTGTCAAACTCTTTTTGGTTTGGGATTTTCTCTGTGTTGTGCTTTCACTTTATTTATGTTTGAATGCTGCATAAATATTTTACACATTGCCTTGAAGCTAAGCCTGACTGCTTTGTGTGCCAAGCTACCCAGGGCTAAGCACAGGTTATTTTGGTGACTTTTTGTGGTTCATCTTGCATGGGATTGTGCATGTTGCAACATGGGGTTGGGGAGACAAATACAGACGATGTGGTGCAGGATCAAAAATGAGAGAAGCACCTAGGCAAGTGGAAGAGGGAGTTGGCAGGGAGATGAAGTCGGGCAACACAGAGCAACATGGAGTGCCGGTGGAGAGATGTACAATAGGGATATGATTAAAAAACAAATGCAATTTAATGGAGTGCTACACCTAAAGAAAAAAGTGGTGTTGAAAAGTAAGCAGTGGTAGCAGCGATGCCAGCACATCAAAGCAATTGTAAAGAGGCAATGATCCAAGAGAAGGACAAGCACAATGTTGGCAAGTGGGTACACAAGTAAAAGTAGGCAAATGAGAGTGACAAGGATAGTCAACCAATGGTAAGCAAAGAGCAGGACCCAAACCCCTCTATGTTCTTGGTAAGCCGCAAAAAGCTGCACAACAGACAACACAAGCCCTTTCTAGTAGGTTTCACCTATAAATGGGATTTCTACTGTTAGAACATCACGCAGTGTTTCGAAAAACCATCAGGTTTGTAATTCATTGGGTGTGAATAATAGCACCGACTTTGGGTTTCCCCCCACTAACAGGGAATAACGTGGATTTTGTGCTCACTGCAACACACTATGCATGTCCTGGTAGTTATCTGGCCTTTTTTCCTCCCAAAAGATTCCAATTGGTTTGACTCTGTGACATTTAACAGGGAAATTGACTGCATTGGATCCAATTTTACATGTGCAACTCATGAATCCACCCCCATACAAACAGGGGTTTGCGTAGAGGGTGTGATTATTCAAACCACTTGTAATAAGGCCAAAAGTGTGTGTGAAGACATCAAGCTGCATGTGCTAAATTGAAAGTCATGGCACCTACCGTACAAACACCTCTTTTTGTCTATTGCAATGCAAGTATATCTTGAGATCATGAAGAAAAGTATGAGGAGGTTTTAGTGCTGCTGGTCCAAATAGTGGATATCTTTGTAAATTACCACCTCATGATCAGCTGAGACGAAAGTACTTGCTCTTGTACATAATATAAGAAACTAAACTTAACAAATGGAAGAAAGTCAACAAATTTGAGAAATCTGTCATTTGCCAAAGTATTGACCCACAGTAAATGCTGTGGTTTGGCATGCCTGTCCGGTCAAATCAATAAAAAAACAGAATTCTTTTCAGTTATGTTTGTTCTCATATTACATGACAAAAATGCTCTAACTCCCATAATACATGTGCCTGGTCTACTGGAAGATCTAGAACTGAAATCTGTAAACTGCATTGTGATCTTTTCAGCCTTCCTGAACTTAAAGTTCTAACCAAACATTGCCATGAAAAACCTATGGGGCACATGCATCAACCTAATTACCGGTCGCAAATAGGCCGATTTGCAGAAGCAGCCCCTTTGCGACCTGTAATTAGCCTTTTGGGATGCATCAAGCCCAAAGCCATTCGCAACACAGGTAATCGCAAAATTTGCGATTATCTATTTTGTAAATCCAGTTAGGGAATCGCAATTTGCAGGCTGATGCCTCGAAAAGGTGAGGTGGTAGACCATCAGTCACTTTGTAGGTTGAGGTTTATAAAAGGAACATTTGGCTTTTATAGAGTGAGTCGCTTGTTAGACAAGCACCTTAAATCAGGACTGGGGCAGAGTCAAATATACTGATAAATGCTTGATTCTGCAACAGCCTGATGGCCGGTGCCTCTGAAATGAAGTCACGTAAAAGGCAGTATTAGATGCATCTGAGTGCACATGCCATCACCCTGTTTTGGTTGACCAGCTCATAAACTGTTCTCCCCCACTGCCATAATCATGGCCCACAAAAAGCAACACCTGTGAACCAACATGGGCGCACTATGAGCTTCATATAGACTTTGACGCACTGTGTACTGTATCATACAAATGGCAGATGTCCTATGGACAAAATTCACGGTTACTCCACTCTATTTAGAACTGGAGGAACCTCCGCTGGTGAAAACCTTTCAAATGATAGCCCATAGAATATTGGCCTGCTGGTCAAAGTCCCTCAGACTGTTTGCCTTATTTAGGGTGCAATTCCTAAATTATTTTAGGACCACCATGGAAAGCCTGGCAGTCCCAAACAGGATATCTAACCAGCATGTTGGTTAGTCTTTTCAATATAAAAATCCCACTTTGGGAGTTTGATTTTGAAGGACAAAAAAATTGCTGAGCAGGCACAGTAAACATGGTGCCTACTCAGCAAGGTTTCAGTGCCTTCAAGCAGCTGCGTTGATGATGCACTGCCTGAGACACATATGGCAGAGATCTCTAAGTAGGGCTGTCGGTCTTTCACCACGGCAGCACTGTACATTTTTGTACTGCCCTAAAGGACTGATAGACCAGACACCATATACTAAAAGAGGACCTACGTAATGACTCACCTCCCAGCTGCTCCTCCCTCCCTCTCCCCCTCATATGGAGTCCGCGCGGGGGTGAGAGGAGCGACCCTTGACCCTGTGAACAGGTAGGTCGCCACCTCCGCAACCGCGCAGACCCCCTGTGTGCCGCTGCTGCCTGCTCCCAGCTCCGTTGCCTGCTTGCTGCTGACTGGTTGCCCTCCTGCTCTACTTGTGCCCCTCGTTTTTTTTTCTTCTGTGCCCGTTGTGCCCCTTGTGCCCGTTGTGCCCCTTGTTATTTTTCTCCTATCTCTGTGTGCCCGGATCTCCCCCCGTGCCCCTTTTGCCTTCTGTGCCACTTTTTCCCACGGCTCGCACCCCCCGCGGCCCCGCCCCTCGTCACCCATTGGCCGCCCCGCTCCCGCCTCCCAGCTGCTCCTCCCTCCCTCTCCCCCTCATATGGAGGCCACGTGGGGGTGAGAGGAGCGACCCTTGACCCTGTGACCAGGTAGGTCGCCCCCTCCGCCACCGCGCAGACCCCCTGTGTGCCGCTGCTGCCTGCTCCCAGCTCTGTTGCCTGCTTGCTGCTGACTGGTTGCCCTCCTGCTCTACTTGTGCCCCTCGTTTTTTTTTTCTTCTGTGCCCGTTGTGCCCCTTGTGTCCGTTGTGCCCCTTGTTATTTTTCTCCTATCTCTGTGTGACCGGATCTCCCCCGTGCCCCTTTTGCCTTCGGTGCCACTTATTCCCGCCGCTCATGGCCCCGCCCCTCATCACCCATCGGCCGCCCCGCTCCCGCCTCCCAGCTGCTCCTCCCTCCCTCTCCCCCTCATATGGAGGGCGCGCAGCGGGCGCGCCTTTGGTGCGCCGAAGGCGCGCTAAAGGCAAGCCCATCTGCGCCCGTCCGCGCCTGGACCACGCCCAGCGCCAGGACCCCAGGCCCTCGACGAAGCCTGCCCACCCGACTGAGTAACAACGCCACCGCCCTCAACGCACTCAACACCGGATGACCACCCGCCTGCTACCAAGCCACCCCGAAGCGCACGCACGGACCCTTCACCTGCAAAGCGTGCAAATTCACCTGCCTCTGGACCTGCATCGCACCCGCCAGACCAGGCACCAACAACAACCACCTCAAGTGTATCCTGCTCAACACCCGCTCCATCCACAAACACGCCATCGAACTCTGGGACCTCCTCGACACAACAGCGCCAGACATCGCCTTCCTCACGGAAACCTGGATGAACGCCTCCTCTGCCCCCGACATCGCCATAGCCATCCCGGACGGCTACAAGATCACCCGGAGGGACCGCGTCAACCAAACCGGAGGAGGCATCGCCATTGTCTACAGGAACACCATCCGCATCACGTCCAACTCTTATGACACCCTCACCACCGCCGAGCACCTTCACTTCCAGATACACACCGGCCCCATGACCACCCTCAGAGGTACCCTCATCTACAGACCCCCGGGACCACGCACACAATTCAGCGAAGCCATCGCCGACTTCATCAGCCCGCATGCCCTCGCCTCCTCTGACTACATCCTCCTAGGGGACCTGAACTTCCACCTGGAAAACAGCAATGACAACAACACCACCACCCTACTAGACAACCTCGCCAACCTCGGACTAAAGCAACTGGTGAACACCCCCACCCACTACGCCGGACACGCGCTTGACCCCGTCTTCTCCTCCAGCAACCACGTCACCTTCAGCCACTCCACCGGACTACACTGGACCGATCACAGCTGCGTCCACTTCAACTTCAAGAAAACCATGACTCACCACCACCCGCAACAGTTGCCCCGAAGATGCTGGAGCAAGCTCACCACCGACCAGCTAACAACTTCCCTGAGCCAAAACCCACCCTCCAACACTACGGACACCAACGACGCAGCCCGCAACCTCACTCAGTGGATCACCAACTACGCCGACGCCCTTGCACCACTGAAGAACCCTCCAAGCAAACCCGGCAGCAAGAAAGCCTCATGGTTCACCGACGACCTCAAAGACTCGAAGAAATCCTGCCGCACCCTCGAGAAAGCCTGGCGCCACGAACACACAACAGATAACCTGACAGCCCTCAAGAACGCCACCCGCAAACACCACCAGCTGATCCGCACCACCAAAAGGACATCATTCAGAGAACGATTGGACAACAACTCCCACAACAGCAAGGAACTCTTCAGCATTGTTAAAGAGCTCTCCAACCCCAGCGCCAGCAACAATGCCATCGCAAGACCTCTGCAACTCACTCGCCACGTTCTTCCACCGCAAGATTGCCGATATACACGACAGCTTCGGCGCCCAGACCACGCACCCAACCACCGAACCAACGCCCCCCACCACCACCCTCTGCGCCTGGACCCCCGTCAGCACGGAAGACACCACCCACGTGATGAACACCATCCACTCCGGCTCCCCAGCCAACCCCTGCCCCCACCACATCTTCAACAAAGCCAACTCCATCATCGCACCCCATCTCCAGAACATCATCAACAACTCCTTTGCATATGCCACCTTCCCAGAGAGCTGGAAGCACGCAGAGATCAGCGCCCTCCTGAAGAAACCCACCGCGGACCCCACGGACCTCAAGAACTTCCGCCCCATCTCGCTCCTCCCCTTCCCCGCAAAAGTCATCGAGAAGACCGTCAACAAACAACTGACCGCATTCCTCGAGACGAACGGCTCCCTCGACCCATCGCAGTCCGGATCGCAGCCACCGACGACATCAGAACCCTGCTTGACAATGGGGAAACTACCGCCCTCATCCTCCTCGACCTATCGGCCGCATTCGACACAGTCTGCCACCGCACCCCAACGACCCGCCTCCACCATGCCGGGATCCAAGGAAAGGCCCTGGATTGGATCACCTCCTTCCTCTCCAACAGAACCCAGAGAGTCCGTCTCCCGCCCTTCCGCGCTGCAGCCACCAAGATCATCAGCGGCGTACCCCAAGGTTCCTCACTCAGCCCGACCCTCTTCAACGTCTACATGAGCCCCCTCGCAGCCATCGCACGCAACCACGACCTCAACATCATCTCCTACGCTGACGACACCCAGCTGATCCTCTCCCTCACCAAAGACCCCGCCACCGCCAAAACCAGCCTCCAGGAAGGAATGAAAGACGTCGCAGAATGGATGAAGCTCAGCCGTCTGAAACTGAACTCAGACAAGACGGAGGTCCTCATCCTCGGACCATCTCCCTCCGCCTGGGACGACTCCTGGTGGCCCTCGGCACTGGGCACCGCCCCCGAACCCATGGACCACGCACGTAACCTGGGCTTCATCCTGGACTCCTCCCTCACGATGACCAAGCAAGTCAACGCCGTATCATCTTCCTGCTTCCTGCTTCAACACGCTTCGCATGCTCCGTAAGATCTTTCGGTGGATCCCCACCGGAACCAGAAAGGCAGTCACCCAGGCCCTCGTCACCAGCCGACTAGACTACGGGAACGCCCTCTACGCTGGAACCACAGCCAAACTACAGAAAAGACTCCAGCGCATACAGAACGCATCCGCATGACTCATCCTGGACATACCTCGACACAGCCACATCTCTGCCCACCTGAGAGACCTGCACTGGCTCCCCGTCAGCAAGAGGATCACGTTCAGGCTCCTCACCCACGCACACAAAGCTCTCCACAACATGGGCCCCGAATACCTCAACAACCGCCTCACGTTCTACACACCTACCCGCCAGCTCCGCTCCACCAGCCTCGCCCTCGCCACCATCCCTCGGATTCGGAGAACCACCACCGGAGGAAGATCGTTCTCCTACCCGGCTGCCAAGACGTGGAACTCCCTCCCCACCCACCTACGGCTTACCAAGGACCATCTCTCCTTCAGGAAGCACCTCAAGACCTGGTTCTTTGAGCAGTAGTAGCTCACCCCCCCCCCCCCCAGCACCTTGAGACCCTCACGGGTGAGTAGCGCGCTCTATAAATGTTCATGATTGATTGATTGATTGATTGTCACTCTGAAAAAGTACCTAATGGAACTCCATAACTGATGTCTCACAACTGATGTCCTAAAACTTTCTTGGACTAAACTTTGAAAAGATCAAATATATCCTCTTTCAACACAATGCTTAATTCTATGACTATGAATTAGCAGAACTGTAGTCAGAAGGATTCACATCTTTCCTAGCTCGAAAGCAAAATCTCTGGGTGTATGGCTCAACATTTCATGACTTTGCAAAGTCTTCTAGAAGGGTTCTCTAATAAAAAAATAAAAGCCATTCCTTAACCATCAGGTTTTTGTCTGGTTGCATATGCGATCACCATCTAATGCATTGACAAAGGAAAAGCCACCTTTATGGGAACAGCAAACCCAACCTAGAGCCCCTGAAAGCGATTATGCACTCACCTGTGTGAGGCAAAACAAAACTAGACCACATAACTCCTGCACTGAGAGAACCACACTGCCCTTGTCGGGAGCCAAGATTTCAACCAGGGGTTAAATAGTGCGGCTACTCACCAGTACGGGTCTCAAGGTGCTGGGGGGCTGCTTATCCATCTGGGAGGAGGGGTTCAGTTGAAGAGCCAGGTCTTGAGATCATACCTGGATTGGGTCCGTGACGGGGATTGTCTGAGGTGGAGAGGCAGAGTGTTCCAAGTCTTGGCAGCAAGGTAGGAGAAGGATCTTCCTCTGGGTTTGGTCTTGTGGATCCATGGGACACAGGCCAGGGCCAGTTGGGCAGAACAATGGTGGAGCATTCTTGAATCATATTTAAAGACCTTCTTTTCCACCATCTGAACACCTTTGATTCTAACTATATATGGCAAAACAGACCTCAGAAGCGAAGACTCTCTCAGACCTGATACAAAAGCATTCAACGATCATATGTCATCAACTTGATTATTTAATTAAAAAAACCTCCCCTGTCGAACTTTTTACCTGAATAGGTGAGATGCAACCTAATGTCCTATTGGCCTTTTGTCGTTCCAGAAAAAGCTGAGAAAACATATTTTCTATTATATTTGGACAAGTAAGTCTTCTCTAACATCCTTTGTGCTTCTTCTTTGTTACATCCCTTCTCTACTTCTGTTTTTTACAATACCAATCATTGATCTTATCCAACCTAACTATCCTTGTCTTTTTATCTTTCCACCCTTATCATTTATTACAATTGTGTCTAAACTGAAACCATTTTTCAGCTTCCCCTGACTCCTACCCTGTTTTGCTAAAGTTTTTATTATTTTCCTTCCTTACCTTGTTAAACGTTTCTCTACCTGGTTAAATGCAGTGGCGGCCAGCACAGGTAAGAGAGCTGGAGCGTGGGGTGGCGGGGCGGGGTGGGGGTTTGGAAAGTCAACATACGACGGGATAAGTTGAATTAAATTTTTGGTGATGCAGGGAGCGCAAGGTAAGTGGTTTTATTTTGTTTAATTTAATTTAACTTATACCATCCCATGTCGACTAACCCCCACCCAGCACTCCCCACCCCAACACCCGCCACGCTTGCCTGTGCCGGCCGCGACTGGTTAAATGAATTGTTTGAAAGAGGTTATCCATCTCTTAAGATGTACTTTTGTACAGCACACTGGTAGCTTTCTGGTAGAGATGTGCCATAAACAAAACTAAAATGAATAAATAAATTCAGGTTTCCTTCCTCTGAAATATCTGCCAAATGTTAAAGTTATCTTTATTATTTTCGCTCACCGTTTCCTGTTATGTGTCATCTTTACTGAGCTTGGATCTGCTAATCACTGTCTCTGACTGTCAAGCTGTGTGATTTAAAGGGGGCAGCAGGACGACGCAGAAAAGACAGGTTTTAATTGCTTTTCTAGGCTAGGTAATATGTGAATGGCACATTAGCACATATGGATATGTTTAATTATACCCTCACTTGAAGGGAAGCCCTTACTCCAAAATCAATGAGTGATTGAGGGCAGGCTAGTCTCCAACCTTTCGTCATCAAAAGCTTAATTGTTTAACCTCTGACTTAGAACGCCCACAATTCAATCAATGACAGTCGTCCTTTTAAAGTTTGCGTTTGTTGCTAAGCGCCACTTTTTAATGCATTGAATTCAAATTGTTCAGTGACCTGGTGTAGTCCATGTAAGAGGAGTGAAATGATGTAATTATACATGATAAATTCATGACATAATATGTCATGAAATGATCAGATGTTTGAACAGGAAATGTTCTATGATGTTAACCTGCAAGCAGGTAGGCGGTCTCCATCTGTACACGTTGCTTGGAATAGGGGCAATTAGAACCTTATCATTTGCCTATTTGCCCCTTCTCAATTGAAGTGACATCATAATCTGTGGCCACGGCGGTGGGCAGCAGCTGCTGCATATATTTGCACCCGAGTTTTTCTTTTGCGTTAGTTTAGCAGAAGGGGTTTCAGTTTGTAATCTGTGGGAATGCTGATTTCGGTCAAGTTATGGATCGAATGTACTTAGGTTCTTTTGTTCCAACAATGTGTGGTTGCTATTTGGAAACCATGGAGGGGGTTATTGCTCCAGGACTGTAAAGATATGTGTCCTGTCTTCTGTGTATCCCCTTCCCTCGCACCTTCTGCCATAGGAAGGTGGTTAAATGCATAACATTGCAAAAATCTAATGTTTTCTGGCAATGCACTTGAAAAACAGTCATTCTATTTCTTTTATGAATTGCTTCTATAGTATTTTTTTTCTAAGCATTCTTAATCTCCCATATTGTGAGCATACGTCATAATGTATGACTCAAATAAACTATGACAAGTGACATATATATGGCAGTGCCTGAGAAGTGAGACAGCTAATTGTTTTTATCACAGCGCTTTGTGTTCCAATGGCATGCATCTGCTCAGATATATTATTTTCTCCCTCTAAAGATTACTCAACTGGTGAGCCAAGAGGCAGTAACCCAACAAAGACAACAATAATATAGGGATAAAAGAAATACATGGCGACTACATAATATGTATCCTACTCGGCCTGTTTGCTCACTTTTGTTCATTTAAACTGCTAGATTGTTTACCTCTGTTGTGGAATGTGGCTTTGACTCCTCAGTTTAGCCCTTAAAATGTGAAGTTTGTCGGAATTTCTCGTCAGGACTAGGCTGTCACCAAGCACTGTTACAAATACAAATAGCTTGCTCCTTGAAAGGAAACAATCACAGCCTTTCTTGTTGTATGGAGCAACTATGAAAATTGGGGGGGGGGACAATAAATCATCCCCACAGTTGTAACCATATCAGATTGATGGAAGGATGACAACTGTGCTGTGACGGAAGTGACTTTATTATATGAACAGTGGTCCTGATGGAGCAAGGAGTCGTAGAAAAGAGAATTGCTCGGAAGCAATCCGCTCCTTTAACTCATTAACAAATTATTAAAATTGTATTGTGTAAAACTAATGCGCACCACATGAACACGCGGGTTAGTAAGCTTGCTTATGTGTTTACTAACGTGGATAACATGAACGAAGGACTAAAACCGTTTTAAACGGGAAATCTTTACTGTGCATGCGTCAACTACATCTATGTAGTATGACGAGCTATCAGTTGGAGGGAAGTTCTTGCGCATGAGAAGAAGGCATTAAAATGGAGTCTTGAAGACTCGCGTGCATGGCATCTGCTTAGATGAAAAGAAAACAAGCTATTCTACTAAGGCTAATGCTGGGAAAGTATTAATAAGTAAAGGGGATTAGAGTAGAGGTGGGTGGTATACAGTGCGACCACTTTATTTGTGAAATTAATATTTGTCTTTCTCACCTTCTCACTAGTGCGCATTTGGGCCTCGCTTGTATAACTAAAGTAAGCTGAGTAAAAGGGAAGACTGCGCATGTCCACTGTAAGTTAACCCGGAATGATGACTTGGATGTTTAACGGGAGCCAAGTTCGCAAAGTGTTGTACCCTGGGAACGGATGGTGAAAAGTTCTACGATATGGACTCACATTTAGACTATTAATAAAAAGGTTGCAAATAAAACGTGAATGCGTGTGTGAACTAAAATTATGAATAAAAATTAAGCGGATGAGTTTGTGAACAATGGTCAAACTGATTTAGATGACATGTGTGCATGGTGTGATGACCCCCCCTTGCCTGACCAATTAGGTCTAGTATTTTTGCGATATTGAAACTTTTGTGGGTGGAAGATGAATAACAAAAGGTATAATTGAGATAGCTTTAGTTAGTTAGTTAGTCTAGATGCTGTGAGCTTTGAGCGGGAGATGCTGATAATGGGAGAGATGCTGAGAGATGCTGATGAAGAAGCTGAATGCAGAACCTTCTATCCTGATTTAATTGGGTCAGATAAGAAGATCATGGAAGAATCTTGAGGAGGAAGAGAGTGTCAGAGAGGGGTGCGGCGCAACCGTCGGTATTCTAGAGAGGTCAACTATCCTGTCCTGAATCCTGTCCTGAAGTCTTTGTCTCCTGACCTTTCCCGGGGTACCCTTACCAGCCCTTTGGCCAGGGGGTTGGTCTTCACACCATTCTTGGTAATTATAATTTCACGTTATTCGCGGATGTTCTTTTCTCTCTAGCCTCTCCTTTTCCTTAGACATCGTTCATTGAGTAAGTTCATGTCATATTTGTTTGATGACTTAATTGAATTTTCTCTCCTAAGAATGATGGTGATTGCACTGTGTATTGAGATGGTTCACATGCGCTTGAAATTTAGATAAAGATTTTAAACCTTCCTGAGTCTGTGATTATTTTATTTAAAATATAGAAAAGTTAGAGTTATGTACATTGTCACCATCAACTAGTTCAACTAATAGTCCATCGACCAGAGGAAAGAACTACTTGATAAGTTTAAGGGTTAGTTTGAGATGAACAGAGGTACCAAATAACTAATCCTGATTATTGTGGAGATTATAGAAAATATATACAAACTTTGCCTCCAGCGGTTTACTCAATTGTGTGTGTTTAAGGGCCCAGGTGAGTATATGGTAGTGGAGTATCTATTGTTGGTACGCTGCTGCATCAGTTTTCTGGTAGCAGAGTTATGGTTATTATTGACTAGTTTGGTGATAAATATTGATTATTGATTTTTGTTTAACAAAAGAGTTAGCGTCTTGTTTTAAGTTGTCTGGAAATCCCGGGAAAATGAATAGCGGGTGGTGATAGTAGCCACAGTGCAGTGAGGTGACTTGTCTGTTGGAATAAAACTGAGAAGCTACGTAGGGCTGGCAGTATTAAACTAGGGACTATTTCGTATAAAAGTAGAGTGTGAGTGATAGCAGAGGGTTCGCCGTTGAAACTTTGGTCTTATTTTTCAGTAGGGGTAACACTGAAGGAGTAACAGGTTCTACCGAGCTTGAATGAAGGGTAAACAGGGGTTTTACCCGCAGTAGAAGAGGAGTAATTTGGGAACTCAAGAGTAAGTTGAAAATCTATCCTTTGTTTAGTGGAACAGACAGAGTAGCAAATGTTTTTATGTTGTTACTAACGGAATTTTTATTTTAAGAAAAGTAAAGAAATAATTTTTTGTATTACCTTGAGAAAGGAGGGTCAGTCGCCGGACTTGTGCTGACGTCACAGAGAGCCGCGCTGGGATTGGTTGAAACAGCGGGTGTGAGACAGAAGCAGATTATAAAGGAGGGGTCAGTAGTAAGGAGCAATACTAACATAACAAAAGGTCGTGCTGGCATTGGTCAGACCACGAGCGTGAGCCTGAGTCTGATTGGTTAATAGATAAAAGTCACGCTAGGATAGGCCGAACAAGAATTGTATGTTGGGTCCTAATTTGACTGTGGGTGTGAGTCGTGCTGACATAGGACGAGACGTAGGCAATAGAGCTAGAAGATATATACGGAAGACTCTTTCCTATATCGTCCATCTGAAATGTTCGGAAGACCAAAGAAAATGACATTAATGAAGAAAATTAAATATTTCTTTAAAAAAGATAAACCTGTCATGACTAGAGAAGGAATTTCAATTCTGCCACCTAAAACGCCTGCTTCTTTTATGATGATGGAGAAAGGATATCACATGTGTGTATGGTTGCAGAATTGGGTGGAATATACGAAAGGTGATGGTGTGTTAGCTTTTCCGGAACATGGTACTTTTAATTTAAAGATACTTCAGAATTTGAGAGATAGAATGAACATGTTAGAACCAAATCCTAGAATAACACAGTATGAAGCTTTGGAAGAATGGGAGATTGAGGCATTTGATCGTGAAAAATTCAGAAGTGGTCGGAGATTTATTGGATTTTTGCCTACATATCCGTATGAGTCAAGTAGAGATCAAATGAAGCGTTGGAGAAGAGCTGTAGTATCAGAAGGTTTATATCCAGTGTTAATGGCTGAAGAACAGTCAGGAAGCAAGTGTAAAGAGAAAATGAAACACATGAATGTGACAGGAAATGGTGAATCGGATGATGTATTATTGGAGGAAATTCTAACAAAAATCCTCCACCGTACCAAGAAGGACCCAGTAGAGTCACCCCAAGTGCACCAGCAATGGGAACACCCTTAATTCCTCAAATTTTACATGATACATCAGTTAATAGGGTGCTTCAAGATAAAGAAAGATAAGCCTTGAATAGAATTAGGGAGGAAGTAGTACCGAAAATAAGTCAATTGAATTTAAATACTGAAGCTTTGACAGTACCTGTGACTATAGGTCCTGTTATCCCACTACATGGAGATAAAACGAGTTTCCCAAAACCCCAAGCTGTAACTACTCCTTTGAGTAATCCCGGAAAAGAGGTAGTAATATCTGATGATCAGGCCAGTGAGTGCGATTCAGTCATCTCATTAATGGACCTTCCGATAAGGGAACCTTTAACTGAAACTCAGAAAAGAGTTACACCCGGAAATTCGAAAGAAAGAGGGTCTATGGCACCTTTAGGAACGAGAGGCTCAACGGCAGTCACTCCAGAAGATTTAGAAAGATGGGCACAGGGAATAGAAAAACGAAGCTCAACACCAAAGATCTTAGATATTTACAGATTGAAAGTGGAGTTGGAAGAGATGCTAGCTGGAAATGTGTGAATAGAAAGGTTGAACTTTTACAATGATGAAGTGTTGTTGTTTATATGTAGGAGTATAACCAGAAATGCAACATTGTTTCATGAGAGATTGACAGAGGTTGCTTCAGAGATTGGAGTAGATATAGGGAGATCAAAATTATTACAGAAACCATATCGAGTGGAGTTTACTGACCAGGATTTGGAGAATATGAATGTGTCTGGTTAAAGATTACAGATAAAAGAGTTAATAAACATTTTGCAGAAGTGGGGAGACATTGACAAGTGGAGGACTAGGTGAACAACAAACAAGGAGGAAGCACAAGCAAAGAAGGCATCATTGGCATTCTTACTAAAAGAATCAGAAAAGGCAGAGAGATTGTGTCTCATGAGAGAGGTTCCTGGTGGTGGATATGTTCATGTTCCATGGAGTAGACAGGATATTTTGTAATTTACAAACGATTTCCCTAGGTTGAGAGAGAAGCCTGCTGAATGGTACAAACAGGTTGAAAGATTTGTGAAAGTTTCAAAGGTTCTGTTGAAGGATCTGGATGGTTTGTTTGATATTGTGGTACCTGCTGACTTATGGACAGAGTGTAAGATCACAGTTGATTGGCCAAGTGAGGAGTATGCTAGAGACCCGAAAACAGGAGCACCGTCAGAGGAGGTGATGAAGAAATATCACCAAGTAATTACTTTTGTGAAAGGGAAAATGCCTCCTAAAGAAACAGATTGGTTAAAGATAGATAGAACAACTCGAGAGCCAAATGAGTCTGTACATGCATATTGTGAGTGTTTACTGAAAGTTTTTAAGCAGTATAGTGGATCTGAGAACACTGGTGATAAGGATATGGGACATTTTGTGTATCGGTTTGTGTATGGTCTGACACCAGAGATTAGTCAGATGATTCAGCAGCACATGTTGTGCTGACAGAGTAAGACGATCGACGCAATTTTGAAGTATGCCAAGTATTGCGGAGATGACATTGAGGCAAGGCGTAGAAAGCCAAAAGAGAAAATGATGTGGGCACAAGTGAAATTGGCAAAACAGCAGGAAAATAAATTAAATACCCAGACTGATAATCATGTGAAAGAGTAGAATCAGAATGATCAAGCGGCGAATGGTGGTAAAGTAAGAGGACGAATGAATAGAGAGGAAGCGAAGAAGAAGTTTCCTTCTCATGGATGCAGAAAGCTTGGACATTGGAAGAACGAGTGTAAGAATATTCAGATTAATAATGGGCCAAACCAAAATTTAAATCCACAGACGCAGAATGAAGTGATTATGAATCAGCCGCAGCATGTAGTTACTCCATAATATCAGGTGCCACCAGCTCCTATGCAAAACTTTTATGAACACTCAAAAATACAGTGCGGACGCCGGATTTCACGGAGGAAGTGGTAAGAAAATTCCTGTGGTTCCACAATATTTTTTACAGAATGATAATGACGAAGCAGACTATGTGCAATGACGGTGCCTGAGGGGGTAGAAAGAGGAGTGCATGCTTGGCGCATCCTTGCCGGTAGATCAGTCTGGTTCATTTATTGATGGGAAAGTGGAAGGTAGTGATATCAATTTCAAGTCTTTATTTCGATTTTCATCATAAAAGACAACATTAATATATTAAACAATAATGAAAAGAAAATACAAAAAGGAGGGAAAAAGACCATAATTTCATCATAGGTTACAAAAGATGGCATATATAGCAGCAACAGGTACAGAAAAACGACTCATTCCTAAAAGTCATAAAATGTTAAAAAGTAGCTAAAAAATCAAGTAAGGCGTAATTTATGAGCATGAATTACCCAAATCCAATGGAGAAATTTTGCAACAGCAATAATCACAGATTGAGAAGTATTAGTTTTGAGACACCGCAAAGCCTCAACACCTGTCTGAAGACCCAATAGAAGGCAAATAGGTTTAAGCCAGACCCGCCTTGGAGTTTTATACTCTGGGCAAATAAACAAAATGTGTGCAATATTTTCCCGCTGTGTTGGACAAAAGGGACAGTCAGGGTTAAGGCCTCCTCGCCATTTAGCAACAAAAGAGTTGATAGGAAGGGTGCCCACCCTGAATTGATGGTATCTCTTTCTATCCTCCACAACAGTAATATAATCCCAGTAATTTTCAAACAGGGGCCTGTCCTTGAGTGCCATATAGTCCGAAGTTAAAGATGGGCCAATGCTTGAACCAAATCTTCTTTCTGTCACCACCCGCCAATATAAATCTTTTAGGATTTTTCTAGGTGGAAAAGTATGTACTGTAGGATCTTCCCATAGACATGCTAGGCCCATAGCAGAATAGAGTAGCTTGACCTCCCGCATCCATAAAATCTTTTGCGCCTTATCAGCTCCCCTAACATCCAAAAAAGCCCGGGCATACTGAGAGAGCTCTGGGGTAACCCAGAGCAGCCTCCAGTCGGCCACAGGTCTGTATCGTGCGATATCCTCTAGGCACATAACCCCTAGATCATAATAAAGAGGAATCAGGGGAGTGGATGCTGGAAGGCCAGTCATTGTACGCAAGAACTTGTTTTGGGCCCTAGTCATCTGAGTAAGGTTACTATAACCCCACAGTTCAGCCCCATGAAGAATTGCCGAGCCTATCTTAGCATCATATATTTTAAGTGCTGGTATCATAGGTCTAGTATGAGACAAATGGAGTTCTTTTATTAATGCACCAGTTAGCTGAGCGTGCTTTATTATCGACTGGGCTAAATGCGGTTTCCATTCTAGCTTCGACGCGAGGGTTATACCCAAATATGAGAAGACTTTAGTCTGCTCTAATTTAGATCCATTCATTAGAACGTTCCCTCTAACATATTTGGACTTGTGTAAAACCATAAACTTTGTTTTGTTTACATTAACAATAAGCCCATAATCTTTGCAAAAGACCTCAAACACATCAATGGCTTTTTGTAGGCCCTGTTGTGTCTTGGAGATTAATAAGGTATCATCTGCAAACATCAGCAGAGGAATCAACTTACCATCCAACTTTGGGGCATCAGTAGGAGTTTGCTTAAAGTAGTTGATCACTCTGTTGATGTATAAAGAAAAAAGAGTCGGAGCTAGAACGCACCCTTGGCGTACTCCCCTGTATATCTGATATCACTTTTCTATTGGATACTGGTGCTACCCGGTCTACTGTGAGAACAGCAGACATCCCAAACCTACCCGTCTCGGGAGAATCTATCCAAGTTGTAGGAGTATCGAATCAACAGATTAGAACCCCAATCACAAAACGAATGGAAGTACATATTGGAAGTGTTAAAGACATGCATCAGTTTGTAGTTTGCGATTCCAGTCCAGTAAATCTGTTGGGAAAAGATCTATTGTGCAAAATGAACTGCACAATCTACTGTACACCAGATGGTGTTGCTTTCCAAAAACCCTGATGAGGATGTTATATACAAAATGATGCTAGCTAAGCAAGGTACAGAAGTAAATGAGATGTTTTCTGAAAGTGAATTGCCAGAAGAGTTGAGAACCACAGTGAATCCAGAAGTGTGGGATTTTACAGGAAAAGATATTGGGGCTGATGTCAAATGTAGATCCAATAAAAGTAACGGTGAAAGAAGGTGCAGTTTCTCCAAACACACAACAGTACAAAATGAGTCTGGAAGTGAAAGCAGGAGTTGCTCAAGAAATTGACTGAATGATTAAACAAGGCATTTTTAAAGAAATAATGGGTAGTCCTTGTAATTCACCAATAATGGGACTTAAAAAGCCTAGCGGAAAATACAGGATAGTGCAGGATTTGAGAAAGATCAACAAAATTGTAGTGCCTTGTTGTCCAGTAGTGCCAAATCAAGCAGTGATCCTTTATCAAATACCCTGGAATGCAGGCTCGTTTACAGTAATTGATTTATGCCAAGCCTTTTTCTCTATTCCTTTGCACCCAGACAGCCAGACAGACAATATTTATTCGCCTTTAGGTTCGAAGACCGTGTCTTGGCATTGTGCCGAGTTCCTCAAGGGTATACAGAGAGTCCTTACATTTTTAATCAAATCCTGAAAAAGTGTCTAGAAACATTGGTCATGCTCAGGAATTCAGATTTGGTTCAGTACATTGATGACCTACTGATGGCATCAAAAACACAAGAAGATTGGGTCACTGACACCTGGAACAAGCTACTGGCAGACATCAGACACCTTCAGGAAGACTCTCAAGACCTGGCTCTTCGGCTGAAACGATCTGCGTCTCCTCTCTCCCCTCCCCCCAGAGCCTTGAGACCCTCACGGGTCAGCAGCGCGCTTACAATTCCCCGATTGATTGATTGATTGATTGATTGAATGAATGAATATTAGTGCCTATGTTAACAGAGTCCTTTCAGAAACAAAGACTCAAAGCATGTTTGGCATGAAGAGTCCTCACTCTAAGAGGCAGCTAATGCGCCTGAAAAGGAAGAACCATCAATTAAACCAGGTATGTACAGTGTGCCTGGTTTCTATACACCATCTAAGAAAAAGTCATGAATAAAACAAGTACAAAACACAGGCATACCTGGCACATGATATCCAGAACCAGGGTCAGGTAAAAGCCCTGGTACTTTGTGACGGAAGTGACAGTCATTTGAGAATACCACAGGCTCAATAGCACAGTTTGCTGATCTTTTTATGCTGATAAATGTATTGCTAGCGACTCACCAGGGAAATATTTAGTTTTGCAAAAAGGCGTTTCCACCCTTTGGACAGCGTACAATCAGTTCCCAATTCTCTGGGGCTTTGCCAAAATCTGTGCCTTTTCGTCTTCGACAAAATAGTGAAATTGTACGGTATTGTTTTAATAACAACCCCAAACTTCTCTTGATTGCTTAGAAAGTGGTACATCGAAAGCCCTATTCGGTGCCATGCTTTCGAATTTTCACGAGGTCACTCTACTTCTGATCAAATCTGCATCTCCTGCTGACACATGCCCACCCAAAATTCTCACTCACCATGCACTGCCTCTTTAAACTTGAAGTACCTGATATCTCGAAACAAGCTCATGTGATCTCATAGTCCCAGCCAATCTCTTTGCCTCCTCTGCCAGATAAACTTTCGAGAAAATTAATAATAAACAACTATTATTTCCTGGTCACCAATTCCCTTCTTTACCCCTCTCAATCCAGCTGCCGGACTAGTCACTACACAGAGCCACACTTGCAGTGGCCACTGACACCCTTACAATTATCAAGGATCAGGGGGGCTGCTCTGGATCTCCTAGAATTATTGGCCGTTTTCACACTATGTCACACCCATCTTATTCAAGTAACTTTTCAAAATCGGAGGAAGTGTTAGCTTCCTTTCCCACTTACAGAACCCTGGCAGGGTGCTCTACCTCCTTTAATTCCATAGCTACACCTTTTGTCCCAGAGGACCCCCCAGGACTCATTAATAAGCCGAACATTATTTCATATGCTGTCACTGGCCGAGTTAATTCGGCCTTTTGACTATGATAGATTATTATACACCGATAACATTCAACACTATTTCCCAAAACACTGCTAAAATCAAAAGCCAACTTTTAAACTTTGTATGTGTGCAGTCTCCACATGGATGCATCGGGATTTCTCTTAGACAAAGAGGTAAGTATGCTCAATCAAGTATGTCATGTTGCAGCTACATGTTTCTCATTTTTAAAAATGATGAGAAAGGTTTCAAGAGTACTCCCATCAGAAGACCGCAAATAACTCAGTATTTCTTTTGTTTTGTTGTCACAGTGGAAATGGTGCAAAACTCTGCCACCAGACAGATCCTTAAACGTCCATGGTGTTAGACCTATGAGCTTTAGGGTGGTCTTACCCCAAATGTTTTCCTACTCCCCTCCTGTTTGCTGAAATTCGTTTTTGTTGGCTTTAGGACTCTGTGCACTTTACCAATGCCAATCAGTGCTAAAGTTCTTCTTCTCACTCCTTGAAACATGGTCAAATTGGCCTAGACCTGATGGCACATTTAATTTACTTAGAAGTCTGTAGAAAAGTGGTAAATCATGTACCAAGGGCCTGTTAAGTAAATGCTGCTAGTGGGCCTGAAGCACTTGTTGTGCCACCCACTTAGGTAGGCTTTTAAAATATGTCTCAGACCTGCAAGTGCAGCCTGTGTGTGCAGTTTTAAACTACCATTTCGACCTGGCAAAATAAACCATTTGTCAGGCCTAAAATTCCCTTTTTATTACCCATAGGTCCCCCCTAAGATAGGCCCCAAACCGCCCATAGAGCAGGATACAGTGTATTTTAAAAACTGGGCATGTACTTTTAGGTTTTACATCTCCTGGTTGCCTGGTTGTAACAGATTTCTCATTTCATTTTTCACTACTGTGAGGCCTACTTCTTCCACAGGATAACATAGGGTTAACTTATTACATTTAATAAGAGCTAACCATTGTTTGGGAACAGATATAAATGCTTTTTGTCCACTAAAAAAGTGTATTTTAAAATCCTCTTTAATGGTAACATCGGATTATAAGACACAATTTTGAAAATGCTCTTTTAGAAAGTTGTCATAGTTATTTGTCTCTTGCAACCTTTGTCCTGGGTCACATTACTGTGATTAGCATGGCAGTTGGAGTTTGATTATTCCTTCCAGACAGTGATAGGGGGACTCGGTGATAGGAGAATGGGCCATCTTACCAGGTTTGGTGGAGCAGAGCTGTTCCATTCCCCACTTACATTTCAAAGAAGCTCATTCACTCACAGAGAACTTCACACTAGCATTTTGTCACCCTAGATCCCCAGGAGTCTGTGCAGGGAGGAAGGAAATTCTAAAACCATCTGTGGGGGAAAAATCTAGAAGTTTCTTTCACTTCAAAGCTGGCATCAGGTATAAAAATTGGACCCTCAGACCTATTCCTCTGTTCACTCCTGGAACTGTGGAAGATCCTCGGAAGGCCTGCCTTGTACTTTAGAGGACTGCCTTGCTGCTTGAAGCCTGCTTTGTACATCAGAAGAGTGCACTGGTGCTCCCAGAGGACTGCCCGGCTGCTCCCAAAGGACTGCCCTGAACCCTCCAAGGACTGCCCTGCTGTTTGAGGACTAGCTTGCTGCTTGAAACGATGACAACCAGAGTGACTGCAAGGGTTAGTTGACTAGCCTCCTATTCTGAGCTACAGGGACACAAAAAGATCCAACAACTTGAACCCTGCACCTTGGTCCTGCATGAAGTGAGTTCTGCCATCCAAATGGTGCCCACGGATACCTGGACCCTTGGAAATGGTGCTAAAGGTGCCCACACAACCTAAAACAAAAACTTGAGAATTTTCAGCAAAAAGGTGCTCTTGGAACTGAGAGGAGACAGGGCCTACCTGCTAGCCAATCTGCTGAGTTGCATCGCCAGTCAATCTGACTTTGCAGTCATTCCGGTTATCTTCTTCTCTGCAGGAGCAAATCCTGTTCAGCTGCTCCTTGTTGACAGGGAATCCGGCCTTGTGGAGCCCTCGTCGGCTACATCCTGCATCTTCGTCCCACTGGAGATTTTCGACTTCCAAAAAAGTGACTGAGTCTGAATGCAGAAATATCCACTGCAACTTTGTCAAGTGGTTGTCAGATTCAGGTGTAACTGCTCAGAAACATTAACCTGCTCTTCATGGCCCAGAAGGAGCGATGCACATCATATGTCCTAATGTCCCTCAGAGCTCAATGGAGTGATAAATGAACTTACTCACCCTCAGGAACACAGAATGGAATGAGTGACTGGGACAAAATAAGAAATTAGCCAACCATTCTCCATGCATTCACACTGCTGTGTTGACTCAGTTCGTACCTCTGAGTATAATAGGGTGCTTCTCTACAATATTCTGTGTTTTCTGCATAGAAAACTGGGCTTGTACACATTAATTTCAATTTACGTTTCACAAGTACATTCTACTTTTAAATTCTTATCAGGGTTAGCACATTCCTTAATCAGATTCCTTACCCTGGTTATTTTGGTCGGAATGCGGACACCTAGTATGACTTGGTTGCCATATGACTTGGTTGGTACAAGACAAGCTTGTTCACCAATGACCTAATAAGTCCAAAGTCAGTTCAAATGTGAAGGTGCAAAAGCTCTAGTCTCTAATACTTAGGATTCCTAAAAGCAAGCCTTTAATGTCTCTTAATTTATTTGTTGCAACACTAATAAAGATTTGTCTTTGAGTTTCTTCCTAATGCATGCACCTCGATTTGCAATTTACTTTTGATTAGTGCTGTGCTAGAAGTGTGTGATGCCTTGTTGATTGTCTTTAAATTATGTGCATTGCTGATTGTCTTTGATAATGGGATTATGCATGGCCGCAAGTATTCAGATTTACACTTGACAGCCTTGATAAAGTCTCTGGTCTCAGAGAAGAAGTCTTCCCCGCGGCTGCTGGATGATCGGGTTTAATCCAGTAAACAAATCAGGTAAAATCGTTGATGATGCCTCTCCATCTAAGGCTGCCTCTCCATCTAAGGCTGATTGCCGAGCAAGGGCATGGTAATCTAGTCGTAGCTTTTATAGCTGCTCCCATAACAATGGCCGCCAAGAACCAGGATGTCTTGCATGGCGTTCTAGGAAGTATTAGATAAGTTTAGACTCTCTCTCTACTGTGCTTGGGTGTATGTCACCAATGTCTTTTGCCAGACAGAAGATTCCCTGCAAAGGGGAAACTGTATGTATGGTGCTATGTCTCTGTTTGGCTAGTCATACTGTAACAAAGCTAACACTCTCATCAGATACCTGTTTCCTATGAGTCAAGCCATAGCTTTTCTCAATGCCACACATTGTGTATCTAAATCATTCCTGCAGGGCATGATGGATCTTTTTGGGGGACTGTTGGGTGAATCCTCTGGGTGATCATGAAAGTGGCTCCCCAACAATGATGCCTCCTCCTTGGATATTTCCACCTGCCTTGCTCTGCTGAAGTTGAACTTTACCTTCTAAGCCAAGACCGGGCCCAACCCACCTTGTGTATCCAAACTGCATTCTATCATGGTTGGCCATAACTTTCAACTCGACTAGATATCTGCAGTTGGCGCTTTGATATTTTGTTTGGTAGTAGTTTTCACTAAAACAAATTAAACTTCATAACTCAAGTTCTACGAATTGGATTCTCATTGTTCTGATGACAAATAATTTATTAGATTTTACTCTAATTGTATAAATTTGTGTGGGATTTTTCTTGTGTTATGTTTTCACTATATTATTATTTGAGTGCTGCATAAATACTTTAAACATTGCCACTAAGTTGAATCTGATTGCCTTTGTGTCAAGCTACCAGAGGGTTAAGCACAGGTTAATTTAGTAACTTTAGTGGTTCACCATAACAAGATTTATGGTTGTTGCTTGAGAAAGGTTAACACAGGACTAAACCAAAAAAAACTATTTCTAACATATGGCATGTACAGATGTCTCCTTTTCTTTAGGAACATCACTAGATTCTGGTACATAAGAGAGATGTCTTTAAATCTCTCTGTCTGGCTCATGGAACCATGTATTTCTCTGTCTGCCTCATAGAATCATGTATGGTCTCAGCCACAAGTATTTTTCTGATAAGATCCAGCCTCATCTACAGCAAAGGCTTTTGCACTCTAATGAATAGCTCTACTGATCCTCCACTGTCACTGTGGTGGTAGTGGGTTCTCCTACCTGCCACCAAACAAATGGCATGAGCTTCATTTCCATGTTCACCTAGAAACAAACCTTTAGCAGTTTATGAAAATTATGTCACACATGACATGTTTCTCTTCTTTAATGCTCCCCCTCACCTGGTCTCTCTACTTTCCCCAAGTGTAGGGGCCAGCAATTGAAATGAAATGAAATTATGATTTCTAAAGCCCATTACTACCCGCGGGTGTCTAGGTGCTGCCTACCAAAACAGGGTGGGTCCAAGTAGAGAATAACACCAGCCCTAGTGAAACACAAGAGAGGTGGAAGAGCATAATAAACTAATGGTTGAATAACCAAGTTTTAAGAGCTTTCAGAAATGTGAGTAGATGTTTTAAAGTTTTGAGTGTTTGTGGCATCGTATTCCAGAGTTTGGCAGTGACCACTGCAAAGCTCTTGCCTCCCAGGTAGCTCTTTTAAACCTTGAGAACAACGAAGTTAGCCTGGTAGGCCGATCTTAAGGTTCTGGCAGGGATGTAATGATGGAAGAGTTGCTTAACAGAAGTTGGACCTTCAGAATGGAGGGCCTGAAAGGCTGTGCACAGGAATTTGAACATAACCCTCTTTTTGATCGGGAGCCAGTGGAATAGGGGGAGAGACTTGGACACCGACTGATGTTTTGGCATTCACAAACGAAGCCTGGCGGCCGCCTTTTGGACCATTTGTAGTTTATCCAGGGCTTTCTTATGGGTAGTCAGGAGGAGCCCATTACAGTAATCTATTTTAGAAAAGATCAGTGTTGTGATCAGTGCTTTGCGTAGGTCCAGAGGGATAAAGGGGAAAACCTTCCTGAGTGATTTAAAGATGAAAAAGCATGACGAGGTAATGGCATTGGCATGACCTACATAAGAAAGTTTTTCATCAAACTGTACTTCCAGGTTTTTCACCTTTAGCCCCTGGATGGGGAGGTTACCCAATTCTTGAGGCCACCAGCAAGGGGACCAAAGAGATGGCTTCTTGCCTAAGAGTAGTACCTCAGTTTTGTCTGAATTCAATTTCAGACAATTGTTGGACATCCACGTCCAAATCTGTACCATGCAATTGTAATAGCATGTATCTGTGTTATCAGCATTCTCTGTGACTGCCACTACAATCTGGGTGTCGTCAGCATAAGAGAATACCGAGAAGCCACGGCCTTTGATTAGTGAAGCCAGGGGTGTAATGTACAGATTAAAAAGGGTGGGACTCAATGCTGAACCTTATGGTACACCACAGGGAAGGGGGAAAGATGTAGATCTGTGACCGCTACATTCCACATACTGCAATATGTCAGTGAGAACTGAGCTGAGGAGTTTAAGAGCAGTATCTTAAACTCCCATCTTGAACAGCCGGTTGATAAGGAGTTGATGGTTAACAGTATTGAATGCTGCAGAAAGGTCTAACAATATTAGGGCAGCATTCCCTCCTTTGTCTAAAGTTGTTCTGACATATTCTGCGGCTGTGATCAGGGCTGTCTCAGTGCTATGTTGGCTTCGGAAGCCAAACTGGGAGGGATACACAAAGTTGTCATCCTGGATGAATAGAGAGGGCTCAGTGTTTATAGCTTTCTCTATCAGTTTGGCAGGGAAGGGAAGACAAGAAATTGGCCTGTAAATATTGGGATTATCAGCATCCAGACTGGGTTTTTTTTCAAAGAGGAAGGATTGATACCCAGACTGGAGCATTAAATATCCCCAAGAGATGTTCAGGAACTACTGCTGAGCCTAGCTGCATAACTCTAGGCGCACATGGATAAAAAGGTGAACCTGACTTAATTTGCTTAAACCAGTTGGTTACTTGGTCTAGTGTAAGAAGGGAGAATGCGGAGAGAGTGGAATTATTGGATTGGGAAGGTACTAATAAGACTGTCCCCAAAATGGTGGCTTTCCTTATAACCTTCCCTGCTTTGAACCCATTACCCTCCACTGACTGTGGGTTGTCGTCACCCCCTGCTGCCTGTGGGTTCCCATTCGAGCACAGCCCCGCGGTGCTTGGGCTTGAAGTTAAAGCATTAAAAATCACTTCTACCTTGCTTTTAAAAAAGGTAGCAAGTTTGTTGCAGAACAAGGCTTCTGCATTAAAGTTACTGGCTGGTGGTGGGTTGCTTAGCTTGACCACTGTAGAGAATAACTCTTTTGAAGTATTCATAGCCAAATTAATCTTTTCTATAAAGAATTTAGATTTACTTTTGGTCAGAGGTTCTTTGTATTGTAATAGTTCTGCCTTATAAGAGTCTTTATACTCTAAGCAATAATTCAACCTCCATTTTATCTCTAGCCTTCTGCACAATTGTTTGGCCAGTCTTAGCTCTTCGTTGAACCAAGGTTCAGATGGGCCAGGACTTCACTTAGCAGTAAAGCACTTTCTAAATCGCCATGAGATAACTTAACTTTGGGGCAGGAGAGCAGAATTACTATTTGAACTCCAGTAAAAATAAAATTGGGGAATGCGCATGTAATTGGGCTGATCAAAATTACTATTCTAACAGCACACACATTGGGAAAGCTCGTATAGTTCAGGAGGTCAAAATTAAAATTCTAACTTCCCACAGCCAGAGGCTGGTGGGGAATATACATATGGGCCGAAGCAGTCTCTAAAAGTCGTCAAGCTACAAACAAGTAAGTACAACCTCCCTCCCACAATCGCAATGCATATGCCTACCTACTTCAGGCTGCCCACTGTGCTGCTGTCGTTTCCCTCATCTATATTTTAATGCCTTCATTAAATATCTACTGGGAAAATGTGCAGCACTTGGAGGTACTGGGAGCAGATCTGATGACAAGTAGGTCAGAAACGGCATAGTTTTCCCAAGCTGTTGCTTCTTGTGTCAGAGCTAAGGTAATTTTCCCCATTCCAAGAGTGTTCCATGGCTTATATTGCAGTGCCCTAGCATCCGCGGGTAAAGGATTCCCCCATAACAATATTATGGCCTGTTTTATGACACAGAGTGAGAGCAACATCAGTTTTCCCTTTATACAGTATAAGGGATTCACTAATCCCAGTATGGTGCATGCCCAATAACTAGGTTTGGATGCCTCAAATAGGTAGTTTATCAAGTCCAGCATGCCGGTCAAGTATTGATGTATTTGGGCCCCCAAAGTAGATGTGTTAGGTGCCCTGACATTTACACTCCCTCAGCATGCATCTGTCCACAGGAATCCTATGCATGTTATTTGGTAAGAGTGGGGTATCAGTATGTTATTACCTTCAGCAAAATTGCTCTTTTTGTCATGCAATAGGGATTCAGTGATGTAACATTAGCCCCCGCATCTGCTGCAGTGGAAAGGGTCTCCCAGAGCTTCGGGGGGGTGGGCCCTCAGAGCAGAGTACACTGACTGAGTCTGGAAGGGGGAGCTCTCCATGTACTTTGCAGAGGGAGGCCCTCATGTTCCGTTACGCCACTACAGGGGTTGAGTGCGATCTGTGCTGTATCGCTTACCATTCTTTTTCCCATAATTCACAGCTTAGCTCAGAATCCAATCTCTTTGGTCTTGTGAGTCTCCCACTCCTCCACCTTCCCCGGCATCAAATAATTTGTATGTATCTCGTTTGTTTCCACCTTTAGAAATTAGCCATCTTTTGAAGGGGATCAGCATCCTAAAAAAGGCCTGATTGTAGTGTTCATTACACCGTGCCTAACGTATAGGAAGTGAAAGTCCTCTGTTTTAGTCTAAGAGGTACGAACACTCTAACACCAAATTCATCAAACTAATCTCCTGCTCTCCAGCAAACACTCTTTCTCTATTGTTCATACATCTCAATGACCAGAGCTAGAGTGAAGTTTGGATTGTAAGGAATTAATATAAGCAGGGAGGGGAACTTGGTCAGCCCCATATTAATAGCAACCCTATCCCAAGCTGCCAATGTTGTCCTGGTCACCGGTGAAAAGTAGAAGTCTCATCCTTTAGGGTGCATATGCGTTGTATACCTGGCAAGTTGAGGTTGTTTAGCTGTCCAAACAAACGTGTTGACGGCCCTTTATATTTTTTAAATCACTCTGCATGGGGCCTGCATGATATGCAAATAATATATGCTACAAGAACTACATTAAATACATTCAGAAATACTTCCGAAAGTAATATTCTAGTTTTTTTCAAATTATCATAGGGTACATACATAATATTTAGTTGTAACTTAGAAACTAACATAAAACAAAGGCAAATAAAATTAAATGAGCCTGTATCCCAAAAATCTAAACAGCCATATAACTATATAATTAATACCAATTTACTTAATTTAGTAATCTAAGAAAAAAATCAAATACATTAATTAAATATAATTGAAACTCAAGATTATTTATACTAAGTAATCTTCCTAATAATAATAAAAGTACTCAACCAATTCTGCCAATAGAAATATTAATTTTATATCCAAAAATTAAAATTAAAATTAATGAACCCTACGGACTTTTAATTTTTATAAAAAATGATCCTAATTTATTAAATTAGATGAACTTGAATTAATACTATATTTAAAATTAATACTGCATAAAAATCTCAACATATCTAAAAATAATTCTAACCAGTCAAATCCCCAAAAGAAATCTACAACCCAAAAACTTCGAATTTTATAACCTACTAGAAACAAATTGAGCATATAAATAAAAAATATAAGATTAGAATTCTCATAAACGTAAAAGATTATATAATATTAGTTAATATTTATTGTTTAAACGCACTACCCTTCCAATCATCATGTAATTTCACATAGATTTTTATAAAAATTGATCGCTGATTTCACATATATTTCTATAAAACAATACATAAATAAATGATTTTAAAATGCCAACATATTTTAATAAACAATATTTTAAACGTCAAACTTCAATTGTAAATCAATAGATATACTCAAAGTCAATATTTAAAATCCTGATATTATTGTATTGTATTCTATATAATTTGAGCCCCATATTATGACCAAACAATATTCTGGAGTTGATATGAAAGAGCCATACGTGTCTGATGATGCAAGTGCTTCATAGCTTACAATAGTGTAAATGTAGTTCCCATGAGTGGACTCTCAAATAACCTATCCCCATTCTGTTTATCGTGCTAAGGCCAATAGTGCTATTTGATAAGATCGCTGCCGGAACGAGAGAGAGGCCAAGAGCGTCTCCCTCCGAGCCTGCAGCCCGCTCCAGGAGTCGACACACATTACCTGGGGGATGTGAACTCACTCGCCTCTCCTCGTCCAGCGGCTGGGCCTCCAATGCAAGTTTTGTGAATTGGCAACGGCGGGCTCGGGCCAGCGGGTCAGCTCCTCTGGGGCTGCCGGTCTGGGCCGCTACAGTTACGAAGATCTCAGGCTGCCACAGGGCACACGCACACAGCGTCGCTGAGACTTCCTTGAGCTTCGGGTGCATGATCACTGGGCACTCCACACAAAGGTATCAGACTGCACGAAGATCACGCGCACAGCATCGATGAGACTCACTTTAACTCCGGTGCACACGATAACAAGGCAAATCCTCACAAAGGTCTCACCGTGCACAACGCACACACACACAGCATCAATGAGACTCACTTGGATTCCGGTGCACACGATAACAAGGCAAATCCTCACGAAGGTCTCACGGTGCACAACGCACACGCACACAGTGTCGCTGATCCTTGCTTGGACTCCAGGTTCCCACGATCACAGGGCACACCTAACGAGGGTCTCAGGCTGCAACAAGCACGCACACACAGTGCCACTGAGACTCTCATGGAAACTTTTGTGTTCCTGTGTTTCCACAACAGGGAGCCAGCTCACCTCGGGCCCTTGGGGATAAGTTACTTCAGGACACAGCACACAGAAAAGTCCTTTCAAGCAGGGGGACACAGCACACAGCAAAGACGCTTTAGCCTTTCCTTGGTTAAAACAGCAAACTGCAGGCCAGCCCTAGAACACACAGCAAGGGTCAGTCCTATCCTTCAGTCTCTTCAGTTGTTTCTTCCTTGGCAAAGGTCCTCTTGACCACGAAGTAGCTCCAGTCTTGTTCACACTTGATCAAGCCATTCTCCAAAGTTTAGGGGCTTCAGCTCTCATAGTTATACCCCTCAATGGCTTTGAAGTCTTTGTGTTCAGGGGGCACTGACCCCTGTTCAAACTAGTTCTGGGTGCCTCCCTGCCAGTGAAACCTTCTTCCTTTGATTAGTGGGGGTCTGGATTCTCAATCACTCAGCAGGAGATGGGACAATTGTTTTATAGCAACAACCCAGGCCTCTTCACCTCTAGGGGCTTCTCCTCCCCCTACACTCCAGATGCAGGTCAGCCTGTTGCTGTCTCACCTCCTCCCCTGGGTCAAGACATTCCCCAGATCCTATCGCTTTCAAATCCAGACAGTCGATCCACAGCCAGGCAGAGACACACAGAAATGTTAGAGCACAAAAACTCAGCCACTTCTAAAAGATTGGCTTCTAAACACACAATGCAAAAAACACCTTCATGAAAAGATGTGTTATTACATTGTGAGTTAAGGCATACTAAACTTCACCATTCCATCTTAAGCCTTTGGGAAGATAGGCTGGAAAACATATTACACAACCTCCCCATTCTGTCCTATGGGCAAGATGGCTTTTCCACAGTGAAAAACGAAATGGAGATTATTTCACTGTCAGGACATGGCACACACCTTAGTACATGTCCTACCTTTCACATGCACTGCACCCTGCCCAGGGGGTACCCTAGACCTACCATAGGGGTTTCTGATGTACATAGAAAGGGAAGGGTAAGGTCTGGCAAGTGAGTGCACTTGTCAGAACAACATGGCAGTTTAACTAACTGCGTGCAGGCACTGGAATGGCAGGCCTGAGTTCCCTTTTTAAGGCTACTTGTATGGGTGGCACAAATAGTGCTGCAGGCCCACTAGTAGCATTTGCATTACCAGCCCTCGCACATATAGTGCACTTTACTATGGACTTTACTAGCAAGGCAAACATATCAATCATGGACAACCAATTACCATTACACTTTATACTGGGAGCACTTGCACTTTGACACTGTTTAGCAGTGGCAAAGTGTCCAAAGCATCTAAGTTGGCAACACCATGTCAGAAAAAAGGTCTAGGGAGAAAGCAAAAAGTTTAGGGACTTTAGCCAAAAAGGGCCCCAGGTCCTACAGTGTAAAAGCCTGGGGTCAGACAGGGATGCAAGTAGGCCCAGGCACCAAAATAAAAGTGGCCCCATTAGCAAAACACAGCTCAAAAAGTGACCCACATTGGTAAATTGGGATAGTTTTGAACTTGTAAGGTCGCCCTGTGTACGTATTTTGCAAGGATGGGAGCCTACATGCATTTGTGCTTGCTGCAGGGTATGTTTGAGGTAATATCACCAGGCCATAAACCACGTCAACAAACATCCAAAAAAAGACCACACTAACCTGTAAGACCATGAGGCGGCATGCTCCTCTCAGCCAAAATCAAATACTAAAATATGTGGAGGAAAAGGAAAATAGATTTTATATGTAAAAATTTGCATACTATGCTCGAGGTGATAGGTAAAAATAATACCAGGAAGTTTTGGCACCTGGTACGTGAAGGGAGTGGGTCAGGGAAAATGAGGTGTCTATAGGCGAAGACGACTGGGTCAGCTACTTGCGCAACATATATGGAAGCAGTGATGAGGATGTGGGCCTAAAGAATAATGTTGAGATGGATGATGACAATGGGTCATATTTTTCTTTTAAGAAGATCAAATAAACCATCCAGACTCTCTAGTTAACCAAAATGGCAGGTCCAGAGAACCTGCCGGCAATTATAATAAAAAACAACGTTGACCAGGTGGCAAGTTTTTACTTTGTCATCTTCCAAAAAGTCTTGGCCTTTGTGTGCTTCCCAGAGAGTTGGATAGGTGCGATAATTAGTCCAATATATAAGGAGGATGATGCCATGTTGCCCAAGTATTACTACCTAATCAGCCTGCTGGACATGGGGTTGAAAGTATTCTCCAAGGTATTGTTAGGCTAAAAAAAATCTAGGTGGAACAAAACAACATAATTCCAGTTGAACAAGGTGGTTGTATGGAAGGCCATTCAACTATTGACCATTGCCTTAGTTTACGGGTGATGGCAAAGAAGTCAAATGAGTTAAGGGGTAAATTAATCTGTTGTTTTGTTGACTCCTGTGTCGCCTTTGACCTAGCCAACCGTAAGTTATAGTGGGTTATGCTGAGGAGGTTTGGTATCCACAAGGAGTGCCTCTGGCTTCTTCATGAGCTACACTGCCAGAATTAGGCACGGGTTATTTTAGACACCAAAGATCTCTGTCCTAAGATGAATGCTAACCACGTCCTAGGCCTACTATATGGGGATGATTTGATGATAGCGAACATGACGGAAGGAGGGTCACAATAGAAACTGGACGCCTTCCATGATTACTGTTTAACTAAAAGACTTAAAGTTAATGTAAACCAGACCAAGATAATGGTGTTAGGGAAAGGAAAGGACGGGTTTAATTGGTATTTGGTCAGGAAAAAAGTGGATGTGGTTGGCAAATACAAATACCCGGGCATGTGGTTTGATACCAAGTTAATTTGAAAAGATCATATCAAATTACTAAAAATAATGGCATTGTCTTCAGTATGGGGCCTAAAACAGTGTAGCCGGAAGTATGGATGACCCTCCCTCCACCCCATATTGTTTTATTTTAATGCAATGATTCGCCCTCAATTCCAGTATGGGATGAAAGTGCTAACCTTAGGTGGCAAACTGGATTGGAACCCTGAAGAGGTTAAATGTGTGAAAAGACTCCTCGCATTACCACCCTCAGCCATGGTTCAAGCCATAAGGGTAAAATGCCAGCTTACGGCCTTGAGCTATTTGGGGGTGTAAGCTTCACTTAAAAGTTTGACAGAAATTGACACCCTGAAAATATCACTTCTGTGCAAAGCTCCCATAGGGAGTAGTGAACTGAAATGGGCTACTCAAGTGAGATATGTCTTAAATTAGCTTTGTGCCAAATTGATAATGAAGCCAGACCACTGGAAAAAGAGCTATGGATCTCTAAACAGGAGCTATGCACTCTTGCATCCAAATGTGCAAGAGATGAGAATCTGCAGTATCTGAGGGGTAAATCCTCTACTCAATTTTTAGTAAAAGGTTGGAGCAATGACAACAGATTTGTATATATTGAGGAAATACCAGATCCCAAGCTCAGAAATGCAGTGTTAACATATAGCGCCGGGATAAATCCATGTATGTAAATAAGAAGACAAAAGTAGCAATGAGAGACGAGCAGAATATGTGCAATTGTGGGTTAAAAACAAATGGTAACAGGGCTCATATTTCATTTAGGCCTGGGCTAAATTTCCGTTCCGCTCGCGGAAATTGCGATAATTTGACATTTTCGCGTTCCGCGGAGAGCGCGAAAATGTCAAAATTTCCGCATTCCGCAGCTTAGCGATAATTTGTTTCTTGCTCGCGCTGTAAAATAATACATTCTCGCACGCGCGCGATCGCCGACAAGTTTTCCCGATTCGGTCGCGTTCTCCACGAGATGTTGGATTGTTGGTAGCCATTTGCGCTGTCTCGCGACAGTTCGCGCCCTCAATAACGTCATGCGTCGCGCGATCACGTCTTTCTTCTCGCGATCATGCACCGCGAGAAGAGTGAAAACAAGATGGCCGCGCCCGCGAGCAACCACATGGGTAAGTTGGCGAGCCGCGACCACGCAGAAAATACCGCGAACAGGCGGGAAAAAAACTTCCGCATCTTCGCGATATTTCCTCGTGTTTGCGGAGATTTGTAACATTTTCGCGATAATTTGCGACTGTCGCTTTCGCAAATTCCGCCCACCACTAAATTTCATTGGATTTTCTACGTTTTTTCACTGAGCAGGAAGCATTTTCAAAAACCTATTTTTATCAACTATGGAAACACTAATCGTGATCAAGCCCCCAGCTTGTTGGTTAATACGAGTTGTTTTTTTTTAATATCGCATGTGCAATCAGGAGATTTTTAATTGAAATATGGGGGATTTTAAAAGGTTAGTCAGTAATATCTATTGGAAGTGGTGGGTTTTTATGAGATTCTCACCCAGATTAACTTCTCTTACCTTATGGTATGTAAATTTATTAGATGTGTCTCTTTTTAACTCTTTATTGCATGTATTATTTTAGGATTAAATCATGGTAATGTTTACAGACTAAGGTCTAAATCAACAAAACTTTTTTACTGACTGACTGTTGTCAGACCAGCCCTTCTAGCACTGCTATATTGCCCTCTTCGCCAGTCAGACAAAACGAAGTAACATTATGAAGAAAAACAAAGAAAGGCAAACTTTAGGTAATTTCAATGTAGGAGATGGTGGACAGAAATAATATTCACAGCACATATATGGTGGTTAGTGTGGCGATAGCAGTGGCTATCCTATTTAAGGCAGCGGATATGTAAAGAGGCGATATAAAAGAGCACTTGGAAAAATAACAGAGAAATTACAAAACTCAAAGGAGGCAATTATGATATATTGGAGTGTACAAATCTGTTGGGAAGGGATTGTGTTAGTTCAGCTTTGAAATTCAATTTAGAAAGATTAGTGTGGGGAGACAGAGGACAGATTTCTAGATTTTGTGAGCAAAGCCCGAAAAGGAGTCTATCAAGTTGTGCTGTGTGAGAAAGAAGACAGCCAGAGGTTTTAAGTTTGTAAGAGAGGTGGTGAGAAGTGGTAGAACATAGAATTGTATACACCAGGCAGACTGATGCGAAGACTCAAGTTCACCCCAGAGTCTAGTATTTCCCATTGGCAGACTCTGACTCCTCCTGTGCACTTCGTTTGCCCCTTGTATAACTCTACAACAAACCCTTTGCATAGTATCGTAGTTCTACCTGTTTATACTTCATAGTGCAGAAAGAGCCCCGAAGTCATTTGGGAGGAAGGCAATCCTGCTACTCAATTGGTGGTGCTTGAGAAGAGTTTTGGTGTCATGCCTGATGACAGAAGAATGTTTGAATCATGCTGTGGTGTTGATTGAAATGAGCAAAGAATGTATGTAGGGTTGTAACTACCATCTTTGTGTGGGGGACTGATTCTTCTTTCTGGATGGATAGTGCTTGGTACAGGGGTTGCTCCTCCGTTTGAGTGGAAGAGCGTCAGCCCACAAACAAAAACCCCAGGCCAGAGCTGAAAAATAAAATGGTAAAGTTTATTTATTTGCATTTTATTTTTCGGCAACCAACCCGTCCTGAACTGAGCATCAGGTCGGGACGTGGGCCACTGCTGCTGAGTGGCAGCAGGGAGCTGTGTGCTCAAGTTTAAAATGTGCATGTCTCCTTGCCCGGCCTCTTGTGATGGCCAGCCAGACATGCGCATTTTAAACCTCTCTAACCCAGCTGTCTTAATTAAAGAAAGCAAAAGCGTCCAGAAAGAGGCCTCTCCCACCAATGCTAGCACTGTTCTCATAATTGGCTTGGGAGTTTGGAGCCTGCCTGCCTTGAGGAGAGAAGACCATCAAGGAGGATGTCACGATCGCAGATAAGTGCCTTCAATTATTATTATTATTTTTTTTTAATGTCGCACCCGTCCGCCCACTCTCTGGACAAGTCAGCTGCCACTGGCATGGTAGTGCTTTGCTGTAGGGGTGCCATCTTTGGAGGGAACAGCTGGGTCTTAACACAGGCCTCGCTATTCCCTCTACTCCATAACATAACCCCAAGCCAAGAAGTCCTCTATACTTTGCCATAACCTCATTGTCTTCTTTGACCAATGTCTTGATAAACGCAGGTTGGCTCACACATACCCATGCTAGTGTGCAGCACGCTTTTTCAATTGTTTAATGTTTTCAGAACCAATTTGACACATCATTGTCCTCTCCTTACTCAATTAAAATACAAGTTAAGATTAACAACACAGGCCAAGACTTTTAATTTGACAATCCTTCCATGTGTGATCAGTTTACGGGCACTGCAGGGAAATATAATGACTTTCCTCTTTGCATCGCTGAATATGTGATACCTTGCGCTGAGGAAAATGTGTGTTTAATAATATTGATTAGAAACTGACAGGTTTGATGTAATTAAAGGTCCTGGGAACAGACCCAGCAGACCGAGGATCAAATAAGTCGTCAATGTCAAAGGCATTCAGAGACTGCTGTGGTAAGGTCCTGCTGGTCATCACTTCTAGATATGCCACAAAACACACGCAATTCCTAAGTGTTGCACAGAACATGCATTTTTGAAAGATAAAGAAAGGTAATATGTTAAATAATAGTAACAAATATCTGTAATATCAAAGGGAACTTTCGAACAAAAGCGCACTGAAATGTTTTTAAATACCTGTACTGAAGCTGAACCTAAAGAGAAGCCGAGGGTCCCACCTTCATTATGGATAACATATTTCATTGTTTCATTTTTATTTGACTAGTGTTCGGTACAGCAACTATGCTTTAATATTTAGAACTGCACACCTACAAATACCATGCTCCAGTAGCAAATGATTCTAATGCCTGTAGAAGGAAAAGTAGGAGACAAGGTCGGACTGAGTACCAAAGGCAGTCCTGACAGTCCCGCCAAACACGTTAAAACCGGCCCACACTTACCCCCTTCTCTCTTGCAATCCTTCCATTGTCTGTCGCTCACCTTCTCTCCTTTCTCGCTCTCTCTCATTCTATCCTCTCTCTCTTTTCTTTCCCTTTCTCTCTTGCCCGTTCTCCTTAGCACCACGTCTGTCAACAGCTATAAACTCTCAGAGAGCTGGAGAGAGTTACAGATGCCAGTGCAGCCGCGGCCCGTGTAGGTAATAGTGGTGGGGCCGGGTTCCACAGACGACCACAAGGGAAAATTAACTAAATAATAAATTTTCCCTCGTGGTTGTCTGTCGAAACCCCCCCCCCCCCCCACCCCTCCCCCTCCAAGCCCTACTGCCCCACCGCTGTTACCTGCAGGGGCCGTGGCTGTGCCAGTAGAAACTTTGGCTCTTCAAATCCAGTCTCCAGTGGCTTCCAATGGGTTAAATGGTAAGTCCAACCATGGTAGTACTAGTCACGTGGCCACTAACTGCTTAGGAACTATAGGGGATTTACTAACAAGGCCCTACAAATGAAGTAACTCTCTTAACTTGGACTAGTTGGGATAGGTAGTCAGATTATATGTCAAAGTATCATTAGCGAAAATATCACCTGACTGAATTAACGTAGCCTAAATATTGCAAAAATGTTGTCAGGGCCGGACTGAGAACACAATTCAGCCCTGGCAAATTTATTGGACCGGCCCCAGAGGGGGGAAAGGCCATGGGCTAGAGGGTGAATGTGTGAAGCACAGCTGCTTAACTAAAGCACCCCCAGCACTGCTGCTTAACTAAAGCACCCGCAGCACTGCTGCTTAACTAAAGCACCCCCCCAGCACTGCTGCTTAACTAAAGCACCCCCAGCACTGCTGCTTAACTAAAGCACCCCCAGCACTGCGGCTTAACTAAAGCACCCCCAGCACTGCGGCTTAACTAAAGCACCCCCAGCACTGCTGCTTAACTAAAGCACCCCCAGCACTGCTGCTTAACTAAAGCACCCGCAGCACTGCTGCTTAACTAAAGCACCCCCAGTACTGCTGCTTAACTAAAGCACCCCCAGCACTGCTGCTTAACTAAAGCACCCCCCCAGTTCTGCTGCTTAACTAAAGCACCCCCAGCACTGCTGCTTAACTAAAGCACCCCCAGCACTGCTGCTTAACTAAAGCACCCCCAGCACTGCTGCTTAACTAAAGCACCCCAGCACTGCTGCTTAACTAAAGCACCCCCCAGTTCTGCTGCTTAACTAAAGCACCCCCAGCACTGCTGCTTAACTAAAGCACCCCCAGCACTGATGCTTAACTAAAGCACCCCACCCCCAGCACTGCTGCTTAACTAAAGCACCCCCAGCACTGCTGCTTAACTAAAGCACCCCCAGCACTGCTGCTTTTGTTACTGGGGGCTGGTATTGCAGCACTGGTGCAAAATGGCTCCTCAGTAACAAAACTGCCCCCACCGTTCCAAAACCAGCCCCCACTGCTCCAAAATCGGTCGCTACCCTTCCAGCCTCTTGGGGAAACATCCGATGCCCGCTATGGCCAGTCCAGCCCTGAATGTTGTCCTGTCAAATGTAGATTTCCTATTATTAACTCCAATGGGGCCATATTTTTTGTGAACAATCTTTAGGACACCATATATTTTTGTCAAACAAAATTTTGCATACGGCATTTCGCTATCACATCAGTCAAGTCAAGTCAAGTAAATATTTATTGTTTGATTCATTAAAATTGCACAATAATTATTAGAACCATAACATTTGTATCACAGATTTCCTTTTTGTGCCTTTCGCTCCTCGTTAAATAAGACAAACAAACCGACCAACTCTCCCTACTTTTGGGATTAACACTTTGTAAATTCAAGTATGGTAAAGTCTCATTTACGCAGATGCACCAAATTAAAAGAAGTCAAGGAAACAACTTATAACACACATGCAGTTTAGTCAGTTCCCTTTGGATCGTATGTCATACAGAAGTATACTCTGACATAAATATCTTGTCCTAAATATTCCTTTAAAAAATAATTCAATTGCGTACAGATTTTACAATTATAACTCCAACGGGGGCGGACAGCATTCAAGACACAATATTTATGCCAGAAAATATTCTGACAATGATATTCTGGTACCACACCCCCCTTTGTAAGTCCGAAATGTGGTTAAGTGAGACTAATTTTCATATTACGTACTACAATCTGAAAGCATCCTGCTTGTGGAAAGTACCCATTACGATTATGTCGATACTGATGAGCTGACAATTTCACATGCATAAATTACATTATCAATAATACTAATTGTATTAAATCACACTTAATTCATATTACCTGTCCCAATAACTCACCACTAACCAGGAATGGGGTTTGGACAACAAATTCAACAGAAGGTTTGGGTAGCGCAAACTACACTTAGACAGAGGTATGTGTATATACATATATATATATATATATATCCACAGAAAGAGTCCCCGTGCAGGAAGCCCCCGACCCTTCAGGGCGGCCTCTTGACGGGCACGGAGGAGCCCGTTGAATCCACACATCAGAGGCAACAAAGAATAGAGGCCCATTCCGAAAGTGAAGCGCTTTATTCAAAAGCGATGCTGCACACATGCTTCCTTTCATCCTACATGTTTCGGTGTGTTGTCAGCTTTGGTCACGGACAGGAAGCGTAAGCAAAGTGCTTCCGTGCTGGCAATTAAATAATTCACAAACACGTGACTGCTTGGTGACTCCAAATCCCACAATGCACCACAAAGCACAAATAAGTCTGATATTGAAAGGACAGTGCTTAATTAGTTCAAAGAGTTCATTAATTCACACGGAATCATGGTGCTTTCAATCTAATATCCAGTTGGAAACAGTCACTGATACATGAATAACACAATGTTAATGTTGTCACCTTGAAAAAGTTTTTCACTCACGAACGATTGTTAGGGATGTACAGCCCCAACAAATCCCTTCCAACGCTGACGGCGATTTTGCTATAGTAGCATCTCCTTTGTAGGTTTTGCCGCAGCGAGTGGGTCATGCTTCCTAATTAAATCCACAGAAAGAGTCCCCGTGCAGGAAGCCCCCGACCCTTCAGGGCGGCCTCTTGACGGGCACGGAGGAGCCCGTTGAATCCACACATCAGAGACAACAAAGAATAGAGGCCCATTCCGAAAGTGAAGCGCTTTATTCAAAAGCGATGCCGCACACAGGCTTCCTTTCATCCTACATGTTTCGGCGTGTTGTCAGCCTTGGTCACGGACAGGAAGCGTAAGCAAAGTGCTTCCGTGCTGGCAATTAAATAATTCACAAACACGTGACTGCTTGGTGACTCCAAATCCCACAATGCACCACAAGGCACAAATAAGTCTGATATTGAAAGGACAGTGCGTAATTAGTTCAAAGAGTTCATTAATTCACACGGAATCATGGTGCTTTCAATCTAATATCCAGTTGGAAACAGTCACTGATACATGAATAACACAATGTTAATGTTGTCACCTTGAAAAAGTTTTTCACTCACGAACGATTGTTAGGGATGTACAGCCCCAACAAATCCCTTCCAACGCTGACGGCGATTTTGCTATAGTAGCATCTCCTTTGTAGGTTTTGCCGCAGCGAGTGGGTCATGCTTCCTAATTAAATCCACAGAAAGAGTCCCCGTGCAGGAAGCCCCCGACCCTTCAGGGCGGCCTCTTGAGGGGCACGGAGGAGCCCGTTGAATCCACACATCAGAGGCAACAAAGAATAGAGGCCCATTCCGAAAGTGAAGCGCTTTATTCAAAAGCGATGCCGCACATATGCTTCCTTTCATCCTACATGTTTCGGCGTGCTGTCAGCCTTGGTCACGGACAGGAAGCGTAAGCAAAGTGCTTCCATGCTGGCAATTAAATAATTCACAAACACATGACTGCTTGGTGACTCCAAATCCCACAATGCACCACAAAGCACAAATAAGTCTGATATTGAAAGGACAGTGCTTAATTAGTTCAAAGAGTTCATTAATTCACACGGAATCATGGTGCTTTCAATCTAATATCCAGTTGGAAACAGTCACTGATACATGAATAACACAATGTTAATGTTGTCACCTTGAAAAAGTTTTTCACTCACGAACGATTGTTAGGGATGTACAGCTCCAACAAATCCCTTCCAACGCTGACGGCGATTTTGCTATCATAGCGTCTCCTTTGTAGGTTTTGCCGCAGCGAGTGGGTCATGCTTCCTAATTAAATCCACAGAAAGAGTCCCCGTGCAGGAAGCCCCCGACCCTTCAGGGCGGCCTCTTGACGGGCACGGAGAAGCCTGTTGAATCCACACATCAGAGGCAACAAAGAATAGAGGCCCATTCCGAAAGTGGAGGCCACGCCCCCTCCTTACACCCAGGGGGCGTGTTTGCAGAGGGGGAACTAATTCCCGTTGAATACTGGGGGTCCCTGGGGGCCAACTAGCCCACCAGGAATCTCCAGTATGCGCCAGGGGGCTGCGTTGCAGAGAGGTGTAATGAGGCCACACCCCTTTTTACACCTCTCTGCAACGCAGCTCCGTGGCACTTACTGGAGGTACCTGGTGGCCGAGTTGGCCGCTAGGGGACCTCAGGATTCAAGGGGACTTAATCCCCCAACTTAAAATGCGCCACGGGGCGCGTTTGCACAGTGGTGAAGGTAGGGGGTGGGGCCTGAGGTGATACTGTGCGAACACGCCCTGTGGCGCGTTTTAAGTTGGGGAATTCATTCCTCTTCAATCGAGAGGTGCCCTAGGGGCCAACTAGCCCACCAGGTACCTCCAGTAAGCGCCACGGAGCTGCGTTGCAGAGTGTTGTAAAAAGGGGCGTGGCCTCTAAACACCTCTGTGCAATGCAGCATCCTGACACATACTGGAGGTACCTGGTGGGCTAGTTGACCCCCAGGGGACCGCAGGATTGAAGAGGAATTAATTCCCCAACTTAAAACGCGCCACAGGGCGTGTTTGCACACGTCACCTCAGGCCCCGCCCCCTTCATTTACCATTGTACAAATATTCCTCTAAAATCAGCCGAACTCCGAATTCCGATTTACTCAACTTTTCTCAGGAGAGAACCCAGGGCTGCATCTTTTAGACCAGCACTGACCCTGAAAAGTAATTCTAAGCGTACTTACCAGTAATTTGTATTTCCTTCCATAGGAATCCATGGTGTGGTTTTGAGCAGAACAGTTTCTAAGTGTCCATTTTTGAAACTTACAAATATTCCTCTAAGATCAGCCAATCTACGAATTCCGATTTACTCACCGGTTATCAGGAGAGAACCCAGTGCTGCATCTTTTAGACCAGCACTGACCCTGAAAAGTAATTTTAAGCCTACTTAACAGTAACTTGTATTTCCTTCCATAGGAATCCATTGTGTGCTTTTAAGTAGAAAAGTTTCTAAGTGTCTATTTTCACAAACTAAAAATATTCCTAAAAAATCGTCTGTATGACTTAAACACATTCTTTCAACTGTTTACAGGAGATTCACCTGTGCTGGATCCAGGATCCACCACTGAGTGAGAAAAAGTAACGATAACACTACTTACCTGCTAAGTGAATTTTCTGCCATGGGATAACATTGGTGATTCTATGTGAAAAAAATTCTGTGTCAACTTTTAAAATACAATAATAATCCTTAAAAATCACTACTGTAACCAAAACGCTTTTACTCAACTGTTTACAGGAAATGTCCAAGGACTGAATCTAGCATCCAGTCCTGTGGTTAGAAAAGTAATCCATAAAGTAACTAATTGCATTTGACTAGAAATTCACATTGAGCTCAATGTTGCTTTGTGTTTGAAATTGTGTTGCCCATTGCAACAACTGTAACTACTGTACTTAAAAGTCTATTGCCTATTTGCAAAGTATTTAAACTAAAGTAATTCATTCTGAGAAAGTATATTTTGTATTGTAATGTATAATGTAATTAAAAAAATAAAATATCAAAAAATAAACAGTTTAAACAATGTAGTAAATCAGTATCAAAAAAATCAGTATAACAATTAATACATTAAAAATTGTCATTTACAAAACCTTTGAAATTCACTGAAAAAACCATAGGTTTCAGGCCTGATATAGTTAGGAATTAGCATTTAAAAAAACCTTAGAAATTCACTGAAAAAACAATAGGTTTCAGGGGTGTTATAGTTAGCTGGACATTTCACTCGAACAAAACCATTGAAATTCCTCCGATATAGTTAGTTGTACTAACTACATCTCGCACGCCCGCAATCCACTGCTGATGATGTCACATATTACAACTTTCATGACATGGTCAGTGACATCACTGATGACATCTCAAATGACATCACTGATGTCACCACCGTACGCATGGTGGAAAACGAGAGGATAGGTGAAAGTTTCCTCAATTGCCTTAGTAGGCCCATGCATGTCCCGAAAACGGTAAAAACTTGATTAGATAAGGAAAGATTAGCGTCAATTTTTATACCCAGGCTTTTTACCACTGGTGCTGGAGACGGAGTGTCTCCCAGCTCCTGTGGCCAAAATTGAAGGGACCATGGGTTATTATCCGTGGTAATGGCCAGCACCTCAGTTATATCCAGGTTGACCTTTAATGAGTTGAGAGTCATCCATCTCACTACAAATCTCAAAATATCTTGTACACGTGCATGGGCTTGGGGGGTATTTTCGATTTGTAGGATAATTTGGGTGTCGTCAGTGTAGTTAAACACTTGACAGTCCATCCGGGCCAGGTCCATCACCAGAGGGCGCAAATAAATATTAAACAACAGTGGTGATAGCGCAGACCCTTGGGGAACTCCACAGGCTATAGACCCTCTGTCGGACACGCAATCGCCCATCTGAATTACTTGGGTGCGGTCCGTCAGGAAGGAAGCAGTCCACTGATGAATCGTACCATCAATGCCTATGTCATGAACTCTTGTCAGAAGTTGATCATGGTTGACCGTGTCGAACGCGTCCGACAGGTCTAAAAGAACCAGGGCACACAGCTTTTTTTGATCTGCCGTGAGCCTGATTTCATCCAGTACGGACAGCATCACTAGCTCCGTGCTGTGATGGGCTCGGAAGTCAGTCTGCCTGTCCCCGAATAGGTAATGGTCGTCCATGATGGTCGTCCATGAGCCCACGTTGTTCAAGGATTTTATCAATAAAGGGAAGTTGGGAGATAGGTCTAAAAATGTTCATAATGGTGGTGTCAGCTCCGACTTTTTGGAGTAATGGCATTACTCTAGCTTCCTTAAGTTTCCTGGGGACTATCCCTGTTTCCAGAGAAAGATCAAGCAGGGAAAGGACTTCTGCCTCAATCGCTGGTAGGGCACTTGCCTCCAGTTTTCTGAAGTCTTGAAGCCAAGTGTGATTGATTCCAATGTGTCCATCCATAATAGTTCTTTTTTGGATACAAGATTGGATTTATCTCATCCTCATGGTCCAAGTGAGATCTATTCTGTGACCTGCCACCTTACGTCCTCACTGGTGTGATGGTATCTTTGGTAATATTCCACAAGTGGCTCTCCTGCCGTTCCACACTTTATTCTGCTTCTCTGTTGTAGAATCCCACACTTCACCTTTTGTGTTGTCTATCCTATTTAAATTAGGTCACATGGGCACCATATAGCATAGATAACGTCCTGGGTGTTGCAGTTGGAGATACCAGATACCAGCATGCACATGTTTTAATGCTGAATTTACAGGCAACACATTGGAGACAATTAAAGAGACCCAATATTGCGGGGAGTCCCCATAAAGTATTGAGGGTGATTTTCGGCAGCTGTGGTACGGTTGCCCTTACTAAGGCATCTTTAACGTTCCTGCCTTGCTTGAAGGAGAATACAGGTTCTTCTTTAGTAGTGAAGTGCTCTCCCACCAATCCCATTCATTTGACAATTTGTTTTACTTCATTACTAGCAGGATTTTCTCTAGCCTGTCTAACAAATCGCCATGGGTGATCCATCTAAATGTTTTTAATATACGTATATCTGACTCTTCAAAGTAGTCATGTCACCCAATACTGGTCCTGTGGATACACAAGGACTGTGCAAAGGGCAGGTTGTCCCTTAGGCTTCTGGGGTGCTTACTGCTGTAGTGTAGTAGTAGTAGGGAAATCCTTTCTATGGGCTTCCTATAGAGTGAAACAAAAACCTTGTCCTGCTCTATTTTGATTCAATGATCAAACAAGGGAATGCTCTTGTTGCTTTGCTTCATAGTAAACTGTATGTCTGTGGACCTGGTGTTTAGTCACGTGTGGAATAGATGCAAAGCAGTTAGGGAACCCCTCCAGATTAGAAAGACATCATCCATGTATCTGGGCAATTTCATTATCTTGTCACTAAATGGATTGTCCGGCGAACAGATTCTGTGTGTGTCATAGTTGGGTACGTATAAGTTAGCTAGATCTGGTACAAAACCCGCACCCATGGCTACTCCCTTAGTTTGGAAATAAAAGCAGCTGTCAAACTGAAAATAGTTCTTTGCCATAGCAATTTCCATGAGTTCAACTATAAACCAGCTGGGTACTTGTGTGAGCTGTTCCAGTGTGTTCATCAGCTCAACAATCACCCTAAGTGCTTCCATTTGTGGGATGTTGGCACATAACTATTGTATGTCTATCGTGACCAACAGATCAGTGGTTTCATTGAATATAGTGCCTTTCACATGGTAATGAAGTGCATACTGTCCCTAATGTATGAGTTGGTCAGTGGCACCCATGGTTTAAGAAAAAGGTCTAGGTATTGACAAAGTGGTTCTACGGTGGATCCCCATCCTGAAATGATGGGTCTCCCTGGGGGTTGTTTAGTCTCTTGCAGATCTTCGGTAGAGTGTAAATAACCTGTATTCTCGATTGCTCTCTATTGAGGAACTGGTGTTCCTTTTTACTTATAAACCCCAGTTCCAAGACCCACTGGGTGGTTTTGGCTGTTATTGTTCTCAGATTCTCAGTGGGGTCCTTATGATCTTTATATAGCAAGTTCTGTCATTGAGCTGGTTCAGTATCTTAGTGCTTTAATTAGAAATGTCTTGCATGACTTTTCCGCCACCCTTGTCTTCTGATTTAATTACCACTTCAGTGTTTTTCTTTAAATCTTTGCTGGCCATATTCTCGTTGTAGGTAAGGCTTTATTGTATAATACGCCTCTCCTTGCTTAAAGTTATTTATGTCTTTCATTACCATTTTCTTGACTGCCAGTATCTTACTGGTCATGGTATGCGATGGTGGAATGAGTGTGGAAGTTGGTCTCAGACCTGTGGTGCCGTGTAAGAGGGGTGAAGCATAACCAGCACAGAAATGGTTAAATAAAACCTTTCTAAACAATCTCTGGATTTTCAACTTTACCTCAAAGAAGTTCGGTCTGGCTGTGGGGAAAAAGGAAAGTCCCCTGCTGAGGACAGAGATCTCATAGGATGAGAGCATATGCTTAGACAAGTGAGCCATATTTTGTGTGACATGTGTAATGACAGGAGTGTTTTTATCTACCAAGATACTGTTGGCATCTGATCTGTCATTCCCTGGGGGACTTGTATGTGTCACTGCGACTTGGTCCTTCCTGGTTCACTGCTGAACTTGGACCTAGTGCTTCATTATCTGAAACCTCTGACATATCTCCCTGTATCAACTAGCTTGTAATAGTCTTCCCTGAGGTATGGATATCATACTTAGCTATGTCTTTGGCAAGTTTATCCACTTTCCTTTGTTGCATGATGAAATTGGATTCTGCTGAGGTCTTTTCTAGGGCTTATATGGCCTCTTTTGCGTTGGGTAATGCAGTATCATCCAATATTTCTCTTGTTAATTCAGCAAATTCTCTTTCAAGCGTATTCATATGTTCAAGGGCTGTGTCTATCCCTAGAACAAGAGCAAACACAATAAGATGATGGTCGGGTGATGAAACTTTTCAGACACTGACCCCCAGTCACAGATCAGGGTGGAATCCATCATTGTTCTTCTGCTCACTTAACCACCCAAGTTTGGACCCAGCCATATGCAATCAGTCTTGACCCTGCCCCTCATGGAAACAGTCCAGCCCGAATATCCAGGCCAGGTTTTCCTTGGATCTAAAACAAGCATCCTGGGACAAGTTTCGGGGTTTCACCCCACATCAGCTAGGCTAGCTTGAATCCAATGGCAAAGAGCAATGGACCCACATCTGGGCATACCCTGACCACTTAAGGCAAACATAGCAAACACAATAAGATGATGGACGGAGTGCTGAAACTTTTCAGACACTCATCCCTAGTCACAGATCTGGGTGGAATCCATCATCGTTCTTCTGCTCTCTAAGCAACCCCAGTTTGGACCCAGCCATATGCAAATCAGTATTGACCCTGCTCCTCATGGGAACAGTCCAGCCGAACTGCCAGGCCAGGTCCTCCCTGATCAGAAACAAGCATCCTGGGACCAGTTTCGGGGTTTTGCCCCTCATTAGCCAGGCTGATGTGAACCCAGTGGGTCCGTTGTTTGCTGTGTGAGTTACTGAAATATACATTTGATTAAAAATATTGGTGAGTTTTGGAGAAAGATTATAGATCTGCTTTATATATAGTGATATGCTCACACATTGATAAAGCCAATAGGCCAACTTTTTATATTTTGGTGTTGTTAATAAGACTGCTTGAGTGTGGCCAGGACCTGCAGAACAAACAGCATGCTGTGCATTGCAGAAGACCATGAGGACATGGGGCTGCTTGCCGCAAGGGGTGGCCCTGCAGCCAACCCCACGCTATGCACAGCCAAATTCCATTCACGGCATGGGGTTGGCTGCCGAGGAGAGGTTGGCCGCAGGGCCTGGCTGCAAGCATGGGGTTAGCGTTACATATAGTACATATAGTAACAAAATATTACATTGTGTTAAAAAAAACTAGAGATTCACAGAAAAAAACAAAGGTTAAAGTAACTTTGCAGGTAAATATGGTAATAATATCTCACTTTGTATGAAAAAAATAAAATTTGATTTTTAAATTAATTTTTATGGTTTTTTTACCGTAAAGTAAGATGTTGACTGCCGTACGCAACATGGGGTTGGATGCAGGGTGTGGCCAGCAGCCAGGCCTTGCACTCAACCCTGAGGGCACCCTATCCCCCATTGCGCACGGCCTTCGGCTGTGTGCTGCAGGTAGTAGGGTGTCCAAAGGGGCTTAGACACTAGACCTGGCTGTAGGCCCTACACCCAAACCCCCAATGCACATGCCAAAGGCCATGCGTAGCAGGGGGCTAGGTGCCCTACTCCTACAGCACCTGGCTAGTGGCCATACACATCAGTGGGTTGGGCACAGAGCGTGGCCGTTGGTGCATCCAGATGGTTATGTGTAACAATGTACGAGTTGTCATTTTACGTAAGGCAAACATACTGGCTTTGTCAAAAACTCTCCAAAAATTATAATAAATGTATATTTCATAAATTCCCACATTGCAATGTTTAATAACAGTGACTGTCATAAATAATTTTGAATAAAGCCTTTTTTGTTAAAAAAAATGTCATTGAGAATTCCTCTTAACATTTTCAAGCCACAACTATAGTACCAGCCACTAGAGGTCCCCGCACTCCAGCTGAAGAGCCTACAGCTCCAGCCCAGAGTGCCTTTGAATGATATGATAAGCTCTGCTGGAGTCATAAATTAAATTACCCAGGAAACCGATTGTTTTTTCCATTCCCTGCAGCCTCCACATCATTCAGAGTCAGCAGGAAGAAAAAATGCAATTCGAAAATGCACTGGGGCATTATTGGGTGCTGCTTGCCAGGCTCTAGCTGCACATTTAATATTCACTTTGCTTTTAATTTCTGTGGGTGTCCCGGTTTCACCTGGGACATCTACAGATCCAGTATTTTTAGTGTTGTGGGGGAAGCCCTAGGGTCACCAAGGTCCCACCGGCTTCCATTCAATGGGACCATGCAAGAGCAAGCAATTTCTTTTTTAATATTACTATTCTATAACTGGGGTGCCACAGTGCACACCCAGGGCACCCCACAGCATTCATGTTGTTGAGGTCCATGGGGAGAGCCCAAAGACTCCTTCTGACCCACTGGCTTGCAGGAGACAGCAACGCTTTAGAAAAAGGTTTTTAATTGGGTCCCCACCTGGAGCATACCACAGCATTTTCAACATTGGGCTATAGAAGGGGAGCTCCAAAGCACCCGCAGTTCAACCAGATTCCTGTGCCTGCACCCATCCAGGTGCAGTGGAAGCCAGAATTGTTCTCACCGGGTGGTAGCAGTTTTCTTTTGCTTCTGCTGGGTGGGAGCAATTATGTGTTTTTCCCTGTCCGGGAGAGTCTCATCGAGTGTGAGCAGCTTTGCTGGGCCATAGAATGTCTCAGGGAGGGTGGGCTGCAGTCCCCCTTCGCTCAATTTGTTAATCGATCCCTGGGGATGGGGTATCTGGGGCCTCTTACAGGCTCAAGGAGGGGTGGCAGTTTGCCCCTCCCCTTATTTTGAAATATTCCTCAGGGCCTCAAAGGTGGTCGGGTAGGGTACTGCATGCCTGTCTCCAAGTATTAAATGTATTGGCCCTGGGGCTTGAAGGCAGTTCAGGGAGTTGGGCTGGAAGACTCCTCCCTTACTAAATACCTTTCTTTTTGCCATCCCACCTGGGGGGTGGGGGTAAGCGTGCATGACTCAGGAGCCCACTCTTTTTGTTTTCTTTTTGAATTTTAAAAAACCTTTATTACTTTGTGAACAGTAAACAAAGGACACATTTCCATTCCTATGACAATTGCAATTACAGTAGTATTCAGTGATCATACATTATAATTTCAAACAGTACAGTAGGCAAGTAGTATCCCATTACATTTCGTTATCGTAACTCACCACCCAACAGGCCATAAATACATTACAGGCTGCATGCCCAGCTTCGGAAATGCCCATTTGAAAATTGTAGGCCGCATTTCTCAGTGCCCATGCATGTAATATCCTATAGCCTCCGTCCCCCTTCAGGAGCCGCACCTATATCACCAAACGTCCAGACTGGTCACCCTAGTTTCTGGATGCTCACCCTCAGTGGATTTATTGCCCCCTTCCTTAGTTGCTCTGTATGCTCTGTACAGCGCCCAGAAATTATTAGGCCTATTGCGGGGAGGGAGAAGGTCACAATAGTCTTCCGTTTGAATGCTGCAATATAGCATATCGTTCGCCCATTGAGCAGGAAGCGGTCCCTTCGACCAACAAATCACCACTCTGCGCTTGGCCAGCGACAGGCCCATGTCGACTAATCTGCACACCCCTTTAGGCATTGATTTAGAGTAGCCCAGCAAAAGCTAGTGCCGGTTCCGGCGCAAGTTTCTGCCCAATCATCGCTGCCAACTCAAAGAAAACCTGTTCCCAAAATCCAGCTATCCCCGGGCAGAACCATGCAAGATGCATAAAGTCAGCTATATGTTCACTGTATCGCTCGCACCCTGTTTCTTCCCTTAGGCCATATCTGCACAACCTTTCTGGAGTGTAGTATACCCTGTTGAGATATTTGAAGTGGGACTCTTTTTTAGTTTTACATTTTGCTGTGGGTCCTCAACAAATTCACAGCAACATTAGAAAAAATATTTTACCACTGGGTGCGGTCCTTCTGGGACCCTCCCACCAGCTTTGGGGGCAGGGTATTCCTATCCTGCCTCCTTGTAACTTTTCATAATTTTTTCCAGAAACACCACAATATAAAAAGCAGAGTGCCTATTGACTTTATCAGGGGGCAAGCACAGCAACATATATAAAGAAAAACTATTGGTCAGGGAGAGGTCTGGCTCAGTGGCCAGAGCAGCTGACTCCGAAGCACGTGGTTCCCGGTTCGATCCCCGGCACAGATGCCAGCTCAGACCAGCACCATGTGACTTTAGGCAATAGCTCACTTAATCTCCCCGACGGCCCCCAGCACCTTGAGATCCTTAAGGGTGATTAGTGTGAGCTTTACAAATGCTGGGTATTTGTATGGTAGAATAACTGAATAATATATCCTAGGTGCAGACATTATTCTGAAAGTGAATTGTTTTCATATTGGAACTTAACAGGAAAGGGTGCACACTTTGCAAAATGTTTCTAAAAAATGATGTTTGAGTATAAAAAAAGAATAATACATTATGGCAATATCTGTGTTCTTCTGACTCTCATATTGAGACATTTTCCAAGAAAGTTCATTAATTTTGCAATAGCATACTTTTTTTAACCTTTGTATGTGTTTTTAGATTAAAGTTGTAATTATAATTCAATCAATCAATCAATCAATCAAAGCTTTATTTCGATAAAACTTATATCATAAAAGCATCAACATACATAAAAGATGCAGTTTGTCGTATAAGAAGAAAGTAGATAAAAATTAATAAATACATTTGATATATGATATAATATTTACAATCAGATAAAAAAGAATTACATTTGAATATTCAACCCAATGCTTATGATTGAAGGAAGCAGTCTAAAAAAGGTGAGGTATAAAAAGCTAGAAAGTCATGTCAGAACGGAAAGACTTGAGCCTAATTATCCATGACCATCCAAGAAATTTGGCCACACCACAAACCAGCACAGCCCTGGTGTTTGATTGTAAAATTCTAAGGGCTACACGGTGGTTCGATGTACCCAGCTGTCTACAGACAGGACTTAGCCACCTGTCTCTTGGGTTTTTATAGGCTGGGCATTCGAACATAAGGTGTGCAATGCTTTCAACCTTCCGGCTGCAATTCGGGCAAAATGCTGGTGTTTGGAAGGGAGGCTTCCATTTGTTAGTGTACTCTCGGGTTGGTAGTGTGCCCAGTCTAAATTGTATGTAAAGCGTTCTGTCTCTTGGTTTCTGAATTATAATTCAGAAAGAGAGTAACCAGTTTTTTAAAATACTGTATAGTATTACGTTTCATTATTTAAATCTATTTAAGTGTGTGATTACTCACTAGAGTTCTATATCTTGTTTTAATTACTGCTTAGAGTTCTTATTCATGTGTTCAGGTAATATTTAATATTAATCTGTAATAAAAGAACTATTAAAATAAAGTTGTAATATTTATTTTGCGAGATCGTGCATTTGAAATTAGGTTAATAACAGTGGTGTCTTGTAATTCTGAACACATTTAGATATTAGAGATGTTGATTAGCTTGGTAAAAAAGCAAATATGAATTGTTCCATAATATATAAAGCAATAAAACATTTAGAGCTCGCAAGACACTCGCAGGAGTCTCGGAAGAGGTCCAGGAGAGTAACCACACCTTCCAGAAGGATTGTGATTAATTCAATGGATGTCTTTTTTTAGAACAAGAAAATTCCACTCTTTTTGCTACATTTCTATATTGGATTTTGGTGAGAGTAGACATACTTGGCTTGCTCTCTTATCCTGCTCCCCCTTGGAGCAGAAAGATGTCTTCATATGATTCAGGTGAACAGCCAGGGGCTTCTGCACCACCTCAGACACCACAGCCACCCAAGGAATCCTTGGTGTGGCAATTCTTTGACATGAGGGCAGGTGCCAAGAAGGTAGCGATGTGGAGACACCTGAGGGCTATGCTTATGCAAAGGCTTGCACAGGCAGAGTATGCTTGTGCTGCAGAGGTAGACAACTCTACTGGGGCTTCAATATCTTTAGCACCAGGAGATACTGTGCCTCCACAGGCTCTAACTGCACAGATGAACAATAACCCTACTATTTTAATAAAATGCTATTTTGCTCCTTCTGCAAGCAGATAATTATTTCATTTGAGACAAGCAGATCTGCTCAGGAAAGGCTTGGCCAAGTGCCCCCTAGGCAGTAGTTTTTTGATAATTGTTTTGTGAGTTTTTATCCTTTATGTTTTTAAGGAGATGCTGTAAATGGTTGTTTAACACCGATATTTTTTATGTTTTAGTCCTACCCTTTAAAAAAAATTAAAATACCCAAAACATTTTAAACAATTTTGAAAACACCATTATTTTTATAGTTCTTCAAAACTGTTCACAAAAACAGCTCATTTTAGAACTTCACTATAGTTTCATGATCTATGTTGTTTGTACTATATTTTCCTTGTTTCCCTTTTCCAAAGCTCTTGCAAGACTCTTGCAAGCACCAGAGTCGAAGGGTGCAGTGATACCTGGTTTGCATAATTTTTATAATGGACTTTGCATTTACACTGAATATATCCTGATGTAGTATGTATAATTTATATACACCAGAACAGTAACAGTGTGTTTCTTTAAAACAAAAAAACCGCAATCCACTATATAATTGTGGAGAAAATAAGATCCCTTAGATTTATGGAAAAATAATCACTTGTTTTATCTGAATGAGATGAACATTGGCACATAGCTCACATCCATACTCATTTATTTACTTTAAGTCTGTTTATTATTATTGAAAACTAGTGTGCATATGAAATCCCCTGCTGTAAGAGTAATGGCACCTCCAGTAAAAGTGGTCTTCCAAAGAGAATTGTCTGTGCAGATCAATGAATAGGCCTGTAGTCCATGACTGGCTGTGGTGGTCTTCTGTAGGAATTAGAAATTACACAGATTACACTTGGCCTCGATGCACTAACATTTTGCAATTCACAAACCAGTCACAAATTGGTTCCGATGGTAAAAATACCTATAGGAAATGTTCTAAACTCTCATAATGATGACATCCGAAAAAATGCATAGCGAACTGAACAAATAGATAATTGGTTATTTTACGTCCATGCCTAATAGTAATTACCAAATAGTGACTTGCAAATGCCATGTTTTATTGAATTGCAAATTGCAAAGGGTTGAAAAATCTTCATTGTGCACCCACAATTTACCAGCAAATGGAATAAGTTGTATTCAGGTGCAAACTATAGAAAATGGGTGGCAGCTTTACATTCAACAGAGAGGGAAATGAGAATTTTGAGAGCACAAGAGAGGGAAATGTGGAAACGCAAGAGAATATTTAGAAACAAGGTGACACTTTTGAACAAATTGAGGAGCTGTATGGCAAGTACAGGCTTAGCAGGTGGGCTACACTTAAGCTCATAGAGCAATTGGACCGTGTGCTAAGGAGACAAACACGCAGAAGCCAGGCAAAGCAACACATGCATAGGTACTGTGCTCACCGCACTTCCTGACTTCAGGTAGTAATCAAGCCATTGTTGCTGCAAAAAGTGGTGTGTATTAGAGTGCCTTGTCCCTTGTATTTCAAAAGTTTCTGGATGTCTTGTTGAGTATTACAAACACCCACAAGAGTTGCAGAGCACCACAGTGAATGTTTACAGAACTGCCCAGTTCCCTGCTGCGATAGGTTGTGGAGACGACGTGACACATATTCAGACTAAGGGTGGGCGGAATTTGCGAAATTGACTTTTGCAAATTATTGCGAAATTGCACAAAATCTCCGCGAGCATGCGAAACTTTTGCGAAGATGCGGAGATTGCTTTTCCCGCCTGTTAGCGATGTGTTTTTGCGTGCTCGCGGGGAAATATATCTCCAACTTGCCCATGCGGTCGCTAATTGGCATGGCCATCTTGCTCGCGATGCTTATTTCCTGTGCACGATCGCAATGACGTGTTCGCGATCGCAAACTCTCGCGGGATAGCACGACCGGCTACCAACAATCCAACATCTTGTGGCGCGCACGAACGGATAGGAAAACTCGTCGGCGAACGCAGGGACCCGGTAAGTCTTGATCGCGTGCGCGAGAATGCATTTTTAAAGCGCGAACAAGAAAAATACTTCCGTTTTGCGGCAGGTTGCGAAAGTTTTGACATTTTCGCGCTCTCCGCGGAACGCGAAAATGTCAAAATATTGCAAATTCTGCGAACAGAACGAAATTTACCGCCCAGGCCTAATTTAGAACTACCCCTTCCTGCAAGATAATATCTGTAAATGAATAACAAAAATAGACACAGCCTAAATATACAGGTGGCTTATATTGCAAGTTGTCTCATAATAGTTATTGTGACACATTATCCAGGTAATAGTCACAATGCTTTTATGATCAGACACTGTGAACTGAACCACTGTCTTGTACGAGAACAGATTGTTCATGGACATTCATTGGGTAAGTCACATTGGCATGTTTAAAATATAAAGCTGGCATGGCATTATGAAGAAATTGAAGACATTCTCGCAGTGCTGTAGGGGAAGTGTCTATGCGTTTTGTCCCTCACTCCTCACAGTTTACCTAAATATCAAATGAACAAGTGAAAGGAGAGACAATAGTGCACACAGACAAACACACTCAGTTGCAGAGCATATGTTTGGTATTTTCAAAAATAGATTCAAATATCCCCACGGAAGTGATGTGGTACTGAATTGCAGTCCAGAGTACTCATGCAAAGCATGTTGTGCTATGTTGCATAACATTGCAACAAGAAAAGGTATGCCCTAAGTACATGTTGATGAAGACCCAGATGATGAGCAGTCCCACCCTTCCCCAAACAAGGCAGGATGCAGTAAGTGCAGCAGAGGGAAGGGCACATGATGCGAACAATATAGCAAACCAATGGCAATGTTAATGACTTTTAAGAGCTCTTTGGTCAACCAAATATATTTCTGTTTACTTACAGGTGTAAATGTATTTTAAAAATAAACAACGACACGTCTTGGCATGCGCTTCATAATAAATGAAACTGAGAGAACCTTTTAGCACATTTACAAAACCAGATTTTTGTTAACAAAGTAAAAAAAGGAAAAATGCAACTTAATGCTGTCTCCTCCTAGCCACGCTTGCCCTTCTTGTAAGTCTTAATGCCTAAACTTCATCAGCATTATCACTCCAGGTCCTGATGTTGCGTACACTCTGTACCTCCTGAACAGAAAGACTGCTGAGGCTTGGAGCCTCTTTACTTTCTGGGGGTGCAGCTTGCTCTGCTGTAACAATATGTGATGTCTGCAACTCCTCAACTGCTGAGGTAACTTGACCTAACCCACACTCAATATCTCAACCATAATGTCACATCTCACCCTGCAAATTAACAATCTGTCATGAAAGGACAGCAGTGGCATCAGTCAGCTGGTCACTGACCCTCAGAAAATATCCATTCTTGAAAGCAGTTACCATTGAATGGGCCTTTGTGAATGTGACTCCTCCTTCAGTGTTGTATGCAAGACTGTCAATGCCTCCAGATTATTGGAACTGATAGCCCTTAACTGCAAGTTGCATGCGCGTCTGTCAGTAGAACGTTTTTAAACATTGCCCGTTTTAGATACTATATTTGATAGGAATTCATTCACTTGATAGTTTATTAAAAGTAATTCAGCCCTACTTTAGGCAAACCTTCAATTCATATTTTGCTTAATCTTTGCCTTACTTGGTTAAAACTACTAATTCCACACTGTATTTCTTCTGTCAAGGCTAATGCAGGTATGGGCTTCCTGATGTTTATACATGAACTTTTACTAGTATTATAAATGCACTTTTACATAAAATATCAGTTCAGTAGACAATTATTCATTGGAAGCGCATGTTTGGGGGGGGGGGGGGTTCTACTGCTGGTGGTGGACCAGAAGTGTCTATAGTGCCCAATGCTGTGAGAGCCTCAGAATGAAGTGTGAATGAATTCAATTAATTCCACCAAAGAAGGTGCTTGTTCCTTCGAATTTCCTCCTCTAGTCCCATTTACCTCTTTCCTTCGCCTTGCTAGCTTCTCCTTTGGTCAGGACTGCAAGTCATACTACTGTTTCCATATTTTATTGGTGGGATGGTGGGTAACTCCAATTGCGTTTATTCAATCTTGAATGCTGAGCCACATTTCCTTTTGAGTTTTAGCCACTGTCAATGATGACTTTTCAAATAATTCATCATTAAGAGCAACACAATCCTCTAGTAGGATCTGGAGCTCCTTTTCACTAAACTTCTGCCTCTTCCTTCCTCTCTCCCTCTTAAGGTCCTGGCTAGCCATGATGGATTAGGATTCCTTTGGTTTATGTTGCAGCTGTACTCTTCTCCTGGGGTCTCTCCTGGGTTAAATGAGAATGTGGTGGTGACCTTCCTGGTTGTGAAGTTATAAGCCACTGCCAAAGAGACATTTATAATTTGTGATTCCCTCCGATCCATATTTAGGGCTACATGTATGATGCATTTTAACAGTCGCAAACATCCCGATTCACAGAATTTGCAATCTGTAAAATGCTTTTTGGTATAACATGTTACCTAATCGCAATTTGGAATTGCGGATACATACCAATTCAGTATTAGGAAGGAGTGTGTTTAGGGCATCCCTTCCTCATGCCAACTCGCAGCGGCATGAAGGAATGACTGAAATGCGTAGGTGGTAGCCCATTCACAAATGGGAAGGGGACCCCTTCCCCTTTGTGAATGTGCGTACAAATATTTTGTAAGAGCTGGCAGTGCCTGCTCTTAAAAAATTAACAGAAAACTTTACATTTTTCTTTTGTTAAATGCAACCTGTTTTACTTTAAGGAAAACTAGCTACATTAAAAAAGAATGATTGCTTTTTTTGAAAGCAATCATAGACATGGTGGACTGCTGACTCCAGTAGGCCACCATCCCTGTGATTTTTGTGAATCCTAATGGGTCGTAAATTGTGACATTCCTCATTAATATTAATGAGGTGGGTCGATTTGGGACCCATTTGGAAATGCTAAATGAAATTCATGGAGTTTCATATATTCAAATAGCGATTCGCACAGAATTACAATCAGGTAATCGCTATTTGAAAATTATGATACATGTGGCCCTTAGTGATTCGGTAATTTGTAAATGTGAATACTACTGTTTGGTTATGGCTTTATATGGTATGTAGAGTTTTTGCGATTCGCAATTAGGCATTTTTGCCTATTCTGAATTGCCAAATTTTTGCTTTCTGTATAAGGCATTTTGTTTTCTTTAGATTCTGTACTTTCTCTATTGCTACCTTCACTAAGAAGTGACAATGTCCTCCAAATGCACTGAGAGATGGTCTTAACTGGTTTTGTAATGTCTTGTTGGTTGAGTTCTTGGCATTTTATGAAATTTGATGCAATAACTGACGCACTGCAGACAGTACCTGTTTCTTCCCAATTTGTGGAAAAAAACTCCCCTCAACACGAGTGTGTGATTGAAGGGAATATGCGTTGATTCATTGGTAGAGGCAACTCTCACTTGAGGGTCTCTGAATCTGAATCAGGAATTGCCAATGTATATTGCTGGGGCTGCTTGTATTGCTGCTGTTGCTCGTGAAAATAGGTCTGTTGTGTTTGTGTGGGTTGTTTTGGTGTGGAAGGCAACCTATGGGTGCTGCTACTGTGAAAGAGTGGGCTTTTTTGTTGGAAAGCACCTATATTTTTTTTTCTCATATCTTGTTCACTTTAGAACCATACAAATGTTGTCTATCAAAAGGCAGATGCCTGTATATCTGTGGCTGGATGTCTAGCACACATATCCATTTACATCTTTTAATGACCATAGAAGTGTTGTTTTGTCAAGCTGCAATGTCAGCTGCATCTAAAGCACATCTGATGCCACCATTAATGATCACATTGCCTTTTCTGAAAGATGTCTTGGTCCTTTTTGTGATGTTCATACAGGAGCTATTGGAGGAGGTCTTCAATCGTGCCCCTCTGTTTCTTGTCCTAGAAATGTAGGAGTGCTTGTGGATTGGAAATGCACCCGCAGCGACATTTTTCCTACTACATCCAGTCCCGTTCCCTTCTTAGCCTTTCGTGGACCACTGCTTGTGCATTGCACAAGACCATATTCCCTGCTGTCCGGATGACAAGGAAATCTAGTTGCAAATTACCTCGAATGTTACGCCAGTCCTGCAAGGGTGGCTTCAACTTCCTTTCCACCATAGGGGTGGCCACCTTGGTCTCAGCATGTTCATTGAATATTTCTGGGAAGCTCTTCAGACCCCTTTTGAGCATGGTTGCATACTCATTTGTATTCTCTGTTAGCAACAAAGTTTCAAGCATGAGACCTTCCTCCTCTAACTCTGTTTGCATCACTACCCCATGATGGTGCATGGCCATTTGAATCACGTGGTATTAGGATGTTTCGCTGTAGGGGATGCTTTGACTGGGTCAGTGTGAAGCTGGTAGTGAATGTTTGTTGTACGGATGTCCTCATTTTTCTTAGCCCATTCTACATCTAAATGTGGATCCCTACATTGTGATGGTGGAAAGGAGAGGGCTATTATTGTGTTTGGCTGTCTTTTTTCCAGGGAAAGTGTATGCCCTGAGCCCAGGTGCAATTGCCTATTCAAAAGAAAGATTCCTATGCATAGGTGTAGGTTATCATCCACCACACTTTGTTGTGACATTGCTATAGTGTGCCACCCTATCCTCGGAATAATATGATTCCTCATTTGTGTAATGCCTGGTTCTCAAGTTCTTTCCGTGTTAAGGTTCATATTGGGTTCTCTAGCATTTTCATGGTGGAGATTCCTTGACATATAGGTCAGCACTCTTAACACCTCGAGGTTGATCCTCTTTTTAAGGCCAATACTCTAGGTGGGAGTCATCGTCTGTTTGAGGCCATTCTGTGTCCAGGAACAGAAAACTCCTACTGAAGTCGACCTTCTCAAAGTTGCTTCTTTTTGCAGGCTCGATTCTTTGTCCTGGGCTTACAGAGGTCTGAAAAATAATAATACCTGGAGTGAAAGCCATCAAAATATTGTGGGGATGAGCGCCTCTCCTGTAAATCGAGGTCAATTCTGTTGAAAGGCTTCATATGCCCAGTGCTTAATTTGAGCTGGTAGCTTCAGGTGCTCAGCACCGGCACTTAATTGTCAACACCGGCGCTTGTGGCAGTGTCCTACATGGTGGGGTTGTCTGAGATGACCACAAAACAGTCAATCATTTATTCAGTATACATAACTAGGTGTGCAAGTCCTTCCACTGCAAAACGATGGTTTGAGCTCAAAACATCATTTTGCAGTGGAAGGACTTGCACGCCTAGAACTGACTATCTTCAGAATTCCTTTCGGTCTAGGTCCACTCTCTCCCCGCAGCTCAACTGTGCAGTCTCTTGCCTCTGGCCTCCAGACCCCGACCTCCTCCTTGGGAGGTTTGAGGATGCTGTCCGCATCTGCGCCTGCCGCCCGCTACATCTGGGTCTGCCTGCAACTTCTGTAAACCTGTCAGCCGTTCTCTACATTAATCTTCAATAATTCCTGTTGTGCCACTGGTATCGTTTTGTGCTGATATTGTGCCCATTATTGTGCCCGTCTTGTTCTAAACCCTACACTGTTTATTTTATTTTTATTTTCCTCTGCCTTTCACCGCTGCTGCCCCTGCGGCCCCTCCCCCCGGAAACCCCCGCTCCCGCCTCCCAGCCTCTCCTCCCTCCCACCTCCCCTACTTAATGGTGGACACTGCGCGGTCATGCCAAAGGCAAGCCCGACTGCGCCCATCCGCGACCCGACCGCGGCCAGTGCCAGGAACTCTGACCCTACTACCTTCCATCGCTACGATTCCACCGCTCTCCACGCACTCAATCCTGGACCCCACAAAGACTGCCAACAGTCCTTATTGAACAACCCCCCCACGGCCAGTTCTCCTGCCTCCACTGCCGCCGAACCTTCACCACCACCCCAGCCCACAACACCACCGACACCAACACCGACGACACCCTCAGATGCATCCTCCTCAACGTGTGCTCCGTACACAAACACGCCACGGAACTCTGGAATCTTCTTGACTCTCTCTCGCCCGACATCGCCTTCTTCACGGAGACCTGGGCCAATGCCACCTCTGCCCCCGACATCAACACCGCCATCCTTGACGGATACAAGATCCAGATTAAGGACCACCCCAACCGCCAGGGAGGGGGCCTCGCCATTGCCCACAAGAGCAACCTCCACCTCACCACTTCCAGCAAAACTTTCCCTTCTGCCGAACACCTGCACATCCAGATCCAGACTAGCCCTAACACCACACTCCACGGAACCCTCATCAACAGACCCCCCGGCCCCCGGACACCTTTCGCCACCACCATCACCGACTTCATCGCACCCAACGCTATCGTATCAATGAACTACATACTCATTGGAGACCTTAACTTCCACCTAGACAACCCCAGCGACCCCAACTCCATCATCCTCTGTCACAACCTTGCCAACATCGGACTCAACCAACTCGTCACCACACCGGCACACAGAGCAGGACACACCCTTGACCCCATCTTCGCTGCAGGGAACAGCATCCACTTCAGCCACACAATGCAACCGCCATGGACTGACCACCACTGCGTCCACTTCACAGTCAACAAAGCCAAGTCACCAAAACCAGCCACCCGCCCACCACAAAGGAACTAGGGCAAAGTTACAGATGAGCAACTGACCTTCACCCTCACCCGACAATGCCACAGCTGGGCATCCGACGCAAGCGTCGCAGCCAGAGGATTCCACACCTGGATCTCCAAATGTGTAGACAAGCTCGCCCGCTACAAAACCCCGGCAAACAGCGCCCCAGGAAAGCAGCCTGGTTCACCACCGATCCCCAAGAAGCCAGGCACACCTACAGATGCCTGGAGAAAAACTGGAGGAATACCAAGACTACTGATAACTACTCCACCTACAGGGACACCATGACGGACTACCACAACCAAATCATAACAACCAAAAGGAACTTCATTCACAACAAAATTCTTACCAACTCCACCAACTCCAAGGAACTCTTCAGTGTCATTCAGGAATTCACCAAACCACGCACTGAAGCCACAGACCCGTAACCCGGTCCTAAGACCTCTGCAACAAGCTTGGAGCCTACTTCCACCTCAAAATCAGAACACTTTACGACAACTTCGCCAACCACCCACAAGATGCCACAACCGGCCCCACGCCCCCCCAGAGACACCAGCCAGCCCACCATCTCCAACTGGACACCAATCACCACCGAGGACACCGCCACGACCATTAAAGGCATCCACTCGGGAGCCCCCACCAACCCCTGCCCCCCGCACATCTACCACAGAGCCACAGACACCATCGCACCCGAACTGCAATGCACCATCAACACCACCTTCACAACAGGCACCTTCCCAGATGACTGGAAGCGCGCAGAAGTCAGGCCCCTGCTCAAGAAGCCCACGGCCGACCCCACCGACCTCAAGAATTACCGGCCCACCTCACTCATCCCCTTCGCAGCCACAGTGGCAGAGAAAGCAGTCAACAGGGAACTGACACAATTCATCAGAGAGAACGCCATCCTCGACCCATCCCAATCCGGATTCTGAAGCAACCACAGCACCGAGACCGCCCTTCTTGCCACCATAGACGACATCCGCACCCTCCTGGACCAAGGCCACTCAGCTGCCCTCATCCTCCTCGACCTGTCTGCAGCCTTTGACACTGTTCTCACCGCACACTAGTCGCCAGACTGCAGGACGCCAGCATACATGGAACTGCCCTGGACTGGATCCGATTGTTCCTCTCTGGAAGAACCCAAAGAATCAGACTACTGCTCTTCCTTTCCGTCCCCACGGAAATCACCTGCAGAGTCCCGCAGGGGTCATCCCTGAGTCCAACCCTCTTCAACATCTACATGGCCCCCCTCGCAGCCATCGTCAAACAACACGGCCTCAACAGCGTATCCTATGCCGACGACACCCAGCTCATCCTCTTCCTCACCGGAGACCCATCCACCGCAAAACTCAACTTCCAGAGAGGAATGCAAGACGTTGCAGTTTGGATGACCAACAGCTGCCTAAAACTCAACGACAAGAAAACAGAAGTCCTCGTCCTTGGAACCACCCCCTCAGCTTGGGACAACACCTGGTGGTCCACCGCCCTCGGAAGCCAACCCACCCACTCAGACCACGCCAAGAACCTCAGCATCGTACTCGATTCATCACTCGCCATGAACTGACAGGTCAAAGCCGTCACCTCCAGCTGCTTGAACACCCTCTGCATCCTTCGCAAGACCTTCAAATGGATCCCCCCTGATTAAAGGAAGATGGTCACCCACGCACTCATCACCAGCAGACTAGACTACAGAAACGCTCTCTACGCCGGCATCAAGTCCCTACTCCGCAACCTCCAGATAATACAGAACTCAGCGGCCAGACTCCTCCTCGCCATCCCCCGGCATGAACACATCAGCCTACACCTGCGGAGACTCCACTGGCTCACCGTAGAAAAGAGAGTCACCTTCAAAATCCTCACCCACGCCTACAAATGTCTACACAACAGCAGACCCAAATACCTCAACAACAGTATAAATTTCCACATACCCAAAAGAAACCTTACATCTGCCAACCTCGCACTGGCAGAAACCCCGCGCATCAACAGAACCAGAGCAGGCAGAAAATCGTTCTCTCACATCGCAACCAAGACTTGGAACGAGCTACCAGCAGACATCAGACGCGCCCCCCTCACTGAACACCTTCAGGAAGACCGTCAAGACCTGGCTCTTCAACTGAATGGAGCTGTGCACCCCTTCAGCGCCTTAAGACTCTCACGGGTGAGTAGCGTGCTTTCAATTCCCTGATTGATTAATTGAAGGGGGGGCCATGGACGGTAGGGCCGCTGGGCAATTACCCTCTCTGCCCATGCCTTAAAATGTCTCTGCAACTGGGCCTGTGATCACTGCTTTGAAGCAGGTGTGCTACCCTGGAAGGATAATTTCTCCAAAAGGAATCAACAACAAGGACGAAGTAGTCGAGAACTTCTCAAGGGCAGAAAGCAGCTCTGAAAAAAGTGGCGACTTTAGAATTACTTAATGGACAAAAATCATCAACTGAAAGGTCGTATAATTACAATGTTCCCTTAATGCACAGTCCTTGTGAATCTCAGCATGAGAGCACAGATACTAAAAGCAAATGTTAATCTCGCCCCACCTCCAGTTCCTCGTTGGGGACACAGTGGAGCTCGGTCACATGGCGTGTTGAGGCTGATGTCATTTCGGCCACTGAAGTTTTCCTCGACACAAAGCCTAAATCATAAAGGCATCTGTGCAGCGAGCAATGCAATCACAGCGGCTCCAAGGCCTAGAATGCAAAAGCAATCATTGTCCAGACTTGCAGGAGTTATCTAAAATAAACTGAGAATTTTACATAACAGTGACTTTCTAATTGAATTAATGACTTCACAGGAAGGCTGAATATTTTGGTCCGCCCCAGACAGCAGAGCAGCGAGTACAAAGAGTACAAACTAATTTAGTATTTCTCTGTTCCCAAACGGATTTGATGCCTCGGTGTTGCTAGACTCGGCAAACGAGCAGCCCCATAATCAGCAGAGCGTTACACAAAACTATGCAGGAACAAAGGACTCAACAAAGAGGAGAGTGTCCGTACTCAGAAAAAGGGATAAAAGGCATTTCAAGTATTTTTGCTTGCACAAAGCACAGAACACAAGGTTTTTTTGTACGGCTTATTATGTGTGTGTCCTATATCATGCCCTATTTTATCACCCGTTACAGCATTTCATTTGTTCGCCCAGGATGAAAACTTTTTAGTGGGACGCATTATGCGAGTGTCCGATTTATCATCCTCTATTGAATTTCACTTGACCTTTCTATTTTTTTTAAACTAAAGTTCTTTGAGGCTCCGCATAGGCCAACTTCAGCCGATGTGTGTGGGGACTGGCTATTCCCGCATGTTTTAGTAGCCCATATTCCCGTCATTATGCCCTTCACTTGCTGCTTGCCTTAAGGTATAAACTAAAATCTATGCAATCTATACATCTAGAACAGGGCTCTCCAAAGTCTGTTCCTGGAGAGCCGGATCCATGCCAGATTTTTAGCATATCCCCGGTTAGAGAAATTAGTTATCTTAAAAATCTGGCATGGATCCAGCCCTCCAGAACAGACTTTGGAGAACCCTGGTCTGGAAGGTGTCCAATTCCATCACTTAAAACGCAGCCATCCGAAAAGCAATACACATCACATTTATCGTGCAGGAAGGCTACTTAAATGTTCCCACCCTGCAAATTTGTGTTTTGCTGTCAATGCATGACTGGGGGTGAGTGTTTGATTTGCTCAAACGCTCCGTCCATCATCCCCTTTGGTATCGCTTTGTTCGCCCTAAGTTGGCAGGGTATGCCCAGACGTGGGTCCCTTGCTCACTTTGCCACTGGATTCAAGATAGCCTGGCTGATGAGGGTTATGAACCCGAAACCGGTCCCAGGATGCTTGTTTCCGGTCCAGGGAAGACATGGCTTGGAAGTTCGGGCTGGACTTTTCCCATGAGGCACAGGGTCAGACTGATTTGCATATGACCATGTCTGAACTGGCGTGGTGGAGTGAGCTAAAGAATTATGATGGATCAGTTGACTGGGGGTGAGTGTTTGATTTGCTCAAATGCTCCGTGCATCATCCCCTTTGGTATCGCTGTCAATGCATAGCAGCAATTTTTTCTATCTGTTTTTGTTATTTTTCTTGACCAAGTATACATTTCTGTTACTATAAATGCCCAGGTCTCATTCCGAGCTTAGCATGGGTATGGTTTATATCCATAGAACAAAGTGGGACGTTCAAGGGTCCCACATTTTGGAGTATATGTGAGGACAGCCTCTCGGTGACAGTGATAAATCGGGTGACAGAGCGTGTAATACATTCCCTGGACCAGCACTTTTGGGGACTCTATGCTGCCTCCAATCACAGTGCAGGAAGAGGGTGTGTGTATGCCAGTGTAACATAAGGACTCATTTATGAGGAATTGTTGTAGGTCAGTGCCACAAGTCTTCTTGCTGTGCTGCCTATGGCAATGTGAAAGGGGAGGAGTGCAGCTCATTTATGAATTATGATGCATTCCTGTCCTTTCCCCCCGGTCTGGCACACAATTTGCTGTCTAGTGCCAACGTAGGCACTATTGCACCATACATCCGTTGCGGGCAAGACTGTTTTTGTGCAGGAAGGGGAACCTTCCTGCACAAAAACAATTCCTAGTGGCATTTTCCTCTTTCTATACGTGCGAGAGAATGCAGCACACACAGAAAGAGGAAATAACGAGGAAAAATCCAAACATTTCTCCTCATTACACCATATCTGGGGGGCGTAAGATTTTGGCCCTTCCCGAGCTTTGCATGATTAAGTAAATTTGGGGCAGCATCAAAATCCATGGGTGCTACGTGCTCCTTTCACAGGGTACAAAACAGGTCAGCGCACATAAGTGCTGTTGCTTTTCACAAACACATAAGAACAATGTCAATTGGCCAAGAAGCTGGGAACAGTTCTAAGAAGAAAATAAACAAACAATGTAAAATCTGCAACTACAAAGATAGCAGAATACACAGTGGACAAAAAGATACATTCACTTTACAGTAAAGGGCATCCCAGATAAATTGTATGTTTGTGTGTACTTCATTTTTGCCACATAATTGTCCACTATCAGATTAGATGCTAGGCCAATTCAAGCTAGGATTGGGACAATTTAGGGGGCTTCTTTGAGATTGTAGGATCATCTGTCAAAAAAGGCAAATGCCCCACCCACTCAACCTGGGGTTCTACCACTCCATTTAAAAGTGGGGGAATTGCATGCTGCATTCGGAGCAACACTTGGCAGAAACCCTAGACATGGTGAGCTTTCCACCACAGGGCCACCTGTCACAATGACAGTCTCCCTACCTTAGTTGGAGCAGGGAAATTGTCTCCGGATTCCCTGTCCAGGGCCACCATGCGAAGTGTCGCTCCATGCTCATGGGATTCATTGCTTTTTTGATTTTCTAAAACAAACTCATGCTTTGGGAGTTTGTTTTAGAAAAACAAAAAAGATTGCAGTGTCCGTCAAAAAACATAGCACCTAATCAGCCCACCATCCCATTGGATGCATTGTTGTCAGTGAGATCCTTGCCAGATGGGTATCTCAAATAATGGCAGGTGATCCTCTGGCAGTGGAGGCCTCCCTTTACTTGGCAGACTACTGGGCCAATTGCCATGGTCTAAAAGACCAGCTAAGTATAGTTTGGGGCTATTTGCAGACTTGGAGTTGTTATGTTCTGTTGTGGAACGCAACTCGTGAGTAATCTTATTGGTCACTGAGACTAATTGGCTCTTATTTTGGCATTGACAGGGGGACACACACGGCCAGTATTGAGATTTGTACTGAGGTAGTGTTGGCCATCATCAGGTACCAGCACTGATTACCGTACCCAATGTGGACACCTGTGATAACGTGTACTTTACAAACATCATGTGACTGTCAAGCAAAAACATTTTTGCCTAGTAATCAATAAGGTTGATAGATTCTCAGGTTTTTGGATCAAGATTGGAAAGGAGTATTGCTTTTTACCTAAGGCATAATTCGAGATTTAGTATTTTTGTCGTATATGTCCATTTCATACGTCCATCTCTCAGAATTCAAAATAAGTGTTTTACCACGCTTAAAAGCTTTTTTTGCTCTCCCTACAAACAACTAGTTCTGCACCAGACAACATTGTATTTTATAGTTAAAATATACTTAGGTAAGGTTTTGTGTCAGCCCTATGCTCATGATTAGATGGAATTCTTGGGAGTCTCAGTCTACTGCTCCTTAATCAGGGATTGTCCTCCGAATTCTTTTGTTTGTTCCACATTTGGAGCATGTCTGCTTTTCCTTTGTTTCGAATTGATTGATTTGTACCTTTTAGTTGCTGATGTGAGGTACTATATATTTCTTCTCAAGTTTCTATTTCATTTCACTTTTAGTACTTGTTTTCCTAATTTTCTTCAATGTCCCTGCCTCTCCTGCCCCCTCTATCTTGCTGCGTCCTGATCATTCAGTAGGCCAATCATCTTTCCCTTCTTCCACTTTTCACTTTCTCTTATTGTTTTATTTATTTTTATGGGGACCTGTCAGCTTTACACTGCAAATGAGCAACACACTTTATCGAATGTCGTAGCATCCAGTGCAAAAATTACAAGATGCCTGCTCATTCATCAGCACGCATGTATGCACGAGAGGTCATCTTGGAATGCTTTTTGGTGTTCTTATTCTAAGATGTCCACCTGTGGTTAGCCATCTTGCAGTGATTTTATTTTTCTTATTCCAAAATGGCATCTTATTCATGTGCACACTTGGGTGGCCATCTTGAAATGGGTGTTGTCACTTCGAGAAAAGAGGCTTTCCGAGATGGTGGCCTGTGCACAAGAATTGTATGAGATGCCTACTGAAGCATTCATCCTGGATTTCGTATTTATGCTGAATAAACTGCTGCATCAAGAATTGTTTTGCCTGAGTCTGGGTGACCAGCAAGCAAGACAATGCCTCCTTCGATGTGTGAAATGACAAGGGGCTTGAATTGAGAACAAAAAAGCTGCATAATGGAACAAGGGCATCATTTTACACATTGATGTAAGATGGAGCCAAACTGTTCCCAGGTTTTTGATGACAGCATTCATGAAAGAAAAAGAGAGTCATTGAGAGAACACAGAGACTAGGTAAAGGATGAAAGACTTGGGAAAAGGCAGTGCATATTGTTCATAAACTCCTAGATGAGGGACTCTGTGTCTCCACTGCTTATGAGGACAAACTTTGTTGGGTTGGGCTTCATGTACAAAGCAGGCATCCAAGACTGAATGAGGTTGAGCAAGATTTGAGATTCAAGAAGAAGCCATTAACTGATGATACTTTTAAGCTGTAGTTGGGTGCCATCCACACATTGATGGATAGTAATGTCTTGAGGAGTATTCGAGTGGTACCACATGAAGACTAAACATTGTGGAAGCATGAACAAAGTTATATGTAACTCTACACAGAACATAGATAGGTAGAGATGTGAATAATCAACTGTACAAATTGATTTTATCAGTATATAATTCAGTGGCTCACCTCTTAACACTCGGCAAGTGTGGGGGAGTGATATTCCAAATCCACTTGCACTAAATCCATCTCACAAAGTAAAGTTTACAGGCCCTTGTAGAGTATCGACACTGCATGGTGAGAGGGTTAGTGTGTATAGAGAATACAATATGCAATTGCGCCTGATGATCAACTGCATGTCCCAGCAGACCATGAGCTCTCATGAGGTTTAGATATGGTGAAGGCGATCTTTGATATCTAGGTGTAACTGTGTTCATAGTTCATAGTGTTTTTGTTAGGCAATCTTGGTGAAAATGATGCTGCAGCCAGGACCTTAGGCGGATTTAGGGTTTCCTTTGCAGAATACAGTGATTACAGGAGTTTATTTGTGAAATATTTTAAACTTTGAACTACTATGCACATTTAACTTCACATTTCTTAACTGGTTCGGTGCCAAGGACGTAACACTTGCGTCTTCGGCTATGGTGCTGATGTGCCAAGGACATAACCATTACATCCTCGGCACACCACCGCAAAATCTCACTGCTGTAAACAGCAGCGGGGTTTCCTTTACATTTTTTTAGCCTCTGGAGGAGGGGAAAAGCTTCCCTAACCTCCAGAGGCATTTCTTTTTTTCCAATGTAAAGACAATCAGGCGCATGTCGCGCTGACGTCATTACATTGAAAGTGAAACTGAAAAGAGACGATCGACTCATTTCAGTTTCACTGCTTGGTGCTTTTGGGGCTGTCTCAGCCCCCAGAGCACCGAAACACACAGGAGAGGTATTGTTGGAAAGGGGAGAATCTCTAGTGGATCCCTGCTTGGGTATTGCTGCAGGAGGGTTAACCACAAGCAGGGACCCACCACTAGACACCAGGGAGGGGCAGAGGCCCCTTGGGTAAGAGCCTTTGCCCCCCCATATTATTTTGTGCATAGTTAGTCTTTCTGGTCCTCCCCCCAGATGGGAGCCACAGCCCCCGATATGCGTCCTGGGGGGGCAGAATGCACACTAGACACCAGGGATTATTTTATTTTCAAAACGTAGAGGTGGGGCTGCCCACAATGGGCAAGACCATGCCCGACCCCCAATAACAAAAAAAAGTCTTTCTGATGGGGGTTATTACCCCTGATCTGTCCCCCCGGGGGGGCAGAAAGCCTGCTAGGCACCAGGGATGTTTTTTAATATGAAGGAGTGGGGGCATCTCAAAAAGGGCATGTCAATGTCCCCACCATCCCAAACAAAAAAGAGACAGTCTTTCCGCCCACCCTGGGGGGGGGGGGGGGCAGATGGGGGATATTGCTCACGATCTGCCACTGGGGAGGCAGAAAGACCACAAGACACCAGGGTTTTATTTATTTTTTAAAATAGAGGGGTGGGAGCTGCCCATAAAGGGCAAGACCATGCCCTCACCCCTGAAATAAATAGCCACAGTCTTCCCCCCCCCCCCCCGGGAGATCAGATGGGACAATAGCCCACAATCTGCCCCCAGTGGGAAGAAAGCCCACTAGGACCCATGGATTTCTTAATGTATATTTAGGGGCGAAGGCTGCCCTGAATGGGCATTGTAATGCCCCCACACCACCAGGATATAGTCACAGTCTTTCTGTACCCGAGGGGGGTATAGGGGAAATAAACCACCAATCTGCCCCTCCCCGGGTGGACAGAAAGCCCACTAGGAAGCAGAGATTACTTTTGTATTTACATTTATTTGTGGGGGCTGCCCAGAATGGGCATTGAAATGCCCCCATCCCACCAAGAGATAGGCTCAGTCTTTCTGACCCCCTCGACAGATGGGGGCAATAGCTCCTGATCTGCACCCCAAGAGGGCAGAAAGCCCACTAGGCACTAGGGACTTTTTTGTTTGAATGTTAGGAGGGCACAGGCTGCCCTGAATGGGCATTGTAATGACCCCACCAGGAAATGGCAGTCTTTTTGCCCCGAGGGTGAGAATGGGGGAAATAGCCCCTGATCTGCCCCCCCCCCCGGGTGGGAAGAAAGCCCACTAGGAACCAGAAATTACTTTTGTATTTACATTTATGGGTGGGACAGCCCATATTTGCATTGTGAAGCCCCCATCCCACCAAGAGATAGGCACAGTCTTTCTAGGGTCGCTTGCCCTTTTTTGTGCACAAATTTTGGTAATTTCTGCCCCCCTTCAAGGTGGATCAGCGATATTTTTAGTCTCATCTGCCCCCAAGGGCACGGCAGAAAACCACTAGAAAATGTTTCTGTGTGTGTGTGTGTGTGAACTGGAGTTCTGCTGACTGTCTGTGTGTGCTGGCATTTGTCTGGTTGTGTGTGAACCTGCATTTTGCTGGTGGTATGTGTTGACTTGTGCTTAGCTGGCAGTGTGTGTGGACTAGCACTTGGCTGGCAGTGTGCGTGGACTGTCGCTTGGCTAGTGGTCTGCGTGGATGGCACATGGCTTGTAGTGTGAGTGGTTGGTGCTTGGCTGTCGTCGTGCGAGGATGGCGCTTGGTTGGTGGTGTGCGTGGATGGCATTTGGCTAGTGGTGTGCATGGACTGTCACTTGGCTGGTGGTGTGCTGATGGTGTGTGTGGATGGCGCTTGGCTGGTGGTGTGTGTAGATGGTGCTTGGCTGACGCTGTGCGTGGCTGTCACTTGGCTGGTGGTGTGCATGGATGGTACTTGGCTGGCAGTGTGTGAGGATGGTGCTTGACTGGCGGTGTGCATAGATGGCACTTGGCTGGCAGTCTTGGCTGGCAGTGTGCATGGACTGTCACTTGGCTCGTGGCTTGATGATGGCATGTGTGGATGGCGGTTGGCTGGCAGGATGTCTAGTTTTCAGTAATGTCTGGATTTGTTAGGTTTCCCTAGATGGCCGCCAAGCCCAGGACCAAAAACGCAGGTGCCCCTATCTATCACAAAACAACCTGTTTTTGCAAGGGGATCACCTGCGTGTTTTGTCCCGGACTTGGGGACCATCTTGGGAAACCTACCAAACCCACACATTTCTAAAAACTAGACATCCTGGAGAGTCTACAGAGGTGTGGTTTGCATGGATCCCCCCCCAAAGTCTTTTTACTAAGGGTGGGCGTAGTTCGCGAAGTAGCACTTCGCGAAGCTACGCAAAGTGAAGTTCGCACTACGCGAGCTACGCGTAGCACTTTGCGAACTGCGAAGTAACATGTTCGCACTGTGCAAGATGTTGTTTTCAATGATTGCACAGTGCGGACAAGCAACCGGCACTGTGCAATCATTGAAAATGGCATCTTGCACAGTGCGAGCTGTAGTTTTCTGCTGCTCGAGTAGATTTTTACTCGAGCTGCAGCTTTCTCAACGCGAACTGGTAGTTTCTCATCGCGAGCGGTCGCGAGCATACGCGACCCCTCGCAATGAGAAACCTGACCTTCTCGCGTTGGGAATCTCGCCGGGAGGTTTATTTTCCATGCTCGCGATCGCGAGCAAGGAAAAAGTCTCGCCAGGATGTCATTTTGCTTGCTCGCGGTCGCCAACTTGACGTTGAGGACCGCGAGCAAGCAAAAAATGACCGCAGCACTACGCAACACTACGCTACGCGTGTTCGCACTGTGCTACGTGCAGTTCGCGTAGCGCGAAGTAGCGCGAACTTCGCAAACTACGCGAGCGTAGCGTAGTGCTTCGCCCAGGCCTACTTTTTACACAGAATCCCCTGCAAACCTCTGATTAAGCTATAAAAATCATGTTTTCCTCACATTTCTGTGTGGGAAAGTTGTGGGATCACTGAGCCCACACAAATGTCCTCCCACCCAGCGTTTCCGCAGGTCTCTCGATAAAAATGGTACCAAACTTGTGTGGGTGGGCCAATGGCCATGACAGGGAATGGCCCAAAAAGTATTGTAGAGGCATCTCAAATGATCTCAAATGATCGATCACAAAACAACCTGGTTTTGCATGGGGGTCATCTGAGTTTTTGGTCCTGCCCATCTAGGAAAACCTACCAAACCCAGACAGTTCTGAAAACAATTCACCCCGGGGAGTCCATTTAGGTGTGGCTTGCATGGGTCCTCCAAGGTTTTCTTACCCAGAATCCCCTGCAAATCTCAAATTTTGCTAAAATAAAATCTAATTTTCCTCACATTTCTGTGTGGGAAAGTTGTGGGATCACCGGGTCGACACAAACTTCCTACCACCCAGCATTCCCCCAGGTCTCACAATAAAAATGGTACCTCACTTATGTGGGTGAACCAAGTGCCTGCTACAGAGAAGGGCCAAAACACATCATGAAACAACCTTGTTTTGCAAGGGGGGGCACCTGCGTTTTTGGTCCCTGGTTTGGCAGCTATCTTGGGAAATCTACCAAACCCAGACATTTCTGAAAACTAGAGGTGAAGTCCAAGGATTGTGGCTTGTGTGGGGTCCCCCACCATTTTCTTACCCGGAATCCCCTGCAAACCTCGAATTTAGCAAAAAAAATCTAATTTTTCGCACATTTCTGTGTGAGATCACCATGCCAGCACAGACTCCACTGCTTATGAGGACAAACTTTGTTGGGTTGGGTTTCATGTACAAAGCAGGCATCCAAGACTGAATGAGGTCGAGCAAGATTTGAGATTCAAGAAGAAGCCATTAACTGAGGATACTTTTAAGCTGTAGTTGGGTGCCATCCACACATTGATGGATAGTAATATCTTGAGGAGTATTCGAGTGGTACCACATGAAGACTAAACATTGTGGAAGCATGAACAAAGTTATATGTAACTCTACACAGAACATAGATAGGTAGAGATGTGAATAATCACTGTACAAATTGATTTTATCAGTATATAATTCAGTGGCTCACCTCTTAACACTCGGCAAGTGTGGGGGAGTGATATTCCAAATCCACTTGCACTAAATCCATCTCACAAAGTAAAGTTTACAGGCCCTTGTAGAGTATCGACACTGCATGGTGAGAGGGTTAGTGTGTATAGAGAATACAATATGCAATTGCGCCTGATGATCAACTGCATGTCCCAGCAGACCATGAGCTCTCATGAGGTTTAGATATGGTGAAGGCGATCTTTGATATCTAGGTGTAACTGTGTTCATAGTTCATAGTGTTTTTGTTAGGCAATCTTGGTGAAAATGATGCTGCAGCCAGGACCTTAGGCGGATTTAGGGTTTCCTTTGCAGAATACAGTGATTACAGGAGTTTATTTGTGAAATATTTTAAACTTTGAACTACTATGCACATTTAACTTCACATTTCTTAACTGGTTCGGTGCCAAGGACGTAACACTTGCGTCTTCGGCTATGGTGCTGATGTGCCAAGGACATAACCATTACATCCTCGGCACACCACCGCAAAATCTCACTGCTGTAAACAGCAGCGGGGTTTCCTTTACATTTTTTTAGCCTCTGGAGGAGGGGAAAAGCTTCCCTAACCTCCAGAGGCATTTCTTTTTTTCCAATGTAAAGACAATCAGGCGCATGTCGCGCTGACGTCATTACATTGAAAGTGAAACTGAAAAGAGACGATCGACTCATTTCAGTTTCACTGCTTGGTGCTTTTGGGGCTGTCTCAGCCCCCAGAGCACCGAAACACACAGGAGAGGTATCGTTGGAAAGGGGAGAATCTCTAGTGGATCCCTGCTTGGGTATTGCTGCAGGAGGGTTAACCACAAGCAGGGACCCACCACTAGACACCAGGGAGGGGCAGAGGCCCCTTGGGTAAGAGCCTTTGCCCCCCCATATTATTTTGTGCATAGTTAGTCTTTCTGGTCCTCCCCCCAGATGGGAGCCACAGCCCCCGATATGCGTCCTGGGGGGGCAGAATGCACACTAGACACCAGGGATTATTTTATTTTCAAAACGTAGAGGTGGGGCTGCCCACAATGGGCAAGACCATGCCCGACCCCCAATAACAAAAAAAAGTCTTTCTGATGGGGGTTATTACCCCTGATCTGTCCCCCCGGGGGGGCAGAAAGCCTGCTAGGCACCAGGGATGTTTTTTTAATATGAAGGAGTGGGGGCATCTCAAAAAGGGCATGTCAATGTCCCCACCATCCCAAACAAAAAAGAGACAGTCTTTCCGCCCACCCTGGGGGGGGGGGGCAGATGGGGGATATTGCTCACGATCTGCCACTGGGGAGGCAGAAAGACCACAAGACACCAGGGTTTTATTTATTTTTTAAAATAGAGGGGTGGGAGCTGCCCATAAAGGGCAAGACCATGCCCTCACCCCTGAAATAAATAGCCACAGTCTTCCCCCCCCACCCCCCGGGAGATCAGATGGGACAATAGCCCACAATCTGCCCCCAGTGGGAAGAAAGCCCACTAGGACCCATGGATTTCTTAATGTATATTTAGGGGCGAAGGCTGCCCTGAATGGGCATTGTAATGCCCCCACACCACCAGGATATAGTCACAGTCTTTCTGTACCCGAGGGGGGTATAGGGGAAATAAACCACCAATCTGCCCCTCCCCGGGTGGACAGAAAGCCCACTAGGAAGCAGAGATTACTTTTGTATTTACATTTATTTGTGGGGGCTGCCCAGAATGGGCATTGAAATGCCCCCATCCCACCAAGAGATAGGCTCAGTCTTTCTGACCCCCTCGACAGATGGGGGCAATAGCTCCTGATCTGCACCCCAAGAGGGCAGAAAGCCCACTAGGCACTAGGTACTTTTTTGTTTGAATGTTAGGAGGGCACAGGCTGCCCTGAATGGGCATTGTAATGACCCCACCAGGAAATGGCAGTCTTTTTGCCCCGAGGGTGAGAATGGGGGAAATAGCCCCTGATCTGCCCCCCCCCCCGGGTGGGAAGAAAGCCCACTAGGAACCAGAAATTACTTTTGTATTTACATTTATGGGTGGGACTGCCCATATTTGCATTGTGAAGCCCCCATCCCACCAAGAGATAGGCACAGTCTTTCTAGGGTCGCTTGCCCTTTTTTGTGCACAAATTTTGGTAATTTCTGCCCCCCTTCAAGGTGGATCAGCGATATTTTTAGTCTCATCTGCCCCCAAGGGCACGGCAGAAAACCAGTAGAAAATGTTTCTGTGTGTGTGTGTGTGTGAACTGGAGTTCTGCTGACTGTCTGTGTGTGCTGGCATTTGTCTGGTTGTGTGTGAACCTGCATTTTGCTGGTGGTATGTGTTGACTTGTGCTTAGCTGGCAGTGTGTGTGGACTAGCACTTGGCTGGCAGTGTGCGTGGACTGTCGCTTGGCTAGTGGTCTGCGTGGATGGCACATGGCTTGTAGTGTGAGTGGTTGGTGCTTGGCTGTCATCGTGCGAGGATGGCGCTTGGTTGGTGGTGTGCGTGGATGGCATTTGGCTAGTGGTGTGCATGGACTGTCACTTGGCTGGTGGTGTGCTGATGGTGTGTGTGGATGGCGCTTGGCTGGTGGTGTGTGTAGATGGTGCTTGGCTGACGCTGTGCGTGGCTGTCACTTGGCTGGTGGTGTGCATGGATGGTACTTGGCTGGCAGTGTGTGAGGATGGTGCTTGACTGGCGGTGTGCATAGATGGCACTTGGCTGGCAGTCTTGGCTGGCAGTGTGCATGGACTGTCACTTGGCTCGTGGCTTGATGATGGCATGTGTGGATGGCGGTTGGCTGGCAGGATGTCTAGTTTTCAGTAATGTCTGGATTTGTTAGGTTTCCCTAGATGGCCGCCAAGCCCAGGACCAAAAACGCAGGTGCCCCTATCTATCACAAAACAACCTGTTTTTGCAAGGGGATCACCTGCGTGTTTTGTCCCGGACTTGGGGACCATCTTGGGAAACCTACCAAACCCACACATTTCTAAAAACTAGACATCCTGGAGAGTCTACAGAGGTGTGGTTTGCATGGATCCCCCCCCAAAGTCTTTTTACACAGAATCCCCTGCAAACCTCTGATTAAGCTATAAAAATCATGTTTTCCTCACATTTCTGTGTGGGAAAGTTGTGGGATCACTGAGCCCACACAAATGTCCTCCCACCCAGCGTTTCCACAGGTCTCTCGATAAAAATGGTACCAAACTTGTGTGGGTGGGCCAATGGCCATGACAGGGAATGGCCCAAAAAGTATTGTAGAGGCATCTCAAATGATCTCAAATGATCGATCACAAAACAACCTGGTTTTGCATGGGGGTCATCTGAGTTTTTGGTCCTGCCCATCTAGGAAAACCTACCAAACCCAGACAGTTCTGAAAACAATTCACCCCGGGGAGTCCATTTAGGTGTGGCTTGCATGGGTCCTCCAAGGTTTTCTTACCCAGAATCCCCTGCAAATCTCAAATTTTGCTAAAATAAAATCTAATTTTCCTCACATTTCTTTTGTGGGAAAGTTGTGGGATCACCGGGTCGACACAAACTTCCTACCACCCAGCATTCCCCCAGGTCTCACAATAAAAATGGTACCTCACTTATGTGGGTGAACCAAGTGCCTGCTACAGAGAAGGGCCAAAACACATCATGAAACAACCTTGTTTTGCAAGGGGGGCACCTGCGTTTTTGGTCCCTGGTTTGGCAGCTATCTTGGGAAATCTACCAAACCCAGACATTTCTGAAAACTAGAGGTGAAGTCCAAGGATTGTGGCTTGTGTGGGGTCCCCCACCACTTTCTTACCCGGAATCCCCTGCAAACCTCGAATTTAGCAAAAAAAATCTAATTTTTCGCACATTTCTGTGTGAGATCACCATGCCAGCACAGACTTCTTACCATCCAGCATTTCCCTCAGTCTCCTGAGTAAAATGATACCTCACTTGTGTGGGTGGGCAAGGGCCTACCATTGGGAAAGGCTAAAAGCATAGAGATTGAGGGGATAGCACAGAGAGCTCTAAGTGCCATATTTATTTTAATATACATTTTAGGCTGATTCTGCATTTGACATCAACACAATTGAGGTATCATTTTTATCGGGAGACCAAGTAGAATGCTGGGTGGTAGAAAACTTGTTTCGGCCTAGTGATCCCACAACTTTCCCACACAGAAATGTGAGGAAAATGTCATTTGTTTTGTAAAATTCGAGGTATGCAGAGGATTCTAGGTAAAAATGGAATTGGGGATCCACAAACGGCACACCTCCCTGGACTCCTCTGTGTGCAAGTTTTCAGAAATGTCTGGGTTTGGTAGGTTTCCCTGCATGGCCGTCAAGCCCAGGACCAAAAAAGCCAGTGACTCCCTCGCAAAACCATGTCTTTTTGTGATCGATAATTTTCTCCACAGTACGTTTTGGGCCATTTCTTGTCAAGGGTACTAGGTGTATCCACAGAAGTGAGGTACAATTTTTATCAAGAGACTTGGCGGAATGCAGGATGGTTGGAATTTGTGGCTCCCCTCAAATTTCAGAACTTTCCATCAGAGAAATGTGAGGAAAGTTTTTATTTTTTTACAAAGTTTGAGGTTTGCAAGGGATTCTCTGTAACGGAACCTGGTGAGCGCCACACAGTTCACCTCATCCTGGATTCCTTTGGGTGTCTAGTTTTAAAACATTTACAGGTTTGTTAGATTTTCCAATATGCCAGCTGAGCTAGGGTACAAAATCCATTGCTAGGCACATTACGAAAAAAAGGGTTCCTTTTCACTGAAAAAAATTGTGTGTCCACATTGCGTTTTGGTCCGTTTCCTGTCACGGACTCTAGGCCTACTCACACAAGTGAGGTACCATTTTGATTGGGAGACTTGGGGGAATGCTGGGTGGGTAAAAGTTTGTGGCTACCCACAGATTTGGAACTTTCCATCAAATAAATTACAATGTTTAAGGTGTGCAAGAGATTCTTAGTAACAGAACCTGACCCAGAATCCCTTGCAATCCTCAAACTTTGTAAAAAAAAAAAAAACACATTTTCCCCACATTTCTGTGCCGGAAAGTTCTGGAATCTGAGTGGGTTCACAAACTTCCACTCACCCAGCATTCTCCAAAGTCTCCAAATAAAAAGGGTACATCACTTGTGTGGGTGGGCCAAGTGCCGGTGGCAGGGAAGGGCCCAAAACGTATTGTGCAGTCATCAAAATTACCTATCACAAAATGACCTGGTTTTGCAAAGGGGATCACCTGGGTTTTTGGCCCCGCGCTCGGCGGCTATTTATGGAAACCTACTAAACCCAGACATTTTTTAAAACTAGACACCCGGAAGAGTCCAGCGAGGCGTGGCTTGTGTAGACTCCCTAGCGCTTGCCTGCTCCAAATCCCCTGCAAACTTCAAAATTAGCTGACAAAATCACATATTTCTCACATTTCTGTGTGGGAAAGTTGTGGGATCACCAGGCTGACACAAATTTCCTACCACCCAGCGTTCCCCCACATCTCGCAATAAAAATTATACTTCACTCGTGTGGGTGGGTCAAGTGGGGAACAACCTTTACAACGCAACTTTTACAACACACTACACTTACAACGCATTTTTTACAACGCAAAATCCATTACAACGCACTACACTTACAACGCATGACACTACAACGCATTTTTCAAAAACTACCTTTACAACGCATTCCATTACAACGCCTACCATTACAACGCATAATATTACACTACACTATCCAACACTTACCCTACTGTTGCACCCCCTGGAGATAGAATAGTAATTTTTACCCCTATACTATCCAACACTTACCCTACTGTTGCACCCCCTGGAGTTATAATAGTAATTTTTACCCCTATACTATCCAACACTTACCCTACTGTTGCACCCCCTGGAGTTAGAATAGTAATTTTTACCCCTATACTATCCAACACTTACCCTACTGTTGCACCCCCTGGAGTTACAATAGTAATTGTTACCCCTATACTATCCAACACTTACCCTACTGTTGCACCCCCTGGAGTTAGAATAGTAATTTTTACCCCTATACTATCCAACACTTACCCTACTGTTGCACCCCCTGGAGTTAGAATAGCAATTTTTACCCCTATACTATCCAACACTTACCCTACTGTTGCACCCCCTGGAGTTAGAATAGCAATTTTTACCCCTATACTATCCAACACTTACCCTACTGTTGCACCCCCTGGAGTTAGAATAGCAATTTTTACCCCTATACTATCCAACACTTACCCTACTGTTGCACCCCCTGGAGTTAGAATAGCAATTTTTACCCCTATACTATCCAACACTTACCCTACTGTTGCACCCCTTGGAGTTAGAATAGTAATTTTTACCCCTATACTATCCAACACTTACCCTACTGTTGCACCCCCTGGAGTTAGAATAGTAATTTTTACCCCTATACTATCTAATACTTACCTTAAATGCAATTTTATATTATGCGTTGTAATGGTATGCGTTGTAAAGGTAGTTTTTAAAAATGCGTTGTAGTGTCATGCGTTGTAAGTGTAGTGCGTTGTAATGGATTTTGCGTTGTAAAAAATGCGTTGTAAGTGCATGCGTTGTAAAAGTGTGCGTTGTAACGTCATACATCCGGTCAAGTACCCGCAACAGGCAAGTGGCCAAAACTTATTGTGGAGACATCAAAATTACTAAGCCTGGGCAAAGCACTACGCTACGCTTGCGTAGTTTGAGAAGTTTGCCCTACTTCACACTACGCGAATTACACGTAGCACAGTGCAAACACGCGTAGCATAGCGTAGTGCAGCGGTCATTTTTTGCATGCTTGCGGTCCTCAACGTCAAGTTGGCGACTGCGAGCAAGCAAAATGACATCGCGGGGAGGTCAGGTTACTCATTGCGAGTGGTCGCGTATGCTCGCGACCGCTCGCGATGAGAAACTACCAGTCCGCGTTGCACCGTGCAAGATGCAGTTTGCACTGATTGCACAGTGGGACAAGCATCCGGCACTGTGCAATCAGTGTGAACAGCATCTTGCACAGTGCACTACGCAGTTTGCGAAGCTACGCATAGCTCGATAGTGCGAAGTGCACTTTGCGTACCTATGCGTAGCGCTACTTCGCAAACTACGCCCAGAGTTAAAAATTACCTATCACAAAACGACTTGGTTTTGCAAGGCTGGTCATCTGGGTTTTTGGCCACGTGCTCGGCAGCCATCCAGGGAAAATGGTAGGAAATTTGTGCTTGTGCAGTGACCCTACAACTTACTCACATAGAAATGTGAGGAAAATGTGACTTTGTAAGTAAATTTGAGGTTTGCAGGAGATTCTGGGTAAGAAAACGCTGGGGGATTCATGCAAGCCACCTTCGAGCCATGATTCAGTACACGCACACCAACATCCACGCACACCATGCACCATCCATGCACAATCCTCAGACAAGCGCCATCCATGCACACAGTCAGGCAAGCGCCACACACGAATACTGTCAGCCAAGCCTCATACCCCCACACCGCCAGCCAAGCAAGGCCAGGCTGGGAACAGCAACCAGCCCTGGCAGATTGCTGCTCAATAGGCCCTGAGAGGAGGGGACGTGCTAGACAAAAGCACTGCTACTGGTTTTGTTAGTGGGGGCCAATATTTCAGCACTACTGCAAAACTGGCCCTTGTGACAAAACCGGCCACCACAGCTAGAAAACTAGCCCCCACCCCTCCGGCCCACCGGCAAAACACCCGCTACGGCCAGTATGTCCCTGCAGCCAAGCACTATCCATGCACACCGTCAGCCAAGCACCAGCCTGTGTACACCGCCAGCCAAGCACCACTCCACACACACCACCAGGCAAGTGCCAATCTACACATACTGTCATCAAGCGCAAGTCCACACACACCATTAGCCAAGTGCAAGTCTACACACAGAGCCAGCAAACTGACAGTACACGCAGACCGTCAGCCAAACTCCAATTCACACACACAAAAGATTTCTCTAGTTTCTAGTGGTTTTCTGCCCCGCTTGGGGCAGATGAAACTAAGAATATTACTGAAACAGCCAAAATGTGTGCCTAAAAAAAGGGGAGCGACCCTTGCCTATGGGACTTCTCCCTGATATACCTCAAAACATAGCCCTGGTACCTCGTTGGCTTTCTGCCCCCCTGGGTGGGCTGATCAGGGGCTATTGCCACCATCTGGCTCCCAGGGGAGATTCTTCCCTTTCCAATGATACCTCTCCTGTCTTTCTACATGCTCAGGGGGCTGAGATAGCCCAACAAGCACATAGCAAGTGAAACTGAAATAAGCCCATCGGCTCATTTCAGTTTCGGTTTCCATGAAATGACGTCAGCGTGATGTGCACGCTGATCATCATTTGACAGAAACCAAAGATACAGCCTCGGGAGATTGGGAAACTCTTCCCCAGCTCCCGTGACTGTTGGGAACAAAAGGAAATCCCTCTGGTGCCCCCGACAGATGGATTTTCACTGCCTTGCGCGAGGACGGATGGGGACCGCCCTGAACATGGAAGGGAATATACTGATTTACTTTTTTGATCTAGGTGACTCGATCTCGGCTTATAGGGAAGGTTCCCTTGAGCTGTGATGCGAGTAGTAGCAGGCTCAGGTTCAGCTGCCACCATGGGGAGTCCAGAGTGGAATGGCTTGTGCGGATGCCACTATGTTTCCTTACCCAGAATATCCAGTAAACCTCTAAATAACACATTTTCCTCACATTTTCATGAGGGAAAGTCCCAGAATCTCAGGGATCCACAAAATTTCTATCAACTAGTGTTTTCACACTTCTAACAAAAACAGGACCCCATTTGTGTGACTGGGCCTGCCCTCCATGCCAGGAACGAATAAAAACTGTTACCTTATTTAATCAATGGGATCATTGTATAGTCCCTGGTTTACTCAATTCTTGTATCCCCGATTCTTCCCAAGAGGCAGAAAGACTACAATTTTTTAAATTTGGGGAGAGCACTTGCCCATGTCTGGAAGCCACTACCTACCCAGTTTGTAATAGGCATATCCCAGCTTCAAGGTCAGTTACTAGGGATGTGAGCAGAACACCTAGAATCATCAACACATTTTAATACCAGAGAAAATATTACAATATCTACATCATCTGAGTTCTCAGTCTTCTCCTCCCCTCCCTATGTGAAGCTAGACTAATTTGCATCATAGCTGCTGGAGCATTCACCAGTAGAAAACAAGCACTAAGCAGATAAACCAAGAGTGATGCTTATTCTTTAGCATAAATATGCTGACAAATGCTGCACCTTCTGAAGTGAAGCAAGTATACTTAAATGATTCACACGTGTTTAACAGCCTTTAAAATACAGTAGTGCACAAAGGTTCAACAATAGAAATGTTGTGAAATCGGCATAGATGGACATTGTAATGAAAAATGAAAACCTCTTTGTATATTTTTTACTTTAGCACATGAGATGTAATCATTAAAGATGAAGCCATCATCTACAGAAACAAAAGACAAGGCGTACTAATTCGCAAATTCAATAGGTTTGCAGCCACAAAATTCCTTTTTGTAATGTCTAAAATGCATTTCACACGTCAGAAAAGTGTTTCCAACTCATCCAAATCACAGTTTGAAATTGGGTGTTAAAAAGGGCATGCCTTCCAAATTTTTATTTGGTATGCAAAAAATCAAAAATAAGCCCTTCAGTTACCAATACCAACCAAGGTGGTAACTGAGTCACCACTGATTCAGGCCTTGGGGGCTGTATCTCAGGATCAGGACTCACACCCACAGAGGCCAGAAGAAGGGACTACATTCAGGTCCACTTAGGGCTGGTCAGCTGGAAATCAGGAAAAGTCCTCTGGAAGCTTGTTGCACGGTGGCTCAAAAAGGAGGTCAACCTACTCCTCCTTGGAGTCACTTCTGGGGTCCTGAGTTCAAAGCAAACAGATCACATCTTCCTTCGAGTTCTTTTCTCATTCTTTTCAGGTCAAACGGGTTCTGAGGAGGTTTCTGGAGATACCACTTTTATGCCCAGTGCCATCCTGTGGGTGGGGTCCAATCCGTTGTCCACTCTCCAAACCAATCCTGGGCAGCTTCCCCCTCCCACCAGGTTTAGAGCCAGCCTGACTAGAAAGACAAAAGAAAGGTCGCAGTGTGAGCTTCATTTGCTAGCGACAAGGTAGGCATCCTCTGCAGCATTAGGAACAGACTGGGCACAGCTCCCCAGGCCATCCTATCAGGGAGGAAAACTCCCTCCCTACACCCAGAACCTTTGTCCATTGCTTAGGAGCAACTCAAATTGCACCACAGGAGAGCCAACATTAGTCAGGTGACAGTTAAACACTTGTAGAAAGGCCATTTGGTTTTAGGCAGGAACAAGAAAACATTTGCAAAGTGTAATTTCTAAAAAAGTAATGAAAAATTGACCCTTACCATTACTGGATTTTAAATTTCTATTAAAATTAGTCATTAAAAATGTTTTCTAGCTTCTCTCAACTGAATTTAGCACCTATTAAGTGCAATAGTTTAAACCACTGTTAGCCTACAGGAGGGTCAGCCTTACCACAGTGAAAAAAGAATTTGGAGGTTTTCTACTTCCAAGACATGTAAAACATTAAATACACATGTCCTATTTTAAATACCATACATCCTGCCCTGTGGGTCTGTAAGGCCTACTTTAGAGGTGGCAGTTAAGCATTAAAAGGGAAGGTTTAGGCCTGTCTAAAGGATTATATGTACAGGCCCAAATGATAGTTTGAAACTGCCAATCTAGGATGCAGTAGTAGACCTGGAGACCGGTTTTACAGTGCTACTATAGTGGATGGCAAAATGAGTGCTGCAGCCCACTGGTAGCATTTAATTTGCAGGCCCTATAGTACCATATACTATAGCCTTATAGCCCGCCGTAGCGGGCTATATCGGCTGTTAAAGGCCCGCTGCAGCGTTAAAGGCCCGAGCCGAAGGCGAGGGACTTTAACAAAGCAGAGGGACTTTAAAAGCCGGTATAGCCCTGCTGCGAAGGGCTATAAGGCTATTAGAACATTCTGCCACTAGAGGGCAGAATGTTCTAACAAAACAAAGCCTTCAGGGAGCGTGAGGGGATTGAAATCCCCCTCAGGCTCTCTGAAGTCTTTGTTCACAGCCAGAGCTGTGAACAAAGACACATTGGAATGTTGGAGCTCCGGGCTTATACCAGCCATTATAAGCCCGGAGCACTCCATCGTTTTCAATGGAGCTCCCAACATTCCAATGTTCTAATAAGGTTTACAGGTAAATTAAATGTGCCAAACAGGTATATTTTAACAATCTTCAAAGGAAAGGGGGAGCTCAAGCACTTTTCCCCTGGTTAGCAGGCAAAAAGTGCACAAAGTCCTATGGCCAACAAGAAAGCGGGTTCAGCAAAAGATGGCAAAAATCTAGGGGAATACCACCCACAAGATGGTCATTTTCAACAGTCGGGCCATTAGTTTTTTTTATTTTCAAAAGTAACTCCATCTTTAGGGGTTTGTTTCTGAAAAATAAAAAATTTAGCTGAGTGGCTGCATGAAAAATAGCAGCTGCTCAGCAAACTTTATGTGACTTCAGGGTACCAACAGTTCCTCTGAAGGAATATAGATCGCTGCAGAGATCTTTGAACATGGTGGGTGGTAATTTGGCCAGGGTGGCAGAGGTAATAACATCTGCCATCCTGACAAAGGGTAGGCCACCTGCCAAACTCTAAACATCATAGTCATACATGTCTTCCACATTTGCCTACCATTAGAGTAATCTGAGACTTCTGCATCAGTTTATTCATGCCAATTATTACAGAACTCCTTCCTATCCCTGAGCCACAGTCTGACTTGGAATGTATGTGCCTGAATGTCCACTACTGTATGCCAACTTTATCCCAAAAGCATCCTCTCTTTATCATACCCTAATGCCCAAATGAAAGTACTTCCACTCATCATAAGCACAACAATTTAATAAACAAATGAATAAGTATAGGAAATTGAGTTACTGGTTGACGGGGGTAAAACCAGACTAGCAGCAACTGTAGTCTCTGTCAGAGTGAGACACAAGCAAATCCGGGCAGGATACGGGGACCAAGTTAGGCCCATTGAACTAAGTACCTTAAATCCTGGTTGCAGAGTGCTCCAAGATCCTGCATCAAGGAAGTGCCAGGCAGCGGCAGTTCCAAGGAAGCTGCGGGACTTCTATGCAAACTCCTGCATCATCGCCGAGGATGTGGTTGACGAGGGGTGTGTGATGGGAAGTCCCATGTTGAAGATGTGTCATTTACAGGCAGATCTGAAGAGGCTGCAGGGCTGTGATGCAAAGTCTTGCATTGTCGGTGAGGTTGCCTTCAGCAAGAGTCTTTCGATAAGAAGGCCTGCGTAAAGGATGTGTCGCTCAGCAGTGGTTCCAAGGGGACTGTGGACTTAGATGCAAGGTCTGGAATCGGGGATACATCTCGCTGCATTGGTACTGCCCACAGAATCACAGCTGAGCTGGCAGAGCACCTTCAGACCCATTTCCAAGGGTCAAGGACTGGGGTTGCACCACCTGGGGGTAGGAATCACAACAGACAGAGTCCAAAAGAAGGGTTCAAAGTGGTGGAAGTTTTTCTGTCCCTGAGGCTCTGAACAGGAGGCCTGGCGACAAGCTCTTGGAGTCCTGGGCTCAAGATGCAGGTCCAATCATTTTCACTCAGGCAGCAGGGGGGCAAGTGGCAGGCCAGAAAAGTAGCAGTGCAGCATAGTAGCAGTCCCTCTTGCAGCAGAGCAGCACAGCAGTCCTTCTGAGTCTTCCACTTCAGAGGTGTACTAAAGAGTTGGGTCTGAGGGTCCATTATTTATACCCAGTGCCCACTTTGTAGTAGGACAAGGTTGTGGAGGTTTCTACCCCAGATGAACTTTAAATTTCCTGCCTCCCTGATCTGGCCCCAGCTTGTCTTGGGTCACAAAAGACTAGTGTCAACCCCTTTGCAAGTGTGCTCAGGCAGAGCGTTTCTGATGGACAAGTGTGGTAGATTTCAGCTCCTCCCCCTCATCAAGTCACAGATGTCCCATCCTAATAAGACCCATTTTCCTTGTTTCACTGTTTGGGAGCAATACACAAAGACCACTGCCAGCAACACCTAGTCACATAACCCAGGATACAGACCACAGCCACCAAATGGTAAGGACAATAATATGCCAACTTTCTAAAAGTGGCATTTTCAGAATTGTAACTTAAAATCAAACTTAACCATATAATTCAAACTTGACATAATAAGGAAACCCAATGTTATCCCACTGGAGAGGTAGGTCTTGCAGTAGTGAAAATAAAATTTCAGCATTTCTCAGTACCAGGATATGTAAAAGTTAAAAGAACATATCTAATTTTTTATAAACTGCACCCTCCTGCCCTATGGACTGTTCAGGGCCTACCCTAGGGGTGACATGTATTCAAAAGGAAGGTTTAGGCCTGGCAAAAGGTTTACTTTAAGCTGTGTTTCAAGTAAGTGTGTACCAGAATCCCTACGTGCATTGCAAGATGTATTTAACATTCTAGTTTTGACAATGTATACACATACAACTTGTAAAGCTTTTACAAATAAAATCTTCAATTTTCTGATATGAAATTCTCAAATATGTGATACATATTCAAAAATCAATATTCACATCAATGACAGTTTAGGACAATAACAACATAATATACTTCATCTGTGGATTACACTTTATTCTTGCGTCGCCCTATGCATTTCGGGACAATGGTCCCTTCCTCAGGGGCCTCTGTATTAGAATGAACCCAACAACATAATATAGTCAAAACCAAGACTTGCAACACAAGAAGAAACAATTACATCAAACAATATAGGCCATTGAGTAATTCCCTTGTCCAACTGGCAAATCATTAACATCAACATCGTGCTCAGCCAAATGAGTGGTAATTCACTGTGCTGTAACATGCCCATAATGTGTTACTGTCATCCCTTTTGTCTGGCTCCAAACAATCAGATAACAGTGCATGTTATAGTGCATAATCAACCCCAACTCAAGCTGTCCATAGTGAATCACAAGTACACTACCCAGTTGTATCACCCTTGGCACACGCCACCATTACCAAATAATTCCATACTCACAATGTAGTGGAATCATCTGTCCTTCCAACAAGAGAAAAGACCGTCCAATCCTTCTGTAAATTAGCACAATCCTTCAGTAAACTGATTTCGGTGACGAAACCTTGATATAGATATATATATAGGTACTATCACCTTCGCTGGTCTGTACAAAACCTTGGCCTACAAATAAACATCCGTAAACAGCCAGTATTTACACTACAAACGCTATAGCATCTACCTCTTATCTACACAAACTCGTGCCTGTTTCCTCACGATCGTCAACGTCCTTTCTCCACTTCACCCGCTTGCACAAAAGCAAAGTCTATTTTCACGCTTTAACACTGCTTGCAACGTCTCCCGATTGTGGCGTGTTTCACATGCACCACTGACGACCGACTAAACAATTATCAGTCAATTTATGACTCTAATCGTCACCATCTCTTTGCTGTCTTCAAGGGACTAATGTGAATGCCTTTGATCGCCGTACCCAGATAAATCCAGTCATCAGGACCTTACAGATTTGGGCATTACTGTTGTGTACATCAACGTGTTATAGCATTGCCTAAATGTGCATGATTACTTAGTTTATCAAACATGCATATGTCTTACAAATCAACAGGTGTGATATGTTGGACCCATAGGCCAAATTAGCATTCTAACATCAACCTTCTCTTTGCTGTTAAAACCTAACCCTACCAACAGTGAGTGTGCTGATCATAGGGTGTGTACTTCACTACACTTCAATGAGCGTCTTGCTTTGTTTCATGTGTGCTAAAGCAATAACTCATGTCCATCCTACCATTGAGCCCGAAGAGACTCAAGGTTTTAAATTTCTTTATCCAGTAGATTTCTCTTTGTAGCGAAGTTTTAACAGGATCAACACCCTCTTTAAAGATCAGGGTTTCTGATATTAGAAACCTTAGCTGTGTGATGTTCTAACCAGTGCTCCACTAGATTGGAATTAGTGTTTTTATTGAGGATCATGCTTTTGTGTTCAGTGATCCTAATTTTAACTTTCCTCTCTGTTTTTCTGATATACAGCATACCACATGGACACTTTATGCAATAGTTTAAGAGCCACTAGCTCTCCAGTTCTGGGATGCGTAATGTTGTTGCTTTTAATTACATTATTGCAGTTAATACAATTATGACATTTTTTCATTTCTTCTGGAGTTATGTTTGCGATTTGGTTTTGAATGACAACTATTCCTTGATGTTTCTGGTTCTTGTATAAGCAAACATGGATCTAAGTTTGAATAATTCTTTGAAGTCTGGCTTTGTTTGTAGTAATTCCCGACGTTTGAAGAACACGTTTTTGATGCACTAAGTCTTTGTGGAGAACTTGGATATGAAAACCATATGATCCTTTTCAGCTTTCATTTGTTTGCTGGACAATCCTTTCCGTTCTCGCAATTTATTTTATTCAGATTGCGCCACTGTGGTTATGGGATACCCTCGGTGTAAGTATCTTTGCAGAATTTTAACTATAGCCAAGTCTGTGTTGGAGGAAATTCTTTTCAGTCTCATCATTTGAGAACACAGTACATTTTTAAGCTGCTTAGGAGGATGGAAAGTCTGAAAATGTAATGCATTATTCCAGTCGGTAGGTTTCATGTATACACTGGTATTCAAGCCTGTGCCACTTTTTTCAATCCATACATCCAAAAATGATAGACTGCTCTTGCTAACAATGTGGATAAATGTAATCCTGTCATTCCTGGTATTCAGTAGCATGATGTTATTCATCAAGTTGTCTTCTGCATTACGCCAAATTAGAAAAATATTGTCAATATATCTGCAAAAGAATGTCAGATGATCACTCCATGCATGAACTGAAAAAATGTGTCATGTTTGAACACGGCCATGAAAATGTTTGCATACACAGGTGCCCCAACCCCCGGCAACCCATAGCAGTGCCACTGATTTACAGAAAAAAATCTTCTTTCCATTGAAAATAACTGTGTTGCAAACAAATTTGCAAAATCTCTAACAGAAACACTTTATTCGCTTTTATATGAGGTTGATTTAGTAATGCCCATTTAAGTGCTTCCAGTCCTTCTTGCAAGGGAATAGATGTATACAATGAGGTAATATCAATGGTACATAGTAGCCAATTTTCCATGTTTTCCACAGGTAAATCTCGTAATTGAACCAGAAAATCAGCAGTATCATGCACGTACGAGCACCAAGATTGTTCTATGGGTTGTAAAACGTATTCAATGTATTTCCTAGAGGTTCAAACAGAGAGCTGCAGCCAGACACACTGGGCCTAAATGGAGCATCTGTGTTGTTTTTATGAATTTTTGGCAACATGCACAAGCTTGGTCGTCTCGGTAAAGGTGTCATTAAAAATGTTTGTGTTTTAGTATTAATCCAGTTCATGTCCAAGGCCATATCCAAAATCTTTGTAAGGATATCTATGATTTCCTGAGTGGGATTATGATTGAGCTTTAATTACGTGGATTCCTCCATGACATGTTTGTTAACCTTTTCAGTGTAGAAGACGCTGTCCATAACGACTAAGGCGCCCCCTTTGTCTGCCTTTTGGAAAGTGAGGTGAGAATTGTTTGCTAAATTCATCAATATATTTTTCTCCGATTTGGGTACATTAGAACTCTTACTGGTTTTTAAATTAAAATTGCTCAAGTCTCTCTTGACCAACAAATCAAAAGTATCCAACATGCAGGAGGAAAGAATGTGCTTTTGCTTTTGAATTCCTGATATTCAACATCTTCTATTGTCAGGGATGGCTAATGCAACACATACTTTTCTACATACATCGTGGCATAGGCGTACTCGCCGTCGCCACTACATCTACCACAGTTCCTTGGGGCTACTTGCTGGTGTGACGAGCAGAGTGCGACCAACTTTTGAATCATTTATTACGGCTCCCTTGAGCCAACGGGCTGACGAGCCTTGGATCTGCACCTGCGCGCCATGAGAGGTACTTCACCTGTTTTAATTACATTTTGGCAGTCCACGCGGCACCCCTTTACACTGACCTGCTCCCTGCTGACGAGAGGCAACTACCTCGAAACACGTGTCCAGGGATGGCTAATGCAACACATACTTTTCTACATACATCGTGGCATAGGCGTACTCGCCGTCGCCACTACATCTACCACAGTTCCTTGGGGCTACTTGCTGGTGTGACGAGCAGAGTGCGACCAACTTTTGAATCATCTTCTATTGTCTCTTTGGTGAAAATCATATTTTCACAAAAATGACGCAAACTCAATAACCTCATAAATTTAAACAAAGCAATCTCTGTTTTCAAACAAATTGGTGTTATATGTGGGCACAAACGAAGTCCCTTTGTTCAGCAAGTCAAGTCAAAAAATACTTTTATTGATTCTTTAAAAACCCTTTTTTCAGCATCTTTAGTTGTTTCTGTGTCAGATTATAAGAAGAAATGTTGATGACTAAACTTTCTGGCTCTTCAAATTCTTCCGACCTTTTTCTTTTTCCTCTATGTGTTTTTGTCCTATTCCTGGTGTTTTGAATGTGCTCAGGTCTGGTGGTTGTCCTGAATGTGACTCCTGGATTCAAAAGATCAAGTGACTATAGATGGTCCCACCTCTATGTTATGTGTACCCACGTTTGTTGCTCTAATTTTGTCACTTTGTGTGGAATCTTTTTTGATGGGTGCTCTTGTTGATTCGATCTCACGATCTGATACCACACTCTCCTCTGATGAAGGATTTGGTTTCCGAAATGGTCTTCTTTGAGCATTCACCTCTGCCCATGTGCAGACTTTGTTGAGTTTACAATCTATGGAATCACTTTTGAATTTTCTTAATTTACATTCTTGTAGTTCCTTGCCATAGTTATCCAACCGAGTGTTAATTTCTTCCAATGTGGTTTTCCATGATTCTGATGGACAAATCACTCTTTGCGTTATGAATCTCCTCCTCTGGTTCTTTGATGGTTTGTGACAATTCTTCTGTGAGAAACAGAATTAGATCCTGAGAGCATTTATTTAGTATGGCTCACCATTTCTTCATTAATATTTTATTATGTTGAATCCAGAACATCGGTTTAATAGCTAGTCTCAGTCCCTGTGGTATTCTTTTTGTCTTGTGATATTGGATGAGCATTGAGGCATGCAGTCCTTGGTTAAGTTCTCTTCTGGAAATGAATTCCAGTTGTCTCAATTGTGGTGTAATTGATCCCTCTTGGATGATGAAAGTCTTGGTCAGTGCGTACATTTTTGTAGCCTGCTCAGAAGTGTATCCTATTTTGCCATGTTCAAATGGCAGTTTAGACTGCACACACAGGCTGCAATTGAAGGCCTGAGACATGTTTAAAGGGCTACTTAAGTGGGTGGCGCATTCAGTGCTGCAGACCCATAAGTAGCATATATTTTATAGGTCCTCTGTACATGTAGTACCACTTTACTAGGGACTTAATTAAATGTGCTAATTGGATGTAAGCCAGTTTCACCATGTTTAAAGGAGAGGGCACACACACTTTAGCACTGGTTAGCAGTGGTAAAGTGCACAGAGTCCTAAGGCCAACAAAAACTGGATCAGCAATAAATGAAGGAGTAAGACAAACGTTTGGGGAAAGTCAACCCTAAGGCTCACAGGTTTAACTATAAGTATATTAGAAATTAGTAGAAAAACACAGGAAGTGACAGGTTCTTCAAATAATTGACCTTGGTGAGACATCTTTTCAGAGGAATGGAATAATTAAGGTAACATTTGATTAAGTAAATACAAGGGCAACTAGCTGGGCATGTAAGGTGGGGTATAAAGCATACATCACCTGCCTGATAATCTTGAAGGAAATCTCACTTCATCTTTTAGGCATGTAGACCCTTGAGTATGTGGAGTCGGGTTCCCATCCCCCTAGTCCAGTCTCCTGCCAGCTGGATGCTCAAAGATTAAAGCCCAGATCAGAAAGAATTAATCAGATTCAAATTAGAATGCCTCAGTACGCCATCAACTACCTCTCAACCTGTCAGTGGAGGCTTCCTCATAACATTAAAAAAGCTGCAAGTTGGAACAGTAAACAACAGCATTGGTCATTTTTTTTAAACAACTCTGTGCTTCTTCCTGCAGTTAAAACGGCACAAGATATTTGCTTGGTCATGCTAGAACTTGGCAGTAAAATGTGTACATAACGAGTTTGTGTCACAGCATGAAGAACTTACTTTGAATCATAAAGCATCACTTATTTTTTTATATTGACATTTGCATTTGCCATCAAATACCTACATACAGAAAGAGTAATCTACAAATTTGCAATCAATATATGCATTTAAAATTGAAAACTCACAATAGGGCTTACAGGAAAGTCTATAGCGCGTGTAATTATGTTTTGATCTATGGTTATGACCGAGAAAACAAGAAATATGCCAAGGTCAGTTCTTTAAACATTAAACTTCAAGAGAGAGAGCAGAACAAAGTTGTTTGGAAACAAAGGAGTTTACTTCTATATCTTTGCAATGAATAATCCTCATGATCTTTAATGCGACATGAACTCCGTAGTTGATGGGTTACGTATTTACTTTATTAAATCAAACATGGCATTGGAAGAACCCTCAAGAGGAGTTATATGACTGTGAGAGTGCCTAGGCGTAATGGGGTTATAAAAAAGTAAGTGTAGCTTGCATGGTAATTTTAAAGCTAGCTTAGATTCCATCATACATCTGGTGCCAAGTGGGTCACCCAATCGCTCCTTGGAAGAGGGCAGTGTATGAACCCTAACACACAGTAGTAAGAACCATGCAATAAAATTGTGGCTACACCATCTTTGCACTGCATTGCTATATTAAGGAACATTGGGTGCTTTCAGATTGGGATGGGGCTCTAACCCTTTAACATTGAACTACACAACCCTAATAGTTGAGTGTGGGTCTACCCCACCCCACAATCATCTGAATGAAAATAACATTTCTCCATAAGATGAGATATTGGCAATTTAACAAGTAAAATATGTAGTTCTAGGTAGTCTGTCTCTTTTGTCAGATGTGTGGCTGCACATTTTGTCTTGTCGCAATGATCCTTTGTAATTATCAATCACTAACTTTTCAGTCCCGTTAAAAAATGATGGCTGGATGCTAATGTCATAAATGTGAATGACGTTTCTAACAGCTAACAATGTGGCAAATCTTGCTCTTGTCACTAATACCTCAAATATGGGTTACTTAGTTATAAGAAAGAAGTTCCAGCTAAGCTACTTACCCATTGTTATTATGTTCTTTGATTAGGGACTGTTAGTCAAACTGTTCCTAAGTGCCACAAACTATCCCAAATAAATGGAAGTTCACCTATAATCCCTAGGTCTACCTCCCATCATCTCCCTCCTCATCTGCACAGTTTAAAGATCAGGGAGATGCAGCTGGTTAAGTTGTGATTGTAGACAACCAAGAGGAGGAGGAGGTGTCAGTCTCCTATACCCCTCGGGTCACCTGAACACAGTGGTCCTTTATTGTGCACACAAACACACACTCACACTCTCTCTCTTTCACCCTCTCCCACTCTCGCTATTCTAAGCATAGCTAAGAAATGTAGTTAAAGGTTTGTTCAAGTTTACTCCTCTACTATTAGACTGTACTTTGTGTTATTGTCCAGGCCCAAAAGAATGGACACCATTACTGTAGTAGACTGAGTAGTATAGAGAGACGATACAGGGTTACATAAAACTGGTCAGCTGACACACAAATATTTGTTGCTCTGGTACACTGTAGAATACATTGAACGTCCTGACATTAAGAAGCAGAGTGCCATGTATAATGAAGTAGTACAAACCATACATCTACAGCACTTTAAAACAACTTGCTTCTACACAATTCATTTTCCAAGCCAGCTATCTCATATTTCATGGAGTTTGCTTCCCACTGTAACACATGGTTGCCAAGCACCAGCTACAGGCTATTATAAATCAGGGCTTTGGACTAGCATATAGGACTGTAATAATGACTCTAGTGTTAACATACAAACCTTTCAAAGTCTCCCCTACTCTTCCACACTATATCTCACATTGACAAAAAACTAGGATACTGGGATGCATTTGATTAAATCATAATAAGGTGCACCATGTATAAACCTGCAGCATATTCTCACTTCTTAACAAGGTAAATGGAGCGTACTGTTATTATCTTATCCACCCTGTAGAGGTTGGCCTTGGGCTCACTCTTTCCAGCATAGTTAAAAGTGTAATTAATTACTGTGTTCAAACCTTTGTCATGTGTTATTGCACAATTTTACTGTTGTGCTTTGTGGATTTTTCTCATAGAAGCAAGTAATGTAATTGTTTACAGCTTGACACTTCTAAGGCAGCATCAACCTCTTTAGAGAGCACCAGTGCCAGCAATCTTTCTCAGATTCCTGCTGCTTTTGAAGGGACCATATACACGATGAAGCTCCAAACGCGGTTCTAGCTTACAGAAGACAATGGTTCATTGCTAGGCGCAGCTTATGTTTACTGATCAAGCCGCCCAGTTCCCAGAGTTCATTCATGATTTATTTATGTGTTAATTGGGCTTAACAAACCATGGCAAGCATGCGCTGCTTGTAGCACACTCACTGCCACTTCACGCTCCAAGCTCATAAATGCAGAACACTTATGGAATGCCCCAGATGCCTATAGTGAATGACTGTTCTGCCTCTCAACTGCAGTAAGAAAGATACATGCAATGTGCCAATGTATTGACAAAAGTCACATAAACATTCAATAAATATAGAAGGGGGATAGAAGCACACTGCCTCACCTCCCAGCACCGTTTACCCCTTACATAATGGTAAACGCAGTTCACAGTAAATGCTTGATTTAATATTAGCTGTATTACAGAGCAATGGTCACTTATTCCAGTTGCAATTGTCATTCTGTGCAACTGTGTCTAAAGGAGATGTACAGTTTACAATATTAAGAAGGCAAAAGTAAATGAAAATACAGGAGTCAGTGAAAGGAGGCTGCTGAAGAGGATAAGATATGTAGATGGATGAGATGTGTAGAGAAAAGGGTGCACATGTTTAACATAGAATGAGCATAAAGGGCATGATTGAGACACTCGAAAGATCACTGCCCCTTCCAAAGGACTCAGTGATGTTTAATTCAATCTCACGTCAGAATTGAATCATTTTAATTATTTTACTAACCTTCTTGCTTTTTCAAATGTGCTTCAAAAGGCACAATTTGCCCATTCTTTCTTCAAAATTTTCCCGGGGTGAGACAGCCGGGCTCGTTCGCTCACCAGAAGGCCCTCATTCCAAACGTTTACGCCCCAATTCTTTCAAATGTTACCAGCCACCACTGCCCAGCTATTACGATCCTGTGCATGAGCAGAGAGTTAGGAAAATATTTGCCCCAAGTGTATTTCCTAAACATGAGAAAAGCAGAAGCGTTTCACCTTTTAAATTATATGAGAGAGTCATTGGAAGGCATTGATGAAAACTGATGCTTTTTTAGAATTCAACAAGAAATACATTCCTGCCCACCACGGCCTCACCCCACGTTCAGACCAATGCCATTAGTGAACTCTCAGAGGCCGAAGCTTGTCATTATACCTGGAGCAAAATTATAGCTTAATAATTCAAATACAATGTGTTTTTGTCCAGGGCGCATTCTAAGATCACATATTTGAAGGTGCTTCATATACTATAATGAAGAATAAGACAGCACAGGCCAAAGATCACACAATTTGATTAAGCAGGGAAGCCTGAAATGGTCCCATGTTTGATAGTTTCATGTTGTGCAATTTAAATTAGACAATAGATGGACATTTTTGTCTCTCTAGTGTTACATCAAAGATTAATTCTTAGACAAACTCTAAATGATTCTGGAAAGTAGAAGCCTTTTAGTTTAACATTTTGGATTGTATCACTGCATTGAGTGCAAGTTATTAAAACAGCTTTTAAACTTCAACTTAAAACATTTCTGCCACCCTCCCAGATGATAGTGCCATTAATGAAAACTAAAAGCAAAGTCACTTGTCACGTGTCCTATGTTATTATCTGTGAAGCACCATTATAGCCTATTTAAATCAAACACAATATGTTTTTGTACAGCACATACTCTAAACTCAAACATTAGAAGGCATTTACTCTCATACGTGAAGATATTTATTCTTATATGAGATAATGAAGAAAATTGTGGCACCGGAAAATAAACTAATTATCTGGGATCACACAATTTGATCAAGCAGGGAAGGTTTGGATGGTGCAAACACAAGAAAATGATGGATGGAGCGCTGATACTTTTCAGACACTCACCCCCAGTCACAGATCTGGGTTGAATCCATCATCATTCTTTGGCTCACTTCACCACCTCAGTTCAGGCTGGGTTCAAACTGGAATGGCATGGTGAGCAAAAAACACGATGGATTTAGGCCCAGATCTCTGAAATGGGGTGAATGTATGACATTGTTCTGCATTCTGTCCATCAATTGTTGTTTTTGCATTTGTCATCTCGAGTGGGACGGGTATGCCCAGACGTGGGATCCGTGCTCTCCATGCCACTGGAGTCAAGCTATCCTGGCTGAAGAGGGGTGAAACCCTGAAACCGGCCCTAGGATGCTTGTTTCTGGTCCAGGGAGGACCTGGCTTGGCAGTTCGGGCTGCACTGTTCCCATGAGGTACAGGGTCAAGACTGATTTGCATATGGCTGGGTTCAAACTAGAATGGCGTAGTGAACAAAAAAACGATGGATTTAGGCCTAGATCTCTGTACTGGGGTGAATGTATGACATCGTTTTGCATTCTGTTCATCAATTTGCAAGGTTTAGATGGTCCCATATTTTATAGTTTCCCATTGTGCCATTCAACCACTAGATGAGAATCTCTTTCTCTCATCTTCATGTTTTAAAACAAGGGTTAATGCTTTGACTTTACTTCGTAATTCCAGAACGTAGAAGTGTTTCCTGCCCCCGCCACCAAAGCCATTAGTGTACACCAAGAGCCAAGTCAGTTGCCATGTGTACTATATGCTTATTATACATGGAACAACATTACAGTGTATTAAATCAAACACAATAGGTTTTTTACAGCTCACAACCTGAGCTTGCTTATTTGAAGGTGTTATCATATATGATAATGAAGAAAAACTCTGCATAGTGCAATAACATATTTGTAAGGTCAGACAATTTGGTTGGTCAATCAAGAAAGATGGGATTGATCCCATGTTTTGTAGTTTCAACTTGTGCAATCTAGCCACTAGATGGAAATCCCTTTCTCTTATCTGTCTGTGTTACATCAATGATCAATGCTTAGATAGGATTTTTTTCTCTTTCCTGTTTTACTGCAGGGGTTAATAATTTGACTTTAATTCTTGGCATTTGGGCTTAGGTTGTGTGTGGCAGGCAGAAGCCATAATATAGGTAGTTTCATTTTGAGTCAAGGGTCCAAGAGGAACTCGAGCTAAGTGAGAGCAGGCATTTGGCATGAACTTTCAGTGGCTTACCCACATCTACTTTTTCACCATGACAACTGGCAGTGGCAGGTAGTGTCAGAGAGTTGATTAACCAAGTTCAGTCTCTCAATGACTTTTGGCATATGGCTTGATGGCTTCAAAGTGTTCAAAAGCTATTTTGTGGGGTAAAGAGCTATACAAGTATAGCACCATAAAGTCGGTGAAATTGGCTGGAACACACCTGTGCACTAAGTTAGGGAGAAGCTGTATGGGGAGTTCACCTATGGTAATCATATTATAGACTCTCTCCATGGGACTTAGACAAATGTTATTTCTGACAATTGTAGGGTGGTCATCTTTCGAAAACCAAACTCCAGGACACACAGTAAGTGTTAGCACAGGAACACAAAGATGAGTCACTGATATAGCACTGTGTTACCACATAGCCGCAGAGACATTGCTAAATATACTTAATTGTGTGGTTATCAAACAGTAAAAATTAAATGGAAATGTTGTGCTCCACTTTAAAGTTGCTAATTTCAGCAAAGACATATGCGGTTGTACATGAACCTAGGCCATGGGGATCTGCTGAGCCTATGATAGTATATTATCTGCTCCGGCTTGTTGTGTGCTCACATTTAGCCATTTTCACCAGTGATCTCACATTCAGTAAGCATGGCATTATACATAAACACTGCTGCAATGGGATTACCTAAAAAGGTAAAGGCACAAATGCTTGACAAGTTCAGCTTTGGCCCCTTCTTTTGCAGAAATGGTAAAAAAAAGGCAGCAGCTCTCTTCTAGCATAGCTGCCAGTGTTACTGGGTCTATGCGTGACTAGGTGCTCCACACCAGTTTTTTTCCTTTTTATCTTGGGATTTGTGGTCTTTGTTGATAATGGGTTGAGAAACACTACAAGTATGCCAAGAAAAAGCTTAGACTGTAGCAGCTAGTTATACATCGACCTGGGAAACTTGGGAGGGCTGTTGTAGAGGGTTACCTGTCTTTGTGCCATGGTGAATACGAGATCCCATCAGATATATGTGTTAGACATGCCATGCTTGTGCTCATTCAACCTCACAAAACCACCAGTATTGAATTTAGTAAAAAATGATCAGGATGCGAGTACCGTGATTATGCCTTTCAACTATGTTACATTTGATCACCGTAAATGGTATCACCTTTTGCCATAGTGTACCAAGAGGTCTGCTTTAAACAGACTTCCAATACGTCCCAGGCACAAACATCTCTTTTTTATTACTTGCCTTACATAGCTCTGACATGTCACCTCGCAGTCGCTTAAGAGCACTAGTAGATACAGTAAGCAAATAGGAATGGCAAATACAAAGTGGTATCCATACACAGTCACATTGAGCAGAGGGAGCGTTATTTAATCTCTTAATATTATTTACTTTGATCAAACAATCAAGGACCTCTTGAATATGCACTGTGGACCCCACAGGGTCCCATGGGGCCATAGCTTAAGAATCATTGTCCTAGACCATTCTTAATGTCATTGTATGGGCGTCTTTTGGAGCCTGGAAACTAGTTGGACCACAGGAGAAGGCACATCTATTAGGTCTCTAGTGTGATGTTCCATCTGCCACAACCTTAGACTAAACTCATAGGGTGGCATTACCGAATTTGCCTTAAAACATTTTGACCAAGGCTGCTAATCTTACAAATGTCAAATGTCAAATGTACACCACTGCAGATTTATGTTCCCAGGCACTCTTGTGGAAAACCTGACCATTCTGGCTCACCCTGTAATATTGAAATATAAAATTATCTTAATTGTTACTTAACAACATAATTTATTGCACCACAAATCCTCAGTAAAGTGTATACTACAATCAACAAAATGCAAATGAAAATATGTCATCTGCTTTGAAATCACATTAATATATAGCAGATTATTTTCCAAAACTTTAAGGCAATATAACCTGTCTGAAACTTTCTCATGATGTTGTCCATACAAAGGCCATGCCCCCCAACAAAATATTTCTGGCTAACGGCCTGCCATTTTACAATACCTTTTAACAATTAGGTACCAGTTAAACCAACATTTCAACTGGCCCTTATAGAAATGGAAGAACTGCAGTCACGAAGTACTAGCCACTGCTCTCCCCAATCTTTCCCACACTAACCCCACAATGAAAAATAAGAAAATGTAGACATTAATCCACTTATTATTAGTGCTAGCCATTGCTAATTCAGAAACAGAAGCAGCCAACCTCTGAAAATAGAAACACTTCGTGGAACCACCGCCCCCCCCCCCCCTGCACTAAAAATTCTAAAACTCAAAGTTTGGAGAGCAGAAAGGCAGAAGGGCAGCTATCACGATCCCAACCACAAAGTTGCCTAGCGGGAGGCTGCTACTGCCTATAAGTACACAATAAAAGAGGCCAAATGAGACTCATTATCAGAATTGCTAAATACCACTCCAAATTTAGCCAAGGAGCTTTTTTGCATTGTCTCAGAGCTGCAGGATCTGAAGGTCCAATGATTCAGTTTTTACTTACCAAATTAAATGGGTGAAGACATTGCCTGCTTTTTTAAAGAACAAATTGTAAAAATCAGAGAGGCTATTACAAAAGAAAGAATCCTGAGACCGAATACTTACTCAGGCTTCCTCAATCGTTATAGACAAGCCTAGGATGACCACCGTCACGACCATCAAACATAAACAGAAGTCATAGGTGATCAAAAATAGTGACTTTTTGGCTTCCCTTCAGATACCGTCCCAGCAAGAATAATGAAATGTCTTCTTGTGGATAATACTGACCTTCTTTGCAGTCTTTACATTTGCTCCATCTTTCAGGGTATCTTTCCTTCTCTCTGGAAATCATCTACGGAGAAGCAATTGCTGAGCAAAATCCACACTCAATGCTTCTGACCTGGATTGCATCCTTCCTGACTGGCAGACAACAACAGGTGTGGTGAATTCCCTTCCAATCAGAACTAAAACGTTTACTTAAAGTGCTATGCAGGTGTCTACAGTGTCCCATTTTTTGATTACTCTACCTTCACCCTCTTGCTTTGTTACACCCCTTCATCAGCAGGGGTTAGGTTTTATGTTATACAGCTCTTCTTAGGTCTCCCCTGTTCTACAGGACAATATCAGTAGCTGAAACACTATCCTCTCCTTACAACCATTCTGTCCACAATCCATTGATCGATGTCTGTTAGTGTCTTACTTTTTAATCCAGCCTAGACAGAGATTTGTTTGGTGCCTCAACCCTCAACTTTCATGACCGTCATCATGGTAGCCTAAAATCATGGCTCTCTACCTACCCGGCTAAAGTGGTCTGCAACTTGGGGGTTCTTATAGACAATTCAGCGGCTTTCGATATGGTCAACCATGAGAATCTGGTTGACCGCTTACAGGACATGGGGATTGGAGACTCGGCAATAGCCTCACTAAAGTCCTTTCTCCCAGGACGCCGACAAGTGCTATCTCTCGGATATCCATCCTTAGGGCGCCTTCTTGTACCCTACCTTGTTTAATCTTTATGTTACACCGCTTACCTCTTTGATCAAACCCTTTGGCTTCTCTTTGGCAACATACACTGACGACACACAAATAAAAGTCTCACTGGCGAAAAGTGAAAATTATTCCAGTAGCACAGTCAATAATTGCAGTGCAGAGAAAAGAAGGATGGATAGGAATTGCCTGAAGCTTAACTCTACAAAAACGGAGGTCATCCAGTTTCGGCAATAATTTGTCCATCTGGTGTATTAGCTGGTGGCCCGTGGATTTGTCAGGCATCTACGCCAATGTCCAAAGTGAAAAACCTGAGGGTGCTGCTGAATAGGGAGTTAAAATATAAAGATCAAGTCAACATGGTTACTTCCTCCTCCTTCTACTGGTATAGAATTGTTAAAAAAAATTGAAAAATGTATTCCGGCTGATCTGTTGAAGGTGGTGGTTATTGCTTTGGTCCTATTGCGATTAGATTATTGAAATAGTCTTTATGTCGGCCTTCCAAAAGGCCCACTTAAAAAGCTGTAGAACACTCAAAATGCAGCAGCACGCTTGCTTCTACAAATCCCTAAATCTCAATCAGTTAGGTCAACCATCAGACAATTGCATTGGCTTCCGGTTAAACATCGTATCACCTTTAAGGCTCTTTGCTATAAATCATTCTACAGGAAAGCTCCAGCCTACCTTAAGAAAAGGTTTGTGTGGTACACACCAGGCAGAACGCTGTGTTCCAGTGCAGCTAGACTTTTAAGGGTTGCCTCCTTCAAACTTGACAAATGCTGGAGAAGATGTTTCCTTCATTGGAACCGTCTGCCACTCGAGCTGAAAACAGCATCCTCTCTCTTCGCTCAGGGACATCTTAAGGATTTTGGGGGCCCTGGGCCAGACGTATTTTGGGGACCCCTCTGCGGAACAGCTTTTAATTTATGATCCAATTTGTGCCTTTTAATGCCCTCTTTGGCCAGGTCGCTGACACTACACAGGCACAGCGGCACACATTCTAAATGTGTTTCCATCAATATTCAGGGATAGTGATTTGTGCTTTCAATATCGTAATAAAGCAGCAGCACACTAATATTATTGAAAATAATATCTGGAATCCACTGCGATTTATAATATGTGAGGTCCTGTTTTGATCTACAAGGAACTTTCTTTATGGATGTTGCATGGTGTTGAAAAACAAACAAAATTTCTCTGCAAAATGTCTGCAATAGACTACCACACATCACCCATATTACAAATGAATTAAAGTAAAAGGGTATTTAAAACAATCAACGTTTAAGAATCATTCAAGGTCATCGGGGAGGACTGTGTGGAGAACAGAGTTGGGTCTAGCAGGGTGCCCCCTGAAAGTCTGGGGCCCTGGGCCACAGCCCACTTTGACCATGCCTTACAACTTCTCTGTCTTTGCTTTTAGGAAGAATCTCAAAACCTGGCTTTTTAATCAATGATCTCCTTTAATACTGTTTAGGTTATAGTCGGCTCTTCTCTACTCCATATAGCGCCAAGATGCCACCGCACATTCATGCGCTTTATACGTTGCATCAATCATTCATTAATGCCTACCATTAGAACCGCAAGTTACAAGAGTAGCCCAACCTTGCATTCCCCATCTGTGCATTGTAAAACGTTCATAAGACTTTTCTAACACTAATCTCCAACCCTAAATGTAGTTGAGCTTATATAGCGCACAGCTACCCGCTGTGGGTTTCCCGGCGCTTGCTTAGGGAACCCGTCCTGGTATTCCCCTGTGAGATAGCAGGGTATCCACAAGGTGAAAGTCAGGCATCCCGCCGCGAGGGGCCATTGTGGAGATTAAGCAAGCTATTGCCCAGAGTCGCAGAGTGTGAACCCGTGAGTCGAGGAGGCACCGGGGCGAGAATTATCGAGTCCGTGGAATTTTTAGCCCAAGACCCGCCGAGGCGGGGAATTGAACCCTGGTCCAGGACCGGTCCAGGACCGATCTCAGCTTCCGGGTCTGCCGCCTCTAACCCCTGAGCCACACTTCTCCACGAGAAGTAAGAGCTGTGTTGAGTCCCTTTTCCATGCCTCTTATTGTATGTTCATATTGATTCATTTCTTTGTGATAAATACCTTGGTCCAGTCAAGTCTCAATTATGCCAAAGCATTCTAGCTGGCTGTTTCCATAAAAATATTCAATCACCTCCAGCTCTTTCAGAATATGGCTGCCTATTTGGTTAGAAGAAAAGCCAGAAGAACTTGCATTACTCCAGTGTTGAGATCTCTATATCTGCTCTCCATTCATTCTAGGATTATCTTTAAGGCTATGACAACTGATCAAAAGGCAATCTATGGCAAAACGTCCACATTCAACGCCCAAAATAATTTATTGGTACCTCCTGGCTCGCATTCTTAAATGCCATTCCATTCCAGTTTGAGCCCAGCCATATGCAAATCAGTTGTGATCCTGCACCCAATGGGGCCCAGACGTGGGTTCCTTGCTTACTTTGCCACTGGATTCAAGCTAGCCTGGCTGATGAGGGGTGTTACCCCGAAACCGGTTCCAGGATTCTTGTTTCTGGTTCAGGGAAGACCTGGCATGGCAGTTCGGGCTGGACTGTTCCCATGAGGCACAGGGTCAGGTTTGATTTGCATATAGCTGGGTCTGAAGTAAGGAGGCAAAGTGAGCTAAAGAACGATGATGGATTCAACCCAGATCTATAGCTGGGGTTGAGTGTCTGAAACGTTTCAGCACTCCGTCCATCATCTCCTTGTGTTTAGTCTAAAAGTGCCATTTTCAGACCTGAAATTTAAAAACCAACTTCACCATAAGTTGTGTTTTAAATTGTCCAGAGACACCAAATCAGATTTTCCTGTCTTGTCCCAGTGGTAAACTACACTCATAAAGTACTATATAAAGCAGTCCCTATGTTAACCTATGGAAGAGATAGGCCTTGCAGTAGTGAAAAAATGACTCCAAGAGTAGTCCACAACCAGGACATATAAAACATAAAAGTACATGTCCTATTTTTTAAATCCACCGCACCCTGCCTTTAGAGCTCCCCACGGCCTACCTTAGGGTTAGATTATATGTAATAAAAAGGAAGGTTTGAGCCTGGCAGGTAGGTTAACTTGCAATGTCGAAGAGGCAGTTTAAACGGCACACACAGGCCATGGTTAAAGTGCTACTTATGTGGGTGGCACAATCGGTGCTGAGGGCCCACTAGTAGCATTTAATTTACAAGCCCTGGGCACATTGAGTGCCCTTTACTAGGGATCTATAGGTAAATTAAATGTGCCAATTGTGGATAAGCTCATGTTACCATGTTTAGGGTACAGAGCACATGCACTTTAGCACTGGATTGCAGTGGCAAAGTGCCCAGAATTCTGAACCCCGCAAAAATGAACTCAGCAAAACAGAAGGACTGAAGACAAAATGGCAGGGGAAACCACGCCACAGATACCAGGTCTAACACATATCATTCTACTCTCTCAGATTTCTTTGTGAGAATGACCACTTACATTCTTGAGTTAACTTGGTAAAAAGGAGATGGGATTTTACACCGTGAAGTGAGACATTGATTACACTTATATTGCACGCCAGAATTTGATACTCCTATCTTTCATGGGAGAACATTTCTCAGATGGTCCACTATAATAGAATTTTAAAAAATTAACCATGCAGGAATATAAAATGTTGAAAGTTAGGGTAAAGGCTTTTGCCGTACAATTCTTCTTTTATCATCTTCTATATCACATATTTGTTTCAGAGGATGTTGTACATGATACCTGGTGCAACAGGAAATTGTGGCTGATTCCTATGACCCTGAATTCCTCTGCTGGGCCAGGTTTTTAGACCTTTGTTAAATATATCAATAATTTACTTGTCCTGGGAAATGAACTAGACCTGAAGGCTAAAGGGCTTGGAAAAATCTAATATTTTCTTTTGTTTCATGAAGCGTAATTTAACCACTGTGCAATGGCGGACCTTCCAGAGATCTCCTCTGTTCGTGTTATTTTAATTAGCATTCTAGGAGCAACAGTGATGTATTGTTAATGTGAAAATAAAACAGCAAGTATCTTAACTCAGATATAAAACGAGGGCATAAGGTACTCACACTTGGAGGGTACTGGCTTGTAAAACAACATCCATTTGAATGCAGGAAGTTTCAAATTCATGTTTCTAATGAAATAAGCAAAACCCCCTATCAATAGTGGAATTCTTAATTCATATAAAACATAGATAAACTCAAAAAAGATCTCTCTCAAAATCCCTGAAACACTCAAACAATGATACTACTATAACATTCAGTGCAAACAAGTCAATTTATTTCTTTAGTACATGTGAATTTTATTAAAACACAAATATTATAAAAACACCTATAATAAAACACAATGCATCATTTCAGCATAATTAAAAACAATACAATTCATAAAATCAGGACATAACATAATATCTTATGACACTTTTACCACAAAGAACCCTAAAAAATAGGGAGGACGAACAATGATAGACAGTATGCTTTGACTTTTAACTCAACAATTCCCTGGGAATAATTTTAGCAAGATTAGCCTGGATACATATACTTTATTTTGTATCTGCAGGTCCAACTTGTCCTCGGGTTAATGTGTACTTTACATACTGTACATACACTTGCATGACAGCGGTGAGAGATCAGAGACATTTTGAAAATATTCTTCTTTACTCCTGTTCCCTGGTCATGAAATATTCATTTATGTAAAATGTCCTTCCCTCCCCCCGACTCCCAGTGGAGAAGGTGGGTAGCTGTGCACCTTCCTACCCCTACTGCACTTTCATTTGGAAACCCTAGAAATCAGAGAAAACATTGTGTAGTATCCTGTATAAGTATTTATCCTGCTGCTTTCTCCCTGACTGCTCAGCTATGTGGAATGTTGGTGTGGTGATGATTAATGGAATGTTTGGGTGCCTGGGATGTGAAGAGTGACTGTTGGAGTATGGGAGGAGCAGCAGGCAGGCTGCTCCTGTTTGGGCTCCTCTACATGATCTTACTATGCTATAACTAAAACTAAATAAACCTACTTTAAACTCATCTCGGCTACTGACTTCATTATTACACATTAAAATATACTTTTTTCCTTCTTATGAAAAATAATTTTCCACAAAAAGCCTTTCCATCCCTCGCAGATGAGAAAATGGACAATGCAGGTGTACTTTCCTCACCACATATACTCACAGTGAGTAGACTCTCTCTCAAAGTTCTAAGGCCTGTTGATTATATCTATGAATGCCTGAAACTCCCAGAAAGAATTGAATACTCTCACCACATCTTAAATCTCTCTGTACAGGAGAGGCAGCACAAATAGGGGCACAAGAGAGGGCCAGAGAACTCCAGGCTCCAAGTTTGCCGGTGCCTATCGGTGGTGGGCACAGCCACTCTGCACCAAGCCAAAAAAAGCAGAAGCTTCCCATTGAAGCGAATGGAACTGGGCAATGTCCAGGTCAAAGGCAAGTCAATCCATGGACCATCAGAAGCCAGAGGCTAGACCATACTTGGCTTGGCAGACCGAATATTGCATTACTTACAGAGAAAGTACGATTGTAGGTTTTCATTTTTTTTTTATTTCTTCGGGTTAAGCAGCAATGTGCTGGTGCTCCATGAGGGCCAGGAGCCACCAAACAGTTCAAGCTTATATGTCAGGTAGAGAGGGTTATTGAAGTGTAGTGCTCTATGGGTCATACATGCAATGTTTAACTGGATCCTTGACTCAAATGGAAACCACTTGAGCGATTTCAGGTCCAGTGAGATGTTGTAGTGTAGTTCCTATGTCCCTGAAAGGCTCTACGCGTTGGAATAACATACACTATAGATTTGACATAGGACTAAGGTCAGTATGTCTCTATCGAGTATATTAAACTTAATTACTTGTGTGTGCCAGTTAACTCAGAGGTCACTAGAAACTTCTTGAATATACAAGAAGGGATTAGTCTCTGTCAACCGCATAAACATGACAACTTTGTTTCCTTTTAGAATCGGAACAGTCTCAGAATCGTGGAAACAATAGATAACAGTTTCACTCAGTCAATCGTGCATGCTTGGTTTCTACAGAGTTGAACAGAAATAGAGAGACGGGCGTTTCAATTAAAGGGTTTACTGAACAGTCTTATTTCTCATGCAAGAGATATGAATTGCTACTATCGTAAGACAGACTGCGAAGTACAATGTGTACGAGGTTAGCAGTAAGATAAATAATACTGCAATAGCATGGTTTGTAGCTATGACATATATTAATCAAAATACATACATAAATTATATAAGCTAAAATATGATACTCATCTGATGCTTCTAAATTGTTATACCCCAGTGTACCTAACCTAAGTGCAGTACGAGGTTTGAAGAAGGTGCCATTTTTAAAGTATAGCTAGCTATATTTTAGTTTAGTCAAGAGTTGCCAAAAGTTTCTCTAAGTTCTATTCAGCTCCATACCTTAGAATGAGAGAGGTTGAAATCTCTTTTCTGGACTTGATAGTCTAACGCTCCTGCAAGGGAAGTCAGAGAGCACTGGAGCTGGATTCTCTGCGAGGAGGATGGCAGCGCCAGGTCAGTGCATCAGGCTGGAACTCGATCCCCTTGCCGTGGCGAACCGCATAGTCTGGGATGGATCGAATCCTCCAGGAACCGCAATTTGCCAGGAAAAGTGCTGGTATATTTATACCTTGAAGGTGTCTAGGAATGCCAGTATTGACGAAAAAGTCGGGCAGAGGAACGTCATAAATGAACCCCTAAGGAATAGATGTTCATGCATACTTAATGAGTTCTTGGAGAAATCAATATTCAAGCTGAGGGAAATTCCTAAAGGCTTAAGGGTCTGGTTTTCCAAGAATTCGTTGTGACGTGGATGGACGGATGTAGGTGGCCATACCTGTATTTGGTTTGAATGGACAATGTCTAAATAAGGGCCGGATTTCTATGTCCAAATAAGGGCAATGTGAATTGTACCTATATAAGGGCATAAATCGGGAAACCTATATACGGAATCTAAATCTGCACACAACACCCACTCCAGTTTCGTATGAACGACGTTACTAAATCCTAAACGTACTAAACATATCTTAAAACAGGGTATCGCATGGGTTTGCTAAAATAAGCTAAAAACATATCTAAAACATACATTACAAAACAATTGCTATGCATAAAGTGTTGTACATATTACAGGCAATTTTCCATTCTAAGCATAGGATCACACTGGAATGCTAAATGAATGAATCAAAATATATAAATGTGATGAAATGGCTCGTAAATACAGAAGAAAAAGGGTCCGAAACCATTTCATATCAGGTTACACAAGTCAAATTGTTATTCATGACAAGGTGGCATACTGTCCCTGGAAGTGTGATCAAAGAATTCTGTTCTCTATGAATAGTTCTACTATAAGCAGATTACTGTGCCAAAAAATGAAAAATAAAATTTTGGGACGGGAAGAGAGAAAAAAATATATATAATCATAGAAAAAGTTCCAAAGTCAGTATCACGTTTGAAAAAGAATGAAGGCCAACTTGACAGTCTCTCCAGAACACTGTGTGCTTGAATCAAAAGTCAGTGTGTGGGGATGGAGAAAACATAACATTTTCTAAACTTGTAGACAACAAGTCATCTACCGTTGTGGGTGAGAGTTGGAATACCTTGTGTAGAAGATCAACAGCACATATATGCGAACTATCGCCTTCAGCATGGGAAGCATCAGCAGTGTCTGGATTGGATGTTATCTGCGCGCCTGTTGTATCCTCTCGTACCTCAGCAGTAGCATGTTGCGTCTATGAGATCTCAATGAATGCCGCCATCAGGATTGGTAGCCGCTGGGCCGTTATCGGATCCAGCAGAGTATCGATATCCGTAGGCATGACTGATGGGAATGTCAGACAAATGTCCAGCATGCATTTTTCACCACATAGCAGGCAGCGTAGAACAGGTGAGATGCAATCTTGCCAGATTGGTCTGAATGACAGAAACCAAGTGGTGTTTAATTCTCGTAGATGAGGTAAACCCAGAACTTGGACGATGCACTCACGACACTTCCAATAGAGTTCTTTCCCTGGTGAACTGTGTGTTGCTGGTGATTTGGCTTGCCATATTGTAGCAGTAGGAGCAAAAGTAGTATTCCTGCAATGAGTGCTAAAAGGAGCGGCAGTCTGTTTGGAAAAATTACGAGGACTGCTTGAAAAGGTGCTAACAGTCCTGCACACACATTCTTATATACATGTACAATACCGCTCGTATCAGACATGTTTAAGATACGACCTACCTTTTTCGAAGAAATGCACAGGGTAGTTTGTATACAAAAGGGTATGTATCTCTGCAGATGTCCTTGCGACTTGGAGATCATAGGTTTCTTTGGCAGAGGTCAAAGGCACAGTTTTTTGTAAAAGAATGGCTTTCATTCTGCTTAGAGTATCAACTCGTATAGAAGAGATATTCAGTGAAGGCCATAAAGGCGACTACCTGACTATGTCTATTTGGGTAAACAAGACCTGCATATAGCAAGTGACCTTGGATGTAACCGTTACTAGATATGGGATACCTGGCAGCATGCCACAGCAGCTGTGATCATTCAACATAATGTAACTCCCATTTGAAAGCTGACCAAAGATTGGATTAATCACTGCTGCCGGTGAACCGTGCAGATGGCAGGATAAGTTTGTAGTAGAACCGTCACAGGCCCCGTGTAAGTTAATACCCTGACAAAGGAGAGAACCGCTTAGTGCGTGTTCACAGTTTTCACCGCTAAGAAACACTTCACGTCCCCCACTCCAACATCAGCGTGTGTAAGGTAAATCCCAGGATGTCTTGATGTATTCTTTACCCAACCTTTCATATTTGCCTGCTGGTATATTTTTTAGGCAATACTGAAAATGGAAAGTCGTAACAGGCAGAGTAATCTTACCATGTATGATCCACTCAGTAGCTGGTTTTTCTGCCACTGTGAATGGTAATTTCTCCAGTTTTTCAATGCTCAGCACTGTATAGTCTGCTCCTCTTTGTGCCAGTTTGATCTGTCTATCAGTGAGATTGAATTCTGCAAACAGTGACGTAGTATTGATTAAACGCCAAGGAACATAGCCAGAGCGCAGGTTTTGAAGCGTCCAGCCTAATAGCATGAGAGAACGTAGCTGTGACTGACCATGTTGCAACATGACCAAGTCTTGTTCCATGATGTCTATGACAGAGGATACAATGCTGTCCAAAGAATATATCCTGGACGACAGAGTCGTTAACCCATTGTCTACTACAGTGAGAGATTTCTCTAAATTAATGCGATCAATTTTTTCGTATTTGTTCTGCAGTCTCTGCTTGGGTGACCTTCCATGCTTCATCATAAGCAGCATAGACACCGGCATATATGAAACGTTTTTGACGCTGTTTTCTTGGTCCTAGCAAGAATTCTCTAAGGTCTGCGCCTTCTTGAAGTAAAGTTAAGTGTTGTTTTACATCCTCTAGTGTAGCTTTCTGTAGCCAATCAAGGCAAAGTTTCCCTACACTGTAAGTTGTTACTACCCCCGGATGCTGTCTTTGGACATAACGTGGGTCTGGCCTATGAAAGGTAAAACCTTGTATTTTGTTCAGGAATCTATCTTGACAGTTGTTTGTGTCTAAGGGCCAGAGCAACCATTTTTTCCATTCAGGATCAGATCTGTTATTATTAAAATAGTATGTACGTCGACCTACCCCTGTGTAGTGCTTTCACTTGTAGGTGCAGGTATAGACGGAGTGTTCATGTCTTTTATTTTGGCTATTCCAAGGCATGATGTTTGTTGGACAGTGTCGTTCAAAATCATAATTTGCTCAGGGATGATACAGGCTCTAAACAAAGCTTCTGTTCCCTGTACTTGCCAATCTTTAGTACCCCAGACAGTTTTTGTCTCAATGTTGTCTTTCCAAAAGTCGTAACCCTGTCTAGACAGTTGGGCAATAAAGGCTGCAGAATAAATCTGTTTGGTATTCGTTAACATAGTTTTCATTCCTGTCTTATTGACATTCTTAAAGTAAAATGTCTCTGCATTCGATATATTAAATCCTGAAAAACATGGAAATTTCATTGCAAATGTTTTCGAGCTACCCTTTGGTGGCGTAGGACAATGTTCCCATTGGTTATACATAAATACGCTTCTAGGTGTTGCAGATTTATGCAAGAACTGATGACCAAAGTGTTTATAACAATACAGTTGTTCATAGTCTGATGAACCTTGTAAATATTCATTATTAGTGAATGCAGTTGACATCTCTAGATCAGACATCATATTATTAACTGTCTCGAAGTCCCAATCGTCAGAAAAGGTACTGGAGGTAATAAAGTCACTTAATGAAGTTTTAAATAAATGTGGAATCTTCAAAAGCTCCGCTGGGCCAAAAATGTCATATTCGGTTTTGTCCCAAACTATACCATCAGGTATAGGAATCGCTGTGATGTTCACTGCTGACAAGTCTCTTGCTTCATGATGGGATGACTTGTGTGGCTGGAAAAGTAAGTTCACTCTTTTACTTGCTGTGTCCATTTGAATATATCTTCCATTAATCAGCATACCCAGAGTTATTACCAGAGCTAACCAAAGTAGAAAGCCAAATATTCCCAAAACAATCCATACTTCAATCCATGGTGAAACCAGATACGTTTTTTCCAGTAGATGAAAAAAGTCTGTTGCTTGTTCTTTGAAAGTTCTTTGTACTGGCGTCGTTTCAGGCTCACTGGGATCCTCAGAAAACGTATCAAAGTTCATGAAATAGCCAGAAGCAGGTCTGTCAATGGTTGGAATTGCATCCGTATTTGATGAAATTGCTTGAACCAGTTGATCACTTGTTACTTCATTATAAACAGGTGTATCTGGACGAACTGTTATTTGGATCTCAAGAGGTACAAGGTCCATAGCATTGTTGCTTAGTCCTCTATTTCTTACTGTCGAATCTTCAAAGGTGATGAGTCTCTCAGTTTGAACCTCTTGGATTGTACCTAGAGGAGTGCGTCTGCTACATTGGCGGAGTCCACTTGGCCTGCTGTTCAGTATTGGCCACATAGTGTGGTTTGATCAGGTCGATGGACACAAATCTTTTCTCCTTTTTACCAGCAAGGGGCGGCAAAAGTACTGTTCTTGATCCGTGGATTAATAGGACAGGTACTGGTTGTCTGTATGAAGGCCCAAATTCCTTCTTATCCACGATCTTTTCTCTGACTAGATCCCCAAGCTTTGGGATCCAGACAGGCATTGCTGGGATGGCCAGATTTTTCTCAGTGGTGGTTGGCTTCAGGACCACGTTGCTTTGTTGTGTTCTTAGTACATTTAAGTCCTGTACAACAGCCAAGCGATCTTTGATATCAAATTGTTTGTTTTCCACCACTGTGCCTTTCATATCTAAGTCCGGCATCAACATTCTAGTCCCAAACAGGACCTCATATGGAGTGGCACCCCCTATAGAACTTCTTGGCAAGTTGTTTATTGCACGCTGGACCCCATATAAATGTTTGACCCACCCATCACCCGAACCGAATACCCTAGCTGTTATAGACTGCTTTATATCCTGTTTTTTTAATAATAATAATAATACAGCATTTTGTAGAGCGCGAACAGCTACCTCACAAGGAGGTGTCCCGGCGCTGAAGACCGCTGGGGAACCCGTCCTGGCTTTCCCTGAGAGATGGTCCCTTTCTGGGTATCTCCAAGGTGAAACCAGGCATCCACGGCTTCTGTGGTAGGCCGTTGTAGAGATGAGGCAAGCTTAATGCCCAGAGTTGCCGAGTGTGTTCCTGGTTAGAGTAGGTACCGAGGCGAGAATTATCGAGTCCGTTTTGACCCTGGTCCACGACCCTGCCGCATCGGGAATTGAACCCTGGTCCCTGGCCGAATCTCTGCTTACGGGTCTGCCGCCTCTAACCAGTGAGCCACACCTCTCCACTACAGAATTTCCCTTAGGATGGAATGGAGAAGAATACCGCAATGCTACACCCAGACTGGCCATGGCTTCTTTGTAAGCCCTAGAGCTAAATGCAGGACCCTGGTCATAAGGTAGTGTGCCTACTGCGTATGTGCCGATAAAGACTCGCAAATCTTGTATAACAGTTCGAGCGTCAGCTGCGCGCTGAGGCCACATCCATAGGAACCTAGAGCACGAATCCACTGCGACCATGATATATTTATAGTTCCCGTCGCTTTGTAAGGGACCGCAGTGGTCCAGGTAAACATAAGCTAATGGTTTATCTGAAATTAACAGGAGCGTCAACACAGGACGTTTCACAGTAGAGACTTGCATCTTTTGGCATATCTCACAGTCCAAAACATAGTTTCTAGTCTGTATCCTAATGCCGGGCCACCAGTACCTTTGTTTTAATAATGCTACTGTGGCTGAAACACCTGCATGGGCAGAGGCGAGCCCTTCATGTGCTGCTGGATTAGCCCTAGTCTATGTTCCATGTTTGGAATTACTCTATCCACCACTCCAGGGATTCGGAACATTGTTCGCATCAATTATATATGAGTATTTGAGTGGAAACTTTTTAGGTAATGCCGCACCGCTTCCTTTGCTTGATGCATTGACAGCGAGCATTATTTTGCTGTCTATTTTTGTTTTTGAATGAGTGATTGCTGCTATGGAAGCTGTTTGCACAGCCCCTTTCGCGGCTTCATCAGCCAATGAATTCCCTTCAAAGTGAACGCCATCACGTTGGTGACTCAGTGTGTGTATCACGTGAGTGTTCTATAGTCCGTTTCGCAACTGAACTACTTGTTCCCAAAGCAATTTGTGCTTGATTGTGCCACCTTTTGCATCTTTGAAACCATTTTGAATCCAATTCTGTAAATATTCTTTGTGAGATTGAACACAGTACAAAAGAATCGCACACTATCAGTGTGGGGAATTTGCGATCTGTATTTTCAAGTGCCATCTTAAATGCTTGTAGTTCAGCTCACTGAGCTGTACAATCTCCTAGAGCTTGGGTTTTTGTGACCATTGGTCTGAATTTGCCATCTCGCATGCGACCTTTAACGATAGCACCTGCTGCACTGTAAGCTTGTTTACTCCCCGTAGCGGGCTGTGCAGATCCGTCAGTATAAATTATAAATTCGTACTGGTCAGGAGGGAGAATTTCAGTAGGCAGAGGACATTCGTGTTCATATTGCAGGAATGCTTGTTCTTTTAAATATGGATCAAAAACGTATTCAACATCAGTTGCAGCAAGAGAATTAACCCATTGAATCCATCTCGGATGTAAAGCTTTTGCATTTGGAATGCTAGCCTTTGTAACTACCTCTAGGGATGGTACAGGAGTCACAACCATAATGCGTTTACCCTGTGCTAGGGCACTTTCTTTTGCTACAGCGGTTTGAACTGCTGTCAGAATTTTTTCTGTAGAAGTGAATTTCATTTCTGCTTGTGTATACAAGTGGGATTTGTATGCAATTGGTACTTTTTTTACCTTAGTTAAAAGTTAAGTAGGTGAATCCGCATTGACCCGGAATTATTCGGATCACTAAGTTGCGTACGTTTACACGTGTTTGCAAGTATTTCATTGCTAACATGTCTGTTTGGAGTGAACGCAAAATTTCTGTGTGTTTTTGTGTCCAATGTGTGGCTTTAAAATCAGGTTTGATTAATTCGTAGGGAGTTTAACCCGTTCTGCGTAATTTGAAATGTAAGTTCTTCCAAAATTCAGGAAACCTAGAATCGACTGTAAATTTTTCAGTGTTTTTGGCGGTTGGAGCAGCGCACACTTTTCTAAAAAGTTGGCCGCCAGGCTTTTGCCTTCACTTGATAGTTCATATCCTAGGAAAAGGACGTTGAGGTGGGCAATTTCTGACTTTTTAAAGTTGAATTTGTAACCCTCTGAGGCGAAGCCCAATATTATGGTGCTCACCCTGTTCAAGTGCCTATCCAGGTCATCGTCTGTCAGATATACATCATCGACATATGATAATGCCTCGTCATCATAAGATTGTAGTAACTCTGTTACCCTTGCTGAGAATAACCGCAGGCTGTTTTTGAATCCCTGGGGCAGTCGACAAAATTGACGCTGTGTCCCCATTATTGAGAAAGCGGTCAAATATCTGCTGGTGCAATATTTTGACAAAAGAAACCATTTGAAATGTTTAATGTGGTTTTATATTTTTTACGCACAATGTTATTCATTAATGCTGTACTGCGTGCATTTTGCACTGCAAATGTTTTGCAACAAGAATTTAAGTGTCTGTAATCCAAAGCTAGACGATTTGTATTGTCTGGTTTGGAAACAGGAAACAAAGGATTGCTCATTGATGAGGTGCATGTTTCAATCACCCCCTGATATTCAAGTTGATCTAAAATCTTCCTGACCTGTTTTTTAGCTTCTTGCTTAACTGGGCTCTGCCTTTGAGGAGTCGGTTGATTTTTTAACTGGATCTTATGGTGAGGTGAGTCCTCATCCCATCCTACATGATTTTTATACCATGCTGGGGCTTGGGCTACTGCCCATTTCCTGGCTAATGTATATTTTAAAGTAACTGGAACATGGTTGGAGAAGGCAGGCATAATTATGTCCTCGCCATGTGGGCACGCCCTGACAAATTCTGGTGGCCAGTCCTGTTCTGCTAGAAGTCTATCATAACCCTTTGAAATATGCTCCCAAAAGAGTGCTTTCACTTTTCTTGGTATGTCTCTCTCCATCCAGAGTGTTATTTCATATAACCTATGTAGAGAACTAACCCTGGTGTCTACAGCCTCAACTTGTATGTCTTAATTCAAGTCCACTGTCTCCAGAAGTCCCTTCAGGTTCTGGCGAGCTATTGTAACTTCTGCTGCACTGTCCAGCATGGTCTGGGCCCATTGTCCGTTATTGAGTTGGGTTCTCAGTATTATCGGCATGTCTGATCTTCAGACCTGCTACCTTTTTCTTGGAGAATTGAGGCTTTGCTTGATTTTTCTGAACGTGTTGATCGTCTTTGGACTTCACAATTTCTTCCTTGTTTTCTGACCGTCCTCTTCTTTTGGATGTCTGTGACGATATCTGAAAGGTACGAGAGGGACGTGTATCATTATCTTATATCGGTCTGGTTTTCTCAAATTATCCCTATTCCAGAGGTTGTACCTCTTTTCAGAGGGCTCCTTCTGTGGAGGAGACCTGCCTCGGGAATGAGAACGCTTCTCTTTGGAATTCTGTTTGCTATTTTCCTACTTCTTTTTAGAAGTGGTAGGAGTGTTTTTAGAAAAGACCTTATCAGGACTTTCAGACAGTTGTGGTTTTACTGGTTTACCTCCCAGACTGTCTCTGCCTAATTCCTCAAAGGATTTTTCAATTATTCTGGCTAGTTCTTGAGGTTGTTCTGTTACATCAAATTCCCTTAGTTTCTGGCAGATCGCCACTGATGCTGCTTCTCCTTTAATATTAGATAATATTATTGCTGACACCTGGTCAAAATTTTTAAGTAACTTCATACCTAAATTCAGAGCAGGCTCTGCCCCGTATTCGTTTTGAATCTGTTTAAGGACATCAGGTATTACCGCCACTGACGGAACACCATGTGTTTTTGTGTAGATGGCAGCAAAGACTGTGCCCCAAGAGGTGCTGTCTTCCATATGTGGTGTGATCCCCATTGGTAAACAAATTGTTAAAATTATGTGCTTTTCAAAAGGGGTAGTATTAGGAAATACTGCTTCGATTTGAGTAATTTTTTGAGCTAACCAGAATGGAATTTGTTCGCGTTTTGCGGGTAATTTACCCATGACTGAGTGTAAACTCTGTGGAGTAATTTTTAACGTATTCCCCTGATGAGGGGCTGGATTTTGAATGGTTAATGGTGGTTGGACTGTGAAAGTCCGCATGACATATTGAACTAATTGTCAGTAGATTTTGATTAGCTCCTTGAGTTGAGCTAGTAATTCTACATCTGACATTTCTTCAATGTCAGGATGAGGTGTGTAGCCGGCTAAAATCAGCCATGTTGCTCGTGGTCTACCTAGTGGACAGAGCCTGGTAATGTGATTGTAATATTTTAGGGCGCCTTTAAACCAGAGCTCATGCTCCTGGTATGTGAGTGGAATTTCAATATCCTCGACAGGAATATATTCCTCAGGAGGATCATCTTCTTTGTAGAAGTGAAACAAGTGTGTTACTGGATTTGATTCTGGGAATACTATCCATGAGTAGAATACCTCTGTCTGGTGAGATTCATGTGCCTCTATCACGAAAACTGCTCTACCACCTCTTGGTGTTAGGCCATGTTTTATAAGTTTTAGAGTGATGGCTCTCCTTAAATTTGGATGGATGTTTATAGCATCCTCGTCAGTTTCTTGAAAACCTGTACGATTAAAAGCTGCTGTGACTTGGTCAGCCGCAGCTCCAACAGTATCGGTGTTTGTGCCGTTTTCGGTCATTGTTTAATGAAAGTTGCAGAGCAAGTTTCAAGGGAACAAAGATAAGGTGCACAATATTTTGGAACACTGTATCCTTCAACGTTGAACAAAACCAAAAAGCTAATACATAGGACTTTCGTCCTACTCAGCTATGGCGGATATTATCCTACCCATTCCAGACGTCTTATGGAGTTTTATGAGTAGGAGTCTCTGAGAAAAGTACGACTGAGTTACTTCAGTATCTAACGTTAAATTAGTGCCTTACCAAACCGTTGGGCGCCATGTAGTGTAGTTCCTATATCCCTGATAGGCTCTGCGTATTGGAATAACATACACTATAGATATGACATAGGACTAAGGTCAGTATGTCTCTATCGAGTATATTAAACTTAATTACTTGTGTGTGCCAGCTAACTCAGAGGTCACTAGAAACGTCTCAAATATACAAGAAAGGATTAGTCTCTGACAACCGCATAAACATGACAACTTTGTTTCCTTTTAGAATCGGAACAGTCTCAGAATCGTGGAAAGAATAGAAAACAGTTTCACTCAGTCAATTGTGCATTCTTCGTTTCCACAGAGCTGCACAGAAATAGAGAGACGGGCGTTTCAATAAAAGGGTTTATTGAACAGTCTTATTTCTCATGCAAGAGATATGAATTGCTACAATCGTAAGACAGACTGTGAAGTACAATATGTACGAGGTTAGCAATAAGACAAAATAATACTGCAATAGCATGGTTTGTAGCTATGACATATATTAATCAAAATACATACATAAATAACATAAGCTAAAATGTGATACTCATCTGATGCTTCTAAATTGTTCTACCCCAGTGTACCTAACCTAAGTGCAGTACGAGGTTTGAAGTAGGTGCCATTTTTAAAGTATAGCTAGCTATATTTTAGTTTAGCCAAGAGTTGCCAAAGGTTTCTCTAAGTTCTAGTGAGCTCCATACCTTAGAATGAGAGAGGTTGGAATCTCTTTTATGGACTAGATAGTCTAACCGCCCGCAAGGGAAGTCAGAGAGCAGTGGAGCTGGATTCTCTGTGAGGAGGATGGCAGCGTCAGGTCAGTGCATCAGGCTGGAACTCGATCTCCTTCCGAACTTGCCGTGGTGAACCGTGTAGTCTGGGTTGGATCGAATCCTCCGGGAACCGCAATTTGCCAGGGCAAGTGCTGGTATATTTATACCTTGAAGATGTCTAGGAATGCCAGTATTAACGTAAAAGTCGGGCAGAGGAACGTCATGAATGAACCCCTAAGGAATAGATGTTCATGCATACTTAATGAGTTCTTGGAGAAATCAATATTCAAGCTGAGGGAAATTCCTAAAGGCTTAAGGGTCTCGTTTTCCAAGAATTTGTTGTGACGTGGATGGACTGATGTAGGTGGCCATGCCTGTATTTGGTTTGTACGGACAATGTCTAAATAAGGGCCGGATTTCTATGTCCAAATAAGGGCAATGTGAATTGTACCTATATAAGGGCATGAATCGGGAAACCTATATACGGAATCTAAATCTGCACACAACAACGTGGTTGGTTTTCTTGGAACCAGTGATGAGTCTAGTCGCAGCATTCAGAGATGCTCTGAGGGGGGCTAAACTGAGTTTCAGAAGTCCGCATAGAGTAGCACTGCCGTATTCTAGTCTTGAGATGACTAGTGCTTGCACCGCCGATTTGAAGTCGTCTTGGGGAAGGTAGTGTTTGAGTTTTCTTAGGATGCCTAGGTAAGAGAAAGGGTTCCCTTAAGGCACAAATAAAAACAGGTATAAAATAATGTACCTTATAACTTAACAAATACATACAACAAAATATGGAAAAGTTAAAAGTTCATTTATTTGAATATATTAAAAAACAGTCATTAGGGATAACTAGACTAAATCCCTGAACTAAAACAGGATAAAATTGAGACAATATATATAATTGCGACCTGCACAATTACAAGCAGACAGAACAGTTACAACACACATTTGTTGGATACAGGTTTGTATATTCTTTCTCCGCTCTAATGACACCAGAGTAGTATCACTAACAAATCAACGTATCTATTATGGCGTTGGAGACTTGAATTATACGCTTTAGGTTGCGTCGACGCGTTTCGGTGATAACTCCTTCTTATAATCACCTTTATCAAGACATAAAATTTGTCTGCCAGAACCAGAGGGTATGTAAAATCGCCCCTGGGATAATATTGACGATCCTTTATAGGGATCACTTCACGGTTCCTAATTGGAGCGTGGGCTTCTGTAGTCGCCTTATACAATGCTGCTGGTAGAAGTATATTTCTGTTTCTATTCTAATAGTGTTATATGTAATCAGGCCAAAATTGCCATCTATAAGGGTCCGAGTCGTGTGACACACGACTCAGACCCTTATAGAGAGCAGAACCCTTATCTACTAACTAGGTAGACTCTCATTATATTTGGCCATATATCATAGGTTATCTTTGTGAAGCCTAAAAGAGAATTATAATCACAACCTCCTGTAACATAACCCGCCAGAAGTGGAGAATTCGTGATATTTATATTTATACATGGCAATTTTGGCCTGATTGCATATAACACTTATGGTCTACAACACAACCAATTTCCCTTGGTCTTCCATGTTCAGGGGGACAACAAAAGATCGCATTTATTCAGAACAGTTGGTGTCATTAGAGCGGAGAAAGAATATACAAACCTGTATCCAACAAATGTGTGTTGTAACTGTTCTGTCTGCTTGTAATTGTGCAGGTCGCAATTATATATATTGTCTCAATTTTATCCTGTTTTAGTTCAGGGATTTAGTCTAGTTATCCCTAATGACTGTTTTTTAATATATTCAAATAAATGAACTTTTAACTTTTCCATATTTTGTTGTATGTATTTGTTAAGTTATAAGGTACATTATTTTATACCTGTTTTTATTTGTGCCTTAAGGGAACCCTTTCTCTTACCTAGGTTGAATAACCCTATTTCCCTTGGCCTTCACAAGGGGTACCTCTCTGTTTTTCATATTTTCTTAGGATGCTCAGTAGGAAGTTCGCTCCTTTGGTAGATGCTCTGATGTGATCTTGCATGTTTAGGTTCTTATCTAGCTCAACTCCCAATGATTTTGTGTAATCAATGATGTGTGGTGTGTAGTTGAGCGCAGTGAGGTTTCTTAGATAATTTGCAACAGTGGGGGTTTGCCTAGTGGGTGAAATGAGGAGGAATTCAGTTTTAAGGGCGTTAAGTTTGAGGTGGTTGGAGGTTAGCCAATTTAGCGTTTTGTGCAGGGTTCCGTTGAGTGACTTGATATCTTCGGGCGAGGATATTTTCATGTATAGTTGGGTGTCGTCAGCATACATGTGATGTTGGATGTTAGATGCTTTCAGGATTACAGCCAGTGGTTCAATGATAAGGTTGAAGAGCGTGGGAGAGAGTGAGGACCCTTGGGGGACACCCAGAGTGCAGGGACTGGAGTTGGATAGAGTTTGATTGGATTTGACTCTTTTTGTTCTGTTGTTGAGAAAGGAGGCCAACCATTTTAGAACAGTGCCTGAGAGCCCCATCCTGCATTCCAAAAGGTTTAGTAGATTGTCATGTTTGACAGTGTCAAATGCAGATGAGAGATCAAGTAGTATTAGTAGGCAAGCTTCATTCTGGTCAAGCAAAGTGAGAGCGTTGTCCACTATATGAGTGCTGGTCGTTTCAGTGCTGTGGCCAGTACTGAAGCCCGATTGGAATTGATCAAGAAGTTGGAATTGCTCGATGTGTTTGTGCAGTTGTTTATGTACACATTTCTCAAGGAGTTTTGCCAGGGTAGGGATGTTTGTGATTGGTTGATAGTTATTCAGGTCTTCAAGGTCCGTTGTGGGTTGCTTGAGAATAGGGAGAACTAGGCCCGTCTTCAGGCAGTCCGGGATCTCACCTTGAAGAGAAGCGTTGATTATCTTGGACCAGAGCGGGACTAGTGATCCTATCATTTCTTTAAAGAAGGTGGGAGGGGGGTCATTGAAGTGATTTGAAGGTTTCAGGGTTGAGAGCATACTGAGGATGGCCATGTTGTTGAGGGGTGTGAATTAACTCCAAGAGGCATTGTCTTTAGGGGAGAGACAGGGCGGCGTAAGAGGGGGTGAGGGTAAGGAGGAGTCAGGAGAGGGTGAGAGTTCGATCAGAGCAGACTTTAGATCTGATTCGATCTTGCTCACCTTTTCAAGGAAGAAGTCAGCAACGGCATCGCAGTTTGGCTGAGGACAGGAGATGTGCGGAGATTGGATAGAAGTGTTATTGGATTGTGACTTTAACTCTTGAGTGCCCATGACGAGATGGTCTCGTCATGGGCCGCGGTTGCACTGTGCCCATGACGAGACTATCTCGTCATGAACCCCGCCCGCTAATGAAAGGGCCGGCACAGGGCGGGGAAAGAGCGGGGCACTCAAGGGGTTAATCAACTCAAATAGCCTTTTCGGGCGATATTTGGCGTTGACACGTTGGGATTTGAAGAAGGTTGACTTCGCCGTTCTGATGAGTTTGTAGTATCTACTCCTTTTTAGTCTTAGAGTTTTAAGCGGATGGAGCGGATCTCCAAGTGTGTTCTGCTAATCTCAGGCTGCGTCTGTCAGCATTTAGGCTGTCATTGAACCATGGTTTGGAGTTGCTGATGGGATTTCTTTTTAGTTGAAGGGAGGCAGTTGCATACAGGGCGGACAACATGGAGTTGTTATAGTGCTCAGTGAGGTCGTGAACGTCGGCCACGTTTGCAGTCGGCGGTAGGGAGATATTGCAGCGAGATATGAGCTCATTTATGTTTGTATTATGGAGCGTTCTTTTCCAAAGTTTTTGTTTCAGTGGTTGTGATCTTTTGGAGTTCCAACTTTCTAGGATACGGAAGGTGATAAAGTGATGGTCCGACCAGTCACGGGGAGAATAGTTTCTAGCTGAATGGTGTTGGGATTGGAGATGATTAGATCTAGAGTCGAGCCTAAGTTTTGCGTGGGACTCTCACAGAATTGAGTCAGGCAGAGGTCAGTTAGGATGTTTTTGAGACTGTTAACCGACTGATCATGCAGGCCATTCCAGTGGAGATTGAAGTCACCAAGGAAAATCTGGGGGGGGGAGTGTCGGCCCAGGTTGGAGGAGATGGTTTCCACAGTTTGTTCAATTAGAGGGAGGTTGTCTCCTGGAGGGTGGTAGAAGATGTGCAGGCTGCATAGGGGTCTATGCTTGCTAGTGATGTCCATGCATAAATATTCACAGGATGAGAGATTAGCTGAAGGGGCCTGTTTTGCTGAGAGAGAGTTGTGGTAGATACAGGCTATGCCACCTCCCATTCTCTTAACTCGATCGAGTCTGATAATTTTGTGGCTGGGAGGGACTAGAATGTCAAGGATGGGGTCTGAGGAGTTGGTGAGCCAAGTTTCGGTGAGGATAAGGAGGTCAAGTTCCTGACAAAGTGTCAAGAATTCCTGTCATGCGAGGGGAGGAAAACGGTAACCAGCGAAAACGGACTACATCTCCCAGGATGCTTAGCGGTTGAGAGGTTATGTAAACAGGAGAGCTGTTACATAACTCAAGGAAAACACGCCCTTATGTAAACAGGAGAGCTGTTACATAACTCAAGGAAAACACGCCCTTATGTAAACAGGAGAGCTGTTACATAACTCAAGGAAAACACGCCCTTATGTAAACAGGAGAGCTGTTACATAACTCAAGGAAAACACGCCCTTATGTAAACAGGAGAGCTGTTACATAACTCAAGGAAAACACGCCCTATAAAGGGAGGAACCGGGAGGTACAACGCTGTCGGATATTGTGTTTACACCGACGTACCTGCTTAGTGAAGAGCAGTGTTCCGGAGTGGTGCTCCAGTAAGGCAAGAACGGAGGTAGGTCGAGTCGTTACTCCCTGGGCCGTGTCTTGCCCCATCGTCACCTGTGAAGGACCCGGAAGCTCTACCGGATAACCATTGAGCTTCGCTTTTTGACTCGGCTGAGTCAAAGCGCAGTGGCGCTTTTGCTGGTTGGAGTCGTAACTCCCAGCCCGACCAGAGATACAGGGACTGCCAGCTGTAACGCACACCAGGAGGTGTTTGCCGCGTTACAGACTCGGAAGTCCACGGGATCGATCGAGTGGCTGCTCTCGGTTCAGTCTTCTTTGCTTGTGATTGGGGTATCGGTGACGCATCACCAGGAGGTGACTCCGCGTCCCGGTGCAGTCTGAGGAAGAGGTTGAGCGGCTGCTCCCTTCAGGTAGAGACCCCGGCTGGGTGTTTCCCGGACTCCTCGATTCTCCCCAACACTCTTTGTGCCCCTCACAGCCTACCGATTGGCATTGTCGGCCATTTCATTTCTGCCCTCTGTTGGCATACGCCGGGATCGGCGTATATGCAGAGGACGGTTAGGACCATCCGTGCTGTGGGCTGGTAACGTACTTAGCCTGGAGGATTCCAGTGACTATAACCTTTGTTTATTCCTTGTATTATTTTTGCCTTCATTAAAATAACTAAACCTTCACAAGTGGTTGCGTTCTCATTATCGTGTCTGTTAAATGATCCTGAGACGTTCAGGGCGTTACACAAAGGATGAGATCTGCAAGTTCCGTGGCATGTTTCACCGCTGATCTACAGTTCAGTAACATGCATTTCAGGTGTGATTTTTGGTCAGTGAGCGAGGGCTTGATAATGGGGATCTGCATGAGGTTACTAATGTTTAAGGCATTGGAGTTGAGTCTGGGAGCTCTATGCGGGTTAGTTGTGATGCTTTATATAGCCTCCGAGTTGCCTTGCTTGGGATTGGTCATTCCAGGAGCATTTAAAGGGGTGGTTTGTGAAGTTCCAGAAGGGACTGGGATGACCATATGAGAGGCATTTTAAGCTCGGAGGAGGGAGAGAATATTTGGTTCTGATAAATGATTTTTGGATCAGGCGGGTCTAGATGGGGCATTAGGGTAGGGAGTGGTATTCCAGTTCTGGCCTGGGGGTTTCTGCCCGAGGTCACTCGGTAACATAGTGGAAGGAGATGGTAGATTATGGTGATGTTGGATCATATACAGGGTCTCCTGCGAAGTCTTGTTGAAAGAGATATCAAGGGCCGGTTCCACAGTGATGTTAAAGAGATTTTGAATGACAGTTTTGAGATGTAGAAGTTCCTGGTTTATTTCCTTGAGCTTGGCAGCAGGATCGGATTGTGGATCATGGCTCTTGTGGAGGGGAAGAGGAAGGTTGTTCACTAGGATGGAAGTAGGCAGGTTCAAGGAAAGGGGACGATGGGGAGAGCAAGGTAAGTGGAAGTAGAAGGGAGGTTAGGGGGAACTGATTTCCTGGTGGAGAGTGGGCGAGCCAGCTGTGGAGAAATGGAATTATGTAGGAGAGAGATAGGAGGAAAGGTAGTGGGGGAGGTATAGGAGAGGTGATCGGAGCTAGGGTTAACAATTGCTCCATTATTATGGGAATGGAGTTGGTCAAGTCTGGGTGGTCGGGCACAGTGGGTGAGTCTGTGAATCTAGGTTTGGTAGAATTAGAGCACCATGAGTGTTGTTCGATGTATGTGGGGGAATCAGCAGGTGGTTGTGGCATATTAGAGAGGGATCAAGGTGGTCCTGAGTTAGAGTTAGGGGAAGAACGTTACTAGCGAGAATAGGGGAGTCACTTTGGTCCAGCAATTTGTTTAATGAAGGCGAATCTGTCATCAAAGATGCCCAGGTTGCGATGGGTGGCCTAAATTAGTATAGTCCCAATGTTGCAGATGGATATAGTAGCATTTGCTCTAAATGTGGGTGTTAGAACTGGGGGTCTCTAGTTGGCAGAGGTAGGTACCTTTGACCAAATAGGGACCCTTGCTTCTAGTCAGGGTAAGTGGGTACACTCCCAAAATAAACCCTGCTCACCCCCTTTGTAGCTTGGCACGAGCAGACAGGCTGATCTCAGAGGCAGTGTGTAAACCATTTGTGAACACATACAGTAACCCAGTGACAACACTACAGATGGACACCACACAAGTTGTAGTATAAAAATAAGTATCTTTATATAGGCTTAACACAAGCCCACAAACAACAAAAATCCACAATACCGTACTTTAAAAATGGTAGAATTAGCTTAGTTCTCTTAAGATGTAAAATGCGACACTTTGAGTTCAATGTACCTTAGGATGCGTAACGCTATACAATGAAAGTGTTGCAGGGAAGGTGATGCGTCGGTTCCTTACACGCAAGAACGGTGATGCGTTGGGTCCCTACTGATGCGTAGGGGATGCGTCGGTTCTTCTCTGTGAGGGGAGGTGATGCGTCAGTTTCTTACTGTGCTTCTGTGCCGATACGGCCCACAACGCCGTGATGCGATGAAGATCCGGTGCGATGAAACAAAGAAGGCGTTTTCTTCTTGATGTGACACGATGCGTGCATGCCCGACGGCCGTGAGGCGACTCGACGATTCTTCTGAGCCGCGAGAGGCCCTGCGACACGCTTCCCAGTGATGCGGCGGCATCTTATGCGACGTCGATCCTCTTCTCCGGCGATGCGAGACACTTCGGCAACGATGCGACAACTGCAGCGGCGACACACTTTCCCAGTGACGCGACGACAGCGGCTGCGGCTGCAACACGCTTCTCCGATGATGCGGTGGTGTCTGATGCGACGTCGATCCTCTTCTCCGGTGATGCGAGGTGCTTTCGCGTTGTGAAACGACAGCAGCAGTTCGGCGACACGTTTCTTCTTCGTTCGTCGCGCTTCCAGCTCCTTGCGACACGCAGTCCCTCAGAAAGCCCAACACAACTGCAGGCACTTCCAAATAACTCTTGGGGAGCTGGTGGGTGAAGTCTGTTGTCCCCGAGACTTCAGCAGGTGGCAAGCTCTTTCTCAAGCCCTTGGAGATCCTTCACAAGTTGAATAAAGTACACATAAAGTTCCTTTCTCCTTTCTTTGGCAGTCAGGCAACCACTGCAGGCCAATCCCTCAAACAGCACTCAGTTAGGGATAGCCTCTCCTCAGTCTCTCTGGTTCCTCTCCTCAGCAAAGGTTTCTTCTTGTTTCCCAAAAGTGATCTAAAGTTCTGGGGTCTGGGTCCCCCTTTATATACACAGTTTCTCTTTGTTCTCTGAAGGCAGAGAGGCCTTTGCCTAGTCCAAACCAGTTCTGGTCAGTCCTGGAGCACTCTGTTTACATGACTCCTTCTTTCCTTTCACAGGGCAGAGACATCAGACACACCACAGGAGGTGGAGCCAGCATTGTGGAGGGAAAGCACAGCCCTATTCAGGTCCCAGGTGCAACTCCTCCCACCCATCTACATGCAGATTTCTCTATTTAGCCCTGTGTTGACTCACCCTGTCTCCTGGAATCCCCCAGTCCCTGTCACTCAAACTCCAGACAAGGAATACACAACCTAGCTGAGGCAGGCTTGGATGGTTAGACAAGAAAATACCTACTTTCTAAAAGTGTTATTTTCAAACACACTGTTAAAACCAACTTCACTAAAAGATGCATTTTATCATTCTGAGGTCAGGGATACTAAACTCGAATTTCTACCTACTTCCCTGAGTCAGTTAGGATTATAAGATGTAATAATCAAACTGCCCATTCTGACCTAAGGGGAACAGGTAGCCTTGCAATAATGAAAAACGAAAATGGCTGCAATTCACTATTAGGACATGCCACACAATTCAGGGCTTGTCTTACCTTTTACCTACAATGCACCCTGCCCTTTGGCCTACCATAGGGGTGACTAATATAAAGAAAAGGGAAGGTTTAGGGACTGGCAAGTGGATGCACTTGCCCAGTCAACATGGCAGTACCAGACTGCACAGAGGCTCTGCAATGGCAGACCTGAGACACACTTTTACAGGCTGCTTCTGTGGGTGGCACAACCAGTGCTGCAAGCCCACCAGCAGCATTTAGTTTACCAGCCCTGGGCGCACTCAGCGCACTGAACTAGGGTCTGACAAGTAAACCAAATCAGCCAATAATTGAATCACTAATCCATACATCAATTTACCATAGGGAGCACTTGCCATGTGGCACTGGACAGCAGTGACACAGTGCCCAAAGCATCTATAACCCGCAAAAACACGAGGCAACAAAATGGAAGGGAGACCCCCGCCAAGGTGCCAGGTCTATCAGTGGGTGACGTCAAAGCCAAGAGTCTAAGACTGTGAGGAAATTTCTTAGCCAAGGCGATTCTGAGTAAAGAGTGGAACGCCATTCTCCACAGAGCTATTCTTTTAGTACAAAAGATCAGGTCACTAGTAATAGCACCTTTTTTAGACAGAAATAGGGGTCGGAATAAGGGTTTCTGGATTGGCTTTGAGTGGTCTATGTTTCAGAGATGTAATCGTGTTTTTGCAGAGGTGGGTCGGATAATTGATTATGTAGCTATTCACACATAATTTCTCTAGTCTGGAGTCCAGTCTGCACTGAGCGAGGGAGGGCATGATGGAGAGAGATTAGGTCACGAGAATTAGAAGAGAGGTAGGGGTGTACAGGTTTCCAGTGTATTGTATTGTATGCGGTATTTGTAGAGCACAACTATCACCCAACGGGTATCTTGGCGCTAAAGTACGTGAATCATCAATCAGTGGAAGGTACCAGAAGTGGGTTTTGCAAGGAAGTCCTCCGAACTGTCGAGTTCTAGGGAACAGCCTTGTTTTAACCTTTTTTCTGAACTGCAGAAGATCATGAGACTGTCTAATTTCCAAAGGGAGGTTATTCCAGAGTTTGGCAGCAGCGGAGCTAAATGCCCTGCCTTCTGATTTGGCTTTGCGAATTTTAGGAGCTCTCACCAGACAGGCAGTGGAGGAGCGAAGTCTCCTTGATGGAGTATACCATGTAAAGGTTTCCTGAAGAGGTTTGGGTCCAAAACCATGAAGGGCCTTGAAGACCAAGCAGAGAGACTTGAACTGAACCCTCTGCATTATTAGTAGCCAATGACGCTCTGCAAGGGGCAAAGAGCCTGATGAGCGACGTGGTTTCATCAGTGCCAGTTTGGCCGCCAAGGTTTGGATTCTTTGAAGACGTTCAACCAGGAATTTTGGGGCCTCCAATAGTAGGGCGTTATTTTAATCCAAACTGCTGAGAATGATGCTTCCAACGACCAGCGTTCTGGCCGTCTTTGGCAACAACGGGAGGATCTTCCTCAAAGCTCTGATCAGGGAAAAACAATTCTGCACCAACTTGTTTACATGTAATTCCAGGGTTAGATTAGCATCAAGCATAACTCCCAAATTACGTACTGCTTTAGCCGGGACCAGAGTAGATGCAGTTGAAGAAGGCCAGAAATTGTCAGGAAATGGGGGAGGTACTTTCCCCACAGCACAATAGAAGACTTCAGTCTTATCTGAGTTGAATTGAAGCAAGTTGGCTCTTATCCAATGAGCAGTATCTTGCATGCAGTCGTAAAAAGTTGCCAGAGGAGTGGACTGATTTCCCTCTAGGGAGAAGAGCTGAGCGTCATCATCATAGTTCACCAAATTCACACCAAGCGCCTTTATGATTTCAATCAAGGGTCTCATATAAATGTTATAGAGGAACGCCGTGGTGGATATTGGAAAATTTAGATTGATACGGCAGGAGGGAGACCGCCTGACACCTGCCGGATAGATAGGAGCGGAACCATTCTAAAGCCGTCCTCAACACCCCAACCTCTTCTAACCTAGTCAGCAAGATGTAATGGTTGACCGTGTCAAAAGCGGCAGACAGGTCAAGCAAAACGAGAATGCCAGATTGTCCCCGGTCTGCCCGCAATCGAAGATCATCTAACATGGTCACCAGAGCAGTCTCAGTTCCATGGCCAGGGCAAAAACCAAACTGAACATCATCTAGCCTGGAGTTGGATTCCAGGAATTGAGACAGAGTTTTGCTGACCAGACGATGGATGATTTTGATCGGATATGGTAAGAGAGAAATTGGTTTGTAGTTACCAGCACAGGTCGGGTCGAGTGTCACTTTATTCAAGAGTGGAGTGAACACAGCCCGTTTCCTGCATGCTGGTACTAGTCCAGAAGTTAGGGAGCTATTGCAAATCTGACGCAGAATGGGAAAAAGCTCAGAATCCAATTCCTTCCAAATTTTGTGTGGGAGAGGATCTAAAGGGGAACCTGATGACACACCCAAAGCGGTTCTGTTAAAAATCTCCTCCGAGGGTGGTTCAAAATGGTTCATTAATCCATTGGCATAAGCTTCCAAATTTCCGTTCAGCCATAAGTTAAATCGCCCATGATAATCAGATTAGAATGAGAAAGGGCCAGGTTACAAATGACATCTACCAGTCCCTGCATATGAGGTGAGCTAACCGCTCCTGGGGGTCTGTAACAAATGATGACCGCCAGTAAGCAACCTTTAAGGTCTTTTAATAAGAACCCCATAAGTTCAAAACCTTCGACTTTGTTAATATCCAGTTGAGCAAAGTCCAGGGTTTCCTTAAATATAATCCCTACCCCACCTCCTCGTCCTCGTTTATGTAGGATTTTATAGCCGGGAGGACAAGCCAAGTCTAATTCTACCTCCAATACCAAACGTGTCCAAGTTTCAGTCATGAAAAGGACGTCTAGACAGTGCGAGTCAAGTAGCAGCTGGATCTCCACATGATGTTTAGGTAGGGATCTAACATTAAGCAGCCCTCCCGCCAGGACATCTTTCCTGACAGTCAGCCTCGGGGCCAGCCATCTCCTCAAGATGAAGTGTGCAGATCCTGTCACTCACAGACTTCCCAATCTGTCTTTGTGCTTCACTGGAGTAGCAGATCTTTTTGTTGTCCGCTCTAACAGGCGGGCACCACAAGGTCAGTCTACAATCTGAGTGATCAGGAAAAATTAGGTAGTACAGTCAATATCAACTAAAACACGGCATAATGTTAAAACAATTTAGGAAAATGTTTAAGAATGTGTAAATAGCAGTCACCCCCACCACATAGATAAAATCACATAGCTTTGCTGCGCGGCCATGCCAGCGTACTGCTTATGTAGGTTTGGGCAGCGAAAGACTAGACTGCTGACCCTCGAAAATGGCGGGTCCGCTCTAACAGGCGGGCACCACAAGGTCAGTCTACAATCCGAGCGATCAGGAAAAATTAGGTAGTACAGTCAATATCAACTAAAACACGGAGTAATGTTAAAACAATTTAGGATTTTTTATTAAGAATGTGCAAATACGCAAATAGCAGTCACCCCCACCACATAGATAAAATCACATATGGGGACGAGTCTTGTAAGACATGGCGAGATCAGTAACGGGCCGTATCGTTCCAAGCTAATAGTAATAGTAGTAATAATATGACCTCCACATGAGTGCAGGTAGTTAATGGTGTGGAATTTGAAGAAAGTGGAAGATTTTCACCTTCCTCGTTAGTTTGGGACATACCGGTGTTCTTTCGGATCAAAACAGAGGGAGCAGGGCTGCGCCATTGCCATGTATGTCTTTTGGGTGCATAGATAAATAATGCTTTGAATGTGGGGGACAGGGTAGGGGAGTGCCATTGCCATGTATGACTAGTGGGAGGCAAGAAGAGTGAGGCTCTGGAGGAAGGGGACAGGGGACATGGAAGGAAAGACAGAGCGGGAGCCTCTAATCTTGTGTGAAAGTTTAAGCTGGGGACAGGAGTTCAAGGAGCGGCCATTTTAGATGAGTCAAGCTACATGAGATGGTGGGCTCTAGACCTACTACAGGTGAATGTAGCGGAGCAGGACAAATTAAGAATGTGTGAATGAGCGTCATCCCAGCTCATTGAAGATCTGTTTGGGGTTTGGAGCTCAGCGGGAGAGGGAGGTCTCTGACGAGGTCTTTGGGCCTGCGGATGTACCGGTGATCAGTGAGCGGCCATTTTAAATCATTCAATTTTCATGCGACGTCGGGGGTCACACAATCGGCCAAGTTATTAGAAAGTTGGAAAGTTGCAATCGGCCATGTTATCACAAAGTTGGAGCGCAGGGTGCGGACACTTCACCTATCCTCCGCGAGGAGTGGCAGTTCAACTGGCCTGAGGAGAGCGAAACCAGGTCACTCGTTGCATCGGGGCGTGTTCAGTAGACCACCTCAACAATCAGAGGTTGGAGCGGTAGCGGGCACAATAGCCACTGAGCAGATGCTTGTGTGCTAAGAAGCCCTTCTCGGCGATGGCCGGCTCATGACGGGGGCAGGGGGGCTCAGACAAATACAGAAGCAAAAAAGCAAAATACAAGACGTTGCATCGCAGAAGGTCCGGTCGACGGTTCTCACCATCAGCATAGAGATCGTCGGTGTCCTGCTCATGGCACTGTGTGGCGTAGTCCTTCTCGACCGTGACCGGCTCATGGTGTGGGGGAGAGGGGCTAAGAGCCAAAGCAAATCAGAAGCTAAAAACCAAACGTGGTAGCCGATGCGTCACGGGAGGACAGGACAGCAGTCCTCCCCAATCACATGGAGATCGTCAGCAGCTGGATCTAGGCGGTGGGCCAAAGTTCAGGCAGGAGAGCCGATACAGCCTTAGAGGGAGACACAGCACTGGAGCTGCTGCATCGCGGGAGGCCCGGGTCATGGTTCACACCACCTCATAGAGGTCAGAGCATATGGCGGATGCAATAGTCTCCGGGGTTGCAGGGGTCAGCTGAGAGTTATCGAGGGCGAGACCCTCACCAGCGGGCTTAACTCGAGGCAGTCAGTGCCGGATGTAGGGCCGACATGTAACAGTCGCATCAGGAAGATCCTCGGGTTGAATGGGATCCGCTGACCGCCGAGGTCAGGAGAATAGCCCGGTTGGCGACACAGCCATGGCTTAGTGATGTGTGGAGAGAGGGCAGACCGGCACCAGATATCCACACTACGATCCCCGGTGAGGGTCAAGAAGGCAGAGAGCCTCAGCCTTAGGGAAATCAGATCAGAGCCGACTGGGGGCCGCTGTAGGCGAGGCACAGAGGTAAGCTTAAGGAGGGCACACCAGCAACGTCTAAAGCTCGATGGCGAGAGTCGGGAAAGATAGGAAGCATCTGTGGAAAGTGAATAGGCTCTGTCCTCGCTGGGGCCGTCACCTCCTGTGGATTAGGTAAGAGCGGAAGGATGGCGCATCGGCACCGGGTATAGATCAGCGGCGCAATTCATACATGCAGGGCACGTCCACTGCGGGAGATCCCTTCTGTCGTGACCAGCGAGGGGATGAGTGTCGTCGATCCCGGGGGGCATAATCCTACCGAGAGCTTCGGGGCAGACGAGTCGAGGCTCTATGCATCCTGGGAGAGAGATTCTGCAGGTAAGCGGCGTCAAGATCAGTTTTGTTGGGTTGAATGTCGATTGCAGTAAATATGTGATAACTGATGTCGGATGGCTATGATCGGGGAGTGGCTATACCGGCTTTGCGAAAGTACTATTGGGGGGCTCAGCTAACAGTGGATAACCACTGGGTGCATTACCCTCAGGATGACCCGGCCTATTAAATGGACCGCTATAACATGCAACCAGGAGGATACTTGAGAGCTATTTATGGGGGCGACAGAATAGAGTCCTTTCTTGAGCCAACCTCCACCACACTGCAGGTATGGAAAGAGGCACTCACAGCTCTTGGGTGGAACAGTAGACTCACACAGATGACACCATTGTGGGATTCTGCTTGCTTGGGACTCTTGGCAAAGCAAGGCGTTTTTTTCAGAAGTGGGCCTTGATCGGGCTCTCGTGGCTGGGAGACCTGTGGACTAAGGGAGATGTCAAATCATTTGCGACACTCCAAGAATATCAGCTAGCACCATCAGAAACCTTTAGGTACCTGCAAGTTAGACGTGCACGGAGGGCAGTATTGCCAAAGGGAGAGGAACTTCCCGACTCCTCGCCATTGGAAGACAGATTATTGGATGACAGTCTTGAAAAGAAGGCAATATCTTTGATCTATCGCAAGCTCATGAACAATTCACTAGATCCCTCCATGCCCGCTAAGAGCAAGGCCTAGGACAGACGGAGGACGAGGACTGGATGGCGGCATTAGCTTCACCCAAGGAGGTAGCCATACGATCATGGTTTCGGCTGGTACAATAAAAAATATTCCACAGATCATATATTGCCCGCACAACTCTGATAAAAATGGGCAGACTGGACTCCACAACCTGTATCCGGGGGAATGAACAGGAAGGCACCTTCCTTCACAGAATATGGTATTGTCCAGATATATAGACATATTGGGAGGGAGTTATTTCCTGCATGCGAGAGGTTAACTCTATAGCAACACAATGGTATCTCCTGAATATTTGGAGTGAAACTGACCTTATAAGCAAAGAGCGTATCTGGGTGGCACTGGGATTTATAGAGGCAAAACAGAACATTGCTAGATTATCGACTGCTCCAATGGCTCCTAGGCTGAATGAATGGGAAAGTGACATGGATTGGTGCATGGTGGCGGAAAAAACATATTTGAGAGCAGAAGCTGCCCAGACAAATGGACAAGAGTTTGGAGGAGATGCAATGAATATCGATGCATGATATGTGAGCCAATACCACCATCAAGGCAAAGAAATCAACCAGTAACAGCCTGATATATGGGGGGGGCTTGAGGATGTGGCCAACGAGGTCCTGAAAATGTATGATCCTTTACATTAACACTGCAGCTTGGTGCTGGTTTGGCAGCATGTAACATGATACTGAATATGCATTGATTTGCCGATTGTCTGTTTGTTTTTATTGTTTAAATGTCCTTTTTTCTTTAAATCACCATGCTTTAACTCGTTACGGCAAACGCTACAAGTCTTCTACTCCACCTGTCTGTTGAACATTTGCATGGGGCACATAACACACCACTACAAGGATAAAGGAGGTCCCCTTCATAGAAATACCATTGCTAGTTGAAAAACACACACATATTTTCTTTCCTACTAGGACCATAAATGTCAGTTATTGGAGATCTTACATTTCTGCCCACTGGCGTGCTCCATCCACCTTCCTTGCCACTGATGTTTCCATCATCCACTTGGCCGGGAAGCCTAGAAATTATGGAAGGACTAGACAATCAGCATTAAAGCCTCCGCAATAACAATTTTTAACGGTGCATTGCAGAACTAGTTGCACTTGCGAAGGAGAGGGAGTTATTTTATGATACACTTCTTGATGCTAACTTGCGATACATAACTCACAGTGGCAAGTATTTTTACTTAACAGCTGTCTAGCAATCTAATACATAAAATAGAGGAAAATAGAATGTTATTGACACTTCCAGGAATTTAGCAAAAAAGGTAAGCAAAGTTGTCCTTACACAAGTCAAACGATGTAATTTTTAAACTGAGGCTTCACTTTTGGCACCTGATTTGGAGCTATCAAAACTTCCTTTGCACTAGTGAAAGGCAGAATATACCTTGGAAGAAACTATTTAAAATGTGACCATTTAGCACTCCTTATTTTTGTGAGCAATATAATATTTTATAAGACAAAATATGTTTTTAAGGTAAGTAATTAAGAATAAGATGCAGCAAAAAAGACATTGGAGCACATGCATCAAGCATTTTTGTCTTCGCATATGGGCCGATTCACAGAATGGGCCCGTTTGCGAACGCAAAAAATGTTTTTCAAATGCAGTAAACCCCATTTTGCGAATCGGCTATTAGGAAGGGGCGTGTTTAGGGCGTCCCTTCCTAATTCCGAATTGCATTGGTATGTAGGAATGTTTTGTGACCCAAATGCGGTTGCAAAACATTCACATTTTACCACCTACTTTGGTGGTAACCCATTCGCAAAGGGGAAGGGATACCCAAAGGGACCTCTTCCCGTTTGTGAATGTTTATTACTGCGTTTAAGAGCAGGTATTGGTCCCACGGACGACTGCCTACTCTTAAATAATGAAAAGAAAACTTTTCATTTTTGTGCTAGAAAAGCATCCCGTTTTCCTTTAAGGTTGCATTTTTAAAAAAGGCTTTATTTAAAAGCAATCACAGACATGGTGGTCTGCTGTGATTTTTGCGATTCTTAGGGGGTCGCAAATCGCGACCTACCTCATTAATATTCATGAGGTAGGTCAATTGCAACCCCCTAGGAATCACAAAAAGTGTTCACCACACTTTCATGCATGCCGTTTTGCGATTTTCTGATTGCGAATCGCAAAGATTCGCAGTTAGGAAATCGCAAAAGGTTTTTTCATGCATCTGGCCCATTGTTATATTCTTACACAATGACACGATGAAAATCTGCAAAAAAGGGATTCAAAATGTTGGCCTGAGATGTGACAAACAATTGGACTTTTACAGGGAGACTGCCGACTACCCAAGGCACCAGTAGTTTGGAAACAATGCTGGCAATTGAGTGAAGCTAAAAAGTAGGAACAAACTTTGAACCATTTTGAAAAGTTTAAAACCAGGTTAATTAAAAAAATTACAAAAACGGCAAAAACACTTTACATGTAGTATTCAGAAGTGCATTGGTAACAGATTTAAAATACGATTTTGGACTGGTTGCCTCCTTTATTGTCATAGCAACAACCCACTAAAATCTCTGGGTGCTTTCAATAGCTTTATTGGTAGTAAAGCATTTAAAAGCTTTAAGACTTTACTCTGTGAAGCCATTGAGGGTCAGATGAACCAAGTCACAGCTCCTAATGAGATTTAGGAAGCTGACTCATACTTGCTTTTGATTATGACATTTCACTGTGGCTGCATCTGGTAAAGGTGTGCAAGTAAGAGGAGTAGAACTGGGTACCACTGAAGAATTACCAAGGGTACAATCTTGCTCTGTAAAATCTGTAAGCTGAGAGAAGGATTTTCTTTGATTTTTTACAAATTAGATGGTGCAATACACAAAACTGTTGAGGGAATTAAATGAATTTGGTGATGTTCTCAAACATAGTAAATGTCATTGCAGGTTCAAGCTGGGTACCACGACAATGAAACAACATTTGAGAACATTTTATTTTCAACACCTTGCATATGAAATCCACAAAACTCAACAGGAGGAGAAAGACAATTGTGTGGTTTTAACCTTTATGGGTGTCAATAAACTACAAATCTGTATTCCTCTGAGGGGAATCAAAATACTTTCATCAAGGTCTCCTTCATATGTTGATAGGACTCGGCCACATCCTCACTAAGGGTCAGAAGTCGGTCTCTGCCCTTCACCCCAACAGTAGCGAGCCCCAGTGCTGGTGACCAATCCTCCTCATTTTGCAGGCATTCTCAAAGACTACAAACCATTTGCCAATATCATCACCATCACTAAACTTTGGGACAATCCCTTTAGGGATGTTAGGGTCAAAAGTTTCCTATTTTTCCCTATTACAATTAGCAAGTTCATCTTGACCCTTCTTTCCTCAAGGGCTAGTCTCTTTTCGTCAAGTTCAAACTTCTTTGGTGATAAAGCTTTTTCTCAAGGTTTACTACCACCTTACCAGTAGAGGGTCCGCTATAGTGAGTTCTAATAAGGGGATCTGGGAAAGGGTGGAGAGTCTTGGTCCAGCGGTGCCCTTTAAATCATAGATTTAGGGGTGTTAGGAGTGTGGGTGCAAGTAGCCAATGGGCTACTAGCCCCACCAGCTTATCTGCCACGAGGTGCACCTTTTTTACTCAGAATCCTTTATTCTCCCATTTTTTTTTTAAATGGCAGAAACCTTCCTGGTACAGACCAGGTAGTCCACCTTAGGGGTGTACATCTCCTGCTATCATATTTACCCGCCTGCTTGGGTGCATATGTGCCTGGGGGATGGCAGTTTCCTTCTTTGGGAGGCAGCCTGGATGCATATCATAGGTGGTGTAAGCTTTGAAGATCACCGCCTTGAAGTTCCGCTTCACTAGCCATGCCATCCTGCCAGGCAATTATTTCTTACTCCTGGGAGAGTTCACACCTCCTGGCAGGGGGTCAGATTCCTGTCTTGGCGGCAGTAGGTGTGGGCTGTCAGCCAAAGCACAGGAAAAGCTGGGGCAACCAGGTGGATAACCTCTAAGGTAGCCACCTGAATGTATGCCACATTGACTCTGACATGGGAATCATGTCAGGGATGAGGAGGCAAATAGTTTGATTCCAAACATGTCATAATTCAGTCATACCATAATGGAGCTGGCAACCTTGGGGTTCACGGTTGCCAGCCCATGTTATCCTACGGCCCTCTGATCACTTACAGTAGCCCTTAATGTAAAGTGCCCTCATTACCAGCTGTCTGGACTACGTCAACACACTAACTGCAGGCACCACCAGCGAACTCATGAGAAGACTCCAGACGATACACAGCATAGCAACCAGGCTGATTCTCAACCTACCTATAAGGACCCACATCACCCAGCACCTGCGAAACCTCCACTGGCTCCCCATCCAGAAAAGATGCCAGTATAAACTACTGACCCACGTCTACAAAGCCCTCCACAACCAAGGACCTGCATACATGAACCACCACCTGAACTTCCACCAACCATCCAGAAACCTCCAATTCGCCCACCTCACCCTCGCACAGACACCACGCATCTGCCAATGCAGCCTCGGAGGATGCTCCTTCTCCCACCTTGCTGCCAAGTCCTGGAATGCCTGCCGCCTCCACCTCCGAACATCACCCTCACTGACAAACTTCAGGAAGAGACTCAAGACCTGGCTCGTTGACGGGAACCCACAGCCCAGTGCCTGGATACCCTCACGGGTGGGAAGCTTTGCTATAGAAATACTGATTGATTGACTGAAAGGTGCTATTATAGGACATACCAGCTTGCACTTATATATCCACACCTTTAATATAATGCACTCTGCCTCCTGGGCTCAGGAGGCCTTCCTTAGGGGTGATTGGTATATAGTAAAACTAGTGCTTTGACCTTTCCAAACACAGTGAGGGCAAAGTCGAGTTGGAGCAGTTTGCACTTCCCCAGCAGTCTGCAATAGCAGACCTGCTGCCATCTGTTTATTTGAGTTGCTCGGTGTGACACAAACAGTGCTTCCGGCATTTAACTCCCACACCCTGGGTACCACTACTACCACTTACCAGGGACTTATATGAGGGTAAAAGCCCTTGCCAATTGGGGTTACCAATTTATATGGATAAGTTTAGGGAGAGAGCACTGGTACTGGGTCTGGTTAGCACGCTCCAGTGCAATTTCAGAGTTGTAAACCAGAATCTACTAACCTAAATGGTGGCAAAAAGAAGGGGGGGGGGGGAACTCCTGCAAAAAGCCTCTTTTCTTGCAATATTCGATTTGCAGTTCTGTGTAAGGTAATGAGAGGTTTAACTGTTAAGGTCCTGGGTAAGGCATCACCACCTCACACAGTGTGTGGGATCAGGGCATACAGAACCTGTCTAACCATTGCCTGAAACTCCAATCATGTTGGAGAAATCACAGTGGCACAAATTACATATTACAACACAATAAGGCCCTTTCTCCATGAGAAATTGGAACTCTTAACTCTCTGAATGAAGAACACCAACACATGCTGTCAGAGCAATCCATCAATGCCCCTCAAGAAAACAATCCAGGGAAAAACTAACAAAAGCCTGGTTATATACCTAGATGTTTTCACCCTGTGGGAGATCTGTAAGCTAAACTGGCATTCAGTGGCACAGACTGAGACTGGATTCATTGGCACAGGACAATCCAAATTCACTGCGCCGCAAGGTACAGCTCGGCAGATTGCTCCGCAGAATGATCCTATAAAGGATGGAGGCTACCGTAGAGCAGTAGATACAAATTCAGTCTACCAATAGACTCCGCCCATTTCCTAATTCAAGACCCATTGTGTACAAATGTGCTTTACCAAAGGAAGATTACTTTCTGTTAGAAAGTCTTGGCATTAGTGAAGGGCCTATGCTCTTAAAAGGTCTTTAGAAAAGGAGGCTTTTAAGAGAATAATAAAGATCGACCATGAACACGCTTTATGGCTAAGTGTTCATTTTCACCCATATTGGCAGAATGGTCTCGAAACTATACATGAGCTGTAGCGCATGTTATCAACTGTGGCACTGGATCAAGTAAACAATTCTTCCTAGATTGGGTCTCTAGCACTGGAGTACAACTTTAAAAAATGTATCGTCATTTGAACACATTTAATAAAGCAGTTGAGGCTATGAGCGAAGCAAAGTCAGCATAGGCGAACCTCATGGCAGCAGATAATGGTGAGATACGCGCATTAAGAGGTGAAGACAAAACAAAGATTAGACTTCTTGATCCTGGGAACTTATGTCATAGGCCAGTCCAAAAGTGTAATAAAAGAAAGGCAATATGAGGAACTTATAAGCAGACAACAAAATACAAGATATGGCAGTGCTTGGCTGGAACAAAAAGAAAAAACAGTAGAAAAGATGTCACTTAGGGGTCTATTAGGATGGCGGTCGGATGACCGCCGCCGGCCGGCGGTGGTCATCCGCCGGGCCGGCGGCAGTCATCCACATGCGATCACAACCCAGAAAACCGTCGGGCCCATTAGCATGGTGGTGACGACCGCGGTGGTGAGATTTACCGCCCGCCACTTTTCCGCTGGTAGCAGTGGGCACGCTTGCCTGGCAGGCGGAGCTGGACCGCTAAAATGAGGCCGGTACAGGGTCATGCTCGCCGGCATGTATATGATGCCAGCGGTAGCCAGCCTTTCCGTGGCGGTGGAACCGTCATGGAAAGGCATGCGGAGAATGTCTCCGGGGCCCATTGCAGGCCCCCAATGTGTTTGGGGGGGGGGGAGAGGGGGGGAGTGTGGGTGCATTGGGTGTCCCTGTACCAAGTGGCAGGCACTGTGCAGTGCCTGCCACGCAGTGCAGGGATAAGCTGGACATGCTTTTTTGGACATTGCAGCGGTGCTGCTGGCAGCAGCAACCGCCGCAATGTTAAATGCCACGATCGTACCGCCGCGGTCGGATTTCGACTGCGGAGCATACTAATTGGACCGGCGGTAATGCCGCGGTCCTAGCGGGTGGCGTTTTCGCTACCATAGCGGTCGGAGTGATTTTCCGACTGCCATCCTAATAGACCCCTTAGTATCTGAAAAGAAGAAATTTATGACGTTAACATAAGTCAGTGGTTCAAAGACTGCATGAAAAATATGTGGTGTATCGTGACAAACATTGTAAACAGTTTGAGCACAATTCACAAAGACACTACAGTGGAATACCTTTGTAGTACTCCTGAATATTTCCAAATTGCAGGAGTAAACAGTGAGCTGTCCAGGAACATTCCTAAATTACTCCTCTTGCAGTTTAGGATTAAGCCGGGTGTGCAACAAAATTACACGACTCCCACTCATCAAAATCTTTGTAATTCAGGCCTCTTGTGATTGGACTGCTGGTCCCATTAAAATGTGGAGCAAGACTCAGAAGAGCGGGCATAGGCAAAAAGTAGGATTAGGAGTAGGATCTGACAACCACAAACAGTCCAATTTTAAGTCCAATGTAGACAAAAGAATAACAACAATGATCTGGAGTTCATGGCACCACTGCTATTTATATATATTTTAATATAATCTCATTTTGAAAGACAAAATAGATTTTCATCTTAAAAACCATCAAAATCAACAATTCATAACAAAATTACAATTTGGTATACATAATCAGATTAATGTCACAATAGTTCAAGAGGTGTAGTTAAAGTGAATAAGTATATGATGATAGTTAGCGTTAAATAGTGAATTAAATACTTTTAAAAGTGGTACAAGTTGCATTCTGCACCATTTCTGAAAACTTTCCTAATGGTCAATTGTGGTTACGACACTTTCTTTAGTGGTGCAAGCTTAGGTAAGTACACTCTGATAATGAATCCATGGACAGTTTATAGTCAGGATATTATACCTTGCTATTGGTTCTTAATTTGTTTTCTGATGTAACAATTTACAACAGATGAAAGAATCATAGAACTATTCTCACCATGTACTATCCCTTACTGTTTACTGCAAATTGCTACAGGCTTAGATGAAAGTGCTTAGGTTCTATGATTTTAAATCATTAACCAGTTTGCTGCCCTTTAAAATGCGATGCACGTTCTGCAAACAGACGTTTTGGGTCTTCAGCGTGGTAGTCTCTGGTAGTAAAACGTAATATTTTCAGTTCTGTACATCATACTTAGTACAAAAATTTAAATCACCATGAGCAATTACGAAGTAGTGCAAACAGTGTATTTAACAAATTCAGGTAAAGTTTTAACAAAATGTATTTCTTTTATGGAAATGTATACATTGAACTGGAATTAGACTTCACAGAGACTTGTGGTATGATTACTTTTTTCTCAGCAATGGCAGGAATTCTAAACAATTCCCTGTCGCCATTATTTAAAGTGTTTTCAATAAAGGCAACTCATAGATGTAAACAAAATGTGTGTTCAAGAAGCTGAAAGCTTAGGAAAGCACAGAATCAGCCGTCTGTAAACCAGCCTCAAATAACAATAATTTTCTCAACCTATTTCATTTACTGTACTCCATTGATATATACTATGACATTCAAAAATATACATTTTCTGCTTGAACTGCCGCCCAAGAGGCAAGAATATTATGCAGCCGATTAATTAAAAAAAAATTCAATTACAATACACGTGTCTTTGATAAAGCTGTGTGAAAGGTGCATTATTCACATTATACGTATTATTTTATATAGCATACGCACATTCTTGTTAGCAAGTGAAATTGGCACTATGCTGAGAAATTGAATCAGTACAATAGCTCAATTGAGATTTCTACATGTATGTGTCATCAATTACAACTTCTACCACAATGCATCCATGAAATAAAACTTGTAAGGCTGTATGTTCAACTCGTTATTGGTCCTTAGACTGCATAAATTGGAAAGGTAACTTTTTCTTCAGATCATTGACATTTTAAAGCCACACTTTACTTGCTCATTTCACTTAACTCCCGATTATACCGTGTTGCTAAATTACCCTCCATGAGGCTTTACTCAAGTCCCAACTCCACAGGATGTTCCAGAAAATTAAAATAGATTTAAAAAGCAAAGAGTAGGCTTACATGCAGTCTGAAATGGGTAGATTACACCTAATCGTGTAACTTAGGTAGAAAACAGTACAAAATACATAACATACATAACCAAAATGAGCTACATAAAGCTAACTTAAAAAAAGCTTCAAAATTAATGGTTTTCTAGGAAAAAAGTAGATGCTGGTAGAACGTGGATTATTGTCTTTTAGATCCTTTGTTCAATAAAAGCTGAAAACGTCACATGTATTTTCAGTAGAAACACACCCATGCTAACAAAACACAATCATGTTAAAATACATTCAGGCATTTTGAAACTGTAGAGAATCCTCTCCAAATGTAGGTATAAACTGGTTGCAGAACATAATTACACTCAAAACCTCAGTATTTATACTCTCTTCGTATAAAACGAGCTGCAAGGTGCTGAATAATGTTGCCCTATTCCCATACTGCGCAAGCTCTACCATTGTTCCCAGCTAAATTCATCCCCCTTATCAAAGACGAGAAAAAAGCCTAGGATAGTTAGGAAAAGAACAGCGTTTCCTGCCAAGACGAGGCCACAGGCTCCCCATTGGATCTAAAACACAAGAAAAAAAGGCATTCATTACTTACGATGTGATGACTTATTGAGAGGTTCAATGCAATGTGTTATAGGTTTCTTATTTGGCTTGGCTATATATTGTGAAAGGAAATGAGCCAAAGCTTTAGGTCAGATAAATCTTGGGGACTGACTAAATTTTCATGTTAGTAACAAAGATTAGGGAAGTCCATATTAATTTCCAGTTTAATGAAAAACCAATTATGACAGCAATCTGGTGAATGATCTGGCTGGTTTAAGTGATCATTTTGGGATGCTCTAAAGTTCTCATTCGGAAGGGGAAAAAAGACAGTCACCTCTCGAACTGTAAATCTCCCAAATTAAGGTTGCCACTGCAGAAATAACAAGCAATTTACCTGTAAAATACAATTTCTTTGCAATAGTTTTTGAGCGCAATACAATTTTATGGTCACATTTTTTGCATTATTCTGACATGTGGTAGTTATTGGGACAGAAAAAAAAATCTTGAGGAAAGAAAATCATTTTGTGGACTAACCACAGACAATCAGTATGACTCCTTATGACGTCAGCCGTAAACCACATAATCCTACTATGTGACCAACATCTTCAGATTCTGTTTTCCAGAAAAGTGATGTGCAAGGACAGGATGCAACTTTTATTTGGTATGGAACTATCTACATTTTAATTTGTTCATGGGAACTACTCTTCATGTAGGAAGCAATAAGTTGTCTTGTGAATCTGGAATGCCTCAATTCATATTAACCACCTATAGTTACATCTGTAGTAGAATCTATTATTTTCATACTCGGACCCACCACACACACACACCGTTTTCCCCCAGCTCCCATATGGATAGTCAACTGCTAGGCCATGTTCCCTCAGAACAAGAACACAGGCATAAACTCCATGAGGCGAAGCGTAGGATGAAGGATTTTTATTATGATTTAGGTGAAATTAATAGTAATTTACAAATGCAAAAGACCTATGAGGAGAGTGAATACACAGGAAAGCTGTTGGCCTGGCAATCTAAAGAAAAGCAGGTGCGTAATAGAATAGACCAGTTAATAGACCCCATTACTAAAACACAAGTCAAGACCACCCCTTCCATTGGCGAGTTGTTTTTAAAACATTACGAGGGGATTTATCAAGCAACTGAAGGGGCTACACCTGACTCCATCACAAAATTTTTACAGACACTTGCAATACCTAAAATAGATGCTGAGGGAAAGAATTACCTTACACAGGATTTTACTTTATTAGAATTAGATGAAGTGATAGAGTCCTTCCCCAATTGCAAGGCTAACGGCGAGGATGGCCTCCCCATTGAATTTTTTAAAAAATTTGGGGGAATATTACGAAAGGAATTTTTGAAATTAATTAATAATCTACTTCAAGGGAGCCCCCCGCCGGATTCTTTCCATACAGCGGTGGTGGTCAGTATTTTAAAAAAGGGAAAAGATAAGGAAAATATAAACTCATATAGACCGATTAGCCTTTTAAATACAGACTACAAAATTTTTACAAAACTTTTAGCAAATCGATTAAATAAAATTGTAGGATCTCTGATAGCTCATGACCAGTGCGGCTTTATTGCGGGCAGACATCTCAATTCCAATACTACATTTTTATTAGAGGCACTAGATTATTTTAATACGAATAAGGTGGAGGCTCAAATTTGGTTTTTGGATGCGGAGAAAGCCTTCGATCTAGTGTCTTGGGATTGTCTGTTTGCAATTCTGAGTAGTTTTAATTTCCCGAAGGTTTTTATTTGTATTTTACAAAATTTGTACAAAAATTCTAGGGCACAAATCATCATCAATAACACCAATATTGGCTCCTGTGCGGTTACTAGAGGTACGCGACAAGGATGCCCCTTGTCGCCAATTTTGTTTGCATTATTTATTGAACCTCTGGCGATCGCAATCAGGAATATTAAAGCCGACACTGCCCCAATTTTAGGTATGACAAATATAAAATTATATGCAGATGATATTGCCCTTTTTATTGACTCTAAACCCTCAAGCCAATTTAAGATTTTGAAAATCTTCTCTGATTTTCAAAAGCTAGGGGGCTATAAAATTAATGTAAACAAAACGGAAATTATTCTACTTAACTGCACTATAGACACCTTAGCTCCTGAGTTCAGGAAGATATATAACACGGATCCAAAGAGATATCTTGGAATACTCATATCCGCCAGCCCAGATGATCTTTTTTCACTTAATTTTGTACCTTTATTAAATAAGGTGGGCTCTCTTCTAGACCGCTGGAATTTACTTCCCCTGTCTCTTCTGGGGCGGGCATCGCTAATTCGAATGTCGGTGTTACCCCTTTTCAATTTCCTCTTTAGTGCAATTCCCTGCGCAATCCAGGCCTCTTATTTTAAAAAAATAGAAGCTTTGATCTCCTCTTTTCTATGGGCAAAAAAATCTCCCAGATTAGCACTGAGCACTTTATATTTATCATCTGCACAAGGAGGACTGTCCCTCCCAAATTTCAGAGAATACTACTTCGCGTCTTTTGCACATTATAGTCACAGGTTTTTTTTTCTAGACTCCCATGAGACAGATAATTTTTTTATGAAAAGGATGTTGTTTGAATTGAAAATCTACAATCCGGTTAGAGCCACGAAAGATCCCAAAAAAGTTCGCTATAAATCCCTTCAGTGGATCTTCAAGGTGAAAACGCAGTTTTTTAAATTTTATGACTTGCCTATTTTTAGCAATAAGACAAATTTAATAAATCTTATTTTGGGAGATGCTCGCTGCTTGGACCAAAATGTATTAACTATTTGGAAAGAGAATGGTTTTGAGAAAATTGAAGATTTCCTCCTGGGAAATAGATGGAAATCTTGGGACGAAATACACACCCAGTTAACTCATTCGCACTTAATGCTGAACTGGTCCTTTATTAGAATAAATCTAAAACTCAGAGAACTTAATATAGCAAATTTATCCAATAAAGAAAATATTTCCACTATCTTTAATAACACAATTCAAAAGAAAAGGAGTATCTGGGTAAAAATTTTAAAAGAAAGCAAGGCCCAGGACCCTTACAGCAAGTTTTCTGAAAGATGGAAAAAGAGGGAAGATATTACAATCAGTCATCAGGTATGGGACAAAATAAATAAATTCAATAAAACCATTTTTCGCGGAGCAAATTTTAAACGTATGCAATTCTTCAACAAATGGTTAATATATAGAACCCCTTCCTTCCTACATAATATTTTCCCCCAAGTAGCCAACAAATGTTTCCGATGTGATGAAAAAGGCACTTGGAAACACATTGTCTGGGAGTGCCCAAAGATCCAGGTTTTATGGAAGGAAATAGAAAAATATCTTTCAATTATTCTTAAAATTAATATCGTATTTGATGACCTTATTCCCCTTCTAGGCTGCTCTCCTATTCACACCCAACATGATGAGTCCCTCTTTATAGCTTCCTTAATAGCTAAATCCCTCATATTACAGTCCTGGAAAACAGATTCTGTTCCATCCTTCCAGGCATGGAAGTTCAAACTATTTCAAATCCAAGCTAGGGAAAGAAGTTATTCTTTTAGATCAGTGGCTCTCAAAAAATATGATAAAAATTGGAGTGTGTTCGATTCTTAAAATTGTCTTGCTATTACTTTAAGGGATGTATACTGTTGCGAGAACATCTTTTAGCTTATATGTCTAGTGTGTTCATCTGGACTTCGCACGTGTCACTTTATACATTAGTAATTTCAACTGAGAAGACGTCCACTGTATTTAAATGCTGCATACTGTTTTCATTCTATCAAAATCTTTTGATTATTAATGGCAGTTTTTTTTTTTTTTGTTTTTTTTTACAATTTAAATGTTAAAATGATAATTTGTAAGAATATTGCTGCTACTTCTTTTCTCATACTGTATTAATTGGTCTTCACGGCATCTTATTTTCAGTTTCTCTGTATCGTTATATTTGAACTCTCAATAAAAAAATAATAATAAAAAAAAAGAACAAGAACACAGGCAACACCATGTGCAACTTGAGGCTTGTGCAAAATTAGGAACTCTGAATATGGACAATGATTCAAAATAGCAAAACGTAACTATAGCTGGATAACAATGAAGAACAGGGATGCTTTTCACCAACGAGTTCTGAATGACATCAAATACAGAATTAGAGTGAAGCTTAAATTGTCTACCATGTCACCTAGTGCCTTAAGGTTAAAATCATCCTCGTTATTCACTTCTTACCCAACTATACCTGCATGTTATGAATTGCCCACTCAAAGAATATGCCTCTTTCTGACTGATCACCCCGAATGTTTGGACTGATGCTGCAGTTTTTTTTTAATATTTGTTGCACTAGGTGTCCAGCTAAGCAGATCCCAGTACATGCGCTCTGACCCCTAAAACAGGTTTACAATTGGTTAAGGTCTAGTTAACTTACCTGAAAACCCCTAGTATATTGTATCCTGTGTATCTAGGGTTTGTAAGTTAAATGTCACTAGTGAACTGCAACACTTAATGAGCCACCACTGAAGAGACAAGCGAAAACATGACTCAGGCCTGTCACAGCAGTCTTTCCAGACAGTTGTAAACTGACATTTCAACTCCTTAGAATCACCCTTTTAACAGCCCTATACCTTCCTTTTAAACAGCAGTATTTCACCCCTAAAGTAGGCCTTCCCAACCCTAAGGCAGGGTCCATAGCTTTAAAGAGTAGGACATATGTGTTTATTGTTTTCACATGTCCTTACAGTGAAAAAAGCCTCAAACTCGTTTTTTACTGTAGCATAGCTAGCTGGGCCATCGGAAACACTACGTTACTGTATTACACTTAATCAATCTAACTTCAAATTGGCACTAGCCAGAAAAATACTTCAAACACACGATTTATATATATATTTTTTAAATAATGCGAAAGTCAAAATATGTTGAACATTTGCAGACACAGTGACTTTACAAAGTCACTATTTTCCTGCCTCATGCCTCTGGTACCCTTTTTAGAGTTAATCTGACTGTCACCTGTCAGCCTTCTGGCCCCTTGCAACAAAGTGTGAATGGCTCCCACAAAAAGGAGCAAAAGGGCCTTGGGTAAAAGGAGGAGTGACCTCCTCCTGACAGGATGGCCTGGGAGATGTGGCCAGCAGTTGCACAAGCTTCATCCATGGTCCAGGTGGTCAGCCTAGCACCAATCCCAGTGGAGGAAAAACCTGTTACGTAACTGGAATGCAAGGGGGGGGGGGTTACATTTCCCTAGACACACCTCAGGGGTGTGCCCAGAGCTCTGCCCAGGGGAGGAAAGGTTCTGCCATGTTAGAGTTTGGCATAACAGTGCACTATTGGAGCCAAACCCCCAGGACATTATGTCAAAGTGGGTAGGGTTGCCCCTGGGAAGTTTTTCTATTTGTCAGGGAGTCTACCCCATCCACAAGCTAGTTCTAGGCATAAATATGGCACCCCTGGATACCTTTATTGGACCACATCTGGACCTGTGGTAGACAGAAGGGCAGCACCTACTTTTGAACCTGTGAAGAGAGACCCCCAACACCTGGACCGGCTCCCACTTGTATCCAGAACAAAAAAGTGGACTCCAAGGGTCAATTGGCTGACTTTCTGTTAAGCTAAAGAGCCACAAAACCTGCAAGAATTATACATTTTGAAGGAACCCCTTTTGACCAGATCCAAATGGATTTGCCCTGGGCCATGCTGGTGGCTTCTATGAGATGGAGTCCTAACCCCCAAGTGGTACCCACAAGTTCAAGGACCCTTTGCTAGTGTTAAAATATAGTCCTCAGACCCTAAAATCTGCAAAACAGGACACTTAGAAAAAAAAAAAAAACAGACCTCTTCTGCCAGAGAAGCAATGGATACCAGGCCCAACAACGAAGCCGCAGTTCGGTAAATCAAATCGCCAGTCAGATTTCCTGCTCAAAGGATTTCAACTTCCAGAAAGAAAGTAGAGTGGCTTCACCATGGGCCAAGTAAAACAGCATCTGACCGCCGACGAGACCTTCCAGGGCACATATACCCAACTTAGCCTGCTCCGAGCTTTCCTGCCATCAACGGCGAATGCACCAAGTTTCATGCCAGAACAGAGGCTCACACAGAGGACCTGTGCTTCACCAGGTCACAGTTGTTGAGCCCTCTTCTAAGTCAGTTGTAAACTTTCCACATGGACAAACCTAGTCCCTGTACCTGACCAGCAGATTGTGGTGTGCCTTACTTTTTTACTTGGACCCGCTCTAGGACAACCAGATTACCGCGAGTGGTGCGCTGTGCGTTTAGGCACTATTTTGACTTAAAACCTCTAAATATCATACCCCTGTTTCTCTACATCAGATTATTGTTGTTTTGGTATCTATTTGTTCATTAAATAGTGCATTATTCTTTTTTTAAACTGGAGTGTGATTTTTTATTGTATTTTCAACTTTTTAACTGTTTTGGTACTGATAAATGCTGTACACATTTCTCCTAAGTTAAGCCTGTCTGCTTTGTGCTACAGAAAAACTACCAAACTCAATCACACCAAATTTGGCAGGAAGCTAGAACTTGTTCTGCAGAATGTGCTTTTTAGGTCTCGGCTCGAAGGCTGCGCTTGCGCAGTCTCGATCCGAGATTGAATGACTTGGAGAAGAGGGGCTTGAACCCGCCCCTCTTCTCCCCTGTTCTCCATTGGCTGGCCTCTTGAATGCTGGCCAGCCATTGGAGAAGAGGTCCGTCACTCCGATCAGGCCCCGTCCTTTTCGGATTCGGGGGCGTGTTTTTTTCAACAAATCTAATTATCTCCTCCTGCCAATGGCAAGAGGAGAACACGCCCCCGAATCCGAAACCGCCGCTGCCTTTCTCCGAGGCATTTCTGCTTCGCCTCGGAGAAAGGCGGCGGCGTTTTCTCTCCACTCACTACATAATCCCTACATAATCTCTAAGTAACGCAGGGTCAGGTGTCGGGCCCGCTTGTGTGTTTGAATGTTAGTGTAGTCCTTACTGTTTCTCCATTATAACCAGAGTTCCACGTTCCGGGTTCTAATGTCGGCAGTTGCTGTTTCTTTCTGTTGACCGCCTGACGGTTGATGCGTGGACTCTAGATCAACAAAGCTCAAATAAGACTTTTGGAGTTTGAATTCATCTGTGACAGTAAGAGTCGTCTTTCTTCTATTGCCGTTATTCCCCTTTGTTGTGTGTTTCGTCGCACGCTGCCTTTAACTCGATTTTGATTGGCTTGCAGCATATTTTGCCTCGGGATGTTGTCGTCACTTCCTTTTGCGCCCATGGTGCTCTGAGGCTGGTAGCAGATGTATGTGAGTGAAGCAGGAGGAGGCGGTAAAGTCAGGAGCTGTGGAGACGATTCTACCGGTAACCTAACCAGCGCCCTTAGTCGGCACTATGTCCTCCTTGTTGAAAGTGGACCAGGAGCTAAAGAAGAAGGTAGGAGCTAGAACCAGTTTGGTGATACCCGTGGGTCTGGTTCAGTAGACCGCTAGCTAGAGGCCGGATGAAGCATTGAGGGGCATAGAACCAGACGGGTGATGTAACCCCCAGGACACCGAGTTAATAAGGGGTGAATGGTTTGCACCGGTTGTTTAGAACTACGCTTAACAAGGGACTCGGTGGGTGAGAGCTCGCGTAGTGGTAACAGGTAGCCGACTACGGTGATTGGTTATGAAGGTGAAACGGTAACACGATGCGAGACGGGGAACCCTTAAAACTGTGTGGAATTAGTTAAATATTGTTGCTGATAGCAGTCTGAGGGAAGGATATAAAAACCAGAACGTCTTGGTGGAATGGGATGTATGTAGTTAACGGGGACGGAATCGACGTGGTTCTTTTATCTTCGAATGCAAAATTTCCTCGAGGGCAATTTGAAAGGCTTCGGGGAGCGGGTGGCTGGAACTGGTCTGTAGGTTTCGGATTTATGTTGACTTAGTCCAAGGTGGACTCGTTCTTGATTGTATGCCCACAAAAACGGAGTTTCGCATACCACGGTTGTAAATAAAAGTTTTTGGGGGTGTATGTTCTGTTTCACCTAAGCCCCTACGATTGTAGTGGATGTTATGTTTCAGTCTGGCATCTCCAAATAATCTTGTAACGTGTTCCGGTAGAGATTCTAACACCAAACTTGCACTTGAGCACACATCTCGTTGCAGGTGAAAATGCCACCCCGAGTGTGAAACACTCTTTTTAACAGACTAATTATTTCTGATCTGTGCCATAATCCACCGTTTAGATGCTTGCTCTACTTTACATTTCGTACTTCTCTTCTGTGGTTCCTGTTAAACTACTTTAGGTGGTGATGAAAAGCATTCACAGGTATGCATTGTGAATCAGATGACATGGTAACATAATGACAATACGGTTACGCCCAGCAGGCATTTCCTTGGCAGCTGCTTATCGTGTTTCATGCATACCGGTGGCCTTGTGTGTTTGAATGAGTTTTCAGCTGGTACCATTAAATATCACCAATACGAATCGTCGCAGGGCAACTTGACAAGGACGCAGAATTAGCCTTGAGCGCTGTCCGCGTACTATCGTGCGTGGAATATGAGGAAGAAGACCAGAGCCATCAACAAGCATGCAGTCAGCACACAGGTTCAGATCTAGCTTCTATCAGGCTTTCAAATAACAGTTCAGATTGGTAGATTGCCGTTAAAGAGCGATTCCTTAGCGGTGATATCTGTTTAAACTGGTAGGTTTAACATCACGCAGCCGAGCAAAACGCATTTGTTTAATGAAAAATAGTTTATTACTCCGAGTCTTGTGCTGTCACTTGGTTAACTGTATTTTCTGTTGCAGAATCATCCCATGTTTAGATTTGTATGCCATGCGGCAATACCAGTTACAAACATGTCATAACGAACTGTTTTTCGCATAGCATCCTCCTTACCCCTCTCTGGTCATGTTCCACCCCCTACTGCATGTTAGTGGTACATATCCTTCAAATAAAGGTATTTTCAGGGGCATAGCCAGAGTTTTTGAGAATTTAAGGGTAAAAAGAATTCTATATCTGGACGGTTGGGTCCACGAGAGACGTGAGCACCAATAGGAAATTAGAGCGCTTTGACTAACCCAGGGAAGTTTTGTTTTTTTTCCCCCTTGGGCTATCCCACTCGAGTCAGCCCACGTTGGATCGAGCACTCAGACTGGCTGCCAGCGACATCAGAAATAAGTTGCTGGCAGCCATTGCAGGAATGAAAAGAAAAAATATTATATATATATATATATATATATATGGGCTGGTGGGAGGAGCTGGTCCTCGCTAGACATTACCCTATACAACTAAAAAACAACATTGTCAAATGGATCAGATACATTGACGATCTGTTTATTATCTGGCGTGGTGACATTAATGAAGCAAATGTATTTGTGGAAAACCTTAATCAGAACAATCTGAACCTCAATTTTACAGCAGATATCAGTCCGATATCAGTTAATTTCTTAGACGTACAAGTCTATATCAATGAAGGTCAGATACATACCACACTACATAGGAAATCAACAGCTGGTAATTCGATACTTCATGCCAGCAGCGCACACCCGCAACACCTTATAAACAGTATTCCTTATGGAGAGATGCTGCGTCTTAAACGCATATGCAGCAATCCCACTGATCTCAAACTAGTGCAAGATTCCAGCAAAAAAAGATTTCTGGCGAGGGGATACTCTCCGAAGATTATTGATAATGCCATCGGGAAGAGCAACAACTTAGATAAAGTAACTCTGTTTCAAAACAAAGAAAAACCTAAAACAACGGAGGACCAATTTAGATTCATTTTGAATTTCAGCAGAGAGGGCAAAACCCTCAAAAATATAATCAATAAAAATTGGCCTATTATACTAGGCGATCCAATTATTGGTCATCTACTCCCCAAAAGAGCTGCTATAACATTTAGCAGAGCTCCATCTATGCGTGATGCTCTAGTCAGAAATGACTTGGAAAATCAACCACAAGTCACTTGGCTCAGCCAAAGAAAGGGATTTCATAGGTGTAAATCATGTAAATCATGCCAACAGGGCACCAATACCACCGCATTCAGAACACCTTTCAACCAAAATGAAATCCCTATTTCCAAACACTTAACTTGCAAAACGGATCATGCCATCTATGTGCTGGAGTGCCCCTGTGGACTCAGATATGTAGGAAGTACCATCCTCCAGGGACACAAGAGGGTACTTCAGCACATGAGAGCAATCAAAAACAAGGATCCGTCTTATCCTGTTGCAAGACACTTTGAGGATTGCCACAAATCTGACCCCACTCTTCTAAAATATTTTCTGATAGACAATATCCCTCACAAGAAAAGAGGAGGAGATCGAGTGAAAGCACTTAGGCAATTAGAGACCAGGTACATCCTAAACTTGGATACTAAGCATCCTAACGGCCTAAATCAAACTGAAGACCTATACACCTGCCAATGAAACCTTACCGGGTCTCCTTGCCTCTCCCTCTTTCATTTTGACTTTAAGGCAACCATAGCTTTACTTACACTTTGTTATACGTTAAACATGTAAATTTACATACTCTACATGGGAAAACTTAAAAAGCATAGAATATTTGATGGAATACTATGTCCATATTCTGTATTCCCATATGCCGCTTTGTATATATTTTATTCTCAATCCATTCACATACACCTCGGGTTTTTTAGAAATTTCTCAAAATTTTGGAACAAGGAAGTATCCATTTGCACTAAGCACTTTAACAAAAAAAAAAATTTCACTTGCACAATTCTACATGCACTTATCGAGTCAAACGTTGGCAGACACAGCTCTATAAAACTGCATTGAATCCACTGCAACGTCTATAACAATTAACCTATTGAGACTCAATAACAGGGTATTTACACCTGGATGTTGCATCTGACAGATGTCAGTATAAGGTTTCCTTTTAACAAATCAGAGATATTTATTGGTTAATTTTAATCTTATTTATTGAAATGAGGTTGTTTTTTTTTAATCATGTCTGATCGCTAGGGGACAACATGTATATACTTCACATCAATGTATATATATCAATTGGTTGTAAATATAATTTAGCATTGTAAAACAATTTTTAACATTGGCTATTTTGCACATTTATGTAATAATAATGTGAAACCGGTCAACATTTTAAGGTTTCATCTGTGACTATAACCCAACTGAATTTTTGCGTGCATGTCACTTTAAGTTAAAAGTAAAAAAATGCAATATAAAGTACCGTGAGATGTATGGGCGCGTCATGTGATCAAGGTCCTTCTGGGATCGAAACGCGTCATGCCGACTGTGTTTGCCGTGGCTGATTAAATCTTGGATGGTAACACGATTCTTGTGGTCTGCACTCTGGTTTGTGACAGCGAAAACGACGACTGTTTACGGAGACAAGGCGATATATATATATATATATATATATATATATATATATATATATCCCCATCCAAGAATGAATACGCACTCAACAAATGAAGAATTCTTCTGAATTCTTTATTTTAAAAGCCAAATCTGCATTTGCATTCAGTTGTACTTTTTACACGTTTCAGAGGACCAGCTCCCTGATCACAGGCTTGAATGCAACTTCACAGCAAAACTGAAACGGCACCCTCCTCTGCATACTAATTGCTTATATTGCGCTCCATAGGGCCTTACAGGCGAGTGTAACACTTCATGCATGCTGGGATTTGTGGTGCCGCTTTAGTCCAAACTTTTCCCTTCGGTGGGTTCTGCTACGTGACATTTGCATTCTCTATTGTTCACAGACCTACAGTGGGCCTCTGAAATACAAGATGCTAGGTTAATTTAAATTTTCTCCCCTTGTATTCTGTTCCGTTGTTGGGCTATGGACAGTGCCAACCTCTGCAGCCTCACATCTTCCTTCCGTGGTGGTGCAGCCTTTCTGGCAGGACTGCCAGCAAATTCATTTCCAAGGTGTCCAAGAATGGTGCTCCGAAACGCATAAGGCAGAGGTACATCCGAATGAAAATGCCAGTTTTGCTTTTAAAATAAAGAATCCAGGAGAATTTGTCATCAGTTGAGAGTGATTATATATATGTGTGTGTTTACAAAACTCATGTGCTTCTAATGCATCATAGATGTGTAGAGGTATTGAACATGTTACAAATCTTTGTATTGAAGTGTAATTCTGTGTGCAGACGACGACTTGTGCCTAGTATGTTCCACACATGTTTTTTGCAGTAGGGCAACATTCCACATAGTAGATACCAAGTATTTTAAGTAGCATAGTTATTAGACAGAATCACCGTAGCAGGACAATTTCTAAATACCATAACCTGTGCAGCAGGTACTAACCCATGAACATGTGCTTGTGAAGGCTGTAGATAGTATCATCTTTAGTACCTTCAAACCATGTTATTTTAAGGCAATAGTGTCTTTATTGACAAGTGCCGCATAGAGCGTACACTGTTCTAAATAGATCCTTTTTAATACTCTGGTGTATTTCTCATGAGAGTTTCACTGTCTGCAAACAGTGTGCTACAGAGTAAACTCGCTCCACAGAGTAAACCCTGTTTACAGTACCCACTTTTCTACTCATATCCACTTCATTTCTCAATGTAGGTCGATGTCTGAGGGGTATGCTACAGGTAAAAACGATCCTTAATCGAGTTTTCATTTTGGAACAGATATTGAGTATCTTGAGGAACTTGTCTTTCTCTGAACAGTTGTATACATATTGAACACCATGTGTAATGAGAATTTCCCATATATCTGTGGTTGATTGTTAATGCGAGCTAGGCTTCCTGTGAAGTGTATGGTATAGGGTCAATGTTGTACAAACGTGTGTTAAGGAAGTTGTATTTGTGATGGCATTAATGATGCTTCATATTTTGAGCTATTTTGTGCTTACTTTCAGGCCCCAATGCCATGCAAGTTTATAGAGCAATGTGAAAACACAAAGCTTGGATGATGTAATCAGTGAAGTCATAGAACATGTGATATGTGAGGTCATGAGAAGGCATGGTGGGGGCACAAGCAATAGTTCGCCATAACTAGTGAATTTCTGTAGTTTTCAGAGTTCAAAACGTTAATGTCACTGACATTTCCCCCTAGGACATTACTTTAACCTATGGTGATGGATATATATATATATATATATATATATATATATATATATATATATATATATATATATATATATATAAACACCACAAGATGGAAGACTTCCACTTGGAGGCTGCAGCCGTGAAAAGCATATAATGGAGAAGTAAAAGCATGGAGAAGTAAAAGCACATAATGGAGAAGAACAAGTGGGTATGACAGGCCTGCAAACTTGAGTCAATATAGCGCTTTGGTGAAAAGATTAAATAATTAACAGTGAAAGCAGCGTCAGTAACATAACATAATGTGTGTATTTGTAAGGCGCACGTTCACCACTACGGGTGTCTTGGCGCTGATTAACAGATGTTTGTTGTTACCCAACTCAATGGTACTCAATTTATCGACCTCAGATGGGTGAAAGGCGACCTCAGATGGGTGAAAGGCTTAGTGGACCCGCCGGGATTTGAACCAGTGACCATGAGGTCAAACACAGGCCCCTGCAGTAGACGCATTAGTCCACTGAGTACATTGGACTTGAACTTAAAACACGCTGTTCTCTGAAACGGAAATGTCTGTACTTTTACCATGCATTCTAATGGAGAATATGACTGCGGTCTTTAAAACACGTGGTCAATTTAAAAACACTCGTGATCAAGGCTCAGTCAGAGCAGAAAGGCGTTGGGTTAGTGAGCTGCCTGTCGCATATCTTCCATGTGGATAAAGTGCTGGAAACGTGTGCAGTTGGCATACGTCTTTAAAGGTGAATATATATATCGCTCTTAATGCCTTCCCGCATCCTCCCCTCCCTAAGCAATGTGCTATGCTCTCCGTCAGAGCAGCCTGGAATTCCATTACACTACAACTTTTGTTTCCAATTGTCGCCACATTAGACTATGGTATTCATGCTAGCATGGCTCAGTGAGCGACACACAACAAACGTTTTTCGGTAAATGAATTATTTGCAAAGACTGAAATGAACCATGCAGCTATTAATGTGGAATGAATGAGTGGCGAGTGCTTGCAACCGGCCCGAATCCGGTTTAGGCCTTGCTTTAATGATGCTTCTTTGACTTTAATAGCGCACTAGCAATTTTCAAATGACAAGTGAATATCTGTTGTAAACATGATCAACAAATAAATGGGTGAGAAGGAATGTAAACGAAAGGCATTTCATTGACCAAATGCATCTTGGACTTCTGACTGATGGTACTGAATGTTGCAACTATGTGCGTCACCCACACAGATGTAATCAACGACCGTTATACAGTATTTTTAGGCAACTGTAAAATTATTGCGTTGTACCACGATGTCACCAATATTTTTTTTGTTATACGACTCACCTTGCGATGTTTTTATTACGGAGACATCACAATAAATAACATGTATACTTTTCGGCTGTGTTAAATCGGCACAATACCTTCACGTTTTCATAACTGGGTTTTTAATCGGTAAATGTGTTTATAAAGCTGCAGCGCCCTCTGGTGGATTATTAGAATAAATAAACAAGTGAATAGAACTGTAAAACAAAATAGATAGGCCTTGTGAAATACAGAACTCACCAATCCAGCCCGTGCAAGAACAATAGCAAACCCAAAGGCAGAAACGACAATTCCCGTTGTGAAGAAAGAAGCCAGCTCGCTGCAGGCACTGCTGGAAGCATCCGTATCGCCATTTATCCTCTTGGAAATGAAATATGGAATTGGGCTGATGACGTAGAAGAGCAGAACAAACATCGGCCAGTATACTCTATGGAGTGAAAGAACCACATATACAACACAATTAAACATACAGCTTTTTACATTTTGTTTTCTTTTTTTATCTTCAATTTCACCGTCAGTAATAAAGCCACATTAGCTATGTCGTCTATTTGCGCCCCACCAGACTGATATACGCAGTGGTCGAAGTGGGTAGAAAAAAAGTAGGGGAACTGTGGGCGGAGAATCAGAGGGCGGGAATAACCGGAGGATCGGATCAGTGGGCGGAGTTAGAGGTGTGGCCAGGATTGACAAAACATCCCAATCTTTAGTATTTGTTTGGCATTTCACTGACCCGTTACATCTTGTTGTTATGTAATTCAACCAATGGATACACATGATTATTTAACGATTAATATGAGTTATTGACATTAAAATAAATTCACAAAGTGGGATATGTTTCTAATCACAGAATGTCCCAAATATGCTTAAAAGTGGAAGCACGAGCCATTTGTTTCTGAGCTATGGATTTTCTGTTGTCAGAAATACACACAGAGAATCAATTTTACGTGTGTAAATCACTGTATGGGAAATGTTACATAAGACAAAGGAATACAAGGTGTAGGAGTCACAGGACAACCATATTAGTAGGCAGTATAGTTTAATAGTGATTGATCTGGAGAAACACAAACTCAGAATTCAAAACTTAATACCATGATTGGGGGTTCACTTTAATAATCATTATTGATTTGTATCCAAATGAACACTTTTTGCAACATTAGGATACTCAAAGGCTTAGGGGGAAAAAAATAAAGCTCTAGTTTATACCTTGCAGTTTGTATACAGCTCTAAGATGAAAGTTAATAGCTCACTGTTCTTTGTTAGGATTTTAACTTATAAACTGCAAGTAGCAAAAGGATCTTACTGACAAAAGCAGTAACCCACTGACCTATTTACAATATGTGCACTTTGTGATGGGCATGGTACATGTTCTTAGCAGCAGGCACATTAACCCTCTGCACCATCTTTCCAGGAGTCAAAACTTCAACTAGACAAAACTCTGATCTCGCTCTAGTAAGACGTTTACTCACCGGAGTTATCATGACATTTTTATTATTGCCGAAAATTGCTGTAGGCCAGGAAGGAGGCAGCAAGTGCTTTTAAAACCATAATTTACAATGCCCCCACTGAAAGTCAGCACCCGTTGCGGTCACACCGGTCGCACCACCCTAGAGCCAGATCTTCTCAGGGGTCCTGTGACCTCACTGTTGCTCTAGGGTCTGCTACTTCGTAGGCCTGCCTGCAAGACTGGAGGTGATCTTCAGTATGGATTGTGGTGGGCAGGCCTTCAAGGTGAACCCGCATTTGCCACTGCTAGGGTCCGCCTGCTGGTGTTAAGACACCAGGGCTTTTCCGGTTTTGCGGGGCCTTCTAAGGTCTAGCATGGGAATGTGCTCCCTCAGGAGAGTGGTCTGGGGAACTGGTCATGAAGGCTGAACCTGGTTGCCCAGTTCCTAAATTCGGCAGCTCTGCCCCCAGTGCTACATCCGCTCCCCCGCTGAACATCATACTGCCCCACTGAGAGAAATTCACACTGCCTTCAACTACAATCCAATTTGACCTGCTATAAACAACTGGATGCGACTCAATTCAAATAAAGCACTAGGCAAGAGAAATATGCTCCCAAAAGGAAAAAGTAACGACATCCTGGAAAAAGCAAACACTCATTGGGAATGAAAGATTAAATAAAGCTTGTGAAATATCAGCAGGAACAACATGGTGAACTTAACGCTTTTACACTGACTATTCAGAAATCAGTGAGTGCTTCTGCCTGAAAACTACAGGGTACAGAAAGGACCCATTTCAACGTCCACTGCTTATTTGCTTACAAAACGTAAGCAGTATGGTTTAAAAAGACCACATTCGTGAACACAAAGCCGCCGTACGCATTTTGTTTTCCAATCTACCCATCAACCAGGTATTGCAGTACCTCCAGGTTTGGCGCACTTCCCCACCGGGGGAAAACAGCGCTTCACTGGCAAATTCAGTAAAGTAACGCTAATGTTTTTGGGGTTTGAATAAAACCGATCTGGCCACTTTAAGAACACTCCGTCTTGCTTTATTTTGTTATTGATTTTTCATATTTTGAACCTTTTATTTCTGTGGCTGCACTTTGGAATAGAAAAATGTCAAAACGGCATGTCCAGCAAAAGTGGTTTTCTTTTTTGCATCCATTGCACAGGGGAACAAATGAACGACAGGAAGAAAGAGAGGGTGAGAACCATTTCTTGAGTCACGGTTTTCGGTAAGTGAGGAAGAGTTAGACAGACAGAGAGGGAATAAGGGTAAGAAAGCGGGGGGGCAGCTGCCAACGGCAGAGCAGAAGTGGACACCTTCCTTGTCTTGTCTTGGCAGGAAGCAGGAGATGAGACCTTTTCCCTTCTCTGCTCCCCTCCCGTCCCCGAACAGCCACTAATGCCAGCCTTCTTTGCAGGCCTTGGATATTTCTTACGCCCAGGGACGCATGTTCTAAATAAAAAAGTAGTGGAACGGAATCTATATAATTAAAGAAGTAGGGGCATGCCGTGCCCTGCTGTTCCCGCCCACTTCGACCACTGGATATACGTATTAATGAACGGATGCTACCACCCTCGGTGCAACAGTGGTGTAATCATTGTATATTGGCCCACATTTTGAGTCAGGAGGCTCGCCCTGAGTTTCCGCTCTCCTCCGGCTAACTTCTACGTCCATCTGGGAGCCCGATTTTACTGCACTAGCCCAGGGGGCCCCACAAGGAGGGTCTGCAATACAGATTTCTTACCAATTTCCCTGCGCGTTAGCAAGACCAGGTAAAAGAGCAGCTGCCTGTCTGGTTTATTTAGTCTCCCACCAAGCTCTGGATCAATGCCAAATAGAATTAGGGTATCCGTTACCTTCACCTGCTGCTGGAAGACCACAGACAAAAAATGACTGACATACTGCCAGAATAAAGAGAGCTTTGGGCATGTGCTAAAATGAGGCTCACCATCCCCTTCAGGAAACTTACACTTTGAACATTTTCGTATTTGTTTGGCAATTTTGGCCACCTTTTTTGACGACCAGTAGTCTATGCTGCGTGAAGAAATTAATGTGCTTTAGGTAAGCAGTTTTAACTATTTATTCAATACTTTGAGAGATTCAAGCCAAAGATCTTCAAGAAGTGGGAGATATGGTTCATATCTGCCCAGATTAGATAGGGTTGTCCAACATTGGCATTCTCTGCGTCAATTCATTCCCAATACCAGTGTGCTACTTCTTTCCCGCATGGTGACTTGGAGACCATATCATCCTCAATTTCCTCACTCTTCTGTCCTCCCCATACTGGAGCTGACCACCATGAAGCAATTTGCAAATATTTAAACCTAGAAAGTGAGCCCCTTGTTTTATCGAAAATCTCCTGCTAGGACATTAACAGCAATCCAGCTCTGAGATCTCCTCCAAGTTCAAAGGCCAGCCACCCTAAGGATAGTGAGGCTATCTTTCATACATTCAGGTGTTCTAAGGGAGTCCCAGATCGGTGAGCTATTATACTAATAGGGTACTCCAAAGATTATGCTTAAGCAACATCATACATACAGAGAGGGCCGTTGTAAGTAACTTTAACCTAACTTTTTTGAAAAACTTGGGTTTCCAATATTGCAACAGAAAATCTTCCTGTCCATGATTTATATAACATAGCTGAACAGAGACACCCTAAAGTCGAATACTTTGGGACTGAGCTTAGCATGCAGAAATGATTACACTAAAAGGCATAAGCGTACACTAGTAAGTCCGGTAATGCAAAGCCACCACTCTTTCAATTGTTCCTATGTTTTTACCACAAAAGTCTAAGTATCTTATACCCCCAGATAAAGGAGCTCACTACCCCCTGCAATCTGTTTATAATTTTCTTAGGGAAAATTAATGGTATACAATTAAAACAAAAAGGTCAGTTTTCGGAGAATCACCATCTTTAAAGATGTACTCGACCATATAGCTTTAGAAGGAGGTTCCTGCACTTCTGCAACAGTAGGCTGATTTCTTTAACCACTCTAGTGTCATCAAACCTCAGGGTTGTGACCCCTAAGTATCTGATTTGATGTTTCAAATTACATGCATAACCTCCTTTACATGATGACATAACCTCTGTTTTATCCTGGTTAATTTGGCATCCCGAGAGCCATAAAGCCTAAGAATTGTGATATGTGGACCTGCCAAATATATAAGGATATCATCCACATATAGAGCCAGTTCTATGGCAAAAGACTGTGATATAAAGGGAGTGATTATAGAATCCATTTGGATCATCTGTGCAAAGGGTTCAATGTAGAACGCAAAGGAGTGGGGAAAGCAGGCGCCCCTGTTGTGTACCAATACTTTCAGTGATTGGTAGGGATAACTTCCGTTAGAGAAAACCCTGGTCGTTGGCGAGTGATATAGCTTTTGAATTACACTAATCATAATTTCAGAGAATTTAAAGCATCTGAGGACCTCCCATAGAAAAGTCCAGTTGACCCAGTCAAATGCTTTGGCCGCATCTAAAGTGACATTTGTAAGTGGATGATCTAAAGTTGTGGCCATATCCATGGCACCTGTTAACAGGTGGGTTAGTTCATTCAGTCACCTTCCCCGAATAAACCCTTTATGGTCATTATGTATTATTTCCTGCATGAGGTTGGCTATCTTTCCTGCAAGATTTTGTAGTCTCTCTTCAGCAATGATCTAGGCCTGTATATAGGCCTGTATGAACCCGCTCAGTAACTTTCTTGGTTTTAGTATCACAACAACTGTTGCCTCAGCCCGAAAGCAGGCGGCCGATGGCCATCTAGATAGATGTGGTTGAACAGGAACAACATAAAAGGAGCAAGATCTGAAACAAATATTCGGTAATACTCTGCAAGTAATGCATCCGGTCCCATTGCTTTTCCATGGGACAGTTTTTTTTCGGCAAGCCAACTTTCGATATGTAGGTGATCCGGCTGTAGATTTTTGTAGTATACCAAGCTCAGGCTATTAGCTAATTCCTCCACGATCTCTGCTGTTGTGTAGAGCAATACTGCTGTTCCCGCCTGCTCAACTGAGTAAAGTAAATACTAACATTGTCAGATCTTGTTTTCCACACCAGGAGCTTCCAACAGTTTTCCCCATTGTCAATTTTTTTTTAGCTTTCTCGCTTTCCATTTAACTAGGCATTTCTTATAGAAATATGTCTTGCATTCATAGTATACCTGCTCAAGCTCACACCTTAGTACCTAGAGTTACCAGCAGAGAGGGTAATATTTTCTTGTAGTCCCCTAGTTTTTAAAGCCTAGGTTGGCAGGAACTCCTCCTCCTGAATGCGTGCTTTCCCATGGTTAAATTCTGCAACTTTTATGAGACCCCCTCATGCATGCCTGTGGACCCCAAGTTTTCTTTAAAGTACTGCTGGGTCTGCAATGATAAATCATGGGTTATCTCTTGATACTTTAACAGAGTTCTATCCAGAGTCCACCATGGTCTTGGCCTCTGTGTCAGAAAGGCCACTGATAGGGTGACTGCTGCATGGTCAGATATAGAGGCCGAATGATAGCCCGCGGCTTATACTTGATCTAAAAAGATATTGTCTTTGAGGAAGTAATCAATATGGGACTTGGAACCATACTTTTTGCTATGAAAGGTAAATACTTTGTGTGCCAGGGACATTTCAACCAATATCCGTGAAACCAAGCTTCTTCTTCATATAAAGGATTTTTTATCTCATTTTCTTGATCAAGCTCCCCTTACATTGAGACCTTCTATCCAAGGCCTCCTTAAGAACAACACTGAAGTCACCCCCTATTACCACTGCTTCAAAGACTCTTTGTTCCATGGGTCGATACCGGACTCCCTAAAAGCCGGTCAAGTCATCCCCATCTTAATAAAATCTACGCTGAAGCCTGCCTCTCTAAACAACTTTAGGCCTATATTCAATATCCCACTCCTACCTAAAGTTCTGGAGAAATGTGTGCAACTTCAACTGAGCCAACACATCACCAACTTCAACGTGCTGGACGATTTCCAATCCGGGTTCAGGCCGGTGCACAGCACTGAAACCACCATTCTCCATATCACGGATGATGCCCTCCAAGCCCTTGACCAAGGCAAAACCTGTCTCCTAATCCTTTTTGATCTATCCTCGGCTTTCGATACGGTCAACCACGAAAAACTTCTCGAACGCCTCAAACTGTGGATGGGACTGGATGGCTTTGTGCTCGAATGGTTTAGACCCTTCCTCCAGAACCGCTCCCAGAGATTCTTAATCAACGGTAACCTTTCCGCTCCCTCTCCGATTACGGTCGGAGTCCCCCAAGGATCAACCATGTCCCCTACCCTCTTCAATCTTTACCTTGAACCGCTATCAGAAGTACTACGCAGCGCCAATATCTCCTACCACATGTATGCTGATGACACCCAGATCTACACCAAAATCTCTTCTCCGAAAGAGATTTTTTTCCCCTGAATGAGGCCTTGATGTGGACTTTTCAGTGGCTCACCTCTAACCAGCTCAAACTAAACGCTCAAAAAACAGAATTCCTTCTAATCTGCCTACCCAAAACCAACCCTGACATTCTGGCATTGACTAAGTCGATCACAGCCCTAAACTGCCCACCGACCATAGTGGCCTCTGCCAAATCCTTTGGAATATCCCTGGACAGCAGCTTGAATATGCGTGGCCACATCAACTCGATGGCCAAAACCGAAAGGTTTCAACTGAGCTATCTAAGAAAACTAAAACCTTTCCTTGACATTCCCGACCTAAAAATGGCCGTCCAGGCACTAGTCATCTCCAGACTCGAATATGGATGCTCTACCCGTTCTGGCCTACCCAAGATCTCCCTGGCCCCCTTAAAAGCCTACCTCAACGCTGCCGCCAGACTCCTGACGGGTTCTAAAAAATTCAACCACATCTCACCACATCTGAAGGCTTCCTCTTGAAGCCAGAATCCAACTTAAACTGGCATGTATCACTCACAAGGCTCTATACACTTAGGGCCATATGTAGGTAGGGACACATTTACCACTTCATAAATACCGAATTTTACCGATTCGGTATTTATGAAGTGGTAAATGATATGTAGGTAATTGGTCGGTAAATATTACCGATTCGGAATAATTCGGTAATTACCGAATCGGTATTTACCGATTCGGTAATGAGGCATACCTTCTGGGAAGGTATGCCTCATTACCGAATCGGTAAATACCGATTCGGTAATGGGGGGGAACACATGCAAGGGTGGCAGGGTGTCACATTGACACCCTGTTGCACCCCTGAAACGGCCATGTGTGCACATGTGGCACACATACATGCCCTAAGGGCATGTATGTCTGCCACATTGCACACTTCTAAGCGCTTTAAAACGCTTAAACACATCCATTCATTATTTACCACCAACTAATAGTTGGTGGTAAATACCGACTCCAAAACACACCCACACACTCCCCCTACATCTCATTTCTGTATTCGGAATTTACCGAATCGGTAAAATTACCGATTCGGTAATTTTACCGATTCGGTAAATTACCGAATGCAGAAATGAGCCCCCTACATCTCAAAAGCCAAAATACCGGTCGGTAACGGTATTATTACCGAAAATCGGCCGTTACCGACCGGTATTAGGCTACCTACATGAGGCCCTAAATCCCCTGCATTTCTCGCCCAGAAACTAGTGTTATTCGGAGGAGCCAGAAACTCCCGGTCCTCCAGAGACCTCTTGCTCCAGCCTCCGCGCTTTCGAAAGGGAAAAAATCCTACAATCGTGCGTTCTCTGGGGCAAAACCAAAAATAAGGAACTCATTCCCGTCCGCCATTAGAAGAATTCCATCTCTGGCAAGTTTTATAAAGGAAGCCAAAACCTTCCTAATGGGCACATTCCTTTCCTAATTCTTGCATTGCAATCACCTCAGCGACCTTGTTTCTATTCTATTACTACTACACCTTGGACTGAACAGATGCTATCCACCCGGCACTCCACCCTTATAATCTTGGACCTTCGTTCTTGTAAAATGTATGTACTTGTTTTTATCCCAAATGTTCAATCCCCTACCCAAGTCTTATGTGTAGACAACCTGTAAACCCTGTAAAGCGCTCCGATACACTAACGGGTCAAGTCCGCGCTCTATAAAACACAAATATATATATATATATATATATATATATATATATATATATTTTTTTTTTTAATCAAATATAGGGGGATCTTCAATGAGTGGGCCCTAATAGCCACAACGGAGAAAATCTAGGCTACCAACTACCAATTTTGCAAGTAGCCATCTCCCCATTGTATATGTCCAATAATCCAACAGTTTCAGAACTGTTTTTTTATAATAACTGCTACACCCTTTGGAGCTCCAAGCTGTCCTAAGTGATGACATCCTGAACCCAAGAAAGTTGAGAAAAACAATCCCAACATTCTCCTCTCTCAAGTGGGTCTCCTGTAAAATAATTGTCTGAGCAGTCATGTCCTTAATGCACTGGATACCAGTCATCCACTTCCTCTTTAATATTCCATGATAGGATTGTTACTGTATTATATCCATAGGATCTATACCTCTCGCTATCAGGGCGAATCCTGAGACCCCCCCACGCTATGTGGTGATGATATAGGATGCAATTTGGTGAATTGAGGATTCTTTTTTCCACACATGCTCCCCACCCGAGCGCACCCTCCCTGAAGAACCCAACCCTTTAGCGATATCTTCTCGCCGTTAAAATGGTTGAGCAGAAGGAGAGATTAATGAAACATGAAAGTGAAATTATTATAATAAGAAAAAATAGACAAAGGAAGCAGGAGTGAAGCACAAAAATTCAAACCTGCCTGAAGAGCTTCATACAAGCGAGGTTACCTCACATATTACATTAGAGAACGTTAGACAACCCTCTGACCTCCGAGCAATATGTATTTGTTTAGAAAAAAGGAACATTACCCTACCAAGGACAGAACCCCCCAAATTACCCTATGGTGAAAAGAAATTGCAGGAGAAATGGTGCTTAGGGATTCAATCTTCCCGATCAGCTTGTCTACCTCCTCTACCCCTCCTATGCATCTCGTTACCCCACATTACTTTCAGCACTGCAGGTAACAAATTAAACAGAGACACCCAACCCCCACAAATCAGCCATTTTGCCCCCCAGCACCCGCGATCTCTGTGCTGTGGGTCGCCCAGCATCAGACCTGAACAGATAATTGAAGTGACCATACTGAATAATCTTCTTCTTTAAGGCTGCACTGAGTATTCTTTCTGTTAGCGTATACGTATGGAGATTAAATGGTATCTGATGGGGGGGGTAGTCGTACATGTGGTGCTTCACCTAAATGAATGTAAATGCAGTCACATCTTACAGATTCACAATTAGGAGCATTTGATAACCACATTTAATGAAACAGTGTACAAACAAATTTAAGAAAGATTGCTCCTGTCAGGCATGAATTGGCAGGCTATTCTACAACTTGAGCCTCATGACCGGAAATATTCCATAATACTATCACATTAGATTTACCTGAAGACCCAGTGGCTTTACTGAACTCCGATCACTAATTATTTTTCACAAGGCTGGAAACATATCGCTTAGCACACACCAGCCAACATGATTTTCTGGTGGGCAGATTTAGCAGTAAAATGGGACTTGGTTCAACTCCAATCAGAACAACAGGAATAGTCCAGCCTGAACCACCAAGCCAGGTTCCCACTAGAAGAGAATGCAAGCAGGATTAACTCTGATGTGCTGACTGATGGTCGTTCCGGACATGAGTCGCACAGTATGCAAAAAAAAGATAAGCTATGGACTGAAATGATGCTCTGGCAATTCATTCATTGTGACACTGGTGAACATTTCACTGAAACCAAAAGTTAACAACGACAATCAATCAACCCTCACAGGCTTTGTACCATTTCGCTGCATTCCCCCAAAACCTGAAAGTACTTCTCTCACCAGATAAGAGTATTTCTAGATAAAATTGACATAAGAATTAAACGGTTTACTCAAGCAATTAGCACCTGCCCGCCTGCCCCGTCCTTTGCCCCCTTCAGATTGTTTTCAAAGTTCCTAAGATTGATTTCAGGTTCAAATTCTTTCCAACCTATCAAGTAATATAAATGTCCCCTTGATACTTGTAAATGAAAGGTTTCTTCTACCCCAAATTCAGCGGCTCCCCCACTTTTTCAATGGACCATGGGTAAAGCAATTAGAGCGAACGCTGTGGGGAGATGTCTTAAAAGTGGAGCAATGGAAGACAGGATGAAACTACTGAAACACAAGCACTGCTAGTTTCACTGCCTAAAGGCCAATAAAACATGATCAGAACAAAAAGAGCTATTTTTATAGGACCCTAGAATCTAAAGATTATTAGTAGATTTCAATCTCCAAACATAAATGTGAGCTGATGGTCTGCAGGAATATGTATTATCCCTTTAATTTTATTTTGCAGACTGCAGCCGTTTAGAAACAAGCTCTTGCAATTGCTGCAAATAGTTCTGGCGAACCGCACTGGGCACTTTGGGATACGGATGGGTTGACGTTGGAGATGATATAAACACAGTAATGGTAATACCACTTTAGACACATGTGGAGCACTAGTATGACTTGCTGTTGGCATGGAGGCAATGATGCCCGCTAGCAGAAAATTACTAATGAACTATTATGGCAGTAAGAAACGGTGAAGTTACTGTCAATTGTGTTAAATATTACTTGATGTTGCTGTCACTGCAAATGTATTATGTTGAAACGAGTGCTTAAAAAGCACAAAACTATCTGTGACATCAGAAAAGTCCTGCATGGGCAGTCAGCGGCACCAAATGTTTTCTAGGAACTCACTGCCATACTCTCAAACCTTCATTGGTGCTCATTATAAAGTACTAGCTGAGAGAGGGAAAACGAACAAAAACTACTACAAAGTGGTGTTTGGACATCCTTTGTAGGCACCTATTATTAAATATTTGCAAACCTAAAATAATACCATTCCTGTGCAGCACTATATGATATTTTGGGTTTCAGACATTTATTTTTTACTCTGCATCTACATGATGTAGAGCAGACTGATGAAGTTAATTCAATGCAGTACTGTGATAGGTATACTGTCCCTTTGGCGAAGTGTTATGATGGCACGCTAAGCATTCGCAAAGTAAATATATTTCAGTTTGGACAGATTCTGTCAATAAAGGTAAAAAATGTTTAAAATGTACCACATGCTTCCTGGCTAAATGCTTTATTTATAAAATGTGTCCTAAGCATTACAGCAGACAATTTATCTACAATGTATCCAATAAGGGGAAAAAAGCCATCTGTATGTGTTGGCAACTTTCTATATTAAACCAAACTACGAAAAGCCAACAGGTGTGGCTTATATTTCGAGTCCTGGGTAAAACCTCCCAAAAAAAAGTCTGCTGCAAGGTAAAAACAAAAGAAAACCAACTGCTTTCTGTATACACTGAATCTACGGCATAATGTTTTAATGTGCAATGAGCAGATTTGGGATATAAAATAATCCCAAGCGTTGCAAAGTAGGCAATCCAGAAAAGGCAGAATAATACACCAACCAGCCAACAGCATGAGGTGAGAGGAATGCTGCTCTGGGCGGAGTCAAAGCCCACTTAGTGTATATTTTAAAAGAACTGCTATCAAAATAACACACTTCAGATACACAAAACATCATCATCGTCATCTTTATTCAATCTCTCAAAGGGCAGATCATAAAAGGTACATACAATAGGAAACAAAACATGCAATTTAAAACATGTAGGTTAAAATAAAAGCAAAAAATTATGATAATTTGCAATATGTAAAGTGACGGTGCATACATTTTAAGTCCGAGGATATCAAAGCTAAAAAAAAGGAATAAAATAAGTAAGGTAAAATACCAGGGACAAACTTTCACTCTACAGTACAGGACCCACAACGCTATTACATTTATGATTGCATAGCAGGGGTGATACAAAAATTCCTTGTGAATGGCAAATATAATTGACAAAAGAAGACAAAGTGTAAAATTGTTTGGCAAGAGTGCTCGACATATGGACGAATGCAAATGGAATCCAAGGAATACTGACCTAGGGGAAAACAGATTAACCAATGGAAGGAGCCTAACCTGAACCTTGCCAGCAGGGTTCTCTCATACACATAGGACACATATAATAGGTATGGAGCAGTAGTTGGGACTGTTTGGATAATGCAGTAGTCTCGGAATGCAGGTTTAGCCACTTTCGTTTGTTCCCTGGTTGCTTGTTTATGCTTAAAAAAACAATTTTGGACCCAGTTTCTATCTTTACAATTGTCTCGAGTTGCTCGAACAGGTGTGCACATCGCAGCACCGAGAAACTCCCTTTGATAAATTGTAACCATGGGATGGCCGCACCACGGTCGCAAGTTAAACAATCTCTTATGACTGACTGATAGAATTCAGCTTCTTTCTTGTACCAGATAGAACACCAAAGAGCCAAGGGTGTCTTGAACATATCCCAAACCTAGCTACAGATGCAGTGGAAAATGCAGGGTTGCTGGAGGGGCACCTATTAGCCGGTGACAAAATATGTTCTCTTCTGTCTGCATAGCAAGGGCATCCCTATAATCCCAGATACCGATTCCATATGTCAGAATTGGCAAACATTTAGGATTATAGATCTCTGCGATCGGTGCAATAGGTTTTTTGCCAATGGACATGGCAAGCGCAGAAATAGTTTGGATAAAACGCATGATCATGTTTTTAATACAGGTAGACCAAGTGCAGCCATCATCGAAGTCCAAACCCAAGTAAGGGAAGGGACTAACCATGTCTAATGTTTTACCAGCAATGTTGAGAGTGCATGTTTTCGTGTTCCTGGAACCACAAACCATTGTAAAGGTCTCCTTAAGGTTAGTCTCCAAACCCAGCTCACTCATGAAACTAACATAGCTGGAAATAAGCCTCTTGAGTCCTTGGCCGTTCTTGCCATGAGCACCACATCTTCAGCATATAGGAGTGCTGGAACAGGCTTTTTCTCCAAACAAGGAACGTCTGCCCCAACGGAAACCAGGGTTTTTTCCAGATCGTTTGTGTGAAGGAGAAAAAGAATTGGAGCAAAAATGCATCCATGGTGCACCGCCACTTAATACTAAATGGTACGGTACACAAAAACATAATACAGCCAAGACATGAAGAACAAGCACTTTGTAATAAAACCACATTTACAAAAAATGTCCTAAGAACGTAAGTTTACAAATGTTTATCTTTTAAATGCAAGTATTCAATAATGTAATTGTTTATGTGATCTAAACCACAAAAAAATCTTACCCATAATTCTGCAAAACACAGCCAAGCATCAGGAACGTTAAACCTATGGCTCCACTGAAGGATAAGGCAACAAGTGCTAGACAGAACAGAATCAAAACAGGTTTCTCATGAAAATGATACAGTGCATGATCCATACATTTTAACAAGTTTAACAACTTTCCAACAACCAATCAAAAAAGCATCTCTGAAACAGTAAATCCAATAAATGACCTCCATGCAGTTTCCTGCGTAGGGGGTTCTGTACTCAGGGTAACCAACCACGGCCTACATTCTTGGAAATCAGGCCTCCTGGTAATCTAGACTAAAATCCCCTAGTGGTGGCCTGAAAGGACTTCTCTTCACATTCACATATAACAGATGATTTAAGCATCTTTTTGTGCATATCTATTTTTCAGAAATAAAAAGCACTTTAGATTAACCCATTCACTATGATTTCGACAGACCTTATAATAGTCCATACTTTTCAGGATGGGTCTGCACTATGCCAAATACTAATAATGAAAGATGCCATTATGCTGCACACAAACTAAGAGCAGAAGCAACCATCAGAAGGGTGTAGGGCTTTTCATACAAACTTACGTTAACACTGATGGTTTGATAGTATATACACTTCTAGTGTGAGGGAATCTCTTTACAGCTTTGAGGTACTAGCTAAAGAGTTTGGGGCAATCTCATGGTATGTTAGTAATCAAGACAAGACAGAGTAAATGCTCTGGAATCAGGGCCTGCAAAGTAACCTGGTGAAAAAAGAAATAAGGTACCTGGGAGTTTGCATATACCGAAATGCGGATGGGATTGTAGATAATGTATTATAAAGTGTTTAGCAACATTAAGGCTACTCTCAAAAAAGGTGGTAAAATCTATCCTTGACTATTTATAGCAGAGTCAATCAACTTAATATTTTACCAAAAGTTTCTTTTCTGTGCAACTACATTCCTCTATCAGTTGACAAAAGATATATACAGAAAATACAGGGAGATATTTACAGTTCTATACAGGCTTTCAAAGAGGCCAGGATCTCTTGAAAAAAATTAAGAAGTAAACTAATGATGTCCAATTGTATTACATGGCATTTCAGTTTAAGTCATTGAGGTTTTTGTTACACTTCCACGAGGGAGGGATAGACTCTTATCAAGCACAGATGTTGAGGGCTATTTTCGAGACCCATGGGGTAGAGAAAGGATTCCTCTACAAGTTTGGAGTCACATAGTACTTTAAAAAAAAAAAAAAAAAAAAGTGCAGTTGAAGGTGTTAAAAATCGGAGGCTGGTTTAGGGTGCAACCTGGGAAAAAGATGGGCTATGCCATATTATTCCACACTATCTCCAATATGGGACTCCCCGAGTACTCCGGGTTAATTAATGGATGGACTTTGTTCCCCGCTCCAGGTTCTAGGGTTGAAAGATGGGGCAACTTATTTGAGTGCGTTGGGAGAAGCTCAAGATAGTTACGGGCGGCAAGTTAACTGAATTACCTTCAATTACTTTCCTGGACATCGGCCCATAGGGAGATCTTTGAAGAGAGACTCAGGATTTTTAGCTTACTTTGATGTTTCAGAAAAACACTAAATACATCGCTGAATGGTATGACCTAATGTGGCAAGCAGAGGATGAAAAAAGTTCACCACCTCACAATTTTTGGGACGGAAGATTGACTGATGCAGGTATAGAGGAAGTCTGGCATGCATCTTACAGTATGTGATATGATATAGTGAAGTCGGTTGCATTCAAAAGGCATCATCTGTTTACATTAGATAGGGTATATTGGGCAAAATATATATTATCTAAGCCTCCAGGAACGCAAAATTTTAGATGTAATAAGTGTGATCTTCTAATGGCAGATGATTTTCATCTCTTCGTGGAGTACCCAAGAGGGAAGGTTTTTTAGGATAATGCTACCGAAGTTTTGAGACAAGTTATTTCGGTATGCCCTCTGCTCGTTTTCTTTGGATTACAGCCAGAAGAGACGGTGGATGTGGAAAGTAGCATCATTTTAGGTTCTACCTAGCACTATTAGCCAGACGTATGAGCTGCAGAAAATGGGTTGAACCATTGTCTCCCGCCCAGAAAATGGATAGCACTGGGAAAGAAGACTAGCATCCTCGGCTCGAAATACCAGTCTTAACAGAAAAGAAAATGACCGGTCTCCAATCATTAAATGGTTTAATTCCTGGTCCAATGATTACAACACCTTTACTCTGCTGATGAAGGTTAATATTTGCAGAGTATGACGGCCTGAGAGCCCAGCCATGAGAGCAACGGTTTTCCATCGCTTGGTGGTAGGACAAAGAAAGAAAGAATGGAACGAATGGTTGGCATTTCTTTTTTTTTTTTTTTAAACCCTGCTGTAATCATTCATTATTAGGTGTCCCGGTTTCATGGTATTTCAGTCTGAATTTATTCATATATTTTGTGTCTTGTCACCTGTATTTATCCATATTATGTGAAAAAATAGACCCACAACTGGTATATTTTGACATTTATTTAACGTGTAAAGGTACACTAGTACTTGGGGAGCCTGATGCTTTTTGAGTGTATAGGAAGTAGGGCTCAAGTCTAACCTAGGACTAACCTAGTTAGGCAGTTTGAAAGTGACATCGCGTAACGTGACATCGCCTTGCGTGGCATCGCGGCACATTACATCACACGTGGCATCACAGGAATTGACATCACCCGAAGTGGCATCACAAGCCCGCGACTTTACAGGAACTGGCATCACAAGAAGCGGCATCAGATCTTAAGCTCTCAAATATATGTTTAGCAGGTCTACCGTGTGTACGTTTGAGCGCTTTGAGAGGATAATAGCACAGTGAGCTATGGTATATGATATGTGACTTCTACACCTTGTAACCCCCCAGTTTTATGTGATACATCCTGTACATTCATTTACAAACATATATAATTTATTGTATATGTAATATGCATGTCTGATGTAAAGCGCTCTGACATCTTGCATTGTGATGAGTAGGCCTATACAAGAAAAAATAGTGGTACTTAAATTATTTCAACGCCTCCTCAGGTGAAGTAAGCTCTATATAAATGCAATTGGCTTTGTGTAAATCCTGGGAAAGACCAACAGATCTGACATTCTTACAGTGCATGCAGATCTCCTAAACAGGGACTGAACAAAGCGAAAAGCTGCGACTCAAGTATGTGTGAAGTGCTAACAAGGTGTGAGCCTTTGTTTCTCTTCTGCTGCATTTGCACCTAGGTGTGAGGCTCCTGACTGTAACCAGCCAAGAGAATCACGCAAAAGGAGGCCTGATGACCCCTCAGAATCCGCCTTTGTTATGGGCCCAGCAAGAGTCTAAGATAAGAAAGCCCCGTCTCCGCCTGCACATTGTTGCAGATGGAAAGTCGACAACGTGCAGGCTCTGCTGAAAGTGTCCCGGTGTTTGGAAATTACACCGGGAAGAGTTCAGCACATTGTTCTGTGGGGCCCAAATAAATTCTTGCCAGTGTGGACGGCGTTCACCCTGTGAAAATAGTGGGTGGACGCCGTCCATCCGAGTGTACCCCCGACTCATACCCTGATAGGAAGCCATACATAATTTATTTTGGAGTCTTCCAGTGGTTATGCAAAATAGTAATTTCTGTTTGCAGTACGTGGGTCCATGACCAGGGGAACGCAAGAAGGGTAGAGACTTAACATCTCCCCGATACCCTGAGAAAGCTGCAATTTACATGTTTATTCAAGAGTTAGTGGGGACTTTGATCTATGACAGCTTGTAATGCTGTCACTTCGTTACTGGAAGTGATGCCATATTAGCATAACATTCACTTAAAAGTATGTTTCAGTCAATGCTGAAATGTAAAACTTTTACACACACACACAAACATGCACAATAAGTAACGTGAATGTTCATGTAACAACCATACGTCTATTTACTTGTTTCTCATTGAAAAGCATCAATAAATTGTACAATAAATGAGTCTACAGTAAAAAAAAAAAAGCATCGATAAACGCTGCATTTGCTATAATAAAACACAAGCGTAGGACTCCAAACATCGTGTTAAGCGTGCATACTCCTGCACGAGCCAACCACTAAAGACGGATAAGTTACCTTTCATTCCAGCCATTGTAACGATTCAGTACATACGAAGGTACAGCCTTTGTTAGCCACAGTATCTCTTCCTTCTACAGGAAAATACAGAGGAGAAGATGTCCGTCTCCCGTGACACGCAAAAGCACTGGATACTTTCACGTAACCACGTCTCGCGGCTAGGCTGTCGTTCTCCGAGTTAGGAGCGAATCCGGCTGTTGTCATAGAGCGCCCATTGGTTGGAGAGACGCGAAGGGGCTGACCCAAGCAGCAACAACAATAGAGCGGAAGCTGGAAGTCTAGAGTGCTCCAGTCAGAAACAAACCCACGTCTAAAGCGAGACTGAGACGCTACTCCCTCCTCCCTGGAGATTAGCGTCTATCTTTAATCCATAGCCTTCCTTACAAAGGTGGGAGTTATAACATTGAATGGAAGGGGTTTGTACATTAAGCGTTATGCTTCAGAAACAGACATAGTGGAAGAAGCTGAGGATTTTACTTAAAGGAGGGTAGGAGTGTTTTAAAGTTTAGGAAATATGACCGGAAGGCTGGTGGAAATCGGTGATATATTATTTAAATAAACTGTTTATCACTGTTTACTCCTCTTCCGATGGACTATGCTCATTGCATTGAAGGGTGAGGTGAATAGGGTGTCAAATGTTGGCTTCCTAATGAGGACCAAGAATTGGTAACCAACACACAAATTAGTAATCAAATTTAAATATACCATCCTCAATTGTAATGTTGCCCCTTTCCTTATCTGATGTTGCCCCCCCCACAGATGACAAGGACCGTTGATAAGGGTTGAGGGGTTTATTCTCAAATACACAACTCCAGCAGGAGCGCCGGCACGGAGCTCCGTCCGCTATTCAAATCGGCGCGCTAATGCCGAGCCTAAGATGGCCGCCGCCGGAAGTCCGGTGACGTCACGCCTAGCGTGCCGTCGACTAGACCGCAACACCACATCTCCCTCCTTTACAACACAACAGTCACAGTCCCTCCTAAACAATAGAACAGTCTTACTTGTGGTCTAGGCTGAACTCCTCGAACCTTCGTGGGAGCATTATTCTCCTTCCGCAGCGTGTCCTCCTGCTTCCTGCGCCTGCGGTAGGGGTGTTGCTCCCCTCACTCGGAAACGCCTCCCCACTCGCATCTCGTGGCTCAAGCCCGCTCAACTCTGTCTCTCGGTCACTCAGTCCCGGAGTCTCGACTTCCCCTCCTCTAGGACTCCCGGTTCCTTTGGGAACGCTTCCTGCTTCTCCCTCTGGTCTCCTACTTTCGCTTTTCCCCGCCGGTGTGGCCCCGGCTCCTGCCCCGCTGTCCAGCTCCATGTTCTGCTCAGTCTCATTGGCCCTGGTACATCTTGCCATCCGATCTTGTGCCCAAATCTTCCCGTCACTCAGTAAGGCTGATGTGGAATAGGGTTCCACCACTTGGAAGGGGGGCGTGAATTTGCTGTCCCCTTTCCTCCCCGGTGTTGGCAGTTTCACCCTCACCCACTCTCCTCTCTCCAAGGCGGCTTCCTTGGTGCTATGCCTTGCGTCATAGTAGTTCGTGTATACGGCTTGTGCTTTCTCCAAGTTTCTGCGCACCACTGCCGGTGACCAATGACTCTGTACCGTGAGCTTCTTCCAGGCCACATTGTCTCGGGTGAACGGTTCTCTTCCTCTCAGAATGCGGAATGGGCTGTAGCCTGTGGACGAAGGAGTTATCCGGTACGCCCATAGCATACGCTTGAGTTCTTTCTCCCAGCTTGCTCCCTGACCGATTGCCGCTTGCACTGACCCCATTATTACCCTGTTGAATCTCTCTACTGCTCCGTTCCCCGCGGGGTGGTAGACCGGTGTGCGCCTGACGGTTATCCCGTTTCTGTCCATGAAGGCCTCCCACTTGGTCGATGTGAACTGTGGGCCGTTGTCACTGAGGATTCCTTTGGGGATCCCTTCTCTGATGAACACCTCCGTGAGGAATCCCAGGATGGTATCTGTCTCCGCATTTTCATCCACATGGACTTCTGGCCACTTCGAGTACCTGTCCACGACCACGGTGAGGTACTTCTGGTTGCCACTGGCGTCTTGTATGGGACCTAGGACGTCTATGGAAATCTCTTCCCACGGGTTTTCCGGGAAGTCGAAGCGTCCCAGCGGTGGACGTAGCACTTTCTGCGTCTTGTCTGCATTGTTGCATTGCTCACACGTTCTGACGTGTCTTTCCACTGCGAGGTCCAAACCTGGCCACCAATAGTCCTCCTTCACTCTTCCCTTCGTTTTCACGATGCCCAAATGTCCTTCGTGGGCAAGAGCTACCACTCTAGGTCTCAGCGCCATCGGGGGTACTACTTTGTTGCCTCGAAACAGGAAACACGGGTTGTCCCCCAGCAATAGTTCTTCCCTGACCTCCCAGTACTGTTTTAGTTCTTCTCCGAGTAACCTCTTCTCCGGCCATCCCTGCGTCACGTATGTTTTGACTGCCTTCACCTTCTCATCGGACCCGTACTCTTCTTCCCATTCCTGCTTGCTGATTGCTCTTTCGTGATCGCCCATGAACGCCACTGCGTACTCCGCCCAATTCTCTGCGTCTTGCACTTCTGCCGATTCCTTTGCCGCCGCCCTGCTTAGGTAGTCCGCCACGCGGTTCCTGGTGCCTGGGATGTACTCTACATCGTACACGTAGTCGAGGAGTCGCAGCGTCATCTTAGCGATTCTTGGTGTAGCGTGCTCATGGCCGTTGGACGTGAGCACTTTTACCAGGGGTTTGTGGTCTGTTCGTAAGAGGAACCGTCCTCCCCACAGGAACTGCCGGAATCTTTCCACTGCCCACACGACAGCCAGCATTTCTTTTTCGATCACGCTGAATTTGCGTTCATTGTCGGCCAGCGTGCGGGACGCGAAGCTGATTGTCGCCGTCACTCCTTGTGCTGACTGTTGAGTTAGCACTGCTCCTAGGCCTCGGTCGCTTGCGTCTGTGGTCAGGGTCGTGGGAGCTGTTGGGTCGAACCCTTGGATGGGTATAGCGTCACATATTTCTCTCTTCATCTCCTCGAACTCCATCTGTTGTTCCTCCTTCCATGAGAACGCCGTTTTTTCTTTCAGGATCGACCTCAGGTGGTGTGTCTTTGACGCAAAGTGGGACACGAACTTGCTGTAGAACTCAGCCATCCCTAAGAATGTTCGTACTTCCTCCTTGCTAGCGGGCGTAGGTGCATCTCTGATGGCAGCTACGTTGGATGCCTTGGGTTTTATGCCCTCCTGACTGATTTCGTGCCCCAGGTAAGTGACTTTTTCCAGTCCAAACTTGCACTTGTCCCACTGGGCCGTAAGCCCGTTTTGTTCCAGTACTGTCAAGACACCTGCTAGCCTCCGGTCGTGTTCTTCCGTGGAGGCGCCCATCACCAAAATGTCGTCCTGGAAGAACTGGATTCCTTCCATCTTGTTGAACAGACGGTACATCAATTTTTGGAAGACTGCCGCTGCCGAGGCGAGCCCGAACGGCATCCGTAGGAATTTGTAGCACCCGAAAGATGTTATGAATGATGTGAGGTGGTTGCACGATTTGTGGAGTGCGATCTGGTGATACGCAGACGTTAAGTCCACAGTGGAGAACCACTTAGCGCCCTTGGTCTTGGCTAGCATCTCATTGATGCGGGGAAGGGGGAACTTGTCCACTACAATGTTCTTATTGAGTTCCCTGAGGTCCACACATAATCTCACCTTCCCGTTCGGCTTCTGCGCCACGACTAAGGGGGCCAACCATTCTGCATTATCGATGGCTTCGATGATCCCGTTGTCCTCCAACCTCTGCAGTTCCTCTTGTACTGCCTCCCTGGTGCGGAACGGGATGTTTCGCACTTTGTGGGACACCGGTCGGGCTCCTTCTTTAAGGTTTATTTTGTGCGTGAATTTTGTTAGCCTCCCTATGTCGTCTCTGAAGACTTCGGGGAACTCCTCCTTCCACTGCCTTGCTCCCACTCTGGGGTCTTCTTCCATCATGAGCACTTGTATGCGGCCTCCCGGGTTCAGCTTTATTCCCAGCTTCCCTTGATCCTTCCATCCTAACACTGATGGCCCCTTTTCCGCCACGTACAGTTTTCCTTCACACGTTCTGCCCTTGAACTCGAATGTTAGGGGGCAATACCCTACCATGGGTATGGGTTCCCCTGTGAATGTCACCGGTGGATGTCCGTAGGACGCAGTCGGTGTGTTGTGACAGGTGCGAAGTCCTCCTCCCATATCTTCCTCTTTACGATCGTGTAGGGGGAACCTGAGTCTGCGACCATGGTGACTCCTACTCCCCCGATGGTCATGTCGCACCTCGGTTTCTTGTCGACCGCGCCGTCGATCCCCAAGATCTGGTCATCTATCATCAGGATCTCTTCGTCGTCCTCCTGGCATTCTTGCTCTTCCTCCTTGTTCATCTCCTGTGCCACGTACTTCACTTGCTGCCTTGGTGTCTTCCTTCTGCATACTCTTTCATAATGACCCATCAGACCGCAGTACGTGCATTTAGCCCGGAACGCTGGGCACCCTTTGTCGTTGGCGGCATGTCTTTCACTGCCGCATCTGTAGCACGTGTTGGTGCTCCCTTGTCCCTGCGTCTGCTGTTTCGCGCCCCGGGTCATGGGCTTCCTGTGCTGGCGTGTGTTGTGCTGTTCCGCCGTCGTCTGTCTCTCGTGGCTTTTCCGGTCTTCTATCCTGCACACTGCTTGTTCTGGGTGTCGGTCCTTCTTTGCTGTCTCCGCACATCTCTTGGACATTTCTGCCTTCTTCACCATGGCTACCACCGTCTTAAGGGGTTCGTCTCCATTAGCCCACAGCTTATCCTGGATGGACGCGTTCGCCGCGTGCATTACTATTTGGTCCCTAATCAACTCTTCCTGGAAGGCTCCGAATTTGCACGTTAGGGCCAGCTTCTGTAACGCCGCCACATACTGGTCAATCGTCTCCCCTTTCTGTTGCGCTCTGTGGTAGAAGTTGTACCTGTCGACGGCTACACACACGGTCGGGCGGTAATAGGCATCCATGTCGTCAATCGCGTGCTGAAACACATTATCATCCGCCGCGGGCCGCACCACCTTCACCAGATCGTCGTAAACCCTCTGACCTGCAGGGCCCAAATGGTGTAGCAGTATCCTCTTCCTGCGCGTGCTCGAGAACTCAGCGCCGCTTTCCTCCTCCAAAGCGAACAAGAAATTCAAGAAGTACGGCTTCCAATCCTCCCACGGCATATCCGGAACCCCTGCTTTCGTGAGGAAGGGTATCGGGTTCGGCAATCCCGTCGATGTGGCACTCATCTTATTCCTTGCCTCCGTTCGCCGCGGTCTTGGACTCGAGCTTCTCGACCCCCGGGTGTTGTCGGGGCTCCCTGCGTCCGGGTCGTCGTCTCGGTCTGTGGTGCCGCCGCTCGCGTGTCGTCCTGTGACCCCCGCCACGATGTGTGCGTGCGCCTCGCCACGTGGACTCTCCCTGGTGCGGTTCCACGCTGCTGGGCTGTCGCGGTCCGGAATCGGGCTCAGGAGGGACCCGTCTGAATGGCTGTGCGCCCTCCTCCTCTCTCCGCGACACTGCCGCGCTCCTGCTGGTCAGGGGTGGTGACCGTGGGTGTCGATGGCGTGCAGACCACGAGGCACTCACCCTGGAGGCAGCGCTGGGCCGTTTCACCTCCTCGTCGCCATTGTAATGTTGCCCCTTTCCTTATCTGATGTTGCCCCCCCCACAGATGACAAGGACCGTTGATAAGGGTTGAGGGGTTTATTCTCAAATACACAACTCCAGCAGGAGCGCCGGCACGGAGCTCCATCCGCTATTCAAATCGGCGCGCTAATGCCGAGCCTAAGATGGCCGCCGCCGGAAGTCCGGTGACGTCACGCCTAGCGTGCCGTCGACTAGACCGCAACACCACATCAATACCATGCTATAAAAGTAAAGGATGGCAAAGGGAAGTCCAAACCTTCTGAAGAAGTTTAGATGGGCCAAAATAACACGTACCAAGAGCTCAGCTGTTGCAATACAGAACAATAATAATACCTGATGTTCTGTAAATAATCTATGACTCATGGCTGCCAAGGTTTCAGATTGGTATGTGTGACATTTTCATAATTTAAGAGTAATTATGAGAGACATTTCTTCGACTATGAGTGACATTTTCTTGCGAGAAAAATCAAGCAATTAAGACGAGGGAAACATAAATAAATGCACCCATTTGAGCAACGTGACTGCACCAGCAAAAGCTTATTTTCACAGTATAGCAAGTCTATGCAACAGTGTGAGATCATGACTTATTTAACTTTTGAAATGTGTTATACATTACACAGGCAGTTGGTTAGAGAGCAGGCAAGTGGTGCTTCTATCGTGTGCGTTCCTTGAAGATCAAGCTCTTTGGCTAAAAAAGATCTTGCAGCCTATTGCACAGTGTAAGGCACTTAGGCACTGTCAGAGGGAAAGACAATGCGAGGCAGGGTTTTAAGCGGGCTGCTTCCCCTGTGTCTCAGACCTATTTAGTAATTAAAAATGGACATCGAAAGGGCTCCCTACCTAGCTGTTTATTCATGTCCCTAACATTACTGGTGGCAAACTGCAAGTTTACTCTAGGATGGATTATTTCCGGAAATACTCTCTCAGTCACTTACTTCCCGAGGCAATCCGGCACCACATCAACAGGCAGGCCCCTGCGTGGCAGTCAGCCGGCAAAGGCTTGTTGCAAATTCTATTACAGGACCGGAGGCTTCGTAATATGCTTCTCTTTCTATTTATTGCTACTCACAGCAGCCAATGAAAACTTGTATTATGCAAAACAAACTACATTTCCCATGATGCATGTACTACCTCACTTCCTGCAATGCCCCATAAGAGCCAGAAATACCGAAACCTGTCCTCTTTCTTTGCTGCTCACGCAGACAGTTAAGTGCTCTAGATTTTATGTGGCTTAAATTAGATGATGTGTTTATCTAACGCTACAGCATACGCTCATTCTGTTGTTAATGTGAATACGCTTTGCTTCGCGTGTTGAGGGCATGCCCTGAGGGCGCTGTGCAACTCCTGCTGAGGCAGATTGCTCGCGTTCAGGCGGCCCGGTGGGGCTCTTTGGCAGGCTTAATAGCGCGTGTTCGCGCTCTCAGTCAGTATCTTGCCGGGCGTTCTGCCCGCTCTGTTGCTTGCGCTTCTAGCGCGTTTGTTCCCAAGGGGAACTGAAGGCTTCCCGACTCCTGGGCAGCGCGTCTAGCGCACAGATTACAAATTTGCATATCAGGGATCCCGGTACCGCTCCGCCTTCGGCGGGGTATCCCAGTGTGATTTTTATGGCGCGAGGCTTCCCTAATCAGCCGGTGCGCTTTGGAGCCTATTAACTTAGTTTTTTGGTCTAGTTTCCACGTGTGTAGCCCAATTGGGCTATATTCTAGTAGGATTGGGCTACACACGTCGCTACTGCCCGTTTTTCTTTCGTTTTTGTTTATTTCACCGGGGTTTTTCACCACAGAGCATTGATTACGCCTGGCTGGCTGCAAAAACGATCAGGGCTTGGAGGGAGCACACCTCCTTGGACATATTGGCTCTATTTGGCTCCACTACGCCCTGTGGGCTGGAATAATTGGTGATACAGCTTTGCTGAGGAGCTAGGTACCTTTCCTTCTGCTTTGTGCTGTGGGTTGGCTTCCTCCTTTTACTCCTCCTTCCTTCTGGCCTTATGAGCAGGTACATTTACAAATTTGGCTCAGCAATGGAAAATTGGGTCCATTATGAGGAGTATGACACCCTATATGAAGAGGAAGTGGGTACCCCTTCCATTGAAGAGAACATTGTTGAGGCCCTGGACGCCTCGGTCCAGGAGTCAGTCAACAAGGCCCTGGAGAAAGCAGGTCCAGGAACTGTGCAGCAAGCGCTAGCTGCTGCATTGAAACCTATAACCAAACAATTGGAGAAATTTGCGAAGCGTCATGGCTTCACTGCCCCGGCGGGTGTTCCCTCAGAAGGTTCGCAGCCTAAACCTTGGCCCCACTCTGCCTCTTATTCTTCACTTCCTCGTCCTGATACTGAGAAGGATACGGTCCAAGATACCGATACAGATCCTGGTACTACCGACACTGAAACCCCAGATGATTCCCCGCCTAAAAAGAGAACCAAGAATGTGGAACCTCCACAGACCACCCCTACTCCTTTTACGTTCAACCCCGCTGACATTGTCCATCCCAGGTCATCGGATTGGCTTCCAACGTCCGAAGTGGCGGCGTACTTGCATGACAATCTCCGCAAGAGTTTTGACAAGGAGGTGCGCAACAGGCTGCGTTTAGAATGCCCGGACATTTCTGACAAAGTGGCGGAAACCCCCGAAATAGATTCCAGCCTTCTGACTTTCCTGAAAAAGTTTGCAAAGGACCCAAAAAAGGGTATAGATCGCGCCTGGCGAGGATGCCAGGATAAGCTTTTGGATGTTGTCGGCCCTCTGGGCAAAATTTTGGAGATGGCTCTTGAGGCACAAGAATCGGGGACCACCATAGATTCCCATGTGTTGGTGGGATGGACCCAGAGAGCCATATGCCTCTTAGGTAATGCCAACTGCGCCATTTCCACAGAACGGCGCAAATCCATACTCATGCGAATGGATTCTAACCTAACTGAATTGGCAGGAGTGGAGCCTGGACCTTTGGCGGACGGAAACCTTTTTGGAGACAGTTTTGTCAAGGATGTGGCCAAATACGTAGGCACGTTCACGACCTTGGATAAGGCGCAATCAGGTATAAAATGAGTTTTCCAGGCCGGGGTTTTCAACAGGGACGGACGAGGCCGGGACGCTCGTTTGGCCGTCAGTACTCACAAGGTCCTCAGCGAGGAGACATCGGTCGCGGCAGGGGAGAGTGGGACTCTACCCGCGGAGGTACCTTCTACCCCACCAGGCAACGCTTCAACAAGCGACGCTTCAATAGAGGATCCTACCGGGGGGGTTCCAGGACACCGAATCTACAGGTGAGTGCCCTGGATCTATTCCTTCTACCATTGGAGGGACGTACTCAATATTTTTATCACAATTGGGTTCAACTATCGCAGGATGCCTGGGTTTTACAAACGGTTCAGGGTTTCCATCTAGATTTTTTCCAGACTCCCTATCAGGCCCATCGGCCCAGACAGCTTTCTTTTTCCCGACTAGAGTGCGATTTTATAGATTCCGAAATCGAAGGATTGCTGCAGAAACGTGCGATAGCGCCTTGCGACGAGGGCCCTCACGGTTTCTGCAGCAATATTTTTCTGGTGCAGAAGAAAGGCGGAGGTTACAGGTTGGTACTCAATTTAAAGGACTTCAACCATTATATGACTTACAAGCACTTCAAGATGGAAGGCATCCATCTGCTGACGGACCTCTTGAAGCAAGGGGATTGGTTGGTCCGTCTGGACCTGAAGGACGCTTACTTGTCCGTCCCCATATTTCGTCCGCACCATCGATTCCTTCAGTTTCAATGGCGGAACCGGTGGTACGAATATTTGGTCCTTCCTTTCGGACTTTCCTCGGCACCGTGGTGCTTCACCAAGGTCCTGAAGCCAGTGATAGCTTATCTCAGGGAACAGGGGGTTCGCATGATTGTCTATCTAGACGACATTCTCATCATGGCGCAACCTCCAACGCTGGCAGCTCAGCAGTTACGCATGACGATTCGTATCTTACAGAACCTGGGGTTCGTGATCAACGAGCCCAAGTCTGTTCTGTGCCCTACACAAACGATAGATTTTCTGGGGTTCGAGATCAATTCTCAGACGGCTCAGCTCAGTCTTCCACGTTCCAAACTTCGAGACCTCAAGAAGGAGCTATGCTCCCTGCTGTCCAAACAGAAGGTCTCACTCAGGTTGATTGCCCGGATAGTGGGCCTTCTAGCGTCATCCATTCAAGCAATATTTCCGGGTCCCCTACATTACAGGGCCCTTCAGAGGCTCAAAATTCAATACTTGCAGAAGGGTCTCTCCTATACAGACTTAGTTCCCCTTTCACAAGAAGTACGCGAAGAGATTCAGTTGTGGCTCGCTCATGTGGAGGCGTGGAACGGCAGAGCCATTTTCGGCTCATTACCAGAGGTTGTCATAGAATCCGACGCCAGTCGTTGGGGTTGGGGAGCGCGCTGCGGAAATATTTCCACAGGGGGACATTGGTCCCTCGACAAGCTAAACCTTCACATCAATTGCCTGGAACTTCTTGCAGGGCCGTTTGCGATCAGGACACTATCACCCAAACAGGTCTCGTGCTGCATCCCTCTTCGGATGGACAACATCTCGGCGGTTCAATACATCAACAAATTAGGTAGCACAAGGTCCTCAATGTTGGTGGAGATAGCGAAAGACTTTTGGCACTACTGCCTGAGTCATCAGATCTCGGTCATTGCCGAGTACATTCCGGGTCAGTCGAATGTCGTGGCGGATTGGAATTCACGCCATCTCAAAGACTACAGCGACTGGCAACTCCAACCTCAGATGGTTCAGTGGTTGCAGGAGATCTGGGGTTTTTGCGAGATCGACCTGTTTGCCTCCAGACTGAATCGCCAAATGACAACGTTTTTCAGCTGGAGGCCAGATCCCTTAGCTCTGGCGACAGATGCCTTATCACAGGATTGGACCCCGAGTTTGAATTATGCGTTTCCACCCTTCATTCTCTTTCCCCGCATGTTCACACAGGTGATGCGCCAAAAGGCAGAAGTGATTTTGGTAACTCCCTTGTGGAAGTCGCAACCTTGGTTTCCGATACTGATGGAGGCGAGTTGCAACTTCCGCAGGAGGATGTAGCGATCACCCATAGAACAAGGCCTCCCTACACACCCATGCCCGGTTTTCGCTACTTCCACAGTTTATGCCCCAAAGACTACGACTCCCAGCAGGCCATGGGGCGCATATCCATGCCTGCAGTACATAAGCACTGCCGCCGGGGGTGGAAGGTGCTTGACAACAAGAACGTATCAGGATTGTAATGGCGGATGGTGCTCCCCGCCGGAATTCAGCTTGAAGCATTTCCGCACTTAGTCCCGTGTCGGGCCGTGTCCCGTCTCCTTAGAGAACCACGAACAGTGAGAGAAGTGAAGAGTCCGAGTCCCGTCTCCTCACAGGAACCGTGAGAGAAGTGGGAGAGTCCTTGAAAACCGGAGTCAGGTAACACGGAGATCGCTCCGTAACATTCCAGCTTCACCGAGTTCCTTCCCCGTGATTGCAGCAACCTGTGGCTTTGAGTGCCTTCCATGTACAAACATTGAGTGCAGGAGGAACGAGAAGTCCAGTTCACATTTCCCCGTGCGCGCTTAGACAGAGCGCATATTTTCGAGACTGTTCCCGGTTGGTGATTATTTCATTTACTGGAGTTAGAAAGGGCCAGATAGGGACGTTAGTATTCACTCGCACGCTTGGCAGCAAGACTATGGGCAGAAGTTCGTTTTGTGTGTAGTTTGGCGTGAAGTGTCTTGTATCCCGCTGCCATTCTACTATGTCCTAGGGTACCCTCGTTTTGGTTCCTTTACTCCGCGGTTTCATTTGTTCTGTTTTCTTTCCTGTGCAGTTTGTCCTGGCCCTGGTCATAGTGAGAAGTCATCACTGTCCACGCTAGACGAACAAAGACTATTAATTGGAATCCTTGCGGTGTCAAGGACCTTAGCCATTCCGGCTCATTCAGAAACCAGCATAGGATTCCAGCCCTTCCTTGAGTTTCCCCTTCCCTGTATCCCCCAGATAGCGCCTCACGCAGGAGGGTTTCCTATTCCTCTGTTGGGGGCGCTGTTCACGGGAATCAGGGAATAATTAATCGTCCCTGCTGGAGCACTGGAATTACGGTTAGTGGCGTTTTGAAATACTGTGTGCTACTGACAACCTGACAATTCCTGACAGTTTGTCAAGCCCACGAAAAGACGCACAGCCTGGACGATGGATACCAATGTGGTATTGGCTTCCCTGTTGGAGAGTCTGACGGCTCTGCAGCAGGAGGTGCAGACCTCCAGAGTAGAGGTGCAGACCTCCAGAGTAGAGAATCACAACTTGCATAAAGAAGTAAGCTCGTTACGAAGGGAAGTAGCGGGTATTTCACGTAGAGGCCCTGGGGAGGGTTCATACATTCGACCAGCTACTCTGCCCCCTCCTGTATCGTCTATACACACTCCCAACCCTGGCAGTTCGGGAGCGGGGTTTTTTACCACAAATCCGCATCCACCCACCACGTCGGATACTGTACCTACAGTACACATAGTACAAAACACTAGCATCCCCTTGGCACCCCCGGAAAGGTTTTATGGGGATCCGAAGAAGTTCGAAACATTCCTGAATCAATGTCGACTTCATTTCCTCTGCAAACCCGCCGTGTTCCAGGACGAAGAATCAAAGACGGCCTTTATGATGTCGTATATGGGCGGAAACGCCGCCAGTTGGACTATTCCTCATATGGAAAGAACCGATCCAATCCTCCATAACTTCCAAGGCTTTTGCCAAGAACTAAGGAAACTGTTTGATCGGAAGAATCATATGATGACCTTGGATCGCGAACTTCTCACCTTACGGCAAGGATCTCAAGATCTACTGTCCTACATCACGTCATTTAATCGGTTGGTGGTTGAAACGGAATGGCCCCCGGAGAAAAGAATCACTCTGTTTTACCAGGGGTTGAGAGGGGAACTTAAGGACGTCCTCGCTCAGGTTGTACAACTGCCTCAAACCTGCGAAGAGCTCATCGACCTGACGGTGCAGTTAGATCATCGCTTGCTGGAACGCAAAGGGGACAAGAATAAGAGTGAAACAAGAGCACCTTATCTGCGTCCGAGAACAGTCCTGGACGACCAGCCCAAAGCCCTGGAGGGAACCGAACCAATGCAGTTGGGAGGAATTCGAGGCCCTCTAACCCAGGAAGAGAGAGACAAACGGAGGAGATTGAAACTATGCCTCTATTGCGGTAAAGGGGGCCACTTCATAAGGGAATGCCGAGCCCGAACCTCAGGAGACAGCAGAAACTCTAGTCCGCGAGGGCTATCTACTCCCAGACGAGAAGAGCCGACGGAAAACTAAGGGGCCCAAGTCAGGATGAGGTCTCTGGCTTGAGCACGTCACCTAACATGATCTCGTCGGTGTTAGCGAACACCCAACAATCCGCCGTGGCACACCTCAATATTGCAGTGACTTTATGGATTGCCGCCCAAGACAAAGTTCAAGTGGACGCTCTGCTGGACTCAGGCGCCACTGGTAATTACATCGACCAGGAATATGCACTCAGAATGGGAATCCCATGTGTAAAGAAGGACTTCCCAGAACTGGTGAAATCGGTGGACGGAACACCGCTTTCTTCGGGTATTGTACGATTCCGTACCCCGACCCTCCGCATGGCCATAGGTGCGGACCATTATGAAGACATCCACTTTGATCTGATAGATGCACCACAGTTTGGGTTGATTTTAGGAATGCCTTGGCTGACCTTGCATGATCCTGTAATCAGTTGGGCCGCACGAACAATCGCCATGTCATCTGTGTACTGCCAAGAAAATTGCAAACCAGTTGACGTTTATCCTACAGACTACGAGAGTACACCAGCGACATACCTTGCTACCGCCTGCACTCCAGAGAAATACTGTTGTTCTACGGTTCTGCCTGACGAGTATCGGGGGTACCATACTCTGTTCAACAAACAACAAGCAACACGGTTGCCACCTCATCGACCCTATGATTGTCGTATCGATCTGATACCAGGAGCGGCCATTCCGTGCAGCCGAGTGTACGCCTTAACGGAACCCGAAACACAATATTTGAAAACCTATCTGGAAGACAATTTGGCCTCTGGGTTCATCAGGCATTCCTCGTCTCCCGCATCCTCTCCTCTTTTTTTTATACCGAAGAAGGATTGCGAGGAGTTACGAACGTGCATTGACTACCGTGCACTCAATAGGGTGACTATTAAGAATCGCTACCCTCTGCCCTTAATCCCGGTGCTTCTGGACCAATTAAAGGGGGCACAATATTTCACGAAGCTCGACCTCCGAGGAGCCTATCACCTCGTGAGGGTTCAGAAGGGGGATGAGTGGAAGACCGCCTTCAGAACCAAGTTTGGGCTCTTTGAGTATCAGGTAATGCCCTTTGGGCTCTGCAACGCCCCCGCGGCTTTTCAGTTTTTTATGGACGAGGTGTTGCGAGTGTACTTAGACACGTTTTGCGTTGTCTACATCGATGACATTTTAATCTACTCCTCTACCCTCACGGAACACATCACTCAAGTAAAAAAGGTGTTGGAGAGACTCCAGCAACATTCCTTGTATGCCAAACTTGAGAAATGTCTCTTTCACGTTACGGAAGTGGCATTTTTGGGTTATATCATCACCTCTCAGGGGTTTCGCATGGATCCAAGAAAGGTGGAAGCGATCACCCAATGGCAAACCCCTCAGAACGTGAAAGCAGTGCAGAGTTTTCTCGGCTTCGCTAATTTCTACCGGCGATTCATAAAGGATTTCTCTGCAGTGATTCATCCCATCTCCAGCCTACTGAGAAAGCATGTTCCGTTTGTTTGGGGGAAAGAGGCAGCACACTCATTTCAAATACTGAAGAACAAATTCACGCAGGCCCCCGTCTTGCGCCATCCAGATCCACAACTCCCTTTTATTCTGGAAACAGACGCTTCCCAACATGCCTTAGGAGGCGTACTCTCCCAGCGACACCCCGAAAGCGGCCAACTTCACCCAGTGGCATTTTACTCTAAAAAACTCTCTCCCAGTGAGATCAATTACACCATCTCTGACAAAGAATTGCTAGCGATCAAAAGAGCATGTGAAGAATGGAGGCATTATTTGCTGGGTGCCCTTCACACCATTGAAATTTACACTGATCACAGGAATTTATTGTTTTTGAAAACGGCAAAAGCCTTGACCCCTCGTCAGTTAAGGTGGACCCTGTTCTTTTCGGACTATGATTTTGTGATCAAATACCGACTGGGACCTCAGAATGGGAAAGCAGATGCACTCTCCCGTATCGGGGAATCAGAAGACACAATGGCTCACAACCCGACGCCACAACCGTTCATACTCACTGAGGTCGAATCTCCCCGACAATCCCTAGCACTGCTAACTTCCCCGGATTTCCTTGACGACGTGAAAATTTCCTTGACGGATGTAGACATCCCTACTTGGATCCAGGAGGAACCGGAACACAGATCGGAAAGAGACGAATTGGTCTATCATTACCATGCTTTGTACATCCCTCACAAGACACAACAACACCAAGTATTGGAATGGGCTCATGATTCGGTACTGGGAGGGCATCTAGGAATCTACAAAACCATTGCCTGTGTGGAACGCTCCTTTTGGTGGATGGGGCTACGCCAGGATGTCAAAGACTATGTAAAGAATTGTGTGGTGTGTGTACAGGGAAAAGCTACCCACAACAAACCAACGGGATTACTCCGTTCCTTGTCGACTCCCCCGTCTCCCTGGCATACCCTCTCCATGGACTTCATTGTTGAAATGCCCCCCAGTGAAGGGAAAACAGTAATCCTGGTGGTAGTCGATCATCTTACCAAGATGGGTCATTTCATCGCCCTCAAGGGGTTACCCACGTCATCTGAACTGGCTTTGATATTTCTCCAACATGTGGTCAGAGCACACGGACTTCCAAATGTGCTTATAACCGATAGGGGAACGCAGTTTACTTCTCGCTTTTGGAAATCCCTCTGCAGAATATTGAATATGGAAGCACGACTGTCCTCTAGTTACCACCCCCAAACTGATGGCAAACAGAACGCCTAAACCAGACATTAGAGCAATATCTTCACTGTTTTACCATGCAAAACACCTTACATTGGCCCACATTGTTATGGTTGGCAGAGTTCGCCTACAATAATGCAACACATTCCACGTTGGGTTGTTCTCCTTTTTTTTGTGTTTATGGTCATCACCCCAATATGCTCCCTTTTGAATGGCCAGCTCAGTCCCCGGTACCCAGCATACTCGAACACCATGCACATCTTTGAGCGATCTTGATAGAGGCCAAACAGAACATAGCCATTGCTCAGGCGGCCCAAAAGACCCAAGCAGATAAGAAAAGATCAAAAGAACCCGAGTACCAAGTGGGGGACAAGGTTTGGCTTTCAACAAAGAACTTACATTTAAGGGGTATAAATAAACTCAAACCCAAATACATAGGGCCTTATGGTATTGAGGAATGTATCAATCCGGTAGCCATGCGATTGTCTTTACCTCACTCCTGGAAAATCCATCCGGTTTTCCATGTGTCCCTTCTTCAACCTTGCTTACCCAGTATGAGATTACCCAGGAAGCCATTACCCGTCGATATCGATGGGCAAGAGGAATACGAGGTAGAGGAGATCCTAGATTCCCGTTTGGTACGCAGGCGAATACACTACCTGGTGGACTGGAAAGGCTATGGGGTGGAGGACAGAACTTGGGAACCGGAAGACAATTTGCATTGCCCAGAGTTGCTGAAACGCTTTCATGAGGCTTATCCGGGCAAACCAGGCCAACCGCCGAGTCGTCGGTCATTGAGAAGGGGTACTGTAGCGATCACCCATAGAACAAGGCCTCCCTACACACCCATGCCCGGTTTTCGCCACTTCCACAGTTTATGCCCCAAAGACTACGACTCCCAGCAGGCCATGGGGCGCATATCCACGCCTGCAGTACATAAGCACTGCCGCCGGGGGTGGAAGGTGCTTGACAACAAGAACGTATCAGGATTGTAATGGCGGATGGTGCTCCCCGCCGGAATTCAGCTTGAAGCATTTCCGCACTTAGTCCCGTGTCGGGCCGTGTCCCGTCTCCTTAGAGAACCACGAACAGTGAGAGAAGTGAAGAGTCCGAGTCCCGTCTCCTCACAGGAACCGTGAGAGAAGTGGGAGAGTCCTTGAAAACCGGAGTCAGGTAACACGGAGATCGCTCCGTAACATTCCAGCTTCACCGAGTTCCTTCCCCGTGATTGCAGCGACCTGTGGCTTTGAGTGCCTTCCGTGTACAAACATTGAGTGCAGAAGGAACGAGAAGTCCAGTTCACATTTCCCCGTGCGCGCTTAGACAGAGCGCATATTTTCGAGACTGTTCCCGGTTGGTGATTATTTCATTTACTGGAGTTAGAAAGGGCCAGATAGGGACGTAGGTATTCACTTGCACGCTTGGCAGCAAGACTATGGGCAGAAGTTCGTTTTGTGTGTAGTTTGGCGTGAAGTGTCTTGTATCCCGCTGCCATTCTACTATGTCCTAGGGTACCCTCGTTTTGGTTCCTTTACTCCGCGGTTTCATTTGTTCTGTTTTCTTTCCTGTGCAGTTTGTCCTGGCCCTGGTCATAGTGAGAAGTCATCACTGTCCACGCTAGACGAACAAAGACTATTAATTGGAATCCTTGCAGTGTCAAGGACCTTAGCCATTCCGGCTCATTCAGAAACCAGCATAGGATTCCAGCCCTTCCTTGAGTTTCCCCTTCCCTGTATCCCCCAGATAGCGCCTCACGAAGGAGGGTTTCCTATTCCTCTGTTGGGGGCGCTGTTCACGGGAATCAGGGAATAATTCATCGTCCCTGCTGGAGCACTGGAATTACGGTTAGTGGCATTTTGAAATACTGTGTGCTACTGACAACCTGACAATTCCTGACAGAGGATCCCATGATCCCCAACGATGCTCCAGGGCCCTAATGGAGAGATGCACCCGATGGTAGTATCGGGGCAGTTGTCCCTGATGGCCTGGAGACTTTCCGGCAACGTTGGCAAATGCCAGGGGTTTCGGAACAAGCTGCAGGGTTTATCAGCCAAGCGTGGGCCCCCTCTACCAGGAAACGGTATTCTTCAGCCTGGAGGTGTTGGGTTCGTTGGTGCGTGGAACAACACGTGGATCCCGTGGGGGCAGACTTACCCTTTGTTCTAAATTTCCTGTCTGAAAAAGCTTCTGAGGGATTGGCATACCGTTCTGTTAACAATTTCCGTTCGGCCATTTCGGCGGGCCACGCTCAAGTTGAGGGCAAACCCGTCGGGATGCATCCTCTAGTATGTTAACTTTTAAAAGGCATTAGAGTAGCTAATCCACTCAAACCGAAATACTCTTCTTTGTGGGATGTCTCACTAGTTCTTTCCTTATTTATCAATGGCCCCATAACAATATCCTGGCAAGGAAACAACTATCATCCAAACTGGCCATGCTTTTATGCCTGGCGGCTTGTAGACGTTCTTCTGACGTCAAGGCGCTGGATATTACAGGTAGAGTATTTACTCCTGAAGGAGTTTCTTTTAACATAACATCTAGGACTAAAACTATGTCACGCAGCGTAGAATATCATGCTTTTCCTGATAATGCTAAGCTTTGTGTGGTTCAATGTCTTAAGGCCTATGAAGAATGTACCAGGTCTATTAGGCCTGATGGTGTGGTGCAATTGTTAATTGCCTTGCAGAAACCTTACAAGCCTGTCACTGCGGCTACTATCGCTAGATGGTTAAAAATGTTATGCAAGAAGCAGGTATTAATACTCAAGTCTTTGGCGCACATTCTGTGCGAGGCGCCATGGCCTCTAAGACATTTATGTTGGGTTCTACTATTCAAGATATCATGCGTTCTGCAGATTGGTCTTCTGAGTCAACATTTAAACTGTTTTATTACAAGCCGGTAGGTGATATATCCTCTGTGGTTTTTAATCAGCGTTAAACTAGCATAGTACGAAGCCTCCGGTCCTGTAATAGAATATAAAATTAGCTAGCATTCGCGCCAAGAATTTTCAATTCTATTAAGGACACGGAGGTGAAGATTATCCCACCCGGTTGCATTACAGTATTGTAATTATTACCCACCGGTTTGCATTTATATTCTCATTACGCAGAAGTTACGGGTTGTTCCTTTTCCTTTTTCAGGAGCAGGAGCAGAAAAGAAAATGGATTTAATGTAATCCTGGTTGAAGACGACGTTAACCCCAGCTGGTCTGGTTCTTCCACGTTGGAAGCTGTTGTTGGATTTTTTGGTTATATTATTGGACTTTAATGTTCGAAGCAAAGAAAGAGGACAGGTTCCGGTATTACTGGCTCTTATGGGGCATTGCAGGAAGTGATGTAGTACATGCATCATGGGAAATGTAGTTTGTTTTGCATAATACAAGTTTTCATTGGCTGCTGTGAGTAGCAATAAATAGAAAGAGAAGCATAATCCTCGCCTCCGTGTCCTTAATAGAATTGAAAATTCTTGGCGCGAATGCTAGCTAATTTTTTACTCCTGGGCCAGCGCTACAACCAACGTCACCCTTGCATGATTCTGTGGTCATGATGTGGCACTGGGTTGTCGGAATCAATCCTCATTCATACCGCCGTGATGGGAGCAACGAGAAGGAGCTGCGCTGTCATTCATTTGCCCTCACTGAGACAACCACAGCCAAAATGTTTTGAAATTCCGACTGCTCACACTGGCGGCGGCAGTAGGACTGACCCCGTTCTTTTGTGCTGCCTATTAAAGTAGCTCTCACTTCAATTCAATTAAAAAAATACTTTTATTTAGTCAGTAGAGTCTATCAAAGTGCCTAAAATTACCAATAACCTTAGCATGATAGTTGTTATCACAATTTTTCAAAGGTCTCCATAATTTAACAAGTAATACATAATTCATCATCAATGCTCACTGGTAAAAACAGTTAAAATATGTTTCAATGATAAATGGATAACTTAATAAAACATTCAGGGATGTGGAATTCCTATAGCCTGATACCCAGGACATATTGTTTGGGGTCAAGGGCAACAAGTTTTAATGTGCATTTTGTCCTTGGGACAAGAAGGCCAACACCCTGCAGCACAAACCCTTTGGCTACCAGTTTGCAGTACCACATTATAGATCAGGGAAGAGCACTGTCTGCAGTTAAGGTGATATCCTTGTCCATATATTAATGATGTTCAAACTTGTATTTATGGTTCATTAATTGAAAGCCTTTATTATTAGGGTGGGGGCTCTAAGTAAATGTTGTAAGCTGTGACTGCATTACTGACTGTGGTTCCAGTATAAAAATGTATACACACATTTTCAAAGTTTAGCAATATGAAGCTATGTATAATACTCCCAGAATGCTCTCTGATTTTATGCAAATATTTGCAGAATCTTGAAAACAAGATTGATGATTCTTTGCTTTCAAAATAAAATGTTCATCAAAAATGAAAGGAGGAAAAAAAACATTTAGCTAAACTACTGTAAATTGTCAAGTACCTTCTCTTTGCAGCATCATTTAGTAACATGTGTTGATGCATGCTAATATTTACCCAAAATATTCATAATGGAAAATCAGCGTAACCAGTTTTAATAAGATTATGTGAAACAAAAATAAACAAGCATTGGCAAAGCCAGTAAGTCTGAAATTGGTGGTCAGCTTTTTAGTTTTGTCAATTGTTTTGGCATGGTGTGGGAGCTGCGGGCCCTCATCATTATAACAAACATTGGCAAAAGCAAAAATTGTTTTTGGTCTCAAAAAGCACACACGGCCACAGTAGTTACTGGCCCTGAACAAAACTACTTTGTTTGCCGATATGCTCCTTCTGAAAGAGCAGAAGGCTGTCACTCACAGTGAAGTCCACAGATACAGAGAGTGAGAGACAGAGTTTTAATCAAACAAAAGGTCATGGTTCAGGCCAGACCAAATTAAGGGCCCAATCATTTAAGAAAGTCTCAAAAGCGCACCCATGGTATATGTCCTTGCATTAAGTGCAGCTATACGGCTCTTGTGAATTCCCAGGAATTCAGAAGTGGGACAAGAAAGAGTACTCCTAGAAAAAATATTTGTGAACTGCATCTTAGTATAAGCAAATATGCATGTGTAGGTTTGCTCATGCAAAAATCTGAGTGTTTGCAAGTTCACTTTCCCTCCAAACACTTTTTTCCCCAGCTCTGGAAGAAGGGTTACTTCTGCCATACATTTCCAACATTTCTGAGTATGGGAAAAGATTAGAGAAGAGTTGTTGATAACCCTTAAAACATGCAAGCTAGTAGGTTTGCACAGAATCAAAAGGGCATTCTAACTCTGGAACTATTGCTTACTAGTACCTTCAGCCCCAGTATGTAGATCTGCGGAAACGTGGCAACATAAGGGGATTGCAAGTATTCAAACACTTCTATGGTATGATCCCTGGCATAATCAGAGGGGCTATATCAAAGCTCTTATATAATGAGATTGCTGCCATAATCCGTTGCCGCACTACATGGCACCGAAGGGACAAGTGGATTTTGTTACAGAACAAGTACATTTATGAAGCAACCTGCCCCATGGACAAGTAGATATTTTAATAAATTCCACACCCCTGAAAATACCTTTGGTTTAAAAGAGAAACAATACCGTCAAAGCATAAGAGATTCATTGATTAAAAGTACAAATATTCAGAGAACCTCCACTTCTTCGTTTTGGGAGTTTATTTTTAGTTGCCTCTCCACGCATCCTAAAAAGTTTACTAGTTTTGTGATCACTTGCGGCTGCTCATTGTTCAGTAGAAAACTAACAGCAGATAGTAATGTCCGTGTCCCCTCCTTGATCCATATGATCCTGAGAAATCTTCTGCGCTCAACCAGTAGTATGGGACATATACAGAGCAAATGAGTTATTGACTCCTGAAATAGGTTGCACAACCGACAAATTGTTGAGTCTGATTTGTCCGCCCATGGTGGAAGTAGATCTATAAATGCAAACGTTCCCATCTGTATATGCAGAAATGTCTTTTTATGATAGGTGGAGAATGGTTTGTTAATATATGTTTGCGGGTCTTTTCTGTCGTAGCTACCGAAGACCAGGTAGGCGTGTTTTCTTTCAGTAAAATGCACTTTGATCCGATTTCCATGATATCATTTTTACATTTCTATTCAGAAGTGTTTTAAACTGTAAATGAGGTAATTTCAAGTGCCATAGCTACTTTGATTGAGTCTGAACCAGGGCTATGTCTAGGGCTTGCGCCTAGATATTTGAGTGGCTCTCACAATTTATGTGTCTTAGTTAGGAGCCAAACCATTGGGCAGGAACTCCTGTGACATCACTAATACCGTGTGGTGTCAGGCCTGGCCGGTAGTATGTCCTGTGTTAGGTAGCATACATTATAGCGGAGAAATCTGCAAACAGATCACAAGCCAGCCCCTCAAGCCCGCCAGGAGTAGTGCAACCACATTCTATCACACTACACCTTATTCATGGTGCATTATAGCAGGCTCCCGCTTGACAGCTGAGGAGGCGCTATAATGCATGACTTCGCATTTGAGTGTGGTGGTCTGCATCACCACACTTATGCGTGGTACTTGGCAGGGCTGATGACTATCCCTGCTATACATCAGAAACCCAAATATCGTATGCACAGTAGAAAGAGCATTTCGTAAATTTAAGAAGGCTCAGGCAGTTAAGGTTTCTTTTTGTTATTGTATTAAGCAAATTAGGTATTCAAGACATCAACATTTCGAATACTTAGTCATGAGTCAGTCTCAGTACACAGATACAGATGTAACTACGCATAAACAGAGTACAAAGAATAATGAAATCTCAAGTCCATAAGGAAACAATTTTAAGTAGGTAAGTTAGAATGGGTCAACCATAACAGGACATTTGAGAAATCATTGGTCAGGGCAAGGAGTCCAAGGAAAGTTCATTAGGCAAAGGGTTCCTGCCACCAGCAAGGGCAGGGAACAGTTTGCAAGACTTCTCCTAGCATATGCCTAGGATCAGGTCAAAATCAGAGATAGGGAGAAGCAAGTGTTAGCAAGCACGAATGCTAGCAAGTCCACCAGCATAAGCTCAAAGAGGCAGCAGAGTTCACCAAGGGAATCAACAGCAAAGAAATATGGAATGCATCTCCCTGAACCCACCGACGGGATATGCCTCTTTGCTCTCTGCATCTGCCCCCTCTTACAGGTTGGCTTGTAATAATATAGTTCAACAAGTCCGAAGGGGACATCAATTGTCACACCATAGTCTTTCAATCCACATATAATCATCATCCGCTCATAATGTATAGAAGTGGCAATTTCAACATTCTTTCCCATGCCGTTCCTGGGAATCGGTTGTCCATTCTGTTGACACAATTTTGTTCACAAATACTTATTTTTTATACCAATCATTTTTATTGATTTTCGTAGCATCATTATCAGTGCACAGTTATAACCATACAATAACTAGTAACTGCAGGGTGTCTCCGGCCGTAAGTGTCCATATGACGCTCCATAGGTGGTACAGCTGCTCCATGTCCAGCCCCCGGGAATCACACCCCCACCCCTCCAATATCCCACCCCTCCCCCCACACCCCCCTCCACCCCTCCCCCCCCCCTGGCAGCTGCAAAGCGTCCAAAAAAGTCAATACCATGCTGGGGAGCGCCGGGCCCCCTCGGGTCCCCACCAGTGTTGCTGTGGAGCCCTGCCCCTCCCCACGCCCGGGCCCCGTCAGGTCTGGAAGAGACGTATAGCTCTCAAAGTGGGCGGATACACTGCTGCAGGTAGGCACTTTGATAGGTAAGACAGCAGGGCACCCCAAGACTCCTCAAAAGGCTGAGGGATCATCCCTGAAGCACAACGCCAGGCGCTCCAACGAGAGCAGGCGCCACAAGCGGGCGTGCCACAGCGACAGGGCTGGAGCGCCCTGTTTTTTCCACGCCGCCGCCACTGTAAGTTTAGCCGCCCCCACGCAGAGCCACCATATAGCCTTGTCATCCCTGGACACTCCCTCCCAATCCTCCCCACGAAGCCCTAGTATCATGTGGGCGATCTCCCCGGGGGGTGAAAAGCCCAAGATCTCTTTAATCTGCGCTAGAATCTCGTCCCAAAAAGGACGTATGCTGGGGCAGTCCCACCAAATATGTTTGAAATCCCCTAGGAGGCCGCATCCCCGCCAGCAGAGTGCAGAGGTCCCCGGGAAGATCCTAGCCAATTTCGTGGGGTATAAGTACCAGTCAAAAATGGTTTTGTAGTGTGCCTCCCTCAGGCCCACCGACAAGTTATGTCTAGGTATGTCGCGCCACAGTCCCCTCCACTCCGCTTCTGTTATCTCTCTCCCCAGGAGGTGCTCCCAGAACCCCATGTACCTGGCCCTGGGCGTATGTAATATAGTCAGCAGCATCCCATAAAGAGTCGAAATTGCCCCCTTCATAGAACCCGCCTGAGTCAGCACCAGTTTCTCCATATCAGTGAGATCCCGGCATCCCGCCTCCCTCATCGGTGTCGACGTGGCCCAGTGTTTTAATTGCAAATAGTGGTAGTGCTCACTATCGGGAACCCCAAACTCTCCCTTACAGTTCTGAAACGGGCGGAACGACCCCTTGTCAAATAGGTCGGCCAACTTTAGACAACCCCCTTCACGCCACCCATCAAAGGGACCCTCGTCACTGGCCGGCGGGAAGGCCGGATTAAAGTGTATCGGGGTGTATGGCGAAGGGAATGTCGTCCACCCCTCTCTCCGCGTGACCCTATCCCATACCTCCGACGTAGTGCGGGTCGGCGTGCTAAGATAGGCATTCGGTGGCCTGTCTCTCCTCGGTTTCCACAGCAGATCCCAGATAGACCTGCCAGCGATCGCGCGGTCCATATGGAGCCAATGCTTCTCCGATTCGCGCGCCGTCCATTCTACACAAATACTTATTCATCACTGTAGCTTCCCGTGTGTTAGTGTCAAAGTCCAAATCACACAGTAGTGTCCATTAGAGATTGCAACAAGCATCGGTTTGATTCCGGAATGTCCATGGGAAACTACAAGAAAAGTTGCATGCGTTAGAAGTATAGCAAGTTTCCTTCTCACTAACACCATTAGGAAAATGCAGGCCTAAAGAATAACGATAACTAACACATTTAAAGACAGTGCATCATTGGAAAATGGTGCAGAATAGATTACTGGCTGACATCTAGGACTATGCTACCCTGGCGGCTTGATACTTCTCACTTGCCACACACCCTCTCAGACCATGCACCAGTCCAACTGATCAGTAGACCTCCCCACGCACTCCCAAGCGCATTTTCCTGGCGGCTACCTCCAAACGCACTCAGAGATCAAGTTTTTAGAGAAGGCGTACGCACAGCCATTTAGGACTATTTTGCGTATAACACTGGCTCGGTCAGTTCCCCAGCCACACTTTGGGACGCCTTCAAAGTGGTTATCCGAGGCGTCTGCATAGCCAAGCAGCACGGTGTGCTCAAGGCTATCCGAGGAATGATCTCGGTACTTGAAGCAGATATCTCCACACTTGAAGCTCAGTTTCACTACTCTAATGACCCGACAATCCTAGCTAACATCCGCAGCAAAATGACGACATACTAGGAAGAGGTAACTAGAGAGGTCCACTTTTTTAGGCAAAGAAACCAAGGCACGTCAATATGGCGTGGGAGAACAGCCTGGCAGAATACTAGCCTGGATGCTCCTGAAACCGCGCGCCTCCTCCTATATATCTGGTCTGGTAGACTCGGGGGGCCAACGCCACTCTTCCACTCCAGACCTGTTACACACCACGGTCGACTTCTTCACCCAACTGAACTCCTCCCAATCAGCCCCATCCCTGGACCTGCAGGCCTATTTCAACACCATCATGCTGGTGTGGCTCTCGAGTTCACACCGGGAATTCTTGGACTCCCCCATCACTGCCAAAGAGGTGCGTCAGGCAATTGCCAGCCTCTCTCCGGATAAGGCCCCTGGCACAGAAGGGCTGACAGCAGCCTTTTACAAAGAATACTTTGACATCTTAATTCCTCAGCTGATGGAGGTATATCATGACGCACTGGAGGTGGGTGTCATGCCGCACGGTCCGAGCCCTTCGACGCCACAGTATTTAAGGAACCTCGAAGCAAGTAAACGCGCTTAGCGTTCTTGCTTCAAGCTTCATTTCCGTCCCACTCTTTGTTGCCTGACTTCCGGTAGAGCATTTCCTGCTTCTGCTTTCGTTCCCGTGTGGGAAGACGGCTTGCCGTATCATTGCCGCTGTCTCCTCCATACGCGGCGTTCCGTCCTGCGGCCATCACCACCTTCGCTAGCAGGTCGGACACTGCCTCTCTCCCCTTAGTGCAGAGAGAGAGGTTCCTTCACTGTTCCTGGCTTCCCGCGTTCGTTTCTCTCATCAGCGCTGGGCTACGCACGCTGACTTGTCTCTCGCTGTTCAAGCCGGGCTTCTTTCATTTCACTCCACATGTGCTAGGGAGTGACTAAGGGGCATATGTATCAACATCTCCATTTGCAATTCTCAAATAGCGATTTTTAAAGAATCGCTATTTGAGAATTGCAAAACGGGATGTATTTAAACAATCACAAAACTTTTGCGATTTCTTAAAATTCCTTAATTGCGATTAGCAAATTGCGAAATCGCAATTAAGGAATACCTTCCCATTCATTCCTATGGGCCAGGAGACCCATAGGAATGAATGTGAAGTAATTCCCAAATTGCGATCCGCAATTTGCTAATCGCAATTTGAGAATAATTTCAAAGGTGCAAGGGTGTCATGATGACACCCTGATGCACCCCTGAAATGAGCATGTGTGCGCATATGGCGCACATACATGCCCTAAGGGCATGTATGTGCGCCACGTGGCACTTTGTAAAATTAAAAAAAGTGCATTTTGAAAGGAAATCGCAAATTACCACCAACTAGAAGTTGGTGGTAATTTGCGATTTCTTGAGGATAATTCACACAACTTGTGTTCGTGTTACATATCATTTAAGAAATCGCATTTTGCGATTTCTTAAATGCTTACGCAAAATTAAGAAATCGCTAAATTAGCAATTCCTTAATTTTGCAATGAGATATTGGCTCATACATCCCGATTAGCGATTGTTTAATCGCAAACGCTGTTATTTTGCGAATCGCAGCGTTTGCGATTAAAAAATCGTTTGATACATATGCCCCTAAGTCCGCATTATCCGGCCCTTACAGTGTCCCTTGTCTACCTTATATTTCCACCCTTTTTTCCCTGCTTGTGGTGCTCAAACCAGTGGCTGACTCTGCCCTCTCCATCGGCCAGGCGTTATTCAGTGTGTGTTCATCCTGGTAGTTTTCTGTTGGGCTGTCCACACTAGTGGAGGTTTTCCCGCACCTATTCCCATTAAAGAAGGTGTCCTGTTGTTCCCTTGGGATACTTGCGTGGATCACTGTGCTGGCTCTCCTTCCAACAGAATCACGGTAACAGCGCAATGCGCTGCTTTTTTCTATAAATGGTGTATGGTAAATGGGAAAGGGGGAACTCAGTGTGACTTTCTATTGTTTTGGCAGATTGTGCTATATGTCTCAGTTGAACAACTACCCTATTATCCATAGCAGACTCAAGGCGAAGTACACTCCGGGGAGCCGCTAGTCCTTCAACAGAATTACTGGGGGTGAGCTGCACATTGTTATAGCTGAGGCTTTAGTACACAGTTCCTACTCCCTTCTAACCCTGTGCTCTCTATTGTGTAGGATGTTACATTTGACTCCTTGACGCCTCCCCTCTGCACGATTAGAAGTAACCCCACAGTGGTAGGTGAAGTCGAGAGTCTAGTCATACCAGAGGGTTGTTCTGACAAAACAGTAGTTAACACAGTCTTTCTTTCACAGTGTGCGGGGTGTTGCCTCCTTTCTTCATGACCAGACGCCAGTTACGCCATTGAAGTTCAAACCCACCTTCCCTTGTTTTGTTTCCCTGTTTTCCCCTGGCGAGTCATCCGAGCTCTAGAGTGTGATAGAGCCGGAAGACCGCTGGGGAAGACTGAGGTATTCTCATCGGGTTCCTGACGCTCCTGCAGAACTTCCTGGCGGCCCTTACAGAGGGCTCACTCCCCCCTCAATGCGGGAGGCTGTAGTTTTTACGATGCTCAAGCCGGACAAGCTAGCAGACCAATGCAATTGGTACAGGCCCCTATCACTCATTAACATAGATAATAAAATATTAGTGAAGGTTTTAGCAAACAGGCTGCCGCTTCTGTTACCTGTAATGATCCGGCCTGATCAATCCGGTTCCATACCGGGCCGTTGCACAGCACACAACCTCCGGACCATGTTCGCAGTAATGCATTATCTACATCCTCACACCACAGCACTGGCAGCCCTGCTCGATGTGACCAAGGGCCTCGACACACTGGAATGGGAATTTTTGTTCCCGCTCCTGAGCAGAATGGGCCTCGGCTCCACTTTCCTCACACAGATACGCCTCCTCTATACCTCGCCCACCGCATGGGTACACCTCAATGGGCAGATATTAGAACCCTTTACGGTCAACAGGGGCACGTGGCAGGGTTGTCCTCTCTCTCCCCTGCTCTTTGCCATAGCGATGGAACACCTAGCCACATAAATTCACCAACATCACGTGAATAGAGGAGTGGGCTTCACAACCAGAGGCCTCCCCGTGCCCTTATATGCAGACATCACTCTTTTCGGGAGTCAACTAGAACACAATCTCTCCCCACTAATCCGTGAAATCATTCGCTTAAGAGGCCTCTCCCGAGTTCAAATAAACTAGGCCAAATCAATACTCCTTCCCTTAACTGAAGCCACAGCCCCATTCCCCGTCGAGTACCCACTCCAGTGGGGCACTGGCCCCATTAAGTACCTAGGTATTTACGTCAGCAGGGACACAACTGAGTTATGGAAAGCCAATTTCGGCAAAACAATAGCGTGGCTTGAAGATTGCATTCCCCTATGGTCCAAACTCCCACTATCACTGGCGGGCCGAATCGCCATCGCAAAGATGGTTGTACTGCCGAATTTTGTTTACTTATTCATAAATATTCCTATCCCGTTTACACAAGCCTTCTTTGAATGGCTTTGTTTCAACCTCATCACACTGGTATGGGCAGGCCAACAATCTCGGGTCAAATACGAACTGCTGACCTTACTGCAATCCCAAGGCAGCCTAGGTGCACCAGATCTACAATTATATGCACTATGTGCCCAGGCACACTTCCTGCATTATTGGACGCATCCTACACCCTTCCAACCACACGTTGCAGCGGAGATGGATGCGGTCTCACCGTGGCCACTCTCGACTGCCCTGTTCCTCCCATAAAAACGGCCCATTTCCAAATTAGATACATCATAGTGTATGAGGTGGGCTGGGTTGGCACACCGCGCAGGTGACCCTCTCCTTTACACCCCATCGATTCTGGTAGTGAGACACCCCCTAATACCCGCATTACATGATTGGAGCGCATGCAGCTGGGCTAGCAAGCTTAACATTCACATCTTTGCTGGCCTCTTCCCAGAGGACCCCTGACCCCGCAACCTACCTCCAGCTCGCCCTGGGACACTTTTCTATATTTTCAACTACGGGCGACATGTAGAGAGCTATTCAAAACATTCCCAGCCCCCCCCCCAAGTGACCGTCATAGCCTTAGATTACATATACACTACTACTTCGCCAAGGAAACTAATCACATCACTCTACAACAATATACAACACACCTCACCTGCAACATCCACACCTGCCCGAGAAGCATGGGGGCAGGATCTCACCCTCCCACTCGCAGATGCACAATGGGCATTTTGCTGCAGCCAACTTCAATTGCTATCTCCAAACTACAGGCTACGTCTCATTCATTTTAATTTCCTACACTGCACCTATCGCACTCCAGTGTTATTACATTGAATGGGCATATCCCCAGACTCTCATTGCACACGTTGCCATGCGACTTCAGCAGATTTTATTCACCTCGTCTGGCAATGCCCCTCTGCCGCGGCATACTGGGTGGAGGTCTTTGAGGTAATAGAGAAAGTTATAAGCCCATCGCTGTTCCCCTCTCCCCTGACCGGACTGCTGGGCTACGTGGCGGAGATAGCCAGCGGTTCTCGCAAACTGTCTGCTCTAATGCTCCACCTTGCCAAATGTAGGGTCGCAATGTGCTGGGGCAGCACACTAGTGCCGAAGACACGAGACTAGATCAAGGACATTTCTCATTGTTATGAACAATTATCCAATTTTTGGGACCTAATTCCCCCAAGATCCTGCCCTCAAGACATTTGGGAGCCCTTTGCCAGCTATATCTCCAACAGGAACATTACTCCGATCAATGAGACATCTTGCCGACTGGTTCAGAGGGCAAATGCTATACCTGTACTCTTAACGCTACTTACTAAGATGTCAAATTTATGTGTCATTGCTGCAATTGCCATGCCATTTAAACTGATATGTATTCATCTGTATTGACTGCCAACAGTTATAAATAAAGTTTTAAAAAAAGACAGTGCATTAATTAGTATGTGAACATGTAAGTTAGAGTCAAGCAAATTTAATTCGATTAGGTATTTGTGTCAAATAGTCAGGGGAGGGGGGCGCTACTGGTCAAACAGCCAGGTCTTGAGTAGCCTCCTGAAGGTCAGCAGGTCTTGGGTCTGTCGTAGGCTCAGTGGGAGGGTGTTCCAGGTCTTGACGGCGAGGTGGGAGAAGGATCTCCCGCCGGTGGTTGTTCTTCAGATGCAAGGGACGGCAGCGAGTGTGAGGTTGGCGGAGCGGAGCTGGCAGTTGGGATTGTAGAAGGAAAGTCGTCTGTTGAGGTAGGCTGGGCCGGTCTTGTAGAGTGCCTTGTGTGCGTGGATGAGGAGCTTGAAGGATATCCTCTGGTTGACGGGGAGCCAGTGCAGGTTTCTCAGGTGGGGGGTGATGTGGCTGTGGCGAGGTACGTCGAGGATCAGTCGTGCAGATGCGTTTTAGATGCGTTGCAGTCGTTTGATGAGCTTGGTCAGGGCTCCCGTGTAGAGGGTGTTTCCGTAGTCGAGTCTGCTGCTGATGAGGGCCTGGGTGACTGTTCTTCTTGTATCTGTCGGGATCCACCTGTAGATCTTGCGGAGTATGCGGAGGGTGTTGAAGCAGGAGGAGGAGATGGTGTTGACTTGCTTGGTCATGGAGAGCGTTGAGTCGAGGACGATTCCCAGGTTGCATGCGTGGTCGGTGGGTGTCGGGCTGCCCCCAGTGCTGTCGGCCACCAGGAGTCGGCCCAGGCTGAAGGGTTGGAGCCGAGGATGAGGACCTCCGTCTTGTCCGTGTTCAACTTCAGTCGGCTGATCTTCATCCAGTCGGCGACGGCCTTCATTCCTTCGTGGAGGTTGGATTTGGCGGTGATGGGATCTTTGGTGAGGGAGAGGATCAGTTGAGTGTCGTCGGCGTAGGAGATTATGTTGAGGTCGTGCTGTCAGTTGACATGTGCGAGCGGGGCCATGTAGATGTTAAACAGTGTCGGGCTGAGGGAAGATCCCTGGGGTATGCCGCAGATGATCTCGGAGGCTTCAGATCGGAATGGGGGAGGCGTACGCTCTGGGTTCTGCAGGAGGGGAAGGAGGTGGTCCATTCCAGAGCCTTGTCTCGGATCCCTACAGCATGGAGGCATGCGTGTAGTGTGCGGTGGCAGACGGTATCGAAGGCGGCGGAGAGGTCCAGGAGGATGAGGGCTGTGGTCTCACCATTGTCCAGCAGGGTCCTGATGTCATTGGTGGCGGCGATGAGGGCAGTCTCGATGCTGTGGTTGCTGCGGATCCCTGACTGGGAAGGATCCAGGATTCTGCTTTCTTCAAGGTATCGGGTTAGCTGTCTGTTGACAATCTTCTCGATGACCTTGGCCGGGAACAGAAGCAGAGAGATGGGCCGGAAGTTCTTGAGGTCTCTTGGGTCCACCTTGGGTTTATTGAGTAGGGCGTTGATCTCGGCGTGTTTCCAGCTCTCTGGGAAGGTCGTGGTCTCAAGGGAGAGATTTATGACATTGTGCAGATGGGGTGCGATGGAGCTGCTGGCTTTGTTGAAGATGTGGTGCGGGAATGGGTCTGACGAGGAGCCGGAGTGGATCGTGCTCATGGTCTTGATGGTGTCATCGATGCTCACATCGGCCCAGGCTAGCAGGGGGTCGTTGTTGGTGGTGTGCTGAGAGTCAATTGTGTTGATGTCTGTTGGGGCTGACTGGGTGTTGAAGCCGTAGTTGTCATAAATTGTTTCATAGAAATGTTCAGTCTCAAGTATGCCTATTGCCACAAGTACAACATGTGAAATATTCTTATAAAATAATTAAGAATTTTCATTTTAGGAAATCTAATACTCTATTCGTATGAAGCTTCAGTACAGAAAATTTCATACATCTAAATAGTTGCATAAGAAATCTGCTCAAATATTAAAATTTCATTGGTGCATAACAATAGAAGCAGTGAATGATGATTCACAGTCATCACAAAAGCCTAATATTTTGTAGCTGAGACTCAATAATACATTAATATATAATAGCCATATATTATTTTTCTTATTAATTGTGTAAAAAAAGTATTGAGTATCGAACTGTCTCTTGGGCCTCCCATCCCGCCACCTTACAACAAGGCTGCCCCTTGTGGAAGGGGCCTCCTGGACCCCATCCTCCAAATGCAGCTCATCTCCCTTACTCATCAGCACAACTCCCCTCCTCTTCAACACAGCTCTCTAAACTCAACTTCCTGCAACTGAAAAACATTGTAACCTGGTCAGAATTCAACCATGTCAGTGAAGAAGAAGTCTGCAAAATACTTGAGAGCATATAGCCGACATCTCACATCTCAGACTCTCCCGGCAGCACTTGTAAAAAAGCTCAGTCACATAATTTCTCCTATATGGACCAAAATAATCGACTTCTCCCTATCAAGTGGCTCCATGCCGGCTCTCCTCAAACTCGGCCAATTAACCTCCCTCATCAAAATAATGCACGCACACCAGATTGACCTTAATAATTACAGCTCCATAACTAACCTCCCTTTTCTTTGCAAAGGCCATAGAAAAATGTGTCTTCAGGAAAGGCTACAGTACAGAGACTACCATAATGAGCATGATAGACAATCTTTGCAGATCTCTGGACAAAGGAAAGGTGTGCCTCCTTGTACCCGTGGACTTATCAACCACCTTCGACACTGTTAACCATGACATTCTCCTAAACAGCCTCTCAAAGCGAGCAGGCATCAATGGAATTGTCCTTCGATGGTTTGCTTCTTTCCTAAGCAAATGTACACAGGAACTCAAATTCAGCAATGAAATCTCAAATGCAATGCCAGTCTCACAAGGAGTCCCGCGAGGGTCAGCCCTGTCTCCTACCCGATTCAACCTCTATGTAGACCCTCTTGCAGTGATCCTGAAACAAGCTAGAACTGCCTACCAACCACCTATATGCAGATGACACCCAACTTGACATCTTCTTACGTCTTCGAAGCAAGGTAAAACTTGGTGAATGTGGATTAAACAGCAGCAAAGCCTCGTCGCAAGGATGCCCCACCGCAAGTGCGGTCCTACGGTGCCTGCACAACTAGGCGCTGGAAGGCTGTGAAAGTCCGTTGGTGTGGGTTCATTGGGCAGTGTACCTACCTGTCAGCACAGAAGAAAAACTATTTGGTATTTATAATTATTCAAAAGATCCCGAAGGCACCCACTTGAGGTAATCAAATTGAACTGCAAGATCCACAAGGCATTGGGGCACTTGTCCATCAGGGTGGGCCCGAGAGCCATTTAAAAGTTCAGCAAAGACTGCTGGGACTGAATTTGCATGCCAGTGAACAAGGGCGGCACGCCCGAAACACATATGGCAAACTTTCAACTGGAGCAAGCAGAATACACTGGCTGCCTATATCAATAAAGGATTTTTAACTTTCACATGTGTGGCGTCTTCGAAGCAAGGTAAAACTTGGTGTATGTGGATTAAACAGCGGCGAAGCCTCGTCGCGAGGATGCCCCACCGCAAGTGCGGTCATACGGTGCCTGCACAACTAGGCGCTGGAAGGATGTGAAAGTCCATTGGTGTGGGTTCATTGGGCAGTGTACCTACATGTCAGCACAGAAGAAAAACCATTTGGTATTTATGATTATGCTAAAGATACCGGAGGCACCCACTTGAGGTAATCAAATTGAACTGCAAGATCCACAAGGCATTGGGGCACTTGTCCATCAGGGCAAGCCCGAGAGACATTTAAAAGTTCAGCAAAGACTGCCGGGACTGAATTTGCATGCCAGTGAACAAGGGCGGCACGCCCAAAACGCGTATGGCAAACTTTCAACTGGAGTAAGCGGAACACACTGGCTGCCTACATCAATAAAGGATTTTTAACTTTCACATGTGTGGCGTCTTCGAAGCAAGGTAAAACTTGGTGTATGTATATATTTATTCACTGAAAAACCATAGGTTTCAGGAACATTATAGTTAGTTGGACATTTCACTCGTACAAAACCACAGAAATTCCCGCGTTATAGTTAGTTCAGCTAACTATAACTGGCGCCCCTCACAATGCACTGCTGATGACGTCACATATTACATCATTCATGACATGGTCAGTGACATCACTGATAACATCACTGATGACATCTCAAATGACATCACTGATGACCACTGAAGACATCATCCAGTGACTGTGTGTTTATGTAAAGTTTAATTTTTTTTTATATATTTGCAAAGCTGTATTGAGGAATTGTGGAGCAGATTAATTAATAACCTGCTGGTGCAGGGATCACCACTTTGCCACGGGTTCTTATCAAGTAAGGAGGAATCAACAGTGGAGCGAAGTACAAACCATAGGGAATTTATTAAGCATTCTGAATGGGTCTCCATCTAACGAGCACCATGGAGTTACTCAAGGAAAGGAGCACACTTGAACAATAGCTACATAGGTTTTTATAGGGAAGATGACAAACAAGGCACGCCCAGAGGTAAATAGAACTTTGGAAAGAACACACAAATGAACTAAGGCAAGAATCTGACAGCCTCGGTGTTTTGTGCAATTTCTACGTTTTGAGGCTGAACAACAAAATCTGCTATTCTGAGTAGACTTTACTTAAGGATTAACTATTGCCTGAAAATCTCCGAGAAAGCTGTCTCTGCATGTTTACGCAGCCTACAATGTCTCAACTTTAGCTTTGTGACCTAATGTTTATGCAGGTAGCGTCAGGGACAGAATCAGGCTGAAAACAGGTCAAAGGTGGGTATGAATGAAGCACAGCAAAATTAAGAAAATGAGAGATTCAGATTTTAAGGTTTCACAGTCCTTCCTTTTCAACTGTGCTGAATACATAAGGAAGGTACATATATACATTTTCATTATTTCATCAATTTGAAGTTGTATCATCATTTCTCTACTTAATTCATGATCATTAATTGGGGAAGGCTTGATACTGTTACAGGTAGCTATATAAGCTGTACATGTCACAGGGGCATGCTGAATGCAGCAACAGCAAGTGAGAAAGATGGCTCCTATAATCACTATTCCCTTTAATTATGTCCAGCCCCAAGCAGAAACAATACCTCATAACCATTCTGACCAAATCCATGTTCCTTTTTCCTGGTGTAATTCTGCAGTTATTTGATGAAGCTTTTGTGTGGCTCTATTAACATTAAGGGTGTTTTATGTATTTGACAGTGTGAATCCTTAAGAGAGGACAAGGTGAAGTGATAATGTTCAGATGCAGTAGAAGTAGGGGGCACTAGGCTGTGAACAGGGTAATATGTTTTAAGCCTCAAAAATAGACCCAAAGAAAAAGCCCAATACTAACAATAGAAAACATACAAATATCCCTATTTTTCTCTTTCTAATTCAAAACTGTCAGCTTTTAGCGGGGGCATTCGGGGCAAGTACTTCTATTCCTCCTAATAGGTCAAAAACACCTTCCTAAAGCGCCTTAATGACCGACAACTCTACCTATTTCAACGTAATCTATATACAAATACCTATTTCAGAAGAACACCTAACACTATTCCCTATACTGATCTTTTATTTCCAACCTGTATGTTTCTTAACCTTCCTTCCTCTTACTGTAGTATTTGTTGTTTGATTGCCAAGATAACAAAGAGTAGCGTAACGATCAGCCAGAAACAGAGCAATGTAGTCTCAATTCTCCCAAAATGTCCTCACTACATTATCAGAGAGCATTAAGTCCCAAGTGTCTTTTGCTTCAAAGCCTCACTTGCAAGCTTATGTACTGGTCCGGACGTTGGCGGTCTTGACCACCGGCATGGGTTGCCATCTCTCCAGAAATAGTTTCTTCAATGAAAGTCTATAGTTCTTTTCGGCCCTTGGCCACACTTTGTATCAGGGCTGAACAATGTCAGGATGTTCAAACACAATCTGTTCATCTGATTCAGGCATGATGGCAGCAAGTTATTATTACAATGACACCACTTCACCATGTCTTAAAAGATCAGCATCTCCAAAAGGCACTTGCTGGGAGATCTGATCATATTCAGGTATTCCACTTGTTATCCACTGATCATATGGCAAAGGGAGGGGCGCTTACTTTCTCCACATCACTGGCATGGAGCTGGTGTCTGTGCCATGTGCGCTTAACAGCAGGGTGGGTGGCGAAGAAAACATGCACTGGCCTCTGAAACTGTTGGGTAAAGACACCGTCTCTAGGCCTCAGCTTGTGACCTGGACCGTTAAGACTGGGAGAGAGACTGGCCTTCACCTGTGAATGGATCAAATGTAGATCTTTAGTCAACACAGTAATCAGCAAGAATGGTAAATTCAATGTCAGATTGTCCTTGATCTTGGTACACCCTATACATTTGCTGACCTCCCCATAACCACCTCAACTGGTTGCAAGACCTTCAAAGGGCAGATCTGGGGGTGCAAAATATCCTGTTGAAACGGGGTACCTTTTCCTGTGCTATAAGTATGGCACATCATGCACTTCTTGACATAGAACTCTGCCACCCTGGGAATCAGATTATTGAACCATACATGATCTGACATGGCCACTATTCCTTTAGCACTGATATGGGCTGAACTGTGGGCCATGGTAACAATAGCATTCACATAATAATTTGGAAGCATTCATCTTTGCTTTCCTGACAGATCTATCCAACATCCTGTTCCATCCTGGCACCTATATTTTTTACGTTGTTCCTTCTGTTCCTCCGTAGCTTCTTCCTGTACTTCCCTAATGAAATCTAGAGTTTGATTAAACATAGTCACTTCAGGTGTCCATCTAACTGTCCCTACAATATACATTAAACTATACTCTAAATAGGCTGATCGTTTAGCTGTTTCATTGGCAAAAGTATTTATCTGTATTACCTCATCTATAATTTTCTTGTGGACAAAATATTCAACAATAGCAGCTCTTATTGGTAACATCAAGGTATCCAGTATCTTTACTGTTCATTCCCCAAACTGTATCTTATCATCATGCAAAATAAAATAAAACCTATTTTTTTTATTTTTCCCTTCAAAGTCATCCGAATGAGGGGGCATCTCCAAAGGTATATATATTGATATTTACAGTCAAATCTTTACTTAATTCACAAGCTCTAGTCAAAGCTGTCAGCTTCACAAATTGTGTTGACATTTGTTGTATTTTACATAACTCAACCACAGATTTCAAGGGAGTAACTGTATAAGCCGCTGTACTAGAGCCATCAGGTAGTTTGTAACATGCACCATCCACAGACAGTTCCCCTGGTGGATCAGATATCGGGTATGTGTCAGGTCTACCCGTCCCTTAGTCCCCTTCCCAGTAATAAAATATGCAATCATGCTTCTCATCTTGTTGGGACTCCAAGAGGGGTAGTACAGTGGGTGGATTCAAAATGTTACAGCATTTCAGAGTGATATTTTGGAGCAAAAAGTATCAACTCATTCCCTGTTAATATTGCACTGGTCAGGTGCTGGGTCTGAATAATTTTTTAGATATCCACTAAATGTTGTACTATAATTGTTCAAATTGTGACCTTAAATATACACTTCAGATTGCTTTATCGCAGTGGGTTCCAATGTGGAGGAGAAATATTCACATGACCTGTTCCTTCTTCCATGGGACCGTGCCAAGTTGCAACCATATTTTTCATGCAAACATTTGTAATAATCAAGTTTTACCTAAAGCAGGAGCATTACATAAAGCATTTCTAAATTGCAAAAAGACAGCTTCACACTGATTAGTCCAAAGAAAACGGCATGCATACGTGCCTTAATGTTAAGGCAAGCAGGGGGTTTGCAATTTATGAAAAATGTGGTAATAAACTCATAGATATTAGATTGAGTCAGTGGTTTCTGCAAGTTCTGCACCAATTATATCCTATGTTGTTGTATCGTCTCACCCCCCCTTTGACACGAGAGACCTAAATAGGTAATCTTCTGTTGATAATACTGTTATTGAAAAATAGATACTTTATGTCCCAAGGATACTAAGTGATGCAATGATTTCACTGTAACTTGTTTCAAACCTTCTGCTGTATTGCTATGTCTCCAACGAGTAGCTTTCCAGTGTACGGTCCAACCTGTATTTTAAAAAATAAAACTTTGGCATTCAAAACAACATCTCTTTTATATTTTCACAACTCATAAACTGATGCCTACAGAGAAAATAGGTAACATTTTAAAAATGTGTTTAAAACTATTATTTCAGTTGGAGAGGTTTATTACTCATTTTTATACCTTGGTGCAAGTGGTATTGTAGCTATGGTTTGCATGCACTACACATGCAGCTCTTCAGTTTCAATTGTCAAAGCCTTGCTTTTTTTTTACTGTTGAAAACCCTGCCTAATACACCAATATGATCACTGCTGATACTCTTGGATGTGGTGCTTATTTTACATTACTAGTAACTTTTGTCACAGAAAATGTTGGAGACCCTTGTACTAATATTCAGTTGTTGTGAAATAGGGCTTTGAACGGGGATTTCAGAAAATCCCATAGGTGTATTAACTTTACCTGAGAAACAACAGGATATTGAGGGACTACTATCTTGTTACTTTTTTCTCAAAACAATCATAAATTGATAAACTGTTATCCTGTATTTCATCCCCCCTTTTAAGGACAGGAAGAATAGGGCTATTACATACATTAGAGGAAACTTCCTCAAAGCGAGTAAAGAAATCGAGGACGGCCTCTCCCTGTTTCTGTTTACAAGCAGTAAGGAGTGTCCAATCTATTTTTCTAGCTGGAACCATCGTTTTTATATAAGTAAGTATGTTACCATGGTAGATCCAGAATGAGCTGACTAGGTTTCTAACCAACTTTCCTATCTCTATCAGCTGTTTTAATGGCAGTCCAATCTCCTCCCAAATCAACAGCATGATCCTGTTTCCAGGTAAGTCGCCACATATCTGGTGGCAGGATCATACCCCAAAAGAAATATCGTTATCCGCTAAAGTCATGATACAGGAATCAATGGCTGCCTATACATGATTATAAAATCCCCTAGGATTTTTCCTTATGTCTGGTAAGGAGGCTTTTAAAGTAAGTGCAGCCATCCTTTTCCAGGGCGTATATATCCAATTGTATAAAAAATGGGCTCTAGCATTAGGACTATTTGGGTCATCATTATCCTCATTCCCTCTTCCAGGAATGAACTGTGGCGTAGCTTCCCTCATAGGTCTTTATTCAAGGAGAGGAAAAGAGATCATTAAATTATCCAATTATCATTGCAATAGCATTATTAATTCTATCTACAGGGAAGGCCCCTATCTGACACTGTCTATTAATTGCTCTAACATCATCCGGGCCATTTCGCCCTGTAGTCATCGCCCATTGAACCATAAGTTGATGAGAAAGCTTATTTATAAGACAAAGAAGCTCACCTTCAGAAAAATCCCGAATCTGGTTTATCATGTCTTCTACTTCTATTTATAAATCACTTAACCAATTTAATATCATCAATCTTATCGCATCCTGACGAAACTGAGGTACAGTAGAGCGAAGAACTTGAGGGGTTATAACAGATGCAGAAAGTACATAATCATTAGACATTTGAAGTGCAGTGGCCTGAGGTGGAGGCGCAGAGGCTTGGGATGGGTGTGCAGTGGCTTGGGTTGAGGGTGCAGTGGCCTGAGATGGAGAGGGTAAAGAGTGTATCGGTACTGGTTGAAAAATAAGGGGCTGAACAACCGCAGGCAAAGGAGGTGGAACCGGGGGTACAAGGGGAACAACATTCAATGGTGCAGGGGGAAGAGGTGTTAAAGGTACATATGGGGGTGGGGGTCGTTCTATCAACAACCTATCAATATCTGAATCCACATCTTCTTGGTGGACCTGAACTGCTACAATTGGTCTAACTATATATTCCTTAGATATTAATAAGGAATATGCTCCTTATCTAAATATTACTTTTTCTCCTGAACTTCCTTATCCTTCAATTCCTTATACTTCTGATACTGTCTTCCTTTCCTGTTTCCTTTGTACCATCTCTGCTTTGAGCTGCCGCTCCTTCACTTCTTTTCTCCACATACGCAAACTGTCAAACATAGCCGGCCTAACTTTCTTCAAAAACAATTGATTCTCTAAATACTCGAGTTTGTGAGGGTCCATGGTTCCCTCTAATGGCCATTATAACTGGAGATCCCCTTTTGTATATTTGTTCCAAAATGCATTTATACATGATGGAACAAATAGCATATTTGATGTACATCTCAAAATTTGGCATACCTTCTGGTGGCGCCGGCTAACTTGCTTCCAAAATGCTCTGCTTATCGCAGCAGCAACAATAAAACTTCCAAAGGGTGCTAATCACAGGCATGTTATATAAGATTAAAAAAGACTTATAAACAGAGAGAAATAAAAAATATTCCCACATTACCTGTAAGAAAAAATGTTAGCAAAAACAAATAGCAAGTTCCAAAACAGAATCTAAGTTTCAAAATACCAAACTGATCCTAGGTTTCAAAATTCCAAACAGATTTCGAATGGAGTACCAATTCCGAATGGATTACCAAACAAATACCAAGTCAAGACGAATATCAAGTCAAGCAAATACCAAACAAATCCTAACCAAATGAACAAATGAACCGGTTCAATACAGATTTACCTCATGCGTAGTCTTCACCTCCCACCTGTCGATCCTCCCTGATTCAAAGAAAATCACCAACCGAAGGCCCCAGTCAAGGCTATCAGCCGCCAGGAAGATCAGAGATGGAGAGCAGAAAAATCACCTTGAACCACGAGCAACACTAATCTCATCAGGTGGGGCGCTTCCCCAGCGAAGTTCATCTTACCAACCTGATCTCCTGCCCTGGTCCGACTGCAAGCGCTTGATGGAGACCCACGTTTGAGCGCCAATTTGTGGAGCAGATTAATTAATAACCTGCTGGTGCAGGGATCACCACTTTGCCACAGGTTCTTATCAAGTAAGGAGGAATCAACAGTGGAGCGAAGTACAAACCATAGGTAATTTATTAAGCATTCAGAATGGGTCTCCATCCAACGAGCACCATGGAGTTACTCAAGGAAAGGAGCACACTTGAACAATAGCTACATGGGTTTTTATAGGGAAGATGACAAACAAGGAACGCCCAGAGGTAAATAGAACTTTGGAAAGAACACACAATTGAGCTAAGGCAAGAATCTGACAGCCTCGGTGTTTTGTGCAGTTTCTACGTTTTAAGGCTGAACAACAAAATGTGCTATTCTGAGTAGACTTTACTTAAGGATTAACTATTGCCTGAAAATCTCCGAGCAAGCTGACTCTGCATGTTTACCCAGCCTACAATGTCTCAACTTTAGCTTTGTGACCTAATGTTTATGCAGGTAGCGTCAGGGACAGAATCAGGTTGAAAACAGGTCAAAGGTGGGTATGAATGAAGCACAGCTAAATTAAGAAAATGAGAGACTCAGATTTTAAGGTTTCACAGAATGAGTGGGTGTATAAGTGTCTGTATGGAGGATTTAGTAGGTACGTGACTGACTGTATAAGTGAGTGATTAAATGTGTCTTGCTGAATGCATGGGTTAGTGACTGTGTGAAAGTCTGTATCAGTCTGTCTGTTGTTGTGTAAGCTGCTGCATGGGTTGTGAGTAGCTGCATGAGTGTCTATATGGGTTATTGATTGCTTGCCTGAGTATTTGTATGGCTGCCTGAGTGTGTGTGTGGGTGGGTGGGAGGTGTGTGACTCTGTGCATAGATGTGTGAGTGGTTGATTCACTGGGTGTATGGATTCAAGAGTGCATGTGGATACAGCTGTATGGGTGGGTGGCTGTGTGTAGGGGTGTGTTGGTGAGTGAATGGATGGATGTCTCAGTGGTACATGTGCAAGTAACTACATATGTAAAAGGCAGTATATGTGAGTGATGGTGTATATAAGTAACTATATGTGAGAGTCAGTAATTGTGAGATTGGCTGCATGGATGAGTGTTTTTGTATCAGTGATTCTATAAGAGACTAATTATGTGTTATTATCTGTATGAATAAGTGAGGTTGTGCCTGTATAACTACATAGGTGAGTAAATGGAAGTATGATTGATTCTTTGCATGACTGACTAAGCGTGTGAGTAACTCTGGATATGTGGCAGTGTGTGAGTGTCTGTATAGGTATATGAGTGCATATGATAGTGTTTTATTGATGAGTGACTGCATGTATGAGTGACTGTATGGGTGAATGAGTGGATGCTTGTGTAGACCTAGGAATCAGTCAGTGCGTATTTAGTAACTGGTATTGATGTGTCTATTTTTTCGAAAATGGTAGTCTGTATTTTAGAGTGGGTGTATCAAAGGTTATATTCAGGTGTGAGGAGGTGCATCAGATTTTCACGTGGATGATGTCATCAGTGATGTCATTTGAGATGTCATCAGTGATGTCATCAGTGATGTCTCTGACCATGTCATGAATGATGTAATATGTGACGTCATCAGCAGTGCATTGCGGGGACACGAGTTATAGTTAGCTGAACTAACTATAACGCCAGAATTTCTATGGTTTTGTACGAGTGAAATGTCCGACTAACTATAACGTTCCTGAAACCTATGATTTTTTCAGTTAATTTCTACGTTTTTAAAACAAAAATGCTAATATCTAACTATAACGTGCCTGAAACCTATATTTTTTTCAGTGAATTTCTATGGTTTTTTAGATGCTAATTTTTAAGTATAACTTGCCTGAAACCTATGGTTTTTCCAGTGAATTTCAATGGTTTTTTAAATGAAAATTTGTAAGACTAATGTACCTCAATCCTATGTTTTTTAAATTTTATATATATATATATATATATATATATATATATATATATATATATATATATATGTACACTGAAAAAACCATAGGTTTCAGGGGTGTTATAGTTAGCTGGACTTTTCACTTGTACAAAACCATTGAAATTCCCCCGTTATAGGTAGTTCAGCTAACTATAACTCGCGCGCCCGCAATGCACTGCTGATGACGTCACATATTACATCACTCATGACATGGTCAGTGACATCACTCATGACATCACTGATGACATCTCAAATGACATCACTGATGAAATCACTGATTACATCATCCAGTGAATGTCTGTTTTGCTGAAAATTAAAATGTTTTATATATGTATATCTCAAGGTCGATGGAAGAATAAATGGGTATATAAGTGTCTAAATGGATGATTTGTTTTTGAAAAATTGATTGTGTAACTGACTGATTAAGTGTATCACAGTGAATACATGGCTTAGTGAGTAATGTTTAAATATGTAAATATCTGTATCAGTCTCTCACTTTGTGTATAAGTGGCTGCATGGGTTGGTGAGTAGCTACATGGGTGTCTATATAGGTTATTAGTTGTTTTTTTGAGTATCAGTCTGAGTGTCTGCATGTTTCGGTGGGGGGTATTACGTAGTGCATAGGTGCATGAATGAGTGACTCACTGTTTGTATGTGTTGAAGACAGCATGTGTGCAGGACTGTATGGGTGGATGAGTGTGTGTATGGGTGTGTTAGTGAGTGAATGACTGTCTCAATAGTGTCTTTATGAGTAACTACATATGTTTTAAACTAGAATATGTGACTATTGGTGTATATAAGTGAGTATATGTGAGAGTGAGAGATTGAAAGAGTTCCTGTTTGAATAAGTATGTGTTTCTATAAGTGATTGTTTAAAAGACTAAGTATGTGTAAGTTTCCGTAGAAGTAAGTGTGGTGGTGTGTGTATAACTGTATATGCAAGTAAATGTATGTTTGATTCTTTATTAGCATGAGTGACTATGTGTGTGAGTAACTCTATGGATGAGTGGCATTGTGTAACAGGATGTATAGGTGTATGAGTACATATGATGAGTGAGTACATGTATGAGTGACTGTATAGGACTGTTGGTGAATGAGTGGATGTGTATGTGGATCTTAGAATTACTGAAGAGGTTGTTGTAACTGGTATTGGTATGTCCATTGTTTTGAAAATTTTAGTCTCTATTTTTGAATGTGTGTATCAAAGGTTATATTAGGGTGAGAGGAGGTCTGCCAGTGATGTCATGAGTGATGTCATTTGAGATGTCATCAGTGATGTCATGAGTGATGTCACTGACCATGTCATGAGTGATGTAATATGTGACGTCATCAGCAGTGCATTGCGGGCGCGCGAGTTATAGTTAGCTGAACTAACTATAACGGGGGAATTTCAATGGTTTTGGACAAGTGAAAAGTCCAGCTAACTATAACACCCCTGAAACCTATGTTTTTTTCAGTGAATTTCTGAGGTTTTTTAAATGCTAATTCCTAACTATATCGTGCCTGAAACCTATGGTTTTTTCTGTGAATTTCAAAGGTTTTTTTAAATGCTAATTTCTAACTATGCCTACAGAGATAGGACATGTGAAGAAAGAAGAAAAAATGCACAGAAAGAAAAAAAAGAAGTGCAGAAAGAAGCAACAGAAGTCCTCAAAGATGAAGAAAAGTGCAGGAAGAAGGATAACGTGCAGAAAGAACAAAAAGAAGAGCAGAAAGAATCCTTGTTGCAAAATCATCCTGTACCCTCAACTTTTTCAGACGGATACTGGTGGTAACTGAGTCTGACTAACCAGTCCTAGAGCCAGTGCTATGTTAAAAGACACTTAGAATACAGTGAAAACACCTACATACACTAGGGAACATTATGCGTTGGGGTCCCCCTGTGATTAGCATGACCTCCTCGGTAAGCCCCTAGTATATAATAGGGCAGGGGGATTAAAACTACCTCTTAAAACAGGCCACAGGGCGTTTTTGCACACGTTAACTCAGGCCCCGTCCCCTCCCTTCACCACTGTGTAAACACGCCCTGTGTCCGTTTTTAGTTGGGAGATTAAGTTCATTTGAATCCTGAGGGTCCCTAGGGTCCAACTAGCCCACTAGGTACCTCCACTAAGTGCCACAGAGCTGCGTTGCAGAGAGGTGTAAAAAGTGGCACAGCCTGGACCACCTCTCTGCAATGCAGCTCAGTGGCGCTTACTGGAAGCACTTGGTGGGCTAGTTAGCCCCCAGGGACCCTCAGTATTGAAGGGAAATTATATCCCCAATTTAAAACGTGCCATAGTGCGTGTTTGCACACGTCACCTCAGGCCCCGTCCCCTCCCTTCACCACTGTGTAAACGCGCCCTGTGGCTGTTCTAAGTTGAGAGATTAAGTCCCCTTGAATCCTAAGGGTCCCTAGGGTCAAACTAGACCACTAGGTACCTCCAGTAAGCGCCACAGAGCTGCGTTGCAGAGAGGTGTAAAAACGGGCTTGGCCTCAGAACACCTGTCTGCAGCGCAGCTCCCTGGCACATACTGGAGATGCCTGTTGGGCTAGTTGGCCCTCAGGGACCCTCAGTATTGAAGAGGAATTAATTCCCCAACTTACAACTCGCCAGGGGGCGCGTTTGCAGAGTGCTTCAAGGAGGGGGCGTGGCCTCTGCCACGATGCCAGTCTTTTATTTATTTTAATTTTTTAAGAAGGGGGGCTGTGTGGTTCCCCTTCTTATTCTAATTTATTGGCCCTGATGACCCCATCCCCCAGGGCCTGTCTCCTAATTATATTTTTTTACCCCAATCCCCAGTGCCGGCCACTGTTTTTTATTATTTTTAAAAGATATATATTTATAGACACACCTAGGACATGCTGGACAAACCGTACGTACCTATCACCATGACGATTTGAGTGATATTCATTAAAAGGCGACTATACATACAATGAATCCACGTGGAATGTATTTACACCACTAGTGAAGCTCTGACATGTCTGATGCCCTACCGTGCCTAATTCCGGTAGACACCCTTGTCGTTTATTTATACAAACATGGGTAGCTATTGACGGGCACATTTAATACACATGCACACCAAGCCATTCAAAGGGGATTCGACAAAAATTCTACCAAAACTATGTAAGAAACCCCCCTCACGGTTAATAAAACACACATCCACTGCCAGATGTGTAATACTTTTTATTTTACTCTCTGGAAAGGGGACGAACATCACTTGAGAGTCACAGCGCGCTCCTGGCAGAGCCCAATGCTGTGTTACACCCACCATTGCCTGCCGAGTGCCACACACCTCTGTGTTGTATTCCACCAGCTAGTGCATATGCTATGACACTCTCTAGCCCATGTGCACTGTAACACCACCCCGTGAATATGTCATGCCACACTTGTCTTCGCACGGGTTATATTGCCCCATCTAATGTGCCTTCCTCGATGCCTATGTCATAACGCACAGTGCTATGCCATACATATTACAATCTGGGATCCATATCTTTGTCACAGTGCATATGCAACGTTACACTCCCCAGCACATATTTTATATTACAACTTTAGAGACTAGTTAGGTTACACAACACTGCCCTGTGCATATTACACTCTAAGGCGCACATCGCATAGCACGCGCTAGTGCCTGTGCTATCTCGCGCTCTCCAATGAATCTGTCTTAGCGCACAATGTATTGCATATTATATTTCACGCCCGGTTCATCTAATATCACACTTTTTGGTGCATAGTTTATACCATACACTATATCTAGTTTTCATTTTCAATCGTGCTCTCAGGACTATGTTCTATATAACACTGTGTTCACCTACCCTTTTCACGGGCATTACATTTTGCGATAGGGGGTGGAGGGTCAGGGGGTGTTTCTGCCAAGTGAGCCCGGAGTCACAGTCACAAACGTCCTCTTCCTACTGAATAAAAGTGAGATTATGCTGCATACTTGTTCATATTTTAAGTAGTTCGCACAGACACACGTTTTAAAAACAATAAAGTTCCTAATACCCGCCTTCTCTGAACAGTTAGCTTGCTGCCCCATCCCCCTCCTCCCTATCCTCTGTTGTGTGAATCCATGGACTAGCCTCCTCCCTCCTGCCATGCATGGTCTGATGTGCTGCCACTGCCCTCAATTTAGTATGATGTACCAGTCCCCTCCTCCTGCCCTCCATTGCCCAATTCTATGCCCCATCATTGACCCCCTGCTTAAACTGTGTGCTTAGCTTGCTGCCCCTATTCTCCTTCCCCCTGCCCTCCGATGTCTTTGTGCATGCCCCTGCTCCATCCTTTTTGCCCACCATGTTCCATGGACCTGCCACTCCTATCTACTCTGAGTGTTCTGTTGAGCTGCCACTCCCCTCCCACCTGCCTAGCATTGTCAGATGACTGTAACCTGTCCCTGCCACCTCCACCCTGCCTGTCCACATGCCATGCCCCTATCCTCTTCCTCCTGTCCTACATGGTCCATTGTACTGCCACACCCTTCTGCCCTCCCTGGTCTGTTGTGCTGCAACTGCTCCTCCTGCCTGCCCCGTGCGGTCTGTTGTGAGGCCCCTTCCCCTGAACTTTCTTGTCTGTGCACAGGTCCTGACCCTCCCTTCTATCCTCCATCGTCCTTTGTGCATGCCCCTGCACCCTCCTTCTTGCCCATCATAGCCACTGTGCTGCCACTAACCCTCCCACTTGCCATGCATGGTCTTCTGTGCTGCCATGGCCCCTTCCCTGTGTGGTCAGTTAGCTGCCCCTCACCCCCTCCCACCTTCCCTCCATGGTCTGTGTGTATGCCATCACAGTCTCACTGTTGCTCTTCATGGTGTGTCTTGCTTCTAGTGCCCATCCTGCCTGACCTCCATGGCTATCTTGCTGCTCCTGCCCTGCTCCCTTGCCCCCAGCCCTCTGTTTACATGTGCAGACCCCCTACTCTCTCCCTCCTGGCTTGTCTGTTCCATTGTAATGCCCCTGATCCGTCCCTCCGTCCCTCCTGCCCTTTATGGTCTGTTATGCTGCTGCTTTCTCTCCTGTCTGTCCATTATAGTCAGCTAGCTACCATTGCCTCTTGCCCCTCTGTTCTCTGTTGTCCATGTGCATCGTCCTGTCCCCTCCCTCTTGCTTTCTATAGATTGTTGTGCTGCACTCCCGTCCCGCATGCCCTGTGTGGTGTATTGTGCTGCTGCAAACCCTGATGCCTGCCCTGCAGGGTCAGTTTGGTGCACCACTCCATGTCCCTCCTGTCCTCTGTTATCCAAGTCCATGTCCCTACCCCATTTCCTTCCATGATCCAATGTACCATACTTGCGAACATTTTGAACTTGGTAAGAGGGAGATTTTGAAAAAAAACTGGGGTATTGATTTTCCCCTTTGAGTTACATTGAAAAAGAGGAGATTGTAGACAGGAGACAGATCAAATAAAGCCCATTTGAGCTTAAAAACATTGGACGTTTCCTGGCTGAATCGGGTCTGTTGGCATGTATGGTTGTACTACCATTGCCTCTTCCTTCTGCCCACAATGGTCTATTACATTTCCACAGCCTCTCTTGCAAGTCCTGTATTGTTGGTTTGTTGCCCCTGCCCCCCTTTCCACTGCCCTCCATAGTCTGTTGTGCTGCCACGGCCCTTCCTGCCTGCTCAGTGTGGTTAAATTGTTGCCTTTGCACCCTCCTACCTGCCTTCAATTTTCAGAGTCCGTGCCCCTGGCCTCTGCCTCTCAACAGTATCCTAATGAACAACTAGATTGCTAACATTCTATATTTATTACAAAAGTGTGGAACGCCTGACGTCATCTTGATGTAATCAAAACTGTAATATCTAGAGCATTTCCTTTAGAAATTACATATATGAGAGGGTCTTATTGGCATCAAAATTATGGTGAGTGCTCTAAAAGACTAAAATAGGGACATATTTTCTGAGTTTTCAAATAGCGACAAAGCACTTTTAAATTATTTGTTATCTTTATGTTTTTTTATCCAGTTTACCACTTGATTAAATGTTGCACTTAGGGGAGAGGATGTGGTGTTACTTCCAGAACTGCAGACTTTGCAACTGGGGAACCAGGTTGGAGTTTCTGCTTCAGCTCGACATTCTGTGATTCTGGTCAAATCATGTAGTCTCCCCATGTCTACAGCCAAAATGAATTTGTTCTTGTGTGATGTAACCAATGCTCATGTAAAGCACTCCAATACCTGACAAGTCTGCACTATATAACACTGCAAAAACACAAAATAATAAGTGTTTTGCACACTTCTGTCATTGGGCTATATTTGGGCTAAATTTGGGTGATTTGGGGCTACATTTGGGCTCTTTTGTCTCCGGTGGCCATCTTGGGATATTTATTTGTTATGAAGTTTCCTAATTTCCTCATGTACTGCAGTCTCCTCAGTAGGAAATGCTTTCAGTTTTTTACTTTGATTCCATCATGAAGGTATTCAGATATGTCACACATTTGCCATAAATTCTGAAAGGTAGCACTCTAGTTGCTCATTAGATCACTGTAGTAAAACTACTGTTCACCATGGAAGTCTGCTCCTGGTATTAAAAGTGCATGTTTCAGTCTGCATGTCAGAATTTTTTAATGAAATAGAAGAGGATTTGAGAAGTCACTCAAAATGTGCCCTCATTTTTTTTCTTCAGCATTAATCATAATTTCTATGGCAAAATGAACCCCCTCATTGTGTTCCTTTTTAAATTAAATGTTTTAAGTGTTAGCAGTTTATTCCAATCAAGATGGCTTCAGGTGTGCCATACTTTTGTCATAATGAAGACAGTAAGCGCTCTAGTTGTTTTTAAGAACACTCTGGGACATTCTGTCATTGGGCTATACTTGGGCTACATCTGGGTGATATTTGGGCTACATTTGGGCTCTTTTGTCTCTGGTGGTCATCTTGGGAGACTTATTTGTTATGAAGTTTCCTAATTTACTCATTTACTGCAGTCTCCTCAGTAGGAAATACTTTCAACTTTTTACTTTGATTCCATCAAGAAGGCATTCAGATGTGTCACACATTTGCCATAAATTCAGAATGTTAGCACTCTTTTTGCTCATTAGATCACTGTAGTAAAGCTACTGCTCACCAGGGAAAACTGCTGCTAGTATTGAAAGTGCATGTTTCAGTCTGCATGTCAGAATTATTTAATGAAATAAAAGAGGATTTCAGAAGTCAAAATGTGCCCTAGTTTTTCTTTCTGCAGCACTAATCATACTTGTTATGGAAAAATGAACCCCCTCATTTTGTTCCTTTTTAAATTAAATGTTTTAAGAGTTACCACTTTAATCCAAGCAAGATGGCTTCAGGTGTGCCATACGTTTATCATAAGTAGGACTGTTAGCGCTCTAGTTGTTCTTTGGAACACTCTGGGAAGATGCCGTAGAACACAAAGGAATCAACTGACAGTCTCTGCCCTTGTTGGATGTACATGTTTTACTGAGAATGTCAGACTTCATTCTCACATGACTGAGAAAGATAATGTGAATTTACAGAAAATAAGCTCTCAGTTTAGCTTATAGATCACCTTCCAAACCTCTGTGGGAAAAGCATGAGAAAATATTTTTCTCTCAATCATGATATCCCAGCAGAAGGCTTTTTCACATGGTGAAATCACCTTAGAACATACCACAATTCCTAAAATGAGTATGGTACCATCAACAAATGATTTATAATGTAACTAAAGTCTTAAAACCTTCTATTAACTGCAATGCTTTTTAATGAGGTGCTATCATGTATATTGGTCCCAAGATGGCTGCCAACACTTCTTGGATGAAGTGCTGACAGCCAATCAGATCTCAGGATGAGATGTGTGGTTAGGCTCCGCCCACATATATATATGATTTTACTTTTGATTTTCTCAGGAACTACTGAACAGATTGACACCAGACCTGCAAAAGGCACTTCCCTGAGCTGAGGACTATCTCTCTGCCAAATTTCAAGTAATTCTGTTCAGCCGTTCGGGCTGTACCTTGGACTAAAGGTCCCTATGGAAAATTGCATGGGGAAAACGTGTTTTGGGACCCCCCTTTTTTCTCAGCCCCCGCTTGATGAATCCCCCCGAGACTTTCAGGGTAGGAGCGGAGCGCCCCACCTATTTTGAAAATTTCGCGAGGATTCGTTAACCGGCGCCAAAGTTGTTCCAAATAGAATGTTGCGGATTTCCTATGGAAACACGGTCCTAACTATAACTATCTACTGGCGACCGCCAGTAGATAATATATATTACCTACTGGCGGTCGCCAGTAGGTAGTTATAGTTAGGACCCTGTTTCCATAGGAAATCCGCAACATTCTATTTGGAATAACTTTGGCGCCGGTCGACGAATCCTCGCGAAATTTTCAAAATAGGTGGGGCGCTACGCTCCGCTCCTACCCTGAAAGTCTCGGGGGGATTCGTCAAGCAGGGGCCGAGAAAAAAGGGGGGTCCCAAAACGCGTTTTCCCCATGCATTTTTCCATAGGACCTTTAGACACAGCTACAGCCCGAACGGCTGAACAGAATTACTTGAAATTTGGCAGAGAGGTAGCCATAAGGTCAAGGAAGTGCCTTTTGCAGGTCTGGTGTAAATCTGTTCAGTATTTCCTGAGAAAATAGCATTTAAAAGCATATATATATGTGGGCGGAGCCTAACCACACATCTCATCCTGAGATCTGATTGGCTGTCAGCACTTCATCCAAGAAGTGTTGGCAGCCATCTTGGGACCAATATACATGATAGCACCTCATTAAAAAGCATTGCAGTTAATAGAAGGTTTTAAGACTTTAGTTACATTATAAATCATTTGTTGATGGTACCATACTCATTTTAGGAATTGTGGTATGTTCTAAGGTGATTTCACCATGTGAAAAAGCCTTCTGCTGGGATATCATGATTGAGAGAAAAATATTTTCTCATGCTTTTACCACAGAGGTTTGGAAGGTGATCTATAGGCTAAACTGAGAGCTTATTTTCTGTAAATTCACATTATCTTTCTCAGTCATGTGAGAATGAAGTCTGACATTCTCAGTAAAACATGTACATCCAACAAGGGCAGAGACTGTCAGTTGATTCCTTTGTGTTCTACTGCAGCTTCCCAGAGTGTTCCAAAGAACTACCAGAGCGCTAACAGTCCTACTTATGATAAACGTATGGCACACCTGAAGCCATCTTGCTTGGATTAAAGTGGTAACTCTTAAAACATTTAATTTAAAAAGGAACAAAATGAGGGGGTTCATTTTTCCATAGAAAGTATGATTAGTGCTGCAGAAAGAAAAATTAGGGCACATTTTGAGTGACTTCTCAAATCCTCTTCTATTTCATTAAAAAATTCTGACATGCAGACTGAAACATGCACTTTCAATACCAGCAGCAGTTTTCCCTGGTGAGCAGTAGCTTTACTACAGTGATCTAATGAGCAAAAAGAGTGCTAACATTCTGAATTTATGGCAAATGTGTGACACATCTGAATGCCTTCTTGATGGAATCAAAGTAAAAAACTGAAAGTATTTCCTACTGAGGAGACTGCAGTAAATGAGGAAATTAGGAAACTTCATAACAAATAAGTCTCCCAAGATGGCCACCAGAGACAAAAGAGCCCAAATGTAGCCCAAATATCACCCAGATGTAGCCCAAGTATAGCCCAATGACAGAATGTCCCAGAATGTTCTTAAAAACAACTAGAGCGCTTACTGTCTTCATTATGACAAAAGTAAGGCACACCTGAAGCCATCTTGATTGGAATAAACTGGTAACACTTAAAACATTTAATTTAAAAAGGAACACAATGAGGAGGTTCATTTTGCCATAGAAATTATGATTAATGCTGAAGAAAGAAAATGAGGGCACATTTTGAGTGACTTCTCAAATCCTCTTCTATTTCATTAAAAAATTCTGACATGCAGACTGAAACATGCACTTTTAATACCAGGAGCAGACTTCCATGGTGCAGTAGTTTTACTACAGTGATCTAATGAGCAACTAGAGTGCTAACATTCAGAATTTATGGCAAATGTGTGACATATCTGAATACCTTCATGATGGAATCAAAGTAAAAAACTGAAAGCATTTCCTACTGAGGAGACTGCAGTACATGAGGAAATTAGGAAACTTCATAACAAATAAATCTCCCAAGATGGCCACCGGAGACAAAAGAGCCCAAATGTAGCCCAAAATCACCCAGATGTAGCCCAAATATAGCCCAATGACAGAAGTGTGCAAAACACTTATTATTTTGTGTTTTTGCAGTGTTATATAGTGCAGACTTGTCAGGTATTGGAGTGCTTTACATGAGCATTGGTTACATCACACAAGAACAAATTCATTTTGGTTGTAGACATGGGGAGACTAAGTGATTTGACCAGAATCACAGAATGTCGAGCTGAAGCAGAAACTTCAACCTGGTTCCCCAGTTGCAAAGTCTGCAGTTCTGGAAGTAACACCACATCCTCTCCCCTAAGTGCAACATTTAATCAAGTGGTCAACTGGATAAAAAAACATAAAGATAACAAATAATTTAAAAGTGCTTTGTCGCTATTTGAAAACTCAGAAAATATGTCCTTATTTTAGTCTTTTAGAGCACTAACCATAATTTCGATGCCAATAAGACCCTCTCATATATGTAATTTCTAAAGGAAATGCTCTAGGTATTACAGTTTTGATTACATCAAGATGATGTCAGGCGTTCCACACTTTTGTAATAAATATAGAATGTTAGCAATCTAGTTGTTCATTAGGATACTGTTGAGAGGCAGAGGCCAGGGGCACGGACTCTGAAAATTGAAGGCAGGTAGGAGGGTGCAAAGGCAACAATTTAACCACACTGAGCAGGCAGGAAGGGCCGTGGAAGCACAACAGACTATGGAGGGCAGTGGAAAGGGGGGCAGGGGCAACAAACCAACAATACAGGACTTGCAAGAGAGGCTGTTGGAGGGAAGATCTATTACGGGTCAAGGAAGCTAGGGGCGGTCCCCAGATCCCCGGGAGCCACCACAGAACTGAGCAGGAGAGTGAGTCAGGGACAAAAGGGGCACCTTAATTTGAGCCGGGGTGCCTAGGAACGCTTGCTCCAAAAATGAAGAAAACAGACATATGAGACATGGAATTGGAGGCAGAATACAATGGCAGTTTAATGAGAAGATGCAACTTCAAAGAAACCGCAGAATAGAGACATAAAGTACAAAATACAGAATCCAGATAATCATACAGCTGTCATAATATTCTCTGAATCTCAATTAATGTACTGACAGAGAGAGAGAGAAAACACATCTATAAATGCATCATGAGAAACAAGTTACACCAAGGAAAATGTTACCTAGGAACACTCACGTTTACTCTTAGAGCAAGCATTCCTGCAATTACAATACAAAATCTTTTAAATGCAAAAGTAAAGAGAACAATGGTTAAACATAACATGACATTTCACATAGGTAAAATAGAATAAGATACTTCAAGCAAAGCAGAGCAAGACATTTTAAGCAAAGGAAGACAAGAGCTCCCAGCTCTTGGGGAAAACCTGCACTGCCTGTTAACCTACATACAGACGGCGAGGTAGTCCGTCGATATCTGTGGGTGCTCCCTTTTTATATCATTTTGTGGGCTCCTTTGCACGCTACATCTACCTACGTATGCTACCCAAAAGCTTCGTCTGCAGATTTTACCAGACATTTCGTCATTTACCCACTTAATGCTGACAATGGACTGGGTGAAAAGGTCAGTCTCTCAGGCCAATCGCTTATCGTAAGTTCCATAGAGCAAGCAGAAAATAATGGGTATTGTACGGGAATTCAATATATTCATGTATAAAATCTCCTCAGTTCTCCTAACTTGACGCTCTGCGGTTGCCACTTCCTTAAAAGCGGGAAACCTGCCCAGGAAGCAAGTACCAGTCCAGGATGCAGCCTACTGTATGTCGACAGCTTCAGGGGGATGTTGAACTTTGATACCGAGCACGGAGCACTCGGGTAGGGTGGGGGCTACTAGTTTGGATCAGAAGGCCTCGCAGACCTGCCTTCAGACTGCTATACACTAAAATTGCAGAGCTATGGTCAATTTAACAAAGAGGCCTACATATTGAACAGAAGGGCCTACACAGGGGTTTTATGCTGGCTGAGTGGTAAGGATGTCTCAGGATAATTATATAGCAACACAGGACCCGCTGGTCAATTTAATACGGCCTACAAATGCAGCTGGCAGGGCAAGGACAAGGGTCTCATACTTCAGGTGTGGACAGAACGGGCCAGGGGGCCCCTGTGATACAAAATCTACCCTCCTTCAAGGCTGTGGCAATGTAATAGACCATTGTGGGCAGAAGGAAGAGGCAATGGTAGTACAACCATACATGCCAACAGACCCGATTCAGCCAGGAAACGTCCAATGTTTTTAAGCTCAAATGGGGCTTTATTTGATCTGTCTCCTGTCTACAATATCCTCTTTTTCAATGTAACTCAAAGGGGAAAATGAATACCCCAGTTTTTTTTCAAAATCTCCCTCTTACCAAGTTCAAAATGTTCGCAAGTATGGTACATTGGATCATGGAAGGAAATGGGATAGGGTCATGGACTTGGATAACAGAGGACAGGAGGGACATGGAGAGGTGCACCAAACTGACCCTGCAGGGCAGGCATCAGGGTTTGCAGCAGCACAATACACCGCACAGGGCATGCAGGACGGGAGTGCAGCACAACAATCCATAGAAAGCAAGAGGGAGGGGACAGGACCATGCACATGGACAACAGAGAACAGAGGGGCAAGAGGCAATGGTAGCTAGCTGACCATAATGGACAGACAGGAGAGAAAGCTGCAGTATAACAGACCATAAAGGGCAGGAGGGACGGATCAGGGGCATTACAATGGAACAGACAAGCCAGGAGGGAGGGAGTAGGGCTGGGGGCAAGGGGGCAGGGCAGGAGCAGCAAGATAGCCATGGAGGTCAGGCAGGATGGGCACTAGAAGCAAGACACACCATGAAGAGCAACAGTGAGACTGTGATGGCATACACACAGACCATGGAGGGAAGGTGGGAGGGGGTCAGGGGCAGCTAACTGACCACACAGGGAAGGTGGGAGGGGCCATGACAGCACAGAAGACCATGCATGGCAAGTGGGAGGGTTAGTGGCAGCACAATGGCTATGATGGGCAAGAAGGAGGGTGGAGGGGCATGCACAAAGGACGATGGAGGATAGAAGGAAGGGTCAGGACCTGTGCACAGACAAGAAAGTTCAGGGGAAGGGACCTCACAACAGACCACACGGGGCAGGCAGGAGGAGCAGTTGCAGCACAACAGACCAGGGAGGGCAGAAGGGTGTGGCAGTACAATGGACCATGTAGGACAGGAGGAAGAGGATAGGGGCATGGCATGTGGACAGGCAGGGTGGAGGTGGCAGGGACAGGTTACAGTCATCTGACAATGCTAGGCAGGTGGGAGGGGAGTGGCAGCTCAACAGAACACTCAGAGTAGATAGGAGTGGCAGGTCCATGGGACATGGTGGGCAAAAAGGATGGAGCAGGGGCATGCACAAAGACATCGGAGGGCAGGGGGAAGGAGAATAGGGGCAGCAAGCTAAGCACAGAGTTTAAGCAGGAGGTCAATGATGGGGCATAGAATTGGGCAATGGAGGGCAGGAGGAGTGGACTGGTACATCATACTAAATTGAGGGCAGTGGCAGCACATCAGACCATGCATGGCAGGAGGGAGGAGGCTAGTCCATGGATTCACACAACAGAGGATAGGGAGGAAGGGGATGGGGCAGCAAGCTAACTGTTCAGAGAAGGCGGGTATTAGGAACTTTATTGTTTTTAAAACATTGTGTCTGTGCGAACTACTTAAAATATGAACAAGTATGCAGCATAATCTCACTTTTATTCAGGAAGAAGAGGACGTTTGTGACTGTGACTCCGGGCTCACTTGGCAGAAACACCCCCTGACCCTCCACCCCCTATCGCAAAATGTAATGCCCGTGAAAAGGGTAGGTGAACACAGTGTTATATAGAACATAGTCCTGAGAGCACGATTGAAAATGAAAACTAGATATAGTGTATGGTATAAACTATGCACCAAAAAGTGTGATATAAGATGAACCGGGCGTGAAAAATAATATGAAATACATTGTGCGCAATGACAGATTCATTGGAGAGCGCGAGATAGCACAGGCACTAGCGCGTGCTATGCGATATGCGCCTTGGAGTGTAATATGCACAGGGCAGTGTTGTGTAACCTAACTAGTCTCTAAAGTTGTAATATAAAATATGTGCTGGGGAGTGTAACGTTGCATATGCACTGTGACAAAGATATGGATCCCAGATTGTAATATGTATGGCATAGCACTGTGCGTTATAACATAGGCATCGAGAAAGGCACGTTAGATGGGGCAATATAACCCGTGCGAAGACAAGTGTGGCATGACATATTCACGGGGTGGTGTTACAGTGCACATGGGCTAGAGAGTGTCATAGCATATGCACTAGCTAGTGGAATACAACACAGAGGTGTGTGGCACTCGGCAGGCAATGGTGGGTGTAACACAGCATTGGGCTCTGTCAGGAGCACGCTGTGACTCTCAAGTGATGTTCGTCCCCTTTCCAGAGAGTAAAATAAAAAGTATTACACATCCGGCAGTGGATGTGTGTTTTATTAACCGTGAGGGGGGTTTCTTGCATAGTTTTGGTCGAATTTTTGTCGAATCCCCTTTGAATGGCTTGGTGTGCATGTGTAATAAATGTGCCCGTCAATAGCTACCCATGTTTGTATAAATAAACGACAAGGGTGTCTACCAGGATTAGGCACGGTAGGGCATCAGACATGTCAGAGCTTCACTAGTGGTGTAAATACATTCCACGTGGATTCATTGCATGCATAGTCGCCTTTTAATGAATATCACGCAAATCGTCATGGTGATAGGTACGTACGGTTTGTCCAGCATGTCCTAGGTGTGTCTATAAATATATATTTTTTAAAAATAATAAAAAACAGTGGCCGGCCCTGGGGATTGGGGTCAAAAAAATATAATTAGGAGACTGGCCCTGGGGGATGGGGTCATCAGGGCCAATAAATTAGAATAAGAAGGGGAACCAAACAGCCCCCCTTCTTAAAAAACTAAAATAAATAAAAGACTGGCATCATGCCGGAGGCCATGCCCCCTCCGTGCAGCACTCTGCAAACGCGCCCCCAACAGGCATCTCCAGTATGCGCCAGGGAGCTGCGCTGCAGCCAGGTGTTCTGAGGCCAAGCCCCTTTTTACACCTCTCTGCAACGCAGCTCTGTGGCGCTTACTGGAGGTACCTAGTGGTCTAGTTTGACCCTAGGGACCCTTAGGATTCAGGGGGACTTAATCTCTCAACTTAGAACAGCCACAGGGCGCGTTTACACAGTGGTGAAGGGAGGGGACGGGGCCTGAGGTGACGTGTGCAAACACGCACTATGGCACGTTTTAAATTGGGGATATAATTTCCCTTCAATACTGAGGGCCCCTGGGGGCTAACTAGCCCACCAAGTGCTTCCAGTAAGCGCCACTGAGCTGCATTGCAGAGAGGTGGTCCAGGCCGTGCCACTTTTTACACCTCTCTGCAACGCAGCTCTGTGGCACTTACTGGAGGTACCTAGCGGGCTAGTTGGACCCTAGGGACCCTCAGGATTCAAATGAACTTAATCTCCCAACTAAAAATGGACACAGGGCGTGTTTACACAGTGGTGAAGGGAGGGGACGGGGCCTGAGTTAACGTGTGCAAAAACGCCCTGTGGCCTGTTTTAAGAGGTAGTTTTAATCCCCATGCCCTATTATACACTAGGGGCTTACAGAGGAGGTCATGCTAATCACAGGGGGACCCCAACGCATAATGTTCCCTAGTGTATGTAGGTGTTTTCACTGTATTCTAAGTGTCTTTTAACATAGCACTGGCTCTAGGACTGGTTAGTCAGACTCAGTTACCACCAGTATCCGTCTGAAAAAGTTGAGGGTACAGGATGATTTTGCAACAAGGCTTCTTTCTGCTCTTCTTTTTGTTCTTTCTGCACGTTATCCTTCTTCCTGCACTTATCTTCGTATTTGAGGACTTCTGTTGCTTCTTTCTGCACTTCTTTTGTTTCTTTCTGTGCATTTTTTCTTCTTTCTTCACATGTCCTATCTCTGTAGGCATAGTTAGAAATTAGCATTTAAAAAACCTTTGAAATTCACAGAAAAAACCATAGGTTTCAGGCACGTTATAGTTAGGAATTAGCATTTAAAAAACCTCAGAAATTCACTGAAAAAACCATAGGTTTCAGGGGTGTTATAGTTAGCTGGACTTTTCACTTGTACAAAACCATTGAAATTCCCCCGTTATAGTTAGTTCAGCTAACTATAACTCGCGCGCCCGCAATGCACTGCTGATGATGTCACATATTACATCACTCATGACATGGTCAGTGACATCACTCATGACATCACTGATGACATCTCAAATGACATCACTGATGACATCACTGATGACATCATCCAGTGAATGTGTGTTTTTCTGAAAATTAAATATGTTTTATATATGTATATCTCAAGGTCGATGGAAGAATAAATGGGTATATAAGTGTCTAAATGGATGATTTGTTTTTGAAAAATTGATTGTGTAACTGACTGATTAAGTGTATCATAGTGAATACATGGCTTAGTGAGTAATGTTTAAATATGTAAATATCTGTATCAGTCTCTCACTTTGCGTATAAGTGGCTGTATGGGTTGGTGAGTAGCTACATGGGTGTCTATATAGGTTATTAGTTGGTTTTTTGAGTATCAGTCTGAGTGTCTGCATGGTTCGGTGGGGGGTATTACATAGTGCATAGGTGTATGAATGAGTGACTCACTGTTTGTATGTGTTGAAGACAGCATGTGTTCAGGACTTTATGGGTGGATGAGTGTGTGTATGGGTGTGTTAGTGAGTGAATGACTGTCTCAATAGTGTCTTTATGAGTAACTACATATGTTTTAAACTAGTATATGTGACTATTGGTGTATATAAGTGAGTATATGTGAGAGTGAGAGATTGAAAGAGTTCCTGTATGAATAAGTATGTGTTTCTATAAGTGATTGTTTAAAAGACTAAGTATGTGTAAGTTTCCGTAGAAGTAAGTGTGGTGGTGTGTGTATAACTGTATATGCAAGTAAATTTATGTTTGATTCTTTATTAGCATGAGTGACTATGTGTGTGAGTAACTCTATGGATGAGTGGCATTGTGTAACAGGATGTATAGGTGTATGAGTACATATGATGAGTGAGTACATGTATGAGTGACTGTATAGGACTGTTGGTGAATGAGTGGATGTGTATGTGGATCTTAGAATTCCTGAAGAGGTTGTTGTAACTGGTATTGGTATGTCCATTGTTTTGAAAATTTTATTCTCTATTTTTGAATGTGTGTATCAAAGGTTATATTAGGGTGAGAGGAGGTCTGCCACTCTATCACAAGGATGATGTCATCAGTGATGTCATCAGTGATGTCATTTGAGATGTCATCAGTGATGTCATGAGTGATGTCACTGACCATGTCATGAGTGATGTAATATGTGACGTCATCAGCAGTGCATTGCGGGCGCGCGAGTTATAGTTAGCTGAACTAACTATAACGGGGGAATTTCAATAGTTTTGTACAAGTGAAAAGTCCAGCTAACTATAACACCCCTGAAACCTATGGTTTTTTCAGTGAATATATATATATATATATATATATATATATATATATATATATATATATATAATAAATATACATACATATATACATATATATATATATTTAAAAAATTGTGAATAATTTTTAGTAAGGAAAACTATATTCATTCTTTTTTTTGTTTAAATATTATACAGAAGTCACGCACCCTTCGCGCACCCTACATGATGGCTGCGTGCATTCCGATAGCCATTTTAAAAAGTCGATCTGGGGTCGCGACTTCGGCGTGATTTGTAAAGTATGAAATATCTTTAGATTAATTATAAATAAAAGTTTTCCTTTAAGTTTTTGTCTAAATTTATTAATACCAGTATTTTAAAGTATTATTTTCACTATAATTTCTACTAAAATGATTCGATTATTATTGGATTCGGAGGTTAGGAGGGATGGCCATTTTGCTCGATCTGTTTTGCAAGATTTTTTGGTCTAGTCAGGTGGACACCCTCCTCCGGGTGAGGTACGACTTGAGGATTCTATTCAAAAGGTGAGGAATCAACAGGCAGAAGTATTCATCAGAAGAGCAAGTTACTTACCTTCGGTAACGCTTTTTCTGGTGGATACAGTATCTGCCTGTGGATTCCTCACTGTCCCACTCGCCTCCCCGTTGTCCACCTATTTCTACCAAAAAGATGCTTTTACTGTTTGGCATGAATGTTTTTAATATGTCTTAATCATTCTTATGTTTTAATAGTGAGAAATGCTTGATCTGTTGCTATTTCTTTATGCCTTTATTGGTTATGCATTTGTATATATATATATATATTTAGTATACATGTGAAAATGTGTCGGTCCACCTTTACCTCGGTGGCACGGAAAAAAAGGGTGGAACTGGCGTCAGCACGCCGACGAGGTCCTCTTATGGCTCCTATGACATCATACGGGGTCGCGAGCGGAGCCGTGCTATTATGACATCGTCGTTGACGTGGGAGAGCTAGGAAAGAATTTCCACGGAATGCTGGCGCAGGGGATATTCACCTAAGTGTTCAGGCTAGGCCTTTGGGAGCAACTGTTTATGTTACCACTCCAGAAACCGAAACCAGTGATCCGAGGGCAGAGGCCCTGCAGATGGCACACGAGGTGGGGAGCCAAGTTGTGTGCACCGGCGGGGCAGCGAAGTGACAAGCACCACTACCCACAGAAAAGGTAACAAGGGCACTGAATAACACAGGATCTTCTCTTTGTATCTGGCAGGAACAACAAGGTTAAAATGCCCTAGTTTGAAAATGTACAATTAGTGCTACAACAGTTTTCAAGAGGACCTGCGATGGATGCCGCTTCTGCCTTCTGTACACTGGAAGCGGCACATGGGTCACGCGGTACGGTCATACTGCAGAGGGACGTACACTCGTTGACCTCTCATGGCACTGCTCCACACTTCGGGGACAACGCTTTCCATTAGCTGTGTTTTCTGATGACGTGTCGCGCCGGCCCCGTCCAACAACAGAACCCCTTTAGATCCAAACAGACTCTTCCACTCTCTCACCGGATGTGAAACCAGGCCACGCGGACACTTTCACAATACAACAGCCGGGGATGCACTTTTTGGTAAAAAAACACATTCCTTCCTCCTAATTTATCAAAAAAACGACTCACTGAAGAACAGGGGCCAGCTTCGATCGGTAAACAGCCGTTACAACAAATTTTTTACTTCGCAATACCATTACAATGCATGTAATACCACGCATGCGTTGTACATCGCAAAATCATTACTACGCATTCTTTTACAACGCATGGTCAATTACCATGCATGCCTTTACAATGAATTTAGTTGTAAAGGTATGTATGGTAAATGAGCATGAGTTTAAAAAAAAATTAGACGATCCACGTTGTTGTAAGGAAACAGAAGCTGTTCTGTTTCCACACAACGACGTGCACCACCCCTTAGAGATGACATGAAGCAGGAACCATGAGGAGAGAGGAACCAAAAGGAGTGAGAGGTAAGGGGGATTGGGCATGTGGTGGTGGTTACGTTTCTAGGGTTTAGGGTAGTCCAGTGGTGTTTGTGTAGTGTAGGGGGTTGTGCTGGGGGTAGTGTTTTAGGTTTTAGGGTAGTGCAGTGGTGTTTGTGTAGTGTAGGGGATCGTGTTGGTGGTAGTGTTTTAGGGTTTAGGGTAGTGCAGTGATGTTTGTGTAGTGTAGGGTGTCGTGCTGGGGATAGATTTAGGGTTTAGGGTTGTGCAGTGGTGTTTGGGTAGTGTAGGGGGTTGAGCTGGGGGTAGTGTTTTAGGGTTTAGGGCAGTGCAGTGGTGTTTGTGTAGTGTATGGGGTCTTGCTGGGGGGTGGTGTTTCATGGTTTAGGGCAGTGCAGTGGCGTTCAGGCAGTGGAGGGGGTCTTGTGGGGGTGGTGTTTCAGGGTTTAGGGCAGTGCAGTGGTGTTTGGGCAGTGTAGGGGGTCGTGTGGGGGGTGGTGTTTCAGGGTTTAGGGCAGTGCAGTGGTGTTCGGGCAGTGTAGGGGGTTGTGCTGGGGGGTGGTGTTTCAGGGTTTAGGGCAGTGCAGTGATGTTCGGGCAGTGTAGGGGGTTGTGCGGTGGGTGGTGTTTCAGGGTTTAGGGCAGTGCAGTGGTGTTCGGGCAGTGTAGGGGGTCATGCTGGGGGTGGTGTATTAGGGTTTAGGGCAGCGCAGTGGTGTTCGGGCAGTGTAGGGTGTCATGCAGGGGGTGGTGTTTCAGGGTTTAGGGCAGTGCAGTGATGTTCGGGCACTGTAGGGGGTCGTGTTGGGTGTGGTGTTTCAGGGTTTAGGGCAGTGCAGTGGTGTTCGTGCAGTATAGGGGGTCGTACTGGCGCTGCTGTTTCAGGGTTTAGGGCAGTGCAGTGGTGTTCGGGCAGTGTAGGGGGTCGTGCTGGGGATGGTGTTTCAGGGTTTAGGGCAGAGCAGTGGTATTCTGGCAGTGTAGGGGGTCATGCTGGGGCTGGTGTTTTAGGATTTAGGGCAGAGCAATGGTGTAAGGGCAGTGTAGGGGGATGTGTGTGGGGTGGTGTTTCAGGGTTTAGGGCAGTGCAGTGGTGTTCGGGCAGTGTAGGGGGTCGTGCAGGGGGTGGTGTTTCAGGGATTATGGCAGTGCAGTGGTGTTCGGGCAGTGTAGGGGTCATGCAGGGGGTGGTGTTTCAGGGTTTAGGGCAGTGCAGTAGTGTTCGGGCAGTGTTGGGGGTCTTGCTGGGGGTGGTGTTTCAGGGTTTAGGGCAGTGGTGTTCGGGCAGTGTAGGGGGTCTTGCTGGGGGTGGTGTTCCAGGGTTAAGGGCAGTGCAGTTGTGTTCGGGCAGTGTAGGGGGTCTTGCTGGGGGTGGTGTTTCAGGGTTTAGGGCAGTGCAGTGGTGTTCGGGGAGTGTAGGGGGTTCGTGCTGGGACTGGAGTTTCAGGGTTTAGGGCAGTGCAGTGGTGTTCAGGCAGTGTAGGTGGTCATGCTGGGGCTGTTGTTTCAGGGTTTAGGGCAGTGCAGTGGTGTTCGGGCAGCGTAGGGTGTCGTGCTTGGGCTGGTGTTTCAGGGTTTAGGGCAGGGCAGTGGTGTTTGGGCAGTGTAGAGAGTCGTGCTGGTGCTGGTGTTTCAGGGTTTAGGGCAGAGCAGTGGTGTTCGGGCAGTGTAGGGGGTCATGCTGGGGGTGGTGTTTTGGGGTTTAGGGCAGAGCAGTGGTGTTTGGGCAGTGTATGGGGATGTGCTGGGGGTGGTGTTTCAGGGTTTAGGGCAGAGCAGTGGTGTTCGGGCAGTGTAGGGGGCCAAGCAGGGGGTGGTGCCTCAGTTTTGAGGGCAGTGCATTGGTGTTCGGGCAGTGTAGGGGGTCTTGGTGGGGGTGTTGTTTCAGGGTTTAGGGCAGTGCAGTGGTGTTCGGGCAGTGTAGGGTGTCTTGCTTGGGGTGGTGTTTCAGGGTTTAGGGCAGTGGTGTTCGAGCAGTGTAGGGGGTCTTGCTGGGGGTGGTGTTTCAGGGTTTAGGGAAGTGCAGTGGTATTTGGGCAGTGTAGGGAGTCTTGCTGGGGGGGTGTTTCAGGGTTTAGGGCAGTGCAGGTGTGTTTGGGCAGTGTGGGGAGTTCTGCTGAGGGTGGTGTTTCAGGGTTTAGGGCAGTGCAGTGGTGTTCGGGCAGTGTGTGTGTCGTGCAGGGGCTGGTGTTTCAGGGTTTAGGACAGTGCAGTGGTGTTTGGGCAGTGTAGGGGGTCATGCTGGGGGTAGTGTTTTAGAGTTTAGGGCAGTGCAGTGGTGTTCGGGCAGTGTAGGGGGTCGTGCAGGGGGTGGTGTTTCAGAGTTTAGGGCAGTGCAGTGGTGTTCAGGCAGTGTAGGAGGTTGAGCAGGGGGTGGTGTTTCAGGGTTTAGGGCAGAGCAGTGGTGTTCGGGCAGAGTAGGGGGTCGTGCTGGGGGTGGTGTTTAAGGGTTTAGGGCAGAGCAGTGGTGTTCGGGCAGAGTAGGGGGTCGTGCAGGGGGTTGTGTTTCAGGGTTTAGGGCACTGCAGTGGTGTTCGGGCAGAGTAGGGGGTCATGCTGGGGCTGGTGTTTTAGGATTTAGGGCAGAGCAATGGTGTAAGGGCAGTGTAGGGGGATGTGTGTGGGGTGGTGTTTCAGGGTTTAGGGCAGTGCAGTGGTGTTCGGGCAGTGTAGGGGGTGGTGCAGGGGGTGGTGTTTCAGGGTTTATGGCAGTGCAGTGGTGTTCGGGCAGTGTAGGGGTCATGCAGGGGGTGGTGTTTCAGGGTTTAGGGCAGTGCAGTAGTGTTCGGGCAGTGTTGGGGGTCTTGCTGGGGGTGGTGTTTCAGGGTTTAGGGCAGTGGTGTTCGGGCAGTGTAGGGGGTCTTGCTGGGGGTGGTGTTCCAGGGTTAAGGGCAGTGCAGTTGTGTTCGGGCAGTGTAGGGGGTCGTGTTGGGTGTGGTGTTTCAGGGTTTAGGGCAGTGCAGTGGTGTTCGTGCAGTATAGGGGGTCGTACTGGCGCTGCTGTTTCAGGGTTTAGGGCAGTGCAGTGGTGTTCGGGCAGTGTAGGGGGTCGTGCTGGGGATGGTGTTTCAGGGTTTAGGGCAGAGCAGTGGTATTCTGGCAGTGTAGGGGGTCATGCTGGGGCTGGTGTTTTAGGATTTAGGGCAGAGCAATGGTGTAAGGGCAGTGTAGGGGGATGTGTGTGGGGTGGTGTTTCAGGGTTTAGGGCAGTGCAGTGGTGTTCGGGCAGTGTAGGGGGTCGTGCAGGGGGTGGTGTTTCAGGGTTTATGGCAGTGCAGTGGTGTTCGGGCAGTGTAGGGGTCATGCAGGGGGTGGTGTTTCAGGGTTTAGGGCAGTGCAGTAGTGTTCGGGCAGTGTTGGGGGTCTTGCTGGGGGTGGTGTTTCAGGGTTTAGGGCAGTGGTGTTCGGGCAGTGTAGGGGGTCTTGCTGGGGGTGGTGTTCCAGGGTTAAGGGCAGTGCAGTTGTGTTCGGGCAGTGTAGGGGGTCTTGCTGGGGGTGGTGTTTCAGGGTTTAGGGCAGTGCAGTGGTGTTCGGGGAGTGTAGGGGGTTCGTGCTGGGACTGGAGTTTCAGGGTTTAGGGCAGTGCAGTGGTGTTCAGGCAGTGTAGGTGGTCATGCTGGGGCTGTTGTTTCAGGGTTTAGGGCAGTGCAGTGGTGTTCGGGCAGCGTAGGGTGTCGTGCTTGGGCTGGTGTTTCAGGGTTTAGGGCAGGGCAGTGGTGTTTGGGCAGTGTAGAGAGTCGTGCTGGTGCTGGTGTTTCAGGGTTTAGGGCAGAGCAGTGGTGTTCGGGCAGTGTAGGGGGTCATGCTGGGGGTGGTGTTTTGGGGTTTAGGGCAGAGCAGTGGTGTTTGGGCAGTGTATGGGGATGTGCTGGGGGTGGTGTTTCAGGGTTTAGGGCAGAGCAGTGGTGTTCGGGCAGTGTAGGGGGCCAAGCAGGGGGTGGTGCCTCAGTTTTGAGGGCAGTGCATTGGTGTTCGGGCAGTGTAGGGGGTCTTGGTGGGGGTGTTGTTTCAGGGTTTAGGGCAGTGCAGTGGTGTTCGGGCAGTGTAGGGTGTCTTGCTTGGGGTGGTGTTTCAGGGTTTAGGGCAGTGGTGTTCGAGCAGTGTAGGGGGTCTTGCTGGGGGTGGTGTTTCAGGGTTTAGGGAAGTGCAGTGGTATTTGGGCAGTGTAGGGAGTCTTGCTGGGGGGGTGTTTCAGGGTTTAGGGCAGTGCAGGTGTGTTTGGGCAGTGTGGGGAGTTCTGCTGAGGGTGGTGTTTCAGGGTTTAGGGCAGTGCAGTGGTGTTCGGGCAGTGTGTGTGTCGTGCAGGGGCTGGTGTTTCAGGGTTTAGGACAGTGCAGTGGTGTTTGGGCAGTGTAGGGGGTCATGCTGGGGGTAGTGTTTTAGAGTTTAGGGCAGTGCAGTGGTGTTCGGGCAGTGTAGGGGGTCGTGCAGGGGGTGGTGTTTCAGAGTTTAGGGCAGTGCAGTGGTGTTCAGGCAGTGTAGGAGGTTGAGCAGGGGGTGGTGTTTCAGGGTTTAGGGCAGAGCAGTGGTGTTCGGGCAGTGTAGGGGGTCGTGCTGGGGGTAGTGTTTCGGGTTTTAGGGCAGTGCAGTGCTGTTCGGGCAGTGTAGGGGGTCATGCTGGGGGTATTGTTTCAGGGTTTAAGGCAGTGCAGTGGTGTTCGGGAGGTGTAGGGGGTTGTGCTGGGGTGATATTTCAGGTTTTAGGGCAGTGAAGTGGTGTTTGGGCAGTGTAGGGGGTCGTGCTCGGGTGGTGTTTCAGGTTTTAGGGCAGTGCAGTGGTGTTCAGGCAGTGTAGGGCGTCGTGCTGGGGCTGGTGTTTCAAAGTTTAGGGCAGTGCAGTGGTGTTCGCGCAGTGTAGGGGGTCGTGCTTGGGCTGGTGTTTCAGGGTTTAGGGCAGTGCAGTGGTATTCAGGCAGTGTAGGGGGTCGTGCTGGGGCTAGTGTTTCAGGGTTTAGGGCAGTGCAGTGGTGGTCGGGCTGTATTGCGGGTCATGCTGGGGCTAGTGTTTCTGGGTTTTGGGCAGTGCAGTGGTGTTCAGGCAGTGTAGGAGGACATGCTGGGGGTGGTATTTTAGGGTTTAGGGCAGAGCAGTGGTGTTCGGGCACAGTAGGGTGTCGCGCTGGGAGTGGTGTTTAAGGGTTTAGGGCAGAGCAGTGGTTTCAGGCAGTAAAGGGGGTTGTGTTAGGGGTGGTGTTTCAGGGTTTAGGGCAGTGCAGTGGTGTTCGGGCAGTTTAGGGGGTCGTGCAGGGGGTGGTGGTTAAGGGTTTAGGGCAGTGCAGTAGTGTTCGGGCAGAGTAGGGGATCGTGCTGGGGTTGGTGTTTCAGGGTTTAGGGCAGTGGTGTTCAGGCAGTGTAGGGGGTCATGCTGGGGCTGGTGTTTCAGGGTTTAGGGCAGGGCAGTGTTGTTCGGGCAGTGTAGGGGGTCGTGCTCGGGTGATGTTTCAGGTTTTAGGGCAGTGCAGTGGTGTTCGGGCAGTGTAGGGGGTCGTGCTGGGGGTAGTGTTTCGGGTTTTAGGGCAGTGCAGTGCTGTTCGGGCAGTGTAGGGCGTCGTGCTCGGGGTGTTGTTTCAGGGTTTAGGGCAGCGCAGTGGTATTCAGGCAATGTAGGGGTCGTCCTGGGGCTGGAGTTTCAGGGTTTTGGGCAGAGCAGTGGTGTTCGGGCAGTGTAGGGGGTCATGCTGGGGGTGGTGTTTCAGGGTTTAGGGCAGTGCCGTGGTGTTCGGGCAGTGTAAGGTGTCTTGCTGGGGGTGGTGTTTCAGGGTTTAGGGCAGTGGTGTTCGGGCAGAAGGGGGTCGTGCTGGGGCTGGTGTTTCAGGGTTTAGGGCAGTGCAGTGGTGTTCGGGCAGTGTAGGGTGTCATGTTGGGGCAGGTGTTTCAGGGTTTAGGGCAGTGCAGTGGCATTCAGGCAGTGTATGGGTTGTCCTGGGGCTGGTGTTTCAGGGTTTTGGGCAGAGCAGTGGTGTTCGGGCAGGGTAGGGGGTTGTGCTAGGCGTAGTTTTTCAGGGTTTAGAGCAGTGCAGTGGTGTTCGGGCAGTGTAGGGGGTTGTGTCTCAGGGTTTAGGGCAGTGCTGTGGTGTTTGGGCAGAGTAGGGGGTCGTGCTGGGGGTGGTGTTTCAGGGTTTAGGGCAGTGGTGTTCAGGCAGGGTAGGGAGTCGTGCTGGGGCAGGTGTTTCAAGGTTTAGGACAGTGCAGTGTTGTTCGGGCAGTGTAGGGGGTCGTGCTGGGACTGGTGTCTCAGGGTTTAGGGCAGTGCAGTGGTGTTCGGGCAGAGTAGGGGGTCATGCTGGGGCTGGTGTTTCAGGGTTTAGGGCAGTGCAGTGGTGTTTGGGTAGTGTAGGGTGCCATGCTGAGGCAGGTGTTTCAGGGTTTAGGGCAGCGCAGTGGTATTCAGGCAGGGTAGGGGTCGTCCTGGGGCTGGTGTTTCAGGGTTTTGGGCAGAGCAGTGGTGTTCGGGCAGTGTAGGGGGTCATGCTGGGGGTGGTGTTTCAGGGTTTAGGGCAGTGCCGTGGTGTTCGGGCAGTGTAAGGTGTCTTGCTGGGGGTGGTGTGTCAGGGTTTAGGGCAGTGGTGTTCAGGCAGTGTAGGGGGTCTTGCTGGAGGTGATGTTTCAGGGGTTCGGTCAGTGCAGTAGTGTTCGGGCAGTGTAGGGGTCTCTCTGGGGGTAGTGTTTCAGGCAGGGTTTAGGGCAGTGCAGCGGTGTTTGGGCAGTGTAGGGGGTTGTGCTGGGGGTGGTGTTTCAGGGTTTAGGGCAGTGAAGTGGTGTTCGGGCAGTGTAGGGGGTCGTGCTCGGGTGGTGTTTCAGGTTTTAGGGCAGTGCAGTGGTGTTCGGGCAGTGTAGGGGGTCGTGCTGGGGGTAGTGTTTCAGGTTTTAGGGCAGTGCAGTGCTGTTCGGGCAGTGTAGGGGGTTGTGCTTGGGGTGGTGTTTCAGGGTTTAGGGCAGTGAAGTGGTGTTTGGGCAGTGTAGGGGGTCGTGCTCGGGTGGTGTTTCAGGTTTTAGGGCAGTGCAGTGGTGTTCGGGCAGTGTAGGGGGTCATGCTGGGGGTAGTGTTTCAGGTTTTAGGGCAGTGCAGTGCTGTTCGGGCAGTGTAGGGGGTCATGCTGGGGGTATTGTTTCAGGGTTTAAGGCAGTGCAGCGGTGTTCGGGAGGTGTAGGGGGTTGTGCTGGGGTGATATTTCAGGTTTTAGGGCAGTGAAGTGGTGTTTGGGCAGTGTAGGGGGTCGTGCTCGGGTGGTATTTCAGGTTTTAGGGCAGTGCAGTGGTGTTCGGGCAGTGTAGGGCGTCGTGCTGGGGCTGGTGTTTCAAAGTTTAGGGCAGTGCAGTGGTGTTCGCGCAGTGTATGGGGTCGTGCTTGGGCTGGTGTTTCAGGTTTTAGGGCAGTGCAGTGGTATTCGGGCAGTGTAGGGGGTCATGCTGGGGCTAGTGTTTCAGGGTTTAGGGCAGTGCAGTGGTGGTCGGGCAGTATTGCGGGTCATGCTGGGGCTAGTGTTTCTGGGTTTTGGGCAGTGCAGTGGTGTTCGGGCAGTGTAGGAGGACATGCTGGGGGTGGTATTTTAGGGTTTAGGGCAGAGCAGTGGTGTTCGGGCAGAGTAGGGTGTCACGCTGGGGGTGATGTTTAAGGGTTTAGAGCTGAGCAGTTGTTTCAGCCAGTGAAGGGGGTTGTGTTAGGGGTGGTGTTTCAGGGTTTAGGGCAGTGCAGTGGTGTTTGGGCAGTGTAGGGGGTCGTGCAGGGGGTGGTGGTTAAGGGTTTAGGGCAGTGCAGTAGTGTTCGGGCAGAGTAGGGGATCGTGCTGGGGTTGGTGTTTCAGGGTTTAGGGCAGTGGTGTTCAGGCAGTGTAGGGGGTCATGCTGGGGCTGGTGTTTAAGGGTTTAGGGCAGTGGTGTTCAGGCAGCGTAGGGAGTCGTGCTGGGGCTGGTGTTTCAAGGTTTAGGACAGTGCAGTGTTGTTCGGGCAGTGTAGGGAGTCGTGCTCGGGTGATGTTTCAGGTTTCAGGGCAGTGCAGTGGTGTTCGGGCAGTGTAGGGGGTCGTGCTGGGGGTAGTGTTTCGCGTTTTAGGGCAGTGCAGTGCTGTTCGGGCAGTGTAGGGCGTCGTACTCGGGGTGTTGTTTCAGGGTTTTAGGCAGTGCAGTGGTGTTCGGGAGGTGTAGGGGGTTGTGCTGGGGTGGTGTTTCAGGTTTTAGGGCAGTGCAGTGGTGTTCGGGCAGTGTAGGGGGTCGTGCTTGGGCTGGTGTTTCAGGGTTTAGGGCAGTGCAGTGGTATTCGGGCAGTGTAGGGGGTCGTGCTGGGGCTAGTGTTTCAGGGTTTAGGGCAGTGCAGTGGTGGGCGGGCAGTATTGGGGGTCATGCTGGGGCTAGTGTTTCAGGGTTTTGGGCAGTGCAGTGGTGTTCAGGCAGTGTAGGAGGACATGCTGGGGGTGGTATTTTAGTGTTTAGGGCAGAGCAGTGGTGTTCGGGCAGAGTAGGGGGTCGTGCTGGGGTGGTGTTTAAAGGTTTAGGGCAGTGGTTTTCAGGCAGTGTAGGGAGTCGTTCTGGGGCTGGTGTTTCAAGGTTTAGGACAGTGCAGTGTTGTTCGGGCAGTGTAGGGGGTCGTGCTGTGGCTGGTGTTTCAGGGTTTAGGGCAGTGGTGTTCGGGCAGTAGGGGGTCGTGCTGGGGCTGGTGTTTCAGGGTCTAGGGCAGTGCAGTGGTGTTCGGGCAGTGTAGGGGGTCATGTTGGGGCAGGTGTTTAAGGGTTTAGGGCAGTGCAGTGGCATTCAGGCAGTGTATGGGTTGTCCTGGGGCTGGTGTTTCAGGGTTTTGGGCAGAGCAGTGGTGTTCGTGAAGTGTAGGGGGTTGTGCTAGGGGTGGTTTTTCAGGGTTTAGAGCAGTGCAGTGGTGTTCGGGCAGTGTAAGGGGTCTTCCTGGGGGTGGTGTGTCAGGGTTTAGGGCAGTGGTGTTCAGGCAGTGTAGGGGGTCTTGCTGGAGGTGATGTTTCAGGGGTTCGGTCAGTGCAGTAGTGTTCGGGCAGTGTAGGGGGTCTCTCTGGGGGTAGTGTTTCAGGCAGGGTTTAGGGCAGTGCAGTGGTGTTTGGGCAGTGTAGGGGGTTGTGCTGGGGGTGGTGTTTCAGGGTTTAGGGCAGTGAAGTGGTGTTTGGGCAGTGTAGGGGGTCGTGCTCGGTGGTGTTTCAGGTTTTAGGGCAGTGCAGTGGTGTTCGGGCAGTGTAGGGGGTCATGCTGGGGGTAGTGTTTCAGGTATTAGGGCAGTGCAGTGCTGTTCGGGCAGTGTAGGGGGTCGTGCTGGGGGTGTTGTTTCAGGGTTTAAGGCAGTGCAGTCGTGTTCGGGAGGTGTAGGGGGTTGTGCTGGGGTGGTGTTTCAGGTTTTATGGCAGTGCAGTGGTGTTCGGGCAGTGTAGGGTGTCGTGCTGGGGCTGGTGTTTCAAAGTTTAGGGCAGTGCAGTGGTGTTCGCGCAGTGTAGGGGTCGTGCTTGGGCTGGTGTTTCAGGGTTTAGGGCAGTGCAGTGGTATGCGGGCAGTGTAGGGGTCGTGATGGGGATAGTGTTTCAGGGTTTAGGGCAGTGTAGTGGCGGTCGGGCAGTATTGGGGGTCATGCTGGGGATAGTGTTTCAGGGTTTTGGGCAGTGCAGTGGTGTTCGGGCAGTGTAGGAGGACATGCTGGGGTGGTATTTTAGGGTTTAGGGCAGAGCAGTGGTGTTCGGGCAGAGTAGGGGGTCGTGCTGGGGGTGGTGTTTAAGGGTTTAGGGCTGAGCAGTGGTTTCAGGCAGTGTAGGGGGTTGTGTTAGGGGTGGTTTTTCATGGTTTAGGGCAGTGCAGTGGTGTTCGGGCAGTGTAGGGGGTCGTGCAGGGGGTTGTGTTTCAGGGTTTAGGGCAGTGCAGTGGTGTTCGGGCAGAGTAGGGGGTCGTGCTGGGGTTGGTGTTTCAGGGTTTAGGGCAGTGGTGTTCAGGCAGTGTAGGGGGTCATGCTGGGGCTGGTGTTTCAGGGTTTAGGGCAGTGGTGTTCAGGCAGTGTAGGGAGTCGTGCTGGGGCTGGTGTTTCAAGGTTTAGGACAGTGCAGTGTTGTTCGGACACTGTAAGGGTTCGTGCTGGGGCTTGTGTTTCAGGGTTTAGGGCAGTGCAGTGGTGTTCAGGCAGTGTAGGGGGTCGTGCTGGGGCTGGTGTTTCAGGGTGTAGGGCATTGCAGTGGTGTTCGGGCAGTAGGGGGTCATGCTGGGGTTGGTGTTTCAGGGTTTAGGGCAATGCAGTCGTGTTCGAGCAGTGAAGGGGGTCATGCTGGGGCAGGTGTTTCAGGGTTAAGGCAGTGCAGTGGTGTTCGGGCAGTGTAGGGGGTCATGCTGGGGCAGGTGTTTCCAGGGTTTAGGGCAGTGCAGTGGTATTCAGGCAGTGTAGGGGGTCGTCCTGGAGCTGGTGTTTCAGGGTTTTGGGCAGAGCAGTGGTGTTCGGGCAGTGTAGGGGGTTGTGCTGGGAGTGGTGTTTCAGGGTTTAGGGCAGTGTAGTGGTATTTGGGCAGTGTAGGGAGTCTTGCTGGGGGGGTGTTTCAGGGTTTAGGGCAGTGCAGGTGTGTTTGGGCAGTGTGGGGAGTTGTGCTGAGGGTGGTGTTTCAGGGTTTAGGGCAGTGCAGTGGTGTTCGGGCAGTGTGGGGGGTCGTGCTGGGGCTAGTGTTTCAGGGTTTAGGGCAGTGCAGTGGTGTTCGGGCAGTGTGTGTGTCGTGCTGGGGCTGGTGTTTCAGGGTTTAGGACAGTGCAGTGGTGTTTGGGCAGTGTAGGGGGTCGTGCTGGGGGTAGTGTTTTAGAGTTTAGGGCAGTGCAGTGGTGTTTGGGCAGTGTAGGGGGTCGTGCAGGGGGTGGTGTTTCAGAGTTTAGGGCAGTGCAGTGGTGTTCAGGCAGTGTAGGAGGTTGAGCAGGGGGTGGTGTTTCAGGGTTTAGGGCAGAGCAGTGGTGTTCGGGCAGAGTAGGGGGTCGTGCTGGGGGTGGTGTTTAAGGGTTTAGGGCAGAGCAGTGGTGTTCGGGCAGAGTAGGGGGTCGTGCAGGGGGTTGTGTTTCAGGGTTTAGGGCACTGCAGTGGTGTTCGGGCAGAGTAGGGGGTTGTGCTGGGGGTGGTGTTTCAGGGTTTGGGGCAGTGGTGTTCAAGCAGTGTAGGGGTCGTGCTGGGGCTGGTGTTTCAGGGTTTAGGGCAGTGGTTTTCAGGCAGTGTAGGGAGTCGTGCTGGGGCTGTTGTTTCAAGGTTTAGGACAGTGCAGTGTTGTTCGGGCAGTGTAGGGGGTCGTGCTGGGGCTGGTGTTTCAGGGTTTAGGGCAGTGCAGTGGTGTTCGGGCAGAGTAGGGGGTCGTGCTGGGGCTGGTGTTTCAGGGTTTAGGGCAGTGGTAATCGGGCAGAAGGGGGTCGTGCTGGGGCTGGTGTTTCAGGGTTTAGGGCAGTGCAGTGGTGTTCGGGCAGTGTAGGGGGTCATGTTGGGGCAGGTGTTTCAGGGTTTAGGGCAGTGCAGTGGCATTCAGGCGGTGTATGGGTTGTCCTGGGGCTGGTGTTTCAGGGTTTTGGGCAGAGCAGTGGTGTTCGGGCAGTGTAGGGGGTTGTGCTAGGGGTAGTTTTTCAGGGTTTAGAGCAGTGCAGTGGTGTTCGGGCAGTGTAGGGGGTTGTGTCTCAGGGTTTAGGGCAGTGCTGTGGTGTTTGGGCAGAGTAGGGGGTCGTGCTGGGGGTGGTGTTTCAGGGTTTAGGGCAGTGGTGTTCAGGCAGGGTAGGGAGTCGTGCTGGGGCAGGTGTTTCAAGGTTTAGGACAGTGCAGTGTTGTTCGGGCAGTGTAGGGGGTCGTGCTTGGTCTGGTGGTGCAGGGTTTAGGGCAGTGCAGTGGTGTTTGGGCAGAGTAGGGGGTCGTGCTGGGGTTGGTGTTTCAGGGTTTAGGGCAGTGCAGTGGTGTTTGGGTAGTGTAGGGTGCCATGCTGAGGCAGGTGTTTCAGGGTTTAGGGCAGCGCAGTGGTATTCAGGCAGTAGAGGGGTCGTCCTGGGGCTGGTGTTTCGGGGTTTTGGGCAGAGCAGTGGTGTTTGGGCAGTGTAGGGGCTCATGCTGGGGGTGGTGTTTCAGGGTTTAGGGCAGTGCAGTGGTGTTCTGGCAGTGTAAGGTGTCTTGCTGGGGGTGGTGTGTCAGGGTTTAGGGCAGTGGTGTTCAGGCAGTGTAGGGGGTCTTGCTGGAGGTGATGATTCAGGGGTTCGGTCAGTGCAGTAGTGTTCGGGCAGTGTAGGGGGTCTCTCTGGGGGTAGTGTTTCAGGGTTTAGGGCAGTGCAGTGGTGTTTGGGCAGTGTAGGGGGTTGTGCTGGGGGTGGTGTTTCAGGGTTTAGGGCAGTGAAGTGGTGTTTGGGCAGTGTAGGGGGTCGTGCTTGGGTGGTGTTTCAGGTTTTAGGGCAGTGCAGTGGTGTTCGGGCAGTGTAGGGGGTCATGCTGGGGGTAGTGTTTCAGGTTTTAGGGCAGTGCAGTGCTGTTCGGGCAGTGTAGGGGGTCGTGCTGGGGGTGTTGTTTCAGGGTTTAAGGCAGTGCAGTGGTGTTCGGGAGGTGTAGGGGGTTGTGCTGGGGTGATATTTCAGGTTTTAGGGCAGTGAAGTGGTGTTTGGGCAGTGTAGGGGGTCGTGCTCGGGTGGTGTTTCAGGTTTTAGGGCAGTGCAGTGGTGTTCAGGCAGTGTAGGGCGTCGTGCTGGGGCTGGTGTTTCAAAGTTTAGGGCAGTGCAGTGGTGTTCGCGCAGTGTAGGGGGTCGTGCTTGGGCTTGTGTTTCAGGGTTTAGGGCAGTGCAGTGGTATTCAGGCAGTGTAGGGGGTCGTGCTGGGGCTAGTGTTTCAGGGCTTAGGGCAGTGCAGTGGTGGTCGGGCAGTATTGGGGGTCATGCTGGGGCTAGTGTTTCTGGGTTTTGGGCAGTGCAGTGGTGTTCAGGCAGTGTAGGAGGACATGCTGGGGGTGGTATTTTAGGGTTTAGGGCAGAGCAGTGGTGTTCGGGCAGAGTAGGGTGTCGCGCTGGGGGTGGTGTTTAAGGGTTTAGGGCAGTGCAGTGGTGTTCGGGCAGTGTAGGGGGTCGTGCAGGGGGTGGTGGTTAAGGGTTTAGGGCAGTGCAGTAGTGTTCGGGCAGAGTAGGGGATCGTGCTGGGGTTGGTGTTTCAGGGTTTAGGGCAGTGGTGTTCAGGCAGTGTAGGGGGTCATGCTGGGGCTGGTGTTTCAGGGTTTAGGGCAGTGCAGTGTTGTTTGGGCAGTGTAGGGGGTCGTGCTCGGGTGATGTTTCAGGTTTTAGGGCAGTGCAGTGGTGTTCGGGCAGTGTAGGGGGTCGTGCTGGGGGTAGTGTTTCGGGCTTTAGGGCAGTGCAGTGCTGTTCGGGCAGTGTAGGGCGTCGTGCTCGGGGTGTTGTTTCAGGGTTTTAGGCAGTGAAGTGGTGTTCGGGAGGTGTAGGGGGTTGTGCTGGGGTGGTGTTTCAGGTTTTAGTGCAGTGCAGTGGTGTTCGGGCAGTGAAGGGCGTCGTGCTGGGGCTGGTGTTTCAAAATTTAGGGCAGTGCAGTGGTGTTCGCACAGTGTAGGGGGTCGTGCTTGGGCTGGTGTTTCAGGGTTTAGGGCAGTGCAGTGGTATTCGGGCAGTGTAGGGGGTCGTGCTGGGGCTAGTGTTTCAGGGTTTAGGGCAGTGCAGTGGTGGGCGGGCAGTATTGGGGGTCATGCTGGGGCTAGTGTTTCAGGGTTTTGGGCAGTGCAGTGGTGTTCGGGCAGTGTAGGAGGACATGCTGGGGGTGGTATTTTAGTGTTTAGGGCAGAGCAGTGGTGTTCGGGCAGAGTAGGGGGTCGTGCTGGGGGTGGTGTTTAAAGGTTTAGGGCAGTGGTTTCCAGGCAGTGTAGAGAGTCGTGCTGGGGCTGGTGTTTCAAGGTTTAGGACAGTGCAGTGTTGTTCGGGCAGTGTAGGGGGTCGTGCTGGGGCTGGTGTTTCAGGGTTTAGGGCAGTGCAGTGGTGTTCGGGCAGAGTAGGGGGTCGTGCTGGGGCTGGTGTTTCAGGGTTTAGGGCAGTGGTGTTCGGGCAGTAGGGGGTCGTGCTGGGGCTAGTGTTTCAGGCTTTAGGGCAGTGCAGTGGTGTTCGGGCAGTGTGTGTGTCGTGCTGGGGCTGGTGTTTTAGGGTTTAGGACAGTGCAGTGGTGTTCGGGCAGTGTAGGGGGTCGTGCAGGGGGTGGTGTTTCAGAGTTTAGGGCAGTGCAGTGGTGTTCAGGCAGTGTAGGAGGTTGAGCAGGGGGTGGTGTTTCAGGGTTTAGGGCAGAACAGTGGTGTTCGGGCAGAGCAGGGGGTCGTGCAGGGGGTTGTGTTTCAGGGTTTAGGGCACTGCAGTGGTGTTCAGGCAGAGTAGGGGGTCGTGCTGGTGGTGGTGTTTCAGGGTTTGGGGCAGTGGTGTTCAAGCAGTGTAGGGGGTCATGCTGGGGCTGGTGTTTCAGGGTTTAGGGCAGTGGTTTTCAGGCAGTGTAGGGAGTCGTGCTGGGGCTGGTGTTTCAAGGTTTAGGACAGTGCAGTGTTGTTCGGGCAGTGTAGGGGGTCGTGCTGGGGCTGGTGTTTCAGGGTTTAGGGCAGTGCAGAGGTGTTCGGGCAGAGTAGGGGGTCGTGCTGGGGCTGGTGTTTCAGGGTTTAGGGCAGTGGTGTTCGGGCAGAAGAGGGTCGTGCTGGGGCTGGTGTTTCAGGGTTTAGGGCAGTGCAGTGGTGTTCGGGCAGTGTAGGGGGTCATGTTGGGGCAGGTGTTTCAGGGTTTAGGGCAGTGCAGTGGCATTCAGGCAGTGTATGGGTTGTCCTGGGGCTGGTGTTTCAGGGTTTTGGGCAGAGCAGTGGTGTCGGGCAGGGTAGGGGGTTGTGCTAGGATAAGTTTTTCAGGGTTTAGAGCAGTGCAGTGGTGTTCGGGCAGTGTAGGGGGTTGTGTCTCAGGGTTTAGGGCAGTGCTGTGGTGTTTGGGCAGAGTAGGGGGTCGTGCTGGGGGTGGTGTTTCAGGGTTTAGGGCAGTGGTGTTCAGGCAGGGTAGGGAGTCGTGCTGGGGCAGGTGTTTCAAGGTTTAGGACAGTGCAGTGTTGTTTGGGCAGTGTAGGGGGTCGTGCTGGGACTGGTGTCTCAGGGTTTAGGGCAGTGCAGTGGTGTTCGGGCAGAGTAGGGGGGTCATGCTGGGGCTGGTGTTTCAGGGTTTAGGGCAGTGCAGTGGTGTTTGGGTAGTGTAGGGTGCCATGCTGAGGCAGGTGTTTCAGGGTTTAGGGCAGCGCAGTGGTATTCAGGCAATGTAGGGGTCGTCCTGGGGCTGGAGTTTCAGGGTTTTGGGCAGAGCAGTGGTGTTCGGGCAGTGTAGGGGGTCATGCTGGGGGTGGTGTTTCAGGGTTTAGGGCAGTGCCGTGGTGTTCGGGCAGTATAAGGTGTCTTGCTGGGGGTGGTGTGTCAGGGTTTAGGGCAGTGGTGTTCAGGCAGTGTAGGGGGTCTTGCTGGAGGTGATGTTTCAGGGGTTCGGTCAGTGCAGTAGTGTTCGGGCAGTGTAGAGGGTCTCTCTGGGGGTAGTGTTTCAGGGTTTAGGGCAGTGCAGTGGTGTTTGGGCAGTGTAGGGGGTTGTGCTGGGGGTGGTGTTTCAGGGTTTAGGGCAGTGAAGTGGTGTTCGGGCAGTGTAGGGGGTCGTGCTCGGGTGGTGTTTCAGGTTTTAGGGCAGTGCAGTGGTGTTCGGGCAGTGTAGGGGGTCGTGCTGAGGGTAGTGTTTCAGGTTTTAGGGCAGTGCAGTGCTGTTCGGGCAGTGTAGGGGGTTGTGCTCGGGGTGGTGTTTCAGGGTTTAGGGCAGTGCAGTGGTGTTCGGGCAGTGTAGGGGGTCATGCTGGGGGTAGTGTTTCAGGTTTTAGGGCAGTGCAGTGCTGTTCGGGCAGTGTAGGGGGTCGTGCTGGGGGTATTGTTTCAGGGTTTAAGGCAGTGCAGTGGTGTTCGGGAGGTGTAGGGGGTTGTGCTGGGGTGATATTTCAGGTTTTAGGGCAGTGAAGTGGTGTTTGGGCAGTGTAGGGGGTCGTGCTCGGGTGGTATTTCAGGTTTTAGGGCAGTGCAGTGGTGTTCGGGCAGTGTAGGGCGTCGTGCTGGGGCTGGTGTTTCAAAGTTTAGGGCAGTGCAGTGGTGTTCGCGCAGTGTATGGGGTCGTGCTTGGGCTGGTGTTTCAGGGTTTAGGGCAGTGCAGTGGTATTCGGGCAGTGTAGGGGGTCGTGCTGGGGCTAGTGTTTCAGGGTTTAGGGCAGTGCAGTGGTGGTTGGGCAGTATTGCGGGTCATGCTGGGGCTAGTGTTTCTGGGTTTTGGGCAGTGCAGTGGTGTTCGGGCAGTGTAGGAGGACATGCTGGGGGTGGTATTTTAGGGTTTAGGGCAGAGCAGTGGTGTTCGGGCAGAGTAGGGTGTCGCGCTGAGGGTGGTGTTTAAGGGTTTAGGGCTGAGCAGTGGTTTCAGCCAGTGAAGGGGGTTGTGTTAGGGGTGGTGTTTCAGGGTTAAGGGCAGTGCAGTGGTGTTTGGGCAGTGTAGGGGGTCGTGCAGGGGGTGGTGGTTAAGGGTTTAGGGCAGTGCAGTAGTGTTCGGGCAGAGTAGGGGATCGTGCTGGGGTTGGTGTTTCAGGGTTTAGGGCAGTGGTGTTCAGGAAGTGTAGGGGGTCATGCTGGGGCTGGTGTTTCAGGGTTTAGGGCAGTGGTGTTCAGGCAGTGTAGGGAGTCGTGCTGGGGCTGGTGTTTCAAGGTTTAGGACAGTGCAGTGTTGTTCGGGCAGTGTAGGGAGTCGTGCTCGGGTGATGTTTCAGGTTTCAGGGCAGTGCAGTGGTGTTCGGGCAGTGTAGGGGGTCGTGCTGGGGGTAGTGTTTCGCGTTTTAGGGCAGTGCAGTGCTGTTCGGGCAGTGTAGGGCGTCGTACTCGGGGTGTTGTTTCAGGGTTTTAGGCAGTGCAGTGGTGTTCGGGAGGTCTAGGGGGTTGTGCTGGGGTGGTGTTTCAGGTTTTAGGGCAGTGCAGTGGTGTTCGGGCAGTGTAGGGCGTCGTGCTGGAGCTGGTGTTTCAAAATTTAGGGCAGTGCAGTGGTGTTCGCGCAGTGTAGGGGGTCGTGGTTGGGCTGGTGTTTCAGGGTTTAGGGCAGTGCAGTGGTATTCGGGCAGTGTAGGGGGTCGTGCTGGGGCTAGTGTTTCAGGGTTTAGGGCAGTGCAGTGGTGGGCGGGCAGTATTAGGGGTCATGCTGGGGCTATGTTTCAGGGTTTTGGGCAGTGCAATGGTGTTCGGGCAGTGTAGGAGGACATGCTGGGGGTGGTATTTTAGTGTTTAGGGCAGAGCAGTGGTGTTCGGGCAGAGTAGGGGGTCGTGCTGGGGGTGGTGTTTAAAGGTTTAGGGCAGTGGTTTTCAGGCAGTGTAGGGAGTCGTGCTGGGGCTGGTGTTTCAAGGTTTAGGACAGTGCAGTGTTGTTCGGGCAGTGTAGGGGGTCGTGCTGGGGCTGGTGTTTCAGGGTTTAGGGCAGTGCAGTGGTGTTCGGGCAGTGTAGGGGGTCATCTTGGGGCAGGTGTTTAAGGGTTTAGGGCAGTGCAGTGGCATTCAGGCAGTGTATGGGTTGTCCTGGGGCTGGTGTTTCAGGGTTTTGGGCAGAGCAGTGGTGTTCGTGAAGTGTAGGGGGTTGTGCTAGGGGTGGTTTTTCAGGGTTTAGAGCAGTGCAGTGGTGTTCGGGCAGTGTAAGGGGTCTTCCTGGGGGTGGTGTGTCAGGGTTTAGGGCAGTGGTGTTCAGGCAGTGTAGGGGGTCTTGCTGGAGGTGATGTTTCAGGGGTTCGGTCAGTGCAGTAGTGTTCGGGCAGTGTAGGGGGTCTCTCTGGGGGTAGTGTTTCAGGCAGGGTTTAGGGCAGTGCAGTGGTGTTTGGGCAGTGTAGGGGGTTGTGCTGGGGGTGGTGTTTCAGGGTTTAGGGCAGTGAAGTGGTGTTTGGGCAGTGTAGGGGGTCGTGCTCGGTGGTGTTTCAGGTTTTAGGGCAGTGCAGTGGTGTTCGGGCAGTGTAGGGGGTCATGCTGGGGGTAGTGTTTCAGGTATTAGGGCAGTGCAGTGCTGTTCGGGCAGTGTAGGGGGTCGTGCTGGGGGTGTTGTTTCAGGGTTTAAGGCAGTGCAGTGGTGTTCGGGAGGTGTAGGGGGTTGTGCTGGGGTGGTGTTTCAGGTTTTATGGCAGTGCAGTGGTGTTCGGGCAGTGTAGGGTGTCGTGCTGGGGCTGGTGTTTCAAAGTTTAGGGCAGTGCAGTGGTGTTCGCGCAGTGTAGGGGTCGTGCTTGGGCTGGTGTTTCAGGGTTTAGGGCAGTGCAGTGGTATGCGGGCAGTGTAGGGGTCGTGATGGGGATAGTGTTTCAGGGTTTAGGGCAGTGTAGTGGCGGTCGGGCAGTATTGGGGTCATGCTGGGGATAGTGTTTCTGGGTTTTGGGCAGTGCAGTGGTGTTCGGGCAGTGTAGGAGGACATGCTGGGGTGGTATTTTAGGGTTTAGGGCAGAGCAGTGGTGTTCGGGCAGAGTAGGGGGTCGTGCTGGGGGTGGTGTTTAAGGGTTTAGGGCTGAGCAGTGGTTTCAGGCAGTGTAGGGGGTTGTGTTAGGGGTGGTTTTTCAGGGTTTAGGGCAGTGCAGTGGTGTTCGGGCAGTGTAGGGGTCGTGCAGGGGGTTGTGTTTCAGGGTTTAGGGCAGTGCAGTGGTGTTCGGGCAGAGTAGGGGGTCGTGCTGGGGTTGGTGTTTCAGGGTTTAGGGCAGTGGTGTTCAGGCAGTGTAGGGGGTCATGCTGGGGCTGGTGTTTCAGGGTTTAGGGCAGTGGTGTTCAGGCAGTGTAGGGAGTCGTGCTGGGGCTGGTGTTTCAAGGTTTAGGACAGTGCAGTGTTGTTCGGACACTGTAAGGGTTCGTGCTGGGGCTTGTGTTTCAGGGTTTAGGGCAGTGCAGTGGTGTTCAGGCAGTGTAGGGGGTCGTGCTGGGGCTGGTGTTTCAGGGTGTAGGGCATTGCAGTGGTGTTCGGGCAGTAGGGGGTCATGCTGGGGTTGGTGTTTCAGGGTTTAGGGCAATGCAGTCGTGTTCGAGCAGTGTAGGGGGTCATGCTGGGGCAGGTGTTTCAGGGTTAAGGCAGTGCAGTGGTGTTCGGGCAGTGTAGGGGGTCATGCTGGGGCAGGTGTTTCCAGGGTTTAGGGCAGTGCAGTGGTATTCAGGCAGTGTAGGGGGTCGTCCTGGAGCTGGTGTTTCAGGGTTTTGGGCAGAGCAGTGGTGTTCGGGCAGTGTAGGGGGTTGTGCTGGGAGTGGTGTTTCAGGGTTTAGGGCAGTGCAGTGGTGTTCTGGCAGTGTAAGGTGTCTTGCTGGGGGTGGTGTGTCAGGGTTTAGGGCAGTGGTGTTCAGGCAGTGTAGGGGGTCTTGCTGGAGGTGATGTTTCAGGGGTTCGGTCAGTGCAGTAGTGTTCGGGCAGTGTAGAGGGTCTCTCTGGGGGTAGTGTTTCAGGGTTTAGGGCAGTGCAGTGGTGTTTGGGCAGTGTAGGGGGTTGTGCTGGGGGTGGTGTTTCAGGGTTTAGGGCAGTGCAGTGGTGTTTGGGCAGTGTAGGGGGTCGTGCTGGGGGTAGTGTTTTAGAGTTTAGGGCAGTGCAGTGGTGTTTGGGCAGTGTAGGGGGTCGTGCAGGGGGTGGTGTTTCAGAGTTTAGGGCAGTGCAGTGGTGTTCAGGCAGTGTAGGAGGTTGAGCAGGGGGTGGTGTTTCAGGGTTTAGGGCAGAGCAGTGGTGTTCGGGCAGAGTAGGGGGTCGTGCTGGGGGTGGTGTTTAAGGGTTTAGGGCAGAGCAGTGGTGTTCGGGCAGAGTAGGGGGTCGTGCAGGGGGTTGTGTTTCAGGGTTTAGGGCACTGCAGTGGTGTTCGGGCAGAGTAGGGGGTTGTGCTGGGGGTGGTGTTTCAGGGTTTGGGGCAGTGGTGTTCAAGCAGTGTAGGGGTCGTGCTGGGGCTGGTGTTTCAGGGTTTAGGGCAGTGGTTTTCAGGCAGTGTAGGGAGTCGTGCTGGGGCTGTTGTTTCAAGGTTTAGGACAGTGCAGTGTTGTTCGGGCAGTGTAGGGGTCGTGCTGGGGCTGGTGTTTCAGGGTTTAGGGCAGTGCAGTGGTGTTCGGGCAGAGTAGGGGGTCGTGCTGGGGCTGGTGTTTCAGGGTTTAGGGCAGTGCAGTGGTGTTCGGGCAGTGTAGGGGGTCATGTTGGGGCAGGTGTTTCAGGGTTTAGGGCAGTGCAGTGGCATTCAGGCGGTGTATGGGTTGTCCTGGGGCTGGTGTTTCAGGGTTTTGGGCAGAGCAGTGGTGTTCGGGCAGTGTAGGGGGTTGTGCTAGGGGTAGTTTTTCAGGGTTTAGAGCAGTGCAGTGGTGTTTGGGCAGTGTAGGGGGTTGTGTCTCAGGGTTTAGGGCAGTGCTGTGGTGTTTGGGCAGAGTAGGGGGTCGTGCTGGGGGTGGTGTTTCAGGGTTTAGGGCAGTGGTGTTCAGGCAGGGTAGGGAGTCGTGCTGGGGCAGGTGTTTCAAGGTTTAGGACAGTGCAGTGTTGTTCGGGCAGTGTAGGGGGTCGTGCTGGGTCTGGTGTCGCAGGGTTTAGGGCAGTGCAGTGGTGTTTGGGCAGAGTAGGGGGTCATGCTGGGGTTGGTGTTTCAGGGTTTAGGGCAGTGCAGTGGTGTTTGGGTATTGTAGGGTGCCATGCTGAGGCAGGTGTTTCAGGGTTTAGGGCAGCGCAGTGGTATTCAGGCAGTAGAGGGGTCGTCCTGGGGCTGGTGTTTCAGGGTTTTGGGCAGAGCAGTGGTGTTCGGGCAGTGTAGGGGGTCATGCTGGGGGTGGTGTTTCAAGGTTTAGGGCAGTGCAGTGGTGTTCTGGCAGTGTAAGGTGTCTTGCTGGGGGTGGTGTGTCAGGGTTTAGGGCAGTGGTGTTCAGGCAGTGTAGGGGGTCTTGCTGGAGGTGATGTTTCAGGGGTTCGGTCAGTGCAGTAGTGTTCGGGCAGTGTAGGGGGTCTCTCTGGGGGTAGTGTTTCAGGGTTTAGGGCAGTGCAGTGGTGTTTGGGCAGTGTAGGGGGTTGTGCTGGGGGTGGTGTTTCAGGGTTTAGGGCAGTGAAGTGGTGTTTGGGCAGTGTAGGGGGTCGTGCTTGGGTGGTGTTTCAGGTTTTAGGGCAGTGCAGTGGTGTTCGGGCAGTGTAGGGGGTCATGCTGGGGGTAGTGTTTCAGGTTTTAGGGCAGTGCAGTGCTGTTCGGGCAGTGTAGGGGGTCGTGCTGGGGGTGTTGTTTCAGGGTTTAAGGCAGTGCAGTGGTGTTCGGGAGGTGTAGGGGGTTGTGCTGGGGTGATATTTCAGGTTTTAGGGCAGTGAAGTGGTGTTTGGGCAGTGTAGGGGGTCGTGCTCGGGTGGTGTTTCAGGTTTTAGGGCAGTGCAGTGGTGTTCAGGCAGTGTAGGGCGTCGTGCTGGGGCTGGTGTTTCAAAGTTTAGGGAAGTGCAGTGGTGTTCGCGCAGTGTAGGGGGTCGTGCTTGGGCTGGTGTTTCAGGGTTTAGGGCAGTGCAGTGGTATTCAGGCAGTGTAGGGGGTCGTGCTGGGGCTAGTGTTTCAGGGTTTAGGGCAGTGCAGTGGTGGTCGGGCAGTATTGGGGGTCATGCTGGGGCTAGTGTTTCTGGGTTTTGGGCAGTGCAGTGGTGTTCAGGCAGTGTAGGAGGACATGCTGGGGGTGGTATTTTAGGGTTTAGGGCAGAGCAGTGGTGTTCGGGCAGAGTAGGGTGTTGCGCTGGGGGTGGTGTTTAAGGGTTTAGGGCAGTGCAGTGGTGTTCGGGCAGTGTAGGGGGTCGTGCAGGGGGTGGTGGTTAAGGGTTTAGGGCAGTGCAGTAGTGTTCGGGCAGAGTAGGGGATCGTGCTGGGGTTGGTGTTTCAGGGTTTAGGGCAGTGGTGTTCAGGCAGTGTAGGGGGTCATGCTGGGGCTGGTGTTTCAGGGTTTAGGGCAGTGCAGTGTTGTTCGGGCAGTGTAGGGGGTTGTGCTCGGGTGATATTTCAGGTTTTAGGGCAGTGCAGTGGTGTTCGGGCAGTGTAGGGGGTCGTGCTGGGGGTAGTGTTTCGGGCTTTAGGGCAGTGCAGTGCTGTTCGGGCAGTGTAGGGCGTCGTGCTCGGGGTGTTGTTTCAGGGTTTTAGGCAGTGCAGTGGTGTTCGGGAGGTGTAGGGGGTTGTGCTGGGGTGGTGTTTCAGGTTTTAGGGCAGTGCAGTGGTGTTCGGGCAGTGAAGGGCGTCGTGCTGGGGCTGGTGTTTAAAAATTTAGGGCAGTGCAGTGGTGTTCGCACAGTGTAGGGGGTTGTGCTTGGGCTGGTGTTTCAGGGTTTAGGGCAGTGCAGTGGTATTCGGGCAGTGTAGGGGGTCGTGCTGGGGCTAGTGTTTCAGGGTTTAGGGCAGTGCAGTGGTGGGCGGGCAGTATTGGGGGTCATGCTGGGGCTAGTGTTTCAGGGTTTTGGGCAGTGCAGTGGTGTTCGGGCAGTGTAGGAGGACATGCTGGGGGTGGTATTTTAGTGTTTAGGGCAGAGCAGTGGTGTTCGGGCAGAGTAGGGGGTCGTGCTTGGGGTGGTGTTTAAAGGTTTAGGGCAGTGGTTTCCAGGCAGTGTAGAGAGTCGTGCTGGAGCTGGTGTTTCAAGGTTTAGGACAGTGCAGTGTTGTTCGGGCAGTGTAGGGGGTCGTGCTGGGGCTGGTGTTTCAGGGTTTAGGGCAGTGCAGTGGTGTTCGGGCAGAGTAGGGGGTCGTGCTGGGGCTGGTGTTTCAGGGTTTAGGGCAGTGGTGTTCGGGCAGTAGGGGGTCGTGCTGGGGCTAGTGTTTCAGGGTTTAGGGCAGTGCAGTGGTGTTCGGGCAGTGTGTGTGTCGTGCTGGGGCTGGTGTTTTAGGGTTTAGGACAGTGCAGTGGTGTTCGGGCAGTGTAGGGGGTCGTGCAGGGGGTGGTGTTTCAGAGTTTAGGGCAGTGCAGTGGTGTTCAGGCAGTGTAGGAGGTTGAGCAGGGGGTGGTGTTTCAGGGTTTAGGGCAGAGCAGTGGTGTTCGGGCAGAGCAGGGGGTCGTGCAGGGGGTTGTGTTTCAGGGTTTAGGGCACTGCAGTGGTGTTCGGGCAGAGTAGGGGGTCGTGCTGGTGGTGGTGTTTCAGGGTTTGGGGCAGTGGTGTTCAAGCAGTGTAGGGGGTCGTGCTGGGGCTGGTGTTTCAGGGTTTAGGGCAGTGGTTTTCAGGCAGTGTAGGGAGTCGTGCTGGGGCTGGTGTTTCAAGGTTTAGGACAGTGCAGTGTTGTTCGGGCAGTGTAGGGGGTCGTGCTGGGGCTGGCGTTTCAGGGTTTAGGGCAGTGCAGTGGTGTTCGGGCAGAGTAGGGGGTCGTGCTGGGGCTGGTGTTTCAGGGTTTAGGGCAGTGGTGTTCGGGCAGAAGGGGGTCGTGCTGGGGCTGGTGTTTCAGGGTTTAGGGCAGTGCAGTGGTGTTCGGGCAGTGTAGGGGTTCATGTTGGGGCAGGTGTTTCAGGGTTTAGGGCAGTGCAGTGGCATTCAGGCAGTGTATGGGTTGTCCTGGGGCTGGTGTTTCAGGGTTTTGGGCAGAGCAGTGGTGTTCGGGCAGGGTAGGGGGTTGTGCTAGGGGTAGTTTTTCAGGGTTTAGAGCAGTGCAGTGGTGTTCGGGCAGTGTAGGGGGTTGTGTCTCAGGGTTTAGGGCAGTGCTGTGGTGTTTGGGCAGAGTAGGGGGTCGTGCTGGGGGTGGTGTTTCAGGGTTTAGGGCAGTGGTGTTCAGGCAGGGTAGAGAGTCGTGCTGGGGCAGGTGTTTCAAGGTTTAGGACAGTGCAGTGTTGTTCGGGCAGTGTAGGGGGTCGTGCTGGGACTGGTGTCTCAGGGTTTAGGGCAGTGCAGTGGTGTTCGGGCAGAGTAGGGGGGTCATGCTGGGGCTGGTGTTTCAGGGTTTAGGGCAGTGCAGTGGTGTTTGGGTAGTGTAGGGTGCCATGCTGAGGCAGGTGTTTCAGGGTTTAGGGCAGCGCAGTGGTATTCAGGCAGTGTAGGGGTCGTCCTGGGGCTGGTGTTTCAGGGTTTTGGGCAGAGCAGTGGTGTTCGGGCAGTGTAGGGGGTCATGCTGGGGGTGGTGTTTCAGGGTTTAGGGCAGTGCCGTGGTGTTCGGGCAGTGTAAGGTGTCTTGCTGGGGGTGGTGTGTCAGGGTTTAGGGCAGTGGTGTTCAGGCAGTGTAGGGGGTCTTGCTGGAGGTGATGTTTCAGGGGTTCGGTCAGTGCAGTAGTGTTCGGGCAGTGTAGGGGGTCTCTCTGGGGGTAGTGTTTCAGGGTTTAGGGCAGTGCAGTGGTGTTTGGGCAGTGTAGGGGGTTGTGCTGGGGGTGGTGTTTCAGGGTTTAGGGCAGTGAAGTGGTGTTTGGGCAGTGTAGGGTGTCGTACTCGGGGTGTTGTTTCAGGGTTTTAGGCAGTGCAGTGGTGTTCGGGCAGTGTAGGGCGTCGTGCTGGAGCTGGTGTTTCAAAATTTAGGGCAGTGCAGTGGTGTTCGCGCAGTGTAGGGGGTCGTGGTTGGGCTGGTGTTTCAGGGTTTAGGGCAGTGCAGTGGTATTCGGGCAGTGTAGGGGGTCGTGCTGGGGCTAGTGTTTCAGGGTTTAGGGCAGTGCAGTGGTGGGCAGGCGGTATTGGGGGTCATGCTGGGGCTAGTGTTTCAGGGTTTTGGGCAGTGCAGTGGGGTTCGGGCAGTGTAGGAGGACATGCTGGGGGTGGTATTTTAGTGTTTAGGGCAGAGCAGGTGTGTTCGGGCAGAGTAGGGGGTCGTGCTGGGGGTGGTGTTTAAAGGTTTAGGGCAGTGGTTTTCAGGCAGTGTAGGGAGTCGTGCTGGGGCTGGTGTTTCAAGGTTTAGAAAAATGAGAACAACAAGAGAGCGAGGAAAAGGAAAACTTGTCCTCTTCCCCAGAACAATATGATCAAACAAAATGGACAAGTTTCATGACTTAAAGCAAACTTTTTTCGCTGTCATTGTTGGAAACAACGTGAAAGGAGGGAGAGCACAACTGCTGTGTAAGAAACCCCTCACCCACCTACCTAGTAGGTGGCATGCTTCATCATCGGGGCCCAACTGGATTGTCTAGCACAATCCAGTTGTGCTACAACGCCTGAGATACAGCGGAGCAGGGTTATGAGCAGTGAGTGGAGTGCTATGTGAAGTGATTAAGAGTTAAAAAAGTCTCTGGGAAATGCCCTATGAAAAAACTTTAATTATAAGGGTCCCAGGACTAATGTAAAAAAGGGGGGGATATAATTAGGAATGTTATTTTCCTTGTATCCCTAGAAACTAAGGTCAACTAGTTTCAGCCTTCATTATAGTTCTAGAGGCTTTCGTCAGGACCAACCAAAATTGAAGTTAAAAATAATTTTGGTGAATGGCCGTAAAAATAATATATAGGCCAAGTGTAACTATCAGCACACACCCTAAAGTGTGCTGTGAGTGTGGTGATGAGGTACTCACAGTAACTCCGTTTGAGGTTACTTGAGTAGAGAGGTTGTTAATCCTCTGGAGTTAGAACGCCGTATGGTTCTCCGCTTGCCAGTTTGTAAGGGAGAACAGGTCCGTAATACCTAGGGCGGCGATCGGTTCCGCTTGTTCAGCTTCAAGGTTTAGGACAGTGCAGTGTTGTTCGGGCAGTGTAGGGGGTCGTGCTGGGGCTGGTGTTTCAGGGTTTAGGGCAGTGCAGTGGTGTTCGGGCAGAGTAGGGGGTCGTGCTGGGGCTGGTGTTTCAGGGTTTAGGGCAGTGGTGTTCGGGCAGAGTATGGGGTCGTGCTGGGGCTGGTGTTTCAGGGTCTAGGGCAGTGCAGTGGTGTTCGGGCAGTGTAGGGGGTCATCTTGGGGCAGGTGTTTAAGGGTTTAGGGCAGTGCAGTGGCATTCAGGCAGTGTATGGGTTGTCCTGGGGCTGGTGTTTCAGGGTTTTGGGCAGAGCAGTGGTGTTCGTGAAGTGTAGGGGGTTGTGCTAGGGGTGGTTTTTCAGGGTTTAGAGCAGTGCAGTGGTGTTCGGGCAGTGTAAGGGGTCTTCCTGGGGGTGGTGTGTCAGGGTTTAGGGCAGTGGTGTTCAGGCAGTGTAGGGGGTCTTGCTGGAGGTGATGTTTCAGGGGTTCGGTCAGTGCAGTAGTGTTCGGGCAGTGTAGGGGGTCTCTCTGGGGGTAGTGTTTCAGGCAGGGTTTAGGGCAGTGCAGTGGTGTTTGGGCAGTGTAGGGGGTTGTGCTGGGGGTGGTGTTTCAGGGTTTAGGGCAGTGAAGTGGTGTTTGGGCAGTGTAGGGGGTCGTGCTCGGTGGTGTTTCAGGTTTTAGGGCAGTGCAGTGGTGTTCGGGCAGTGTAGGGGGTCATGCTGGGGGTAGTGTTTCAGGTATTAGGGCAGTGCAGTGCTGTTCGGGCAGTGTAGGGGGTCGTGCTGGGGGTGTTGTTTCAGGGTTTAAGGCAGTGCAGTGGTGTTCGGGAGGTGTAGGGGGTTGTGCTGGGGTGGTGTTTCAGGTTTTATGGCAGTGCAGTGGTGTTCGGGCAGTGTAGGGTGTCGTGCTGGGGCTGGTGTTTCAAAGTTTAGGGCAGTGCAGTGGTGTTCGCGCAGTGTAGGGGTCGTGCTTGGGCTGGTGTTTCAGGGTTTAGGGCAGTGCAGTGGTATGCGGGCAGTGTAGGGGTCGTGATGGGGATAGTGTTTCAGGGTTTAGGGCAGTGTAGTGGCGGTCGGGCAGTATTGGGGGTCATGCTGGGGATAGTGTTTCAGGGTTTTGGGCAGTGCAGTGGTGTTCGGGCAGTGTAGGAGGACATGCTGGGGTGGTATTTTAGGGTTTAGGGCAGAGCAGTGGTGTTCGGGCAGAGTAGGGGGTCGTGCTGGGGGTGGTGTTTAAGGGTTTAGGGCAGAGCAGTGGTTTCAGGCAGTGTAGGGGGTCGTGCAGGGGGTTGTGTTTCAGGGTTTAGGGCAGTGCAGTGGTGTTCGGGCAGAGTAGGGGGTCGTGCTGGGGTTGGTGTTTCAGGGTTTAGGGCAGTGGTGTTCAGGCAGTGTAGGGGGTCATGCTGGGGCTGGTGTTTCAGGGTTTAGGGCAGTGGTGTTCAGGCAGTGTAGGGAGTCGTGCTGGGGCTGGTGTTTCAAGGTTTAGGACAGTGCAGTGTTGTTCGGGCACTGTAGGGGTTCGTGCTGGGGCTTGTGTTTCAGGGTTTAGGGCAGTGCAGTGGTGTTCAGGCAGTGTAGGGGGTCGTGCTGGGGCTGGCGTTTCAGGGTGTAGGGCATTGCAGTGGTGTTCGGGCAGTAGGGGGTCATGCTGGGGTTGGTGTTTCAGGGTTTAGGGCAATGCAGTCGTGTTCGAGCAGTGTAGGGGGTCATGCTGGGGCAGGTGTTTCAGGGTTAAGGCAGTGCAGTGGTGTTCGGGCAGTGTAGGGGGTCATGCTGGGGCAGGTGTTTCCAGGGTTTAGGGCAGTGCAGTGGTATTCAGGCAGTGTAGGGGGTCGTCCTGGGACTGGTGTTTCAGGGTTTTGGGCAGAGCAGTGGTGTTCGGGCAGTGTAGGGGGTTGTGCTGGGGGTGGTGTTTCAGGGTTTAGGGCAGTGCAGTGTTGTTCGGGCAGTGTATGGGGTCGTGCTGGGGGTGGTGTGTCAGGGTCGAGGGCAGTGGTGTTCGGGCAGTGTAGGGTGTCTTGCTGGAGGTGATGTTTCAGGGGTTAGGGCAGTGCAGTATTGTTCGGGCAGTGTAGGGGGTTTCTCTGGGGGTAGTGTTTCAGGGTTTAGGGCAGTGCAGTGGTGTTCGGGCAGTGTAGGGGGTCGTGCTGGGGGTAGTGTTTCAGGTTTTAAGGAAGTGCAGTGCTGTTCGGTCAGTGTAGGGGGTCATGCTGGGGGTGTAGTTTAAGGCAGTGCAGTGGTGTTCAGGTTGTGTAGGGGGTTGTGCTGGGGTTTCAGGGTTTAGGGCAGTGCAGTGGTGTTCGTGCAGTGTAGGGGCTCGTGCTGGGGTAGTGTGTTAGTGTTTAGGGCAATGCAGTTGTGTTTGTGTAGTGACAGCGCATGCGCTGCATCGCTATGCGAGACCTAAAAGGCATTGCACCAAGATGGCTGCCATCGCTTCCTGGATTGAAGTGTCGGCAGCCAATAGAGCCAAGCTCGTGCTTGTGTAGTTAGGTCACGCCCAGATATATAAAGATTTTTTACCTTTAACACTTTGGGTGCTCATGACGAGCTGAACTCGTCATGGCACACAGTGGGCGTGTGCTCATGACGAGTCCAGCTCGTCATAACATCCACCCACAGGGGAAGCGCTGGCGATCCCCCCGTGGGACTTCGATCCTGGTATATTTACCGGGGAAGGCAGGGGAAGCCCTTCCCCTGCCTCCCCCCGCCACCCGTAAACGTCATGAATGACGTCAGCGCGCGAGGCGCGCTGACGTCATTGGAGGTTTCCCTTTATTCCCCGACACGCAGGAAGCCATTTGCTTCCAGCGCGTCGGGGAACATACAGGTATGTTTTGGGGCTGGGGATAGGGGGATTTTACCAAAAGAGGCATCGGGGGAAAGGAAAGGGTGTTCCTTTTCCCCGATGCCTCTTTTGTGCATTCCTGCTGTACGATCGTGCAGCAGGAATGCCCACTAGCGCCAGGGATTTTTTCTTTTTCGAAATGTTGAGTGTTTTGTGTTGTTTGGGGGAGCGGCCCCTTAGGCAAGGGTCACTCCCCTTATGGGTACATTCATTTGGGATTTGTCTGACCCCCTGGGGGGGGCAGATTTTCACTAAATTTTATTAAAACGGCCCACAAGACCACCAGGGTGCATTTAGTGGGGAGTGGCCCTTCGGGCAACGGTCACTTCCCTTTGGGGGCCATGTTTTATTGTTTATGCTAGTCAGTTTTGTTCGGGGGAATGACCCCTTAGGCAAGGGTCGCTCCCCTTATGGGGGTAATTATTTTGGCTTTGTCTGCCCCCCCTGGGGGGGGCATATTTTGCATATATTTGTACAAAAACGGCCCACTGGACCACCAGGGAGTATTTAGTGGGGAGTGGCCCCTTGGGCAAGGGTCACTCCCCTTTGGGGGCTTTGTTTTTGGCTGTCTGCCCCCATGGGGGGGGGGCAGATGTTGCCATTTTTTAATCTAGGGCCCACTAGGCCACCAGGGAGTTATTTTTGGAGAGTGACCCCTTGGGCAAGGGTCGCTCTCCTTTGGAGTCAATATTTGTGGCTGTGTCTGGCCCCCAGGGGGCCAGATCGCCATTTTAAAAAAAAATTAGGCCCACTAGACCACCAGAGATTTGTTTGTGGGGAGTGGCCCCTTGGGCAAGGGTCGCTTCCCTTTGGGGATTATTAATTTGGCCGTTTCTGTCCCCCTGGGTGGGCAGATCGGCTAATTTCTTTTTTTTGTATGGCCACTAGGCCACAAGAGATTTATTTGTGGGGAGTGGCCCCTTGGGCAAGGGTCGCTCCCCCTTGGAGGCATTGTTTGTGTCGGTCTGCCCCCTTGGGGGGCAGATTTCAATTTTTTTTATATTGGGCCCACTAGACCACCAGGGATTTATTTGTGGAGAGTGACCCCTTGGTCAAGGGCCACTCTCCTTTGGGGGCAATATTTGTGGCTGTGTCTGGTGGGCAGATCTTGCCATGTTTTTTTAAAAGTGGGCCCACTAGATCACCAGGGATTTGTTTGTGGGAAGTGGCCCCTTGGGCAAGGGTTGCTCGCCTTTGGGGAGCATTCATTTGCCCGTTTATGCCACCCTGAGGGGCAGATCGGCTGTTTTTATTATGTTGGGGAGCGGCTCCTTGGACATGGGTCGCTCCCCTTTATGGGAGGATGATTGTGGCCATTTCTGCCCTCTTTGGGTGGCAGAATAGCAGTATGTTCTTAGGCCCATCTGCCCAAAAGGGGGCAGAAGCTACTAGACACCAGGGTTTTTTTTTATTTTTGTGTTGGGGAGTGGCCTCAAGGGCAAGGGTTGCTCCCCTTTTACGGGGTGAATATTTAATTTATACTCTTAGGTCCACCTACACCTTAGCTTGGCTGGTGGATTGTGTGTGGACTGGTGCATTATTTGCATATGTGATTGTAATGTTTTTTTCTCCTTTTTATTCTAGTATAAAGCTTTTGATTCCTGTTTGCGGTTTCGACAGTGGTTGTTCTGCAGTTTTGCATGGTTGCATTTTTTCGGTAAGAAAAACATTTTTGTTGTATTTTCTCCAAATGAGTAATATTGTAATGTAAGAATGCATTTTTTGGAAGTGGTGTCATAATGGCAGCATATTTAGTTAGTGTTTTGAGCATGAAATTCTTTGCGATGTGTTTTGCATGGTCTTATGTATAATTTTCTTTTCTCTTTCTTTTTTAGTGGGATATTGTTGATCCATGCTGTGTCTGTGCTTAGTAGGTGGTGGTGAGTTTAGCAGCTTCTGGCAAGAGAGTGGTATAGTTTTGGAGTATATATGTGTTTTTGATAAAAGTGCTTTTTGTTTATTACTTATTTTACAAAGTGTGTGTTGTTGTTGACTTGTTTGACAAGTTACCTTTATTAGTCAGCATTATGGCTAGCTGTAGAATGACTGCTCAGCAGGTGGTTGGTATGCTTCTTAAATCTTCCTCTGAGCAGGATTATGAGAATGACAGTGCGTCTGAGGGAGAGGAGGGAGGGGAAGTTTTTTCTCCACATGAAATCTTCGGATGATGAAGGTTCTCTCAGTGCAGATGAAGCTACTCTTGGTGAGGATGAAGCTACTCTCAGTGTGGATGAAGTGCCTGTTTTAGAGGAGGATACTGCTGTGCTGATGGTGCAAGAGGCATCTGGATTGCAGCCTGAGGCTGCTAGGCTTCCTACTGGAAGTGGTGGACTCTGGGTTGATCCAAACATGGTGCAGCGGGTGTTGCCTGACTTTAGTGGTGAACCAGGGTGTAGAGTGGATTGTGAACATTTTTTGCCTATACAGTTTTTTCAGTTGTTTATGGATGATGAATTTTTGGGTGAGATTGTTGAGCAGACTAATTTGTATGCTGAACAGTTTTTGAGGGACAACAGTGACAAACTTAGACCCCACTCTAGAGCTACCCGGTGGACTCCCACAAATCTGGAAGAGATTACGTTTTTGGGTTTGACTTTATTGATGGGTTTGACAAGAAAGCCGTCCATGGCTTCATATTGGTCTACCAGTCCCTTGATGGCAACATCCATATTTCCTGCTGTTATGACTCGTGATCGGTATTTACTTTTGATACGTATGCTGCATTTTGTTGATAATTCTTTGGCGTTGCCACGTATTCACCCTGACTATGACCGTCTTTTTAAGATTCTTCCTGTTCTTGATCACTTTGTAGATCGATTTTGAGAGATCTATACTCCAGGGAAAGAAATATCTATTGATGAGTCTTTGGTCTTGTTCAAGGGCCATTTGGTTTTTAGGCAGTACATCCCTAGCAAGAGGGGACGCTATGGAATTAAACTGTATATATTGTCTGAGAGTAGGACAGAATATGTTTTTAATTTCCGTGTGTACCCTAGTAGGGATTCCGCTATTGACCCCCCTGGTTGTCCGTCCACTTTTGGAGTTTCAGAGAAAATTCTGTGGGATCTTGCTAGAAGACTGTTTAACAGAGGCCACCATTTGTACCTTGATAACTTCTACACTGCTGTGCAATTGTTAAGGAATTGTTTAAAGTGGACACTTTTGCATGTGGCACAATCCGCTCTACCCATAAAGGTTATCCAAAAGAGCTTGTTTGCAAAAAACTTCAGAGGGGACAGTGCAGTTCCTTGCATAGTGATGAACTACTAGCTGTGAAATTTGTGGACAGGAGGGATGTGTACATGCTGGCTACCATCCATGATGAGAGTACTTCACCTGTGCCTCTTTGGGGTCAGATTGCTGAAGTGCGCAAACCTGTGTGCATTTTCGACTACAATAAGCATATGGGTGGTGTTGACAGAGTAGATCAGAGGTTGGAACCTTACACTGCTATTCGTAAGGCTTACGTTTGGTATAAGAAGTTGGCCATTCATCTCTTCAACTTAGCAACTTTCAATGCTTTTGTTGTGTTCAAGGAGTGTTCTCCTGCGTCAAAGTTGACATTTGTTCAGTTTCAGCACTCTGTGATAGGCAGCCTTGTTGTTGTGCAACAGGCAAGTGTTTCTAGAGTTGGAGTGGTGGAGGCTCGATTGAAAGATCGCCACTTTCCTGATTACATTCCTCCCACATCTTCAAAAGACTTTCCCACTAGGAGATGTAGAGTCTGTTGGCAAAGAGGTTTGCGGAAGGAGACTCGTCTTTTCTGCCTCGAGTGTCCTTCTAACCCTGGGCTGTGTGTGCCTGCTTGTTTTAGAGCGTACCACACGCAAAATAATTTTTGGCAGCATCCATGAGTGGTAAAGTGAACTGCCTGGTCTGTATTGTTTAAACAAATGTATTCTGTTTCAAGGTTGGTATTAGTGCAATGTATTTATTTTCAGATTTTGTGTTAGTAGATTTGTATCTATTTGCAATTTGTTTGTATTTTATTTTTGTATAAAAAAATCCTAAATGTGATGGCGGTGTGTGTAGGCTGGCACTTGGCTGGTGGTGTGCGTGGACTGGCGCTTGGCTGGCGGTGTGCGTGGACTGGTGCTTTGCTGGTGGTGTGTGTGGATTGGCGCTTGGCTGGCATTGTGCGTGGACTGGCACTTGACTGGTGGTGTGCGTGGACTGGCGCTTGACTGACGGTGTGCGTGGACTGGTGCTTGGCTGGCGGTGTGCACGGACTGGCGCTTGGCTGACGGTGTGTGTGGACTGGTGCTTGGCTGGCGGTGTGTGAGTAGTGACTTGCTGCTGATCACTACACACACTGCTAGCTGAGCGCCACTCCACGCAATCCATCAGCTTGTGTGGTTGCTGTGTCAGAAATATGGGCGTGTGAAAGTGATGGGCCCTTGAATGGCGCTGTCTGCTGGTGTGAGTGTTGTAATATGATGGGCCCGCGGCTGGCAGTGTGAATGGTTTTGTATGTGTCACACGTATGAAAGGTGTATGAATGGCCTGTAAAGAGGTTTGTGCCTTGTCGTGGCATTAAAGCTCACGAGCTGTGAGTCAATGGTTCAGTTTCTCATCTTTTCAATTATTAACAGTGCATTTTATTTTTGTGAAATCACTTGTCAATACAATTGTATATACTGACCATCACTCCCTCTCGTGCCAAATCCAACCAGTATGTGTGTGCTTGAGGAATAGATGGCTGTGCAGTAATATTGGTCTTTTTACTCTCTCTGCCAAGGTGTACATTCCATCTAAGAATAACCTACCAACTGTAGATATTGTCGTGAACCCATGGGAGTACATGGTGATGTCTCTCTTGTGAATCCCAACAAGTTATTTTATCCACAATGTCCTGCAAACCTCAAAATGTCGGTCACATTTTCCTTGCAATATTGTGCCAAAATTTTCACGCTGCAGAAATAAACAACTAATTATCTCAAAACGATCTGGTTTTGCAAGGGGGGTCACCTGGGTTTGTGGCCTCGAGCTCGGTGGCCATCTAGGGAAACCTACCAAATCCACACATTTCTCAAAACTAGACTGCCGTGGGCTTCCAGGGAGGTATGGCTTGCGTGGATCCCCCAACGTTTCCTTACCCAGAATCCCCTGCAAACCTCAATTTTAGCTGAAAAAAATCACTTTTTTCACATATTTTTGTGTGGGAAAGTTGTGGCATCACGGGTTTACACAGATTTCACACCACCCAGTGGTCCCCCAGATCTCCCGATAAAAATGGTGCCTCACTTGTGTGGGAGGCTCAAGTACCCGCGACAGGCAAGGGCCCAAAACGTGAGGCGACATCTCAAAACCACCTGGTTTTGCAAAGGGGGTCACCTGGGTTTTGGCCCCGTGCTCGGCGGCCATCTAGGGAAACCTACCAAACCCATACATTTCTGAAAACTAGACACTCGGGGGCTTCCAGGGAGGTATTGCTTGCATGGATCCCCCAACGTTTCCTTACCCAGAATCCCCTGCATACCTCAATTTTAGCTGAAAAAAAATCACTTTTTCCACACATTTTTGTGTGGGAAAGTTGTGGCATCACCGGGCTCACACAAATTTCACACCATCCAGCGTTCCCCCAGGTCTCCCAATAAAAATTGTGCCTCACTTGTGTGGGAGGCCCAAGTATCCGCGACAGGCAAGGGCCCAAAACGTAGTGAGGTGACATCAAAATTGCCTATCTCAAATTCACCTGGTTTTGCATGGGGGGTCACCTGGGTTTTTGGCCCCGTGCTCGGCGGCCATCTAGGGAAACCTACCAAACCCACACATTTCTGAAAACTAGACACCCGGGGGCTTCCAGGGAGGTATGGCTTGTGTAGTGGAAATACTGAACAGATGTACACCATTTAAAAAAAAGGTCTCTTTCTGAACCAAGGGCTACCTTTTTGCCAAATTTGGTGTAATTCCGTTCAGCAGTTCAGGCTGTTGTTGTGTCTAAAGCTTCATATGGGAAATAACATGGAGAAAATACATTTTGGGACCCCCCTTTTTTCTTGGCCCACGCTTGGCGAATCACCCCGAAACTTTCAGGATAGGAGCTGACTGGAGCGGGACCAACGTTTTGAAAATTTCGTGAAGATTCGTCAACCGGCGCCAACGTTATTGGGAAAAGAAAAAATGCTTTTTGAATAGAAACTAGGTCCTAATTATAACTACCTACTGGCGACCGCCAGTAGGTAATATATATATATATATATATTCACTGAAAAAACCATAGGTTTTAAGGGTGTTATAGTTAGCTGGACATTTCACTCGTACAAAACCATTGAAATTCCTCCGTTATAGTTAGTTCAGCTAACTATAACTCACGTGCCCGCAATCCACTGCTGATGACGTCACATATTACATCTACTAGATGATGTCCTCAGTGATGTTATTTGAGATGTCATCAGTGATGTCCACAGTGATGTCACTGACCATGTCATGAATGATTTAATATGTGACATCATCAGCAGTGGATTGCGGGAGCGTGAGTTATCAGTTAGCTGAACTAACTATAACGGAGGAATTTCAATGGTTTTGTACGAGTCAAATGTCCAGCTAACTACAACACCCCTAAAACCTCTGTTTTTTTCAGTGAATTTCTAAGGTTTTTTAAATGCTAATTCCTAACTATAACATGTCTGAAACCTATGTTTTTTTCTGTGAATTTCAAAGGTTTTAAAAATACTAATTCCTAACTATAACATGTCTGAAACCTATGGTTTTTTCAGTGAATTTCAAAAGTTTTTTAAATGCTAATTCTTAAGTATAACATGTCTGAAACGTATGTTTTTTTCAGTGAATTTCAAAGGTTTTTTAAATTATATTTTTTAAATTTATTTCTTGTTCTAATTTTTTTATATTCTTTAACTACATTTTTTTAATCTACTTATTTATATATATCTTTTTTAAATTACACTACACATATTTTTTTTTTTTAAATAAATATATATATTTATTATTTTATATTCTTTTAAATATACTTATATTATTTTTTTTTTACTTGGAGTCGCGCATCCGACGTGTAGAAGTCGTGCACCAAACACGCTGGAGTCGTGCACCCTACAGGTTAGTAGTCATGCATCCAACGCGTGCACACCAGGGGGCCGCGCCGAGAGCTGCACTGGATGCGCGACTCCTAACTTTACCGTAAAAAAAAAATAGCCCCTATCACTAATTTTTATAATGCCCGGGGACCCCATCCCCCGGGGCTTATAAAAAACATTGGGGACCGTGTGGGGAGCCCCAACACCCCTGGTCACAGCCGGCACCTCGCATCCTTTGGGAGCCGGCATTGCTTTTCCACATAGGGAGCTGCTGACATGCAGCTCCCCATGTGGAAAAGCAATATGGTTTGGATTTTGAAAGAGAGAGCAGGTTTCCCTGCCCTCTCTATCAAAATCCAAAACAAGTTTGCTATGGGAGGGCTGGAGACTCCTGCCCTCTCATAGCAAACAACAGTGTCCTGGGGGTGGGGACCCCAGGACACTGCAAGAGCCAGCCCTGGGGGGTGGTGTCGCCAGGGCACTCGAAGGCTGAAGGACGGGAGCCATGCAGCCCCCCTCCCTCAATACATAAAGCCCCAGGGGGTGGAGGTCCCTGGGTCTTGGGGGGCCATTGAGCCACCCACCACAAATTATACTGGGAGGGGCTTTCGAGCCCCTCCCAATTTATTTTTTGCCCCGGGGGCTGGCGGTCCCCGGGGCTGGGGGGCTCCCCTAGGCCCCCTTTAAATTTAATAATTTGGCCCCAGGGATTTGGCCCCCCGGTGGCTAATTATAAAAAAAGCTCAGTTTTATTTATTTATTTTTTTATGGCAGGATCCGTGCACCCTGCGCGGACTTTGCAGTTTAAAAAAAAAAGTCCTTCTGGGACCCCGTAAGCAGGTCTAGAGGGTCAGGGTATTTTTACCCTGCCCCCTTTATACGTTTTGCACACTTATTCCACAGACTTCATCAGCCTCACTTCTACCGAGGCACAAAATGGCTGCCAACAGTTCCTGGTTTCGAATGTTGACAACCACTTGACAGCCAATTAGCATTCAGCGCGTGATCGGGAGGGTGCGCTCCGGGTGCGCGGATCCAGCGCGGCCATAGATATATATGTACATTTAACTGTAATTTTCTCAGGAACTACTGAACAGATTGACACCATTTCAGCAAAAGGCACGAGTCTGAACTGAGGACTACCTCTTTGCTAAATTTGGTGTAATTCCGTTCAGCAGTTCGGGCTGTAGCTGTGGCTAAAGTTCCTATGGGAAATTGCATGGGGAAAACATGTTTTGGGACCCCCCTTTTTTCTCGGCCCCCGCTACACAAATCATCCCGAGACTTTCAGGATAGGAGCAGACCGGAGCTGGCCAAAAGTTTAGAAAATTTTGCGAAGATTCGTCAATCGGCGCCAAAGTTATTGGGAATAGAATGTTGCGGATTTCCTATGGAAAATAGGTCCTAACTATAACTTCCTCCTGGCGATCGCCAGTAGGTAAGATATATATATATAGATCAGGTATCTAACGTTATAAATGATAATACAGTAATCAATTTGTCGGACATAACTTTAACTGTGGCAGAACAACAACTATTGTCTTTAGGTTTGTCATACTGTCCTATGAGTTGTTTTAAGTATACTCAAACACGAGTAGATGTCTTTAAATTTATCCGCAAACTAAAACTTAGAAAACACTTTCAATTGAATCAAGCGGCGAATAAGGCATCTCAGAGCAGAAATACTCATAGTCTGAGCTCCAATCTCTAAGTAGCAGATGTGGGAACTCTGATTACAGCACAGGATCTGGCTAATTCCAATAATACACAGGGAATTTCTACACAAGAAAAACTCTTGGAAGCTGGCATAGCGTGCAGTACTTCTATTGCTAGTCCATTTAGACCGCCATCATCCTTTATACCATTGATGCCAAGGGATGCAATCGATGTGTTTAGTGATTGCATGATAGAGGACTTAAAGAAGTTGAATTGTGAGGTCATGCAACAAAATAGACAACGTAATCAAGCTGAAATCCAATACACTAAACTCATCCAAAAGTTACAAAAACATACAGAGGTCATTATTAACAAAGCAGATAAAGGGGGAAATATTGTTTTATGGCCTCGGTCAATGTATATGGAAGAAGCTGAGTTGCACCTCAAAGATCTTAATTGTTATCGTAAAGCCAGCTTCCAAGATTTAAGATTGAATAAAGAATTTTTCTTCAGTGAGTTGGCACGATGGAAACGTTCAGGACTATTATCTAAGAATGAATACAGTTTTCTGAAAAACGAGCATCCTATGACTCCTTTTCTTTATTTTATTCCTAAAATACATAAAAATGTGGTTCCAGTCCCAGGCAGGCCCATTATTTCGGCCCAAAAATGTCTATTGGAGGCAATGTCGAAATACGTTGATCATTTTCTGCATGAATTTGTTGAAAATTTGCCTTCTTTCATCAAAGATACTGGACATTTTTTATGTAAAATGAAAACTGTTAAATGGGATGAGGATTGTTTACTAATTGTGATGGACATTAGCTCATTGTACACCAGTATTCATCATAGTGATGGTATTAATGCTATACGCTATTACTTGGATAAAAGGAACATACACATGTATGAACATAACAAAATGTTGATTGAAATGATTGAGATCTGCCTAACCCGCAATTATTTCCTGTTTAATAAGGAGATTTTTCAACAATTACGCGGTGTGGCGATGGGAGCATGCTTCTCCCCCAGCTACGCGTGTTTACACATGGGCTGGTGGGAGGAGCATGTACTGAGAGGTACCCACCAAAAAAGTTTTGATCAACATGTGCTTCACTGGTGGAGATTTATAGATGATGTCTGTCTAATCTGGAAAGGTTCAATAGAAACAGCTGAAAACTTTATTAAAACCCTGAACGATAACACCCTTAATTTGAAATTCACATCGGAGATTAGTAAAGAAAAAGTTCAATTCTTAGATGTAGAAATCTATATAAAAGAAAATAAAATTCAGACTAGACTATATAGAAAGTTAACAGCGGGAAATTCGATCCTCAACGCCAAAAGTGCACATCCTAGACATCTTATACGTAGTATTCCCTATGGTGAATTTTTAAGAATCAAACGGATCTGTAGCCATGATGATGACCGAAAAAACTGTCAAACAGAAGCCTTTAAGAGATTTTTAAATAGGGGATACAAAGAAGAGGAATTGACCAAAGCACAAGACAAAACTAACAAAACTGGTCACCCTTCTGAAACTGGTGAAACCCCTATCACAGTTGTGCAAATTGAAGAAGAGACAGGTATGACCATCACTGAGTCAAGTAACGAAATAAGATTGATAACTAACTTTTGTAAACAAGAGAGAAAAGTCCGCAAAATCTTATATAAAAATTGGCCAATTGTTAAATCAGACATGACTCTGTCAAGGATCTTGCCAGTACTTCCGAATCTCACTTTTAGAAGAGCACCCTCTATGAGGGATGCCCTTGTTAAAAATAGCCCTGAGGTTATAACCTCTAACACCTGGCTATCAGCAAGATCCGGATTTTTTAAATGTAGTTCATGTCGTGCTTGTAAATTTGGCAAAAACACTTCAGAATATGTTACAGCTTTTAACTCTGAACCGATTAAAATACAAGGACACTACACCTGTAGAACGGATTATGCAATATACGTTTTAGAGTGCACTTGTCATCTACAATATGTAGGAAGCACCAAATTGCAAGCATTTAACCGAATTCTGCAACACCTCAGGGCAGTGGTCAACTCAGATCCGAGCTACCCAGTAGCGAGACACTTGAAACTGGTGCACAATAACGAGCTAAATGATCTGAAGTATTTTGTTATCTGCTCAGTGCCCAAAAACTTCAGGGGAGGCAACAGAGAAAAAAGATTACGACAAGTAGAATCTGAATTCATTATGCTACTTGATTCGAAAATGCCCAATGGACTTAATAACAGTGATGATTTGCACAATTTTTTAGAGGATAATGGGTTTTATAAAATGGTCTCATCATTGACAAGTAGCCGGTAATTTTAGTCTAAATTTTATCTACATTGACTGGGAATATTGCCGAAAACTCAAATCTAGAGACTTGTCTAGTATAATTTCAATAATTGGTTTTATGATCTATAGTTAATATATTTATTTATTTATGTATTTTAATGAGTAAATGTATCACAGACAATATTATGACAGATTCGGTGATAGTCCCATTGTACTTGGTTTTATCTGACACTCGGATTTTATTAAGTTTTATGGGATATAGTTACCGGCAGATTGTACCTAACTGTAGATTAACTATTTATTATTTAATTCAATTATTGTATTGGCCAGATTTTTAGGTTTGAGTGTCTTGTCATATTAAGATATATTCTATGATATCCTCCTGTTTTTCTTTATTAGATTTACCCGATGACTCATTCTTGGAACATAACAAAGGAACTCGATATTATAAGAATGCTTGAAACTTATGATTTGAAACAAAGGAAAAAGACTTTTTTTTCAAGGGCACTTTACAAATACGCTGCTACCCTTTGTATTTATACTGTTATTCAATGTGTAAATATATTTTCAGAATTTCTTTGCACTTGCACACATGCACTTTATTCTTCAATTATTTGGCACTTTCTAATGTACTGTCAAAATCTTATTATGAGAAAAAAATATATATTTTCAGTGCTCAGAATTTTAATGAGGGTGATAACTACAAAAAGATTATACTCTGTACTCATATAGAAGATATAAACAAATGAAGATCAATTTCAGAACACTTTATTTGTAATAGGAACACCATGCTTTGATTCTGTATTCCATTATGGATTATATATATCCTTTTATGTGGTATCTGTTCTACACAATTGTATTTGAGCAATGTGGCCCTTTAAATAATTTTTGAGCACTAGGTTTATCTAAACCAATGAGAAGAGCAGTAATATGTGCCTATTTTGTTGTTCACTATATATTTGCACTGATAGGTCCTGCGCGTCATGTGATCAAGGCTGCCGTGGGGCAGTCGAAAAGCGTCAGGCTGGGCACTTGCTTCGAATAGCTACGTTTTTATCTGCAACAAAATAAAGGAAAAACTTGTTCTCCTCGAGTGTGGTCCGTACCTGTTTCTTGCGCCCGTGACTGGGTTAGCTCAGGATTGTGGATTCCAAATATATATATATATATATATATATATATATATATATATATATATATATATATATATTATTATAAAATTATCGCGTTGAGCAAAGATTTTCCAGCACTCCAAGAGGTAAAGGTCACTCGACTTTATTTTCAGTGATGTTTACATCTACGCGTTTCGACGGCTTAACGCCGCTTTGTTCACGATGCAGAAACACCATTCACTTAAAGTTAAAATAGACATTTAAAACAGTAGACATCAACAACGGACTATATTTTAGTACATGGTATTTTCACTGTGAATTAGGTGGCCATTTTTAAACATTTATATGGGCCAACCTTTATAAACAGTATACCAGAAAGCTTATTCAATATAGATAAAAAGAGTATGTTTGTTATGATTTTATCACATGGAAAATAAAACATTTCGTCGAAAAATTAATTTCTTACTCATTTTTGTCATTATTCCATTATAAAAACCAATTTCATATTCATATAAGCTTCTTATCCTTGTTTCCATTACAATTGAGATTGTAAATAGTCCATTGAAACTCAATTGGAGGGCAAGTGCCATAAATTAATTTTGACATTCGTATTAAAAGTGCCAGTGCAAATTTCCATTTGTCTTCAACTCAGTTCCTTCACTGACTTAAAGTACAGATTTCTACAGTACTGGATATTCAAAAAGGTGCCAATACATACTCTCTTCAGTACAAGATATCAAAATAAAGTGTTTGTGCTTTAATCTTTGACTCAGCCCTGATTTAAAGTGCACATTTCTACAGTACTAATATCAGAAAAATGTGCTAGTGCTTTCAGTCTTCAGGTCAGTTTGTTTACAACCCAAAAAAAGTGCAAATGCTTTAACTGAATTTTATATATAGTTGATTTCAACTGATATACTTTTGTTTGCTCATAAAATATGATCAACCTAATTATTATAGCACCATTAGCAAAATCCAAAACAAAAAACCAATTAATTGTACTGTTTTAACGTCAGATTAAAATTTCAACAACCCTCCATCTCCAAACTTTGCTATTCCATGTCTATCAAAAAATGTTCAATTGTTTTACAAAAACTCTTGGTTTCCTTGTTTAACCCATGAGGCTCCTTACTGCTGAACTCTAGAATAAAATAAGAGTTTCAAGCTTCCTGAGTTCTCTCTACCTGTCCCCCCCTCTCTTTTTCTTTGGGATTTCTGCTAAACAACTGTACTGCAGACTTGAGGGATTGCTCTCATGATACAATTCAAAATGTCTCTCAATAGGATAAGTTCTATCCCTATTGATAGTTGCTCTACGATGTTGCAGGATTCGTTGATATACAGGTAGAGTGGTACTTCCTATATACATTTTTGAGCATGGGCATTGCAGAATATAAACTACAAAACACGATCTACACGGTAGGAAACCTTTGACAGTCACTATTTTATTAAAAAATGTCATAAAATGAGTGTGATTCAGTCCATGTTGGCACGCCTTAAACTTTAGACATTTTTTAAAACCCATTTTATGTTGTAACCAGGTTACAGTTCCTCCTTTCCTTTCCTGAAATTCACATTTTACCATCAGATCTTTCAACGATTTGGACTTTCTATAGGTAATATCCGGATGCTTTTTTGTTTTGGGGCCATTTCGTACTAAATACCAATGTTTATTTAAGATTGATCTGATTTCCTTATGCTCGGAGTTGAAAGTTGTTATAAATCTCTGACAGTCCGGTCCTTTCTCACATTTTTTTAACTGGGTCTTAGATGGCTTGAATAACACCCTCTGTCTTTCCAACGTCCTTGCTTTGGCTGCTGCCCCATCAATAATGTGTGGTGCATAACCCCTTTGGATGAATCTCTCAGTCATTTCCTGCTCTATTCTAGAATATTCAATCAAATCACTGCATGCCCTTCTCGCTCTGTAAAATTCCCCGAACGGTATACTCCTAATTAAAGGTGCGGGGTGTGAGCTATGCGCGTGAAGAATAGTGTTGCCAGCTGTTGGCTTTCTGAATACTGTGGTAACCAATTTATCCCCATGCGGTGTTACTCTAACATCCAAGAAGTCTATAGTAGTTCAACTATAATGTCCTACAAACTTCAAATTAAGGTTGTTCTGGTTCAGATCATTAACAAACAGCTCTATTTCACTTTCTGTGCCCTGCCACAGCACAAAAACGTCGTCTATAAATCTGACCCATAATAATATATGGTTTGACCACAGTTCCAAGGGGGGCCCCCTGAGCACCTGCTCCTCCTACCAGCCTAGATGTAAGTTGGCATAGCTGGGGGCGAAGTAGGTGCCCATCGCCGGTCCCTGTTCCTGCTGGAATAATTCATGACCAAATAAAAATATATTTCTGGTCAAGCACCACTCCATTAATTCCAAAATCATTAAATTCTGCTTCACAAATCTTATGGGTCTTCTATTTAAAAAGTATTCTGTCGCTTTCAGGCCATCCCTATGTCTTATACTGGTGTATAAAGTAGCAACAACGAAGGGTTATTAGTACCATGCTGTTAACATTCCAACGTATATCATATATACATTTTAAAAAGTCTGTTGAATCCTTAATAAATTATGTTAATGTTCTCACAATGGGATTCAAAAAATAATCTATGTACTTCGAAGCGTTCTCAAAATGACTACCACATGAGGAAATTATGGGTCTCCCTGGTGGATTTGTGGTGCTTTTATGCACTTTAGGGAGCATATAAAAAACTGGTAAGACCGGTTTCTCTTGTTTAATTAATTTAAATTCATCCCAGCTAAGTAATTCCTCTTCTTTCCAGGCTTCTAGTCTCATAAAAAATTGTTCCTTCATTTTTTCATAATACCTCATGGTAATTCTTGAGTAGCATTCACAATTGTCCAATTGACTGAGTGCTTCCTTTTTATATAATTCTCGTCCCCATAATACGACGTTTCCGCCTTTATCCGACGGTTTGCACTGTTTAGTGCAACATCGATTTCTTCGGATTAAACTTCTTCTTTTGGAGAGTTTTATAATACAGTTGTTTCAACTCCTTTGTTACATTCTCCCCAAAGATATCCAAATTATCACGTGCACTTTGCGGTGTAAACCTTGAAGGCAGTCGGAATGGGGTATGATCTTCCTTTCCTAAAGTCTCAGTTTGAGATTCAACTGGAATGTCACCTTCTAATGCTTCATTAGTACTCCACACATCATTATTAGATATTGTCAAAAGATCTTCCAAGACAGGTGCATCACTCACGGTCCGGCCATAGGGGTCATTTGATACATTTGGTTGTGTTGTCGTTTTAGATGAATTACGTAAATTTTGATTTAGATGTAATTTTGACAGTTTTAACTTCCTAATGAATCGGTATAGGTCCATTCTACTGTTCGGATAGTCAAAATTATTCTCATCACAGTAACTTAGCCCTAGTTCTAACACCGATTGATCATCTTTAGTTAAAATCATTGTACTCAAGTTAATAACTGTTTTTCCATCATTTATTTCTTTACCGGCTTCTTTATTTGGGAGCGCATGGATCTGTTTGTTTGTCATTCTGATGCTCCTTCTGTAGCCTTCTCCTCCTCTTCTCTGTTTCCTCTTCCTCGATTTTTTCCTCTCCCCCTGCCCCTCATTGTGCGATGGTCGGTTTGTTGCTCTAGTTGCATAAAACGGTACTCATCTGTCACCCCAAGTCTTACATCCCTGTTACTTCTTTCTCTTGGGTCATCTTGTTCTTGCTCTGAATCTGAGCTTGGTTTGCTTTGTGAGACTATTTGTTGTTCCATCAAACCGCTCTGGATTTTCTCTCTTCTGACAGAGTCAAACTTCTTAGCAAAAGTATAAATCCGCCCTGATATATATATATATATTACCTACTGGCGCTTGCCAGTAGGTAGTTATAGTTAGGACCAAGTTTCCATAGGAAGAGCATTTTATGTTTTGTTTATAACTTTGGCGTCGTTTGATGAATCTTCATGAAATATTCCAAACTAATTCTTTGTTCATATCAGCTCCTATGTGGGAAGTTTGGGGGTGATTCGTCAAGGGGGGGTCTGAGAAAAAAGGGGGGTCCCAAAACGTGTTTTCTCCATGTTAATTTCCATAGGAAACTTTAGACAAGGCTACAAGTCGAACGGGTGAACGGAATTACCCCAAATTTGGCAGGGAGAAGTGTCTTGGTCTAGAAAGCACACTTTTGTTTATTTGGTGTAAACCCGTTCAGTAGTTTTTGAGGAATATCGAAATGTACAGATATCATTATTTGGGAATTCTGCCATCTGATTGGCTGAGGCGTTACGAGCAGGAGCTTGTAGCTTATTGGTTGGGAGCACTGCGAGCGGTTGCAACTAGGAAGTGTTGGCCGCCATTTTGTGATTCCGTCGAAGCGAGTAAGGGGAAAAAAGGGCAAAAAAAAGTAGGAAAGAGGATGGTAGGAGCGCTGTAACCTTTGTGGGGGTGTTTAGGGTGTGCTATAGAGGGGGTGCAAAGCAAACTAATCATAGCTACCGGTCTAAAAGTGCGGGTATGGAAATTAAGTGAGGTATTGCGTAGAGTCTGATGCTGCTATGGTGAGCTGGTGCGGGAGTCGGGGATGAAAGCGTGAGCGTAATCTGTGTGCCTTATGGTGTGAAGTCATGTGCCCTGGCCGCTGTGCCACACCTGTCTAAGTAGTGTCAGTAATATTTTATACGTAGTAGGAGAAAGTTTGTCATTGGTTAATAAAGAGCAGTCTAAACGTGGAGCACATACAATAGGATGAAATGTGAAAAGCTCAACCAGACGTGCTACTTGCATTTGGAAGGTACATTTGTAACTTAAAACAATGGTGAACTTTTAACCCACAGGTGGTGTTAAATGTTTGAGAATATGCTGAAAAAGAAAAGGTTACGTTTAAAAAAATCATGAACTTTTAACCTGCAGGTGTTGTAGAATGTTCCAGAAAGTGTGGTGATAAAATAGGTTGAACTTCTGACCTGTGTGTGGCGCGGAATATTAAGTAGCTTTTCAGATGCAAAATTCAAAAATAACCAATGGAGATAAGTTTTGGAATGTCGATGAAGGAATGACGTATTCTGATTTGTTGTTTACATGTATTTATACGTGGAGTGACAGAGAAATTGTGCCATTACTGGTTTCATTCTTGATGAAAGCGGTGCATTACATGTACTGTGTGAGAAAGAAAGAATTGCATGTGTGTGTGACATTTGAATTCTGCATACCAACTACAAAGGTGAGGTAGAAATGAACAAGGTGTGTTATGTGTTCTGTAGTAGTGATTAAGTATTTGAGGAGATATTTTTAAGTTTGAAAGTATTTTTTATTTCAAAATAATATCCTGTTAGTAAAGTGTGGTGTTTCATATTGGTTATAAAATATGCATAAAGTTTGACCTGTTGTTATATAAGTACTTTATATATTTTTAGGAATTGTTCACAAAGAAGAAATGTAGTTTGTCATCTTTAAAGGACTGCATGGTTTTGAAAATGAGGTACAGCGATAATTTGGGTTTGTTAATGTATTCAGGCGAGATAAACAAAATGTCCCACGTTTGCAAATTATACTTTTTGTGGAAGTAGTGGGGAAGGGGGGGTAGGAGATGTCTGTGTTATTAAGTTAAAAGCCATAAAACCAAACCTAGAAATGTTATGTGGACAGGTTGTTGTCTTATTTTTGACAGTGAGAGGTAGATTTGAATATAAGTCTAGGTAGGTTGTTGTACTGAGGAGATGGAGATAGTAAAAGTGATACGTTCCTTTTATATGTACGCATAGTTTGAATCATTTGAATACAGGATGAGATATAATATGAACATGGTTTCTGGTATGCATTTGGGTATAGTTAATAGTTTTAGTAGTTTGTGACTAGTGAATAATAAAAAGGTGGCGATACTAAAATATATGGTAGTAAACGTATTAATTATTGTCTGTTCTTATGAAATAAAAGTGGTTGGGGAGGGTTTCTTTAGAAGAGATGTTTTATAAATTTGTGAGAGATAAAAAAGAAATGAAAATGTTCAGTATATTTTCTGTATGACTTTCTTGACATTAGTAAAGTACATGTCATTACAAGTGATAGTAATTGTCAGGCTGTGTCCCTGTGCTGAATATACGTAGGTGTTTAAGTGGTCCGGGTTTTACCGATGCTCAGTTTCACTATCTCTTTTGAGACACTCGTCAATTTTTCCATTTAATTTAATGTCCTTAATATACATACAGAAAAGGGACGGTATATCAAATGTTTGGGAATTACAACTTTGTTTACTCTCCCCATCCTCTGCTATACACTCTACAGAGTGTTTAAACGACTTTATTAACATACAGATATATAGCTAGTAAAGGTGGTGTAGTGCCACTGGACCCATTTATAAACCGTGCTATGGGATGGTTTATGTTTTTCCCATCAATTTGCATGTTTGAATACTTTTGGATGATCAGCGTTATGGAAGACACCTTTAAAAATTAAGCCAGAGTATGGGTATAGTGGCACTACTAGGAATGGTGGCGGTTTCTCTTTGATTTCATATGGTTAAGCAATGGCGGGGGTGGGGGAGGTGGGTATGTTGGTGATTAAAACACAGACTTTAGTAATGTGCAGATGTCTAGCTACTAAAGGCGATGTAGTACCACTGGGACCATTTATAAAGCGCCCTATGGCATGGTATATGTTTTACCCGCAAATTAGCATGTTTTAATACGTTTTGCTGATGAGTGTTTCAGGAGATATCTATTGAAATTTAACCTCTGCATGGCTATAGTGGCGCTTCCAGGTTTGCTGGGGCTCTTTGTTTTATTGCGTAAAGTTAAGCAAGGGCGGGTGTGGAGGTGGTGTAGTGGTACTGGGACTATTTATAAACCGCCTTATGGTATGGTGTATGTTTTACTTGGAAAATTGCAGATTTCAATACATTTTGCTGATGGGTGTTCTGGCAGACACCTGTTGAAATTATTGCTATGTATGGCTATAGTGGCGCTAACAGGAGTGCTGGGGCTTGTTGTTTTGATTTTGTAAGGTTAAGAAAGGGAAGGGGTGGGGATGGGAGAGTTGGGTATGTTGCTGATCATAACACAGACATTTGTAACATGCATATGTGTAGGTAGTAAAGGTGATGTAGTGTCACTGGGTCAATTTATAAAGTGCACTATGGCATGGTATATGATTTATACGTACATTTGCATGTTTTAATACCTTTTGTTGCTGGGGGTTCCGGCAGAGACTTGTTCAAATTAAGTCCCTGTATTGCTATAGTGGCTCTACCAGGTTTGCTGGGGTCTTTCTTTGATTTCGTAAGGTTAAGCAAGAATGGGGATGAGGGTGGTGTAGTGGCACTGGACCCATTTATGCAGCAGTTTATGGTATGGTATACGTTTTTCTCGCAAATTTGCATGTTTTAATACCTTATGGTGATGAGGGTTCCAGCAGACAGCTACGCAAATCACACAACATTTCTGTGGATAACAAATCTTCGTGCTGATAGACACTCTTTCACTGTGGTAGAAGGCTGCCAGCGTTGATGGCAAATTATGAAACTTGGTGCCATTGTACATTTAAATGGAAGCTTGGACCATTTCTCTGTTACTATGGTGCAGTGAGGGCTTTAAGTGGGAAGAAAACTGGGGGTGCTCTAAAAGGGGCGGGGTAAACCTGTTAAAGGGGTGTGGGCTATCCAAGTAGGGGCGTGGTCTACATGAAGATAACTAGCATTGTATGCTTAAGAAAATCCCCTCGAATTATCCTACGTTCGGGAAACACGCTCTTTAAAGAATTGCCCTTCCTCCTACAACGTGGCTCACGTAGCAGGATGTCTCCACTTCTCAATAGTGAGCAAAAGAGCATGCACACATCGATGTGCATGCTCTGACTGCAGTCCAATAAAAAAAAAAAAGCAAACTTCACTACCTTTGCGAGGGCCGAAAATAGAGCCCTATGGAGACCCGTTTCGAGTTATTCTGAAAGTAACTGCCGGTGCTCAGAGCCGGCCCACTTAAAGCCCTGCATCCATTCATCCTAAGCACTGCACCATCCAACCATCTTTCATTTCATTCAGACATTCCTACCTACAAACATACATACATCTGTCCCTGCAGTTATACTAAGTATCTATCAGCCCACTTGCCTATGGTAAGCACTGTGCCTTCCATCCAGTTATACGCCCATATATTCATACATACATCTGTCCCAGAACCAATCCTATGCATCTATCAGCCCACCCGTGTATCCCAAGTACTGGTCTATGCATCCACTTATCCTTCTATTCATCCATATATCCAATTATCTATCTGGCTATCCATCCAGTCGCCCTTTATTCAACTATCCGTCCTTATTTTCGTGCACTCTCCACCACCGATCCTAAATACTGCGTATACTCACTCACCCAGCCTCTTAAGGGGCCGAAAAGGCTGGCGATAATCATTGAGAGGCAGATGAAGTTTCTGATAAAGAACAAGAAAGCTTTGAGTTGCTCTTTGTGGACCAGAGTTCACCACACTTCTCTGGTGGTGTTTTAAACAAAGGTTGATGTAGGGAAAGAAATGTAAAGCAGCTTTTCAGTGTAAGACGTTAATTTAGAAAGATAACGGGGCATATTATCAAGAACGGCGTTAAAATTATTATCACTTTAGTGGCAGGAAGCTGCCGCTAAAGAGGCGATAATGGGCTTGATAATATGCCCTTGTCTATTCCCATAGCTGGCCAGGTTGTGGTGTGAAGCTGGGCTTCTATGGGAATTCACAAGGGCATATTATCAAGCTCATTATCGCCGCTCTAGCGGCAGTTTCCTGCCGCTAAAGCAGCGATAATTTTAACGCCATTCTTGATAATATGCCCCTAAGTGAGCCGGGCAAAGCGTGTGTTTTCGAGGCACTACAACAACACCCTGTGAAAGGTGAGACCAGGGTCGTGTTGGAGTTGGCTGCATGTTGTTGTATCCAAAGGCGCAACCAGAGCGAAATTTCGGGGGAGGCTAGTTCTTTCAGCAATAGGCAGAGTGGGGATGTAGGGCCTCTAAAAAGGGGTGGAAAAAACCAGAGCATCATTTACAAGCAAATGGTCTTTTGAAGACCTGTGAAGTACTCTGGTGCGGCTCTGTGTGTGCTATTGGGAAGCTGTCTCAGGGAGTCCGGGGCAATGGGCATTGTGCACCTGTTGGTCTCTCTGCTAATCACACCGCGATGATGTTGGTCCTGCACTGCAAAAAGAGAAGGGAAATCGTGAGAGAAAATGGCTCTCTTTAAAGGATTTCTTTTCTCCTACAACGCGACTCACCTGGCATGATGGCTCCACTTTTTAGTAGTGAGCAATGTGCATGGTCTCACTGTCTCACTACAGTCCAATAAAAATAAAAAAACAACGTACTACCTTTGCGAGGCCCGAAAATAGAGCCGATAGAGATCTGTTTCGAGGCCCCCAAAAATAAACTACCAGTGCTCAGACTCCCTCCACCCCAATTAAAGCTTTGGGTGCAGTGTTATGTTTGCGAAGTTGTAGATAAAATTGTTAGGCTAATAATTTTTCTGTGTGCCGTTTGGTTGACAATATCATCCTAAGTATATAGATTAAAAAATTTAAAAATATTATCTATAAAGTTGTCTGCGGTGGGTTGCAGAGGGAGTGTGTGGTGGGGAGCAGTGAAGAGGTGAAAAGTACGAGGTAGTGCAGTTACATGTAAATTGTAAAGGTGTATGTAAATACTTAAATAAATACTTGCTGTATGTTCTATGGCACTACCCGTCATCCTACTGCTCCCCTGCCGTGCTTCATCACGTTGCAGCACTGCCTCTGGAAGCCGTCAGTAGAATTTATGTAATTGTATGTTATTATTGTAATATATTGAACTGATGTAAAAAATAATTGAATCTATTTTTTTTTCAGAAAATTATTTTGTTTGGATAAAAATTTGAATATGCCTAGAAGAACTGAGAAAAAAAGACAAGAAAAGAAGCATTTATATTTGCAGAAAAGAAAAGATTTTTAATTACAAAAAAATTAGAGCACTACACAAATAGTTTCTTCTGATAAAAACACTAGACAATTTCTGAAAAAAATATTACGAACATTTAATGAAAATAACACCACACACAGGAGAAGGAGACTTCAATTTCAAATACAAGGGGAAAAAAACCTGATAAAGAAACAGTATCTGTTACCCGGAGACAAAAACAATTTCAAGAAATTCGTCAGAGACTTTTTCGAACTAGAGTGATTCAGAATTTAATGAGAACATGCTGCAAATATAAAAAGAAAGTGCTGCAATTCTGACAGAAGCAGCGTATCGAAAGGATAGTGGACACTGCTTTTACTTTAAAACAGAAGTTATTCATTGTGATTTTGAAGAGGATCAAAGTATTAGATAAAGTAATCTAAGTGTTGAAAGAGAAAAGTAGAAGAAAAAGACTTGTGAACAGAACCAACTTTTGCAAAATCTTTAGTGGACATTGGAAACATACGTCTAGTAGCGAACCTTTTTTTAATGAGGAAAGTTACTTCCGGGGAAAATAGTTTACCATTTGCAGTTGATACTGGAGGTCGTTGCTATGAAGTTCAGGATGGTTGTCCCCTTCCAAAAGAGGAATTGGTTGGTAAAAGTGCAGAAGAGTTAATAGTTGAAGAAGTGCAAGGGAAACGTACACAAGCTCCTGTGTACAAGTGGGGTTGTAGCGGTATTTGTAGTATTCGACAGGAATCTATTGATATAATGCAAAATTTGCTACGAGAATGTAGCCAGTGAAGTATTAAACAGAAGATTAAGTTGTTGAAAGGACTAGATCCATGTAATGTTAGAAAATATACTGAGAAACATGGGCATTCTTTGGCTTGTCTTTCAAGAAAAGTGTGTAAAAGTGTTTTTCATCACTTGAGGATGTTAGCAGTAACCCATTCAGAAATGTGGAAGTTTGTAAGGAAACTGTACTTTGTAAAAAGTCCTGCATTATGTTTAAGTGAACGGAATACAGCTCTTTTATATGGTTTTTTATTAGATGTTCAAAAAAAGTGTGATGATATTGAAATGCGATATTTTGGTTCAGAAGAGCAGTCAAAAGAAAGTGAAAGTTTGACAATTACAGTTGAAGGAGATGGGAAAGTGATTAGCACTGATCAGTTTGAAGAAGAAATTGGAAGGTTTAATGTAGTGTGCTCTGAAATACCAAACTATGTTTGTGTTTGTTGTCAACGTACTCATTATAAAAGTCAAACTAGGAATGTTGATTTGTATTTGAAAAGTAAAAAGGAGAACAATAGTAAGTGGGAAGAATTTGCAACTTACTTGTTGGTGGAAGGTCGATTTGAGTTAGGTAGTGATCAACGTATATGTAAATATTGCTACAACAAATTAGAAGAGACAAAATGCCTGCTAGAGCAGTACATAATAACTTAGAATTAGTAGCTATTCCGGAGGAACTGGCAGAATTGAATACATATGAGTCGGTTCTAATTCAATTTGTTCATCCTTTTCAAACTATCATTCGGGTGGAGACTAAAACAGGTAAACTGCCACCAACAGACTTGCAAAGAGGGCTGAAAGGAAGAGTGGTGTACTTACCTTTGGATTTTAAGAACGAAATGTAAACTATTGCTGAAGAGAAAGAGGAAAATGAGGCAGTAGTCATTCTAGTAAATGGTGTACCAACAAAGAGTCGGAAAATATGGCAAGAATTTGTGGATGTTAATAAAGTTGAAAAGGCTACCTTATATCTTATAGAGAACAATATTTATTACAAAACTGTAAATGTGGATGAGCAGGTAATGAAGTTTAGAAGATGAATGTGAAATTTCAAGTGGTCAAATAGAGAAAGTGGACAAGTCAAGGACTGAAGAAATTTATGAACATTACACAATAAGTCCTTTGCATTCAAAAGAAGTAATAGGAAGCAGCATTGAGTTATTTCAAATGAAAAAAGCACCTGGAACTCCAATGAGTGTATGGGAGAAGAGCTTGGAAGCTCGTTGTTTTCCACAGCTGTTTCCTACTGGAGAAGGTGGACGATATGATGACCGACCTGTACATATTCCATCTTCAGAATATCGGTCAACAAGATTATATTCTGAAGATCTTAGATTTTGACAGTGCATTCCATACATATTTCACCTTTTGTTTGAAAGTGATTTCTCTTCTCTGTCGTATGCAGTGAACCACATACTTAAAACTGGAGTTCATCAATCACTTCTTTCTGTGAAAGAATTTGTGGAGAAAGTTGAAAAAACAGATGAAAATTTAGAAGCACAGTTAATCAATTTGATGGCATGTCAAAGTGGAACAAATGAGTATTGGTACCGTCGTCATGGAGAACTCAAGTGTATGTTACGGAACTTAGGTACACCAACATAGTTTGTCACACTTAGCTGTGCAGAGTATGCAGGGGAAGATTTGCTTGAGTTTCTAAGAGAAGTGAATTCCAATATTAAAAATGTTGAAATAAAGACTCCTGGTGAACTGTGTTCATTGGATCCTGTAAATGTGTGCAGATATTTTAATCACAGGTTTCAAGCTATGATGTCTTTTATCTGCAATAAAAAGAATCCACCTCTTGGAGAATTACCGATTTCTTTTGGAGAAAGGAGTACCAAGCAAGAGGTGCATCTCATATACATATGCTACTATGGGTCAAGGTTGCATCTAAATTTGGAACTGATTCTGATGAAACAGTATTGTCTTTCATCGAACAGTATGTGACATGTGAGATTCCGAGAGAAGAAGGAGATAGAAGCTTGAGACAGCAAGTTTTACGTTTCCAAAGTCACTGTTGTGGAAAGTACTTCAGAAGAAAATACAAGTCTAAAGGAACATTTTACACCAAATGTCGGTTTGGTTTTCCACGCCCAGTCATTTGTAAAGGAAGAGTAAATTCTTTTTTTTCTTCTGTAAGGCACACAATAACTCAGAAATCTCCAAAGAATACCTACAACTTAAAAAGAACAGAAGTGTCAAAGTATATCAATGACTACAATCCAGCCATTTTAAAAATGTGGAATGCGAACATAGACATCCAGTATGTTGCATATAACTCAATTGCTGTTGCCCGTATATAACAAAATCAGAAAAAACAGAGATGAAACAAATGTAGGAAGAAATTGCCCAAGAGAAAAGCGCCAGCAAAAAATTGTACAGCTTTACTTTGAAAATGCTTTCCCACCGAGAAATTGAATCCTATGAATGTTCAGACCACTTGTGCTCTTCAAGTTTATATTCAAAGTCTTGAGAAATCATTTGGGTAAGTTCAGGTCTTGCCTGCTCACGGAATAGAGTGTTGAAATCATTAGAAGAAATTGTATACTTAGCAGCAAATGAACCAGACAGTACAGACATTCTTAAAACTAATATGTTGGACACATACTATCCGAAAAGGAGTCGACATCTGGAACAGCTATGTCTGAATGAAGTACTTCAACATTACAGCTTCAAAAGAAATGTTAAACAGAATTTAAAAGAAGGAAAATATGCAGTAGTTGGATGTCATGGTTGTTTAGTAAAACATGCAAAAGGTAATCTTATAAACCACAAGAAACTCAGTTGTGAAACTCCAGATAAGCGAGTATTTTACTATTTAGCACTTCTCCAACTCTTTAAACCATGGTGTAGCGAAAGTGAATAACTTGACTGCTATGAAGATTCTTTTAATGCATGTAAAGATAGCATTGCATGTACAATTTTCCCTACATATTTAAAAATGTTGAATGATGAAGTTGAACAGGAAAAGACTATTACAACTGAAATAGCTAATGAAAGTTCTCAAGATACTCAAAGTAGTGGTCAATGTAGTCAAGATCCTCTTGGACAGCCAATACTGGAAAATGAAGCAGCGATTGTTATGCATGAAGTCAAAATTGCAATGCAACAAGCACACAAGGAGAATATTACATTGAAAAAGTTAGAAGAACAACTAAATGTAGAACAGAAAGAAATATATGTACAAGTGAGAGAACAGATAGAACATGGTTTGTTGCATGAAAAGAAAGAATGTGTGTGTTCATCTTTTAAACGTCTTCTGATGTACATCAGTGGTCAAGCTGGGACGGGTAAAAGTTTTTTAATTAAAAAGTTTTGACCAGTTGTCTTAAAAAAACTACTGGTTCACATTTATGTTCTGTGGTAACAGCTCCAACTGGATTAGCTGCACACAATGTTAAAGGAGTTACTTTGCAAAGATTACTGATGTTACCAGTTGAGCATGATAGTAAATTACAATATCAGAAGTTGTCTTGAGAAGTTTCTCATGAAGTGTCAAGAGTGCTGAAGAAAATTAAACTATTAATTATTGATGAGGTGAGCATCGTCTCAAACTTTATGCTTGCTTTTGTACACTTAAGATTGCAACAGATTTTAAAAACAGATTATGACATTTAAAACATTTAATTGTAACACCTGTAAAAGGAGAACCAGTGTTTAAAACTCTTCTACATGAAGACACAAAGAAATCTCTGGGAAGTATTGGAAATGTGAATCTGTGGCTACATTTTGAATATAAAGAACTCACTCAGAATATGCTACAAGCAAGAGATGAAGATTATGGAAATATTCTAAAAGATGTAAGAATTGGTGTTCTAAGCAAACATGGTAAAGAAGCTTTTCAAAGTTGTCTACTAAACAACTTGTTTACACATAAAAACACACCAGCAGAAGTAATGTACAAGAAAATGAAAGAAAAAAGTCTATAGTTTGCTTAATGTCTACAGTGGAAGAGTGTTATACATTTAATAGAGAGCTTATGAAATTGGAAAATGAAGAAGTAGTTCACATTGAAGCTATTGATAAAATCCAGCATCAAGGAATAACAATTCTTCTTTCAGAAAAACTACAGACTAAATTGGATTCTTTGGAAAAGTCTGTATCAAAAACTGCTGGCTTAGAATTTTTTTCAGATGTGTTTAAACTGTCGGGTAATTTTGAGGCGTAATCTGAATGTAGAAGAAGGTTTAGTGAATGGAGCAATGGGGAAAGTTGGTGATTTTGTGAAATATCAAAATAGAAATGGAATTGAATTCTTGAAAGTTAAATTTGATCAGATTACAGAGGTAAGACAGATTGCGCATTGTGCTGTACGTTTTTGCTTGTAAAACACTTGTATGTTCGTAGAAAACAGTTTCCCTTCTGTTTAGCATATGCAATAACTATTCATAAATCTCAAGGTTTAAGGCTTTGATAAATGTAGGAAGAACTGGGTTTAAAGAGGGAATGGTATATGTTGCATTATCTCAAGTTAGAATGTTGTCTGGTTTGTATTTAATTGATTTTGATGAAAACAAGGTTAGTGCTGATGTTAATTGTGTAATCGTTTGAGAAGGCTTTATGCTCTAAGTTTAGGTGAATATCCTATTCATGAGAAACGTGTTGTGTGTTCAAAATGCAAACACGGTGAAGAATCAACAATGGTTGGAAAGCAGAAACAAAATCAAGAGAAAAGAAAAGATGTAAAGAAGCAGAAAATACAAACAAGTGATGATGTTGTCAGATTCCAATTAGAAAATGCTTTTGGTGTCAACTGCTATGGTAATGTTATTCTAAACATTATATTTTATCTTGAAGATGTTTATGGTGAAATTATGGAAAGTCAGGAAAAAAGATTATGTTCGGCACTTTATACTTTATTTCAAGAACTGAGAAAAGTAAGATCCATTCTTCTTCTGGTATTCGCCAACTGTTGGATACATGTACTGGATCTTTAACGTTCAGTGCTAATATAGAACAAGATGCACAAGAATTTTTGGTAGTTATGCTTGAAGTACTAGAAGATGAAGGAATTCAGATTGAGAGTTTATGTGGACTCAGTTACAAATGGGAACATAAATGTGAACAGTGTTCGTTAACTTCAAGCACTATAGAACGATTTCTATATTTGACCATACCTGACTGCAAATCTGTACCATTTTCCAAATTACTAAAAGAAGCAGATCACAAGATGATCTGTTCTTGTTGTAAATCAACAATGCTATCTACATTATGCCTACAAAGATATAGAAAATATTTGATTATAATGCTACAACGCTGTAGACCATTTGGAAGAAAGTGGAAACCAAAATTAAAAATGTTGTTGCTAGTCAAGTATCTATTTCTGGGAGAACTTTTGCAACAGTTGCTATTGTTTTCCATGTTGGAAGTACTACCACAAGTGGACATCATCAAGTTTATTTAAAGTGTAATAATGTTTGGAGTCACTGCAACGATACACACTTGGAAATGAAGCCGAGATTGCCTTATGAATTACCCAACTCATACTTGATATTTCTGAAACAAAGATTTTAGATACACCATTCGGCTTCGTGGGAAGGTGTAAAGATACTTTAAGGAATTCATACTGGATGCTTTCAAAGCAAAATCTTTGATACATTATTTGGTGTATTGGGAAAATGTTCACAAAAACTACGAAGTAAAGGTAAGATTTGAAGGTTGGAAATAGTATTGGATGTGTTATTTGTGTTGATTTTGTATTATATTTGTGAGAATTAGGGATTTGTTTTTTTTTTAACACTCTAGTTGATTGTTTTTTTCCCCCTGCTGTTTTGGATGAAACTACTCTGACATCACTGTGAATAGTGAAGTTAAGTAGTAGCTGATGACAGCAAAAAAAAGGGAGTAAAATTGTTTTCTGAATGTTAAATGATTTTGTATTATTTAAAAACTCACTGTAATTTGTGAAATATATTATATTACATAGTAGTTTTGCAGTTATTTTATGTAGTTGAAAAGTTAGAAAAAACTGTAGTAGTGACAAATAGCACAATAGTAGTTCGATATTTAAAAAACCTTTGAAATTCACTGAAAAAAACATAGGTTTTACAGACGTTATAGTTAGAAATTTGCATTTAAAAAACCTTAGAAATTCACTGAAAAAACCATAGGTTTCAGGGACGTTATAGTTAGAAATTAGCATTTAAAAAACCTTAGAAATGCACTGAAAAAACCATAGTGATGTCATTTGAGGTGTCATCAGTGATGTCATGAGTGATGCCACTGACCATGTCATGAGTGATGTAATTTGTGACGTCATCAGCAGTGCATTGCGTGCACACGATTTATAGTTAGCTCAACTAACTATAACAGGCAAATTTCTCTGGTTTTATATGAGTCAAATGTCCAACTAACTATAACATCTCAGAAACCTATGGTTTTTTCAGTGAATTTCTAAGGTTTTTTAAGTGCTAATATAATTAATATATATATATATATATATATATATATATATATATATATATATATATATGTTGTTTCTGAATCCATAATGTATCCGCTGCTGGTCCTAATGCCTTCATATATTTTGCTTGTGCACGCTGCAGACTGTTAATCTTTGGTCCTATTGTATTTTTACTTACTCCTTGTGTAACCCTGCAAATATGTATCTATGCATTGCTTAGAATTTATATATACATTTATGCTGTTTCTTCCTCAATAATGTGTCACCTACCAAACCTAATGCTTTCATTTATTTCACTTACGTACTGCCATTATGTCTTTATGCCTACCCAAATATGTACTGATGCCATGCGCTGCTAAAGCAATATCTATGTCTAGAAGCTGTCTCTACCTCAAAAACGCCTTAAATATTTTGCTTACGTTCTGCCATTATGTCTTTATGCCTACCCCAATAGGTGCTGCACTATGCGTTGCTCAATTTCTAAATTGATAATTAATGTGTACCTGAAAAATGTAACAGTTACGGATCCTAACAACCGTCATATGTTTTGGTCAGTACGTACCGTTTTGCCTGCATGTCTACCCCAGTATGTTTTATGTAAACCACATAATTACTACTCTGCAAAGCTGTGAAGCTCTCTGATGCCTTCGGGTCAAGTTCGCTCTATAAAAAAACTCTACAAATAAATAAAATAAATTGCAGAAAATACATTTTGTGAGTTTTAATTTCAACACTGTTTAAATCTTATATATGTAAAACAGTTGTCAGACTTGTTAGACAGACCATATACGAAAATCTTCTATATATACAAATCTAAGCACAATTTTATGTTGCATGTATCCCGTTTTTCTCAATCTCGTTTTCCTTCTTGACGTCTGCAAGGTGCACATTCATTTTTATGTGCATTTTCATTCTCCTGTCTCGTTTATGTGTGGTTCCAAGGTTAATCAGCTTTCAAGCTGGACCACTTTTAATAAACGGGACTATAGAAAGAAGCCGAAGTAGGAATTCATTCCTTGTTAGTGATAGTATTAAATATACATGCATTTTTTACACTTGGAGTAAACAAACAACAGCACCTATTGAAAATATTTTAACACTGTGTAACAGGACAATGATTTTTACAGAATGTTAACTTTCCTTAACACTCAACAGCACTTATTCACCATTTGTTTTGGGTCCGTGAAATGGTAGCAAATTGTCCCTCACAACGCAAACCCAGCATTGGTGGTTTTTTGGAACACCCTCCTAACACAGTCAAGTTTTAATAGGAGAGTTTAAAGTGTCTATTGGTCATTATCTCAGCATTGCCTGTCTTCGGTCCAGTCATTGCCAAAGAGGATTGTCACCAATCACAGGGCATGAAACAAAACAGGAAATGCTTTCGCTAACCTCCACCCATGCTCATCTGGGTGCTATAATATATCAGCAGTCCCGTAGCCCCTGCATTTGTTTTGTTTCCTGACTTAGTGGACAAGGACTAGGAGTGCTTAGATTGCTGCTGCACACCGATCTCCAACATGTACCAGTTTCTCTTCCAGGCAGTCTCGGGGGAACTCACATACCTACTTGGGAGATCCTTGCTTTTGGGATTGTCAGAAAGGATCCTTGAACTGTGAGCAGAACTTCGGGGGTGGGGAGGTGGGGGGACACCCTCCAGATATATGCTTGTTTGCCTCTATATTTGGGTCTGGTGAGGGCAAGTTGGATTTGCTATGTCTTTGTGCGTTTTTCTTGTCCTGCACCAAGAACAAAACACAAAACACAAAATACATTTCCTTTGATGTAAAACAGGCGAGAGAGAGGGCTATCCATCTGGTGGCTACATTTCAAAATGTGAAACCAGATAAATTAGAAACTTCCCTGCTTTTTCATATTGTGTGATTCCTGGCAAACATTTTACTTCACTGAGCCTCCTTTTTGTTTTTGATACACATGAAAGCACTTTTAAATACTCGAGTTAAGCATTGCTTATAACAAGCGGCAAGTAAGATTAATCGCACCCCCACCCTTATTTCTCCGTTATACCAACATATGTATACATACACAGTGCACACTCTAATAGTATCAACAGCTCTTGGATACTTCTACCACGCAGACCCCAGAATGATAGAAATATAATGGTGCACCCAAGATTAAAGCTCGATGAAAGCAGAGCAAAGTTCTGTACAAGGGCCAGAGTTGTTGCACCCTGGAAGTTTAATGGATTCTTTTCTGTGAACTCTGAATGCCCTGAAGAAGTCTATGGCTGTGGATGAAACGCATTGGCTGAGGCTGTAACATTTGGATTATGAAAACACAAAAGCATGTTGGGACATATAATTAAAGGAAGAAATACAGAGAATGAAAAGATCTAACTGGACTTTGTTCTGCTTTGATATATCCTTAATCTTGAGTGCACCACTATATTTATATCATTAAGGGGCACATGCATCAAGCTATTTTGCGATTGCAAACGTTGTGAATCTAAAAAAAAAGGCCGTTTGCGATCGCAAAATTGCTCATTCCAATGCATGAAGCTCATTGGCAGAATTTCACATAAATTTGCAAAAAGAGCGATTACCTAAATACCGAATATGAAATTGTGATTCTGTAGTAAGTAATCGCTAATAGGAATTTGCTAATCCTATGCATCAAAATTTCGCAACTACCGAATCTGTGAAAAATCGCAATTAGCATTTCTTAAATAAGAACAAATTCTATCAGGTGGTAACCATTTAAATTTGAACAAATCAGGTGCTAATCATCATGAAACTACTTAAACAGTCCCAGAAGGCATCAGAATGTTTCACAATGGCAGCGCTTTACGTCATGGCGAGGAGGATAAGGCTAAGAGAAGAGCACAGAGAAGGAGGATAAAGTAGCGCATTTTCAGGGTGTGCATAACTTTGCTAGGGCAGACGGAGGAAGAGATTCATGATAAATATAGGATGAATGCAGACACAATCTATGAGCTCATAACTGAATTGGATCCAATACTGGAGCGTCAGACTCGCAGGACACATGCCATCCCCACTCATGTGCAGGTTCTATGTTCGCTGCACCTCCTAGCTTCAGGGAGCTTGCAGGGAGTAATTGCTGCAGCTGGAGGTGTCTCTCAAAGTGCCCTATCGTGAATTTTTAACTCATTACTTGATGCCACGTTGCAGAGGATACACCACCACATTAGGTTTCTCACAACACCACAGGAATTGCAGCAAACTAAATTAGATTTTTTATCATGTTGCCCATTTTTCACGTCATTGGTTGCATTGATGGGAAGCATGTAGCCATTTGTCCCCCCTCAGTGAATGAGTATATTTACAGAAACCAAAAATCCTACCATTCATTGAACATTCAAGTAATTTGCAATTCTAAAAACATAATCAGTCATAGTGACTAGTTACCCTGGCAGTGCACATGACTCCTATATCTTCCGACATAGTGGCATACACAGACGTCTACTTGCGGGTGAATTTGGAGAAGGAGTTTTTCTTGGTAAACAGATGTAATACTGTCTTGCACACCTGTCCACCATGGTAACACATAACAGTGACTAATGTATTTTCTTTTTACATCTTGTAGGTGATAGCCCATACGCTGTGCGCTCTTTCATCCTGACTCCATATCTAAACCCTACTACACAAAGTGAGCAGCAGTATAATGAGGCACACATCTCCACACGCAACGTGATTGAGAGAACATTTGGTTTTAAGGTGTGTAATTTTGAGTCAACACGGTAGGTGCTCAACGGTTTAATGTTACAATATTCTGGTAGTGTTAATACACACATACCAGGTGCAGACAAGTATAGTGTGAAGACAGACAATTATATGACATTGCCTTGGCACTTAAAAATCAGTGGGAACAATGTACATTATGCTGGTTACCTCACTAGAATAGTATGTGTCCATGTTTTAACTTTTTCTGGCCACGCACTCCCGTGGGCCTCTCAGTAGGCTCAGCCACATCCCTTATTGAGACTTCTGGGCCAGAGTTGCTCCTGGTACTGCGCCTCCTGGGATTTGTTACATGTGCCAGTAGGCTACTGAGGCTGGAGGCCTCCTCACTATCCCCCCTGCAAGAACGTTGTTGCCACCAGCTGCAGCAGTCTGGAGTTGCTGCACTGCATTAGTGACCTGGATGAGGCTCCTGGCCACATCCCCGCAGCAGTGGCTCATCTCCACTTGCACGCTGACAGCCCGACGGGGAAGCTGAGCTGTTGTTGTGCCCAGCCTATTGATGGCCCTGGTGTAACCGTCCAGGTGCCCCACATAATTGTGATGCCTCCTACCATGCGAGGCATGGTCACCCTGGATGACCCTGCATAAGTCATGCATAGCTGTTGTAACATTGGCAAAGTTTTCAGTGTTTGCCCTTTGCCCTATGACAACAGCAGTGGTGAGCTCTCTCGGGCAGTCACGGATGTCCCCCATGTGTGTTGCTATTGTCCCCAGTTGCCCCTGCATAATTCTCATGTTTCTGCCTTGCAGGCGCCGGACCCTGAGCATCTTGCCCTCCAGCCCACTCCAGGCAGCAGCCCCATTGTCTTCTGCAGCTGTCAGGATTGCCCTGGGCCTTCGCCTGCGGAAATGGACGGACCTGCGCCGCATTAGTACCTCTGTTGGTGGTGGTGGTATATGGCCAGCCTGCTGTGTGGGAGTTCCTGTTTGGCTCTCTTCATCACTCTCCAAATCAGGCAGTGGTGTGACTAGTCGAGTGGGATCAGGTATGGTTGAGGATTCTGGCACCTCTGGTTCCTCCTTAGTCTGTGCATCTAGTTCCTGTGACTCGTGGATATCAGCCACGTCACTCTCCTGCGCAGCTGCATTTGTGATTTTAAACAGTGCAAATTCAGTTATTTTTTGGTGCACAGGTTTGTGACATAGTGCATGCCAATGTCTAATAAATTAACTTTTTTTTACTTCAGTCTATTCCTTGCTGTACTCTGCTGCACTAAAGCAGTTTTGGTCCTTCCTTGCCTTGCCATTATATTTGTCTGTATACAACTCCCATAATGCATTTGTGTGTAGCAAGTAAAAAGTGGACTGGACACAGGATCTGCATTAGGGGCTAAAACATTTAAGTACATTTAACATTGAAAGATATTTAGCAGTGGTCTTACCATGCGAGGTATCAGCCTGTTCAGAGGTGTCAATCTGGGTTATTCTGACAACTGCCTCTGGCTGCAGTGTGGATTCTACCATGTCCTCCAGGGGTGTGTTTGCACGTTCATCAGATGGTCCCTCTCCAGTTTTTTTTTTTGCATCACAAGCCTTGCAGCCACCCTCTCTTTAGCTTGGCTGCTCAGGTCATACCAGCGCTTGCACAGGTCTGCGATTGAGTGCTGTGTGACCACCACAGCATTTACCTTAGCTTTCATAGCCAGCCACATTTTTCTTTTAACTGACTCTGCAGGGACAGTTTGCCAAAGAGCTTATCATGACTCAACACCACTTCCTCAATGAGGATTTCCAGTTCTTTCTCGCTGAATTTCAGCTTCCTTTTCCTTCCTTCACCTTTGTTGTCTCCTTTTTCTGTGGTCATGCTGTTGTTTTCAAACAGATACAGCTTCAAAAACAGCTTGTTCCTGCTCAGCTCCACCAGTCTGCCTCCTCCTCTGACTCTCTGTGAACAGGTGTGTGCGTTCCCTGATTCACTTCCTGGTTTTGATGTCATCCCAATGCAGCAATACTGGGAAATCGCTATTAGCAATTCTGTATTAGCAGATTCGATATTACTGATTCGGTAATAGCGGGATCTCTATTTGAATTTGCAATATATACTGATTCGCTAAAATAGACATTTTTTGGATGCTTTCTGTTTTGTGATTCCGTAAAAGCAATTTCTTAATATTTGCTAAGGAATGGCAAATTTGATTTTTGATGTATGTGCCCCTAAAAGACTATAAATGGCTCTCGAGGTACGGTGGTCCTCATACACCGCAGAGTGCCAAATATCCTCTTCAAACACTGGCTAGACCCGGGGGGGCGTTATACTATCATCACAGGAACAGTGGCCGGGGAGCAGTTAACTAGAGGAAGTATCTATGCCCTGCCCCCTCTGGTACAAACATTCTCGGATAAAGTCACACAGTTGAGGGGGGAACTCACGGATGGCCTGACGATCCTTGGCAAGGATTGGAACAATGGGATGACACCATTCATCCAGATCAGTCCGGCTTTATGCCACAGCGATCCACCAGGCACAACATCAGGTGGGTTCATAATGCCATTGCTAGGGCCCAAGAGCTTGGCCGGCCGGTGGCCATTTTGTTGGCTGACATTGATAAGATGTTTGATTCCTTAAGTTGGACATAGCTCTTCAAACTCCTTCCCGCCATAAATTTTAGACCTCAATTCTTAGCATATACACAGTTGCTGTACACAGACCTCGCGGCGGGTGCGGGACATCGGTCGACCCCCTTTTCCATCCACCGGTGCACGCAACAGGGTTGCCTCTTATCTCCACTGCTCTTTGCCCTGGCCATAAAACCTCTGGCCATATGGGTACAACAAGACCCGCTGATTCACGTATCCTCCAGATCCTTCGAGTATTTGGGGAAACTACTGGATTAGTAACCAACCCCTCCAAATCTACACTCTTCCCCGTGTGCAGAGACCAGAAATGCCAGACCTGGGCCGTGCATCTATCCCATGCCGCAGATGGATTTCAATACCTGGGAGTATTCATATCGGCATGTCCCATGTGGACACATAACATCATTCCATTGCTCCCCGCGGTCCGTAGCAAAACTACAGTATGGTCCCATTTGCCTCTAACATTATATGGGTGTTCAGCCATTTTTAAAGTGGTGTCCTTACCCCGCTTATTATATCAGCTACAGAACTTCCCATACAACATCCCCCATTCATGGTTCATGCAACTAAATGCAATTCTGAACAAGTTTTTTATGGCAAGGAGGGGCGATCCGGGTGGCACTTCACACGTCCACACAATTGACTTATTGCGGAGGCATTGAAGCGGCAGATATATATCCATATTATTCTGCATCCCATCTCCTAGTTATCGAGTGGTGGTACGGTTCTCAGTCGGATCCAGCATATGCTGCAGAGTGGCTTGCAATGAAAGACACCCCCTTTCAGAAACTCCTGTCCAGTCAGATTAATCTTGATGCCCTCCCTCCAGCCAGCCAAACTGTCATAAAATTATGGAGACGTACAGTGAAAACCATGGGCTGGATGGAGAGACTGACACAAACAACCCCCCTTTGGCAGGGCACATACCTACTTTACTTTGGCAGGCTTTCGTAAATGGGACCTCATTGGAATCTCCACCTTAGGCGACATTATGCATGGCTGTATCCTTAAATCCTTTCAGCAATTACAAACCGAGTACAATTTGCATAAATCACAGTTCCACAGCTAAATTACAATTGTAACATGCTCTAAACCCTCATATCCGTCACTTGGAGACTCTACCAGAGTTCCACCCACTCAAAGGCTGTTTATTAATGGGAGACCTAGGTGCGCACGAGATCAAACAAATCTATCAGACATTAATCACCCACACAGGAAACACATTACACAATACTAGAGCAGCTTGGGAAGTCGATGTGCCGACATTGACAGATGACGACTGGAATGAGGCCCTAGCAAGTCCCCGACACACGCCGTCTCCTCGCGATATCACCTGATACAATTTAAGTATTTCCATCGTACACAATACACTTGATCCCGGTTGCGGAGGATGGGAATCATCCAGTCCCCAGTGCCTCCGATCTACAGAAGATGAGGGCTCTTTTCTACACATGGTGTGGAGCTGCGAAGTGATACAGCCATTCTGGAGGAATGTGGCATCCTGCCTGGGCCAGGTACTGGCCTGTACCATTCCACTTGATACCAAACTGCTTCTCCTCCATAGCACAGAGGAGATCAGAGGAAACGGTTATAAACAGCACTTTCTGTTCCTGGACCAAACTCTGACCAAAAGGGAAATAGCTCAGAAATAGAAAGCGACCTCTCCGGCGAGTTTAGGGGGAGGGAAAAAGGCAATGGATAGGTGCATAAGCGCCGAAATTGTAGTCTTTCAAGCACTGGGTTGCCCACAGGAAGATCTGGTACCGCTGGGCGACGCATCAGGTCATTGGCCTACCCCCACACCACATTCAGACCTTCCATGATTCCTCTAGAAACGTGTGACTTATCTGTACATCATAGACCTGTAACATTGATTGCTAAATGATACGCCTTTAAACACACGCAATTACGAACAATTAGCAGGTTTCGGTGTACTTTGTTAATTATCAGGTCCGGTGTTTTACAGGCCAAGTTGTTATGGAACTATAAAATCAGGTACGCTATGTCTTTTTCATTATATGTAATGTACTTGCTGGGCTTTGCCCATTTTGTACCTTTAAAAACAGATAGAATTTGTTGTAAAAAAAAGACTATAATATTGCCCTATCTTTAATAAGAATCTGGGCAGCGTTTAGGGTTTACATGACTACTGACTTGCCTCTTAGTTCAGTAATGGCATTATCCAATAATGTTTCAAATACTAAATGTCTGTTTATACAGTGACATAATCTAATGTAGTAAGGTGAAACAATTCAGCATGTTAAAGAAATACACTTTTCTGAATTTCGAAGAGACTTTCATATTTTTACAATATGTTTGTATTTCATACAAAAATCTTCATGGCTTGGCTTGTGCACAGACTTTTATTTCCGAGCCAGACCCTTCGCTCTGCTCTGGCTCGGCTTGCCCTATTAATTTGCAACTCATGCTTAGTACATGGGGCCATCAGTCACTTAATAAAATGATTTGTAAAAGGAGAGGACTGGAAACATTAAGCCGTGCTTACATGCACCCGATTTGTGAACTCTGCTATTAAGTCTTCTCGGAGCAAAGAAACAAAAAAAAAGAACACGTGCTGTGAAAATACACTTAATTGCAGTGATCCCAAGGCAGGGACTCCAGGTCTTTGTGTTGTACGTGACAGTAGTAATGAGTTCCCAGGGAGAGCTACCTGGCCATGGTGGGACAGACAGTGCATCTTTAGAGTGTGATACTCATCAAATGCATTTTTGGCTTGGTAGTACGGTCCGGGGGCCCTGAGTGGAATCTGCTATGTCTGTTGCAATTTTTCACATCGTTCTCATTTCACTAAGAGCTTTTTTTTTCAATTTTCCAATAACATTTTACTGAATTTAATGCATGTTTTGTTATTACAAGGATTAACTGTGGCATAGAAGTCCCCTGCACTTCCCTAGATGTTTCCCCAAACCTCTCCTCCCTGCCCGCCCCCTTCTAAGTATACATGTAGATCAGCCCTTGTATGCCGGGATTTCTCAATCTACGGCTGCCAATTGCAGTGATCTGGGGTCAAGGGGGATACCCTTGTAGTTAGCCCATTTCTTCCCAGATCTGAGCATGTTTTTGGGGGCATCCCTTGGTTAGGTGCACAGGGATCTCCCTGCTCATGCAGCAGTTGAAGCCCTTCCCATCATGTCGGAGGGTCAGTGGCTTTCCATCTGTGGTCGATGTTCCTTTTGTTTACAGTGAGGCTCAATCTAATCAATGTTAGCCTATATTGAGTTCAATTCGAGTCCATGGTGACATGCAGGAGGACCAGTTTAGGGTCATGAGGGATAGACATCCACTAGACCACAACCAAGATGGCTAACACCTGCCTCAAGAATGGTTCCAAGCTATCACAAGACCATGTGGTGAGCACAAAGTCTCCCCTCCTGGCGCCGCAGTGGAGGCAGGAGGGGGAAGTGATAGCCCCCATGCTTCAAAGTCTGCGCCTCGTGAGGCAGGTCCAGTGAAGATAATTTAGCTGGATTAAGAGGAGTTGAGCCGCAATCGCTACATGGCATGGGGAGGCCTGGGCCTCTGTGCAATCCTCATCAGTCTTGGTGCCCAAGTCTCGCTACCGTGCAAATCGAAGATCCCCGAATGTATCGGGCATGTGAAAGGCTAACCTGACACGCAGCCTCCGTGCGCTTCATGGGGTGAAAGTAATTGAGGTCTTTTGAACGCTGCTGAAATTAGCAAAAGTTTCTTAACTGCTTTTACCTTACGTGAATCTGAATTGTACTGGGGTCTTTTGAAACAAATGAAGTAACTGCTTTTAATGCTTTTTGAAAAGCGGATCAGAATTGCTCTGTGATTTTACAAATACGAGCTCTTACCTTGCACGTTAGTTCATTTGCTATTTGCACAATCATGTCAAACTCAATAAGGGGACAGGCACTTCAGGAAGAGCCATCTTGGTTAGCGGTCCAGTGTCTAGGAATTTGGCCCAAACAAACAGAATAAAGTGAAGACCAGCGCGATCTCGCAGAGTACTCGCTAGAGGCAAGCCCGTCTGTGCCTTAACGGGACCAGGGGCCAGGAACCCTGCATCTCTACACCCAGGTAAGCTGCCTTACTCCTCCCAAAAACTCCAGGTTCCGAGGGGGAACAACCAAAAGGGTGTCTACACTCAACCTTCACGCAACCACACTGAAATGCAGGAATAACTCTATTCACCCCTTCACATTCCCAATCCTTGAACCGCCAGTAGGGTCACAACCAACTGGAACAAGTACCTGCTCAATTGAAGGTCCCTGCCATCTCACAAATTAGAACTATTCTCCCTCCTGCATGAAAACACACCAGACATAGTGTTTCTGATAGAGAAACCTGTCTTCAACTGGAATCTGGGCCAGATATTAACCAAGCCTGGATTACCTCATATTCAGAAAAGATTGATCAAGCAACAAGGGGGGCTGTTGCCATTATTTTCAAGGACACCTTCAAATGCCTACACGAGCCCCTACCCCTCCTAAACTGCAAACGCATGTCCTTCGCCATCTTCCTGACCCCTACTTATACCTTTTCTGGGGTGCTTCTTTACAGGCTACCAGGTCCCTAGAGCCACTTCACGCAGGTCCTCCTGGACGCAATCGCCAGCTGGGCTTTTAACAACCCCATTTTCAGGGTACTAGGCAACTTCAACATACACACAAGCGTCCGGATTTCTGGATGACCGTTCAGCCATACAAATGTCCCAGAAAGTCACCAACCCCACTCATGAGAAAGGCCATCTGCTTGATCCCATTTTTTCTAATCTCCCCCATCTTCACAGCCTAGATCCTAGCCTGGTTGTATGGTCAGACCATCTCCTGATTCCTTTTTTGGTGAACACACCTAGTAGAAACCCACTGGCTAGTCCGAACACCCAGAGAGACTGTAGCTGGTTAAAACGCCAGAGCAAACAGTGGAAACTCTTACTGAAAGGTTTCATACCTAATGTAGGCACAGACACACAAATGATAAGGTTATCAAGTGGATAAGTCACTCACTGGACCAAGTCATCCCCTTCAAAACATTCACACGGCACGCAAAGGGCAAATCCACCCCGTGGTACAGCCCCCACATCCTAACTCAAAAGAAGAAATACAAAAAAGCTAAAAGGAAATGAAGGAGAGATTAGGGGGAGTCAGTAAAGCAAAATATCTAGAAGCCTTGAGGTACTATCACTCGGAAAATAAAAAAGTGCAAGCAACCAACTATGAAGACAGGATTAGTAATACCTCAAACTCCCCTCGCAAAATGTTTCAAATTGTTAAATCTCAAATGGAACCATGACCATACAATACATCCCCTGAACCAACAGCAGTATGCTGGAATGACCTTGTAGAATTATTTCTGAAAAAAATAACAGATTTATACCTAGCACTCCACAGGTCAGACACAAACCCCATCCCCAACGCATTCAATTAAAACCAGGAAGTGGAGAAAGCCTGACTCGTGAACTTTCCCACTCTCACCCTTGACAACTTCACACTGATGTTCAGCAAAGTCAAATCGGGTTCTCCCAGTGATCCAGCTCCACCGCATATTCTGTCCCAAGTAGCAGAGTTCATCTTTCAGATCATGTTGGAGATGGTCAAACTTTCCTGTCAAAAGTCTGAGTGCCAGCCGCATGTAAAGAAACTAAGGTTAAAGCCCTCCTAAAAAAAAGGAAAGAAAATAACCTGGACCCCCTGTGCCCTAGAAATGTTAGACCAATCTCTTTACTTCCTGGTCTGAGCAAAGTCCTAGAAAAACATGTCAACCAGCAACTCTCAAGCTTATTAGAAACAAACAATGTCGTACAACCCACCCAAACAGGATTCTGCCCAAAACATAGTACAGAAACCGCCCTTCTGGCGGTCATGGAGGAGGCAAAAATTCTACTTCATCATGGTGGCACAGCTGCCATCATACGTCTTGACCTCAGCGCAACATTCTACACAGTGAACATTGACATCCTCATTAATAGAATTAATACCATAGGTGTCACAGGAATGGTTCTGAAATGGCTAACTTCTTTCCTGAAAACAGGACATTTCAAGTCTTCGAAGGTTCTTGCTCCTCGGACATCTTCCCTTTACAAAGTGGACTGCCACTCAGTCCGTCCCCGAGTCCAACACTTTTTAATATATATAGTGCCTTAAGGAGATTATATGTGATGGATGAATAGGACACTTTAAGAAGGTGCAGTAACTTTTAGGGAAAATTTTAAATGAGATTAAGAAGTGATCACTTTAGAATATGGGATATGCACTAGCTCTTGATAAGGATCATCATTTGATTTGATTTGAAGTGTTATTTGTAAAGCGCACAAATGCCGTGGCGTCTTGGCACTGGGTGTGAGACGTGACATTACTCCAGGTGGGTTCTTAATTTTTTCCGAATAACCAGGTTTTTAGATCCTTCCTGAAATTTAAACGGTTCGGTTGACAGCGCAGAGAACATGGCATCTGGTTCCATAATTTTGCCGCACAGTGAGATAATGTTTGACCTCCCCATCTGACCTTCCGCGTTTTTGGGATACAAAGAAGACCTTCTGTAGATGATCTGAGTGTTCCCTGGATATACCTCCATAGAGAGCCTTGTGTACTAGACATAGAGCTTTAAAATTAACCCTATGTCGGACCGGGAGCCAGTGTAGAGTTTTAATGGCCTCTGAAGTGGGGCGGCCCTTAGGTATATTCATAAGCAACCTAGCTGCCGCATTTTGCAATGATTGGAGCTTCCTCTCTTGTGCCTTGCCAAATCCCACAAAAAAGGCGTTACAGTAGTCTAATTTTGACAATAAGAGTGAGACTAAAATTGTCTTTTGAAATTCTGTTGTTATAAAAGGGAAAATTTTCCTTAGAGTTTTTAGAAGGAGGAAGCAGGAAGAGGTTAGTTTGGTAATATGGGCGGATAGATTTCGCTGATTGTCCAGGGTTACCCCCAGGTTCTTTGCCTTTGAAGCGGGGGTAGGGCAGAGTCCCGCCTCCTTGGGCCACCAGCTTGTATTCCATACCGATGGACCTTTGCCAAATACGAGGACCTCGGTTTTGTCAGTGTTGATTTTTAGGAAATTTGAGCTCATCCAATGCATGATGTCAGTTAGACATGCATGAAAACCAGTAGCTACAGTATCTAAGGGCTCTGTGACTGAGATGGTGAGCTGAGAGTCATCGGCATACATAATTAGTGAAAATCCATGTTTTCTAACCAAATTGGCCAACGGGGCGACATAAATATTAAAGAGAGTCGGGGAAAGAGCAGACCCCTGTGGAACCACACAGGGGAGTCGAAACATTTCAGACCGCACATTCTCCCAGTGTATATTTTGTTGTCTGGTATCCATAAAAGAGGTAAGTAGATTAAGTGCAGTGTCCTCTATCCCTGTCTCTTTAAGCCGTTGCGCCAACACCGTATGGTTTACGGTGTCGAACGCTGCCGACAGATCTAGTAGAACCAGAATAGCTTTCTTACCCCTGTCTACAGTCCTCCGAATCTCCTCAGTTGCCAACACCAGTGCTGTCTCTGTCGAATGACAAGGCCTGAATCCGTGTTGGATACAATCCAGCAGGGAGTTATCTTCTAAATATAGAACCAACTCCTTGTTCATGGCCTTTTCCAGAATCTTCGCAGGTAGAGGCAATCGGGAGATTGGCCGATAATTTTTCGGTTCAAGTGGATCGGCGGTAGGTTTTTTTCAGGATTGGCCTTATACAGGCCTTTTTCCACACTTCAGGATATCTGCCACTTTCCAGAACTTGATTTAGAAGAGGAGTAAGGTGCGCGCTAATGACCTCTGAAGCTAGATGAAAAACAGTTGGGGGACATGGATCGTTAGGGGAACCAGATTTTGTGGATATCAGGAGGTTGTTAACCTCACCTACACTGAGTGTCGTAAAACGATCCAGTCTGCTATTAGTTACTCGGCTGTTTAAATTCAGAGAATTGTAGACAGGCCTGTTCTTCGCTAGATTCGAAAGATCATCATATATTGCTTGCACTTTGTTTTGAAAAAAGTCGGCCATTGTATTACACAAAGCTTGATCAGGTGTAAAATTACCTGAATGTTGGGGGGTGGCCAGAGTGTGTATGGTTTTAAACAATTCCTTTGAGGAATTGGTGGCCTTGCTTATTTTAGCCATAAAAAAGGTCCTTTTAGCTTTTACAATTGCCTGTTTATATTCCTCCAGGCATTTATTGTATAGTGCCTTGTGCTCAGAACTGTAATCAGTTCGCCACACTCGTTCTATCCGTCTGCATTTCATTTTTATTTCTATAGTATACCAGGGTGCTGTTGGCATAGCTCTTTTACAAGTTTTATTCACTTCAGGGGCCAGTTTATCTACAGCTGTTGCAATCCAGTCGTCAAAACGACTGGCTGCTACATTATTATCACTACTAAGAGTGAAAGGATTTAAGCTTAGAGCCTGTTCCAGAGTAGCCTTTTCTATCTTGTTCCATTGCCGCATTTGCAGAGATCGGGCTGGAAAGGATTGAGGCAGCGAAAAATGATTGTTCGTTACCTCAAAAATAACAGCCCTATGGTCTGTCCAGGGCAATGGCAGTGTTTTAATAAATTTTGTACCTGGGTGGTTTGTAAGAATCCCATCTAAGGTATGGCCAGCCAGGTGCGTGGGTTCCAATACTATTTGGGACAGTCCATATGCTGCCAGGTTATCCACCAAGCTAATTGTATCAGGGTTGGTCTCTAGTTCTAAGTGGTAATTAAAATCCCCTAAAATACAGAGATATTCAGAGTCCAAGCTTGTCTCTAAAAAGTTTAGAATGGCCTGCGAAAAACCTGACCTTTGTCCTGGCGGCCTGTATACCAGTAGTCCTTTGAAGGTAGTGGAGTCATTAAGTTTGAAAGAAAATAATAGTGTCTCAGATGGAAGCATAGTTATGATCTCATGGCGCATTTTTAGATTATCTCTGTATATTATTGCTATGCCACCACCCCTACCTTCTACCCTGTCATGGCATACCATTGAGTATCCCGGGGGGAGGGCTATGTTCCAATCTGGATCTGAACTAGCATCGGTCCATGTCCCGGTTAGGAAAGTGACGTCTGGTTTTTCTGTTTGGAGTAGACATTCAAATTGGTATTTATGTTTCACAAGTGAGCGAGTATTCAGCAGCATACAGGACAGAGTTTGTGTTGACTGTCTACTTCTCTTGTCTATTCTCAGGGTGTCTTTACCTCCAACAGCCTGGGGGGAGTGATTTTGTCCATCTAGACCATTTATGCCTCGAAAATGTTTTCGACAGCCTAAGTCTGACAAGGAATGAACTTCCATTTTGTCCCCTACTGGTCGGTGTAAATGATATCCGCATCCCTTACATAGGTAGGAACTCATGTTGATGTCCTCATCCCAAATGTTACAAAGCTCACACTTACCAATCAGTATGTTCTCCAATTGGAGCCTGTGATGGCCCTGGGGACCGCCACCCCCCAGGGATGGCTCCTACAGTGTCCCGGGGTGCCCACCTGCTACGGTAAGGTTGGAGCATGGTCTCCCACCCTATTGTAGCAAACTCTGGTTTGGATTTTGGAAGAGAGAGCAGGGGAACCTGCTCTCTCTTCCAAAATCTAAAGCAGAGTTGCTTTTCCACACGGGGAGCGGCATGTTAGCAGCTCCCCATGTGGAAAAGCAATGCCGGCTCTCGCAGGACACAGGGAGCCATTGGGATCGTGGGGGCATTGGGGCCCCCCCCCACAGTCCCCTACGAAGTGCATAGGCCCCGTGGAATGGGGTCCCCGGGCGAAAATATAAATTACGGGTAGGGGCTGTTTTTTTTAATCGGAAAATTCGGAGTCACGACCCTAGCGTGGCACTCAGCGCGTGACTCCCTGGTGTGAACGTGAGGGGTGCGCGACTCCCAGCGCGGCCCCCTGGTGTGAACGAGAGGATTGCACGACTCCCAGCGTGGCCCCCTGGTGTGAACGCAAGGGGTGCGTGACTCCCAGCGCGGACCCATGGTGTGAATGCGAGGGTTGCGTGACTTCCAGCGCAGCCCCTTGGTGTGAACGCGAGGGGTGCACGACTCCCAGCGCGGCCCCCTGGTGTGAACGCAAAGGGTGTGCGACTCCTAATCGCACTGGGTGCGCGACTCCTAATACAAAAAAATACGATTTTTTTCATTAAAAAGCTATATTATATGTTAGCATCTTGGGTGGCTCTAAAAAGAACCCTTGTGTTTATTGGGAGATTTTTGTAGCTACATGTAAGTGCCAATGCAGAGTCTGAAGTTGTTGAGAAAGACTCTGTTTCCCTCATCTGTGAAATGTAGACTATGCCATCCATATTAAAATGCAGATTGTTGTTGTATATGGACCCCATACTATGGTCTCTGAGATAAGCTGAAACAGCTTTCTCAATTTGAGGACAACATTTATTGGACCATTTCCATTTCTGTCTTTGGCATATGTTCGAGTAGACAAAGGCAGTTTGGGGGAAAAGCAACATCCATTCTGCAAAGGTGTCCTTCATTAGCATTTCCAGACCTTCCCCAGTCAATGTGCCTAGGTCATTGCCACCACAGTGCACAATCATGAGGTCAGGGGGTTGGAAGTGCATAAAGGATTTAACCAATGGCATCAATTGGTGCCACTTCAATCCTCTCTATCCAATCCATTTATTATCTACATTTTGTAAAGCTAGGTCTTTGTCAATACCTCTGCTTTCAGCATACCTTTTGCACCAGAAAACATAGCTGTGCCCAACAATTCATACTGAAAGCATCTTGAAGGAATCAATGTAGGTAATCAGAAGATGTCTGTACCTGAGGTAGGCAGGTGGTAGAATGAAATCTATCTAAAATAGTGGACAAGATGCTGTTTTTAAGAAAGTAGAGATTTGATTGGCTGTTTAAGAACACTCTAGATTCTAATATAGGGTGCATTTTACTTTGTTTAGAAAGCATGTTTCTTTTTTTTTTTTTTTTTTTTTTAAAGATTTTATTGTGCATAAAAAGGGTTACAAACACGGGCCTACAACCACCAGGGCCGGCCGCTAGTAGTCGAAGTGTTCCAGCATATCAGAAAACAATGACTGGCCCACAGGGGCTCCGCACTATCACAGTAGATCAGACTGCACATAAGGGAAATCAGAATACACACTTTTAGTATAGATAACAACAAAAAGAAAAATACAAAAAAAACAACAAACTAGGCGAAACGACTTATGGAGGGCGGCGAACACCAGCCGGGGGGAGTCAACACCCAACCACCCGAGGGCGGTCGAAAAAAGAAGCCCTTAGAGGGAGGGGGGGGCCACGAGAGAACCAAATCTGTACTCCAAAGTACGAGATACACAAGGAACCCTCAAGGATCAGGGGGACGAGGGAACCCCGGAAAGCATGTTTCTTATTGGTTATTTTGAAATGTTTGAAAGGTACAGCAGAAAGGATAAGGGCATGCTTTGCAAAGCCAACCACACTTGCTGTTGTCATTTGCAACATTGTGTGGTGAACTTGTAACCTGGAAGCTAAGTTGAATGTTGCATGACCTGTTGCTATGGAAACTGATATTAAGGACAAGGGGTGAAGATGTCAGTTAAAAGTATTATTCTCTATGACCAATGGAAGTTTGTTTTTCAATTTGAAAAACACTGGGAAGCAATGTCATTTGTGGGTTATGTGTATATGAATGGAAAATTAGAGGGAACGTTTGCCATTATTGGTTTTACATTGGAGAGTGTGCTGATCTACATTCTCTGTGACTAGAAGAAAATCCTGACTGAGTGTGTGAGATTTTTCATTCAACAGATTTATTTAAAAGGTGAGTTATATTTTAAAGAGATTTATGTAATATAAATTTGACATTTTTATTAAACTTTGCTGGTTAAATTAATTTATTAAATGTACAGATAAATATTGGGATAATGTTATTGTACTTAAAGATTGTATGTGCACTAATATATATATTATTAAATGTCTTGAAAGGTATAGTTGAATGATGTTTCTTATTTATTAATAATTGGTTTAATATGGATAAAGAATGTGTATTTTCAAAAAAGTTTATATAAGGTGCAGTTTATTAGGCATGCATATTTCTTTGCAGTAAAAAAAGGTACAGTTTAATAAAATGGCAAAAGCATAGATAGTTTGGTAAAATAAAGTAGAACTGTGCTGTTTGCAAGATGATCATATAAGATATTAATGATTACAATTCTGTTATTAGTTTGTACATTTTGAGTGGTTTTAGAAATCCTCATAAAAAAGGTGTTGTTGATTACTCTTCTTAATTACGTCTGTTGAGAGGTACAGTTTGATTATGCATATTTCTAGATTTAATTGGCAATATGTATTTCAAAAGAAAACCACTACATTTTACTCTTTCTGGTATGTAGCAGTTGTCTCCTTAAAGAGAATAGTATGTCATGAGTCAGGTATTTGTTTAGATTACATTTATATAGTTCTAGCTATATTTACTGAATTAATGAGTGGTACCTGATAGATTACAGGAGTGCAAAGGTAGTGAATATGTGATTTTATAAGTTCATGAGTAGTGTTGTTGTGGTTTTATAATGTCTAATTTCGTAGTTAGTATGTAGGTAAATGTGCACAATCTATACGGTCCCATAACCCCCTGCAGCCTACAGATTTACTGCTGCAAAAATCCAGGTAGTAGCCATGTAGTTCAGTAATCACAGTGTGAGTCTCTGTTCACTCCTGCTATCATCCTGACAGAAGCATATCCTTATCTAATCTCCGTGTCAAAACCCAAGCACTTATAAACTCACCCTGCTGTCAACTACCAGCACTCTACTTACTCAATCACTATCTATGCACTTATAGAATGACTCTGGCATTAAGAGATACAGTGCTACAGTCAAATGTGCACAATCTATGTAGTCCCCTAACCCCCTGCTGACTACTGATTCAGTCCTGCAATTCTCTAGATAGTACTCATGCAGTGCCCCAATCACACTGTCACTCTCTGTACACTCTTGAAATCATCCTGATAGAACCATGTCCTTATCTAATCTCTCTGCCAAAACACAAGCACTTATAAACTCACCCTGTTCTAAAATACCAGCACTCTATCTAGCCAGTCACTGTCTATGGCATTAAGAGAAACATTGCTACAGTCAAATGTGCACAATTTATGCAGGCCCTTAACCTCCTGTGCACACACTGTCCACTCTTGCCATCATCCTGACAGAACCATGTCCTTATCTAATCTCTGTGCCGAAACACAAGCACTTCTAAACTCACCCCGCTCTCAAGTACCAGCACTCTATCTAGCCAGTCACTGTCCATGCACTTGTAGAATAATTGAGTCGGGCATTAAGAGATACAGTGCTACAGTTAAATGTGCACAATCTATGCAGGCCCCAAAACCCCTATAGACTACTGATTCACTTCTGTAATAATCTAGATAGTACTCATGCAGTGCCCCAATCACACTGTCACTCTCTGTTCACTGTTGCAATCATCCTTACAGAACCATGTCCTTGTCTAATGATTGAAACTATTGACAGGGCTTTTGAATTAAAAAGGAAATTATTCATTTTAGTTTTAAACAGAATTCGATCACTTGATAAGCCAATAAATTTTACGAAGGCCAAAAGAAAGAAGAAGAGAGTAATTAACAGAAGTAACTTTTGTGATATTTTTTTGGGTGAATGGGAACACAGTTCAAGTTAAGAGCCTTTTTTTAATGAAGAGAGTTATTTTCAAACCAATACCATGTTGCTTGCAGTTGATACCAGTGGTCGAGCTTATGAGGTTAAAAAGGGTTGTCCAATTGAGAAAGAGAAGATGGTTCCCACAAATGTAGAAGAAGTGGTAGCTGATGAAGTTCTAGGAAGACGTCCTTAAGCTCCTGTGTATACTTGGGATTGTAGTAGTATTTGTAGTATACAACAGGAATCTATTGAAATTTTACACAATTTCTTACGAGTCTATAGTAAAAGAAAGTGTTAAACAAAAGATTAAGATGTTGCAAGGAATAGGTCCTTGCAGAGTAAGAAAAAATACTGGTTTGCAGGGTCATTCTCTGGCTTGTCTTCCAAGAAAAGTATGTCAAAGTGTTTTTCATCATTTTAGAAAGTTAGCAGTACATCATTCTCAAATGCGGAAGTTTGTGAGAAGATTGTATTATGCTAAAAGTCCAGCACTAATTTTAAATGACTTAAACAGTGCTCTTTTGCATGGAACAGTATCAGATGTTACAAAAGTTTATGATGAAATAGAGTTTCATTACTTTGGTCCTGAAGAAGAGACTGGACAAAGTGAGACATTGATAGAAGTAGATGTTGAAGAAAATGTGGAAAATAGTAGTACAGAGAAGTTTGAAGAACAAATTACAAAGTTTAAGGTAATTTTGTGTGAAAGGCCAAATTGCACTTGTATTTGTTGCCGACGAACTCACTATAGAAATCAGACTAGGACTGTTGATCTATATTTAAAAAGTTGAAGAGAAAATAATGATAAATGGAAGGAATTTGTAACTTATTTGTTGGTAGAGGATTGCTTTGATTTGGGTACTGATCAGCGTATTTCTAAATATTGTTATAACAAATTAGACTATAATAAAATGCCTGCTAGAGCTGTCCATAATAATCTAGAGTTGGTAACTATTCCTCCAGAACTGATAGAATTAAACACAAATGAGTCTATTCTGATTCAATGTGTGCACCCATTTCAGCCTATTGTTCGTATGGAGCCTAAAACAGGTAAATTGCCTCCTACAGATTTACAGAGAGGATTAAAAGGTAGAGTTGTATCATTTACCTCTAGATTTAAAGAAAAATATTGAAACTATTGGTGTAGAAAATGTAGAAAGTGAACCACTAGTTATTCTAGTTAATGGTGTTCCTACTAAGATTAAGAAAATGTGTTAGGAATTAGTTGTTAGGAAAGTGCAAAAGGCAACATTATATCTTATAAAAAACAATGATTACTACAAAAATGTTTATGTAGAAGAAGAAGATATAGTTTTAGGAGATGATAGTGAAACGTCAAGTGGTCAAATTGAAAAAGTTGACGTCTAAAAGTGAAGAAATTTATGAACATTATAGTGTACATCCACTTCATTCAAAAGAAGTGATGGGGAATACTATTGAATTAGTCCTAATGAAAAAAGCAAAGGGGACTCCCATGAGTGTATGTTAAAAAAGTTTGGAAGCTCGTTGTTTTCCCCAGCTGTTCCCAACTGGAAAAGGTGGACGATATGACGAACGATCAGTACAGATTCCTGCATCAGAATATCGGACAACAAGATTGTATGCAGAAGATCCAAGATTTTGACAATGTATCCCATATATATTTCATCTTTTGTTTGAGAGTGACTTGTCTGGACTTTCATATGCAGTCAACCACATCTTAAAAACAGGAGTACATCTTCAAAATGTTTCTGCAAAGGAATTCATGGATAAAGTACATCAGAGAGATGATCATTTAGAATCTCAACTGATTAATTTGATGGCATGTCAGCGCGGTACTAATGAGTATTTGTATCGTCGTCATGGAGAACTTAAATGCATGCTAAGGAACTTAGGAACTCCTACATGGTTTGTTACCCTAAGCTGTGTTGTATACGCTTGGGATGATTTACTTGAATTTCTTCGAGAGGCAAATTCAAATATTACAAATATTGAACACAAGACACCTGGAGAATTGTGCTCTTTGGATCCTGTAAATGTATGCAGATATTTCAACCATAGGTTTGAAGCTATGATGTCTTTTATCTGCAATAAAAATAATCCTCCTCTTGGAGAAGTTATTGATTTCTTTTGGAGAAAGGAGTATCAAGCTAGAGGTGCTCCTCATATACATATGCTTTTATGGATTAAGGATGCACCCAAATTTGGAACTGATTCGGATGACACTGTTTTATCTTTTATTGAAGATTATGTCACATGTGCTATACCAAAAAGAACAGAACAAAATACCTTAAGGCAACAAGTGTTACGATTCCAAAGTCATCGATGTGGCAAATACTGTCGACGGAAATACAAGTCGAAGGAAAAGTTTTATACCAAATGTCGTTTTGGATTTCCACGTCCAGTAATGTCCAAAGGAAAAGTAAACTGTTTCTTGTCAGCAGTGAGACATACCTTCACTAGAAAATCTCCCAAAAATACGTACAATTTGAGAAGAAGTGAAGAATCAAAGTATATCAATGAATATAATCCAGTTATTCTGTCAATGTGGAATGCTAATATGGATATCCAGGATGTTGCGGACAATTCCATTGCTGTTGCTCGGTATGTAACATCATACATAACAAAATCAGAAAAGACGGAGTTGAAAGAAATGTGGGAAGAAATTTCCCACGAGAAGATTCTTAGTAAGTGATTGTACAGTTTTAGTTTGAAGATGTTATCCCATCGAGAGATTGGAGCGCACGAATGCTCGGATCGGTTGTCGTCTGCAAGTTTATATTAGAAGTCAAGAGGGATAATTTGGGTGAGTCTAGGTCTTGCTGCAATGCGAAATCGAGTACTTAAACCTATACAAGAAATCGAATATTTACCAGTAAATGAACCGGGAAGTACAGATATTGTGAAAACAAACATGTTGGATACGTACTGTCCAAATAGAAGTCGTCATCTTGAGAACAAATGTCTCTATGAAGTGCTGCAATTTTACAGTTTTAAGAAAAATACTACAGAAAACATAAATGAAGGAAAATATGCAGTGATTGGTTCAGAAGGATGTTTGGTGAAACATACTAAAGGAAATCTGATTAATCACAGGAAACTGAGTTGTGATACTGCTGATAAAAGAGAATTTTACTATTTAGCACTTTCACAACTGTTCAAGCCTTGGCGTACGGAATTGGAATTACTTGGAGATTTTCAGTGCTATGAAGATTCTTTCAATGCATGTAAAGATAGCATTGATTGCCCAGTTTTTGCAAATTGTCTGAAAATGTTGAATGAAGAAATTGATCAAGAAGCTACTATTGCAGCTGAGATTGCTAGAGACAGTTCTCAAGACAGTCAAAGATGTGGACCTCTGAGTCAATATCCACTAGGATAACCAAATCTGGAAAATGAAGCAGCAATCGCCATGAATGAAGTGGAAACAGCAATGCATCAAGCTGAAGAAGATATTATGGACTTAGAAAACTTGGAAGAACAACTAAATATTGAACAGAAAGAAATATATCAGCAAGTTAGACAACAGATCGACCATGGCTTTCTTCATGAAAAGAAAGAATTCACATGCACATCACTTCAACCTATCTGAATGTATATCAGTGGGCAAGCTGGTACAGGAAAAAGTTTCTTGATTAAAGTTTTGACCACTTATCTACGGAAAATAACTGACTCACATTTGTCTTGTGTTGTAACTGCTCCAACTGGATTGGCAGCACACAACATTAAAGGAATTACATTACATCGTTTCCTAATGCTACCTGTGGAACATGAAAATAAATTGAAATATCACAAGCTATCTGGAGAAGCTTGTTATGAAGTTTCTGATTATTGATGAGATGAGCATGGTCTCAAACTTAATTCTTGACTTTGTGCATATAAAAATGCAGCAAATTTTAAAAACAGAATACGATGTCTTATTTGGAGGAAAACATGTGATCGTTTTTGGTGATCTACTGCAACTTACTCCTGTAAAAGGACAACCAGTATTTAAAACGCTTGTGCACGAAGACACCAGAAAGTCTTTGGGAAGTGTTGGAAATGTTAACATTTGGTCATATTTGGAGTACAAAGAACTCATTAAAAATATGCGACAAGCAAATGATGAAGTTTATGGAAGTATTCTTCAAGATATAAGAATTGGAGTATTGACAGAACATAGCGAACAAGCTTTGCAAAGTAGGCTACTTACCAACTTGTTTCCAATGAAAATATAGATCCTGGAAAAATGTACACAAAAATTGCAGAAAATAAATCTATAATCTGTCTCATGCCAACACTGCGAGAGTGTTGTACATTCAATGAAGAAATTTTAAAGCTGGAAAATTAACAAATAATAAAAATGGAAGCCATTGATAAAATAGAGCATGAAGGAATTATTATTAGTTTGACAGAAAAACTGAAAACAAAATTGTATTCTTTAGAAAAATCTAGATCTAAAACTGCTGGCTTAGAAAAGAATTTATATGTATGTGTAAACTGTTGGGTTATTTTATGGGGTAATTTGGATGTGGAAAAAGGTTTAGTAAATGGAGCAATGGGAAAAGTTGTTGATTATGTTAATTATCAAAAAAAAGAGGGAATTGAATATTTGAAAATCAAATTTGATCAGATTGAAGAAGTAAAACAAATTGCTCGTTGTTCTACTCATTTTTTGCTTGTTAAAGATTTATATGTTCGTAGAAGACAGATTCCTCTTTCTTTGGCATATGCGGTGACTATTCATAAACCTCGAGGTTTAAGTGTAGACAGTGCTTTGGTAAATATTGGAAGTATCGTATTTAAAGAGGGTATGGCATATGTTGCTTTGTCCCGAGTCAGAACTTTATCAGGATTGTATTTGATTGATTTTGATGAGAGAATGATTAGTGCAGATGTAAATTGTGTAAGAGAGTATAGTTGGTTAAGGAGACTGAATGCTCCCAATTTAGGTGAATATCCAGTATATGAAAATCGTGTAGAAGGTCGAAAAAGAAGGTATGAGAATATCTGTAGTGAAGTTAAAGAGAAGAAAAATTATCAGGATAATGTTGAAAATCCAAACAAAAAAAAAAAAGGACACTATTGAAGAGATTGTCAGATATCAGTTAGAAAAAAGTTCAGGTATCAACTGCTATGCTAATGAAGTGGTAAATGTTGTATTTTTTTCTAGAAAATCTGCTACAGCAAATTATGGAGAATCGAGAAAAAAAGTTTTGTTCCTTGTTGTATTCTATTTTTGAAAAATTCAGAACTGATAATAGTAAAATCCAAAGTGTTTCTGATATTCGGAATCTTTTGGATATATGTTCTGGTTGTATGAAATTTACACAGAATGTGCAACAAGATGCTCAGGAATTTCTAATGTATATACTTGCAGTATTAGAAGAGGAAGGAATACAAATTGAAAATCTATTTGGACTTCGTTATAAATGGGAACATGAATGTGAAAATAGTTAGTTTACTTCTACCGCTAACATAGACACTAAGCGATTTATATATTTAGCAATACCAGATTGTAAAACAGTGTCTTTCAACAAATTAGTTAAAGCAGCAAATCAAAACATGGAGTGTAGCCAATGCAAATCAGAAATGTTATCAACACTATTTATACAAAAATTTGGACAATAATTTTAATGATACAACGTTGTACAGCTGATGGAAGAAAATTGGAAACTAAGAAAAAGATTTGTAGCAAGTCAACTATCAATATCAGGTAGAACCTTTGTAGCAGTAGCAATTATTTTCCACGATGAACCTTCTACAACATCTGGACATTACACTGTCTATTTAAAATGCAATAAAGGATGGACATATTGTAATGATGCTCACTTAGTTTTTAGATATCGTTTGCCGAACGAGTTACCAAATTCATACCTAATATTTTTAAAGCCAAAGTTCTAAGAACATAATTCGGCCAATTGGAAATATGTTAAAGTGTATTAATATGATTACATTGGACATTTTCAGTAGAAAGGATTTCAGGAATTTCATTTGGCTTAGAGGAAAGATATTAATATGAACTAAGCACTTTTTCTGGGATATTCTGGCAACATATATTATAAAGAACATCATTTAGAGTATAAGGGAATTATAAAGAATTGTTGATTGAATTATTAATTCAGTTCTTTCTTATTGTAGTAACAATATTCTCTTGCAAAGAAGCATTTTATATATGTGTGATTTGTATTATATGCTATGTTATTGAGGATGTTATTTTTACGCAATGTGCATAGATAGTTCACTATGTTGAGAATATTTTTGACACAGATTGTTTTTTTTTAAACAATCTTCTTGATTGTTTTTTTTGCCCGCTGTTATGTGATGAGTAACATTGAAATCACTATTTATAGTGAAATTCAATATATTCTGAGAACAGCAAAAAAGGCAAACAAAATAATTTATATTATGCTTAAATGATGTTGTATTTATAAAATGATATTAAATATTATAACTGTATTTTTTCTTCTCTTTTACAGATCCTAATTCTAAAGTTAAAACGTTTTTAAACTTTAAAATATAACAAACAACTGCAAAACCTTTTTACAATATTTTGATATCTACTACTGTAAAGGTAAGGTTAAGTAATCCAAACACTATCCATCCACTATTACATTCATCCAGGCACTATTCATACACACCTTTAAACACCTACTCACTGCTTATTAATGTCTAAAATACCTCAGGTACTAATCTTGCAGTCCACCAATCACTATGTTACTGGTAATGCAGTTTTTAAGTCATTTACTACTAGCATGTACTAATTCAATATCTCTGTCAGTATCCAAGCAGTTATGCATTTTCTCAGATAATCTCCTTGCAATACTCTAATCATTCAGTAGAACTATGTCCTTATCTAATCACTGTACCAAAATACAAGCACTTATAAACTCACCCTGCCGTCAACTACCAGCACTCTTCCTACTCAGTCACTGTCTATGCACTTGTACAATGATTCAGGCATGAAGAGACACAGTGCTACAGTCAAATGTGCACAATCTATGCAGGCCCCTACCCCCTATAGGCTACTGATTCACTCCTGAAATAATCTAAGTAGTACTCATGCAGTGCCCCAATCACACTGTCACTCTCTCACCACTCTTTCAATCATCCTGACAGAACCATGTACTTATCTAATCTCTGTTCCGAAACACAAGCACTTATAAACTCACTCTGCTGTCAACTACCAGCACTCTACCTACTCAGTCACTGTCTATGCACTTGTACAATGATTCAGGCATGAAGAGACACTGTGCTACAGTCAAATGTGCACAATCTACGCAGGCCCCTAACCCCTTGTAGACTACTGATTCCTTCCTGTAATAATCTAGGTAGTGCTCATGCAGTGCCCCAATCACACTGTCACTCTCTCACCACTCTTGCAATTATCCTGACAGAACCATGTCCTTATCTAATCTCTGTGCCGAAACACAAGCACTTATAAACTCACCCTGCTGTCAACTGCCAGCACCCTACCTATGCAGTCACTGTCCATGCACTTGTACAATGAGTCAGGCATTAGCATACACAGTGCTACAGTCAAATGTGCACAATCTTTGCAGGTCCGCAACTCCCTGCAGTCCCTAGATTCACTCCTGCAAAAATCCAGGGAGTAGCCAAGCAAATCACCAAGCAGAGTGTCACTCTCTGTCCACTCCTCCTATCATTGTGACAGAACCATGTCCTAATCTAATCTCTGTAAAGAAACACAAGCAATTATAAACTCACCCTGCTGTCAACTACCAGTACTCTACTTACCCAGTCACTGTCCATGCACTTGTAGAATGACTGCGGCATGAAGAGACACCGTGCTACAGTCAAATGTGCACTATCTATACAGGCCCTTAACCCCCTGTAGACTACCGATTCAGTCATGTAATAAAACTACTCATGCAGTGTCCCAATCACACTGTCACTCTCTGTCTACTTTTGCAATCATCCTGACAGAACCATGTCCTTATCTAATCTCTGTGCTGAAACACAAGCACCTATAAACTCACCCTAATGTCAACTACCACCACTCTAACTATGCAGTCTAGGTATCCTCCTGTCTATCCCATGCACTTCTCCAATCACTTATCAACGACTATCTACTTATCCTATCACTCCGCCAAAACGTAAGCACTCTCAAATTGACCATGTACTGTATTTGCAGCACTTTAATCATTCCAATTACTAGTAATGTGCTGCGCAAACAGCATCTACTGATTGCTCACCGTAGCAAATGATGACTTTGCACTTAGTGCAGTGCTGCTGGAGAAATGCAAATTCTGGACGAATGTCTATCGAAGCTGTTGATGTGGACGCTCTGGAGGTGCTAGCAATGCCTGGTGGTGGATTTTTTGCTGCACGTCTCATCTCTTCTCATGCTGGGGGTGAATGGTACGTAAATGCTTGTACATACTCGCAGTTCCACATGAGTATTTTTTTTCACTGCCTCGCGACAGGACCCTGTCACACAGCGAGCATGTGACTTTTGTAGCATTTACCATTTTGTGTCCTGCCGGAAAGGTAAAATATTTCCAGACCACTGACTCAGGCCTCTGCTTGGGTGGATCTGCTTCAAAGATATCTTCATCTGAAGAATGATGAGGAGGTTGTGAACCAGATGCCATTGTTCAAATGGAATATTTGAAAAAACACCTAAATAATTGCAAAACCAGCTCTTGATGGAGAAGAGATGTCTCTCATCAATTGCTCCAAACACCATGACCATGTCATGAGTGATGTAATATGTGAAGTCATCAGCAGTGCATTGTGGAGGCACGAGTTGTAGTTAGCTGAACTAACTATAACGGGGGAATTTCTATGGTTTTGTACGAGTGCAATGTCCAACTGAACTATAACTTTCCCTAAAACCTATGTTTTTTCCAGTGAATTTCTAAGGTTTTTTAAATGCTAATTTCTAACTACAACGAGCCTGACACCTATGGTTTTTTTCAGTGAATTATATATATATATATAAGAAAAAAGCAGAGAACTCTGGGTAGTTCTCAAGTTTAGGTGGAAAGCAGCTCTTGTATAGAGCACTCTACACCAGCCACACACTAAACTTGGTCACCTCAAGTGTTTGCTTTTCTCTCAAAGGCTTTAAGCTTAGGATTAGCACAGTGCCATCCACACCGAGAGAGAAAAGGACAAAGTCTTTTGCCATTTATACAGCAAAGTCTTTATACTGGAGAACTACTCCGAGTTCTCTGCTTCTTCTTTTGCATAATTTATGCGTCACTCTATGCCTGAAAGGGTTTTGTTTTGACTTATACTGGGTGCTTCCTTGTGTCTGGACAAAGATATTCCTCTCTGAAGAGCTCTGAGAGTGAAACACGTGTCAGGGGTTGCTTTTAGTCATTTCAGGTTGGCTTGGATGGTATTTTACCAATCCAAAGTTGTAATACTTTGCCTAGAGCGCTAAAAGGCTTTGGTCATTTTACAGCTCGGCATGGATAGAACTGTTCTATTTATATGCTTAAAGACTGCTGTAGAAATGGCAAAAGACTTTGTCCAATTCTATCTCGGCATGGATGGCACTGTGCTAATCCTATGCTTAAAGGCTCTGAAAGCAGACATTTGAGGTGAGCAAATGTATTAGTGTCTCACTGGTGTTGAGAGTGCTCTATGCAGGAGCTGCTTTCCACCAAAACTTGAGAACTAACCAGAGTTCTCGGCTTCTTCTTTTGCAATATTTATGTGTCACTCTATGCCTGAAAGGGTTTTATTTTGATATATACACACATATATACATACTTCTGCTAGCTGAAATCTTCCTGTCATACGACATATAGTCATTGTTGTACGCCAAGGACACCTAGCTGGTATTCCTTCTAACCCACGGATGGGGGCAATGTTTGGAGACAGTGGCAAAATGAATCACAGATGCCTGCCTCAAACTTAACAGGGAGAAAACAGAGCTTATGCTTATAGGGAACAACTTCAACCACAATCCTAACATAGGTTGGTCGGATTGCCTTGGCACAGCCCCTGCCCCCAAGGCAGGTATCAAGACCCTGGGGGTATGGGTGGACAAATCACTGAGCATGAAATTCCAAGCCATTAAACTCTCCACCTGCTGCTTCGGGATTTTAAGAATGCTTTGTAGAGTACTCAAACTCTGGTTCCAGGCATTAAATCTCTCCCACCTAGACCACAGGAATTCACTACACCTGGGTGCCACAAAAACTGTGACCAATAAATTTCAGATGGTACAGAATGCAGCAGTCCAAGTCCTCCTCTATATTCCCGATGTAACTCAGCTCGGCAGGTTCTAGCCACCCTGTACTAGCTACTCATTGAGCAGAGGGCAAATTTCAACGTCCTCAGCGTCGCCTGTAGAACTTTTCAGCAAAAAGGCCCCTCCATCCTCAGACCATTGATCTCCCCTTGCATGCTTAATGGAGCCCTTCGATCCTCCAACGCCCATTTGGCTGCGGGTCCTTCTGTTTGAAGAGCGAGAAGCGGAGGGCACTCCTTTGGCTACAATGTGGCTAAGTTATGGATCTCAATCTTAGATTCACTGAAAATGAACTCAGGTTCAGCAAAATACTAAAATCATGGCTATCTGACAAATGATCTCCCACCAAACATGACGGTGGGACTCATTCTGATCGGACAGGTCAGCAAGTAGCATTTTGGCCTCCATTCAGTGGTAGTCCGGGGGGGTGCGGGGGGGGTTTCTAGGCCCATGATATATTGACTGAAAGCATGTTGGATCTGAAGGTATTAATACAATTGACCACAGTGCAGATCATATTCTGCTTGTAATGTCTGATTGGATTTGAGGACAGTGCCTACCATCAAGTCCACCAGGACTGAAATACCGATCAAGTCTCACTTATGGAACCCTTCACCTTCAAGTGTCACCACCTGTGCTAGCAGGGAGCCCTCCGACAGAGGTGTCTGTTTTTCACTAAGAGCTTTTAATCTGTTCTTTTTGCTGGGGTTGCCAGTAGGTAGTTATAGTTAGGAACTAGCTTCCCTAGGAAAAGCATTTTTTGTTTTGCCAATAACTTTGGCTCCGTTTTACGAATCTTCACAAAATTTTCTAATACGACTCTCACTTCAGCTGCTAACTTGAAAGTTTCGGGATGATCCCTCAAGCGGGTACCGAGAACCAGGGGGTGCTTAAAAGTACTTTTTGCCTATGTGAATTCCCATTGGACCTTTAGACACAACTACAGCCTGAACTGCTGAATGGAATTACACCAAATTTGGCAGGAGGGTAGATGATTGTTCAAGGGAGTGCCTTTTTGTGATTTGGTGTAAATCCATTCAGAAGTTGCTGAGAAATGTAAAGAAACTTTCAGTTGTATATCTGGAGAAGCAGATGGGCTGCTGGTTTGGGGATGAAGTCCCCTTGGTTGCTGAGGGCCCTTAGGTGTCAACAAGACATCTTGATACCTCCAGTAAGGCCCACACAGTGAGATTGCTGAGAGGTGGTCAGAGGCCATGCCCCCTTTCTACACCACTCTGCAAATGCACCTCTCGGTGCACTGCTGGTGGGGGGAATGAGGTCTCTTTGCCTCCTGAGGGCCTCCGGACTAAAGTGGACTTTTTACCCCAAGCAGCAGTGCGCCAAGAGGTGCGTTCGCAGAGCGGTGGAGAAAGGGTGTGTGGCTTCTGATGACCTCTCAGCAGTCCAGCTGTGTGGGTTATTGGACGTAACAGGAGCGCTTGTTTGCCCCAAAGGACTCTCAGGAGACTAGGGGAGTTCATTACCCCAACTAGCAGTGCGCCAGGAGGTGCATTTGCAGAATGGTGGAGAAAGGGGGCGTGGCCCCTGAAAACCTCTCAGCAAACCCACTGCGTGAGACTTACTGGAGGTAATATGAGGGGCACTTGTCCCCCAAGGACCCTCAATAGCCAAAGGGACTTTATCCCCCTACTAGTAGTGCACCATGAGGTGTGTTTCCAGAGTGGTGGAGAAAGGGGGCATGTCCTCCTACTAGGTCTTAGCAATCCTGCTCTGTGGGACTTACTGGAGGTAACAGGAGGGGTTGTTGGACTCTAATGATGACCTTCTGTTGATACGCCCCCTTTCTCCACCACTCTGAAAACGCAACTACTAGTTTAAAAAAACATAGAAGTTCACGGAAAAAAACAAAGGTTACAGGGACGTTATAGTTAAACAGAATTTTTAAAAAACGTAGGAATTCACTGAACAAACCAAATTGAGGCCGATCTGTATAGTTTTCAATCTACTACTACACTTAGCTTCTTCCTGTCTAAGTTTCAATTCCATGTCTCCCCCCTTGTATATTTCTCAATTCTTTGGATTCCATCGACATTAAAAGTAACGTTATTTGAATGGCATTCCTTAATATATTGTACCATTGGAGATCTCTCATAATTATGTAATATGACTCTGCGATGTTCTTGGATTCTTAACTTCAAAGCCCTCTTTAAGCTACCAATATATACTTTATTACAATTCCAGTGCTTATAAAATTAACCAAGCACATAAATTCTGTCCTCCGCAATCCAGTCCCTTGACACAAGACCTAGGATTTTTCTTTATTACCTAAAGGCCAGTCAGCAGGGGTGGGGAGTTTAAAATGTTAATTATTAGTTTTATTTTTATCCAGTTGGACAGTACTACTGATGTATTAACCGGAAGTATAGTTATTGTATGATTAGACATGGTCAGAACAGCAATGCCATAAAGACTGTGCATCGGTAAACACTGCGAAAGGATGAAACATTGTGCAGAAGTGCTAATTTGTATCACTCTTATGTGCATATTCGCGGGCCTGCTGTACAGAAGTAATTATGTTACAGTGTTGTAATTGGAGAGAACGAATAAAATTAATTAAAAAAAATATATATATATACACTTTAGAATTACAGACTATTGCATAAATCACAAAACAACTGTTACAATTGCTAAATTGATTTACGTGGGATACTTTCCATGTATTGTACTTAGATTCTTTCAGATTGTTCAGTCCGTAACTGCATGTAGCACAAGATCCACATGTATAAAAACCTTTTGGCTGGGAGGGGGGGGGGCAACCAATTATAACCTATGTTTTGTACCGGTTCCAAATAGTTTTTGATTATTTTGTTTTTGACAGTAGGGCGAAAACATTGTTATTATGCGTAGAACCTTGACCTGTTCTCAGGCCAGGACGCTCCCCCCACCGCCCCAGCGTCCCCTGCTGGTGCTGTGTCCTCTGGCTGCTGCCCCTCGCTGCTGCTAGGAGTTCGAGGCCCTCCTCCACCCGCAGGCTCCCGCCTGCGCCTCATCCCTGGTGGCCCAGTGGTGGGCGGTAAGTATTCGCTCTGATCTGCTGCCGGTCTCCCGTATCTGTATTACATCTGTTGCCTGTTTTCTCTGTGCGCTGCCTTAGTGTCTGTCTATCGTATCTCTATCGTATCTCTTTTGCATCTGTTGCCTGTTTTCTCTGTGCGCTGCCCTAGTGTCTGTCTATCGTATCTCTATCGTATCTCTTTTGCATCTGTTGCCTGTTTTCTCTGTGCGCTGCCCTAGTGTCTGTCTATCATATCTCTATCGTATCTCTTTCGCATCTGCTGTCTGTTTTCTCTGTGCGCTGCCCTAGTGTCTGTCTATCATATCTCTATTGCATCTGTGGCCTGTTTTTCTCTGTGCGCTGCTCTACTGACTGTTCTTCGTATTTTTGCCATAATTATTGCCTGTTCTCTCTGTGCGCTGCCTTAGTGACTGCTTTCTTATCTTTACTACACTTATTGCCGGCTTTCTCTTCGCGCTGCTTTACTGTCTATTTTTCGTATTCCCATCGTAATTGTTGCCTGTTGCCGGTTCCCGCCGCTGCGTCCCCTGCGGCTCCACCCCCCTCCTCTCCCATTCGCTCCCCGCCACCCGCCTCCCAGCTGCTCCTCCCTCCCTCCACCCCTTCTTAATGCAGGACGCTGCGCGGCCGCGCCGCTGGCACGCCAGGGGCGCGCCAGAGGCAAGCCCGTCTGCGCCCGTCCGCGCCAGGACCGCGCCCGAACCCCTGGACCCCGCGCACCCCATCGCACCATACCCAGCCTCAGCTATGACGCCGACTCCCTCCACGCTCTCAACACCGGCCGAGAGCAACGCTCACCCAGGCCACCCCGAAACACACCCACGGACCCTTCTCCTGCCGCAGCTGCAGCTTCACCTGCGACAGAACCAGCAAACCATCAATTACCAGACCCAACCACCTCCGCTGCATACTCCTCAACTCCCGCTCTGCACGCAGACACGCCATCGAGCTCTGGGACTTGCTCGACGCCACTGCCCCGGACGTAGCCTTCCTGACCGAGACGTGGTGGAACGACTCCTCTGCTCCAGACATCGCCATTGCCATCCCAGATGGCTACAAGATCTCCCGCAGGGACCGTGCCAATGGCATCGGAGGAGGTATTGCCATCGTCCACAAGTCCACCCTCAAGGTCACCACCCACGCAGACGACACCCTCCACGCCGCCGAACACCTGCACTTCCGGATCCACACCGACCCCAACACCACCCTCAGAGGAACGCTCGTCTACAGACCCCCCGGACCCCGGGCCCAGTTCAGCGACTCCATCGCCGACCTCGCCAGCACCCACGCACTTGCCTCCATGGACTACATCCTCCTCGGGGACCTGAATTTTCACCTCGAGAACAACAACGACGCCAACTCCACCACGCTGATGAGCAACCTCGCCAACCTCGGCCTCAGACAACTCGTCACTGCACCCACCCACGCCACTGGCCACACGCTGGACGCCGTCTTCTCCACAAGCACCCACGTCACCTTCAACCACACCACCGAACCCCACTGGACCGACCACTGCTGCATTCACTTCACCTTCAAAAAACCTACCACGTACCACCGCACCCAACAGCTGCCTTGCCGCGGCTGGAGCAAAGTCACCGAAGACCAGCTGATCACCACCCTCTCCCAGAACCCTCCCACCGACCCCACCAACCCAGACGCTGTAGCCCGCAACCTTAGACAGTGGATCGACGACTGTGCCAACACCCTCACCCCACTGAAGAAACCCCCCAACAGCAACGCCAGCAAGAGAGCCACCTGGTTCACCGACTAGCTCCTGGCCTCCAAACGCGCAGACACCACCACCTCATCAGATCAGCCAAGAGGTCCTCCTTCAAAGACCGCCTGGATAACAAAGCACACGACAGCAAAGAGCTCTTCCGCATCGTTAAAGAACTATCCAACTCAAGCGCCAACACCAACGACATCCCGCCCTCACAGAAACTGTGCGACTCACTGGCCTTCTTCTTCCACCGCAAGATCACTGACATCCACGACAGTTTCAACACCACGGCCGATTCGACCACGCCAGACTCCACCCCTCCTCCGAACACCAACAACGCCAACCGCCTTACCTCCTGGTCCAACGTCAGCGACAACGAGACACGCAAGGTCATGAACTCCATCCACTCAGGATCTCCGACAGACCCTTGCCCACACCACATATTCAACAAGGCAGACGCAGCCATCGTCGCCCAACTACGGAAGGTCATCAACATCTCCTTCGAAACAGCGACATTACCGGAAAGCTGGAAGCACGCCAAAATCAACGCACTCCTCAAGAAGCCCAAGGCGGACCCCAAGGACCTCAAGAACTTCGGGCCCATCTCCCTACTCCCGTTCCCGGCGAAGGTCATCGAGACAATCGTCAACATGCAACTGACACCACCTCGAAGACAACAACATACTGGACCCATCCCAATCCGGATGCAGATGAAACCACAGCACCGAGACTGCCCTCATCGCCGCCACAGACGACATCAGGCACCAATTAGACAACGGCGAAACATCAGCCCTCATCCTCCTAGACCTCTCGGCCGCCTTCGACACGGTCTGCCATCGCACTCTAAAAACACGCCTCCAAGAAGCCGGTATCCAACAGAAGGCCCTCGACTGGACCTCATCCTTCCTCTCCAGCAGATCCCAGAGCGTCCGCCTCCCACCCTTCAGATCCAAAGCCACCGACGACATCTGCGGCGTCCCCCAGGGCTCCTCCCTCAGCCCTACGTTGTTCAACATCTACATGGCCCCCCTCGCACAAGTGGCCCACCACCACAACCTCAACATCATCTCCTACGCCGATGACACTTAGCTCATCCTCTCCCTCACCAAGGACCCGCGAACCGCCAAAACCAACATCCACGACGGAATGAAGGCCATCGCCGACTGGATGAGGAGCAGCCGGCTAAAACTGAACTCGGACAAGACGGAGGTCCTTATCCTCGGACCCAATCCCACAGCCTGGGACGCCTCCTGGTGGCCGACCACTCTCGGGACAGCACCGACACCCACCGACCACGCACGCAATCTAGGATTCATCCTCGAGTCCGCCCTCTCCATGTCCGAACAGGTCAACGCCGTCTCCTCCTCCTGCTTCAACACCCTCTGCACAATTCGCAGGATCTACAAGTGGATCCCGACCGAAACAAGAAGAACGGTGACACAGGCCCTCATCAGCAGCAGGCTGGACTATGACAACGCACTCTATGCCGAAATCCCAGTCAAACACCTACGACGACTACAGCGCATCCAAAATGCCTCCGCCCGACTGATAGTCAACGTCCCCCGCCGCAGCCACATCACCCCCCCACCTGACAAACCTACTCTGGCTCCCCGTCAACAAGAGGATCACCTTCAAACTCCTCACCCACGCACACAAATCACTCCACAACACCGGACCCGCCTACCTGAACAGCAGACTCAGCTTCCACACCCCCACCCGCCAGCTCCGCTCCATCAGCCTCGCACTCGCCGCCGTCCCCCGCATCCAACGAACAACCTCCGCCGGCAGATCCTTCTCCTACCTCGCCGCCAAGACCTGGAACACCCTACCTACCCAGCTACGGCAGACCAAAGACTTATTCGCCTTCAGAAGACTCCTCAAGACCTGGCTCTTCGAGAAGTAGCGCAACCCCTCCCTCCCCCCTCTCAGCGCCTTGAGACCCTCACGGGTAAGTAGCGCGCTCTACAAATATCTTGATTGATTGATATAGCAATGAAATAAAAAGACAATTGGGTGATGTCAAATGCTACAAGAAAATGCTTAGCACTCACACATGGGAAGCAGGCTGGAAGAAGCTAAGTGGATTAGTAGATTGAGAACTGTACAGCACGCTCCAGAAATCTAATGTGCATTATGCCATGTTATACCCAGTGAGGTTGTGCATCCAGATCAATGGCAAATTCCACATTTTCTCCCACTGAGGCCGTGAACTTCTGGAAACAACATCGTTCTGGATCTCCTAGGAGCGACAAAGCATATGCTTCACCCGCTCTGGACCCAGCAGACCCATGAAATCTTTTTCTCTTTTTTTTCGTCACCCTTTCCATGCTACTGCTTCACTGGACTGTTTTGCAGCTGTATTGCCCCTGTAATAACTGTATTAAGCCAGAAATTTCTCCACTACCATCTTTCGAGGCTTTTTTCTGATCGGGTTGCTTCTTTCCCCGTCAGGAATATGGACTATTGGTGGTCTGAGTGTTACCTCCCTCCAAAGGGTACTCCAATTGTTTGCTTTTCTTGTTTGTTGATTGGGATATGATGGGATTCACCGGATAAGGGTTCTTTGTTATCTGATATGGGTGGGAGAAATGGGTTCTCTGTTTATTTTGGTCTATTGTTGTTTGCTATCATTTCTTACAGCGTATTGATTACGCAACCTGCTGTGTATCTTGCATGGTCCATACATCTACATTTTTGTTTGTTTTCTTTTCTGCTTAGATGACACCACCAATTAACAGGATCTGAGATGTTAACATTGCGATCTATGACCTAGAACGTAAGAGGACTGACTAGTCCCCTGTGAGAGGTGGCAGATGCTGTTTTACCTGTCCAGACATTCTATCCAGGTGGCTGTGCTCCACATTCCTCCAATCGGTTTGCATCACACTGGGGGGATAATTGTCTTTTTACAAACTACAGCATAATTTCTATGGGACTGAGTATCCTAATTCACAAGGTGGTTCCATTCAAAATATGTGAGACCATTGCTGACCCAGAGGGCCACTACTTATTTGTTGCAGTAAATCTTGCTGCCACATCTCTTTTGCTGCTCAATCCTAACATAGACTCACCAGAATTCTTTCAAACATTTCCGTACATATCACCCGGTACCATGCAGACACTTTACTAATTGGAGGGGATTTTAACCTTACACGTTGTCCAACATTGGACTCGACTGGAACTGGTCATGTAACCAAACTGTGCTCCATGCAAGCACTCTTGTCCCTTTTACAAACCTTCCTCTTTGCTGATGCCTGGCACTCTTGCCACTCTTCCACTAAAGGTTACACTTTCTACTCTGCTCCTCATAGGTCGTGGTCACGCATTAACCACTGGTATCTTACCGATGGTCTATTACTCTCAGCTGTTGAAATGGAGCATATTCCCCAAACCTCGTCAGTCCACTCTCCGGGGCTCCTGATCCTTCAGTATCCCAACATTACACAATTGCGCACGTCGTGGCACTTCCCTGCTAACGATCTGCTAGACAAGATCTTATGAGTAGAAGGTAAGGGATGCCATAGTTGAATACTTTCAACTTAACGCCGGCACTGTACTACATCACTTTACACTCTGGGTAGCCTTTAAAGCTTATATAAGAGGGATCTGTATCACCAAACAGTCAGGAGTAATCCGCTCCATTCGCCAAGAACTAGCGACCATTGAGACTGCATTGAAGGATCCCGATGCAAGGGCCCAGACGGATGCAGCCCTCCCGTCGCTGCAATGCCACGCTAAGTTGCTTCAGGAATTCCAAAACCTCGCAAATCGGGAGGTGAATTTTCTCGGCAAATACACACTGGTGTAAGTCTACGGCGAAAGACCTGGCTGAACGCTGGCACACTTACTCTGCTCCCATATCAAGCTTCTTTTATCACACATCTCCAGCTGGACGATGGTTCTCCCGTCGAACACAGCGAGAACGTGTCTGCTGCTTTTCTCGCTAACTATACTTGCTTGTACACGTCCCACTGCACTACCACCAATGACGTACTTGCTGATTATCTGGCAGAGGTGGCCATGGTCTGGCTAAGTGAGGGCAGCAGCAGTTTCTAGACTCGCCTATCTCCAGTGATGAAGTTTCACAGGCCATCGCCCCGGTCTAGATAGATTTATCTTTTTTTTTTTTTTAAACTTATCAACCATTACTGATCCCCCAACTGCTTGAGGTCTACATGGAATCCCTAGAAAATTGAATCTTTCACCCCGCAATCTGCAAAGCGGTGATTAGCCTCCTACTCAAACCAGGCAAACTCCTGGTCTTCCTGCTCTTCCTACAGTTTGTCCCTGTTAAACCAGGACAATAAAATATTGGCCAAAATCCTAGCCACCCGACTTTCCCTACTTATGGACAATATATTTTCCCCTTTACAATCTGGATTTGTCCCGCATCGCTCCACATCAATTAACCGTTGAACCATCTTTGCCATCCATAATCAAATGAATAATGATCTTTCCGCTGCAGCCATTCTACTTAATGCTGAAAAAGCATTTGATTCACTTGAATGGCCTTTTCGCACGCCACATTACCGAAACTGGGGGTTCCAAAGGGATTTCTGGACCTTGTTGGACTTTTGTATACTGCCCCACTGGCCCGAGTTCTGGCGAATGGCACTTTAACCGATCAGTTCGCAATCTCTTGAGGTGGCTAGCAGGGAAGTCCCCTGTCGCACCAACTATTCATCATTGTAATGGATCCCCATGTTTGGCATTTTCAGGAGAGACACCGGACGCGTGGTTTGCGGTTTAACCATGACCCCCTTCTTGCTTCTTTAGACGTGGACGATGTGATGCTGTTTGTAGGGATCCCAAATCCGATCTACCTCCTCTTCTCCGTGAGGTAGTCCGCTTTCAACAATCATCAACCTAAATTACTACACTTTAAACACTTGCACAGGGCATACGCTACCCCTCACCTCATAGCCAAAATCGACCCCACCAAACCCCACTGCTGCTCTAGATGCTCAACGGAGCATGCCGACTTCTCACATCATGGCTTGGAACTGTGCCCCAACACTAGCATATTGGGAGGAAATGTTTTTGATATCACGGATGATTGAATTCGAACTTGTCCTAAACCCGATTGTTGCCATTGTTGGGCTACGTTAAGCCATTACCTGGATGATTTGCTATCACTCTATTGTTGGCCAAGCGGCAAGTATCTTTACATTGGGGCAGCACCACTGTCCCGACAGCAAGGGCATGGCTGCGGGACGTAATGTACTGTGATACCACAAGTGATACCTATGCTACACTACAACCACCAATCTCCAGCCCTACAAATCTATGGCAACCATTGCGGGACTACTTGTTGCTTTATCCTGAGGAGGGTGAGGGGGCCTGATGTTTACCTTACAGGGTACCATGTGACTGTAACCATGCAAGCATTATTCTCCTTGACCCTTTGCTGATACCTTTGTTGGATTCCAGTCACCGTTTCCTTTCGATAGGGGGCACCCTACCTGCCGCATGCTTCATATTACGATTGCATCTCTGTCCTCTTCTCCATTCCTCCACGTAGCAATGTACTTTTCACTTGATGTCACATATATTATTTTATTTCCCTTTTTCTTTTTTTCTCCTCTATCTGCTCTCTGATGTACACTCTGTATTTTTTTTATACGCTTGCTGGTGACTACTTCTTATAATTGTTAACCCTGTATTTTTTATTTTTATTTTTTCTCTATTCTTCTCTCTTAGTTTTGGCTGTTGTAAAACTCTCTAAATTAAGTAAAACAAAAAAAACCTAGAGAATATGTGAAATTCTACGATTGGACGATTTTGGCCCGTTAGGAACATCACGAGTTGCGGTATTGGCAGACATGGAATGAACATGTTCAGGGGGATTATCAGCTTTGTAAGGAATACCTTGATTGGTTGGGATTATGTTTAAAGTGTCTACCCTTGATGGGCTTGTTTGTAGGCATAATTCCTGAGGCATTAAACGCTGAGACACGAACAAGGAAGGTTAGTACGGAGAAGGGAACTTTGATTGATGTGGAATGAGTGCAGTGTTATTCATGGACAGTGCAGTGATGAGAATAATATTGGCTACGTTGTTGAGATATAATCAGGACTTTTCACATGTATAAGGTATGTTAAATGGAGGGCGCTTGTGATATACAAATTTGTACAGAGAATACACTCTATGACTGGGTCCTTGCATTCATTTTTTAGTGCTCCCAATTCAAAAGTATTCTTCCTGTTGGATTGTATTATTGCTATGAGAAGGAATGATTGATGAATGCTTGGGATTGCCCAATATATTGTACATATGTTGAGTGCAACAGTGAGGTTTACTTGCAATATTCTATATAAAAGTGGGACCTGCGTTGTCCATTTGATCCTTTTCTGGAAATAGAAATCCCTTTTTACCAAATCATTGTTTCTGAATTGTAGACAAGGGGTACTACACCACCCAATGTAAAGACCTGTTGTTTGTGAAGATATTAGATTTGAAAGAAGATTACATAAAACTTTGGAACTTGATATTTATGGACTATACAAATGAGTGAAATTGATATAATAATGATATATATAGGCTCTTCAGTAAGAAACACAGTCTGGGGGAGGGCATCGTACTTAGTAAGTATAATATGAAGATCTACTGAGGTACAGGTATAAATAAATGACATGGGACTTGAACTTTCATGCACTAAACATTTTTAATCAACTACTTTTTAAATATGTGTAGTATTTTTATAGGTTGTATATAGACAGGGAGACTTATGGAGTTTTTTTTTATGAATTATATAAATAATCATGTATATACTGGTTGTTGTGTACGGATGTTAATAATTTGTACATATATATTATACATTGGTGATGTATGTTTTTTTTTTACATTTATAGCCCTGATGAAGTCCTAAGAGATGAAACGCGTTTTGGCTGGGCAGATTAAAAACAGGATTTTTCATAAAGAATCAATAAAGCTGGAACTGAACTTATACATAAGACTCCTAAAGATTTGGATTTTGTCGAACTATCTATACCTATGGACACTGTAACATATGGATTTTGTCTAAAAATAGAGTGATTTTCATGTCATATTGCACGCTTCTTTTCATTTGGTGAGTAGATATGGATAAACATGAATTCCATGGGGGTGAAGATGGGCCTTCACCCTGGCAAGACATTTGGTAAAAACCTATGGTGCAGATTTTATTCTGGAAGGTAAACCTATGAAATGATAGTACTTTGAACCTACTGAGGCAAAGGGGGTCTGCCCAAATATTATCCATGGATTTTTGCTTTTTACTATCTGGTTCTGGACTTTTCTCTGAGTGAGTCTCACTGATTCTTATTCACGGTAAATTCTGTGGAAATCTGCATCACAGTACATCTTCACCCTACGTAGGCCTCATATCAATGCTACAGTTAACATGTACCCGGATGCGGACTCACTGTCAATTTTGCAATAACTGTACTCCTTTGGCACTTGGAGAATTGTCATATTTTTCTGGCTCAGCTCCTAAACAGATGCCTGTCTGTTGTATCTGGCTTATGGTATGATGCATCTTTCCTGCTTATGGAATTGGACCATCATTTATTTACTACACTGTCCTCTGCCCCTCCCCCCAATATCTCGAAGTTAATTACTCTGCTGGTCGGCAGGAGGATCAGACTGCTCCCCACACAGTAAAGTCAGTGTACAATGCTTGGGCTTGTTCCTGGGAAAAGAAGGGGCAGAGGGTAATATGCATGTGCTAACTCTTCACACTGTAACTGGCCTGGGCAAGCCCAAGCAGACGCGTACAAAGGGGGAGGCCAAACCTTTGGAGCTAAACCTAGGAGGGGCTCCCCTTTGAGGGTTTGGTGGAGAGGGATCAGGCAGCTGTACCAGTTGGGGTGGGGCCAGTTGGGGTGGGGCTGAAACTTCCACGGATAGTCTTTCCATAGAATACTTGATGTTTCCATGTTGAAATGTCCCAGAATGCTGTGCAGGAGGATTGGGGCAGAGGTGGAGTGATGATATGCCATCCTATGATTGGGCAGAGGTGTCTACCTTTTAGAAATGTCCATCCTTCCCAAGAACCCCTGCACAAGGCAGAAACAGTTGAGAGCACACTGGACCTGGAGTGACACTGCCAGGGGAATGCCCAGCTGAAAGGAAAAGCCACCTGACTCCACTGTAAGGATGGACTAAAGGACTTTAATTCCACTGGCACAGAGAGACTGGATGTGTTTCTCAAGGGCCAGTGGCGCTTGCCCCCTTATACACTCAGAGGGACAGTAAAAGGAGAGAGCTGTTCAGGAAAAACCCTGGAGAGTTACCTTGGAACTCCTGTGAACTGACCCTGCAGATGGGTGGCCCCCATCAGGAGGGAGGCCACTGACTTTGCTTCTGGCACATTGGTGGCCTAAAAGATGGCCAAAGCCATGTGGCCTGTGGAGTGTGGTAGGGAACATACACTGCTGGCAGGCTATGGAAAAACTACTGAAAGAAACTTGGGGCGAAGGCAAGTACAGGTGCCCAGAGAGGGGAAAGAGTTCAGTAGTAAAAGCAGAAACTCAAGTTCCACAACAAACATCACATTTAGAGGCCAGAAGATCTGAAAAAAGTGCACCTGGTGGCTAGAGTGGGCCACCAGGAGCAAAAAGATACCAAGATCATCTTAGCTGGCCCTGTGGGGCACAATAAGTAAACTTTAAAAGCTTGATCCTTTGGAGGGAACCAGGCAGAAAACAAAGCACATGGCACTCTGCCACATTTCCCATACGTACCCATGAGGTGTGCCAGGGCCTGGGGGCACAGTGCAGCTGAAAAGGTATTAGAGGGTGTGTGAGCATGGCCATCTTGCCCATGAAGAGTTGTGACCTAGGGGACCCCATCCCCCTAGGACATGATGTACTTGAAAGCTGTCAAGGGGCAACCCATCTCCACAGCACAGGTGTGCAGCTCCCACTCCCTGTGCCCTTGTCTCAGAGTAGTGGGGTGCACAGCACACTCGCCCATGTCAGAAATGAGATGCTGGCTCCTGCAATGACACAAGAGCAGTGTTGGCAGGGAGCCAGACAGGTAATGCAGGAGTGGGCTCCCTGTGCTCCCACACTCTAAAGCGCACACCAGTTGCCTAGATGAAGGGTAGGGGCACCCAGTTTATTGAAAAAATGAAAAGTGAGGTGCAAGGCCACATGTCAAAGAGTTTGGCAAAGCTGGTCATCAGATATTCAGCGCAGCTGAGGACTGCTTCATAAGGCCTTGCAATAGATACACCAGCAATGGCTTTGTAAGGTGTTTGGGGGACTGCCAGGCATAGCCTTCCCCAAGGTGTGTGCATCAAAAGCTACCCAAAGTCTCTTAAGGGATTACATTTTGCGCCCAGGGATAGGTTTTGGTGTCAGGGTGCTGTGCAACATAACAAATAGCATTGAATTTTCAAGGAGCAAGATATAGAACCATGGGTGGAGCCTGGCCACTTAACAAAGGAGGAAAACAAATACACAGTGAAAAGATAATATAAAGAGACATAGTGAAAACAGAAGCAATTAAATCAAATTGGCACGGATAGTAAGTATTACTTCGTTTTTTAAAAGAGCGAATGAAGGGTTGGTTCTGAGATCTGGGGGAAGAGAGTTCCAAATTCTTGAGCCAATTCCGGAGAAAGTTCTCTTATAGGTTTTCTTTTTGTGAAATGTCTGAACTTGCAGCGGTCGGGAACATGTACTACGAGAAGCTATATTCCTTCCAGATAGAACTAGTTTCTGAGCCAGGTAGCGAGGAGTGTTGTGGTGCATGGCATTGTACGTCATGCATGCTAATTTTAGGTGGATCCGAGATTTGTAGGGTAGCCAGTTCAGAGAGTGGAGGGACGGGGTCATGTGATCATTTTTCTTTATGCCTGTGATGAGCCATTCAGCTGCATTGAGGGTAGCCCTCAGCGGTGCTAGTTTTATTTTCAGTAGGCCAACGAGGGTAGCATTCCTATAGTCAAGTTTGGAGATCACGAGACCCTGAACCGCCATCTGTAATCTGCATTGGGTAGGAAAGGCTTCAGTTTTCTTAAGACTTGGAGATGGAAATTGGCCTCTCTGATTTTGGAGATGATGTGATTCAGCAAGGAAAGGTTATTGTCTAGTATTATGTCTAGGGATTTTGCTGAATCAACGATATGTGGCGTACAGTTCAAGGCAGTAAGTAGTGGGAGCCAGTCTTTGATATTAGAGGTGGGGTTGGGTGGCGAGATTAATAGGAATTCTGTTTTGAGGGCGTTACTTATGAAGTGGTCAACAGTTAACCAGTGTTGAGTTTTGATCAAGATGTTATTGAGAGTGCTGATGTCATTAGGGGAGGTAATCTTCATTACAATTGCGTATCATCAGTGTACATATGGTAGGAGGTGTTAGAGCATTTGAGGATTTCGGTCAGGGGTTCCATGTAGAGATTAAACAGGGCGGGGGAAAGTGAAGAACCTTGGGGAACGCCGATAGTGACCGGCATCTGATCAGATAAGTCATAATTGATTAGGACTCATTGAGATCTGTTTTGTAGGAATCAGCAGAACCATTTTAAGACAGTACCAGAGATACCCATACTAAGTTCTAAGAGGTTCCGGTGGATTTCATGCTTGACTGTGTCAACGCTGCTGATAGGGCAAGAAGGATAAAAAACCAGGATTCATTATGATCGAGAAAGCGGAAAGCATCGTCAACAATGTGGACCATGGCAGTTTCAGTACTGTGGCCTAGTCTGAAACCAGATTGGCAGTGGTCGAGGAGTTGGTGCTGGTCATTGTGATTGCAGTTGTTGATGAACACATTTTTCCAGAAGCTTGGCTAAGGTTGGGATGCTCAAAATGGGGTGAAAATTGTTGGGATCAGAGAGGTCCACGTCTGGCTTTTTTAGGATAGGTGTGCCTTGTCCACCTTTTAGACAGTCAGGCATGGTGCCTTGCGTAAGAGACATTGTTAATTCTGGTCCATAGTGATATCAGGAGGTGTGCAGTTTCCTTGAGGAATTTGGAGGTGAGAGGGCCATTGAAGTCGTTGGAAAGTTTAGTGGAAAACAGTTGTTTTGAGATGTCAGAGTCCTCAAATATCTGAAAGATTGACCATGAGGCATTGTTTTTAGGTTTAAAGAGGAGGTTGGTAGGACAAATTTCCTGCAAGGCGGAAGTGCATTGTGATGAGATTTCAGGCGGTAAGCAATTCACAGCAACGTGGAGCTCTTTGTCAATTGGCTTAGTTTTCTCAAAAAATAAGGAGGGAAATGTTTGACAATTCGGTATGGTTGTAGTGTCAGATGTTAGGAACTATGTTTCCCAGTAGTTTGTTGTTTTACCAGTTCAAAGAGTTTTTTGGGATGGTTGATGGCTGTGTCCAGTTGCTGATGGAAACGTGATTTGGCACTTCTGATGCACCTATTGTAGTTCCTTCTTTTTATGCAACAGTTTAAGATCTGAAAGATATAGGATCTGTCCCCAAACTCTTTCTGCAAGTCAAAGGGCACAGCGCTGCTCGTTAAGGCTACAGTTGAACCAGGTATTAGTTCTTCTTATCGGGACTCTATTTAATCGTTTGGGGGAAATGGAGTCCATGATGTTAGACATAGTGCTAAAGTAGTGCTTAGTGAGGTTTTGAGCGTCAACCATATTGGTGGGAGGAGACAAGAGGTTAAGGCTGGAGGCGGATAACATGTCTGGATTGAGATTGAGGGCATTGCTGATCCAATGTTTTGTTTTCACAGGCTGGGCTTTGCAGAAGGTTGCCTTTTCAACCATGGAGAAGGTGATGCAATGATGATCTATCCGGTCACAGGGTGAAATAGAATCCAATAGTATGTTATTTTCCTTGGCTATGATCAAGTCTAAGGCGGACCCTTTTATATGAGTAGGGCTGTTACAGACTTGGGTCGTGAAGGAAAGTCGTGAAGCAATTCACAAGTGAATCCTTAGTGTCATTCCAATGAATGTTGAAGTCACCTAGGAAAAACTGGTTGTTGTATGGGGCAAGGTTGGTGGAGATGATCTCCATGATTTGTTCAATGAAGGCAACATTATCACCTGGGGATGGTAAAAAGAGTGCAGAGTGTGGGAGGCATTGTCTTTGGTAGAGATGTTGATCATCATATATTCCCAGTCAGGTGTTGGAGAGTAAAGTGATTGGTTAGAGAGGTTATATCGATAGATACAAGCAATACCACCCCCCAAGATGGATAGCGCGATCTTGACAGATGATAGAGTAGGTGGGTGGAATCAGGATATCTAGTATACTAGAAGAGGAGTCATTTAGCCAGGTTTCAGTGAGAATCTGAAGATCCAGGTCCAAGTTGAGTAATAGGTCCTCTATGTCAGCAGCACATTTCACTGCTTATCTGCAGTTGAATGGTGAACATTTTAGGCTGGTTTTGGTAACAGTAGTGGAAGAGTGTGAGATTGGGACAAGTTTGAGGTTAGATTTAATAATGAGCCTGGGTTTGGCATGTGGTATCCTCGGCGGTTCGGTGATAATGATTTGAATCCTAACTGGAGGTGAGACATGGTGGGCGGGATCATAAAGGAAGAGAAGGGTGAGGATATCTGTGTTGTTACCACTTCCTATATTGTCTCCTAACTGTCCAGAAAATGTATTTCTTCTTCCAGGCCTGTTACCACTGAAGTCCTCAGCACCATCACTGTCTCTGTATGCTCCTAAAGCTTCTTCGTTTAAATATTCCGACTCTATGGGAGCACAGTACGGCCAACTACAATCATGATTGTTATTGACAGTTAACTTACACTTGAACTGTTGGCACACCAAACAGCTTTCCTCATTGTGATCTTAAGGAGGGCACATATTACATATCCAATGCTGATCGGAATATGCTAACTTTGTATGACATGAAGGACAAAATCACAATAGCTTTTTTCTATCGTCCAAAACCAAAGAGTCAATTTTATATGACCTGGAAGGTGAGTATAAAGTCAGGATTAAGTGGCCTAAATTTTATGTCCTTTGCAGTCATACCAGAGTATGACATGCTGCTGCAGCTTGTGGTGGTTTTGGTACCATCTAATTGTTGTTGTTGCATATAAAACCCTATATTTTGTCACAATGCAACTTTGAAGATTGAGCGCCAAACTTAAGCTGTGAACCTTATGAAAAAAAATAGGTGGAGTCTGCTTGCTGATGCATTATGGGTTTGGGCTGTGAGATCACAAGTCATTCTCAAAACTAGCACTTCTTTCTTGAAGTAAACAACATCTCAAACCCAATGCTAAATGACAGGATGGTGCACGTCATGTGATCAACAGCACCACATGGTGTAAAAAGAGACACTACATAGCGTGCACATATGTGCATCGTACACTACATTCCACTACTTGCCAGCACGTGTTGTGTTTTTTTCCCAGTAATATTAAGTTCATGGGAAATATTGAGACATTTTTTAATATAAATACATTCCCGACCCCCACATGCATCAAGTAGAAAACATGAGGGTAGTTCTCTTGACAATCCAGTATTCAAGATATCAGATCTATATGCTACACAGAGAAATTAACTTGGTCTTCTAATATTTTTTGAGTACACGTTTCTTTGATCAAAAAGACTATTTGATTAGTAGACTTCAAGTCGCAATTCATGTATAATACACATATTTACCCTCAGCTTCATTACATATAAAAATAGCACTGGGAAAAGGTTACATTTTTGCTACCTGGGCGGTAGTGGAATTCAGAGAGTGAATTCAAAGAGAGTCCTGTTCGGCCTACCCAGAAACGAAACATGACTCTTGGTGGTACTCGAATACATAATACCAACTACTCCACTGTGGGATTAAGAATGAAGTTTGGTGGCAGTTCAGCGTTTTCATGTGGAATTTAGTCGAAATACTGGGTGAAGGATTGTAAAGTCTGAAATGCAGCAGAAAGGTGTGCAGTTCAGTGGTGGCCTTTCACAGAGTATTGTCCACGGTTTTAGCGCATAACGCTAAACAGTATTCAAAACACTAAATTATTTTAACTACTTTTAATCATAAAATATATCTAAAGGGACATACTATCAAATTGAAAATTTGAATAAATATTTCAGATGAATCAGTACAGGTCATTATTGTTTTGATAAAACAAGTACAAAAAATATAGCACTTTGTGACCTAACAAGTACACATACATCTAAAATATCAGTAATGAGTTTTAGAACATGCATATTAATGACCCGAGAAGCAAACAATGAAAACATTATTTGTCCTTAGTGTTATTCCTTCATTGTGAATTTATTGATATTTGCTGGGCAGAAAGTAATTAATTATTTAATGTCTGCACACTAAAGTGTAATTTGAAAATATACACCACATAGGTGTGAAATCGTTTTTACAGAGGGCACATTCTCACAACTAAGTTTACATAAGACAATGAATAATAACCACAAAAATCACAGGAATATGATTCACATTCCATTTACTCTTTAAATATGACAAGCACAAACGTGAATGAAAATAATCCAACATTATTTTAATACAAGGTAATAAGCAACAATACACACCATCCTCTATGTTAAAGTTCTTTAAGAGATAAACGTTTTGCATATCAAAGGAAAATGTCACATTTTCGTGCAGTGCTGTTAGAAATTGATCAAATGAATAACACGCATTAATAATAAATACAACAGAAATATGTTAGTTTACTTCTGGTCAAAAAGACTCAGGTCTACCATTTCAATACTCTGTGTGCACCATAATTACAAATTGCTCTTCACATCAGTACACTGGGGCCTTCTATGCATGTCCTGTTGCAGAACGTCATATGAGCAAATTGGGCAATTTACCATAACACTTTTATCTTCAGAAATAAAAATGTTATAAGTATAAATAAAATTGATTGTATCTCTAAAACAAACTGTACAAAAGGTAGTGAACACTCCTTTCACGAAAAATATTACCTTACAGAATGTTGTAACTAATACATCTTTTTTTATTTTAAAGGAAATATTTTAATTTGGACCTTCACCTATTGTTAAAGAACTAGTATTTACAGTGCTTTTCAGGTTTGGTGTAAATAATATTTCAATACAGGAAGATAGAGTCAAATGCACTTGCTTTTACAATGGTTGGTTCTGAAGTCATTGCCGTATTTGGAGCCCACAAGCCATTATTGAAAATTATCTCATTGACAATAACCATTAGTCAAAAATTAAAGCATTTGATTTAGTATTTCACATTACCGGAGACTATTATTAAAATATATTTTCATACTGAAACAATTCAAGGTATGTGCACAAATAAAACAAGTGAACAAATATGATCACCAAGGCATTTTGGCTATTACAGTTCTATTATGATGACTGTTTAATAAACTACTGATGTAAAGCGAATTTTAATGAAATGTTTTTAGAATCCATGTGCATTTAAATTTGAAGATACCTCCTTATTTAATAAATCGTTTATCAACATCTAAAGGATTTGCAAATGAAGTGTTCATATATACTATATTCATATGCAATGCCGGATTGAAATTATATAAATGGAAATTAATTCCTACAAAATTAGTACCAGCACTTTGCCCATGAAAGTCAGACACCTGCTCAGAAGCATTATGTTATTTACATTTGTGATTAAGTTATTTCAGTTCATGGCTTGTCTTTGAATGATGTTGCCACATGTGTATTTGATAACCAGCCTAAATAATGTGAATTTTTAAAAACTATCTGTGACTAGGCTGAAGTCACATAGATAATTATTCTTAATGCAATTCAGTAAAGAACACTTGATAACCAACTTAAACAGGCAGCAAGTAGTTCTCATAACTGAGAGGCTGAAAGAGTCAAATTAGTTATATAGGTAAGTTGCAAGTCAATATGTTTATGGTAAACATTTACAAAAATGTTGTGGGACATGCGTAAGTGATGAGGTGTTTTGTATATGGAGCGATGTATGCTTAAGAGTTGTAATCCAACCAAAGGAGATGACTGGTTGCACTACTTCAAAGAAGGGTAAAATACGTACCCACCAAGTGACTAAATTGTTCAGTTCTCAATAGTATATTATTCCGTTCTCGACTACCAACTTGTTGTTTCTTTGTCAGTTTATTAGAGAACTGAGGGATTTAAGCAAGAACTATTGGTGGCTAACAACCTTAAATGGATCATAATCTGCATTGAAGAGAAATCCATTATTTAAGTGAATTAAGAAAACCAAACTGAAATAATCATGGTGGATTCTTGGAATCCAATACTACAAACCAACACATTTTCTGAACAGCTGAGGCGCACTGACTAACCATGACTTACTTGGGTATATACAAAAATTATGACTATCTTCCACAAAAGTGCTCAGTACATAATTTCAACTAACAATTTCATTCTTTATGAAATGTAATTTATGAATTCATTCAGGATCACCTTTTCTTTTGTGTCTTGAAAATGTGAACACAAAGATGATTCTGCCCTAATTGACACAACTTTAGGGGGTTTCATGGAGAAGACCTATTTGGTAATCAGCACAGCCTAAAAGTTTCTGTCATCCATTGTAACCGTTGGCCACTTTTATTTTTGCCCATGATTCACAGATGGGTTCTGCTTTAGTGATCTTCCAATTATGGTAATTTTAAAGGCCATATTGAATGCTTTCAGCCAGAAAGTTAGTTGTTGTGGCAAGAATATTTGAAAACAAGGATGGAGGTGCATTGTACCTTTCAAGAAGATTGTACTGGATTACAGTCTGAGGGAAGCATAAGTTACTTCATGTAGGACTAAGAGTAACTAACAAAAGTGGTCCATAAAGTTATTGTGTAAATATTAGCTAAGGTAAGAGGAATAAGGATATGCTCTTAAGAATACATTTTTGGGATTGTGTAACAATTTGTGTAAGACAAAAATAATGAAGAATGGAAGTGAGTCAATATTAGTCATTACTAAAACATCATATTGCTCAAATACCAAGCTCTCCATTTACAAAATAGATATTTGATAAAATATACTTATAGAAAATATAGGACTGTCAGTCAGAAACCATAGAGCAAAAACATAAAAGCAGGAAATAATTGAAAGTTCCAAGCACTGCAGCACATTGATTAGTTTGATAGTCGCTGATTTATGTGTTCCCTAATGAAGCTGGTAACCACCTCCTAGGCAATTAACTTGAATTAATAGAATGTATCATTAACATTCGTTACAGGCTACTCACCTAATGACACTTCAGCCAATGCATGAAATTGTTTCTTTACGTCATTAAATATTCTGGTATTACAACTGCATCACTAGCTTCTGTTTAAATGGATACCTGACAACACACTAATTGCTACATGGCAATGCATGTAAACCAATTTAAAAATTAATTTGTGCTGTTCCTACTTCCTAAAGGTGTATTTTATTGTTGGACAGCACATTGAAATGATTGTCTAAACTTGCTCTTTCCACCTAAAACCTACAGCAATTAGTTATCATATTATCCCAGTGAACAAGCAGGGGTCCAATCTGGATTAAGCGCAATGCATCAAGGTTTTGCCGAATGCTCTAAGCTTGAACAGCTATCAATACTGTAGTAATGATAAATAGTTGATTTTTGATTTATTTTAACTACTAGACCAACATTGATTTGGTGAAAACACTTTTCAATCCTTGAAGGTTTTCAAGATATACTTGCGTTACAAGGAGAACTGAAGCAGAATGCTCTTCCTGCATGCATATTAGGAATGTCTCATATAAGGTTGTCATCTTTTTCCAGTCTTAGAGAGCTTACTTCTTTTTGACTGACCTGATCATTTGGCTAACACTAGGTCCTATCCAGTTCGAACCCGGGATTGAACAAATTATAAGGTATGCAGACGATCTGCTTATTTCGGCCCCCACTCCTGTGAGACTTCAGGCATTTTCTTTGAATACTAGAAGTATAAAAGCTAGTAATAAATATTAACACAACTCAGAATAAAATATTTCGGACAATGCAGATTCATGATTCTAAGTTAGGAAATGAGCTTAGAATAGATATTGTTAATGCCTACGCTTTTGCTTGGGTAGTTGTTTTTAGAACTTCCAGCTGGAAAGAGCAGTTTTCCATGCACGTACAGCACATGAGCTTAACTGGTTTTAAACAAAATTACAGAGATATGTTTATTATGTCACTGAGGGCCAAAGAAACATGGTCACTCTAGAGCTGCATGAGTCCCGTCTTATTTCTATATATGGAGTTCTCCAATACAACAGGCTAGAAGGCAGTGTTTGAAGGAAAATAGTTAATGGAGTATGCAAACTAAAACATAGTTAAGCACTTGCACCTTTGTTGTTCAATATGTGCAAGCGTCTCTTGGCCCGAGTCCTAGAACAAGATGCTGTCCACTTCTACAAATACACTAATGGCATCCACATTCATATTTGATTGGTGAAAACTCAAAAAGGCAGTGACAAAGTTGCTGAATAATTAGATCATATTTCCATTAGATGCTAGAATGCTTCCTTTGTATGAATGGATTCAAGACTGAGATTCCTGTGCTTTCCAATTCAGGTGAGTGATCTGTCCCCATTTCTTTGGCTACAGAATATGGATAATCAAATGGCTACATCTATTACGATAAGAATTGTGTTTGATGTCAACATTTTACTCACATTTATGCTATGGATAAGCATGTAAATAGTCAGTTGTGCTTTATCGAAAGGATCTTCCCATTTTTTCTCATAGCCTGTAGTGTTGCTGAATTTCTGCATGTGGTCTAAAGATTCTGCAACTTAGTGTTTGTATCAAGGTATCACTAAGCATTACTGAAATCCCTAGCACCACAGAAAAAGTACAAATTACAGTGTCAGGGATTGCTTACATTTTAGCTCAGTATAAAAGTTCCATTAATTCCAGTAATAAAGTGGTTGGTGAAACTACACAGTCAACATATTTCCCCATTCATGAGTGTTGCAATAATTTCTCATTCTCATGAATAATATCAGCATTGCATTTTCCGGAGGTCTGAAGACAGTAGTACCTATTAAACTACGGTGTTTCATGATATTTTGCAATGATAATAAGAACATATAAATAGCATGCACTTCTAATTAAATTGCCTCTTGGCCATACAGAATGCTTTGACTTCCCATGGCTAGTCTATCAAATGATATGCTGTAACAAAGAGGCTAATGTGTGTCCTTTATCTTCCTTTCAATAGTCACTGAAGAACAGACTGCCTTTAGTAGACTCACCTCGCTGCAGAATAGATCCTGAAATAATGGGAAGTGAACGGTAAAGAGGAAGTGAATGATGCTTGCCAACACTAGCTCTACAAGTGAGGTGCTACAGCATCTGCATGTCTTTTCCAGCAGGACTTCTAGAAAGTAAAGGAATAGAGGAAGAGACCTTTGTGTTCCTTTTATACTTAACATTTCACATTAATCAAATAAACAGAGGGGAGGGAAATTGTTCTATCTAATAGTGCGTACTGATGCTGCAACAGATATTATCAACATGCACCTGGCCACTTGCAGAAGACATGGAGGTGAAGTGTACAATTATGGCCAATACAGTAGACCCCCTTTTAATGGCAGGACCATACGAACATTTATGTAAGTGGCATATGTAATTTCCATAGCAATATTTAAGCGAAGAGTAGTGATTTATTTAAGGAATGAATGGAGCGAAGTAGAATGTAGACATAAAGGAAGCGTGAATCAATAGATACCGGGGAGATGCCATGGATATGCTGTATCAAAATGTGGGTTTACCAAAGGCATACTCTTTTAGAATAATGAATGTCCTGCACACACTAGCATCAGAGCCATGCAAGTGATGTAAGGATTATTTTTTATCATAATAGTCTAATTCTCACTGGCTTCCAAATTACACTTTTGATTCCATGCCTGTTGCCTAGGGCAAATCCTGATGCCATAAGAAATGTGTCTGCAAAAAGTGAAAAAACATTGCTATTTCCTGAATGAGAAGTGATATTAACAAAAATGATAAATACAAAACCCATTATATTTAAACATGTTACAAGGATTTGATGGAATTTCTGTACCTCAGTTTGAGGATGATAGGTGGAGCTGACAATACAGGTAGATATGCAGATGCTCACAAAAATGGTTTGTATTTACTGCATATATCTGGTAACACACCACTTGGTTGGCTGATATCCAAGGAAAACTGATTATCACTTTAGTTTTAAACATAGATCAGGAGGGCATATTCATAAGAATTGGTGTAGTCTATGAATACTTATACATACATAGGCTATGCAAAAAGATGCATTGTTTCAGTTAATTATACTGCAGCTATATGTAAATTAAATGTGTTGATATTACATTTATTTGATCATTGTTAAAATAGAATTCCTTTTAGGATTCAATGAAAATGAACCATGTTGGTGCACATGCATGCTGTTTTAAAATTTACTTAACACAGACATTTACTCTTGTTTATACATTTTTAACTTTTTTATGAAGCAGTGAAATCAATTATCATCATGTTATGAAAAGTTCCTTCAACAGGGTAAGATGTGATATAATTGTAGTATATCAAAGGTATTCAATATAAGCTATTTTTGAAAACATTACTTTACTCCATAAGGTTGGCCCACCACACTACCTTCCACAAATTCACCTTTAACTTTGTTAATTATGTACATATTTGTTTATGTTGGGACCAAGCATGTGAGCTGTGTACTATAGTCCTGTAATAAGACTCCATTCATGTTATTCTCTTAAAAGAATGATAACATTAGCACATTTTTATGCTTCTCTGTCATGCTGTCTGTGTTGTTTAATAGCATACAAATGGCAGGTTACAAGATCCACTAAACACATTGCTGAAAGTTCTTGTGATTCCCATAAATGGGTTTGTTTTTAGCAAGGTCCACATGTACATCCTTGATAGCTGCCTCATTAAAAATGTAATGATTTCTAAAAGAACCCAATCCCTGACTTTGTGGAGTGCAATTTTCCTTTGTAAATAAAAATTGCCATAGGTGTTTCCAGTTAAAACCACACATGCATAGCATAAAACAAATCAACTAATTCCACTCTGAAGAACACACTAAAACAAACCGAAATTACTAATTGTGCCCTGCTCTTTTTTATATTTTTTTATTTGTCAAGATAAAATGTCGTCTCTTTAGCAAAAAGATAGTAAAATGCTAAATTGCCATACCACATCTCTTTTCCTGCATGTCCTTATAACATTCATAAGGTTAAATTATGCATAGTTTTCAGAAAATCAACTGTAAATCAGTCTCTAGTACATGGAAAATCCATAGGGAAATGCTACACACATTCAGCTGTTCTCTTCTAAGCTAATGCTATGGACTAAATGTGTATGAAATATTGATACAACATTAATTAAATCTACCATCCCCTGAATATAACATAATGAACTATACTTGCTGCCTTTTAGAGGTGTTCCCGGACTGTATGGTGATCCATTTATTGTTGAAGTTACAATCAGGAAATTTATGACTCCAGTGTGTGTTTTACTGTCTCAAAAATATAATGGGGCAGCGTTTGCCATCCTGTTACAACAACTATTTTATTTTAGCACCAGAATCACAGATGCTAATTTAATATTGGCGTACAACTAAATGCACTGTGCTCTTAATACCATTTTAAATTTTAAAAAGTTGTAAATGATTATCAATTCATATATTATGTCCCAAGGATGAAAATTACCTTTTGTGTTTTTTGATTCAAAGGCAGAATGGGACCATAGGTTCTTTGAAAACTGTAGCACTGAACAAGTTTCACATCAGAAATGAATATATTTTGTTCTTAACTGGAAGCTAAATAAAACAGCTATACATCTCTTTAAAAATTGACAACCAAACGTTTAATGAATTATACTAAAGTGACATCTACATTCTCACTATTCTTTGCTGATCAGCTTATAAAATGGCATCTTCACTAGGTATAAGTGTCACATAGTGGCCTTGGTTGTACGAGAAGCTTTATTTCTTGTTCAAAACCGAAAGTGCAATATGCAATTCTGAATGAATAACTTGAGACTTGATCATTTTTTCTCTTGCCAATATTCCTTGTGTGTACTAAGTTCCAAATGTATATCCCTCTCCACATCACATGATACTGTAAGTATTGTTACATTTAACATTTGTTCAGATCCACCTATTAATACCTGGCCTACTTTGATCATGGTGGACAAATCTCATTACTTCCACTGCTTTACAACCAGGTTCAGCTTCTTTTATTTCTTCACCCTGTTATTATTCTGAAAGAAACAGTGGGTACACTGAAACTCCCCCGGCCCTGTTCCTCATGATAAAAGTGTTAGATCATCATTTAATTCGATACACGTTGCTAGATACTGTACATCTAATCTGAATTGGTCTTCATTAGCTGAATCCTCAGTAATCTACAATTAAAGTAACTTTAAAAGCAGGTCAATATTGAATAATGTCAATGTTCAAGGATATAGTTCATAAATACAAAGGCTTTTGGCCTTGGCTCTCAAATTCCGACCAGGCATCATTTAGTTCCATGAAAATCATCTTCGCATATTGCTCATACGGCTGTCCAGTAGCCTAAAAGTGAAGAACCATAAATTAGTAAATGCACACCATTAGCAGATATGTTCATTTTGAAGAAACAAATACAACCTAAAAGTAATAATTTTTTAGCTGTCAATTCTGTAAAAAGCCCTCTGTAATTTTTAAGTGCAGAGCTAAGCAGAACTAAAAATATAGCTGGACTAATTCTTTTTTAAAGTAAAAAATATCTACCTGTAGCCCTATTCTATTTTCTACCTATCTTAGAAGCCAGTTTACATGGATGCTCAAGCATTAAAGTCACACTACATCCCCAATGTAGACAAGCACACCCAAAGGTCAAATAAATTCAAATAGCAATTTGAACTACTTTGTGACATTAAACATTATGTATAACTCAGCAAGGATGAAAACAAACTGGACACACTTTGAACTACATTACTGACAGAGTTATTGAAAACCATGGACACAATGAGTATTTGTCATATTTGGCACCATTGAAAATGCATCTCAGTACAATCAAGAGTCAGGTGTTATCACTCAATGTTACATATTGTAATAGTTAAAGTTTTGGCATTATCATCATTAGCTATGTTTTATTTCACCATTCATATTATCCTTAGAAACACATTCAATTGTATGGTAATGTGCACTGGTAAAAAGTAAACTTCCACAGGTTACATGCCTTCTTCACTTAATAAACTCCCACACCTGCATTTTTAATCATGCAACAATTCAAGAAAGAAATACAGGAACATGTTCATAATCTCAGTTGTTGTCACAGTTAATAAATGCATTCTCTTATTTCACACAATGTGGCCTAGTAAAAATCTAGATAGTGTCTTCCATATGAAACAATATCTTTCTCAACCACAAACGATATCACTGGGATAACAATAGTAAACATAAGTTAACAGCTTCAAGGGATTTCCTAATATTTTTCTCCCTAGATATAGGGAGATTCTATTCCATATGGAATGCCTGTTTATCAAACAGAACTGCAAAAACTGTTTGAGTGGTTCTCTCTTGTTATTAGTACTGGGGTGCAGCTTTAAGAACTCACTCTTATGATTCCACCTCACAGTGAATTACCGTCAATGAAGTGCTCTTAGTCTGAAACATACAAACATGGTAGAAATGTAGAGTGCAATACGGTTCCTGATCAAGAATTAATGTGAACTTTGTAAAAGCATGATGTATTTGAACTCAAGCTTAGTTCAAAGGTAGCCACCTCAAACTGATCCCAAAATGATAAGCTCATGCTACGTCCATGTGAATTTGAAATATCATTTGTCATGTGTAAAAGACGTGACACTCCCAAAGAGGTTCCCAATATGGTGAAACAATGGGGGATGTTGGGCTGCCCTTGCTATACAATAGTTCTCTGATTATATTCTTGTATCTAAGCCCATAACAGTTGGGCCTAGATCAGGCCCAATACAACAAATAATGGTTTACAACTGAGCTTATCAATTTGACAAACCCCACATAACTTCGGTCATCCAAATTATATGTCAAAGAACTTGACATTACAAACATTTAAAGCTGTAGTACCAGCAATGTATTTCCTAATACATAGCCTGCAATGTAATCTACATTTCTGAGTTTTGTGCAAGCTGGCAGGTCTGACCTTCACCCTTCTTACCCACAATGCCTTTTTGATAATTGCTAGGTTATTGGTTGGAAGACACTTTGACACTCCCTAAGGGCTGAGCCAACACCTTCTCATGAGTTAACTAGTATTGTGCAGAGTTTTCCTGGTGGAATTTGAATTCAAATGTAGTTATATCGTACATCCAAGTAAAAAGAAACATAGTTCTTGCAAATGTACCCTTGGGATAGGATTTATACAAAAGTTACCCCAGGCATTTAGCACTATGTCCATATTACAAAATGCTCGTTCGTATCGCCCGAGAAGGTATTTTGTGCTAAATGTGCTTTTGGGGTGGAATTTTCACCCCAACTTACTACTGCCATCTATTGCTATTTTCTTAGCGTAAAATGCACCCTTGCATCCAAAATGGATGCAAGGATGCATTTTACATTAAGATATAGTGTGAAATGCAGTAGAAAACAAATAGCTAGTGTCTGCTGAATGTGCTCTTGCAGTAAGATTGTTTCCCCCCAAATTACTCTTAAATATGCATGAAGGCGTAATCACATTATTATTGATAATTCCGAATAAGAGAGGAATGCGGAATTAACAAAATTACTCCGATTACGCCAGCATAATTAAAATTATGCCTGTGCCTACAAAAAAGTTGAAATGCTTGATATACCATACTTTTATCCTTAAAGAAACTGACCTGGAAATCATTTAACATTTTACATGGGAAAACACTTTCCGTGCCTGTTCAGAAGAAGTTTGTTTCCTACTTTTTCTAGCAGTGAGATAAGTAATACTCCCCTGGGGCTGTGTGGCTAAGGCCTCTCCTAAACATACTGCATTTCTGTCTGGCAATAAATCCAGCTTGTGTGGCCTTAGAACAGCAAATGGAAGCTGTCCCCATAAACAGTGAAACCGTATACAATACTGTACCTTGCCCCAGGATAACTGGTTGGATTAAAAATACGAGGGGATGCAATCACATTTCCAATCACAAGATCCATTTCTAAATGTCTCCATCCTCTTGTTGGATGAGACAATAGTATATAAATCAGCACATTAGTCAGGAGGAGTATCTCTTGAGGTACATATTAATCCAGAGTGCAATCTGATCATTGTCATACTTGGGTCTCATTGATACCTCAAAATTCTGTATGGTTCATTTGAATAAACACAATCTATTAAAGTTCCCCTAGTTGTGGTCCTGTAACTAGCTTATGCAGGTATATCAGATGTGACCTGTCCATTGGTATTCATTCATTAAATGTAATAAAAAAATAAATGGAGGGATTCTCTCAATTTTTGCTTTGACTGGAGATGATGAAGAAATGCATAAGCACGGAGATTATTCCCTTACTTACGTAGCCCATGCCCTCCTGACCACAGATGAAGATGACCCCTGCCTTATGATATTGCTGGACTTTTCAGCTGCTTATGTCATACATCCCACCCTCATACGTATCCTGGAGAGTCGGATGGGATTCACAGGCAATGTACTTCACTGGTTCTCCTTCTGCCTTTTCAACTGACACTATTTTATTCACATGGGCACCACCCAAGATCCTCATCATCTGGGGAGACACCAAGGGTTGCATACTGTCCACTGTCTACTTTAACCCTTACATGGAGCTACTTGGTACAGCTAACAGTTTCAAGATTCGCACATATGAGGATAATACACAACCCTACTTATAAGTCTCAAACACTGCCTACATATCATCCAACCCTGGAAGTGCAGCTCCTACTTGAAGCTCAACCGACCAAGAAAGAAGTCCTGTTATTTGGCAACAAACAAGAAACAGTACAAGCCTAGCAGAATGACGTTAATGTTAACAGCTTTGAACCACAACTTTAAATGAATGTTATGTCACTTGGATTCGCCCTGGACACCAAACTAAGTGACAAGGAATACATTACCCAAAAAACTAAAATGGTCTGGTGCCAGCTCAATCTTATAAAAAAAGTAAAAATCATTTTATCCAGAGGGCTACTACAGAATCGCTGTTTATAATATAATATAACATAATATAATATAATATAATATATTATATGACATAATATATTTTATATTTGTGGTTTAGTAAAATACTCCTAACCTTTCTTTACCACTACCCACACCTAAACACTAAAAGTATCTACAACTCCCTTTACCACTACCTACCCCTGAACCTTAAATGTAATATTTAATTTAATTATTTTCTTTTTTAAAAGGGGTAGCACCAAGGTTTTTTAATTTACTCCTAATCTTGTATTGCAACTACCAACCCTAATACCTAAAATTTACTTTACCTCAGTGTACCACTTGCCAACTCTAAACCCTACAAATGACCCTTATATCCCTTTAAAACTACCCAACTGTAAACCTTACCTTTACCCTTACATCCCTTTTCCCACTTCCCACCAAAAACCCTAAAATTATCCTTACCTCCTTTTCCACTTCCCACCCCAAACCCTGAAAATTACCCTTTCTTCCCTTTACCACTACCCACCTCTGAACCCTAAAATTACCTTATCTAACATTTTGCATCAACAGACCAAGGAATGCTGCCTGTTAATCCCCACCTAAATATATCCTCATTTCTGGATATTTTAGCTACCATAAAACCCAAGGTTAGACTGAATCAACCAAGAAGTGGGTCAACAGGGAACTTACTGAGCTGAAAGGCAACACCTGAAATCTAGAACAGCAATGGCATATGCCACAAACGGAATACGACAATTTCTACAACCAGCAATACAGCGGAGCCTTCTACAAAGCCCTAAAGAAAGCCAAAATTAGCTACTTTCTGAAAAACATTCAGGTGATAATTAAACAGGGGGATTTACTGAATGTCAACCTGGAACTGACCAACTGCGATCACTATAAGGTGACCCTGTCAATACTTAAAGACTCCCCATGAGTTCTTGAGATAAGATCACCAGAGATTGACAGTAGAATATCAACTATGCAGAAATGTGCCATTTTCCCCACCTTACCGCCTCCACTACAATCTCCCTTCACCCCATTGGAATCAGTGGAAATTGAAGTCCTGGTACTGAACCTGACTGCCAAAACAAAACGAAATGACCAAGGGCCTGATTTACAGTTTTGCAGATGGGTATTTGCTCCTTCAGGTTGATGAGGTAAAGGACTTCATCGCCCTGAGTGAGTACCCTCCTGTTGCATTTTGTGATGTCTGCTGGCCCAGCAGACATCTCTCGCATTTTCCAGGAACCGCCATCACAGTAGTTCCTGTCAATTCATTGAAAGTTTGATAGACAGCTCTGTGAACATAAGGGAGATGTTTGGCACAAATTCCAATTTTTTTTTGTATTTTCAAAAAGAAAATTCCGGAGCTGGAGTTACCTTTTTGAAAATAAAAATAACAATGTTCCTCTCCACATGGGAGTTCCCTACCCTGGGGAGGGGATAATTTAATAGTTTTCACTGTCCCTTTTGCCAGGGTTTACCTTAAGTTAAAACTAGCCCTTTGTCTGCCCACTCGATTGGGCTGTCAGATGTGTATGTCGGTAGCGGGGACAGAGTAGTCCTCGCCATCGGCACATTTATGGTCCACCCGACTCTATATGAGGCAGGCGGACCTTGAATTTGACAGAGTACTCTCTCCACCAAACTATAAATCAAGCTATGGTCACATGCTCTGCCATATACCTCAAACGATTCTTCCACTAGTAGCAGCAGGTAGAACTTACAAGAGCAGCGCTTCACTTTTGACAGGCAAACTTTTGTAGCTAAGAATTCTTGCCAATTACTGACTTATCTCTAACATCCTATACATCAGCAAAGTCTTGGAGTGGGAGGAAACAAAGCAACTACAATTTTATTTTGAACTCAACCAGGAGGCACCAAGCTCATGGGTACAGAAACTGCTTCTGCTAAGGTAAGAGCTCCTCCTCTCCCTGAATGAGGATATGAAAATTACCCTTCTGCGCATTGACCCTTACTCTGCCTATAAAGCTGTATATCATGACATCCTGCTAGGCTGAGGCTTCAACTGTGGGCAGGCAGATCTGGACGACCCATACTGGAAGGAATCAATGGATTTCTCACCAATCACAGTCAAATAATCTGAACTGGGTCATTTAAATTATCCACAAGGCCAAAGCCCTGTGCCTCCATTCAAGGACACATTTTAATAAGGAGCAGCTATCTGCCCTTACTGCATGTTAGTATAGGGAACTTCTCCCCCCTTTTTGCCTATCTTACAGGGGGTACAAGCCCTGATGAATGTCCGTGCACCTTTTATGGGGCATTAGGGACAGAAACATGTTGGCAATAGGGTCCTAGGACCATAATATCCCTAGAAACCCTCTTTTCTATTTTTTAACATCAGTGCCAAACCCAAGAATAAAGGGAAACTGGGGTTTGACGCCGATTTTTAATCTTTAAACCCCCTGGCCAAAAAATCATCTCATTAAGTGCTCCCTGAAATATTGGTCGAGCCCACCCTGACCTTTACGCGTCGGGGTGTCCCGATGATGAAGCATGACACCACTAGGGTGTGTGAGGGAATATAATAACAAAAGGACTTGCTTCCTTCCCCACGCCTAGGTGGTGTTATTTACTTCAAATAGGGCATACCATCATCTGAGTTAGCAGCAGAGTCTTCATTGCTGACTGGTCCATCGTGGGAGTACTCATAGTGATTTAGTCCATTCAAGGATCATCTGCCTTGTGCCATCACTTCAGTGTTTATCTATTCATTTATAGGTGTGCTTTATCACCATTGAGTAGTTCCTGGTGATCCTGCAGTGATACACTGCAGCACACAAATGTAATTCCACTTTGAAAGCATGCCTGAGGACCCGACAAACATCACTTTTTGGATGAATCGCATTATCCACTGGGTGAAAGACAGCTTCAAGTGCCTGAATGCTTTAAGACTGATGTCCTAGTAACTGGAAACAGCAAACAAGATCTCCATTCTCCACCGTACCAAAATTAAGGAACATATGGACGATTGATATGCCGGCCTCTCCTTTGCTACCCACATTAAGACTATACCAAGACTGTGTAAACATGCTGCTATTTCTTCTACAAACAATCTTCCCACTCCTCCATGCAGACCTTAAATCCAGACTGGTGCAATCCTTCATCCTTCAACTACTGAAATGACAGCTATTTTGGCCTTCCCAAAAAACTCATTGCCAGACTCCAAAGACTTCAGAACCTAGCAACCAGATTCTTCCCGAATGTTTGTTAGCGAAAGTACATACAGCCAACTAGAATACACCACATTGACTCTCAATGAATACCAGGAGCAAATGTATGCCTTGTGTAATATTTTCAAAGCATATGGGGTTATGCTCCAGGAGAATCTGGCATTTCTCCATGTCCCAGTTTTGATGTCTGTCAATAGGCTCAATCAATGATCATTCAAGAGGATACAACTTGACAGATTAGGGATTACGTTCAGTCTAAATTTGGAATCCATACCTAACTACACCTGGTTCAGGAAACATTTGATAACTGAACTATGCAGACTCGCCTTCAGTTAAACATACCACAGAATAGTAGCTGCAATAGATGAATTTAAGAGACAATTAATCAACCCTCTGTTGACTCTCTAACACCTACTCTTTGACACTGTTCTGCCCTTTGCCCATCTTTAGGTTGGTCTGAAGTAACCAAAAGGAGAGATGTGCCTCTTTACAAAACTAATATGATTATTATGTTTTTTCTCTTGTAGATATCCCCATTTTAGGTTACACATGTAAATCGTTTAGAAGTAAATGAGTGTAACCAATTTAAAATGCAATTTTATATAATTTTTCTTTGCAACGTGATAAATCAAGTCTACTCAAGCATATTTACAGTATTTAATCCGACTTGAGTCTTCTGTTATAAATAATTTGTATTAGTTATGAATGAACTTTCATAGAATGCTGACAACTATGGGGTCTATTATAATGGCGGTCAGATCGCCACCGCCTGCATGGCGGTGGCAATCCGCCTTCCATTATCCACCGCCTGCATCCAATTTACCCCCCCCCCGCCTGATTATGTTGGCGGGGGGTACCACGGCGGACGGGAAGACCGTCTGCCGCTTGTCTGCCCGGTCGATGAGTCGACCGGGTGGAAAAGGTTTGAATATGGTGGCGGTGTCTATTAGACACTGCCATCCATATTACTATGCATGCGGGGATCAGCCTTTCCGTGGTGGCGAAAGGCATGCGGATTTCGCAGTTGGGGGCCCGTTGTGGGCCCCCAGGATGTTGGAGGGTGGAGGGACACATGGGGGTACCTATGGTACCCCGCCTGCATTTGCATGAACAACGTGGCAGGCACCGTGCGGTGCCTGACACGATGCACAGTGTGAAGCCACAGCATTGTGGCAGGCAGTGCTGTGTGCACCGCCCGCCACAATGATGTGGATTGGGGATGCCACTGGCACTGTGGCATCCTAATTGCCGGTGCGGGACCGCCGCACCATTGGCGGCAAGTCCCAGCACCGCAAGGGTTGCGGGCGGACTTAAGTCCGCCCGCCATCCTAATGGGCCCCTAAGTGTCTCATTTATTATTAATGTTCAAAGAACAGTTTTTCAGATTGAGAATAAATAAAAGGGCATCAGGCCACTTCTTGCTGATAGTTTATCCTGAAAACTCAACAAACAAATAATGGTATATAAGTTAAGCTTAGGGTGAGAAAGGTTAGAGAGGAACTTCATGCCAGGTGAGACAGGCCATGCAGAATTGCATCACCTACGTTGGCTAAAAGCTAATGAGAGGCATTCAGCTTTCACTTTTTGAGCCTGTCAGCCCGGCTGCACACACAAGGCAAGAATAGCAGATTCTGCTGTTATACTGAACTTGGGGCCAGATGTACGAGAGTATTTTGCATGGCCAAACGGGTTTGAGACTTGTTTGCGCATGCAAAATACATAAGGGCCATGTACTACTACTAATCCTATTTAGCGATTTGCAATTTATTTGCGACTCGCTAAATAGGATTAGCGACTCGCTATTAGGAAGGGACGTTCCAAGGGCGTCCCTCCCTAATAGCGAGTCTGAGCCCTATGTATCACTGCAAAACAGTCGTAAAAGCACTCGCAAAAGGGAAGAGGTCCCCAGGGAACCCCATCCCCTTTGTGAATGCAGGGACCACTACCTGCCCTTAAAAAATAAAACAAAAATGTTTCATTTTTCTTTTTTTAAATGCATCCCGTTTTCCTTTAAGGAAAACGGGCTGCATTTTTTTTTTTTTAAAACTGCTTGATTTAAAAGTAGTCCCAGACATGGAGGTCTGCTGTTCCCAGCAGGCCACCATCCCTGGGAGGGCGAGCCATTCCCAATGGGGTCGCAAATTGCGAGTGCCTCATGAATACTGATAAGGCATGCAATTTGTGACCCCCTTGGGAATCACAAACAGTGTCTCAGACACTGCTGTACACGGCAATTTGTGACTCGCAATCGAGCGCAATTTGCAACTCGCAAATTGTCATGGTCGTACACCTGGCCCTTAAAGCCTTATTGTTCAAACAGGTGTGCAGGTGTGAACCATCTCCAAAACTCAAATTAGACATTCCTTTTGGTGCTAAGATTAGCTTAGTGGATAGAAGAATAAAGGTGGGATTGCTATCAAGTTATCCAACTAATACGTTTCAACATTTGTTGTTCACACTTTTGCTAAACATTGCAACTAACATTCTGTTTATTTTATTGTGGCAACAATTCATGTTGTTTGCCCTAGGAAAGGGTTTTGATCTTAAAATAAATCTTTAGAAAAATAGGAATCAGTGAATATATTTTAGAGTGTGCCTTTCCTAAATGAAAGGGAATTTGGATTCCAATAACTATTCCTGTGAAGTCTCATAGGATTGATCGTTACCTGTTACACATCTCACTCAAATATTGCTTGGAAGATTGTGCGGTGGTTGCAGTCCAGCTGACTTTCCGTCTTGGGTTGGCACATTGACAAAGTACTCAGTGACAGGGGATCTTGAAAGCCAAATTATAGACCATTGGGGAGAGAATCTATGAACATAACCTCTTAATAAATTATTATATAATGCATAAATATTGTTTAGGGCTCTCTCTTTAGATAATGTAACCTCTGATTCTTTGTTAGCAAGCTAATTTTACATTAAAGAGTTCATTCTACACAAGGTAGATCACAGACACATGCTACAAAGCTAGGCTGAGCCAGAGAAAACGGTCTGTACTTGTGTTGACATCTAAACCTGTTTAATTAGCATGAATTGTGATTCCTGTGCCAATTCAAAAGTGTAAAGTACACTGGAACTTCTGGAGGAGGTTCATCACCCTATTGCTACCTCGGTTTAGTACATGAAGGGAAAGGAAAAACATTATCAAACAGTTAATTGTGTGTTTACATACTGGTCGAGGGTGAGCTTATAACGTTGTGCAAAATAAAGATTTAAAAAAAATACTACTGGCAAATAAAAATTATATTTGTTAGTTTCACCTCAAATTACATATATCTTTTAACTGGCACAATGGTGGTCAGAATTAACAGCGAACTAAGACTTTAGAACTTAATGAATTAAATTAATGAGGTCAAAATACACTGGCCTGTAGCCATCACATGTATCACTGTTTTCAAACAGCCAGCAAAGAGGCAACAACATGAAAACTATAAAGAGATGGATAGTTCTCTCGATTTTATCTTATGTGTACCAAGTACAAACATTTTTAGTAAGAAAGCCCTTATACGCACAGCAGAAGGCCTGATCATTGGTTTGACTGTGGTTACCTGTGTAATGTTCACATTAGGGAAAGGATAACCATCTAAACAAAAGAACAGGATATTAGGAAAGTATATTAGACTCAGGCCTCCATGGAGGTTAGAAATGGTGGAACAAAAAAAAAAGCAACAGTTAGTGGCTCTTTTCCATATTCTGTGTTTATCCAGCCTCTGGAGCATTTTTTCTTTACTTTATTCGACTGGTTTTGTGTTCCCTCCTAGTGTTGCATTTAGACGACTACTTTTTGCACTCAATTAGAATGCATGTGTTTACTTGTTTTCGGCCCGCACTGTCCTATGTGCTACTTTCTCCTCCAGGCTTCAACCTTTGGCACTCTCTGTATTGTTCTTTCCCACCAAACGTATTTCCTGCAATGTAGTTGAACCCGAGATGAGGTGTTGCAGCTCACATGTCACTCAAAACTATGCTAATGCAATGCTTCCTATTTTATTGTATTCTTATTTAGCTGTCAATAGCTCTTCAACAGCTTTATCTGTACTTTAGCTGTCTGTCGCATAAAGCATTGTATGCGTGTCATTGTATGTCAAAGGAAAGGGACACCACTAAAGTACCTGGTGCTGTTGATGTGGGTGGATCCTTTCATTCTGTATGGGTCATCTTGGCTGAAGGGTGGCCTGGTGCCACTCTGTAAAGCAGGCCCCCTTCCTCAATTCATACTATGCATCTTGTGTACTCCCCTGACAAAGAGGAAGACTGTGTACTGAGAATATCACTTCAATGACTATTGTTAAAGGACTCCTTAGAATCTCAATGAAGGGGTTCAACAGGAACCGTGCATCCATCTCTTGTTGGGAGAATCTACTTCTGAAGAGATTTCTGTGCTGTTTCTTACAATATAGTTTGAATAAATGACACCTACTTTGTCTGGATGAACAACAAGAACTGCTTTCCGATATACTTTCTTCACTTGTTCTGGGGTTACAAGGTCTGCCATCCCGATGGGTTTCCACTTGGTTTCTCCTTCCCACAAAACAGTGTGCATTGTAGACAATAAGGCTCTTATGTTTCTTTCTTTCCCTTCAATCCAGTCCAGAATCTACAAACAAATGTAAATATATGAGGTATGAACAATGTATCTTTCATTTCCTTAGGAAATGAAACAACTATGCACATTTAGACATTTAACACTACATAACATTTTGTAATATTGCTATAAACGTCTGTGTATCCCTTTTTGTTTACAGTAGAGATCATCTCAAATAAAGAAACTGACCTCAGAACACCTTATTGATTTGCAATATCAAAATTCAGTAGAGTCGGAGGCATTTTATCCCCATCATTATTACTACTACTACTACTAATAATAATAATAATAATGTTATAAAATCAGTATCTAACTAGCACTGACTATTTGTGTTGTGCTGCGTTTGTTTTAAGAATGCTAAAATAATGTATTAGGTAGGGAAAACGTATGTACAAGTTCTTACATTTCGGCAGTCCTCAAAGGTGTATATAATAAAGCGGATTTTAAGATCACTCACGACTTTCCTAAAGTCAGCAAACAGCAGCACTGGATCATGTATTCTTCACATAAACACATTCTAGCATAACCAACATCTTTCAGTAGGATAGGGTATACCTTATAGAAAATAACTATGGTACTTTTAAAATAAGACTTGCCCTTCTTGCCCTGAGTATAGATTTGTTTTGAAAGATGGTGGCCTTTCTATGACAATTGACTTACTAGAAATTAACAGAGCACAGTATCAGCCTTGCAGTGGTTTGTTGTATGTGATCTCGGCGGAAATCATGTAGAAAATGTTTCTGACAAATGTATTTTGTCGAACCATTGTTGACGAGTTTGATGAAAACAGTCTGCTGAAAGCCATTCTTGAAGAAGTTTGTTCTTTGTATTTGATTTTCATTTTGTGGCTTTTTATGGGGGGCTCCCCTTAAACTCTGTCTCTTTCTTTTTAAGACCCTTTTCCCTGCTTCACATCTCCTTTGTAATGCTCCTGCTCCCACTCCCACTTTCCTCCAGTTTACTTTCAAACTCCCTACTACCTCTCTACCTTTACTAAAGACCCCTTACTTCTCCTTCCAATATACTTCCTATTTTTACATAACTGTTTGTTTTCCCCTCCCTGCTTTACTTTTTTCACAAACCCTTATCTCCCACCCCCACTGTAATTCCCTTTTCAACCCCTTAGTCTCCTTACTACTTGGCTTCAATTTCTTCTAAACCCCTTATTTACACTTCACTCCCCATTTCAAACTTCTTTACTCCCCATCCAGCTGAACTCCCTATTTTAATCCATTGTATTGTTAAATGCCTAAATGTCCCTCCTGATTTACTCCTTTTTATTATTTCACAAATCAATTACTCCTCCTCCTGGTGTACTCTTTAAAAAATGTACTCCCCTCCCTGTTTTACTTTAATGTATTATTACAATACTCTTACTCCCACCTTTATTCCCTTATTATTTTTAACAAAAACTTTACTTACCCTCAATGCTACCCCTGTCCTATATATTCACCGCTTTTTTCCTCATTAACTCTGGTAAAGTTATTTTATTTTTTACATTTGTTTCTCAGTTTTCATCTGGCTGACTATCCTCAGTCTGTCAAAATGATGGACAACCGTGGTCTATAGCTCAATACAACTTGGGGCAAGAACTGCGTACACCTTAATTCCCTCATTTCAGTTGTAGGCAAATTTTAATCTATTTCTAACCAAACAGAACATGATGAAAAGTACATAGGAGAAGCAATTCTTCCCACTCTTGTTAGTGGCTACCACACCCCACTTAAACCTCACACAACTATTCTTCACTTTGCGCTCACCAGTCTTCTTCTCACACACCTAGGTATTACCAATCTTTTTGTAACACTTTGTATCTGTGCCCATAGTAATTTCAGTTTAACTTCACTATGAATCCTGATTACTTATTCATTAACGTGTATATGCAGTGTAATTTCTGCTTAACTTCACTGAACACATACCGGCAATGCACAATGCATGCAACATATTTTTTGTGTAACTGCAGCAACATTTCTTGCATTGCCACTGTGCTTCAGCACTCCAGTGTCTCTGATGAGGTCTCTACTGTGTAATTTAGGAAAGCTACAGTATGCTTGAGCACTGCATGGCATGCCTGCCACCAGCATCATTTCAGGTTAACTACAGTGGTGCATTTGGTTTAGGTTTCAATAAGAGTTGTTGTCAAGGTCTATAACATTGACTTATAATATCGCTATCACCATATCGCCTACCGCTACACTGTTGTGTCAAATTCTATTACTATTTCCACATCTACTTACCTTTACTTACCTTGCGATCTAGTGGTTAGGCCGATGTAGTGGATGCAAAGTTATTGACATGCAATATGTAACGCACTTTACAAATACCCTTTCTGGACCCCCATTGTTACTGGTACCCTCAGTATCAGTAACTCAGGGGGTTGTAAAAATCCAGAACCCTTGCTCATTTACTAGGCCACTGGTAATGATGGCCCTAGGTCAGTAGACCTCATTGAGAGGACAAGCGACAGCATATCTGTAGACAGCAGCTGGCCACATGCCCTTAATTTCATTTTGCTTGCATTGTCCATACATCATCCACATCCAGGTCACTGTTCACCAACTCCATCAAAAGAACAAGCAAACTGAAGCTGGAGGTGCTTAATTTGAGTTGGCGGTTTTTGGTGGTCAGCACTGACACTTATTCATCAACACTGGCGCTTTTCATGAGCACCAGTTAAGGACACATTTATTTATGTTAGGCACAGGGAGATTACGTGATTTGCCCAGAATCACTGAATGTTGAGCAGACGCCAAGACTTGAGCCTGGTTCCCTAGCTCCGAAGTCGGCAGCTCTGGCCATTACTGTTTCAGGCGGTACTAACAGGAGAAATGGGCTGGTGCAGGCTGCCTCCTGACTAGAACCAAGGCACTTATTTCTTTTCAAATTAACCACTGAGAGGAAGGGCACCTGCAGTCTCTGTCACTTATTGATTTAAACAGCAACATAACATCAGCCACGAGTCTGACCTTGGCCTATTGCTAGTTTCCAATCAACCAACTTTCTTTTCAAATCTTTACATGGGCCTGTTGCCTTATATTTTGATTCCAGATCAAACATGTAGGCGATTAGAAGGATATTTCTATAAATGCATGGCATTGGGCCAGGATATTGTCTCTCTACGTGGGTTCATGTTCTTGCATCTGTTGGAAAACGAGGCAGTATCTTTGAGGCCTGCACAAATAACATGTCACATTTGTCCTTCACTGGGAACCAAACACCCTATTATAGCACTTGACTCTCAGAGGGTAGCATTGCAGAGCAGTCTAAGGCTTACTCAAAGGAGGTGGTGTAGGCTAGTAATCGCCATTACAAGTACGCAGGAATAACACTCAATAACTTATTGTCCAGTCTGTACTTTGCTTTATAAAAGTAGGAGTACGTTTATTAGACACAGACACTACTCAATACTATGCACCAATTTACAAATATACATAAGCTGTTGGAATGACTTTGTGACACTGCATAACATCCCCACCCCTCCCGCAGGGGGGTGGGGTCTAGTACTACCACTCCCATGTATGCACATCATCTTGCCCCCTAATGCAGTGGGTTGACACAACCTGGAGCCAGGGCCCTACCAACTGGCACTATCCCAGTGGTGACCACCCCATCATCTCAACAAGCATTAAAAAAAATAGATACACCTACCCTGGGGACACATAACCCTGACTGAGCATTGTATACTGACCATACAGTATGCACCTCTACATCTTAGTAGCTAACAGTCTGGGTTGTTCCTCCCCTAACGCAGTCGCAAGAATACATGTTTGGGCATCACCTTAAATGGGGTACTTTTCATAGCTGATAACAGTTGTACTGCGTTGCAATCACAGCCTCTAAAAGGCATCACAGGTAAAATCACAGGATTAAGCATTTACAGCCAGACACCCTAGCAGGAATGTCTGGCAACATAAACCCACTTTGCTAATGACTCCACCTTATACAGGACTTCACATTACACATGGGACTTTCAGTCCCTCCATAAAGAAATAACATGGGTGCAATCTGGTGCAATTATACCTCTTCACCTCTAGGGGATGCCCTTCTCCAGATATCCCCAGCACAGCCTTCCACACATTGAGGCAATCCTTAAGGCAACCCCCAGCTGCAGAACAAAAGTTCCAGCCCGGGGGAAAGTTGATTGGTGGCTGAGCCCTTGAGGGGTTATTCTTTCCAAGTACCCAGAGACTTAGGGGGGGGCTGTCATCTTTGTGCCGGGAGAGACTGCGTTACTCCTGCAGCTCCCCCTGCACCTTTTCATGTATTTGGTGGTGATCCCATCCTCCTGGGGCCACCACACGCCACCAACAAGCCTGTTTCTTTCGCAGGCCTTCCTGGGCCCTGCAGGGCATTATGGGGCGCGTTTCGCTAGGCCCGTGCATATTATAGTAGTGGCTCTCCCGCTGCTTCGGAGAGAACCGCAATGTGGGCCTCCGGCCTCGTCGTTCCTTCGTTGGAGGGTCCAGTCCCACCCGGACCCCCAGGTGAGTTAGGCAGCTCGGGGAGCCCACCCCCGGCTGCTCATGCTTATTTTCGGGGGCCCAGTCCCACCCGGACCCCTGGCCCCTCCTCACTCCCCATCGGGGTCCCACTCCCACCCGGGAACCCCGCACCGCCGCCTCGCTGGAGAGCCACTTGAGGAGCCCACCCCTGGTGGCTCCTGCCGGCTCCCCGCTCTGCCCACACCCTCTGTTAAGGCCGCGGGAGCCGGAGTGGCTATTTCGGTCTGCCCGCTCCAGAAGGGTAGACACGGAGGCAACGGCACCCCCCCCGCCTTCCTGCTGCCTCAGGGAAGTGAGATGGAACTCCCCACGCCTCCTCCCTCCAGTCAGGGCTATCTTCATGGGGAGAGCGACGGCGCTTCCCGGCTTTGCTTCGCTTTCGCTGGGGGCCAGGGTGGGCTCCTGGCACCCCACTGGCCATTTTCACGGGGAGCGCGACGGCACTCTCCGACTTATCTTCTGCTGGCGGCAGCCCCCGGGACCTGACCTGCCCCGGGGGCACATCCAGGACCGGCGGCGGAGCCCCATGCGCTTCATCGGCGGTCCTCACAGAGGTCAAGGGTCGCCTACCGTCTTGGGGGCATATCTCAGGCCCAAGGCACCCGATTTTCATCATTTTGGCCTCTTCTTGCTCCTGGTGATGCTCTTTGGAACTCCCGAAGGGTGAATGCAGCAGGGAGCGGTCTTCACTGACTCCCTGCGCCAGCCTCCCACCTGGCTCTTCTCCCGGGCCTCTCTTCTCCTTGCACAGAGGCCCAGGCTTCTGCTCACTGGTCCTGGTCTCCCCTTGAGGCACAAGTCAGGGTCCTGGGCCAGTCTGGAGGTTCTTCCTTCCAGCTCCCCATAGTGCCAGGCTCCAGCACCAGTCGTCCTCAGCAGACCACACCCCATAGAGAGCTCCTCTTCCTGTGCAAACTCTTTTAAAGAATTGGGGAGGGGGCTGGCCGGAAGTCTCTGTTTGCCCTATCTCATAGCGACACATTACTTCTCTGCCCCTGCTCCCTCCTTCCTGCCCAGACCTCTGGGTTTGTTCAAAATGGCGTCGTCCAGGGGTCTCATGTCACATGGTCTCTGAGAACCCCTTCCCCCTTTGCTGCCTTCTCTCCAGAGAAGCTCAGTGCCTGACACCAGGTGACAGCTGCTGATGGATTAACCTGTAGCTCCACCCATCCTCTCTTCTTGGAGAGGAGGCCTTCGCCCTTGGAATGCTTGTCGTGCAGGGCTAGGCCTCTGATGCTACAGCTTGGGGAGGAATGTCATTAATTAAGCCTGGCAGGGTCAGCCCCAGGCCAGGCCCTGGGTATGAGCTGACTCAGAGAAATATGACATTTCTGGATGACCCAAAAGAAGTACAAATATGACTTTGGACTCTGCAGAACACTTCTTCTCACATAAGTTACAGTGGACTTTAGTGCATGTCTGGAATTTGTAGGCCCTAGGAAAGTGAAACTAGCCCATATGCTCCCCATCCTCATAGGAGAGTAATGGAGTGAAAACAGTAAAGCACACTGACTTTCCCTCAAATGTTTCTTTCCTTTGTAGAAAGCCTATTCTATGTCACCACCCAGTTCTGCATAAGTCCTGCCACACCATTCACTTTGTAGCTCCTCCTGGGCTGCACACGCCAGGAATCTCCCCTGCGCAGCCCTTACACTTGTGCACATGCATGTACAAACATGTCTGCATGTAACCAGCCCCCCTTACTCTGGCTGCAGTGCAGCAGCTTACTTGCGCCAGGGGGACACCGGTAAAATACACATGGAGTCCCTTTCATCATGAGTTCACTGTGGGTGAGTCCCAACTTATGAGGCTCTCTCACAGTAAAAGCTCAACAATTGGTGTTCAAAAAGCGAAAACTACGGATGGCTCAGATGGTCATAACCACCTTCTAACACATCTCAATGGTGGCAGTGCCCTGCTCCACAGCTTCCTGCCCTGCCGATGCCCACCACCCGCTCAATAAGGGCATCCAACATGGCATGTTTTATCAAATGGCCGAAGAATTATCACCTCCACTCTGATTGAACATCATTGGTTCTCCTTGTCAACCTGCACCAAACGCAATCCAGCTGTATAACCTACAAAGCCATAATGACTGGTAACCTTTCAAAAATAGGCTGACAAACCCACCATCTCTGGTGGCTCTCAGCACACCCTCAACCAGGACAACATCAAACTGGAGATGAAGAATCGCAACAAAGTAAACTCTGGGTAACAGATCTTCCCTTATATGCATTCAGGCTAACCCTGCTCCAATACAGGAAAAAAATAGCCAGACACACCACCTCAAAGAACATTGCATCATGATGCAGTAACAGTCCACCTCCACCCTTAGAACCAAGCTTTTCCTTCAGTCATTCATTGCCTGTATCTGCTTTTGAACCTGTACATCAATCAGCTGTATCTTGGAAAGCTGACACTATATAAATTCTACATAATACAAACTACGTATGTTTTCTTATCCAAAACTTAAACAAAGGGATCTTCTGCTAGATGCACAAAAACAGTGTAAGGCATTTTTAGTCTGAGGAAATATACAGAAGTCTCCTCTCTTTAAAGAAGTTGATATGTGATAATCGAAATTAAAAAACGTATTTGCTCAGTTGATTCTCCTTTGACAAGATGTCACTAACCACGTGGGGCTGAAGTTCTTCTTATTGAAGCTACCACCCATCAATATGAGGTTTATGAAACACACAAAAGGTGATGGAAGGAATGCTTGAAATTTGCCAAACCTTGAGCAATCGCTTGGAGTAGCATCCCAACCCATTGTTCTTTTGCTCATCTTGCTACCTCAGTTTAGACACAGCCATATGCAAATCAATTTCATACCTGTTCCTCATGGGAACAGACCACCTGAAACTCCAGGCCAGGTCCTCCCTCAACCAGAAAACAAGCAACCCAAGTGCCAATGAAAACAAGCTACACCTGACTGACTCCCCTTCCTGGGGACTGAGATCCCCAATCAGGACAAACCCGGTCCTAGGTTACTTGTGTTCCAATTTTGAAGGGACCTTACTTGGCAGTTCGGACTGGACTGTTCCTATTGGAACTATCGGAACTGATTTGCATATGGTTGGACCTATTCTGAGGTGTCATGATGGGCAAAAGAACAATGGGTTGGAATGCTACCCTAAGTGAATGTCAGAAGTTGGATTTATTGCAAGCATCCTCTGTCACCTTTTGTGTGTTTACATGCAGCTTATCTCCAAGTTGAAGCTTCCACCATGCTAGGAGACTCCCTCTGGTGACACACAAGGGAGATCTCACTCGTTAAATCAAAGCAGTAGGAGCTCACCCTTCACAATCAGCAGAAGGCCAGAGAGTTGTACCATGGAAACAGCCCCCCTCTTCTCTGAGAGAACAGTTTCTATCAGGGCTTTCCAGGCAGGTCAATGATTTCTCACCAAAAAAGGCAAGGATAATGAAGGCCTCAGTGATTTGAGGTGTGGTTTATTTGTTTTACAAACTTTGAGAACTCACCCATTTATTATAGAACTGACAAGGGTTTTGGCAATCCTATTCCTTGCTATACTTCTTTCTGGAGGTTCCAACCTCAAGCTTCCAGTAAAAAAAAACATATGCCACTCCTTATTTAAACCTGCCACCTAGTGGACCTATTTTTTTAATTTAAACATTTAAAGTTAAGGCCATAGAAGTTAATCTGTCACAAATCCTAGGGATATCCCATCCGCATCCTATTAATTAAATAATATGTATGGGGTTATAAAGTGCCCATTCACAAAACTATCCATCAGGCTCTAACTTAGTTCACTAATTATTGCTTTAATCACAGGATAAGCATATGAAACACAGGTATGGACTGAAATTGACTCATACGCCGCAGAAAGACAGGTAGGATCTGCAGTTTGATACGCAGTGTGTTAGACCTGGCCTCCTTGGCGTGGTTTTCCCTGACTTTTTGCCTCTACCTCCTGTGTTTTTGATGCTGTGCTGGATTTTGTTTTTGCTGTCTTAGATGCTTTGGGCACTTTGCCATTGCTGATCAGTGTCAAGGTGCAAGTGCTCTCTGTGTAAATTGATATGTTGATTGGTTCTCCCTGATTGGCATATTTGTTTTACCAGTAGGTCCCTAGTAAAGTGCACGGAGTATGCCAGGGCTGGTAAATCAAATGCTACTAGTGGGCTTGCAGCACTGATTGTGCCACCCACATGAGTAGCCCTGAAAAGAGGTCTCAGGCATGCCACCGCAGTGCCTGTGCGCTGATTGTTAACTGCCATGTCGACTTGGCAAGGCTCTACCCTTCCCTTTTTTTACACATAAGACACACCTATGGTAGGCCCAAGGTACCCCCCCTGGGCAGGGTGCAGTGTATGTGGAAGGTAGTACATGTACTGGTGTGTGTAAGATGTCCTGATAGTGAAATACTGCCAATTTAGTTTTTTACTATTGAAAGGCTATCTTGACCCATAGGACAGAATGGGGAATGATTTCCAACATTTTACAAACATATGTTCCCATAGGGATAAGATAGAAAAATGGAGTTTGGTAACCCTGAACTCAGGGTTTAATAACACATCTTTTAGTAAATATGGTTTTTAAATTGTGTGTTTGAAAATAGCACTTTTAGAAAGTGGCTATTTTCTTGTTCAACCTTGTTGTGTGCCTCTGCCGGTTTGTGGATTGCCTGGCTGGCTTTGGAGTGACAGGGGCTGGGGAGGTGCAGTGGCTCCAGGAGTCTGGATGAGTCAGCACTAGGCCGGAACTGCTTTTGGAGCGGTAGAAGGAGTAGCACCTGTACCTGAATAGGGCTGTGCCTGCCGTCTACAATGCTGGCCCTACCCCCTGTGGTGTGCCTGGAGCCAAGGCTCACACTGACAAAGGATGTTGCTGTGTACTAGCAGAGTGCCCCCCAGAACTGCTATGAACTGGGCTCAGAGCCCCTTGCACAAAGTGAACAAAGACATTTTGGGGTATAAGTATCAAACCCAAAACTCCAGACTTTAGTTCATCCCTGGAATTCAAGAGGACCCTTTGCCAAGGATAAGAGCGGGTGAGGCTGAGGAGAAGTACTGCCCCTTTGCTGTGTGCTGTGTGGGGTTTGCCTGCAGTTGCTGTTTCTGCCAAGGAAAGGAGAAGGACTTTGCTTTGTGCTGTGTCCCATGCTTGAAGGAGATCTCCAAGGGCCCGAAGTGAGCTGGACTCCTGTTCAGAAGTGTCAGGGACACAAAGACTTCACCTCCAGCTCCCCTGTACTCTGCTGTTGTGAGTTCTGACCTGCCATGAGGTGCCTGTGCCAGCTTTGGCCCTCTGGAGGTTGTTGCTGCTGTATGGCAGCTGGAAGAGCGAAGAAACTCAAAAAACTACAGAAATCGACGCATCGAGGGATCGTGGCTGAAGAGGACCGAGGCAGCGCCGCGCAACGCCGCCGTATCGATCACTGACGCAGTCCGGATTTCCACACATCGTATCTGTGTGGCAAGTTTTTCCGACGCATCACCTGTGGGACGGAACCGGCACGAAGAATCGACGCATCACTCCCCATACAGACTGGAATCGGCGCATCCCTTTCTTCTGCGTGAAGTGGGAATGTTGCATCGTCTCCTCAGGGTCTTAGGAGTGTCGCATCTCTTTGTTTTCCGATGCTGCAGCTGTTTGGCTTGGTGAACTTTGACGCAACTACAGGTACTTTGGTGAAAAGTCACTCATCCATAGTTTTCTATGGTACAAGTTCTTGAAACCTTTTGAAAGTCATATTTTTAACTGTGTTTGTTGGATTTTTGTCGTTTTGTTTAGTTTAGATAAAGATTCCTTATTTGTCTAAACTGGTTTGGTGTCCTTTTGTGGTGTTTTCCCTATGTTATTGTGAGTGGTGATAAACATACTTCACACTCACCAAGAATCACAAAAGAGCAATCGTTCACAGGTGAAACTGCTTTGGTCTTTTTTAGATGCAATATTGTGTTTGTTAATTGTAGCTTTTTTTCCCCCGCGACTTCCAATTAAGAGGCACTTTAAACAGTATGTGGTTGTTACGTGAACTATGAGCACCCTAAAGCTCATGACTTGGCGCCTGATTTATTGTTTGGCAGATAAGTCACTCCATTTTAAACGTGACGGATATCCTGCCCGCCTAAAAAGGATATAATGCACTTGTAATCAGGCAGATGGGATATCTGCCATGTACGCAATGGAAAAATCCATCCTCCAAACTTTAAATCCACTTTAGAGGCCGGTGGGTAATTTGTAAAAAAATAAAATTAAAATAAAGTGCCAGGGCCCTTGTCAGGATGCCACTGCAGCTTGCATCACCCATTTCCTTCTGACAGTGGTGCCATTCGCAGCACCAACACAACTACTAACAAGTGCGCCAATTCAGACTATTCCATGCCCCCAAAGCTATAATAAAGGTTTTGGTGGCAGGTATTACTCTTTTAAATGTATATTGAATTAATAAATCTGCCTGGGATGACTCCTGGTGGCTGGCCTCGCTGGGAGCTGCGTCGACACCCACTGACCACGCACGCAACCTGGGGTTCATCCTGGACTCGTCACTGTCAATGACCCAGCAAGTCAACGCCATCTCCTCCTCCTGCTTCAACACCCTCCGCATGCTTCGCAAGATCTACAGATGGATCCCCACCGGAACCAGAAGGACGGTCACCCAGGCCCTCGTCACCAGCAGGCTGGACTACGGCAAAGCCCACTACGCGGGAACCACAGCCAAACTCCAGAAAAGACTTCAATGCATACAGAATGCCTCCGCACGCCTCGTCCTTGGCATCCCCCACCACAGTCACATCACCGCCCACCTGAGAGACCTGCACTTGCTCCCCGTCAACAAGAGTATCACCTTCAAGCTCCTCACCCCCGCTCACAAAGCACTCCACGACGCTGGACCTACATACCTCAACAAACACTCCCAACCGCTAGCTTTGCTCCGCTGACCTCGCCCTCGCCACCATCCCACGCATATACCGAACGAACACCAGCGGCAGATCCTTCTCCCACCTCGCCGCCAAGACATGGAACACCCTTCCCATCCACCTGCGACAGACCCAGGACCTGCTGACCTTCAGGATACTTCTCAAGACCTGGCTGCTCGAGCAGTAGCAGCTTCCCCTAGCCCCCCAGTGCCTTGAGACCCTTGCGGGTGAGTAGTACGCTCTACAAATGATCGATTGATATAATACCGTCATTGAGCTTGGTCCTTATATAAACCACGTCATTGTTGTAATGGAGTGCTGTGAGGATAGTTCACAGAAGAAGTATGTACAGGCATTAATTTGTACATGACAGTGTGGTGTATTTGTGAAGGTTGTGGTGCCTTGTGGTGCAGGCTCAATAGATATGTGAATACATGCCGCATTTAACACTAAACAATATGTATGCTATCCGTGAAGATAACTTCCTGCACCTACTCAGAGCCTGGATACCCTCGCAGGTGATTAGTTTGCGCTCTACAAATCATATTAGATTAAATTACATAATAACAAACTATGTACATAAATAGTTTCCTAATGGCTAATGAAATAGGTATTTGGCACATGCTGAACTACTGCATGGTGTTACGATTCCTATGCTAATTTAAAAGGATGCTGGGGTATATAATTGAGAACATGAATGCGGGATACCAATCATCATTGTTATGGGAGCCCACCTAGGTGTTGTTTATATATAATTTTGTCTAGAGTCACTGGTTAGGCAGCAACTGTGGGTGGGTGAGCATAATAGGGGGCAGTGGGGGATTTGAGAAAGGGGTTTTCTTTCTTTCCTCTGCCTTTTTAGGTCGAGCATTCAAGACCTCTTGTATATACTTTAGTATATACTTAAGTGTATGTACTTTGTAGGCTCTGGAGATCAGCCCTAGGACTTGTCTGCTTCGGCTTAGGGACTTTCTTTCTGTTCACCTGCCTCTATTTAACTGTCTTGATAGAAAACAAACAGCAGAGGTCAGTAAAATATCAGAATTGCTTTATGCTGAGGGACTTTGTTTTTTAAAAAGTTTCCTGGCAACTACCTCTGTGTGACTTTGATAGAAAACGACCAGCAGAGGTCAGTTAAATACCAGAATCACTTTAGCATTCTCTAGATTCCAGTCCATAGCAATTGTCTTCCATGAGCACCAGTAGACAATAATATTTTTTTTAAATCTTGTATTTTCAGTGATATAACCACAGAAGGCCCTGATTTTATATTAAAAACGGAGCTTTGGACTATACCATTTCCCGCTGAAAGGCAATATTTCTCTCTATGTGTTCCCATACCTGGCATGTCACGCAGTTTGGTGCTTACTTTCCCTCCATGTTAAAGAACAGTAGAGGTTTCAGCACCCAGGCTAATGTACTGCATAGCTAAATACATATAAGGTCCCAAAGGCGAGACCGATTGCATTGCAAATGCTTGTTTTTTCTTCTTCTGGTTATCAGCACAAAATTAAGCTTTGTAACACCGCACCCAGGCTAATTCACCCCTGCTGGGAGGAGGAAAACTGCTGCTGGTATTTCATGTTTTATTTGAAAATGCTAATAAAAGATATAACCATAATAGGGGGCAGTGCTGCCCGACTTTAAGGGAAGTAAAGAACATAAAGGGTCAACCCATATGAAGTCACTGGGACCTGGGTATGGAACAGTATAAAGGAAAGTGGTCCCAGCATACAGTTCATTCAAAAACAAAACATTGGCATTATTGGAACATAATTTAGACGGATAACTCAAAAAAGTTCGAATGTTATTTAATCACATCGAACACGTAACATTCTTTCAAAATTGAATCAGAAGAATTTTTAAGCAACAATTTGAAAAAGTAAAACACGTGCCCAAGGGAAGGGAGGGGGGTGAGTGAAATAGTGCAGAATTTGGAAGGAAGTGAATACAGTGGTAAAGGTTACTGAATTACACTTAAATTGGACGGCATTTAAGAATCACTGCCGTATTTTGAACGACTTTAAGGGGGCACTATTGTTTTTTTGTGGCCTCAGATAGGGCTGCATACAGTTCATCCCAATCTCTGGAAAATGTGAATTTACAGAGGCCTGGGCCCCCCTCCCTGTGCAATGCTACATTTTCACAGGTCATGAATCTTTTGACAGCTGCTTCCCACCGTTAAATATTCGGCCTGTAGAGGACTTCCGTTGTATAGTTATAGCATGCTTTGTCATTATCAATAATAATAATAATGATACATTCTTTGTGAAGGAATCTCCAGCTAAGGAAGTCAAAAGTCTTCTCCATGTCAATCAATGATACAGCGGCATCAGGCCACAACATAGGGGTAGACTTGCCTATCTTGAACAGCTGCCTTATGTTTTGAGATGCATATGGCCAGGGATGAAGCTATTTTGGTCAGCCTGAACAAGGTGTGGCATATGAGGCAGGAGGATATTAGCTAGAATTGTCCCTAGCTAGAATTATAGCCTACATTCAATATATATATTAAAAGGGGGGTTGATGCACTGACAATTCCTCAGGGGAGTTCCCTAGTTTCAGGAGGGCTGCCACAACTGCCTTTTCAGTTGCAAAGGGGGTGGGATCGGCTTTTAAAATGCTTCAATATATGTTGTGACCAATTTGGTTACTGGTTGATCCACCAATAATGCGTAATACTCCAGAGGTAGGCCATCTGCCCTGGAGACCGGCAGAGATATAGTATTCTTCAGCTCCTGTAAAGAGATTTGACACCGCATTTCTGTTCTGTCCTGGTGCATCAATTTAGGCAATTAAATATCTCTGAGATAGTTATCTATTTGCATACAACTGTTTGTAACAGTTTAAAAGGGCTTTGTTCATGGTTTCTTGAGAGTGCTGCAGAGCCGCCTCAAGGTCAGGGTAGACTCTTGTTTGTCTGGATTAGCTAGCCAGAAATATGCAGATTTATCACCTTCTGTATGCTGGCAAGGCAAATATGCTGCATAGTCCAAGCAATGTTGCCACCAGACTAGAGAAACATGTTCTTCCTCAGTTTTGTGCAAGTCAGTAAAATACATGACATCTGCGACTATCTTATTCTCAAGGTCACGGAGCTGTTTTTCAAGTGCATCAAGCTCCTGGGCAGTTTATCTTCCTAACCCCTAAGCTGTCTGTATGCAATGTCCCCTAAGTGTTACATTAAAGAAGTCCAGAAGCAGTGGAGTGTGAATAGCTTGAGCCCTCATCTTCTTTGAAATAATGTCCTATGAGCTCCCTTACCGATGCGCTGAAAGCCAGATCTTCTAGAGCATCACACCGAAGACTCCATACGGGTATATGTGTTGTGCCTATACCCCAATAACTGTGTAATATCAGTGGGTTTTGATCTGATATGCTATCTCCTAAATATTCAGCTGTGCTAATATCTGATAATAAGCATGGATGACCAATTAAACAATCCATTTGGACATTGTCATGAACTGCAGAGTAATAAGAGTACTCCTGGAGGTTCGGATGTTTATGTCTTGAAAGGACAAATGCTATAACCAATTCATCTGGGCCTTGGCTGTAGTATGCACTTGAGTGTTTGGGAGTTGAGGGTGAGACTGATCTAATTGTACATCCAATACCCCGTTGAAGTTTTCTCCTGTGATAGGTGGTCAGGCCAATTTGCTATTAGTGGGGAGATGATGGGGGAGGAGAGTTTTGGTTGCTCTACGTTTGGTGCATAAATACTACCAAGCAGCAGAGGTCTGCCATCTAGTCTGCCATAGATAAAAATGTATCTGCCATTATCATCTACAATTTGGTTACATATTTCCAACAGGAGCCCAAGCCAGCTTTAAATAAGTGCTTTTCTAGCATATGATAAGTATCCGGTGGATATAACTTGGACCCTCCATTTAGCTTGAATCTTTTCTCCCACTCCGATTGTCTGATGGGCCTCCTGAAGCATTGCCAGGTGTATCCCACTAGAGCTTAGATATGAATATACCTTACATTGCTTAGTTGTAGAGGACATTCACTGGACATTCCAAGTTAAAAACTTATGGGGGTTTAATCCCATTCTCCAACAAAGAAAGAAAGAAGGTCATGAGGCTCAGAGGAAGCCTCTATCCAAATCATGAGTCCAGAAATTAACCTGTGAAGCACCAACCTTTACAAAGCCTTTGCACTCCCTCCCCCAAGGCAGGAACCCCAACTTTCCCTGCCCAGTAAGAAAATAACTGAATCTGTTACTGAGAATCAAACTTAATGCTCTTGCCACACAAGATCACCGGTGAAGGAGAAACTGTGCCATGTTCCAGGAAGGGGGAGTTATGATGCCTGACAAGGAAGACACGGAGGAGCCTAAGAGGTGTAAGATTCACTCCCTACTGGCCCCGCTCAAAGGCTGATGGACATTTGTGATGAGGTGCCTGGGTGCTGCTTCAGTTATCAACCCAGATCAGATTGAACACATATTGCAGTATGCTGTTGAGTCATCATCTTACCCAAACAAACTGGGAGGATGAATCCATCTTTATCATATAAGATATAACCCCCAGCAAATGTAGAATAATTCATCAGCAGTTTTTGGCAATACATTAGGTAAAACTGTAGACTTTTCACTGCTAGAATCCTATCAGTTTTATTACAGGAATCGCGTGTGTCAGAGTTATCAGATGAGTAGGCTGTTGTTGTTTGTCTGAATGTCACCACAGTGGCAACGGCGTCTTACTGATTTTATTGGGCCTGCAAGGGTGAGAGGTGGCCAGGCATGCAAGAGTTTCTGTGGTGCTTCACACCTCATCACTTCATTGAGAGGTGCTGTAAGGATTGTGTTGTGCCAAGAGTGTTAGTCAAGCCTGTCACTCAAACTGCTTAGAAGAAAACAAAAGAAGAGTGTGAAAATAATAGGACTAGTGATTCCTAATAACAAAACTGTTGTGACACTGCAAATCAATCTGAAGTTACTCGTGAACCCTCACTCACCAACATAGTTGGTGACATGCTTCATCATGGGGTTCTCCTGGGGGTACCTTATGTACCTCCAGTGTGCTGCGACGCTATGTTACGGCGGAGCAACAAAATCAGACTAAAAAGATAGTGATTATCAGTGAGAAAAGGTGAAAAAGGTTTTTTAAAATGTCAAGATTCATCCACCAATATATTTAATTAAGATGAAGCTTAGACGTTAAAAACAGTGACGGATGTATAATCCTGACTATTAGTGGGTCAGATACATCCAATGGCGGTCATATTGGTCGACATGTTTCAGCTTCTTATGTATGATTTACAAAGCTTTCATCGGGACCTAACCAGAACAAAAAATACACCAGGGCGGTATAAGCTTACTAAAGCCTACCCTGACCTCAGGTGTTGGAAACCGATACACTCACGGTTATCGTTATGTGCCTTCCGCAATTCCGAAAGGATACCTGTAAGGAAATAGTGACACAAAATGTAACACATCAGCAAGTGACTATCATCTGTGTATTACTGTGTGCCAAAAACAAATTGATGCAATGTCTGGCGTGGATTTTTTTGCGTGGATTAATACACGTGACCCCAATTTGCTATTCACTTACACATTTGATAGCAATGAGATGATATTTCTGGATGTGATTGTGTCCAAGGTCAGTGGGGCGCTACTGACCAGAACATATCACAAACCTACAGCCAAAAACAACCTCCTTACATTTTCAAGCTTTCACCCACGACCGTTACGGGAAAATCTACCGTACGGACAATTTTTACGGATCAGACGTAACTGCAGTAATCTGTCTGATTTCCGTACGCAGTCTAAGGAACTTACAGAGAAACTGCGTCAAAGAGGGTACCCTGATAAGATCTTGGCAGCTAGTTGTAAGAGGGCCAGAAATCAACCACGTGAAAATTTACTACGTGACTATCCTAAACCACCTAAAGACGTTCCACTCACTTGTGTGACAACTTATAATGCCGCCTCCAATGCCATCTCCAAATCCATCAAGAAACACTGGCGTATTTTGGAGAGCAACAACATCAAATGGGATAAACCTTTATTCGCGTATAAAAAGGCCACCAGTTTAAAGGACTCCCTTGTTCACACTAGACCATTGAATTCCAATACGCCCACTGATAGATCTATCCTCAGTGCATGGGGTCTACCACCTGTTGTTGGCCATTTCCCTTGTGGGTCGTGTAGCATTTGCTATCTTACCTCCACAACCAAAACCCTGACCCTTGAAGCAGGGAAAATCTGGACGCAAAGGAGTCACACCAATTGTAATACTGCCGATGTAGTGTATTTAATTACATGTCCTTGCGACCTGAGATATGTGGGGATGACTACGCGTAAGGTGAAGTTACGGATTGGTGAACATCGGAGTAACATCCGATGTAAGAAAAGCACTACGAAACTTTCTACGCTTTAACCACACAGTGGATGATCTGCATTGGACCATTATTGAACAGGCGAATCCAGCGATCCTGTTCGAAAAGGAGCAGCGCTGGATTTACCGTCTTTCTACACATGTGACAGGTCTTAATGATAATATCCCGTGGGGCACGGTTTTGAGACGCAAATGAATCGTCCTAAACTATCACATAGGCCGATTCAATTCTTAGGCTAATTATTGATCATAGCTTTTATGCTCCTTTCAACCTCCATGATGTTGATCAGGACTGCCTACATGTGTGTTGTACTTGATCCCTGTTATTATGAGTTTACTCGTGGTTTTAGCATGGTGGTGATACACTTTACACTATTATGCCGGATGCTAACAATATACTCGGATGTCATTTACAACACGGACTACTTACCAAAATCATCTGATTATTGACCGTCCCGAGTCTGTGATGTGGTTTGTCTTTCTGTTTCCTATCGACGCTTAAAGTTTTAAACATTTCAATCACGAAAGTAACACTCAACGTTCTAGTCTTCTCAGCAGTCCGTTGTTTGTGTTTCTTTCCTTTCTGCCGGAACCGGATATCCGGTCAATATGGAGTTTTCTCCTATTTTAATCGTGATGATCACATTGTCGCTGACTCCAGGCTAGGTGGTTTCGTGTAGGTTTACGAGCCAGGCAGTGGACTTGGAAGATGTGAGTACCATAGACGGTTCTCTTTCCTTTTCTTTTTCTATCGTATGGCTCTTTGTTTAAAGCTGACTTGACGGATTAACTAAGGGGCTTTCGGGTTAATTACATTCTTTCCGTTTGTATCCCCGACAGTTGTCCTGTAGTCCCGCCGCCCACCTTTTGCCTAAGGAGCACAGCACCTTTTTTACACATGTGAGTGCCTTATTTTCGTTTGGTCATGAGTGCCTTTTTATCGTAATCAAACTGGTTGGGGATTTTCCCGCTAACTCGTTGGTCAAAGTGTCCAATTGAGGAGTTCCCTAAATTGAGGTTGGAATTTGTAATTTAAAATGTAATTAGCATTTATGATTGTCTCAGTCGCACACGATGTTAGAGTACAGCCGGTGGGAATAACGAAATTCAATGGATCTTCTTGTTCCACGCCAGACATTGCATAAATTTGTTTTTGGCACACAGTAATACACAGATGATAGTCACTTGCTGATGTGTTACATTTTGTGTCACTATTTCCTTACAGGTATCCTTTCGGAATTGCGGAAGGCACATAACGAGAACCGTGAGTGTATCGGTTTCCAACACCTGAGGTCAGGGTAGGCTTTAGTAAGCTTATACCACCCTGGTGTATTTTTTGTTCTGGTTAGGTCCTGATGAAAGCTTTGTAAATCATACATAAGAAGCTGAAACATGTCGACCAATATGACCGCCATTGGATGTATCTGACCCACTAATAGTCAGGATTATACATCCGTCACTGTTTTTAACGTCTAAGCTTCATCTTAATTAAATATATTGGTGGATGAATCTTGACATTTTAAAAAACCTTTTTCACCTTTTCTCACTGATAATCACTATCTTTTTAGTCTGATTTTGTTGCTCCGCCGTAACATAGCGTCGCAGCACACTGGAGGTACATAAGGTACCCCCAGGAGAACCCCATGATGAAGCATGTCACCAACTATGTTGGTGAGTGAGGGTTCACGAGTAACTTCAGATTGATTTGCAGTGTCACACAGTTTTGTTATTAGGAATCACTAGTCCTATTATTTTCACACTCTTCCTTTGTTTTCTTCTGATTATTATAGGGGGACTAAGAGTGTGGCTTGACCCTCTCTCTCTTGTTGTTTGAAATTACTCAAACTGCTTAGCCCAGTCCCAGGCCTCTTTAGGTTCATTGAAAAAAAATGTCTGTTGGTTAATAATGACCTTCAGCTTTGAGGGTTACAGGAGTGCATATAGTAAGCCTATCACTCGAATCTTTCATTTAACCTCTGTGAAGCTGGTTCTGTGTTGTTGCATCGCAAGAGTATAACCTGGAAATATCATGACCTTTCAAGAGCCCACTTCAAAATGTCCTTCTGGGTGGGCCTGCTGAATTATTACACCCCTGTCTCCATGATAGAGGATCCTTGCCACTACCGGTCTGGGAGTGGCCCCAGGTAGGGGTGGTCTTGCAGGGACAGGAGGCGGGCCCTCTCCACTGTCTATCAGACTGAGAGCTCTAGTGGGGAAACAGTCTTAGACAGCTAGTTCTCTATATTATTAGTGGGGTGTCATCCTCTGCACTCTCAGGCAGACCAATAATGCGGACATTGTTTCATCAAGCTCTTCCCTCAATGTCTTCTGCATGACCTTCCAAAAACGCATGGGAGTGGCCACCTCTTGCAATTGTTGCCGGTGATTTGATGTCTGAGGCTGAAGTGTGGTGTCCGTGTTTCACACTTTGCCGGATAACTTGTGCTGATCCTCTTTGAGGATGCATATATCTCTAGCGTTGCTGGTGGTGGGTCCATTGTTTCTGTCAATCTCAAAGGGTCAGGCTTGAACGTAGGCATGATGACATCTTCACTGGCCATGCAGAGCTTTGGAATGGCCCATCGTGATGTGAGGCACCAGCCTGCCTCGCCCAGTCAGAGACAGAGGAGGCAATCTGTGAGGCTAAAGGAGATACCCTATACTGGATGTACGAGCAGCTGTAATGCATCCTGTATTGTATCCTCAAAGACATGCAGACAGGGTGAAATGTAAATGTAAATGTAAATGTCAAGGTACTTATAGACCTTGCGGTGTCGCCTTTTGCGGTTTCCTGGCACTGATACTCATACCGCTGTGGAACCCCTCCTGGCTTTCCCTGTGAAGTGTCCACTCCTGGGCACCCCCAGGGTGAAGCCAGGCATCCTTAGCGCTGTTGGGGCCGGTGTGGAGGCTAAGCAAGCTATTGCCCAGAGTTGCAGCGTGGGGCCCGTGATTAGAATAGGCACCGAGGCGAGAATAGACAGGTCCGAGGAAATTGAGCCCGAGCCCCGCCGAGGCGGGAATCGAACCCTGGTCCCTGGCCAGAACTCTGCTTCAGGGTCTGCCGCTCTAACCATTGAGGGTGGATCCTTTAGTGTCAGGTTAAGGTCCTGTTCAAGTGCCCAGCTAAAAATAAGTAGTGAGCATGAACTGTTGGTAAGTAAAAAAAAATAGCGACCTGAATATTATTGCTCTCAGTGTAATTTGGACTCATACAGACCCCTACACAGCGTAGTCTACTACTAGAGACAATTTTCAGTCCCATGGTCAAAGAATCAGATCCATCAATTTGCCTGATCATTAAAGATGGAGGAAAAAGACACCGGGAAAGGTCACTCCTATCATTACTCAGATGGCCATCTCTGTCAGGGCCTAAAAGGGAATCCAAGAATGCAGGGCCGAGGTTAAGTCCCACGGCAGAGTTTGTGTTTGTTCCAATCAGGAATGGTTAACAGGCGCGGTGTAAAAACATCTTCATCCTCCCAGGTGACTGAGCTTAGGCTCCACAAGGGTGTGGGTGGAGGAGGCACAATCAAGGGGTGATCCAGAGGCCAGGAACTTCACCAGTAATGTTTAAGCAAGGTTAAAGAGGGACCCCTTCTCCCAATAGCCCTCAGCACTCAATCTACTGTGGGATCATCTCAGAGTCCTGAAGGCCTTGGGGTATGGTTATTTGCCCATCTGCTTCCTCAGGAGCCTTTTCTGGGGTGCTTCAGGGGACATAGCAGAGCACAAGGGCAGAGCAGCACTTATGCCCTGGGAGTAAGTTTAGGGAGTGCATGATATAACAGGGCCTTACCCATAATCTTGCTCCCAGTACCACAAGCTTATTCCCTCAAGGGGGAAGGAGGTACCCACCTCAAAGTGGTTCATCATTTTTTGACCTTCTGTTATGCGTATCCATCAGATTTTGTCCTTCTATAATGGGTATCTGACTAGATGGTCAGAAACATCTGCATTTTGCTTTATTCTAATCTTGTTTAAAAAACTTTTTTCTGTATCCAAATACTGCATTTATCTCCTTTCCCTACATTGTAGTGTGTTCCCTTTCTTATCATTCCCCAATGGTATCACAACATCAATATGTTTATCCAATTTTGCATTGATTTTGTGAATGCAGTCTACTTAGGACTCCTTGCTTTGCATATTCAACAATTCTGATGAGCGCATACTGAGCAGCAAATGAAATATGTAAGTACGAAGGTAATTTAATGTGTGTAATCAACGCAGGTTTTGACTAATAGAAGATCAACTTTACTCTGGATGCACTGTGTCACACAATTGTTTTGGTTGGGTGCAGGGAATAACAGATTGCACTACCATGATTTTCAACGGCGGGGTCTATAACATGAAACTATCAGAACCTTTTCACCACACACAAAGCTATATGTCTCAAGATGCTATTGCTGCTTCAAATGTGGCTATAGAATGTCAATAAACTGACTATAAGTGCTAACATATGAAGTAATGATAGAAAAATCTCTCATAATTGCAATTGTTTAAATGATAATTAAAAAATAATAAAGGTACGATTTATATGTTACATATAAAATACTTGAACATGAACATGTTTATTCGTTAAACAATTTAGAAATGTAAGAGTTACATAAAATAAATAACATAGCGTTCTTTGTATCATTGTTGGTATAGCAAAGGAGACATCAAACACAGCATTAAAGGGTGTCTTCACAGGCAGCCTGCAAAATAAACCACTTTACAAGTTGCACCCAAAAATGTTTGTTTACTATGCGTCACTAGATAGCTTGTTTATTTAACCAAAATGACCTCTACGTTCATCAATGAATTGGAGACAAATTGCATCTTCTAATCATGAAAAGCAATTAAAGATCAGAAATGTATAAGATGTTGAACTGAGACCATATCAAGGTATGGAACACTACATAGAAATTATGGTGATAGAATAATTGTCACTTTTTTGTCCTAACCTGATTGAGGCACTTAGAGTTATGTATGATGAATAGAGATAGAGCAAATGCTGCGCCTGATTTGTAATAGCGACTTTGCAAACAAATAGGAGAATATTGATACTCAGCTAAACGGTGCGGAACAGAATTTCACATTATATTAGACTGTCAACGCTTTCATATTTACATTTTAGAGTGCAATGTGTTTGTAGCAGATGTGCAACTTCCTGACGTTCATGATTAGACTCAAGTTTGAACATTTTTTTTATTACTGTGTAATTGTTTAATAGAAAGGTTGCACAGTTGAACATTGTTGTGTATTGTAATGTCCATTAAGCCCAATACAACAAGTAATTCATGTGGTAAATAGTGGTTGGCTGGTGACAAATAGATCATCAGTTTTGGGACAGAGGAAGTTGGAGTTAGTAGTGACAAGTGCTATTTTGATACCTTTCAGAAATTGACAGTCCATGTTGTCAATGAGATCATTTTGGGGACAGTAGCATCTGTTAGTTGGGCAGAACCAGACTTACTGAGGTATAGTATTGTTGACAATTAAGTTATTTAGATAACACTAAATATGAATGTGTGTGCAATGTAGTAGAGACCACAATGGAGATCATACAACCACTACAAAGAGCATTTTGATAGACGTTTGAAGACTTTCTGGTTTTGACAAGCACAGGTTTATTTGTGTGGCAGTGCTGGCACAAACTGTATTGTAGTAGGTATGTATAGTAAGCAGTGAGTCTCTCTAGTGCCTTCTCCTTATTCAAGGTTAGGTGGGCCAGCCCCAAACTACTGCGGCATTGGAGGCATGGTCTGTGATATGTAGCTGCATGCCATCCCCATGAAGGATTTCCTGTTGAAGTGTGGGCCTTTCTTTACCAAAAGAGGTTCCTTTCACAAGGGAGTCACGCTTTCAGCGAAAACGCTCTGCCCAGTCTGTCATGCCATAGCTTTATGATGAATTGGCCCACATCTTTTATTTTTAGAAAAAACAAACCACCAAAGCAGAGGTTTGTCTTTAAAATGCATAGAATAAACATTCTTGAAGCATGTGGGAGATTCAACCAGCACATAGGGTGCACACAATGTAGTTTCCTCCTGCTTTACATGGTTGTCCCAAGCAAGAAAAACGTAGTGGAAATGGCATGACAGCCAAACGCTAAATACAAAAGACCACCTGGTATTATTGGCCTATTTTGGCAGGTGCCCTGCTCTGTGGGTTCCCACAGTGGCAGAGCTGGCATTGTCTCCACTGTCAGAGAAAGCAACATCTCACATCTTCTGAATGAGGCAAGTAATACATACGTTTAGTTTAATAAGGACCTCTACATGAAGCTCATATGACTACTATTGTGGAATTGTCTTCTTTGAGTGTCTACTTAGTGCATTATCATAGTTTTACTGCATTGTTTCGTCTTCAGAAAAAAGATCACTTACTTTTAACTTTTCAGGATCCATGTCTTTTGCCATTTCCTCTTTTCTCATTTCAGCTATCGTTCTGGGACCTTTTCTGTCTTTGTGTGCACTGAAGCCTTGACTGGACAGTAGGTCTTCAAAATTGTCAGTCGTCCCTTTATGTGCTGAATCTTCAAAATCAGAAAAGTTCTATAAATATATTTGAATATTTTATATGCATACCATTTATCATTAACAAACACTTTTTTGTTTAAGTTTCAAAGTTCAGAGACATATTCATCATTATTACAGTAACATGTAACATGGTAATAAAAGGATATAGTTGTACAGTAGCATGCTAGCACATCCAGCGTCGGTCTGTGTCAGTCCCAAAGTTAAGCAGCTCATACATATGCACATCATGTCCGTCATGCAGTAACAATTTATAAGAGAAAGCTTCACTAAACAACAACATCCCAAGAAAACCATGATTCAGCCTACTACAAGTGTAATTCCCCCCAAGAGACCTTGTCAGCTGCACTCTTTCACACTTTAGTGGCCTTTCTATGTGTTCCTGTGTGATGTGGGAGCCGTCGCTTCCATAAAGACGTCCTCTCAGTTCATCTGAGAGCCCTCGCCAGCTGCCCGGTCCTTGTTCCCTATTAATTGTCATACTGTTTACGCCCACTCCCCGAGGTCTTCCTCTACCCTGTCATTCATGTGAACCTGCTTAAGGCCGATCTCTTCCACGAGCGCACATTCCTGCATGTCCTTCTGCCATTTGTCCACTGTGGGGCAGGCACTGGCCACCCAGCGAATCACCATGTGTCTGATGCCCAGTAGGAAGCCCAGTTTTGCAAATTTATATTGCATCACTCTGTTCTTGGGTCAGGGGATCAAGCGCAGTATGCAATGTTTGATCATGAGCTAGATGTCTACCACCGTCGCCCTCTTCAGTTTCTCAGCCATATTCTCCCAATATATCCGAAACATCCTATATGTCCAGGGTACAAAATGCAGCACCTGCTTCGTGGCACCTGGGGCACTCGGAGGGCCATCTTGCAGGGGTCATGTATGTCCGGTGGAGGAAGTGAAAGTGTGTGATTTTGAACTTGGCGATCCTTGCAACCTCCTGAACCTGCGCACAGGCCAGTGTCCATTCTGCAGTTGTGAGCAAGGTTTCTAAGTTGGTTTTCAATGATGATCGTGCCTCGATCTATGGTGTTGGATGGACACCTGCCAGGGCCTGATATAATCTAACTCAGTAATTCACAAACTGTGGACCACGGACCCACTAGGGGTCCATGACACGTTTCGCAGCCAGCAGTTTTAAGGGCACTGCAAAGTTCCTTGTATATTCAGCAGCTTTTGAGCAACAATAAAAGTGTCAAGACAACTCTGGTGATTAATGTAACTGTTAGATGGAAATGGGAGTTTTGTCCAGTGGCAGCTTTGACTCATCTAAAGTACTGCAGATGGTTAACATGCCTGCTGCAAAGAACGTGTACCGTGCATTTAAAAAAACAATATTTTATGTACATAGCTCAGTGAGTTACTGCTTTTGTCACAGAGATTCTGCTTTTACTGTGCAGTTCATAAGTTATAATCGTGATCTAGCACAGTGAGCTATAAACTGCCATAAAAGAGATGCATGCAAACAGCATGGTACAAGTTAGTAAGTTTTATTCTTTTCCTAGTCTTTCATTACCCTGATGCTGCTAAAAGAGGTTTGTTTGGGTAGAAATAAATAAATCTTATTAAAGTCAATGCTAACCACTGTGTTATGTTCTGAATCCTGAGTTTGTAGTTCTTCAGACCAAGCACTCTTTAAAATCCCTACCAGTATGGATGACATGTGAACCCTGCACCTTGTAGTCCTGTTTGCCCTATGTAACATTTTCTATACACTGATTTACACACGTATAAGTCATTGTCTCTGCATGTGTGTGATGTAAAGTGCTCTGACACCCTACACTGGTATGAGAGGTGCCATGAATAAATGAAATACATGTGACAGAGGGGCTTTGGAGAGATAAGAGGCACTGTTGGAGGGTGATACCAAGGGAATCATATAAGAGCCACCAACAAAGATTGTTGTATCCTGGTGCACTATAAGGCCATCATTTACTATGCTTTAAAAGATAATACAATTCAATATATAATGACAAATGTGTTGTAGAATGCACCATTGTTTCCCTACTTTTCTTGGGGGCGGGGGGGAGAGCCCACTTTGTAGTAGTCAGGCTCACTTGCTGCACTTGGTGTGCAACATACAGGGACTGGTCTGACATTTGCCAAGGCTGCTTTGGGTTTCCAATCTGGCCCTGTCAGGAGCCTTGTACCGCAAAACAAAACCGAACATTGAAAAGTCCCAGAGGTGCAGAATAAATCTTCCCATTAAAACATGTTCAATCTAAAATAATAAAATCTTTATGAATGCAAGTATTTGTTTGGTGTTCATGTTTATGTATTTTATGCAAATTACTGTTTTAATGTTTGAAATTTAAATAGTACAAACTGTTTGGGGGTCCCCGGCTTCCAGTAATGACTCAATGGAGGTCCTCAGACGTCAAAAGTTTGGGAACCACTGATCTACCTATCAATTGTCTCCCCTGGCTGCCCTCCAACATTATCTCCAGGGCCTGGGACACCGGTGGTGCCCTCGTGAAGTCCGTCCAGCTCTCCCTGGCAGTGTGTGCCAGCTTCACGAACTGCAGGAACTGCCAAGCTGAAACCCCAAAGCTCTCCACGGTCTTCTTGAATGTAAAGAACGTTACTGCAGGATCAAGGTCCCCCAAATGAAGGCAGCCCCCAGCCGTTCAGTCACACATTCATTACTTGCGAGATCTGTCGAAATGGCTGCAGCCAGTCCTGTGGGAGGAATCTGCTAAGCGTTTGACGGCGAAAGGATCCGGCAACTCACCCTGTCTCACGCTGCCGCAACCAGTGACACCACCTCCAACACACTGGCCGGTTGTCTGCGGCCTCTCATAAGACATAAAGGGAGTACCTTCAACTCCACCAAGCCCCTCAGGAGTGGCATTCCCCAGCTAGGCTCTGTTAATACCATTGCACCGCATGCTGCAGTTGTGATGCCATATAGTAAAGTTCAAGATCTGGGAGGCCAATCCCCCACTCCACTCTGCTCAGTTTGAATATCTCCAGTCTGGCCCTATATCATCTTCCAGCCCATATTAGGGATATTCAGAGTTTGTCGAGGTCCTGGAATATAGAGCAGGGGGATTGGGTGTGACATATTGTGGAGTACATGGAGGCTTCGGGGCAACAGAACCATTTTGGCCAGGGCAACCTGCCCGATTATGGAGAGTAGAGGCGTATTCCAAAAGTCAACAGAGGAGAATAGTTCCCTCACTATCCTTTCCATGTTGTGCCGGTTGTACTGGGGCACATCGTTCATCACCCAGATACCAAGGTAGCGGAAAGCGTACGTTCTCAGGTGATCCCCATCAGGAGCAGCGCCTCTCCGGGGTGCCAGTCAAGGTCGCACAGAGGTACAGTACCATCTTCTGTCTATTCACCCACAGACCAGACACATCTCCGGATGTGGCCAATTTCTGGAACATAATCGGGAGAGACTCTTTTGGACTGGCCAGCTACTCCAGCATGTCATCCAAATACATGGATGTACATGCATCATCTCAACCACCTTCATACGCCAAGGGTGCAAGGTGTGTCACAGCCTCATAGCCAAAGGCTCCACCGCGAAGGCGAAGAGCATCGGGGTCAAGGAGCATCCCTGCCTCATGTCTCACTCAATAGACCACTGTGGCAAGGCAACCTTCTGGTGCTGAGTCACGCTGTGGGCACCATATACAAGAGCCTCACCCACTTGAGGAATTGCCGTTCAAAACCCATCTTGGTCAGGACCTCAAACATATACAGCCAGCTGAGGCTGTCAAAGGCCTTATCTGTGTCTAAGGCAACGAAGGACCAATTCCAGTTGGCATTTTCCGTAGTGTATAGCACATGTCTGAGGTGCCACTGGTTCCTCAATGTGTTCCACCCATGGATAAACCCACACTGGTCCTCATGCACTAGTGCCAACCTCCATCTACACCTCTAGGAGGTGGTCCGCAAGAATGTCTGAGTTGATCTGGTAGAATTCAGGGGGAAAACCATTGCTTCCGGGCGTCTTCACTGTTGCTAGGCCCTTGATGGCAGTGAGCACCTCCTCTCGTGTTACCTCAGCTTCCAGTCCCACCCTGGCCTCCGTCGGGAGCGTCAGAATGGGAATTGCAGGCAGGAAATTTGTGACCTGCTTTTTATTGTTACCCGGGTGCCTCTTGTATAGGGTCGACAAGTATGTTGACAACTCTAGGTTTATGCCTGTTTATGTCACCAGTCTCGTTCCAAATTTATGAAGGTGACAGATACAAGAAAAGAATACCTCCAGAGTCAAAGCCAGCATCAACCCGATCTTCATTGACAATTCTGCTGAAGTCAACAGCACAGAATTGGATGAAGCACCTACTAATGATCCTCTCCCAAAGGCACTCATTAATAAAATTGATAAAACACATGAATAGCACAAAATTCCTTTCCTAATGATATGATAGCACATGTTTTCCGGCCAAACTCTAGCATGAGCTTGACAAAAAAAATCATTTTGATTCTTAAGAGTCGTATGACCTCCAATAAAGGGTGTAAAATGAACTGCTGTGATAAATGACATGTAAAATATCATAACTAACATACCCATCCCACAAGAGCCCTGTACAGTATTCCGACAACATGTGCTCAAGTTCATGCTGCGCATAGTTACATCGAGGAACGACAAAAAAGGAACTTACAACATTACTGTTAGATGTAGTTAGGGAAATCCCCATGAATAAATGGCATGACAAGTGCTAAATTTAACACCCCTTTCTGCCTGAGAAGATAGAAGGAAAAAAATACTCCATCCCATGTCCATACACAAATGTGGTTATTGAATAGGCTTGCACCATCAATGAGACTCCGAAAGCAAAGTATCTTTACAAGATAATTCCCAATTTGTTTGTGACTGCAATTTTACAGTGCCATAAAGACTGATTTGCATATGGCTGGGCCCAAACTGAGGTGGCAGGGTGGGCGAAAAACAATGATTTGGGTTACAGCACAAAGTGCTTGCCAGGGGCTGCGATTAACTCAAGCATTCCATCCATCACTTTGTTTTTGATGCTCCCAGCAATTTTACAGGCGCTAATTCTCTATGGGTTTGTAATACGCGTTAAACAGTCACTTCTCCCATCCCTTGTGTATTGTTCTAACTTTTAATTTCTATCTACTCAAGCCATAGGTTTTCACTTTTCAGTCGTTTAAGTTCCTAATGTTTTGTTACAAAGTTTGGTTTAACATTTTCTGATGGAATAAAGGCAGATAGGCATAAGTATGTTTACCTAAAAAAAAAATCAATAGAATATATGATCAATGCTTCTATCACATTTTTTCAAATGAATTAGGTAGAAGTACAATATCTTCTGGAATGGGATGAAGACAGTTTTAGTCAAGGTTCCAAGACTTTACTGCCAGGCGAGCAAAATCACAAGTTGTGTCAACCAAATTATGTCCTTGGTAAAAGAAGTGGGCTAACATTGAGAACACAAGGAGATGTAATCTTTAGCCCTCACAAAGCGTGGTCCTTCTGGTATATCTGCAGTAATGTGTCCAAAAATATTTTTTAAAAACATGATGTGTATGAAATAGCTATGCTAGCAAGATAGCTCAGTGTGTTACATGAGTCTTGCTGGCATGTGTTGAAGAGCATGCGTCTTGCTGGCATGTGCTGAAAAGCAATAATCAATAGTCCTCTTCCTATTCTCCTCTCATTCATATTATTTTTATTATTCTTACACAATATTGGCCTCAAAGTGATCTCTCACACACATACACAATTTTAGTAATACTATATTTTGTTGGAAAAACTGTGATTTCAGGGACAAATCCCCCACTATTACACATTATTGCCTGCTCCTTACCAAGATTAGTTGTGCTTTTACGATGATCATTCTGCCCACTGGGCATGGCAGTAAAACTAACATTGTAGTTTGGTCTATTCTGTGGGGAAGAGTGAGGTGCATTCTGCTGCGGCTTTGGCTGGGATTGTGGCCAAGAAAAGCCTGTACTCGGCTGCCAACCTCCACCTCCTGGCTGAGGTGACGGTCTTTGGGGAGAGCTCAGAGGCGGAAATCCTCCACCCATTCCAGTTGGTGTGGTGGGGCGACTGCTAAACGACTGACCACCTATTAAAAATACAAAAATAGAAGTTACCCTTTAAACTTAAATTATGAAACCAGTCATCAGTTTGAATTGTACAAAAAACGTGCTACCATCTACTTTCGGTCAAATTGGCCTTCTACTATAGTTCAAACTGAATAGCATTAGTACTTTTCACTCATCTTATTAAATTAACTGTCAGAATATGTTTCTCAGCAATCTGTGTTACATTTCCTACCTCTTTGACCAATGTGAGTTGTTATTGTGTATATGTTAGCATTATTAAAAAGTATGTATTATACAACAAATGACAAATACTTTACAACAAAACATCATTCAATAGCAACTAGACCTGCATCAAATTTAAATTATGCTGCCATATTTTGCGTAATTTGGGGAATTTCAGGTAGCGCTTATTCTGTAAAATTTTTGAAATCCGCATAATTACATGTCATTAGTGGCAAAAACTTAAGGGCGCACATGCAATTTGTAGTGCAAATTTCTTGCAAATGCAAAAAAAAACGGAAGGCTGGTTGTTCACGATTCTTTTGTTTAAATGCATAGTAGTATAAAAAATTCTTGAGAGGGAGCCTTGAAAATCAAGGGAAGTATTTTGCTCCGATCCGGTAACAAACACGACGGAGAGAAAACAGCGGAATTTAGACTCGCTGCCAAAAATAGAAGAGGATTTTAATATTTCTTCGTGGTGTGGGAATTTCGGACCATAAACGAAGGGAGAAACAGTGTATGAAAAATAAGCCCCCAAGAATCACGGAAAGATAAATTGCAACAAGCTATCCGAGAATTTATAAGGGCAAATCGAAGGAGAGTTGGTGTTTATCTCACTATCTATAAGAGCCAGGAGCAAACAGAAAAATCCCCCTACACCAAGGAAAAACAATAATTGTGGTGGGAGACAGAATTATGTGGTCTTGACAAAGATGGTAATATCATTGTAAGCCATCGAAACGCGTCGATGCTGTGGATTAGCACAATCAAAGAATCAATACAGATCAAATTATATACTGATTTATCCATGTAGAACAAGCTGTATTTTAGAGCTCATTTTGATGTGCACTTGTAAAGAAAAGCAATTGGATCTTACATGTTGTGTCTGTCTCCATGTTATGCTGGTCATAATTGGGTTATATTGTTTCATATGACTGAGATTGAACTGATTTGTACTGTATGAAGTTTTTAACATACTTGATGTGATATATTATGAAATGTTTTAGGATTGTGTATGTTTTATAATGATAAACATGTTTTTTAATTAAATAAAAAAAAACCTTATATAGAACGCCTCTTTCAGACATAGTACTTCATGCTCTCAGAAATTGTGTGATCAAGGGAATTCTCTCTGTTTGTTGGTCTAAATGCATAGTCGTGCCAAAAATTGACGCAGTCGCATTTTCACTAAAACTGAGCGCAGAGTGAAGTATTTGCTCATCACATAATTAGGAGTAATTTTGTGTATTTTTACAACAATTTTGTATAATTATGTGTAAGACAATTAGGCAAATTTAGCAAAACTCTAATAACAGCGCATATCCAAAAAAAGAAATTATGCTAGAGCCATAGTGATGTCATAGATAACTTCAAGGTACAGGTCATATGTATTATTATCAGATGTCATCAATGTCATTTGTGGTGTCATCTGTCACATCATGATGAGTCCATGATGACTGTATTTGGGCTGCGAGTTGCGGTTTGGCTGGCTACATTTACTGATCAATTTGAGTGAGCTGTTGTGTATATATTACATTAATTAAGTTGGCTAATATTGAGTTATGGCTTCTTTTGTTCATAAGACATTGAAAGTATTTAAAAAAAATTAGAAAATTCACATTGAAAACATAAATATATCTCCAAATGTATAGCCATATTGATGCCCATCACCCAGTCCCTAACTTCATTGCTTCTCATGGTTTATCTGGCTACTTTGACCCTTTTTGCTTCATATTTGACCACCTCAAACTTTCTTCAATATCATCTTATTAGTTATATCTAGCTCCATCAAATTCGCAAATCATCGATGTTGCAAATTATGTTCCATCTGGACAAACTATTCTTGAATCACAATCTCTCATTCATGCTGCTCTCTTCACAATGCCCCAGATATTCATGTGACAATTTGTTTTTTTATATAACCTGTTAGGTTTGTACCAAGTGTCCCCAGATCAGCAAAAGGATCCAAATGTTGTGGCTTAGATTGATGAGTTGGAGTGTTATGTACAGACCCAGTGGGACTAGTAGCAGCAGATCTGCTTCTCCCAGCTAGACCTCCTGCGAAGAAAAAGGGCATTTGTATAAATATTTATTCACTAGCACATGAGTTATCACACTATTTATAAAGGTGCTGGCCAGAATTAAATACAGTTTATACATCATGTGGAAAATTAAAACATGTAAAAAAGTAAACTTCGAGAGATAATATAATTCAGTAAACATAGTTATCTAATGATTATGACATTCTTGGCTGATTTACAGAAACAATTACCTCTATGACCATGTTCTCATATTTTAGTAAAGTTCTAAATATATACAACCCACAAAATAAGGATAGCTCAATTTTATCCCCTAAATGATGTCTAATGTGTGTGATACAATGCAAATCACAAACATATATGAATTCATGCAAGTAGGTAGGATACGGCTCTCAAGTGAAGCACTAGCTCCTGTGAGAACATAAGGTATTGTCTGTCATGCTTCCCAGATGTGCTCTTCCAAACCATGTAGAGAAGCAGGGGCCTGGGACCTTTGGTGCTATGCTCTGAATCCTGCCTTCCCTGAGGAACGTTTCCAGACTGGTCCATCCCGAATTGCTCCAAGAAGACCACATGAATTTAGCCATAAACCTACTTGTCTGCACCTTCCATGGTCCAGCCCCATGCCCTCCTGCCACCGTCCCTGGTACTTCTTATGAGTGATCATGGGTGATTAGGGGAGGGGGATATCCTCAAACAAGATATTTTCATAGCAAGTCAGGTAGAATTTCCACTACACTCAGAAGAAGCATGCAAAAATCAAGCCAACATTTCGCTACCAAAATTCACTCAACTAAGTAAGAATTCACCCACACTTCTCCAGAAGGTCCACTAACAAAATTTGGGGGATGGAATGTTTTCTTCTGAAAACATACTTATCTTAGTTTGATATGGTGCAATCTGTCTTGAGGCAGAACACCTACAGTATACGCTTGGCCAGTGTTGTTTAAACAAAATTTTTAATTGCATCCTTTAAAAGGAAGTTGAATATCCTAGTCTGCTCAAAAAGATGATTGTCTGGTGCAATTACTCTTGAGTAAAATCAAAAGTGGAGCAGTGGTAATAAAGAGGAATTTCTTGGTAAAGCAGATGACCCCTAGCCAGGCTTTTGTAAAGCTTTGAGGGCCCAAGTAAAACACAAGGTGAAAGTGCTGGTCTCCTATAACAAATCTCAGGTATCTGCTTTGCCCTTTGCAAGTTGATACATGGAAGCACGTTTCCAGGAGACCTATTGATACCAAGCAGTCCTTCAACTACAAGGTTTGTAGAATCTGATGCAGGGCTATTGTCACAAACTTTTCTTGAAAAAGGTGTTTAAGAAATGTAATCCAAAATTAGATGTAATGTCCTCCTTTTCTCTGTATCAGAAAGTATCTGGAGTGACATCCGTGTCTCTCTCTAACAGGTGCACTTTCTGTGTTGCACTTTTGCTCGTCAAGATTGACTTTTTCATCAAAATATGCGAGCAAGGGAAAATCTGAGAGCGGGACAGATGGTGGTCTCTTTAAATAAAGGAGAGAGAGAATCACCAATCATACTATCTGTAGAAATGCTGGACGAAGTTATACCCAACTGGAATAAAAGAAAATACAATGCCTAACCTCCATTGGGATGAACCATGCTCTCAAAGGAGTTGCGGGGTTATGGGGTTGGAAGATGATGAGGGCTATAATTGCCAGATACAATCTGTGCGAAAAGATCAGATTTTGGCTGATCTGTGAGCATAGGTATATCAATTGTTTTACTGCTTTCTTAATGACCGAGACAAATTGAGTAGGCTCATCAGTGGAGGGGAACTTAAGAATCGTAACATTTGTCTCAGAAAAAATTAGAATAGTCAACCTGTTGCTTTCTGCAGTTCAATGTACATGCTAGGATTTGAGTGCATTTGAGGCTGCTGATTATCCACCTGATTGTCATCTTGAAATGGGACATAACTAGAAAACCCTGAGCATTTATGCAAAGATTTAGGTCTGATGATCATCCTCATCAGAGGTACCTCCTGCTTTTGGATAGAACAAGATGACCTCTTTCTAGCTGTTTTAAATATATGGTCCACTACATAGGCTTTATCAATATCTCTGGTGTGGAAGCCATCATTGATAACTACATCTTAAAATGCCAGCATCAGTGACAGTAGTGTGAGCATCTTAAGGTCTCTTTAACGTGCTTCAGAATCAACTTTGTTGTCAGGATTTTATCATTGGAGATGAGCTCGCTGCAGCAATAACAAAATCAACCTGCACTGATGTTGAAAAAAGCACTAGCTTGAGTGCACTTCAATTGGTGGATAAGAAAGAGGGGCAACGTTGGTTTGTCAAAAGGTTCAGTACAGTGTTCTGCAGCACCAGATGAGGGAATACATACTTATTCTAGGGGAATCTGCATAAAAATTGGAAATGGGCCCACAAACGTCTCCAATTCTTTTTCCCTGAAATTGAGAGGATCACTTTGTTTTTTTGTTTTTTTGTGTGCATTTTTCCAATACACAGTTTTGAAATGGTGCATCAGATTTCAAAGGGGTTTTCTATCCCTCTTTCAGAGTGGCCAGTACAAGATTGTCCTCCCATTCACCTGTTGCTTTGAGATGTATCTCAAAACATGTCACTCAGTGAGGTGTGAAACACTTTTTATAAGCAATCTGAAGAGGGAGAGCAGGAGAGATTCACACACATTTGTTGGTGACAGCTTGAAGCCAGATGTTTCAGTGAAGACACTCAAGAGGACAAACCTTGATCACAATTGTAAAAACAAAATGGGTCACATCTTGGGGGGGGGGGCATGCTGGTCCAGGACTGTCATGTTCTGGAGTAAAGCTGGGCACTGATGACCCTCCATGGCTATAGAGTCAGAGACATCTAATCTAGGGCCTGAACAAAGGGTTCATTTGAGAAATGTGCAGGAGTGCATCTGCAGGAGTCAGTGGCTGTAGAAAAAGAAATGTACTAAGGGCTCATGACAATATGACAAAGTTTATGAAAATAGTTACATCAATTCTAATGCTAGTAGTAGAGGGTGATAATATAGGACAGTAGGTCTTGAAATGTGGTGATATGCAGGGGGAGAAGAGTCAAGAGAATAAGAAAGATTTGCACATTCATCTGAACTATGTGATTCATCATGGGTTTCAGGACTGAGCCTATGGAAATCTTAAAAATATTAGGACATACTCTGTACAGATCAAGCAATAGTTTTAGTAGTTCCCTCTCATCAATAGAGTTCCTACATGAATATTAAGTGTGTACCAAGTTTATTACCAGCGCATATATAACTAGAACAAACTAAACTTAATTAACAAATAAAGGGGTATGATTTTATGTGTGTTGGAAAATTAAATCCCATCTCTATGACGTATTTTATGTGAGCAGTACGAGACGTAAGCTGAAGAATAGAATATTGAAGCATCTACTTGATGGGATCAATTTAGACTGGATCCTTACAACACCCATCATTTTTTACTATAGGCACTGTGTCACCTGTTTCCCTGGCAAAGGCTATTCTGGATGTACTCCATAAACCTATTGGGATCCCTAAACTTACAAAAGGGAGAGGGGCACAAATATCCCAGTCCCGCAGGTACAACAGATCAGTTGTTAAGGAGGCAGCTATGATTCAGAAAAACAGCCCAACAGTGGTCCAGTCAACATAAAAACTAGCAAAGTAAGGGAATATGAACAGGCAGGGAAGTGCCACCAACATGTAGGCACTGGCAATGCCAGTAGGTCAGTCCTTGGCAAACATGCAATGTTTTATTTTTGTATTTGTCTGGTAAATATATGTAATACACAAAAGAATTTCCCAAAAATATAAACATATGTAAAATAAAGGAGTGGCCCAGAAACGTTAGCACTGAAGAGCACCCCTTTTCAGGTGGATGTGCATATCGTATCAAGCAAAATGCCATCTTTCACAGTGTAAGACAGGCAATGGATGAAGTGGTAATCAAAGAGGGATGGAGAGTAGTTTAGGTCCAGCAAACACACTCCCCTATTCTCCAATAACAATTGTCACTGATCCTGGTTGGACTTTGATAGGCAAGAAACAGGTCAACCTATTGTTAGAAAATCAGGAGCAATATTTCCTAGGTATTCCCTTGTCCTTTCAACAGAGATTCCTTTAATAAATTATTTGGATTGGGGACCTATAGTTAATTGTAATCTTTCATAAGACCAGTCTACCCTTCCACGCAGGAAATTGTCCTTATACATATGCAGGGCAGAAACAAATGATATCCTACAAAGAACCTCCTTAGGGGCCTGTTGAGTATTGCAGGGCCCAATGAGGAGCACAGCCCAATGATGAGCTATGCCACTCTTGGGCGAGTGAGGCTTTTTCTCCTAAAAGAGGATACTCCATATGACCACCGCTGTAGGGGATACTGAGTTGAAGAACCCCAACGCTCACAAGGAACTGCACATGTTAATGGATGAATTGGGCCAGTGCTAAATGCTTTATACTGTGGTGGGAGAAAGCCCAATGTGAATGATACAGACCAATGCATAAACAGGGTTTACCGAAAGCACCTGTATGCATGTGCATTTGCATGTATTATTATTACTTATGGTACACATGAGCATTGAGATGACTAAGTCTGTCAATACACCATACCCAAAAATAGCCCGGTATGAGACAAGGAGGTAGAACATGTGGCATAAACAGAAGGAGCACTGGGTTCTGGGGGTATGTGGAGGCAACTCTTTGGCAAAGAAAATTTTAACAGAGTGGTGGGGTGAACACTGGGAAGGTGTCATGTTGATTTTGACTAGTATCCTTTTTTGATATCTAGTACAGATAACTTTGCTTGCAGACACAAGAACAGATTCATCAATCAAGAGTACCTCACATCCAGAAATATCCAAGGACAGATTCATACAGAATACAGTTTATTTTAGTTTTGTTGGAGAAGGTGTACCTGTACTAAGAAAGATGTGCAAACACAGTGGAATGCATACAGATATACAGGCCCTAATATCATGCATAAGCAAATGTAAAAAGGTGACAAACATGCATGCTGATCACCACAGGCCTAACTCACAGTGCCTGTGGAGCACCACTAGTTGTGCATAATCATTTAGAATGGGTTTTTTTTTACATCAGCTACCAACAGACCACATCACTTTTTGAAAGGAACTGAAATGGTCTATGAAGTGCAATGTTTTCATTATTATTTTGGATGCAAGCATTCTCAGGCTCATATATAGAGTGTTAATATTCAGTTTGGCTGTTTGTGTAACATCTGATGTAGCAATATATCATATCAACAACACATGGCTCACTACAAGACAAAATGCATCACAAACATTTTCTTTTTTTTAAAAATTGTATAGAGAGAGGAGTGAGGGTGTAGGAGCGAACACGAAAAAGTTCAATAGAGCATGTGGTATTGCAAGAGATAAGAACATGGTCTCAGTTAGAGGTAGCTGCCCTTCAATATCCCTTTCACTGCCCTGTTGAGCTTGCCTCTGGTGTCATGAAACCAGTGGTAGGAGGAGAAAATAATCAGAGCTCTAGGAACCTTGTTCATAGTGTGTAGTTTCCACTCTTAGCCTTTCTCCTAGCCTCTCATTAGCAAATAGGAGCAATGCTGGCTCTAGGGCAGAGCAACCGGTGCCACAGCACTGGGTGCTGACTTGAGGTTTTAAAAGCACGTGTTGCCGCGTTCCTTGTCTCCAGAAATTTTCAGACATCAATAAAAATGTCAAGATTACACCTTTGATTAATGTTCTTCCTGGAGAGAGACTGGAGTTTTGTCTAGTGGAAATTTTGATTCACCATAGGGAAGTGCAGCAGGTTAATTTGCCTGCTGTAAAGAACCTGCACCACGCAAATCACAAAGTGCTTTTAATGTAAATAGGTCAAGGAGTTACTACTTTTGTCAGAGACTTCCTTTCATTACTTGAGGTTTATATGTTAAAATCCTAATTTAGAACAGTTAGCTATTAACGGTCATCAAAGAACTGTATACAAACTGCAAGGTATATATTAGAACTATATGTGTTTTTTGCCCAGTCTTTCATTATCTTAATCTTGCAAAAAAGGTTAATTTGGGTAGAAATCAATTCTTATTATTAAAGAAAACCTTTAGCAATGGTATTACGTTTTAAATTCTGTACTTGTTCTTTTCCAGACCAAGGACTCAACCTCTACTGCCTACCAGTATGGATGACATGTGACTCCTACACCTTGTAGTCTCTGTGTTAGATAACATTTCTATACACTGATTTACACATCTATTATTGTCTCTGTGCAATGTATGTGAGATGTAAAGTGCTCTGACACCTTACACTGGTGTGAGTGGCGCTATAAAAGTAAATGAATCTGAGGGAGAGTGGTTATGGAGACATGAGGGTGACTGTTAAATGGTGGTAGCGAGGGAATCTGTGGCAGAGGGGGTCATTGGGGGTGCGCCAACAAACATTGTCGCACAGGATGCCACCAGTGCTAAAGCCAGCCCTGAATAGGAGGCAGTCAATATGCTAATTGTTTCAACAAGGGGTCAATTGTGTGATCTAATCAGGGATCAATATTTTTATATTTGGTAACTGTTTTTTTGCTGATTTATGTCTCCAAAGAAGGGGTGCAATAAACACACTTTCATGCCTAGTTGAAAAAACTAGTAACAGGGAATTATTTTAATTCAACACACTCAGAAAAAATATATAGCTTGCATCTTAAAGAGACCCAGAGCTATAAACATCTTAATGAATTTCTCACTGATATCTCATGTGTGAATCAAACAGAATAGAAGGATCAAGAACTGAAAAGTTTAAAGCAAAGGTGAGCTGTGCAAGATGTTTACTGCTGTATAAGAAATAAAACGGGCCATTAAATAGTTGGATAAAATAGCCTAAATTAATCATAAACATAAATATAGGTAGATTTGGGGATGATATTGTGCAAGGGAATATATAGCATAAAAGAGCAAATTTGAAATGCATTGAATAAACCTATTTGGCCTTGATCCCCTACTTGCTACTACAGCGACTACAAAAAGAAGCCATCCTGAGGAGCTGTTTTTCCTCCCATGGGAAGTAGGTGGGCTCAGGAGGCTGCCCCAGAATATATACAATGCACAGTTTGTGTTGCCCTCCAGGAAACCTTGATTCCTGATAGTTTTGAGTCATACAACATTCATGTGTAATTGAAAGCAGCAAGTAAAGGTCCCAGAGATGAGCCAAAAGTGTGCTTAAAGGGTGTCTTGAAGCAGATACATTAACCCCTGATGTTGGGGTCTGGATAGAGAACTAAAAGACAGTGCTGGTAATGCTGGAAAGAGACCTCTATAGCCCTGATTACAAGTTAGCCAGAATCTATGTTGTGGGAGTGGGGGTTGCAGGTGGAAAATGGAAACCGATTTGCCCCAGAACTGGGGATACCCATTCAGAAAAGGACACAGTATTATGGTTAGTCCCAGTTCTGGGGACAAAAATTCAGAGCTCTATTCTGAAAATTTGTTATCAGTGATTTTTGACTTGGTAAAGTTAGTACCCCTGCACTGTACAAATCATTAGTGCAGCATATGAGGAAAAGAAGAATGGGAAAACTTGGGAGAAAGATCTTACTATTTTATTTAATTTAATGGTCAGCAAACGATCATGATCGCTTTGAACTGGAGGGACTTAATAGATTTGAAGTTGAAGACTCACCTATTTAAAAGATATAACATCACAATACATTAACCAACCACAAATGAGCTCCCTCTCCTATTACTCATTGACTTTATGTTAGTCTTTGACCATGTACAGCAGTCTCCTACCTTTTAGCTAGGATCAAACTCTAGAGATACCTTATACAGACATATCTACTTAATTTTAGAGCCCTCAATGGACAAAAGAAGGGGACATTCCTGCAAGAATGACTCATTCTGCAGGAAATGCAATCTACTGGATTTGTTGCAGTTACTAAAATAAATAGCTAATTTTCAGCATCTACGAGTTGAGTGTGGATTTTTCCATACACAAGGAAAAATAGAAAGAATGCAAAAGCAGGTGGGCTTGGGACTGTACCAGTTTTGACGACTAGTGTACTACAAAACTAGCCATGGGAGTGAACATATATTTATTTTGCATGTATAAAGATGAGGATTTCTGCAAGATTTGAATAATAAAGTTGATTCCGTAGTGACTATGCATTATGAAAGTAAAAAAGAGAAGCTGAAAGTAACGTGGAAGGGTTTCGAAATAATGCGGTGAAGAAATAGCTAAGATCAAGAGAAAGGTAATGCTATGATTACTGCTGAAAATCCAGTCTTGTTTGACAGACATGCTACATTGAGTGGTACCATCACAAAATTTGAGGCTATAATAAACAACATTAGAATCGCTGTTCAGACGGAGGATTCTTGAAGAGCAATCAACAGGTCTAATGTTCTAAGGAAGGACAAAATGCTATGACAAATTGTTCTTTATGGCACACAAAGAATTGAATAAAACCATCTCTTGACTTTACAGATTTATGTCTGAATTAACAAACAGTGCTAAAATGTACAACTGATTTTAAAAGGATGACAACAATCACAAAATATGTGCATCAAGATCGCTTCTGGTACCGCACGTTTCCTGCTTCTAAACACAGAGATCAATCTGATTTGATATCTGGAAATAAATTAGGAAGGCCTGTGGCACATGGTGCATCTATTGGACCCTCCTGTTCCAAAATTAAGGTGTGTTGAGTGCCTGTCCTTACTTTATTCTGTGCAAAAAGAGCAAAAACTTGAACCTTGAACAAATGGCTTGGTCTATGGATGAATTTGTAGTGGTGACATGGGTGGCTACCTGAAAGTCCCACTTTAGCAAACGCTAAGGGGCTCACAATAGCGCGAAAAGGCTCTTGATTACAGGATCTAGATGGTATCACTATCACAACATATGTGTCTTTTTGAAACATTTCATGACTATAATGTGGTATTCTTTTAGATTTCTGACAGGTTTAATTAAACCAATTTAAAAACAAAGAAATAGTGCACTCCCTGCTAGTTATAGAGTATGAATCAATTGTATACTTTAGAAAGAATCTTCACAAAATATGACCTTGCTAGATTCCATGGCATGGTAAATGGACTATTTTATTGTTTCTACATCTCTTCATAGGTGGAGTGACCTTGCTAAGTGGGGTTCTGAATAATGCACTGCAGATTTTGCAGAATCAATATAAAAATATAGGGTTTAGATACCAAAGGGTGAAGCAGTATAACCTGAAATAGGGCAATAGTTTGAGCATATCCTTTTTAGCATTTTATTAGCTGATCCACAGAAATGACGGGCAAAGCCCATCTGTCCCACACAAATAAATGATCTTTCAATGCAAAAGCAATGAAACAATTGTGTTAGACCAACAGCTAATCAGCTTGCTGAAGGCATGACAAGTGCTGAAAATCTACTGTAAAGAAAATGTCTCCCAAGTCAAATTGGAAATAATGAAACAGTAAATGTCAGCTGCAGTGTAGACTAAACTACTTTGTTACTGATTTTTGCATGAAAAGATTGAGGTAATTCCCTAATACAAATACTTGTGAGTACTACTTAAGTACAGCATGTATTTGTTGAATAACATTGCAAGGTTAACGGTGAGTGTGGACAATGTATCTACTGATCTGCATTAATTTTTGCCACAGAGGTTTTCTGTTTTGATGTCCACTTTAAGCCTTCTCAACCAACCTCCTCTCATTTCTCCAGCAATGAGTAGAATGTTAGCCATTTGATTGATTGGGTTATACTTGAACTGCCTACAAAAGTTCTGTCATGGGTTACATCAAGTACTCCCAAGTGTGCTGATTCAAGACCTGTTGTGGAATATAACCAGCATTCAGTATGCAGGTATATTAAAGATGTGATATACTTGTTCAGAGCTACATCTGCCTTACTGATGGGATGTACAACGATATAAGCCCTCGTCACAGGTGATTCAGATATACCAAAGCAGTTTTTCTGCACCTGGAATTGCAGAGACTGCAGATATCAATAACACCAAGAAGCAGGAATACCGTCGTGTTCTGAGTTCTATGTTGAGCAGTCCTTGGGAAATTGTGAATTACCATTGGAATCGCTATTCTGCAACAGATTCCCATGCTTACTCCTCATTTTCAGCTGTTTCTTCCCCAGACACTATAGTATGATTTGGTGCTGAAATGTTCTTGGAGGGAAAATCATGAACGTAGTTTTACCACATTAGTTGTAATTTCCAATTTTGCAAGTAATAGGATTTAACAGGTGAATTGGGAAATCCAGCTTATTTGTAATGAGACCACAATGTAAATAGTTTTAGAACATTGCAGTTAAAAATGTCAATGCTTTGAAACACAGCTACATTGAAATGCTGACTACTGGAATGCATATGGATCTGAATTATGGGTTGTGTGACCATTTTCACACTGTGCACCACACAAGCAGAGTTAGAGAATACAAGCATTACATATCCTCCCTATATATAATGTCAAACTACAAACGATGCTGTAATCATATAATAGCTAAAACAACCAAATAATTTGAACAAAATGTACATTGCATTGGATGAGGAGGCCTCACCTGCATTATTGTGGCATGCTTCATCATGGGAGCCCTCATTCAACCCTGATAAAAAAGTACGATTAGAGTGGACTCAAACCCTGAGTGAGGGAGTTCTTCTTAAGAATTACTGGACATACCAGGGATCCAGATATTCAATAAAGTTACCTCAGGGTAAACCCAAAGGTTATTTCTTTATTGGCGGGTACCCAGAGTAAGATTAAAAATAGACAAAGCAGATGTCAAACTAGTACAATGTTCAATAATCCTGCCTAGTACTGACAGTCTATTGGTTACCCAACAGGGTCAAAAGCGTTCATCAGGGCATGTAGAATCCCTCAAATTAGAACTATGTACACATTCATACATAGATAAGAAAGTATTCTAATGGTATCTTGCACTGAGGTGGAAAAGCAGGTCCCTAACTAGGGTGAGGTACAAATGTAATTTTACATTATTTCCTATGGAGTATTATTTTATGTTCCTTTCTGCATTGTTTTGTATGGAAGTGTGTTGCAGTATCTGTGAGTGGCCATGTGTGGTTCTTCACTTACTATAAGGCTTGACCGGAGTATATTTGAGCCTGTTTTGACACCTTCAGGGCTGCAGTAACTTTAGAATTGTAGTTTACAAATAGCAATGTTCTTATTCTTTTGTGGGTGTATAATGGATGCCCCTTTGCCTGTTCCCTTCATTACAGTTCCCCACACTTCTCCCATTTAGTAGCAAGTTCTCCCATTTTCCAGCCTCACCCGCTTTGTCTTTTCCACTTTTACTACTAATTTGTATATGTATGGAGATCTCCGCCACAATGATGGAGATCTGCACACAGAAAAGATAGTAGAGGCAGAGGTGGAGGTCGCCAGCTGTAGCTTTGTCAATATAATTGAATGGGCCCCATAATATGTGCGCTGACCTGAAATCAATGCTCATGATATTGCTAAAGCAATGTTTTATTAAATAGAGGAAGCAATAATATTAAAGAAGGTCTAAAGAAGCTGTAATGTTCTAACATGAAGTGTGTTATGGTTTGCACAATTTTACTATGCTTTTTAATACAAAAATGCCTGTTATGCTTATTACTTATTTCCTCTCTTGGCTAACACCCAAAAACATATTGTAATAAAACTTAAACCTGGCCTTGAAATGATTATATTCACTTATACTATGGCTCAACAGACACTATTGCAATTAACTGTCTTATTATTGGAAAGGCCTGCTTAAGTCATATAACATAGCTTGTTGGGCAGATGCACGACCCTCGGTGTTTGCGACGTGCAATTTGTATTTTGATGTACGACGGTGTCTGAGACACTTTGCGTTTCGCAAATGGGTAGCAAAGGACCTGCCTCATAAATATGCATGTGGCTGGTCACATTTTGCGGCCCATTGGGAATGGCGGCACAGGGATGTTGGCCTGCTAGGAAAAGCAGATAACCGTGTCTGTGACTGCTTTTTCAATAAAGCCATTTTTTAGGTCTCGCCTACGCAGCGCGCATGCGCTACTTAGGAGGGAACCTTTTGGAATCGATCAGCATTTTGGCCAAAAACGTGCAAGTTTTGCATTGCTTTCTATTGCAACGCATTCACGTTTGGTGTTTCCCTTGTGGGAGCGAGCATTGGCACCATCTGTTTGTAATTATGTTGAAAACAGATGGTGCCCCTGCTTGCTCCCGCAAGGGAAATGCTGTGTGTTTCTGGGATGCAGGCCATGTCAGTTGACTTTCAATTCGATGGCACCCCGCATTCTGCACCTCTACCCCCTTCTGCCGTTTTGGTCTTTGCCCCTCCCGTGCTGCGATTGGCTCTGTATATTTTTAATGTTTTATTTTGTTTTGTGCTCTTCCGCACTATATTAACTTATATTTTCAGCTGGCTAAAAGATCTATCGCTCAATGGCGGAAGTTACCCTTTCCTCCTCTGATAGCTCCCTGGAAGCAGTAATACAATACAAAATCCAAAGCATTATATTTTATAGAGCACGGACACGCTTGACAAGGACGAATGAGTATATGACCCTGCAAACAGAAATTAATTTCAGTATTGAAGGGTCGATTAAGTTTCTTTTCTCAGCAAGAATCAAATGCCTTTAGAAATCAATACTTTGAATAGATATGTTAGAACTGAGAACACGGAAAATATTCGGCCTCTTTCTGCTCTCCCATGTGCCCCCTTCGAGATCCTCCCCTACTTTCGCATTCTGCCAGCACCTTCCTACCCAATAGTCGTCCACCACCACCACCACCACGTCCACCATCACCACCATGTCCACCACCACCACCACTTCTACCACCACGTCCACCACCACCACGTCCACTGCCAACACCACCACCACGTCCACCACCACAACGTCCACCACCATGTCCACCACTACCATGTCCACCACCAACACCACCACCACTACGTCCACCACCATGTCTACCACCACCATCACTTCCACCACCACGTCCACCACCACGTCCACTGCCAACACCACCACCACATCCACCACCATGTCCACCACCACCATGCCCATCACCACCACCATGTCCACCACCACCATGTCCACCACCACCACGTCCTCCACCACGACCATCCGCCACTTCCACAACCACGTCCACCACCAACACTTCCACCACCAACACCTCCACCATCACCACCACATCCACCACCATGTCCACCACCACCACCACGTTCACCACCACCACCACGTCCACCAACATGACCATCCACCACATCCACTACCACGTCCACCACCAACACCTCCACCACCACCACATCCACCACCATGTCCACCACCACCATATCCACCACCACCACCACGTCCACCACCACCACGTCCACCACAACCACGTCCACCACAACCACGTCCACCACCACCAGGTCCACCACCACCAGGTCCACCACCACCAGGTCCACCACCACATCCACCACCATGTCCACCACAATGTCCACCACCATGTGCACAGCCACCACCACCACGTTCACCACCACATCCACCACCACCACCACGTCCACCACCATGACCGTCCACCACATCCACTACCACATCCACCACCAACACCTCCACCACCACCACATCCACCACCATGTCCACCACCACCACCATGTCCACCACCATGTTCACCACCACCACCATGTCCACCACAACCACGTCGACCACCATCACATCCACCACCACCAGGTCCACCACAACGTCCACCACCACCACGTCCACCACCACATCCACCACATCCATGTCCACCATCACCACGTCCACCACCACCACATACACCACCACCACGTCCACCACCACCACGTCCACCACCATGTCCACCACCACATGCACAACCACCACCACCATGTCCACCACCACCACATCCACCACCACCATGTCCACCCCCACCACGTCCACCACCACCACATCCACCACCACCACCACGTCCACCATGTCCACCACCACATCCACCACCAACACGAGCACCACCACCAGGTTCACCACCACCATGTCCACCACCACCACCAAGTCCACATCCACCACCACCACATTAACCACCACGTCCACCACCATGTCCACCACCACCACGTCCACCACCATGTCCACCACCACATCCACCACCACCACGTCTACCACCACCACGTCCACCACCACCACGACCACCACCACGTCCACCACTACCACATCCACCACCACCAAATCCACCACCACGTCCACAACCATGCCCACCACCACATCCACCACCACCACGTCCACCACCACCACCCATGACAGGTAAAGTGTCACTGGAGGGCAGGGGTAATAGGCGTGTCAACCCTGGCTGTACATGGGACATTTAAGGATGCATTGGGTGCGAGAAGAAGGGAATGGGGCTAGAAGTATTACAGCAGACCCAAGATGCATTGTAAAGAGGTGCAGTGTCACAGGGGCTCCTGTAAAAGCACTCGCAGCATCTCTACCTCACAGTGGCATACCTGCACGAGCCACTCACTCAAAACAAGCATTGGCATTGCCAATAGGTCTCACCTTTGGGACCTTATAAGTGTTTAGCCATGCAACACTTGATGTTGTTGCACCAAGGATATTTTGCTGGATAACTAAACACTTATAAGGTCCCAAAGGCGAGACCTATTGGCTATGCCAATGCTGGTTTTAAATGCAGCCCGTTTTCTTAAAGGAAAATGAGATGCATTCAAAAAAAGACAAATTAAACGCTTCAGTTTCATTTTTTAAGAGCAGGCAGTGGTACGTGAGACTAATGCCAGCTCAAAAAACATTTTAGCTGCCAGTCACAAAGGGGAAGGGATCTCCTGGGGACTCCTTCATGTTTGCAACTGGCTTACCACCAATTTGAAATTGGTGGTAAATGCGATTGTTTTGCGACGGCATTTGCAGATACAAAACAATCCTACATCCCCCTGCGACTCGCTATTAGGAAGGAATGCCCCTGGCACGCCTCTTCCTAATAGAGACTCATAAACTCTATTTTGCGAGTCAGTAACAGATTACAGACTTGCAAAAAAGGTTTAGTATATGCTACAACCCTTTTTAGAAGTTGCAAACGGGCCAATTTCCCATTTGCGACCGCTACAAACGGTTGTAAGTGTGGCTCTTTAAGTCAAAACAGATAAGTATGACAGAAGCATGTTGCTTTAAATCTAGAAATAGTAGTTCACAAGCCACTTGTGTTTATATGTGCAAGTTACACCCTCAAATGGCTCAATTTCCTAATGCAAGCCCTTCACTAATGATGACTTTGCACTCATAAAGTCCATTTACTCATGTGCAATATTACTATGTGATGTGGCAATGTTGTGCATGACTACATTTCACTCGAAGGCTAGCAAGGTGGCTACCCAGAAGGAGCATGTCATAGGAGGTCTGTGAACACCCACATTTGTGGGTATTTTCCCATCCATTCCTACCCAATAATTCTCTGGAGATTTCCTCCAGATATGCTTCTCCTATTCTAGGGTAGGACTACCGGAAGGGGGTTCTCTATGGGGAAAAATATTGTTCTCCACGGTGAAAAATAAGAAAAGAAAAAATGGCAATGCAAAAAAGGCAATGGCATTTCCACATGCACTGTTGTTCATTATGTAGTGCACAAAAGTCACAAATCAATATTCATTTACATTTTCGCAGTAGTAAATCCAGGAGCTTGCAACTATTTCCGATTCCCTGGTATACTTATGGAAATTATGCGATTTCCCAAAAGACATACATTTGTTTCAATGTGTGGATGTATCCCTGGTTTTACAGATTTACAACTTTCATTTCTGATTGGTCTAGAGGCTTTCATAGACACTTAAATAATTCAACAAATTTGCACAGAACTGTCATAAACATGCCCGAGAGCTCTGCCTAAGCATCAAATTATTTGTGGGGTTAGGTGGATTTAGCCTGATTTTGTAGGTCTGAACCATTCATGTATGCCTTCAAAACGAACACATCTTCCAAATGGGTTGCTCCTTGTGTACAGGCCACTAAAGGTGGGGATTACTCACAATGCCACAAAGTCCATAGATATATAAATGTTACAGAGGCAGTTAGCAAAGCGTTTCCACAGAGAAGAAGAGGAGATTGCATTTCTCTCTCTGGTCAGCCATCTACTCCTCAAAAACCTTAAATGCTATATGGTTGCTCTCCCCATATTAATAGACTGTCTCTTGCCTCATATTTATTTTAATTGTATTTATTTGCTGTTTTATATGACACATAAAAGGTACAAGAGCAACAGAATGCTTTACATACAATACTGAATAGAGTACAAAACCTAGGAAGTAATGTGAGCAACACAAAGGTATAAGGGAAGAGTACACACACGATCAACAATATTAATTTAAAACTATGTACACAATAATGTAGGATCCATCAACAGAGAATGCCAGGTGTACATACATATAAAAGTCAGTAATTAAAGCAGATGTGGTAATTTAAAGGGGCCTCACATTTCATTGAAGAGGTCCAGGAGATAAAAAGGCATAAGATAAGGAAGGGACTGAATGTTAAGAAGAAATTGCTTTCTTTCTTTTTCAGGGGCATGTAGAGATGATGTGGTGTGGCTGGCAAGAGGAATAGAGTTCCAGACTATAGTTGTTTATCATAAGATCTTGGATGCACCCTCCATGGAAATAATATACAATACTATTGTTGACAATGAAGACATTTATAGTTTAAAATAGTAAAGAACTCACCTTGTGTACCAGATGTATTGCCCCACTCCCAGGATCCAGTAATATCAGGTTGAATTGAAACAGATGGGGTTCCAGAAGCTGCTGATTTAAATATGTATATTTTTTATGTTAGAACTGATAAAACAATATGTTTACTGATAATATGTATCAGGCACACACACAGACACAAACACAGTGGTACAAATGCTTCAGTATTTCCATTGAGGAATTAAAATCTAAGTCCACAAACAAACCGACTGATCGCTGGGGACACCTGGTGTTGAAGTAATATATTATGCATACTGAACATTATGCTTCATAGAGAATATTTTTTTCTCTTTTATAACAATGAAATGAATTATAATCTTCTAACTGTAAAAAAGTCATAAGTTATGAGCAAGCATGTCATTCATAAAAAGTGAAAGGGGCAAAACGCCATGGCAGTATGGACCTCGATGAATCTTCAGAATACATGATTATAGAGTTACAGTCTCTCTAAATTTCTGAAGAGATTCAAAAGGGTGCATATATGAAGTTATACAAAATCAAAAAAGGAAGAGGATGATGCCAGTGGTAATAACAAGAGTGCTAGCATATCTGTCAAGTCTGAGGTAAATATATAGAATATATAGAATACTGAGAGTACAGTGAAGCCCCAAGGACAGGAAAGACTATGCAAAGGTCTGTGGTACTACCAAGTGCTCACAATTGTCAGCGTGCTCCAGCACGTTTGGTGGGAACATTGAAGAAAGCACAGGCTAAGGTTTGCCCGATATGCAAGTAGTAAGTTCGTAACTCTGCGTAAACGCAAAATCAATCCTATCCAATTGAGCCAAAAATTTGATCTGGAGGTGTGCTGGCATCCTTGAACAATAAAGGAGTCATATCAAACCTTTCACTGAAAAAGAACATATATCTGCACAGTTCTAATACTACCCAGAACAGATTCTATCCTGAGCTGCTTTCATAAAAAAGACAGGAACATGATCTTTATTCTTTTGTTGTTGTTAAACATGCACTATCTATTGGTAAAATAAATACACAACTGTTATACAAATGAGTGTCCATCCACAGCAGACTAATGATTTGTGTATGATTGGTCAATGACTGTGTAAGTGTGTAAGGCCATAAAGGTTATACAGTTAGCCGATACATGCAACATTGTATTCTGTGAGTTGTGAATCACAATGTAATAAAATATATTTCAGAAACATTCTAGCATACTTTTGGTACAATCATAGTGTGCAAAACCCGGACTGACAAGCAAGATCATTTTGTGAACAAATGATTCTACAGTCTTTTTAGATTCTATATCCAACAGAATTAATTTTGCCTGAACACTGGTTTACTGAAATTATCTCCTGAGCAGGCAGTACATTATGTATGATCAGTGTGCCACGGTAATTTATTCATGAGAGTTCGGTTTCAGATCCTATCAACACTGCGTAACAGAGTTAACACTGCTGTCAAACTAGTGGTAATGAGTTTATATGTTATAATAAGTAAATAGTTCTTTAATTATTTATAAGAGTGTAACACCCATTCACTTCGAAGATTTTACCATGGCTGCATTATTCTGTAACGCAGCACTGAAACACTATACTGATGGTACTTCTTTGTATCAAATTAAAGAGTTTTGGTTGGACAACTTCCTCAAAAATAAATCAATGGCAGAGTAATTTTATAATAGATTAATAATACTCACTAAAGAGACATTCATTGTTATACAGCCTATTTCTTCTTTTTCTGTCTTGTTTTGCTGAGGTAGCCCTTGCTGACACACCATCTGATAACGTAGGCATTATCTCTGGCATTGAACTTAGGAAGAACATTCTGTTATGTAACAATGTTGTTGCATAACATGTGAAGGTGCACACTTGAAACTGACACATTTATCACTACCAGTAAAGAGAGATAGTCCCCATAATGGTTTAATAGTTTGTTAACATGGGGGGCAGGGGGGCTTGAGAGCTCTTGCAATACTGGCATTGAGGTTTTTTTCTCCTTTTGAGGAGAAAATGTTGGTTTCCTGACCCTCCTAAGGTGTTCCCAACAATATGGCAGTTTTTCATAAACGTTGTTTTAATTTCTTAAGTGTGAATATGCTCATGTAGACTAATAGGTTGTCTGTTGAATGTTTTTTAGGGGGGTTAAGGAATCCACTCCAGTCTTTCAGCCGCGCAATTGTTGTTTTTAGACATCCAGAGTGATCAACTTAGTGCAAAATCCGAGTGTGGGAAGAATTCATTTTGAGTTCAGTTCTGCATAATCCTAAGGAACTGACCTGACTGCAGGTTGTTTTGGCAAGCCTGATTACTAAGCAAAGTATTGTATTGTGTAGGTTTTCCTTATAGCTATTACAGAGAGCTTGGTTATCTTGGTGTGTTTCGAGATATAGGAAATTAATACTGAAGTATATATATAGTATATATATTTCATTGGTAGAACTGAACATAGCTCTACACATGTAGGAGGTTAAAGATGGTCAAATCTGTATTCTATAAACTGAGCATGTAGTCAATGTAAGAATTTCATTTTGCTAAATGGTATAAAAAATTAGATATTTCAAAAAATCAAGCCTGGTTTCAAATCTTCAATGTGGAGATCAGGCAAGTAAAAACTCATAGCCGTACCCTTTAACTCCAAGTTTCTTGAACTTGAAGAGGTTCAGTTGAAGAGCAACGGTGACAGGATTGACAATAATGACAATAATGCCAGTGGACACCAACTTGGTCTAGGTCATTTTTGTATTATTTTGTAAATGACCATGAAAGCGCCATCCATACTCAAAATATTTGTACAAAGAATCTAAGTTTCACATGTGACTCATAAATTACAGATAATTTGTGAGCATGTATCCTGAAGAATATTGATCATGAGCATATGAGCATTCTAAAACAGGTAAATGCTTAAGTAGTTGACACTAATGATTGACTAAAAGAATCAAACTATTTTGCCATGTATTCAAAAAAGGAACCACAACCTGGGATGTTCATATTACTTAGTGGATAAGTGGTACTCTGAAGATTTCAGTGCAAGGTATGGTTTTGGGATTCTAGAATCACTGTTCTTGAGAGAGAAGGATTCTTTAGGGATTCAGATCTCATCATTAAGTAGACTATCTGTAGGGTTTTAATCATTTTCTGGAATGTAGAAGTCAAGTCTGCTTTTAATTCCTGGTAGTGTAAGGTGTATCCCTATAGTCCATACACCTCATGTTCATAAACTGTTGTATTCCATATAACAATACCCATACTTACTTTCGGAGGGATGCCTTTCAATCCAACATGCCTCCACATGGCAGAATAAGAAAAAAACAAGGTAGCAGGCCTCTCCATTTATACACCAAGGATCTGGAACAACATACATGTACTCATCATGATCTCCCAAACCCTGCTCTAATTTAGGAAGGATACACAAATTTAAAGAATACTACATCACTAATAAGTAGTAGCCACCTCCACTCTCACAACCGAACTTCTCCTCCAGGCACTTATCGACCATATAATTTCCTTTGACCCTGTACACTCCTCTGTTGCCTTTTAGCAATGTTTGCTTCATGCATATCCCAAATCTATACAAAAATACATGCATATATATATACACACACACATATATATATGCAATGACTCCACATAAACTGAATGATGTAAATTATAACCAAAGCATTAAGCAGAAAGTAATGTTTAATTTGTGTCATGTATATAATATATTCATAAAACATACAGTAGTAATTTTCAAAGCAATTTATTGTATCAATTAAGACATAAATCCTTCTATTTATCCATCTATGTAAAAGCCATTAACCTATTTCAAAACCATAAACTTTTAATTTCCTCAAGTCGAATATTTTGAAAACCCTTATACCGTTTCTGAAGCTTGTCTCTGTGTTACAAAGCTTATTTCAGAATAAGATGCCTACTTGCTTTCTATCCTTGATCTCCAATGCCCTATTGGTAATGTGTTAGTTGGAGTAACATTATATTTGAGGAAACTAGATGACTTCAGCACTTCATAACAGTGGCAAGCTTGTCCAAACCAATTGCCTTGATTCTGGAGATATTTTTGGGGTACAAGTGTTCGTACAAAGGCATTGGCAGCAGCATACCCCATGTTGCCATGCTTACCAGCTTAACGGGTAGCCAGCTCTAGTAACCAGCATCTCATTGACCTTTTTGGTTCAGTCCAGGGGGGCTTCACTGGCGATGCCTATAACCTTAGAATGCTTCATAGGTAACATAACATGTGTATTTGTGAAGCGCAACGTTCACACAAGTGTATCTTGACACTGAATAACAGATGTTTATTGTTACCCAACTCCATGGTACTCATTATCAACTTCAGAAGTATGAAAGGCTGAGTGGACCCACTGGGATTTGAATCTGTGACCAGGAGGCCGAACACAGGCCCCTACAGTGTACGCATTAGTCCACTAAGCCACCAGACCCGGCTAGCGGTAGGCTGTTATTATCTTGGGCCACTGCTTTATTGCAATTACCTCCAGCCCCCACTCTCCACCCCGCTTGTCTTCCCCCCTTTTTTCCTGCATTCATTGCCCTTAGTCATCCTATTTATTTTTCCACTGACATACTCCTTTCTGCTCCTACTTAACAGGAGTCCCTTGCACTTCTGGATTGTTTCCAATTCCCCTACATAACAGTTCATGACCTGTGTAAGTTAAGAGAGTTTATGTATACCTATTACTGTTTGTTCTTGCCCAACCGCACATTTTTTTTCTTGATATTTAGTGATAACTCCTTATTTTCCTGTTTTGATGATGACCTTCTATTGTCCAGAGGTTACAATGCAGTCAACTACAAACTTTTTTAAAGACTCTTCCTTTTGACACCAAGTCCCAGGGTCCCAGTCTCCCATGGGCCTCCTCTATGGGGCTAGGGTGGCACATGTAGTGGCCCCCAAACATCCATGCAATGCATTCTAGGCTCCACATGGGGCCTGGCACACAGTGTATGGATGTTTACAAAATTAAATTTTTCCATTGGGGCTTGTGCTATGGCCCTTTTCCAGGCTGCAACACAAGCCACAATGAAAAAAGGCATTTTTCCGACTGCCTACACGGTGGTCGAATCATTATTAGGTAGGTAGGTGGAACTGCCGACTACATATCTGGCGGCTCCATTCCCATGGCGATGGTGGACGCTCGTCCGACCACCATCATTAATCAGGGCCTGAATGTTTAAAATTGCATTTTGGGGATTTATGCGTCCTCTGTGGAATGTGGCTGCATCCACTAATTAGTTTTTTTTAAATTGCTATGATACAGCCCAGCATCGTTATTCAGGTACTTTTCATTATATCACAGAGCAGCTGAGTCCTTGCATGTCGTTTCGTAGGATTATTGGAAGCAGTGAACATGAAAGATGACTGGCCCCTGCTAGCTTCCATGTTATACTGGTACCTTGACATTCTGTTAGTACCTGCGCCTTTAGCAGAAGATTCAATAGAAATGTAATTATTTCCTTGGTGAGTTTTACTTAAAAACAAAATCTAAAACAGGGCCCAACCGTTAATTACCATTGCCTGTTTCATTGTCAATCTTATTTTCTTGCTTTTCATTGGTGAGTGTGTGTCAGCTTTCAGTTTGTCTCCGTTGGTTTGGTTCTTCCCTAGAGCATGGACCAAATACCGCTGATTTCTTTATTAGTGGTGTTCTATGCCGCTGCTGACGGATTTTTTTGTTTTCTTGCAAGACAACTTGATTATTATTTTTTTTGCTTGCAAAACAACTTGATTTTGGCATGGTGGGAACCTTGTAGCCTCCCTTTAACTCTACCCACCCAAACCCTAAAACCACCCTTCCCTCCCTGTAGTTCTACCCAAACCAAATCCTAAAATCACCATTTCCTTCCATTTACCTTTACTAACCCACTAAACACTAAAATCAAACCCATACCTCCCTTTCCTTCTACCCATCCATAAGCCCTAAAATCACCCTTGACTCCCTTTATCAGAGTTTGTAAGAGGTGGCACTGAACCAAGTTCACTCGGACAGTCATGATGGTTCCAAATACTGGTTTTATTATTCAACAAGTCTATTTCCGTCCTGTCCGCATTCAATTTCAATTGATTTGTCTCTATCCAACTGTCAAAATACCTCATCGTATTTTGAAATTTTGGATATGAAGAGGGGTAATGTCTAGGTGGAATAGTAGCCAAGAATCATTGGCATAGTTGTATACACTGCAACCTTGAGATACTAATTCCACAATCACAGGTGCAGAGATAGCGAATATCCTTGCAGAACCCCGCATTTCAGCCTGACTGCTTCAGATGAAATATGGCCTAGTTTAACTGACTGCATGCACTCTCTTAAATAAGATTTGATCCAGAGTAGAGCATTACTTTGTACCCCTGCCTTTTCACCCGGTCAATCAAGATCTTGTGCCCAATCTTGTAAAACACCAGAGCATTTTCTTTCCCCTGGTTAGCCATCCAGCTTAGTTTGTCCAGAACAGTTAGTATAATAGATTTCATACTGCGTAAAGGTTGAAAGCCAGCTTCGGCAGGATGAAGGAAGGCAGTGTCTTATTGGTGTATGCACATATCTAGCTCAAGATGGGCCTCTAAGAGTTTTTCCGGAAATGGATGCAAAGAAATAGGTCTATAATTTTTCAGCACCATGGGATCTGCACCTTGATCCAGATATGAGTGACCTTTTATGGAGATACGTTCAGTTACATATTGTTGAAAATTTAGTAAGGTCCTTGAGTCTATGAAATTGAGGCCTTTTGAATCTATGTCAGGTGAGTCAAACCGAAAATTAAAATCACCTAGAACCATAACTTGTGAGTACTGAGTGACCAAAGGACAAATTACTTCAAGCATTTGTTGAGCACAATTAGCCATTTAAAGGGGAGGTTGATATGAAAGTAAACAAACTACTGTGCTGTTACTAAGTTCAGTCTTAAAAAGTAATACATCTACATTTTTCAAGGACAATTCATTGATAAAGCTTTAGTGGTGAACTGCTCAATTTGCTGAAAAACAACCCCACCTCTCCAAATCTCTAATAAAAAAATGCCCCTTTTGCAAGCCAAGTGCAAAGCTTTTCTTAGAGGTTTGAGGGCAAACAGGTAAATTGAGTACCATTTTAGTTTAAGTATAAAATATAACACAATATGTAGGCTAATCAAATTGAGTGACTAAATATACAGAGCAATTGTAATCAAAGTAAAAAAAGTATTTCAAAATTAATTGCTAAAGCATAATTATTTGCACTTTCAGATTATATATACTGCTCTCAAATTCACTGCGAGTCCCCACCAAATGCTAATATTCTAGAAGTCCAAGAAATAGAAGTCACCTTTCACAGGCATTCCAGAACATGTGCCTAAGGGCCAGTTTGTTGGCTGCAGCCATCCTGTGGCTGTTACTTATTCGGATCAACTTCCATGTCAATGGCAAGCATCAGCATGCTGAAACATTTCTGCCATGTAAGAAAACAAATTAAACTTCCATCTGGCTCTGGGCTCGGCACTGGATAAGCATGATGTTAGGAGATTTCTTCCACCACTGTAATGTATTCTGAAAGAGCTATTCCCCACCTATCTTCACTGTACAATTTCGGAGAAGGATACATTTCCTCACAAACATGAACAATCCTTAAACATGCATTTGTGACAGATGTTCTTGTAGTGCTACCATGTGGCTCCATAGTAACACTATAGCATCAAATGAACCATTTGTAAGAAAATGCTACTATTGTGATCTAGATTTGGGTGGTAAAAGAAACTCCTTTGATTTTTTAAAGAAGTGGTAAATGTACAGCATTAAGATTCTCCATCTGTGAAGAGTCCTCTGGCAGAAATATCATCACCATACTATTACAGATGTGTGTAACTTCTACTTCTCATTCTGTTGATCTACAATCAGATTTATTTGAAACAACTTTACTACTGGAGGAGATTTGTTGTCAGTTGCTAGGTGTTTGATCTTGTAATAGTTGTTTTGTTATGGTTTTTGGAAACTTCTATTGATGAGAGGGCCTAAAATACATATATTTTTAGTCTCAAACGTCACAAATTACCAAAGTAGTTTCTGGTAGTGAAAGGAACTACATCATGTCGGTGTGCCCCTTGTTAAAAAGAAGAATGCTGTCATTCACAGTGAAGTTAGCCATCATCTGAAGTGGGCTGGATCATTGGCCTATGCCGTATGCTGCAGTGGGTGGTAGAAATTTGTGAATTACACAACAGACCAATGGATGAAGAGAGCTGTCTGAAAGCCCCTATAAGTAAGTATATTATACACATATTTTTAGTAAAATCCAAAGGTCTTGGCCTGAAAAAGGTTGCTTTATTTTCTATAGCATCCATTTTTTAGGTGCTTTTGTCAGTGCTTGCTCCCTATGGCTGCTGGGCCACTGGCCAATTAATTTCAGATATAAAATAGTTCAATGGAGATGGAAGCACACACCCAACCAGTAAAAAGAAAACTGGTGAAACTAAAGTATGCCTGTGGGCTGAAAGAAGATGGGATTGACAATGTGTTAAGCCAGTACCTGATGGGTCTGGAACAAAAGCAAGCACAATATGTTCTCCATGAATAGCACACGCGCCAAACACATCCCACCCAAAACGTCCCTGATGAGCAGGGAGAAACCCCCTCTATATGTCAGGGACAGTTTAAATCCTCTGCAGAGAGGTAACTGATACGGAATGCCAGGCTACCCAGCCATCTTGGTGGGAGCACTTTTTAAAAAAAATGTTTCACCTCATCAGCAGAGAACCCTAGATATGACAGGTGGATAACAGGTTATCAGGACTAATTTGGTCTTGTTTTGTTTGATTGTAGTTTGTATTATTTCTTACATTTGACACACATACACAAGTATTTACATATGTATTTTATATCCTTCAGCTATGCCAGTGAAAAACATACCCGATACAATTTGTGAATTGAAAGATTGTACTAATAATGTTTTTGTCAAACTTTTGTTACTGCACTGGAAATGTCAATGGTTTTACCATAGTAGTGCCCAACTAATTCAAGAAACCATTGTTTATTGCATCTAAGAGTCCATGTTATAGAGGGGAACAACATGACCCATACCACCACGGCATAATTATTGTGCTTTTAGCGCTCTCTACAGATTTAACTCCTAGTGTTCTTGTTAAATACCTTTGCCAGTATGTTTCATAAATCAAATGAAAAAACATTACGCCAAAAACCATGTAGAAAGATCTGCCAAGAGTAGTAAGCTATTTATTACCAAGGGAGTCGAGGGGCATCAGAACCTACTTGAGACTCCACCTCTTGTGATTCATAGCCCCAATCGATGCTTAACAAGTTTATGGATTTGTAACAGGTTATTCCCTGATAAATGTTAAATATCTGTTGATTGCTAAAAATAATATAGATAACATATTATTGCCATTTTGTTATTGAATATATCAGTCACAACAAAATACTAATCAAATTAGCACTACTGTCTGCTGGATACTTTGATTACAAGTTGCAACTTTCTTTTTGCTGATGTAGGAAGAGTATATGGTATATATTCTGTGTCTTACCCATTTTAAAAGGATCATTGTGCATTGTTGGTGAAGGACTTCTTGTGGTGTGAAGAAAAGGATCACCAGTAGTACCGGAAGCCCCAAGGAATGACCCCAACAAATCTTGGCCAGGCTTTTTAGGGCTAGTTCCAAACAGATCAAACACTGCTCCTAAAATATTGTGAATATCTTATTTTAGCTTGATAACATATGGTTCAACATTAAGCTTTTTTTGTGACAATAACATTTAAATAAATATTTGACAGCATTTCCACTATGACAAAAAAAAGAGTACTTCAATAATGATACCCGACCAACAAGCATCATCCAATGTCAGTAATTCATGGTTATTTATTTGGAAAACCACTTACAAAATAGCTAAGCCACTTTGGTTGAATGCAATGAACATATTTATTTTATGTAAGCTTCTCGTCTCAAGTACAGTAATTTCAATTGGTTTCCAGTGCATTTTCATTGTATCATTGGTATACTTCAGTTGTCTTTTTGAAATTTATTTTGCATCCATTCTGTGATTAGGAATGTGGTTTTGCTAAATTGTAATGAGATTATTCTTAAATTCCAAATTTTATATATCCCTAGTATGTAAGAAAATATTCTGGGATGGTCTTGAATTGAGAATAGAGTATGCACTGCACATATCTGGATGGGTAAGGGCACAATGTGGTCCAAAATAAGGGTTGAATTCACACAAATGTTTGGGCACCTATGTGAGCAAGTGAGTGAGTGATGTGTATCTTCTCGCTAGGACTTAGAACTTAGTGAAGAAATTAGAAAAAAAATACCTTGACCAATGTAGGAGTCAGAGACATTAGTTAACCCAAGAGATGGGCTTTAAGGCATTAATGGAAAGTAGAGAGATTGGCTGTAGTGCAATTGGCAGATGATTTCACCATTACAGAATCCGAACATAGAAAGCCTTGCATTTACATTTCGGAATTGAGAGAAGATGTAGTAGGTTCACTGAAAGAGCATCATGACCACGAACGTGATGGAAAAGTTTAATATAGATTTATCTGTGTCCCAACACATGCACTCTGTGAGCAATGCAGAGTGCCTTAACCTGAATGCATTGTGCAAGTGGAAGTCCATGCAAAATCTAGAAGGTTTTGGTAATCTGATCAAACTATCTAAGAATGTAAATCAGATTAACCACCAATTTTTGGATAACTTGCAGCTTTTGAATGAATGAGATAAAAAAAATACTGCCATAATCAGTGCATACAATGTTGGCAGCTCCCACCACAGCAGTGCAAAAATGTAGAGGTGCAAATGGGAGCATTGTTCTTACCAGCTTCTTCCAAATAAAGTATAAGGTAACCATAGCGTTGAATGATCCCTCAACTGTAAGTCCTTTAAAATGGGAGAGGGCAATTGTCCACATTGTACTGACCAGCAGGTAGGACTTCACTGACTCTCTTGCTCCATTATAATAACCTCAGTTTTACCAGCATTGAGTTTTAGAATTTTACTGCCACTTTAAGCCTGAATGGCTGCTGAAGAGGACTGAAAAGTATTCTGAAGTTCAAAAAGAGGATATGTAAGGTGCATGAACATCTGGATCTTGTAATCATACACAACAATTTCCTTGGCTAAGGATATAGTAATCTTAGCTACAGATAACAACACATTCAAGAGGATCAGGGACAAAAAGAAGTCCTGCAGGACACCACGTATGAACTCCGTGGCCATCGATTAGTAGGAATAAAGAGCTAGAGACTGGTTCAGACATGCCCGGAAAGGTGAAAACCAAGACAGACTATACCTTGCAGACAAACTGCCACCAGAAATTGAATTAAGAAGAAGGGATCGAGATTATCAAAGAATGAAGAAAGATTGATAAGTATAGAATGGCCCTTATCTAAACGCAAACCAAGGTCACCTAGGATGGTACCAGGGCAGTTTCCATTCTCACCTCAGGGCAAGCAGATCACAAGCCTACAGATGATCAGATAAATCTAAAGCACAAAACGTTTCCCCAATTTTCACTACCACATGTAATAGCATGATGGACCTGTATTTCGACTCCAGTTTCACATCATGGTAGGGCTACTTAGAGAATATCTCAATTAACACCTATTTCCAACTCTGTTGGATCTTCAAATGAGGTGTTGAACAAAAGAGACAGAAAAGGTACCCTGGTGGAAGCCTAGGCTTTTAGAACAGCACAAGACGTACATCAAGTGGCGATCCTCACATCAGCAAAGCCTTCAACAGGCTGACTTCACTCTTAGAGATGAAAGGCAGGAATTACTGATAACTGCTCTATTTCCAGTTCCTGCAGTGCTCGTTTCTAAGGGAGGGGAAAACCTTGGCTATAATGCTTTAATAAAAAAAATTGATTTTTTTTCCAAGAAAGAACATAAACCTCACCAACCACCTCAACCAAATCAGTGACAGAATTAAAAACCTGCAAGATTTACAAACCCACAAAGGACACCTCAATATTTGGCCCAATAGTCACTACTATAGTGGTATATTAAAGGTGCCATCTGTGCTCAGCTTGCCTAGTGGCCAGCCTTTTCATTCTCAATGTTGAAGTAAGATAGTTATTCACATCTTGATGCCAGCAAAACCTGGTTAAATATATAGAAAAGGTAGTAGGAGAAGACCTTGAAAAGAGATTCTCATTTGAGGGACACCGAGGTGGAAGTCCAAAAATGCCCCAAAACAAAGCAGGCTTTCTCAAAATCCAATGTATTACAAGACTGATGTTGGCAAGCGTTGCCCTGGACATTTCATATTGCATGCATAGTACGAACTTTGTTATTAAACAGAATCAAAAATAATATTAGACTTGCTACGTCTACTGTGTTTGGTGGAAACAAATGACACAGTGTGGCAACAAGGCTAACCTTTCTGTTAAAGCCCTGCTTACAATTAAAAGTCAAATACCACCAGGTCCTGGGTAGCCCAGATATCCTCAAAACAAAGACTGATCTTTCCAAGTGCAATAACATTTAATAATGTTCCCACCAAACTGCAAACAAACTCTATCAATTCATCAAGAAACCCACAAGGAAACAAAGAGAAGTGATATACTAGAACAAACCAAAAGCTGACACACTTGGTAACTCAGTAATGCATGCTAATGCCTTCTCCAGTGGGGTGTCCTTAAATTTACCAATGGAAAAAACAAGGTGGAATTTGAATGTAAACAATACATCCCACTAATGTCTGGCCCAGGAGCCACATGTAGCCAGGTTTCTGTAAATTATACAAGGTCCCACCATTGTCTTACAGGAGCATATCAATCTCCCAACAGGGCTTAGGAAGTGACCATATGTTAAGCTTGCTGCAATGAGGTAATGATCTAGAGGACTAGGCTAACAGACACCATCTCTAAGAGGCAAAGAGGAGGCGATTCTGTGCACAAATCAGAAGAATGATCTATAATTTTAGCAGGAAAGATGTAGTATACATACCTTAGAAGGTGAAATGTGCTCAGGTCATGAACCAAGGAAGAGAGCCTCTCCATGACCTGTGTGATTTCAGTGCAGACAGGCGCATAAAACCTTACATTTGGAATGCCTGCTGTGCATGACCACGCAGTGACAACCTCTAAAAATTTGCCAGCTGCCCAACGCAGGCCCTAGTATGACCAGACCGCTGGAAAGAGTGCAAACACTGTTTCAGTAAAACAGGACAAGAAAATAATGAACAGTCGAAATCCTCGAAAAACACTTGCTTCAGCTGGTGCAAGCACAGACAGTAAACACTTTTACAAGCACACCAGCTATAATCCTGTATGCAGCCACCTTATAGTGATTTTCAACATAAGCCACAAGCCTTCATGATAATCGCCGCTTCCAGAAAAGTAGGAAAATGATGAGAGCTAGAAAATTGAACAGCAACAGCTGATAAATAAAGTAGCAGCTGGTCTGGGTGCAGAGGTTTGCAGCCATCTGTAAATAGGCACTAGCTGCCACAACATATGCTTAAGAGAAACTATACCAGTGAATGCTCCTTCCAAGCTATGGTTTCAGTAGAATTAGAGGAGTGACTAAGAGATGTTGGAAATCTGAACACTCACCTTATCCGAATGAAAGACAGAAATGAAATACTTTTAAAAACACACATTTGAATTCCCTCTGCAATCACTTTATTGTGTTTCTAAAACAAATTAAAAATCTTCAGGATCATTTCACCCCAGAAAAGGAGGAGAGACTTGGAAACTGGAGCAGCTGACACCTAAATTAGATTTGCAAAAAGTGTTGCCTTTGATAACAAATGACTGACACTGATTCAACATCTCAATATCTGTGCATAGTTATGGAAAATTATGAAATTTACAGCAGTAGAAAGACTGTAAAGTTTCTAGATATTTCATAGTCAGAGTAATGGTAAATTGGAAAAATAGTGGACAGATCATAAAGAACGTCAGGATAGTAGTCACCGGGAATTTTGAGGACACAAAGTCCAAATTCTGTTGCCATTCACAAGAATTCATAATGATATTTCCCATTCTAAAAGCGCATCTTAAAAAATGTAATAGCTTGAGGGAAGGGATTTCTTCAAATGGAAACCATTTTCCATCTCTAGATAAAAGGGTTTAAAAAAAAATATTTTAAATTAGTTTTATAGTTCCCAAATGCTAAATCTCTGGACAGAATTGATGCATAGTTACAACATGCATGCATCTGGAAATCTATGAATTGTGTATAATTCAAATTGTGCTCCTTGAGAAGTAGCAACATAAATGTAAGATACCAACGCATAGATGTATTTGTTTCTTGGTCAGTCAGTCTCAATGACTCTAGATATGCACTGATGTCTCAGGCTTAGTGAATTGCTGCCAATAATCCTTGTTGTCTTGATATTTAACTCATTGAAATTACTACAGTTAAAGTTAGCTGGTTTGCACTGTTTTTAGCTCCCCTAATCTCACTGTAGTAAACCTTACCTTTTTAGGTCTCGTCTGAGACAGCGCTTTAGCGCTGCTCTGGCGTGACTTATAGTAAGCGAGTTTTGGAAGTGCAAACAGTGGCTTTTCAGGCCTCCAAATACAGTGCATGTGCGTCGGCTGGGCGCGCGCACCATTTGGCAGCCTGAAAAGCACTGCCTGATCACTTTCGCTTTGATGTCTGCCTGATCACTTTCGCTTTGATGTCCTCAGTGAGCCGCGCGGCCACTGAGGACATCAAAGTGCACACCATTTGCCACCCCCTTCTTGCTTGTTTCTGTAAGTGAATGCGATTGGCTCACAACATTGGTGTAAATAACACCCGAATTTCCACTAGTAAATCAATATTACAAAACAACGCATTGTGTAAGTCAAACCTTCCGTTGTCAAGTGTGCATTCAATTTACACGGTTTGTAATCCAGTCTGGCCTGCCTACCACTGCACTGTGTGATCCTGGACTCATCGCTTCTTGTCCCTGTGCCCTGTTCCCCGTCTGGTAACTCTAGGGACGCTGAGACCAGGCAGTGCTCCAGTGTTAAAGGTGGGATGAACATGTATGAGGTGGTATGCTCGGAGGCGTTGCACTACCCTTACATCCTCGCTTGCTCTGAGGCAGACGGCATCTGCCGCCTCTTTTGAATGCCGAGAGGCGCGAGCACCAGTTGACGATGCCACAGGAAGGGAACTGTTCGCTGAGACCAGCAAAGAAAAGCAGTTCCCGATAAGCTGTCTCGCATCACTGCAAAGCCTCTTTAGAAGGAAAAAAGCGTTCTTGAATGAGGGGTCTGCATCACATCATTCAATCCTTACAGGGAATATTTGTATTTTCTAGCTTCTGCTATCCTTTTTGCAGTTTCTTCCTTTACTGTGGTTAAAGGCCCTTCGACACGTCGCGTGTTGTTACTACACACTGTCAGACCCTTGAAAGAAATTAGCGCCTCGGTTCGCCAAAGAAGCCATGTTAGCGCTATATAAAGCCAATGAAAAGTCTAAAATGCTCCCAGGAGGCGCAGAGCGCATGACTCAGCAGTCAGACGCTGCTACAGCCACGGCAGACAGTGAGTTATAGCAGCACTGGAGGTGTGATAGGCAGAGCTGCCCTCGGGAAACGTCTGGACGAGGCCTTCCCGGCAACGACACGGGGCACCTGGGACTTCGAGGCGGTTCAATGACTTTCTCACAGTCCCGCCGCACCTCCTTTGCCGAAAATCAGATGTTCAGGAACACCCAGTATAGCATTCAAAGAAATGGCAGACACCACAACCACAGACAATTTCCTAAAATTCCATTACAATTCTAAGAAGAATAGAACAGTTTGAAGCTCGGAAAATGAGACGATTTACTCTGCCTGCCAATTGTTAACATTCACCAGAGAGCCTTAGATTCCAAACCTCGCCTCCCGGTTTAAATAAATGATGTGATCTTGAAAAAAATGACTTCAACCCTCTGTACCACGGTCCCGCTGTCTGCAACACGTTGGAAGTGAGTAAAATGCTAGCAATAAGTGCTATGCATATACAGTTTGGATATTCGAGTTTTCTAAATTCTGCATGTTCTTTATTTGTAGGTCTAGGGTCATATTTATGAAGGGATTTGCGTCACTTTTGCACCACGCAATGTGGTACATGTTTGACGCTTACCGCAAATGCAATTTATGTATCCACGCAAGACCACTTTGTGTGGCCCTGAGCGGCTTCATAAATCTGGAGTAACACAACACAATGTAAATTGCTGCGTTCGTTATTCTGCCTTGAGCGGTTTTCCATGGGCGTTGCACGTGTGTTTCCACACCACTTCCATGGATTTACCAGAACTGGTAAACCTGGGAATGCGTCAAGATGCTACACCTTCCCTGGGGAGGCAAAATGAGGAGAAATATGTTTATTTCTCCTCGTTGCTTCCCCTTTCTATGTGAGATCACTGACTGAATATCGGAACCAAAAATATTGTGTGGCCAGAATATCAGGTCAAAAATATCGAGGGCCAAAATATCGAGAAGGTAAGTGCGATTAGGTAAGCATAGATCAATTTTTCTTAACTCCATGGCTACATACTGTGAATATATATGTATATCATCAAGGTACATTATATAGTAAAACTTTGCTTACCTATAGAAACATACCTTCCCAATATTTTTGTCCTTGATATATTCTTGGCGTGATATTTTGTCCACACAATATTCTTTTCTCTGATATTTTTCTAAACACCTTCTATGTGTGCTGCAAGAGGACAATGCCTCAGTGGATTGTTTTTCTGCAAGAAGGGGTACCTTCCTGCACAAAAACAATCCTGCATGCAAAGGAGGCACCCTTGCACTATGGTGCAAGGGTGCCTGCATTGGCACTTGGCTGCCAAAAGGACGCCAGCTAGGTGATAACAAGCATTTGCAATGCAATAGGTCTCGCAGTTACTTGAGTTTAAGCTATTGGTATTGTAAAGACAATGCCCTTTATTTAAGTTTTTAAAACAAAAATAAAAGGCATTGTTATTTGCAATGGTAATAGCTCAAGCTTGCGTAAATGCGAGACCTATTGCATTGCAAATGCTTGTTTAAATGGTCACCTCGTATTTGTGTCCTTTTACTGGAAATAGTTTTGCTGCCATTAGACCTCTATTCACTTTAACCCTGCTAACCAGTGCTCCCCCTTTAAACATGGATGAATTGGCATATTCCTAATTGGTATATTGAATTTACATTTAAATCCATAGTATATGGTACAAAGTGTACACAGGTCTTGTAAGTTAAAGGTCACTAGTGGACTGCAGCATGTATTGTGTCATTCACTAAAGTGACAGTGTAAATCATGGCTTCAGGCCTAACCTGTGTAGCTTGGCAGGTGGCAGTTTAAGCACTGCAATTGCACCTGTGAAAATAAACTCTTAAGACAGATTAAAACCTCCCTTTTAAATATTAATAAGTCAATTGTATGTAGGCCTTGCCACCCACAAGGCACATTGTATTTAAAAGTAGCACATGCAGAAATTATATGTTAACATGTCCTTACAGTAGGTAGGACCTAAACGCAATTTTTTTTTACTGTTGCAGGCCTAGCTGTCCTATGTAGAAAACAAGAGTGCAGAATCCTAATACTCTCTCAGTAATGGTACTAGCTAGAAAAATAAACAATTCATTTTAATAGTCATAAATATTCAACTGAATAAAGAAGTCAGATTTTAAATAGCGGTTTAGGAAAATTAACCTTCAGAAAGTTACATTTATTTCCCTGATGTTCCTGGAGGCTAGCTCTGCATTTACTCTCCCACTTCTGTCAGACATTCATTTGAATAGGTGTAAAAAGGGTGTAAAGTGCCTCCTGGGGGCAAACAATAGGCTGACATGAATGGAGAGAAAATGACTCCTCTGAATCTGACAGAATAGTTAGGGTGGGGTTGAGAGCATCCTGTTTAACATTACAGTGTTAAATTCCGCTTGAATGTCAAATTCTGCATGACAGGTCTGTTTGGTACATACAACACTGTGGGCACGCTTGAAAGGAAGGGAAACAGGATGCAAAAACAATTCTTGTGTATCTATTGTCTAGTTGCTGAAATCCCTAATCGTATTATTATAATATTTATTCTGTCTCTGGATTTAATGTGGGTACAGTGACTGCCCCCAAATGGATTTTAGTGTTTGATGTGGGAGGGCACTAAGATTACCAATACATTCCTCACACAAACCCCCGAGCACTCCTAGCCTAAATTTAGAGTTCCTCTTATTGGATTTTTGTCATTTTGGTGTCTTTTAGCATTTCAACTTTTCTACTGTTTTGGTACTGCATAAATACTTTACACATTGCCATAAGTTAAGCCTGTCTTGTTTGTGGCATACCTACTAGGGGGTTGTGCTCAGGTAAATTTACTAACTAAATGTAATAATCCAATTTCTTACACTCACATTGTCCACCAGTTTGCTTATGTATCCCACAGAGGATTTATCTTGAGAGCAATTATGTAATACATTTGACATTCTGACAGTTGCACTTAGTTCTGCTATCGGTTGGTACTATTAATGGTGATTAAGCTTTGATGAGCAAGCACATGGATAGTTTGTTGGCAAATGGAAGAATAGATTGAATTGAATAGAGTCAAAATGTGTTTCAAATGTGTTCAATATTGATAATTCACTAAATTAACAAAATTCTGAGATGCTTCACTATAATTGTTAGGGAGATGTTCAGTTGTGCAACAGGGGCATTTGTCCTATATGAATGTTCCTATGTAGGAACTTGCTATGTCATATTTGGAAACCAGACGCTGCTTGGCTTGTTAAAAGCAAGTATCCCTACTGCAGTCAATAACATGGTTGACAATCGTAAACTATTTAACTATGCAGATGCATTATCCATCTGTTTAGGCTTTTGGGCAACTATTATTTTGAAAAGTATGATTATTTTTAAGGAACTCATCCAAGTGAATATGTCAGACTACACATTTTTGTCTTAGGTACTTCTCTTGGGCTTAGTGTTTGCCTAGTAAAAGAAAACTCAATATGAACTTCGTGTCCAATGTGGTTTAAAAAAATCAATCTATTTAGTATGCACATGATTGTTTTAGATGGCTCCTGCAGATCCCACTTACATTACCTTCTTCTATTTTTGGCACTGGAGATGGTGATGTTGAGGTTGTTGACTTCCGTGGAGTGGATTGAGCTGAGCCAGTTCCAACACTATGAAATAGGTCATCAGTTGACGACTGTCCTGTTTGAAGACCCCCTCCAAACAGATCACTTAACAAGGCTGAGTTAGAAGGTGGAGCTATTGGCTGAGAAGAGAAAGCTTTGGTTGTTTGACAGCCATCAAGGCCCAACAGGTCCACATCTTCAGGTGGTGGAGGCACCTGAGGTTCTTGTATTTTGCAGTGCTTTGGTGTTCCATGTGGCTTTTCTGCACTAGTGTTGCTGTGCTGGCTGGACAGAGATAGGAGTTCGTCATCTGATTGCTCACTTTCTTCATGAACTAATGCAGCTCGGTCTTCAGAATTGGGATGAGCACCAGTCCTGTCAGACCTTTGGTCTAAAACAAACATAGAATGTACGTTAGGACATTTATAAAACTACCAGAATATGCATTAAATGTTTTTTCAAAAAATAGAACTCTATATACTTTCTGAGTTTAACTTACATTTAATTGACACAGATTTGTAATTATTTCACATTTTATTTAATAAGGCTACAGAACCAAAGCCACTAGGTAACCATTCATTAGAAAACTGACATACCATTTCTCAGCACAACACAATTGTCAACTTGCAAGCTTGACTAACTAATTGCAAGGCCTGTGCATTATGGCTAACTGTTATGAGAGTAATATGGGTACAATACAATTATGCAAGCCACATTCAAGTTTATCAATCAACGTTAAGTCAATAATCACTCAATCCTGGAAGATATATCATGTACAAATGAATAATTTGATTAATTATGCTTGACAACATTACAGCATCATCAGGTACCTGTTACATTGTACAATTTAGAACACTCAATTATCCTGTTAGCAGCTCATCTAGTAAGCACCTAGATCTGTCCACTTCTAAACCTAATGCAGTAATAAAGTGGCCACTCTATATTGTATTTCAGTGTACATATAACAATCTATATGGCATAGTGGTGCTATGAACTAGAGATTTCTTTACTATTGCTGCATACTGTAGACAAACTATATGATGTGATACTATAATAAGGGGTGATACTACAATAAGAGTTTCTGGTTTAAAGCTGAAACCTATCATAACAAAGATAAGGCTCCCTGTTTTCCATTTTTACTGATTTTTAGAGATAAATACAGACTGAAAACCATTCATTTTCCGGTCTGTATTTATTTTAAATGTGGATAAAAATGGAAATAGGGTTGTTTTTTGAGTGATTCTAAATGGCATCAGTCATGACTGCCAGGTCAATAGCTGTGCAGATTGACAGGTACGGGGGTTGAAAAAAATAAAGGAATTTTAGTAAAGAGCCTTAAACAAAAGTAGATATGCACAACATTGATACTAAAATTCAAATATTTTCTTATAAGTGTATATTTTATCATCAGAGTGTGTGTTTATATCACTGAAACCTGTTCAGAAATAAGCACATATTTTTTCTGTTACATAAATGTAGGAATATACTCGTTCCACCAAAAAAAATCAGAAAACCCCAAATAACTAATTATGGATAAATACCATAAAACCGGGAGCCCGACATATATAACAACACAGGTAGAAATATTTGCTTTTCAGAAATAACCAGAAAGCACTGAATTTTAGTGCACTTTTACTACTCCTGGTTTCAAAACAGTATAAGTGCAGACTCAACCTCAAAGCACTTTTCTTTGATGGATGCTCCCACTATGACCCACATGGACCATAACAGGTCACTTAATATTTCCTTGTGACCATCCGTAAGGTCCCTGGACCACCAGGATCTACTTCCACTCTTGGTGTGGTTCACCTCATATGGCTTCAGCTCACTGTTCATTGCATGTGCCGAAGTAGCAGCCATCAGGTTCACAGTTGAGGTATGAGCAGCTTTTCTATCCAAATCAAGGGTCACCACCATGACGCTATTTTCCTACAATGAGTGGGGTACATAGCTTTGCTTTCCGAATGCTCAGGTATCAAGTTTCTGGCAACAAAGAACATGGTGCATATGGATGCTTCTTGAATCAATGATCTTCAGTGAGTGTTAACCCCAGCACACATGTTTAGATTCACATTGTCTGAAAAGTAGGACTATGCAAGCCATATCCACTAATACAGAAGGATCAGGTGCCATATCATGAATATCATTACCGCCAATCCACATTCTAAGGAGTCTGTATGCGGTTTAGTTGAAACTGTGCTTCCTACAATGCATGTACTAACTCATAAAATGCACAAGTTAGTATATGATATATAGAAAATACAGCTCAGAAACATTAAATGGCAGCAGCTGCTCTGTGTTTCTTAGTATGAGCTGCAGACTGCCCATTTTGAGCCATACCTAGAGTAAGGACTCCTTCGGAGTTTGTGCATCATCATGGTGTTTCTTTATTATCTCAGCTGCTTTTTCATACATTAGAATTGTTGATAGTCACCAAGGGCTCTAAATCTAACAGTATGCATATAAATTCCTTTGCAAATTTCTCCCCATGTCAGGCAGAGGACTAAGAGCCCCAAATCTGACAGTAATAATACATTTATTATCAAAACCTTTGTTAGTGTCCTAACATAAAGAACAGCGCATTGTGACGATGCCTTTCAAAACTAGAATACCTAGCACCAACCATTTATAGCTCATGTCCAAAGCAGAAAATCTTCATTCAGCCAAACTTAGACATATTTTGAGTATTAAATGCTGGTTGTTAACTTTTTACCTGCTGCAAACAAATGTTAATTAGATGTGAACACACACTTTCCCTTCTATGTACACCCTCGACATGGGGTGAGGCTCACGTGCTGGTGAAAGGAGTTTAAGTGTTAAGAAATGAGAAAGGCAGGGAAGTAAGAGAAATAATGAAAAGTTACTAGAAAGTGCAACTTCAAGGAAAGATTACAAGGAAGGGAGTTAAAATCTGGAAAGAAACAAAGAAGAACTAACAAGAGGAATGGGGTGAGGAAAATAATTAAATAAAGGGAAAAGTATTTATTACCTTTGGGAAGACACCGCTGCATTTATTTTTTACAGAGCGAAAATAAATACTGATCTGTCCAAATTTTGAAAATATTAGACAACATTGAGAAAACCCCAATGTATTTCACAACAAAACGAAACTGAAAACCGGAAAGCCTAAATATAATCGACATACCATTTTAAATAATTATTTAAGCATTATGTTTATTAGTTGTAGATTTATGTGGAACTGAAATTACATTTTGTGGAAAATATAAATGAAAACTAAAATGAACTAACAACTGTTAGAAATAATTTAGGGAATTCCATAATATAGACAAAGAAATTGATCAACTTAATCATGCATGTAACATTCACAACCCTACTATTCAATATAACTCTCAGAAATCAATTTTTGTAACTAGCAACTGACTCCCAAGTCTGAGATGCACAGAATGATAGCAATCTATGCATATACCAACAGTTTAAAGAGAAAGCTGTATTTGGAAGCTTTGCTTGGAGATTAACTTTCAGAAATGGCAGAATTGTTTGGAGATTGGTAAGTTGGCCTTTGAAACACAGACGCCAATGCTGTTATTCGTGCTGAGGGGGTCAGATCAGAGTTAAACATCACACCTTCATTTTTGGGAAGAGAGTTGTAGCTTCCTGGAGTGTTACGCAACACAGAATAAAATCTATGAAATCAGCTTACCATTTGTAACCCCCGAATACCCTTATTCCTGTCTTTATGGCAATAGATTTTCTCCAACCCGTAGTACACATGCTCTAATTTTCAAGAATATATGTATCAGAATCTTGTGTTCATACATTTGAAATTGTACTACGAATACCCTATGTCAGTTGACAAATATTGATGTTCAATATGAATCATGGCCATCATCGCTAATGACTGCATGTGCTGCTAACTCTCGTATATGTCTGAAATGCAGCTATTGGTTGTGGAGTTGGTTGTGTTATTCCATGTAGTGAGGACATTTTCTGGTCAATTCCTAGGATTTTGCTGGTGGTGAAGATTTAACAAAGGCTGGTGATTCAACTTTAAAGAAGCCAAATGTAGAGAAGTAGGAAGCGTGAATGATTTAATTTTCTTTGTTTGCTTTCTCCAACTTCTTACTCAGGTTATCTACATTAATCACCAAAAATGGCAGAAACTAACAATTTTGAGATGCATCATGGCATTACTTACTTCACCCTCTTTGACTTTTGTCATAGAGCCTAGGCAGTAGTTGCAGATTGGCAAAGCCATTTAAGTTTGTCAGTTTGCAAAAATTGTTGATTATTTAGTTTGTCTATTGACTGCAGGATTGTTGTCCTGAATAGAATACCATGGCTTATTTGCAGGCGGTGCTGTCTACACAACCTGTCAAATATAGTTACATTGTGTCAGATCAGAATTCTCTTTATTCGGCTGTGAACAGCCATTTTTGCACATACGTCTTTTACGCTTTTATGGCTGTTCACAGCCGAATGAAGAGAATTCTGTTACATTGTGTCATTTTCTGCCATTTCCTAAGAAAAACTGACATTTGTGGAATCTAGAAACATATTTTTTGGCAGCCGTAATTATGGATCACTCCAGTAACCTAATTTAGCTCTTACCAGGGCTACTCTACCTTATTTGTTTTAAAAAAGGATTGTAACTGTAACCTAGATCGCAAGTTAAAGAAACAACTTTTATTTTTTTCTTTAATGGTTTACATTCTAGACCATGGAGCAGACATGACCCAGAATTATTCAGAAAGTCTTAACGATATGTGTAATGGGGGGCGGGGGGGAGATATAGTTCATTTTCCACAATTATATTCAGACAGTATGTTTTCTATGCTGTTCTTCGGGCCAGTGAACACAAGCTTGAGCATTTTGCCACTGCAGGCAAACCAGTGATTTCACTGTATTATAATGGTTCACAGGTGCTTCTTCAACCTTTATTGTCCAGGGAGGTGAAACATGAGCTGCTTCATCAGCATATATATGCAACCTCACTCCACAAATTTTTAAAAGTTGGATGTGGTGGGCAGAAATAGAATTTTAACAGATGTGATAAAAGTGATCATATCTCAACAAATCTCCAAACTCACGCTATCCATAGGTGCCTCAAAGAGTCCATATAAACTTGAAAGATCATGTCTTCCAAGAAGGAGAACAACGTCATTGCCCAGCAACAAGTCTGGGCTTCCATTATGTTGGGATTGTAAGGGACCTGATGTTGTGAAAAAGAACTTGACATCTGTGAAGGGAGTTTTTTACTCTGTAGACATATGGAGAAATGAACATATGAACCATGACAAAATGTGTGCATTGTCATTTGAACACCTGAGGAATTTTGACTAAGCAATTATCTTTTGGCCTCAATGTTTCCTTTCAACTTAATGACAGTATGCTTGTACTTCATATTGAGGTTCCCTTCTTGTCAGATTTCAGACAAAATGCATCCTCATTTCAGTTTATTTGTGTCACCAGAAATTCAACTCCAATTGATGGTGCACGATTTGTGGGTGCTGAAGGAAGCAAAAGTGGCAGCTACTTCAAGAAGGGATGAGGTAAGGAGCTCAAAAAGCAAACACTGGCACTTAAGAGGAGGGCATCAAGGATTTTGTCACAGAATACATTTTTGAAGTCTACAAAGATTATATGTAATTAGTTCTAAAGAGGTGTATAATAAAAGTCCATTATTTTTCTTTTGGCTGGGTCTAAGATATGGATTGAAACCTTTCGAGGAAGATTAGTCCGCACAAAATTAGGTGGAAACATTGGAAGTGTAAGAGGGGAAAAGGGAATATCCCTGGGAGTAGAAGATTTTGGGGACTTTGGAAAAAGGATAGAAGGAGTGACGGGTACGCTAAAAACAGAAATGGCCTAGAGCAAGGAGATTGTTGGAGAAAGACCTTAAGAATGCTGGTGAGAGATGAAGCATGAAGTGGGGGAGATGTAGATAAAAGTAAATTCGAGGCAGTAAGACAGCAAAATGGAGATATTAAAGAGAAGGACAGAAGAGACTCACTAATATCCAGGAGATAAGTAAGTGAGCTAGTGGGTATTTAGAGGTAGTTGTGACATCCCCCTGGCTGATGTTGCATTTAGACTTTGCGGGTTCAATATGCAGGAAAAAACGAGTACAGCAGGTTTTTGCTAGATTTTGGCCATGGTATTTTAGAGGAGTCTGAGAGTAATATGTTAAACCTGAACAATGTTCAATTTATTTGAAATTAAAATGTTAGGAAAAGACAACCCTTTTAAAAAATGTTTGTATCAAAGATTCCCTATGTATATTCTTTTGGTTTTGGAAAAAGCTAACAACTGTGGCAAAAATTACATTGTGAAAGGACAATTTTGACATTTAATCATTAATCTGCCACTTCAATTTTATTCTAAAGTAGTTGCCAGGCTTTGCACTCACATTGTCTTATGCTTCTATGCACAATGGTATTCATGCAAGAAACTGATTATAGCGGTCAGAATGCACATTATAAGTAATTATTATTTCTGTTGAAAGTACCTTGCCAGTTCAAAGATGGAAAGAATGCACCTTGCCCTGCATTCCTTAGGTTATCTTGAGGTACTTCAACAGGAGGCCTACCTGAAAAACACAGATATTAATTCTTACATGACATTAGACAGATGGCAAAAGTACAAAATGGATTTAAAATGTGTTAGTTTGAGAAGCAATGTGTCTCCTACCTCCAACTGCAAGAGCATCTTGATGTTCTTGCGGAGAAGAAAATAGTAGGTTGGGATTTATGTCTTTTGTAACAAAATGTTCCCAAGGAGGTGTTAAATCTGTCTGTCTATCAGTTGCTTCAAATTCAATATCCAAGACCACATGAAAAAGTTGTGGATATTTCTCTGGAGAGTCACAGGCATCCAATTCAGGTCTGTGTGTCAAAAATAAACATTTACACTTATAAATTAAATTGTACAATTAACTTCACTTTTAAAATATCAATAAAATAGTAGATTTGAATTAACTTATTGAACAAACAGGTCACACCTATAGAGCACACTATAGTGCAGGGCAAGCTTTACATACCAAGGGCTCACTGAGAGAGTTAGGAAAGTTAAAAGCAATGTATTAGTGAAATATAATTCCAACAGCAATAAAATAAATATAGAATATTTAGGATAATTAAGTCCATTTTAAATTATCCGAGTAGTAAAGTATGCAAGGCTGTACTGTTGCGCCCTCAATCCCAACTCTTTCTTCTGCATGCCTAGAACATCCTTACCCATTAAAGAGAGGGCTTCACTGTCTGGCATAACATCAGTAACAAACCGGGAGTGCATGCAAGATACTAGCCTCTTCTTGACTATGTCATCCACAGAATCACAGTGTCTTTCCTTCCTTTGTGTTGTGTCTCTGCCTGAACAAATTACCTCGTTTAGCACTATTAACAAGGGCTTTACTCATGGTGACTGATTTATTTTGTTCATCCGAGCTCTTTTTAATCGCATCTCTAAAAAGAGACCGAGAAACACATAGATTTGTGGTCCGGTGTCTCTAGGTGGGGATGCCGGTGGATCCTTGCATTCAGTTCCTGGATTGTATCCTGATCATATAGAAGCTAGTCAGGTTCTCTCCACCCTCATATTCTGGTAAGCCATTCTACTGACACTCACAAGACATTGTTTTATTTTGTACACAAGCATATTTAGATTAATGGCACCTTTTCTAATATCATTACTAGGTTACCAGACAGTCTATTGGTGACTGACGGTATTTGCAGCATACCTCCCACCTGCCTTTTCTTCTGAGGCCAATGAACCAAAACATCTATGCACTGTTTCTTTTCTCTCTATTTTCTAGGGGTGAGCAACAAATACTACTCTGCCAGCAGAGTCTGCAGAATTTTGCCCACTCTGCGTTACGCTTGTAATGCGGAGTTCTGGTAAAATTCCGCCAACCGCTGGGTAGCAGAGAATTTTCTCATGCGTGGTTCGCCCTTGTAAAGTAGAAGCGCAAGAATCAGTGTCCCCAACTGTGATTTTCGGGCAGTGGGAAGGCACTCGGCAGATTTTCTCAATGCGGGCGGTAGCTGGCAGTCTCGACTGTTCACAGTGAGAAAGCTACAGCTCAAGAAGATAATCCACTCGAGCGGCAGCCAAGAAGCAGCGATTTCTGTATTTGGAACAATTTTTTTGTTAATTAAATTAAATGTTAGCAAATATATTTAAGGCTTAGCTTCACAAATTTTGAGAATGTAAATTTAACATCTACACCTTTTACATATTTGTGAAACTTTAAAGCAGTGGTTGATATATTGGACTAAACAAACTGAAAAGGTGTTTTAAATATTTCAATGGATGTAAGGCACTTGTGTACCCTAGAGTCAGTTGTGAAACCTAGACATCCATACTATAGAGTAAAAAAAGCTTCTTTGGTTTTTAGCTCTTTCAAAAATGTACATCACTATTAGTGATCACATGTCAAGCACTGACAATATTAACTGTAGAAAGGCATATGAATCTGCATATGGCATCTTTAATATTTTAACACACCAGTCCACCACTAAACCACAGTTCTTTCAACCTTGAGTTTCATGGTTTCACCAAATTGAAGTGCTTTCACCAAATGTGGCTATTTCTTTATTTCTGCAATACATTTTTATAATGAATATTTTATTGTAGCATTCTTTCCTATCTCGCAGTTTAGTATTGTTTGGAAATATTGAATTCATTTTTTTTCATACTGTGATATGAAACCAATTATACACTTACTATGGACACTCATCCTTAATATTACTAGTTTTAAAATCAGCTTTTTTAACTTGTTTGCGTTCTCACTTTTCTTTTAAAAGGTCTTCCCTACAATTTTACTGGGTATTCTGTCATTGTTTGGACGTTGCTCCCTGATCCTTAAAATCATCTTCATTTATCCATGGCCACTTTCATTTCAGCAAAGCTTTCTAGGGTATAACAGTCAATAATTAATAAATTACTGTGAGTTCTTTAAATTTACAGGAAGCAAATAAAATTGTGAGCTTTGTAGGTTCTTTAGCCGTTCACGTGTGTAATAATTCATTATTTTACTCCACTATCTTACAGTTAAGTCTGTAGTTTATTTATGTGTATTAATACATTGTACAAATAAGATACCTGTCTCACAGTAACTTTGCTCATTGTGATACATGTTGTTGATTTCCTCCCAAGTTCAATAAATACTGGCATAGAGGAACATGAGAAACTAAGAACACTAAAGTAATGGTGAACATTTACTTGTAACCTGCAGGTGTTTCTGAACAAATACTTCATATGATTTTAACAAGCTATCTACCACCAAACAGACAAATGTGTGGGCTTCTTATTTGGCCCTACAGAATGAATAGTTCCCTTCCAGGGGTATGGCAAGGAGGGTGTCTGCATAATCAGGTGTAAAAATAAAGTCTTGAAATTGGTATAACATTTTACAAATCCAACCACTTCCTACTAAATCCCGGCATAATTTATAATCATACTTTTTGTTGTATGCTGGCTGCTTAAAGACATTTTAGGCCTATTAATATTTTAATGCAGTACTGTCCAATAATGTAAGACCACTGTCCAATTCTTTATATATAGAGTGGCCCCAGCCACAGGTCTGACTTAACAAGTTATGAGGGGGGGTGTGTGACCTCCATTCCAAAGTCATTCACTGACCTCAGGGACCAATCCCCCGGGCCCTGTGAGACTAGTGTCCCGGTGACCCCATCCACCAGCACATTGCCGTTTCCTCCCTGGGAGAGTGCAGGCATGGAATATAAACTTTATTCCCTGCCTGCCCACACTCTCCTAGGCAGGAAACACAACTTTGCTCCCACTCTGTGGGGGGGGGGGGGGAGCAGAAAAAAAGCTGCTTCCTGGTGGGAGCAAAGGAATGCAGCTGGCGCTCATGAATGGAGCTGGTTGGGGAGCCAGCAGGGGCCACAGGGGCTTGGTGCTCCCCTGTGGAACCCAACATATTTTTTTTTCTTTAAAGTGTGGGCACCCTGGATGGACACTGGGGTTCCCATAAATTATTAAGCAACAGGACAAAAAAAGAATAGTAAATGAGCGGCAGAAGCTGCTCATTTATTATTCACTCACCATAATGCCCTGCAAGAGGTTTTTAGTCATAATATTTTGACTCTGGTGGTGCCCCTAGATAGGGCGAGGATAGTACAAAGCAATTTTGATTTGTTCTGTAGGGCTGCAGGGAGCACATTAGCCCTCCAACATTAAAAAAACAGTAAGTCTCCTGGGTCATTGAATCCATGACCCCAGGACTCCTTACCATAATTATTTAAAGGTCTCCGAGCTGGAGCTGCATTCACTTCAGTTGGAGTGCAGGGACCCCATCTGGTTGGTTCTATGGCTGTATATTATTGTCTGAAAAATGTTAAATCAAAGACATGTTTAATGTTTTTAGTTAAAAATGCTATATTGAAAACATATTATTAAACATTGTAATGTGTGAATTTATAAAATGTGCATTTTATTATAGTTCGTGTTGACTTATTGACACTGCCAAAAGGTATGTTTTATATATGTTGATGTGCTGACCCTTTGACAAAGCCAATAGGCCCTTCACTTTCTATATTGTAGTGTTTTGACCCATTGACAAAGCCAGTAGGTCTGCCTCACTTAAAATGGCACAGTTTACATAGTTACATGTCATAACTGTCTGATATATATATATGCTTGTATGAAAATATGTAGGTCTAAAATATATAACCTGTTATGTTTTAGAGATACATATTTTCATTCAAAAATTAGTAAGAACCTTTATATGTATGTTTATTAAGTTTCTGAATAGGAATAAGTTCCTTAATGAAATAATTCGGTATTAGGTCCATCCTCTCCAGTGGTAATATTTAATTTAACAAACCTGACTATACTCTTTATATTTTGTACTGACCTTAATAGGAGGATTTTTTTTTCTCAATATTTCTGTCTGTTCAGATTTCTGTTATTGCATAGTATACAGCAGCCTGCAAACCAGTTTCTTTTTAAAAATTAATGCTATGGAATATGAATACCCTTTATTTAGGTTTTAGTATTCGCCTCAAAGGCTACATATCCAGTTGCTAATTTCAGCACTTCATTGCTCTCTTGACTAGATTCACACTTGGCATATTCCACATAAATCAATAAAAAACTATCCTTGCATACATAGGTAATTTATTAGACCAGCATTCATAGGACCCTAGGTTTGAGACTCAGATTCATTTCTGATTTTATCTATAATTTTATTTAAAAAACATTGTTTTGCACAATGAATTGGTGAGTAAAGTTTCTTCTTAAATTTTTATCAATATACTCCCTTTCTGAAAATCCAATTCTAGGACCTCAGTACAGGAATTTGGAAGGTGTCACAAATGCTTTGAAAGCATCTCAATAATAATGTACTTTCTGCCTTGGTTGATTTCAGATTTCTATTTCTCATGTGAGCCCAATATCACCACTTTATAAGCATCTATCAATTAGAAATATATATGTATTTTTTTTAGTCTTTGTATGTCTTGGATATATTTCCTAGGGCAAGCAACTCATCAAATCTAGGATCAAACTGACGCATCCCTTTTGTCGTTTCTCTATTTAGTCTGGCTGAAAAAGTGACCCCATCCATAGAGGTGTGTTATATTGATATTCACACGGGATTACAGTGGTTGTTCTAGGCATTTCTGTCAAACAGGAGTCTCTTCATAGATCATAAGAGAAGTTCCAGTCATTCAGGTTGGGACCTGTTTCAGGTTCATAACCCTCATCAGCCAGGCTATCTTGAATCCAGTGGCAAAGTGAGCAAGGGACCCACGTCTGGGCATACCCTGCCAACTTAGGGCGAACAAAGCAATACCAAAGGGGATGATGGGCGGAGCGTTTGAGCAAATCAAACACTCACCCCCAGTCAACTGATCTGAGTTTAATCCATCATCATTCTTTAGCTCACTCCACCACCCCAGTTCAGACATGGCCATATGCAAATCAGTCTGACCCTGTGCCTCATGGGAACAGTCCAGCCTGAACAGGCCTAGCAGTTCGAGCTGGACTGTTCCCATTTGGCACAGGGTTAAGACTGATTTGCATATGGCTGGAACCAAACTGGAATGGCATGGTGAGCAACAAAATGATGGATTTAGGCCCAGATCTCTGTACTGGGGTGAATGTATGACATTGTTCTGCATTCTGTCCATCAATAGTCCTTTTTGCATTTTTCACCCCGAGTGGGACGGGTATTCTCAGACGTGAGTCCCGTGCTCGCCATGCCACTGGAATCAAGCTATCCTGGCTGAAGAGGGGTGAAACCCCGAAACCGGTCCTAGGATGCTGGTTTACAGTCCAGGGAGGACCTAGCCTAGCAGTTCGGGCTGGACTGTTCCCATTGGGCACAGGGTCAAGACTGATTTGCATATGGCTGGGTCCAAATTGGAATGGCATGGTGAGCAAAAAAACTATGGATTTAGGTCCAGATCTCTGTACTGGGGTGAATGTATGACATTGTTCTGCATTCTGTCCATCAATAGTTCTTTTTGCAGAACAGGTTATGGGCATCTCACAGTAATTTATGAGCCAGTGCACTCAGGGTCATAAGAAATCAGGGTCTTTTCTATCCGTGATTCGGAGCTATTGTCTGGAGAGGCACCAGGGCCGCCTCCACTCATGGCCCCCAGTGCAAGTCTATCTGTGCCACCATAAGTCATATCTGTTGCACTATAGGGCGTTCGTTAGGGCAGGCCCGGCTATCGGATGAAACACAGTGTGGGTCCGACAGCAAAAGTCCTCACAGTTTCTGCTCTGGGCTCCTCACAGGCTATCTGCACCTCAGGAACACAAATGCAGGCAGAGCAATCATCCCTGTTAGGGAGAGGTCCGGCAGCTACACTCCAAGCTCCGGAATACCTCAGACTAAGGAACTGAGCCGCCAAGGGGCACAGCATTGCAGACCATCCACTCACCTTCTTCACGGCCTGTCTCCCCGTAGCTTCAGTGCTACACCGGCACTCCTGTCAGGGATTCACAGGGGGAGGCTCGGGATCATGGGGGCTGCCCCAGGAAGCTTCAATCATCAGGTGCACCACCCGGCAGTCACAGAAGACTCCACAAGGCTCGGCGCTCTACACACGCTCTCCCCTTTCTTTCTGGCAACCCATGTCTGCCATTTTGGAAGCGGAGCATGCAGTCAGCACAATCGCCCACCAAAAACTTCAACAGGACCCAATTGGACCCTACGGGTTGTCAAAGAGTGTAGGGAGGGTAGTGGGGGCATGTAGGTGGCATCTGCAGCCACAGGCCTCACAATGTCCTCAAGATGTCAGCAGATAGGTGTTCTCCAGTGGGAGTTCTGATGGAGTGTAACTCACTCCATTGCCATGTGGCCACGCACCCCCCCACTCAGTTTTTCAGCTTCTATTTCATACTGCTGTATAATCTCTCATTTAAAATGTGTCAGACACTTTTACTGACTTGTTAAAAGTACTGATAATGAGCAATGTGTGATAAAGATTTGGTCCAAAATTAATGATTAGCCTCAAACATGAGGTTCCACCACTGCATTTTGAACTTGCCACTTTAAGTCCATTTGATTCTTAAGATTATATTAATAGTGCTTCAAACGCTTATGCCTATCTGCCTTATCAAGGGTCTCAATCCTATTCATGGCATTACAACCACTTCCTACAAAAGAAGGTAGGTTACAAGCATGTAGAAGACAAGGGAGGGCATCACATTGCCCAAGCCAATTTTAGACTCTGTGGTGAATAGAGTAGGAGCTTATTTGAGCTAGAATGACCTTGATCCTTTTATAAGAAATCAAGCATCAGCTGTCATCTCTTCTTGTCCAAAATATGTTGGAAATTGTTCAGCCTATGTAGAATACTGATGCTAATGCTGTGAAAGTCAGAACCGCAACTTACGTTGCACTGTACATAGTTTTATGTTGCACCTTACACATTCTTGAAACTAAATAAATTAAATGTGCTCAGAGCCCCAAGAGAGGAAAGGATTGGCATCTTCAACTGAATGTTTATTCAGTCATATCTTATAAAGAAACCCTAGAATTATCCTAACCAACTTTCTAACTACCATTTTGAAATGAATATACCATGGCTGGGAGATTTTATAGACAAAAAGGTTGCCTTCCAACTTCCCCTACACAATCACTTTTTTTGCATACTGGATGATTGCAAGGCCTGCCTCCTCATCCTTCTTGGTTTATCAGGGATGTTCAATAATGACTGGCCATAGTGTCTGATTTCAATACTTGAATTAGACATGGACCCCAAAAGTAAGGTTCTCATTCCTAATGAATCATATACTCTTGGTTAGGATGCACAACACCTGATTGCCCAGTAGAAGAATTCACTTGTTCAGAGAACTTTGTTGTATACTACATTAATTGTGTATAAACCTCTACACTGGGAAAAGAGATGAAATGCATTATGCATATTCTCACAGATTCTACATTCTGTATCAAGTCCATATTTCTTTTCAATTCCAATAATTACTTACTTTGTAAATTTCAATACTGTTGTTTCAAGAGGTAAGAAGCCAGTATGGAGTTGAATTTGAAATATCTGAGTGTTGGACATCTGAAATGAAGCACAAGATATCAGAATTATAAAGTTGCTTAATACATGTAATGAAAACAGTTTTAAATTATATTTATTAATTTTTGCTTTTATAAGCTGTCAGCTTTCAGGCTGCTTTGGGATACTTATTGAATTTTCTACAAAAAAGAGACCAAAGTCTAAAAGAAGAGAATTTCTCAGCATGCAAAAAAGAAAGAGGCATACATTTATACAAATGCCTGACACAATACTGAGACATTCTGAACTGCAAGTGTAATATAGATTCAGCAACAGTGGCATATATTTTAGTAGTAAGTATATTTTATCAAGCTACCGCCCTGCGCATGTAAGTCACAAGGGGTTTCTCACCTATTTGTTGTTCGAGCTTTGGAAGCGGTATGCCCCACCCGCACCCTGTCATTGACATCTTCAAACTATTACGCCCTTCAATTTAGGTGCAGAACAACAGTGGTTAGAGAGCCCACCCAAACAATGTCCCCTCCCTGGGCTTCCAACAATTTCCACCACTGTATATAGCCCAGAAAATGTTTACCATCTAGTATCATAAGTCTTTCCTGATTCAGTTTAATCTCAGATGGACTATAATGCACACTGAACATTTTTCTTTTTAATATTGTGCCTCCATTTATCACTTTACATAATTTTCGCAAAAGGTTAGTACCTTCCATGCTTTAGGAGTTATTACACTGTTAGTTGATAATCTGTGTCTTGCTTAGTACTCATTGTATAGGGACAGTGCTTCTACCTATAACGTGTTCAGGATCTACATCTACGTTGAAGTGACTGCGATGAATACAAATAAATTAATAAAAATGACAGCCTACTTTTGTTACATAAGGTGCTTGATCAGCATGTTTGTGAAACTACGCTATATTACATTTCAAATAAATAACGTTTATATTGTTTTTGAGTATTTAATAAACTGAGTGCACACAGTAACTATATGTTCAACAGATACTATCCCAAGTATTAGGAAGAATATGTCGATTTGGTGAAGTATAGGTATTTCTGGGAAACTATGTAAAATATGTGATACTGACAGGATAGTTTCAAACAATATTTAGGTGATGTCATGTATCGACAGTATTTCATTACATACTTAACTCACTTCTTTATGGATTAAAATCCCTCTTGGACCACTGGTGCACATTTGTTAGTCATATCCATAGTAGTATAGCGATAGGATGAATGTGTTATAAGATGTATTAAGAACAACACAAGCACATAACAATTGACTGTTTTCACTATAAACTTAGCAGCAAAGTAAATGCCCCAAATATGACTTGTGGATGAGAAACAAGGAGAAAATGGCAAACATTCCATTAGTCAACTCCCTTGACTGATACAGAATACACTTGCTGGTGACAGCCATCACTCTTTCTTTGATGCTAGCTGCCAGCCAACTAACATTTTAGCTTCAGTTCAAGGTAGCATTTTATCTACAGTATGTTTGAACGAAGGAAAAAAAATCAGCTTTCTTTGATTTTGGGTTATCTCTTTCCCAACTAAAGGCATCATGCTTAAAGGGCTGACTTTTTCATGTAACCCTAGCAGGCATGTGGCTGACATGGGTATCCCTGCACTGGCCATAAGCGGAGCGCTGATAGGACTTTGGATGCTTCCAAACTTCCCAAACATCGCAGGGTAGGGAGACATAGGCACCTTCATTCTAAACATGTAGCTGCAGGCACAAAAAGAGCCACCGTACAAAACTTTCAGAGGTGGCACCTGATCATATTCACTGTGAAAAATTGGGCTGTTGGTTGAGTGAGGTGAGGTGTAAACACTGCTCAAGCAACAGCTACAATCCATCTGGGTGAACCACAAAACTCAATTGATTAACCCGTGCTTAACCCTTTGGTAGCTTGATAAAAAAGCAGTCAGGTTTAATTTAGAGACAACATGTAAAGTATTTATGCAGCACACAAACAGTAAAAAAAAAGAGAACACAGCACAAGAAAAATCCTACATCAATTTAGAAAAATAGAGTGCATTTTAATAAATTATTTTACATCAAAAAAACAAAAATCTGATTTGTAGAACCTGAGTTATGGATTGTTTAAGTTAAAAACGAGTGCCTAAGATCAAAGCACCAACCATGGACAACTTATCGCACGAGACTGGATCAAAATCAGAAAATATGGACAACCGCGATGGAGAGTAGTTTATTTACATGAAGTGGATTAGGCCCGTTCAGCGCTTACCTTCAGACTTAAAAGAAATTTCAGCAAAAATTGCCTGAGAAGGTAAAGTTCAGCAGGGCAAGGCTGCAAGTGGTGTTTGAGAAGGAGACATTGTCATAGAGAAGCTGCTGGACGAAGTCACGATGAAGATTTCCACTTTCAGTCTTAGTCTGAAGTCGAAAACCTCCAGTGGGATGAAGCTGCAAGCTGTAGCCGACGACTGCGCTACAAGGTCAGATACCCCTTCTGCAAAGAACCTCTGTATAAGATTTGCTGATGGAGAGAAGAAATTACGGGAGCTGACACATAGTCAGGCCAACCAGTGATGCACCTTGCATGATGGATAAGCAGGTTGATCTGGTCCCTTCTCAGTTCTGCGGGCACTTTTGAGCCAAACATTTTCCCAAGTATTGGATTTTAGCGATCTGGGTACCTTAGCACTGCTTCCAAAGGTCAAGCACTAGAGCGACACTACTTAGAAGGTCAAGACTCACTCAGGTTGGGTACAGGTGCAGGTTCAAAATGGTTGGAGCCTTTTCTCTCCCTAAGGCTCTGATCAGGCGGCCAGCCACATAGTCCTTCGAGTCACTCTTGTAGCCCTGGGTTAAAGAAGTGCAAGCAGCAAGGGCAGCTTCTGAGGGTTCAAGACAGGCTTCAGGTAGCAAAGCAGTCTTTCCTGGTGCAGCAAAGTAGTCTTCTGAGGTACACAGGAGGCCACAACAGTAGGAGGTCCTCTGGAGGTCCAGAAAGTGAATTTCAGAGTGGGTCTGAGGGTCATATATTAATGCATGGTGCTTTCTGTGACACAGGAGACATTTCTAGAGAATTTCCTTTGAAGTACTTGGGAGTTTCCTTCCTTCACTTCCCTGGCTCCAGCCTGACTGCATGAACAATGAGGTAGTGCAAAGTCCTTTGCGTGAAGGCAGAGCACAGCCTATTGACTTTGTAAATAGGGCTGAGTCCAGCTCCCTGCCATCTTGCAGTAGAGGCCCATCCAGACACACCTAATCCCTCTACTGTGTGGCTGTCTAGGAGGAATAAACAAAGTCCAGCTGCCGACTACGCCCGGTCATGTGACCCAGGGACACGCTGCAGGCATAAAATAGCTATGTCATGAAAACTTTCTAAAAGTGCCATTTTAAAAATGTGACTTAATATCCGACTACCTTTAAAGAGGATTTTAAATTACAATTTCTTAGACACCAAACATGAACGTCCTGCAGGCCAATCAAAATTTTGCACTTATTAAATGTTAACAAGACAACCCAATGTTATCCTATGTGAGAGGTAGGCCTCACAGTAGTGAAAAACAAATGTAGGAATTTTTCACTACAAGGACATGTTAAACGTAAAAGTACATGCCCAACTTTTTAATTACAATGCACCCGGCCTTATGGGTCATGTAGGGCCTACTTTAGGGGTGACCTGTATGCAATAAAATGGGCAGTTCAAGGCTTGGCAAGGGGGTTGTTTTGCCAAGTCACACTGGCAGTTTTAAAACTGCATTCAGGCTGCAATGGCAGACTTAGGACATGTTTTAAGGGCCTACTTAAGTGGGTGGCACAATAAGGCTTATAGGTCTACGAGCCATACATTGCCTATACAAACAACCATTACTACCACTGTGCTACACATTGGTACACATATTACACTTTATAGGTAGTAGGACGTCCAAGAAAATATAGAGCATACTTCATTGTCCGAAGTTTAACGATTGAGTTATTTAATTTGGCCAGCACTAAAATATAGACGTACATGCGGCTGCAAATAAAAAACTTGTCACCAATAAAGGTTCAGTAGTTATAGGAAAAATAGGCAATTGTACAAGGTTCTTCACAGAATGGCATCTTTCCACTTGCATGTCTCATTTGTTAAAATAAGAGGTCCATTATGTGCCACCTGGACAGCGGACTGTGTTGGGTCTAGAGACCTAACTTACTCACCTCTCTGACTGAAGTCTAGCACTATGTCTTTTAAAGGAGCTCTAATATGCTGAAGACAATAGCAGTAACCTATTGGGAGGTCAAAGATCTCTCTGACTTGCTGCAGACAGCTGCAGATCCTCACCATTCTGCCTGGCCTACTTTTACCATTGGAACCTGGGATACAGTGATAACGAACAATGTTGTCTGGCGCACTAGTGCATGTTCTGGTATGTAATACCCATCACGCTGTAGGAGAGGCAATTCCTTTCCCTGTGGACATAGTCACTATATGCAGGCAAACAGCTACAGCTGTGCCGCAAACATTGACAGCTAAGGGATTAATCCATAAAATGCCACTTGCTATAGAATGCTGCTCGCATTTGCTTCTTCCTCTCTCTGCTTCCGTGTATGACCTATGCTCTTCTTTGTAAAATGTCCCACCTGGCTTTTACAAGCATCCTATTCTGCCTTTACATGGAAGTTGAGGTACTGTTTTAATCTTTTACAACACTGAAGAAAAGGTTATTTGCCATGAAGACCCATAGGGACCACACTTACTTCAGAGAATCAGCAACACATTTTGCACCTCTCTTCTATCCATTTAGGTATGGTCTCCTGGGCACATGTCCTGTTGTCACACATGCTCCAAAGACTACTAATATGATTTGCAATCCCCTGTTTGATGTGTTATTGAGCACTGATTCCTGAGGTGGCCACTAAAAGCAACATCAGTTCTCTGAGAGCTTCTGGGTTATAACATTACATCAGGTAATAGCTTTGTATAATACAGTGGTGAAATGGCAAAGGTTTTTAGGAGCCTATTCCGTCCATATCTCACTTCAATATTTGTTCCTACAGGAATGTAAGCTATTCTCAATGTTTAATCCCCTATTGCCTATACAGGTTTAATATTGTCTTCATTGACTTCTGGGTGTACCTGTAAATGAGTCTTTATTATTAGACTTCACCGCCAAACATTCGATCCAATTATCTCAGAGCCCATTCATGTAAACTATATCTTTGGATAAAAGTACAGAATAAGAATTGGAAATGTATGTTTGTATTCCATATCACCAGTGGCAGTTAGAGAATGTTAATAGTGTAGTAGCAGAAAGCTGTGAGTTGCATATAGGGTGTGAGTGAGCTTGAATCAAATTTTGGTGGGGAATACAGTGGGGTTCTCCGCCAGAAGGAAAGAATTTAAGAAATAATAGGAGTAACTGATGTATTTTCAGTATCTCTTTCAAAAAAGCTTGAAAAAAGAAAAGCAAATGGACTCACAAAAAAGAATTGCCACTCCCTCTGCACTCACACAGACATATTACTCACCCTACACTCCCAGACAGGTCACCCCCTCACCCTGCAGTTACAGACACACATTGCTTTTCTCACCCTCCACTCAGACAGGCAAACCCTTCATCCTGCACTCATTTAGCATCTCCACTCACCCAGTGGACTCTAATTACTCATCCTGCATGCATCCAGGCACACCACTCACCCACTCACCCTGCACTCATACAGACACACTGCTCAACCTGCACTCATATAGGCACACTACACTGTTCACCCTGCACTCATATTGCACCCCCACTGACCCTGCACTGATATGTCCCCATTCACCCTGCACTCATACAGGCACACTGTTCACCCTGCACTCATACAGTGTGCCCACTCACCCTGCACTCCTACAGGCACACCACTCCCCCTGCACTAATATAGGCCCACCACTCACCCTGCACTCATACAGCATCTCCACTCACCTTGCACTCATAAAGGCACACCACTCACCCTGCACTCATACAGGCACACCACCCACCCTGCACTCATATAGTGTCACCACTCACCCAGGACTCATACATTGTCCCCACTCACCCTGTACTCATACAGGCACACCACTCACCCAGCACCAATTCAGGCACAACACCCACCCTACACTCATAGTGTATTTACTCACCCTGCACTCATACACCATCCTCATTCACCCTGCACTCATGCACCACCCCTACTCTGCACTCATACAGGCACAATGCTCACCCTGCACTCATACAGTATCCCCAATCACAATGCACTCTTACAAACACACCACTCACCCTGCACTCCTAAAGCATACCCACTCACCCTGCACTGACAAAGGCATGCCACCCACCCTGCATGCGCACAGCATCTCCACTCACCTTGCACTCATAAAGGCACACCACTCACCCTGCACTAATATAGGCACACCACTCATCCGGCACTCATTCAGGCACACCACCCACCCTGCACTCATACAGCATACCCACTCACCCTGTATGTATACAGGCACAGCACTCACCCTACCCTCATTCAAGCACACCACTCACCCTACAATCAAAGTATACCCACTCACCCTGCACCCATGCACCTTTCTCACTCACCCCGCACTCATGCACCTTTCTCACTCACCCCGCACTCATACAGTGTCCTCACTCCCTCTTCACTCATACAGACATAATGCTCACTCTGCACTCATACAGGCACAATGCTCAACCTGCACTCATACAGGCACGACATTCACTCTGCACTCATACAGCATCCCCTCTCACCCTACACTCAAAGGCACACCACTCACCCTGCACTCATTCAGGCACAGCACCCACCCTACACTCAGTGTACCCACTAACCCTGCACTCCTACACTGTCCTCACTCACCATACACTCATGCAGCATCCCAACTCACTCTGCACTCATACAGGTACAAAGCTCACCCTGCACTCATAAAGGCACAATGCTCATCCTGCACTCATACAGCATCCTCACTCACAATGCACTCTTACCAGCACACCACTTACCCTGCTCTCATACAGTATCCCCACTCACCCTGCATTCACAAAGGCACACCACTCACCCTGCACTAATATAGCCACACCACGCATCCTGTACTCGTACAGCATCCCCACTCACCATGTACTCATTCAGGCACACCGCCCACCCTGCAGTCAGAGTATACCCACTAACCCCGCTGATACACTTTTCTCACTCACCCTGCACTCATACTGCACACTCCTCACCCCCATTCATACAAGCACAATACTCACCCTGCACTCATATAGGCACACCACTCACCTTGCACTCAAAGCGTCCCCTTTCACCCAGCACTCCTACAGTGTCCCCACTCACCCTGCACTCATACAGGCTCACCGATCAGAAACACCACTTACTCTGAACTCATACAGGTGCACCACCCACCTTGCATTCAAACAGCGTCCCCAATCACTCTGCACTCATACAGTGTCCCCACTCACCCTGCACTCATACAGTATCCCCACTCACTGTGCACTTATACAGGTACAGCACCCACCCAGCACTCAGAGTGTTCCACTCACCCTGCATTTATACTCCTGCAATCTTCTCTTTCAATGTCTGCATAGGTGCAGGGAGACCAGAAGCATTGTTAGAGTCACTTCAGATGGCAGAGGATCAAGGTGTGGGTCTGTCCCGGCTCCAGCGCTCAGTCTTTCATTTGGTTTCGGTACAAGAGGTCAGTGTGTTACTGGGCTTCAGTGTGTTCCATTTACCTCTCAAATCAATCAATGTATATTACTTAGGTATAGATAAGGGAGCTGGCAAAGTGGAAATTAAATTAAGTCACATACTTTTTGACAAACACAATTACTCGGCATATATTCATGAAAATGGCACAGGATTGCATAATTGCTGCCTGCTTTTGACTTCTCTCTGAAAGTACACAACATTTTAACTGCTAGCCAATATTTTTCCCTACCTAATGCAGATGTCCAGCTCTCCCATGAGGCAGCCAGCATACCAATGGAGACGTGCAGGCTGGGGCGGCAGCCTGGCTCCAATCCACAAAGGCACTTGCAGCTCCAAAAGGGTGGGCATGGGGCAGCACTGACACCTGTGGAATCCTGCTGCTTGAGGCAAGGATCGTGGCAAGAGCAAAGCGCGCCATAGTAAGATATAGTTGCACTCTGCACACAACAATATGGGCTTCCCCCTTACTTCTTCCTCATGCGTGTCCACTTCCAAATACACTGTTGGCTTCTCCTCCAGCCCATACCCTCGAAACAAAAAAATACCGGCATGGTGTTGTGGAGGGTCTTACATGTTTTCTGACACCTAATCAACCCTACCTCTCTTGTCTCTGGCGCTATGTGCACCATGCCCAAGGTCAAAGGCCATAACGCCCAAAATGGAGCAAATACACAAACATTGAAAAATGCTGCATCCACCACCCTGACAACACAACACTTCCTTGTGCCTCAAGGACGAGTAACCTCTCGCCCCGCCCAGCACATGCGCAGCTGCGTCCACTTTTCCAGCTGTTAAAAAAACGAGTTTCAGATTACTTACTGCCCAAAACGAAGCACCAGGGAGCCTTTCATTAAAGCAACTCTTTCTTTTTTTTGTAAACTTTTTTTTTTTACTGTTAGTGGGGCACTTCACCCCTATTACCAACCATAACTGTTCCTAATGCCCATTCAGTATTTGCCTTCTTAGGAACAATAGGGAAGAGGTGTGGCGGCGCAGCCAGGGCAGCTGACTCCGGAACCCGGGGGCTCACTGTACGATCCCGGGTGCCTAGGGTGACCAACCGTCCGTAAATTTCACGGACAGTCCGTAATTTCGGCCGTCTGTCCGTTGTCCGTGAAGGATTCTTTAACGGACGCCATTTGTCCGTAATTTTAACCGGGCACCGGTCGCACCACCCTAAAGCCGGCACAGCTTCCACCCACCTCCCTTCTTGACTCTGATGCTGTTCCAAAGCTCAGATCCCCAGCAGCATTGGAGACGCACAGCGGGACGGCAACCCTCACACCTTTAGCCCTTGATGAGCTGTTAAGAGGTGTTTGAAGGTGACTGAGAAGGAGGGGCTGCAGCTTCAGGAGCAGGGGCATCTATTCAGATGCAAACAGCCCTGAATACGAAATGTATCTGCAATTTAGAGGGGGCCTCACACATTCCCTTTCTGCCCAGGGCCCCAAACATCCTAGAACCAGCCCTGATTACCCCGAGGCAGCACGTGGTTCTCTTTACAGAGCTTAATTACTGTCACTAAATTGTAAGCAAACCTTGGTTCTTCAAACATGCAGTCTATAATGTAATACAATAAAGAAATGGCACAATCGCACCCACACTGATTAACAAAGTATGGAGGACAATCAGTTAAATCAGTTCTCTTGGAGTATCTCCTTTAAGTACTGTACATCACAGTGGGGGGGTGGCAAAACTAACATTTTGGAAAGAGAGCCTGTCTTCTCGTTGTCTTGTCCAGGAGGGGGTGAGGAGCCCTACCCCACCCTGGCAGAGACCAAGATGATACTAGAATACTGCAAACCCACCCCTGTGCCCACCCTGGTGGATCCTGTTCCCCTCCTGTGATGGCTCCCCCTCCTCCCCCGATGGCTCCTCTCCCCCCTGTGGTGCATCCTGTCTCCGCCCTGGGTGGCTTCTGTCCCAGTCCTGGAATGGCTCCTGCAGCGAGGGTGAAGTTCTTGATGGGCCTCTTCTCGAAAAGGCTCAGCTCAAAATTAATATGAAAAGGTGGGCGAGTGAGTAAGTGAAGGGATGAGTGGATGACTGGATGAATTAGTGAAAGGGTGAATGGATGAATGAAATATTGAATAGATGGATAATGAGAGAGGATGAGTGGATTGATGAGTGAGTGGAAGGATGGATGAGAGAAAATATAAATAGCTGGGTGGAAGGGTAGCTGGATGGGTGAAAGGATGGATGAGTGAAAAGGTGGATGATGAGTGAGTGGATGGATGAGTGAAATGATGGCTGGATTGATGAATTGTTAAGTGCAAGGGTGAATGGATGGACGGATGAGTGAAAGGGTGGATGTGAGGATGGATGAGTGAGTGAAAGGGAGGGTATATGGACAAAAGGATGAATAGAGGAGTGAAAGGGTAGATGGATGAGAGAAAGGATGGATGAGTGATGGGGTCAATGGATGAATTCATGAGTAGATGGATGGGTGGATGGATGGAAGGAAGGATGGCTAAGTGAAAGGGTGGATGGAGAGAGAAAGGGAGGATGGATGGATGACTGAAAGGGTGGATGGGTGGAAGGATGAGTGACGGGGTGGATGGATGAGTAAGTTAAAGGATGGCTGGATGGGTGAAAGGGTAAATGGCTGGATGGATGAGTGAATGGCTGGATGGGTAGAATAGTGGATGGATAAGTGTACAGATGAATAGGGTGAAAGGGTGGATGGATGGATGAGTGAAAGGATGGATGAAGGGATGGATGAGTGAAATGATAGATGGAAGGATACATGATGGATAGGTTTACAAATGGTTGAATATGTTTGGATATGGCTGGGCTTACTTATATACTATTGCGCGACCTCCTCTGATGTGTCTGTAAAACTTACCTATTGTCCTGAAGTTTTGTCTTGAATTTTGACCTCCTGTCCCTGAATTTGTGTCCTGAATTTCGACTCTTTGTCCTGAATTTTTACACTCACCGTCCTGAATTTGCACCAATGCCAGTTGGTCACCCTAGCGCCAGCGGCAGATCAGCCCAGCACCATGCTCGCTTAATCTTCCCGACGGCCCCCAGCGCCTTGACGCCCTCGGGTACATGTTTGCGCTTTACAAATACTGGACATTTACGATCCCTTCCAGCAACAATATGGTGCTCTGCACTGCTTCTCTGCTAAGGCGGAGGAGCCAGGATTCCTTTTGTGAATTCGTAGTAGGTATAAATGGACGTGTTACAGCCATCAATGTATGCTGACAGACAAAAACACATTTGCAATTTGGGCCTTGTACTGTATTAAGCCAAGAATCTCCCTTCACAAATCGTTCCTATCATTTTCATTAGTTTATTGAATTAAATAAAATCTTCAACTCTCAGAAAGCATAAATGTGTTCAATGAAACACAGGACCAAAAACATGGAACCTACTGTACATGGAAAAAACAAGTCTAGTATTTTCCTAGTTTTATACCCTGCTTTCAAACACATTAAATTACTTTCATATTCCTGTTGTTGAATGAGTCTTGACATTTCACAAGATGAAGCAATGGTTTGAGGTATTTTACTGTACTAAACATATATTGGATATTTATGTTGCCTGACATCTGTTTTTTTGCTTTCATACTATGTTTGTTTTCTTTGCAGTGCAGGAAGTCATATAACACACTGGGCCCAGCAAGTAAAATAAAGTTATGTTATTCTCAGCCAAACAATGACACGAATCACGATGCAACTATCAGAGTAAATAACGGACTCGCAGTGCTTTCTGCGTAAAAAGCACTTTGTGGGACAACAATGAAGATTTCAAAGAGAATGAAAAACAATGTAGAAGCTTTTGTTTTAACTCCATTCCTTAGTAGTGATGCTGGAATAACTCTGTCGTTATCTCAAACAATGAAAAAGCTAATGTAGATACTAACCCACAGTTCCTTCTTTTACGTCATATGTAATAGTTTGTCATGAATGGCACAAGCACCATTCAGTTAAACCTAAAAATATAATTGGCACGACTAAGGGATTGCGTCATTTGACCATGAACACAATAATGGTAAGCAATGGGGTCTTTATGAATTTATTTGTTCATTTTCTAGAACATTAAATAACATATTTCAGTTAAGCATGTAAAGTTGTTTCAAAATTAAAAATGACGTACCTTTGCTTGAAGTCGTCCACCGATAGTTGATCTCATGTGGTAGATGGAAACAACAACATCCCCATGCACAGTGATGCCCAATGGAATAAGAACCTTGCCTTCTTGAGTTCGAAATTCCCTGAAGCCATGAAAAGAGGTGAAATAAATAGTACAATTGTAAACACGTTGAATTCTCAGTGTTTACCTGTCACAAATGTAGGTTTTAACAAATCAATATATGATACAAAAATTCAGTTTGAAATTTGGAAAATGCCAAAAATGCTGTAGACTTAACATAGCTGTAGGACTAATGAAGCGAAGATTATCTTAATGTTACAATTTAATCATAATTAGTTATGAAAGGGTAACTGGGAGATGCACATTTCAGCTACAATATAATAAGTGGGACTTTATTCAGAATGAGAAACAATTTTAGAGTGTTTGAATAAATATGAATTAGGCAAAGTGGAGTGCGATTGGAGTAGAATATGCTTAATTATAATTAGGTGATGTTAGAAATGGGATTCCTGGGGGGGCGTGGCTAGCAGCCAGTGAGAATGGTCGCTGCCTAAGCGAGCTCCGGATCCCCGCGTGCGATCCTGTCCTATCCTGTGCCATCCAAGTTCCCACATTAGTGGCGAGTGTGCGGAGCTGAGTTCCATACCTGACGTGCGGGCAATTTCCACAACTTTTGGGCCAGAAGTCGCGATCCTGCACCCTTCCCGGAGATGGAGCCGGAGACGTAATGGCGGAGACCCGAGGTCCAGAGGCGGGTAACGACGCTAAGAGGTGACGGCGGCAGCGTCGAGGTCCTGCGGTGACCGCGGGGCTTAATTGGTGCCCAGGACCGAGAGAAAGACTCGACAGCAGCGTGGGTGGCGGCTGCACGGGGGACGTTGGAAATTGGGAGGTGAGAGCCCAGCGGCCGGCGCTCCTCCTCGAGGTCCCGGCTACGGGGCCTGCGTGACATAGACTGCCCCTGGCCTGCGGTTGCTCGGCGCTGGAGAGAGAGACACTGCAACGACTGTGAGCCCCTATGGCCCGGATGATGCGGCGTGAGATGGGGCTGTGAGGCATTGTGCACCGACCTAGAGTGCCTCCGGAGGCGGAGTGTGTCCGCAGCTGTGGGCCGCAGGCCTACCGTGAGGAGGGCGGAGAGCTTACATACTGGGGACCCCAGCCTGAAGTACTGCAAGGACCCGAGCGGTCGGCCTCCAGCTGGGGGGTGCAGGCAGCACCTGAACTGAAAATGAAGGTCTGATTGCAACCGATGCTTGCACAGTCGATGTCACCAATGCCATATGTGTGACCTGCGCCTCATACATCACGCAGTGCCTGCTGAAGCGGGGATTCGAGTGGAGTAACCCAAGCACCCCGGGGCCCGTTACTAGCTGATCTGCCACTACCTGCCTGATTGCATTTATGGCGACGGGAGGCAGGGGGACTAAGGCTAACGCACAGAAACAACTGGCTAAATTTGCTTGGTCCAAAGCAGGCGACATGACTGAGCCACTGCCAATGGAGAAAGATTTGACACAAACAGGGGACAGAGCCGACACTACATGATGTTATGGCGGCGATAAATTGAGTGCGTGCTTCATTAGACTCTGCAACAGTGGAAGTATCCCTTATTAGGGAAGACCTTCAGAAGATGGATGAGAAGGTTCAAGAGCTTAAAATAGTGACTGGCGCTCTGCAAACAGACACATCGGAGCTACAGATGCAAATGGCCGAAATGCAAAAGAAACAGGAGCGGATGACGCAACAACTTGATGACTATGAAGGACGCGCACGTCGCAATAATGTATGCATTTTGGGAGTTCCAGAGCGAGAGGAGGGGCCAGCGGCGGACCTTTAAGTGGAGGAACTCATCACTAAGCACCTTAAACCTAAGGCCTTGTCCAGTTACTTCTCAATTGAGAAAGCTCACAGAGTACCTGGGGGCCGGCCTAAACCTGGGGCTCCTCCAAGGCCGCTTATCGCCCGGGTATTTAACTACCGCGATCGACACATTATCTTACAGGCGGCCAGATCTAGTCTTTCAATGAAAGTAGGCAACAGTGAAATGGCCTTTTTCCCGGACTTCACGGCTAAGGTGCAGGCCCAGCGCCGCAGCTTTCAGGCAGTGAAACAGGAACTTCGGGACCAGGAAATCAAATATGCTATGCTATTTCCAGCAAAACTGAGAGTGGAACCGGGCGGGAAGACATGGTTCTTTGAGTCTCCGGAGGAAGCCTGGGACTGGATGGAGGGATGGACCAGAGCTGGGAGCCAGAGACGAGATCGTAGTGGCAGATCGAGCCAACAGAATAAAGGCCGCCCAAAACCACTTGTGAACAACTCCACGGAGGTGGAAGGCCAGACGAAGGAACCGAAGTGACAAAACGTAGGCGGGATCTGAAGAGTAGAGAAACCCCGCCGGACACGCAAGTATGTTGGGGGGAAGTAAGCTACCGAGCATTACTCGCCACGAGACATTGAAGTTAGAAGCTGGTAATCTGGGTTACAAAGCTGGGCCCTGTAGATGAAGGTCCACACAAGACTTGATCATTACAAATAGTGGATGGCAGAACTCATACTAATGTTATATGAACATGCGGGGGACGGAACTGACTAACCCCGCGAATTTTCTGCAACTTAGGGGGGGAGAGAGGCACTCTGCCATGTTGGGGAGTGGGTAGTTCTAAATCCACGGGCAGGGGGGCAGGGAGGGGGAGGGCAGTGGGGGGAGGGAGGTGTTCACAGGTTCGTGGTTTTGTTGGTTTACATTGTGATATTTTATCATTAGGTAGCTTTGCACAGAGGAGATGGCCGTTATGTGTTGCCTATCCGTTTGACCTGCTCCGTGGGGTGGGTAACCTAGCTATGGATGGACAGCCACTATGTTTGGTGGGTTTTTTCTGTATTGACCAAGGATTGCCACATACTGAGGTCTTTCCTGCAGTGGGGTTCAAGGGAGACCGGAAAAGAGATGTAGTGCCAGCCCACTTAGTGCCAACCATATTACACATACCGCTGTTGATCTGTTGGACTCTGCCTTTCCACCTGTTCGATGATGGGGGGTGACAGGGATGTGTCGCTTTCTATCCTTACCTGGAATGTAAATGGGATGGGTGACAAAATCAAGCGGGGAGTAGTTCAGCAGTACTTGAAACGCCAGTCTCCGGACGTGGTGTTGCTACAAGAGACACATTTAGTGGGGAATAAATGTAAAGCCCTCACACGGTGGGGATATAAACTTTTAGTACACACAGACTACACCACAGGCTCATGAGGAACCGGTATCTTGGTTAAGAAAAACCTGGCCCTTATTGCACACCGGACATGGGCTGACCCCGAGGGTAGATTTGCTGTCTTGGAGGCTCAGTGGGAGGGAAGAGTGCTTAACATAATTTCACTATACTTGCCACCGGCACTGGGTAAAGAAGCCTTAGCGGACCTGGGCAAGATACTGACTGGCCTTCCCGCAGGCACGCTGATCCTGGGAGGGGACTATAACTTAACCATTGACAATACACTCGATAGACACCCACAACGACCGGGGGCTGAGCCGAACGGACTAAAGGCAGAATTTATAATGGCTATGGGCCTCATAGATATAGGACGTGGAGTACACCTAAACACGCCACAATTTACCTACTGTTCTAATCCACATAGGAGCTTATCCCGCATTGATTACTTCCTGACTCATGCGGCAACAATAGGCGGTTTCAAACACCCCCGGGTTCTGCCGAGAGGGATCTCGGATCACTCTCCGGTATGGATCGAATACACACACTGGGAGCAACTGCCTCGCACAACGATTGTGATAGACCCGTGGTTGCTGAAAATACCGGATATTAAAGAGGAATTGGCACACACACCAGGAACTACTTTGATGACAATTTAGGGTCGGTTGATTCGGCGCTTACTCTTTGGGAAGCGTTTAAGGTGGTATTGAAGGGGCGGGCCCTGTCACTAAAAACTGGCTTTATACGGAACAAACGTTGAGTACTGCTCCAGTTGGAGGATGAGCTTAAGAAATTGGAATTAGACAATGCCAGCAGACCTACAGACGACACACAACACCGTCTCATACTCAAACAAGACGAGTACAAACTAAAAGTGAGGGAGCATATGATGACCAAACATCTTAATATGCAACATAGGCTATACGAATTGGGGGATAGGGCTGGGAAGACACTAGCATGGTTAGAGAAAAGGGACCAAGGGGATAGATGGGTGCAACGGTTAGAACTGCCTGATGGCGCGACAGTCACGCATCCCAAAGATATAGCGGAGGCATTTGCAAATCACTTCGAGAAAATCTATTCCCCCTCTACCACCTTCACTGCAGAGGATTCCCGCCAACTCCTCTCTGATAGTGACCTACCCACACTCTCCGAATTGGAAAGAGATACCCTTGATAGTGACCTCTCTGATGAGGAAATTCAGAAAGACATTACTCAAATCCGATTGGGTAATGCGATGGGGCCCAACGGCACCCCTATTGAGTTCCTAAAGGTGACGGCCTCTCAAATAACCCCACATTTCCAGGCCATGTACAACGAGATCTATGAGACCGGACGACTCCCACCAGATCAATGTCTAGCTACCATAGTAGTTATGCGCAAACCTGGAAAACCTGAGGATGACTGCGGGTCATATAGACCAATCTCCTTGATTAGTGTAGAGGCTAAGGTATTGGCAAAAGTACTTGCTACTAGGTTGGTTGCAGTTATCTCCTCCTTGGTTCACCCGGACCAATCGGGCTTTATGCCAGGTAGGAACACGGCACTTAATATCGGTCGTCTCCATAACGTACTGGCACGCAGAGTCTATTTGGAGGAAGATGCAGTGGTCCTCTCACTGGATGCCTCTATGGCATTTGACTCTATAGAATGGCCATACTTATTTGAGGTCCTTGCGAGGTTCTGGTTTGGTCCAAGGTTTTTGAGGTGGATACAGCTGCTCTATAAGGATATACAGGGTCAAATACGAGTTAACAATTACACGTCCCGTGCTTTTACGCTGAGAAGGGGTACCCGACAGGGTTGCCCAATGTCACCACTGATATTTTCCCTCATGCTAGAGCCACTCGCGGCGTGGATACGGCGAGATGCAATGGTGCAGGGGTTGAAATGGACACTGGACCAGGAGGATAGAATATCATTATACGCAGACGATATATTGCTTTATCTTGCCTCCCCCTATAGGTCCATTCGTACTGTCCTAGACATCTTCACAAACTTTGGAAAGTATTCCGGCTATGCCATCAACTGGAACAAATCTATACTGTTTATGCTTCGTGGGCAGGTTCCTCCCCTCCCAGCGGATTGTAAGATAGAGGTGGCCTGGGATGGTTTTTGATATCTGGGGATATATGTCACTGAAAATCCGGCCCTGTTTCATAGCCACAATCTGGGCCCCCCACTGACCCGGTTGCAAACTGATGTGAGGCACTGGAGGTCTTTGCCGCTATCCCTGGTGGGACGTGCCGCCCTCTTGCACTCCCGCGTTTTTTATATATTCTCCAGAACTGTCCGAACCGTGTTCCGGATACATTTTTTGCGGGGGTGGAGAGTGAGATTCGTACCTTGCTGTGGGATGGCGGGGCCCCTCGTGTATCACTGAAAAAGCTAACCAAGGGATGGTACGATGGTGGCATAGCCCTGCCAGACCTAAAATTATACTACTGGGCCTCACAGCTGGTGGCGGTGAATCATTGGATGTACTGGCCCCAAATGATCCGGCATATGTGTTAGACAGTTACCAAACGGGACGAGCCGGGTACCTGGGCGCGCTTTATTCCAAAGTCAAAAAGTATAAGCTTATTGGACCCATGTCTCACACGATCGACATCTGGCGCCAGTCGAACTCCCAATTGGGTTGGGCAAACACCCTCACAAAGGCGACACCCTTGTGGCAGACCCAGAGACTAGGTACCCTATGTCACCAACCGGGGTTTGACAAGTGGGACTTGATTGGAATCTCAAAGGTTGGAGATTTGGTCAAAAAAGGTTCCATTCTTAGCTTTGGGGAACTGAAAGAAACCTACCACATGGCGCAAGGGGAATTGTTTCGCTACTTGCAAATTAGACACGCCCTTCTGACTGCTTTTACTGACTTTAAAGACATACCAGAGTCGTCGCCACTAGAGGACCGGCTATTAGATGGGCCGATACACTCGAAGGCCATTTCCCTAACCTATAAGAAGTTGTGTAACAACCTACCTGATACTTTCGAGCCACTCCAAGAGAAGTGGCAAAGCGACATGGGACCCATAGAGGAAGAAGACTGGAGGGAGGCCCTGATGTTTCCTAGGGAGCTATTACCCTCCGCTACCGGCTGATTCAACTCCGGATCCTGCACCGGTCCTACATGACTGGGGTCATCCTGGCCAAGATAGGTGCTAGAAAGGATGCGCTCTGTCTTAGGGGGTGCCAACAGGTGGCCACTTTTTACCACATGATATGGGACTGCCCTGCTGTGAAACCGATATGGGAGGGGGCCACGACTAGACTTCAAACCGCATTGGGGAAAGAGTTAGCTCTTACGCCTCAGATGGGCTTACTTAATATATGGGCAGCTACAGACCTCACGGAGATTGAGCAACAGACGGCAACACTAGGCTTTACCTTAGTTAAACGTGAAATAGCGCGTCACTGGGGGACTGCAGATGCACCATCTGTACGGGCACGGGTACAGGAGCTTGATAGATGTATGGTAGCAGAAAAGGAAGTGTTCAAAACTCGTGGTTGCCCCAAGAAGTGGGATAAGAAATGGAAGGCCTGGGATGTATATCGAGGAAATATATGTACATACCCGATGGTGGAATTAGCAATGAGGAAGAATGAACTCCGGGAAGTGTTGAAACAGTAACCGCAATTCATGACTCTTTGCCTATGTATAATGTGGTCGACGAAAATGCTAACAAAGATGATACTCTGTGTGTGATTATTGCAAAATTTCAATAAAATGTTATCACAAAAAAAAAATAGAAATTGCAATTAACAGAAAATAGAGAACTCCAAAGAAAAAAAAAAAGAAATGGGATTCCTGGTTGGTGGAGGTATGCCCCTAGGCCAGGCAGGAACCACCACTCTAGTCAGGGTAAGCTAGATACAAAATAAGATAACCTATGCTCACCCTCTGGTAGCTTGGCGCAAAGAAGAAGGGCTTCTGTACAAAGGTAATGTGTAAAGTATTTGTGCAACCCACACACATACACACACACACACACACACACACACACACACACACACACACACTAACACAATGAAAATACCACAAAAAGACTCCACTCAGGTTTAGAAAAACAGAATATTTATCTGAGCAAAATGAGACCAAAATGACAAAAATCTAATCAGTAGAAGTCGATAGATGAATTTAAACAAATGAAATACAAAATAGTGCTTCGAAGTCACTAGCGGTCAAAAGGTTATTTGAGGTCACAAGAGATAGGTGCAAATACAAATTTCAGGCCGACTGTGATGGAGGGCAGGACAGATACAGGACCCGCTCGGGGTCCACTGAAAAAGTACCATGGATAGAGCAAAGCATCAACGCTGAGCGCTCGTTGCATCAATTTTTTCAGACATAGCACCCTGCTCTTAGGGTTACTTAGGGCCTGCCTTAGGGGTGACTTATATGTAATAAAATGGGAGTTTAAGGCCTGGCAAGTAGTTTTAAATGCCAAGTCGAAGTGGGAATAAAATGCATGCACAGGTACTGCAGTGGCAGACCTGAGGATGGATTAAAAGGCTACTTCTGTGGGTTCAGTACACTAGTTGCATTTGAAGTACAGGCCCAGGATATATGGTATTCCACGTTACAAGTGACTAACCAGTACAACAAATATGCCAATAAGGTATACCTAAATGTCATCATGTACTTTAGCACCGGTTAGTTGTGGTTAAGTGCTCAGAGTCCCGGGCCGGACTGGGAACCAAAACCGGCATTGGCAAAGTGCTTGGCCACCCTTACCCCCCCCCCAACTCCCCCGCGGGGGGTTGGGGGTGCCGCCGAGCTCTTTGCCAGGGCTGGTTTTTGGCCGGTTTTGTTACAGGGCCGATTTTGCTGCAAAAACGGCCCTGTAACAAAAACGGCCCCCATCCGTGCAGCGCACTGGGGGATTGCCCGGTGCCCGCTACGGCCAGCCCGTCTGTGTCAGAGTCTATGGCCAACAAAAAGAATCAGCAAAAATGTGAGGCAAAAGGCAAAAGGTTCAGCAAAGTCCACCCTAAGGATGACAGGTCTAACAGGTGACATGCCATTCTTTTAAATTTTCTTAAAGATATATGTGAACACAGAAAAAGCGATCAAAATTGATAGAACTAGGCAAGATGATGGAAACACGCCAGTCCGTGACAAATACCCAATTATATTGAGAAAGGAAGCAGTGACCCAAATATAAATTGAGAAATTGAAACCCACATGACAAGACTGATATGAATTAGAAAGGAACAAATGTTGGCCAATAACTTTATGATTACATATAATCTAACTTGTGTTTCAGAATCAAATGGAAGCTGCTATGATCTTTGAGAACATCATATGCGATTGTGCATTTACAGAGAAAACAGAAAGGTTCACTACACTCCCATTCTGAAACAACTAACTCATCTCAAGCAGCAGGGAAACATGGTTGAACTTCACAAAATATGGATAGGAGAACACGAACCAAATCTACAAATATCAGTGATTAATTTGTGAAAGAAAGAGTGCCAGTGCCCGAAGCACTGCTCAGAAGCCAGCAGCCAGTGCAATTAAACATTGATGCGCCAAATACCAAGGCTGGTAGTCATTAATCCACTACCAGACACTCCCCACCCCTTTTTCTTGTTCCTGCAGGTTCCTGCTTTCTCCATTTGGGATGGTTTTGCCATCTTTCTCTCAGGGGCATAGCTACTATTGGTGCAGCAGGTGCAGTGCACCGGTATTCTGAGCCCTGAGGGGCCCATTGAACCATGATGATTGCTGCATTTTAGTATCGCAACAGCAGCCAAATGGGATATTTTCCTCTCTTGCACCAGGGCCCCTGGATCCCAAGCGACGCTACTGCTTTCTCTTCCTCCATCTTTCTTATTGGTTTGTTTTTCCCTCTCTTGTAATCAGCACATATTTGGTGCGAGAAAATAAGTGCCAGTCCCACAAAATAAGTGCCAGAGGCCCCCACTGGCAACCACTGGCTCAAATTAAGTACTGTATGTATATATTACCTAGTTGCAGTGGCCATTCCCTGGGGCAGGCTCAGTAGCTATGTCCCATGAAGCCCACCCATGGGACATAGTTGTTTTCCTGTCTGCACTGGCAGGAGAACCGGTGTTTGCTCTCTCATAGCCGGGACATTTTGAAAACTCCCGCCAGGCAGGGAGCAAACACCAAGTTGGAAATGCTCCCACGTGCTAGGAGCAGACTTTTGATCTGTTTCCCTTCCGACACTGAAGCAGGCAGGGAAACAAATAAAAAGATTGATCACACCTGAAGGGAACACCATTAGGAACTGCTCCCTCTTGGCGGGACAATGCCATCTCCTGCTGCATGCAGCCCCACTCCCCCTTAATAAAATTGTGTGTTTAATAAATGTGTTTTTTAGTTCAAATCATTAATGTTGTCACTGATAAATTCACCTAACTATAACGTTACTTTAACCTTTGGTTTTTTTCAGAGCGACAAAGAGGGAGAGAGACTGACCAAATGAGAATAAGAATTCACATAGACAATGAACATTATGAGAGAGTGAACCAGTGTACAAAATGTAATACAGACTCCTGACTGCCTACACCATGGATGTTGTTTTTTTTTTTTTTTTTGAGGGGCTGGTAAGGACAACGTACCGCATTAGTAACTTGAGAGAAATAAGCCTTTCCCAGTCTTTCCCAGAATATTGGGTAGGCAATATTTTTATTTTATTTTGAGACTTGAAAGCCATTTGCACAACTCACATTTTTAGCTGATGAGTGCTTTCATAAATGTTTTTACCACAATTTGCCCTCATAAAAAGTCTGTATCCAAAATTAACATTGTTTAGATGGGATAACCTAGTTTCACAGGTGCATGTCACACAATTAATTAAATGTTTTGGAGTACACACAACATATTCTACAGAAGGACATGCCCGATTCCCTTTTGCCATTTTCAGTATAGAATATTACATGGTCACAGAGAATCCGAGATAAGCCTCTTGGAGCAAATCCTCTACAATTACTAGGACTTCTTTACCATAAGTCAGTTCACTTTTGAATTTTTTCAGGAGCTCGTCAGACTCATAATACAGTACGTTTATCCCCTCATCTTGTTTGCACTGATTCTCTAACATACATCTTTACCAGGATTAAGCACCCTGGGAACTCTTTGTCCCATAGCATATGGGACTATCATCTCACAACAATCATTTATAATCACCTGTGTGGCAACAAGAGAAAACACGAAACAATTGCACAGAGGAAGTATTCAGAATGATTATAAGATCAAATAAAAAGACCTACAATGCCCCTTTTTTTTTTATAAGCATTTGATGAAGATCCGCAAGCCTGAAGTTCTTCAGATAAACTGTACAAAAGTAACTAGGTAGAAACTGACTATGTTAGCTCACTCATACTGACCATCAGTGATATTAGCTAACCCTTTGGGCTCAATCATTCACTGAGAATGTAGGCTTTGAAATAAAACCTACCATGTGATCTTTTAATGTCTCTACATCCTAAGAAACCCTGGCAGCGCTGAAAATCCTAGCATGTCCTGTTTATCTGAGTCTCCCTTAACAGCTGATCTCAGTCACAAATGGCCAGTCTCGCTCAACATTTCAAACTGACATCACAAGCATCTGCAAGACTGGGTGGTGCCACCTACTTTACCACTGTCCTCTACAATCAGATACACACAAACCCAAAACACTCCTAAAGAAAATGGATCCCCTCTAATAAGATGACAGGAAACTGCATTAAAAGTCAAACCAAGACAACTCAAAGTCAAAAATCTGGCCAAATTGTGTTGCACTAATGTTTTTGGAAAAGCTTTCAAGTAAGAAAATATACATGGAGCAAGAGTGACATTCATCTCTTATGTGATCCTTAAGCCAACTGAACAATTACTTTGGTACTCTGAGAGGCTGTTCCTCCAGAGAAGTCTATATACATTTTCAGGGTTACACCAAACATTGCGTTGTTGCTGCGCTGCTTAACCTATCCCGGAGCTCCATGGACAGCACCTATACGAGAACAGACTCGCCGTACCTTACAAGGAGACCATTTTATGTTGAGCAGGATTTACAATAACACGATGAACACACCCCTCCACTGTTGGCTATGCATTTGTAATATTTGTACTTCACATAATATATTGTGGTCTCGTGACTGATTTATAAAAATAAAGCATTTATTCAGGCCCAACAAAAAATGCAAACTTCGCAGTGAAAACTGACATTTACATTGTGATATCACGCAATTGTGATAGGTTTGAACGTGATATCAATATGAACCTAGTTTTGCTCCTAGGAACCAATGCTTGTTGGTTTAATGTATGTACTACTTTTTATACATTTAACATCAAAACATCTTTACACACAAAAAATAACTAACCTAAAAACAACATGAAACAGTGTGGCTCAGACTTGTAGCCGGGCATCAATTAATTCACTTGCCTCATTCTTTCATAGTCTTGTGCTGTTGAAAAGATTTTGGTTTCTCCAATAAGAATATCACAGAAGGGTCGACATCCATTTCTCTGCTTATTGAAAAAGGGTACAGGACTAATGGTGACTGATTTAATGTTAACAGGTTTACAGTGAGGATGGACGGGCTTGTCAGCAACGAGGTCACAAATATACCCAATGTATCTGCAATACAAAAAGTTCACTTTTAGCTTTCACATTATTATGTTAAAATATGATCTGCATTAAATTTCATAAACTTCAATCTTACAACAGAGTGCCCATGTCAACAAACTACCTTTGAGCATCAAGAGGTGAACGCTTTCTAAACATTCTACAATTAAATGTCCGATGGTATATATTCTGATAAAAAAATAAATATCCAAGATCACTTGCAATTCAGGAATTTTAGAAAGGAAGGGATATTTGTCTCTTCATAACAATTGATACATTATCACACCAACCAGTAAACAGATTCCATCACTCATAATAGCAACGTATGGATATTAAATAACTTAGGAACATAATGTGAGTAAAAACATTTTCCTCAATGGTGGATGGCATAATCACAAGTACAATTATCTGTCTCTCTATTTCATTCCAATTCAGGATTTAACAAAACCCCAGCAATGCCAGACATACTTTTCACTCCTCATCATTCACACTACCAAAACACTTGTCACAGAGGCCCCATTACTACACTATACAATTCAAAGTAGACACAAAAGTAAATTCATAAAAATCTCATGAGTTCTACCTCTCACTCTTCTTTGCTCTGCTACACGCTTAAGCGGAGCAATCAACGTCAGGAAAACAGCACCACTCTGGTCATCAGGCATTACACTAAAACACTTCCCACAAAGGCCTGTCAAGTACTGGATGCTGAAAAGGTCTGTTGAGTTTCCTATTTAATTCCATTAACAAAGGCTGGCTCTTCACAGTAAAAACGGTGCCAACCTGGTACTAATAGTATGAGAGAAACCCATCTAGTTTCTCATTAATAGGATCCCAGTTTAGAAAGAGCAATTTATCAGCTTTGTTCACGCCCATTTCCCGAAACTCATGACTTGAATTTGACACACAAAGAAGGCCAAGTTTGACACCATTTGCCCAGAGTGGAACTCGCCTACCCTACGTACTCAGTGCTCTACACTACTCATGAAACATCCTTCTGGGTTACCATGAGTGCGGAAATGTCTAGGCTTAAGGATTTTTAACCACTCTCTCAGTAGGGCATCCATCAACATGCTGCCAAAGTTCTTCAAAACTGAACCATCTTCTTCTGAGTGAATTAAGTCACTGGTAAGCTCTCAGCACAGATGTAACAAGGCACAAGTATTTCAACATTCTTTGAATCAAACACAACTTATAGTATAGATTATTACCGGTCTACTAATGTGTTTCTGACCCTTATCAGGTGTATGAAATGCTATATAAATGCAACTACAATACAATATATTAAAAGTGATGACAAATGGAAACACATCATTAACTTAGAATCACACCTTATGTATTACCAACTAATGGAACTGCATATAGCTAACTATACATTGAGCATGTGCCAGATAGTTTAAAAGCATATGCTGCCTTAGGGCTGTGATTGGAACCTGAAGCAAACACAATATTATACATAAGTACACAGATGAAAAATCATGTTCTTTAGGTGACATGTTTCCTAACAGAGCAATGAGATCAACTGAGTTCTGTTTAATAAAGACACTTCTTATCACATGGAAACAGGCAATTCACATTTTCCGAAATGCAACAGTATATAGATTTACACATACTTATAGGATGAATTAAATTGCTGATTCCACTCAAATACATGAATAGCTTAATATTAATTAAAAATATGTAATTATTACACTATAAGGATGTTGATTGCAACATTTGCAATTAAAACAGACATTCAAGCCACATTTAGTACCTTCTGTGGGATGGCCAAAGTCCGATTCCTGGTCGTTTTGAGTTGAGCAACTGAATAGCAGGAACTGGATTAGAGAAGAGATGACAGAAACAAAACATGGCGCTGACCAAAACTGCTGAGGCTGCACGCCCATCCTGTTAAGTAAAATTTGAATATACATACTCAGGCCAGTGATCATTTGTTAAGAAACTTTATACATTTTGGCAATATTCCTACCCTCACAAAGGTTAACAATGTTCTCAGGTTTTATAAACCTTTCTTTTCAACCAGAACTGGTGAACTCTAGCATATTACTTTTGTTATGTTAAAACTAGTTTGCAAATACTACACTTAATGAAGCAGCAAAGGCATTGCTACAGGGTCATGCAAATAAGGAAAGAACAAAGAAGAAACTCCATACCATGAGCATGCTGAAACTATAATAGAGAGTTAAATAGCTCTTTAAATCTATATGCAAACTCTACAGAATAAATACCTTCTACATCTTTTTAAATTGCGGGTCTAGAAAAGATAGATGAAAATGACCAGTTGCTTATTTGTACACTATGTTCGCTAATTAATTTTATATTAAGACACTCCTATTATGCTTCTATTATTATTGTTGGTTTGCCGGCAGACCATTTAAATACCAGACAGCTACCTTACAGAGAATTTGAAGGGAAAGAGAACAATCAATGCAATAATTGATTTAACCACCGATCATTTTACATGTTTTAGAGAAATCTAGCTTGAGTATTTTCTTCCTCTTTTCTTACTGCTGCTCACACTATTCTCACTCTTTCAAGTTTGTTTATTTTTATATTTTATAAATGCATTGTTATTAAAATAATGTAATTCACAAGATGTTGCTAGTACTGAGATGCTATGCTTTCCTGCTTTCAACTTCAACTTGAATCTCCCATCAAGTAAAAAAGGAATTTATTGAAAATATTTACCACATATCTGTGGGTCACAAGCCTACTCCCTTTTTTAATTGAATCTCAGTTAACAAAACTTTCTGTTATTTTATGAGACTTCTAGATAAGAAAACATAACATAAGTACGTAACATTAATTCATCTTTATCTAAAAAAACAGGAATTTCCTTTTTTAACTAGTCGAGAAATTTGCAGGACTTGAAAACACCAAGTAAACAGAGGGACACAATTATTCAGTTGCTTATTACTCCAGCAATTGAAGACCATGTAAATGTTGCCTATAATTGTCCTATATCAACTTAACATAAATGTCCAATAGGTTGTAGATGGTAGTGGTTGGTGGATTCGGAACTTTTATTGAATAATGTGTTCTACTGGATCACCATAAATCAGGTTTTCATTCTGTGCATCAATGTGGGTTCAAAGTTGTATTTTATGCAATTTGAGTGGGTTAATGAGGGAGCTATATAAATTCTTTACTTGCTTGATGTGTCTTGTATTCTTTAATGCCATGGACTTTTCACTACTAATATATGGTGTAGAGGCAGTTTCTCACTTGTCATATCAGATCCCTGCATTCACCGTTCATGTACATTTATAATGCTGCTCAGGTCATAAGGACTACAGAGCCAGTCTTACACTAATGGCAAACAAATGTATGTCAGAAGACCACAGTAGGGATTAACTGCAGTGTAGAGCCTAGAAGCATAGTCCCAATACATGAGTTACAACAGGTATATTGTCTCTGTCATGATTATAAACTATGCTGTCCTATGGGATGGAGAAATTATTATGAATGAACACACCTGAGCAGTCACACAGTCATCCTTTTTGACATAAGCTAAATGAGACAAATCATCCTATACATTGCTATCAAAGTGTACATGCCTCAATTATGAAAATACCTTTTATTAGGGACTCCTGAACTAGGGGGGCTTGGCTGGGCGCGCTTGCACGATGGTCGCAAGCGAGTGAAGCTCCCGCCGCCTGGTGCCGTTATCCTGCTGTTTTTCTCCTGGCTGGGCTTCTTTCTGGCTCTGGGCGCCGCCCGTGGTGGGGCCCGTGTTCCCTGATGCCATAAGGTGCGAGCTGGTTGGCGCGGCTGCTGGACACACCGGCTCTACCGTACAGAAGCTGAGGCCGACAGGCGCGGTGAAGTGGGCGGGAGCCGCAGCCGGCTGCATCCAATAATTTAACCTGCGGCTCGCCACGAGGAGCCCAGGCCGCGCTGGCTGGAGCGCCGGCGGTGGAGGAGGCGTAACGCTGCCGGATCCTCTTGATGTGATGCCCTGGGCCAGCGGTGACTGATGGAGGCGGACCGGTCATGCTGTGAACGGCGGGGGATGCCCTGACTTCGCGGTACGCCCTGGACATAGCATCGAGGGCGGCGGAGGCGGTCGCGGCCTGCTGGTGGCGCTGCGGGGCGTGCAGACTGACGGCGAAGTGGTGCGGCGGGCCCCCCTGCGGACTTCCTGGGGTCCTGCTGCAGCCTTGTCAAAACACCTGAGGTGACCCGGTGAGTGGACTGCCTGAGCGCTTGGTGGCGATCCTCCATAGGGATTCTGCAGGCCGGACAGACGCGGTGAGGTGGCCGGGAGGGTAAGGCGGACCTCCCTACATACCGCGGTGGAGTGGTGGGCCTGACGCCGGACACTGGGGTGGCCCTCACCGTAGCGGATTGCACCGAGAACTGCTGCGACGGCACGGGGACCTGGAGCCTTGGAGTTTAGTGGGCGATCAGTGGACGACCTGGTACCGGACTGCGAGGTGAGCGGAGGTGGCGGAGGGGGAGGCCGCCTGGCATTGGCGCGAGGGGAGCACCTGGACCCCTTACGTATACCGAAGGTGCTGACGGGTGGTGGTGGCGCCTGGAACCTTTACATGCAGTGCGGCACCGAGGGAACAGGAGGGGCACGGACTGACCTGTGGATACTGGGGTGCCGTTTGGGGTGTGTCGCCGCCAGTGCTGCGCCTGTAGTGCCGGGGTGGTGCCCAACAGTCAGTGATTGCACAGGAACAGCTGCCAAGGGGAGAGGCGGCGGATATCCACCAGCCCTACTTACCATGTTCAGATGGAGGAGGGGTGGTCATGGGCCGGCTACGAAACACGCCAAAGGAAGGCCGGACACTGGCGGCGGGCTCGGGCCCCATGCCGGAAAGCCGCGGTGAAAGCGTGGAGCCTCAGGCGGCGGCGCTTGCGGCGAGACTGGACACAGTGCTAGCTGCAGTCGAGCGAATCGGCTCTACGCTGGAGCAGACGAAGGCTTCCCTAGAGTCCCGGATCGATAAAAGTCACGGTGGACTTCACCCTCCTTCATGCGGACCACCGCAAGTTAGCGGACACAGTGGCCCAGCAACGCCAGGCGCTCCAGGATGTCCAACCAGTGGTGAACAAATCATACTGTAACCTTGCAGGACCTAATAGATCGCGTCCACACCCTGGAAGATCGGGTCGAGGATGCCGAAGGGCGCTCCCGGAGCAGTAATATCAGAGTGGTGGGATTGCCGGAGGGCGAGGAGGGACGACAGCCAGAGCAATACATTGAGAGATGGCTTTGAGATCTGCTCACTCCGGGGGTACTTTCTCCACAGTTTGTGGTGGAGCGGGCCCACAGGGTCCTGGCACAGCGGCCCAAGCCGGGGGCTCAGCCCCGTCCCTTTCTGTTCAAACTTCTCAATTACCGGGACAGAGATGTGGTGCTTCGCGAGACCAGGAAGTTGGGCGCAATCACAGTGGGAAGTGGGCAGGCGATGTTCTTCCCGGATTACACGGCGGTAGTGCAGAGGTGGAGGATCAGCTACCTGGCGGTGAAGCGCCGGCTGTGTGACCTGGAGATCCCATACTCTCTGCTATACCCGTCGCGCCTCAGAGTGGTCACAAAGGAGGGGACCCGCTTCTTTGATGCCCCGTCGGAGGTCTGGGACTGGCTGGAGGAGACGGGGCGGTGTAGTGGACAGAGACCTCCGGATCCGGAAATTGGCAATCAGCGGGGGAGGAGGCCCCGGCGGCGGAGGGGGTCCCGTAGAGATGCGGGGCTGGGCCCGGGAGTGGCGCCTAGCCCGGAGCGGATACGCCTAGAACGCCAAGGAGCGCTGGAAGCGGTGGCAACCCTTGGGTCTACAAGTAGTCAGGAAGATGCAGACACTCACAGACATAGCGAACCCGAGACCAGCAGATCATCCTCTCCATCCACCACACTCTCCGAGGACCAACTAATGCCACTGGTGACTCCCCAGACTTCTGATAGGATCATGTGAGCCGGGAGCGGCGTGATGACAGCGCCCACTGGCATGCACGTCAGCAAGAGATAGACAATGAGTCATGGTAGCTGACTGCTTAAAGATTCTGATGTATAGTGTGGTATAGTGCTGCGTGATGGCAGCACTGCGTCTATTTGGTCGCTGCATGTGTGGGGGGGGATGGGAGGCCCAGCTCAAGGGAGAGACGGTGCGCCAAGCGGAATTTGCGGCAGGAGGCGTAGATAGATGCAGTTAGGTCACCCGCCCATGCTTGACCAAGTCCATGCTACAGGAGGCACCCACAGCGCATGCAGGGGCACACTAAGCACCCGTTAGCCACTGCCTGGCTTAGTTTCACTCCATAAGCGTTTAGCTTACAGTTTGGACGAATGCCCGCACAGGGGTTTGCCCTGATAGTTATATTGTTTTTGATGTTCAGCTCGCGTGCTTGGCAACACGTATATGCTTCTTTGTTTTGTTTATCGATGCAGCGCACCGGCTTGACATATAGAGCCCATGTTCCTCCCATTGGTCGAGCGGACCCCGGCCCCGCCACCTATGCAGTCTTTAATTGCTTTAAATGGCCACTACCAACATAATCACATGGAATATTCGGGGCATGCATACGCCAGCGCGTAGATATTCCATTTACGCTTATCTGCAGAGACACAAGGTGGCCATAGCCCTCCTTCAGGAGACTCACATGACGCAGTCAGAAATAGCCCGGTTGTGTACCCGCTGGAGGGGTCAACTATTTGGAACTACATATTCTGCACACGCCAGGGGCACGTTAATCTGGGTGAGGGCGGGCACTCCGCTCACATGTACGGAGGTAGTAGTTGACCTGGCTGGGCGATACACATTAGTGCGCAGGCGACTTAATGGACAACACATATTGCTAGGCTCATTGTACGCCCCAAACGTTGAACAATCGTCATTTCTTGCCCATCTGTCCACGGTGTTAGCACCGTATGCGGGTCTCTCCTGGCTACTGGGCGGGGATTTTAACTCAGTCCTCGACTTACGTCTTGACCGGTCCTTTCCGCCCCTCCGTAATACACAAGTGGGTTTGAACGCACGGACTCTGAATGACTGGATATCACGCTAGGCATTGGTCGATGTGTGGTGCAATTTACACCCCGATGACCACGTCTACTCGTACTATTCGGCGGTACATGACCTCCATGTGCATCTTGACAGGGTGGTGGGCTCCTATTCTTTGCTTCCCCTGTTAGATTAGGCAGAATATCTAGGTCGGACACACTCCGATCATAACCCTCTTAGACTGTGCCTCCGATGGAACCCTGGCCGTCCCCCAATCCCCATGTGGCGCCTCCAATCGGCGGCTCTGGAAGATGCAGAATTCCGAGCATCCTTGGGCACCGCGATAGAACAGTTCTTTGATCTGAATGAGGGCACTACGAGCAGTGAACTGATAGAGTGGGATGCCCAGAAGTCCAGCATCAGGGGGCATTGTTTAGGCGCGACGTGGAATATTCGCAAGCAACTCACATTGTCACTTGCCGCCTTGGAATCTCGCCTACTCTCGTGCGAGCGGCACGGGGAGGGCAGCGGTCGTGACTCGGCCCGGCTGATGAGGCTTCGGGCGCGCCATGCCGAGCTGCTGGAGCGCCTGCGCTGCCACAACTATGCGGCTCACTCGGCTCGTGTTCATGCCACGTCGGATAGGGCGGGGAGGCTACTGGCCTGGCTGCTCAAGCAGGAGACTGTTCACGCTCCGATAGGCGCTATACGCGGGCCCGACGGGTCGCTTGTATACACACAGTGGGAGATTCATCAGGTAATGACGGCGCATTACGCGTCTCTGTACCGCTCGACGGGACGCAGGCAGGCGCATGACCTGGATCAGTTCTTGGAGGCTGCTTGTCTGCCCACGGTCCCAGATGAACACCAGGAGTCGCTCGAGAGCCCCCTCACTGCGGATGAGATCAGGGAAGCGGTCGCCTCTTTGGCCTCCGGAAAGGCGCCGGGTCCCGATGGGCTCCCGGCGGAATATTATAAGACCTATCGGGAATCACTGGTACCCAAATTGCACACTCTCTATCTGGCCGCCCTTTAGGAGCGTACCTTACCCGGCTCAATGCGAGAGGCCTATTTGGTATCTCTGCTCAAGCCTGGGTGGGATCCCACCCAACTGGGGTCTTACCGCCCCCTTGCTCTGCTTAATGCGGATTATAAAATTTTGGCTAAGGTGTTGGCGGAGCGCCTGGCGCCAGTGGTGCCGGCGCTGGTACATGTCGACCAAAATGGCTTCGTACCCACGCGCAGTTCCTCCCTTAACCTGCGGCGGTTCTTTTGAGTGGCATCAGATAGTGTCCAACAATGCCTAGGGCGGGCTGCCTGGTTCTAGACCTTGAAAAGGCCTTTGACTGCCTGGAATGGGGATATCTGGTGGCGGCATTGTCGCACTTCGGGCTGGGCCTTGGCTTCCTTCAACTGGCAGCCCTTCTGTACAAGGACCCCACGGTGAGAGTGAGAACCGGGCCGTACATATCTGATGCTATCCCTATTGGCCGCGGCACTAGGCAGGGGTGCCCGCTCTCACCCCTCCTGTTTGCGCTCACAATAGAGCCACTGGCGGCCACGCTCCGCAGGGAGCTGGCTGACGGCATTCTCCTGGGCGATGCGACACATCAAGTGTCGCTTTATGCGGACGACCTGCTGGTCTTTGTCAGGGATGTGTCTCACATTCCTATTGACCTGGAGCGTATTCTGCTTAAATTCGAGGCCCTCTCAGGTCTCCGGGTGAACGCTGCTAAGTCCTGCCTATATGCGTTCCGAGCCGACACTCAAGACCCGAGTTATCATCTTAGGGGAGTGCAGGTACAATGGCGACCGGATACCTTCCGTTATCTGGGTATCCAGATATATCGTCAGCCAGCGGATCTTGTGGAGGGCAATTTGGGCAGAGCCGTATCCGCAGTCAGGGCTCAGATGAGGTTCTGGGGTACGCTTCTCCTCTCGGTCACGGGGCGAATAGCCTTAGTTAAAATGGTGATTTTACCCCGTCTCCTGTACTATTTTGCCAATCTGCCCGTCTATGTTCCGGCGTCTTACTTTGCAGGTTTGGCGCGGTCCCTCCGGGACTTCCTATGGGGTGCTACGCGTCATAGAGTCGCGTTGCCCAAGCTGTACCTTCCCACTGACCAGGGAGGACTTGCAATGCCGTGTTTCGAACATTACTACCTGGCTGCGCAGCTACAGTGGATAGCCCCCTGGCTGGCAGATAGAGGCCGTGAGGATACCGCGGCACCCCCCCTTTCACTGGCTGACATCATTAAGATCTTCCACCCGACCGCGAAGGTATCGAGGCCTGTGCCTCTTCTATTAGTGGTAGCCTACAAATGCTACCGCCGGTGTCTCCATCTTACCCGGACTCGGACTCCCTATGCCCCGGCTATACCGCTTGAAGGCTCCCCTAGTGGGCAGGGGGTGCTCAGTGCTTCGGAACTAGAGGACTGGAGCGCGGCAGACATACACACCTTGGGGGACCTCTTTTGGGACGGGACCCTTCTTTCGTTTGCCGCCCCAGCGGAGGAGACTGGGTTAGCTCCCGGCCACTTTCTTCGTCATCGGTCTTTGGTGGCGACGCTCACGGGCTGTTGGGGAGACCTCAGGGAGGAGCCAGAGCAACATCTCACGGTACAATACCTCCATGTGATGGGGCGGGGGATACATCTGGTTAAATGGTTCGCGGCGTCCTTACGCACACATACAGCGCTTAGTTTGGCGCCGCTACGTGGTAAGTGGGAGGCGGACCTGGCTCGGACCGTGACTGACAAGGAGTGGGACAGGGTGCTGCAGGGCCCGACGAGAATCCCCAGGAACATGCGCTTCCGCCAAATACAATTCTTCATCTTACACAGAGCATATCTCACGCCCGCCTCTATTAATATATACTTTCACCGCACGGATGCATGCTGCCCCCGCTGTGCGGAGCTAGACGTTGGCCTAATCCATATGTTGTGGAGCTGTCCCGTACTGAGCACATACTGGCTGGCAGTGCAGGAAGCGCTCTGTGAGTGCACAGGTCGCGATATCCCATTTGAGTGGCCAGCCTACCTATTACACCTTTTCCGCAGAACTCTTTCCACAAAGGTTACCTCTAGGTTCATTGACTTGGGGTTTGTGGTGGCAAAACGGCTTCTTACCAAGCGTTGGAGGACGGCTGCTCCACCACATACGTGGGCATGGCGCGGTTCCTTTTTGGTATGGGCTAAGGTGGAGGGCATGGCCCTCTGGAGGGAGGAAACGCAAGACCTCAGGAGGACGCCCATTACAGCCCAGTGGGAGGCGCTTTTGCAGACCATGATACGCTCAGGGGGGGATGCCGCAGAGGCCTGTTAGGTGTGCGATGAGGGCGCCACCCCGGGGGGTATGGAGTTGGTTTGTCCAGCAGAGCGCCATGGCATACGATAGCGAGGCCATAGTCAGGTTGGCGGGGCATAAGAGCAAGCGCGACACAGTCTGTACAGTGACCCGTGTGGGAGGTACGGGGCTGGGGCGGATGACATACGGGACATTGGGTGAGCAATACTTGGACAATGGCCGGACTTTGCTGCTGTTACTGCTGTTGTTGTTCTGGTGGGGCGTTAGCTGTTTAGCTGTTTGGCCCCTGTTATTTTTAAGATTTGCTATCTGTTTATGGAGAAACCCTAGGAGAGAATGGGTGAAGTATTAAGACTCTCGCTTTGGGGTCGCCCCTCATGTGGTAGGATCTCAAAAAACAGCTCGATGGTTGGTGCCACTGTTGAGAGGGCTTTCATTGTGGCAGGAGACCAGGAGGTACACCCATTCCTCACAGTCCATTGTATGCCCGTCTGAGTACATAGCCATGATATAAATGTTGCTGTACATTATTCTGTTTCATAATGTGATGTACACCTTCTCCAAACCTCAATAAACAGATTTATAAATAAAATAAATTAGGGACTCCTGAACTATGAGGTGGTAAGATTACAGGCTGTTAACAATGACACTACACCTCTGGTACTTTTTGAACATGGCTAATTCTGTGTCACTATCCTTGTATGATATTCATTGTTTCACAAGCAAATGAAAACCGCTGTGTGACATTCAAGTGGCTAAATGCTTTTAAGAATGTAAGCAACAAAATCTGTCAATATTCTCTGAGTCATTCTCTATGTTCTACCAATCAAAGACTGCCAGCTATAACCAAATTTAAACACAAGTGGAGAGGTGACTATCATCTATCACCTTCCCTTCAGACTATCTTCAAACCCTGCTTATGCAAACATTAAATGAGATGCCAGTGTCCTTCTCATTAAATGTACCCAAAACCTATCAAACGTGCTTCCTGCACTACTCATTTCACTCTACAGGCCTCAATTGAAGTTTAGACAAAAATTTACTTTTACCTCAGGGACTTCAAAATGTACCTTAGATGTTTCTCAAAGACATGGAATTTAGAGGGTATAGAAGTAGGTACACGTGGAATGAGCAGAAGAATGCCACTGTGCCAGTACAGAAACAGTTCATTACTGAAATACAGATAAAACGTAATATTTGCAAGAAGACATGGAAAACTTAATCAGAGATTAAGAAATTCAAAGACTATTAAATAACTTGCATGTAGTCTAAAGTGATGGCTAATTTAGAACTGAGTGAATGTGCAGGAGTGTTTTATTTGTTGTTTTATTTTGTTTGTCATTGGGGGACTTTCCATATTTATGCTTAACAGCTAAGCATCTCTTACCTTATGTGTACCAACATACCATAGAATAAAATAACAACTAAACCTTGAGCTGCCAGATGTGCACATGTAAACCTAGATGGCCAAAACAACTTGTGAAAGGTCCAGAGTACTTCAGACTTCACTAATCTTCAGGAATAGGCCCATAAAATCTTACATCCCTATCACGGATTCATGGATTGTCCCATCTCAGAAGTCTGTATTCTTATTTTCACCACTTTTAAAGAACTAAAATTAGTGGCTGCCCTTTAAATGCATGGTAACAACCAATCACTGCAAAAGAACATCCCAAGCTGTTCACAGGCTCGGAGAAGATGTTGGGATTCAAAAGGTGCAGCTCCAGATCAATGAGGCTTTGACAATTGGTTAAATATCACAAGAAATCAGTATGTCACTCGCAAGGAGCTACATAAGAAGAATGGTAAGACCTCCCAACCATAGGTATCAGTGAAGAGGATAAACCTGTGCGTACCCCTGCTAGACATACTGTCAAAAAGAAATGAGGAAGGGAAGGTTCAACTGTAAAGGGACATGAGGTAGGAATACATGGCCATCGAATGGGAATAACACTGTCTGCCTCACATCAATAACATAATAACACATATGATTAGTCCAATAACGTTTTCAAAGTGGAATCTGAACATATGTTTTAATCTGTTTGAACTACGCAATTCCCATTATACGACCAGGTTAACAACTCATATGTGATGGTTCTGATATAAACGACTGAGCTTTGAAGTCTTATTAGGTAGTAAAATATTCCAGAAGGTCACTTAGAAGGTCACGAGTAACAACAATAATTGATCAATAATGCTTTCAAGTACAGCACTGGTATTGCATTTAGAATTAGAATTTAAATTAAATATGAAATGCTGCCTAATGCAAATCACTTCTTCCATCCAGAGAAGTTGGTTCTACAAGGCAAATATTACATTTTATAGGCACATTATTTCTGAAAAAGGTACATGTCCATCCGAGTCACGATGGTAGCACTGACCAATGCACCAATACTTAGCTTGGCCAACTGCAGTGCTTAATACATTAAAGTCTACGCCAAATCTATGAACATGGATTTCAAGCAACTGAGAGCAAAGCGGCTGATGCCAAGAGATGGTATACTTGCATGGATGGACAAACGAGCTGAATCTCATTTCTGAACCAATCTCTATGCGTATCTTGTCTATGTCTTTCATCAATATTTCTGTGCATCACCAACTTAACGGTGTTCTTTTTATCCAGAGCACTCTTTTAAATCAACACTTGAAATCTGTTGATTCTCACTGAAATCTGATAGTTTATTAATGGACACAAAAATGACTAGGTGATTGGGTATGGACATAATATACTCATTTTTACATGAACCCGAGTTAGGGAGACCTCTTCTTAAAATGTCTTCAAATTAGTAAGGATTCAGGTCAGGATTGAGTTGGGAAGGGGGTCACAGAGTTAGGTAACCAATATAAGGTTTTCTCTTACATGTGGTAAATAATTACAATAGTGCCAGATCACTGCTCACTTAGTTCACAGAATCACAAGATTCAGACAGAGAATAGACTTGAGACTGCAATAGCAAGTAAGGAGAAAAGAGAAATAGATCGCTAACAACCATTGGGTGGGGTCTTCAGAGGCAGAGGTTCACATCTGTCACTAGCAGTAAAATCATTATTTAACCACATTGCAGACATGGTCCCTTGCTTGCCAAGATTTCGTAGATTTATTGGCTTTCTGCTTTCATTCAGTTTATACACTCAGCCTTGCATTCAATCATTTTTGATGTTTTCCTCCTCTTTGCATCCCTTGGTTGTCCTCATCCATTACTTTCATAGTTGCTGTCTTGTGTTTTATACATTGCTCATCCTGCTGCTGTTCTGGAGTTGTCTGCTCCTTGGCGTCCAAAGGAAGAACGCCTGTATACTAATCAACATTTGGTCTCATTATTGCCTATTTGATCCTGGATCTGAGGTTGGTGCAAACTTGCAGGTCCGACCCTCACTCTCCTTATCCACAATGCTTAGGGGTTGAGCCAACTCCTACTCATAGGTAAATTGATATTATGTTGAGCATACTGTTTTCCTGTTGGTTGTATTTAGGTCTCAAAGTGATAGTTTCAAGAGTCCAAGTAGAAAGAAAAACACTTAAGCACAGTTCTTTGTGTTTTTGTTTATTTTGTACATAGTATTTGCAGACTATCCTGCCGGTTTTTATTTCATACTAAGTTTGTGGCATACAATCCTGTTTTGCAGCCAACATGTGTTTCACCCCTTACAGTGACTTTATGGTGGGGGCTTTCTCATGGCTTCTTAGATAGAATCCACAAATCGTAGTCCTGAATGTCTCCAGGTTTAGGTCAGGTCTATGTCCTGGGTAAGTCCTGGTTGGACCACGATGCCGGTGAAAAAAACACGTGTTTTTCTTGCGGGTCCACAGAGACTGTTACTTTGATTCATGACTAGGAAGAAAGATTGACTATTCCAGCCAGGACGTACCCAGGACATAGACCCAAGACTGTATGCAACACACTTAGTATGAAAAAAATTGTAAGACAGTCTGCAAATACTATGTACAAAATAACAAAAATGAAACACAAGCAACTGTGTGAAAGTGGTTTTCTTTCTACTTGAACACTTGAAACTATCACTTTGGGACCTATAATACAACCAACAGGAAAACCGCACACTCAACATAATATCATGATCCTGGCTCTGACTTGGACTGTGGGTCCCTTCTTTCTGCACCAACTCCTATTTGGTAATTCTTACTCACTGGCCTGTTGACTTATACCTTACGTATTCAAAACTCTTATTAGCTGCCACATGAGGTAGGTCAGACGGCAACAAGACACCTGTCCATCCTATGAAATCCTGACATCAGAGCATCCCAGCAAGCACCCCTGTGCTTTCTCTCACACCTCCCTGTTTCCCCCTTGTTTCTCTGATGAGGTATTCAAGCTCTTGATGTCTTTAGAGACACTTGAGGAAGGCTAGACTTCTCAGCAGATCTCTATTCTTAGCTCTGAGGAGGACAACATTCTGAACTTGTTTAAACAAGTGTGAAGACCAAAGCCATTATGTTTCCACCTTAAAAATTATACATAGGTGTAACACATTAGAAGATGGGATGTTTTGTGTTCAATGTAAGAGTTATGAAAAAGTGCACTGTGCAATTCCTACAATTCTTTGCTTTGTACTTACCATGCAGTGGATGACACAGACATTTTTGGGGTTCTGTTGTAACCAATTATGCATGTTCTTACAAACAGCGTAGAGGTTGTGCAAACTAGGGGCTTGTCTCACTGGCCAACTGCATTCCGAGACCTTAGAAAGTGAAAATTAAAACACATAAATGATCATATTAAGTCAAAACATGAATCTCGAAAAAAGATATGAAAGATATACAGGGCTCTATTCACAAACCTTTATTGCCAGAGAAGATCCAGCCATAATCCAACCAGGCTAAAAACAGTCAAAGCCACCTGTCGAACTTTCAATGCATTTATAGGAACCACTGTGACACAGTTCCTGGACATGCAAAAGATGTCCACTGGTAGGGGGGACATCTCTACATTAGACAGGCGGAGTACCCTCACCTTGGCGGGAGTCAACTACTCCACCATGGCAAGGATACATAATCTGTCCATCATATTCTAATTCAGGCTCTATATCTCCACGACCCCAGAGCTAGCATTGTATGCTCACAGATTTGTGTTTATAAAAACTGTATAAGAACTTCCTTATGGTGTGCAATGAATGATGTAGTGGGAATATTGATCACGTCCGATTTTACACAATATATCTGAAAAATAACAACCCGTTAACTATCACAGAGTCATCACACCATTTTAAGAAGGCTAAATTCTTTTTTTATTCAGAATGGCGTGAATAATCGTCAGTTTTAATATTTTTGACGGCTCTTGCGAATAACAAGAAAACGAACATAACTTTTAAATTATTGTTAAGGTGCAGAGGCCTATATTAGCAATTTATTATTTGTGTAAAAGATTTAGTTCAGCATACCTTGGTCAGGGTGGTAGCGGTGATCTGTGCAATACAGGGAAGAGCGCTGTTGCATTGAAAATACAATGAAGTACAAAATATGCACCACAAATAACATGAAGATATCTTAACAATGAGTTAAACAGCATTACCATAAGGCATTTAACACAAACAGAACCATAACAATCTGTTTTAACATTTCTGAAATATTTGCAAAAGAACTCTAAAGTGAAAGAACAACCCAAGCTTTCAGAGTGGGTTCAGGACAGTCTTTAAAAGAGAATTTGGTGCAACAAGATCCGAGTCTAGAGACTGAGATTAATCTCATGGTCTGGGGCTTTGTACAGGAAGAACCTATCTAAATAAGCTGCCATCAACCCTCCAAAATGAAGAAAAAGCACTCCATTACTAAGCCATCCATACCCAGGTGAGTGGAAAGAATGTTAACAAGTGGCTCATGTTAAAGTGTATCAAATGCCACTAAGATCTAGTAAGGCAAAGAAACAAGCATTTGCAATGCAATAGGTCTCGCATTTACAAGTGTTTGAGCTATTGCCATTGTAAATGACAATGCCTTTTATTTATGTGTTGTTTTTAAAACGGATAAATAAAAGGCATTGTCATTTACAATGCCAATAGCTTAAACTCCCACAAATGCTAGACCTATTACATTGGAAACGCGTTCGGCACCCATGCAATTAAAAAATAAAAACAAAGCATTAGGAGAGAGCGTGTTCTGCCTGCAACAGCAGGCAGGACAAAGCTATTTGAGAAAATAGTGCTCGGAAGGCTGTAATTAAAGCATACTCAGTATCAACACATGTAACAGGGTGTGTTGTCGTGGCAGGTTACAAAATGAGACATGGCGGTACTAAGGAGGAACTACTAAGCCAATTGACCAATGAACAGGCACAGTCTACAGTGGACAATGACACAGGCAATTGAAAAATATGGGCTGAGAGTGGGCAGAGCTTCAAGTTCCTACTGAATATAGCATGCCTTGCAGAGCGGCGCATGCGCTGCACCCCATCCAGCATGCACATGCCATCATCAACCACCTAAAAGGATGGAGAATTCATGCTACAACAATGAGAAACAGACTGATAAGAATGGAGAGGTTTCTTTGCTTTGTATATTTTTGAAGGGCATGCCCATCCAGCCGGATCCATAACCCGGCAGAATCTTCTTTACTAAAGATACGCATCTGACCACTCTTTAAAGGGACTATGTAGCTCCAATGGATGGGTGGCCTCTGAAATATATCTGATTATAGCACCAGGAAGCAAAGCATCAGTTTAAGATCTTGTGTTCAACAATATGTCAAAAGTGATTTTTGGACACAGAGAAAGTTGTTCCATGCAGAAGCAATTCTGCGCATGCAGAATAGAATAGAAATAGGGAACTTTGAATGGCTTCCATGCAGAGGAACTTAAGATTTACATTGACAGTATAGGTCACCCCAGGTTTTAGTAAAGGATTCAAACAAAACAAAACAGCATGAAAAGGGTACCAACACTTGTTTTAAGCACCTGAAATGTGACTTCACAAAAGCTTTGAATGCCACAATGGTACGTATTTGCAGCTTTGGCAGGGTCACCACTCTGGAAGCTCCACTGAAGCCACTGACATTTTGCAGAGTGGGTGCCATGTTTAATGGACACACTCAGCAAAGTTTTTTGTTTTCTGAAAATAAGCGTAGGCGTTTCCTTTCAGAAAACATACAAATGGAATGCATGGAATTTTCTCCATTGCACATGAGGTCCTTTGTTCAATTCCTCCACCCAGGGTCATAATGCTTCACATGGAGGTGTTGGGTCCGGAGAACGAGAGACCGTCACCGCACATGCACCATGCCCCCATGGACTTTTGTTGAAATGAGCTGCCAGGTTAAATTTTTCTGTCAATAAAGCCAGCAGGGGCTCTACCATTGAAAACTCAGTGCTTCCCCCAACTTAATACACAAGTTCAGCTGAGTGTGAGTAAAGCCGATTTGCAGTGGTGCTCCTGCTCAGCCAAACTCTAAATGAGGACCTTACTCGGTGAAACATATTGCCCATGAAGCTTATGCCTACTACTTTAAAAACACACACAAAATGCCTCTCAACAGAATCAAACTATTTTTTCTCAAATGCATGAATAGGAGTTAATTATGCTTTTTTCTGCCAGTTAAAGTAACAGAAACAAATAAGAGTTGTAATCGTCAACTAAATATAGGTTAATGATGACAATTTTTAACCATGCCAAAGTCAAACCAACATTTTAATATTCTCGGAAGAAGACACACTTAGACCAAGACCAATTATAAATAAAATGCATACACCTCCCTGCTTCTGGCTTCTTATAGAGAAGCAACTTGACAGTCATGCCACATCTAATTATTTAAATATGGATTTATGTGTGTCCTACTTTTAGAATTGATTCTATTAGAAGATCATGTTATGTGGAATTTAGCAATTGAATTAGGTTACTAGTCAGCACAATGAGGTTAGAAACCTAATTAGCTAATCATGTATGTATAAGAGATGGAATATGAAACACACAAAAGGTGATGGGAGGCTGCTTGCAAGACGTCTAACCACTGGCAATAGCTCAGGATAGCACTCCAATCCATCATTCTTTTGCTCACCACTCCACCTCAGTTTGGACCCAGCCATATGAAAATCAGTCTTGACCCGGGTTCTCTTTGGAACAGTCCAGCCTGAACTGCCAAGCCAGGTCCTCCCTGAACTGGAACACAAGCGACCCAGGACCGGTTTCTCCCTAGTTATGTACTCATCAGCCGGGTAAAGCTTGGTCCCAGTGCCACAGTGAGCATGGGACTGACGTCTGGCAATAGCCATGCCACTTAAGGCGGTATATGAAACACACAAAAGGTGATGGGAGGCTGCTTGCAATTCATCTAACTACTGGCCGTAGCTTTGGGTACCACTCCAACCGATCGTTTTTTCCTCTTAAAGCCACCTCAGTGTGGACCTAGTCATATGCAAATCAGTCTTACCCTGTTTTTCATATTGTGGTAAATAAAATCTTCTTTACCGGACTGAATTTCATACGGAATCTTAAGATAAAGTAAAATAGCTCAAAATAACAAGAGGCAGAATCCGTGGTATAAGAGGTTTTCTAAATGGGCTTTATTCCATTCAAAATGGCCGACTCGAGTCGCGGCCTTCAGGTTCCGTCACCACGAGGGTTCAGGAAGTGAAGTACAATACTTTATTGACAGACATGCATTTTTATAATAAGTACATTACAATGAAACGAATGTAGAAGGCGTAACATTTGATAAGAAAAGTGACAAAACAGGTACGTAATCGAAACTAGGCGTAATAAGGAATAAAAGAAACATGATTGGTTAGGATTATCAGACATAGGTGGATCTATAAGATAATACTTGGCATAGATGCGCGCGCAGCAGCATGACGTGTGAGTGACGTGCAACTAGGGGGTGAAGGGACTTGACATTTAGCTCTACATGTGGAGACGAGAAGTCTGGGGGGTCAAGTCAACCTAATCCCAAATCATATCTAACATCCTATGTTTAAAGAACTATGTTATCCACAAGGAAGGACTCTCGGACAGAATCTAGTCTATACTGACTGTGTGCGTGCACAAACGTCTAAGTGTCTATATGAGATGCGAGAGGCAGAAAACTTTCCATGGCAGCAGGGCTATGAATCACTTGCAGGAGGACGGAAAGGCTGAGTCCTTTGCTTGTGAGCTAAAGGAAATGTTTACCTAAATCACTAGACAGGAATGCATCGGCTGAAGAGCAAGATAGATAATTCGAAGGTGAAATACAGCTTCTTGGCAGGCAGGCGAAAACTGGCCGAGGCAGGCACCGTTAGCTGCACAGGGAGTAGGACAAAGTTCATGGATACAGATGCGAGCTCAAGCTGAAGCTGTCAGAGACAGAGAGCAGGGAAAGGCTTTGAGGACAGAATCGGGCCTACTTGCCTGAACTGTAAAAATGGAGTAACTTAGCCATATAAAGTCGGTGGCCTTTCATACTTAGGAATCGAATATCCAGCCCATCGATGGCGGATCTGACAGAGAACATGTCGACGGTAGACACACATATGTTTGCGTTCTTAGAAACTGGAACTGGAGGGAACATACATGTATTTGTAACATGCATATAGAACCGTTGGGGTCCAAGATAGGGGACATAACTGATCAGGAAAATCCACATTTCCACATTCCCTCCTTGTCCCCTACTTGCCCTTCAAGAGATATCAATCTTCATCATTCCATCGATTTGCTCATGGAGCATCATTTCTTCTTCCTTCTTCTTCCGGTATTTTGAACGAGAACTGTGATATGGAATGCATGATGTGGCACACAGACCACAAATCGCTGGTCCACATTGCAGGCATAAACAACAACTGAAGAGCATAAGAAGGCCAATACCTAGGAAGGATAGAACTCTCCATCCCCAGGCTGATATCACACTCCAAAACCACCCGGACCACGTCCAAGTGCCTGGATTTTCGTGTATCTGGCTCACAATCTTATGAAGGCGTGTTATAGCTTTATATACAGATGGCGAATTTTCTGGTATGAATATGCAGCAGCTGGATCCGATGACCCTGCAAGCTCCGCCCCTATCGGCCAGGATGACGTCAAGGACAAGACGATTCTGGAGAACAACAATTCTCATCACTGATTGTTCCTCTGTCAGATTGCCTAGGGCGGCTATAGTCTCGTTTACTACAGCTTCAAGAGTCTTGGTGAGTCTGCGTATCAGCTTACTATTTGATATTGTACCTATATAGGGAAAGATACCTTTATTGAAATCTACATACTTGTCCCATGCCGTCTCAGTATAATCGACAACTGGGAGATCTCTTCGCTCTCTATTGTGTACTAAATGAACATTTCGATAATAATCAGGGGGAGCTAGGAAAACAGGTGGCAGAAGGAATGCTATGTAACAGGTACCATCCCAATCTAGAGGCAGACGCATATATGCAGTCTGACCACATATAAAGTAAGAATGGCGAGAAGCTCTAAATGAAGATTTACCTTGATCACTATATTCTACTGTAGTAACGCATTGGCTATGGCCCATATGTATGGAACCAACTTTTCTCACACATAATTCACCCTTAACTGGAAATACAGACATAGTGGGCAGAATTAATTCAACTTCGGATTTGACATTCAAAATCATAAGATTAGGCGTAAAATTACCTAATTTATACACTTCATTTTCTAAATCAGTTCCTGTTCTACTGGGGTGACCCTCCTTATTGGGGTGACAGACTTTGAATAAAACTAGATTCAGATTTCCCCATATCCAATGTTGTTGATAAACTGCTGTGTCTGGGTCTATGGAATTTAATAAACTAAACCATGCTCCACAGGAGCCATTGTGTGTGAACGGATGTGGAAAGAAAGGCAGAACTCCTTTGTTATTCTGATAGGGAGGGAGTCGGCCACACACCCAACAATTGGTGGCATTACTAGTCTGATGGGAATGATGTAACATACTAATGAATGTGTTATTGCGCAGCGCAAGTCTATAGGACAACTCATGTGGGGGTAATTCACTAAAAGAATGTTCATCAGTTATATTGAAAGCACGTTTAGAAACAGGATAATACATATGCAACAATATACTTGCAGTAACTATTAAAAAACTCAAGGAAAACAAAATTAATAAAGTCACAATACAGTGGCTACACAGTAATTTACAATAAGCATGTCGTTTCATTATGATTCTGGACTCTACATCATTCAGACCTAAGGGATACATGTCGGGACAGATTCAACCGCTTCACCTTGGAGAGGACTTAAACAATCAAATCGTCCGACAGTTTGGATCTGGACCTGAGGTTCTGCTTATAGAGTTCGGTGCTACTGGCCTCAGCCAAAGGTAGCTTTGAGTCAATGGGGGAAGACACACGGGGAGTACTGTTTGTGTCAGGAGGAAGTCCATGAAATTTCTTGATATGGCTGGAATGCACCCAGCCTTTTCTCCCTTCGATCTTCACAGCTGTTCTGGTCGTCAGCAGGACCAACTTAGGAAGCCTCCACCTTGGCTTCCAGTTGGGTTTTCCGATCGAAATTCCTGACGAGAACATAATCGCCGGGAATTACATCATGAGGTTTCACCTCGGTGTTGTCGGGAAAAGCTGCGACTACCTGTGAACGACAAGATTGTAGTGCAGACATCAAGGAAGCCAGGTAATCTGTCAGCATATTACAGTCAACATCAGTTATTTTACGGGGTATAGGCGTCCCCCACATATTCGGTGGTCTACCAAAGATCACCTCATAAGGTGATAGCCCTGTTCGAGAGTGTGCTACCATCCTCATGTAAAATAGCGCAACTGGTAAAGCTACTATCCAGTCCACACCTTTTTCCTGACATATTTTAGACAATCTGATTTTTAAAAGTTGATTATGTCGTTCCACGAGACCTGCTGCCTCGGGGTGTCGGACACAGTGGAATTTCCACTGATATCCCAACAAAAGTGAGACATGTTTCATTAATTCGGATGAGAAAGGCTGGCCGTTATCTGAATATACAACACGTGGTAAACCGTACCGTGGGAAGAATTCTCGAACTAGCTGCTTGGCAGTAGTCGGGGCAGTGTAATCTGATACGGGATACGCCTCTGTCCAACGGGAGAGAGCGCAGACAACTACGAGAACATATTTGAATCCTCGACAACGTTCCATCTGAATATAATCCATCTGGAGGACTTCAAAAGGATGGTCAGGAGGCTGAAATCCACCCTGCTCTACGGGAACACTCTTTCCTGGATTAAACTGACAACATATCATACAGGTACGAACTTTTTGTTTAGCTGCTGCTCGTAAATGTTTGTTGAACCAAATGTGCTGAATGCTGTCTAGCATAGCCTTCTCTCCTAAATGTGCTGGACTGTGAACTGTAGCTATAATGGCTTGAACCATGGAATCGGGGAGAAACCATACAGATTTCTCCTTCGTCATCCATCCTTGATCTGTCTGGATCCCTCCTAGTTCAGTCCACTTCTTTATTTCTTCTGCTGTGGCATGTGTCTGTATGTCAATTACGTCAAGTGCGGGATCCTTAATTGTCATACACTGTGTTGGTGTCTGAACTATTGGCTTTGTCATGTCTAATGTGCGATTCTGAGCAGTCTGTTTAGCTGTTCTGTCAGCTAAATCATTGCCTTGAGAAATGGTATCAGTAACCTTCGTGTGTGCTTTACATTTCATAATCGATATAGCAGTGGGTAGATGTATTGCGTCTAACAAAGCATGAATGAGGGGTCCGTGCTGAATGTGGGCACCATGGGAGGTTAAATAACCTCTCTCTCGCCACAGCACGCCGAAGTCGTGTACAACTCCGAATGCATAACGTGAGTCAGTGTATACATTAACTTTCTTATTTGTGGCTTGAATACAGGCTTGCGTTAGAGCAATAAGTTCTGCTGCTTGGGCTGACAAAGTATCTATACAATTTGTCTCAATAACTTTAGTGTCTGTTGTGACTGCATACGCGGCCACTAAATCTCCTGTACTTGTTCTCATGCACGATCCGTCTACATACAACGTCAGGTCTGGATCTAACAATGGAACGTCTGTCAAGTCTTGTCTAGGTTTCGTCTTTATTTCAATGATTTCAACACAATCATGAGCTAGTGGGTCTGTTCCAATTACAGGTAATAGTGTAGCAGGATTCAATGTATTACACCGTCGGATCTCTATGTGTGGTTGAAACAATGTCAGTTCATAACCGGTAAGTCTTGCTATGGTCAAGTGTTGTGTTTGTGTTCGGTTCACAAGAACCTCTACTGCATGTGGTACTTGTACTGTCAATGGGTGTCCTAATACTATGGCATCGCTTTGTCTGATTGCTAAAGCTGTCGCTGCCACTGATTTCAGGCATGCAGGCAAAGCCTGAGCTACGGGATCTAATGTACTGGAAAAATAAGCACATGGCTTGCGTGATCCTGCTTGATCCTGAGTGAGTACTGACAAGGCAGTACCTTCGCGTTCTGTAACAAAGAGTGTAAAATGTTTGCTATAACATGGTGTTGCTAAAACAGGTGCTTGACATAAAGCTTCTTTTAGGCTTTCAAAAGCTTGTGTATGTTCCTGAGTCCAAGGGAGAACAGTCGATGTGGCTGCCTCCTGTGTGGTTAACTGAATGAGTGGTTTTGCTAGAAATGCGTACTGAGGGATCCACTGCCTACAATATGAAGTGAGGCCTATGAAAGCTCGCACCTCCTTTTGTGTCTGGGGTATTGACATGTTAGCAATTAACTGGATGCGATCTGGTGTAAGCTGCCTTCCCTCCTTGGACAGCGAGTGACCAAGATAAATAACTCGCTGGACACAGAATTGCAGCTTAGAAGGAGACACCTTGTGCCCCTTGTCGGCTAGGAAATGTAAAACTGTCAGAGAAGCTTTTTCACATTCTGGCTCGCTTCTCGCTGTGATCAGCAGATCATCGACATATTGAAGCAGTGCAGTATTGACTGGCATGTGAATACTGTCAAGTTCTCGTTTCAGTGCTTGGCTGTAGATGCTGGGGCTTTCTGTGAATCCTTGGGGAGCGCGTGAGAATTTAAAGCTGCGTCCATTTAAACTGAATCCGAACAAGTATTGGCTTTCCGGATCTATTGGGACGCTGAAAAAGGCATTCTTGAGATCGATTACAGTAAAGAATGTTGCTTCGGAATCAATTGCTGTCAACAATGATGATATATCAGGGACCACAGGGAATTGTGGTACAATGCACTTGTTTAGTTCACACAAATCAATAACCAATCGGTACACTGGTGGGGCAGTAGGATCAGTTCGTTTAAGAATCGGAATTATCGGTGAATTACATACATTGGAGTCTGTTTCTACAACTACTCCCTGGGCAATCAGCTCATCAATGATTTTCAGCAAAGCCACTACAGCATCATGCGGTAACTTGTATTGTCGCATTCGTGGTAGTACCACTCCTGCTTTCAGTGTGACTCGATAGGGTGTAATGTTCATGCAGCCAACATCCGTAGGGCCTTGTGCCCATAGATGTACTGGTAAAGTCTGTAGTCGGGGATCCATGTCTCTAGACACATAGTGACCTTTAAAATCACGCAAAAACAACCTTACTCCTTCCGGAGAACAACATATTATGGCTCCTAGTGCTTTCAGAGTTTTAATTCCTAACAGATTTTCTGGGCATGATTTAGTAAGTAATAAATCTGTAGTTCGTGTCAAAGGTCCTATCGTAAGTGGTAGAGGCTGTGATACTTCATTAACAATAGGTTTTCCTGAAAAACCAAGGGAAACATTTTGAGAGCCTGAGAGGGGTGCCCCTGGAACTTCACTACGTTTTATGGTTGTTCGACTTGCCCCTGTATCGAGTAAGAATTTTCTATCTTGACCTAATAATTCACTATGTACATAAGGTCCTTCTTGATCTACAGGAATCTCGATAAGCGGTAAGTCAACTTCCCTCTCTAGGCTGGTTCATGCGTAACGCTGATACTCAGGGTATTCATACTGTGCAGTCTGATACATTTGTCGTGTTGTGGTTTGTGTGGCAGTAGCAGGCAACGGTGGTGCAGCTGGCACAAACTGTATGGGTTGCTGTGAGGCTGGCATGGACTGTTGTTGAACTGGCATGGACTGTCCATGCTGCATAGCTCCTTGTTCATTCTGATCTTGTCTAACTAATCGTGGTCTCTCCTTTGCAATACCTGTAGCTATATTACGTTTCAGGACTGGACAATCGTGTACATAATGGCCTAGTTGTTTACAGTAATTGCAGGTTCCCTTTACAGGAACTGCAGAATCACCAGAATGTGTCACACCCTTTTTGTGACCATCTGCTGGTACTGTCTGAGAAACTAGCATTTTCATTTTTGTATCCTTCATGCGTCTATGCTCGTGTTCTTGTTCATCCCTAATTCTATTGTGATGATACTGTAACATTTGTAGCATTTGCGACGGAGTGTTACTTTGCCAGGTACTCTCGAATTTCAATATTCTATTCTTCACTGGAGGCAATGCATTTTCCACTAATTTTGTCACAAATAAATGTGGATATGAGTCACTACTTGCTTTTATACCACTATTTATACCAAAACATTTTTCAAATCGAGCATAATAATCGCTTGTGTCTTCATCTTGCTTTTGTTTGCAGGCTGTGATTGCACCCCAATCTTCCTTTTTTGTAGTTAATAAACGTGGCAGTACCTGTACTAGTAAACCTGGTAACAGTTTAACTTTATCCCCGAGCCCTGAACCTGCAGTTCGGCCCCTTTCTTCCTCTGCTAATGCTGTCCAGTCTATCTTTTGGTCTCCCACTTCCCACTCTTTTTCTTTCAGTTTTTCATAAATGCCAGCAGGCAGAAGCACCTTTAATATCGTCATAATATCAGGAAAGGTGTACTCTCCCATCAGTAACATGTCTTTAATTTCTCGGTGGAAACCCGCTGGGTCTTTGTCATGACTAGGTACTACTTTTTTCATTTCTAATAATTCCATTTTTGATATGGGTGTGTAAACAAATACACGGTGAAACTCATTGTCTTCGCCTTTTATTGGGTGCACTTCTCGTAGGGGATTTTGTCTATCCATATAGTACGGCGCTCTTTCTCTGCGGGGCAGCGAGAGAGAATCCGGACTTACAAAAAGGACATACTGCTTACGTGACACTAATATCTCTTTAATTAGCTTGTTACTAGAACCTCTCCATCTGTTCGTGAGTAGTTCCGTTAATATATCAGGTAAAGGACCAGGGTCAGCATGTTGGCTCTTATATAATATGAGGAGTTGCTGAATCATATAGATTCCAGCTAAACGTTGTTCATCTGTACTGAGATTAAAAAACGTGTGTGCTACGGTCTCATCACCGTATTTTTCAGGACTGTCAATCCAGTGAACGGCTGATCTGGCTAATTCTTGCTCATCCATGGAATCGAGGAAGTGGTAACCCCTTCGTTCTCGTAGTATTTTATCTGCGGCTTGAAACGAATGTTCAGGAGACTTCAGATTTATTACAGGCGTCGGATACGTTCTGCTATTATTTGGGCATACAGAGTGTATGGGATCAGAAAAACATCTAGCATTATCACAGGATCCTCCTCTGCCTACATAGGCTATGGTCTCTGACTGTCTTGCGGAATTCCCTGATTCGGACACTTCATCTTGCTCAAACTCGTCTGTTCCCAATCTCTCTTCATGAATACGCTCTATTTCTTTACGGATTTTTCGGCACATGGCTATTATACAATTTTGCTTATCGTGTCTCCCTTCTGATATATTCTGACTCCATCTTGTAAGAATAAGCATTGTATTCGGGTCTACCCCCGGGCGGTCTTGATTTCTGATCACACAATTTATGAGGAAACGTAACAGTTCCCCCTGTATTTCTACTTTCTGGAATTCCATAGCTCTGTTAATACATCCTGGATCTCGTCCTGTTTGAACAAAATGATATATGTTATCTAGATGCGTAGTCATTCCTGGTAACCTTGCTAAATACTCTGCGGCTCGCCTGATACGTAATGATGCCAGGACCATTTCGTCCTCTTTACCAACCACCGGGTCATATCTACAATTTACAAGGAGTTCCTTAAGCGTACGTTCACTTACGAATTTAGGTGTACGTGAATGTGCTGACTCTTGAAAGACAAGTTTATTTATTCTAGGTGGTGTAAAGGTAATGCTAGCACCTCCCGTGGCCCCATCTGGGGCGTCGGGTGTGAATGGGTTCGTTGAACGTGACACAGCAACTATGGGTGTCGATACCTCTGTAGAGTCGACTGCGGAGACAGATGCGGAAACAGATGTGCTTGCCGAAGCTTGTGTCGGGACTTGCTGTTGCACGGGGACAGATACCTGATCCTGACGTTGAACCCCTACACCAGACGGTCTATGTGGTGTGGCGTTAGCATACTCGGGAGCTGCGTCGTCTAGATATGAGGAAAGAAAAACATCTTCTGCGGTTCTGGGATGCCCTTTTGGATGTACCTTAATTGGAAATAATGGGGGTGGCAAGTCTTTTGGCATCTCTGGAGCAGCCTTAGGTAGTCCTTCGGCTAGGAGGGGATACATACCATTCATAAGAGCATTTCTTTGTCTATTTACTTGTTCTGATTTCACTCGGATACCTTCCTTAATTAATAGATTTTCTTGAACTTTATTTGAACTTTCTTTACTCCTCTCTTCTTGTCTACGTGCTTTTTCTGTTCGTCTATGAGATTCTTTACGCCATAACTCAACAGCGTCTTTCTGTGACTGTCTGACCTTTCTTTTCCATAACTCTTCCTCCACTTTCATGATGCATTCTGCATCCCAGGTTCCCGCTACGGGCCACCTTTGACTTTCCGGCAATCCCTTGGTATAATCTACCCATAGATCAAGAAACAATATGGCATCTAAGCCATGCTTATGGTACATAAAATGCCCTGGAGTGTCCCTAGGAGGAATAGGAACTGCTTCTTCAAGCACCCCTTTTCTGGTAGTAATCTGTCTTAACTTCGAGAAGAGCGGCATATTGACAACTGATCTGATACTTACTCTTGAACTCACTTAATACGAAAAACACAATAATGAACAGTGAACAATAAACAATCATTCATACCACAATATGCAAGACATTTAAACACTTTAAATATTGAACATTAAATATTTTAACAATGACCGACAATGATGACAGTCTGCCTAACTAATCACCACGCTGAATTCTTGACAATAACTGCATACTTCGGAATACTTGATATACTGCTAAACAGTACATATACACTGCTAAACAGTGCAGACCGGATTTGTGTACCCAAATCCGTCTTGACCGGCACAACCTATGTGCGCGTCAACACGCCTCCCCGGCGATGGTACTCACCGAGTAGCTCCTTGAAACGGAAGGCCTCAGAGAATGGACAGGACTCGATGACTGCGGACAGCGGACCCTCTGGACATCGGGATTTCGAAATATCTGGTGGGCCTCTGTATACCTCGGATCTTGCTCTCTCAGCTAGGCTCTGGTCGGGATACTTCGCACTTCTCACCGCCTCGTCTGGGTTGATCGCAGCCTCAGTCGCCCCCGCTTGACCGGAGGGAGCTTACAGGAAATCCTGCTGGTACGCGTTTATGGTCCGTCCAGTTGTGGCAGGAGACCGGGCCTGCAACGCACCGCCGGCGCGTGAGATGAGAAAGTGTCCCTATTCGGGCGCCATTATGTGGTAAATAAAATCTTCTTTACCGGACTGAATTTCATACGGAATCTTAAGATAAAGTAAAATAGCTCAAAATAACAAGAGGCAGAATCCGTGGTATAAGAGGTTTTCTAAATGGGCTTTATTCCATTCAAAATGGCCGACTCGAGTCGCGGCCTTCAGGTTCCGTCACCACGAGGGTTCAGGAAGTGAAGTACAATACTTTATTGACAGACATGCATTTTTATAATAAGTACATTACAATGAAACGAATGTAGAAGGCGTAACATTTGATAAGAAAAGTGACAAAACAGGTACGTAATCGAAACTAGGCGTAATAAGGAATAAAAGAAACATGATTGGTTAGGATTATCAGACATAGGTGGATCTATAAGATAATACTTGGCATAGATGCGCGCGCAGCAGCATGACGTGTGAGTGACGTGCAACTAGGGGGTGAAGGGACTTGACATTTAGCTCTACATGTGGAGACGAGAAGTCTGGGGGGTCAAGTCAACCTAATCCCAAATCATATCTAACATCCTATGTTTAAAGAACTATGTTATCCACAAGGAAGGACTCTCGGACAGAATCTAGTCTATACTGACTGTGTGCGTGCACAAACGTCTAAGTGTCTATATGAGATGCGAGAGGCAGAAAACTTTCCATGGCAGCAGGGCTATGAATCACTTGCAGGAGGACGGAAAGGCTGAGTCCTTTGCTTGTGAGCTAAAGGAAATGTTTACCTAAATCACTAGACAGGAATGCATCGGCTGAAGAGCAAGATAGATAATTCGAAGGTGAAATACAGCTTCTTGGCAGGCAGGCGAAAACTGGCCGAGGCAGGCACCGTTAGCTGCACAGGGAGTAGGACAAAGTTCATGGATACAGATGCGAGCTCAAGCTGAAGCTGTCAGAGACAGAGAGCAGGGAAAGGCTTTGAGGACAGAATCGGGCCTACTTGCCTGAACTGTAAAAATGGAGTAACTTAGCCATATAAAGTCGGTGGCCTTTCATACTTAGGAATCGAATATCCAGCCCATCGATGGCGGATCTGACAGAGAACATGTCGACGGTAGACACACATATGTTTGCGTTCTTAGAAACTGGAACTGGAGGGAACATACATGTATTTGTAACATGCATATAGAACCGTTGGGGTCCAAGATAGGGGACATAACTGATCAGGAAAATCCACATTTCCACAATATGAACAGTCCAGCCCGAACTGCCAAGCCAGGTACTCCCTGAACTGGAACACAAGCAGCCCAGGACCGGGTTTGCCCTAGTTATGGGTTCATCAGCTGGGTAAAACTTGCTTCCAGAGACACAGTGAACATGGAACCCACACATGGGCATACCCATGCCACTTAGGGCGGTACATGTAACACACAAAAGGTGATGAGAGACTGCTTGCAATTCATCTAACTACTGGCCGTAGCTCAGGGTAGAACTCCAACCCATCATTCTTTTGCTAAACATGCCACCTCAGTTTGGACCCAGCCATATGTAAATCAGTCTTGACCCTGTGCCTCATGAAAACAGTCCAGCCTAAACTACCAAGCCAGGTTCTCAGTGAAATAGAACACGAGCAGCCCAGGACCAGTTTCGCCCTACTTATGGGCTCATCAAGTGATGGAATATCCAAACATTTAACGTTTGCCTAGTAATTTAAAATATCCACCTTTTTGCTGTTTTATCTTTTCCTTAATTGCCATGTGGCTTGCAGTTTGTATATTATTAAAGCTGTTAGGAAAATTGAAGCTGGCATTGGTAACAACATTGTGTAAGAAATGAGGTTATTAGATAAGAGGAGTTTAAGTCCCACTCAAATAATAAATACAATACCACAAAAGTCACTAAATAAACCTTCGCTTAATGCTCTGGTAGCTTAGTACTAATGCAGCTGAAAAGCTGTCAGAACCCTTGCATGATACACAAACCGATTATGAGACATTTTGAGTAACCTATGAATAAAAGTGCACTAACCACATGTTAATGAAACATGAGAAATAAATGTAGGAGAACTTAGTTACTGCACTGTAAAACATACAGATAATAGTAGCATAGATTAAACCATAATCATTTGAATAAAATAGGGTCATAATTTATTAACAAGCTTCAACGTGTTATTTCAATGTGTATTAAAAAGCTAAAATGATGTACTCGTGTTATGAAATTCCTAATCATCCCAATTGAAATAATATTGTGTGTAAAAAGTTAATGAACTCTAACAATTTAGGTGATTTTATGTGTGATATTGAAGGGCTTCATTCTGAATCTTATCTGCATATGTGAAACTGTGCACCGAATAAGAAAAGAAAACTGATGCTGCATAGTCATATTTCGTGCAAATGTTCTGAAACCGTCAAATAATAATCTTCAAATATGTCCTAATGCACATCATTTGAAATTATGTTAATATCTTATGATTTGAAATAATTGTATACATTAGTATTTTGAAAATGCAGTAATGTGTCATAGTTACATGTGGTCTTTACAATCCAACAAGTAAAAAAGAGTGCTTATAAGTTGCAAGGATTTTTAGAATATTGACTTCCCCTATTAAATGTATATTTCCATTACTTTAAATTCTGCATATATTAAAATTAACCTTAAAGGCCTGCATTTTTCCTACTTTGCTTTGTCTTACACTCCTGAGAAGTTTTAATAAACTATCAATGTGAAGCGAACTGTGCCTTACTAGAAGAGTTCTCACTCGCTTACAAGAACTATTGCAACAAAAGTTTGGGAACTACTGCTTTGGGAAACTGTCCTCTTGAACTCACTCATGTGCCTGTTGCTAAAGGATCATTGTTTGGAAGTGTATGTATAGCAGATGATCTGACAACTGACGTGATCAGTACCAAATCTTTCTATTATTTATGTCTTCCTTTACGCCATATGACAATCATCTTAAACGAACTGGCCAATGTGGTCTGACACAATGAGGAGACCAGAGAGGTGTCACCCCGGAACTGGAAGATTATAATATAATGTCGGTTGTCACAGACGGTCGCTGTCAGCACAAGGAGCCAGTCCCACTAGAGCTTCACATTGGGTGTTATCGCAGGTGATCAATTGTCAGCACAAGGAGGTTACTTTGCAGTTGTGAGGAGCTCAAAACTTCTAAATTGTCACCTTTTCTTCAGGAGTTCACATTTATGCCAGCCAAAGATCCCGGACCTGGGGGGTGCCAGTTAGGGATCAGGACTCACTCCTGCAGAAGGGCTCTGGCAGGTCCCAGCAGGTGAAGTAGGTGCTGGTCAGATTGGCAGAAGCCCTATAACTTGTTGTGTCCCTGTAGCTCAAACAGGAGGTCAGCCAACTTACCCTTAGAGCCACTCTGGAGAGCCTGGGTTGAAAGCAAGCAGGTCCAATCTTCCTTCTTCAGATAGTAGGTAATTCTTCTGAATCAAACACAGGTCTATGAGTATTCTGATGAGAGGTTCTTAAGGTTCCACTATTATACCTGGTATCAGCCTTTGTGTGGGGAAATTTCCCGGCCTACCCCAAAAAGTGGTTTTGGTAAGATCTTCCCTTTCTCTTGGTCTGAGCTCCAAACTGTCTACGGTGACAAACAAAAGGCAAGGCCTGCTGTCAGGTTTCTCTGTGTGTGCTGAAGGCAGGGTCCTTTGAAGAGTATTCAGGTCAGGGCACAATTCCACCCAGCTATCCTGCCTGAAAGACCCTCTCCCCCTCACTACTAGGCCTGTTTTGTCTCAATGTTTGGAAGCAATGCACAACCGCCAACAGGAGAGCCATTCACAGAACTGTGACCAAAGACATTGGCAGGAAGGCATAGTTGGTTTGGGTAGAAAAATGCCAACTTTCTAAAAATGCAACAACAGCAAGGTGATGTATGGAATGCTTGGATTAATCTCAGCCAATGGCAATCGCTTGGCCACATCCCAGCCCATCGTTTTATGCCCACCATGCCATTGCCACCTCAGTTTGGACCCAACCATATGCAAATCGGTCTTGACCCTGCTCCAACAAGTAATTGTCCAGCCAAAACTGCCTGACCAGGTCCCCCCCTGAACTCGAACACAAGCAACCAGCGACTGGTTTCACCCTGATTAGGGCTCATCAGTCAGGTATAGCTTGGCTTTACAGGCACAGTGAGCACAGACCCACATCTGGGCATACCTGTCACACGCAGGGCATCATTTGCAACAACTACAAGGTGATGGATAGAATGCTTGAATTAATCTCAGCCACTGGCAATCACTTGTGCTGTATCCCAGTCCCTCATTTCACCAAGCATATCACCATAGTAAGGGCAAAACCTTCCTGGGTTGCTTCAGGAAGGACCTGGCCTGCAAGTGCGGGCTGGACTGTTCCCATTGCAGCAGGATTGAGACTGATTTGCAAATCATCAAGTCCAAACTGAGGTGTCACGATTTGCACGATAGGTTGGGATGCAGCCCCAAAGAATACCAATGTCTGAGAATAATTCAAGCATTCCATCCAACACTTTTTTACATTCAACAAACTTTCTAAAAGTGCCATTTTCAAAATTGTAAATTAAAATCCGACTTTACCATTGTAAATACAAAATACACTTGACTCTTCCTCTCTTACTTGCAGATTCTGTTTCATCCCCGTTTTTACCCTTGTCACTTTTCCCTTATATTTCTGTTCCTCGTCAACCTCCTTCCTTTCTTGAATTTCCCTCTTATTCTGTGAATCAAAACCTGATGATGAACATTTGGGGAAAGATGTACGAAAGCCTTTTTTGCATTTTCAAAAGGTCCAATTCACAAACTCTGGTCATTTGTGAACTTGAATACCTTTTGGTCTGAAAGCAACCCAAATTGCAATTCGGTGACACATTATAAATTACAATTTGGATTTGCTACTACATACCGAATCGGTATTGAAAAAGGCATGCTTAGGGTGACCGTTCCAAATGTCTATTCCCAGTAGAATGCATTAAAGTTTTGCAACCGAAATCTAGTTGCAAGATATTAAGGTTTTACAAACTACCGAAAGGTAGTGATAAAGCATTTGCAAATGGGAAAGAGACTCCTTTTACTTTGTAAATGTTGACACAAACATTTTTAAAGAGTAATAGTGCCTACTCTTAAAAATTGTTAATTGAGCGCTGCTTTTTTTTTTTCTTTTTAAACACCTCCCGTTTTCCTTTAAGGCAAACAGTTTTAAAAAAAAAAATTATTTATTGAAACGCAATCACAGACATGGCAGTCTGCTGACCCCTGCAGGTCACCATCCCTGTGATGGCTGTGATTCATAATGGGTGAAATATTGCGGCCTACCTCATGAATTTCAATGAGGTAGGTCATATTGTTAGCCACTATGAATCAGGTTGTTGCAAACTGTTCTATTAGTGCAAAGGTCAGTTCGCAAAAACAGAATGGATTCGGCAAAAGTCGGTGCACATTTGCAAAGACTTTTACTGAATCCATTTTTAGTACATCAAGCATTAAGTCCTGGCCCCGAAGAATGACATTAGAAAAATTCTGCCACACGACTACTTATCCGTATCCAACAGATGATTATTGTACCACAACATCGAAGAAGTCTCAGACACAAAAATTAAACACTAGACGAGACATACACCACAGAACTGGTCATTCAGTTCAGATGACCGCAGTAGTAGCAGCGATGAGAGTGACTAGGGAAATTGCAAACAATATTTGCCCCATATAACACCTCAACCAAAATACCCTTTTGGTTCTTGCCCAGCCATTACCAGCAATTTCCACCACAGTTATCTATCCCCTAAACGAGATGACCTTCTTCAGGGAAAAGCAGAGGAAGAGGAAAAGGAGAACAAAAAAGACAAAACTAAGGTGCCACGGACAGATGAGCCACTGATAGTAACACAGAGCATAGGGAGGGACAACCAGCCCAGCACCAGCAAACAAACAACCCAGTGGTTAACCTAAGTACATCTACCCTGACCAAGACTGAGCTAGAAGTACTCATCAAAAAGGTTGACATGTTACGGTTCAGAAGTGAATTAGCGCATTCTTTGGGAAGATCCGTTTGAAAGGTTTTTTGGGATCCAACACAGATGCAATGAGCACTGACTCTGACATAAATACTGGATTGGGGCCTAAATCTACTTTTCAACCTTCACCCTCATCTATACTTATGGAGGTACATACGTTTTAGAAGGCAGTCACTCAGGAAAGTGAGTCTATCGATATTGGGAGAGGAGCACATTTTGATAATTTCTCAAAGAAAGAAAACAATGCCTTGAAACACTTTAAAGAGAACCAGGGAATAGTAATAAACCCTGACAATAAGGGAGGAGCAATCATAGTTATGGTTAGGTAGATATATGAAGCTGAATGTATCGGTCTCCTGTCTGACAGAAATAGCTATGAAGATCTTAGCAATGATCCCACTAACAGACTGAGGAACCTAATCAGTAACATGACGGAAGAGGCATTCGCTTCAGGATGGATAAAAAAAATATGAGGCTGAATTCTTGATTGCAAAAGAACCTCGCTAAGCCCAATTTTACTTTCTCCTAAAAATAAGACAATAGTGTCTGGGCTCGGCTCCATAATGGAGCCACTCTGACAGTTTTGTAATTGGCTCCTCTGACGACTGGTCACTAAAATGCCATCATAAGGACACTAAAGATGTTTTGGTCCTTCTTGAAACACCTAAACATTGACAGTACCAACACACTTCTCTTTCTCTTTACTATGGATGTTGAAGCTCTCTACACCGGCATCTCTCAAGAGCGCACATTAGAGGTGACAGAGGCTATACCTAGGCTAACAGCGATAGACCGTATAACCCTTATTGAATTCATAACTGAATGTGCAAGAGTTACCCTAACAGAGAACTTTTCTGAGTATAATGACACTATCTACCATCAAATACAGGGGACTTCTATGGGTGGTACATTCGCCCCAGTCTGGCCTGCCTATATGTACACCAAGTTTTAGAGAGGCTATATCTATTATCCTACAAATCATTTAAAGACCAAATCATATTTTGGCATATATACAGACAATCTCCTCATCATTTGAAAGGGAAATTAAACCTATGCCCTTGAATTCACTACATGGGTAAAAACCATTGATCCATTCCTTCGATTCACTCATACTATTGGCTGTAATAACGTCACATTCCTTGATCTCACTACTAAAATAAGGGACAACCAGTTCATCACTAAAGTATATGAAAAACCAACAGATAAGAATGGTCTATTACATTTTGACAGTTTCCATTCACAGGCTTTAAGAGCGAACCTCCCATTTGAATCAGAGGCAAATGCTTGGAACTGTCACCCTTTAATAAACAGGCGGAGACCTTAACTAACAAACCTGCAAATATACTATACCCCCAAAGAATCCTTAAGAAAGCAAGAAAACACGCATGCAGTACCAGAACGGATGCACTACTGGAAACCATTCCAAAACCTACAATGGACAGAGTTGCATGAGTAACTACCTTTTCTACTTTCTCCAATAAAGTCGAAAAGATCATTCTAAAGAACTGGAAAATCCTATGTAACACAGTTTATGACTTGGACCCTCCTTTATTCTCCTTTAAAAAGGTCACAAGCATTAGAGACTACTTAGTCCACCCCAGTTACTGGCCATTACCCCTGCGGGAGATGATCAGTTTGTAAATTCACTATAATATACAAGGAAATTGACATTGTGACCGGCTGCCATTGGATTTATTTATTTATAGAGTTTTATGTAGCGCAAACGTGACCCATGGGTATCAGAGCGCTTCACAGTTACATGAGGTACAGTTTAGAGTACAGCGGTTTTAGTAGCATTAATATATATAAGATTCAGGTACATGTCTTTCTTAGCAGTTTCAACAATAACATTTTTAGGAACTGTTTAGTGTACCAGGTGTAACAGTATTCCTATACAAATGGTTCCGATGTGTCATTTCCATAAGTTCTACATCAAAACAATTCCAGAGTAGTACTGTAAAAATAAAGAAGTTTTTTCAGCTTAACTGGTGATTTTATCTTTACATTCGCTGTTGGTCTGTATAGGTGGTCTGTATAGGTGACACCTATATCGGCTCAGGCTGGCAACAGTCTTTGGTCAGTTTTGGTGTGGTTGTGTGGTTAATCTGTGCAGGATGTATCCATATCTGACCGGACTATGCGACGTTTGGCTATTACTCACGATGGTAATGATGAACAGTCTTACCTAAGGAAGGAACTTGCTCATTAGGAAGATCTTCGCTTCCCTCTTGAATGTTGCTGTGTTTGGAAGTTTTCTAATGTTTGGAGGGAGTGAGTTCCAGATTCTGGGGGCTGCTCCGGAGAAAGCTCTGTCATAAGTTTTCTTCTTCCGAAACATGGGTGGTTTCAGCAACAGGTCTCTGGCACTCCTGGCTGGTCTGCTTCCCCCTGATAGCTCAATTTTCTGGGCTAAGTACCTTGGTGTTTTGTAGTAGAGCGCTTTGTGGGTATTACATGCCAGCTTGAGTTGAATTCTGGCTTCGTATGGTAACCAGTTTAATGCTTTCAGGTGTGGGGAGATATGGTTGTATTTTCTAGACCCAGTAATGAGTCTTGCGGCCACATTGAGACATGCTTTTAGTGGTGCTGTGGAAATTTTTGGTTGATCTGCTATATTCAATCCTTGAAATATCTAAGAACTGGACGGCCAATTCGAGGCCTGCCGTAGTAATGAGTGGTTTCACTCTTCTAATATAGTTCAGGTGAAACCGGGCACTTTTTGCCATTGATTTGATGTGGGCTTTCATGTCTAGGTTCTTATCAAGCGTGATTCAACTAGAGTAGGGGTGCAGTTTAGCGCTGTGATCAGGTTGGTCCATTCCTTCACATCTGTGGTGTTCTTTGGTGGTGAAAATAATAGGAATTCCAGTTTTTTGTGCATTTAGTTTCAGATGATAGCTAGATAACCATTGTAATGACATTTTAAAGGCCTCATTCATTATCTTGATGTCTTCCAGTGACGCGATCTTGATGTAGATCTGAGTGTCATCTGCATACATGTGATAGGAAATGTTTGCGTCTCTGAGAATTTCTGTAAGGGGTTCGAAAAATAGATTGAATAGTGATGGAGATAGTGTTGATCCTTGAGGGACTACTATCGAATTTGGGCATGATGGGGATAGCGTCTGGTTGACCAGGAATATTTGTGTTCTGTTCTAAAGGAAGGATTCAAACTATTTCAGAACATTTTCAGATAGTCCCATCCTGTCTTGAAGCATGGCTAGCAATTTTTCATGATTTACCATATCAAATGCAGACAACAGGTCAAGGAGGACTAGTAGACATGTTTGATTGTGATCTAGGGCCTGTAGCACATCATCCACTATATGTAAGATTGCTGTTTCCGTACTGTGGCCTGGTCTAAATCCCGATTGGCAGTCGCCCAGCAGCTTGAAATTAGCGATGTGATTGCTCAGTTGATTTTGCACACATTTCTCAATTAGTTTGGCAAGTAATGGAATATTGGTTACTGGGTGAAAGTTATTTGGCTCTGCCAGGTCCGTTGTAGGTTTTTTGATGATGGGAGGACTTGACCTGTTTTTAGGCATTCTGGTAGGATCTCTTGAGATAGTGAGGCATTGATTATTTTTGTCCATACTGGGACAACGATATGGTTGATTCTTTTTAGGCATTTAGAGGGGAGGGGGTCATTGTAGTGGTTATTAGGTTTGATATCCGAGAGAGTTTTGGCAATGGTATTCTGGTCATATAACTTGAAGGTTGCCCATTGTGCATTGTTTTTTGACCTATCATGATCGTTTGTCATGGCAACATTGTTCAGTTGTGGTAGTTGGCTAGAGAGGTTGTCGGCTGCCATCCTGAGCTCTCTTTCTAGCGTGTTGGCCTTGTCAGTGAAGAATGTTGAGAATTCCTCGCAGCTCAGTTGGGTTTTAGTAGTTTCTTGGGCAGATATGACCAACTCATTGGACTGTTGCTTTAACATCTCGAAGAGTTGCCGTGGTCTGTTTTTGGCGTTATCCAGTTCCGATCTAAAAAATTCCTTTTTGGAATGGAGGACCCTTTTGTTGTACTCGTTTCTTATTTTTCTGAGAGTTTTCAGCTGGGGGAGATGAAGGGTGCCGTCTTCATTTTCTTTCTTCATGTCTCAGTTTCCGCCTATCTTCATTCAGTGTCCCATTAAACCATGGATTTTTATCATTCTCGGAGACTCTTTTCAGCTTTAGTGGCATGGTGGAGTTGATTATATTCGTCATTGATGTAGTGTAGTGATCAGTGAGTTTGTTAACGTTCAGCATGTTGTTAGGCGGATTTAGATCCTTCTCACATCTTGCTACTAGTAGCTCAATATTAGGGTCTTTGGTGTCCCGAGTACACTTTTTAAGTTTGACAGGTTGCGTGGTCTTTTTTATGGTGGGTATCAGAAAGGTTATGGCATGGTGATTTGACCAATCGCAAGGAAAAATTGAGTGGATTGTAATATCCTTGATTCTCGAGATTACCCAGTCTAAGGTTGCCCCTTTCGAGTGTGTCGGCTGTGTGCAGGCTTGAGTAAGGTTTAGATCCGTTAAAAAGTCTTTAAGTGCTTTGACCGGTTTGTCATTATTGTCGTCCCAGTGTAAATTAAAGTCGCCTAGGAATATGTTATTAGTGTGACTGTTAGAGTAAGCCGTGATGATCTCCATTAACCGGTCTATGAAAGTAGCATTATTTCCTGGTGGATGGTAAAGCGCATGCAAGTTGCTCCTTTGATTATCTGCAGTTCTTATACCAAGACCGAGGTATTCACAGGATTCGAGAGGGTCTGATTGTAATTGGCTGACCTCCATATCAGATCGGTGTATGCAGGCTATACCGCCTCTTGTCTTTTTTTGTGTCTGTCTAATCTCACAATGTTATAATGAGGGGGCCCCAGTAGATCCATGTATGGGGCAGAGGATTCCGTAAGCCATGTTTCTGTTAGATTGGATCATTAAATCCCATACCAACTGTAACACAGAGAATGTGGTGTACATGATTACCTGACCTTGTGACCTTTGGTATGTGGGTATGACTTCTCGTAAAGTCTGTATCAGAATTAATGAACACAGGAGTAACATCAGGTGTTTAAAGGGTGCTACAAAAATGAGGACCCACTTTCTGGAGACCAGACACAGTAAAGATAAGATCAGACGGGTAGTGCTGGAGAAGGTAACTGCACCCCATAGGGGAAATATGCTGCAAACGTTGCTTAACAAGGAGCAACTTTGGGTATATTGCCTAAGGACACACTTAGAGGGACTATACAACGATATTCCTAGGCTGCAAATAACACAAACACACTTTTCTTATTATTGCCAGGTAAATCATTATACATATTGTATAATAGTTTGTCATATGGATAAATTACATTTCTAATCTAGCACTTAAAAGGAGAAGGGAACACCACAAGCCTGTACATGCGCAGTAAATTATTATATTACTGTCCATTGGGGATGGCAATGATCCTCATCCGACTCATTATGTTCATGACATGGAACTACTTGCAAGCACATAGACCCAATTGTCTGTCCTTCTTTAGATTGTCTAAAAAGTGTCGAAATAACTAGGCAGACAATACAGAAACACATGGGTAACACCTACCTTTCTTTATCGAAATGGAATAGGAATAGACATGCAGGACTCAACTCCCACGAGTCCCGCGTATCACGTGAACAGGCACAAATGAGTAACACCAATCTCTTTTTTTATTTGGGTGGTCTAAGGAATAGATATGCAGGACTCCAACTCCCATTAGTCCAGTGTTTCTGTGTATAATTTTATTTACTGTTATTACCCTGCTTCTTCACTGCTTGTGAGAGGTAGCGATACTTATCACTGTATCGAGCAATGACATATTAATCCTATCGGTTCAAGCTGTGTTATATCAACTTCACCTACATCGTACTAGAATTGATTATTATTTTTTGGACGGACTGTTACTATCTTGATATCTATGAATGCATTTGCATGCTATTACTTTAAGCCCAGATGGAGTTCCAGAAGTAGTTGGAATGACACGCGTTGGCTGGATTTTATTTATTTGATCACAGAAGAATCACAGTAAAGAACATATTTGGAATATATACATTGTAAATGTATTGGACTTCTACTATTTGCTGGTGCACCTTTCCATGTGCTATCATTTTATTTACTGTTTTGTTGTTTATATGTTGCTACAGAACTTCCAAAAAGACACACTGATGAAGCACCTTTACATCTGAAAGAACACAAAAACAATTACCATTGAGTATTTTGTGTGCATGCCTGTTGTATGTAAAGTTGGTATATAATAACTAGATAGAGATTATGGATCCTTGGTCCTGAAGAAAGCCACGGACCCCAGACGAGGCTGAAACATGTCGACCCATAGATGCGGGTGTAATAATAACTCCTATACATCGCCTTTTCTTATAATCATCTTGTCTCCTCCTGAACAAATTAAAGATAGTTCCATATAGGAGGTCACCGAGATTTTTTTTCATGGTTTCTGGATCCCAACCCTTCATCCATTTCCACTCCCTGGATACTCACAGGTGAGCCAGATCACCACTGGAATATTATCTGGCGAGCAAGGAGGGCCAATAATGAAACATGGCACCGGAGGCGGTGACGCCATACCTTTTACATTTTATAATTGACTCCCAGAGTTTAACATATCTGGGGACTCTATTGACCAAAAGAAATACCAGGACTGAATGAGGCCGGTGGCACAGCCCCATTTAAATCTAGTTATGTCTGCCTTCCAAGCACAGATGAGGAACAAAGAATTAAGTCTTCTGAAGTTTCCCTTTGGCACAAGTTCTGCCAGTCACCAATGTCAGCAGTGTAATAAGTGCCTTCTGCCACCTTTTGTGCGGCAAGGACCACCCAAATTCTCGATAAAGAACTTTGAAACAAGTAAAATGTGCGTAATTGTGAATGTTACATTCTTACTCTGGTCATATTTGGTTTTTTTCTACTTCTTTTGTGTGTGAATGTTTTGGTTCATTCAATCGCTGCAGTCATCTGTAAAGTATAGATTATTTTTGCATTACAGTCATGGTTTGTGATTTAGCTAATAATGTACATCCAAACACTTACCCTGTTATGGAACTTGGCACTGCGATATGACCTCTGGGACAAGTTGAACACAGTATAGTGATCGAGATGTCTAGAATCTAGAAATGACCGAACATCTTCTATATGATTCCGGTATCCTAGTTCTACACCTTCTGCAGGATATGACATAACTATATGAAAATTGAAACAGTGAAAAATAAAGTGAAAAAGCAAAAGGGGAAAAAAAGATTGAAGGAATTACAAGTCATGTGAAACAATTACGTGTGTCAGTATAATTGTGCTCTTGTGAAGTTATTTTATAGTTACATTTATGTTAAAAATAAAGAAGCGAAAGACTTACCAATGATTCTAGAAGTAATGTAAGAAATGTCTAGCTCCCCCTTTGCATAACTGGAAAACAAAAAAATGGTTTTAAACAATAGTAATGAAATGTTAAAACGTGGAAATACATATTCCAAAAAACAAGCATACGATTACGAATTTTTGATAGCACATGAAACCCCAATGGCGTATCAGAGTGCTTGTGGGAGATAAAGAGATTCCAAATTATTGATAGATGATTAGAAGAATAAGGGCAATATTACTAGTTGCTTGGAGGAGTTTCCTTCCACGTATACTGCTACAAGTAGCCTTGAGAGATATCCCTGCATGCATAGCACTCCAGGAAAATACAAGTAGCCTGGAAATCCCATGGTTAGAAACACCAACACAGTTTTACCAGGTGTAAATCCCCATCCAGTGAAAACACTAATGACTCCAGGCAGGGACCACAGGAATAGGAACAGTCTGGTCCTGGCAGCCACCTTTTTGCACCAAAGGACATGTAGATAAATCTCCTTATATCGACCCCTTGTCCTGCTCTGACAATCTCCCAGACCCCCACAGCAGACCTCCAAACGGCAGCACTCCCCCACAGCCATTTTTCACTTGCTGAAAGGAGGTGAGAAATGGAAGTACTAAAGAATTGGGAATGGGAATGACCTCTGGTCCATTTTGACCCCTCCGCCCACAATCTTCACAGTAACCCCACGCCAAATAAAGGGCTACTTTTAATAAATTCATTAGGGTCTAACTGGCAGACAAATATAAAGGGAAAATCCTCTGAATTTTTTTGTTTTAAATGCTAATCTAGTGGAGACTCTCTAGCAGAAGATTCCTTACTCAGAATTTAGGACTTTCTCCAGAAATCAGCAAATCCCAAATAGAATCCTGCAGATAGTTCTCATAATGCTGAACTGGATGTGTTTGTCACAGAAATTCTGAAGGAAGATCCAGGAAGGATGTAGGGAAGTCACTCCTTGCAAGATGGCAGGTGTGTCATGTTTGTGGGTTCTGTGAACCAATTTAAAAGCAAGACACTTTCCAAACTGCTCACAAATCAGCATGGATTTCTTCCAGGATAGTAGTATTCCCTTTTTCTCTGCTGAACTCACACAAACTCTAACATATTCAAACGAGGACTTTTAAAAGACCCAAAACACATCTAAGTGAAGAAGGCATCTTCTAGATCCGTTTTCTCAGCAGATGAGAGTTCAGATATTCCCATGTTCCAGGTCATGAAGCATGTGCTTATGCCTCTCAGAAATTATCCACTGTCCAACAATTAGCCAGTCTACTTTAAATCCCAGCATAACCTTTTACACATCTGAGCAAGTGCTGTTTTGAGGTGGAACCACTGGGTCTTCTAAAATTCTCTTCGTTAAAAGAGCCAAGTATTACTTGCCCTACCCAGTCACAAATAAGCAGGCAACACATTCAGTTCAACTCGGACAACATCTTTTTGACTAGTGCATGGGTATCCTTTCAAGAGAAGACACTGATGTCTTCCAGGAAAACTGACAATATGTGAATTGCAAATTGCTCACTCAACTGAGTAGTGAAGGTGGTTTGAAATGGCCATTGCTAAATTATGCATCTTCTTAGGCCCCTATGGCTAGATTAAAGAAAGAGCAACCTATGCCTCAAACATCACTTAAGGTAGGTCAAATCTGACAACAAATTTGAGTATTTTAGTCCAAAATTGATTTATGGCATAATTGTGGTACAAAATTCCATTTAACAATCTGACAAATATTAATTGAACTCTAAAATGTTTACTCTATATTTAGGCAATTTGGCCTCTAAAAAAGCTATCCGAGCATGAAGATGGATGAAAGGAACAAGGGATTGAGCCAACATGCCAGTTTACCACATCAAGCAGATAGGATAACCGATGCCAAAACTGCTGACGTCAAGGAGCATGTTATTAATAGACTGATAGAGCCCAATGACAGTGTAGTACACCAACAACATCATTTCAGGGGGCTGCATTAAGAATAATAACACATAACGTTTTTACAAAGCATGTGGTGCCTTTTTGGCATGTTTAGAGATGAAAAAGATTGAGGTGTAACTTGAAGAAGATGATTGTGAAAAGTATTTTTATCCTAACAAATGGTTTTCTGGAAAGAAGGTTCTTTAATTGAAACTTGCAACCAGTATCTCGGTTTCTAGATGCTAGAAGACCAAACCGCCCTCTATAAAGATTTTGCAAGATAGGCAGATTCTGCATTTAGCACAGCTCTCCGATTCAGAGCCATCCCAGAGACAGAGAGACATATGAATATGCACTTCAGAGAACAATAGGTTAGCCGCGGCCTGTGCAGGTAAGAGAGGTGGGACGGTAGTGCCGGGTGGGGGGGGATTTCGACAGATGAACACAAGGGAAAATTAATTATTTACTTTTCCCCTTATGGTCATTTGTTGAACACTCCCCCCCCCCCCCCCCCCCCCCCCCCAACACGGCCCAACTGCACCACTGCTCTAAACTGCATGGGCCGCGACTGGGAGAGGTTTTGTTTTTCATGTTGACCCAGTGTCTGCTCTGAATCTTAAAAGCCTAATTCAAACATCCTATCTGACAGTTGCTGTATAGCAATGAGGGAAATTCCACCAAATATCCACAGACACTAACCTTTAGCAACCCTCTTGTAGGACTTTCCCAACTGAACTGGAACAGAGGCTCAGGTGATTGGGAACAATTTAGAGTGAATGCCAGACCAGAATTTAATTAGTGGGAAGGAATCCATTTACAACTATCTCTTCCTCACTTTGAGTTTTGTGTCTCCTGCTAGGGGAGTAAATGAAATATCTCAGTTTCTAGAATTAGTACACAAACTCAAGCATTTCTTTAATTTCGGAAATTGATAAAAAGGGTAAAGGCTATATGTGACTAAAATAAACAATTGGGATTTGCTGTGGTCCAGGAAAACCATTTCCTGTGCTCAAAATCTAAAAGGGTTACCCATCATATCCCCAACAGTAAAGAGACAACCTTTTGGGTGATGGACAATTTCTGAAATAGCTATATCTACTTCTGAGATGTTAAGAGTTAGCTAGCCTCGCTGATAGGTAGTTCAAAATTTGGTGCGGAGTCAGGATGACTCGAGGACTGCAGAGATGGAGTCATGTGAAACACATTGCTTACATAGTTAAGCATCCTCATAAATTTGTCTAATTCTTGACCAGCAACATTGATGTTCAGACTTCCACATCAACTGCCATACAGTAGCAGTCTGCAGTCTCTCTTAGCCACTAGTCCTCTCTTTTGTGCCATGAATATGCCTCTGTCTAATATTGTGGCAATGCTAATATCTGTTTCATTGCTTCGTTTAGTTTCTATATTATTTTTTTGTGTTTTCCTTTCAAATGCTAAAACATATTCAACAGAAACTTCAACTCCCAGAATCCTGTGGGTTCAGTAGTGTGCAAACAAATTTGTAATCTCCTTCTATAAAAAGAAGTCCACCCTTTGGCCATAGTGCTGTTAGTATTCTGATTCCAAGTGACAGGAGCAGCAGTTTCTGTAGCCAGCCTACTGTGGTCCTGAAACCAGCAATGAAGAACTTAGGTGAAGTTGTCTGAGAAAGATAACCTGAGATCTTTAGATTTTGCGTGAAAAGCTGAACAAATGGCTATTAATATGTACTTGATCACTCTTGTGCTTGATGTTTAGAAACTCTTACTTAAAGTTAGGAAAACCCAGAGCTGAGCAAAGAGCTTGTTTTCTTAACTATTCTGCGGGATAAAAAACAGTTCCCAGATTATCTGTGCTCATTAAATCATTTGTGCTTAAGCAGATCCTTTTCCTCCATTTCCCTTTCTCACCTAGGTCACTGTAAATCTCAAGTTCCCGTGTTCTATAGTATCACAAGGGGGTAAATCATCTCCACGTATGAGTTGGATTATGTTAATTTTAGTGGATGGTGCTGCGATCTTTATAGCAGTAATTCTTTGTTTTTTAGTTCACCTGATGCTGCTTGTGATCTTAGTTGCACCAGTAGTAACGTGCTCTTGCAACTCACTTGTACTTCTTTTTTTTTTTCTCATATGACCTCCGTAGCTATAGCAACCTCTCGACCTGATCCACCTCTGGTGCTTATAACTTGGTGTTCCAATCTCAGCTGGTGTTCTTATGGGGACCGCCCGTTGCGCACAACTCACTTGTACTTCTGTCATTTATGTAATGGCATAAGTATTTTTAGAAATTTGAACCTACTTATCAATTTTAATGATTGCAAGATAGTTCATCATTCCCACAATATTCTGTACAGCTATGTATGTGTTCTATGCTATTATATAAAATGTGATTTTACAGGAGGTTTTCAGTCTGCACATTAGATGGTAAAAAGCCATTTAAAAAAGCAAAGAATGGCCCTCATCAATGTCTTTGTGTCCATGGACACAGATTTCAATGGGCATTTGTTCACTGGAATTTCACGAGCTCAGCGTCTCCTTTCTGAAGTTAACTCTTACTGACCAGTCCTTTTACAGTGTGCTAAGCTATAGGCAAGTGGCCATTTGTTGTTGCCACCATGGTAAATAGTAATTTCGTATCTCTGTCAATTGATAAGAAAATGCTACTTCATACTTATTGGCTGGGCAGTCACACAGAGCATTACTTCTAAGCCCTACAATTCCTCAACTTAATTTTCAAACTCAATTTTGTTTGTTGCACCAACGTTATACTCACTTTTCTATCGAACATCTGCTAGTGGCAAGATCTCTTGGCGATCCAGGAGGGTGTAAGCAACACAGCTTAGTACAAGCATCAAAAAAGGAAGTCTGGCCATCAGAACTTCCTAGAAAGCTAGAACCATGATCGAGCCATCATCTAGCAAATGCAATAGATCCAGTGAATGGTGACAACATTTCTCAATAAGAAAGTGGCAAAGATGTTGCTTGGCACTGTGACCTATGGAAATAAACCCTAAACTGAATATGCTGAGCTGCAGGGAAACAATGAAGGTTATCAAGATTCAAAGACACCCGGTCCCATGTATGCATCTTTCATAAGAGATGCCTATGAAAATATATTCCCTCTTTTGTGCATCGTTCGCAAAAGATGTTAAGAAGCTTTTGCAAAAGGGAAACTGGACAGCTTGGTAAAAAACATTTTTGTAGTCAAGAGTGAATAATGCTAGAAATGTTTGCTGCTAGAATAGTGTAAGAGATATTAGTAGCATTCTTCTATAATTTTTACTAATTATTCACTAAATTTGCAACTTTAGACAATCGGTGCGACACTGTAAACAATAAATTTATTTGTAATTGTTGAAACACTTTTGTAGATTCATATATCAATCCTTGATAAAGCACTGACTGACTCATGAAAAGTCACATAAGTGCTCTTGTTCAATCTCTGTTCTAACTTTTAAACATTACATAATCAAACATGCCCTCCAAAAATGAATACATTAAGATCATTCTTTCAATAGTATGGCATTTTAAGGTGTGCATAAAACCCTTTTAAAATGTTCATCATAATCTTATCTCATAGACAGGGAGAACAAAACGTAAACCGAATAGTAACATACCTGGCTACTGATTGCATTACTTTTGAAGAAGTATCTTTTAATGTGTCCTTAAGGTTGTCCTTTAGGTTGCTAAACAGTCGTCCTGCTCCGCCTTTTACCATATCAAGCAGGCCCCCACCATAATTGGCCTCCATGTCCGGAGACGAGGCACCTGAAGAGAGACCAACATATACTTTTGAAAGACTAATAAATGATACATAGAATATTGCATTATTATCGCCAGCACAAAGTTTTGTTAGTGTTTCACGCAGTCCAGCATTTTTCAGTCTTTACTAGAGAAAACTGAATATTTACTTTAGTCATAAGCAGCTACATTTCAAATGAAAGTGGCATTAAGATCAAAATAGTAATATCTCTGTAACTTCCGCAGTAGTGATCAGCTGTTGTATCTAAATTTTCTTTTATTCCAGACCAGTGATAGTTTGTTTTTACACGCTTATAACAAAACTTTGTACTCGCTTTCTTCCTATTGCCTCTGAAGGAGCTGTAGTTTGTATACTTATTTAGTCATAGTCTTCTTGAGTGTGATCGAGTGCAGCAAGATATACATACTAATAATAAAACATCTAATGAAATCCATTACACAGTAAACCACTATAAGATATTTTAAGCTTATAAATTCAATCACCTTTATCAGATGTTTGAACTGAAGAAATCTAGTCAGTAGAGGAATGCTTTAGGCTTGAGTAGATAAGCAGTTGGGCAAGGAAAGACAGGCATTGTCTTTGCAGGTCAGCTGCCATCACTGAGAGTTTCTTTATCTTTAATGGAGGAGGTGCTTCTTAAAAAGAGGTTTGATAGAACATGCCACATCTTTAGTGTGATAATATTCCCGATTCTAGTGAATACGTTTAAAAGGGACTAGTTTCTGGCCCTCTGTGTTTTGCATTAACTGATTTTTAGTCTCCTCTCCTTTCTAGTGTCCTTCTCACTGTTATCACATTCTGAATAAAAAAGTGCATCCTGTGGAAAATTAGTCTTTTTAATTCTACTATACAGTAAAGACATGTGCTGAACTGACACACAGTATGCGTTCTATCAAATTCTACCATCTGTAGTGTGAGCAGATATCTGCCCTGTAAACTCACCAGACCCACTCATCTTAACCATACTTGCTATCTAGAACCCTAACTTGTTCTTCTACAAGGGTGCAGTTTTGGAGGCTTGTTAAGAAAGAATTACCTACATTAATCAATAATGTCACTAGTGCCTGTACCACTGAATGGAAGTTCATGTCTGAAAGGATAGATCAGTCTGCACAATGCCTTTATAGACTCTTCAAATTGTCATGATGTAAATGGACCATTTTAAGATGGGATTGATGTATGTGACTTTCTATTATTGACCATAGTGATTAGGTACTTTCATTTTTTAAATAAAAATATGTTAAGCTTTCAGACACAAGCATTGTTTACCATTGACTTAGTTCTACTATTCCCAACCATCGTAAAATCAATACCACACAATTTAATTTAAGAGTTAAGCAAAAGCAATTCGAAAGTGAATGCTGAGAAGGTACAAGAGTGGTGAGAAGAAATGTTATGCAGATTGTGCCCAAATGTTGCGTCAGCTCGTCACTTGAGATTTTCTTGGAGGCCACCTGATCTGGTGGTGCTGACGAAAAAGTCACAAATTGTCATAGGATGGCTCTAGATTACCTTCTTTTTATGTGGCCAGATTAACAAAGGTGAAGTGGAAAGCTTATCAAATACAAGTAAACTTAAGCATGATTTTTGAAGCGTTATTGAGACCTGCAAAATATCCAGCTGTCGTGGGCATTGAGGGCACTGGGGTTTTCTTTGCGCAATTTTGGTTGAGATCATTAGGTCGACTAGAGATCAGCAGGTGGGAGTTGGAGTCTTCTGTTTGGTAAGGTTGTTAAAGCGGCACTCTTGATTTGTTAAGCATGGGCTTTTGTTTGAATTTGTTTAATTTTTGCAAAGATTGAAGGCAGGTCATTTGGAGATTTTTCTCCTTTTGAAGTATTTTTAGTAGTAATATTTTACATATCTTTATGAAACATGCCTGTTCTCAGCACACTCCGTAAATGGTGTTGCTGCTCTTGTGGTACCAAAACTAGTTTAGAACAAAGTCAGCTGGCTCCCCCAGGGGGACACCTAACAGAGACATAAATGTCAAATATTTTATTTCTTCCATAATGTGCAGTACAATGTGTAACAAATACACAAAGAAAGATTCTGATCTACAATGGCCTGTGGATGGGTCATTTGATTTTAAAAAGGTTCAATATGGGGGAGGAGCCTAGCGCTTGACCAAGATGGCCGTGTGAGCTCTGAGCTCCCGAGACCCTCGCGCCCTCCGTCGACTATCCTGTCTCTAATCCTGTCTGTATGCATGGCATCGTGTAGATGACCTGTCATGGAGGCGATTGATGCTACCCGCGATCAGATCGCCCACCGGGAACCGGAGTTATGCATGGCGGAGGATTGTGGCCTATCTCCGAGGGATGCCAGGGGCTAGAGTTGGCAGGATGCCCGACTTCTAGTTGAACAACAACGGCCAGGCGAGGTGTGAACTGTCGGATGGAGGTCCCCGTCCTTTCACTTTCGCTTTCTCTCCCTTTGTCTGCCCTGCCCCTGGAGAGCTCTTGGTGGCTTTATTATCCTTTGGACGCTCTACATGCTACTCTGGCGGCCCATTGCAGAACTGATTACTCCTGATTCCTCTCGTTGAGAGAGGGCCGTCTTATCTGAACCGACCTGCTTGGTACCAGCCATGTCGGGCAAAGCAGAGGTGGATCGGCTGAAGCCTAAGTCTACCAGGCGGGGAGCCTATAATCAAGTCAATAATATGGACCGCTATGCTCTGCAGAAGGGATCACCGAGTGGGTCGAGCCAGTCGCCGGATACCCAGAAGGCGGCCTCGCCCTTGGCCCCGGAGCTCTCGCTGCAGGATGTTATGGGCGCGCTCGAAGGGATGCAGACTTCGATTGGGAGACAGTTCGATGCCCTGGCGCATAAGGTGGATGCCATCTTGGTGGATGTTAACCTGATCCGTGCGGACTTGGGCAAAACGAATGAACGGGTTAAAACCCTGGACCTCAAGACCACGGGCCTCGCCGATGATGTCTCGGAACTGCAGACCGAGGTTCGTAAGCTGAGGACCGAGAGTGATCTCGCCGCCCGCCGGCTGGAGGACTTTGAGAGCCGGGCCAGGCGCACCAACGTGCGCGTTATCGGGGTCCCGGAGTCCTCGGATGAGGCTTCGGTTGACCTGCTCGTCGAGGACTTGGTGCTTAACCATCTGCAGCCTAAGGGTCTTGGGAAGTTCTTTGCGGTTGAAAGGGCCCATAGAGTGCCGGGTGGGAGGCCCAAGGTGGGAGCCCCACCGAGGCCGATTGTCGCCCGGCTCTTTCATTTTCGAGATCGGGACGCTATCCTGCAAGCATCGAGGGTGACGGGCCCGGTCCCCTTCCAGAACGCGTCGGTGAATTTCTATCCGGACTTCACCCAGCAGGTGCAGAGGCAGAGACAGGGCTTTCTGGGGGTGAAGAGGAGGCTTCGGGAGAGGGATCTGAAGTATGCCATGCTCTTCCCTGCCAGACTACGTGTGGTGTACGAAGATCGGACATTCTTCTTTGAGTCTCCTGTCATGGCCGATGAATGGCTGGACGCTTTGCCCCGGCGGCGGACGGGAGAGGACACTGCCGCGGATGGGGACAGTGGCCGGGATGGGCAAGGCTGATTTTTCGGAGCCGGTCTGACTCGATTTGACTTTCTTTGATGACTTGATTAGAGTGCAGTAAATGCGGAGGGTTGCGGGAGGACGAGGGGAGCTCTTTCCTCCCTTAGGGTGCTTTTTGTAGATTTTGGGTTTGGTAGGGCGACAGGCACACTGCAAGTTGGGGGGGCTTTGTAAGCTGCAGCAGGGGTGCAGGGTGGGGGGGATGGTTGGGGTTTTGGGGTTGTTGTTGGGGGGTCTGTTTCTGCAAGGCGTAGTGATCATCTTCGGTATTGTCCCATGGTGGCTCTTCGGGGGGGGGGTGGGCCTCTTTGTGTTTGGGGATGGGGGGTAGAGGTTTAAGTGTTATTAGCTGGAATGTGAATGGTTTGGGGGATCGCATTAAGCGCGGGATAGTTTTGCAACACTTGAAACGGTCACTGCCAGATGTTGCCCTACTGCAGGAGACACACCTTATAGGTAACACGTGCTATGCTCTTAATAGGAAGGGTTATAAATTCATAGCTCATTCGGGATTTTCCTCCGGGTCTAGGGGTGTGGGTATCCTAGTCAGGGCCTCGCTACCATTTGAGGTGGACTCCACCGTTGTTGACGATAGGGGGAGGTTTGTGGCGGTGGCGGGGAGGTGGGAAGGCAGAACTTTGGTTTTAGTTTCGGTTTATGTCCCTCCAGCCCTGCAGGCCTCCACGTTTGTAGATCTGGGTAGGGCCTTGCTGGATCTCCCGGGGGGTATGTTAGTGGTAGGGGGGGACTTCAATGCTGTCGGCTCTGGGCTGCTGGATAGGTACCCGCCCAGAGATACAGGGGGGGCTCAGAAGTGGCTTCCAGACTTCCTAGACACACTCGGCCTGATAGACTGCTGGAGGCTCCGACACCCCACACAGCGTCAATACACCTTCCACTCCGGGGCGCATGGTAGCCTTTCTAGGATTGACTATCTGCTCACTTTGGCTGTGCACGCCCCTTTGGTGTCTGAGGCCAGGCACATGGCGCGTGGCATATCGGACCATTCGTCAGTGTGGGTCAGGCTGGATGTCGGCCGAGAGGGAGGGGGAAGGGTGGCTCCTATTAACCCCTGGTACTTTCGAGATTCCACGATGCGCAGCGCACTGGTGAAGACAGTTAAAAAAAATTTCAAGGATAATCAGGGGTCCGTGGACTCGGCAGTGTCGCTCTGGGAAGCATTTAAGACCGTGCTGCGAGGGGAGGCCCTCTCACTTGTAGTGGCGGCCAAGCGGCGGAGAGATGGCAAGGTTATGCAGGTGGAGGAGGAGATCGTGGCTTTGGAGGGAGCGCTAGAGGAGGAGGTAACAGCGGCCTCACTGCATGAGCTGAGCTTGAAGCAAGCCGAGTATAAGGACCTTGTGACAAATGCCGCTGAGACCCTCAGTAGGGAACAGCAGGGCCGCCTGTATGATGTTGGTGACAAGGCCGGGAAGCTCCTAGCTTGGCTGGATAAAAAAGAACGGGTTAATAGAGTAGTGCCGGAGCTGACGGGAGAGGGGGGAGAGGTGATTGTGGAACCTGAGGGGATTGTTCAGTGTTTCTCGGACTATTTCCGTAATGTTTATGCCTCAGTGTCGGATAGGCCGCCCGAGGACTCGCGTGACCTCTTGCGGGATATCGCTCTGCCCTGTCTTTCTGATGTAGATAGAGATGATCTTGATGGAGACTTAACGATCGATGAGGTGGCGGGAGCTATTCGCGCGCTGAACTCGGGCAAGGCCTCGGGCCCGAATGGCTTGCCGATTGACCTGTATAAACTGTTCCCGGATAGGGTAGCCCCTCACCTGCGCGCCATGTTCGTGGAGGCGCGGGGGAGTGGGACCCTCCCGTTGGACCAGAGGCTGGCGACAATTGTTGTGATACATAAAGATGGTAAACCCCGAGATAAGTGTGCCTCATATAGGCCCATATCGCTCCTCAACGCCGAGCCGAAGATCCTGGCTAAAATCCTGGCGGGCCGATTGGTCAGGGTACTTGGAGACTTGATTCACCCTGATCAATCCGGTTTTATTCCGCATCGCAACACCGCGTTGAACCTTCGGCGCCTTCATGGGGTGATCGCCAGGGCTGGCACGCTGCGAGAACCGGCTATTGTGGCGTCTCTTGATGCCACGATGGCCTTCGATACGGTGGAATGGGAATATTTGTGGGCTGTGCTAGCCAAGTTCGGCTTTGGCCCTGGTTTTGTGAGCTGGGTGAGGTTGCTGTATGAGGGACCCCTTGCGAGTGTGGTGGTAAATGGCCGGGCATCGACTCCGTTCCGGCTTGGGAGGGGGACTCGGCAGGGCTGCCCCCTGTCGCCTCTGTTGTTCGCCCTTGCTCTTGAACCGCTGGCGGCGTGGATGCGCTGGCACCCGGATATACGTGGCCTTCGGTGGTCGCCCGAACACGAGGACCGCATTTCGCTATATGCTGATGACATCTTGTTGTATCTTGCCTCGCCCAAGAACTCACTCATAGTGGTCTGTGACGTTCTTACATCCTTCGGTAGGAATTCAGGTCTCGTCATCAACTGGAGTAAATCGTATTTATACGTCCTGTGTGGTGAGGTTCCGCCGGTCCCGCGAACTTGTTCGATCCAGATTGCTCAGCAGGGCTTCGTGTATCTGGGGATCTTTATCTCCATGGACCCCGCTTTGCGGTATGAGAGAAACCTGCTCCCCCCCCTGGCGCGCCTGCGGCGGGATGTTGAGGGCTGGCGGAGGCTGCCGCTCTCCCTTGTCGGGCGCGCTGCCTTGTTCAAAATGATGTCCCTACCTCGGTTCCTCTACGCATTGCAAAATACTCTAGATTGGGTGCCGGCCAAGTACTTTCGGGAGGTCGAAAGCCTCCAACGGACGTTGTTGTGGGATGGGCGGCCGCGGATAGCGATTGCTAAATTGACGCTTCCATGGTATGACGGGGGTATCGCGCTTCCAGACATCCGACGCTATTACTGGGCCACCCAGTTGTCCGCGATTAACCACGGTTTCTATGGCCCGGCCCTCAGCCCTGGTTATGCCATGGACAGATGGTTGTTGCGCGGTGGGAACTATCTTAGGGCGTTGTACTCGCGGTCCCTCGACTCATCCCTCACGGGATCCACCGGGGTGGCGGTGCGTGTATGGAAGATGGCGACTGACTCTCTGGGCTGGAAGGATAGGCTCACCCTAGCTGCCCCGTTGTTTGAATCTGAAAGGTTGGGTAGGCTTTGGCATACGAAAGGGTTTGATAAATGGGACTTGATCGGCATCTCCAGGGTTGGAGATATGCTGATTAAGGGTAGGGTGAAGTCTTTTGAAGAGTTGCAGAAGGAGTATGAGTTGGGGGCGTCTGAGTTTTTCCGATATGTTCAGGTGCGTCATGCCCTGCGGTCAGTCCTCGTGGAGGGTGAGAAGGTGCCTGAGTCCTCTCCTTTGGAGGACCGGATCCTTGATGGCCATATGCCAGAGAGCACGATCTCGCTCATCTACAAGAAACTGATAAATGTTCGGGCTGATATGCTACTGGGGCTGCGGGACCAGTGGACTAGGGACGGACTCGAGTTGGATGATGAGGACTGGCAGTCTGCTGTTTCCTCTCCTAAGGAGGTTGCGATCCCGTCGCGTCTGAGGCTGGTGCAGCTCAAGATCCTGCATCGAGTGTATGTGACGGGGCCGCGACTGGTTCATATGGGATTCTCTGAGGAAGGCCTATGTAGGAGGGGATGCGGTATGGTGGGTACTTTCCTACATATCATCTGGGAATGTGGTGTCATCACGGAATTTTGGAGGCGAGTTCATGCGGTGATGGGGGAGGTGACAGGCATTGCTATGCAGCCGGAAGCGCGGTGTTGTCTCCTGAATGTCTGGGGGCCCACTGACCATGATGAGGCACAGACCCAGTGGGTGACCCTGGGTAACATGGTTGCTAAGAGGGACATCGCGCGCTTGTGGGGTTCCGGGGGGCCCCCCACATTAACTGCGTGGAAAGAAAATATGGACTGGAGTATGCTCAGGGAGAAGACAGTATATTGTGCCAGAGGCCGCCCTCGGAAGTGGCATGCCATCTGGGGGCGGTGGAATCAATACAGGGGGGGAATATGTCTTGCCCCTGATCTGGATCCCCCCGAGGAACAGCTTTCTTCTTGACCTTCTTTCCAGCTCAGTATGCAGATGTGATGGTTAATTGACTTCTTGGGCCTCTGCTTTTCCCCCTTTTTCCTCTTATCATAGTACTGTGACTGTTAGACGATTGGGGTCCGGCTCCCCCTGAGGGGCTATCACCGTGGGCATTCAGTGTTGTTGCCTTGCTGGGGTTTGTTGTGTGTTTGTAATTATTAAAAATGGAACCTTCTCACTGCTCCTTCAATGTACTGTGGACGATTCTTTGTACTCTCCTATCGAAGCTGCCGAACCTCCGGGTTGTCGGCTGAATAGCTGTGTCCAGATTCTTTAAGAAATAAAGGTTTTTATAAAAATAAAAAAAAAATAAAAAGGTTCAATATGTAGAGTAGTGTTTATTTGAAAGAAAGAATAGACAGGATATGTTTGATTGTGTGTGTATGTGGGAGAAAGAAGTACGAGAGAGAGTGAAGAGAGCAGAAGTTATAGCAGAAAAAGAACAACGAAAAACTATAAATCAAAAAAGCACCAGAATTAAAAAATAAAGAAAAGAAGGAAAAAACAGGGAAAGAAGATAGAGAACGTCAATTAGAGATAAATGGCCAGTATCCTATTAGGCGACCTCTCTACTCCCACCCCGTATACATTTCCCACTCCAAGTGCCCCTGTTGAGGTTTCTAATGACGAGCATTTGTCTTCAGACGACAAAGAACAAGATAAACAAGATGGGCGACAGACTCGCTCTACTTTGACTAGAGCAGAAAAAGATAAATTAAAAACCGCTGCTAGGGAGGAGGCTCGTCGCTTATTGTAACTATGGTTCAACAGTGGAACAGTGCAGAGCAATTTTATTTTGTAGAAAAATTTGTTTGGGAGGTAATATTTGATTATAGACAAATTTCTCAGGAACTGGAGTCAGCTGATAAAAATACTGATTACAAACGATTAACAGAGGGGACTTTTCCTTTTTCAAACCTATCTGATATGATTAGACGAGTGGTTAAAATACGAGACACAACATTACGTTTACAAAAGGAGCAAGCATTAGCTAGAAAACAGAGAGGTATGGAAGCAGTTCAATCTCAAGCACAGAATATAGATGCTCTGGTGGAAGAGGCTGCACCCAATAGTACTACAGCTACTGTAAAATCTATGTTTGAATCTGCACCCATGTATGTTCCTCCTAAGGGTGCGGGAACAAATGATGATAAAACTTCAAATGATGCAAAGGGATATGTTATATATAATTGGGTTTACAGTCCTTGAAGTAGAGCTGATGTGATGGCTCTTAAAGCTGCTTTGCTCGACCCCCGGAACAATCCTGTCGCCTTCTATGAGGAGGTGGAAGGAGCCATTAGTTCCTGCACTATGACCTTGACAGATATTGATATGTTCTTTGGGCTTATTTTGACTCCTGATATGTGGAGAACAATACGTAAAATAGATGACAATGTAACATATGTTGATACCGGGGAACATTTAGAACAAATAGATGCGGAAGGGGAGCCTACGCAGAAACCTCAGAAGGAGATATTACATCTTCCTAAAGCTATTGTGACTAAGTTAAAGACTCTCATACCCCCTAAGAAAATAGATTGGACAACGTTAGCATCTTGTAAACAGAAAACGGATGAGTCAGTTTCTACCTTCTTTTCAAGGTTTGAAGAAACATTCAATGATTTTAGTGGTCAGTCATTGGCCGATGATACGGGTAGGCATTTGTTTGTTGATAAATTTGTTGCTAATATGTTACCGGAAATAGCTAGTCGCTTAAAGGCCAGCAAGAGTTCTTGGACCACATCTTCCCCAGTTTCCTTTTTGACCATGGCCCAATATTATGAGCAAAGAACGTAAAACAGGAGTACCCGTTTACCCAGTTGAGACCGGGTGAATTATAGTAACAAAACAACAATGTCTCAACCAGTAATTACAAAGACAATTAAAGTGAATGCATAAATCTTTAAGGAAGGGAAACAGGAGACCAAGATAAGAAAAAAAGCATTATTATTATGCAAATAGTTATAACTGCACTATATTACAACTGAATTAAAGTAGCCAAGAAACACACCAATTGTGTACTGACCGTGCTCAGTGCAAGTGATAAGTGTAGTGACACAAGTGATATATATACAGCGTGAAGCGGCGCAAAAAAGGGGACAAACAATAATGACAATCAAATAACATAAATACAATAAATAATTTGTTTTGAGGATTTAATCCTGCGGTGGCCGTATATTACACTGGAATGTCGACGGCGTTTCAACCTTGTTCAATAAAGGTCATCATCAGGACAATGGCTACAATTTTTAAGACGTGCCGAAGTCAAGTAGTGAACAGATCCCAAGAAAATCGCAAGGAACGCTGGAAGGCGATCGCAATCAATAAATCTTGTAGGCAAATTAAATTGAGAATAAGCTCCAAAGCGGATGGTGCCCAGGAAGGCTCTCCATAAGTTAATCAGCGCAGCGTTATGGCCGTAAGTTCAAGGTTCAATTTGATAGGAGGCTATCAGCTGTGCTGGTTCATGATACACAGACGACTAATCAAAAGTCGGTAGAGGAATTCTTTTAAATTAATCCCCAATGGCAAGCAAAGTCAATGCGCGGGCTCGACTTGATCACCTAAACGGATAGACCGGTAGGAACAGGAAGCAAAAGGTAGGGAGGATAAGAAGGTTAAACAATTAAAGACAAAAGTTATGTTGGCTCAAGTATATGGTCCACCATTTAGGGGAGGTGGAAGAGGCGGACGTGTAATGTATACAACTGGAGGACCCCCTATCCCTTGAGCAAGTTTGTCCCCTGATAAGTGTTCTTATTGTAAAGAGACTGGGCATTGGCGTTCTGAGTGCCCTCTTTTGCGAGGTCAGCAGTATCTGTGGGGAAGGGGAAGTATGAGAGGACGCCCAGGGAATTCAGGAAACAGGGGAGGTACAGGAGCTCGCCCCAGATTTGAAGCAGTTGAACAAGGACTAAATTACTCTAATACTTTTGATAGACGAAATCAATTTCAAATGTCTGATTATTCTGCTGATGCCCTTGCAGATTGCGACTATGCATAGGGATGCCTAGGATGGGGTAGCGAACCGGTTGAGGTGCCAGTAGATCAAATGGTTCCTTATGTTGATGCAAGCGTCTTGGGATCTACTGATCGGTTTCTGGTTGATACAGGGGCTACCCGTAGTGCATTGTCTAAAAAACTGGTTCCTAGGGCTCCCCTGTCTGGCACAATGATAACATCGATAGGTTTCGATGGGACACCTACACCTAGCCCATTTTCACAGCCACTTGAATTCGGACTTGATAAATTCACTGCAGCATGTCCATTTTTGCTTTCCCCTACCACACCCGACAATATTGTGGGTATCGATTTGCTTAAATATTTTCGTGCCACAATACGTTGTTCTCCAGAAGGTGCGCGTGTTATTTTAAATAACAACTATCCAATTGTTGAGAGATTCTGTCTTATCAATGAGGATGCCGCTCTGGCGTCCTTACCTATTGTGAAGAAGGAACACTGTTATTGTTATAATTTCTTGCCTTCCATCATCACAAAGTCTTGTGAAAGAAATTGCAATGTTGTAGACAGCAGGTTACCAATTTAGTTCACCTCCTGTCTAAGGGGGGACATGCACTCACACCAAACCGCATTCAGACCATTCTAGACACTCCTGTACCCGCACTCAGAAGGATGTTCATGCATTGATTGACCTCACCTTTTTTTTTGTAGGCAGTTTTTCACACATTATTAAAGCTTTGTTGGCCATTTTTTGCCCCTCCCATGGACTGCTGAGTGCCAGAGCGCCTTCCAACAGTTACGCCAAGCCCTTTGTTCTGCAGCAGTATTAGGTATCCCAGACATGTTGATGAGTGACTATTTGTCCCAGTTTACTGACGGCTTGTCTTCCATTTATCAGCAGGTGCGGGAAGCTCTTCTTTCGGGAGCCCTGCTGTGTTGACAGATTATCACAACATTTTGGTCACCGAGAGAGGACAAGCTATGTCAGCTGAAGGACCTGAGGAAGTCTTCCCGGACCACACGATCCCTGGTACATCTAGATATCTGCTTCGATCCAGGAAGAAAGACATTTCAGCGCAGAAAGAGACTCTTTGAGCCACTGTCCTGGGTGGTTAAAGACTGACTACAAAGGGGGGTAGCTTATTAGTGACTACTAGTCTCAATGTTAGTGAAGAAACCAACGCCTGCCCAAGACCTTAGGGAACCATCTGTTTTGTTGTTTGCCGATGAAAATGAGCTCGTCTAAGAAGAAGGAGATCGCTGAGACAATGTGCAACGGCTGTACAATCTGCATCCTTGGTCTGACTTTGACTGCTGCCATCATTGCTACTGTAATGTGGGTATTGGAGGAAGTAATGCCTGGAGCCTCCTTACATAACATTACTGTTACATCACTTGCTGCAAAGAGCACCATCATTTTGATTTGCCGCAACATGAACAGGGATACCGGCAAAATCTGAGAAACAATTCATTTCTTCAAATGTTGCATCAGATACACCAGCTAAGCAATGCTACTAACTGTTCGGTTTGTGGCAAGATTCCTCCTCATCAGAACATAAAAGGAATCCTGTTGTCACCACTGCCATTCTCTCACAATGACTCATGCCCAGCTTGGTTCAAACTTCTATGTGCATCTAATGAACAAAGTCTGTTACCCCGATGAGGAAGGGGACCCACAAGCCAAAGGAACTGTATGGGAAATGGAGGAGTATCGCAGAGGAAATTCCTCCACACATTATGTTTTCCCCAACACTCGAACGGCCAAGGGTAATGGGCCTTTTGTCATTGCTGTTCCTAGATCCCAAGCAAATCTTTGTGTGAGCAGTTTTGGTAGTATCCCAGTGGGAAAAAGTGATTGTACCACAGTATTTAACATTACTGGAACAAACAATAGCAGTTTTCTATCCTCGCATAACACTTATTTCATTTGTGGGAGTAAAGGCTACTATCATCTACCAATCGGATGGTCCGGAACATGCTAATTGTCCTTCTTGCTTCCTCCTGTGTTCCTAGCACCTGCATCTTATCATAAAGATCAAAAACTGTTTAATGACATTTCCTTGACCGATTCAAAAGAACTATACATAATGATGAAGTGGATCAAACCGACACTGCATTACAGCAATATGTTGACTTCAATTTGGGACTCTTTTTCTTTGTTGGTGAGGCTTTGAATAAGCAGGAAAATCAGGTGCTGACAAATGTCCAAAATGTAAATGCCCGTTTAGCAATAGACCGAGAAGTCAGCGATATGATGCTGATAGATATACATGATATTTATCGTACCCCTTTTAAAGCATAAGAAAATGTCTAAGCTTATGCCAAATGGGCCGTCTGTGGAAACCGTGTAATATTATACTTGGCATAAGCTACAGCCATCTTGGCTGTGGTGTCCATTTAAGTTTCCTTTGTAATTCTCCCGTCCTCTGTTGCTCGTCTTTTTCTGCCTGTGCTATCTATTTTAGTTGACTTCCTGACTCAGCTAAAAGTAATGTATGTCCTGAGAGTTTGTAGCTGCCAGTACATCTGTTAACTGTCAATCACTTACTGCTGCCATAAGCACTCCTGCTCCCCCTCCCACTTTGCTGACAAAGTGGTTATTCATCTGTCCTTGTTTGCTGAAAACTATTTCAAAAACTTGTCCTTCCTATTTCTGTTCACTTGCTTACACTGCAGAATACTTTTAAAAAAGCCCTGTGTTCTGTGACTTCAGTGTACTACCTCAGGCAGCACTTGAGGGTGCTGTGTGGATGTGGTTCCACTCATGATTGATTAATAAAGTTGTTATTTATTCTCAACTCCAATGCTGATCTCTACTTTGTTGGTATTTCTACCCGTGGACAAAAGGGTGACCCTGCACCAGTGTACCCCTAAAAAAAGTGGTACATTTCCACAAGTCATTAGGTGAATACATCAGATAGGGCATAGGGGAAGAAATCAATCAAATATCTTTCAAGATCTGGTGAATTTTCAGTAAGAAGCCTTTCAATTATTTTGCGTAGGAGTTTGTTCTAATTGGTGTGGGAATGAAATTCAGTATTTAGGATGCCCTCCCTCAGAACGCGTGTTTGAGTGTACCTACAAAACATTTAATGATCCCATTGAATATAGGCTACAGTTTTGTCATATCTGTTACAGTGATCACCAGTGTTAATTTGAACTGGTGACTTCAGGAGAGGCCCACTGGCACTCATTTTTTGTGGACCGTCACTTATTTTTCATCAGCAGACTTTGATCCAGACAGGAGATAAAAAAAGACAAAAGGGGGAAAGAAGGAGTAAGAGAAAGATGGAAAACTCTTGACAAAGAAAGAACGTAAGGATGAAAAAGAACCTGAAAGGGTGAGATCAAGTGTCAGGAAATGTCTGGTGTTGGATCAAAGAGGCATGAGGTGGAATCATGACTACACAGTCTTGGTATTCGGCGCCCTGACTTTAGTAGCTCGGCCGCTGGCTTTTTAGCAAAACTTTGGCCACTTACACTTATTCTTTTATAACTAAATCACTGGTTTTCACTCATTCCGTGACATTCTGGGAATTATTTCTTTCAAGAGGAGTCTAGCCCCTAGCATTGACTATTCTAACCCCACCGAACAAATGGGTTACCAAGTCCAGTTCCTTAAAAGAATTCATTTATAAATAGATTTCCACCTGCAAGGAGCTACATAAACATGAAAACATGCACAAATGTAACTGTAGCATAAACAAGCATAGGAAAAGCCAATAGATCTGGGTTTAATATGCTAACACATGCAACACTAGCACATTAGAATGAGACACACATGAAGAAGTCAGTTAGAAGTGGACAGAGATAGCTATAATGCAGTCTCTATTACACTAGATTGGGGGCCGATGATACCCTCAAACAGCCACCAGCACTAGGTGAGAGATTAATATTTCAATGGGCTGAACTAAAATGTGATTGACAAAGTCTCAAGCCAGTGGCTGATGGAGGCTGGCCAAAGAAAGCCAATGGTTGAAGAGATCAGACCAAAAGAATACTCTATGTATACTGTTAGCAATACGTTTGTTTCAGAGCTGTGCCATCAAAACCAAGACCTTAAAACAAACTATGAGAGACTAACACGTTCGCGGTCCACAGTGCATATCTGATGCAAAAAAGTTAGTAATGCAAAAAAGTATCACACGCATAATCTCCTACTATAACAACTACCCTGCGAAAATCAAGTGCAGCAGAGAAAATTCCAGCTGTAAAACTGTAAAAAATAAAATAGGGAGGTAAAAAGATGTTTGCACAAACCAATGTCAGTATTGCACTTGTGAAGATGATGAAAAATGTGTCATTGTTTATTAATACAGATCCCTCCTCCACAGATAGAACATAATTATGTTTTTCCAGTGAACCACAGAAACAGGAACCTGCAGCTCACAAACTGCACATTTAGCCTCAGAATACCATATGCTTAGAGAATGGGAATTGGATAGGTTAAATTCGGAGCATGCAGAACATTTCAGCAGTTCATTTGCAGATCTCCAGGAAAAGGTAACTACTTAAGCCATTATAACAACAAGGGGGTATAGGAGATTTATGAATTGGTCCGCCACATGTATCAATAAAACAGTCAAACTGTGTGACATTCCAAGGTGACCCACTGGGACAAACTTTTTGGCAAGGTTGTCACTGTGAGGAATGTCCTTTTTGGAATCACATATCCTATTTAGGGCATTCCTTGTTCAGGAATATAAACTTTCACCCACCTAGTTGGTATGTTTCACCATCAGGTTCAACCCCATGCTAGTCAGGTGGTGCAATGCAAAACTGTCCCCTCACCCAAAGAGGGGAGTCACTTTGATGGGAGATCAGTTAACTTCCCGTATTAGATACATGTGCGTCAGTGATTTTGGTGGGTGGTTCAATGTGGTGGGTGAGAAATTTGAGAACTAGGGCCTCACACATGCAGTTGCTTTATTCTGTGGGGATTCATGTAAATGGTTAAAAAAATGTAAGAGAATCAATTGAACCATAGCCATTCAGTTTTCCCTCTGCTTTGGTCTACAAGTTTTACACCTAAAAATGCCCAACAGGGATGATGTCATAACTACGCATTTATTTATAGACTAAGCAAGCAGATATGCATAGGAATGGTCCATCACATGTCAAACTGTTGTGCACCTTTGTTGTATTACAGGTCTTCGTGGCCCACTCCACTTAAGTCTATGTTCTGTTTTGGGCACCTCTGAGTACTACACCAGTGGTTAGCACACACAGATGAGGGATACTAGTATACAAGTTTTATCTGCAGGGTGAACATAGACGAGGTCCTAAAGAAATACCATTTGACCGGTTTGGGCATTTTTAGGCATGTAACAGAATAAAGCAAATGCATGTTGGAATTCATATTCAATTTTAATAGTAAAGAAGATCACATTGAACCACCCGTCAAAATCATTGACGCACAAACCACCAATAAGGGCAGTTAATAGATCTCCCATCAAAAGTGTCCCCCCACCCCCCCTGGGAGAAGGGCCCACTATACATTGCCCTGCCCGGCTAGCGGTAGCTTAACCCAATGATGGAGCATGCTACCTTGGTGAGAGAGGGTTCATATTCCTGAACAAGGGATGCTCTAAATAGCACTTGTGATACCTGTGATATCAAGAATGAAACTCCTCACAGAGAAACCCCTACCAAAATGTTTGGCCTAGGGGGTTACCCCTGAATGCCACATCTTAGGATTTTTTTGTCATCCACATAAACCAGAAAACACACACACCATGCAAAGATGATTTGACCTACCACTGAAAAAAATCTGTTCTCACCCTCCGGCAACAATTGCAGGCTGGATCAGTACTGGCCTTAATAAATAAATGACATCCACACAAAACTAAAAAACTGTTGATGATGCACTTGGGTTCCTAAATGAAGACAACATTTGATGGTTCCCTCACTATTAACCCCTTGCATGCCCGCCCCTTTCCCCGCCCAGTGCCGCGCTTTGTATTAGCGGGCGGAGTTCATGACGAGCTGGACTCATCATGGGCACAGCGCCACCGCAGCCCATGACGAGTCCAGCTCGTCATGGGCACTGAAGGGGTTAATGTGCTTCACAAATTAGCATGGCCCCCAAACCTCATCTTGTCAACACAGTGTACTTTGCCTCAGGAGTAGAAAGTTATCTGGATTGCCAATGTCACCCTTCTACTTTCTCATAGCCTAAACTTTAACTACTGAGACTAAGCTGGGAATGGCAAAGATCAACGCTCATTTGCTTTCACACATTAACTCACCACTGGATTCCTATATCATAGTGAGTGAAGTTCTCCCAGGTGGATATCTGAAAAACATTTTTCAGAGAACCATCCATTTATCAAGGAGGCATCAATAAGACATGTTCAATGGAGAACTGATAGCATAGTTCTAACAACAACGAAAAGTTCTATCCTTTGCCTATCTGACATATATATTTATTGTGAGGCTGCTTGGCTTCAGTGAAGGTTCTCTGATATTACATGAAAAATAATGTATGGCTCAGCTCTCCAAACTCTGAAATCAGTGATCTTCAGAATTAGAATAATCTTACAGCCATACATGACATTTGTTCTTAAACCAAGTTTAGAAATAAAAACCTGAAAATTCATCTACTGCTAAAGTAAACCTAACATGTTATGTGTTATTCCATAAATATACAATTGCCCTGTCAGCATAAATGTCGTGATTGGCTATAATGTTTGTGATTTTTGCTGATGAATTTGTGCTTTTGTTTTATGTTTTGGAGCCTGCAAGCTGTCATCTAATAGCATTTGTCATGCACAGTAAATACAATCAAATCAAAGCCACCAGTCAAATAAACTGGTCAACATGGATGCCCATTATAAGAGCATGTTTGTCAGAGTTCGCCTGCACGACAAACAGTGATTTTCCTTGATACCTAAATCAGCAGGCTCACCAGCACAGATAACCTCCTTTGTTGTATTCTGCAGTAGCGGCTGTTAGTAAACTGTAGTGGTGGAGCCGGAGAGTAAAAAAAGAAAAGAAAAATGAACTTACCTGCCGGCCTTCGCCCGCTTTGGTCAAGACGGAAAACTGAAAGCACACAGGCTGCCAGATTCCCCTAGCCAATCAGAACGCTGCGGTCATCAGCATGACAGCAGCGTCATGACTGGTCTGAGTGTCATGGTTCGGTGCTCAGACAGGGAGTGGGAGGCTATGCATGTTCTCCACCCAGGCTGTTCAATAAAGCCGGGTGGAGAAATGGCAAGTGCACATGACTGTTTGGCCATCCCAAGGTGGCTGGCCAAACTGTCATGCCCACTTAGAAAGTACCCACCACTCCTCACCCTGCTCTGTGGCAGCCCCATCCTGCCCAGCGCCTACAGAGCGAGAAGTGAAAAATAAAATGATATTAACACCACCTTAGCGGGGACGCCACCACTGGTATTCTGTGGTGGGAAGATACCCAAAATACCCTATTAGGGCATGTGTTTGTGTGGACAGATGGCACTGCAACTGTCCGTTACAGTCCATATGATTACTTTCATAAAATCACAGCTACTGTTGTGCTAATACGACATGTAAATCACATGGTAGGGCAGTGTAAAGATTCCAAAAGGGTTGGTGTGTTTGCATGTATACTTACAACATTTTAAAGTGTAAAAATTATGTGGTGCTTATGTTGAAAAGGATTGCAGACTATAATGCAACTTCCACCAGAGGCTGGGATTTCCAGAGGTATTGTCTGTAGTAGGGGTGTGACAAGTTTTTATTGTGTCAGGAAAGTATTGCGTAAGTAGCAAATATTGTTCATTGGGGTTCCTGCTTCTCCTACATCTACCCCTTGGTTTATTTATTCCAGGAAAACTAACAATGTTTGGAGATGACAATGGATACAGTATTTTCTCACACACTTATGTTAAAACATCTTTCTTTGACCAATGGATGGATGTTGGTGGTCTATTTTTTCTGAAAAATACTTAATGGTGCGTTAAAGTAAAAATTTTAACATGAAAACCCACATGCAGACAATTTTGTGAATTACGGTTAGTAGTCACAGTATATTTGATATTTAAGCGAACTCTGCAAGAGAAAATCTTTACACACCCCTGCTCTGCACATAAATCAATGGTTTTATAAATAAGTATAAATACTTGAGTGTGGGAAGCGCATAATACTGTTCAGCTGCTCTTTGGTGACTATGCTACAGCAGCATCCTTTCCACTGGGACAGTGAGGCAGCGAAAGTGTGCTCACCCTGAAGGTTTCTAACCTATGCCTGACAGACACTGACAGCACAGTATGGTATGGTGCCAATTCAGCGTGAATGCATGGCTCTCTGGCCTCTAGCGAGTTAGCGAAAGACGTGATGGTCCATGACCGTCGGCACAAGTCTACCACCTCTCAAACAAACTAGACACGTTCATGAACAATTCTGGTTAGGAAACATGTATTCCAAAGCCGTGAAAGATTATTTCGTGAAATTATGTTTCTGTGCTGCAATGTGTGGATGTGAAAGACCAGAAGTGCCTTTTATCTTCAACAAAAGAGTGTAGTTCTGCTCATTCCCTGTGCTGGGGAACTTTTAGCTGCCTAGCACCAATGCAGGCACCTTTGTGCTATAGTGCAAGGGTGTTGGCTTTAAAATCACCATAGTTCTATGAAGGAAGGGGTAAAATACTGCACAAGAACTATCCTTTGAGACTATTTCCTCTTGTATGCGTGCTTCAGAATGTAGCACACATGTAACAGAGGAAATAACAAGGAGAAATAAAGATAGTTACACCATCCCAAGGGAGGCCCACAATTTTGACGCAAACCAATGTCTACAGGGTTTTACGCCTCGCCTGGCGCTGCAGCGCAAAGCACTGCTCGCTGGGCGAGAGATATTGTAAGAGAGTAGATTTGAGAAGGGGAAACGAAGCCCCGCCCCTCCTTTTCATTGGCTGATGTCACCGTTTATGCTAAACGGTGGCTTGCCATTGGAAGTGAGGTTTTTGTTGACCCCTTTAAGTCCGGCCGATCTGGACAGGGTTGTCTGCTTTGCTACTGTCGCAAAGCAATTTCTCATCTTTATGGGGGCCATATGTTTTCACTCAGCCCCGTGTTTATTTTTCCATGTCGCTTTCACTTGAAGTGAAAGCGCAATGCAAATATAAACAAACGGCTGAGTGAAAACAGATGGCGAGAGCTTGTAGTGCCTCCAGCATAGTTCAAAGATTCGTCTGGATCGCACAGCAGTTGCTGTGCAGAGACAGTACCTGCAATAAATGTTGCATGCACTATGAAACCGGCAGAATTGCAAGTCAGTTTATTTGGAAAAAGTCAACATTAAAATGTGCTCCGTACACAGAATGGTCCAATATGCTGCTTGTTTATTTTGTTTGTTACTGTTACCAGTGTACTTTGATCATTTTGTGATTCTTAAGAGGCATTGGTAACCACGTGAATGCAGAAGAACGAAATGCCTAAGAATCGACACTTTTATTGGAGGATACTTTAAAATGAAGGGCTTCTGCTGCATAAAATCACTCGTGCAGGACTGAATATTTAACCTGTTTTCGGCCCTGGAAACAAAAATGTAAATCCTTTGTTTATTCCGAGGGATAAACACAAGCAAATACTTTATTAAAAAAAGTTTGGCGCCTGTGATTAACTGCATGTCTTGATTTTCCTGTCTTCAGACTCTTCAGGCTGCAAGCCCTAAAAGGAAAAGCTGCGCGCCAGTGTCTGACGCAAGAGCTGAGGCTGCACGTGCAGCAGAACTGCGCCATTCCGGACCGCCAGTTCGACTATAGCGTACGGATGATGAACTGCACCTTACAGGTACTGTACTCGTGCCCCACGCTCCCATTGGCGCTCTTCAAGGGACACACCCTATGCTGATCGATTCCCTTGCTGTGTATTCAATTTGTGGAGTTTCCATCATTTGCACATCCTGAAATCTATATGTTGCCAGCGACTACATTGCTTCTGCCAAACACATGTGTATGGTATTTGCATTCAAGTAGTTGGAAATGTTAAATCTTCATTCCTTCCTACTTGTGTTGGCAGCCAGTTTCCTTCCGACACACTCATTATAAAGGTATATACTGTTTCACAAACTGCTTTACCAGGAAAAGTGGCCATCCAGTGTTCTCTGTCATGTAAATTATTAACAATCATCTCTTGACCGGTCTATAGTATTGTATGTATGGGCTAGCAATTGTCAAAACTATTCCTTGCAGTAGCCACTTTAGATCCCTCTGATAGCTGTTAGAGCATTACATTAGAAGGACATGTGACTAGAAAAGGGCACTTCTTTAACTAGGGATATAGGTTATGGAGAAATTTGACATCACACTAGAATGTGTGTCTACCCTACTCATCCTCGCATTGCCTCTGACGTAAGTTCCGTTTCATGCACTGTGACACATTAAACGTGTTCTGACCACACCTGTTTTAATTGCATTCATAAATTGCATCATACCCCTGGCAAGGCATCGACAGACTTTTAGTGCTAGGCCATGCTTGGTTAGAACTGGAAGAGTGTTGAATTGTATTGCGGGTCGGCTAAGTGGGTCTTGTTTTAGTGTTTATCAGAATTGACCAGATTGATGCTGTCATGCAGGTTTCAGTCGAAGAGCCTCGATGTGAGCTGGTTAGAAGATGAGCAGGGCATGAATACATGAACTTTACATTAATTCATAGTTGTCTGGTTGAAAGGTTGTAAGCAGGGTCTGTGTGGGAATTGTTGTGCTGTTATGCATCTTGAGTAGTGGAATGCAGTCCATTCTTTGTAACTGTAAATGTTTAGGTTTGTTAATGGGTAAAGTGGAACAGATGAGCGTGAGACAGCTGTACATGTGAACTTCCCGGCCTTCTGAGAAGGTGTAATGTTATAGTTCTTCTTTGCATTTGTACTATCGAGGAACAAGCCACAGGAGTGCACTTATAAGCAGCCATGCTAAATGCACTTTGGAGTCTATCAAGAAAAAACAGAGGGCAACTCACAGGCATGCAGCAGATGCAGGCAGCAAGGGCATATGATCTGAAGAGTCCACACAGGAGTGACAGAGAAGCATCCCGCAATTGTGCATCGAAGTCAGGCTGCCCTAGCAGGTGATCTATATAGGCCCCCCAGGGTGAGCAACAATTTTTCCAAAATCAACAGGTTGATTAGAGCATAAAAAACTACCGTTAGCTATACCACTCTTTTTTTGCCATGATGTAGGCAATGATATGCCACTCAAAGTAATGCATAGAGGTATATCAAATATATATAGTGGTCGTTTTGAATACATTTGCATTGAGGAGGTTATGGTACACATGACATTTTCATTCCCTGACAATCCATGTGGCTTGTGGCTGTATTTGATAATCTTCAGATAATTCAGAACTCCAAAAACACCTGCTTGGATCATTCTCTGATGTTTAATATTGTAGACCATAAAGCAACAAGCAATCAGCAAACCTCTGTAGGAATAGCAAGAATGTTCTCTAACGGTTTCCTTCCTTTCTGGGAAATTAAAAGCAAGGATTTGTTCTTCTGTCCCTACTGCTCCAACTATTGTCCGATCACTTATGGCGTTTGGAAGGGATCCCCCTTCTCTCCTGTCTTACTCAACATCAGCGCCTTGCACATTTGATCATTTTGGATTCACATTTTTCCACTCATGCTGATGACATTCAAATAATTCTGCACCCGACTGGACTGTCTCTAACTCTGCTCACAGTTTGGTGATTGTTTTGTGCCATCCATCGCTGAAACAACTTGTTTACTTTAAAGAGCAATGAGATGAAGGTTTTGCTGGTGGAGTATGATGAATTAGTGAAGAACTTCGGGATTCAGCTGTGTAGAATAGGTCTCGCATTTACGCGAGTTTGAGATATTGACATTGCAAATAACAATGCCTTTTATTTTTGTTTTCATTTTAAAAACATAAATAAAAGGCATTGTCATTTACAATGTCAATAGCTTAAACTTGTGTAACTGTGAGACCTATAGCATTGCAAATGTTTGTTGTTGTTGTTGTAGTAACTTTATTTCGGTCGAACGACCATTAAAAGTACAGATACATACAAAAAGAGAATAAAAAAACATTTAAAACAATTAATTTAAAAAAATTCTGCCTAATACGCCACATATACAACAAATAACGGGAAACAGCAAACACAATGGGAGGGTGGGTGTCATAGGTCAATATCCTACAAGCATGTGTGTAATGCAAAAAACCCCAAATCCTACAAATAGGAATCAACCAGCGTTTTCTAGGTACAGAATAAGCGGGACAAAAAAACAAAACGTGGGAAATATTCTCAGTATGGTAAGCACATACAGGACAAGCTAAAATATTTGATTTAGTCCACTTAGAAGTGAAAGATCTTATAGGAAGAGTGCCATAACGCAGCTGAACATACAGCTTACGGGCAGCTGGGGGTTCAATTAAGTCCATAAAAACCTCGGCCCTAGGCTCTGTTTTTATTAGAAGGAACTCAGATGATAACCTCCCCACGGAGGGTGAACTCATCAACGTCTGAAGATTTGACATATAAATATAAGAGAGGAGTGTCTTCTTAGATATCCCAGGGCAGTTAATCTCCGGCGTGTCCCATAGTCCGGGGAAACCAAGCCGGGTACAGAGTGCTCTGATATGCTTAAGCCAAGGGATCATTTTGGATCTAAGGGTAGGCCAAATCTCAATGAATTCAGCTCTATAGTCAGCCAGTTCAGGGACAGACCATAGCCTCTTCCAGTACATAATTGGCCTAGCGCCTATTATCTCCTCTATAGGGGTTAATTCAAGATCAAATCAAATCATCAGCGGTGTACTAGGCGGTAGACCAATTAAGTTTCTAACAAAAGACTGTTCCACCCTCTTAAGATCAAGAGACTTGGACTGCATATGCCCCCAAAGTTCAGCCCCATAGACTGCTGACATTCTTGCTTGGCGACTATAAATTGTGAGTGCAGGGGAGACCGGCCTGAATGTAGATTCCTTGAAAACTTTAGTTAGTCCCCCTGCTAGCTGGGTAAGCCTACGCGTTGATCTATCAATGTGTTTATGCCAATCAAATTTTTCAGTAAGGGTAACAACGCCTAAATATATGAACGTTTTGACCCTTTCTAGAGGGCTACCACAAAGCACAGGATTAGGGCGGGTACGTTTTGGGGGGTTGAAAATCATAAACTTTGTTTTTCCTATATTGATTTCCAGCCCCCGAAGATGGCAAAACTCTACAAAGGCATCAAGGATATTTTGAATGCCCGATGATGTTCTGGACAACAAAAGTGTGTCGTCCGCGAACATCAAAGCGGGCACTCTGCCTGTAACCAATCTAGGTGCATCGATATTGGGTGCACCATTCAGATGATCAATAAGGCCGTTTATATAAAGGCTAAAAAGGGTAGGGGCCAAGACACACCCTTGGCGAACTCCTTTCAAGACTGGAAATTGTTCTGTGAGTTCTCCATTCCTTCCAGACCTAACCTGAGCAAAGTTGTTTTGGTTTAATTTTATAAGAATGGCTAACAGATACGGTGGGAGACCCATTTCCGCAAGGACATTCCAAAGTTTCCCACGCGGGACCAGGTCAAAAGCTGCCCGCAGGTCCACAAATACAAGGTAGAGGCTGCCACCCTCCACCTTAGCTGTTTTCCAATACAGGACCTGCAGGCGAAATATCTGGTCTAAAGTAGAAGTGCCAGGCCTGAATCCTGCCTGGAGAGTGGATAAAATCCCCTTTTCCTCAATCCACCCGAGGATCCTATCCAAAATAACCCTCCCCATCAGTTTTTGTGATGTATCAATTAAACTGATGGGTCTGTAATTTGAGGGGATTAAAGGACAACCCTTTTTGTGAATCGGCACAATTTCGGCTCCTAGCCAAGTAGGCGGCAAATCGCCGCCCAACAAAATCCCGTTAAATAGGGTGACCAAGTAAGGAGCCCAAATTTTTGGTTGTGTCCCAAAAAGGTCCCCAGGCAGTTTATCCAGCCCGGGAGCTTTTCCTGGGAGTATATTTCCTAGGGCGATCTCAACCTCACGGAGAGTGATTAAATCCTCAGGTACGAGACATTGGCTAGCAACAGTTAACCGGGCAGGTTCTTCAAGTATATTAGGGCTATAGGATTGCTGGGGTTCAATAACGTTGTTAGCCATATCGCCACACTCAGAAGTGCCATAAAGGGCACAGAAGTGGCTTTCCCAAGCGGAGGGGGCAATGTTAGGGGCGGGGGCCAAACTATGGCCGCTAAGTCCAGAGGCTACTATAGTCCAAAAAAGTTTCGAGTTATTGTTATCGAGTGCAGAGCCCAAATTCTCCCACTTGGCAACTTCCCAATCCTTTTTGGCATCACTAAGCGCCTTCTTGTACGCAGAGCGATGTATCTTAATGGCTTCCCTATTACTAGTTTTTAAGGCTCTAATAAGAGCCTTCCTGGTGGCTCGACAGGAGGCATTATACCACTGTGGGGACGAAGTCCGTTGAAGGTTGGCCCTCCTCACAGGACAAAAGATGTCCTTAATTGCTGCCACCAGGTTGACATGAGTATCCGATGCCCTGCCTAGTTGTTCAACTTTTCCTATTTCTTCTATGTAAGGGATAATGATCTTATATAAGGCGGCTAACTTTGCATCGGACATCTGAACGTCTAGCCATTTAACTCTTCGTCTACAATTTGAAATAGTTAAAGGCACGGTGACAGAATGTTCAGCCAAAGTTTGGCATTTAAGCCCAAAGCTCCCTGCCCTAAGTGAGAGTACCAAGGCATTGTGGTTGCTGTCAGTTCTTTCAATAATTCTAAATTCAAGCGCCTTATCCCAGTGCCTGGCCTCTAAAAAGATGTAATCAATTATGGGAGACTGGTTATGCCGATTAAATGTCACCTTTCCCGGTCTGTCAGGTTCCACCCTTCCATTACAGGCTCGAAATGAAGTTGTTAATACAAATGACTGCAGTTGTAAAACTAGCGGTGTCCAAACCTTGACCCGGGGAACCAATGGATGGGGAATCCCCCACAATGAATCAACGTCATCTGAGTCACCCATGGACAAGTCCATCAGTGGCTCAAAGTGACAGTTGAAATCACCACCCACGATCAACACAGTGGATGGGTCCATTGTGTGGATAAGAGTCATCAGAGTTTCAATGGCCTCTGAAACAAAACCCCGCCTAACTGGCCTTGAGTATACATTAAATAATGCAATATTTTGCCCATCCAGTGTAGTCAGCAATACACACTGAACATTCTGCGAGTTAGTACTTATTTGTGTTGCAGTCACTCCTAAGTGCGTACCAACCCATATGGACAGACCCCCTACCGGTCTACCCCTCTCACCCTTACTAGCCACGATATCAAATGTAGCAAAACCCTGGGCTTGATTACTTTTCAGTGCCCAAGTTTCTTGTAACAGACAGATATCGTGGAGGGCCATAAAGGAGCCCCATTCATGAATGGGCAGTTTACTCTTAATGCCCGCCACGTTCCAGGAAAGGATTTTTACATGGCAGGTCAGTAAGTCTTGATTAGCTTGATCATGGGGCAAAGGGCTACAAGGATCATTAATCGTAGCAAATCCCTCTTCTGGCGCAGAGGCATACTCATAGGGCAATACATATAGATCAGATTGGGATGAGACTGTTCCAGAGGGAATAGATTGTTGCAGGGGGAAGGTCTGCGGTGGGGGAATCAACTCGGTGTCCACAGCCTGGTGGCCCAAAGTGGTAGGCCCACTAATTAGGGATCTCCTCTGTCAATCACAGTCATCAAAGCCTGAGAGGGCATCGAATCTATTTGCTACTTCCAGGGGGGTAAATGGTGACCAAAGATCAATCCTCCTGGAACCGTATCGGTGGCTCCCATAGGGCACAGTGACCCAATCAGATACACTTTCGTGAGCCGCAGGGATAGGTGCATGGGTGAGATGCTGGTTATCAAAGGGTATAGGTAGTACAGGAGGGTATGACTGCATTCTAGCTGGGGCCCTGGAATATGCCCTATGAAAGACTAAGGGTCTTGGGTAGAAGTGTGTCAATTCACGAGGCATAATGGACCCGCAGTTTTTGGTCGGAGTATGGTCAAGGATATGTGTAACTACTCTGGGGTCTCTAAAGTTAATAATAATTATATCCCCCTCAGTATCCTTAGCTCTACGTCCCAACCAGGGAAGTCTCCGGACATGCAGTATTTCCCCATTTACATTAAAGGGAAGGGGCCTGTTTAGGGTAAGCCAGTGCATGGTCTTGTTTTTAAGCTCAAAAAAGCCTTCCTTTTTACCCTTTTCCAATGGCGGAACTCTCGTAAGCACTACCACATATGGGACCGCTTCTGGGGGTAGATCAACTTGATGCCTCAGTTGATCCACTGCCCTAGCTGAAGAATAAGTATCTCCCCTTACATTTAGGATGTTTCCTGAGGTAGATTCTAACACTCCCTTTGGCGCTTCACCCATATCTTTTTGTACTAAATAATGTTGAGCTGTATTGAGAGATGTAACCATAGATTGGCTATCAGAGATGACCTTATCGTTTTTCCTAGTGTGGATGGAGGATGTCACTGGTGCCGCGGGGGGGGAGCAAAAGTAAATGTGCCTGATCTTTACGTGCCCCCACGTGTTCAGTGATAGCCGATTCTAGATCCCCCAGGCGTTGCTCAATATTTTTTAATCTTCCCATTATGGGTAGAGCAAATGACCTTAGTAGTTGTTCAATGCTCTCAAGAGGGGCAACATGCAAACCTTCATTAGTTGGACAATGTGGGGGACAGTTTGAATCAGAGGAGGAGGGTGCCAATGGAACAATGGTGCTTGTGGCCATAAGGGGCACTGTAGATAAAATAGGTGGTGCACTAGACTTTGGCATGCATACAGTGTCTAAAATGTGCCTTGGTCCCTTGCCAAAGTCAGAATGATTAATCTTGTTCCTTAAAGAGTCTCCTAGCCTCTTTCTTCTTTTAGTAGGAGGGGGTCTATGAACTTTGGACACAGCCACCCTCCCCACCTTCTTTTTGGTAGCCTTAGCCTCGGATTGAGAGAAAACAGTGATCATATCAATTTCCTTATTAGGAGTATTAAAGGGAAGTGGATTGATGGAAACATGCGAATTGTTAAGTTTATCAGGTGGAGATTGGGTGTCTCGGAGCAATATGGGAACATTATCAGTGGCTAATGACTCCTGAGTGAGTGTGAGTGGACATGGCTGGGAAGGATTAGTAGAAAGCAAAATGTCCGTGGGCAGTCTGTTTTTGATGCATTCTATAGAACGACGTCGCTCAGCCCTCCGTTCAGCTAAGATAGTCTCCTTCCCAATAGTCACAACAGCCCTGGTAAAATAATCATCCAGTGTACCTTTATTGGTACCTCCTCCAATTATGAGTGAATTTGATGACAACGTCTCAGCCATACTTAGCGTGGCAATAAACTGTATCAGAACTCACAATAGTTGGTAGAGATGATGGATTCCCCCGGTCCGGTCTCCTCGTGCCTCTGAGGGCCTCAGAGGGCCCGCTCTTTGCCCGGTCTTCGCCCCGGGAGCGAACCGCTGGCGCGTTAGAGCAAAATGGATATACTAGAGGAGGGGTCCAAGAGGGGGGCGGGGCCGGGAAGAGTCTCCAGGTGTGCGAAGTTATTCGATCAGAAGGCACCCTGGTCCTCGCAGTCCCGGCCTCTCAAGCTCCAGGGCAGCACCTCCACAAGCAGCGCAGCCCTCCCCTCGGTCGATGAGCAGCAGCAGGGCGTGAACAAACTCCAGTTGCAGTGTCAGTATCTACGAGCGGCTCCCGCGAAGCGGGGGCCACGAGAAGTAATGTAGGCGGTAGGGGCGGGGCCGGGAAGAGTTTCCAGGTGTGCCAAGTTATTCGACCAGAAGGCACCCTGGTCCTCGCAGTCCCGGCCTCTCAAGCTCCAGGGCAGCACCTCCACAAGCAGTTCAGCCCTCCCCTCGGTCGATGAGCAGCAGCAGGGCGAGAACAAACTCCAGTTGCAGTGTCAGTATCTACGAGCGGCTCCCGCGAAGCGGGGGCCGCGAGGAGTAATGTAGGCGGTAGGGGCGGGGCCGGGAAGAGTCTCCAGGTGTGCCAAGTTATTCGATCAGAAGGCACCCTGGTCCTCGCAGTCCCGGCCTCTCAAGCTCCAGGGCAGCACCTCCATAAGCAGCGCAGCCCTCCCCTCGGTCGATGAGCAGCAGCAGGGCGAGAACAAACTCCAGTTGCAGTGTCAGTATCTACGAGCGGCAGATATGTGTTTATGTCACAAGTCATGGGTGGATGCATGGGAACGCCCATGTGCCACCCAAGGAATGCCTACCTGTTGCTAAGTAACATAAATAACTATTTGCATTGCTTTGTAAATACCATAAAGGATTTTCTGCCAGATCCATGTTAAAAAAGTAATGCAAACCCACAAAATCTTTAAAAATCTGGCCCTCAGTGTCTGTCAGAGGGAGACCTCTAAATAAAGGGGGCTAACTCTTGCTTCAGGCGTCACTGAGCACTCATCCAACAGATGGTCCAGATATAAAGCTGTGCCTTTAGGAAAGAGGAGGCGGGGGACATCAGTCCAACCTCCTGGAGTTGGTTCAAGGCTGGGTGCACTAACGACCAATACCCAATTAAATGGCGGGGCATCCTTGACTACATGGATGACTGATAAACATCTAAGTGTAACTGCAACGTCGTTCTCCCACGTAACTAACCACCTGTTTTATAATGTTGTGCATATTACACATGCCTGTTCTAACTGCAATAACAACATTTACTCCGGTATTGACCTAAGTTACCAGCAGTGTTTCTCTTATTCATGCAAACAGATGTATATTTATGTATGGTAGCATCTGTTCTTGTTACATCTCAAGTAAGGTGCATCCTCTGTTCCATGTGGTTATATTATGTGTAAAGTGTACTAATGCCTACTCAGCCCAGTGGCTCTCTAGAAATCAATTGGATGGGCAGACGGAGAAGGAATTTATCAATTCATAATTATTAGATTCAGCACAGTTTTGACCATTTACATCAATGTATATGGTTATCAAGACAAGCAATAAAGTGAATATTACACAAGACGCACGGACTCCTTTGTGTTCATTCTTGAAAAAAACGGTTTCCTTATTCAAACTCTTCTTTGAATGGCCAATAAAATATCATCATTTTGTTAGAATGTAGCCAACGCGTTTCTTCCACTTAACTTCTTCAGAGCTCAAGAAGGTGTACTTTGGTTTTGAACAAAAACATCGGGTACAGGAAAATTGTAGTCACATGTAGTTGCCAACCCAATATTTTGGATTCACCAAAGTTCCCGTTAAGTCCTTTGAGCACGGAAAAATCCCTCAGTGTGGCGGAGAGGGTACGAATGTACAATTAATTAAGAATCCTGTGTGTTACTGAACTACAAGATATTCCTCATTCAAAGGTTTCATTCACAAATCAGTCGGATCTTTTGATCCAGAATTGGATCAAAAGAAGTTACAGGGAGCTACCACACTCAGTAGATTGGGCATATCCGACTGAACACAAAAGAGTCTATGCGCCTTGTGAAATATTAATTTTATTGCTTGTCTTGATAACCATATACATTGATGGAAATGGTCAATACTATTAAGTGCTGAATATATAATTAGGAATTGTTCAAGGAGTTTCTCCTGGGTGGAAGGTTTAGAGGTCTGGCTTTCCTGATTTGTGCACTATTGTAGTGACTTTGGTACCCAATAGAGTGATAGGTGCGTTGTATTGTTGTATCAGCCTCTTTTTGTGTAATACTTAAGGAATTTATCAATGTGAAGGAAGAACAGAGGCAGGCTGTCACTGCTTCAGAGAAGGTAAAATAAATGTTTTAGAGCCAGGTGCATATTGAGCTCTTGCATTGGCAGGCAAGCTAGCAGCACAAATGTGTGCAGCCACAGCCTTCCACAGGGTCATCCCCTGCTCCCATCCCCGTGCCTCAGCAGGCCCTGGGGACTTTATCCCCCAAAGCTCTATCTAATTTAAAGGGAAAGGGGGCTGCGTGGTCCACCTCCCCAAACCGACTTTGCCCCGCTGGCCCCATCCCTTGGGTCCTCTAATATAAATACCTGGGTGCCCACCCAGTGTACCCACACATTGGGGACTGCGGGGGTGCCCCAGGGGCCCCACAGTGGCCTCAGCAAGCTCCCTGCATGCTGCAGGAAATGACATTGCTCACACCCAGAGGGAGCAATCTGTTGACCTTTTTCCCTGCCCGCATCAGTGCAGGCAGGGAAACTGATCTCAAGTCTGCTCTCTGGCAGAAGCATTTTTAAGCTCCTGCCTGCTGGGAGCAGACTTTGTGTTTGCTGCCATTAAAGAATGCTCCTCCTAGATAGGAGCAAACACAGATTTCCCTGCCCACGCCGGTGCAGGCAAGGAAACTGCTGCTTCCCGGGGGTGGACTCCCTGGGACACAGCAAGTAAGCTGACCCCAGGGGAAGGGTTCTTCGGGCCAATAAAGGGTCAGGTAGGGGGGCTATGTGCCCCTGTTTCAAGTTTAAATATGGCCCTGGGGGATGGGGTCCCCCAGAGCCATTTAAAGGCTTAGCGAGGGCAGCCCCCTCTCCTTAAAAAAAAATATGGGCCTCCAAAGGGATGGGGTCTCAGTGGCTGAATCCACACCCCGCACCCATAATTATTAAATTGGGTCCAGGAGGATTGGGTCCCTGGGCCAAAAAGGTCTCAGGGAGGGATCTCAGGGATGCACACACCCTTCCCCATACTTCTTAAATCTGTTCCCAGGGAATAGAGTCCGGGGTGCCTGCTCTGGAAGGGGGCCGCACGCCCCCATCATTATCTTAAAAAAATCATCCCCCGGGGACATGCCCGGATCCAAAAGTGTGGGGAGGGGAGCTGTGCATCCCCCCTCCCCTTAATTAAATATTGCTGCCCGGACCGCCATTTTTTGTTGTTGCTGTGATCCTGTGGTAATCTTGTGGGATTGCGGCAAAAATGTAAGCTTTTTTTTTAGTTTGGCCCCTGGGGAGGGGGTCCCTCAGGGTACCCCCCATGGAGGCCTAAGGGGGCAGGTTATCCCTGCCCTGCCCTCTTATATAGGTTTTTGAAAGATTAAGACAGGGGACAAAGTCCCTGAGTTTATGATGGCTCCTGATAAATAAAATTCTCATGTTGCTGGCAGCTAATCAGAGCACTCTCTCCCTCGAACATAACCATCCAGATCTAAAAATATTTTCTAACCCTAATTTCTCAAAAAATACTGAACTGATTTACACAAAATCACAAAAAGCACAATCTGCGGACCAAGATTTAGCTTTCTGCCAAATTTGGTGTAATTCCATCAGTTTTTGCGGTATTGCTTCTTAAAGAAGTCTATTGATATTGCATGGCGGTTTTACATTTTGGGATCCAACTTTTTTTTCCTGACCCTCGCTTGGGGGATCACCCCAAAACTTTCCATTCACAAACTAGTCAAAAAGTAGCGGCTTTTTGGAACGTTTTGTGGAGATTCGTCAGACGGGGCCAAAACTATTAGCAACACAGAAAATGTATTTCCTATGGAATCGCTGACCTAACTATAAATACCCAGTGGCCTCACAATATGGTTGATATGGCAGCTGGTGCTCGCGTTGAAGGTAGACTAACCTTCCTATGTATTTTCAACAAGAAGGAAAAAGCTGCACTTCAAAAACTTAAGAGTTTAAGACATCTAATAAGATTGTGATGGTTGAAATGTATCAGTGTCCGTCTGAAGATCTTATTACATGTCTTTAAATCTTGGAGTTCCTGGAGTGCAGTGTTTTCATTTTTGTTGAAAAAATATATATATACATAGATACATATAAATATAAATAAATGTGTGTGTATATATCTATCTATATATCTATATTGTTAACATTGGTGTTCCTTTGTTTCTTGGTGAAAGAGGTTCTACCACTAATCAGTACAAAGGAAACAAGTATGCTGTTCCTATCTAAGCGGGCCTAGGACTGTTCCTTTATCATTTGGGCCTAGAATGATTTGTCTATTGCTGGGCTTTGTCCAGAGAGGCACTTTTTGGGGGAGAATATTGACGGGAACGTGGTACAGAGTGATTTCCTGTGGGTATGATTAATTCTAGCATTTCATTCGCTGCCTTTTTGGTTGCTGCAGTAGATATCCTAAGAGCAGGAGGTATGATGAGATGCAGATCTTGTGCTTACTTTGCCAAAGGACCTAAAGTGCACCTCACTGACAAGGCCTAGTTGGGTTGAAACTTGTCTCGGGTTCCTTGTGTTTCCCCATCTACAGCCTGGTAGTTCAGGTTGCATTTTTCCTTTAGAGACAGGACCAAGATAGATTTACAAATGGGTGGAACATTGGTTAAAAAACGATGAACTGGAATGCAGCCTTAGCGGTCACCAGTGTCTGCAAATAATCTGAGCATTCCACCCACCACTGTTGCAGCAGACACCTTAACTGAGACAAGTAGGCCATGTATGTGGGTCCCATGTTCAATGTGCCATAGGAATGAAACTTCTCCTCACTGACAAGGACTAAGTTGGCTGAAACGAGCCGGGAACTACTTGAATTCATATCTGGAGGGGACCTGACTCAACAGTTTGGGCTGTACTGTTCCTATAAGGAAAGGAACCAAGACTGATTTGGATATAATTGGTCTCTGTCTAGAGTGGCACAGTGGGAGGAAAAGGATGAACTGGAATGCAATTGAAGCATTCTTTCCATCACTTAGTTGTTACATAGATGCCCTACATGAGATGGGTATGCCAAGTCATGGGTCCCATTTTCTCTATACCATAGGAGTCAGGCTGCACCTCACTGATGGCCAAAATAGGCCAAAACCGCTGGTGTTCATCTTTGGAGGGGACCTTGCCTTGCAGTTCAAGGGGAACTGTTCCTATAGAGGTAGGATCAAAACTGATTTGCATATGACTAGTCTCTAAACTCAAGTGGCACAGTGGGCAAAAAACAATGAACTGGAATGCAGTCCGGGTGATCACCTGGAGTTAGGATTAATTCAAGCAGTCCTTCAGTTACTTTCTTGTTTGTTGTAGTAGTTGTACTAAGTGCAACCAGTATGAGAAGATGCGGGTCCTGTGTTCACTGGGCCTTATGCAATGCTTTATTTGCGCCGGTTGTTGCTGGTGGGGCCCACCATCACTCATTTTTGGGGACTTACACTTGTCTTTCCCAAACAAACTTTGATCCATAGCAAGAGAGAGAATAACACGATAGAGGGGGTGAAGGAGATAGAGAAAGAAGTTAAAAAACAGTGACAAAGGGAGAAAGGTGGGGTAAAAAGAGCCTGCAAGAGTGAGTTAAAGAGGCAGGGAGTGTCTGGTGGTGCATTTAAGAGGCATGAGGCGGAATAAAAACTGTGCAGTGTTGGTATTGGGCATCTGACCTTTGATAGTACCGGCCATGGCTTCTGAGAAAAACGTTTGGCCCGGCACTTATTCTTTTTTTTTTTTTTTTTTTTTTTAAACTTTATTTGTAGTTTTTTGAACAGTTACTTAACAAACCAAGGTACAGTACCAGCAATGTCAAAGAATCAATGTCCATAGGAGGTACACAGTACAAAGTCTAATCAGGTAGTGAACTCAACCCATGCCCTTGCGGGACCCATACAATATTCAGGCAGAGGCAACAGCAGGAAGGAGACAGACGAATGAGTAAATAGACCCAGCAAAATGAGAACAGAAATCCCATCCACGCGATGCATGCAGGACCCCTCCATGTATCAGGCCCCGTCTCCGTCCGAACCTCCGTGGAGCCCGCTCAAACCCTACCAGACAGGAGTGCACAGCCACACCGCGGGCAGAGACAGTCGCACCACTCACTGCTCAGTGGCAGTTCCCGCCGCCCCCGGCTCAGGGGCACCACCCATGGGACCCCGCGCCAGGAGGTATCCCACCAAGGGTCCCCACACATCCCTGGGCCGCGAGGCTCGTGGCAATAGCTCAGCGTAAGTGGTGCCCTGCTCCTGACAAAACGTCATGTCCGCCAGCCACTCCTTGAATTTCGGAGCTCGGCCCCTGCCCCATCTGCAGGCCACTCTTCGCTTCGCCAGGAGCATTGCGATGGCAACGTATTTTTTATGGGTCGGGGGGATATGAGCCGTATGCCCCAATAGTGCAAGCAGCGGATCCCCTTCTAGCGGAGTCCCAATCATACTCCCAAGCGCTGTGAACACCTGCTCCCAGTAGCCTCGCACCGTAGCACAGTTCCAGGCAAGATGCAGGAATCCCGCCCCCAACTGGCCACATCTCCCGCAGCGGTCATCGCCAGCCAGTCCAAAGCGTAGCTTCCTGACCGGTGTATAGTAAATCTGGTGCAGGAATTTAAAATGTATGACCCGGAACCTACTGCTAGCCGATATTTGTGCCGTCTGGCGACAGCAGTATAGCCATTGTTCATCCGTGAGGTCGCTCCCCAACTCCTCTTCCCATCGGATCCGGGAAGAGTTGCACTCTCCCGTGTCTCGCTCGCGCACGGAGGCATATAATCTGGACACCAAATGCCCCCCGTCCGTCGCGCCCAAAAGCAGGTGTAATGGTGCAAAACACTCTGGCTCACAAGGGAAAGAGGGAAGCAATGATCGCATACCCTGTCGCAACCGCACGTAAAGAAATACATCGAGCGGTGTGCCCGTCGTGCCCTGCAAGAAGTTTTCAGCGGTGCGGAAGGTCCCGTCTCGGAAGAGGTCCCCCCAAGTCGCGACCCCCGCTCTGGCGCAGAGGTCTCGAAACCCCTTCTCCTGTAGCAATGTTAGGCTCGGATGATACGTGAGCGGCAATCTGGGGGAGTACAGGAACGAGGTTCCCATGAGGGCCATCAGACGTCGCCACGCCACCACCGTACCAGTGATCGTGGTGGGCGCCACAACAGGCGCTTCCTTATAGCCATGTATAAGGCCAGCGAGGGGGATAGGGTCGGCCAGCCAGGCCTCTACTGCTATCTGCGGCATATACCGCGGGGGACGCATCCAATAGTAGGCATAATGTGCCTGAGCACATAAATAGTATAATTCGAGGTCTGGAACATCGAATCCTCCCTGAGCATACGGCCTGGTAAGGATCGACCATTTCAGACGCGACTGCTTGCCACCCCATACCAATCGTATAAGTTCCGAACGCAGCGTGGCGAAAAAAACCCGTCCCGGGTAATAGGGAATGTTGAGGAAGAGGTATAGAAACTGCGGGAGGACCTTCATTTTAATGAGCGACACGCGGCCCGCCAGTGATAATGGCAGCGCAATCCACCGCGTGACATTGGCCTTGAGCCGTTCCACAGCCGTGCCGTAATTCGCCCTAATAATCTCGTCCCTGTCTCGGGTCACTTGAATTCCCAGGTACCGGCAATCCTCCTGGCACCACTCCAGCGGGAAATCGAGTGGGAAAGGGGTCACCGCCGCAGTGAGCGGGAACACCATAGACTTTCCCCAGTTGATGCCCACTCCGGAGAGTCGCCCAAATCGGATAAACTCCCGCAATATGGGGTTAATATTGTCTTGCGGGTCCCTAATATATAATGTTATGTCATCCGCATAAAGCGAGACCAGTATCTGCCGCAAGCTGCAGCGGAACGCCTTGTCATTGTGTACCTGCCGAAGCCTAGCAGCTAACGGTTCCACGGCCAGTGCGAATAGCAGGGGTGACAGCGGGCATCCCTGTCGGGTACCCCTCGAGATCTGCATCTGTGGGGATAGGTGCCCATTGATAAGCACTCGGGCCGTCGGCTGATTATACAGCAAATGCAACCAGGATAGAAACAGCTGTGGCAAGCCCATCCGTCGAAGGACACCGAATAGGTAGTCCCACTCCACTGAGTCAAACGCCTTTGTAGCATCAAGGAACACAGCAGCAAGTGGGAACTCCTGATCCACCATCTGCACCAGGGAGAAGAGCGTCCGGAGATTATGGGAGGTAGACCTCCCTGGCACGAACCCCGCTTGGTCCAGCAGGACAAGCTTGTCCATCAATAACGGAAGGCGATTCGCTAGCACCTTAGCCAGTATCTTGGCATCACAATTAATTAGCGAGAGTGGCCTATAAGAGTCACATGAGTCCGGGGCCTTACCGGGCTTCAGTAACGAGGTGACCACCGCCTCCCTCATTGACGGCGGCAGCACGCCCACCTCCAGGGATTCCGCATACACCTCCCGGAGGACCGGTGCCATCACATCAATGTAACTCTTATAAAACTCTGCCGGTAACCCATCGGAACCCGGCGCCTTCCCATTTTGCAGCTGCATGATCGCCTCTCGTACCTCATCGAGCTCGAACGGGTGACACAAAAACTCCCGCTGTGTATCCCCCAACCATCCCAAGGCCACATCTCCCAAGAAATCATCCATCTCAAGTGTCCCCGATCTTTGAGACGTGTAGAGTGTGCGGTAGTGGTCTACAAATATGTCGAGTATAGCGCGTGAATCCCTGTGAACCGTGCCATCCGAGCTACGCACTTCCAGAATGTGGGTACCAAAACGAGGAGGGCGCGTCACCTCCGCGAGGACCTTCCCCGGACGCTCTCCCTCCCCGTATCTGCGGGCCACCCAATACTTCCCACGAAACTTTAGCTCGCGTTGCGCTTCGGCCTCGTATTTAGTGAGCGTTTCCCGGAATGCACTGTGCGCTGCCTCCACCTGTCCCTGACACATCTGGCCCTCCAACTCTTTCAGTTCTTGCTCCAGGCAGCTAAAAGTGCGCTGTATATCTTTAAGCACTCCACAGCTCTTGGAGAGACAATAGCCGCGTATCGTCACTTTAAAGGCCTCCCATATCACCTCTACGCTGCTGACCGAATCCTTATTCCGCGCAAAGAAATCTAGTATCTCCTCCCCGAGCTCCGTCTGAAACACGGCATCGAGCAGCACAGTGGGCTGCAATCGCCAGCGTGGTCTAGGAGCAGCATATCCTGGCAGAGTAAGCGATAGCTTCACCGGGCAATGGTCCGAGTACGTCCTGGCCAAGTGCGAGGTTTCACGGATACCCGAGGCCAGTCCTCGGGATAGCAGACAATAATCAATTCTCGCCCAGCTGCCTAAATGAGACGTGAAATGCGAGCCCTCCCTCCCCAAGGGATGTGAATATCGCCACCCATCTACCAACCCCTCCTCCTCGAGTATGGCGGACAGCGCCTCCCTGGATTTAGTGTAGTGGTGCGGCATTGGGTGAGAGCGATCCTGAGCTGGTCTGAGGGCAACATTGAAATCTCCTCCCCATATTATGTGCGCAGAACCAATCGCCATTATCTTACCCCATACATCATGAAAAAACTCTGGACTATCAGCATTCGGACCATAACAATTAGCTATCGTGATAAGAGTCCTCCCCCAACCTGCCCCAGGTGATCACATAGCGGCCCTGAGGGTCTGAGAGTGTGCCCGCTATCTCGGCGCGCAGCTGTTTCTTAAAAAGGATCGCCACCCCGCGGGCGTATGAGGAGTAGGAGGAAAACATCCGATGCGCTGCCCATTTGCATGCGAACGTGCTAGCCACCCCTGGGTCTAGATGGGTCTCCTGCAACAGCGCCACATGAATCTTCTGTATATCTAGGTATGCCAAAATCTTCCTGCGTTTCCTCGGGTCCCCCAATCCCCGCACATTCCACGTCATTATGTTAATCACATCATCACCCTCCCGAGTCATTGGCGTCGCAAATTAACACATACCAGTCCTGCATGTTGAGCCCCTGCACACCTCCACTGTCACTCCACAATTGCTGCCTGCATACTGAACCCCCGTGAATGTCCCTCCCACCTCCCACTGAAGCAGCCCCAACTTGCCAGAATCCCCAGTCCCTCCCCCCACCCGCAAAACAACGAACAACTTCAATACCGTTAGGTTTACCCATATAAGAGTGTGTCAATGGGTGCTACCCGCTGGGGTGTGCTCTCCAGGTGGCGAACCGGGTCTCCCCTCCCCCTGAACCCGCTGATGGATAGAGGGGCAAGCCCTATGCGGGTCAGGAGTGGGTGTCCGGCGCAGTTCCAAGTGCCGTGCCCACTGGCGCGGGCCTTTCCAAGCCCCTCATATCAGTAAAGTAGTAAAGACATGCGTTGCAAAGTGCACTAGCATTCCGCCACTCCATCCCGGCCACTTTGCTCACTGTCTCTCGGTCAGAGCACCCTTGGCTGCGGTATCTATCAGACTGGGGAGGCTGGCCTGCCCGAGGCGGGCAGCGAATCCGGGCAGCCCCCGGAGCGCCTGAGCTGCTTAAGGAAGTCTTCCACCTGCTGTGGGTTAGTAAAGAAACTCTGCTTGCCCTGATGGGTGACCCGGAGGCGTGCCGGGTACAGCAAGGCGTAGTCCACTTGAGCCTGACGCAGCTTATTTTTCACCGCCATGAATTTGCGCCTATCCTCCTGCACCGCGGCCGTGAAGTCTGGATAGATAGAGAAGGAAACCCCTTCGTAGTGGAGCTGCTGCTTACTCCGCGCCACTCGTAGTATTGTGTCTCGGTCTCTGTAATTAAGGAGTCTGGCAATAATGGGGCAAGGCGTACTCCCCGGCGGAGGGCGGGGGCCCAGGGACCGATGGGCTCGCTCCACGATGAACTGGGAAGAGAGCTGTTCCGTCCCCACGGTTGCGATCAACATCCTCTCCACATAATCCTCTAAGCAGCCCGTGTTGGTGGACTCTTGTAGTCCAAGAACGCGGATGTTATTGCGCCGACTCCTCGCTTCCAAGTCCTCGTTCTTGGCTGCAATTAGTTTTAGAAGCTTGTCCATTTGTGCAACCTGCGCCGAGACCCGAGCGGTGGTATCCTCTGTATCTGAAATACGACGCTCCGTCTCGCAAATGCGATCTTCATGCTTGTCGAGCTTTTGTACGATGGCGTCCATCCGGGTAGACATGCCATCCATTTTCTCCACCATGGTGGCAAAACCTTGCCTGACCTCCCGGAGGAGCGGTGTCAGCTCCCCCGCGCCCTCCGCAGACCCAGCAGCTAGGTCGGGCGCGGCCATCTCCACCCTCTCGGCCGGAGGAGCGCGGCCCGTCTTCTTCGCCTCGAAGGTGAGGCGGGACTGTCGAGCATCGGCCTTCCCCATCACCAGGCGCTGCCAGGGGGGCAGTATCGAGCGCCGCGCGGACAAACACCAATTGCGGCCTCAATCGCCGTTCACAATCGCCCCAGACCTTCCAAGGCACCAATCCGCCTCCACTCTCAGGTCCAATCTCGTGCTCGTAGCACCGGTGCAACGTCCCCCACGCTCTCGGGGCCTGAGGAAGCGCAGAGGGGGGGACAGCTTTAAGGGCCTCCCGGCCCTGCGTGGTCGTGGTCGCTAAGTATCGTACTACTGGCGATGGGCGGCAGTGTATTTATAGTTCTCCGCTTGTTCTCTGCCCAGTGGCCGCAAGGAAAGTGATCACTCCCAGTCCTCCGAGAAAGGGTTCCGGAGCTCAATCTTCTACGCCTAGTGCGGCCGATCCCGCGCCTCTGCGCTATCGCTCATGCGGCTATGGAGGGAGGCCTCAGAGCAGGTCGTGGCGCACTCCTCTCTCCCGCTGCGCCCAGGAGGCACCCCGAAAATCTCGCACCAGACCCACAGCAAGCAGGGAGGATCAGCGGCCAAGGCTTGGCAGGCTCACCCCGACGCAGCGTGCGTCCCTCGCAGGGTCTCGTGCTGATGCAGCAGTCGGCCCTCGGCTCCCGCCGTCGGCACCCTTGGGACCTCCTTCGCCCGACAGTGGCGGCTGCACTCACCCGACTTCCAGCGATGCGCGCCCAGCCCAGCGCGGACCGAGGGCACCTCCGCCTCGCACCTTCCAGCAGCACCTGCCAGCGTCCTGGGCCCCCCAGGTCGCGTCCACCAGCCGTCTCCAACCAGGAATTCAAAGTGCGGCACTCTCCGTCCTAGCGGCCTGCACGCCTCGTGGGAAGCCGCGGGGCTCCCGTAGATCAGTGGCCGGGCCGCACTTCCTCCGTAACTTTTTCGCCGCAGCCGCTCCGTGGCAGCCGCTCCTCCTCGGTAACCGGAGCCCTCCCGGCCGCTAAAAAGTGGCCGCCGGGTACTCGGTCGGTGTCAGGGCACGCAGCTCTTGCAGGCAGGTCGCTTAAATCGCCGTGGGGCAGGATAATTATCGGATCGGTGCGCCGGACGGCAGGAGCCTCACAAGTGTGCGGCCATCTTGCACGGCGCCACCTAGCGCCCCCTGGCCCGGCACTTATTCTTTACCAAATTAAGCACTGGCCATAGGTCTCCACCTGTAATTCAATGATAAGTAGGCCAAAACGTTTCTGCAATTGCTTGGGTTCCCATCTGGCAGTTCATGTTGGAGAGGGCCAGAGGCAGGACCAGGAATGATTTAGATATGGCTGATCACTGCATAGAATGGCACAGTGAGTGAAAAATTATGGACTGGAATGCAGCCACTAGTGATTGTCAGTGACTGAGAATACATCATGCATTTCTTCCATTATTTTTTGTTAATTCCAGTTGCAATGTCACTTTTTATTATTAAAGCTGTAGTATTTTTCTGAAATTAGTCACGGAATTGGTATTTTAACAACGTTCAGAGACAAAGGTCAGATGTACTAAGATTTTATGCTGTGTTTGTGTCACAAAAGTGACGCAAATTGGGGCAAAATCTTTTTGTTTGATTTTACTTTCCAGCCCAAAACTTGTTTAGTGCTCGAAATAAAGTGAAAGTTTCGCAAAGCAGCACATAGCACTGATTTTCATTACCTAGCGCCAAAGAGGTGTACCATGGGTGTTCCCATGCAACCACTGAAGGTTTCTGATGCTAAACCCAATTTACCAAATAAAGTAGACAGGGTTTAGCATCAGAAAATAGCACACCCTTCAACCAGGTGTTCTGAAGAAGAAATGCTTTTTTTCTCTCCTTAATTTTCCAAATTTGCATGTGTGCTGCGCTGTACAGCACACATACAAAGTGGGAAATTGTTTAAAATTAGACTAAGCATAGTATTTTGTACTTGAAGGGTAACCTTCCAGTACATAACCTATGCTTGAATCACAGAGACACCCTTGAACTGTGGTGCAAGGCTGTCTCCCTGACACATGGCAGCTAATTTCAGCACCGGCGTTAGGCAGAGGGGAGGAGTGTGCCACATTTCAGAAAATTTGGTGCTCTCCTGCTCTCTCCTTCAGGGCCGGACTGGCCGTAGCGGGCACCGGGCAATCCCCTGGTGGGCCGCACGGGTGGGGGCCGGTTTTGGGCCCCTGGGCGCTGTTTTTGTTACAGAGCCGTTTTTGCAGTGTAGCTGCAAAATCGGCCCTGTAACAAAATCGGCCGAAAACCGGCCCTGGCAAAGAGCTCGGCGGCACCCCCAAACCGGGGGAGGGGGCAGGGGTGGGGGGCCTGTCGAACACTTTGCCAGGGCCGGTTTTCGGCCGATGTTGTTACATGGCCGATTTTGCAGCTATGCTGCAAAAACGGCTCTGTAACAAAAACGGCCCCCACGCAGCACAGTGCAGCATTTGCGACTGCTGCACCGCGTTGCCCTGCGTGAGAAATTGGTCAATCTGGCATAACATTTAAATCTCCCTGGCATCTTTGTCTTATTTTTTCCCGACTGCTACAGGTAAAGCCTACAGAGAGCTTATCAAGAAGCCGTGGAGATTTCAGACTGAATTTAATTAGGTAGGTAGATGCATGTTAAGAATAGAAGCAATGCATTCTCCATCGCCCACGCATCACACTGCTGACCTATTAGTCATCATCTAACCAGGAAAACTCAGTAACAGGTGACGATATATGGGTGATTACTGCTACAGCAACCCTGTCATAGCAAGCATGTCAATGTACGCCTCATTTTAGATTTATGCATATAAATCTATGAACTGCTGGTATATTTTCAAATGATACCTGTCGTTTGGTATGGATTTGTAGGCAAATCACTTACAATAAGAAAAGGCCTGGTGAGCAAGAAAATTCATGTCACATCAAACAGGAGCAGGTACGTCCCATCCTGCTTGGGTTCATTCTAGTTTTCAGGGTACAATGAAAGGAAGGAAATCTCTGAACCCTCTGAAGTTCCAAGGCTACACCTTCTACGTAAGTATGACAAGGGAAAGGAGAGCTGTGTGGCATGTGTGAAATGATGGCTTTTATTACACACATCTGCCTAAGTGAAGCTATGTGTCATGGCCCATGTGATACCGCTCATATGTGGAAGTTCTAGCTCTCGTCTCTTAATTACCAACAACGGATTACATATAAAAATCAATGAATAAAAGAATCATTTGGTCCTGAAGAAGGTGGCTTTATTATGAATCACCCACTGAAACGCGTCGACGCTAGATGTTTGTTAAATTTGTTTAGAGTCAGCAATCACACAGAGAATTATTTTCTCTGCTGGGTACTGCACATTTTATTAAAATTAACTGTTTGATGACAAATGTTATTGCCCCTTCTGTTTTTCTTTTCTAGGGAGCCAAGATTGTGATGTAACTATATTTACTGAGGACTATTGTGAATCTTTTAAAATAATTGTTTCATGAACTTTTTTATGTAATTGTGACATTAATTGTTTTTTAAAAACATTCATTAAAAACTGTGGGAAGCCAGCCTGCCATCTGCTTCCTCAAAGTTCTGATCACACATTACCAGGGAAAGGGAAAAACGTCCACATGATCGCCAACTGTGACATTAGGGTTTCTGTATACCACTTAATATCTTTTCTATTTCTATTTAGGGGTACTACAAGAGGCCTGGAAAGAAAAATGGGCTTCATGCCTCCTGTGGATGGAGAGTACAGAAGATCCTGATGAACAGATGAAGCGGTTGTGAAGAATTCCGAAGGACCGAATGGAAATCAACATTCTGCTGAAGATGTGAAACAGGAGTTGTGGGAAGTGCCCTGCAACTGGCTGCTTGACCGAGTAAACAATTATAAAGATATAGGTCACGTTGTGCCAAAGCAACTGTGCTACAGTAATATTTACAGGAACATAGAGACTTAGAAAATTCAGAGACTTCTTAAAAAAGATGAGACCACAGTGAAGAAGTATGAGGTTACAGCAAGACTGCTCTCACAAACTTCCCAACCTCCTGGAGTCCATCTAGGCTTAACATAACTAACATGCATTTGTGAAGTGCGCGTTCACCCAAGGGTATATTGACACCGAATAACAGATGTATATTGTTACCCAACACAATGGTACTCATTTTATAAACCTCAGAAAGATGTAAGGCTGAGTAGACCCGCCAGGATTTGAAACTATGACCATGAGATTGAAAACAGGCTCCAACAGTGGAAGCACTAGTCCACTAAGCCACCAGACCCAGCATAATCTTCCAGAATTGAGCCGCTAAAGACGTTCACTCTACAGAAACATTTGAAGGTAAATACTTTGAGCTGGAGCAACCAACATCTTTTCCCCCTCTGTGTTCAGTCACTAGTCAGAGACAATCAATAAATAGTCTATGTAGATGTTCTACAACCAATGTCTTCCTGAAATGTATCATTTGTGTGACCGCTGAGGATGAGTAAGGCAGAGAGAATCAAAATGAAGGATCAATTCATTAAAATCCATGAAAGGAATAACAAGCCGTCAGTAATAGGAAGATACGGATGAGTAACTATAAGGTCATCAAAGTGACAGCCTCCTTTGGTTGATAAAGGAACAATTGATGAGTTCAATCAAATCTTTATTTCGGTTTACATAAACTATAAAGTGCACAGTACAAAACAGCTTAAAACACAGTAAGACCCAAGTTTAACAGTTAATCTTCATTATTTAATCATTTACGCAATTAGAGTACCTAAACAATTCATAAAAAATACTGAGATTATTAAGAAAAAATAGCCTCTAAAATATTAAATATAAAATTACATCCTTTTTCGCACCTTAACTGCCCCCCTGTAAAAAGGATGCAATTGTAAAACAGACATAAGGTAAATGTAAAGCGTGCAGCGGGTATAGTAGAGCAAGTCTTGCCTGTACAAAATGTATAACTTTTAACACAGGTAAAATACATTTCTGTTGCAAGGGGGCAGAATACTCACAAAAGAAAACAGTGCATTGTATCTTGGGGGTGATATATCACAACCACAAGGGCCCAAATGTCGCACCAAATTCCAACCAACTGGTACAGCTAAGAACAATGAGTAAGGTTCTTTAACAATGAACCTTGTTAATAAAACCCCATGATTTTCATTTGTCACTCATGCCAAATATGGTTCCATGCACTGGGTAGTTATGATGGTAACATGGTTCCTATCAGATGGCTTTGCCAATTCCCTCAAGGCTCACCTGTGTCGAGAAAGCCCTTAAAATTTCCTTTAGTCCATTTCATATCCTCCTTGATATAAGATTTATATTGTTAAAAAGTTCAGGTCGGCATAGGGTGTAAAAAGTAGATTTAACGTAATGCAATCATTAATCTTAAAAGCACCTTCCAGCTTTAACAGTCCCTCAATATATCCATATTTAATACAAGATCCAGTTTGGAGAGGACCAAAAGACATTTAAGCAGAGGTTGTAAAGCAATAGCATCTTAGATATAACGGAGGCCTAAATCCTCATGTGCCACAATGGCTGGACTCTGTGATATAGACAATAGGCACCTGGCAAAGCTATCTTCAACAGGTTGTAAGTTTTGATGAGGCAATGATATGCACGAGATGGATGGAGAATAGACATACAAAAACACACACCCAAAAGGTCATTAAAAGGATAGCAGCAATAGAACAGATACAAACACTCATGGCTTAAACAGACAATCTTTAAGAAATCTCTGTCATAGGAAAAGGAAAATATTATGAAGAGGTTAAGTCACCTTCTTCCACTGTGTGAATATAGCTCCTTGGGGACTGTAGCTCATCAGAATCCATGCCATCATGTGATTCGCCCTTTTTTGCATGCTAGAGAACAACAAAGCAATCTCTAGCAGAAGCCACCATATATGCTTTCATAAATTACCAATGCCCCACACACTAAGATACCATAGAGTCAGCAACTAGAACAGATCTTTGCACAAATATGACACATTTTAATCATGTGTACTAAAAAGTGCAATCGGGAGAGACGTGTTTAGTGAAGCACACAAACAAAATGTCCAACAGGTAGCTAGTCACAATGAAAACTTAACAATAGGTCCCTGCAGTCCCCTTCCACCAAGGTTTTTAGGTCTTGCCTAGCGTTGCTACGCACATGCGCAGCTCGCTCGGCGAGATTTATTGCTTACAAGGACTTTCAGAAGAGGGCTTTGATATCCGCCCCTCATTTCCATTGGCTGGCATCACCGTTTATGCTAAACAGTGGCCTGCCATTGAAAATGAGGGTTTTCTGTAGATGCCCTTTCCCCTGCGAGCCGGACTGGCTCGCCTGCTTTGCTGCTGTCGCAATGCACGTTCTTATGTTTATGGGGCCATGTGTTTCTAATTAGAAACACATGGCCCCATAAAGAAAAGAGATCTCCATGCTCCGGCTGCAGCGCGGTCCTCTTTCACTTTCGGGACCGCGCTTGTTCTGTTGTACTACTGGGAACTGTGGTCGAGCAGTGCAATATTAAAAGGGCACTGGCTGGCAGAAGCATTGGCAGGCACTGAGGAGAGATGCCTCGGTGTGAAATGGTGCATTTGATCTGGTAACGCAAGATGTAATATGTGCCTCTCGGAGGGTGCATGCATGTATTCAAAACATTTCCTTTTATGGCACAGTCGCCATTAAACAAAAGGTATTTTGGGTTGATTTCTTTAGACACTTGGCCCATCCTGTAATGTAGCCCCTAGGCTTACTGGGATAAGCATTTTAGCTTTATTTTGTACGCTAGATTAGTGCATTTCTTTTCATATTTAATGACCATTCATTGCCGCTCCTTTACACTACAGTTTCATGAATGGTTAAAGGCACTTCACTAAAAGCACAGCACGGTGTGGTGCGTTATACATGCCGACCATAGAGGCAAAAAGAATGCTTCTCCTAAAGGTCCTGATGCAGCCTCTGTGACACATGTCCCTGTTTGTGACCGTCTCTGGCTTAAACAGCGCCCAGATGGCAGCTTTTCGATGGGAGATACTGACGGCAGAGCGATGCTCAATTACTTAACAGGAAGACGGCAGGTTATGGCACGAATGCAAATACAAGGATCCAAGCCAAAGCTTGCATTTTTAGGCATGGTGGCAGGAAAGGTGTGACGGGTGTTGGCGAGCCGCTAGAAGAAATGAGTACTGTTGCTATTGCATGTCATCGCCTACGAACATGGCGGGGAGGAGTGGGCGCAGGGGAGGTGGGGGCGTTACACCGATGTCAGCAACGTCCTCTCAGTATTAGGACACCGAAAACAGTAAGGCTGCCTAGGAGCTCCGTAAGAATTGCACCTGCATCCTTCACCTTCACCCCAGCTGGAGTGGTGGGCATCGGAGGCACACCTCCCTGCCCTTCCAGGAGGTATTTTCGGCAGTGGGCTGTCCCGGACCTGTGTGGCCTTGGCAGGATGGCGTTCTATTCGCTCCAAAGGAGCTTTACGAAATCCCTGCAGACAACCAAGACAACCCTGCCCCTGCTGATTTCACAATTGCCCCCGCCCCTTAAGTGGGGCCATCTCATTTCACCATCACGTAAGTTCTATTTAATTGTAGATAAACAGGCATGCACAGGGCAAACGTGCATGCCGCCCCGAAGCAAACAAAACAATCTTTAACGAATTCCTCGCAGCACCGCGAACGGCAAGCGCTGTCCACTGGTGTCCTGGGTATCCCAAACTGGAATGTAGTGTCACTTCACAATTATGCTGCACTGTGTTTATTTTTAGGATGGCAAACAACTTGAGCACAGGATTCTTATTTCCAGAATGTGATGTGGAGCAGTTGTGCGGTTTGACTACTATCATATGTAACGGTTCGAAAATCAATATCCAGTTGACCCAGACCTTCCAAAAATACGTTCTCCGCTGTTAATAGTAGCATGAAAGCGTAAAAAAGTAACACCAGCAGGCAGTCACAGGGTTAGGAACTGCTGCATACTTTCTTCCCTTTGACATCAGTTGTGGTCTATTTTATATACCCTCGCTAGGCTGAGAGGGTTTAACTTTGCAAAGGAGGCAAGCCTAAACCAAGGGCAGAAAAGAATCAGTCGAAGTGAGGCTCAGAGCAGCCGTATTTGTGCAAGGAAACCATTTGCATGTGTGTGGGTGCGAGTGGAGATTCCAGGGATTGTCCCCAGCTGGGGGGAGGGGAGGGGTTTAGAAGAATGCAGGGAATCAGGTCGGCTGAGGAGGGGGAGGGGACTGCCTTGGGATAACTTTCATCCTGTTGTTACATAAACTTGTTAAAAGAAAACCTCATGTGTGGTGAAGCTAGCCTTGAGATGTGTGCTCTGGGGGAGGCCAGGCTGTGTGCCCCCTCCACAACCAATTGCAACGGGAAGCGGAATCAGATGGGTGAAATTCTCGAGGTGTTGTTTTCCACGGAGGTCTTCAGAACCACTGTAGGTAACGACTAAAGTGCTTGGTGTCCATTCGTTTTGTAATTATTTACCGCTTCCTTTCTGCTCTAGCCTGTGTAGTCCCTCTGGAGATCCATTCTCCCTTGCTTCCTGTGTGCCCTGCCATGGGTGGGCCCCTGATTCAATGCAGAAGGGGAATCAGCGGTGCCCAGGTGGTTTAAACGGTATATGTGCCCCTCGAACTGCATGGAGTTTGCCGTCCAAACATCTCAAACGCTGGCGAATGATGAATTCTATCCACAGCTGCCCATCTCCGCCGTACACCCGGAGAACTCAGTTGGTGTTTTCACCTCTGAAGAGTTTCCTCTTTAATAGGCTCATGGCCCTTTGCACACAGACTTCAATTAGGTCTTATTTAAAAGGGCGGGCCTGATGTTAGTTTGAAAATCAAGTCTGTTTTCCCTTTCTTGTAGCCGGGAAGTTCTTGGTAATTAAAGACTAGCAGAAGCATAACTCACGATCCTAGCAACTGTGTAGGTGACAATCGCAGACGCCCCTCAATGAAAGCCCGGCTGTCATGTGCCCAGGTATGGTGAGGTGTTCGGACCCCTCACTCCAGTGCCCTGGAGCACCAGTCGCAGAAGGCACGGTGCCTCCTTGTGCACGGAGGCAGGTTGGATCTTGCACAGTGCAGGAATCCCTGGTTCTCTCGGGGATTTGTACTAGCTTGCTGGATATGCTTAGCCAGACACGAGCGGAATGTTAAGAATTATAGGTAAAAGGGGCCTCATCCAGTTGGGGAGCCACGAAGAATGCCCCCAATAAAGTGTTTCACCTTCACTGTTACTGACAGGGCCCTATGTGACCCCCTCTACCCCTAGGATCGAGGAGTTTCCAGAATGACACTGCTATAGCCACATGGCACTTTGGATCCTAGAAATGCCACACACAGCCAAGCCCGCCGTTTAAATTGTAACCTGTTTCTGCAGCCCTTTAAAATGTTCCATTTCAGATCACTTAGCGCTCAGTCGGTTATGCGCCGCTGAATGTATAGGTCTATATTACCAAAACAAGATCTGCTCACTTTTAATATAACCATGTGCTGACACTGATGCATTACAACACTGTATATTGTTTGTGTGACTAAAGTAAAATTGTTTTTAACTCATTTCAAAAACAGTTACACAATATTTGCTTTTGTGCAGTAAAATCCCTTAAAGTAAAACCCACTTGTTTTAATCAACTCTCAAGCTGGCTTTTAATGTTGTCCACTGTAACCTAATTAATCACAAAACTTAATTGTTGTATATATGCTTTATTGCATAGCCAGGAGTCCTGTACATTTGTTTGAAATAAAGTTCTGCACTTTGAATTTTTTTTTTTTTTTGTAAAGTTGTATCTTTAGTAGACCTAACAGCCTCCACACCTGCCCTTCGTACTTTGGCTACAACAGGTTGGTGGTGGGTGGAGTATCCCCAAGGAAATGATCAAGCTGCCACGTGCACAGGACTTTCTGTGTGGGGCTGCTACACTGGAGAACTCTGCATTCCTTTCTTGGAACACTTTTGTGCTTTACCTGCGCTTGGAATACATTTGTAACAAAATCGCTGTTTGTGTGGACTGTAAGTGGAGGTATCCGATTGTTAGTTAGTCTCAGGGCCACGACCTTGTCTTTACACGTAATAGGAGAAAAGGAATGGGGAAATGCTCCACAAATGCCCGTATAGTCATGTGATGTTCACACCTCCAGAATCCATATGCAGTCGAAAAACATAATCGCCGTGGGGGCTATCAATGTGCATATTTCCAAGACTGATCATTGGCTCTCAAAATGGTCCTTTTATCATCTGTCCTAAAATAACTCCACAAAGAGAGGGAGGCGGGTGTAGCTTACCGATGTCCAGTGTAGGTCCAAGAGAGCCATGCCAGATATGTTGGATACTCACAGCTATATAAACAAGCATTTGCAATGCAATAGCTCTCGCATTCGTGAGATTTTGAGCTATTGGCATTGTAAATGGCAATGCTTATTAATTATGTGTTTGAAAACCTACTAGCGGTGCGTAAACTTTCTACTTATGGTCCTTCCTTACGAGAAGCAAAGCTGGCAGTAACTGCGCTTCTTTTACTGCCAGCATTGCTTCTTGTAAGCATGGACTAGTAGGAAATGTGCATGTTTACGCACCGCTTGCAGGTTTTCAAAACATATAAATAAAAGACATTGTTATTTACAATACCAATAGCTCAAACACTAGCAAATGCGGGACCTATTGCATTGCAAATGCTTGTTTTATCTTGCTATCCACTGACATGTTATTCATATTATATTAGGGATAAAGTACTCCCTGCTGTGCATTATAAGGATATTGCAGGACAACGAGGAGTTCCATACGCATATAGCGGAGCGGAACGAGGCCGAAGGCCGAGTTCCTTGATAAGTTTATGGAACTACGAGGTCACTTGCAATATCCATATCCTGTGCGCTAGGGAGTATTTTATCCCATTTAATACATAGTCACACGGTCACCTTTCCCACAAACCACTTAAAACCTTGGTGTGTATCTCTTTCATATGAAAGGGGGAGCATGTTTGCAAATATAAAGAATAAAAATAAAACCTGTAGTGCAAAATGAAACACATAAAAAACCTGTTAGCTATTTGTTCCAAACGGATATTACAAACAGTCGAATACAAGTCTGTTTCAAAACAAATCTGCACTAGCTCAGTATATGTAGAAACATGAAGAAAGAGTCCCGTTTTTCTCTATCTAAGGAGAGCAAAAGATAAATATTTTATCTCTACTTGTCATTGTAAGCTAAAAAATAGAACATGAGAAAGTAAAGCAATGTTCAGTTTTTGTTCTTTTAAACAGCTGCTTCAATCATGCTCCGTGGCCTTTCACCTCGGCTGTAGACTCTGGCCAGTGGCGTAGCTAAGAGGGGGCGGCAGAGGCGAGCAAGTCGTGTCTGTCGACTGCCACAATCCTACTGAGAACAACTCGCCTATCGGCCGCCACCCCTCACGAACAAGTCATCCATCGGCCGCTAAAGCCCGCTTCCCCCCGGAACACGTCGTCTGTCGGCAGCCACCCCCTATGCTTTTACGTGTCCCAGGCAACAAACTTAGGGGCCGCCCCGGGTGGCAGTAGGTCTAGCTACGCCACAACAGCAGACTTTGTGATGTCAGAACTCTACTGTAATTACTTATAACAGTAGAGTTTGATATCTTTTCTTTGTAATTGGTGACTGAGTGCATCACAAGTCACTGATTACAGAGAAATTAGAGACAGGAGTTTATGCAGGGATTACAGAATCCCATGTATTATAAAATAGGTAAAATCAAGAGTAGTAGGAGAGGCTCCAGGATAGAGAGGGGAGCTGGTTAACTTTCATTAGGATTGCGTGAGACAGGCAGTTAGATGTATTAGGATAAAGTTACCTCAGGATATTACTACGTGTATAAGTAGTATAAGGAATGTGGAGAAAGTGCCTGGGATTGGTTTATTTCTAGGTGTGTTTGTGGGTAAAAAAAACTACAATGTTGTCTATCCCTACAGAGAAGATATTCTTTATATGAATGTTTATGAGCAGCAGCTGAACATCCAACATGTATATTCATACCATACATTAATGCATGTCAATTTCGAAGGTTACATGCAACGCATGGGAACACTTGGGAATTCGTGATTAATGGAAACAGTCTTAAATGCTGGCACTTTGGAGGCAAACACCCTCGCATTCGGACAATTTACAGTGGTTCTATGAATCCGGGCATACGTTCTTCATCAGATGCAGGTTGAGTAAAGCCTCATTGAAAACACCATCAATAGGCAAAGTCCAGTGACCTGCAGAGTGTGCATGCTTAACAAACCAAACAAGCATACCTGAAAACTGTTCTAAGGCTCTATAACTTGTTTAGTAAAGGTATCCAAAGTAAATGCGAACTTGCAAATGTATTACCAATGGGTTGTTTAATAGTCCTTTGGTGCCGATATAATGGGCTGGTTGCACTAACAGAGTTAATTTTATGCTAGTTTTCGTCCTATGTCAGAAGGTTTTACGAAACAGGATAAAATCTAATATGCCTCAGCACATAAATTTGGTGGGCACCCTTCCAAATCTCATGTAGATAGCCTCTGAATGATCCTCCTCGACAGACTTAAATTCAGAAAATATTCTAGAAATCGAATGGCTTTTCACTGTGAAGACAGCTTTGCGCTCCTATTGAAGAAGATTTCTCCGTGTATTAAAATGGTTAATTGCCTACATGAATGATTTCATTATTACATATTACATGGTGGGGTGGAGGAAGGAGCAGAGGCTAATGTGATCAGTTATGCAGGAAGGAATTGAGGGGTTTTGCAAACACAGGGCAAATAATATCTGCATCTAAATGTTGATGTAAACCGCGTCTTTCCTTTGTCTTTCTTTAGCAGACTGTCTTTGTTGATTATTTGGAGCAGAATAAAGATGAGCAATTATGCAAGGAACCACCCTCTAATTTTATCCTGTAATAGATTTTGTCAGGAACATGATTTTCTCCTGAGGTACAACACATATTTTATTGTTGCGTAACATGGGCATTATTTTTAATTATTGGCAGTGACCGACGGGCGTGGTCCTTTCATGTAACGATTAATAATGCTTACCTTAGCCACCATTTGTTATTTATTACACTTCAGAAATCCTTCATACCATACGACACCAGTAAATCTTTGACTAAGACTGCAGATGTCTATTCATAAGTAAAGATCATGTTAAAATAAGAAGACATAAAATACCCAATGGAATGTGTGGCTCACTGGTTAGAGGCAGCAGACCCGGAAGCAGAGGACGGCCCGGGACCAGGGTTCAATTCCCAACGCGGCAGGGTCGTGGACCAGGGCCAGCGGACTCGATAATTCTCGCCTTGGTGCCTACTCTAACCAAGGATCACACTCGGCAACTCTGGGCATTAGCTTGCCTCATCTCCACAACGGCTCCCCACATTCGCCGGGGATGCCTGGTTTCACCTTGGAGATACCCAGGAGGGACCATCTCACAGGGATAGCCAGGACGGGTTCCCCAGCGGTCTACAGCGCCAGGACGCCTCAGGGCAGCAGTGCGCTTTACAAGACGCATACATTTACTTTTACATATGAGTTTAATATGTCCCCAACATCTCTCTGTAAAAGTGGGTTACAATATAAAACTGTGGATTTCGGACCAATGGTAGTCCCACCTAAATGGACACGATGAGAGACACAAAGGAAGAACTACCAGTCAGACTAATGTGCCCAAACTGATAAGAAATAAAACATGATGCATTATATCTGTTATCTATTTAGCTTATTACATTGTGGTTTACATTCTCAATACCTTCATAAACATTACAAACTAGGCACTCTACCACTGAATATATTGTGACTGAACTCTACCTTGAGACAAAAAGGAGATTCACTGAACCAAGGATTTCTATTCTATTCTATTCTACTGTAACTTATAAATCATGTGGCTACCCACAGAGGGTCTCCCAGCTCAATATTATAGATAGGAGCCAAGCAAAGATCTTGCCACTGCTCCATAGCTGTATTTTTTATTTTGACACATAGGCTCCGATTATGGATCTGAAGACAGTCATGATCCGGCCCGAATCTAAGTTACAAGTAGTGTGGGAACACCAAGTGTCTGAGTTGCTCCACCCAGATTTCAATAAACAAAAACGTAGGAAAATGTGTGTGAGGCAAAAGCCCGTGAAAGTGGGGGAGTATGCAGAAATCGTTGTCTAAAGACCAATTCAGATGGTTATTCCCCATTCCTCATTCCTCAAGGGAAAGCTCAGAACAGCGTGGTAATTTCACACCCTGGAATTACTGAACATCCAGGTATCTGTAATTCGGGGTGTGGAATTACCAGTTCGTGGTATGCAACCGACAGAATGAGGGCAATAGTGTGTGGCCAGTATCTAGCTCACAAGGAGTATGCTATATGCTTTTGGCAGTATTAGGTTTTTTCCTGGTCACAATCCATCTAAAATGCACCCGTTTACTGTAAACATGCGAAAACCATCACAAAATGCATAGTTGTGAAGTCTAGAAGAAAAAGATCTTGTAAAGTGCAGAGTTAATCTTTATCACATTGCTATCGTAGTTTTGAAAACAAGTTTTTGGAAAGCAGACAAGGCGAGCTGAGCCTCACAGCAGTCACTAATAGGAATTAACAGGGATTTATCCTGAAATACTACTCCATTCATAAGTCAGCATGGCTTGTCCTCAGGATACTGTTGACAGAGAAGATTTCTCTCTTCACGTCAAATATCACTCGTGCTTCAACATCCCACTGTCGCATAGAGGCATGGCCGACATTAAGGTGTAACCGCGGCATGGGGCGCTTTGACAAAAAAAAGCATCTGTTTGTCAAGTCACGCTTTCACTGTAATACCGGCTGTGCAGCTTTCTTTAGACGTGGCTTGTCTGAATAAAGGGGCGCAGCCTCCATGAATGTGAAAGTGCCACATGGGCGGCAGTAAACAAAAAATAAATAAATAAAAAATAAGTAAGCGAGGCTGCTAAAATAAATACATAAAGAAACGCAGTCGCTATAGTTGAAGCGGACCGCCATTAGTAATCCTAATTAAAACAAAATTGTGTGGCGTGTTGCGACGTAGTGGGCAGTATGGGGGCAAATCGTTAATCAAGATAGTGTTCACAGCTAAGATAAAGCAGACCGTGTAACAAGACAACAATAAGGTACAGTCGTTATGGGAGGTAACAAATGCAGACAAGTCGGTACCAAGGAGGGACTAACAAGCCTAATAACGACTGGGAAGCCAACTTTTACAAAGGACAATGACACAAGCCAATTAAAATAATGGGCGAAGAGTGTGCGGGGATTCAAAGCCATCCTCTAATACTGCATGCCTCTCGGCAGCGCATGCACTGGCCGAGCTCGACCTAAAAATATGCACAAGTACCTAAAATGCAGAGCCACACACAGACACCTTAAAAATCTAAATGGCGTTAAAAGTATATTTACTACACATCCACCCAGCTACCCACCAGAAACAAACACACTGCCACCCTCATTTCGACTTTCCTTTTTTGAGGAAAACACACAGAGAATATGAGAAAAAATTGTGGTTTGGATTCACAGCTTTTCCTAAAGTTCTCAGTCTATCCACAGTTCTGCTAAAATAGTCAGCGATGCGGCAAGCACAAGGTAAGTGTTTTTTTTTTTCTTCATTTTCCCTCGTCCAGTCCTGCCAAGTATCACGCATCAGGCGTTAAACTAACGCATTTCAGTGTGGTGCTCTGCATCACCACACTGAAATGCATTGTCACGCATTATACATAGCGCCTTAGCTGTCAAGCCGTTCGCGATGCCTACCATGCTAAAGTAAAGCTGTGGCCAGGAGTGGACTGAGGAGGCGGCCGGCCCGTCGCCGTTGTAAACCCATTGCCGACGTGACTCGCGGCCTCATGAGTAAGACAGTGAGTGCTGCAGCCAGCGGAGTGTGTACAGTGTGTTCATTTGGTAATGTGAAGATGACCGCCGCTACATAGGTTTCGGATTTCAATTTCTTCACTGCACGTTGGGTAAGATAATCCGCCACTTACATGTATATTAACTTACTGCCAATTTGTTTGTTTGGTGACAGTGATTTCATATTGGGCTCCAGAGTGTGAATGAACAGTGGTTCTAAAGATCGCCATTGCTTTTCTAAATGATTCTCAGGATTGCGGAGCCACGTGTGCCCCAGAGAAATGCATACAGTGTGCAGACTGGCCTGTACGGAAACCCGCAGATAGAGTGACAGATCTGTGCATTTGCCGTTTGAAAGACCAGTAGAGGCCTTTTATTCACGCCCTGCCACGGGACTCCTCCCACCACACTGGCACGGGCTGCTGGTGCCCCAGTCCCTTTCGGACAGTCTTGCTCTGGAAGCACTCAGTGTGCTGAGTGCTCTGCCACATGGCCCCATGGCTCTCTGTCCATCAGGAGAACTGCCGTGAAAGGCTCGGTGGCTGCTGATGGATGAGCAGTGACTCTGGCTCAGCCTGGTCAGGTCCGGCTCTATCTCTTATCCTGCTGCCCTTCTCTAACCCCCTCTTCTATCACTGCTCCTACCCCAGCACTCAGGACACTGACCAAGCCGTTGACGAAGGTGCCCAGGCAGCCCACTCCTTTCTCCTGACCTCGACCCGCCCTTGCTCGATACTCTCGGCCGCCTCAGTATCTCAGAATGTAAATACAATCCAGTGGAGAATAAATCATTCATTTGCATAATGTGCTAGACATGTAACAAAGTGCTTACAATGGATTGTACGGAAACTAGAAACATGCAAATGTTTTTGTATGCCAGTTTATGAGCTACTGTTCATCTTGCCTCTTAGATTCTTCTTGAGGTATACTTCGATCTTCTCTGGTGCTGCTAGCTTTCCAGTTGTGGAGAAGTAACTGCCGCAAACATACTATTAAATGTAGGGGCCTTGGTTTATGGTGCTTTGAAGCAGTTTTAAGATCTTATTAGAGCTTCACATTCCTCAAATCGGTGTAATTTCTGAAATTCAAGTTTCCCTTGTCTTCACTACTTGATTTTTGTTTGCGAGAAAGAATCACTCAGTTATTGAATGTCACTCATAATTACAGTGAAATTATGAAAATGCCCACAAGCCTTCTGAAACCTTGGCAGCTATGTTGACTGACTATTAATTTTAAATGTAGGCAGCTGATCCCTCACATGCTCTCTGTGCCTGCAGCCTGGGTGTCCCCTAAAGGAGTGTGAGAGGCACAGTAGGGCAGACAGCGCGCCATAGAATCCAAGGAGGGCTAGCGGTCCTGGTTGGTAGTGGTATGTTTACGAAACAGAGCACATTCACACATGTAGCACAACCCTACTTGAGTTCTATATGTGAGTCTGCACCTGGGTGTCCCCTAAAGGAGTGTGAGAGGCACAGTAGGGCAGAGAGAGCGCCATAGAATCCAAGGAGGGCTAGCGGTCCTAGTTGGTAGTGGTATGTTTACGAAACAGAGCACATCCACACATGTAGCACAACCCTACTTGAGTTCTATATGTGAGTCTGCACCTGGGTGTCCCCTAAAGGAGTGTGAGAGGCACAGTAGGGCAGACAGCGCGCCATAGAATCCAAGGAGGGCTAGCGGTCCTGGTTTGTAGTGGTATGTTTACGAAACAGAGCACATTCACACATGTAGCACAACCGTACTTGAGTTCTATATGGGAGTCTGCACCTGGGTGTCTCCTAAAGGAGTGTGAGAGGCACAGTAGGGCAGAGAACGCGCCATAGAATCCAAGGAGGGCTAGCGGTCCTGGTTGGTAGTGGTATGTTTACGAAACAGAGCACATCCACACATGTAGCACAACCCTACTTGAGTTCTATATGTGAGTTTGCAACCTGGGTGTCCCCTAAAGGAGTGTGAGAGGCACAGTAGGGCAGACAGCGCGCCATAGAATCCAAGGAGGGCTAGCGGTCCTGGTTGGTAGTGGTATGTTTACGAAACAGAGCACATTCACACATGTAGCACAGCCCTACTCGAGTTCTATATGTGAGTTTGCAACCTGGGTGTCCCCTAAAGGAGTGTGAGAGGCACAGTAGGGCAGACAGCGCGCCATAGAATCCAAGGAGGGCTAGCGGTCCTGGTTGGTAGTGGTATGTTTACGAAACAGAGCACATTCACACATGTAGCACAACCCTACTTGAGTTCTATATGTGAGTCTGCACCTGGGTGTCCCCTAAAGGAGTGTGAGAGGCACAGTAGGGCAGAGAACGCACCATAGAATCCAAGGAGGGCTAGCGGTCCTGGTTGGTAGTGGTATGTTTACGAAACAGAGCACATTCACACATGTAGCACAACCCTACTTGAGTTCTATATGTGAGTCTGCAACCTGGGTGTCCCCTAAAGGAGTGTGAGAGGCACAGTAGGGCAGACAGCGCGCCATAGAATCCAAGGAGGGCTAGCGGTCCTGGTTGGTAGTGGTATGTTTACGAAACAGAGCACATTCACACATGTAGCACAACCCTACTTGAGTTCTATATGTGAGTCTGCACCTGGGTGTCCCCTAAAGGAGTGTGAGAGGCACAGTAGGGCAGAGAACGCACCATAGAATCCAAGGAGGGCTAGCGGTCCTGGTTGGTAGTGGTATGTTTACGAAACAGAGCACATTCACACATGTAGCACAACCCTACTTGAGTTCTATATGTGAGTCTGCAACCTGGGTGTCCCCTAAAGGAGTGTGAGAGGCACAGTAGGGCAGACAGCGCGCCATAGAATCCAAGGAGGGCTAGCGGTCCTGGTTGGTAGTGGTATGTTACGAAACAGAGCACATTCACACATGTAGCACAACCCTACTTGAGTTCTATATGTGAGTCTGCAACCTGGGTGTCCCCTAAAGGAGTGTGAGAGGCACAGTAGGGCAGACAGCGCGCCATAGAATCCAAGGAGGGCTAGCGGTCCTGGTTGGTAGTGGTATGTTTACGAAACAGAGCACATTCACACATGTAGCACAACCCTACTTGAGTTCTATATGTGAGTCTGCAACCTGGGTGTCCCCTAAAGGAGTGTGAGAGGCACAGTTGGGCAGACAGCGCGCCATAGAATCCAAGGAGGGCTAGCGGTCCTGGTTGGTAGTGGTATGTTTACGAAACCGAGCACATTCACACATGTAGCACAACCCTACTTGAGTTCTATATGTGAGTCTGCAACCTGGGTGTCCCCTAAAGGAGTGTGAGAGGCACAGTAGGGCAGACAGCGCGCCATAGAATCCAAGGAGGGCTAGCGGTCCTGGTTGGTAGTGGTATGTTTATGAAACAGAGCACATCCACACATGTAGCACAACCCTACTTGAGTTCTATATGTGAGTTTGCAACCTGGGTGTCCCCTAAAGGAGTGTGAGAGGCACAGTAGGGCAGACAGCGCGCCATAGAATCCAAGGAGGGCTAGCGGTCCTAGTTGGTAGTGGTATGCTTACGAAACAGAGCACATTCACACATGTAGCACAACCCTACTTGAGTTCTATATGTGAGTTTGCAACCTGGGTGTCCCCTAAAGGAGTGTGAGAGGCACAGTAGGGCAGACAGCGCGCCATAGAATCCAAGGAGGGCTAGCGGTCCTGGTTGGTAGTGGTATGTTTACGAAACAGAGCACATTCACACATGTAGCACAACCCTACTTGAGTTCTATATGTGAGTCTGCAACCTGGGTGTCCCCTAAAGGAGTGTGAGAGGCACAGTAGGGCAGACAGCGCGCCATAGAATCCAAGGAGGGCTAGCGGTCCTGGTTGGTAGTGGTATGTTACGAAACAGAGCACATCCACACATGTAGCACAACCCTACTTGAGTTCTATATGTGAGTTTGCAACCTGGGTGTCCCCTAAAGGAGTGTGAGAGGCACAGTAGGGCAGACAGCGCGCCATAGAATCCAAGGAGGGCTAGCGGTCCTGGTTGGTAGTGGTATGTTTACGAAACAGAGCACATTCACACATGTAGCACAACCCTACTTGAGTTCTATATGTGAGTCTGCACCTGGGTGTCCCCTAAAGGAGTGTGAGAGGCACAGTAGGGCAGAGAACGCGCCATAGAATCCAAGGAGGGCTAGCGGTCCTGGTTGGTAGTGGTATGTTTACGAAACAGAGCACATTCACACATGTAGCACAGCCCTACTCGAGTTCTATATGTGAGTTTGCAACCTGGGTGTCCCCTAAAGGAGTGTGAGAGGCACAGTAGGGCAGACAGCGCGCCATAGAATCCAAGGAGGGCTAGCGGTCCTGGTTGGTAGTGGTATGTTTACGAAACAGAGCACATTCACACATGTAGCACAACCCTACTTGAGTTCTATATGTGAGTCTGCACCTGGGTGTCCCCTAAAGGAGTGTGAGAGGCACAGTAGGGCAGAGAACGCACCATAGAATCCAAGGAGGGCTAGCGGTCCTGGTTGGTAGTGGTATGTTTACGAAACAGAGCACATTCACACATGTAGCACAACCCTACTTGAGTTCTATATGTGAGTCTGCAACCTGGGTGTCCCCTAAAGGAGTGTGAGAGGCACAGTAGGGCAGACAGCGCGCCATAGAATCCAAGGAGGGCTAGCGGTCCTGGTTGGTAGTGGTATGTTTACGAAACAGAGCACATTCACACATGTAGCACAACCCTACTTGAGTTCTATATGTGAGTCTGCACCTGGGTGTCCCCTAAAGGAGTGTGAGAGGCACAGTAGGGCAGAGAACGCACCATAGAATCCAAGGAGGGCTAGCGGTCCTGGTTGGTAGTGGTAGGTTTACGAAACAGAGCACATTCACACATGTAGTACAACCCTACTTGAGTTCTATATGTGAGTCTGCAACCTGGGTGTCCCCTAAAGGAGTGTGAGAGGCACAGTAGGGCAGAGAACGCGCCATAGAATCCAAGGAGGGCTAGCGGTCCTGGTTGGTAGTGGTATGTTTACGAAACAGAGCACATTCACACATGTAGCACAACCCTACATGAGTTCTATATGTTAGTCTGCAACCTGGGTGTCCCCTAAAGGAGTGTGAGAGGCACAGTAGGGCAGAGAACGCGCCATAGAATCCAAGGAGGGCTAGCGGTCCTGGTTGGTAGTGGTATGTTTACGAAACAGAGCACATTCACACATGTAGCACAACCCTACTTGAGTTCTATATGTGAGTCTGCAACCTGGGTGTCCCCTAAAGGAGTGTGAGAGGCACAGTAGGGCAGACAGCGCGCCATAGAATCCAAGGAGGGCTAGCGGTCCTGGTTGGTAGTGGTATGTTACGAAACAGAGCACATTCACACATGTAGCACAACCCTACTTGAGTTCTATATGTGAGTCTGCAACCTGGGTGTCCCCTAAAGGAGTGTGAGAGGCACAGTAGGGCAGACAGCGCGCCATAGAATCCAAGGAGGGCTAGCGGTCCTGGTTGGTAGTGGTATGTTTATGAAACAGAGCACATTCACACATGTAGCACAACCCTACTTGAGTTCTATATGTGAGTCTGCAACCTGGGTGTCCCCTAAAGGAGTGTGAGAGGCACAGTAGGGCAGACAGCGCGCCATAGAATCCAAGGAGGGCTAGCGGTCCTGGTTGGTAGTGGTATGTTTACGAAACAGAGCACATTCACACATGTAGCACAACCCTACTTGAGTTCTATATGTGAGTCTGCAACCTGGGTGTCCCCTAAAGGAGTGTGAGAGGCACAGTAGGGCAGACAGCGCGCCATAGAATCCAAGGAGGGCTAGCGGTCCTGGTTGGTAGTGGTATGTTTACGAAACAGAGCACATTCACACATGTAGCACAACCCTACTTGAGTTCTATATGTGAGTCTGCAACCTGGGTGTCCCCTAAAGGAGTGTGAGAGGCACAGTAGGGCAGACAGCGCGCCATAGAATCCAAGGAGGGCTAGCGGTCCTGGTTGGTAGTGGTATGTTTACGAAACAGAGCACATTCACACATGTAGCACAACCCTACGTGAGTTCTATATGTGAGTCTGCAACCTGGGTGTCCCCTAAAGGAGTGTGAGAGGCACAGTAGGGCAGACAGCGCGCCATAGAATCCAAGGAGGGCTAGCGGTCCTGGTTGGTAGTGGTATGTTTATGAAACAGAGCACATTCACACATGTAGCACAACCCTACTTGAGTTCTATATGCGAGTCTGCACCTGGGTGTCCCCTTAGGAGGGTGAGAGGCATAATAGGACAGCGCCTCAGAACTCAGGAAGGGCTGGAGATGCCAGGGGTCAGCGCCATGACGTCCTTAGAAGCAGAGCGCCTTGCACATTCCAATCTAAGTGCTCTTCCATTTCTGATGCTTTGCTGCAGTTTTAAAATCTTCTTGGAGTTTCTCGTTGCTCCAATGGGTATAATTTCTGATATTTATGTTTCCCTCGTCTTCATTGTTTGATTTTGATCGCAAGAAAGTGTCACTCATAGTCGTTGAAATGTCACTCATAATTGCATTGAAATTATGAAAATGTCACGCATAGCAATATGAAACCTTGGCAGCTATGCTCGTCGTACTCTGTCGACGCCGCCTCACCCCCCACCTCACCGCTCTTGCCTGCACTGGCCGCTGCTGGTTTTCTTACTCCAAAAGTTAAGGTATTTTGGGGTAAAAGGTGGGGGATATTGTGTGGAGAAACAACTGAAACAGTATCTGCGGTTTTCCCACCCATTATTCTCTTTTAGCCTCTTTATGGAAGAAGCCAAGCCTCCTACAGAGCTCAAAGAGCGTATCTTTGATCTGCCTGCTTATAGCTTGCGATTTAATGTTTAAATAATTCTAGCACACCCCCTGACCTATGAAGCTTGAAGAGGCACCCCAGAATACGGTGAAGAGACTGTACTGCAGCAGGGCTTTGTCAACTACAGGCTTTTTCGTGGTTTTATAGAGCACAAGCTCGACACCAAGGACTGCTCTACACGAGCACCAGTTACATTACACAGTCGCTTTATTTTTTAGGCACAGTGAGATAGATATGCCCAGAATCACAGGATGCGGAGCGGATGTGGAGATTCAAAACTTTTTTCCCCAGTCAGCAGCTATGGTTGTGATGCCACCACTGTTTCTAACGCATGCGCGCATATATGCAAACTTTCAAAAGCGTGAGTAGCGTTAATTAACCGCCAACTCAACGCACCAATGTGCAGAGGGGAAAACCAAAGAAAAACACATCTTTTAGTTTATGTGCGGCTTTCTTTATTATGACGATTAAAACCAATTGTTAACGCCACATGAGCGCACAATGGGCAAAAAAAGACTGCCTTATATGCTGTGAAGTATAGACAGGGCCACTGGAATTATGCAGCAAGGGAGGGTCAAATGATGCAGCAAGGTTGAGTAAATTATGTGGCAAGAAAAGGCAAATTATGCTGCAATAAGCAGCAAATGTTGTGATAGTATTACTTCATTATTTTGCCATTTTTAAACTTGTTAACACTGCCTGGGCATTAGTTGGACCTCGGTACCAGTTCAGAACCCAAATATAGCCTATAAACTACAGAAAGGTGACCAGTCGTCCTTTGCAAAGGGCATTCCACTGTGCTGCAACATGGGTCACTCTCTTTTTACTTACTTTTGAACCGTTTGAGATAGAAAAAACTACATTTGTTAAAATCTCCAGATTATGCAGCAGATGATAGATTATGTGGCAAATGTGGCAAATTTACAATTATGTGAAAATCGTTGCAGCCACACAATCGCATAATTCCAGTGGCCGGGAGTATAGATGAGGATGTCAGTGGACTAGCCAGTTTGTCATGGGCCCTAGTGCAAGGAAGGAAATGGGCCCCTTTTCTGTTGTTGGATTGTAAAAAACACCAATAATCAGGGTTGAGTGGACCCCTCAGGCTCTGGGCCTCCGTGCCACTACACCTGCTGCACCAATGGAAGCTACATCACTGCCTACACTATAATTTAAATGGAAAATGTCCCAGCACAAAGACACATTGTACAAAAGGTTACTATTATTGAGAACAAATCCTAAAATCGTACAAAATACATTGCAAATGATTGCAATTATGTTTTTATTTTAATTATTTTTTATAAAAATGAAAGCAAATCACCAATAGAGTTTTTCTGAGCTGGAAAGGCTGGAGGCAAGCACCTGAACTTAGAGAACTAATCAGACATTATGCAAGAGAGGTACAAGTTTAGAAGCTGGCAATTCTTTTCATAGTTCTTCTCAATGCAAGAGGAAGTGTGTTCCACAGGGTAGGGACCAATACAAAGAAGTCTCTGTCACCATTGCAAGATGAACAATTCAAGGGGAAACAGTTAAGAGTGTCAGCATCAAGCTGATGAGTACTAACCAAGGCGTTTGTAAAAGAAATTAGGAGACTTCCCATAACAAATGTAGTGCTCCACACATAGGGAATTTTTCGAGTTTGGCAAATGGGATACTCTGCCAAAATGTGACAGATATCCTGTGTGTCGTATTACAAGTGACATAGGCTATATTGCACTGGTAATACAAGACATCGGCCGCATTTGTGATGGAGTATCCCATCTGCCATTCTCCAAATAAGGATCTTAGTTTCTAGAGTGAGACTTTGGCATGGTCAGAAGATGGGAGATCTTGCAGGAACAGTGATGTGAAGCTGAATCTGCAAGTATTTTCTACCAGATTAATTGCATGGTTTTGTACCAACTGCAGACGACTGAGTAAAGGGAACATAATGGCCACAAAGAGAGGATTACATATATCGAATCTTGACTCAACTAAAGCTGCCATCTCAATTGACAACAGGCAGGCCCACATGGGACTACTAAAAGAATCATAGCCTACAATGATACAGCTGCAAGTTAAAGACTATGCTAATGGACAGAACCTGTCAAAAGACCTCAGACTCATAGAAACACCTCTCTGCCAGGCACCTTAGCGTGAGACTTCAAGAGGAGGAGAGCACTAAGAGAAATTAGATTCAGACTGAGCAAAACACTGCCCATGACTACATGATCTGGGAATGCGGATAGATTCAAATGAACTATGATACCATCAATGAACTTCCCAATGTAACAAAATAAGCCGTAACCAATGAGAACCTTGTTAGCCATTGTAAATCTAGCAGCCTATGGTGGTCTCAAGTTGTAACAAACGTAGTAGGGCCTGTGTGGTTCTGTTGCTTCCAGTAAGTCTCCAGCTCGCGTGAGCAGAATCAAAGAAGAAGCTCTCCAATACAGGTCGTATAACAGCCAGGGATTACTCCGTCACTTAACGGCATAATGAGCTTAGCAAGCTCAACGCCCCAGCAGTTGCATCAGTCACACCGGTACAAACTGCTTTCAGCTGCGGCATAAATCTTGGGTCGGTTATAAATAGAAATACTACAACATATTCACACATTTACTTTCAAATAAACTGCTTTGCGTTACATCGATATCACCGGGCGGCATCTTTGACAAAATATCTAAGCAAAGATCTTAAGGGGTATCTTTACACTCTGTCCTTTTCTAGGATACTCCTCCCTGACTCCTGGGAAGTTGGCAGCGAGCTATTCTCAGAACATTACCATTCATTTCTTTAAGGGAAGCAAAGAGATCGCTCAACTAGAACGTGTCCACTCTCTCCCTTGATCAACTGCAAATTAGTTTTCTACTATTTAGAATGTTCGTAAGTTGTCAGCTCGCCTTACAGTGCGGAATTTCCCCTTTCCCCACCCAAAAGGAAAACCAGCTGAGCATCACACTTACACAAATTCAAATCTCTGGCTTACAGAATAGCACGTTTCAGGATGCCTAAATCACTGTAGATCAAGGAACGCTGCACACGTTCACAATCAGTATACTATAAGGATGACCTGGACTAAAGTTTGTGACTTGGCGAGTGCCAGTAAAAAATCTTTTGAAAATAGTCAGGGCCAACCTTATGAAGTGCTATGAGAACCAAGCAGAACTTTGAACTTAATCCACTGACAGACTGGTAGCCAGTGGAGGCTACTGATGGTTTGGGAAACAGGACAGAATTTTGGAAGTTTCATGAGCAGATGAGCTGCCGCGTTTTGGAGTTTTCTCAGCAAGTGTTACTGGATGCCAACATACAGAGTATTTTAGTAGTCTACCCTTGAGAAGACCAGTGCAAAAATGACTGTTTTCTGAAGCTCGAGGGGGATGAAACAAAAGGTATTTTTCAAAATTCTTAGCAAAAAGACACAGGAGGACGTGAGCTTATTAATTTGGTCACAGAATCAGAGCTTTCCATCAAAAAGGACTCCTATATGTTTAGCTTTTCAGACTGATGAGGGGAGTGGGCTGATGTTTTGAGACCACCAGTAGGTGTTCCAGAAAGAGGTGTCATTGACAAATAGTAGTTCCTCAGTTGTTTCAGAATTTAATTTAAGAAACATTTTCTTCATTCAACTGACGATTTGCACCATACAACTGTTAAATTGGTCGGCCAACTCTTCAATGTTAGATGAGACGGGCACTATTATTTATGTGTCATCAGCATAAGAAATAACAGAGAAGCCGGAGGAGTGAATCAGATTGGCCAAGGGGGTGACAGACATTAAAAAGTGTGGGACTTAATGAGGATCTTTGGGGTACCCCACACAGGAGAGAGAAAGATTTCGAGATGCAATCACTGAGTGCAACCACTTTCTCTCTATCAGACAGGAAGGAACTTAGGAGGGAGAATTCTGTGTCTTTTGTGCGAATACTCTCGAGCTAGATGATAAGAAGTGAGTGGTTGATAGTATTAAAAGTGACCAACAAGTCGAGAAGAATCAGTGCAGCCTTCCCACTCTTGTCAACTATAGTTCTAATTTCCTCTGTAGGGGCCACTAAGACTGACTTGGTGCAATGGTTATGTGTACAACTATACTGAGAGGAGTCGAAAAGATGGAGTTCATCAAGAAACGCCATGGTATCCCCGTTCATTGCCTTCTCCAGTATCTTGGCCGGCAGAGAAAGACGTGAGAAGGGCCGGTAATTCTTCACATCATGGGGTCAAGGGAGGGCTTTATCAGCAGAGGTATCGAAGACTTTTTCCATGCTGCCAGTGAGTATCCAGAGACCAGCATTTTATTCCAATGTTCAGTAAGATGAACTGATACCAAGTCAGAGACCCCATGAAGAACAGGAGCAGGGCGGGTGTCAGAGGGTGCACCAGACTTAGTTTCAATGAGTTTGGACCTTTTATTCAGAGATATTGGGCTAAAAACAGTGAGAGCATTGGATATGGCATACCTTTTGGCATTCAAGGTTTCTAAAGGTGCATCAGTCTGAGGAGTAGCTTTCAATGGTATATCATTTTGATTAGAGGTAAATTCATTAAAATTAGATTTACCTTGGACTGGAAAAAGTTTGCTCATTTGTATACAGGGATTGGTCAGGACTGATGGCGTTTTTGTTATTACAGTTAGATAGTAGAAACATCGCATCACTATTAGAAAAATCATGTCACTAGAGGAAGAAGAGCGTGATGGAAGGTATACATTCCAGGCTGAAGGAAACTCCTGCAATGTTTGTATTTTTGCTTCTTCAGGCAGCATTTGTCATTTAACCACAGACCTCCAGGCTCTTGTCCCTTGATACAGCTGGGCACTTCCAACCTGAAAAACTAAACTCCTCATCTCTCTGGCTGATGCTTCCTGGACTCACTTGCAGCAGTGCCTGCTTGAGCGTAAACAAAAGTCATGACTCAATATCAAGATTCCAACCCGATTTAACATGGCATCGGCCCAACAGTCGGGAGTCGGATGATCATTGTGACCTTATTTTGCCTGACAGCTCCTTGGTGCCACCTCCACCTCTTCTACCTTGACCTCCAAGACAGGACTAGTTTGCTTCAGTTCCTCAGCCATACCCTTTGTAGCAATGACCTCTAATGAGCTAAAATCACGCTCACCTTCAAGAGCGGCATGGTGCACTCTTGCCTTAGCTACTTCACAACTGTCCATTTCCACGAGGCGGAGTAAGGAGAACTAGAGAGAAGCCTTATCATCTCCCTGTATTAGAATGATAATAAAAATAGACAAGGCGCTCACATCAACCAGGAACGTTGGGAGGGGTCCCCATACAGGTCTGTGAACCAGCTTAGAAAATACCTGCAGTTTTTCAGTTTCTGACAAATGTGGGTACCTTACCTCACAGGGCTCGGGACTGAAAGGGCTCTCCAGGGCTCCCCCAAACACAGTGTGCACGGATGCCCCCTCTCACTGCTTTCCTGTGCCCCCTACTATGTTCTTTTCAGGCAGCCACAGACAAGGATGAAAGGTGGACCAGAACTCCACTGTTAGTTGTGCCTTTCCACAGAGCTGCATTGGTTTCGGTGCCCTAGATTGTCATTTGTTGGTTTCATCAATCATACATTTTCGTTAAATTGATTCACTTTCCTGCCGCTTGCACCAGGCTCTAGTGCACATGAGTTCAGAGGCAGAAAAATCAACACATTCAGCCTCACTCACATCTATTGACATCCTATTCCGGATCACCTCGAACGTGAATATTTCACCAGGTGACGTCTTCAGCTTGCAGTCTATCAGCCAATCATATGTGAGACACTCTTCCATCAAGAGTATATAGTGCATGCTAACTTCTGTTCAGTAGTCTTCGCTATTCAGTCAGCCACGTATAGCTGCACGGGCCGCTTCTGGCCAACGGTGCTTTGCACATAAGGCCTGGTATTGAAATGCAAGACTAGCAAAGGGTAAATTAATCCTTGCAAAAACATCAGACATGAGATGCAAAACAATATTATTAACTTCAAATTCCCGTTATTAAACACAAACAGAGGCCAGATTCCAAGCACCTGTCTCCTGACAGGCAATTCGGGATGTCAATAAGGGTTTGGAGGAAAATATGCACGAGGCAAAGGCTCTCCTTTAATAATATGCAAATGGAGCACAGGCAGCCTTTGAACACAAGTCTTCTTGTCAGCAGCTGAAACAATGGAGACTTCACATTCCTGACACGAAGTCAAAAATAAGAATAAACAGAGCAATCAACTGGGCGCTCCAAAATATTCATGTTTCAGAGGCGACATGCAAATAACATTGTTATGTATTGTGCAAAATGGGCGCAATTGAGGTTGATTTTCTACCAAGTACTTGTCAGCTGTGAAGTCTTGATTTTTTTTACACGATGGATTCTCTGAATGACTATTTTGGATTCCACTTTGCAGCCGCTGATTAGACACAGAAACGTGTGTGGATAAAAGGTTGACTGTAGATAAATTGACCGTTGATGCATTTTATTTTTTTCCACATTTTTACCTGCACCGCATTGACATTCAGGACTCCATTATGAATTCCCTGTTGCCGACACAGAGATACAAGGGCCAAACTAACAATTCTGGCCAGTATCGTCCCATGAAATAACAGGGACTAAAGGGCAAAAATCCCCGGAATGGGGAATAACCTATTGGATCTGTAACTACCAGTTGCTTAGACCCTGTTTTTTTTTTTTTATTGCAGGAAGTGTAACGTGGATATTTAATCCATGCTCTTAGCAGGTGGTGAATATGTGTGGGTCACTGGGGTTGGGCTTGGGGAGCAATGTCTACTTCCCAGTGGTACCTGCTATGGCTCTGTCCTGCAGCCCTCGCCTCCTTTTTTCTGGTCCTGTGTTTCCAGACTCAAAAATGTCAGGTCCTAAAATAACAGATCACTCCGAGTTGACACGAATACTCCAGGCAACCTGTGCTGGGGGGGTAAATGGATTGTGTTGTAAAAACCCAGTGGCAGAGATAAGAAAGGGGAAAAGGACCAATCACACACAGGAACTGAAAGCAAGAACTGACGTACTAATGTGAAGCACTGCCTACCCCTGCTGTCCTGTAATCCACTCCCCACTCCTTTGGTGAGTCAGATTTAATCAGGCCAAGCTGTGCTTAGGGCCTACAGGGCCAGGGACTCTAACAAAGAACAGGATTTCTGTCCATTGAGAAAATGAATGAACAATAAAGTTGTCTTTGAATCTTGTTTTTATTGTGTTACATTTATTGGGTGTTCAAAGACAGAGGTCAAATGTTAGCTTATGTCTAATTACAAATGACTGCTTATTTTATCATGGAGATTGGTGTTTAGAAAATCCTTTAACTTTATAGTCAGAGAAAGAAAAGTAAAGTGAACTGTCAGACACAATCATGCTTTACAGGTAGTGTCAAATGGAAGATTGTATGTAGGTGGTTCGGTTTTTTCTAACTCATAACATTTAAGTAGCTTGTAAATGAACTGTACAAACATTTCAAAATATATTTCAGTTGTCAGGAAACCACGTTTTAAATTCATAGGTGTGATAGAAACAAAGATGTGATTAGGATCAAAACATATCAAAATACCTAATTTGGTGATTGTGCAAAATACAAATCTTTGCTGAGCTGAGATTTTCACACACAATTGTTTGTATGCTATTTAGTTTTATTCAGTATAACTGCATGTCAGTGGGAGAGTTTGTGGCCATTTCAATGGAAAAGTATGGTCTGTAAATGACAGCACGCTACCATGTTGTGCTTTAGTAATACATTTATTAAAAGTGAGAGCTTTTAAATATGAACTGAGAAACTTGTCTGCCCCTCTCCCGATGACAATGCTATTAGTAAACTAAGAGGACTGTCTGGAGTCATGAGTAACCTATATGTGGGCTCAGTGGCGTGACGAAAGTTGAGGGGGCCCCCCTGCCACGCACAGAGAGGGGCCCCCGCTCCGGATTTAATCTGAACTATTGGGCCTGAGTACTGTGCTGAGGGGGCCCCAAGCAGCTCGGGCCCCCCCGCACCGCGGGAGATGCGGGGGGCTGTGTTACGCCCCTGTGTGGCCTAGATATTTTTATACATGGAGGAACAGTTTACTCTATTAAATCAAACAAAGGAATTTTTGGACAGCAGACATGCTGACCCCACCTTTTAGGAAAGTGATCTTATATGTGAAAATGAAGAAAAAAGCAACTCTGCGAAATACAAGATTTACCAAGGATCACACAATTTGAGACCAGTTTATGAGTCAAGTGCATCATTACAGTTAGGTCAGGTAGATTATTCAAGCCACTAGACCAGCAGGTTCTAGGAACATTGTCATGATTTTTGGAGGTCTGTTATAAAATTGCACTGTAGTGCAACAAACAACACTACAGTGGAATGTGCAGCTACATATACCTCAAAAATGAAAACTACTGCCCGAGCACTTTCAACCTTTCATTTACCAATATCCCAAATATTCAAAATATAAGCTAATATTTTTTTTAAACTCCTCTGACTGAATAAAGCAGATTTCTCGGAAGATCAGAAGAGTGATGCACATGTGAACTGCTTATAAAACGACTTACTGACACAAGGATCAACCATGTTCCTTGTGTTATTCAGTGTGTACATGGAGTCCCTAGGGTTTCTGCAGCTGGCGGTTCAACTGTATATGAAAGTGTCATCAGTCATTTCATCCCCACTCCCCCCGCACGCACACACACACGCACGCACGCACACACACACACACACACACGCACACACACACAGACAGACACTTTACCCCCTTGTTGGATTTTCTTCCACTTCTGTGTTTCCTTTTGGAGCTCTGTTCCCCTTTGGCTTGTGTTTCACTGTATTTCATATTGGTCATTAGAGGCAGCGACCACATCACATCTCTTCTGGGGTTCTTGTTTAGTGGCTACATTTGCTTTTAGGGAAACTTTTCAAACGTTCTTGACCCACTCATAATGCCACCCACTTCTAGTTAGTAACTTACTTCTCATAGCATGTGGGTTTAGAGCCTCTGATGCCCTGCAAGCTCTCTGTCTCTTGTGGTTCTCCTAAGTGACCTCCCCATGTCCTGTTTGACACATCCAGGCCATCGTGGGATTTTCTAACTATCAACTCTTTTGGAGCTTGGGTATACCTGCCTGATAGAATTTGAAAGCATTTCTTTTCTTTCCACGTATTTGCCACGGTGGAGGCCAGTGGCAGTGGCACTTTTAAACCAAAGCCCCTAAACTAGGGTCAAACAATGTACAAGGTTGGGGCCAGAAAGTTGTTTGATAGAGAGGCTAGGGAGCTGATGGGTGCATCAGAAAAAACCTTTAGATAACGTTTCAGCAAATGATACCTGGTCAGAGAATCTAGAGATGTCTGTTGTGGAAAGACAGCCATGGTTGTAGTGGCGGTCCCAGTTAAGTGTACTGTGAAGATGACAAGCAGGTTGAAGTATGCAGACCGAAGAAGGCCAAGAATGTTTATAAAAGACAGAGGACATATTTAGCTAAAGCTTTTCATTCTCTGCACATGCATCTTTTCATTGATCTTCTCTGGGGCAGGTCTACATCTTTTTCACTTCAAACACCTTTCACTTACGTGGATGCTAAGCCTGGTTCTTTCTTGAAGTCTTTGCCTTGTATTGAGGAATCACCTAATTTCCTGTGGTGTTGCTGTGTTGCTTGCCTTGATGGTCACTCTTGATGCGTCTTTATTGATACGTTTATTTTTTTTTGTTTTTTGTGGTATTTACAGAGTGAAAACCTACACCTGAAAATCGGTGAATCGCTGTACACAGCAAAGGTAGGTTAAACACGGAAAGCAGAAGCACATTAGTGTGGTGGGTTAATTCAGAAATTCTGCACATCAGTGGGGGAAGAGTACAGGGTGAGGGAGTTGAGCAGAGTTCCAGAGTTATGCAGGGTTCCATTGAGTCTCAAATAAGGGGTAGCAGAAATTATGTAAATACACTCATACATATATTGAACAGCTGAGTCTTGAGCCTCGTGCTAAATTTGAGGAGACAGGGACATTCCTGGCTAGGAAGGGGATGTTGTGTCAAAGTCTAAGGCCAGAGACTGTGAAAAGATGCCAAGGTGTCTTTTATTTTTAGTACTTTTTAGTTCGAAGTGAGAAACAGGTGCTGGAGCAGAGTTTTCAGTTTGAAAATTCTGGGGCTTTTGAAGCTCTGGTATGTCTATTCGTTGTATTAATTTATTAATAATTAATTATTTGTCTTGTGCAAGTGCGTTTATATTAATCAATCCGTTTGTCCTAACAAGAGAGAGTTACACGTGAGTGTGCATAAATGTGCTGTTTAAAAAATAACGTGCATGTTTTCATGTTTAAACGTTGCTATGTGCTGTTTATTTTTGAGCACAAAACGCTTTCCGAATTAATGCTTTTCTATGTTGCAAGTGCTAGATAAATGCATACACATAAGGGTATTAGTGGGGTTAACACTGTTTAATCACTATGCTGTGGTAACGTTGTTTTTGTCTCTTTTAATTAAGATGGTCTATTAAGGCCTATGTTGGCCTAAGAAAAGATGGCCGACTTGTGAGCCTGGCTGTGATTTATAATATGAAAACTGTGACGAGGGAGATTCCTGATGGAAATGGTCTTGAAGCTAACTGACCATGGTCCTTGCTTGAAAAACTTTCCATGAGGACAGCAGCAGTTTTTGGGAAGTCTCGAAGTGAAATGAAAGTGTCCTTGGCAGCCTTGGGAAACAAAGGAGCCTTAGAGAGAAGCTCTGAACTGTGGCTCGATAGCCGAGGAGAAGCAGGATTATTATGATACATGTTTTATTTTCTTGGTTCCTGTTCCGTAGTCTTCATTATGTGTACTTTTCCTGAGCGGAGATTCTCAAATGTAGCGATGTTACATCCTTTCCTTCTCGCTCTGCTCAGCAAGTCCGGCGGACATTATAGTTTTTTCTATGTTCCCAATGTATCTTTCTATTGTTTAGAAACTATAAGATGTTAGCCTAGAGAGGGTTCTTTGCCACTTGCCATTTTGCCTTTGCCGCGTACCGAATCTGCGTTGCTGAGGATTGATGCTGAAGGGACTTCGTCTTGAGAGACATTTACCGAGAGACTTGTCCTGACCCGTTCTGACATTTAGCTAGAATAGGTAACTATGAGAAATGATTTACTCTGATTGATTTTCTTTGACTAATTTAGATAAAGCAATATAATTTTAAACATGGTGTTGGATATTCTTTCTTGTCAATTATTGGGTTTGCGTTATTGATTATTGTTGTATATATTGTATAGATTATGCTTAGGGACAGTCACAAAAACCAGGTCTTATCGACCTCGGTATAGATGCAGGATGTTTAGGAGTGTTTCCTTCCACAGGTTTATTGGTGGTAGAGTATTTGAGCATATGTTAGTGAAATGGGCCCTAGCGTATGATGTATGCATGTGCGTGTAACTGAGATTACTCTATCCGTGGTAGTGGGAATATTGTACACACCCTGATCTCTATCAATTTCCTGGTAGCAGAGATTGATGGTTTTTGATGATTGTCTTGATTAGATAAGATTGTTTTTATTGATTATTGGTTCATGTTGGTATATGTACTAATACTATATGTTGGAGTCGTAATGTTGAGTTATATGTAGTGCTTCTGGAACTTGGAAGCTGTAGCAGTTCCGTAGTAGGGCAGAGGGAAGTATATGCTGCTCTCGGGAAAGACGGAATTGAGGAATAACGTGTGACAATTGAAGTTGCGCGTCACATTGTCTGGGTTCGGAATCAGTGACATCGTTGTATGTTACTATTAGATATTTCTGGTATAAAAGGAGTGTGTATGATAGTGAAGGTTATCTGTGAAACTCTGGTCTTAAGTCCCAGGGATCCGTAAGGATTTCCGTTAAAGCTTATCGCGGGAGGAGTAATAGGTATTCTCTGAGCTTATTTGAAGAACTGGGCAAAGAAAGCTTGCTTAGTTAATGTGTGTTATAATTCTGTAGTGGAGCAGATTGTCTGTTCTCGGGAAGCAGGATTCTGTGTGTATGTACTATATTTCCTTTGTATGAATGTGCGTGAATGTTTGTACATTTAGTTGATTGTAAGACTCTTTGGACAAGTCCTAGAGGAAACAGTTAATGAATGTATGTTAGTAGGGCAGAGTAGAAGAAGTGCTACTGTGTCAATGAAAGGTGTCTTATGAAATAGACTCTCTTTTACTATTCTGTGGTTAGCGAAGCAGACAATGGAGATGTTTTTATGTTGTAACTAATAGATTTTTGTAGAAATTTTGACACGAAGTCTACTGAAAAGATTTTGTAAAGGAGGGGTAGACGAGTGACAGAAGACAGGAGAGAAACTGCAGCGACTGTTGACGTCAGAAAGACCGCGCTCTGATTGGATGGTACATCAGAATAGTGCTTGCGCTAGGATTGGTGCGTTAGTGTGAGCCGCGCAAGGATTGGTAGGGCTATTTAGTGACGTAGACGTTCCAGGATTGGTGCGTTAGTGTGAGTCGCGCTGCAATTGGTTGAAAATTCGTATTGTATATTTATAATACGGAAGGAGTAGAGAGTTCTTTGTAAACGCTAAAATGTATTACCAAGAAGAGAAAAAGAAGGAGACATTTTTTGGTAAAATTAAAAAGTGGTTTAGCAAGGATAAAAATGTTAAAACAAGAGAGGGTGAGTTGTTACCTCCACCGAAAACACCTGCATCCTTCATGGCTGAAAGACATGGGTTTCATACCTGTATATGGTTGGAGAATTGGGTTAGGTATACTAAAGAAGATGGTGTTCTAGCATTTCCAGAACATGGTTCATTTAATCTGGCCGTGTTGAGAAATTTACGGGAAAAGATGCTATGTCTTGACCCGAAACCGAGACCTACACAGTTCGAGGCTTTAGTGGAATGGGAAGAAGAAGTACATGAGAGAGAAAAACAAAGATCTGGAGGGTATTATAGGTATATGTTTGGGAGGAGACGTGATCGTGAGACTCATCATGATCGAATGAAAAGTTGGCGAGATGTTAGTATGTCAGAGGGATTATATCCGATGAGAACAGTTGAAGGAGGAGCAGAAAGGGTTCCTGAGTCAGAAATAAGAAAATATGGAGTTAATGAGTATGAGGATGAGGTCTTGAATGACATGATTTACAAAAGACCACCTCCATATAGACCAGAACCGGACAAAAGTACACCAGTTGTTTCTCCGATAAGAGATACAGTTTGTGTTAGTGAGACGGAAAATGAGACGCCTGAGGTAAGGAGTGATCATTACCTTGATGAGAATGCCAGACAATTAGCCAGAACTACAACAGAGTTGACAGAGAAGATTAAGGAGTTAACGAAGAATCTAGAAGCTGTTACAGTGCCTGTAACAATAGGTCCAGTTATGCCTGTGTTTGACAAACAGAGGACAGGTGAGAATGGACTGGTGATTCCATATGTTGGGAATAATCTGACAAATTCAGTTGGTCCTTCAGGAGATTCAGGCAAAAGAGCAGAAAGAAGAGACCTGAGACAATCAAGACATGACACATGTAGTGAAATATTGGATGCTAGTGAAGCTAGTTGTTCAGGGATGCCAATTTAAGAACCGCAAAAGAGAGTGGTTCCAGTGAGAAAAACTGCTGAAATAACAGTTGATGATTTGAATGATTGGATGAAGGTTCTACAGAAAAAGGATAAAGATTCACAAGTAATTGATGTAGCTAAGTTACGTGTAGAACTAGAAGAGCTTGTTACAGGAACAGTTCCAACAGAGATTCTGAAGAGTCATCATGATGTTATGTGCAAAAGTGTTACCTGGAGAGCAAGAAATACACATGACAGGCTAAGAGCAATAGCAAATGAACAGGGAGTTGACATTGATAAAGTGAAAGCTTTACAAAGAACTTACAGGATGGATTTTACAGAGAAGGATATTGAAAATTTGAATGTTACTGGTAGAACAGGACAGATTAAGGAGATGGTAGCATTATTGCGAAGATGGGGTGATGTAGAAAAGTGGAAGGATAGGTGGTACAAGAAAAGAGATGAGGCTGAAGATAGAACAACTTATTCAGCATTTCCAGTGAGAGAAAAGGAGAAACCAGTGGATAATTATCCTATGAGAGAAATACCTGGAGGAGGATATGTACATGTTCCATGGACCAGACAGGATATTTTATCATTTACGAATGATTTCCCTCGATTAAGAGAAAAGCCCGTCGAGTGGTATAGGCAGGTAGATAGGTTTGTGAAATTGTCAAAAGTGCTGTGGGTTGACCTGAATAGTCTGTTTGATATAATTGTTCCAGCAGACTTGTGGACTGAGTGTAAAATAGTTGTGAGTTGGCCTACTGAGGAATATCCAAGAGACCCAAGAACAGGGGCACCAGATCCAGAGGTAATGAGGAAGTATGATCAGGTGATGGTATACCTGAAGAGTAAAGTACCTGCAAAAGAGACAGACTGGGTAAAGATAGATCGAACACAACAGGAAGCGAAAGAATCAGTTCATGCTTTTTATGAGAGGCTGATACTGGCATTTAAACAATTCAGTGGAGATGAACACCTGGGTGACAAAGATTTGAGTCATTTTGTATACAGATTTGTATATGGCCTTAGACCTGAAATTGGTGAGAGAATTCGTGAGCACACAGTGGATTGGCAGAGTAAGAAAGTAGATGAGATCCTGAGACATGCAAAATATTTCAGTGATGAAATTGAAGCAAAACAAAGAAAGCTGAAAGAGAAAGCAATGTGGGCACAAGTGAAAGTTGCGGAGAGACAGGAAGCACAGTTAGTGGAACAAGCAAATAATCCAGGAAATAATGCAGGGAATAGACCTAGATATGCAGGAAAAGGAAAAGGAAGTCTTGAGGAAGCGAAGAAAAAGTTCCCTTGTCACAACTGTGGCCAATTGGGGCATTGGAGATCGGAGTGTCCTAATCCACCATTAGTGAGTAATGAAAATAAAAATTTAAATCAACAGGTGCAGAACGAAGGAAATAATCAACAGCAGCAACAACAGAAAGTTGTGAGACAGCAGAGTCAAGAGCCAAAACTGCCCTTGCCGCAGAATAGAGGGTTACAAAAGTATAATCAGGATTCAGGATTCTACAATGATGAGCAGGTAAACAAACCAAGACGTTCTAACAAAGTACAGCAGTACTTGTTAAAGAGTGAAGGGAGTGAGTCTGAGGGTGATTATTGACGGTGCCGAGGAGAGGAAGAAGAGTGCATACTTGGTGCAACTCTAGAAATAGACCAGGCAGGACCATTTGTGGATGGGAAAATAAATGAAGAGAGTGTTACTTTTTTGGTAGACACGGGTGCGACAAGATCAACTGTCAGGTCAACAGATGTTAGAAATCTTCCTCTCTCGGATGAAGCAATCCAAGTAGTTGGTGTAGCCAATACACAAATCAAAACACGTCTTACTGAACCTGTAAGAGTACAGATAGGGAAATTTTCAGACATGCACAGATTCATTGTCTGTGACACGAGTCCAGTGAACCTATTGGGTAGGGACTTGTTGTGCAAAATGAACTGCACAATTTTTTGTACACCGGATGGAATAGCCTTTGAAACACCAGATGAAGATGTTTTGTACCGAGTGACTCTAGAAAATAGAGAAAGTGAGTTAATTGGTGCATTTGCTGTGTTTAATCCGGAGGATTTGCCTCAAGAGCTGAGAGACACAGTGAAAAGGGCAGTTTGGGATTTTACTGGAGAAGATGTGGGATTGATGAATAATGTAGATCCAGTGAAAATTGCAGTAAAAGAGGGAATTACATATCCTAACATTCCTCAATACAAAATGACACCAGAAATAATTGAAGGGATAACTCCTATAATTGAGAAAATGATTCAGCAAGGAGTCCTGAGAGAACTACTGAGTAGTCCGTGTAATTCACCGATAATGGGACTAAAAAAGCCCAATGGGAAATTTAGGATCGTACAGGATTTGAGAAAAGTTAATCAAATTGTGGTGGCATGTTGTCCTATTGTGCCAAATCCATCAGTGATTCTGTATCAAATTCCACATGATGCTGAGTGGTATACAGTGATTGATTTGTGTCATGCGTTCTTTTCAATTCCATTGCATCATGATAGCCAGCCGATTTTTGCATTTAGGTTTGGCCAGCGTATCTTAGCATGGTGTCGAATCCCACAGGGGTATACGGAGAGTCCTTCGATATTCAATCAGTTATTGAAGAAATCGTTGGAAAGTTTAATCATGCCCGAGAGTTCAGTGCTAGTGCAATACATTGATGACCTATTGGTGGCATCAAAGACACGTGAAGCTTGTGAAGTAGATACCATAGCTTTACTGAATCATCTGGCAGATGGAGGGTTAAAGGTATCTCCAGCCAAATTACAGTTTTGCAAGAAAGAGGTGCATTATCTTGGACACAATATTGAAAAGGGTCTGAGAAAAGTGACTACTGACAGGATCAGAATAATCAGAGAAATGAAAGCTCCAAAAACCCAGAGAGAAGGGAGAATGTTCCTGGGTATGGTGGGTTATTGTCGTCAGTGGATAATTAATTTTTCCTTGATAGCAAAGCCACTGATTAAACTGACAAAAATTGAAATGACGGATCCATTGGATCTAGATGCAGAACAAATGGCAGCATTTGAAGAGCTCAAAAGTAAAATGTGTGAGGCTCCAGCTTTGGGTATGCCTGACTATGAAAAAGAATTTGAGCTGTACTGCAGTGAAAGAAATGGATGTGCACTTTCAGTGTTAATTCAGAAGCATGGATTACTGAGAAGGCCTATTGCGTACTTCTCATCGACACTTGACCCTGTAGCTGTGGGTTTACCAGGTTGTCTGAAATCTGTGGTTGCAACATGCAGGAGTCTGGAACAGAGTGGGGGAATCATAATGGGATATCCTGTAAGGGTATTCGTACCTCACAATGTGGCAATTCTTTTGACAAGAAGCAGGACTCAGTACATGTCACATAGTCGATTGACTAAATATGAAAAAGTGATTCTGGGAGCATCAAATGTGACTCTTGAGCGACGCTTTTACCAGATGTTGAAAATGTGGGTGTGAAAATGGAAGATGATCATGATTGTTTGGATGTGCTTGAGTACTGTACAAAACCAAGACCAGACATAAGGGATCTACCCTTGAATGAGAGTGATCATGTGTTGTTTGTGGATGGATCATGCCTGAGAAATGATGATGGTGTGCTATGTGCAGCATATGCGGTATGTAAAGTTTCAGAGGTCATGGAAGCATCACCATTGAAAGGAGTGAAATCTGCGCAAGTTGCTGAATTGATAGCATTGACAAAAGCTTGCGAAATTGGGAAAGATTTGAGGACGACTGTATTGACTGATAGTCAGTATGGATTTGGAGTGGTGCATGATTTTGGCCAACTTTGGCTACAAAGAGGTTTCTTGACATCGAGTGGAACTCCGATAAAGAATGCTGAAATGATCGGTAAATTGCTTGAGGCGATACAGCTGCCTAAGGAGTTAGCAGTTGTAAAATGTGCTGCCCATGGACTAGGGGAGGATTTTATAACGGTCGGAAACCGTTATGCCAACGATGTTGCACAATATTGTGCCAAAACAAATCAGTCCATCAACAGGGACAGAGAAGGGGAAATGTCTTTACTCTCTGTGATGTTTACTAATGTCTTAGAGACCTGGGATGAAGTGAAACAGTTGCAAGATGAGGCAGGAGAGGAAGAGAAAAAAGATTGGATTAAGGCAGGATGTGCTCCAAGAGAAACAGACCATGTTTGGGTCTACAGAGATGGCAGACCAGTGATGCCCAACTCCATCTTGTCGTCAATGGCAAGGATGTATCATGGCCAGGGACATTTGGGGAGGGACGCGATGGTTAGGTCGTTCAAGCAAACCTGGTACAATGCAAAGTTCAGGACAATTGCAGAAAGCATCTGTCAGAGGTGTTTAGTTTGTCAGCAATTTAACACTGGGAAAAAGACAGTGGTGAGTCTGGGAACAATAGGCAGAGAAGGAGGTCCTTTTACAAGAATGCAGATTGATTTCATTGAGATGCCCCAAGTAAATAGATTGAGGTATGTTCTAGTGGTAGTCTGTTTGTTTTCAAGGTGGGTGGAAGCTTACCCGACTAGAAGAAATGATGGATTAACAGTGGCAAAGTTACTGTTAAGGGAGTTGATTCCTAGGTACGGGTTTCCAGTAACAGTTGAGTCTGATAGAGGTGGACATTTTCAAAATGAGCTCATGGCTTTGATTTGTGAATCATTGAAAATACAGCAGAAGCTACATTGTGCATACCGACCAGAGGCTTCTGGTGTGGTTGAGCAGATTAATGGTACAATCAAGAATAGAATTTGAAAAATGTGCTTAGCCACTGGCATGAAATGGCCAGATGTTTTACCTCTAGTTCTGATGACTATGAGATCTACTCCAGATAGAACTACTGGTTTGAGTCCGCACGAGATAATCATGGGACGTGCAATGCGCCATGCATTCGTGCCTGTCAATAAGTTGGTGACAATAACTGATGACATGATTTTGGATTACTGTAAAGGCCTGGCTGACGCAGTTCATTCTGTGTTTCACCAGGTTGGAGAAGAAGCTACCACACTTGAGAAGAAGCAAGCCCATGATCTGAGTCCAGGAGACTGGGTGAGGATAAAAGTTCACAGAAGAAGAAATTGCTTGATTCCAAGGTGGGGAAGACCGAGACAAGTTATTCTGACTACAACGACTGCAGTAAAGTGTGCTGGAGTGAAGCACTGGGTACATGCAAGTCATACTCTGAGAGTTCCAAACCCAAAAGAAGGGACTGGTAAAGAGTATTTTGAAGAGTCAGATTCCAGTGATGATGAAGATACAGAATCAGTGGGGAAAGAAGTAGGAAGAGCTTCGAATGAACCACTGCGAGTATCAGAGAAGAGATCAGATTCTGTAAAAGTGCCTGAAGTTTCAAACAGCAGTGAAGGAAAAAGAAAAGAAAAGAGAAATCACACAGAGACTACTCCTGAATCAGAAGAGGAGGAGATTGAAGAACCACTTGAGATTATACTTGAAGAAGTAGGGTCAGAAGAAGATAGAGAGGGACAGATTGCGGAAGACCCCCGAGGAGGTGAAGGGAATATTCTTGATGAGCCAGGTGAAGGGACAAGTAGACAGCAAGAAGATTGCGTGTCGGAGATCCGAGGAGGGACAGGAGTAGGGAAGTCTCAAACAGTGGTGAAAAAATCTGTGGAAAAAAAGAGAGCTGCTGGAAAACGGAAACAAGAGGCACTTGAAACAGATGATGAAGATGAACAAACAGAGGGTCGAGTTCTGAGAAAGAGAACTTGGATTGGAGAAAGAAGTAATAAAGAAATAAAGCCGAAAAAGGTGTTAAGAGGAGATCATTGGCCTAACAACAGAGTTAAGAGGCTGAGATACAAAATAATAAGAGCAAATACATCGAAAGCTGAACAAGTGAATGAAGTTTCGAGTCAAAGTTCAAAAGCTGAAGGAGAAGAATCAAAGGAGTCAAATGAACCAGTAGAAATAAAAAGAGTAAGAAGACCCAACCAAAAGTACAGATCGCCGGAATGGTCTTATGTGGCACTGTCTGAAGGAGGAAAAGAAGAAGCAGTGACTCGAGATAATCCGGAAGAGATCTTGAGAGAAGTGGTTGAGGAAGATACTGGTGAAATTCTGAAAGTACTCTTGACTGACATTGGAGAAGAGTCGAGTACTGAGGATTTTGATGTTGGAGATCTAATACAATTTGATGTTGAAGAAATTGAAGTGAAGAATGACAAGTATCCAAACTGAATAAAGGAAGGATTCACTTGGATTAAGTGAATGGAAAGATCATTTGGATAAACTGAAAGCTGAAGAATTGCTGAAGAATTGAAATTGAAAAAGTTCAAACAGTAGTGGAGTAGTAGAGGCTAAACTAAAATGGCTAACATAGAGGATAATAGAAATAGATGTGCCTTCTTTAAAAGGTGGTGTAGGATGTGCTGCTGTTGTACTGGATTATTAATGCTTCTATGGGGTGTTTTAGTTTTATTAGTTACTTTTAAAGTAGAGTTTGAGATGCATACAGAGAATGTGACAAATGTAGAGAAGAATTTACAAAAAGTAGTTCCAATTAGAATTAGTAATACTTTCATACACAAAGATAGGTCAATTAATAACTTTTCTAGTAATGTTTTTTCGAAACTGTTATATGAATATGTGAAGACAATGGAAGTAAGGGATTGCTACGTCTGTATGCAATTACCTGCATCCGTTTCAGAGGGTGTTACTTATCATCATTTACCAGCTACATATGGTATTTCCTGTAGTATTTTAAGTAGTGTTTTTTATTTGTTAGGGAAGGTAGATTACAAGATGTCTAACAGAGATAGTATTTTTGGGCACTTGCCAATGAACAAAGAGCTGAATCCAGCTAAAGAAGCTAACACTTTTGGTGAGATTTTTATTGAAGAAAAAGGATTAACATTAGATTACATTTTTAAGAATAATTTAACTTGCAGTTTGAAAGGAGAGGAGAAAGCTTTTCTGGATATGGTAGAAGAAAGGAGATTGAACATGCATGAGGAAGCAGGAAAATATAAAGTGAGTGAGACAATTTGGGACATTGAGATGGGAAAAGAGTTGAAGAATGGGGCTAGTCCAACTTTAGCTCTAGATGCACCACAGAAGGGTAAACTTTGTATTACAAGAAGGAAATCCCAATATGATACATATTTTGTCGGGACTAGTGAGTGCCATGATACATACTTCATTGCAACAGGTTGGGGTTTCAGAGGTGGAGAAGATACAATTTTTCCAGGAGTATATTATGTTTGTGGGAATAAGGCTTATTACAAGTTGCCTGACCATTGGTATGGCACGTGTTATGTGGGCCTAGTTTTTCCAAAGATTTTTCATATAGATAAAATAACAGATGTAGAACATATTAACTTACTAATGCGTTTTAAGAGAGAAACTTGGTCTGAAATAGTGGGTGATATTTTGGGGGTTTTGATTCCAGCAGTGGGAATTTCTTTGAATGCTTATGGAATTCGGAAACTGTCCACAGTGGTTGATCGCTTATCGACAAATACCGCTGGAGGGTTTCTTTTGGTGAATACGGAATTAAGTGCCGTACGTGCCATGTCTATGCAAAATCGACTTGCCCTTGATATTCTATTGGCCAAGGAGGGTGGAGTCTGTGGAATGCTGAAAGTTCAACATTGTTGCACTTACATTCCAGACGAAAGTAAAGACCTGAAGGTCTATATCAAAAATATTACTGATTTGCATGAAGAATTAGTACCACTTGAAACTGAGAGTTTATGGACTAAAATGGCTAATAAAATGATAGCTGTTAAGGATTTTATTGCAAAAATAGGTAGTACTATTATAGGTAGAATATTGTTTCCCTTGTCTTGTATAATTGTTGCTTTATTAATAATAAGATTGGTGTGTGTGTGTTGTAAAACAGGGGAGGGAGGAAGAAATTGAATAATGAAAAGAAAAACAAGAAGTTGAAAAGAGAACCTCAAGAAATTGAACTAGAAGAATTAAGGGAGAGTGTTTACTTAGAGACAAAAAGGGATGATGAAAGAGTGACTGGTGTCTAATGTTGTGTAAAGGGGAAAAGACATTTCCGATTTCTCCTAAAATGGGACTAAATTTTCACAAATTTTTTTTTTTGGGTTTATTTGGTGATAAAATCACCAAAGGCGGGATTGCTGGAGCAGAGTTTTCAGTTTGAAAATTCTGGGGCTTTTGAAGCTCTGGCATGTCTATTCGTTGTATTAATTTATTAATAATTAATAATTAATTATTTGTCTTGTGCAAGTGCGTTTATATTAATCAATCCGTTTGTCCTAACAAGAGAGAGTTACACGTGAGTGTGCATAAATGTGCTGTTTAAAAAATAACGTGCATGTTTTCATGTTTAAACGTTGCTATGTGCTGTTTATTTTTGAGCACAAAACGCTTTCCGAATTAATGCTTTTCTATGTTGCAAGTGCTAGATAAATGCATACACATAAGGGTATTAGTGGGGTTAACACTGTTTAATCACTATGCTGTGGTAACGTTGTTTTTGTCTCTTTTAATTAAGATGGTCTATTAAGGCCTATGTTGGCCTAAGAAAAGATGGCCGACTTGTGAGCCTGGCTGTGATTTATAATATGAAAACTGTGACGAGGGAGACCCCTGCTGGAAATGGTCTTGAAGCTAACTGACCATGGTCCTTGCTTGAAAAACTTTCCATGAGGACAGCAGCAGTTTTTGGGAAGTCTCCAAGTGAAATGAAAGTGTCCTTGGCAGCCTTGGGAAACAAAGGAGCCTTAGAGAGAAGCTCTGAACTGTGGCTCGATAGCCGAGGAGAAGCAGGATTATTATGATACATGTTTTATTTTCTTGGTTCCTGTTCCGTAGTCTTCATTATGTGTACTTTTCCTGAGCGGAGATTCTCAAATGTAGCGATGTTACATCCTTTCCTTCTCGCTCTGCTCAGCAAGTCCGGCGGACATTATAGTTTTTTCTATGTTCCCAATGTATCTTTCTATTGTTTAGAAACTATAAGATGTTAGCCTAGAGAGGGTTCTTTGCCACTTGCCATTTTGCCTTTGCCGCGTACCGAATCTGCGTTGCTGAGGATTGATGCTGAAGGGACTTCGTCTTGAGAGACATTTACCGAGAGACTTGTCCTGACCCGTTCTGACATTTAGCTAGAATAGGTAACTATGAGAAATGATTTACTCTGATTGATTTTCTTTGACTAATTTAGATAAAGCAATATAATTTTAAACATGGTGTTGGATATTCTTTGTCAATTATTGGGTTTGCGTTATTGATTATTGTTGTATATATTGTATAGATTATGCTTAGGGACAGTCACAAAAACCAGGTCTTATCGACCTCGGTATAGATGCAGGGTGTTTAGGAGTGTTTCCTTCCACAGGTTTATTGGTGGTAGAGTATTTGAGCATATGTTAGTGAAATGGGCCCTAGCGTATGATGTATACATGTGCGTGTAACTGTGAGATTACTCTATCCGTGGTAGTGGGAATATTGTACACACCCTGATCTCTATCACAGGTTGCTGGTATTGTGGTTCTTGTTTGGAAGAGTAATCGGTATTCTGCAAATTGAGTGATAAAATAAGTCTTGCTTTGCCCAATAATAATTGATGCCTCATGGTGAATGCTTTTTTTGCATGAGGCGAAAATAAGCGTTCCATACGTTTTTATATAGTATTACCACAATTAAGATGTGGCAGGGTAAGGGTTCGAGACATGACTTGAAAGTTACAATCCAAAAGTGAAGATGTTATCTTGGACAGAAAGTATTAGTAACTAGGTTGTCTATACTTTCTTTGCACAGAGTATCTTGGAGATGTGTTGCTGGGCTTGACGTAAGTGGAATTGGGGAAAGTAGTGAGGAGCAGCCTCAAAGTTCATAGCTAGGAGACATAGCAGGCTGTAAGAATGTTTAGTGTTGTTTGTGTGTTCAGTTGTCGGAGGTATCAATTTTCAGATATGTGCTAGAAATTAATTTCTAGATCAGGGCAATATATGTGCTGAGCCAGTTGGCATAAATGGCCAATAATACCTTGCATAATATAGGCATACTGGTGAGTATGAATTCCATAGTCAGAATGGAAGATCCCCAAAGGTTCCAGGGAGGGGCTAACAACAACTGGGGAGGGAAGAGATACATGTGGGTCCCACAACTGACTGGTACGCAGGACCGTGGATGACCCGTTTGGCCAAATTGCTTTATTTTGCCCAGGAATTGTATGTAGTGTTGAAGCACCATGCTGGGTTTCATTGGCAAGAAGCCTACAGAAGATTACAGGAGCCTGTCCATACAAACTTTGATTCATGAATGCTGAAACAAGTACCTTTATATCAGAGTCAATGTAGGCCACTGACCAAGATGACAGTGGCCAGTAAAAGATTGCTTATTTCGATTTAAGGTTACTAGTGATGGTGTCCAGCCTTTCCTTCTCCTCCACTCCTTGTGTAACATTTACGTTCCTGCAGTTACTTAGCACATTTACTATGTCAGCCTTTACTGGGTTACATCATCACTGTGCCCAAGGCATCAGACAAATGACTTAAGGTAAATAAGCATAATTTAGTATTAGCATTAATTGTCATTGTTATTAGTAAAAAAAACTGTTTTACTATTGTTTAATGTATGGTTAAGATTAGAGTTAGTGTTACTGTAATTAATTAAACAATAATTATATTACAATTAGTTTCAAGTTAAAGATAGGACTAGAATACGGGTACTTATTAGTTTCATTGCATTCGATGTCAAATAACTCAAAAGTATGTTTTCAGTTGTGGTTTCCAATGACAGTAAATGAAATAGACGAAATTAAAAATGCATATTGTTCATAAAACATAAAGTTAAAATTTGCATTAACCTTAAAATATTTTTTATAATTACTTCAAGGCAATTTATTTCTGTGTTAGAGTAAGAATTATTTTAACCTGATTTCAAGTATTTCAAATAGGTTTGCTCCTAATTGCTGTCTTTGCTTGGGATATATATGATAGGCAAATGTGTGGGACCAGGAGACTTTTGTTTCCTATTATCTTTTTTATCATTTTTACAGAGCACTATAGTTTAATTCAAAATTTGTGCTCATATATGTATATATGTATAGGTGTTGGTATTTATACAGCACAACCTAGCTGTGGAGCAACGAATCCCTGTACTTGATGGGGGATGCGGAATAATGACTTGAACGTGAACCCCAAGTGAGAATTTGCATCTATTCATTATGCAACTACATTATGTTACATATTTTCAGTATATGCGCCTAGAGATTAAGTGACCTAATCTGATTCACATGATTTTCAGTCATATGCCAAAGCTAGGATTCAAGCCCAGCTCACCAGATTCTAGCGCCTGTTGCTAAAACACTAGATCACATCTAGACCATAATTAAATATTTTTTTTTTTTAAACATACCTATCAAGTTTATGAGAAACAAAATAACGCCCTCAAGAGAAACTTAAGGCTGCTCTGGAAAAAGTAGGAGATAAAAACTTGTGAAAATCTTATAAATAAGAGTGTAGTACTTTTGTAACACCGTTGTTAGTGTGAGATCGTGGCACAATGGCGATACATTCTCTGCCACAGTAGCTGCAATCAAAAGGTGGAGAAAGAAAACAGCCAATGCCCCGTTAAAAACATTGGAGTGTTTGTAAAATTCAACATTCAACCATAGGACCTTCTACCTTAGCCATTACGAGCATTCAAACACAGAACGTAAGTGCCTACATCAACAAGTTGAAAACAATCCCAAACGAATACCATGCAAACCTCAACAGCAACCAGCCTACATGGCAACCGACAATAAACAAGGCTCATAACTAATATCAACCACTCAGGGTAAGAATGTCACCACATTGAAGAGGAGTATATGGGAAGCATAAGTGAAAAAAGTAATCAGCTTCCTGAAACACATCTTCTAAGCACAGCAGTATGGATAGGTCAGTAGGTTGGCCTGTCCCTGTAGAGAACAATGTCTAATCTGTACAACACAGCTTCAATTTATACTGAAGGGATAAATATTCTCTCCATCCATCGGAAAATGGTTAGGTGATATTAACACCACTTCAGAAGCTTGTTTGAGACACGTAAATAGTCCCTGTTATATTTACTTCAGCCTCCTGACACGTGTTTGCCTAATTTTGGGACAATTTTGAAGCTTGACAAGTCAGAATCAGGATGGCTACAAGTGAGGATACTAGCCTGGCATAATCTGCTCCGTGTCCAACAATAGGAACGTAAACCCAAAAGGGGCACTGCAGGACATCGCGGCCACTAAGAAACAGATGCAGGAATCCCACAGGGGACAATATGTGACTGCTCACCTCGAGGTAAGGGCGAGGTTTGAAGAGAAGCTTACTACTGAAATGTTTCGCCTGTGTAGAGCACATGCATAGATGCGGTGCTTATAGATGTTCTAAGGGAAACTCCACACCTGGGGGAACTACCTTTGTGATACTATCCGACCCCAAAATTGAGTGAGCGAGTCCTGCCAATCCTCATAAGTAGCACAAAATCTATAGACAATTTAAGTGCTTACTCATTATGACTGTCTATAAACATTTCCCAAGAGGAGTGCTTATGAGGTGCACTACAATATAGGTCCCAACACCCATGGTCAGTTTGCGGACACTCAACTCGTTTTTAGGTCTCGCCTGACCCAGCGCATGCGCTGGTCTGGCGAGACATTTTGTGAGGGCTCCAAAAAGTGCTACCAGGCCAGCCTAGAGCTACAGTAAATGTGCGCGGGTGCGCGCGCCGCGCTTTACCGCGATTACTTTCACTTTCGGCCGCTTTGATGTTTGATCGCGATCGCGATCACTCTTTGATGTTCTCCGTGAGGCTTCAATAAAGTGCAGCAGTTAAAACAAGCATTGGCATAGCCAATAGGTCTAGCTTTTGGGACCTTATAAGTGTTTAGTTATGCAACTGTTGCATGGCTAAACACTTATAAGGTCCCAAAGGCGAGACCTATTGGCTATGCCAATGCTTGTTTTGTTTGAGGTGTTTACTCCAAGGTCCCAGAACATACGGAGTGTGCTATACTGGACTGGTGCAAGGATCATGCTTAGCCCCATTCATAAGTGCTGGAAAGCTATAACAAAATACCACAGATTAGGGTTTTCAAATGTATACTATTTTAATGATTACTAGCACCCGCTTGAAAGTTGTATGCTACATGCTAATCTTTAATAAGTCTGCCATTAATTGTACCCAGCCGACTCAAGTTAACGATTTTGGAGTTCCATATCCCATTTTACTGGCCGTGCATTTTCACTAAAGCTAGCCAAGTTGAGAAGATGCAACCCTTATCACGTTTTCAAGTCGTCCATGTGCTGCTCAATGCCTGACTAAATATTCATGAGATATTCTCATGATAGAAAAACTATATGATTTGGAAATTTGTTCCCATATGTGCCAAAGTCTTCCAAAGAATTCCAGAATGTGTATTTGCATTGCAGCTGGCCACCCCTAAATATCACAGGGTATAATGCTAGAATGCTTCCAAGCTTTGTTTTAGCATAATTTGTAGCCATTTTTCTTGGATCTTGCTTTGTGATCAAAACATATAGTTTGGGTCTTACATGCACTCTTGCACTCGCAATTTCCTGTGTGCTTTTGTAAAGCAAAAGGGCCACCAAGACCCTAAGTGTCGTGCAGCAAGAGCAGTAGCTGTAAGTGGGTCAATAGCTCCATGCACTGCAGCTCATAAGACGTGAAGACACAGTATATGCCCACTAGAGAATCCTTTATAGCCACATGGGAGGAGAGCGGGCAGACATCATGACAACCAACAGGGCAAGGAAAGAAAAATAGAAATCAACACAAGGTACGTAAGGGAACTGAAAATGACAGCCGACTCGATTTAGATTAAAGCAGAGTGGTCAATAGCCCAAGAGGAAGTCACTTACTTGGTCTAGGGAGACATGCCGGAATTTAAACGGCAATAGTCTAGTGCTATGGATAAAAGCATTTTAATATGGCATTACTCTGGCAACAATTCATATTTCTATCCCAATGCAGAAATCAAGATGACAATGCAGCATACTTTATGCAAACAGTAACCCCACTATGCTTGCATGAGTGTGCTGTATGGTATGAGTGATTGAAAATAAACACTGGGGCAATTTTGTTTGTGTTTCCTGATGAAAGACATGGACCCAAGTGGCCTCTAGGTCATGGGCTGAAACAATTATATTCCTACCCTCATATAAAAATTATTTTAACCATACCCAAAGAACCGTTAACAAAGGGATACCTTGGTTGTTTGAGGTATTTTTATATGTTCAAGAAATATTCAAACTGCTCCCCAGAATCCATCAAGCCCATCCTGGTGTTTAGGGGCCAGGATGAGACCCTATGAAGAAGCATATCACTACTAGAGTGGGTGAGGGTCTAACAAATAAATATTAATTTCTTTTGTTCTTTGCCAGCAGGCTGCCTGAATAGAGGCGGAAGATTTTCCTCATAGCAGATAAGTTTGGCATGGAATACTTTTTTGTGCAGTGTTAGTTTGACAAGGGAGAGAGTAGCCCATTTACTCTATATTGAAAAGTCTCTCTTCCCTTCCGGATGAGGGATCATGCGATATCCTCATTCAGCGTTGTGTGTGATATTATATCTAGAAATAAACACGCAAGGGACATCATTTCACCTTTAACAACTGGCGTTGGACATGCTATTTTTCGAAGTTATATTATCGTGCAGAAGACAAGATGGGACTTTTCAGGGTGGACAAATTACAGGTTTTGTATAGCAGATTTTCCATCCCTTGAGTGCTGCAAAAAAAAAATTCCGGTGGCCACTTCAACTGCAGGCGGCACAGATGTCCTTGTGACCAAGTAATCTACAACAATCGTCACTTGCTAGCTCCTGTCCTCTTTTTGCTATGACAATGACCATTCATTAGTGGCCCCTGCAGACTACCAAATCACATCCTGGCTCCAGGAGCCTGGCGGCTTGCCTTATTCTAGCAGAGGTCGCATCAGCATTCATAAATGTGTACAGGCTCCAAGTCGAACAGCGGGTACTGTTCTGAAATCAGAAAGCACGGGACAACGAGATTACCAATTTTCCACAACACAAATTCACAACATACACAGTGTCCAAACAGATGGCACTGGCAACAATACCCAGTGCCAATCAAGTACATGTGGGCTCATTTCCTATTATGCCTACTTACTACCAGATTTCGAAACAATATTTTGATGGATGCCTCTCCAGGTTAAGCCTCCATTTCCTGTTCCAGTTTTACACGTTCATTTAATAAAGTAAACTGTGGTACTGGGGTAAAGAAGCGAATGTTATTAGAAAGAGGAAATGTGCTTGGCCATGAGTCAACGCACACGTTTACGTGCTTCTTGTGACCTGTGAAACCGGAAGTGTACTGCAAGCGCTGCGCTAGGAACATTTACCATGTGAGTTCGTAAAATAGATAGTGGTTCCTAGGGAGGAAAAGTTTCAAAAGCTCATGTACACTTGTGAATACATGCTGGGAATGTGGATATCGTCTTGAAAAGCATTTTGAAAACCCCCATTTTCAGGTTGGCAGTCACCCCCACGTAGTGTCCTTCAAATTTGCAGTTTTTGCAACAATTCCACAGTGTAGGAGAAAAAAAACTTCTCCCACCTCTACAAAACAGTTCATCCATTGTGCTGCAACTAGATGGAAAACGGCATAGCTGTTCTGATGTTTGCTCTATAAGCAATGACATATGGGTCTTCGTTAAGAGTGGCCCTGTAATTCCAAGAGGGCTGGTAAAAGCAGGTACTGGACCCATTGGAATAAAGTGATCATAGAACTCTGTGGCTTTACTGCCTTCCACCCACAAACTCCACCTGCTCAAAGTAGGTTGAGTCTGCAGCACTAACAGGAGCCTGGGGTATGAGGAACACCCCGAGGAATGAGGACCGAAATTACTGATCTCTGATGATTCCTCATTTATCAGCACACCCTCCGAAGCACACATGTATACCCAGTAACTTTGACCCAACCCCCACCTCGGAGTTACAAAAGCCCCTGTAAGGGTAGCTCTGGGGAGGCAGCTTAGTAGAAGGGATCCGGGGCGGTACAACTGTCACTTTTTGTATGATGGCAGAAGGTACCCCTCCCTTCGACTCAGGTTACCAGCCTATCTCAGTAAGACTCATAATGAGGTACCTATTGCTAAATATGTCATCCTTCAAAGGGAAGTAGATCATGCCCGACTGCTGCATTCCAAAAGCATCTTTCACCGCCCATCACTTTACCTATCAAAACTATATAGACCACCTTTCACTTTAATTACACATTTCAATACAGTAGCACTCAGTAGTTGTTAGAGGTATATACGCTGGTTTTGTAAGGCCTATGATGTTACCAATAATCTGCCATATACCAGCAGTTGGCAACATGACCCCGGAAGTGATTTGGAGGAAGAGAGTGTAACAAAGTGCAACCCCTTATATTGCTCGCAAGGCAGAATACATCCATTTTTCTAGGACCTTTTCTCGGTGAAGCCAGGATCGACCCTCAGCCTGTAAGATTTATTTTGTAGAGGTTTTCCACAGCTCAGGAACTGTTTCTAACTGAATGTTCTCGTCTATATCAATCTTTCAGTAACACAGATAAGAAATGGAGACGGCTATCCCAAACCGGTAACCGCGGAGGCATTTCCTAAAAACCGAGTGGACACCCCGAGTCACATGTTGGACACCGTAATTAATGTGCAGCAGAAAGGAATGTGTTTTTGCGGGACAGTGGAGGTAAAAGGGTCACGTTCATTGGCAGAACAATGACTGTCAGCAATTTGCCGAGGCTGCGACTAGGGTTGCAATGAGCACTGCTTTCTACGACAGCGGCTCCTTATTGCTGAAAATATGACTCTTCGCCTGCATTGATTTGATAACAGAGCACGTAATTTCATTCACTGGGCTCAAAGAGGTGTTTCAACATGGATTGAAATGTTCACGTTCAAAGCCTCGTCTGGGTTAGTAAGCGATATATACATGCAATTAAAGTACACATTCAAAGGTTAGCGTGTTTCAAAATACCAATAACAACAGATTAAAACCAACTTTAAGAAATAGAAAAGAACGTTATCCTCTCTATTCGAGCCTGTGCACTCTGTAGCCATTTTAGTACGCCCCTTGCTGCTCAGAAATGCCCTCTGCGCCTCGGTGCTGCTCTGCAGGGGTGGACCGGGGTAGTCCCTCGTCTGCTCTCTATGGGCCTCACGCAGGAAGCGCGTCCCTCATCATCTCTTTATGGGCCTCAGGTGCACGGATAGAGGAAGGAGTCAGACTGACCTGAGCTGTCCATGGTGCTGATGATGCTGCTGGTCTCCTCCGTCTGCTGCTGCAGCTGCCTGGCCGGGCTCCTCGCCGCCGCCGCCGCTGGTGCTCCGGGTGGAGCCGCCCCCGCAGCCCCGCTCACTGCCTGCCGGAAGCCGCCTCCCGGCCTCTGCTCCTTGCCGCCCGAGTCACCGTCCACCAGCTGCAAAGATTCATACCCGTCATTGTTATTCTTTTTGCGGTAGCCACCAAGGAGGCTCATGGGGCAGGCAGGTGACCGGAGAGGGGGCTCCGGTCACAGGGGAGGCCTGCGAGCGCGCGGCGGCTGGCCCTGGCACGCCTCGCTCTGCTCTCTAGGCTGCCTGGCAGGGACACCGCGGCGCTTCCATTGCTCTAGGGCACAGCGCTCAGGCGCCAGGAGGGTGGGCTGCAGGAAGGGGGATGCTTCCAGTTCCTGCCAGGGGAGCTCTCCCACCCCTCTCGTGGCTCCGCCCCTCTCCCCGGAAGCCATAGGCGTCTTTGTCTCGCCTGCCTTTTAACTTCCCATTTACACACTGATGATGTAGGGTACCGTCTTTTTACCCTGCATTGTTACGAGTTTAAATCAGTCTCCGTCCTCCCTTACAAGGTACCCGCTTCTGACATATAGCTGAAAATATTGTGAGACTGCACCAGCATGCGAACATTTCTATCCGACAAAGACAGTATATAATTGTCATGCCCTGAGACAGGGGCCTACATTTCAGCCGGCCGGCAAAATTATAAATAATAATAACAGGTTTAAGCACCAGTTAAAGTATATAGAAAAAGAAAGGGAACTGTGTGGATTGAGAAGGGGGTCACAGATAAAGCTAAAAAGAACTAAATATTGTCTAAATATATTGGTGCTGTACCACCTTCAGGTAACTCCATTTAAAATAATGCAGTCACTCTAAATGAAAAATGTATGCAAATCTAATACATTGGAAATACATTATTTTACGTTATGAAATCTCAGTTAGGTAATATGATCATTCCTCATGTATGTGTGTGTATCCAGAGAGCCACAGAATTGAATCCTAGTTGGTGCAGTGGGTAATAGTGAGGTGTGTGTATCTATAGTGCTAGGAGGGCCCAGCCTGAGACAGAAAACACTTTGAATATGTGAGTCATTACTTAAGATTGTATTATACACAATATATGATAGGCTCTCGCAAAATGTGCAAAAAGGGGAGGGCTTTATTTATAGAATGGTGGACGGGTTACTCCTTCAGGGCATCAAGGATATCCAGCCGACTGTATTATTAGTGCCATAAGCTGTAATACACTTGTAATACAGTGGATGTGGACAAGCCATGTTTGTGACAGAATATCCCATCCACAAACCTCTAAATATGGCACTTAGAGTTGAAGATAAAAACAAATGCTTTCAAAATATATAGTTTAGTAATAGACAATCAGAATGTACCTAGGCCTAACATTTTGTATGAGTGTCCATTAAGAGGACACTCTCCTGAAGTCTGCTGGTAACACATTCTTACATTACCTCTTAAAAAGAATACATCTTTGTCACCATCAATTAAAGCTTATAGTGACTCTCAAGCAGCATTTGCATTTGATGAGTAAACCATTGCACTCATGATCATTTCTTTCAGGTAGCAGGCACCATTGCACCCTTCTTTAGCTCTCTGTCCCTCCCTCTCCTTCTCAATATTGGCGATCCTTGCCCGTCCCTTTCAGCGGAAGGCGCATCTAGGTTAGCATTAACGGTTTAGAGATGGCTCTCTTTTAACAAAAGTATATGAACTGTTTTTGTAAAATTAAAAAAAGTATGGCAAGTTGTTCCCCATAGACTCCGCACACTTTGGCCTCTAGATTTTGGATTTAACAAATTCAGATGCATTGGACTGTGAGGAAACCAATACAGAATGGCAGTCTGTCTGGATGTGTGCCAAAACTGAAATAAATATAGAGGCAACTTTATCTGTAATACCAGTCATTCCACTAGTGCTATGACTTCGGTCTTAAGAATGTATTCAGCAAATCTACTGAGTTGTGTCATGCAGGTATTAATGATATTAGGGTGCAGTATTCAGTCCGCATTGCATAACAAGGTTACAATGGGGGCTATTGAATTGGTATTACACAGGATTCTAGAAATGTATCTTACTGATCTCATGGTATAGTAAAAAAATAATTCAGTTATGTATCAATATTACAATACGCTGATAAGCTCGGTTATGGGTTTATTTCTAGTCCTACTTTCTCTCATTACAGTAGTTATAAATGAGGTAAGTTTTCAGGGTCTAGACAGGAAATATCATGATCCAAGGGACCTAGAAAATTCCTAAAAAGGAAAAAACGTTGGGGCTGACATGCCATCAACACCCCCTCTGCGCTTCTGCTTCCCTCTACCATCTAGGTCAGCGATTGCACTCATGGCTGCCTACTGGAGATGCAAAGGCTGCCCTCATACCACTCTTCTTTCTGAGCTGAATTTTGCCCTTCTATATGCCTCCATGAGATTCAAAATGGACAGGTGAGTGGCATCCCTAAAGGGAAGTCATCCTAAAGAAACGGTATAACGGAATAAACTCTCAATCTGGCTGCAACCCTTTAGTGGAACTGTGACCCTGAAGAATTGAAAATGTTGTTAGAAACCCAGCAGATAAGGGCGGAAGGATAGTGATCCAAAATATCAAAGACGATGATCAGAAAATTCTAACCCAGCTTCCGAATCCAGAGCAGTAAACAAAATCATCTACAGACCTCCAAAATGATATATACAAATCCATACATCATTTGATAAACAGTGGGCTTAATGAAGGATGGTTAAGGGCCAATGAGTTTACAGTGGAGAGGTGTGGTGCAGCGGCCAGGGCAGCTGACTTCGGAGCACAGGGCTCACGGTTCGATCGCCGGTAGCAGATCAGCTCAGCACCATGTGACTCTGGGCAATAGCTCACTTAATTTCCACGAGGGCCCCCAGCGCCTTGATATCCGTAAGGGTGAGTAGTTTGCGCTTTACAAATACCGGATTTATGTATTTATTTAGTCATTTATTTACATATCTTAACAAACTTTACTTTTGCGTCCCAGCATTTTACGCTCTGCCTAAAATTCATGAGTAGTACCAAACCTCCTGATAGACCCGTTGTGGCTAGATGCGACTCATTCTTTAAACCCTTAACAGAGTATATTTATTTTGTTATGCGACCGTATGTTCATAAGACACTTTCATTTATTAAAGACAGTTTGGCTCTTATCAATGAAGTACAAGGTTGTTTATTTGACAATTGTATTGACCTACTGGTAACCATGAATATTGAAAACTTGCATACTAACATTCCACAATATCTATATAACGCAAAGTGCATCCTGACCGTGGTGTTTGGTGCAGAAATATGGGACTATAAACCCTGTCGCCCAATGCAAACTGCCGAAAATACATATTTCTTGAGGTTATTACGAATTCCCCAGAGTGTCCCAGAGGAAATTGTGCATGAAGAGATGGGAGCAGATTTTATTTCTGATTTTATTGAACTCTGCCCAATACTTCTGTGGTTCACTATATAGCTTAAGAGGAAGCTAGAATTTAATAGAAAGACAGTGATCGACTGTATGAATATGGATCTGAGCCACTGCATACCATGGCTAAGCTATGTCAAAACAATTCTAGGGGTGCTGGCAAACCTCAGCTGTTCAGCACCCCAGAGTTGATTTGTAAATCAGACACAGCCTGGGTCAAAGAGACCTTTAGGCTACCCACAAGAGAGGCAAGGCTGCAAGCGCCCCAACATAAAAACAGTTACAAGCACTTTATGATGGTGAAATCCACTAATACAATGGAAATGTATTTAACTCTGGATATGTCAGCCCAGCACAGAAGACTGTTAACGTACATTCGATTAAACTTGTTTCCGCAGTTGCTGATGGGGTGGCATAAACCATCAGATCGCCTTTTTTGCACATGTGAGGACTACTCTATTAGACACTTTACACGTTTTTTATTTGTGTTAACTGGTCAGCTTTAAGACAAAAGTATGTTCGCCCTCTCTTTGTGCCTTTGAATTTTAATCAAGTGAGGCCAGTCTTATTGTACCTGTAATTATTAGACTCACCTAAAGTCTGCTACTTTTTACCCCAGTTTCTGGCAGTGGAGTATTTTGCCAATTTATGATAATATTGCTAATTCTTTGTTATAGTGTTATTTTAATAATACATTTTCTTAATACTGTGCTCTCCAACATTGCATACACAAATTGTATAAAGATATTGATGATGATGATTAGATTAATGGTTTTAGGTGGCCCCATCATTTTTTACCAATATAGCAGACCCTAAAAGTGAGGTTTTTGAATGTTCGTTTTTATTAGGATGAGACCTTACACTGTTTAATCACAACCATTTCTCCCTTATTATTAGATGTCTCTCTATTTTTTGCCTTTACATTTTCAATAGGCTGGACACGTAGTACTGTATTTGTAATTTTTAGATAATTGTAATGTATGCTGCTATTCATCTGGATTTCTATCAGGGGTGTTTTATGATTATATATGAATTTGTAGCTTCTGGATAGCTCATGTATTCACTGAAGATTGTTAACTGTTTTAATTGTTTGTACTGGGATTTTATGATTGCTATTGGAAATCGGATAAAGAAAATTTGATGGTTGGTTGAGTTTTCCACAAAGAAAAGCTTTATCCATCATTAAAAAAAACCTCTGAACACATGCATCAGACCCCATCAGGTGCCGACTTAATTTTAGCTTGTGTTGACATAGCAATAAGGAGGAACTACTGTATATATAAAGTTCCTTCTTTGAACAAGTAAAGGGTGTAGCTATGGAAACAGTTTTTGCTCCAGACATAGCTAGACTCTATGTAGCAGATTATGAAGACAATTATATTTATAACACTAGCAATCCATACATGCAGAGTGTATGGAAATGGTTATACTATGTTGATGATGTGCTATAAATCTGGTGATGACCTGCATTAGCCCTTGATAATTTCCATATATGGCTCAACACACAAAACACTATTTTGAAATGTGCCCTTTATTTTCTAATTCCATGATTAATTATCTTGACCTCAAAATCTATGACACATTTGTCTTTCTAGACACAAGACTGTATACAAAACGTTCATCTCTTAACACCGTGTTGAAATATGACAGCCACCATTCTCACAATTTACATGAAAGCTTGCCATTCGGCCAATTTTTAAGATTCCGTAGCATATGCATGAAAAGAGAGGATTATTTCAGAGAAGCTAACATTTTAAAAAACAAACTAGTTGCAATAGGGTGTCCAAACAAATTAACAAAACAGTCTCTTAAAAGAACTTGGTATTACAATCAAGAATGTCTATTAGTAGTAAAAAATAAAACAAACATCTGATCTCACTGTGTCACTACATGTATGACAGAGTCCCCAAAATTTAAAAGAATGATCCTTAAAAACTGGGCACCTAATATAGAGTGCATTGTTCAGAACTCACAAACCTCTCTTCGGCTTGTCTTGTCAAAGTCTACAAAGAAGCCACAAAATCAACTATCATCACTATGTGGGGTTTACAACTGTGATTGGTCATTACAGATCTGGCAATTGTATTGTCTGCAACACGACTTCAAATACTAAATCATGTACTGTTAATGGCAGGAGTTGGGAACTAAGGCACATGTCCATTTTTGCAACCAGAAATGTAGTGTTCTCACCACATTGGAAAAACAACACAGGAAGTTCGACACAGAATACATCAATAAAGGATCCAATACAATGTGGAAAACTCACCTTTTGTTGAACATTACAAAACATGCAATCATCAATTCAATGAAATGAAATGGTGTGTGCTTAAAGTCATCAAAAGTATTACACGGTAACCTGACATGGATCGCCTTCTGACACTCAGAGAGAACAAATGCATTTGGCAAGTGAACACATACACCAAAGGACTTAATAGCTCAGTAAAGGGGTTTTCACTTGCTGTACTGTAATTATCACTTCAGAACTGTTGCAACAACGCTTATGGTTTATATATGGCTACCCAAAATCGGCTATACTCCTCTCATGTTAATCAGTGTAGTTTTTCCCATACTGGGTATTTATTCTTCAATAATTCTTCTTTTTGTCCTTCCACCACATTTTTCTAATTTGCAAAGATGGCACCCCTCCAATATGATGGCACCAGTTGTTTTGCATTCGATCATTGTTCTGCTCCACTGGGATGCATTCCAAGGATGGTATAACCTTTTTTAATATGTCAAAAGGAATTTTGGTTTCTGATTAGGTTTCTAGATTCAGTTTACCTATATATTTTTACAATATTATTTTGGCAGCATTTCACAGTGCTTTTAATAATTAGAGGTGTACGTACTTGCAACACCGTTAAAAGATGGCTGCCATTTCTACATTTGGTTCCCTTTCACTGCCCATGATTCACTCTGGGTATTCACTGTATAGTCTGGATGTCGTTTGCTTGTGCTTCCTTTCGACCATCACAATTGCAGATAGTGGACTCTGATGCTGTTGCTGCTGTTAGGTGAGTCTATACCACTCAATAATCCTGTTATGCTCATGTTTACATTGTTAGGTGCTCTAGTATGTATTTGTTTGTTTTGTCCATGCCTATGTGTAGGTATGTTTGTTGCTATGACCTGTTCCTGAAGCTGGGGACTGGCCACACAATTAATTTGTGTATTAACTGCAGTATTTCCATGCAAATTCAACACTATGAAATTAGGTATTACTTTACTTCTTGTCCCACACCGATGTGTGTACCTGTGGAAGGTTTGTTTTACATATACTTTTCATACTTCACAAATTTACTGATTCAAAGTACATCGCATTGGACTTGTAGGTATTGGTTACATGGAAGTCTCTATACACTACTTGCTTGCTACCCACAATAACATTCCTTTTAAAAGCATTCAGAGGTGCAAGACCTTTTGAGGCACTATACACTTCACTTGACCAACTTTGTATGATGTGGGATGCAGTGGCAAACACACAGTTTGGACATGGTTTTTCTGTGCATTGATTTTTGAGAACTGTTGAATAAAGGGTTTTTTAATATTTCTTTTTGAGGGGCCATCTAAAGAAATATAGTTCTGAAGATGGCCTTCTGGATTTCCACCATTTAGAGACGTAAACACCAACAATTTACTAGGGGTGCACAGAACTCAAGAGTTTCATTCTGATGAATTCCATGGAGTTACAGAAAAACTCAGCAAGATTACACAGAATTCTGCCAACTGGCAGAAAATATGCAGCTTGCATTGCAATGTAGCACCAATAGTGCGAGCAGCACTAAAAATAAGCATGAACAGCACAATGCCTTGCGCAAGATCCCACGGCCATTTGAGTTGCTTTTTCTGTGAAAATTCTGATTCTCCGCCTTGCCCGCCTTGCCCGACCCGAGCTCGTCGAGTACTCCGAATTTTCACATGAACCTGCTACGGAGGTCAACGATGAGGAGGAGGAGCTAATGGCGGTAAGCAGCGATGCTCAGTGAGCCCTATCTCGGTACCTGGTCGAGATAGAGGGGGCCGCGGTGGCACCTTTACGAGCTCTTCCTCTTCCTCGAATATTAATCCCTCAAACAATTTTGGTAAACCTATTATGAACATTCTGAAATCTGGACAAGCTTCAGCCGTTTTCCAGGCTATTGGCTCAGAGGCTTCCACTTCGGGTTTTCCTATAGCCGAGACACTTAACGCTGCAGTCGAGTGCGGGATGTCTATCCAGTACTGCTCACCCCCCGGAAATTGCTGGTAATGGTCATCCCGTTGTGCACTCACCGCCTGGGAGCACTGAGGACGCAGGTTTACCTTTACTTTATGATTCTATTTTGGACTGTGCTATTGATACTGAACAGCTAGAGTCACAAGGTGTGCTTGGGGGAACGAAAGGTCTTGTTAATCAAGCTCCAACTTCAGCGGGGCCGTCAAAAACACATAAAATTAAAGGTGCAAAAGTTTATGGTGTTGGCGGTAGGGGCGGAAAAGGCCGAGGCCAGGGGAAGTCACATGCAGCCGGTGTTGTCATTGGGGGCAAAGGCTCTTTAAGACCGGTTGTTAATACTTCGAATAAGGACCCTGGAGCAAGCCCACTTCGCAAATGGGTGTCTACAAAAGGCGAGGTGAAGTCCCTGGTCGCACGACTATCTAATATCGGCTTACCTTCTGGTCAGGGTAACTCAATAATAGGCCCGGCAATACGATCTGAGAGACCTAGATCCGCCCCTGCTACCCCTGTAGTGTTACCTACAGTGGTGGGCGAAGGCCAAGCCTCGAAGGTCCAAGCTAAAGTCGGTGAGGATGATGGTGTAATATCTCCTATCTATTCTATAAATTTGGAAAATGTAGAGACTTCTGCAACTCCCATTATTCAAACTCCTTCCGCAGCGACATCTGTCCTATTCACAGATAAAATACGAGAAAGGGAAGATCAAATGAATAGAGTAGGGGAACAGCAGAGTTCCTCAACCTCTCGGACTCCGGGCCTGGCTTCTTCGACATCTGTGTGCTCGGCGGCGGCCGCTGATATAACTGAGAACTGCAGCAACGAAGCCTCGAATTCTAAGGTAGCTCTGCAACCAGAACCTACTCTATCTACAGTACTCTTAGTATTGGCGGCCCAACACGAGGAGACACAGTGTTACTTTCAACAGGCTAGAACGGACAGACAGGAGATTAAATCTGCTCTGGAGGAAGTTGCAACAAAGGTTTCAAATCTTGGTATCGAAGTCTTAGATCTCCAACAGCGGGTTGCCGAAGTCGAGGAGGTTAACACTGCCACCTGTGCCTCGATTAAGGTTCAAGATCAGCTGCTGACGACTATGCAATCCAAGGTCGAGGATTTAGAAAATCGGCAAAGACGTCAGAACCTGAGGGTCTTTGGGGTACCTGAAGGAAGAGAGGGTGCCGATGCTCGGGTATTTATTGTTAATCTCTTTTCTAAGGTATTCTCTGATCTCGCTGATTGGGACATGGACTCGCAAGTTCAAAGAGCGCATCGGCTACCCATAGCAGCTAACTCCTATCGACCCTCAAAATTTCCCGACCAATACTGGTGTGTATAGGGAATTTTCTATTGAGACAAGCTATCTTCTTCAAAGCTCGGCCAATGACTCCAGTACAATATGACTCAATGTCTATTTTTGTTCACTCACATCTATGCAAACAAACCATGGACAGAAGGTGGCAGCTAAGGCAGCTTATAGATCCCTTTAAGGCTGTTGGTGCATCAGTATTCTTACAAGATCCCGCCCGCCTTAAGGTGATCAAAGATGGGCGTTCGCACATTTTCTTTAATGAGCAGGAGGCTAAAACTAGTTTATCCAAATGGCAACAACTATCAAAGAAATGAAAGGGGGGACATGTAATGGCCTTGGTATATTCATGTTTCTTTTTTTGAGATTTAAAATTTTATGAGCTGTGATTTTTGTGGTACCTTCTGGTGGGGCTTTTGCAAGGTATCTTTATTTTGTTCTGCCTATAAGCCAGAAGGGCTGTCGGAAGGGGGGGGGGGGGGGTTTGGGGGTGCACTTCGGTGTAGTGCTGTCTTGTTGACAGCTGGGAAGGGGGTGATTCCGTTCCGTAGGCACAGGGTAGTGGGGGGGTGGGCACAGGTCCAATTGTTTTGGGAATTGTTGGGTTTATCTGCTCAACTGCACCTGTTAAGATGGGTGTTATTGGAGTGGATAGGGTAGGGTTAGGGGGGTGGGGTGGGGGGGGGGGGTAAAAATGAAAAAAGCCAAAAGAGTGTAATAAGCTTACAAAGGATCTTTTTTGCAGGGCAAGATTGGGGATTGGAGGGACTGTGGCTTAGAGCAATAACTGGAAGACAATGTCTAGAATTCGTATAATGTGCTGGAATGTAGCTGGTTTGAACTCTCCTATTAAGCGTCGGTTAGTTTTCTTTGGAACTAAAAGCATATAAACCACAGATTGTCGGACTAACAGAGACTCATTTGGCTTTTAAGGATCGTAACTTTTTTAAGCAAATGGGGTTTGAGTTGATAACATGCACTTCTCAGACTGTTTCTATACGCGGTGTTGCCCTTCTGCAAGCTCGAACCACTAAATTTACGCTACTACGTTCACTTAGCGATAGTAAAGGGCGATGGGTTATTGCTCAACTTTTGGTCTATGGTCACAAACTTACAATCTGTGTGGTTTATGGCCCGAATAATGATTGTCCAGAGGACATCTCTTTTTTAAACTCAGAGTTGCTGGGTTGGGACGGTGAACTTATACTCATGGGAGACTTTAATTGTGTTCTAGATCAGAAATTGGATTCTTCAAATGTCCTGGGTCGGGTTAGAATGTTATCAACTAGGGCAGCGACATATCAAAGCAATATTAAATAAAGACCCTCGAGAAGCTGATATCTATCAACGACTCATAACAGCGAGAGCTAAGATCACCCGCGAGTTAAGGGAGAAAGTTGCTAGTCAGTATCACAAATTTACATTGCGACAGTATGAATATGGAGAGAGGATTGGACGGGTATTAGCCTATCAGCTGGCGGACTCCAGGGCCCATATGCAAATTAAAAGTGTTACTGGGGGGATGGCCTGATATATTACCAACCTCTAGAGATTTTGGAGCAATTTAGGCAATTCTACATAGATCTTTATAGCGATGATACGACTTGTGATCAATCAGGGTTGGCAGCGTATATACAGGAGAGTGGTTTGAATGTATTAAATCCTCTTGCCACCCTATCAATGGATAGGGATGTGGATGGAGCTGAAATCCTGGAAGCAATTAAGGCTCTACCCTCAGGGAAGGCTGTTGGGGGGGGGGGGGGACGCTCTACCTCTGGAGTTCTATAGGATTTTTTTAGGAACTCTGGGCCCGGCCTTTTTGCAGGTGCTGAACGATATATTGAACGGCAGAGATGCTCCCCCGTCTTGTAAACAGACTAATATAATTGTGTTCCTTAAATAGGGGAAGCCCTCAACTGAGAGAGGCTCTTACCGTCCAATCTCACTCATTAATCATGACGCTAAAATCTTTTCTAAAATGTTATCCTCTTGACTCGCCCCATCTATACAGTCAATAGTGTCGGATCAACAGCACGGTTTTGTCCCCGGGCGGGAAACTACAATGCATATTAATACCGCCATTGCTGTATTTGATGCTGCCCAATGTTTGGGTGGCAAAGTAGCGATGCTAATGTTGGATGCGGAGAAGGCGTTCGACCGAGTTACGTGGGGGGCACTCTGGGCTATAATGTTGGCAGTAGGGATCGGTCGTAAGTTTGTCTCGGCTATTCAGAAAATCTATGTGAATTCGCAGGCTGTTATTAGGCTTAATGGACTGACTTCGGATTTATTCTTTATCCAGAGGGGCACCCGGCAGGGGTGTCCCCTTTCTCCCTTGCTTTTTGCAATATATATTGAGCCTTTTATTCGACATTTGTTACGGAATCAGCATATTAGCCCGGTTTTTTATAATCGAGTACACATTAAAGTAAACGCCTATGCGGATGACATAGCTGTCTTCACAACAGACCCGGTTCAAGCGATGGGGGAAGATTGTTCTGGAAGCCCAGCGATTTGGATTAATCGCAGGGTACAAGCTCAGCACTAATAAAACTCAAACAATAACTAATATCGAATGTATCCCTTGTACATCTACTTTGGGCGTTACTCAAAAAGCTACTTATTTAGGAGTCAGTCTTAATAGACACACGGAAGAAATAGTGAAGCTTAATTATGAACCACTATTTAAGAAAGTTGCTACAGACTTGCGCAAGTGGCACCAATTGCCCTTAACTATTTGGGGGCGCTGTAATATTATTAAGATGAATGTCCTTCCTAAATTCTTGTATTTGTTTAGGAGTATTCCCCTGCGGGTTCCATTTTCATTTTTTAAAAGACTGGATTGCATCATAGGCAGCTTTATTTGGGGGTATAAAAGGGCTAGGCGGGCTATCAAATTTCTTAAACTGCCTTACGAAAGGGGGGGTTTCGGATTACCGGATTTTAAACTTTACTTCTGGGCTGCTTTCGCTACGCGTCTACAGAGCCTGATGAAAGGTTTTGGTATGTCTCAAGTGTGGCTTGCATATCAGCTAGTAAGCGGGCCGCAGTATAGGTTTGTACTTTCTAGGATGTCTGACCCGAACTACTTTAAACGTGTTCGTTTTAAGATATTGAGACATGCTACTTGGATTTGGCAGGACTTCATAAAGTTGTATAACATCCCTGATTTATATACAAGTACTTATCTAAGGGGGAACCCTCGTTTGGGGGACCTATTTGGTGATTCGGCTTGGAAGACCTGGCAACGCTGCGGTATACTACAGTTAGGGCAACTGTATGATCAGGACGGATTTAGATCATTTTCTTCCCTCAGAGATGAATTTAGGGTTCCGAACCACTCTTTCTTTAAATTTTTGCAAATTAGAGACTTTTTTATTAACGGGGAAGGTTTAGTGACTGTTAATACGCTGGGGGAATCTGCAAGCTCATTTTTACAACTTCGGGGCAGGGGCTGTATAGGAAAAATCTCCAAATATCTAATTATGGGTGTAGCTGATGACGATGTTCAGGCTGTAGAAAAACTAAATCGTTATTTTGGAATTAGTATTACTACAGTAGATCTGCATAGGCCACTTTTGACTATTAATACTTCTGTTACTTCTATTAATTTAAAACTTCAGCAACACCGTATGGTATTTCTTTTGTACTACACGCCTGAAGTTATGTCTAAATGGGCTACGCCTAATGTGATACCTAAAACCCACTGCCCCAAATGTTTACTTTCTGCTGCGGACATCAGACATATGTTTATTACGTGTCCAGCACTCTCTGCTTTTTGGTCATCGATCGCAAATGAGTTATGCTACCTGTCACGAATTAACATTATTATTTTTGAGAAAGAGATACTCTTGGGGCTAATAGAGGACTCAGGCTCTATATCAGCTGCCTTATTTTCTATTATTATGGCTTGTTGTCGTTTATGTATTGCTAGGGAATGGATTGAGCCTAAACCTCCAACGCTTGCGGAGTTTTGGCAGTTAGTAAGAGGGGTATATGAGCTGGAGATTGCCCTAGCAAAGGCCAGGGGCCTCTCCTCCCAAACTAGAGTAGAACGAATTTGGCTCTGCCTACAATGGGACTAAGTGTTACTGATTGTAAATGTTTTTCTTTTTCTTTGATGCTATGCCATGTTATGTAATTTTTTTTTCCTTTCTCGTTTGGCAAATAAAAAATAAATAAAAAAAAGGTTTGCTTTTTCTACTTGAGCGGCAGAAAATCTACTCCAGAGGCAGCTCATTTTTCTCCTGCCTAACATATTTTTATTGACACATGGCCATCAAAAAAGTGTGTCAAATCTTTGTTCTGTGAGATCATTAAAATGTGGCTTTGAACTTTCTGTCTCCTATTTCATATCCACCATTAATGTTAATATCTTTATAGATCAGCATGGTTTCTTAAACTCATCCCATTCCTCACGAGATCTCTCTGAATATTTACACAAACATATTAACTCCATACATGGTATGTGATTAAGCTGGCTATGTTAAATATATTTTCCTGCACTTGTCCACTTCTAGTTTTAAAATCCAATTGCATCTTATGCCACGACTGTTTGAATCGCATACAAGAATGTTAAATGAGAAATGGCATGGTCCTACATTCCATCATGTGTAAAACAAGATGAGTAAAATGTAAGCAGGCGGAAGGATGTCCCAGTATCATGTCTCTGCAGGACATGGGAATAAGACGACTTGTGTTAGTCCTGTACTGTGCTGATTTTAATCTCATGCCCATTCCTTTTAGTAAAGGTGAAGTGAGTGCCCAACCTTTACATACAACACGGTACACAGTTGTACTGGGCGTGTGATGAAGAAAGAGCATCATCACTGAGTGTGAGGAGGGACACTGGTTATATTTGTCAGTGATAACAGTGCAGTAAAAATGACTTACCAAAGAGAGAGTATGAGTCAGATTGAGAGTGGCGTCACTAGGGTTGGTGTCACCCAGTGTGCACGTCACGCGCCGATTGAAGGCCAATTCCTTGACCATTTTTCCAAATAAAATAACAAGAATGTTCAACTTAACCACTGCATGCCATTAATATACACAGTATGCGAGTCCGTGCAAGACTTATTTTGTGAAACCCCATGCCTAGGACTTTCGCCCAAAACGATAACAGAGCTTCGTATCTTCAGTGAGGAAGTAACTAGTGACAATGGTTTGAAGCCAAGGCTTGGGCATAGTTAGAAAACAAACACTAGAGGGCGCCATTGCTTCGAGTGACCCTATTTTCCCCTTTATCTCTGTCTATCTCCTCGTGAGGGCTGCTGCGTTCATGCGTGTCTGTATGCCAACGATGCTACTTTTACAGCAGGATTTCAGCGTGAGAATGTTTGCAATTTTGGCTACAGGAAAAAGCTCTGTGTCAAGCTGTCATGTCAGCTGCTGCTCCTCACCCTCAGCGCACCTGCTCCCTTCTCTCCCTCGCTCTCTCGTTAGCTTTTTATTCCCTTCCCTCCTTCGCCATACTCGGAGTTTACTCCTATAAAACCTCATCAAGTCCTAGCCTTCTTTTACCTTTTCTGTATAAACTCCACCTACGCACTCCTCCGTGCCCGTAACTCCACATTATCCCTGTGCCACATACCTCCGCACTCACCCGTACCTACGCACCTTCTGCGTTTCACCCCATGTGATGGTGTCACCCGGTGCGGTCCGCACCCCCCGCACCTCCCTAGTGACGCCACTGCAGTGGCTAATTCTAATATGAAACAAAAATAGTCGGGGTCTGATCCGTAAAAAAAAAGTAAATTTGCACTCGCACGTTCCAACAGCGCATGAGCGCAGAATTCCGCCTTTTTGAAATTCACAAAGGTTTTGATGCCTTGATACCAGTGATAATTGCAGAATTCCAAGCATAGGCAGGAAAGCTTTAATTCAATTTTCCATGCCAAAATATACACATGTACATTTACATGAGAAAATTGGCAGGGCAAACGGAAATGAATTTTCTAACTACTTTGTCCTCTCCACAAGGCAAGTATTTGTCCCCACAATCTTACCAGTTTAGCGGGTGTTCCCTTCACTTTACACTGTGGAAAGGGATTTAAACCTAAAATTCTACTGCGGTAGATAGCTGATCTTAGGAGGAATACCCACTTACGTCTACGTTTTTGTTTGCTCACAAACTCATAAGGCATTCCTGCCATGTAATGCTTACTCTCCTCGCGCTCACGCTTGTAGATTTACTCAAATGAAAGTCTTTTCGTTAGTAAAGTCATTCAGATGTGCAAGACCAAACCTTATGAACTAAAACGAGTTTTGTAAGTCTATCTTACAGGAAGAAATAGCTTCAAGGATCTGTCCTCTGGAGTTTATGTTTGCATTTTTGAAGATTAAAGTGTGAATGGCTGAGAAAGTGAAACACTTCCACATAGCAAAAAATATAGAAACTTACTTCTTCGTGGACGCCTGCAGCCATATCTTTCTGAACAAAATTCTGGCACTATAGGAGAAATATTGATGACTCTGAGCTGCAATAAAGATGTCTCAAATGTCCATAGCAGTTTCTCAGTGTGACAATATACTAGGCTTACGCAAGTCAATTTCATCCTTACTCATAATCACTGTAACAGTTACCACAGAATTGTCGGGCTAATAAGCCTAGGGTATGTACGTGAATGGAGTACCTGCTACAGAGATCAGGGTTTCACAGCTGGTCATAGCTCGACATCCTGTCAGATCAGGTGAATTATGCTATTATTATCCAAGTCAATGGAATACATTTTATATATTTTTTCTTGAGATACTTAAAAGATATTACCATTTCTGAGGCACACATTTTGTGTCTGTATCTATTATTTATACTCTTTTGAGCTTCAGTGCACCTTATTAGGAATTGTTCTAGTATAAACACACAATCTGCTGGTGTCCAACATCTAAATCCTGTTTTTCGTTTGTTTTTTTAGTTTATTCAGTTGAAAATCACTTATCTGAGTTAACAGCTACTTCCATTGAATTGCTTCTAAAGGTATTTTGACTGAACACTTAGGGCCTTCAAACTGAGTCCAATAATTTCACAGTTTCATAGATTGTGACAAAGTGGATAGGCTCAAAGTAACTAAAAGAACCGGATAAACCTATTGATAATGCACTTGACGGGAACTTCTGGGGTAGACTCGAGACAATGTTGTCAACTTTCCTGGAACCTCTCATATTAAAGGTAACCGCCGTAGAAGCCAGAGTTACAAAAATAGTGGAGCTGGTTGGTAGTATACACCCAGCAAGATTGCTAGTTAACATTAACTCAAACGAATGCAACCTGTCCAATAGGGGGGCGAGTATGGTTGTTGCTTCAATTACTAGTTCGAATGCTACTGACCAAACATCCAATAGGAGTAATAACCCCCATATGATCACATCCAATATAGAGAACCCACTTATCCATGCTCGTCGACACCCCAGTATAGACAGACCCATTACGTTAGTCCCTAGCAATCCTGTCGACCCAGAAAGGGAAGTACAGGCTATAGGGGAAACTGGTGGAAATAAAGCATTAAAGAAAGGCAGAGAACCACAAGAACAGAATGATGAGTTTCATAGTCCACCATCTAACTTAAATCTACCCCCAGAAGTGACTCTGTATACGGTAGTCCTGATGAATGTCCCTCCTTTAATCAACAATCCCTTTGAACACTGGTTGACCTTGAAGAATAAGTCTCTCCACTTTCAAACTAGAAGGACTGGCCTAAAAGAGCCCCTTTTTTCTGATTTTAAAATGGCGCGTAGAATCGGCTGGGTCGGTCCCACAGCCAAATAACTTCATGGGGATTGTGTTGTACTAACCTTTAAATCCCCTCTGTTGGTGCACACAATCCTAGAGAGGGGCAATAGCGGACCTCACAACTCTAACAACATACACATAGTATCATTGGGATATTTTTATCGTCCATCAAATTTGCCAACGCGACAGGGCTTTTTTCCTGAGGGAGACAATTTGTTTAAGATCCAGGCAGTCTAGATATCCCGTCCCAGTCTATAATTGCTTCGATCCTTTAAATTCCCTGGAAGATATTGATTGACTGGATCCCTGGATCCCAGGTCTCGTGTATTACATAATCATGTAACCAGTAGACCTGAATATCAAAAAATGAAGAAATCCCCCTATTAAATTCTAGGAATCAGGGCATAGACAGAAAAGCAATGAGCCGGGTAAAGGAGGCTTGTGAATAAGAATAGCGTCCCGCGTAGAGGTACCCCTAATGCATGGAGAGATCTTACTGGATCTCTCCATGCATTAGGGGTACCTCTACGCGGGACGTTATTCTTATCTATGCTTTTCTGTCTATGCCCCGATTCCTAGAAGTTATAGACAGAACGCGGCTCTCACTTATAGCAAACATTTATCAAGGCACGTTCAGATCCTAAGTCCAACTATATCCTCATATTTCTGTATTCATGACTAGTACTACTTACTTCTGATTGCCAGATATATATGCCGTCTCCTTTTGGATTTGCAATTTGAAGCTACGTGCCCTCACCGTGGATCTTTCTTATGTTGTTGGCTACTAGTGACTGGGCCCCTAAATAATTATAGCCAGTCGTATACTGTGTCTCTAAGGAGCCCTTCCACCTCGCAGGTCTCATTTATATTCTACTAAAAGAAATATTGGATTGGATCTATGACTACCTAATGACTGTGATCCTCTGCGCCCTGACGAAGGACTTGTTGGACCTCGGTCCTTTCCGAAACTCGCGTCGGCGCCTTGTCTGTTTATTATTGGAAATGAAGGATTACCTTTGTTATTTGTAGTCTTTTATGTGTTATTTAAATGGTTTTGTACATTCTCTGTAACTCTGATGTATTTCGTCTCTCTCTCCCTTCTTCTATTCTTTGTTTTACTATGTATTGTTGCCAATATATGTTGTTTAGATATGTACTGTGAGGTGTAATGCTTTTTTGTATTGCCTACTAAGGACATTTGGAGCATTGGCTCGCTTATCATATATAGTGTCCCTGGTTATGATTTGAATTGAATATACATTGCTGCATATTTCTATTTTTCTATCATTGTTTGACATTAAATAAATGAAAATGAAAATATTTTCTGTGGCTAAATGAGGTCTGTTTAAATTTTTTGGGGATTTATTACCAATGAAAAAAATTAATAGGGGTTTTCTTCGTTGTTTGATATTGATTATTTCCCCTGCTGTTCTCCCCCTTGTATGTTGCTTTAAGGGGCCCTCTTAAGTTTTGGTTTACCAGTAGACCTGAACACAGGGTTTATCCTGGGTTGAATCTAACGAGTAATGACGGTACTGTACGCGATCATCTTGCTAGAAATTATAGTGGATTGGCTCGAGGGACCCTGAACTTGATTACGGAGATTCAGGGTGACTGTCGTGGTATCCCAAATGCCTCTCTCTCAACTAGTGATTCAAATGTATTTTTGGTTGATAACAGTAGACCTGAGGCACAAGGATTTTCGGGTACACAGACCGTGGCTCAAATTAATTTACAGGGCACCTTAATTGTTCCCTTCCCATCCACACATGTAAATGATGACTTATCTGGGACAGCAATTCACCCTTGTAACCGCCCTGCTGTTGATAACCCATCTTTTTGAAATATAGCCTCATGGAACATTGCTGGGATTCGTTCTATGTTAAACAATCAATTGTGATGGGAATTTATTTTACAATTTGAGGTCCTTTGCTTTCAGGAGACATGGTCCAAAGAAGCGATTAACCTGAACGGATATAGGACCTACCACACCCCAGCAGTTAATGTCCAGAGTGGCAGGGCTAAGGGAGGTTTATGTACATATATATCTAGTGGTATGAATATAAAGAACATCACAATGTTTGCCAGTGATGATTATTACCACTTATTTAGACTGGATTTTGATAAATCACCTTCTATAGGTCTGGTCAATTTTTACAATAATATTCCCCCTGGGAAAGTGGGTACCGTTGTAAGAAACATGTTACAAGGATTGAGATCAGTGGGTAAAACCAAGAGTAAAGATACAACATTTATATTGGTAGGGGATTTTAACTGTGCGCTATGCGAAAATGCTGGAGATAACTCGTGTGGGGGTTTAAGAGAAGGAGGAGTATGTTCATCTCATTTTAGGCATATGGCTCTGGGGGAGCAGTTGAACAAACTTATTCCTAGCCTTGATTTGGGATTTGTTAATGATATATGTCCAATACCAGCTCCAATGCCATGGACATTCAACGGTAGGGGCCTCTGCTCCACCATAGATTTTATTTTAGCATCAAATAATCACGCACAAAGCTTACACTCTTTTCCTGTCCCAGGGAACTCGCTTAGCGATCACTTTACCGTTTGTCAGACTACTACGCTACCCTCTAGTGAAACTTCTAGATCCGACATTGACCAGTTGTTAGAAAACATATCCATTGGTAGTATCAATGGGTACTCCCTTCGTTGGGCCATGGTAGATCAAGCTGCCGTGGCTAAAGTAGTGGTGGATAAATGTAAATCGCACATAGAGACATGTCTGACTGAAACAGCGCCACCTGACAACATTTTAACCTCCTTTATGGTAATAACCACGGCGATAAGAGTGTCTCTTATGAGGCGTAAAAAGAGTAATAGGTCTCAGAACGGGTGGTTTGATCCCAGGTGCACTCAAGCTTACTCCCAGCTAAAAAAAGTACTTCATAAAACTCCGAGAAATACACTGGAAATAAGGCTAGCTAGAGGGGTATACAAACAAGCAATAAGGGATAGAAAAAATACATTGAAGAAGGAGGTATGGGAGGCACTACATGCGGCCTCAATAGCTAGAGATACTGCGGCTCTTTGGAAGGTAATCAGGGCACGATTTTTAACTACCGAGATCGGACCGTCAATTGAGATAGCCATAACGGAAGAACAGTGGATCGGGCATTTTGCCCAAATATATAAGGGCGAGGGATGCCCTGAGGGCGAAGGTAGCCTTGACACGGTGGATATCCAAGCCTGTGGGGTGCAGGGCTCAAATTACTCGTTAAACTATAACAAACTAATGTTCACTTTAGAGGAAGTGGAGCGGGCCCTAAATGCAAGCCATGGCGCCTGGACCAGACGGGGTCCCCATGGATATGTTTAAATCAAAAGTTTCTCTGTGGGGGCCGCTACTGGCACAGGTGCTGAACGCCAGTTGTAGCACTGATTTTCTACCCACTTAGGTAGAGTCTACTATTGTGCCCATTTTTAAGAAGGGGGACAGGCATGACCCAGGATGTTATAGACCAATTTCCCTGTTGGATGCTATAACAAAGGTAGTGGGTAAAATTGTCTTGGAATGCCTTCAGGACTGGGCAGATGAGAATTCTGTCCTGTCTGATCTTCAATATGGATTTCGGACTGGTGTGGGGAATGTTGAGCAGGGCATAAACCTCTCCCTTCTGGTGGGGGAAGTATACCAGAGCCAAAAAAGGGATTTTTTTTAGCATTTGTGGACCTCACAGCCGCATTTGACTATGTGCGCCACACTAAACTATGGTCAATATTACAAGACAGGGGGGTTGATGTAAATATTATTTATTTTCTTAAACGTTTTTACAGCGATGCCAAGGCTCGCGTCCGCTGCGGACTGAAGGGCGAGCGCTCGTCTGCATTTCCGATTAGGAGCGGAGTTAATCAGGGCTGTGTTCTGGCTCCTTTCCTTTTTAATTTGTATATAAACGGACTCTGGGAAGCTCTTATTAAAGACAACCAGGACCTCCCCCAAGTAGCCGGCTGCTCTATCCCAGCCCTTCTGTACGCGGACGACACAGTGCTGATGTCTCGCACACAAGTAGGCCTACAGCGCATTCTGGATAGTTTTTCCCTTTTCATGAAAGACCTAGGTTTACGGGTAAACTCTTCCAAAACTTTTATTATGCGCCGTGGCATCGGTATAAAGAAATATAAAGATTTGTATGTAGCAGGACAAAAGATTGGTGTTACAAGAACTTCTCATAGTTGGACATTCTCTTTGCCAATAATGATACTTGGGCGCAAGCAACTGCAGCTAAAAAACTTGTACTTTTGCGCACTACCTCGGCTCTTACTGCCTTTGCGAAAAAACTAGGCAAAAAAACCCCAGAGGAGCTTATTAAAATCTATAAGGCTAAGTGTGTTTCAGCTGCAGTGTATGGGAGCAGGGTTTGGGGGTTTGCTGAACCGCTACCAATCAAGAGAGTAGAGAATTCCTTCCTAAGACACATCCTATCGGTCCTGAGTAGTACCTCAGCATGCATTTGTCACGGTGAGCTAGGACTACCTTTTATTTCAGATTTAATTAGGCTCGAGCCTGTCCTGTTATGGCACAGGCTCTGGAATAAAGTAGAGGCCAAATTGAACAGAGATATCCTTACTGATATTTTTGAAGTTGGAAGGTGTAATCAGGATTCCATGGCTAAAATATGTTTATAAGTTTTTTAAAAGATCTCGGCCATTTAGACTATTTTATCAATCCTATTACAATTAGGGCAATAACAAGGAAGGAACTAAGGCATGAGGGCATTCTCCATCTCAATACCATTAGAATGTCATCTGAGATTTTAAAACCCACAGTCCTGCGCAATCAGATGGTTTTAACTACTTTCAATATTCAACCCTGCCTAACCTTTGTACCTAGTGCCCATGATAGATTTTTATTAACTCGTTTTAGGTTGGGGATCTTTCATAGACTAGTTACTTTTCCGACAAGGAATGACTGGTCTCAAAACCTCTAACTATGCCCCTGTGATAATACTTCCCCACAATCCACGTTACAGGTTACTTTTTTCTGTAAGTTTTACTCTGCACCCATGAGCTCCCTCCTTGTACCTATCCTGATTCACTGCGGGCTATGTCAATGCCGTCCTGCTTTCTTGGCTCTCCAATATATAGATAATGAGCATAGCATTTTCAGAATTACAATCTTTCTGAAAAAGGTGTTGAGCTTAAGGAAGCAAAGGTGTACTTAATTGTTTTTAATGAGTTATGGATTTCTTTTTAAATCTAATTTATGAAGGCTTTCTAAATGTAATATCTTTTTAACTTTATGTATTTAATCAATAATGTAATTCTTATCTGAACCATGATTGTATGAATTGTAAGAATGTTTTTAAACTTTGAGCTTTTATGATTGTTTGTTTGTGCAAAATCACGCAACATAGGGGCATCTCACCTGTCTAGCTAGAGCGCTGCTATAATGCACCATGACCGAACTGCAGTGGTGGTACGTGCTGCACGCTGCACCTGACAGGTTTAAGGGGCTGGCTCATGATCTGCTCGCAACTCTGTACTCTGCTACAATGTATTGAACCATCACAGAACACACCCCCAGGACCGACACCTTGGGCCATAATTGACGTCACAGTAGTCACTGCCCAGTGGCTATCTACTAAGACACTTACAACGTAATTCTGAGATGCACTTTAATAGGCGGGGCTGAGTCACGTGGTCAGTCCTGCAGCCACTTGCGGGGCGAGCGGACAGCATTTCAAAAAAAGTTTTGGATGCAGTTGTGTCTGTGTGGGCAGATGAATGGCAGCACCGCTCCTACTTGCACCATGGCATTATGGATGAGGATCTATTCATGCAACAGCCACGGCTGACTCGCCGTCATGCTAAACATGAGCAATGGGCAAAATGGCAGAGCTGTGCTCACCAGCACGGAAGTATGGATCCTGCAACCCTCTCACCCGCGGCCTGAACCCAGCAGCTCTGGCAACTTAGCTGAGGCCAGTCCGAGTCAGCAACCCCACAAAGTGAGAGCACTGTCACCACCATTGTTTGCCACATGACCACAGAATCATGTGGGGGTGGCGTTGGTTGCTACTTGACCCGGGTTCCTCATGGGATAGAGAGAGCAGCCTGGCCAGTGATGCTCCTTTGCATTAATTGATTGCCAGAGAGGAGCCCGGGTCCCAGTCGGCGTACAGAGGCTGGATAAACCTGCCAGAGCTCATTTTTTTTTCTGCCGGCCCACCCGACAACAGGTGTTCGAGTCTCTGGCAGCACATGTCCCATGTTCAATTTGCTGCCTGTGTCCCAGCCAAGCCCTCCAGAATTGTTGATATCGCATGACAACACTAGAACTTCTTCAACACAGGTCTAACTTCACATGCTCTGAGTCCGGGCGAGCTGAGCAAGTGGTTAAAAAGCCAGGGCAGGCATGCCTCTCTCCAAACAGCCTCTTAGTGCTGCCACCAGTTCTGAGAGCTCCTCTCACGGTCCAAGTGCTGTAACCTCTGACATTCTGTTATTCTCACACTTACTGTAAATTAACCCCTTACAGCTGATGTTTGTTTGATAGATTTGTTTTCAGCCGTAGCGCAACCACAACTGTGATATTTCAAGGCAATACTAAACTAATGCACTATAACCACCTTCTAGCAATATCGTGGCAGTACAAATACGTCAGCAAAACCAGTTGATTTGACTTTTTTTATAAGTGGAATTGCTTCTTCATTGTTTGGCAAGTTTGTGAGTGTTGTTGTGTGGATAGGTGAGTGATCAATCTATCAATGTTTGGAAGGAGTAATCAATCCATGGATAAATTGTTTAATGAATGAATGATGGGTTGCAATGCTATCCCGATTGCCAGTTGGTAGACGTTTTGCAAAACTTCCTTCCATCATCTTTTGGGTGTTTGATGTAATGCCCCAAGTGGCCAAGGGTATGCCTAGATGTGGGTCACTTGATGACTATGCCGCTGGAATCAAGCTGCACCCAACTGAAGAGCCCCAATTATGCTGAAACCAGACTTTGGTTCCTGCTCCTGTTTGGATAGGACGTGGCTTGGTAGTTCAGGATTGACTGTTTCCATTGGAGAGGGACGAGACTTATTTGCATATGGCTGGGTCTAATCTGAGGTGGGATGGTAAACAAAACAACAATGGGTTGGAAAGCTACCCAAAAGATTGCCAGTGGTTAGACTAATTGCAATCTTTCCTCCCATCACCTATTGCGTATTTGAACGAGTGATTGATCACAAGGGTAATTAGTGGGTGAGGGCATGAATGGATAAGTGTTTGAATGGCTTGATGAATAGGTGAGTGCATGAGTGAGTGAGTGAATGCTTGAATGGATGGAAGCAGGTTACACCAATCCTACAGCTGTGCCAGTGCAAGTGTCACACATACAAAGAAATACAACCATTATGTGGTATGGCAAGGCTAGAAATAATTACCACTATAAACAAACAATTACTACAATTATGCTTGTTCAGATTTGGAAATCTGGACCACTCACTAATCCTTATTAGAACATTGGAATGTTGGGAGCTCCATTGTAGACAATGGAGTGCTCCATGCTTCTACGGGACGGTAAAGGCCCGCAGAGCAACATTCCAATGTCTTACAAAGGCCTCTCAGAGCTCGAGGGGATTTAAATCCCCTCGAGCTTCAAGAGGCCTTTGTTTTATTTGTTAGAACATTCTGCCCTCTAGTGGCAGAATGTTTTAATAGCCTTATAGCCCTTCGTAGCAGGGCTATACTGGCGATTAAAGTCCCGCTACCTTGTTAAAGGTAGCAGGCCTTAATAGCCAGTATAGCCCACGGTGGTGGGATAGAAGGCTATAGTACATGTTAAAATTTGCCCCGTGTATCAGAATTCTCACTGATCTCGAAAGCATCTTCAGGCAATTTGGGGTACAAACTAATTTCATTAAAAACTGCAAGTCATGCCGCAGACAGTGGATTCTTTGTCAAATTCATAATTATGGATGAACTGGCACATAAGTGCAAATTCCAGTGACACTCGGTATAATGAGCACGCTATTTGAACAAATTCCAATGACACTCTGTAAAATGACCATGCTATTTGAACTTAAGTAAAGGTGCATTGCTACTTTGCTAAAATGATATTAGATGCATGGTGAGCCATGCGAATTAATTCAGTGTTCGAAAGAAAGTGGTTTTATTCCAGAATCCCTTTGGCTCACAATATTTATCTCTATTCACTTTAAAATGATTACATTTGTTCAATTCCCATGGCTTCAAAGACCGAGCCTAATGATTAGTTTTCCTTTTAATAGTCTTCAAATGTTATTTCATTTGCTTTATTTGATATGTTCACCATTTCCAATATTATATAACCAGTTTGTGCGTTTCTTTAGCAAAGGCAGTGTTGGTGGGCATAGTCTAGTGATGTTGTTCATGCTTATTGTATGGAAACTAATAATTATTTGGCAGTATTGGGTCCTTGCAAAAACAGCTTTATTACTACCGTTTCTGGATTTAGGGTAATTTAATGTAGCGGGCTACCATTGTGGTAAAATGTTTATATTCAAGGGATGCCTGTTCCCGAAACACTCCGATGATAGTAAATTAGAAAACTCTCTCCTAAGTAAGGAATGTGAGAGTGTTGCATTGAATCTGCGCAAGGCCCTAACCGAATCCTCAATTACCTTTAAACTGGATTTACCCCCTCCTAGTCTGGGTATTTGCTGGATCTGCGAAATTTTGGACGTATTTGTCAACTGGAGTATAGCAGTTCTAATTCCCCGAATCTCTGCTTAAAAGTAACTTCGTAATGTTAACCAAGATAGTGGTGAACAAGCACATTAGCATGGTGGGGAATATATTGTCCAACAGCAGTGCATTCCTCAATGGGATATCTTCAATGAAACATAGATCTGTGTTCAATGATTTACATTGCCTCCCAGAAAAAGATACCACTAATTGTAGTCAGTTGGTAAGCCATCCTTTTAACTAATTCCTAAAATGGAAAAAAGTCAGCCTGAGGAAAACAAGCTACAGAAACCTAATTTTATGGAAAAAGTTAAAAGGATGAACTGTCTTTTCTGTGAAGTTGTAAGGTTTTCGTGGAAAAGAAAAATCTAGAGAAAGAAGAGAACAGTCTGCCAAAGTGGTCCGAAGGTAAAGCAGGTGACCCATTTTATACAGGACCCTGGTAGCATAGGGAGAGTATGGGGTTTGTGAAAAAACAAGCATTTGCATTGCAATCGGTCTCACCTTTGGGACCTTGTATGTATTTAGCTATGCAGCACATTAGCCTGGGTGCTGAAACATCTACTGTTCGTTAACATGGACGGAAGTAAGCACCGAACTGCGTGACACGCCAGGTATGGGAACACATGGAGAGAAATGTTGCCTTTCAGCAGGAATTGGTATAGTCCGAAGCTCTGTTTTTATTATAAAATCAGGGACTTCGGTGGTCATATCACTGAAAATAAAAGGTTTGAAAAAAATATTATTGTGTATTGGTGCTCGTGGAAGACAATTTCTATGGACTGGAATCTAGAAAATGCTAAAGTGATTCTGGTATTTTACTGACCTCTGCTGGTTGTTTTCTATCAAGACAGTTAAATAGAGGCAGTTGAACAGAAAAAAGTCCCTAAGTGGAAGCAGACAAGACCTATGGCTGGTCTCCAGAGCCCACAAAGTACATGCACATATAAGTATATAATAAGTATATACTAAAGTATAAACAAGAGGTTACGAATGCTCGACCTAAAAAAGGGAAGGAATCGTGGTGGGGGTAAGGAATCCGCTAGAATAAATGGGAGTAAAGCTGGTGGGGTAGTAAGTATTTTTTTTAAACAGTACATCAGGATGGGAGAGTTTGGGGTTTGTAAAAAAAAAATAAGAGAGTAAATCATGAGGGGAGGAAGGGGTTTGTAAAAATATGGGAGAAAATGGAGAGTAAGTGGTTTTATAATAAAATAATGAAGTGGAGTAAAGCAGGAGGGGTGGCATTGCTTAAAAAGTAAATAAAATAGGAAGGGGAGTAAGGGGGTTGTTAAAAAGGGACTACAGTGGAAGAGGGAACAAAGCGTTGGAAAAGTGAGTAAATTGAGTGGGGTAATAAAGGGTTCGAAAAAAATAATGGAAATAAAGCGGTAAGGGGAGTACAGCAAAGAGAGTAAGGGGTTGCCATAATAAATGGAGTAAGGTGTGAGTGGGATTATGGGGTTTAAAAAATGGAGTAAGTCTTAAAGGGAAATAAGGTGATTGAAAAGAGGAGTATAGTAGAAGTGGGAGTAAGTAAAGCAGGAGAGGGTAGTAAAGTTTTGATAAAAAGGAGCAGTGCAAGCGTTTGGGTAAGTGGTTTGTAAAAGAAAAAAGGTGCAAATCTGGGGAAAAGAGACGTGTCAAAGAAAGGAATAGGTGAAAGTGGAGAGAGAAGGCTGAAAGGGATGAGGGGTGAGAGGGGCTAACAAAACACGGGAACGTGAGGTTTAAACGCATTACAAGATAGAGTCTACAGAATACAAAGAAAGGGGTGGGTGTGAGGGGAAGGGGACTGGATCCGCTCCTTCCTCTCCGGCAGAACGCAGCAGGTCAGACTCCCCCCTTTCCTTTTGGGGCCTACACCAACCGCCTGCGGAGGCCCTCAGGGGTCCTCCCTCAGCCCCACACTCTTCAACGTCTACATGGCTCCGCTCGCCCCCATCGTCAGACTACGGACTCAACACTGTGTCATACGCAGACGACACCAAACTCATCCTCTCCCTATCCAACGAACCCAACACCGCCAGACACAACTTTCGAGAAAGCATGGAAGCCGTTGCCAAATGGATGAAAAACAGCTGCCTACAACTAAACACCAAGACAGAAGTACTCATCATGGGCCCAAACCCCGATGCCTGGAACACCTGGTGGCCCCCCGCCCTCGGAAACCCACACACCCTCCACAGACCACACATGCAACCTGGGAATCATCCTGGACTCCGAGTTCAAAATGGACCGCCATATTAACTCTGTCTCGTCCTCCTGCTTCCACACATTCTGCCTCATACATAAGACCTTGAATTGGATCCCCCTCAAACACAGAAAGACCATCACTTACGCCCTGGTCACCAGCAGACTCGTCTACGGCAACGCACTCTATGCCGGAATAAACAAAAACCTCACACGCAAGCTACAGAACATCCAGAACGCCGCCGCAAGACTGGTCCTCAACCTGCCAAGACACTGCCACATCTTCCAGCACCTGCGCACACTCCACTGGCTCCCCATCGAGGCTAAAGTCACCTTCAAGATGCTCAGCCACGCACAGAAGGCCCTCCACGACACTGGACCAGCATACCTCAACAGCCGACTCAAATTCCACTCACCCCTATGGACCCTACGATAAGCCCAGCTCTCCTATGCTGTGGTCCCCCGCACCAGAAAGACCAGATCGGGAGGCCGCTCCTTCTCCTTCCTCGCGGCTAGAGCCTGGAACGCCCTTCCGCTCCACATCAAACAGACAAAATCGCAAGAAACCTCAAACCTGGCTTTTTGATGGACTGGAACCTGCACCCCCCCACCTCCAGCACTTTGAGACCCATACGGGTGAGTAGTTGCGCTTAACAAACGCCTGATCGATTGATTCATTGATTGATTGATTGATTGATTGATTGAAGGAAAATGAAGATAAAGGCAGGGAGACAAGGAGAAAGGGGTGGACGAGAACGGTGAAAGAAGAGAAAGCAGAAAGTGAAAGACGTCAATTGAGAGAAGTAAAGGAAGGGGAGAGGCGAAGTTACGGGAAGAGAAGGGAGAGAAAGAACAGAATGCTGAGCACGAGATAATGTGTAAGAGGAAGGGCATCGGAAGAGAAAGTGGAGAGACAGTTAGAGAGCTAAAGAGAAACGAAGGGAACAGCGAGGAATTGAAATATGGTGAATAATATACCCATAATATTAAAAGGCCATAGACAGAACGCAACCACAGAGTAGGCGGCAAAGCGAGAGAGAAAGGGGGGCTTGGGCGAGGGAGACAGCGAACAAAAAAGGGGCACCAAGGAAGGGGGTGGGGTTGAAGTGAATGTGAGGAGAAACGGGGGATTCACGAATGTGGGGTGCACAGCAAAACACAGTCATCTCCGTCTGCAGGACACTGAGCTCTCTGTTAGGGCTGCATTAGTTAACCAATTAAAGCAGCGCATGTTGTGCCTGCAGGTAGAGAAACTCGTTAAAGAAAAGAGTGCTCACAGACTTAAATACACGTACTGTGTAACAGCCGAAGTAGAGGGGCCAGTCGCCATGGGAGGTGCCAATTGAGGACAAGGTGGTACTAAGGAGGGACAACAATCCTACTAAGGAATCAGAAGCCGGCATTTACAAAGGACAAAGACGCAAGCCAAAGAACAATATGGGCGGGGCGGGGCTTCTCCTCCTTAATCTAGGACAACAAGTTTTCAGGGTAGCGCATGCGCGCTGGCTCAGGCTTGACCTAAAAAAGCATTTACGCCTCATGTTCAACAAAGGCAACATTAAGATCAACTATGGAAGCTGTTAGGTATTGTTTTAGTGTTAGCATTGTTTAGATCATGCTTATAAATCCTTATCTGTATGTTTTTATCCTTCATTTATATATCCTGATTTGTCTCCTTTGTATCTGGATTCAAGCAAGCTTTTTAAAAATTTTTTTTACAGCCTACCTTAAATTATATGCCTTTTGCAAAATGTGCGCATTTGCAGCACATCGGTGTATTTAAGAAAACCCGGATAGTAGGTCAAATAAGATCGACGTAAGAGGCTGCTTGTGACTGTGAAAGTGTCCGGGTCAATTGTACAATAATAAGGCGAGAGATGCTATTGGTTGAGATTTATGAAGCATCCCTTTCACAAACATGTAAATGTCTACACTTTGATTATGATTGTACTAAGATGCATGCAACTTGCTTCTATATACTGATTACAAATGATATGTCTCTGGATGTTTGTACATTTCATAAAAATTTGTATTTAGGAAATGGCTTTTGCCAGGGATTTTCATGAGGGCAAAACAAGATCTAGCGTTTAATCAGTCTACCACTGTGATAGTCTCAAGAACAGTAGTGTAATATTATGCCAATAACATTTTTAGATCAGACGCACAAATCATTAACTCTCTGATTTAAATATTCTGCCCATACTCTAAATTGGATTGATCTGAGTTCATATGCAAGGAAACTGTTTTCTTTAATGCCTTGATTTTACAACACTATTATTTTAGAAATCTTTTACTCATCTTTCGATACTTGCACTGACCGTGATGTTTTATTCCTTTTATTGTAATCACTTGATTCATACAATAAACGTATCTTACTACTATAACAGTGGTGGAAGTGGAGAATAGCTTCCTTTGAACCACATGCCTGTGCCATCTGTGTTCTCACTCAACATCTTACACTTAAATTCATCCATTCACTCACTGATCGTTCATCCATCCGTACATCTAGTTTTCAAGCCACCTTTCCATTTATTCACTCAACCATTCTTCACTCCATGCACTCAATCTTCCATTAGCTGATGCATCTAATCACTCATCCATTAATTCCTACATCCATGCATTCACTCATCCATCCATTCAAATTTCTTTTGATACATTTTAAAGTTTACTCATTCAACCAGCGATGTAATCACACACACAAAATCTTTAATCAATGATGTAGCTAGAATTATATTAGAGAGTACCAACAAGAATACAATGGTAACAAACTTGCTACTGCCTATAAACAGTGTCCTGTTGCTGTGAAAACATCTTTTCTCGATCTATGTGCATGCTGTGGGTTGGGTAAGTGCTCATTCATCAGCGCTGAACTATGACTGTATGGCTATTAATAGGAATAGTAGCATGAAAAAGCCAGGATTTCATGACATGTTGAAAGGAAGAAAAGCCCCGGTATTGTTAAAGTCAACGACAGTTGGCCCAGAGATGGACAGCTTGCTGGAGAAAGACTCTCTTCAGTTCTGACGTGGTGGCTAAAGATCAGGAACGTAACAACTATCAGAGCTGACAGGGTGTTTTTTAGGTCAGTGTGTGGAGATGGACAGCTTTTAGTACTGAAATTGTAGGTTTGAGACACGGTAGTGGGTTTGGGCAATGATACCAGGAAGGGAAAGGGAATGCCACAGACTGCAGACCAGAAGACTGTCATGGCTTGCACAGGATCATGAAGCATAATTTGGTCTACTCACAACAGGGGGGCTTGCTGGACTACCTGGAGATGCAGTCTTCAGGCACTGCAAAATCAAGGCATTGGAATCAATGCGATCCTAAGCCAAAAGGTGTGTCCCAAGACCCTTGAAATGATGTTTTATATGTGGTTCATCAATGTATTGAGGAAGGGAAGCAGGGTTGCAAGCTGCGAATGCCAACTCAAAACAACTCCAAGGGCTACCAACACAGCAGCTCACATAGGATCAGATACACCCAGTATGCCAGATCCAGCTGAACCTATGTGTTTAGGACTGAGAGAGAGCTCAAGAAGAACACATGCAACATGCTTTTTACATCTGTTCGACATCTGGCTTATGAACTCACACAACATTATTATCCCAGCTCAGGTCAGCTCCCGTTGCATGCGCTCCTGCACACGTTATAGGTCTGGCTGGAATGGCAGGGACATGGTCGGGGAGCTGCAGGTCTGAATGGTCATCCCCAGATCAGGGATGAGTGTGATTTGATCCATGGCAGTATGTCTGACATGGGTGGCTCATTAAGACGGACTCTACAGCACTGGAAATGTGGGTCTGCTGGTACAATTGACATACAGTATGTGCTCAGCAGTTGTAAAGCTGCTCCTGCTTTGCACAGGTGTGAACATACATTGTAAAGGAGGGTAAGGGGCTGCAGGTACGGCAGCAAATAAAATGTAAGCATTGTACTGACGGAATGCTTGTTGGCAGGGACCTTATTAAGGGATCAACAGGGGTCGCAGCTGTGACCTCTGGCTGACCCCTGGTGACCCTTACCATTGCCTCTGCAACCCTTGGCCTGAGAGACGACAATCAGTGCCCAGAATGCAGGGGTGACTCACCCACATCAGCAGCAGGGCTCTGCCTTTCTTATTGTGTCACTATTATTCACTAGAAGAAGAAGCACCAGGAGCTGGACTGGAACCTTCAGTGGCAGCTGAGGTAAGTGAACAGAAACTCCAGTTACATGGATGTTTTGTTCAACAGTGTGGGTGAGATTGCATGTGCGTGAGAGAGAGCATGTGTGTGGCTGCAGTGCCTCAGTGTGTGCGTTTGTGAGTGGAAGTGAGTGGCAGTGAGTAACAGGTAGTGAGTGAGAATGAGTGAGATTGAGCTGCGTTAGCAGCAAGGCAAAAGGGGATGTTGCATCCCTGCTAACTTTTGTCAGAGGTGAGCTCATAAACATACGTGTTGTTGTAATACCTCGTGGCCCGTGCATGAGAGTAGTCGAGTATCAAACTCTCAGACCCAGTGGGGACATTTATCTGTTTTATAGCCTCTAAACATGTGTAAAGATCTTTTTTCCCAATCCTACTTTTAAAAAGTTTCATTTGTTTTAATGCAGACGCATAGATCTTGATTGCGTATCCTACACTTTTCCACTGCTGCGTTTCGACATACCGTAACGCGTGATTTCACAGACAAATGTGCTGCGTTTACAGCTGGAAAGGTGTTTTAAAACTTTGTTATTTTTATTAACTGTAACAATATAGAGATACAGTGTCTAATTATTGACACAATCTCATTTAGTTATCCATTTGCCAGCACGATTGGAAATGTATCCAGTTAGGAAAACGTTTCCAAGAGAATCATCTACAGGAATTGTTTACAAATACACAACTTCCATGATGAACTGGATGGAAAGTTTCAAAACGAGATCTAGATATTCTGTTGCAGTTTTAAAGCAAGAAGCTTTTGTAAAATTCAACACTAAACAGATTGTTGGCTGTAGTGTGTGCGGTTTGTTTATCTGAAGTCAATGTTTCTTTATTTCTAGATAAAGTTAGGAGGGTGAAAGCCGTGGTCTGAGTGTGCTCCTACTAACTCCAAATTGTATTTTAAAAAGTTGTTAACTTCGTGTGGTTGGCAAAGTTTGAAATATATAGCAGAGAAAATAACCAGCAAAGGGTAGCTACTGCAGGACCCCTCACCAACCAAAAAACAACAATGGCAAGGAAGAATTTCCCAACTCTTCCACACAATTTCTTTCCCTATTTGTGGGACATTTCGTAGATTGCGAGTCGCTTTGCTTTCCACTGTAACCTGGGTGAATGTAGCGTGTGTGCAGTGGGTTGCCCCTTAGTGTGTGTCTTATGGGTGGTGGTTGTTGCATTCGTATAATGGCTAAATGTATCACGAGCAAGTAGGTAAGTTGTGGAGTTTCCACTACCTGTTCCAGTTTGAGGATAATGATACAGGTGATGGGTTACAATCTGGTGTTAGGAGGTCTGAACCTTTGGTTGGTAGCTATTCTCAAGCTTATTTGAGTTCCCTTGATGCCACAAGACTGTTACCTTTGCAACATTTCTGTGGTAAAATTATAACTTTGCTCATGCCTATGTAACGTCCATGTTGCACATGTAAGCTAACTTTACATTTCTTGTTACAAGTATGCTACATTCACTTCATAAAAGCACTATGAAGAACTGTACTCTTAGTGCACAAATCTGAAACATGAACTTGAAACATAACATAAGCAAATCTATCTATCTATCTATAAAAACACAGTGGCTGTTGCCACTAGGTAGTTATAGTTAGATCTGCATTTCCATAGGCAATACCTTTCTTGGTTTGATAATAACTTTAGTGACATATAGCCAATCTTCATAAAACTTTTCAGAAAGATTAGTTTGTTCATGGAAAGTTTGGGGTGATCAACAAGCAGGGCCCAAGAAAAATGGGGGTCCCAAAATGCAAAACCCCCATGCTTTTTGACAGACTTTTTTTAGTCAGCGCTACCACTAAAACTGTTAAATGAAATCATACCAAATTTGGCAGGAAGCTAGATCTTGGTCCATAAAGTGTGCTTTTGTGATTTGGTGTAAATCCGTTCAGTAGTTTTGAGATATTAGGAATCAAACATATTTGGAAATCTGCGCATTTGGGTTGGAGGGACTCTTGTGAATGCCCCTCAAATCCAATTTTAAAAATCTAGAGCGTTCTGACTGGCCTGGGTTTGTTTTTCCCCTTGAGCCAACTTGCTCCCATAAGAGAAAGGCTTCAGAGGGAGCGAGTGCTCCGACTGCTTGCCTGCAAAATGAGAAAAAATGTTGCAGGCAGCCATTACAGGAATAAGGACTTACCCCCTCTCTTGAGATTATTGAGCAAAAAATAGTTCCCTGCCCTCTGCCAGCAGGGAACTCTGCCGCCCAACAGACCTTCCTCCCCTCAATAAAAAGAACACACAGCCCTGGAGATGGGGTCCCAGGGTGATGGGATTCCCAGGGCCAAAAGGGCCTGATGAGTGGGGCAGTGAGCATGTCTTGTGGTTGATTTTATGACTGCATTTTCTAGATTGAAAAATGTTTAAAGAAAGACTTCGAGACATGTTGGCAATATTAGTTAAGAAAACAATATGTCTCTGCCTATTAATTTTAACATTTTTCATCCATAAAACGTAAGAATATAAAATATGTCTAGAGAAAGAGCCAGACATGTTTTTTTAATCAAAATGTTATTAATTTCTTTTATAATAATTAATTGTAATAAACATTGCATGGTTTGAATCACTGAAATATACATTAGATTACATAATTTGCTGTTTTGTGGGAGAAAGTTGATAGATCTGCTTTATATATATATTAATATGCTCACCCTTTGAAAAAGCCAATAGAGTCACTTTTTAGGTCTCGCTGAGTCAGCGCGCATGTGCTGCTCGGAGAGACTTTAGTAAGGGCTTTAAAAAATGCTACCGCCGGCTACAGCTTGCAGTGCATGTGCGCGGGCGTGCGCTTCAGCAGAGGTGCCATATGGCGTGATTACTGCTGCGCTCATACCGCTCGCGCACATGCACTGCAAGCTGTGGCTGGCGGTAGCATTTTTAGCTTGCTAATCGCGGCACCGGTGCTTTACTTTTAACATTAAAAGTAAAGCGCGGTCGCCGCGATTATAGCAAAAGTAAAGAAATAGAAACAAACATCTATTTCTTTACTTTTGCTATAATCGCGGCACCCGCGCTTTACTTTTAATGTTAAAAGTAAAGCACCGGTGCCGCGATTAGAAAGAAAACAAGCATTGGCATAGCCAATAGGTCTCGCCTTTGGGACCTTATAAGTGTTTTGCCATGCAACAGTTGCATAACTAAATACTTATAAGGTCCCAAAAGCAAGACCTATTGGCTATGCCAATGCTTGTGATATTTCTCGACGTTCTGACGTACACCAGAATAAATAAAATGAATGCTATCAAGATAGGATTTCATTGATTCACTCGTCAGTGGCGCAGTGCACTTCATTCCGCACAAGTGTATCGCTTTATATCATATTTCCGTTCATCAGAACCTTTGGATTATCTTTCCAACCCACCATTGTCATTGCATTTGTCTGCTGCGCCTTTCCCAGAACATCAGAAATGAAACTGAAACTGCACAAAAGTATCCCCACCCACCTTCTAAGTCACGCTCCTACAAAAGGGTTGGGCAGCTCCTCATATTTTCGCCCTAGTTGCTAGAATACCAGTTGAAATGGGAAAAAACGTGATCGTCTGCTGGCAGTGCGTCAGTCTGTCTCTATGACAGGAAATGGGCACAGAGTTCCATTCCTCCTCACGCCCGGTTCACGGTGTCGCGCCCTCTCTCTGCTGGTAAATCTCCTCCTTGCGAAGTCTTTCTTTAGACATTTTTAGAGGGGGGAGCTCGCGCGTTTGTCGATCCCTGGGTTTGCCGTCTATTACTTTTGACAATGACACTTCTGTTTCCTTCCACTGGCAATGCATGTTACAACAATCTTTGTTTATCTTGTTTGAGGGAACATAGGTGTAACTATTAACAACAAAACAGACCACGGAGTGTGGGGATAAGGGGAAGGAAGGAGTCTCGGTGAAGCGGAATGTAAATTGTTTCCGAGAGAGAAAGAATTTGCCTGGCACCTTGACACGAAATAAAGGCTCTGAAGCTTCCTTTCTATTTTTGCTACTTTTGAGTTAAAAACCTCCAGGGAGTTATTGTGATCGCATAATCGGGTGTGTTATTGAGCCAAACGTTGTTCCACTCATTCTCAGATTTTCCTAAACTATCTTTAATAGATAGAAGATGGTTAATGTGCACGATCGGGTGAATACATTTTTGTTTTGCATATTTATATAGCGCGAACTCGACCTGAAGGTATTGGAGCGCTTTACATGAGCACCGTATTTACATTACACATTCAGGCACGGGAAGATTAAGTGATTTGCCCAGAATCACAAGATGTGGATGCAACCCCGAGGCTAGAACCCTGGTTTCCAGCACCAAAGTCGGCAGTCTAGCCGACGGACCACATCCTCTCCCGATGACCACATCATTTAAGTGATTTGTTTACACTTTGGTTGATTGGCCGAATGTGAAGCACCGCAACACAGGCCACAGAGGCAGCTGTGAACTGTAAACAATGCCTAACCATATCACATGGCCAGAACACAAAGAGTCGCAATTCTATACAATAACATCGTGGATCCAGACCAAGGCTTGTAAAGTGACCAAATAGGGTAAAGTATCGCCAGCAATACATTTTAAGTGTGTTATATGTCACAACGGCGTTCTGTGACTATATAAAGCACAAACTGCAATATCCTTTAAATATATTCTTTGCAATACTTTATTTACTATTGTGTTTTGTCACTCCAGGCCTGGGGGAGATTTGTAAAGTGATCAAATGTAGGTGGATCAGGTTAATATCTATTCTAGCATTACATTCTTTTACGTTCATTATCCAACTCGCCATGACTCGCACTGGATCCTTGAAGTAAAGCTGTAGATCACAGCTTCTTAATTTATCACTGTTTTCTAGACTAGTCCAACTCACTAATAGAACAAGCCTTACTCTAGTATGTTCCTGACTTCCCTGGCCTCATACAGAAAACAAGCATTGGCATAGCCAATAGGTCTCTCCTCTGGGACAATATAAGTGTTTAGCCATGCAACTGTTGATGTTGCACCAAGGATATTGTGCTGCATAATTAAATACTTATAAGGTCCCAAAGGCGAGACCTATTGGCTATGCCAATGCTTGTTATATCTTGGTGTTTTGACTATTTGACAAACTCTATAAGTCTGCCTGAGTGCGGCCAGGACCTGCAAGAGCAACTGTACATTGTGCATGCCAGAAGGCCATGCGTGGAGTAGGGGTAGCTGCTTGCAGGTTAGTCCCTGTCGCCAACCCCACCCTGTGCATGGCTATGGTTGGCAGGGTGTTGGCTGCCTATGGCCAACCCCATTCCCCCCACGGCCAAAAGCTGTGCGTGGCAGCCGGTTGGCTTTACGTACAGTAATAAAATAATACTTTATGCTTACAAAAACCACCAAATTCATAGAAAAAACAAAGTTTAAAGTAACATTATATTTAGGTGAACATTTCAGTGACAACATAACATTATAAACAGAAAAAATCTCGGACCCCAGCATAACTTTAGGTCACACCCTTGCCGTGCACAGCTACTTATCCCACACCCATGACACGTTATATAACATGCATGGTGGGGGCACAGGTTACAGTTACTTGCGATAACAATAACTAGTGAGTTTCAGTTTTTATTAGTTTAAAATGTTACAGTCAGTCAGTCAATAGAACTTTATTTCGGCAAATCAGCCATAAAAGCAGTACAATCAAAGAAAACACATAAAAACTATCGTCTTATAAATTGTTTAAACTAATAAAAAAGCTCTACGTAGACATTAATTTAAGTTAAAAAAAAACTGTAGATGCAGTAAGTTCTAAAACACAAACAATCGCCCATTAGTTGTCATTGAAGGTGGCTAAAGGACATAAACCTAGGTGCTCCATTTTTTCCAAGTCTATAATCGTGGCTCTACGGGTGCACCACATTGAGAGCAGGAATCTAGAAGTGACGAATACAATCAATGGAGTGCAGTCGTATTTCAAAAGTCTATATACTTCCAGATAATTCCTAATTCCTAGGTTATTACATAATTGCCGAATCCACCTTACTCTAGCTCTTTTATATAAGGGGCAAAACATTAAAACATGAAGATCAGTCTCATCATTTTCTGTGCAGCCCGGACATCCCAAAGGGGGAGTAAAGATTCCTCTCCACTTATTTGAGTAAGCCCTTAGGGGAAGGGATCCATGCCTAAATTGTGTGTACAATTTCTTTGTCAGAAACGGCTGTATGTTATCTAGGGTCTGCTCAAATTTATAAACACATTTGGCCTCAAGAAAGCTTGTTGTTAAGACACCCAATGTACTATTCTGCAATAGGCATGCCAATTTATGTTCCTTCATGGCCAGTGAAAAAGATTTTTTGGATAGAAGTGGGCAGGACTCCTCCGGTGTGTGCCAGAGATTAGGTCTCCCAATTTTATAACAAAGATGTCTGACATGCAAAAGCCATGGTAGTTTCCCCGCACCCAAAATAGACAATACATCCTTTAATTCTTCCCTGTAGGTGGCAAGTTTGGGGGTGCTCCAAATTCGTCGCCAAAAAAAAAGGGGACGATGAGCAATAATGTCCTTTAGGGGTTCTATTCCCAGATCAAGCCTCAGGGAAACAAGTGGTGTACTCTTTGGGGGACCCAAAAGGCGTCTGAGGAAATCATTCTCTGTCAATGATAGTAATTTGACAGAGGAGTGCCCCCAAAGTTCGGCCCCATAGAGGGCCCCCACCCTGGCTTGGGTCTTATATATTTCCACTGGAGGTGCCACAATTTTCAGGCTGCATTTGTTATACACCTTTAAAATACCCCTGATTGATTGTAAAAGTTTTAGATTTGCTTTTGTCATCTGAGGCCCCCAGTGCATTCGATCGTTACGAGTAATCCCCAAGTAGTCGAAAGTGGACCTTCTCTCCAAGGACAAACCATTCATTTGGGGATGGGGGCGGTTTACAAGTTTTGCATGGAAAACCATAAATTTTGTCTTCGAGAAAATTTGCAAAACTCGCTCAATGTCCTTTGCAGACCCATAGGGGACTTGGAGAGTAAGAGACTGTCGTCCGCAAACATCAGGGCTGGAATCTTTCGATTAGCCAACCTGGGGGAATCAAGATCTTTTGTGACCAATAAATCATCAATCAGTTACTGAAATGTTCACCTATCCAGGATGTTACTTTTACCTTTGTTTTTTCTCTGTATAAACAGGTTCCATCCCGTGGAGCTGAAAACAGTGACTTGGGAAGGGGTGCTGTCTGGCCACACTCCCTGAGCAGGGCTAGACTGGGAACCGAAACCGGCCTGGGCAAACTGCTCGGCCGGCCCCCCCCCCCTGTTTGCTAGGGCCGATTTCAGCTGATTGTGTTACAGTGGGCTGATATTACCAGACCCCAGTAACAAAAATGGACCCACAGTGGCCCAAAACGGGCCCCCAACCTGGTGGCTCACTGGGGAAACACCCGGTGCCCACTGTGGCCAGTCTGGACCTGTCCCTGAGCCATATATGGCCACAGAGACGCCATTCCCTAGGACTGGCTCAGGAGCTCTTGGGGTATTTAACCTTGGGACACCCTCTGTTTCCCTGCCTGCTGGCAGGGAAAGACTAATGTTCTCCCGTGGGGCAGGAGCACAAAGTTATTCCCACCAGGTGGAAGAGCAACATTTATCCCTGCAGGTGCTTTCAGGCAGGGAAAATAAACTAAATTGCTCCCGATCTGCGGGGGCAAAATAAAAACTGCATCAGTGGGTCAGGTGCAATAGAGGATCCCGCTGCACGAGTGATGGGTGCTAGCAAAATAAAAAAAATACTTGGGTGTCCCGGATGGGACCGGGATGTTCAGAAAAATAAATAAAATAAACAAAAAGGGAATAATAAATGAGCAGTCATAGCCGCTCATTTATTATTCACTCCCTCAAGGAGTGCCCCACAATACCCAACAAGTGTTATTTATATATTGTTTGGTTTTAGTGATGTCACTGAAGGGGACAGGGGAACCACCTATTTTGTTTTTTAATGTGGTGGGGGCCTGCAGGACGTCTTACAGCTCCCCAGCAGAACTTTCCATATGTTTTTTAAAGCACGTCACAAGCTGGAGCTTTTGGTCTATAGCTGGGGGTGCTACACCCTCTAAGGACTACTATTATGGCTGCTGAAGATGTTCAAATAATACAAGGCATTATTATGGTTGGTTGTAAAAAGAAAGATTCACAGACATGTACTTTAATAAGACGTACACGCCATGGATTTGGCTTTACATATGGTAACAAAATATTACTTTACCTTAAAAAAAAAAAGTAGACATTCACCGAGAAAACCAAAGGTTAAAGCACTGTTATACCTCTCATCCTTACGGTGGTCTTCCCCCAAACATTTTGCTGTTGACCTCAAGGTTTTGCTGAATCATTTTGTTGGTCTTAGGACTATCAGCACTTTAAAACTGCTGACCAGTGCTAAAGTGCATGTGATTCTTCCCTATATGTGTGAAATTGGTGTATACGTGATATATTTAATTTACCTATAAATCCCTTGTAAAGGGGTGGCTCATATACCTAGTGCCTGTAACCTCAATGGTACTAGCAGCCCTAAGAAGTAGCCTTGCAAACCTGGTCTCAGGCCTGCGATTGCAGTGGCTGTGTGTGCAGTTTACTGCCACTTCAACATGGCATTTAAAACTACTTGCCAAGCCTTAAACTCCCCTTTTACTACATGTAAATCACCCCTAAGGCAGGCCCTAGGTAGCCCTAAGTGCAGGGTGCTATGTACGTAAAAGCTAGGATATGTACCTTTATGTATGTTTTGCATGTCCTGGTAGTAACAAACAGCTACATTAATTTTTCACTGCTGTGAGGCCCACTTCCCTCATAGGTTAGCATTGGGAATTGTTTTATACACTTTTAAGTGGTAATTCCTGATCAGAAAGGAGTAGCTACTTTATGTTTTATATCTTTGGAATGCTAATGAAAACATTTTCTTACTGGTGAAGTTGGATTTAACATTACTGTTTTGGAAATTCCACTTTTAGAAGGTGGACATATCTCTGCTATTACTGCTCTTTGTGCCTTGCAGCCCTGCTCCAATACACATCTGGGTTGAGTGACAGCTACACTTTGTGCATTCCCTCTAGACTGCCACAGACACAGAAGGGACAGGTGTGGCAGAGTACCCATCTACATACATCTGCATTCTGATGGCCCTGCTTGGACAGGATGGAAGGGAGGGGCTAACATTTCACTGAATAGGTAGTGTCCTGTCTCCAACCAATGCCTGATTTAGCCCCCATAGATAGCCTGGCAGACAGGGATGGATTGAAATGACACGACGACCTGTGCACCTCAAGAAGCTGCTTTGAAATCACCGCCACATGAAAGTCACTTTTGGGTATAAGTACTGGGTCTCTGACCTCATAAAATCAGACACTACTGGACGTATAACTGAAACTCTGACAGAAGAACTGCTGTTTTGCTTAGAGGACGCAACTGGACTGCTGAGCTGTAAGGTCTGCTCTTCTGCTTGTTGTCCTGCTGCCGCGACTCTCTGACTCTGCTGAAGGAAAGTTGGATTATGCCTCCACTCCAATTGTGCTGCGAAGTCTTGTTGCCTTGCCTCCTATTGCTTGAGACTCATGGGATATCAAAGTCTCTACCGTTGCTCCTGTGTCTGGTTCACTGGAACTGGCCCAGATACTTGCAACACTGACTTCGATACATCTCCTGTCTGCATATAGCAGAACCTGAAAAACAATATCAAAGAGGGGGAGTGAAGAGGTAACTGGATAGAACCTACCTCCTATATGATTATTTTATAAACAAAGTGGTTCTACCCTATCTAGATATGAAAGTTAATAATTTTTATTTGTTTTTAAGTGATAAGTGAGGTGAATATGAGTGATCCATGAGGTGTCACGGAAGGCACTATGTGTTTTTAAAATACCCCTCACACACTATGAGTCCCATAGTGTCATGCTTCATCATGGGGGTCTTCCCCTCCCTCTACGGGGCGGGGCGTGCTACTGCCTATGAATACGTGGGAGCACTGTTGTTATGAATGGATAGGCTATGTGTAGTGAGGGTGTGTGAGTGCTAGGGTTAAGTGTAAGATACAAAAATTATTTTAAAAGAACCCTGGCTAGTAGAAAAAACAATTTTATTCAGTTCTCTAGCTGGGAGCATTAAAAATGGGGAAAAGTATAGGAGGTGTCACAAATTTGTGGCTGCCTACTGGGTCAACATGTTTCGTAAGCAGTCCCCAATGCTTTACTCATCAGGACCGACAATTAGTAATCCCTATTGCACTCAATATAGAATTATTAATTTATTTGTATGCCTATTATTCTAATAAACCAGACCTTTCAAAATTTGTAGATCTGTAAACAAGGGTACATTGACCCCAGTGATTCAAAACCAAATTGGTATCTGTAAGGAAAAAAAGGGGGAAGAAAACAACAATACAAACGAGTTTATCGCTGTTAGATTAACACATCACCATACTTTGGAACATCTGATTAGAATTCATTGTATCTTTCGTGATATATTTTTATCAATATATATTTTTCTTTCTATATCAGCGTGGGTGTGGTTGCTATAACCCACTACCCATGTTTGTTTGTAGAATAAACATCGCATTAGCTTTAGAATGGGACCGCCGTAGGTCGGCGATATAGCGGTCGCACTGGCCTGGTTTAAAGATTGGCAGGATCCTTCCTCACTTCCATGTACCTCCGTGTTGCTCCGTGAATGTCAACACGGAAGTGTATGTCGAAGCGTTTAAAGGAGTTCAATCGGGAGGAATCAGGCGGGAAAGGCTTCGATTTTGAAGCTAGAGCGTGAAAGACTTGCAAAATGGCCGCCCGGATTGGGCTTGTGGAGTACTAAATAATTTACTTCCTGTTTTTTGTAAACATGGAAATAGACGTTGTAAACACATCGTTTTTTTAGAAAAAGGAGATGGTTGTCCAAAAATTGAGCGGTGTCTTTTCCACTAGTCAAAAACATATATATATGAATAAAGGTTGAAACAAGTTGCGGGATCGGATGGAAAAAGTCATCAGTTTGCAACGCTAGAACGTGAAGGACTTGCAAAATGGCCGCCCGGAATGGGCCTGTGAAGTACTAAATATTTCACTTCCTGGTTTGTCACAATTAGTGGAAATGAACGTTTTAAACAGATCGTTTTGAAAGGAGAGATAGTAATAATTGTTATGTCTCTTAAACTTGACAGAATATTAGTTGAAAAAGAGGAAGAAAAAATGTGTTATTCAACTTTCGATTCCTTCGGATTAAAAACAGATTATTCGTTTACAAAAAAGAGGTGGTTATCTCAAAATCTAATTGTAGTACCATATTAATTTTTGAATTATTAAACTCCCTTTGTCAGGAGTTATAAAAATTGAAAGGTAATAGACGAAAAAAAGTGGAGAATTATATATAATAAATTATATATAAATTTGAAGACATATCATGGACAGTTATTGAACAAGTTCCAAATGAAAAGTATCTCTTTGAAAAAGAACAAAGATGGGTGCACCGCCTAAAGACTAATATCACAGGCCTGAACGACGACATTCCATGGAGTCAGTTGTAATTACATTAAGAACCTCTTTTTCAAGCTATGAAACAAATGCCTTCCCTTTTGAAATTCTCATTCTTCAAATTTATATATAATTTATTATATATAATTCTCCACTTTTTTTCTAAAAAAACGATGTGTTTACAACGTCTATTTCCATGTTTACAAACACCAGGAAGTAAATTATTTAGTACTCCACAAGCCCATTCCGGACGGCCATTTTGTAAGTCTTTCACGCTCTAGCTTCAAAACCGAAGCCTTTCCCGCCTGATTCCCCCCGATTGAACTCCTTTAAAAGCTTCGACATACACTTCCGTGTTGACATTCACAGAGCAACACGGAGGTACATGGAAGTGAGGAATGATCCTGCCAATCGTAAGTTCAGACTTTGCCAAGTCTTTAAACCAGGCCAGCGCGACCGCATTCTAAAGCTAATGCGATGTTTATTCCCCCACAGTGCTTAATCCAGACACCCTTCCCTCCAGTGCGCGCTCATGAAGCCTGAACATTACGCATAATTAATGTATGTACACAGTGAATTTACACAGCAACGATATTGGGCACTTGAATAACGGGCAAAAACCTTTACAATTTAGTTAAAGATAACGGATGGTTGATTATTTTACCATATTAAAAACATCAGTGTTTTGTGTCGTTTCCTGACATCTATTTTTGTCGTAAATTTTGTCGTAAATATGTGTACAGTTTGTCTTTTGTCTAACTACTATACTCCTTCCATTTCTACAAACAAACATGGGTAGTGGGTTATAGCAACCACACCCGCGCTGATATAGAAAGAAAAATATATATTGAGAAAAATATATCACGAAAAATACAATGAATTCTAATCAGATGTTCCAAAGTATGGTGGTGTGTTAATCTAACAGCGATAAACTCGTTTGTATTGTTGTTTTCTTCCCCCCTTTTTTTCCTTACAGATACCAATTTGTCGGTCCCGATGAGTAAATCAGTGGGGACTGCTTACGAAACATGTTGACCCAGTAGGCAGACACAAATTTGTGACACCTCCTATACTTTTCCCCATTTTTAATGCTCCCAGCTAGAGAACTGAATAAAATTGTTTTTTCTACTAGCCAGGGTTCTTTTAAAATAATTTTTGTATCTTACACTTAACCCTAGCACTCACACCCCCTCACTACACATAGCCTATCCATTCATAACAACAGTGCTCCCACGTATTCATAGGCAGTAGCACGCCCCGCCCCGTAGAGGGAGGGGAAGACCCCCATGATGAAGCATGACACTATGGGACTCATAGTGTGTGAGGGGTATTTTAAAAACACATAGTGCCTTCCGTGACACCTCATGGATCACTCATATTCACCTCACTTATCATCACTTAAAAACAAATAAAAATTATTAACTTTCATATCTAGATAGGGTAGAACCACTTTGTTTATAAAATAATCATATAGGAGGTAGGTTCTATCCAGTTACCTCTTCACTCCCCCTCTTTGATATTGCTTTTGACCTTTGACAGCGTGCAGCTGTGGGAGTTTCTTTCCCATGACTTAACCACATTCAGGTTAAGACATTCCTTACCTTTTTTGAGTATATCTTTGTAGTTAGACTAGGCATCCTGTTACACTCTAACACATCATGGCGGAAAACACAGGTTTGACATTAACCGACGAAGAAATAGAGAACATTTTGTCATCATTGGGAACCTTTGAAGGACTAAATACAGCAGAACCCTCATTTGACAACAATGAATGGGATGAGATAGAGGAATTAAGGCGCACTCAAATAAGAACTGCCCTCCATGGTCTACTCATGTCCGAATACCTGAAAGCAAATGCAGCACCACAGGGCTTGATTGTTCGCAATGAACCATATATCTTTCAACATGATATGAGGTTCAAAAAAGACCGGTCACAAATATCGTGGCATTGCACAAGAGACTGGATTGTCCTAATAATAAAAACAGCAAGCAGATTGGCATTAGAATTGAAAACGGAAATCCGAACCATAGAAGTAAGACTAAAGAGCTATGAATCTCCCAGTAGCCTGAAGAAACATCTAGAAGAACTCAATAAAACTTTGAATGATTTTGAGGCCACTCTAAAACAGAGCAAATATAACAAACTAAAGAAGGATACCAGCAGATTCAGTCACGAGAAAATATATCCATATATCAGAGAAGACTACAAACCTCAACAAGAAGTAACTACAGACGATGATTCATCTGACACCGGTTCCAATAGCTCAGGGTCCAACCACAGGAGAAGTCCTAGATACCCAAGCATTAGGAACAACTATAGACGTCCTAATCAACAAGGACCAAGAGGATGGGCCAATTTTCAAGGGCCAACTATGTATCCTCCGCAATTCTTTGGACCACCCCCTTTCCCACATCCTCAAGGGACATATCCACCATGGCACTATCCGCCCCAAGAATACACCTACTTTGATCAAGCTCCTTTTTTAGGAACACGCCAAGGAAGAAACAGAGGAAGGAATCGGAGAGGCAACAACGTCCATTGGACACCCAGAGAAGAAGAACAAGTGAAAGTATTAACCAGGAGCATGACAAAAGCGTCAACAAGCAAGAAATGAACCTGGTAGTGAATCTCACCAATGATCCATTAACAGTAGCACAGATCTCAGTCCTAGAAAAAGGACTAGGTTTTATGCCAACAGCAAATATGGATAGTTTCCTACTATGTAAAGAAATACAAGAATTTATGAGGAGACTTAAATTACAAGTCTTTTTCAAAGATAAAGAACCAAGGGAAACACAAGAGGGTGACACTGGTTTAAAACCTAAATCCACCTTTACACCACCGGACTCCACTCTTCCCATAGAACTGCTCACTTTCGAGAAAGCGGTAATGAAAGATTTGGAGAACCTGCACCCAACTACCAATCAAGTTTTCCAGAACACAACCAACAATGAAAGACAAGCAATCCGAGAACTCAACGGTAATCCCAATCTGGTGATAAAACCTGCTGATAAAGGAGGGGCCATAGTTATACAATCTAAAGACCAGTATGACAATAAATGTAAACGTCTACTTCAAGATCCAAGAAATTATGAGATTCTGGATCATGATCCAACAGAAAGGATAAAAACAAAAATTATGAGCATGGTAGAAGAAGCACTCGCTCATGGATGGATATCAAAAAAGAAGGCGACTGTCTGATTCAAGATTCGCCCATAATACCTTATCTATATACTCTTCCCAAAATACATAAAAGATCCTCCAGGTCGTCCCATCGTATCTGGTATAGGATCCATCCTAGAACCAGTTTCAAAATTTGCAGATGCATATTTGAGACCCATGGTCCAAAAAACATCAACCCACCTAAGAGACACCAAAGACATTCTTGTGTTATTAGAAGATCTTCCTTTTGACCCCGAACACCAACTGTTAATAAGTTGTGATGTTGAAAGTCTGTATACCAGTCTACCGCATACAGAGACTCTAAACATCATTGAAGAAGTCCTCTTTGATACCGAATGGGAGTATCAAACACCCAGAAACATCATCATGGAATGTTGCAATTTAGCACTGAGAGAGAACTTCTTTAAATACAACGAAACCATCTATCTTCAGAAGCACGGGACCAGCATGGGGAGCACCTTCGCTCCCAGTATAGTTGGTCTCTATGTACATCACTTGGAAACAACGAAGATTCTACATCCCAACAATCCTTTCCATAACCACATTAATATCTGGAAAAGATACATAGATGATATACTGATCATCTGGGACGGCGATGAAGATACCGCTAATCGATTCATTTCTTGGCTCAATTACCTAGATGAATTTCTGAATTTCACCAGCACTATTTCAAACAAGGAGTTGATCTTTCTTGACTTGAATATATCACCCAAAGATGGGAGACTGCTGACTACGACACATTTCAAAACCACAGCAAAAAACGGTCTTTTACTAAATCAGAGTTTTCACCCTAAACATCTGCGAGACAATCTCCCTTACGGACAATTTTTGCGTTTAAGACGTAACTGCACAGAAGTCAATGATTTTAAAATTCAATCGGAAGATCTCAAAGCCAAACTTGTGAAAAGACAATACCCCAAACGGATCATAGACAAAGCATACAAAAGGGCACGCAACAACTGCAGAGAGAGCCTTCTTGAACCTGCTACCCCCAAACTCAATGAAAACCGACCATTCTGTATTACCACATACAACACAATTCCAACAAAGTTACAAAAATTGTGAATAAACATTGGCGTATCCTGAATAGTGGAGGACTGAACCTCCCAAAACCGATTTTTTCACACAGAAGAGGGAAAAGTATTCGCGAAATGCTTGTCCACACTAGACCAAGTAAAAATGAACCTACAGGCCAATCAACAGCCATGGCCAAAATTCAAGGACACCATCCGTGTGGAAGATGTAAGGTTTGTTCACTCACCAGTAAGAGTACATGCATCACCTTTTTTGATGGCACTAAATGGGAGCAGAGAAAATTCACTACCTGTAACAGCAACAATGTTGTGTATTTGATCACATGTCCCTGTCAACTAGAATATATAGGGATGACAACACGATCCGTTAAAACAAGAATTGGAGAACACAAAAGTAACATCAGGTGTAAAAGAGGCGCTACAAAAATGGCAGCACATTTCATTGATCTTGCCCACACACCAGAAGACATATCATGGACAGTTATTGAACAAGTTCCAAATGAAAAGTATCTCTTTGAAAAAGAACAAAGATGTGTGCACCGCCTAAAGACTAATATCACAGGCCTGAACGACGACATTCCATAGAGTCAGTTGTGATTACATTAAGAACCTCTTTTTCAAGCTATGAAACAAATGCCTTCCCTTTTGAAATTCTCATTCTTTAAATTTATATATAATTTATTATATATAATTCTCCACTTTTTTTCGTCTATTACCTTTCAATTTTTATAGCTCCTGACAAAGGGAGTTTAATAATTCAAAAATTAATATGGTACTACAATTAGATTTTGAGATAACCACCTCTTTTTTGTAAACGAATAATCTGTTTTTAATCCGAAGGAATCGAAAGTTGAATAACACATTTTTTCTTCCTCTTTTTCAACTAATATTCTGTCAAGTTTAAGAGACATAACAATTATTACTATCTCTCCTTTCAAAACGATCTGTTTAAAACGTTCATTTCCACTAATTGTGACAAACCATGAAGTGAAATATTTAGTACTTCACAGGCCCATTCGGGCGGCCAATTTGCAAGTCCTTCACGTTCTAGCATTGCAAACTGATGACTTTTTCCGTCCGATCCCGCAACTTGTTTCAACCTTTATTCATATATATATGTTTTTGACTAGTGGAAAAGACACCGCTCAATTTTTGGACAACCATCTCCTTTTTCTAAAAAAACGATGTGTTTACAACGTCTATTTCCATGTTTACAAAAAACAGGAAGTAAATTATTTAGTACTCCACAAGCCCAATCCGGGCGGCCATTTTGCAAGTCTTTCACGCTCTAGCTTCAAAATCGAAGCCTTTCCCGCCTGATTCCTCCCGATTGAACTCCTTTAAAAGCTTCGACATACACTTCCGTGTTGACATTCACGGAGCAAAACGGAGGTACATGGAAGTGAGGAATGATCCTGCCAATCGTAAGTTCAGACTTTGCCAAGTCTTTAAACCAGGCCAGCGCGACCGCTATATCGCCGACCCACGGCGGTCCCATTCTAAAGCTAATGCGATGTTTATTCCCCCACAGTGCTTAATCCAGGCACCCTCCCCTCCAGTGCGCGCTCATGAAGCCTGAACATTACGCCTAATTAATGTATGTACACAGTGAATTTACACGGCAACGATATTGGGCACTTGAATAACGGGCAAAAACCTTTACAATTTAGTTAAAGATAACGGATGGTTGATTATTTTACCATATTAATAACATCAGTGTTTTGTGTCGTTTCCTGACATCTATTTTTGTCGTATATTTTGTCGTAAATATGTGTACAGTTTGTCTTTTGTCTAACTACTATACTCATTCCATTTCTACAAACAAACATGGGTAGTGGGTTATAGCAACCACACCCACGCTGATATAGAAAGAAAAATATATATTGAGAAAAATATATCACGAAAAATACAACGAATTCTAATCAGATGTTCCAAAGTATGGTGATGTGTTAATCTAACAGTGATAAACTTGTTTGTATTGTTGTTTTCTTCCCCCCTTTTTTTCCTTACAGATACCAATTTGGTTTTGAATCACTGGGGTCAATGTACCCTTGTTTACAGATCTACAAATTTTGAAAGGTCTGGTTTATTAGAATAATAGGCATACAAATAAATTAATAATTCTATATTGAGTGCAATAGGGATTACTAATTGTCGGTCCTGATGAGTAAAGCAGTGGGGACTGCTTACGAAACATGTTAACCCAGTAGGCAGCCACAAATTTGTGACACCTCCTATACTTTCCCCCATTTTTAATGCTCCCAGCTAGAGAACTGAATAAAATTGTTTTTTCTACTAGCCAGGGTTCTTTTAAAATAACGTTTGGATCTTACACTTAACCCTAGCACTCACACCCCCTCACTACACATAGCCTATCCATTCATAACAACAGTGCTCCCACGTATTCGTAGGTAGTAGCACGCCCCGCCCCGTAGAGGGACGGGAAGACCCCATGATGAAGCATGACACTATGGGACTCAGTGTGTGAGGGTTTTTTTAAAAACACATAGTGCCTTCCGTGACACCTCATGGATCACTCATATTCACCTCACTTATCATCACTTAAAAACAAATAAAAATTATTAACTTTCATATCCAGATAGGGTAGAACAACTTTGTTTATAAAATATAGCAGAACCTGAGCATCAACGCAGTTGCAGGAGTAACATTGGTGCATTGGAACTAGTGCTTTGCCTCCTGAGATCAACGCATCGAACAGCATGCTGCCGCCACTGCAGCGTGGAGAGATTGATGCATCCCCTCGATTTTGTGGAGAAACCCGGTGCATTGCTGGATTCCTCTCGTCTCCAGCACGCATCTACAGAACTGACGCATCGCTATCAGCACGTTGGAAAAATCAACGCATTCCCGACCTGCGGGACCTGCATTGAAGCATCTCGCTGTTGAGCCCAAGAAATATTCTTTGTTCACCGGGGACTGCGTGGGTCCTGTAGCCGGTTGGCACTCCATCGGGGTCAGCGTGAACTTTGACTTTGCTCCGGTCCAGCTCAACCTCAAGTAGCCCCTAAAGCTCTATTTGCTTCTAAGTGCTATTTTTCACTAATTCTTTGAAATTTAATATCTCAACTTCTATACATTAGATTATTTACACATTGCCTCTTTAAATGAGCCTGACTTTTCTGTGCCAATCTACCAGAGGGCAAGCACAGGCTATCTTTTAGTATGTACTTAGCTAACCTTGACTAGAGTGGGGATTCCTGCCTGGCCTAGGCGCATACCTCAGACAACCAGGAATTCCATCTCGATCAGTAATTTTATCGTTAGGTGGGACTTTCAGTGGAAGCGTAATGTTTTAAATATACCAAACTACTGAAATTGACCAGTTATGGTTATATCTGGTAACTATAACTCCGCCCTTGCCATGCACTGCTAATTACCCAAAATATTACGTCACTCATGACATCTTCTGTGACATCATTGATAATATTACTGCAAAATTTGCAACAAAATTATTGATAAGAAAACTGTACATGGCAGGGGCACGAGTTATAGTTACCTTAGGGCATGAGTTATAGTAGCCAGAGCAAATTATAACTGATTAATTTCAGTGGTTTTATAAATGTAGAACATTAAGTAGTCACTGAACTTCCCACTGAACTAAAACGTTGCTTTAACATTTTTTTGTATATATATTTATATACACTTATAAATGGCACACTTCATACTGAATGCTATTAAAAAGGTTTTTCTGGTGACTGCCTTGCGCATGTAGTACAGTGTTCCTGCCATTACACTTTCTATGCAACTTGGAGGCCAGTTTATTGTTCTCCACTGTCACTTAAATGTCCACTTTGAATATTTTGCCATCTCTATGCAGCGTGCCCCTGGAGGCACCCAGAAAACCATGGTCAGGTCTCGGGCGATGGGGTCCCCGTGGCCGAAATCAGCCTGTCAAGGGGGGTGGAGAAAAAGGGGCTGCTAAAACACATTTTACCCCTGCAATTTCCCATATTATTATTATTATTATTATAATACTTATTTGTATGGCGCAGCGAATCATCCCCCAGGGGATCTCTCGGCGCCTGAGAAGAGGAGACCCTATGAGCAGTATAATCTTAAAACAGCCATGTCTTACGCAATTTCTTGAATCGAGAAAGGTTGGAACAGGCACGGATCTCCTCAGGGAGACTGTTCCAGTGGCTGGGGGCTAGATGAGGGAACGCCCATTTTAGCCTTCCTTATTCTCCGCGTGCAGAGCAGATTACGATTGCTAGATCTCAACTCATGCACAGGTAAAGTTCAAGTTTCTTCTTAAAATAGGCTGGGCCAGTCCCCTGGAGAGACTTAAAGACCGTACATAACAGCTTGAAGATAGCTTGTTTCCTGATAGGAAGCCAGTTTAGTTGGTGGAGGAGAGATAAGAGGGGGTGTGCGCCGGTTTATTGAGGTCAAAGCGGGATGCTGTAATTTGAACCATCTGCAGTTTTCATACCAGGTCTTCCCTTATTCCAACCAGCAAAGAATTGCCATAATCCAGTCAACTAACCAGGAGCGACTGAATAAGACTTTTTCTAGCCGTGAGAGGGATCCAAGGGAAGATCTTTTTAAGCACCCGCATTGTTCCGAAGCAGGTGCCTGACAGCGTCTTCACCTGTTCTTCCATAGACAATTTTTTATCAATTCTAATGCCTAGATTCTTAGCCCATCCTTTTGGGGAGGGTGCCTCTCCTAGTTCTGGTGGCCACCAATCTGGGGTCCACAATTCCTCCACTTTACCACAAAGCAGTATCTCTGTTTTGATGGAATTAAGCTGAAGGAAATTCTTCCTCATCCATCTCTCTTTATTAGACATACAGTTTTTGAACTTTAATTTGGTTGCTGCAGGGTTCTCCTCTATAGGGACTATCACCTGTGTGTCATCTACATACGATATGGTCTCAAACCCACAACTTATGGATAACATATAGATTCTGAACACAATTAAAGCCCGAACCACTGACTAGAATTGCACCAAATCTGGCAGTAAGCTAGATATTGGTCCAGAAAGAGTGCATTTTATAATTTGGTGTATATCCGCCAAGTAGTTTTGGAGTTATTAAGGAAAAAGTATTTATAGATATCTGAGCGGAGTCTAAGCACAGATCTCATAGTGAGATCTGATTGGCTGCCAACGCTCCAACTGGGAAGTGCTGGCAGCCATCTTGGAACTTGAACTTGGCCAAGTCACAAAAAAAACATTTAACAAAAAAACAAGTCAGGGTCTCTGAAGGTGTGAAGGGCCTGCTCATTGTCTTCTCTTATTTTGGCATGTTCAGATAATATTTCTGGGATCTGGCAGTATACACAGGTGGGGAGAAGCAGACATAGATTGTTTCCACGGCCAACGCTCCTATTTCAAAACATTCCTCTGGCTGCCATTAGCACCAGCTGCTGTGCTTTCAGCCTGTTCACCTGTAAGGATAAAGAGGCACAGAGTGCGATGAAGTAAGTCTTAGAGGTGGGTGCTAAAATAACTCCTACAGAGGAGGGAGCGGTGACTCTGGCAGGCACGTCTTGTCTTCCGCAGCTCTCTTCACGTGCGATGTTCAGGTGGCGAACACCTTTATGATTATTTCATATTTGTTCTAATAACTTGTAATGCTTACCCCTTTGTTTCTGGTCAGTTTTAGATTATTCCTATGTGGCTACAATGGGTATGAGCTTCACTGTTCCCCACTCGTGGGTCCTGCTATGTAGATCACAAAGTTAATATTTCCGATCCATTTTTGATGATTGCTTACTTTTAGAGGGGACACTGATAGGCCAGCTTGGGGCTGGGGTGGCTGCTTTTAGGGTGTCCTCATTCTGTCTAATGCCTAATGATAGGGATGAGATGTGGAGGGGGTCTCCAGGGCCGTCATTGCTTTTTGCAGCGGGTATCAATGTTCGTTATGCCACTGCTTTGAGACTTTTATACTGTGAGGGGGGAGACTGAGCCTACGGTCTCATACTTCTTTACAATTAGGCATCCAACTGTATCCTTAGTAAATTGTGCCTCCTTGTTTTATGATGTGTTGCACCTGGCCAGTGCTCTTTATATGTTTACATATGCGTTTTAGGCGTACTGCAGATCGCTGCAAGTCACTTTTGCAATCACTACAGATGTTGTTGTTGCTGCACCCTGCACAGTAATTTGCTAATCGCAAAAGGGTTACAGAAAATCATTTTTAGATCATTGCTCCGCCAGCTCCTAAAATAAATCTGAAAATGATTCACTTCCTTTGGTCGCTAACAAATCACCAGTTACAGTTGCTAATTTGTAATCCTATTTTGTGCATAGCCAGATTTGCTTAGCTAGCGGACGTTGGATCCAAATTATTCACATGGACAGTTGATCGATGGAAGCTGAGCGCATTCATCTTATGTTTGATCACTGCCGGGGAAAGAGCTGTACCTAAATGCTTTTAATGCAGGAAAATAACTGTGAGAAGGAAAATCACAGAAAGGGATATGCATTTCCGCAATCGGGTGGAGAGGCTTAAGAGCTGGAAAAGATCTAAAAAACTATATATATATTTGGCTAACCCCTTTGTCAGATTTCTAAAGTTCATCACGTCCCCTTCCAACTAGACTCATTTTATTTTAATCAAAATGATTCCAAAGAATAGTAGTGCACATTCTTGATGACAATGTGTAACCATTTTATCCCTAGCAAATCCCGCAAGACAGGCTCACAGTACTATATATAGGACATTGGTGTTTCAGCTGCATTTTGGACACTGTAATAAGGCAGTTTAATGGTCCTGGATCCACAGGTGCAATGTTGGCATACAATGTTTCTGTGCTTTTATGTTTATGCATATTTCTGGAACTGAAAGCAAAGAAAACCTTCTAACTTTCCAATAAGGAAAATCTAGGCTTAGTTTTTCTTCATAAATTTGTGGTGACACTGATTACTTGGTTTTTCAAATAGAACTATAAGTCATTACAATACCAAGATTGTGTATTGATTTTGCAAGCTGGGGACAGGTACCCATCTCTTATGGCCTTTCCAGAGGGTTATGGCTTGGGGACAGGTAGGCGCTAAAAAGATTTTAGTTTTGGATGGGTTCATTTTAGAAAAATTTATTCCACCCACTGGTGTGTAACTCTGAGAGAGTTTGATAAGAGTTGAGTATGAAATGGTGCCTGGGGGAGAGATGTTCTCAGACTGAATGCAAATTGTGATTCATTAGCAGGCAGGTTGTGCAGAGCTTGGGCAAGGGGGCACATATATATGTTAGAAAGCAGGGACGAGAGAAATAGACCCCAGTGGTATGCAGCACTTAAGAGTTTTAGAGGCAGTCTAATGAGGTGGTGAAATCAAAAATGGTGTTCTATTTTCAGGAAAGGATTGAAATCAGTTCTGTTCCTTCTACTCTGGCTATTATTATAATGGAATGGTCTATCTATGAAATCAAAAGCAGCAGAGAGGCTGAGCTTATGTGGCTCTCATCAGGTTTCTTTACCCAACATCCCTTGCAAACCTCCAACCTTGACTAAAACAACATATTTTCATCACCCAGCATTTCTCCACATTTCCTGATTAAAAAAATGGTACCTCCCTTGTGTGGGTAGACCTAGCACAGTTGACAGGAAATGGCTAACCCTAGGCATAGTACTATGCTTCGCTCACGGAGCATGCATAGTTTGCATTACTAGGCACTATGCAAAATGCACGTAGCACAGTGCAAAAACTGTGCTACAACACATAACTTAGCAGCAATATCAACAATACCCACAAATACTTTGATAAAGCAATTTTACATGCTAAAAAGCATATAACCAACTCACAAAAGTGAACTAAGAAAGAAATTATTAGGCAATGAGAGAGGTGATGATTTTGGGGTCCCCCCGAACCTAGGGGGAGGACTAAGCAGATGCCTTGAACACAAACAGCATATCATACTGGTGAATTATTCAGTGGTGTCCCCTTCCTCCTAGGACCACCCCAAGCACAGTTATGGGCAAAAATACAATCCCAAACAAAGACCCTGCAAAGCATTATGGGACGAGATTAGCAGTGGGCAGTGAATATTATAGAGTCCAATATCCAAATATTTCTACAAAGAGCTGCAGTTCAACTAGTCGTTACTAGATGTCCCTCACGAGTCAAATGCAAAAGCATTGAAACCCTTTCATGAAGCTTTTACATTTGACTCGTAGGGACATCTAGTAATGACGAGTGGCACTGCAGCTTGATGTAATAATAATTTCAATGCTTTTGCATCTGACTCGTGAGAAACATCTAGTAACGACTAGTTGAACTGCAGCTCTTTGTAGAATTATTTTGATATTGGATACTATAATTTTCACTGCCCACTGCTAATCTTGTCCCATAATGCTCTGCAGGGCTTTTGGTTGGGATTGTATTTTTGCCAATAACTGTGCTTGGGGTGGTCCTAAGAGGACAGGACCACCACTGAATCGTTCAAGAAGATGTGCTTTTTGTTTTCAAGGCATCTGCTTGGTTCTCTTCCTAGGATAGGGAGGATCACAAAATCATCACCTCTCTCACTGCTTGCTAATTTATCATTTTCACTTTTGTGAAATGACTATATGCATTTTAGCATTCAAATACCTGATTCCTGAAGGGCTGGGCCTGCGTCACTTTGGCTTGACCGGAGACAGGCTGCGTCACTAGGGGTGAAGGGTTTTTGGAGGGCAGATAACACTTGTCCTCCCTGCCTTGAGGGACTGTGCCTCCGTTCCCTGACTTGGCCGGGGCAAGGCTGACGTCTATGGGTAGGGTGGGCAGGAAGAAGATCCAGAAGAAGATCTCTTGGAGACCAATGTTGCAGAAGGGGTCACTAGCTTTCCCTGAAACTGCGGGGCCGGGCCTGTGGCACCTGGCTTGACCGGGACAAGGCTGCACACCCCAAAGCTGAAAGGGCATCTAGCTGATACCCCCACAACAAGTCTTAGTGCGGAGGAGCAGTCTGCACCATTTTGCCCTGCACTCTCCACCTGCCAGCGGACCTGACAACTTTGTCTGCAGTGTCCCAGGGAAGCTGCCTACACCCCCACCCCTCCCCTGGCCATGCAGATCGTGCTGGCCCCCACGTGACAGAGGGAAAGGGAGGGGAACGGGGGATGCCTCATCTCATCGTGGTTTTGCCTGACACCTGCTACTGTTATGAGTGTCTCCATTCGGAGGTAAGACTGGACAGAAATAAAAGCTTTAAAACCTCCGCTTTTCCTTTCTTGGAGGAGCACGCTTGTGACATTTCTACAGAGGCAACGGGCGGATTTTATTTCCGATTCCATCACGCCCCTTGGCCTCGGATTCCCATTTTGCATACAGGGTAGACTGCCTGTTATACCGGAGCAGTGGCGGCCACCCGCTCCCATAGTTTATTTCGATTTTCTAAACTCCCCTGAACATTTCTGTTTCTGCTAGTACACAGCGCGTAAAAGCTGGCACGCCTGCTCCTTCAATCGCACAGGAGCCTGGTGGGTGCCGATAGACATTAAGTTGAGATACCTGCAGGGGGCTTACTCCCCCGCCCCCATCGAGGCGATTAGCATAGCCTCATATGCACGCATGGCTGGCAATATACGAGCATCAGATTATGTGCCAAATACAGTGCGTGTGGAAATTGATGAAGCTCAAAGGAAGGAGAAGAATGTCTTGTTTCTCATTGAAGAAGTGTTAAAGGAGTGTAATATATCTGAGAGGGCAATTGAATGTGAGCAGGACTTCTCCAAAAGGGGTGTGTTTGATGTTACCTTTTCTAGTGAGTCTATCTGTCAAGGGTTTCTCCACAATGCAACAGGGAAACAACACAGTAATGCTTTCTTTGGGCTCTCTGTAACCCCTATGTTTGCGCCCAAGGAGACTGTGCTAGTGGTACATATGTACAACCCATACACAGATATCTGGCTAATTGAGGTGTTTTTGAGTCGGTATTGTGCCACCGTCAGAGGGGGGCGAAAGATTACAAACCTGTGTGGGATTTGGAATGGGAAGAGGAAATATGTGGTAACATTCAAGGAAGACCCTGAAGGAATACGTGGGTTGGCACATCCACCACAGACATTCACTCTGGGAGCCAATAAGGGGATTTTAGTTTACTCAGGGCAACCCCTTTTTTGCAGACTCTGACTGCAATTTGGCCACTCCAAGGAACAATGCTCAGGGCTCATTTGCAGGAACTGCGGGGGCTGATCATAAGGCCCAAGACTGTGTTGCTCCAAAGAAAAGCAATCTCTGTGGTAGTGAGGAGCACCTCTCTAAAATGTGCCCCAGGGGTAAATTCTCCGATGCCTCAGCAGCTAGCACCCATACCACCCAGCCAGTAGCTTCACCAGAGCTACAGACCCGGCAGGAACAACCAGACATTACTGACTCTGACATACTGGGTTGCTTTGATGGTATAGAGATTAGAAAGAGTAGTGCACAAGCAGAGCAAGAGGGGGAGCCATGCCTCCCCTAAACACAGAAGATCCTCCTAGCCCCGTTCCTCTGCTGTCCCAGGTGGTAGGGGATGAGGTGGAGTGCATAGAAACAAAGAGGATTAAAACTGCAGCTTTCGAAAGAAGAGCACGGCGCGAGCATCTTAAATCATAAGGCGCTACTTCCTCCGCTTTGCCTGGCGCTGCACCTACCCTCGCAGAGTACGAGAATCCGATCACCGAGGTCCTTGATTCTGGTGTCTCAGTGATCACCCCCACAGTGCACGTACTTGTTAAAAATTTCACCATAGATCAGGCAGTAAAGGGTCTGAGGCAGGCTGCACAGGACACTGCTCTTTCTTTGCATTCCTTGACTGTGACCTCAGAGAGGGGAAAGGATATGGAGCCCAGCGGGTGGACTACGTACATTTCCAACAAGCGCAAAACGAGATGTACTAAAAGCCCAATGGACTCGCCTGCTGTCACCCGCTCCAAGAGACGTCCTTCTTCCTTGGACCGCGTTCCCAGAGGGGGCAGGTACGGCCCTCTACTTTCCCTCTTGGATACCGAGGAGGGTTTATCAGATGTTGCGCAGGTCTTGGAAGTCAGTGATGGCCCTATAATAGATATAGAAAGCACACCAGATTTGGAGGCCCTGTTCTCAACCTCCATTATCACCAGTTGCGAGTGGATGGGCATCACTGAAGATGGAGAGTCAGTGAGGGCAACTACCTCTTCCAAGGTGTAAATATGGCTGGTTCTCTTATGGTTTTCATTATGGCAGTAACAGTAGCCTCTTGCAACGCGAGGGGCATAGGTACTGCTGTCAGCAGAGCAATTGTATTAGATTATTTTGCAAACACACAAGCTGATGTTATGTCTTCAGGAGTGTTATCTCCCCCATCAGATGCGATACACCTCATTCCAACAACAATGGGCATATGGGCCATCGGCTTGGTCAGGAGGAGCTAATAGGAACGATGGGGTGGTCATCCTCCTTAAAAACAAACATTGGCAGATCTTGGAGGAAAAAGTTTTATACCCAGGAAGGGCTCTTTTGATTTCAGTACATATGGATGGTATACCATTACGTTTTTGTGTTGTTTATGCACCAGCCACCAAAACAGAAAGAGAAAAACAGAAAGAGAGGGCTTGCATCACACACACACAGCAGGGACAGGCAAGGGTCCCAACAAAATTATGTACTGGATGTTACGTCAAAACTGTTATTAACTCTCATACAGGATTTACACCTATATGATACTTTCTGGAAGCATCATCTGCCAGGTGAGGGCTACACTTGGGAGGCGGATAACGGCCTCACATGATCACGCATTGATTATGTGTTTGCTTCTATAACTCTCAGCGCTGATAGCAGCTCTGTTACACCAGTACCCTTTTCAGATCACCATATAATCACAGTTTCTTTGTCAGTTCCTGATCGACCTCAAAGGGGTCCTGGATCATGGAAAATTAATAATGATCTTACAGACCAGCAGGTTTGTGACAAATATGTGATGAGCTACCAGAAGAGGTACCAAAGGAAGGCTCACTTCCCCAATGTGTACCAATGGTGGAAATGGGTTAAAACTAAAACACGGCTGTTCTTCCAAGAGCAAGGGAAACTCTGACGCAAAAGGGAATAGCAGGACTTCCAGCGTTTACACAGGATACTTATACTCCTCCACCAAATGGGAGAAGCTGGGGGTGATGTGAAAGACAAGGTACGCTCTACGAAACTAGACATGCAGAGGTGGTTAAACAGACGGAACAAAAATGCTATCCTCCACTCAAGGGTCAAGCATTTCCAAGAGGATAAAAAGTGTACTTGGGGTAGATGCATGCCAGACCATCGCTTTTGACTTCTATCAGTCCTTGTATGATGCTCCTGTCAAAACACCTTCAGCTTCAGATTTAGAAGAGTACTGTTCTTTACTCACAGAAGGGTTAACATTAGATCAAAGTAACTTCCTTGGGCAACCTTTTGGAGGTAAGGAATTTCTGGACGCACTGAGATCCTCCCCCAAAGGCTCGAGCCCAGGTTTGGAAGGTCTAACTTGGGAGTTTTACAAGAAGTTCTGGGGACTGTTATGCTCTGATACTTGCAGGTCCTGGAAGAGGGTTTTCAAAATGATTGTTTTACACATGATTTTTCCACAGGGGTTATCACCCTCCTTTATAAACAAGCATTTGCAATGCAAATCGGTCTCACCTTTGGGACCTTATATTTATTTAGTTATGCAGCACATTAGCCTGGGTGCCAAAACATCTACTGTTCTTCAAAATGGAGGGAAAGTAAGCACCAAACTGCGTGACATGCCAGGTATGGGAACACATGGACAGAAATATTGCCTTTCAGAGGGAAATGGTATAGTTCAAAGCTCTGCTCTTAATATAAAAGCAGGGCCTTCTGTGGTCATATTACTGAAAATACAAGATTGGAAAAAAATATTAATGTCTACGGGTGCTCGTAGAAGACAATCTCTATAGACTGGAATCTAGAGAATGATAAAGGGATTCTGGTATTTTTCTGACCTCTACTGATCGTTCTCTATCAAGACAGTTAAATAGAGGCAGTTGAAAAGGAAAAAAAGTCCCTAAGCGGAAGCAGACAAGTCCTAGGGCCGATCTCCAGAGCCCACAAATTACATACACATATAAGTATATACTAAAGTATATAAAAGAGGTCTCGAATGCTCAACCTAAAAAGGAGATGAAACATCACTCCAAAACTAGAGACCAATTTCACTACTAAATGTGGATTACAAATTGGTATCTAAAGTCCTGGTGCGTAGGTTCAGGAAAGTTCTTCATTCATGTATCCACCCTGACTAGACATGTGCAGTTCAAGGACACACCATCGTTGACAGTTTGGTTACCATTAGGTATGTTCTGTGGTATGCTCAAGAAAGATCTCTATCACTAGGGGTTTTAAGTCTGGATTTCCAGAAAGCTTACGACCGGGTGGCTCACCCATACCTTTTTGCTGCACTTCAACCCTTGAATGTATCGCAAAATATCCTAAGCATCCTTCACACTCTGTATAACACAGCACAGCAGAGTGAGCATCAATGGTTTCCACACACAAGAGTTTCCCATCTGTGCTGGGGTGCAACAAGGATGTCCCTTGTCCCCAGCGCTCTTTGTCGGTGCTTTAGAGCCTTTCCTGTGCAAGCTATGAAGTAACAAAATCATCAAAAGGTGTGTTTTGACCGGGGGGTGTGGGGGGTACTCCTGCCAAAACGGTTGCATACATGAACGACGTCACAATCTGATGCACGGATGCACAATCTGTGCACAGAGCTCTACTACAGACTTCACTCTTCCAAGAAGCATCAGGTCTCCGCTTAAATGTGGACAAATGTATGTGTCTCACTATGGGTCCCTGGGACCGGCTAACTAATCTCCCAGTTGCAGTTACCACAGAACCCACAAAAATACTAGGGGTGCACTTCGCTACTGATACTCATATAGAGAAAAACTGAAAAGAAGTGCAGGAAAAAAATGAAAAAATATCACCTTCTGGAAATTGCGCAAACTCACCATCGAGGGTAAGATCATGGTAACAAAAGCTGTTCTTCTTCCTATCCTGCTATACCCGTCTGTGGTTTTCCCTCCACAGGCCCGCACATTGCAGAAATGCTCCAAATTGATTTTCTCTTTTATTTGGGGTTCGAAAATGGGAAAGTTGAGCAGGGAAAAGATGTGCACCATTTGGAACAAGCATTGACATAGCCAATAGATCTCGCCTTTGAGACCTTATAAGTGTTTAGCCATGCAACAGTTGCATAACTAAATACTTATAAGGTCCCAAACCAAAAGCGAGACCTATTGGCTATGCTAAGCGGCCGCGAAAGTGATTGCGATCCCGATTAAACATCAAAGCGGCCGTGAAATTGAAAGTAATCACGGTCAAGCGCGGCGCACGCGCCCGCGCACCTGCACTGTAGCTCTAGGCTGGCCTGGTAGCACTTTTTGGAGCCCTCTCAAAAAGTCTCGCCAGAGCAGCGCATGCGCTGGGTCAGGCGAGACCTAAAAATGGGGGAAAAAGTATGCCTAATATCGAAGTATTTCTCTTTTCTAAAGTAATATGCTATGCTGTATCACAGACTAATGTGGACTCCATGTCTGTACCAAGTTTTTTCACCAAGTATTTCTTGGGAACTATGCTGCGGGGATATGGATTGTTTACACACTCAAATTTAATGCCATTTGCACTGAATGTACCCCCATATTATAATGGACTTTTCAACTTTCTAAAGACTATGGACTCCAGCATACTCTCTAGAGCGATATGTTCCCATGCGAAAAAACTGAAACAGGCTTTGGTCGCCTGTGAAAAACCCCAACAAGTGGGTCTCCTGTCAGAGTCTCAGTCCTTGCGTGTCTGGAGAATGGTGGGTCACCGAGATCTCACACACAGCCAGAGGGACTTGGCATGGATGAGCATACACAACTGCCTGCCAGTGAAGGTGTTCCAGCATCACAGAGGATTGGCACCATCAGCGCAATGCCCACGTTTCTGCTGCGGCCACAAAGAAACTGTCTTTCACCTGTTCTGGGGCTGCAGGCAGGCGCAAGCCTTTTGGACTTTGGTAAAGCCTTTTTTTCTCCATGTCACCGACATTGCTGTGCTGAATTGGGACACTGTGCTGTATGGACATTCTATCTCTGAGAAATGTCCTCCCACGGCTTGGAGACTTTTGAACTGTGGTAAAGAATCCCTGTGGGACTCACGGAACTTGTTCCTTTTGTTGCATAAAAAAAATCACTACCACTGATTGCAGGAACCTCTTCCTTAACAAACTAATGACTTATGTTTATGTTGACCAACCACTTTTGGGGGAGGCAGAAGCTGGTGCACTCTGGCATACGGACAAATGGAAGGGGTGGATCACTTAAAACAGGCTTCATGTTTGCTCCTTTCTGATGCATAATACCCTGCCACCGGGTTATTAGGATTGGCACTTATATAGTTTTTTTTTTCTGACACCTGCAAGAAATGTAACTTTGTAACGATATTCTCACATATTATGAGCATATTGTAGATTGTCTTTTTCCTGTATGTGTGCCTTTATATAACTTAAATAAAGGTTTTCAAAACAAAACAAATATAAAGACAGAAATACTTATTTTATCATAACTTACACTGTGCAAGATGCTGTTTGTAAATAATGCTCAGAGCAGACAAGCACAGAGTGCTATCAGCTACTCACTACGCGTAGTTCAAAGTGTACTTCGCATAGCTATGTGTAGTGCTACTATGCAAACTACGCCCAGGGTTAGAAATGGCCCAAAATACAAAAAAAATTCCAATGTGGGTAGCTGTGGAATTTGGGTTCTGGCTCAGATGACACCTAGGGAAACCTGGCAAAATTACAAAATTTTAAAAACTAGACACCTGGGAAATCCAGGGTGGAGTGACATGCATGGTTCTCGCCATGTTTTTACCCAGAATCCCTTCCAAACCTCAACTAAAAAAGCAAATTTTCTTCACATTCCAGTGATGGAAAGTTCTGAAATCTGGGCCTTAGCTCCGCCGGCACTTTGGGAAACCTAGCAAATCCGTACATTTTTGAAAACTTGACACCTGGGGTAATCCAAGGTGGGCTGACATGCATCACTTTCATCTTTTTTTTTTAATCAAGAATCTATTGCAAACCTCAAACTTTGACTAAAAAAAACAAATTTTCCTCACTTTTCCTCATGTGTCTGTGATGGAAAGTTCTGGAATCTGTGCAGAGGACCAAATTTCCTACCACTCTTCGTTGCAACATGTACTCCAATAAGGATGGTACCCAATTATGTGGGTGGGCCAAGAGACCATGGCAGAAAAGGCGCTGAAGTGCTACATTGATAAATAAGCACTGGAGGTAGCTGCTTTATTTGAGGCCATGCTGAGGCGTCACTCACGCAAACTTATGAACCAAAGACATTTTTGAAAGCAAGGCAAACCAGGGGATTTCAGGGTGGTGTACCTTGCGTAGATGCCATGAGTAAACCTGGGCGTGAAATTCCACTTCACTCACAGAGTTTCAGAGTTTTTTCCACTCTATGCTCTCCGTACTGCTAGAATTCCCAAAAACTCCACAAAGTTTTTTCCAAGCTCACACCCGCTGTTAAATTGGCAGGTGTGAGTGAAGAAAATCTTACTCCAGGTTTATCAATGGGGATGGTCACGGACAAACGCTGCCGCTCACGTTGAGAAATATTCCGTTCGGATTGAGGAAGCTGCTGATCAAGTAGAACATCTACTCGAGCGGCAGAAAGAAGTGCTGTGCAAGGTGTCGTTAACGCTGATTTTACAGTGCGGGACAAACACTCAACACTACAAATCAGTGTGAACAGCGCAATGCACTCCGCTGCTTGTGGAACTCTGCGTAGCGCAGTGGAATTTTATGGTCACTTCGTAGATTTATTCATAGCGGAACTCTGCGAACTCTGCCCAGGCCTACCCATGATTATTCCTGCCCACAATATCTTACAAACCTTAAACTTTGCCTGAAATTATGCATTGTCCAGGCATATCTGTGATGGAGACTTATGGAATAAGTAGAAATACTCAAACTTCCTACCACCCAGCATTACTCCACTTGTGCTGCTAGCATTTATTCTAGCCAAAGAAAATATTGTAATAGTGTACATGGACACAAAGTATGCAGTTAGAGTGACACGGATGTTGCACTCCTGTGGATGCAAAGAGTGTTCTTAATATCCGCCGACACCATATCAAAAATTCTCAATATGTTTAGACCCACTTAAATGCACTACAGTTATCAAAGAAAGCGGTGGTGGTGGTGGTAAAGAGTGGCTCTCACAAACATCCTCACGATAAGGTCTCCAGGGGTAACTCCTTAGGGGTATTGCTACTAAAAATTCTGAGTTGTCTGAAAATGCTGATGTTGCAATGTTATTGTGAGAACTCACAAGTTTCCCATACCATCACTGAAAGATTTGCTTGAATGACAGGACCAAGCTTCTGAAAATGAGAAAATCATTGGATTAAGAAGAAATATTAAACAGTATGGAGAGAAAACTGGGCATGTGGTTGCACCAAACGTTCTTTCCCCGACCTAGAAGGGTTGTATCATGGAACACTTATGTGGGTAGGGAAGGCATGCTATTTGCCACAGCAGTACACTGGTATTTGCCTTTATTTCCCTTCATAGCTCAAAATTATTGTCTTTCCTGTTTCACCTGTCTATCACATGAAGCCAGATTAGGGTCACTGCTGCTGCTCACTCTCCCCCTTGAAGCTCCTTCATTCACCTTATGTTGAATGTTATCTAGATGGCAAGGTGTGCAAGTTACTCCTATGGCTTTGTAATAGTGTGCAAGTTTTCAGGTTGGATTGAGACTTACCTCTCTCTCCACCTGTGCAAATGCCATTACAATAGTTATGTGATTATTCAGTGATTTCATCCCTCGGATCATAATACTGAATCAAATCTCCAGTGTCAGAGGAACACACTTCATTTCAGAAGTCATGCAGAAAGTCTATAAAGCTTTAGGGATAGATCAACAGTTCCACTCTGGTTACCACACAGAATTGGTAGGCAAGGTAGAAAGAAATAATGGCACTCTAAAAAAAAAATAGCAAAGATATGCTCAGAAACTCAATTAAAATGCCTTTGTGACCTGCTGTTAGCATTATGGTCCCTCAAAGCAATTCTCTCTAATTCTAAGCTCTAGCGAAATAGTCATGGGCCGACACATGATGCTGCCCTCATACCTACCTGTCTTACCTGCAAAGTTTAATTTAAAATTCAAATATGATGCAGTCTTACAATATTGCAGAAAGCTCATACGCTGTTTCTACAGTTTCCGTTCTCAGATCCAAGCAATCTTACCTGAGTGTCCTACCGAGGTCTGCCTCTCCTTCTAGCCTGGAGATTGGGTTTACGTTTGTGTGCACCAGAGGAAGACAGATTTACAGATTTGCTGATGTAACCCTAAGATTCTACTCGTCATCAACACAACTGTTAAATGGTGTAGCATGGCAATGTGGATCCACTCCACTCACTGCAAGTGAGATGTGCCACCTAGAGATTACAACACCTCTGTCTCTGCTTCCAGACCCGTGCCTTGTCCCAGACCAGGACGTTTTGTCAGGACTGCAACTACTGTTTTGCCACCTGCCAGTGGGACAGGTCTTCTGTACCCATCCTCTCTGCCTGCTCCTCTACAGCTGTGCTATGCTGCACCCAGAGCCGCTCATCATTACTTCCTCCACCAGCGGCAAGCAGCCCTCTCCCAGATACTGGATCCCACTGTGGGTCTGGCCTGCCTGCTAGGTTTCCCTAGAACATCTGGTTCGTAATGTAATACATCATCGCTGTGGAATTGGGAGTTTTTCAAAGGCCTAAGTGTACTGAACCTGTCTTTGGGCGAAGCAGCCGCTCTTTCTGAACAACTCCAACGTACTGTTGCTGGAAAGGTACAGACACATATTTACTGCCTCCTCTAGCTGGATATTCACTCACATGCCTGTGTGTGTGGGAGGAAACATGTTTTTGATCAGAGTGCCCCTGTGCTTCTCAAAAAAGAAAACTTGTTTCGACCGGTTCCATGGTGGGCCCAGAAAGTCAGAATTTGATGGTATTTCTCTCCAGTCTAATCAAGGCTTTGCAAAGTATAACAATCCATTTAACAATTCATACAGCTGTTACTAATCCAAGTCAACCCCCTGGTTATGTCTGCGTAGGAAATGGCTTGTGAGCAATGTAAACTGTGAAATCCAAGCGGGTTTGTGGGTCTAAGTGAGTGTTACACTTGTAGTAACAAAGACTTTGATTCTCCTTCGTATGAATATAGACTTCGCACATTTTACGTTTTCTACAAACGCCAATATCAAGAAGGATACGCTCATTTCATCTGCAGATCTAGGTTCTAATTTTTGGTGCCCCAAGATTGGACTGAGACCTGCTACACTGGTTATGTTGTGTCTGCCCTGAAACATTTCACTCTTTACCTTCTTCAGTGAAATTTCTGAAACTAACAAATTATTTCCATTCTCTTTCCAGTGTAAGTGGTAGGCCAGGCCAATCAAGAGACTAAACGAAATGCTGAAATAATTGAAGAGATCACAAATGCCACTGCAATTGCATAAGGATTAATCACTGATCAATTTAAATGGTCATTAAACTATACTCTAACAGAGCCGAACTGCTCTAGATTACCTCCTAGCATCAATGGGGGGGGGGGGGGGGGTGTGTCTGCGCAATGCAGGGACTGATTGTTGCACATACTTACATAACTCCTCACTCAGGATACACAACCAAACAGATCACATCAAACACAGTATTAATAAACTAAATGCGCTAGAAAAAGGGTTAGATTTGTATCTCCAAGGCATCTGGATGACGCCAAGTGGAATGTTTGGAAACTAGGGTATTAAGGTATTTGAGATAATCATTGCTATCATTCTAATTGTGGTTACTTTGTGCTAGTAAAGTTATTGATGTGCAGTATCCTACACACTTGTCCACTGCCCAAATGTTTCCTCTTACTACTTTTGACGATGATGAATATTACAATAATGAAGATGTTACAAATGAATCATTGTTACTTTTTGCTATTTAAGTGTTACCGGGGGTTTTAGCCCCTGGCAAAAAAGGGGGGGGGGATGAGAAAGTATAAACACATATTCCTGTTTCCTTTAGTATCAATGTTTTGTTTAGCATGTAAGCCTTAATGTGAAAAGATATATTCCATAACTAACTTTTAATGTCATGACTGTATTAATCTGGAGTGCTCTTAAATCTACGTTTCCTTATTCTCCTAGGCTTGAAATGATTTTATTTAGCGTTCTCGTAGGAAAGCTTAACCTCTCTTTGAATATTGTCAAAAGTGTGATTTGCAGAAAGTGCTGTGTTCAGGAGATATTTATGTATCACTATCTGTGTTGCAAATACTTCTCACCTTCTTGTCATGAGAAGATCCTGCCTCCTGCTGATTAGTTAGGTTAATTGAAGTAACTGTTTTTATCATGTTCTGTTAAATTACATAACATAACCTGTATTTTTAAAATGCACATTAACCCATAGGCATCTTGGCGCTGAATAATAGATGAGTATTGTTACCCAATTCAATGGTACTTATTTATTGACCTCATATGGATGAAAGGCTGATTGGACCCGCCGGGATATGAACCTGTGATGATGAGGTCAAACACTGGCCCCTGTAGTGGATGCATTAGTCCACTGAGCCACCAGACCCAACATTATAGTGTATAAAAACTGCTGTAATTTGCATAACCAACAGCATGACATGCCCCAACTTGGTTTTGAGCCAATACTTTGATCTGGTGACTTGAGAACTGTCAGCTGCTGATTTTGATTGGATGCTCTTTCTTTTTGCATTAACCACATTTTAGCTCAGAAATGTTGTGGTCTGTTCTACAGAATGTCTTTAGATACCAATCAAACAGGCATTACTGTTAGACTAATTTTGAATTTGTAAACTAAGTTCAAAGGCTTAATTTACATATCATTTGAGATACATAATGGTGAAAAAGATTTGTATGTCACAGTAATATAAATACATGTTAAAATAAAGGGCTATAAGCGGTATTGCATTTAAATTGGAATAAATGTGCTGAAGAGTGTGATCCCAATACATATCGTTTACAACAATTCTAACATGAAGGGTCTGTCTCTGATAATAAAGTGTGCATGTATTTTTGGGAGAGATGTGTAAATTTATTGTAGCAAGATGCCTACTGGGGTCCTACAGAGTACTTCCACCTTTGTAGTTCATGAAGATCTAGATCTTACATATATTTGGGTTTTTATTGCTTACCGGCCCTTATTCAGGCAGGTCTCTAGGTGGTATAAAGATGAATTATCCTCGAACTTTTCGATCATTAGAGATTGTCTTTCTTTAGGCAACGCCAAAGCAATACCATGGTTTGAATATATAAAGAACAAACTCATCAGCTTAGGTCAGCTGGACCTATACACACCCTGGAAAAAAATTCTAAAGCTGACTATGTGTGGGTTAAGCATACTTTTATCACCTGTGCTGAGGCCTTTTGAGAGAACGGTGAATAGTCCAAACCAGTTGCCCGCACCCATTGTCTAATAAAAACAGTACCTTCTATGGAACGTTACTGGGTGGGAGGGAGAGTTAGTTGGGTTATAATCAAATTCTCTATGGTCTATATCCCTGATTTGCTTAGTACTTTGGTTATGTGCCATGGATTAGACTGTATGTTTTTAGATACTGTTTTGTGTTTGTACATTTATTTTATGGTACATTTTTAATGCTTTGCCTATGTATATCTTTAACTGAATAAAGAATTATTATTATAATTGTAACACAAGCTAAACAGACTACGTATTTTTTTTCACTATATTTTGGGTAAATACCATCATCAGCTGCACACCATAAAATGATGAAATGCTTGAAATAAAATCGGGAAATTAACACAGAGCATTAAAAACATTTTAATGTTTTATACTCTTGGATATTAACATTCTACTTTATTAGGAAGCATATATTGCACATATATATTGTTTTCGACAAACCATAATCGACAATCAGCAAATCAATCTGGAATTATTTTTTATGTATTTATCCCCTATAATCTCTAAAAGAATCTCCGAAATTGTTAGCAACAAAATCACAGTCAGTGTCGGGAGAAAGGGCTGTCTTTTTTTTTTTTTTTAATCAATATCTCACCTTCTTTTTTCAACTAATGCTGGAAGCAGCTGCAAGCTGTATTCTTGCCAACACTTTTTGATAACACTATATATTTCAACAGCACTGCACTTTTTGAAACAATGTTATTGTTCAATCATAAAAAAACACGTGATGTCTGCATACCATAAGAATACCCTAAACTGTAATTACCAAACACAAGGAAAATATGTACGAACATGATGGAGACGTCCATAGGTGCATTCAAGGTAAAAGTATGTCATTGTTTGAAGACAAACTATCTTGCATAAATTTGATTTACATCCAGACGATCCCCTATGTGTTTGTAGTACAGGATACAGAAGAGTTGGGCAAACAGGGCTCGCATATAAACAGTTGTTAAAATCCTTGACTTCATTAAAATTATGATTTAAACTGCTACTCTCTGAGGCAGGTGCACTTCAAGTAAGGGTAAATTGTTGCAGATCATCGTGGCTTAAATAGAAGATTTCTCTCAAGGCCCAGGGATGCAGGTTTTAGTATACAACTGTCCAACAAAAACTTTGTTGCTGTTTTGAAATAGGTTACTGACAACATCACTAATGAGGGCCAGATGTACAAAAAATAGGAATTGTAATTTCCAAATTGTGGTTCTTACCGAATAGCAATAAGATCGCAATTCCTAATGTAAGAAAACTTACAATTCTTAATTAACGATTCCTAGTGGGTTGCAAATCGACCTACCTCATGAATATTAATGAGGTAGGTAGCAGTTTGCAACCCATTTGGAATTATAACCATCACTGGGAGGGTGGCCTGCTGGAGTCAGCAGACCACCATATCTGCGACTGCTTTTAAATAAAGCAATTTTTTTTAATGCAGTAGGTTTTCTTAAAGGAAACTGGGATGTGTTTCAAAAACTAAAAATGAAACATTTAAGTTTAATTTTTTAAGAGTAGGCAGTGGTCCCTGGTACCACTGCCTGTTCTAAAAAAAATAAAAAATGATTAAACATTCTCAAAGAGGACCCTTCCCATTTGCAATTGGTTACCACCTTCCTTGAAGTGTCAGTAAAAAATTAATGTTTTGCAACCATATTTCAGTTGCACAACATTAATACATAGCATGGGACTCAATATTTGGAAGGGACACCCTAAACACACCCCTACCAAATACCTAATCAAAAAAACAAATTGCGATTCGGTAACAAATAACTGAATCCCAATTTGGCTTTTGTACATTTCCAAATGCTTTGCAGTGCTCTCACACAGAATAGGGCTCTTTACAACCTCTATAAACGTTTTGCACGAGACCCTTGATTTCTTGGACAATATCATGTTTTTCTTCTCGTAAATTAACATACTTTCAAATAAAAATATTTAATAATATCAAAAGAAATCATTCCCTAGCAGACGTTTAGGAGGACTCTCTGACTGTCAAGATGGGTTGTGCAGCACAATCAAAAATGAAAGTCTCGGACAGCTCTTATGTGTTTTTGCAAACCTGCACATGAGACTACTCCATAAATTAGCCAGCAAGTTAGACAGCCTGAGCTGGAATGATGACAGGCATTGGGTGTTCCAGACTAAGTTCTGACGATCAGGATCAGAAGGGGGACAGGCAGCGCCCACTTTTGAGTATTATTTTCTTATAACACAATTTTATTGTTTTTATTTTGTGTACAATACACAGTAAACAGACCATTTCAAGTGCAATGCATAGACAATGGTATATCGCTCACAACAATATAGGAGAGGCATTCTCAACCTGCATAAGACCCAACTACAAAGTACACCCCCGCTTTCCCCAGACTTGTTTTTTTTTTTTTTTAAGCTAAGTTTTACATAGGTCAAACTTGACCCGAATCCAATCAGGTATCAGAGCGCTTTACATAGCACCAGTTACGTTACATGAGGATACACATTCATTTTTTTGTTAGGCACGGGGAGATTAAGTGATTTGCCCAGAATCACAGGAGGTTTAGCGTCATTACCGAGACTCGAACCCAGTTCCCCCAGGTCTGAGGTCGAGCGCCCCAACCGTTAGGCCACCTATGAGCGAAATCTCTCTTTATGACCAGGATTTGCTCAGCACAGAGCCCTCCCAGGTCTTCCAGAATGCCCTGAAGGCCGACTCTCGGTGACAGTTGCCTCAAATCCTCACCAAAATCACTGCAGTCGGGGACTGGACCAGACCACTTGGAAAAAGTCAGCATTTGCGTCACAGAAAGAAAGTGGGTTGCGACTGCATCCCTCCATGCCACAAGTGCCGGGGTGTGAGGTAAGAGGTGTGAAAGTAGTACAACTGGGTGAGACGTAGCTTCGAGGATATGGTGACCTCCTGGTGCGCCGCACGTGCGTTCCGCCAGTCTACCTCCTCCAAGAGACCCGTCCATCCCTCCCATTTCTGCTTGAGGGAAAGAATTTGCTCTGGGGCATTAATGATTAACATGCACTAGATACAGGAAATTGCCCCTTTACCAAGGCAACCCATGAGCACCTTAGCCTCAAGTGGGCTAAATGAGGGAAGAATTGTGGAATCTCCCAAGTGATAGGACAGGGCATGGTGCATCTGTAGGTATTTGTGAAAATAGTGAGCACGCTAAATAGAAGGGTTGTTGCAAGTACTGGAAGGAGCATAGATTTCAACCTTGCCAGACATCCCCAAGGGTAGTAAGTCCAATCCTGTCCTATCTCCTGAAGCCCTCAGTCCGTGCCGCATGATGCAGCCAGTGCACAACCCACAGGGTGGTAAGTAGTGCTAGTTTCCTGTCCCATTTTAGAAAGCGCAGGGCCACCCACCATACCCTGAAAACCACTATGGTCAAGCATAGAAGGCAGCACGATATAGGATTACCATAGAGCAACCTCAATGCAGCGTCCAGGCTAGTGGGCTCCAGCCGATAGGCTGGGTCAACCCTGCCCCAGACTAGCCAGTTGTTAATGACAACCAGTTGAGAGACCCAATAATAGAGCTGGACATCAGCTATCCTGAGAACCCCATCATATGCGGACTGCCTGCCCCTACCGAACCCTATGCTAGAACGGCGGTACGCCCACAGGAATTTAGGAATGGAAGCACTGAGTGTCCAAAACAGCTGTTTGGGATTATATTTGGAAAGTCCTGGAGAGTATAGAGAAACAGGAGGAGGATTGTATCTTAAACAAGCCCACTCTGCTCAGCACAATAAGCAGAAGTTGGTCCCACCTCTGAAGAGGACGCTTCATGTCGTGGATGAGGGGGATCAGGTTGAGGTGCCAGGATAGGTCCGGGTCAATGTAAATATGAAAACCAAGGTATTGGACCCTTGCCTGTCTAACGTGAGATGGTCCACATGGATTGTAATGAGGACCGACCTAGCTCAATTTACTCCCAACCCAAAAGCCATTTTATAAAGATGAAGGATCTCGAACACTAGGGGTCCCAATAGATGGAGGTACTCGAGAAAGAGGAGGATATCATCAGCATATAGTGTGATTTTGTCCTCAATCTGATCAGCCCACTGCCTTCCCCATATCTGCACATCAACGTGAATGAGGCTCACCAGGGGTGCAATGGTGAGGACAAAAAGAAGTGGTAGAGGGGTAAACTGTGCTGGGTACCTCTCTTTGGAGAAAACTCTGTTACCGGTCACCTGTGTCATTGGGATGGCATAAAGTTATCCACATAGGATCTGAACCTGGAGCCAAATCCCATTTGCTGTGGACTTCAAACAGCACGCGGGCCCCGCTGAGCTACAGCACACACCAAGGCTGCCTGGACCTGCCGAATGCAGTGTCAAGTACCACGGTTTGGCATGAATCCACCTTGGTCTGAATGGACATGGTGAGGCCCATAACTGTCAAGTGGCCTGTATTTTGGTGTGCAACTTGGGTTCCCCATTAATTAGACAAATCTGCCAGTATCTCTAATTAATGGGTCTCGATTGTTGCCCAGCTTTAGGAATAACCACTATCGTGGTGGTATCCATCAACTGTGGGAAGTTCCTGTTAGTAAGTCCCTCTGTATACATATCTAAAAGGAAAAGATTAAGAGTGCTGCTGTATTTCCAGTAATAATCCAGTGGTAACCCATCAGGACCGGGAGTTTCCCCAGAATTTATAGCTGCCACCATGGATGCAATATCATCCAGCGCCAAGGGTTCTTGTAAGTCTGAGCAGAGGGTAGGGGAGAGTTAAGGCAAGGGAATTTCGCTAAGGATCAGATGATCATGCTCAACCAGCGGAGGCAGTTGTCGGGCTTAGAGTTGCTGGTAGTATGTTGCGAAAGCTGGTCAATCTCAAAAGCAGCACTCTGGGGGATACCAGTCAAATCCACTATTTCAGGTGGTGGGTAAACACATGGAGATGATGAACGGAGCACTGAAACTTTTCAGACACTCACCCCCAGTCATAGATCTGGGTTGAATCTATCATCGTTCTTTAGCTCAAACAAACTAATGGGTTATTAATGACGCGGAATGCAATGGCGCCTCCCAAGATCATGCAAAATTTACAAATTTACAGTATCAGTGTGGTGCTACAGGCAAAGGGAAAACCCTCAACCCTTCAAAAGGGCAAAATGCCCCACAATATTTACTTAATGTGCCTGTGCACACACGTACTCGAGTAAAGACAATAGTACTGTCAAATTTTAAATCTACATTAAAATGCTGTAATGTTCATTACAGTCCACTTCAAAACACAATAATACATGTAGAACACTCCAGATGATTCGTGTTCATAAGTTTATTGTAGGTCACTATGCCCAGCCGACAACGTGTTTCGTCAGGGTCAACACTCAAGACTTCTTCAGGGCTTAACGGCATGAAATGCTAACTTCATCAAGGCAAAATGCCGGTAATCCATCCAAATAGGTTTACTAATACAACAGGTCAATTCCAAATGCAAAGGTTTGTCTAGGAGTCCAATCCGCTCCAATAAGATGAAGTTCCAGTAACGTTGTGCCCCACGGGAATGCTAAGCCGAGTATGGCCCACAAAAACGTACTCTTGAAAGAATTATATATCGTAGCAGTCCCGTGTGCTGATTCAATCCGCGACTCACAGTCAATAAACCAGATAATAATCGTTCTTTAGCTCACTTCGCCAACCCAGTTTAGAGCCAGCCATTTGCAAATCAGTCTTGACTCTGTTCCTCATGGGAACAGTCCAGTCCAAACTGCCAAGCCAAGTCTTCGCTGGACCAGAAACAAACATCCTGGGACCCTGTGAGAAGTTGGCCTGGCATATGCTGTCCACTAGTTATAGGGGACACCTTGCACCAGTCCAATTCGACTCTTATGGTGATAGGTTAAAAGACAACCTTTAAAGAAAGCTATCCTAGTGGTAGCTGTGGAGAGCAGCCTTCAGGCTAAGTCTTGAAGGAGTGTTAAGCTTATTGTTTTACCATGGATAACCTCTTGAATAACCAAATGAAAGAGTAGTCCACACAGGTATATATAAAATATATGTATTTATTCTAAGAATAATCCCACTAGTCTCTTTATGAAACTGGAGGTAAAGATACAATTCAAACAAGCATTGATAGTTACAATAAATAGCACTGGAATCATAGGGCCCCAGGGGGGGACCAAACCATATATCAAAAAAGTGGTGTAAGAACCACGACAATTCTACAGACAGTGCCTAGGGCACTTAGGGTCGCTGGCCCCTTAAGAAACCACCCAAGGTAGTGAGGAAGGGGGCCCACGGGAGACGCGTGCAGTGGTATAAACTGCTGTTGGGATCTCTATTAAACCCTATGGAGAATGTCGCGGTTGGAAATTGCAAGGATTAAAACACTTCTAGCAGGAGTTCAAGTTCATGAGCTTAGAGTTAAGCTCTTGAAGACCCCACACCCACGACAGTACCGAGGTACCACTGTTACCTGCCCCAGGGAAGCCGGGTGCATAGGTTGTGTCGATGTCGGGTCGCGATCTCGTTTTCAATGGGAAAAGGTGAAGAACTGCTGCTGGCGTGAAGCGTCGTCGATGTCGTGCAGATTGAAGATGTAGATCTTGAAGGTAAGGACCTGAAAGCAGAGGGGACAGAGTCTGGGTCACGGCACAGTGACCAGGAGGCTCAGGAGAAAGAGCCCTTCAATGTCGGGTGCTTCCAGGTGGAAGATGGGTGGCTTGGATCGTCAGCCACGGGGTCCAGGAGGCTTCAAGGAAGGCCAGCTTCTGGAGGGCAACTGTCCCACAAAGGATGAGGGTCGCTGCGGTGTTAGTGTCCGGATTGGATCCACTAAGCCTTGGCAACCGCAACCCACGCAAGAATCACAAAACAGCTACGGTGCAGACCCACGAGGTCTGCGCAAGGTCTCCAGCGAGGAGACGGTAGAGCAGGCCTGGAGCAACCAGGGGAGTCTTTTAAAGTGAAGATTGACCTCCGCTAGGGCCCACCAGTTGAGAGACAAGGGACCGCAAGAGGCAGCAATTTGGCGTGCGTAAAGATGCGCCCACGGGTCGCCGGAGCAGGCTAGGGCATCGATCTTTGGCACAGATGATGCTGAGAGGTTGGCTCAATAATGAGCCAAAGCACAACTTCCCCACTGGTCGGGGTCGTGTGCTATGCAAGAGGTGGCTGGTGTCCTGGGGTATCAGGGATCTCGACACCCACAGGGTCCACGGTGCTGAGCTTTGCTGTGCACACTCACTGGCCTCTGGGATGCTTGGAAACCCACCTTAAGGTAGGCAGAAGTCTTCGATGTCCATATGAGCAGCGGAGTTCCAACTGGGTCACTTGCAGTATTTCAGGTGCCTGCCAAGCAGGGGGGTACCCCAAGGGAGATTTCTTCATTCAGCTGTGCGGCAGCAAGTCGAAGGTTCAAGTCTGTGAAGTCCAAGATTAATCTGAGGCTCTGGGGACCCTGTGTTCACCTTTATCCAAGGATTAGGGGAGTGTCTAAATCAGAGCCCACCAATAAGAGTTCAGGCGGGAAAGGGTGGCTACACCCTCTCCCCTTTGTGTGTTTTCCCACCTGGGCAGGGGACAGGATGCCCCTGAACCGGTTTGAGGCGGTGTATGCAGAAGTAGGCACTGGAGAAGCCTACGTGCAAGTCTGAAAGACATCCTATGGTGCACCCACCCAGTTCCAATCCACATAGTCTGTCTGGGGAGGTGGGAGCACCTCCCTGCAACAAGATCCCTATTGTCCAGCTGCCGTGGCTGGAGTTCTGCCCAGCAACAGGCAGCCAGAGTCGTGTGGGTGGCGGGTAGCATCCATTTTGTACTACGTGTGCACTTTTAAATTGGTGTCTAAAATCTGCCGCTTTTACCATATTGCCCCTCTAGCAGGGGGAATCATGCCCTCACTCCCATGGCTGGATTGGGGGTATGATTCCTACATGTTTGACACCAAACACGACATGGTTCTGTGCAGCCACTCTCAAGTTATCACGCTATCGCGATTACTTATAATGCGGTTAAGAGTATATGGTATGGCTGCACTACAAACAACCCAGCAATAGTTTTAGGAAGGTTGCAGAGGGGCCCTACTCAGGTAGGGGTTCTCCCTCACACATATCTCAGCACCCTGCCTTGTAGGATTAGCAAGGCCTTCCTTAGGGGTGGCCTATGGGGATATATGTGTTGTATTAAGTGGGATACAGGGCACCTATATCCCTGTAAGGGGTGCAAGCACCACCTTACCCAGACTACAGTAGTGGTCTGGTGGTGTCAGTTTTTATGGCTGTCCCAGGGGTGGCACAATAAGTGCTGCAGCTCCTGGTAGGCCTCTGAGGGACCCGTACCTAGGGTACCATCTACAAGGGGCTGATAGGGAGTCCTCAGTATCCAATTGGTATGTACCTAGGGTACTCTCATCAGTTTAGAGAGGAAGCAGATAGGCTGGGGTCCTGGATAGCAGGGCCACAGCCTGGCTAGAGTCAGAAAACAGTCAAAACATCAGCAAAAAGTTGGAGGCAACTATGCAGTCGATGCCACTCAACTACAGACCCATTTTGGGTGGTCAGCCAGTAGAGCAGCTTGCAACTTTTATTTCCCTACTCATAAACCCATTGTATTGGAGCCATCCAGCACTGTTGTGGTTCCTCAATGTGCCAACAGCAGCTGGCATTCCAGATTTGCATAGGGGTTCCGCTGGAATTGCTGCTCCACATCCATAATGTGTGTCTTAAGCTTGGTGATCTGGGCCAACTTATCCCGGTTCTGGCCCTGGTGGAAGCCCTGAGCCTGACCTTTGATAGTATTCTTCCCTGCATCCCAGAGGATCCCCTGGGTCTCGACGTACCCTTGTTCCGGTCAAAATATAGGCCTGAATTTTGGACCTCAGGAACTCCGTGCATTAGACATTCACTTGGCATCATGTATTAAGTCACCACCCCAGGCACTGTAGACCATCCAGGTGCCCAAACTGAACAGAAACAGGAGAGTGGTCAGAAATACCCCTCAAAAGGATAGTGGCACCTGTGCTCTGGAGGGCATCTGTAGCCTGGAAGAAAAGCAAGTCAAAATGGGAGAAGGTCCTATGGGCAGCCAAGGTGTGGGTGTAGTCTCGGTCTCTGGGATGCCACTTGCGCCAGGTGACACACAGTCCTAGTGAGTCCATCCATGAAAAGACCAATAAGGTGTTAGAGAGTCTGTGGGCAGTAAGTGGACTGAAGCAATCAAAGATTGGATCAGGTGCGGCATTGAAATCGCCACCAATAATAGTGACCCCTGCCGGGAAGGCAAGGGACTCTTCCTTCAGGACCATGAAGGCCTGAGGCAGAATGTAGACACTCATGAGGTTATATGGCTTCCCCTCCAAAAGACCCCCCACCCCAACATAGCAGCCCTGAGTATCAGAGATATTGGAGGTCATCACCAGAGGAAAGGACCTGTGAAGGAGCAGGGCCACCCCCATGGACCCTTTGGTGAAGTATGCATGGTAGACTCTGCCATACCCAAACTGCCTCAGGAAAGGTCATTTAGAGCCCAGGAGGCGAGTTTCCTGAAGCATCAGGATGGCAGGTCTAAAATGTTTACATTTAATTACATTTTTCTTGCTGAGCTTGCTTAATTTTGTTGTTGAACTTATTATTGACAAGTTTTATCTGGCTCTATTAGTTTACTCTAGGTTTGCACTCTACAAATCTAGTCCATTGATTAATAACCTTCTAAAGTGCAATCACCTTTTCAGTTTTTTAAAGTATATAGTAAAGTGTTTCATTTTAGATAGATAAACTTTCACCAAACAAAAGTGTATCACTTTGATTTAAAAAATGTTTACATTTTCATGAAATAATAGCTTTTTATTTTTAATACATATATTTTTTGTCCTTATACAACTGTGTGTCACTTTCATCCAATACTCTCATGTCCTACTTGCGTATGGCAGTGAAGAACAGCAAGTCACCAGGAGTGCAGACTGGTCATGGCTGCCAGCTGCCCTATCCCAGAATTGGACCGATTGAAATAACATCGAACAAGGTCTAATAATTTGCTCCTGGACTATTAATGGTCTTTTGTCGAAATCCCAATCACCAGAAATACTTTTTAAAAAAACACGACATTATTATTCTCCAGGAAACATGGTTAGCAACCAGCACCTCAATCGAAGGGTAGCTTAGAATTCACGTCTCCTGCTACAAGACAGAGCAAGTTTGGCAGACCGCGGGGTGGATTTTCTATTTATGCATCTACTAGACTGTCTGCACGCATCAAACAGCTAAAATTCGAAGTTGACTGGGTCGCTGGCATTGTGGTCGAAAACTCTACCTCAGATTGCCAGCTATTACTTTTAAATGTCTACATCTCTCCATGCACCACTGAGAAAAAATCCAAACTGGATCGCCTAACCGGAATCTCATGCAACATCTTGAGCACATACGGCAGTATACCTAGTTTAATCTCAGGAGATTTTAATACAAACCTCTTCCACAACCAGTTCGAGGACCTAGGGATCATCCCCCCAGTGGCTCCCCCACACCTTGCCACACAAACATTACCATCGGGACTTAGACCCTCCAAATTGGGCGAATGCGCTGTCCTCCAATTCAGCAGATTAGGTTATATTGTAAGAAACGGTCACTCACCCACAGACACTCCTCCAGCCTGGACTAGAACTAACGGCCAAACCTATTAATTTCTGGACTTCACATTAGGAAACAGTGAAATGCTCTCCTTAATCGAGTGCCATCACATCGCAGTACATGGGGAGAGTGACCATTGTCCCCAAATAATAACCTTCTCACCCAACATTTCCCACCACCAGGCAATCGCTCACACGCTATCAGACTGTCATTCAGAGAACCTAAGGAGAATAAAATGGACGCCCAGCGCCGTCTCCACTATTATGGAGAATTGTAATGCTTTTCTACACTTACTAAGTGAAAAAGATGTACCCATCATTGATGGCTGGGAGGCTCTTGTAAACAGATTAATTAATGAATTTCCATCTAAATCTCACACCTGGCAAGATACACCACAACCTCACATCCCATTGGCAACAAAACAGCTAAAATCCCAAAGAAATTCAGACCTACGCCGGTTCAGAAAAAGCCCAGGAAATGCATCCATATTTAATCTCCATCAGCAAGCTCAGAAAGCTTTCAAGTCATCTGTACACAGAGACAAACAATCAGCGTCAGACCAGTTCTGAATAGAATAGAGGCCCGCTAGGAGGCAGAGGACACGGCAGCGCAAATATAAGTGCCGACGATTGGACCCAGTTTCTATCCAATCACTTCAGTGAACATCCAAGCTGGATTGACCACCCCAGCACCCATTCAACAGCTAAATTTGGGTCAGCACCCACTGATACCTGTTGCTCAGGCAACACCGGGTCCATCGTCCTAGTCGAAGACGCTCTAGATGAATCCATAATCGAGAGAATGGAGGGACGAAATGATCTAACACTAGAGACGGTGACGACACCAGGAGTATTAAGAAACACCATAACCTGGATAATCAGGAAAGGCAGGTCAGACGGAACTCCTGGCCCCAAAGGACTACCCCAGGCCTTGTTCAAGTCAGATGCAATGTTGTGGTCAGGCCACCTCGCACCCCTGTTTTTACTCAACCATAACATCCTGGATTCCTGATAAGGCGCTATCATCCACCCCAAAATAAATTACCTGAAATACTATAGAATGATAGCCCTCCTTGACATCGAATCCAAATACTATGCCAGCATTCTATTGGAAGAGCTGTCAGCCTGGGCCGAATCAACACAGCGCCTGCCCTTTAATCTGACCGGCTTCGTGGCCAACTCAGGCACAACCAGCCACCTACTGACTCTAACCGTTTTGACGAAGAAGGCAGCAGTCCGCCGTATCCAACTTTACTGCTGCTTCGTCAACTTCAAAACAGTTTTTGACCGGGTGCCAAGGCAAAAATTAGAGAACTGGGGTATACCCCCGGCTCTCCTAAAAGCCATAATCCAACTCCACTCATGAACTTGGATTAGAATAAAGTTGGGAGAAGGCTCTCACGTCTCAAAAAAGATCCAAACAGCAAGCGGTGTTAAACAAGGATGCGTGTTGGCTCCCCTTCTTTTTAACCTGTTCATCTCTGACCTTTCCTCTACATTTGACAAGGTTAATTCCCACCGCCTCAACTAGATAGAACCCACATCAGCAACCTTTTATACGCGGATGACCTTGTGTTACTTAGCCATACAAAAGGTAGGCCTACAGAGGCTACTCGACGAACTACTCCCCTACATAATAAACAACGCCCTTGAACTGAACTTGTCACAAACAAAAATAATTCATTTTGGCAAACGGAAGCAGCAGAAAGGAGGGTGGTTCTTCAACAGCAAAAGTATTGAGACCGTGCCACACTATGAATACCTGGGAATTTTCCTCGACTCCAGAGGCTCCTTCACCAAGCAATAAGACGCTGTCAATGCCAAAGCACTGTCGCTAGAGGTCGCCTCTGCAAACTCTCAAAGCAGCTACTTGGGCCAAGCCTAACTCCACTGGTCAAGGTGAAGAAGGCTAAGATCACCAACTCTCTATCATATGGACAAGAGATTATGATGGGCGCAACAAGCATCTTATTAAACAAATTAACCATCAGAATCTTTAAACAAGCATGGCGCCTGCCAAGGTCCTCATCCCCAGCACAAGTTAGATTAGAACTCAGCCTACTAGATCATATTGGCGTCGAGGCAGGAGCATTTATTAAGCTCTGTAACAGACTGCATAACTTCTGGGAAGGCAGTCTGGAGGCCAAACTTTGGAATGAAATATCGACTAGCACATCTAGTCAAAAACATCGGCATCACCTGGACCACTCCCTACAGCTGCTCGGAGTCACGGAATACTGGGGTACAAACCCATCACAACAGTCATTAAAGATCATAATCAAGCGAAGCGTCAGGCTCTGGTCTTTTCATTCTGACAGGGCTAAACTATCTAGAAGGAAACATGCCTGGGCTGTTATCAACCAGGGGTTGAGTCATCGTACTTATCAAGCACATTTTCAATTTTCTGGAAGCTCAAGTTTATGGCCCTAAGTTTGGGCGAATGGCCTTTTTTAAAGCATCCGCCACAATGGCTGCTCCCCTGTGTCAGTATCAAATGCAAGGAGTGTGACTACCACTCCGAAAGAATATAGCACATAGTCTGCACATGCCCCACTTGTCTCAACGACAGAAGGATTTTATTGTGGGAGGAGTGGAATAAACTAGGTTCCTGTCACTTGTCGTCGGGCCATAATAGCTGCTATGAACCCAGAATACACAAAGTTAAACATCCGGTTCACTAAATTTGTCAGTAGAGCAGCTAAATCGCTGGGGGAAGACATGACAGCAAATTTTCCGTCGGTTGGTCACGCCACCTCATCGCATTAAGACAATTTAGCGATCTCCAGCTTATCCAGCATGGCCCACCAGAACATTGTTTTCAGCTTTCAAATTAATTGTCATGTTCACTCGTCTCCCTTTTAGACTTTTAAAGCTATGCTGTGACTGTTTTGTTACAAAAACCTTGAACTGTACAGGAAGCAATCTCAATATCTGGACATTTATCATAACCCATTTTAAAGTACGATTATTGCACTGTTTTTGTATTAACTTGTTTTTTTTTAAAACTCGGTTCTGTGTACACATGAGCTATATGGTATTAACATTGTGTTATGGTTTTTAGTAATCAAACAAACTTTGAATACTAACATATGTAGGAGATTCTGCCTTACCTATGTATGTTTTGCCATCATATGTCATGAATGCAAGCCAAATATCAAGGATTTCACCATTATAACATGGGTGGGTGCCATCATGCGAGTAATGCCTCGAGTATGTCTAGAATTACCACAATTGCACCATTAGCCAGCACTGTGCCATGGGTGTGGTCCTATCATTGGATAGATACCAACAGCATGCAAACAATTCCCGCTGTTATGCCAGGACCAGCATTATGCCAGCAGAGAACCCAAAGATAACCTAACTAGGGAAAGAGCTAAATGCCATGGGTGTCTCCTTACCTGGCATCCCCCGCACAGCGGAATTATCGCTGCCGCGGCGTCAGAATCTTCGCCTGGCCGCCATTGCCCGGACTTCCCTAGGTCACGCCTACCATCGCTGGCCACGCCCCCTTCCAATACCTCCTCCCGCCCGGCCCTGTCCATAAAAAATGTGCATCCATCGGACGCGCAGCGGACGAGCACAGCGGGCGCGCCTAAGGCAAGCCCGTCTGCGCCCGTCCGCGTCCGACCGGGGCACGGGGCCCGCCATTCTGACCGTATAACTCAATATTCCCATGTCGATCTACTTGACTTGCATGCCCCCTGGCCTTTAGTTCCTTCTGCTCGCATGCAGCTTACCCGCCTGGGCCTGGGTCATACTCGAAACACCTTTCCTGGGTTCGATGCCTGCACACACCCAATCTCTCCTCAATCTATCTCTCATCCTCCCACCTGGCCCGCACCCCCCTGCTCTGAGCTTAAAGTGTGCTATCTTAACACCCGCTCATTAGTTAAGCATCAGACCGAAATTTTTCATCTCCTAGATACTGATAATCCTGATATACTATTTTTAACTGAAACCTGGCTGCACGACGGATCTTCCCCTGATATTTTGGCTGCCATCCCACCCGGCTACTACATTCTTCAAACCAACAGGACCTCCGGTAAATCCGGTGGTGGTGTGGCAGCCATCATCAAGTTTCCTATCAGATTTTCCACCCTCACCGTATAATGTATTCCCCAGGTTGATTGTCTTGCACTCAGACTGGACTCTCCAGCTTTACCCCTGATTTGTGTTTTGGTTTACCGCCCTCCTCAGTCCATGCCGGACTTTCCATCTATGTTCGGAGATCTCAGGTAGTTATCAATCACTCTAACATCTTAGTCCTTGGAGATTTCAACTACTGGCCCCAGGATGAGAAGGAAAGTACTTGTTTGTTGGCTTTTTCTGATTTGCTTCGCACTTTGAATTGTTGCCAACACATAAATACCGCCACGCACACCAAAGGGCATTTACTGGATCAGATCTGGACTTGTAATTTAGCGATCTCGGCTCCCCTTATACTGCCGTGTGCCTGGTCTGATCACTCACTCATCTCCTTTCCCCTTAAAAATTCCACCTGTCCCAGTAGGCCCCTCGACACTAATCTCTCCGCCCGAAATTGGAATAAGGCAGACATTAGCCAGTTCATTGATCTACTCAGCTCCTCTACTCCCTTGGAATCTTATTCATTAGACACTCACGCCTCTAACCTATGCTATTGGCTTGAGTCCGCTAGTGATGTGGTTGCTCCTTACAAACGGATTAAAACTAGACGTCTTCATGACGCGCAGAAGTGGTTCTCGGAGGACCTAAACATTTTAAAGCTTGGCCTCAGACAAGCCGAGCGACAGTGGCATAAAAATTACGCTCCCGAAGCCAGGGTGGAGTTTGTATCCCTTCTTAAAGGTTACAAATCCTCTATTGTATTAGCCAAAACCATGCACTTTTTTCCCAACAAAATATTGGAGTCAGCTAATAAATCAAAAAGCATCTTCTCGATTGTGGAGGAACTATCCCACCCAGACAGAGTCTCCATCAAACCCCTCCCCTCCCAGGAGCTTTGTAATTCCCTTAATCTTTTTTTTATCGATAAGATTGTAAAAATTAAAAACAGTATTTCAGTGCTGTCCGCTTCAGATCCCCCTGTGTCCTCAGACACCCCCCATGTTTACCCTCTTTATCCCCAGCTTCTTACTCAGATTCCCCTTATCACGATGGCGGAATTCCCCGTCCTCCTTAGCAAAGTTAGCTCCGGATCCCCTACTGATTGCTGTCCCCCCAAGATTTTACGCAAGGTCTTCACTGCCTGTTCTATTCCTCCCTTGGCACTGCTGAACAATTCCCTTACCTCTGGCTTAGTCCCTAGTATCTTTAAGATAGCTGAGGTAGTACCTATCCTGAAAAAACCGACAGCTGATCCTACGATCATGAGCAACTTCCGTCCCATCTCCCTTCTCCCTTACCTTGGAAAAGTGCTGGAGACCCATGTCACCAATATCTTGAGCTCGTTTATTGAGCAGTCTCATTTCCTTGACTCCCAACAGGCCGGGTTCAGGCCCGCCCACTCTACTGAGATGGTCATACTCTCCGTTATGGAAGAACTGCGTAGGGGAGCTGACTCTAACACCAGTCAGGCCCTGGTGCTTTTGGATCTGTCGGCCGCTTTTGACACGGTCGACCACACCATCTTGGTTGACCGTGCCAGGCAGGCTGGGATAGGGGGCACCGCCCTTGACTGGATCCGCTCGTTCCTTACCAACTGTCAACAAGCGGTCCGGTTATCCCGGTTCTCCGCGGACAGGGTGGGGCTGACCTGCGGCGTGCCTCAGGGATCCTCTTTGTCCCCACTCCTTTTCAATCTTTACCTCACCCCCCTGATTAGAAAAGAAATCTGGCGCAGACCTCCTGCCCACACGCCCATTCTCAGTAGCTTCCCACCAGTCAATACAGAGAATGTGAGATTACTGATGGATAAGGTGAAAGCAGGCTCGCCTATAGATCTTGCTCCATCTCATGTGCTTAAAAAGGTCACAGAGGTTCCGCTCTCAACACTAGCGAAAATCACAAATCTCTCGCTAGAGTCGGACAAAGTACCAAGTGCATGAAAACATGCAATAATCAGACCATTGCTGAAAATCAAATAACTTAGACCCAGCCCAACTAGGGAAATATCGTCCCATTTCACTCTTGCCATTTGTCGGTAAATTGGTAGAGAAACATGTAAATGGAGTGCTGACAGAGTTTCTGGACACAAACCAATGCCTCCACCCCACAAGGTGGGTTTCCGCGCTCAGCATAGCACTCCCGGCAGTGGTAGAGGAATTTAAAATGACGTTGGACCAAGGAAGGTCAGCCGCTATACTACTTCTTGACCGCAGTGCAGCATTCGATACTGTGGACCACCACACTCTGTGAAACAGACTGTTGGACCTTGGCATCCAAGACAAAGCCCTAGAGTGGCTGTCATCCTTCCTGGAGGGAGGAACTTTTCAAGTTATGGAAGCCAACCATTTTTCTAAGACGGTGCCATTGACTTGCGGGGTACCTCACGGCTCCTTGCTCAGTCTCACTCTGTTTACTGTCTACATGGGACCACTAGCACTGACAACCCAAGAGTGTGATGTTTCCACGATTTCATATGCAGATGACACCCAGTTGGTGGTCTCTCTAGATACCAGATCCGACAGTGACTCTGACAGCTTAGCACCATAAATGGAAAGGGTTGTGGAATGGATGACAAACAGCTGTGTGAAGCTGAACGGGGACAAAACGGAGCGGATGGTCCTCGGAAATAATGCAGTTCCCAGGCCTCGGATCAGCTGGCCTAAATGCCTGGGTAGCTCACCAACTCCAAATGTGACTATCAAGAATCTTGGCTGCTGGCTCGAGAAGGATCTAACAATGGAGATCCAAGACAAAAAAATCGGCAAGTACAGGTTTTAGTTTACTCAGAATGTTCCACAAAGTTTTGGAGCACATCCAGGGACAGCTTAGAAAGACGTTTGGACTATGGAAATTCACTGCTCCTAGGGGCACCAAAATATGTAATCAAAAGACTCCAAGTGGTCCAGAATGCGGCAGCAAGACCGCTCTATAAGGTCCCAATACACCAACCAGGTGGAAAGCATTTAAAAGCTCTTCACTGGCTTCCGATTGCGGGCAGAATCAAGTTCAAGGCACTCTGTCTGACACACAGAGCCTTACACAACAAGGGCCCTAGTAAAATCAAAGACCTGTTGACCCCCTATGTCCCAAACAGAAGCCTCAGATCCAGCTCTGAACGGCTATTAAAAACCACCTGAATTTGGAAAGCCAAATGGGAAGGTAGATCCTTCACCCATCTGACACCCAAGCTGTGGAACTCTCTTCCACGTGAATCTAAATTTCTGGAAAAGTAAGTATCCTTCGGGAAATCGATTAAAACCTGGCTCTTTCATCAGTATCATTAATCCTCCTCCAACTTCCGTCAGGTATTGGTCTCCTAGCGCTGGGAAGCCTTTGGGCAGCTATGCCCTCTATAAATCTCACTAATAATAATAATGATAAGAGTAACAGCAGGAGGAATGGAACATATGACCTTCTCATCCCATATCCAATATTTGAATTACAATTTTGCACCATGCGAGATTTATAAAAAAGTTGGTACCTTACTTCTAAGAAATGCTAAGTAAAACTAGAATTAGGCATAGCACCTAGGCTGTACAGTTAATTCAGGTACCAGGTATCTTAACCAATATGAAGCCTATTCACAAACTGTATTTTGTAGTGCATTCAGTAGTGAGGTCTACACCTCCACCTCTCCTATCTTCAAAGTGCATTGATCTCCCCCCTCCTGTGGAGAACTTTGTACGCGTAAGTATACGTTTTAGTAGTAAATGCTGGAGGGACAGTGGGGAGTGGCTGAAAAATGGGGAATGATTACTATTAAAGGAAGGTGTTAAGGGAAGAGTGAGGGTGAATTAAGGGAGTAAGTCTGGCACTACACATGTCCAACCCCTGGGACTGCAACACACCTCCCACAGAAAATAATCCAGGTGGAGACTTAAAATAAAACCCCATTGAAATTAATGCTAAAACACAATAAAATACTTACACTGTTTAAAAATATGATTTCATTTTATTTAATGTTAAAAATTTCCAAAAATAAAATATGTATCAATTTATTTATTTGAAATGTATTAACCTTTTTAAATTCCAAAATTAATTTAACATATTTATTAAAAAGAATTAAACTACTGTAAGTTCTATACATCAATTTACAAAATGTTAAAAACATAATAAAAATATTTTTAATTACACTTTAGAAATGTGATTTTATTTCAATTTAATATTTAAAATCAATGTAATTTAAAATTAAGCTATGTATCCTGTAGCATTTTATATTATTCTACATTCCAAATACATATTTAAAATGTATTACCATTATTATTGAACTTAAAAATATGTCAGCTAACTTTTTTATAAGTTTAATAAACTTTTAAACTTTTCCATGTACCATAAGGAGATCTCTGCCCATTTGCAGATATTTCTGTCAAGTTTGCAGAACATCAAGTACTTTCATAAAGTCACAACCAATTGTTCATTTACGGTCATATTTGATGTTTTAGAGACTCCACTACCTATTTCAGGGAACGGGGACAAGTAAGTCTATACCTAAAGACAGGATAGGAGCAGCGCAATTGTCAGAGTAACGCATGTCCAAAGCCTGTTCTTGTGTCCTCAGGGGTAGCCAGGGTAGTGGAAACACTGGCAGTAGAAGCCCTTGTTTGTAGTGCCCAGTAGTCACAGCCCACTTCCTACCCTTTCCCACAAGTGGTATCCCGGTGCACCGTAACAACACAGGCAGCACAGGGCAGGCGTCCCTCCTTGGGCCTCATCTGTTGTTCAGCTGCCTGACTACTGCTGACTCACAGCTGCCCTCTGGGGTAAACTTTCAGTGGTTTTCAGTTTCAAAAGAAGAATTAAATTTCCACGCTGTGGGTTTTTAGTGGGGCAAATCAGTTGAAACCAAAACCCAAAAAGCACTTCCATAATCAGTATATATCAATATTAAAATGTGAGTATTGCCCTAAATCTCAAACAGCGTGGGACTGAGCACAATGGCATCTTCAATCCTTAAAAAACTCTGACTTTAAAAATGCTTTTTTGTTCAAGAGTTTTTCAATGGCCATCTATGAAAATTCATAAAGTAAACCTGACCTTTTAGTGCATTGGTGTAGTAATACATTCTCAAGGGATGTCTTAAGATAACCGCTCAGCCAAAGAGAGTACTTTTAAAATCAATTTACAGCTAGTAACCTGCCTAGCATACAGGATAAGGAAGAGGAACACACTTATGGAATTCCCTGATTTTTCTGTTGAGGACTCAAGAAACTAGTAAGAAAAGGTCTGCCCTACCAACAGTATTTCTACCATGCATTGCAAAGATCAAAAAGAAGGAAGACACAAGTCAGTTTTCAGGCTACATGCTAGAGGCAGCTCACTCTTTTAATGCCACACTCACTGTTGACTGGAACAGAGTTGAAGTTCACAAGTTTTGCATTGGCACAGGTCTGTTCCAAGAAATAAAAAGTTTACACAGATTAAATAATAATTTAGACTAACATTTAATCTGTTAATGTTTTACAGAAGATTAGTTCAGTTTACTTGAGTAATTGGAATACAACTTTTTTTGTCTTATATATATCTGAACTATCATAGTTACATTGTGCCTTGGTCATAATGAAAATTACATCATCAACAATGTTATCTGAGAAGTCATTAGTGATGTCATCAATAATGTCATTTAACATATCAAGAGAGATGTAATATGTGAGGTTATAAGCAGTGCATGGCATAGTACAAGTTATAGGTAGCTCAGTAGACTATAATGTGAAAGCCGATCACGATGGAGCAGTGGTCCAATTAGTCTTAGGGAATGTTACCTTCTCAGTCTAGGGCAAAGAGTCCCCGTTCATGGTGGAGGGTGCTGCGAGGACCAGGGAAGCGTTACAGATGGTCATAGATGTAGCTCAAAGAGGTGGCCTGGCATCGCAGATGGTTGTCGCTATAGCGCTGTTGTCATTGTGACCAGCAGGGCCGGAGCTTTGGGGTGGCTCTCCCTGCGACCAGGTTTTGGAACCAACTGACCCATTTGTGGTCACCAAAAGCCCAAAAACTTCGAACTAGCTCCACTGAGGCCACACCAAGGGACCATGACCTGAGGGGCATCATTTGGGGTCAGGGTTGGCTCCAGGTGGATCTAGGTGCTGGTTCAAGTGATTAGGAGTCCGTTATGTCCCTTTGGGTCTGAACAGGAGACCAGCTAATTATCCCTCGAAGTCACTCTGGGAGTAGTGGGTTCAGGTGCAGGTCGAATTCCTCTGACTCACAGAGGAGGGCACCAAGGCAGCAGTCCATCAATGGAGTAGTACAGCAGTCTAGCAGAGTGGCTGTCCTTTCAGCAGCACAGCAGCCCTTCTTCCTGGTAGAGTCTCCAGAGGTCCCACAGTGTACTGAAGAATTGATGTCTGATGTCTCATATTTACATCGGGCGCCTCTTTTGAGGTGGGAGAAGCTTCTGGAGGTTTCCCTTTCAAGTGTACTGGTTTCATGCCTCAGGCTAACTACAGGGTGTATGCAGCCCTTTGTGTCAAAGCATCCTGCCAGTGATGGCCCATCGTGTTATGAGCTCCAATGTACCCCAATATAGGCATAGGTAGTTGCATGACCTTTTACCTACATTTGTCCTATCTTGTTCTACATAACGGCTCTGGTGCTGACCTTTTACATAGTTAAGTGCTGAATAAACGTTGTGTGGTTTTCTTCGAAAACTAGCCTCATTTATTATGCATGAGGATTCTTGGTATCACAGCAGGATTACCATCTTCTGCATAAAAACTCTGTACAAAAGTCACCACTACTGTCATCCTTGGCCGACAGGCCCACAGTACAATGACATGTAGGTAGAACCCCTGAGGGTACCTTTCAGGTATACAAGTACCACGTCTTCGCTGGGCAAACCAGAGGAGAAAAACGTTCATGCTGACACGAGACGCTGAAGTCCCTGCACAATGACACTCCTTCACGCCGTGGTCTAACATCCCTTGCGGGATGTCCAGCTTGAGAACAAGATGGGGTCCTTTGTTCTGTCACATCAGGTAATGGTGTTGGCTCTCTTTCATAGGGGGATTCTTGGCTATACACCTACATACATTTAGGCATCTAGTTAGGGTTCCGCATCGTAGTAGTACTCATGAATATTGCCATGTATCTATATGCCAGCATAGATTTACTGTTTAAGCACCATGGTAGAATTCTTCCTTTTATTTACTCTGCTGGTGCTTATAACAGAATATATCTGTTTATGTCTAATGGTTGTTGCAGCACAAGTATTTAAAACTAGAATGACGCTGGTTCAATAAATGTTTATTGAAAACATCCCCACTGTTCATTTTGTGTATCTCTCTGAGACAAAGTGAGCACAAGTGACTGAGCGAAAAGCACTTTTCCTGCTTCCACGATCCCAGAGTCATCAGGGTTGTCATGCTCAATAGTTGCCATAAACTATTCACTTCTTGATAAGGTTGTGGGGCTTATAGTGGCACTGTGATCCAGCTGGTCTACAGACTAACATATCTTTTGGGGGTGTCTGGACATCAATTCCTCAGTTTATGTTGTCTACACGCGTGGATCCTGTATAGATTTTTAGGAGCTACATGACATGACTCCACAAACGTTGGTTTGGTTCTTATTTACCGGTCAAATTTGAGTAGTTCAGTCATGCTTTCTCAGAGACTCCTACTCACATTTACTCAGAGACATCTGGAGTGGGGAGGCAAAAATCTGCCACAGCTGAGTAGGTATACCCTTTGTATTGGTTGTAGGTTTATTCAAGGTTGAAGGATTATAGTTCCCCACATTGTGCAGAACTTTATCTCTTTTTACCATAGAGCTTTTACCATAGAGCTTCCACCCATAATGTATCAAAGGTCTGACACAGGGGATAGCGGTACTAGTGGTACTAGTAGAGAGGAAGCTGAGCAAGAAAGTGATCTAAACATTTCACTAAATTGCAGAAATGCGCTTGCTATAAAATTAGAAATATTTTGCCTCTCAGCGTTTATTTCGTGATTGAGGCACACAAGGCATACAGAACAGAGGTGTTCTATTCGTGGGTCGAATTCCCACCTGCAGATGCACGGACAAATACATTTCATTCATACATACTGGATGAAACACCAGATGAATACAATCCAAATGAGGACATTAGAAGTCCAATTAACGGACCAGGAACATATAAACTGGTTTAAAGGCGCTCTCCCACATACCAAAGAAAAAGTGAGACTCGGTCAGCTCAGCAGAGACGGAGCAACTTGGCCGGTTCTAGCAGCTTATACACCACACCCAGAAATTGACATATTGCCAGCAGCAGACTTACGTCCACTTTACAAAGAAATAATAAAATTATACAGAAATCTTACACAGTTTGTTATGCGAACACTCACGCTTCAACACACAAGGGTCACTCAAACAGGTCTACTACAAGGGACCGCAACAAAAATCACCCCACAAACGCTGAATGCGATTATGGGAAGAATGCCCACTAAACATGAGCAAATGCCATTCTGGATAGCACAGAAAATAGCGCAGCTCGAGGCAGTGTTTCCACACAAGCCTGCAAGAAAGACACAGAATACTGACAATCTTCTTGCCAATAGGGATAGCTCCCCCGATAGAGGATTATACCACTTGGGGTACAGTTTTTGCTGCTGTTTATACCAGAACTCATGGTACCCCCTCAATAGCAGTCATACCAGATGTACTGAAACAAATACAGAAGGAGTCCAGGGCAGAATCTGCCCTGGACATAGGGATAAAATTGATGGGCAACTTTTCCCAGGTATTCACAATTATGTTAGCAAACATAAAATGGTAGGCATCAGCGGTGGACATACGCCAACACCTGAGGGAATGCACTCCTGCACAACAGGAGCGGGAATTAACCTTCACTGGGTAGAGATTATTTAGGAGCTAGACCTTTGAAACCACAATTAATGGGTAATCCTGAAAAGGACAACTCCAAGCAATCACCCAATTCTTCTAAAAAAGAAATTGGATAATAAACAAGCAGAATGAATCGCAATCTCGGGGTGGGTCTCATCAAAGGAACCCTCTGGTAGGAAATATAACCTTAGAAACTGTGTTTTTTTTTTTTTTTAAAAACCTTTATTTTCAAAAGTCAGGACACAGCTATTCAGCCGACAACCCGGAGGTTCGGCAGCATCGATATATAGAAACAGAGATGCGTCCCCAGTACCATGAAAGGAGAAGTGCAAAGGTTCAATTTTAATTAAACACAAAAACGCACAACAAACCCCAGCAAGGCAAGAACACCGAAAGCCCATGATGAGCCCCCCAGGGGAGGCCGGACCCCACTCATCTAACAGTTACAGTACAAAGTAAAGAGGAAGAAGAGGAACCGTAGAGGCCAAGAAGTCCATAAACCATACTGAGCTGGAAAGAAGGTCAGGAGGAAAGCTGTTCCTCGGGAGGATCCAGATCCGGGGCAAGACATATTCCCCCCCTGTATTGATTCCACCGCCCCCATATGGCGTGCCACTTCCGGGGGCGACCTCTAGCGCAATAGACCGTCTTCTCCCTTAACATACTCCAGTCCATATTTTCTTTCCACGCGGTCAATGTGGGGGGCCCCGCAGAGCCCCACAATCGCGCGATATCTCTCTTAGCGACCATGTTGCCCAGAGTCACCCATTGGGTCTGCGCCGCATTATGATCAGTGGGCCCCCAGACATTCAGTAGACAACACCGCGCTTCCGGCTGCATAGCAATGCCCGTCACCTCCTCCATCACTGCATGGACTCTCCTCCAAAATTCCGTGATGACACCACATTCCCAAATGATATGCAGGAAAGTACCCACCATACCACAACCCCTCCTGCATAGGCCATCCTCCGAGAATCCCATGTGAACCAGCCTTGGCCCCGTCAAATACACTCGATGCAGTATTTTAAGCTGCACCAGCCTCAGACGCGACGGGATCGCAACCTCCTTAGGAGAGGAAACAGCAGACTGCCAATCCTCGTCATCCAACTCGAGGCCATCCCTAGCCCACTGGTCCCTCAACCCCAGAAGCATATCCGCCCGGACGTTGATCAGCTTCTTATAGATGAGCGCGATCGTGCTCTCGGGCATATGGCCGTCAAGGACCCGATCCTCCAAAGGAGAGGACTCGGGCACCTTCTCACCCTCTATGAGGACTGATCGGAGGGTGTGACGCACCTGAACATAGCGGAAAAACTCAGATGGCCCCAGCTCATACTCCTTCTGCAACTCTTCAAAGGACTTCACCCTCCCCTTAATCAAGACATCTCCGACCCTGGAAATGCCGATCAAGTCCCATTTGTCAAAGCCTTTTGTGTGCCAAAGCCTACCCAGTCTCTCAGATTCAAATAGCGGGGTAGCGAGGGTGAGCCTATCCTTCCAGCCCAGCGAGTCAGTTGCCATCTTCCACACTTGCACCGCCACAGCAGTAGGCCCCGTGAGGGACGAGTCCAAGGACCGCGAATACAATGCCCTGTAATAGTTACCACCACGCAGCAACCACCTGTCCATGGCATACCCAGGGCTGAGGGCAGGGCCATAAAACCCATGATTAATCGCACTCAGCTGGGTGGCCCAATAGTACCGTCGGATGTCTGGGAGCGCAATGCCCCCGTCGTACCATGGAAGCGTCAACTTTGCAATAGCTATTCGCGGCCGCCCATCCCAAAGCAACGTTCGTTGGAGGCCTTCGACCTCCCGAAAGTATTTGGCCGGAACCCAGTCCAAAGTATTCTGCAGAGCGTAGAGGAAGCGGGGAAGCGACATCATTTTGAACAGGGCCGCACGCCCAACGAGGGAGAGCGGCAGCCTCCGCCAGCCTTCAACATCCCGCCTCAGGCGTGCCAGGGGGGGGAGCAGGTTCTTCTCATATCGCACAGCAGAGTCCATGGAGATAAAGATCCCCAAATACACGAAGCCCTGCTGAGCGACCTGTATCGAACATGTTCTAGGGATCGGGGGAACCTCGCCACTAAGAACATACAAATATGATTTACTCCAGTTGATGACAAGGCCCGAGTTCCTACCAAAAGATGTGAGTACGTCACAGACCACTATAAGTGATTTCTTGGGTGAGGCAAGATACAGCAGGATATCATCGGCATAGAGCGAAATACGGTCCTCATGTTCAGGCGACCATCTAAGGCCCCGTATATCCGGGTGCCAACGTATCCACGCAGCCAGCGGCTCAAGGGCGAGGGCGAACAACAAAGGCGACAGGGGACAACCCTGCCGGGTACCCCTCCCAAGCTGAAACGGAGTCGACGCCCGACCATTCACCACCACACTCGCAAGTGGCCCCTCATACAGCAACCTCACCCAACTCACAAAACCGTGGCCAAAGCCGAACTTGGTCAGCACGGCCCACAAATATGCCCATTCCACCGTGTCGAATGCCATCGTGGCGTCAAGAGACGCCACAATAGCTGGTTCACGCAGTGTGTCCGCCCTGGCGATTACACCATGAAGGCGCCGAAGATTTAACGCTGTGTTTCGGTGCGGGATGAAGCCGGATTGATCCGGGTGGACCAAGTCACCGAGTACCCTAATCAATCGGGTCGCCAGGATTTTAGCCAGAATTTTCAGCTCTGCGTTAAGAAGTGAGATAGGCCTATATGAGGCGCACTTATCTCGGGGTTTGCCCTCTTTGTGTATAACCACGATCGTCGCCAGTCGCTGGTCCAACGGGAGGGTCCCACTCCCCCGCGCCTCCATAAAATGGCGCGCAGGTGAGGGGCGACCCTATCCGGAAACAGCTTGTACAAATCGACCGGCAAACCGTTCGGTCCCGAGGCCTTACCCGAGTTTAACGCGCGGATAGCCCCCGCCACCTCGTCAACCGTTATGTCACCATCTAGATCGTCCCTATCTATGTCAGAGAGACAGGGCAACTCGATATCACGGAGGAGGTCAGACGAGTCCTCGGGCGGCCTATCAGACACTGAGGCATAAACCCTACAGAAATAGTCCGAGAAACACTGTACAATCCTCTCAGGTTCCACAATCGCCTCTCCCCCCTCTCCCGTCAACTCTGGCACAACTCTATTGACCCGTTCTTTTTTGTCCAGCCAAGCCAGGAGTTTCCCTGCCTTGTCACCAACATCATACAATCGGCCCTGCTGCTCCCTACTGAGGGTCTTAGCGGCGTTCGTCACCAGGTCCTTATACTCAGCTTGCTTCAAGCAAAGCTCATGCAGTGAGGACTCTGTAACCTCCTCCTCCAACGCTCCCTCCAGAGCCGCGATCTCCTCCTCAACCTGCAGAACCTCGCCATCTCTCCGCCGCTTGGCAGCTACTACTAGGGAGAGGGCTTCCCCTCGGAGCACGGTCTTAAATGCTTCCCACAGCGACACTGCCGAGTCCACGGATCCCTGATTATCCTTGAAAAAATTATCTACTTTCTTTACCAGCGCGCTGCGCATCTTGGGGTCTCGGAAATACCACGGGTTGATAGGGGCCACCCTTCCTCCTCCCTCCCGACCTAGATCCAGCCGGATCCACACTGGCGAATGGTCAGATATACCACGCGCCATGTGCCTCGCCTCGGAGACCAATGAGGCATGCGCAGCCAGAGTGAGTAGGTAATCAATCCTGGAGAGACTACCATGTGCCCCGGAGTGGAACGTGTATTGACTCTGTGTGGGGTGCCGGAGCCTCCAGCAGTCTATCAGGCCAAGCGTGTTTAGGAAGTCTGGGAGCCACCTCCGAGCCCCCCCTGTGTCTCTGGGCGGGTATCTATCCAGCAGGCCGGAGCCAACAGCGTTGAAATCACCTCCCACCACAAGCATACCCCCCGGGAGATCCAGCAGGGCCCTACCCAGATCTGTGAACGTGGAGGCCTGCAGGGCCGGCGGGACATAAACCGAAACTAAAACCAAAGTTCTTCCTTCCCACCGCCCCGCCACCGCCACAAACCTCCCCCTATCATCAACAATGGTGGAGTCCACCTCAAATGGTAGCGAGGCTCGGACTAGGATGCCCACACCCCTGGACCCAGAGGAGAATCCCGAATGTGCTATGAATTTATAACCCTTCCTATTCAGAGCATAGCACGTATTACCAATAAGGTGCGTCTCCTGCAGCAAGGCAACATCCGGCATTGACCGTTTCAAGAATTGCAAAACAATCCCACGCTTAATGCGATCCCCCAAACCATTAACATTCCAGCTTATAACACTTAAACCCCTACCCCCCATCCTCAAACGTAAAGAGGCCCACCCCACTCCCGAAGAGCCACCATGGAACAGTCCTGGAAAGAATCATCATGCCTTGCAGAAATAAACCCCCCAACAACAAACCCAAAATCCCAGAAACCCCCCCCACCCTGCACCCCTGCGGCAGCTTACAAAGCCCCCCCAACTTGCAGTGTGCCTGTCGCCCTACAAAAACCCCAAAAATCTACAAAAAGTACCCTAAGGGAGGAAAAGAGCATCCCTCGTCCTCCCGCCGCCCTCCGCATTGACTGCACTCTATTCAAGTCTTCAAATATAGCCAAATCGAGTCAGACCGGCTCCGAAAAATCAGCCCTGCCCATCCCGGCCACTGTCCCCATCCTCGGCAATGTCCTCCCCCGTCCGTCGTCGGGGCAAAGCGTCCAGCCATTCATCGGCCATAACAGGAGAGTCAAAGAAAAATGTCCGATCTTCGTGCACCACACGTAGTCTGGCAGGGAAGAGCATGGCATACTTCAGATCCCTCTCCCGAAGCCGCCTCTTCACCCCCAGAAAGCCCTGTCTCTGCCTCTGCACCTGCTGGGTGAAGTCCGGGTAGAAATTCACCGACGCGTTCTGGAAGGGGACCGGGCCCGTCACCCTCGATGCTTGCAGGATAGCGTCCCGATCTCGAAAATGAAAGAGCCGAGCGACGATCGGCCTCGGTGGGGCACCCACCTTGGGCCTCCCACCCGGCACTCTATGGGCCCTTTCAACCGCAAAGAACTTTCCAAGACCCTTAGGCTTCAGATGATTAAGCACCAAGTCCGCGACAAGCAGGTCAACCGAAGCCTCATCCGAGGACTCCGGGACCCCGATGACGCGCACGTTGTTGCGCCTGGCCCAGCTCTCAAAATCCTCCAGACGGCGGGCGGCGAGATCACTCTCGGTCCTCAGCTTACGAACCTCGATCTGCAGTTCCGTGACATCATCGGTGAGGCCCGTGGTCTTGAGGTCCAGGGTCCGAACCCGTTCATTCGTTTTGCCCAAGTCCGCACGAATCAGGTTAACATCCACCAAGATGGCATCCACCTTATGCGCCAGGGCATCAAACTGTCTCCCAATCGAGGTCTGCATCCCTTCGAGCGCGCCCATGACATCCTGTAGTGAGAGCTCCGGGGCCGAAGGCGAGGCCTCCTTCTGGGTATCTGGCGACTGGCTCGACCCACTCGGTGATCCCTTCTGCAGAGCATAGCGGTCCATACTATTGACTTGGGTATAGGCTCCCCGCCTGGTGGACTTAGCCTTCAGCCGATCCACCTCTGCTTTGCCCGACATGGTTGATACCAAGCAGGTCGGTTCAGATAAGACGGGTCCCTCTCAATGAAAGGAATCAGGGGTGATCAGTTCTGCAGTGGGCCGCCAGAGTAGCCTGCAGAGCGTCCATAGGGTAATAAAGCCACCAAGAGCTCTCCAGGGGCAGGGCTGACAAAGGGAGAGAAAGCGAAAGTGAAAGGACGGGAACCTCCGTCCGACAGTTCACACCTCGCCTGGCCGTTGTTGTTCAATTAGAAGTCGGGCATCCTGCCAACTCTAGCTCCTGGCATCCCTCGGAGATAGGCCGCAATCTTCCGCCAGGCATAAGTCCGGTTCCCGGTGGGCGATCCGACCGCGGGTAGCATCAATCGCCTCCCTGACAGGTCATCCACACGATGCCATGCATACCGACAGGATTAGAGACAGGATAGTCGACGGAGGGCGCGAGGGTCTCGGGAGCTCAGAGCTCACGCGGCCATCTTGGTCAAGCGCTAGGCTCCTCCCCCCCGAAACTGTGTTAATATTAGGGAACCTGACCGGTATCAGGACACTGATACAAGTTCCTCTCGTTCCTTTCAGGGTTCGTCCAAAAACTCAGAGAGGGAAGGACTGTCAGAAGTCAGGTCAGAAGAACGAGCCAAGCCAAGAGAAACACATCGCACTTCCGACTATATTGGCAAACAAGAAGATAAACCAAAATCAAAACCTCAATTTAAAAAGAAGGTAGCTGGCTTTAAAATAAGAAATGCCCAGGCTACTGAGGACTCAAATTCTGAACGGTGAATGGGCTCGGACGATTCTATACAACACAGCAGAAGTAACAATAGCTCCCCAGAACCTGATGGAATTTCTAGTGACAGCAGAGTTGAATGAACATACCACGGTAAAAACCCCTGATACAAGGGTGAGCGTTCTGCATCAGCTACATGTAATAACACTTCATATGGAGGTGGACATACCAAGGAAAGTGAAAGGTCTCTTTTGGGAGAACCTGACTTTTGGATACGATACCCTTTTAGCTGAAAAAGATTCTCCAACTGCGTTTGTTATGGACTGCCCGAAAGGAGAGACCATAATTTTATTGCCTTTCTCCGACCTCGTTCCAGAATTATTAAAACATTCATACGTGCAGGAGTGGGTGTTAGCACTAGCTCCTGCATTATATCACAATCATGTAGGGTGGGATGTCAAGTCACCTCACCAATAAAACCCGATAAAAACTACTCCAACTCCACAGAGGCAGTACCCGATAAAACATGCTGCGAAATAACAAGTCAGGGAGATCTTAGATCAACTTGAATATCAAGGTGTGATTGAGAATTTCACCTCCTCCCTCAATAATCCTTTGTTTCCTGTGATGAAACCCAACAATTCATACCGTCTAGTTTAAGACTACAGGCATTTGAACACATGCACAAAGACATTCTCAGTACAAAATGCACATGGTGCTGCATTAATGAATAACAATGTGCGGAAGAAATACAAAACAACACTAGATATCTCAAATGAATTATTTTGCCAAAATATAGCACCTGAAAGCAGATGTTTCACAGCATTTTCAGCCCTAGGTTCACATTGTCAATTCTGTGGACTGCCCCAAGGGTATAAGAATAGCTCTGGGTTGTTTTCAGCAAGAATATCAGAGTTACTTCAAAATTTTGATGAGGAGGCATTGTACTATGTAGAGGATATTTATCTGAAGGATGATGAACTATTGGATCATTTAACAAGGGTGAACATCATGATTCTGGGGTTCGCCTCTGAAAAAAAAAATCAAAAATTGCCCACCTCAATGTCCTATTTTTAGGATATGAGATCTCAAGTGAAGGGAAAAGCCTAGAAGCTTATTGTTTAGAAAAATGTGCGCTGCTCCAACCTCCAAAGACTCTGAAAAATCTACAATCCATTTTAGGATTTCTACATTTTGGCAGAACTTACATTTTGGCTAATGCAGAGAAAGTAAAACCTTTCTACAACTAAATCAGACCTGATTTTTCAGTTCATCATTGGGCACAGGAACACACAGAAATTCTCAATTCCCTCCAAGCTGACATGATAGCTTCCAAACATTTACATACACATGTAAATACTACAAATTTGGTGAGCCATGCAGTCGCGGGTCAATCTGGGTATACTTACCTCACTTTTAATGAAGGGTACACTGCACCTATTGCATACAAATTACATTTGTACACAAACTCTGAAATGCTTTTTGCAACAACTGAAAAAATACTGACAGCAGTACAGACTGCTGTAGTGAGAGAAAGAGCACTAGCTCAGGGGAAGCGTATAATTGTTATGACTCCAGTCCCGACCTTAGAGGCCGTTATAAAAGCAAGCATTCCAAATGCAAAAGCACTGCTTCCACGATTGATACAATGGGTACATTCTCTCACTGCAACAAATGTAGACTACAAAATTGATTCTACATTAAGAACACAAGTATTCTTGCAATACGAACAACAATATCCTCTCCCAAATGAAATAATGCCTCTAAATCAGTATGAGTATATTATTGTAAAGGGGCGTATGCAGGATAGCAAGTTCTGTTTCAGAAATACGTGGATGCAGTCTCTAAGAGATTGCATGGCACAGCTGGCAAAACTAAAAACTCTGATACTGGCACTAAAAAATACGGATCAGGAATTCCCTACACTTATTGTGTGCGATTCATTTTACTGTGTCCAGTAATACAATGAATACCTTCACTATTAGGGCCAAAATGGGTTTAGAGATTCAAAAGGGTGTATAATAAAGCACAAGTGGATTTGGGAACAAGTGGCAGAACTGAAAAAAGGCTTGCAAGTGTGTTGGTGTGCACGTTGAAGGGAATTAATTGGCTAATGAAGCCACCTAGGCGAAAGTGAGAACTGCTGCAGTTGCTGCAATCATTCATTCTAGAACAAGGATAGATGGACAGATAATGGTAGCTGTCATCGCTGTGCATAAAAACAGCTTAGCCTTGCCAAAAGGGTTTCTACCCAAGTACTCCTACAAGTTAGATGCGCAAAATATTCTGTATGCTCAAATTCCTGGAGTGGGGGATAGAGTAATGCCAAACATGGATCACAGATTAGGTTTAATTCTAGCTGCACACAAGGGTCTGGGTTCAGTACACGCAGGTATTACTATGACAATTTCACTACTGAAACAACGTTATTGGTGGCCAGGTCTTACCAAGCAGACCAAGGGCTTTGTCCTTAAGTGCAACCAAAGGGGATGATGGACAGAGTGTTGAACAATGCAAGCACTCAACCCGGTCAACTGATCTGGGTTTAATCCATCATCATTCTTTAGCTCACTCCGCCACCCCAGTTCAGACATGGCCATATGCAAATCAGTCTGACCCTGTGCCTCATGGCAACAGTCCAGCACGAACTGCCAAGCCATTTCTTCCCTGGACCGGAAACAAGCATCCTGGGACCAGTTTCTGGCTAATCAGCCGTCATCAGCCAGGCTAGCTTGAATCCAGTGGCAAAGTGAGCAAGGGACCCACGTCTGGGCATACCCTGCCAACTTAGGGTGAACAAAGCAAAACCAAAGGGGATGACGGACATCCATCAATTGTGTGTCGTTTGCTTTCTCACCCTAAGTGCGCCAGGTATGCCCAGACGTGGGTCCTGGGCTCACTGTGCCACTGGAATCAAGCTATCCTGGCTGATGAGGGGTGAAACCCCGAAACCGCTCCTAGGAGGCTTATTTCCGGTCCAGGGAGGACCTGGATAGGCAGTTCGGGCTGGACTGTTCCCATGAGGCACAGGGTCAAGACTGATTTGCATACGGCCAGGTCTAAACTGGGGTGGCATGGTGAGCAAAAGAATGATGGATTTAACCCAGATCTCTTGACTGGGGGTGAATGTTTTGATTGGTTATGCATTCCGTCCATAATTTGTGTGTCTTTTGCTTGTCCTTAAGTGCGGCATCCGCCAACATATGAAAGGTTCCACCATAGCACGTCCGCCCAAAGCACGTCCGCCACAGACATTACTACTGATATCAGACAGACCTCTTACATGTGTCTATTTGGACCACTGTGGCCCCTTACAATCTGATCGGGTTTACAAGTACAACTTGGTGGCAGTGCATTCATGCTCTAGATTCCTGTGGGTTTGGCCTCAGCGCTCAGCTGACACCCGAATCGTTATAAAGGATTTGAGAGTCTTCAAATGGAAATATGAAATTGGTACATTACATTCGGACCGTGGCCCTGCGTTTAGCTCTCGAGCGTACAAAGAAGCTATGGGAGATTTGGGTGTGATCTGGAGGTACTCCTTTCCGTATTATCCCGAGGGAAATTCTATTGTGGAGAGGAACAAACGGGACTTAAAGCAATCCTTACCAGCCAGGGTATTAGGCTTGGGAGGCAGTTGGGTCAACCACCTATGTGGGATCTAGCGGGCACTTAATAACATGCCAAGAAGTTCCCTAGGATGCCATTCTCCATATGAGGTCCTGGCTGAAACGAGAATTTGGGTATCCGACTTTGATTTTGGCAGCACAGTGGCAAAGCATTTGACATAAATGAACATTTTGCTTTACGGGAACTCAATGAATTCCGGGCATTACAAAACATTGTTTAAGTAAAACGCACCGCTACTGGGTACGTGATAGCTGTTACAGCAAGACCTGCTGGGACCCGAAGATTGTGGACCTGGTCAGAGCAAAGATTGTGGACAAAAAGGAATTTGGGCCATCTTTCAGAACATCTTTTACATGTCCTGTCTCTCGAAGGAACAAGAACAGTACTTCTTCCACCTCTTGCTAGAAATTTAAAAAACAGATTTGTCTCCATTGATCTGATCAAACCGCACTATGTGGCCGATACTGAATAGCAGGCCGCGTGGGCTCCTGGGTAGCTGCCGATCTCCTCTCACTACCATACAGGAAGTTTAGACAGAAAGACTAATAACATTTGAAGATTCTACTCCAGGAAGTAACGGAGTTCCAACAATGGAATAGAACTCGTGCCTGCTGAAATTTTACAGCTACAAAACACAAATGAAACACAGATCTCAATTCGGCCTAATACTGACATCTATGTGAATATGTCTCATAACGAGTCATCTGCCAGTTCTTCAAAACCTGCTGAGCTACCAAAGATAGATTGAACAGCGTCTGACTACTTGATCGATTTTGATACCTTTTCTCTAGATCAGAGTGAAGCGGAGTCATCACCAGCTTCTGTTTCCAGTTAGAAAAAATATATGATCTCTTCCTTTGGCTGAAAAATACTTACTTTGTTTCTCCTTGGCTACAGCTCTGGATTCCAATTGGCCCACTGTTACTTGTCCTTTGGATAGGGGTAGTGACTGTCTTTTTCCTGCACCAGAATGGATACATCTCCCAGAATGCTCTGTTGTACCACATGTGAACTTGGTCCTGAAACCACATACATCCTTTGATCGTGAACAAAGAGACCTGTCCTTTGTGAACATTACAGCAGTTCCAGTTCCTTAAGGAATTGTTTGGGATAGGGTTTCATATGATGTATTTGGTCCCACTGAACATTTGAAAATACCAAATTAATTTAAAATTTCCTTGAATGATATCATCACCTCCAGTACTTTCTCTGATGATTGGAAACCATAAATATTATGCTGTCTGATTTAGAACAATCTGCTACATTCTCTAATAATGAATTGTATGATGATGCATCTGATTCTGACACCATGTATTGTTACCAACACTGTGGTCATCATTTATTGCACAAAGCAAGTATCCCACATAATGTTTTCACTCGCCATAATTGGGAACATTGCCTGACACCACCGAAAGGTAGTTTACAAATGTTTGCACAGACGTTTGCTTATTGTTCTGGGTTTAACACTTCAGAATAGACATCCTATTATTGTAAGATTGCGCCTACACCTGCAAGAAAAAATATGCTTACCAACACAAAACAGATGTACCTGCTTCCTTTATTTCCCAGCTGTTTTTTTAGGGTTTCGACTTTTGGAGGGACACCATAGACACAAAACCTGCCAGGGGGACTAAAGATTGGCAAGCTCAGGGAACTTAGGCATTATGTAGAGTATCTCTCATAACACAGCAGATTATCTTCCTGAACAACGCAGTACAACAGACTTCCTGTCTTGGACTAGCCTAGATTAAGGACCTGAACACATCTCAGATTCCCTCACTCACACACTTTGAGGGGTGGCAAAATTACACACAACATAGTGAGGATATGCTAGATGACATTATACATGATGGTTCATACAATTCTTCAGATCCCAATTGGAAGGGATGGTTGGTTTGGCCTATTGACACAAATAGGTGTCAGTCAAGATTCCAGGGTACCACCAAAAGCTTTAGTATCCACAAGCCAGATCAACACCATGTGCATTCAGAACACACAGGGGTGGTGATGCCTAGAGTGGCTGAAAACCTCAACACTGTGGCAGGTGAAACAACACTCGTCCTTACTTTCAGATTGACATGGATCTTAAGGATTTTTTTGTTAGGTTCCCAGAAACCACGTCCAAAGCGCTTCTTATATGCTATTTACAACGAAGTATGGAAAATCTCTCAAAAGGAAACTACGGAGAGAATGCATGAAATTGACAGGTTTAACTTAGAAAAGGCTTTAGCAGTGGTCGACAATGGCATGACCACACTAACATCCAGGATGTATTCATTGGGCAATATTATGTCTTGTGCAATAGATATAATAGATTAGGATCGGTCTATTCCGCAACACGGGCAATCGCAGTTGCGATCCATTCTATTATTTAGCTGGAGGCTACAATCACTGCGCTCTGGTCACGTGCCTTGCTGATATATCAACAGTACGTCTCTGTTTTCTGCATATAATCTAACAGAAAGGCAGACAACAGTGCCATGAAGAGATGCAAGCGATAAAATGCTGTACATTGAAAAATTGGACCAATTATCTTTCACAGTGGCCAAGTCACCCTCCACAGAATGGTAATTCATGGCTATATTACACTGCCAGTCATGACATTCCAATTTCAATATGGTCTACAGTATCACCAAGCAGGGAGGTATGAAGTGTTGGGTAAGGAATACATAAATGAATCTTGGGAATTACCTTACAGATGTAGATGCCGGAATGGGGACACTGAAGTATCTCTCAGCGGTTCAGACTGTGAGAATTCATTAAGTGGGTCTCTAATTTGTCAAGATATTTTGCTTCACAGAGCCTGTAACTTCGTCAGTTGCATACCTATCATGTCACTTAAAAGGATCCCCAGCTGCTGTGATGCATCCGGTGTTCAAACTGCTCTAGAATGGGAGTTATATGATGTTGAATGATCAAGGTTGTTGTGGGATGCTGCCAGGCATCGCATATCTGGTCACAGTAAGTTCCAGGGTTACTTGCTGTATGCAAGTATTATTTCCACCAACTCACACAGTCAGGGAGGCGCCACTGTGGCTTTCGTTGAATGTTTCCCTTATATGCCTTGATTCTCGGAGCAGACTGAAAGCCATATCTTTATAGAAGGATGTTGTCTTAACCTCAGCCCAAGAGACTTTTGATCTCCAGGTTGCAAGGTATTTGGCTGAGATAGAGGCACACGTTTAAACTAACTTCCAGCTCCATTTCAGGGAAATGGTACATCGTATCTTTAACATGTCTGATACGAGTGGGATAGTACATCTATTTAAGAGCATAGGTTCTGGGCTTTTAAGCACCTTTCATACGATCTTTGGAGTTATTCCATCATTTATACACTCCGTATTGAGAAGCGTTTTTTGAGGGCTTCCACTGATCTTACTACTTGTAGTGGGTATCCCGGTTCTAATTTTCCTGCTGCGCAATGGACGTCCCAGTTTCCAGAGAACTGGAAAAAGCGCTCCTAGTGCCAACATTGCCGTGAATACATGGTACTCCATCTGGGCACACCTCAGCTTCGGGAGCTAAGCGAGAATTGGTTCCTATCATTCAGATCAGTCTGGGTTGACTCCGTCTTCCTGTGCTCCGCTGCCTATTCTGTGGATACGAATTTGTGTTGGATATATGCCTAACACTTCCATTGGTTGTGCCTCCGGATATAGATGTACTACTGGACACATTAAAGGCCCACATATTGCAGGGACCATTTTCTGCAAAGGCAAGCAGCAGTGATGTGCGTTTCCCACACAGGACACAAACATTTGGTTCTCCGTGTGATGCGAACATTTTGGCCTTTTTTCAAAACAAACCCAAATTTGAATTAAACAACACCATTTTTGTTTTATTTTTTCTCTTTTGTTCTCACTGAGCACTATGGCTTTTGGTGTGCTCAGTTGGTCTAACAGTATATTGACTATTTAGAGGACTTTGAGCTTTTTTCACTTTTACATCATTTTTAACACACACCATGTTTTTAGATGTTTTTATACTCATGTGTTTTTTATGCTATTTAAACATGCATATTTTAGCATTTGTTACTTTGTCGTCCAGTCAGATGAGGAGTGGGTGGTATGAGCCCCAATGTACCCCAATATAGGCCTAGGTAGTTGCACGAACTTTTACCTAAATTTGTCCTACCTTGCTCTACATAGCAGCTCTGGTGCTGACCTTTTACCTAGTTAGGTGCTGAGTAAATGTTGTGTGGTTTTCATCGAAAATGAGCCTAATTTATTATGCATGAGGATTCTTAGTATCACAGCAGGATTACCATCTTCTGTATAATAACTCTGTACAAAAGTCACCACTATCGTCATCCTTGGCCGACAGGCCCACAGTACCATGACACATCTAGGTAGAACCCCTGAGGGTACCTTTTGGGTATATAAGCACTACATCTTTGCTGGGCATACTAGAGGAGAAAAAATTCCATGCTGACATGAGACACTAAGTCCCTGCACGCAGAAACTCCAGCACACCGTGGTCTGACATCCCTTGTGGAGTGTCCAGCTCGAAACCCTGATGAGGTCCTTTGTTCTCTCACATCAGGTAATGGGCCTGGCCTTTTCCTAGGGGGATTCTTGGCTATACACCTACATACATGCTAGGTACATTTGGGTATATCTAGTTAGGGTTTTGCATCGTAGGACTACACATAATTATTGCCATGTATCTATATGTCTGCATATCTGCACTGTTTTAGCAATGGTAAAATTCTACCTTTTATTTACTCTGCTGGTGCTTATAACCATATATATCAGTTTCCGTCTAATGTTTGTTGCAGCACACATATTTTATAATAGAATGACGCTGGTTCAATAAATGATTATTGAAAACGTCCCCACCGTTTATTCAGTGTATCTCTCTGAGACAAAGTGAGCACGAGTGACTGAGCAAAAAGTACTGTATTGTTTCCACGATCCCTGAGGGATCAGGGTTGTCTGGTTTGATATTTGCCAGAAACTATTCGCTCCTTGGTAAGGTTGTGGGGCTTATAGTGGCACTGTGAGCTAGCTGGTCTGCAGACTAACATATCCTTTGGGGATGTCTGAAATCAATCTGGACACCTATCCCTCAGTTTTGTGTTGTCTAAACACACAGATCCTATATAGATTTGTAGGATTTTCATAACAATCCAAGCACACCTAGGCCCTCTATTGTTTGTGGCTATCTAGGAGGAATACACAAAGCCCAACTACACCCAGTCATGTGACCCAGAGACAGTCAGCAGGCACTAAATGGCTAAGACAGAAAAAGGCCAACTTTCCAAAAGTGGCATTTCCAAAACGTTATTTTAAAACCTGACTTTCCCATAAGAGAGGATGTTTTATTTCAATCCCAAAGACACCAAATTACCCGTATGCCTGTTTCCATTTGGAAGTTATAGCTTATTAAATATAATAATGCAATTCTATTATCTTATGGAGAGGTAGGCCTTGCAATAGCGAAAAACTAATTTAAGGGTTTTTCACTATCAGGACACATAGGCTTAAAAATATATGTTCCACTTTTTAAATACACTACATCCTGCCCTCTGGGCTGTTCTCAACCTTCCGTAGGGGTGACTCAAATGTATTAAAAGGTAGGTTTGAACCAACCAAGAGGTTTATTTTGCCAGGACGAAATGGCAGTTTAAAACGGCACACCCTGGCCGCAATGGTAGGCCTGAGACAGGTTTGCACGGCTACACAAGTGGGTGGCACAACAAATGCTGCAGGCCCACTCGTAGCATTTCATTTACAGGCCCTGGGTACATGTTGGGACACTTTGCGAGGGATTTAAAAGTACATTAAATATGCCAGTTGGGTGTAAGCCAATTCTACAATATTTAAAGGAGAGAGCACAGGTACTTTCCACACTTTACCCCTGCTAACCGGTGCTAGAGTCCAAAAAGCCTACAAAACTGGGTCAGAAAACAAGAGGGTGAAGGGAAAATGTTTGGGGTAACCCTACAGAAAGGACCAAGTCTGACATCATCCATGCACTCACTCATGTATTCATCTAATAGTCCATCCATTCCCTCACTTATGAAAACATTCATCCATGCAGTCACCCATTCAACCATCCATCCATGCACTTACCCACTAATTGTCCATGCATTTAACCACCCGTTCATCCATCCTTGCACTCACTCACCCATCTAAATCTTTACTCATTCTCACATTCACCTATTGAACCTCTCGGGCACAAAAGCAAAGCTGTCAATCAATGAAGCAGCAGTTCCAATTATCACATAGGTAGACAATTGGCTCTGCAGATGTTTGATCCTTCCATTGGGGTAATTGGGAAGTTCAGTCCCAGGTTCTATGGCCGATAAGCACCATCCATAACACAAGGATTGGTAGACAACACTTAAGGAACGAGCAATACGCAGCAATGTTTGCAATGATAAACTGAGGGCAGCAAGTATGTACAAATGAAGAGAGGAACAATGACACAGAATAAGAGTGTGTTAAGACTAAAGGTAAAAGTCTGAGTTGTAACAGAATTTTGTTCCAGATTTAGTCGTTATACAGCAAGGCCTTCTTGTGTGTGTAGCCTTTGTGAGTTTTTTTGATTTCTAGCCTAGCGAAGGAGATGCTCATGGTAGTGCAGGAGCCACGGGCCTATTGAATGAAATAAAGCTTATCCAGGTAGGGTACTTATAGAACAAAAAATAGACTACTTTGATGTATATTCTTTCACAGAAAGGAAGCCAATACATTTCGTTCATAATAGTGTAGATATGCGTTTGCAATTTCTTTTATTAGTGATTAGCCAACCACTGCATGATGGAAGCCAATATTTGTTTTCAATGTATGGAGCCTTAACTCAATCAACATGTGATAAGACAAAGATTTATAAGGTCTTAGGACACTGATGACTCATTAGCAGACTCTTGGTTTGGACAGAGCAGGTTAGGTCTGGAATAAGAGTTGCACACTGCATTAGGCAAACTTGGCTCTTGCGCCCTTTTTAGCCTCTGTTCTTTGCGTCTGCCCCTGGTACTCAAGAGCCAGCGTCACAAAGTCTCTACAAGAGGTACCAAAAGGAATGCCATGAGTAGCAGGATTTCCCCCTGGTGAACCCTAATTGAAGTCCATGATTGAGGAAAAACATGGTGCATACCAAGGACAATACTGAATAATGAAATAGACTATGGAGAAAATATGGGGCACGGTGATCCTAAATATATGTGCTAATCTGAACAGGTATTTAGAGAAACAGAATATGTGAATCATAATGAGATGTTTGCAGCCCGATTTGTCATATTTGCTGTGAAATCAGATCCAGTCACTATGTATTTTAGAGAACTGCACTGACTGCCAACCATGCCGCACACTGCTTCAAACAAGAGTAGATCACCCTCAAAGCTCTGCAACGAGCTTGATCCAATTATTCAAAAGAGAATATTTTCATCATAGGAGGGAAAAGAAACAGAAAAAACAAATCTTGGTTGCTCTGGAAGCGAAGAAATGTAAACATTAAAACATGCCTGTAAGAGGGAGGACGGCTCGACTCAGCGGAAGTCGGAAAACACGGACGGAGCCATGGGGAAAACACCGGATATCGACCGCGTTCTAGTCACCCTTGGAACGCGTGACGTCAGGACGCAGCCGCCAATGGAGCACAAGAGGGGCGGAATCAGGAAGGAGGAAGAGAGGAGCAGGACTGAGAGCGAGTGGACCGAAGGTGAACGGACAACGGAGCAACGAGTATCCAGAGCGGAGGACAGCGAAGTTGAAGAGAGGAGGACCGGAGGCGCTGCCGGAGAGCAACAGAGGACGGGACGACAGGAGAAGGTCGGAGACCCCAGCGCAGGTGTCCCAGAGCCCGCAGCGACCACAGAAAAGGAGTTTACTGCCTTCAAGCCCGGCGGCTCACGAGAAGGAGAGGACGCCCCGGGTCAGGCTGCCGCGGCCCGGTACACGGGTCGTGGCCTCAGGCAAGTGCCGCTTAGAGGGTCATTTTGGTGGGGTAGCTGGAATACCTATTAGAAGGCACACACTACCGGAGCCCACTATTCCCTCACGAACCTTTTGAAAGGTTCCCTCCCCGACATCCCCATTCCCTCCCTCACGTCGTTATGGTGAAGGTGGCACAACTAAAAGAATAGGAAAGGGTAAAGCCTAAGCCGAGTGTTTTCTGTTCTTTGTTTCTCTTTCTACCCTGGTGAGGAGAACCCTGGAGACAACCAGACCCCGAGGAGGGAGGACCAGGACAACCAAGAGTAAAGAGTGGTAGCGGGACACATACCCTTTGCAACAAGGAGAGGACACAATCCTAACTTCTTGGAAGCGATTCTTATTTTCCCTTTGAGACCTGTTTTGTAACACCGACTGTTTTCCTCTTACTGTGGCGAATAAACAGTATCCCTCGCATACAAGTATAATCTGACTGCTTTTCCTTCTATATCACTACTCTGCCCTCGAGCATCCTTACAATGCCTTTTCATGTCAAATGTCAAGACACTGGAGCTGTTTACCTGAGCAACTGAGGATGAACTCAAACCTTGTCACACGGAATATCTGTAAATGCATCTCGTCAAATCTTGCCTTAACTACTAGATTTATGACCCTCCAATGTAATTCCTTGACTGTCTCCCCAGTACCATTGTTTCTCATTTGACAATCAACTAATTGACAATTTCTTTCCTATATTATGTTGCGTGCTCCGTTGCCATTGTGGCTATACTGTAGAAATATTGGCAAAGCATAAATAAAAAAATTAAAAAGAGCTCAGGCCCCCACTGAAGAAGGGTAAGTCAGAGCCATTGTGAGCATGGGCAGCGGTGGTGGTGGGAGTGGTGCCAAGAAAAAGAGTTTAGTTGTGTCCATATCTCAGCCCTTAAACCATAAAGGAGAGAGTTGTAATAAGTCAGAAATCCCCATGTAAGGCGCAAGCTGAGGCATCAGTGTAGAAGACTGTGCAAGTAAGAGTGTGGCACACATTTGTGGAGAGATGTTTGCAGCATTCATTGGATAAATTATGAAAACTAGGTTGGAACATTCACACTGATTATTCAGCTTTCTCGATTTCAAGTTACCTGTAACTTGCCTGGAGAGGCATATAATGTGGTCCTTTAATTTCTGATTTTCAATGTCATTCACAGCAGGTATTAGGAGCACAACTCCTTGCTCCTCTGCCGACTCCTTCCACAGTCACCCACACAGCAGGGAGAAAGAAATCATTGTCCCAGGTCCAAGCTACATCTTGGTCTTGGGGTCCATTTTCTCCCACCTCTTGAAGGCCCGCTTATAGAGCAAGGACTCAATTATACCACCATATGGGAAGCTGAAGATTCAGATCAGTGCCGGGTGTGAGGGCAAAGGAAGCAGCCAAAGAGAAGTCATTGCACAGGGTTGTAACACCAAAGAGACCTCCTCTGTGAGGGGTATGTCAGGGTCTTACTTGCTCTCCGAGTACCCCAGGGGCCTTGTCTCTCCTTCCATCAGGAGGCAAGCTCTCCTGCGTAATGTTTTTCATCAGCATTAAGCTGCTACAGGAGCAATCAAGTGCAGAATATTGATGCTTCTTCAAACAGCATATTAAATGAGGTTTGTTACATGAAGGAATGTATTTGCAATATCCTAGCTACAGAGAGGTTGCTGCCTGGACTTAACTTTGGATTAGATCATGAAGTTCTGATTGCTTGATGCCTGGCACTCTTTCCTGCTTCCAATGCCAGGTTCTAAATAATGGGAACACACACACTGTCAGATAATGTCCATGGTGGAGGGCCCGACTCATAAAACTTTTACATTGTATGACATTTGTTTTCATTCATGAATAGTCTTTTGTTTGAGTGGGAAAGCATTTTTGACATTGAAAAACGTAAGCTTTAGACTCATAAAAGGATTTACTAGCACAACTGTCGCTATGTCTAATCTCCGGACTAGGTAGTGGGCATAGAGTGGCCATTTCAGGTCAGGTATTTTATCAGTTTGTGCACATCCATGAATGTAAACATCTGTGAATATGCACGTATTCCTCGCAGATCCATTAAATCGATTTCCAAGTGGAAGAGAGAGGAAAGTCTACTAAATTTGTTTTTGGTTTTTTTAAGAAAGCATTTCTCTTTGGGAACGTATTTTACTTATGCAGAAAAAAAATCTAATTGTACGCAAGAAAATGCACTTCTCCATGCACAAAATTGCATTTTTATTTTGTAATTTACAATTCACAAAACATTTCTAGGAGTACTTCGGGAAATCTGCACTAACCTCAGGTTTAGGACGTGACATTGTTGGAGTGAAACTAAATGAAGTGTTTTTCGTGCACATATCTTCCATACAATGACTAATGTTTCCATAGCTATTATAGGGACGCAATATGGGGAACAGTACAGTACTTGAATGAGCAGCACAATGCATTTAGTGGATGACAAATTCCGAATTCTAATATCAATAAATGTCAAATAGCACAACTTCAGGTATTAAAAAATACCATATTCAAAGTAACTGTAACTAAATTAATATACAATTATCACAACTCACTTGGGAATTGGGAAAGCTCAGTCGGTTGGTAATTGGGAGGTTGATTTCCGCTCACTAACCTCAACTTTCTCCCTCCTCCCTGCTGGGGTCCAACCCATCCTATATATTTATTTTGAAAGGTGTAGGTACCCACCACAACAATGGTACACTGAGGAGACTTAGGTAATGTGGCTACTAAATATATGCTCTAAGCTGCAAGGGCTCGGCCAGGTGATGGCTTTGCCTACATTTATCAGTATTTGAAATAAGGTTGACCGACTGCTCGATATACACAGGACACTATGTTTTGTTCAGTCCTAGGACTTCCTTTAACTAATTAGTGCTTTCTGGGAGTCAGTCGAACCAATTGGACTGGTGCACTTTAAAAAATGATTCCTCAAAGACAAAATTTGGAAATGGGGTATCCTACCTATGTGGAGTAATTTGATAATACTAGCTAGGACACATAACATGGCAAGGGCCATAAAACACTGGTAGATAGAACACATCTCTGGCACAATATTTATTATGCTTTCTGTTGGCCTCGTCTTCAAAGAAGCTCAGGTCTGCAGTATGCTCCTGAAGGATGTTATTCCATTGCATAAAAATTCTATAGTTTACACTATACTTTTGAAAGCAATATTTGTCTAGCACAAAAGGCTGTGTGACATATTTTTACTTTATATATTTGAAATCTACAACATTTCATTATTCTGAGGGGGGCCCTACTTCTCTTGGCACAGTTTTACACTGGGTATTGCATCTGTTTGTCTCAGCTTGAAACAATGCTTAAATCTACAAAAAAAAGTGTACAACATCAACCTATCAATGGGAAAGGTTAAATAATAGAACTTACAAAGTGGCATCATTTATTGAGGTCTACATTAGGTCTCTCCTTTTCCATTTTTTTTAAGGTTTTGCATTCTTAGTGGAAAATGAAGTTGACAGAAGGGACAACTCTTACACCTCAACCACCAAAGTTAAACAAATGTATTCTTCTACAGTCCCAGTGGTAAAAACAAGTGACCTGAGGTATCTTGGGTTACAGAACCTTTAGTATGTCAGGGTCTGTAACCTAGGGGTGATGCACAGAGTGTACCCAAGGTTAAGGTTCTGGAGAGAAGGTTGAGTCAGAGAGAGCTTGGAGAAGCGGTTGGAGACTGTTAACAGCCCTGTCTGTGGATGGGTTTTCTGTTAAATGGAAACCTAAACAACATTTGGCTCGGAAGTCCTATGTTTTAATATTGTCCTCCAGCATTTCATGCGCTGCTAGAACCATGCATTTTACAGAAGACAAAGGTCAACTCACCAGGATGGCATGGATCTCTGATCAAGACCACCGCAACTTCAACATTCAACAGAGACCACAACGCAGCAGCAGAGTGTTTCAGTCTGTTTTACCGAAAACAAGACTTTCAAGAAGGTATGTTGAATTAGTTAACTTATGGTGGCATGAGTGCGCTCTCGTGAGGCCTGTGAGCTCATGAAGCGTATTGTGATGAGAGTGGAAACCAGTCCTTTTGGACGAAATGTGAACTGCGCGCTGGATCTATATAAAGTGCACTCGTAGCATTTGTCAAATGAGAGAATTACATCAATTTTTTGTATATAATGCTTTGTAAATGAGTAGTATTTTTCAAACTATGTATCGCAATGGAAATACGCTGTCTTTTTTATACTAAATGGATAAAGAAAATAAATCAAGTTTAAATAATAATTAATGTTTAAAAATATATGTGTAATAGAAGATGGTCCAGAAAGCTGACATCAGCCAATAGCAAAGAAATAGAGGTCAAGTGGGAGGTTTTCTAGTATTTGAAGGTTGCTACAAAACCATTTTTCTTGATCTCTCCCAATGACCTACCGATATAGCCGATAAAATGGAAGAAAGTCTTTGCATATTCTTCAAGAGTATGTGGGGCTTCTCTTAGTGCCTAGGATCAGAGGGAAAAATGGTGTTTAAACATCTACCAGAATTGTCTGGTGATGAAGTGGCTGATTTAAATAAGAATGAAATTTCCATAAAGAAACTTAACTTGCATTATCTTCCCAAGTTGAGCACTGTGCTTAAACGATATCATTTTAGAAAGAGAATGCAACGTCAAAGTGAGAGTGCTGAGAAGTATATAACAGATCTACGAAGGATGACCTCAGCATGTGGTTTTGGAAGTTCTATTGAGAAACGATTGAGGGACCAGTTTATGTTGGGTTGCTCGTTGGAAATGGCTAAGGTGGCATAAAGGCAATCCCGCATTATATGAGGTATGAACCATAGCCAAAACACAAGAACATTCTAAATTGGGTGTTAAAAGATATTTGCAAAGATGTAATACATGCAAGCAAGAGTGAAGAAACATCTGGTAAGGTGGTAGCTGAGAAAGATAATGACAATAAGTCTGTTCAAAGTGGGAGTGACATAAAAGGCAAAACAGGTCGGACATTTTGGGGAAATGCTATCCATGTGGTGGGGTAGGCCACATGGCAAATAATAAGATGTCCACGGAATGGAAGGCTATGTGTAAGAATTTTGGGAAAAAGGCTCGTGTATTTAAATGCTGTAAATCTGCTGCAAAAAAAGTCAGAGAGGTGGATTGTGAAGATGGTAGTTTTACAAAACAATGCTGATGGTTTGGAAGGGCTCTTGGAAGTCCTGCATGTCAATGGAGAAGCTTTCAAACTGCTGTTTGACTCAGGAGCCAAAATCACATCGATATGACTCACCTTTTTCGAATAGAAACTTAAAAACAAAGTGAATCTCTTAAAGCCGGACACTAGACCCAGGGGATATGCTGGAGAACTGATATAATTGGCTGGATATTTCTGGGGGTTGATGGAATTCAAGGATCAATTCATTCCTGGGACAATGTATGTGTCTGTAAAAGGTGATTCTATAATAAGTTGGTTTCATCAACGTGATCTTTATGTTTTTCTCGACCCCAATGCTAATTTTCCTGTTTGTTTGAGAGAAATGTCAATTGTTGTAGTGTCTCGGAAGGCTGTGATGATTTGTTGAAGGAGTTTTCTGATGTTTTCAGGAGTGAGCTGGGGTGCCCTAAAAACTATGTACATGAAATTAGGCTGAAAGATAATGCTCTACCAAAGGTGGCTAAGGTTTGGAGTGTTCCTTTGGCAATTAAGGAGAGTATGAAAATGAACTGGACAGACTGATCACTAATGGCATAATTAAAGAAGTAGAACCTTCGGAATGGCTGGCACCTGTGGTAATAGCTTGCAAAGCAAAAGATAAGGCTCACTTATATGTTGATTTGAAGGAGGTTAATAAGGCCAAAAATGTAGACCACTCCCCACTCCCCAAAGTTAGTAAGATTCTGAGCTCGTTGAATGGTGCCAATCACATCTCTTCTTTAGACCTTAGTTCAGCGTACCATCAAATAGAGCTGACGGATGCTTCACAGGACTTGACCACCTTTGTCACTCCCTTTGGGACATTCAAATATTTGAGGATGCCCTTTGCGATCATATTAGCTGCCTCCGTCTTTCAGCCGGCAATAGAAAAATTATTGAAGGGAGTGGCGGGAGTGAAGGTTATTCTAGATGATATTTTTGTGGTAGGATCGGATATAGGAGAACACAATGGTAGGTTACGTTATGTGCTGGAAAGATTATTGAAGAGTGGACTCACACTTAAACTTGAAAAATGCAAGTTTAATGCCCCCGAGATAGAATATTTGGGACATTTAGTCACTGCATCAGGGATTCAACCAAAGGAAGGCTTGGTTTACATGACTTATATGATCTATCTATGCCCAAATGTAAAGATGAACAAGTAAAAGTTTTGGGTATGGCAACATTGTATAACAAATGTGTGCCCCTAAATTTGCTGAGAGGACAGTTCATCTCAGGTCACTTTTGAAAAAAGGCAAAGAGCTTTTGTGGTGTGATGGTTGTGAGAGTTAATTTAAGGATGTGAAATCTGGTTTGGAGAAAGCCTCGGACCTAGGGAGTTTTGATAATAAGGATGATATCATTGTAATGACGGATGTCAGTTCCAAGGGGTTGAGGACTGTGTTGATACAGAAGTCAGAAGGTGTGTAAAGAACCATTGCATTTATTTCACACAGTCTGAGAGGTGGGGAGATTAACTACTCAGTTATTGAAAAGGATGCCCTGGGTGTATTGCGGCTGTGAAAAAGATAAGAACATTTCTTTGGGTAAGCAAGTTTGGGATAAAAACAGATCATAAGCCTCTCAAAGAAGTCTGTGCTAGGAAAGGTATTGATGAAATTTTGAGCCATTTTCGAAGGTGGGTTTTAGTGTGTCAGGAGTATGAGTTTGAACTAAGGTATGTACCTGGAGCGAGCAATTTACAGGCTGACTGTCTTTGTAGATAGCAAGTTGATTTGGACGAGGATGATCCTTTTTAATTTGAAAGTTTTGGTGGGAAACACTATGATGAGGAAGTAAATGTGTGTGTTGTAACTGAGGGAGGAAGAATGGAAGAGAATATTGCAAGCTATGTCTGTTAGCAATATGTTATAAAAATTGTCTTGGAGGGTTGGGTGAGCAAAAACAGGTGTGAAGGGCATGCCCTATCATATTAGTAAGTTTGCAGTGCTCAGCCATATGGGTTTCTCAAAAACTAAGGAGAGAGTTAGGGAGTGATACTGGTGGCTGTCAATCGACTTAATGGTCAAAAGGGAGGTACAAGATAGCATTGAACGTGCATGATGTGACAAAGAGTTAAAGTACAGGACACAACCTGTGATTATTAGGGATGGGTTGATTATGATGGGGATGATTAGGCCATGGGTTGACATTGCTCTCGACAAACTTGGGCCAATCAAAGTAAGCTGACATGATAAATATGTGTTGGTGTGGCTCGACATTCTTTTCAGCTGCCTTGAGATCAAGTTGCTGAACTCTATTGAGTCAAAGGATGTGGTTTGTTTCTAAGAGGAACTGTTTGAGAGAGAGGGCTTTCCTACCAGCATTCTTACAGACAATGGAGTTTAGTTGACCTCAGCAGTAGTTGAGACATTTTTGAGGGTGAAAGGTGTGAAACATAAGAAGGCCACTCTATAACATCCTGAATCGAATGTATTTGTAGAACGCTTGATGAAGGTCTTGAAAGAATGTTTGCAACAGTCCCTAATGTGTGGTATGAACTGGAAGGAAAGTTTAACAAGAAAAGTTAGGGAATACAGATTAACCCTGCATTCTACGACATGGGTGTCTCTATTTCGTCTGGCCCAAGGTAGGTTGTCTAGCTGTGAGGTTATTCTGGCTTGGGTCAATGAGAAAAGAGTCATGGTTGTTGAGCATGTTGGTGAATTAACAGGATGGAAAGAAAGAGAGGAAGAAAAGAAATTGAAAGCTAGAGTGCTGTATGACACGAGGAAGGCTGTCAAAGAGACAAGTGTGGAAGTGGGTGATTCGATAAAAATGAAATCTCAAAAAAAGGATGAGAGGATATCCAAATACAGTCAGCCTTGTAGAGCAAAAAAGGTGTTTAGAAATGCGGTGAAAACTGATGAAAATAAAATTTGGAATCTCAACAGGGTTGCCAAATGCAGCTCTGTTCTATGGAGAAGTGTAATCTCTCTAGACAAGGAGTTACCTGAGGAACCCAAGAGGAGACCCCCAACGAGTAAGTAAGAGACAGGTTCAGATTTGTGATTATGCATAACTTTGTTTCATGCTCTGGATTCATTTTTACTTAAGTGATTGTACTTTCTTTTGTTTAGTTGAGGGGGGGCTCAGAATTTGTATTTTATTTTGGGTAAATAAGGGAGGTGATGTGGTATCCTAGGTTAGAGAATCTTTAATCTGTCAAGTTCTGAAACATAGGTGTGATGCACAGAGTGTAACCAAGGTTAAGGTTCCGGAGAGAAGCTTGAGTCATAGCGAGCTTGTAGAAGGGGTTGGAGGCTGATGACAGCCCTGTCTGTGGGTGGGGTCTCTGTTAACTGGAAACCTAAAAAAAGTTTCAAACAACATCTGGCTCGGTGGTTCTACATTTTAATATGACTCTTCCTACTTTTTGCCTTAAAGCAGAGCAATCAAAGAGTGCCCTGACAAAGAAAGGGAACAATTATTTACCAGCCATAGAATTCTATACCAACTCCTGTAAGGCACAATTAATTAATTTTGTATATACTGAACTGGAAATTAGATTTCATGGATGGACTCACAACCAGTAATCAGCCTGACAACACTGTGCAGGGACTGTTATACTGATTTTGCATTTAATAAAATACAGTGTCATACAACTTTATGTTTAGCCATATATTCATGAACATGTTCTCCAAAATAGACCACTGCTCCACGTTTTCCTGCCCTGCTATCCCACTGAATGTGATTGAATCCTTTGCTAGACTCACTCTTTAAACAGCACTTCGATTTCTCTGCCTATATTGCAAGGGAGCTGAGTATTATGACCAACACCCTTACTATTAAAAAATTTCAAGCACCACTGCTAAGGTGAACATCAGTCAAATAGGCTTGATCTGCCAAGGTCAGTTCAGATTTGATAACACATAGGGCCTGATTCACCAACAGCAAGTACGTTTTGCAGTAGGACAAAGTGTACTACAAAGGGCTATTCTTAAACTACACTTATGTGTGTGGAGTTCTCTGCCCTGACTCCTGAGACCCAGCACATGAAAGTAAGCGTTTTAGAAGTAAATGTGAGAGTAGCTGAAAGGAGAGTGTATAATAGGGGCAGACATACTCCAAAAGGGATAAGCTAAGAAGGAGTAAAAGAGGGGTTAGAGAGTGTCAAGGAGGGATGTCATCCTCCCTCATAATAGTAAGCCAATTGCTATATTCAGGAGGTGATACATGTAACTTCCACTTCAGTACTAAATTTACACTCAGAGTTTGTTAATACCGCAAAGTAGTAAACTAACTCAAAAGAGTAAACATATTCAGAATGATCAGCCAGGATCTTAGTTTGAGTTCCCTTGCAATTTCAGATGAAGCTGCTAACCATGTTACCTGGCTCATCAGATATTAAGAGATCTGCAGAAACGCTGCAAACCTGACTTGCCTCTCCAGAACTTCTAGTTGTTTAAAACAGTAAGAACAACTCTGGGGCAGACAGAACGGAAGAATGTGGAATTGTTTGGTAAATTGGGCTAGCAAGTACAAATTAATTATGTAATTCCCCATTTTCAAGTAGAAAGTCAAAGTTCCACTCAGAATTTACATTAACTCCTCACCCACACAGTTAACAGGACCCATGGTAACCTTACCTCTGGTAGTAAATACTTACCTGGTGCAAGTATGGAGAACTCCTAAGGTGGCCCATAGCTGCAAAGATAAGTTTGGATAGTTCACAGTCTCCTGTTCTTTGCCTAAACAAGACTTTTAAATAGCTGAATCCTTAAAAAATCTACAACCAGATCAAACTTCGAACATTACAAAATACTCATCATAAACTTAAGCATCACTCATCTGAGCAAAAGAACATTTCACCCAATAAATCTCTAAAGCAAACAATAGTCCCTACATGTATTCAAAATTGGATCTCACACTATGCATCTCTTTGTCTATAATCTCCAGGGAACAAAAGCCAAGAAATCTGCAAGAAACTAAGGAACTATTACACTGACATAATCATCAACAAAAGAACTTCAAAACCTAAAGAATCTTGTTTCCAAAGAAGACTTAACCATATCTGACCAACTATAGATCGTGAGTTTCATCTGCAGCATTATTATCTCTGAAACTAACTCTTAGGTTCAACTACATAAGATAAAAAAATGTGTTTTAGCCAGAGACATTATTCTCACATGTTCTCAGAAGGTATGCAAGCATTTAATACAATCCAGTCTTTCTTTCATATAACAGCCATTGGAGAAGGAACTATCATTTCTCATCACAAAGTGTCACATCTTATATGAGGCACTCTATGCACAATAATTGAAAATAACTGCTGAAAAACATTCAGGTGCATGTTGAGATCCTCAATCTCTTGGACCCTCTATCATCTGGTTTACGGTTGACCTTACAACTATCTAGAAAGGGAATAAATGCAGATTCTAACCAATAAGTGCTCCTGGGGGCAGGGAAACCGAAGCATATTGCTCCCGCCAGAAGGAAGCATACAAAAAACAGCTGCTCACTCCACGGAGGAGCAATACTGCCTCCCACACCAGCCTGAAGCCAGCTGAGGCTGCTGGGTGGTTTGTGTCCCAGGTAGGGATCATAGCACCCACTGATGATTAATGCACGCCATGGGAGATGGGGGCCCTGGGGCCAAAATAGGCTCAGGGAGTGGGCCTGCGTGACCTCCACACTTTTTAAATAACATTCAGCCCTGGTGATTGGGTCCCAAGGCCTCATAGGTCACAGGGTGGGGGCCGCACGCCCCCTTAATTGTGCAAATTGGCCCAAGGGGTTGAGGGCCTCAGGCCTACTAAGGCCCTAGGAGAGGGACCATGCAGCCCCACCCAATTATTAAATTGGTTTTGGCCCCAGGGGCTTGGATAGAGGTGTGGAAAAGTGCAAATTGTACGGTAGCATAAGCGGCAGCCATTTTGACTGTCACATCCATTTCATTTCTGTCGTGTTCATTTTATTCTCTGCTGTTCGTCTTTTCGTCCAGCCTGTGTCCTCTAACTTTAGCTGACCTCTCTGACATGGTCAATATGATGTACGTGCTGGGGGTTGCAGCTGCCGGCCACCTAGTCTCAGAGGTTATCCATTGATAGCTTATTGCTGCCATAAACATTCCTTCTTCCCCCTCCTCATCTCCTGACCCTCGGTTTAGGCTTTGTTCTTGTTTGCCTATAGCTATTTTCTGCTTAAACCTTCCCTCCAGTTTTCATTCTGATGAGATTGCATTCTAACAAACAGTATATAAGGACAATGGTTTTTGCATTAGGTGTACTTCCTCCCACAACACTTGAGGGTGTTGTTCGTACGCAGTCCTGCTCATGAGCATTTAATAAATTTGGTTTGTTATACTTCACTCCAGTGCCGATCTTTCTTTTGTTAGCCTTCGGACCCGTGGACGAGAGGGTGACCCTGTACCAGTGTGCCCTCACGAGGGTACATTTCCAGAGAGGGCCATGTTGCCCCCCTTCCATTTAAAATAGCACATGGCCCCAGGGAATAGGGGCCCCTAGTGCCTATGAAGGCTCATGATCACATGTCATGAGTGAGGTGATATGTGAGATCATAAGCAGTGCATCACAGGGGCGCAAGTTATAGTTAGCACTTCTAACTGTAACTGGGGAATTTCTGTGTTGTTTTTAGTTTAAAACATTAAGTTGGCACTGACAGTCACCTAACTATAATGCCACTTTAACCTTTTTTTTCAGCGAATTTTAAAGTTTTTTTTAAAAACAAAATCAGATCTTATTATCAATGGTCAAATCACTTTGACCTTTGTTTTGTACTATGAAAATTGCATTTTGTTGGAAGAGGAGAATATAGTGTAACAAAAACAGAAAACACTGGAAGCCATATTATTTATGCCAAAAACTGTCATGATTTAATATTTTCTTCCTGTGGACCACGTATTGAATGTGAACTATATTAATGGCTTAAAAGATTCCTTAGCACTTTTAAATCATTTTGATCAGCTCACTTACTAAAGCACAGAGCTGAGGCTTATATGCAAACAGATCACTTTCCATGTCTTCCTAATAAGGATAATCATCAAGATGTGGTTTAAAAAAGTGTATTTTTCATTTCTTTATGTTATACTGAAGAGCAAACTTTGCACTGCTGTATTATTATTTTTTTACAGAGCTTACTTTAACCCCTTCTATGCGCAGGACGGCCGGGAGCCTCCTGCGCCACGGTGCTCTTGTGCGCAGGACGGTTCCCGACTGTCCTCGCACATGGCACCTAAAATCCGGGCACCAGAGGGATTTCCTTCCCCCCCCCCCCCGCCAACAGCCTCAGCACCCCATCTCCCGAGGCTATCTCTTTGGTTTCTCTGTAATGAAGATCAGAGAAACCAAAACTGAAATGAGCCAATAGGCTCAGTGGGTTAGCTGAGCTCCCTGAGCACATAGAAAGTCAGGAGAGGAATCGTTGGAAAGGGAAGAATCACCCCTTTCCCTAGTGGATCCCTGCTTGGTGATCGCCCCAGGAGGGCGATCCCCAAGCAGGGATCAATGCACTAATCATCAGGGAGGGGGGGGAACAGCCCCTTGGGCAACGGCCTTTGCTACCCACAATACATTTCTTTGTGTCACCCCTGGGGGGCAGATGGGGCAGTAGCCCCCAATCTGCTCCCCAGGGGGTCGTAAAGCACCCTAGACACCAGGGATTTTTTAAATTTGATTTAGGGATGGGGGCTGCCGAAGATGGGCATGCGAATACCCCGTCACCCCAGGAAAATTCTAGTCTTTTTGCCCCCTCGGAGGGGCAGATGGTGGCAGTAGCCCCCAATCTGCCACCCTGGGGGGCAGAAAGCCCACTAGATGCCAGGAATTTCTTTAAATTGGACTGCCCATCTCAAACATCCACAGTCTTTCTGCACCCCCTGGGAGGCAGATGGGGGCAATAGTGCCCGATCTGCCCCCTGAGGACAGAAAGACCACTATATGCCATGGATTATTTGCCTTATTTTATTTAGGGGTAGTGACTGCCCGAGATGGGCATGCCAATGCCCCCCCCCCCTCAAAATTCCACAGTCTGGCCCCAGGGGATTCTGGGTAGGAAAACGTTGGGGAATCCACGCGAGCCACACCTCCATGGACTCCCCAGGGTATCTAGTTTTCTGAAATGTGTGGATTTAGTAGGTTTCCCTAGATGGCGGCCGAGCCCAGAGCCAAAAACCCAGTGCAAAACCAGGTCGTTTTGTGAGAAGTAATTTTGATGTCTCCATAGTACGTTTTGAGCCCTTGCCTGTCGTGGGTACTTGGCTCACCCACACATGTGAGGTACAATTTTTATAGAGAGACCTGGGGGGGAACGCTTGGTGGTAGGAAATTTGTGTCAACCCGGTGATCCCACAGCTTTCTCACACAGAAATAAGAGGAAAATGTAGCAAAATTTGAGGTTTGCAGGGGATTCTGGGTAAGAAAACATTGGGAGATCCACGCAATCCACACCTCCCTGGACTCCTCCAGGTGTCTAGTTTGTAGAGGCATAAAAAATGATTGATCAAAAAACAAACTGGTTTTGCAAGGGGGGCATCTGCATCTTTCCTTCCGGACTCGGCAGCCATCTAGGGAAACCTAACAAACCCCAGACATTTCTGAAAACTAGACACCGGGAGGGTGTCCAGGGATGTGTGGCTTGAGTGGATTCCCCCAATGTTTTCTTACTCAGAATCCCTCAGCCCTACACAAAGTAAAAATAGTCCCTGGTGTTTATAGGGCTTACTGTCCCCGGGGCAGATCTGGGATTATTTGCCCCTATCTGCCCGGGGGGGGGCAAACAGACACTGCCTATTTTTTAGGGGGCATATTGGGGGCTAGTGCCCCCATAAGCCCCCAGGGCGAGCAGAAGGACTGTCTGTGTATTGTTTGGGGGTTGGGGGCATCAGAATCCCCGGGGCCTAGTGGGCTTTCCGCCCTCACTGGGGGGGCAAATCAGAAACTAGTGCCCCATTTACCCCCTCAAGAGGGGCAGAAAGACATCAGTTTACATTTATTTGAGGTGGGGGCATGGTCTTGCCAATTGTGGGCAGCCCACCTCACTTTTATTAAAATAAAAATCCCTGGTGTCTAGTGGGCTTTCTGCCCAAATGGGGGCAGATCAGGGTTAATAACCCCATCTGCCCTCCGGGATGGGTAGACAGACTGTCCCTGTTTTATTTAAGGGGGTGGGGGCATAAGTATGCCCATTTTGGGCAGCCCCCACCCTTACATAGTTAAAAAAAAATGAATCTATAGGGCCTAGTGGGCTTTCTGTCCACGGGAGGGATTAGGGGCCATTACCTCCATCTTCCCACCGGGGGAGAAAGAAGACTGATCTGGCACAAAAATATGGGGGGAGCAAAAGCCCTTGCCCAAGGGGCTGCTCTCTCCTCCCTGGTGCCTAATGGAGTGGATCCCTGCTTGGAGAATCATCCTCCTGCAGCAATCCCCAAGCATGGACCCACTAGTGAGGGGTACCATTATAAAGGGGAAATTCTCTCCTTTCCAATGGTACCTCTCCAGTCTGCCTAGGAGCTCAGGAGCAGATTTAGCCCCACAAGCACGTAGGCAGTGAAAGTGAAACGAGCCGATCAGCACACTTCAATTTCACTTTCAATGTAATGACGTTGGCATGCCATGCAAGATAATTATTATTACACTATAAGAAATGCCCCATGCAGCTGGAGAAGCTCTTTCCCATATCCAGTGGTTGAAAAAAAGAAAAGGAAATCCCTTTGCTGTTTACAGCAGAGGGATTTCTGACCGTTGTGCCGAGGACGTAACGGTTACATCCTCGGTACACCAGCATCACAGCCGAGGACATAACCGTTACGTCCTCGGCATGGAAGGGGTTAAAGTAACGTTATAGTTAGGTGAATTACTCAGTGACAAAATTTATTTTTAAACTAAAAAAGCCACAGAAATTCAGCAGTTATAGCTAGCAGCATTAACTGTAACTTGTGCCCTGCCATGTCCTGCTTATGACCTCAGATATGACATTACTCATGACATCACTGATGGCATTTCAAATAACATAATTGATTACATCATCCACGCTTTGTTTTGCTGCACTTAGGCCTATACATTATGGACCAGTAAGTATAAAATAGCTCAGGAGAATATCCGCCATCATTACTGCCATCACAGATACAACTACCTTAGGTGTAGAAAGCACTATGTGCAACATTGACCCTATGCCATACACTTTACAGCAAGCATAGTTCACATTAGCAATCAACCACAGATATATAGGAAGTCCTCATTGAGAACAGTGTTCCACCAATCAATCAACACGCATTTCGAAAGCACGGCTACTCACCAGTCAAAGAGCCAGGTCTTGAGTCAATTTCTGAATTCCGGGAGGGAGGATGGTGTTTAGAGGCGAAGGAGAATTCTGGAATTGGGCATCTTTTCTGGAGAGGGTGCCAGTGGAGATTCCTGAGGTGGAGGGTGATGTGGGTCCATTTGGGGAGGTTGAGGATGAGTCTAGCAGCTGTGTTCGAATCGTCTGGAGTCTCTTCAGGAGTTGGGTGGTAATTTGTGCATACAGCATATTGACGTAGCCCAGCCGGCTGGTGACTAGGGCTTGAGTGACAGTTTTCTTGGTGCTGCCAGGGAGCCATGTTAAGATCTTTCAGAGCATGTGGCCGGGTATAGAAGCAGTCATAGGAGAATGCGTTGATTTGGTATTTCATGGTGAGTTTGCTGTCCCGGATGATGCCAAAATCAGTACTTTCATCTTGTCCGTGTTGAGCTTCAGGCAGTTGGTCTTTATCCAGTCGGCTACACTCGTTATGCAGTTGTGGAAGTTGGTCCTAGTGATGGAGGAGTAGTCTGAGAGTGAGAGGATGAGCCGGGTGTCATCTGCATAGGATGGGATGTTGAGACCGTGGGTTCGGACGATGTTGACCAGGGGCATCATGTAGGTGCTGAACAGGGTGTGGCTGAGAGATAAACCTTGAGGGACGCCACAGATAATGCTCTTGGGTTCTGAAATGAAGGGTGCTAGGAGGATTATCTGGGTTTATCCTGTGAGGAAGAATGTGATCCACTTTAGGGCGTCTCCCTGGATCCTGATGTGATGGAGTCTCTTGATGAATGTGTGGTGGGATAGGGTGACAAATGCTGCTGAGAGATCGAGGAGGATCGGGGATCGGGGCCACTGTTTCTCCCGGTCAAGGAGGGTTCTGATGTCATCTGTGGCAATGAGTGATCAGGGCGGTCTTGGTGCTGTGATTGATGCAGAATCCAAAATGGAAGGTGTCCAGCAGGTTGTTTCTCTCCAGGCGTTTGGTGAGTTGGCAGTTGATGACCTTTTGTAGTACTTTGGTGGGGAAGGGGAGCAGAAAGATGGGGCAGTAGTTTTCAAGTTCGCTGGGGTCTGTGGAGGGTTTCTTGAGGAGAAGTCTGACTTCTGTGTGTTTCCCTCTGTTGGGGAAGGTGGCCATGGTGATGAATGCGTTGACAATGGAGGCAAGTTCGCCGCTGATTTCCTTGCTCCCGAGGTTGAAGAGGTGGTGAGGTCAGGAGTCCTTGGCTGCTCCAGAGTGGATGGATCTCATGGTGGCTGTGGTGCTCTAAGTGGTGAGCTGTTCCCATGCAGTGAGCGGGTGGCTGTAGGTTTCATCAGTCAATGTGATGAGGTTGGTGGGTTGGGGTTCAAAGTTACTGTAGATGGTGGATATCTTGTTGTGGAATTAGTCCACCAAGGTGTTGCAGAGTTCCTAGGAAGGGAAGATTGTATTCTCGGTGACTGACCGTCTTAAGAACTCACTGACAGTGCTGAAGAGTTCCTTGCTATGGTTTGAGCTTGTTTTGATGCGATCGACAAGGGCTCATGTGTTTTAGGCGTTTGTGGAAATGTGGATTTTCCTGATCAGTTATGTCCCCTATCTTGGACCCCAACGGTTCTATGTGCATGTCACGAGTACATGTATGTTCCCTCCAGTTCCAGTTTCCAAGACGCAAACATATGTGCGTCCACCGTCAACATGTTCTCTGTCAGATCCGCCATCAATGGGCTGGATATTCGATTCCTAAGTATGAAAGGCCACCGACTTTATATGGCTAAGTTACTCCATTTTTACAGTTCAGGCAAGTAGGCCCGATTCTGTCCTCAAAGCCTTCCCTGCTCTCTGTCTCTGACAGCTTCAGCTTGAGCTCGCATCTGTATCCATGAACTTTGTCCTACTCCCTGTGCAGCTAACGGTGCCTGCCTCGGCCAGTTTTGCCTGCCTGCCAAGAAGCTGTATTTCACCTTCGAATTATCTACTTTGCTCTTCAGCCGATGCATTCCTGTCTAGTGATTTAGGTAAACATTTCCTTTAGCCCACAAGCAAAGGACTCGGCTTCTCTGTCTTCATGCAAGTAATTCATAGCCCTGTTGCCATGGAAAGTTTTCTGCCCCTCGCATCTCATATAGACACTTAGATGCTTGTACACGCACACACAGTCAGTATAGAATAGATTCTGTCCGAGAGTCTTTTCTTGTGGATAACATAGTTCTCTAAACATAGGATGTTAGATATGATTTGGGATTAGGTTGACTTGACCTCCCAGACTTCTCGTCTCCACATGTAGAGCTAAATGTCAAGTCCCCTTCACCCCCTAGTTGCACGTCAATCACACGTCATACTGCTGCGCGCGCATCTATGTTAAGTATTATCTTATAGATCCACCTATGCATGATAATCAGAGCCAATCATGTTTCTTTCTGCTCCTTATTACGCCTAGTTTCGATTACGTACCACTATGTCATTTTTCTTATCAATTGTTACGCCTTTTGCATTCGTTTCATTGTAATGTATAACCTATAAAAGTTACTTCTTGTCAATAAAGTATTGTACTTCACTTCCGGAACCCTCGTGGTGACGGAACCTGAAGGCCGCCACTCGAGTCGGCCATTTTGGAATAAAGCCCATTCAGAAAATCTCTTATACCACGGATTCTGCCTCTTGTTATTCTGAGCTATTTTACTTTATTTTAGATTCCGCATGAAATTCAGTCAAGGTAAAAAGAATATTTACCACATAATGGCGCCCGAACAGGGACACTTTCTCATCTCACGCGCCGGCGGTGCGTTGCAGGCCCGGTCTCCTGCCACAGCTGGACGGACCATAAACGCGTACCAGCAGTATTTCCTGTAAGCTCCCTCCGGTCAAGCGGGGGCGACTGAGGCTGCGATCAACCCAGACGAGGCGGTGAGAAGTGCGAAGTATTCCGACCAGAGCCTAGCTGAGAGAGCAAGATCCGAGGTATACAGAGGCCCACCAGGTTTTCGAAATCCCGATGTCCAGAGGGTCGGCTGTCCGCAGTCATCGAGTTCCGTTCTTTCTCTGAGGCCTTCCGTTTCAAGGAGCTACTCGGTGAGTACCATCGCCGGGGAGGCGTGTTGACAGCACATAGGTTGTGCCGGTCAAGACGGATTTGGGTACACAAATCCGGTCTGCACTGTTTAGCAGTGTATATGTACTGTTTAGCAGTATATCAAGTATTCCGAAGTATTCAGTTATTGTCAAGAATTCAGCTTGGTGATTAGTTATGCAGACTGTCATCATTGTCGGTCATTTTTTTTAAATGTTTAATGTTTAATGTTTAAAGTGTTCAAATGTCTTGCATATTGTGGTATGAATGATTGTTCATTGTTCACTGTTCATTATTGTGTTCTTTTTTTTTTCTCGTATTAAGTGAGTTCAAGAGTAAGTATCAGATCAGTTGTCAAGATGCCGCTCTTCTCGAAGTTAAGACAGATTACTACCAGAAAAGGGGTGCTTGAAGAAGCAGTTCCTATTCCTCCCAGGGACACTCCAGGGCATTTTATGTATCACAAGCATGGCTTAGATGCCATATTATTCCTTGATTTATGGGTAGATTATACCAAGGGATTGCCGGAAAGTCAAAGGTGGCCCGCAGCGGGAACCTGGGATGCAGAGTGCATCATGAAAGTGGAGGAAGAGTTATGGAAAAGAAAAGTCAGACAGTCACAGAAAGACGCTGTTGAGTTATGGCGTAAAGAATCTCATAGACGTACAGAAAAAGCACGTAGACAAGAAGAGAGGAGTAAAGAGAGTTCAAAGGAAGTTCAAGAAAATATATTAATTGAGGAAGGTATCCGAGTGAAATCAGAACAAGTAGATAGACAAAGAAACGCTCTTATGAGTGGTATGTATCCCCTCCTAGCCGAAGGACTACCTAAGGCTGTTCCAGAGATGCCAAAAGACTTGCCACCCCCATTATTTCCAATTAAGATACATCCAAAAGGGCATCCCAGAACCGCAGAAGATGTTTTTCTTTCCTCATATCTAGATGACGCAGCTCCCGAGTATGCTAACCCCACACCACATAGACCGTCTGGCGGAGGGGTTCAACGTCAGGATCAGGTATCTGTCCCCGTGCAACAGCAAGTCCCGACACGAGCTCCGGCAAGCACATCTGTTTCCGCATCTGTCCCCGCAATCGATTCTACAGTGGTATCGACACCTGTAGTTGCTGTATCACGTTCGACGAATCCATTCACACCCGACGCCCCTGAAGGGGCCACGGGAGGTGCAAGCAATACTTTTACGCCACCTAGAATAAATAAACTTGTTTTTCAAGAATCAGCGCATTCACGTACACCCAAATTCGTAAGTGAACGTACGCTTAAGGAACTCCTTATAGATTGTAGATATGACCCGGTGGTCGGTAAAGAGGACGAAATGGTCCTGGCATCATTACGTATCAGATGAGCCGCAGAGTATTTAGCGAGGTTACCAGGAATGATTACGCATCTAGATAACATATAACATTTTGTCCAAACAGGGCGAGATCCAGAATGTATTAACAGAGCTATGGAATTCCAGAAAGTAGAGATACAGGGGGAACTGTTATGTTTCCTCATAAACTGTGTGATCAGAAATCAAGACCGTCCGGGGGTAGACCCGAATACAATGCTTACTCTTACAAGATGGAGCCAGAATATATCAGAAGGGAGACACGATAAGAAAAACTGTATAATAGCCATGTGCCGAAAAATCCGTAGAGAAATAGAACGTATTCACGAAGAAAGATTGGAAACAGACGAGTTCGAGCAAGATGAAGTGTCCGAATCAGGGAATTCCGCAAGACAGTCAGGAACCATAGCCTACGTAGGCAGAGGAAGATCCTGTGATAATACTAGATGTTTTTCTGATCCCATACACTCAGAATGTCCAAATAATAGCAGAACGTATCCGACGCCTGTAATAAATTTAAAGTCTCCTGAACATTTGTTCCAAGCCGCAGATAAAATACTACGAGAACGAAGGGGTTACCACCTCCTCGATTCCATGGATGAGCAAGAATTAGCCAGATCAGCCGTTCACTGGATTGACAGTCCTGAAAAATACGGTGATGAGACCGTAGCACACACGTTTTTTAACCTTAGTACAGATGAACAACGTTTAGCTGGAATCTATATGATTCAGCAACTCCTTATATTATATAAGAGCCAACATGCTGACCCTGGTCCTTTACCTGATATATTAACGGAACTACTCACGAACAGATGGAGAGGTTCTAGTAACAAGTTAATTAAGGAAATATTAGTGTCACGTAAACAGTATGTCCTTTTTGTAAGTCCGGATTCTTTCCCGCTGCCCCGCAGAGAGAGAACGCCGTATTATATGGATAGACAAAATCCCTTACGAGAAGTGCACCCAATAAAGGGCGAAGACAATGAGTTTCACCGTGTATTTGTATACACACCCATATCAAAAATTGAATTGTTAGAAATGAAGAAAGTAGTACCAAGTCATGACAAAGACCCAGCGGGTTTCCACCGAGAAATTAAGGACATGTTGCTGATGGGAGAGTATACCTATCCTGATATTATGACGATATTAAAGGTGCTCTTACCTGCTGGCATTTATGAAAAACTGAAAGAAAAAGAGTGGGAAGTGGGAGACCAAAAGATAGATTGGACAGCATTAGAAACGGAAGAAAAGGCCCGAGCTGCAGGTTCAGGGCTCGGGGATAAAGTCAAAGCATTACCAGGTTTACTAGTACAAGTACTGCCACGTTTATTAACTACGAAAAAGGAAGATTGGGGTGCAATCACGGCCTGTAAACAAAAGCATGATGAAGACACAAGTGACTATTATGCCCGATTTGAAAAATGTTTTGGAATAAATAGTTGTATAAAAACAAGTAGTGAGTCGTATCCACATTTATTTGTGACAAAATTAGTAGAAAATGCTTTACCTCCAGTAAAGAATAGAATATTGAAATTCGAGAGTACCTGGCAAAGTAACACTCCGTCACAAATGCTACAAATGTTACAGTATCATCACAATAGAATTAGAGATGAACAAGAACACGAACAAAGACGTATGAAAGATACAAAGATGAAAATGCTAGTGTCTCAGACAGTACCGGCTGAAGGACATAAAAAGGGTATGACACAGTCCGATTCAGCAGGACCGGTAAAAGGGACATGCAATTATTGCAAAAAGCCAGGTCATTACGTACACGATTGTCCAGTTTTAAAACATAATATCGCCATAGGTAAAACACAAGAAAGATCACGGCCACTCAGACAAGATCAGAATGTACAAGGAGCTATGCCGCATTCCCAGGCCATGCCAGCCGCACAACAGCCAATACAGTTTGTGCCAGCTGCACCACCGTTGCCTGTTACTGCCACACAAACCACAACACGACAAATGTATCAGACTGCACAGTATGAATATCCTGAGTATCAGCGTTACGCATGAACCAGCCTAGAGAGGGAAGTTGACTTACCCCTTATCGAGATTCCTGTAGATCAAGAAGGACCTTATGTACATAGTGAATTATTAGGTCAAGATAGAAAATTCTTACTCGATACAGGGGCAAGTCGAACAACTATAAAACGTAGTGAAGTTCCAGGGGCACCCCTCTCAGGCTCTCAAAATGTTTCCCTTGGTTTTTCAGGAAAACCTATTGTTAATGAAGTATCACAGCCTCTTCCACTTACGATAGGACCTTTGACACGAACTACAGATGTATTGCTTACTAAATCATGCCCAGAAAATCTGTTAGGAATTAAAACTCTGAAAGCCCTAGGAGCCATAATATGTTGTTCTCCGGAAGGAGTAAGGTTGTTTTTACGTGATTTTAAAGGTCACTATGTGTCTAGAGACATGGATCCCCGACTACAGACTTTACCAGCGCATCTATGGGCACAAGGCCCTACTGATGTTGGTTACATGAACATTACACCATACCGAGTTACACTCAAGGCAGGAGTGGTATTACCACGAATGCGACAATACAAGTTACCACAAGATGCTGTAGTGGCTTTGTTGAAAATCATTGATGAGCTAATTGCCCAAGGAGTAGTTGTAGAAACAGACTCCAATGTATGTAATTCGCCGATAATTCCGATTCTTAAACGAACTGACCCTACTGCTCCGCCAGTATACCGATTGGTTATTGATTTGCGTGAACTAAACAAGTGCATTGTGCCACAATTTCCTGTGGTTCCCGATATATCATCATTATTGACAGCAATTGATTCCGAAGCAACATTCTTTACTGTAATTGATCTCAAGAATGCTTTTTTCAGTGTCCCAATAGATCCGGAAAGCCAATATTTGTTCGGATTCAGTTTAAATGGGCGCAGCTTTAAATTCTCACGCGCTCCCCAAGGATTCACAGAGAGCCCCAGCATCTACAGCCAAGCACTGAAACGAGAACTTGACAGTATCCACATGCCAGTCAACACTGCACTGCTTCAATATGTCGATGATCTGCTGATCACCGCGAGAAGCGAACCTGAATGTGAAAAGGCTTCTCTGACAGTTTTACATTTTCTAGCCGACAAGGGGCACAAGGTGTCTCCTTCTAAGCTGCAATTCTGTGTCCAGCGAGTTATTTATCTTGGTCACTCGCTGTCCAAGGAGGGAAGGCAGCTTACACCAGATCGCATCCAGTTAATTGCTAACATGTCAATACCCCAGACACAAAAGGAGGTGCGGGCTTTCATAGGCCTCACTTCATATTGTAGGCAGTGGATCCCTCAGTACGCATTTCTAGCAAAACCACTCATTCAGTTAACCACACAGGAGGCAGCCACATCGACTATTCTCCCTTGGACTCAGGAACATACACAAGCTTTTGAAAGCCTAAAGGAAGCTTTATGTCAAGCACCTGTTTTAGCAACACCATGTTATAGCAAACATTTTACACTCTTTGTTACAGAACGCGAAGGTACTGCTTTGTCAGTACTCACTCAGGAACAAGCAGGATCACGCAAGCCATGTGCTTATTTTTCCAGTACATTAGATCCCGTAGCTCAGGCTTTGCCCGCGTGCCTGAAATCAGTGGCGGCAACAGCTTTAGCAATCAGACAAAGCGATGCCATAGTGTTAGGACATCCATTGACAGTACAAGTACCACATGCAGTAGAAGTTCTTGTGAACCGAACACAAACACAACACTTGACCATAGCAAGACTTACCGGTTATGAACTGACATTGTTTCAGCCACACATAGAGATCCGACGGTGTAATACATTGAATCCTGCTACACTATTACCTGTAATTGGAACAGACCCACTAGCTCATGATTGTGTTGAAATTATTGAAATAAAGACGAAACCTAGACAAGACTTGACAGACGTTCCATTGTTAGATCCAGACCTGACGTTGTATGTAGACGGATCGTGCATGAGAACAAGTACAGGAGATTTAGTGGCCGCGTATGCAGTCACAACAGACACTGAAGTTATTGAGACAAATTGTATAGATACTTTGTCAGCCCAAGCAGCAGAACTTATTGCTCTAACACAAGCCTGTATTCAAGCCACAAATAAGAAAGTTAATGTATACACTGACTCACGTTATGCATTCGGAGTCGTACACGACTTCGGCGTGCTGTGGCGAGAGAGAGGTTATTTAACTTCCCATGGTGCCCACATTCAGCACGGAACCCTCATTCATGCCTTGTTAGACGCAATACATCTACCAACTGCCATATCGATTATGAAATGTAAAGCACACACGAAGGTTACTGATATCATTTCTCAAGGCAATGATTTAGCTGACAGAACAGCTAAACAGACTGCTCAGAATCGCACATTAGACATGACAAAGCCAATAGTTCAGACACCAACACAGTGTATGACAATTAAGGATCCCGCACTTGACGTAATTGACATACAGACACATGCTACTGCAGAAGAATTAAAGAAATGGACTGAACTAGGAGGGATCCAGACAGATCAGGGATGGATGACGAAGGAGAAATCTGTATGGTTTCTTCCTGACTCTATGGTCCAAGCCATTATAGCTACAATTCACAGCCCGGCGCATTTAGGAGAGAAAGCTATGCTAGATAGCATTCAACACATTTGGTTCAACAAACATTTACGAGCAGCAGCCAAACAAAAAGTCCGTACCTGTATGATATGTTGTCAGTTCAACCCAGGAAAAAGTGTTCCCGTAGAACAGGGTGGATTCCAGACTCCTGATCATCCTTTTGAAGTGCTCCAAATGGATTATATCCAGATGGAACGATGTCGAGGATTCAAATATGTTCTGGTAGTTGTCTGCGCTCTCTCCCGATGGACTGAGGCGTACCCAGTATCAGATTACACGGCCCCGACTACTGCCAAACAGTTAGTCCGAGAATTCTTCCCACGGTACGGTTTACCACGTGTTGTATATTCAGATAACGGCCAGCCTTTCTCATCCGAATTAATGAAACATGTCTCACTTTTGTTGGGATATCAGTGGAAATTCCACTGTGTCCGACACCCCGAGGCAGCAGGTCTCGTGGAACGACATAATCAAATTTTGAAAATCAGATTGTCTAAAATATGTAAGGAGAAAGGTGTTGACTGGATAGTAGCATTACCAGTTGCACTATTTTACATAAGAATGGTAGCACACTCTCGAACAGGACTATCCCCGTATGAGGTGATCTTCGGAAGGCCACCAAATATGTGGGGGACGCCTATACCACGTAAAATAACTGATGTTAATTGTAATATGCTGACAGATTACTTGGCTTCCTTGATGTCTGCACTACAATCTTGTCGTTCACAGGTAGCTGCAGCTTTTCCTGACAACACTGAGGTGAAACCCCATGACGTTGCTCCGGGGGATCTGGTGTTTGTGAGAAATTTTGATCGGAAGACCCAGTTGGAGCCCAGGTGGAAAGCACCGAAGCTAGTCCTGCTGACCACAAGAACAGCCGTGAAAGTTGAGGGCCGCAAGGGCTGGATACACTCCAGCCACATTAAGAAATTTCATGGACTATCCTCGGATATAGACACTGTGCCCTGCACTCCCTCACAGACTGATTCAAAACTTCCTTTTGTTGAACAGAATGACTCTCAGTGCTATAAATTAAAGCTTAGGCCCAAACAGTCGAGCAATTTGATTGTTTAAGTCCTCTCCAAGGTGAAGCGGTTGAATTGTCTCCGACATGTACCCCTTGGACCTGAGTAGAGAAAATACCCGAGAAATGTTGAAACGACAGGCGTATTGTAAATCACTGCGTAGCTACTGTATGAGGACATTATTAATTTTGTTTTTATTGAGTGTTTTAATAATTATTACGAGTGTGATTTTGCACATATATCATCCTATTTCTAGACATGTTTATAATGTTGCTGCTGAACATTCTTTTAGTGACCTACCGCCACATGAATTATCTTATAGACTTGCGCTGCGCAATAACACCTTCATTAGTATGTTACATCATTCCCATCAGACTAGTAATGCCACCAATTGTTGGGTGTGTGGCCGACTCCCTCCCTATCAGAATAACAAAGGAGTTCTGCCTTTCTTTCCACATCCGTTCACACACAATGGCTCCTGTGGAGCATGGTTTAGTTTACTAAATTCCATAGACCCAGACACAGCCGTTTATCAACAACATTGGATATGGGGAAATCTGAATCTAGTTTTATTCAAAGTTTGTCATCCTAATAAGGAGGGTCACCCCAGTAGAACAGGAACTGATCTAGAAAATGAAGTGTATAAATTAGGTAATTTTACACCTAATCTTATGATTCTGAAAGTCAAATCCGAAGTTGAACTAATTCTGCCCACTATGTCAGTATTTCCAGTTAAGGGTGAATTATGTGTAAGAAAAGTTGGTTCCATACATATGGGCCATAGCCAATGCGTTACTACAGTAGAATATAGTGATCAAGGTAAATCTTCATTTAGAGCTTCTCGCCATTCTTACTTTATATGTGGTCAGACGGCATATATGCGTCTGCCTCTAGATTGGGATGGTACCTGTTACATAGCATTCCTTCTGCCACCTGTTTTCCTAGCTCCCCCTGATTATTATCGAAATGTTCATTTAGTACACAATAGAGAGCGAAGAGATCTCCCAGTTGTCGATTATACTGAGACGGCATGGGACAAGTATGTAGATTTCAATAAAGGTATCTTTCCCTATATAGGTACAATATCAAATAGTAAGCTGATACGTAGACTAACCAAGACTCTTGAAGCTGTAGTAAACGAGACTATAGCCGCCCTAGGCAATCTGACAGAGGAACAATCAGTGATGAGAATTGTTGTTCTCCAGAATCGTCTTGTCCTTGACGTCATCCTGGCCGATAGGGGCGGAGCTTGCAGGGTCATCGGATCCAGCTGCTGCATATTCATACCAGAAAATTCGCCATCTGTATATAAAGCTATAACACGCCTTCATAAGATTGTGAGCCAGATACACGAGAATCCAGGCACTTGGACGTGGTCCGGGTGGTTTTGGAGTGTGATATCAGCCTGGGGATGGAGAGTTCTATCCTTCCTAGGTATTGGCCTTCTTATGCTCTTCAGTTGTTGTTTATGCCTGCAATGTGGACCAGCGATTTGTGGTCTGTGTGCCACATCATGCATTCCATATCAAGGTTATCGTTCAAAATGCCGAAAGAAGAAGGAAGAAGAAATGATGCTCCATGAGCAAATCGATGGAATGATGAAGATTGATATCTCTTGAAGGGCAAGTAGGGGACAAGGAGGGAATGTGGAAATGTGGATTTTCCTGATCAGTTATGTCCCCTATCTTGGACCCCAACGGTTCTATGTGCATGTCACGAGTACATGTATGTTCCCTCCAGTTCCAGTTTCCAAGACGCAAACATATGTGCGTCCACCGTCAACATGTTCTCTGTCAGATCCGCCATCAATGGGCTGGATATTCGATTCCTAAGTATGAAAGGCCACCGACTTTATATGGCTAAGTTACTCCATTTTTACAGTTCAGGCAAGTAGGCCCGATTCTGTCCTCAAAGCCTTCCCTGCTCTCTGTCTCTGACAGCTTCAGCTTGAGCTCGCATCTGTATCCATGAACTTTGTCCTACTCCCTGTGCAGCTAACGGTGCCTGCCTCGGCCAGTTTTGCCTGCCTGCCAAGAAGCTGTATTTCACCTTCGAATTATCTACTTTGCTCTTCAGCCGATGCATTCCTGTCTAGTGATTTAGGTAAACATTTCCTTTAGCCCACAAGCAAAGGACTCGGCTTCTCTGTCTTCATGCAAGTAATTCATAGCCCTGTTGCCATGGAAAGTTTTCTGCCCCTCGCATCTCATATAGACACTTAGACGCTTGTACACGCACACACAGTCAGTATAGAATAGATTCTGTCCGAGAGTCTTTTCTTGTGGATAACATAGTTCTCTAAACATAGGATGTTAGATATGATTTGGGATTAGGTTGACTTGACCTCCCAGACTTCTCGTCTCCACATGTAGAGCTAAATGTCAAGTCCCCTTCACCCCCTAGTTGCACGTCAATCACACGTCATACTGCTGCGCGCGCATCTATGTTAAGTATTATCTTATAGATCCACCTATGCATGATAATCAGAGCCAATCATGTTTCTTTCTGCTCCTTATTACGCCTAGTTTCGATTACGTACCACTATGTCATTTTTCTTATCAATTGTTACGCCTTTTGCATTCGTTTCATTGTAATGTATAACCTATAAAAGTTACTTCTTGTCAATAAAGTATTGTACTTCACTTCCGGAACCCTCGTGGTGACGGAACCTGAAGGCCGCCACTCGAGTCGGCCATTTTGGAATAAAGCCCATTCAGAAAATCTCTTATACCACGGATTCTGCCTCTTGTTATTCTGAGCTATTTTACTTTATTTTAGATTCCGCATGAAATTCAGTCAAGGTAAAAAGAATATTTACCACACGTTGGTGGTATTTGATAAGTGCTGACTCGAAGGTGGCTCAGTCTGTCAGGTCTCTGCTAGTGCGCCATCTTCTTTCTAGCCGTTGGCAGTTGCGTTCCATAGAATCATTGATGTCATTCGAGATCTCATCAGTGATGTCATCAGTGATGTCACTGACCATGTCATGAGTGATGTAATATGTGACATCATCAGCAGTGCATTGCGGGCGCGCAAGTTATAGTTAGCTCAACTAACTATAACAGGCGAATTTCTCTGGTTTTATATGAGTCAAATGTTCAACTAACTATAACGTCCCTGAAACCTATGGCTTTTTTAGTGAATTTCTAAGGTTTTTTAAATGCTGATTCCTAACTATAACGTCTGTAAAACGTATGGTTTTTTCAGTGAATTTCGAAGGTTTTTTAAATGTTAATTTCATATTATAAGTTTTATAAAACCTATTTTTCTTCCTATTATATTTTTAAATATTTTGGAACTATTATACTTCTTGTTTTTAACTTTAAAAATCATGTAATGTTTTATATCTTCCCAAAAAAAATGTATTTTGGGGGGGGGGGGGGGGGGGGAGAGAAAACTGCACTCCCATACCGGTAGCGTACCAAGCTCCATCACCACACGAATCCTATCCGCCATATTGCTAAACTCGTAAATGATGCGCATTTCGTATCCGACGAGTTTGTGGCACCGCGTCCCGCGTAACATCATATACGCATGAAGTCACCCCAGGTACTACTTTGGTATCAGACGGGTACGCAGTACCAAGTAACGCGTTACTTCATGTACGTATGGGGTCGCGCCTGTTGCGCGTTGCGTATTCGACAAGTACACGCTGCCAGGCCGTGTTACAGACGTATAGTATTTGTCTCAAAAGTATATCTAAATCACTTTAAACAGTATATGAGAGCAGGCGAAAATCTAAATTATTTTAAACATTTATATATTTCTAACTGTAATAAACTTATGTTATGATAAATATATTTTGACAAAATCGCGTCGGGTGCGGCCTCCTTGCGCGCTCGGTGCGCGATTGCCATGTGACCTTAAAAAAAAGTATTTGATTGGTTCATAATATTTCCCATTGTAACAGTTGTACGACCCCACCCATTTTACTCATTCTCTCTACAGCGTTTGATGAGAGACACCTTTTCTGCTTAGAAATCTTTTTTGAAAAGTGTTTACACATATCTTATACTACACACAACATGCAATGATCATCTTGATCAATATTCATGCTCTGTACATTAGCCTTCCACGTGTGATTGCCATGCATCTCAAACGTTCCATCAAAAAACAAATGTGTTACACGATGCCCCTGGTGTGTGTGTCTGCACATTATTGTGCTGCCTTTCGGCCTGGGTATTGCTGGCTCTAAGGAGCATCATCGGCCACGGGCAGACTGCACATCCTAGATCACATGTCATCTCATTAACGATAGTTTCCGCCATCCTGATACATGCTACACTGATTTAAATTGCACACTCTGCGAGGTCAAAACTACAAAAGAAACACACACAAGAATACTTCCTGGCCAGGCAGGAACTGAACAACGCCCAAGTCCCCGGAATGATTATTCACACCCCTACTCTGGCCTGACGTATGCAAGCCCAGCCCACTTTGCGTACATATAAATAGGATAACCACGACGCCACACGTCCCTCTTCTTCCACACTACCTCAAATGATTTGCTGCATCCACCTCGCATATCACAATGCGCAATAAAAAAAAGAAATGGATCCACGAGGTGTAGTCCATCCTGGCAATCAACACGGGCTTTAAATGGGGAGCCCTACTGCCTGTCGTCTACGAAGGGATCCATGAGGTGTACACTCTCCTGCAATCAACTCTCCATCTGAATTGTGAGCACTGCTGCCCGTAGTGTTTGCTCACACAACAATGACAGCAGGTAAGCAGAACGGCCTGGGTGCACAGGACCTCCAATTGAGCGCGCTGCGGCGAGAGGGGTGGGGTGCTTTAGCCTACCTGCACAGGTCCGAACAAAAGATATTGCCATGTGTTATGATGTGATCTTCGACCACATTCAGTCACATCTCTGTCTCATTTTAAAGACCTGCTATACCATAAAGTAGGCCTGAACCTACGGGCAGCGCTGCCCTACAGACACCTGTTGAGGGTGGTTCTGTGGGAGGGGTGGGGTGCATCACCCTGAGTGCGCACGTGCTAAAAAGCGATGTTGCCGTGCGTAATGATGTGATCTCTGACCTCATTCAGTCACATCGGTCTAATTTTAAGGACCTGCTGGACCATACTGTAGGCCTGAGCCAGCGGGCAGCGCTGCCCTACAGACACGTGGCCTTGGCTTTTAGGACACTGTAGTGAGCTCCTTACTAAGTGTACATGCACACAGGCTCCCGCCACTGCATTACACGCGCACATTATGCTTCTAGCATGCGCTCTGTTCCTTTGTATGTGAACGTTCGCATAACATATTATTATTTAACCTTGTGTATTCCCGTGCACTCCAACTCCTCTTTGAACCACGATTACCACTAACAATTGGTAGATCGTACTTTAAAAACAAAGGATGCACTCAACTCCTATTTTCCATCAAGCTTGAAATAAACCTTCATTTACCCCCAGACGTTTCCACTATTAAATTATTTCTCCCTTTTCAGACATTCCATTGATTGCCACAAGAAGGGCGGAGCGGGAGCTGACCCCGCAATGATGCCCTGGCATTCTGACACCTTCCATCGTGGTATCAAGACACCGTCCCCGACCGGAGACCTCTTCTATCGTACAAACATACCCCGGACTAGGTGCTTGCACCAACTCGTCCTGTGACACACCTATGGTGGCAGGTGAGCAGTGAAGCCTCGGTGTGCAAGACCTACAATTGAGCACAGTGCGGGGGAAGGGGTTGGGGTGCAGCACCCTGGGTGTACAGGTGCATGCAAGCGATTTTCCCATAGCTAATAATGTAGGACTATATTATCAAACAACGGCGATAACATTATCACCACTTTAGCGACAGGAAACTGCCGTTAAAGCAACAATAAGGGGTTGATAATATGGCCTTGTAAATTCCCATAGAAGCCCAGGTTCACACCAGAACCTGGGTTTCTAAGGGAATTCACAAGGGCATATTATCAACCCCTAATTGCCACTCTAGCGGCAGTTTCCGGCCGCTGAAGCGGCGATAATGTCATCGCCCTTCCTTCATAATATGGCCCATAATCTCTGGCCTCATGTATTTAATTTTTAGGACTTGCTGAACAACACTCTTTCTCGCAGACCCCAGCGTCCTAGACAAACGGGTGACGGAGGGTACACACTAAGGGCTGGGTGCAATAGGCCGACGCTCTGTCTCCTCCTCCCTCTCTTCTTTTGACTCTCCCTTCCACCCACTCCCCCTCCCTTCCATTCTCACTATGGTCCATTCATTCGGACTACCTTTCTTTACCTCTTCCACATAGCACACATACTTATGTTTCATTTTTGTCTTGCAGGTTTCCTACGCTGCTTCCACTCGAGTCCAACCCACGTTTTTTTTTATTATACTGTTCTAATAAAGTTACATTTCTATTTATTTCTGTTTTAATAAAGGTTACTTATTTTTTCAAATAAATAACTGAGTGTATAGGTGTTCTTTTTCTGACGACACTTGGCTATTGTTTATTGTGAAAATCATCTGTTTATAGGAGATTTTAAGGACAACATTATTTAATATTAGAGTGCACCTACCAAACATAATCTAACTGACTATTAGACAAATGAAGGCTGTGTAATTGTACAACTGCAAGAGTTCTATGAGTGTATCACTTTATAAGACCATAAGTACTGCCCGTGTGATTACAGAACAAATAAGGCACTGCCTAGGACCACCGAGACTTCAGGGACTGCCGAGGCCCACCCTGCATATTTAAATAAAGACCCGGAGTGTGGCGAACCCCGGACTTCAGTTGGCCTCAAACCCCCCCAAACAATTAGTAAACAATACCCGGGAAGGTGGCGCTCCCCTAGGCTGCAAAACGTCTGTGCCCTTCCGCGCCTAATTTACATGTGACATTAAGATCCCCAGTCCTACAGGGACCCCGCAATATAATAATTGGATTGACCACGGAACATTACCCACCCACCAGGGGCCTCATTTAAAAGAACGGGTGAGACCCCGCTTTTTTTTGTTTTGTTCTTTTCTCTCTATTTTTACCATCCGCATCCCCTCTATTACAGCGATACAAGGTTTTCCTCCTCTCGCTTCAAGTAGTCGAACAAGTATTTGCTATCACAGGGTGGAAGCCATGCACCACCCTCTAATAGCAAACACAAATGTCCAGAGAATGCACACCCCGGGACATTGTATGAGCTGCGCCTGAGAGGTCGCCCTAACTACTACCATGATGCATTTGTTAGTATAAACGCATACTAACACTACTTACACACGTGTAGTACAGCGACCAGAATGTAGTGAAGAAGCAGAGGGAGCGCGAAATCTAAAAATATAAATCCTACCAGAAGTCGGATGACATAGTTCAATGAGCCGACGACCCTGGCATGAGTAGAAACAGCTACACGAACAAAACGGTTCTTCAGCACAACGCAAGCAATTTTGAAATATTGCTGAGTGGGGCCTTCTTTTTGCCTTCTCCCACTCGTCGCCAAATTTATGTAGTGAAGAGGCAGACAGCAGGGAATCCAATAAGTAGATTTATTACAAGAAAACATGACACCTGAAACAACCACCAACAGGAGCAGACAGCAAAGCAACCATCTAATCCAGCACCGTGTACAAACTCCGCAAGGTTCCCCTCATGACAGCCCTACATTCTAACATTACATACTGAGGGCCATATTATCAAGGAACGGCGTTAAAAACGGCGATAATGGGCTTGATAATATGCTGTAAAGAATTCCAATAGAATCCCATGTTCTTGTGTTAACATGGGCTTCTATTGGAATTGTCTACGGCATATTATCAAGCCCATTATCGCCATTTTAGTGGCAGTTTCCTGCCGCCTAAGCGGCGATACTTTTAAGGCCGTTCCTTGATGATATGCCCCTTAGATTCTAGTAGAATTACATACTAACATTCTACTATGACTTACAATGGAATACTACACAGAGCACATGACTTTAAAGGAATGAGCTCATAGTTCGATCCACGAGTCTTGACACCGGTAGGGATAAGATTTTAGCTTCCCACTCCCTATATTGCATAAACGTAAACTAACACTTCTTCCACAAGTATGCTACAGCGCCCAGAGCACATCACTTTACAGCAATGAGCTCACAATTTAGGCTCACGGTTTAATCCCCAAGTCTTCACACCAGTAGGGATGAGTAGTTCGCTTCCCACTCCCTTTATACTATAAACGCATACTAACACTACTTACACACATACTACAGCGGCTAGTATCCTACACCGCCCAGAGCCCATCACTCTACAGCAATCAGCTCGGTTTCATCCCCAAGTCTTCACACCGGTAGGCGTAATTACTTCGCTTCCCGCATACTATCAACACACAGTAGCAGTCAGTAGTTCGCTTCCCACTCCCTGTATGGTATAAACGCCTACTAACACTACTTGCACACGTATGCTACAGACACCAGACCACATCACTTTACAGCAATGACCTCACGGTTTAGACTCTCGGTTTCATACCCGAGTGTAGCACCATATCATATCACCACCATGCCACTCTGAGCAACACCGCACTTTCAGACCGTTAACAGTGATAACTACCTATTGGTGACTGCCAATAGGTAATCAAGAACAAATTACAATAGTTCCTTGATTCTTTTAGCTTTCAAAAATTCTCTCTATTACTGTCTTTCTACTTTTCCATATAAATAGATTTTTTAATATTCAAGTACACATCGAAGTCAGAAATGCAACGTATTCTATCAACACACTTTCTAGAACATTCTACAACACGTGGAGGTTAAAAGTTCATCAATTTTTTTAAACCTAACGATATTTTTTTCGCAACATTTTCTCGAACATATAATGGCACGTGCAGGTTAAAAGTTCACGATTGTTTTAAGTTTGAACGGTGCCTTCGAAATGCAAGTAGCAGGTGTGGTTGAGTTGAGCAAATTTTATCCTATAATATGTACTATAATATGTACATGCAAACTGCTTTTTCTTAACCAATCACAAACATACTTTTCCACAAAATAAATGTGCACCCTACTTTTAAAAAACAATGCTTTTCATCTCCCAATCATGTACCGTTTTGTATACAAAAAGAAACTAGTTCCCCATCTTTAAACATATCTCTTATTCTACGAAGGAACTGCATGAGCTACAGACATCTTTCCATACCTTCCAGCCATACCTTCAAAATGCTAGTGTGGATCGTAGGACATAGCTATGTTTTCTGGTGCAAGAGGTATGCAGAACAGAGACGTATTGATTTAAACCTAGGTTTACAAAATGTGGACATTAAATGGTTTGGACAGAGAGGATTGAAGTGGCACCAATTGTTGCCTTTGGTTAAAACCTGTTTGCATCTCCAACACCCTGACCTCATGATTGTGCACTGTGGTGTAAACGACCTGGGCACATTGATTGGGGTAGATTTGGAAATGCTTATGAAGGACGCCGTTGGACAATTGATGTTACTTTTGCCTCAAACTGTCTTTGTATATTCCAATATATGCCAAAGACAGAAGTGGAAATGGTCCAAACAATTTTATCCAAACAGTTAGAATGGTATCAGTTCCTAAACGGGAGAGGAAAAATCGCTTCAGCAGTCCAGATAGGTACTGCGAGTTGGGGTAGGTGTCTCCAAGATAAGGTATGAGTGTGCAGGGTGGGGGAGTGGTACAACTGTGCGTGTTGTTGTTGTGCCCTCATACACCCTTGCGGGTGCAAAGTATCATCATTGGGCACTGCTCCTCGTGGGGGTGGCGCTGCAGTCCCTCACGGGCCCTACTAGAGGGCACTCTGTTGGAGATCTTTTAGGAGTTGCTGCATTTGTGCATGTGGGTGTGTGGGCCAAATGAAGGTAGTGAGTGAAGATAAAATGACCCGTTGGTACCCTTGTACATTTATTCGGGGGTCCTCTGGGTCAAGTTAAAATAGAACGGGGATGGAGGCGCAGTTTATGCAAAAATGAGAGGGGAAAGAAATGAATGATCTCCCGCTGCTCTCAACTTGTATGTAGGTGTAGAATAAAGTGTTGTAAGTGATGGATTGTCGACATGTTTCGCGCTATCCATTGGTCCCTAATGGATCCCTTAGTGCTTCATCAGGACCCTGATATTTAGAAATCAAAGGGGGAATCAGGAAGAAGGCACTCTATATTCCCACTAAACCGTCAGTCAGGTAAGTATAACAAGTACTGTTAATGAGCATGTCTTATTCCTGTCCTTTACTCCAGACCTAATGGAGACAAGAGGGGAGGGGAAACCATAACAAATATCATGTCACGGAGACACAAAAGTGCTCATCACTACATGTATAACTTCATGTGTTGAGTCCAACGCATGCAGTGAAATTGAAGTAAAAATTCAGAAAATGGCGAGACCCACACTTCAAAGGTGTGGTAGTTAAAATAAATCTCTAATTAGTGATAGACAGACCGTGCCTTGACTGTAATACAGTGAGAGATAGCCGTAGGGCTATGGACAATGAAAGGGTGGATAGGTGATGACAGAGAGTGATACTGAGGGAGAGCTGTCGTAATCACCTCAGACATGAGATGTAGGAGATAAAGGCATCAGGTGATTAAACTGATGGTGATGACTTTAGCTGCCCTGGGTAAACAATATGCGATGGAGTAAACGAGGCATACTGGTGTCTTAAAATTATGCTCTACTGGATTGAGTCTGTGACACATCAGTTCGATCTGAGCTCAGCTCAATACTGGCGCTTGCTCACGGGATACGTGGAGATCGAAAGTGCAAGTGCCGTTAACAATAGACGTGTCTAAGCATGCAATGTGCTCATAATTAGTTCGCGTCTTTATAGCATGCTAAATTGTTGTGTGAGACTATGTCCAAATCGATGCAAGGATGTGACAATAGGCTAAAAAACTATAGAAATTAGGAACTAGAATACAATCAATCATACCCTCCCCAGTGTGAAGTAGGGCTGCTTCGGCGGAAGCTGTCGGTTTAGAAGGGGAAACTGAAAATATAGAGAAAACAACGGGAGGGCGCCAGCATCAGTACAGGAGGAATAAAATGCAGCGTGTATCTCGCATTACCTTGTTTCTCTCTAGTTGGCAGCAGCGGGAAGATACACTTACTTCTCACCCTTCTTCCGAGTCCTGGAAACCTAGTAATCCACCAGGACCGCCGGTAAACCCCAGGCGGAAGTTCTGCAAAATATACCATACCCAATGAGTGCAGTCAAGCGTCATGACGTGGACGTTGAGGAGAAAGCAGAGGTGGATGGTGTTGATGATACCATCAGAAGTCGCGGCCATCTTGGAAGGTGTAGCTAGAGTAGTTAGAGCCAAGGGGATGAATTTAAATTAATGGACTATATCATAGTATACCAGAGGATGGTGCATAAAGAATTAAACAAAACCGAAAAGTTTTTAATGTGTATGTCCTCACACGGGGACTAGATTTTGTATTATGATTTATACCCCATGTGAAGTTGGCTTGTTGGCAACTCAGTAACGTGCGCTATGTTTAATCAGAAGTCGCAGCCATCTTAGAAGGTGTTACTCGGGCCCTCAGATTGAAAAATCTCGGAAAAAAGTCAACAAAGCTGTCTCTGCATACCTCAGAGACCACAAAATGGGGTCCACATACAACAACATCATACGTTTTGATATGGCGGATATATACAGAAGTGATGGAGAACATTTCACAGATCAGGGAAACCGAGTTCTCCTGAATAACTGGAAGCTGTGCATCCGCACTTATAAGTAGCTCCAACTACTGAACACAAGGGCTCTTTTTAGAGCCACCCTATAATTTACAACTTAGGCCCCCTATTTTAGGGCTATATAACGCCAACTCCCATACCCTCGCAAAAATATATTCTCCATACAGCTGTGTCGCAGCGGCCAGACCATCTCACTTTGCAGCACAGACCTCTCGCTTTGATCCCCAGCTCTACTCACCCATAGGGGTGAGTAGTTTGCACTCTACAAATACCATATTGATTTACCTTTGCACTCCCTATACAACACCACCTAAGCACCATACACAAGCTACAATGTTCTAAACAAAAGGTCATCCAAGTACCTATAACTACATGCTGACACTACTTGCACAGATGTGGCACAGCGGCCAGAGCACATGACTTCACAGCATATGATAGACTCTACCCAATACCTCACTTAATTTTCATAGCCCACCACTTAAAAACCGGTAGGAGTAAATACTTCGCTTCGCACCCCCTCGATAGCACACCCTAAACACCCCACAGAGGTTACAGTGCTCCTACCCTCCTATTTCCCACTTTTCTACTTTTTTTCAGCTTACTCGCTTCAACGGAATCACAAAATTGCAGCCAACACTTCCTAGTTGCAACCGCTCGCAGCCAATCAGCAACAAGCTCGTGCTCCTAACGCCTCAGATGGCAGGATTCCCAAATATCGATATCTGTAAATTTCGATATTTCTCAAAAACTACTGAACAAATTTACACCAAATAAACAAAAGCGTGCATTCTAGACCAAGACCCTTCTCCCTGCCAAATTTGGGGTAATTCCGTTCACCCGTTCGACCTGTAGCCTTCTCTAAAGTTTCCTATGGAAATTAACATGGAGAAAACACGTTTTGGGACCCCCCTTTTTTCTCAGCCCCCCTTGACGAATCACCCCAAACTTTCAACATAGGAGCTGATCTCAACAAAGAATTAGTTTTGAACATTTCGCGAAGATTCGTCAATCGGCGCCAAAGTTATTGGGAATAGAATGTTGCCATTTTCCTATGGTAACTAGGTCCTAACGATAACTACCTACTGGTGACTGCCAGTAGGTAATACACACACACACATATACATATATATATATATACACACATGGCAGCTGGATCAGGTAATGGATAGAGAGAGATATCTTTTTATCTCACAGGGGCAGTTACCCCTGTGTTGTTCTAGTTCAGTTAGGTCAGAGTTCCCATAGGAAGAGTGTGTTTTGTTTCTCCAAAACTACTGACTGCACCAAAGTCATTGAGGGGGGGAATGCCTTTTCAATGGAAACTCTGATCTAACCATAACTACAGAGGCACTGTTCCTGCCTCAGTAATGTGTGTATGTATGCATATCTATTTATATATATGTATTACCACATGGTGAAGAGTCATGATTCACAAGCAGCAAAGGCTTCCTTCACTGGATCCTTATACCCCCCCTTCCCCCAACAATGGCATATTACATTCTGCATATCTGGTGCATGTATCTTTATGCCATAGCATTTTTTTCCCTGTAAATCCGTTTTTTAAACTATTTAACCAAAACTAGGGTGCAATGGGGTATATTTTCAGAGTAAGATATAATCATAAGGAGGAGGCCTTGTGTGCTTTAGTTGTCTACAGGGGTATGTAAATTGTAACATGTAATCTATGAGGCAGTAAACTGTGATTTTCTAGTGTGAATTTCACTTCAGTGGAAATAAACAGGAATTTGAACTTTGCCCTGTACTAATAAAAGTGTGAATGTGCGTGTATTAGTTCAATTGCTCTAAATATATGAACACATCATACACACTCAATATCTGCACTTTAAAATATAAAGACATTTTGAGTGTGCTTCAAAATTATTATTTTTGCGGCGGGTTTCTCCTCACTTCACATCAGTACACATGGTTATGAAGGTCAAAGCGAGACGTAACCAGGAAGGAAACACAATTCTGTAATTGCATCAAGTCAAACCCAGAGATTTTTTAAAACCAATAAGGTGCAACTAAACTGGCTGAAGGGAAATCCACTTGGGATGTTAAAATGATCTTGCGCCTCAGGGACACGGTAGATCCCTTCCAAGATGAGCTCCACGGCTCAGACCGATGCTCTGCATCTCCTCGATGACTTGTAATCGAAGGGCACGGTGCAGCTGTATACGAAACGCAGTGTCACGCGACGGCAGCCTCCTCTGCCTGTCATCGTTACATTTCTGGCTGCGTATTTTACGCGTCGTGCTCGAGGCTCGGAATTCCTCCCGTTCTTCACGCTGCAAACATCTTATGCGGCGGAAAAGAGGGCTCCCGAGACAGATTGGTATACAAATTAATCTACACTGCTTATGAATCAGCAGTCCTCCCCTCGAGCCTCAGCTACAACAGTGCCTGTTTTGGAGGTGAGCCGCAGATTGCTGTAAAGCGCTGCCTGCCTCTACTGCAGCATCACTTTCTGTGCGTTGAGCTCGGCGCTGGGCCACCCCCTCTTTCCCCTACCTTCAGATGCAGCCCCTTCCATTCTCGTCTTCCTCCTCCCGTTGCTGATCAGCATCAGTCCCCCGTGCTGTGCGGCACGCCGGCTTCTGATTCGCTATGCATCACCGGTCAAAGGTCACCGAGGCGATGACCATCGAGCGAGGGCACCCTGTGGGAAGTTGCTGTCAAGTGCATTCGAGGATATGATGGAGCAGGGAATCATGGGGGTAAAGGATGGGACAGGGAAGCACCCATTAACCGCAAAACCTGGCCTGGAATTAAAACCGGAGTGAAATGTATGCTCCTTTAAATCAAGTGAGCTGCTCATGCTACAGTTTTTAATTGAACATTCACACGCTTGAAAGCAGGTATCCACACTGCAGTCCGTTCTTTTTTACAATCTTGCATATGGGTGGTGCATTGCCAATGAAATTATAATTTACACCTACAAGTGTCCTTGTGAAAGTAAGAAATCTGAATTTATTCCTGCAAAAAATAAATTAGCATTCATTCACTGTCACTGTAGCAGATAAATATGTGCATAAATCGTATGGAAGTAGACCATGCAGAGCCAAACGATATTGGTTGCAATCCATCTACACATTAAATAATCAATACAGCGGATTAATGGACTGGGCAGTCAGGTGAGTCTCCCTCTGTTGGAGTGCGCCTCTCTGATTGGATATCAATGTCTCTGATCATAGTATCCCCTCGCATCTCCCTGACATATATTTACATTGTCTACATTCCTTCGAAATGCATTACATTACACCTACACCAAACAAAAATAATAATAGCATGGAATTGGCGAAAAATAATTTAATTTGCATGTTTTATAAACAGTTTGTGAGAAGGTGGTTCTGACCATCTGAGCCACCCGGATTTTTTGCTTTTTGAAGACCTGATTTTTGAGCTTTTACTGTAGGAGAGCCTCATAAACTGGGACTCACCCACAGTAAACTCATGATAAAATGGACTGCATGTGGGTTTCACCGGTGTCCGCCTTGTTAGATAAGGCCGCTGCGCTACAGCCAGGGTAAGGGGCACCGGACTGATTACATGTGGACACGTGTGTGCACCTGTGTAAGGGCAGCGCGGGGGAGATATTTGTTGTGAGCAGCCCAGGAGCTGGCACAGATAGAATGGTGTGGAAGTGAGTATGCAGAGTTGGGTGGTGACATGGAATAGGCTTTATAATGTGGGGAGACACGTGTAAGGGATATTCAGTGTGCTATACCTTTTCTCTGTAGGAACACTCCATTATTTTCCAAACGAGCCAGAGACCACATGGGGTAGTTTCAGTTCCCTAGGACATACACACTCCAGAGACACACCAAAGTACACTGTAAGTTGTGTTAAAAGAATTATTCTGCAGAGTCCAAAGCTATATCTGTATTGCTTATCGGTCATCCAGAAATGTCATATTCATCTGACTCAGCTCAGAACCAGAGCCCGGCCGGGTGTGGCCCTGCCAGGCTTGATTGAGTACCTTCCACCCCAAGCTGTAGTATCAGAGGCCTGGCCCTTCACTGCAAGCATTCCCAAGGGCGAAGGTCTTCTCTCCAAGAGGGAGAGATGGGGTGAAGCTGAAGGGCATCAATCAGCAGCTTTCACTCTGTGCCAGGCACCAAGCCTGCTACGGCCTGGCCATGTAGTCAGCAAGAGGGGAAGAACCCACGTGGCATGAGACCCCAGGATGACGCCATCTTGAAGTATCCCAGAGGCCTGTGCAGGAAGGAGGAATCAGGGGCAGAGCAGTGATCTGTCACTGCAGGATAGGGCAGAAGTGAATTCCTGCCAGCCCTCTCCAATATCTCTTAAAAGGTCTTGCACAAGAAGAGGAACTCTCTCTGGGGTGCGGTCTTGCTGAGGAAGACTGGTGCTGGAGAATGACACCATGGGCAGTTGGAAGGCAGAATCCCCTGACTACCCCAGGACTCTGGGCTGTGCCTTTGAGGGAGTCCAGGATCAGTGAGATGAAGCCTGGGCCTCTGCGCAAGGAGAAGAGAGGCCCAGAGGAAAGCCAGCTGAACGGCTGGTGCAGGGAGCCAGTGAAGACAGCTCCTTGCTGAGTTCACTCTCTTGGAGGCCAGGAGGGTGGCGAAACGTGCTCCAGGCGGCTAGGTCTGGCCACCATCAGCGAGAAAAGGCCACAATTGATAAAATCGGCCCCACGGAGGCTGAGATATGCCCCCCCTCCAGAAGGTAGGCAATCTTTGACCTTTTCTGTGACCGACGACGAAGCGTATGGGGCTCTACTGCCGGTCTTTGATGTGCCCCGGGGTGGGTCACGTCCCAGGGGCTGCCCCTAGAAGAAGGTGATGTCAGGGAGCACCATCGTGCCCCCGTGAAGGTGGCTACAGGGCGCAGGAGCCCATCCCTGGGCCCCTGCAAAGTATAGTCGGGGAGCACTGTCGCACCCACGTGAAAATGGCCCTCAGGGGCGCAGGAGCCTACCCTGGGCCCTGACAAAAAATGAAGCTGGGGAGCGCCGTCGCGTCCCCGTGAAGCGGTTGCAGGACCCTGGGACCTCATCTCTGAGCCCTGCTGAAGAGGAAGCCAGGGAGTGCCATCGGGCCCTCCGTGAAGAGGTTTTAGGGGTTGGGACCCCATCTCCGGGCCCCGCAGAAGAAGAAGTTGGGGCGTGCTGTCATGCTCTCCGTGAAGGTAGGTGGGGCCCAGGACCCCATCCCTGGGCCCCAGTGTCGGCAGAAAGGAGGAGGGAGTGCTGGCGGACTCCCCCACAAAATGAGCAAGAAGGGGGGAGTGCCGTCGCACTCCCCCGAGGCCCGCCCGACCGGCGGCAGCATCCATGGCTGCTCGCAGGAGCGGGAAGACCAGAATGAAGAGCCAGCTCCTGTGGCAGCACGCAAGGGTGTTGGCCAGGTGGGGAGCCTGTGAGAGCAGCCGGGAGTGGGCTACTCAAGCTGCGTTCCAACTCACCTGCATGCGGGGTGCCTGGGTGGGACTGGGCCCCCGAGAAAGTGGAGATGTGGCGAGAGGCCACCAACACAGGCAGTGCGGCTCTCCCGGGAGCAGTGGGAGAGCCGCTGCTCGGATATTCACGAGCTGGGGGAAAGCACCCCATAATGCCTTGCAGGGCAGTGAAAACCTGCTTGATTTCAGCATGTGGTGACCCCAGGAAGATGGAGTCACCACCATTTGAATGCCCGTGCAGGGTGTGCTGCAGGAGCAACGCAGACACCCCCAACCCAAAAGTGGAAAGTCCCCATCCTAAGTCACTGGAGATTTAAAGGAAATAACCCCTCAAGAGATCAGCCATGTTTTAAAGCCTTCCTAATACTGGAACATTTTGTCTCCAGCTGTGATTTGATGTGTAGAACTGCACTGAGGTGTGAGAGGTTGCAAATGGATTGTCTTCGTGGAGATATCTCTTTGGGGGTGGAAAGGTGTTATTGTAGAGGAGGTGCATTTACATAATGTTGTTTATTTTGGCGACCAGAGGTCACAGGCAATATGAGAAGTAAAAAGTAACTTGAAAAAATCTTGCCAAGCATCCTAGCCAGGGTGCCTGGTTGTAATTGCATAGTTATGTGATTATAAATGTGATGCCTTTTAGGGTCTGTGATTGACTTGTTCATACATGTGAGTCATGGTATTAGACAACACCCCCTTGCGGGAGGGTTGGGAATGTTTACGCAATGTTAAGAAGTATTTCCAACACCTTATGTATATTTGTAAATTGAAGCATAGTATTGAGTAGTGTGTGTGTGTAATAAATGTACTCTTACATTTTATAAAGAAAGGTACAGACTGGACAATCAATTATTGAGTGTTATTTCTGTGTACCTGTAAATGGCGATTACTAGCCCACACCATCTCTCTTGAGTAACCCTTAGACTGCTCTGCAACGCTACCCTCTGAGAGTCAAGCGCTACAATGGGGATTTTGGTTCCCAGTGAAGGACAAATGAAGACCTAGGCTTCACAACTAATGCCTCGTTTTCCAACACAATTACATAGATAAGATCATTCTATTAGGTTACACCCGCTATCCAATAGGACAATTAGTCTGGAGAGAGTGTTTACTCAGAGGGAAAACACACCATCATCTGGGCTCAGCTCCTCTCTTCACTGGGTCAACTCTTAGGGAGGGTCAGGGAGGTGCTTGAGGTGCTAGTGTGAATTACTGCTGCTTAGCACTTCTGCTTTTGTTACAGGGGGCTGATATTGCAGCCCTGCTGCAAAACCGGCCCCCACCCTTCCAGCCCACCAGGGAAATGCCCAATGCCCACTACTGCCAGTCTGGCCCTGCTCTTAGCATAAGAGCGGATGTTCCGGCGGTCTGGCAGAACCTCTCATGATAACCTGGTGGGAAGAGCCTCTTAAATTTAGCAGTTAATTCAGGGTGTTTATATAAGGGTGACAACTGACTTACATTGCAAAATCTTGTGGGGAATTTAAAATAATGAAACCAGTCTAAACTAGCAAGCTGAAAATATGTCAACTCGGATTGCATGATTATCTTACACGTGTACTGTCAAACTTAAAATGTAGAGATATTGCATAGCTTGTGGCACACTTGTGTTGCCTGATGTTATAACAAAGTCATTGTTTAAATGAAATGACACTTTCACAAGTTTTATTACCAATAATGACATGCTGAATGTGGACCAAAGGCAGGTTAACTCATAGTTCTCAAAATGGAACCTGACTTTGCGAGTTCACAACCTTCCTGGCTCGTACATCTGAGTATCACGTAATTGTATACCCATGGGTGATGTCATTCTATAGATAAAATATTGTTCTATCTCATAATAAAATTGATGCTCTAATAAGAAGGAAACGTAGAACTCTGCATCTACAATGAACCAATAAATCAGTATGAATGAATATGTGTATGTATTATCAAGCATTATATGAAAAATACAGCATCAAATGATGCATTAAGCCAGTGTTTCTAAACTTGTGGTCCTTGGACCCCTGGGCGTCTGTGACTCCTACTCAGGGGGTGCACAGCTACTTTAATAATTAAATAACATTAACAGATTGATAAAGTTTTTATTCATAAAGGAAACAAATGCAATATTGAAGATTTTAAAATTCTCTGCAAATGTGAAATCATTTGAAATTTGAGACTACAAATGTATTTGGTGTCCTCAAATTCATTCGTGGGAACAGTGCAAGTCCATCGAACTGAATATAGCACGGATGATGGTGACCTCAATTCAATTTAGAAAAGCTTCAACCTTCACATTAAAATGAACATTTAGATTTTAAAATATATATATTTTTATAGAATTATTGAAAAAATAAACATGAGGGGTGCCTACAGGTACTTCTGTTAAACAGAAAAACATGGTGGGAAGACAATATCACATCAGCTCTCTTACATTATGATCCAATATGAGCGAGAGAAAAGGCATCAATACAATCATGGTTATTATGAGAAAGTGAATTATGGTGAGTTCCACTGTGGAATTACACAAGAGATACAGCAGTGGCATCATCATCGTTGGTAAGTCCATAATACTCAATACAGCTCACTCTTCTCTTAGAAAATTTACATTCCTTTCCTCCAGTCTTTCATATTTGGCATCGCGGGAGCTCATCCATCTCCTAGCTAAGTCTCGTTTGGCCACCACCAAACCCAGATTACACATCATTAGTTTCATCCGTGGTATATCGACATCATTGGGTGTCACTAAAAGGACATACATAGAATTTATAAGCACCTCGTCGCCAATATGTTTGTAAAGATGGGCATGTCCATAATGTATGGATGAAGTCCCCCCGGTCCATCCCACAGAGCAGACAGCCTGGTGAGGCTGCCCTGCACATTCTATCATATAATATACAATCATGGTTATTATGAGAAAATGAATTATGGTGAGTTCCACTGTGGAATTACACAAGAGATACAGCAATGGCATCATCATCGTTGGTAAGTCCATAATACTCAATCCAGCTCACTCTTCTCTTAGGAAATTTACATTCCTTTCCTCCGGTCTATCAAATTTGGCATCTCGGGAGCTCACCCATCTCCTAGCTAAGTCTCGTTTGGCCACCACCAAACCCAGATTACACATCATTAGTTTCATACTTGCTATATCGACATCATTGGGTATCACTAAAAGGACATACATAGAATCTATAAGCACCTCGTCGCCAATATGTTTGTAAAGATGGGCATGTTCATAATGTATGGATGAAGTCCCCCCGGTCCATCCCACAGAGCAGACAGCCTGGTGAGGCTGCCCTGCCCATTCTATGAAGGCAGGCCCTGTCATAATAAATCCTATGTAGGATTTTAAATTGTATCAGGTATAACCTGGGTGAATTGCCACTTCCCACAGGAACATCAGGCTTGCCTCTCAGTCTAAATCTTCAGATGTGCTAATGTCATTCTCCCACGTGGCCCTCAATTTAATAGGGTTGTCAGGCATATTATTATTCATCGTTTTGTAGATATAAGATACTGCCTTTTCCAGAAGTTGCTCCATCAAATGTCTGCCCTCTAAAGGAGCGTATTCGGGGAAGTCTGTAGGGATATTTTTAGCTTTCCATTCATGTGCTTAGTGTAGGTATTTATAGAGCTGCCTGTTGTGTAGCTGGAACTCCCTCTGGAGGAAATAGAAGGGCACTAAGACTCCTACCTGGAGCAAGTCGCCCACTATGGACATGCCTAGTTGATCCCAGGGTGTGAAACCTTTCAATTTAGTTATTTCTTTCAATTGTTTGCCAATTCATAGTAGGGTTTCCCTGGTAATTGTCTGTCTCTATCCCATACAGGAGGCTGCTCTGTGCCATGCCTCCAAAGTCACCTGAGTAGTTGGTAAGAGACTGCGCCCTCCCCCACCTCCATAAAGGTAGTGTTGGTATTGGTACACCAGGAATTGCATCTTTTCTAAGGCATAAGTGAGATGGTCTCTGTCCACAGATCCCCAATCATTGATCACTAATAAACGGGATGCCCAATAGAAGGCCTGCAGGTCAGGGAGAACTATACCTCCATTATAGAAGTTGCTTTGTAGCTTACAGATCCATCAAATGTCTGCCCTCTAAAGAAGCGTATTCGGGGAAGTCTGTAGGGAGATTTTTAGCTTTCCATGCATGTGCTTAGTGTAGGTATTTATAGAGCTGCCTGTCGTGTAGCTGGAACTCCCTCTGGAGGAAATAGAAGGGCACTAAGACGCCTACCTCGAGCAAGTCGCCCACTATGGACATGCCTAGTTGATCCCAGGGTGTGAAATCTTTCAATTTAGTTATTTCTTTCAATTGTTTGCCAATTCATAGTGGGGTTTCCCTGGTAATTTTCTGTCTCTATCCCATACAGGAGGCTGCTCTGTGCCATGCCTCCAAAGTCACCTGAGTAGCTGGTAAGAGTCTGCGCCCTCCCCCACCTCCATAAAGGTAGTGTTGGTATTGGTACACCAGGAATTGCATCTTTTCTAAGGCATAAGTGGGATGGTCTCTGTCCACATATCCCCAATCATTGATCACTAATAAACGGGATGCCCAATAGAAGGCCTGCAGGTCAGGGAGAGCTATACCTACATTATAGAAGTTGCTTTGTAGCTTACAGATGGCTATTCTTGAGTGGCCATCATTCCACAACCGTCTCCCGAGTTCACCATCAATTCTATTGCAAATATCATCTGTGAGCTTATAATATGTATTTTGTAGGGCGTATAGAAATTTTGGGAGAATAATCATTTTAAATATTGCTGCTTTTACCAGGACTGTTAATGGAAGTCTCTTCCAGTGGCTCACATCTACCTGACATTCAGTCAGGATTGTCTTGACATTTCATTCCACGCTCAACTCAGGATCTGTTGTGGCATACATGCCCAAATATTTTACGTGGTTAAATGGTTATTTTAAGTGTCCGGGAAAGGTCATTTAAGGCAAGGCACTCCACAATGGGGAAGAGTACAGATTTCTCCCAATTTATTGTGTATTCAGACTTGGCTCTGTAGCGTTCAAATGTGTGTAGGACTGTTTGGATTGAGTATCTGGGTCGGGTCAGATAAAGCAGTATGTCGTCTGGATATATGGAGATTTTTTCGCCAGAATGGGAAAACCCTCCTCAGGGAAACCTCTGATCCCGGGGTGAGCACTGATCAGGTCCGCTAGGGGCTCTAGGGTCAGGGCAAATAGGATGTGAGAGAGGGGACTGCCCTGTCGGGTTTCTCTCTTCATGGGGAACTCAGGAGACATCTCACCATTTACCCGTACAGCAGCCACTGTGCTCCGTGTAGAGCAGCGCCTATCCACTCTCTGAAATGTGGTTCAAAGTCCATTTTCGACAAGGTCAGGGTCATGAATGGCCAGTGAATCACATCAAAGGCCTTCTCGGCATTGAGTGAAACAATCAGATGGGGATCTTGTCTGTTTTGAGCTGTCACCATCCAGTTATGGAGTTTACATAGACTCGCCCTTGGGGAGCACTTTGGCATGAAGCCAAATTGATCACCATAGATCAGTGGAGTAATCACCCCCAGGAGTCTAGTGGCCAACATTTAGATTTTTTTGAATTTGTTTGTGAATTAAATAAAATGTTTGAGCATTTGTGTATTTGTTTGATTACTGCATGTTTATGCCTTTTGGAGTATTGTTTTGCAGTTAAAATCATCAAAATTGCTTTGGTCCCCCAGATGCCAAGATTTTAATATTGACTCAGCGAGGGTCCTTGGATTCAAATTATGATTCTGTGGGGGTCCCCGGTGTAGGAAGATGGGTTTCTGTTGCAGGAACGCCCCCACTTTTTGCCAGATTTCTGATGTGCCTTGATTCCCTGCCAATCAGGTTCCCAGGGTCCATTGGCTACTGACCTCGAGACCCTTAAAATGCCCCTAAATACAGTATTTAGAGGGCAGCCCTGAACTGAGATCCTGAGACAAGTCACCTTGTCCTGCAGCCAGCGACCTCCAGAACCCTGGGAGGACTGATTGCCTTCATCAAAGTCCGGATCTCCTGTGAACAGCAGCTCTGTCAAAAATCATCAAAATTGCTTTGGTCCCCCAGATTCCAAGATTTTAATAATCACTCAGTGAGGGTCCTTGGATTCTAATAATGATTCAGTGGGGGCCCCCAGTGTAGGAAGCTGGGTTTCTGTTGCAGTAACCCCCCCAATTTTTGCCAGATTTTTGATGTGCCTTGATTACCTGCCAATAAGGTTCCCAGGGCCTGTGTTCTTTCCCAAAACTGTACCTTCGTACCCCCAATTAGCACCTTTCTGGCCACATGCAAGTCCCTTGTAAAAGGTACCATGGGTACCAAGGGCACTGTGACCAGGGAAGTCCTCTAAAGGCTGCAGCACATATTTAGCCACCCTTAGAGGTGCTGTACCTTAACACACACACACTGCCATTGCAGGCTGTGTGTTTTGGTGCAGAGAAAAAGTGAAGAGTCAACATGGAAAACATTCCTGTGTGCAATGCCTTAAACCCACATCCTATGATATAGGTAAGAAACCCCTCTAGCTGGGTGCACTATACTACTGGTGAGGGTACAGTTGCAAGAGCCCTGTACCCCTACAGTGTCTAAGTCCATTCTTAGACATTGTAGGTGCAGTAAAGCCATAAAGAGTATTTGGTCTGAGAGTTTGTCATTACGAACTCCACAGCACCATAATGGCTTTATTGACTGCAAGTGTGGGATTTATTATACCATGCACTCAGAGGGCATCTTAGAGATGCCCCCTGAAAAACTACCAGCCTCTGGTGGGTTCCATGACTGGTAATCACCAGCCTGCCACCAAGAGACACGTTTCTGGACCTCTGGGGGGAGAGCATTTGCTCCTTGAGCCCAGAAACAAAGCCTTTCCTGGGCGGAGGTGTTCACACCTTTCCCAGGTCAGAAAGAGCCATCTGTGGCAGGGGAGCTTCAATGACCTTGCCACCTTTGTAATGTGGCCCCCAGCCTCTACTTCTATCAGGACCAGGCCCCCATCCTGTCTCTACTCCTTTTTGGTGGGAAGACAGGCTGGAAACATTAGAACAGCCCAGAAGGTATGCCCACTTCTGCCAACCCCACCACTCAGGAGGGGGAGGTGAGGTGAAGCCCACTCTTCAGTGCCCTCTCCGATCAGGATTAGGGATTGTGCCCACTCCTTCATGTGAGGTTAGCACACCAAGGGTAGAGCCACCCTTAGGTCAGTAGCCCATTGGCTACTGACCTCAAGACCCTTAAAATGCCCCCTAAATACAGCATTTAGGGGGCAGACCTGAACCAAGAAAACAGATTCCCGTAACCTACGAAGAAGATGGACGAAAGAAGACGCTCAGCAGAGGAGACTACAGAGAAGAACTGACTAGGCACTAGCCCTACCAGCCCATCGGTAGTGTCCAGAGATCCTCCGACAAAAGTCACCTTGTCCTGCAGCTAACAACCTCCAGAACCCTGGGAGGACTGATTGCCTTCATCAAAGTCCGGATCCCCTGTGAACAGCAGCTCTGTTCAAAAGAAACTCCCAAGACAGACTCTGAGCCTGCTGAGAACAAAGAAAAACGATGACTGGAACCATCCCTCCAGGACTCCCCGACATCACCTGCAGCCTCTGCACACAGACCCCCCCCAACCAAGAGTGGCCCGGTAAGGTGAAATCTGTCCTCAAAAGATACCCCTGCATTCAGCCGCCCTGTGCCTTGGAGAAGAGAACCTGAGGTGGTCCTACGTCCCCAAGTGCCTCCAACTTACCTGCCCAGCTGTTGGTTCCTCTTGGAAGAATTCCTGGACCGAGCCTGCAGCTAAAAACCAAAACCGACAATCCCCATTGAAAACAACAGGGCACCTGATGCTAAAACAGCACCCTGCACCTGGCCATCCCTGTGGGTGCACCTTGTGTGTTAACACGGATTCCCCTTTGCCGTGAGCCTAAGTCCAGGACCTTTGCTCCCACAATCCTGTGGCCTGCTCGTGAGCAGCCACCAACCGGAAGCCCCCCTGATCCCCATTGGATAACTCTGGGTATCAGCACTCTGCATCCGGCCACCCTAGTGCTGCTGAGGGTGTTTTGAGAGTGCATCCTCGACCCTGAGGGAATCCCGGTTCTAACCCAGAATACTAACTCCAAAACCTAAGTACTTACCGTCAAACCGATAACACTGTTTTCTTACTTACCTTTTCTCTAGGAAATGTCCCAGTGTGATATGTAGGCATTTCACACGTAGTAGAAAAGATAACTTAAAAAGTAATCTTAAAAGTAATGTACAAAGTAATCTCAAAAGTAATTGTAAAGTAATTTTGACTGTTGATTTACCTGAAAACAAACCAATTGCATCCAACTGCATTTCTAGTATATTCAACTGCATCATACCTGCAAAGTTTTCACTTACCTGCAACAGGTCTTGCTTGGTTCTAGAAATAAAATAACTAAATAATATATTTACACATACAAATTGGTCTGAGTTTAGTCTTTGAGTGTGTGACATAATTTCTTGCCTGAGTGTGTACAATAAATGCCTAATACTACCCTCTGATAGAGCCTTACTGCTCGCCCACACTGCCACAAATAGAGAGTAAGGTATTATCTACTTTTACCTTTTCCTACCTTTGGGGTTTCACTGGACTCTGTACACACTATATCTAACTTTGGTATAGTATATACAGAGTCAGCTTCCTACACCCAGATTCCAGAATAGTTTTTAGTTCTAAAAACTATTGTCTTGCAATATAAGAACATTGTCACACCTATACATCAGTCAAGAAAATAAATGAAGAAATGCATTTTGGCATTTTAGCAGACTGGGTGTAAAATTGTTTTGTGCCCAATGGAAAAATGCAGCTTGGTGAAAACATTGAAAAAAATAAATAAATAGTTCGATGATAAGGTTTTTCATTAGGATCAACATCAGTCTTTTCCATTCAGCATCAGATTTTGTCAATTTTCTTAGTCGAATTGTAGAAGAACCAACTTTAGTTGACCATAGAAGTTGTTGCTACAGCAGCAGGATCACAGGCAGTGCACAAATGGTGGATGACATGAATTGGCACCATTTGATGGACAAGATCGTGAGGGTGCTTTCATCGGTGGTACAAATGACATCAGAAGTACAAGTTAATCATCAGGAAACTCTTCAAAGGGTGGAGCCAGTCTATGATAATGGGTATCTTGCAGCCTAGGCAGGTGGATTGCTCAGCAATACTTCTGGTGTAACTGCAGCAGCTGCAGGAGCCCTACCATTTGTGGGTAAGCCTTTGATGGTTGCTCTAGATGTAATTCCATGATGATTTCAAAAGTGCAGTTCTTACACCAAAATACTGGTCTCACTTGCACAGCATCCATTTTGTCAAAGGACAAGATCCAGCTCTCACTTATTTCAGAAAGCCAGATATGTCCCACATAGTGCACTAAACTTTCTCAGACCTTATGTTCAGCTGGAGATGTGTATTCTATGTTGTTGAGAAGTTTAATTAGGAGGATGATGTCAACACCAGAGCAGATGTTTAGAAGGATGTTGGAGAGTTCTCCACAAAGACTTCAGTAAAAGGAGTGAAAAAATGAGGTAATCCGTCAAAATACAGCTCTAAATCCAGTCACCAGATCCGGTGTTCTTAAAAAAATAAATTGCATAATACCAGTTGTACTAGATGCGTTGAATATTGTTTGCAAAAAGTCTACAAAATCAGTGGGATATTGTGTTTGTAACAGCCTCTGTATCTTCGAAGCAGTTCTGGTTGTTTGCTAGTTGCAAGGCTCAGCACAGATGATAAAGGCACCTAATTTTGTCAAAATGCATGCCCTTTATATCAATTCTAGGCCAAGGGACACCGTTGATTACATGTTAAAGTGGGGGGGGGGTGTTTATATGTATATTCTTTAACGCTATATTGTTTTAGAAACTGCAACCCAGCTGGTATTGGTTAACATTATATACAAACCATTATTTAAAGTGCATGATGTACTGGGATGAATGAAATGGGAGTTACTGATAAGACACAGCTTAACCCTGGCTTCAAAGGATTACACATTGCTTGAAAATAAATGGAATTGCACAGTAGTGACTGACCTAGGGTATTTCTGAAGTTAGAAACACTTATAAACACAGGGTTGTCTTAATTGAAGCACATGTGGGGAAAAAGAAAATTCCACGAATAATACAAATATGCATTATCCATTTTCTCTTACAAGCCTAATGATTTATATTTCTGGCACTCATGGAAGTGAAACATTGCAATTGGAAGGAAAATGGCTCTGTGAATAAGCCATGTGATAAGTCGATTTTCATGAACAGAAAATGGGGATACTCCATGTATTTGATAATTAATAAGGTGTCGACGTATTCTTTATTAACATTGTCTTTTGTGTCAATGTCAAATTGTAAGGCACAAAAATGGCTGTTCTAACGTTTGTAAAGCCAAATACTATAGCGCCTAATTGGCCCTGGCCCTATTGTAAAATACCTAATTCTCATTTGCAGAGAGCTAATGCTGGGAACAATATATTATTCAATGAATACACTCTTTTAAAAGTGTGTGCATGCCATTGTCTATAACTTTAACAACTACTTGCATATTTTTCTATTAATTGGTCTAATTTTTTTGTTCTCATTCTGAATATTTATTCCATTCATTGAAAGTGACATATATTCCTGTAGCTATAAATGATTTACTTCTAGCGTGTTGTGGTCCCAGGAGGAAATCAGAAAAATACATATTTCTCCTTTGCAGCCAGTAGACCTGACTTTGCTAACCAACGTTGGCACCACTTACCTACATCGTACGTAGTAACAAATACGAGTATGCGTCTGTGATATCGGGGCGATTATCTTTTGGACCAGGAGTGTTGGAAAGAAATTTGTGTATGCAAGTATTAGCTGGGCCATAGGGCTAAACCTTCAGGAGAAAATAGGAAAGAATCATACGTTTCTTTCTGAATCATATTATTTAACTTAGAGTCTGCTGTGTTTATTTTCATTTGCCGGTTGGTGAACACTGTTGAGTCAAATAATTTTTGGGGGTATAATGTATGTTCGGAATAGGGCTTCTTTGCCTTGAACTTGTCTATATTTGGTTCTCCAAATACTTTTCTCATAAATATTTTATTTTTAATACTCATATCTCTGTAAGGCCAGATTCTGATTGAACTCCTCTGAACAAATTAGTTTGTTTGTGGTGATTGGGTTTTTCAGGAGTTATTCTAGATAATGTGAAAACTAGAAAGAGGAAGGGTGGGACCATCCCTCACTATGGATATTGGGGAATTTCTTTAAAAAATATGGATGACTATTAGGTGACGGAGCCTCACAATGCTTCCACTGTGTATAATTGTATATCAATCTGCGATAGAAAATACAATGTATGTAATGGTGTGCATAATATTCACAACAATAAATGTCTTTGTACTTTAGTGCATTCAAAAAAGGATCTTCTTTATCGAGGGTTGTATAGGCCTTTAAATTAGACATCATGCATTTTACAGTCTTAGTGCCCCAGTTGTCTGAAATAGAACCAGGAATATTCATACCATTCATTGAAACTTTCAAAACAAATGACAATTGCAATGTCTCAGTGGGTCCCATAAACTGATAAGGAACCCTGCCCTCAGGCACAGGATAATCTCGAATGTTTGCATCATAGAGCTCACGTCAGTCTCTGTGGGTAGAAAGATGCACTTATAGTTCTCGAACCAGAGGTTGCGGTACAGTTCTTTCAGAGACGTAGTGTCCATTTAGTAGTAGCAGAATAACAGTCAGCATCAAAACACACATGACGAAGAGAAACACTCATGTAGCAATCTAAATGTAGAACCACAGAGGTATTAAGTACCTATCACCAAACCATTGAGAGGCAAGAATAAATCAGTGGCATAAAGTGACTGGGGAGGGTGCTGAAAAGTAATCTGTGCAAAACTCAGAGTCATTCTCATAACACATTATTTCTCTTGTTTCATGAAGAGGCATCATCTTGATTGCTTTGCTTCATGTGGAATTTCATAGCAAACCACATCATTGATTAGAACATTTGAAACTGTAGAAATTGCAGCATAAAATCCATTCATGAAATTTGTTGTTTGGAATAAACCTGGAGACACAGTAGTCTTTAACCCCTTCCCTGCTCATGACGGAACCACTCCGTCATGAGCCACGGGCGCCGTGTGCTCATGACGGAGTGGTTCCGTCATGCTGCGGCCGTTGGCGGCTGCTCCGCCGACGCGGCGCTGATTCCCCGCCTGTGCGGGCGATTAGCGCGAGTGGGCGGAGTCGTGACGGAACCACTCCATCATGAGCACAGCGCGCCCGTGGCTCATGACGGAGTGGTTCCGTCACGAGCATGGGGGCGCCGCGCTGCCCCCAAACCCCCCCCAGCGCCGCGGCAAAATTCGTGCCGCGGCGAAGGGGTTAATATCCCTGACAGGGTACTCAAGCTGCTGATCTTACTGCACTCTTAAAGTAACATTTAATTGAGAGTAGGGAAAGGCTGCAAGGCTCTTCTCTGAATTCTTCTTGGTGTCCAGGACGGTCTGCTGTACAGGATCAGCCGCATGTAGCTTCTTAATGTAGTCAATAGACACTTGTTTGTTTTTCTTCAAACCAGACAATACGTGCAGGATTACTGCTTGTGTTCCTTTTATTCCACGAATTGGAATGGGTGGTCTGTAGGATGGTGGCCCAAACATTTGTTTATCAGGATCTTCTTTCAAACTAGATCACCTACTTGGGGAACCCATGCATCAGCAGCAAGCAATACCTTCAATTTCCCAGTAGCAGTTTCAGAATATTTCAGATTAGATAGCTTCTCGCTGGCTTCTTGGATGTTCCAGTGAAATAGTTAAGCATTGGTCCAGGTCAAATTCTATTTCTTCCGCAATCTTCCCAAAATTATCTATCAGGTACATACATAGATACTCTGAAGAGTAGTTTGTATGGAGTACGGTTACCCAATGGTCTTCTAGACACGTTATTTAATGCTCCCTGAACGTCATACAGGTGATGGTACCAACAAAGTCCTGAACTGAGCACCCTAGCAGTCGGGGCTTGATTAATCGTTCTATTAGCTTGCTCGATTAACCCATTGCTCTCCAACCAAAATGCACTGCTGAATTGTAGACATAATTCTAAAGCAGACATAACATCCCTGCAAACCTTTGAGGCAAATGCAGGGCCATTGTCTAAATGAAAGATATGAACTACTCTCATTGACACTGCAAGCCCTTTATGACTGCTCGAGCAACAACATTTCTTTGTGCCCAAACCCACATGAATCAAGAACATGAATCGATTGCTACCAATATATATTTATACCGGTTAACATAATTCATAGGCAATATATGGTCCAAATATAAAATTCTGAACGGAAGATTGGAGACAGTAAGGGGGGGTTGATTGAAGTTTGAATCTGTTGACAAATACTGTATTATCGTACATAATCTCTGGTTTGTTTAGGTAAACATAAGAATTGGCTGTTTAAAGCTGGAGGCTATTGTCTCCTTCTTGCGGTCTTCCTTAGGCATACTGGTAAGTCCTGAGCTAGGGCAACCAGGTGAATTATACATTCATGTAAAATTGCATAAACCCAGCCACCAGTAGTGTTGCTATGGCATTGAGACTGTGGCACTCATCTCACCATGATCCTATATCCCACTCTGAAATGAAAGTAACTGGAGGCTATCTGAAATGAGGGTGTAGTGGTATCTAAGAGGAAAGCAGACTGCTGGTGTTTCACACTTTACTTTTGTTTGTATTGCTGCTAGTATAGCTGTGTTAATCCTTATTTGATATCTGGCTATGACTGCTAACTTAAAAGTGTGCGTCACATGGCCAGTAGAAGCTTGTCTTGTAAAACAGCTACCTTACTATCTGACTTTCCTTGAAGACAAGTGCAAATGCAATAAAAGTAAATTGCTGTTTTAGCTTTAAGTGTAAATTAAATTGTTTGTTTGATGCCATGTTAAGAATTAAATTTTCCAGAAAGCATCGTCATGTGCAAGATTGGCCAGAGTATAAAAGCTGACATGGAGAAGGGACTTCCTAACACTCTGGTCAAAACGTGTTGGTTGTTGGAAACGCAATACCATTTTATTAATATTTGCTTCTGGAGTGCAGTGGATACAGGGAGGCTTTATAGCATCCATTTTAGGGCGTACTCATTCCTCACTCCTCATCCATCATCCCTACTTCTCTTCCATCAGCCCTACTTCTCTTCCATCATTCCTACTTCTCATCTCTGCTTCTCATCCATCATCCCTTCTTCTCATTCCGCATCCTTGCTTCTCATTCGTACTTCTCATCCATCATCTCTACTTCTCATCCATCATCCCTGCTTCTCATCACTCATCATGTTTGCTTCTCAACCCTACTTCTCATCCACCAGCCCTACTTCTCATCCATCATCCCTTCTTCTCTTCCATTATCCTTACTTCTCATCCCTCATCTCTGCTTCTTATTCCTACTTTTCATCCATCACTCATACTTCCCATCCATCATCTCTACTTTCCTTCCATCTTTACTATTTTGCATCCCTTATTTCTATTTCTCATCTATCATCCCTACTTCTTATCCATCATCCTTACTTCTCACCCCTACTTCTCATCCATTATCCCTACTTCTCATCTATCATCCCTCCTTCTCATCCATCATCCCTAATTTTCATTCCTATTTCTAATCCATAATCCCTACTTTTCACCCATCGTCCTTACTTCTCATCCCTATCTTTCATCAATCACCCCTACTTCTCATCCATCATCCCTACTTCTTATCCATCAATCCTACTTCTTATCCATCATTCCTACTCCTCATCCACCATCCCTCAGTCATACCAACACACTTTCAACAGTCAATCAGAGTTAAGAAAAAGGGCTACACTCTATTGGTCTAGCACCATGGGTACTCACAAACATTTTCCCAGGGGCCTCAAAGTAAGGTTTGTGGTGTGCCCGAGGGCCACATTCATAACTCATGGTGGCAGTGGGGCTAAATGTCATGCTGTATCTGAGTCATAATCTTTCAACCACACCTTGGGGTAAGCCTTATCTGTTTGCTATCATGGGAGAGTCAAGTGTAAAAATGAAGTGTATTAATTAGTTAAATTGAAACAGAATTGCACAATGTGAAACCATAAAACCGGGATGAATCATGGCTTCCCTACTTGACCAAATTGTGTGATCCTAGGCAATTGTCTAATTTCAATTTGCCTCCTTTTTCTTCATTTTGATATATAAGAGCACCTTGAAATACATGTGGTCAATAGATATGCTGTATAAAACTTTCTCTTGTGTTTGATGTATTAAACTATAATGTTGTCCATCTATAATAACAACCCAGACCACCCAGAGGGTTCCTTATGATAACGGACTTGCCTCTTAGTTCAGTATTGGCATTGTTACCAGGTTGGAGAGGAAGCATGACTGTGTTCATTTTGAAAAATTTCACTTAAAAAAAATCTGATAGCACTGATATCATCTGATGTACTAAGGTGAAACTCATGTTCATGAAATACACCATTTGTTTTATTTTGAAGAGACTTTATTTTTACATGTTTGTTGAAAAATACCTTAAAATGAATGTGCTCCTAAAGTTAAATGGTGCAAGACACCTTATTTATTTCAGTTACTGTAAATAAACACTTGCCTGTTCGATTAACATCTTGATGAGGAATGTTGGTGTTCTCAGCAGCCCAGTGCGACCATTCAGCTGGTGGCCGCATGTGAAGGTGAGGAGGGCTGCACATGGCCCCCGAGCCGTGCTTTGAGTATCACTGGTCTGGCCACTGAATAAAACAGCCTGATGACAGAGAAGAGGAAATATAACAGGTGTTTGCTTCCAGTGAATCCAAGGCTATACAGCATTTCATTTTATTTGAGTGAGTGTTTTTCTGTTTACAGAACTCTGTAGAAACCTCTGATGTAGATAAAGTGTCTGATGAATTGTATTACCCTGTGTCCAAGTGCTGATTTTCAATATTTTCTTTTTTACAATATTAAACTGAAACCAGACAAGGTTTCTGATGACCTGTATACCCTTGTTTCCAATTGTTGATTTATGGCCCAATCCAGGACCATTGTCTTTCCCATAACCATCAGGGCGTTCTGCAGAGACCCATTTAAATAGAAAAACACTGAAATAAAATGAAATGTGTACAGCCTTGGATTCACTGGAAGCAAATTGCACAGTATGCAATGAGAAGGCAGTTTTTGCTGTGGCTAGACCAATAGAATGCATCCCTTTCTCTTAACTCTGATTGGTTGGCAAAAACCAACCAGTGTGTTTCACAACATTGAAAGTGTGTTGGTATGATTAAGAGCTGAGGTATGAGAAGTAGGGATGATGGCTGAGGACTAGGAATGATGGATGAGATGTAGAGATTAAAAGTAAAGGTGATGGATGAGAAGTAGGGATGCGAAGTTGGGATGATGGATGAGAAGAAGGGATGAGAAGGAGGGATTAGGAATGAGAAGTAGGGATGATGGAAGAGAAGTAGGAATGACAGAAGGGAAGTAGGGATGACTGATGTGAAGTAGGGATGATGGATGAGAAGAAGGGATGAAAAGTAGGGATGATGGATGGGAAGTCAGGATGAGAAGTAGGAATGGTGGATGAGAAGCAGGGACAAGGAATGAGAAGTAGGAATGACAGAAGAGAAGTAGGGATGACAGAATGAGAAGGATAATGGAGCAGACGTAAGGAATGAGAAGGAGGTGTGAGAGTAGGGATAATGGAAAAGAAGTAGAGATGATGGATAAGAAGTATGGCTGATGGAAGAGAAGTAGGGATGATAAATGAGAAGTAGCAACTTTTAAATATTGATGCAGAGCATTACCCTATGAATTGTATAAACTGCAATCAATGCTCTGCATACTTTTAGACTGTCACCATTAATTTCTGTTCTGTTGATCATGTTTTCAGGCTTATCATCACAGTGAGTGTTCACTTTCGCACACTTATATATATGTACAAAGTGCCATGGGCATCATTTCTTGGGTGAGAGTCACACTCTCAATAAGTGATTGATTGATTGATGCTGTACTTTGTGCAAATATATAATACTTACCCCTGTCCCATTGGGCACATAGGGTGTTCCTTGTTATTCACTTAGACACTCTTGCACACTTAGCACTCATACTAATTGTCTTTGTATTTCTGTTTGACAAAAATTATTTTGTCCATAAAAAGTTATTTTTCTGAATTCATTTTATACACAGTGTTGCATGTATACAAAAGCATGTATACAAATAAACACTTGGTATTAGCTGCAAACTGCTTGCTTTTGGCGAGCCCCCAGACAACAGAGGCGAAATGGGCATTGTCCTCCTTGTGGTGTCCCCATGGAGCTCGGATCACTGAGTGAGAATCGCTGAGTTAGCAGATTTGGTCTCTCATGGGCCCGTGGTTGCTGGCCTGTGCCAATCCAAAGACGGAAGGAGTGCACCAGCTAAGATGCCGGGATCCTTCTTTGGTGCAGGGAAGCCTGTATATTGATTGCATACTAGAGGGGGATACAGCCTGCGTGGGAGCCCATTGCAGTCTGAGGAGGCGCCTGCTACCCCATCACTGGAGTGTCTTTGGATCCTCAGTTGAGTGTGGGGGCCCGAGCTTCACAGCAGGTCAGGTGGAACTCCATTTTACCACTTGCCTCAATGCTGGGGTGTCCTGGCTATTAGGGGTCCTGAGGACATGCTGCATTGTCCTCAGCAGCCTCTCCTCTTCGCCCGGGGAAGTACTTGTTTGAATGAGGTGTGTGCGAAGTAGGCGGAGTTTCTGTCCGCAGAATTCCGTGGAGTGACAGGAAAACTCTGCCCAATTCCACTGAGTTCCGTATTCAGATGGGGTATTAGGTTCTGCCTTGCAGAGGCAATGAAAAGTCTAAGGGTCAGTTATATTTAGGAGATGAGGTCTGAGGAAGGTTGGGCAGGTGTAAGTGGTCATGGGAGCAGTGGGGTTACATAAGGAGATGGGTTACTTTTCGGAGTTTGAGGATGAGCTTGGAGGAGGGATGTCTTCTGAAGACAGGGAATAGGAGCCCTTGGCACACAGGCCTGTTGTCGGTAATGAGAGAAATGGTTGTAGTGCCAAGTCAAGCGGATGAGAGCAGGAGTGAGTGGGTGAGAAATTAACTGGCTCTGGCCTCTGTAGCCCGGATTCTGGGAGCTGCATGCCACCCTGCTAAGCGCAGATTGATGACCTTGTTTTTTTCTCTCAGTGTGGTGCCAGCTTGCCCACTGCTCTCACGGGTTTCCCAGAGTCAACCAGCAGACCTTCCGCCCGCCAAGATCGCCATCGGGGGTCCTGCTCCTTTCAGGCCATTCAACGTCTCCATAGAGACTCAGTTCAGATTGCCCATTTTGGAGCGGCTCACGGAGGACTGGAGCCTAATCGAGGGACACTAAGTGGCGCATAGTCGCAGGTTAGCCAGCACAAAAATGGGTCAAGGGCAGATCTGAAAGCCCTGCCGTTGTTACCGGTAGATGCCATCTTCTCCCAATGCTCGTCCTGCCAACGTCCACTCTGTGACAGCGCATGGCCCATGCAAGGGCACACCTCACCACAACCGGGTGAGTCCACTGAGTGCAGGAGGGAGATGCAGCGTGTCAAACAATCAGAATCACCAGCCTCGCTGTCCCCTCTACTGAATGAGAACTTCCAGGGGTCAGGAGGTAACTCCATTCTGCCGGTGAAGGCGTTTACATTTCTTGCAGAACTCTGCGCTCTGCTGCAGAGTGCGGAGTGGCAAACTCCGTGAACTCTGCTGGCAGAGCGGAGTTCACTGCCCACCCTTAGTTTGGAGGGGACTGGCTTTGAGGGGGACAGTGTCACAGAGGAAACTAAGCAGTGGGCCCGACTGCCATGCTGCTAGGGTCACTGGCAATTCCTTGCACATGCTGTTCAGTTGCCCCAGTATTCCCTGATGTGTGCCTGCTATACTCGATAAACTGCAACCCAATTCCCTGCCTGGGGGCCCTTTGTGGGCATTTGGCACACCGTGTGTTGGGAAGTAATAGCAATTTTCTCTGACCATCAGTGGGGGTGTGCTCCCTGAGCCGCCTGAACCCTTTTTAGGTCTCGCGAGCCAAAGGCTCGAAGAGACATTTTATATGTGGGATTTTCAAAGTGCTACCCACAGTCTTTTGGCTGGCCTAAACCTTGAGTGCACGATCACATGCACGTGCACAGCTGCTCCTCTGCTCATTGCATTCCCCCCTCCCTTCTCACCCAACCCTTTGATGCTCTGCTCGATTACTTTCACTTTTGCCGCTTTGATGTTTGATCACAAACGCGATCACTTACACTTTCACCCGTGATATTAACCTGTCAACTCACGCACACCGCCTGGCCGCCGCCGCTCCCCTCTGCCCTCCCCACCCCCGAGCACTTCAAAGGGTCCTCCCCCAAGCGCTCGCGCGCCATGCTCCGCCCCCCCCCCAGTTTACCCCTCACATAGTTTGCTGCACGGAGGGGCCTGCCTAATGTCCATCCATGCCGGGGTGTTTTTTGTTCTTTTTAAACTCTTCTTAGGAATGTACCAGTGTCATTCATGTCCGCGCAAAGCCAGACTGCTGTCTCCCTCTGCCCAGGGCTCTGCAACGCCAACAAAAGGCTGCAGGTCTGTGCAGAGGACAAGGTGCCCTCCTCCAGAAGGGTCGGTGATGCCCGTGCAGTGCATGGAGTCTGTATCTTTGAAACCGTGCCCTCTGCCCAGGGCTCTCTAATGGCAACACGAGGCCTGGGTCTGTAGCTGGGGCATGTGCGCTCTTTTTTGTTCCAGCAACAGAATTGTATTGCTTACGTCACAAACATTAAGGGCGTCCTGCCATCTAAAGAACAGATGGGATAGGGTGAGACCGCGTTTACATGCTTAAGCCTGATAACAGATGCATCCTAAACGTTCAGCGGGGCACATAGGCTCTAACTTTAGACACCAGTGCTATTTCTCTAGAAACGAAACTTACAGCACCTGCCATTCCACAGATCTACACATAACTTAAATAGCCTAGCTTTAAAGAAGAAGGCTATCGCTCATGTTATACAGAAGTTAAAGGCTCGGGCCTCACACAGCAGAACTATCCCTCGGGTTATAAGCAACACGAGTCAGGTTCCAGACAACAGAGCTATCGCTTAAGTTAGACAAAGTTTACAGGCCCAGTCTTCACAGAGTAAAGCTATCCCCCGTGACACGGAAACCACAAGTTCACGTTCTGGACGGCAGAGCTATCCCATAGACACAGGCCTAAAAAGGCAGAGCCACCCTGCAGGGCACAGTGCAATAGAGTCTGCATAAGACATCAGACCTATCGTGCATATATAACAGAGCTCAAAGGCTATGACTTCAGACTGGAGAACTATCTCTCAGGTTACAAAACGATTGCAGGTGTTGGCTTAAGAAAATGGAGCTAGCCTCGAGACCATACAGGGTTAATCCTCCGACAGCACAGCTATCTCTAGTTCTACACAGAACCTACAAGTCCAGGGCTCACATAGCCTAGCGACACCCTATGGGTCTCAGAAGTTACACGAGGAGGCCTCCGACAGCTGAGCTATCCCACGGTTCCAGAACTCAACAGCAGATCCGACAATCCAGGATTAATGCAGCAGAACAAACCCTCAAATCGCACTGTTCCTATCACATGGCAGGTAAAGGCAACACAGATCAACAGCTAGCTAGCTGCCCAGGATCACACCAAGTGTCCCCACTGTCACCGGGACCTTCTCACCTGAAACCCAGTCCGTCGCATGGGCTGTCCACTCTGCACCCTGCCCGGACTGTTCTCGGACGCTGAAACATGAAATGTCCGTTTTCAGAGCTCACTTTGGTCTTAATAGCACTGACTTAACTGTGCAGCTGTGCGGAAGACCTATGGTCACAAATCTTTAAAATATACATTGAGTGGACTTTGGCTGTGCACCCTGGAGCATTTTTCACCTTCTGCTATTGACTGTGTGATGTACCATACCACCTACTGCGAACTGTTCGCATTACAAAGTGTAAGGGACTGTTTTACATCTCAAAAGCACACAGAACCCATTCTCCGTTTTCCTACCTCATTTCTTTGGCCCCGAACCCACTGCAGGGCGGATGTCACTCACCGGGACGGGCGCAGACGGGCAGCTCCAGTCTTCTTTCTTCCAGTGCAGCGCTCTTGCATCCCTCACTATTTCTCAGTCACTATCTCTCTCTTTCTATCTCTCTCTTTCTTTCTCTCACAGTCACTCTTTCTCTGTCTCTCTCTCTTGCCTTTCCGGTCTCTATTTTTCTCTTTCTCAGATGCATGTGTACTCTACTCTAACCAGTTACAGTTCCTACAAATGCAATGCACATGAAACATCGGGTTGGGTAGTGGTGGAGTGGGGGTGGTGTTGGTTACAGCCCCTTCTTTTCAAGTCACTTAACACTCACAGCCATGCTGGGGGCTTCCAGTCTCTGGGATATTGTGGTATGCGAGATCTGCTTTGGGCGAGGCTGTTGTGGGCTCACTGTTATGACGTGCGGCAGTTGTGGAGTTTACCCTCTGACCTCTGCATCGCTCCATCACCCTTTTCATTGGTACAGATGGGGTGTAGAGTGCATTAGTGATAGATACTTGGATAGCAGCGCCCCACCCCGCGCCAGCAGGCCTCCCCAAAAGAAGCTGTGTCCCATCTTTAACTCGCACCCACACTCACTGTTCAATGTGTAGGATTCTCTTTAGAGCTCTAATCCTGGAGTGCACGTAATGATGCGTGGTAGAAAAGTATGCGTGGTGATGTGTAGTGCAAAACTACACCTAATGTGCAGTAGTAATATATACTGTGTCAAGAGTGCACACTGACCCATCAATGTGAAACACACACACCGAAGTGCAATAGGAAACTGTACCGTGTCAAAGTGCACACTGTGTTGTGCATTAGGACACACACTCACCAGTGTGCAACACACAGAAGTGCAGTAGGAAGGTGCGCCGTGTCAAGAGTGCACACTGGCGTGTACATTAGAACACGCATACACCAATGTGCAACACGCACACCAACGTGCGGTCGGAAGGTGCAGTGTCAATAGTGCACACTCACCAGTGTGCAAAATGCACACACCAACGTGAAGTAGAAAGGTACACCCTGGGAAGAGTGCCCACTAATACGTGCATCAGAAATGGCACACGCCAATATGCCCCCTGTGAAGAATGCGCACTAAGAGGCACAATTGAACAAGCATTTGCAATGCAATAGGTCTCGCATTTACGCAGCTTTGAGCTATTGACATTGCAAATAACTATGCCTTTTATTTTTGTTTTTGTTTCTAAAACAAAGAAAAGGCATTGTCATTTTTTAATGCCAATAGCTTAAACTCACGTAAATGCGAGACCTATTGCATTGCAAATGCTTGTTAATAACTGGAATTCTGTGGCCTTTGAAGGACTCCTACTCTGATCGCAGCAAACATCAGGCTAACTACTTTTGTTGGTGCTGAGGGCACAAGGTCCAGACCCCCCTGTACTGCTTCAGTCTGATAGTAGCCACAGGCCATGCTGCCAGGACCACAGACCGGTCCTTCTGCCAGCGGGTTTGGGGTACCTGCTTTGCAGAGTGGCCGCTTAAGCACACCGTTACACAGTTTCCTGATGCAGCACAGCAGCACCTAGGGACTTCATGCCATGACCTCCCATGCCATCCTTAGGCACAACATGGGGTAAGGAGGACCTCCCTTATGGCAGAGACAGTGTTTCCGTATCAAAACCTAGCCCTCCACGGAAGAAGTGGATGGTTTTAAATACCTCGGTATTTACATTGCCAGGGACCCTAAGCAGTATTACGATCATAACCTCCTGCCACCGCTACGGCGGCTTAGGAGCGACGTGGAGCACTGAAAGACTCTCCCACTGTCCCTATTGGGTAGAGCTGCGCTTTTTAAGATGATGTCCCTGTCCCGCTTTCTGTATGTTATGCACAACTCACCCGCTCTTATCCCAGCGACATGTTTTGTGGCTATAGAGAGTGAACAGAGGGCTCTACTATGGGTAAAGGGAACCCCACGAAAATAATTATCTAAACTGGTGCGGGGTTGGTACGATGGAGGGGTTGGGCTTCCAGATATTAAAAAATACTATTGGGCTGCACAATTGGCAGCCATTCACCAAGGCATGTACAGACCACATGATAATCCAGGATACCGAATGCATAGATGGCTCCTGTCGGGAGGATCCCATGTCAGGGCACTCTACTCTAGACCCGCTAAACTGTAACTGACGGGACCCACGTCGCACTCTGTCAAGATATAGCATGCAGCTCATAAAAGTCTGGGTTGGGCTAAGAAAATTACGCAGGTCACCCCCCTGTGGGACTCGTACCTGCTGGGAACCCTTCAGAACACTAAGGGGTTTGGCAACATGTGGAGGGAAGGCAAGGTGATAGCATTATCGGTGCTGCAACGAGAATACGAATTGGCAGCCACAGAAAGATTCAGATATCTCCAGGTGAGGCATGCCCTGCGTGCCTGTATTCCGTTATGGGAGACAATTCCTAAAGCAACGTCACTGGGAATTGACTCCTCAACCGGTACATGCCTAAATAATCGATATCCCTGACCTACCGGAAATTAGTCAATCACACTTCTGACCCACTTGTATGGCTCCACAGGAAATGAGAACTAGATGACGAGGATTGGCTGGAGGCATTGGCTTCCCCCAAGGAGGTCGCAATCTCGTCAAGGCTCAAACTGGTGCAATTAAAAATACTCCACAGAGTATATTACTCGGGACCAGCATTGGAAAGGATGCGATATGGGGAGGACTCATGATGTAGGTGAAAATGTGGGAGGGAAGGCACTTTCCTACATATACTTTGGGAATATACCTATATTTGTAAATATTGGACGGACGTCCCCAAATGTATGGAAGAAGTGCTGGGACTGGGCTTGGCCCTAGAGTCCAAAAGGTGTCTGTTAAATGTTTGGGGATCATCGGATCTGAGTAGCAAAGAGAAAACATGGGTAGCCTGGGTCATGTGGTGGACTAGTGCAACATTGCCAGAATGTGGGGGGCGAGGAAAGCTCCAGGTCTAAATTAATGGAAGAAAGATTTGGACTGGTGCATGATTTGTGAAAAAATGGTGTATGTTTCCAGGGGATGTCCGAAAAAGTGGACACAAATATGGGGTAAATGGAATGCCTATCGAGGGAATATTTGTGCTCCCCCTCTTCTTCCCTCCCATCCTCTCCTCGACAAACCTGTACCTAATGAACATTGCGATGAGTTGAACCTGCAATACTGTACACAACAAGAGTAATTACCCATAACTTCTGTGGACAGAAATTTGTACTCTCCGAGCGCCTAAGATTGTATATGTAATTTTTGCTAAACTGATAATAATAATAAAAAAAAATAGCCCTCCAGATACCTTAGACACACTACAAGCCATTCAAGCCTCCCTGCTGGCACTAGAAACTAAGATTGGTGAAGTTGGGATCGATGTTGCCCTCCTGTGACAAAACTTGTGTTGACCGAGTGTCGGGTGCGAAGGGGCAGATTTCTGATCTAGAGGACTCAGTCTTGACCCTTAAAGCAGAGGTGGACCGCCTGACGATGATATCCCGCATCCTGAAGGATTGTACGGAAGATGCTGAAAAATGGGCCAGACCGACCAACCTGAGATTCATAGGGTTTCCCAAGGGGGTCGAGGGAGCATCTCCTGAGAATTTCTTGGAACAATAGATTTTGTCCTGTGTCTCTGAAGGGCTCCTGATACCCTGCTTCATCGTCGAGAGAGCCCATGATCACTTGCAGCTAAACAACCTCTGGGCGCTCCCCCTCATACCCTGATCACCAAAATCTTAATTTATAGAGACAGAGATAGCATCCCTCATACTGTCATAGAGAAAGAGGTGGCTTTATTCCAATCCACCAGGATCCTTATATTTCCAGACTATAGTTGCCTAAGGCAACGGAAATTGTTTGAGGCTGTCAAACAGAAACTGAGGAAACTGAGCATTACAGATATGCTCCTCGTTCTGGTCCTACTCAGGGTCATTCATGCTTCCAAATCCCTCTTCTTTGACACTCCTGAAGTGGCATTGGAATGGGTGATGGAACAGCTGCCCGTGCGCAGCAATTCTCCCCCATCGTGGGAACAACCACTCCAGGGATGTCACAGGTTGTCAGGACCTGCAACAAGCATAAGGGGTCTCGTAGTAGGTGTACTTGCACTGATGTATCATCGGCCCCTCTTTCATGGAGGCAGATAGCCCCCAAAACAGACGCTGATGAAGGGTCACCGACACCACAACCCCTGCCCAGGGAGCGGCCACCCTGCATGATGGCTTATCTTCTCAATGGTTCAATATTGAGCACCTGGCTGACTGACCGTGGGAACAGCTCCATGAGTGGATGTAATTTATCTTACCAGCAGCCCGCTATCCTAAATTCACAGTCAGTTTACAGTTGTATTGCCCCAGCAATGATACTTTCTTGTGTATTATGTTATTCTTTGGACAACAGATACTTCTGCATGGAAGTTTGGGGTGGTGGGGAATTGAGGGTTACTATTGTGAGATGGTTTTGGCCTTGTTGGTCACAGTTCATTCAGCTGTGCACACCGAAGTTATAACTAATCGCTCTATAATCTCTCCATGTGATTGCAGAGTGTTAATCAACACCTGTGGGTTGACATGTAGACGCCTGGACAGAGCCTGGCACATTGAATTCTCCCCCCACATCTCCAATACCTCATACCATGGTGGTGCTTAAAATGGTGACATTGAATGTTAATGGCCTACATGATCACATTAAAACATAGTAAAGTGTTAGGTATAGCGAAACGCAATTCATCAGACATCCTAATGGTACAGGTGACACACCTGTTGAGCACTGAGTGCCCGTTTTTGGCCTGACACAGATGCAGAAGGTTATACCATGCCGGACACTCTAAGGGCTCCAACGGGGTGGGCATCTTTATCAACAAACATGTGCCTATAGTGGTCTCTCGCAGTATGTCTGATTCACAAGGGAGGTATGTGGTGGTGGAAGGCACGATTGCTGGCCAAGCGCATATCCTGTTGTGTGCGTGTGTATGTTTACCCCCATTTGCTTGGGTCCACACCTGACGTAGTAAATGTCACACTACTAGAACTCCCATGGGACATTACAGTTGTGGGAGGGGACATCAATATGGTGATGTCGTCATACAAAGACTGCTCCAAGAGAGCAGGTACTGGCTGTCCCCGGCCTTACGGCTAGCAGAATGGACGTCCAGTATCCGACTCGTGACGTTTGGCAGGTTTGGAATCCAGACATATTGGCATACACTCACACATCAGTGGCACATAAGACGAGATTTCGGATTGACTTATTCCTCATGCCCACCATTGATTTGCTATAAACCACTGGTGCCTTTATCCTCCCCGGCGGATTTCTGACTATTGCCCAGTGTAAATCCGAATTGGGTGGACCCAGGCATCCTAATGTCCTATATGGCATCTTAACGCTTGTAATCTGACAAATCCTGAGATCAAAGACCTCCTCTGAAATGAAGTAGATGCCTACCTCACCCTGAATGAGGGCTCTGTGGAGACATCTGGGAACCTGTAAATGGCGGTCAAAGCCTAAATGCATGGAATTGTTTGCTCACATCTCAGAGCCAGAGATAGGCAAAAACAATACCAGGTAGGGGAATTGGAAGCCTGCGTTGCTTGCTCAGAAGAGCAAACAGGAGAGGGCAAAACTGAGTCCTGCCAGGTGGGGATTGTAAGAGCATTACAGAGGAAACTCTGCCTCGATGAGGTGCAGTCTTATTGGATCGCATCCCAAAGCAAAGTTTACAGATGAGGAGACAAATCAAGCAATCTCCTCTATTGGTTAGTGGACAGGGTGATACTGTCCACTGTGGATCAGCCCATGGGAGATATGTGGATGATCAGGAAATTGCATCAGTGGAATTCAACTGCTCCCTATATGCAAAAAGTACAAAGACCTAATTGATAGAGGATTTATATCTGTCTACCCTACCAGTGCCTGACAATGCTGAGCTAGAACAACCGATTACCCTTGAAGAGATAAATGCATATCTCTCTGATATAAAACCTGGCAAAACGCTAGGATCTGATGGATTTCCAGTTGAATACTACCAAAAATCCACAGGCTCTTCTTTCCCCAGCTGCCGGCCCTATATATTGCAGAAGGTCACTTCCCAGATGGGCTGAACATAGCGATTATAGGGCCATATTCTCAAGGAGCTATCGCAATAGCACTTTATCTCAGCCAAAGTTGCGATAAATGTATCCCCCCATTCACAAGCTGGTGTTAACAGCCGATACCACCAGTTTTCCTATGAAAGCATCCGCAAAAAACATCGCCACAGATGACCCTGGCAACTATCGCTAATGAGATGCAGAGTAGGCGTTCCCAAGCAAAAACCCACAACAACACCACACCTCAATATTCTCAACGACCAGCCACATCGGCGATAAGATCACAAAACATGCGATAAGGCACGTTAGCACCAGGAAACTAACACCTGCCCTGACCTGGTGCCAAGTCGGACTACAACCTGCACCAAAAAAGGGAGCCCAGCCCAGAGCCACACCTGAAGAACAACAGATGCCATGGAGCCACTCAACATGCGTGCCGGACACCCAAGAGGGCCACAACACCCACCGCCACCACCCCCAGGGCCACCGACCCCTGGCCCCACCCCGGGCTCCCCCCACCTGCACATTAATGGCACAAAAACATGAAGAAAAGTACCCGTCTGAAGTCGCACAATTGCAACAATCAACATACATGTGAGCACTAAAATCCTGATTCATACATTCACCATTGAAAGACCAAACAAAATGTCACATCCAAATTTGTCACCAAACAACTATTCTTTAGAGTCATGGCGGGGCATCCCTGGACAATCTGTGACTCACAGCCTGCAAGACAATATCCAAGATAAGAAGGTGTGTCAGGCACTCATCAAAGGACAGGGAGAGAGAGAAAGAGAGAGAGAGAGAGAGAAAGAAAGAGAGAGACTGAACAAGGAGCGCAAGGCCAATCGGGCCCTTGGCTCATGCAAACATGCCAACAGCTGCGTGTGTCTCGAAATCTGTGCACCCCAAATCACAGGACTGGCATCAAAGTCAGCGCAAGCAGGAGTCAGACTGATATCAAGAATGAAAGCCCCTTTGTCTCAACACACAAGGCAGAAGGCCAACCGAACCCCCGACCTTGGTCCTGAATGCGGTAGGCACACCCTGCGTGAGATACCATACCAGCCTCCAATGACTCCCACACCACGAACTGCGCTAATGAAACTTCAACGTGCCCACACCCCACACACACTTGTCCCTGCATGACCTACACCTGCAAGGGATGCCCTTGACACATAACTTAACCCCTTTGGTGCTCATGACGGAATGGTTCCGTCATGAGCACTGGTGCTCCTGTGCTCATGACGAACTCTGGGCATAGTTCACGAAGTAGCGCTACGCGAGCTACGCGTAGCTTCGCAAACTGCATAGTGCACTGTGCAAGATGCTGTTCGCACTGATTGCACAGTGCCGGATGCTTGTCCGCACTGTGTAATCAGTGCAAACTGCATCTTGCACAGTGCAAGCAGTCGTTTTCTGCGCTCAAGTAGATTTCTACTCGAGCGGCAGCTTTCTCAACGCGGACTGGTAGTTTCTCATTGCGAGCGGTCGCGAGCATACGCGAACACTCGCAATGAGAAACCTGACCTTCCCGCGTTGAGAAGCTTGCCGGGAGGTTTATTTTCCACGCTCGTGATCAGCAATTTAATGTTGCTGATCGCGAACGAGGAAAAAGTCTCGCCGGGATGTCATTTTGCTTGCTCGCGGTCTCCAACTTGACGTTGAGCACCGCGAGCAAGCAAAAAATGACCGCTGCACTACGCTGCGCTACGTGTGTTTGCACTGTGCTATGTGCAATTCGCGTAGTGTGAAGTAGCGCAAACTTCGCAAACTGCGCGAGCGAGCATAGTGCTTTGCCCAGGCTTACTCATGATGAGACCATTCCGTCATGACAACAGGGACACTTAATCCCTCTGCTGTCTGCAGAGAGATTTCCCTTTTTTTTTATTGGCCTCGGGAGGTTGGGGAAGAGCTTCCCAAAACTCCCAAGGCCAATTTGCAATTTAATTGCAATGCCGATCGCACGCATGGCGCGCTGACGTCATTGCAATGAAAATTAAACTGAAATGAGCCATGAAGCTCATTTCAATTTCACTTTCTACGTGCTGAGGGGGCTATCTCAGCCTCCTGAGCACATAGGAAGTCAGGAGAGGTATCGTTGGAAAGGGGAGAATCCCCCCATATTATTTTGGGCAAATTTTGACTCTCTGCCCCCCGGGGGGCAGATGGGGCAGTAGCCCCCAATCTGCCCCCCCCGGGGGGGCAGAAACCCCACTAGATACCAGGGATTTTTGTTTTCCTTTTATTTAGGGGTGGGTGCTGCCAATATTGGCATGCCAATGCCCCCACCCCAGCCGTAAAACCACACTCTTTCTGCCCCCCCAGGGGGCAGATGGGGCAGTAGCCCCAATCTGCCCCCCAGGGGGGCAGAAAGCCCACTAGATACCAGGGATGTGTTTGACAATTATAATTAGGGGTGGGGGCTGCCCAATATGGGCATGCCAATGCCCCCACACTTCCCCCCACAAGATTCCAGTCTTTCTGCCCCCAGGGGGGCAGAAAGCCCACTAGAAACCAGGGATTTCTTTATTATGTAAATTGGGGTGGGGGCTGCCTAATATGGGCACGCCAAAGCCCCCAACCCCCCTGCACAATAAGGGTCTTTCTGCCCCCCCCGGGTGCAGATGGGGGCGGTAGGTTTGCAGGGGATTCTGGGTAGGAAAAAGTTGGGGGATCCACGCAAGCCATACCTCCCTGGAATCCCCAGGAGTCTAGTTTTCAGAAATGTGTGGATTTAGTAGGTTTCCCTAGGTGGCCGCCAAGCACGGGGCCAAGAATCCAGGTGACCCCCCCTTGCAAAACTAGGTCATTTTGTGATAGGCAATTTTGATGTCGCCTCAATACATTTTTGGCCCTTGCCTGTCGCGGGTACTTGGGTCTCCCACACAAGTGGGGCACCATTTTTATCAGGAGACCTGGGGGAACGCTGGGTGGTAGGACATTTGTGTCAGCCCGGTAATGCCACAACTTTCCCACACAAAAATGAGTGGAAAAAGTGATTTTTTCAGCTAAATTTGAGGTTTGCAGGGGATTCTGGGTAAGAAAACGTTACAGGATCCATGCAAGCCATAGCTCCCTGGAATCCTTTTGGTTTCTAGTTTTCAGAAATGTGTGGGTTTGGTAGGTTTCCCTAGCTGGCCGCTGAGCACGTGGCCAAAAACCCAGGTGACCCCCTTGCAACCAGGTCATTTTGTGATAGGCAATTTTGATGTCGACTCAATACGTTTTGGGCCCTTGCCTGTCGTGGGTACTTGGGCCTCCCACACGAATGAGGTGCCATTTTTATCGGAAGACCTGGGGGAACGCTGGGTGGTAGGAAATTTGTGTCAACCCTGTGATGCCACAACTTTCCCACACAAAAAACTGTGGTAAAAGTGATTTTTTCAGCTAAATTTGAGGTTTGCAGTGGATTCTGGGTAAGAAAATGTTGGGGATACACGCAAGCCACACCTCCCTTGAATCCCCTGGGTGTCTAGTTTTCAGAAATGTGTGGGTTTGGCAGATTTCTCTAGCTGTCTGCCGAGCACAGGGCCAAAAACCCAGGTGACCCCCCCCCCCTTGCAAAACCAGTTTGTTTTGTGATAGGCAATTTTGATGTTGACTCAATACGTTTTGGGCCCTTCCCTGTCGCGGGTACTTGGGCCTCCCGCATGATTGAGGCACCATTTTTATCAGGAGACCTGGGGAAATGCTGGGTGGTGGGAAATTTGTGTCAGCCCGGTGATGCAACAACTTTCCCACACAAAAATGTGTGGAAAAAGTGATTTTTTTCAGCTAAATTTGAAGTTTGCAGAGGATTCTGGGTAGGAAAAGGTTGGGAGATCCACGCAAGCCATACCTCCCTGGAATTCCCTGGGTGTCTAGGGTTCAGAAATGTGTGGGTTTGGTAGGTTTCCCCAGCTAGCCACCGAGCAAGGGGCCAAAAACCCAGGTTGTTTTGGGATAGGCAATTTTGATGTCGCCTCAGTACGTTTTGGGCCCTTGCCTGTCACGGGTACTTGGGCCTCCATCACGAGTGAGGCACCATTTTTATCGGGAGACCTGGGGGAACGCTGGGTAGTAGGAAATTTGTGTTAGCCCGGTGATGCCACAACTTTCCCACACAAGAATGTGTGGAAAAAGTGATTTTTTCAGCTAAATTTGAGGTTTGCAGGGGATTCTGGGTAAGAAAACTTTGGGGGATCCACACAAGCCATAACTCCCTGGAATTCCCCGGGCATCTAGTTTTCAGAAATGTGTGGGTTTGGTTGGTTTCTCTAGCTGGCCGCCGAGCACGGGGCCAAAACCCCAGGTGACCCCCCTTGCGAAACCAGGTCGGTTTGTGATAGGCAATTTTGATGTCGCCTCAATAAGTTTTGGGCTCTTGCCTGTCACGGGTACTTGGGCCTCCCACACGAATGAGGCACTATTTTCATCGGGACACCTAGGGGGACGCTGGGTGATAGGAAATTTGTGTCAGCCCGGTGATGCCACAACTTTCCCACACAACAATGTGTGGAAAAGTGATTTTTTCAGCTAAATTTGAGGTTTGCAGGGGATTCTGGGTAAGAAAACATTGGGAGATCTACGCAAGCCATACCTCCCCGGATTTCCTCGGGTGTCTAGTTTTCAAAAATGTATAGGTTTGCTAGGTTTCCTTAGGTGCCGGCAGAGCTAGCGTTCAAAATCTACAGCTAGGCACTTTGCATAAAAAGGGTCAGTTTTCACTGTGAAAATGTGGTGTGTCCACGTTGCGTTTTGGGCTGTTTCCTGTCGCGGGCACTAGGCCTACCCACACAAGTGAGGTAGTATTTTTCTCGGAAGACTTTGGGAAATGCAGGGTGGGGGGAATTTTGTGGATCCACGCAGATTCCATAACTTTCCATCACAGAAATGTGAGGAAAATGTGTTTTTTGGAAAAATGTTTAGGTTTGCAAAGGATTCTGGGTTACAGAACCTGTTGAGAGCCAGTCAAGTCACCCCATACTGGGTTCTCTGGGTGTCTAGTTTTTTAAAATGTATAGGTTTGCTAGGTTTCCTTAGGTGCTGGCAGAGTTAGGGTCCAAAATCTAGAGCTAGGCACTTTGCAAATAAACGGTCAGTTTTCCCTTGAAAATGTTGTTTGTCCACGTTGCGTTTTGGGCCGCTTCCTGTCGCAGGCCCTAGGCCTACCCACACAAGTGAGGTACCATATTTCTCTAAAGACTTTAGGGAACGCGGGGTGATTGGAATTTTGCGGATCCACGCAGATTCCAGAACTTTCCACCACAGAAATGTGAGGAAAATGTGTTTTTTTGGACAAATATTTAGGCTTGCAAGGGATTCTGGGTAACAGAACCTGGTGAGAGCCAGTCAAGTCACCCCATCCTGGATTCCCCTGGGTATCCAGTTTTTAAAATGTATAGGTTTGCTAGGTTTCCCTAGGTGCCGGCATAGCTAGGGTTCATAACCTACAGCTAGGCACTTTTCAAAAAAAGGATCAGTTTTCACTGTGAAAATGTGGTGTGTCCATGTTGCGTTTTGGGCCGTTTCCTGTCTCGGGCACTACGTCTACCCACACAAGTGAGGTTCCATTTTTCTTGGAAGACTTTGGGGAATGCGGGGTGGGGGAAATTTGTGGATCCACGCAGATTCCGAACTTTCCACCACAGAAATTTGAGGAATTTTTCTTTTTTTTTTTACAAATGTTCAGATTTGCAAGGGATTCTGGGTGATAGAACCTGGTGAGAGCCAGTCAAGTCACCCCATCCTGGATTTCCCTGGGTGTCCAGTTTTTAAAAATTTATAGGTTTGCTAGGTTTCCCTAGGTGCCGGCAGAGCTAGGGTTCAAAATCTACAGCCAGGCACTTTGCAAAAAAAAGGGTCAGTTTTCACTGTGAAAATGTGGTGTGTCCACGTTGCGTTTTGGGCCGTTTCCTGTCGCGGGCACTAGGTCTACCCACACAAGTGAGGTACCATTTTTCTCGGACGACTTTGGAGAACGCGGGGTCAGGGGGATTTTGTGGATCCATGCAGATTTCAGAACTTTCCACCACAGAAATGTGAGGAAAATGTGGTTTGTTTTACAAATTTTTAGGTTTGCAAGCGATTCTGGGTAATAGAGCCTGATGGGAGCCAGTCAAGTCGCCCCATCCTGGATTCCCCTGGGTGTCTAGTTTTCAAAAATGTATAGGTTTGCTATATTTCCCTAGGTGCCGGCAGAGCTAGGGTTCAAAATCTACAGCTAGGCACTCTACAAAAAAAGGGTCAGTTTTCACTGTAAAAATAAAGTGTGTCCACGTTGCGTTTTGAGCCGTTTCCTATCGCAGGCACTAGGCCTAGCCACACAAGTGAGGTACCATTCATATTGAGAGACTTAGGGTAACACAGAATTGTAGAGCAACTGTTATTACCTATTGGCTTTCGATGCATTTCTGCCTTCCAAATGAAAAATGACCTATAATTCTCATGCTAGTATGGGTACTCACAATTTGGGAAATGTGCAAATATCTACTGTTTCTAAACTCTATGTTTTGTTCCAATTTCAGAAATACATAGGTGTCTTTCATACCGATTTTTCCATGTATATATTTTCCCAAATGAATTGCTATATACCCAGTAGATAAATAAAAAACTATTGCAAGACGCTGCTCACTTATTGGCTCTGGGTTCGTCGGGTTCTTGGTGAAACTACAAGTCCACAACAAATACCCACAACCAGAAAGGTCCAGCGGATGTAACGGTATATTGCGTTCAAACAGCTGCCATAATTAGAAGAAGTTATAGGTGAAAACGTTGACACAGATGTTATTTTCAACTAATTTTCAATTTTTCCCATATTCAACGGTTAGTTTCTATAAAGAAACTTGGAAGGATTTACAGAAATAATACCTTGCTAAATTCAGAATTTGGTCTACTTTTCTAAAATGTGTAGCTTTCCAGGATCCATTATTGCTTTCATACCCATTTCTACCATTAACTGGAAAGAAGTTTTAAAAAAAAAATAGCAAAAAAAAGCTATGTCCCAGAAAAATGTCAAAACTGTGTAATTTTTTTTTGTTTTCTGACAAAAGTCTGCTTGTCCCTAAAAACTGTGAAGATGGTGGTTTCAGCACCACAACCACTTTTTTATACCATTTGCAGGGAAAAAATCAGACGCTTTCATCTGTAGCCCTTTTTTCCCATTTTTTCTCAAAAATAACAAAATGTAGCTGTAATTTGGCTAATTTTTGGGTCCCCTCCAGGGGATTCCACAAACCCTGGGTACCTTTAGAACCCCCATGATGTTGGAACAAAAGGACGCAGATTTGGCATGGATACCTCATGTGGTCAAAAGGTTACAGGGGCCTAAGCGCAAACTACCCCAAATAACCAAAAAAAGGCTTAGCACCGGGGGGGGGGGAGGCCCAGCAGCGAAGGGGTTAAAAACTACCCATACGTCCAAACGTCACATACACAGACGACTCATTGCCCCGAGCTGTGGCATATCATCCACCGAACTTCCGCAGGTCTGAGGAGTGCCGGTGCCACGAGCCCAACAAACGCAATGGAAGGCATTACCGGGCACATGCACAACCCCTGTCATGTGGAACTGTACCGTGCATGAATGCAGCATCTGTTGGGATCCCTGCCAATGGCAGAGTTGCAAATGAGCTACCATCTGAGTTTCCGTCTTGCCTACGTCACCTGTATCCAGCCCTGGTTCCACTGTCGATCATGCACATTTGAGTGGCCCATGGAGGTCTGCCTACCCAATGCAACGGTAGCTGAATTGGATTATGACCTGACAGTGCGACCCTGTTGGCCCACGAATAAGAGTGTTACCGGGATAGCCGTGCATGGGATGCACTGATTTTTAGCGTATGTGCTGGCAGTTGCACATGGGAGATTGCACAACTCCTCGTGTGCAGTGACCACATTGAGGCGCTCCCCTATTGGGCAGTGTTGCGGATTGGGGAAACAGCGTGGACTGAGCATATCTGCCTGGACCAGTTAATGGATTGGCTCACCCTGGTGTTCCTTGAACCTGACAACGACGTACTATTGGAACACATTGCACATGAGTCTGAGCTGGCATTCATGGACGAGTAACTACAGCCACATCGGATTGTCACCCAGAGCAGAGGTCCCAATAACTTGTTGCATCGTGGAGAATGCTCACATATCCCACCACAACAGAGGACATGTCTGCCATCGTCTGGACTCTGAATGCATGTGCGTGGAACTACGCGTGTGTACACACACCTGTGCAAGGTGATGCTGTTCCATGGTCGGAGCAGCACAGCGTCGTTTGGCAATGTTACCAATTCGGACACACTGCTGGGGGGAGAGCACACATATGGCAATGTAGGATGACATGTGACCTTGTCTGACCCTTTTACCTGATCACTGTCAGCAGAGCAGACAGTCAGCGCAGCCCGGTGGCAGAGCACTATGCAGACTCCATGGGCTGTAAGTCATGCCCCCTCACACGGGGCAATGGGCAGACGCCAAACAACACATGACTCGTCCAGCAAGGTAAGGTGGGCTGATAACGTTGCCATCTGTAATGATTGGTGTTCAGCTCTGCCTCCTCATTTCCTGCACCTCGAAAGGTTCCCATACTGAGTGTAAGTGTCTTAAGCATGTCCCTGCCTATTGTGGCCCTTGCCTGGTCTGTACTGACACGCATATGCCAATAAAGTCTACACAACTTTACTGGTGTCTAACTGTGATGAGGGAGGGTCTGACTGACGCATGTACAATGGGGGTGGGTCCCTTTTGACAGCTCCACCTCTGTGAGCCGGACATTGTTATGGGATAGTTGCTGGCAGACCAGTGCACTTACATGTCTTCAGCAATGTGAGTATGGTGTCCAACCTCTGACCATGTGGAGCAATGTCATAAATGTCATAAATCAAAACAGAATGTGTCCACACAGATGTGTGTGAGTAGTATTGCGACGTGAAGTTCTGTTGTCACATGCGATGTAGGACACCACTCCTTGCCTGCTACCGATTTGGTCATTCCTACACACAGCCCAATTCAATACATGGACGTGTGCCTACGTTAGGGGGTTGTGAGATTTCTGTTAATGTGCAATGGGGACACAGATAGTAGTCACCTTCACAGTCATCCAATTGGTCATGTGTCTCAGGAATAAACATGCGCATTGATGTCATTCACCAGGGTGAATCATACTTTCATACATGAGTGAACATATTCATGACACATCTGTTTGATTTCGAATATTTTATTCACATTCTGGTGAATGGCGGAGCAGGAGCTGTACATTGTCATCCAAGCCCCCATAACATGAAAGCCCAGTGGTGGGCCAACCAGAGTCCTTTGGGGATTAAAAAGTGATTGGGAAGAGGGAGAGTGCAGTCTGCAGCAGGATTACTGTGTAATTGTCAAGCAGTGAAGATGTGGCAGTCCATGTCGGGGTCTGGGTAGATGTCGCAGAGTATTCCGGGGGACAGTAGGAGGTGTTGTACCAGGGCATGATGCATAGGGCTGAACCAGGCAGGAACAGGCCACTGGCGGTGATGAATGCTACTACCTCCTTCCTCACACAGTAATTACCATCCACATTTTACTCCTCTGATACTTCTTCTGTGTCCGGTGTGCCCGGTGTATGTTGCGGTGCAATGGCTGCCACTGACACATCAGGGTGCGAAGGTGATGGGCTGCATCACTGTGTGCCACTAATACATCAGGGGTTGGAGATGTGTGCGTCGAAGTTCGCGCTGCAGTTATCTGGGACTGACTCAGTGGCAGCAATGGCAAGATGGTGAACTGCAGGGCATGAAAGATCCCAGCTACATCTCGCTGGTGTTCAGCCATGGCAGCCATTCTTCCAGCCTGCATCTGCTCCATGGTCTCCATTGTCCTCCGCATCTGTGCCAACTCTGTGCTGTAATCGCTGGTGCCTGTCAGACTGGACAGTTCCTGTATCCGAGTAATGGCCCCAGCGAGGTCAGCCAAGGATTGTCGGTGAGCAGGGTGCGGACAGGGGGTGTCTGTAAAGGACTGTATGTGGACCCTGATGGGACTCAGACACCCACATATGGCCTTGAGTTTGGCTGCCACAAGCGCGAAACCCACCCGCAGCTGATCCGCCAACTCCACCTGGCAACCCAACACACGGCGTTGAAATTCCATGCATTGATCGTGGGGGTCCTGGGAGACAGCCGTGGTTGTGTGTGGTTCCTGTTGTGTGGTCTGTGCAAGTGGTGGGGTCACCTTGAGGCAGCTGGCCTGCCCTGCTCCTAGGGGTGGGGTGCGGAGGCTGTCCATTATCCATTGGAGGGTGTCTTGACAAATGTGCAGGTTGTCCTCTTCATCATCACTGATGGGATTTGTGGTCTGCTCTGCAGTAAGTGTTGATTGATCCTCTGCAATGTAAAGGGGAGATGCAGGTTAACAGAGTTTTCCCTGTATGTTGACGCTTTGCAGATGTTTACATACAGACTGCATGACAATGCACATTGTGACTGCTTTGGTGGAGCTGGCTATTTGATGGCAGACAGTGGGATTTTCGACTACATGACGGATGTGTGGTAGTACCCGTACATTATCATCACACAGTGTCAGTCAATGCCAGATGTGAGTGGCCAGTTATTATGCACAAGCTGATTCTGTTGTGTCCTCTGTCCTGTGGTGTAGCTGTTGCACTTTAAACCACATTGCCGTCATTGCTGATGTCCTGTGATTGCTATGTGTGTGTGCTGCATTGTGGGGGAGTTGCCCCTGCAGCTCTGATTTCATGTACCCTTATCCCTTTGAGGCGGTGTGCCTTTGAATTGTGTGCTTTTTCGGGGGCTAAAATGTTTGCGACTTGGGTCATATGTGCTCTTGGACAGATTTTGTGGCCATGTGCATTGTTCGTCTGCTGCGTGTATAGGACAGCATGGGTTGTGGGTGCACATGGATATGCCAGAGTGTGACCTGCCCCTTTACAGATGTGATCCGCACTGGCCTACCTCCTTGTCGATTCGTGCACCATGTCATGTATTTTGGCTGATGCCATGCTATCGGTCATGCAGTGTCACTTGCATAGTCAGTGTGGCTCACACAGCCACTGCTTTTCTGTATTCATCACATGTACATGGCTCGGTTGTGTTGTTGGTGATTTGGAAGGGGCCCATATGTTCACAGAGTGGACGGGGGCCTACTTGGTGTTCCTATGTGTGCTGCAAGGGTGTCAGGGACATGTTCCACAATCATTGTGGGTGTCCAGTGTGCATGTGTGCCATTGTGCCCATCTCCCCCGTCCCCCAGTCCCTGGTGGTTACTCACCCTGTTGCTGTTGGGTCAAGTCATTTCGAGCTGTGTCCAGGCCCCCAACTCCTGCCACCGTCTTCACACTGATGACTGTGGTCACCATTTGCTCCAGCTCATCCAGCTCCTCCTGTGGCGCAGGATGACCACCTCCAGTCGTCCTTGCTGCCTTCCTATTGGCGGCAAGCTTCTCCTTGGTTTGGCTGTGCACTTCATGCCAGCGCTTCTTGACCTCCTCTACTGACCTCCTCGACACTCCGACTGCGTTGACGTTGGTGACGATGGACTGCCATATTTCCGTTTGGGTTGCCAGTGCCGCAGTGGAGGTGACTAACAGTTGTTGATGGTGTTCTATCACCTCCGTGACGATGATCCGGTCTTCTTGAGCACTGAACCCCGTCTTCCACTTCCTCTTCTCCTTGCACTTCCCCGAACACAGGGTTCCTGGCTGGTCCTCCGTGGGGCTTGTGGAGTTTGGCTAGTCCTCTGCACTCGGTCCGGCTGCCTCCATGGTGCTACGCAGTTTGAATAGGTTTTGGTGGATTTATTTTTGCTTTTATAGTGCATTTTCCCGCATGACGCGTGGGATTTGCAGGCCTGTTGCTGGTTTTCGCTGATTTTGGTATCACGCTTTGTGGCATCACAACTTTTTGGGTGTTCGTGTTTCGCATTTTTTGTTTGTTAGGTTGGTTTTTACGCGGTCATTTGGGATGTTATCCGGCTGCTATTGCATGGTGCCGCCGGGCTGGGAATTGAACGTTAAGACGGTGTTATTTTCTCGTCATGGACTGCGATATGCAAAGTTGCGTTAAGCTAAATTTGCGATGGTTATCACACGTTCTTGAGAATATGCCCCTCAGTGGTGCCCACAAAGCTGGACGCTCCTCTGAGCACCAAATGTCCTACTGCCCGACCTCTCTCATCAATAGTGAACTCAAAATATATGCCATGGTCCTGGCCAAGAGACTCCTGAAGGTCATTCACAAGTTGATTCACCTAGACCATTGTTGCTTTATGCTCCAACGCAGTACGTGACACTGCAACCCCAGGGTGCAGGCGGCTGTGGCATATCGACAGCGGCCCACAGAGCCTACAGCCTTTTTACTTATTGATTTTGAAAAAGCTTTTGATTCCCTTTGCTGAAACTTTTTGTGGGATGCCTTGAGAAGTTTCGGCTTTGGGTCTCACTTTCTGTCATATGTGTGGGTGTTATATGCCGGGCCGACTGCACAGGTGCAGGTTAAAGGGGTTTTGTCACAGACTTTCCCAATACAATGTCTATACAATGTGGCACCAGACAAGGGTGCCCCCTGTCGCCCCTTAATTTCACCCTGACAATAGCATTGGCATCATCGATGCAGTGTGATGCACAAGTCTTGGGATTCCGGTAGGGGGACGGCTTTCTCTTCATCTCTGATCCAGAGACCACAGGACTGAGACCACTTCATATGCTAGAATAATATGGGCGAGTATCAGGCCTACTTGTTAATTGGTCCAAATCGCTTCTGGTTCCCATGACTGGACCCACGACAGATATGATATAGTACACTCAGATACCAACCACCAGACTGAGCTTCCTTTGCCTAAGCATTTATATATCACTTCTCCCAACACTCACTTAGTCACTTACCTGATGCCACTAGTTCGTACAGTGTGGAAAGACCTGGATAGGTGGAACTGCCTGCTACCTAATATATTGGGAAGGGTAGCTCTTATCAAGATGATGGTCTTACTGCGCTTTTAATATGTCCTGCAAAATTACCACACCCCCTCACCAAACACTGGTTCACGGGGATATACTCCAGAATGACCTTCTTTATTTGGACTGGTCAGGCGCCATGTATTGGGTTTGGGAAAAGTCTACAATTTACCTTTGATGTGGGCTTAGTGGTGTCAGACTTGCATCTATACTACTGGGCCTCTCAGCTGTTGGTCCTTAACGCCTGACTTCATGGAGGTGGGGGTGACCCTGCCTGCAAGGTTGAACTAATGTCTATGGGCTGAGACACCATAGTGGACAGGCTATATGGGACTCCCATTACTCTCGCCGTACCTGTCCTCACAAGAATTGTGTTCTTGGCATGGAGATAAGCATTAGCCTGGACCTGCAGCCCTTCCTTTGGGGGGGCGCTTGGATAAGCCAAGTAGCTACTTTTGCGGGTTTTGACTCATTGGCCCTCACAGACATACCCATACTACATGACGTTTGGCAGGGAGCTCATATGTGGTCCTTTCAGGACCTCCAGGCAGACTTCAGCCTACACCGGTCCTAATTTAACAGGTTCCTGCAACTCCACTATGCCTTGGCTTCTCACAGAGATTCAGTCGGTAAGGTTCCTGACTTTAGCCCCCTGGAGGCACAATTGCTCATAGGTCCCCTGGGACAGGGTGGTATTTCTTGAGGTTACCAAACCTTTGTCAATAATTCGCCTGACTTATTTACCCCTCTGAGGGCTCGCTGTGAATCATGGGTTGGTCCTTTGGAAGGTAGTGTATGAAGGGAAGCTGTTATGGCACCTAGAGAATTGGTGAAATCCACTTGGTCCGCCTGATCCAGTTTAATTTCTTATATACCACATATCTGACACCGCTGAAGCTTCGAAGGGCGGGCCAACAGCAATTGTTCACATGCTTTAGATGGAACACGGAAGCAGTTGACTTCTTCCACATGACTTGGTCTTGCCCGATGATTGGGAAATATTGGTTGGTCGTCTTCCAAGGACTGGCTCAAGTACTGCATCTACCTATTGACTTATCTCCTCGTATTGCTCTCCTTAGTTTGATGGAGGACCTGGGGACAACAGGAGTGACTGCTTGGGGACACAGGTTGCCAAAAGGTACAAAGCTCGACTGTGGAATTCAGTGACCCTGTCCATGGTGGCAGTGTGGCACGCAACTATGGACTGGTGTGTGAAAATGGAGGAGCCCTTCTATGCTGCATGTGGATGCGCTCATGAATACAAAAAGATCTCAGGGAAATGGTGGGATTACTATGGGTTACAAAGCATAATGTATTAAGTGCACATGTGATTGTCAGCATTTACTTGTAGTGGCTACTTTGTAGTGTCTGGTTTGCTTCGTTTTCTTTATAAAAACCAATACAATTTGTTTCATGAAAACATCTGTAAATAGTTTTGAGAAAATATTAGAAGAGGGAAAAGGTGGAGTGCACTTGTTGACCAATGCCATTCGGCATGCACAAATGCACTCGCCTGAATTTAACTTAACCTTGTGCCCAATATCATAAATATATATTTAGTTTAATCCGAGGTGGGCACAAATGAGGATGGCGGTGCAAAGCCCATCAACTCAAATAGGGGCTTACCTTTTATTTTTTTTAAACAGTTTCAAAATTACTGCATTATCACCACAGCAAACAGTCCATGAAAGAGCTCTGAAATCAAAAGAAGAAATGAGTAATTAGTAGCATCCCAAAACTTGTTGAGAGTACAGAGCCAATCAGTGATGAGAAATTTCACCGCTAACACAACCAATGGAAACTCATATTCAAGATCACCTTAAGCAGTTTGAACGGGTACGCCCTTAGATGGTCACAGAACAACCCAGAGGTCACTAATAGAAATATCATTAAACAGGCGTTAACCTCTATTAATGTATGTCTCCAGGATGAAGTATCACAAATAGACGTCCTGGACTCTTTTGCAAACATCACTAAGACTATTAAAGAGGTCCTACAACGTCCATTTAAAGAGGGGAAAGTAAGTAGTAAAGGGTGGTTTGACTCCGCTTGTACTAAGCCTCACATTCTCTTAAAGAATGCTCTCAGAAAAAAACCCAAGAAACCAAACTGAAATTAGGCTTCTCAGACATGAATACAATCAGGCCAGAAAGTCACGTAAACGCGAAATTAAGAATGACGCGTGGCTAAGTCTATATAACGCGTCTTTGGAAAGGGATTGCTCTGCCTTTTGGTCAGCTGTCAAGGCTCCTTTTTATTCAACAGGGGAAATTGTTAGAATGGAAGTGGCTATCACAGAAGATTCATGGATAGATTTCTTTGCCGATGTCTACAACCCAGGAGGAAAAGATAAACTGGTAGAGTTGGAGACTGTTACCCAGGGACAAAACGAGGGTACCTTCACACCGATCAACTTAGCTGTTACTGTAAATGAAATTTCAGACGCCATGACCCAGAGCAGGGGCAACAAAGCGCCAGGCGCAGACGGCGTCCCTATAGATCTTTTCAAATATCAGCCTGAGCTCTGGTCACCCCTACTCACGCGTGTATTGGAAGCAAGTTGTGTGCGGGGCTTCATTGATACCTGGGCAGACTCTATAATTATACCTATATTCAAAAAAGGGGACCGAGAAAAACCCTCCTGTTATCGCCCTATATCCCTACTGGATTCTTTTATGAAAATTACTGGGCGCGTTATTTTGAACCGCCTACAACAATGGGCCATGGAGGCTAACATTTTATCCCCGGTACAATATGGCTTTCGCGAGGGATGTGGCACCTTGGAACAGGTCCTTAACTTTACTTTAATCTCAGGAAAATATACCCAGGCCAAAGAAGGCAAACTTTTTGTAGTGTTTGTAGATCTAAGCGCTGCTTTCGATTGTGTCATTCACAATCGTTTATGGCTGATCCTGAGGGACATGAAGGTGGACGAAGTACTTATCTCCTTTTTAAGACAACTGTATGTAGGGGCCAGGGCGAAAGTCAGATACGGCACCAAAGGTGAATGCACCAAGCCTTTTCATGTAAAGAGGGGAGTGAGACAAGGTTGCGTACTCGCCCCATTTTTGTTCAACTTGTACATTAATGACCTAGAAAAAGAGCCTGTTGCCGTGGTACGCGATTCTCCCCAGGTTAACCAGCTTCAAATCGCGTCCCTTTTATATGCAGACGACGCAGTGATCATGTCTCGGACTCAAAGAGGTCTTCAAACTGCTCAGGACACCTACTTAAATTTTATGGATAACAGGGGGTTAAAACTTAATGTATCCAAATCATTTGTAATGACCTGTGGCAGATCTAAGAAAAAAGAGTGTTGTTTGTGTGTTGGGAAGGAGAAACTTGCTTCAACTAAAACTTTCTCATACCTGGGAGTAGTCCTTGAAGAAACAGGGTCCTGGGGGCCAGCCATTAGAAATAGGACTTTGATATTTAAGAAAGCCACTGCTGCACTTATGTCTTTTTCGAAAAAACTGGGGAAGAGACTACCTGCGATTCTCCTAAAAATCTATCAGGCAAAGTGTATCAGTACTGCTATATATGGGGCAGGTATCTGGGGGATTCATAACTCTTCCTCAATACAAAAGGTAGAGAACGCATTTCTGAGATTTATTCTGTCAACCCCGGTTAGTTCCCCTGTTTTTAATTGTCATGCAGAGTTGGGTGTGCGTTATGTGAGTGACCTGATTAGTATACAACCAGTTTTGCTCTGGCACAGAATTTGGACTTCGCCGGACCTAATGTTAAACAGAAATATCATCAAGGATTGTAAGGGGCAGGATAGGGCCTTCAGGATACCCTGGTTGAAGTCCATTTGCAATTTTACCAGGGATCTCGGAAGACCTGAGTTTTATCACCAACCTGAGTCAATATGCAGGATTACTAGAAAGGACCTGAAGGAGTTGTGCTGGTATCATGTTGAATCTCTTAGACTAGGTGTAGAATTAAATAAGAACCTTGTTCTGCAACATCAATGTACCCTAGTCTCTTATACTATCCAGCCTTATCTAATCTGGTGTCAGGAGGGCTTTGACCGTTATTTATTAACTAGACTTAGGTTCGACATCTTCTTTCGTCTAGTCACTTTTCCCGCAGTAAATGACTGGGCTAGAAATCTTTGTAACTGCCCGTGTGATAACTTGTCTTCCCAATCAACTCTGCATGTAATTTGTTTCTGTAAATTTTATTCGTTGGAACGATCAAGATGGATCAAGCCACTCTTAAAAAAACATGGTTCATGGAGACAATGTCGCCCTGCCTTATTGTTTTTAGTCTCTTTAAGTGATGAATACTGTGTATCAATTATGCTGGGCTTTTTAAAAAGTATTTTAAGGAAAAGGAAAAGTTTAATTAATTTTTAGGATACTTTGCATGTTTTTATAATAACTGCTCTGTGGTTTACCTTTGTCTTTGTAATGAACTTGTTGCTTTTATGACTTCATGAATTTTGAACTCGAATAAAGTATATTACAGTTACATATTCAAGATCAGCTTGGCAGAGTGCCAGTCTATATACTAACAGGAAAACCAAAATGGCAGGCATTCACGTCATTAGGCGTGATACCTGATGATGACAACAATATGTACATGAAATACTATTTCTACAACAGTGGGAAACCAACATGGAAATGCTTTCCCTCATGGAAAAAAATCAAAATGTGATCTTTGGAATTTGAAAAAACGATTCCATTGTCTCTAACAAAATTATAAACACCGAGAGAAGACTTACGTGTTAAGTCCACTGAGCCGGCAAGAATGTTGTACAAAAAGTTCTTTGTTGTTCTAACTCTATGTAAATCAAATCAGCCGTTCAAATGAAATAAGCAAGAATTAATGTCTAAAATTAATTCTTCATCTAGAAAAATATAATTATGAACAATGAAACCTCAATTGGTAATTTTTCTATATAAAATTGTCAGCTCAGAGAGGATATATGAACCTCATTTCTCAAAGAGCATGTGAGAGAAATAATTATCATGAGTGAATGTATATCATATTAATTTTGCTATATCCCTTGTGGCATAATTGAACGAACGACATAAATCATCAATGGGTAACTTGTGCTTTAAAAATGAAAACAAGAAACCGAGAGTGACAAAAGAAAGTCTATTTTAGTGGAAATTTGATGTGCTCATTTTCAAGTACTCAGGTTTTTTTTTAGTGTAAGCACATACACTTCATGATCCACATCTATAGCTTTCCAAGGCAGAAGTTCTCATAAGGATCTCAGAAATGGCGAAGGGGCTGTGGGTAGTAAAGACACATTTTCACTTACACTCCTACCCTGTTTAAAAGTGAAAATGGTTCAGTTACATTTACATGCAACAATAGATATCTATGTCTATTAAAGATCTTCTTGATCATATTACCGTCAATGTTCTACGTACATACACAAATTAAATTGTGAGTGTTATCTTGATTCTGGCCACGAGTGAGTCAGTGCTCAGGTGGAACATGCCAAGCTCTTTTTCTTGATTGTTTCTCATTCAATAACCTCTCTCCAAAGGCTTCACAATAAAAATCAAAGATACAGTGAGAGGAGCCCCACAGATCCCAAAAGGAACAGGGCACATCGTATGACTCAAGGTCAAATGTATATCTCCCTTTTGGCACACCAATTCACAACCACTCCACATATACTCACTTATATCCCACCACAAATCACAGGCACAAAACAGGACCGGATATCGAAACACTTATAAATACCATTTAATAAAAGAGTTCTTTATCACAAATATAGCAAAAAAACTATTGCTAAAAACATGGATAATGCACAATTCATATTCTAAAAACCAGAAAGGACTTTAAAGAGACAATCACATTTGTTATTAAATACAATAATTTGTTAACATACATCAACTGAACATCAGGCAAATCATCAGTTCTTTGTCAGAATGTGGTTCAGTACAGTACAAATGTAATGACAACACTAGGCGTCGACGCATTTCGGTGGGTTTAAAACAATGAAACCACCTTACTCAGGACCAAAACAATTTTTTCCCTCCTCTCCTATACTCAATCGTCAGACCGGTTTGGACTTGATGAAGAACCAGTTTTAGTCAAGCGCGACTTGACTGCAGAGTCACCTATGACTTGTTACTCTAATTTCAGGATGACAACTTTTCAATTGTGCAAACAAACCAACATTGAACACATGCAGACCCGGAATGGAAGGGCTTCACTAAATAATTAACGGTCACAGCCCCACGCCGAATTTTAAAGAAATTTTAAATGATTGTGGGAAGTCGTTCAACTCCCCGATTAAACCTACGCGGATTTAATCCAACATCAGGTTTTTCACCAAAACAATAAGATTTCTGAATATGGCGGGACAAGGGGCGAATTAACTTTAACTCTTTTGCATACCACATTGCACAATTGAAAAGTTGTCATCCTGAAATACTGCCCAGATCATCAAGATATCATCTATATATCTCTATTGGACTATTACATTAATAGTCAAAGCAAAAATGTTTTGAGCTAAAAATCATTCAGGAAACAGGTCAGCCAGATCTAGAGTGAACCCCATTCCTCTAGTTACCCTCTTTGTTTGAAATTAAACAAATATTTTGAAATTTGAAGCTATTCTTTGCTAAAGCAATGTCCACCAATGATATTATGAAATCTGTAGGGACCTGAACCACTCTTTGGGGCAGATGTACAAACCTTCTGAATTGAGATTACCAATTTGCCATTTTTTGTGAGTCGACATACGGTCACTGGTAGAAAGTTGACACTTGGAAATAAGTTGCTTCCTTATTTTAGAAATTTCATGTAGAGATTTTCTAAATTGCAAACGTGATTGCAAACGTGCAAATGTGCTATATGGTTCAGAGGGATGACCCTAGAAACATTAAGTGCTGCATCTCAGAAGCCAGGAAACCAGGCACAGTGAGGGTGGGGAATTAGAGCACATATAAAGACACTTGAGGAGCACAAAAATAATGACTTGTGACAAATGAAATGGCCAACCTTGAGCCAGAGAAAGAAGCAGGGGGGAGAAAGAGCAAATTGAAGTTCTCCGACAAGGAACTTGAAATACTGACTGAGGAGTGCTGCAACCACAATGACCTCCTATTTGGGCAGTCATCTATGACTGTGCCTGAGACCCAGAAGCGCAAAATCTGAAAGGAGATGCAGCAGAAAATAAATGCTTTAGGTGTGGCACAGCGCTCTGTTGAAGAGATACAGAAGAGGTGGTATGACGCCTGGACTCGCACCAAAGAAGAGGTCACAACACGCTGGAGTGCGTCCCTGGCTATGGGAGGTGGACCTTCAACAGTACCTCCCCCCCCCCCCACTACACTGGAGGCAATGGTAGAGACTACTCCGGCGCACTCAGCTTAAAACTGTCTTTTACATGCATGTAAAAAACGTAACTAATAGAGGAATATCAGTATGGAATTATTACATAGCAAAAGTGCCCCTTATGCTGCATTGTGTTCCCGTAGTCACAAAGAAATACAGTGTAGTTAGTGTCATATATTAATTAAATACAATTTTACAACTAGAGGGAATTGTGTTCCTAATGAAATGAAATTATAGCATGTTCATTATCCAAATAGATGAACCTGAGGAAGACATTGAATGCCCATTTGATGAGGGAGAAGTACAGATGCAAATGGTGGAGGAAGAACCAGTATTCTATGACAGGACCAAAGGCTCCGATTATGCTTCTCAGTCTTTACTACTCAAATTAAAAGCAGCCAATCAAAAAGCAGTAAACATGAAAAACACTACATTTTCCATGAGGCTTTTAACCACACCTCTATCAACCACTAATCAACAATGACCAGTATATACAAAATAGAGAGGCACCATCTTTCTGCCTCTTTCTCTGCTGCTCTGCAGTCAAGATAAGTGCCTTTCTATTTTGCATATCTTTTCTTATTAAACATACGACATTTGATTGATATGTTTATTGATTTACTATATGCTTATTACTTGCTGCAACGCCCAGTGCCTTCCATACCGCTGTTGCCATTGTTTTATTTTGCTGTTGCCCGATTGGTGCTTCCTGCACGATCCATTATTCCTAGACCGAGGTGTGGTCTATCTCTCTCGTTAGGTGCTCGGCGCGTGGTGCGCCTTTCCAATTTAAGTTTCCCTTTAGCTTCATTTCCTCTTTTTATCCCCGTGGCCCCTCCAAAACATCGCGGTTCATTCTCTCCTCATGCAGTCGCATTGGAACAGGCCCATCCCGGGAGCGAAGCATGTATAGCCCAATTGGGCTACAAACGCGTAACCTCGTCGGAAGACTGCACGCGTCTCTTTGCATGTGGAGCAGCTTCCAAGGAGATCGCTGGAAGCTGCCTCTCCCCAGGCTGGAAGAAAAGGGGATTGCAGGATACTGCTGGTACCAGGCCTGATAACAAATTGAATACCCTTCAGAAAAATTACGCCTTCTCATAAAGACTTTACAATTTAACTCTTTCAGGGTAATTCGTTGTATCCTGATCACTGCTTCTGCAGGCTGCTGGGGAATCCTCCCTTCTTAAGTCCTGTAGTGACAGTGTTGGTACCTTTTGGCTTTCCTGCACCAGCTAATTGCTCCCTCCTGACACCCCGCTTCTAAGCTGAACAGGGCTGCATATAATTAGCTTTCCTCTGGAGACTTTTGTGATTCGAGTGACCCTGCGATATGTCTTATTATGAGACCCTGCGATATGTCTGATTATGAGACCTACGGTCAGGACCTGACTGCCTTTGGTCCAGGAGAAGATGAAGATTACTTCTATGACGAGAGCATAGAATCCATTATTGTAAAAATGGTAGAGAAAAAGTTAGACAAAGCCTTGTCTTCAGCCCTCCTCCCCATTTCCCAAAGCTTGGATAAGCTGGTAGGGCATGCATCATCTCCCTCTCCTTCTGCCCCTCTGCCGCCCCCGGCCTCTCCCTCTGCCCCTGCTTGGCCACATGGGAAAGTCATTGCAAAAGTGACTGAAGGGATTCCTACAGATCATACTTACAGTGTGGACCCACTAGCTCCCCCTCTCCCCTCGCTATCCTCCGCCCCCCAAATGGCTACTGACACAGATTCATCCTCTTCTCACGAATCTCAACCTCGCAAATGCTCTAAGAAGCGCAAACATTCCATTTCTCTTTCTACCCAGTCACCTTTCACCTTTGACCCCACAAGCATTGAACACCTCAGGTCATCAGACTGACCCCCCACCCCAGCAGTGTCAGAATACATGCAGTTGAATCTGCAAAAAAAGTTTGACAAGGAAGTCCGATCACAACTGCGCTGCGAATGCTCTCGCCCTGATCTCCCTCACAAGACTGCCATTACACCAGATAGTGACACTTCCATGCAAACTTTTTTGAAAAAATAGAACAAAGATCCCCAAAAAGGTATCAGTAGAGCACTAAGAGCTTGTCAAGACAAAATCCTTGATGTGTCTGGACCCCTAGCTAAGATCTTAGAATTGGCCCTTCAAGCCCAAGAAACAGGAGTGGCTATTCACCCAGAAGTGTTAGAGGGCTGGACCCATATGCCTCTTGGGCAATGCTAATTGCACTCTTTCCTCAGAGCAACATAAATCCGTTCTTCTATGCATAGACCTGCAGTTGGTCAAGCTGGCCTCGGCAGAACCAGGGGCCCTGGCAGAAGGCCAATTGTTTGAATACCGATTCATCAAGGACATAGCAAAATTTGTGAATATTTTCACCTTCCTGGATAAGTTCCAAACCACACTCAAGCGAGTCTTCAACCCCTGTTCTGGCAGGGCCGGTCGTGGCAGTTGACGCTTGACCAGCCGCTTCACCCAGCAAGGTCCTCAACATGGTTTTAACCCCAGACGTAGAGGCTATGCCCAAGACCCGGCCCAAGCAGGGTTCTATCCTACAAGGTCCAGGGGCTTCATAGGTTGCTTCAACAGAGGAGTCAACAGGGGTTTTCGTAACAACCAATCAACAGGTAATGTCGCACATGTCCACTCAGACACTTCCGTTGGGGGGCAGACAAAAATTTTGGACACAATTGGGTGAAGATTACCTCAGATTCTTGGGTTTTGAACACTGTTCAAGGTTATCAAATAGAACAATCTCACTCCCTCATTCAGGCCTCCCCCCCTCTCCGTTTGTCTCAAGAAGAAGAGTCTTTTATAGACTCTGAAATTCAAGATCTTTTGTCAAAACAGGCCATTGCTGTGATGACTCCGCACCCAGAGGGCTTTTGCAGCAACATCTTTTTGGTACAAAAGAAAGGAGGAGGTCAAAGACTGGTCCTGAACCTCAGGAATTTCAATCCCTTTGTGATCTATTAATATTTCAAGATGGAAGGCATCCATCTTTTAAGAGATCTCTTACAGGAACGGGATGGATGGTCTGACTAGATCTCAAGGATGTCTATCTGTCAGTCCCCATATATCCTCCTCATCATCTCTGTCTACAATTTCAATGGAAAGGTCAATGGCATCCGTACCAATCCCTGCCCTTCGGACTCTTGTCAGCTCCCTGGGTGTTCACCAAACTCTTGAAACCGGTAATAATTTGTTTACGAGAGATGGGGGTTTGCATGATCTTCTACCTAGACGACATGCTGCTACGGCCCAAGATCACTCCCTCCTGTTACTACACCTGTCTTGACAAGTGTCCCTTCTCCAGAACCTGGGTTTTGTAATAAACTCCAAGAAATCCATGATGACTCCCAATCATCAGGTGGACTTTCTGGGTTTTCAAATAGACTCCCTAAAGGCTCAATTACTTCTCCCTCCTGCGAAGGTGAAATCTATCAAGAGGGAACTGAAAACGACGTTGTTGAAACAGATGATATCTTTGAGATCCCTTTCCAGAGTTGTGTTATTGCTAGCGTCTTCCCTACAGAACTCTGCAACACCTGAAAATTCACTATTTACAACAGGACTTCAGCTACGATCTTTTGATCCTGCTGATGACCGAGGCTCAGGAAGAACTTCAATGGTGGCTTCTGCATATGGAAGCATGGAATGGCAAAGCAATTTTTGGAGTCTCGCCAGACGCGGTCATCGAGTCCGACGCCAGTCGCTGGGGCTGGTGCGCACAATGCTTAGAATTTTCTAAAGGCGGTCGATGATCAGCCGAAGAATTAAAGCTGTATATCAATTGTCTGGAACTACTGGAGGGTTCCTTTGCCATCAAGTCGATTTCTCACATGAAGAGCAATTGCTACATCCTCCTGAGGTTGGACAATGTGTCAGCGGTTCGATATATCAATCGCCTGGGAGGTACAAGATCTCGCCTTTTGGCCAACATAGCCCAAGACTTCGAGCATTTTTGCCTCTCAAAAAAGATCACAGTCATGGCAGAATATCTTCCACGACAGTCTAGTGGCGGATTGGAACTCCAGATTCCTGAGGGATTACAGTTACTGGAAACTTCATCCCTCCATCTTCAAAGACATGATGGCAACTCGAAGCCCGTGTCAGGTGGACCTGTTTGCCTCCAGGCTCAAGGATCAACTTCCCCACTTCTACAGTTGGAGATCAGATCCGATGGCCTTAGGGACAGACACTTTTCTTCACTTTTAGGGATCCCAGACAAATTACACCTTTTCCCTGAGTGGCAGACCAAGTTCGTCGTCAGTCAGCAACGCTGGTGCTAGTCACTCCATTGTGGAAGACACAGTTGCGGTTTCTGACACTCTTGGAATTATCTGTGGCTCTTCCCATTCGCCTTCCAGTTTTCCCTCAGTTACTCCTGGGTTCCTCACCCTCTCGTTCTTCAAGATCAATTGATGCTCATGGTTCGGAAAATTTCAGGAGACATGAGCAAATTTAAGGAATTTTGGCGGCGGCTGCCGACTTTACACAACAAGCGTGTGCCTCTATTCTTCTGCATGGAAGCGCTGGGTGGGTTGGTGGTGGCTTGGTGCCTTCAACGGGAGGTGGAGCCTGTGGGATCCAAATTGACAGATATCCTTAATTTCCTCTCAAATTGTGCTGAATCTGGTCTTTGTTACAGGTCAGTAAATCATATTAGATCAGCATTATCAGCTGGACACAACCGGATAGATGGCAAGCCAGTGGGTGTCCACCCGGTAGTATGTAAACTCTTGAAAGGAATCAGAGTGGGCGACCCCCGAGACCTAGATACTCTCAGTTATGGAATGTTGCAAATATGTTATCCTTATTGGAATCTTGGCCTGAGAATAAAGATTTGACATTGAATCAACTTTCAGCTAAATTGGTCATGCTTTTATGTTTGATTTCCTGCCGACGAGTGTCGAATGTACATGCTCTAGATCTAGCAGGTAGGTTGTTTTCTCCAAATGGTGTCTCTTTTATTATATCTAACCAACCGAAGACTATATCATGCACCACTGATTATCCTGCCTTTCCTTACAATGCTAAATTATGTGTAGTAAAATGTTTAAAGGTTTATGAGGAACACACCTTGACACATAGGGCTAACCTCTTGGGCTTTTTACTTTTGGCGATCCAAAAGCAGTTCTGCCCTGTGTCAGCTGCTACTTTGGCACGTTGGGTTCGTTGAATCATGTCTGAAGCAGGGATTGATATTTCAGTCTATGTATCTCATTCTACTAGGGGTGCTATGGCCTCCAAAGCCTTGTGATGTGTTCTAGGTTAGAGGATACTCTCAGAGCTGATGAGTGTTCATCTGACTCCATGTTTAAGATTTTTTATTACAAACCTATTGTGCATGTTTCCTCTATGGTTGTTGGTGTGCTTTGAACCAGCATAATCAGAGCCTCCGGCCCTGTCATAGAATAGAACATTTTCTATCATATTGCAACAAGAATATTAGATTCTATTAAGGACGCAGAGGCGAGGACTATCCCACCCATTGGGACAGGTAAGATTTATATCTTTGGAATGTCATGATTTCATATGGCTTATGCTTGCCATTATTGTCCCCCTTTTTTGTTGTTGTTCACGATTAAGATGCACTCCGACTTAAACTTTTTTTTTTATCTCAGGAGCAGATTCGAAACAAAGTTAAACCTCATGGCTTGGATGTGCCTACTTTGGATTTTCTTTACACTGGATTTGTGAAAGTTTCTTTCCTTTTTGGACTCTGTCTTTTCCTTGAGTATTGCTCGCCGTTGAGAGTTGGAACTGTATGCTGTTCTCGTTTGGACTTGTTATAAACTGCTTATTCGCAAAGAAAGAGGCAGAAAGATGGTGCTTCTCTATTTTGTATATACTGGTCACTGTTGATTGGTGTTTGATAGAGGCGTGGTTCAAAGCCTCATTGGAAATGTAGTGTTGTTCATGTTTACTGTTTTTTGATTGGCTGATGTTAACTTGAGTAGTAAAGATTGAGAAGCATAATCCTCGCCTCTGTGTCCTTAATAGAATCTAAAATTCTTGTTGCAATATGCTAGAAGATTTTCTATTGTTGGACAGTCAGCCCACAACACCTCATGGCCACTCCAGCAGGGCATCTTTCTTCCTACAGTCACCCTCACTTGAGGATGAGGATGCCATACAGCTGCCCACTCCAATCCTGCAGCCGGTTTTCATGTCTCGACAGCAGCATACCACAGTGCATGCTCGTAAGTGCTATAATGCTTCACAGCCTTCTGGGTCTCAGGCAAATGCAGAGGTTTGGTGGGCTTGAGGCGTCCATGCTGAAAGTTCAGTGCCTGCACCCCAATAAATAAATATGGTGAATTGAAAGTTGCAGAACATGCAGCATTCCATTACTGTGGGTTCCTACACAGTGGAAAATCAGTTGACAGACAATCAGTCTAGGATAGACATTAAAAAATGAATAACCTAATAAGTGCCCTAGAGATACTATGCACAGAGATGGCAAAGGACACTAGCAATTAGAGGTGTTTAGAGAGGAGCAATCCTATGCATATGGACCATTAATTACTGTACATCCAGGTATGAAATGTATTTCAGGTTTTAGACATATGCCAAGCTTAAGCTGGAGAATATCTTTTAATCTTACAGCTAATTGTTCAATAGCATCAGATTGTTTTGTTATCTGTCTAGCATGTACCTAGTTCTGTGAGGCACCGGGGCATTTTATGTAAGATATCTTGATACGTACAAGAGTACATACTGCTGTTAAAGTTACAAGGGGGCACACAGAAATCAATTACAAATTTACACAAGGACAACAAATTCATCACCCCTGGAGGTTGGTGCGGAAGGTGGCTTCTAGCAAAAGATCAGCCTCCACCGGTCACAAATTGGCTACGAGTGATCCAATACAAATGTCTTAAAACTGCAGCTGTTGATGGCTTATACCTGCTTGCAAGAGCTGTTTCCTTAATTCAATTTGCATTTAAACTACAGCGGATGATTTCTCCTTGTTTAGCTGAATCTTGCCTGACAGAGAAAACTTTTATAAGGGATTTGGCAAATGTGCCTTTAGTGTAGGTTTTTTTTCTGAAATCCAGAATAAAACAAGATTACAATACACCAAAAAAGTAGTTAATTTTGGAAAATGTCAAACTATATCATACAATTCCATGCAGAGTTCTTACTATTTCGTACAATTTTATTTTCAAATTCAAAATACTGAATTTCCATGAATGACCTACCTAAACCTGACTGTTTCACCTAAACAAAATAATTCTAAATAATTACTCTCTGCAAAACCATTAAAACAAATAAATCTTTACCTCACCAAAGCCATTATTCAACCAACAATTGGGCCCACATTTTATTAAACCTTATAATCCCTCCACATCCAGTAGCATATAGTAGCTCTTGCTTAATTTTCTCAATCCACTCTCCAACAGAAGGGATTCATTTTGATTTCTATCTTTGCAACAACAAAGCTCTGGACATCAGCATTGAAACATAGCAGCTTTTGGCATCTGGAAGTTAATTTTAAAGTAGGATCACAACCTAATAATACCAACAAAGCACTAGATGCAAGCTGTATTTGCCAAGCTCGCTCCAGATACTGGAAAAATTGCTTTCCAAAAATCTCAAATAGCTGCAAATTTCCAGATTACATAGGATCAATTTGCTACTTCGAACAATTCACAATGAAAACAATGGTTGGGCAACATTGGATTCATCTCCTGAAGAAACTGTGGAGTTCGATAAATCAATCACTTCACGTAAAACGCATTTTACACCAATTGGCTCCTCTGAGCACCATGAAATTCAATTTATTAACTTTACCCAAACTTCCATTGTCAATAGAAACCCTTCATATTTTCCCCACTTATCTATGCCATTTTATAGGTATCAATTCCTCTACTTGAAGCAAGAAGTTTTTCCAGCCACCCAGTTGCATTGTGGCTAAGGTCTCAATTAAATTAATAACCACATTTCTGCTTCTCAGTAGTAAACATTTATCAATTGTCTTTAATATGGAGATTAAAATCTTGTAGGAGCACTGCAACCAATACTTTTTTCCTGGCTGTGCTCTAATTTCAGGCCAAATTTTCCACTTATCCCCTATAATGAAAGCTGTCACCGCAGGTAAACCCATTGCCCCACATTTAAATACAGTGCCTTGATCAATCTTCTCCTTTAAACCCCAGACTAAATTAAATAAGAATGTGGCAGCATTAATATAGGGAATCAAAAAGTACCTAGAAAAATCCACCTGCTTTAAAAAACATTGTAAGATCTTATAGCAACCTTCTTTGGGGTATTTAGTGAATCTTAAAATATCAATTATATTATATTCAAATTAATTAGGTTGTTCAGATGGTTCAATTGTTGTACAAAATCTAAACATATATTGTGCAAAAAAGGCAAGGTCATATTTTCACAAATTGGAAAGGACAAAGCCACCTTCCTCCACATCTGTATGCTAAGTGTTAAATGCTTGTTTGGCACTTTTATTCTGCCAGATAAAAGATGAGACGCTACATCCTTAAAAAATCAACATTAGGCACACAGAGTATGGCAGAAAAGAGAAAGTAAAACAAGGGAAGACTCACCATTTTTATCAATGCCACCCTCCGCAAAAGTGTAAGGGCAGCAATTCCTAAACACTATCAGCCCATTAACTTTCAATAGCAGTGGGCAAAAGATGTACTCAAATAAATCTTCAACCTTGCATGTGTATCTAATACACAGATAGTGTTTAGGTTGATTATGAACACAAGCCACAATCCCGAGAGAGCGGAGCCAAGTAGGTGCAGTAAAGGGGATGGACCCTGGAGAAAGGTTTGTCTACAGGGCTGACCCCCATACTTCCAGCCCCCATGAGGCCAGATTGTCCCAATTGTGGGGCCAGACTAGAGGTGTCAAGTATTACACTGCCATGGCATGCTGTGAGGATATTGCATGGTTCATGCAATAAATAAATTAGCCAAATTACTGGAGGAGTGTTACACCTATTATTCCACCCTGATGAAAGCCCAAGAACTTTTTAGGCCGGTTAGAGGAGGGCTGAAACATGTTGGTTGAGCAAGGGTCATAGGATCATAAAATCATACCTTCCCTTTGCATACTTTAGATTTTACTGTTCCCGTCCACTCTGAAAATAAAGAGATACCTTGGAGTGGATGAGGTATTTTAATCTTTTAGTTATGACCACTAGTCTGCTGACTTCTAAGAGCTCTCTAGAACACGGTCAAGCCCACCCTGACCTTTCGGAGCCAGGGTTAACCCGATAATGAAGCATGACACTAAAAGAGTATGTGAGGGTTACATATAAAAAAAGGGAGTTTTCCTTTCCCACCCCTAGTTGGTGGTGTTAAGGTGTGGCAGGCATTTCTTCTCATCACATTAAGTATCTTAGGTAATAAGGGTTATGAACACAGCCATGAAGTTCTGGCAGCAGAATATCTGCCCCACTACTCCACAGAATTACTTCAGTTTTCATTTTAAGGATTCTATAGCCTCCTAATCCTTAAAACATAGTAAAATTCCAAAGAATTATTTCCTGCGTAATCTTCCTAGTATCTAATGGTAGCATTATTTCATGCGCATATAGCTTTATCTTATCCATCTTCGGTATAGGTCGAATCTCAACATCTGTTCATATTGTGATTGCTAAAGGTTCGATAAAAAAGACAAAGAGGACTAGAGGCAGGGGACAACCCTGTCCGGTTCTTCATTGCACATTTACCATTCCTGCCTCTGACACATTAATAATTATTTTTGCCTCTGCTTTTTCAGACATATTCTGTCCAATAGTGAGCAGAGAGGGTATTTTACATCTCTCTAGTGTACTAAAAAGTGTATCCCAGGCCACAAGATCAAAAGCCGTCTTGGAATCCAGTAAAGAAATTACAGCAGGGACTTGATTTATGGAAAAATAATCAAGCGCTTCTGCTAAATAATGTGTATTTGTCCCTAACTGACGCCCAGAAATAAAGCTGTTCTGATCATGATGTATCAACTTGGAGGCTCTCCAGTTAACTCTATTTGCCAACTTTTTCATAATCATCTTATGATCTGAATTCAACAATGTTATCGGACGATATGAATTCGGATCTTGTGCATTTTTTTCTTTTTTTTTTTTAAAACTAACCACTTTACCTAGGTTAAAGGAAAGTGGAATGAAGCATACTTCTTAAACAAAATTTGCTACTAAAAACAGATATTGTATGTGGACTTAGGGAACTTGTTATAAAACTCAGATGGAAAACCATTGGGGCTACAAATTTTACAGTTTGGCGGACTGTGAACGACCTCTTCCAACTATTCCTTACAGAAGAAGCTAACAATTTTTTCCCTATTTTCCTTCAAGAGTGTATGCATGTATAGCCCTCCAAAGAACATCTCCAAAGCCTCTTTATTAACTCTCTGGCTAAGACTATAAATCTGGTTATAATGTTCAAGAAATATTTCTTTTATCTTTCCCTGCTTTTTACAGTGCAGCCCAGATACAGGACATTTTAGAATATGTATAGGACTTTTGCTACTTTTTCTCAGCCTTGCCAGGCCATCTCTTCTTAAATCTTTTGCATCTAAGGAATGTTGTTTACATAACTCTTTGTATAAAAATGAACACTTAGCACATGCTTAGCTTTCTCATGCACCCTACTATTCTTTTCAGTATACCACCAGGAAAGTGTATCATGCGCCTCCTTCACAAGTTTTTTCAAAGCCAATTTTTGTTCTTTAGCTTTACTATTAGCTGCCGCATCCTAAGATATCAATTGCCCCTTAAGTAAGCCTCAAAGCTTCCCATACTACATTTGGTGGAATCGTCCAATGATTTTTAGTCAAGAATTCTTGAATATTATCCTTACATATTCTGACCCAATTCTCTTCTTGCAGGTAGGCCTTATTAAAGATCCACCTCTTGGGTTGGGGCTTTTGCCTCTCACCAACAATATCTAACTGAAGAGCCCAGTGATCTGAAAATAAGTTAGGAAGTGTTAGGAGACAGTTAAAATCCAAGTTTTTTTAGACTAGAAAAAATAAACATGAGAGGCAGTTTTAAATCTGCCCGAAAAGCACGTACAGTCTTTTCTGAGAAAACTTCCTTCCATGGATCTACAAGAAATAGAACCCTTAGATAGGTTTGCATAATTTTAGCTACCTTGGGCTTTTGCCACCTTTTACAGCCTGAGGAACAATCCACCCCTGAATCTTGCAAAAAATTTAAATCACCTCCTATAATAATTTCACCCAGGATTTGCAGCAGAGACTGAAGTAGCTCATCATTCGGTCATATATTGTCCTAACAGGGGCCTAAAATCTGTCTAAAGTAAGCCGCACTGAAGAGACAGAAAAATTAACCCAATACCAGCAGCCCGGTTTGTCACTTGCCCTAGTCACAAATCTCTGTGTTCAAATTTCTGGCTATAAACATGGAGACACCTCAATGGGCCGCCGGGGCGGCTGAAAAACCTCTAAAACCACCCCATTTCTTGAAGATTGTAAATGTAGCCAACTTAGCCTATGCAATACGGGTTTCCTGTAGTAATACAACAGATGGATTGCGCTTTTGCTTCCAAGCTTCAATTGCACACAGTTTCCTTTTATTGTTTAGCCCATTAGCATTGAATGAGATAATCTTCAGTATGTTTCTTTGGGTTCCTGACCCACTCATGAACCTACCTGTATTCAATCCGTACTCCCAAGCCAGACCTGTCACTCATGAAAATGTTGCTTTAAAAACCCATACAAATTCTAATTAACAGTCTCTACTTGATATTTTCCTGTGTAACCATTGCAATCATCATCTAATCCCTAAACCTCCTCTTAATGTGCTTAAATATGCCCTAAAGTGCTACAAGCTGGAATAGTACTTCTTGTGCTTAGCGAAAATCAGCACCTTGTATAGACTACACTATCAAACCAACCATCACAATATTAGAAATTCCCTCAACTAAAGTGCCTACTTTACTATCTACCATCCCCTCTAAAGTGCTTATGTTTACAAAAACTAAACACGACAGTGGAACCCTTACCGACAATTGCACCTATCCTTCTATTCCCCCTGTTCTTGTAATGAGGGCAATAGCCCTATATGCGTCAATGTGCACACAATTAAAGCACCCACTGTCAAGGTGCGGTCCTGACAGGACTATACAATTCTAGACAAATTTCAACCAGTGCACCAAATAGTACTTAAACATTTAACGGTAGTCAAAAAACTCAGATACAATTTCAGAGATGTATTTCCAAATCTTCTTTTTTATTTACAATAAATTCAGAGGTGACATGTGTGTACAGGGGAGAACAGCCAATGCGTTTTGTCCAAAACATTGGACTTCTTCTGGGCTGTAAAGTGACATATATACACATATATAAATATAGATACACATATATAAAAGACATGACTAAAAACATAACATATCGTCATGTATCACCATGACACATTTATATCCATAATTTAGACTAAAAACAGTGTTAAATATAGCGGCAAATCTGTTCCACTTTAAACATGAACATACCACCAAGACAAGATACAAAGATCAATTTGAGATATACTATATATTCAAACACATTTCTGTAAGTATTAGCATACATGGCTATCACTATACCGTAGTGACATTACATCATATATATTAGACACAAAAAACACAGCGCAATATGGGCATATAGAGTCATTCCAAAAGTGTGCGAAATATAAAAAAAATTATAACAAAGATTAGAAATCTGTAAACAGTTGAAACCCTAAGTAAGAAAATGAGAGAAAAAGAGTGGAAATGGAGAACGGTGATAAAAGTTTAGAAAACTGTAAACAGTTGAAACCCTAAGCAATAAAACGAGTGAAAAAGAGTGGAAAGGGAGAGTGGTGAAGAAACTGGAGTATGAGATAGACTATCCTAGTGCAATAAAGACTATATCACTATAGAACTGGATGGGACCATACCCACCATGCGCTTAGTATTATAAGAGTGGTTGCAAGGCCATCAATCCTCCCATTTAATCGCGGGGAGAAACCATTATCGTGTATTCATATAGTAAATCCAAGTCCTAATAGAAAAATAGTAAAATAGATATCCCATTAATATAAACAACCGCAATGGACCGCACTCCGCTAGCTCCTCCTCCGGGTCGCCCCAAGGAAAGCTGGTACATGAAGTTCTTGAGTAGTTCACCCCAGTGGGTGCAAGTAAGTACTTGTTGAACTGATGATCTCTGATGGAGTTCTTGAGTGGTTCACCCCAGTGGGTGCAAGTAAGTACTTGTTGAACTGATGATCTCTAGACCCGATACATGTCCCGGGTTTTAAAATATCGCCCGAGACATGGCTCGGGTTTCGGGATAACTTCCCTCCTCAGTAGAGAAAATAGTTAGGGGTGGAAGAGAGAGCCGCCAAGCAACCGTCAAGGGCCTCAGTGCCCGCACAGGCACGCAGGTGCGTCGTCCAGGAGCTCGTCAGCTCAAAGCTCGAGCGAGCCATTTTTATAAACAACCGCAATGGACCGCACTCCGCTAGCTCCTCCTCCGGGTCGCCCCAAGGAAAGCTGGTACATGAAGTTCTTGAGTAGTTCACCCCAGTGGGTGCAAGTAAGTACTTGTTGAACTGATGATCTCTGATGGAGTTCTTGAGTGGTTCACCCCAGTGGGTGCAAGTAAGTACTTGTTGAACTGATGATCTCTAGACCCGATACATGTCCCGGGTTTTAAAATATCGCCCGAGACATGGCTCGGGTTTCGGGATAACTTCCCTCCTCAGTAGAGAAAATAGTTAGGGGTGGAAGAGAGAGCCGCGAAGCAACCGTCAAGGGCCTCAGTGCCCGCACAGGCACGCAGGTGCGTCGTCCAGGAGCTCGTCAGCTCAAAGCTCGAGGGAGCCATTTTTATAAACAACCGCAATGGACCGCACTCCGCTAGCTCCTCCTCCGGGTCGCCCCAAGGAAAGCTGGTACATGAAGTTCTTGAGTAGTTCACCCCAGTGGGTGCAAGTAAGTACTTGTTGAACTGATGATCTCTGATGGAGTTCTTGAGTGGTTCACCCCAGTGGGTGCAAGTAAGTACTTGTTGAACTGATGATCTCTAGACCCGATACATGTCCCGGGTTTTAAAATATCGCCCGAGACATGGCTCGGGTTTCGGGATAACTTCCCTCCTCAGTAGAGAAAATAGTTAGGGGTGGAAGAGAGAGCCGCCAAGCAACCGTCAAGGGCCTCAGTGCCCGCACAGGCACGCAGGTGCGTCGTCCAGGAGCTCGTCAGCTCAAAGCTCGAGGGAGCCATTTTTATAAACAACCGCAATGGACCGCACTCCGCTAGCTCCTCCTCCGGGTCGCCCCAAGGAAAGCTGGTACATGAAGTTCTTGAATAGTTCACCCCAGTGGGTGCAAGTAAGTACTTGTTGAACTGATGATCTCTGATGGAGTTCTTGAGTGGTTCACCCCAGTGGGTGCAAGTAAGTACTTGTTGAACTGATGATCTCTAGACCCGATACATGTCCCGGGTTTTAAAATATCGCCCGAGACATGGCTCGGGTTTCGGGATAACTTCCCTCCTCAGTAGAGAAAATAGTTAGGGGTGGAAGAGAGAGCCGCCAAGCAACCGTCAAGGGCCTCAGTGCCCGCACAGGCACGCAGGTGCGTCGTCCAGGAGCTCGTCAGCTCAAAGCTCGAGGGAGCCATTTTTATAAACAACCGCAATGGACCGCACTCCGCTAGCTCCTCCTCCGGGTCGCCCCAAGGAAAGCTGGTACATGAAGTTCTTGAGTAGTTCACCCCAGTGGGTGCAAGTAAGTACTTGTTGAACTGATGATCTCTGATGGAGTTCTTGAGTGGTTCACCCCAGTGGGTGCAAGTAAGTACTTGTTGAACTGATGATCTCTAGACCCGATACATGTCCCGGGTTTTAAAATATCGCCCGAGACATGGCTCGGGTTTCGGGATAACTTCCCTCCTCAGTAGAGAAAATAGTTAGGGGTGGAAGAGAGAGCCGCCAAGCAACCGTCAAGGGCCTCAGTGCCCGCACAGGCACGCAGGTGCGTCGTCCAGGAGCTCGTCAGCTCAAAGCTCGAGGGAGCCATTTTTATAAACAACCGCAATGGACCGCACTCCGCTAGCTCCTCCTCCGGGTCGCCCCAAGGAAAGCTGGTACATGAAGTTCTTGAGTAGTTCACCCCAGTGGGTGCAAGTAAGTACTTGTTGAACTGATGATCTCTGATGGAGTTCTTGAGTGGTTCACCCCAGTGGGTGCAAGTAAGTACTTGTTGAACTGATGATCTCTAGACCCGATACATGTCCCGGGTTTTAAAATATCGCCCGAGACATGGCTCGGGTTTCGGGATAACTTCCCTCCTCAGTAGAGAAAATAGTTAGGGGTGGAAGAGAGAGCCGCCAAGCAACCGTCAAGGGCCTCAGTGCCCGCACAGGCACGCAGGTGCGTCGTCCAGGAGCTCGTCAGCTCAAAGCTCGAGGGAGCCATTTTTATAAACAACCGCAATGGACCGCACTCCGCTAGCTCCTCCTCCGGGTCGCCCCAAGGAAAGCTGGTACATGAAGTTCTTGAGTAGTTCACCCCAGTGGGTGCAAGTAAGTACTTGTTGAACTGATGATCTCTGATGGAGTTCTTGAGTGGTTCACCCCAGTGGGTGCAAGTAAGTACTTGTTGAACTGATGATCTCTAGACCCGATACATGTCCCGGGTTTTAAAATATCGCCCGAGACATGGCTCGGGTTTCGGGATAACTTCCCTCCTCAGTAGAGAAAATAGTTAGGGGTGGAAGAGAGAGCCGCCAAGCAACCGTCAAGGGCCTCAGTGCCCGCACAGGCACGCAGGTGCGTCGTCCAGGAGCTCGTCAGCTCAAAGCTCGAGGGAGCCATTTTTATAAACAACCGCAATGGACCGCACTCCGCTAGCTCCTCCTCCGGGTCGCCCCAAGGAAAGCTGGTACATGAAGTTCTTGAGTAGTTCACCCCAGTGGGTGCAAGTAAGTACTTGTTGAACTGATGATCTCTGATGGAGTTCTTGAGTGGTTCACCCCAGTGGGTGCAAGTAAGTACTTGTTGAACTGATGATCTCTAGACCCGATACATGTCCCGGGTTTTAAAATATCGCCCGAGACATGGCTCGGGTTTCGGGATAACTTCCCTCCTCAGTAGAGAAAATAGTTAGGGGTGGAAGAGAGAGCCGCCAAGCAACCGTCAAGGGCCTCAGTGCCCGCACAGGCACGCAGGTGCGTCGTCCAGGAGCTCGTCAGCTCAAAGCTCGAGGGAGCCATTTTTATAAACAACCGCAATGGACCGCACTCCGCTAGCTCCTCCTCCGGGTCGCCCCAAGGAAAGCTGGTACATGAAGTTCTTGAGTAGTTCACCCCAGTGGGTGCAAGTAAGTACTTGTTGAACTGATGATCTCTGATGGAGTTCTTGAGTGGTTCACCCCAGTGGGTGCAAGTAAGTACTTGTTGAACTGATGATCTCTAGACCCGATACATGTCCCGGGTTTTAAAATATCGCCCGAGACATGGCTCGGGTTTCGGGATAACTTCCCTCCTCAGTAGAGAAAATAGTTAGGGGTGGAAGAGAGAGCCGCCAAGCAACCGTCAAGGGCCTCAGTGCCCGCACAGGCACGCAGGTGCGTCGTCCAGGAGCTCGTCAGCTCAAAGCTCGAGGGAGCCATTTTTATAAACAACCGCAATGGACCGCACTCCGCTAGCTCCTCCTCCGGGTCGCCCCAAGGAAAGCTGGTACATGAAGTTCTTGAGTAGTTCACCCCAGTGGGTGCAAGTAAGTACTTGTTGAACTGATGATCTCTGATGGAGTTCTTGAGTGGTTCACCCCAGTGGGTGCAAGTAAGTACTTGTTGAACTGATGATCTCTAGACCCGATACATGTCCCGGGTTTTAAAATATCGCCCGAGACATGGCTCGGGTTTCGGGATAACTTCCCTCCTCAGTAGAGAAAATAGTTAGGGGTGGAAGAGAGAGCCGCCAAGCAACCGTCAAGGGCCTCAGTGCCCGCACAGGCACGCAGGTGCGTCGTCCAGGAGCTCGTCAGCTCAAACCTCGAGGGAGCCATTTTTATAAACAACCGCAATGGACCGCACTCCGCTAGCTCCTCCTCCGGGTCGCCCCAAGGAAAGCTGGTACATGAAGTTCTTGCACCCACTGGGGTGAACCACTCAAGAACTCCATCAGAGATCATCAGTTCAACAAGTACTTACTTGCACCCACTGGGGTGAACCACTCAAGAACTTCATGTACCAGCTTCCCTTGGGGCGACCCGGAGGAGGAGCTAGCGGAGTGCGGTCCATTGCGGTTGTTTATAAAGATGGCTCCTTCGAGCTTTGGGCTGACGAGCTCCTGGACGACGCACCTGCGTGCCTGTGCGGGCACTGAGGCCCTTGACGGTTGTTTGGCGGCCCTCTCTTCCACCCCTAACTATTTTCTCTACTGAGGAGGGAAGTTATCCCGAAACCCGAGCCATGTCTCGGGTGATATTTTAAAACCCGGGACATGTATCGGGTCTAGAGATCATCAGTTCAACAAGTACTTACTTGCACCCACTGGGGTGAACCACTCAAGAACTCCATCAGAGATCATCAGTTCAACAAGTACTTACTTGCACCCACTGGGGTGAACCACTCAAGAACTTCATGTACCAGCTTCCCTTGGGGCGACCCGGAGGAGGAGCTAGCGGAGTGCGGTCCATTGCGGTTGTTTATAAAGATGGCTCCTTCGAGCTTTGGGCTGACGAGCTCCTGGACGACGCACCTGCGTGCCTGTGCGGGCACTGAGGCCCTTGACGGTTGTTTGGCGGCCCTCTCTTCCACCCCTAACTATTTTCTCTACTGAGGAGGGAAGTTATCCCGAAACCCGAGCCATGTCTCGGGCGATATTTTAAAACCCGGGACATGTATCGGGTCTAGAGATCATCAGTTCAACAAGTACTTACTTGCACCCACTGGGGTGAACCACTCAAGAACTCCATCAGAGATCATCAGTTCAACAAGTACTTACTTGCACCCACTGGGGTGAACCACTCAAGAACTTCATGTACCAGCTTCCCTTGGGGCGACCCGGAGGAAGAGCTAGCGGAGTGCGGTCCATTGCGGTTGTTTATAAAGATGGCTCCTTCGAGCTTTGGGCTGACGAGCTCCTGGACGACGCACCTGCGTGCCTGTGCGGGCACTGAGGCCCTTGACGGTTGTTTGGCGGCCCTCTCTTCCACCCCTAACTATTTTCTCTACTGAGGAGGGAAGTTATCCCGAAACCCGAGCCATGTCTCGGGCGATATTTTAAAACCCGGGACATGTATCGGGTCTAGAGATCATCAGTTCAACAAGTACTTACTTGCACCCACTGGGGTGAACCACTCAAGAACTCCATCAGAGATCATCAGTTCAACAAGTACTTACTTGCACCCACTGGGGTGAACCACTCAAGAACTTCATGTACCAGCTTCCCTTGGGGCGACCCGGAGGAGGAGCTAGCGGAGTGCGGTCCATTGCGGTTGTTTATAAAGATGGCTCCTTCGAGCTTTGGGCTGACGAGCTCCTGGACGACGCACCTGCGTGCCTGTGCGGGCACTGAGGCCCTTGACGGTTGTTTGGCGGCCCTCTCTTCCACCCCTAACTATTTTCTCTACTGAGGAGGGAAGTTATCCCGAAACCCGAGCCATGTCTCGGGCGATATTTTAAAACCCGGGACATGTATCGGGTCTAGAGATCATCAGTTCAACAAGTACTTACTTGCACCCACTGGGGTGAACCACTCAAGAACTCCATCATAGATCATCAGTTCAACAAGTACTTACTTGCACCCACTGGGGTGAACCACTCAAGAACTTCATGTACCAGCTTCCCTTGGGGCGACCCGGAGGAGGAGCTAGCGGAGTGCGGTCCATTGCGGTTGTTTATAAAGATGGCTCCTTCGAGCTTTGGGCTGACGAGCTCCTGGACGACGCACCTGCGTGCCTGTGCGGGCACTGAGGCCCTTGACGGTTGTTTGGCGGCCCTCTCTTCCACCCCTAACTATTTTCTCTACTGAGGAGGGAAGTTATCCCGAAACCCGAGCCATGTCTCGGGCGATATTTTAAAACCCGGGACATGTATCGGGTCTAGAGATCATCAGTTCAACAAGTACTTACTTGCACCCACTGGGGTGAACCACTCAAGAACTCCATCAGAGATCATCAGTTCAACAAGTACTTACTTGCACCCACTGGGGTGAACCACTCAAGAACTTCATGTACCAGCTTCCCTTGGGGCGACCCGGAGGAGGAGCTAGCGGAGTGCGGTCCATTGCGGTTGTTTATAAAGATGGCTCCTTCGAGCTTTGGGCTGACGAGCTCCTGGACGACGCACCTGCGTGCCTGTGCGGGCACTGAGGCCCTTGACGGTTGTTTGGCGGCCCTCTCTTCCACCCCTAACTATTTTCTCTACTGAGGAGGGAAGTTATCCCGAAACCCGAGCCATGTCTCGGGCGATATTTTAAAACCCGGGACATGTATCGGGTCTAGAGATCATCAGTTCAACAAGTACTTACTTGCACCCACTGGGGTGAACCACTCAAGAACTCCATCAGAGATCATCAGTTCAACAAGTACTTACTTGCACCCACTGGGGTGAACCACTCAAGAACTTCATGTACCAGCTTCCCTTGGGGCGACCCGGAGGAGGAGCTAGCGGAGTGCGGTCCATTGCGGTTGTTTATAAAGATGGCTCCTTCGAGCTTTGGGCTGACGAGCTCCTGGACGACGCACCTGCGTGCCTGTGCGGGCACTGAGGCCCTTGACAGTTGTTTGGCGGCCCTCTCTTCCACCCCTAACTATTTTCTCTACTGAGGAGGGAAGTTATCCCGAAACCCGAGCCATGTCTCGGGCGATATTTTAAAACCCGGGACATGTATCGGGTCTAGAGATCATCAGTTCAACAAGTACTTACTTGCACCCACTGGGGTGAACCACTCAAGAACTCCATCAGAGATCATCAGTTCAACAAGTACTTACTTGCACCCACTGGGGTGAACCACTCAAGAACTTCATGTACCAGCTTCCCTTGGGGCGACCCGGAGGAGGAGCTAGCGGAGTGCGGTCCATTGCGGTTGTTTATAAAGATGGCTCCTTCGAGCTTTGGGCTGACGAGCTCCTGGACGACGCACCTGCGTGCCTGTGCGGGCACTGAGGCCCTTGACGGTTGTTTGGCGGCCCTCTCTTCCACCCCTAACTATTTTCTCTACTGAGGAGGGAAGTTATCCCGAAACCCGAGCCATGTCTCGGGCGATATTTTAAAACCCGGGACATGTATCGGGTCTAGAGATCATCAGTTCAACAAGTACTTACTTGCACCCACTGGGGTGAACCACTCAAGAACTCCATCAGAGATCATCAGTTCAACAAGTACTTACTTGCACCCACTGGGGTGAACCACTCAAGAACTTCATGTACCAGCTTCCCTTGGGGCGACCCGGAGGAGGAGCTAGCGGAGTGCGGTCCATTGCGGTTGTTTATAAAGATGGCTCCTTCGAGCTTTGGGCTGACGAGCTCCTGGACGACGCACCTGCGTGCCTGTGCAGGCACTGAGGCCCTTGACGGTTGTTTGGCGGCCCTCTCTTCCACCCCTAACTATTTTCTCTACTGAGGAGGGAAGTTATCCCGAAACCCGAGCCATGTCTCGGGCGATATTTTAAAACCCGGGACATGTATCGGGTCTAGAGATCATCAGTTCAACAAGTACTTACTTGCACCCACTGGGGTGAACCACTCAAGAACTCCATCAGAGATCATCAGTTCAACAAGTACTTACTTGCACCCACTGGGGTGAACCACTCAAGAACTTCATGTACCAGCTTCCCTTGGGGCGACCCGGAGGAAGAGCTAGCGGAGTGCGGTCCATTGCGGTTGTTTATAAAGATGGCTCCTTCGAGCTTTGGGCTGACGAGCTCCTGGACGACGCACCTGCGTGCCTGTGCGGGCACTGAGGCCCTTGACGGTTGTTTGGCGGCCCTCTCTTCCACCCCTAACTATTTTCTCTACTGAGGAGGGAAGTTATCCCGAAACCCGAGCCATGTCTCGGGCGATATTTTAAAACCCGGGACATGTATCGGGTCTAGAGATCATCAGTTCAACAAGTACTTACTTGCACCCACTGGGGTGAACCACTCAAGAACTCCATCAGAGATCATCAGTTCAACAAGTACTTACTTGCACCCACTGGGGTGAACCACTCAAGAACTTCATGTACCAGCTTCCCTTGGGGCGACCCGGAGGAGGAGCTAGCGGAGTGCGGTCCATTGCGGTTGTTTATAAAGATATCCCATTAACTCTGGCATATTCCCAAGAATATATACAATCTTGGGGATAAAATTTATTAATAATCTCAAATCATAGAAATGAATAATCCGACTAAAGGTCTAATTTTAATAAGATCCATCCGGTAAGGTCAGTTTCATAAATGATTCCCAATTAAGGAGACCAAGGGCATGTCAACCCTTGTGTCGGCACCTATGGCAAAGAAAGTGTGTGGGTGACCAACACGTAAGACTATCCAAAGAACATGGACATACACAACAAAGAGGTCCCTAAAATCAGCATGAATCAATAAGATAGCAAAACATAATTATATAAAATACATACCAAGAAAGGGAAGAACCAATTCATATATATGTGCGAAGAAAGAAAGGGTATTCTAATTTCCAAATCCCAGAGTTAACCGTTTAGTTATACATATTGCCATATCAGCGTATATGTAGGACATTTAAAATATGCCACCATGAAAGGTTGTTTAGTGAATGAGCGTGTTGGAGGTGCTTCAATATGATAAAGTGCCTAATGTGCTTAGTAACAATCGGCAAACTTGCACAAATAGCACTCTCAGGTAAGTCACAGACTATGTAGCTTGCTCTGCTAAAATGCCTTTTTTGCTCTCTTACCCATTCTAGACAACCAGTAGTCTGTCTTTTTCTTGTTCAACTGACCAGGACCTTATTTTAGACAGCACCCCAGAATCTCTCCTCCCCACCCTCTTCACCCCATATGCCCTGGTGGGAGACCTGCTTTTTCTCCCACTCCTCGTATCCTTCCCTTGCCATAGAAGCTTTGACACTATGAATGAGTGCCAAACTCTACCACTTCTCCTTCCGGCCCCACCTTTTACCTGGAAAAAAACCACAAACCAAATCACCACATTAATTCATTGATTTTAAAAACATAGCAGGCTTCTTTGACTGTACTAAATGTTTGGATTACGCTGTTAAAACCTTAAGTCTAGGGAGCTGAATTATTGATGCCTGTGCTCCGGCCACTTGAAACATGCTCTTAAATTATTTTCGCCTCTGAGACATTTCTGTTGTAAAATCTGAGACAATTTGAAACACAAAGTTAATTTGCGTCATGAACAACTTCGCCTTGATCGCCTTGGCCAATATCCTCTCTTAAACTCTGTAATCCGTGAAGTTCACCAGCATGGTCCAAGGATATTTAGCTTGTCAAGAGGCTTGAGCAGGGACTCTGTGGGCCACCATGATTGTGAAATCCTGAGTGTAGAATGGGATCACGTATGATTTATTTAGCCCTTCTACTAAGGCAATGCTGCCAGGGGCATTCTCTTTATGTTCTGGGATCCAATAATCTTTCAATTGGAGCGTCTTGCATGGTTCTTCATTCGTTGTTGCTTATGTTTAAGTCACAGTATCTCCTTTTCCAAATTTTCATTGACTTCTTCAAGTGAGTGCACAGACATGCCGTAGAACTCTGGGACCTCCTCAACACCCACTCGGCCGATGTTGCCTTCCTCACAGAGACCTGGACCAATGCCAGCTCCGCACCAGACATCGCAACTGTCATCCCCGACGGATACAAGATCCTGAGGAAAGACCGCCCCAACTGCCCCGAAGGAGGCCTCGTCATAGTCCACAAAAGCTCCCTCCGACTAACAACCACCAACTCGGATGACGGCTCGCCCCTACGCCCTTACCTCCACGGACTACATACTGCTAGGAGACCTGGACGTCCACCTAGACAACCCCAGCGATCCCAACACCACTGCCCTCCTAGAGAACCTCACCAACATTTTACTGAGGCAACTTGTCTCTATCCCCACTCACACGGCAGGACACACTCTCAACCGCATCTTCACCGGAGGAAACAACATTCGCTTCAGTCATACCATAGAACCGCCCAGGACAGGCCACCATTGCATCCATTTCTCCTTCTCGAAACCCACAGAACACAATCACACGCCACGCCTCCCACACAGTAACTGGAACAAAATCACCGAAGAACATCTCACCTCAGCCCTCAGCTGTACTCCTCCCCCTACCATGACAGACACCAACACCGCAGCAAATAACCTCCACTGCGCCAACGCTATCGCCCCCCCCTACATAACTCTGCCAGATGACACAGCGCGAAAGTCGCCTGGTTCACCCTGGACCTCCAACAATCCAAGCGCTCTTGCCGACGATTGGATAAAACATGGAGTAACAGCGAAACCCCAGAAGCACGCTCCGTCTACAAGGCCGCAACTGCAGCACACCACCAACTTATCAAATCAACTGAGAGAAACTTCATCAAAGACAGAATCCTCTCCAACTCCCACAACTCCAAGGAACTCTTCTCCATCATACAAGAATTCATTAGACCCAACAGCGAAACTACCAACGTCCCTCCCTCCCAAGATCTCTGCAACAAACTCAGCTCCTTCTTCCACCACAAGATCAAAACGTTCTACAACTTTGATGACCAAGACCACGGTCCCGACCCAAAAACCCCCACCAGCAACACCATCAAGCCGAACCTTCTTAACCGGGACCTCTCTCATCACAGAAGACACTGCAAAAACTATGAAAAGCATCCATTCTGGAGCACCCACTGACCATTGCCCGCCGCACATCTTCCACAGGGCTGTCATCGCACCAGAACTACAATGAACGATCATCTGGTCCCTCTAGACCACCACCTTCCCCGATGCCTGGAAACGCGCCAAAGTCAAACCCCTCATCAAGAAGCCCTCACAAGACCCGACAGACCTCAAGAACTACAGGCCCATCTCTCTTCTCCCATTCGCCGCCAAGAAGTCATCAAGAAAGTCGTTAACACCCAGCTAGCGTACTTCATAGAAACCAACAACATCCTCAACACCTCTCAATCTGGATTCCACAGCAACCACAGCACAGAGACCGTGCAGCTCAGGGCAGAGGTGAGGGGTTCTTCAAGGACTTTGTTTCAGTTTCTGCGTGGGAGGTGGGGCATGCACTTGTGTGTGGTGGGTTTCGAGAAGGAGAAATGGATGCAGTGGTGGTCTGTCCAGAGCGGTTCTGTGATGTGGCTGAAGCTAATGTTGTTTCCTCCAGCGAAGATGGAGTCGAGAACGTGTCCTGCTATGTGTGTGGGAGTGGAGACAAGTTGCTTCAGTCCAATGTTGGCGAGGTTTTCCAGGAGGGCAGTAGTGTTGGGATCGCTGAGGTTGCCTAGGTGGAAGTTCAGGTCTCCGAGCAGTATGTAGTCCATGGAGGAGATGGCATGGGGAGCCATGTAGTCTGCAAACATGGTGAAAGGGGTCTGGGGTCCGGGAGGTCTGTAGGCGAGTGTTCCACGGAGCGTCTTTCTAGGGTTGGGCTGGATCTGGAGGTGGATGTGTTCCATGGGAGGCGAGGCGGCGTCTGAGTTGGTTGTTGTTAGTGCTGGCTGTGTCAATGGGACAAGACCACTGTCCTCAAACACAACGGTTACCAACTTCCAACTAATAGTGCCGCAAGAGATTACATTGCTCCTTCAAACTAACCACACAGAGTCAACTGTGCCATGATTGTAGTGTCACTAAACTACTGCAACATAATCTACACTAGATTCCGTCAATGTCGTGGAAACAGTCTATAAAATGTGAATTAGTGAACAAAAAAACAGACCATTAGGCAGTTAACATAAAAACGATCAACATATATAAGATGTAAAAATAAAAAACTCTACTGGCTCCAAGAGGGATTTACTTAATTTTCTTGATTTGTGTAACACTGGCTTTTAACAGTGCTAGGTCTTTCATATTCATAGTTTACATTTTCATGAGTTCTCTAACTGTTAATCATCAGCATCGAGGGAGGAAGGGGAGGGAGGGGGAGAGTTCCTCTTTTTTTTAATCATTCCTCAGTCGCAGAGGGCAACATAAAGTTCTGTTATGGTCCCTGTCCACTGTGTGGTGGCAGGGACAGTCCCTGGAGTTTGACAATTAGGGCAAATTTGATAAGATGTCTACTGTTGTGTGGTCTTGCCCTCTAAGATTTTGTTTAAGATTGGCAGATTAAGGTTGAGCCGCAAGTGCAAAGGGTCAGTATTTGGTGGGTAATTCATGGTATAACATGGTGAAATAGTGCTTCTCGAGATATTTAAGATACCAGTCAGCACAAAACTCTGGAAGAGCAGGTGGGACTGATGTAAATAATGGAGTATGGTTTGTACTTGCATCAAGGCAATGGATTAAAATACTCCATTGCCTTGACAGAGTACCCAGCCCTGCTGACATCACTAGTAATGGTAGAAACTGCCATCATGGCAGTTCCTGTAGATGTGATGAAAGTTTGACGGACGGCTCAGTCAAACATGATGGATGCCCGTCAAACTTTAAATAAGTGTTTGCTTTATTTAAAAAAAAACATCTCAAAGCAGAATTTAAAAACCAAACACTAATAATCCCTACATCATCAGAGTTGTTTCCTATGGTGCAGAGGTCATTATTTTTTTTCTTTAACGGACCCTCACTGCTAAGTTTTACCTTTACGTTTATAAAAAACATATAACACTGTCAAGTCTTAAATCGGGCTGGCGGTGTTATGTAAAATTCCGATGGCCAGTACTCCATCGGGCTGTCGGAGGAGCGGGAGTAGGCTCCATGGTCGTCATACTTAGCCTGTAAATCAGGGGGGTGGAAGGAGGGTTTTGCAGAGCAGGTACTCCGCTGGAGTTGTGATGGAGTATCCTCTCCTGCAAACTCTAAACCAGGCCCCGTGTTTAAAATTCGCTCTTAGAGTGCTCACTTAAACACAGACGTTCTATGATTTCACGCAATGCTGTGCAGTAGCAGAATTAGCTGTGCTTTGTTACGTAAAAGGGAAGACACGTTTCAGTGCCATATCTTCAAAGACTGGCCTGATGCTGGTTTTATCCTCTAAAGTGTAACCCAAACAGGGTACCTGCATGACTTACAGCCGCACAACATGGTGCAGAGGCAAGTATGTGCTGTCCAGCATAAACATTGTTTCAGAAGCATAACTTCCTGTACAAATTCCCACGAGTAGATGACCCAGAAGATGCATTGGATGCGTGCTATGCATTGGATGTGTGCTGTGCATTGGATGCGTGCTATGCATTGGATGTGTGCTGTGCATTGGATTTATGCTATGCATTGCAGCACACATGAAATTGAACGTTTTCTGGGAGAAATCAACACATTCCCTCTTGGTTACACCTGTTTCCAGTGCGTGTCAATTATTGATGCGTTGCCCAGCTCACTTAGCAGATCGAGTTTTGCATCAAAACCTATTGATTTTGCCACTGATCTGCACACAGTAATGTCTCCTCTGATGGAAAGTGTTTATTTTGCAAAACAACAGCTGATATTTACTTTCCAGCACAAACACCTTTTGAGATGGGAAGTACATTGGAGCTGTTGTTTTGTGTTGTGCTAGAACTGGTGCAAATATTCAGTAAATATGGGCCTTAATGGAACACGGCCTGTTATTTTAACAAAATGGTTAAGTGTCAAAGGGCAAGCACACAGCCCTCGTTAAGGAAACTGTCTGTGTTTATTTTAAAAGCTGGTAGCATCAGAAGGCTTTTTCTGAAGCTCATTCAGATTCTTGTATGGTAAGCTATAGTTACAATTATGAGATCAATATCATATCCCATCTGATCAAGAAGTCACAAGATCTATGAAAACACTGTATGCCAACATGACCCCTCTTCTCTTCCAAAGGTGTGTCATCTTTCCTTGCCAACCATGAGTTGGCGTAGTTAGATTCACCTTAGAATGTTTAGAGATGTGTCAGAACTCCTTTCAGAGGGCCACAGGGCACAGCACACAGAGGCTACTGGGCCCAACTTTGGTGGTTGAGGCCATTAATTCCTGATGTTCTAGGGCCTGACCCACTATAGATCCTGAGCAACTGAGCCAAGTGCCCCTTCTGCACGTGACTCTTAGTGGTAACTGTGGACGAGCAGTCAAAGGCTCCGGGGGGGAGGGGGATATAGATACAGGTAAGTGAGCAGGGCTCATAACTCAAAGTCCATACAGTGCAAACAGTAAATGAATATCCAGTCCAATACTTACTTGTTGGAAATTGCTTTTTTAGGATGCTTTCCTTCAACTTTTTGCTTTTGTCCCTCCTGGTTTTCCACTGATCTACGTAGTAGCCTTTGGACTTTGAGTGCTTTGACACCGTCAGTCAGCACCAAAGCGCTGTGCCTGTCATATACATACTGGTGATTAGTGTATACATGATAGGCTGATATGAGTTAATTGTAAGTCCCTTGTCCGGAGTTAAGACATAAACCTAGGGCATGTAACTCACATGCAACTAAGTGGGCCTGCAGCACTGGTTGTGCCATGCACAAAGAAATAGGTTCTCAGTTGCAGCAACCCTAAACCCTGGTTTTAAAATATCGAGCACTTTTAAAAGAACGTTTTGTTATTGTGGGGAATTTTGTTTTGTACTTTGCTTATAAGGGCTTAGAATTTGTACCTGATTTTGCCTAGTAACCAGCACAACTCTCAGGTCCACCGCAATCGCACTCGGCGATTGATTGAGTGGAGAGAGCTTGCTATCCAGTCCTCCTACACACTGGGCGCCATTGTAGCGGTTAGCGCTCTAGTGGACAGCCCTCCTGGGGCATAAAATTGACCGCGTTAGCGGGCGCGCAGCAGAGAAATAGGTATTCAGTTGCAGCAACCCTAAACCCTGGTTTTAAAATACCGAGCACTTTTAAAAGAACGTTTTGTTATTGTAGGGAATTTTGTTTTGTACTTTGCTTAAAAGGGCTTAGAATTTGTACCTGATTTTGCCTAGTAACCAGCACAACTCTACGGTCCAACGCAAACGCACTCGGCGATTGATTGAGTGGAGAGAGCTTGCCATCCAGTCCTCCTACACACCGGGCGCCATTGTAGCGGTTAGCGCTCTAGTGGACAGCCCTCCTGGGGCATAAAATCGACCGCGTTAGCGGGTGCGCCAAAGGTAAGCCCTTCTGCGCCAATCCGCGCCAGGACGTGGCCAGCTGCCTGAGGATGCAGCCCGTCCCTCAGCAGGTATCTCCTATCTGTAGGATAAGTTACCCACGAGAAGCACTGCTGAGGCTTAGACTTCGGTCCTCATGCACTGGGGTTCATAATAAATTGCAAGTAGAGCATATTAATCTGCCTGACTGACGCTTGTGTTGTGGGTATTGTGGGTGGGCCCTGTGTAAACAGCAACAAGCTTCCCGTAATTTACATCCTCCCCCCTGTAACTCTCAAAGAGCTGGGAAACAGAATGTTAGAACAGAGGACCACATAAGGGTAGGACAGAGAGCCTGCCTGCGGGGGCTATATCTCAATGCCAGATCCATCTCAAAACACGTGGCTGAGATTTGGGACCTGCTGGATGACATTAAACCAGACATATGTATCCTCACGGAAACCTGGTGGAATAATGATTCCACCCTGGCACTGGCAATGGCCTTCCCGGCAGGTTATGCAATCATCCGGTTGGATAGACCCATAAAACGGGGCGGCGGGCAAGCTATTGCCATGCGCCCCCTGTCATATTAAAACTCTGGACACGGTCTCCTCCTCAAATCTAGAGCTACTGATATTTAGAGTAGAACGTGACCTAATCATACAGTGGACGGGAGCGCAAGTATTTCACCCACCCGGAGGCAGCAAGAAAGAGTTCTGCACAGCGCTACTTGAGAGGTTGGCTCCGTATATCTTAAACACGAACAAATTCCTATTAGTCGGGGATTTCAACCATCATCTAGAGATACTCTCCAATGTAGATTCTGCCAGCCTAGTGGCAGCGATGGAGTCACTCGACCTATCATCAAGAGTCGCTACTCCTACTCATATTGCCGGCCATATACTGGACACTATATTCTCAAATATTCCTGAGCTAGTGGTCGAACCCCCTCAAACCTTAGGCTGGACAGACCACATTGCCTTAAGCTTCTCTAGGTTGTCTCCAAACCTACCCGCCTGCATGCAAGACCACATAGATTACCGCAGGCCCTGCGAAAAGGTAACCTCTGCTGCCTTTAGCCAAGTATATAATGCCCCCTCATTTAGCACGGGCGAAGACTGCGACACAGCCTTGGGAAGGCTTGAGGGCTCAATCCTAGAAGCCCTGGATGTTATAGCTCCACTCAGAAGGGTAAGAATTCAGGACAGAGCAGCCCCTGCTCCCTGGTATTCAGACACCCTCAAGAGAGAAAAAGCTACATGCAGGGCCAAGGAAAGGAAATGGAGGAAATCCAAGGCAGAGCCAGATGAACAGCTCTACCGAAGGGCGCATAGAGTCTATCTCAATAGCTGCATTATAGCCAGAAGAGCACATCTGGGCTCTCGCATTATGGAGGCGAAGAACTCCTCGAAGGAGCTATTTAAGATCTTGAAGGACTTTACCAATCCCAAGGCCAACAATCCGTTGCCACCCTCCACCCAGGAGCTCAGTGAAGATTTAGCTACCTGTTTCACTCATAAGATTGATACAATCTATTGCTCTTTCGAACCGGTGGAAGCAGACCTTCTTGTAGATCCTTTGCAGGAAACATTAAATCCTCTTAGGCTAGATTATTTCCCTCATATTACGAGTGAACAAGTGGGCTCCCTATTGAGCCTCGTGAAAGCAGCATTAGATCCTGCACCACCGACCGTGATGTCAGAACTCAGTCCGGTCTTGGCTGATACACTTGCTGAGGTCATTAACATCTCGATAGACACTGCCACGTTTCCTAGGAAGTGGAAAAGCGCACACATAAAACCATTGCTTAAAAAGGTGCTAGCGGATCCAACTGATCTACAAAACTATAGGCCGATCTCTCTTCTCTCCTGTTGCTCGAAGGTTAAGGAGTCACTGTTAAACCAGCATCTGTCCCGTTATTTGGAACAAAATAACCTTCTGGATCCTTCCCAGTCCGGATTCCGTGCCTCGCATAGCACGGAGGCCGCACTGTTGGAGGATACGGATACCATAAGGTTGACATTGGACAGGGGGACCCCAGTGATCCTAGTCCTTCTTGATCTGTCGGCAGCCTTTGACACCATCTCTCCAGCGATGGCCCGTATAGGGCAAGTTACCGGGGCGGTGACGTGGGGCAGAGGAGGGGCAGGGTGGGGGGTTTCAAAATGCGGCATATGGCCGATTGCAGGTAAGTTACGAAAAAAAAAAAAAAAATTGTTGCGCGTGCAGCATCACCAAATGCGATGCAGCGCGCGCAACAAAATTTGTTTTCTTTATTTTTTCGTAACTTACCTGCAATCAGCCGTATGCCGCATTTTGCAACCCCCCACCCTGCCCCTCCTCTGGACATAAGGACATACGGCCCGATTAGTGCACAGTCATTCTCCTCACACCTCACTCAGGAAGTCCTCTCTGTAGGGCTTCTCCTTGGACCTTGCTCCCTCCTCTTCCTCACATGGCACACTGGTCTTGGCAATCAGGCAGGCGCTGGTTTTCCAGGGCAGGTGGTCTTGGTTTTTCCTGTGTGATGTCCCCTCACCCAACAGGGAGACTAGCAGGTCTTGGCCCCCAGTCCTGGTCACAGGCAGAGATCTTGCCGAGCTTCCCCTTCTCATACAGCCCATCTGGCTCCTTGGCAGATGACAATGTTTGGGGTCTAAACCTCCCCTTCCTATAGTCCATTTCCAGACACCAAAATGGGATCTAGGGTCTGAGTCTTTGAAGTTTTGTGTTGGGGCTGTGCTTCTTTTGAATTTTCCACTTCTCTTTTTCTTCTTTCCCCTTGAAGGAATGTCTGTCACAGCAGGCATAATTCTGATGCTGATTGACCCACAACACAGTTCATAGTAGTGACGAGAGTTCACAAAGGGATGTCAGCCACAGTGATATGTGCATCAAAAGGTTAATCTCCAGCTTCCAGCCCTACTCTTTGTGATTGCCTTAACAGTCCTGTCTCCCTTCCTGAGATTTGTCCAGGCCCCTTTCTTGTGATAGATCACTGAATCAAAGAGCAACCTTTTGAGGTTTAAATGGAATCTATTCTTCCTTTCCTCCAGTGTGCATCCCACCCAGCTCATAGGAATTCAGCAATACACAAACTTGTATGGGGTATTTATTTCCTCTGTGTTATCCCTGTGCACTCTAGACGATTAGACAAAGTTCAAAGAATTTATGTTGGTGCTCCTTGTGTCACGCGGAGTCCTCCCGCGTCTTTAAAAGAATTATTCGTGTGTAGTGAGAAGAATCACCTTCTCGCAGACAAGGGCACTCAGTAAACCATGAAACTGATAAAGTTTCTTCAACAATTTATTTACTTCATAGATTGAGTTTCGACAATTGAGTCTCTCGTTGAAATATCATTTCCAAATGTAATCATACATAACAAAGAATTGTTCTTCTTGAGCACATTAGACATCCACCCAATGCATTTCGGGTCAATAATCTGACCCTTCTTCAGGGGTCTACAAATGAAATGAAACAGGACCATTAAGTTCACTATCCCAAACAAATGAAATAACTCTGGACAGTTAAATCAATGCATAAAAAATCACGTGTATAGACCAAAATACATAAACTGTGATGAAGACAAACCAAATGAAAGAAAATTAACGAAACGAGCGGTAAATAAATATTTAAACTAGAGAGCAGAAAATGAACGGAAGTGAACAATACATGCGGGAAATAAATGTGTAATTGAAAAAATAATAACGAAGCGTGTACTAAGGAGAGATGCAGATAACCCAGGGCCAAAATTCAGTAAAAAAGAAACGCGCCAGCATAAAACGAGTGAAAGAAAGTACCAAAAGGTCCCTTTAAATCCCGGAAAGAGCGTATTTAACATGAACTTACTGGAAACCAAACGGTTTTCACATGTCTAAGGCTCTGCGGACGGCGTGAAAGTTCAACGTCGAACTTGATGACAAATCTAAATCACCCTGTGATAGGTTAATATATATAAGCTAAAGTGACGTGATGTGGGAATGGACAGTATAAGCCAATCGGTTACGTGTTAACGTAATCACAACGAATGGGCATCAAGCTGACAGAAATGTAGACGCAAACGGCCTATGAAGCGGCCAGACAAGTAGAAACCCCAAAGAAAAGACCAACATTTCAATAAAGTTAATGAAGAAAAAAAAAGGTTTGAGAAAGGAAAATGTACATAGAAGTGGAAAATAATAAGTGAAAAATATAGACAAAATCTGAATATATTAATAAACATCATCATCCCATAACATAATTCATGAATTATAAACAGTGAATTACGGGACCGGATAACACGATTTACCAATGTAACTGTATTCAGCAGACTAGAGAAAACAAGCATATTCTATGCGGTCATTCAACCCAATGGGATGGGAACAATTTAGCTTTTTAATCCAAAAATATTCAGTCCTTAGTCTTTGTTTTACAGGATCCATGTCTCGACGTTGTGTGATCTTTTCAAGTATTGTAAAACGCAGTTGAGAGATTTGGTGACCAGCTTCAATCCAATGTGATGCCACAGATGATTTTAAATTATTTGTTCTGATGTTACTCTTGTGTTCTGAGATACGAATTTTTACTTTCCTCTCAGTTTGACCTACGTATATTTTTCCGCAGGGGCATTTAATGGCATATATACAATTAGTTGTATCGCAAGTGCTTGTGTGATGTAAAGCTATGGAGTAACCTTTTGTAGGGTGATTGAATTTGTTGCCGATCATTACATTACCACAGTGGGTGCAGTTTTGACATTGAAGCATACCTCGCCATGGTTTAGTCAATTTCTTGGGTGTATTCAAGATTTCTTTGATGTTTTTAGAACGTTGAAAAGCGAATGTGATTTTATTGTCAAAAAGATCGACAAGATCTGGTTCCATGGAGATAATTCGCCAATGTCTGTTTATAATTTTCTTGATTTGTGATGATTCAGTGGAATATTTCAACACACATACAGTTTTATTTTTGTCTTTTTTATCTGTGGTTTTTTCTTGAAGAAGGTTAACTCTAGGTACCAATGATACCTTATCTGCAGATGTTTTCAACACACTTTCTGTGTAGCCCCTTTGTCGATACTTAATCAATTGTTGTTCAATAGACTTAGTTAAATCTTCATTGTTGGATACAATATGTTTTATTCTGATAAGTTGCGAAGTTGGTAAATGTTTTTTTAACGTTTCAGGATGAAAACTCTGAAAAAGTAAACTGGAGTTTCTGTCAGTCTTTTTAATGTGTAGCTGAGTCGAAATTTGGTTGTGATCAAGCTTGACAATGACGTCCAAAAATGTAATGCTTTTTTCATCTATGTGATAGGTGAATTTTATCCGGTCATTATGTGAGTTCAATGTCGAAATATTCTCCTCAAGTTGTGAGCGTGATCCTTTCCAAATAAAGAATAAATCGTCAATGCACCGTTTGTACATGATAATGCCTTCGTTCCACATATTATTGTCAAGGATATGATCAGTTTCAAATTTGCTCATGAAAATGTTGGCGTACGAGGGAGCCCCCCCGAATCCCATAGATGTGCCACTCGTTTGATTGTAGAAGTTGTTTTGCCATTCAAAATAACTGCAATACAAAGCAAATTGCATAAGTTCCATGATGAATAATCTTTGTGACTCATCTAATTCGCTTCTTAACAGGCTCCATTCCAATGCTTCAAGGCCTTCGTTATGGGGTATTGAAGTGTATAGCGCTACTACATCAATAGTACACAAACTATAAGATACACCATTTTCAAGTTCAACCAAATTCAACAATTTCAAAAAAGAGGTTACTCCATAGCTTTACATCACACAAGCACCTGCGATACAACTAATTGTATATATGCCATTAAATGCCCCTGCGGAAAAATATATGTAGGTCAAACTGAGAGGAAAGTAAAAATTCGTATCTCAGAACACAAGAGTAACATCAGAACAAATAATGTAAAATCATCTGTGGCATCACATTGGATTGAAGCTGGTCACCAAATCTCTCAACTGCGTTTTACAATACTTGAAAAGATCACACAACGTCGAGACATGGATCCTGTAAAACAAAGACTAAGGACTGAATATTTTTGGATTAAAAAGCTAAATTGTTCCCATCCCATTGGGTTGAATGACCGCATAGAATATGCTTGTTTTCTCTAGTCTGCTGAATACAGTTAAATTGGTAAATCGTGTTATCCGGTCCCGTAATTCACTGTTTATAATTCATGAATTATGTTACGGGATGATGATGTTTATTAATATATTCAGATTTTGTCTATATTTTTCACTTATTATTTTCCACTTCTATGTACATTTTCCTTTCTCAAACCTTTTTTTTTTCTTCATTAACTTTATTGAAATGTTGGTCTTTTCTTTGGGGTTTCTACTTGTCTGGCCGCTTCATAGGCCGTTTGCGTCTACATTTCTGTCAGCTTGATGCCCATTCGTTGTGATTACGTTAACACGTAACCGATTGGCTTATACTGTCCATTCCCACATCACGTCACTTTAGCTTATATATATTAACCTATCACAGGGTGATTTAGATTTGTCATCAAGTTCGACGTTGAACTTTCACGCCGTCCGCAGAGCCTTAGACATGTGAAAACCGTTTGGTTTCCAGTAAGTTCATGTTAAATACGCTCTTTCCGGGATTTAAAGGGACCTTTTGGTACTTTCTTTCACTCGTTTTATGCTGGCGCGTTTCTTTTTTACTGAATTTTGGCCCTGGGTTATCTGCATCTCTCCTTAGTACACGCTTCGTTATTATTTTTTCAATTACACATTTATTTCCCGCATGTATTGTTCACTTCCGTTCATTTTCTGCTCTCTAGTTTAAATATTTATTTACCGCTCGTTTCGTTAATTTTCTTTCATTTGGTTTGTCTTCATCACAGTTTATGTATTTTGGTCTATACACGTGATTTTTTATGCATTGATTTAACTGTCCAGAGTTATTTCATTTGTTTGGGATAGTGAACTTAATGGTCCTGTTTCATTTCATTTGTAGACCCCTGAAGAAGGGTCAGATTATTGACCCGAAATGCATTGGGTGGATGTCTAATGTGCTCAAGAAGAACAATTCTTTGTTATGTATGATTACATTTGGAAATGATATTTCAACGAGAGACTCAATTGTCGAAACTCAATCTATGAAGTAAATAAATTGTTGAAGAAACTTTATCAGTTTCATGGTTTACTGAGTGCCCTTGTCTGCGAGAAGGTGATTCTTCTCACTACACACGAATAATTCTTTTAAAGACGCGGGAGGACTCCGCGTGACACAAGGAGCACCAACATAAATTCTTTGAACTTTGTCTAATCGTCTAGAGTGCACAGGGATAACACAGTGGTTTTCATTTGTTCCTCAGTCCTTCCCATCCTTGTTTGCACCACCAGCAATCATGCAATTAGATGACATTGCACAATTAACCACCAACAAAGCTGAAACACTCGGCTTCTCCGCAGAAGCAGCCCAGGAAATTTACGATTTGATCCAGGAGACCAGAAGTTTCACTCCACAAAAAACCACCACTTCTCAACTTTTACGACAGTTTGAATACATAAGTAAAAAAGAAATTAACCAAAGGATGCACGCCACCACGTTAATTCATTATCACAAAAACAAAAGAATACCTAGGGGACTTAGGATAGCCCTCAAGCCAATGTTATGTAAAAACAGCAAGAAATTTGTTGAAAGATAGTATCAGATATTGAACAAATGTTCATTAGATTTGATTCTCTTGATTGTGGAAGAACTTTCAAAAGTCTTAATTGAACTAGAAGAGGAAATTAAAACCTTACAGACTGAAATTAATAAAATTCCAGATCTCACCAAAACTTTGGAAGACATCAACTTGAAACTGGAAAAATATGCAAAAGAAGTCAACGAAAGAAAAGTTAGAAAATATCGCAGAGATACACTGGATTATAAGCTAGAAGAAGTTTACACCTGGGCCGAAGTTTATAATCAAAGGAAATGGCAACCACAACCCACACAAAAGACAACTACATCCTCATCCCAAGAAAGCGTGGTATCAGATTCAGAAATTTCAGGGTCAAGAGCTCCATTAAACAAAGCAACTGTATCCATCACCAAACCATCTACAAGTACTAGCACTCAACAGCCTGCTTTTTTAGACATCAGCCCCGCGGCCAATTCTCCACCATCAACAGAAAGCCAACAAGAAGGAGTAAAAGAATCAGATCAAACAATTGCAGAGAGGACCAGGAGCCAGAAATCGAAAACAACCTCATAGTCAACATTTCATCCTAACAGTTGACCAAAGCAGAAATTAAAGTACTGAATAAAGGCATTACATTTGTTCCCACCTACCATTCTAATCTACCAGAAACGGAAATTGCTTTGTTTAAATTTTTCAGAACCTTGAAACTAAAATTTTTCTTCAAAGATACTCAAACACCACAATGTACAGAAACATGGGATAAGGATTTTAAACCAACCAGTACCTTTTGTGCGCCTTTCACTCACAAAACTATTGAAGCTTTTGAGAGATCCGTACTTGCTGACATACAGGAAATAAAATTTGTTAAACCTAGAAAGTTGAATCTTTCTCCCAAAGAATGGAATACACTTAAAAATTTGAGTGCTGACAAACAACTAACCTTCTCTAAAGCAGACAAAGGCGGCGCCCTTGTCATAATGGACACTGAATTTTACATCAAAAATGTCAATGAACATGTTGCAAATCAAGATATCTATTTGCCTTTGGAATCTGATCCTACTATAGAATACCAACAAATACTAGAAAACATTGTCAAGCATGCATTTGAATTGAACTGGATTGGCACCAAAACTAAACAATTTTTTGAGACAAAATTTCCATGAAGACCGAAGCTATACATGCTGCCAAAGATTCATAAGGATATTCATAATCCTCCTTTCAGGCCCATTGTCTCGGCTTGTGGGTCCATCTCTGAGCCTATTGGCAAATTTGTGGACACATTTTTGCAGCCTATTGTCCAAAAAAGTGTCACCTACATTAAAGATACTACCTCTTTTTTGAACTTGTTGAATTTGGTTGAACTTGAAAATGGTGTATCTTATAGTTTGTGTACTATTGATGTAGTAGCGCTATACACTTCAATACCCCATAACGAAGGCCTTGAAGCATTGGAATGGAGCCTGTTAAGAAGCGAATTAGATGAGTCACAAAGATTATTCATCATGGAACTTATGCAATTTGCTTTGTATTGCAGTTATTTTGAATGGCAAAACAACTTCTACAATCAAACAAGTGGCACATCTATGGGATTCGGGGGGGCTCCCTCGTACGCCAACATTTTCATGAGCAAATTTGAAACTGATCATATCCTTGACAATAATATGTGGAACGAAGGCATTATCATGTACAAACGGTACATTGACGATTTATTCTTTATTTGGAAAGGATCACGCTCACAACTTGAGGAGAATATTTCGACATTGAACTCACATAATGACCGGATAAAATTCACCTATCACATAGATGAAAAAAGCATTACATTTTTGGACGTCATTGTCAAGCTTGATCACAACCAAATTTCGACTCAGCTACACATTAAAAAGACTGACAGAAACTCCAGTTTACTTTTTCAGAGTTTTCATCCTGAAACGTTAAAAAAACATTTACCAACTTCGCAACTTATCAGAATAAAACGTATTGTATCCAACAATGAAGATTTAACTAAGTCTATTGAACAACAATTGATTAAGTATCGACAAAGGGGCTACCCAGAAAGTGTGTTGAAAACATCTGCAGATAAGGTATCATTGGTACCTAGAGTTAACCTTCTTCAAGAAAAAACCACAGATAAAAAAGACAAAAATAAAACTGTATGTGTGTTGAAATATTCCACTGAATCATCACAAATCAAGAAAATTATAAACAGACATTGGCGAATTATCTCCATGGAACCAGATCTTGTCGATCTTTTTGACAATAAAATCACATTCGCTTTTCAACGTTCTAAAAACATCAAAGAAATCTTGAATACACCCAAGAAATTGACTAAACCATGGCGAGGTATGCTTCAATGTCAAAACTGCACCCACTGTGGTAATGTAATGATCGGCAACAAATTCAATCACCCTACAAAAGGTTACTCCATAGCTTTACATCACACAAGCACTTGCGATACAACTAATTGTATATATGCCATTAAATGCCCCTGCGGAAAAATATACGTAGGTCAAACTGAGAGGAAAGTAAAAATTTGTATCTCAGAACACAAGAGTAACATCAGAACAAATAATTTAAAATCATCTGTGGCATCACATTGGATTGAAGCTGGTCACCAAATCTCTCAACTGCGTTTTACAATACTTGAAAAGATCACACAACGTCGAGACATGGATCCTGTAAAACAAAGACTAAGGACTGAATATTTTTGGATTAAAAAGCTAAATTGTTCCCATCCCATTGGGTTGAATGACCGCATAGAATATGCTTGTTTTCTCTAGTCTGCTGAATACAGTTACATTGGTAAATCGTGTTATCCGGTCCCGTAATTCACTGTTTATAATTCATGAATTATGTTACGGGATGATGATGTTTATTAATATATTCAGATTTTGTCTATATTTTTCACTTATTATTTTCCACTTCTATGTACATTTTCCTTTCTCAAACCTTTTTTTTTCTTCATTAACTTTATTGAAATGTTGGTCTTTTCTTTGGGGTTTCTACTTATCTGGCCGCTTCATAGGCCGTTTGCGTCTACATTTCTGTCAGCTTGATGCCCATTCGTTGTGATTATGTTAACACGTAACCGATTGGCTTATACTGTCCATTCCCACATCACGTCACTTTAGCTTATATATATTAACCTATCACAGGGTGATTTAGATTTGTCATCAAGTTCGACGTTGAACTTTCACGCCGTCCGCAGAGCCTTAGACATGTGAAAACCGTTTGGTTTCCAGTAAGTTCATGTTAAATACGCTCTTTCCGGGATTTAAAGGGACCTTTTGGTACTTTCTTTCACTCGTTTTATGCTGGCGCGTTTCTTTTTTACTGAATTTTGGCCCTGGGTTATCTGCATCTCTCCTTAGTACACGCTTCGTTATTATTTTTTCAATTACACATTTATTTCCCGCATGTATTGTTCACTTCCGTTCATTTTCTGCTCTCTAGTTTAAATATTTATTTACCGCTCGTTTCGTTAATTTTCTTTCATTTGGTTTGTCTTCATCACAGTTTATGTATTTTGGTCTATACACGTGATTTTTTATGCATTGATTTAACTGTCCAGAGTTATTTCATTGGTTTGGGATAGTGAACTTAATGGTCCTGTTTCATTTCATTTGTAGACCCCTGAAGAAGGGTCAGATTATTGACCCGAAATGCATTGGGTGGATGTCTAATGTGCTCAAGAAGAACAATTCTTTGTTATGTATGATTACATTTGGAAATGATATTTCAACGAGAGACTCAATTGTCGAAACTCAATCTATGAAGTAAATAAATTGTTGAAGAAACTTTATCAGTTTCATGGTTTACTGAGTGCCCTTGTCTGCGAGAAGGTGATTCTTCTCACTACACACGAATAAGTATTTATTTCCTCATCATGACTTCACCAAGCTGGCCTGGGCTTCCCAAAATGGAATTAAGAGTCCTCCATGTAATGTACCTATGCAGGCACACATACTCAGTGTACATTCACAATACACTTATTGTTCAGCAGTGTTACCTCCATGCATTGTACCATCACACGTACACATGTATTCAGTACATGCATTCAGTTTGCGTGCACTGTTCTGCACTGAAGCTGTTCTATACTGCACCAGGGTCTGCTATTTGTAAACACTCACTGCTAGGACACACACTCACCAAATGCGCACTGCATAATACTTCACGCTTCTTATATTGTACTTCATGCAAGCACACATACACTCAGCACATGCTTCACCATGCATGCACTGCACAGCACTACGTCTCTCATGTCATGCATCCCTCGCTGGCATACATACACTCAGCAGACAGCAGTGGAACTTTTAAAAAACGGTGAGTGAGCCTGTAGGCCTCAGTCTAGTGACATAGGGTAAAAAGAACCTTTTCACTACATGGTATGCTGCCACCGCCATGCTAATGCTGCTTAACTCCAGGTGAAAGCAAAAACAACAGTTGATGGACAGAATGCAGAACAATGTCATACATTCACCCCAGTACAGAGATCTGGGCCTAAATCCATCGTTTTTTTGCTCACCATGCCGTTCCAGTTTGAACCCAGCCATATGCAAATCAGTCTTGACCCTGTGCCTCATGGGAACAGTCCAGCCCGAACTGCCAAGCCAGGTCCTCCCTGGACTGGAAACAAGCATCCTAGGACCGGTTTCGGGGCTTCACCCCTCTTCAGCCAGGATAGCTTGATTCCAGTGGCATGGACAGCATGGGACCCATGTCTGGGCATACCCTTCCCACTCGGGGTGACAAAAGCAAAAACAACAGTTGATGGACAGAATGCAGAACAATGTCATACATTCACCCCAGTACAGAGATCTGGGCCTAAATCCATAGTTTTTTTGCTCACCATGCTGTTCCAGTTTGAACCCAGCCATATGCAAATCAGTCTTGACCCTGTGCCTCACGGGAACAGTCCAGCCCGAACTGCCAAGCCAGGTCCTCCCTGGACTGGAAACGAGCATCCCGGGACCGGTTTCGGGGTTTCACAGCTCTTCAGTCAGGATAGCTTGATTCCAGTGGCATTGAGAGCACGGGACCCACGTCTGGGCATACCCTCCCACTCGGGGTGACAAAAGCAAAAACAACAGTTGATGGACAGAATGCAGAACAATGTCATACATTTACCCCAGTACAGAGATCTGGGCCTAAATCCATCGTTATTTTGCTCACCATGCCGTTCCAGTTTGAACCCAGCCATATGCAAATCAGTCTTGACCCTGTGCCTCATGGGAACCATCCAGCCCGAACTGCCAAGCCAGGTCCTCCCTGGACTGGAAACAAGCATCCTAGGACCGGTTTCGGGGTTTCACCCCTCTTCAGCCAGGATAGCTTGATTCCAGTGGCATGGAGAGCACAGGACCCACGTCTGGGCATACCCTTCCCACTCGGGGTGACAAAAGCAAAAACAACAGTTGATGGACAGAATGCAGAACAATGTCATACATTCACCCCAGTACAGAGATCTGGGCCTAAATCCATCGTTTTTTTGCTCACCATGCCGTTCCAGTTTGAACCCAGCCATATGCAAATCAGTCTTGACCCTGTGCCTCTTGGGAACAGTCCAGTCCGAACTGCCAAGCCAGGTTCTCCCTGGACTGGAAACAAGCATCCTAGGACCGGTTTCGGGGTTTCACCCCTCTCCAGCTAGGATAGCTTGATTCCAGTGGCATGGAGAGCACGGGACCCACGTCTGGGCATACCCTTCCCACTCGGGGTGACAAAAGTAAAAACAACAGTTGATGGACAGAATGCAGAACGATGTCATACATTCACCCCAGTACAGAGATCTGGGCCTAAATCCATCGTTTTTTTGCTCACCATGCCGTTCCAGTTTGAACCCAGCCATATGCAAATCAGTCTTGACCCTGTGCCTCATGGGAACAATCCAGCCCGAACTGCCAAGCCAGGTCCTCCCTGGACTGGAAACAAGCATCCTAGGACCAGTTTCGGGCTTTCACCCCTCTTCAGCCAGGATAGCTTGATTCCAGTGACATGGAGAGCACGGGACCCACGTCTGGGCATACCCTTCCCACTCGGGTTGACAAAAGCAAAAACAACATCGCTTAACTCCAGGTGAAGGCAGTAGCCTTTCACCACTATAAGGGGTTGCGCTATGGGCCCCCATCCAGATCCAACAAGACCGCAATCTGTAAGACAGGCAGGCCTATGCTTCTGCCTATGGGCATGGTGACAGGCATGCCATTGTATTTCAGCTGTGTTTGAAGTATGTGTGCTATTACTGTGAGTGCGTATATATCTCCTAGAGATTTAAGCATTACTAATGACAAAAGCTGCCTTGAGCCTCAGACATAAAACTGCATTTACAAAAGTGGGATACAGACATTTGGTGATCGAAAAGTGAAAACATGAAGCCTGGTCAGATGCTTTCAGTTTAATGACTAAAGTAAAACAATGCACAATTAATTCATGGTTGACTTTAAATTTGACCTCACTATAGAATGTAGATTTGATTTGCAAAATGTGTTTTGAACTTACAAACTGGCATATATTTGTACTGAATTAACATGCATTGTAAAGTGTAGAGAAAAACTGAAATACAGCTCGTTTTGCTTTGGGAAGCTTCAGCGCTGTCTTCAAGATAAGAACGGAATGTTTGCCTTCCTTTCCTGTTCTCCAGGAAAGAAAGAAGCTTCTTTAAGGTCTGTAACTCGCTTTTATCAGTATTCAGTTGTTTACACAAAGCCTCATTCATTTCATTGCTAGAGTAAGTGCAAAGCACATAATTTTCTTATTATTATTGTAAACTGTATTTACTGTCTTCGGTCTAAAAAAATAAGTTCTTGTTAGAGTAATAATGTTCTGTTTAGTTTAAATAAATTGTTACCTTAGTAGGAAGAGGAGATCTCCTCTTCCTCCTAAAGAAACTTAATTTATGCAAAATTCACAAGTATTACAAGAACTCGCCTGATTGATGACGTGATCAGTCAGCCGAGGGTGTGAATGTCTTTCTGCACTTCAATTGGAAGACCAGTGTCACATGTATTGAAAAAAAATGTCTGAACTATATACGCATTCCCAGCTGAGAGGTGGGGGCTCTCTTTTTAGAAGGATTTTGAGTTCTGTAGAGGGAGGTGGTGCTGAGGGCAGCATCTGGGGAGAGAGCAGGAGAGAGAAATCAGCTGTAAAGGAACGAGGGCAGATTTAGATGCAGGCTTTTTTCTAAAAACCCCAAGCCTTAGGCTTTGACTAACTGGCTTTGCCAATACTTATTTCCCTAGGCTTTATTCACTTTAAGGGAGATTTTGTAATTATTAATTATTGATTTAGCTTCATTCTAAGCTCGCTCTTCATGAGTTCTGACTGACTTCATTTATGCCTCATTTTTCTCTTAGAATATGGATTCCTTGCTTTATAGAATGCGCTGTGTGCAATTTATGATATGCTATGTATTGATTCTATGTTTTCTATTTTCAATTCTGTAACCTGATTGATATCTGACTAATGAATGATGAGTCATAGAAACTTAAATTTTGATTGGAAAATAAATCCCTTTAAAACTACTCACAACTCTCTTTATTGACTATTATATTTATTTGCATTTGAAATGCTTATGTTTATGTAGGTGTGCTCTGAGTCATCACACGGTGAAAAAGATCTATCGCCTTGAGCTGAAAACCAGGGTAGTGGTATTTTTGAAAGGAGACATTACCGTGAGATTTCCACTCCATCAGTACATGATGGGTTATCTGTGACTGGGGGTGAGTGTCTGAAAAGTTTTAGCGCTCCATCCATCATATCCTTGTGTTTGCTTTGATTAAATGATCTCCCCCTTGGCAGAGGCAAGATTCTTCTCCATCATTGGTCTTGCCTCTGGATATCATCAGGTGATGTTGGAAGAAAACTTCAGGAAGTGACAGCTTTCATCACTTCCATGGGGGCTTTTAAGTATAAAAGGATGCCATTTAGACTGATATCAGCAGACTCAGTTTGTTGAAGGACAATGTGTTACGTTCCAAGGGGACTACCGCGAGTGAAACTTTATCAGGAGGATCTACTTGTTTTTGGAAGGTTGGTATAAGAAAACAATGAAAGGGTTTGCAGTGTACTCATAAGGCAGATGGGGTTAACTTTAAAAGTCGGTAGATGCATGTTCAGAGTCTTTGAGGTAAACTATTAGGGCCACTGTATCACTGGCAGAGAAAGCTCCAAGAAGGAGACTGGCAATTTTTATATATCAATGAAGGAACTAGTCAATAAAGATGAGTTAGTTTGTTTCCTTCCTATGATGGTAGAGTATTACAGCAACTTCATCGGAGACTACACCAATGCACGATAAGGCTGTTAGGTAAACTTGTCTTTCTCATGGGGTGAGTAGTGTAGGACTGAATTTTGTTTAGTCTAAGAGGAACTTGTGAAAGCACCATCCCTGCATGCCTTTGTGCCTAGGGAGGACAACAGAATAGTGAATTATGCCAGTTTTCAGGGGCTGGGAGCAGTCCTTATGCAGAGTAAGCAAAGGATAGTATGTACTACTTGTGTTTTTCATGGTATTTGTTGGAAAGTGGACTATTAGTAATGGTAATTACGCATCTAGCACTGGCAATAGTGTCTCAGAATAGGTCTCAGAAAATGAATCCCATGCTCAACCCTTGATAGCTTGGCCTCGAGCAGGCAGGCTTAACTTTAGAGACAGGTGTGTAAAGTATTTAAAAACACCAATTCAGTAAATAATTAAGACACAACACATAATAAAAATTGAACACCTATTTATAAAAATAGTAAATATTTGTATTTTTAAAATGACACCAAAACGAAAAAAAATCCAATGTAGGGAACCAGAGATATGATTTTTTTAAAAAGATTTAGCACTATAGAGCACATAGAAACCTATAGTGCCTATTTGGACATCTGGTCGCGCTAGACCAGGGCAAAGTCAAAGGTTCAGGCCGGTTGCGATGGAGCCCTGCGTGGCTACCCCTCGCAGTAAACCTCGGACAAAGTTTTTACCTTCTGACTTAGAAATTTTTCTGGAGCATTTCTTCCCAGGCTCCCTCGAAGCTCTCAGCCAGTCCAGATTCAGTGAGGGTTCGCCGCTTGCCTTGCGACGAGCTCCCATTCACACATATGGAAGTCAGACTTCCGGAGCTTTCTAGTGGGATGATCCAGGCCGGCTCGCGGCTGAAGGTGGGAGGCTTGACTCTTGCTGTAGGCCCCAGTCACCTTTTCTACGTTTGGGCTTAGAAACCTTTACAAACTTTTTCTCTTGGGGTTCCTCGATGCTCTTCACCAGGCCAGATTCGGTGAGGGTTTACCGGCTTGGGTTTCCGCCAACTCCTAGTCAAACTCTGGAAGTTGAACCTCCGGAGCTTTTCAGCGGTACGAACCTGGAAGGCAGGCCGGCTCATGGCTGAGGGTCGCCGGCTTGGCTGGGCAGGTCGATTCGGTCCAATTATGGAGCTTTTTTCCAAAGTTGCTTAAAACTTCTTCAAATTTCTGGAATTTCTTTCTGAAGTTCCATTGAGTGTCCCAAAGTGTCCAAAACTTACTCTAAGGGTCTGGAAGCTCCAAGATAGTCCTTGAAAGTTTGGGATTTCAATTCCGAAAATCCACTTGGACAAATCCACTTGTAGTACTCCAGGCTGAGGGTTCTTGGTGGTGATGATCCAGGTGGGTTCTGTTAACCAGTAGCTTGCTGTGAGTCCACTCTTTAGTCCTTTTGAAGTAAGGTTGATCCACAGGGCTGTAGTTCCAGATTGTGCAGCAGGCGCAGTCAGTCAGAGGGCAGGGCCTGGTTGGTGCAAATCACACTTCCAGCATGGACCCTTCCTCTTCCTTTTGTTTCAAGCAGCAGATCTGAGAGGTTCTGCCTCTCTCAGATATGTATTCAGTGTTCTCTGGGTCCAGCTGGAGGCCACTCCAGTCCAATGAGGTGCAAGGCAAAACCCCAGAGCATGACCATTTTCTCCAGAGTGTGACACTATGACCTCCCAGAAAGCACTATTCTTCCAAAATTCAATATGGCTGAATTAACAGTAGAGAGGCAAGATATGAATAAACCAACCTCTAGGATGGCTCATCTCCATATTCACCCCCCCCCCCACCCCCAGCATCAGCACATTGCTTCCTTAAGCCTGCTGTCTGGCTGGGTTAAAAAAGTAGGGATGTATATGAAACTGGCTTCTCCTGCCTGTCTTCTCCTTCGACTGAAGATTATTGTTTAGTACCCCTTCCCCTGCTGTAGCATTCCAAAGTAGCAGAACCCTCTCCTCCCAGAATGTTTCTTTAACCCCAGGGGCTACATATCACCTCATCATAGCAGCTTGGCGAATCCACTTAACTCTGACCAATCAGGACACATACCTGAAAGGCTCAATTTTGGCTTGCAATCAAGAAAGTCTTATAACTTGTCTATACATTTTAGGACAAATTCAACAATAGTATACTGTGGGATTTATCAATACCATTCTAGTTAGTCCTTAAATGATATTTTTCTGATCCTCCTGGCTGGAATTATTGGTGAATAACTTATTGCCATGTTAACCTATGTGGATGGGGATGTGCAATGGATAAAATGACTTGGACTATTTCTCCAACATCAGAGCTTATAAAACATATTTTATAAGGACCCTGCCTATATCTACAGGACCCCATACCCCTAGAACACCTAGGGGAGGCTTTAGGGGTTCTGAATATGTCAAAATATTGCCGATCCTCACTCTACAGTGCTCCTAGCACAAAAGTTGATTTTGGAAGCACATTACTACAATGTGTAACTGACCCCTCACCCCATGGACACCTAGGGGAGACCCTGGATGTACCTAATATGCCACAGTATTGTAGTTTATTCATTTTTAAGTGCCCAAACACCAAAGTCAAGTTTGGGCACAGTTTACATTTTAAAAGCAGTCCTGCAAGACAGGGCTGCTTCTAAACTAACCTCGGGCTTCAGCAGTGCACATTTACTAGTGTAGAAAGGCTGCTGGTCTCTAAACTGCCATGCCCTATTATATACTAGGGACTTAAAGGTAGTTTCAATCCCCCTGCCCTATTATGTACTATGGCCTTTTAGGGAAGGTCATGCCAGTCATAGGGGTACCCTAAACCATAATATACCCTAGTGTATGTATGTGTTTTCACTGCATCCTAAGTGTCTTTACAGCATAGCACTGGTCCCAGCTAGGCAGAGCCCAGAGTCAGTAACCTACAGTGGTGAATTCAACTGCTAGGTAATTAAAAGAGACGCACTGACAGTGCATTCAGTTGGTGCAGGAATTTCATTTCGGGCCCAAGATTAAAAATATCTACCCATCATATGCGGTTAGTAGAGAAGTCGACAACGAAAGGATTGGATTGTGTGTCTGCCAGAATATGGAGGTGGATTAAGGTCTGCAGACATTGCCTTTTGCTGTTGGATATGCTCCTGGTGTACACAATTGCTCTTCTGATTGTTTGTCTGGGTTATTCAAGATGGAGGCCAATGGTGAATTTCAGAGAAAGTTTCTGGAATGTAAGAATTCTGAAGGGGTTGAAAAGAAAATCGGTGCATGTGCTGTGATTTAAGCTGCCATCTCAGAAGATGAATGCAGTGAATAATTTGCTAAAGATGTGGTGTTGTATAAGGTTATGCGCGCTTATGAAGGATGATAAGCTGCTTAAAAACAATACACATGAACTAGGAAGGGTGTGGTGGATGGAAAGGAATGAGTTGACCTTGGATAATAATATCCTCTTGCCTAATATCAGGTTGGTACACCTGGAGGATGTAAGAAAGAAATTGAAGAGTGTGGTGCATGAAGGATACCTGGGAGCTGTAAAGACAAACGAGGGACTTTCCAGTGATTGTCCAGCACTGGACAAAGATGTGGAATGTATTGTCAGGGAGTGTATTGATTTTAATAACAGTGACAAGTGCTAAAAAGGGAGACAATTACTCATGTGCTGTGATCTGCCTGCATAAGAGGTGGCAATGGCTATAGTGGAACCAATTGATGGGGAGCATATTCCTCCATGTTTGATTGTACTGAGGGATCTTTATGCCATGTGGCTTTAAGTGGGAGTGATCAGGCACATCATCACCAATGGCATTATCAGATTTCTGGAGAACAGTTTTTGACATGAGAGCTATCTTAGGCATCTACTTTCAGAACATGGACAGTTCTGCTCCAGAGCTTTGGAAGATTATCTAGGGAAGTGTCGGATAAAACATAAATCCTCTATGTATCATCCTGAAACCAATGGTGCAGGTGAAAGAATTAATAAAGCTTTAAAGAAAGGGATACAAACAGCCAGTGCAAGAGGAGTGGACTGGAAACAGGAGCTACAAACTCTCTTAATAGTCCCTACATATCATAACAGGAAAATCACCTTTTGAACAGATTAAGGGTTGTGCACATTTTACCAGAATTTCTTGGCAGTGGGTGGAGTGGAATAAGGGCTTGAACTATCAATACCCAGGCACATGAGATAGATCAGCAATTTAAGAGGAAGGAGCAATATAATCAGTGAGAATGAAAAAGAGGTGTATGTAAATGATGGGGTTAAGATCAAGGCATAAGTTATATGTGGGAACTGGTCCAAATTCTTGAATAGGATAAAAGTAATTAAAGTGGTTGGCAATGACATCAAAACTGAAGATGGGCACATCGGTAACAAAAGTCATGTGTTGGTTGTGCATCCCATGGGAAGGTGGGAAGCAGAGTGGAAGTGACTGCCGAGGGGCAGTTTGGGCATGAGGGTTGTTTTACAGAGGGGCGAGAATGAGGTTAGCAGAAGGAGACTCTGAGTCGTCAAAAGCCAAATCATCTTCAGGACTATGTTTTCAGGTACTATTTTACTTTAGGATCTATTCAAAAGATGAGTAATCTGAGTGTAGAAGTCCCCATCAGAAGAACAAGTTACCTTCGGTAATGCTCTTTATGGTAGAGTTTCTTATTTCTTTTGAATACTCCAAAGGTGTGAGACTGGATTCAGAAACTTTTCAGCAGTACTTCTGCACGCAGGAAGGTGGAGCATTGCAGCTCTGCATGGATGCTATTCCGCTCCAGAAATGAAATGCAGGGGACTATGTAGGCACCACTCCTGCACACTCTCAGTTGCTTTTGAGACCGTCCGCTGACTGTGTAGACTCCTAAACTTTGGATCTTTTTAATGGATAAATCACAATCACAGAATAGAGATGATGGGAGGATTGGTGAGGAATATGCAGCTAGAAAAAGTCTTTACCAGAAGCATTAGAGAAGGTAAACAACTTACTCTTCTGACAGAGACTTCTAGCCACAGATTCCTTGACTTAAGAATATATACCAATGTAGTACTTATTTGGAGGTGGATCTGTGGATGGACTCGAACCAAAATGTCCTACAGGACCAAGCAGGCAAAATGCCCCTCTTGGCGAGCCAGACTGCCCAGACAATAGTGCCTTGTGAACATATGGAGAAACGCCCACCTAGCTGCTTGGCATATGTCAAGGACAGTGATTCCACATACTAAGCGATAGTGACAGCTTTGGCCTTGATAGAATGAGAACACAGTGCTTCTGGGGGCTGCTTCTTAGCCAGTGCATAACAGATGTTTATGCAGAGCACAATTCAGTGAGAGATCGTTCTCTTCCTTACTGCCTTATTTTGTGTCACTCCAGAGAATCTGACAAAGAGCTGATCATCCATGTGGTGTTCTTTGGTAGGATCTGTTTAGAAGCTCAGCGCTCTCTTGGGGTGCAAGCAAAAAAGCCACTTCTCCTTTTTAAAGGGGTGAGACAGAGCATAGAATGCGGTGAGGGTGATTGTTAGACCGATGTGAAACAGTCTCACACCTTTCAACAGACCAGTTTGTCTGGAAAGAAGGAAGTGAATAATTGGCTGATCCAAACAGCCTAGAGTGCACGCACATGCCAAGCTGAGGTGATGACAATGAAGAGCACAGTCTTGATAGTAAGAAGCCATAAAGGGCAGCTGTAAAGTGGCTTAAAAGGAATGCACACCAGATTAAGGTCCCATTGGGGCATGCCAAGGGAAAAGGTGAAAACATTTGCTGTAGCTCTTTAAAAAAGTTGCATCACAACTGGTGACTTAAACAAAGAGGACCATAAGAAGACCAAAAGATAACTCTCAACAGTGCCTAAAGCAAAGCTGTGCTGGCCAAGAAACAAAACAAACACAACATTAGATAACTTGGCTTGGAGTGAGTCAACCTAGCATGTGCCACACCAAGCTACAAATTTGCCCCAGTGACAGGCGTATACAGTTTTCATCAAGGGATGCCTGGCTGCCATGATGATATCAACCACCTCCGGAGGAAAGTCGAGGTGTACAGCTGCTGCCACTCAATCTTTTAGCATGAAGTTGGACTGTGTGAAGGCCTGGGTGCAGAACCCTGCATTGCTGCTGTGAATGCAGGACCTCCCAGTGGGGCAGCCTTATTGGGGTTAATATGCTTAAGCTCAGGAGTTCTGGATACCCCATCCTGTCGGTGCACAATCAGGAGCCACTAGGATGACTTAGACCCCGGTCTGTCCTGATTTTCTTGAGAACCTGGGACAACAGTGGTATCTGCAGGAAGGCATACAGAAGTCCAGAGTTCCACTTGAGGCCAAAGAACTCTGAATGAGAGACATCTTGGAAACATCAACGCGCAGAAGTGCTGACATTGTGCATTCTTGGCAGTGTCAAACAGATTGATCCAAGGTTCTCCTCATGCAAGGAAGACACCTTGCACCACCTCTGGGTGCAACTGGCATTCATGATCCACTAGGGGTCAATTACTGAGCTTGTCCGCCCTAGCATTCAATGATCCTGCCGGATGGTTCACCACCACATACTTTTCTTGGCAGTCCGGAGGTGCAAGGCCACCTGGCACAAAGTCCGTGACCCCACCATGCCTGTTTTCGTTTTTGCATTAAAACATGGCAGTGGTGCTGTCCGTGAGCACCTGTACCAGCATCCCTTTAAAAGCAGCAGGAAAGTGTTCAACCCCAAGCGGGTGGCCGTAAAGTCCAAAAGGCTGATATGGAGCCGGCATTGTGCCAGAGACCAGAGACCTCTGATCCCCACCTCTCCCACATGGCCACCCCAACCCAGAAACAATGCATCTGTCAACACAGTGAGTTCTGGGTGGGGAAGGGAGAACGGTCTGCCCAGACCTAGCTGCAGTCTAACAACCACCACTGCAGATATTTTGAAGTCTCCTCCAAAATCCAAATGTGGTTGGAAAGGTCCTCTTGATATTGGGGCCACTGGGACTTCAGGTTCCACTGCACAGCCTGCATAGGCCACCTGACATGCTAGATCAGGGGGATGTAAGAGGCCATCAGAATTGACCTAACTGAAATCCAGGACAGAGGCTGAACGATCGTGATCATAGCCTGAATATCCTGTCACCCTCACACCTGCCCAGGAAAAAATGAGTGGTATGAGATGTCAGAGCCCTGCGTTGATTTGTTATTTTTTTCTTAGATTTAGCTGGCGACTTAGAGAATGACAAAGACCAGGAGTTCAAATGGCTTTGGTGACTCCAGGAGTGTGAGAGTGAGTGGGATCGACTTTGGAGGCGGAGTGTGAATTGGAGCAGCCCAACGAAGAGTCTTTTTATGTTTGCGATGTAAAGTTTCAACTCAAGATCCTGAATGGCCTTCGGGTTCATTGGAATGCAGTTGTTGCAGGCGTTGGAGTCATTGGAGTCATGGCTCAACCCCAGCTCCATATGTATAACTAGTGGGGATCTGTCACTAACATTTGTTTGCAACAGTCCCGACAGGGCTTAAAACCTGTACATTTTTGGGGGTGTCATCCCGAACACGAGAAAATAAATTCGAGGTAAAATATCTGAGACATGAAGGAAGCTCCAGTAAAATGTCTCAGAGACATAAAGGGAGCTCCAGATCTGCGTCTGGTGGAGTGGAAAGAAAGGAACTGACGTCAGCACAGTGTGGAACAGCGTCCGTGCAGTGGCGCAAATTGCCACCTTCTAGCATGCAGAGATACTGTGAAAAGGTTTGCAGATTCATTCCAACACCTGGGGAGTATTCATATAGTGAAGTGAGGGATCTGTGGCTAGAAGTCTCCATCTCAAATATGTGTATTTAAACTTGTCTTTGTTCTGTATCCTCAGAGTATTTTCTATTGTCTCTCATTTAGCTATGTGTTTCATCATTTTTCTTACATGTGTCGTCTTCTTCTTCTACAAAGGGAGAAATGTACTATCTTCTCTTCTCTATGAGCTGGGCTGGTTAGTTCTAGCTGATAGAATGTTTAGAGATAAGTCTTTGGTGGTTCTAAGTATGTTAGTTGCTGGACTGAACTGTGCATGAGGTGCACAATAAATTGTGCTTCATCTTAATTGCTTGTCCCCTGTTGATTTAAAGTGAGTCATTTCTTCATAAGAGCTATGGAAATTCTGTGTGCTGGTGCGGGCTACCCTGCTCTTCTGCAAGATCTAACGTCCTTATCGATCCAGCCCCTTCGTAATAGGGTACTTCTATCCTCTAGGAGATTAGGGAACAAGCATAGCACATGCAGTATGTCTTCCCTATGTTGACAGCAGAGCCGGCACATTTCCTGAGCACAATCTCTTTTCCATTTAGGGAGATGGCAGTTCATAGGAATCACCTCCTATTCTCAGCCTTAAGAACTGGAGCTTAATACGTGCATTGAAGGTGGTCGTTAGGTAGCTCTGAGGCTTCAACTGTGGATAGGTGTGAAGGGTCATCCAACCGTGACTCCGTGCCAACAGGCTGGCCGTGTCTTCTACTGAAGAAAGTTGTTAAGGACTGAGTTTTGCTAGCCTCTTGAACTCGTGTTGGCTCGCATGTAGGGCCCAGAGGTTGCTCAGGCCAATAGTGCTAAGGCCGCAGGACAGATAGCGGTTCCCTGTCTGCCATCAACTTGTGTCGAGCTGGCTCCAAAGGTAGTGGGCCAAGCTGCCTTCCTTTGACGCTCTCAGCTTGTGGCAGCCTATTTAAAAAGTCACCATATGGCCCAGTTACTGTCTACAGATTCCAAATTCCAATCTGGTTTGTGCTGGTGACATGTAAGGAGGTAGCTGGAAGATCGATCTGTAAATTTTTGTGACTGTCTTATCTAATAGCATGCTATCCAGCCCTTTTAGCGCCTTGCACCCGTAGGTTAGAGTTGGAACAACCTTTGTCTGGGCCACCTGGAGGATTGGAGCGAAAGTTGGGCCACTCAGTTTTTTTAGGTCTCGCCTAGCGAAAGCAGCGCATGTGCTGCTCTCGCTATTGCGAGTACCTTTTGGAATCGATTCTGCGGAGGGCTTGCATGCACGCGTCTGCATGGACAAACATGGCTGCTCTCACCATCTGTCCAAAGCAGACAGCATGCGCGTGTCCATTGGACTGTGGACAGCCTGATGCCATCTTGCGATGCTTTCGTTGTCATAGCAACGAAAAAGCGATCGCTTTCACTGCCGCTTGTTGACATGTAGCCGCTGAAGGCGAAGTGTTGCCTTGTGTGAACGTGTATGTATCGCATTAAATTTTAAACGGTATCCCAACCAGCACAGACGGTGAAATGTTCAAGTTCATGGTTTCTCATACCTCAGCGGTGGTCGGTAAAACCTGGGGACCCAAATGTCATGGAACCATGTCAGTAATTTTAAGCATGAAAGTGGCGACGTTTGCAACTCTGTCAAGCGCGTTAGTATATATAGCTGACCCGGAGGTAAGTGATTTATCAAGTGCTTTTTTTTTATTTCTTTCAAGCATTTGCAATGCAATAGGTCTCACATGTACGCGACTTTAAGCTATTGGCATTGCAAATGACAATGCCTTTTATTTATCTGTTTTAAAACCGAAAACAATAATAAAAGGTATTGTCATTTACAATGTCTATAGGTCAAACTTGTGTAAATGCGAGACCTATTGCATTGCAAATGCTTGTTAATGTTTTTGTGATGTTTGATCCTTCTCCAAAAATAACCACCCAAGACTTTGCCTTCTTTGTCCTTTCCAGTATGAAGAGAGTTGCAGGATGTACACCAGGGGGAATCCTCCAGGTGTGGTCATAGTTTGCCAGTGGTAGATTATAGTTTTAGTATTTATTATTATAAATTGTTCATTGGTCGTGTACCTGTATTCACTCCCAGAACCAACTCTCCGGGTAAGACTGCTAAGAATGATACTATGATAATGACAGTTTCAGTCTATTTTAAATTGACATTGGGTTCTAATCTGATTAATCTACTTATTCAGTCCAATCCATATCATTTAATCTATCACTCCGACATATGATTTTTCATTTTTTATTGAGTACTCAAATACTGTGGGTGGTGGGCATTTTGCTGCAAATCATTTGAAGCACAGTCCCATCTTGGGACCAAAGGCATCCTTTTCTTTTGTAGTTTCTTATAGCAGAAACTTGGCCCTTATTACATGAGAACCAGACGTTTCACTTTTTAGGCGCAGGGAGTTTAGGTGATTTGCTGAACCTAGTTCTCCACGTTCAAAGTTGGCAGCTTCGAAAGTTGCCAGCTTTAGCTGAGAGGCCGCATCTCCTATTCCTGCCCTTTTGTCTGGCACAGACATGCCGAGTTTCAAGAATTTGCGAGACAAAAGTCAGCAGAGTTAAGCCTTTCTTATGTCACCCTGTTACTTATATAATCATATTCTGGGTACTGCAGTGATATACTTAATTTGAATGGGTTGTTTTTGTATGTTTAAACATTGCTCATCTAATAACAATGTTCTTTCTACAATTTTTAGCCTCAAAGTGCAGTGTACTGTTGTTCTAAAAACAAGTAGAATTTTAGCGATGGTGATACTCGCCAAGGAGTTTTCAGGACCATAAAAGAGTCTGTGTGGAGAGGTCCGTCTACCCAGGGCATGCACTTGTCTGGTTGCCCTCTAGGCTTACCTGTTAAATGCCTTAATAAACTTAAAAAATCACTATCGAGCTAAAGAGCCGTGCCAGTGTGAGAATGTGCGATACAATAATAACCCATAATGTAAGTAGATAGAGGGAATTCGTGATCAACCGTTACATGTACATTGAGAGTAAGGCATAGGTGCTACCGAAGGCCCTTAACATCTTAACTCTGCATGCCTGAAACGTATATGCCAACCTGGGCTAATCATTGGTATTTTTACACTCACTTAGATAAAGTGCTGTTGACAATTTCAGAAGTCCCAGTTCCATCTGGTATACATTGATAAGATCCTGGACGAGACTATTGTGAACAGACATAAATGCGGACTCTGTCCTCAGTTCACCTTCAGATGTTATTGGAACTGATCCAAAGCACCAAAGGGCTCCAGGTGTTAAGTAATCCATCTCACTATCCAGACACGCAGGTGTAAACGCCACATTTTGAAATTGAACTATAATTAGAGAGAGGCAGGATCAATGGAGGGTTTCTTAATGAGAGGTGTTACACCTGCCATGTTCAAGGGTGTAAGAAGCACACCTTCATTAATACAGCTGTTTTTAGTGTCTACACCAAGGGTTTCGAAGAGGGAGCCTTTTCGGTGCATAAAAAAAAGCCTGCTAACTGATAACGGCATTTTCAGGACTTTTAGGATTTATAGTATACTAGTTCTGAGTCCAGCATTATTATGAAATCTGAAAACAGCTCATCCAAGCCCTTAGCTGCATCCTTTTGTTTGCAAGCAAGGACGTCATATTCTACCCAATAGATTTTCTTTGGACACCCCAGGACCATTTTGATATCTAATATTATATATTTTTAGATTCATCCCAAGTTTTTAGGAGTCATGAAGGCTTCAAAAGGGCTCATCAATGAAGGTGTTGGATTGTTGTAAACTATGTGCTCGCCATTGTTGCCCAACACACTGTGCCCATATAAGAAATGAACATGGCACACTTTGAAGTTCTAGGAACTCAATAAAGCACTTCATACATCTATGCAAGCAGGACAGCACTAGATTATCACAGGAGTAATTCCTTCTGTGAAGAGAGAACACAGATTCCACCAGTTTTACTTTGAAATTACCTGACTGGGTACTATAGCCTAATGTGAGTAGAGAATTGCAGGGGCCTGTTACCAAGGAGGACCTAATGAAAATGGTTAAGAGCAAACAGAAAGATCTGCCTTAGATATTTACTAGTTCCTTCAAGCGAAAAGGTCCAGTAGTCTATGAAAATGTGTACCAAGCCTGAGCAAATGGATATTTGCTCTGAAGTCTGTCGCTTGGTGCCAATTTATGGCTACACAGTGCACAGACTACCACAGGATACTTTGCAATGGAAATTATGTGTTCATGGGTGTGGTCCCTCAGCTTGAACAGAGGGACCACCCTGCATCCACACTTGTATTGGCTATCACACAGCTGCTCTAGCTACAAGAAGAACCCCTTGACACGTTCTAATCCTTTTCTACTAGTGGATGGGAGAGGGATGCCAGGCCATCATTGGCAACAGTAAGTCAACAGCAAATAGTACCACAACTGGAGCAGCAGCAACAAAATACTTTTGCCATCATTGGCCTTAACCATGATCCTTCTTGCTAATTTTCCTCCCACTTCCCCAGCCTCCCAAAACTTAAATCACTTCACTACACTACCTCATTACTCACTTCCCTTATCCCATGTGTCCCTCATAATGTTATTTATCCCCTCCTTCCCTTCCCTCCACTGTACATATTCTGTTTTATAACAACTAAGGGGCCCCTTAGGATGGCGGGCGGAGGCACTACCGTGGTGCTGGCGGAAAATGCCATTTTCCGCACGTGAGCAGCGGTCCTCACGCCTGCCATATTACAATGGGCAAACATAGCCCATTTCCTGTCTGCCGCGGTTCGAGGTGAACTGTCATAAAAATGTGCCCGCCACCGCGACGGTGGGAGCCAATAGAGACCCACCGCGGTACGGAACAACGTCCTGACTGCCGTACAAATCAGGATACACCAAACAGCCCATCACACCGCAGCGGAGAAACCACCCAACCAGAGACGGCGGAAGCACCACAGCAGAGCGCCAAACCAGACTCCCATTCCCCTCCACCCGGTCTCAACCGCAATGGATCCAGCTCTACACGTCTTCCCGATGCTGTACCTGATACACTACCAGCATTTAATGCACCGTCGCAGGCAACGCCGCAGGTACGCAATGATACAACCCCGCAGACAACCACAACACACAACTCCAGGGCTGATATACAGTTCCTGTCCACACCAGACACCCTGGTGGGGACAGGAACACAACCACAAGTGTACCCACACATGTCCTACCTGTCACTAAATCACCCCTCCGCACCCAGGCAACCCATCAAGCGTAAAATCAATGCAATGTCCCAGTCACGTCACCGCAGCGGTGAAGACGTGGGAAACATTCGCACAATGCAGTAGGCAGGGCCAGCTCCAGGCATGGCAGTCCACAAAGATCATAGGGCCACACCTCCACCCTCCACACACTAGGCCCCACACACATATTAGGGGACATGCTGTGTGCTCCTCCTGTGCACCCCCCTGTCCAATAATCAGCCAGGTGAAGCCAGACCCTGCACCACACACACCAAACAACCAGGGAGACAGTCTCAGCAGGTGGGGCTGAAGAGGAACACAGAGCACAGAAGCACAGGGCCAGGTCAACCCTCCTCCCCAAACCCACACTCCACTCATGTCAAGCAAACTGAGTCTAATCACAAAGTGAACGCTCACACTGAATATGAACAATACCCTAACTGGACATAATGCCTGTCAAGCCTCCCAGACACACCTCACACTGACACACAGCCACATACACAAACTAGATGGCAGCAGCAATGGAGGACAAGAAATGGGCAAGACAAAAGTGAGGTGGACAGTGATGGGAACACAAGGAGCTAGCCACAAAGCATATGTACATTACATGCAAGAGAAGGAACAGATCACAACACCCTTAGGCCAACAAATAACACATGGCTGGCACAGTGAGTGAAATCAAACCACAGTGATCTCTGGGCAACAACTCAGGGAGACAGTAATGCAAGCCATGCATAGGCACAGGAATGATAGAAAGTGTCTGAAGTCAAATAGTGATCAGCCGAACATATGTACCTACTTGCTTGACATGTGTATGTCATCAGCACAACATACAGGGCCCAGTGACACACTCCATGACTGTCAAACACAACTTTGACCCTTCACACATACCCCTCCCCACCCACCTCACACTTGCACCACTCAACACTATTGTCAAACACACAGAATGGTGCAAATAATGTCCTGTAAATACACTGACAAAGAATCACACTCTCTGGGGTCCATCCACAAACATCACACACTCTCAGGGATGCCTGAAACAATGCTGGCACAAATACAATAGCCACACACAAATTTCACAAACAACAGACACAGAAGTACAACAAGCCAAGACATGTGCAGACAAATAGTGGAAAGGCAATCGGATCACAGACAGTACATGAGTACACAACACCATCACTCAGGACCAATGCACAGACACCATACCCCAACACACACAAGAAGTGCATCATCTCAAAACAATCATGGACACAAACTGGGAGCAATGGCCCAATAAGAAAACACAGACAGATATACCACACCACCCATCAAGTCAACATAGTGTAATTGTGTACCACATGCATGCACATGCGCAATTCTGACAAGTGGCAGGTCAACTATGACAGGAGAAACCACCAAGGTGCACTCAAAACAAGCTCAGGAACAATAATACTCCTAAGTGCATGTTTCAGACACACAAGTAATGCACACTACACTTGCAACACACATCTGAATGTATCACAATGCACAAACAACTCACACACAATGACATGCAAAGAGAACATCATAAACAGAGCATCTGTCAGCTGAAAGAGACAACACAGGCCAAACACTGCACACATCCACAGCAAACACACAACGGATGTACATGCCAATCCTTCACATTGAAGCTTCGCTCTGATAATCTCAAGAGTTAGCAAATATAATTTCGTAACTGTCCGCCACCAATTATACAGCATGGTGTGATTCCGCTATTTATTATATGCACATGTAGCTTTCACCACCGACCAACTGCCACGTCACAGTCCGTACCGCGCCACTATCTAGCATTATGGTTAATACACGGATACAACGGCATTTAAGCACATAAGATACATGTGCATTCTGGGATGCTAATTTCCATACATTGTGTGCTTGTTTGTATTGTGTTATGTCCTTTCTTTTTACAGGTACAAAGCACAGAGGGAAGCCCCCTCTTACCCATATTGCACATTAGCGAGTGCAACACATAGCAGGTCACTTACACTCCATTCTTGACCCCCCCTTTTTAATCACTTCACGAGCACTCTATACACTTTAAGGTCCTGAAGAAATCCAGCTTATTACCAAGGACTGGCTGAAACATGTTGACCACACAGGATGTGGGTGACCATAGATAACTCCACTATACATCCATTGCCTTTTTTTTTTTTGTAACACCGCCAAGGGTCCGCGAATAAAATTACCTGTAATAGGAAAAGGGACCCAAAGACAGTTTTTAATCCACACTCACACACTACCACTGCACACTCACTCACCGTGAAACCAGCTTCACTGCAAACAGGTGTTGAAGCACACCCGGGACACATTTGGTGTCACCGGGTGGAGCCCGATGATGAAGCATGCCACCAACTAGGTTGGTGGGTGAGGGCTTTCATAAGAAATAATATTTCTTTGCCCCGTACAAACACACTATCCCCATGCCCTTTGAGGCTCGTTCCCATTGATAACATATATACATTAGGGGAAGTGAACTAGCCCTGCTGTTCCGCCCTCTCTCCTTGATACTTAGCAATCTCAGTAATGAACAGCAAGGCCAGTGACCAGTCCAAAGTGCAGAGTATTACATGAGAACCTGCACAGGGAATAGACAAACTCAGTAATAAACAGCAAGGCCAATAGCAAGTCCAAAGTGCAGAGTAGGCACATGTGTGCATGAGAACCTGCACAGGGAATGGGTGAGACTGTACACTGCCATGGTCAGCAACACAGTTAGGGGGATAACAATGGGCAGTCCAGGCACTGCCGTGGGAGAGACAGGTGTGTGAGGGGGACTTTGGCTCAGACTTGGCTGTCAGTCGGACTGGAAGGTGGCTGAGTCTCAGGGCCAGTTGGAGTACTGGACCTGGGAGAGAGAGAACCAGCTGAGGTAGAGGCATCAGTGGCTTTGGAAGCTGGAGGGCTGCTTGGACCGGGTGGTGTGGTGGCACATGGAGGTGGAGTCATGCTGCCGTGAGACACAGTGTGGGAGGGAGAATGTGGAGGGGTGCCTTTCCACTTCTTGGGGACTCGATCGGGAATTATTGTCTTGGTAAGTATGGCGGGAACTACAGGCACACTCACCACCAAAGCTGCATCAGGCGCAGCCGGTGGGCCTCCCTCTGGGGACCTGCTGGATCCTGAGGTACACTTGGCCTGGCCTCATCTTTTCCCCTCCACTACCTGTTTACCAGGTGAACCCCCTACACTGACCTCCTTTCCCTGCTTCACTGGGGTCTGGATGGGAGTAGAGGTTGTGGGTGAATCTGACTTAGTGGGCTTTTTCTGTGGACCCTTAGCAGACACCAGCTTCACAGCAGGAGCGAGAACTGACTGCTTTTCTTTGCCAGACGCTTTTGGGACAGGAGAGTCCTTGGCTGGGGATGCTTCTGAGGCATGTGAGGCTGAGGCCTGCTTTTTGGCTTTATCCCTTTGAGTGTCACCTGAAGGGCTTTTGCCTTTGCGCTCTGGGGTGGCTTTGGTTTACTGGGGGGATGGTGTCTGCGCTCTGGCCCGCTTGGGCTGCTGCTGTTGTGTGCTGCGTGTGCTGTATCTTGAGCCTGAGGTCTGTGGTGTGTGGTCTCTATCGTCAGCTGTAGCCACTGGCGGGGGGGGTGGCCAAAACAGACTGTAGCTGGACTCTGAGCCTGTGACAGGTGAATGGCTGCTGTCTCTGTGGAGGACAAAGACTGGACAGTCCGGTGTAGCCCCACCACATCTAAATGAATGCCCTCCATGAAGGCAACTCCCTGCGCCAACATTTTGTCGTGGTCTAGGAAGGCATTGAGGATAGTTGTCTGACCCACACACAGCTGGCGCAAAAGGTCCATAGCCTCAACACTGATGGCAGCAGGGGAGACAAGGGCAGGGGCAGAGGTGCCTGGGGTGAAGGACACTCTTCCCTTCTTACTGATGCGAGCACGTGCGGCACTAGTGGAAGTAGCTCAGAGGGTGGGCACTGGACGCTGTGTAGTGGAAGAGGAGGCAGAGTTCCCACTCCCTGTGCCCGCCATCATAGATGTGTCACCGCTGGCGTCAGATGACGTTGAGGTTGGTGTCTCTGGCTGTGATTCCTCAAGCAGACTCTTGTCCCCCTCCGAGGCGCTGGTCACATCAGTGTAAGTGTGCTCATGTGTAGCAGTCGTGCTTGAAGCCTCACCACTGGTGCCCATCCCCTGTCCTTCTGTGCCCACGGTAGATGCTGCAAGAGACATAGGGTCAATTCAGTGGCATTAACACAAACATCATATGCAAGCAAAGCACTAAACAAGATGATGATATCCCCATGTTGCACACCACCCAGTGCAGTAACATTGTGCCACCTCAATTCAAAACTCAAATTTTGAGTGTCATCATGCAAACTTGGCATAAGTGACCCATGTGATGACCACACAGCCAAATAGCCTTCCCGTGGCTCTGTGTAACCAGACATACAGATACCTCTGAGCATACTTAGGGCCCTGAGGGGCGAAAAGATGTACCTCCCATCATGTTGCCACAGTCACATCTGGAGGCAGCAGAAGGGGACAACACAGATACAGACTCCAAAATATCAGTCCATAAGGGCCATATGCTCATGCCATCCACCATGTCGTACTTTGGGGCACAACTACAGTCGCACATTGGTGTCAGATGTGTAGTACTCAAAATTCTGATGTCAGGCAATGCACACATTGATGTAAGCACACTCAGATGAGGCACACTTGCAGTCCCTTACATGGGATGTCCCTGACTTCCCCAATGCAGTTGATGCCAGAAGGCCACAACTCAGAATGCAATGTCAAGGGCCACTACTTCAATGACATGAAAAAGTACAGGTAGGAAAAATGCATGACAGCTGCACCCAACACAGAGGCCACTTACAAGCCATTGTATCACACTAGCAACATCACAGAGCTCAGCACTGTCTCAGGCTTGGAACACATGCAGTCACTCACAACCAAAGTCACCCTTCCCAGAATACTCACCCCCAGCTTGCTGCTGATGCTCCTTCAAACGTGCATCCTGCTCAAGCTGTGTCACAGCTAAGATGCGGGCCATTAGTGGTGTCATGCTTCTGCGCGCCAACCTTCCAGTTCGAGGGAGCAGCCCCAGCGTCATCTCTGCCACGTTTTTGCTCAGCCGGCAGATGTCATTCCACCTCTCGTGACGGTGTGTGCGCTGTCGGTCGGAGACACCCAGAGCCCGCACCTTGCGTGCAATGGCCCTCCACACGGCCTTACGCTGGTGGACTTTGAGCTGCAGGCATGGGAGACAAGAGTGGGAAAATATCAGTGACAGGGTGTTATGTACCACTATCTCTCAGTACAGGAGCAAGATACTAACTCAGCACTACTTCACAGATATGTCTAGCAGAGACAATACAGCATTTCACATAGTACATTAGCATGGGAGAATCGTACAAAACTGCATGCAGGTATGATGGTGGACATAGTACCTGCCCATCTCATACACATGCAGGATGCCAGCACAGAAAGCTATGTGTAGGGGGCCCACATCTGCTATCCAGTTTGTGGGTGAGCAAGACATACATTACATTGGAAATTATGTTTCGGGGCAGACTCACTGTGTCCTGCACTGCGCAACCCTCAATGTCCTTGCCCTGTTAATGGCTCACTGTGTCATGGGGGTCACATTTAGGGAAATGATCTTACAATCTTGCACCCTTCTCAGAAGGTCTGTCATGTGCAATCTACAGGGCTGAGATAGCTCTTTGATGGGTAGTATAGCAAACAACCCATATGTTTCACTCTGTACATTCAGTAATGTGTCCTTGTCAGATTGGGCAGTGACTGTGCAGGCCAGGTGGGCTCACATGGAGGTCCAATGTGGGGCATCAGCAAAGTCACATGCAGGGACAATATGAGAGTGTAAACAGTGCCTACACATGCGAGTCAGTACACATGCTGATGAAAATGGAAGGGGCTCTGTACAAAAGTACAACAATCTGCTGTGTCATAGGTGAATAACCACCAAGAATGTCACCCTCTGGCATTTAAGTCCTGTGCCTAGTGCTGACCTATACATGGTAGCAATTTAGAGTCAGACACACTTCCATCAGTACCCTCTGGACGAAAACCCTTGGTAATGTCACAGATGAGCCTATGAAGAACATCATGGACCCACACATCCATTCACACATGCAATTTCTGTCCTGACTCTTAACCAACTTGCTGTCAGTGTATAAACAATGCATGTCCCTCCCATTCTGATGTGCAGCCAGGGAAACATGTGAAATAGGCTACACACCCCTTTCCCCTGGAGTCAGCATGCTAGGCAGTGTATGACACAACCCCACACTCTCAGTCACGTACTGCAGCAGATCAACTTCATGTGTGCATGTCTTTTTCCTTGAAGGATGCGGATGAGGCAGCTCAAGAACTTATGGATGCTACTATTAACGTAGTGGAAAAGCTTGCCCCCTTCTCCTTTCGATATGTAGCTAGACAGAAACCCACAGCACCTTGGTTTTCAGAACATCTGAGACATCTCAGGCAGAGATGTAGGAGTAGCGAGAGATGTTGGAGGAAGTCTTGGGACCCGAAAGATCGCGAGGCGCATAAAACTGCGCTTCGGGACTACAAATTGAGAGTTGTGGAGGAAAAGAAGAAGTACTTCTCCAGTCTTACAGGTTCCCTAACCTCATCTGGAGAACTTTTTAAGATCGCTGACTCACTCTGCTCTCTTCAGCTCCCCGATCCGGTAGTCAGCTCACAGGTTCTATGTAATAACATCTCTGACTTCTTCTACAGTAAAATCTCGGATATCCATACTGCCTTAGAAATCCAATGCCACTCTTTGGATAAGGACATTCCTTCTGTTTTAGCTGGCTTGGAAACTTTGGCTGAAGGACCTTCCAAATTATTTAGGCAATTTCCCTCTTTGTCTTTGGAAGGATTGAATCTCCTACTTGATAGGACTAAATCTTCCTCCCCTACTGACCCGCTACCACTAAAAATATTGAAGGAATGCAGAAATAGCATTCTTCCTCTTATGCTGGAAGTTATGAATAGGGCCATAGTTCAGGGTTCTTTTCCTTCCGTTTGGAAGAGGGCTATTGTAAAGCCTCTCCTTAAGAAGCCTTCTTTGTGTCCTGGCCTTCTCAAAAATTTCAGGCCTATTTCTCTACTTCCTGCCCCTGCAAAAATACTGGAGGCCCATCTTAACTCCCATCTCTCTACCTTTCTTGAGACCAGTGAGTACCTCGATAACACACAGCACGGATTCAGAAAGTACCATAGTACTGAATCCGCACTCACTGCTGTGGTAGATAACATTCGACGCAAAGTAGATCGTGGCCAAACCACAATACTGGTCCTTTTAGATCTTACAGCCGCATTTGATACCCTGTCTCCTGCCATTTTAACATCTCGGCTTAGGGAGGCAGGGGTCACTGGACCGGCCTTAGATCTTCTCAACTCTTTCCTTTTGGGTAGAGAACAGAGAGTGAAGCTCGGAAACTTTCTCTCCCCTGCCAAGTCATTGCAATGTGGGTGCCACAGGGGTCGGCTTTGAGTCCGACCCTGTTTAACATCTATGTTGCCCCCCTTGCCAGACTAGTAAAATCGCAGGGGATGGAGGTGGTGTCTTACGCCGACGACACCCAGATTATGGTGTCACTGGCTCATACCTCAGTCCATACATCCGCCATTAGCTTTAGGTCCTGTATGCAGCTGGTAGCAGACTGGATGATCATCAACTCCCTAAAGCTAAATGGTGATAAAACAGAGGTCTTGGTCTTTGGGAAAGACCGAGACGTTTGGTCGGGTGACTGGTGGCCTTCATCCCTTGGCATTTGCCCCACCCCCTCCCAATCAGCCAGCAATCTCGGCGTTGTTTTTGACACCTCACTCTCTATGGTGCCCCAAGTAAATAGGACAATGGCCACTTGCTGGGGTGTTATCAGGATTCTGAATAGGATCCGGGATTATCTCTCACCTCATGCTCGTAAGCAGATTGCAGTCGCCCTTGTGGGCTCCAGGCTTGATTATTGTAATTCCTTATATGTGGAGTCCAATAAGGGCCTTATCCATCGACTACAAATTGTGCAGAATGCTGCAGCACGTTTTGTTTTGGCCCTTCCTTTGGCATCTTCAGCCACGACTGCTAGGAGAGATCTTCACTGGCTCCCTGTTCAGTATAGAATATCCTTTAAGATTCTCTGTCTTACATACAGGGCCCTTGTGGCTGGCTCTGAGGATGCACTTGGGTCTTTGCTCACTCGCTATATCCCCACCAGATCTCTTCGATCTGCTAGTTTATCTCAATTGGTAGTGCCTCGCACTAGACTAGCTAGATGGGGAGCGAGAGCTTTTTCTGTTGCTGCCCCGAAGCTCTGGAATTCTCTTCCAATTGAGTTTAAAATACTCCCCTCAATTGATTTGTTTAAAAAGGCCCTTAAGACGTGGTATTTTACCAAGGCTTACCATTAAGAGATTACTGATTTGATCTGCATGCTGCTTTATTTTATTTAGGCGCCTTGACGCCCATTGGGCTAAGTCCGCGCATGATAAGACTCACTTCATTCATTCATTCATTCACTACCTGCACTCTCACTTCCACTCTGAAACACTTACCATGACATCTGGAGCACCATATAGCCTTCCATACTGTGTGAGCACCTCATCCACCAGGACCTCCTTCTCCTCAGTAGTTAAGGGACGGGCCCTGATCTTCTTAGTCCTCGCCATCACTGGGTCCAAGAGACAGTAGAAGCAGCAGTTGGTGGTGAGGGGTGTCAGGCAGCAGTGTCTGGAGACAGGAGCAGCAGCAGTTGGTGGTGAGGGGTGTCAGGCAGGAGTGTCTGGAGACAGGAGTAGCAGCAGTTGGTGGTGAGGGGTGTCAGGCCGCAGTGTCTGGAATCAGTGGAAATGTGAGGCTCTCTCCCACACATATATAGCCCCCTGGGGTAGTTTCAGTGGTTCTAAGCTGCTGCAATTGGTGTTCCAGTTCCGCTATTTTCAAATGCATCTAATGATCGGCTCCGCAATGGCGGAGCACGCCTACCACGATTTTCAAAATTGCATTAGGCTACCGCAATTGAGGTTCCCATTGGCTGTAAGGGCAAGGGCATTGGCGGTGACACACTGCAGGGGCCAGACGGTGGCTACCACAGTCGTGCATCTTTCAATTGCATCCAATGACTGGCCCCACGGTGGCAGAGCACGTCTACCGTGATTTTCAAAATAGCATTAGGCTACCGCGATTGTGGTTCCCATTGGCTGTAAGGGCTTGGGCATTGGTGGTGACACACCGCAGGGGCCAAGCGGCCGTTACCGCGATATGACTGCCATACATTGGAGCCAGTGACCATGATTAGGGTGGCAGAGCATGCCAACCGCCATTTGACTATAAACATATATGTATCACTACCGCGAGTGTGGCTTTGGCATTGGCAGTGACACACCGCAGGGGCCAGGTGGTTGCTACCGTGAAATGGTTGCTATACATTGGAGCCAGTGACTGTGATTGGGGTGGCGGAGCATGCCAACCGCCACGGTAACCTATATATATCACTTCCGTGAGTGTGGCTTTGGCATTGGTGGTGACACACCGCAGGGGCCAGGTGGTCGCTACCATGATATGGCTGCTATATATTGGAGCCAGTGACCGTGATTGAGGTGGCAGAGCATGCCAACCGCCATTTGACTATAAACATATATATATATCACTACCGCGAGTGTGGCTTTGTCATTGGCGGTGACACACCGCAGGGGCCAGGCGATTCCTACCGCAATGTGGTTGCTACCCATTTGTGCCTATGACCGTGATTTGTATTGCGGAGAACTTTGACAGCACCTATGGACATATCATGCTTTGTGAATGGCCAATGGCCAGTTCTCAACAGTGTACAGTAGACACATGATTCATGGCACAAGATTGTGCACATAATGCCAATGTAACATTTACCCCACTGCTGACTACACATACCATGTTGGTGTATATGATTGAAAACATTAGCATGTACTCCCTCACATGTCACTTGTGATATTGCTGGGCATGTACACAGAACAGTGTTGTGATGGACTCTCCAATGGATACACATTTCAATGTGTGATAGGGCTGAGCAACTCACAGTGATGAATGTCTGACTACACAATGTGCATATTTCATGGTCTACTTTGCTTGGCTCATGCACATACTTGTTGTTTACGCACAGACTGTGTTCATTGTGTTGTTGATCTGTGCCCTGTTCGACTTACGCAAGACGGTGTGGCAGGTACAGTAGCTAGGTAGGAGTCTGTAGTGTTGCTGTTTCACACATATGCTGTATGAACTACTCTCTGGGCTGCTCATGCAAGATGTGGCCATATCCCTTTGGGCATTCACATAGGCAGATATTGTTTTGGAGGTACTCGCTGTGCGAAAAGGGAACGAGTGTACGACTAGTGCAGCTGAAGGTGTCCCTACATGTAAGTTGGGCTGTATGCTGAACTGTGATGACAGTCATTGTTGGCGGCCGTTATCGCGATATGACTGCCATACATTGGAGCCAGTGACCATGATTAGGGTGGCAGAGCATGCTAACCGCCATTTGACTATAAACATATATGTATCACTACCGCGAGTGTGGCTTTGGCGGTGACACACCGCAGGGGCCAGGTGGTTGCTACCGTGAAATGGTTGCTATACATTGGAGCCAGTGACTGTGATTGGGGTGGCGGAGCATGCCAACCGCCATGGTAACCTATATATATCACTTCTGTGAGTGTGGCTTTGGCATTGGTGGTGACACACCGCAGGGGCCAGGTGGTCGCTACCACGATATGGCTGCTATACATTGGCGCCAGTGACCGTGATTGGTGTGGCGGAGCATGCCAACCGCCATTGTAACATATATATATATATATCACTACCACGAGTGTGGCTTTGGCATTGGCAGTGACACACCGCAGGGGCCAGACGGTCGCTACCGCGATATGGCTGCTATACATTGGAGCCAGTGACCATGATTGGGGTGGCAGAGCATGCCAACTGCCATTGTAAAGTATATATATATCACTACCACGAGTGTGGCTTTGGCATTGGCGGTGACACACCGCAGGGGCCAGGCGGTTGCTACCGCGATATGGCCGCTATACATTGGAGCCAGTGACCATGATTGGGGTGGCAGAGCATGCCAACCGCCCTTGTAACATAAATATATCACTACCGTGAGTGTGACTTTGGCATTGGTGGTGACACACCGCAGGGGCCAGGCGGTTGCTACCGCAATATGGCTGCTATATATTGGAGCCAGTGACCTTTCCTCTCGGACCCTACACCAACCACCTGCGGAGTCCCCCAGGGGTTATCCCTCAGCCCTACGCTCTTCAACGTCTACATGGCTTCACTCGCCCCATCATCAGAACCTACGGACTCAACATTGTGTCATAGGCAGACAACACCCAACTCATCCTCTCCCTATCCAACGAACCCAACACCGCCAGACACAACTTTTCGAGAAGGCATGGAAGCAGTCGCCAAATGGATGAAAAACAGCTGCCTTGAACTAAACACCAACAAAACAGAAGTACTCATCATGGGCCCACACCCCGACGCATGGAACAACACCTGGTGGCCCCCCGCCCTCAGAAGTCCACCCACCCCCACGGACCACACACGCAACCTGGGTAACATCCTGGACTCCGAACTCAAAATGGACCGCCAGATCAACGCAGTCTATTCCTCCTGCTTCCACACCCTCCACCTCCTACGCAAGACCTTCAAATGGATCCCCCTCGAACACAGAAAGACCGTCACTCACACCCTGGTCACCAGTAGACTCGACTACGGCAACGCACTCTACGCCGGAATAAACACAAAACTCACACGCAAGCTACAGAACATCCAGAACGCCGCCGCAAGACTGGTCCTCAACCTGCCAAGACACTGCCACATCTCCCAGCAGCTGCGCACACTCCACTTGTTCCCTATCGAAGCTTGAGTCACTTTCAAGATGCTCACCCATGCTCACAAGGCCCTTCATAACACCGGACCAGCATACCTGAACAGCTGACTCAAATTCCACACACCCCACAGGACCCTACGATCAGCCCAGATCTACTACACAGTGGTCCCCCGCACCAGAAAGACCAGATCAGGCAACTGCTCCTTCTCCTTCCTCGCAGTGAGAGCCTGGAACGCCCTCTTGCTCCACCTCAGACAAACAACATCTCTCCCCATCTTCACAAGAAACCTCAAAACCTGGCTCTTCGACAGACCCCCTCCTTGATGGACTGGAACCTGCGAAGCCCCCCTCCACCAGCACCTTCAGACCCCTACGGGTGAGTAGTAGCGCTCAACAATCGCCTTACTGATTGATTGGGGTGGCGGAGCATGCCAACCACCATTGTAACATATATATATCACTACCGCGAGTGTGGCTTTGTCATTGGCGGTGACACACCGCAGGGGCCAGGCGGTCCCTACCGCAATGTGGTTGCTACCACATTCGGGAGGACCGGGAGCGGACGTACAGGATTCGGGACGCATCCATCACATGTCATAAGGAGACAAAAACTGTGGATTCCCTCCGCCCCTTCCCCCATGGGACAAGTTGTCCATTCAATTAGGGCTTCACCATTGGAAGCAGTTAAAAACAGTGAAGTGTGACCAACGCCACACTCACACAGTGGTAACATCTTACCAACATTTGGTAAGAACGGAGCCCCTTTCTCATCTCTAGGTCCTGATGAATGCCATGGACCCAATTGGGCCGCTTGGGCAGAAACATGTCGACCATTCACTAGACGGTAGGGGACACTAACTACCCCAATCACCGTCACATTTACATTTTAATATCATATAGTTTTCATTTCACATTAAAAACGCCTCTGACTACTATAATGATTTTTAACCCCACTCACATATTCACGGGCCCCCACTTAGTCACTTAGAAGTGCATCCTTGTCGTCAAGTGTGTGCCCGCCCTCCATCAAACGAAGGTTTTGGAGGGCGAGGACTGGTCAATGATGAAGCATGATACCAGGTGGTGTGTGAGACCAGTCCGTAACTTTTTGTGAGATGCCCACACTCACGACGTTCTTGTAACTCGTTTGGGTTATCACACTAGGAGCAGCTCTTTTGTGGTAAATATATGCTACCCATTTGTGCCTATGACCGTGATTTGTATTGCGGAGAACTTTGACAGCACCTATGGACATATCATGCTTTGTGAATGGCCAATGGCCAGTTCTCAACAGTGTACAGTAGACACATGATTCATGGCACAAGATTGTGCACATAATGCCAATGTAACATTTACCCCACTGCTGACTACACATGCCATGTTGGTGTATATGATTGAAAACATTAGCATGTACTCCCTCACATGTCACTTGTGATATTGCTGGGCATGTACACAGAACAGTGTTGTGATGGACTCTCCAATGGATACACATTTCAATGTGTGACAGGGCTGAGCAACTCACAGTGATGAATGTCTGACTACACAATGTGCATATTTCACGGTCTACTTTGCTTGGCTCATGCACATACTTGTTGTTTACGCACAGACTGTGTTCATTGTGTTGTTGATCTGTGCCCTGTTCGACTTACGCAGGACAGTGTGGCAGGTACAGTAGCTAGGTAGGAGACCGTAGTGTTGCTGTTTCACACATATGCTGTATGAACTACTCTCTGGGCTTCTCATGCTAGATGTGGCCATATCCCTTTGGGCATTCACATAGGCAGATATTGTTTTGGAGGTACTCGCTGTGCGAAAAGTGAACAAGTGTACGACTAGTGTAGCTGAAGGTGTCCCTACATGTAAGTTGGGCTGTATGCTGAACTGTGATGACAGTCATTGTTGGCGCTGTGTCAGTCAAAAATTAAGATGTTGGACACATCTCATGGTGGATTGCATTGACATGTGTCCCCTTTCATCTCACCTAGGAGGAGACCAAATGTGCATCGTCCCTTCACAGTGCTGGCAGACATGGAGGATGAGGAGGTCATACGAAAATTCCGTCTGGATCGACCCTGGTGCTATGTTGGAGCCCTACCTGCGGCCTCGCAGAACAAATCCGACTGCTTTTCCTCCAAAATCTAAGGCGTTGGCAGCCCTGCAGTCTTTTGCTTCTGGATCATTCCAGTACACGGTGTCCTGCACAGGTGGGATGTCACAACCTATGTTCAGCATGGTGCTACGTGATGTCCTGTCCGCTATAATGACCTACAAGGACATATATATCCATTTCCCCAGGAGGCATGAATTGGCGGCTGTGAAGGGAGATTTGTATGCCCTTGGGCACATCCCCAATGTTGTTGGTGCCATTGACTGCACACATGTTGACCTGGTTCCACCACACAAGCACATCTACAGGAACAGGAAACATTTCGATTCCATTAATGTGCACATGGTGTGCCAGGCGGATATGATCATCTCACACGTCTGTGCCAAATTTCCTGGCTCGGCCCATGACTTGTACATCATCCGTAACAGCATTGTGCCACAGCTGATGGCTAATCTGCTTCCGGAGCGTGCATGGATTGTGGGTGAGTACGCAGAGTCAAGTAGTGTGCTGTGTGTGTGACATGCAGCCCCCTGCCACAGTTATATTACAAAGTTGGTCTGTGTATCTCACACCTAGGTGACTCTCCATATCCCAATCGTCCTTGGTTGCTGAGCCCACTGTGGAATCCCAGGACCCCAAGTGAATTCCGCTAGAATGAGGACCATGGGAGGACATGTTGTGTGGTGGAGCGTTGGTGGGGTGGGGTGGTCCTCCTCTGGGGCAGGGAGAGTGTTGCAGGCAGCACTGGTGGTGGTGGAAGCCGCACATGTAGTTCCAGCAGGGGTCAGCGTAGTTGTTGCTGATGTGGTGGCGGGGGAGATAGTGGGGTCCTGGGACCTGTTGCACCCTGGCATGGCTTCAATCTAGGGAGTCATCATCAGAGAGTCCATGTTCCGGTGCTGGAGATTGGCTCCATAGGTTGGTGTTGTCATCTTCTGCAGTCAGTTCTTGGTCACCTGTGGAACAGAGGGGAAATGGTCATTGACGTGCACCCCTCAAGTTCGGTGTTCGATGTATCTTATTTTCAGGTTATGCAACACACAGTTTACTAGTTCTCACATTGTATGTCTGCACAGTAATGTGCATCATGACATGATGTCGAGGTACATACATTAATTTTCCATAGTGTGTTATGTCAATGGATACCATGCCGCACGTGCAGATTTTGTGATTACAAGGACAAGTTGTCATCTGACAACTAGCAGAAATACGACTGGATGTGAAGCATCTTTGCGGATTACTCTGCCTGGCAGGCATTACATCTGTGCATGAACTAGCCATTGACATCTCATGCATACCTTTGTCATGTCCTGTGCTTTGATTTTTTTGTTCTACAGACCATACTTGCTTTGTTTTCATATGGTCCTTCGAGCTCAGTCCCCATGGAACTTACAGCTGGCATTCAGTGCTGTGCATATTTGTGCCCTGATTTTCTTCAACATGGGATTTGGTGAGTCACACTTTTATTTGTGTGACAGTTACATATGCTTAGCTGTCTGCACACTGTAACTTGATATTGTATCTGTGGCAATTTTGGTGGGATGTGAGGGCTGGTGTTGTCATATGGCTCCATGCTTTTTGAGAGGAGTGGTGGGGTGCATGCATTGTCTAATTGCCTGTTCTGTTGTCACATTGGGGTGGAAATTCTGACACATCTCTCTGGGTGTGTGTTTAAGTGCTCCATCCTGGTCAGGGGTGGCAGAGGGGAGCATGGTGGGACTTGTAGTGCAGGCCTCCCACACCAAAACACCTCTCCCTGGAAAGATGGCTCCTTACCTGTAGGTTTGTTTGTTGTAATACAATGGCTGACACATGCTTCTGGGTGGGTGGAGTGTTCCATCCTGCTCAGGGGTGGGACAGGGGTGCCTGGTGGGAGTTGCAATGCAGGCCTTCTACCCCCAAACAGCCCTCCCTGGGAAGATGGCTACCTACCTGTTAGATGAAGGTGAACATTTCAATGGCTGCTACGTGCTTCGGGGGGGGGGGGGGGAGTGCTCCATCCTGCTCAGGGGTGGGACAGGGGTGCCTGGTAGGAGTTTTAGTGCAAGCCTCTCACCCCCAAACAGCCCTCCCTGTGAAGATGGATACGTACCTGTTAGATGAAGGTGAACAATGCAATGGCTGACACATGCTTCTGGGTAGGGGGGTGCTCCATCCTGCTCAGGGGTGGAACAGGGGACCTGGTGGGAGTTGTGGTGCAGGCCTCCCACCCACAAACTGCCCTCCCTGGGAAGATGGCTACCTACCTGTTAGATGAAGGTGAACATTTCAATGGCTGCCACGTGCTTCGGGGGGGGGGGGGGGGAGTGCTCCATCCTGCTCAGGGGTGGGACAGGGGTGCCTGGTAGGAGTTTTAGTGCAAGCCTCTCAACCCCAAACAGCCCTCCCTGGGAAGATGGATACGTACCTGTTAGATGAAGGTGAACAATGCAATGGATGACACATGCTTCAGGGTGGGGTGGGAGGGCTCCATCCTGCTCAGGGGTGGGACAGGGGGCCTGGTGGGAGGTGGGGCACAGGCCTCCCACCCCCAAACAGCCCTCCTTGGGAAGATGGCTACCTACCTGTTAGATGAAGGTGAGCAATGCAATGGTTGACACATGCTTCTGGGGGGGGTGGGGAGTGCTCCATCCTGCTCAGGGATAGGACGGGGTGCCTTGTGGGAGTTGTGTTGCAGGCCTCCCACCACCAAACAGCCCTCCCTGGGAAGATGGCTACCTACTTGTTAGATTAAGGTAAACAATGGAATGGCTGACACATGTTTCTGGGTGGGTGGGGGGGGGGGTGTGCTCCAGCCTGCTCAGGGGTGGGACAGGGGTGCCTGGTGGGAGTTGTAGTGCAGGCCTCCCACCCCCAAACAGCCATCCCTGGGAAGATGGCTACCTACCTGTTCGATGAAGGTGAGCAATTCAATGGCTGACACATACTTCTGGGTGTGTGTTTGAGTGCTCCATCCTGCTCAGGGGTGGGACAGGGGGCCTGGTGGGAGTTGTGGTGCAGGCCTCCCACCCCCAAACTGCCCTCCCTGGGAAGATGGCTACCTACCGGTTAGATGAAGATGAACATTGCAATGGCTGCCACTTGCTTCTGGAGGGGAGTGCTCCATCCTGCTCAGGGTTGGGACAGGGGTGCCTGGTGGGAGTTGTAGTGCAGGCCTCCCACCCCCAAACAGCCCTCCCTGGGAAGATGGCTACCTACCTGTTGGATGAAGGTGAACATTGCAATGGCTGCCACATGCTTCGGGGGGGGGGGGGGAGTGATCCATCTTGCTGAGCTGTGGAACAAGGGGGCCTGGTGGGAGTTGTAGTGCTGGCTGCCTGTACACAAGCAACCTGGGAATGTTACAGGCTACCTTTGGGGTGATTTAGATGGAGTGGATGTTATATCTGTGAGACCTGTGCTGGGTATTGTGGTGCATATGAATGGACTTGGGCCTAGGAGGTGTAGCTTTGTAGTTGTGCAAGACAGTACATAGCAGTGTAATGGTTTACATTTGTTTGTCCTTACTAGCCTGCACTCCTCCGGCTATTCCTGTGAGACTCTCTGGATGCAGTATGGCAAGCACCTTCTCCTCCCATGCAGGGAATGTTCTTGGTGGAATGAAAGGGCCACCGCCAGTCATCTGAGCCAGCTGACGGTTCGTGTTGTTCTTCTTTTTCACCATCCTCTTCAGGTCATGCCACTGCTTCATGATTTCCTGCTTGGAGCACGGGGTGGTCCCTAGTGCATTGACCTTGTTGACTATCCCTTCCCACATTTGTGCTCTTGGGGCTAATGGTGTCTGTTGGACCAGGGTACCAAACAATTGTGGTTCTACTCTGATTATCTCATCTACCATGAATGACAACTCACTCTCTGTGAATTTGGGCATTTTCTTTTGTGCCATGGTGTGTGATGTGCAAATGTTTTGAGGTGCAGTTGTGAGGGTGGTGGGGGTGGTGTGGGGGTGTGTATGTGTGTTGTTGTGCTGGTGAGATGTGAGGTGTTTTGCCTATCCAATGTGCTGCAGGGTTTTGTTCCTTCAGGGCTGGAGTAGTGCAAATGATTCTGGTCAGGGAAGGGGCTGGTTTTATACTAAGCAATGTGGGGGTGTCAAAATGGGGTATTGCTGTCAGGTGTGTTGTCCTGGGATTTGTATTTTTGAAGTTGCCATGAGGGTGTGTCATTGGGGTGTGTTAGGTGTTTTTAGGGGCAGAGCTAGTTTGATGTGTGTACTTGGTGGCCTTGATGTGTGTTTTTTTTGTCGACCGCCATTATTGTCACGGAGCGTCTGCAGCGGCGACTATGCAACAGGCCTTCTGCCGGCTCTACCATTCATCACTGTTTGCGATCGCAGCGGTCGGAAACAGCGGAACGTCCCGCTGTCACATCGAGGGAATCCTAATTTTACGGGTGGTCACTCTGCTGGCCATGCGGCGGTTTCGTGTGATTTTGCCGCAAATCCAACCGCCGCGGATGGATTTTCACCATCTCAGCCCGCTACCGGCAGTCTTTCGTGGCATCGTTCTGCCGCGGTCGGGATTTTTGGGCGGTTGATCCTAATCGGACCGCCGGTTTTGCCGCGTACCAGCAGACGGTTGATTTTCGCTACCATGGCAGTCAGGTGGTTTCCCGACCGCCATCCTAATAGATCCTAATAGACCCCTAAGTTTGCTGCATTCATTTTTACTCATATTTTACTCTTATCCTCATGATTCTTCCTGCATCCTCACATTTTCTCTATCCTTACTTGTTTTTAGCACACATTCTGTTCCTTGGCACATCATCTGAGGTTGCTTGTTGATTATTTCTTTGTGGTTTTACTGTTGATTTCTAGTTCCATTTTTCTTGGAATTTGTGCTGGCATTATCAGGGGCAAGCAGAGGATGTAGAAGAAGAGACAGCATTGCTAGTAAGATGAGCCAGCTATGGTTCCCTTGACCTTGACTCCAGTATTGAACTCCTAATACACATCCACCAGCAGTAACTCGCCAAGGGTCCACTTACATGTGCTCCGAAAATTCTGATGAGTCCGGGATTTACTCATGTCATTGGGGTTACAAGTGATGCAGGAATATTTTAATAATTTTTCCCTAGGACATTTCACCTGCTCAAACAAAAACACCCATAAATGGGGAATAGCACACAGAAAATGGTGCATAAACACTGATTCCTACTTGTTGTTCTTCATTTCCCAGGTAACATCTTTTAATTCCCTTGTATTTCTGCAGCATGAAAATACTGATACTCATTGTTTCTAAATATGGTAGTAGGAATGCTTATGCAGCAGTCCAGCCATAAGCCATGATAAGGCCCCCAAGTGGTTAATTGGACTTCGGTGTTTCCCGAACTAGACCAGTTTTTGCAACAGCCCTCTGCAGCCAGTCATGGATATCTTACACCACCAATACTCCCTACAGAACTAGGAAGACACTAAGAAGAAGCAATGGCCATTGTCAAAATCAGGGGCTTAGCTATCATAGGTACACTACCACCATGGTCCAAAGTTGCAGTTTATTTAACAGGCCACTTGCTCAGTTATTAGGGCTCGCGCCCTGCGTTGCACTGCGCAGCAGTGCTCGCGCAGGCGAGAGTCCTTTTGTCCAGGGTTCTGAAATGGACCACGCTTGTGCGTGTGTTTTTACTTTTGTGGCCTGCTATTGGCCTTTGCCTGCGTGTTCGTTTTTAAAATAGCACACAATAGGCCAAAGGCGGGCGCATTGCTCCACCCATGGCCTATTGGTGTCTATTACGTGCATTCCTGCCATATGTTTTCAATTATCGTGCCCAGACACGGGCGCGATCATTGAAACCATATGGCACGCGCGCACCACTCGCAGCTTTGTTTTATGATTGCTTCTGTCTACCAATTGTACTTTTATTCATTTCCTGTTCATTCCCCCTACCACTTTTCTCTGCCCGTTTTTCTTTACCCCCCCACCCCTGTGCACCCCTCTTGTCTTTCCCTTGTACCCCTTCCATTTTACCTCTCGCCCGTAATATATTTAATTTATTTACCGCCTTTTTATTTATTTCTTGAAACCCCTCCGTTTTAATCTGCTAAGTATCGGCGTATTTCCTTTTCGTCTCTCACTTGCGTCTCCATCTCCTTCCTAGTATATTCTTTAACTCCACCTCTTCTTTCTCTCCCTGTGCACTCTCACCCCCCTCCCCTCCTCTGCGCTGGTCGCAGGTTTGTTGCCCCTGTATACTTGCCGTAGGTGTGCTCCCCTCCCACACACTCTCTCTCCCTCTAGTTGGGAGGTACTCCCGTCCGGCACATGAAGGAATCTCTTTCGCAGGGACAGCATCCCTACCTCAGTTACCGTGGCAACTCCCGGCAGTGCAGTGCCTGCACCGCCTCCCGCCGAGGGGGAGTGTTTTGGAGCCATCATGGAGCTGCTGCCCGAGCCTGGGGCCCATCAGGGGGACACGCCTCCCTCCCACCGGAGCCATTCTCCTCCGGACAGCCCTTCCCTGGGCAGCCCATCCCTCCTGGCCAAAAACCCAGGGACCCCTCCTGGCAGTACTTCCACTCCAGGCAGTCCACCTCTGCCCACCGACCACGGCGACACCTTGACCCTGCCGGAAGAAGACGGCAACCTCCCGGACGGGTAAGACACAGGGACAGGTTCAGAGCGGGATGATGGGCTGAAAGGTGTGAAGAGCTCGCGACAATTAATAGCGCCTTCAGAAGACGCGGAGCCCGCACGATCTCCGACCGCCGAATACCTCTCACCCACTCCTGCCTCCCTGGCATTAACATTCTTTATTATAATTTTGCAGCATTGCTTTCCATCTTTCCTGCTCGGCTTCCTTTACTTACCTTTTTTCGCCCTCTCTCTTAGTTTATCTCCTGTGCATTACGCCTCCTATGTATTTTCTCACACTTAACTCATTTTCCACCCTCCACTCTTTCTCAGCCGTCCTCCTTATCTCTCTCTATATTCCTTTCTCTTCTGTTTCACTTGTTCTCATTCTCCATCATGCTGGTTTTATCTCTCTCCTCTTTCTTCAATTCCCCACCCATTCATTTCTTCACTTTCCTTCCCCTTCTATTTCTCCTTTTCATTCTTCCCCCCCTCAGTTTCTCACCCATCCTCTTTATTTATACCATTTGCCCAATATTTTTCTTTCTCATTTTCTCATCTTTCTCTCTTTATCTCTCCCTTCATCCCCCCACATTATTTCTCACACGTTCTCTTTACTCCCCACGCTCCCGTTTATCCTCACCTCTACCTCGCCTCACACATGTTTTCTCCCCCACCACTATCTGTTTATTTCTATTGCTCTGGGTTATTCGTATCCCACACACCTGCCTTTCTGCCTGTGCCCATCCCTTGCGCTCGTTCCCCTGACTTTTCTTGTTGGCTCCCACTCACTGTTTGTCACGCAGTGCCTTTTACTAACTGCCAATCCTTTTTTTGTGCATTGCTCACCTCTTGCTCTGATCTCTCGCTCTCTTACTCCCCATCCCATTCACGCGGCTTCTCTCCCCTCCAATCCCCTTCCTCTCTCACTTGGCCTGTCAACCTCTCTCTCTTGCTTTCGTTCTCCCTTTCTGTTCACCATGGTGGTGCCCGCCTCTACCGCTTCTGTTAGACCTGACGCCATTGGCGTGAGTCTCCCTTCCTTTTTTCGCTGTGTCTCCTCTGTTTTTGCTGGTTATAGATGCTCTGGGCGCTGTGCCGCTGCCATTCAGTGCCACAGCGCGAATGCTCCCTTTGTAAAGATGACATATGAATTGGTACATCCATGATTGGCTTATTCAGTTTACCTGTTAGTCCCTTGTAGCGTGGCCAGTGTGTGCCCAGGGCTGGTAAACCGAATGCTGCTGGTGGGCCTGCAGCACTGGTTTGTGCCACCCACAGAAGCAGCTTGTAAAGTGTGTCTCAGACCTGCCACTGCAGTGTCTGCGTGCAGTCCAGAACTGCCATCTTGGCTGTGAAGTGCACCCGCTTACCAGCCCCTAAACCTTCCCTTGGCATCATGTAAGCCCCCCTTATGATAGGGCGCATTGTATGTGTAAGGTAGGACATGCCCTGTTGTATGTAGCATGTCCTAGTAGTGAATTACACCCAATTTCGTTTTTCACTACTGTAAGGCTACCTGTTCTCCATAGGCCAGAATGGGAGGTCTGGGCTATTACATCCTATAGTCCTAACTGACCCACAGAACATGGTAGAAAAACGAATCTAGTATGCCTGAGCTCAGAATATTAAAATACATCTTTTAGTGAAGGTTATTTTTATATTCTGTGTTTGAAACTACCACTTTTAGAGTATAGGTACTTTCTTGCCTAAGCCTTCCAGTTGCTCTGCTATTATGTGTATTGGCTGTCTGGTTTTGGAGGGACAGGGCAGGCTGAGTCAGACCTGGGTTGAATAGAGCGACCTGCCTAGGTGTGAGGGGAGGGGTAGCTCCTGCACTTGAATAGGGCTGTGCCTGGCAAGGTGAAAGCTGGCTCCACCTCCCACTGTGCGTCTGAGGCAGACCCCCTCTTTCTGAAAGGAAGGATGCAGCCTGATTAACAAAGTGCTCCAGGGCTGGGCAAAACTGGTTCTGGCTGGGTTCAGAGGCTTGGGACCCCTAAGAACAAAGACTTTGGGGGTATAAATATTTGTGCACAAACCCCTACAATTTGTATTGCTCCTGGATAACAAGAAGAACCTCTGTCCGTGTGGCTACAGGAATCTGCAAGAGAAGGACTGTCCTTGTGCGCTGTTTCTGGGACTGGCCTGCAGCTGTTACTACTGGACTTCAAGAAGAGGAAAGGAACTTTGATTGGACTTTTATTTCTTTTGCTACAGCAACTACCCAAGGGCTAGGAGAGAGCTAGCCTCCTGCTGGAGTCTCAGGCACATCAGACTCCACCATCAGCCTCCTGTTTCCTCCCAGCGAGGATTACTATCTGCAGGTGAGGCTCCTGTGTGTTCCAGGACCTCTATTTCTACTGTTGAGAAGAGAGCGCTGAAAATCGTCGCTAACCTCCGTTAGCGGGCCGCTGCAGCTGGTGAGCGTGAGAAAAATCGCCGCTCCGCTGTCGCCGAGCGCTCGCTAACCCCGAAGATCGTCGCAGCACCTGTCTGCGGGCCTGAAAACGCCCGCTATCCGAAGAATCGTCGCAGCACCTGTCTGCGGGCCTGAAAACGCCCGCTATCCGAAATCATCGCAACAGGATCATCGCAGCGCGGACGCCGAGCGTTCGCCATTTTCCCCGCATCGAATCCGGATCGTCGCTCCCTCGCGGAGCGCCATCTTTGTCAACGCAGCAAGATCGCACACGCAACAGGCCCGGTGCATCATCCTCCCTTTGCGGCAAGGATTTTATCGCATCACCGGATCAGCGTGAAGAAGTTTGTCGCTTTGTCCTGCCCGCAACCCAGCGCATCATCCTCCCTTGCGGTAAGGATTCAACGCATCGCTGGCTAGCGTGAGGAAATCTATCGCAACAGCTCCTTAGCGACATATTTGTTGCTTTGCTCCAGGAACCAGATACTTTGTGAGTAAAAGGGTCGCAGAGACCCCTGCCTTGAACTAAACATCATTTTGTGCATCCTGAACTATTTTTCCTTGCAGCATTTCTAAAGTAATTATATTTTTATAGTATTGTGGATTTTTACTGTTATTGGTCTTGTGATTAAGTCTATATAAAAATACCTATTTTTCATAACTACTTGAGTAGTGTCCATTTGTAGTGTTCCTCATTATATTACTGTGTATGGTCATAAATGCTTCACACACTGCCTCTGAGATAAGCCTAGCTGCTCGTGCTACGTTACCACAGGGTTGAGCAGGGGTTGTCAAATGGTGTAGGCTGCTTACTCTGACTTAGGAAGAAGGGTCCCTACTTGGACAGTGGCCAGCCATTGCCAACTAGAGACCCCCATTTCTAACAGCTTCGCAATGTGTTTAGAACAATTCTGGCTACAGGGAAGCGTGGCACCAAACTGACAGTCTCTTGTCTCCTCTCTGGCCTCAGTCGGTGGTTTTTCTGCTGGTTTATGTACCTGTGAGTTTAGGAACTCTGCAGATGGCCTGCACCTGCCTACTGCTTACGTTTTATCGCCCCAGAGTGCTATCAGTAGTAATATCAGTAGAAGTAAGTCAGTCAGTCGGCCAGCCGCAAGTGCCACGTCGCCTCCCATGTGCCAGTCCTAACTGTGGAGACTCCGACAGGCCCATTGGACAGGGGCCACGTGGCGGTGAGTGCATTAAGGAATGAGGGACACAACACTCATGGTAGTGGTCTGGGCCGGAAGTCCCGAGCGACCTCCGCCCATTTATTTATAGTCTCTCTGGCCACGCCTGGCCAGAGAGTGTTACAATGTGTGCATGTGCTTCTTGCAACCTTACGTTCCTTGCGACAACTAGACCGCTACATCCCATCCCAAATCAGTTCTTTTATTTCCGACCCAGCTGTGCACTCCATGCAAACTCAGATAGCTGGCTGTTCGGCTGTGGATTAGGACGTAGATTGTACCTGTGTCGCACTGTCTCTGTGCCTCTGGTCGGGCTACCCGTTCCGGACCCACATGGTGTTTCTGTTGGGTTGCTCGCCTCCGTTCTTATCATGGTCGGGGACATCGGTCGCGGACTGATAGGGTGATCGATGCTCGGATCTATGTCCGCCATGCCGGTACAAGGGGTTCTTTCTGCCCCAGGGCGATCTTCCTCTGCCTCCGGAACTTCTTTGAACCAGGATATATTTCTGGTTACTACTTCGCCGTTCCTTTCTGCTGTCACAGCGGTACCTCTGACCTCCTGCACCAACCATGATCCTGCCTCATAGGGTGTTCGGCACTTTCCTCCTGGTCTACGATTTCTTATCAGCACACGGCACCCTGGCCTCAGAGTCCGACTCTTCGCTCTTCTCCGTTGACTGGCTCTGATATTGGTCATGGTTCTCCTGTGCTGAGTTGCAGACGCATCGTACGGTTCTTGTTCCCACGTTTCCGACACCGGGAAACTGTCTCGCCGAGGTCCAGCCAAAATTAGCGACCACGGGGTCCTCTGAGTCATGCAGTGTGGTGTGTTGCGATATTCTCGCAGAAATTTCTGCAGCACTACCTCGGGGACAGATTGTTCTGCCATGGCGATGCGCAGGATCTTATTCAGAGTTCTCATGAACCGCTCTGCTGTGCCATTGGCTTGGGGCCATTGGGGAGTTATGCGATGGTGTTTTATTCCCAACCGCGCCAGGAACTCCTTGAACTCCCCTCCTTGAAAGGGGGGCCCATTGTCAGTCTTGAGGGATCCAGGCAGTCCGAAAAGTGCAAATATTTTTAGGAGCGCTGGAGCGAGGTGGTTGAATGCTGTGGATGGTAGTACTTCTACACACGGGTGTTTCGAGTAGCTATCCACCAGCACCGCAGTGACCCTCCCATCTGGGAAACTCCCAAAGTCTAAGCTCACACTTGCCCACGGGGCAGGTGCGGGGTCCTCCGTGATCACTGGGGCCGGTGCCTCGGCAGTCCCAGTCAATTGGCACGCTCGGCAGTTCCTGACTACCTGATCCACAGCCTCCTCTAGCCCGGGGAACCACAGCTTTTCTCGCAGACGGGACTTCATTCTGTTGGCCCCTTGATGGCCTTCGTGTGCCAGGCTAGTGATCCTATCCTGCAAGCTTTGTGGAATGACGATTTTTGACCCTCGCAGTAGAACGCCGCTCTCAGTTGTGCTGAGTTCGTCTCGCACTCTCCATATTTTCCCGAGACGCGTTCTCTCTGCCTCATTCCACCCTTGCACATTGTTGAGAAAACCGTCCCACGCCCCTGTCCTTATAGTGTCTACCGTCTTCTTGAGGACCATGTCTGAAGCCATGTTTGCACTCACTTCTTCACACGACACTGCTTGGGGGCACGCCCATTGGGACACCATGTTCACAAAGTCTTCGGTCCTCCGTTCCTGTGACGTGTCCCCTTCTTCTTGCCGGCTCGGGTGGCGCGACAGAAAGTCTGCTGGGTTTTTAGCACCTGGCCGGTATGCCAGTTCCATCTGGTATTGTTGAAGTTGTATCGCCCACCTTTCAATCCTCGGTGGTGGGTGTGGGGCTGTCCCTCGAAATAAAGGGAGCAGTGGTTGGTGGTCGGTCACTACTCGGAACGGGTGCCCACTGATGTATAAGTGAAAATGGTTGCATGCCCACTTGATAGCGAGGGCCTCTCGCTCAATTTGCGAATACCTGGATTCTGTTGCGGTTAGAGCTTTGCTGGCGAACGCTAGCGGCACCCATGTTCCTGGTTCCGTCTCTTGGGTCAGGACTGCTCCCAGTCCCACCGGACTGGCGTCCACGATCAACTCTGTTTGCCGATTGGTGTCAAAGTATGCCATCGTCGTGCTGGCTAGCAACGCTGTCTTGATTTTCTGGAACGCGTCTTCCTCTCTCTTGGACCATTGCCACCCGGCGTCCTTTTTCGTGAGCTGGTGCAACGGCTCAGCTATTGTCGCCAGGTTCGGGATGAACCTCCCGCAGTACGTCGCCATGCCCATGAAGCTCCGTACCTCTGATGCAGTGTTCGGTGCTGGTGCCAGTTGGATCGCTTCTGACTTTTTTGGGTCAACTTTTACTCCCTCAGGACCTAACACGTACCCGAAGAACTCAATGGACCGTTGGAAAAATTGGCACTTTTCCTTATGTAATGTCACTCCATGTTCTGCTAGCCGCTTCAGCGTTGCCTTTAGTCGGCGGTGGTGCTCCTCGAGTGTGGCAGAATGTATCAGAATGTCATCACTCACATTCATGACTCCTTGCAGCCCTGTTAGCACTTCCTTCACTGCATTTTGGAATATTTCCGCGGCGGATGAAATTCCAAAATTCAACCTGCGGTATCTTCGTAGTCCTAGATGTGTTGAGAAGGTGGTAATGTACCGACTCTCCTTATCCAGCTTTAGCTGATGATACCCAGCATTCAAATCTAGTTTTGAAAACCATTGCGCGCCGTTAAGATCGGCTAGAATGTCATCGACTGTGGGTGTCAAATGTCGTTCTCTCTTAATGGCTCGATTAGGCATTCTCATATCAATGCATATGCGGATTTTCCCTGGTTGACGAGGTTTTTCCGCAATCACCATTGGGGACACCCACGGGGTCGGACCGGACACCTTCTCAATTACACCTTGCTGTTCCAACTTTGTCAGTTCTTGCTCGACCAGTGGGCGCAGGTGAAATGGTATTCTTCTGTGACGTAGGGCTATTGGTTTTATCGCCGTGTCGATGTGTAACTTGATAGGAGGTCTTTTGATCGTACCTAGACCTTGAAACAACTGTGGGAACTGTGTTAGGATTTCTTCCGTTTGTGTTGTCTTGACCGCGTTGGCGAACGTGACTAACGACAGGTCTTCTGCCGTGTGGCTTCCAATCAAAATGTCTGCTTCTTTATCCACCACGTGGAACGTGGTAGTGACTTCTTGGTCTTCTGCCTGCACGGTCACTGTCATTTTCCCCTTTAGCGGGAGTGGTACCTGGCTTCCATACGTGAGGATTCTTACTTTGGACGGCATTAACTGAGGTTTTGCCTTGAGCGCTCCGTAGTGTTGAGGCCCCAGTGTCTATTAGTGCGGTGACTCGTGTCCCTGCGATTGAGACTTCGCATGTTGGTTGAGGACGACGTTGTCTCTTCAGGTCACACACGAACGACACAAAATGGCACTCTTCGTCTTCTTCTTCAGACGAGGAGGCTTCGACATACCGTGGATGCCCTGATCTGGTTCGTTGTGACGTTGCCTGCGCTGTCTCTTCCAGCGTTAACTGCTTCACTTGCCTGTATGGCGCCTTTCTTCCTGTCCAGCCTCTCAGACGTGGGCCTCCTCTGCATACGCTCGCAAAGTGGTTGAAGGTGCCGCATTTGGTGCACGTTTTCCCCCTTGCTGGACAGCTCTCTGGAGGGTGGTCTTCCTTCCCACAGTATCCGCACTGAGGTCTCCTGGGTGTTCGGGTGGGCCACCTCCCTCGAGTACCACGTGCCACCGTATGAAGTGCGTCCGCTCTCTCCGTCTTAACGGTGACCGTCGGTTCCGCCGCAGTGTGGAGGGCCGCCTCCATCGCAGACGCGCGGACATCAGACAGTTCATGTGACCTGGCTAGAATGAGTATGTCTTCTAGCGCAATGCGCGGTTGACGGAGTATGAGTGTCCTTAGCGTTTTGTTGCGACACCCCTGGATCAATTGAGCTCGGGCTTCCTTCACGGGGTCATCCTCAGTACACGTGCTAGCCAACTCTCTCAGGCGGGCATGAAAAGCGTCCATTGACTCCCCTTCCCTCTGCTTCGCCTGTCGCAATTTGAACCTCTCATAGTCAGGGTTTAGCTGGGGATCAAAATGTGCGTTTAAGGCCCTGACCGCAGCGTCATAGTCGGTTGCCGGTCCAGTGTTTGGTAAGTGCGCAAACAGTTTGTAGATCTCGTCCCCTGCAAAGTGTAGCAACAACGACCGTTTTACCTTATCATCCGTTTCTCTAGTGGCAATGAAATAGTTGTCGAGGCGACCCAGCCACACTTTCCATCTTGGGGACGCCGTCGCAGGGTCGATCAGCTCACTGAAGGGAGGCAGGGCGCTTACTTGGGTGTGTGTCGGCGTCGCGACAGGCGCAGGTGTCACCTGTTGTCTGCTCGTGCTTGCCACCTGGTCCACCCTCGCCGCTATATGACAAGTAGCCTCCCAACACCAACAGCCGTGGATAGATAGACCCGCTTCTGGGTGTGTCTTGATGTATGTGCGGTCGCCCCGTGCTGCGCTGCGGCGAGACAGAGCAGGCTCAGTCCAGCCTGCTGTCACACCAATGCACAAAACCACCTCCGCTGGCGAGCAGTGCAACACAAAATATGCCTCTCAATCAGGTGCAAAATACAGTCTCAAAGTCTATCCCACTATTGCATGCGCCAATGCTTGATGGTGATGATTATAACTGCTGCATGAGCCAATGCTAGATTGCACTTTCTTTCAGTGCTCCAGGGAGGTACACAGCCGCTCTGGAGGCCAGGGAGATCATACGCGGGATGCGTGCAGAGGCAGGACAACACGTGCGCACCAACAGGCCTCAGAGCGTGCTCCCGCGTCGCGTCTCACCGTCAGGCAGGTGCTGCTCCCGTTGCGCGCGACTCGCGCTGCTGGCGCCAAAGGGAGACGTGGGACCACACCACCGGCATACAGCCGCTCCGCATTACCAGGCAGGCAGTCCAGGAAGCCCGGACAACAGACTCGGTCCGTCGCGGGGCAGCACCCGCATCACCAGGGCAGCGATCGCTGCAGCAGCCGACCAACGCCCACACCGAGGCACGCGCTTACGGGGCCACGCAGGACAGGTGGTGCCCACCCTCGTCGCCATTGTGGAGACTCCGACAGGCCCATTGGACAGGGGCCACGTGGCGGTGAGTGCCTTAAGGAATGAGGGACACAACACTCATGGTAGTGGTCTGGGCCGGAAGTCCCGAGCGACCTCCGCCCATTTATTTATAGTCTCTCTGGCCACGCCTGGCCAGAGAGTGTTACAATGTGTGCATGTGCTTCCTGCAACCTTACGTTCCTTGCGACAACTAGACCGCTACACTAACCAGGAGCTGCCCGAATGCTGTGCAGAGACCTGCGTGGTGTACTGTGGATCACCCCTGCGCGCGGTACAGCAACAGCAGTTCTAATGTCGCCTATTCTCTGACTGAACACACCTTAGAGTAGCGGTCCTTAACCCGGCTCCGCAGCATCCACACAGGTAGACTGAAACTCTGTAGAAATGTAAATACAATTATCCGATTCATATTGTGTATGTATACATAAACCAGCATTTGCAATGCTATAGGTCTCGCATTTGCGAGATTTTGAACTATTGCACTTTGTAAATGACAATGCCTTTTATTTATGTTTAAAAAACCTGTAATAATAAAAGATAGTCATTTACAATACCAATAGGTCAAAGTTTTGAAAATTCGAGCCCTATTGCATTGTAAATGCTTGTTGAAACTAGATAGCACGTTAATTGTATAGGAAGAATGACTCACTGTCACAAACCCTCGGAGTTTCTTCTAATTAAACACTGACCTTATGAAACATGGCGTCAGTCTGCGCTCAGCCATGAATCACGGGGTGAAATCAAACTCGAGACCACTGATAGCAGCGCGGATGTGTGAATCAGAGCCGCGGAGGACAGAAACCGGAGCAGGCATCATCACTCTGTTTTCTGGTAAGAGGAGAATAGTCCCTCGGGGTGCAGAGGCCGCGACGAGTAGCCTCGTTCTCAGTTCACTCTCCCACTCACCGGAAGCACTGGCGGTGACCCGCTGTGATCAGGGACCAGCGCCTGCTCTTACCCAGCGGTTCAAGCTCGTACAACAGCATGTAAACCGTGATCCTGAGCGCTATGGAGCCGGGCCACAAAACTGGCTAAAGACGAACAAAAATGTTCACAACAATTTTGTTGGCCTTGCACCTTCCGATAAAATGCTTGTAAGACACAATGCCCTCACCTTAAATGAAAAATAATTGCAAGTTAAAGTAATCAGTGGGAAATGCACTGCTGTGTTATGAAAGTTCAACTAGCTAATGTGATCAATCCAAGTGTCTGCGAGTGTGGCCAGATAGCCATTTAAATCCTGGCTGGCCAGTGGGGAATAGTGGCCTGCATTTATAGCGCTGCGAGGTCCCAACCGGCGACTGAAAGCACTGAAGATACAAGTCATCGTTTTAAAATTCGTTTACAGTATAAGATAGGCTGAAGCAAATTGTATGAACAGCCTTAGTTTAAAGACATATTTTCTAACGCAGTCCGACTGCGCCTATTGCAAGACTTTTTGATCAGTTTCCATTAGAAGGATGCACCCCAGAACGCTGCTGGTAAAACCCCTTCACTGCCTCTCGAAAAGCATACATTTTTGTGGCCATGAAGCTCCATCCATTAAAGCATAGACTGGCTGCCAAGCAGCCTTTGCGTTGGATGATTAACCAATTCCACACACACACACACACATTTCCTACAGCTTCAAGGAACTCAGCTGAGGAAATTGAATTCTTCTCCAGCTCGTTGTCCCTTACTCGGCTTCACAGCACAGGAGGCCCTCTTCCCTTTCAGCTGCGGCACACGAAGGTCAGCACTGGGGGGGCACAGGAGGCCCTCTTCCCTTTCAGCTGCGGCACACGAAGGTCAGCACTGGGGGGCTCAGAAGGCCCTCTTCCCTTTCATGGGGCACATGAGGGTCAGCACTGGGGGGCTCAGAAGGCCCTCTTCCCTTTCATGGGGGACATGAAGGTCAGCACTGGGGGGAACAGGAGGCCCTCTTCCCTTTCAGCTGCGGCACATGAAGGTCAGCACTGGGGGGCACAGGAGGCCTCTTCCCTTTCAGCTGCGGCACATGAAGGTCAGCACTGGGGGGCACAGGAGGCCCTCTTCCCTTTCAGCTGCGGCACACGAAGCTCAGCACTGGGGGGCACAGGAGGCCTCTTCCCTTTCAGCTGCGGCACATGAAGGTCAGCACTGGGGGGCACAGGAGGCCCTCTTCCCTTTCAGCTGCGGCACACGAAGGTCAGCACTGGGGGGCACAGGAGGGCCTCTTCCCTTTCAGCTGCGGCACATGAAGGTCAGCACTGGGGGGCACAGGAGGCCCTCTTCCCTTTCAGCTCGGCACATGAAGGTCAGCACTGGGGGGCACAGGAGGCCTCTTCCCTTTCAGCTGCGGCACACGAAGGTCAGCACTGGGGGGCACAGGAGGCCCTCTTCCCTTTCAGCTGCGGCACACGAAGGTCAGCACTGGGGGGCTCAGAAGGCCCTCTTCCCTTTCATGGGGCACATGAGGGTCAGCACTGGGGGGCTCAGAAGGCCCTCTTCCCTTTCATGGGGGACATGAAGGTCAGCACTGGGGGGAACAGGAGGCCCTCTTCCCTTTCAGCTGCGGCACATGAAGGTCAGCACTGGGGGGCACAGGAGGCCTCTTCCCTTTCAGCTGCGGCACATGAAGGTCAGCACTGGGGGGCACAGGAGGCCCTCTTCCCTTTCAGCTGCGGCACACGAAGGTCAGCACTGGGGGGCACAGGAGGGCCTCTTCCCTTTCAGCTGCGGCACACGAAGGTCAGCACTGGGGGGCACAGGAGGCCCTCTTCCCTTTCAGCTCGGCACATGAAGGTCAGCACTGGGGGGCACAGGAGGCCCTCTTCCCTTTCAGCTCGGCACATGAAGGTCAGCACTGGGGGGCACAGGAGGCCTCTTCCCTTTCAGCTGCGGCACACGAAGGTCAGCACTGGGGGGCACAGGAGGCCCTCTTCCCTTTCAGCTGCGGCACACGAAGGTCAGCACTGGGGGGCACAGGAGGCCTCTTCCCTTTCAGCTGCGGCACATGAAGGTCAGCACTGGGGGGCACAGGAGGCCCTCTTCCCTTTCAGCTGCGGCACACGAAGGTCAGCACTGGGGGGCACAGGAGGCCCTCTTCCCTTTCATGGGGCACATGAAGGTCAGCACTGGGGGGCACAGGAGGCCCTCTTCCCTTTCATGGGGCACATGAAGGTCAGCACTGGGGGGGCACAGGAGGCCCTCTTCCCTTTCAGCTGCGGCACATGAAGGTCAGCACTGGGGGGCACAGGAGGCCCTCTTCCCTTTCAGCTGCGGCACACGAAGGTCAGCACTGGGGGGCACAGGAGGCCCTCTTCCCTTTCAGCTGCGGCACACGAAGGTCAGCACTGGGGGGCACAGGAGGCCGCTTCCCTTTCAGCTGCGGCACACGAAGGTCAGCACTGGGGGGCACAGGAGGCCCTCTTCCCTTTCAGCTGCGGCACATGAAGGTCAGCACTGGGGGGCACAGGAGGCCCTCTTCCCTTTCATGGGGCACATGAAGGTCAGCACTGGGGGGCACAGGAGGCCCTCTTCCCTTTCAGCTGCGGCACATGAAGGTCAGCACTGGGGGGCACAGGAGGCCCTCTTCCCTTTCAGCTGCGGCACACGAAGGTCAGCACTGGGGGGCACAGGAGGCCCTCTTCCCTTTCATGGGGCACATGAAGGTCAGCACTGGGGGGCACAGGAGGCCCTCTTCCCTTTTAGCTGCGGCACATGAAGGTCAGCACTGGGGGGCACAGGAGGCCTCTTCCCTTTCAGCTGCGGCACATGAAGGTCAGCACTGGGGGGCACAGGAGGCCCTCTTCCCTTTCAGCTGCGGCACACAAAGGTCAGCACTGGGGGGCACAGGAGGCCTCTTCCCTTTCAGCTGCGGCACACGAAGGTCAGCACTGGGGGGCACAGGAGGCCCTCTTCCCTTTCAGCTGCGGCACATGAAGGTCAGCACTGGCGGCACAGGAGGCCCTCCTCCCTTTCAGCTGCGGCACATGAAGGTCAGCACTGGGGGGGAACAGGAGGCCCTCTTCCCTTTCAGCTGCGGCACATGAAGGTCAGCACTGGGGGGCACAGGAGGCCTCTTCCCTTTCAGCTGCGGCACATGAAGGTCAGAACTGGGGGGCACAGGAGGCCCTCTTCCCTTTCAGCTGCGGCACACGAAGGTCAGCACTGGGGGGCACAGGAGGCCCCCTTCCCTTTCATGGGGCACATGAAGGTCAGCACTGGGGGGCACAGGAGGCCTCTTCCCTTTCAGCTGCGGCACATGAAGGTCAGCACTGGGGGGCACAGGAGGCCCTCTTCCCTTTCAGCTGCGGCACATGAAGGTCAGCACTGGGGGGCACAGGAGGCCTCTTCCCTTTCAGCTGCGGCACATGAAGGTCAGCACTGGGGGGCACAGGAGGCCCTCTTCCCTTTCAGCTGCAGCACACGAAGGTCAGCACTGGGGGGCACAGGAGGCCTCTTCCCTTTCAGCTGCGGCACACGAAGGTCAGCACTGGGGGGCACAGGAGGCCCTCTTCCCTTTCAGCTGCGGCACATGAAGGTCAGCACTGGCGGCACAGGAGGCCCTCCTCCCTTTCAGCTGCGGCACATGAAGGTCAGCACTGGGGGGGAACAGGAGGCCCTCTTCCCTTTCAGCTGCGGCACATGAAGGTCAGCACTGGGGGGCACAGGAGGCCTCTTCCCTTTCAGCTGCGGCACATGAAGGTCAGAACTGGGGGGCACAGGAGGCCCTCTTACCTTTCAGCTGCGGCACACGAAGGTCAGCACTGGGGGGCACAGGAGGCCCTCTTCCCTTTCATGGGGCACATGAAGGTCAGCACTGGGGGGCACAGGAGGCCTCTTCCCTTTCAGCTGCGGCACATGAAGGTCAGCACTGTGGGGCACAGGAGGCCCTCTTCCCTTTCAGCTGCGGCACATGAAGGTCAGCACTGGGGGGCACAGAAGGCCCTCTTCCCTTTCATGGGGCACATGAAGGTCAGCACTGGGGGGCACAGGAGGCCCTCTTCCCTTTCAGCTGCGGCACATGAAGGTCAGCACTGGGGGGCACAGGAGGCCCTCTTCCCTTTCATGGGGCACATGAAGGTCAGCACTGGGGGGCACAGGAGGCCTCTTCCCTTTCAGCTGCGGCACATGAAGGTCAGCACTGGGGGGCACAGGAGCCCTCTTCCCTTTCAGCTGTGGCACATGAAGGTCAGCACTGGGGGGCACAGGAGGCCCTCTTCCCTTTCATGGGGCACATGAAGGTCAGCACTGGGGGGCACAGGAGGCCCTCTTCCCTTTCAGCTGCGGCACATGAAGGTCAGCACTGGGGGGCACAGAAGGCCCTCTTCCCTTTCATGGGGCACATGAAGGTCAGCACTGGGGTGCACAGGGGGCCCTCTTCCCTTTCATGGGGCACATGAAGGTCAGCACTGGGGAGCACAGGAGGCCTCTTCCCTTTCAGCTGCGGCACATGAAGGTCAGCACTGGGGGGCACAGGAGGCCCTCTTCCCTTTCATGGGGCACATGAAGGTCAGCACTGGGGGGCACAGGAGGCCCTCTTCCCTTTCAGCTGCGGCATATGAAGGTCAGCACTGGGGGGCACAGGAGGCCTCTTCCCTTTCAGCTGCGGCACACGAAGGTCAGCACTGGGGGGCACAGGAGGCCCTCTTCCCTTTCAGCTGCGGCACACGAAGGTCAGCACTGGGGGGGCACAGGAGGCCTCTTCCCTTTCAGCTGCGGCACATGAAGGTCAGCACTGGGGGGCACAGGAGGCCCTCTTCCCTTTCATGGGGCACATGAAGGTCAGCACTGGGGGGGCACAGGAGGCCCTCTTCCCTTTCAGCTGCGGCACATGAAGGTCAGCACTGGGGGGGGGCACAGGAGGCCCTCTTCCCTTTCAGCTGCGGCACATGAAGGTCAGCACTGGGGGGCACAGGAGGCCCTCTTCCCTTTCATGGGGCCCATGAAGGTCAGCACTGGGGGGATTTGGCCTTTTCAGTCACTGCCCTCACCTGCTTAAAGCCACAGCAACATTTCCAGTGGGGCCAGAAACTCTCTTTAGCAACCGCTTCACAAATTACAAGTGGCACAAAAATTCTCCAACTCACACGTTTATCACCCAAACATTGCTCCTGCTCAAAGTAGGCAAAACGTCTGCATGAAAAGGGGGCAACAAGCAGGAATCTATATAGAAACGAGGATTGCCACATGTCCACATTTCTCATGGACTGCCTTGTATTCCTGCAAACCGGAAGAACAGGATACTGATGCAGTATTCCCACACATCTTTAATGATGGCATAAGTGGTAAATTGAAAGACCTGAAGGTGGAAAACTAAAAGAAAGAAAGCGGTGCGCTTTCAGGAACTGGTGAAGACTTTATGCGGTGCTTGATATGATTGAAGGAAAGTCTGTGTTTAAGTGATGATTTAGGGTATTTTTGTTCTAAGGTCCTATTACACAGCACATCTATTCCCTACAGCTTTAAAATTACTCTCCCTAGGCTTGTGCAACTTTGAACCAGTAATAACAGGCACAATCTCCAGGCAGATTTGCATAAGCATAGATGATCACTCTATTTCAAGAAAGATGTAGTGCTCTAGTTATGTGCTTTTCTTTTAGAAATCGTCATTTTCAGGTCTGTTAGTTTGCTTGGCTTATCTAACGAACCAGGACTACAACTCCCAAGATGCATTAGGGTATTACACAAAAACATAGCACTGCAGCAAAACCTCCTTGGTGACATGCAGTCATCTACTTGTAGCATATATACTTATTGCAACAAGCACATTCCTACTGATCACATGGACATTAGACACACTTCCACTATGTGCATTTATAAATATAAGGCATATATACAGAAAAAGAAAAATAATCCCCAGAATTAAGGCATTAATAGTACTGGGGAAGAAACTTGAGATCCTTCTCTACTTATAATTCAAGTATACCACTTCTGCATATTTAACAGTGACAAAAGGGACTGAAAAATAAATATTTGGTCAGGTACAATTAAGAGAAACCATCTCGAAGATGTACTTTCATCCCCAAAAGGGCAACACGTTAGATGTAGTGAGCTGATAATAATTTGGACTATGTACATTCTCACAAACTTCATGAGATTTTGGATGTCAAATGAGCTGCCTTTAGTTGTAATTATTTCCCACAATTTTTTTTCTTTTTCTCTATATATGTCTAAGTGGTTTTATTTTTTTGTCAAATTGGATTTACTGTTGTATATGTATTGTTAGTCTTGTATGTACTGCAGATGAAGAGATCAAGATAAAATGAAAAACCTTTGGGGAAAAAAAAAAAGAGTGCAACAAATAAAACATGAGATTTACTATCAAGCACACTAGATTAAGAAAGTGGATGTGTTTTGATGGCCACATGGGGTTTATAAAGTTTGTGCTATATTGTATAGATACCTCCCCATAGGTTGGCCTTATTGAATCATACCCCCCCCCCTATTTTGTGGAAGTATATGCATTTAAGGCACCCCCATCCCCGCCCTTGGGAAGATGGAGAACATATGTAAAAGGAACCTTCCAACTCTCGCTATCCTGTTGGCTAATAAAGATGCAACACTTAAGGGCCAAAACATGCTCCCAGTGCGTCAATGACAGCTCACGTCAAATGTGTCATAGCATCCAGATCACCTTTCACCATCCGCCAAGCCAAAAGCAAACCAATATATGAGATAACCAGACTTTCCTTACTCTGCTACTCCCTGGTCAACAGCAGCATATATGGGAGCTAAAACTTTCCGGTGGTCCTCTCAATTTTTCACAGATTGGGTATAAACTGTGCTGTCAGACGTAATTTTCCTTTGAATTTTGTGACTTGTAGTCCTACCTTTTGTGAAGGGAGCAACAAAATTGTAAATCCAAAAAAGCCCAAGCTTATCAGGAGATAAAAAAAAAACGTATTCCCAGCAGTAAAAGGAAAGGTAACAGTAATCATAGAACAGAAGTACTACCACCGCTTAACGTAGGGGAAACCATCAAAATCAGCAGAGATCATCAAGACCTGCCCACAATATTTGTCAACTCAAAAGTAAAAATGCCCTGAAGAATCGTGCCATCTCAATGCAAGTATACAACTAGATCATGATTCATAAGCCAGGAAAAGACCATAATATATCAGACTCCATTTCCTATCATCCACTTACAAAAACAAAAGAAAAGCAACACACACAAAGTTAAGAAATGCTTCCACGTCACCCTACAGCAGCCACACCACCAGACAAGTCACTAAGCCAGATAGAGAAATACACATCAGAGGAGGTTTCTCCAGTGTTACTCAAACATTTTGTTTCCACCAAAAGCGGAGATAAGGAAAGGGCACAAAGGATCGTGCAAATTTGTGAGTACACGACCACAGCTTAAATGCAGGCATCCAGGCACGGGAAACAGTAATCCGTAGCAGTGTTTACAGGAATAAAACTGATGGGCCATCCCTAAATCCCCAAGGAAACAAGCTTTCTCATCTAAAACATGGAGGCCACATTTATCACTCAGACACTATGGTGGTGGTGGCGGCCCTAACAGAATTGTAGCACAAACCCCAATTAATGTCATTCCATGCCTGGCTGAAATCCTTTCAGCTGGGACACTGACTTCACAGTTCAGACAGACAACGCACCACCATTCACCATTTGAGTTTGGGAGATTTGTGAGAAAATTAACTTTGAAGACAACAGCTCAATGGAGTTATTTGTCGGGCACCTGACACACCAGTTTGAAATTCCGGTAATCCTGATATTGGGAGGAAAATTCAATTTGGAGTTCATAAAATGACAACTTAGCAGGCACTATCAAGCAGTGAAACAAAAAATGAAGAAGAGTCATACTGACCAATATTAAACCAGGAATGGGGGTTAGTATGACAACAGCAGAGAAGGGAGTCAGGCACCCAGATTGGAGAAGGAGGCTTTGAAATTCAAGTGCAGAAAGGGAATAATGAATATTGAATGCACCTTCATCAAAAATGTATTCCAGCTCAAGAAAATGTTGTGCACCTATTCAGGACTCAAATAATGATGATCTTGCAGCAGACCAGTCAGGACTCAACTTATGAGCATCACCCGAACAACTCACCACTAGACCTGCAAACTAACAGGGGATGCAGCAATGCCTGCAACAAGGAAGTCATCAAAAACCATCTGATGTCATAGCATCAAGTACAACGAAGTGCTCTATTTTTCAAATCAGTAAATATCGCGGTACTCTTTGGGGGGAGAGGGGGAAGATCTGCAAGACTGTCAAACATTTATTGCTTTATTACTCATTGATGCTAATCCTAAAATCCTTTTTGCCAGTGCAAATCTCTCCGCTTTAGAAACCATTGTATGACGAACGCAAAGTGGGTTTTTACGTGAACACAACTGTGATCAATCATGTCAAGGCCATCCAAGAAATAAAGGGTAGGATTTTGGTATATGCCAAGAAAGAATTCAATTGGGTATTTTGGATGTTTTTGTGGGAGGTGGGAGAAATGGTTATCCACCAAGTCTTTATCAAATGAGTTCAAACACTTTATGTTCATTTATAAGCCAGAGAGTCGATCAACACATTTTTATGACATTTCCAAAACAAAAGGATATCCCTTTAGGGCTGGCCCTGCGCACTAGCATGTATATGTAAAAACACATGAAACGATTTATGTGGCAACAGAGAATCAGCATCCCATCAGTCTTAGGGGAGGGGGTGCTAATCAATTTAACCAAGTATACAGAATGTAGTTCCGCATACCTGCAAGAATAACTTGATATTATTGCAAGAAAATATGGTCAACTATCTGGATACAAGCCTAATAAAACTCAAATACATGTTGTACCAGCTGGTGGAATGCAGTCAGCTGATCTGCAGATGGTTAAAGCAGTACGGTATCTGGGAGTAATGGTACCTGGGGATATGGCTGTCCACTTCAAGCTGAAGTTTGTCCATTTCAATTCACAGTTTATTGCTTTTATGAGAAATGGAGCAGATGATAATTCTCCCCATGTTTCTATACCTCTTCTGCTTACTGCCTCTATAGGAACAAAAAATGTGCCTTACAAATTGTTATGGTGGTCTCTAATCTCGTCTGTGAAAACAAACGTCTACAACTTCCTCTTCTCGGGATGGGTGTACCGTTCTGGAAGGGTAGTATTATCACTAGGCAGGTATAGCGTGGTGTGTGAAATTTTAGCCATAGTGATTTTTCCCAGGTTTGGTCCAATATCAAAAGGTATTTCAAGTGGAAAAATGGAATATACCGAAGCTCTACGAGAGCTACACTCCTGAGACTTGAGCCATGTGGGAATTATAATCACGTGCTGGTCAACTTTTTGTGTTGCACCATTCAAGAAATGACAATAGAACAAAATAGTATACGAGAAATTAATGCACTAGATCCATAAATCCACTGGCCAAAATTACACATTTATTGCTTCTCCAGCTTTACAAGGATACTGGTCGGGGAGATGGCTGGTCAAAATGGGTCCGCCTTTTATATGAGAATCCTAGAGCTAGAGTGCGTACAGGAGGCACAGTGTCGACCCCATACTCCATCTATAGAGGAACCTGGCAAGGGTGTCCCTTGTCACCACTGCGCTTTGCCCTGGCTATGGAGCCATTGGCGGAGAGGCTTAGGCAGGAGGGTGGGGGCCTTGGAATGGCCCTTGATGGGACTGAGCACATACTCTCGCTGTACGCGGATGATATACTGATCTACCTCCGAAATGGATCCAGCGGGATCCCGGCAGTGTTGTGCATACTGGAGGAGTTTGCGGATCTCTCAGGACTCCGCATAAACAAAAAGAAAACTTGCATATTCCCATTAAGGCCCAACCTTGGCAGGCCGCTGGACCTTCAATTGGACTTGGAATGCACACTGATCTCCTTCAGGTACCTAGGAGTACAGGTCTATCATCGTCAGATTGATCCTGGGAAGTGCCTTGAGACCATTGCCGGCTAATGTGTCCTTCTGGCGCTCGCTTAAGTTACCAGTAATGGCTAGAGTGGCACTGTCCAAGATGGTGGTACTACCGAGATTGTTGTACTTCTTTATTAACCTGCCGATAGTGATCCAGACGAGTTGGTTTAAGACCCTGGACACTTTGTTGAGAGACCTGGTGTGGGACGGTGGACGCAACAGGGTATCCCTGCAGACTCTGCAACTATCCCTAATAGGGGGGCGGGGGGAGACTGGGCTCTCCCGACTTTGAGGCTTATTATTTGGCGGCGCAGCTCCAGTGGCTGGCCAGATGGAAGTGGGGGTTGAGATGCTGTCAGTCGGCGCATACCACATGAGGTGCACTGCTCCCCAGGAGGCTCAACCCCCGCCAGAAGATCAAAAACATGGGCGTGCTACTCACAGTGGCAGTAGAATGTTGGGATAGATTTATGAAAAGGGCTAGAGATGCGCCGCTCTATTCACCAAACACACCACTCACAGGAATACCGCAGATGGGGATGGGTCCTCCCCTCACACAAACAGCTGCAGGGATGGAAGGAAACAGAAATTCTGTCTGTAGGAGACAGCTATCGGGATGGTGAATTGCTTCCTCTAGGTGAGTTTCTGGAATACCATGACTTCCCACCAGGACAGTTTTTGAATTATCACAAGATAAGGGGGGCATTGGCTGCATTATGGGGAGATAATGCAAGAGAGCCTGCCACTCATGTAGTCTTTCAGGCGATGGTGACTTTGGGTTCTGCTGGGCACTAGGTGAAATGGCTATACCTAGCAATAACGGAGATGACACATAGGCATTTGCCCCGAATACAGGAGAGATGGGAGGGCACACTGAGTAGGCAACTGACCGAGAAAGAATAGAAGAGTGCCCTGGTAAGCACAAAAAAGTGTCGAGGAATGCAGCTTTTAAACTCACACAATTTAACATATTACATAGGACTTACCTCACAAGTTGAACATAGTGTATGGGAGAGATGACCAGACTTTTGCTAGATGCTCGTGAATAGACTGACTTTGATTACATGGTGTGGTCATGCCCGGAACTTTGACAGTATTGGGCCACTATCATTCATACAGTCAATAGGGTTCTGGCCCGCAATATGAGATGCTACCCAGGGGTGTGCCGGCTGGGTCTATTCCACAGGCCCAAATCCAAACAAATGGGGCACATGTTTGTACACTTGGCTTTCCTCCTGGCTAAACGGAGAATAGCTCTCAGATGGAGGGCAGCAATGAGCCCCCTAACAGCAGATGGGAAAAAGCTGTCTCCTGTTGGGCCAGGGCAGATGAGAGGGCCTTGCTCCGGAAAGACCAGGTCACGAAAAGGTGTAGACCCCTGGCGAAACCATGGGCATAAATACTAAGGGCATGGGACACACGTAGCTCAACTGACCAAGACTCACAGGTGGGGCCTTCGGAACCCAAGGAGGCGTGAGAGACACACACCGATCAAGTGCTGGACTGACAGCTGCTGATCCCCTGTGGGACTGAGAGGTCCCGTGGAGAGGGTGAGATCAATCACGCAGTCCCTTTCGTCTCTCCACTGCCAGGCCCCGCATTCTCCCCCGGGCTTTCTTACTTTCCCCTCTCTCCCCCCCTCGGGAGCCCCCGGCTCACCAGATGAGCTAGCCAACATGTATTAGGAAAAACATATACACGGTCACACTTGCAGACGCCATAATGTGTGGGGTTTTTATGTTTTATTGTGCCAACCATACAGGCATTTTCAGGGCATAAACATGCGAGAATGTTAATGCGGATGGCGACCCAGCCACTCCCCACAGTGCACCTTGACACAACAGGGATTTATTAGCAAAAGCTGTCAGGTAGGACGGCTGTATTAGCCCCCGGGAAGGGATTTTGATGGGAAAAAAAATGTTAGAAACGGACTATCGTTTTACTGAACTGCAAAATTTATTATAGAAACGGTTGATTGTTTCCATCATGAAAAGTATGTTCCTGCTGTGGCTATGAAAATGTATAGATTGTATCGAAGTACATTTTCTAAATGCCAATAAAAACAATATTTAAAAATTTTTAAAAAAAGGATACTGGTCGAACACTCATGTAAATGGGTGGCATGGTTAACCAGTCGGGTACAATGGACCATCCCATGACACACCTGGTAATGGGAAACATGCTTTAAAACTAAGCCTGAATCACGCTGTGCCTTTACAGCGCCAGCCACAGAGTGAACATGTTGTTACAACGCATTCATTTAGCATGCAAGTCCAACGACTTGCTTTGGGGGGGGGCACATTGGTGGAATGGTGTTGGATTTTAAGTCCAACACCTTTCCCTAGTGTTGCTCAGACTGGAGTTGGAATAGTAAATGATACTATTCCAAAGTCCAGCACCCCCCTAAGGCAAGTTGTTAAAAGAACTTGTGTGCTAAAGGAACGTGTCGTAACGACGCGTTCATTCAATTGCCGGTGTTGTGAATGTATATGTGCTAAACGCATACGGGATTCTGTCATACATTCCCTGGTAACACCCAGATGATATCAAGTATAATAAAATAGCCAGGAACCTCTTCACTTTGAAATAAAAGAGTAACCTGGCGCCTTCTCTTTGGGTATGGTGAGGCAAGATCTACAAGCGTTGGATTGGAATTTTGGATAGACCAGCTTGAATGGGAAAGTGTGTGGCCTTTTTTTTGGCTCTCATCATGGCCCACCACACCCACTTTCGAGAAACTAAATGGCCCACTCGCTAGGCCAGTTTGGCAGTGCCAGCCTGCCTGAGATTCCAGTCTAACACCCATCAACAAGAACTGAACCATGTAATTAGCAGGTGGCATTGACAAAAGGAAATGACAATAAATATTAAAAGACTTGGGCTCACTTGAAACTAGATATAAAAGTAGGGAATTCTTCAATCTAACATTGATTAATGTGATTTGGGTCGCATGTTAAGCTTGGGTTTTAATTCTAAATTATTCAGGATCAATGTAATAACAGAAAAAGATAAAGCAAATAAAAAATGCGTACTGAAGGAAACTATGTCCAAAGTGCTTGGCTGCCTTTTAGTTTGTGCCCTATCAATATTTATTTAATCTCGATTTAGTAGGTTCTGGACCGTCAATAGGGGGCTACAGAACTTTACGTTGATAGCAGATCATAAAATCAATTTGCGTGAGAAATTACATTAACAATACAAAGGAAAAATGACATCGATTAAGTAGACATCTATCAAAAGGTAGACATCTATCAACAAGACTTAAGTCTGTAAGAGGACTGAGTATCTGCAAGCAAAATGGAAATTCCATGATGGCTAACATATGTACATATAAATACAGTGATCTTTGTAGTTCTGACATGAAATGGAAATGGAATCGTTCATTGCTGATACAGTTCAGTCTGAAAAAGAGAAGGGGCAGTAGGGGAGAGGCTAATTAGGCTAAAATTAGTACGCAGCATTTTTCACAAAACATATGGAGAAGCTAGGCGGTCGGTTACCCTGTAAATATACAAGAAGCTGCTTTGGCTTTCACACAGCGAGTACTTAAGCCTTCCATAAAGTAGAACACTAAGTGGGCTAACATTTGGGAATGCAGTAGGATAGGTAATCCAGATTATCATGCTAGCTCTACTGAACCGAACAGAAGGACAACATCCACCCTAAGGAGAATGTTTAAGGTAAACTCAACCCTCACACTTTAAGGACATATGCCAAGGAAATGAGAAGTAGCATTGCTTGGTGCAGTGGTGGGCATGTTGTGGAGTGACAATGAAGCAAAGATACAATCAAGCATCCTGAAGTTGGACTCATTTCTACAAAGCATTATGAGATACAACCCTCCAAAGTATTGACTTCTAGAGTAGACAATCTGGCAGGGAACCAAGAATGTCCTACTCCCCCCTACAACGAGTTTTGGGAATCTGCTGAATAAGCATTTAGAATTGTAGCCACAGCTTACCTGTGTCCGATAAGACACAAATTCTGCTGAACAGCTAATAAGAGATCTTTCACTTAGTATGCATGTAAAAGTCCTTGTTTGCCTCGTTATGTCATAGTATTTTTCTCTCCCAGTCTCAGCAGTTGGGGAAGTGGGAAGAGGCGGTGGCTGATGTCAAGATACAAAGCCCATTCCATTCACCACCACAGCAAAAAAAAAAAAAAAAAAAGCAGAAACGAAAGGGGAGAGAGGATACTAAGAAAAAAAAGAGTTGTCAATAGGTTCTATGAATCCACTGAATCTACTACATTTGAGATGAAGCGGTCTTCTTTCAGATTATGTTATCTAATCCTATGGAATGGTTTTAGCAGAACAGCAGTCAGGACCCCGCTTATCAGTTTATTCAATTTACATTTTTATGAACAGCTGTTCTGCCCTTAATCAGCATCAGTGTGCTTGTCTGACTTAAGAGTTACAGAGTCCTAACATGTTGCGCAGTAAGTGGAACCATGAGGTGTCTTTGTGTAATATTATTTGAAGTACAAAACCAGCCTCCAAGGATGGTTGAGTTGGCAACTGCATATTCCATTATGCAACTCTAATCAGGTTTCCGAAAGGGAGCCCAGCGGGCTAGTTTGAAGGGAATTGCATTGGAAGCATGGGCGGGTGGCATAATACGTTTTTATTATATTGTGGCCTCTATATTAGATTTGCTGTTTCATAGTACTGTAAACAGTTTGTACTGTCATCAAACTCAATAGTACTCAATTTATTAACATTAAAATGATGTAAGGCTGAGTCAGACATGCTAGAAACTGACTCTGGCATGCAGGTTGGGCACTAACTGTAGTGACGAGTACATAAACTGAGCTGTCTGATCAGCCACTGAAGTTTTAAACCAAGCATTTCGACGAATGTCCTTCTGTCATGTCCCCCCGAACAAAGGAGCATCCCGAGTTTGATCGCTGTTCAGTCTCTCGGCGCAGGCTATAGTATTTTGATTTTTGAGGTCTGCTTATTTGATCACCTTTAGTTTCTATTTCAAAAAACATAGTTGGGCATTTGATACTCAACACAGCAGGTGTTCTTATTGTGCTCCACATTTTAAACAAAAATTGAGATGGTTTGGCATAATTGCTACACATAACCTATATCATCTGTTCTATGAAATTTTATAAGCATTGCAGGTCAATGAGTTATGGGGGAAATTGAATGCAGTCCTACTTCCATCCCATTACATAATGTTTATACACCCTAAATTACATTTTGCTTCAGTAAATATTCTGTTTATATTAAGAGTAAACATTTTTAAAAGATCCATAAGGTGGGTTTTTTCACCTCAACTTGCTAAACGGCACCCCAACCATCTGCGAATCCGTTAAATCACTAGGTATCACACTAGGCTCAAAACTAAATATGCAAGCTCACATACAAGCTGCAACCAGGAGCGTTAACCTACATCTGCACCATCTAAGAACAATAAACCCATTCATAGCATCTGATGACCGTAAAAAGGTGGTCAATCAACAGTGCTCTCAATACTGGACTTTGGGAATGCAACTCTCATAGGTCTACCTAAAGCCACCCTAGCCCCAATGAGAGCGACACTAAATGCAGCAGCAAGACTTGTAACAGGCACAGGTCCTTATGGTCGCATTTTCACAACACTCAGGACTCTACGCTGCCTCTCAGTTGAAGCTAGGATCCAACTGAAGGTAGCATGCATAATACAAAGCAGTGCACAACTCTGGGCCCAAATACACACCATATCAAATCCGTATATTGTTTAGACCTCAATTAAAAATTCAACACTGCTTTACTTGTGTCACCACATTTGATGGAGGAGTGTGTATGCACCACTCACGTGTTTTCACAAGGTTACATGTTGTGCAACGTTTTATTCAAGCTCAACATACCGTAAATGTTATTTTATCAAAGTGTCAGCATTAGAAGTGTTTCACAAAGCGAGTAATATCTGTGTAACAAACCATATAAAGCGGATGTCTTACCCAGGTCACAAATTAATCATGTTTCCACTGTTCAAGACTAATCTTTAGCTATGGTCAGTGTGGTGGTTTTTGCAGGTTAAAAGCTCCGTGGCACAACGGAAATTCACTTTGACAAAACCATACGGCCGGGTCAGACTAGCAAGTGGAACACAGGAAGCATAGGTGAAGAACGTAAGGAGGCCAATGGGCACATCGGTACCTCTTTACGTGAAGCTTTTGCACATCTATGTGACTACTCATACGGTATTGCTGTTCTCAGCAAAGGGTCACTTACCTCAATTATACAAAGTCGTTTTGCAGACATTCAGAATACTTTGCAGTTTGTATATTTTATGAACATTTATGAATTGTTTTATTCAAATCAAATAAAGCGATTTTTGATTGATTAACTTTACACCAAAAGTGCTGTTTCTTAAATCTAGGATGGAACGTATCTTATCCCAAAGGGAAGTCACAGCAAAAGGAGTGACATAATTCATTGCATACTTTTTGAAAAATTAAAAGTAATCGATTATCCCTATTGAAATTATTTTTGAAAAACTAAAAGTAATTGACTATCCCTATTGAAACAGAGAATCTGAAGAAAAATAAATCAAAAGAATTATTATTTTTCCACTGCCGCAATGCTATAAAGTTTGTTTTCCCAGACATCTGCAATAGCCGCAACATCTCTATATATACAATCACCCAAGTTTAATGTATGGTAAAACTGATACAGTGGGAAAACTTTAAAGTCAGACAGCAAGAGCCAAGACAGATTAAAGAGCACTGTGCCATGCAAAGCAGGTCGCCTGGCACTTCACTTATCCAAAAATAGTGACATTCACATAAATTCCAGAAGTTGTGGGTGCATGAGAGTGGAGTGAAGCTTAAGTGTGGAGAGGGGGAGATGTAAGGATAAAGAGGGTAACAGTATGGATAGTAACTGATCCTGGAAGGTACTCTTAAATCAAGACTCCGAAAACAGAGAGATCCTGCTTTCTTTGAGGCATCTTGCACTCTGCAGTTCAAGGACCTCTGAGCGCCCTTTCCTCGAGGCTGGTAGGAAAAGGACCAACCACTAAAAAATAGGGGGACACCTGAAACGATAAAGGAAGAGCAAAAGTGAAAGTCAAAATATCAGGAAAACAGTCAGCACTACCTGTCTACTTCAAAAAACGCAATTAAGTCGTTAGATAGGCCACTCCAGCTGTATCATGTGCTCAAGCAAAGGAAAATAGGGTAGTTGTTTAAACAAACATTTTATTTTTGTTTTGCTATTATGCACATACCTCACATAAATGTATAAATCATGTCTTTACATCATAAAATATATACAAAAAAATGATATTGGCCCTCAATGATGGGAATTCCCATGGACTAACTTTCATACAGATCATTCATACACTCACATCACCCATTCAGACTGTGAAGACACACTTAACATTCATCAAACATTATACCTAGATGTGATACAAGGCCCCTATACAGAGGCAACAAAGAAAAACTTTTTTCACACTTTCATAAGGCAATTGAATTGCTGGTAAGCGATCCACAGTTTATAAAGATTTACATCAAAGGTCATAACGTAACTTTGAATAGATGAATGAAAAAGATTGATCAAATCAGCATGAATATGTTATACATAAATCAAACAATAAGATGCATGTGTAAGGAACAGAAGATTTTTTCAATCAAACACGCCGACGCTCGTTTCGGTGTTGCCACCCCCAATGTCGGGGTGTCACCTTCTTCAGGGCATAACAGTAAATTCGTGTTAGGAGTGCATGGGGCCTGCACAGGAATGATGAATAGGGACAACCACTAGTGAAAACGTTTAGGGAGGACAGCAAATGAGTTTAAATTAGGGCACCGATCCACTAAGTGGCATCATCAACCTGGAAATGGACGGGGATCGGCCATCCAGGCGGAGAATCTGCGTTTGTCAAAGCACCCCCCACTTAACTCCCCTTTGGGAGTGAATAAAATAGTCGATACTACTTTTCCCCCAGGTGTGACCGGACACCTATGCAGTGGATGACCAAAGACCATGATTATGGATTGCTAGTAAAGAGGCTCATCGTAGTGCCTGAAAATATCAGATAGATTGTCCTTTCAGGAGTTCCATTTTTCCTTTTCTATCAGTTAAGCTACGTTTCACTAAGAATGTACCTTGCTTCAAATCTGCTTGTCTAGGAAAACAGGAAAAAAGTAATGGGTGGAATGCTGGACTTAATCTAAATGCCTGGTAATCACTTGGCACCACATTACAGTCCATCTTTGTTGTCTTCTGTGCCATTCTGTACAGAGACCAATCATATGCAAATCAATCTTGGTCTTGCTCCAATAGGAACAGTCCAGCTCGAACGCGTAGACATTCTAGAGCACAAGCACTCACTCAAGTGAAATGTATACGTATTTCTCGAGGTGACATCATTACCAAGAACACAAGTCAAGTATTGTGAAAAATTGTGTTTGTTTTTGTGTGCTTAAGTTTGAAATACTGTGTTCATATTGGCCTGCTTGATGTTATATTTCATTAAGAAACATAATAAAATTAAAACTTTTTGAAAAAATGCTGACTGCTTTAAGAAGAGGTTCAGATGGGTATGAGAACGAGCAAATAAAATAATAATGAAATGGAAGCACATATCCGTGTAATAGCAGAATTGTATTATCATTAGAAATTTACAAAATCAGTAACTAACAGAAGGAGTTTCATCATGGGTTGATAAATTACAAAAACATATTTAGAATTGATCACAGAACTGGCTTCCGCAAAGGTTAAGGAATATTCTGACCCAATGAGCAACATGTTATCCATTAATAAACAAAGCCAGGCAACTCTATGTGAAAACATATTGGGAAGCGACCAAAAAAAGGAAACAAGCATTTACAATGCAATGGTCTCGGCATTGGTAAAGTTAGAGCTATTGGCATTGCTCATGATATTATTTTTGTTTATGTTTTTGTTTTTAAAACATTTAAAGAAACGGCATTGTCATGAGCAATGCCAATAGCTCTAACTTTACTAATGCCGAGACCGTTGCATTGTAAATGCTTGTTGGGGGGAGCTATTGCTGTTCTCTCTATGTTTTGAGTATGTGTGTGTGTGGTTGTTTTGTCATTTAGTCCACAGATCAGGTATACTGTGCGTGCCCTTTTCAGTTTGTATTGAGTTGTGTTTGTTATTTGTGTGATTTTATTGCATGTGTGGTTGTTTTGTAATTTAGTCCACTGATCTGCTATAATGCGTGTCCTCGTGCAGTTTGTATTGAATCATCGTGTTTTCAGTATTGCTATTCTGTGTTTCAGTGTGTGCGTGTGTATGTGTGTGTTTGATTTTTCATTTAGTCCACCACAGAGCTGCTATAATGTACGTGTCCTCTTTCCGTTTGTATTGAGGAGTCGTGTTTCGGTGTTGCTGCTCTCGGTGTGTTAGTTGTCCAGTCATGCTTCCTGTTGTCGGTGTTTTCGGACGCTTGTTTGCCCAATGCTGGGGGGGGGGGGGCTTCGACACACTGCAGCGGGGGCACAGCTCACGCTGAAGGAGTGTTTCACACTTCTCAGAGAGCGAGCGGGGGGCGGGATGGATGACTCGCGGCTGCTTCTGCTCCTGCCCACGGCGCGCCCAGAGACCCTTCCTCCTCCTCGAGGCACAGCCCGGGCTCCTCCAGCTAAACAAAACAGCAGCTGCTGGCTCTCGAGCGCCGCGAGAAGCGCTGTTTTACCGAACACGCGCCCGAATAGCGCGATACAGAAGGTACTGCGGTCTGCTCAGCCCGCAATAAATCAAGTGATGAAAAAGCAACATCTAAGCCCAAACTTCGCAAGAAAGTCAGTTGATATTGTTCCTCGGTGGTCCCTGACACAGAGGGAACAGATCATACGAACTCAACCGGTCCCAGGATGCTTCTTTCTGGTCCATCGAGGATCTGACCTGGCAGTTGCCATGGGGAGCAGGCTCAAGACTGATTGGATATGGCTGAGTCCAAACTGGAATTGCATGATGAGCAAAAATAATTACGATTTAGGCCCAGATTTCTGTACTGGGGTGAATGTTTGACAAAGTTGATCAAAGATTGTAAACCTGCCATAAAGGGAGAATGCGGGAGATTGAGATAAAGGTACAGCGATTGTCCGGCAGTGGAATAAAGAGACCTGAGGTTGATTCACGACCACGCAGCCTGACATTTAGTTGCAGCGGCCGCAGGTTTTAGAGTAGAGCTTTGAGCCCTTAATATTCCAATTTTGAACCAACTGGGCCCATCAAACTACAAAGACTATGTCCTTATTTATTTAATTGTAGCTCAGGATCTTATCAACAGATATAGGCACATGAAATGTGGGTGAAAGACGCAGGTGTGGTCCAGATAAAAGGAGGTGGTGTGCTCGATGTCCGAGTTGTGAAATATGTCCTCAGCTGAGGAGACGCAGCGACGTGGGAAAAAAATTGCCAGGAGAACAGTGCCTTTGATGATGTGGAATTCCAGGTGAGCCTTGAGACCACCCCCTTCCTATGAAACATTGTGAAAGGCTCTGTTCTGAACCAGGTTTGCAGCTCACTTACACGATTGGGCAATTTAATGACACCAAGAAGGTCTCCATGCAGTGTCGCATGGCGGCAGCCATTAGTTTTTAGAGCTTTTGCATCATCTAGCCAGGCCTGGATTGAGGTCCTGAAGTGCCAGGACACTGCATCAGAGCCAGCAAATGCCATAAATCTGTCAGAGGTCCTGTGTTTCAGCCAGGTGGTGTGCATTCTGTGCCTTTGCTACAACTGTTTTGCTGAACTTTTTACACGAAATGACTTTTGCACGAGCCTAGACGGGCCAGCACATGGGGTAATTGGGATGGTCATATTCGCAGATGGCGCATCGGTCTTTATCAGAAAACCGCATCGGTCCTTAATGGACACAACAATCTCTGCCTGTCGCGGTGCAAAGTTTGGGATTAAAGCGTGCCTTTTCTTTCTACGCCCCTCCCGATGCTCGGTGTGAATGGTAACTGAAGTGTGCATTCCCGATGCTTGGTGTGAATGGTAACTGAAGTGTGCATTTTGAAGCCACATGTCTGGCTGTGGCAGCCCCGGGATTCTAAATACAGCAGCCCTCTGTCCCCGCTGCAGAGAAGAGAGAACCAGACGTGATTGTGATATAGCGAGTACGTCTCATCTCGTTTCACGCTCACCTGTGACCTGCAGCTTCAGTTGCACGCGCGCTGCGCAGACTGCTGGAAAATGATGGTCCCACCGGCTGCCGCACATGCAGCTTACACTGTGCAAGTGTGAATGACAATGCACACACTCCCACCCTGTGCCCCACCCTGAAGACCACGCAGCGGCGTGCATGCATCATATGTAATATCGTGAACGTGTGCTCGAGCGTACCTATACAACTAACTGTTCCAAGACCCAGTTAGTGAGTCAGTGAGTGGACTGAGTTATGAGGCCCCTGGAGCTCAGGACGCCCCCGCAATGTGGGGGCTGCCGGGGCTTATGTTATGCTAGTGTTCGTGCATTTATCTTTGAACAATTATGTTTGATTTTTCATTTAGTCCACCACAGAGCTGCTATAATGTACGTGTCCTCTTTCCGTTTGTATTGAGGAGTCGTGTTTCGGTGTTGCTGCTCTCGGTGTGTTAGTTGTCCAGTCATGCTTCCTGTTGTCGGTGTTTTCGCACGCTTGTTTGCCCAATGCTGGGGGGGGGGGGCTTCGACACACTGCAGCGGGGGCACAGCTCACGCTGAAGGAGTGTTTCACACTTCTCAGAGAGCGAGCGGGGGGCGGGATGGATGACTCGCGGCTGCTTCTGCTCCTGCCCACGGCGCGCCCAGAGACCCTTCCTCCTCCTCGAGGCACAGCCCGGGCTCCTCCAGCTAAACAAAACAGCAGCTGCTGGCTCTCGAGCGCCGCGAGAAGCGCTGTTTTACCGAACACGCGCCCGAATAGCGCGATACAGAAGGTATGGTGTCCTTCTCCCAGAACAGTCTCCACACTGGCCGGCTGTCTGGTGCTGAAGGCGAGGAAACGCAGCGTCCTTTTCGGATCGGGGGCGTGTTTTGCTGTTGTCTCCTCCCTGAGACTTTTCGCAAAAAACACGCCCCCTGATCCGAAAAGGATGGGGCAGGATTGGAGTGACGGGACCTCTTCTCCAATGGCTGGCCAGCATTTACGAGGCCAGCCAATGGAGAACAGGGCAGAAGAGGGGCGGGTTCAAGCCCCTCTTCTCCCAAGTCATTAAATCTCCGGACTTCCGGTCTGCCGACCGGATGGTCCCGAGACCTAAAAAGGACATTGAATCCATTAATAAACAAAGCCAGGCAACTCTATGTGAAAACATATTGGAAAGTGACCAAAAAAGGAAAAAGGACATTTTTAAGAGGAGTGACACATCCGCTCTCATCCCGCCCCCCCCCCCCTAACCCCACCCCCGCTCCCCCCAAAACCTTCCCCATGGCTTCATATAGAAGTATGCAAACATCTTAGAATGATCAAATTTAAACTCAATTGAGGTTGTTTTTAATGTTATTGTATGGAATCAAGAAATTGGACAAGACTTGCTCATTAATGTGCACAAACTGAGCTATTCTTTTAACAAAAATAATGACGTTTTGTTTCTAGATACTCAAAAATAACAGCTTTTTAGAGATGGTTAGAGTTACAAAACAAGCAAAAGCAAATGCAATTCACAATATAAACAGTAGAGGGTGTACTCGGCAAAAGAAAAAAATATCACAGCAGAGAAAGCGCAGGGTGTAAGTTGAAGATGGAACATTTTGTCTTCCCCCCACCAGGCTCCAGCATGGATTCATAACAATGAAAATGAAAGGTCACTTTGTTTTACGAAACATTGCAAGTGCAGCATTTTGGATAAAGTTATGATATGTACTCAAATACGCAAAGCACATGTTAATAACCATCAACTGTAACAGTAAAAGTTAAGCTTAGCACTTTAAATGCTATTTTAACAAAAATACACTGTATTTACATATTTGGCGACAGCATTAACTAACGTCCCGACGAACCATTCGTTATCCCTTCCATCCATTGATGGAAGAGGGCAGCCTAGATGTGTCTGTTTACAGTGTAATAACCAGTGTGAAAGGTCACCAGAGGACTTCATGTTACAATGGGCACAATGGCCATTTCTTAAACTATCGTTTCAGGTGTCTTAGATCAGTTGACGTGTATCAGGACTACAGGTCCCAGGATGCATAGGGGTGTCAAACGAAAATCCAGGACTGGAGCAAGGCGTCATCTTGTACCCTAACCTTGCGACTCCTATGGAACAGTGGACAGATGCTCAACCTACACTTTCCAAATAACCGAGCTTCATAATTTATGGCTGGCCATAATCAAACGTATGTCAGAACCAACACTAATGGTGAAATAGAATGTTGACAGAAATACATTTTGCCATTTTTTTGTTAAGTAACGTTTTTTAGAGTAATGAGCGGTAAAGGTGCAATGATAGGCTTGCTAAATTTAGTTACGAAATACACATTTGCCTTACAAGCATTTTAGTTGTCATCTCAATTTTTTTAGCATTTATTTATCTATGTATATATTTATTTCAGAGCGCGCAGCACGTCACCAGAGTGGTCCCTTGGTGCAGAAAAGGTCGAGGGGTCAAACTCTGGGCAGGCAGGTCTTGATGGCTTGATCCACAATCACAAATTCTAAAGCAGCTGGGGCAGAGCTGACCAGTGTAAAATACACTCTCCCGGTGTGTTGGGATACTGCGAATGGGAGACAGCTTTAGGTTCCATTTTGCATTTCCTACGATGATCAGACATTAAGCTGTAGTGTTTGTTTTTACATTGCTGGCCTTATATGTAGCTGTCCAACTCATCTTTTCCTCATACCTTCAAAAATACAAATCTAGGATTTTCACATTTACACATGACGCACCATTCCATGATTCGCACAATTTTAAAACTTCCTTTTATAAGTATATAAAAATTACACATAATCAGATGGACAACTATATCAAGTAAAGGGGATTTTCATGTATTAATGGGATGAGCATTTGAACACCTACAAATCGAAAAAGTACATAAATCAACTGTCTTATGAAATATGTTTCTGAAAAATCTCAAATTTAGAATTACAAGCATAAATGTCACCTTGAACTCAATAACTAAAATGTAAAGTGTCTGAAGAATTCGGATGTCACCAGAAAAAAAACAAAGATTTCCATGCAAAAATGCATTTTCTTTCATAAGTGCTAAATGAAAACCAAAATGGATGATGCCCCATTCTACAACTGCTCAGCGCCCCACAATCCACATCCAATCCAGTGGCGGCCTCCTCTAGCGCTCGTGCGCCTGGAATGCTTGCGAGGTGTCCTCGGGGTTAACAGGGGTGAGCCTCGTGCTTAGCAGGGTATAAATGTACGGCCAGATTTTGTTCGTCTCAGTCCCTGAAAATGTGTGCAACACACCTCTGTTCCTGGAACACAGAAGCACAGAACAGCGCTCAGATTAGAATCGCAGAGCAGTGGGATCACAAGCCATTGATACATTCCTCTTTGCCCCTTTACCAATGAAATAATTTTCTGACTTGTAAAAGGGCCTATGTGCATAGTAAAAAAAGGATTTTGTGTTCGCAAACACGGATTTACAAATCGCAGTCTTTGTAGCTGAAAAATACCTTTGAACATCAGGCACATTCAGGCCCATTTAGTCCCTCCCCCCGCCCCCACCCTTTTCAAAATCACAGGACATGGACAGAAATACTAGAAAAATATGACACGATCTCATGAAGCAGTGCCGCACCTCAGTTTACCAAGATCAGAAGGCAAACAGGTACGCCAAACTCTCTGCCCAGGCCGCAGGGACAGCAGCAGTGAGGGATTGCATAACTGAAACCTTCATCGACAGGAAGATGAAATGCCTATGCATAAGAGAAACGTCCCACAGCCACAGCATGACCAGCCTGCCTCTGAACTCGGCATGAATTACCACTCAAACATCATCCTAGATTTTAGAAATCCACCCATTTTAACACCACAAACATTAGTTTACAAGTTTTCAAAAATACAGACATTTAGTTATTTGATGCTATATTTTCATTTACGATATATGAGCTCCATTCCCTCAAACAAAAGCTTTTCCTTTCCATGATAACCAACGCACTATTCGCCCAAAAACGACCAACTTCATTTTTTAGTGAATATGTTTGGTTCCCAAACATCAGGTTGTCATTTTCAGCGAGTAATCTCCTGTACTACCGACAAATAGGACACATTGTGACTGTGCAGCAAATGTACCACCACAAAAAAACAGGAATACGCAGCACATGGTATGGATTTCAATAAATGTTATGGAAAGTCAGTACACAATTTGTCAAGTTTGGTACATATGCAAAGACCCCGTTATGCCACAGAGCATCACTATTTTGGCAAGAACATCCACAATGTAGGAGTGATGCGCGCTCTTACATAAGGTGGCCTCAATATGCCAAAAACAGCCACGAGAAGCCAAAATGCCCACACTATGTTAAGGAGGGCACTGGTTTTATTTTGGCATCACTATGCCAAGGATAGCCACTATTATGTTACAATTCCCCCAATATACCAACGATGAGCATCATGAGGGCAGGAATAGGCACAACTATGCCCACATTGTCCCTAATATGTTGACAAGCACCATTAGACCACGACTACCTTTGTGCAGGTATTAACACAAATCTGTGAATATGTCAAATACGGCAACATTATGCCAGGGCTATGCTTATGGTATGGATTGCCACAATTGTGCACAGAATGGTCCCAATTTGCCAAGAATGCTCACAATTAAATTTAGGAAAATCAAAAAATGCATCAAGTGTGCCCACAATGTGTCAAGGAGGGCACCTTTATCCATGGTCATCACTATGGCAGAGAGAGTGAGTTAGAAGTGCACAGAATTTCAGGGTGTGGGGTTATGATGGGGGAGGGTTGTCAGACTTAAGCCTACTCCATACACAGTGGACTGGCTAAGCTCTAAGGTGCATTGACAAGGAGGTTACCACTAGGAAATCCTAACCCCCAGACAATGTTACGCTTCCTCAGAATGCTTGGATGGATGCTCCGTGAGCAAGGCCAACAGAGCCGGCCATTTCCCGGTGAGATACCTCGAGCAGAAGCATCTGGCCAGCATCACCAAGCAGATCAGCACGTGCCATTGGTCAGGCGGATTGCACGGCTGGCTAGAACGCCCCTTCACTCCACTCGGGGCGCCCTCCTTATTTATAATCCCTGTCACAGCAATCGCAAGTTTAACAAGTTTTAAGGCAATTCTTACTTCTATTCTTCTAGTTCTGACCTTGTGGACAATATTCTGCAACTGGGTGTAAAGATACAGATGATTAAAATAATTTCTTCTAGATTTTCTGAAGATGCCATTGATCCTCATTGAACCTGCTTCTCGACAATGACCCGACTGCACCAGGCATAACCATTATGCAATTGTTTGCTACATATGCAACCACCTCATCAGATCAAACTAACACCCGTGCGCAGCACTAACATGATGCGTTCCTTTTGTCTGTCTAGGAAAGGAGTTTTTTTCTTTTTTTATCAGGTTGATAATAATTTCTCTACTACAGTGCATGTAAAGAGGAAATGATTGATTGTTCCACCAGATAGGCAGACATGAGTGATGGGATACATGCCCAGTGATACCTGGCAGTGGAGAACCCCAACTGCTGGGATAGTCTATAGAAGCCAATGTGCAGCGATGCCACTGGCCCCACTGCCTGCCCCTCACAAAGTCGCTCCATGGAGGGCGGATGTGCACTGGAGAGCCCCGATCTGTAGGAGCTCCATTGGTATACAAGAGGATCCCACCGGCAGCGTATCACTGCGTCACAGCCACTGAGCTCAGGAGGCAGCGATGCACAGCATGATGGGAACTCCACGGATCCCACAGGCCATTGGGGAAAGGCCGGATTCTGCAGGCATAAATGGAGGACTATGCAGAGGGAAAAAGACAGTGTGTCTCACTGCCTACACTCATGCAACAGCTTCTTCGAGATCAGATACGTGGGAGCTGTGGCATATCCACAGAGTGGGTGTCTGGGGGCCGCGACTCCCCACTGCAGGCTGGACAGGGGCTCATTTGATGTGCAGAGTGTTTGTACAGACCTAGCCACATAAACCTGCTCCACACATCATGTCCGATAGTTTCTATGGCTATTCTGTGGCCTGCACTAAAACATGAATAGCACTTTCAGCAAGTAATGGTTAAAAAGGGGGCTCAGTCATGGTCTTATTGTGTATAATATGTGCTGTTTGCATAAGAGCTAGAAATGTGCAATGGTGGTCTTTAGCCAGATTCAAAACCATGCAGTGTGGTTTTCTGAAAAACATATGATACAGGATGGGAAGAAGAATGCAGAATACGCTTGCCATGGATGATCCAGTGAATATTTACAGTTTCAAATGTACAACTGCTCTTTATCTTTAAGGGCCTTTTTTGTTTTAAATACGTCATCAGAATTTTTAGCTGAACACGAAATACAGTGGAGTTAAACAGAGGGGAAAAAACCTGAAGGGCACCCTGCTCTATAACATGCTGCCCTACACAGTAAATATGGTGTGACAGGAAATATGAACGCAATATTTACCTTTTGGGAGTAACAATGATGAGTTGCAGATTAAGAGCAGTTTTCTCTTTTCAATTAGCCTCTTGCAGCTGAGCTGCACTTAAAATGCCCTGGGCAGTGAATCAGACAAGATACATCCCTCATTATCTCGAGCTCGCCAAGCCCTGGGTATGGAAACGAATTACAAACTAGCATTGGTTAGTGTAAAGGCACACAATCTTAACAGGTTGGCCTTTGTTCCAAAATATTAACACCATCTAAAGGATGGACTGCCAACCGACGCAGGGATACCCCTCACCCCCAGCAGGACAGCACAAGTTGTTATGTATTGATGGTTCCATTTGGGTTTGAGTTAGTTATTTTGCCACTGCCTTGGCTCAAAGCTGCCAAGAATATTGTTGATTTTGTTAATGTGAGGCAAGAATAGTGCTCCTGCCTCAATTTGGGGCAATGCCACATGTTATGTTAAAGAATTTGCAAAGCGCATGGCTGCTCCAGCACTGGGGTGTCCCAGCGCTAGCCTCCAGCAAAACAGCTGCAGAAACCAGCATTGGCATAGCCAATAGGTCTCGCCTTTGGGACCTTCTAAGTGTTTAGCCATGCAGCACATTATCCTTTGCATTACATTAGCCATTTAATACATCAAAGTTTGTGGTCAACTACTGCTGCGGGGCACCCAATGAGGTATGAAGCTACCTTGTAAAAACGATGTGAGTATCAAACAGCAGTGTTACATGCAGGCAACGTTTGTTTTAATATCAGGTTAATGAACTGTAAAAACCGGCAGAGCTTACTATATAACATGCACATAAAAAGCCAAATAAAAAGGTATGACACATTGACCTATTAGACCATCCATTCGGGCGCTGCCTTATTGTTCATTAGGCAGTGAGATGGTGGCAGAGTTTGTGACACAACAGAATGAGGTGCTCGGAGCCCCTGGTAAGTGGTGGTAGTGAGACCACAAGGATGGGCAGCATGAGGGCTTGTGACAAATTGGTAGATAAAAGTTGGACTTGATGTACAGGGATAATATGTGGAGCTTGTTGCCCCAGGAAGTTTGGTTCATGTGGACTGATAACATGACGGTAATTGGAGGGCATGGATCAATAGCGTACAGTGGTAGTGCTAGGTGGCGCAAGAGTCGACGCATCGGGTACGTTGAAAGTGCACAGTTGCTAGGGGCAGAGGGAGAGAGGCGTGAAGTAGCTTTCAGAGCCATTGTAGACTTCTCTCTCCAGAGCAATCTATAAATAAAACCAGGATTTGTAAAGTGCAGCAACCCACCTGGGAGGTACTCAAGGCGCTAAATTGTAGGCATGGGGCGATTAAGTGATTTTCCCAGAATCACGGTATGTTGACACCGAGACTCGAACCTGGCTCCTCCCGGCTCTGAAGTCAGCAGCGCAGGCCGTTACCCCACACCCTGATCTCTGTCTGCCATGTAAGCACCAAAACACAGGAGTCTAGAAATATTGCTATGTCTATCTGCAACTCTCAACCCACTCTTCGTTGCTACTCACCCCACCCTCCGTCTTAACTTCCTACCACCCATACATGCCCCTCGCACGCTTAAACACAATGACGCCGCTTCAGTTCAGTCGGCTTAATGTCACAATTGATGTTGGCACTCTGGAGCAGCCCCGGCATGCAGAAGCTCTATTCCAATAAGATATAGATATATATTACACACACACACAAGGGGGAGTGGTGCAGGGGAGACAAGGAGGCACTGGACAAACATGGATGTCAGGCAAGGGGCGGTGTGCGCTCTGAGGGATGCGAGGCGCTTCAACAAAACTGCGACAAAATAAAGAAGTAATGCGTTCCTGACCTGAGCCCGAAACTTCTTAAAGAGACCCTCAAACTCACGGGCCCACGCCAACATCCGGCATATTCTTCTGACTCCCGGTCAGTCAATCCAGAAAAAAAAAAACCTACCGCAACAAAACCAGGCTAAGCCGAAGGTGCACAGAGCACGAGCTTCCAAAGTCAGAGAGGAGAGACGAGCTTACTTCACAGAAAGTGGAGAAATGGAAAACAACCGCGAAAGTGAAAGCATTTCGCTCGAACTTGGAGCAGATTATAGATATGCATCAAGGGAATGAGAGCGGCAGGGGGCAAGCAAGAAATGGCGCAGGACGGCTGAATGCCAAAGAAAAACCAACCGCGCTAGAAAAATGAAAGGCGCGTCAGCCATTGTTGAAGATAAAACGCGGTAATACAAGAAAAAAGTGCTTAGCGGCTAATTAAGAGACACTGTCTCCCGCCGCAAGTAAAAGATCCAGTCCTGGAGTGCGTGGCCAAAAGATGACAGGGTGGCAACCAGGAGTGATTAAAAACCCTCCGGTACAATCAACAAACTATGTTTGGCATAATCACTGATGACAAACGATGCACGCCAATGAAAATTACAGGCGGAGCTGAGACAGGGCTTCTGAAACCGTATTGATTCCAAGAAGCCCTCGCACAGCGAGCAGCGCATGCGCAGTGCAACCCCATACAAGACCTAAAAAACACAGACACAAAGGACATGCAGTTTCTACTCAGAGGCATGAAGGTGGACAAAAAACTCCAGTGGGGTCTGTACATCAAACGTCACAGGCTAAAGGTCCTGGAGTTTATCCTGCTAGACCGCTCCACTATGCCCCTCTCTCTCTGTGTGTAGCGAGAGGTCACAGCCAAGTTGTTTGACAATACATATGAATGTTACAAAATCTTGGACTGTGCCTTGTACATATTTTACATAACAAGAAATTTCAGGAAGCCGATGCATGTTTTTCTTTGCAATGCCTGTTGCATGCCTTTCTGATGTCTCCCAATTCCACAATGTTCATGGAGTCTGTAATTAAATTCCACGTCGTAGGAGGTCCGCAGAGCCCGGCATACCCAGTATCAATGAAGGTGCCTCTTTACTGGAAATGTTTACCTTCAGTCGTGCTACTGTGGGGTTGTCCGTAGGCTGGACACAGAACTAGTCAGATGTCCAAGTCCCTGGGGCTCTCTGAAGAGATTTTAGATTTCAGAGACTGGTGAAGCAGGTACACTTGTGGCAGTATTCTCTCTTCCAGGCTCAGGGTGCTCTCCTTGCTGAAGACTGGCATCTTGGTAGCTCCCGATTCTCTGATTCTTTTGCACATCATCGGTAAAGTGACTAGCTGGTCTCCACTGGCAGAGCGAGCCTCAGTGGTGTGATCTTTTGTGGCAGTGACATCTGACTGCTTCCCTGTGGAAACACAGTGGGTGGTCATTGGTTTCTAATTTATGGTAAGACCAGGTAAGCTGCTCTTCATGTTTGAAAGTTCCATAAAGAATTCTGACCTGGACTTTGCTCTTACTTTCACCTATCATGGAATTGTACTTTTTGAATCGCTGACAAAAGCATGTACATTTAATTTAATCTGTTACTGGTGCAAGTATCCTGTCTAGGTTGATGAAGATGCCTGATGGGTGTACTCCGGTGCAGAGGAGAGGAGAGTTCATTCTGTTCTCTTTGGGAGTGGCTAGATCATCAGTGGCCAGTAGATGTCTTCCATAATAATGCTGGATCTCAGTGTGCAGGTTCTGGCACTGCATTTTATTATGTGGTTATCGTTTGAACACAATGCACTGTGTTTGGTTGCCTGTCTGAAATTGTATTTGTGCTACTTGCAGTGTCGTCACCAAGCACCTCTGCCACGCCTGGAGTTCCTTCGCCCCTATCCAGAGGCGCAGGAACTGCTGATTATGCCTCAGTGGAGACTGCATGCACACATCACTGACCCATCAGCCACAAAGACACTGCCTTTAGTGTATTAGTTAGTTCTCCCAATGCAGAATTTCTCGGTCTGAATCACCCACTCATAGCACAATGTACCGGGGACTGGAAACTCAACCATAGCCCTCACACACAGGGAAAAATCTTCATGCAAGGTGAGAGCCATTTTTGCTTTTGAGTAACAAACTCCTGCTTTGATGGATGTTTTTGAAAAGCAAAAAAGACTGCACAGCGGACACATCATGGTGGCTCAGCCAGCTTTCGTTTGGTCAAAATTATGGTCAAAATTGCATCTGTTGCTCTGGCAAAGAGATCCCACCGACATGGCAGGGGTCTCTACATTGGCTGGTGGTGCTCTGTTAGGGCGGCAAAGGTGAGACCCAGCGCTCCACTTGCCAAACTTTAGATGAGATTAATTGGGAAATGCAATGATTGCAACCACATTGCCTATTTATTTATTTTAGAGTTTTTGTATAACGCAAACTCCATCCGAAGGTATCAGAGCACTTTACATAGTTGGCAGAGAAACAGTTGCCAGAGTTACATACGGGTAAATACACATACATGGAGTAAGCACAAATACACAGCGACCGTACACACAGGAGTATACTATAAACAGTTGCAGTTGTATGAGTTACATAAGGAGTGGATACAGCCACATGGAATAATCACCTATATATGGCAACAGTGTATATGATGGACAGCAGGATATAGGAGCGATACAGCTGTGGGATAGCTACAGTAGGGCGTGTCAACTTGTATAGCCGTGTGTGCATAAGTTAGCAGTGATGCTGTAGAATGAGTAAGAAAACATACAGGCATATCATAGCATATGGGCATTTAATAACAGTGTAGACCAGTGAATGGGCAGAAGCACACACAAGCCTAGTATAGCAGTGCAACCCATCCATGAAGATAGAACGGCACAACATTGTTCACAGCATGATATAATGGGTAAACAGTAGCACGTTTTGCATTAGGGGTTCCTGAGGTAATGAGGAGCTGTTAGGTGCAGAAAACCATGGGATTCGGCTGCAGTTAGTCTGATGTAGTCCGGTCGTGACGGTGGGGATGGTGCTGCGGGAGCTACCCACGAGGGACAGGTCGCCAGGCCATTCAGCTGCTGTGAGGACACACGCGTGAGGGGTTAGAAGTGCAAGCAATGCAGCTGCAGGCATGATGATCGGAGCAGTGGTCTTCCGATAACTGGCACACATGTAGATTGCGAGTTTGCCACATTGTTTTTGGCAGACTCAAAAGATGTACATCTTTAATATTTGCACCTCTATAGCTGCTGCCAATCCGAAGCTGTAGAAACTAAAGCGAGCAAGGCCAAGCGGTTCTCAAAGATGTAAAACTGCTCTAACCTCGAATCTCCAAGTACTGGCTGAAAGATGAGCTCACATTCTGCTGCCTGGGATTGTCTTTTTGAGTTAGGCTGTCACGTCGTCCAGCCAAGGAAGGTATATTTGTAACCATTGTATTGTGCTTGTTGAAAAAACAGCTTGCCTTTAGTGTAGGGGTTGTGCCCTTTAAGTAAGTAGCTTTTTGGCCCGACATCTAACACTCTAGTATTCCAGTAGATTTAATGTGCACTGCAATATAAAGAACGACACATTACAAATCAATAGTTCTTTAGTTTATCGGTATCTTAGACCAGGAAAAAACTGAAGTGGCTTGACTACTTCCACTTCCCCGATAGCTCCTAGAAAGGCGTGCCTGCATAACCAGTGAAGGCACAACCACTTGTTTTCACACGACTTATCAGTTGGTCTTGAGATTACCCACTCATCCAGTTCAAGGAAACTGCAATGGCCTGTGCCCGAGACGCATCCATGTTATGCTAACTCCGGCTCAAACCATTCAGCTGATTTCCGTGGCTTTGCAGCAAAGCTCTCATGCAGCAAAAGTCACCAGCAGAAGATATCTCCAGCGGCGTCTCGGCCGCAATGGCGGAGGAGCATCGCCCTACTGGCTCAGAGCCAGCAGCTGAAAAAGAAAACTATATTTTACTATTGCTGATCCTCTCCCTGACCAACGACCCCGCCTCCGCCAGAGCCAACCTGCACGAAGGGATGAAAGAGGTAGCCGAGTGGATGGCGACCAGCCGCCTGAAACTGAACTCTGACAAGACGGAGGTCCTCATCCTGGGCTCTTCACCCTCCGCCTGGGACGACTCCTGGTGGCCTCCCGCCCTGGGCGCCGCACCCAAACCGACAGACCATGCACGCAACCTGGGCTTCATCCTGGACTCCTCCCTCTCCATGACCAGGCAAGTCAACAACGTCTCCTCGGCGTGCTTCAACATCCTACGCATGCTACGGAAGATCTTCTGGTGGATCCCCACCGAGACCAGGAAGACCGTCACCCAGGCCCTCGTCACCAGCCGACTGGACTACGGCAACGCCCTCTACGCCGGTACCACCGCCAAGATCCAGAAGAGACTCCAGCGGATCCAGAATGCCTCAGCCAGACTCATCCTCGACATCCCACGAACCAGCCACATCACCGGACACCTGAGAGACCTTCACTGGCTCCCCGTCAACAAAAGAATCACCTTCCGCCTCCTCACCCACGCACACAAAGCCCTACACGACCAAGGCCCGAGCTACCTCAACAGCCGGATCAACTTCTACGCTCCCAAACGCCACCTCCGATCAGCCAACCACGCCCTCGCCGCCGTCCCCCGCATCCGAAGAGCGACTACAGGAGGAAGGTCCTTCTCCTACCTGGCCGCCAAGACCTGGAACTCCCTCCCTCCCGACCTGCGCCTGACCCAAGACCACCTCTCCTTCAGGAAGAAGCTGAAGACCTGGCTGTCCGAGCAGTAGCGGCACCCCCCCCCCCCCCCCCCCAGCGCCTTGAGACCCTACGGGTATGTAGCGCGCTCTATAAGTGTCATTGATTGATTGATTGATTGATTGATGTTTCAGCTGCTGGCTCTAAGCCAGCGTGTCCAGGGAGGTGTGGGCCTAGGCCATGGGATGGGGGGGGGGGGGGGGGGGGGGGAGGAGAGGGCCAGGGGGGAGGGGAGTGGTAGATGTGCACTTAAGTACGCATGTCAGTTTGGCCGGCCGTCTCCGACAGGCCAAACTGATAGGTTTCTCCAACCCAGCTATATTCCACAGCCGGGTTGGAGAAACAGAACAGACTCCCTGTGCCTGAGCGAGCATTATTCCAGCCCGTTCCAGCCAATCTCCGCGCTGCTCTTATGCTGGAGAACAGCACGGAGATGGTATGGAGAGTCTGTGAGGCTGTCCCAGGGACTACTGGGACCAGAAACAGAGGAGCCCAAGGTGGCTGGCACCACCAGGTAAGTCTCATTTAAAAAGTGTTTTATTTCTAACCCCGTGCCCTCCACCTGCCCAATCAATCCTTATCTGTGTCTGCTGCTACTGGATATCTTGGCAGCAGCACTGATGGCCTATTCATGGAAAGAGACGACTTACATATACCAGCATTAACAATAATAAAGCCATCCATCAGTTATACTAGGAATTCCTAATGGGAATTCCCATAAAATTGATTTTCAAGAAACAATCAACTGGGATTCTTTTTTTATTTGAAGCTGTTACTTGTGTGTTAATTGAGAGCCACTGATCTGAATTATTTGCAAGTACTCTGGTACCTAAAAGGCGTGCTCCCAGTCCTTATCCAAACTAAACAGTAGCTGGACTTTATTCACTGTTCAGCTTTATCACTGGGCAAAACATTTAGAGAGCCAAAAGGAACTAAAGTCTCTGCACAACGCCGGTAAGTACCTTACCTAAAACCAACCCCAATGTGTTCTAGCATCCCAAATCCTCCTGGACGTTTGGCTACAGCCGGTGAAGTCTTACATTTTAATACAAAGGGTTAGTTATGGGTCAGAAAATGTTCTGTACCCATTGAAAAAGAGTCCCAGTGTGAGGAAACTGGAAACTCTAGTCCATTTTGCCAACGTTCATAGTCTGGAGGCTGGATAATGTTTATGGATAGCCAGTGGTAGCATGTGCCTCTCATCTTTGCCTTTTGGTATCCCAGGTACTGATCTTGCTATCCCTGGCCTTAGGGTTCATGAAGGAAATAGCAGGAAGGTGAAATACAGGGGAGCACAAAGGGCTGGAGCTACAAAGCATTTTTGCAGTTCCAGTGCCTGCAAGTCATAAAATTACAGACTTTTCGATTGCAAAAAGGCAAAGTACAATGTATTAAATGTGCATTGTGAGAAAGAAATGGTATTCTAACTCATGACATGCACTTTACAACTCATTTTGATTTGGAAACCAGAATTAGGCATGATATAAACATTTCCCTTGCCATCCCAAATCGCAACGTAACTTATCAACTTGAGTCACTGATCGGACACCATCAGAAGGAAGTGGTATTCATTTGTAAAGTATAAGCTGTCCCCTGGGAACATCTTTTGCTTTGTCAATGTGGGCTGTTGGCCTTGGGGGCAGAAAAATGTAGTCCAGAGGATCAGTGCAGGCTTACTTCACTGCCAATCACAGGGTGTCCACGTTTATAGGATTAGCCTTTGAAACAGCTTGACATCTCACCAGACAATTGTTACTTCAAAAGAATGAATACAATATATTTATACATATGAAGGGTTTTGGTCAGTAATCTTTCTGCATTGGTCTGTTAAAATGTCAAGTACCCTTTATTTCCATCCAACATACAATATGAGGGTGGTCCATAAATTGCCTGAACTCTAATCAGCGGCCCTTGCTGCTGGTCGCTTGCCTCCCTCCATGAGGGAGGCACACGGTGTCATTCCCAAAGCCAGGACATGATCCCGCGGAGGATTCCTTCTACAGACCACAGTCTATGATGGGCAGTGACTATAAGATCCTTAGTAAGGTACTGGTGACACCGCTGCTGAAACATACACATTTATTGATCCATCCGGATTACAATGGGTTCATACAGGGCAGATCCACAAGTCTCAACAACCGTAGATTGAACAGACTGTTAGAGGAATCCCCATCACGTTGGCCCCACTCAGCTGGTTTGGTCCTGAATCTCGAAAAAGTGTCCAACACCCTCGACTAGGACTACATGTTTGAGGTCTTACAAAAAGTGGGCATTGGGGACAGGCTCCTACGGCTGATTAAGCTCATCTAAACCGACCCCTCAGCCAAGAGTAAAAATAGGTTGACGGATCTCACCACCTTTCCTCATCTGCAAGGGCACACACAAGGGCTAGGATCTCTTCCCCATTCTTTTTTGACCTGCCGATGGAGCCTCTAGTACAGCAACTGTGTCAGTCTGGACACGCATGGGGAATACCGTTGGTGGCGAGACACACACCGTCTTGCTGTATGCCGATGACGTCCTTGTGTATATCAAAGATATCCGTGCCAGTATAGACAACATCGTGCACATCCTGGACTGCTTTAAAACCACCCCAGGGATGAAATCAACTGGACTAAGATAGGTTTGTTTCCATTACACTCGGACTGTCCCACACATTGTATTGCAGTTGGCGCTCATGTACTTAAGTGGGAGCCGCAAACCTTCAGGTACCTGGGCATTAATATTCATTATTCGACCAGGGACTAAACCTCACGTAGGCGACCTCACATAGGCTATTTCCTCCCTGCAGCCTGATTCCCTTGGATTGTTCCATCCCCCTCATAGTGGAGGGCCAGATGGCCCTCTCGAAAATGGTGATGTTGAGGTGGCTACTTTGCTACTTTACTACTGTACCGATCTACCGAATACTATGACTCAACACCTTTCAGTCCCTGACGGTGATGCAGGGTATCCTTATATGGACCAAAGGGAGGTGCAGAGTGGCCCTGTCCAAATTGCAGGTGCCACCTGAGTGTGAGGGGTTGCGAGCTCCAGTGTTTGAGCACTATTATTTGGTGGCGCAACTCCAATGGCCCACTCATTGGCTGGCCGGGCATAACTTAATGGAAGTGTGCTCTGGGATGAAGGCTAGAGCACTGAACATAATACGGGAGCTGTTCCTTCCTGGCTCGGTGCTGCCAGTATTCTCAAACAGCCTCCTTCAGGTGGCGCATGAGGGCCATCACAGAGCACTGCGGTTCACACCTGGTATATCCTGGTACATGTCAGAAATATACCTTGGCTCCACTTACATCTTCTGGTAAGCTAAAAGGTCAAACGGGAGTGGAACTTTGGGAATATGGGGAGTGGGTGGGGGGCACACTGGGTGACCCTCCACGATGGAGCACTCATCCCATTTGACCTGTTGACCGAACAAAATGGTCTCTTGGTGGGACAGTTCTTGTCACAAAGGCACCTCCCACCTTGTGGGGTATCACTGATTCACAGCCTATCCCGCACCCCAACCCAGGCCTACCACACAATGGGCATTTCCCGATTTCTTGGCTTACGAAAGCCATCTCCCATAAGTTGCAAGACACTAGCAATGGTCTGGCAGGTACACCTGGGAACATGATATTGGCCATGCACTGACCCGAAAGGAGCATAGTGCCATTGTTCCTGTAGAAAGTCTCCCGCAATGCCAGTTTTCGGTACATTCAACATAACATATTGCACGGAGTCTACCTAAAGCCGGCCCAATTACACAAAATATACCCTGCAGTAACACCCGAGTGCCCTCACTGTCGTGCCCCTACAGCGGACATGATGCAAATGATATGGAGCTATCTGAGCGTTCTGTCACTCTGGGCAGAAGTATGCACAATCCTCACCTGTGATACAGGCTGCTCCGATCTAGAAGACAATGGCCAGCTGTTTGCTGGGCATCTACAAGCATCGCCTAGCAGGTGGCACCTCCAACTCATTAAAAGACTGGACAATACTATTTGCCAGGTGAGCGACTGTAATGCATTGGAAGAACCGACACTGTGTGCAGAGCATTGGCAGGCTGTGACTATCCACTGGAGTGGGGTAGAGGCAGTGGCATTCTGTAGCAAAGCGGTGCGTAAACGGAGTCCTCAGTGAGACTGCATGGGAAAAGCTCCTTTCTGCGCTTCAGTAAGCCCCTGGTAGTGACTATAGCTCCACATAAATGGGCACAAAAGGCACCATGTTAACAGAGCCCCCACACACAGCCACTGGTTTTGCCCAATATCATGGGTGGTCAGACCACGCACAAACACTATTCTCCCACTCTATTGTGATCATATGCATACACCGCGGCGGTGTGGCTAGCACCACCAGGGAAGACTGCAAGAGTGTCTATGAAATGCTAGCACTGACTAATCGCAAAATGGGATTGGAGACTCACAGTTCTGTTCATGTTTTAATGGTTCAGTGCTACTATAAAAAAAAAAAAACACTGGGGTGCACTAGCATTGGAATTCATGCAGCACAATACTGCAATTGCATTGTTTGCATATGATGCATGTCATATCAGCTTTTACAGCCAGTGTAAAAACCCAATAAAGATTGTTTAACATAAATACAGTATAAGGCAATGGCACAGCCCAGGTCATCCATTTTATTATTTCACAATTCCAATACTGCCTTCGGCCATCTTGATACCGCAACAGACACATAAACCGTCACTTTGAAATGGTTTTGAGACACCAAGATCAAAGATGGCTGCCACTGCTTGCACGTGCAGTGCCAACCATTTTTGAAAGGCGTTTGCTATACTTTGACAAAAAACATTAAATGGTTACCACCCATTCAGTTTTGTTTGGCATTTCTTTACTATTCCAAGATGGTTGGTGTGCTGCTTTCTTAGACCAGTAAATACCAAAGCAGGCAAGAGTTAGCAAAGTCAATATCTCTGCAAGTGAGGCTAGTCTTATCTGGTTTAAGAATGCCTGTTTCTTAAAAGCAACTTCTTGAAGAGACATGGGCTGCATTAAAAACAAGGACTGGCAAATCCAAATTGGTCTTGCATTTCACATAGCTACAGTACCTCACGTAATAACCAGTAAAATGCCAACTGCCTTATGTTATTGTCTGTGGTAGAACAATCCCAAATGCAAACCAATAGATAGATATTTGGTGATGGGTCAATTTATTTATATCGGTAGAGCTTTGAGTTAGATGCAAATGAATTTAAATTCTTTCATGAAGCTGTAGTTCCACTAGTCATTACTAGGTGCCCCTCTCAAGTCAGATGTAACAGCATTGATATTGTTTAATGAAGCTGCAGTTCCACAAATGTTTACTAGAGGTCCCTTTCAAGTCACAAGCAAAGGCATTAAAATTATTCCATGAAGCCGCTGTTTCACTAGTGGTTACTAGGTGTTCCTGATAAGTAAATCACAAACGCATTAATATACTTACATGAAGCTGCAGTTCCACAGGTCCTTACAAGGTGTCCTTTGCGAGTCAGACGCAAAATCAGTGAAAACCATACATGAAGCTGCTGGTCTGAGTCATTACTAGGTGTCTCCCTGGAGTCAAATGCCAAAGCGCAGAAATTCTTATATGAAGGTGCAGTTTCAATAGTCTTTACTAGGTGTACCTCACAAGTCAAATGCAAAAACATTGGAATTCTTACATGAGGCTTGTAGTTCCACCAGCGCGTATTGGGTGCCTTCTCAAGTCAAATGCAAAAGCATTGAAATACTAGCACAAAGCTGCAGATCCAGTAGTCCTGACAAGGTGTTCCTTTTAAATCAAAGGCAGAATTATTGAAATGTGTTCATAAAGCCACAGTTCCACGAATTGTTACTAGGAGTCCATAAAAAGTTAGATGCAAAAGCATTGAAAACCTTACAGGAAGCTGCAGTTCCACTAGTCGTTACTAGATGTCCCTCACAAGTGAAATGCAAACGCATTGACATTCTTACATGAAGCTGCAGGCCCACAGATAGCCATCAGATGTCCCTCTTGAGTCAAATGCAAAAGCACTGAAATTCCTATATGAAGGGGCAGCTCCAGTAGTCATTACAAGTGTCCCTCACAAGTCAAATGCAAAAACATTGAAATTCTTTCATGAAGCTGCAGTTCCAGAGGTTGGTACTAGGTATCCTTCAACAGTCAAATGCAAAAGCATTGAAATTCTTACATCAATCAATCAGGGGTTTGTAAAGCGCACTATGCAGCCGTGAGGGTCTCAAGGCGCTGAGGGACGGGGGGGGGGGGAGGGAGGGAGCAGCTCCGGATCAATAGAAGAGCCAGGTCTTGAGGTCCTTCCTGAACGTGTGCAGTGTCGGGGAGTGCCTGATATTCACCGGGAGCTCGTTCCAGGTTTTGGCTGCGATGTAGGAGAAAGCCCTCCCTTCTGCTCTGTTTCTGCGGATGCGGGAGACCACTGTCAGGGCGAGGTCGGCGGAGCAGAGGTTCCCGGAGGGATACTCTCTCGTTGAGGTATTTGGGTCCGATGTTGTTGAGGGATTTGTAGGCATTGGTGAGGAGTTTGAAGGTGACCCTCTTCTCGACAGGGAGCCAGTGGAGGTCTCATAGGTGACAGGTCATGTGTTCATGACGCGGTGTCCCGAGGATGAGTCTGGCTGCGGCGTTCTGGGTTGTTTGGAGTTTGTGTAGAAGGGTTCTGTTGATTCCGGCGTATATGGCATTGCTGTGTTCCAGTCTGCTGGTTATGAGCGCGTGGGCGACAGTCTTTCTGCAGTCGAAGGGTTCCATTTGAAGGTCTTGCGGAGGATTCGCAGGCAATTGAAGCTGGTGGAGGCGACGGTGTTGATCTGTCGGTTCATGGAGAGAGAGAGGAGTTGAGGATGATGCCAAGGTTTCGTGTGTGGTCTGTGGAGCTGGGTGGATTTCCGAGGGCCATCAGATGTCGTCCCAGGCGGAGGTGCAGGGTCTGAGGATGAGGGATGAGGACTTCGGTCTTCTCTGAGTTGAGCTTCAGACAGCTGTTCTTCATCCAGGGTGCCACGTTCTTCATTCCCTCCTGGAAACAGTGTCTGGAGTCTTCGGGATTCTTCGTGAGTGAGAGGATGAGCTGGGTGACGCTGGCGTAGGATATAATGCCGAGTCCATGCTGTCCGACGATGGCGGCGAGGGGGGCTATGTAGATGTTGAAGAGCGTGGGGCTGAGCGATGATCCTTGGGGTACTCCGCAGTTGATATCGGTGGGTTTGGAGAGAAAGGGAAGGAGTCTGATCCTCTGGGTTCGGCCGGAGAGAAAGGATTGGATCCTGTTGAGGGCGGCTCCTTGTATCACTGCTTCGTGAAGTCTGGCTGCGAGCTTTCGATGTGAAACGGTGTCAAAGGCTGCGAAGAGGTCTAGAAGGATGAGGGCCGCCATGTGTCCCTGGTAGAGCAGCATGAAGATGTCATCGGTGGCGGTGAGGAAGGTGGTCTCGGTGCTGTGGTTGCTGCAGAATCCAGATTGGGAGGTGTCCAGGATGGAGTTCTCTTCGATGAAGGCAGTCAGTTGGGCATTTACAAGTCTCTCGGTGACTTTGGCCGTGAAGGGGAGGAGAGATGGGCCGGTAGTTTTTCAGGTCTGTTGGGTCAGCCGTAGGTTTTTGAGGAGTGGTTTGACCTCTGCCCGCTTCCAGTGAAGATGCCGGATAAGGAGAAGGCGCTGATGGTCCATGCTAGTTCGGGCGAGATGGCAGAGGCCTTGTGGAATATGTGCGGAGGGCAGGGGTCCGTAGGGGCTCATGAATGGATTTTCTTCATGGTCGCGGTAATGTGTTCGACGGTGGTGGGGTTCCAGGTCATGATGGTTGGCTTATCAGCGGCGTAGGGGGAGGGTGTCCAGTGTCTGTTCGCTGAAGTCGTAGAGAGCCCTGATCTTCTGGTGGAAGTAGGAGCTGAGCTTGTCGCAGAGTTCCTGGGAAGGTGTGACGTCCGTGGCTTCGCTGGGGGTTTTTGCAAACTGCTGTATGACGCTGAACAGTTCCTTGGCGGAGGTCGCGTTGGTCTGGATTTTGTCTCTTATGAAGGTTCGTTTGGTGATTCAAATGTGCTGGTGGTATTCCTTCAGGGCGCTCCTGTGGTTGTTCCATGCTTCTGTGGTTTTCTGGTTTTGCCAGGTTTTCTCTAGGCGTCTGCAGGAGTTTCTGGCTTCTTGCAGTTCCGTGGTGATCCAGGCGGCCTTCAGAGGGCGTTGTTTTTTGGGCGGTGGAGGAGTGCCAGCTTGTCGGAGATCCAGCGGTGAAAATCTATTGCTTCGGAGTTGGTGTCGGTCGTGGCGCTGAGGGGGGGGGGGCTTGGAGGAGGGTGGAGTTGAGGTTTCCTCTGTGTCCTTGCTCCAGTTCATTTGTTGCGGGCGCGGGGGTGGGGGGCTTGGGTGCGGTGGTGATGTTGAAAGTGAAATGGACGCAGTGGTGGTCCGTCCAGGGGGTCTGGGTGGTGTGGCTGAAGCGGATGTTCGTCCCTCCCGCGAAGATTGAGTTGAGGGTGTGTCCGGCTATGTGAGTGGGCATGTTGACCAGCTGCTTCAGTCCTAGGTTGGCGAGTGGTGGAGTCGGGGTCCTCGTCGAGGTGAAAATTCAGGTCCCAGAGTAGGATGTAGTCCGTGGAGGTGATGGCGTGGGGTGCAGCGAGCTCGGCGATGGTAGTTGTGGACTGGGAGCGGGGTCCAGGTGGTCTGTAGATGAGGGTGCCGTAGCATGATCCTGGGGCTGGTCTGGATTTGGAAGTGTTCTGTGTTGGAGTTTGGGTCACTCGTGCTGGATGTGGAGATTCGGAGGGGGGTCTTGTGTGCGATGGCGAGTCCTCCTCCAGGGTGGTGGGGGCGGTCCTTTCTCTGGATCTTGTAGCCATCGGGAATGGCTTTGGTGATGTTGGGGCCAGAGGTGGCGTTGGTCCATGTTTCCGTGAGGAAGGAGACGTCGGGCGAGAGGGTGTCGATCAGGTCCCAGTTCTCTACAGCGTGTCGGTGCAGGGAGCACACGTTGAGGAGTATGCAAGTCAGGTTTCTGGAGGTGCAAGCATCCGACGGGCCTTCGGCGGTTGTGGAGGCTTTGTCGATGGTGAAGGATCTGCGGCAGAGTCTGCATGAGAACTGTCCATGGGTGGTGATGGGCGAGGATCTTTCACAGTCGGGTGTCTCTTCCGGTTGAGTGCGTGGAGTGCGGTGGCAGTGTATCGGCAGGATCCCGGAAAACCAGGGTTCCTGGCACTGGCCGAGGTCGGGCGCAGACGCGCTTGCCTTAGTCGCCATTTGTGCGACCACGCAGAGGCCGCCATTTTGTAGTGGACGGGGGAGGGAGGTGCAGCTGGGAGGCAGGAGCGGGGCGGTCAGGGGGAGGGGTCGCGGGGCGATGCGCGGTGGGAAGAGTGAAAGGAACAGCCAACAGTCACAATACAGTAAAGGCACAATAAGATACCAGAAACAAATGAACAAAATAAAAGCACAGAGCAACAATATGGGCTGGGCAGAACCAGGCTATGAATACCAGAAACGGGGCAGGGCAGTCTTGAACCCTGCAATGGGTGGGGCTCAGTGGCAGCGCGGATCACAGTGGAACTGCAGGGGCGAGTGCGAGCCTGGGACCAAGGTCGAAGGACTCACTCTGAAGTTGCTGTTCCACTAGTGGTTACTCGGTGTCCCTCACAAGTCAATAGCAAGCATTGGAATTCTTACATGTAGCAGTAGTTAAACAAGTGTTAGTAGCAGCAGCGGCTGCCACTAGAGGGCGCCATGGCGCCACCCATCTAGATTTCCAAGTTATGAGAATGGTAATTGCCAAGATCAATTACTACCCACATAAATTGCTTTTTAAATAAATAAGGGCTTCCAGCCCATGCTGGGTTCAGCCCTCAGTGCCTGTCTGACTCTCATCCTTGCTGGAATGAGTCAGGACCTCTCGAGAGGGACAAATGCTCTAGTGATCATGTGCCACACAGACTTCTTTTTAATTTATTTTTTAAACAGGCTAAGTGCTGATTTTGTGCCAGTCCAGGCCTGCAATTTTCGGGGCCAGGGCTGTCGCTAAATCGTAAAGAGTTGGGAATGGGCGTTGCTTGCAGCTTGTGAAGGGATTGAGAGCATGTGACCTGACGTCACAGAATCACAGATCAGACAGACGGTGTGCTGAGAAGTAGAAAGGACACATGTTAACTAAAGCCATATCGCACTTACCCGGCAGACATTTCAAAAAGCAGGCGGGAACTTGGAATACGGGTCACTGGCATATCAAATCTTATGTCAATGTGTAGAGAAATGACTCGCAACAGCGTAGTTATACGTAAGCATTATGCTTTGATATTTGGATGACCCTCATTCCCTCTTAACAATGGATGTACTAGCACAGCTGTATGCTGCCCTCATATCGTATCGCTGTTGCTGCCATCCGAAGAAGGGGAGGCTGGTCCCCTCAAATCCCATGAATTGTGCGACTTCTACGCTTATTTGAAGTTACCGCAGCAGAGCGATGCAAAGCCCGGCAGGGTGTTAAAGTGTGCACAGTGGCTTGGGCTGCCTCGCATAGTGCATGGTTTCAGGCGCCCCGCCTCATGCATGCTCAAGTGTCTCCTGGATGAACAAACCGATCCTGCGGTGGGAAAAATCAGCTTTGAGAAGTGACGTTTAACTCACTGAATATTGCAAGCGTAGCTTAAATGTGACTGCACGCCAGACAGTGATCGGTTTACTCCCGCTCACTGGTTTAATTTGACTTTAATGCCCAGGTAATCATGATGACGGAATTCAGGGGCGTAGGAGTCAGTCATGCGGCAGGTGCAGTGGCACCGAGGCCTGCTGCACTCCATTTAGAGCTTGTTTTTTATTATCCTTCCATTCGCAGGTGTGTGTCTGTGTAGGGGGGCATTAACGCTTTTTAAATTGGGACCTGTGGCTGTATCACCAGTGATAAAGCAGATAAAGTGCTGAATCCCTACTTGAAACATAAAACCGATTATGACACCTTTTTGAGAGAAAGAAAAAATAACAAACGCGCACAATTCATGTTCCTTATGCACTGTGGAAAAATGAGCATTAGATCATAAGGCTTAGTTACTGCATCATAAAAGCATGCAGAAGAGCGTAGAGTAGACACGTTCATACATTGAATAACTTAGGTTCATGTTTACTAAAGTACGATCGGGTATTATTTTAACATGTAATAGAAATGTGAATGTGATGAGTTGCCTTAATCATCGTCCTTTAAATAATGACGTGTGCGGGCAGAATTCATGAAACTAATGTCAGTTAGAATTACAATATGTGCGTATTTTAAGAGTCTCATATTTGCACTCCAGGTTCTGTAGACGTGAAAGTGTGCAGCAAGTGCTGAAGGAGAGATGAGTGCTGCACGGTTATTGTAATTCCAAATTGTTTGAAACCTCAACAGAATAATCTTCATACATGTACTAATGAAAGTTAGTAGAAATAATTTTGTTTCTTAAGATTTTTAAATAATTTTACATGTTGGTACTTTGGTAATGTAGTAATGTGTCAGTTATACAACTTATTTACAAATAATCTAAGGTGCCACAGGAGTGCAGGGAATTGGACAACCATATGTAAATGGTTTAAAAAATCTACATAAAATGCATATTTCCATTATTTTAGATTTTGTAACCAGAGCAAAATTTTCTGCATTTTCTTTTTATTGCTTAATTCTGTTCTCATGGAAAGATTGAGCAGACTTGAAATGTGAGGTGAAACTATGTGTCACAATGAGAGTTTCCATGCTCATGCTCGGACTACTAGATATTAAATTGTTACATTAGGAACATCTGCCATGAGAAACTGTCCTCATGAACTCGTATTGTTTGCGTCTTGCATTTTTAAATGGTTCGACAACTTCCGGTATGATCTCCACCTATTGCTCATGAAATGTGTCTTCTTTATGCCGCATGACAATCATCCTATACGAACTGACCAATGGACTGAGTGGTCTGACTAGATGAGCTGATCCAGGGAGGAGTCACCTCAGAACTTGAATGAGGACTGAGCCATTAGCCATTCTCTCACCACTTTATCATTAATACCATTTCTGCCTTTTTGCCACTGAAGACTTTGCTCCTTTGCGGACACTCCTGCATACGCGGTGTGCGCTATTCCCGGACTTTTTTTCCTCTTGGGGGAGAGAGAGAGAGCCTTGAGCTAAGAGGGTTTATGTTCTTTCCTGAACTTTTCCGCTAAACTTTGATAATTGATGGGCCGAAAGAGGTTAATTTGATTATTCTGCAATCCTAAATTTAAATCCCTGGTATTAATGTACTTCCCTTTGATTTACTGAATAAATCTAACCATCCGTAAATCCTGTTTCTGTCTCTCTACGAGTGGTCTCCAATTATTGATTGTGCATTCCATTCTGAGCATTAACGAGGTATGGGAATTCAAACCGAGATGAACAGATTCTCATATTACTATTTTGCATAGCTTTAACTGAACCACTGGTTTGCATGATTCTAGTCCGCCTGAATTTCTTCAGGATATTTGGTCTAGCTGTGATAAATCTGTATTTGTGTAGCATAGTCTTGAGAGTCATATACAGGAATTTAATTACTAGTTTTTAGGTCAGTTACCCAATTTCTGGTCCTCACTGGATAACTGGATTTCGATCCCCTATATCCGACCCCTCTCTGCACGCTTACAAGATCCATCGGAGCACCAAGTAAATTACTCTGAGGTATAGTGTAAAGAGTTAAAGTGAGGAAAGCAAATGTGCCCAGTGGCGCTACATCACTAGTTACAGGGGTTGGCTGCTAGAAGCTTATGTAAATTGGAGGAGGCTAAAGAAATGTAACAGCAGGAGGGGAAGCGTACTTGCTGTGCCCCATCTATATCGCCATTACCTGTAACACTCCGCCCCTGTGGAGTTGAGGCTCGTGAACTCTCGCGCACACCCATGAAGAGCTTGAGGGGTTCCCCCCTCAAGACACCAAGTTACATGTGGCAAGCACGGGCTCAGACATAAACCCCACTTTTCTCCAATTCTGAAGCGCGCTACCTCTTTGGTCAAACTTTGCCTAAACATTTTCTTTTACTTTTTCTCTTTAGAAACACCCCTCACTGGCCAGGCACAGCTGTCTGTTTTCCTGCTGTTGTATCTTCCTTTAGGCGGGTCGATTCGCCAGGAAGTCAGGGGTTGGACGAAAGACACTTCACAGAATTAACCTTTGTTTCCCTTAGACTCATGTTAGATTTAACATTTGTGGGGCTGGTTTATTTTGGGATGGCATCTGGCGCATGCATCGCTTCGCTCACTGTGAGAAATGAGGCCATATTCGGTGCTGTGAAGGTTTCAAATGCATTGCATTTGAGGGGTGCAGGAGAAGTGCAGGACTTTGCTCAGGGTTTATTTTTCAGCACATGCAATGATAAATTGGCACAGGAGTCATGCAATATATTTACTGTAGTCACAAGTTGTTGTATTTTAAAAAGTCATTTTTTTTAGCGGGTTTATACGGTTCTGGGTAGTTTCAACCTTCCAGCATGATTAGAATGTGGTAGACACATTAATTGAGCACTGTGCCGGACACACAGAATTTTGCTGTAACCTTTGCCCCTTGGAGGGTAAAACTGTCCAGGTTCGACCTGTCAAGAAGGGAAATGATTGTGTCAAAGCAGCACATGAAGGATATTCCTCCACAGAAAAGCTGCCGGCGCCCGCATTGTGATAATCCCAAATCTGCCAGAAGCCCGACAAATGTTCTAACATTGTTCCAACAAGATGGGCTTGAGGATGCGGAGATGGGCGATATCAGTGCAGTAACTTTGCAGAAAGTGCTTTTAGACCCATAAGATATTTTGACACACAGCACCTCACAAACTAGATGCTCAGTTTGTTGACATAGGTCACACTTTCCTAAAGCCAGCCCTGCAAGTCAGCCACCAGATAGCGGTCTCCGTTTCTTGTTTTACGTTACAGTTTAATAATTTGTCTTTCATTCTTAAATTGGCACAGTATGTTACATCATTAGTGGCAGGCAGAAAGAAGCCTTACAAAGCCTCAGCTCAGTTTAGGCTTGGAGGTCCAAGAGGACTTCAGTGGAGCCAGAACCAGGCTTCAGCCTGGCTTGAAACTTCAGTGGTTCGCGCAGCTCTGTTCTGTAAAACGGAGTAAAAAAAATGCAATTGTGTCTATTTGTGGACGTTTATGATCCAATGTTAGGTCTTTAACACAGAAATAATGTTGAAAATTGCGCCTATATACACTGCTCAGAGGGAGAACCTCCCCCGACCACCCTTGAAAACATCACTTGCTCACTTGCTCATGTGCCAACATTTGTTAATTCATCTTACGCCTCACCCCTTTTAAATTCCACCAGCTGCCACTGGTTACTAGCCGTTCCTCTGGACTTTAATGCAATAGCATTGAAATTCTTTCATGAAGCTACAGCTCCACTAGTCTTTGCTAGGTGTCCCCTCTCAAGTCAAATATAAAAGCATTGACATTCTTGCATGAAGTCCAGTTCCAAGTGTTGTTTACAGAGGTCCCGCTGAAATCAGATGCAATTGCTTCAAACAACCTGCTCCGAACTGATAGGGTATGGCTTTAATATATAGATTTGCATACACACTTTTGCTATTTTAATCACTTGTGCCTGTTTTCCATAGGTTTAAATATTTGCTAAAGTGGGTTTATAATAATGAGTCAAAATTAGATTTCAATCCATTTCTTGAGTTCCATCACAGCGAGTGATTACAGACTACTAAATATAGAAGCTTGTATTCACTGATAAGTATAAGTGCAATTAGATCACTTATTTTGGTTGTATGGCTCCCGGTGAGTTAAGTGGAGAAGGGTTTTATTTATGCAGTCAGCAGCCTAGACAAGGGGAAGATGAGAATTTTCCCTGAATACTTTGTACATCCTAACAGTGGTGGGAGAAACATTCTTTTGAAAAGCTGCAGTTCCACGAGTCGTTACTAGAGGTCTTGAGTAAGACACGTGGTTGAAATGTCCGTCACAGACCTGAGAGGGGTATGGCTTCAACCTAGAAATCTGCATATATACTTTAGCTACTTGTGCTCATTTTCTGTGGGATAAATAAATATATCAAAGCTGGCTTATAGTAAGGAATCAATAGTGTTATTTACAATACATTTCCTGAGTTATGTAAACAGTTAATTAACTTACCACTCAAGCCAACTAAAATAGGCTACAATAGCACACTCTTCTCATGACTCGACCATTTGTGATAGTTGGTTATTTGATTGTTTCAACTATCTAATATGTCATTGACTCCTTTAATTTATGCAGTCTTAAGAGTTACGCTTGCGGGCGTGGCTTGGACGCCGAGGGAAGATGGCGGATCTCCGTTAGCTCCGCTTGGACGCGGTGCTATGTAGCTGTGTGGAAGGCTTCCCAGCGAGCTGCGGTTGCTGTCTCTAGAAGAATCTGCCAGCGGAACATGTCGTGATCTGGAATTGCCCTTTGTCGGCTGTTTTTATCATTCCTATCACCCGGAGACGTGGCGGTTTGATTTCCTGAGGTAATACTCGACGGCCGCCATTTTGTATCGAGGCGCCCGTATCTTATTACTGCAGCACCGCGCACGCATTTCCTGGATCCAGTCATGCTTTGATGCTTTACTGCTTCATTTTTCTCCGAGAGGGAGTTTGTTCTAAGTTCAACTGCTGCCACTATCCCCTGGCCATGCTTGTTCTGTACCGTTTTTCTCTCAGGAGAAGGTTTTATAATTTTGTTTTTTCTTCAGAGGAGCCGTGATTAACCCCTATGTTCCGGTATTTTCAGAGATACAGGCTGGATGCGATACAGCTTTATGTATGTTATTTGTTCTAAGGTGATGCTGTAATGGCTTTATGAGACTATTCGTCAAATTTTACAACGTATGAGAGAATTCCGCATACTTTTCCCCGCCAAGAAGGTGTCTAGTCAAATTGCCAAGATGTCTAGTGACTCCCATCCTCCAAGTAAACCGTCTTTTTCTGGCGCAAAGCCCAAAAGGCAGAAGAATGACCCGCCTTCACCTATTCTTTCGTCACAAAGCCCAGTTCTAGATAATATACTAGAGGAAGTGCGTGGTCTTCAACCCTTTATGGTCGCCACTAACGAAAAATTGCAACAAATAGAGGACCGATGGATTGTCATGGAAGGTAGGGTGACTGAGTTAGAACAGCGCGTCAGTGACGTTCAAGATGTTGCCACAAAAATACCGTTATTGGAACAAGAGATTCACAAACTAAAGCTCCATACTGAGGACTTGGAGAATCGTAATCGAAGGAACAACCTCCGTCTTTTTGGCTTGCCAGAGAATATTGAGGGTCCTGATATGTTGCTTTTCCTTCGAAAATTCCTTCATGATCTCTTGGGCCTTCAGTCATCTACACCCTTGAATATACAGAGAGCTCACCGCTTAGGTCGCCTTCAACCGAATTCCTCCAAACCTCGTGGTATCATCATGCTTTTTCTGGAGTTCACAGAACTTATGACTGTACTCAAAGCAGCTAAACTTAAACGTCACCTATCGTGGTCTGGACACAATATCTTTATCTCACAAGATGTCTCTAATGCGACCAACGCTCGACGCAAAGAATTCCTTGCACTGCGTCCACAAATGAGACACTTGAACGTCCAGTATGGCATACTCCATCCCTCCATCTGCAAGATCACCCACGACGGCCAGACAAGGTCCTTTGATGACCCGGGAAAATTGAAACTGTTTCTTAATAACATCTCTTCTCGGAATATGGACACAAATCACTGAGTGCTTCTTCTTACTGCTGCTTTAGTGTGGTGTTCTTAACAGCTTTTTTCTGGTTACCTTAGATACTTCGTATATATAGATTTCCGTATGCTCTATTACTTATTGTATGTTTGTTAAACACGTTTCTTCTTCTTCGTTATTGGCTCTTACCTGTTCAATTCTTTCTTCTTTCCCTCATATCGTTTTTTTCTTTGCTCCTTTCTTACAATTACCAGGTTTATTCCTGCTTCCAATTTTATCCATGTGGTATATACCGCTGTCTTCTCTCCGGTCTCATCACGCTCCAACTCCACTTTTTTATTGATGTCTTTCAGGTCTGGACTCTTTTCCTTGACCTGTTTTCCCTCTCTGCTTTCCTATACTCTCTACGTCTGCTTACCCTCTTCCCTTCCCCTGCTCTTTCTCACACTTTCTTACTTCAGTCTTCCTTTGGTTGGTGCGTCAATCTTTTCCTCTTTCGAGATTTCCCATGTTTCCTCTTTGCTTTTTTCCCCTCATTTCTCCTTGACTGTGGCGCTTTCAGACCTCTCTTTATTTATTACATTGCCAAAGGCTTGTTGATTTTTCTTAGTAATGTGGTTTTATGTTTTGTTGCTTCCTTTTGTAACCTCTATGCGCATTTTGTCTTCCAGTGTCGTTTTGTCTTTGAAGTTTTTCCTCATCATGTGTATCTCATTCCTCTGACCCTCGCGTATGTGTAATTTTGTTACGTGGAACGTCCGTGGTCTTGGAAACCCTGTTAAAAGACAAAAGGTAATTTCTCATTTATCTAAACTCAACTCTCAAATTTCCTTTCTTCAAGAAACTCATTGTAATGATGTCGAGTCGCTGAAATTAAAAAGGCAATGGGTAGGCCAAGTTGTTTTTTCTCCTGCTGTTAACAAAAAAGGGGGGGTTGCCATACTGTTCCACAAAACTTTATCTGTGCAAATTATTTCTTCTCAAAATGATGATGCAGGTCGATGGGTAATGGCCAAGATTGTTTTATACAATAAAACGCTAGTTTTGTTAAACATTTATGGCCCTGTGAAACCGGATCCAAAATTCTGGAATGATATCAAAATTCTCCTCTCCACTGCTGACTGTCCTAATATTATTATAGCAGGCGACTTTAATCAGTGGTTGGATCCTTTTTCGGACCGCTTATCAAAGTACAAATTTCAACCGGATAAGACCCATAAATCCTTTCAATCGGCCATTGCCTCTCGCCCAATGTATGATGTCTGGAGAACCTGTAACCCTGATTTGTTGGAATATACGTTCTTTTCTAATGTACACCAAACCCGATCCAGAATTGATTATATCTTGGTTAGCAAATCCCTTCTTCCATCTATCCAAAAATCTGAAATTGGCTCTATCTTTATCTCAGATCATGCCCCTGTCTATGCTGTTTTTGACCTTTCACTTACCTCCACCAAATTTAATCGCTGGAAGTTTAACACTCACCTGTTATCGGATACAGCTCATCTTACAGAAGCCACCTCCTTTATTAATGAATTTTTTACCTTTAACAACCCATCAGACACTTCCATTCCTAACAATTGGGATGCTTTTAAGGCGGCTCTCCGTGCTTTCACTATTTCCTTTGTGTCCCGGAAAAAGAAGGCCAATGTGAAAAAGTATGAGGACCAATTACAACAGCTTAAAAAATTAGAGCATGACTATTTCTCCTCCAAAAATGCTGACTCACTTAAGAATTTAATTACAGCCAAAACCAACCTTAACAAAATTGCGACTGTTGATGCCTGCAATGTTTTACTTAGAATTAAGTCTAAATTTCATGGAGGGCAAAATAAAGCAGGTAAAATGCTAGCGAATTACTTAAAAATTCGCTCTGAACGTAAGACCATTGGTCCGATCATGGATGAATCCACCAATAATCTGGTGTCCTCTGATGAAGAAATTGCAGCGGTCTTTCATGACTATTATCGATCTCTTTATTCAGATGACACATTCCCCTCCTCTCACAACCTTGATAAGTTTTTTTCTGGACTCCCTGCTCCCCAGTCTCTGAATGCTGAGTTTTCCGCTTTAGAGGCGGATATTACTTTACAAGAGATACTTACTGCCCTACAAGCTTTAAAGAAGTCAAAAGCCCCTGGTCCGGACGGATTACCGGTGGAGTTTTATTGTACTTTCAAATCTTTGTTTGCCCCTAAATTATTGCAGCTGTTTAATTCCTTCATTACTGATGCGAAAGCATCTGGCTCCTTTATGGATGCCTTGATCGTCATTATCCCTAAGCCTGATAAGGACCACTCTTTTTGTAAAAATTTTCGCCCAATCTCCCTAATCAATTACGACTGCAAGATCTTCGCTAAGATTATTGCGTCTCGGCTTGATTCTATCATTCCCCTTCTGATCAAGACTGACCAGGTGGGTTTTGTCAAAGGTAGATTGGCTTCCGATAATGCTAGAATGTTCATGAACATCCTGTCCCATGGTAAAAATTATAAAGATCCTCTGGCTGCTTTGTCTCTGGACGCTGAAAAAGCATTCGATCGTATAAATTGGCAGTTTATGTTTCATACACTACAATGGTTTGGTTTTAGCCCTAATTTTATCTCTTTTATCAAACTGTTATACTCTTGTCCGAGGGCTAGTATTTTTGTTAATAACCAATTTTCTCAATTTTTTCCCCTATCTAGAGGCACCAGACAAGGTTGTCCTCTCTCCCCATTACTTTTTATCCTGTGTTTGGAACCCTTCCTTGAGCGTATTAGAACCAATCCCAAAATTAAAGGTTTTGCATCTGCTTCTGTTGAAACTAAATTATCTGCCTACGCAGATGATATATTGGTATACATGTCCAATCCTAGTGAATCCCTTCCCCCTTTTTTAGAGGAAGTCTGCCTTTACTCTTCCATTTCTGGGTACAAACTTAACCTATCTAAAACAGAGGTTCTCCCTTTAAACTCGATATGTTATCAATTTATGTTTGCGGATACTGCCTTTGCATGGTGTCCCTCCAAAATTAAATACCTTGGCATTTGGTTTGCCTCTAATATAGCGGATACTATCAAATTTACTTTTAACGCACTAATGAATAAATTGAAATCTCTTCTCCTCGTGTGGTCCCCCTTATTTTTATCATGGTGGGGTAGACTAGATACTATTAAGATGATGGTCACTCCTCATATCCTTTACACGGTTTCTATGCTCCCTGTCAAAATCCCTAACGCATTCTTTTCCCAATTAAACTCTCTATGTATTAAATTTTTATGGAACAATAAGCACTCCCGCATTGCTTTGAACAAACTCATTCGCCCCAAAGAAGAGGGGGGAGTGCGCTTCCCTAATTTTAAAGTATACCACTCTGCTTTCTTGATTAAACAATCTTTCTCATTGGCCTTCGATCTCGGGGATACGCCTATTCCTCGTTGGATTATCTTTGAGCGGTCGCTTCTAAAAGAGTTTCAGTTTCAGCATGTTACATTTATGTCCAACTGCACCTTTTTGTCTAAAAGCCCTGTATTAAAATACTCCCGTGAATTGCTGTACAATACATTTCTTAAAGATCTATCCCCTATCCAATGTTTTTTAATCTCCACCCTATGGTATAACAAATTTCTTAAATATAAAGGTAGATCTTTCTATTACAAATACTGGAAGGAAAAGGAGATCTTTTTTGTGCATCAGTTTTTGAATGGGTTTTCTATCATCTCCTTCCAAGAACTACAGACACGATATCAGCTCCCTGACTCCTTTTACAAGGAATACATTATTATCTCTAATGCTATACAAACCCAATTAGCTACTTACTCTCTCCCATCAGTTTCACCTCCTTTAATACCCTCTTCACCATTATACTCTCTATTCCCGGCGCATAAACTTAAAGCTGCCACTGTTTATAAGTTATTGTTATCTAATGCCAATGTTCGTTCTAAATCCTACATTGAGAGTGCATGGGAAATGGACCTATCCATCTCTCTTTCTATTGATAGTTGGGACAAATTATGGTCGAAATTATTTAGTTTCGGCTGCAGCCAGGATAACCCAATCTCTGTTTTTTCTGTATCATAGAGCCATTATTACTCCTGTTGCTATTTGTAAGTTTTCCCCTACATCCTCTCCTCTTTGCTGGTCCTGCTCTACCGAAACTGGTACATTAGTTCATCAGCTATATGAATGTGCATCTGTTCTATCTTTTTGGAATTCAATTTGGAATGTATGCATGTCAGTTTTCAACTTTAATGCAACCTTAACTTTTGTAAATATCTTTTTAGGTTCTTTAGCTCCTGATATGGAAACTGTTTTACCTAGTTCTAGGTTATTTGATCTTTTTATTGCATTAGCTTTTAAAGTGATACTGTCTGCATGGAAAGACAATTCTAAATTGTCGTCAATTACTTGGTGGAATTTTATTTGTGACGAACATAGGATTGCTTCCGTTTCCTCCTCTTCTGTTTCCCAAAAAATCAAAGCTGATCTTCTTTGGCTCCCTTTTACTACTTATCTTTCCTCGCACCCTCCCATGTGATAATTCATTTTCTTTTCATTTTCTTCTCTCTCTGGCTTTCTCTTTTCTCTTTCCCTCTCTTCTCTTTGGTCTTTCCTCTTTTCTTCCCCCCCTTTTTTCCTCCCTTCCCATTTACCAGTGCCTTTTCCTTAAATTACCCTATTATTGATCCTTTTTTGTCTGCCTAGTTATTGTAAACCAATTTCGTTTATATATTATTTCTTTATGGCGCTATATTGGAATATTTGTTTATTGTATCATTTGTTTTTCTTTTTCTCTGAAAATTCAATAAAAACTTCTTAAACAAAAAAAAATAAAAAAAAAAAAGAGTTACGCTTGCTATTTTATGCATCCTATGTTAAGTTACACTATGGTATTTCTTCTTTTTATGTAAAGTGCTCCGATTCCTTCGGGTCTAACTAGCGCTATATAAAACGTATAAATACTGTGAAAATGAACCCCTATTATATGCAAGGATTATCAGTCACTGGGAAGAGGAAGTGTCTAACAACTTCTATTCTTGGGGGAACTGTTTTATGTGTACGTGTACCTGTGCAAGGGCATAATGGACTCACTCAAATGGAAAGCATACAATGGCTGGAGTGGGCTGGTCTGTTAATCTATACCGTCTGCTGGGGTGTGAGTGAGTAGTGTTGGTTCGAAGCCACTTTAATCTATGTATTGTTCTATGGCTTTTTTTTTTAGAAAAGATGAGGCTGGGAAGACATCTAAAGCGGTCTAAGTCAAACCTAAAAAAATACATTCTTTGAATTTGAATTCAAAGATGGATGTCTGCTGTCTCTCACTTTCCTCCATTTGTGCGTTTGCAGCAGTGCTTCGTTTGAGCCAGTGTCTTCCGGTGCTCGGCACCTAATTCTCAACACTGTCACCATGATACCTATGACCAACTGCAAAACCAAAGGGGATGATGGACAGAGTGTTGAACATTGCCAGCACTCACCCCCAGTCAACTGATCTGGGTTTAATCCATCATCATTCTTTAGCTCACTCCGCCACCCCAGTTCAGACATGGCCAAAAAGATCCTGCTGTGGGGAAAATCAGCTTTGAGAAGTGACGTTTAACTCACTGAATGTTACAAGCGTAGCTTAAATGTGACTGCACTCCCAGACAGTGATCTGTCACTGGGGTGAATGTATGACATTGTTCTGCATTCTGTCCATCAACTGTTGTTTTTGCATTTGTCACCCCGAGTGGGAAGGGTATGCCCAGACGTGGGTCCCGTGCTCGCCATGCCACTGGAATCAAGCTATCCTGGCTGAAGAGGGGTGAAACCCCGAAACCGGTCCTAGGATGCTTGTTTCCAGTCCAAGAAGGACCTGCCTTGGCAGTTCGGGCTGGACTGTTCCCATGAGGCACAGGGTTAAGACTGATTTGCATATGGCTGGGTTAAAACTGGAATGGCATGGTGAGCAAAACAACGATGGAATTAGGCCCAGATCTCTGTACTGGGGTGACTGTATGACATTGTTCTGCATTCTGTCCATCAACTGTTGTTTTTGCATGTACCTATGACCATCTGCCACATGGTCAAACTTTGAGATAAGAACAACAGATGTTTACTAATTTAATACAAGTTATATGTGAGCATGCCATTTTTATAGCTTTGAGTGGCCTGGAGTAGTCTGAATTGCCACACGGTAGGCTTGTGACGGCTAGTAGTTGTGTTGGTATTGCCATTGGCAGCACTGACGGGGAGAATGTGTGGTGCAAGCTGCAGGGGCCTCTTGAAAAGGACCTTGGCAATTACTTTTTTACAACTAAGCACTGGTTTGTAGGCATTTGCAGATATTTGCAAGATGAATCTCTGCCTCATTAATATAAAGGGGCATGCATTCTGCACACTCTACTGAACGCCCTTCTGGTGCTGCATTGGATGAATATATCTGCTGCAATGCTAGACAATCTTTGGTTGCAACGCAGATGTTATGCAAAAATGGCATCAACATGTGACCTACTATGAGTAAATATAGCTATTAAAGTATTGTTTACTTAATGTAGTTCCCATACCTGCAACCTCATCAGGAGTAAGGGGCTGTGTAGTGTCTCTTACAGTATATCCCTGGCATTTCAATCAATAAACATCCATAGTATGGAGCAGAAAAAGGAGAGATACGGTCCTGGGACAGGAGACAACACAACTCTTTTCAGGGTCTATTTAATAGACTGGCCCTATCGAGGTTGCACTTTTACACACATCAGCACTTAATGAACAGTAAAAGGGTTATGCCAAGAGATATCGGTGTTAAATTAAGGGAACCATACCAACAATTCTATTAAAAACATGAGTAAGCTTGTTTTATTTAAAAATAAATCAGCATCACATGTAGGATATTGATTATGTTATTAAATGTGAAGGCACAGTTGGAATGGGCATGGGTGTCCATGGAAAACAGTTATGTCACATAGTTTTATTTAAATTCTCTATGAGCTATTTGTACATACTCTCCAGTGTTCATAACTTTTATTTTATTCTTTGCATCAGCAGCCCAAGAGAGATCCTACCAGGAGTGCCTAGAATCTGAGAAAGGACAATCGGGCAGAAGCTTTGCCAACATGCTAAAGACCCATATCCAGGAACTGCGCGATATAGAAGCTTTTAATGTCAGTCATTTTAATGTTACCTTTAGAGTGATACATGAGTGAATAGTTTTTAGAAATTTGCAGAATTGGAAAAACCTGCCATTATTTGATTTTTTGGGGGGTTGTTTACAACATCTGGCTGAGTGGCATGTGAGTGTCAGGATAACTTAAGGTAATATAAACAAGCATTTACAATGCAATGGTCTCGGCATTGGTAAAGTTAGAGCTATTGGCATTGCTCATGACATTATTTTTGTTTATGTTTTTGTTTGTAAAACATGTAGAGAAACGGCATTGTTGTTTACAATGTCAATAGCTTAATCAGTGTGTGTGTAGGTGGCTCTGTGTGTGGGTGCAAATGCAATAGGTCTTGCATTTGAGAGTGATTAAGCTATTGACATTGTAAATAACAATGCCATTTCTTTAAATGTTTTAAAAACAAAAACATAAACAAAAATAATGTCATGAGCAATGCCAATAGCTCTAACTTTACCAATGCCGAGACCATTGCATTGTAAATGCTTGTTTATTTGTGATTGCTGCATGTCCAGCCTTAGAGACGAGACTCTGTGAATAGGCCCCGGGGTGCACATGGGAGGGAAAGAGTTTTGAGGATAGTGCACTGAGCACAGGAAAAGGCTGGGTGGGGGCAGACCCCCAGGGAGCGCAGCCTGGGAGTACAGTCCGTGCACAAATGGGGAAAAGGCACCCTGCGCAGCGCCTGGAAGCGGCTCCAGTGACGCAGCAAGGGTTAGAAATGCCCCCACCCCCCCCAATTTGATTGAGTAATAAAAGACAGCCATGATGTAGGTAAATTGGCTCTCCATTCTCCCAGGTCTGGTGCCTCTGCGCCTGCTGATCTACAAATAGCCTTGCCCCGTGGCACTGATAGAATTAAAAGTGGCGCTATGGTTGGAGTCAGCATGATTTACAGTACGCCTCAGTGGTGTGGGGTGTTTTATTACTTAAATAACTCGATTGTGGCAACTTTTCTTCAAAACGCGTTGTTGAAATGTACACAGCACGTGAGACGTTCTGCAACATAGAAATATCAGCGCGTCATAGGCGGGGGCAGGGAGGCATTTCACCTCTAAGAGCTTCGCTGTGTAGTGGCGCACAACCCACTGAGCTGCAGCAAAGCCTTGTGTTCACCTGCCTGCCATTTCCAACTAGTTATAATAATATTGGGATTTAATGGGATGTGTGCCGGAAATGCTCCTGGAGGGTAAGGGGGACATCGCAGCTACAGGACCAAAGATGCAGTCAGAGTTAGCAGCGCTATGAATGAGGTGGCGCTATATTGTAATTGTTCCCCAGCGGCGGTTAGCGCCTCCAATGCTTGTTTATTTACATCCTTTCCGCGTGTCGGTCAGGGTCTTCAAAGTTCCCCATAATTGGCACACGTCATGTCCTTCTGTAAAACATTATCCCCCCAAACCTCCACGCCACACTTCCAGTGCCTCTCAAGGCGACGGTCCTCATTATGTCGACACGTTCTGCTTGCCTCGATGCGCGGATGGTGGGAGGGGCGCCCCGAACTAAGAAAGAAAAGTATTTTTAACTATTCTGCCGAGGCCACCGGAAGACACCACCGCCTTTCTCCGAGGCACAGCAGAAAATGCCTCGGAGAAAGGCAGCGTCCTTTTCGGATTCGGGGGCGTGTTTTGATGTTGTCTCCTCCCTGAGACTTTTCGCAAAAAACACGCCCCCCGATCCGAACAGGACGGGGCATGATTGGAGTGACGGGACCTCTTCTCCAATGGCTGGCCAGCATTTACTAGGCCAGCCAATGGAGAACAGGGCAGAAGAGGGGCGGGTTCAAGCCCCTCTTCTCCCAAGTCATTAAATCTCCGGACTTCCGGTCTGCCGACCGGATGGTCCCGAGACCTAAAAACAGAGACCATATCCACGGTGTCCAGGCGCAGCAGCGCGCGGTGTTCCGGGGTCCTGGGTAGCCGCCGATGACCCCTATCCTCACTTGCATGGTCAACACGAGGGGCGCCGGGTGCAGGAGGGCACGGGGGCTTCCAGCAAACAGGGCAAGTTCATGATGCCCAGTACCTGGTCATTCCTTCCCCGGACCTCCTCGGCCCAGTGAACCACAATCCCAGTACCTTAAATGTGGGTAGAGCGACAGTCCAGGCACCATGTCAAAAACTCGGCTAAAATTTCACCTGATAGGTAGCTCAGCGGGTTAGTGCGCCAGCAGCTGATTTGTGCGTGCAAAGTGCTGGTATGAAATAAAGCTTGTTGATTGAGCCTTGCGTCAGCCTGGGGTGATGAAAAAGTGCCAGATGATTGTTGGAAAGTAGCACCTGATGTGTGGAGATCAAAGACGCTGCAGTACGGCGGTAGTTAGTGTCATATGGTTATTCTTCAGGGTCAAGTGGTATTATGCGGTCAGATTGCACGACAACCTGCCAAGCATTAGACTGGAGCTGAGACCAGGGCTAGCCGGAGAAAGTGCCAGCCGAGATGGTGGGTTAGATCCAGGAAAGAGAAGTAAGACAACCTGTCCTTTCTGAAGCGTTTCAAAGCGAAGCCATGCCAGAGAAAGAGCATTCCATTATTCCATCAATACACGCACGAGAGCTCCAAACGTCACCGAGATCGATCGGTGGGTTAGTGTATCAGTTACCTCAAAAAGGAGACGACTAGCAAGTCACGGGCTCGAAATAGACAGAGGTAGACTCAACCGTCGGGGATGAAAAAATAAGGAACATTCAGTTGCATAACATCAGTTTTGTATAGCGCTATAAAATCGCAAGAATCTGGAGGCAAGCGCTAAATATTCAACAATGAATATTTATTAGCAAGACTGTCCAGACCTCCCTCGACGGCTGCACTCTAGCTATCCCAAGGAGCTGAAAAGGCACTTAATGCTCCCTCCGTAGGGGGCCCGTGCATCACCCCTTTAGGTTCCAACCAGATGCCTGCCCGGAGTGTTTCACATTCAAAGAGGTGTACGTCAGGCTCGAGGTAGGGGTGCAGCAGCCTGGTGAGGAGGAGGGGGAGGGTCTCACACTCCGATTCTGCTCTCGTCCAGAGGGTGCTCCTTCCGGGACTATTGCACTGTCTGTGGCAGACCTCGTATGTCTCGTGTGGTCCAATTCCCAAAGAACTGCAACACCGACTCTGCAAAACCCCAAAGCAAAAAGGAAGGAGAAGCCTGCGTGGGACCTTCCTTGGGCACGGATTCAGGGCGTTTGGTGGAGGTGCCACAGGCAGAGAGCAGCTGAGCCGGGAGTCCCACTCCTGCTAACTCCTTGCTGTCTTCCACCTGAGACTCAGAGCGGCAAATGGGCGAGTTCTATGCAAATGACAGCACACCAGAGAGCCAATGGTTGAAGCCCTTGAGCTCATCGAGGCCATTCATTGGCTGACTGTGAGACAGAGCGCGTGGATGTGGGACTGGAGCTCCGCCATCCCCGGCGCTGGCTCTCCCTGTGCCCCCATTCATTGCCACGAGCGCACACACTGGCATCATCCGCGTAACTGCTCCGTGCAAAGCGATTGTGATTTGATTTCCAGACTGTTTTCTGTGCTACGAGCGTGCGTTTTAACGTTACTTGCTTGATCAGAGGCGTATTTATCAATGGTGCAGTGGCACCGGGGCTCATGGGTCTGCAGTCAGAGTTAGCAGCGCTATGAATGAGGTGGCGCTATATTGTAATTGTTCCCCAGCGGCGGTTAGCGCCTCCAATGCTTGTTTATTTACATCCTTCCCGCGTGTCGGTCAGGGTCTTCAAAGTTCCCCATAATTGGCACACGTCATGTCCTTCTGTAAAACATTATCCCCCCAAACCTCCACGCCACACTTCCAGTGCCTCTCAAGGCGACGGTCCTCATTATGTCGACACGTTCTGCTTGCCTCGATGCGCGGATGGTGGGAGGGGCGCCCCGAACTAAGAAAGAAAAGTATTTTTTTAACTATTCTGCCGAGGGCACCGGAAGACACCACCGCCTTTCTCCGAGGCACAGCAGAAAATGCCTCGGAGAAACGCCACGTCCTTTTCGGATTTGGGGGCGTGTTTTGCTGTTGTCTCCTCCCTGAGACTTCTCGCAAAAAACACGCCCCCTGATCCGAAAAGGACGGGGCTTCAACGGAGTGACTGGACCTCTTCTCCAGTGGCTGGCCAGCATTTAAGAGGCCAGCCAATGGAGAACAGGAGAGAAGAGGGGCGGGTGCAAGCCCCTCTTCTCAAAGTCATTAAATCTCGGAGCGAGACTGCGCAAGCGCAGCCTTCGCAGCCGAGACCTAAAAAGGTGTGCTTCTTTCTGTGCAGTATGAAAATAGACAAAACAAATCCAACTTTTTCTACCCTTGATGTCTCTACAATAAATGCGGAAAAAGCAACTTGAAGTAAAAATTTAATAAACAGGTTAACGAGAAAGGCAGAGAAAAACCAGAAGTGTCTTCTGATCATGGTTTGTTTGGAGATGACGTAATAGACCAGTAGAAACATGTACTCAACTGCTCAATACCTGAAATACCAATAAAGTATTACATATTCTAAAAATACGTGTTCACTATTTAAATCCTTAAGCATGTTTTACATTTATTTTTTTTTAAATAGGATTGTGTTGGACAATTGTAACTCCAAAACACAATATAGTCACGCAAAATAACTGTGGAAGCATCAATTGTCTTCTCTCAATGCGATAACAGTGCAGCTTAAATAAGTATCTAATGACTGTTAAAAATACTCAGTGTGTGTTTGGGCAATAATAATAATGTATATTTCGAAGCAATAACGGTCCTTTTCCACACGGGGCTGCAAATATTAACCCTCATTGCTTAATCACGTGGTTGAGTGTAGTTATTTTAGGCAATGTTAAAAATATGGCAAGGAATAACATTTGTTTACAATGTGCCTCTTTAATCCTTTAACTCCCAGGTTTAGGAGGGCCTCCCCATCTTATGTGGGTTTAACATTTATATTTTTTGTTAAAAAAAATATAAAAAAAAAAAAAGAAGAGCGGGCAAATTATCTTACACATTTGGGGTATTATGCAGGAGCCTAGAATTAACAGGTAGAAAGAGGTGATAAGCAGCGAATGGCGTTGACGCAAAGACGTGCATAGCACAAGTTTGCACTAGGATTGTATTGCATCAAGTTCAGCCCGACCTCTACTTGAAAATATCTGGAGACGCCAAGGAAGAAAATACAACAATAACAAAAAAAACAATCTAGCAGGACAATGCTACAGGAATAAAATACTAGCAAAAAAGTTAAATAAAAATAAGCAATCTATTGCCAATGAAATGTTTAAGAGCCTATCGCACAGCCCAGAACCTGAAAGTCCTGGAAGGTACACAAGGAGCGGGGCACCTTACAGCAATGGGTGTATTTTTATCCTCCTGACGCTAATGGTTGAGAATTCCTAGCGTGACGGCCACTGCCCTCACGCTTAAGATAAAGCCCTCTTTAGAATCCATTTCAGTTACCAAGTTACAGCGCCCTCCCTGGGTGCTGCGTTCACAATGCCTCACGGAGGCTTTTTTGTTGTGTTGTTGTAAAACGTGAACATAAGATGCATATGGAGCCAAGAACGTTCAGCGAGAGGACCTCGGCAGTACTAAAGTGCTCAGTGTCCTGGAACACTAGAAACTGTTATTTCAACAGGCTGAGGAGGTAGGTCTTCAGGTTACGCTGCTGTATGTTATGGTCACAGAACTTCGTATTTTCCACAAGTGGTATTTAGACAGAATATCGGAAACACAAATATCGCAGGACAAAATATTGCGAAGCTAAGATTCTATAGTAGTGAAAATGTTAGCGAGCACTTTGTCCTCCCCGAAATCAAAGCTGCATTGGGAAGATTGTCCCTGCCAAAGCTGCTGGTCCGGACGGCATACCAGGCGATTTGTTCCTTGCAAATCCTACAAATTGGGCACGCTATTTCCTTCTACTTGCCAATGCTATTGGTAGTGGCTGCCCAGTACCGGAGTCCTGGAAGGCCGCAGAAGTGGCTCCAATATATAAAAAGGGTGCAAGGGAAGACCCCTCCAACTACAGACCTATTAGTCTGTTAGATGCCATGCCAGAAGGTTTTTGGGAGAGTCATCTTACAGAGGATTCAAACTTGGGCAGAAGACAAAGCCATCTTATCCCACTACCAGGCCGGCTTTAGGATAAGTACTGGGACGGTAAGACCAGGTATTCAGGCTACTCCTTATATATTGGAAGGTGGTGGTAATTGGAAAGGGCAGTCTATACCTCTCCTTTATGGACTTAAAAACTGCTTTTGACTTAGTACCCAGACGTAAGCTATGGCAGACCCTGGAAAGTATGGGCATACCCCCATTTAGTCTGAACTTGGTGATCAGGCTCCATGAGTGTAATTATGCATAGGTAAGATGGGGATTACAGGGTCAGCTAACGGAGCAGAATCTAGTCAACAGGACAGTCCGCCAGGGCTGTGTTATGGTTCCCACCCTGTTCTCTCTCTATATGAATGGGGTGGTTAGCTTCCTCCAAGAAGATCCAGTTGATGCCCCAACCCTGGCGGGCGACACAGTACCAACTCTCCTGTTTGCTGATGACACCCCGTTGATTTCTAAGACCCCAGCAGGGCTGCAAAAATTGCTGACCCGAGTCCAATCTTTCTGTGACTCTCGGGGCCTGGTCATTAACACCTCAAAAACAAAACTTATGGCATTTAACCCCCACAAATCCTTTAGAAGCAATCTTGTGCTGGGTGGGGCTCACCTGGCGTTATCACCTTTGATTATCTGGGAATTCGACTATCTGACAGGATGTCATGGAAGCCTCACCTAGCCAAGATGTTGCTAAAACACAAACACATGGCCGGAGCACTAGCGAAAGAACACCGCTTTCTCAGAGCAGACCGGTTGCCCCGGCACTTGCGATTTACGACGCTATAGTAATTAGCACAGCCCTCTATGGAGCTGAGCTATGGGGGAATCGATAACATTGATGAGTTTAGTAGATCTGAGCATAAGTTTGAGGGGACTGGTAATGCTCCCCCGAAAAGTCCCACTTTCTTCCTTGATGCTAGCTATGGGCAGGAGGCCAATTAGAAATATTGTCAAGCTGCGCCCACTGCTCTTCTGGGCCCGCTTAAGATGGACCTCTGAGCTTTCCAAGTATGCGGAAGCATTAACCAAAGTTATGTGTCTAGACGTCAGCCATAGAATCTGCTGGATAACAAGCATCAGGAAAACACTGATAGCTTTGGGTCTTGGTGACTACCGATATAGACAAGTTCCACCCAGTAAATTGGAACTTAAACGAATATATTGGGAGAGGGTGGACAGCCAGGAAATAAGCAAACAAAATGTGAGAAGATTAACGGAGGAATTTTATCTCCATAAGTTGAGTAGAGGTTTCGAGCCTTACCTGGACACAATTCAGGTACGCAGAGATAGGATGCTGTACACTCATTTTAGATTGGGCATGCTTCCCGTTCGTGCATTGACTGCAAAATGGCACCCACCCTATCAGATAACAGAGGATTGTCCATGATGCAGAGTTTCGTTGGAGTGTGTTGCCCACGTCATGTTTGCTTGCCCGGCATACAAAGCGGCAAGGCTAAACTGGCTCAAACCAATCTGCCAACATCTGGGCACACTAAACCATCGGGTTGCTTTGCGTATATTGAAATCTGACTCAATAACTCTTTTTGCATGTGATGTGGCTAAGTTTCTTAGCTGTGCCTAGATAGTCAGACAAAAGGCCCTGAGGGGGGGACCAACATTACACCGTAGGAGCTGCAAAGCCAGTACCCTAGCCTTAGATTTAAGCTTGACCTACTGATTAAGCAAGATTCTATGCATTTGCACTTTATACCAGCCTACACGTCATTTGACAACTGGCCCAATCTGGCACTACTAAGGGGCAACTATGGAGGGCAAGATACCTCCGATGGGCTTAAAAGATTGGAATGTTGGACTTGCACTTTTATATCTCTTCTTTGTTGTCATTTATGTAACTGTATATGGCTTTTAAAATGAATTTTAAACCGTTTTCATTATGTAGATTTATACAAAGTTTAAACCTTGTTGCTGAGAATTAGTGCTCTTTTATGATTCGGTTATGTAAGCAATATTTGCCAAATGTGCACTTCTGTAACATTGTTTTTTTTATTGGATGCTTTTATGATATCGAAATAAAGCACTAAACTGAAACAAACTGATTCTATAGTAAGTAACATTTTACTAAAATTGACCACAAATATGTAGCTCGACAAGATATATATATCTCTCAATCCTACTGGTAGTTCGAACATGGGTGTGATGAGGGTTAGGAAGGAGGGTAAACTATTGACCAAGCCAAATATTGAGAGTTGTTTTACCAGATCAAGAGACAAGAGCTTTGACAAGAATTTACTCCTACTCTTACACGGCCACCCTTTCTCTGTTCTAGTTACTCCTATAACTCAATTAACTGCCCCAATTGTTTCTTAACTTTGCAAAGAAGAGGTATAAGTGGTCCAAGTACCAATAAATCAGTGGGATACAACTGCTGAAGCTTGGACGATGATAGGTTGAATACATTCAACCACCTGGGAGAGACTATGGCATACCTACAAAAATAACCTACGCGGAGTTTGTATCATGCTCCGCTTAGGAGGAATCAAACACTGGCTCAGACAGATTAACCCCATTTGATTCTGATCAAATTCCTTCATCACTTCAGAAAAGCATTAGAGATCTGCTGAAACAAAACAGGGGGGTGTAGTGGGCGACCAGTTGGGTTTTTATGTTAAGTACTATAGACCATCAGCTAAAAAAGTCCAGTTCAGATGCGCTCTCTTAAAAGCAAACTCAATGACTTGGAGAATAGGACCAGAAAAACAATCATCTTTTTTGGGTATTAAGGAGGGAATGTAGTTCAGTAACAGATGGGCATCTTCAAGACAGAACTAATGTAGCTCACTCAGATGAAAGGCTGGAGGCTCGCAGAGTTCCAGCTCAGACGCCCACATCTAGAAAAAATCCTTCAAGCATCCCGATTTGATTTTAAATGAGCCACACTAGAGAGGATCTTATTCTTAGGCTCTTTCCATTCTTCTGAATCACATTACCTATTCAGTTTGGTCAGTTATCTCTTGAGAAACAGATGATTACAAATGGAAAAGAAGAGAATTAGTTGAAAAATGTAGAAGGGTGTCACCACTAAAACAATTGTTCAGGGGTGTTCTAGTCACATGCAGTAACAGGATGTCACACAAAGTGTTTCTAAGGGTCCCCAACCTGATTTTAAGAATGACTGACTAGTCAAGTGAGTAGTTGTGTTAATCAACAACCACTGCATTTCACTGGGGGAGAAGCAACATCGGAGACGCAGTTGGACCTGTGGATTAAATCAAGAACAGGAGAAGTGCATAAACTGGCATCCTTTTGTAGGTCCATTTTGCAATTATAGAATGGATAACAGAATGTCGACAACCTGTTGACATTTGGCATGAATTGCATCCTTGAATTAAACAGTTTTCCTTCAACTCAGCTACTCAAACATTATCCAGACTGAATATTTTTCTGGTCTCCAACGCTTTTAATACGTAAAGTCTCTTGCTGCGATATTAAAGTATGGAGCTTTTTAGAGCACTAATTGATCTCTTCGGTGATGAACCTAGGTATTTAAAGACTTCTCCTAAACCATTAAAAAAAAGTTTCTTGAATGCTGGTTTTGAATTACTATGGTTATTAGTGGGTTCAGGGGAGATAATTTCACCTCATCAAACTCTGTACGGTGTGGTATAGCTTGAAGGATAGATTAGGAGGGCCCTCTGTCATTGACCGAGTTTGCAATGAGAAACTCTTGAGGCAGTAAAATTAGAGTTTGGAGTTTGAGCTTTTAGTACTAGAGAAAGTTCCTCTCCTGGATCCTGAGCTCATTATGATAAATATATTACACCGGTTTACTTGCATGTTGACCAGTATAGCAGGGTTTATCAAACCAGGTGTGTTAACGTATTTGAATCCGGTGAGAAGAGTGACCACTGGTCAAATCAAATTTTCTTAAAGACTTGGAGAAGCGACCTTTCGCACCAGGGATATTCTACCAAGTAACTGCATGATATAGTGACTTAACGCAGGAAAATTCAGTTTACCTATTGAGCGAGATCGGGGAATTCATATACAATGCAGGGTGTATGAGACGGTTAAGCAGCAGGGGCCATGTTATTGTTGCATCTCAGCCATGCAGGCCGATGGACGTTAAAGTTTAATAATACAATCATCATCAGCAAACAGGACATTCACACTCAAATCCAGTAGGAATGGCAACACACAGCACAAGCACAAAACGAGCAGCTAAAATGTAATCAACAGTAAAAAACAGAAGGAGAAACATGGTTGTAAATGCCTCTTACTTGTATAATTCTATAACAGGTTTTGCAACATCCTTGTATTGTCTGAGTTTGGTAACAACTGCATCTGGTTTATCTTCTTCCTGCTGTATCAATGGTTCCCCAGTAATGTCATCAATACCCTGCAGAATAGAACAAAATGTGTTGATCTGATAAATGCATTTGAGATTTTTCAAACATACAGAGATTACTAAATTGTTGTAAAATTTAAAACATCCACATTTTCGCACATCTAAAGCTAACAATATAACCCACTGACCAACTAAGATAAAAGCAAGACTGTAACCATAAATAGGGACCTGTAAAAACAGGTAGCGTGCAAGATAGGTTATCATTTTCCAACTACAAGTTAAATCATCACTGGGCATATTCAAACCAGACCTAGGTATTAGAGGAATTCTTAAATGAGAATTTTTCAGGGCTTTAGTGGCGTAGAGAATGGCACTGAGTTTTTGAGGGAGTCTTTTTCTAACAGTGAGGGCAGGACAGTTAGGATGCAAAATGAGTGTACCAAAGCCCACAGATGTGGAGATGGTTGCTTAATAGAAGTTGGTTCATGAAAAATGTGCTTCTGCTGGATGTGTAAGGCTCCATTATATCTTCAAAACATGGAGGATTTGGTCTATGGCAGGCAATTACATGTTAAATATGGGAATTTGAATCTGCCCATATGGACTTTGAAGAAAGGGGAAATGTAAATTCTTTGTTGAAGCTACAGTATGGAACTTAGGAGCCACAGTCGAAACAGATAGCACAATCAAATTTAGTCTTAGTCAAGAAACACTACGTTCAAGGATAAAGGTAACAATGTTGGGGTGGAGACACTTTTGGAGCAAAGCTCACTTTCTGAAACTGTCTATTTAGGTGTGAGGGTTAACCTTTTCCTTTCATATATTCAGAACATGATTATAGAAAACACTGGACAGAGTTTAACTATCAACTCTTCTTCATTATGTGTATGTGTGAGTGTATGTTTATGCTTAACATATTACACCACTTATTGTACATAGCCATTTTATTGGGTCATAGATGTTTAGTGGCATGAGATATATATATATATTTTATCTACTGGCGGTCGCCAGTAGATAGTTCTAGTTAGGACCTATTTTCCATAGGAAATCCGCAACATTCTATTGGGAATAACGTTGGCGCCGGTTGATGAATCCTCGCGAAATTTTCCAAACTTTTGGCCAGCTCAGCTCCGCTCCGCCCCTACCCTGAAAGTTTTGCGGTGATCTGTCAAGTGGGGGCCGAGGAAAAAGGGGGGTCCCAAAACACGTTTTCCCCATGCAATTTCCCATAGGATATGTTGTTGCAGCTACAGGTCGAACCGCTGAACAGAATGACACCAAATTTGGCAAAGAGGTAGTCCTCAGTTCGGACTCATGCCTTTTGCATATATGGTGTGGATCCGTACAGTAGTTCTTGAAAAAATTAAGGTAAAAAAGTTAGTGATATCTATGGCCGCGGAGGATCCGTGGATCCTCCACGCACCCTCCCCGAACCCTCCCGAGCACGAGCCGAATGCGAATTGGCTGCCAACACTCTGAATCAGGAAGTGTTGGCAGCCATCTTGTGCCTCGGTAGAACCGAGGCACAAGAAAGCACAAAAACAAAGACGCAAAACGCAACAAGGGGGCAGGGTAGAAACACCCTGACCCCCTAGGCCTGCTCAGGGGGTCCCACAAGGACCCCCAAGGCCAAAAATTGCGCGATGCCGCGGAATAGCGCATCCCGCTAACAAAAAAAAACGAAGCGCGGCCTTCCGCGCTTCGGTAAGATTTAGCCCCCGGGAGGGCCAAGTCCCGGGGGCAATATGGGTTTATAATGGGGGGCCCAGAGGGGCCCCCCACCCCCAGGCTTATGTTAATGTATGCAGAGGGGCTCATGGCTCCCCCGCAGCCCCGGGGACCGCCACCCCCTGGGGCTTTTTTTTTTTTTTTTTTAAAAGCCTGTGTGGGGGGCTCGAGCCAGCCTACACGCCCCGGGGACCGCCACCTTCCCGGGGCACTGAATATGTAAAATAGGGGGTCCGTTACGGACCCCCAAGCTCGGGGGACCACCCCCCCCTGGGGCTTTAACTTAAGTGGGGCCAATGATGTCACTGACCATGTCATGAGTGATGTCATATGTGACGTCATCAGCAGTGCATTGCGGAGGCGCGAGTTATAGTTAGCTGAACTAACTATAAACAGGGGAATTTCTAGGGTTTTGTACGAGGGAAATGTCCAGCTAACTATAATGCCCCTGAAACCTTTGGTTTTTTCAGTGAATTTCTAAGGTTTTTTAAATGCCAATTACCAACTATAACGCCCCTGAAACCTATTTTTTTTTCAGTGAATTTCAAAGGTTTTTTAAATGCTAATTCCTATCTATAACTTATCTCTGAAGATATCATGAAAAGCATTCTTTATTAAAAGTAGGGTGCACATTAGTTTTGTGGAAAAGCATCTTTGTGATTGGTTAAGAAAAAGCAGTTTCAACGTGGAGTACATATCAAAGGATAAAATTTGCTCAGATCAACCACACCTGCTACTTGCATTTGAAAGGCACTGTTCGAACTTAAAACAATCGTCAACTTTTAACCTGCACGTGTCATTAAATATCCAAAGAAAATGTTACAAAAAAATATCGTAAAGTTTTAAAACATTGATGAACTTTTAACCTGCACGTGTTGTAGAATGTTCTAGAAAGTGTGTTGATAGAATATGTTGCACTTCTGACTTCGATGTGTTGTTCAATATTAAAAAAACGGTTCATATGGAAAATTAAAAAGAAACCACTAGAGAAGTTTTGAAACCTAAAAGAATCAAGGAACTATTCTAATTTATTCTTTACATGTATTTATGTGTGCAGCAACAAAATTATAGACACAACAGCAGTAGGAAGAGGAAGAAGCAGGGAGTGGGGGGAGGGGGGGAGATGGGCAGAATGGCACACATGCACAATTAAGTACAACACACATATAGACTAACAATGGCCAAAATGAAACACACCAACAAGCAGCACAAGTCACACAACCGGCCAACATCACACCACTGAACAAGCATAGAAGTGAAAACCACGCTGCATTCATACAGGATGTGTACAAAGGCCAGTCGTTGGTGTTGTGGGATGTCTGCGACCGTGGTCATCATGGATGAGATGCCCAGCATGTGGCACATGGTCGAGTTCACTGTGTGTTATGTTGCCAAACGGCTGCACCTCCCTCCCACGAGCCCCCACACTTTTGTACGGTGCGCTGTTGTATCTCGTGCACTCGTACAGCACACCATTGTAATGCCTATTTGCGCATGTCCTGCTACATTCCAACTACAACATCACAGTGCCGTTTGGAGGTGGTGCATGCCAGTTTACAACATCAACTGCTGCGGCTCTTGTAGCAGGCCACACCAGAACACAGAGACACACTTACCGCACTTCCTGTACACGGACATGTCCAAGACACCCCGTTCCCCTTGCCGGATAGGCACACCCCTGCACTGCCCTTTGAAACCCAGACTAGCACACGCCAGTTGTGCATGCAGGAGGATGCGTGCGTAGCTACACATCCAGGCTCACTGCCAACGCTGAGGTGACAGCACACTGTGATGTTGCAGGGCTCGTGCCTATCATGCTAAGACAACGACCACAGGGATACACTAAGATGTGGGTTTGGGGGGCATTGGCGGTCCTGGAGTTGTTGAGATGAGTCTTCTGTCCCTCATGGGTATCCCTGTATCATGCTCATTGACTCTATGGTACCTGTGGGTGTTCTGGTGTGGCTCTTGGCTGTGTTCTCTTTCATGGTGCAGGTAGTTGTCCTGCTTAACACCAGCAGAAAGCAGGTGTAAAATCCCTGGTGCTAACGTGTCTTATCGCCGGAATTTGTTTTGCATTGCAATTGGTGTGAAAGTTGTGATGTGATTATTTTCGTGTGCAGAACAATATACGAACTGAGCAGTGCATCTCATCAAGATCCAGCACCTGACGCACTATTCCCAATCAATATAAAGACAATGAAATTTCTTAATAGATTTTGTGTGTACACTGTAACTGCAGCCAATACCTCAGTGCAATTCAATACAGGATTTTAGTATTTAGAATAAATCGGAAAGGTGCACCTTGTGTCTTTTTGCACGGGAACGGCTACTCTCCATTTCATTATCAGCACTTTAACGGAAGTAAAGTTGAGATAAATCTAACACACTATTCAGAAGTTGGTGCAAACTGCAGATATCACCAGTATTCCAGCGATAAGTCCCCCAAAATTTAACACCATGGTGGATTCCATCAAATAACAGTAATAAGAACAAGAAAGAGTCACACAGCAGTTAAGAGAACAACCAAAAACGTTATTAATTTTTTTTTCAAACTTTATTTTTTATAATAACAAATATATAAACGAAAAACTATTTTCAAACTTTATTTTTTTATTAACATATATATATATGAACAATAAACTAAAACAAAATGTAACAACAATAATAAAAAACAACAAGACGGAACACTACTGTGGGGACAATGGATGTCGACGACAGACCTGGAAAAGAAAGAGTGTTAAAAAAAAAACAACATGGTATTCTCAACAAAATACCACAAGAAACAAATCACAGATATAAAATTTTGTTAGCTGTATGCATTTTATATAAGTTTAACTTACAAAAACTGTAAATGTTGCCGCTTTAAAATATTTACCGAATCTGAAGAAAATGTTTTGCAGAAGGCACCACACCAACAACGTTTTTCTTCAGTGGTGAGGACATTTTTTTACTTTTTCCAAGGAGCAAACAAAGACCAATGCCACCTTCGTCACTCGAAAGATTTGCCAAAGAGTTCTGTTACGAGGAGATCCTAACAAAAAATACTCGTGCGGCACAGCAAGCATGATGAAACACCTAAGGACCCTTCATCCAAACAATCTTGCACAAGAAGAGTGCAAACTGATAAGAAACACTCCTGTTCTGTATCTGTAAAAAAGAATCACACATAAATGTATATTAATAACTTTCAAATTTATACTATTCCATTACTGTACAAACACATTTTATATAAAAACTGACTATGAAACTATAGCCCTGAACCACAAGTGTGACGATCATTAAAACACTACATGCATAGTGCATACTACTTTGAAGCAGTTCATGCCCTAAAGCCTACCTCACTAAAACACTACATGCTAACTGAATAAATGATTACAGTAGTATAAGGAGACACACTTGGTGACTCACAGGGTGTTTGCTAGAAGAGTATGAATACTAACTAGGGAATAGAAGGTGTGAAACACAACTGTGTAGGTGATTAGAGGACTGCAACCATACTGCATAGGCATTTAAAGCAGTCCATGTGCTAAGGCCTGGCTCGCTGCATGACCACTTGGGTACTGATTGAATGATTATCGTACAGCAAGTAGAGTGCCTAGGTGAATTTATAAGTGCTAGGCTTTTCGCACAGAGAATAGATTAGTACTTGGTACTGAATGGCTCACTAGAGGAGTGCAAAGGCAGTGACAAGTGCTGGACTGTATGGATACTGACTAGGAAATTGAAAGTGTGAAAGACAAGTGTCTAGGTGGTTAGAAGACTGCATGCATAGTGCATAGGGGTTTGAAGCAGTCCATGTGCTAAGGCCTGGCTCAGTGTATGAATACTTGGGCACTGACTGAATGATTAGAGTACTGCAAAGATAGTATCTTGGTGAATTTATAAGTGTTTGGGTTTTAGCACAGTGAATGGATTAGTACATGGTGCTGAATGGGTCACTAGAGTACTGCAAAGAGTCACAGGGTATTTCCTGGAAGTGTATGGATACTGACTAGGGAATTGAAGGTGTGAAAGACAATTGTGTAGGTGGTTAGAGGACTGCATACATAGAGGATAAGGGTTTGAAGCAGTCCATATACTAAGGCCTGGGTAACTGGATGAGTACTTGGGTACTGACTGAATGATTAGAGTACTGCAAGGAGAGTGCCTGGGTGAATTTATTAGGATTTGGCGCTGTGAATGGATTAGTACATGATGCTGAATGTGTCACTAGAGGAGTGCAACGGCAGTGACAGGGTGTTTGCTGGAAGTGAACGGATACTGACTGGGGAATTGAAGGTGTGAAAGACAAGTGTGTAGGTGGTTAGAGGACTGCATGCATAGTGGATATAGGTTTGACGTAGTCCATGTGCTAAGAACTGGCTCAGTGCATGAATACTTAGGCAGTGACTGAATCATTAGAGTACTGGAAAGAGAGCGTCTAGGTGAATTTATAAGTGTTTGAGTTTTGGCACAGTCAATGGATTAGTACATGCTGTTGAATGGGTCTCTAGAGGGCTGCAAAGGAAGTGACAGGATGTTTCCTGGAAGTGTATGGATACCGACTAGGGAATTGAAGGTGTAAAAGACAAGTGTATAGTATGTCAGACCACTTATTTGAAGCAATCTATTTGTTACTTAGAAACTGACTAAATAATCACACTACTTCTAGGACAGTGCTTAGGTAAAACTTTTACATTTTCAGTTCTGCCACAGTTAACAGAATAGTACATGGTACTGCACCTTAGTGTCAAACCCTGACTCATTTTATCAATGCATAAGCAAAGACTAGCTTCTAATGCTACTAAAACTTGACAACATGAGAGGTTTTAAATTAGTTATCTGTCAGCAAATCCACGATGTTACCAAATGCTTCTCTCACAGTGGTTCCCAAATGCACAAAGACTCACAGTGTGATTCTAGACAAGCACCAGTATCCCTAGGAGTTTACCAAAACTCATTCACAACACTGGAAGTGATAAGGGAACTGCACACAATCTACATATTTCACGACTGCAATTTACTGTCAATGCCTCACTCATTTAATGAAAGCATAAGCCATAACTGTCTTCTAATGCTACTAAAACTTGACAACATGACTGGTTTTAAAGCACTTATCTGTCAGCAAATCCACGATATCACCAAATGCCTCTCTCACAGTGGTTCCCAAATGCACACAGACTCACTGTGTGATTCTAGACAAACAACACTATCCCTTGCACTATATGTAAACACATTTCTTCATCTAGAAGTAGTACTACATTTTAGTACAGAAACATAACATAACTCATTTCACAAATTCATAAACAATGACTGGTTTCTAATTCTACCAAAATATAAAAACTGCACAGTTATCTCTCTACAAACACATGAAAAACACAAATGCCAATCACAGAATGGTTTCTACATGCACACACATTGTAGAGAAAAAAAGTACTCCCTACACTTTAGCAGGAAAAATACATTAGTCTGATTAAAATCAAAATAGTCCACATACATTCCCTCACAATTAAATAACTCCTCTTTCAAGTTCTTTTGTAGATTAAGGACTATATCAATCACTCACCATATTTTCTTTTACAGAATCTCTGCACGGTGCACCTCTCAGCAAAAGCAAAGAATGGAAAAGTTTCCCTTTCATTTTCCACACATATACATGTAAACATCAAATCACAATCCTTCGCACATAAACTCAAAAGCAAACACACATTTCTATAGGTTAAACATTTCAACCCTTTCGAACTGAAATACATTTCAACCCTTCCCCCAATCTGCCTTCTGCCCGTTACCATAGAAACAGGTCATGGAACACTGCACTGAGCTCACAGGTCACAAGTTCAGCACACAATGTTCCTACACAAGACAGGAAGTGTGCTTGACTTTTCAACATATCAGCTTATCATCATCTATAATGTTCCTTACAATCTGTTTTTGTTAACCAATAACAATCATACCTTTAAAAAACAGAAATGTACACCCTACCTTTCAGTGTAGAAAGTTGTTATACAACCAATGATTTCTTGTAGTTTTTCAAAAAACGTTGCCGTGGATCCGCGCACCCACCGCGAGAGAATCCGTTCATCCAACGCGATAGGATGCGCGCACAGTGCGCGCATTTCGCCGCTATTTATTTATTTTTTTAAAAGGGGGGCCCCGGGGGTCCTTCTGGGACCCCCTAAGCACCTCTAGAGGGTCAGAGTATTCCCACTCTGCCCCCTTTATATGTTTTACGCACTTATTCCCCTTGCTTCTTCAGCCTCGCTTCTACCGAGGCAGAAAATGGGCGCCAACAGTTCCTGGTTTCGAATGTAGAGAGACGTTCGACAGCCAATTAGCATTCAGCGCGCGATCGGGAGGGTGCGCGCTCGGTTTGGGAAGGGTTCGCGTACGGTGCGGGTAGGGTCCGCGGATCCTCCGCGGCCATTGAGATCACTAACTTTTTTACCCTGAAAGTTTTGCGGTGATCCGTCAAGCGGGGCCGAGAAAAAAGGGGGGTCCCAAAACGCGTTTTCCCCATGCAATTTCCCATAGGATAGGTTGTCGCAGCTACAGCCCGAACCTCTGAACAGAATGACACCAAATTTGGCAAAGAGGTAGTCCTCAGTTCGGACTCGTGCCTTTTGCATATATGGTGTGAATCCGTTCAGTAGTTCCTGAGAAAATTAGGGTAAAAAAGTTAGTGATATTTATGGCCGCAGAGGATCCGCAGACCGTACCCGCACTATAAGCGCACCCTCCCCGAACCGAGCGGGCACCCTCCCGATCGCGCACTGAATGCTAATTGGCTGTCGAGTGTCTCTCTACATTCGAAACCAGGAACTGTTGGCGGCCATTTTCTGCCTCGGTAGAAGCGAGGCTGAAGAAGCAAGGGGAATAAGTGCGTAAAACATATAAAAGGGGGCAGAGTGAGAATACTCTGACCTTCTAGTTGCTAAGCGCAGTCATGTGATCAGGGCCGCCTGAACGGCCGAAACGCGTCGAGACAAACTGCTGAAATAAAGAGCATTGCAACATTGATGGTCTGCACTCGTCATTTCTGCACAAAGCAGAGGGATAGTGTCACGAGTTGGAGGTGATATATATATATATTATCTACTGGCGGTCGCCAGTAGATAGTTATAGTTGGAACCTATTTTCCATAGGAAATCCGCAACATTCTATTTGGAATAACGTTGGTGCCGGTTGATGATACCTCGCAAACTTTTGCAAACTTTTGGCCAGCTCCGCTCCTACCCTGAAAGTTTTGCGGTGATCCGTCAAGCGGGGGCCGAGAAAAAAGGGGGGGTCCCAAAACGCGTTTTCCCCATGCAATTTCCCATAGGATAGGTTGTCGCAGCTACAGCCCGAACCGCTGAACAGAATGACACCAAATTTGGCAAAGAGGTAGTCCTCAGTTCGGACTCGTGCCTTTTGCATATATGGTGTGAATCCGTTCAGTAGTTCCTGAGAAAATTAGGGTAAAAAAGTTAGTGATATCTATGGCCGTGGAGGATCCGCGGACCGTACCATAAGCGCACTCTCCCCGAACTGAGCGGGCACCCTCCCGATCGCGCACTGAATGCTAATTGGCTGTCGATTGTCTCTCTACATTCGAAACCAGGAACTGTTGGCGGCCATTTTCTGCCTCGGTAGAAGCGAGGCTGAAGAAGCAAGGGGAATAAGTGCGTAAAACATATAAAGGGGGCAGAGTGGGAATACTCTGACCTTCTAGAGGTGCTTAGGGCATCCCAGAAGGACCCACTGGGGCCTCCCTTTTAAAAAAAAAAAGCGGCGAAATGCGCGCACGTATAGACAGCTAAATGAGGTACAGTGCTATAGAAAGAGTACTAACCCAAGACTCCTTGTTTAAAAGTTTACTGGGATGGAAAAGCCTGGGACTTTTGAGTTGGGATGAATATAAATACATTAAAAAAGAACATCCACTGGTGCCGTATATCTATTTTATACCAAAAGTCCACAAATGTGTCAATGCACCTCCAGGCAGACCAATCATTGTGGCTTGTGATGGGCCATTGGAAAACCTTTCCAAATATATTGATTATTTCCTACAACCCCACATGAAGAGCTTAAAGTCGTATGTACAGGACACCAGTGACTTTTTAACAAAGATCAAGGATTTGTCTTGGGACTCAGATCTATTGCTTGTGACTTTAGATGTATGCTCTCTTTATACCTGTATAAGGCATCAAGATGGATTGAGAGCAGTCGAGTACTTTTTAAACAGGAGATCTATGGTATATGCACAACATACCCGAATGTTATAAGACATGTTATCGTTCAGTCTAGAATACAATCAATTCCTTTTTAATGGCCAGCATTACCAACAAGTACAGGGTGTAGCGATGGGGGCCAGTTTCTCCCCTAGCTACGCCTGCCTCTTTATGGGCCGGTGGGAGGAACTGGTCCTCGTGCGTCAATTTGAACATATTTATACCACCAACATTGTCTCCTGGATGCGCTTCATAGATGATCTGTTTATTGTGTGGCGAGGTAGTGAAGAGTGTGGTAAAATTTATAGATGAAATCAATTGTAATGATCTTAATCTCAAGTTTACTTTTAACATCAGTAAGTACTCAGTGACCTTTTTAGATGTCCAAATTCTAATAAACAACAATATTTTAACAACTACCCTTTTTAGAAAACCCACGTCAGGAAATACACTTTTGCACACATCAAGTGCACACCCTCCACATCTGATCAAGAGCATCCCCTATGGGGAGATGCTCCGCATCCGCCGAATATGTAGTGATCCGGAGGGTGCGAAAATTAAACAAATGGAGAGTAGCGCAAGGTTTTTAGCTAGAGGGTATAGCCCCAACAAAATAGTGCAGGCTGCTATGAAAAAATCCCAAGAAAAGGCCAGGGAGGATCTTCTTGTGTACAGATTTAAAAGGCCACAGTTGACCGTGCAGAACAAGATGCAACCGGTCAGGCTTATCCTAACATATTCCAAACAAGAACACGAGCTGAGGAATATTATCAGACATAACTGGCACTTTATTCAGGATGACCCAGTGATAGGTGCCCTTATGCCCTCAAACCCGGCAATATCCTTTAGAAGATCGAGGAGCATGGGTAATGCGTTGGCTAACAATAGTCAGGAGAACTTTCGGAAGGATACCTGGCTCACCACTAGAAAGGGATTCTTCAAATGTCTATCGTGCAGAGCATGCCAGTTTGGGAGCAATACAAAAACCTATACTACTGCCTTTTCCAGAACAGAGAGGGAAATCAAACAACATCTAACTTGCAAGACGGAATATTGCGTCTATGTTCTGGAATGCGACTGTCATTTAAAGTATATTGGCAGTACAAAGCTGGCAGTGCATAAGCGTATTCTGCAGCATCTAAGGGCAATAGCTAATAAGGACCAGAGTTACCCGGTTGCGAGACATTTCCAGGTGATACGTAACAGTAACCCACAACATCTCCGCTACTTTGCAATTGAAGCCATACCATTGGCAAAAAGAGGCGGAGATAGAGAGGCCAAATTGCACCGCCTGGAAACAAGCTATATTTTGGAATTTGATTCTAAGTCCCTGGGTGAGTTAAATGTAACAGAAGATCTTCATACATTTTTATGAGGGCGTATCAATTTATGTTTAATTATTTGTAGCTCAAATAGCAACCCATTTGACCATAACTCAGATGCAATGCACGATGATCCTAATATGTGTAATACAAAGGTCATGAGGAACTGCTTTAGATGTATTACACTTAAAAGCCCTTTTATGAAATGACATCTTTGTACATAACCTATATATATATTTTTTAGATTTTGATAATTGGTTTTAGACAGGAGGGTAGTTTCTTATCTTTGTGTCTTTTAACTGATTATATTTAAATTGGGTCCCTGTGTACTTGACATTTATATCACTCCTTCACATGGTATCGAATGATAATTACGTCCACACGAAACAGTAGTCGCAAAATAAAATTTGGTCCACACAGGCATATCTACATTCGAAAGGATGTATATATGCCATAAACGTTTTTGCATTAGCACTTTATTGGCACAAGTCACTATTTTCCAAGTACTGTAGCATATAGTCACTTTAAACAGTTTGGTTATCAATCTTTGAGGCAGGGAGTGTAAGAAAAAGCTGTTTTTTAAATTATGATAGCTTTAGCCATACAAATTGACCGATGTACAATATGTTATGGACCGGTATATGGTAATGGTAAACATAGACACCACACCTTTTAGCCCTATGCCTCAAAAACAAACCAGTGATTGACTAAAATGAACATATTTGGAGCTTTGGTAATTGACCTGTCAATTATATATATTTTGTTTGGAAAATTTTCTTCCCTGTAATGATTTATCAGGAATATTTGGGAAGATAAAAAGTTTTTTCTGGTATATTTATATTTACTTCGAGGGAGCACGTTAAGTTGTAGCCACTTTGAATGATTTTTGCACTATCTATGAACAGTAGAAATGAGGTTAGGAATGCATTTATGCTTTCATTATCGGTGATTGTATTGAAATTTTATACCTCTAAAAATTGATACTATTTACAGTTGGTAAAAAAGCTTTTTTTCGTATTTGTATTTTACAAGTGTATTTCTTCTATGTTCATTGATTTGTACATGCACTGGCACTTTAAATTCTGGGGTAGTTGCTAAGCGCAGTCATGTGATCAAGGCCGCCTGAACGGCCGAAACGCGTCGAGACAAACTGCTGAAATAAAGAGCATTGCAACATTGATGGTCTGCACTCGTCATTTCTGCACAAAGCAGAGGGATAGTGTCAAGAGTTGGAGGTGATATAAATATATATATATATTATCTACTGGCCGTCGCCAGTAGATAGTTATAGTTGGAACCTATTTTCCATGGGAAATCCGCAACATTCTATTTGGAATAACGTTGGTGCCAGTTGATGAATCCTCGCGAAATTTTGCAAACTTTTGGCCAGCTCCGCTCCCACCCTGAAAGTTTTGCGGTGATCTGTCAAGCGGGGGCCGAGAAAAAAGGGGGGTCCCAAAACGCGTTTTCCCTATGCAATTTCCCATCGGATAGGTTGTCGCAGCTACAGCCCGAACCGCTGAACAGAATGACACCAAATTTGGCAAAGAGGTAGTCCTCAGTTCGGAGTCGTGCCTTTTGCATATATGGTGTGAATCCGTTCAGTAGTTCTTGAGAAAATTAGGGTAAAAAAGTTAGTGATATCTATGGCCGCGGAGGATCCGTGGACCGTACCATAAGTGCACCCTCCCCGAACTGAGCGGGCACCCTCCCGATCGCGCACTGAATGCTAATTGGCTGTCGAGTGTCTCTCTACATTTGAAACCAGGAACTGTTGGCGGCCATTTTCTGCCTCGGTAGAAGCGAGGGGAATAAGTGTGTAAAACATATAAAGGGGGCAGAGTGGAAATACTCTGACCCTCTAGAGGTGCTTAGGGGGTCCCCCCCTTTTAAAAAAAACAAAAACGTGAAATACGCGCACGGTGCGCGCATCCTAATGCGTTGGGTGCACGGATTCTCACGCGTTGGGTGCGCAGATCCACGGCAATGCTTTTTGAAAAAAAGACAAATCATTGGTTGTATGACAACTTTCTACACTGAAAGGTAGGGTGAACATTTCTGTTTTTTAAAGGTATGATTCTTATTGGTTAACAAAAACAGATTTTAAGGAACATTATAGATAAGCGGATATGTTGAAAAGTCAAGCACACTTCCTGTCTTGTGTAGGAACATTGTGTGCTGAACTTGTGACCTGTGAGCTCAGTGCAGTGTTCCATGACCTGTTTCTATGGTAACAGGCAGAAGGCAGATTGGGGGAAGGGTTGAAATGTATTTCAGTTGGAAAGGGTTGGAATGTTTAACCAATAGAAATGTGTATTTGCTTTTGAGTTTGTGTCCGAAGGATTGTGATTTGATGTTTACATGTATATGTGTGGAAAATGAAATGGAAACTTTTCCATTCTTTGTTTTTTCTGAGATGTGCACAGTGCAGAGATTCTGTAAAAGAAAATATGGTGAGTGATTGATATACTTCTTAATCTACAAAAGAACTTGAAAGATGAGTTATTTAATTGTGAGGGGATGTATTTAGACTATTTTGATTTTAATCAGACTAATGTATTTCTCCTGCTAAAGTATAGGGAGTACTTTTTTTCTCTACACTGTGTGTGCATGTAGAAACCATTCTGTGATGAGCATTTGTGTTTTTCATGTGTTTGTAGACCGATAACTGTGCTGTTTTTATATTTTGGTAGAATTAGAAACCAGTCATTGTTTATAAATTTGTGAAATGAGTTATGTTATGTTTCTATAGTAAAATGTAGTACTACTTCTAGATGAAGAAATGTGTTTTGGTATAGTGCAAGGGATAGTGTTGTTTGTCTAGAATCACACAGTGAGTCTGTGTGCATTTGGGAACCACTGTGAGAGAAGCTTTTGGTAACTGTGTATTTGCTGACAGATAACTGTTTTAACTTGTCATGTTGTGAAGTTTTAGTAGCATTAGAAGACAGTTATGGTTTATGATTTGATTAAATGAGTCAGGCTTTGACAGAAAAGGGCAGTCCTGAAATATGAAGATTGTGTGCAGTTCCCTTACCACTTCCACAGTAGTGAATGATTTTTGGTAAACTCCTAGGTATAGTGGTTGTTGTCTAGAATCACACTGCGAGTATGTGTGCATTTGGGAACCACTGTGAGAGAAGCATTTGGTAACATCTTGTATTTGCTGACAGATAACTAATTTAAAACCTCTCATGTTGTCAAGTTTTAGTAGCATTAGAAGCTAGGCTTTGCTTATGCATTGATAAAATGAGTCAGGGTTTGACACTAAGGTGCAGTACCATGTACTATTCTGTTCAATGTGGCAGAACTGAAAATTTAAAACGTTTTACCTAAGCACTGTCCTAGAAGTAGTCTGATTATTTAGTCAGTTTCTAAGTACCAAATAGATTGCTTCCAATGTCTATGCAGTATGCATGTAGTGTTCTAACATACTATACACTTGTCTTTTACACCTTCAATTCTCTAGTCAGTATCCATACACTTCCAGGAAACATCCTGTCACTTCCTTTGCAGTCCTCTAGAGACCCATTCAGCACCATGTACTAATCCATTTACTGTGCTAAAACCCAAACACTTATAAATTCACCAAGATACTATCTTTGCAGTACTCTAATCATTCAGTCAGTGCCTAAGTATTCATACACTGAGCCAGGCCTTATCACATGGACTGCTTCAAACCCCTATGCACTATGCATGCAGTCTTCTAACCACCTAGACACTTGTCTTTCACACTTTCAATTTCCTAGTCAGTATCCATACAGTCCAGCACTTGTCACTGCCTTTGCACTCCTCTAGTGACCCATTCAGTACCAAGTACTAATCCATTCCCTGTGCGAAAAGCCTAGCACTTATAAATTCAGCTAGGCACTCTCCTTGCTGTACTCTAATCATTCAGTCAGTACCCAAGTAGTGATGCAGTGAGCCAGGCCTTAGCACATGGACTGCTTTAAATGACTATGCAGTATGGATGCAGTCCTCTAATCACCTACACAGTTGTGTTTCACATCTCAAATTCCCTAGTTAGTATTCATACTCTTCTAGCAAACACCCTGTCACTCACCCAGTGTGTCTTCTTATAGTACTGTAATCATTTATTCAGTTAGCATGTAGTCTTTTAGTGCGGTAGGCTTCAGGGCATGAACTGCTTCAAAGTAGTATGCACTATGCATATAGTGTTTTAACGATTGTCACACTTGTGGTTCAGGGCTATAGTTTCTTAGTCAGTTTTTATATAAAATGTGTTTGTACAGAAATGGAATAGTATACATTTGAAAGTTATGAATATACATTTATTTGTGATTCTTTTTTACAGATACAGAACAGGAGTGTTTCTCATCTGTTTGCACTCTTCTCATGCAAGATTGTTTGGATGAAGGGTCCTTAAGTGTTTCATCATACTTGCTGTGCCGCACGAGTATTTTTTGTTAGGATCCCTTCGTAACAGAACTCTTTGGCAAATCTTGCGAGTGATGAAGGTGGCATTGGTCTTTGTTTAGCCCCTTGGGAAAAGTAAAAAATGTCCTCACCACTGAAGAAAAACGTTGTGGGTGTGGTGCCTTCTGCAAAAAAATGTCCTCAGATTCGGTAAATATTTTAAAGCTGCAATATTTACAGTTTTGGAAGTTAAACTTCTAAAATGTTGTTAGCTGTATGTATTTTTTATATCTGGGATTTGTTTCTTGTGGTATTTTGTTGAGAATACCATGTTGTTTTTTTTTTAACAATCTTTCTGATTTTCCAGGTCTGTCGTCGACATCCATGATTCCCATAGGAGTGTTCCGCCTTGTTGTTTTGTATTTTTATTGTTACATTTTGTTTATTAGTTTATTGTTCATATATATGTTAATAAAAAAATAAAGTTTGAAAATAGTTTATCGTTTATATATTTGTTATTATAAAAAATAAAGTTTGAGAAAAAAATTAATAACGTTTTTGGTTGTTCTCTTAACTGCTGTGTGACTCTTTCTTGTTCTTATTACTGTTATTTGATGGAATCCACCATGGTGTTAAATTTTGGGGGACTTATCGCTGGAATACTGGTGATATCTGCAGTTTGCACCAACTTCTGAATAGTGTGTTAGATTTATCTCAACTTTACTTCCGTTAAAGTGCTGATAATGAAATGGAGAGTAGCCGTTCCCGTGCAAAAAGACACGAGGTGCACCTTTCAGATTTATTCTAAATACTAAAATCCTGTATTGAATTGCACTGGTGTATTGGCTGCACTTACAGTGTACACACAAAATCTATTAAGAAATTTCATTGTCTTTATATTGATTGGGAATAGTGCGTCAGGTGCTGGATCTTGACGAGATACACTGCTCAGTTCGTATATTGTTCTGCACACGAAAAAAATCACATCACAACTTTCACACCAATTGCAATGCGAAACAAATTCCGGCGATAAGACACATTCGCACCAGGGATTTTACACCTGCTTTCTGCTGGTGTTAAGCAGGACAACTACCTGCACCATGAAAGGGAACACAGCCAAGAGGCACACCAGAACACCCACAGATGCCATAGAGTCAATGAGCATGATACAGGGATACCCATGAGGGCCACAAGACTCATCGCAACAACTTCAGGACCGCCAATGCCCCCCAAACCCGCATCTGAGCAACTGTGTCCCTGTGGTCATTGTGTTAGCATGATAGACACGAGCCCTGTAATATCACAGTGTGCTGTCACCTCAGCTTTGGCAGTGAGCCTGGACATGTAGCTACGCACGCATTCTCCTGCATGTACAACTCGCGTGTGTTGGTCCGGGGTACACAGGTCAGCGCAGGGGTGTGCCTATTCGGCAAGGGGAACGGGGTGTCTCGGACATGTCCGTGTACAGAAAGTGCAGTAAGTGGGTCTCTGTGTTCTGGTGCGGCCTGCCACAAGGGCCGCAGCAGTCGATGTTGTAAAGTGGCATGCACCACCTCCAAACGGCACTGTGATGGTGTAGTTGGAATGCAGCAGGACATGCGCGAATAGGCATTACAATGGTGTGCCGTACGAGTGCACGAGATACAACAGCGCACCGTACATAAGTGTGGGGGCTCGTGTGAGGGAGGAGCAGCTGTTTGGCAACGTAACAGACAGTGAACTCGCCCATGTGCCACGTGATGGGCATCTCATCCATGATGACCACGGTCGCAGACATCCCACACCACCAACGACTGGCCTTTGTACACATCCTGTAAGAATGCAGCGTGGTTTTCACTTCCATGCTCGTTCAGTGGTGTGATGTTGGCCGGTTGTGTGACTTGTGCTCCTTGTTGGTGTGTTTCATTTTTGCCATTGTTAGTCTATATGTGTGTTGTACTTAATTGTGCATGTGTGCCATTCTGCCCATCTCCCCCCACTCTTTGCTTCTTCCTCTTCCTAGTGCTGTTGTGTATATAATTTTGTTGCTGCACACAAATACATGTAAAGAATGAATTTGAATAGTTCCTTGACTCTTTTAGGTTTCAAAACTTCTCTATTGGTTTCTTTTTAATTTTGCATATGAACCGTTTTTTTAATATTCAACAACACATCGAAGTCAGAAGTGCAACGTATTCTATCAACACACTTTCTAGAACATTCTACAATACGTGCAGGTTAAAAGTTCATCAATTTTTTAAAACTTTACAATTTTTTTTGTAACATTTTCTTGAACATTTAATGACGCGTGCAGGTTAAAATTTGACGATTGTTTTAAGTTCGAACAGTGCCTTCCAAATGCAAGTAGCAGGTTTGGTTGAGCTGAGTAAATTTTATCCTACGATATTTACTCCACGTTGAAACTGCTTTTTCTTAACAAATCACAAAGATGCTTTTCCACAAAACTAATGTGCACCCTACTTTTAAAAAAGAATGCTTTTCATGATATCTTTAGAGAAGTTATAGATAGGAATTAGCATTTAAAAAAAGCTTTGAAATTCACTGAAAAAAACCATAGGTTTCAGCGGTGTTATAGTTAGGAATTGGCATTCAAAAAACCTTAGAAATTCACTGAAAAAACCATAGGTTTCAGGGGTGTTATAGTTAGCTGGACATTTCCCTCGTACAAAACCCTAGAAATTCCCCTATTACAGTTAGTTCAGCTAACTATAACTCGCGCGCCCGCAATACACTGCTGATGACGTCACATATTACATCACTCATGACATGGTCAGCGACATCACTGATGACATCACTGATGACATCTCAAATGACATCACTGATGACATCACTGATGACATCATCCATGAGATAAATTACTGCATCTTCTCACACCCTAATTTAACCGTTGATACACGAACTCAAAATTTCAGACGTCCATTCTCAAAACCATAGATACTCCAATACCAATAACTACATACCCACTTATTAACTCTTAGGTCTACATACACCTTCACTCATTCACATGTACAGTCACTCATACAGTCACTCCGTACAAGACTATCATATGCATGTATACACCTACATAGACACTCACACACCACCAACCATCCATAGAGGTACTGTCACACCTAGTCAGTCATGCAAATAATTTATCACACTCCCATTTACTCACCTATGCAGTTATACACACTCAAGTTCACTTACTCATAAAAATAGTACCACATTCTTACGCTCTTATACAATCATTGATACAAGCACACACTCATCCATACAGCCACTCTCACAATCACACACTCTCACATATACCCACTTATATACTCTTACACGCATATATACTGCCTTTCACATATGTAGTTAGTCACAAATGTACCACTGAGATATACATTCAATCCCTAACACACCCATACATACACTCACTCAACCATACAGTTCATCACAGATGCACTCTTAAAACTATGCACCCATAGAATCACCCACTCACACATCTATGCACAGACTCACACACAACCTACCCACACAAACACTCAGGCACCCATACAGATACTCAAACAACCAATTGATAACCCATATAGACACTTGTATAGCTATTCACAAAACCATGCAGCCACTTATACACCAACAGACAGAAACATACAGACATTCACACAGTTTAGTCACTAGTCTGCAGTAAGATACATTTAATGAGTCACTTAGAGTCAGTGACGCACCTAGAAAATCATCCATTCACACACTTGTACAGCTACTCATTCTTCCACAGGCCTTTCACTATAAATATATAAAAACATATTTAAAATTTACAGAAACACACAGTCACTGGATGATGTCATCAGTGATGTCATCTGAGATGTCATCAGTGATGTCACTGACCATGTCATGAGTGATGTAATAAGTGAAAAATCAGCAGTGCATTGCGGGGGCGCGAGTTATAGTTAGCTGAACTAACTATAACAGGGGAATTTCTAGGGTTTTGTACGAGGGAAATGTCCAGCTAACTATAACACCCCTGAAACCTATGGTTTTTTCAGTGAATTTCTAAGGTTTTTTGAATGCCAATTCCCAACTATAACGCCCCTGAAACCTTTGGTTTATTCAGTGAATATATATATGGAGTTACTTACCATCAGTGTTGGCGTCTCTACAAGGGCAACCTTTTTGTGTTTGGAACTTTAATAGCGGCGCGCCTCGTCACGGAGATGCCCCGCTGCTTTATCAAAGCGGACCTCAGCACTCGGACTCTTGGGTGCCTGCAAGGTGATGGTAAATCCGGCATTCCTGGTGTAAAAGAAGCAGGCACTTTGGACAAATCTCCTCGTAACCCACTTGGGGAGTGTACACACACACACACACACACACACACACACACACACACACACACACACACACACACACACACACACACACACACACACACACACACACACACACACACACACACACACACACACACACACACACACACACACACACACACACACACACACACACACACACACACACACACACACACCCCCCCCCCCCCCCCAACTGCACCTAAACCAGCGCACTCATGGACGGGTGCTTGTAGACGCGGAGGTGCCACCGCGTTAAATATTCACGCTCACTTCTCTTCCCACTGTCGGTTTCGAGAAAAGCACTCGCAGGGGTCTTTGCTTTTTCAAATTCCATTGATTTGTGCAGCCAGCATAACATGACGCGTTTTGACTTACACCTTAATCTAATGTTTTCTCGTTACGGGCCAATAAGCGGCAGTTTTTTATAAACCAAAAGATAAGTCACATAATGCAGTCGACATTGTAATCAACAAAGGACCATCATTCCATGTATAAATTCAAGCGCCATCTTGGAACATATATTGCCCAGATGCCTCCTTATGTCAAAAACATATCCTGTTCATAATATATTATTTCAGCAACCTTGCCACACATAATCAAATGCAATTACAGTTGCATAGTCCCAAATCGAGAAGAAACGTTGCGTAGCAGAGTTTGACAAAGTAAGTCCGTTATATTTGTTATTACGCCGTATATCGGCATGTGTGCTGCATAGCTTTAATTGTCACATAAAGCCGATAATCGGCTAAATATCTTTAATTATTAGTAATAAACCATGACAATTGATTTCGTCTCAATAACGCCGTGTATCGGCTAACCTCCAACTACCTCTGCAGCATGCATCATGGACAAATCGAAAAACCAACAATTACAAAAATGTTAAAGAATGTTTCTAAAGAAGTTGTATTAGAGAATTTACACAGATCTAATATTTCATTACAGTTACCCTACACATTTAAATGAATATTTTAATCACCGAGATGTATCACTAATTCTTCCCATATGTTCATACCTTTTGGGGCCTTGGTCTCTAAATCAATTATGTAGCTCAATTCAAGCCTGCGCAACCTCTAGATCCTGTCTCCAACCCTCACATTATTAGGGATCTGGTCTAAACCACAGTAGCGCATCAGAGCCCTGTCGCTGCCATGCTTCTCTGCAAAATGTCTCGCGACTGGGTAGGTGGCATCTTTCTTAACTATCGCCCTCATATGTTCTAGAACTCTAATTTTTATGGGATGAATAGTGCTACCAATATATCTCAATCCGCAGGGACATTCTAAGCGGTACACTACATATGCAGTGTTACATGGTAAAAACATTTTTAGAATCCTTGGTTTCTTTAGACCTGTCACTTTGTAAAATAGTGTTCTTTTACTTCCTACACAGGCCTTGCACTTCCCGCAAGGATAAAAACCTCTAAGCCCCCTTAGGGATCCCCCGTGTTAGGTTTTATTTCTAGATGGCTCTGTACAAGACTATCCCTTGGTGATCTAGCCTTTCTGAAGGTTATCAATGGTGAGGCTGGAATGTCTAAACCAATAACATTGTCTGTTTTCAGGATGTGCCAATTTCTTGTCTATATTCAAGATTTTCTGGATGTAACCCGTAACCGGGTGAAAAATATACCCAGAGAAACCCTTCTTTCAGAGGAGAAAAAGAATCTAGACAAGACGGTAGAAGCTAAATTCAGGAGAACTACTTTTTCGGATGATGCCAATGAACTAAGGGAACCCACATTAAAAGACGTAATGGAGGCCATTAACGGGGTGCGCACCTCCATGGAGCAACGAATGGACACTCTTTCTTCGGAAATTGCGCTGATCAGGGCTGACCTTGCCAAGTACAGGGAAGAAGTTAAACAACTGGAACTCACCACGACCAGCCTTGTGGAAGATACATTGCACTTGCAGACCGAAATTCATGAACTCCAGGCGTTCCGTAAGTTCACAGAGGACAAGCTGGATGACTATGAGGGGCGCACGAGGCGCAATAATGTACGTATCCTTGGCGTACTGGAGAAATCGGAAGGACCCGCCACGGATCTATTCGTGGAAAACGTAATCACTACGCAACTCCAACCGAAGGGCCTATCCAACCTGTTTGTGATTGAAAGAGCTCACAGGGTGCCCGGGGGTCCCCCGAAACCTGCCCCCCCCCCGCCCGATACTGCCCGATTGCTAAACTACAGGTACAGGGACACAATCCTACAAGCCCCTAGGGTCGCCCCTCCAATCAAACTAGACAACTCGGAAATCACTTTCTTTCCTGATTTTACTCAAGCCAGGCAGAGACGACGACGTTCATTGCTAGATGTCCAAAGAAGACTACGCGACAAGGGCCTCAAGTATGCCATGCTCTTCCCGGCTCGTCTTGGAGTTGAGGATGAAGGAAAGACTGGATTCTTTGATCTACCAGAGGCTGCATACGATTGGCTGGACGAGTGGAGGACATTAACTGAGGGGGGCTCCAGTGGTCGTTGAGGCAGACAACAAGACTGCACCAGTAAGACTCAAAGTTGCTCCTAACCACCTGCGCATCCTATAATTTGATTGTCACTGACAGACTGTTGGCGCATGTGACAGTCTATAGTATTGTGCACTAGCGTACTTTGAAGTCACTTGTATATTGTAATTTTGGCCCATATGGGCCCAGAGTGCCTGTAGTTTTGTAATGGTAGGGAGGTGAGCCAACGGGGCACTTAAGCCTCCCCCAGTACCTTCTTTTAGTACGTTGTTGGGCATCAGGCACTCTGCATTTGATAATTATGGGCAGTTCTGAGCCCAGAGTGCAGGGTGGGGATGTTTTAATTTGTTTGCAATTACTTGGTTGGTTTCGACAGTACAGTCCGTACTTATTGTAGAAGATATTGCACCCTATTTTGTCATCAATGTGTGCACAGTGGAACAAGGATATTAAAATCTTAAGTTGGAATGTTAACGGGCTTGGGGACAAAATTAAGCGATGTGTTGTTTTGCAATATGTCAAGAGACTGGCGCCAGACATCGTGTTGCTTCAAGAAACTCATTTGGTAGGTAACACATGCAGGGCTATGCACAGGTGGGGTTACACGATGATCGCACACGCAGGTTTCACGTCTAACTCTAGGGGTGTAGGCATCATGCAAAAAACATTTCCCCTGTCACTCACGTCCACCTGGACTGATGACCGGGGCAGATATGTCGAGATCACAGGTACATGGGAGGGTCGGACCATCACTTATGTCCGTATACGCACCACCAGGCTTACAATCCACAACACTTACCGATCTAAGCGCTACACTGCTAGCGTTGCCTGAGGGGCAGCTAGTGCTTGGTGGAGACTTTAACTCAGTACTCTCTGGCCCATTGGACAGGCACCCCCCCCTCGCACGCTGCCTCACACTTCACACTCTTTTTCTGGCTTCCTGGAGGCCATGGGGCTAGTGGATGGGTGGAGAACATATAACCCGGACAAAATACAACATACCTTTCCCTCCGAAGCGCATAACAGCCTCTCCCACCTAGATTACATAAATGTTTCCACCTCACAGATCACGAATATCCATGAGATCCGACATCTAGCCAGGGGCATTTCTGACCACTCTCCACTATGGGTTCACATAGTTATTGTCCAAACACAAGTAGGAAGAGTTGCCCCGATCAACCCGTGGTACCTTAAAAATCAGAAAATACGCAAAGACCTAGTTAAGTCCGTAGACAACTACATTTGAGAACAAAAATGCCGTTGACTCTCTGCAGACTCTGTGGGAGGCCTTCAAAACGGTTCTCCGAGGTCAGGCCCTCTCCTTGATAGCGGGATTCAGAAAAGACAAACTCAAAGACATCTCCGACACAGAACAAGAGGTGTATCGTCTTGAACAAGACATGGGTTCAGATATCACACCTGAAGCCCTTCACACACTCCGTCTCCGTCGGGACGAGTACAGGACGTTAGTGACCGATCGTGCCAAGACAATGGGACAGGACAGGATGGGTCGGATCTACGACTGGGGGGACAAGGCTGGAAAACTGATCGCCTGGCTTGACAAAAAGGAGTATGCTAGCAGGCTCGTCCTATAGCTTAAAGGCGCCGATATGTCCCCCATAACAGACCCCCAAGACATAGTTAACCAGTTTGCAGATCGCTTCCGCACTGTATACAGTTCGGTGGCACCATACACCAAAGACAATTCCTCGGATCTCCTTAGAGACATTTCCCTCCCTAGGACCAAACGGCATCCTTATAGAACTCTAAGCTCTGACCGGATAAATTGGCCCTGTATCTAAAGGCTATGTACGAAGACAGCCTCAAACTCGGGGTTGCTGCTTCTGGATCAGAGAATCGCAACTATTGTCACAATTCATAAGGAAGGAAAAATTAAGACAGACTGCGCCTCATATTGCCCTATTTCACTGTTGAATGCAGAACCCAAAATCCTTGCTAAATTACTTGCAAATAGGTTGACCAAAGTCATAGGGGACCCAATACCCCCTGATCAATCAGGATTTATGCCACGTAGGAATACTGCGTTAAACCTGCACAGGGTCCACGGGGTTCTAGGTAGGGCACCTACCATATGAGAACAGGCGATCACAGTCTCCCTGGATGCCACCATGGCATTTGACACGGTGGAGTGGCCTTATCTATTTGCCGTACTCACAAAATTGGGATTTGGGCCAGGATTTATTCGATGGGTGCGTCTGTTATATTGCGAACCCATGGCTCAAGTAGTCGTAAATAACAAAAAATCAGAGGCCTTTACACTCAGTCGAGGGACCCGACAGAGATGTCCCCGGTCTCCCTTATTATTCGCACTGGCCCTTGAGCCCCTTGCAGCATGGATCCGGAGATACCCAGTCATGCGTGGAATGCGATTGTCCCCGGACTGGGAGGACCGTATTTCTCTGTATGCTGATGATGTCCTGTTATATCTCACATCTCCCAAGAATTCTCTTATCGCTGTTCTCGATATCAGCCATTTTTGGCAGATATTCCGGGTTTGGTATCGATTGGCAGAAATCTCTCCTCTATGTCCTCTGTGGGAGTCCCCCTTCGCTACCTACAAACTGCCTGATACATATAGTCATGGAAGGCTTTAAATACCTGGGAATATTGGTCTCCCTTGATCACTCCCTCTGATATGCCCGTAACCTCGTCCCCCCACTGCAAAGGCTCAGACGAGACATCGTGAACTGGAAGTCACTCCCACTTTCCCTGTTGGGCAAGGCTGCCCTTTCTAAAATGATGTCCTTACCCCGTTTCTTGTACGCATTACAAAACTCGGCTGAGACTGTCCAAAACTCGTACTTCAAAGAAATAGAAGGGCTCCAGTGGGAACTTCTATGGGACAGGAAACCACGTTTAGCTCTACAGAAACTCACGCTCAACTGGTAGGATGGAGGGATCGGGTTGCCGGATATTAAAAAAATACTACTGGGCTGCGCACCTTGCAGCCATAAGTCACGGTAGATATGGCCGCTTTGACGACCCGGGGGTCCAATATGGATAGATGGCTTCTCCCCAACGGTGCTTACAGCAGAGCACTTTATTCCAAACCAGGCAGGTATCCACTTACAGGTCCCACCGGGCACCCAGTTGGAATCTGGCATTCAGCTAATAAATCACTCGGTTGGAGCCAGAAGCTTACTCTTGCTACGCCTTTAAGGGATTCTTAGGACTTGGGAGATCTATTGAACTCAAAAGGCTTTGACAAATGGGAACTAATGGGTATATTGCACATCAAAGACCTCTGGGACGCAGGTGACGTGAAACCCTTCGACATTCTCCAGCGTCAATATGAGTTGGCAGATTCTGAACGTTTCCGATATCTGCAAGTCCGACACGCGTTGCGATCAGTCTTGCCCCGAAACCCCTCCCTTCCAGACTCATCCCCACTAGAGGACAGAATACTCAATGGTTATTTGCCTGAAAAAGCCATTTCCCTCACTTACAGGAAGCTCATTAACAATATGGAAGATCCTTTGCGCCCACTGCGAGAAAAATGGGTTAGAGATGGTATCGAACTGGATGACAAAGATTGGCAAGTGGCAGTCTCCTACCCCAAAACTGTTGCTATCCCAGCACGTCTCCGCTTAGTACAACTCTAGATCCTGCACAGAATATGCATTACAGGTCCCCAATTGATACACATGGGAGGGCCAACGGATGGGCCGTGCAGGCGGGGATGCAACTAACTGGGCACGTTCATGCACATAATATGGCACTGTGAACCTATCCAAGAATACTGGCTGACGATACACGAGGTGATGGGTGACACTCTGGGGGCTGTGCTTCGCCCAGAGGCGCGTAGATGCCTCCTTAATATCTGGGAGCCTACTGATCTCACCACTCACACTACACAATGGGTCACACTTGGTTACATGGTTGCCAAAAGGAACAATGCTCAGCTCTGGGGGGCCTCGCATGCACCCAAAATAATAGACTGGAAGAAAAACATCGATTGGTGTATGTTGAGGGAAAAGACGGTGTACATGGCCCGAGGCTGCCCAAGGAAATGGTCCAAGATCTGGGACCCCTGAAATGTCTACTGTGGTAATATTTGTGTTCCACCCCGTAATTTTGCGTGTGCGGATGCCCCTTCTCTGTGATTTCCAATGAATTATCCTACTGTATCTGTAATTGTCTCCACTGTAATTTCACCTGTCATGTTTGCGGTACTGTACATTTATGTCGATTTTTGTGAATAAAAAGATTAAAAAAATAAATTAAAAAAAGAAGCCACCTACCCAGTCGCGAGACATTCTGCAGAGAAGCATGGCAGCGACAGGGCTCTGATGCGCTACTTTGGCTTAGACCAGATCCCTAATAATGTGAGGGGTGGAGACAGGATCAAGAGGTTGCGCAGGCTTGAATCGAGATACATAATTGATTTAGAGTCCAAGGCCCCAAAAGGTATGAACATAGGGGAAGAATTAGCAATACATCTCGGTGACTAAAATATTCACTTAAATGTGTAGGGTAACTAATGAAATATTAGATCTGTGTAAATTCTCTAATACAACTTCTTTAGAAACATTCTTTGAAATTTTAGTAATTGGTGGTTTTTAGAATTGTCCATGATGCATGCTGCAAAGGTAGTTGGAGGTTAGCCGATACACGGCGTTATTGAGACGAAATCAATTGTCGGTTTATTAATATTAAAGATATTTAGCCGATTATCGGCTTTATGTGACAATTAAAGCTATGCAGCACACATGCCGATATACGGCGCAATAACAAATATAATGGACTTACTTTGTCAAACTCTGCTACGGCAGGTTTCTTCTCGATTTGGGACTGTGAAACTGTAATTGAATTTGATTATGTGTGCCAAGGTTGCTGAAATAATATATTATGAACAGGATATGTTGTTGACATAAGGAGGCATCTGGGCAATATATGTTCCAAGATGGCGCTTGACTTTATACATGGAACGATGGTCCTTTGTTGACTACAATGTCGAATGCATCATGTGACTTATCTTTTGGTTTATAAAAAACTGCTGCTTCTTGGCGCGTAACGAGAAAACATTAGATTAAGGCGTACGCCGAATTGCGTCATGTTATGCTGGGTGTACGAATTAAAGGAATTTGAAAAAGCAAAGACCCTTGCGAGTGCTTTTCTCGAAACCGACAGTGGGAAGAGAAGTGAACGTGCGAAAATATATTTTATATATATATATATATATATATATATATATATACATACACACACATATATACATACGTTACAAAGTGGTGGTCCCCACTGTGCAGTTAAAGTTGGTCAGGGTTGCCATAGGAAGAGTGTTTCTTTTGTTTTGCTAATAAATAACAATGGCACCGTTTAACTTGCCAAAAAAAAAAAAAAAAAGGAAACTCAGGTAGTTTGTGAAATGTTTTGCGCCAATCTGTCAAGTGTAGTGAAAAAATGGGGGCAGTTCACAATGTTGATTTCCTATATTACTTCCCGCAGGAAAACTTTATTCTGTATTGAAGAGCAAACAGCTGAACGAAATTACAGCTAATTTAGAGAAAAGTTAGAACTTTACTAAGAAAGTATAATTTTTGTGATTTGGCGTAAAACCATTTAAGAAAATCATGTTTAAAGAGTTCCTTCTGTGGTCCTGAAGGGGTTAAACATTTAGGTATATCTGGATGGTTGGTCCCGCAGGACCAACAAATATATTGTTATCTTTTTTATGTCTTTTTTAGTATTATTTACTTAACTTCAATGTCTAAACAGAAGTATGTGTATACTATTTCTAAAGCCAGAATCTAGAAAAAAGGCACCTTAATCAAGCATACACACTATATACATCGCTGAAAAAAAAAACAAAGGTAACAGAGATGTTATAGTTAGGCTCAGATTTCACTCGTACAAACCAGTGAAATTCAGCAGTTAGTTACCTGAGCTCACTATAACTTACACCCCTGCAATATACTGCTTATGACCTCACATATTACATCACTCATGAAATGGTCAGTGACATCACTGATGACGGCATCCAGTGATTGTGAGTGTTTTCTAAAAGTTTGAGTGTTAAACATATAAACTAAGGTACCACAGATGTTAAAATAGTATACTTTGTGTACTAATAATGAGAGGATTATCATTGTGATATTGAGCGGTGGCACCCCCAGAACCAGCCCAGGCAGGTGTGGCAAACTCATCACGCATTGCATATATATCCAAATTACCCAATGTTTGGATAATCTGTAGAGGAAATGCCTCTTTTGTGTAGCTAATAACTTAGCTGCTATTTGACAAATTTCCACAAAGCGTTCCAAAAAAAGTGCTAGTTGTGCCTGGAAAGCTTTGGGGTGATCCGTCAAGCAGAGCAGGAGAAAACACAGGGGTGTTAGAAATTGGGGTCTCTAGTTGGCAATGGTTTGCACCTTGTTCAAGTAGGGACACTTCCTCCTAGTCAGGATAAGGTAGTTACACTCCTAAAAGAACCCCTGCTCACCCCCTTGGTAGCTTGGCACAAGCAGTCAGGCTTATCTTACAGGCAGTGTGTAAAGCATTTGCACATAACCAACAGTAATATAGTGTAAGCACTACAAAAGGACACCACATCAGTTTAGAAAAATGTCCAATATTTTTATATACTTATGACAAGACCAAAAACGATAACAATCCACATTACAGTACTTAGAAATCTTCAGTTATCAAAATAACCTTGAAATACAGTTCTTTGAAGTCGAAAGCTCTGTCCTGGGCTTTTATGGTTTTGTGAACAAACAAATCCAAACAGTTCTTGCTGACCACCGCGTAATGGGCCAACTACGTTGTCGGGGAGACCCGCAAAACAGTACCTTTAGAAATGCAGGGTGTCGGCTGTCTCTCGTTGAGCTCCGAAAGCACGGCGTCGGTTCCGGAGGTCGGTGCAGGATTTGTCAGGCCCTTGAAGTCACATGCGTTGCAGATCGAACTCTTCACGGTTGAAGTCAGGAGCGCTACAGTCGGCAGGCGTCTGGTGCTGCGGTACAAAGTGCAGCGGTGCAGTGTGCGATGCCCTCAGGTCGCGGTGTGAGCAGCGACTGGTTGGCAGCATCAGATGGTGTCCTCGGTGAGACCAGGGTCGCGGTGCGATGTGATGCAGTGCTAATAGGTCACGGTGCAGGCAGCAGCGTCGTCGTTGCTGAATCGCTGTCGTCGGCTGATGAACTGGAGTCAATGGTGCCGGCAGGCCAAGGCTGTGGTGCGGGATGAGGGCGGTGCATTGTGTAACTTTACGAGCAGTGCCCTCGAACCACGGTGCAAGCAGCGGCATCGATTACGGTATGAAGCGTCATCGTCAGGGATACAAAGGTGGCATCATGAAGCAAGGCGGTGCAGAGTGCGGTCCCACAGATTGCAGTGCGAGCAGAGGCTCGGTGGCTGCATCAGATGGCATCGGCAGTGACACCAGGGTCGTGGTGGGGCATTGCGGCAGTGCCCTCTGCGGTGCCTTCAGGACACGGAGTTGGCAGCGGTGTGGTCTTCTGTTGCAGCACAAAACACACAGTTCCCAGTACTGATGGCAGAAGAACTTGAAGTCTTTGCTGTGCCTGAGACTTCTTGAACAGGGGGCAAGCTCTTCCTTAAGCCCTTGGAGATACTCAAAGAAAGAAGTTGCAGAACGTTCAGTCCAGTCCTTTCACTGCCCAAGACAGAAGTAGCAGCTGCAGGCCAACACAGCAAAGCACTGCGCAAAGTGGGAGTTCCTACTCACAGCTTATCCAGCTCTTCTTCTTGGCAGTCATCTTGGCCCAAAAGAGTTCTAAGGTTTAGGGGTTTGGGCCCCACTTTTTATAGCCCAAAATCCTTTGTCCGTTCAGGCAGAGAGTGTCTGCGCCCAGCCAGAACCAGTTCTGCCCTCTCTGGTGTAGTTTCCTGGCAGGAGGTGGAGACGGCATTGTCAGAGGCAGACCAGGCCCATTCAGGTGAAAGGAAATTTCCTACCCTCCTCTAAATGCAGCCCAGGTCTGTTCAGCCCTTTCCTGACCTACCTAGACTCCCTGGAGCCACTGCTCTTCCCTAGCCCCTGTCATCCCAAAATCAGACAGTCAATCCACAGACCCAGCAGAGGCCTACCGGATGGCTGAGCAAGAAAAATATCTACTTTCTAAAAGTGGTATTTTCAAACACAGAATGTAAAAATCACATTCACTAAAAGATGCATCTTTAGATTCTGAGTTCAGGTATACTAACCTTTATTTCTCTACTATGTTCCCAGGGCCAATTATGTTTATACGGTGTAATAAACAAACTTCCCATTCTGTCCTCTGGGAACAAGTAGCCTTGCAATAGTGGAAAACAAAATTGGCAGTAATTCACTATCAGGACATGCCACACACACCAGGGCATGTCCTACCTTTCACATACACCGCTCGCCTTAGGGATGGCGGACGTAAGAAAAGGGAAGCTTAGGGCCCGGCAAATGGGTACACTTGCCAAGTCGACATGGCAGTCCCAGACTGCACACAGGCTGGGCAATGGCAGGCCAGAGTTACATTTACAGGCTGTTTGTGTGGGTGGCAACATCCAGTGCTGCAGCCCTCTAACAGCATTTGATTTAGAGGCCCTGGCACACTCAGTGCACTTTACTAGGGACTGACACATAAATAAAATATGCTAATCATGGAAACACCAATCCATAACACAATTTACAACAGGAGCACATGCACTTTAACACTGATCAGCGGTGAGAAAGTGTCCAGAGACACTAAGCCAGCAAAAACACAGTAAAAACCGGGAAGTCAGAATGCAAAAAGTCATGGGAAACGCGCCAAAAAATGGCAAGTCTTACAGGGGGACTCCCAAAACGCATTTTCTATATTTATTTTTTCAGCCCAAAAAGCTGAATGGATTTACACCAAATTTGGAATAACACTAGCACTTGGTCCAAAAAGACAGTTTTTGTGTTTTGGTGTGAATCCATTCAGTTGCTTTGGAAAAATGAAGGTTAAAAAAAAAAAAAATAGTATATATCAACCCACAGAGGAGCCAAAGAGTCTACAGATCTCCTCTGGAGATTTGATTGTCGAGCTCTGGCCCCCAGTTTATATTAAATTAAACCCATTCCCCCCCGGGTGGGCCAGGGGACCGGGGGCTAGAGATGCGACATATGTTTTAGTAGAAAGGAGTACTCGCCCCTTTCCCCAAACCTCCAAACAACCACAGGCACCCCATCCTCCAGGACTGGCATTTTAAGTAAAAGGGAGAGGGGACATGTGGCTCCACTCCCCGAGCACAAAGGTGCTCCCGCCCAGTGGGAGAACAATATCATTTCCCTGCCCGTGCTCTCAGGCAGGGAAATGTTCTGAATTTCTCCCACACAGCAGGAGCAACAGAAAACTGCTCCTGTGGGGTTAGAGCAATGCTGGCTCCCGCAGCCCTCAAAGAGGGACTAGCTGTGGCCTGCCCCAAGTGGGTACAGAGGTACCTCACTCAAAAAGCAAAGCATGTCAAGGCCAGTAGTAGCATGCACAGGGGCACACTACTTTAGTTTATAAAAAAGTGTTAATGACAGTGGGGCCCTGGGGCTCCCCTGTGGCCAGCAAAAGAAATAATGCTTTGGGGTGAGTGGGGTGGGCACCAGGGCACCTCTTAGATAAAAAATAAAATGACGCTTGCGTGGCTTCTCAGGGCGGCTTGCAGAGAGCAAGCAGGGTTGCAGGGGTCCTTGGGCTTCTCCAGAAGCCCCTGGACAAATAATTTTAAAAAATGAGTGTCTTGGGTTGGACTGGGATATCCGTAAAAAAAAAAAAACATCAAAAAGTGAATAATAAATGAGCAGCCACTTAATTATTCACTGCTTCTTCAAGGAGCGACCAATAATGCTCTAGGAGGGCTATTTGCTTATTAAATTTGTTATTGGTGATGTCCCTAAAAGGGGCAAAAACACTACAAAAATAACGCAAGTCTCCTGGGTCATTGAAACTATGACCCCAGGAGAACTTACCATATTTTTTTTTTAAGGCATTTCCCAGGCTGGAGCTTTTGTTCAACAGCTGGGACTGCAGTGTCACCTAGGTGTCCAGTTTCATTTTATATGGCCTGAAGACATATCACTTAAAACACAAGGATTTTATGTAGTTGTTCATATCATTTCATGTTTTGGAGTGTAAAATGTTTAAATATAGGCTAAGAGACAGGTTTTTATTTTTTAGTTTTCCTTAAAGAAAAAAATATAGATCTACATATTTATACATTTTTCATATCTAAAATGAAATAATATAAACGATGTAAAAAGAAAGTCACAGACCTGTTTAGTAAAACTTAAAAATAAATATTTTTGAGTAATAACAATTTAATTGTGAACATTATTGAACTTTACATTTTTGGAGAAATATCTACTTTATATATAGGGTATTGGGTGCGGCGGGAAGAGGGGAAGTGTTTGGCTGCCTGTAGTGGTGGGGGGGCGGGGATGCAGTGTGGCCAACCTCCCACCCACAAGGTCAAAAGCTGTGCGCAGCGTGTGGTTGGCTGTCCGCAAGAGGTTGGCTTTACTTATGGTAATAAAATATCACTTTACATTAATTAAAAGAACTAGAAATCCACTGAAAAAAACAAGGGCTAAAACAATATTCTAGTAAGTTTAAATGTTCAGTAACAATGTAACATTTTAAACTGTAAACACCATAGAAATTCACAAGTTCTAGTTATCTCAAGTGACTTCAATTCGTGCCCTAATGTAACTATAACTTACACCCTCGCCATGCACTGCTGATTACACCACATATTACCTCACTCTTAACATCTTCTATGACCTCATTGATAATATCACTGCAACATTTGCAATGAAATTATTCTGGAGAAAACAGTGCAAGGCAGGGGTGAAAGTTTATCTTTAGGCACGAGTTATAGTTACTTGAAATAAGTATAACTAGAACTGATGAATTTCTATAGAGTTTTAAACGTTACGTTGTTATTTAACGTTTCACCTGCCTATAACGTTACTTTAACTTTTTTTATGTAAATAAAGATTGAAAAGAACAAAGGTTAAAGTAAGGTGTGTATATATATATATATATATATATATATATATATATATATATATATATATATACACATATACACACACACACACAGACATACATATACACAAACATACACACATCATATTTACACACATATTCTACTTGCTTTTGACAATGTCTCCTGCAATATACTGCCTCCAAATGTAAAGGTGATGTAGAGTCTTTGTGAATAACAACAAAGTTTCAACTTGCTGGTGTTCATCAGATTTTGCGCGGCACGTGTGGCTTTCCATTTAACATCCGTTTCCGTCCCTTTTTGTTCATTTTGTTTAAACTCATTGGCATTCTGTTCATTCATTCTCTGAATGAGGATTTAGAACTTGGGACCAGACGTACCAAACATTTTCTGTGGTCGCAAACACCTTGATTCTGACTTCGGGACCACAAACAACTTTTTCCCATGTATCAAACCTATTTTAGGACTCTGTAATGCTTTATCAACTCCAAAAATGGAATTCTGACTGCATACAAATTCTATATTTAAAAGCATCAGATGTATCAATGGTTTGTGACCGGCTGTCACAAACCACTGGAAAGTTACCAACTCCCAAACTGGGTTGGTAGCTTATTCACAAAAGGGAAGGGGACCTCTTTAGACCACTTCCCCATTACAAATTGGTGTACAAGTTTCAGGTGGGAGGTAAACCAACTCTTGATGAAACTTTTTTTTTTTTAAAGCAGCACCTTTACGGAAATCTGAAGGCTTTAAAACAATCTTTTTTCTAAAAGCAATTGCCCACCGTGCTGCTATCTGAATGCAATTTAATGTCCAGCATCAGCCTTATTTTAATGCCATTGTATTGTGTGTTCCCAAAGTAAATTTTTCTGTTTTGTTTTATATTATCTCTTTTTAAAAGTGCATTATGCTTTTCTTGTACTTTTATGGCCCTCGGTCGAAATAAAGTTTACTACTACTATTAATCACTCAAACTATATTCGGACTCAATTTTACGTGAATTAACATCAGCCACTGGTAATTACACTGGCACGCATTCCAATTCATATTTAGGGGCTTATTACGATGACGGTGAACCCGCCACCAACAGCCTGTCGGTGGCAGGTTCACCGCCATTGTGAGGCCATTTCCCGCCAGCCATATTTTAATGGTGGGCGCGTCTGTGGTGGTAGAAAAATCCGACTACCACGCATCCGACGGGCTCCTTGAGTCCGCGGGTGCTGCTGGAGTCCGCGTAGTCTCATATGGCGGCGGTGTCTATCAGGGATTATGATGCTCCATCCCTGCCAGCCTTTCTGTGGCGGTTCACCCACCATGGAAAGGCTGGCAGGGATGGACTTTGGGGGCCCATAGCAGCTGCCCCTTTCACCAGGGCACTTCAGAGTTGGGTTTGGGGGGCACCGATAGCACCCCCTACATTTCCCTGCACCATGTGGCAGGCACCACATGATGCTTGCCATGTAGTGCAGGGAAATGTCAGATGTGCATTTTTAACATTGCGGCGGGTGCTGCAGCCAGCAGCACCTGCCTCAATGTTAAGTATGGCACTTGCGACCGCCGTGGTGGCGGCTGCATCGTAATACCTCCTGTGGCACCGCCACCTTGTAGGTGGGCAGTCCCTATCCCCAGGACAATGGTAGACAGACAGAATACCGTCTGCCATCGCAATCAGCCCCTTAGTTACCTACTGTGCCACTAAAGGCAGAGACCAACGTAATGTAAATCATCAGTGTTCCTGCAGAGAAGGGATAGTCCAGCCCAACCTACCACATCATGTCCTCTTCCTTTCTGAAATGTACAAAGCAGATCCAGACCAGCATCATCCTTGGTTATTCCTCCTCAGTGAGGTCGAGTTTGTGTCCTATGGCTAGACTTATCAGTCTGCCATTTTTATGGTGGACTGTAGGCTAGGGAGCTGCTTTCCAACCTGGATAGGCTGCCATGATCAACCTTCCTCATTCGCCTCATGCTAGCTGCAACCTTCTATTTGCAAATTTTGTGACTCATATTTGCCAATGAACATTGAACATTTCGAAGATTTTTACCGGGACTAGCTTAGTTTGATGTGAACCCTGCAGCACATTGTAAATATTAAAGTGAAAGTAGACAGAAGTGGGGCAGGGATCTAAAGGAGAAAACACAATAAACGGGTGAGTTACATATTGGCAAAGAAGAGATTGTATGTGTTAGTGTAAATTAATATTTGTCAGGTGCTGGGGAATGATACAATCCATGAAGCAGACACTTATTAGTGTTTTAGAAAATGTAAAATAACTCACATGGAGCTTACATTGCTTGCAAGGAACCTTTCATGTAAAATTCAAGAGGTCTTAATATGCGCTGGAGCCTACCTTCCCGATTATTAAACTTGAATAGCATTCAGTAAACGGGATTGACACGTCACCAAATTAGGATAAAGTAAAATAAAACAAGTAACAAGAGTACATTTTGTTTAGAAAATATACGAAGCTGAAATATATAATCAAGACAATAAATAGTAAATATTTCTAAATCAATGTAACTGCTTAGAGGTAATAGAGCCATAAACTAAATCAACTCAATATGTAAAGTATACTAATCAGATTACACCAGATTAATGTAACGTGGCAGTAAAATTTGCTACCTAATTGAAGTCTGGACATGTGCATACAGACTTGTGTTAAACTGCAGGCCTGTCATTTCTGATTGGGCTTTGGAATAGGATACAATTCTATCACCTAACCAGGATATTAAAATAAATATTTCTTAAGTCCCCATCAAAATGAAGACAAGCCTAAAACAATGTGTGTGTGTGTGCAAAGATGAAAGCTTCCAATTCAAAGAAGAGCATTATCCTTTTACATAAATGGTTGTAGTATTTCGAGTAGTATAAAACATAATACTAAACCAATGGTAGTTTGTAACGCAGGGAACAACTGCAAATAACTTTTTAATAGACACAGTATTCTCGTTATAGATTTCCTCCAATGTTTTGACAGGATTACCAACATTTTTGTTCATTCATTAAAAAGTGCAGCAGTACTCCAGCATGGTTGTGCAGGATCTAGATTACTAGGAGTACTCTTCCAGCTGCATATATTCTCATGTTGATTGTCCACTGGCTGGACAATGTGCAGTAGTAAAGATAGCAGAAATGTTCAATAGTACATCAATAATTTCCCCCTTTTGTTCGCCATCAGAAAAATATTGTTCTTGGTGGAGAATTTGCTTTTTCACAAGCCCAACAAATGTGTGAATATTTAGGCATTTTAACACCCAATTTTAATCTTTCATAATTCATGATTATGAGCAACAAAAAAACTTTTTTAGTGTCACATCTCCTGAAACATAGGGTATGTACGTGTATGGCACATTTACCATTATAGTAAATGTACAGCAAGGGTGGGGACATTGGTGTCCCAGGGCAAATTAAGTGAGGAAACGACCCATACACAACTACATTTACAGCTAAGAGCATTTCTTACCCTCAGATAAAAATGTTACCTGCAAGTAAAAAACAATTATTTAAAAAAGCACAATAAAACGATCATATTTATATATTGGGGCTTGGTGCTATTAATTATAAGGATATAGCAAACCATTGAGGAGTTATGTGACCATATAGAGGAATGAGGCTAAATAGTTAGTTTATTTACTAGGCCAGGGAACTCTTAATATGGTTGAAAGTATGTTATTCCTTATAATACATGGTTACACTATCACCCTTTCAACAAACCACTTAAGTCCTTGTTGCCATGATCTTTCATATGAAACAGGTATTGTGTTTGCCGAGATAAAGAAAATAGTCCAATCTAAAGCGCAAAATAAGTCCCACTACAAAGCAGTTAACTTGTTGCAAAATGCTATTAGGATGAGTGCAATGTACTTCTGATTTTTTTTTTTTAATTTGGTGGTTCAGAATGTGTACATAATTGCAGAGATTATATCGTTTCTGTAATGATCTATGTGGACACAAGCAAATATGTTTCTATAAATCTCCTGTTTTTGCCGATTACTCTTCGTTTTCGAAAAACAGATCAGGAGAACAAGGCATTTCTCCTTATTCTTGCTTAAACTGCAGCTGTGACCTGCCCTTTCATCTTGGCTGCTGGATCTGGCAGGAGGCATTATGGTGACGGGACTCAACTGTTAGAACTGAGCAGCGCAGTTATTTCTTTTTAGGGGTTACTAGTTACGTCACTACTCGGCTATAATAAGGGAATTAACGATGGACTTTTAGAATGGGATAGTAGCCACCACACTAACAAAATATTTTCAAAGACAGGGCGAACTTACAATTCATTGGTGGACATATGTGTGAATTGTTCTAGGTAATTTTAATGTGTAAGCATGGTTCTCATCTCACCCAATGCACAAGCTTAGTTGCAAATATGCATGCGTGTAATCTAGAATGGGGATGGAGGGGGGGGGGGGTGCTCATTGATGTTCCGGGGCAAACCCTGGATCCAGCTGTCAACACTATGAAATGTCTGCTTATGAAGGTGCGATATATGGATCGTAGAGAACTCATAAGTTGGAATTTCAGTTCGCTCCATCCTCTCATGGAACCCCCGTTCTTATGTTAGACGAATAAAAGTGCTTCGCTACCGAACCAGACAATTCTTTATTCACATATATTGCTTGAAGGGGGTATTGATTTTCTAAATTCTGCATACCAACAGAATTTACTTTTGTTACTACTGTATGGAATATAATGTTTTGACTTACAGTGTTCACAATGCTTGAAGTGAAAATATGGGCCCGTCACTTGTCTGTCAAAGTCTCTGATTGACAACTTGATTTAGGGAGGACTGGTGTGCTATAAAGGCTATGTGCAAAGTGACAGCAGACAGAATAAAAGTTTTGAGCTGAAAAAAAATAAATCATGAATCTATAGAAAGTGAAAAGCTATCCATAAATGTTTTTTAAAAAACAAAAGTTGCAAAAGTTAAATGAAGCAATGATGGTTGATAGTGGAATGCCTAGAGAAAAGGGGGCTCTGTAGACTAGTGGGTATGAGGGGAAGAATACTAGGATATTTGAAAGAGGATCACTACAAAAGTTATTGGACTATGACATTAAATTTGACTAATTTGAGAGACAGGAAGGGAAAAAAGAAAGTGCAGTGCCAGCGAGAACAAAATTTGAAAGGGTGGAAAGGAGAGTAGAGTTATTGATCATATTGAAGGAAGCATACAAATCAAGTAAGCTGAATGAAGAGGGGGATTATTGTGACTGAAGGGGATGCAGATAGTTAGAGATTGCTAGTAGGGGCAATCTCGCCAGAGTGAGGCTGGAGGAAAGAACAGGAGTTCCAGAAAGCTATAGTTTTAAGAGACAATAGTTTACAAGAGTTAAGAAGGATATGGAAGTGGAGGGATAAAAGGAAAAGTAGGAGGGACAGAGACCCACCGAAATAAACTGACTGCCTGCATAAAACAAATCAAGAAAGGGCCCTGAAGTAAGAGAGCCTGAAAAGTGACATATGGGTGAAGAAATAAGCTGGGGATTAAGTAATGAAGGCACTGCATCAAAAGGGGAAGCAGTGGTTTAAGTACAGATAAGGAATGTTTGGAGTTCAGTATGAGAATTAGGAGAGAAACTAGAAAAAGGAGCCAGAGAAGATAGTACATTTCTAGGTTATCAGTAATCAGACCATGGAGAATAACTTTCCAATGTGTAAAACATTATAATACAGTAAAGACCATTTGATATCAAAGACGGATGCGGAGTTCAATACTCATTAATGAAACAAAGGCACTATACCAAGTCACATTAGTGTAAATTTGAGGAAGAGTATGAGGACTCCAATATAAACGAAGAGTGGGACAAACTGAACAGTCTGGTATAATAAATGTGGATGAGATGCAGATCTTTTAATGAGGGCCAGAATGCCAGATCAGATGTTCCTTCTCTCATCTCTTGTTTAGCTACCATATGTGCACTTCTAAGCCGCAACTTTAGACGTATGAAGGATTGTGCAACTCACAGGTATTTTAAGGCCGCTTTGAGCCCCTTGTTCTCCTTTAATCAGCATTGCCATGGAACCTTCTGTGGTGCTCACAAGAATCAAACAGAACATCCGACATTAGATCCAGGGTGGGAAAGATTAGAAGGTTGGGGGTGCATGCAGATAACCTCCTTTCTACTGCTCATACACCTTTTATATTCCAAGACTAAACAGATAGATGTAAATGAAACTTTTTCTACATGCCTGGGTGCAAGATAAAATGTAAAAATAAAAGTGCAGATGTCAGTGATTGCTTGGTGCAAACACACAATTTTATAAAAACTGGAACTTTAATTTTCTACTTAAAGAATTTAAATCCTCCAGAAATGTGTAATATGCTCCAAAACTACTATCTGTTTGCTGTTCAGAACACAGGCACTGACAGTCTTTATTTCACCTTTCCATGTGAGGAAAACTCAGTTCAGTAATGAGGATTATTGCCTTGAGATGTTGCTCTCGATTATACCTTTTCCTCAGGGTCCATCTCCATTTACGAGAATGAGGAGAAACTCTTGAAATGAGTTTAGCACAGAATGACCTCTGGATTCAACTTTTTAGGTCACCAGGATCATCAATGATGGGATGCCTTCTAGAAACTCGGGCATTAGTCTTGACAGAACAAGAATGGAAGTGGAGCTACTGCCACTTGGTTCCATATAACTCAACTTAAACACCTACACCCAATATATCTCAAATTGGACTTCGGGCAAAATAGCTCCCCAGACTGCATTAGATGTGGTGAAGGCCCAGAAGTCTCTCTCCACACCAACTGGGAATGTCACAAGCTGGGACCATTTTAGGTGGGGAGTGAGACGCATAATGGGGGAAGCAATTAGAAGACTGAAAGAGGACGATTCCAAACAAACTCTCCTGCACATTTCCTCTGAATTCGATATCAACAAATATAAATTAGTACTCTTCTACCGGGGCCTAGTCATTGCTAAGTGAGACAGTAAGAACAGGAGAAACCAGGTCCCAGGCAGTCTGGAGAAAAGGGCAAGGGAAACGGACCACTGCATCACAAGAGGCTCCTCTTCATAAAACACGCAAATGCGTGCACAAACATATCAATATCTGTGGGACCGGATGAAGTGATTTTGTTCCAGAGATTTTGGGTGAGACAGATAATCAATTAGGCATCAGAGAGGGTGTAAACCTGTGATTTGTAACATTTCAATACATATATTTCACCTGGTACACGTTGTGTATGGATAACCACTTCTTGTGAGGCGGTTTCTAAAATATGAGTTATGTTCTATGCTGCGAAAGTGTGGATAAATCATGTAATGAATAAATGGCAATAAGTTTGTTTCATTTAAAAAAGAATGGCAAGTGGAAAGTAACACACATATAAACTATGCAAATGTTCAGTCAAGACATGCCACCAACTAGGGGAAATCATTTCTGGTTTATAGAGGCCCGTGTGTGCAGTACCTACCATGGAAAATCAATTCTGGACATCACACAGCAACCCCTTATTCCCAGATACCACTAACTCATCTTCACCACCCCATTTAGCATCAATATTTGAACTGATGGATTTCTAGAACCATGTTTCATTAACATTTGGATAACAGTCTTGTCTTATATGGTTTCTAAATATTTAATATGCTTAATCTATTTTAAGTTCTGGCTGCAGATCCTTAGATGTTGATGTGCATAAATTAGATTCATTTGTGTAATATCCAACAGTATTTTTTTCAAAGCAAGGTTTTTGATTTTTACCAAGTTCAACTAGGTCTATATTTTGCTCGGTCTAATATGCGTAAATGTGTTTCAATTGCCTAATCATGCATAATGTACATTTAGTTATGTAAATCACACTGTTTAGAGTTCAATGTGTCTCGTTCTTCATGCCTTTTGCTGTCCGCTTCCACATCCACTTCCCTAGCAGGCCCAACCTCTGTAGTCACATTTGCCTTTTAAGATGATCCCACTGCTGTGGGTCCTATAAGACACCTTGCACTGGTGCCTCCTGAGCAGGTGAGGGTAGCTCGGGAGAATGTAGCAAATACTGGGACTGCCTTCTGGTAAACCTTAAATGTGGAACAAATGCAGAGATAGTGCAGCGGACTTTAGGCAGAACTTATTTCGACTTAGCGAAAATGTTCAATTTCTTATGACTTTTGGTTGTTGAAGATGTGTAAACTTACTTCACTTGCCTAGTCGTTGTTATATTTTGCCATGTAAACCACGTTGCTTAGGGTCCGACAAAGTCTTTGCTGTCCTGGGTGAAGTCCTCAAAGCAAGTACCATGACTGGCTATCGAACACCGATTCCCATAGGTTGTTCCCTGACTTAGTCACATGTACTGCTCCAGCATATACTATGGCTATACATGTAATGGTTGGTTCTATTTCACTACTTCACAATGACTCATTAGAGCATGTAACTGCTGAGCCTCTCATGGTTGCTATTCTGTCACTCACAGTGGACTCCTCGGACCATATACCATGGCTGGTTGTATAATGCCTGTTCCTCCATCCCAGTGGTTTGCCCCTTGCCGCTGCTGGATGGACACCTGGAACATGTACCATGACTGGCTCCATAATGTTAATTTGCGTGGGCTGTTCATACTCCACTGGTGTGTGGTCTCCAGAACTTGCATTGTAAATTATGTGAGGCTGCACACTCACAAATCTAGCATCCTTTCACCCAAGCGTGCCCTATGCCAACATCCAATGTAGATTAAACTATTGTAAGGGCACTCAGGGCTTTTGCCGTAAATTTCCATAAGAGACCCACCATGTCATTAACATGCCTAGTCAGTCTCATCTCCACAGGCATCCAGCATGGATGTATACATAAAGAGCACAGAGTTTAAGGCAGGAACATCTTTCCTCTTGCCACTTTTTAGAACTAGGTAAGAGCAACGGCCAGAACCTCAACCCTATTCAGCCCCTCCTTCACCTCTCATTGAACCACACCCATCCCACCCCCTCTCAGTTACTGTAACTTAAATGCATTACTACCAATGAATCATTATATATTTAAGTAAAGGTGGTTGTGAGCCACTGAAAGCTTGAGCCAGATGTACGGCTCAGGCTCATCTCTAGGTCCTCTTGGACTCTCGAGCCAAAACAAGCCAAGCTTTCATATGCCTTCTGCCCAGAACCTGCACTCTCACTTCATTACCAAAGCCTCATCTCCCACCAGTGCTGTGCTACTGTCATATTTTTAATTATCCTCCGGGGGTGTGGGTTCGCATTGGCTGAGGCTCAAGACACGGTGCAGTGATCAGATAGGGACATAATGCTAGCCATTTTTCAAATCATCTGATCTCACAAAAGCTAGCAGAAGTATGTCTCCAAGATCAACCCATCTGAGATACCACAGAATACCCTCCTGCGGGTAATCATGTGTGCAAGAAAGGTCCACAGTCACATGTGTGGAAGTCTGTTGTGCTCCTGTGCGCTGTACTCTGTACGTCACTTTTGTCTTGCCAATAGGTGTAACTGCCTTCACTGATGTGCTGAGGGGCGTAAGCCCCCCCAGAAATTGGTCTTTTTGTGAAGTCCGGAGAAGCCAGCACATCAACGAAAAGATAGAGTGACCTGCATTACACTTAACTTAGTACTTTTTCTAGAAAGACTTCTTGTGTTAATGCATAATTCTATGTACATTTACTAATTTAACCCCTTAAAGAATTAACCATAAAGCGCTGCCCTTTGGTGTTCAGAGACAGAAAGGAGGAGACACTCATCCAGTGGATGATCTGTACTCTGTAATAAGGAAATCAGGGTTCAATGCCAGCCACCTGAGTTTTATATAGCACAAACTCATCCAGGAAGTATCAGGTATCAGAGCGCTTTACTTGAGCACCAGTTATGTTACAGACTAACACATTCATTTTGTTAGGCATGGGGAGATGAAATGATTTGCCCAGAATCACAGGATGTTGAGCTTCCCTGCGGAGACTTAAACCTAGTTCCCCAGCTTTGAGGTCAACTGCTCTAGCCGTGAGGCCACACCCTCTCCCCTGTCGAAAAGATTACGCTCTGCTTCCCTATCACTCGCCCACATGCCCCGCATCCACAGAAGCAGAGGATGCTCCTTATCCTACATTGCAGAAAAGACCTGGACAGCCTCCCCCTACAGCTCCGGACCATCACCTCACTTCCGGAATTCCAAAGGGCCCACAAGACTTGGCTGTTCGAATAAGCCTAGCAGGACCTGCAAGCGCCTGGATACCCTAAAAGGTGATTAGTAGCACCATAGAAACCCTTGATTGATTTGTTGACTGTCAAAGTAAAACGGTTCAAATAACCAAGAATTACATTTGTTGTTGGATTTTTAAGTGTCTCCAACATTAATACAGGACGTTAGTTGCACGGTTTGCATGCCAAATATTTGGATGGCTCGGCTTGTGCTCTGGTTGTCTGAGCCCAGCCAGATCCTTGGCTTGGCTCAACTCACCTTATTAATTTGCTGGCTTGCCCACCTCCCCATATGTGTATGATTTTATGTCGTAAGTGAATAGCGCAAAAAACAGCCAAAAAGGAATAGAGCACTGTATTGGGCCAAAGTCTGAGATACAGTCAACTATTGACTGTGTAGGCTTAGCCAGGTTTGGTGGGTGGAGGTGGCGTTAGTAGGTTATGGTTTCACATTCTTTAGAGAAGTGGGTCTTAAGGGCTTTCCGAAATTGGAGCAACGGGCATAATGTTCAAATGCAAAGGAAAATTAATTGGTTCTCTCTTCGTTCCTTAATGTCACCAAAATCGATGACTTTTCCTATCACTGAACTTGGCTGGTCCTTAGAGACCAGAACAATGTATCCATTTGGTCATTTGATTCTTTGGGTTGCTCCTCTACTACTCATGGCTGGATTCCTCAGCACTTCCTACATCCATATTCAATGTAGTTTAACTTGTACAATAAACTAACACTTAAACATGCCATCTCTCCTTCATTGCTACTCACTAAACTAACGCTTAAACATCCCATTTCTCCTTCATTGCTACTTCAAATTCATGATTTGATAGAATGACAGAACACGGTAAGAGCACACCTCTGTTCCTCTCACACCATCTAAACACTACCCCCTATGCCACCTAGCAGAAATCATTCTTAACTCCATAACAATACTCTACAAAAGTGCATTTTGTTTCCTCGTTAAGGGTACAAAGCACCATATAAATGCAACTACAATACAGTACCTTCATGACAGTGTGCACAGGCCCTTTTTACGTTTCGCTTGCACTGTGCTTGTGAAATCTCTTGTATTTAACACATCTTAAAAGGGGGCTCTTACCGGCTCCCGTCACCGCATTGCTGTGTTCATTTGCGTGAACTTTGTTTGTTAACTTTCCCTGGATGAACGCATTTACGATGCTTCTCCTAACGCTATTCACACGGTTTAAGTCCCATTCACTTTCAAGATAATATCTCTTCCCACGGAAAAGGCAGACAGTTTCTAACAGTATATTGGAATGCTTGCTTTTTAATACTTTAGTTGTGTAAAGCAGATGCTTTAGCCTTAGATCGTTTGTGACCATGATTTGAATTTTGCAGCAGGTGCAGAAGCACTAGGCCCAAAATATGTCAGAACTCCTCTAAACACATATTATTGCTAAATTTGACTACTAAACAGGCAGTCACAATTGCAGTTAAAAGAGACTTTATTTTGCAGTGGCACAGGGGACAAAAACTCTAGGGACCCCACTAAACCCAGATTATTGCAAAATGTTACTACTAAACAAAACAGTCACAAGTACAGTTATCTAGTAGACAGTAGGGTCATGAATTGAATGGTGCAGCAAGTGCAGTAACAGGACCAAAATCTATGGGCACCCCACTAAACACCTAATACAAAACAGTCAGTAACAAGTGCAGACCACAGGATCATGATTGGAATGGTGGAGCAGGTGCAGTGGTACAGGGGCCAAAAGTTGTCAAAACTCCTCTAAACACCTAATGTTGCTATATTTTACTACTAGATAGGCAAACACAATTGCTTTTATCTTGCAGTTAAAAGGGGGTGGATTTGAATGGTGCAGCAGGTGCAGTGGTACAGGGGCAAAAAGCTTTAGGGACCCCACTAAACACAGAATATTGCTAAATGTTACTACTAAACAGGCAGTCACAAGTGCAGTTATCTAGCATGCACTAGGACCATGATTTCTATGAGCAACAGGTGCAGTGGCACAAGGGTCAAAAGATGTCCGAATTCCTCTAAACACCAAATATTGCTATATTTAACTACGAAATAAGCATTCACAAGTGAAGTTACCTTGCAGGCACTAGAGTCATGATTTGAATGGTGGAGCAGGTGCAGTGACACTGGAGCCCAAAGCTCTAGGAACCCATCTAAAAACCCAATAATTCCAATATTCACTACTAAAAAGGTAGTCACAAGTGCAGTTACCTTACATGCAGTAGGGTCATGATTTGAATGGTGCAGCAGGTGCAGTGGCACCGGGGCCAAAAGTAGTCATAACTCCTCTAAACACATAATATTGCCTCATGTAATTTTTCAAAATGTTACTGTTACACTATACCACTAGTAACTGCACATTATATGGTCTTTTTGTATATAAATAATTCATAATACTTTAACAGACTTTCTGTAACATATTGTACAGCTACTCAGCGAGCTATAACTTACAACAAAAAAAACAGCTTATTATCAATCACATAGGCGAAACCTAATGCATTTACCAAAGTTTGTTTGAACAGCAACTTCAACCCCACAATCTCCATTCATTGCTTTTTAAAACTAAATGAGCAAATTCAAAATACTTTTCTTAAATGCAATTAAACTCCGTTCATTACTTCTTACAACATGGCTTACAATATGAATGCCTACTTACATGTACATTAGGCGGGTTGAATTCCAGATTATACACTCGCCCGCTTTTTGGATGAACCCAGCGGGTGTTGAGGCGATCTTTCAAAGTCTCAAATGGGATGTTCAAACTAATGACCATGTCCACCTCGCAGATTTTTTCAAGTGCTTCAGCTTGGGCTAAGGTTCTAGGGAAACCTGCAACGCAAAACACAAGGAATACAAAAAATATTTGGTGAAAAGCAAAATTATAAAAAATAAAAAAAGAGCATTTATCGGTCTTTTATACAAAATCTCTTTTACAGTGCATGGCATTTCATTTACACAGATCAGTCTTCTTTGGTTAAAGTGTAATTAAAATGGCAATAGAACTTTATTACCTAAAAAAAGGTAATTGCTTTTGTTCCGCACAGATCACAATTACACTAAAATTGGCTTTGCAAGTTATTAGCTCACGTACTCAAGTTAATGAAAAATTAACAGAACTTCAGTTTCTTTGACATTCTAGAAATCTATCTGTAGGAAACCTTACATATACGCATTTTATTGCATAAATCGTTTTATGGGCAACTCCCGTGCATGTATATGTTTCAGTATTCACTTGACCCATGTCCATCATTGTAAACATATAATGGTACCTTTGTAACTTTACAGGCCTAAGCTGCTTAGAGAGGCCCTGCGAGGGGCGCACCTCCAGAACAGTCATGGACGTCATTTGGAGGTAGTCGGGTGTTGTAGCTGTGACCTCTAGCTGGCTCCCTGCTACTCCTTAAGAAAGAAAGAGTATGCTGTTCCTCCTGGTCAGGGGAGGTTGTGTAAAGTGTACACTCTACCCCAGGGTAAAGACAAAGTGAAAGATGATATCTAGACGGCCTGAGGACTCAATGCACGTGGTGGGTGGGGGACCCACAAGGGTGGAACTAAAACCCTCACACACCCAGCAAGCTAGGTGTCATGCTTCATCATCTGGGTTTTGCTCCTCGTCGGGTCGGCGCTGCAATTCCCAACGGGCACCCAAAGATGGGGCTCTTTATCGGAGATCTTTTGTTCCTTGCCGAAAGTTGAGTGCAAGTGAGGGCCAGGTAGGTGTAGACGTTGGTGAATGTATTTAAAACAGGGTTGGTTAGTCCGAATAACGAGTTTATTGGGTCAGTAAACCACCCTATTTAAAAACGATATGAGTGGCGGTAGTCTGGATACAGTGGGTCAAAGACTCGCTCCGCTCAACTCAGATGGTCAACATGTTTCTCGCCTAATGGTCAGGAGGATCCAACGGCAATTCATCAGGACCAATGTGGTGTGAACTATCTACAAACGTGAGGGTGTATAACAGGATATCATATACATGTGTATGTGCCTGGTCAAAACTGCCCTATGAAAGTGTGGAAAAATCTAACACTTCCGCAAAGGAGTGGCCTAAGGGAAAGGGAGAGATAAACAGAACAGGCCAACACGAAACATTAAAAATACTTTGTCTTATATATACATGGTAATATGGAGCAAAAGACTCCTCGTATGCATGCCCTATACATGAAGCAATTACGCTCGAATATAGTGATCATGCATAAGTGGATGCAGTGTCAGATACCGTGTCAAGTGATCTAAAAGACTTAAATTCAGGGCAACCCGAATTATAGTAACGAGGACTAAAAACGCTCACCTAAAGATTGAGCTAGTACCGCTCCAGTCGGTGCGTGGCGAGCCTCTTGGGATGGCGTAGTAGCCTGCTGTAATGTACATTAAAACAAGAGACTCAACTGGGTAGGTATATTAACACAATACACCTGCTGAGTGCTAGGTGTGGTCAAGGGAACAGGTAGGCTATGATCCCCCAGACCCCCGGCAAACGGGATCCACCGCTCGAGGAGCGATCCACCCCCAAGCCTAATGCGTCGCCCACGGGAGTCGGCAGCCCATTTCAGCGTTAGGGTCGGTTAGCCACACGAACAACGTTCACCCGTCTACCCAGCGTCTAGGGATCCCAGTCCGTTCGATCATTGCTACGCGATCCAAGCAGTTGTTTACTTACGATTCTGTTGTCCAAGGGTGGTTGTTGAACCTACCCCGCTCCGCCGAAACCGGGAAGTGGTGTTCAATATCCAGTGCTCCAATAAGAACCGGTTGGGACAAGTGTGGGTGTAAACTGATTGGGCGTCTAGTGTCATGTGACTCGTGTAGGAAGTCCCACCCAAGTGTTGTGTGACCATGAGCGCCATCTTGGAACGGGGTACTGAATCAGTATCAGGTTGAGTCAAGATAGTTAAGGTATCTTGTAAGGCACAAGGAACTGCCTGGATAAAGTCTAGTCCCTCTCTTGAGAGGTAGGATGTGTATGGCGCCATGTTGGGTGGTTCCTAGTATGTGGCTTAGATCAACCTGTTAAGTCTGACTGTGGGCGCTATCTTGGGACGGGGCAGTGGATCCGCACCAGAAAAGTATAGTCGCAGCCGGATCTTTCAGGGGCTCAAAGAACCCCAGAAGGAGTATTACTCACTTCAGTAAGGTCCTGTGTAGTTTAGTTTATAGAGTATGGGTCAACTCGACAGTGTGAGTAGTGTTGGTTGTATGCATCGTAGAAAAGAGTATGTGATGTGAGTTGGACCAAGGTGTCTCCGGAGTCACTGTTACACTGTTCACGCACCAGGGGAGTCCAGTTATTGGTGTGGGACATTCGGAGGTAACTTTCGCGACAGTAAATAACTCGGTCCACCCATTATCTATCAGGGGCGGCACAAGACTGTAGGGTCATTGACAATACTGTAGAAGGGTGTTGATATATCAGTGGGTCAGTGCACCCCACGGTATATCGTCATTCAAACCTCTCCTATCAGATTAAAGTCTGTGAACCCATCTTTGTTCGAGTTTGAACAGTGCTTGTGCTGTAATTCTCGGATGTGACTCCAAAACGACCCATCTAAGGGAGTCCGGTGTATGGTGTAAACTCTTAAAGTGGGTATACAGAGGAGACAAACGTTTTGCCCCCTATCAGGCCAAGGGTTACAAAGGAAGTGCCAGGAGTAGCAGGGAGCAAGCGAAAGGTCACAGGTATGACCCATCTGGCTACCTCCAAATGACGCCCATGAAAAGTCTGTCTCTCGACTAAAAGAACATTGGAAATCTTCGCAAATTATATAATGCTCTGAAAATAATAATGGCCAGCTGGTCGAATGATTGGTGGCCAACTGAATTGGGTCGGCTTGATCTACCTCTGATGATAAAATACCTTGGGGTCAAATTTGATAACAGGCTCTCATTTCATGCCCATATTACATCACTTGCAGGGATTTGTTTTTCGCTGTCACGTCCATTGAAGAAGACATCAGAGTCTGTCCCGCCTGAATCGCAGAAAATTATAGTACAGGCAGCGACCACTTCTAGACTTGACAATACCAACGTTCTGTTTTTGGGCCTTCCTGACTATTTGTTTAAACATGTCCTGCCCTGCGTTTGCATACCGTTGGGAAGCCCCATTGGGGTAGCTATGCGCTCTAAAAACTCTAATAATAAAAATACTAATAATAGAAATTAATTATTACTGGATACTCTATCGGGTGATTAGCCGCACTTTATAAATCCTAAATGATTGATTGAATAGTATTAATAATAATTTATAAGTTGTTCAAAAAGCCGCTGCCAGATTGATACTGGTTGTTCCTAGACGCCACTAGGTAACGGCAGGGGCAGCTCCTCCATGTGGGCGGAGGAGTGTCGCCCCACTGCTTTAGTGCGAGAAGCAGAAACCTAAAATGGTAATATAAATACCATTTTATGTTTCTGCTTCTCATACTGTGAGAAAGCAGAAGGGTTTGGTTGGGGGCAGCGGATGGGCAGTCCTGCTCTAGGGCAGGGGAGAAGTGGCTTGCCCACTCTGAGGGCGCAGACTGTTTGGTCAGCCCCAGGGCCAACCAAACCAGTCATACGCACTCTCCCTTTTCTCCATGTAGGCTGCATGCCGACTACATGGAGAAAATGGCCTCCCCGTACACATCTGTGTGGTCTGCGTCCCAACCACTCACAATGCTGCCATTGCCGCGTTGTGATTGGCTTAGGGGAGGCTGACTGCTTCCTGTGAAGAGCAGAGAAGCAGAGACCACGCAGGACAGGGCCGGCGAAGGCAAGCAAACTTTTTTTAAATTTAAATTAACCCCTCCCCACCCCCTTTGCGCCATGCGTGACACCCTCCCTGCGCGCCCCCCACCACCAACGAGTCATGCCGGACGCAACTGGGTAACAACATGACTTAAAGAACTATACTGGCTCCCGGTTGAGAAATGCATTATTTTCAAAGCCTTCTACTCCTTCCACAGGGAGGCCCCCAAACATTTACTAAGAAAGCTATCTCCATATGTTAGGGTGACCAGATTCTCAAAACAAAAAACGGGGACAGGTCATAGACATAGAAGTAGGACTATGGTTTGCAGTAACCATCGACATAAAAGTAGGACTATTTGACAGCTGTCATAGACATAGAAAAGGGACTACAATTACAGCTCCCTCCACAGACCGAGATGAAGCATTACAGACAACAAATCCGCGGTCTTTTATTGGCAACCCTCTCCTTCACACAGCAGCATTAGTACTTTTTATTACATTTACACTTTTAAGGACTATAGCATATATTTGCCAAAATCAATAAAACATCACAGGCTAGCAAACGCCAGATTTACTAGCTTTATCAATGCTCGTTTCTATAGCTGCACGTCAGCACCACATAAAGTACAACTCACCAATGTTGCTTAGTTGCTCATGACAGAAAAGCATGGGAGGTAAACTGCGGAATGCTAAATTGCCAAATAGCAGCCATGGACCAATGTACAAAAAAAAACTTCTCTCCAGGTATTACTGCCTTAGGGTCTTAAGGGTGGCAAAGGTTGGCCGACCACACTGTCCTCCCACATTTGCGTAGTTACTGCTGAGATGTCATGTTACCTTACTGGGGTATGTATAGTGCACTCTAGCCATTGGTATCATCTCATAGTGCAATAGTGTAAAGACCTGAGCAAAAAGCTCGAGCAGCGCTGCTCGCCACTCCCACAGGCGTTAACCCTGCTCTTTTAAGTCCTTTCCAGCTAAACAGTTTGCCGTGATCTGAAAGGTCAGTCAAAAGGTCAAGTCATAGCTTTGATATGGAGAACACAAAGCATGCTTCAATTGGTTATGAATAAAACATGCAATGAGCAATGCATTAATCCTTGCACGGTATGCATAAGGGCTACTGAAACGTTTGTATGACTATGAATACAAGCTACAGGATGAAGAAATATGGTTTTATCCCAAGAAGAAACTTTGGCTGGCACGATGACGTAGGTGGCGCTGCGTGTAAAATGTCTCTCTTCAAAGGATTTCCCTTCTTGCTACAGCTCTCACCTCAGTGACGACACATGCCGTAAACAGTGCAAAGAGAGCATGCGCGCGCATGCTCAACAGGAACAATGAAAAACAGGGACATTTCTGTGTTTAACGGGGACACTGTTTGAAAACAGGGACATTTGAGTCACTTGGAGAAAAGTGTCGGGACACGGGGACACTTCCCCAAAAACGGGGACCGTCCTGGGAAAACGGGGACGTCTGGTCACCCTACCATATGTGCCATCTCGGGATCTTGGGTCCAGGGAAGCACTATTGAATCTTACCCCAGGTTTTGCCACAACACCATGGGATGGCAGTGCCTTCACCTATTCGGCCGCTTATGCTTGAAAGGAGACTCCCCTTTTTCTTCGCCAGATTTTGAATCAACATTAGTTTAGAAAAAATAAATGACCTGGTTATTTAATAACAGATGGTTTCTGGCAGGGTCCGTTTTTGCTGCCAGTTCCGAGATGCCCGTTTGCCAGCTGTGAGCTTTAAAGGTTCTATTGTTTTATAGTAAACATCTTTTTCCCTGGTGCACGCTTGAATAAGGGATGCTTTTCTGTGTAGTTGCAACACAAATGTTATCTTCCAATCCACTCTTCCATCATGTAGCAATTGATCACTTAAATAGGGTAAAATAAGCACTGGCAATCCAGCAGCATGGTTTTATTTTGAGCCGGACTAAAAGAAGCCTGCTGTGAAAAAATATACTTTCTCTATACAATGAATCTAAGGGATAATGAATGTGATGATTCAGAGTATTTTTGAAATGTAAAATAGTCCCTTCTGTGTTGCTATCAAGCACCCCCACAGGAGGTTGTATGAGACAGACAACAGCATGGGGTCAGAGGACAGTACTCCTGTAGGTTGGAGCCAAAGCGCAATCTACATGCATGGTAAATAATTGGTAATCAGTCATGCAACCAACTGCACGGTCAAGCCAGACCTAAACTCATTACATTGAGAATCCCTAGGATCCCTCATGTGATCCAGGCATTCTATTGTAGCGATAAAGGATTCTAATATACCTCCTTACACTGTCCAGGAACTAAAGCAAAGATGAGTGCTCCATATTTACCATGATGCTTTCTCAGGTTAGTGTCCCATAAATCCCAGACTCATTAAGCTGCTCCCACCTCACCCCTTTTCCCTGCACACTGGACAGTACCCCATAAATAGTTACAGATATCACGTCGCTCTTTTTCAGGTACTTCTTTTGCTTACATTGTCTCAGAGCAAGTCAATGGAAAGGAACCACAAACACTTCAGTATATTGATTAGGATTTCACTGCATCTGACCGATTAGTGAAATGTTTCATTAAAACTAGCACTTCTTGTCTAAAAAATGCGACACAAAATTTCGTTGATGGAGATTTTAAATCAAAAAGGATGCTGATAAAACAGAGGTGTTGGTGGTCGTTTTCTCTTTCGTGTGTTTGGAGTATCTACAATAGTTAATGAGTCACCAAAAAAAAAAAAACACCTCTGGCAATATTAATAAATCTGGTTTACAAATGAAAGTGCTCTTCAGTCACTGGTGAGGTTAGGTACTACATATGTCCTCATATATGCATTGCTACTCATCCTTGCACTCAGGCATCCATTCATTCACCCACTAACTCATTCTTGCATTCGCCCACTTACACAAACACAAAAAAAATACACAAACACAACAAGCATATGCAAGATCAATTAAAAGGATAGAAGTAGAACAATGAACACATGCCACTGCCTAAACGTGGCTGGCATATGATCACAATTAAAAAAAATAAAGCTATACACTGCAGTGAACAGCCATCTTGCAATGCCATTGTATATAGTGTTTCATTGTTTTAAACTTCAAAGCTTGCTACCACATTAAGAAACTATGATTAAGACTTATTGGATTTGTTGGAGAGAGGAAGTAGGTCTAGAGGAGTCCGTCACCTTTTCTGTAGTGAGAGCTACTTGTGATCAGTGAAAATCGTGAGCTACTGGAGGGTAAATAAGTCACACATTATTACCAGACACCACCAGTCCCTGCTTCATTGACTTTAAGGATTAGCCTTTAAGGACGAACCAGATATTACGAGTGCGTCAGTGAGAGTGGGGTCTTTGGGGATGTATGCACATGTGTGCGTATGGATGCGATATATGTGTATAAGTGACTGTGAGCCTATGTCATGTGTACTTGTGGCACAGGACATACCTTTCGGCATATGCGGCACCATTACATGTATACAAGCATAGAACCGTTTTGTTTTTTTAAATGGTAGAAATTTAAAGTGCAGAAAGATGATCTGCAAAAATGTTCAAAATATAGAACATTTTTCAAGACTTTAAATTTCTCTCACTTAAAAAAAAGATTACATTTTTCAGTTCTACATATGGCACACTATCTACTGGCCATTACAAGCATGGGGCCTTCTGTTTGTAAATGGGACACTTTGAAATGGGAGAAAATTAAAATGAAGAGTTAACTTAATCAGTGAGGTAGCTTTTCATTCCAATTTTCACCCATTTAAAAGAATTCAGAATCATCATTTTGTTCTCACATTCTAATATTGAGTTGACAAGGATAGATACATTCCTCAGTGCTTCAGTTCTTCACCTCTGTGCCCCACGGGTCATAAATCTGACTGCGCACTACTCATTACCAGGCCCTGCTATCAGCAGCCTGATGATAATGTAAAATAAACACAGCCTACCTTTAATTTTAAAAGGAAAATGTGGCCCTGTGCTTATTTAGAAATAAACTCAAGGCTGTGAGCTACTCTGAAGGTGTCTGAGAGCTACTAGTGACTCACTATGGACTAGTGGAGACACCTGTGTCTAGAGAGCTTCAACTACAAAACAAAAGGAAAAAAACAGTATGATCTTCGAAAGGCTGTCAAAGCTATGGACATTAAGGTGAGGGACATGGTGGGAGTCAAGTTGCCCAAGAACTCAATGGTTGTTTATAATTAGTATTGTTTGTTCTTTACTGCAGTTTTACAATAGTTTTGTTTTTGCTCGAGTTTTTTTTACACACTTCCTGGTTTTTGTATTTTGTCTAATTTGCCTCTTTTTATGTTACCCATTTTGTTTCCTTTATTTTCTTGTAGGAAGTAGGGAGCGGTAATTATGACTCTATAAGGATAATTTATTTTTGATTCTTTAGTTTTATCAGAGGGATGTATTGCTACATTCCATTTACAATGTTTACTGGTAAAATAGAAATTGTGAAGGCAGTTAGCCAACACAGCAGTGACTGGAGTTTCTCCTTCTGGATTAAAGAGCTTTGCTTATACTAACCCAACCTCATTTCTCTTTTAAATGTGATCTCCACAGGGAGTCTACCTGTTTGGAAAACAGAATGTAAACTGTCCATGTCATGAGTGATGTAATATGGAAGGTCATAAGCAGTGCATTGCAGGGGCATACTTCGCTCAGGTAACTAGAACTGCTGAATTTCTCTGGTTTGTACAAGTGAAATCTGAGCCTAACTATAACGCTCTTGTAGCATTTGTTTTTTTCCAGTGAATTCCCACATTTTTAAAAATTCTATTTCCTAGCTATAACGTCCCTGTAACATTTGGCTTTTTAAGAGAATTTCGATTTTTTTTTATTTTCCAACTATAACCTTTGAGAGTGAGTGTGTGACTGAGTGCATGAGTGACTCAGTGAACATGTGACTGAGTGTGTGAGTGTCTCAATGGGTGTGTGAGAGAGTCTGTATGGGTCTGGGAGTGGCTGCATAAGTATCTCATTGGGTGTGTGTGTGTCTAAATGGGTCTGAACGGGTGTGCAAGTTTGTGTGGGTCAGTGAGTGGGTGCAGGAGTATCAGTGGATTTGTGAGAGGGTGTGTCAGTGTCTGAATACATCCGTGTTTGGGAGCATAACTGTATGAGTGGGTCTGTGACTGTGTTGATCACGGTCTCAATGGGCCTGGGACTGGGTGCATGAGTGTCTGAATGGGTTTGTGAGTGAGTGCATAAGTCTTTGAATGGATCTGGGAGTGACTGTACAAGTCTGTGAGTGTATACCTGTGGCCAAATGGGGCATGGGGCCAAATGGCTCCCCTCCAGAGTAGAATTTCGGCCATGGTGACCCATCCCACGGGGCCCAGCCATATACAAATAAAGGAGGGAGGGCTGCGTGGCTGCCCCTCAGTAGTCCGATTTCAGCCCCGGGTTCATATTTAATAGGGAGAGGAGCCACGCGGCCGGCATCCCTAGGCCGATTTCAGCAACGGGGACACCATCCCCTGGGGCCTGGCATTTTAATTTTTTATACTGGAGGGGGGGCCACGTGGCCCCCCTCTTCAGGCCAATTTCAGTCCCACAGACCCCATCCCCTGAGGCCCGACCCCATACAAATGAAGGAGGGGGCTGTGTGGTCCCCCTCCCCAGGCCAATCTCAGCCCTCAAGGTCTGGTGATTTATTTTATCTTTTGGGCAGGGGGCCAAGTGTCCCCCTGACCGATTTCGGCCATGAGAAGCCCATCCCACGGGGTCAGGCCATCTCTCCTGGGTGCAACAGAGCATGAATGCGCCCGCGGTCTTGTCGGCTCCCCGTCTCCTGCAGGAGCCGGCATTGCTCTGCCAGATAGTGGCTGCTGAAATGCAGCTTAGTGTCTGTCAGAGTAATCCTTTGTCTGTTTCCCTGTGTGCTTGACAGCGGGCAGGGAAACAGACTAAAGCTCCGCTTCCAGTAAGCGAGAGCATTTTGTCAGCTCTTGCTTGCTGAATACGGAGTATTTGCTCTGAGTTGGTGCGAGCTGTCAAAGCTTCCACCAAGTCAACGCAAACAGCTATTTTCTGGGGATGGGCTGCCTGGAACATAGCAGGAGCTAGCCCTGGCAGGTGGTGACCCCCTCCTTTGATTTAGTAGGGCTTGCCCCGGGGAGGAGGATGTCCCTGCGGATGAGAATGGCCTGGAAGGGGGGCCACGTGTCCCCCCTGTAAATTTGAAAATAGCATTTTGGCCCCGGCCCAGGAGGTGGCGGTCCCTGGGGGAGTGTGGGTGATTTATTTATAATTAGCCCAGGGGAGGTGGCAGGGCCTGGGGGTCCACGCACCTTTCCCCGAAAGACAATATTAACCCCAGAGAGGTGGTGGTCCCTGGGGCATAAAAATGCCCAAGGAGGGGGGGCCCTGTGTGCTCCTCCTTTAAATGTTTTATAAGTCCCTTGGACCTGGCCCACCCCGGGAGCTAACTTGTAGAAAAGCACAAGAGCTTATTTGTAATTGTTTTTTTAAATTTTTTTAAAGATGGTTTATTCTGCTTTTGTACCATCAAAACGCATTGACGCTTGTCTTTGTTGGGTTGCATTCAAGTAACAAAGTATTGATTGTATAAAATCAGTGCTGTTATTGATTCTTTCGAAATAACCATTGAAAATGACAAATATGTATGTCTTGGATCATATCTCTGATTTTTTTTTATTGTGTAAAATCATTGGAGGACTGGGTTTTATTTTTAATGTACATGCTTATGTTTTAATTTAAATATTAAATTTGATATATACATACGTTTGCTTTGGTTTCCCTTCCTAGACTGGTAAAGCGGCATGCTGTGAATGACAGGATAATATTGTATGCAAAAGTCAGCAATTTGCTCGCCAACAGTAGTTATTTTTAAGAATTGATTACAGTACCCTGACTCTTGGTACTGAGGGGTCACTCTCGTGTTTTTACAATTATTTTAGTCTCCATTCAGCCTAACACTGTCAGACATGCCTCTTAAACTAGAGCTTGCTTTGTTCACTTTAAGTGATACAACCCATGTCTACTTTAGGAGGGATGTTCCCTGAAGACATGGGCTTTCAGAAGCTTTATAAAGTGAAGGATAGAGAGAGTCTGATCTGTGGCTGCATATTGTTACGGATTCTGGCTACATAACTTAAGAAGTAATGCCTGTAGTATTTCTTTTAAACAGCTTGCGATTTTCACTTAAGCAAATTCATGGTTTTGTGTGTTGAGTTGTACCAGTAAGATAGTGATATTTCTTTTTTAGCCAGGTGTGGTGGTGTTTTGATTTCCCTGCTTTTAGATGATGTGCCAGGTCTCTAGAAGGATGAAAGACTGTAAGAAACGTCTGTGAAATACTGTCATGATGGCAGGTGGAGGTGATGGAGTTATATTTAACTTGATGAGTCACATTGCACCTCCATGCGGTACAATCTTCTGGGTGGTAGGTGGGAGTCGGGGATACTAGCAAGCAGGATATAACAGCATCCAGATGGGAAAAGACCAAGGCTTGTATGACTGTTCTGAAGTTCACGTCAGAAAGGTAAGGATTTATTGTGAGGAGATTGATGATAGCTCATAGTAAGTTTTTTAAAATTGTTTTGGGTGATGTGGGTTCCTAAGGCGAGACAGCCGTCAATTAATAATCCCAGTGATGTTGCATTGATGAGGAGTTGTGGCGTGACTTCATCTAGGTTCATGTTGGAAAGCAGAACCTGAATATTGGTTCACTTAGAGCGCGTGACAACGAAAGGCACCATGAATTTGGTGGGGTTCAGTTTAAGATAGGCAGTAAAATCAAGGCTTGGATGGCCTGGAGGCTTTGCTTGTGGAAACGGTTATATAGCATTGTAGGTCAAGAGCATACTTTTGAATCTTAATTCTGTAGTGGGCTAGAATATTCTAGCAGGCCTAATGTATGGGTTCAAGGTCACACAGAAGAGTATGTTGGGAGAGCTATTTCTGTCTTACAGTGCATGATGAGCAATTGTTCAATGAAAAGAATAAAAAAAAAAAACACAAAGAGGATGTCTCCTTGGAGTACTCTGCAGGGGCCTGTGTGAATTCATCTTAATTAATAGCAATTAAAAGGGTGGAAGGTGAACTAGCGTAGTTTGATGTTGATGTTTGAGCTAAGTGTTCACACTCAACATCTGTGTAAGGCTTGCAGGATAAGGATTGGAACCCCCAGGAGAACCAACCGATTATTTCATCCTCCCAAGTTCAATAAACTGAGCTCCATTCATTTGGATCCTAATAACACCTGCTATTTCCAAAATATAGAAATGACCAGACTGTACGTAACTATGTAAAAATTAGTCATGATTATCTTTATTAAATTCTTAGCAAAATCGTAGCACCAGAATATGAAAAACATACCAAAGGGGTGGTGCATTAAATTTGTTCTGGGTTATGCCAGGATGGAAAATGGCAATGATCTTGAAAAGGGTGGAACACATGCTACGTGGCGCACAGTATGTGGTTTTATCACGTGACACTTTTTTTTTTTAATGTTGAAATACTTTTTATTGGTTGTTTTCTTAAAAAGAAGCAGACATAGAAAACAAAAATTACAATGATGAATGAAAATAGAATGAACGTTTTAATGGGAATTTCTACTTTAAGTGTTAAAATATCTGAAACTTGACCTGAATATTAAAAGGTGCATCAGTTTGCTTTATACCAGACTCTAAAAAGAATAAAAATATATAGAAACATTTGAATGGCAGGGAGACTTGTTTGCTCACCTAAAAACACGTTGCACTTTGACCACCGTTATTTGTGTTTGTGGTTGGTCTGCTTACTAGTTGGATGTAAATTGGTAGACCATGGAATAGTGGTAGGGGAAGAAATGCAAAAAAGGTAAGCTATGTTGACATTTTACAGTACAAAGCCATTAGCTACATTAGTCGCAAACATGCTGGAGGAATCAAACACCATTAGTTTTGTCCTAAAATAAATATTATGTTATGGGTATTTGTAAAGCGCTCCTGGTATTCTGGTGCTGATCAAGTGTGTGTGCCTAGTTCAGCCTATGGTAGGTTGGTGAATTGAAAAGCCAAGTCTTCAGCTTCTTGTGGAATTCAAGGACATGGGAGGAGGCTCTGATATGGGAGGTCATTCCACGCTTTAGGAGCAATTTAAAAGCACCCATTCTCCTGATCGGTTCTGTGTATGCATGGGATATGTGCGAGTAGGAGTCCTGTGGAGCGGAAGTGTCTGGGTGGCTGGTGGAAGGAGATGTGACTCTTCAGGTAGGTGAGGCATAAATTATGCAGTGCCTTGAATGTGTGTGAGAGAAGTCTGAATTGAGACCATTTGTGTATCAGGAGCCAGAATAGTTCCCCGAAGTGTTCTGTGAGTGATGCGTGTTCTGTGAGGGAGGTCGAGGATGAGTCTGGTCACTGAGTTTCTGGGAGACATACACTCTCCTCCTGGTAGGGTCGATTGGTAAGAGACCAGAGGAACGTCCATACACCGGGTTGCTACACGAGCTAATATAGTACATACCTGGACATAAAACATTGGCATTACTTAATTACTGCAAGACCACTGTGGAAAGGATGCACTGGGAAAAATGCTGCAATAATGGCATAAAGCATGACATTTTTCAAATGAATGCTTCTATTGTTCCCAACAGACATGGTAGCCTTGTATAAAATGGTAGTGTTCTCTTGTATACATACACCACGACTGGAGGCACATTTTGTCATCAATCAGAGAAACTGCTGGCTAAATTAAAGATGTCAAAAGCTGGGTACATTTAGTATTGTCCAAAGTGCAAAACTAGAATTGTTTGGAGAGCCTGGTTTAATAAATAGGATACGTTTGCTTATTACCTTTTTCTTTCTATCAGACTAGCGACTGCCCTAAAGTGCAGGATCTTTGCATGTAATGCTGGGGAAACAGGTGAATACACCACGGGCAAGACTTTTAGGAAAAGAAAGACTTTTTACATATGCACACTAAGAGAATCAAATTGATGTGTTGAGACTAAGCCTGTGCTCAAACTCAGGAATATACAATGCTAATATCACACGAAGCTGCAGATATAGAAGTGTTACCTTAAGGAAAAACATTTCGGAGTAGTTTAGATTTAGTCTCCTTTTGTACTTTAAATCATTGATTGATAGAACTTAGTTTTCACTATGAAACAGTTAACAACTTGAACAAGTTAACACTCAACCTGGATGCTTTAATAGTTAAATAAGAAGGGGTCCTACGTTACATGCAAGAGAAAATTTAGAAATTCTGTGTTTTTGCTCACTATCTATAATTATACCAATATAATTAGGTTGCTATACCCACTATTTAGAATTTACTTGTGAAAGGTTCAATGAAAACATCAGAAATTCTAATCTGCTTAACTGTGAAATCAAAATTATAACCAGGCTTTAAAAAATCATTTTCTATATATTGTAGCAACCAAAAAACCCTTTATTACATACCTTAAAGGCTGTTGGTAATAAATACCGGCACTGTGAAAATTGCTGAATGCCAGTGCTAAAAAAGACAAATAAGTATCAAAAAACAATCCAACTCTCTAACTGTTCTTCGAAGTCATTAATACTTCAGCAAAACAACCCACTCGTTTTTTCCTTTACCTTTAAAATACTAATCAAAGAATTACAAAATACAAGTACAATTCTGTACTTTTAGCAGTCATTTTAGTAACAACAAATTATCTGTTGCATCAAAATTTATATCGTCAACCACATTCAAAATGAAATTTTGAAGCGGAAAGTATTGAGAAGGGCATATTATCAGCAGTCAGTGTGAAAAATGGGAGTGATCAGAGAAATAAAGTGTTGAATATAAAGTGGGGTACAGACATTATAGAAGAGTGAAAGTCAAATGACCATTTGCAGCACTAAAGAAATTAAACACATTTCGATTTTCTGGGCCTTAAGGTAAAGGCAGCTTTCAATACTAAGAAAAATCAGTGATTAACCCAACACCAGTCAAACACTGGCAAAATGAGAAGGCTTCAGTTAGTAAGTTTATGATGCACAGAGGAATATGCAAGCATCAAAAAACTATTTGGCACTGAAAAGAAACGAGAAAAGATAATAAGAGTAACAAGCTACAAAAACCATTACCAACCTAAAACAATAAGGAGCAGGCGAATATTTTTTCAGTAAATCAGCTAAGGCAGGGTAAGAAATTGGATTTCTATTTGGAATGGACGAGTGCCCATTTCAAGGAATAATCACAATCCTTGTCAGGGTTAACCCTCCAAGCCAATAAATTAACTTGAGATCCACCTCCGGCTAGCTAGGGTATAGAGGAGACAGGCTTAACTTAGAGCAAAGTGTAAAGTATTCATGCAGTACTGAAACAATAGTTTTGAAAAGTCAAAATGCCCGAAAATAAAAATCCCAAACCAAATCAGAGTAAAATGTAAGAAACAAAATGACACAAAAATTAAAAACATCCAATAAGGGAAAAAAGGGATACAAATTTGTAAACATTTAATTGAAAACAGCACCAAAAAGCACTAGGTACCGATGATAGCCTGGTAGTGGTAGCGATGGAGCACAGGTTGGATGCACCAACCAGGTACGTCCCAGTCAATAACTTTATCATCTGTCAAAGTCTTTCAAGTCCCGATAAACTATGAGAGTACACATCTAAAGCCCCGCCCACCCAACCCCCCAACCCCTAGGGCTTAAGGAGAGGGATACTGGGAGACTCCCAGGGTTTCAGGAACAGGCTAACAGCAGGTTTCAGTCCAGGTCCAGTTGACACTAGTCCACTGAATACTGCCAGGAAACTGCCTCTTGCAGCTTGTCTCCTCACTGTAGCCACATCTGAGGCCAGCCAACTGACCCCTGGAGTCCATTACTTTACCCTTGGTACAAGAGGGAGCAGGTATAGTCCTTCAGAGCTCCTCGCCGCTCACAGACCGCAGGTCCAGTCCTCTTCTGATCTTCCACAGGTCCAGAAAGTGTTCAGAAGAGAGTGCCTGGGGTGCCAATCACCAGCTAGTGGGGGGGGGGGGGGGGAGAATTCCAGGGCACTCTTTAAACAATGGGGGTAAGATCCGGGCTAAGCCTGCCACTTTTACATTAGTTGTCTTACTGCAAACAGGCCCAAAATGCCATGTGTCCGGTCAGTTTCAAGATGATGAATGTCTTCGGCCACAATAACCTTGGGGCTCGGAGGGCCAGGTGTGTTCTATGGTAATCCTAGTGTCCTCCACATCTAACACTAAAATCCAAATAAAAGCAGGCACTATACCCACAATTGACCTGAACCTCAGTAACACATGAGGTGATCGGTACACATAAAACTAATGCCAGTGCTTAAACATCCCCACACAGAGTAAATAAGGAATGATGGAGAACCTTGGACAGGAATAACATTTCTAACACATTTGTACTAGTTACTCAGACATCACTTAATCCAAACAAGTGAAGAAGAGTTTTTAAACTGTATTAACTCTGATCTGCAAAATGCCTTCTGAGATTCACATGTAATATAAAACCCTGAGCAGGTAACTCCGCTCCGTCAGCGGAGTTTTGCCTACTCTGCGCTCCGTGGAAAACGCAGAGTAGACAAAAACTCCGCCTCTGTGGCAGAGCGGAGTTAGCCACTCCCTCCCCCTTCCAAATGCTGTAAAAGGATTTTAAAAAAGGCATTTACCTGTGTTTCAGCCGCCTCCCCAGCTTGGCCGCTCTCCTTCCTGCTCCTCCTCTTACGTCCTCCATTGAAAAACATTACGTTGTACGTCTTGCGAGGGCGCATGCCCACTCGCAAGACGTTCAACGTAGTGTTTTTTTCAATGGAGAAGGAGTCAGGAGGACGCGAGGCAGCGAGGAGCAGGGAGGAGAACGCGGCCAGGCAGGGGAGGTGGCAGAAACACAGGTAAGTGCCTTCTTTTTATAATTTTAAAGCATTTGGGAGGGAGAGGGGAGGGAGCAGAGTGGAGTGGAGCGATGCATAGCTCCACGGAGACTTTTTTCAAACTCTGTGGAGCTATGCGTAGAGGCACTACGCCAGCTCCGCCCATCCTACACTGATGGATCTACTGATGGAAAGCACAAGTACTTTAGCACTAGATAGGAGTGGTAAAGTGCATAGAGTCCTAATGCCAACAAAAACAGACCAGAAAACAGGAGCAGTGAAGGCAACATTTTGGGCGTGACCCTACACAGAAAGCTAGGTCCAATAAATGTATCCCTGCAAAGGAGGTCATGTGGAGAGCAAAAAATTGAATTGTAAAGTAACCAAAAGCACACTGAAAAACCCAGAAAGTAAGATGCTCATGAAGCAAGCATCATACAGACAAAATCAGAAATTGGGATCTAGTTCTACCAATAAGTAGTACAATTACATCTGTTCACATATAAAGAGTAGGCTGAAATCTGGAGCTACATTAGTGGAAATTCACTTGCCAATCTCTATGGAACATTTGCAGTAAAACAAAATGTAAGGAAGCAATCAAGAAGGCAAAAACAATTACTAGTGTTACCACAACAATGGGAAAGAAAACAATGAACAAAGGGAAACCACCTACGACGCCTCCCAATCAGGATTCCGCTCCAACCACAGCACGGAAAAAGCACTGATCGACGTCACAGACAACATCAGAACCCTCCTCGACCACAGACAGACTGTGGCCCTGGTCCTCCTCGACCTCCCTGCTGGGTTTGACACTGTTTTTCACCTCACCCTCATCAACAGAATACATTATATTGGCATACAGCAGAACGTATCAAAACAAGACACAGAAGCACACCATATAGAATGTCACTGTAATCATAACCAGCCCCAGCTAATAATGCTAAAAACCCAAGGTGGTTTGATACCCCATGCTCCCAAGCTAATCGGGATTTAAGGGCCGCCCTTATAGTTGAACCACGGGACCAGTCTCTTGTGAGGACACTAAGGTTAAATTATAAGTGTACTTTAAAAACAGGATCTGAAGAGCTTCTAAAAGACCATTGGGAATCCCTTGTGCGTACATCGGCACTGAAAGATGCCGCCGGGTTCTGGAGTGAGGTTAAGAACTTGAGATCAATCGGATCTAATATTACCCCCATAAATTGTAATATACCTGGGGACTTGTGGGTGGAGCATTTTTCAAATATATATGCTGCGCCGTATCCTTCCACGGAATTTTTTCAGCCCTTCAAGACAATGAATATTTCTATAATGAAGGTGGAAGATGCTATTTTACAAAGTGCGGGGAACAAAGCACCTGGTCCCTATGGACTATCCATCGACTTAATAAAATCAGAGCCTGACTTTTGGTCACCTTTATTGTGTAACATCTTTAATAATTTATCTCATAGTCCACCCCCAAGTTCCTGGTCGAACAGCATCATTGTGCCAATTTTTAAAAAAGGCAACAGACTTGACCCTGGCTGTTATCGCCCTATATCCTGAATAGATAATACCTTGAAGATTCTAGGTAGGGTTATCTTTAATAAGATCAGAACCTGGGCTGAAGAAAATATGATCCTACACCCATGCCAATTAGGCTTTAGAAGTAACATAGGGACTGTGGAGCAATGTTTAAATTTAAACTTACTAATACAAATACAAATACACTATCGCCAAAAAATCCCCATTGTATTTAGGATTTATGGATTTAAGTTCTGCTTTTGATTTTGTTAATCGTTCCCGCTTATGGTCAGTCCTGTTGAATTATGGTTTAGACGAATCTTTGGTTTATTTTTTGGCCCACTTACACAGTGACTTGAAAGCCCATGTTCGAATAAACAACGATGGCGAAGTCTCGGGCAACATTTTAATTGGCAGGGGGGTCAGACAGGGCTGTGTCTTTGCCCCCCTGCTTTTTATTTTGTACAGAAATGAACAAAGTAATTCTTTATGTAAATTAACCAGCGATGTCCCATACATCAACGGTAAACCACTCCCCGCACTTCTCTATGCGGATGATGCGGTCCTTATGGGCCACACACCCAATGCATCACGCACTTTATTATCAGGTTTTGTTTCATATATGGCCGACCTTGGCTTATGTACCAATTTTAAAAAATCTTACATAATGTCCTGTGGCCCAAAGAAACATAGAATTCGCCATATCATGTCAGGGAACAATGTTTTAAATAGTACATGCACTTTTCCTTATTTAGGCCTGTTGTTCTCCGATTTTGATTCCTGGCAACCTCATGTTGCCAGGGGGAGGAATAAATTGGGTAAAGCTATCAATTCTATAATTACCCTTCGTCAACCTAAACATGCTGAGATTATTTTACCACTGTTACAAATTTATAGAACCCAGTGCTTACCGATAGGGACCTTTGGTGCAGAGGTGTGGGGGTATTCGAACTGTGCTAATATACAGATCGAAGAGAACAGATTCCGTAGGAGGGTCTTGGGGGGGGGCGGGGGGTCATTTCAGCCCCATCTTACGTGTGTCACAGAGAATTGAATCTCCCCTATATAGAAGACTTTATAAGATCTAGACCCGCCCTGTTTTGGTTGAAAATATGGCGGAACTCTGCCGCCTCTTTGACCCGTGATATCATCTCGGACTGCCTAAAATGTGAGCGGGCCAATTATATACCTTGGCTCAGGGCAGTCGAGAAAAGCTTAGTAAGTGTGGAGATGGGGCACTTATTTTTATCACCCCAAACTATTGACTGTACACATAAGAATTCAGTAAAACGGGCGTTGTACGATCTGTACCGGAAAAATAGAGAAAAGACAGAGTATGTAAAGCTAGCTATTATAAGGTACATCCCCCTTTTGGAATCATGCGGTAGGCCCCATAACATGCCCCAGGGTTACCTGCGAAAGAAACTGGGCAAATGGAATAGGAGTTTGTTGTTTCGGTTCAGGGACGGGAGCATTAAAAATCTCCTATGCTTCCCTTTAGGCTTTATCAAAAATTCGGAAAATATAAGCTGTCCCTGTAACCTTGGTACACTAGGTTACAGGGACAGCTATTTATGTAAAATACACCAAATATTACCTAATTCCTTATTTTAAAAAGAACTTTCTGATGGATTTTAATCTAGCATTTAGAGACCTATTGATGCTAAACTCTGATGACGTAATCTTTAGAGTCAGTCGTTTTTTTTTCATTCTGCTGTTCGATCCCGAGCAACAATGAATGTGGCCTGATAAGTTTGCACTATCTTTGCATCGTTTGCACATTGCAGTTTTGCACTAGTGACTGTTCCCCTGCACATGTCATAGCTAACTAGCTGTGTTTTGTCTTTACTGTGGCTCATTCTAGTTTAAATCATATTGCATTTCCATCGTGGAATTACTGTCACTTATGATATTCGTATTCTATGAAATATCTACATCACAAGATTAATTAGTCATTCTTTTATAATTCTTTAAATGTTTATTTTATTGTTTTTTTATAGGATGATTGTTGTGATTGATATGTACTTTTATGGATGTCTTTTATATCCGAATAAAGATCTTTGACTGACTTTGACATAACCATTTCAACATCTTAATGAAGAAGTTTCCAAAATAGTCGCTGTAGATCATTCAGAAGATAATTTTACTTCTCTTTTTTGAAAATGTAGCAGCCACCCGACGCGCATTTCGCCCCAACCAGGGCTTCCTCAAGGCTGCAAATTATATACAAAAACATATGTTGTTGCATACATATATACAAAAATATATTTTTTTCTTTTTTAATAAAATACAATGCTGACTAATGGAAATATTATATTATCAAAATCAGATAAAAACATCCATGATACTAATACACCACAACCACCAATCACCCAAATGTGGAATCCGAGACACGTATCATAATAAATGTCCCATACAGAATTTAGTGTATATTCAAAGAAAACCACAAAGACCACAGTGTCACACCCAATCAATGGAACTAAGAGCAGGTGAAAAGTCACATATAATAACGTGGGGGTCCAATAAACCACCATATCATTGTTTTTCAAACACTAAAGTGCAAATAGAACCCAAAAACCAGAGAATATTAAAAATAAATCATTCTCCTCACCACAATTTTTTTATATCGTATCGGAGGTCACAAAAAGATATACATTATCCAGTAAGAGTTTAGTTCCAGACGGTAATTAATCAGCAAATCAAGTCACTATAATAGCAATGTAAATAACTACATATTATTATCCACAGGGTAGTTCATACATTTTGATATGTAAATATCCAGTAACATTCTCCAAAATTCAACGCAACGCACCCACCTTATGATTTCAATGTATTGTCAATGTGGTCAATATATAATCACTCTATAGTATTCCATCAATTCCTTCTGATCCTTATATTTATATTTGTATATGTCTTGGAGCCTTGGTAAGTTCCACCTATGAACAAAAGGTATATCATGTATACTAATCAATAAGCGAACCACCCTCCTTGTTAGAACACATGTCGATATTTCCAGCTCAGGATAAATCAAATTTTTATACATTCACTCGGTTATTGTTCTTATTTGTCACCTAATCCCATTGGTGACTAAATCGAATTAAGTAACACTAGGGCAACCTTCCAAGCTATTTTAATTAAAAAATTCCTTAAAACTTCCATGTCTGATAAAAACCAACCTCTAGTCACCCACTTTGTATCTATAGCATATTAAACCGATATGCCCAATCAGTCCAAAAGTGTCATACCCGTTCTTAATGGCCCCCTCCTGTTATGTATCCACATAGCATAAATCGATCCACCACTATTCAAGGTTACCACACTGATTTATTTCGTTAAAAAACCGGATTTAAATGTTATGAATTTTATCTCTCAAGTCACAATAGTCCTTTCGATCTGGGTCCCAAATACCTTAGTTCAAATCCCAGCTTACCGCGTAATCATAAAACAGCGTCCCAGTATGCCAACAAATCCGGTTTTTAAAACACCCTACGCCATCTCTCTCCTTTAATTGACGCCATGCGTCCATAACTAAAAACAGAAGATGGACACAGTTACCAGCGCTGTATTAACTCGTTCTTAGTATGGCGGCCATCTTAAGCTTCCTAAAATAATAACCCTCTTTAGGGTGATTTAATTTGGTGCTTGTTGATTGAATCTTTCGGCCCAATATTACTTACAAGAGGGAAACTTCTCATTCCCCAATTGAATATTTGGTATACCCAAACCAGCCACGTCCAAAAATAAAAATATGGCGCATACATCGTAAGTAAGAGGCATGGCACATAGCATTATTAATGCTTTTAAACATCTGGTAATCAGTTCGACCCAGATTTACTTACAGGAGGGAAAACATCCCATTCCTAATTTAAATATTCAGTACGCCCAACATGGCCAAATCCAAATAGACACACGGCGCGTATATAGAGAATGGACACAGTTACCAGAGCTACATTCGCTCATTCTAAATACGGCGGCCATCTTGAGCTGCCTAGAGATTTACCCCATCTTTAGGGTGCATTTCAGCCAGATGTTGCTAGCAAGAGGGAAACTTCTCATTCCCGAATTGAATATTTGGTATACCACACACAACCAAATCCAAGATAAACATACGGCGCATGCATATTAAGTAACAGGCATAGCAAATCACATTGCTATGCTCTTGGGCATCCGGTGACCATTACGGACCAAAATGTACTTCCAAGATTTGCACCGTAAACCGTGCTTTATACCTATTGTGACTATTTAAATATTGCTTTTTTATTTATCCAACATGCTCTACATGTAATTCCATTGGGTGTAACATCGGATCTAATAGGTCTCTATTATTTGCTACATAGATGACATTCCAGACATCCCGATAAATGTCTTGGATGTTATATTAGAGCTCTTGTTTACATGTATATGACAATATTACACATTGTGTTGTATATTAGATCAGAATTACAGCAGAACGTCCTCCAGTGGATCGCCTCCTTCCTCACAGGATTTATGCAGAGCGTCCATCTGCCCCCCTTTCTCCTCCGAACCCAAAACACATAATTTGTTGTGTGCCCCAAGGATCATCCATTAGCTACACCTTGTTCAATAACTACATGACCCCCCTCACAGACATTGTCAGATCCCATGGCCTCAACATCATTTCTAATGCAGATAACACTCAACTCACCGTTCCTCTCACCGAAGACCCCTCACCGCCAGAAATAACTTCAGCAATGCCATGACAAACGTAGCAAACTAGATGAGACAAATGCCTTAAACTCAACTCCGACAAGACAGAAATACTCATCTTCAGGAAGAACACGTCTGCATGGGACCATAGCTGATGTCCAGAAGAACTCTAACCAACAACCACGCCGACAGACCATGCACACAACTTAGGCATCATCCTCAACAGCAAACTGACCATGAAACGACAATTCAACACAGTTGCCTCCGCGTGCTTCTACACCCTGAGCACGCTCCGCAGAATCTTCAGGTGGATCACAGTCAACACCAGGAAAACCGTCACAGAGTCCCTCGTCACCAGCAGCCTCAACTACGGCAACGCCCTCTATGCCAGCCTCTCCTCCCAGCTCCTCTGAAGACTCCAGACCATACAGAATGACACAGCCAGACTCCTCCTGGAGCTCTGCACACTGGCCCACACTACCCCCTCCTCAAACCTCCACTGGCTCCCCATCCAGAAGAGATGCCAGTTCAAGATCCTCATGCATGCCTACAAAGCTTTTCATGATCAAGGACCAGCCTACCTCAACCATTGACTGAGTTTCCATCTACCCACAAGACACATTTGCTCCTCCACACTAGCCCTTGAACACACCCCCCGCATCAATTGCAGCTGCAGCGGGGGCCGCTCTTTCTCCTACATCATCGCCAAGACCTGGAATGACGTGCCCCTCCATCTTTGGACTGCACCATCCCTGGTGGACTTCGACAAGCGACTCAAGACTTGGCTCTTTGACTGCAACATCACACCCAGAGCATCGAAATACCACTTGGGTTGAGAGTGCTGCGCTTTACAAATGCTGATTGATTAAAATCTTCTTTGGAAAAAAAGAAAATCTATAAGTTCTGAAAAACTCCTCAGATGCAAAACAGCACTGTAAACATCTCATCACAGTAAAATGTGACAGGATATCGGAAACAAACCAGAGCTACCAACATATCCCCACTTTGTCTCAATCATCACAGATATCACTATCCTTCTTAAACCTATGATTGCTGTAGAGATGAGGGAACTCGCCCAATAATCAAGACCTCCTATATACCAGCAGAACCAATCGTCCTTGAAGGATCCCCTCTTAAAACATAGGACCCAGAAACCACAATCATTGAAAATGCTTTCTTTCATGGAAGGTTCAGTCCTGTGCATCCCCTCCTTATTAAACTACAGTCAATCCAAAGATGCATGGAATGCAGAGTTGCAATTAACCATAGACCTTCTTTATCCTATTAAAATTTCGACAGGGAAGTCACAGGACAATTTTTGGAATATGTAGAATAACAACCCCTTCTAAACAAGCATCGGCATAGCCAATAGGTCTCGCCTTTGGGGCGTTATAAGTGTTTAGACATGCAGCATATTACCCTGCGTATGTGTTTAGCATTAAGCATATTACCCTGGCTGCTGTGCCGTCATATCTGGATGCAACAACAGAAGCTGCAAAATACAAGTCGGGTGGCACACTATGCTAGGCACAGCTTTTTAGCTTACGTGTTTTAAGCCACGCCCCTTTGAGAGACCCCCCCTCCCCCCAGTTTTTTCATACCACTTAAAGCCCTGGGTGTAGCTTCTGGTATTTATCTGTTTCCATGGACTTTATTGCTTGATTTTACTCGCGAGAAAGTGTCACTCCAAGTGTCACACATTGGTTGTTGAATTTCACTCAAATACACCGAAACTATGAAAATGCCACACATTAGCAATCTCAAACTTTGGCAGCTACGTGTGAAATGAGAGAACTAACTGAAACACTAACAGTGACCAGAGGAAAACGGTTATACAACCAGCCAACTTCTGCAACATGGCTTTACGAAATATTTGTACAATGCTCAACATCACTGAACAGAAAATGGATGAACATGTTACCTGTAAATGAAGAAACAGCAGACGCCAAAATCATACAGAGGCACAGAAACCCAGCCATTTTCCAGCCGCACCACATGGCTTCTGAAACCAGGAAGTGGCCGGCGTTCTACACAGTTCAGTGACAGTCACATGATACTCTAACAAGCAAGGTGAAAGTTGTTGCCGTTCCCTGTCCAAACGCATCCCATGAATAATACGAAAGAAGGCATACAAACAAGCATTGGCATAGCCTGGAGGACTGGGTTTAATGCGCTACCACATGCAGCGCTGGAGCAAAACATACGAGTTAGACAGTCCCGGTGTTGTGCAATTCTTGTAGCCCCTTCAAAAACCTGAAGTTCGGCTGTTTTCGGAGATGAAACTCCGCCCAAGCAGCAGCCTCATGCCAAAGCAGCGGATCTTTTCTTGGGGTGAGTTAGGGGATACAATTCAAGGGGAAGCCGAACTGAACTACGGGTTTAAATTACCTGACACTTATTGCATATGTTGTACTGCAGCGGGCTACTGCGGCACGATTACAGACAGTCAGGATAGAGCACTTAATGCAAAGAATAATAACACATGAAATAAAGGGTGAATAAATGAATGCATACACAGAGAAAGCAAGGAAAATATTTGATGGAGGAAATTAAATCATATAATGAAATAAACATAAGGGGAAGAGATCGAAAGAGAAGGGAAACAATGGCAGGGGTTATAATAGAAACAAAAGCAAGCGAGGTTGCGCGGTGAGATATTCAGTCAGATCTATCAGTAACTACTTTGCCCTACTCTGCACATAGCTGACTGAGAATTGGTTCCTTATGTCAGTTGCTCTTTACTCTGACTGTGCTATAGGATTGTGGCATCGTTTGGCATTTTGAGCACTTCAAGATAACTTGCTGCTGTTGATACTTTTGGTGAGGATTCTGTGACTATTGTATCTGAGCGGCCATTTTGCGAATTTCAACACATCCTCTCAGGAAGTACCTTTCTACATCTCTTAGAGGTTTTATTGGAGGAAGAATCTTTTTTCGGTTAGCGTTTTATGGGCAGAATAAGGTTGACTCGTCCTCCCTCTTCCAAGAAGCACATCTTCATAAAAAATTCCAAACTTTTTACCGAATTCTCCAAGTTTGAAGACTCTATCATCTGCATTTCAGTTCCTTGAGACAAGTATGGATCCTCCCTCTGGCGCCCCTGGGAAATCTATCTCTAAACGCCTTAAAAAAGACCCTCCCTACCCGCCTAAGTCAGCTTCACCTGTCTCTATGGAGCTTCTGCTTGAGGAGATCAGAGCCCTCCGACCTTTTATGGAAGAGACTAACACTAAGCTGCAAACTCTCACAGATAATTTGTCTCAAATGGATATGAGGGTCTCCGCGGGTGAGAACACTGTTGCTTCCTTAAAAGAATCTTGCGTCACAGTCTCTCAACTAAATTCACAGGTTTGCACACTTCAGAAACAGGTTGAGGATCTTGAAAAATCGCAATAGACGAAACAACCTACGCATTTATGGCCTGGGAGAAGGTCTTAAAGGGTCTGACCCAATCACCTTTTTTCAAATCTTTTCTTCCTAAACTTCTTCATCTGCCTGATGGAACTTAACATCCAAAGAGCTCATCGGCAGGGACGTCTTCCATCTCATGTTTCGTCTCCACAAAGACCAAGAGGAGTCATTTTAGATTTCCTGGAGTACACTGATTTGCAGAAGGTTCTTTCTGCGGTTAAAGCTTCCCCAAGAATTACATAGTCAGGCTCATCTTTTTTCTTCACGCAGGATTATGCTAAAGCTACTGCAAACAGACGCAAGGCTTTCCTTGGCATGAGAGCTGATCTGCGTTCCATGGGTGCTCGTTATGGCCTTTTTCATCCTGGTCTTTAAGGTTACGTATAATAACAGAACGACGACGTACGAAGATCCGACGCGTCTACATAGCTTCATTAATTCTTGCAAAATGAGAATCATGGATTTTTCTGGACCCTCGATTCTTCTAACACATGATAACAGTTTTTCCTTTCACAGGTTCCTCAGTTTCTGTTGCCTCTCTTATGGTATCCTGCTCTTTGAGAATGGATTCTAGATAGTTTTTGGTCATACTTGTTGATTCTACAAAGTTCTGTTTCTCGCCCAAATTTGTTTATCTTCATTGATGTTTTCATTAATATTTGATTCAATGTCTGTTTCAATCTCCTTTTTTTATTTTACCTTATTCTTTTACTTGTCGCCTTCACAGATTTTATAATCCCTTATCGTGATGTCTCCTTGATCCTCCGTTTGGCTGCCCCCGGATTTGTGGCCCTCTCCAAGTGGTTTCATCCCCCCTCTCGTGTATTTTTGAGTCTTCCCTTTGTAGGTATGTTACCTTCATGTCTTATTTTTGATTTGTTGGTTGTAGTCTTTTTTTGTTCTCTGTTTTGTTATATTAATTCGTATTTTCTCTTGGTGTCTTTTGTTTGTTCATACCTTTCTATCTTTTCACTTTTGTTTATACTACGGTCATTACAATTGTTATTTTTCATACTTTTTTGTCCGCTTATTGCTTATATACTTGGTCTCTTCCTTTTTTCCTTCCTATCTTCTTTTTTCTAGTTACTTGATATCTTTATCTTACTTTACTCTAACATTGCATCTATTCTTTCAATCTCTTTTCCTTCTTTTACACTTTTTATAGTCATCTTAATGAATTGGATTTATATTTGACAACTTTGGTTCATTTTCTTTATCATTACTTATGTTATTAAAGTTGATTACATGGAACGTTAAGGGTTTACACTCTCCCATCAAGAGGCAGAGAGTATTGACTCATTTAGCTAAATTGGATGCCGATATTGTTTTTTTCAAGAAACCCATCTCTCGGCCCCAGAGTCAATGAAGTTAAAGAAGGGATGGGTACGGGAGATTTTCTTCTCCCCAGGGGATGGGAGACGAAATGGAGTAATGATACTATGTCGTAAGTCCCTTTCGTTTTCATTTATATCTCAAGAGTCAGATACGGATGGTAGATGGGTGAACGTCAAATTATCCTTGAAGGGGTTCCTGTTTCTCTTTTAAATGTTTATGCCCCTACAGGTGGTGTACCCTCTTTTTGGCCCTCGTTGGCTAAACAAATTACACATTGTATAGAAGATAATTTTATTTTAGCTGGCAATTGTAATCAAATTTTTGATCCATTTCTTGACAAAACTCCAAAGTCTACACAAGTCCTTTGTGCATGCTATCTCTCAACATAAACTTCTGGATGCCTGGCGTCTTTGCAATCTGACTACCAGAGAGTATACTTTTTATTCCCCTTCTCACCACACTCAGTCAAGAATAGACTATATATTTGTCTCACACAATATCTCGCAAACTCTTACAAGTGCTGAGATTGGCCCTATTTTATTATCAGATCACGCCCCAGTTTCAATTGGCCTTGACAACCTTCCTCCGGTCACTGGTCCTAGAAGATGGCGTTTTAATAATGCCCTCCTCTTAGATCCGAAGTTTACTGCTTCCTTTATTACCTTCTCTAACTAGTTCTTTGAATTAAATCAAACCCCTTCTATGCCTCTTGTCATGGTATGGGATGCTTTCAAGGCCTCAGCAAGGGATTTCATAATAGGCTTTGTTGCCTCAAAACGGAAAACTTCCTGTAAGCTCACTAAAGATCTCCTTCAGGACATTAAGTGTTTGTAACATACTTATTACACCTCAACCTCGAAAGATTGTCTCACAGCCCTCATGAATGCCAAATTACAATTTATTAAAAGGTCAACTGAAGATGCCTCATTATATTTGTTAAAATCCAGTGCGAAATTGTATGGGGGGGGGGGGGGGGAGAATAAAGCTGGGAAAATACTGGCCAACTATTTAAAAGTTAAACACAATAAGTTAAATATTGCATCTATTTATGATACTCAATCAGTTTTAAAATTTAAAGATGCTGAGATTTTGAATGAGTTTTCCCTTTTTTATAAATCACTATACACTTCTGAAACACAACCTTCTAATATTTATCTTTCTCATTTTTTTTCCACCATCCAGAAATCTCCACATAGTGTACCTGATTTTTCCTCCCTAGAGTTACATTTAACCTGTCAAGAATTATTAACAGCTCTGCAACATCTTAAAGACAAAGCCCCGGGACTGGATGGTTTCACTGTAGAATTTTACCAACATTTCTCTCAACTTTTATTGCCCAGGTTACACTCCCTACTTATTTCTTTCAACATGCTGGGTAGTTCCTCAGGCTCTTTCTCAGAAGCACATATCTGTCTCATCCCTAAGCCTGGCAAGGATTCTAAACATTGTAAGAACTATAGGCCCATATCCTTGGTCAATATCGACTATAAAATCTTTGCTACAGCGTTGGCCATTCGATTAGATTCCTACTTACCTGATCTGTTAGGAAAAGAGCAATCTGGATTCGTCAAAGGTAGATTCATTACTGATAATACACTACTCCTTTTTAATGTTCTATCTAAGTCCTCTCGTCTACACTACTCACTAGCGGCGATAGCATTAGCTGCCGAAAAGGTGTTTGATAGAGTTGAGTGGACTTATTTGTTCCATACCCTTAATTGGTTTGGCTTTGGCCCTAAATTTATATCCCTGATCTCTCTTCTCTATTCTAACCCTCGGGCGGCTGTTTGCACAAATGGGTTGATCGCCACATTTTTTGATTTACAGAGGGGAGTACGTCAAGGTTGCACTCTTTCCCCTTTCTAACCTAGCATTGGAACATTTTCTTTCTTAACTACGTCAGAACCCAAATATACATGGCTTTCAAATTCCTAATTCCCATATTAAACTTGAGGCTTATGCCGATGACATTCTGCTTTTTATATCAAAACCAAATTACTCGATTCCTGCCTTTATGGCGGAAGTAAAAGCTTACTCTCTTATTTCTGGATACAAATTGGACGAAGATAAGTGTGAAATCTTACCCTTAAACAAGTTCACTTTTAAATCGGATTTTAGTGCTTCCAATTTTACTTGGAGTCCTAATCAAATTAAATACTTCGGTCTACATGTCACTTCTTTAATATCTGATACAGTAGCTTTATGTATGAATAAATGCACACAAAAGATTTCGGATTCAACTACTAAATGGCACCCTCTTTACTTATCCTGGTGGGGCTGCCTAGATACTATAAAAATGATGTTGTCGCCTATAATATTGCATGTCATCTCTAATATCCCGGTGTCTATCCCCATTAAATTCTTTAAGAAAATTAATTCAACCCTCTCTTCCTTCTTATGGAATAAAAAGAAGTCCCGAATGTCACTACTTAAACTGACATGACCTAAAACAGAAGGAGGGGTCAACTTTCCTGACCTCCAGGCATATCACAAAGCATTTCTTTTACGCCAAGCTTCACTTTGGTTACTTAGTCCCACAGATGACTACCCTCTATGGACTACAGTTGAGCGTCTTTTCTTATCCCCTTTCTCTGAATACCTTACTTTCTCACGCAAACCACAGATTGTATCCACTCCCATAATTAAGTTGCCCTCTAAACTCCTGGAGCCTACACTTCCTTCCACACCTATTACCGTCAATTTCTTTCTCAATTCAACCATTTGGCACAACAAAACCCTGACTATCCATAGTAAACCATTCTATTGGAAAACCTGGCGACAAAGAGGTTTAATATGGATTCATCAACTATTTTCTACTTCAGATTTCTTGCCCTTTTCTTCACTCAGTCAATTATTTAGTTTGCCACCCACATTTATACATAAATATAGTTTACTTAAGAAAGTAGTGATGGATAACTATACTCAGAGATCTGCCATTCCTACTGCTTCCATCACTTCCGTACCTTCCTCACACCTTCACATTTTGCTAAAAACCATCCCTAAAGCCTCAGCTATTTACAGAACACAGGTAACACTAGACAGAAATATAAAATAGAGATGGCATGGGAAAAGGATTTAGTATTATCTTGGCCAGTGTCTTTATGGAACAGTTTATGGATTAAGATGCATAAATCCTCTAGAGCAGCTAACATAGTACAAACGTTATTCTTTGTTTATAATAGACTTTTATTCACACTGAATGTCCTAAGCAACAGATTTACGAATGTACCAGATACTTGTTGGACATGTTCTTCTCCAAACGCAGATTTATTACATATGTTATTCCTATGCCCAACTGTCTACATTTTTTGGGAACAGGTATGGTCCCAAGTTAATTTAATTTTTGGAACCGACATTTCTTTTTCCATTACCCATGTTTTCTTAGGTAGTCTCTCATCTTGCTGGGAGAAAGTTACACTCAATGTTAAAATTGATTTATTACTTGCGGTTGCTTTTCAGCAAATTACTGTTAATTGGAAAGATTTCACAAAACGTTCCTACAAAGCATGGTGGTACGCTGTTTGCCATAATCACAGATTAGACACCTCTTTTGTTTATCCTTTACATTTGGCACCGAAACGTCTGGATCTGTGGTCTCCTGTTACATTGTACTTAGATGTGTGTGCCAGACGTCATTCCCATCTGAAACAATCTCAGCAAGAAGTTCTTAAACCCCCTTGATTGCCTTATACGTTCCTAGCTTATTTGTTATTACATGGTTTTTTTATGATGCTCCACTTATATTGTTTTGTTTTCCGTGCTTGTAATTAACAATCCAATTAATTTGTTCTTCTCTATTGTAATACATTATATTGTACTGATTTGACCTTAACATTGTGAATTATGTATCTACACCTTTATTTTTTACCAATAAAGTTACCTTTTGAACTTAAAAAAAAAAGTCTAGAGTGAATCCAAGAGGCCCTCTCCTAGAGCAGCACATGCGTGATGCGCTAGGCTCGACCTAAAAAAAGGGAACTCAGAGATGCATTTAATCTCTTAACCCTAGTTTCTATTGGAGCCCACTAGAATTAGTAATGTCCATGGTTCGGTCTAATATTTTTTACTTTGCAAATTAGATTTATTACTAGCAGAGACTGAATCAGAGAAAGCAAAATAACAAGAGTAATATTTATTGCTTAAAATCTTTTGAGTGATTGTTTTGAACTTAAAAATAATATGGGCAGTTTTATGTGAGATGTGTGGTAGACCAATCTACATCTACCTTGTGACATTATACAGTAATACAATTGTAAATAATTTATATTTGACTCAATACGATCAGAATAATTTCATTCAGAGTTCAAGATGGTCTTCGAGTCAATGATCACATAGTCCATTACAGACCATCTGAAGAGCTTTCTTCAAGACCAAGAAACATTTTCAACCTAATAAATGTATTTAGCCATCCCTAAAATATATATGTATTATACACAACTAACTTTCAGCCTTTCAGTAAAATAAACCGATTTGCAAAGGCGTTCTGCTGAACGACTCTTTCTGTTGGACTGAAGGTGGTTGTGATTAAGTATGAAGGGTCTACCCTGCCCTCGGTATGGGTGTTTTACAGTAGATCACCAATGGAGAAGGATATAGATATAGGTATATACACACACACACACACACACACATCTACATACACAAACCCCCACCCTCCTCTTCCCCACAGTCACATGCAAAATTGGCAACCAAATAGTGTCGTTAGCTAAGGTTCTGCATGCCACTTTTTGTTCCAGTCCAGAAAAAAGCTAAAACGGTGGGTGAAAAAGAGATTTGTCAGTTTGACCTCCCATGGAGATTTTTGCTTGAGCAAATAGCAAGAACTGCTAAACAAATTTACACCAAACTGTGTATGAAAGTAGAACCTTACTCAGAAAATGTGTTGGTTACTTTGGTGAAAACCTGTATACAAGTTTATGAGAAATAAGAGTCTGAAAAATTGCCACGTGGGTTTGAAAAGGTTAACACTTTTGTATAGCTCTGCTGTTTAAAGTCCCGGTTCAGTGATTTGCGATTCCTATCAATTACATTTGAAATTTAAACAAACGTGATTGGGTGGTGAAAGTCTCTGTAGATTTTATTTCACCATCTTGAAAATCACAAATCTATTGGATTCTCGACTTTCACCCTTTGTGAAAAAAACACCTAGGAAAGAGAACGAAATATAACAACTGACCAAACCCAGAGCAGTGGTATGGGGGACCAAGAGGTGTAGAAATCTCAAGTAACAAACTGGGAAAAAATGCACCCGATATATGAATCATAAGCTGCCATTGTAAATAGTAGAAATTTACTAAAAAAAACACAAAGTCAAGTTACTGTCTCAAATGCACAAAACGCATGAAATTCGTCAATTATGTTAAACAATGCACAACATAACTCTAGTCTCCTGCCATGCTCAAAACACTCATTTGCGAAGGGCACTAGAAAAAAGTGTTATCAAGTAAAAGTTAAACATGATGATCAATGGAAGTTATGGCATGCGTTGTGTGTGTTACATATCATTAATGGCAAATTTCATATGTTTTGCATGTTTGAGCTAGAACCACAATTCAGTTTTAAATGTTTTTGGGTAATGTATAATGTTATAAATGTACTATTGACAAATTTCAGAAATGTGAGTATATAGTGGTAAGATGCTCTGACAAGGGGGAAAATGTAGTCTTGTCGGCGAAGGAAATGTATATGCTGGAAGCATATTATTCATCTTAATGATTTGAGCTGGTATAGAAGAATAACTATGGTGGAATATCATGAAACAAAGGTAGAAATTGATTAGCTGTTGAAAGAGTGGAGAGAACCATGTTTGATAAATGATAAGTGCAGGTTTTTGAAGTGGGATCATCCAGACTTCCAATCTTTTACCTTATTCCAAATGTCCACAAAAACAACAGCGATCCCCTTGACGCCCCATTATAGAAGCACAGGGAAGCATGTTCGAGAAAGCGTCCATATATGAATATGAATATATTATATATATATATTCTTTCCTTTCCTTAATCCACTAGTATCAAGTCTCTCTTCATACATAAAGGATACCTCAGACTTTCTGCGTAGAATCTTTGACATCAGCTGGAAAGTGGACATGCTAATAGTAATTATTTCCTTACTGCCTCTCCTGAGCAAACTTCTGGAAACGTACATCAACAAACATCTGTCAGACTATGTCGAATTCTCTGGGAGCCTTTCTGGCTGTCACAGATAACATCAGGTTGGCCCTAGATAGTGGCCAACCCACGTTTCTCGTGCTGCTAGATCTCTCAGCTGCATTCGACAAAGTCGACCACCAGATTTTGCTCAGGAGACTGGAGGAAATCGGAATTGGAGGATAAGCCCTGCGGTGGATGGCAAGCTTTCTCTCCAACCGATCGTAGACTGTTAACCTTGGGCCTTATCGGTCCAAAACTATTAAATTGACCCAAGAGAGTGCCTCGGGCGCATGTTTAAGCCCTACGCTGTTTAATATCTATGTCGCCCCCTTGGCCAAACTTTTGAGGTCTTCCATGTTTACTCCAATCTCATATGCTGACGATACGCAGCTTATCTTCTCATTCAATACATCTACTCTCTCTGCCCAGTCCACCTTTTCCTCAGGCATGATAGCAATATCCAATTGGATGAAGATTAACTTCCTCCAACTCATTGTAGGGAAGACAGAGAGTATGCTTTTTGGAGAGGCTCTGCTGTTGTGGTCACTGGACTGGGGGCCAGTGGATCTCGGTGCCCCCCCCCCCATGCCTAAGACTGTCGTAAAAAATCTAGGTGTACGCCTAGAGCAGGCACGGACTATGAAGGAACATGTGACCCAACTGTCGGTACCGGTTTCCATGTGCCTATTATGTAGAGGCGAGTCTTCCCTTTCATCCCAGACTCTACATGGAAAACCCTTATCCAGGCCTTGGTATTAAGCAGGCTAGATTACTGCAACGCTCTGCTGGTATCAACCAATCAGTCTTCGTTGGGCTGTTTGCAGGTAGTACAGAATACCGCGGCACGTCTGGTTGTAAATGTCCCCCCCAGAAACGCCTCTCTTTCTCTCCTCCAACAGCTTCACTGGTTTTGGTGCGTAAACGCATTAAGTTTAAAATCTGCTGCACCATCCATAAGGCGGTGTGTGGTATGGGCCCTGCCTACCCACTAGGGATCTACGCTCGGGAACAAAATCCCTTCTTGTGTTTCCCCGGGTTAAGAAAGCTAGGATGGGTGGGAAAGCTTTTTCGCATCTCGCTCCTCTGTATTGGAATCAGCTTCCCTCTCCATTGAGCCAATGTCCGGATATCTCAAATTCAAAAGGCTTCTTAAAACTGTTCTGTTTTAGATGCTGTGTGTCCGCTTACTTCCACATTTCCGCAGCGCAGAGATATCCCTTCGGGGGCGATTCAGGCGCTATACAAAACTCATAAATAAAAATAAATAAACTTTGGCTGTTGCATCATTGTATATGAGCATAAACCACAAGGATGGTTTGAGGGGAATCAAATTTTTTCCAAAAGTGTCACCACTACATTTTTACAAACATAGCATGATGCTCTTGAGGATGGTAGAATACTGACTGACAAGAAATATATTTACATTCAATGAGGAAATATTTGTAAAACTTAGAGGAACAGCAATGGGCACCTGCTTCGCCCCCAGCTATGCAAATTTGCATATGGAGGAGCAGGTGGTCAGAGGTCCAGAGATGGAAAAATGATCCAGTAACATCGTACTGTGGATATGTTTCATAGACCCCATTATAATTTGGAAAGGGAGTCAACTACAGCAGTGAGGTTTGTAGAGAAGGTAAACAATAACAATTTGAATCGGATATTCAAGGCTAGGATTAGTGAATGAGAAATGGAATTTCTAGATGTGCTGGTCAAGTTACAGGAGCAAAAATGTACTATGCTGTTCAGAAAGCTTACAGCGGGAAACAGCATTTTGCATGCACAACATTTTTATTCAATCTCATTAATTAGGATCATACCATTTGGAGAGCTTTATAGAGCCAAGAAAGTTTGCAGCACAGACAGAATATGACAAAACAGAAAGAGAGATTATAAGATTCAAACAGAAGTCATACCAATGAAGTCTGAAGGGAGCCTCAGCTCAAGCAAGAAAGTTGCTTTGTTTAGCAAGACATCAATTAAATTGGGGGTTCAGAATACAGATTTATCATGACATATCACCATCAACAATTACAGGTCAGAGCAGCCCTTAATAGACACCGGCACTTGATAAGGAGTAATCCGATTATAGGACAAAAAGTATAGAGACACCCAATGATCAATTTTAAGCGAGCTAGATCTATGCGACAGTAAAGAGTGATGTTCAAGAAATCAAGTCAAAAGGAATGTTTATTTAGACCGATTGTCTTTAAACAATGTAAAACTCCTAGTTAGCTTATATAAACATTTAGTAAATTAAATAATAAAATACAATATTTAAAATTCCAGCATCAAAAATTCATACACCAGCCATTCAAGTTAAAATATGTAAAAAAGGCCATGATATTAGATACCCCTTCACACTCCAATAATTATACAATTTCTACAAACTGAACAGGGTTCCCAATTTAAAAAATGTGGTACTCTAGACTGATCATTCTTAACTTGCTCACCAATACCTTTGTTTACTGAATACATTTTCATTTTGTTGTGTTAGGTTAGTGCCCCTGGAGTTTCTCATTTAAAACCAAAATACAAATAATATTTAAACTTCCAATTATATACATTACATTTCATATCATATTGTAACTGCTAAAGATATTTCATCAGGACACCTTGTTCATTTTATTCATCCGTGCATAGCTTTTTAACTGCAGTCAGACCTTCCAATAGCAATCAGTGTCCAAATGGGGCATATCAGTAACAAACTTTACAGCCTGTATTCGGTTTACTATTCCATATTTAAAAAATAGGGGACGTAAAATCAATTTCCGCAAAGGCAACTCCTTTAAACAATCCACAAACATGCGCAGAGTATCTCCTTTTGTGGGTCACTCACATGTGCAACTACCATCAGGTTGGATCATTTTTGCTTTTTTTTCCCCCATTTGCATAGTAAGGATTAACGCCAATTTGAGTTCTTAGTACTTCGCACCTCAACCAGCAATTTGGTAAAATGTCAAGGTAAGGGAACCAAGCTACCTTCTGCCATGAGTTTAGCATATGTTCAACTTATTTTTTTCCTCCCCGATACTGCCAATCCCTTTCCCGCGATAGCTCTTTTCCTATAGAACTCAGCTCCCCCTTAGAGGCTTCAACTTGCTGGGTTTCATGGCAAAGACTCACTTTCATGTCCCTACAAACAGTTGAGAGATTTTTTCTGTCCCCTTTGGCCCATTTTAGTTCACTATATTGGATCTCATTTTTGCACCAGTGGGAGATTTTCTGTTCCTCTCCCCAACTCATTTATTTCCAAAATCTTAATAAAGCCGCTTGTGCCAATTTGGTCCATGAGGTCAGGCTTGCCTCTAGTCGGATGGCCTCTACCATGGAGGAACCTGCAGGGACATTAAGGTCTTAATATATTTCCACTGTACGAGGTCCCACCCATTTTTACCACTCATGCAAAGTAATTCAGTTCCGCATTATAGTTGCAGCAGTATCATGGCCACAAAAGCTTTCAGAACTGGTCTATGTGACATACCCCCATAGTCATGGTTGAATTTTCTAGGCCACTCACTGAAGTAAGGGCCCTCGCTTTTAGAGCCTCTAGATGGGTATGCCAGTTCAGGGACCTTTCAAACCAAATTCCTAAGTATTTATACTCTGTAACTGTTTCCAATTTAGTGACTCCCAGATGCCAACTGAATTTATTAGCTTTTTTGCCAAAGCACACCACTTTCATTTTAGCCAGGTTTATAGTTAACTGTTTATGGCTACCGTAATCCCTGAATACATGCAACTTTCTCTGTAAACCCAACTCCGTCTGGTCTACAATTACCAGGTCCTCTGCATACAAAAGGCACGATATATGTTTACCATCCATTCTAGGGCTAGATCCTTTTGCTCCCACCAGGGTCTTGGGGAGGTCAGCGACAAATATAGAAAATAGCAATGGTAGACCCCTGTCTTAGTCCACTATTAATTTCTATTTTTTGCATCAATGACCCCTCTCCATCGATAATAACTTGGGCCCAATTATGTTTGTGTAACTCCTGTAATATGCCCAAGATTCCCTTTGGGATATCATAATTTATCATGGTTTCCAATAAACTATCCCGGTCCACCAAATCAAAAGCTGAACGGAAGTCTATGAAGCAGCAGAACATTGTCCCTCTCTGCTCGACCGACTTCCTTGCAATGGACCAGAGGGTAAAACAGTGGTCAATTGTGGAGTGACCCTCTTTAAAGCCACCTTGTTCCGGGGGGACTATTGATTTCAGTTCGACCCAATCTTTCAGTATTTCGAGTACAAGTTTTAAAAAGACATTTTCGCCCACATCTAAATGGTTAATCAACCTATAGTTTTTGGGGGACTTTATATCTCTTATCTTAAAGATAGATCCTTTTATAGCCCGATTCAAATTTCTGGGAATTGTCCTGTGTCAAGTATGAAGGAGAACAACCGTGATAAAAGGTCTGCCCACCATCCTGGTAGCGCCTTTAATAATAAGTCTGGGATATTATCTGGGCCCAATGCACGGCTAAGGTTCAGGCTGCCTATAGTTTTTTCTCTACAGTGATGCGTTCTCTGATATCGTCCTCCACCCCTACCCAGTGAGTTCTATTTCTGTCCGATGGCTTTTTCCTTTCACCATAGATTTCACCCAGGTATTCTTACTGAGCATCTTCCTCCCCCACACAGTTCATTACACCCTGGGTTTTGCCTGAGCCTTCCTGGATTAGCTTCCAAAACGTTTATATTCTTTGTTTCTATTTCTTCTAGTAAATTACTCCAGCATTTGTCTTTAAATTTCCTTTTCAGGTTTTGGATAAGAGCTTCATACATTTTCCTTAATTTTACCAGATTACAATAACTTCCAAAGTCGTACTTTACTTCATGGCTTCTCTGCCCTTTCCTTATTGACCTCTTTAATTTCAGACACTCCTCACTGAACCATTCCTTTATCTTTCTATGGTTAATCACATTTGTTTTAGCGTTGGTCACGGTTCTTTTTGCTCTGTCCCTCAGGCAGTGTACCACTTGGTTAATTATACTTGCGCACTTCTCTAGATTCATTACCGTTACACTTTCTACTATTAAGTTCTGCTGCAGCTGAGCCAGTATTCGATTACATTCCTCTGACATTATTGTGGAGAGGTGCCTTGGGTAATCCACTTGTAGAGGAATAATCTTTTCTGGTGGGGCCCTTTCCCCCCTGAATAATTCTAATTTTAGAGGATCATGGTCACTTTCCTTTCCTTCTTTTATTGAAAAAGACAATTTTTTTTTTTTAATTCCAGGCATACAAAAAAATGTAATCAATTGGGCAAAAAATGTTATCTAACCTTAAACGTTTGCTTTGCCGGCCGATCACTCTCTATCCTGCCATTCAGGGAGAAAAGGTTCTTACTGGCCAAGTACTTTCCTAGTGCAATGTCCGGTGCTGACATTTTAGTCTCAGGGAAGCTTGCTGCATTTATAATGTAAGTATCCAGTATCTCTGTGAACCAAGGATGAATCCTTTTTGGGTTAATTTTAGGATTAAAGTATTCCCTTAAGATAAGCATAACTTTCATATTTATCACATAGATCATCCAGGTCTTCATTAAAATACCCCATTCCGGATTTGTAATTTTCCAGGGTCCCCCTTTGCATATATGCACTCACGATTATCATACTGTCATAATCAGGGTGAGGACTCTGTAAAGCGTGCAATCCATCTGCATTCGCATTTGATCAATAACAACTGTTGATTGACCACCCCACGCTTCCACTCAGGGGTGGCAATCTACAGTTGTCATTGAACAAATGTGAATGCAGATGGATTGCATGCTGCAATTCTGTTGAAAATGGGCTTAACACCCTTGATGAATGGAACACGGTCATTACAGCTACATGAACCCACCATCTACCTCTGGGTGACCTTTTTCCTCTCTGTTTAGGACCCACCACACTGAGCTCATAGGCGGATACCTATCATCATTCATACATTATGGACCCTTCTGTATATTCATACCATCATTTGATTCACTATGTGCATCATTATCTGTTTAACTTGCATAATCCGTGATTCTATCTGTGTACAATCCTTGACGTGAAACTATTGATGTATTTCTATTAGCGATCTCTATTGATTCAATCGGCCTCTCTATGTTCTTTTGGTTTAATTTTTAAATTGGATGGCCATTGTGTGGTCACTACACCATTGGGTGACTCACTGCTCCCCCCCCCCCCCCGTCCTTTTTTTCTCACCCTTGGACACTGTTCCATCGTATTGGCAGTAACATAAGGTTGCTGCCACCTTAGCCAAATGATATCTCTGAATGACCAAATGTTTTTTCATCAAATTGCTGTCACTACCGATTATTTTTGTCCTATGCACTTGCTGAGTATCATTATTCAATATTATGGCAATTGTTATTATTGTTTTTATTTTCCTTTCATGTGGAATTCATCCAAGTGCAGCCTAGAACCGGGCACGTACGGTGCCTTCTTCCCTTAATCAACACTCCTTGGTCCCCCCGGGGCTCCTTACTCATGGTATTCTTTCCCCTGTCTAGTGCTCCCGCCCCTCGTCACGTGATCCTTTTCCGGGTCCTTTTCACCCTCCCTCCCATGGACACCGGTGTACGTGGACGCTTCACTCGTCCTTACCAGACTGCAGCACAGAGGTTTCACTCCTCCGCCCAAGCTATTGAAATTCCTTGGCCATCGCACTGCACTATCCCTGGATCCACTTCTAAGTAAGTGTTCACTGAATCCGGCGGTCACCTCCCCACTCGACCAGTTACCCAACGTTTTTTACGCCGTTCTGATTCCTTACTCCTGCCTTCTTTCAGATTCGTCCTCCAAGCCCATTAACTGGGTGGTTTCCGGATTCCTTGCCAAGACCCCCTGGTCCCTCATTCATTGCCTACCACACTCTTGGACCCTATTACCTGGGTATTTATTTGTTCACACAGTGATCTATTCCTTTTCACTACTTGCTTTTTATCTAATACACAGACAGTCTTTTTACCCTGTCCATTCCCCGACAGAACATACAGCTTCCCTGAAGACTCGCAGATCCTGATTTACTCTGGATCCCTCTTCCACCTTGTACTCTCTTGACTACGTAATATCCACTTTTCTCTTTTTTCCTCACCTTCGCCTCCTTTGCCCCCTCGGACCATTCCTATGTTGATTCATTCTCCCCTTCATTCTCCTTTAGAGCACTACCCTCAAACTAATGACCATTGTCCCGATGATGACCTGCAATCATTCAGGTTGAAACGCCGTAGACCATCCAGCCCAGAACTCAGGCGCTACTGTGGTCAATCTATTTATCTGACTGTTTTGTACATAAACACTGTATATAACTTGCAAATTTTGACCACCTTAAATCTTACCCATTATCGCCGTTCACGCTGTTTTTCGCACCTTTAGGTCACTGCGCCGTCCACTTTCACTAGCACGCCCAGTGATCACCTTGTGTGTTATGGTCATTGTATAATCATGTACTGTAGTGCTTCTTAACTACTTACGGAATTACAGTTTAAATTTACTCCACCCTACCCTTACGTTGTGGTCTCCCTTCCTTTTGTTCCCCTTCCCCATTGTGATGTAATTCACTGTTTGAATTGTCCTACTTTTATTATTTTCCAGCTGAGATATTGTTTTTGTTGTAAACTACGCCCAGTCTCACCTGGGTTAACGGGCCACACTCCTGTTAATTGTTACTGTGCTTCATTCTGAAGGCGCGGTGCAAGTGCCAACAAAATTATGCAGGCGAACAAGTCAAAGGCATTTAATTATTCACTGGCCATGCTGTTCATGGTTGCAGCAAACATAAGCGACTCACCTCTCTTGCATCAATGTATATAACAGGCAATCTTACCCCTTCTTAAACATTTGGTGGCCAAGGAGTGTGACATTTAGAACCCTGAATAAAAAGGTTAACGGAAAGGACAGGAGTCCGGAGAACCCAATAATAGACGAGCCATCCCTCAGCAATTCAAAGTAGTTGTTGCAGAATTTGCAAAGACGTGCTCTATAGGTGATTTGCAAGGTATATGTGTAAAGACACGATCTATATGTGTATTGCAGGGTAGTGGAGACTGCATGCATTTGTGCTTTCTGTAGGCAATGTTTGTGGTAATATCATGGAAAGCAATAGTAAAAACTGGCCCACTAGATCATAAAACTGTCTCACAATCAACAAAAACAAGAATTGGCAATGCCAATAGGTCTGGCTTAAAGGAATGATGTATGGTAATGTGAGCATAATAAGTAAATAGCACATAATAGCTATATCATAGTGTGGAATCAAAACTGTGGAATAATATTGGAGTAGGTTAAAAGGTCAAGTGGCAGTTGCACAGTGAAACCAGATATAAAAACCTGTGTAGGTTAATGACTTTCCCTCCTCACATCTGTGCAGCTGCGAGAGAAAAACGACATGCATTATAGTTATCAAATACACTTTTATAGCATTACAATGTGGTGTGTGCCCCTAAAAGTTAAAGCTTAGGCAGCTGGATAAATTAACAAAATCATCACAGCTGCGTGGAGGGCAAGCACTTTTTTTGTGGAAGCACACAACTTCTGCCCAATCAAAGCATGTACTCCTGACTCCCAAGATGTGGAGAGAGGATACGCCCCTATCTAGTGATACTCGCCATTGTCTGGCGACAACTGTGCTGTCAAACCAGACCATAGAACACTGACCTGGCACACCAGCCCTTATGGCATTGCCAGATTGCCCTATGGGCCATTCTGACCCTGGGTGAATGCAGACAAGTGACAATTCAAAGGGGGGGGGGGGGATGTCCTTAGAGACACCGCTACATGCCATCATTACACGCATCACTGTACGAGTGAGAGAATACTCCTGCTCAAGGGCTTCAAAATAAAGATCATTGCGCTTGGTGGTAATGCAGCTACCTTTATCAAAAAGCCCATCTCCCCGGCAACAAACTATGTGCTTATATGGTAAGGGCTCACCTTCTCCCTACAGGTCATTGAACGGTGGAAGTGAGATATTTCCAGAAGTTCCTGATCCACAAAATCACTCGGCTCCATCAAATGAACCACTGGGAGGCACTGACCACAGACGTGGGTTGTCTGAGCTACTACAAAAGGTACCCGGCCCCAGGGTGCAGAGAGGCAGGCCACTGTGCCGCCATTATGGCTTACTACTACCACCCAAATGAGGAGCGGGCCCATGTCCCTTGCCTGCATTATGGTCCATTACAGCGTAGGAGAAGGGCCCGCACACATCTTGCCCAATCCTGGTTTGCTTGCTGATTGAATCTGGTAAAACATGCATCATTGTTATGTTGTCCTCTCCAATGTCAGTGGGTGACCTTGCAAAAGGAGGCCTACGGTCTTATCGGTTGAAATACACTCGAAAATGCAGCTTTATTATGATTGTACACAGTCTTGTAACTCGCTACCAAGTGTCGCTCCGCGATATGGTTATCATGTAAAGCTCTCAGAGGGAACATTCGCACTCATATCACACTCTGCCTGCATCCGGAGTGAGGCCACGTGTTCATTACCAGGACCGCCGGGAAGTTCTCTCTCACGCGCACTCATTTTTAACAGGGTTAGTGAATGTGAAAAAAAGGCACAAAATAAACACAAAGCAAATCCCCGCGTGGCACAAGGTCAATTACGTTATTTCGGAGCGCAATAACAGGGCGACTTCGGTTTTGACTTTCACGGCTCTCAATATTGCAAGGACGTGCCCTTACCGAGCACGTGCGCGGAGGCGATGAGTCATTCCTTTCTACAAATAGAGACACTTGTGAAAACAGACGAACCACGTGACCCGTGCTGTGTCGCTCTAGATTTCACTTGCATTTCAAAACAAATTAAGATAACGCGAAACACCAAACCCAAATTAATGTATGAACAAAACAAATTAATGTATGAACAAAACACTAACCGCTCAAACATGCCGAGAGGCCTCTGCAGTTGAAAGGTCCCACGTTCCACAAAGACCTCCGACCCAATAATGCCTAAACAGGAAAACACCCCTACTCCAAAACGCCTTCGTAATCGAATTGGACAGAAACGCGAGTTGCTTGCAACGAATCCGATCGATGCCCATTTTCCCTCGCATGAGAGATAACACTGTGGCAGATACTTGTTTGTGCAGTTATCATTTGATGTTTTGGCATTAATGCTCGATGCGGCCTTTAGCCAAGTGTTGTGCAGCTGTTTTACTCAGTATGTTGGCAGCAATGCATGCAAAACACAAGTCAAGTTAAAGGCCTTCAGAGTTGGCTGGCATTGTTCATTCAGGCACAAATAGGGCTTTGCGCTGTTGGATAGCCTTTGCACCGTGCAGATGCTTGGTGCAAATTCAAGTACATGCTGCACTGGAGCGGATGGACGTTTTGTTCCAGGCTCAGGTTGAACATCAACAATGCAACGAGAACAGTGAAGCACACCGGGCCCCACACGCATGACAGAGCAATAGATCTGTAAGCCATGAAGGTTTATTAGAAAAGTTACAGACTCCAGTAATTCGGGTAGTCCTAAACCAATGATTATTGTACGAGTTAAATGGTAAAGTTGTCATTAGCACATTCAGTAATTCTGTTTTCCTCGATGGGAAGATTCCCTTATATGCTAAGCTATGAAGAAGTCAAAGGAATGGGGGAAATGGAGCAGAAGGTGGCAGCAAATAAAGCCTCTAAAAGACAGGCTCAAACGAAGAGTCAGTCAGGCAACTGAGGAAGGATTTGCACAGGAGTCCAGCTCTAGAGCAGGAGCAAATTTAGACATCTAGTCTCAGGAGAGTGGTTAAGAGGCACCTGCCACGAATTACCTCAGCAATGCACAAATAAACATACATTTCTCAACGGCGTGCCACACTCCCCGCGGTTCTCAGGGAGAGATGACCAATCAGAATCCACTAGTTCATGATAATATGGCTTCAGTGTTTTCCCCAGCCGTCGCACAGTGGGAGTTTTCAGCTGCGAGGCCTAGAATGGATATCTAGTGGCAGGATGACACTTCATGGTTAGCTTGTCCCAGGCACAGGTTTGGAAATAAACCATTCATCCCATGCACAACACACTGATAACACTTCTCACAGAAATCAAAACATTTGCAACAATTAACACTGTTGTTGCTTGGCCTGTGAAAATAGAAAAAGAGAGACAGGACACCGCATCCAATAATACAGTTTCAGGTTAGAGGGAGTCAGTTAAACTGAGGCCTACATTAACTATGGATAAATTAATAAACACTGTATATTTATGGTCAACTATAATGTGAAAGTCACACTTTGAGTATTATGTTTAGGATGTGCACATTAGTGTATGTTAAACAACCTGAAAAGTAGGGAGCGCGTCTCCAGCGGCTGAAGGGGCGTAGACTAAATACAAATTTCTCACTGATCCAGTGTTTTTTTCTCTGAACAATGATCGCTAGATAACAAATCTGTGTAGTGAATAAAATGCAAGATGTCGAGATGTTTGGTATCACCAGGTTATCCTCCAGCCCTACCTGCATAACTGAGAGGCAATGACACTCAATGGGAAAAACAGGCCATGGCATGGTCATTTCCCAGGGTGGTCATACCTCCCAGGACTACCGCACACCCTGGAATGAGGGTCTTAGCTTAAGAAAAGTCACATTATTCATTCAGGCACAATTCTTCATAGCCTAAATCTCTCTGAACATTTGAGGGTGGAACCCTGGGGACTTCTTTATGAGTTCCTGTGTGAGAATTATTGCAGACCGTGAAATCCAACACTTAGGCATTCGGAATTTACCTGGTGAAATAGTGATCCCCTAGAATAGGTTTAGCCCACAAAATGGGGCATAACGTGATTCTGGTGCTTATTGTAACAAAATATGTATGTTCTGGTATTTTGAGCATTTTTCCCTCGAAGTAAATAAATATCAGCAGATTTCACCTGCCAAAATGTACCCCGGGGGAATGCTCATTGCAATAAAATAAACAACACTCATAAATCCAATATCTGCGTTCAATAAATACCCTGCTTTATTTCGCATTATTTCAATGCATAAAAAGTACCAAATTCAGGTTAAAATGAACTTCTATCCATTAAAAGCACCTAAAACCAAACATCATCTAAAAATGATTTCATAAGTTACTCTTCATATCAGAGACTTGCACGAACAGTTTTTAATGAGGGCTAGGCAGAAGGGATGTGCAGATTGGAAGAACTGTAGGTTGACAACAAACATCAACCGTGTTAAAAATACATTTACTAAAAGGGGGGGTCGGGGGGGGGGGGCGAGAGATTACTTGTTCGGACACTACCATCCAGACGGTAACACTTGCATATTTCTCCAATAAGAATTCTTTAACAATTTGGTTTGAGCATCTACCTTTGGCAGTGTCCTTAACGGTAGCAAAACGCCTTTAAGGTTGGTGTAAAAAAGGAAGGCGGTCTCCCCGACAGCACTAGGGGGATGTATCTCCAGAGGAAGTAGGTTATTCTGTCTGGGAGTAAAAGGACTGAGCATTACCACTGCTGCAGACAAGCCAGCGATGGAGACATGCAGAGGAGCATCAGCTGTGGATGGCCTCCTACTTCTACAGTAGGTCGTGGGTCACCACAGTAAAGACATATGTGAACTTTCCAACAAAAGGCATATGGAAGATATTACAAGTCGACTCTGGATGTTAAATAGCTGCAATAGGCATCAAACTGCACTCTTTTTAAGAATGGGGAGCCTAACAGAGTCAGCCTGATCTGCATCCACAAGATGAGCGGTCGCACCGGAAGTGATGCGAGTTAGAACATGTTCCATCTACGGAGAGCACACGTGTTCTCACTTCAGCCAGGCTAGCTCATAAAACTCCATTCGGTTTTCATATTTCTTGCTCACCATTCCTAGAAATTGATGGCCAGGCGCCAGGTTCAGGCTTGGCTCAAGTCTTCCTCCATAAAACCCAATATGAAGCAGGAAGGAATGTGGATTGACTTTCAGCTGTCCTGCTACTGCGCGTGGCACCCTTGTGGCCATGTTGGCGCTGCACAGAGAAGGAGAGTCGGTCGGAGTTCATGATTCAGACTCAGTATGCACAAAGAAAGGAAACTCCTGTGGGGTTTGCAAAACATCCTCCTCGTTTATTCAGCAAAGTTCATGTGTGGGAAGAAAACCTTGAACGCAGCTCTATTCACCACAGAGGACAGTGCAACGCCTGAGGAAGTATGTTCCCGGCAGATCCCTACGCTCTGGTTTTATCTCCAATCTGGCTCAACCCAGATTTAATTTAAAAACCAAAGGAGGCTGTGCTTTCTCAGTACTCATTGCCCAACTTTGGAATGACCTTCCGGCCAGTCTGAAGGAAGACTCACAGTTACTCTCCTTTAGGAAAAAACTGAAGACACACCTTTATGGAAAGGTAATATCTTCAGTCTAATTGGAGCAGGCAGAGTGCACTGAGGCGGCAGTAAGTTTGTGGTTTTTCTGTTGAGCGCTTAGAGACCGGCGGTGATAGGCGCTATATAAAAACCCTATAACATAACATAACATAACATGTGGGACTTAAGTAAAATAGGTTTAGAATTTTGATAAATATATTCAAAACCTCTGTTGTATAGGACCGTGTTGGATGGGAGGACGGTTTGTGGCTCAGCTAGTATAAAAGACATACATTTTATTGAACTGTCGCGAGTGTAACGTTAGTATACTTAACCATAAAATCTTCACCCCCGTGCTCCGTTTCCTCTGCTATGGAGTCCTTTCCTGGGGTTCAATAAACATTCCTGTACGGTTCAAGATGGATACAACAGGAAAATGAAGCTGTAAAGTTTACTTGAAAATGCGAAAGGCTGTCTCCAAGGACTAATTTGTCACATTAGCTGACGGAACTCACAGCACTACCTAAAATGTGTGCACTTCTCACTGATTGATTTAAACGGTTCTATTGCAAATGGAAAATGACAAAAAATTGACCTTTTTAAGACACTGCAGTTCATGCACATATGGAGAAGAAGTACATGAACTGGAATTCATCTTAAATAAGAGTTTGTAGGGCCTCCCCATTCCCAGCTGTGTCCATGGATAGTAGAATGTACAAACAATTCTTCAGTGTGGGTGGGGGGTAGTGTAGTGTGTTTCAGTAGCAGAAGCACAGCTTGACATCTCAAATTGGGCTCAAGTTTGACCTGATCTGAGAACGAAATAAGGTCCTGTGTTAGAGTAGCACCCTCTCTTCCTTCGTTATGGTGTAGATTAAGAAACCCGATAATCTTTTAACTCAAATCACACAAACATTTAAGCTCCAGGCTCTTGGTGGATAAGATGGTTACTCAGTCCCATGCAGTGTCACTAATATTAGCCTATTTAAATAGTTCCTCAGTAGTACATCTGAAAATATATTCACTAAGACAAGGTGAGTAGCATATTTACAGGGGTCAGTTCTCAAGGGTGGTCTGCTAACCACCAGCCCCCAAGAAGTAAGTGTAGAACATCAATGACTACCAGAACATTTGCTAGTTTCAATCATTAAAGACAATCAAAAACCAGAGCAGCGAGAGGAAGCCTTAATGGGACTCAAAGTCCCAGGATTCGTTGGCACACCTAGGGGCCAATCAAAGAGGCCTGGGCAACCAGAGGCGAATGTTGGCACTATAAAGTGTATTTCCCAGTCCCAACCGTGCGAAAAACCAGAGCAGCGAGAGGAAGCCGCGGTGGGACTCGAGTCCCAGGAATATTCCTGGGACACCTGGGGGCCGATCGAGGAGGTCTGTGCAATCCGCATCAGGTGTTGGTGCTGTAAAGTGCATTTCCCAGTCCCACTGCTCGGGATGTGCACACGCCAAGGGCGGGCCCGTGTTGCGCCTGTCAGTACGAGGAAGAGACAAGGCCACCCCCATTGGCCTGTCTTGCAGGTTGCTGTTTGGTTTTAGCTGGTCTGACCAAAAGATTCTCCGGGCCGGGGACACAGGTACAAGTACATGTACCTTTTCTGGATCTTGCGGGTTATGCTGCCACCGGCGTGGAGTTATCACTACGGACTTGGGCTGCGTTTGGACTTCATCAGAGCCCCATAAAGTAACGAGTAGTTATTTTAATCTGGTTTCATGACTAACACTCGCTACACTGTCCTGAAGGCTCAGGTGCCTTTCCGTTGAGTGTTTAAAATCTGATATACCAAGCTCAGCATTTTAACATTTTACTTTCTGTAGGGTGTTATTTGGGGAGGGGTTGGCATGATCCCTGCACCATTTGTATTTGTTTTTGCACTCAGGCCTATCAGTACTCACTATTTGTGGGAGTTGTGCGGTCTGAGCGGTTGAGATCATTGGGAAGAGAAAAGCGCGCACTACCAAGTTATTGCCACCACATAATGCTCCTCGATTTTCCACCAGAGGGCTTTTTGAATCAAGCTATTGGGGTGGTCTCAAAATAGACTGAGTTGGCTGAAAGAAGACAGTCTAACTAGGGACATCCTTCTCCTGACCTCTCCCCATTCCCCCTGTTGCCCCAAGGTTCTGACGAGCTTGGAGGAGATTGGAGGTACAAGTGATATCAGTAGGTTGATGGGTGATCGGGGTGGTTCACTAGAGGTCACGGCCCACCTCTAGTAGGGGTGGGGGGGGGGGGGGAGGCAGAGGGTCACCCCAAGGAACTCAGAAGCCCTACTGCCAGCCCAAGGTGTATGGCTGCTCCCAACTAGAGGAGCACCTTATTTCATGCAGCTGTTCAAACAGACTCATAGCCGCACTGTCTCCCGCAGACTGACACCTTTATTGATGTTCTATTGTCCGAGTTTAAGGCAGTCTTAAACCCCAAAATAGATCCTATTCTGCCTAGACTAATTCAAATAGAATCTAGAGTCTAGAGTCTCATCAAACTGGGTCCATATAAATAATGCGGGTGGTTTGCAGACAGGGGAGCACACTTCACCAGTCAAAATCAAACCCTCTGATTTTGCCCCATCATGCAGTACCAGCATGTCCCCCAAGGATGCAATCGCCCCAGCACGTGTCCTTCAGTCTACTAGGTGCTCAAAGGGTTTCCCCCCGGTCCCAGTGGCTCCCATAGTTGGGTTTTGCCCTCAGGTAGCAGTCCCTTATCCTCCTTTTAAAACCAGGATGGTGCTTAACTGGCTAAAGAAAACAACTCTAGATGTGGTGCTTTTAGGGAATGTTCCGCCACGGACCAATTCTATACCAGTATCCTTTGATGAGTTAAAAAACAAAGTGGTACAGCGGATCAATCTGCATTTCAACGTTGGCTTGGGGATCTCACGCTCAATCAATATGGTGCGGAGGGTTAGCTGGTTGGGTCCAGACAGTAAGAGATGGGTGGCGGTTTGTGTGGTGGTAAATTTTAACCAACCATCGCTGTACGCATCCTGGCCACCCTGAGTCCACCTAGGTTCTCCAAACCATATAGGGTTTTTCTATAAGCCAGAGAAGGTCTGTTGTCCATTTGGGAACCAGGTATGGTTATGATAGAAGCGGGACTTCCATAGTAGTTTTCATTCAGTTCCTTTGCAGCTTCCAGCCTTAAGTTTCTCAAACAGATTCACTCCCCTAAGTTCTTGAGTCGTGTGTTTGACTGAGCACCCCCGGTTCAACTCTATCACTCTTTAGGCCTGATTTTCCCCCGGAGATCATTTTGGCTGGCAATTCGAAGGTCCTGAAATGGTTATCGTGGAATATTGCTGGGTTATCTGCTGTTCACTGACCTCTCTTGGGTGCAATTTGTCAAATCTCATCAGATCATTTGTCTCCAGGAATTTTGGGAGGTGAAAACCCTTTTTAGAAAGATACAAGACTTATTTTTTCCCTGCAGTGCCATTAGTGGTGGGTAGGGCCAGTGGGGTTTGATTAGTTTTGGTGCAGGGGAATTGTGTGGGCAAGTGAAGAATCTGAAATGGAATGCGCATATGCTGCAGGGGTTGAAGATATCGGTCCCATGTCTCATCCCGATAGTACTGGTTAACTTTTATAATGCAAGGACCGGCTAGATGGGCTTTCCTGTCTTCACTGCTTACGCCTTGCTATGGATTCATTGTTGGAGCATGGCCCCAGGAGGTAGATGGTAATGCTAGTGGGGGGTTTTCAACTGTCATCTATGTGATTGTTCATTACCACCAGGAGCAACTAAGCCTAAATGCATGTTGAACGAGGGGCATCATCTGGTTCACACCAAGGAGGGTCTAGAGCTTGTTAGATACTTATAACTGTGGTTTGGAAAAGTTAGTCAATTCCACCAACCCACTTATCTTTCCAACATCCAAGGGGAGAGGCTGTACGTCTATTATAGATTTAATATTATTTTCAGCTCCTTTGTTTTTGTGCATCTTAAAGTTTAATATTATTCATAGCCCTTTCAGCGATCATAATCCCCCATCCTTAGCTATTGCTGGGGTAATTGATGTTAGGGTGAGAGCTGAGACACATAGGTGGCTCTCCATTGTTGATCAAGGTAGGAGACGTATATGGACTTAGAGGGCACCACTGCATTTAAAGCGGCCCTTTTTTCTAGCTGTGAACAGGAGATTTCCATCTGTCTGGACCCTAAAGAATCGGAGAAGGATGTTTTGCAGGCATTTGAGGTCAATGCCAGGAAAGTCCTAGCATTACTGTCGATTAAGGTGACAAACCCGGATTCACAATATCCTAAGTGGTTTGGCAAGGTTTGTTCACGGAACCTTCGTCGTTTGATGGTGGCTCTTAAGCACTATGCCATTATATCTCAAAGCAAAAATGGATTAACCATTTTGAAGGAGTCTATACTTTTGGGACATATGGAGGTGGTGGAGAGATCAATGCAGGAGTGTCAAAGAGTAGGGCCAGTGTGGTTTTCACATTAGATGAAGTCACCAAGAGCAGGTGTACGCTATCACGAAACCAGGCCCCTGGATGGGATTCCCTTGGATTTGTTGTTGGATAATATCAAGAACTAGGGCCCAGCTCTGACTTTGATTTTGAATGCTGCAACATAGTTAAGGGTGTTGCCCTCTTGGTCTACAGCGTGATTGTTCCAGTTTTTAAGAAGGGGGATAAGGACAACCCCCAATGCTATCATTCAATCTCATTGATTGTTCGGGTAGTTACGGTTTAGGAAGGGTAATCCTAAAAAGGCTGATGGCGTGGAGCGATGCTAATGATATTTTCTCTGCGGTTCAATATGGCAAGTCGGCATCTGATCAGTATACAGTCGCTTGGACAAAATCTCTCCATCTGGCATTCATGGACCTCAAATCTACCTTCAAAATGGTTAATTAAGTTCACAATTGTGGGGCTCTGCTTCGCGCAAAAGGGGTGGACCCAAATATAGTGGCCATTCTAATGGACCTGCACTCTGGCACCTCGGCATTGGTGCGGTTTTCTCCCGGAGCGGACAGTACTTGGCCTTTTCCCACCAGTAGAGGTGTCTGTCAGGGGGTGCATTCTTGCTCCTTTCATGTTCACCCTTTATATTAAAAGGTCTTGAGCAAGCTATTCTTTCTGTCCAGGCTGATTGTCTGAGGATAAGATCGAGTTTGTGTCCAATATTGTTATATGCGGAGATTCTCATGGCTCGAACTTCAGTTAGTCTTGGACAAGTGTGTTGCCTTCAAGGGGAATCTGGATTTGGAAGTAAACTTCACCAAACCATTATGTCATGGTCGTTGGCCCTCGGTCCACCAGCTCTAAGACATTCAAGGTGGAGGGCGGCGTTGTTAAGCGGCAATGGAAGAAAACACTGACTGCACGCCACTATCTGGAGGCATTCTGGCCTCAATTCACCTCATTTGGCCCTGCAAAACAAAGAGTATGGGTCCCTGCACAACTGGGGACTTACAGATGTTGCAGAAATATCTTCTACTATGCCAGTTATCTCGAAAGCTTTCTACTAACTGTTGGGCCCGGTCTTAAAATAAAAATAAAGGGCAGATTGCCTTTACCGCTAGAACAGTTTATCAGGAGAACGCCTGCTGTGGACTTAAAAATCTGGGGAAAGCGGCGGCGGGAACAGGTGGCTGGTGCCTAAATATGGCTGATTGGTGCAGTTCCCTACTCGCCTGCTGGGTTGGAAGCTTTTGCTGACTAGTGGGCTTCGTATGTGTGTTATAAAATAGCAGACTGGCTTTGCTGCTGGCGTAGTACAGACCACCTGTGATCGGCTGCTGTAAATGCTGCTGTGCAGCTTGCTGACCGAGAGCTCCTGCTAGCAGCCTACGATCTGCTGCTGACTGTTCTCCTGCGGGCGGCCTCTGGAGTGTGTAATTGGGTCATCCGGATCTGCGTGCCCTACCAACTGTGCCCCTCTGCCATTGCGTGGCCTGCCGACACGCTCCGCAATGATCATGCTCTATATGTTTTTTTTCTGAGCGGTATGGAGATCTATGCTTTTTAGACTAGACTGGTTAAAATATTGCTGCTAATGGGGGGTATTTTTATTCCGTTTTTACCTTTGTCTGGTACTTTTACCCGTCTGTATGTGTTGCGTTTTTTGGCTCTTTTATGGGTGTTTCTACAACTGAATAAAGATTTTTAAGATGATGATTAAAGGCAATCGATTTGTTTGTTAAAAGAAGACAATCGCTGAGAATATGAGTTCTTCTATATGGAACAAAGGATAAGAAAATGCATTGCAAGTAGAAAGTAGAACTTGGGTTTTACTTCAGAATGAGGCTTTATTGCCATAACCAGACGGTGGATCTTAATCGGCATCAGATTGGCTTTTAAATCTGCATACCACCATGCATGCATGATTATCATCATTTAGCATCTTTTTTTAGTCTGTGAGGTTGAGGCAAACAAAGAGAAGGTGATGCTCTGAGTCATGGATACAAAAGTGTATTTGCCTTGATAGACTATAAAGCTATGGCTGACTGGAAGGACAAGTGGGGTCTGGCTATATGCTTGAATGGAACTCGTGACAGAACAATGTTACTTATTAGTGCTGCAGCCCGCTCTTGCATTGATGGGTGTAGAGGTTCTTCCTATACAATAACTAGTTGATTACTTCATCCAGGGTCTTCTGCTTCTAGTCAAAGACTTAACCACACTTTCCAGTAAATGTAAAGATTTTTCTTAGTTACATAGTTTCCAAGACTGAGCATGAATGTATTACCGATCAAAGTCATTGCAGGGATATAAGAACATTGCTCGCTCCACCAACTGGTAAACTGTCTTTCACTGGTTTCTAAAACATGTGGGAAACCAGTGACCAATACACAGTCCTCCTTGCAAGCACCAATTTCATTTCCCACAGACTCAAAGTATCAGACTTGGAAATGGCCCTTTTACCAAAGTCCCTGCATCTTTTTGAGGGCATATGATCCAATGCTTTAGTGGAAGACAAGGCAGCCACCAGACACTTGATTGTCCCATTTTGTATTGAATAGCATGATGTGTCCAACAATACCACTTGCAGGGCTTTACGAGAATTAAAATGAGCCACTTAGAAGAAAGTACATTCTCTAGATCATCTGCAAGTGTTCCACTGCTATCTGTGTTCATGTTTGGATCTGCAAACCATAGTTCCTTCTGCAGAGCCAGGTTAGCAAAAGCTTTGGTGGTTGCCCTTTTGGAAAGCTCCACATGTTTTGGAGTGCAAAGCACTATTCCACAATTATAGAGCACAGCCACCGGAGCTGCTGTCTTGGTTACCAATAGGTGTGCTTGAATGACATGGAGAGGGGCTAAAACCTTCCTCTATAGTGCGGGAGAGGCTGAAACAATGCCTGCAATCTGCTTAAAGCTCAGCACATCAAGCCTAATGTATCCAAGAAGGAACATGAAACAAGGAGGCATGGGAGCAAGTTGGTACCATGTTCCCGGTTCAGCTCTTGCATGGACCTCTAGATCTAGGTCATTGCGAGCATGATCCAGATTTGTGTGCAAATAACAGTCTGAAACAAACCATGGAGCTGATCTTTAAGGACCAGTCGATGGCTAAAAGGGATTATTGTGAAAATAAAGGGGGCTGGGGGTGATATAAGGTATTGAATGAGTGCTGGAAAGTTACTCTCCCATGGCACAGGGGAGAGACCTAGAAGTGGAAAATTACATGACATAGTCGCAGACCTATGATAGCAGTACAAAGAAATACAGCACTTTCCAACTGGACTGGTCAGCAGGATGGCGCAGTCAGTCCACGTTCTGCCAGCACCCTTTGACTTGTGCTCTTCTTTCTATGGTGCCTGCATACTTGCGAGTTATAAATCGCACATGAAAATGGTAGCATCTTCTGATTCTTTTTGAGCAGTGGTCCCTCTCACAATTTTGTCAGCCTTCTCATTCCCAAATACCTCAAACAACATGCATTAGAGTTATTCAAATGTTGGAGTGGAATAAGAGTCTGGAGCAGGAAAGGACTTGTAAGACTGGGACTGGCCCCCTAGTGTGCCAACAGGAGGTGGCCTGCATGACTCATGGGTACAACCTTTCCCCAGAAGACAGGTTTACTTGACCTCAAGGCACAATCTTCAGGTAACACCTTCACCAGAAGAAAAGATGCACTTCACCATGCACTGAAAGAGTTGGCTGCCAACAACATGCCTGGGAGAGGAGTTAGATTTCACTTGATGGTGCAAGAGAATCCAAGAAGCAAGTGATTCACTTACTAAGAGTACTTAAATTCATAGGCAGTCAGGACTTCTTTCCTGGACAGTGAGAACTTAATCTGGTTGGAACAAGTCATGGAACTGACAGAGAAAGAGGGTCATATTTTCACCTACAAGGAAAGCATTGCATTTCTCAATTTATCCATTGAGGTGTTTACCATCAGGCTGGGGTTCTCTAGACCTAAATAAAGCAGTTCATGATATCCTGCCTGACTTTAGAGCCCTCTTATAATAGAATCCCCTTCTTAAACCCTCGCAAAGAAAGAAGGGCTCAGCTTTAAATAACTGCTTTGCTAAGGGTTGTAAAGCATGCAAAGGCATTTCAATACAAGCACACTCATGGCTGGAATCTTGGAATGGTTTTCTATTAGAAGAACCTCACTCCAAGATAGCCAACAAGTGTCATGATGCACGTACAGGCATTAGTAAACAACACATGCGCACATGCATGTGATATGACATATGGTTGCAATTTTAAATTGACTTCTAAGATGTTGGATGGCAATGTTATCACCCTCAATTAAAATGTTCAAAAAAGGAAAATTACAGTCTAGGTAGAGCATGAAAATTATGAGGACAACCTGGCATACTTGACAGCTGCCAGGCACTTGTAAAAAATAAATAATACATCCATATACACATGAATTGGGAGTGCTCATGAAACACCTTGGTCCAGTAGAAGGCAAGATTCTCGAAACATGTTGACCGTTTTATTTTAGTGTTGGTCTTTTTTTGGGGGATAAAAGTCTTTACAAGAACTATCAGCCACAAGGGCTGCCTCATCCTTTTATCTTGGAATATATATATATATATATATATATATATATATATATATATATATATATATATATATATATATATATATATATATATATATATTCATGCTCCAAAGTTTGCCCATAGCAAAGAGATGCACTAACACCAGCATGAGGCCTCGAGCGATTGCAATAAGCAGTTCTTCCGTCAGACTTCACCTGATGCGTTTCGAAGGCCAATCCTTCTTTCTCAAAGGCTTCTGACAGGAAAGGTTACGTACACTCCACTTAAATGCCGATTTCCACGCTCCCAGATGGGCGGCTCTAATGAGTCTGTGGGGCATTGTGTGAACTGTAGTTCCCGGTGCCATGAATGGCTGTACTGATTATTGCTGCGAGAATATTCCAAGCCCTGTAGGGGCCTCAGCAGGCGGGAAGCTGTCCTAAATCCATAAACTGGTGTTCCACATAAATGGTTTGGTAGTTACCAAGTCCGTTGCCCCCTAGGTTCACGGGTTGGTGTATAGTCGGCAGCAGGGCTGTCGCCAATTTATTCACGCTCCAGCGTTTGCCCGTAGCAAAGAGATGCACTCTAATACCAGCATGAGGCCTTAAGCCTTTATTGGGATGGACAGCGTCGCACCCACCGATTGCAATAAGCAGTTCTTCTGTCAGACTCCGCCTGACGAGTTTCGAAGGTCAATCCTTCTTTCTCAAAGGCTTCTGACAGGAAAAGTTACGTATACTCCGGTCCGAGTTCCACTTAAATGCTGCTTTCCATGCCCCCAGATGGGCGGCTCTAATGAGTCTGTGGGGCATTGTGTGAAATGGCTTACTGATTACTGCTGCGAAAATATTCCAAGCATCTCTTTGCTACGGGCAAACTTTATATATATATACACATATACACACACACACATTCTCGTACTCTGCGGAAAATGGGGAAGGAAGCTTCAGGGAGTGGGGTCGTGATTGTGAAAAGAAGTTGTAGGGTGTGCTTCTAAACACAAAAAGAGAGACGAGGAAAGGAAAACACATGCTCTCCCATGGAGTGCCATGGGAAAGTAAAAAAAAATCTGTGAAGTATGCAATGGAAGAATACAACTACAACACACCGAGACAATAACTCTACTGGCTGGGACACACATAAAAAGCAAGAGAAGTCACTGAATTAAGAGCAGATAAATGACAAACCAACCCATCCAATCAGGAGCAAGATGCTGACCCAATGCTCAATTTAAGCATATGTTATTTAATGAAGACAATATGTCCACCTACAGGTGGCTAAAGCAGTTTGCAACAGGCCTAAATGAAACAAAATACCACCTGGAATATGAAATCCCCCTTTAGTTTGTATGCACACCAGACAGTTCTTCAGAGACCTTGTCCCAGTTGCAGTTTACTGAGCACATGTGTGAACAAAGTGGTTTCTCCCAAAACATCGAATCAACTGCTGTCGGTTCTTTCTAGCTGGTGTGACCCCCACCCCTCTTGATTCTTGCTAGATGGCGTTAACCCCACCCACCTCCAAGTGTTATTGCACAAGCTGCACAAATTGAAAAAAGATGAGAAAACCGCAACAACAACAAATCAAAAGGCGATTGACACTACCAGAATTTCAGCTTATGAGCCAAGTAGGGCCCAATCCGGACCAAACAGATGGATAATACAAATTTGCAAGATTGACACCTGCTCAGGACATTGTCATGTCACGTGCATAAACCAAGGTGTCTGCATTAACGTGTGCCCTGTGCTAATAACTTTCAGTTGCAGACAATATCTAGTCCCAGCACTATGTGGCTGGCTACCAACAGTTTGAGAATAGGAGAGAGCCATGGCCTAAGAGCAATATATCAGGTCTGTTAACTCACACAGTATGAACTCTCTTCACCAGGTCACCCAGTGAACAGCCAATATCAGATTGCTAAAACAGGAGCTGGAAACTCCTACCTGGACACAATCCATCAGAAATCTACTTGTCCTTTTGGATGCCATGGCAGCAAATTATGGCAGCGTTATCCTTATATCAGAGCTCTGACAATAGCCTCTTGGATTATGTTAGGGGTCATCCTATATCAAGGTTTCAATTCTGACAACGCTTTGATGTTGCCAACCTTTCTGCAAAAAACATACAAAGGATTTAAGTAGGTGGGAAGCAGTAGCTGGAATGCCCTGTGAGTCTGTGCATGCCCACAAACAAACATGGCTAAGGGTCTTCATCAACTTCACTCCAATCTCTTCACACACTGGAAAAGGTTGGAATTGTAGAACAATGGCAGGAGAAAAACTCTTTCCATGATAGGGGAAAATGCGGGTGTAGGTCAAGTGAATTTGCAGTCACCCAGCAGATCTTCACGAGCTCAGATGTACACAATATATTGGCTCATGCGAACATGCAGTTCATAAAAGTCCACTAGTAGTACAGTTTCCAGGCCTACTTATGTGAATTCTAGTGCATGTCAGAAAGTCATAAATCTGACCCACTGGAAGGAGTTTTAGCTGCGGATGCACTTTTGTGAAATTCTTTAAGAATCAGGACCATGATTTATTTCCAAATTGCAATTTTTTGGTTTGCATAGAATTGGTGAGCATCCGGAAAGCATTGTAAACAGTCTCACATTGTTAAATTGTACAAATATGCATACAGATTTTCACGCTGGAACCACAGTCAGTAAAGTAAGTTCAGCTCAAAGTTCACTGCATTTCCTTACTGTGCTTAACCCAACCGTAAATCCTTTGCACATGTATACAAACCTCATCTTAGTGGCAGGCAATTCCCTTTCACAAAGCCATAATACAGTACAATGAACGGACTACAAAAGGATTAGTGCTGTAGGGGGTTGGCCCTACTATATCAGTGGAAACCTAAAATCTTTCTGTTCTTGGGGTGGCCTAAAAATATTTTTAGTAGCAAACTTGCAGAAGTGAAACAGCCTCAAAAGTTATAGATTGTGTAGCACCAATGGTAATCTTTGCAAAATCGTTTTCTTTTAATTAAATTGTTTTATTAAACAAAAGTACAAGCTTCAGATACAAGCACATCCCAATATACATATACAATTTATGGCAAGGACATGGCAGTTACCAAACAACTCCGCACACAAGTACATTGTACGCAGCTCTGCACACTACTAGATTGAATTATTCTCCTAACTCTCACAGGATAGCCTATACAACACACCCCACAGACCCCATCACAGGCCTCTCTACAGTGTCCAGGCCCCCCATATTTTCTCCCACTTGCGTGGGCATCCACGACTTTGATAGACCACCTGCTCCGCATTATGACACCAGTCCATATCACACAGCCATGGTGCCACTGTCGGGGGCTCCATCACCCCCATGCACCTGCGATATTCATCTTAGTGACCGCCCCCCCCAAAGCTAGCCACAGCTTGGCCTACTGTGGCCATGTGATCCCACCCATGACGTTGAGGATGTGCTATCTGGACTCCATTGGAACCTGATCGCCCACAACAGCCTCCATATTGGGGTTAGGCCCCTCCAGTACTTCTGAATCCTGGGGCAGGACCACAATATATGGAAGAATGACACCTTCTCACCACATCCCCTGGCACATAACTCGGGGCCGACACCATTTATATGGACCTGTACCATTCTCGAGGCATAAGACCTGTGAAGGATGCGGAGTTGAACAACCATAATGCGCACTCCGCCCAATCGTCATCCTCCAAAACTCCCACATCCGATTCCCAGGCCTCCCTCAGGGAACCCAGGCAGCCCGGGGAGTTGTTTACCAGTTTTTTTAAGTTAGTGACACCACTTTCTCGATCTTGGGATCTCGGAGGAGTCTATACTCTAGGGGGGAATATTCTGGTATATTAGTCCCTTCTTTCAAATGGCAAAGCAGTGCCGAAAGCACCTGTCAGTATCGAAGGAATTCACCTCCCCCCCCCCCATTTGAAAGTCCTCTGCAGGGTATCGAATGTTACCATTTTTTACCCTTCCAGACGTCCCCAAGCACGTAGATGCCAATCAGGCTCCACTTCAGAAAGTCTCCTGCCCATAGTGGAGTCTGCTCTGTGAGTTTCAACTCCCACCCAGTCCTTTTAGTTGCCTTATGCCAAATGTCAATGACCGTCTTTGTATGTGGTGGCAGATGTAGGGAACCCCTACCCCTGTGGTACAGTTTAGCCAGATGACTACGATCCCCCAAGGCCAGCCTGTCCACCCTATATGCTGGTTCCTTAAGTGGGGAAAAGGCCCATCCATTGACAGTGATGAGGTGAGTGGCCCAGTAGTATTTTCTGATATCCGGCATGGCCAGACCCCTTCATACACCCCATTCTGTAACTTCTGGAGCGCAATTCTGGGACTGTCTCCTCTCCTCCCCCCCCCCCCTACCCATAGCAATTTGCATAGCTCGGACTCGATCTCTTGAAAGAATGTTTCCTGGATGCGATAGGGAGTGTTCTGGACGGCGTAGAGTAAACACGGGAGGACCATCATCTTAAAGAGGACTGCCCTGCCCATAAGGGAGTTTGGGAGCCCCCTCCAGTGCACTGTATCATCTCGTAATCTGTTAAGTTGCACATGTAGATTCAATTGTGTGAACCCCTTCACAGACTTGGTTATCCTGATACCCAAGTACTAAAACTTATCTTGCAGTACCAACTCCGAGCAGGTCGAAGTCAGGACTGGAAGGTTCCCCACCAGTGAGAAAACGAAGGACTTGTCCCAGTTGATGCGGTACCCAGAGTAGGAACCAAAAGACCGTATTATGTGAATGAGCCTATGGAATGTTTGTCGGGCCTGTGCGCGTAGAGAAGGTTATTGTCCGCATACAAGGATATATGCTCTTCCCAGCCCCCCCCCCCCCATATCGATGCCTCTTACTACTGGGTCTTTTCTGATCCACGCCGCTAGTGGTGCCAGCGCGAATAGCATCGGGGACACTGGGCACCCCGGACACGTTCCGCTGTGTAACGCAAAAGCTCTGGAGAAGACCCCATTGACCCCAACATGTGCCATCCGAGCAGTGTAAAGCAACCGGATCCACTTTTGCAACTTCGGGCCAATGCCCACCTTCTCCAGCACAGCAAAGAGGTAGGACCATTCGGTGCTGTCGAACGCCATCCTCGCGTCCAGTGAGAGAAGAGCGGCTGGGACGTCTGGCTGCATTTCAGTCATGTGCATGACTCCATATAAGCGTCTCAAATTGAGCCTAGTGCTCCTTTGTGGCATAAAGCCAGATTGATCTGGGTGGATCAGGGATTGAATGGCAGGGCTCAAACTGTCTGCGATAATCTTGGCTAGAACCTTGGCCTCAAAGTTCAAAAGGGAAATAGGTCTGTATGAGCTACAGAGGTCATGCAGTTTTCCCTTCTTGAGTACTACTACTATGGTCGGCTTTCTCGTGTCCTCTGGGAATTGGCCCGCATCAGATGCCTCCCTAAACATGTAAGGGGCTAGCTTGCCCGTCACACATTTAAACAGCTCTGAGGGAGCCCACTCGAGCCCTCCGCTTTCCCCGATTGCAGGTCTCGCATGGCGTTTTCTACTTCTTCCAGATAAAAGTAAGAATCCAACGCTTCCTTATCCTCCGACCCAAGAGTCCATAGGGAAATATCTCGTAGGAATTCAGTACAATCCGACTCCCCACACGTGGATTGGGACTGAAATGTTTTCATAATATTTAGCAAAGATTTGTCAAGGCCACCCCTGTACCACCCGGTGTTCCCTCTACGGACCGAATCTCGGAAACATAGTTGCGACTCCTGTTCCTCCTTTCCTGCCACGCTATCAGTTTGTTGGCTTGATCGCCCAAATCATACACTCTTCTTTGTGTGACGATCGCGCGAGCCCGAGCCGCATTTTCTGCTACATCCTGAAGGGATTTTTCCTTGAGCGTATGCTTGAGCCCGCCAACACCCCCAGTGTCCGGTTTTAATGTTTGCTCCATAGCAAGTATCTCCTGCTCCTCGCACTGGGCTCGTTTTTGTTTACGTTGAGCACCGCTCACCGCCTGTACAAAGCTCCTCGCCACCACCTTGTATGCTTACCAGAGAATACGGGCGGAGCTCACCGATCTGGCATTTTCGGCAAAATATTGTTATGTGCGCTCCTCAAAGCGCTCTCGAAAGCTAAATTAAACTGGTGGTTGTAAGAAGTTACCTATATCAAATTATTTTAGCTATTTAGGTGGTCTGTAAAGCATGTCACACTGCAAAAGTTCAATCAATCAATCAAGGAAATTTATAGAGCGCACTACCTACCCGTAGGGTCTCGAGGCGCTTGGGGGGGGGGGGGTGCCGCTACTGCTCGAACAGCCAGGTCTTGAGCTTCTTCCTGAAGGAGAGGTGGTCTTGGGTCAGGCGCAGGTCGGCCGGGAGGGAGTTCCAGGTCTTGGCGGCCAGGTAGGAGAAGGACCTTCCTCCAGCAGTGGTTCTGCGGATGCGTGGGACGGTGGCGAGGGCGTGGCTGGCGGATCGGAGGTGGCGTCTGGGAGCGTAGAAGTTGATTCGGTTGTTGAGGTAGCTCGGGCCTTGGTCGTGGAGAGCTTTGTGTGCGTGGGTAAGGAGGCGGAAGGTGATTCTCTTGTTGATCGGGAGCCAGTGCAGGTCTCTTAGGTGTCCGGAGATGTGGCTGTGACGTGGGATGTCGAGGATGAGTCTGGCTGAGGCGTTCTGGATGCGCTGGAGTCTCTTCTGGATCTTGGCGGTGGTTCCGGCGTAGAGTGCGTTGCCATAGTCCAGTCGGCTGGTGACGAGGGCCTGGGTGACGGTCTTCCTGGTCTCCGTGGGGATCCACCAGAAGATCTTCCGAAGCATGCGCAGGATGTTGAAGCACGATGAGGAGACGGCGTTGACTTGCCTGGTCATGGAGAGGGAGGAGTCCAGGATGAAACCCAGGTTGCGTGCGTGGTCTGTCGGTTTGGGTGCGGTGCCCAGGGCGGGGGGCCACCAGGAGTCGTCCCAGGCGGAGGGCGTGGAGCCCAGGATGAGGACCTCCGTCTTATCTGAGTTCAGCTTCAGGCGGCTCGTCGTCATCCACTCGGCTACCTCTCTCATCCCTTTGTGCAGGTTGGCTCTGGCGGCGGCGGGGTCGTCGTTGGTCAGGGAGAGGATCAGCTGGGTGTCGTCGGCGTAGGAGATTATGTTGAGGTTGTGTTGGCGTGCGATGGCCGCGAGAGGGCTCATGTAGACGTTGAAGAGAGTCGGGCTCAGTGAGGATCCCTGAGGGACGCCGCAGATGACTTCGGTGGCCTCTGACTTGTACGGTGGTAGGCGGACTCTTTGTGTTCTTCCGTTGAGAAAGGAGACGATCCATTCCAGCGCCTTCTCCTGGATTCCGACGTTGCTGAGGCGCTGTACTAGGGTGCGGTGGCAGACCGTGTCGAAAGCCGCGGAGAGGTCTAGGAGGATGAGGGCCGCTGTTTCCCCGTTGTCCATCAGGGCTCGGATGTCGTCAGTGGCGGCGATGAGGGCGGTCTCGGTGCTGTGGTTGGCCCGGAATCCAGACTGTGATGGGTCGAGGGATCCATTCGTCTCGAGGAAGGCGGCCAGCTGTTTGTTGACGGTTTTCTCGATGACTTTGGCTGGAAACGGTAGTAGAGAGATGGGGCGGTAGTTCTTGAGTTCGGTGGGGTCTGCTGTGGGTTTCTTGAGTAGAGCGCTGAGTTCGGCGTGCTTCCAGCTCTCGGGGAAGGTGGCGGTGTCGAATGAGGTGTTGATGATGTCCCGCAGGTGGGGAGCGATGACAGCGTCGGCTTTGTTGAAGACGTGGTGAGGGCAGGGGTCTGTCGGAGATCCGGAGTGGACGGAGTTCATCGTGTGGACGGTGTCTTCGGTGTTGACCGGGGTCCAGGCGCGGAGGATGGTGGTGGGTGGCGTTGCTGCGGTCGTGGCGTGGGTCGGATGGGTGCTGAAGCTGTTGTGTAAGTCCGCGATCTTGTTGTGGAAGTAGGAGGCGAGGGAGTTGCAGAGGTCTTGCGAAGGGGTGATGTCGTTGCTTCCGGCGTTGGGGTTGGAGAGCTCTTTCACGATGTTGAAGAGTTCCTTGCAGTTGTGAGCGTTGTTGTCCAGTCGGTTCTTGAAAGCCGTCTTCTTGGCGATGCGGATCAGTTGGTGGTGTTTCCGGGTGGCAAGCCTGAGGGTGGTCCTGTTGTCCAGCGTGGGTTCCCTTCTCCAGGCTTTCTCGAGGGCGCGGCAGTACTTCTTGGAGCTCTTGAGTTAGTCGGTGAACCAAGGGGCTCTCTTGCTGCCGGGTCTGCTGGGCGGGGTCCTCAGTGGGGCGAGTTCGTCCGCGCAGTCGCTGATCCACTTCGTGAGGTTGTCGGCGGCCTGGCTGGGGTTCGCTGAGCTGGCCGGAGGGTGCTGGCTCAGGGAGGCGGCGAGCTGGTCGGCTGTGATCTTGTTCCAGCTTCTTCGGGCAGCCTGTTGCTGGTGGTGGTGGATCGTCGTTCTTCTGAAGGTGAAGTGGATGCATCTGTGATCCGTCCAGTGAAGTTCTGTGGCGTGGCTGAAGGCGATGTCTTTGCTGGATGAGAAGATGGCGTCGAGTGTGTGTCCGGCGAGGTGGGTGGGGGTGGACACCAGCTGCTTGAGTCCAAGGTTGGCGAGGTTGTCGAGCAGGGTGCTGGTGTTGCAGTCGTTGTTGTTCTCCAGGTGGAAGTTGAAGTCCCCCAGGAGGATGTAGTCGGCGGAGGGGAGGGCGTGCGGGCTGACGAAGTCGGCGATGTCCTCGCTGAATTGAGTGCGTGGTCCCGGAGGTCGGTAGATCAGGGTGCCTCTGAGGGTGGTCTTCGGGTCGGTGTGGATCTGGAAGTGCAGGTGTTCGGCGGAGGGTGGGGAGTTGTCGGTGCTGGTCGTGATGCGGATGGTGTTCTTGTGGATGATGGCGATGCCTCCTCCCATCTGGTTGGCGTTGCGATCCTTCCGGGTGATCTTGTATCCTTCTGGGATGGCGATGGCGATGTCGGGCGTTGAGGAGGCGTTCATCCAGGTCTCCGTGATGAAGGCGACGTCGGGGGCTGTGGTGTCGATGAGGTTCCAGAGTTCGATGGCGTGTCTGTGGACGGAGCGGGTGTTGAGCAGGATGCACTTGAGGTGGTTGCTGCTGGTGTTCGGCATGGCAGGTGCTGGTGTCGGGCAGGTCCGGATGCAGGTGAACTTGCAGGCGTGGCAGCTGAAGGGCCCGTGGGTGTGCTTCGGAGTAGCTCGGTAGCATCCCTGGGTTCCGCCGGTGTTGAGTGCGATGAGGGTGGCGGTGTTGTACGTCAGGCGGGTCGGTCGGGGTCCTCGGGGGCCAGGGGTCCTGGCACTGGGCGCGGTCCAGGCGCGGACGGGCGTAGACGGGCTTGCCTTTGGCGCGCCTTCGGCGCACAATCGGCGCGCCCGCTGCGCGTGAACGCTGCGCGTTCGCACGGTCGCCATATATGGCGAAGTGTGCGGGTGGGCGGGGCAGCTGGGAGGCGGGAGCGGGGAGGGATACAGAAGGCAAAAAGGGGCGGGGCTTAGCGGCGGTGGCGGGAAGCGGGGAGCGGGGAGGGAACAGAGGGACGTAATATGACAAAACTGGCACTAAGGCAAAAAGACGAAAACACACAGAAAAATGCAAACAGAACAAATTATGGAAAACAGACGAGAGCAGGGCACAGGAGCAACCACGGACCTCGGGCTCGAGGGAGGGGGCGTGGTCAAGCGGCAGCAGCCGGGCAGCGAGGCACAAGCGGAAGGGGCACACGCAGCAGCTGGTGGCCGTGCGGTGCGGGGGTGTCCCACAAGTAGGTCACACTCACCTGCGTCGCACGGTCGCCATATATGGCCAAGTGCGCGGGTGGGCGGGGCAGCTGGGAGGCGGGAGCGGGGAGGGATACAGAAGGCAAAAAGGGGCGGGGCTTAGCGGCGGAAGCGGGGAGCGGGGAGGGAACAGAGGGACGTAATATGACAAAACTGGCACTAAGGCAAAGAGACGAAAACACACAGAAAAATGCAAACAGAACAGATTATGGAAAACAGACGAGAGCAGGGCACAGGAGCAACCACGGACCTCGGGCTCGGGGGAGGGGGCGTGGTCAAGCGGCAGCAGCCGGGCAGCGAGGCACAAGCGGAAGGGGCACACGCAGCAGCTGGTGGCCGTGCGGCGCGGGGGTGTCCCACAAGTAGGTCACACTCACCTGCGTCGCACGGTCGCCATATATGGCCAAGTGCGCGGGAGGGCGGGGCAGCTGGGAGGCGGGAGCGGGGAGGGATACAGAAGGCAAAAGGGGCGGGGCTTAGCGGCGGTGGCGGGAAGCGGGGAGCGGGGAGGGAACAGAGGGACGTAATATGACAAAACTGGCACTAAGGCAAAAAGACGAAAACACACAGAAAAATGCAAACAGAACAAATTATGGAAAACAGACGAGAGCAGGGCACAGGAGCAACCACGGACCTCGGGCTCGAGGGAGGGGGCGTGGTCAAGCGGCAGCAGCCGGGCAGCGAGGCACAAGCGGAAGGGGCACACGCAGCAGCTGGTGGCCGTGCGGCGCGGGGGTGTCCCACAAGTAGGTCACAAAAGTTGAATCTAAGTGCTCTCAAAGAGGCTGGACAAGAGGAAGAAAAGAACACAGTCATGTCCCTTAGGTTATGTCCATCATGTACATACCGATTACATACATTGAGTCCCAGCCACACAACAGAACGGTATTACACAGGTGACCTTTTACCCAGTAGCTTACTTCTGTCTCTCTGACATCAGGCTCTTGGTACCATATCTTAATCCCTGTACATGACGTACACAAAACATGTCCCCAGGCATGGTAGATTTATTCTGTACAAGGGTCACCACTTTTTTCATTCATGGCCAACAGCCAGCTGTATATGCTCATGTCTGTTTAAAAAAGGATTAGCGAATGTTTTCAAAGCATATGGATTCTAAACAAAAGATACCGTATGGTTTCCACGATACCGGAAGAATCAGGGTTGTCATGTTCAATGGTTGCCGGAAACTACCTACCACACTGTATAGTACAGGGAGTTGATAGTGGCACTGTAGAGCTAGCTTGTCTAACGGCTCACTCATCCTGTGGGGGTGTCCAGAGTCTGTCTTCACACCAAGCACTTAGTTTAGGTCATCCAAAACACGCAGGTCCTTGGAGGTCCTAGGAACTACACGAAAGTGTGGCAAGAATTCAGAGGAAACTCAATTATTCAACAAAGATGTTTTGGAGGTTTTTCTTGAACTGGAGAATTCACAGCTACAAGGTGTTGCAACATCACCGAGCCATAAAATGCCAGGACTGCATCCTTCTATTAGATAGCCAGAAATACAAGTTACTTACCTTCGGCAACACTTCCTGGTGGATAGTCCAATTATGGATTCCTCACCTTTACAATATCCCAAGCGCCAGACTGAATTGGCTGGATCCAGAAAACTCTCCCAGCAATGACTTGTGTGCTGACAGTTGGTGCTGTGTGGTCTTTGATGATCTCATATCAACTTAGAAGTGACCGAGCAGGGCAGCATAATGGTGCTTTTCCTGTACATTGAGATCAGATTATTAATTTCACAGGCCTCAGAAGGGGGTCATCATAAACAATTTTAGGTGTCAGAGTGCCAGCATCTAACTTTGGACCTTATTAAGCTCTGAAGATAATTCACAGAATAGGGAGGAGGAAAGGCAGCAAAAGAAACTGCGATTAGAAAGAATATCCACCAGAAAGTGTGTCTGAAAGCAAGTGTCTTGCTATCTTGATGGATACTTTTAACCGCAGCACAGATTTCTCACCTTCAGAACAGATACCACAGCAATACTGCCCAAAGGTGGGGTGAGTGAGCCGTGCACTCAAACCAGAAGTCTTGAAGGACAGAGAATGCAAAACAGTTGCATCTGCCAATATGACAGTCAAGGCAGTATTACATGAATGTATGCAGAGATGGCACGTCGCAGCTCAGTGTCCAGATCAGGTACTCCCCTTGCCCAGCAAAACCAACAACAAGCTGGTCATCCACACGGTGATCCCCTATAAGGTCAATGTAAAGCTCAGGGCCTTCTCAGGGTCAAGGAGAGGAAGCGTCTCCACTTTCAAAGGGTGTGGCAAAGCAAAGAAGGACCGTGTGGTAACTGAATGACATACATGAAAGTGCAACACAACTTTTGGCAGAAAAGCGGGCATAGTCCTAACAATCAATTTGTCTGGAAAGATAGTCATGAAAGAAGATTGAACCAGTTCACTCAAGTGGAGTTCACTCATGTGAAGCGTAGAAGTGATCACACTGAGAAAGACAATTTTAATTATCCGGATCCATAGGGAGTAAGGATACAGGAGTTCAAATGGTGTGCACGAGGAATGCAAGAACCAAATTTAGGTCCCGATTTGACATGTCAGAAGGCTATACAGGAAACACGAAAGCCAAACCTTTAAAAAACAACATGTGACTTGAAAAGAGAAGGACGATTTGGAAAACATAGGAAAGCTGAAATGTTCGACATGTAACCCTTAACTATGCTACTGCACGCCCTTGCTGGGTGAATGACAAAACAAAAATAATTCAATAGAAAGTTTGGCCTACAGAGGATCATGATGACTGGTCCCACACCAACCACAAACTTCTTCCACTGTCTCACATAAATGGGTTTCACTGAAGGAGGTCTGGCTGCAAGGATGACATCCACAACTTCAGGAGGCAAACTGAAAGGGCCGAGTTGTCACCATATAATCTGTAGTAATGGTACTTCACATATTTTCCCCATAGTCTCCTACCTAGCCTGTAGAATGTTGACATCATGATGATGTATTAGAATGCTGCAGTGCTCCCGGTTGTCAGTTGAGAGTTAGGGCTGAGCTGGTACCATCCTGCTCCTGGTGGGGTTTCTTATTCCTTGTATTTACTTTACCTTTACTTAATTTATGTACTATTATTCTGTACCATCTACTTAAAATAAATATACTTGATCAACTACCTCGATTCCATGATCATCCTTCACTACATAATCTCTAAGCATGGATGTGTAAATTGCCCAGATTCAGATGTAGGACTCTCCTCTGTTGTTGAGAAGGTCGTTCCGAAGAGGAAGTGCAAATGTTCAGGCTCAAGATATCTGGATCAGATGCCATTCATGGTTTGGCAGGCAACAACTGCTCAGCTTGTCTGCTCTGGTGTTCTCTGACCATGCCAGCTGGCCAGCCACTATAAAGACCCGCTGTTGATCGATCTACAAAGACACCAGGCCTCCCCCTCCACCTTGCTTCTTGCAGTATCGCATGAGTCTTGTATTGTCTAAGAGAACCTGTACCAGCTCGCCCTGGTGGTTTGAAGGATTACAGGCCCAATCAGATAGCACAACATTTAAAAAAATTTACATGAGTTGGTTCTCTTCTGGAGACCAGTGACCTTTTAACTCCACCTCTCCCAGATAACCCATCCCCTAACCCCAGCAGCGATGTGTGCGTCACAACTTCGAAGTCTGGATGGATAAGGAACAGCAGCCTGCTGAATGTCAGGCTGGTGTTCGTCCTTTGTTTTTTTAAACGCATCATTTTTATTAATTTTTTTACATAAAAGCAGTTGTAACATCATACATCAGTAAGCACCCGTTGTAGTAGACTTTTGATACAGGGTATATTTATGGTCAGCTCTTCTGTTTGAGACCTTAGCATGTGACGTATTTTGATACATCCATTACTGCTGATGATAGATATGTATTATCAGAACAATACAGTTGAAAAAATACTCTCGAAGAATCAATACATTATCACTTTATCTCCCCAAACTCTGACCCTGAATATCCCTCCCACAACTATACCCTCTCCTTTAACAATGAACTATGAGCCTAGCCGCCCGTGGTCAAATCAAACATGATGGTGAATAAGGTTCCCCGGGGAATGCATGGGGGGGGGGGATGAAAGAAGGACTAGGCAGGATTCACAAATCATGTGGGGGGTTGGGGAAAGGGCAGAAGGGAGGAAGTTGAAGAGGGGGAGGGGAAAGCCACCCCATGCCGAAGCTACTACCCATCCATGAACCAGGCATTGTGGAGCTACTCCAGCTGTGGAGCAAGGGGTTCCATTGCGTCATCGTCCGTTAGCACTTTAAACTGCTCTACCAACTGAGCCCATGCAAGATGTTGGAAAGGCGTTCGCCGGAGGGGGGTTCGATGCCCGTCTTGCCCACTCCTTTGACCCACCTCTCCCACGTAGGCCGAACCAGGCGCACACACCCTGAGCTACACTACGAACAGAGTGACACCACACGTATTCTTTGTAGGACGATAGGTTCTTTTATCGATGATTTCAAGGGATCTTTATGATCCAAGGTGCAAGCAATACAGCAGTGGCACAAGGTACCACAAATCGGTCATGGGGAATGGGGGTAGCGGGACAGTCTTTAAAGATAGTGTCTCTGCGAAATACCCTGCGGATAGCTCACAATCCTCGAGTTGGAGGGTGTTGTGTCTCTGGGCGATCTCTTACCGAGTCGTCCTCAAGGGGAGCGCCGCGAGTCTCTCAGCAGGCACAGGTGGTCGGGGTTCGGGAGCCGCGATTCCGTCAGCAAGGCTCAGATGGTTCAATAGCTGGGGGCCGCGAGTCACTCAGCAGGCCCAGGTGGTTCAGTGTCGGGAGCCGCGACCTCGTCAGCAGTGCTCAGATGGTTCAATAGCGAGAGGCCGCGAGTCACTCCGCAGGCCCAGGTGGTTCAGTGTCGGGAGCCGCGACAGCGTCAGCAGGCTCGGATGGTTCCAGGTCTTCTCTGCATTCGTTCCTCCGGCACCCCTTGTTATACTCCGCTTGCTCTTTGAAGTCCGGAGTCCTCGCAGAGTGGGGACTGGGGTGACGGAGGGGGTTCGGCGGGATTTCCTGCCGCTCACTTCTTTGGTCTTTTCAGGTGGGTCTGGGAGGGACCCCAGACACTCGGCAGGGGAGGCGCCTGCTCCCCAGGGGCCTGGTGGCCGATCGAGTCTTCCCGGGGAAGGCGACCCGAGGTGTGACTGGGCTGGCGCCTCTGGGTCTGGTTTGAGGGTTCCCGCTCCCTCGGTCGGACATGCGTGGTAGGGTGTCGAGTCTGTCAGGGCTCTGGCTGGCCCTCGGATCTGGGTGGCTGGGGCGGCTGGAGTCGGAGATGTCGTGTCTTGAGGGTGGTTGCAGGCTGGCTGGATGATTGGGAGGGCAACGCCGTGAGGCCGGTCTCACACGCGTCCCCCCCAGCTGAAAGGCGTGGAGAACTACCCATCCACTGGGGGGGTTCTCCTCGCCGAAGCGGAAGAACCGGGACAGGCCATCGGCGTTGGCATGATCCGTCCCGGGGCGATGTTCGACAGTGAAGTCCATCCCTTGGAGAGAGATGGACCATCGTAGTAGCTTGGGGTTCTCCCCCCTCATCTGCATTAGCCACCGCAAGGGCCGGTGGTCCGTCTGTACTCGGAAATGGGTTCCGAACAAGTAGGGCCGTAGTTTCTTGAGGGCCCAAACCACGGCGAAGGTCTCTCGTTCTATAGTACTCCAACGCTGCTCTCGCGGCAGCAGCCTTCGGCTGATGAAGGCTATGGGCTGATCGATGCCCTTGTCGTCGAACTGCGAGAGGACGGCCCGATGCCGTGTTCGGATGCGTCGGTCTGGACCACAAACTCTTGGGAGTAGTCGGGGGCCTTGAGTACGGGGGCGGTGCACATGGCGGTTTTCAAGGCGTCGAACGCCTGCTGGCACTGGGGGGTCCACTGCACCTTCTTCGGGAGCTTTTTGGAGGTCAACTCCGTGAGGGGCCCCGCGATGCTACCATAGTTTTTAATGAACCTCCGGTAGTACCCTGTAAGCCCCAGGAAGGCCCGGACCTCCGTCTGCGTGGTGGGGGGCTCCCAGGACTTGATGGCATCGATCTTCGGTTGGAGGGGGGCGACCTGGCCGCTGCCCACCTGATGCCCCAGGTAGACCACGGAGCCTTGCCCGAGCTGGCATTTGCTGGCCTTCACGGTTAGTCCGGCTTGGCGCAGGGCCATTAGTACTTGTCGGAGGTGCTGGAGATGCTCGTGCCATTGAGAGCTGAATACGGCGATGTCGTCAAGGTACGCTGCGCTGAACTCCTCGAGTCCGGCCAGGACCTTGTTCACCAACCGCTGGAACGTGGCTGGGGCGTTCTTCATCCCGAACGGCATGACCCTGAAGCGGTAGTGTCCATCTGGTGTGGAGAAGGCAGAGCGTTCTTTCGCTCCCTCCGTGAGAGCAATCTGCCAGTATCCGCAGGTCAGGTCGAAAGTGCTGAGGAACCGGGCGGCCCCAAGGCGGTCGATGAGCTCGTCGGCGCGGGGAATAGGGTGAGCGTCTGCTCGGGTGACCGCATTGAGCCCCCGGTAGTCCACACAGAATCTTAGTTCAGGGGCGACCCCAGGGGAAGCCGCCTTCGGGACCAGAACCACCGGGCTGGCCCAGGGGCTGTCGGAGGGTTCGATTACTCCAAGGGTGAGCATCTTCTGTACCTCGGTCTTGATGCAGGTGCGGACCCGGTCAGGCACCCGGTAGGCTCGGTGTCTCACTGGCGGGCTGTCGCCGGTGTCCACGTCGTGGACACACCAGTCGGTGACCCTTGGAATGAGGGAGAAGAGGTCTGCGAATTGTCTGAGCAGCTGGCGGCAGTCGTCGGACTGTTGGGGAGTGAGGGTGGTTGAAAGTCTCACTCCCTCCACGGAACCATCCAGGTCTTTAGCGCACAGGGGGTCGGGCAGGGGTTCGGTGTCTTCTTCCGCCCCATCATCGGTGGCCAGTAGCAAACTTAATTCCGTTCTCACAAAGTGGGGCTTGAGACGGTTCACGTGGAGGACCCGGAGGGGGTTCTGTGGGGACTGTACATCGACCAGGTACGTGACCTGACTATTCCGCTCGATCACCTTGAAGGGACCAGTCCATTTGTCTTGTAGGGCGCAGGGCTTCACCGGGGCCATGACCCAAACCTGCTGGCCCGGCTGGAACTCGACCAGGGTTGCGTTCTGGTCATACCAGCGCTTCATTTCTTCTTGGCTGGCCTCGAGGTTAGCCTCTGCGAGTTCTATGAACTTCCTCGTCTGGTTGCGGAGCGCCAGGATGTAGCGGAACACATCAGGGGGTGTCCCCCGGGGGCTTGTCTCCCAGCCCTCTTTGACCAGGCTCAGGGGCCCTCGGACGGGGTGTCCGTATAGCAGTTCGAAGGGGCTGAACCCCAGAGACTTTTGGGGAACTTCTCGGTACGCGAACAGGAGGCAAGGGAGGAGGACGTCCCATTTCCGGCGCAGGGGCTCTTCGAGGCCCAGGATCATTCCCTTCAGGGTTCGGTTGAAGCGTTCCACTAGGCCGTTGCCCTTGGGGTGGTAGGGGGTCGTGAACTTATAGGTAACTCCGCACAGCTGCCACAGGGACTTCATGTAGCGGGATATGAAGTTAGTGCCGCGATCACTCACAACCTCGCGGGGAAATCCGACACGGGAGAAGATCCCCATGAGAGCCCGGCCCACCACGGGAGCCGTCACGGTGCGGAGGGGAATGGCCTCGGGGTAGCGGGTGGCATGGTCCACCAGGACAAGGATGAAGCGGTGGCCCTGGGCGGTCTTTGGATCCAGGGGTCCCACGATGTCGATGCCGACCCGCTCGAACGGGGTACTCACAACGGGGAACGGTTGTAAGGGAGCTTTGCGTTTTCCGCCACTCTTCCCACTGCCCTGGCACGTGAGGCAGGATTTGCAGTGTACTTCTACATTCGCTCGCATCTTGGGCCAATAGAAGTGGGTAACCAATCGCTGATATGTTTTGTCTTGGCCTAAGTGTCCTGCCAAGGGTACATCGTGGGCCAGGCCCAGGAGGAGGCTTCGGAAACGCAGGGGTACCACCAGTACTCGGGCTGCGCCTAGCTCGGCGGACTTTTGTTCGCTGTATAGGAGGCCATTGTCCCAATAGATCCAATGGGTTCCGGTTCGGTCACCGGCGGCCTGGGCTTCGGCTTGTTGTCTGAGTCCCACAAGGGAGGGGCAGGTGGTCTGTTCCTGGCAGAACTCTTCACGGGAGGGCTCCCCAGGGTCTGGTGGCCGATCGAGTCTTCCCGGGGAAGGCGACCCGAGGTGTGACTGGGCTGGCGCCTCTGGGTCTGGCTCGAGGGTTCCCGCTCCCTCGGTCGGACATGCGTGGTAGGGTGTCGAGTCTGTCAGGGCTCTGGCCGGCCCTCGGATCTGGGTGGCTGGGGCGGCTGGAGTCGGAGATGTCGTGTCTTGAGGGTGGTTGCAGGCTGGCTGGATGATTGGGAGGGCAACGCCGTGAGGCCGGTCTCACACAAGAGAAATTGGCCTTTTCCGCAGACCTAGGTATTCTCTTCGCGTCTAAGTGCCTCACCCTCTGCCACTGTTCATCTAACAACCTCATCCCTCCACTTGCCCTCCCGCGGTGACATAGGAGATTTCCAACGTTGTGTTATTAACCGTTTGGCGAACATCAAAGTCAGGCCCGAAAAGCGACGTAATAATTTTGCCTTCTTGGGTAGTGGGAAATGCCCCAGCAAGCATACCTCCATTGTGTCCCACGGGGAACACTTCGTAAATTGGTATAATCCCCGAGTGACCTCCGTCCAGAACCTCCCCAATGCAGTACATGACCATAACATGGGAGTAAAATCAGCGGGTTGGTGGGAGCATCTGGGGCATAGAGCGGATGCCGTGGGATACATTTTTTGGATTGCCAACTGTGTAAGGCAGGCCCTGTGGAAAATTATTCATTGTATTGTCTTACCACCCTCTTGATGGACCATAAAGAACACATTTGAGCCAGGTCAGTATTTTACCTCCAATTCATGGAAGCTATTAAAATGGAGTGACCAGAGGTGCTAAATGCACCTGACAAATCCAATAGGGTAAGAGCTGTGAACCCTCCAACACCCAATATCTCTCAGAAGGTCATCTATAAGCCTCAAGCATCTGTGCAGTACATGGAAAGAATCTCGGTGTGTGCAGGATATAGGACATTTTTAATTCAATGAAAAGCATTAATTTGTGGTTCAAATATCATGCTATAGTTGTTGCTGCTGATAGAACATAGGTGGAACTTTAATTACAAAGAATTTATGGGTCTGCCATATGAAGACAACCTAGAGGCCTTAAGTGAAGCTTTAAAACAGTAGTAACGCAATAGCAGCAGCCCTTTTCCCAAGCCAAGATAATGCGCAAGGGTAAATTAGTTAGAATTAACTCAGAGAAAGCACATTTCAGAAGACAAAAGAAGATCACACGTGGGCTGCTCATTCTACAATGGGAACATGGGAGTAGGCTTAAGTCTGGCCACCTTGACAAACAAGGATACAGTGAAATTCATATAAATCATGCTAAAAGTATCCAAATTATTTTGTAACTGAAGGAAAGGCTGAAGGGAGCTTGTGATGCGAGACAGATTAGAGAGTTCCCTGGCAATAGAGTACATTTTTTTAGCTAGGTTTGCAGCAATTGTAGGTTACAATTCAAAAGGAATGACACATGCTTGGTGAATTGTGGATTTATGATTTTACATGAGTTCTCAATAGGAAAGCTTGGAGATGATAATAGACTCCATAGGAGCTTATTCTGTATGCTTTCTGATGGGTTTGAAGGACACCAACTCCAAGGTATACCACCAGTTGGTCTTGTACTACATAGCCTAATCTCGTTTTCCAGCACTAAGAGAAGAACAGCACTTGTGATCCACACATTAAAATATTGATAAATGCTGCTGAAAGTACAAGGAGTACTGCTCACAAAAGTCTGTAAATGAAATAGGAATCAGCTTGTTCCAGGCCCAAGAAGTGATGCACTTTTTATGATTGACATAGTACTGAAACTGGGTGGTATGAAAGAGAAAGAAATTGCTTGTAACATTTATGTAGCGCTTACTACTTCTACAGGAGGAACATGGGTAGGCAAGCACTTCACCGTGTAGGCTGTGTGTTTGAAAAGGTATTTGTTGTCTTTGTTGTGACCAAGGAAGTATCGAGTTGGAAAAAGATGAAGATGCAACGTGTGTCACCCGGCATGCATACGAATCATGATCCATTACAACGTGATCTTCAATGCACTGAACAATAAAACGCCAATAAAGACCACATCAAGGGTTTACTACAAGGAGAAACCATATGGATTAATAACATCAAAAGAATGAACACACGATTCCACACCATAAAACCAGTCAAGGCAATCAATGGATGAAAAGAGCATACATGTAATATACCAGTATAACAGACTATAAGAGACCCATCAGAATCACAAAAAGACCACATTAATCCAGACACACAATTGAAGTGGGATGGCCATCTAAGGAACTGTACAACTCTACAACCCAGACTGCCATAACATTAGGTCACAAGGAACACAACTTCCTAAACTACAGGGAGGTGTTCATCACTTCCAACCAACTGACAACAGGATTATTGTCAGGTCCAGTGGAGAAGCTATCCTTTAGAGTGAGAACATACACACACACACACACACAACAACACACACACAAGAACACACACACACACACACACACACACACACACACACACAAGAACACACACCCACACACACACACACACACACACACAAACACACACACACTTCATCATCAGCATCCTCCACCACCCTGATATGATGGTACCACCAGGGCGGACTCAACCTCTTCAAAGACTTGGCAGAAGGGAGTTCTTGAATAAAACTGCTGGACAAATTCAGGATCCAAAACATCTAAAAAAAACATTAGAGTTCCTCAGTTATCACCTTTATTAGTGAGGACTCTATGTATATCTAGAAACACAATACCGGGTAGGTAACTAGAGACCAATGGCTCAAACCAGTCTCATACTAGCAAACATCTTCCTGCCCACAATAACTAGGCTATCTGGCCTGGGGCATTCATCAGGGGTCTACGTTCCCTTCCCAATAGAATACAGGCCTAATGTGGCACTACAGCAGATTTTTCAAACCGCCCATTTGACTCCTACCTGGGTCTTGAATTGTCTCAGTGGAACAACCCTATATTTTAGGGAATCCCGGTTATCTGGTCAGGGACGTGGTGGTGTCTTTTGCACTCAGTCATCAAAAGGTCCACCACACCCGTGGACCTAGTTCGTCCTGCTCCTTGCCGCAGGTACTTAAAAGCACAGAATACAAAATGATTCTGTACTTGGTTGATGTGTCCCTACCAGCTTCAGCATGCCTGCACTTCAATGCAGTAGTAGTGTGTCCTTAAGAAAGCAGTTGAATTCTCTAGTGAGACTTGAGCACAAAGCCATCACCTGCTCAAAGGTTGCCTCTTCCCCATGAATGTTGTAAGCACCATTCATGTATTCTCTGGAGTGCACTTTTTCAAGCTACGGTTACAGTAACTGTTTGTTCAGGATAAGAGCAGCTGCAATGAGAAGTGCATTCCAAGCATACATTTAACATTAGCTCTTAATAAAGACGACACATGTAGGTTTTTCCGAATGCCAAAATATTTGGCAGTGGAAGGTTTACACAAGTTGTGGCCTGAAGTTGCATAGATAAAGCTGTCATTACCAGTCCCGCCTGTCACTTACCGTCAGGTTAAGTCTTGCTTTGCCCCTGCAGCAAAAGCGTCACGTTTGTCTAAGCAACTTGTCACAGCAAGATCATAATAGGAGGTTAAACTTGTTTTTAGTACTGCTAAAAATTCTTGTAGAATTTTTAAATTGTGACACGACAAAAATCCTCTAATACAAAAGATTAAAAATCAGAAATGACTGAGTATACGCACTTCAACACACAGCCACTGGGTCACTTTCCCTAGAGATAGTGGCTGGCTTGGACTAACTGTGGACGAATGTGAGGAAGAAGAATCTGAAATCCGGGTAAAACATCATCAGAAAGGATAGATAAATACAGGAAAATTACTTATTTTATATTTGTGGCCGGAATCGTACTGTTATTAAACAATGTTAAGATTAATATTGGAAACAGTCCAGAGTAATATGCTTGCACACCTGTGCGCATTTCCACCTGCATGATTTTTTTATTCCAATATGTTACAGCTGTGGAGTGAAAGTGATTGCTGAATACATTAATTTCTTCATTCCTATTGGGCTCTGTGTCGACCGCTTGGGTTTTCAATCAGGAGTTGGTGTATGCCGTTCATCTTCACTAACGGTCATTATTTGGCCCCAATATGTCCCCGTTTTGGTTGCGGGGTTGTGGGTGGTAGGCTGCACCCAATGTATAGAGTCTTTTTGTACCAAACGAGAAAGCATGGGACCCATTTACCCGGCATGCATTAGGGCCCATAGAATCCTTGCCACAGCACAGTTCAACTGATCTGAAACGGTTAATTGGTGCAAAACATTAGGATTTACGGTAATTCAGATTTTATAGTAAACGCGTTTACAATCAAATCGAAATTCTGAGTTGTGCAGCAACACCAGACTTGAGTGGTTTTCCCCATGTGGAGTTTTGCAAGGGATCAGAAAAGGGCAATGGCAAATGTGTGTGTCTATAAAGTGAGAAAAACATTTGAAAATCAGCACGCGCACAGTGATTCACGCAGTCATTTCCCATTCCTGAGTGAGTAAACTCAGAATGGCCATAGCTGCAGTGTTCAGAGTTCAGAGTGTGGGAATAGGGATGTGGTTCTCTTGTACCTCTCGTAAACAAGACCGAAATAGAACACAAACACTGTAAAATATGGTGAGACAGCTAACAAGTACTTGCATTTGGAATGGAGCAAGTAGCATTCCGGGTTGGCTGGATAGTGTCATGAACACCAACATTCTCGTTTATTCAAGCTGTTTTCAATTCCTGGACTGCCGTTGGCTTTTCTTCATGTTTAATAGAAAGTGTGTAGCGCGCACAAAAATGTTGATATCAAAATGTTCTCCCACTCTGTAGACTTACATGATCTTTGTTTTGGTTAATGGGTGTAGCCATTACAATATGGTCACTTATAGTGTAAGCTTATTGTTTAAAAAGATGGAGGCTTAATGTCAACATGTGGATGGAGCAGACATTTTGTGCCACAATAGTTTAGAATTGCAGAAGCCCTAGTGTCTCCAAACATGGTTTTATTTTTAAAATATGAGATAAAAAATACATTAAAAAAAATACAATCCGTGAAAACAGTATCTAAATCATGGGATTCAACCCTTGACTAGGAGAGGTCTTTGCGCTACAATTATCACATCAGATTGCCGGCCCATCTACTCTAAGTCGGAGGATTGATTTCAGAAGCTGTGCAAAAGGTGTCCATATTTTGGTTCCATGACAGAATGGATCAGACATAATACCTTTTAATAGCTGGCTTCAGCTATGTCGTAGTTCTAAGACATTCTAAAATTTGAAAGGCAGGCGTGCTATTTAATACTTTTAGCTAAGATTTAGCACATCACTTAGGAATAGTTTTACAGTGTTATGATGGCAGGAACTTACAAAAATGCTAGAAATCTTACTCTTGTGTTTGCTGGCCATTTCATGCCTAACTACTTTTATTGTTGCATTCTGTGTGACATCATTTCATATTTTATGCACTAGACTGAGGATTTTTAAATAAGCATTTAAAATAATTTGTCCTGGTCTCTAGTGCTATTTTTGAATGTGTTAAAACAAACAAAAGATTGTATTAATTGCCTCTTAGTCCCAAGAGTTCAGGGACAGACAGTAACCAGAAAATATTGCCGGCACAGGATTGCTCAGTAGGGTTATGTTAGGGCTGTTCAACTGGCCTTCTAATTCAACCCTGGTGAACTGAACTTAGTCCTTGCATATTTGAGTTAGAAATCCGACCCTGCAACTCAGATTTAGTATCAGCAGAACCAAGACTACTTTGGGGTCCTTTCTGGAACTCCCTCCGTTTACCCATGCCCCCCCACTCTTCTGCTGGGTACCATGTCCACCTTTGGCGGAGTCTCCCACATGACCCTTGTGGACCCGGGTACTCACCCAGCGGTCTGCTTCCTCAGCACGCTTCCTAGGGTTAGTCAGCTTGCTATCAATAAGGTGCTGACGTAGCTCTGGAAAACAATTATTTGGCAAGTGCTCCCATGCAATCAAATTATAGAGCGCTTCAAAATCATTCACTTTGCTACCCTTCACCCAACCATCCAATGCTCTGCCAAAGAAAAAACAACAACATATTCTACCCAAGTGCTAGACTCCAGTTTCTTACAATTCCTAAGCCTTTGTCTATAAAGCTCAGGGGTCAACCCATACCTGGACATTAAGGCCTCTTTCATGTGTACATAAGAATTCTGACCTTCAGAAGGAAAATCTAATAAGGTGTCCCACCCATCACTGAAGAACTTCCCCCCCAACCCCGCTCCCCAATCCTTCTCAGGGACCCAGTGGGAGGACATGGCTACCTCATAAGCCTTGAACCATTGCCCAATATCTTCGTTCTTATGAAACTCCTTAATAACATCCTTGGGAATGAACAATCTTGTTTCTACAGGCACGAATGGTGTGCTGCCACCACAGGGAGTAATTTCTAAACTCTTGGCTTTCAATTCCAACTCCCTCAACATCCTCTCATGCTCTAAATGCATCCTCTTTTCCTCCAAGGCCAACTTCTTATTCTCTAACTCCATCTGACCACCCATCTTGAACTTGGCTAGCTCCATCTTATGCATTCTATCTCTTTCCCTGTCCTCCAGCTCCTCTGGGGACAGGCCCTTTGAAGAAACACTGCTGCCTGGCCTTGAAGGTACTTTCTCCCCGGTCAGGCCCAATGGCCCATCCAGCTGCCCATCCGCATTCTCGGTCTCATCCCTAGGCTCTTCAGGATGCTCAATAGCATTTCTAGACTCCAATCAGGCCCTCAGCGACTTTTGGAACTCTTCCTTCTTGGCGATGCCTTTCACAGGGATTTTAAAACTTTTGCAGAAGGTTTTAAGCTGTGGCGCAGTGTAGGTATCTACCCTATCTTCTTCGAACTGTAGATCCATAGATGCGTTGGATGCTGCTTTGCTCATGGTGAATACAGTTGGTAGTTCTCAAAAAGAAAAAAAGTTCCAAGGAAAATTCTACAAAAAAGTATGTGGTCGCGTTCTAGTCTGCACTCACTCGTAGTGTACACCAATCACTATTTAGGAGTCACAAATGCAAGTCCAAATCCTCACCGCTGACCACCAATCTTAGAACTGGGGGTCTCTAGTTGGCAGAGGTAGGTACCTTTGTCCAAATAGGACCCTTGCTTCTAGCCAGGATAAAGGGCTACACTTCTAAATTAACCCCTGCTCAACCCCTTAGCTTGGCTCGAGCAGACAGACTTATCTCAGAGGCAGTGTGTAAAGCATTTGTGAACACATACAGTAATACAGTGAAAAACACTACAATTGGTCACACACCAGTTTTGAAAAATAAGTAATCTTTTCTAGACTTAACACAAGACCAAACGACAAAAGTCCACAATACTGTAATCAAAAATAGACCTTAAAATGGTAGAAATAGCTTAGTTCAATGTAGATGGTAAATGCGACACTTTACTCTCAAAGTGCCGTGGATGCATCACCCAATACAAACAAAAGGGTCGCAGGGAAGGTGATGCGTCGGTTCCTTACTGCAGTGCAGGGGAGGGGATGCGTCTGTTCCTTAGTGGAGAGGTGATGCGTCTGTTTCTTACTGTGATCCGGTATGATACGACAAGATGGCGCTTCGATGCGAGGTGACGATCCAGTGCGATGCGACAAAATGGTGTCGCAATGCAACAACGTTGGATGCGATGCGTGCACGCCCAACGGCCGTGCGCCGAACTCGGTAACTTCTGAGCCGCGACAGGCCTTGAGACACGCTTCTCCAGTGATGCGACGGCGACCTCTGCGGAGGCGACACGCTTCTCCGGTGATGCGACACGCTTTGTCGAGGATGCAATGGCGAACGGCTGCGGCAGCGGCGGCACGCTTTTTCGGTGATGCGACCGCAACTACTGCAGCGGCGACACCCTTCTTCTAGATGCACCGCGCTCCCAGCGACTCGCAGTCTTCTCAGAGGGCCCAAACAACAGGAGGGCCCAAACAACAGTAGGCCCCTCTCTGCAGGCAGAATTCCTCAGCACTGGAATTCAGGGGATCTGGGGGTGAAGTCTTGTATCCCTGAGACTTCAGGCAGGAGGCAAGCACAGTTCAAGCCCTTGGAGATTCTTCTTCAAGATTGCAAAAGCACACACAAAGTTCCTTTTCTCCTTTCCTTGGCAATAAAGTAACCACTGAAGGCCAACCTCAAGAGCACAGCACAGGGGCAGTCTCCTCCTTCAGCTTCCTTGGCAAAGGGTCGTCTTGATTCCCAGAAGTGATCTAAAGTTCTGGGGTCTGGGTCCCCCTTTTTATACACAAACATCCTTTGTCTCTGAAGGCAGCGAGTGTCTGTACCTAGTCAAAACCAGCTCTGGGTGCATTCTGCCAGTGCACAACTTCTTCCTTTGTCAGTGTGGGCCAGGGCCATCAGACACACCACCATAGGTGGAGCCAGCATGTTATGTTATGTTATGAGCATTTATAAAGCGCGACTGTTACCAAAAAGGTGTCCTGGCGCTTAGAGAAGACCCGAAGAGGAATAGAATGAGAGAGATGAAGGCATATGGAAGATCAATACTTGAAAATAAATGTTTTTAATGTCTTTCAAAATGATAGAAGATCGGTCATACTTCTCAAAGATATGGGGATAGCATTCCATGCCCTAGTTGCGTTGGCCACAAAACCTCTGCCACCCCAGTTGGCCCTCCTCACTCTGGGAACTATGGCCAGTTTGGCATCCGAGGATCGTAGGGTTTTGGTGGGGGGAGTACCAGTGAAGTTGTTGTATTAAAAATGTAGGCCCCATTCCATGGAGGGCCCTGAAGGTCAATGTCAAGGTTTTGAATTGAATACGTTGTCTCACTGGTAGCCAATGTAAGGCTTTAATTTGGGCAGAAATGGAACCAGTCCTAGGCGTGTCAGTGAGGAGTCTGGCAGCCGCATTCTGCAGAATGTGAAGTTTATTTAGAGATCCTTCATGTATCCCGAGATAGAGACTATTGCAATAGTCCAATCTAGGCATAATGGGAGCTGTAATAACTATTTGCTGTGCTGCTTTTGGGAGTAGTGGCATAATTTTTTTGCAAGATTGGAGAATGTGTATAGTGGTGGAGACAACTTTGTTCACCTGATCCCTACCACTTAGTTTGTCATCCAACCATACTCCCAGATTTTTGACTTTCCCTACAGGGGTGGGGAGTTGGCCGAGATCGTTCGGCCAGCAGTCTGGGGACCAGAGGTTAGAGTTGTTGCTGAAGAGGATAACCTCCGTTTTGTTGGAGTTAAGCTTTAAGCAGTTTATTCTCATCCAATCTCCCACTGCAGACATACAGTTTTGTAGTCTTAGAGGAGTATGTACGGCAATTCCTGGAAGCAGGTTGCCCACTATTTGGGTATCGTCAGCATATGAAGTTAAAGAAAACCCAAATGATTCAACAAGTGGTGCTAGGGAGGAGACATATATGTTAAAAAGGGTGGGGCTCAATGAAGAACCTTGGGGGACTCCGCAGGGCAGGGAGAATGATTCAGCCTGAAACTCCTCTAACGTTACAGTTTGTACTCTGTCCGTAAGAAAGGATTTGAGGAGATTCCAGGCGGAGCCCTTAACTCCTATCTCCTTGAGACGTTTCATCAGTATACCGTGATGTACAGTAGCGAACGCTGCTGACAGATCTAGCATGATCATAGCTGCATTCCCACCCTGGTCCAAAAGATTCCAGATTTCTCCAGTGGATTTTAGCAGCGCAGTTTCAGTACTGTACTCCCCTCTAAATCCAAACTGAGTTGGATCCAGAACTTGGTCTTGTAGAAATGTATTTAATTGGGCATTAATATTCTTTTCTATGATCTTTGCCGGAAAAGAAATTCTTGATATGGGTCTGAAATTGTTTGGGTCATTGATGTCTAGATTGGGTTTCTTTAAAAGCAGCAGGATAGACTCGTGTTTCCAGTCTTTTGGAAAGTATCCGTCTAGATACATAGTATTAAAAATGGGGGTAAGTATTTTGGAAATAGGTTCTACTGCTAATAAAACGACCCTACTAGGACAAGGGTCATAGAGGGAACCTGACTTTATCTTACACATTAGCTTCGATGTGTCAGATTCAGTTAGCGGGACAAAATTCTGCAGGAGGGAACTTTTTGTCATGAAATCAGTACGGGGGAAGCTAAGCTCTGAGTATTAACATTAACAGAGTTAGAGAATGTGACAAAAATATTATTTACTTTTTCAAAAAGACTGTTAGCAATTTTATTACACAGTTCTCGACTGGCCTGAACTGATGGGGTACATGGATGAGCCAGAGTTTTTACTATTTTAAAAATTTCTTTGGAGGAGTTTTTTGCTGTATTGATTCTATCCGTAAAAAACATTTGTTTTGCTGTTTGCAATAGGTGTTTATATGTGGACAGGCTTCTTTTATAGATCGATTTGTCTTTTTCCTTGTAGCCCTCCCTCCATTTTCTCTCCAAGCGTTTACACACCAATTTCTGGTCTCTAAGTTCCGAGGAGTACCAAGAAGCCGATGGATGTTATCTATTGAGACAAAGGGGTTTCAGTGGAGCGAGCTTGTTCCCTACGGCTGTCAACCAGTTTGTATAGATGTGAGTTGCTTCATCTAGATTTCTGGGCAATGTTGGCATTGTAAGAGTAAGCTGCTGTTGTATTTCTTTTGAATCAATCTTGTTCCAGGCTCTAGTTACTGAGCTTTTTTCCTCTGTAGTTTAGGGGCCACATGGACAGGCTAATTAAATTCACTAATAACCATGAAGTGGTCTGACCATGTCAGCTGTAGAGTGTTTAGGAAGGTTAAATTTGGGTTGTGGAAAGCAGGCACAGCCCTATTCAGGCCCAGTTGCTACTCCACACACCACTCCTCATGCAGATAGGTCTATTCAGCCTTGTGCTGACACCCTGTCTCCTGGAGCTACCCCAGCCCCTATCACTCACAAACCAGACATGGAATACACAACCTAGCAGAGGCAGGCTTGGATGGTTAGGCAAGAAAATACCTACTTTCTAAAAGTGGTATTTTCAAACACAGGATGTTAAAACCGACTTCACTAAAAGATGTATTTTATCATTCCGAGTTCAGGCATACTAAACTCTAATTTCTACCTAGTTCCCCGAGTCAGTTAGGATTAAAAAATGTTATAATCCAACTGCCCATTCTGGCCTATGGGAACAGGTAGGCTTGCAATAGTGAAAAACAAAATTGGCTGTAATTCACTATTAGGACATGCTACACACATCAGGGCATGTCCTACCTTTTACATACAATGCACCCTGCCCTTGGGCCTACTTTTGGGGTGACTAAAATGTAGAAAAGTGAAGGTTTAGGGACTGGCAAGTGTGTGCACTTGCCAAGTCGACATGGCAGCCCCAGGCTGCACACAGGCTCTGCAATGGCAGGCCTGAGAAACACTTTACAAGCTGCTTCTGTGGGTGGCACAACCAGTGCTACAAGCCCACTAGCAGCATTTGATTTACAGGCCCTGGGCACACATGGTGCACTGTACTAGGGTCTGACAAGTAAATCAAATAAGCCAATCATGGAGTCACTAATCCAGTACAATACTTCACAATAGGGAGCACTTGCACTGTGGCACTGAATAGTAGTGATACAGTGCCCAAAGCACCTAGACCAACAAAACATATAGCAATAACACAGGAAGCAACAGAAAAAAAAAAAACAGGAGGGAGACCCACGCCAATGGTGCCAGGTCCAACAATACTTTGCTAATTCCATGTCTGTTAAGTATGATGATTTTATGATCGATTTACATTTGCACTCCACTATACAATCTTAAGTTTAGTCCTTTGATTATAAGCTTTCGCCAACATGACTCCAAAATGTTCTTTATCCAACCTAACTATCTCCTAGCTCAATCCGTCCATGGATCAGTCTCTGGCACACACTCCACACCTGTGCCTGCCTGCCACTTAACCTGTTCCTCTTCTATAAATTGAGGAATATATTTCAGGTTAGGATGAGAGTTCTTCACAGTCCAATAGCTTTCTTAGCAATCTTTTAATATATTTCACTATAAAGTTCCTTTCTCTGAAATCCAATCAGTTCAATTCATTTATTCTTTATAAGTGCAGGTATATAAATTATAAGAACTACGAAACCCTTTAGAAGGTATATAAATGGATTAATGGACAGACGCCTATATCTTTGCTATTATAAATGAATTGAGCTCAATAAACTCCAATGAAAATAATTTTATGGTGAATAATGTCTCAATACGATTAAATGTCCACAATCCAACAGGGAGTTGGAGAGCATTTAACATTATATCAACTCTTAAAACTGATCCAAGATTAAGACCTGTTATGAGATTAAACAAATTGTGAAAGACTGCATCTTGACTATATGTTTTTATCATCAAAATAAATGATTTTTCAAAGGAGTCGCTGTAAGAAGTGCTGCTCATACAGTCTAACCAGCAGGTTAGGTTCTGCCTCAGTTAGTGTATATTTGTAGTTATACACGAGTCCAAGTTTACACAGGAATAGCTTTTTTTTGTTTTGCCAATAGCTTTTGCGCCATTTGACAAAACTTCGCAGAAAAAAGTTCATCCACCTTAGGTCCTTCCAGGAAAGGTTTGGTGTGATCTGTCGAGTGAGAGCCTGGAAAAATAAAGGCAAGGATGTCCAAAAACCAAGGTTTTTCTCATTCACTTTCATAGGAAAAAATTAGATAATACAGAAAACAACTGCTTAAAAGAATGACACCAAATTTGGCAGACATGTTTACCCAGAAAGTGTGTTTGTGATTTGGTGTAAATCTGTTATGGAGATCTGTAGCTGTGGAAACTCGCAGGATAAACGCTGTGAAAGGTTGCTGCACCATAAAAATGTAGTGGCTGGCATTACAAGGACTCCGGCCTTGGAGTCCTAGTCCTCAAAATATTTTCAAAAAGCACACAGAAGGTGGCAGAGTACACATAGCTAGATGCCCGAGCTGGTGAGTGGGTGGAAATCAAGATGGTTGGAGCCCAGAGGGACTCCCCTGCTTCTCAAAGGCCAAAGACTGAAAACAAATGTTAGGCTTGTTTCTTCACCCAGCACAGCTTTTGGTGTAGTGGGACTCGGGCAGGACTAAAATAAATAAATAAAATATTATATGTGGTGGCTGATTGGCGGCTCACTGGGGTGGTGGCTGCTGACCAGGCTCCACAGCATGGGCAAAAGCTGTGTGCGTTGAGGGGTTAGTCGTGCGTTGAGGGGTTAGTCATCCAAGAGGGTTGGGCACAGGGTCTGGCAACAGGCAGGGGATAGGCAGCAAAAGTATTATAATAAACAAATTACTTTACACCAAAAAAAAAATTTTAACATAGAAATTCACTGAAAAAACAAAGGTTAAAGTCGAGTTATACGCGAGATAGGTCATAAGATTTTAACCTACATTTTCAAAAAAACAAAGTAATTCACTGAAAAAGCACTACGTCTTTAAAAAAAAAAAAAACTGGCATTTGCTAGTTATATGTAATTGACCTAAGTAACTTGGACTGCTGTGATGAACTGCTTTTTCAATGAATTTCTAAAACGAAATGTACACATGTTAAAATTGCACTACCTCCCTCACGTATAGCTCCACGGTAGCCTTTGATAAATATTTATTTTCAGTTGAATCACAGTTGTAGTTTTGATGCAGGAGCTGAAGAACACTGGAATATGGAGTTATGAGGAGAAATGCAATCACAGCAAGGTTCATGGCATAGTCAAAAGAGAAGCTCAATGAGCTGTGGTTGGAGAGGTGCTAAATGCTGGGTTTAAATGTATGTGCTATATATGCAGAGCTCACTGGGTATGCCTGAAAGCTTTGCTTATTTGGCCTTTGGGAAGGTGTCTTAACTGCAGGGCCTTGCCAAAAAGCAGACCCAGCAACTTGGAGATCATTGCACATGGTTTCAGTTCATATCCAGGGGGTGTTTGTGGGTGGGATGCCAAGTGCAGCCCTTAAACTGACCACCTCTGACTATATGACTGCTTAGTTTGAGAAATCACACGGAAAAGGCACTGAAACACCTTAATGGAGAAATGGGTCACTGCATGCAAAAACAAAATAAAAATCTGTGATACAAAGTTAACACATTCTATTTTCTCCTTCTTCAATTTCCAATAAGTTCCTTTTAGAGAGATAGCTACACATCTCTCTCCTGCTGACTCACTCACCCCACCCAGTTGTCATATGGTCCCACCTGACTACTGCAGCATACGAAGATGAACGCTTCTACCTCAATTACATACAGGGCATAAAGACAATATGAATCATGTCTTGGTTTACATAATAGCGGCAACCAATTTAGATTTACATATTGATCTTTCTTGGGAGTATCGAAAGCTTTTCTGGAAACAATTGTATTTTCTTCTCGTTCCTGTCAAAAGACTTACATCACTTAGGGCCTGATGTACAACCGTTTTAGCAGTTGCAAAAGGTATAATCGGGTCATTGCGACCGCTATAAAGGGTTCTAGCAATTACAAACCCTATTTTGTGAGTTGGTAACCTACTACCGACTCACAAAATACGGTTTGCGAATCGCTATTATGAAGAGTCCTTTCCGAATAGCAAGTTGCAGGGGAATATACGATGGTTTTGCGACTTCAAATGCAGTCGCAAAACTATCGCAGTTACCACCATTTTCAAATTGGTGGTAAGCCAGTCACAAACATGAAATGGTCCCCAGGGCACCCCTTCCCGTTTCTGTTTGGCAGCGACAATATTTAAGAGCAGGCAGTGGTCCCACAGAGCACTACCTGCGCTTAAAAAAAAAAATGAACAGAAAACTTTTAATTTTTTTCTTTTTAAACACCTCGTTTTTCTGTAGGGAAAATGGGCTGCATTTGGGGAAAAAAGTTGCTTTATTTAAAATGCTGTTATAAACAAAGGGTAGACCCAAATAAGTCACTGTGGAATTCTAAACCTTCCTATGTTTCAGGGGGCTTTCACGGAAACTGGCGGCCAGATGTACGACCATTCCATTTTGCAGGTCTCGTATTGCGTTTTTATTTTTTTGCGACTCGCAAAATGGAATGTACTAATGTGTCGCGGATACATTAACGATTCCCAATGGAGTCACCATCTTTTTCTTTCACCTTTACATCCCTCACGTTATGCACTTTTACCTTCCCTTTCCTTTCTCCCACTGCTGTGGGGCACTTGTGCAAAGTGTTTGGAATTATATGCTGACTAACCAGCACCTACAACTGTTCAATGTGATTAAATAATATTGAATCAATTTACTCTTAAAGCATCAGTATTATTTTGTTTAAATTGTCTTCAATTTGCACACGTTCCTAGTTAATGCCCACTGGGACCACTTGCTACTGTACTGTTATTTAAAATGCAAACACAAATATGGCTGTCAGCGATCCCCAGCGGGTCCCAATCCCTGTGTTATTGCCCATTCCCAATGGTTCGCAAATTGCGACCTGCCTCATGAACATTGATGAGGCAGGTAATTTGTGACCTCCATTGGGAATCGTTAATGTATCCGAGACACATTAGTACATTCCATTTTGCGAGTCGCAAAAAAATAAAAACGCAATATGAGACGCGCAAAATGGAATGGTCGTACATCTGGCCGCCAGTTTCCGTGAAAGCCCCCTGAACCATAGGAAGGTTTAGAACTCCACACTGTATTTACTGTGTTCAGAGGCTCAGCGATAGAGGGCCAGTCTCCTTTTAGAATCCTGCAAAAATCAATAACTGCATTATTTAATCAATGAAACAGCCTCCCCAGCTGCCACTCTGCTTGCTCATACTCCTTGCAACTCACTGCTATGGGTGTAACCCTTCATGTAGATGTTTAATAGTTATATGGCTCAACAATAATCAAGAAAGAGAAAAAGGCCACCTGCAAAAACGAAAAAATGTAAACAAATGATATGGACGTTGGAAGATGTTGGTCCTTATTACTCAGTTGTGGTACTTTTTTTGATGCATCTGTGACATGTATAGTGCTAACCAGCTGCTCATCCCACTATCTCTCCTGGGAGTGAAGGCGGAAGCTTTCGGTTGCACCGGAAGTCCGCTACATTCTGAAGTCGAATCCATGACCATGCAGGTTACAAAATGGAGCAATCTCAGAGGAAAAGTTACTGATCACAGACACAGGCAGAACTGCCTCCGATTGGAGTTGGCTGCTCTTATTTTTCATAATACAAAGTTAATGTTTTCCCTTGCAATGTTTATTGAATAACATTCGCTTTCTTTCCAAGCTTAAAATGGGCAGGATGCATGTTGTGTTGTGACCGGCATTAGAGCTCGACCTTGAATGGGTGTGCCGGTCAGTTACTGAGAGCAGGTATATTTCTTTGGTCAACGAGCAATAGCTCAGGTCGGTCTGCTTTTAGATTCACTGATAAGTTGTGTATTTTTCTTGCTCAAAACATAAAATACAAAAATGTAAGCAGAGGGAAATAGATTCAGGACGGGAGAAGTTTCAAGTATATTGATCCGCTCAGTCAAAAAACATGTAGTCCGATTGAGAGTGTCAAGCAGAGAAGACGCACTAAATCACTAAGTCAAAGTCAGACACTGCAAAAGAGGCTGGTGTTGGGACTGCTCTGATTGGTTATGCAACACCTCTGCTTTTACAATGTTTTTCTGTTGCTCTTTACAAAACATGAAGACCCCAGTGCAGACTGGACACCGCTCTGTTTGTGGACTTACCATCCAGGAGCCAGGGCTGACTTGGTATTTTTTCCAGCTCCGACAGCATCACGCGTGTGATCAAATGGTCTGGCACAGGCTGGCCTTCCTTAACGTACTGTGTCGCCAAAACCCCCGCCTCTGCAACACAAAGATGGAAATTTATCATGACAACATCATAGCACACTGAGCTACAAATCTTTCAATCACTACGAATGATACTGTGACATATTGGATTCTCCCCTAATAATAATTTTCTAGTAGCACCTACTATGTCTAATTCATGCCCATGTGAGTTTATGCTCTCTTTGGCATCGAAGTGCATGGCACTTCTCCTGGATGCTAATAATAATGCACAGTTAAAAGGTTTTACATCGTAGTGTGTAATAGATAGTAGTGTCACTATTAATATACAAGATACATTTCAGGGTTTTGCACATCACAAATAATCACCAGACAGAGCTCAAGGACTGGTGTGTTGTGGCAACAAATCCAGCAGACGCCTTGTAAATGATTAGAAGCAATGTTTATTTCCAGGAACAAGAGGTCAGGCAGCCTCAGGCCAGGCACCACAAGATGCCTGAATCCGGTGTTGAAAGCAAACACTCCAACAAGCAACATGTAACTCATGAGTTCTAAAAGTGAACGCTCACATAACAAGGTTGCTAGTCCTGGTTAATGATGAATATAGAAGATCTCCCTCCTTTCACAATGTAACATCTCCTCCTGTACACAATACACAAACTGAGCAAAAGGCAAGGAGTAGTCTTTGTGTTATATCATGTGATGTCAGTAGATGATACAAACTGACACGATACAAAGACAACAACTGAGCTACACATGGGACAGATAATAAACTTTGAAAGTTCAATACTTAGTACAAAATTCATAACCACCCACCCAACATGGCGGCCTTCAATGACCATTATATGGGGCTCTGATAACATTGGACATACCACCTTCATTTGAAATATTCCAAGTCACCACTGGATCCTGGTGCTCTTGGTTGCCCGGCAGGGCCCAACACTTGTTCAACTACTGATCCTCTCAAAGTACACTCTAACACGGACATGTAACGGAGGAGTTCTAAAAGTGAATGCTCATATATACCAGGGTGCTTGCGCTGGTTAAGGATTCTATAGCAGTGCTTAGTTTTCCACTTCACAAAAAAAAAAAGAAAAAAAACCACACACACACCAATTTGCACAAACTGCTTCACTGGTTAACTGTTTTCAGAGAGGCGAAGGAGTGAAAGTGTGGATTTGATAAATTGTGTAATCTGGAGCACTTCCAGTATCGTTCTGAAGCATGCAACTCATGCACAAAAAATTAAATACCATAAATATTATCTTGTTTTATTGTTAATGCTTACTTGTACTTATGATTGTATGTGAACCTAGCAATAAAGCAATGGTGCACTGCAAATCATCAGAGGAGAGGATAGAATATTCAGGCTGGGGAGAACAGATGCACAGGAGTGAGGGGCAGAGAAGAATTCTGGACATAGATGCTAGAGGTTAATAATCAGTAATCAAATGTACCTCTATGACTGGACCAAAGTCTGATGTTCACAAATATCAGCCCCAAGTGGCATGGCCTGACCCCGTAGAAGATAGTCACCTGTGGCTAGAGCTCCTCATCACAGTGTCATAAGTGAGGGCCCGTAAAAATAAACACACCTCAGCTCTAAAGACAAGCATTTACAAGTGGGAAGGTGCTCAATCTACAATGCTAGTACTCTGAGTGAGCCAGCTACTAAATGCATGTTTCTTCCTCGTCTTCCCTCTAAATTTAATCGCAGCTGCCATTTTCCAGTTGTGCCAGAGGTAAACAAGACTGTTTCAGCCTCTTCCACATAATATATGATAATAGCTACATTTGGTAGCTCCAAGGTAACAACTCTCCGTACGAAATGGTTTGTTTCCCATATTCGATACTTTTAGTGTACTGGACTATACTGAGGCCTTAACATTGTGTTATCGGACTGATCAGTCTGAGATGTACTACACAGACCTTTCTTATATCTGGCCACGTAGTTTTTGACCCGCAAATTTGAGACTGATGTTAATTAATGCGTGCCAGGGCTGTTGGAGTAGTAGTATTTTTGCAGAACCTTTCTGTTCTGGGTAGTACTCTAGGTAATAATAGGCCTGGGCGGTGAACTTTGCTCTGTTCGCGGAGTTTTCTGCACTCCGTGGAGCTTGCGGAGTGCAGAAAACTCTGCTTCCCGATGTGCAACTGAGTTTTTTCCCCGCTCGGATCGTGAACAGTAAGAATTTCTACCCGAGCGGCAGGAATACCAGCACAAACTGCAGTTCGCGTAATTGCGCGAGTGGTGGAGTGCAGTGCGAACTACGCCCAGGCCTAAGACTTGTAGTTCTATAGTTTAAGTTTTGAAATATTATGGTCATAATAGTAACTATTTAATGTCTTATTTGGATGATCTGTGCAGTTACCTGCTTGTCATCTAGCAAAGTAGATTATGGATTGTATTTGTTATAATGATCGAGTAATGGCAGTAGTAAATAAATGTATGCATTTTTAGAATTTGACATTTAGGATGATTTTAATGTTTTTGGTTTTATTGTGATGCCTTTTGCTGCTTAAAAAACTTAACACAACGATTGACAATGCTCCATCTACACGCAAAAGGTTTGGCTCATTTTATTGGGGAGAGGAGTTGGCCTAACGGCTAGGGCGCTCGACCTCGGACTGGGTTTGAGTCTCGGTAATGACGCTGTACATCCTGTGATTCTGGGTAAATCACTTAATCTTCCTGTGCCTAACAAAAAATGAATGTGTGTCCTCATGTAACGTAACTGGTGCTATGTAAGGCGCTCGGATACCCGATTGGATTCGGGTCAAGTTCGCGCTATATAAAACTATGCAAAAAAAATTGAGAGTGAATGTTTTCACTTAGTAAGAACGTTTTGTACAAAAGGTATTTAATTACTGTGTTGCACTACCTTGCTCTGGCACCTTCAGTTGCTCCCTCAGTGATTAACGATTCTGACACTTTCAGGTGTGTAAGGGCCGACTTTGTACAATTATTTCTGCTACATTTAATGCTTTACAATTCCTTCGAGGAGGCCATTACTGGACTAGTGCACACATTCACAACCAGGCCATTTGTCTATTGCTAGGTCCAGGGTGCATTATTGGTGTTTGGGCTCTAGTATATGCCATCATTTATATAATTGCCATTTTACACCTAATTAGATGCAATAATATTTTTATATTGTTCTATAGGTGGGTCTACAACATATTACAAAGCAGAGTCATGATTCTGGCACGGCACAGGCACTTGATTACGAGTAGAGAAATTATAGAGCATGACGCAATGGAAATTGTAAGCCACACAACAAACTTTGGTGCTCACTCATTTCCGGGTTAGTAGTGCACTTCTGGAGCAGAGGGGTAGAGCTAGTATTTAAGGCCAATTCCACATGGAGTAGGAGCCTGACAATGCATTTCTTATTGTGGCTGCCTGCTTCCCATCATCTCGCAACTGGCTATTTGTACTCTTAAACTTGGATCTGGTCTTCTGATATAGCAGATTTTAATAACAGATACCGTAAATGTGCTTATCTCAATTTCATTTATTACAGTAAAAAAATCCTGAATTTCCCCATAGCAGTTATATGAGATGATATTACTATTTACGCCTATCTGATGTGTCGGCTAATCCATCAAAGTTCTTCTCGAACTAAATTGCATGAATTAGTTTTGAGATTTACATAAAAGCTTTTGGTCTATTTCCTTTTAGGTCGAGCCTAGCAGCGCGCATGCGCTGCTTTGCGAGGCTTGATGAATGTACTCGGGATGATAAGACAACGCCCACCACTTTCCATTTGTTCCTTCCTGTGCCTTTCCGAATTCCTTTATTTTTAGTGGTAGAACATTGGTATGTGTCCCATCTTTGGGTGTGTTTTTCAGGTTGTGGCGACTGGCCCAGTTACAGGTCGCCTTACTATTTGACTCACTTATCATTTGTTGACGCACTCTTTTTTTCAATAAATTGGTCCCGTGACGTGAACACAGCTTTATCATGGCCGCACTATATTTTTAAACAATTATTTGATAATGTTGCGGCTGCCTGGGAAGCAGACAACAGGCATTTAAGCAGTGGTCGAAGTGGGAGAAAAAAAGTAGGGGAACTGTGGGCGGAGAATCAGAGGGTGGGGATAACCCAAGGATTGGATCAGTGGGTGGAGCCAGAGGTGTGGCCAGAATGTGCAAACATCCCAATTTTTAGTATTTGTCTGGCATTTCACTGCCCAGTTTAATCAACCACTGGATACACATGATTATTTAAGGTTATAATGAGTTATTGACAATAAAATACATTCACAAAGTGGGATGTGCTTCTAATCACAGAATGTCCCAAATACGATAAAATGTGGGAGCACAAGCCATTTGTCTCCGAGCCATGGAGTTTCTGTCATCAGCACTTCTACCTTTTCTTCCACAAGAGCAGTTCAAACATGAATGGCAAAATATCCTAGTTTGCAAATGTTTTCTATATAATTATGGCTGTGCAATATTTGCCTCATAATGTAAGATCTGCTGCATGATCTGACCATTTAAACTAATAAATTGTTTGTAGCTCAAACGTATCAAAAGTTAATAAAAAAATGTGACTTGTGTTGCTGCAGAGTGGACAGCCTATTGCAAAGGTTGACTGATCACCTTTCTCACTGCTGCATTTGTATGTTACACTGGTACTATTGAGGCAAAATCTTTCCAGAGACTGTTGGCATGTGTACACATGTCAAAATAATAGAATTTCAAGAAATATACTGCATTACGCTGCAGCCTTTTCTAAATGCATAATTTAGTCAACACTGCGGCATAATTTTGTCCTCCTTTTCGGCATTATTAATTCCAGTGGCCCCACAGCAGTCAGCACATGTTAAAAGTGCTTGTGCATGAAGCAGAGACACTGAAATTTGCGAACTTAGTTTGGTGTGCATGCAAATCCTACATTGCCAATCCCAGGTGAGTTGCAGCTACTACTGCTGAAACAAGGCCAATAGAGGTACCTATGGGTGAGGCAGACTGGCCTCAAGGGCAGAGCCGGCCTTAGCAATAGAGCCGCCCGTGCAATAAGGTTTGTTAGTGCCCCCCAATGACCACCTCTGCAATGGATTCCCTCACTACCACCCTTTAACAGTGCCCCTCAGGTCTCCATACCCACACTCTCTCTCAGATGCATTTAATTTGATTTACAGCTCCACTCATACCATTGTAGGGTGTCAGAGCACTTTACATCACACACATTACACAGAGACAATCAATGTGTGTAAATCACTGTATAGAAAATGTTACGCAAGACTAAGGACTACAAGGTGTAGGAGTCACATGACAACCATACTGGTAGGCCGTATAGATTAATAGTGATTGGTCTGGAGAAACACAAACTCAGAATTTAAAACGAAATACCATGGTTGGGGGTTCTCTTTATTAATCAGAATTGATTTCTATCCAAAAGAACACTTTTTGCAACATTAAGATATTCAAAGACGGGGGGGGGGGGGGGTGAAACATGAGGCTCTAATTTATACCCTGCAGTTTGTATGCAGCTCTTCGATGACAATTAATAGCTCACCATTCTATGTTACGATTTTAACTTATAAACTGCAAGTAACAATAGGGTCTCTCTGACAAAAGCAGTAGCCCACTGACCTATTTACATTATGTGCATGGTACATGTTCTTTGCAGCAGGCACATTAACCCTCTGAGCTACCTTTCCACGAATCAAAACTTCCACTAGATAAAACTCCAATCTATCTCTAGGAAGAACATTAATCACCAGAGTCCTCATGGCATTTTTATTATTGCCTAAAATTGCTGGAGGCCAGGAAGGAGGCAGCAAGTGCTATTAAAACCATAATATACTTGCAAACATAATGCCTTCACCCAAAGTCAGCACCTGGTGCGGTCACACCGGTTGCACCGCCCTAGAGATGGCCCTTCTCAAGGATCCTGTGACCTCAGCGACAGAGTCACTGTTGTTCTAGGGCGTGTTGCTTCATAGGCCTGCCCGCAAGACTGGAGGTGAACTTCAGTATGGATTGTGGTGGACAAGCCTTAAAGGTTAAACTACACTTGTCATGCTAGGGTCCACCTGCTGGCTGGTGCTACGACACCAGGGCTTCAAAGGTCTTGCAAAGCCTTCTAAGGTCTAGCATGGGAATGTACTCCCTCAGGAGAGTGGACTGGTTATTAAGGCTGAACCTGGTTCCCCAGTTCCAAATTCAGCAGCTCTGGCCATAGTGCCACATCTTCTCCCCCACTGAACACCATACTGCCCCACTGAGAAAAACTCACACTGCCTTCAAATACAACCCAATTATTGCCAGCTATAAACACCAGGATGCGGCTCAATTTAAATTAGGCACTAGACAAGAGCAATATGCGGCCTACAAATAAAAAGTAACAACATCCTGGAAAAAGAAAACACTCATAAGGAATGCAAAATTTAGCAAACCACGTGAAATGTAAGGAGGAACAACATGGTTAGCTTAACGCTTTTACACTCACTATTCAGAAATCAGTGAGTGCTTTTGCCTGAAAAGTTAAGGACATGACTACAGGGCCCGGAAGGGACCCGTTTCAATGCCCATTGCTCATGTCCTTACAAAACGTAAGCAGTATGGTAAAAATACCACATCCCTGAACACAGAGCCTGCAGTACACATTTTGTTTTCCAATCCACGCATTGCAGTACCGCCAGGATTGGTGCACTAGTTCCAAGCCCGGGGAAAACAAAGACAAGAAAACAAAACAAGAGCTTCACTGGCAAACTTTGTAAAAGTGGCGTTAATGTGGTTGGGTGTGAATAAAATCAATCTGGCCAGTTTGCTACCACTCTCTTACTTTATTTAGTTATTTCTTTAGTTTTCACATTTTAACCTTTTATTACCGATGCTGCACTTTGGATTAAAATTTCAGAAAGATAGGACATCCCCAGCAAAAGTGTTTTTCTTTTTTGGATCCATTTCACAGGGGAGCAAATAAACGAAAGGAGAGGAAAGAGTGTGAAAGCCGTTTCTTGAAGTCACGGTTTTCAATAAGAGAAGAAATTCTAGCCAGAAAGAGAGGGAAGAAGGAAAGAGGGGGTGAAAGCAGCAGAGCAGAAGTGGACATTGTCTTTATTTTCCCTGGGAAAGAAGGAAAAGACCGAGTCCTGTTACTTCTCTGCCGCCCCGCACCTCACGAACCACGAGCTTTATCTATAGGCCATGGCGATTTCTTGCGTCCTGGGACGCATTTTTAAAATAGAAAAGTAGGGGAACGGAATCTTTGGAATTAAGGAAGTAGGGACACGCCGTGGCCTGCCGATCCCACCCACTTCGACCACTGCATTTAAGGCGTAACCGTGCCACTTGTTTAAGCGGGGAGAAACACAAAGAAGCAGAGACTGGCACCCGCGATGACTTCAAGCACCACTCCTACGACTATGGAGAAGGCGCGGGCTGACTAGGGCGCACCGCCATTATGGCGGTCGCACCAGTCCCCGGCCTCCCCGAAGGGTGGGGGAGGGGGGGGGGGGGCGCATCAGCAAGTGACGCGGCTCCCCTCCCCGCTGCAATCAGCCCATGGAGGGTCAAGGGTGTTTGTGCGCCGGAAGCACTCCCGTGCTTCTGGCGCAGAAACGTCGTCCTAGCGTCCAGGCTGACCAGTCTCAGCCGGTTGGCCTGGGGCACTCTTTAAAAGAGGTGGTGGGGAGCAGAACAGTCTCTTGTTCTTGCTCCCCACCGATAGCATCTACGGGCCGGCTGCAGGCCCGTAACGTTTTCTCTCTTTTTTGTCTTTCAGGTTTCCCGCCGAGGAGAAGATCGTTTAATCGTTTATAGGTCCGGAGAAGATCGTTGGTGTCGCCGAGGACTGCAGGGAGATTATCGGCGGTGTTCATTGGCCGGGGAAGTCTACCCCTTTTTTCGTGCAGTGATCGTCGCTCCAGCATTAGGGATATTTTGTGGGTGCAGGGAGCGGTTTTCGAGGCGGCGTCATCGGCGGCGGGAGCAGCAGCTGATCAGCTGTTTGTGCGGTATGCGCGGCGGGTAGACAAGCGCGGCAGGGAGGCTGAGCCGAGCGTGGGGGCGGGCAGATCACGGAATTTAAGATTACGGGGAGAGTCATTGTGGCCTAAGGCGTTGGGCAACTGTATAAGGTTTACTCTCAAGGTTACAGGTTAATTTCTCACCGAGGCAGCCCATTGACTCTGTTCATTTAGATATCGGGTTTAAATATCAAGCGCTGTGGTCTAGCACGAAGTTGTTCAGAGCTATCTGCAGGGGGGCAGGTGTCTTTCGAGTGGTGAGAGGGTCTTTTGGTGTCGGCAGTCTCCTACATTGCAAGAGGTCGAGCCCCAGCCCCGAAATATCAGCTGATGGTTTTTTAGGCTTAACCTGCCTGATCTTTTAAAAGTTTGTGGGGCAACGTGTGGGGTCGGGTTTGTGATTTTTGGCTCTCACGGTTGCGGGTTCAAATCTAAGGCATCTGTCCAGGTAGAGCGCAACCCTTGTTACTCAGAGGTCAGTCCAGAGTGTGGGAGCTGTAAGGGTGTGGGGCAGTTAGGAGGCAATCAGTGAGCCTGTTTTTGTACACTGCCGCTGTGTTCTCCCTTATACTCACGTTAAGCGCGCTATTTATTGAAGTGGCACGGTTGGTTTGGGAGAGTGTTAATTTCTGTCCCCTGTCTGACACTTAGTCCTTTTTCGGTTCCAGGACACTGTTACTCAGTGTGGGGGAGGGCAGTAGGGTTTTTGGTCTGCGAACTAGCTAGGACATCGCAACTGGTTTATTTGTGTTTCCACAGCTCCAGCATTACGAAAAGGACAGGACGGTGTCAAGGTCCAACAAATTCGCTGGTGGTGATCTTGTTGTGAACACGGTGGGCGGCACAGGCTAGCCAGCATCTCACTGCTTCTGGGAGCCACAGAGGGTTTGAGCGGGCGGCTCACCTGAGCTTACTGGATTAGCCAGTAGGTCGTGGCTCTGGTTGCGTGGGTGCAAAGGTTGGCTGGTGGCTGCTGCGTCTACAGGTAAGGGGTGACACAGTCACCTGCTGGGGGACGGGTACGCGAGCAGGCAGGTCCCATTTAAGAGTTGCTATGGCCCCTCCGGTCCGGCGGCACGACAAGCGTTCACGCACAGACGTCCTTTTAGAGGCTTTGATGCAACAAGTCCAGGTAATGGGGCAGACGCTCAATAGGTTGCAGGATAAGGTGGAGGGTCCTGAGGTGCCAGAGGTGAGGGGTAGGCGGCCTATCTTGCCACCAAGACCATACTCCCCGCCACCGGTATGGAGGTACAGGCGCAAGCCGGGCGGAAAAGGCACGGCCGTCCCGCCAAGATGTGAGCCCTCACCCGCGACTAGCCCCCAGGGGGAAGGGGGCGCTGGTGACCCTGTCCCACCCGTAGACACGCCGGGCCCGTGGGCAATGGGGACATTGTGCCAGCGGCCCCCATGGGTGAACCTAGTATCCCTCCAGGGGAGGGGGCAGAAGGAGCGCACCCAGCGGAACCTGACATAGCCGCCAATTTAGCAGTAGTCCTCCCCTGGTTGGAAATGGTCGCACGCTGCAGGGGCGACAATGGGCGGGGGGGATGCCATTGAAAGGGCTAAAAAATTGATGGTTGAACTAGGGAAGGGGAAGCCAGGCGGGGCCCCAGCAGTACCGGCAGGGGACATTGTACCAATGGCCCCAACACCAGCTCTCGGTGGTGAGGTGCCAGCAGTACCGGCAGGGGGGGCAGCGCCCATTCTCACACCACCAGCCCCCAGTGGCGAAGGTGCCCGGGAGCTTAACAGCAACATGAAGAATACAGATGTGGGCAAGACGGCTGATGCAGCTGCACCAGCAGGTACGAGGGCAACACTTCCTCCACTGGGTCTGGGGGAGCTGCGCTCTGGGAGGGAACAGCTGGGGCGCCCAATGGCACGCCCTTTCTCTCGCTCTATCGCACATGCAATGTCAGGTCTCAGGGAGAAGCACCAGCACACCAGGCTGTCCGGCGAGGTCAGGCAAGATATGTTGATTCGGCAGGCGTTCTTGCGCGATTTTAATGGGAAGGTGGTTTGGCCCAGCCCACCTAAGTCCAGCCCGGAGTTGGGCCTCATGACTGACGCCGCAGGTAGGGAGGGTTTCGGGGCCATCCTGGGGCGCGAATGGATAGCTCAGCGTTGGCCAGACTGGTGGAGGGAATCTGGAATCACCAGCAACATAAGTTTCTTAGAGCTTTTTCCAATTCTAGTGGCACTGATTGTGTGGGCAGAGAGTTTTAGAAACTGATATTCTGGACAGACAACATGGCAGTAGTTGAATGCGTGAATAGCCAAACAGCCAAGTGTCGCATGATACTCCGGTTAGTGAAGGAAATTGTGCTACAGTGCATGAGATTGAATGTCCTTTTTAAAGCTAAACACGTGCCAGGTATTTTGAATCACGCGGCTGACGCATTGTCTCGTTTTAAAATGCAGGCTTTCAGGTCACACATTCCAGAGGCAGCAGAGCACCCATCACCTTTCCCAGAACATCTGTGGCAGCTTGGTGCCCCAGAGTATCGAACCTCGTGGCAGCAAGCCTAGCGCCCAGAACCAGGAGTGCCTACGAAGGGGCGTTTGGGTCTTTTTGCTTGTTTTTGGGGGATCAGTGGGAGCACAAATGGCATAACCATGAATCGGTAATTGATTACCTGATGTACATGAGAGACCAGGGGCGCACGGTTGCTGGGGCGAGGAGGCATATTTCGGCCATATCGTTTTTTGCAACAATGAAAGGAAAGTGTGATCCCACAAAGAATTTCATAGTACGCCAGGCGCTGAAAGGGTGGCAACGCTTGCAGGGAGGGCAGCTGGATGTCAGACGACCCATAGGTTTCGAAACACTAGGGAAACTATTGTGAGCCCTGCTGTGGGTTTGTACTTCCTCAGGTGAAGTCATTTTGTTTCAAGCTGCATTCTGCATTGCATTTTACGGTGCGTTTAGGGTAGGCGAGTTAGTCGCCAGGAACAAGGGAGATTGGTTGGGGGGCCTGCTAATGGGCCACGTTCGCATCAAGAAGGATTCTGTGCTGATTTCCATCCAGAAGTCAAAAAACGATCAAGAAGGTAAGGGTGAGAGCGTAGTGCTGCACAGAGCAGGGAACACACAGTACTGCCCGGTTGACAAGCTTGAGGTTTTCATAGCCCAACGGGCACGCACTTAGGGAGGTCCTCTTCTGATACATGGGGACGGGTCACCACTCATGGTATTCCAATTCAGAAAAGTCATGCTCCTAGCGTTGAAGAGTGCCGGGCTGGACCCTGCCGATTTCGGGACTCATTCATTTAGGATAGGAGCAGCCACCGAGGCAGCAGCAAGAGGGTTAGGGGACGAGCGTCTCAAAAGGATAGGTAGGTGGTCCTCTAATTCTTTCAAGAGATATGTGCGGGTGCACATGCTCTAATACGGTGTGACGGTTCAATTATTAGGCGCACAAAAAAGTGGGTTTCCCCTTTCTTTCTCCCTGTTACTCAGGGAAAGGGGGCGTGTCAGTGTCGCTAGCTGACAGGCGCTTGACGCCGCTCATGGAGTGTTGCATGTGTGCGATGCCAGCATGGCGAGGCACTTACCCCCCTTCTTGTTTGTTTCGTCGTCAGTTGCAGTATCTTCATCCTGTGACTCAGGAGAGGAGTCTGGACGCTGTCGCATTCACTGAACGCAAGAACAAGCAATAGTACTGTGGGCGCCGAGTGACAAACGTACAGCAGACATGGTGGCTCAAGTTCACTTTTCGCACCAGGAAGATCAACATGTGTGGATGATAGGGCACTCATATGTTCGTCGTTTGAAGAATTTCTTTTCAGGAGCTGCAAAGGCTAGGGCCACTCAGCTAGGGATGAACTTATTTTTCTTTGGTCAGGGTGGTTTGTGCGTTGGTCAATTCAGGGAGTTGGTGAACCGAGCTTTGAAAGCAAGTACGGGGCCACCGGCAATCTGGACCCTGCACTTGGGGGGTAACGACTTGGCCCGACTAGGCAGGAGATTGCTGGTTGAGGAGCTCCTCACGGAAGTGGGATGGCTAGCAAGGCAGTGTCCCCAGTCGATAATAGCGTGGTCACACATGATTCCCAGGTCGCATGGAGGGGGGGGGGGGGGGGGGGTGAGTCAGTGAGGGCGTTGAATTACGCGGTAAAGCGGATCAACAACAAATTTGATAAGCTATTTCGGCCCCCTAGACTAGGGTCCATAGGGCACAGATACATCAAGGGGGAGCAATTTTTTCTTCAGGACGGGGTGCACCTTTCACATAAGGGCTTTCCTAGAAGACATCATAGCCTGGGTGGAGAGCGTAAGGCGCAGTGCAGGACCTTTCGAGAGGGGGAGTCCAGGTAGTCGGGCAACTACGCTGGCCTGTGGCGGTAAGGTCATGATGGCTAAGCATAGTCTTCGGTCCTCAACGGTCAGCACCATAGAAATCCAGGGGGTAGTGACAGCCGGTAGGTAGGCTGTCAGGGTGCGGGAGCCAGGGGAGTCGTCCTTCCCAGTGCACCTGGGGCCATCCCCGCACACGCATGCGCATTAAGGCGCCACTATGCAGAAGTCTGCAGCCCCCATGTAATGGAATGTAAGGCACAGGGCATAGGGGGGGCCCGGGGGAAAGTATCCATCCGATAAGCTGTAACCCCCTGCGCAAGCTTAGTAGTTCATGGGGAGCGGGGGAGCTGCCAGTCATTGACTTTGCCGTAGGCTCTAGAGGGGACACGCAGAAAGTAAATAACATGTATTGATAGATTTATGGCAGGAGTGTCTTGTGTATTAGACTGTGTTAAGGTTAGCCGTGGAAGATATTCTAAATTGTATCTGTAAATGTATCTATACTTTTTGCGTAAAGTTTCTGTATATAATGTTTTTTAATTTGTTTTGTTAATTGTTAATAAATACGGCCGGGGAGGGGGGTTACTCCCCCCTAATCCAAAAGTAAAACTGTGTGGTCTCACAAGTGTTACACGAAGGGTGAGGGAAATGTTATCCATAATCACAGGGTCAGTCGTGTTAGAGTAGGGGACATGGGTAAGTATCAGACCATATGAAGAAGGCGCGGGCTGACTAGGGCGCGCCGCCATTATGGCGGTCGCACCAGTCCCCGGCCTCCCCGAAGGGTGGGGGAGGGGGGAGAGGCGCGTCAGCAAGTGACGCGGCTCCCCTCCCCGCTTCAATCAGCCAATGGAGGGTAAAGGGTGTTTGTGCGCCGGAAGCACTGCAGACCATATGGCATCCGGCATTAACCGGGGTACTACCGGCAGGGATTCCACCGACAGCCTCAGCACCACATTGCTCAAACACAAATCAGCCATCACAGCCGGAGACGGGAGAGAACGAGCCCTGCTCTCCTAAGCTCCCTCGGAGGAGATGTTCCCCGTATTTGACCGGGCTGCTGGCTTCACCCACATTTTGCTGGTGGATTCTTTCTTTAAACGATGCATAAAAACAAAGTATCTGCGGTGCCTCTATAAGAGACGGTTTGCTACCCAATAGCTGCCCCGATATTTCCAAAGCATTGAAACTTCTGAAGTGCTCATCTAGCAACAGTTACTCTGAGAAAATCTGGGAGGGATGGGATAGGAACAGCTGCCTGAGATTCTGGCACATTGAGTTTTTAATAGTCTTCTGCTGAGAGAAAAGCTGCCAAACATTTCACGTATTTTCAATCACATAATATTGGTTCTTTTCGTATTTTTGTTTCACGGTGTGTTCAAAAGGATGAAGAGTTTTGCATGGACAGAGTAGCGTTCACTACATATCCAAGCAGCGCATAGGCTCCACTATGAGCGAGACTTGAAAACATAGGCTGGCTGAACCGTTTACAACTGGAGAGAGGTGTCATGTTTTAACCAATGGTGAGAAGACAGGGGCGGGCCCACACAGCCCTGTACGTGTCAAGATTCAGGAATGTAAGTGTTCCACTACGTGGGTGATTGGTAACTAACTCGCAGGCACACTTAGTTATTGTTTAAAAAGTTTAAGAAACTTGGTAACAGTACCATACATTAGCGTAGCCTCTAACTAGAGCTGAAGACATTAACGCTGTAGTGCGCACTTCTTGGTTTTCCCTGATGTGTTTGTTTTTAAGTAAGCCCAGAGCAGTCTATTCGGGGTGGCCTTGAAATGTGTGTCCCTGGAGCGTCTTGTTACAGAAGGCAACGTATTTGCAATGGAACTGCTGTGCTTTCCAGGAGGCGTGCAGGGCTGATGGTGGTGGCGCCGGTCCTTCTGAACTTGGGAGGGACATCTTGCTCTGGATCAGAGGGCTGCACGGCTCCACAAGAGGCACAGATGTACTATTTGCACTTGAAAACAGCACTGATCAGAAAGCCCTTCGTGCTCTGAAGGGATGACCGTCGCTGCACTTCCCAGGATCCGTCGCCCGCATTGGGCCCCGGCCGGCAGCACAGCCCTGCCACCCTGGTGTGCGCTGCTCTTCGCACCCCATATGCTGGCGTTTGTTGCATCCCGGGGCTCCTAGGAGACACTGGGCCCAAGCAGTGAAAGGGACAGTCCGCAGGAATGCTCGAATTGGACATTGATTCCACAGAGAATCCTGCTCGGGAGTCACAGTGTTTGCATCTTGGAGAGATGCCGACACATGCACAACATGCACCCTGGGGCCACCCGGACCCTCCACAGCATCAAGAGACTCCAGTGTCACCCAGGAGAGCTTTACAAGTGGCCACATGTATAGACACTGTCTCAGTCTGCTCTCAGAGAAGTGCATAGATCCCAAATTTTGATTTATATAGTGATTGGAGCCAAAGTCATGTTGGTTCACAGACAGTTGCCACATTATAACAAATAACAGGCTTCACCATCACCTATGCCTGTCGTGAATTTATTGATGACATGAAATTTGTGTTGGGTTCAGTGCTCGAATTGGGCAAAATACTTGGGGAACCCATAAATTGGGGGTCAAGGTGTGGCAAATGATAAGTGGTGGAGTCAAAAGGGGAGGAGTCATGTAAAGTGGAGGTGAACAGTCAACTTATACATTTATATTTTTAAATTATGTTGCAAAGACAATGGGAACGAAGACAAATGTGACAGTACACCTGTTCTGGCTTAATTGGTCACAAAGAGGCTGTATTTTGAAACAGCTCCCAGGGTTAAGACACCTGCTATAGAGATCTTTGTGTGCCCAGCAATTTTCAGAGGATTAAAATAATGGTAGGATAACTCTGGTGGTTAACGCAGTTCTGGGAGAGTTCTGTGTTTTGTCCAGTTTTAACTCATAAGGTGGCATGGAGGGTAATGTGCTTGCTGCAAAGCGCATATTGTGACATGCAGGCAACAGATTTGTGCCCTCTGTGGATAGGGAAGCGCCCTAAATATAAACAATCTGAAGAATGCCCTTATTGAGGGTGGTACAGATATGCCACGGATTGAACATCGTTTGATCCCAGTATTGCTTTATGCAGACCAGTATCAACCAACAGGATCAGTCACAAAATGGGGGTGATCAGGGCAAAAAGGATTACTTTCTCACAAGCCTGCAGTCTGAAATGTACTTATCATTGCGAGTGTGATTACAATCCTCTTTATTTGCAAACCTTGTTTAACCTCACAGGCAGTAACTTCATTTGTTGCAATACTGTATTTTTGTGTTAGGAGTGTGTTATTGTTAGTGGTTGGTTTGTAGTGTACATGGCCAGGGGTCCTATATTTACTGTCATATTGTTTTAACAGTTGTTTTACTGTATGTTGTGCATTTTCTATCATTTAAATTTCTATTTGTGCTTTTAATATGTTCTGTATATAATATTGTATTGTAGCATTTGTATTGAGCTACCTACCCCTATGTGCACTGTTGGTAGATAATTTTATTTGTTATGAGCCTATGTGGGAAGTGTTTTGGTGTCATGTTTGAATGACTAGAGAGGTGCTCTTAGCTTATTTTGGGGGTCTGCACCCAGCAGTGTGATGAAGGAGGAGGTGTCAGAGATCGGTCTGTACATTGTAATTATAGTTAGAACTACAGCATGTAGGCAGCTTAACAGCACTATCCTAGCCAGATAGGTAGTGTGTGCTCATACACCATAAAATGAGGGTTATACGAGAATACCTGTAACTCATATGGCCAAATTCTCAAGGCAGAGAAGCTGGCAAATGAGTAAAATGATGCGAACTGGGCAAGAACGGGAACTGCTGGCATGAGTAGAAACCATGAGTATTTTCTAAAAGCATGGATATTGCCTATTGTAGAAATGCTTCCAATGAACAAGGAAAGAAGTGGGAGAAAAATCACGGTTGCAACCTGAGAAAAACTATACAGTATTTATAAGGCCCAGATTCCAGCTACACCTGCTAGGCAGAATGAAACCAAAAAGGTTTAGTAGGAGCCACAAGCTCGTCTCATGCTACCAAAGGCGAGCAAGCACCAGTTGGGACAGCCCTAGTCAGAACATGGTGCAGAGCTCACCCAGGCAGGCACTCTCTCGACACACGAGGATGAGAGATGAAGCTTATGTTAAGTTGCTGTCCTCAGCCTGCTCTGTCTTACTTTTCTGTCCTCAACCCTCCATGCGAGATGAATATTTTTCCTACACTCTAGGGACCTTTTCTACTTTACATATGGAGGCATTGTCCTGCACTTCTAGAATTTCCTCCCAGAAAACTTCCACTTTCATTATCAGTTGTGATGCATGTGTGTATATATGTATTAATAAATAATCATTTACGTCATATTGTATTTATCTCACGATAATGAATGTGCTGCATAGCTAAACATTTAAGATCCAAAAGACGAGACCTATTGGTTATGCCAATGCTTCTAGAGAATTGTTAGAAAAGAGTGAAGGAAACAAGTTTTAAGGTTTTAATTCAAAGTGGGATGGAATCATAAAAAAATATGATTTCCTCCCTGCACTTTACCTGCCCTTAAAGGGACTTTGACTGGGGAAATTTTACAAATGGCCTAAATAAAAGAATCAAAACAACAGACCACCTCAGGAGCCTAAACTGGCTCCCAGTAAAAGGCAAAATTACATTCAAGATTCTTAATTTCACATAAAAATGCATCAAAGGAACATTTCTCAAATAGATACAAGACATTTTCAAAAACACCTCCACATGCAACTTAAGCTTAGCAGAAGGGCATCTTGCGTTCATCCCAGAGCTGGATGCAAACAGTGTTGCCCAACTATTCTTGCTGCAGCCCTTCATTTCTGGGGCAACCTACTCAAACAAACCAGCTACTACCAATTAATGATGCAGTTTAGAACAAAAAAACGAAAACAAAATTGAGACGTATTTGCTCTATCCTTACTAATCTATCTACCATGTATGGTGCCTGTATCTGCAGTTTAATATGTCAAGTTAAGTCTACTGGAATCTGTGGCTGTAACCCAGCCACTGACTAGGACTTGAACATTGTAACAAGATCATGACCTCTCCACACTAACGATTTGCCTTACCAAAAGAGACTGGAAATGTTCAATGTAACTGTTGGAAATGACCATCGTGTGCCCCATATTTTTGACTTCTGCTGCGGAATCAGTTTTTCTGTTGGCTACAGGACTCTGTTCAGTTTATACCTAACCAGGGGTAAAGGGCTTGTGCTCTTTCCTGTGAACATGGTAAAATTGGCATACACAAGATCCGTACCTTTAATTTACTTACAAGTCCACAGTATAGAGTACTACATGTACCCAGGGCCTGTAAATTAAATGATACCAGTGGGCTGCAGCACTCATTGTGCCACCCACTAAAAATCATAGCTCAAGCCTGCCATTGCTGTTGAAGTATGCAGTTTAAAACTGACATTTATACCTGGCAAACTAAAGCGTTTACCAGGCCTTAACCTTTCTTCTTAATACTTGTAAGTCACCCCTAAGATAGGCCCTAAAGCCCCATAGGCCCAGTGCATGGTATTTTAAAAGAGGGATAAGTAAAAATTTAATTTTAGACATCCCCACAAAGCTATTTTCACAGTAGAAGGAAAAGACCCATATTCAATATTATAATCTAATCCTTTTAGGAATGGGACAAGCTGGAAAAATTAAACAAATATTTTTATTAGTTGTTAAAAATTCAATTTGATGCTGAAGTCAGGTTTGGTCTAACTATTAAGGAAAAATAGATTTAGAAAGTTACTTTTGCCTACCTGAAGCCCCTGAAAACAAAATCTAAATTTTGCTCTTTCCCTTCAGCAAGCCAGTTATCAGCATTTCAATGGGCGTGAATGAAGTGTGAACTTGCTCCCAAGAGCAAATAGGCTGACCTCAAAGGGCAGAGATTTTACCAGACTTCTGTCTCAGAGTTTGTTGGCGGTACAGAGACTGCGTACAACTAGATTTTGGTGTTAAATGTGGGAGGATACTAGGATTTCCAAAGTACACTCTCCTCACACAAAGTTATCCCACAGAGCCAAAGTATAGTGCAGCCACAAACGTCCCCATCTTGAAAATGGCCAAGGTGGGTAGGGTTAGCCTGGGGAACCTTTATCCCATTGGTTAGGCACCACAGGGGTCTTTCCTATCCACTAGTTTGTGCAAGGTATAAATGTTACACCTCCAGGCAACCACTTTAGAACACTCTATGGACCCCGACAAGAACAGAAGGTCTGACTTGAAAAGAACCCTGAAGACTGAACCTGCTCTTCCACTGGACCCAAGTTGCCACCATGTGAGTCTAAGTGCCTCCCCTGAGGTCCTGGGGGGCTTTAGAAGTGTAGTCCTTTTGTGGGCTGGGACCTAAAGGACTAAAGTCAGAAGGTAAAATCTTTAACAAGTACAACCCTGGTTAGTGTATCTGACATATGTTCCCTCACAGTCAGCTTCAAATTGTGTCTAGATCGTGTTCTTCCACAAACATTGACTACAAGTGACATTTTGCGCTGCTTGGCACTATTTTTACTTAACCCTTTAATAAAAATTCATAACTGCGGTGTTAGACCTGTCAGCCCTTTTCCTCTCCCTTTCCCTTCTCATTTTTTTTTTCTGTCCACCAACTATTTTTTATTCGGTGTTGATATAGAGGCTCTGGGCGCCTCATCCTCACTGCCTGAGGGAGAAGCGCAAGGTGCTTTGGTGAGGAACTTAAAAAGAAGGAAGTTTAGCGTCACAAAATGGTAGTTCCCAACTGTCACCTCAGCCCCTGGGCCATAGACTGCCATGAGAGGTTCCGGAACCTTCTGGGCCACTCTGGCCAGTCAGGCCCAGGTGATAAATAGATGTGGGAGCGGGGCGGCCATTTTAGGATTCAGTGGGCTGTGAGGTAGTCAGGAGTGAGGCACCTGAGTGGAGAGGTGTTTGCGCTAGTTAGGGAGTGGACAGGTCCTAGGGTCTGCGCGAATCCCCTCATTAGCTGACACCATCCTCTACCATCTGACCGGTCCCTGAACTCAGCCAACGACCCTGGGAGACATGGTTTTCTGGACGAGGGTCCTCAGCGTAGTCTGAAACCCTGAAGTGGAATCACGGGGAAGAATTGCCGCTTGGGACTGCCTTGCCCTCTCCATGGTTGTCATTTGGGAATCTGACCTCCCCCAGTGGCATTAGCGACTGTACACCATCTTGGGCTTTAGGGTAAGGAGTCGTGCCCAATACTCCCCGGGCTGGCGGATCTGCTCGTCTGCCCTACTGAGAGCCGTGCACCCTTAATTTCTGCCCCCCCCCACTGACACTGGCCTCTATCCAAGATTCTCACCGCCGCAGCTCCGAGTCGTGGGGTTATCTGCAAGTCCCCGGTGGTGGCTTGAGAGCGCCGTAAGGTCTGGCAGGGTGCTGGGACTCCCCGGCGTGGCCTGCAAGCATTGCGCCGGTCAGCTGTGAGGAGAAGCTACAGCCAGGAAGCCGAGTCGGGGCTGGCCTTGAAGCCGACGCCCGGGTCATGTGAGCTGGGCCATTGAGGTAGCCCCCTTCCAGCAGCCGAGATACGAGGCCGCGCCTCCGCAAGTCGCGCTGCTATCGGCAGTGGCGGAAGCGCCTGACTGAGCGAGTGGAGCAAAGAAGTACCGGCAGGAGTGCTCTAACGGAGGAGATCACCGCACGGGAAAGCCTTTGGGGGTGGGGGTAGCCTGTGGGTGTGCTTTACCCTGAACCCCCAGTAAGGAAGTCCCCCACTGTGGGGACCAGCGAGCACCGCTGCCGGAGGAGGACACCGGGACTGTGAAGTAAGCTGGGCCTTGGAGGGGAGGGGAGTCCAGGGGGCCGCAGCCAATTAGTGTTCGGGTTATACCCGATGGATCCGTGGGAAGCCCAGATTTAGACTAAGAATACGGGAGCACCGTTTTAACCATACGCGAGTCTAACCTCTGGGGAATACAGATCTCCAGTGCTGAGAATAACAGTCTCCATTCCAGTAACAACAGGAACTTAAAAACACAGCTAAAACGTAATGGTTTAGTCTCTATGCAACAAGTAAACTACATGCAAATTGTTTAGAGGGTCCCCCTTGGTTGCCAGCAACAGGGAATCTCCAGTTTAATACTTAAAAGGAAGAGACTGAGTAGTGCTGTCAGTATCAGAGGCAGGAAAAACAGCTGTGAGGGAAACTCTCTGACAGGATGATTCCGGTGGGACTAAATGCTCCTCTGTAATTGTAGAAACTCTAATGGTGGTTCGGAACGCTTCATGTAGGAATTTAACCTGGGGCTTCTGAATCAAGGCGGGTGAGAAATCTCAGAGGGGGTTTAAGAAACTGCTGTACTAAAAGTAACGTTGGAATGGTATTGTCAATTTATATGCAAATGTAATGTTTTACCCTGTTATGTGAAACTGAGTAACCCCATTTAAGAAGGAAAGTTGAAGACTTCTAGTAAACAGTATCCTTAAACGGTGTAGTGTCCTTTTTAAGTGGTGTTGCGCTAGGTGGTGAGCTGGATGCGATGCAAGCACGAAATGCCAGTTAAATGAAAGCCTATTGACCGGAGCCAAGCTACCTATAGGACGTTAGGTCCAACAAATTGGTGCCCAGCGGTGGGATCTTGAATCTGTGCTTGCATCCACTCAGTAGCCGTTTGGCGCGCTCCATATCCTACACCGGATTGTTTTTTACTGGAGTTTTCTCCAGGTTGCCTCCCTAATTGGAATTTTTGTTTTTAAAAATTGTCCTATCTGGTGGTGTACTTCCCTTTTTGAGGAAAGTTCTCCTGTGTAAACTGTTCTGCAGGGTTGGGCCCCCCTGGTAGGATGGAGTTTGAGTTGGGTAGGCTGGAAGAATATACGGTAACTCAGCTAAAAGAATTCTGCCAGGAGAGGGAGGTGTTTTTCAAGCAGGGAGCAAAGAAAATAGAACTCCAAACTAGCTTGAGAGCCTGGGTCATGGCTCACCCTAGCGGGAAACGGGAGGAGGGACTAGGACTGGACACCACAGAGGAACCAGAATTACTTTTCCCCCCTGGGAGTGGACACATGGGTGCAGGACCTAGTGCCCCTTCAAGAGCGGGTAGTAGCGCTTCAGGGGGGAGTCTGACGTCCGCTGACCTAGCTGATCGGAGGGAGGAGAGGCAGTTTAAAATGGAACTGGCTCGTTTGGAAAAAGAAAGGGAGGAGAGGAGGTTCCTCCAGGAGCTCCATTTAAAGGAGTTGGAGCTCAAAGCCCTACAGCTTGGAACCCCCAGCAGTCCCGTTGGTGGCAGCATACCTAGAGAGGTCCCCAGGGAGCCCAGGCCCTACCTGCCAAAAGATGTAGTCGCCAGCTATGGTGTCGGGGATGACATCGTTAAATGGCTGGCTGCCTATGAGGTCTCTTTACGAGCCCATGGGGTCCCCGAAGCTCAGTGGGGGGGTGGTCTATATAGGTATATGCCTCCGCTGGGGAGGGATGCCCTGTTAGCTTTGAAACAACAGGACCAGACCATCTACCCAGTTATGAAGGTCGCCCTAGTTAGAAAGTTTGGGTTGACCCCTGAGAAATTCAGGCAGAGGTTTCGGGGCAGTCAAAAGTTGGCTACCCAGAACTGGGTAGACTTCCTGGACTACGCTAAGAAGGCTTTGGAGGGCTGGGTACAGGGCAGTGAGGTAAAGGACTACGAGGGGTTGTATAATCTGATTTTAAAGGAGCACCTCCTCGAGAAAAGTTTTCCGGAGCTGCGTCAACACCTGGTGGACAGCAAGCTAACTAACCCTAGGAAGCTTGCAGAGGAGGCGGATATCTGGGCAAGTACCCGGGTATCCTCAAAAGGGACTGGAGGGAACTTTCAAGGGGCTGGACAGGGCGCCCCCCAGAAGAAAGAGGCGGGAGACAAAAAGAAGGAGTTCTCTAAAGGCCCCCAAAAGAGTTCACAAGGAAAGGGAGTAGGATTCCCTCCTAAGGTTGGCCCCCACAAACCCCCTTATCCTGACCGTGGTCAGCAGCCTAGGGTTGTCCGCTGCTATGAGTGTGGCGAGATTGGGCACTATAAGGGGGATGCCAAGTGTCCCAAGAGACCACACTCTCCCATTGGAGGAAAGACCCCTGGGGTTGCAAGTGTAGTGCTCGGGGAGGAGTTGCCCCTAGATAAGGGAGGTGAGTGGGCAGGGCTAACCTTAGTGTCCTTAGGGGATTGTAAGATGGTTCCTAAGACCCAGGTGCCCTCGAATACTACCAAGTACAGGTAATGGGTCACCATCAATGCCCAGAGGGTGGAGGCTCTGAGGGACACAGGAGCCAGCATGACTATGGTAAGGAGTCAGCTGGTGTCCCCAGAGCAGGTGGTTCCCAATGTAGTCCACCCGGTTGTGATGGCTGACAACCGAGAGGGTCACTATCCGGTGGCCCAGATTCCCTTTGAGTGGGGAGGGGTTGCGGGTCCTCTATGAGTTGTGATAAGCCCTGCCATGCCGGTCGACTGCCTGTTGGGAAATGACCTTGAACACTCGGCGTGGAATGAGGTCGAGTTCAGGACCCACATTGAAATGTTGGGGACCCCTGAGTGGACGTGTGCCAACACCCGGTCCGTGACTGCCCGAAGAGGGAGTTCACAGAGGTTGGAGCCTGGGACAAAGGCCCAACCAGCTGCTGGAAAGGGTAAACGGGGACGGGGAAAGCCTGCCCTGGCATCTGACCCTCCAAAGGTGGATGGGGCAACTGAAGTGGTCCCGGAGTCTACGGAGGGGGTTGCAACTTCCCTGGAGGGCTTACCTACCCCTGCAGACTGGCAGGTGGAGGGAGGACCTACTCGGAAAGAGTTTTGTCGGGCCCAGAAGGAGTGCCCTACCCTTTAGGGTTTACGGCGGCAGGCAGAGGCCCAGGCAGCGGGTAACGATTCGGGGACCTTCCACATATACTGGGAAGATGGTCTCCTTTATAGCGAACCCAAGGCTCCGGTGCATGGTTCATCCCGGGCCTTGGTGGTTCCCCAGCGTTACCGAGCCTTCCTCTTGGGGTTGGCTCACGAAATACCCTTGGCAGGAAACTTGGGACAAGACAAGACCTTTGCTCGACTTGTCCCTCATTTCTACTGGCCTCAGATGAGGATTACGTCCTATACTTTTTGTAGGACGTGTGTAACCTGCCAGGCTAGTGGGAAAACAGGGGTGAAGCTGAAGGCTCCTCTGGAACCACTGCCTGTCGTTGGCACCCCCTTTGAAAGGGTGGGCATCGACATTGTTGGGCCATTGGATCCACCAACGTCTGCCGGTCACAGGTTTATCCTGGTTCTGGTGGATCATGCCACCCGGTACCCAGAGGCTATCCCTCTGAGGACCATTACTGCACCTGCGGTGGCACAGGCTTTTATGGGAATTTTCACCCGGATGGGATTCCCCAAGGAAGTTGTGTCGGACAGAGGTACCAACTTCATGTCGGCATACATGCAGGCTATGTGGAAAGAGTGTGGAGTCACTTACCGGTTCTCCACCCCTTATCACCCCCAGACCAATGGCCTGGTGGAAAGGTTTAACAAAACCTTGAAGGGCATGATCAGGAGTCTGCCCGAAAGGCTGCGGAGGAAATGCGACGTCCTCCTACCTTGTTTGCTGTTTTCTTACAGGGAGGTACCACAGAAGGGAGTGGGCTTCAGCCCCTTCGAGCTGTTGTACGGACACCCTGTGCGCAGACCTCTCAGCCTGGTGAAGGATGGATGGGAAAAGACTCCCAGAAAACTTTCCCCGGATGTGGTGAGCTACATGCTGGCCTTTCGTAGCCAAATGGCTAGGTTGTGGAAGCAAGCTTCTGAAAACCTAGAAGCCAGCCAGACGGTCATGAAGGAATGGTATGACCGAAATGCTCACCCGGTGGAGCTGGAGCCTGGCCAGAAAGTGTGGGTGATGGAACCTGGAGAGCTTAGTGCCCTCCAGGATCGCTGGTCAGGCCCCTTTGAGGTGGTTGAGAAGAAGGGCAAGGTCACCTATGTGGTGGATCTTAAGACCCCCAGGCAGCCCCATTGGGTACTCCATGTCAACCGCCTCAAGCCTCACCAAGAGAGACCCGAGGTCACTTTGATGATGGTGACGGATGGGTCAGAGGAAAAGGAAAGTGAACCTCTTCCTGATCTTTTTGTGTCCCAAGAGAAGGATGGGTCGGTGGAGGGAGTGATCCTCTCACCATCCCTAACTCCCGAACAGCGGAGAGACTGCCGCCAAGTCTTGGAGCAGTTTGCTTCCTTATTCTCGCTTATCCCGGGAAGGACTCATCTGTGTACCCATGAGGTGGACACAGGGGACGGCCCACCTGTGAAGTCCAAGTCCTACCGACTGTCGGATAAGGTGAAGGCCAGCATCCATGGAGAAGTCACCAAGATGCTAGAGCTGGGAGTAATTGAGCCTTCAAGTAGTCCCTGGTCCAGTCCGGTGGTACTGGTACCCAAAGCTGCCCCGCCGGGCACTACCCCAGAACTCCGGTTCTGTGTGGATTACAGGGGACTGAACTCTGTGACAAAGACTGATGCTCATCCTATCCCGGGGCGGATGAGCTCATTGACCGGTTGGGAGCTGCCCAATATCTTAGTACCTTTGACCTTACATCCGGGTACTGGCAGATTTCCCTGACGGATGGAGCCAAGGAAAGGTCAGCCTTCTCCACACCTGAGGGTCACTACCAGTTCTGTGTGATGCCCTTTGGGCTCAAGAACGCCCCTGCCACGTTCCAGCGGTTGGTGATCCAGGTCCTCTCTGGGATGGAGGCCTTTTCGGTTGCGTACCTGGATGACATTGCTGTCTTCAGCCGCAGCTGGGAGGACCATTTGTGTCACCTACAGGCTGTCCTTCAGGCTTTGCAGCAGGCGGGTCTGACGATCAAGGCCAGTAAGTGCCAGATCGGGCAGGGTCGGTAGTTTACCTCGGTCACTTGGTGGGTCGGGGCAAGGTGCAACCCCTCCAGGCCAAGATCGAAACCATCATGGCCTGGGAACCCCCCAAGACTCAGACAGAGGTCCGAGCCTTCTTGGGCCTCACTGGCTACTACCGACGCTTCGTCAAGGGATACGGTACTATCGTGGCCCCCTTGACTGAGCTCACTACTAAAAAGCACCCTCAACGGGTAATCTGGACCGAGGGATGTCAACAAGCCTTTGACACCTTGAAAAAGGCCATGTGTGCGGCACCTGTTCTCAGGGCCCCTGACTTCGCCAAGGAGTTCATCGTCGAGACAGATGCGTCGGAGCACGGTATAGGGGCAGTGCTGTCGCAACTTAATGACGAGGGTCTAGACCAACCGGTGTTTTTCCTGTCTAGGAGACTACTCCCCCGGGAACAGAGGTGGAGTGCAATTGAGAGGGAGGCTTTTGCGGTGGTGTGGGCCCTGAAGAAGCTGCGGCCATACCCGTTTGGCTCGCACTTCCTGGTTCAGACCGACCACCGGCCCCTCAGGTGGCTGATGCAAATGAGGGGCGAAAATCCCAAGCTGTTGAGGTGGTCCATCTCCCTACAGGGAATGGACTTTAGGGTGGAACATCGGCCAGGAGTGGACCACGCCAATGCTGACGGTCTATCCCGGTACTTCTGCCTTAGTGAAGAGGACTCCCAAGGGGTTGGGTAGCTCTCCCCACTTTCAGCTGGGGGGGACGGGACACGTGTTAGACCTGTCAGCCCTCTGGCAGTTCCCTCCTCCTTTTATTAATTTCTTTTCCTCTCCCTTTCCCTTCTCATTTTTTTTTCTGTCCACCAACTATTTTTTATTCGGTGTTGATATAGAGGCTCTGGGCGCCTCATCCTCACTGCCTGAGGGAGAAGCGCAAGGTGCTTTGGTGAGGAACTTAAAAAGAAGGAAGTTTAGCGTCACAAAATGGTGGTTCCCAACTGTCACCTCAGCCCCTGGGCCATAGACTGCCATGAGAGGTTCCGGAACCTTCTGGGCCACTCTAGCCAGTCAGGCCCAGGTGATAAATAGAGGTGGGAGCGGGGCGGCCATTTTAGGATTCAGTGGGCTGTGAGGTAGTCAGGAGTGAGGCACCTGAGTGGAGAGGTGGTTGCGCTAGTTAGGGAGTGGACAGGTCCTAGGGTCTGCGCGAATCCCCTCATTAGCTGACACCATCCTCTACCATCTGACCGGTCCCTGAACTCAGCCAACGACCCTGGGAGATATTGTTTTCTGGACGAGGGTCCTCAGCGTAGTCTGAAACCCTGAAGTGGAATCACGGGGAAGAATTGCCGCTTGGGACTGCCTTGCCCTCTCCATGGTTGTCATTTGGGAATCTGACCTCCCCCAGTGGCATTAGCGACTGTACACCATCTTGGGCTTTAGGGTAAGGAGTCGTGCCCAATACTCCCCGGGCTGGCGGATCTGCTCGTCTGCCCTACTGAGAGCCGTGCACCCTTAATTTCTGCCCCTCCCCCACTGACACTGGCCTCTATCCAAGATTCTCACCGCCGCAGCTCTGAGTCGTGGGGTTATCTGCAAGTCCCCGGTGGTGGCTTGAGAGCGCCGTAAGGTCTGGCAGGGTGCTGGGACTCCCCGGCGTGGCCTGCAAGCATTGCGCCTGTCAGCTGTGAGGAGAAGCTACAGCCAGGAAGCCGAGTCGGGGCTGGCCTTGAAGCCGACGCCCGGGTCATGTGAGCCGGGCCATTGAGGTAGCGCCGCCCCCTTCCAGCAGCCGAGAGACAAGGCCGCGCCCTCGCAAGTCGCGCTGCTGTCGGCAGTGGCGGGAGCGCCTGACTGAGCGAGTGGAGCAAAGAAGTACAGGCAGGAGTGCTCCAACGGAGGAGATCACCTCACGGGAAAGCCTTTGGGGGTGGGGGTAGCCTGTGGGTGTGCTTTACCCTGAACCCCCAGTAAGGAAGTCCCCCGCTGTGGGGACCAGCGAGCACCGCTGCCGGAGGACGACACCGGGACTGTGAAGTAAGCTGGGCCTTGGAGGGGAGGGGAGTCCAGGGGGCCGCAGCCAATTAGTGTTCGGGTTATACCCGATGGATCCGTGGGAAGCCCAGATTTAGACTAAGAATACGGGAGCACCGATTTAACCATACGCGAGTCTAACCTCTGGGGAACACAGATCTCCAGTGCTGAGAATAACAGTCTCCATTCCAGTAACAACAGGAACTTAAAAACACAGCTAAAACGTAATGGTTTAGTCTCTATGCAACAAGTAAACTACATGCAAATTGTTTAGAGGGTCCCCCTTGGTTGCCAGCAGCAGGGAATCTCCAGTTTAATACTTAAAAGGAAGAGACTGAGTAGTGCTGTCAGTATCAGAGGCAGGAAAAACAGCTGTGAGGGAAACTCTCTGACAGGATGATTCCGGTGGGACTAAATGCTCCTCTGTAATTGTAGAAACTCTAATGGTGGTTCGGAACGCTTCATGTAGGATTTTAACCTGGGGCTTCTGAATCAAGGCGGGTGAGAAATCTCAGAGGGGGTTTAAGAAACTGCTGTACTAAAAGTAACGTTGGAATGGTATTGTCAATTTATATGCAAATGTAATGTTTTACCCCGTTATGTGAAACTGAGTAACCCCATTTAAGAAGGAAAGTTGAAGACTTCTAGTAAACAGTATCCTTAAACGGTGTAGAGTCCTTTTTAAGTGGTGTTGCGCTAGGTGGTGAGCTGGATGCGATGCAAGCACGAAATGCCAGGTAAATGAAAGCCTATTGACCGGAGCCAAGCTACCTATAGGACGTTAACTCCGGTTTATCTCATTGGATTTTATCATTTTAATTGTTGGGTGTTACTCTGTTTTTCTAATTCATTTTGGGATTTTTATTATTTTGCATTTCGACTTTAGTACGGTTTTAATAATGCATACATACTTCACACTTTAACCCTCTGTTAGCTTGCCACAAAAGCAGTCTGGCTTAACTTAGAGGCAAACACCACTGACAGAGCGCACACTTTGGTACACAACAGAGGCCGGTCTCCTGGGACTTTTCCCACTCCCTAAGAAGGCAAAACTACTAGGCCGTTTTGCAGGATTAGCCCTGATGCTTGCCAAAAGATTTATTACATAGCGCTGGAAATCCCGCACAGCGCCACGCGAAGGCAAATGGAGGGAGGAAGTTATCCGATGGGCTGTAGCTGAGAGGGAGGCGCTGCAGCGTGAAGAATATAGGGGGCTAAGGAAACGGTCAATATACCTGGACTGGGCACAACTGATAGAACTTTTTAAAGCAGACACAGGGGATGAGTCGGAGGAACCACAGGTTAGAAGGGTAGAACGTGATGGCGACACTTGATTACTATCTGTGTGCTAACCTGATTTCTTGGAGATGTCCCGGTCCCCCCCCCTCCTTATTTTTTTCCACTTCCGTTTTCTCTCCCTCCCCCCCCCTTCACCTTGCTTTCCCTTTCTCTTCCCTGGAGATCTCGGACTGACTACCACATGTTACAAGGCACCTGGCAAGGTGTAATGTCACCGCAGCGGCAACAGTTTTCTTTGCTAGGAGTTGGATTTTCTTTCTGGGGTGGGGATTGGATGGGGGGGGGGGGGGGGTCACGGGTACTGATAACTATGACACTAAAAACATGGTTACAGTTTATCTACCTATACTTAGACCATATTCCTGCCAATGTCATGATTGTGCAACCGATACTACGCTAGGAATTGTGATGTATATTGCAAAAGACGTGCGGTGCTCATGGCTGTACACATCTTGTCATAAAAAAGTAAACCAAAAATGTATAATGGAATGTAAATATACTCGTGACATCCGCAGTACTCAAAGTTTGTGTAAAAAAATAAATAAATAAAAAAAAAAAAAATCAGAGGGTTAAACAAGAGTTTATTCCGTGATTTAAGTGGTTCACAATAGTGATTATTATTTGAGGGGGGCTCTCAAGAATTCTATGCTCCAGTAGCAAGGGAGTTCTGCACTGTGCACAAAGAAAGCAAAAAACACACACTAATCTGGCTACACCTGGTCATGAAAACCTCTTGTTTTTGAGGTTAACAAGAAAAATAGTAAACAGGGTTTTGTGAACAATAGTGCAGGGTTGTAAATTGTCTATTTTGCAGGAAGGCAGCACATACTATGGAATTGTGGTCACAGTTTCTTACTCTACTGATCTATCTAGCTCTGGTATTGTGTATGGTCAGAGGAAGAGAATGGCAGTCATACCTGCAATGCGGACATTGATGCTTAGGATTCGAATAAGGAAACTAAAATAATTACAGTCATCTGATCATTTAGATAGAGATATAACTTGATAATTACACAGTGCATTGAGAGTACGCTTACACACAGCACCCACTTGTCTTTTTACAATGAGTGATTATATATCAAGACTCACATGTTCTTGATTTTATTGTTAATTGGTGGGTATATGCCATTTATCATCGACCTTAACAAGGCAGCAGCAGAGCACACCATACACATTTAAGGAGTAATTTTAGGCATGCAGACTCATACTATATTTATTTTCGATGTTAGTGTAGATAGAAAGCCACCCAATATCCATTTTATCAGGTGGTTAAACTTAGTGACTGATTTAAGATTACAGCGGCCATTTGCTACTCTGTTGGGATGGCGAAAGACATTGTCCATGCCCTCCCGAGGATCTCTGTCTGCCACATTTAGAGTTGTCCATCAGGCCCGTGCACAACGGCAAACATAACTAGTTCCTGTCAATGTTGTAGAAGTATGACTGACAACTCTAAAAGTTTGATTGACAGCCATCCAGTTTGGCAATGTTTTACTTTTTCCCAAAACAAACTCCCAAAGCGGGATAAACTAATGCTCCCCCCCCACACAAAATGGGATTACTCTTCAATTGTGTATGTGTGGGCTCTTTTTCTTTTATTTATTTATTTATTTTTTTAAACTGTTCCACAGCACGGAGACACTTTACAAAAAAAAGTTAAAAACAAAGCACCATCAGACCGCACACTCTAAATAGGGCAGGTGGTTGTATGGCTATACTCAAATGGCCCATATTCTGTCGGACTGAAGGAGGAGTATGTCAGCGACGGAGCCAGTGTAGCTTCCGCCATCAACATACTTTGTCTGTGGACTAACAGTTTGGTGGAAGAGGGACTCCATCATTGTTGCGACAGAGCACACCCTCCGTCAAGCTTTAAATCAGCCCATTAGTCTTTCATTGCTGGAGGCTTGGAGGGCATGCAGGAGGACACTGAATTACTTGAATCCAATAAGCTTATCAAAGAATTTGATAAGAAGACACAGAGGTGATGGTCAAAAACTCGGAACAGGTCAGAGATGGCTACCATTGTAAATTCTCAGAGACCAACTACGACTAACTGCTAACTACACCCAATTACCCAAATTACATTAAAGTCCCAGAAATTATGGACCATAACGTACACAAAAACACACCCCTCAAAATAACTGTACCAAACATCACACAGTTTCGACATTATATGAAAATTGACACACAAACCTTTTTAACTTCTATCACAAACTGGATTACAGTGGACAACAAAGCAAAAAACACAACGTGCAGGTGCCAACCAAGGATCACAGTGCAAAGCTGTATTGAAAATAACGTCAAAAGGCGTACAACATGGGGACAGAACTGAAAAAACATATACCTTTCTACCACACACAGTCTCCATCAAGCCTGCACAAGACAAGAACCAGATTTGTACGCAGCTGCAAACCATAGCACATAGATGTACAAGCAGTGAAGGCCGAAATAGGCTACATGTAAAGCATTGTTTTTAAATGCCCTTGAGCCCTAGCCCTTTTGGCACACAAGGACCCTGGGAAAGTCACACGCTAGTCACAAGAGAAGACAACTACACACTGAGAAAAAGCACGCTATTCAATGAGTATCACAGAAATACACTTGGCAGTAAATTGAGAGAAGGCCCATACAGATTTTGATATAAATCCATTCACTACACAGAGATCACGCTCACTTCAACATAAGCTCTGCAAAACAACTACCTTAAAAGTTGCTCATCACCGCTTAAGCACTTGTTTTACAGTGGCAATGTGCTAAGTGGAGTGTGCGTGACAGTTGCTGTTAGAGAGGCAATCGGATCATGGTAATTAATGCTTTGATAAAGAGATATATCTCACAGTGATTGAAGATTCACCACCAGCAGAATAAATGCTGCCAGCCAGAGCTATAAGTCTGAAGTGCATTAACAGGAATCGAGCCCCTCTATAAACTCAGCTAAGGCCATTACCTGGGTGTGTAGTGTCCGAACCTAATGTTTTTAAAGTCAGCCGATTCTGGTTGAGAGAATATTTTTAGGCAGGGCCGGCTTTAGCACTGGTGGCGCCCTGTGCGACGATGTTTGTTGGTGCCCCCCATGGGCAACCCCCACGGATTCCCTCACTACCACCCTTTAACAGTGCCCACTCAAGTCTCTATAACCACTCTCTCTCAGATGTATTTGTTATATAGCGCCACCTATACCAGTGTAGGGCGTCAGAGTACTTTTCATCACACACATATTACACAGAGACAATCAAGCATATGTGTGTAAATCAGTGTATAGGAAATGTTACATAAGCCAGGAGACTACAAGGTGAGTCACATATAATCTATACTGGTAGACAGTATAGTTTAAGAGTGCTTGGTCTGAAGAAGCACAAACTCTGAATCTAAAACATAACCCCATGGTTGGGGGTTACATTTAATAATAAGGATTTTTTATTTACCGAACTGAACCCTTTTTGAAACATTAGAATAAGGAAAGACGGAGGAAAAATCATAATGCTCTAATATATAAATGCAGTTTGCATGCAGCTCCTAGATGACAGTTATTAGCTCACTGTTCCATGTTGATTTTAACATCTACCCTGCTAGTAACAAAAGGATCTCTCTGACAAAAGCACTGACCTATTTAAACTATATGCACTTTGTGATCTGCATGGTATACATTCTTTGCAGCATGCACGTTAACCCTCTGTGCTACTATAAAATGAGGAGAAACTTCCACTAAACAAAACTCCTTCTCTCTTCAGGATGAACATTAATTATCGGAATTATCTTCACAGTTTATTGCTAAGTGAAAATTGGCAGAGGCCAGCAATGCAGCAGCAGGTGCTTTTTAAACCATAAAATACTTTCAAACAGGTGCCCCCTCGAGGAGTCAGCACCCAGTGCGGTGGCACCGGTCGCACCACCCTAGAGCCGGCCCGGTTTGTAGGCCAGCTCAAAGGTGGTCAAGATTGTAAATACTATAATTTGTGTCTTTTTTCCTGCAATGGGGGAAGCCAGAGATAATGTTATTACCACAGAAGGTAATGCACATGCTTACCACTGGTGGTGGTTACACAGAGGGACATTTCTGCCCTTCTGTAAAAGAGTGCAGTATCTTAGTGTTAGCTGTATTTGCCATTTCCACCTTTGCTATAATTACCAACATCTTTTCAGAATAAGACCAATTGCTTCTTCATATTAACAAAATATATTATAATGTTCATTTTGTATTTTGAAGTGCCCACATTTTTCAGGATTCAAAAAAATATTGTGTATTGTTTACCGTGCAAACTTCATGAAGTATTATTCTATACACTCTAAAGGCTAAGAGGCAATTCGTTTGTGACATTACAACTTCACGTTATTTTATTTTGGCTTTAACATTAGTTTTCAGAGAATATCTTGGTCTCCATGGAAGGCATCTCCAAACTTTTCAACAACAGGTGCTACTTCGGTTCACTGAAAAGCTCCAGGAGCTACTAATATTATCAGAGCGGTTAGTGCCCACATCAAACAAGAATACATTAGTGGCCCCCATTGCAAGGCTACCAGCAGTAATCACCTCAGTGCATCAGGCATGATTGCCAACAGTAATGTAAACAATGCATTGTCACTGTGGAATGCCATTACATGGTTAATCCACAAAACCCATAGCAGCAATACTCTTGGCACCATCATAATATAAGTACTAGGTCTCCCCGAACACCGCAATCTATCAATCAAATTTCACCTTTGAAATACATTTTGGAATTATAATAAATTTGCTCCAAACATCACTTGAGCTTAATGAGCTCGGAAAATACACATCTTTTCGTCTCCAGAACAAATTTTTTAATTTAGCTATACATATATTCATTCAGCCAAGCGCAAACCTTGAATTTAGTTGGTTGGGCAACACACAGGAGAGACACTTATTAATAGCTTGAGAGCTACCAGTAGCTCACGAGCTACTCGTTAGAAAAGTCTGCTCTATGTTGTAGTGTTTGGAGGGTGTGGATGTGGAACCCCAAAACACACCATCCTCAGGCAGTTCTGCTTCATGGTGTTGTTCCTGCGAATAAAAGGCACCCTCCCATCAACAGACTCGATATTGAGTAATCCCAGGTACTGTTCAGTTTGAGATCAGGTCAAAAGTTAAAGGGTTTTACTAAAAAGTCTCAAAATTAAAGCAGTACAGAATAAATGCCATGAAGGCTCATATGCATAGTACATAGTCATGAATCAAAATAATTCCAAACCCCAAATAAACAGAATAATTGTGAGAAAAGCGTACAGCATCCTAGAGTAACAGGAAATATTCTTTTAAAAATAAAGCTGTCAAATCACAAGGACATCAGTCAGCAGCTCTGGTGGAAAGGGACAATCTTCTGGCTTACCCCCAAAATCCAGGGGTTTGTATACCCAATTGTTGCATAGAAAATTATAGAAAACTGCAGTTTCATTCGTAGTGGTATGATCAAAATTAGCCAATATTTGACAAATCGGATCAATAGTACTACACAATGTCACATTAAGCCCTATAACACTGTCCAATTTCGGAGAATAACTTTGTGCAGCTTTACCAACACTAAACTATATGCCAGCAGAAGTGTGCTAACTCTGCACAGGACAAGAGACCAATCTTAGCAAGTCTCGATGGTCCTTGGTTTGTGCATGGGCAGTAACCGGGATTTCGATGGTGTTTTCTACAGAAATTTCTCTGGACACGGACAGTGTGTGCAAGTCTTCCCATTCAAGCCATTCAAATCCCGGTTACTTTCGATGCCCAAGAAGGATGAACAAAGGACCAGGGAGACTCGATTGGTCTCATCATGTGCAAACTATAATAAAAATGCCACCCAGCAATTTGCTATCTCCTGCTGCACATACCGCACTGGAGAAGTGAGAACCGAATTTGACCTGATGAAAAGATTTAAAAAAAAGTCTTATGACTTTTAGATCAGTATTTAAGCTCTAACAGAGAAGGCAGAATACTGAACTGGATTACAAATCAAACTTGCGTAAGGAGAGGTCCTCTTCCCAAAAGGATCTATACATCACCAGCCCCTGTCCTGAGGAGACTGAAGGAATCACATGTGGTCGAAACGCGTCGACACCCACATGGCTAAGGAAGTCCAGATGCAATTAATTTTTAATAGAGAATGGGGTCAATCTGTTCAAAATATAAAAATATTTCCCTCCACCTTCTTGCCCTTGTCCATGCCTATTGAATATTGTGTGGGACTTCAAATTTTTCAAAGCACCAGCTACTTCAAAAAGAAACTAGGACTGGTGTTCAAAGACTGATTTGTTCAATATTAAAGAGTCGTATACAACGTTTGCATCATTTTTAAGATTCACTGGTGTGCAATTGTTTTCTTAAACACCGTGTTTGGGGTAACATGATATATACAATTACTATCTTCACACATGCTTATACATTTGAGTATTTTAAGTTTATGTTGTTCAGAGTTTTCCATTCTTTTTGCGACTATCACAAAAAACTATTGTAGTGTTTACACCATTCACTTGATATTTCAAACAAGATAAATTATTTTACTATTTTGCAGGGAATACAAGAGAATATGTGATAAAAAAAAGTCTTGCTTATGTCTATACAGTAGATTGAGGCGCACTGTAATTTAATATACATCGAGAAAGCAACTGTTTATGTACTCAATTCTGTGGCCTAGCCTTTCCTCCCGCCATTTAAGGGCCCAGCCCGAGTTCTCTTATACAAAATGTCACCTGCTTTTTTTTCTTTTCCTGAGATGGATCAATAAATAGAAAACTAAAAAGGAGAGCAAAGGCGCCGTTTTAAAATGCAGCGTTAAAGTGCCTAAAAAGAAACATTAAACATTTAAAAGGATGAAAAAGCGGACAGGGATGCAACATGCATTAGCAAGCATATAGAAAAAGCTCTTGCCTAAGCTATTTAACATGGGTACAAAACAGTATGAATGCTTTAAAAGGTTGCCCGAACTCTGCTCAGGTCACCAATTGCGACTGTTTTTCCAGAACACTGTCGAGCAGCAGGCAGCACTCTGCCTCTTCCGACCATTTCGCAAACTGTATGAAGGGACCTGAACGGTAGCGATTGTCCTCTTTTGCGACATACCCCAATATCGATAAAGTCAAACACTTGCCATCATAAAAACACACAGAAACACCAACAGCATATTAAGAAACACAATTTCTATCTACGACCAACAGTACTCAATGTACACGGATACACATGTTAGTGCAAAGCCGTGAGGATGGGGCAGGTGCTTGGTTGTTGCTGTGTGGGCACCTACATCTTCCACTAACTAGAAAAAAAAAATGCTAAAAACACATTAGACAGAACACACTAAGAACACAGCTCAGATCAGTTGGGTATCTGAAACAAAAGCAACAGCCCAATAATAAATAATCAATCACAGCCACCTAAAAGACAGTGTCAGAACACACTCATACAGCACATTCAGAGACACCATTTAGGAGGCTTCACCAAGCGCACAACCCAAAACAATCACCACCACCCAGCGCTGGTCTCGTTTGAAGGAACACTGTGGAACTTAGCAAGTTCCATGCTCTCAATGATCTCAGACAGATACAACGAGGCAGACAATGCACATATCAATCCTCCTGGACAGCACATAACCAAACTGATAAAGACCCAAGTCTACGTACAGCACATATGCGCATTGGTTAAGAACTACTGCTGAACATCCAAAACATACTAACCATTGCAAACCACATGCAAACGTACACAAAGGCAATCAATCAGAAAATGGTCTGTGACTGACCAATCATGACCAGGGCATGAAGATACTGGAACCCAGAGCACTGGGAGACCCAAATGTTAAATGAGTGTTCCCTGGTCAGGGTCAGAGGAGTGCTCCGGCAAATGCAACACAGCTCGCTCAACAAGTTCACCTTCATATCTCTTCGGTATTCACGAATGACATGCATGCATTTTCAGAAAGGATGGATGACGTTTTAAACTTTGCCCCTGTCGTTTGGTGAAGTTAGCACACTTTGCAGTTCACAGCGTTTGCAAAGTTAGCCAAGATTTCGGATTTGTCCTGACTTTGCCCAAGTATGTACAGACCCCCCACCCCACGCTGCCCTACCACCCACCAAAAAAAAGAAAAAAAAAAAAAAACATGTAGCAAATTAATTTTCTCCCAGAAACTTTTTGGGAGATAATTCTCCAGCATACGTTGTGTTTTTGCATTTTCTCAATAACAAAGATTTTTTTTGAAACTTTACAAAGTTTCAGTTCAAACTTTTCGAAGTTTTGAAAAACATGCAACTTCACATATGTCTAATTTCCAACACTTCGGTCCATATCAAATATGCACCTTAATGACTTAGGTGTAAGTGATGTAGAAAGTGTGGGGACAGTGCATGAATGCTTCCTATGTTCATCGGGCTTTTGAAGCAAAAACCTTAAATAGCAAACGATTTTCCACAAAGAGAAGGAGCAAAGGAACCTATGTTTGAATTGAACTATTTTGTTACCCATAATCAGGCACAATATAGTCAGAGGAATTCTCCACAAACAGAGGAGATTAGTGAAGATTGGTATATGCAGTGATTTTTTCGATTCTCATACACATACTGTATCAGGCAAGAAGGCATATTCTATAGAATCACATTGAAAGCTTTTCTTATAGTGTCTTTAATTTTTAACTACTCTTTATTGTACTTGTAAACATTGTGCATAGCATTCACTCTTATTTGGTAATTCCTCGAACCAAACTTGGTTTATTGCATTCTCTGCAAGAAAATTCCTTCCAATCCATTTATAAAGCCAGAGTTGCATCGGAAACAACACGACAGTCCTCAACTAACTGCTGTACATCACAGACAGGGGAGAGCTGCATGGTTTTCTGTACAACCATTAAGAACCTGATGTTGTGCAACAGAGAGAAGTCTATTCATGGATTTATATATACATGCTTGGCAAACGCAGCCTCGCAGATGTCCTTGGTACACAAGTTCAGGGACTGTTTGTGGTGTTCTTCAGCAGGGAGAGCCACAGAAAAATTACAAAAAGGACCAGTGATATTTTCAGAGCTTAGCCCATGCACTCCAGGGGAAGCTCTTAAGTATACATTTTGAATTCCAGGAAAAGTAAGGTGATAAGGATGTTGGATCACTGCCCCTTTTTGAAGCTGTTGCTTCACAACTATCCCTTTAATCCTCTTTTAAGTGCCTGGGAGTTAAAGTAGGCAACTGGAGGGTATGGAGACTGGTGCCAGTGTCAGAGGTCTGTCTTTACCTCCTCTGTATACAAGCCTAGCATTCTAGTGCTTCAAGTGTCCAAATGCATCTTGAGTTGAGAAACCCCTGGTTTATTAGTTTAGTCCAATAGGTTTCCTCTTTCATAAGGCTCAATTTCAGACCACGCATTCTGGCATGCATAGGGCTGGCAAATACCCTAATCATTATGAAGTGATGAGTTATGTACTTTAGCATGCTCAGCACAAGGCATACATTATGGTCCTCACAGTAAAAAGCTGTGAAGGTCACTCATTTTACCCACTATCATTCTGAGGAAGGGTGAGGCTTTGTATCTTGGGCACATAGGTGCAGAAGGCACGCCTTCTAGATTGTTTTCCTTCAAACAATTTTTTGCCTCTAGTGTGGCAATGTCTGGTATACTGGTGTGGTGCTTTCGATCTATTTATGAGGTGGTGTCATTCCTAAAGTCCTGGTCTTTAAAGATAATGTGGGACTAGAGAAGAAGAGTAGTTCCGTGAGCAGTGGGCTCACGGGGTCAAACTTCAAGCCCTTGATGGGACAAGGGTGTGGCATTTAATAACATATCTACTTGTCCATGGGGCAGCTTGCTTCATAAATATAATTGTCCTGTAACAAAATCCACTTGCCCCTTTGGTGCCATGTAGTGCAACGACAAATTATGGAAGCAATCTCATTATATAATAGCTCTGATATAGCCTCTCTGATTATGCCAGGACTCATGCCATAGTAGTGTTTGAATACTTGCAAATCCCTTATGTTGCTACGTTTCCACAGATCTACATACTGGGGTTGAAGATGGTGGTAAGCAATAGTTCCAGGGTTAGAATGCCCTTTTGAGTCTGTGCAAACCTACTAACTTGCATGTTATAAGGGTTTTCAACAACTCTTCTCTAATCTTTTTCCACACTGAGAAATGTTGGAAATTTACTCCCGACAATGGCAGACGTAAACCTTCTTCCAGAGTTGGGAAAAAAGTGGTTGGAGGGAAAGTGTACTTGAAAACACACAGATTTTTGCATGACCAAATCTACACATGCATATTTGTTCGTGTTAAAATGCAGTTCACAAATATTTTCTAGGAGTACTATTTCTTGTCCTACTTCTGTGAATTCTTGGGAATTCACGAAAGCCGTATATCTGCACTTAATGCAAGGACATATACCATGGGTGCTCTTTTGAAACTTACTTTAATAATTGGGCCCCTAATTTGGTCCAACGTGGACCTTGACCTTTTGCATTTGTTAAATTCCTGTCTCTCTCGCCCTCTGTATTGGCTGGCTTCACTGGGAGCGACAGCATTCTGCGTTTTCACAAGGAGCATATTGGCACACAAGTAGTTTTGGTCACTGCCAGTAACTACTGTGGAGGTGTATGCTTTTTGAGACCAAAACTTATTTTTGCTTTTGCCAAAGTTTGTTATAATGGTGAGGGCGCAGCAGCTCCCACACAATAAGGTTTTACAAAAACCATGCCAAAACAAGTCACAAATTGACAAAACTAAAAAGCGGACCACCAATTTCAGACCTACTGGCTTTGATGATGGTTTACTTTTGATCCCATAATCTTATTGAAACTGGTTTCACTGATTTTTCCATTATAAATATTTTTGTGAAACACTAGAATGCATCAACACGTTACAAAATGATGCTGCAAAGAAATGGTACCTGAAATTTTACAGTAGATTAGCAAAATGTTTTTTTCTGTTTTCATTTTGTTATGAACATTTTATTTTGAAAGCAAAGAATCATCAATCTTGCTTTCAAGCATCTGCAAATATTTGCATCAAATCAGAGAATTATACATAGCCTTATATTGCTTACACATTTTTATATTGGAAGTGCAGTCAGAGCTTACAACATTTGCTTTTAGCGCTCACCCTAATAATAAAGGCTTTCAACGAATGAACCACAAATACAAGTTTGAACAGCATTAACATATGGACAAAAATATTACCTTAACTGCAGACAGTGCCCTTCCCTGATCCATAATGTGGTACTGCAAAATGGCAACCAAAGGGTTTGTGCTGCAGGGGGTTGGGCCTACTTGTCCCAGGGACAATACAAATGAAAACCTGTTGCCTTTGACCCCAAACAATTTGTCCTGGGTGTTGGGCTATATGAATTCCAGCTCCCTGCAAGTGTCGAGTTAGAACACTAACGTATCCATGCCATGCTCAACAAAACAGTAATTATGGTCAAAAAAGCCTTGGATTTACTCATTGGGATCCACTGATATTTTTGCAAGCACTTTGTCAAATGTTTTTAGTGACCAGGATGTTTGGCCAGGCGAAAGACATTTAGCATCTAAGTAGTTTGAAAATAATTAATCAAATTATTTTGAATTGATGAATTAGTCACAAGCATGAGCAACTGGAAATGCACAGAACTGCTATTTTATTTAGGCATTGGAGCAACACCCTACGCAGAGGCAGCACACGCAAACCAGATGACTATTTCACAGGCAACTGATTCAGGATTGCTACAGCCACCAAGAACTTCACATGCACAAAACAGGAAATCATACAGACACAATCACTCTGTGATAATCTTGCCAAATTCTTTGAGGAAAAGATCAGCAAGATTCTGGAGGACATTAGGGACACTAATCAGTGGAGGGATTTCAGTATAGTTGCTACACACCCTGAAGGAAGAGCAGTGGTAGGGATGTCTATTCATACCAAGACCTAAACACTTGTAATTGCAAACTCCCCATACAGTCTTGGGAGCAAGGTAAAATATTTTGAACCTATAACCGAGGACTGCTTTTGACCTACAAGGCTCACCACTTGACCCTCTAACCACATTGGATTTGGAAAGAAATGGCTGACAAATTGTTCCCGCCAGTACTGCAGATATGTAAACAATCCCTGGAATCTGGCACAGTACCACAGGTTTGGAAAAAGGCCCTAGTTACCCCCATTTTGAAACAAATCTTCACTGGACCGCTGGTCCTTACCAACAATAGGCCAATGTCGCTTCTGGCCTTCCCGGTATTAATACTGAAACATTTTGTTAGAAAAGAAACTTCCCCAGAATTTAGAAAAGAACGTTCTCTTAGAGGAGGAGCAGTTCGTTTTACTTCTCGCTATGAATGAACTCAGGCTGATGGTAGATGGCAGCCAGTCAGCGATGCTGATATTTACTCACTCTCTCAGCTTCATTCGATACGTTTAACCACAAAATGCTCCAGGCTAGACTTGCTTCAATTGGAGTCTGTGGTACTGTATTGAATTGGGTGTGCTCCTATCTGTTGGAGTGATGTCTGGTAGTTGCCCTTCCTCCCTTCTTGGACTTTAAAACCATTAAACATGGAGTTCCACAGGGTTCGGCACTTAGCCCAATCCTCTTTAACATAAATATGAGGCCATGAATAGCACTCATTAAAGCCCATAATTTCAGGCAGGTCAAATGCTGATTATGCACAATTGATTTTGTCCTTTGAAATGCTGTGAATGTCTTCCATAACTGTGTGAATGACATTGTCAATTGGCTGGACTCAAACTCCTTCAAATTCAATGGGGATAAAACCGAGTTTTTGTGCTGCTCAGCAAATAAAATCCCCGTTTCTACCCTCTACTTTCTGCCCATTGTCAACCAGACGAAAGCTGATATAAACAGACTCAGTTCACAATTTGGGGGTCACTTTTGACAACAAGCGGTCCATGGTGTGCCACGTTGATAAAGTTGCCGGCACGTGCTTCTCCTCCCGAGTCTTCGGAAGCTTGTTCCTATTCTGCCTGCCATTGCTAAAATCCTGATTGTGTGCAGAGTAATGTTAATATTGAGAAACTCAATGTCCATATGAAGAACACGAGATTTATGTATAAAAACAAAATTGAATATTTATTAACAAATTCGCCCATTGTGTACTCATCGTCAACCTCGACTCAAAAATAATAATCAGGCAGACTTTGAGACCTATGCCGGAGGTCACTGATTGACAGGTCACAGGTGGGGCAGCACGTAGGCAGCAGACAAACACACAAACAGGAAATCCGAGATCAGGCCCACAGATAGGCGCAGCGACACCACAATGGTCCAGGGAGATTGGCCCCAATAAAGCACACATAGTCAGAGTGGGTATGCGCACTCCCAAAACACCATACAGTCAGATGCCACATTAGCTAGGAGCATATAGCCAACAAGACAGCATACAGTGATCATGTCCTCCCCATGCCGGACATCCATACACGTTGCCCACTGGCTGCACTGTGTCTACGCAAATTCGAGGACCACCTGGATTCCCCATCGAATACATTAATTTTACAACTCCAAAGGCAGTGGTTCACATTCCTTTCCAAACAAGGACTGCCAAAACTGTTTAATGGCATTCAATGAGTCCTATATAAACCCATCTCAGATCGATTTTAAGTTGAGACAGTCCTCAGACCCTATGCCTCCAACTGTTCTCCCGACCGCAATGTTAAACTAAATGATCTAGTCCTGGTTTGCCAAATGCTTCATCTCATGTTTTTTTTCAGGTAGTTCATGTTCAAGCAACAGTAATATTAAGCAGGATAGACTACAGTAACGCCCTTCTGCTAGTTGCACCGGAATATCGGTTAAATAGATTATACAGAGTCCAACCTTCAGCCGCTAAACTGGCACTGAACAGACCTAGGAGATCGCCTGCATCGATTGCAATGAAGGAACTTCACTGGCTTCCACTGAAACATAGTATAGCCTTAACATCACTGTGTATAGTCTTCAAAGCACTTCAGGGCAAGAGCCCAGTGCCCCTAAAAAACAGAATAAAAAAACAGATACACCCCAGGGAGATGTCTCCACTCTGCAACGGCTAATATTATCGGCATTGGCTAATTTCAGAAGATAAGACGGGACGGGTGAGCTTTTATGGTCAGAGCAGCCGAGCTCTGGAATAAGTTACCAGCCTTCCTGGGATCTTTAGTTAATTTACTGCATTTTCGAAAAACCTTGACAACTTGCCTTTTTCCCAAGTAACCCATTTTCCATTTCGCGGATTCTTCAGTTGCAGCTTTTTTTTGTCCCGGCGGAGGCCCTAGCACCAGGATACCAAGATGGTGATGGTGTGCTTTATAAATGTTTTAAATAAATGAGAACAAACCACTGAACATTTAGCATAGCTTAAGCCTGAGTTTTAAGTGAAATGCATCAAAGAGATCATTAGACAGAAACAATTTGCGGGCCACATAAAAACTGTACAGCGCAGAAAGTCTTTGTACGCCTAAAAAGGACACTTTGATTAACCAAAAGTACTGGTTTAAGTCTTAAAGCCGCCTCAAAAGCAATGAACATTAACCAGTTCCTTTCCTTGAAACTGCACACACACAAAAAAAAAAAGTCATGCAGCAGATGTACAAGGAGAGACATGTTAAGGAAAGTGCATGTCCAGAGGCTCTCATTTTTCAGAAACCTTAAACCAGTGCCTCATTGAAAACAATCAGCAGATTCCATGTGCAGAATAGAGTTCCAACTCAGTTAGCAAAGAGGACAAAGCAAATTTCCAGTGGGGAATGCAAGTGTAATCTATACCAGGCCGAGCAATCAGTCTTCATGACAAGGAACCAATGTATTGGGTTTGTCTTCAGAGTGCTGCGAAGTGCATGAGTAGCCAAGGCGGAGTGCATATATCCTCTTCCAAGGAATGTCCGCTCTTTGATTTAGCAGCCTACCCCTTCCAATCAAGTCCAATAAAGCCCAAAATGCAAGACAGGCAGAGTTTAAAAATAGTTCAGAAAGAGTTAGCATTGCTCTTTTCAAGTTGCTCTTTAAGTGTTACAACTGCATCTTCTATTTCAATCACTAATCCCAAAAATACAAACTCCTCTTTAGAAAAACCCACTAGAACTGGAGATCTGTTGAGGAGTAATTGTAACTTGCACCTTTAATACCTTAAGTACTATTACAGCCCCAGTAAGACAACATCGGTCAAGCAGAACTGGACCAAAAAACATAGTTCAGAGCTTGAAGCACCCCAATCGGAGTTCCCTTGATATCATGTGTCCCAAAGAGTGAGACTCTTCCAGGCCCCTAAATGCTCAGAGAGATCTTCCATAAATAGTGGCGGCTCAGCTGTCCGATCTAGTGCGGTTGATCAGTCACTATTTATGTCAGAGGCCCCTCTATGAAAGACCGCATGGACAGCGTTCAGCAAGAGGTAGTTTAATATCCGTAATATGGCGGGATGCAGCCCTCAGCACATCGAAGAGAACAGCTACATGGGAACTGACACCGTACACTCCACATTGGAGTACATTTCTAGTGGGCCCATTCGAAAACAGAAATCCCACCATTAAACACAGGCAATGGTGGAAGTTCTGCAAAAAGATTTTCTCTCCCAAAGTGACTCCTCTCATGGCACAGGTCCCATTTCATGGGAAAATCTCAGCAACTCTGTAAAAATGACAGATTTTCCATTACTAGGGCGGCAAAGGAGCAACATTTGCCATAATGGTAGATGCCAACCTCTAAATAAGTCAATTAGCCCTTAACATCACTCCATTAAAAGTGTGTGAGAATAGCGCCAAGATGTGGATGGTAAAACATGTTCCTGAAGGAACATCAATGGTACATAAGCACTCTTTGCTCCGGAAGCAACCTCTGTGTGCCTCTCCACTTAGCTCACTAACCCCGCCCCTGCCTCACGCTGTCCCTTAAACCCCAACCCCTTCCACTGCCCTAAAACCTAACCCAAACCCCCACTCAAACACGAACCAAACTCTACCCATTCCCCTTCCACTGCCCTAACTTCTAAAACCCTGCACTCTGACTTACACTACCCTGACCCCCTCACCCCCCTGCGCTGTCCCTTAAACTACCCAAACTCCTTCCACTGCCCTAAAACCTACCCAATCCCCTCCCAGCCCTAAAGGGAAAAAAAAAAAAAAAAAACATTCCCACTTACCACACCTCGGTGTCTTCCTGCTTCCGTACTCCAGCAGCTAGACCGCGCACTGCCTTAACCACGCATATGCGCGGCTACAGTATATGTGTGGTAAAGGCAAGCGTGGTAGAGCTTGCGTAGTTGGAACACGCGCGGTTCAGACCGTGGTGTTCCATCTGTTTCCCATTGTCAAACTGTTAACCCCTTCGCCACGGCACGTATTTTGCCACGGCGCTGGGGGGTTTGGGGGCAGCGCGGCGCCGCCATGCTCGTGACGGAACCACTCCGTCATGAGCAACGGGCGCGCTGTGCTCATGACGGAGTGGTTCCATCACGACTCCGCCCACTCGCGCTAATCGCCCGCACAGGCGGGGAATCAGCGCCGCGTGGGCGGAGCGGCCGCCAACGGCCGCAGCATGACTGAACCACTCCGTCATGAGCACACGGCGCCCGTGGCTCATGACGGAGTGGTTCTGTCATGAGCAGTGATGCGGTTAATGGCTTTTACGATGCTGTCTGGGATGACAACACTAACAGACAGATTCTAAGCTCTGAGAGGGATAGCTGGGGAAAGACAGAAGGGGTGCTATTCGATACATAGGAAAGCACATAAAAGTGCAGAGAAGGAAGAAAGGAAGAAATGTCTGCATCAAATTAGATTAATATGGGAGCAGGAGCATTTTACGGGTGGTGAGGAAAAGTATGAATTTAATGAGAGGAGAGAGTGATGGAAGAAGTAGAGACGAAGGAAAGATAATGATATGCCTATATATTTGATGAACATACATAAATGTATGATATGTGATGGATTTCTATAGTGTGTACCTACTTAGCATACAAAGAAGTAGTGCACATGGCAATGTGAATGGACAATCCATGAGGGAGTATGGTGCCCTTCCGTTCTAGCTGGGCCCAAGAGTTGGGAGCGGCTCAAATATTGCCTCCAATGATGGATGAGGTGCTTCTTACAGCTTACAACTCGTTGCAATACAATGGAATTTATAGAGCGCACAACTACTCCCAACAAAGTGTCCCAACGCGAACAGGCCTTTCCTAAAGATCCCCTCCAAGGGAGCAAAAGAAAGGAAGCACAGCAGTGAATTCCTAAGCTTTGCTGTCTGAAAGGGGAAGAATCTCCCCCATGCCTTGCCCTGTGGACCCTTAGGATGTGCAGGAATCTCTGGGAATTATATCGGAGGGATCTACTCTGACAATAGACCTGGAGTCTGCATCTGAAGTACTGAGGTCCCTTGTTGTCCAATGCTCTATAGGCAAAGATTAGACCCTTGGATTTGAAGTGGCCGATTACACAAAATGAAGGAAAAAAGTGTAGGAGTAAGACCCATCTGAGACACAAGGTAATCCCAAATCCTCTGTGCATAATTTAGGTCTTGATTCCTGCATTTGCCATTTTTTTTTTTTTACTTGCCATTCCAGTGAAGCTATGGATTAATAAATTGTAAAAGACTCTAGAAACTGCAAGTGTTTTTTCAGCTTTGCAAGTGTGGTTGTGTTTGATAATAACTTTTCAGTGATGAATTAGGTTTGAAAGATGATGCAGTCTCTCCTGGCTAACCCATGAATTTTCTTCAGGGTCCTGCCGCTATAGCGGTTTCTTGATGGGTGAGGCAGCAGTGAGCAGGACACTCCTCATTGAGGAATGTTTGAAATCAGGGATGCCGGTGGACTGGGCGTTGCTGAATTACCAGAGAAGACAGGAGAAGTCATACATGATTAAATAATGAACTAGCCATCCTGGTAAGGGAAGGTTAGAGACCAGTGCACCAGCAATGGAAAGGTTTGCCCTACCAAGACAAGCTACCAAGTTAAGTGAAAAAAAAAAACACAAGTGCAATTTAATATTAGTTTTACAGATGAAGGACTAAAACTCAAAATGGTGTGCATGGATGAACGATTCGGAGTACATTCAGGATTGGTTGGCAATGGCTGACACACTCTTGGGGACAGAGTCTGGGCCCCTCTGGCACTCTCCGAGTGGTGCACAGGGGGCACTTCTGACTGAGCTTCCTGTATGGGGGATTTGAGACCATACCATCTATATTACCTGTTGATGTGGATGAAGCGGATTCAGTGTAGTGTTGCTTGTCTGCTATTTTACACTGACCTCTCGGGCATGTGCATGGACATTTTTGTTGCTTGGTAGGACTGGATACTGGGAGGCGGATCAACTTCCCCAAGGGCATATGTTCTAGCCCTAACCATGGCATCTAGCCGCTACACTCAAAGATGACTGATCTGGCAATTGATCCATCATTGCCCCTGTATCTGTCTGTGCGGAGGGATTTACCCCGGGATATTATGCGTCCTCTTGCTGCGCACTGTCTATGTGGTCTTTTATAGAGGTATCTCTGCCATAAACGGTGACTGATCAAGTGTACTAGATCAGATAGCTAAACTACCACTATTTATGGAAGATCTCACTCAGAGCTTCCAGATAATACCACACACCATCCATCCGTGCCGCTTCAGTATAGAATTGGTCAGTATCTTACATTTGTCTGTTGATTAGGTTGCATTCTGATTGCATTCTCAAACTTTCATTACTGTTTACAAAAATGTATCACTACGTAGATTCCGATTGTTGTTTATTTCTTTATTCTTTTGTTTAATCCTCCTCACGCACTGAAAATGTATTCATTGGCCACGTGCGCAGTAATATTCACCTAATGCATTTTGTGCCTTTGCTTAAGTCTCATCAGGAGAATGAGCAAAGTTGAACAATCATCGACTCTGCCAGAACATGCAGAAAGTGCCCGTGCTCTGTACATCTTATTGCAATGGTGTCAAATGTGGATGGGGTTATTTTTGCTACAGGCATCTCATCGGCATTATGTACTGCGTCTGCGGGTTGACACACAATGCTAACAAGACAAGCCGAATGTAATGAGACCTATGAAGTCTTAGAGCTCTAGGTGTGACCAAAAGAAGATGCTCAGCATTCCATAAAGTTGGGACTTAGAAACTTTGCAACTCTGAAAAGACTGGGAGAAGGTACTTAGTCTACCAGATGGAGGCACTCTCCATGTGGGCAAGATTTTCGGGTTGGCCCAGCTTTTCAGCATGAAGCTCTAGGGCTGCTTCAGACCATGGTAAGAAGGTACAAGGCTTAGCAGAACACAACCTCGGAGACATCAAGACTTGCCCTGTGAAGAATTTCAAGCTCCAAAAAACATTGCTTATGTACCAGAAGGAAAAGGGTGGCAAAGTGACCCTGAAGGTAAAACATCCTCATCTGCTCTAAAGTTCAAGTTGGTTACACGAACTTAAAACTCAAGGCTTCAGTGGGACTCCGAATTGGGTGCATCTGGCATCCTGGAGCCCATTTCAGCACCTCTCTGGGAGTTCTGACTTCCACAACGAAGAGCAAGTCCCAACATAAAACTGGTGACTAAGTTGAACAGCTCGACTTCAGCCGACGAAAGCTTGCTCATGGTAAGCCAGAACAGTAACTAGGGCTTAGTCACCAGTACCCCAGACTAGCATGAACTTTTACACTATCCCTTGTTTTCACTGGACACTTTTGTGAAATTTACTTAAAAAATCATAACTACTGGTCTGCTTAATTGATTTTTGTCATTTTGGTCTCGTTTTAAATATTAAATGTTATTCCCTTTTACTAATTGGTCTGGGAACACCATTTGTTTAGTTTCCAAACTTTAATGTTTTGTTGCTGCTAGAATACTCTACACACATTCTCTGTGTGTGAAGCCTATCACTTGAGCCATTTTTAGGTCTCGCCTACGCAGCGCGCATGCACAGCTTAGGAAAAAAAAGACCTGTAGCAATCGCTACGGTTTTTGTCCCAAAAACGTGCACGCGTTGCAGTGTCTTCAATGGCAACGTGTGCACGTTTGGCGATTCCCTTGCGGAAGCGAGCTTAACACCATATGTTTGTAATTAACTTACAAACACATGGTGCCATGGCTCGCTCCCGCAAGGGAAACGCTTTCACTTTTGCCGACACTTTTTTAGGCGTGCACTAGTTATCTTTGAGGGCATCGAGATGATGCGCAATTTTTGTCCCTTTTCTATTGATTTCGCTTAAGGCAATTTGACGCTGACTTTCGCGTTTTTGTCCGATTTCTCTTTCAAAACTCCCTGCAGCTGATTTTGGTTCGGTCTTGCCATCCCCCAGTATGCCGCTCCTCTCATCATCTAGCACTCGCTGTTGTCTCCCGCGCATGCCGTCCCCCCCCCCCCACCCACCCCTGTGGCTTGGTCCCCTGCACCGCCATTACAGGCCGCCTGCCTGCAGCCGAGCCACGCCCCTCGCACCAGGGGACACGAGAAAGCCGCTCCCCTGCTGACGGAAGATCGGACACCGGCTGAGAGTGGAAGGATACCCACAGATATAGTATGTACAGCAAAGGGGAGGCAGGGCCCCGAGCACAGCATGTCCCTCTCCTTCATTACAAGACAGTCCCTCCCTGGGCCTGCCGGGGGGACACTATCTCTTTGGTATTTCCCTGAGTGTTTACTTTGTATGACGCACACTAAAGTCCCAAAGCATTTTTGACACACATCACTTTGGGAAGCAGCGCGGCTGTGATTTCTGCAGAGCATGCCTCTGAAAGCGAGGCTTCAGTGAACTGTTTTAGCATATTTACTTTCCAGTTTATCCAAGGGCACCATTTCCCCGCAGTGTAAACAAAAGGGAACGCATGAGAAAATTACACTCAAGATGGTTACAAAGCACGAGTGAAGCCTCCTTTCAATGAAACAGAAGGAGGGAGATAAACGAGGGAACAAGTGATCGAGAGAGGGCTCACTTGTAAAGGGACAGCCTTTACTTTGCGGGAGCGAGCAGCGCCAGGCGCGATGATTGCTAACATATGGCGCCTGCTCGCTCCCGCAAGGTAATCACCACACATGCACGAGGGCTCATTGGGAACAGTGCAAAACATGCACGAGTTCCCAATAAAGCCCGGAGCGATTCCAAAAAGTCCCCAAAGCAGTTTTTGCGCGCTGCGTAGCGAGACCTAAAAAAGTTCAGTACAAAACTCAAAAAAACACTTGGTGAACCAGAAAATGATAAACTGACCACAGGCTATCACAAACAAAAACACACTGCTAAAAAATTTCCCACATGAAGGAACCTGCAGCCTGGACATCACTGAACCTTACAGCTAGTGCACAAAAGGTAAACAGCATTCGGTTTTACTATGCTAAATTTGCTATTCAGACAAGAGGCCTAATAAGTAAAGTCCCACGATATCCCCCTTGCCTTGTATTCTATGCACTTGACTTCATATGTGTAGCCTATATATACACTAATCTGCAAGAGGCATATTCAGTGCCTTGAAGCAGGCTCTTCTAGCAGCTTTCAGTGCTTACTAAATCAACGTGTAAAAAGATGACCAACACATCATCTTCATTGACAAAAATCATATATACTAATGGAAGCCCATGTTCAAAAATATAAACGCAAAGAGGCAAGAATGAGCCAGTGGCAAACTAAACAGAGACAAAATAAAGACAGGCCTTTCTCCTCAGCCTGCCCCCAGATGGGACCATGCTTCTCCAAGCGGAAGGACTGAGGGCCAACTAGAATGGAAGAAGTGTTTGTTGAAGAAGCAACATGGTCCCAAAACAAAAAATTTGTTTTAAAAGTCACGGCGCAAGCAGCGGAGAGACACTAAGAACAAACAAACTGTGCATGGTCCATGCGCCAGAGAAGAAACAGGAAAGGACGTCTGGCCTGTGAATACCAATTAGGAGGCAGCAAAGAAGTGAAACTGAAGCCAGTGAATGGTAAGCAATGGGCGGGCTCCAAACCCTTTTTGTAAAAACTAGTGTATAACAAGCAAGAGTGCATGCGCTAGTGCATGGTTCACACAGGATTGACCCTAATGATGCTTTGTACTTCAATGTGTAAAGTGTGAACTGCACTATATAAGTGTTGTGTGTAAAAACGATTTAATAAAGAATTATGATTAAAAAACAGAACACACATTACAGTTGTGTATAGAACAGCCTGTGATTGATGGAAGGAAGAGTAATCCGAACTTTAGCAAATGTAATTAGGAATAATTATGTTCTGTAACAAATGTTGATTATAACAAATAAAAGTGTTCCTGTAAATTTCGGGTTCTTTAAGCTTTTCTTAACTACATTCTTATCATCACCGTAGTTTGAGAAAAATAAGCCAAGATGAGATTACAGGGTAATGCGCTCCATCCAAAATACATATTTTAATTAAACAAATGATATTTCGCACTCTATTCAAAGAACAAATATGCACAAGGATCCTCATGAAAACAATATGAAAAAGAATAGTACACATCACAGGAGTATTTCCTGTCTTACAAGCTAGCCCAAGAGAGAGAACTGAGAGAAATGTGAAGTCACTTGGCCCCTCATAGTACTTTATTGGTAAAAGTCATTGCACAGACCTAGTAGCAATTGCAAATTCGTTTTCCACAGGAACGGGGACATACCGGTGAAATATTTTCCATAACTCAAAGGAATGACACCACCCCATGGAGAATAGGAAAGTGTCAGACTAAAAATCATGATGTGTCTCTATGAGAAGCCCGGTGATTCCGATGGGGCCCATCCTGACAGCTGCCATCCCCATAAATATTACTAATCCAGAACGAACACTATTGGTCGGAAGTGTTTCACTGAGCACACCCCCTGCTGAAGGCGAGCAAAATGTCAAGGCGAAATACTGGGAGGAAATGGGAAACGACTAGAAAGAAAAAAAACAAGCATTTGCAATGCAATAGGTCTCGCATTTGCGAAATTTTAAGCTATTGGCATTGTAAATGACAATGCCTTTTATTTAGAGGCTTTCAAAACCAACACCTAGATAAAAGGTTTGTGATTTACAATGCCAGTAGCTCAAAGTCTCGGAAATGCGAGACTAATGCATTGCAAATGCTTGTTCTACTTGCCTGGTGTGGACCATCCTCAGACTGGACAGGGGCAACAGGAATTTTCCTGACTACTCGAGGAGCCTAGAGAACCACAAGTCGTAATCGCAAGTCCGGCCCCTGTTGTCTGCTTCCCAGGCTCCGACTTCCTCATTTGTCTCAATGACAGCTCCTTCTCTTGATTCTCCTCCCATGTGTTGGTCTTCCCTCCCTCCATGGTTCATTGACCGCTTCCTTCCCACCATGCACCATTTCCTCTCTTTGCTCTGTAGACACACATCTAGTGTTTCTTTGCTGTCCACGCATCCTCCTCCACATTTGGCACATCTCCTTCCTGAGTCTCTTATTTGTACCCTTGTTTTTCTTTTTTTCCTGCTGGCTCTGCCCCTTCTTCCAGGTAGCCTTTGTTTGTGGGATTGGTAGGGAACCCTGAATATTCCTTTTAAGACCAGTGCTCCCTTTAAAACGTGTCTCTATTTTTCTCTCCCTTACTACTTCTTTTTTCTGTGTCTCTGACCCTATCTCATACTCTTTCTCTGACTTTGTGCTCCTCTCCCATCTTTCTCTGGCTGTTTCTCTCTTGCCCTGTCTCTTTACCCTTCTGCCTGTCCCGGGCCATTATTAGTGACTTGACGAAACGGCACATGTTTCAAATGCTTTTGCTTTATTTTTGTATTACAAAGGCCTCAGCTCTGATATGCTGTGAGAAATGTTTGAACGGTATGAACAATAATACTGCCAAGTTTTGGTGGTCAGTGCTTTATTTTTGTTTGTACATGCAAACAAAAAGTTTGCTGATTAGCTTTGGTAGTGCCCAATGATGTTTTGTTTGGATGGATCAATGTTGGCAGGAGCATTTTCTCAGTCGCTTCTTTCAATGTACCAGCTGCGGAAGTATACCAGACACCTCATAAAAACATATGCTTCAGAATGGGGCTTATTAATGAAATACAGAGTCACGTAGAATCTCTTTTTCAGTCAATATCAGTCAATGTCTAGGGGGTGTGGCCTGGCAGCTGAAGATGGCATCCGCAACTTGAATCGGCTCCGCAACAGGCACGTTAAGTATCCATAAGAATATTTTCTTAACTTCGCACATCACTTATCGGAATGAAACTGCGTGGTACAAGCGAGCAACCTCGGGGTGCACATCACAACTCACTCCTGGCTCCCCTAGATGCTTCTGGTAGCAGAAGACAGCAGGTAGAGCGGCGGGCTGCGACAGCCCCAGCAACAAAGGCACAGGTAGTGCACACAACCCTGCAGAAGACGCAGTAGCCTATGCATTCATGCAGACTGGGACTCACCTGAGCCCCAGAATTGGTGACCGTCAGCCCACGACCAAACAAATGACCTGACCTGGCTGCAGCACCAGCGTGGAGGCAGGTCACAGAGAGTGAGAGCCGTCTGGTCGGGGGAGCGCACACACTCCGCACCAGGTCAGATTCTTCTGCTGCCCTGTTTCTGGCAACCGCATGCCCCTCCACACCCACCCTTGACACGGAAAACACTGCTGGGCTTGCACATGGCAAGAGGAGGCTGCCGCATTGGGGAGGTGCTTGAACCTGTGTATCAATAGGCAGGCTGGACACCCTCTGCTCTTCCCTCCTCACCTGCCGCTCGGGAGAGGCCCTCATTCCTCCGCCGCCCCCTCACTCATCTCCCCCGCCCTGGAACTGGGACGATGCCGCAAGCCTGCCTCATGGAAGCACCTGACCCCTTTTTCGTGGGAGCGCTCACACTTCTCCCTGCCACGGTGTGACCCTCCAACGAACAAAGGAAAGGAAAATCGATACGTTTGCAAAACCTAACTGTCCTTAAAGCAGGCGCTGTTCTCCAAAATAAAGTACAAATAAATAAAAAGTGTGCAGGAGAAGCCTGTAACTGCCCGAGAAGTTTGTGGGTGTCTCCTGTCCGAGGAGGCACGGAGCTTCGGGCTCTGAGCAGCACAATGGAAGAGGGAGGGGCCTGGCGGGGGGAGGGGAGGAGAAAAAGTGAAAGCGTGCCATGCGCACGTTGTGCTGTAACGCCGGGACCCATAGCGTGCACATCTGGTGTCCGGGCAGACGGATCTGTACACGTGCACCTCACCTGTCCGGGCACGCACATGTCCTGTCCCCCTTCGGCCATGAAACCGACAACAATAGATTTTGCCATGGCGAGCAGCATGCATGCGCTGCGGGGGGGGGGGGGGGGGGGAGAGAAGAGAAAGTGAATGCCCGCCATGCGCGCGTTGTGCTGTAATGCTGGGACCCATAGCGTGCATATCGCCTGTGCGGGCGCGCACATGTCCTGTCCCCCTTTGGCCAAGAAACCGACAACAATAGATCTCGCCAAGGCGTGCAGCGCACATGCGCTGCGTCGCTACGCAAGACCTAAAAAGATGCATTAGTGCTGCCTCTCTCGACAATTCTACATTTCTCAGGGTTCAAATCTGTATTCTGCAGTATTCCTTTCCACCACCCCTGAATTAAAGATACATGCAATATCAACGCATGGGGCAGGGGACTGGAACTGTGCAATCCTACTCAAATAATCTATAAAAGCAAACTAGGCATGAACATTTGGCAGCAGACAGAGTATCAAGTCATTGTTTTGGGATCCGGTCTGGAAAGGAGCCTCTCTTGAAAGAGGCGGCAGCAGCAGAAATAGGCATGCTTTATGGCTTGTATTAGCCAACCTGCGATTATGTATGTGGCACTTTTAAAGCACAGACTACGGACAGGCTCTGGTCTCCAGCAGGAGGCGCACTTCCCGACCCTTGGTTTAACTTTACTGACTGATGGAATGCTGCATGTTCTTATTCCAGGCTTACTAGATGTACTAATTAGTCACTATATCATCAGGATGTTTTATTGTCTGTTAAATATACTCACTTTCATATCAATGGCTTTGTTCGGTGCAGGTGAGCTCACTGTGTTCATCACGGGTTCCCTTGTACTGCACTTCTGGAAGCTCAGAAAGACGGATTTAGGGGCAGTTCACAAAGACATTCAGGAGGATGTGAAGCAGTATTGTTGTAGTACTTCCTCACATAATTCTCAACGCCCTTGTTAATATATAAACTAGGAATAGTAAGGAGATGTTCATATGCATTTAGTACAAATAGAAAGGACGGTGCCCTCTTTGTAGTTTTACTATAGGATGTTGGACAAAGCACAAAGGCATTTAAGAATATGCCTTTGTGTACTGAACTCATTGTGAAGATGTTCTTTCCACTACCAAGATCTAGAAAACGGAGGGACTGAAAGTAATCTTAAGCTGAACTCAAGTTTAAGGTGTGATGGGAAACCTAATGCTAAACGGGCCTTCTTTCAAGGTACTACTCTTGGTAGCAGTCCCTGCACAGGTCATACATGCAGAAAGAAAAAGGAGAAAAAGAAAAAGAAGGCCAAAAAGCAGATTGCCGCTGTGGGTAGGGGGAGCAAGTCAAGGCTGCTGACTGACAGTGAGCAGGGAAGGGCAGGAGAGCAACAGAAAAGCCCAGGAGTAGTAAAAGAGCAGAGCTGGAAAGGGATGGGTGGGGAGGGGAAGCAACATATGCACTGGGTGTGGCAGAGCAACAAAAAGCATGGGGGGTGAAGGGTAAGCAGAAAAATACACGGCACACGTGTAGTGAAGAAAAAAAACAAGCATTTCAATGGAGTGCTGAATGCAAAAGAAACAAAAGTGGTTTGCTGAATATAAACAGTGGAAGGAGGCAAATCATCCATTCAAAAGGATGCTAAAGGAGCTATGCTCCAAGGAAGGAACAAATACACGATGAAAAAAAAACTATCAAATAAGATTGATAAGTAAGCAATTCAATGATAAGTAATGGGCTGATCCAAACCCCAAAGTAAGCATTGGTATTGTACAGAATAGGTATTAAGGCAAATAACAGCAAAAGTAGTCTTATAGGGCAGACCGAAACATAATATGAATCCATTAAGTGACTGGAAGGCAAAAATGCATCTACTTGAGCAACAATAACATAACTGGAATGTTAACCAAAGCAGTGAATATTGATGAAAGGGAAGAGAAAATCAAGAAGTGTGAATATAGAGATCTAATTATGCTTAACAAAAACAAAAAGATAATAATAACTTACATAATTCCACCACTACGTTGGTCAGTTCTGTGGCGGCAGTAACCCCCAGTGACTCATGATTGAGCCAATGAAGAACGAAGAATGAAATGCTTTGACCACCAGTTGTTGTCATGCTTGCAAGACCCTGAAAGGGGGGGGGGCAACATAAGTCCAGGAGAGCTGGATCAATGCCAGATCTTTGTGATATCCATGTAAACTAGGTATGCAGGCAATAAAGTCCAGGGGAAGTAATTGTCATAATCCAGCATATACAGCAGATGTAATGATACTAGAGGCTATCATGCTTAAATGTTTATAATTAATGAGAAAGAAAACTTATCTTAGGAAACATTGGGACTTAAAAGCAGTGTAGATACAGATAATACAAGAAAAGATGGAAATCAAGCTATACCAACGGTAAACCTCGAGAAAGGGTGTAATTAGAGAAACACGTGTTGGCTACATCTGTTGACAATATGTTATTACGCTTGAATGAAATTTAGGATGGTGTTGGAAAAATAAAAGACTTTGAAATTTGAATAAAGTTCAAAAGGTAATAAATAAGAAATTTAATTGAATTAAGGACTTTGAGGGATAATTGTTCAGGACGTTGCCCAACTTTCTTTGTATTTAATCAATCAGTTATGTATATAGCTCTAAGAATGATTTTGCGATTTGTTGACAGTTCTTATTCTTAAAAGACAACTGTTGCAGACCAGCTTGTTTCCCAAGCGCCTCAGGCCATTTATCAGGAGTGTTTGAAAACAGGCTTCCTGTTATTTAAATTCATTATTTTGGCAACTGTCTTACCACGTAGCATTCAGAGTATCTCTGAATTTACTGCATAAACTTCTGAAAGTCTCCCCCAACTGTGATATAATGCACTAGATTAGAATATGTCCTTGGGTCACAAGCAGCAACTTTTGCACAAAATCGTGCCAATGTTTGAAACTTTCAACAATCCCACAACATACGTTTCAAACTGCCAATGGTATTCTAATAAATCCAACTATCACTTCTAAATTCTGCCTTATACATAATATTTGAGCTCTGAAACATGTTGCATGACCTTTTGTCAGCTCGCATGGGATCCCCATCTCCAGCTTTCTTAATACCAAATAGTTTCCAAACCTTCCCTCCAAATACTTAGGGGACAAATATGGGTTGGACGGTGCAATGGCGGGGCCGCCCTGTCGCTGCACCGCCAAACCTGTCATTGGCGGGAGATTCCTTTAGCGTTCCCATGGCGGTGCCTATAATAGAGGCACCACAATGGGAACGTCAAAAAACAGTTCCAGCACGCCATGGACTGAAAAATCCATGCTGTGCTGGAACTTCTGTGCATGTACACAGTGGGGCAATTGTTGTGCCCCCCCTGCGTTGTGTATCAACGGGGGGCACAAGGTGTGTGGCACAAGGGGCCCCTGTAGGGCCCTCTTTGTTTACTCTCCTCTAGGGTTTTCATGGAGGAAGAACCACCATAAAAAAAACCTGGCGGACAGGAAACTTGTAATCTGCTTGGCAGGACCACAGCAGTCCCGCCAAGCATGAGGACCACTGCGTCACCGGTGATTCCCTGGCGGAGTCGGTGATCCCAGGGTGGCACGACCACTAGGGTCACACTGCCGCTCCACCACGAGACTGGTGGTCAGAGGGCCACCAGACTCTTAATTAGGCCCTTAGTATGTCAGCAGAGGAACCAGTAACCTTAATATGCTGCTTTTTGCGCAGCACACAGCATACTATTGAAAATAATCCCTTAAAAAAAAGACCATCGTGTTGCACGACCTAGACAGATAAAGCATCTAGTCTCTTCCTCATTTGACAATTCTTAGAGTACTTAATTCAAGGAAACAAAGCATACCTTGGGTCACATACATAATATTTTCGTTACCTCTTCTGTTTACTTAGCTGCTCCAGAACATGTTCCCTTTTGAATCTTAAATGAAGGGGAAGTTCTAACAAGTCTCAGTGTGAAAATGCACTGTTTCAAATATAAAGTTATACTTCATTATATAGTTTTAGAGTTGCGAAAACAAGGGGAACCGCAGTTCATAAAAATGATATCAAATGTCTAAATAACTCGGAGTAGAACAGTAGGTGTTCTCCAATTCAAACCATTCTGGCTTTGACTCATCATCGGTCAGCAAAAAAAAAAAAAAAAAAAAAAAAAAAAAAAAAAATCTACTGTAGAAAGCTCTCTCTAATAGTCAAACCTGGTCATTAAAGAGCTTCCCAAGTAGTACTAATTTGCATTAATCATGCAGGGTCCATTCTCAACCAGTAAGGAATTATCAGTTTAAAAATAGTTTTTCAAAAATTACTCCAACTACACTTCAGGTACGACAAAGAATGTTCTGCTGACTGGCTGCACAGGGCCGCTTACCTTTTATTTGCATATTAAAAAGGTTTTTGACAATAGGGTGAGAGGAGGGATTTCTTACTTCTGGAAACCATATTTAAACATGGAGTTGGTCTCCATCCTCCGGGATATTCAGCAATGCAGAACTCGGGGGGCAAGGTGTGGACTGCTGAAGTGGTCGCTGTTATATTTTCTACCACATCAAAAACACTTGAGAGGAGCTAGACCCCCTCCCGACTAATATGACCAACTTTAGATGGGGTAAGTCTAAGACAACCGCAAAAGCCACATGCAGTCACATCTGGGTCTGATCTGATTTATGCTCCGAGCTATGCGACGCCTGTTTAGCTGCACATTTGGACTCCATCTCCCATGAACCTAATTCAATAAGTCCATCTGTTGCTTTTATGTCGAGCAATCACTGACATTTTACAATACCAATATTAGGCTCCCCGGGTGCAATATTGCTAATCACCTCTGCCTGAGAAGAACCGCACATTCTCAAGGATGCTTGGTACTGAACTAAGTGATTGAACCATTTCCTTCAGAAAACAAATTCCAAAGTACAGGCAACATTGCTCACAAAAAGCCAATAAACTGTGTGATCACACTGGTGTAGCTGCTGCAAGTTCCTTTTAGATACAGCAGACACAGAGTACTGCTTGTTGGACTGTATTTCAGAGGTGTGCTGTCTGCTGCTCATGTACTAGCCTGTAGCCAAGTTAATGTAAACTCTGCAAACAGCGAGCAAAGTGCAAACAGTGCAATTTTAAGGGAACCCGATGCCCCTACCAGTGCCAGTTGTTCCCTTTTGCAAACAGACTCCTTCCGCTTAATATGCATGGACTGTCCGGAAATGTAATAGAGCAACTGTATCGGGTAAATCATGAAGACACTGTTGAAAAGGCAAAGGATTCAGAGGAGACTTCTAAGGAAGGGATATGATTTCTCACTTTGGATTTTTTTTTTTTTTTTTTTTAAGTGAATTATGAAGTTCATGTAAAATTAACCAAAAACAAGTCACATGAGTGTGTTGCGACGTCAGCACACTTCTTTGTGCAAAACAATGAAATTAGAATACTTTTAAATGAAAACGCTTCTTTGAGCTGCAGTACACTTGGTGATTCTGAAAAGGAGAAATGCTTCTATGAATCAATCGCAACCCCTCTTAGGTCGAGGAGCTTCAAATGATCAATCATTAACATGTGACTCACAGGACCGTCACAATATGTCCATGTTCCAATCATTTGTGATATTTTCTTTTTAAAACTCCTTTGGAAAATCATATGAATTACTTATGTAACTTGACTTTTCTAAATTGCAAAGGAAATATTCTAATTTTCTACTTGGTCAATTCTTGATATAAGGATAACATGCTTCGTGTTTGTACATCTTCTGTTTGCAACAGGATTTAATTATACAAACATTAGCTTATCATGACTTTTGGCTACACTTCAAAAGCAATCAGTGCTTAAAGGTTCTATTTTTCTAATTTTGGCTCTGCAGTATAATGATCACACACACAAATTTACTTATCGTGTTGGCCTATTCCTTAAGGTTTGAGTTTCTGATTTTTGTCCCAACAACCAGACCACAGAAGTCCCACCCTCCCAGACCTCTGCAAAAAACTCAGCACCTTCTTTCGCCAGAAGATCTGGCAGATCTACGACAGCCTCGACACCCAAGACCCTTCCACTACGCCCACCACCGCACGCAACCATGCTGCACCCCAACAGATCATGCTCAACTGGACTCCGCTCACCACAGACAGCACACTCAAGACCATGAAAAGCATCCATTCAGGAGCCCCAGCGGATCCTTGCCCGTACCACATCTTCCACAGATCAGCCATCACCACATGTTGCACAGAGCAGCCATCTCCATCGCCCCCCCCCACCCCCCACCCACCCAGCTTCGCTGCCCTAACAACTGCTCCTTCGAAACCGTCACCTACCCTGATGACTGGAAACAAGCCGAGATCAACCCCTTGCTGAAGAAACTGTCCGCCGACCAGACTGACCTCAAGAACTTCAGACCCACCTCCCTCCTCTATAGCAGCCAACAAATGTTTCAAAGCATAACAGCCCACTCAGAATTCATGTAAAGTTTTGCTAATGTTGTTGTTCACCCAATAGATAATTAAAAAAGAAAATGTATTGTAAGAAATTGGGTTATTAGTTGAGATGGGTGGAAGCCCAACTCAAATAACAAAACACAATCCTGGACAGGATGAACCACACAAGTCACTAAATAATCCTGTGCTTAACCCTCAGGTAGCTTGGCAGAGAAGCAGTCAGGCTTAACTTAGAGGCAATACGTAAAGTATTTCTGCGGCACTCAAACAGTAATAAAGTAACAACACAAGAAAAATTCCAAGCCAAATTTAGAAAAATAGAGTTAATTTTAATTTAGAAAATGGCATCAAGTGAACAAAAATCCAATCAGTAGAACCAGAGTTCTGAATTTTAGAGTTTCTAGTGAGAATAGCGCCAAAAAGCACTAAGTGACAATTGTGGTTATGCGGTTGCGTTGGACTTGGGTAAAGTCACAAGTTCAGGCCAACTGCAATGGAGCGCAGCTCAGATACAGAGGCCAGGTTTGTACTGCTGAAGATTTTACCTTCTCCGAGTTCAAGTCCAAGCAGGGTGCTGCGGTGGAGCTTCGCAGTCAATGCATGAAGACCATTGTCATCGCAAGGAGCAGGCCAGGTATCGTTGATGGTCGCTGTGCAGCACAAAGTCAGTCCTGCCTGGAGCTTCACATTAGCGGTCGGTATGAACGGTCGCCTGTGGCGCTGGATCACCAAGCGGACGCAAAAAGCAGGTCATTGCTGGAGATTAACATCTACGGGCATCACAGATGATCGTCAGGTGACACAAGGAGTCCATTCATGGTCGCAAAGAGTCCAAAAACTTCTTGATCTTCACCAAGGGGTCAGGGATTGCGATTAGAGGCAGGAGGGGTACACTATGATGCCAGCGAAAGGTCCTGGACCTGGATGAGAACCTATTGTGGATAAAGACTCACTCCAACAGAGGGCAGCATCAGGGCTAGGCTGGTCCAATTGATGTTGTTCAACTGGGTAGTTGCACGGCAGGCCTCTGGAAGATTGCTGTGTCCCTGTAGGTCAAACAGGAGGTCTGGCAACCTACCCTTAGAGCCACTTTGGGTAAGCCTGGGTTTAAGGTAAGCACATCCAATCTTCCTTCAGACAGCACGGCAGTCCATCAGAATCTTCCACAGGTCCAGGAGTGTTCAGGTGAGAGGTTCTGAAGGTGCCATTTTTATGCCTGGTTCCAGCCTGTAGGATGCTCACTTTGCCTAACCTTCTCCCTTTCTTGGGTCTGTCTCCAAACTGTCAATGGTACAAAGAGAAGGCAGGCCTAGTGTGACCTGTATTTGTTTGTGGCGAGGCAGGCAGCCCTTAGAAGTCAGGAAGGGTGTGGGCAAGCTCAGAGGCTTTCCTTTGAAGGTCAGGAAGGACCTCCTGGCAGAAGTGCAACTTTCTGATCCACACCCAAGGCCCTTTGGTCCCCTTGTCTGGAAGGAATATACAGAACACCACAGGAGAGAATCATTCACAGTCATGTGACCCAGGACATTGACAGGAAAAACCCATTTGGTTTAGGTAGAAAAATGCCAACTTTCTAAAAGGTGACATTTTCAGAACAGTAACTTAAAACTCGACTTTACCATTAAAGAAGGTTTTGAATTACAATTCAATTGAGTGGAAGAAGAATTTCTCTGTTTCCAAACTGAAGTCCTCGTATTAAGTGCAATAGGATAACCCAGTGCTAGTTTATAAGAGATAGCATTAAGTAATGGGGCGGGGTAGACATCTGGTTCGGTGGTTTGCGGCATCTCTGCGCACACATGCGGCGATCAGTCTGGCTCCGCTGCGTCGTAAGTGGGAGGCGGACTTGGCCCGGCCCATGGCTGACAAGGAATGGGACAGGGCGCTGCGGGCCTGACGAAGATCCCTAGGAACATGCGTTTCTGCCAAATACAATTCTTCATCTTACATAGAGCGTACCTCACGCCCGCATCCATCAATAGATACTTCCACCGAACGGATGCGAGCTGCCCCCGCTGTGCGGAGCTAAATGTCGGCCTAATCCATATGTTGTGGAGCTGTCCCGTATTGCATTTATACTGGCAGGCAGTGCAAGAGGCGCTCTGCGGGTGCAGAGGTCGCAATATCCCGTTCGAATGGCCAACCTCCCTGTTACACCTCTTTCACAGAACTCCTTCCATGAAAGTTACCTCTCAGTTCATCGACCTGGGGTTAGTGGTGGCAAAGCGGCTGCTCACTAAACGCTGAAAAGCAGCTGATCCACCACACGCGCGGGCATGGCGAGGTTCATTCCTGGTGTGGGCTAAGGCGGAGGGCACGGCCCTCCTGAGGGAGGAAATACTAGGTCTCAGGAAGACGCCCATAGCAGCTCAGTGGGAGGCGCTTTTGCAGACCATGATGCGATCAGATGGGGATCCCGCAGAGGCCTGTCAGGCGTGCGACGGGGGCGCCCTCATAGGAGGGCCTGGCACTAGTCAATCCAGATAAGTGGCATGGCGTACGATAGCAAGAACATAGCCGGCTAGGTGGGGCGCAAAAGCAAATGTGACATTGTTCGTGAAACAGCTTGTATATGGGGCATCGGGATGGGGGGGATGACCTAAGGGGCATGGACAGGCGATACTAGAACACAAGTCGGACTTTGCTGCTGTTGCTGTTTTGGTTGGGCATTTGAAGCCCGGCCTCTGTTATTCCATGGTTTCCTAACTGTTGATAGAGACATGCTGGGGGAGAGTGGGTGTGGTGCTAATACTCTTCAATTGGGGGTAGTTTCCTTCTATGGTATGATACCAAAAGCGACTTCTATAGTTGTCACCGCGGTTGAGAGGCCTCCAATGCCGACCAATGATTAGGAGGTGTATCCACTCCCCACCAAACCTATGTACGCTCGCCCAGGTACATAACAGCGGTACAAATGTCAATATATGTTGTTCAGACTTTATAATGTACTGTACGCTTCTTTAAACAGATTTATAAATAAAATAAATAAGAGATAGCATTACAACTGTAAAAAATGACGGAGTTTTTCACTGCCAGGACATGTAAAAGTTAGATACCCATGCCCTACTTTTTAAATACCATTCATTCTACCCGAGGAGTGGTTAGGGTCCACCTTAGGGGGTGATAACACTAGTATTAAAAAGGAAAGCTTAAGTTTGGCAAAGGGTTTATTTTTCCAGATTGAAGTGACAGTTTTAAAACTGCACTACAGGCTGTAGTAGCAGGCACAACTTCAGTGGGTGACACAATGAACGTTGCAGCCCACTGGAAGCATTTAGTTTACAGGCCCTGGGTACATGTAGTAGCAATTAATAAGTACATTTATTATTTCGATAAAAAATTCATCATAAAAGCAAACAGTTTACAATACAACAATAATTTAAAAACACGGACCCACCAGACCTAAAAATACAAACTTTAATAAGTAAATTAAATATACCAATCAGGTGTAGACCAATTTTACCATGTCTAATGGAGTGAGCACAAGCACTTTACCACTGATTAGCAGGAAAACAGTGTGCAGTCCTAAAAGCCACCAACAACTAGTTCGGCAAAGGAAGGTGAAACTCTGGGGTGACCCTGAAGAAAGAGCCAGGTGCAACATTAACATATTTAACAAATTACATTAAATTTGAAAGATGCTGCCTAGAATAACTTTTAATATGAAGATAAACTACTGTGGTTAACAGCATTTTATACAAAAACTTTTTAATGCAATAATGTACCATTTGTCCAGCACTGTGCAAGTACAGGCTGTATGCTAATTTATTTAAAGTGACATTATATATTTCTTTTTTCCGTTTGTTCCTGTTGCTCAATACTTTATTTTTCTGTGTACATGATGTAAACCAATTTGAAATGTGTTTTGTGATAAACTGTGTTGTTGTACCACATCTCTATTCTAGAGTGACTGAACTCGTATATAATTATGTAATGAAATTGTAGAAAAATCTTTAATACTCCCCACCCAACAATTGGTATCATCTGGATATTTTTTATACCTCTGTTTCATATATAGGCCGGCCTTAATGTGTCCAACCAGGTGGGTTTGAGTATCAGCAGGTCCACTTGCCTATGCATACCCATATATGCCTAGCATTCTCTAAATTACCCTAATTTTGATCTACTTTTACTGCAATTTGATACCTTGTGATCCATTTTAAACTTAGTGTGTCAGGTAAACCTTTCACGTCGAGCCCACTACCTCCTTTGTATAGTGGAAGTGAACAGTTCAACATGCACACCACCAAAGAAAATATTTCAGGTACACTGATGAATATGGGACCCTCAAGTGACGTACTGTTTTAAATCAGGAGAAATTTAGTAAGTTTGGGTGGAACAACTCTTGTGGATCTCCACAGACTCAGGAATGTAAGAAAAATGTGTGATTTTAGCCAATGTTTGAGGTTTGCAGGGCATTCTATATAGGAAAACTTGGTGGGATCCACACAGGTCACAACACCATGGGCTCAAGGAGGTGTCTAGTTTTCAGCTACGTCTGTGTTTAGAAGGGTCCCCATGGTGGTGGTCCAAATACGGCAGCTACTCACATACCTAAAATGTGTCAATTTGCAAAGCCAAACTTTTTATGTCTCCAAGTTGCATTTTGAGTCCTTGTCTAGTGTGAGAGATATGCCCAGCCACCCCACTGGGGCACTGTTTTTAATCAGGAGAAGCATGGGAATACAGAATAGTAGAACATTTGCTGTTATCAATTGAATTTCTCCATTATTGGCTTCTTAACGCAAGTCATTTTTCAAGAAAGAACATACTTTGCCTCACATGATAGTATAGGTAGCCTCAAATGTAGAGTATAAAAAGAACGACTATTGCTAAAATCAGTTATCTTGGGCACACTTCAAAAATGCATAGCTTTCTTTCACAGTCATTTTTTATTTAGCAAATTTTAAAGTAGGAACCGTATGGTCGTACAGAATGGAATATCATTATAACCTGCAGCTCGGTTGCTAGCTCTGTGCATGTAGCGTTTTTTGGCAAGTCAGCAAACAAACACTAAATACCTGTGACCAGAAAAGGTTGGGCTTATGTAAGGACACATTACTGTTGTAAATCGCCTCGAAATTATTTATTTTCATAATTTTTTTTAATCAATGTTTACTTTCTTTGGGAAAACCACAAATGATATACACAAATGACTCCTTTTATAGTTTCGAATATTATCTACTATTGAAAAATGAAAACATTTTCAGATTCACCAATGCTGTCAAACCTTTTTCCACAACAAACTGCAAGTAGGGTCGGTAGAAACTACAAAAAATAGAAACAATCCCCTACCACTTAAAAAGAAATACAAGCCTGTAGTGCAAAAAATCACTTTTCCAACTCTGCTTGTTCCTGCAGGCTGGGAAAATGATGATCTTATCACATCTTTAGGAACAACGAAAATATATCAAAACATTTTCCAGAGCACATTTTTGGGGTGAGGGTGGACACAAGTTGCTGTATTTTGCCTTTATTTACAAGGAACAGTGGTCCCATTCAAGAGAAGTCAAGAAAAATATCACAATTACTACAATAAGAATTGGAATTCAAAAGAATGAACAATGCATGTGATGAAAGAAGGTTTTTATGTTGATTTTAAGAACTATAATAAAGAACAAAAATGAGTGAGCTAGCCATGAGAAGGTTTAAAAGGAAAACAGCCGATTTCCTTAACCCAGGCTGGTGACTTAAAAAAGTGACTTTTAAGTAAACAATGCAAATACGAAAAAGTCAAATCAACATCTCATACTCACAAAACAAATGTACAATAAAGTTTTGAGTTTAGAGACGTAGGTCATTTGCCTTTATGACACCGTCCCTAAACATGTAGGAGGATAGGAAAAAAGACAAAAGACATTTCGCCTGGATGCGTTTTGTGAGGGGGAAAAAAGGTTATGAATTAGGATCCCCTTTTGTGGGTAGCAGAGTGCACTAGAAAACCAGAATTCATTAATTCATGCACACTTGGTTGATAAGTGCACCAAGCATCAAATAAACATCTCCCTGGGGAAAGAAAACCATATCCATTCAGTCACTCATAAAATCAACTTGAGTGCTGGTTACTCCTCCCAGATCTGCAGCTGAAAGGCTACTACTTAATGGGACTGTCCATCGTCAAAGCTCCACCACTAGGATCTACAACAGAGGAAACAAAGCTGCTGCAAGCTTGTCCGCGTCCTTGTGTTATCAGTGTACACCAACACCACTGTCACACCTCAAAGAGGGAAGGAAAAAGCACCTTTAACTCCTGGATGATGTTATGAAGCACCAGACCAGAAAATGCAGAGAACACAGGTGCCAACCTTCATTGAGATCAAGGTAGGAGCCCAGCTAAAGTGGTCACCCAAGCAAGGACAGGAGGGACGACCTGGAGTTTACACTTAATGTGGTGTGGCACAAGAATCAGTGTGGATTACAGATCTGCTTCCAAAGCTTGGCCCAATCAAAGGTGATGCCCCTCATCCACAGCCTTACGATAGGGCCCATTTGGAATTTACAGACTATGAGCCACAAGTTGTATTGTCAGCTGGAGGGATCCGAGGCGCTGCACAGATTGGGAATACCTGGTCAAGCAATAAAAGGAAAGGAATGGTCATGCGGGATGAAGACTGGCCGGTCACAGAAACAAGCGTAAACATGCTTGGCTGAACCTTCAGGAACACGACAATACCTTAGGCATCCACGTCCGGCTCAAATTCAGAGCCCTCCGGTAACAGGGACTAACTTACAAAGGCATTTGAGGGAATGGGTAGTAGGACTAAAGGAGTATGCAATGAAAGGCGTGTGCCCTCTGCAATGTTACTAGTGAGGAGTTGGAGTTATTGGGCCTTTTCACAAAGGCATGCAAGAGTACATAGAAGAATACTCCGCTAGTTATACTTCCCCAGTACTCCTAAATGCTTTTGTGAGTTACCTACAAAGTATCTGCCATGAAACGGAGAACCCTTCTGTGAGCGTGTCAAAGAGGGGGAGGGGGGGGGGGGGAGGGGCAATAGGGATTCTGGAGATCAGTAGAATCCATCATTCAACAGTAGAGGTAGAAGAATTCCTGTCTAGGTGCCCATCTTGAATGTCTCTATTCGCAACAAAAATATTCAAGATAAAAAGGCCCAAAATGGCATCAAGCCCTCCAACTCATGCAAGGCAATGTGCTAGGCAACCCTAGTAGCAGCTAAACTTCCTATGGGATTGTGCCGAGGCAGGGAAAGCAAGTGTGGGCGAACCGCAGAAGGGGGAGTTGGAAACATCGCCTGGCCACTGCAACCGTCCAAGGGAAGGACGCGCCTATGCACATCTGCAAGAGTCCCATGCCCAATCTGACAATTGAGGAGCAGTGATCCTAAATCAGCTGTGCCGTGCCATTAACTAGGCTTTTTCTGCTTGAGGTTTCTGTAAATTAGGAATTTTGAAACCAGGGGTCTTGGTCTCTAACATACTCCCACACTCACTGACACAAAGTTCAAGTACCTATTGCCAGTGACAAAGTACTAGACCTTGACCTCGGCTCTTAAACTCATACAGGACACCTGTTTCACAAGTCGTTTTCATCACTCACTGCTGTTTATTGGGCTGTCAGCATTTATGTCCCGTTTTCAGAGCTAGAAGAGCGATGTTGGGAAATATACTGGCGTGTGTATACTGTGGTAGCCGCAGACTTAGCAAGGCTTAACAGCAAAAGCACAACAGTGCTGCACACCCACCACTGTGCTAGGGTTTTGCAACACTGCTGCTAACACTGCTGCTTCTGCAAGAGCTCGCGACACAAATAAACAGCACCAGCGCAGTCCCAGTGGATTCACTATGGTCTTCGTCCTTGCCACAATTATGCAACTAATTAAAAATAGGCCTGGGAGAAAGTTCAATAATGCCCGCAGAAATCACGCAATTCCAGAATTTTGCGTTGCATGAAATTCACAAAATTACTAATCATGCTTATTTTCCCTGCGAGAGACCGGTTTGAACAGTTAAAAGGTATCTTTTGTGACATTAACGCGAGGTATGCCTTAGCGTGAAAAACGTCACTCGAGGTGCCGCCAAACCACATTTCACACCAAAAACAACCTCGTGAAGTTTATACGAAATTTTGCAAAAGATGGATTGCCCATTATATTCACATCTCTCAAATGTATGTGAAGCCATATTCTGACAACAGTTAAACTGTAAATATTTACTGTTTGACAAGGGAGACCATTACTTTCAGACACCTTCATGTTTGTTTCACACACTAAATTCCTATCGGTGAAACGTGCACTAAGGGTTACTTAAATAGTTCAATCCAGAACTATGGGCTAAAAATGTAAGTTGTGTGGGACTAGGCAAAGGAAGAGACTGCTATTCCCAAAACAAACAATATAGGAGACCCGTTGTCTTAATTAAAAAAAAAAAAGTTGTCACTCATGTCTGTGGGTGATAAAGGTAGAGAGGTGAAAAGGAAAATGAACACGGGGACAACACATTTAAATTAAAGCTGCTTCAGCAGGAGGAGAATACAGAGGTCTTTGGTTTGGATGAGGGCAGTGGTTAGAAAGGTCTATAGGTTTATTTCTTATAGTAAAAATTCACAAAACCTCACAACTGCCCCACAACTCCTCCTTAATAAATACCGCCACCTCGAGCATGAAAGACAAGATTTCAACTAAGCAGCAGGTCTGTGGGTGTCTTAATCCAAACAATGCTGCGTGTGTGCCTCTCAGTCAGGTGTTTTTGTTGTACACACACTTCTCTCGCTGCCAGATTGGCACCTCTGCTGTGAAACGTCCTCTTCTTCACTTCAGGGTCACCCGTTAAGGCTGAAAGTTTCTATAAATAAAATGGATCCGGCCGAAGGCATCGCTGCGCAGCTGCCACTGTGGTGATGTATTTACGTCATCAAAATCGAAAATATTTCCATTCAAATGGCATGCACAACTGAAAGGGCATTCGGGGTAAACTAGAAGCGCGGGGGACTTTCCTTGGCAACGACCAGTCATATGAAAGGCAGTAAGGCACAGGCGGCAGGTAAGAAGGCGCACCGATTGAAACGCTCACTGCTGACGTCTTTGGCGATTTGCGTGCTATGGGCTTGAATCAGAGCGATGACAACTGCAATCCTTTAAAACGGTACCCGAAATCCCATCACATTGAGTAATAGTAAAACGGTGTTTAAGTACTTAACAACAGAAGGGCACAACGAAGCTCTACATAAAAACAAGTCATTGGTATCAATAGACCAATCGCAGTTCGTTCTCTCCGGTGCCTGCAAAACATTAATTCCGTTAAAATATGCCTTTAATGCTAACAGATTTAAATAATAATGTTTTTTTGTGGGTGTAAATTTTAATTCAGTAAGGTCAATCCAGTAAAGATTCATCATAAAATCTTTATTCATTATGTAAAAACAACCATTAAAGAACAAGATAACACAGCAAAAGTTATAGTGCAAATATAAAACATGTGTAACATTTAAATAAATACAATTAAATTACCAAACAAAGGACAAGATTAAAAACCTCCCGTTAACATCAATGTATATCATTCGGCCTAGACCTTAATGTGGCTCGTAAAAAAAGGATGTAATAGCATATAGTACATGGTAATTAGGGAGCAACTTCAAATACATAAAAGCCCGAAGTACTTGGATGAAATTCAAGGTGCTTAGCCGAAAAACAATAAACTGTCTTCTTGGCGCACTAAAATATTTGCAAAGCAAAATGTATAGTGTCCTGCGGGTACCTACTGTCGCAAGAGCAGGGCAACATGGAGCACGTGTGAGCCCACCCACTTGGTGATGCCAAGTGATGGTGCAGCAAGTTAAATTTGAACCTAGCCAAGACAAATCTGTCCCTCATATCATGTACCCGAGGAAGTTATGGCTCCATGTCATGTAAGGCCCAATACTGTTTTCAAGAGCTTATGTCCCCTCGCTGTTCAACGATACGCGCTCAAAAACCAGAGCCGTCACACTTTTTAGTTCTAAAGGCACCAAGGAATGGGGATCCAAAAATATGTACGCCCGCCCCAAGTCATCAGAAGAGGTCTTCACGCAGGCAATCCAAGGGATTTTATGCTCGTGGGTAAGAGTCAAGCACCTGTCTGTTCAACTTAAGACTCTACTTGGTCCAGACCTTTGTCTAACTCAACAAAGGCCTGAGGCCGACTATGTCGGCTATATACCCGACTCCAAGCACCTCATGGGCAAAGAAGCCCGGGGTGCTGTGAGGAATCGGCATCAAATGTTTTAAAAATTGGTTTTCGGCTTCTGAATTTTGGCAATCTCAGCATACCCCCAGAACTCACTGCCATACAAGACTTGCGACACACATTTGGCCTGATAGATAGATTCGGAGTAGATTGTGCGGAGACCAAGAGCCCAACCTACACGCAAAGCTGGCCAATGCTCCTGTAGCCCATCTCTTCTTCCATCGATCAAGGGCTTCCAATTATTGTTTACATCAAACAACACACCTAAACAAGGAAAGGCTGGGACTTTTGCCAGGATGTGGTTAGCCACCTTGAATGTCTTGGAACTAGTGGTCTGTGGGCCAACTACCATGATATAGAAAAGTTTACTGCCAGATACAAACTAATAGCAACAAACTTATCCAATTGTAACTGAAGCCCAATGGCAGTTCATGCCACAAGGCCCGCGTCGTTGGCATATGACAAGACCAGGAGTGGTCTGATACCCACTCCCAAACAATCTGCCTGGACAGAGAGGAGTGCTTGCTCAAAACCATTGATGTAAAGTGTGACGGATGCCACTGCTTGTAGGAAAGAGCAGAGAACGGTCATTTCCTTGGGAGAACCGCACTGATGCAGAGTTACCGGAGGGCAAATCAGATAAAAGGGGCACTATGTTCGGGTCTACCTCCATCTCCCGGAGCAAACCCCATAGCTTTGCACGGTTGCAGTGGCGTCACTAGGGGGGTGCGGGGGGTGCGGACCGCACCGGGTGACACCAGCACACGGGGGTGACACCAACCTCGTTACGCTGTGTTGGCTGCTGGCCAAACTTTGCAGCCTCGCCTCTGCCTCCAGTCCATTCAATATCACCTTCTGGGTCGCTCCAATGTGGACTTCCTCTCTCACGCTCCGGTGGACTCTTGACCTGGTAGGGGAGTACTGTAAGCCAGAAAAAGGCCTTGGGGGGTTGTGGCGGGAGCCCCTGGGGCACCAAGGAGTCCTGCTTCCTGGTCTCTTCCTCTGTTGCCGGTGTAATACTTTCGGTGCAAGGGGGAGGAGGGACTTTAAATTCCGATGGCACGGAACTGCGGTGTGGAACTCGGCTGTAAGCAATAGTGCAGAGGAGGACAACACGGAGGACACAGTAGCGGACGCTACGGTAGCGGACGCTACGGAGGAGAAAGCGGTGGGAGAGCAACCAGCGCAACCAGAGGCCGGCGGATCCAGAAGGGACACCCTGACCAAGGACGTGGATGAACGGGAGGTTTGCAGGAGCCAGGATGACCACCGGGAAGGCATGCCGGACGAGGAGACCTTGGCCCTGTCACCGAGGAGGTCCATGGGGTAAGTCGTGAGAGGGGTGACACCATGAGTTACCCGCACTGGGTGACACCAACCCTAGTGACGCCCCTGCACGGTTGACTATCAAAATCGGACATAAGGTCCATGAATGCCAAATGAAGGGATTCAGACTAGGTCACAGTGTACTTCGCAGCAGCAGCTGGCAAGTAGTCGGAGTGGGGGACTGGCAAATGTGTGATATGTGCGTGCGTGCATGCATGCATGCAAGGTGAGTGCTAAGTGTAAATAAAAAGAAACGATTACTCAGCGCCTTGAAACCCTAATGGGTGAGTAGTTCGCGCTTTACAAGAAACCTGATTGATTGACTTATCTTGCTTGCTGCACGACGTCCTCCTCACTCTGTCCCCGTTTCTAGCAAATACCCCTAACCAATCCTGACACTGCTCTCACCAGCATAAGAGCAGCACCAGGGATGGAGGGAGCAGTCTTTCTCTTCACTCCCGAGGTCACGGGAGGCTTACGTTTTCTTAACCCAGCTGTCTTAAGACAGCTAGGTTAGAGAAGTTTTAAATGCGCATGTCTGAGTAGCCGTCGCAAGACAGCCGGACAAAAACATGCACACTTTAAACTGAAGTGCACAGCTCACTGGTTGCCACTCAGCAGCAGTGGCCCCAGTACTGACACTCTGTTCAGAATGGGCAGATGAAAAATAAAAAAGGACAATAAATTAACTTTATTACCTTTTTATTTTTCATCTCGGGGGCATTCCTGCAGGGCATTTCTGGCAGTCGGGCGATGCTCCTACGCTCTCACAGAGGAGCCGACCCTTGTACTTATTGATAATTAAATATAAATTCAGGCATTGGTCAGAGGTCCACCTACCTAGTCTAAAAACATATAGAGCCTCTGGGAAGATATAGTTAGTGTCGGCCCACGTCATCAACCTGTCTAAAATCACCCTCCGTAGGACCTTAACCACAGCATCAGTCAGGGAGATGGGCCGGTACCACTGAGGGTTGCCCTTCTCCCCTTCTTGAAGAGGGGCACGATCACCGCTGTAGATCTGGAAAGCTCTGCCGCGTTAAGAACCACAGTCAAAACTGGGCTATGGGCTTGATTCCGAGCGATGGCAACTCCATCCGTAGACGCACATAAACCCAAATCCCAGTATACCGAGTAATAGTAGCACGTTATTAAAGTACTTAGCAACAGAAGTGCAGAATGAAGCTCTACATAAAAACAAGCCATTGGTATCAATAGGCCAAGTGCAGTCAGTTCCCTCCAGTCCCTGTATTGTTAGAGCTGCCTGTATACATGCCTTTAATGCGAACAGATTGAAATAATAATGGGGTTTTTGTCTGTCGGAATTTTATAGAGTCTAATTCAGGAAGGTAAATTCAGGTAAAATTATGTGTAAGTTACAAAGCAGGTGAAAAGGTAGCGTTTGGCAGGAAGCAATTAACAGTTCTTGGTCACCTTCACCTCAAAGTGGGGATCAAGCAAAACTTGGCAGACGCTTTGGCTAAAGATCATTTAAAGATTTGTAGGCGACAAGAAAGAGCAAAATGTACCAGCACAAAACTCACTTCATGCCTCACGGCCTGCAAATAAAGAACTGAAAGCACAAACTGCTAGAGAAGATTGTGCTGGTCAGGTGTGCTCTCCCACAACAATATTTCACATGCAGACAAATTCTATAGCCAGCAACTGTACGAGTAACTGACCTCCAAGCTATGGTGAAGAGGACAGCATACTTCAGGCCAACCCTTCTGATGCCATCTGGTGCATCAATTACAGGAGGTGGCCAAAGGTGAACAGGGCATACACTACTGACCAGTACAGACGAATGTGTACACAGTTACTGTATCTGAGATGGTTTCCATCGGGCATGGCTTAGCAATTTAGTCTCCCAAAAAATAACATTTTTAGGCCTGGGGGAATAAAACTGGGTTAAGCGGTGAATGATTCGCTTCCCATGGAGTCCCCCTGCACTCTATCGAACACAACAAAAGTCTACTGGGCAGGGCAACTATGACCAGCTCTGTGTGTGCATGCACTTGCCCTTGTGTCACTGCAGCCAGTAGCTGCATAGTTTCATGGTTGCCTCTGGGCATTTCTCTAATCTGGTCAATGGTTAAAATCAAGCAGAAAATTATTGTGCGTCCATGCATTCATCTTTCACTTGCAAGATAGCCTCACGAACTGCCTGAGGCCAAGATTCACCTTTTAGAAGTGGAGCATTGGGGGTTCCCATAAGCGATTGTTTGAAGTGGTGCCTGGCCAGTCTTTCATGATAGAAACTAATGAAAGACTAAAAGCGGTGATGAAGTATCTCTGGCTTCTCTCTGTGCAGGAATGAGGCATCACCAGTCACAAAACCCAAAGTGAGTTGGGTTGAGTTTCCCATATAAATGATGTTTAAGGGGCAGGCCTTTTATACACAAATATAAACACCTGACCTTGAAAGATGTCCTAGTCAACATTTTTATTACCATGTCATCATTCTACTGACCTTCATGCCATGCCCAGTTGGGTGGATACTTGGACTGAATGTAAGCTATAGGTCTTGCAAAACAACATTCGCAATGATCAATAAATATAAACAACCCAATGGGTAGAATGTTTTCTCAACCAACCATTCAGATACTTTAAACGTTGATAAAATGACCAGAATCTTCTTAGACTAGCAGATCTCATATATTTGCCATAAAAGAAGCCGTCTTCATTTTATAGTGTCCCATCATGTGCAATCAGCTCACCACCAGGGTCCCACAAAGGAACTAACTGGTGTACATAGGAGCAAATCTGCTTTTAGCTACCAATGGAATTAAAGATAGCCAATACTAGGACATGTGATCTAGTTACAAACATGCTGACTTTGTGACCTAGGGACCGGGGTTGGATTACCACCCTGCTGCTAGACTCCAAATATTTGGGTTCTGGGCAATGTTATATAAATCCCAGGGCTGAACTCGAAACCAAAAATCAGCCTGGCATAAATGCTCAAACCAGCTCCCCCGACGCAGGAGGCGATGGCTAGACCGGGACAACGGGAGCACGGTTGGGTTAAAGCAGCCCATCTTGTTCTAAAGGCAGGCCCACTGGGGAAATGCCAAAGTGCTGAAGGGCCCCTGTGGCCCAGATAAATACCAGTGCAGGCTTACACCAATGGCTGCGGACCATCAGCTTTCAATTCTGCTAGTGTTCTAGGAGTCTTCTGAATAACAGATGCATTTCCAGAGGTGCACACCCACCTGCACATAGGATTCAAACACAACGCTAAAAAGGGATTTGATGCCTTAAAGACCAAGTGACCTTGAATGACTACAGGAAATGAAAATAAAAGATTTTCGTATAATCGGTTTACAAGTGGATTTTCTTCCCCCCCCCCCCCAATTCAGTACCGTTTCTGAAGCTGCCGTTTGCATGAGCCACTTAGAGGATTGTAGCAGGATTGTGCTGTATTGTGCCGGCATGAATGTTAAATCCATCACTTCCATTTGCCCCTATACACGCTCGAGAGCTGCAATGCATTTAAAATGTCAAATCCTGTCGAAAGACACTGCTTTCAATGGTTTCGCATACTTATTGATCAGACAGATTAACTTTGAAGAGGTGGGCCTCCTCCTTGGATTGAAGCGATGCCGATTAATTCCCAGGGAGGATAAAAAAACATTTTTTAAATCATAACTAATCGATTTTTAAGGAATTCTGAACACTAAAGAAAAGGGTACAATGCCCCTTCAATGTACCAATGGCCCCACTCACAGGAACCTGCCACGGTCCCCACAACTTCTTTCTTGGAGAGGTGCAAACTTTCAAAAGTCCCCCCACTTACACAATATTGCCACCTGTTTTGAGTTGTAAGAAAAACAAGTATGGACAGCCCTTCTTTGCTTCATCCTCCTCCACGTGTGCGTTCCGATTATGTATGTGTTTTTTTAGATTGAGGGGGGCACTGTCTCCTTTGCTGATAAATAGTGCTGTAAACCCACAATATATTCTACCACCCTAAAACACAACTCCAAATAAAGCAAATTGTCGGTTCCAGTCCTTTCTGCTTCAAAACGCCAATCGCGTGCGGTTCAAACAACTTTGTATTCTTAAATTGAGGTTCTGCCATACTTCGCTTGTAGTAAAAAAAAAAAAAAAATTGCAGTGAACCTACAAGATAGCCATCCATTCCCCTGCATTTCAATGGAAAGTTCAAGTTAAACAAAGGCATATATGACTCGTTAAAAAAAAGAAAAGACCAGTATTACAGGTGACCAACTACACGTTTAATCCTGGCAGTACCACTTAAACCCTTCCCAGAGCCCTACTGTTGAGTACTTCCGCACTCACAGTAACTCTCCCTAGCGGGAGTTGAGGGTGGCTGTATGGGCCCCCCACTCTTCTGGGGGTCCCCATTGGGTGCAAGGCATATAAAATGTATCTATAAGAGATGTGGGAAACTCGGGGCCCTTCGCCATATTCGGCAGGGTGCCCACACAATTCTCTGTTCCGACAAAGTCACGCTCCTGTGAGGCTGGGCAGGGGCGTAACAAGGGGGTGGGGGCAGTCCTTCCGGGGCCGGCCCCCCATTCAGGCCAAGGTCAATGGGTATCTGTGCTATATGGGATACTCCGGGACTTAGGGGTACCATCTTACAGTCTCCTGGGGGGATGGGGGGCAGAGTTTTGCGTTACGCACCCGCGGCTAGGGGAGGGGGTCGGTTACGAGGGGCAGACAAACGTGCCCGCAGGCAGCGGCGCTCACCTGTTTTGGCTTTGATGTTCTTCCGCAGGAAGTCGCCGCTGGAGATGTGCTTGAGCCCAAAGTTGTTGGCGATCCTCTGGCAGACCGTGCCCTTGCCGGACCCCGGGGGACCCAGGACGACGGCACGCAGGAGCTTGGAAGCCATCGAGCAGGAGAAGGCGCGGGCAGCGATTAACTTCACCGGGAGCTCACGCGCACAGAGCCTGCAGGGCAATAAACAGAGCGCCCCATCAGAGGACCTTTCTGGCCAGCTACGCCCCGCACCACAGAATAGAGAACATGTGCTCCGTTTACTCGAGAGAAATGTGCAGATCAAAGGCGCCCTTGGCGGACAGACAGCCGAGCAGCTGTCAAGGGAGAAAGGAGAAGCGCAGGATTCAAAAGTTCCAACTGAGAGAAGAAAAAAAAAGCAGAATTAAAAACCACGCACACACTGTATCAAGCTGGCGAGGGCAGGCGGGAGTGAAACACAGCGCCACTTTTGTGTTGGTTCCAGCTCAGCCAACCTGGGTCAAACATGAGCTCTTAAAACCTTCCACTTATGCCTCGTGACGCTGTGTTTTCCTCATCTCCTGCGCGCGTTTCACAGCCTTGCCTGTTTCTCACTTGCACTGTGCACACTGCATGCGCGTGTACCGCCTACACTGTACGCAAGGAGCTGCACGGTACATGGTGTTGCGACAGTATACAGACTTGGAGGGAGTCAACTCACCGCCTCTTTCTTGGTCTTGCAAACTGGCTGCAATATGGCGTTTAAAATGCTGAAATGTTCCTGTGCATGACACTGAGCTAGCTGCTAGCCGCCGCCCAACTCTGCCAGGAGCCTGCTCGCTGCTGGCACCCTGCTCTGTATCTCTCTCCAAACGAGGAGTGCCCAGCGGCTGGACCTATGTGAGGCGGTGTTCAACAGCAGCTCCTTCCCACATATAGCAGCCAAGAATGCTATGTGCTCTGCTCACAGGGAAAGTATTCGCCGCCCATGGCACGCGGAGCTGCCTGGGACCTGTAGTCGGTTTCCTGCACAGTGCCTTGCAATGCGAGGGCCCCGCTGCGCTACTGGACTACAAGTTCCAGGCCTGACCTTCAGCATTCTGCGTTCTCCGTGCCCTGGATGCCTCGAAGGCACGACATTTATACATTTATACTGGCTGTCAAAACCTCCCAAAAAGAGCTAAATCTTAAAATAGGGCGATGGCTATGCGCTGAAACCTCAAGTGAAGTTCCTTAGTACAACATTGTTACACCACATCCCGGTCGTCTTTCAAATATCTGTGCTTTTTGGAGAAGTTTTTTTTTCTCGCATTTTAGCACAGTAAGTTGTTCAACTACTTCTTGTATTAGTTCTTTGTGAATGGATTAGTCAACAAGAAAGTTACATAACCGAAGTTATGAACGGCTACGTTTAAGAGCGCCTGAAGCCAATGAACACAGCTTTTAAGCGCCGCAAAGCTTCACTGACTATTAAACCCTCATTGCAAGGATCTGCGTTTGGATGGCTGCCCTGTCACATAAAGATAATAACACCGTAATTACTCGGCAGTGGAGGATCAAATTATGCAGCAGGGTTGCTAAGTTATTTGGCAATGAAAGGCAAATTGTGTGTATGAATGAATGCTTTATTGTGTGATCAATTACAATCTTTACAATATTAAAATCATACAAAATTCTGACTGAACCCCCCCCCCCCCAAAAAAAAACACCAATGCATACAAACAATAGGAGCTGTAGTTTATCAAAGGATAAAAGGTGTATTAGCAAGAGACACATCAGTACAGATAACGTTTAAGGTCAGATGAACCAAGGGAAAATAATTGTTGAAACAGTCAGTTAAGTGCGAGCAGCAGCATAAAGCGCTTAGTCATAGGCGATGTTTAAGATCTTATGTTAAGGCACGATCTTGGTGCTCTTTTTTATATTCTTTCCTTCCATGTGATTTTTACTTATTGTTCTTTATGAAATTTTGAATCAAGTAAATTGTTTTAATTTTGTACTTTTCTGTATAAACATATACATGCTTTTTAATAAAGATATATACTTGTTATTATATGTTCTTTTTTGATTACTTATTGCTGTGAATTGGATCAATAATGTGATATTATATTATTTTTTATATTATATCTTTTGTTTTCTTATGTTTGGTTTCTCACATCTCATATCAAACTGTTCCTAGTATCTGAGGTATTTTATTGATTGATATCTCTGAGTGTAGGATATCTAAGTAGCGATCTAAACAAAGTTTGTTTCTAGTACAAAGGGAACTTTATAGTTGATTTCGGTGCTCTGTCCCTTTGGACTCTAATGAGCCCCTCTTCTTGTTTTCAAGATAAGATCTTATGAACCAAGAAGAATCGTAGCAGGCAAATTGTTTGGTATATTAGCTGGTTAAAGGCAAACAATGTAACACCTTATTATCTAGCCATTTTGGTATTTTAACACACTGATACAAAAGTGTGCGATACAAGTACCACACCTCCTGAGGTGGTTCAACGCAGATTTATTGAGATAATACCACGCGAAAAGTGGCTTCTTTCTGCCTCCACTCACATCCACCAACTGCTTCTCAACTGCCCTTTCCTTGAATTTCTTTCCCTACCATTACAACTAGAAGTTGGCGCACTCCAGTTCCCCATCATGCCGCATACGTGTATAGGGATGCCACGGATCTTCCTCTTTTTTATAACACAAATTTCCAAAATACACAGTTCTACTGATTGGAATACACACATAAAATAGAGCACGGTATGCTTATAGTAAGTAACAATATGTGCACTACATACTCTATCCTTAGATACCTTTCTAATTAATACAATCATATATGCTAATAGTCTATACCTCTTCTACCATCCTAATAATACAGAGTATTAAATGATAAGTAATACATACATCTATATCGCCCTAAGAATACAGAGCTCTAAATAATACACTCAAATGCTACATAATCTATACCACTCTACTAATACAGACTATAACTCTAACTATGCAGCAAAATGCTACAAAGTCTATAACTCTAACCCAAATTGACACGCCCCATCATAAAGCTCCCCGGATAAGCCGGAGCCCTTCTCCCTCTTTCACTTTGCCTCAACCCATTACTATCACTCAATACCAATCTGCTAACATGCTGCAATTACTTATTTTTATATACCCGGTCATTTATTGATGATTTCAAGAGTATACTGAATATTTGCGTGTTGCACTGCACTTTGCCTACCTTGTCCCCTGTCCACCGCAGTTCGGATAAACTGATTGTTGGGCCAAAAGGGGCACAGCACAGACCACAAAAGAGGCTCTATATGTGTGAAAAAGGCTGCTTTATTGAAGACAGGTGCACCTTACAACACATTTTCCTTGACCTTTGCCGTACAAAACTAAACCTCACTAAATATTTTCCTCCTACCTTGCCTCCCACCCCCACTACTAAAGTTTCCCCTTTTTCCTTCCCTTGCAACAATTTATAACCCCTAACTCGGTCATTCCATGCTGACACATTAACCCTGTAACCTCTTTCTGCTTCCTAAAATAACTATCTAACTAAACATTTCATATGCTAACTTCCTCTTCTAGCCTGCTCCCGCAGTAACTTTTCCCAACCCTAAACTTAACCTGTCAACAATATATACAACTAGTTAGAAGAAAACAATAGCACCTGCTTCAAGTGACAACCAATGTATAAAATTTCCCCCAGCACACCTGTGCCAAATAAAACAGCCCCTAAGAAAAAAAGAGGGGACCCCTCCCACTCGTACAATGGGAGGGAGGGTGGGCGAAAAGCCTTTCAGCCCACGCCCACCGCTCTGGCCCAAACCGGCTGCTGTGTCACCTTACTGAAATCGTGACACGGCAACCTAAAATGGGGTTTTAAACCCCTTCGCCCATATGTAGCCCAACAAGCCCAATTGGGCTCTGGGCTGCACCAAGGCCCAAAAACCCCAGGGGGGGGCAAGCCTCTCAGTGGTCGGCTGCCCCCTCAAAGCCCTATTGTGGCTGGAAAGGCCTGTTGCTGCCCACTGCCTTGTTAAACTGCATTAGGCCATTTTTGGATAGTTAGCGCTCTAGTCCTTCTGACTAACAGACGCTACTTAAGTGCTATGAGCGCATGGACGCATCATTAGTCATATTGATACCGATCTGCTCACTATTTGCTAACACACTGCAATTACTTAATTTTAAATACCCGGTCTGTTATTGATGATTTTAAAAGTATACTGAATATTTGTGTGTTGCACTGCACTTTGCCTACCTTATCCCGGGGCCACCACAGTTCAGCTGAACCAATTGTTGTAGAGGGAAAGGCCTGTTGCTGCCCAGTTCCTGTTGAACTGCAGGGGGCCATTTTTGAATCACCTCTCAGTACCACATCATTACATAAAGACAACTTCTCCTTGAGTTTCCAAAAAGGTGGCACTATCCCCTCTCATCATGCGCTCATTCGGCCATCCATTAGTGCTATATGTCATTAACAGTTGTAATTCATCATCCTTCATTTCTTGTTGCCAAACTTCCACTGATAACAATTCCTTATGGTCCACAATACCACCCATTCCACAAAATTTGTATTTGTTACTTTTAAAGCTCAACTATTACTCCATGGGAGTATCTTGGCACTGAGGAGGATAGACGGGAAGTGCAGGATGCTGCTGCTGTCTCGGAATTACTGGAGTATTACATTACAGTACTGTTAGAACCCGGAGTCTCTAATTGGCAACGGTATGTACCTTTGTCAAGTAGGGACCCTTCGTCTACGTCAGGGCAAGGGAGTTACACGCTGTAGATAACACCTGCTCACCCCCTTGGTAGCTTGGCACGAGCAGGCAGGCTTATCTCAGAGGCAGTGTGTTAAGCATTTGTGAACACATACAGTAATATAGATGAACCACTCAACGGACACCACAACGGGATGTATAAAAAATAAATACGTTTTATATAATTAACACAAGGCCTTAACGGCAAAAGATTCCACAGTACGAATATGCTTTTATGGTTACTCAAAAATAGGCTTTAGCTTCAAGTGTCTCTTGCAACAGATAATCCCAATGGGAGTTATCGCTTCAACGCACAAAAGAGTTCTCAGGGTACAGGCCGCCTGCGAGGAGCGCAACGTCAGGCCCGGAGTCCCAACTAGACTCTCTTGGGACAGTACCTTGAGGAAAACAAACAAAGGCTCTTCTTGGCATCAGGGAGCTGTGATGTTGTGTGGCACATAGCAGTGACGTTCCTTACTTCAGGGGAAAGCGATACGGCGGGGCCCTGGATGTGGATGCAGGCAGGGGCCAGCTTCGGTCCTTACCGGAGGGGAGGTGATGTTACGGCAGTGCCAGCACTACAGGCCGTTGCTAATGTCGTTGAGTCAGTGAAATGTTGGTTCACTCTTGTTGATGGTCCACTCCGCCCAGATGGAGATCTCGGAGCCGCTGCAGCACAGCGGCAGGCACCGGTCTAAGGGGCGAGTCGGAGAAGCGCTCACGGTCTTGTGCAGAAAGCGGCGTTGTTGGCTGGCTTGAGTTGCAGAGTTCCTCTGTAGCAGCTGAAACTGCAGTTCCAGCCCTCGCTCAAACAGAAGAGGTGAAGTCGTTGGTATCCCTGCATCTTCTAACAGGAGGCTAGCTCGACTCTAGCCCTTGGAGAATATTCGGCAAGATGATGAAAGTTCCTTCCTTGGACCTTTCTACCTCTCCTTGGCACGAGAGACACCATCACAGGCCAACCCACTACAGCGCTGTGGCAGAGGGGCAGTACAACTCCTGTGGTCTCCGGGTGCTCTTCCTCGGCAGAGGGTCGTCTTGTTCATTCCCAAAGTGATCCTAAAGTTCTGGGGTCAAGGCCCCAATATTTATACTCATACATCCCTTTGTCCTCGAGGGCAGAGGGTCCTGTGCCCGGACCAAACCAATTTCGGGTGCCTTCGACCAGGTGTGCTCTTCTCCTTTGTCGGGGCGGGCTAGGGTCTTCAGACGCTCCACAGGAACTGGAGCCAGCACCGGGGGAAATGGACCTGCTTTATTCAGACCCAGGCGCCTGCTTATTCCACCATTCTCGCAATGTTCGGCCTAGTGCCATCGCGCCCTACCTCCTGGGGTCCCCCCAGCCCTGTCACTCACAAACCCAGACATACAATACACACTCTAGCAGAAGCAGGCTGGATGGTTAGGCAAGAAAATACAGTCTTTCTCAAAGAGGTATTTTCAAACACAGAATGTTAAAATCATCTTTCCTAACAGATGCATCTTCCCATTCTGGGTTCAGGCATACTAAACTCGACTCTCTACCTGGTTCCCTGAGCCAGTTAGGATTATAGGATGCTATAATCAAAACTGCCCAGTCTGGCCTACAGGGAACAATAGTGAAAAACGTGCTCATGGGTAATTCACTACCAGCTCATGCCATACACTCCAAGGCATACCCTGCCTTTTACATACAACGCACCCTGCCCGCAGGCCTTCTGTAGGGGTGACTAACATGTCGCAAAGGGAAGGGTCACAGACCGGCGAGTGGTTGCACTCGCCAAGTCACACAGCGGCACAGGCTGCGCACTGCGCTCTGCGGTGGCAGGCCCGAGTCATACTTTACAGGCGATTCCGGCGGGTGGCACAATCGGTGCTGTGAGCCCACCCGTCGCTTTTGAATTACAAGCCCCAGGCACCCCTGTACATGATACGGATTTCTGACATATTATCGAAAGACACATTATCGAACTACACAAATATCGCTTCAAAAATATCAACATCAAAATTATCGACATTGTATACTTTATTAAAAAACTACACTAATATCGACACTACAATATCGTAATACAATTATATCGATCACACAAAAATCGCACACATCAATATCGCAATCCTAAATATCGACATAAATAAATAAATATAACACATGTAACAAATATCGATAACCAAAATATAGACATCAATAATATCGTTTTTTTTTTAAAATATATCGACAATTCTAATACTAATAAAACCAATACTTTAAACAACATAAATACAATATTTTCCGAAAACATACATTTTCCAATTATATTCTACTTAAACATAAACATAACATTTATAACGATATAAATATTTAACAACATAATAAAAAAACACTGAAATAATTATCACATAGGCATTTCGAACACATTTAAAAAAATTAAAACACATTATAAACAATCTTTTTCTATATAATTATTTAAAACTCTCCTCCTTTAAAACTAAATATACTCTTACTTAGCATTTTCCATAAAAGGAAACCAATTAACTAAAAAAAATTCAAAACATCCAATAGAAAGGCCACATACAGAAAACAACCAATAACATTCAAGAAACAATTTAAAACCACTATATAAACCAATTAAAACAAGTCTTCTACTGTGCCTTAAACCAAAGCATTGAACGAAGAAGAAACTCTGCTAAACAGAAGAAACCTACATCCTACTACTATTCTAAAAACGTAAGTAAATTATCTTTTCTAACTAAACTGCCAAATTAAACTAAAACACTAATTTATCTTTACTCAAATAAATAACTAACTTATATATTCCATCTCTTTATGTTTCCACTACAGATATTACTCAAAACAGCTAAAGAAAATATTGAACATTGCCAGCAAGGACTCACTAAAAAAGTAAGTATACTATCAAAATACTTTCTAAAATATTAATTAAATCCTACTCAAACCCCAAAACATCATAAACCCCAAACAAATCCACGTTCTCTATTTTAATTTTTTTAAAACCTGTATAAATTAACACCTATGGTCTATACCACTCAGCATGAGGGAAGGCTCCGTTTGCTTAGGGAGAGGTTGGGCTCCTGTATCTTATTTATTAGTGAGGAGGGGCACATTGGAAGAGGTGTAGGGGACGGGGGTACACTGACATGGGGTGGGGGAGGGAGGGGGGTTAGATGACTGGGTGGGAAGGTTGTTCCTTCTCCTGAATAATTGGTCTTGATGATAAATGTGTGGTACTTCCTGGACGGGTGAAGGCGGGGGATGTTTGTTGAGTTGTTGATTTGGAAAACAATAAAAAACGTTTGGTAAAAACACCGTCCGCACCGAACTCCCATTGCAACCATGGAGACATGTGCCCGCATACGCGCCCAACACTCCCCCCAGCACCCATACGTTCGAGTCGTACTCCCCGTAAATGTACACCCCCCCTGAATGTACACCCGTGTACGTGTCGAACCCCCACCCGTGTACCCACACCCCTGTACGTTCGAGTCGAACCCCCACCCCTGTACGTGTCGTACCCCCCTGTATGGACACCCCAGTACGTTCGAGTCGAACCCCCACCCCTGTACGTGTCGTACCCCCTGAATGGACACCCCAGTACGTCAGAGTCGAACCCCCCCGTGTACGTGTCGTACCCCCCTGAATGGACACCCCAGTACGTTCGAGTCAAACCCCCACCCCTGTACGAGTCGTACCACCGTGTATGGACACCCCAGTACGTTCGAGTCGAACCCCCACCCCTGTACGTGTCGTACCCCCCTGTATGGACACCCCAGTACGTTCGAGTCAAACCCCCCCCTGTACGTGTCCTACCCCCCTGAATGGACACCCCAGTACGTTCGAGTCGAACCCCCACCCCTGTACGTGTCGTACCCCCCTGTATGGACACCCCAGTACGTTTGAGTCGAACCCCCACCCCTGTACGTGTCCTACCCCCGTGTACCCCCACCCCTGTACGTGTCCTACCCCCGTGTACCCACACCCCTGTACGTTCGAGTCCTACCCCCACCCCTGTACGTGTCGTACCCCCCTGTATGTACACCCCTGTACGTCAGAGTCACACCCCCACCACAACCTCCTAAGTACGGAGCGCACCCCATGCCCCAACATCACGACCACATGTACGAGTCGTACCAAGCCACACACAAGGACAGCACCGTACAACCAAATGGCCCATGTACACACCGTACACACGCTAAAAACGCACGTACACAACCAGGACAAAACAAAACAACACAATAATACACCATTCGAATGGCACAAAGCCACTAAACATGTCCAACAACCACTAAAATAACACATTCACTGACCTGCAACTGCCAAAAACAAACAGAGGCCCAATACACCACCACTCCTTATAACACACCCACCCAAACTTCAAACACAGCCACACCCACCAATGGACCAATAAAAAGGGCCCACACACACAAACCATGAGCCTTTGCAACAGACTCACTGCTGCCAGACACCACAGACCTACAGCACCATACTACAAGCTACACCACACCTTACACTTGCACACCTTCACACAACCACCTTCACAAACACCCCCTCATCACATTCACACACACACACACCTGCACAACCACACCCACACACCCACAACCATCCACACCCCCCCCCACCATCCACACCTCTCACCATGCCCACTACTAAGAATCCAAAGTTCAGTAACCGAGAGTTGGAGGTTCTTGTCGATGAAATCCTCAGAGTCGAGCCACAGCTCTTTGGAACATTGGTCAGAAACACCAGCATGACAGCAAAAACAGCCATGTGGCAGACCATCATCGATGCTGTGAATGCTGTTGCGGACACCAGAAGGATCAGGCAGGAATGCCAATCCAGGTGGTACGATCTGCGGAGGAGGGTCCGAGCCAAGATGCTGGAGGAACACAACCAGGCCAACGCCACTGGAGGAGGGCCCTCCCGCAGACCCGTACACTACCAGCCCTGGGAGGAGAGGGTGATGGCCATACAGCCGGTGGAGGCAGTCGAAGGATTAGGAGGACTCCGAGACCCGGGTGAGTACACAAACAACGCACCTCACATGGGGGGAACGTCATCCACAACCAAAATCACTAACAGGCACGCAACCACCCCAACCTATCGCATGACTCAACCACACTCCATGAACACGCACATGCCACTGCCGCCACCATGCCCCATGCACCCAGCTGGACAATGTCAAGTCACAGGCCACAGAAGACACCAACACATGACACGGTAACCCGGATGGCGGGAGGGTGGGCCCCAAAAATCACATAGTGCAACTCAGAAGCAGACAACAATGCCCTCTGCCCATATGGCCTAGGTCACAGCCAGACAAACAGTGTGTACCCACACAGGAAAGACATTCCAGCAAATGGCGGACGCCTTGCATCAACACATGGGGGTGAAGGCACTGTTTTGCACATGACAGCAGCTAATGAACAGCCAACATTGTGAAAGAGTGGCAGCACACACCACCACAGCAGCAGCGCACAGACACACACTACACCCAATGGGTGCCTGGAGATCAGAAACAAACGCACATCAACAAGCCAAGGGCCATTCATAGATCTGCTAACAGTGTGTGGCCAGGAAGCTGGGCTGAGGTGACAGAGGCTGACACACAGAGGGAGGGAAAGGGGGACAGAGAGGGAGGGAGAGGGGGACAGAGAGGGAGGGAGACACAGGGACACGGACAGAGGGAGGAGGCTGACACACGGAGGGAGGGAGAGGGGGACAGAGAGGGAGGGAGAGGGGGACAGAGAGGGAGGGAGACACAGGGAGAGCAAATCAGCCGTGTGGTGTGTGGGAATGTCTGCTCGTCAGCAGGTAGACCGCGTGCATGTAGCCAAGGGTGGCCAGTGCCAGAACCCCCCCTCTTCCCCATGGCAAAACACAGGGCCATGTCACAACCTGTTCACGAGCACAACGACAGCTACCTGCATTATATAAGTGTGTGGATCCACTCCATGTGCACATGTACAGTGCTACACGGAAGGCGCCAAAGCATGGCTCGCCACACCTGCCCACTCCACTGCTGACTGCAGTCACACTTGACGCAGCAAGTAAGACTGTGCCACACATAGTTAAAGGGGCCAAAGTGGTGCCCAAGGGACACACCCATGCACAAGTGCACTGTGAGTGGAATGCAAGACAGATCCTAATTCCAAGAGGAAATGTGCCAACTTTGAAACTGATGAAACATGGATGTTGCATGGACCAAAATTAACATTGTCTCTCTCACACACAGGTCAACGTCGTGGTTCACCCCCCAACACTGGGGGGGAAGACTCACAGGACCCGGATCTGCAGGAGCCCGATCCCACCGGCAGCGACCACTCTCACCACTCTGTAGACGAGCCCGACCGACCTGGCCCCTCTGGTGTCCAACCACCTGCAGCACCTGCGTCAGGTACAACTGTGCCAACCACCACCCCCACTCCTGCCACATCCCAGGAGACACCCAGGATCCCTGCCCCACCACCACAATGCAGCCAGGCTGGCCAGGAGGGACACGGTGTCCCGGGCACCCAGGAGGAGGCAGGCGACAACGCCAATGCCACCCCTCAGGGGTCCCGGAGACCCGATGTACCCACAAGGGCAGGCCAGGTGCAAGTGGGCAGGGGTGGTGGGAGTGGAGGACGGCGGAGGCGCGAGCCTGACCAGTTGGCTGGGGAACCGGTATTTTCCCATGTCCGTAACATCCTGGACACATACCGGCAGGACACCACGGGCCTGGCCCAGGTTGTGTCCGTCATCGAGGGGATCAAGACCCAGCAGGCCCAGCAACATGCGGAGCTACATGCCTGTCTACTGCAACACCAACGGAGGATGGAGGACGGACAGGCTGAGCTCGTGACGGCGTACACGGGAATTCACGATACACTCCGTCGGATGGCCGACAACATGGCCGACCTTCCCTGTGCCAGAAGGCGGAGAACATCACCACCCACAGGGAGGGAGCAGGAGGAGGAGGAGGAAACATCCGATGGAGCATCCCAGACGTCGTCACGGCCTGCTTCTGAGGGTCCCCACAGGAGGGCGGGTCGTCCACGGAAAAGACCGTGAGGGTCGGCGCAACATCACCATCTCCCAGGACACCTGGCCTGGCACCTGGCCCACTGGAGCAACAGCATCACAGCATCAAGAGACATTCTCTGCCACATGGCCCTGCTGGTCACTGTCTGACCAATGTTGACAAAGACTGTGGCATGGACTCTGAGGATTTCAAATGGCAAGGACACCAACTCCCCTACTGAACTTTGGATTCCAAACTCCCGGAAAGCCCCTCACTTTATCCCCCCCCCCCCAAAATAAAATATCACACCATGAAAAGAAGATGCCTGCTGGTTGCATTATTACCTTACATGTGTGTTGTAAAGTCTAAACATGCCTGAGTTCTCTTTTGACTTCAACCATCCACACCCTGGGGCCTGAGTCTGGCACAGGACACACGGGTCACAGTGTATTAGGCAAGACAGACATGGAGCACCATACACACCCGTGATGGGCCCAACCAGCTGAGGGGGTGGCCGCACAACCGTGCTGACAGACACATTGAGCACAGAAACAGTCATGCGCAGAGGTCAGGGATCATGTGGAGTGTCCTGGGGGGCACCCAGGTATGTGTAGACAGGTGGCAGAACCATGTCCTGCAAGCTTGAGTCCGGTGGATGCAGAGAATGGGGGCCTGGCCAACGTTGGATGCATGGGGACGGCACATGTCACAATACCCACACAGTCATGGACGTCATGCCCAATACACAGTCTCAGCCCACACACACAGCTTGCATCTTGCTACTCGACACATCGAAACATAGCCACTATCCGGGAAAACCATGCCAGACATGCTGGATGCACCGTGGCAACACACCAGCATTGACTGAGAAGAGGCACCTTGGAGGCATAGGGACACCTTTATTAGTCATGTTTTCGGGATTGCAGAGGCAACTTGAAGTACACATGAACACTTCTTGTGGAGTAACATGTGGGTCCAACACTGGCACCCCCCTTCTGCAGCACAAATGAGTGATAGCCATGGAACTGGCACACAATTGTCGGCTAACAGCTAAACACCCACAGCTGCTCACGGAGAGACTGCCATACACCATTGATCCGCTGATGTGGAAGTCACACACCATGTCAAGCCAATGCTAACCGTATGTGTCCGAGGGCAGTGTCACACACATTGATGCCATCATCACAATCCACTATCCCATCACTGATGACTGTCAACCAGTCAGACCATCTATTCAGGTGTACACAGCTGCATGTCGTGTCCCATGGTGATGCTACATGGCTGCAGAGGAACCAAACATCGACAGGGGCAGTGTGCATACATCGTGAACAACTGCCACACCCAATACACCCCTGATGAATCCCTTACCCTAAGGAGACTTCCAAACGTGTCCGTGCCTGTAACGCTGAGTCAGCCCACGATGACGTGTCCATGAGGAATAGCAGTGCCACAACAATGCAAGCAGCAGACGGCATGTGCAAGTACCTGGGGAAGAGAGACACACAAGAAGTCAGCCACAAAAAGCACAGCCACTTGCATGTGCATGTACTTGACACATGTATGGATGACAACATGCTGGGGAAATACAACCATCACTGGCACCATCACTCCAGTGACACACCCACACACACCTCTGACTCACGTGCCATTCATGCAGGTGGAGACACACATCACAACACATGCCACACGGGGACCAATGCGTGCACACTCAGACACTGGTACTCACCACTAAGCAAAGAAGTCGCGTATGAGCCGAGTCCGGATGTCCTCTTGCGGCTCCACATCCTCCACATCCCTAGCCCCATTGCCAAGCCCTTCGTCCTCCACGGGTGGATGGTCCTCGTCATGTTGATCCAGGATGAGTGGCACAGCTTTCTCAACTGCCATGTTGTGCAGCATACAGCAGACCATGAAGATTTTGCAGACCTTCGCAGGGGCATATGGGAGGGCGCCGCCGGTCTTGTGGAGGCACCGAAAGCGGCTCTTCAGCAGGCCAAACGTCCTCTCTATCACTCGCCTTGTCCGGCCATGGGCGGTGTTGTAGCGGAGCTGGGCCGGCGTGATGGGGTTGCGGAGAGGTGTGAGCAGCCATGGCATGTTGGGATAGCCAGCGTCCCCTACATGGGAAGCACATGGACATCGTTAGAAGTGGTGAAGCGGTCGTGCTGGTAGGCATTGCAAAATACAGGACAGACAGACTGTACCCACCAACAACACATGCTCGTTCGTTGCGCAGCTGCATCATCATTTCAGGCATCCTGCTACGCCTCATGATGTAGGCATCGTGTGCTGATCCTGGAAAACGAGCACAGACATGTGAAATCACCATGTTGGACAGACACACCACAAGGGCATTGATGGAGTGGTAGTGCTTCCGATTGCGGTACGCTACCTCCCGTGCGTGTGGTGGTACCAAAGCTACATGTGTCCCATCTATGGACCCAATGACATGGGGCCTCCCTCCCAGGGCATAGAATCCACGCTTGACCCATAGTCATCTGTTCAGGGGTTGGGAACTTGATGAAGTCATCCAGGTGAATCAACATGGCCTCTAAGAAATCATGCAGCACACGGCAGAACATGCTCTGGGACATGCCACCAACATGAGCTATGGTATTTTGAAAGGTACCCGTGGCTAGAAAATGTAGGGCTGCCATTACCTTCAGCTTGGGTGTCAGTGCCGTAGGATACCTGTGCAGCGGTTGCAGGTGTGGTGCCAGTCTCGCCGTCAACTCCAGAATCAACCGTCGTGGGAAGCGGTAGCACCGGATCCGATCATTCTCCCGCATGGCAGCCAAGTCCAGCATTGCTCGGGGAAGAGGCGGCGCTCTGCAGTAATTTGGAAGTGACAAGGAAGAGTGAGTGCACCACAACAACAAATCATTTGTACTGAGCACATGTTATTCTGTCTATACACATATGCTACATACAGAGTGAGGTATGTGCCACATGCCCTGGACACGTATGCCTGCCAGGTGACACTCCTACCAAGACCCAGCTACACACGGAGATTGAGAACCTCCCCATGCCATGCCATGGGATTAGCTGTGTCCCAGTGCAAGTGAACAGCCAGACGCAAGACAGGAGTGACATACACCCACACATCAGCAGAAGTAGGAGGCCGATTGCAGAGACTGGTAGCGGAACACTAGAGCCACAGGTCACATGACATTACACTAGGACAGCCCACACACCTTGCCATGAAGGTGCACATGTCATGACTCACCACACATTCATTGAGAGGATGCAGACATGTCCTTGTCACGCTACTCCGTGTCCCATGCATACATGCGCACCTCACATCCGAAACCACATGTGGCATGGTGTGCGGAACAGTGTGCGATGTCAATCTACACACAGACACATGTTGGTTGCTGCAACAGCTGCAGCTTTTGAGGGTGCTCCAACATCAACCAAATGGGAAGCCCCCACACATACATGACATAGTCACATCGTGCACCGTGGGTAGTGACAAGTCAGGTGTGGTAACCCCTGTTCCGGCCATCAGGGGACACTTGCGTGTGTTGGTGTCCGTGCCATGCCAGTGACGCTCATCCCAAGTGTGCAGTACGACATGCACACATGTCCAAGGAGTCAAGGGCATGCCTGGCACACATTGCACCGTCACACATTACATCTGTACACATCTCATCATACATCTGGTGCCTTCTCGACTCAGGAGTAATGTGCCACATCACAGCCTGTCACACCTGTGCCCCACACATGTAGTAATGCACAGACAATGCCTTGATGTCCATTCATGGACAAGTATGTCCATCCATGGACAAGTATGTCCGCCCTATTCCTTCCTGTGTGCTGCCTGTCACCACCGTGATGTGTGAAAACCATTACTGCTGCTAAGAGGGCCTGTGTACGTTCCCATATCACTATGGGAGTGCTGCCGTATGTGTACCCATCGTGATGGCGAGCGTACAGGCATGTGTACGGTCCGTACCACTACGAGTACGCATACGCAAGAACACCCATAGTGGTACGGGCCGTACACACGCCTGTACTCTCCCTATCACTATGGGTGTCCTCGCGTATGCGTACTCGTAGTGGTACGGGCCGTACACACGCCTGTACGCTCACTATCACTATGGGTGTCCTCGCGTATGCGTACTCGTAGTGGTACAGGCCGTACACACGCCTGTACTCTCCCTATCACTATGGGTGTCCTCGCGTATGCGTACACATAGTGATAGTGAGCGTACAGGCGTGTGTACGGCCCGTACCACTACGAGTACGCATACGCGAGGACACCCATAGTGATAGTGAGCGTACAGGCGTGTGTACGGCCCGTACCACTACGAGTACGCATACGCGAGGACACCCATAGTGATAGTGAGCGTACAGGCGTGTGTACGGCCCGTACCACTACGAGTACGCATATGCGAGGACACCCATAGTGATAGTGAACATAGGCACGCGTGTACGGGCCGTTGCTATGCATTTGGGGTGCCCTAGGACCCCGGAACGCACCGTACCTATGTGTGAAGCTCCAAATTACATAGGGGACACATGAGGGACAAGTATTAAGGCCTACATGCATGCTGGATGTCATGGAGACCAAGTTCAAATTTTGATTTTGTTCAGGAAGGTGCACAGCAAAAGTCAGTTGGAATGAATCTACATTGTTGCAATGTGTTTGTGGGGCTGACATCATGCAGGAGAAAAAAACTGATTGAGAACCCACAGACTGCTAGGTTTGAAGGGATTGGAGGAAACATAGGATGCATATGTGAGTGACCAATCACTCTGTACTCCTGTGCATGAGATGGGCCAGCAAGGCAGATATAAGGCAGCCAGGTCCCATGAGGGAGCACTTGCCTGCACATCTCTGTATTCCACGACCCAGCTGCTGCTACTGATTCCCTGGAACCATGTCAAGGGCTGTGGAGAGGTCACAGCCATTCACCCTGGAGGAGAACATGGCTTTGGTGGATGTGATCCTCCCACGGTACCCCATGCTGTATGGGAGACCAGGTTATCAGGTGAGTTCAGTGTCCACTGGCACAGACTGTGTCCCTTTTTTGTGACTGTGACTTCTGCCATTGTGTCCAGGTGTGACACACATGCTATGTACTGTAGGGGGGGTCCCGGGGGGGGAATGCCTGATGTCTCCCAGCAGTGCCCTGAGACAGGAGGGGTGTGTGCAGAGTCCTCCCAGCAGTGCCCTGAGACAGGAGGGGTGGGGGCCTATCACTCCCAGCAGTGCCCTGAGACAGGAGGGGTGGGTGCCCATCACTCCCAGCAGTGCCCTGAGACAGGAGGGGTGGATGCCCATCACTCCCAGCAGTGCCCTGAGACAGGAGGGGTGGGTGCCTATCACTCCCAGCAGTGCCCTGAGACAGAAGGGGTGTGTGCAGAGTCCTCCCAGCAGTGCCCTGAGATAGGAGGGGTGGGGGCCTATCACTCCCAGCAGTGCCCAGAGACAGGAGGGGTGTGTGCAGAGTCCTCCCAGCAGTGCCCTGAGACAGGAGGGGTGGGGGCCTATCACTCCCAGCAGTGCCCTGAGACAGGAGGGGTGGGTGCCCATCACTCCCAGCAGTGCCCTGAGACAGGAGGGGTGGGTGCCTATCACTCCCAGCAGTGCCCTGAGACAGGAGGGGTGTGTGCAGAGTCCTCCCAGCAGTGCCCTGAGACAGGAGGGGTGGGGGCCTATCACTCCCAGCAGTGCCCAGAGACAGGAGGGGTGGGTGTGATGCACAGTGTGAGCCTGGAGCATTGCTTGTGTAGTTGCCCTCATTCCACCTGTGTCCTTTAAATGGCACGTACTGCTTTTGGCCTTCCCCCAGAGGATCATGTCCCTATGACAAAGGTGCAATGCGTTGGATGCATACTATGCCTTGTTGGAAACAGCAAATGTGTTATGATCTGTGTCCCTGTGACATGTGCCAGGTGTATTGAGGTAGTGTCACTTGTCCATCCTCACAGGTAGACGCCTCTGCCAAGGAGAAGATATGGCTGGACGCCGTCAGCGCCGTGAGGAGTGCGGATGGTCGGAAGCTGCGCCTGCCCCAGGTGAGGAAACGCTGGCAGGATATCCGGTGCTGGACGCGGAGGATCGCACGGGTCATGCTGGGGGACTCACCTGAGAGCCATAAGAACCGCGGGCGCCGCCGTCTCTCCCACATCCAGAAACGTGTGCTGGCGGTGGTCTTTCCTGACTTGGACAGGCGCCTACAGGAGATGCAGCAGCCGGAAGGGGGTAGGTACATGTGTGTGTTTGTTGTGTTTCACCAGCATTTGTAAGTGCACTGTTCCATGGATACACTTCCAGGGTTTATGGTGCTGTGCAGATCCTGTTACCCACAGTGTTGCAGGCCTCTCCTGCCTCCCTTCCCCACCTTGCAATGTGTTCACTGGTCTCTGTGTAGTCACTCCATCACAAAGTTATGTAGCCTGACACATTCTCCAAGTGTACAATGCCTGCAGCATCATGTGTGGGGGTGGTGTGTAACAGGTTTAGTGACCTTGCCTGTGCCCTGTCCAGTTCTGGACTTGTGGGTTCCATGTCAGTTGGCACTAATGCTGATTTCAGACATGGGAGTTAATCTCTTGAGTGCGAGGCCTTCCAGCAGGCATGTCCCATGTGGTGGCCTGTGACATGATGTGCATGAGTGTGCGTTACGCATAGTGCAGGGATGTTAGCGTGTGTTTCAGTCATTTCCATTCAGGAGCATGGAGTTGTGTGGCCACTACTGTCCCCAGGGGCATCTTTTCCTAGGTATCATGTGTGTAATCCGAGAATGTCGACAATCTCTGTGTCTACAGCATAGGTTGTGCTCTGTGCCATTGTCCCCTGGCACCATGTTTATTGACGTGAGATGTATTACAAGTGTCCACTGTCCAGCCTGACCTGATTTTCCAAGTACATACTCACGGTGGCCATTGCCTGTGTGTCTTGTAGCAATCATCTGATGATGCCCATTTGTACATGGTTCTTTGGACAGGCGCACCTTGGGTATTTGGTGTGCAATCTTGAATTATTGCATCCCATGTGTATTTCACCCAGACTAAGAGATGTAAGTGCTTCCTGTGTCTCCACAGATTTGTCTCATGTAGGGGGTGGGTGGGGCGGCCATGGCCTACATGTCAAGACCTGTCATCTCCTTGCTCGGACTGGCCAGTGTGTGATGTTTGTCTGGACATACACTCAAGGTACAGCGTGCCAGTCAGGGTGGGCATGTTATCAGTATTACCTATGCTGCATGTGCCTCTAGTTCCTGGATTTGGTCCCTGCTCATCCCAATTTCCTGCCACGCTGTGTGGTGCAGATGCAGTGCTGTATTGTCCCCAGGGCCTTGCTCCTCAGTCAGAATACCATGTCATCTCATTTGCTATTGTGTCATGCTCTCCATAGTTTTTCCATGGCATGGTGGGTCACACAACTGTGTCTTGCAGGGCCTACATATGTACCTTGTTTTGTAGTTGTAACTCATCCTTTGTTTCAGGCTATGCACTGTAACCTACGTAGATTTGACTCATGTGACATATGTATACAGGTGTGTGATTAATTTCTGTCTCTTCACCCTGCCCACAGCATCGTCGGGGGACACGGAGGGAGACATGGACACAGACGGCGCGGAGGGACCGAGCACCAGTGCCAGCGGTGACATCGGGGCTGGCACTTCGAGTGGGACTGAGGCGGAGGAGAGTGAACCCGGGGACCTGTCGACTGGCACAACAGAGTATGAAGCTGACGGGTCCGAGGATGATCTCTCCGAGTGGGCGGTGGCTGCACCACCATCTGACAGCAGCCCTACATCTGGCACCGCCCCCTCCATTGGCATCAGCCGCCTCCCATGTGCTCGTGTCCCTTCCCAACGTGCCCGGTCACCACATGTCTCCTTCCTGCCAGGCACCGCACCCCCTGCCCCTGTCTCCACTGCTGCCGCCAATGCTGAGTCTGTGGACATCCAGCGGCAGTTGCAGATTGGTCAGACTGCGATCCTTAATGTCCTCCATGCCCACAGCCAGGTCCTCAACAACATGGAGGCATACTTGGAGGGCATTCATTCATCGCAGGCTGACCAACGCAACTTGCTGAGGTCCATAGACTCCACACTGACTGCAGCAGTGGGTCTCCTGCAGCGCTACGTCCCACCCCCTACCCCTGCTCCTTCCACAATTCCCACTCCCATGCCTGTCCCACATACACCCAGACGTAAGCATGCACCCACCACAACAGACACAGGTACCAAACCAGCAGGAAAGGTCCGCCGCACACCTCCTGACACGCACACACAGGGTGCAGTAGGCACACCCACTGGGTCGGGGTGCAAACGTGTGACACGCAGCCAGAGTGGGAGTCCGCATTCCACCCAATCCACTCCCTCCAAATCCCCTCCCCTCAGCTCTCCTGGCCACATCTCCCCCAAAGACTCCTTCATGGCCGCTCTGTCCCTGAGCCCCACAGTGACACCACCCCGCAAGCGGTCAAGGAGGTCCCCGGTCAGGGTGCTTGAGTTCCCCCCCCCTGTCCACATCCTCCCCCAGTGGCGCTGCGACCCATCCCTCTGACCCCCCCCCTCCTTGGGGCCTGTGGTTCCTTCGGGTGCAGGGGAGTCCCTGGAGGACCTTGCTAAGGTGTGCAGCGAGATCCTGGCCGCCGCCTTTGGCCCTGCCCCACCCCCTGTGGTGGAGTCCTCCATCCCTGCACCCACGACGCCTACCCTTCACCCTCCTGTCCCTGCGGTGCCTGTTTCTTCCCCCCCACATGATGCCCTCACCCCTGTGGAAGACAACGGATTGCAACTGTGCAGGCAAGCTAGGGGACACGCATCCCACTGTGTCCCCCATCCAGCTGGGACTCCTGGACTGCCCTATGGCCTTTGTTAATATTGGACTTACGTCATACTAGTTTTTTGCTCATGCTGAATAAAGCTATTTATTTTTTGCCCTTGGAACACTCCTGCATTGCTGGCATTGCTGTTGGTGGGGCTGCTACATGGTTGTGGGTGTTGGTCATGTGTTGAGTGTGTGGGAAATGTAGTAGTGTGCTGCTCATAGGGGGGAGCCTGGGATCTGTGTGCCATCACACGGTGTTAGCTACCTTTCTCCATTCATGTAAGCAGTTGCTGCATGTTGCAATTGTCCCAAGGTGTATTCCTTCCTCTGTGTACCCTGACTTCTTCCCTGCAGGGTGTCCCCTGACTTTAGCGTAGAGCTGTGTGTCCATTAGCTGGGTGTGTGACGTAGTCCTTCACCTTTGCACATGCATGCTGAGCGATGTCTCCACCTGCATCATTCGTGGCATCCTTGGTAGTCATTGTACTTGTGTATGTGGCCTATTGACATGACTTCATGTGTACATGTTTTCTTTTCTGCGCTATGCATGCGTATACTCCCATCCTCGCACACATGTGGTACATGTACTGCAGGGTCTTTGTGCACCTGACTGACATTTGTGGGCATGGTATCTGTGGCTACTCCACCCTTTGCGTTCCATGGGCACTGCTGGGAGTGATGGGCACCCACCCCTCCTGTGTCTGGGCACTGCTGGGAGGACTCTGCACCCACCCCTCCTGTCTCAGGGCAATGCTGGGAGGACTCTGCACACACCCCTCCTGTCTCTGGGCACTGCTGGGAGGACTCTGCACCCACCCCTCCTTTCTCAGGGCACTGCTGGGAGGACTCTGCACACACCCCTCCTGTCTCTGGGCACTGCTGGGAGTGATAGGCCCCCACCCCTCCTGTCTCAGGGCACTGCTGGGAGTGATGGGCACCCACCCCTCCTGTGTCTGGGCACTGCTGGGAGGACTCTGCACACACCCCTCCTGTCTCTGGGCACTGCTGGGAGTGATAGGCCCCCACCCCTCCTGTCTCAGGGCACTGCTGGGAGGACTCTGCACACACCCCTCCTGTCTCAGGGCACTGCTGGGAGTGATGGGCACCCACCCTCCTGTCTCAGGGCACTGCTGGGAGGACTCTGCACCCACCCCTCCTGTCTCGGGGCACTGCTGGGAGGACTCTGCACACACCCCTCCTGTCTCTGGGCACTGCTGGGAGTGATGGGCACCCACCCCTCCTGTGTCTGGGCACTGCTGGGAGGACTCTGCACACACCCCTCCTGTCTCTGGGCACTGCTGGGAGTGATGGGCACCCACCCCTCCTGTGTCTGGGCACTGCTGGGAGGACTCTGCACACACCCCTCCTGTCTCTGGGCACTGCTGGGAGTGATAGGCACCCACCCCTCCTGTCTCTGGGCACTGCTGGGAGTGATAGGCACCCACCCCTCCTGTCTCTGGGCACTGCTGGGAGGACTCTGCACCCACCCCTCCTGTCTCAGGGCACTGCTGGGAGGACTCTGCACACACCCCTCCTGTCTCTGGGCACTGCTGGGAGGACTCTGCACCCACCCCATCTGTCTCAGGGCACTGCTGGGAGGACTCTGCACACACCCCTCCTGTCTCTGGGCACTGCTGGGAGGACTCTGCACACACCCCTCCTGTCTCAGGGCACTGCTGGGAGTGATGGGCACCCACCCCTCCTGTCTCCGGGCACTGCTGGGAGTGATAGGCCCCCACCCCTCCTGTCTCAGGGCACTGCTGGGAGGACTCTGCACACACCCCTCCTGTCTCTGGGCACTGCTGGGAGTGATAGGCCCCCACCCCTCCTGTCTCAGGGCACTGCTGGGAGGTCTCTGCACACACGCCTCCTGCGTCTGGGCACTGCTGGGAGGACTCTGCACCCACCCCTCCTGTCTCAGGGCACTGCTGGGAGGACTCTGCACACACCCCTCCTGTCTCTGGGCACTGCTGGGAGGACTCTGCACCCACCCCTCATGTCTCAGGGCACTGCTGGGAGGACTCTGCACACACCCCTCCTGTCTCTGGGCAATGCTGGGAGTGATGGGCCCCCACCCCTCCTGTCTCAGGGCACTGCTGGGAGGACTCTGCACACACCCCTCCTGCGTCTGGGCACTGCTGGGAGGACTCTGCACCCACCCCTCCTGTCTCAGGGCACTGCTGGGAGGACTCTGCACACACCCCTCCTGTCTCTGGGCACTGCTGGGAGGACTCTGCACCCACCCCTCCTGTCTCAGGGCACTGCTGGGAGGACTCTGCACACACCCCTCCTGTCTCTGGGCACTGCTGGGAGGACTCTGCACCCACCCCTCCTGTCTCAGGGCACTGCTGGGAGGACTCTGCACCCACCCCTCCTGTCTCAGGGCACTGCTGGGAGGACTCTGCACACACCCCTCCTGTGTCTGGGCACTGCTCGGAGTGATAGGCACCCACCCCTCCTGTGTCTGGGCACTGCTGGGAGGACTCTGCACACACCCCTCCTATTTCACAATATGTACGCTCATGACATACACGGATGTGGGTACGCTCCATGCATTCGTGGTGGGGGTACGTGTCGTACTTACACTGTTGGGGTGGGGGTACGCTCCATACGTATGCGGGTGGGGGTACGGGTTGTACTTACACTGTTGGGGCGGGGGTACGCTCCATACGTACGCGGGTGGGGGTACGGGTCGTACTTACACTGTTGGGGTGGGGGTACGCTCCATACGTACGCGGGTGGGGGTACGGGTCGTACTTACACTGTTGGGTTGGGGGTACGCTCCATACGTACGCGGGTGGGGGTACGGGTCGTACTTACACTGTTGGGGTGGGGGTACGCTCCATACGTACGCGGGTGGGGGTACGTGTCGTACTTACACTGTTGGGGTGGGGCTACGCTCCATGCATACGGGGTGGGGGTACAGTCCGTACATATCCGTCCCCACGCTATGTCATGCTTGTGCGGCCCGTACCCAGGCCTTTGCCACGTGGGGACGAGCCGTCCCGCCATTGTTGGGGTGACGTGGGTGTGGGCGTGGTAAGACTCGTACCCACGCTCTTCAGGCGTGGGTACGGGACGTACCTGTCTGGTTGTGTTGCCGGTTTGCGTCATGACGGACTTCCGTTGTGGCGGTCGCTGGCTTAGCTGGACACGCCCCCACCCCCTCGTAGTGACCAGGGCCTGGGAGTCAGGTATGTCCAGGGCATGTGTGCTGTGTGACTTTGGTGGGGGGTTTGTGGCCTGCCCTGGTCCTGCCACCCCCGTCCCCACCCCACTTTCCCCCCTCCCTTAGTTGTTCTGACCTTCTGCGGCGTCTGCGTCCGAACCTGTAGAGGAGGTCGACTGCTATGAGGGCCGGGATGACACGTAGGTTCGGGTCCATGTCTGTCCGTCGCGTACGGGTCCTCCTTGTTCGCGTCGTCCTGTCTGTCCGTCGCGTACTGGTCCTCCTTGTTCGCGTCGTCCTGTCTGTCCGTCGCGTACTGGTCCTCCTTGTTCGCGTCGTCCTGTCTGTCCATCACGTACTGGTAGTCCTTGTTCACGTCGTCCTGATTTCCCGGCAGTTTTTGGCTGCCGGAAAATATTCACCATGCGGGATGACGTCGGTGCGAATCGTAATTCCTGGTTCGTGAATGGCAGGCTGCGAGCGTCCTGACGTCAGGTCGGCGTTTTCCCGGATCGCATTTGTAGGTTTATTTTGTTCGGTCGGGGTTTTTTACGATTCGTACGGGAATGGTGTTCCCGTGCGAATCGTAATTCCATGTTTGTATATTTTGACGACCGGGTACGCGTCGGACGGAGAATATGCTCCGTCCGATGGTTCGTACCCGGTTTTTACAGGATCGTGATCGGCGCCTTAGTGTCTAATGTACTCTAGTATTCGAATTGTAGATAGTGATGTGCATGGTGTATTTTTTATGTATTACTAATTATGTATTTTCAATCTTGCAAATGAGAAAAATAAATATGGAGGCGTATATATGGCATCTAAAAAAATGTGATTTCTTTTTCCCCAGACGTACCAACCACCAGTGCCGGGGCGAGCCGAGGGCCAGGCCACTCCTGAGGGAACGGATGCGACAGCCACAGGGGGTGAGCCAGCAGCAGTGGCGGGCGGTGGTAAGTTATATATCCTTAATTATTGAGAATGATGAATACACTCGCTGCAAGGGTATACAGCACTCAGTCAGTACTAGTACACTGTACTTCTGCTGAGGCTAAGTTGTTGTTTTGAACACTGAACAGTTGAAGAAGACAACCTTTACTTAAACATTAGCATTAGCGGCGGGGGTTGAGTAACTAATGGCATATTCTATCCTCAACTCAGCAAAGACAGTTTTATGACAAAGACAAACAGTCAGACGACATGTATGACTGCAGAGAAGGATTCATGGGTGAAGGAAGGGGCCCCGGTATGCATAGGTGGGGGATGGAGATGATAGGAATAGGATGCATGGGTAGTTGAAGGATGGGTGAAAGGTGAAAAAGAAAGCAGGAAAGGATGCCTGTCTGGGTGGGTGAACTGTATGGGTGAAAGGAATCCTCCAAGGTGGTTTGAGGGGTCAAACTCTAAGGCAAGCAAGGACGCATGGCATGGGTAGTTGTTAGTTATTTATTATATCTATGACAAATGTATGTTGTTTCTGTCGGTGAAAGCTGGTTTATATAATAGCCATGTTTGGATGAATGGATGCCTGGATGTTATCATAGTAGATGAAAGCAGAGTTAGACTGGATGAAGAGAATGTAAAAGAAAATTAAACTGTGCCAAGGTACCAAACCCAAGGGTGAAGAAGATTAAGAATAAAATAATAATAAATGCTAGAAGAGCAATGCACTGAATGTAAATGAAAAAACAAGTCCTGGAAGAACAAGGACAGTTTTTTTGCAAGGTTTTTTATTCAAATGTTTGAGGTTGTACTTGCAGAATCGAATACTTCCTTAACTCACAGTCGTTTGCAACTAAGCACAACATAATATTGTGCATGACTATACCCTACCCATAATCGCCTCCCTCCAACTCAGAGGCCCACTTCCGCTCCAGTCCCCTCCCTGTTTCAGCCATGGGTGGCCTATCGGCTGCATGGTGGTAAGTAGCTAGTACTTAAAAAATCACTCAGTATGTCATCATTCATCATCATCACGTGATTGACATGATGTTGTGCCCCCGTTTCTCCACATCCATAAGATTGTCATGATTAACCATCATCATATGCCATATATTATTACAGTAGTGTTGTCAGGATGAAAGTGAACAGCTGCCCCACATGCAGAGTAGTAAAGTACATGAGTCCGCGAGCTCATTGCCTACAAGATAAATTGTGCTAAACAAGAGAGAGAAAAAGAATATTTATACTCTACTCCATAGTGTCTGAAAGTATTATCATCAAGTCCAAATCTTAGGGGCAGAGGAAGTGAAGTGAGGAGGAGAGGATACCACAAATGCTAGTGCTACTAGTGTGCCACTATAATTTTCATGTGTATAATTTAAATTTGTGTTACTGTTTTGCTAAGAGTATTGTTTACAATTTTTCTTTTTTTTTCTTTCTTGATATAGCTAACCCACTAGGCAGGAGTTGGCGGCCAGGGTCCATCAAAGGAAGCTGGAGGCCATCCGGGACGAATATCGCCAGCTGGTTGTCCTAGCGGAGAAGGAGGATGAGGCAGTAGCTTCTTCCACCAATGCCCCGGGGACCAGCCAGCCCACCCGTGCCTCTGGTGGAATGGCGCCGTGCTCTTGCAGCCGCCCCCCCGCTCAGCCACATCTACTACTGCACACCCCTGTTGTTCCTGCAGGAACTTTTGGCGCGGCTTGGTCCTCAGGGTGGCGCGCCTGAAGGCTAAGCTGGAGGAGGTCCTGGCAAGGGCTAGCCAGCACCCCCGCCGCTAATCATCACCTCAGTTGGATTCTTGTCTTGCCCCTTTTTTAATCTTTTTTTTGGTGGGTGGGATGTTGGGACTAGTTGGGGAACCTTGGGGTTGACTTTTACTTGGACTTCTTTCACCATGGACATCTATTTAATTTACTACTGGACATTGGTTGGGGTTAGGGAGGAGGGATGGGTGAGGTGTTGTGGGTTTTTCTTAGATTATAATTGTTAGGGTAATACATTTATAGTTTTTCAATACCTATGATGCCAAACTTTTCTTGGGGGGGTAATCTTTTATGTCACCTTGTTCGTTTCCCCCTTTTGCTGCAGGGCCACAGCTAGCTTTTGAAATTTGCCAATAGTGTAACACACCGACAGATAGATGCAGTAGTACCCTCACTTACTACTGTCAGTCTCTCCTCCTAGTCTATGCATTCTGCAACTAAAACCCCTACAATTTACAACAACAAACTGAAGTAGTTGACTCGACCTATGAAGTGGACAAGTGTAACCTTTAGTTTAGTGCAGGGTGATAAATCCACGAGTGCAATTAATAATTAGTTAATTAATATGTTCCTCTGGAAAAAAAGAGAATGGCGAATACTACTGAGCATTGCTGGGCACTGGGCAATCTAATCTGTTGCCAGTGTGGCCGATATATATATATATATATATATATATATATATATATATATATATATATATATATATATATATATATATATGACGAGGATTCCGCCTGAAGCACTCCTGCACACGAACTATCTTGAAGGAGAGCGGGAACAAACGGAAACCGACCCAGATTGCGAGTGAGTAGATTGTTTTATTTAGTTCACAGCGCTGCCTGCATGAACCGTTTCAGCCTCCCAGAGGCCTTGATCACATGACCATATATATATATATATATTTTTTTTTTTCCACTGAAAAAAACATAGGTTTCATCCACGTTAGTTAGGAATTGGCATTTAAAAAGCCTTTGAAATTCACTGATTAAACCATAGCTTTCAGGGGTGTTATAGTTAGGAATTGGCATTTAAAAAACCTTAGAAATTCACTGAAAAAAACATAGGTTTCAGGGACGTTATAGTTAGCTGGACATTTCCCTCATACAAAACCCTAGAAATTCCCCCGTTATAGTTAGTTCAGCTAACTATAACTCGCGCCCCCGCAATGCACTGCTTTTGACGTCACATACTACATCACTCATGACATGGTCAGTGACATCACTGATGACATCACTGATGACATCTGCGTATATGTGAGAGTGTGTGATTGTGAGAGTGGCTGTATGGATGAGTGTGCGCTTGTATCAGTGATTGTATAATAGCGTAAGAATGTGGTAGTATTTTTATGAGTAAGTGAACTTGTGTGAGTATAACTGGATAGATGAGTAAATGGGAGTGTGATTAATTATTTGCATGACTGACTAGGTGTGTGAGTACCTCAATGGATTATTGGTGGTGTGTAAGTGTCTATATAGGTGTATAAATGCATACGATAGTCCTGTACTGAGTGACTGTAAGTATGAGTGACTGTACAGGTGAGTGAGTGGATGTGTGTGTAGACCTAAGAGTCAATGAGTGGGTATGTAGTTATTGGTATTGGAGTACCTATGGTTTTGAGAATGTACATCTGAAATTTTTATTGGGTATATCAGAGGGTGTGAGAAGATGCACTAATTTATCACATGGATGACGTCATCAGTGATGTCATCAGTGATGTCATTTAAGATGTCTTCAGTGATGTCATCAGTGATGTCACTGACCATGTCATGAGTGATGGAATATGTGACGTCATCAGCAGTGCATTGCGGGGGCGCGAGTTATAGTTTGCTTAACTAACTATAACGGGGGAATTTCTAGGGTTTTGTACGAGGGAAATGTCCAGCTAACTATAACGCCCCTGAAAGGTATGTTTTTTCAGTGAATTTCTAAGCTTTTTTAAATGCCAATTCCTAACTATGACACCCCTGAAACCTATGGTTTTTTCAGTGAATTTCAAAGGTGTTTTAAATGCCAATTCCTAACTATAACGTGCATGAAACCTATGGTTTTTTCAGGGAATTTTGAAAGTTTTTTAAATGCTAATTCCTATCTATAACTTATCTCTAAAGATATCATGTTTAATGATTTTCATTGGATTTCTATATTTTTCAATTTCAGTGTGTCAATTTCATTAATTATCTTTTTTTAAAATACTTTTTTATCACCAACTTCATCAACTTCTTTTTTCAATTAATTCTTTTAAAAATTAAAAAATATGATTTGTTTTTATTGGGTTTTTTAAAAAGATTTTTAAAAATATTTATTAAACTATATTTTCAAAACTTTATTTTTTATTTTATTTTTTCATTTTTTTGAGATCCGCGCACCCTATGTGCACCGTTCTCGATCCCTACGCGAAAGCATCCGCGCACGGTATGCGTTGGGTACGTGTTTGATGCACAATTGCAATGTGACCGTTACACGACTCCAAGCCTATACGCGACACGTACGATGTACGTTAAGCGACGCGTTTCGCGCTTCCGCGATGTGTCATATGCGTGTATGACGCGGTGGGTGCGCTCCTTTTAAATTCAATTTCGCAGATGCGCGCTGGGTGCGTGCTGCATAAGCGCAGGGTGCGCGGATGCCATGTGACCTGCAAAAAAAGAGATTTGATTGGTTCATTACACATCCTGTTCTAACTATTGAAAGACCCCACCCATTTCAATCATTCTTCTTTGACCTTCTTTGGAAGAGCATCTCTTTGCAGAGAAGAAGCTTTTTTGACTAAGTTTTTACTTGGCTCAAACTTTTTTCAGAACAAACAATGGCTTCAGGGCAGAAGGCATCTCCTGCATCTCCTCATACATCTGAGGATGATTTTTTGGAAGAGCCACCACTCCCACCACGTTTTTCATCTGTGGTGTGGAAATTTTTTACCTATCCTGAGGGGCAAACAAAGACCAATACCACCTTGGTGACGTGCAATATCTGCCAAAGAGTGCTGTCTCGAGGGGATCCTAACAAAAAATACTCATGCGGAACAGCTAGCATGATGAAACATTTAAGGACCCTTCATCCGGTAAATCTTGCTCGGGAGGAATGCCGAAAGATGAGAGTCGCTCCGGCTCCTTCCGACTCATCGCAGCCGAGCACTTCAAGAGTGCATCCTTCAGCACAAAATTTGGACATCCGTCCTCAGTTCCAATTTTTGAAAGTGCTCTGCATTAAATGCAATGCGACTTTATGCTACGGGGAGCAGTCTATAGATCTGATCTGCCGTAGGCAAGAAAGTCACCATTGCTAGGTTTTTTTTTTTTACCCTGATGTTCATTGTTTTGTTCCTCCTGTTCTGTTTTTTCCTTTTTTTCCAGAAAAACCAAAAAAATGTAAAAATTGTTCAGAAAACTCTAAAAAAATATAAAAGAAGAAAGAAGAAAAAAAAAGTTCTTCTAAGAACGAACTTTCCTGGTTTAAAAAAAGAGCTATATTTCTTTGTTAGTGTGTGAAAGTTTAGATGAATGTATGTGTAGTACGTAATTGACTGAATGAATGCATTAGTAGCTTATGGTGAATGTATAAGTGCAGAACTATGAGGAAGTGCTGTGGCATCACACAGTAACCTCTTTAACTGCAGTGTGCTGTAGTACTTCCGAAGCACAGGGATGCAACATATGTACATAAATATGTTGCAAATCTATGTTTCTCTCTGCACGGCTGCTTAAACTGCAGCCATGTGGTGACACAGTGCAAGGATATCTGTGTCATGTGCTGTTTGTTTTTGTGCAGGAAGACACACCTTCCTGCACAAAAACAATGAGAAAATGCATTTTTCTCCTTCAATGTAAGCTGAACATTTTAGCATGCATTGAAGATATAAAAATGTGGAGAAATGAAAACAATTCTCCTTGTTGTGCTTTCCTACACCAATTTTAGAATGGTGCAGCATTCACACACATATCGAGATTTATGATATCTGATAAATCTAGAGATGTGTCTTGTTCTATGAGTATTCAGCGCAATCACGCACAACAACACTTATAAAACACCCTTTCAACGCAAAGTGGTGTGTATGATGAGGTTGTATTTACATGGAGTAGAAAAAGTGCACAGAGTGCCTTTTCCTCTCTTTGTAAATATGAAAGAGTGTCTTGCGCAATACCTATGTTACAAAAAGTGACATATTTCTGTTTTTAAAATAGCTTGCGAATGATAGAAGGTAAGCACCGAGTTTTGTCTGCAAAGATGTTCAAAGAAGAATGATTGAAATGATTGCGGTCCTTCAGTAGGTACAATGGGAAATATTATGAACCCCTCAAATCTCTTTTTTTGCTGGTCATATGATATCCAATTACGGTCAGATTTCAAAACTACATAGGTATAAACAGAGTGTTTTTAAAAAAGTGTTTAAACTTTGTAGCTTCTTGCAGATCTCTCCAGTCTGCATATTGATACTTAGTTAAACTTACCTTCACAGTAATAGAAATAAAAAATGGTATACATTTTTTTCAGATTTTCTTTGCAATCTAAATTGATGTTAATTGCTTATTTTAAAATTAGGATCTGTGAAAGAAAAGAAAAAAATAGTTATCACATGTAATAATACATTTTTTACAACACAGCATAATTTCCACAAAGTAATTTGTTTGCCTTTTTTGCTGTTCTCAGAATATATTGAATTTCACTAGAAATAGTGATTTCAATCGTACTCATCACTTAACAGTGGGCAAAAAAAAAACAATCAGAAAGATTGTTAAAAAAAAACCAACATGTTATTCTCAGTAAAATACCAGAAAATACAAATCACACATATATGAAATGCTTACGGCTAACAAAATTTTATAACTTTAACTTATAAAAACTGTAAATGTAGCCGCTTTAAAATATTCACCGAATCAATGACCACCAAAAAGTCCATAATTCAAACTTATACCTTTCCTTGAGGCCAAATTGTATTTTTACACTCCTTTTTTATGTAAATTGTCCAATGGTAGTCCTATTAAATTACAATAATAAATTCCTCAGAGAATGAATTATCTTCCTAAAACTTTGACTTTAAAAATATTAGGTAGGAATTTTGTAATTCCCTAGGCAAACGTTGTTTGAAAACCAACTGGGAATCATTACAAAGTGTCCAGCCTTTGTCACATTTTAGATAGGCAGTGTAATGTCCAGATGTGGTGGAAGGACCATCATGGAAAATTATAGCAATTGCTACAAAAGTCCTTCCTGATATTGATAGTTGTGCTGCTACAAATTGCTTTATTAAAGCATCCAATTCTCTTCCGTCAGCTGTACAATTTTGCATCATTAAAATTATGTATTTGCCATATTTTGTTAAAAATAATGTAGATAACATTTCTGATTTACATTGGCTACACTCCATGTTTTGATTTGCACCTTTAACTAATTTATTGAAAGACACTGATTTACAGTCTGGTAATGTTAAATACAGAACTCTCTCAGTGTCTACATTGGTGCTACATGTATACATGCAATTTTCACAATAATGTTCCCATTTGTAAGAAAGGCCAAAAATATTTTCTATTTCTACACCTTCATTTTCAAAAATGGTAAGCATATACATTAAAAATTCCTGAGCATCTTGTTGGATATTTTGTAAAAATTGTGTAGAACCAGAACACACATCCAAAAGATTACGAACATCTGAAACAGATTGTATTTTACTTGTATCCATTGTCAACTTTTCATAAACAGAATGCAACAGAGAACAAAATCTTTTTTGACGATTCTGCACAATTTGTTCTTGCAAACCTTCAAGATAAAAAACAACATTGACCACTACATTAGCATAGCAGTTGACACCTGAACTATTTTCAGACTGATAACCAACAATCTCTTCAACAGTGTCCAATTTCTTTTTACTTGCAATCACAACATTATCTTGTTCTTTTCCCTTCTCGACACCTTCAGAACAGATATTCTCAAACCTTCTTTTTCGACCAACCACACGCTTTTCAAATACAGGATATTGACCTAAATTTGGTGCATACACCCTTCTTAACCTATTATACTCTTTTACACAGTTTGCATCTGCAGTAACCTTTGTCTCTTCAAAATCAATCAAAACGAAACCAGATAATGTTCTGACTCGTGACAAAGCAACATTTGCCATACCCTCTTTAAATACGGTAGATCCAATGTTCACCAAAGCACTGTCTACACTTAGGTGCCGATCACGATCCGGTAAAAAATGTCCCCGTACGACTCGTATCGGGTCTTTTTACCGTACGAATCGTACAAGTGCCGTACGAACTGGCAATCACGATTCGCATGGTAAAAAGTCCATACGAACCGCACTGGGAATCATTCCCCACACGTCCTTGGGTCGGAAAATGTGTCTGACACGTCCTCGGACGATTTACCTTACAAACGTGAAAAGCCAAGTCCGACCGAGGATCCATCCCGTGCATCCGAGCGTACAACCGTATGGAAAAAACACCGTCCGCACCGAACTCCAATAGCAACCATGGAGACATGTGCCCGCATACGCGCCCAACACTCCCCCCAGCCCCCGTACGTCCGACACGTACCCCCGTGTATGTATACCCCCACCCGTCTAGGTACACCCCAGTACGTTCAAGTCGTACCCCCACCCCAGTACGTGTCGTACCACCGTCTATGTACACCCCAGTACGTTCCAGTCGTACCCCCACCCCAGTACGTGTCGTACCACCGTCTATGTACACCCCAGTACGTTCCAGTCGTACCCCCACCCCAGTACGTGTCATACCCCCGTGTACCTACACCCCAGTACGTTCCAGTCGTACCCCCACCCCAGTACGTGTCGTACCACCGTGTACCTACACCCCAGTACGTTAGAGCCCCACCCCCACCCCAGTACGTGTCATACCCCCCGTGTACCTACACCCCAGTACGTTCCAGTCGTACCCCCACCCCAGTACGTGTCGTACCACCGTCTATGTACACCCCAGTACGTTCGAGCCCCACCCCCACCCCAGTACGTGTCATACCCCCCGTGTACCTACACCCCAGTACGTTCCAGTCGTACCCCCACCCCAGTACGTGTCGTACCACCGTCAATGTACACCCCCCCACCCCTGTACGTGTCGTACCACCGTCAATGTACAGCCCTGTACGTTCGAGTCGTACCCCCACCCCTGTACGTGTCGTACCACCGTCCATGTACCCCCCCACCCCTGTACGTGTCGTACCACCGTCAATGTACACCCCCCCACCCCTGTATGTGTCGTACCACCGTCTATGTACACCCCCCCACCCCTGTACATGTCGCACCACCGTCCATGTACCCCCCCCACCCCTGTACGTGTCGTACCACCGTCAATGTACACCCCTGTACGTTCGAGTCGTACCCCCACCCCCGTACGTGTCGCACCACCGTCCATGTACCCCCCCACCCCTGTACGTGTCGTACCACCGTCAATGTACACCCCTGTACGTTCGAGTCGTACCCCCACCCCTGTACGTGTCGTACCACCGTCCATGTACCCCCCCCACCCCTGTACGTGTCGTACCACCGTCAATGTACACCCCCCCACCCCTGTACGTGTCGTACCACCGTCTATGTACACCCCCCCACCCCTGTACGTGTCGTACCACCGTCCATGTACCCCCCCCACCCCTGTACGTGTCGTACCACCGTCAATGTACACCCCCCCACCCCTGTACGTGTCGTACCACCGTCTATGTACACCCCCCCACCCCTGTACGTGTCGCACCACCGTCCATGTACCCCCCCCACCCCTGTACGTGTCGTACCACCGTCAATGTACACCCCTGTACGTTCGAGTCGTACCCCCACCCCCGTACGTGTCGCACCACCGTCCATGTACCCCCCCCACCCCTGTACGTGTCGTACCACCGTCAATGTACACCCCTGTACGTTCGAGTCGTACCCCCACCCCCGTACGTGTCGCACCACCGTCCATGTACCCCCCCCACCCCTGTACGTGTCGTACCACCGTCAATGTACACCCCTGTACGTTCGAGTCGTACCCCCACCCCCGTACGTGTCACACCACCGTCCATGTACCCCCCCCCACCCCTGTACGTGTCGTACCACCGTCAATGTACACCCCTGTACGTTCGAGTCGTACCCCCACCCCTGTACGTGTCGTACCACCGTCCATGTACCCCCCCCACCCCTGTACGTGTCGTACCACCGTCTATGTACACCCCAGTAGTTCCTGGCGCACCCCCAACACAACCTCCTAAGTACGGAGCGCACCCCATGCCCCAACATCACAACCGCATGTACGAGTCGTACAAAGCCACACACAAGGACATCACCGTACAACCAAATGGCCCATGTACACACCGTACACACGCTCAAAACGCACGTACACAACCAGGACAAAACAAAACAACACAAGAATACACCATTCGAAAGGCACAAAGCCACTAAACATGGCCAACAACCACTAAAATAACACAATCACTGACCTGCAACTGCCAAAAACAAACAGAGGCCCAATACACCACCACTCCTTATAACACACCCACCCAAAATTCAAACACTGCCACACCCACCCATGGACCAATAAAAAGGGCCCACACACACAAACCATGAGCCTTTGCAACAGACTCACTGCTGCCAGACACCACAGAACCAGACTACAAGCTACACCACACCTTACACTTGCACACCTTCACACGACCACCCTCACAAACACCCTCTCATCACATTCACACACACACACAACCATCCACACCCCCCCCAACATCCACACACCCCCCACACCCACACCATCCCCACCCACACCCCTCACCATGCCCACTACCAAGAATCCAAAGTTCAGTCACCGAGAGTTGGAGGTCCTTGTTGATCAAATCCTCAGAGTCGAGCCACAGATCTTTGGAACATTGGTCAGAAGCACCAGCCTGGCAGCCAAAACAGCCATGTGGCAGACCATCGTCGATGCTGTGAATGCTGTTGCGGACACCAGGAGGACCAAGCAGGAATGCCAGAACAGGTGGTACGATCTGCGGAGGAGGGTCAGAGCCAAGAGGCAGGAGGAACACGACCAGGCCAACGCCACCGGAGGAGGGCCCTCCCGCAGACCCGTACAGTACCATCCCTGGGAGGAGAGGGTGATGGCCATACTGCCGGTGGAGGCAGTCGAAGGATTAGAAGGACTCCGAGACCCGGGTGAGTACACAAACAACGCACCTCACATGGGGGGAACTGCAACCACAACCAAAATCACTAACAGGCACGCAACCACCACAAGCCATCGCATGACTCAACCACACCCCATGAGCAGGCACATGCCACTGCTGCCACCATGCCCCATGCACCCAGCTGGACAATGTCAAGTCACAGGCCACAGAAGACAACAACACATGACACGGTAACCCGGATGGCGGGAGGCTGGGCACCAAAAATCACATAGTGCGACTCCAAAGCAGACAACAATGCCCTCTGCCCATATGGCCTAGGTCACAGCCAGACAAACAGTGTGTCCCAACACAGGAATGACTTGCCAGCAAATGCCGGACGCCTTGCATCAACACATGGGGGTGAAGGCACTGGTTTGCACATGACGGCAGCTAATGAACAGCCAACATTGTGAAAGAGTGGCAGCACACACCACCACAGCAGCAGCGCACAGACACACATCACACCAAATGGGTGCCTGGAGATCAGAAACAAACTCACATCAACAAGCCAAGGGCCACTCAAAGATCTGCTAACAGTGTGTGCCCAGGAAGCTGGGCCGAGGTGACAGAGGGTGACACACGGAGGGAGGGAGAGGGGGACACAGAGGGAGGGAGAGGGGGACTGAGAGGGAGGGAGAGGGGGACAGAGATGGAGGGAGAGGGGGACAGAGATGGAGGGAGACGGACAGAGGGAGGAGGCTGACACACGGAGGGAGGGAGAGGGGGACACAGAGGGAGGGAGAGGGGGACAGAGAGGGAGGGAGAGGGGGACTGAGAGGGAGGGAGAGGGGGACAGAGATGGAGGGAGAGGGGGACAGAGATGGAGGGAGACGGACAGAGGGAGGAGGCTGACACACGGAGGGAGGGAGAGGGGGACACAGAGGGAGGGAGAGGGGGACTGAGAGGGAGGGAGAGGGGGACAGAGATGGAGGGAGAGGGGGACAGAGATGGAGGGAGACGGACAGAGGGTGGAGGCTGACACACGGAGGGAGGGAGAGGGGGACACAGAGGGAGGGAGAGGGGGACAGAGAGGGAGGGAGAGGGGGACAGAAATGGAGGGAGAGGGGTACAGAGATGGAGCGAGACACAGGGAGAGCAAATCAGCCGTGTGGCGTGTGCGAATGGCTGCTCGTCAGCAGGTAGACTGCGTGCATGTAGACAAGGGTGGCCAGTGCCAGAACCCCCCCTCTTCACCATGCCAAAACGCAGGGCCATGTCACAACCTGTACACGAGCACAAGGACAGCTACCTGGATCATATAAGTGTGTGGATCCACTCCATGTGCACATGTACAGTGCTACAAGGAAGGCGCAAATGCATGGCTCACCACACCTGCACACTCCACTGCTGACTGCAGTCACACTTGACGCAGCAAGTAAGACTGTGCCACACATAGTTAAAGGGGCCAAAGTGGTGGCCAAGGGACACACCCATGCACAAGTGCACTGTGAGTGGAATGCAAGACAGATCCTAATTCCAAGAGGAAATGTGTCAACTTTGAAAATGATGAAACATGGATGTTGCATGGACCAAAATTAACATTGTCTCTCTCACACACAGGTCAACGTCGTGGTGCACCCCCCAACACTGGGGGGGAACACTCACAGGACCTGGATCTGCAGGAGCCCGATCCCACCGGCAGCGACCACTCTCACCACTCTGCGGACGACCCCGACCGACCTGGCCCCTCTGGTGTCAAACCACCTGCAGCACCTGCGTCAGGTACAACTGTGCCAACCACCACCCCCACTCCTGCCACATCCCAGGAGACACCCAGGATCCCTGCCCCAACACCACAATGCAGCCAGGCTCGCCAGGAGGGACACGGTGTCCCGGGCACCCAGGAGGAGGCAGGCGACAACGCCAATGCCACCCCTCAGGGGTCCCGGAGACCCCATGTGCCCACAAGGGCAGGCCAGGCGCAAGTGGGCAGGGGTGGTGGGAGTGGAGGACGGCGGAGGCGCGAGCCTGACCAGTTGGCTGGGGATCCGGCATTGTCCCATGTCCGTAACATCCTGGACACATACCGGGAGGACACCACGGGCATGGCCCAGGTTGTGTCCGTCCTCGAGGGGATCAAGGCACAGCAGGCCCAGCAACATGCCTGTCTACTGGAACACCAACGGAGGATGGAGGACAGACAGGCTGAGCAAGTGACGGCATTCGAGGGGATTCACGCTACACTCCGTCGGATGGCCGACATCATGGCCGACCCTCCCTGTGCCAGAAGGCGGAGAACATCACCACCCACAGGGAGGGTCCAGGAGGAGGAGGAGGAAACATCCGACGGAGCATCCCAGATGTCGTCACGGGCTGCTGCTGAGGTTCCCCGCAGGAGGCCGGGTCGTCCACGGAAAGGACCGTGAGGGTCGGCGCTACATCACCATCTCCCAGGACACCTGGCCTGGCACCTGGCCCACTGGAGCAACAGCATCACAGCATGAAGAGACATTCTCTGCCACATGGCCCTGCTGGTCACTGGCTGACCAATGTTGACAAAGACTGTGGCATGGACTCTGAGGATTTCCAATGGCAAGGACACCAACTCCCCTACTGAACTTTGGATTCCCTAATCCCGGAAAGCCCCTCACTTTGTCCCCCCCCCCCAATAATAAATCACACTATTAAGAGTAGATGCCTGCTGGTCGCATTATTACCTAACATGTGTGTTGTAAAGTCTAAACATGCCTGAGTCATCTTTTCTCTTCAACCATCCACACCCTGGGGCCTGAGTCTGGCACAGGACACATGGGTCACAGTTTATTAGGCAAGACAGACATGGAGCACCATACACACCCGTGATGGGCACAACCAGCTGAGGGGGTGGCCGAACAACCGTGCTGACACACACATTGAGTACACCAACAGTCATGCGCACAGGTCAGGGATCCAGTCCAGTGTCCTGGGGGGCACCCAGGTATGTCTAGACAGGTGGCAGAACCATGTCCTGCAAGCTTGAGTCCGGTGGATGCAGAGAATGGGGGCCTGGCCAACGTTGGATGCATGGGGATGGCACATGTCACAATACCCACGCAGTCATGGACATCATGCCCAATACACAGTCTCAGGCCACACACACAGCGTGCATCTTGCCACTCGACACATTGACACATAGCCACAATCAGGGAATACCATGCCAGACATGCAGGATGCACCCTGCTAACACACCAGCATTGACTGAGAAGAGGCACCTTGGAGGCATAGGGACACCTTTATTAGTCATGTATTCGGGTTTGCAGAGCCAACTCGAAGTACAGATGAACACATCATGTGGAGTGACATGTGGGTCCAACACTGGCACCCCCCTTCTGCAGCACAAATGCGTGATAGCCATGGTACTGGCACACAAGCGTCGGCTAACCGCTAAATACCCACAGCTGCACACGGAGAGCCTGCCATACACCATAGATCCGCTGATGTGGAAGTCCCACGCCATGTGAAGCCAATGCTAACCGTATGTGTCCGAGGGCAGTGTCACACACATTGATGCCATCATCACAATCCACTATCCCATCACTGATGACTGTCAACCAGGCAGACCATCTATTCAGGTGTACCCAGCTGCATGTCGTGTCCCATGGGGATGCGACATGTCTGCAGATGAACCAAACCCCGACAGGGGCAGTGTGCACACATCGTGAACAACTGCCACACCCAATACACCCCAGATGCATCCCTTACCCCATGGAGACTTCCAAACGTGTCCGTGCCTGTAACGCTGAGTCAGCCCACGATGCCATGTCCATGAGGAATAGCAGTGCCACAACAATGCAACCAGCAGATGGCATGCGCAGGTACCTGGGGAAGAGAGACACACAAGAAGTCAGCCACAAAAAGCACAGCCACTTGCATGTGCATTTACTCGACACATGTATGGATGACAACATGCTAGGTCACAATTATGACTGGGGAAATACTACCATCACTGCCACCATCACTCCAGTGACACACCCACACACACCTCTGACTCACGTGCCATACATGCAGGTGGAGACACACATCACAACACATGCCACACGGGGACCAAGGCGTGCACACTCAGACACTGGTACTCACCACTAAGCAAAGAAGTCTCGTATGAGCCGAGTCCGGATGTCCTCTTGCGGCTCCACATCCTCCACATCACTAGCCCCATTGCCAAGCCCTTCGTCCTCCACGGGTGGATGGTCCTCGTCATGTTGATTCAGGATGAGTGGCACAGCTCTTTCAACTGCCATGTTGTGCAGCATGCAGCAGACCATGAAGATCTTGCAAACCTTCGCCGGGGCATATGGGAGTGCGCCGCCGGTCTTGTGGAGGCACCGGAATCGGCTCTTCAGCATGCCAAACGTCCACTCTATCACTCGCCTTGTCCGGCCATGGGCGGTGTTGTAGCGGAGCTGGGCCGGCGTGATGGGGTTGCGGAGAGGTGTGAGCAGCCAAGGCATGTTGGGATAGCCAGCGTCCCCTACATGGAATGCACATGGATATCGTTAGAACTGGCGAAGCGGTCGTGCTGGTCGGCTATACAGAATACAGGACAGACAGACTGTACCCACCAACAACACATGCCCGTTCGTTGCGCAGCTGCATCATCATATCAGGCATCCCGCTACGCCTCATGATGTAGGCATCGTGTGCTGATCCTGGGAAACGAGCACAGACATGTGAAATCACCATGTTGGACAGACACACCACAAGGGCATTGATGGAGTGGTAGTGCTTCCGATTGCGGTACGCCACCTCCCGTGCGTGTGGTGTTACCAAAGCTACATGTGTCCCATCTATGGACCCAATGACATGGGGCATCCCTCCCAGGGCATAGAATCCACGCTTGACCTCAGTCATCTGTTCAGGGGTTGGGAACTTTATGAAGTCATCCAGGTGAATCAACATGGCCTCCAAGAAATCATGCAGCACACCACTGAACATGCTCTGGGACATGCCACCAACATGAGCTATGGTATTTTGGAAGGTACCCGTGGCAAGAAAATGTAGGGCAGCCATTACCTTCAGCTGTGGTGTCAGTGCCGTAGGATACCTGTGCTGCGGTTGCAGGTGAGGTGCCAGTCTCGCCGTCAGCTCCAGAATCAACGGTTGGGTGAAGCGGTAGAGCCGGATCCTGTCATTCTCCTGCATGGCAGCCAAGTCTGGAATTATTCGGGCAAGAGGCGGCGCTCTGCAGTAATTTGGAAGTGACAAGGAAGAGTGAGTGCACTACGACAACAACTCATGTCTACTGAGCACATGTAAATCTGGCAAAACACACATGCCACATAGGGAGGCAGGTATGTGCTACATGCCCAGGACACGCATGGCTGCCAGGTGACCCTCCTACCAAGACCCAGCTACACACGGAGATTGAGAACCTCCCCATCCCACGCCATGGGAATAGCTGTGTCCCAGTGCAATTGAACAGCCAGACGCAAGACAGGAGTGACATACGCCCACACATCAGCAGCAGTAGGATGCCGATTGCAGAGACTGGTAGCGGAACACTGGAGCCACAGGTCACATGACATAACACTAGTCCAGCCCACACACCTTGCCATGAAGGAGCACATGTCATGACTCACCACACATTCCTTGTGAGGATGCTGACATGGCCGTGTCACGCTACTCCGTGTCCCATGCATACATGTGCACCTCACATCCGATAACACATGTGGCATGGTGTGCGGAACAGTGTGCAATGACAATCTACACACAGACACATGTTGGTTGCTGCAACGGCTGCAGCTTTTGAGGGTGCTACAACATCAACCTGATGAAAATCCCGGACACATAAATGACATAGTCACATTGTGCACTGTGGGTAGTGACAAGTCATGTGTCATGACCCCTGTACCGGGCATCATGGGACACTTCCGTGTGTTGGTGTCCGTGCCATGCCAGTGACGCTCACCCCAAGTGCGCAGTACGACATGCACACATGTCAAAGGAGTCAAGGGCATGCCTGGCACACATTGCACCGTCACACAGTACACCTATACACATCTCATCATACATCTGGTGCCTTCTCCACTCAGGAGTCATGTTCCACATCACAGCCTGTCACACCCGTGCCCCACACATGTAGTAATGCACAGACGATGCCTTGATGTCCATTCCTGGACAAGTATGTCCATCCATGGACAAGTATGTCCATCCATGGACAAGTATGTCCGCCCTATTCCTACCTGTGTGTCGCCTATCACCACTGTGATGTGTAAAAACCGCCGTACTGCTGCTAAGAGGGCCTGTGTATGTTCCCAAATCACTGTGGGAGTGCTGCCGTATGTGTACCCATCGTGATGGCGAGCGTACAGGCATTTGTACGGTCCGTACCACTACGGGTACGCATACGCGTGCAGACCCATAGTGATAGTGAGCGTAGATGCGTGTGTACGGCCCTATCACTATGGGTCTGCACGCGTATGCGTACCCGTAGTGGTACGGACCGTACATATGCCTGTACGCTCACTATCACTATGGGTCTGCACGCATATGCGTACCCGTAGTGGTACGGACCGTACATATGCCTGTACGCTCACTATCACTATGGGTCTGCACGCGTATGCGTACCCGTAGTGGTACGGACCGTACATATGCCTGTACGCTCACTATCACTATGGGTCTGCACGCGTATGCGTACCCGTAGTGGTACGGACCGTACACACGCATCTACGCTCACTATCACTATGGGTCTGCACGCGTATGCGTACTCGTAGTGATAGTGAGCGTACATGCGAGTGTACGGGCCGTACCACTACGAGTACGCATACGCATGCAGACCCATAGTGATAGTGAGCGTACATGCGAGTGTACGGCCCGTACCACTACGAGTACGCATACGCGTGCAGACCCATAGTGATTGTGAACGTAGGCATGCATGTACGGGCCGTTGCCATGCATTTGGGGTGCCCTAGGGCCCCGAAACGCACCGTACCTGTGTGTGATGCTCCAAATTACATAGGGGACAAGTATTAAGGCCTACATGCATGCTGGTTGTCATGGAGACCACGTTCAAATTTCGAATTTGTTCTGGAAGGTGCACAGCAGAAGTCAGTTGGAATTCTTCTACTTTGTTGCAATGTGTTTGTGGGGCTGACATCATGCAGGAGAATGAAACCGATAGAGAACCCACAGACTGCTAGGTTTGAAGGGATTGGTGGAAACATAGGATGCAAATGTGAGTGACCAATCACTCTGTACTCCTGTGCATGAGACTGGGCAGAAGGGCACATATAAGGCAGCCAGGTCCCATGAGGGAGTACTTGCCTGCACATCTTTGCATTCGTCGACCCAGCTGCTGCAACTGATTCCCTGGAACCATGTCAAGGGCTGTGGAGAGGACACAGCCATTCACCCTGTAGGAGAACATGTCTCTGCTGGATGTGATCCTCCCACAGTACTCCATGCTGTATGGCCGACCAGGGTATCAGGTGAGTGCATAGGCCACTGCCACAGACTCTCCCTATGTTGTGACTGTGACTTCAGGCATTGTGTCCTGGTGTGACACACATGCCATGTACTGTCGGGGGGGTACCAGGGGGGGGGTGCCTGATGTCTCCCAGCAGTGCCCTGAGACAGGAGGGGTGGGGCCCTATCACTCACAGCAGTGCCCTGAGACAGGAGGGGTGGGGGCCTATCACTAACAGCAGTGCCCTGAGACAGGAGGGGTGGGGGCCTATCACTAACAGCAGTGCCCTGAGACAGGAGGGGTGGGTGTGGAGTCCTCCCAGCAGTGCCCTGAGACAGGAGGGGTGGGGCCCTATCACTCACAGCAGTCCCCTGAGACAGGAGGGGTGGGGGCCTATCACTCACAGCAGTGCCCTGAGACAGGAGGGGTGGGTGTGATGCACAGTGTGAGCCTTGATCATTGATTGTGACATTGCCATCATTCCACCTGTGTACCCACTATGGCACGTACTGCTTTTTCCCTCACCAGGGCATGATGTCCCTATGACAAAGGTGCAATGCGTTGACTGCATGACATGCCTTGTTGTATCCAGCTAATTTGTACTCATATGTCTCTCTGTGACATGTGGCTGGTGTATTGATGTGGTGTCACTTGTTCTTCCTCACAGGTAGGCGCCACTGCCAAGGAGCAGATCTGGCTGACCGCCGTCAGTGCCGTGAGGGGTGTGGATGGTCGGAGGCGGAGCCTGTCCCAGGTGAGGAAACGCTGGCAGGATATCCGGTGCTGGACGCGGAGGATTGCACGGCTCCTGCTGGGGGACTCACCTGAGAGCCACAAGAACCGCGGCCGCCGCCGTCTGAACCACCTCCACAGGCGTGTGCTGCCGGTGGTCTTTCCAGACCTGGAGAGGCGCCTACAGGCGAAGCAGCAGCCGGAAGGGGGTAGGTACATGTGTGTTTGTTGTGTGTCACCGGCATTTGTAAGGGCACAGTAGCATGAATTCACTGGCAGGGTTTAAAGGTGCTGTGCAGATCCTGTTTGCCCCAGTATAGCGCTGCGCCCCTGCCACCCTTCCCCTCCTTGCAATGTGTTCCCTGGTCTGTGTGTAGTCACTCCTTCACAAGGTAATGTAGGCTGGCGCTTTGTCCACGAGAACAATGACTGTAGCATCATGTCTGGGGGTGGTGTGTAACAGGTTGTGGGACCTTGCCTGTGCACTGTCAAGTTCACTGCATGTGGGTTCCATGTCAGTTGGCACTGATGCTGACTCCAGACATGGGAGTTGGTCTCTCATGTGTCATGCCTTACAGCGCGCATGTCCTATGTAGTGGCCTGTGACATGATGTGCATGAGTGTGCGATACGCATAGTGCAGGGATGGTGACGTGTGTTGCAGTCATTACCATTCAGTAGCATGTAGTTGCGTGCCCACTACTGTCCCCTGGGGCACCTTTTCCTCAGTGTTGTATGTGTCATCATAAACGTGGACACTCTCACTGTCTACAGCGTAGCTTGTGCTCTGTGCCATTGTCCCCTGTCACCATGTATATTGACGTGCTATTATGTACAGGTGTCCACTGTGCAGCCTGACCTGATTGTCCTTCTTCATACTCACAGTTGCCAGTGCCTGTGTGTCTTGTTATACTCATCTGAGGATGGGCACTGGTACCTCATTATTTGTACAGGCGCACCTTGGCTGTTTGGCGTCCAATCTTGCTTTTTGGCTGCCCCTGTGTTTATCACCCAGACTATGAGATGTTGGTGCCACCTGTGTCTCAACAATTTGCCTCGTGTAGGGGTTTGTTGGGGCGGGCAATGCCTATGTGTCAAATCCGGATTTCTACTTGCTGGGTCTGGGCAGTGTGTGATGTTTCTGGACACACACGCAAGGTGCAGTGACCGAGTCATGTTGGGCATGTTTGCAGCATTACCTATGCAGCATGTTTCTCAAGTTCATGGATATGGTCCCTGGTCATCGGTATTTTCGCCAACGCTGTGTGGTGCAGATGCAGTGCTGGATTGTCCCCAGGGCCTGGGTGCTATGTCAGACTCCGTTTCCTGTCTTTAGCTATTGTCTCATGCTCTCCATGGTATTTCAGTGGCATGGTGGCTCAACCAACTGTGTGTTTCATGCCCTACATCGGTACCTTGTTTTGAAGATGTTAGGGATCTTCCTTTTCAGGCTATGCAATGTTACCTATGTCGATTGGACTCATGTGACTGATGTGTACAGCTGTCTGATTAATTTATGTCTCTCCACCCTGCCCACAGCATCGTCGGGGGACACAGAGGGAGACATGGACACAGGCAAGGCGGAGGGACCGAGCACCAGTGCCAGCCGTGACATCGGGGCTGGTACATCGAGTGGGACAGAGGTGGAGGATAGTGCTGCCGAGGACCTGTCGACTGGCACGTCAGAATACGAAGCTGACAGGTCCGAGGAGGAGTTCTCCGAGTGGGCGGTGGCTGCACCAGCATCTGACAGCGGAACAACACCTTGCACCGCCCCCTCAGTTCCCATCAGCCGCCTCCCACTTGCTCGTGTCCCTTCCCAGCGTGCCCGGTCACCGCATGTCTCCTTCCGGCCAGGCACCGCACCCCCTGCCCCTGTCTCCACTGCTGCTGCCAATGCTGAGTCTGTGGACATCCAGCGGCAACTGCAGGTTGGTCAGGCTGCGATCCTTAATGTCCTCCATGCCCACGGGAAAACCCTCACCAACATCGAGGCATTCTTGGAGGGCATTCATTCTTCGCAGGCTGACCAACGCAACTTGCTGAGGTCCATAGACTCCACACTGACTGCAGCAGTGGGTCTCCTGCAGCGTGACCTCCCCCCACCTACCCCTGCCCCATCCACACTTCCCACTTCCATGCCTGTCCCACGTACACCCAGACGTCGGCATGCACCCACCACAACAGACACAGGCACCACACCAGCAGGGAAGGTCCACCGCACTCCTCCTGACACGCACACACAGGGTGAGGTAGGCACACCCACTGGGTCGGGGGGCAAACGTGTGACACGCAGCCAGAGTGGGAGTCCACATTCCACACAATCCACTCCCTCCAAATCCCCTCCCCTCAGCTCTCCTGGCCACATCTCCCCCAAGGACTCCTTCATGGCCGCTCTGTCCCTGAGCCCCACAGTTCCACCACCACGCAAGCGGTCAAGGAAGTCCTCGGTCAGGGTGGTTGAGTCTCCCCCCCTGTCTCCACCCTCCCCCGGTGGCGCTGCAACCCATCCCTCTGACCCCCCCCCTCCTTGGGGCCTGAGGTCACTTCGGGTGCAGGGGAGTCCCTGGAGGACCTTGCTAAGGTGTGTAGTGCCATCCTGGCCTCCGCCTTTGGCCATGACACACCCCCTGTGGTTGAGTCCTCCATCCCTGCACCCACAACGCCGCCCCTTTGCCCTGATGTCCCTGCGGTGCCTGTTGCTTCCCCCCCCCCCTGATGCCCTCACCAGTATGGAAGACGATGCCATTTGACTGTGAAGGCAAGGTAGGGGACACACATCCCACTGTGTCCCCCATCCAGCTGGGAATCATTGACTGCCCTATGGGCTTTGTTAAAATTGAACTGCCTGCGATCCACGGACATTGTGCTCATGCTGAATAAAGCTTAATTTTGTTTTCATTATCACACTACTGCTATGGTGGTATTGGTGTTGGTGGGGCTGCTACATGGTTTTGGGTGGTGTTTAAGGCTTTGGGTGTGTGGGATTTGTAGTAGTGTTCTGCTCATTGGGGGGACCCTGGGATCTGTGTGCCATCACAAGGTGTTGGCTAACTTCCTTAGGTCATGTCAGCAGTTACTGCATGGTGCAATTGTCCCAGGGTGTATTCCTTCCTCTGTGTACCCAGATTTCTTCCCTGCAGGGTGTTCCCAATGTTTAGCGCAGAGCAGTGTCTACATGGGCTGTGTGTGTGACGGAGCCCTTCTACTTTGGCCATGCATGCATGGCCATGTCTCCACCTGCAACAATCGTGGCATCCTTGGTGATCACTGTACTTGTGTGTGGAGTCTGTTGACATGAGTTCATGGGGACATGTTCCCTTGTAGGCAGTATGGATGTGGGTAATTCCGGCCTCACACACATGTGTTACACCCCTCCTGTCTCTGGGCACTGCTGGGGAGGACTCTGCACCCACCCCTCCTGTCTCTGGGCACTGCTGGGAGGACTCTGCACACACCCCTCCTGTCTCAGGGCACTGCTGGGAGGGCTCTGCACCCACCCCTCCTGTCTCAGGGCACTGCTGGGAGTGATAGGCACCCACCCCTCCTGTCTCAGGGCACTGCTGGGAGGACTCTGCACCCACCCCTCCTGTCTCTAGGCACTGCTGGGAGGACTCTGCACACACCCCTCCTGTCTCAGGGCACTGCTGGGAGTGCTCTGCACCCACCCCTCCTGTCTCAGGGCACTGCTGTGAGTGATAGGGCCCCACCCCTCCTGTCTCAGGGCACTGCTGTTAGTGATAGGCCCCCACCCCTCCTGTCTCAGGGCACTGCTGTGAGTGATAGGCCCCCACCCCTCCTGTCTCAGGGCACTGCTGTGAGTGATAGGCCCCCACCCCTCCTGTCTCAGGGCACTGCTGTGAGTGATAGGGCCCCACACCTCCTGTCTCAGGGCACTGCTGGGAGGACTCCACACCCACCCCTCCTGTCTCAGGGCACTGCTGGGTGGACTCTGCACACACACCTCCTGTCTCAGGGCACTGCTGTTAGTGATAGGCCCCCACCCCTCCTGTCTCAGGGCACTGCTGGGAGGACTCCACACCCACCCCTCCTGTCTCAGGGCACTGCTGTTAGTGATGGGCCCCCACCCCTCCTGTCTCAGGGCACTGCTGTGAGGGATAGGGCCCCACCCCTCCTGTCTCTGGGCACTGCTGGGAGGACTCTGCACACACACCTCCTATTTCTGGATATGTACGCTTGGAACATACACGGTGTGGGTGCGCTCCATGCATTCGAGGTGAGGGTACGGGTCTAGTTACACTGGTGTGGTGGGGGTACGGTCCGTGAGTCCACGGTTGGGGGTACGGGTCGCACTTACACTGTTGGGGTGGGGGGTACGCTCCTTGCATACGCGGGTGGGGGTACGGGTCGTACTTACACTGTTGGGGTGGGGAGTACGCTCCTTGCATACGCGGGTGGGGGTACGGGTCGTACTTACACTGTTGGGGTGGGGGGTACGCTCCTTGCATACGCGGGTGGGGGTACGGGTCGTACTTGCACTGTTGGGGTGGGGGGTACGCTCCTTGCATACGCGGGTGAGGGTACGGGTCGTACTTACACTGTTGGGGTGGGGGTACGGTCCGTGAGTCCGCGGGTGGGGGTACGGGTCGTACTTACACTGTTGGGGTGGGGGGTACGCTCCTTGCATACGCGGGTGAGGGTACGGGTCGTACTTACACTGTTGGGGTGGGGGTACGGTCCGTGAGTCCGCGGGTGAGGGTACGGGTCATACTTACACTGTTGGGGTGGGGGGTACGCTCCTTGCATACGCGGGTGGGGGTACGGGTCGTACTTACACTGTTGGGGTGGGGGGTACGCTCCTTGCATACGCGGGTGGGGGTACGGGTCGTACTTACACTGTTGGGGTGGGGGGTACGCTCCTTGCATACGCGGGTGGGGGTACGGGTCGTACTTACACTGTTGGGGTGGGGGGTGCGCTCCTTGCATACGCGGGTGGGGGTACGGGTCGTACTTACACTCTTGGGGTGAGGGTACGCTCCATGCATACGGGGTGGGGGTAGGGTCCGTACATATCCGTCCCCACGCTATGTGATGCTTGTGCGGGCCGTACCCAGGCCTTTGCCACGTGGGATACGATCCGTCCCGCCATTGTTGGGGTGACGTGTGTGTGGGCGTGGTACGACTCGTACCCACGCTCTTCAGGCGTGGGTACGGGACGTACCTGTCTGGTTGTGTTGCCGGTTCGCGTGGTGACGGACTTCCGTTGTGGCGGTCGCTGGCTTATCAGGACACGCCCCCACCCCCTCGTGGTGACCAGGGCATGGGAGTCAGGTATGTCCAGGCCATGTGTGGTGTGTGACTTATGTGGTTGTTTTGTGGCCTGCCCTGGTCGTGCCACCCCCACCCCACCCCACTTTCCCCCCTCCCTTAGTTATTCTGACCTTCTGCAGCGTCTGCGTCGTAACCTGTAGAGGAGGTGTACTGCTATGAGGGCAGGGATGACTCGTAGGTTCGGGTCCATGTCTGTCCGTCGCGTACTGGTACTCCTTGATCGCGTCATCCTGTCGCGTACGGGTCCTCCTTGTCCCGTCGTCCTGTCGCGTACGGGTCCTCCTTGGTCGCGTCGTCCTGTGTGTCCGTCACGTACTGGTCCTCCTTGTTCGCGTTGTCGTCTGTCCGTCGCGTACTGGTGGTCCTTGTTCGCGTCGTCCTGATTTCCCGGCAGTTTTTGGCTGCCGCAAAATATTCACCGTGCGGGGTGACGTCGGTGCGAATCGTGATTCCTGGGTCGTGAATGGCTGGCTGCGAGCGTCCCGACGTCAGGTCGGCACTTTCCCGGATCGCATTGGTAGGTGTTTTTTTGTTCGGTCGGGCTTTTTTACGATTCGTACGGTAATGGTGTACCCGTGCGAATCGTAATTCCTTGTTTGTAAAAATTGACGACCGGGTACGCGTCGGACGGAGATTATGCTCCGTCCGACGGTTCGTACCCGGTTTTTGCCGGATCGTGATCGGCACCTTAATCCTTGAGATTTATGAATAGTCACTGCATATGCCAGAGAAAATGGAAATTGTTTCCTACGGACATATAAATCTTTAACAAGCAAAAAGCGAACTGAACAACAACCAATTTCTTTAACTTCTTCAATCTGATCAAATTTAATTTTTAAAAATTCAATTCCTTCTTTTTTCTGATAATTAACAAAATCCACCACTTTACCCATTGCGCCATTAACTAAACCTTTCTCTACATCCAAATTACGCCTTAAAATTACCCGACAGTTTACACACGCATATAGTGTCTTTTCTAAACCAGCTGATTTTTTTCTAAACAACCAGTTTTTCAACTTTTCCATCAAAATAATAGTGATTCCTTCATGCTGTATTTTATCGATGGCTTCCATTTTTACAATTTCTTCATTTTCCAGTTTCAATAGTTCTTTGTTGAATATGGTACACTCGCGCAGTGTTGGCATTAAGCAAATCACTGATTTATTTTGAGCAATTTTCATGTACACTTTTGCAGGAACTGCATTTTCATTTGGAAACACATTGCAAAGTAATCGACTCTCCAAAGCTTGTTTGCCTTGTTTTGAAAGAATTCCAATTCTTATATCTTGAAGAATACTTCCATATTCAGCATCATTTGCCTGTCGCATATTTGTTATCAGTTCTTTGTATTCAAAATTACTCCAAATGTTCACATTACCAACACTGCCAAGAGACTTTCTGGTATCTTCATGGGCAAGTGTTTTAAATACCGGTTGTCCTTTTACCGGAGTCAGTTGCAGTAGATTTCCAAAAACTATGACGTGTTTTCCTCCAAATAACACGTCATACTCTGTTTTAAGAATTTGCTGCATTCTTAAATGCACAAAGGCAAGCATCAAGTTTGAAACCATGCTCACCTCATCAATAATGAGTAGTTTCATTTTCTTCAGGACTCTTGAAACTTCACAACAAGCTTCTCCAGATAGCTTGTGGTATTCCAGTGTGTTCTCATGCTCTACTGGCAGCATTAGTAAACGATGTAAAGTAATTCCTTTAATGTTATGTGCTGCCAACCCAGTTGGAGCAGTGACAACACAAGACAAATGCGACTCAGTTGTTTTCTGCAGATAACTTGTAATTACTTTAATTAAGAAACTTTTTCCTGTTCCAGCTTGACCACTCACATACATTCGGATAGGTTGAAATGATGTACATGAGCACCCTCTCTTTTCATGAAGTAATCCATGGTCAATCTGCTCTTTCACTTGCTGATATATTTGTTTCAGTTCAACATGTAGTTGTTCTTCCAAGTTTCCTAACTGTATTACATCTTCTTGAGCTTGATACATTGCTGTTTCCACCTCATTCATTGCAATTGCTGCTTCATTTTCAACAATTGGTTGTCCTAGTGGATTTTGACTCAGTGCAGCAGAACTTTGACTGTCTTGAGAACTGTCTCTAGCAATCTCAGCTGCAATTGTAGCTTCTTGATCAATTTCATCATTCAACATTTTCACATAATTTGCAAAAGCACTGTATTGTATGCTATCTTTAGAAGCATTAAATGAATCTTCATAGCTGTGAAAATCTCCAAGTAATTCCAGTTCTAAACGCCATGGTTTGAAAATTTGCAAAAGGGCTAAATAGTAAAATTCCCTTTTGTCAGCAGTGTCACAACTCAGTTTCCTGTGATTAATTAAATTTCCTTTCCTTTGTTTCACCAGACAACCTTCGGAACCAATCACTGCATATTTTCCATCGTTGATGTTCTCTGTAGTATTCCGTTTAAAAGTGTAGTTTTACAGCACTTCATAGAGACACATGTTCTCAAGATGAGGACTTCTATTTGGGTAGTATGTGTCCAACATATTCGTTTTCAAAATATCTGTACTTTGTGGTTATTTTGCTGCTAAATATTCAATTTCTTCAACAGATTTCAGTACCCGATTTCGCATTCCTGCAAGACCTAGACTCACCCAAATGATTCTTCTACTTTTGGAATATAGACTTACTGATGATAACCGATCTGAACATTCATATGCTTCAATTTCACGATGCGATAACATCTTCAAACTGAAACTGTATAATTTCTTACTTAGAGTCTTCTCGTGAGAAATCTCTTCCCACATTTCTTTCATTTCAGTCTTTTCTGATTTAGTAATGTAGGACGTTACATATCGAGCAACAGCAATGGAATTGTCCGCAACATACTGAATATCCATGTTAGCGTTCCACATGGATAAAATACCTGGATTGTAGTCATTTATGTATTTCGATTCTTCGCTTCTTCTTAAGTTGTAAGTATGTTTCGGAGATTTTCTTGTGATGGTATGTCGCATAGCTGACATAAAACTGTTCACTCTTCCTTTGGATAATACAGGACGTGGAAATCCAAAACGACATTTAGTATAGAACTTATCCTTTGACTTGTACTTTCGTCGACAGTATTTTCCACACCTGTGGCTTTGGAATCGTAAGACTTGTTGTTTTAAGTTTTTATCTTCTCTGCTATTGGGTACAGCACATGTAGCATAATCTTCAATGAAAGACAATACAGTTTTATCTGAATCTGTTACAAATTTGGGGGTGTCCTTGATTCATAACAACATATGTATATGAGGAGCACCTCTTGCTTGATACTCCTTTCTCCAAAAGAAATCCACAACTTCGCCAAGAGGAGGATTCTTTTTATTGCAGATGAAAGACATCATAGCTTCAAATCTATGATTGAAATATCTGCATACATTGACAGGATCCAAAGAGCACAATTCTCCAGGTGTCTTGTATTCAATATTTTTTATATTGGAATTTGCCTCTCGAAGAAATTCAAGTAAATCATCCCAAGCATACTCAGCACAGCTTAGTGTAACAAACCATGTAGGAGTTCCCAAGTTCCGTAGCATACATTTCAGTTCTCCATGTTGACGGTACCAATATTTATTAGTCCCACGCTGACATGCCATCAAATTAACCAACTGAGATTCTAAATGATCATCTCTCTGATGCACTTTATCCATAAATCCTTTGCAGTTACATTTTGAAGATGCATTCCCGTTTTTAAAATGTGATTTACTGCATCCAGACAAGTCAGTTTCAAACAGAAGATGAAACATATAACGGATACATTTTCGAAATCTTGGATCTTCTGCATATAATCTTGTTGTCCGATATTCAGATGCAGGAATCTGCATAGGACGTTCATCATATCGTCCACCTTTTCCTGTTGGAAACAACTGCGGGAAACAACGAGCTTCCAAGCTCTCTTCCCATACACTCATGGGACTTCCTGTTGCTTTTTTCATTTGAAACAACTCAATCGTATTCCCCATCACCTCTTTGGAATGAAGTGGATGTACACTGTAATGTTCATAGATTTCTTCACATCTGGACATGTCCACTTTTTCTATTTGTCCACTTAATGTTTCAGTATCTTCTGCTAAATCTATTTCTTCTTCTCCAACAAACACATTTCTATAGAACTCATTATTTTATAACAGATACAATGACGCCTTTTGCACTTTTCTAACATCCACTAACTCTTGCCAGATTTTCTTATTCTTAGTAGGAACACCATTAACTAGAATGACTAGTGGCTCATTTTCTGCATGGCCTACACCAATAGTTTCAATATTTTTCCTTAAATCTAAAGGTAAATACACAACTCTTCCTTTCAATCCTCTTTGCAACTCTGATGGAGGTAATTTACCTGTTTTAGGCTCCATACGAACAATAGCCTGAAACGGGTGAACACATTGAATGAGAATAGACTCATACGTATTTAAATCTATCAGCTCTGGAGGAATAGCAACCAACTCTAGATTATTATGAACAGCTCTAGCAGGCATTTTATTCTCATCTAATTTGTTATAACAATATTTGCAAATACGCTGCTCAGATCCCAAATCAAAACAATCCTCTACCAACAAATAAGTTGTAAATTCCATCCACTTATCATTATCTTCTATTACACTTTTTAAATACAGATTGACACCCCTAGTCTGATTTTTATAGTGACTTTGCCGACAACAAATACATGAAACATTTGGTCTTTCACCTGAAATTACCTTAAACTTTGTTGTGATTTCATCCTCAAATTATTTTGTAATTACGGGTTCTATATATTCTTCAACATTTTGTTCTACTAATGTGTCAGTTTCTGCACTCTCTTGCTGAGGACCAAAGTAACAAAACTCAATATCATCACAAACCTTCTTCACATCTGATACTGACCCACGCAAAAGAGCACTGTTCAACTCATTTAACTTTAGTGCTGGACTTTTTGCATAATACAATCTTCTCACTAACTTCCGCATTTGAGTATGATGTACTGCCAGAATCCTGAAATGGTGAAAAACACTTTGACAAACTTTCCTAGAAAGACAAGCCAGAGAGTGACCTTGCAAACTAGTATTTTTTCTCACTCTGCAAGGGTCTAGTCCTTGCAACACCCTAATCTTTTGTTTAATACTTTTTTTAGTACATGCTCGTAAAAAACTACATAATTTTTCAATAGATTCCTGTCGTACACTGCAAATACTACTGCAATCACAAGTGTACACAGGGTGTTTAGGACGTCTCCCTAAAACTTCATCAGCTATCACTTCTTCTGCATTTCTTTCAACCATTTTCTCTTTCTCAATTGGACAACCATCTCTAACCTCATAACCTCTACCACTGGTGTCAACCGCATACAATAACTTTTCACTCTGTAAATAACTCTCTTCATTAACCTCTTCAGTGCCCATGACGAGATAGTCTCGTCATGGAGCACGGTTGCGCTGTGCCCATGACGAGACTATCTCGTCATGAACCCCACCCACTAGTGCAACGCCCGGCACAGGAGGGGGAAAGGGCGTGGCACTGAAGGGGTTAAAAAAGGCTCTGAACTGGAACTGTGTTTCCAGTGTCCCCAAAAAACATCACACATTTTTTTTTTTATTAATTACTCTTTTCATCCTACTTTTGGCCTTCATTACATGGATTGGTTTATCTAGTGATCGAATTCTGTTTAATACTAAAATGAATAGTTTCCTTTTTACTTCAAAAGCCTTTTCAACAATGTTTTCAATATGCTTCTTCTTTTTATAAAATAGAGCTCTCTTTTTACATTTCTTCACATCTTTCAGCAAATTATGCACTACTCTCTTGTAAAATATTTTTTGGCGTAATTCCTTCTACTGATTTTGCCTTCTTTTACCATACTTTGTCTCCTTTGACTGACCATTTTCTTTTTTGCTTTTCCTCTTATTTAGAAATGTTTCTTAGTTGAAGCATTCTCAGTAGTTCCAGCGTTCTGTACATTCTGTTTGGTCCTACAAACAATTTTAATAAATTGCTTTGTGATCTTACCAGAAGATTTTTTCCTTTTAGCCACATTATCTTGTACATTCAATACTTGTGGTTGATGCTTCTTCAAGTAATCCTCCCGTCTCTGTTCTTTTCTTTTTCTTTCTTTTCTGGCATGATTTCTCTATTTTAACGTTGAAAAACAGTATCTGTAAAAAAGAATCACAAAAAAATGTATATTAATAACTTACAAATTTATACTACTCTATTACTGTAGAAACACATTTTATATAAAAAATGAATAAGAAACTATAGCCTTGAAGCACAATTGTAACAATGGTTAAGACACTACATGCAAAGTGCATACTACTTTGAAGCAGTTCATGCCCTAAAGCCTACGTCACTAAAAGATTACATGCTAACTGACTGAATGATTACAGTACTATAAGGAAACACACTGGGTGAGTGACAGGGTGTTTGCTAGAAGTGTATGAATACTGACATGGATATTGATGGTGTGAAACACAAGTGTGTAGGTGATTAGAGACCTACATGCATAGTGGACATGTGTTTGAATCCATCCATATGTTAAGGCCTGTCCAGTTCAATTGTACTTGGATACTGACTGAATGTTTTGAGTATTGCAAGGAGAGTACCAGGATGAATTTATAAGTATTTTTATTTTTGTGCAGTAAATACATTAGTACATAGTGTTGAATAAATCACTGGAGAAGTATAAGGGGAGTGACAGGGTGTTTGCGGGAACAAGTATGAATACTATCTGGGTTTTTGAAGCTTTGAAAGACAAGTGTGTAGGTGGCTAGAGACCTACATGCATACTGGATAGACATTGGAAAAAGTCCATAGAGTAACACTTGTATCAATCCAAAACTATGTGGAAGTGCATGAATACTGACTGGGGAATTGAAGGTGTGAAAAACAAGTATATAGGTGGTTAGAGGACTGCATGCATAGTGAATAGGCGTTTGAAGCACTCCATGTGCTAAGGCCTGACTCACTGCATGAGTACTTGGGTGCTGACTGAATGATTAGAGTACTGCAAGGAGGGTGCCTGGGTGGATTTATAAGTGGTTGGCTTTTGGTGCAGGAAATACATTAGTACATGGTGCTGAATGGGTCACTGGAGGAGTGCAAGGGAAGTGATAAGGTGTTTGCTGGAGTGTATGTATACTGACTGGGGAATTGAAGGTGTGAAAGACAAGTGTGTAGGTGGTTAGAGGACTGCATGCATAGTGAATAGGCTTTGAAGCAGTCCATGTGCTAAGGCCTGCCTCACTCCATTACTACATAGGTACTGACTGAATGATTAGATTATTGCAAGAAGCTTACCTGTGTAAATTTATAGGTGTTTCAGTTTTGGCACAGTGAATGCATTACTACATGGTGCTGAATAAGTCACTGGAACAGTGCAAGGGGAGTGACAGAATGTTTGCTGGAAGTACATGGATACTGACTGGGGAATTGAAGCTGTTAAAGAAAAGTATATAGTATGTTAGAAGACTGCATGCATACTGCACAGACATTTGAAGCCGTCTATATGGTAATGCATGGTTCACAACATGAGTACCTGGAAACTGACTAAATCATTAGACTACTGCTAGGAGAGTGCCTGGGTAAAACTTTTACATTTTCAGTTTTGGCGCAGTGAAGAGAATAGTACGTGGTACTGAATCAGTCACTGGATGAGTGAAAGATGAGTGACAGGATGTTTATTCAAATATATAGATACCAACTAGTTAATTAAAAAACTGAAAGACAAGTGTGTAGGTGACTAGAAGCCTGTATGCATACTGTAAAGGGGTTTAAAGCAGTCCATGTTGTAAGTCCTGGCTCGCACCATGAGTACTTGGATACTGACTGAATGATTAAAGTACTGCAAAGAGAGTGCCTGGGTGAATTTATAAGTGTTTGGGTTTTGGCGCAGTGAATGGATTAGTACATGGTGCTGAATGGGTCACTAGAGGAGTACAAGGGGAGACACAGAGTGTTTGCTGGAAGTGTATGTATACTGACTGGGGCATTGAAGTTGTGAAAGACAAGTGTGTAGGTGGTTAGAGGACTGCATGCATAGTGTATAGGCGTTTGAAGCAGTCCATGTGCTAAGGCCTGGCACAGTGCATGAGTACTTGGGTACTGACTGAATGATTAGAGTACTGCAAGGAGAGTGCCTGGTTCAAATGCTTCTCTCACAATGGTTACCCAAATGCACACAGACTCACAGTATGCTTCTAGACAAGCAACACTATCCCTAGGAGTTTACCAAAACGCATTCACTACTGTGGAAGGGGTAAGGGGACTGCACACAATCTACATATTTCAGTACTGCACTTTAGTGTCAAAGCCTGACTCACTTTATCAATGCATAAGCAAAGACTGGCTTGTAATGCTCCTAAAACCTGACAAAATGACAGGTTTCAAAAGAGTTATCTGACAGCAAATACATGATGTTACCAAATGCTTCTCTTATAATGGTTACCCAAATGCATACAGACTCACTGTGCGATTCTAGACAAGCAACACTATCCCTAGGAGTTTACCAAAACTAATTCACTACAATGGAAGGGGTAAGGGGACTGCTCACAATCTATATATTTCAGTACTGCACTATAGTGTCAAAGCCTAACTCATTTTATCAATGCATAACAAAAACTGGCTTCTAATGCTACTAAAACGTGACAACATGACAGGTTTTAAAACAGTTCTCTGTCAGCAAATACATGATGTTACCAAATGCTTCTCTCACAATGGTTACTCAAATGCACACAGACTCACAGTGTGATTCTAGACAAGCAACACTATCCCTAGCAGTTTACCAAAACTCATTCACTACTGTGGAAGGGGTAAGGGGACTGCACACAATCTACATATTTCAGTACTACACTTTAGTGTCAAAGCCTTACTCATTTTATCAATGCATAAGCAAAGACTGGCTTCTAATGCTACTAAAACATGACAACATGACAGGTTTTAAAACAGTTATCTGTCAGAAAATACATGATGTTACCAAATGCTTCTCTCACAGTGGTTTCTAAATGCACACAGACTCACAGTGTGATTCTAGACAAGCAACACTATCCCTATGAGTTTACCAAAACTCATTCACTACTGTGGAAGGGCTGAGGGGACTGCACACAATCTACATATTTCAGGACTGCACTTTAGTGTCAAAGCCTGACTCATTTAATCAAAGCATAAGCATAAACTGCCTTCTAATGCTACTAAAACTTGACAACAAGGCAGGTTTTAAAACAGTTATCTGTCAGCAAATACACGATGTTACCGAATGCTTCTCTCACAATCCTTACCCGAATGCACAAAGACTCATAGTGTGATTCTAGACAAGCAACACAATCCCTAGCAGCTTACCAAAACTCATTCACTACTGTGGAAGGGGTAAGGGGACTGTACACAATGTACATATTAAAGCACTGCACATTAGTGTCAAAGCATGACTCATTTTATCAATGCATAAGCAAAGACTGGCTTCTAATGCTTAAAACTTGACAACATGACAGGTTTCAAAAGAGTTATCTGTCAGCAAATACATGATGTTACCAAATGCTTCTCTCACAGTGGTTCCCAAATGCACACAGACTCACTGTGTGATTCTAGACAAACAACACTATCCCTTCCACTATACCAAAACACATTTCTTCATCTAGAAGGAGTACTACATTTTTGTGTAGAAACATGACTCATTTTGCAAATTCATAAAGAATCACTTATTTCTAATTGTACCAAAATATAAAAACAGCACAGTTATCTCCCTGCAAACACATGAAAAACACAAATACTTATCACAAAATGATTTCTACATGCACACACAAGATTGTAGACAAAAAAAATTCTCCCTGCACTTTAGCAGCTGAAATACATTAGTATGATTAACATCATAATAGACCACATACACCTCCTCTCAATTAAATAACTCACCTTTCAAGTTGTTTTGTAGATTAAGAAGTATATCAGTCACAGACCAGATTCTCTTATACAGAATCTCTGCCTGTGCACCTGTCAGCAAAACCAAAGAATGGCAAAGTTTCCCTCTCATTTTCCACACATATACGTGTAAACATCAAATCACATTCATTCCCACATAAATTCAAAAGCAAACACACATTTCTATTGGTTAAACATTTCAACCCTTTCCAAATGACATAAATTTGAACCCTCCCCCCAATCTGCCTTCTGCCTGTTACCATAGAAACAGGTCATGGAACACTGTACGGAGCACACAGGTCACAAGTTCAGCACACAATGTTGCTAATCAAAACAGCAAGTGTGCTTGACTCTTCAACATCTCAGCTTATCATATATAATGTTCCTTTCAATCAGTTTTTTGTTAACCAATAAGAATCATGCATTTAAAAAACAGAAACATGCACCCTACCTTTCAGTGTAGAAGGTTGTCAAACAACCAATGATTTCCTGTCATTTTTCAAAACTACATCGTAGCCACCATTTTAGAAAAATCTTACTTTCCAAACTGCCATTTCATTTACAGAGACCATCTGAGTGCATCCAGACCTCCCTTCAAGATGCTTACAGTGTGGATTGTGGGACACAGCTATATTTTCTGGAGCCAAAGGTATGCAGAAAACAAAGGCATTCACAAAGACCTCGGTTTGCCAAATGTAGACATTAAATGGATTGTACAGAGAGGGTTAAAGTGGCACCAATTGATGCCATTGATCAAATCCTTCATGCATATCCAACACCCTGACCTCATAATAGTGCACTGGTGGCAATGACCTAGGCACTTTGACTGGGGTAGGTCTGGAAACACTTATGAAGGACACCTTTGCAGAACTGATTTCACTTTTCCCCAAAATTGCGTTTGTGTATTCTAACATATGCCAAAGGTAGAAATGGAACTGGTCCAATCATTTTTGTCCACAAATTGAGAAAGCTAGGAAACATGTGAATAAATCTGTTTCTGCTTTTCTCCGAGACCATAGAATGGGGTCAATTTTCAATAAAAATCTGCGCTTTCATATGCAAGAGATGTATAGGAGAGATGTAGTACACTTTACTGATGAAGGAAACATAGTCTTCCTCAACAACTTTAGACTCTGTTTAGGTACTTACTTATAAGTACCAAAAACTCTCAATGAACACAACGGATCTATTTAGAGCCACTCAACAACAAAACACGTAAGCTTGATGTTTAAAAATCAATTTAATTTTTTTTCCCTTGGATCCGCGCACCCAACGCGTTAGGAACTGTGCACCCAACGCGATACAATGCGCGCACCCTGCGCGCATTTTGCCTTTTTATGTTTTTTTAAAAAAAACATAAAAAGGGACCCCCTAAGCAGCTCTAGAGGGTCAGAGTATTTCCACTCTGCCCCCTTTATATGTTTTACACACTTATTCTCCTTACTTCTTCAGCCTCGCTTCTACCGAGGCACAAAATGGCTGCCAACAGTTCCTGGTTTCGAATGTAGAGAGACACTCGACAGCCAATTAGCATTCAGCGTGTGATCAGGAGGGTGCGCTTACGGTGCGGGTAGGGTGCGCGGATCCTCCGAGGCCATAGATATCACTAATATCTGAACAGATTTACACCATTTATGCAAAAGACACGAGTCTGAACTGAGGAATACCTCTTTGCCAAATTTGGTGCAATTCCGTTCAGCAGTTCGGGCTGTAGCTGCGTCAACAGGTCCTATGGCAAATTGCATGGGGAAAACGCGTTTTGGGAACCCTTTTTTTCTCAGCCCCCGCTTGACGAATCACCACGACACTTTCAGGATAGGAGCGGACCAGAGCTGGCCAAAAGTTTGGAAAATTTCGCAAAGATTCGTCAACCGGCGCCAGACTTATTGGGAATAGAATGTTACGGATTTCCTATAGAAAATAGGTCCTAACTATAACTACCTACTGGCGACCGCCAGTAGGTAATATATGTATGTACTACGGGCGCAAAACTTGTTCTCACGACGCCAGTGCGGAACCCACGAGAGGTGGGCAAATTAACAGCATATAGGCAAACGAAAGCGCGGAAGTGCTGTCCAACCTTAACTGCATGTTAAACCAATCTGAAAAAAGAAAGATCTATCAGACAACGGACTCACGCATTTTCCTATGATGGATTAATACGGATTTTCCTACAAAGATATAGCGACATCTGCATACAATAAATTGTGGCAAGGGGAACCCTATATTTTCATAGGGGGGTCTCGGATAGACACACACCTCAACCAGGAGCTGCTTCACTGGAGAGCTCAAGTTTCCTTGAAATGGAAGAAGATGATGAACGCAGAGCAGCAGCACAAATGCTGTTTGCAAGAGCACCTGGGAAAGGCTCTAACCCAGCTCTTACCACCACGAGGAACGAACCAACTATTATGGAGAAACTTAGAAAGTATGAGAAACTTCATAAACAAGAAACCGCGAAGTGGTGGGAAGCGACATCATTACAGGACTACATAGACAAAGGCATGGTCCCTCGTGGACTAAGGATCTACATAACTCCATCATACGATTCTTTGAATCCCCAAATGTTGGAAGAATGGTCGGCGAATTCTGCTAATAGCTCGACCAACATGTTAAAGATATTGGTGAAGTACGCCTGGACAGATAGAGACAGTATCAAGACAGAGATTAGACGCATCAAAGAGGAACTCGAGTCTAACCCTGACCAAGAACTAATTTGCAAATTTCTAGAAGAAATGAAAAAGAGACTCAAACTGGTGGAAGATGATATAAAAGCCAGAAAACAAAGGAAACTCCACAGAGACTGTGGCGATTATGAGTCAGGACGTATCCTTACACACAGCAGGAAATACGACCATCTTTATGAGAAAGATACGAAAAATAAAAATAAAAACACATCGACAACCAAAATACCAGCCAACAACAATGATGAAGAGACCATTTATTCAAGTGACACAAATACTGAAGGCTCAGATACGACACCTACATCTGAGGGTACTACATCGGAAGGGGAAGCCACTCCACGTCCAACGTCTTTTTTAGACGAATATCGGCTCCTAAGACGGAGTCGCCAAACTCTGAAAACCAATCAGGAGACGCAGAGAGATGCAACACCGACGAGAAGAGGAAGGGGCAGAGGAAGAACAAGAGGCCCAAGAGGAAGAGGAGGAAGAGGATCCTCCAGAGGAGACAGAAAAGACTACGACTCGGAGCCAGTGGGAAGACAACAGACACGCTCCAAGACCAACGCATAATGGATGACAATATGGTAAATTTAACTATTGTTAACCTCTCCAACAGAGCCATTAATCTCAAAGACAAAAGAACTCTGTGCTTTGGCCTCTCTTTCTGCCCATCAATCCCCATGAATTATGTCAATGACAGAATTGACATTTTTAAATTCTGTAGAAAACTTAAACTTAAAAAATGGCACTCTCTGAAACCCATAAGAAACAGAACTAGATCCCAAAAAGGAAGTTCCATAACAGATGAGGAATTGACGATAGGGGATATTGATCTGTTGGTTGCGATGCATGAACTACAAAATGACATCAGTGACGGAGATACCAATATTGAGGCTCAACAGATCCTAAATGAGATGGAGATACGATGCGATGCATCTGCCACCTCTGACTTTAAACCTAAATCTACTTTTCTACCAATAATGAGCCACGATAATATTGATACTTTCCAGGAGCAGGTGAGCCAGAACCTTCTGGAATTTAGGCAACAGAATTGGGCTAAGAAAATGCAAATGTTCAAACACAACCTGACCCTTACACAAAGGAGGGCTATACAAGAGCTAGCCGAAGATGACAGCATTGTAATTCGACCCGCTGACAAAGGGGGCAACATTGTCATACTGTCCAGGGAAATGTACGTAGCAGAAGCTACGAGACAACTGAGTGATACCAACACCTACTCTAGGTCTAATCGCACAGATTACAACAACAGCATTGTACAGATTTGGGAAAAACTGGGCGAATGGAAGGATAAGGGGTTGATCGAATGGGAGGAATTCTGCTACCTGAAGAAAGATCACCCTATCCTCCCAGTGATGTACCTACTTCCCAAAATACATAAAAACAAAACCAATCCTCCTGGTAGACCTATTATTTCCTCTAGAGGATGCGTTTTGGAAAACCTATCGCGCTATGCGGATCATTTCCTCAGGGAATTTGTAATATCTCTCCCATCATATGTCAAGGACACAAAAGACTTCTTGGCTAAAATTCATAATGTCAGATGGGAAGATGACTTTTTATTGATAACCATGGACGTCAATTCCCTCTATACTGTCATCAATCACGAACAGGGAGTAGAATCGTGCGAAAGATTTCTCAAACGCAGACACATCCGATTCAAAGAACATACCCTGATGATACTTGAAATTATCAAATTCTGTCTGAAAAATAACTTTTTTATGTTTGATAATGTAATCTACAAACAATCTCTCGGTACGGCGATGGGGACAAGCTTCGCGCCGAGCTTTGCCAATCTCTTTATGGGAGCATGGGAGGAGGACATCAGGAAGGAACCCAGCCTACAGTTGGATTTTACCAAAGTAATACTCTGGTTACGTTATATTGACGACCTGTTTGTAATCTGGAAAGGCAACAAACAGGAAGCCAATAATTTCATTACCAGACTAAACTAGAACAATATCAACCTTACACTTACACATACTACAAGCAATGTGAGGGTAGAATATCTTGATACATGTGTAGAAATCTCGAACAACAAATTAACAACTTCTTTGTTTCGTAAACCTACAGCAGGCAATACGCTGCTGCATGCTCTTAGCAGTCACCCCAACACGCTCAAATGGAGTATCCCCTATGGGGAACTGCTTCAAGCAAAGAGAAATTGTAGCACAGAGGAGGGTTTCCTAAAAGAACAAATAACCATGACACAGAGATTTAGAGAAAGAGGATACCCCATGTGGGTTTTGAAAAAGGCGATGGACAGGATCAAAACGGTTGACAGAGGTACAATTCACCCACAAATGATGAGAGTACTGAAACCAGACTGATTCTCACGTACAACGGTCAGTCAGACAAAATCAGAAAAATGATCTCCCAGAATTGGAAGCTCCTTAAAGGTGATCCAGTTATAGGCAAGACGATACCCTCCCATCCCTCAATAAGCTATAGGAAAGGACGTAGCCTAAAAGACATGCTTGTACACAGTGACTTACCAAGCATGGAAAGAAGCAATACTATTGATTTACAAGGCTTCTATCCCTGTGGACACTGCAAGGCTTGCGGCAACAGCCGCTTACGCAAGGAGTTCTGGAACAGCAGTACAAACAGCATGATTCCTATTAAACAGTTCCTCACTTGCAGCAGCACCAACGTGGTCTATGTGCTAGAATGCCCCTGCCAACTTAGCTACGTAGGAAGTACCACACACATGGCCAAGAAGCGGGTCCTTGAGCATATGAGGGCAATTACGAACAAGGACCAACAGTATCCCATTGCCCGACATTTTGAGGCTAAACATTTTTCAGATTACACCAAACTGTCATACTATGCAATAGAAAGAATCCTACCCAATAAGAGAGGAGGCAACAGTACTCTTAAACTAAGACAACGTGAATCACGTCACATAATTGGGATGGGGACCAAATATCCGAATGGCCATAACATGGACGAGGAGATGGCAATACACCTGCATGGGGATTAACTTGTGAGAGTAATCTTTAGGACACTAATCTCATTTATGAACGGAATGATCACCTCTGGGAGGGTGACCAAGGAGGGAGGTTACATCGAGGCAAAATCAAGTCTAACGTGTTAATCAATTAACGCAATATGTATTTCAACTGTCTTTGTAATGTCTAATATAGTGCATGACAACTGTTCCTGTTTTTCTCTTTCACAGGAAGAAAGGAAGGGACTATGTCTCGGGCCCGCGACACAGGATCCCTACCCTTCTCTTCCCAAGCTGCTCTCCAGTGAACAGATAAGACCAACTCTGTTTTAAATTTTAAATTGAATTACGGGACACTTTTGAATTTTTTGGTAATTGTTTGGTAGTTGGGTTAAGGATGCACCTTGGACCAGCGTGTCACATAACAATTGAATGTTTATGTCATAATCTTTCTGGACTGTATAGAAACAATGCAAGGCATGACAGGCTGTTACATTTAACACCAGTTAGACCCAAGACACCAGGGTTAAAGTCAACACTTCAACACACATGGGGTCTGCAGATCAACATAGTCAAGTGTCTCAACCAACACACTTGGAAGCAAACGGGGAATAGGGTGCACCAGTAATGAGCAACACAGATAGCAGGCACACACATACTTGCTCCCATTTAGCGTACGATACCACCATGCATGATTAGATGTAATTAAAGTGAACATATGCGAAAATTGTTCATTAATTCTATTTTGCGCAAATATAGTCCCTGTGATGCATCTTAGGCTTTACGAGTGCTCATTCAACATCGTGCATCCATGCCCTAGAATTAAGCTCACTGGGAGCGATTCATGACATTGTACTACACATCTTCCAGCCTCATCTCACGGCACCGCAGTATTGCAGTGGACGACACCCGTGCTCACTAGGAGCGAGATACGGTTTTTCCATCATCAAACGAGTTAATTATCACATAATTGAGTGTCTACTATTAATCATCCATAAGTGTCATTTTGCATGCTTGGACACAATAGCCGAGTCGTTTTACTGGTGTACCATGGCGCATACTAAGTACTGTCATTTATTCAAAGAATTACTGTTCCTAAATGGCGCTGAATACTCTTTTCTCTATAGGAGCGAGATTCAATCGTTTTTCCATCTACAAATGAGTCAATTTGCCTGAGTATTTGAATGTCTTTGTTGAAATTACAAAACATGTCTTGACACAGTCCATAAATGTCTGTTTGCAAACAAGCAAGGAGTATGTTTGGACTAAATATACGATTTTTGTTATTGTTATACAATGGCACCTACAAAGTACTGGCATTTGTGCAAATATTTACTGTTCCAATATGGCGCCGAATAACCCTTGCGAAAGTCCTCTTTCAATGTCGATGCATATACAAATTCAGTATGTATACGGTGGTCCGGTAGCATAACGGTGTGTGAGCAAGCCCGTTGAGGGTGAAACGCGTCACGTTGGGTTTATGAAGTAATAAACCCCCTTGAAGCAACTTGGATGGTGTGGTGTCTTTTTCCTTGACCTGAGAGCACAGTTGGAACTCCGTTTTATAAGGATTTAAATTACCGGGTTACTCCACCGGCGCTGTGCCACCCCTCGGAGGGCTACGTTTTCCGACAGGAGTGCATCTTCACAGAATATATGTATATATATATATATATATATTCACTGAAAAAAACATAGGTTTCAGGCACGTTATAGTTAGGAGTTAGCATTTAAAAAACCTTAGAAATTCACTGGAAAAAACATAGGTTTCAGGGGCGCTATAGTTAGCTGGACTTTTCACTCGTACAAAACCATTGAAATTCCCCCGTTATAGTTAGTTCAGCTAACTATAACTCGCGCGCCCGCAATGCACTGCTGATGACATCACATATTACATCACAAATGACATCACTGATGACATCACTGGTGACATCATCCAGTGAATGTGTGTTTTTCTGAAAATTACATATGTTTTATATATGTATATCTCAAGGTCGATGGAAGAATAAATGGGTATATAAGTGTCTAAATGGATGATTTGTTTTTGAAAAATGGATTGTATAACTGACTGATTAAGTGTATCTTAGTGAATACATGGCTTAGTGAGTAATGTTTAAATATGTAAATATCTGTATCAGTCTCTCACTTTGTGTATAAGTGGCTGCATGGGTTGGTGAGTAGCTACATGAGTGTCTATACAGGTTATTAGTTGGTTTTTTGAGTATCAGTATGAGTGTCTGAGTGTCTCTATGGTTCGGTGGGGGGTATTACGTAGTGCATAGGTGCATGAATGAGTGACTCACTGTTTGTATGTGTTGAAGACAGCATGTGTGCAGGACTGTATGGGTGGATGAGTGTGTGCATGGGTGAGTTAGTGAGTGAATGACTGTCTCAATAGTGTCTTTAGGAGTAAATACATATGTTTTAAACTAGTATATGTGACTATTGGTGTATATAAGTGAGTATATGTGAAAGTGAGAGATTGAAAGAGTTCCTGTATGAATAAGTATGTGTTTCTATAAGTGATTGTTTAAAAGACTAAGTATGTGTAAGTTTCTGTAGAAGTAAGTGTGGTGGTGTGTGTAACTGTATATGCAAGTAAATGGATGTTTGATTCTTTATTAGCATGAGTGACTATGTGTGTGAGTAACTCTATGGATGAGTGGCGTTGTGTAACAGGATGTATAGGTGTATGAGTACATATGATGAGTGAGTACATGTATAAGTGACTGTATAGGACTGTTGGTGAATGAGTGGATGTGTATGTGGATCTTAGAATTACTGAATAGGTTGTTGTAACTGGTATTGGTATGTCCATTGTTTTGAAAATTTTAGTTTCTATTTTTGAATGTGTGTATCAAAGGTTATATTAAGGGGAGAGGAGGTCTGCCACTCTATCACAAGGATGATGTCATCAGTGATGTCATCATGATGTCATTTGAGATGTCATCAGTGATGTCATGAGTGATGTCACTGACCATGTAATGAGTGATGTAATATGTGACGTCATCAGCAGTGCATTGCGGGCGCGCGAGTTATAGTTAGCTGAACTAACTATAACGGGGGAATTTCAATGGTTTTGTACGAGTGAAAAGTCCAGCTAACTATAGCGCCCCTGAAACCTATGGTTTTTCAGTGAATTTCTAAGGTTTTTTAAATGCTAATTCCTAACTATAACGTGCCTGAAACCTATGGTTTTTTTTGTGAATTTCAAAGGTTTTTTAAATGCTAATTTCTAACTATGCCTACAGAGATAGGACATGTGAAGAAAGAAGAAAAAACACACAGAAAGAAATAAAAGAAATGCAGAAAGAAGCAACAGAAGTCCTCAAAGACGAAGAAAAGTGCAGGAAGAAGGATAACATGCAGAAAGAACAAACAGAAGAGCAGAAAGAAGCCTTTTCGCTAAATCATCCTGTACCCTCAACTTTGTCAGACGAATACTGGTGGTAACTGAGTCTGACTAACCAGTCCTAGAGCCAGTGCTATGTTAAAAGACACTCAGAATACAGTGAAAACACCTACATACTGAGGAAATATGAATTTTTATGGTCAATTGTGTCCCCTATCTAGACCCCAACGGCTCCATGTACATGCTACAAGTACATGTATGTTCCCTCCACTTCAAGCTATGAAGACGCAAATACAATTGTGTCCAACGTTAATATGTCCTCTTTCAGATCTGCCATGAATGGGTCAGATATTCCGTTCCTAAGTATGCCTTGCCACCGTCTTTATATGGTATACTTTTCACGTTTTCCAGCTCTGGCAAGGTAGGCCCTGAATTCTGCCATCGAGCCTTTTTCCTGCTTCTGCCTCTGAATGCTCCAGCCTGGACCTGCATCTGTATCCATGAACTTTGTCTTACTTCCTGCGCGGCTAACGGTGCCTAGCCCGGCCTGTTGCCTGCCAAAACTGTATTCAGCCTTCAAGTTATCTGCTCCGCTCTACAAGAAATGCATTCCTGTCTAGTAGCTTAGGTAAACATCCCCCCAGCTGCAGAGCAAAGGGCCCGGCCTTACTGTCTCCGTGCAAGTAATTCATGACTCTCGTTACCATGGTAGGCCCATGCCCCCTCGCATCTCATGTAGACACTTAGACGCTTGTACACGCACTAGCCGTCAGTATAGAATAGGATCTGTCCGAGAAGACCTTTCTTTCCAGATAATATAGTTCCTTAAACACAAGATATTAGATATGATTTAGGACTAGGTTGTCCTGACACCCCAGACTTCTGTCTCCTCCCGTAGGGCTAAATGTCAAGTTCCCTTCACCCTCTAGTTACACGTCAATCACACGTCATGCGGCTGCGTGCGCATCTCTGCCATGTATTTCTGCTGACTTTGCAGGATTCTCTTATGGATCCACCTACTTGTGTCATCATCATAATGACGTTTTTAGTATACGCCTCTATACACGCCTATTGTAACGCCTATTTCTATTACGTATGTGTATTCTTATCAGCTGTTACGCCTCCTGCATCTGTCTCTACTGTAATGCATTACTATATATACTTTAACCTGTCAATAATGTATTGCTGATCCCTTCCTGAACCTTCGTGGTGACGGAACTCGATTGCCTGGTTCGAACCATCATCATTCCTTTGTAAGGAATAAATTCCCTATTATACCCTCGAATACCACGGATTCTGCCTCTTATTTTTACTGAGTTATTCGTACTGTATTTTACCGCATAAATTAAGTCTAGGTAATTAAAATTTACCACATAATTGGCGCCCGAATAGGGACACCTCTCACACCCCACGCGCCGGAGGTGCATTGCAGACCCGGTCTCCTGCCACAGCCGGACGGACAATTACGCGTACCCGCAGGATTTCCTGTATCTCCCTCAGGCCAACGGGGGCGACTGAGGCTGCGATCAACACCCAGACGAGGCGGTGAGGAGTGCGGAGAATCCCGACCAGAGCCTAGCTGAGAGAGCAAGATCCGAGGTATACAGAGGCCCACCAGATTCCGAAGTTCCGAAGTATCTGAGTCACGAGTCGAGTCCAGTCCAGTTTGGTCTAGTCCAGTCCAGACTTCCGAGGCCTTCCGTTCCGTGCTTCCCGGTGAGTACCGTTGCTGGGGACGCATCTAGACGTGCACATTAGTTTGTGCCGGTCAAGACGGGTCTGGGTACACAGACCTGGTCTGCACTGTTTTAGCAGTGTATCTGTACTGTTTAGCAGTACATACAGTGCATTTAGTATTATGCAGTTAACTAGTTTTATTCTAATTATTATTGTTCGTTCTAAATTGTTTTGATATGTTTTAAATGTCGTGGTATGAGTGATTGTTCGATCTTCATTATTGTGTTTATTGTAATTATTGTGTTCAAAAGCCGAATAAGAATTAAGTAACAAGGTTCAAGATGCCGTTATTTTCAAAATTAAGACAGATAAAAACTAGAAAAGGGATACTCGAGGAAGCTGTTCCCATCCCACCTAGGGACACTCCAGGGTACTTTATGTACCATAAACATGGCCTAGATGCCGTATTATATCTTGATCTATGGGTGGACTACACCATGGATTTAGCAGAGAGTCAGAGATGGCCCGCTGCCGGAACATGGGATGCAGATTGCATCATAAGAATAGAAGAAGCATTATGGAAAAAGAAAGCCAGACAGTCACAGAAAGATGCCATTGAACTATGGCGTAAAGAATCGCATAGACGCACAGAGAAAGCGCTCAGAAAGGAAGAGAAAAGTAGGGAAGATTCAGAAAAGGCCCGAGAAAACATATTAATTGGCGAAGGTATCCGAGTAAAAACAGAACAAGTAGACAGACAACGAAACACTCTTATGAATGGTATGTATCCTCTTCTGGCCGAGGGTTTGCCTAAAGCCACCATGGAGGTACCAAAGGATCTGCCACCTCCATTACTCCCGATTAAAGTACATCCCAAGACCGCAAAAGACATTTTCCTTTCTTCCTATTTAGATGATGCAGCCCCCGAATATACTAATGGTGCGCAGCCACGCACACCACCTGTTAACGACGCTCAACCCCAAGAACAGCTGCACCCACCTCCGCAGCAACAAACTCCTACTCAAGTCCTAACCATTCCATCTGTTCCCACAGTCCTTCCTGCACCCACACTCTCTACCCTACACCCAACAAACCCTTTTGGACTTGGCACCTCGGGAGGTGCGACAGGAGGTTTTTCCACGCCACCGCCAACAACTAGATTGACTTATAGAGATTTAGCATACCAACGCACACCCCAAAGAGCTAATGACAATATATTAAATGAGCCTCTTTCCGATTGTAGATATGATCCAGTGCCAGGAAAACACGACAGAATGTTGCTATCTTCAGTACGTTTGCGACGAGCTGCAAACTATTTAATGACGTTACCAGGAATGGTTGAACATCTAGACAAAATATATCGCTTTATCCAAACAGGGCAAGGTCCTGAAAGTATTGCCGAAGCCATGGAATACCAGAAAGTAGACATGCAAAAATTATTGTTACGCTTTTTTATAAACTGCTTGATCAGAAACAGAGATAGGCCTGAAGTAGATCCGGAGGAAATGCAACTACTTACCAGATGGGGTCAGAATATAACAGACGGGAAACATGATAAACAGAAGTATATAGAAGTCATGTGCCGAAAAATAAGAAAAGAAGTAGAACGAATACATGAAAGAAGAGTACAAGAAGCAGATAAAACTGAATCGGAAGAAGAGGAGGAGGAACAGTCAGAAATGAACACAGGACAATTAGAATTACCAGCTAGACAAACGATAGCTTATGTTGGAAAAGGAAGATCCTTTAATAAAACAATACGTCCGATACGTCCAGAATGTAACAGAATTTTTCAAACAGTTATCTCAAATCCAAGGACCCCTGAACACTTATTCCAGGCTACTGATAAATTACTTCGAGAACGAAGGGGGTACCATGTGCTCGATTCTATGGATGAACAAGAATTAGCCAGGTCAGCAGTACAATGGGCTGACAGCTCCGAAAAATACAGTGATGATGCGCTAGCACACACGTTTCTGAATCTTGCCCCAGACGAACAACGTTTAGCTAGTATATACATGATACAATATCTCCTTATATTATATAAAGGCCAACACTCCGATCCTGGTCCCCTACCTGATATATTGATAGAATTACTCACGAATAAATGGAGAGGTCTAGGTACCGATCTAATTAAAGTAATTCTAGAATACCGACACAGATATAGTGCCTTTTTGTGTCCAGAACACGATCCAGCTCCTCCCATGGAGAGAAAAACGTATTACATAGACAGACAGAATCCCTTACGCGAAGTACACCCAGTTAGAAATGATGACAATACGCTTAGACGCGTGTTTGTGTACACGCCCATAACCAAAATAGAACTATTGGAAATGAAAAAATTAGTGCCCAGTCATGACAAAGATCCAGCAGGTTTCCACCGTGAACTAAAGGACATGTTACTCATGGGTGATTATACCTATCCAGACATTATGAAAATATTGAAAGTATTATTGCCTGCCGGTATTTATGAGAAACTCAAGGAAAAGGAATGGGAGGTGGGAGACCAAAAGATTGATTGGACCGCATTAGAAACCGAAGAAAATAACAGAACTGCAGGCGTAGGGCTTGGGGACAAAACTAAAGCATTACCAGGATTACTAGTGCAAGTATTGCCACGTTTATTAACTACGAAAAAGGAAGATTGGGGAGCAATATCAGCTTGTAAACAGAAACCCGAGGAAGACACTAGTGATTTTTATTCCCGATTTGAAAAATGTTTTGGTATTAATAGCGGCCTGAAAGCAAGTAGTGATTCATATCCACATCTTTTTGTAACAAAACTAGTCGAGAATTCCCTGCCGCAGGTTAAAAACAGAGTATTGAAAGTCGAGAGCACTTGGCAAGCTAACACTCCTTCACAAATGTTACAAATGTTACAGTATCACCAGAATAGAATTAGAGAAGAACAAGAGCACGAACAAAGACGTATGAAAGACACGAAAATGAAAATGCTCGTCGCTCAGTCAGTTCCAGCTGACGGTCATAAAAAGGGTGCGACACAGTCCAGTAATTCAGCGGTTCCCGTTAAAGGGACATGCAACTATTGTAAACAGCCAGGTCATTATATAAACGATTGTGCAGTTCTGAAACATAATATCTCTACGGGTAAAACGAAGGAGAGACCACGTCTGCCTAGACAGGATCAGATCCAAAAACAAGTACCTCAGAATGTACAGCCTGTGCAAGCTGCACAACAGACCGTACCACAACCACAGCCACAGCCTATTGCCGCAACACAGAACACGACACAACAGATGTACCAGTACGCACAAAATGACTATCCAGAGTATCAGCGATACACATGAAATAGCCTAGAGAGGGAAGTTGGCTTACCCCTTATTGAGGTTCCTGTAGATCAAGAGGGTCCTTATGTACAGAGTCAAGTATTAGGGAAAGACAGAAAGTTTCTACTCGATACAGGGGCAAGCAGAACAACTATAAGTCACGATGAAGTTCCAGGGGCACCCCTCTCAGGCTCACAAAATATTTCCCTTGGTTTTTCAGGAAAGCCCACTATTAACGAAGTATCGCAACCACTTGCATTTACAGTCGGTCCATTAACACGGACTACAGATCTATTGCTTACGAAATCATGCCCAGAAAACTTGTTAGGTATCAAAACATTGAAAGCTCTAGGAGCTATAATATGTTGTTCTCCGGACGGAGTACGACTATTTTTGCGTGACTTTAAGGGTCACTACGTGACAAGAGACATGGATCACCGGTTACAGAATCTACCTGCACATTTATGGGCACAAGGCCCCAATGATGTAGGTTGTATGCACATTACCCCATATCGAGTTACACTCAAAACAGGAGTGGTACTACCACGAATGCGACAATACAAGTTACCTCCAGATGCTCTAGTGGCTTTACTGCAAATCATTGACGAGCTCATTGCACAAGGAGTGGTTGTAGAAACCGACTCCAATGTATGTAATTCTCCGATCATTCCGATTCTTAAACAAACTGATCCAAAAGCACCGCCAGTATATCGATTAGTTATTGATCTGCGCGAATTGAATAAATGCATTGTACCACAATATCCCATGGTCCCGGATATTTCTTCATTACTGACAGCCATTGATTCAGAGGCAACGTTCTTTACTGTAATTGACCTCAAGAACGCCTTCTTCAGCGTCCCAATCGATCCGGAAAGCCAATATTTGTTCGGATTCAGTTTAAATGGACGAAGTTTTAAATTCACACGCGCACCTAAAGGATTTACAGAAAGTCCTAGCATCTACAGCCAAGCACTGAAAAGACAACTTGACAGTATCCACATGCCTGTTAACACTGCACTGCTTCAGTATGTCGATGATCTGCTGATCACCGCCCGAAGCGAACCCGAATGTGAAAAAGCATCACTGACGGTTTTACATTTCTTAGCCGACAAGGGGCACAAGGTGTCCCCTTCAAAGCTGCAATTTTGTGCCCAGCAAGTTGTGTACTTAGGGCACTTGCTGTCCAAATGGGGGAGACAGCTCACACCTGATCGTATCCAGTTAATTGTAAACATGCCACCACCCAAGACACAAAAGGAGGTACGGGCCTTCATAGGCCTCACTTCGTACTGTAGGCAGTGGATTCCCCAATATGCATTTTTAGCTAAACCACTCATTCAGTTGACAACCCAGGAGGCAGCGACATCGACTGTCCTCCCTTGGACTCCAGAACATACACAAACTTTTGAAAGCTTAAAGAAAGCTTTATGCCAAGCACCTGTTTTAGCGACACCATGTTACAGTAAGCCTTTTACACTCTTTGTTACAGAACGTGAAGGTACTGCTCTGTCAGTACTCACTCAGGAACAAGCAGGTTCACACAAACCATGTGCTTATTTTTCTAGCACGTTAGATCCCGTAGCTCAAGCTCTTCCTGCGTGCCTGAAATCAGTTGCAGCGACAGCTCTAGCGATCAGACAAAGCGATTCCATAGTATTAGGACATCAATTGACAGTACAAGTACCACACGCAGTAGAGGTTCTCTTGAACCGGACACAAACACAACACTTGACTATAGCACGACTGACAGGTTACGAACTCACATTGTTTCAGCCACACATAGAAATCAGACGTTGTAGTACATTAAATCCTGCCACACTTTTGCCATTAAGTGGAACAGACCCACTGGCGCATGATTGTATTGAAGTCATTACTATTACGACAAAACCCAGACAAGACTTGACAGATGTCCCATTACCAGATCCAGACCTGACGCTTTATGTAGATGGTTCATGTATGAGAACAAGTACAGGAAAGTTAGTGGCCGCCTATGCAGTCACGACAGACACCGAAGTCATTGAAACAAATTGTATCGACACATTATCAGCTCAAGCAGCAGAGCTTATTGCTCTGACACAAGCCTGTATTCAAGCCAAGAATAGAAAAGTTAACATATACACAGATTCACGTTATGCTTTCGGAGTTGTACACGACTTCGGAGTCCTTTGGCGAGAGAGAGGTTATTTGACTTCTCACGGTGCCAACATTCAACACGGTCCCCTCATTCAAGCTCTATTAGATGCAATACATCTACCTACTTCAATATCCATCATGAAGTGTAAAGCTCATACAAAAGTCACCGATATCATTTCCCAGGGTAACGACCTAGCAGACCGAACAGCTAAGCAAACAGCACAGAATCAGACTCATGCAACTGACTTGACAAAGACAATAGTTCCGACGCCGACACACTGCATGACAGTTAAGGATCCCGCCCTTGATGTAATTGACATACAGACACATGCTACACCAGAGGAAATAAAGAAATGAACTGAATTAGGAGGGATCCAAACAGATCAGGGATGGATGACGAAGGGAAAATCTATATGGTTTCTCCCCGACTCAATGGTTCAAGTTATCATTAACACAATACATAGTCCAGCACATCTAGGAGAAAAAGCTATGTTAGACAGTATTCAACACATTTGGTTCAACAAACACTTACGAGCTGCAGCCAAACAGAAAGTCCGAACTTGTATGATTTGTTGTCAGTTCAATCCAGGTAAAGGCGTACCTGTAGAGCAGGGTGGATTTCAACCTCCCGATCACCCTTTTGAAGTCCTCCAGATGGATTATATCCAGATGGAACGATGTCGAGGATTCAAATACGTCCTCGTAGTTGTATGCGCTCTTTCCCGTTGGACAGAGGCGTATCCCGTTTCAGATTACACTGCCCCGACTACTGCCAAACAATTAGTTCGTGAATTCTTCCCACGGTATGGTTTGCCCCGTATCGTGTACTCAGATAATGGCCAGCCGTTCTCATCCGAGCTAATGAAACACATTTCACTCTTGTTAGGCTATCAATGGGAATTCCACTGTGTCCGACATCCCGAGGCAGCAGGTCTCGTGGAACGTCATAATCAGACCCTGAAAATACGACTTTCTAAAATATGTAGAGAGAAAGGCGTCGACTGGATAGTAGCCTTACCAGTTGCACTATTCTACATGAGAATGGTAGCACCTTCTCGCACAGGGCTATCCCCGTACGAGGTGGTCTTCGGTAGGCCGCCAAATATGTGGGGGACGCCTATACCTCGTAAAATAACTGATGTTGATTGTAATATGCTGACAGATTACCTTGCTTCCTTGATGTCTGCACTACAATCTTGCCGTTCACAGGTAGCTGCAGCCTTTCCCGACAACACCGAGGTAAAGCCCCATGAAGTGGTTCCTGGAGATCTAGTTCTCGTGAGAAACTTCGACAGGAGGAGCCCGCTGGAGCCTCGTTGGCAACAACCAAAGCTGGTTCTTCTAACGACGAGGACAGCAGTGAAGGTCGAGGGTCGCAAGGGTTGGTTACACTCGAGTCATATCAAGAAATTTCATGGACTACCGTCTGAACTGAACTCTCAACCCTGCCCCCTTCCAGAGACTGATTCAAAACTCCCCCTGGTTGAAAGGACCAAAACACAGGAATACAAACTGAAACTAAGGTCTAGCAAGTCAGACAATTCGATTGTTTAAGTCCTCTCCAAGGTGAATCGGTTGAATTAAGTCTTTGACATGTATCCTCTAGACCGAATTAGAGAGAAAAATAGACAGAAACAGCTCAAGAAACATGCATACTGTAAATCACTTCATAGTCACTGTATAGTGACATTGTTGATTATGTTTTTTCTAAGTCTTTTTATTATTGCTGCAAGTATACTGTTACACATGTACTATCCTATTTTCAAGCGTGCTTACAATGTTACTGCCGAACATTCTTTTAGTGAACTACCTCCACATGAGTTGTCCTATAGATTTGCGCTGCGCAACAACACATTTATTAGTATGTTACATCATTCCCATCAGACCAGCAATGCTACCAATTGTTGGATATGTGGCCGACTCCCTCCCTATCAGAAATACAAAGGAGTTCTGCCTCTCTTTCCGTACCCATTTACACACAATGGTTCCTGTGGAGCATGGTTTAGTTTGATTAACTCTTTAGATTCAAACACTGTAGTTTACCAAAGCAACTGGGTATGGGGAAAGCTGAACTTAGTTTTGCTTAAAGCCTGTTATCCTAACAAGGAGGGACTTCCCAAAAGAACAGGAACTGATCTAGAAAATGAAGTATATGGATTAGGTAATTTTACACTTAACCTCATGATTCTGAATATTGAATCTGAAGCTACACTAGTCTTGCCTGCTATGTCCGTATTACCAGTCAAAGGTGAATTCTGTATAAAAAAGAATGGTTCAGTACACCTGGGTCATAGTAAATGTACTACTGTGATCGAATTCAGTGATAAAGGCAAGTCTACATTTAGAGCTTCCCGTCATTCCTACTTCATATGTGGTCATACCGCATATATACGCCTACCTCCAGACTGGGATGGTACCTGTTACATTGCATTCCTTTTGCCACCTGTTTTCCTAGCCCCTCCCGATTATCATAGAAAAACCAATCTAGTACACCATAGACCCCAGAGAGATATCCCGATTGTTGACTACACCGAAACAGCATGGGAACAATATACAGACTTCAATAAAGGTCTCTTTCCTTACATAGGTGTTGTCTCAAATAGTAAACTGATACGTAGATTAACCAGAACCCTTGAAGCAGTAGTGAATGAAACTACCTCTGCCCTAGGCAACTTAACAGAGGAGCAGTCTGCGATGCGGATTGTTGTTCTCCAAAATCGTCTTGTCCTTGACGTCATCCTAGCAGATAGGGGCGGAGCTAGTAGGGTCATCGGATCAAGTTGCTGTGTTTTCATCCCAGAAAACGCGCCATCCGTATATAAAGCCATAACTCGTCTTCACAAGATTGCTAACCAAATACATCAGAATCCAGGCACCTGGACATGGTCCGGTTGGTTCTGGAGCACATTGTCAGCCTGGGGATGGAAAGCCCTATCCTTCCTAGGTATTGGCCTTCTCATAGTATTTAGTTGTTGCCTGTGTCTACAATGTGGACCAGCGATTTGCGGCCTGTGTGCCACATCGTGTATTCCACGTTCAAGTTTTCATTCAAGATCCCGGAAGAAGAAAGAAGAGCAAATGATGTTACATGAACAGATTGATGGATTCCTGAAGATCAATATTTTATGAGGGTCCGTAGGGGACAAGGAGGGAATGAGGAAATATGAATTTTTATGGTCAATTGTGTCCCCTATCTAGACCCCAACGGCTCCATGTACATGCTACAAGTACATGTATGTTCCCTCCACTTCAAGCTATGAAGACGCAAATACAATTGTGTCCAACGTTAATATGTCCTCTTTCAGATCTGCCATGAATGGGTCAGATATTCCGTTCCTAAGTATGCCTTGCCACCGTCTTTATATGGTATACTTTTCACGTTTTCCAGCTCTGGCAAGGTAGGCCCTGAATTCTGCCATCGAGCCTTTTTCCTGCTTCTGCCTCTGAATGCTCCAGCCTGGACCTGCATCTGTATCCATGAACTTTGTCTTACTTCCTGCGCGGCTAACGGTGCCTAGCCCGGCCTGTTGCCTGCCAAAACTGTATTCAGCCTTCAAGTTATCTGCTCCGCTCTACAAGAAATGCATTCCTGTCTAGTAGCTTAGGTAAACATCCCCCCAGCTGCAGAGCAAAGGGCCCGGCCTTACTGTCTCCGTGCAAGTAATTCATGACTCTCGTTACCATGGTAGGCCCATGCCCCCTCGCATCTCATGTAGACACTTAGACGCTTGTACACGCACTAGCCGTCGGTATAGAATAGGATCTGTCCGAGAAGACCTTTCTTTCCAGATAATATAGTTCCTTAAACACAAGATATTAGATATGATTTAGGACTAGGTTGTCCTGACACCCCAGACTTCTGTCTCCTCCCGTAGGGCTAAATGTCAAGTTCCCTTCACCCTTCATGCGGCTGCGTGCGCATCTCTGCCATGTATTTCTGCTGACTTTGCAGGATTCTCTTATGGATCCACCTACTTGTGTCATCATCATAATGACGTTTTTAGTATACGCCTCTATACACGCCTATTGTAACGCATATTTCTATTACGTATGTGTATTCTTATCAGCTGTTACGCCTCCTGCATCTGTCTCTACTGTAATGCATTACTATATATACTTTAACCTGTCAATAATGTATTGCTGATCCCTTCCTGAACCTTCGTGGTGACGGAACTCGATTGCCTGGTTCGAACCATCATCATTCCTTTGTAAGGAATAAATTCCCTATTATACCCTCGAATACCACGGATTCTGCCTCTTATTTTTACTGAGTTATTCGTACTGTATTTTACCGCATAAATTAAGTCTAGGTAATTAGGTGTCCCTGTTCGGGCGATAATTGGCGCCCGAACAGGGACACCTCTCACACCCCACGCGCCGGAGGTGCGTTGCAGACCCGGTCTCCTGCCACAGCCGGACGGACAATTACGCGTACCGGCAGGATTTCCTGTATCTCCCTCAGGCCAACGGGGGCGACTGAGGCTGCGATCAACACCCAGACGAGGCGGTGAGGAGTGCGGAGAATCGCGACCAGAGCCTAGCTGAGAGAGCAAGATCCGAGGTATACAGAGGCCCACCAGATTCCGAAGTTCCGAAGTATCTGAGTCACGAGTCGAGTCCAGTCCAGTTTGGTCTAGTCCAGTCCAGACTTCCGAGGCCTTCCGTTCCGTGCTTCCCGGTGAGTACCGTTGCTGGGGACGCATCTAGTCGTGCACATTAGTTTGTGCCGGTCAAGACGGGTCTGGGTACACAGACCTGGTCTGCACTGTTTTAGCAGTGTATCTGTACTGTTTAGCAGTACATACAGTATATTTAGTATTATGCAGTTAACTAGTTTTATTCTAATTATTATTGTTCGTTCTAAATTGTTTTGATATGTTTTAAATGTCGTGGTATGAGTGATTGTTCGATCTTCATTATTGTGTTTATTGTAATTATTGTGTTCAAAAGCCGAATAAGAATTAAGTAACAAGGTTCAAGATGCCGTTATTTTCAAAATTAAGACAGATAAAAACTAGAAAAGGGATACTCGAGGAAGCTGTTCCCATCCCACCTAGGGACACTCCAGGGTACTTTATGTACCATAAACATGGCCTAGATGCCGTATTATATCTTGATCTATGGGTGGACTACACCAAGGATTTAGCAGAGAGTCAGAGATGGCCCGCTGCCGGAACATGGGATGCAGATTGCATCATGAGAATAGAAGAAGCATTATGGAAAAAGAAAGCCAGACAGTCACAGAAAGATGCCATTGAACTATGGCGTAAAGAATCGCATAGACGCACAGAGAAAGCGCTCAGAAAGGAAGAGAAAAGTAGGGAAGATTCAGAAAAGGCCCGAGAAAACATATTAATTGGCGAAGGTATCCGAGTAAAAACAGAACAAGTAGACAGACAACGAAACACTCTTATGAATGGTATGTATCCTCTTCTGGCCGAGGGTTTGCCTAAAGCCACCATGGAGGTACCAAAGGATCTGCCACCTCCATTACTCCCGATTAAAGTACATCCCAAGACCGCAAAAGACATTTTCCTTTCTTCCTATTTAGATGATGCAGCCCCCGAATATACTAATGGTGCGCAGCCACGCACACCACCTGTTAACGACGCTCAACCCCAAGAACAGCTGCACCCACCTCCGCAGCAACAAACTCCTCCTCACGTTCAGACCGTTCCATCTGTTTCTACAGTCCTTCCTGCACCCACACTCTCTACCCTACACCCAACAAATCCTTTTGGACTTGGCACCTCGGGAGGTGCGACAGGAGGTTTTTCCACGCCACCGCCAACAACTAGATTGACTTATAGGGATTTAGCATACCAACGCACACCCCAAAGAGCTAATGACAATATATTAAATGAGCCTCTTTCCGATTGTAGATATGATCCAGTGCCAGGAAAACACGACAGAATGTTGCTGTCTTCAGTACGTTTGCGACGAGCTGCAAACTATTTAATGACGTTACCAGGAATGGTTGAACATCTAGACAAAATATATCGCTTTATCCAATCAGGGCAAGGTCCTGAAAGTATTGCCGAAGCCATGGAATACCAGAAAGTGGACATACAAAAATTACTGTTACGCTTTTTCATAAATTGTTTGATCAGAAATAGAGACAGGCCTGAGGTAGATTCGGAGGAAATGCAAGCACTTACCAAATGGGGTCAGAATATAACAGACGGGAGACATGATAAACAGAAGTGTATAGCAGCCATGTGCCGAAGGATCAGAAAAGAAGTAGAACGAATACATGAAAACAGAGTAGAAGCAGACAAAACTGAATCAGAGGAAGAGGAGGAAGAACAGTCAGAAATGAGCACAGGACAATTAGAATTACCAGCTAGACAAACGATAGCTTATGTTGGAAAAGGAAGATCCTTTAATAAAACAATACGTCCGATACGTCCAGAATGTAACAGAATTTTTCAAACAGTTATCTCAAATCCAAGGACCCCTGAACACTTATTCCAGGCTACTGATAAATTACTTCGAGAACGAAGGGGGTACCATGTGCTCGATTCTATGGATGAACAAGAATTAGCCAGGTCAGCAGTACAATGGGCTGACAGCTCCGAAAAATACAGTGATGATGCGCTAGCACACACGTTTCTGAATCTTGCCCCAGACGAACAACGTTTGGCTAGTATATACATGATACAACATCTCCTTATATTATATAAAGGCCAACACTCCGATCCTGGTCCCCTACCTGATATATTGATAGAACTACTCATGAATAAATGGAGAGGTTTAGGTACCAATCTAATTAAAGTAATTCTAGAATACAGACATAGATATAGTGCCTTTTTGTACCCAGAACATGATCCAGCTCCTTCCATGGAGAGAAACCCGTATTACATAGACAGACAGAATCCCTTACGCGAAGTACACCCAGTCAGGAATGATGACAATACGTTTAGACGCGTGTTTGTGTACACGCCCATAACCAAAATAGAACTATTGGAAATGAAAAAATTAGTGCCCAGCCATGACAAAGATCCAGCAGGTTTCCACCGTGAACTAAAGGACATGTTACTCATGGGCGATTATACCTATCCTGACATTATGAAAATATTGAAAGTATTATTGCCTGCCGGTATTTATGAGAAACTCAAGGAAAAGGAATGGGAGGTGGGAGACCAAAAGATTGATTGGACCGCATTAGAAACCGAAGAAAATAACAGAACTGCAGGCGTAGGGCTTGGGGACAAAACTAAAGCATTACCAGGATTACTAGTGCAAGTATTGCAACGTTTATTAACTACGAAAAAGGAAGATTGGGGAGCAATATCAGCTTGTAAACAGAAACCCGAGGAAGACACTAGTGATTTTTATTCCCGATTTGAAAAATGTTTTGGTATTAATAGCGGCCTGAAAGCAAGTAGTGATTCATATCCACATCTTTTTGTAACAAAACTAGTCGAGAATTCCCTGCCACAGGTTAAAAACAGAGTATTGAAAGTTGAGAGCACTTGGCAAGCTAACACTCCTTCACAAATGTTACAAATGTTACAGTATCACCAGAATAGAATTAGAGAAGAACAAGAACACGAACAAAGACGTATGAAAGATACGAAAATGAAAATGCTCGTCGCCCAGTCAGTTCCAGCTGACGGTCATAAAAAGGGTGCGACACAGTCCAGTAATTCAGCGGTTCCCGTTAAAGGGACATGCAACTATTGTAAACAGCCAGGTCATTATATAAACGATTGTGCAGTTCTGAAACATAATATCTCTACGGGTAAAACCAAGGAGAGACCACGTCCGCCTAGACAGGATCAGATCCAACAACAAGCACCTCAGAATGTACAGCCTATGCAAGCTGCACAACAGACCATAGCGGTACCACAGCCACAGCCTATTGCTGCAACACAGAACACGACATAACAGATGTACCAGTATGCACAAAATGACTATCCAGAGTATCAGCGATACACATGAAATAGCCTAGAGAGGGAAGTTGGCTTACCCCTTATTGAGGTTCCTGTAGATCAAGAAGGTCCTTATGTACAGAGTCAAGTATTAGGGAAAGACAGAAAGTTTCTACTCGATACAGGGGCAAGCAGAACAACTATAAGTCACGATGAAGTTCCAGGGGCACCCCTCTCAGGCTCACAAAATATTTCCCTTGGTTTTTCAGGAAAGCCCACTATTAACGAAGTATCGCAACCACTTGCATTCACAGTCGGTCCACTAACACGGACTACAGATCTATTGCTTACGAAATCATGCCCAGAAAACTTGTTAGGTATCAAAACATTGAAAGCTCTAGGAGCTATAATATGCTGTTCTCCGGACGGAGTACGACTATTTTTGCGTGACTTTAAAGGTCACTACGTGTCGAGAGACATGGATCACCGGTTACAGAATCTACCTGCACATTTATGGGCAAAAGGCCCCACTGATGTAGGTTGTATGCACATTACCCCATATCGAGTTACACTCAAAACAGGAGTGGTACTACCACGAATGCGACAATACAAGTTACCACCAGATGCTGTAGTGGCTTTACTGCAAATCATTGACGAGCTCATTACACAAGGAGTGGTTGTAGAAACCGACTCCAATGTATGTAATTCTCCGATTATTCCGATTCTTAAACGAACCGACCCAAAAGCACCGCCAGTATATCGATTAGTTATTGATCTGCGCGAATTAAATAAATGCATTGTACCACAATATCCCGTGGTCCCGGATATTTCTTCATTACTGACAGCCATTGATTCAGAGGCAACGTTCTTTACTGTAATTGACCTCAAGAACGCCTTCTTCAGCGTCCCAATCGATCCGGAAAGCCAATATTTGTTCGGATTCAGTTTAAATGGACGAAGTTTTAAATTCACACGCGCACCTCAAGGATTTACAGAAAGTCCTAGCATCTACAGCCAAGCACTGAAAAGACAACTTGACAGTATCCACATGCCTGTTAACACTGCACTGCTTCAGTATGTCGATGATCTGCTGATCACCGCCCGAAGTGAACCCGAATGTGAAAAAGCATCACTGACGGTTTTACATTTCTTAGCAGACAAGGGGCACAAGGTGTCCCCTTCAAAGCTGCAATTTTGTGCCCAGCAAGTTGTGTACCTAGGGCACTTGCTGTCCAAATGGGGGAGACAGCTCACATCTGACCGCATCCAGTTAATTGTAAACATGCCACCACCCAAGACACAAAAGGAGGTACGGGCCTTCATAGGCCTCACTTCGTACTGCAGGCAGTGGATTCCCCAATATGCATTTTTAGCTAAACCGCTCATTCAGTTGACAACCCAGGAGGCAGCGACATCGACTGTCCTCTCTTGGACTCCAGAACATACACAAGCTTTTGAAGACTTAAAGAAAGCTTTATGCCAAGCACCTGTTTTAGCGACACCATGTTACAGTAAGCCTTTTACACTCTTTGTTACAGAACGTGAAGGTACTGCTTTGTCAGTACTCACGCAGGAACAAGCAGGATCACACAAGCCATGTGCTTACTTTTCTAGCACATTAGATCCCGTAGCTCAGGCTCTTCCTGCGTGTCTGAAATCAGTTGCAGCGACAGCTTTAGCGATCAGACAAAGCGATTCCATAGTATTAGGACATCAATTGACAGTACAAGTACCACACGCAGTAGAGGTTCTCTTGAACCGGACACAGACACAACACTTGACTATAGCACGACTGACAGGTTACGAACTCACATTGTTCCAGCCACACATAGAAATCAGACGTTGTAGTACATTAAATCCTGCCACACTTTTGCCATTAAGTGGAACAGACCCACTGGCACATAATTGTATTGAAGTCATTACTATTACGACAAAACCCAGACAAGACTTGACAGATGTCCCATTACCAGATCCAGACCTGACGCTTTATGTAGATGGTTCATGTATGAGAACAAGTACAGGAAAGTTAGTGGCCGCCTATGCAGTCACGACAGACACCGAAGTCATTGAAACAAATTGTATCGACACATTATCAGCTCAAGCAGCAGAGCTTATTGCTCTGACACAAGCCTGTATTCAAGCCAAGAATAGAAAAGTTAACATATACACAGATTCACGTTATGCTTTCGGAGTTGTACACGACTTCGGAGTCCTTTGGCGAGAGAGAGGTTATTTGACTTCTCACGGTGCCAACATTCAATACGGTCCCCTCATTCAAGCTCTATTAGATGCAATACATCTACCTACTTCAATATCCATCATGAAGTGTAAAGCTCATACAAAAGTCACCGATATCATTTCCCAGGGTAACGACCTAGCAGACCGAACAGCTAAGCAAACAGCACAGAATCAGACTCATGCAACTGACTTAACAAAGACAATAGTTCCGACGCCGACACACTGCATGACAGTTAAGGATCCCGCCCTTGATGTAATTGACATACAGACACATGCTACACCAGAGGAAATAAAGAAATGGACTGAATTAGGAGGGATCCAAACAGATCAGGGATGGATGACGAAGGGAAAATCTATATGGTTTCTCCCCGACTCAATGGTTCAAGTTATCATTAACACAATACATAGTACAGCACATCTAGGAGAAAAAGCTATGTTAGACAGTATTCAACACATTTGGTTCAACAAACACTTACGAGCTGCAGCCAAACACAAAGTCCGAACTTGTATGATTTGTTGTCAGTTCAATCCAGGTAAAGGCGTACCTGTAGAGCAGGGTGGATTTCAACCTCCCGATCACCCTTTTGAAGTCCTCCAGATGGATTATATCCAGATGGAACGATGTCGAGGATTCAAATACGTCCTCGTAGTTGTATGCGCTCTTTCCCGTTGGACAGAGGCGTATCCCGTTTCAGATTACACTGCCCCGATTACTGCCAAACAATTAGTTCGTGAATTCTTCCCACGGTATGGTTTGCCCCGTATCGTGTACTCAGATAATGGCCAGCCGTTCTCATCCGAGCTAATGAAACACATTTCACTCTTGTTAGGCTATCAATGGAAATTCCACTGTGTCCGACATCCCGAGGCAGCAGGTCTCGTGGAACGTCATAATCAGACCCTGAAAATACGACTTTCTAAAATATGTAGAGAGAAAGGCGTCGACTGGATAGTAGCCTTACCAGTTGCACTATTCTACATGAGAATGGTAGCACCTTCTCGCACAGGGCTATCCCCGTACGAGGTGGTCTTCGGTAGGCCGCCAAATATGTGGGGGACGCCTATACCTCGTAAAATAACTGATGTTGATTGTAATATGCTGACAGATTACCTTGCTTCCTTGATGTCTGCACTACAATCTTGCCGTTCACAGGTAGCTGCAGCCTTTCCCGACAACACCGAGGTAAAGCCCCATGAAGTGGTTCCTGGAGATCTAGTTCTCGTGAGAAACTTCGACAGGAGGAGCCCGCTGGAGCCTCGTTGGCAACAACCAAAGCTGGTTCTTCTAACGACGAGGACAGCAGTGAAGGTCGAGGGTCGCAAGGGTTGGTTGCACTCGAGTCATATCAAGAAATTTCATGGACTACCGTCTGAACTGAACTCTCAACCCTGCCCCCTTCCAGAGACTGATTCAAAACTCCCCCTGGTTGAAAGGACCAAAACACAGGAATACAAACTGAAACTAAGGTCTAGCAAGTCAGACAATTCGATTGTTTAAGTCCTCTCCAAGGTGAATCGGTTGAATTAAGTCTTTGACATGTATCCTCTAGACCGAATTAGAGAGAAAAATAGACAGAAACAGCTCAAGAAACATGCATACTGTAAATCACTTCATAGTCACTGTATAGTGACATTGTTGATTATGTTTTTTCTAAGTCTTTTTATTATTGCTGCAAGTATACTGTTACACATGTACTATCCTATTTTCAAGCGTGCTTACAATGTTACTGCCGAACATTCTTTTAGTGAACTACCTCCACATGAGTTGTCCTATAGATTTGCGCTGCGCAACAACACATTTATTAGTATGTTACATCATTCCCATCAGACCAGCAATGCTACCAATTGTTGGATATGTGGCCGACTCCCTCCCTATCAGAAATACAAAGGAGTTCTGCCTCTCTTTCCGTACCCATTTACACACAATGGTTCCTGTGGAGCATGGTTTAGTTTGATTAACTCTTTAGATTCAAACACTGTAGTTTACCAAAGCAACTGGGTATGGGGAAAGCTGAACTTAGTTTTGCTTAAAGCCTGTTATCCTAACAAGGAGGGACTTCCCAAAAGAACAGGAACTGATCTAGAAAATGAAGTATATGGATTAGGTAATTTTACACTTAACCTCATGATTCTGAATATTGAATCTGAAGCTACACTAGTCTTGCCTGCTATGTCCGTATTACCAGTCAAAGGTGAATTCTGTATAAAAAAGAATGGTTCAGTACACCTGGGTCATAGTAAATGTACTACTGTGATCGAATTCAGTGATAAAGGAAAGTCTACATTTAGAGCTTCCCGTCATTCCTACTTCATATGTGGTCATACCGCATATATACGCCTACCTCCAGACTGGGATGGTACCTGTTACATTGCATTCCTTTTGCCACCTGTTTTCCTAGCCCCTCCCGATTATCATAGAAATACCAATCTAGTACACCATAGACCCAGAGAGATATCCCGATTGTTGACTACACCGAAACAGCATGGGAACAATATACAGACTTCAATAAAGGTCTCTTTCCTTACATAGGTGTTGTCTCAAATAGTAAACTGATACGTAGATTAACCAGAACCCTTGAAGCAGTAGTGAATGAAACTACCTCTGCCCTAGGCAACTTAACAGAGGAGCAGTCTGCGATGCGGATTGTTGTTCTCCAAAATCGTCTTGTCCTTGACGTCATCCTAGCAGATAGGGGCGGAGCTTGTAGGGTCATCGGATCAAGTTGCTGTGTTTTCATCCCAGAAAACGCGCCATCCGTATATAAAGCCATAACTCGTCTTCACAAGATTGCAAACCAGATACATCAGAATCCAGGCACCTGGACATGGTCCGGTTGGTTCTGGAGCACATTGTCAGCCTGGGGATGGAAAGCCCTATCCTTCCTAGGTATTGGCCTTCTCATAGTATTTAGTTGTTGCCTGTGTCTACAATGTGGACCAGCGATTTGCGGCCTGTGTGCCACATCGTGTATTCCACGTTCAAGTTTTCATTCAAGATCCCGGAAGAAGAAAGAAGAGCAAATGATGTTACATGAACAGATTGATGGATTCCTGAAGATCGATATTTCATGAGGGTCCGTAGGGGACAAGGAGGGAATGAGGAAATATGAATTTTTATGGTCAATTGTGTCCCCTATCTAGACCCCAACGGCTCCATGTACATGCTACAAGTACATGTATGTTCCCTCCACTTCAAGCTATGAAGACGCAAATACAATTGTGTCCAACGTTAATATGTCCTCTTTCAGATCTGCCATGAATGGGTCAGATATTCCGTTCCTAAGTATGCCTTGCCACCGTCTTTATATGGTATACTTTTCACGTTTTCCAGCTCTGGCAAGGTAGGCCCTGAATTCTGCCATCGAGCCTTTTTCCTGCTTCTGCCTCTGAATGCTCCAGCCTGGACCTGCATCTGTATCCATGAACTTTGTCTTACTTCCTGCGCGGCTAACGGTGCCTAGCCCGGCCTGTTGCCTGCCAAAACTGTATTCAGCCTTCAAGTTATCTGCTCCGCTCTACAAGAAATGCATTCCTGTCTAGTAGCTTAGGTAAACATCCCCCCAGCTGCAGAGCAAAGGGGGACACTAGGGAACACTATGCGCTGGGGTCCCCCTGTGATTAGCATGACCTCCTCTCTAAGCCCCTAGTATATAATAGGGCAGGGGATTAAAACTACCTCTTAAAATGCGCCACAGGGTGTGTTTGCACACGTCACCTCAGGCCCGCCCCCTCCCTTCCCCACTGTGTAAACACGCTCTGTGGCAGTTTTAAGTTGGGAGATTAAGTCCCCTTGAATCCTGAGGGTCCCTAGGGTCCAACTAGACCACTAGGTACCTCCAGTAAGCACCACAGAGCTGTGTTGCAGAGAGATGTAAAAAGGGGCTCGGCCTAGACCACCTTTCTGCAACGCAGCGCAGTGGCGCTTACTGGAAGCACCTCGTGGGCTAGTTGGCCCCCAGGGTCCCTCAGGATTGAAGGGGAATTATTTCCCCAACTTAAAACGCGCCGCAGGGCTTGTTTGCACACGTTAACTCAGGCCCCAACCCCTCCCTTCACCACTGTGTAAACACGCCCTGTGGCCATTTTTAGTTGGGAGATTAAGTTCATTTGAATCCTGGGGGTCCCTAGGGTCCAACTAGCCCACTAGGTACCTCTAGTACACGCCACAGAGCTGCGTTGCAGAGAGGTGTAAATAGTGGCACGGCCTGGACCACCTCTCTGCAACGCAGCTCAGTGGCGCTTACTGGAAGCACCTGGTGGGCTAGTTAGCCCCCAGGGGCCCTCAGGATTGAAGAGGAATTATTTTCCCAACTTAAAACGCGCCATAGGGCGTGTTTGCACACGTCACCTCAGGCCCCGTCCCCTCCCTTCACCACTGTGTAAACGCGCCCTGTGGCCGTTCTAAGTTGAGAGATTAAGTCCCCTTGAATCCTAAGGGTCCAACTAGCCCACTAGGTACCTCCAGTAAGCGCCACAGAGCTGCGTTGCATAGAGGTGTAAAAAGGGGCGTGGCCTCAGAACACCTGTCTGCAACGTAGCTCCCTGGCGCATACTGGAGATACCTGTTGGGCTAGTTGGCCCTCAGGGACCCTAAGTATTGAAGGGGAATTAATTCCCCAACTTACAACTGGCCAGGGGGCGCGTTTGCAGAGTGCTGCAAGGAGGGGGCGTGGCCTCCGGAGAGATGCCGGTCTTTTATTTATTTTATTTTTTTAAGAAGGAGGTCTGTGTGGCCCCCCTTCTTTTTTTAATTTATTGGCCCTGGGGACCCCATCCCCCAGGGCCTGCACCCTAATTTTTTTTGTTGAAAAAAATAAATGTGGCCCTCCCAAGGCCTTAATCGACCCCAGGGACCCCAACCCCCGGGTCAAGGCCTTTTTTTAAATTTTATTATTTAGGAGGGGGGCTGCGTTGCCCCCCCTCCTCAGGCCACTTATAGCCCCGGGGACCCCATCCTCCGGGGCCGGCCTTTGTTTTTTATTATTTTAAAAAAATATATATTTATAGAAACACCTAGGACATGCTGGACAAACCGTATGTACCTATCACCATGACGATTTGCGTGATATTCATTAAAAGGCGACTATGCATACAATGAATCCACGTGGAATGTATTTACACTGCTAGTGAAGCTCTGACGTGTCTGACGTCCTACCGTGCCTAATCCCGGCACCCCCACCGGTGGGTACTCTCCAAGTAGACACCCTTGTCATTTATTTATACAAACATGGGTAGCTATTGACAGGCACATTTAATACACACGCACACCAAGCCATTCAAAGGGGATTCGACAAAAATTCGACCAAACTATGCAAGAAACCCCCCTCACGGTTAATAAAACACACATCCACCGCCGGATGTGTAATACTTTTTATTTTACTCTCTGGAAAGGAGACAAACCTCACTTGAGAGTCACAGCGTGCTCCTGGCTTAGCCCAATGCTGTGTTACACCCACCAGTTCCCTGCCGAGTGCCACACACCTCTGTGTTGTATTCCACCAGCTAGTGCGTATGCTATGACACTCTCTAGCCCACGTGCACTGTAACACCACCCCGTGAATATGTCATGCCACACTTGCCTTCGCACGGGTTATATTGCCCCATCTAACGTGCCTTCCTCGATGCCTATGTTATAACACACAGCGCTATGCCATACATATTACAAGCTGGGATCCATAACTTTGTCACAGTGCATATGCAACGTTACACTCCCCAGCACATATTTTATATTACAACTTTAGAGACTAGTTAGGTTATACAACACTGCCCTGTGCATATTACACTCCAAGGCGCATTTCGCATAGCACGCGCTAGTGCCTGTGCTATCTCGCGCTCTCCAATGAATGTGTCATTGCGCACAATGTATTGCATATTTTATTTCACGCCCCGGTTCATCTTATATCACACTTTTTGGTGCATAGTTTATACCATATACTATATCTAGTTTTCATTTTCAATCGTGCTCTCAGGACTATCTTCTATACAACACTGCGTCCACCTACCCTTTTCACGGGCATTACATTTTGCGATGGGGGTGGAGGGTCAGGGGGTGTTTCTGCCAAGTGAGCCAGGAGTCACAGCCACAAACGTCCTCTTCTTCCTGAATAAAAGTGAGATTATGCTGCATACTTGTTCATATTTTAAGTAGTTCGTATAGACACACATTTTAAAAACAATAAAGTTCCTAATATCCACCTTCTCTGAACACTTAGCTTGCTGCCCCATCCACCTCCTCCCTATCCTCTGTTGTCTGAATCCATGGACTAGCCTCCTCCCTCCTGCCATGCATGGTCTGATGTGCTGCCACTGCCCTCCATTTAGCATGATGTACCAGTCCACTCCTCCTGCCCTCCATTACCCAATTCTATGGCCCATCATTGACCTCCTGCTTAGCCTGTGTGCTTAGCTTGCTGCCCCTGTTCTCCTTCCCCCGGCCCTCCGATGTCTTTGTGCATGCCCCTGCTCCATCCTTTTTGCCCACCATGTTCCATGGACCTGCCACTCCTACCTACTCTGAGTGTTCTGTTGAGCTGCCACTCCCCTCCCACCTGCCTAGCATTGTCAGATGACTGTAACCTGTCCCTGCCACCTCCACCCTGCCTGTCCACATGCCATGCCCCTATTCCCTTCCTCCTGTCCTCCATGGTCCATTTTACTGCCACACCCTTCTGCCCTCCCTGGTCTGTTGTGCTGCAACTGCTCCTCCTGCCTGCCCCGCGCGGTCTGTTGTGAGGCCCCTTCCCCTGAACTCTCTTGTCTGTGCCCAGGTCCTGACCCTCCCTTCTATCCTCCATGGTCCTTTGTGCATGCCCCTGCACCCTCCTTCTTGCCCATCATAGCCATTGTGCTGCCACTAACCCTCCCGCTTCTGTGCTGCCATGGCCCCTCCCATCTTCCATGTGTGGTCAGCTAGCTGCCCCTGACCCCCTCCCACCTTCTCTCCATGGTCTGTGTGTATGTCATCATAGTCTCATTGTTGCTCTCCATGGTGTGTCTTGTTTCTAGTACCCATCCTGCCTGACCTCCATGGCCATCTTGCTGCTCCTGCCCTGCCCTCTTGCCCCCAGCCCTCTGTTTCCATGTGCAGACCCCTATTCCCTCCCTCCTGGCTTGTCTGTTCCATTGTAATGCCCCTGATCCGTCCCTCCTGCCCTTTATGGTCTGTTATGCTGCAGCATTCTCTCCTGTCTGTCCATTATGGTCAGCTAGCTACCATTGCCTCTTCCCCTCTGTTCTCTGTTGTCCATGTGCATGGTCCTGTCCCCTCCCTATTGCTTTCTATGGATTGTTGTGCTGCACTCCCGTCCCGCATGCCCTGTGTGGTGTATTGTGCTGCTGCAAACCCTGATGCCTGCCCTGTAGGGTCAGTTTGGTGCACCTCTCCATATCCCTCCTGTCCTCTGTTATCCGAGTCCCTGTCCCTACCCCAATTCCTCCTGCCTACCATGATCCAATGTACCATACTTGTGAACATTTTGAACTTGGTAAGAGGGAAATTTTGAAAAAAAACTGGGGTATTGATTTTCCCCTTTGAGTTACATTGAAAAAGAGGGGATTGTAGACAGGAGACAGATCAAATAAAGCCCATTTGAGCTTAAAAACATTGGACGTTTCCTGGCTGAAACGGGTCTGTTGGCATGTATGGTTATACTACCACTGCCTCTTCCTTCTGCCTATGAATATAATGGTCTATTATATTGCCACAGCCTCTCTTGCCAGTCCTGTATTGTTGGTTTGTTGCCCCTGCCCCCCTTTCCACTGCCCTCCATAGTCTGTTGTGCTGCCACTGCCCTTCCTGCCTGCCCAGTGTGGTCAAATTGTTGCCTCTGCACTCTCCTACCTGCCTTCAATTTTCAGAGTCCGTGCCCCTGGCCTCTGCATCTCAACAGTATCCCAATGAACAACTAGATTGCTAACATTCTATATTTATTACAAAAATGTGGAACGCCTGACGTCATCTTGATGTAATCAAAAATGTAACACCTAGAGCATTTCCTTTAGAAATTACATATATGAGAGGGTCTTATTTGCATCAAAAGTATGGTTAGTGCTCTAAAAAACTAAAATGAGGACATATTTTCTGAGTTTTCAAATAGCGACAAAGAACTTTTAAATTATTTGTAATCTTTATGGTTTTTTTATCCAGTTGACCACTTGATTAAATGTTGCACCTAGGGGAGAGGATGTGGTGTACTTCCAGAGCTGCAGACTTTGCAACTGGGGAACCAGGTTGGAGTTTCTGCTTCTGCTCAACATTCTGTGATTCTGGTCAAATCACTTAATCTCCCCATGTCTACAACCAAAATGAATTTGATCTTGTTTGATGTAATCAATGCTCATGTAAAGCACTCCAATACCTGACAAGTCTGCACTATATAAAACTGCAAATACACAAAAAATAAGTGTTTTGCACACTTTAAGTGTTACCACTTTATTCCAATCAAGATGGCTTCAGGTGTGCCATACTTTTGTCATAAGTAAGACTGTTAGCGCTCTAGTTGTTCGTTAGAACACATGTGGGCTACATCTGGGTGATATTTGTGCTGCATTTCGGCTCTTTTGTCTCTGGTGGCCATCTTGGGAGATTTATTTGTTATGAAGTTTCCTAATTTCCTCATTTACTGCAGTCTCCTCATTAGGAAATACTTTCAGTTTTTTACTTTGGTTCCATCAAGAAGGCATTCAGATGTGTCACACATTTGCCATAAATTCTGAATGTTAGCACTCTAGTTGCTCATTAGATCACTGTAGTAAAGCTACTGCTCACCAGGGAAGTCTGCTGCTGGTATTCAAAGTGCATGTTTCAGTCTGCATGTCAGAATTTTTTATGAAATAGAAGAGGATTTGAGAAGTCAAAATGTGCCCTAATTTTTCTTTCTGCAGCACTAATCATAATTTCTATGGCAAAATAAACCCCCTCATTTTGTTCCTTTGTAAATTAAATGTTTTAAGTGTTACCACTTTATTCCAATCAAGATGGCTTCAGGTGTGCCATACTTTTGTCATAAGTAAGACTGTTAGCGCTATAGTTGTTCGTTAGAACACTCTGGGACATTCTGTCATTGGGCTATACTTGGGCTATATCTGGGTGATATTTGGGCCACATTTGGGCTCTTTTGTCTCTGGTGGCCATTTTGGGAGACTTATTGGTTATGAAGTTTCCTAATTTCCTCATTTACTACAGTCTCCTCAGTAGGAAATACTTTCAGTTTTTTACTTTGATTCCATCAAGAAGGCATTCAGATGTTTCACACATTTGCCATAAATTCAGAATGTTAGCACTCTAGTTGCTTATTAGATCACTGTAGTAAAGCTACTGCTCACCAGGGAAGTCTGCTGCTGGTATTGAAAGTGCATTTTTGACCAACTTAAACGCGATTATCGAATCGATAGCCACGGAAGAGTCCACGACAATTATGGGTGACATGAATTTCTACTTAGAACAAGCCAATGATAGGGATACCGCCGCCCTTACATCAGACTTAGAAAGAATGGGCCTCCGACAACTGGTTACCTCTCCCACTCACCAGGCAGGACACACGCTGGATGGCATTTTTTCAAACGTAAAGGGCCTGCATGTATTAAACATTTTACCCATGCCATGGACGGATCATTTTGCCATATTTAGCGGACTGACTATCAAGGAATCACTGAGGAAGAAGGTTACAACTACTAAGCCAGGCTTTTTTAAAGTATGGAAGAATTTAAACCAAACTGAATTAAAAATATTACTGGACAAAACTTGCCCAGATCTATCCAACAAACCCAATACCGCCACTCGTCAATTTCATGAATGGCTTGGTGATGCCACAAATCACCTAGTACTTACTAAACACCACTCTAGGAATAGAAGCACACCGACCGCTCCGTGGTACACAGAGGAATTAAGAACCCAAAAACAATTAAGCAGGAATAGGGAAAGGCAATGGCGCAGAACCTACGACATCGAGAGCAAGATCAAATATAAAGAATCTTTGGCTACTTACAAAACTATGATTGTTGCAGTCAAAAAAACATTTTATTCGGAACAAATTGAAAACGCCAAAAACTCTAGTAGGCAACTATATGACATTACTAAAACCTTATCTGGCAATGCACCAGATCTAAATCCATCCCCGTCACAATCATTCTGTGACGCATTGTCAGAATTCTTTTTCTCAGAGGTTAATGATATATACCAAGCCTTTACTTCAAAAATTAACATCACCAGAGCCTCTCCCTCTTACACTTCCTCAGGAAACATCCTGTCCAGTTTTAGGGCGCTTACTACTGATCAAACAAAAAACATTATCACGTCAATTAAATCGGGATTGGCTCTGGACCCTTGCCCTTCCTCAGTTCTCTCTATGGTGATGGACACCCCTGTTCCGATCATCACTCATGTCTGCAAAACAATATTGAGTTCTGGGACTTATCCAGATTCCCTAAAAAACACACTGGTTAAACCCCTGCTGAAAAAACCCATTTTAGATAAGGAGGAACTCAAGAACTATAGGCCCATAGCAAATCTCCCTTTCCTAGCTAAAGTGGCCGAAAAAGCCATGAACCAGCAGCTATCAGAGCATATAGAGAAACATCAGCTACTGGACGACACACAGTTTGGCTTCCGTAAGTATCACGGTACGGAAACCGCCCTTATCAAGGCAGCAGACGACATCAGAATTATCCGTGACCAAGGAGGGACAGCATTACTTGTATTGTTGGATCTCTCGGCAGCTTTCGACACGGTCGATCACAAGATACTGATGGACCGTGTCGAAAGGATGGGCATCCACTACACTGCGAGAGACTTGCTCTCTTCCTTCCTAACCGATAGAACGCAGGTGGTCACACTGCGGCCATATCAATCGGCCAAGATGTCACTTCCCTGTGGGGTTCCTCAAGGCTCCTCCCTTAGTCCGACACTATTTAACATCTATGTGTCGGACCTTGCACAGGTCATCAAAGCATACGGGATGAGCCTAACCTCATATGCAGATGACACGCAACTGGTGATGGCCATTAAAGGTAACGGGCTGGAAGTGGCAGAGCGCTTCCAAACTGGAATGAGGGCGATTGGAGAGTGGATGACAGGTAATTGCCTGAAACTAAACTCCGATAAAACGGAGGTGGTCATCTTTGGATCCCTCTCCCTGATTTGGCCTATATCCTGGTGGCCACCAGCCTTCGGTACGCCTCCTAGCCCGACCCTTAAGGTCAGGAATCTGGGAGTAATTTTTGATGATCATCTTAATTTCATGGCACACGCAAACAAAGTAGCAGCAACAGCCCATCATAAACTTAGAATGATAAGGAAAATCATTCCTTTCCTACCAGATGCTGCTCCTAAAACTTTGGTCAGTTCCTTAGTACTTTCATCCTTAGATTACTGCAATGCACTCTTTCTAAATGCCCAAATTAACCAAAAAATTGCAGACAATACAGAATGCAGCAGCACGTCTGCTGTCTCGAGCACCTAAGTTTGCACCCATTTCTGACACTATCAAGACATACCATTGGTTGACGATCCAAAACAGGATCAAGTTTAAATCACTTTGTATAGTTTACAAGGTACTTCATGATCAAGGGCCACGCCCTCTTAAGGATCAGCTTGTACTCTATAGACCGGTTAGACAGCTTCGATCCACAACTCTCAACCAATTAGTGGTTCCACGTTCCAAAACAGTCTCTTGGGGTGACCGCCGCTTTTCAGTCACGGCTCCCAAGATGTGGAACACTTTGCCACAACATATTAGAACCAGCCCCTCACTTTCCCTGTTTCGGAAGAAACTGAAAACTTGGCTGTTTAATCAGTAACATTGACCAAGATCTTCCGATGCTATCCATATCTTGGGGAAAGATAGCTGCTACAGTCTAGCGCCGAGACGCCTATGGGTATTCGTTCGCGCTCAATAAATGTCAGAAAATAAATAAATAAATAAATAAAATGTTTCAGTCTGCATGTCAGAATCTTTTAAAAATAGAAGAGGATTTGAGAAGTCACTCAAAATGTGCCCTAATTTTTCTTTCTGTAGCACTAATCATACTTTCTATGGCAAAATGAACCCCCTCATTTTGTTCCTTTTTAAATTAAATGTTTTAAGAGTTACCACTTTATTCCAATCAAGATGGCTTCAGGTGTGCAATACGTTTGTCATAAGTAGGACTGTTAGCGCTCTAGTTGTTCTTTAGAACACTCTGGGAAGCTGCAGTAGAACACAAAGGAATCAACTGACAGTCTCTGCCCTTGTTGGATGTACATGTTTTACTGAGAAGGTCAGACTTCATTCTCACATGACTGAGAAAGATAATGTGGATTTACAGAAAATATGCTCTCAGTTTAGCTTATAGATCACCTTCCAAACCTCTGTGGGAAAAGCATGAGAAAATAGTTTTCTCTCAAACATGATTCATGATATCACAGCAGAAGGCTTTTTCACATGGTAAAATCACCTTAGAACACACCACAATTCCTAAAATGAGTATGGTACCATCAACAAATGATTTATAATGTAACTAAAGTCTTAAAACTTTCTATTAACTGCAATGCTTTTTAATGAGGTGCTATCATGTATATTGGTCCCACGATGGCTGCCAACACTTCTTGGATGAAGTACTGACAGCCAATCAGATCTCACGATGAATATGTGGTTAGGCTCCGCCCAGATATATCTATCTTTTTAACTAATTTTCTCAGGAACTACTGAACGGATTTACACCATTTAAGCAAAAGGCACGAGTCTGAACTGAGGACTACCTCTTTGCCAAATTTGGTGTAATTCCGTTCAGCAGTTCGGGCTGTAGCTGCGTCAACAGGTCCTACGGGAAAATGCATGGGGAAAATGTGTTTTGGGACCCCCCTTTTTTCTCGGCCCCTGCTTGACGAACCACCGTGAACTTTTCAGGATAGGAGCGAACTGGAGCTGGCCAAAAGTTTGGAAAATTTTGCGAAGATTCGTCAATCGGCGCCAACGTTATTCCAAATAGAATGTTGCGGATTTCCTATGGAAAATAGGTCCTAACTATAACAACCTACTGGCGACTGCCAGTAGGTAATATATATACACACCCACTTAGAGCAGAAGAAGATCCTCGCCTGCCTTGAGTTAGTGTTGCTTTCATCACATCCACCCCAGCAAGAGTGTGATCAACTATTGGTGTAAATTTCATTTAGGCACACCTCAATAAATAAATCACACAGCCCGGGGGAAGAGTTTTAGGGTTTGATGAATGTTTGGGAAAGGGTATTTGAGGGAAAGGTTTGACAAAGACAAACAACAATACACAATCTTGGCAGACGACCATCATATTCATAAATCTGTTAAGGGAGAAAAAGGAAATGCATGCCTGATGATGATGACTTGATGGTTAATGATGATAAGCAGTACTAGACTAGTAGACAGTACAGGGCAGCAGTATATTATTAAATATTATTGTTATGAAATTGCCTTGCCTGTCTGCCCTCAGAGAGACCCAAATTACTTATAGTTTATGTTCTGTTGTATGAGGCTCCCTTTTGAAGCTAGCAAAGAAAATTAAAAAATAGCTGTAGGGTTATGTTATGTTATGTTAGTGGAACTTTTATAGCGCACAGCTACCCTAGGGCGTCCCGGCGCTTGCTGTAGTTCTCCCAACACCCAAAAGGAAAGAGAATAAAAAAAGCCATGTTTTAAGCGCTTTCCTAAAGGATAAAAGATCCTTAGAATTTCTCAGATTAAAAGGAAGCTCATTCCATGCCCTAGCTGCCCCTGCGACAAAACTTCTGCCGCCCCATCTGGCTTTCCTTATGATGGGGAGAACAATAAGTTTTGCTCCTAAGGAGCGCAAAGATCTTGCCGGAATATACCAGCAAAATTGTTGTCTCAGATGAAGAGAACCTGTATTCTGAAGATCGCGAAAAACTAGACAAGGGATTTAAAAAGAATTCGCTTTTTCACAGGCAGCCAGTGAAGTTTTTTTATTAAGCCAGAAGTCGGGGTAGACCTCGATGTTCCCGTAAGCAGCCTGGCTGCTGAATTCTGGAGCATTTGGCGTTTACGTAAGTTACCCTCCTGCATGTTCAAATAGAGACCATTACAGTAGTCAAGACGTGACATAATCAAGGCTGTTACCACTGTAAATTTGCAATCTGATGGCAAAAGCGGAAGCACCTTCCTCAGGCTCCTAAGTATGTAAGTGGTGGAGGAGACTACCGCATTCACTTGAGCTTGTATAGAAAGGCACTCATCCAGCACTACACCCACATTTTTTGCTTTTCTTGACGGAACTGGGAGAGTACCCATAGTCTTAGGCCACCAACTAGGAGTCCAGAGATTGACATTATTGCCAAAAAGCATCACCTCTGTCTTACTTGCGTTAAGCTTTAGGCAATTCTGTACCATCCAACTAACCACTGCTCCCATACAGTCATGTAGCCTCTCCCCTGACGCCCTCTCCTGGCCTGGTTGCATAGACATTACTATTTGAGTGTCGTCAGCATATGATGTAAGACAAAAGCCGAACGACTCAATCGAAGGGGCCAGAGGAGATACGTAGACATTAAAGAGCGTGGGACTAAGAGAAGAGAGAAAGAATTGGAAACAAAGTCACCCAAAGCCACTGACTGTCGTCTATCGGAAAGGAAGGACTTTATGAAAGACCATGCTTTATTCTGTATTCCGCACGCCGACAGCCGGTCCATCAACACTCCATGATGGACCGTGTCAAAGGCCGCGGAAAGGTCGAGTAGAATCAGCACTGCCTTACCACCCTGGTCCAACCCTCTCCTAATCTCGTCTGTAGATTTGAGAAGGGCGGTCTCAGTGCTGTGCCCTTCTCTAAAGCCAAATTGGGTAGGATCCAAAACATTGGTATCACGCAGAAAGGCACTCAGATTATTATTCATATGCTTTTCCACCAGTTTCGCCGGCAAAGGAAGACGTGAGATAGGGCGAAAATTGTTAGGATTGTTAGTATCCAGGTTGGGTTTCTTCAACAATGGAAGCACCGAGGCTACCTTCCATTGCTTAGGAAACTGCCCATGAGAAAACATACCATTGAAGAGAACCGTCAATGTCAAAGCTATGGGTTCAGGTGCCAACTTTGCTATTTCCACTGGGCAAGGATCATGAGGCGACCCTGATTTAGCAGTTAACAAAAGATTAAGGGTATCAAGATATGCTATAGGTGGAAAAATATCCAGAGTGGAATTTAAATCCGTCCGGACCTTCGGGCCTGAGTTAGTGCCCGCCGGGTCTTTAAAAGTATTAAAAGTTGTTGTTACTTTAGTCTGAAAGAAAGTAGCAATTTCCTCACAGAAATCCCTAGTGGGAGTAAAGTGGACAGGTAATGGGTGCGCTAGCTTAGTGACTATTTTATAGAGTTCCTTTGTTGAATTGCTCGCGAGTTTAATCTGATTTGAAAAAAACTCACGCTTAGTTTCCATCAACAAATGTTTATAACACAAAATACTTTGTTTATAGAGCACTTTTGCAGATGGAAGATAGCCCTTCCTCCAAGCCCGTTCTAGTTGCTTACATTTTAGTTTTTGGGATTTCAAATCTGGCGAATACCAAGGGGCCGTAGGTTGTAGCCTTTTAGGGATGATAATTTTTTTAGGTGCTAAAATAAGGCACACATCCTCAATCCATGCTGTATATACAGAGGCGGCTTCTTCAACCTCTGAAGGGAGGGGTCTCTGTGTGGAGAGTAGTAGATCCCTAAGATCATTCCATCCAACCTTATTCCAAGTTCTAATTTCCTTAGACCTCCCCAACGAAAGGTCTCTGCCCTGATCTTTCACGCCAATTGCCTCGAACCTAATGGCATAGTGATCAGACCAGGCAAGAGGAAAAACATCAATGACCGAGAGATGTGTGGAATTAGAGAAAATCCCGTCCAAAGTGTGCCCTGCTTGGTGAGTGGGAACCCGTACCAATTGTTTTAGCTCTAGACTACCCATGAGGTCAAGTAATTTTTCTGTGTCTTTATCACCATCCATTTCTAAATGGAAATGAAAATCACCCAAGATGGTGAGTGAATCCAGGGTCAGACCTTCCTCAAGAACAACTCCCACCTCTGCATTGAAACGGGTTCCTAGGACCCGGAGGTCTGTAAATTAAAAAACCCCTAAACATGTGACCATGATGGAGAGTAAAAGCAAAGGACACAGCTTCAAAAAACGAATTGACAATTATGTCAAAGTCGCTTTAATAGAGCTCTCGTAGATCACGGCTAGACCTCCACCTTTCTTAAAAGGTCTGTTTGCAGTATAACAAGAAAAACAAGGGGGTGTGGCTTTCACACGCCCTGGCCCCGAAGCTTCATCCATCCAAGTTTCCGTTATAAAAGCTATTTTAATGTTATTGTCCTCTATCAGTGTTGCACATTCAACACTGTGTTTAACCAATGAACGTGCATTAACCAATAGGCATTGAGACACAGCCGTTAACCTGCCTATGTTTATGTGTAAACCATTTCCGCGAGCTTCTCTTAACGTTTTACTGGAACCTAGCTCGGCAAGATTGTAAAACATGCCAGGCATAACAGTGGTGTGGGTTCAATTATAAGCTAAGAGTACTAGTCATCAGCATCATGGTATAGTGTACCGAGTGAGTCCATCCAGATTCCAGATTCAAAAATGCAATGGATCGGCCTGCAGTAGAAGTACAATTTTGTTATTAAACAAAAAGAAGGGAACACTGACTTTTAGTGTGTAGATTAAATACTTGTACACTTTGACTTCATTTCATGCACAACAAACAACAACAACACAAACACCAATCACTCAGAGTCAGCGTCCAATGCATGCCATCCTTACCTGTTCCTTCTTATTAAGGGCCAGTCTCTCTCGGCTCGGAAAAGAGGATAGCTATAGTCATCATGTTTTACTTTTTTTGGAGGGACTCGACGACGCAAAATTTCTTGTACTATTCAACATCCAATGTCTGGCTTGAGGGAAATGGATTTAGGGCAAGTCAGGAGGATGGAGCAGGACTTGGAGGAGTGGACTTAAATATTAATGCACACAGCTGCAACTCCAAAATCGCAATAAAAAGAGCAGACAGTGGTGATGGATTCATTGTGATTCAAACCAGAAAGACAGAGACACACACAAATAATAAAAGTAAATAAGGAAGAAAGAAAGTAACAATTTGACAGCCTAGTTGCCAGGGAAGTATAGCTCATCCTCAAACCGTGGTGGTTCAACCAGAAGTAGGTAATCATCTAACACACTACTTCCGCCACCTAAGTCGCTGTCCTCATCTTCCTGCTGTGATTCACGTATTTTGTATTTCAGTGGTATAAAGTGATGATTCATTTTGATCATGGTTAACCTCTCAACATTTTTGGGCGAGAGACCGGTCCTTTTCACTGTTTCAATGGCACCAGTAGCACTGAAAACACGCTCAGAAGAGACAGTTGTGACAGGGCAAGCCTGATAGTTTATCGCCAGCCTGCTGAGCACTGGCCAGTGGCGCCTTTTCCCATACCAATACACCAATGGGTTTTGATCAATGTAGACCTCTGTTGGGTCATCCAGATAGGCCTGGACCATCCACTCAATGCTCAGGGGTGCTCCGCTTTGCAGGGCCTCTTTTGCCTTTGCAGCAGCACTGGACCTAACAAGCCCCTGCTGTAGAAACCAATCCTGTGCCGATTTTACTGGGGCTGATGATCCTGTTCTCGTTGTTATTGATAGTGTTGGTGAAACGCACTGCCCTCAGGCTCTGGAGTTGAACTTGACGCTGGATGCCCTGCTGTAGTACTTGTTGTGGTTGTGGGTTGGAGTAGCGGGCCTTTAATTACCAGCCGTTCCTTTTCCAAGTCACTGGCTGCCTCAACTATCCAAGTTTTGTACTGGGCAACATCCATTTCTGAAAGAGAAATTAATGTCTTAGTGTTCAGTGCTGCTTTGTACCGTGGATCCAGAATTGTGGCACAAATGTTATGTTTGTCTGACACAATGTTAGTTTGCACCCTTGTATTTTCAGCCAAGGGAAGGGCTAAGCTCTCCACCAACTCATATGCTTCTTTTTTTCCCTCCACACCAGTGTACGTTGCAGACATCACCTTCAGCTGTTGCTCTAGCATGCGCAACAATGGGATAGCTTGGCCCATAGTACAGTCCTCCTTGCTGACTTCACGTGTGAAAAGCTCAAAAGGAAGTAGCATTTCTGTCAGGCATTTAACTAGGCCCCATTGGTCCATCTCAACGGTCATGCCTTTCACAGTAGCATCCCCTAGTCTTTGCATGACTTAGCCATTGATTGGTCTGTACTGATCAAACAGTTGATCAAGCATGTGATAAGTTAAGTTCCAATGTGTTGGCACCTTCTGGATGAGTTCTTTGACTGACATTCTATGCTCACGTGGAATGGTCCTCAACTGCTACCGGGCTTTAAAAGAATGGCTGAAATGTGTGCATATTCTTTTACAGGTGGTCAGTAGGTTACTGACTCGGTCTTCTTTTTTCAATAAGTCTTGAACAATGATGTTAATGCAGTGGGCCAAACACAGGACCCTGAAATAGCCACCAGTGCGCATGGCCTTAACTATATTACTGCCATTGTCTATGGCACCAAAACCAATGTTAAGCCCTCTTGGGTGCAGCCATTCAAAGATCTTGCTGTTAAACTCTTCCAAAATGTTTGCAGCAGTATTAGATTTCTCTATGGCGACCATGGCTACAGTTGCATGTTTACGAGTGGCATTAAAAATCTTAGCAGTGTCAACAACACCTGCTGCAGATATCTTTTCTCTAACCCCCACAAAAGAGATCCAGTGTGCAGTGATGAACATGTAATCAGTGGCTTGGCAACTGGTCCACATGTCTGTTGTCAGGTGGACATTGTGAACAGCACTCTGCTGCAAAGCTTGTCCAAGCAATTCCAGCACGTTGTGATGTAGTGCTGGAACAGCAACGCTGGCGAAATAGGACCGGCTGGGAACCTTCCATTTGGGCAGATGGCTGTCACAAATTCCAGAAAACCCACCCCTTCCACAAAAGAAAAAGGGAGAAGGTCCAGCGCTAACATTTTCGCCAGCTTTGCATTGTATATGGTTGCGTTCATACTGCCCCTCCGACCTAACCATGCTGACAATGGTAACCTGGATTTTTTTCCTTTCTGGTGCCGCTGATGCAGGTGACTTCTTGAACCCAGATGTTGTTAGGCTCAACAACACACTTTTTTTCATTGCGGTACTCTGTCGCCTTGGTGTCTCAGGCTCAGCCTGACTCTTACTACGGTGCCACTGAGATGTTGCTGAGGATGATGACGATGTGGGCGGTAGTGGTACCACTGCACTGCTCGGGACAGGGCTACTTTGTGTACCAGAGAAAATGTCTCCCTCTTGTTCACCTTACACCGCGATCATATCTTCTTCTACTCCTTCATCCACACCAACAGCAATGGGTGCAGTTTTACTTTTTAGGCCTTTAAGGTGTTCCTCCCACTGGATCAAGTGGTGCTTCTTCAGATGGGTTGTTTGGCCTCCAGAAAAATGATACTTGTATAGCGCTCTACTCACCCGCAAGGGTCTCAAGGCGCTTGTACAAATACCGCTGTGGAACCCATCCTGGCTTTCCCTGTGAGGCGTCCACTCCTGGGCACCCCCAAGGTGGAGGCCAGGCATCCTTAGCATTGTGGGGGCCGTTGTGGAGATTAAGCAAGCTATTGCCCAGAGTTGCTGAGTGGGACTCCATGATTGGAATAGGCACCGAGGCGAGAATTATCATGTCCGTGGAATTTTTTAGCCCAAGACCCGCCGAGGCGGGGAATTGAACCCTGGTCCCGGGCTAGACCTCTGCATCAGGGTCTGCCGCTCTAATCATTGAGCCACACTTCTCCTCAACCATACCATACCATAGTGTGTACCAAGCTTACCCCGCTTACCCTGACAAATTGAACATATAGCAACATTCTCCTTCTTACTGCTAACTGAAAAGAAGTCCCAAACTGGGGAGGTGAACTTTATTGTGCTGCTGGAGGTGCCACTTGCAATGCCGGATGAACTGGAGCATGTGCCTGAAATTTGACTCTGTGCAGTATCACTACCTACTGAGGTGGTGGTTGTGCTGGATGGAGGTCCCTGCCGGGCCTTTGCAAATGCAAATATGGAAGCTGGAGGTGGTGTTGGTGTGACCTGTGTTGGTGGTATCCGTGCCACATCTCTCACAGCAATTTGGGATAGGGTAATAATGTCAGTCTCCATCTCCACAGGGGCGGGAGTGATGTTCACGATGACTGGCTCGTCATCATCCTCCTCTTCTACATCTACCTCCATAACTCTACAGCTTTCTGGAACCCTCCTTTTCCCTAGCCTTGTCTTGTGGCGTGCCTCCATCTCAGACTGAGCTGGTGGCTTCCAAGTGGTATCTAGATCATCAGAAGGGGGGCTTGAAGAAGAAGTTGATGGACTAACCCTCCTTTTACTTGCCGGGGATCTGGAAGACAATGGATCTTCTGAAAGAGTGGTTTGCTCTTCTTCTTCCTCTGCAGGTAGCTCGATTTCCTAAACTGAGGAACAACTACTATTGTGGGCGATGGGTGCGGCTGTGGTTGTGGCTGTGGTTGTGTCTATGGTTGTGGCTGTGGTTGCGGCTGTGGTTGAGGCCATGGTTGCCCACTTATCTGCTGAGTTTCCTCCTGCATTGATTGGGTACTACTTTATGATAACGATAAGTCAATTTCAACATCACTGCTCGTTGGCGTTTGCACATTTAGACTGGCTGCCTCTGCGACACTCATGAGCTTGGGCCTAGGTGGGTGGGGTTGGCCCACTGATGCGGAGATGCTGCCCCCAGCTTGCTCCCCAGACACCGCTGCTGCATGATTAATTTTTTGTGTCCTATACAACATCCCGGGTGGCACACCAGTCTTCTTGGTAAATGCCACTTCTTCCTTCTTCTGTTCCTTCTTCTCACTGGCAACTTTCTTGGTACTGGGGGACCTGGTACCTTTCTTTGGGGCTATCTTCTTCTTCAGATGTCAGCAGGACTCAGTTGCACAAGTTGCAGAGATGTCTGTGGTCAGTCACACGTCACGTGACGTCGTGGGCAGCAGGACTTCTGTCTGGCAGTTCAACGGGTGATGATGATGATGATGACACCTCCTCCTCCTCAGTCTTTTGTGCACCTAAAAGAAAGCAAAGCAGCCGAAAGAACATTAGTGAAATGTTGCATTTGTTGTTGTGGTTCAATTAATACTAGTACAAACAAATATAATATATAACTTAGTGTGTGGTGGTCACACTTGTTAGTGTTATATTATTACATTTTATTAACTCAGTTATTAAAGATACATAACAACAGTGTATCCATTTGTGAGACTTTGACAACAAGGGCTTTCATGGTATACTGTGTACACTCAGGAAGGATAGGAAAGAAGAAAAAGAATAAAAACAAAAATACAAATGTAATGGAAGTGGAATCTGTTTGGCATTAATTTGCGCATCATGTCATTCAGGAAGCTGCAGCTGGCAAAGGAGATGGAAGCCGTAAGCCAAGAGGAACAAAGGAAAGACATGCAGGCCTATATGGCAAAAGCAGCACACTACTAAACCACCACCACAAAATGGCCACCAGCCACATGGTCACTCACAGTCACAACAATAAGGAGGCCTGGAAAACAATGAACTCAACCAAGCCTGGACAGACAAAGGATGCATGCTTGCGAAACAACACAGCTTTAAATGCAAAAACAAAAATCCCCAGGGCTAAAAAAGTTTGGAAAGTTACACGACACACATAAAACCACACCACACACACATCAAACAAAGGCATTTATTTAACAAACATGAAAAAAAGTGAAATACCCCCAAAAAAACAATTTGCAATTCAATCCAATGCCCTCCATGCCCTAAATGATGTTTAAATTCAACAGATACCACAGAAACAGTTGTTTCATGCACCCATGAGTAGCTCTGGGCCAGACAAAGGAGGCATGCTAAACAACACAGCTTTAATGCAAAATAATTGCAAAAACGAAAATCCACAGGGCTAAAAAAGGTTTGCAAGTTACACAACAACCACACCACACACACACACACCTCCAACAGAACAAAGGCATTTATTTAACACACACCAAAAAAGGGAAATACCCCCCAAAAAAGACTTTTTGCAATTCAATCCAATGCCGTCATTGTCCTAAATGATGTTTAAATTCAACAGACATCACATAAACAGTTGTTTCATGCACCCATAAGTAGCTCTGGGCATACTGGCTGAAAGGCCTATTTATTGGGCCGGGCTACTGGACTAGTGAATTAAATAAATATTGCAAATTGATTGCAAAATTTGGAGAACATTTTGTGAACTTTGCAACATGTTTCCTTTATAAAACAAAACTGGTTGGAAAATTACAAACAAAGAAAAACAACTAGGCCCCTTCTGAAACTACAGACCACCCACAACAATAAATTCTAAAAAAAACTATGAAAAGTACCAAAAAATGTAGGTGCAATGCCCCAATCAAACAAGCAACACCAATTCTCCAACTTACTTATAATTCTCAAAAAGTCCTAAAATCCAATGATATATGATGCAGAAGGCACAAAGAGTGATCCTTCCAGCTCCAAATACAAATAAAATGTGAACAGGACATGGACAAAGCACTGGGAGGAGCCTGCTGGACAGGAACAGGAAGTTGGAAACTTTGGGGCACTTCCTTCCCCTTCAAAAAATAAATAATAAGAGAAAAAGGACACCTTGCACAAAAAAGTACAGACAAATGTCAATCTGAGGAGTTTTTTTCATCCAAATCATTGTTTTCGAGAAGGTTTTATGCTGCTCGAGAGATATTCTTCTCCAGATTGCCATTTCTGCGTGTTTGGCATCGAGATCTTCACCAAACTTCCACCGGATGTCCGATGATGCATCCGTTTGAAGTGTTCGCACACTTTCATGAGATCGCGCCGCTGGCTACCTAAATCTCGTTGCGCACGCGAACTGATAGGAAAGTGCGAAGACAGGGCTCCTGGTAATTCACTGCAGCGAGCGCGAAAACGCATTTTGAACGCACGAACAAGAAAAAAATCCCGCTACGCCGCGGATAACGGACTTTTCAGTAACTCCGCATTCTACGCGGAATGAGGAATTGCCGAAAATCCGCAAACTCCACAAGCGGAGCAGATTTTAACGCCCAGAGTTATTTCAAACACGACCTGCTGGCGACACTGATTTATCATATTTAACATTGATTGATCATAGCAATTATACATTTACATAAAGCAATCAATCAATCAGTCAGGTTTCTTATAAAATGCGACTACTCACCCGTGAGGATCTCAAGGTGCTAAGTGGGGGTTTAGGGGGGATCTGCGGTTCAGTTGATGAGCCAGGCTTCAAGGTCCTTCCTGAATTGCAGCAGCGATGGTGATTGCCTGAGGTGCACAGGCAGGGAGTTCCATGTCTTCGCAACAAGGTAAGAGAAGGATCTTCCTCCAGCCGTGGTCTTGCGATACATGGGATGGTGGCCAAGGCCAGCTGGGCGGAGCGGAGACATCTAGTGGGAGTGTAGAAGAAGAGGCTGTGGTTAAGTTATCCAGGTCCGGCATTGTGGAGGGCTTTGTAGGCGTGCGTGAGGAGCTTGAAGGTAATTCTTTTGTTGATTGTAGCCAGTGAAGGTCTCTCAGATGGCCGGTGATGTGGCTGCGGCATGGGATGTTCAGGATGAGTCTGGCAGAGGCGTTCTGGATGTCCTGCATTTTCTTTTGGAGTTTCTGGGTGGTTCCAACGTAGAGTGTGTTGCTGTAGTCGAGTCTGCTGCTGACGAGTGCATAGGTGACAGTTTTCCTGAACTCGATGGGGATCCACTTGAAGATCTTACAAAGCAGGCGAAGCAGGTGGACAAAACGGGTTGATGGATCATTGAAAGCGAGGAGTCCAGGATGCTGCTGAGGTTTCATGCGTGATCCGTGGGTGTGGGGGGACCCCCAGGAGTCGTCCCAAGTGAAGGGGTGGAGACCAGGATGAGGACTTCGGTCTTGTTTAACTTAAGCTTGAGGCAGCTGTCCTTTATCCAGGTGGCGACTGCCTTCATCCCATTGTGGAAGTTGCTCTTGGCGACTGTGGGTTCATCTTTGAGGGCGAGAATTAGCTGGGTGTCATCAGCGTAGGAGACAATGTTGAGTCCGTAGCTTCTGACGATGTCTGCAAGAGGGGCCATGTAGATGTTGAAGAGGGTTGGGCTCAGGGAGGATCCCTGAGGCACTTCGCAGCTGATCTCTGTAGGTTCTGAGTTGAACAGTGGAAGTCTGACTCTCTGTGTTTGGGCGGTGAGGAAGGATCGGATCCCTTCTAGGGCTTTGTCGCTGATACCAGCAATGTGGAGTCTTGTGCAGACGGTGTAGTGGGAGACAGTGTTAATGGCAGCTGAGAGTTCCAGGAGGATGAGGGCAGCAGTTTAACCTCAGTTGAGGAGAGTGCGGATGTCATCTGTAGCGGTGAGGAGAGTTTTGTCTTTGCTAAAATGTGGTGCTAATTATATTACATAAAGTAATAGTTTTGTCTTTGTTTGAATGTGGTGTCAAATATATTAAATAAAGTGATAGTTTAGTCTATGCTAAAATGTGGTGCCAAACTATGTGAAGTAATAGAGGATGTTTAAATGTCTTAAAGAGATTGAAAATCTATAGCTATGTCACCACATTGCATCCCACCAGCCCTAAATGGGAACTAGTTCATCATTTTATTTTAGACATGCTATTTACGTGGTGATTCAATGGCAGTCTCTTACACAAATTGTATTTGTTTAGATTTTATTCTGCTGTAAATATTAAAAAGCAGATTTTCCAGTATGAGACAAGGTGACATTTTTAGAACCAGTAGGATGCTCTTGGTAGAGAGGGAGCCTCAGGTCCATCAAGTCTGCCGGGTTCTTTGCCTGCTCTGTCAGAAGCCTTAATTGGTACTTTGCCTTACTATTAAGAATGCTGCACTGTGTCTGGCTCTTGTTTGCAACATTCACTCAGTGAAACAGGAAAATAATGTCTTCAGTGGAGGCAGCAGGGACTGAGGCAGGTGCCCCAGGTGAGGTGACATGATGTCAGCAAATGCTTAGGAGAGTTTGACAGTTGGCCAACACTGGCAAGAGCAGGCAGTGATGTACTACATGGTGCTAGTGAATGAAAGTGGCAGCACCTCAGATCAACCAAGTAAGGTTGAAAGGATGAGTGGCATTTTCACAGGAGGCCCCTCAAAGGTGAATGGGCTTGCCACTGTCCCCACCTGCTGGTAATGAGAGAGCAAATATTTCTCTAGACACATATAAGCATCAATATGCTGAGCAGGAAGTTTGAAAAAGGAGAAATGCACACCCCTTGTGGCACAGCAGAGAAACCACTAGGGGCTATAAAATTACATGAAAAAAACATTGCAAGGCCAATAGATGCAATCCAATGTCTTCGAAGGGCTATCTAGGACGTAGATTGTTCCTAGGTAAAATATAGTACAGGGCCATCTTAGGGTCAGGCTCATGCTCAAGTGTTGTTTATAACACAAAAAAACCTTACAGCATTGGGAAAAAAAAGTATGGTTGTCTAATGCAATATTGTGTACAAAAATATCTTGCAACAAAAATCTCATAAAAAAATATTAAGCTCACACATATCGACTGTATATACTTTGCATGTAATTTCAAAAATATTGGCAACAAAAATACAGACCACAATGTTATAAAAAATGAGTAAGTACAATGAATTTTAAACATTATACACTATATTAACCTTAAAATATATATAAACTTTTAAAATAATACTACACAAATAGTTATATTATGAAAAATATATAAAAAATATAACTTACAATCAAAAAATACAAATATATACTTTAAAATAATTGCAAAACATAATAAACATAATATTTAAAACATTGAATTATTATTTAAACATAATTATTAAATAAACTAATAATGATTAATTATAATTTCAAACACTAAACATTAAAAATGTTCACAATACAAAATAAAAATAAATAAAAAATTAATAGACTGATTTATATTAAAATTACTTTTAATATTAAAACACACAATCTATTAAAACAACTTAAAGTAATTGAATAAAAAATAGACCTGCTGGGCTAAAATTCAGTACTCCCACTCCAATCTGAGTAAAGTTACTATTCCAACTTTGGCGTATGCAACAGTATGGGAAGTGCTGGATTTTTAAAGGCTGAGGCCTACTATTCCCACTCCATAATAAGGAATAGCAGGGAAAATATTAAACATTACATATATATAAAATGAAAAACGCATGAAATATATTTTCATAAACACATTACGAAGAACACTATATAATTTTTATAAATTATTAAACATGTAATATAAAAATACACAGTATTTAAACATATAATACAAATAAAAAATGAATTATTAAACAAAAACAAAATGCGATTACTATCTAAATTATTTTAAAAAGAAATTTCCAATACAATCATCCAATTGAACAATTAACAAGTTAAAAATATTATGATATTGTTAAAATGATCTGTTAATTTACTAAGCATATGTTTACATATATATTGTTATTTAATAAACAAATAGACATTTTTAAAAACACTATGATCAATTAAAAAATAAATATTTAAAATATGTTCCACCCTATCCCCTACAAACCCCATAACCCACCCATAAAATATTTAAATTTACATAAAATAAAAAACTTTACAAATTATTACCAAATAAAACAACAAAACAACAAGAAATAATTAAACATACTTAACATGAAAAAATTGCAACGTATAAGACAAAAACTAATAAAACTCAAAGATAAAAAAACATATTATGTATAACAACTGTAAAAAAACAATATAAAAGATCTAAAAAACCGAAACTCTTACCTTATATATTCTCTTCTGTCCTACTTTTGACATCACAATATTTTTTATACGAAAACTGTGTTCAATGACATCTTTAATAATATATTTGTTGGAATACTGAAAGCATTGCGTTATACATTCAATTCTTGTATGACATAAATAATTTAATATGTGATGACTGAGTGTACTCTTTAGATGTAAAATAGCTCCTCATGCATTGCAATAGAGTCAATACAAAGGAGACAAAATGATACATCAAGGTGCCGATTCCGAACCGTTAAAACCCGGAGGCGTTTTCTCTGTACGACTCGTACCCGGGAAATCCTCCTTACAAATCAGCAAGTACGATTTTTACCGAAATACCATTTCCGTACGATTCGTACAAAACTACGTGCGGCTAAAAAATACCCACAATTCCGATCCAGGACATCGCGTACGGACAGAGTCAGGCAGCGTTTTACGGACCAGCAAGTACGATTCGTGCCTACATCACTCCGCACGGCTAATATTTTACGGCAGCCAAAAACTCCCGGGAAATTGAGGACGACGCGAAGAAGGAGCACCTGTACGCGACGGACAGCCATGGACTCCATCCTACGTGTAATCCCGGCCCTCCTAGCTTACGACCTGGTGCACAGAAACCGACGCAGACGCCGCAGAAGGTCAGAACAACACCCATGGTCAAAGGGGGGGGCGAGGGGCATGCAACTTAACCCCTACCCAAATTATACCACATATATCATGTACATACAGTACCTCCAGGGTCTGGTCACTTCGGGGGGCGTGTCCACCAAGGCCTGCATCCTGCCACAACAGAAGTGGACGTGGATGCGTCCCGTCACCACAACAATGGTGGTACGGGCCGTATCCACGCCCTCAGAGCATGGGTACGGGTCGTACCACGCGTACCCCTACGTCACCCCAACAATGGTGGTGCGGCCCGTACCCACACTCTGGGGGCGTGGGTACGGCCCGTACCACCATTGTTGGGGTGACGTAGGGGTACGCATGGTACGAACTGTACCCACGCCCTCAGAGTGTGGGTACGGGCCGCACCCCTACGTCACCCCAACAATGGTGGGACGGCCCGTACCGACACCCTCAGAGCGTGGGTATGGGCCGTACCCCTATGTCACACCAACAATGGTGGTACGGCCCGTACACATGCCCCCAGAGCGTGGGTACGGGCCGTACCACCATTGTTGGTGTGACGTAGGGGTACGCGTGGTACGACCCATACCCACGCTCTGAGGGCGTGGGTACAGGCCGTACCACCATTGTTGGGGTGACGTAGGGGTACGACCTGTACCCACGCTCTGAGGGCGTGTGTACGGCCCGTACCACCATTGTTGGGGTGACATAGGGGTATGCGTGGTACGACCCGTACCCACGCCCTCAGAGCGTGGGTACGGGCCGCACCCCTACGTCACCCCAACAATGGTGGTACGGCCCGTACTCACACCATCAGAGTGTGGGTACGGGCTGTACCCCTACATCACCCCAACAATGGTGGTACGGCCCTTACCCACGCCCTCAGAGCGTGGGTACGGGCCGTACCGCTACATCACACCAACAATGGTGGTACGGCCCGTACACATGCTCTCAGAGTGTGGGTACGGGCCCCACCCCTACGTCACCCCAAAAATGGTGGTACGGGCCGTACCCACGCCCTCAGAGCGTGGGTACGCGTCGTACCACGCGTACCCCTACGTCACCCGAACAATAGTGGTACGGGCCGTACTCACGCCCTCAGAGCGTGGGTACGGGCCGTACCACCATTGTTGGGGTGATGTAGGGGTACGCGTGGTACGACCCGTACCCACGCTCTGAGGGCGTGGGTACGGGCCGTACCCCTACGTCACCCCAACAATAGTGGTACGGGCCGTACACACGCCCTCAGAGCGTGGGTACGGGCTGTACCACCATAGATGTGGTGATGTAGGGGTACGGACCGTACACACGCTCTCAGAGTGTGGGTACGGACCGCATCACACGTACCCCTAGGGCACCAGTACATCAGTGATACAAGGCGTACACACACCACGAATGTTGTCATAGGGCCTGGTGCAGCATCTAACCAGTATATTGGGGGGGGTGTATGCCCAGGAGAGCAGTGTACTGCACCAAGGGGGCAGGCGGGTGGGTGGGTGTCTGCCTAGGATTCACATCAATGGACAAAGACATGGGGGTGGGTGCAGAGGAATACCTGCAGTGGACAGAGACATATGAGGGGTGGGTGCATATCACTCCCAGCAGTGCCCAGACATATGAGGGGTGGGTGCATATCACTCCCAGCAGTGCCCAGGCCCCAGACATATGAGGGGTGGGTGCCTATCACTCCCAGCAGTGCCCAGACATATGAGGGGTGGGTGCCTATCCCTTCCAGCAGTGCCCAGACATATGAGGGGTGGGTGCATAAAACTCCTAGCAGTGCCCAGACATATGAGGGGTGGGTGCATATCACTCCCAGCAGTGCCCAGACATATGAGGGGTGGGTGCAGAGGACTCACAGCTGTGCCCAGACATATGAGGGGTGGGTGCCTATCACTCCCAGCAGTGCCCAGACATATGAGGGGTGGGTGCATATCACTCCCAGCAGTGGACAGAGACATGGGGGTGGGTGCAGAGAAATACCTGCAGTGGACATAGACACATGAGGGGTGGGTGCCTATCACTCCCAGCAGTGCCCAGACATATGAGGGGTGGGTGCCTATCACTCCCAGCATTGGACAGAGACATGGGGGTGGGTGCAGAGGAATACCTGCAGTGGACAGAGACATATGAGGTGTGGGTGCATATCACTCCCAGCAGTGGACAGAGACATGGGGGTGGGTGCAGAGGAATACCTGCAGTGGACAGAGACATATGAGGGGTGGGTGCATATCACTCCCAGCAGTGCCCAGACACATGAGGGGTGGGTGCCTATCACTCCCAGCAGTGCACAGACATATGAGGGGTGGCTGCCCATCACTCCAAGCAGTGGACAGAGACATGGGGGTGGGTGCAGAGGAATACCTGCAGTGGACAGAGACATATGAGGGGTGGGTGCATATCACTCCCAGCAGTGGACAGAGACATGGGGGTGTGTACATCATCCTCAGATGACCACAACTCCATGGGTGTATGAACGCATCCACAATGTGCGACTATGTTGAGAGTGCCATAACAACACATCACTGACAGCAGTGTCCCACTCCCATGAGGATGGATGTCCTTCCCCCACTGAACGACACACTACATGTGTGTGTGATGACAAATGACACATGCATACCCACCCCTTGCGGATGCAGCACAATACACGCACTGAGATCATGCCACAAGACTGTATAGTCATGTTAAAGGCTACTAAACTAAGAGAGCCAAAGGGAACACACACTGTCACGCACATTCCAGGACTGATAGGAATGTACAGGTGCTGGGACAGCCACCAAGTTGTTGTCTCCCATGGAAGGAATAGGGTGGAGTTCCCACAGATACAATGCCCACAATTGTGAGTCAGGTGCCCAAATCCCCTGCAGATAAGTAACATATGTGTGCTAGGCTGGGAGTGCACACATGCATAGTGCATAAAAGGGACCATTTCTACATGAAGGCATGGCAACATACTCTATACACAAGTACAGTGACTATCAAGGATGGCACAGACGATGCAGGCGGAGACATTGCTCAGCAGGCATGGCCATAGTCATCCACCAAGGAAATGTAGACACAGGTCAGCACAACAATTGTGCAACTCCCTGCAGGGAAGATGTCAGGTGCCACAGAGGAAGGAAAACTCCTTGGGACAATGTCTCCAAACACAAAGAGCATACATGACCAAAGATTATTTGCAGAGACCTTGTGTTGGCATGCAGATACCAGGGTCCACCCCATGAGCAGCACACTACAACATTTCCCAGACACCTAACACATTATCACCAACCCAACTCAGGGAGCATCAGCACCAACATTAATACCAGAAAAGCAATAGTGTGCAAAGGAAAAACAAAATGCTTTATTCAGCATTAAATTAAAACGTATAAAAGAACACTATTTACAAAGGCCATAGGCCAGTCCAGATGCGAAGTCCTGGGGGGGACACATGGCCACGCGTCTCCCCTAGCTTGCCTGCACATTTGACACTTCATGTTCATCCACTAGGGGGGGGGGGCATCATGTGGGGAAGGACCAGGCACCGCAGGGACAGGAGGGGGAAGGGTAGGTGTTGTGGGTGCAGGGACGGTTGACTCCACCACAGGGGGTGGGGCAGTGCCAAAGGTGGTGGTTAGCAGGGCGCTGCACACGTCCGCAAGCTTGGCCAGCGTCTCCCCTGCACCCGAAGAAACCACAGGCTCCATGGAGGGGGGGTCGGAGGGATGGGTTGCAGCGCTACTGGGGGAGGTGGTGGACAGGGGGGGCTCAACTCCCTACCCGTGGAGTGCCTTGCCCGTTTGCGGGCTGGTGAACCAGTGGGGCTGAGGCCCAGCACAGCCAAGTAGGTGTCCTTCTCAGATTGTGGGGCAGGGGAGCCGAGGGGAGTGACATTGGAGGGACTGGGGAGTGAGGAATGCAGACTCCGACTGTGGCTGCGTGTCTGCCCGTGTGCCCCAGACCCAGTGGGTGTGCCTTCTTCCACCTGAGTGTGTGTGACAGGAGGTGTGCGCTTGCCCTTCCGTGTTGGTGTGCTGCCTGTGTCTGGTGGGGTGCGTGCCTGGGAACGTCTGGGTGTGCTTGGGACAGGCATGGGAGTGGGAAGTGTGGATGGTGCAGGGGTAGGGGGGGACGAAGCACTGCAGGAGACTCACTGCAGCCGTCAGTGACGAGTCCATGGACCTCAGCAACATCCGTTGGTCAGACATTGCTGATGAAATGCCCTCCATGTACGGCACCATCTGTGTCAGCAGTCTGGTGTGGCCATGGAGGACACTCAGCAGCGATGTCTGGCCAACCTGCAACTGCTACTAAATGTCCACAGACTCAGCAGTGAGGGCAGCAGGGGAGACAGGGGCAGGGGGTGCGGTGCCTGGCACGAAGGAGACATGTTGTTGCCCTACACGGAGAGAAGGGACCGGAGCAACTGGGAGGGCGGTGATGGGAATGGAGGGGGTGGTGATAGATGTAGTGCTGCTGCCAGCTGTTGAAGCAGCCTCCGCCCCCTCTGGGAGTTCAGCCTCGGACCCGTCAGCGTCATAGTCGGTGTTGGTTCTAGACAGGTCCTCCGCCTGACTCCCCTCGCCCTTCGTGCCACTTGCTGCACCAGACTCGCCAGCACTGGTGGCACCGGTGCTGGATCCCTCCTCCACGTCCGTGCAGGTGTCTCCCTCGGTGTACCCCGACGATGCTGTGGGCAAGGTGAAGGGACAGGAAATAATCAGACACCTGTATTCATATGACACATGAGTCCAAACAAAATAGGTCACAGTGCATATCATGAAAAGCATCATGAGTAACATCTACAATACTACGCACATATGTAAGCCCTGCACTCCCCAGTTGGTTGACCCATCATGCCCCTTGGAAACAATGAAAATCCGGACACAACAGCTAATAACTCGATATCCAATTAGACACAGGATATGGTGTCTGGGAATTGTTGAGCACAGCCAGACTATGAAGGCATGCCACCTCTTGTTCACTGTGAAAGAAACAGTATTGGTGCACCCAAGGGCAAATAACTGACGCCAATGCTGAAGGTGTCCCCACACTCAGAGACCTGTGAGTAATTAGGAAAGCCAAAATAAATACATTGTGAACCCTTGGGAATCACAACACTTTTACACAATCAACGTGTTTGGAATGTGTGAATGTCCCACTTTTTGATCAGAACACACATGTGCCTGTATAACAGAAGTCACACAAGGAGGTGCACAGAAAACTACATTTACACAGTCATTGTATGAGCTGGCAGCCCAAAACAAATAAGCCACAGTAAAGAAGAAATGGGGTATCAGTAAGTACATATACATGGCACCATGGTGGTCTGGATGACTTGACACTCGTAAGTTGGTATCATCAACAACCAAGGACTTACCCAAATGCAACCACACAGTGGGAACATGTATATGTATAATCTCTAAACAAATATTTTTCAAAACTGTGCCTTCGTTTTTAATGTGCCAGCGTGTCCAAGAAAAGTGTAAAGGTGGTGTCTTGTGCACTTCCTTGGGAGACATCTGTCATGCAGGCACATTATTGTCATTCACCACAAAACATCAAAGTCATGCATATCAACTATTGAGACATGTTGACAAGTGTAGTGAGAGCCAACGTCCAAGACTGCTTGACTAACAACTTGAATCATGCCACCTGTCACATGGCCATCTGTAACATCATGACACATTTGGCAACACATCTGACCCACTACCTGTCATGTGGAGTGGCACACATGTCCAAACACAGGACAATGCAATAGCTAATGGCCCTGCAATTGTGTCAGAACAAGGAGCACCTGCACTGAGGAGACACCCTCATGGTAACCAAGATTTTCCACACAGATGTCAGCACACACAGACCAAACTACGTAGCATCTGGACCACACACCATTGCCAAAAATGGATGAGCAGGAACCATGTCTTTTAACTTTTGACACATGCTGCAAAGCACAACATTAAACCCTGCACAACATGACTGGGTCACTGCATGTTGAGTGTCTGTCCAGACAATTATCACACACAGGTCAGACCTGGCAAGGAGACATAAGGTTTGGACATGTAGGCCTTGCCCGCACAAACACCCCCTACCTGAGACAATGTGATTGAGACACAGCAAGTACTTACACCTCTTAATCTGGGTTTACTAAAATGTGCATCAAGAACTCCTAAATGTACTCGTGCGGCTGACCACACATATTAGTGACAAACAACCATCATCAGATAGTTGTACATAGACACACAGGCACTGGCCAGTGTGAGTATGCACAAGCCAAATGGGGTCACCCTGTACAGTGGACACATGTAGCACACTTTACGTAAATACAAATGAGGCCAGGGAACAATGCCACAGAGGCCAACCTATGCTGAACACACCGAGAATGTCCACAGTGTTGGATGACACACATGATTCCTAGAAAAAGGTGTCTCAGGGGACTGTAGTGGGCACACTGCTCCATGGTCCTGGAATGATCTGACTGCAACAGGAGCAACCGTCCCCGCACTATGCATATCTCCCACTCATGCACATCATGTCTGAGGCCACAACATCGGTCATGCATGCTGCAAGTCTGTTCATTTTAAGCCTCACACTCCTATGTTGAGACTCAGCATCAGTGCCAACAATTATGGACCCCCAAATGACTGAACAGGACAGGGCACAGGCAAGGTACCAACATATGTCACAGACCACCCCCACACATGATGCTGCAAGCATTGTGTACTTGGATTAACTGGCAGCCTAGATGACCATGTACAAGAGTGATTACACACAGACCAGGGAACACATGTCAAGGAGGGGAAGGGAGGAAGAACAGCACCGGTCGACTTGGGGGAACAGGATATGAACTGCACATATAAACCCTGGCAGTGTATCCAGGCGACTGAGCACTTCCAAAAGCTGGTGACACACAACAAACACACATGTACCTACCCCCTCCTTGCTGCTGTCTCTCCTGGAACCGCCTATCAATGTCAGGGAAGACCACCGCCAGGACACGCTTCATTCCCCCGGGAACCTCCACATGAGCCATGACCTCTAGGCCTTCATCATCCTCTTCCTGATTGGTGTGTCCGCACAGTATTTCAAGCACCCCCTCAGCAGCTTGAGGCCATCACGGGTGAGTATTGGGATCCCAGGCTGTATTGGATGATACATTGTGACCCATGTGTGTCCTGTACCGGACTCAGATCCCAGGGTATGGATGGCTGGAGTTAGTTCAACACTCAGGCATAGTTTGACATTTACACACACGTATGTTGTGGACTAATGCAGAATGACAGCAACATCTCATGACAAATAAATAGTTTTATTGTCGGTGGGGTGCGTGTTTTGGTAGAAAAAATAAGGTGCTCTACCGGGTGCATAGAATCCAAAGTTCACAGGGGGAGATGGGATCCTTGGCATTTGAAGTCATCAGAGTCCAGACCACAGTGTTGGTCATCATTGGTCAGACTGTGACCAGCAAGTCCATGTGGCAGAGAATGTCAGTGAATGATGTGCTGCTGTTGCGCATGAAGGCCAGGTGCCAGGCCAGGTGACCTGGGAGATGTGGATGGTCCGCTGCCTCTCACGGTCTTTTCCGTGGATGACCCACCTTCCTCCGGGGACCCTCAGATGCAGGCCTTGACGATGTTTGGGAGGCTCCGTCGGACGAATCCTCCTCCTCCTCCTCCCTCCCTGTGGCCGGTGCTGGTCTGCGCCTGGTGTCACAGGGAGGGTTCCCCATGTTGTCGGCGATCCGACGGAGTGAATGGCTCATGTCCCTTTGCACTGCCAGGAGCTCAGCCAGTCTTGCCTCCATCCGTCCTTGGTGTTGTTGTTGACTGGCGTGTTGCTCGGCCTGCTGATTCTTAATGTCTGTGAGGGTCGGCACTACCTGACTGATGGCCCTGGTGTCACGCCGGTATGCCTCCATGATGTTGCGTACGTGTGACATACCGGTCCCTTCAGCTGTCTGGTCAGGTTCTCGCCTCCGACTGCCTCCACTCCCCCACCCCAGCCCACACGAGCCTGGCCTATCGTTGTGGGCACATCGGGTCTACGGGACCCCTGAGGGATGGCAGTGTCGGTGTTGGCTGCCTCCTCCTGGGTGCCAGGCGAACCTTGTCCCTCCAGGTCAGACTGTCTCAGTTGTTCCATGTGGGCAGGGCTCCTGGGTGTCTCCTGGGATATGGCAGCAATGGGGTGGTGGTTGGCACAGATGTACTTGAAGCAGGTACTGCAGGGGCTTGGACACCAGAGGGGCCAGGTGGGTTGGGGTCATCCGCGGAGTGTTGTGAGGTGTCGCTGCCAGTGGGATCAGGTTCCTCCCGAGCCTGGGACTGTGGTACTTCCCCCCCATTGTTGGGGGGCGATCCGTGACGTTGCCCAGTGTGTGAGAGCGAGACAATGTTAATGCTGTTTAATGCGACATCCATGTTTCATACATATTCTAGTTGCCACAGTTCCTCCAGGTAGTTGTATGTGCCTAGCATTCACATCAATGTTCACTTGTGGATGGATATGTTGCAGGGGACTGATTGAAATGTTCTCCAGGTTGTCTGACATGTCGAACTTGGGCTTGGATGCTTATTTGGCTGTGGCTTGATCTTGTTGTGTCACATTTCCATTGTGAGAGTGGGTGACTCCATTGGCTGCCCCAGAGGTGTGTGCTTGTGTAAGGGGTGAGTAATCATCCCTCAGCCCGATGCTGTTCAACATCCACATGGCCCCCCTCACACAAGTGGCCCGCCACCACAACCTCAAAAACATCTCCTATGCCGACGACACCCAGCTCATCCTCTCCCTCACCAAGGCCCCTCACACCCTCACACCACCAAAACCAACATCCACGAGGGTCGGAGGGCCATCGCCGACTGGATGCGGAGCGGCCATCTGAAACAGAACTCGGACAAGACAGAGGTCCTCATCCTCAGACCCACACCCTCAGCCTGGGAAGACTCCTGGTGGCCGATCGCTCTGGGGACATCACTGACACCCACCAAACATGCACGCAACCTAGGATTGCTCCTCGCATCCTCCCTCTCCATGTCCAAGCAGGTCAACGCCGTCTCCTCCTCCCGCTACGACACCCTACGCACGTTCCGCTGGATCTACTGGTGGATCCCGACCTAAACAAGTAGTACAGTGACACAGGCCCTCGTCAGCAGCTGACTGGACTACGCCAATGCACTCTACGCAGGACTCCCATCCAAACACCAACGGCAGCTACAACGCTTCCGAAACGCCTCCGCACAACTGATCGTCAACGCCCCCTGCCACAGCCACATCACCCCCCTCCTGAGTGACCTGCACTGGCTCCACATCGACCAGAGGATCACCTTTAAGCTCCTCACCCACGCACACAAGGCACTCCACACCGCCGGAAAAGCCTACCTGCACATCAGACTCAGCTTCTACACCCCACCCGCCAGCTCCGCTCCGGCATCCTCGCCCTCACAGCTGTCCCCCGCATCCAACATACGCCCGCCTGCAGCAGATCCTTCTCCTACCTCGCTGCAAAGACCTGGACACCCTCCCAACCCACCTACGACTGACCCAAGACCTACTTGCCTTCAGAAGACTCCTCAAGACCTGGCTCTTCGAGCAGTGGTGGAACCCTCCCCCTCAGCGCCTTGAGACCCTGACAGGTAAGTAGCGCGCCTTACAAGTTCCCTGATCGATTGTTGATTGATTGACGGTGCCTGCTGGTGGGTGTGGTGTGATTTGGCAGTGGGTCTCCCAGGTGTATCTGTCCCCCATGGCGCATGCTGCCATGTCAGTGAGTGTGAGTTCCTGTCCTAGATATCTGAGCTTGTTGTGTTTGTGTTCGAGTTTGCAGTTGTCACAGGAGGGCCTTGTGCTACCTACAGCAGGGCCAAGTGACAGGTACCTTGTCAGCACTTTGCCAGTCCCTGTGCATTGTGCATGGTGCATGGGTATGTACCTGGGCCATATGGGCTGAGGGCAATGGTGTCTGTTTCTGAGTTGTACAATATGATCCCCACCCTCCCAGCATCCTGGACATCCTGTCTTGGGTTTGTGGTTTGTGTAGGCTGGGACATGGCCTGGCCTTACTTTGTGAATGGGGCATACTCATGTTAGTGGCATGAGCGTTGTTTTTGAGTGTGGTTGTGTCCGGTGAGAGCTTGGGGGTAGGTGAGTGCACCATACAGTGTTGGGGCCCGGTGTGTCCGAGTACAGGATTGGGGTGGGGGGTACGGGGCGTACATACGCGGGTACTGGGGGGAGGGTACGGCGCGTACATACGCGGGTGCTGGGGTGGGGGTACGGCGTGTACATATGCGGGTGCTGGGGTACGGCGTGTACATACGCGGGTGCTGGGGTGGGGGGTACGGCGCATACATACGTGGGTGCTGGGGTCTGGGACACGGCGTGTACATATGTGGGTCCTGGGGTACGGCGCGTACATACGCTGGTGCTGGGGTGGGGGGTACGGCGCGTACATATGGGGGTGCTGGGGTGGAGGTAGGGCACGTACATACGTGGGTGCTGGGTTACGGCACGTACATACGCGGGTGCTGGGGTGGGGGGTACGGCGCGAACATGCGCGGGTGCTGGGGTAGGGGGTACGGCACGTACATACGCGGGTGCTGGGTTGGGAGGTACGGCGCGGACATGCACTACGTACGACTCGTGCCCCGGGCCCAAGTGTACCCGCGGTAGGGGTCGTACCAAGTTCGCTCCGTACGGGATGTTTTCCATACGCTTGTGTATTCGGGACGCCGGTACGGATCGGACTTGTGCGCTCGGACTTCAGTTTTACGACTCGTACGTAAAACTGTCCGGGGACGTCTCGTAGACTTTTCCCGATACGATTCGTATGTATTTTTACTGTACGAATCGTACTTCGCCGTTTGTACGGGACTTGTACGACTCGTACGTAAAAAAATACGGAGACGAGTCGTACGGTATTTTTTTTTCTCGGATCGGAATCGGCACCCAAATGTACACATACACCTATACATCCTGTTACACAACGCCACTCATCCATAGAGTTACTCACACACATAGTCACTCATGCTAATAAAGAATCAAACATCCATTTACTTGCATATACAGTTATATACACACCACCACACTTACTTCTACAGAAATGTACACATACTTAGTCTTTTAAACAATCACTTATAGAAACACATACTTATTCATACAGGAACTCTTCCAATCTCTCACTCTCACATATACTCACTTATATACACCAATAGTCACATATACTAGTTTAAAACATATGTAGTTACTCATAAAGACACTATTGAGACAGTCATTCACTCACTAACACACCCATGCACACACTCATCCACCCATACAGTCCTGCACATATGCTGTCTTCAACACATACAAACAGTGAGTCACTCATTCATGCACCTATGCTCTATGTAATACCCCCCACCGAACCATACAGACGCTCAGACACTCATACTGATACTCAAAAAACCAACTAATAACCTATATAGACACTCATGTAGCTACTCACCAACCCATACAGCCACTTATACACAAAGTGAGAGACTGATACAGATATTTACATATTTAAACATTACTCACTAAGCCATGTATTCACTAAGATACACTTAATCAGTCAGTTATACAATCAATTTTTCAAAAACAAATCATCCATTTAGACACTTATATACCCATTTATTCTTCCATCGACCTTGAGATATACATATATAAAACATATTTAATTTTCAGAAAAACACACATTCACTGGATGATGTCATCAGTGATGTAATCAGTGATGTCATTTGAGGTGTCATCAGTGATGTCATCAGTGATGTCACTGACCATGTCATGAGTGATGTATTATGTGACCTCATCAGCAGTGCATTGCGGGCGCGCGAGTTATAGTTAGCTGAACTAACTATAACAGGGGAATTTCAATGGTTTTGTACGAGTGAAAAGTCCAGCTAACTATAACGCCCCTGAAACCTATGTTTTTATCAGTGGATATATATATGTATTTTGTATATTGCACTCACAAGGTGAATATTCAAAGCTTCATTTATTCCGCATATGCGTTGTAGCGTTCAGCCTTAGTCAGTGCGGTTTACAAAGCCAAATGCAGGGGGACAGAATAAAAAGTCGTTTTAAAACCAGAGAGTCACATGATTGGTCGATATCTTAACCAATAGCAGGGCTTGATTCCCTTAGGACCGGTAGTGAAGCGTCACAAACTACCATTGAATTGATTACACGTTTAAATACTCTTTTGTGTTGTAGATTACAAAGATGTTTGTTCATTCCATGACAGAACGTCCCAAATCAGTCTCTCTCCTGGTCCCTGCACCTCTCGCCTGTTGCTGTGATCCAGAGAACTTCTGTGGGTGTCCCTCATATTGTTGGGCATCCCCAGCTTTGTATAAGCCGCGGCCTTCATCGGTCGACAGACTCTCAGCGACGGTTCTGGCCGCCCGTATAAATCAAGCTCTGTTGACCACCTGAAGATCATTTATCGAACTCGCGGCGGGTGCATGCAGTCGGCGGGGTTAGCTGAACTAACTATAACGGGGAAATTTCTATGGTTTTGTACGAGTTAAATGTCCAACTAACGATAACGTCCCTGAAACCTATGGTTTTTTCAGTGAATATATATATATATGTATATATATATATATATATATATATATATTATCTACTGGCGGTCGCCAGTAGATAGTTATAGTTAGGACCGAGTTTCCATAGGAAATCTGAAAATTCTATTTTGAATAACTTTGGCGCCGGTTGACAAATCCTCGCGAAATTTTCAAAACTAATAGGGCGCTCAGCTCCTACCCTGAAAGTCTCGGGGTGATTCATCAAGCGGGGGCTGAGAAAAAAGGGGGGTCCCAAAACGCGTTTTCCCCATGGATTTTCCCATAGGACCTTTAGTTGAAGGTACAGCCCGAATGGCTGAACAGAATTACTTGAAATTTGGCAAAGAGGTAGTCCTCAGGTCAGGCATGTGCCTTTTGCTTATATGGTGTCAATCTGTTCAGTAGTTCCTGAGAAAATTGCAGTTAAAAGTACATAAATATCTATAAGCGCGCACCGTGCGCGCACCATAACGTGCGTGAGCGTAATTCTGATTGGTGGTTACATGTCAGTCAACATTCGAATCGGTTGAAATCAGGAAGTGTCGGCCGCCATTTTGTGTGTTTTGTGTGTGACAGTGAAAAAGAAAGGTGGAGAACGTGAAAAGGGGGCAGGGTAGAGGGTTCCTGACCCCCTAGCCTTTGTCTGGGGGTCCCTGAATGACCTCGGAGGGTTAAAAAACCATTTTTGAAAAACCTTTAAAAAAAAACTAAAAAAACATTTTAAACGAGCCATTCCACATTACAAGATACAGTCAATCTATAACTATATACATAGGTAGCTTATTGTAAAATAAATATATAAATAATATAATAATAATACATACATAACATAGCATTTAAAAAACCTTACAAATTCACTTAAAAAACCATAGGTTTCACACACGTTATAGTTAGGAATTAGCATTTAAAAAACCTTGCAAATTCACTTAAAAAACCATAGGTTTCACACATGTTATAGTTAGCTGGACATTTCACTCGTAAAAAACCATTGAAATTCCCCCATTATAGTTAGTTCAGATAACTATAACTCGCGTGACCGCTACTCTATCACAAGGATGATGTCATCAGTGATGTCATGAGTGATGCCACTGACCATGTCATGAGTGATGTAATATGTGACGTCATGAGCAGTGGATTGCGGGCGCGCGAGTTATAGTTATCTGAACTAACTATAACGGGGGAATTTCAATGGTTTTTTACGAGTGAAATGTCCAGCTAACTATAACATGTGTGAAACCTATGGTTTTTTAAGTGCATATATATATGTATGTATTACCCACTGGCAGTTTTCAGTGAAAGCATAGCGTAACCCACTTAGCCCTCGGGCAGATGACAGGAGATCTCGAAAGTCTATTCTGGTTTGATGGTGGGGAAAAGCCATGTCTTTAGGCTTTTACGGAAGGTGGCTTCACAGGGATCCGTTCTAATGTCTATTGGCAATGTGTTCCAGTGCTTGGCTGCCAGGTATCTAAAAGAGCGTCCACCCATCCTTGCCTTCTGTAGTCTTGGTACATTTACCAGTGCCGTTCCTTTTGATATAAGGTTCTGGCTAGGTGTGTAGACTGTTATCATTGTTTGGAGATACCGTGGACCTTTTTTCGACAGGATTCGGTGGCAGTAGCACATTGTCTTGAACGGTATTTTTCTCCACAGATAGCCAATGCAGGCTTGCCAGAGCTTTTGTTATGGATGTTCTTTCTGGGAGATTCAACACTAGGCAGGCTGCAGCATTTTTGTATCGATTGCAGCTTCATTAGCCTTTTTTTGGATGACCCTAAATAGAGGACATTACCTTGGTCGATCTGGGAGGTGACCACGGCATGTACTATTGATTTCCTTGCATTGACCGGTAATAGATTGAGGACCTTCCTCAAGACTTTCAATGTCCTGAAGCATTTACCCGTCACTTTCTGGATTTGACTATCAAATGTCAGTTTGGAGTCAAACCACCCTCCAAGTTTTTTGGATTGTGTACAGGACATCTACACAAATCAAAGCAAGGAAATCAACACACATGGATTGCTTAACTCTCCTAAGAACATTGGACACCATTAAAAATGGTGCACATGGTGTAGAATGCTTATTTCTTGTTTGCAAAACACCCAATTTCAGAAAAATCACTAGTGATGTTTAGAAACATCAGGACGAAAAACAAAAAACACAGATACAGCATAAATATCATGCATACCTAGGTGGTCTTGGACCCAATCAATTGTGTAGAGTTTTTCCCGCCTGTCATGAAGTTCAGATAGAGGTGCAAAACATACCTGGTCTTTCGCCCACTTCATGGCCTTGCAAGAAGGCCAGGTTGTCCAAAATAGTCCTTGGCCTTGCCAATCGGCCAGGGATGATTGTGCTTACCCCAACCCCTACCTTACAATTCCCACTCTGGCTGATGGGAGTGTGAAGGCTGCTTTTTGGACTCAGCTAGGGTTGCCTTAGGGCCAGGAAGGTTTCTGTATTTCCCTCACCTTTCCAAAGGATGGAAAATTGAAACATCAAGTATTTTTTGCTGTTTGTTTTCACTGAGGTATCTAACAGCTGCCATAACATTATGAGTCCTGCCACGGCCTTGGCCACGCTCCTACCCTCATGCCTTGGTCAAGCTCAGGTGTGTCACTAGTGATAAATGTTACATGCAAGACATATTTGATTGCATTCAAACATGACTGAGGCATAGGCCCTAGCCTAATGTGTTAACTGTTTGAATACCCAAGCTAACAAATGTGGGCTTGACTGCCATGTTTTCAGTTTAGAAATTTGAGGTTTTCTATAGGAGATTCTCCTAAAAAAGTCTTGATTATAAACGGAGGCATGCCGTTTTCCAAACTGTGAGTATATAACATGTAAGGGGGGATTCAATAAGGTGTTCAGAGGCTGGAATCTGGGTAATACTTTTGAAACAGCAAATACCTCTGACACCATAGATCACAGTATCACTTTTTCTCAGCAGATCTATTTATTGACTGCGAGTTGAATTTGATTTTCATATATTTAAATTATTGTGAAACAGAAGAAACACTTTCTCGGTGTGACAATCACAAATCCTGTACATTTGACATTAAACAAATCTTCACTTTTTCCAACAGCTGGGGGTCGCGTAACTCATGCTGCCTCTCTAAATGGTACTAGATTGAAAATAACCTCTCCTACCTTTACCACATCTTAGCTAGCAAATCAATGTCCCAATTAGAGCTCAGCACTCAAAACAGAGCTTAATCTTAGCCGTACAGACTGACAAGAGAATGTCTAACCAGATCTCCAAGTGTTCCCTACGGCTATTGTGTATATGTATACTAGTGATACATGTTGCAAGCAAGACAGGCCTGAATGCATATAAACATGACTGATTGCACGTAGAGGCATAGGACCTCATTACGATGGCGGACGGACTTAAGTCCGTCCGCCATCATTTCGGAATGGGGACCGACCGCCCTCGAGGTCAGTTATAACCAGCTGTATGCCGCTCTCCAAACTGGTTAAACAACCAAACTGATTTCTTGCAAGTCAAGGATCATACCGGTTTGTGGACACTTAAAGTGCCATCTATAATATCATACAAGATTGAAAATAACCTATCCTATGTTCACCACAGCTTACCTAACATACTAATGCTCCCAGTTAGTGCTCAATACTCAAAACAGATCATAATTAATATAGCAAAAGCCATATTACAGATTGACAAAAAAAGTCTAACGTATGCCCATATTACCTTAAGGGCGCAATTTGCCTGTTTGCGCCAAGTCTTTAAACAGGTCCGCCAGGTGCAAACAAGGAAGGTGCGCCCTTTTATTGTAAATGAGCTGCCCCTTGAGAAGCCACAAACTCGTGCTGCCCTTGGGGCAGCGCATTTAAGTGAAATATGGAGCGGCTGCTTCAAAGCAGCTCCATGTTTCACTGTGCAGACGGCAACCCACCTGCACTTTCAAGAGTGATTAAAGATCCCCTTGCAGGCGGGTGCAGTGAATCACTGCACCCATCTACAAGGGGAAGTCTGGGGGGTCCATGGGACCCCCTTTCTCCCCTCTAGAAGGCTACCTTTAGGAGGCGCACTGTAATTAAGCCACCTTTTTGTGCTGCACTTTCAATGCGCCTCCTAAAGGCACGTTTGCATCAGAACACGCAACCCTAATATGGTGCTGGCACAGAGGCAAAGTTATTCCCTCATTTGCATGGGGCCACACCCCTAAACAAATGAGCAATGCCCTCTAATGATAGCGATGGCGCTATATGTGCGCCAGCGCTATCTGTATCACAGAAGGGGGTGCACAAGCATCTGTGGCCCCTTCTGTAATACTAAAGTGCCCGGGGGCATATAAAGCGGGCACACATGCCCCCAGGGAACTCTTTGTAAAAGGGCCCCAGATTGCCAAAGTGTCCGCATGGCACAATTAAAAAAATAAAAATTGACAATCACCTTAAACTTTGGACCGGACTATTATCTCACTTAGTAAACACTCACCTGACATGCCACTCTCCTTGTGAGAGCTACAAAACATTTACTCCCCTCTCCCTGCACCAGGCCTTCCGGACTTCTGCCAAACTTTCAAAACTTGGCTTTACGGACTTCGATCTTTGTTGGATCTACAGGGAGTCCTCCAGAGATCTAGAACACATATTGTTAGCTCCAGTTCAATCAAGCTGTTCTGGGAGAAATTGTCTCTCTACTTCAAAGACATCTTTCAACCCCATGTTAACTTAGACTTCACTACTGTCAGCCTAGGCCCACTAACAGCCCCTGACAGGATACCCCCTCAATTCCAGACAGAAGACTCATGGACATTCTTTGTCAATTGGAATGAAACTCATCTTGGTGAACTGGAAGCCACCCAACCGAATCTCCATACACACATGGCGTGCTCATAATTCATTACACAACTCATCAACAATCTCTGCACACTCTTCGAGAATGTGGAACTCCCTGGATAGGTTCTTACAGAAACTTGATCCTCTGTAAATCAATCTAATTGGTCCTCAAACACATCTAACAGTTCTCTTTTCACTGCTGCATCTCTTTTGATGACACTCCAAATACACTCTCCGATTCCATACCTTCCCTCTCCTATCTCCTTCCCCTCCTCTCTATCTCTTGCGCTCATCTTTCACCCCTGCTTATGTGTATAGTATTTTTCCTGGTTTTACCATCAGGGTATGTTAATAGATCAAACCAATATTTACATTTGCTCTGCTCTGTAATGACATCACTGGTGGACATCAACACTATAATGTATTTTAACTACACCTGTTCTCACTGTCACAAAAATGACATTACATCAATGTACCATTTTGCACCCTTGATATTTGTCTTACAGTAAATCATTATTAACAAGCATTGGCATAGCCAATAGGTCTCGCCTTTGGGACTTTATAAGTGTTTAGCCATGCAACAGTTGCATAACTAAATACTTATAAGGTCCCAAAAGCGAGACCTATTGGCTATGCCAAGCGGCCGTGCGGCCGCGAAAGTGATCGCGATCAAACATCAAAGCGGCCGTGCGGCAGCGAAAGTGAAGGTAATCGCGGTCAAGCGCGGCGCGCGCGCGCCCGCGCACATGCACTGTAGCTCTAGGCTGGCCTGGTAGCACTTTTTGGAGTCCTCTCAAAAAGTCTCGCCAGACCAGCGCATGTGCTGGGTCAGGCGAGACCTAAAAAGCCTTTAAATCACGTTCTGCGTCGACTGAGTCAACAGGCACATTGCTGATGAAAAACAGTGGTCCACCTGACATTAATACGGGCAGTGGACTGAGAGGCTGACAAATACCCTACTCCGCGACGTAGTACCGAAACACCTTGCAGTGAACAGGCGTGCATGGAAGGTTGGCTTCCTTGTGTGAGTTCTCCATACATGCTCTCATGCATAGACTCTCTGTGCTGCGAGGCTTTAGTACACTGTCAGCCTCCAGCTTATTTCTCTTCTACCTCTGGTGTCGTCCAGCGAGCACTTCTTAAGCGGGCATTCGCATTAGTCTTGAGTGAGACTACGTTTGAGAAGCGTGCACAGCAGGTCCTGTGCGGGGGCGTAGCTTGGTCAGTAAGATTAGGGGACTGAGCTTCAGATTTTCTGACAATCAGGCTGCCATATAAAGTTAAAATATGTTATATGACTACCCGGGCGCAGGAGAGGAGCTTAAGGGCCTGTAGAAATATATTCCTATCCGAATCTAAACATTCCATAATCAATAATCATAACAATAACATTTCATTTTCTGCGTATCCCTATTTTGAGCCTACGGCAAGGTCACTAACTGGTGCCAGATCCTTATCAAATTCTGCCCGCACTCCAACGGAGTGCACATGCGCAAGGGGCCCATTTACCGTGAGGGTACTTCCCCCCAGGTCGCCCCCATACGCCCTTATGCCCGCCCTCCAACCGGAGTGCGCATGCGCAGAGGGCCCATTCCCCGTGAGGGTACTTCTCCCCCCAGGTCACCCCCGTACGTCCTGTAAATTATCTCAGTAAGGGGCCCTTGCAGTTATGCACCATTTACTTGCGCCATTGTGCACGTGCAGGGTGGCCAAGCATCCTACTGGAAAAGCGTGACTCCCCCTCCCCCGCACCCATCCAGCCAACCGGCTGTAACTGCCCCTGGAGTTCTATTAGAGACCACTTGTCCCTCCTCCTTGGGAGACTCCATTCAAGAATGGCGCCGCCCTCTAAGGACCTTAAATTTACTGCTCACCAATCATGACCTTACCGCCACAGGCCTGCATAGTTGACCGACTATCAGGCCCCCCCCGCAAAAGACTCACTGAAAGGTCATGCCCTGCCCCTATACCCAACTAACTCGGCCAGAAGATCCTCTATAACGATTACAATCCCTAACTTCGACAGATGGATGCCGTCTTTTAAGAAGCACGACTCTATAGTCTGGAGGTGTGGAGCCCTAGATAGCCTCCCCCTTAGGGGATCTCTGCAGTCCTCGCGCCAGGGTGTACCCCGGGCAAAGACGTGCCTACCCACCTACTTCCGTGATTAGTGTTTTGCCCAGCCCCCCTATTACCCAAGCGTACCCGGTCATTCCCACCCCGAGTGTAGGATAATAATGGCAGGGCTGACTGGCTGAGGGGAAAGTGACACATCGTCTGGGAGCCACTAAATGGCCCCAATTGGTAGGAGCGTGATGTGCCCTATAGACACAATGCCCCAGACAATGATACCCATGCCGGTGGAACTGCCCCATTGGAAGGCTACACCGGGAGTGCCCCTACGGGCCCCAAGATCTCCCTTGTACATATCATGGAAAAATCCGTGATCAACCTACCCGGAGCACTATGTTCGAGGATAAGGTCTGCGCCAGCTTCTCCCCCTACTACGGAGCCTCCCAACAGCTCGCCTATGATGGCACCTGCGAGCACAGGCGCCGTAATGGCAGAACACCTTTTTCTGACCGAGGGTGTTGTATCCGCCTTTTATACCTGGGTTCAGTCAAGCTGGCAAGGCATACACCTGTGGAGTAGCGTATTGCAAAATACCACCTCTGGCAACAACAAATGGTTGACACACTTACACATGTAAAGCAGCGTACTGCTACAATACCCGGGCTGGCAACAAAAAGTGGTTGACGCACCAATATTACACCAATATAGTGCATGGGCAGCACCATCTCCCCCATACACGCTAGCACCTCTTGAGCTTTTCTATTGATCGCCCATCAGCATTGATGCCGCTGCTTGCCACTCCCGTCCCGGATCTTCCGGTCCCCTTGCCTGCCCACATCTTGCAGCCATTGTGGTGTGGAGCGCCTCCCATGTATCACAGTCATGAATCCAGCGATACATAAATGAAAACCAAACACAGATGATTAATGCTTATGTCTTTGGGTTAAAGATACAGTGTGATACAATGTGTGACATGACACGAATGCAAGATAACATAGGCATCCAAAATACTAAAAGTGCCCAAGCCCGTGAGCGGTAGGTACAGTGTAGCACAGGAATAGAGTGCAGAGATACCGCTTTTCAAACCATAGGCCTATAATGTTTGATCAGGCACATAGGGCGCACCGGACCGTGTGCCACAACACAGACATCCAATTCACCAGTGTTCTGGCACCTGGGTGCAGGGGTACTGAGCAACACAATAAGTCAGTAGTATGCATACATACAAGTAGCACATGTGTGCACCAGTACCGTGTGACAACCACCGGCATATATTGCTGCACCTTGCTAGTGGCATAACGGGTTTCTACTTTATACGTGTAGTTGCAATGGGTGTCTAGATGCTTCTTGGCAGTCCCCTAATTTGTATGTATAACTGCACACGCGTGCTTAAGTACTCATGATGGCGTGACCGTTAGGCATGGGATGTACTGATGTGACATCATACGTGGCAATAATGCGCTTGAGTGACATCACCGGGGCTCGCGCCTTGCAAGACTGACCTCAAAACCGTGTAATGGGTTGTTGTCACATGACGGTTTGTAATATCTAGATGTGAATGCCAACTGACAGGCAAATCACGTTTTGCACTGCAAACGCCAATGGTTTGGCCATTCTGGTGGCAACAAATTGCCCCGGCCAGACCTTTGGTACCAAAGGCTTGCCTGCTGACACTTTAAAAAGTGACCATTAACAACACCCCTGGGTATATAACCTTGAGGTCTTCGCATTCCGCTGAATCAGCCCCCCTCATCACACTAAGAGTAACCACACAAGTCAGTAATACCCCAAAAGTGGACAAAATGTGGAATGGATGTGTACCTGACAAAAGCTGCAATGTGAGCCCTACAGGTGTCCCTCACCATCTGTTCCTAAACTGCATATGGTTTGCGCCCGAAGCTATACGAAGGGGAGTCTGCAGCTACTCACATGACCCTCCCGTAATTTTTTGCAACAACCTGGCTGGCATTTACTTTCATGTTAATTTTCATTGGTGTCTGCTGCTCAGCCTAGTATTTCTAAGCACCTGCTTTGAACAGCTGCAATTGCAATTGGTCATTGCTTTTCTTAAATATATGCAGCATCCTGAAACTGACACCTGTTACTGAGGCAACGCATATTGCAATTACGCTTGGGTTAACTGGTTAAATTGATAACGGCTGTGTTTAGGAGAGTCACCAGCGCATGTGCCCAAACAGCCAGAGATTGGAAGTCTGGCAGGAGGCGTGCGGCTTTCGGCGGTGCCATCAATGCGACAATAAATGCGGGCAGTAAACAGAGGACTGCTGGATTGTTCAAATTAACGCAGGGAGACCAGGTTTCAGAATAAAAACCCGGCAAGGGACACAAAGGGCGTACATTGACAGCGCCAAAAATCTGGATAAAACATTAAAACACAGACAGCGAGGCACCGCCGTGTAGAAAAAGTACCTTTTACGCACAGTATTAACTGTGTTAATTAAGTTGCTTTCTGTAGAGTTTCTAAGTATTCCTGCATTGCAACATGTGAACATATGGCTTTGACTGGTGTCAGTTGACCCTTTTTGGGAGTTGGTTGGCACTGTTGAAGATCTTAGGAAGTCTGCCACTGGTTGGCACTTTGATGCAGAAATGTTACTTAAGCCCTCAACTGAACCCCTGAATATCCATCTTTGAGAATTTGTCCACCATATAATCTAACCTGTATTTGCAAAGCTCACATTCACCAGTGGGCATCTTGATGCTGAATAACAGATGTTTGTTGTTACCCAACTCAATGGTACTCATTTTTATCAATCTCAGACTGATAAAAAGGCTGAATGGAACCCCGGGATCAGAAGCTGCCACCATGAGGTCAAACACAGGCACCTATAGTGGTCACATTAGTCCCCTAAGCCACCAAGCCCAATTCTATATGTAATACAGCTGCCGCTCATTTATATTGCTGTGAAATACGCTCTGCGACCCCTCCCCTTTCTTTTATAGGACATTCCGATTTTGATAAAAAAGAAACTTTTTCCAAAATACTGGCAATCGAGTGCGCCTAGCATAGCACCAGTTGCAAAATTACTGGCAATCGAGAGCGCCTAGCATACGCATTTAAATGAGGAGCATTCAATTCAATTCATTTAGGAACACAAAAATCACTGGTAATCGAGAGCGCCTAGCATAGCACCAGTCGCATTAAGTGTCGAACTTTTCAAATTACTGGCAATCGAGTGCGCCTAGCATAGCACCAGTTAAAAAATTGCAACCAGCGCAAACGTAATCAGACTTCCCTTTGAGTGCTTAGCATCGCACCAGTTGCAGTGCACGAGGAACATTAAAGACCGACTTTCACTTGAATGCTTCGAACCAGATTGCACGTGTAATGCTATATACAGCGTTAACGCTACTGTAAACGATACTCGTACCAAAATAATCAGGTGACTTTGAATAAGTTAATGAATAAAAACGCGTGATGTGCATGTATAACACCATCCACTGGTGCAGAACAAAGTTAAGATTCGTTCACAGACAACGGGGTAATGGAGCTCAATGGTTTAGATAGGAATGCCTAAGTTATACGTGCTATACATATATCTATTTTTTACTGTGCTACATATGGCAAATCCTATACCCAGCTTCTCTCTGTTCCCTTTAACATGAGTGACAGTCTAGTGATATGGCGTCACTTCCAGTGGTATAAGAGCACAAATAACTGCTGGTTACCAAGCGCATTTGCTCCTGGCCTCACAGAGGATAGGTGGGACGGTTCCTAAAGGCCAATGCCTGGCGCTATTACTGCCTGACCAGGTCGTCTCTGTCCCTGTTAATTAGGAATATGATGCCGAGCGTTATTCCGCTCTACCATGCTAAATTATTCAGACCTCCGAGTCAAGAATTAAATGTAAATCTGACTGCAATCTGATTTTGCTGACTCGGATGCAAACGTAATATCTAATCTTCCACATCCTTTACAAGGGCTGGTCTGCTATTATGATGTGCCATTATTCTCACTCCTTTTGCAAACCTCGGTGCTGCTAGTCTGTAGTACTTAGTATTCACATAACTGCCATCATGCTCACTCCTTTTGCAAACCTCGGTGCTGCTAGTCTGTAGTACTTAGTATTCACATAACTAAATACATTAAAAAACGTGCAATCTGCTGTCACCGCCTGACTTATCATGCACACGTTTTCCCTTCACAGCCGTAGAAGCAGGACCCAGACCGTGTAATTGATGAGCGAGTGCTCTCCCTTCTTACATCTAACATCATATCACACCTGCAGCTTTGAATCTTCTAAAAACCACATTGCATACATATCCCCGCCGAACCCAGGGCGCTATAAAAATCATTCATTTTCTTTCAGGCGGTGATACAACACCTCGGCTCCGCCGTGCTTTCTGCTCGGAAAGGCCTAACGTAGTATTTTTCTTTTGGACATGCATTTTACAGGATTATAGGCCTGGGCATAGGCTCCCCACGCGCTGCACTGCATCGTTTGATTGCCCACGTGCTGCTAAGTGCAGCTATAAAATTAAACAGCTGATGCGACAGAGACCAGACCTTCAACCTCGACATCTCATTGCTCTAAACAGGGGTACCATACATTATTAACACCATACTCCTCGCTATATGCGCATGTTCACCTACGTTGAGTAGCTGTGCAATCCAGGAGGCGCACCATAGCTGATCCACCTTCCGATTGCCGTTGGTGAAACGCTGATCTCGTGCTGGCCCAGCCGCTCATCTCCCGCAGCAACCACTGACTTCATCCATCCTCCGGTGATCACAAACCAACAACCTCCGCACTTGCAGTCGGTCTTTCTCATCATGGGTACGCTTCTCCGCAGTTCACGATCTGCAGCTGACCCGAACGAACATCTGAAAAAGAAAAAGGAAAAGTTTGTTACGGGACGCTAGTGCCCGGACGGACCCGTGAGAGATGCTGGCAACCCCTGAAAATTTAAATTAAAATACAGCCTCCTAGCGAGGCTGTTGTCCTTAAAGGCCAGGCTGTGGGAGCGGAGAGCAAAGAGGTAGACTCGTCCGTGTGTCTTGTTTTCGCCTGTCAGATTTCATCTGACAGTGGTGAGTTTTTGGATACCGAGGCGATAGCCTCATTACTCCACATTCATTTTGAGTTTTTTTAGTCGCTGTTTCGGTTGTCTTCTTATTGTGTGACGCTTTGTCACAGTTGAGGTTGGATCACAAGGTCAGCGCTGTGATAGGCCGCGGGTTGCGGTCAATTTGGTTTGCGGAAGTGTCAGCAAGTTTTATCGCAGAGTCTTGTATTCGTCTGCCAAATGTCTTCTGGCGGTGATGAGCTTTTGATGGCTGCCGTGGTGGTTGCCTTCCGACAGTGATGATTTTCGGGTACCTGCCGGGGCGATTTGCCCTCAGGCAGTGAAGAATTTTTGGTTGCTGTGTTGCTGTTTCAGTTTCACAAGTTTAGCGCTTCGATGGGCCTCGGGTAGCGGTCAAATGGGTTTGTAGAAATGTCTGCAAGTTTCCTGATCAGTGGGTTATCTTTTTGATCCAGTCCTTTGTAGAATGTCCTGTTGAGTTTGCGGAGATGGTCGTCCAACATCTCAACGCCTAGGTCTCTGTGGAGGTCTGCTGTTCTTGTGAAGATTGGAGCACCTGCTGCAATCCGTAAGGCCTTGCTCTGTAGTCTCTGCAGGTCTAGCCGATGTTGCGGGCGGCAGCCACTCCAAACTGGTGCAGCGTACGTCATGGTTGGTCGAATTATTGCGGTGATTACTCGCACCTTGCTCTGCAAGGGCATCGACTTGGTCTTCAGGAGTGAGTATAATGCAGTCAGTTTTGTTGCTGCTTTCTGGCAGGTCTTCTCTATGTGGTTTCTCCATGTGAGTTTAGAGTCCAGAGTCACCCCCAGGTAGGAGCTGCTGTTTTCCCATTTGATCTCGTCCCCGTTGAGGAGGATCACTGGGTGTTTTCTGTTCAGCTTCCTGGTGAATAGTGTTGCTGTGGTTTTGCTAGTGTTCAGGGTGATCTGCCAGTCGCTGTACCATTCGGAGAGTCTGCTGAGTGATGCCTCAAGGTTCTTGGCCACTTCCTGTTCGCTGAAGGATTGGGAGATGACTGCTGCATCATCGGCGTAAAGAGCCAGATCAGTCTTCTTTAGGTCCGTGGGGATGTCCTTTGTGAATATGTTGAAGAGGAATGGTCCTAGGATTGATCCCTGGGGCACTCCAGCAAGGATTGGGCGTGGCGTTGAGCATTCGTCTCGTACCGCCACGTGAAAGGTCCGTTTTGACAGGTAGCTAGACAGCAGTTTAATCAGATAGCTTGGAAACTTGAGCTTGATGAGTTTGCAAAGCAGTCCCTCATGCCATACTCGGTCGAATGCTTTGGCTACATCCAGAAAGACTACTCCAGTGGACTTGTTGATGTTGAATCCATGGCTGATGATGTCGACAACTCTGAGGAGTTGGTGATTGGTCGAGTGGTCTTTCCGGAACCCAAACTGTTCTTTGGCGAGGAGGTTTTCGCTTGTCGCAAAGTTCACAAGACGGGCAAGGATAACTTTTTCGAAGAGCTTTGATAGGCCAGATAGCAGACTTATAGGGCGGTAATTTGCAGGATCTCGTAGTGGTTTCCCAGCCTTGGGGAATACGATGACTCTTGCTTCTTTCCAGGCATTAGGGAAATACTGGTGCTGCATACAGGCATTGAATATCTCAGCGAGGTGATCCACTGCGGCATCTGGGAGCATCTTGATGGCATGGTTGACTATTCTGTCTTTTCCTGGTGCCTTGCCATTTTTTAGTGTCTTTACCAGGGCCGATGGCTCGCCTGTGGAGCATTCCTCAATGTTTGCAGCTTCGGTTTCTGGTGGGTGCTCCCGGTGGTGCTTAGCGACCTCTGGTGGGTTTGGTTCATTCTTCCCAGTCAAGCGTCGGGTCATTCTCCAGAGAGAGTTGTCCGAGTCCTTTAAGTTAGCCATAGCTGCTTCCCACTTTTCACCTCTGTGCTGGCTTATTTGCATCTTCAGCTGTCTTGTCAGCTCGTTGTATTTCTTCAGCAGGTCGGGGGTGCGATTCCTTTGCCACTCTCTCCGGGCTCTGTTCTTGTCAGCAATCGACTGCTTGATGCCCTTCGGGAGATCGTAGATAGAACAGCGTTGGAGTTTCTGCTCAGGAACGCTACGCTCGATGGCAGTGTGGACTGCAGCTGTGAAGTGGTGGACCGCCTGGTCAATGTCTTCAATGCAGCGTAGAGGGCCAGGGGCCACTGTCTCCTCCAGGCTTCTCTTGTAGTTGTGTCTGGTGCCCTGTTGTTGGTCTTCAAGCACGTCGCCAACTGTGATCAACACTGGGTTGTGGTCGGACGTCAGTGCAGTTAAGGTTTCCAGCTCCATAGAGTGGGAGAGATTCTTCATGACGACGATGTCCAGAACGTCCGGTTTATGCAGTGCAGAGCCTGGGTAGTGTGTTGGTTGAGTTGGGCCAGCCACTACAAAGTCCTCCTTCTTTGAGTGGGCAAGTAGAGCGTGTCCTTTGGTGTTTACCACGCGAGAGTTCCAGCACTGGTGCTTGGCATTTAGGTCTCCGCCAATTAATGTTGGGATGCGGGGGTCCAATAAAGCATCCAAGTCCTTTGGGCTTAGCTTGCCTGGGGGTGAGGAGGTGGCAATCAGCCGTAGGGGGCCTGCAGATGTCTGGATCTGTATGCCAGTTGCTTCAATGCTCCCCACTGGTGGTAGTGAGATCTCGTGGTGCTTCACTTTTGTGCTGACAATCACCGCTGTTCCTCCGCCCTTGGCTCCGGTGGTGCGATCTGTGCGGTACACCCTGTGGTTTGCTAGGTTGAGCTTCTGGCTTCCTTGGAGATGGGTCTCGGAGATAAGCGCTATGCTCACATCCATGGTTTCCATCAGGTGCAGGAGTTCTGCAGTTTTCTTCTGAATGCTGTTAGCATTCCACATCAAGAAGAGGGAGTTTCCTTTAGATTTTGCTGCCATTGTGTGTGTTTTCTTCGCCGTGGAAAAGTCCGGCGATGAGATTCGCCACCATTGTCACCAAAGTGTGGATGTTCATGTCTGCGACTGTTTTCGCAATCTTCGTGATGAGTTCCTGCCAGTTGATGGCTGAGCCTATTTCACAGGATGGTGCTGGGGCAGTTGGTGGTGGTGGTGGTGGCGTTGGTGGTGGTGGGCTGTTCTGTTTGAGTCCTGTTACTTCTGCGTATGTTCTTCCATCCACACGCGCGTCGCTATGGCTGTTGGTTGGATTGCCAGTTGGGGTCCTGTGAGCCAATGCAGGTTTGGAACTCTTCCTTTGTCCCTGGTCTGTTGCAGTTGAGTGTGGGGAAGTCTTTTGTGGTTGGGGTGGTTTTCGCGGTCCATCCTTCTTTGCCTTCTGCAGGTAGGGACAGCCGCGGTAGCTTGCTGGGTGGGGTCCTGTGCAGTTAGCACATATTGCTGGTTCGGTTTCACGGTTCCTTGTGCATTGGTTAGAGGTGTGCTCGCCTCCACAGCGTACGCACTTTGGCTTCTGGTGGCAGAAAGCAGAGGTATGCCCCAAGCGCTGGCAGTTGTAGCACATGACCGGTCCTCGTTTCCCTCTAGGTGCTTCTGTGGTGACAGTGCAACTGCAGAGCCGTGTGACTGATGAGAGGTCTGCTGGCTTCCCATCCTTGCTTGCCGACAGGGTTACCTAATTTGGAGCCAGACGCGGTTGGGGGGAGATACAACTTCACGGAACGAGAGACGTGGTGCTCAGATTTGGGGCACAAGGGGAAATGTGAAAACATTTCATCCAGATAGAATTGATCAACCACCCCCTCCCTCGTCGTCTGTTTGTATGACCTGGAATTATCGTCATACTAGACACTTTGCATACTAAACCGTATTCAGCCGTGAACAAGTCGCATGTAAAAAACTACTAAAGGCGACGAAACACGTGTTGGCTTGGGAACGTTTTGAAGACTGTGAAATACATTTTGAGAAAAGAACATTAAACCGAAGAAACTCAAAAGAAAGAGACGAAGATCTATTTGTGTTATTTGTTTATGTATATTCTAACTGTCTTAACTTTGATTTAACGTGTGCTTGGGTACCCTTATCTTGACTCTATGTGGTCTGACCGCAGTTTTTAGGGAGGCTGGTGGTTCTCCCCTACCCTCTAGCACCGTCACTGATTCATGAAGTTTATATATATCAGGTGTACTCACCATAAGCGCCTATCATCTATTATAAATACCACTGTGCAAAACGTTAATTACCACAAAGAGGGGAAACTTCTTGTTCTTGTCCGCTGGAGAGACGATCTGCGTTATATTTTTGACTGGAAGTCCAAGTTCCGCTAAGTCCTCAGTGATGTGCCCAAGGGATGCGTTTGCCGGGAGCCCGCGTATTACAAAGCACTGAGCTTTTGCAGTGGTCAGTGAGAAGGTGTGGTACTCCATTTTCTGGTCTGTAAGCATACTGGTCACGCTCCTGTAGTCGTCCGGTGTGGTGAGCATGATCTTGGCATGGTCCTGCCGGGGCTTGATTGTGAAGGGGGAGATGCAGTGTTCGTCCAGTAGCTCCACGAGGTCCTTGTGGGTGGCCAAGTTCTTCAGGATGATGGGAGGGATCCGTTGTCGCTTTGTGGGGCCTGAAGAGGTTCCGGGTTCAGATGCCGTGTTGTCCTGGGGATGGGCGTCATTGTCCTGGGTACTCTGGAGAACCAGGTAGCGGTTTGAGGTTGGAATCGTGTTGTGTGTGGGGGGTGCACGGGCAAGCTTTGATGCTTTTTCTGGCGAGTTAGGGCACGATTCACGTCCTCTCTTTGCCTTGATCTTCCATTCCATGTCGTCTTCGGTGTTGTCTGGTTGAGCCCTGACGTCGGACTCCATGGTTGGTGCTGCTTGGTGGGGGGAGCTAGAGGGTAAGGGCCGAGCTTTTGGGGTTCAGCCGCACAGGGTATGGACTCTCAGTCCTGGGAGAGAGGGTGGAGCGGGTCGGACCGCGAGTCTCCCGCCGAGAATCGGGGCGCGAAAGAGTTTCAAGCAATCACGCAGGGTGCATAAATGATGGTAGACTCTGCCGCTCCCCAGCCTTTTATTCAAAACCTAATCAGGCCAGGCCGGTTCTAACCGGCCTAGCATTGATGCGACGTTTGCCCCCGGAAGTGATTACAATCACTTCCGAAGCACGCCCCAACAACCTGGCGACCAACCATTGGTGGGGTGTGCCTGTCGCGTCACCCTTGCGCGCGACAGGCCCGCCCCTGTGTGATCATCGGGGGCCGGCACGATCACCATATATGCGGTGTGTCCAATGCCGGTCCTAGGATTGAGTGTGAAAATCTTGGACATCATTCAAACTTTTAACATAGTCAACAGCAGAACTCACATATGAGAATTAAATAATGAAAATAATAATGTATTAGATATACTACAATTACAGCAAAGTGATATCCAAAAACCATTTTCATGTACAATTACTATTACCCAATCAAAATTAATACTCAGTTATTAACCTATCCATGATGAAACATTGAATCATGCTTACCAGGTTTCTAAAGATCACCCGTGCATGTGAAACGTCTAGCTGTTTGCTTAAAATGTGTGTTTCATGATTAAAATCATTATAAATATGGGTTGGCTCTGCTAAATTTGCATTCATGGTGACAGGGTATTCACTGCCGTTTCCGATACTTCCAAATAACTGGTACTTCATGTTGACCTATTTAGCTTCCCTATAAGCCCATTGTAAACGGTGCCTAAAATGCATCTGTGGCATGGATTGTTAAATTTGTTAAATATCATATGTGGATTGCAGTGTGTATATATATATATAGAGACTATTCACATATATGCCAAAAATATGTCTGTCAGGAGCACCACTGTTCTGTAGCTGGGCTGCAGTATAAATGCACTGCAGTAACACATGAGAGGGAAAGATGCTTTTGCCATTTAGAAAAAGCCTATTGCTATATATGCATAAGCCACTCCTAAGGTGTGCTGCCTTTAAACCCACACAACAGGGCGCTAATATATAAAAATAGGGTGCATACCATACTATGCTCTTAAAATGAAAACAAATCCATAACCAATTTCACTTCGTTAGACTGAATAGGACTATATGGGATTACAATCATTATTTCCTATCTCCACCTACGAAAATGCTATAAAAAATGCTTCAAAGGTATTTCTTACTTAATAAGGTAACTGTAAAAATGTACTTTGTGCTGCCTAATCCAAAACTGGCCTAAAATGATTTTTGCCACTTAGATTCTCAAGAGCTGGATTGCACATCTTTGGCTATGAAAGTTAATGATTCTGGCTCAGGGGACAATAGACTGCCGCTGAGCCCAAGAAGAGCAGGTGTGTGCATCTTCTAACCACTTAGCAGGAATTAACTATAAGGTAGAAACAGATGGCAGAATACAGGGCAGCATTAACACTATCTCTTTTGACTTGGAGAGGCCAGGGAGGGTTTTTCTTATTCATTCCCAAGACCATCCCAGACACCTAGTCGGAGTAGGAACTTTCCAAGCAGTTGGAGAAAAGACAAACCCAGTCACTTTTTCCAACTCCAGTGGAGTGAGACACGGTGTTGAGGTTTGTACAGAAATGTGGTACCCTAGGTGGACAAGAAAAACAGGTTTATCTCACTCGCTTTTTGCATTACTGAAAACTGGTTCAGAGGCAATTCACAGCAATGGTATCTGTCCTTGTGGAGCTCTACATGGTGCCAGCTTCCAGTCTAGGCACTCTTCAGGATTTTGCTTTCAAAACAGTGACTAAGGTGACAAATTGGCTCCATCCATGAAGCGACCTTGATGGCCCTGAAATCTAGGCTTGTTTCACTCTGAGCTTTTAGCATCAAGACCATCGTCCTTAACAGGAGCTATGTACCTGGCCCGACTGGAAGACTAACTTCCATTTCAGAGACTAAGGGGTGATTACGATGCTGGACGGGCCAAAGTCCGTCTGGTACCGTTCTGGAACTGGAAGCGAATGACCTCCAGTCGTCGGTTAAAGCCCAGGAATTAGGTTGCAACCGAACCCTGTTTGGCCGCAATCCTATAGTTTGCTATGAGAGCATGCATTCTGAGCAGAATGCATGCTCTTATAGCAAAGAGCAGTGGTGCAATTCATCCCTGCACCCTGTAGCAGGCACCGCAAGGTGCCTGCCACCGGGTGCAGGGATCAACAGGGGGCACCATAGGTGCCCCCTATGCTGCCATTTGGTGGCCTTGCACCCATGGGGGCCCTACTGGGGGCCCCCAAAGCTGTTCCCCAATGCCTTTTTGTGCCTGAAAGGCTGGCACAAAAAGGCAGTGGAAAACTGCCATCGTAGTCCCTTGGCCGAAAAGAGCTGGCTGGGAGGTTACTGTGGGCCTTACGAATGGCGGACGGGCTCTCCAAGCCCGTCGTTAGCCATTCAGAAGACTCATTCAGATTCCCTTCCAAATGAGCCCATCGAAATGGCTCGGTTGGAAGAGAATCCGAATCAGTGATTACGATCCGGGAAGGACCTGGTCAGAGCCCTTCCTGCCTACATTGTAATCGGGCCCTTTGTGTCTCCTCCTCATTAAATTGTTCTCTATTTGTCTAGATTGGTTTGGGAATTGTACTGTATTGTGTTCCTTACTTTAAAATAGTTGGTACAGCTTGAACGTAGCATGCACTTCTCTGGAGAGTGCCTTCTGCTTATGCCATAGCTACCAGGGGTCAGCAGAGATTCTCAAAGGACTATGGGGTCTAATAGAATGGCGGTTGGAAAACCACCCCGACCGCCATGGTAGCAGAAATCCACCGGCCACCGGTACTGCGGCAATACCGGCAGTACAATTACGATCAACCGCCCAAACAATCCTACCACGGCGGAACGAGGCTACGAAAAACCACCCGTAGCGGGCGGAGAAGGCAAAATACCATCCGCGGCGGTCGGATTCGCGGCATAAACACACCAAAGTGCCGCCAGGACAGCAGAGACACTGCACGGAAAATTAGGATATCCCCGATGTGACCACGGTTCGTTCCGCTGTTTCCGACCGCCGCCGTCTAAAACGTTGATGAATGGGAGAGCCAGCGGAAGAGCTGTAGTATAGCCACTGCTGCCGATGCTCTGTGACAATTATGGCGGTCGACAGTAAAAACTCACAACAAGCCCACCAAGTGCACACAGCAAACTAGCCCTGCCCCCAAAAACACCTAACACACCCCAATGACACACCCCCATGGCAACTACAAAAATACAAATCACAGGACAACCCACAAAATACACCTCACAGCAATACCCCATTTTGACACACCCACATAGCTGAGTATAAAACCGGCCCCTTCCCTGACCAGAATCCTTTGCAATACTCCAGAAGTGAAGGGACAAACACCACAGCTGAAAGGAGAGGCCAAACAACACACCATCACTACTCACACCCCACACAGTACCACCACCACTTCCACACCTGCACCTCTAACCCCTCTGCACATCACACACCATCCACATCACCCCTACTCCCACCACCAACACACCTGCACCTCTAACCCCTTTGCACATCACACACCATGTCACCACAGAAAATGCCCAAATTCACAGAGAGTGAGTTGACAGGTATGGTAGATGAGATAATCACGAGTAGAACCACAAGTGTTTATTAACCTGGTCCAACAGACACCATTAGCCACCAGAAATCAAATGTGGGTAAGGATAGTTGACAAGGTCAATGCAGTAGGGACAACTCCATGCAACAAACAGGAAATCATGAAGCGGTGGCATGACCTGAAGAGTATTGTCAAAAAGAAGAGGAGCAAGAACCATGAGCTGGCTCAGAGGACTGGCAGTGGCCCTCCCATTCCACTAAGAACATTAACTGCATGGGAGGAGAAGGTGCTTGCCATACTGCATCCAGAGAGTCTCACAGGAATAGCCGGGGAGTGCAGGCTGGTAAGTACAAACAAATGTAGACCATTGCACTGCTATGTATTGTCCAGCACAACTAAAAAGCTACATCCCTGAGGCCCAAGTACATTCATATGCACCGCAATATCCAACACATGTCCCACAGATGTAACATTCACTCCATCTGAATCACCCCCAAGGTAGCTAACATTTACAGGGTTGAATGTGCCCTGGCAACCAGCACTACAATTCCCAACAGGCCTCCCTGTCCAACCCCTGAGCAGGATGAAGCACTCCCCCTACCCAGAAGCATGTGTCAGCCATTGTATGGTTCCCACTCACCTAACAGATAGGTAGCCATCTTCCCAGGGAGGGCTGGGTGGGAGGACTGCACAACAACTCCTACCATGCCCCCTGTCCCACGCCTGAGCATGATGGAGCACCCCCCGAAGCATGTGGCAGGGATTGCATTGCTCACATCAAAATAACAGGTAGGTAGCCATCTTAACAGGGAGGGGGTTTGTGGGTGGGAAGACTGCACTACTACTCCCACCATGCCCCCTTGTTCACCAGCTCATCAAGATGGAGTACTCCCTACCACCCAGATGCATGTGACAGCCATTGCATTGTAATCAATCAATCAAACATTTGTAAAGCGCACTACTCACCCGTGAGGGTCTCAAGGCGCTGGGGGGGAGGGGTGCTGCTACTGCGCGAATAGCCAGGTCTTGAGAAGCCTCCTGAAGGTTAGTAGTTTCTGGGTCTGCCGTAGGAGGATGGGGAGGGTGTTCCAGGTCTTGGTGGCGAGGTGGGATAATGATTTGCTTCCAGTGGTCGCTCTTTGGATGCGGGGGACGGTGGTGAGGGCGAGGTCGGCGGAGCGGAGCTGTCGGTTCGGGATGTAGAAAGTGAGTCGTCTGTTGAGGTATGCCGGTTCGGTGTTGTGGAGCGCCTTGTGTGCGTGGGTGAGGAGCTTGAAGGTGATACTCTTGTTGATGAGAAGCCAGTGCAGGTCTCTCAGGTGTGGTGTGATGTGGCTGTGGCGAGGGATGTCGAGGATCAGGTGTGCAGAGGCGTTCTGTATGCGTTGTAGTCGTTTCAGGAGTTTGGCGGAGGCTCCTGCGTAGAGGGCGTTTCTGTAGTCCAGCCTGCTGCAGACGAGGGCCTGGGTGACCGTTCTTCTTGTTTCGGTGGGGATCCACCTGTAGATCTTGCGGAGCATGCAGAGGGTGTTGAAGCAGGAGGACGAGACGGCATTGACTTGCTTGGTCATGGAGAGTGTTGAGTCGAGGATAAACCCCAGTTTGTGTGCGTGGTCGGTGGGTGTCGGTGCTGCTCCCAGTGCGGAAGGCCACCAGGAGTCGACCCAGGCTGATGGGGTGGGGCCGAGGATGAGGACCTCTGTCTTGTCCGAGTTCAGCTTCAGACGGCTGTTCTTCATCCACTCGGCGATGGCTTTCATTCCTTCGTGGAGGTTGGTTTTGGCGTGAGGGGGTCCTTAGTGAGGGAGAGGATCAGCTGGGTGTCGTCGGCTTAGGACATAATATTGAGGTTGTGCAGTCGGGCGACGTGGGCGAGCGTTGCCATGTAGACCTTGAACAGTGTCAGGCTGAGGGATGATCCTTCGGGTACGCCGCAGATGATCTTGGAGTCTTCGGAACGGAAAGAGGGGAGGCGGACGCTCTAGGTTCTGCCGGAGAGGAAGGAGGTGGTCCATTCCAGAACCTTGTCTAGGATCCCCACTTTGTGGAGGCGTGTGTATAGGGTGCGGTGGCAGACAGTGTTGGAGGCGGCTGATAGGTACAGGAGGATGAGGGCCGCGGTTTTGCCGTTGTCCAGCTGGGCTCTGATGTCATCGGTGGCGGCGATGAGGTCAGTGTCGGTACTGTGGTTGCTGCGGAACCTGGACTGGGACGGGTCCAGGATGTTGTTCTCCTTGAGGTAGTGGGTCAACTGTCTGTTGACGGTCTTCTCAATGACCTTCGCCGGGAACGAGAGCAGGGAGATGGGCCGGAAGTTCTTGAGGTTCCTCGGATCCGCCTTGGGTTTCTTGAGTAAGGCATTGATCTCGGTGTGCTTCCAGCTCTCCGGGAAGGTTGCGGTCTCGAAGGAGATATTGATGGCCTTACGGAGATGGGGTGTGATGGTGGCACTGGCTTTGTTGAAGATGGTGTGTGGGCATGGGTCTGATGGAGAGCCGGAGTGGATGGTGTTCATGATTTTGATGGTGTCATCGTCGTTTATGTAGGTCCAGGTGAGCAGGAGATCGATGTGGGTGATGGCCGCGGGGTCTGAGGTGTCGGTGGGTGTCAGGCGGTCACGTTGTTGAAGCTGTCATGGATGTCTGCGATCTTGTGATGGATGAAGGTGGCAAGGGAGTCGCAGAGTTCTTGCGATGGTGAGGTGTCGGCGGGTGTCAGGCGGTCACGTTGTTGAAGCTGTCGTGGGTGTCTGCGATCTTGCGATGGATGAAGGTGGCAAGGGAGCCATAGAGTTCTTGCGATGGTGGGATGTCGTTGGTGTTGGTGCTGGGGTTGGAGAGTTCCTTCACGATGTTGAAGAGCTCTTTGCTGTTGTGCGCGTTGTTGTCAAGTCGGTCCTTGAAGGAGGCCCTTTTGGCGGATCTGATGAGGTGATGGTGTCTACGGATGGTGTTCTTGTGGGCTGCGTAGCTGTCTGGTGTCTGTTCACGGTGCCATTTCTTCTCTAGTGTACGGCAGGTTTGCTTGGAGGCCTGGAGGTCTGCAGTGAACCAGCTGGCTCTCTTGTTAGTGTGTCTGTTGGAGGGTTTCTTGATCGGGGCGAATGTGTTGGCGCAGTTGTCGGTCCAACGCCTGAGGTTGCCTGCGGCGGTGTCAGCATCGGTGGGGTCGGCGGGTGGGCTTTGGGCGAGGGTGGTGTTTAGCTGGTCATCGGTGATTTTGCTCCAGCTGCAGCGGGGATCTGTTGAGTGCAGTGGTGCGTGGTGGATTTCTGGTAGGTGAAGTGGATGCAGCGATGTTCGGTCCAGTGGATTTCGGTGGTGTGGATGTAGGTGACGTGGGGGCTTGCGGAGAAGATGGGGTCAAGCGTGTGGCCGGCGGAGCGGCTGGGCGTTGTGACGAGCTGTCTGAGTCCGAGGTTGTCAATCAGGGTGGCGGAGTTAGTGTCGTTGCTGTTCTCGATGTGGAAGTTCAGGTCTCCGAGGAGGATGTAGTCAGTGGAGGCGAGGGCGTGCGTGCTGATGAAGTCGGCAATGGAGTCGCTGAACTGAGGCCAGGGTCCGGGGGGTCTGTAGACGAGAGTTCCTCTGAGGGTGGTGTTGGGATCGGTGTGGATCTGGAAGTGCAGGTGTTCGGCGGTGCTGAGGGTGTCGTCGGTGTTGTTCGAGACCCTGAGGGTGTTCTTGTGGATGATGGCGATTCCACCTCCTATTCCGTTGGTGCAGTCCCTGCGGGAGATCTTGTAGCCGTCCGGGATGGCTGTGGCGATGTCAGGTGCCGAGGTGGCATTCATCCAGGTCTCTGTCAGGAAGGCAACGTCCGGGGAGGATGTGTCGAGCAGGTCCCAGAGTTCGATGGCATGTTTGCGTGCGGAGCGGGTGTTCAGTAGTATGCATCTGAGGTGGTTGCGTCCTGCCTCTGTGGGCGTTGTGGCGGCTCGGAGGCTGATGAAGCTGCAGCTCTGGCAGGTGAAGGGTCCTTTGGTGTGCTTCGGGGCAGCCTGGAAGCAGGTGTGGGATCGTCCGGTGTTGAGAGCGTGGAGTGTGCTGGCGTCGTAGTGGTGTAAGTCGACGTCGTGGCGGTCAAGGGGACCAGGATCTCTGGCGCTGGGCACGGTCCAGGCGTGGATGGGCGCAGACGGGCTTGCCTTAGGCGTGCCAGTGGCGCGCCTGCTGAGCGTGGCTGCCATATAGGGGGAGGTGGGAGGGAGGAGGGAGGACTAGCTGGGAGGCAGGAGTGGGGCAACGATTGGGTGAGCAGGGGGGCTGGGCCGCAGGGGATGCAGCGGCGGGAAAAACGAGCGGAATAGACAAGGGCACCAGGGGGCACAGAAGGCAAAACAAGGGGGGCACAAAATAACAATGAAAAAAGCAAAGTTAGGTGGGAAACAAAGTTACATAGGAGGCAGCAATACAAGAAAAACAGGAGGCAGCAATACAAATAAACAGCAGTACCGGACTACCGAGACAGATGGTCTCGAACCTGCGGCGGTGTCAAGCAGCAAGGCACACAGACACGCTGGTGGAGTTGTGCGGCGTAGGGGAGCAACCTGCCTGAAGACAGGGTCAAGGGCCGCTCACTTCAAACTAACAGGTAGGTAGCCATCTTAACAGGGATATGGGTTTGTGGGTGGGAAGACTGAACTACTACTCCCACCATGCCCCCTTGTTCAGCAGTTCATCAAGATGGAGCACTCCTTCCCACCCAGATGCATGAGTCAGCCATTGAATTGTATACTTCAAACTAACAGGTAGGCAGCCATCTTCCCAGGGAGGGCTGTTTAGGGGTGGGAGGCCTGCACCACAACTCCCACCAGGCCACCCTGTCCCACACCTGAGCAGGATGGAGCACTCCACACCCACCCAGAAGCAATTTGAAGCTATTGTAATCTTCACCCTCAACTAAAAGTGTAGGTTGCCATCTTCCCAGTGAGGGCTGTTTGGGGGTTGGAGGCCTGCCCCACAACTCCCACCAGGCCACCCTGTCCCTCACCTGAGCAGGATGGAGCACTCCATACCCACCCAGAAGCAGTTGGAAGCCATTGTAAGGTTCACCCTCAACTAACAGGTAGGTAGCCATCTTCCCAGGGAGGACTGTTTGGGGTGGGAGGCCTGCACCACAACTCATACCAGGCTACCCTGTCCCACACCTGAGCAGGATGGAGCACTCCACGCCTACCCAGAAGCAGTTGGAAGCCATTGTAAGGTTCACCCTCAACTAACAGGTAGGTAGCCATCTTCCCAGAGAGGGCTATTTGGGGGGTGGGAGGCCTGCACAACAACTCCCACCAGACCCCTGTCCCGCCCCTGAGCAAGATGGAGCACTCAAACACACCCCCAGAAGCATGTGTCAGACATTGCATTGTTCTCCTTCATCTAACAGGTAGGTAGCCATCTTCACAGGGAGGGCTGTTTGGGGGTGGAAGGCCTGTACCACAACTCCCACCAGGCCCCCTGTCCCACCCCTGAGCAGGATGGAGCACTCAAACACCCCCCCCCCCAGAAGCATGTGTCAGCCATTGCATTGTTCACCTTCATCTAACAGGTGGGTAGCCATCTTCACAGGGTGGGCTGTTTGGGGGTGGGATGCGTGCACCACAACTCCCACCAGGTCCCTTGTACCACCCCTGAGCAGAATGGAGCACTCAAACACCCCCCAGAAGCATGTGTCAGCCATTGCTTTGTTCACCTTCATCTAACAGGTAGGTAGCCATCTTCACAGGGAGGGCTGTTTGGGGGTGGGAGGCCTGCACCACAACTCCCACCAGGCAGCCCTGTACCACCCCTGAGCAGGATGGAGCACTCCCTCCCACCCAGATGCATGTGTCAGCAATTGTATTGTTCACTTCAAACTAACAGGTAGGTAGCCACCTTATGCTCTCTTGTCCCACCCCTGAGCAGGATGGAGCACTCTACCACACACTCTGAGAGATGTGTCACAAATTCCACCCAAATGTGAAAACAGAACAGGTAAGTAGACAGTACATACACGCAGCCATTCCTCTCAAGAAGCATGGGGCCATATGACAACACCAGCCCTCTCATCACACAAAAATACACACAGATCATATTGCCACTTACAGTGTGCAGACAGCTAAGCAAATGTAACTGTCACAGCAACCAAAGTGTGACACACCAATTCACATGTAGAAAAAAAGTCTGTGCACAATCATGCACAGCACTGAATGCCATGTGTAAGTGTCATGGGGCCAGAGCAGCAAGGACCATCAGAAAACAAATAAAGCATGGTCGTTGGTACAAATTGAGATTTGCACATGACATGAAAAAGGTATGCATGAGATAACAATGGGCAGTTTATGCTCAGATGTAACGTCTGCCAGGCTGAGTAATCAACAAAGAGGCTTCACATAAATTCTATGTTGAGCTAGTTGTTAGATGGCAACATGTCCCTGTAATCACAAAATATGAACTTGGCACATGGTATATTTTGACACGTCACACCATGGACAAGTAATGCATGTACCTCAACATCATGTCAGGAGGCACAGTAGTGTGCATACAAACAATGTGACGATTAGTTAACTGTGTGGTTTATAAACATGAATAATATATATCTAACACAAAGCTGGTGAAGTGCACTACAATGACCATTTCCCATCTGTACCAAAGGTGACCAAGAACTGACTGCAGAGGACAACACCAGCAACCTGCAGAGCCAGTCTCCACCCCGGAACATGGACTCTCGGATGCTGACTCCTGGGATTCAGAAGATGAGGAGCTCGAAGCCGGCCCATCTGGGGTGCCAGGGCGCAACAGGTCCCAGGACCACATCGTCCCCCCCACCACATCTGCAGCAACACCAACTTATCCGCAGACCCCTGCTGTAACGGCCTGTGTGTCCTCCACCACCACCACCACCACCACCATTGCTGACTATCCCAGAGGATGACCACCCCACACCACCAACTGAGGAGGGCAGGGAGAGGATGCAGGTGCCTACAGTGGTGAGGCAACAGGTCCGTGGCAGCAGGGCAGGTGGGAGGGCAAGGTTAAGTCAAAGACAACCGGACACTGGGACCGAAGCCCTGCACACCATCAACAAAGTCCTTGGGGCCTATGAACAGGCCCAGGGACGAAGGGGCCGGGCTGAGGAAGATTCATGCGAGCTCCTCCTGCTGATGATGTCCATGGACACCGGAATGGGCCAAATTGTGGACCTCTTGGGCCAGCTAGTGGCGGTACTGAGGGACAGGCCTGCACCACAAACAACACCTCCACCTCCCTCTGGTGGGACACAGGATGACAGTTCAACATCCTCCCCTGCGGCCACAGAGAGGGGTGAGTCCTCAGACCCCAATGACCCTGCAACAGAGGCCCCCCCTGCCAAATGATGAAGGGGCCATCCCAAGAAATCCCTGGGAGTATCCCGTGGCAAAGCACCTGCCAAACGCCAGTCACGGAGTCAGCCATGATGGCAACACTCTTCGATACTGCATTGACTGTTTTGGACTGTCCTTACCCACACTGCCTTGTGAATGGCATCTGTCTGTTGGACTGGATCACCACATCAATGTGGTGACTACCCGATTGTCTCGTGTACCATAACTGACAACTCACTGCTTCACTAATCACCTCAATGCAAATATTCACCCCCCTCACTTGTCACCATTGTAAATAAATACTCCTTACATACGTCGCTGTTTCTGCTCCGTGTTTATTCCAGGATGTGCAGTCTTCACCATGATTACAATGTACCTGGAGTATGGAATTATGTAGGCAAGGAGAGGCTGAAGGGACCTAGGAAAACACAACAGAACAATATTAACTAGTCAGGGATTGGCATCACAGACATAACACAACACTTCCCATCAAGCTACTCATCGCAATGAGCAACAGTGCTGACCTAAACATCCTGTAGATGTGCCAAACTACTCTGTCCCAGAAACATTGATTCCGAAGCAACCACAGCACCAAAACAGCCCTCATTGCCGCCACCGACGACATCAGAGCCATGATGGACAATGGAGAAAAAGCAGCCCTCATCCCCCTGGACCTCTCGGCCGCCTTCGACACTGTCTGTCACACCACACTCCGCTCATGCCTCCACAATGCAGGGATCCATGACAAAGCACTGGACTGGACCACCTCCTTCCTCACCAGCAGAACCCAGAGTGCCCGCCTCCCCCATTCCGCTCTAAAGACACCAAGATCATCTGCGGTGTACCCCAAGGATCGACCCTCAGCCCGACACTCTTCAACATCTACATGACACCGCTCACCAACATTGCCAGATCGCACGACCTCAACATCGTCTCATACGCCGACGACACCCAGCTGATCCTCTCCCTCACCAAGGCCCCCACCACTGCCAAATCCAACCTCCATGAAGGAAAGAAGGCCATCGCCAAATGGATGGCGAACAGCCGCCTGAAACTGAACTCAGACAAGACGGAGGTCCTTATCATCGGGTCCACCCCCTCCGCCTGGGACGACTCGTGGTGGCCAGCTGCACTGGGAGCTGCACCGATGCCCACCAACCACGCACGCAACCTGGGAGTCATCCTGGACTCCGCATTGTCAATGACCCAAGTGAACTCCGTCTCCTCCTCCTGCTTCAACACCCTCCGCATGCTCCGCAAGATCTACCGTTGGAGCCCCACCGGTACCAGAAGGACGGTCACCCAGACTCTCGTCAGCAGCAGACTGGACAACGGCCACGCCCTCCACGCAGGAACGTCAGCCAAACCCCAGAAACGACTACAACGCATACAGAACCCCTCTGCACGCCTCATCCTCGACATCCCCCGCCACAGCCACATCACAGCCCACCTGAAAGACCTGCACTGGCTCCCCGTCAACAAGAGGATCACCTTCAAGCTCCTCACCCATGCTCACAAGGCTCTCCACAACACCGGACCAGCGTACCTCAGTGAACGACTCACCTTCTACACCCTGAACCACCAGCTTTTCTCCGCTGACCTCGCCCTTGCCACCGTCCCCCGCATCCGTCGAACGACCGCCGGTGGCAGATTGTTCTCTCACCTCGCCGCAAAAACCCGGAACACCCTCCCCATCCACCTATGACAGACCCAGGACCTGCTGGCCTTCAGGAGACTCCTCAAGGCCTGGCTGTTCGAGCAGTAGCAGCCCCCGCCCCCCCACCCAGCGCCTTGAGACCCTCACGGGTAAGTAGTGCACTCTACAAATGAATTGATTGATTGATTGTCAGCCACCACTGAGTCAACAACCGGCTTCAGTCACAAAGCTGACATACAACTTGCCAACAACAGCGACATCATCAGACAATGGGTCTGTTGTACATTGTCACTCACCTTCAAGTGAAGTAGCGGTCGATGAGCTGTTGACGCAGGTCAACACCTACCTCCTCTCCACTATCCTTGTCACTGGACATGGGTTGGTTTGCAGGCGGGGGCCTTGTCTGCTCATCAGCATCCAGGAGCAGGGGGATCTCCTTGCGCAAGACCAGGTTGTGGAGCATGCACCATGCAACTACAATCTGTCACACCTTCCCGGGCGAGTACATCAGTGCACCTCCGGTCTTGTCCAGGCAGCGAAACCGTGACTTTAGGAGACCGAAAGTACGCTCCACCACACAACGTGTCCTCCCATGGGCATCATTGAAGCAGACTTCAGCTGGTGTCCTGGGATTCCGCATTGGGCTCAACAACCAAAGACGGTTGGGATATGCAGAGTCACGTAGGTGTGAGAAACACAGGGAAACCTTGTAATGTAACTGTGGCAGAGGACAGCATGTCACACACACAGCATGCTAATTGACTCTGCATACTCACCCACAATCCATGCACGCTCAGGAAGCAGATTAGCCATCAGCTGTGGTACAATGCTGCTACGCATGATGTATGAATCATGGGCCGAGCCTGGAAATTTGGCACACACATGCAAGATGATCATATCCACCTGGCACACCACTTGTACATTTGAGTGAAAATGTTTACGATTCCTGTAGATGTGCTCAGGTGCCTGTGGTGGAACCAGCCCAACATGTGTACAATCAATGGCACCAACAACATGGGGGATGTGCCCAAGGGCATAGAAATCACCCTTAACACCCACCAATTCATGCCTCCTGGGGAAATGGATATATCTGTCCTTGTAGATCATCATAGCGGACAGGACATCCCGTAGCACCGTGCTGAACATAGAGTTGTGACATACCACCTGCGCTGAACATGGTGTGCTGGAATGATCCAGTAGCAAAAAAATGCAGGACTTTAGACGTTGCGGTGAAAGCAGTTGGATAGGTTCTGCGAGGCTGCAGGTGGGGCTCCAAATTAGCATATAGGTCCTGTAGGGTGGCTCGATCCAGATGGAATTTCCGTATGACCTCCTCATTCTCCATGTCTGCCAGAACTGTGAAGGGACGATGCATATTTAGTTTCCTCCTAGGTGAGAGGAAAGTGGACACCTGTCAATGCAATCCACTATGAGATGTGTACCACATATTACGTTTTGACTGACACAACACCAACAATGTCTGTCATCGCAGTTGAGCTAACAGCACACCTTACATGTAGGGACACCTTCAGCCACACTACTCGTACACTTGACCACTTTTCAAACAGCAAATACCTCCAAAACAATATCTGACTAGGAGAATGCCCAAATGGATATAGCCACATCTTGCATGAGCAGCCCTAAGAGTATTTCATACAGCATATGTGTGAAACTGCAACACTACTGTCTCGCACCTAGCTGCAGTACATGCCACACCTTCAGCCGTAAGTCAAACAGGGCACACATCAACCACACAATGAGCAGTCTGTGCAAAATAAGTGTGTGCATGAGCCAAGAAAAGTAGACAGTCAAATCAGCACATTGTTCAGTAAGACAATCATTACTGTGAGTTGCTCAGCCCTTTCGATCATTGACATGTTTACCCATTGGATGGTCCATCACAACACTATTCTGAGTGCATGCCCAGCAATATCACAAGTGACATGTGTGGGACTACATGCCAATGTTCAAAAGCATAAACACAAACATTGCATGTGTAGTCAGCAGTGGGGTAAATGTGACATTGGCATTGTGTGCACAATCATGTGCCATTAATCATGTTGCCACTGTGCACTGTTAAGAACTGCCCATTGGCCTTTCACACAGCATGATGTGTCTATAGGTGCTATCAAAGTGCTCCACCACCCAAATCACGGTTCCTCATAGCAATGTATGGCAGCCATGACACGGTAGTTACCGCCAGGCCCCAGCGGTGTGTCACAGCAAATGCTCAATACACACTTGCGGTACTGATAGGCATATACACATGGTCAAATGGCAGTTGGCATGCTCTGCCACCCAAATCACAGTCCCTCATAGCCATGTATGGCAGCCATGTCGCGGTTGCTACCGGCCGGCCCCAGCGGTGTATCACCGCGAATGTCCAATACACACTTGCGGTACTGATAGGCATATACACATGGTCAAATGGCGGTTGGCTTGCTCCGCCGCCCAAATCATGGTCGCTCATAGCAATGCATGGCACACATATCGCGGTAGCTACCGCCCGGCCACAGCCGTGTGTCACCGCCATGGCCCATGCCCTCATAGCCAATGGGAACCGCAATTGCGGTAGCCTAATGCAATTTTGAAAATCACGGTAGGCGTGCTCCACCACCGCGGGGCCGGTCATTGGATGCAATTGAAAGATGCATGACCTCGGTAGCAACCGCTTGGCCCCTGCGGTGTGTCACCGCCATGACCCATGCCCTCACAGCCAATGGGAACCACAATCTCGGTAGACTAATGCAAATTTGAAAATCGCAGTAGGCGTGCTCTGCCACCCCGGAGCCGGTCATTGGATGCATTTGAAAAAGGCTGACCTGAAACACCAATTGCAGCAGTCCAGAACCACTGAAATGACCCCAGGGGGATATATATGTGTGGGAGAGAGCCTAACATTTCCACAGCTCACTGAGCCTGCTGCCTGCCACCCCTCAGAACCAACTGCTGCTGCTGTCTCCAGGGCCTGCTGCCTGCCACCCCTCAGCACCAACTGCTGCTGCTGTCTCCAGGGTCTGCTGCCTGCCACCCCTCAACACCAGCTGCTGCTGCTGCTGTCTCCAGGGCCTGCTGCCTGCCACCCCTCACCACCAACTGCTGCTGCTGTCTCCAGGGCCTACTGCCTGCCACCCCTCACCACCAACTACTGCTGCTATCTCCAGGGCCTGCTGCCTGCCACCCCACACCACCAACTGCTGCTGCTGCTGTCTCCAGGGCCTGCTGCCTGCCACCCCTCTACACCAGCTGCTGCTGCTCCTGTCTCCTGAACACAGTGATGGCGAGGACTGAGAAGATCCGGGCACGTCCCTTCACCTCCGAGGAGCTGGAGGTCCTGGTGGACGAGGTGCTCATACAGTTTCCGAGGCTATATGGTGCTCCAAATATTGTGGTAAGTCTTTCAGAGTGGAATTGAGAGTGCAGGGGGGAAGACATGAAGTTGATCTGATGCAGTATGTGCCTGAGAGTGAGGGGTTGTGTCATGCACTGCCTAGCATGCTGTCTCCAGGGGAAAGGGGTGTGTAGCCTATTTCACACGTTTCCCTGCCTGCACATCAAGATTGGAGGGACAGGTATTGTTTTGTCTGCCATACAGTGACGCAGCAAGCTGTGTATGCAGGAGACAGTAAAGAATTTGGCTGTGTGAATGGATGTGTGTGTCGCTGATGTTCTTCACAGGCCCATCTGGGGCCTTGCCAAGGGTTTACATCCAGAGAGTAATGATGGAAGTGTGTCAGTCTCAAAAATCATATCATGTATAGTTCAGCACTATGCTCCGGACTTAAATGCCAGAGGGTGACACTCTTGGTGGGAATTCCCCGAGAACACAGCAGATTTATTTACCATTCTTTCAGAGCAACTTCCATTTCCACCAGCATGTGCACTGACTCGCATGTGTAGGCACTGCTTACGCTCTCAATTTGTCCCTTCATGTGAGATATCAGATGCCCCACGTTGGACCTCAGTGTGAGCCCACCTGGCCTGCACAGTCACTGCCCAATCTGACAAGGACACATCACTGGATGTACAGAGTTAAACATATGGTTTGTCTGCTAGACCATCCATCAATGAGACATCTCAGACCTGTAGATTGCACACAACAGGCCTTGTGAGAAGGGTGTGAGATTGTGAGAGCATGTCCCTAAATGTGCCCCCGTGACACAGGGAGAAATTCACAGGACAAGGACATTGGGGGTTGTGCTGTGTTGGACACAGTGAGTCTGCCTCAAAACATGATTAGCAATGTGATGTATGTCTTGCCCACCCACAAACTGGATGGGAGATGTGGTCAGCCTACACCCAGCTTTCTGTGCTGGCATCCTGCATGTGTATGTGATGTGCAGGTACTGGGTTAACACTCATGTATTTGCGTCTGATTCTCCCACGCAAAGCTACTATGGGATAAGCTGTATTGTCTGTGACACATGCTCTATATGCCACTTCAACTTTGCCAATGGCTTGTTTAAATGTTTAATGGTTTTACCGAGGTGACAGGCACTTGAGTTCTTCTTTACTCTGAGGCTTGGGGGTGCAATGATGTTGGTTTGTGATGAACTACTGATCATAATCACTCTTTGGTCAGGTTAGCTATATTGTACACGTCATGTTAATATGCACTGCCAGCACAAAGTGGGATTCTATCCTCAGTATTGCAGGGTGGCTGACCAGGGTCATCATGTCTGTGTGATCTTTCTTGATATGTGCACAGCAGTGTTGGTGTATGCTCATCTAGTGATGGCCAGGCATCCTAGTCACATGGGTAAAATGCAATGTGTGCACGTGGGTGGTCAGGAAGTGTGCAGTGTGAAGGGGGTGACTTTGTCAGTAGTGTTGATGTGTGTGTGCCCCTACAATGTCAACTGCACACATGTGTCACCCAGGTGTTGAGTGCCTGTTGTTTGGATTCTTCAGCCCTGTGCTTGTGATTATGTGCACATGTGGGAGCTGTAGGTTGTGCACTGTGCTGGTGTGTCCTTGCACTTCTGGGGACACCTACTTGTTGTTGGTGCCAATTGTGAGTATGCAGAGTGTGTGACTGGCAAGTCAGTGTTGTGTTTTGTTGATCATCCATGTGTCTTGATACTGTTTGTACTCACTGTGCAGACCTGCTCAGCCACACTGACATTGTGGGTGTGTTTTGTCATGCATTGCTGTCAGTTGGTGTTTTTTTATCCATTATGGCATGTGGGTTGTGGAGTCATACCATCCCCTATCTGTGCTTCTGATGCCTACCCATTGTGAGTCTGCACTCAATCTATTTTTGTGTGGGGCACTCCTCACCTGTCCACTACTGACGTACACACCACTTCACTCTCATGTCAGCTGTCCCCTTGGGTTACCAGTGTGTGTGCCTCCCCATCAGTTAATTTGTTACACTATGCTTTGTGGAGCTGATCTGTGCAAAGAACCAATGTGCCACTCAGGACAGTTTCCCAATTGGTTATATGTGAGTTTCTTGTCTTGTTTTGCAGCCATGGTTGCTCATATACAGTTCTACTGTTTGTGCTGCACATGCCTCTGGTCATGTTGTTGTCACCTGGAAATCCCAGACTTGTGCATCTGTGGGTGATGGGTTAGCTGTGTGTGCTTGCTGAGGTACTGCTTCACTTCCTGAGTGTGATGTTGTCATTGTGCTGTGCTGATTAGTGCTGTGTGGGTTCATGTTGTGTCACTCATATCTGTGTGTGACTCGTATGTTTGGTGTGCACACACTGCTTGTCGTGAATGCAGTGCTGTGAGTGTATGTTGCCTTGTCCTTGCCTGGTGTGCACCCCCTGATGTCCTGCTGTGTTTGCAACTTGATGTATTGGCATGTGCATCTGTTGTGTGTTTGATGTGGATGTGTGCAGTGTTTGGGCTGTGTTGTCTCTTGCAGCGGACAGATGCTCTGTGTGTGATGTTCTATTTGCAGGTCAGTGTGTGTGTTTTGTTAGTGTGTTGTGATTCCTTCAGATGTGTGTTTCCAGTGTAGTGTGCATTACTTGTGTGTCTGTCACATGCACTTAGGGCTATTCTTGTTCCTGGGCTTGATTTGGGTGCATCCTTGGGCTTTTCTCCTCTCATATGTGACCTGTCATTTGTCAGGATTGTGCATGTGCATGCATGTGGTACACTATGACAACATGTTGACTTGATGGGTGGTGTGTTATGTCTGTCTGTATTTCATTGTATGCCCATTGGTACCAGTCTGTGTTCATGATTGTTTTGAGATGATGCACTTCTTGTCTGTGTTGGGGTATGTTGTCTGTGCATTGTTCCTGACTGATGAGGTTGTGTTCTCCTTTTCTGTCTGAGCTCACATTGCCTTTCCACAGTTTTGCTGCACAAATCAGGTCTGGTCTTGTTGTAATTCTGTGTATGTTGTTATTGAGTTTTGTGTTTGGCTGTTGTTTTTGAGGCAGCATTGGTTCAGGCATCCATGAGTGTGTGTGTGTGTGATGGTTGTGGATGCCCCCAGGGGAGTGTGATTGTATTGTCTGGACATTGTTGGCACCCTTATGTGTGTTTGACACTGGTGTTGTGTGCTGCAGGTGTAAGGTTGGGGGTGGTGATGTGTGAAGGATCCTACACAGCCATGGAGTGTAACAATGGGCCCTGTGTGTTGCGCTGCTGACACACACCTGTCAAGTAGTTGGATGCAGATGTGTGGCTGTTCTCTGTTTGACTCCAGAGACTTCCTTTCATTCCTGTGCCTATACATGGTTTGCCTTGCTGTCTCCCTGAGTTGTTGCACAGAGGTGACTGTGGTTTGATTTCACTCACTGTGCCAGCCATGTGTGATATGATGGGCTAAGGGTGTTGTTATATGTTCCTTATTTTGCCTGTGATGTACACATGCTTAGTAGTTGGCTCCTTGGGCTTCCATTGTGTGCAACTCACTTTAGCTTTCCTTTTTATTGTCCTCCATTGCTGCTGACATCTGGTCTGAGTATGTGGCTGTGTGTCAGTGTGGGGTATGTCGGTGAGACTTGACAGGCTGTGTGTCCAGTTGAGTGATTTTTCCTATCATGTATGTGTGCTCATTTTGTGCTTGTACTCAGTTTTGTTGCCATGAGTGTGATGTAGGTGTGGTGTGAGGGTTGCCCTGGCCCTGTGCTTCTGTGCTGTGTGTTCCTCTGCAGCCCCACCTTCTGAGGATGTCTCCCTAGTTGTTTGGTGTGTGGTGCAGGGTGTTGGTTCACCTGGGTGGTCATTGTACATGGGGGAGCACAAGGGAGGCACATGGCATGTACCTTCATGTTTTGGAGGGGCCTAGTGTGTGGAGGCTGGAGGTGTGGCCGTATGATCTTTGTGGACTGCACATGTCTGGCGCTGGCCCTGCCTTCTACATAGTGCACATGTTTTCACGCATCTTCACCGCTGCGGTGACGTGACCGGGACATTGCATTGATATCGCGGTTGGTGGGTGACCTGGATGCGGAGAGGTTATTTTGTGAAAGGTAAGACATCTGTGGGTACACTTGTGGATCTGTTCCTGTCTGGTGTGGACAGGGACCCTATATCTGCCCATGAGTTGTGTGTTGTGGTTGTGTGCGGAGTTGTGTGTTTGTGTACCTGCGGTGTCGTCCGCGGTGGTCCATGACTTGCTGGTAATGTATAAGGTACAGCACCAGGAAGACCTGTAGAGCTGGATCCATTGCGGTCGGGACCGGGTGGAAGGGACCGGGACTCTGGTTTCGCGCTCCGCTGTCGTGCTTCCGCCGTCTCTGGTTGGTCGGTTTCTCCGCTGCGATGCGACTTGCTGTTTGGGGCATCCTGATTTGTACAGCGGACGGGACGTCATTCAGCACGGCAGTGAGTCTCCATTGGCTTCCACTGCCACGGTGGCGGGCGCACTTTGATGGCGGTTCGCGACGCACAGCGGCGGATGGGAAATGGGCTGTGTTTGGCCATTCTAATATGGCGGGCATGAGGACCACTGCTGTTGTGCGGAAACAAGCATTTTCCACCACTGCCAGCACTGCGGTGGTGCCTCCGCCCGCCATACTAATGGGCACCTTTGTTTTGACCTAATGCATAGGAAAAGCTTTAAGTTGCTGAGGAACACCCCTCTTAAATAAATATCCCCATTTGTGACAATATTTTTTTTTTAATTCTATTTTAATAAGCATTTATCAACAAGCGAGCCTAATTACAACTGTGGCTCAATCAGAACCAGTTATGCATTTTGGAGATTACAGCTGGGAAAATGTTTCGTGACAATGACAATGATTTGTAAAACTGCAATGAATTTTGTTTGAGTAGAACTTTTAAGCAATAACTGGCTTGATTTTGAGAGGGTTAAAACTGAAATCCAAATTTTTGGCAACATTTTCTTTCTCACATCAAATGCCTTCCAATTTGGGGTTTACAAATATCTCATGGACACACTTGATGTGTCTGCCACCCTTTGTGCCCAGAAATTTCAATAAACCTGACAAAAGAACTGGTTGACAATCTACTAGATTTAGAGTGGAAAATCCACCCTGCAATTGGCAGCATTCTGAAAGCAGGCTATGTTACCTTGCTTTTCATGTTGGCACATGATTTTAGGACCCTGGAGTCTGAAAGTGGTTTGTTAATATGGGGGTTTGGTTACCCTACCACAATAGACAAAGTCTGGTTAGATTCAACACAGTTCACTGAGAAACTCAGCTTGACCCCTGATAACTGTGGCTCAAACAGCAGGTGGTATACCAGAGAAATGTGTGAGATGTTCAGCTAGTACCAAACACCAGTAACATTAAGAACTCAACACAATAAAATTGCCAAACCAATTTAGAAAAATCAAGAAAACCGTAATAAGCAAAATGACAGAAAAGTCTTCAAAATTGAATAAAGGAAACAGGAGATAAGATTTTTTGAAGAAAACGCCTAATAATATCCACAGAAACAATGATAGTGGAAATGCCACTGTCACCATATGTGAATTATCCCAAAACAGCTCCGGTGTGCGCCCTGGCAGCAAAAATGAAAACAGGACAAAGGGACAAACTAACTTGTCTGCTTCAACAAATGTCGAGGGGTTAGTCCCACACATAGTCCCAGGTACATCATCCTGGTGCTCTTGGTGGGGACTCCTGTTATAGCTCAAAAGACAAGACAGGCTGCGCTGCTCTAATACTCCCACAGTGCCTAGGTGTTGAGAGAAAGGTCCCAGGGATCAGGTCTTCATCGATCAAGGGCTTTCATTAGATCCAGTGCAGTGCACCCCTTACTGGACACCTGATTTTTCCACTCTGGATGGTAACTCTCTGAGGAAAGTCAGCGCCAGACAACTGATCCTTGAAAATTTCTTCCAGGTGTTAAGTGTAAATCCAGTATTTGTACAGCGCGAACAGCTACCCGAAGGCATCCCGGCACTGGGGGCCGTGGGGAAGATTAAGCAAGCTATTGCCCAGAGTCACATGGTGCTGGGCTGACCTGCCGCCGGTGCCAGGGATCGAACCATGAGCTTTAGACTCCAGCGTCAGGCGGTTCCGGGTATCAAACCATGAGCCCCAGATTCCAGCGTCAGTCGCCCTGGCCTCGGCGCCACACCTCTTCCCCTGCCCTGTTGTGTATAAGTGGAGAGCAGGTCACACCTCTGTCCTCTTTCTATGTAGATTATTCGTCTTCTCTCCTGGTCTTGCTCAAGGTTCAAGATTCTTCTGAGTAGGTGATGGTAGGGTGTCATTCTAATTAGTATACTAGCCAATGACTGGATACTTCCAGGCCCTACAGACTTCGCACAAAAATTCAACCCTCTTTTTTAGCACTTCCTGCATCACCTGACACCTCGCACCTTCCAAGAGGCCCCTATCCCAAATGGCAGAATTCAGGCTCCCATTCCTTCCTCCCAGAGTCCCCCACATATACAGCCCTTTGGCTATGAGGAACAGCTGTTCTTCCTGCTGTGGGGAGAAATACATGTCTGAGACACAGCTCAGGATAAAAAGACTTCTGTCATTTGGGCCTCCTTGGAGAATTTTAATGTGAAAAGGATGAGTGTTGCTCTACCCCTTTGTGATGCTGTTAGCTCATGCCCCCTCCCAAATGGCTTATCTCAGCAAAGTGTTTCAGCGTCTTTCCTTCAACAGTTTTCCAGTGTTTAGAAGTTGATATATTGTTCCCTGGCAGCACATCACTCCACACCATAATGGAACATCACTGACACTTGAGGAAAGCAAATCCGGCAGAGCTGGTTTAAAACTACTTGGATTCGAGGCCGCACAATGTACGATTTTTAGGAGGAAATTGTGAAAAAAATCTACTTTCGGCACTGAACTAGATTTTTCATAAATTGGTTTTAAAAAAAAAAAGCTTTTAAGCAAGTTTCTATAATTTTCCTGGGTCATACAGTAGAAACAGGCTTTTATTCGGACTGAGGCTGCTCGATGGAACATTGACACTTCGATCTATACAGTTGTAAATAGCAATTGGTAGCCTCTCTGCAGGGGCATATTCTCCATTAGTCTTTAGCCTGGCCTACTTTTACACATTAAGCACCTACCGCTGTGGGCAGAGAGGGCACACTCAGTGGTGATGTATCAAACTAAGTTTATCCACACGGGGAAGCACTTTTCTATGACTTGTTACTGCAGGGATTTTTACTGCAAACAGCCAGATTGCAATTCTGAACAGGGAGCCATACTTTTCCAGTCATTCATGTAGGTGGTGTGTAAACATATACTGAGGCGGCATGTGAAATGCCTCTTCCACATCACGGGTGCGTTTTATGGCTCAACAAACCTTGTCCTTACTAAAAGGTTAAATAAGCCAGTCAGGTTTAGCCAATATGACCTCAGGGTAGTAGGGAAAGAGCACATGCTTTGTAACACTGAAAAGGAGTGTCGTGGTGTAGAGAGTCCTAATGCCACGAAACAACTCCATAAAAGGACTCTAAGAAGACCACACAGGAACGGTGACATTGCTGCAGTTGTTGTACAGCAGCATCCATGTCACTGTATTTTGTTTTCTGTCACATATACTTTAAATGGCTTATAACAAGATACTGGAATAGAGACAGTGATGAAAATTCCTCCTAGCACACTAAAGCTGCAAATTAATGTTATACTCTTGACATTATATAATGTGTGATACGTTCTTCTAGAACCTATTGCTCTGTTTTTTAAAGCAAATTTTAGTAAATGTGCTGCAAATTCACATACTATGCCATTTGCCCTTTTTTTTCTTCATGTTTTGGTGGTGTAGGTACTCGACCTCAAACTCCCTATCAAGGGTTTCGTTTGCTTAATGTCTTTGCTCGCTTTGTGTAATTTGAGACTGGTTTTAGATTTTTCAAGGTCTTGATGCTCAAATCAGCCCTGCGACTACCAAGGAGTTTGCTATTATTAAGGGTCCTCGAGCATACAACTAAATTAAATCACCAACTAAGGAAATATTCAAATCTAACATATGAAAGCTCAAAAGATAGTCACAGAGGGAGCACTCCCTCAACCAGGAGTTATATGATCCTCAAAAATTCAAAGTAGGCACATTCAAGAGTTATGTAACAGAAACAAAACTCAAGAAACTTGCGATGGTTTAAAAATGACAGCGGTACCTCCACCTTTGTCCACTTAACAGTTTTAGAACAGCAGGCGTGGTTCACATCACCAGAAGATTGGGGTAAAACTGTCAAATAACCAGTTTTCTGCAAGGAGCAGACAATCTGAAGAAAAGTCCAAGTTTAATTTACAAATAGCACAGGCATGCGAGCCGCTGATAGAGCACTGACCATCCAGCAATACATTCAAAAGACTACCTGATTGCAGTGCTTATATATAGGTGTAATCAGACCAGGCTCTGTTTGGACATGGACTGTCACACACCACTGAGGCCCAATTGTACTGAGCCTTGCAGAGATATCTCTGAGAACCTTTGTACAGAGCTGTCTGGGATGTATGCCAGGGTAAACAGATAACTAGTCCTAAAAGTGAATGTTTGGTCACAAATTCCAAGCTTGATTAGTTACACTCCTCAGAAAGTAGCTGAACAAACACACTTCTGTGACACAGAACTCTGTTGTGTTTATGATCTGCAATGGAGAGGAGCACATTGCAATATCCCTCTCTTAGCTCGTTATTGAGTATTTGAAGCACTTGTTTGTCAAATTTGTTAAATCCAATAGGGAAATTATAATTTCATTATTTTGTACAGCAAAATAATATCAACGGAGTGACTGCAGGCAAAAATATATAATATAGCATATGCTAATGTAACCGTAGAACACTACCTAACCCATAACAAGAGTCAAATATTTGATTTAACATAAGCCTCAACTTTGAAATTGCACAGAATACTCTCCTGCATTTGATGATTTATTTATTTCCACATATTCAGGCTAACCTTTTATAATGATGTAATTTTGCTGCTCACTTTGGTGTATGTTCCTGCAGAATTAGCTAAATATTGAATTTATCACGCATGTAGCGCACAGTAGATTCTCTGCAAAGATACTTAATTGAGATCACTTAACCTAAAGGGCTGAGGTATCATTCTAAGGTAGTAAACCAGTCACCTGGTATGCAACGTAAGTAGTTCTTCCCCTATGCCTGTCAAGGCTCCTAACTGTCTGGGGTGACAAGTGACAGTGCAGGCCTGGTGTCAGGTTCCTATGTGTGTGCAGGAAGCAAAACCCTTTGAAGTGTAAGTAGGGATAGGTACAGCGCCTCCCTCTGCTATCCTGCCAGAGTGGCCCACCGTATCCACACTTAAGCCCCTATTGTGTTACAGTCTGGAAGCAATACATAAACCCAACAGCAAAGCCATTCACAGTTATCTGACCCAGGACTCTGTCAGAAGGCATTTCTAAAAGTGGCATATTCACAATTATGTCTTAAAATCGAACTTTGCCAGTAAAGATGATTTGAAATTACAATTTATTTAGGTGTAACAGCATATCTCTATCTGCTCTCAATCTAACGTTTGCAAAAACAACAATTGATGCACAGAATGCAGAACAATGTCTTACATTCACCCCAGTACAGAGATATGGGCCTAAATCCATCGTTTTTTTGCTCACCATGCCGTTCCAGTTTGAACCCAGCCATATGCAAATCAGTCTTGACCCTGTGCCTCATGGGAACAGTCCAGCCCGAACTGCCAAGCCAGGTCCTCCCTGGACTGGAAACAAGCATCCTAGGACCGGTTTCTGGCATTTCAGCCGTCTTGCTTGATTTCCAGTGGCATGGAGAGCAAGGGACCCACGTCTGGGCATACCCTTCCCACTCGGGGTGACAAATGCAAAAACAACAATTGATGGACAGAATGCAGAACAATGTCTTACATTCACCCCAGTACAGAGATCTGGGCCTAAATCCATCGTTTTTTTGCTCACCATGCCGTTCCAGTTTGAACCCAGCCATATGCAAATCAGTCTTGACCCTGTGCCTCATGGGAACAGTCCAGCCCGAACTGCCAAGCCAGGTCCTCCCTGGACTGGAAACAAGCATCCTAGGACCGGTTTCTGGGATTTCAGCTGTCTTCAGCCAGGCTTGCTTGATTTCCAGTGGCATGGAGAGCAAGGGACCCACGTCTGGGCATACCCTTCCCACTCGGGGTGACAAATGCAAAAACAACAATTGATGGACAGAATGCAGAACAATGTCTTACATTCACCCCAGTACAGAGATCTGGGCCTAAATCCATCGTTTTTTTGCTCACCATGCCGTTCCAGTTTGAACCCAGCCATATGCAAATCAGTCTTGACCCTGTGCCTCATGGGAACAGTCCAGCCCGAACTGCCAAGCCAGGTCCTCCCTGGACTGGAAACAAGCATCCTAGGACCGGTTTCTGGCATTTCAGCCGTCTTCAGCCAGGCTTGCTTGATTTCCAGTGGCATGGAGAGCAAGGGACCCACGTCTGGGCATACCCTTCCCACTCGGGGTGACAAATGCAAAAACAACAATTGATGGACAGAATGCAGAACAATGTCTTACATTCACCCCAGTACAGAGATCTGGGCCTAAATCCATCGTTTTTTTGCTCACCATGCCGTTCCAGTTTGTTGTAACGCTTTTCGCCCTAAGTGGGATGGGTATTCCCAGACGTGGGACCCGTGCTCACTACGCCACTGGAGTCAAGCTATCCTGGCTGATGACGGCTGATAGCCAGAAACCGGTCCTAGGATGCTTGATTCCGGTCCAGGGAAGACATGGCTTGGCAGTTCGGGCTGGACTGTTCCCATGAGGCACAGGGTCAAGACTGATTTGCATATGGCCATGTCTAAACTGGGGTGGTGTAGTGGGCAAAAGAATGATGGATTTAACCCAGATCTCTTGACTTGGGGAGAATGTCTGCATTGTCAGCATTCCGTCCATCATTTGTTTGTTGTAACGCTTTTCGCCCTAAGTGGGATGGGTATTCCCAGACGTGGGACCCGTGCTCACTACGCCACTGGAGTCAAGCTATCCTGGCTGATGACAGCTGATAGCCAGAAACCGGTCCTAGGATGCTTGATTCCGGTCCAGGGAAGACATGGCTTGGCAGTTCGGGCTGGACTGTTTCCATGAGGCACAGGGTCAAGACTGATTTGCATATGGCCATGTCTAAACTGGGGTGGTGTAGTGGGCAAAAGAATGATGGATTTAACCCAGATCTCTTGACTGGGGGAGAATGTCTGCATTGTCAGCATTCCGTCCATCATTTGTTTGTTGTAACGCTTTTCGCCCTAAGTGGGATGGGTATTCCCAGACGTGGGACCCGTGCTCACTACGCCACTGGAGTCAAGCTATCCTGGCTGATGACGGCTGATAGCCAGAAACCGGTCCTAGGATGCTTGATTCCGGTCCAGGGAAGACATGGCTTGGCAGTTCGGGCTGGACTGTTCCCATGAGGCACAGGGTCAAGACTGATTTGCATATGGCCATGTCTAAACTGGGGTGGTGTAGTGGGCAAAAGAATGATGGATTTAACCCAGATCTCTTGACTGGGGGAGAATGTCTGCATTGTCAGCATTCCGTCCATCATTTGTTTGTTGTAACGCTTTTCGCCCTAAGTGGGATGGGTATTCCCAGACGTGGGACCCGTGCTCACTACGCCACTGGAGTCAAGCTATCCTGGCTGATGACAGCTGATAGCCAGAAACCGGTCCTAGGATGCTTGATTCCGGTCCAGGGAAGACATGGCTTGGCAGTTCGGGCTGGACTGTTCCCATGAGGCACAGGGTCAAGACTGATTTGCATATGGCCATGTCTAAACTGGGGTGGTGTAGTGGGCAAAAGAATGATGGATTTAACCCAGATCTCTTGACTGGGGGAGAATGTCTGCATTGTCAGCATTCCGTCCATCATTTGTTTGTTGTAACGCTTTTCACCCTAAGTGGGATGGGTATTCCCAGACGTGGGACCCGTGCTCACTACGCCACTGGAGTCAAGCTATCCTGGCTGATGACGGCTGATAGCCAGAAACCGGTCCTAGGATGCTTGATTCCGGTCCAGGGAAGACATGGCTAGGCAGTTCGGGCTGGACTGTTCCCATGAGGCACAGGGTCAAGACTGATTTGCATATGGCCATGTCTAAACTGGGGTGGTGTAGTGGGCAAAAGAATGATGGATTTAACCCAGATCTCTTGACTGGGGGAGAATGTCTGCATTGTCAGCATTCCGTCCATCATTTGTTTGTTGTAACGCTTTTCGCCCTAAGTGGGATGGGTATTCCCAGACGTGGGACCCGTGCTCACTACGCCACTGGAGTCAAGCTATCCTGGCTGATGACGGCTGATAGCCAGAAACCGGTCCTAGGATGCTTGATTCCGGTCCAGGGAAGACATGGCTTGGCAGTTCGGGCTGGACTGTTCCCATGAGGCACAGGGTCAAGACTGATTTGCATATGGCCATGTCTAAACTGGGGTGGTGTAGTGGGCAAAAGAATGATGGATTTAACCCAGATCTCTTGACTGGGGGAGAATGTCTGCATTGTCAGCATTCCGTCCATCATTTGTTTGTTGTAACGCTCAATCTAACGTTAGCAGTTACTAAATGTAATAAGGTAATCCAGTGTTAGTCAAAGGGAGAGACAGGCATTTAGGAGTTTTTCACTACCCGGACATGGAAAACTTACGCACACGTCTTTCCTTTTAAATACAATGCACCCTGCCCCATGAACCTTTATGGCTTACCTTATGGTGACTTATAAATAATAAAAATGAAGGTTTAAGCCTCGCAAAAGGTTTATATTGGCAGGTTGAAATGGCAGTTTAAACCTGCACTGCAGGCTGCAGTGGCAGGCCTGAAACATGTTTTAAAAGAGAAACAACGATTACAACGCAGTCTTTACCATGCATAACCTTTACCATGGTCCTTACCATGCAATGCCTTTACCACGCATTGCCTTTACCACACATATGCCTTTACCACGCATGCATTTACAACAAAATTTAAGTATATGTCAGATAAGTGAACCCCTATATATATGTGTATATCCCAAAGAACTGCTCCTCGCTCCAAGAATCTTCAGCAAAGCAGACGCGGACCATCAAACGCGTACTTTAAGGTGATGCTTTATTGCCGGCCGTAACGCGTTTCGGTCCAGCCGGACCTTGATCACATGACAACGCTGCTACGTATTAACAACCTATTTAAAGTGTTACATGCTGACAGTGATTGGTAGTGAATCATAGACAGAGTAAAAACATTTGGTATGATGTTACACGAACATTTTAAAACATGTGTTTCAGATCGTGAAAAGAACAAAATTACTGTAAACATCTTACTTTGTTTTGGAACAAGTACATTAACAATAAAAACTCTTATATTGTTAAAAAAAAAAGGGGGATAAAGCCAATAAATACATCTCAAAAATTTCATTCAATACATATATAAATATTTCCAGTCTAAAAGGCATTAATAATCACATAATTCTATCCCTAAAAAGTATGACTAGGATCAATCCCTTGTGTATATTCAACAAAATGTAAGTATATGTCAGATAAGTGAACCCCTACATATATATATATATATATATATATTATCTACTGGCGGTCGCCAGTAGATAGTTATAGTTAGGACCGTGTTTCCATAGGAAATCTCAAAATTCTATTTTGAATAACTTTGGCGCCGGTTGACGATTCCTCGCAAAATTTTCTAAACTAATGAAGCGCTCTGCTCAGCTCCTACCCTGAAAGTCTCGGGGGGATTCGTCAAGCGGGGGCCGAGAAAAAAGGGGGGGTCCCAAAACACGTTTTCCCCATGCATTTTCCCATAGGACCTTTAGTCGAAGGTACAGCCCGAATGGCTGAACAGAATTACTTGAAATTTGGCAAAGAGGGAGTCCTCAGGTCAGGGATGTGCCTTTTGCATATATGGAGTCAATCTGTTCAGTAGTTCCTGAGAAAATTGCAGTTAAAAGCACATACATATCTATAGCCGTGCACCGTGCGTGCACCGTGAGCGCACCCTAACGTGCGCGAGCATAATTCTGATTGGTGGTTAGATGTCAATCAACGTTCGAATTGGTCGAAATCAGGAAGTGTCGGCTGCCATTTTGTTTGTTTTGAGTGCGAGAGTGAAAAAGGAAGGTGGCGAACGTGAAAAGGGGGCAGGGTAGAGAGTTCCTGACCCCCTAGCCTTTGTCAGGGGGTCCCTGAAGGACCCCGAAGGCAGAAAAAAACATTTACATTTTTTTTTTTTAAATCGCGGGGTGCGCGCACGGTGCGCGCACGGTGAAAAACCATAAAAAAAGTTTTTTATACGTAGTTTATTCTAAAATAAGTATACAAAAAATAAAATAATAAATACATAACTTAGCATTTAAAAAAAACTTACAAATTCACTGAAAAAAACATAGGTTTCACACACGTTATAGTTAGGAATTAGCATTTAAAAAACCTTGCAAATTCACTTAAAAAACCATAGGTTTCACACATGTTATAGTTAGGTGGACATTTCACTCGTAAAAAAACAATGAAATTCCCCCGTTATAGTTAGTTGAGATAACTATAACTCGCGCGACCGCCACTCTATCTCAAGGATGATGTGATCAGTGATGTCATGAGTGATGCCACTGACCATGTCATGAGTGATGTAATATGTGACGTCATGAGCAGAGGATTGCGGGCGCGCGAGTTATAGTTATCTCAACTAACTATAACGGGGGAATTTCATTGGTTTTTTACGAGTATATATATATGTTTATATATATTCACTGAAAAAACCATAGGTTTCAGGGGCGTTATAGTTAGCTGGACTTTTCACTCGTACAAAACCATAGAAATTCCCCCGTTATAGTTAGTTCAGCTAACTATAACTCGCGCGCCCGCAATGCACTGCTGATGACGTCACATATTACATCACTCATGACATGGTCAGTGACATCACTCATGACATCACTGATGACATCTCAAATGACATCACTGATGACATCACTGATGACATCATCCAGTGAATGTGTGATTTTCTGAAAATTACATATGTTTTATATATGTATATCTCAAGGTCGATGGAAGAATAAATGGGTATATAAGTGTCTAAATGGATGATTTGTTTTTGAAAAATTGATTGTATAACTGACTGATTAAGTGTATCTTAGTGAATACATGGCTTAGTGAGTAATGTTTAAATATGTAAATATCTGTATCAGTCTCTCACTTTGTGTATAAGTGGCTGCATGGGTTGGTGAGTAGCTACATGAGTGTCTATATAGGTTATTAGTTGGTTTTTTGTGTATCAGTATAAGTGTCTGATGTCTGTATGGTTCGGTGGGGGGTATTACGTAGTGCATAGGTGCATGAATGAGTGACTCACTGTTTGTATGTGTTGAAGACACATACATGTGTGTAGGACTGTATGGGTGGATGAGTGTGTGCATGGGTGTGTTAGTGAGTGAATGACTGTCTCAATAGTGTCTCTATGAGTAACTACATATGTTTTAAACTAGTATATGTGACTATTGGTGTATATAAGTGAGTATATGTGAGAGTGAGGGATTGAAAGGGTTCCTGTATGAATAAGTATGTGTTTCTATAAGTGATTGTTAAAAAGACTAAGTATGTGTAAGTTTCTGTAGAAGTAAGTGTGGTGGTGTGTGTATAACTGTATATGCAGGTAAACAGATGTTTGATTCTTTATTAGCATGAGTGACTATGTGTGTGAGTAACTTTATGGATGAGTGTCATTGTGTAACAGGATGTATAGGTGTATGAGTACATATGATGAGTGAGTACATGTATGAGTGACTGTATAGGACTGTTGGTGAATGAGTGGATGTGGATGTGGATCTTACAATTACTGAATAGGTTGTTGTAACTGGTATTGGTATGTCCATTGTTTTGAAAATTTTAATTTCTATTTTTGAATGTGTGTATCAAAGGTTATATTTTGTACGAGTGAAAAGTTCAGCTAACTATAACGCCCCTGAAATCTATGTTTTTTTCAGTGAATTTCAAAGGTTTTTTAAATGCTAATTTCTAGCTATGCCTACAGAGATAGGACATGTGAAGAAAGAAGGAAAAACGCACAGAAAGAAAAAAAAGAAATGCAGAAAGAAGCAACAGAAGTCCTCAAAGACGAAGAAAAGTGCAGGAAGAAGTATAACGTGCAGGAAGAACAAACAGGAGAGCAGAAACAAGCCTTGTTGCAAAAGCATCCTGTACCCTCAACTTTTTCAGATGGATACTGGTGGTAACTGAGTCTGTCTAACCAGTCCTAGAGCCAGTGCTATGTTGAAAGACACTCAGAATACAGTGAAAACACCTACATACACTAGGGCACACTATGTGTTGGGGTCCCCCTGTGATTAGCATGACCTTCTCTGTAAGCCCCTAGTATATAATAGGACAGGGGATTAAAACTACCTCTTAAAACGCACCACAGGGCGTGTTTGAACACGTCACCTCATGCCCCGTCCCCTCCCTTCCCCACTTTGTAAACACGCACTGTAGCCGTTTTAAGTTGGGAGATTAAGTCCCCTTGAATCCTGAGGGTCCCTAGGGTCCAACTAGACCACTAGGTACCTCCAGTAAGCGCCACAGAGCTGCGTTGCAGAGAGGTGTAAAAAGTGGCACGGCCTGCACCACCTCTCTGCAACGCAGAGCAGTGGTGCTTACTGGAAGCACCTGGTGGGCTAGTTGGACCCCAGGGTCCCTCAGGATTGAAAGGGAATTATTTCCCCAACTTAAAAACGCGCCACAGGGCCTGTGGGCGTTCTGAGTTGAGAGATTAAGTCCCCTTGAATCCTAAGGGTCCCTAGGGTCAAACTAGCCCACTAGGTACCTCCAGTAAGCGCCACAGAGCTGCGTTGCATGGAGGTGTAAAAAGGGGCATGGTCTCAGAACACCTGTCTGCAACGCAGCTCCCTGGCGCATACTGGAGATACCTGTTGGGCTAGTTGGCCCTCAGGGACCCTCAGTATTGAAGGGGAATTAATTCCTCAACTTACAACTGGCCAGGGGGCGCGTTTGCAGAGTGCTGCAAGGAGGGGGCGTGGCCTCCGGCGCGATGCCGGTCTTTTATTTATTTATTTTTAAGAAGGAGGGCTGTGTGGCCCCCTTTCTTTTTCTAATTTATTAGCACTGGGGACCCCATCCCCCAGGGCCTGCACCCTAATTTTTTTTGTTGAAAAAAATTAATTTGGCCCTCCCAAGGCCTTAATCGGCCCCGGGGACCCCAACCCCCAGGTCATGGCCTTTTTTAAATTTTTTTATTCTTTAGGAGGGGGACTGTGTTGCCCCCCTCCTCAGGCCACTTATGGCCCCGGGGACCCCATCCACCGTGGCCGGCCTTTGTTTTTTATTCTTTTAAAAAAAATATATTTATAGAAACACCTAGGACATGCTGGACAAACCGTATGTACCTATCACCATGACGATTTGCGTGATATTCATTAAAAGGTGATTATGCATACAATGAATCCACGTAGAATGTATTCACACCGCTAGTGAAGCTATGACATGTCTGACACCCTACCGTGCCTAATCCCGGCGCCCCCGCTGGTGGGTACTCTCCAAGTAGACACCCTTGTTGTTTATTTAGACATACATGGGTAGCTATTGACGGGCACATTTAATACACATGCACACCAAGCCATTCAAAGGGGATTCGACAAAAATTCGACCAAACTATGCAAGAAACCCCCTCACGGTTAATAAAACACACATCCACCGCCGGATGTGTAATACTTTTTATTTTACTCTCTGGAAAGGAGACAAACCTCACTTGAGAGTCACAGCGTGCTCCTGGCTGAGCCCAATGCTGTGTTACACCCACCAGTGCCCGCCGAGTGCCACACCCCTCTGTGTTGTATTCCACCAGCTAGTGCGTATGCTATGACACTTTCTAGCCCATGTGCACTGTAACACCACCCCGTGAATATATCATGCCACACTTGCCTTCGCACGGGTTAAATTGCCCCATCTAACGTGCCTTCCTCGATGCCTATGTTATAAAGCACAGCGCTATGCCATACATATTACAATCTGGGATCCATATCTTTGTCACAGTGCATATGCAATGTTACACTACCCAGCACATATTTTATATTACAACTTTAGAGACTACTTAGGTTACACAACACTGCCCTGTGCATATTACACTCCAAGGCGCATATCACATAGCAAGCGCTAGTGCCTGTGCTATCTCGCGCTCTCCAATGAATCTGTCATTGCGCACAATGTATTGCATATTATATTTCACGCCCCGGTTCATCTTATATCACGCTTTTTGGTGCATAGTTTATATACCATATACTACATCTAGTTTTCATTTTCAATCGTGCTCTCAGGACTATGTTCTATATAACATTGCGTCCACCTACCCTTTTCACAGGCATTACATTTTGCGATGGGGGGTGGAGGGTCAGGGGATGTTTCTGCCAAGTGAGCCCGGAGTCACAGTCCCAAACGTCCTCTTCTTCCTGAATAAAAGTAAGATTATGCTGCATACTTGTTCATATTTTAAGTAGTTCGCACAGACACACATTTTAAAAACAATAAAGTTCCTAATACCCACCTTCTATGAACAGTTAGCTTGCTGCCCCATCCACCTCCTCCATATCCTCTGTTGTCTGAATCCATGGACTAGCCTCCTCCCTCCTGCCATGCACGGTCTGATGTGCTGCCACTGCCCTGCATTTAGCATGATGTACCAGTCCACTCATCCTGCCCTCCATTGCCCAATTCTATGGCCCATCATTGACCTCCTGCTTAGCCACTGTGCTTTGCTTGCTGCCCCTATTCTCCTTACCCCTGCCCTCCGATGTCTTTGTGCATGCCCCTGCTCCATCCTTTTTGACCACCATGTTCCATGGACCTGCCACTCCTATCTACTCTGAGTGTTCTGTTGAGCTGCCACTCCCCTACCACCTGCCTAGCATTGTCAGATGACTTTAACCTGTCCCTGCCACCTCCACTCTGCCTGTCCACATGCCCTGCCCCTATCCCCTTCCTCCTGTCCTCCATGGTCCATTTTACTGCCACACCCTTCTGCCCTCCCTGGTCTGTTGTGCTGCAACTGCTCCTCCTGCCTGCCCCGCGCGGTGTGTTGTGAGGCCCCTTCCCCTGAACTCTCTTGTCTGTGCCCAGGTCCTGACCCTCCCTTCTATCCTCCATGGTCCTTTGTGCATGCCCCTGCACCCTCCTTCTTGCCCATCATAGCCATTGTGCTGCCACTAACCCTCCCGCTTGCCATGCATGGTCTTCTGTGCTGCCATGGCCCCTCCCACCTTCCCTGTGTGGTCAGCTAGCTGCTCCTGACCCCCTCCCACCTTCCCTCCATGGTCTGTGTGTATGCCATCATAGTCTCACTGTTGCTCTCCATGGTGTGTCTTGTTTCTAGTGCCCATCCTGCCTGACCTCCATGGTCATCTTGCTGCTCCTGCCCTGCCCCCTTGCCCCCAGCCCTCTGTTTCCATGTGCAGACCCCTGTTCCCTCCCTCCTGGCTTGTCGGTTCCATTGTAATGCCCCTGATCCGTCCCTCCTGCCCTTTATGGTCTGTTATGCTGCAGCTTTCTCTCCTGTCTGTCCATTATGGTCAGCTAGCTACCATTGCCTCTTTCCCCTCTGTTGTCTGTTGTCCATGTGCATGGTCCTGTCCCCTCCCTATTGCTTTCTATGGATTTTTGTGCTGCACTCCCGTCCCGCATGCCCTGTGTGGTGTATTGTGCTGCTGCAAACTCTGATGCCAGCCCTGTAGGGTCAGTTTGGTGCACCTCTCAATGTCCCTCGTGTCCTCTGTTATCCGAGTCCATGTCCCTACCCCAATTCCTCCTGCCTACCATGATCCAATGTACCATACTTGCGAACATTTTGAACTTGGTAAGAGGGAGATTTTGAAATAAAACTGGGGTATTGATTTTCCCCTTTGAGTTACATTGAAAAAGAGAAGATTGTAGACAGGAAACAGGTCAAGTAAAGCCCATTTGAGCTTAAAACATTGGACTTTTCCTGGCTGAAACAGGTCTATTGGCATGTATGGTTGTATGACCACTGCCTCTTCCTTCTGCCCACAATGGTCTATTATATTGCCACAGCCTGTCTTGCCAGTCCTGTATTGTTGGTTTGTTGCCGCTGCCCCCCTTTCCACTGCCCTCCATAGTCTGTTGTGCTGCCACTGCCCTTCCTGCCTGCCCAGTGGGGTCAAATTGTTGCATCTGCACTCTCCTACCTGCCTTCAATTTTCAGAGTCCGTGCCCCTGGCCTCTGCCTCTCAACAGTATCCCAATGAACAACTAGATTGCTAACATTCTATATTTATTACAAAAGTGTGGAATGCCTGACGTCATCTTGATGTAATCAAAACTGTAATGCCTAGAGCATTTCCTTTAGAAATTACATATATGAGAGGGTCTTATTTGCATCAAAATTATGGTTAGTGCTCTAAAAAACTAAAATGAGGACATATTTTCTGAGTTTTCAAATAGCGACAAAGAACTTTTAAATTATTTGTAATCTTAGTTTTTTTATCCAGTTGACCACTTGATTAAATGTTGCATCCAAGGGGAGAGGGTGTGGTGTTACTTCCAGAGCTGCAGACTTTGCAACTGGGGAACCAGGTTGGAGTTTCTGCTTCAGCTCAACATTCTGTGATTCTGGTCAAATCACTTAATCTCCCCATGTCTACAACCAAAATGAATTTGATCTTGTGTGATGTAACCAATGTTCATGTAAAGCACTCCAATACCTGACAAGTCTGCACTATATAAAACTGCAAATACACAAAAAATAAGTGTTTTGCACACTTCTGTCATTGGGCTACATTTGGGCTACATCTGGGTGATATTTGGGCTACATTTGGGCTCTTTTGTCTCTGGTGGCCATTTTAGGAGATTTATTTGTTATGAAGTTTCCTAATTTCCTCATTTACTGCAGTCTCCTCAGTAGGAAATGCTTTCAGTTTTTTACTTTGATTCCATCAAGAAGGTATTCAGATATGTCACACATTTGCCATAAATTCTGAATGTTAGCACTCTAGTTGCTCATTAGATCACTGTAGTAAAGCTACTGCTCACCACGGAAGTCTGCTGCTAGTATTAGAAGTGCATGTTTCAGTCTGCATATCAGAATATTTTAATGAAATAGAAGAGGATTTGAGAAGTCACTCAAAATGTGCCCTAATTTTTCTTTCTTCAAGACTAATCATAATTTCTATGGCAAAATGAACCCCCTCATTGTGTTCCTTTTTAAATTAAATGTTTTAAGTGTTACCAGTTTATTCCAATCAAGATGGCTTCATGTGTGCCATACTTTTGTCATAAGTAAGACAGTAAGCGCTCTAGTTGTTCTTAAGAACACTCTGGGACATTCTGTCATTGGGCTATACTTGGGCTACATCTGGGTGATATTTGGGCTACATTTGGGCTCTTTTGTCTCTGGTGGCCATCTTGGGAGATTTATTTGTTATGAAGTTTCCTCATTTCCTCATTTACTGCAGTCTCCTCAGTAGGAAATACTTAAAAATTTGCGAACATTCGTGACAAGAATTTTCAATTCTATTAAGGACAAGGAGGCGAGGATTATGCTTTCTCATTTCTTTACTAGAAATGCTCAGCAGCCAATAAAAACACAGTATATGCAATAAAAAACTACAATACCCATAAACACCAGGGTATGACGTATATAACCATAGAGTCTGCAATATAAAAGGACATATAGCAATAACAACGTCCTCTTTCTTTGGTGAGGAGAACAGTTCAAATAACAGGAAACAGTTCAAGAATTACGATGACCAAAAGGAGGAATCAACCATCAGCAACAGCAGAAGTCCATAAAGAAGACACGCAGCACTGGAAGGCCACAGGAAACTGGGAGCAGAAGGCGAACGGATGCAGAAGAAACCAGAAGAAGCCGTAATCTCATCACTTCGGGTCAGGACCTGAAAAGAGACAGACTGCCGTAAAAAACATCCAATATAATAAAATATAAAGGGGGGGGGGGGAAATATCAGATAATAATGACTTATCAGAAGAAAATATACAATGCATATGCAAGAACATCAGTATAAATGCAAAATAAATACATCAGAAAAACATAATGGGTGGGATAATCCTCGCCTCCTTGTCCTTAATAGAATTGAAAATTCTTGTCACGAATGTTCGCAAATTTTTAATTCTATGTCAGGACAGGAGGCTCCGATTATGCTTGTTCAAAGCTTATCCACCACTACTGAGGCTACCTGATCAATAGGTTTATAATAGAAAGATTTAAACATGGAATCAGAAGACCAATCTGCGGCCTTCATAATGTCAGACAAAGTAACACCCATTGAAAAAGCTTTAGAAGCCATAGCTCCCCGTGCCGAATGAGCACCAAAAATGGACACATCAATGCAGGCCTCAGACATAAGCCAGCGAACCCAACGAGCTAAAGTAGCCGGGGTCACAGGGCGAAAGGGCTTCTGCAAAGCAATCAACAGCTGACCCTGCAAATCTGTACGTAAAGAAGCAGTACATACCTCGTAATCCTTGACGCATTGGACTACACAAAGGTTGGGACGGAGAGGAAAAGAAGGATAGGAGATCAATGAAGTATTTGTTTTAGTACGACGAGAGAGTCGAAAAGTGACACCCTCAGGGGTAAAACAACGACCAGCTAAGTCTAGTGCCCGAACATCAGACACTCGTCTGCAAGAAACTAGACATAACAACATTGTCAGCTTGGCTGACAATTGTTTGCGGGAAAGCAAGGAGTTGGAAGGCCAGGAGTCCAAAAACTTCAAGACAATGGAGACATCCCATAAAGACGTGTATTTAGGACAAGGAGGAGTCGTCAGGCGTATACCCTTGAGCAATTTAGTAATCAAAGGGTGTTCACCCACAGGTTTCCCATCAAGAGGACTATGGCCTGCCGAAATAGCAGAACGGAAATTGTTAACCGTCCGATAAGCTAAGCCTGAAGAAGCAAGAGACGCTAAAAAATTAATAATTAAAGAGACATCCGCAGAAACGGGATCAGCCTCCCGTTGAACACACCAATCACACCATCGTTTCCAAGAACCTGAGTAGCGTTTGTGAGTGTTGGGTGCCCAAGAGTCACTGATGAATTTGCAAGCGTCGCGTGAAAGGCCTGAGACCGACCAACGGTCCCCGAAAGTCGCCAAGCCAGAAGGCGGAGAGAGCCTGACCGGATCAGGGGATGCGGATTCCCGAGAGGGTCCAGCAAAAGATTCCGCTTCTGGGGAAGAAGGATCGGCACCGCACAAGACATTTCCAGGAGAACTGGGAACCAAGGCTGAGCCCTCCACAGAGGAGCTATCAGAATTAGCTCTGAATGATGACGCCTTGTGCGAGCCAGGACTCTCGGAATCATCATGAACGGAGGAAAGGCGTAGCATAGAAGGGCAGGCCAGATTTGGAGAAATGCGTCCGTGGCCAGGGCTTCCGGATCCGGTCTCCAGCTGAAGAACCGGGGAAGCTGCGTGTTGAGGCGAGAGGCAAACAGGTCGATGTGACTCTGCCCCCAAAACCGACGGAGGGAGCGAAAGATGCGAGGATGAAGCCTCCAATCGCTGAAATCCCGAATGTGACGCGAATGCCAATCCGCAATCTGATTGTTGCGGCCTGGAAGATACTCGGCAATAACAGTGATCTTCTTTTGTAGACAAAAATGCCAAAAATCTTTGGCGATCTCTGCCAAGATCTTGGACCTCGTGCCGCCCAACTTGTTGACATAACGAGCTGCGGACACATTGTCCATGCGGAGAAGAATGCAACAATTGGACCGAAGAGGCGTGAAGCAACGAATCGCAAAGGATCCCGCCAGGAGTTCTAGACAATTGATGTGGAGAGACAACTCCTGAGGGGACCAACGACCCCCTGTTGAAAGGGGACCGCACCGGGCTCCCCAGCCCCACAGGCTGGCATCGGACTCTATCACCATCTCCGGGGAGGAACCGAACAGGGCTCGCCCATTCCAGGCCTCCATGTGGTCTAGCCACCACTGCATCTCGCACCTCGCCTCCTCTGAAAGAGGAATCTGATCTGAATAGCGAAGATCCTGCTGGAGATGACGGATCTTCAACCGTTGTAATGCCCTGTAATGCAGAGGACCCGGGAAAATCGCCTGAATTGAAGACGCCAAAAGACCCACTACGCGAGCTATGGATCTCAATGACACAATCCGATTGGAAATAATCGAAGCCAATTCCCGTTTGATGTAACGAATCTTCTGAGTGGGTAAAAGAAGCTGACAGGTCAGAGAATTGATCTGGAAGCCTAGAAAGTCCATCACCTGAGAAGGAATGAGGACAGATTTCTGCGGGTTCACAAGAAATCTCAGAGATTGTAAAAGATCGATCGTCCACTCGAGATGCAAGATCAATTTGTGAGGACAATCTGCCATGATCAGAATGTCGTCCAAATAAACAATCATGCGGAGACCCCGAGCGTGTAAGTGTTCTACCACTGGCTTCAGAAGCTTGGTGAAGCACCAGGGCGCCGACAAGAGGCCGAAGGGGAGGACTTGGTATTCGAACCAATTCCCCTGCCACTGGAACTGGAGAAATCGCCGATGAGGCCCGAAGATTGGGATTGACAAATAGGCGTCTTTGAGATCTAGACGAACCATCCAATCTCCCGCTCGGAGAAGGTCTCGCAAAAGATGGATGCCCTCCATCTTGAAATGGCGGTAAACCACTCCGCCGTTGAACTCTTTTAGATTGAGCACTAGGCGGGAACCGCCCCCTCGTTTCTGAACCAGAAACACCGAACTCACAAACCCTCTTGGATGGCGGGTAGTACGAAGAATAGCTCCCTTCGCAAGAAGGGAGTAGATTTCCGATGAAATGATCTGCTGATCCTGTAGAGAGAAGACCAACGGGGTGGGAAGGAGGGATTGATGTGTGGGCTGGTAAAATTCTATCTTGTAACCCTGAACAGATTCGAGAACCCATGCATCGTTGGAGATTAACTGCCAATTGTGGAGAAAAAATTGGAGTCTTCCCCCCAAAACCACCTCGGAAAAAGGAATCAGCCTCACCTGAATTGTTGGAGTCGTGATGACCTCCTTGTTGTCCTCCGAAGCGACCTCTCCGGAACTGTCCCCTCCCTTTGCGGGAGGGATAGAAGTTAGAACGGGTGGAAAAGCCGGTATCCTGTCCACCTCCGCTGTGGGACTGAAAACCCCGTTGGGAGTTCTGCTGTGTTCCTCGGCCAAACGAACGTCCCCTAAGACGTCCGGCCTTTGCAAAAACCGGCCGAAACGCCCGCCGTAGCGAGGCCTGGGCCTTGTCAAGGCCACTGAAAGTGGCCACAAAATTCGAAAGTTCTTTAAGGAACGGCTGACCAAATAAGAGCCCCTGAGCCAAGGGACCGGCCTCAGAAGTGGAAAGCTCCGCAAGCCTGGGATCCAGGCGAAGAAGGATGGAGCAACGTCTTTCACATGAAAGCGCACAATTGGCATTGCCCAATTGACAGATGGCTCTCTGAGCCCATTCAATGAGTTCGTCAGGGTTAACGAGAGCAGAAGACTCCTTGGCAAGAACGCCCAAATCTAAAATTTTAGTGAGGGGGCCCAATAAATACAATAATTTATCCTGGCAGGAACGCCATGATCTGTCCAAACCCTTTTTAGGGTCTCTGGCGTACTTTTTAAGGTGGGTGACCATGGTCGGGTCATCCTCCGGGGTCTCGGCCAAATGGTCCGCCAAATCTGGACGAGGGCACTCGGATCTCAGACGGGCCCGGACATCCTTATCAAAAGGCTGGCGAATGTGTGATTGTACATAATCTGCCACCGCTGGGGAAGGCAACCAAGACGAAGAATGGGGATGCATAATTTCTGAAGGTTAAAAAGTTAGAATGGGAGGATTGGAAGGAGCGTCCACGAAATGCTCCTTGCGAGCCTTTTTTCGAGGAGGAGGTTCAAATTAGAAGAAGAATGCGCATCATCTGCATCAGGGTCATGAAGAGAAGAAAACGAGGTCCCAGCCGACCCCCTAGTGGAAGCCGTGTCCGAAGACAGTGATTTAGCCAACCTCTGAAAATCAGACCTATGAGGATTGACAGGGGACTTTGACGCACGGGCAGGAGGTAACCAACCCTGTTGTTGTGCGTAAAGAGATAAATGACGCTTTAGAGGATTAATAGCGCGCACAAGCGCTTTGTTAACAGAATGTTGCACCCCTTGATCCAGTGCCTCTACCAAATCCTGCTCCAAAGAGCCAGAAGGATCCTCCTCATAATAATATTCCTCCTCAAAATACTCTTCCATGTTGACACAAAGTGTAACAAAATTCAATGCCCATAGGAGAAATAACAATCAATAGTGGCCAAAGGCACAATGCAGGGGGAGAGAAAAACCCCACAGCAAGCCAAAGTGTAGATTAAAAAATCTAAACACCCAATAATAAATTTAAATTGTGGAGGGAGGGCTTGCTGGCAGAAAAAACTAGCACTCTAGGCAATGCCTATGCGTAATTTTACTACCCAGACGTTTTAAACAGCAACTGGGCGTAATGAGGGGCAAATACCAAGGCTGTGGGCTCTCAGCGCTTGAAGCGTGTAGTCTGACAGGAGAAACACCTGTTAAATCAATAAATATGGCCGCCGCGCATGCGCGGTAACGACCGCCCGGTATCTGAAATTTCGGAGCACTCGCAGCGTTAGCGCGAGCCCCCAAGCCCCTGTCTCCCTCTCCACACAAGAGACGCGGGCGCGAAGCGCCCGACAGGAAGGTGAACCACACGCTCCCTGCACGAAACTAGAAGCGCAGCGAGCGATAGTGGAAACAACGCGTGCCGGCAAAAGTTACTATGGCAACAACAACATAAGTGTTTAGCGCTACAAGAAATACACCGTAAAGTAATAACCAGCAATATCAAAACATGCAAACAAAATACACTGCATAAATGTTTTAAAATATGAAAGAAAGGACTTAACTGGCTGCGGAGCAGCAAAGAAAGAGGACGTTGTTCTTGATATATGTCCTTTTATATTGCAGACTCTATGGTTATATACGCCATACCCTCGTGTTTATGGGTATTGTAGTATTTTATTGCATATACTGTGTTTTTATTGGCTGCTGAGCATTTCTAGTAAAGAAATGAGAAAGCATAATCGGAGCCTCCTGTCCTGACATAGAATTTCAGTTTTTTACTTTGATTCCATAAAGAAGGCATTCAGATGTGTCACACATTTTCCATAAATTCTGAATGTTAGCACTCTAGTTGCTCATTAGATCACTGTAGTAAAGCTACTGCTCACCAGGCAAGTCTGCTGCTGGTATTTAAAGTGCATGTTTCAGTCTGCATGTCAGAATGTTTTTATGAAATAAAAGAGGATTTCAGAAGTCTAAATGTGCCCTAGTTTTTCTTTCTGCAGCACTAATCATAATTTATATGGCAAAATGAGCCCCCTCATTTTGTTCCTTTTGTAAATTAAATGTTTTAAGTGTTACCACTTTATTCCAATCAAGATGGCTTCAGGTGTGCCATACTTTTGTCATAAGTAAGACTGTTAGCGCTCTAGTTGTTCTTTAGAGCACTCTGGGAAGCTGCAGTAGAACACAAAGGAATCAACTGACAGTCTCTGCCCTTGTTGGATGTACATGTTTGACTGAGAATGTCAGACTTCATTCTTACATGACTGAGAAAGATAATGTGAATTTACAGAAAATATGCTCTCAGTTTAGCTTATAGATCACCTTCCAAACCTCTGTGGGAAAAGTATGAGAAAATAGTTTTCTCTCAAACATGGTTCATGATATCACAGCAGAAGGCTTTTTCACATGGTAAAATCACCTTAGAACACACCACAATTCCTAAAATGAGTATGGTACCATCAACAAATGATTTATAATGTAACTAAAGTCTTAAAACCTTCTGTTAACTGCAATGCTTTTTAATGAGGTGCTATCATGTATATTGGTCCCAAGATGGCTGCCAACACTTCTTGGATGAAGTACTGACAGCCAATCAGATCTCACGATGAGATGTGTGGTTAGGCTCCGCCCAGATATGTATGTGATTTTACTTTTGATTTTCTCAGGAACTACTGAACAGATTGACACCATATATGCAAAAGGCACATGCCTGACCTGAGGACTACCTCTTTGCCAAATTTCAAGTAATTCTGTTCAGCCGTTCGGGCTGTACCTTGGACTAAAGGTCCCTATGGAAAATTGCATGGGGAAAACGCGTTTTGGGACCCCCCTTTTTTCTCAGCCCCCGCTTGACGAATCCCCCCCGAGACTTTCAGGGTAGGAGCGGAGCGGAGCGCCCCACCTATTTTGAAAATTTCGCGAGGATTCGTCAACCGGCGCCAAAGGTATTCCAAATAGAATGTTGCGGATTTCCTATGGAAACACGGTCCTAACTACTATCTACTGGCAATCGCCAGTAGATAATTTTATATATATATATATATATATATATATATATATATATATATATATATATATATATATATATATATATATATATATATATTCACTTAAAAAACCATAGGTTTCACACATGTTATAGTTAGCTGTACATTTCACTCGTAAAAAACCAATGAAATTCCACGTTATAGTTAGATCAGGTAACTATAACTTGCGTGCCCACAATAAACTGCTGATGACGTCACATAGTACATCACTCATGACATGGTCAGTGACATCACTCATGACATCAATGATGACATCTGAAATTACACATTGTGGATTGCGGTCGCGCAAGTTATAGTTACCTGATCTAACTATAACGTGGAATTTCATTGGTTTTTTACGAGTGAAATGTACAGCTAACTATAACATGTGTGAAACCTATGGTTTTTTAAGTGAATTTGCAAGGTTTTGTAAATGATAATCCTAACTATAATGTGTGTGAAACCTATGGTTTTTTCAGTGAATTTGTACGGTTTTTTAAATGCTAAGTTATGTATTTATTTTTTATTTTTTTTTCTGGTTTTTCACTATGCGCCCACGTTGCGCGTGCGCTCTTCGCATTTTTTTACGCAGTAACATTTGTTTTTTTCTCCCTTGTGGGTCCTTTAATTTATTTAATAAATGTGATTGTTACTTCTTTATTTTTTTTTTTATTTTTTTTTTGCCGTGCGTGTACGGTAAGCTTACCGTACGCGTACCCCGCGATTTTTTTTTTAAATTATTAAATTTATTTTTCGTACTTTTGGGTCCTTCTTGGACCCCCTGACAAACACTAGGGGGTCTGCAACTCTCTTCGTTGCCCCCGTTTCACGTTCCCCACCTTTGTTTCTCAGTGCGAGAGACAGAAAATGGCGGCCGACACTTCCTGATTTCGACCGATTCGAATGTTTACAGTCATGTAACCACCAATCAGAATTGAGCAAGCGCACGGCACCGTACGCGTACGGTAAGCTTACGGTAAGCGCACGGAGCGCGCTTACAGATATATATATTGATTTAAATGCTATTTTCTCAGGACCTACTGAACAGACTTACACCAGACCTACAAAAGGCACATCCTTGGCCTGAGGACTACCTCTCTGCCAAATTTCAAGTAATTCTGTTCAGCCGTTCGGGCTGTAGCTGTGTCTAAAGGTCCTATGGAAAAATGCATGGGGAAAACGCGTTTTGGGACCCCCCTTTTTTCTCAGCCCCCGCTTGACGAAGCCCCCCGAGACTTTCAGGGTAGGAGCGGAGCGTAGCGCCCCATTAGTTTTGAAAATTTCGCGAGGATTCGTCGACCGGCGCCAAAGTTATTCCAAATAGAATGTTGCGGATTTCCTATGGAAACACGGTCCTAACTATAACTATCTACTGGCGACCGCCAGTAGATAATATATACATACATATATATATATATATATATATATATATATATATATATATATATATATATATATATATATCCAACCAAATCCGACCTTTTCCAAATCAGACACCGACACTGGAAATGCTTTCAGCCATCCGGCTTCGGTATTTATTTCCTTCTCGTAACGCGTTTCGGGACGTATCCCTTGCTCACACCAATCCCTCCAGCCGGAGAGATAAAAACGGGACGAACTCTCGTATTCTTTTCCTTTTTTGCACTTTTTAATCCTTCACAATAACGGGCTGTTTAGGCAAGATCAACATGTTTCGCAATGCCTGATTCCTTGCTCACGATCAACCTGGCTTAAGGGCACACCCATGTATATATTCAAATGGCTATTACATCATTTCCTGCCATGGTTCAAAGTACCCCTATGCCTTCTGGAGGATGTAGTTTTTGTCTTTTTTCTCTTTTTTTTGTCTTTTTAAATAAAACGTGAAAGTGACATTACATAAATCAAGTAATACATTATTTTCACAATCAAAACCATAGACAGAAATAATTATTTGTGCACTTAAAGTCAATTACTCTTTTTTCCTTTCTTCCTTTTACTGGAGGCAAAGGTCTATTATTTTTTGTCTTTGTTTTTCTACCCTTCCGTGGGAGACCATTGATTTATTTCTTCTTCTGTCCTTATTCTGTTATGATTCTTTCCTTCCTTCTTTTTTCTTTTCCTTCTTTTAGGTTGTTAATTTTTCTGAGTCTGGTTTTTTCATTTTTCATGTCTTCACCGTTCTCCTTTTTTCTTGCTCTATTTCTCTTGTTCTGTTTTTATATTATGTTATTCACCTTCAGCCCTTCATTTTGCTTACAGATGAATGTACAGTTCTTCCGACTGATTGAGCCCATGTGGATGCAATGTTCGTAATTTCAAGATGTAACGCGATTCTTTTTGGCGTAGTTGTTTTTCGCGATCCCCACCTCGTTCTTTCTTTGGGATCGTGTCAATGCCATAAAATCTCAATTGTTTCCAGTCTCCTTTGTGATGGTCCTCCATATGTTTTGCTACAGCATTTGTTCTGTCCTTATGTATTGTAGCCCTGACGTGTTCCAAAATTTGCTTCTTTAGTTCAAAGATGGTGCTCCCCACATATTTTAGGGGGCACGGACATTCCACAATGTATACTGTATATTGGGTTTTGCATGTTATCAATTGATGAATTTGCCATGTTCTGTTTTCGCTCATCTTTATTTCCTTTGTTTGTTTAGCGATTTGGCAAGCTTTACACATGTGACATTTCACAAAGCCTTTCGTGTTGAGCCATGTTCCTTCCTTCTTCTTTTCTTTGAAGTGGCTGTGGATCAAATGATCCTTTAAATTTTTGGCTCTTCTATCCGTCACTGCTGGATGTTTTCCCACTATTTGTTTCACTGTGGTGTCCAGTTGTAAAATTTTCCAATTTTTTCTTAAAATTCTCGTTATTTGTTTACTTTCCAGTGAGTAATCTGTTATTAGTCGAATTGGTTCTTCTTCCGCCCCTTCCTCTTTTGGTTTTGGGGCCAAACACTCTTCACGTGATTTGCTATCAGTTCTTTCCCAGCATTTCCCTATTGTCTTGACGTTGTATTTTCTTTTCTTAAAGCGTTCAAAAGTGTCGCTCCCATGTTTCCTCCATTCTGTCTCTTCGCTGCAGATTCGCCTAATTCTCAAAAATCCCCCATATGGGATACTTGAAATCAGGGATTGACGCTTCCAGAGTAGCATTAGTCGCTGTACTTTTCCTGAGGAGGGTGGTATGAATTTGGTTGCTTTGAATGTAAATTTCACTATCCAGGAAAACTACTCGAGTATTGCTCATTTCGTAGGTGAATTTCAAGTGTGTTTTGCTGTTGTTTAGAACTTCGAAGTATTCCTGGAATTGCTCGGCTGTGCCATCCCATATAATCAGTAGGTCATCGATAAATCGTTCCAACTGATTATTTTGTTTAGCATTCTATCATTCTCCACACTCCATGCTACTTCTTTCTCCCAGTATCCCATGGCTAAACAGGCATAGCTTGGGCTAAAAGAAAAACCCATAGCGGTACCGTTTTTTTGTTTTTTCACACTCTTACTTCAATGGAGAAAAAGATGCAGGACCAGTCAATACAACAGCTGCTAGAAATTTTGGGGTGACTCGTCAGGCGAGGGCCGAGAATCAGAGGGTGCTTAAAAGAGCATTTTCCCCATGTTAATTCGGGTACGACATTTAGACACAGCTACAGCCCGAACTGCTGAAAGGAATTACACCAATTTGGCAGAAAGGTAGATGTTCGTTCAGGGACGTGCCTTTTTGTGATTTGGTGTAAATCAGCTAAGTAGTTGTGGAGAAACTGAAAGAAATTCTCAGTTGTATATATAGGGACACGGTGGATCCACCACCCCTCCCGATCTTGTGCTGAGATCTGATTGGCTGCCAACACTTCAAACCAGGAAGTGTTGGCAGCCATCTTGTGACTCAGTATAAATGAGTCACAGAAAAAAGATTTATAAAAAGAAAAGCGGACAGAGTAGAAACATCCTGAACCTCTAGGCCTTTTTATTGGGCGGGGGGTTCTGGCCAAAAAAACATTTTTTTAAAACGTTTTCAGCAGAAGTCATGCTGGATCTGTGACTCCCCCCAAAATGAAAAAAAAAATTGCGAAGTGTGGGCTCCCATGCTCCATTTGAAATTGGCCCCTGGGTGGGCCAGGTCCCGGGGGCATTGTTGAAATATAGGAAATATAGCACACTGGACCCCCTTCTCAGGCTATTTAAAGCCCTGGGGACTGCCACCTCCCCAGGGCAGTAGCATAAATTTATGCAGGGGAGCGTCGCCGCTCCCCAGCAGCCCCGGTGACTGACACCTCCCAGGGGCAGATATTTAAATTTAAAATAATGCGGAGGAGGCCCTACGGCCTTCCCTGCAGCCCTGGGGACTGCCACCCTTGGGACTAAATATTGTAATGGAATGCAGAGGGCCCCCACATGCCCTGGGGACTACTACCCCCGGGGCAAAATGTAAGCAAAGAAGGGTGACCGTCACCGCCCCAGGGACCATGTCCCCAGGTCTAAAATCATTGGTGGAGGGGGGCCACCCGGCCCCCTCCAAGAGCCATTAATGGCCCTCTGGACCATTACACCCCAGGACCGGCTCTGCTATGTCCCAGGGAGCTCCCCCCCAGGACATAGCTTGTTTGCTGTGGCTTGGTGGGAGCACCGCTCCCGTCAATCCACAGTAAACACTGCTCCACGTTCAACAAGTGAGAGCATGAAAAATACTCATACTTGTTGAAAGTGGAGCAGAATTGGTTTCACAGACAGTGAGCTGCCTTTCCAGCAGCTCCCTGTATGTGAAATCAATGCCAGCTCTTGCAGGAAGCGAGGAGGTGGCAGGGACCGTGAGGGCCTTGAGGTTCCCCCCTGTGGTCCCTAAACATTTTCAAGGGGTACCCTAGGTCGGACCTGGGGACCCAAAAGGGAGGGCAGGCACCAGAGGATGGGGTCCCTGGTGCCAGTAGTGGCCCGGGAGGGGGGAACCGTTGCCCCATCTGCCTGGGGGATTTTGAAAAAAAAAAAAAAAGGCCAGACCCGAGGGTGGGGTCCGCAGAGGGGACTGCGCTGCCCCCATACCCATTAAAAAAAGGCCTCACTCTGGCGGATGGGGTACCGTGGGCCAAAAATGGTCCAGGGAAGGGGGCAGCTCCCCTCTCTCAAAAAAAAAAATAGGGAAAAAAAGCCACAACTCACAGGAGACCCCGTCCCCTTTCTCCACCACTCTGCAAATGCACCTCCTGGCGCACTGTTGGTTGGGGAATGAAGTCCCCTTACCACCTGAGGGTCCTTGGGGACAAACAACCCCTCTTGTTACCTCCAGAAAATCCCAAACAGCGGGATTGCTAAGAGGTTGTCAGAAACTATGCCTCTTTCTCCACCACTCTGCAAACGCGTCCCCTGGCGCACTGGTGCTTGGGGGATGAAGTCCCCTTGACTCTTGACGGCCTCAAGACTAAGAGAATGGCCTCTGACAACCTCTCAGCAATCCAGCTGTGTGGGTCTTACTGGAGGAAACAGGAGGGCTTGATGGCCCCCAAGGACCCTGAAGAGCCAAGGGGGCTTCATCCCTCAACTAGTAGTGCCTCAGGAGGCGCGTTTGCAGAGTGGTGGAGAAAGGGAGCGTGGCCACCAAAAAGTTCTCAGCAAACCCACTGTGAGCATCTTACTGGAGTTAACAGGAGGGGTGGTTGGCCTCTAAGGACCCTCAATTGCCAAGGGGACTTCATCCCCGTACTAGTAGTACACCAGGAGGTGCATTTGCAGAGTGGTGGAGGAAGGGGGTGTGGCCTCTGACAATCTCTCAGCAATGCTGCTTTGTCGGACTTACTGGAGGTAACAGGAGGGGTAATGTGCCCCAAGGTCGCCAGTAGGTAGTTATAGTTAGGACCTTGTTTCTATTCAAAAAGCGTTTTTTTATTTTGTCAATATGTTTGGCACCGTTTGACAAATCTTTGCGAAATTTTCAAAACTAATGGGGCGGTCAGGTCAGCTCCTGTGTTAAGAGTTTCGAGGTGATTCATCAAGTGGGGCCAAAAACAAGGGGGTGCCCAAAACGCATTTTCTCCAAGTTAATTTCCATTGGAAACTTTAGACACACTACAGCCGGAACTGCTGAACGGAATTACACCAAATTTGGCAAAAAGGCAGCTCTTAGTTCAGAAAGCACCATTTTGGTTAAATGGTGTAAATCTGTTGAGTAGTTCCTGAGAATTGTAAACATTTCTCACATATACAAATATGGCCATGGAGGACCCATGAATCCTCCCGATATCGAGCCTGCAACCTGATTGACTGCCAACAGCTCCAACCAAGACGTGCGGCAGCCATCTTGTGACTCGGTTCAACCGAGTCACAAGATAAAAGGTAACAAAAGGATAAAAATCAGGAAAAGGGGGCAGAGTAGAAACACCCTGAACCCCTTTCTCTGCTGAGGGGTTCCCACAGGGCCCCCACAGCCCCGGGGACTGCCACCTCCCCGGGGCTATGTTCATTAATTGCAGGGGGCCATGCGGGCCCCCCACAGCCCCTGGGACCGCCACTTCCCTGGGGCTTTTTTTTTAAAAAAACAAAAGGTGTATTAGCCCTAAGGACCGCCACCTGCCTGGGCTTTTACCGCCCTCATGCAGCCCCGGGGGACCACCACCTCCCCGGGGCTACATTGAAAAGATGCATGGGGGTTCCACCACCTCCCTTTGGCTTTAATCATGTTGGAGGGGGCTGCACAGCCCACCATGTGAAGCACCTGGGGACCGCCACCCCCCAGGGCTGGCTTCATCAATGTCTTGGGGTGCCCACCCCTGGGACATAGCAGTTTGCTATGGGATGGTGGGAGCAGCAATCCCACTGTGCAGGGCTTACTGGAGGTAACAGGTAGGCTAGTTGGCCCCTAATGACCTCCAGCAGTGAAGTGGACTTCATCCTCCAACCAAGAGCGTGCCAGGAGGCATGTTTGCAGAGTGGTGGACAAAGGGGCCATGGTATCAGAACTCAGCAATCCTGCTGTTTTGGACTTACTGAAGGTAATAGGGGGGGTATTTGCCCCCAAGGGTGTCCTTGGGGGTCAACTACCTCCTGTTACCTTCAGTAAGTCCCACACAGTGGGATTGCTAAGAGGTCTTCAGAGGCCACACATCCCTTTCTCCACCACTCTGCAAACCCACCTCCTGGCACACTACTGGTTAGGGGATGCAGTCCACTTTACTCTTGAGGGACCTTGGAGGGCAAAGACGCCCTCCTGGTACCTCCTGTAAGTCATATGCAGCAGAATTCCAAGGCGCAGGTTGGAGGCCCATTCTGTAAATTCTCCTGTAAACAGGCCTACTTTTCATTCTCAGATAATGAGTAAATGCACTCAAACGGTGCAAAAACACCTGTTTCAGTGTCGGGTTGCGGAGTGGTCTTGGGTGCTAACTGGTGTTTTCACAACTCCTTCTAGCCACGGTGCCACCCACACAGAGCAAACAATGTGTGTTAAGCAGATGCTATCAAGAAAGTTTGCAAGGGAATAAAAAAGCCCGAAGCCATAGCAATTCACTTAAACCCACCATCTTGAATTGGGAATGATGATATCAGGTGCACAGCAAAAGACCCACAGCCTGATCCTGCGGGGTCCGGGGTCCCCAGCCTCCCTTGCCTAAGTGGGCCCTTCAGCCAAATTTATTCTGCTTGCTTGAAAGGCTGTCCAGGTTTGTAAAATTATTGAAGTGAGAACATGGTTGTCTCTTGCCCATGTACAACATATGAACCCATGAGACACAGCTGTCAGACTCAAAGGCGCAGCTTCAAGTGCCATGAGGGTGAGCTTAAGTGCCTCACAGGGGGCTTGAATTCGCAAAGGGCCTCTGCACCTGTGGCGGAGGCCCCACAGTCGTGGCAGGGGTCCCGCACTTGTGGTGGGAACGCCATACTGCAGTTACCCATTGCGGAGGTCCCGCCACAAATGCAGGGCCCCTGCCACAAGTGCGGCTCCCCATCTCGAGTGCGGAGTTCCTTTGTGAATCGGCCCCAGAGTGTCCTGCCCATCGGCAGGTACAGCAAACACAACAAGATGATGGATGGAGTGCTGGAACCTTTCAACCTCTTACCACCAGGCAAGAGATCTGGGTTTAATCCATCGTTCTTTTACTCACAATGCCACTCCATTTTGGGCCCAGCAATATGCAGGTGCGGCCGGCACAGGTAACAGCAGTGTAGCAGCGGGGCGGTGTTAGGGCAGGATTGGAGGGAAGTGTGTCGAGAGCAAGGTAAGTGGTTTTATTAATTTTTTTAGTTTACTTTTACTTTCCCTTTTCCATCTTCTGCCCACGTTCCCCTCATTTCCCTGCCTCACCCCACCCCACCCCACCCAACTACTGTTACCAGTGACGGGAGCGCCTGGCCATATGTAAATCAGTCTTGACCCTGCTCTTCATGGGAACAGTCCAGCCGGAACTGCCAGGCCAGGTGCTCCCTGGACCGGAAACAAGCATCTCGGGACTGGTTTCAGGGTATCACCCCTCATCAGCCAGACTAGCTTGAATCCAATGACACCACGAGCAAGGGACCCACGTCTGGGCATACCCTTGGCCACTTAGGGCCAACAGAGCAAACACAACAAGATGATGGACGGAGTGCCCCAGGCATGTCAGACTTGTGGTCTTGTCTTAACTAGAGTTTCACAATGCTGGGCATAACTAGCCTCACAGTGCCTCTATCCTACCCTGCAAGGTGCTGCAGGGGAGGTGCCTTGTCCGCAAACACCTACTCCACAACTTCACTGCTCTTCAGTGTGGCATGGCAAGAAAGTAAAGGTTTCTGGGATGAAGGTTCCCTGAGACCATGATGTCTGGTGTGATTCGCCCTCCATTCTCCCCCAAACCTGATTCATAGCTGCACTGTCCTAATATTATTTAACAAGGTGAATGGGTGGTACAGAGATAGGGCAAAAGGTTGCAACAGGAACCAAGAAAGTAAAGAAAAAAGGTGAGGGTGGTGCTCTAATGACCAGTTCCACTCTCAGACCTGGCAGTAATTAAACATTGACATCGAAACAGGTCCATATCAAGCCTTGTTATAATGTCCTCAACGTTCCTGGCAAAAACACTCATTTGTAAGTATGACTGGAAAAGTCCTCATGGTAATAGCATGTCAGTAATGCAGTCCCTGTTTACATTTCACTTGTCTTAAATCAAGTTCTGTTCCCTAAATGTATTTGCTTTTCTCATGTGTTGTGTTTCTGTAGTTTTTAATGAAACATAGGACTCATGTAGAGTACATACAGTGAACAGAGTTGCCTCTAGGTGTCTGAGCGACTACTGGGTATGGATGGGTGTTCATGACGGGGCACGATTGAGAGCTCTGGCATTGAGGATAAGCCAGTATACGTTTTTCAACGTGCCCCATATCGGAGAACAGGAGTGATAAAGATTTTCAGATACATGCACATCCAGTAAAATTCCTTATGGTAATAGCATGTCAGCGATGCAGTCCCTGTTTACATTTCACTCGTTTTAATTCAAGTTCTGTCTGTTCCCTAAAAATATTTGCTTTTCTCATGTGTTGTGTTTCTGTTGTTCTTAATGCATCATAGGACTCATGTAGCGTACATACAGTGAACAGAGTTGTCTCTAGGTGTCTGGGCGACTACAGGGTATGGAAGGGTGTTCATGATGGGGGATCAATTGTGTGTCTTTTGGGGGCACGATTGAGAGCTCTGGCATTGAGGATAAGCCAGTATACGTTTTTCACAGCGCTCCAAATTGGAGAACAGGAGTGATTACGATTTTCAGGTACATGCTCATCCAATCCTTGGCCTCCCTGAAAACTGCACAGATAGATGGTCACATATGTGACAGTTGTAATAGCCATTTTATGTGTAAGTGTGTGAAGGAGGCACTGTCAAATATTGACATCACCATAGGAAAAGAAAAGGCTGTGTTTTCAGGTGATGAGAGAGAACAAGTTGTTTGTGTGAGAGAATGAGAGAGCATAGTGAGAGAAGATGATCCAAAGAGGTACATTCACAAGAACAGAGTGAAAAGAGAGAGATGAAGAGGAAGGAGATGATTTGAGAGACGTGCAGATGAAGGAATTCAGAACGAACTAGGGACAAAAAGGACATAAGTATGAGAGACTGGAAAGTAACATGAAAGGGAGAAAGGAGTGACTAAAACACTCTGAAGACCACTCCTCCTTCCAAGTCTCATATTTTTAGAATTAAAATATTTTCAATGATAATTATTCACAACAAAATCATTATTACACATTTTTATGATACTTCTAATAAGCATTGGCTAAGTCATTCAGTGTGCATTCCTTGTTGTGTGATATGTCTCAACGCAATAACAGAAATCCCACAGAGAGTCTAGGACAAGGCTAATGGATGGAGCGTGGGTCAGATACACACGTCTGATTAGTCCTGCTCAGAAAATAACGTTCGCAGCTAGAAAATTTCCAAGAGCATAGAGTCCTCAGTGGGGCAAAGCTGCAGACTCGATCCAAAGACTGGCTCATCCGTGCTGGGTTGACAAAGGGCGAGGTCTCAGTAAAGCATTCGAGGAAGTCAGGAAAAGCTCCAAGCGGGAAAAACTCTTGAGTTTGCGCCCAGGAAGCCATGGATGTCAATCAGAGGTTGCTCAGCATTGTGCCCAGTGAAGCTCTCTATATTTGGATTGAGACTCTTTTCTGGAGGATGGATTTTCTCAGTGGGGCAAGGCTGCAGGTTGTAGTAGCAGAGGGTTCAATATCATCTGATGTCAGTCAGCATCAGGCCCTCTGAATCAGATTTACTGTAATGGAGAAGGTAGGGGAGCTGCAGTGAAATCAGGTGCACCAACAATGTACCCTAGGCACATCAGCGGGCAGGTCGGTCCTGCTCCCACAATGGTTTACCGGGCAAAAAATTAGCAAACATTTCTAAGTCCCAGGTTTTATGTTTAGGCAGGAGGAGTATATTTCAACACCAGACGAGTGTTCCAGGACATCAGGAACAGCACTTGGGGGTTAGAACGCACTCCAACAGAAGCCATCAGCAGGGTCCAGGCAAGGTCCAATTGAAACTGGTCAGCTGGGTTCTTCCAGGAGAGTGGGCTTCTTGCAGCTTTTGTGTCCCTGTGGCTTAAAAGGAGGTCAGCCAACTGACCACTGGAGTCTACTTCTTTGTCCTGGGTACAAGTGGGAGCAGGTCCAGCCTTAGGGTTCTCCTCATAGGTATCCACGGCAGTTGCCGTGCTTCTTCTGTCTTCCTCAGGTCCAGTAGTGTTCTGAAGAAGGTATCCATGGGTACCGTTGTTATGCCCAACGCTCACTGATGGGTAGAGGACAATTTATTATCTACCCCCTAAACCAGTTCTGGGCAGCTCTCCCCTTCCCACTGGGTTTGGAGCCAGTCTGAATAGAAGGACAAACATGAGGCATGCCTAGGTGTGAGCTACATTTGTCAGTGACAGGGTAGGCATTAGTTTAAGCTCAGGAAGGGGATAAACACAGCCCTCAGGCATAACTGCTCAAGGAAGAAAGACACCTCCTCAACCCAAAGCCCTTTGTCCACTGTCTGGCTGCAGTCCACATCTCACTCCAGAGAGGGTCAGGTGACAACTGGACTCTAGTAGGAGAGTCTTTTGATCTTGGCAGAAAACAAGTAACTTTCTAAAAGTGTCTATTCTTTCCTAGTAATATAAAATCTGACTTTACCATTAGATTGCATTATAAATTACTGTTAACATTATTCCATGAACCATTTTACTAGCCTTTCTCAAACTAAATTCAGCACTTATTAAATGTAGTAGTGTAAAGCAGTGTTAGCCTATGAGAGAGTGAGCCTTGCCACAGTGAAAAATTACTTTAGAGATTTTTCACTGCTAGGGCATGAAAAACATTAAACATACATGGCCTAATTTTAAAGACCATGCACCCTAGTCTATGGGCATTTGAGGCCTGCCATGAGGTGGCTTTTAAGTATTAGAAAGAAAGGTCTAGGCTTGCCAAAAGGTTTATTTTGACAGGTTGAAATGGCAGTTTTAAAACTGCACTGCCAGGCTGCAGTTGAAGGCCTTAAGCCATGTTTTACCTTGTCACTTTTGTGGCGGCACAATAAGTGCTCCAGTCCATCAGTGACAGTTATCTTACAAGCCTTCTGTAGATGGGGTACCATATGCTAGGTCTTAAAAGGTAAGTTAATGGTGCCAATGAGGGATTTAGCCAATTTGACATGTTGAAGGGTCAGAGCACATGCACAGGGTCCTGGTTAGCTGAATCCCAGACTCAAATTTACAGCAGCATCAGTCCAACAAAATGGGGGTTATTGGACCTGTCAGCCTTAGGGTGGTTACCTTTATACTCAATTGGCATATTTAATGTACTTGTAAGTCCCTTTTAGAGTGGTATACTAGATACCTAGAGCATGTCAATTAAATGCTACCAGGGGCCTGCTGCCCTTATTATGACACCCCCCTAAGTAGCACTTCAAAGCATGTCCCAGTCTGCCACTGCAGCCTGAATGCTGTTTTAAACTGCCATATCGACTTGGTATCACAAATCCCCCATTTATTACATATTACAACAGCCTCACCTTGTCGCTGCAGACATCTTGGAGTCAGGGCAGGGGAGCCAGGATATTCTATGTACTTCAAAGCCTCTGTCTAGAAGCTTTTCCCACCTTCCAGAACCAGGGCACCAGAGTATAAAAAGGGGACCTCAGACACCAACTCTTAAGTACACTTCTGTACCTGTGGATACTCTGCCAGGAGGAAGGGCTGCTGTGCTGCTGGAAAGACTGCCACTCTGCTGTACTGCTGACCTGCTGCTTTGCTGAATTGCTGTCTTTCATCTCTGCTGTCTCCTTGCCTGGGAAGAAGAACTGGACCTGCAATTGTATCTTGAACTCAGGGCTTCCAGAGCAACTCCATGGGCTGGTCTGCTGGCCTCCTGATGTGAGCCTCAGGGACATAAAATGCTCCCCAACATCCTGTACCAGCACCTAGACCCAGCTGAAGTACGTTCCTGACCACCAAGAGGTGCCCCTCAGGTCCTGGATCCTTGGTGTTGCTCAGAGATCTGAAATCAAAGTTTTAGGCTCTTTGTGACCACAAACGGGACTCGTTCACACCCAGCTCCATCAGCCCAACCCTTTATGCTACACCACCGACTGCTTGGGACCGCAATCGCAAAGCTCAAGCAACACCTGTCCACGACACCTAGCCTACTCTTTGTGTTACTTCGACATCCTTCCATGACGCTCTCCCTGCTCCTCGTGGCCCCCTCCACCGCAAACCTGACTGTTGGCATGGATTTGAGAAGGTTAAACTTTAGCAGACCTAACCTGGTGATTGTAGCCAACTTACACTCCTTCGCAGTAGGCCTGAAATTGTGACTTTGACCCACTCCAGCATGACCAGATATCCATAGTTGGCGCTTTGTGCTTTTTGGTGCTATTTTCACTAAAAAATTTAAAAGTCATAACTCTGTTTCTACTTATTGGATTTTTGTCATTTACTAAAATGCACTCATATGTTTCTATTGGTTTGGGATTTTCTGGGTGTTGTGTTTTCACTTTCTTACTCTTTGTGTTCTCCTTAATATACACATTGTCAAGCTACCCAGGGTAAAGCAGAGGTTAATTTATTGGCTGTTTGTGGTTCACTCTGCAAGGGATTGTGGCTGTTTGCTTGACAAGGGCTCACACCCTAGTCAACCACCAACCCAATTTCTAACAGGGGTGATCATGCAAGATGAGGTATTTTCCTACATACGTCTTTAGCTCACACCCCTTTAGGATCTCCCTCCACCATTTTCATTTAACTTAAAGCACTGGGGAGGGAGATGAAGAGGACAAATAGCAGAGAGGGAGTCAGAATGGTGTAAACAGGAATGCTAGAGTAGTAAACATTTTTATTTTTAAAGAGAGCAGAAGATGGAGGAAAGGAGCAGAAGTCTAAGAAGTGCATCGACATCAGCAAAAGTAGGAGACACTGTTTGTTGCACGAGATGAGGAAGACAGAAACTCCCAACAGACAATTCTGCTTTTCCACTGCCACCAGTCCAGTCAGATATGTATAGAGGAAGAAAGAAGAGGGCAGAGAAAGTAGAGGAATCTGTAGCTAGTAGGAGGAAGCAGGATAGTAGAGGAGAGGAAAAAGAGATAAGACCAGAGGAAAGAAGAGATGGGCAGAAATAAGATAGAGAATAGTGAAGTGGTGGTCACAGAAAAAAGAAGAATAGGAAGAAAATGAACAAGAGTAAAGGAAACAGGATTGGAAGAGAAGAGAGAAACACAAGGATAAATAATCAAGTGTATAGAAAAGAAACGCAGGAATGGGACACTGGCAGAGGAGGAGGGGTAAAAGAATCTGAGAGAGATGAGGGATGAGAGGCAGAAGTGGAAAATGGAAAAAAGGCAATGGAGAAGAGAGAGGAATGAGACATGGAAGAAAGAGGAAATGGGAAAGTGTAACCGCAGTAGTTGAGGTGATGGCCTTGGTGAGGCAAGGCTTCACTGGATCTCACATCATCTCCGTTCAGTCTGTACAGAAGCACCAATGGTGTCAGCCCAAGTCAAAGCACCCCTACCACCACCCAAGTACCCATTCACCCCAAATAAGCGCTAGTGGTGGACCATCAAAAGGAAAATTATGGTGAAATGCCTGTAAAGAAAGGGTTCACTGTGCGAAAAGTCTGAGTGGTAAAGCTATTGTGGTAAAGGTGATATGTAGTAACTATCTGTCAGAAATTGAGTTGTTGGTAGACTGGGTTCTTAGCCCTGGTCAATCATCATACACAATCCTTGTCAAGGTGAGGCACACGCCATCCCTAAATTAACCTATGCTCAACCCTCCTGTAGCTTGGCACAGAGCAGAAAGGCTAAATGTAGAGCCAATGTGTAAAGTACATGTGCAACACTTCAAAAAGTAGTAAAGTGAAAACACAATACAAAAAGGATCCCACACCAAGTTAAAAAATAGAGCTATTTTTAATAACAAGACTGAAATGACAAACTTCCAATCAGTAGAACTGGAGTTATGCAATTTTAAAGCACAAAGCACCAACTATGAATATCTGGTCGTGCTGGACCAAGACAAAGTCACAAGTTTAGGCTGGCCGCAACGGAGAGGGAGACAGCTACAGACACCCAGTTAGGCCCGCTGAACACAGTACCCTAAATCCTTGTTTGCGGAGCATTACGAAGGTCCATGTCGAAGATGCATCGCACAGCCGAGGTGATGTGTCGGTTCCAAATGTGCCAAGGCTGTGATGGAAAGGCCTGTGTCATCATCAAGGATCTGTTCACAGGATTGTGATGAGAGGTCTGGTGTTGTGGATGCGCCGCACAGTCGGAGTGATGTGGCGGTTCCAAGGAGCTGCAAGACTGAAATGGGGAGAATGGCATCATCGTCGAGGTTGCATTGACGAGCTAAGCGAGTGCCTGCACCGAGGATATGATGCCCAGCGATGGTTCCGGAGGTGAAGCGGGCTATGGCGGTGATGAAGGTCTTTGCAACAGGTCCAATACACGCAGCAGCGGGGATGTGTCAATTCTTCTCTGGGATGCGTCGCACAGCAGAGGAGATGTAACAGTTCTGCTGGGTCCACAGAGGCTGGCAGAGCACATTAAACCGACTTTCATGAGTCCAGGACTGGGGTGGCACCACTTGGCAAGGTAGACTCACAGATGGCAGAGTCCAGGTGCAGATGCAATGTAATTGGAAGCCTCTTAAGTCCCTGAGGCTTCAGATCAGGTGGCCAGCCAACTAGCACTTGGAGTCACTCTGGGGTCTGGGTTTAAGAGATGCAGGTCCAGTCCTTCTCACCCAGGCAAGAGGGCAGCAGGTCAGCACAGCTGGGCAGCAGTTCCTTCAGAGCAACAGTCCAGCAGAGTGTCAGTCCTAGTAGAAGCACAGCAGTCCTTCTTCCTGGCAGAGTATCCACAGGTACAGAAGTGTACTGAGGTGGTGGTGTCTGAGCTCCAGCATTTATACCCGGTTGTGCCTTTGAAGTGGGTAGTAGCTTGTAGAGGCATGCTGAAGAACCAAGACCTTAGGGGCCTGGCGGCGCAGGGTATGCCTTAATCTCCTGAGTTCACCTGCTTTGTCGAACAGAGACACGGGACACTCCGTTAGGCATAGAAGATAAGGTTTATTAGCTGCAGCTAAGTACAGTTGTCCCCGAAGTACACTCGGTATGTTCTTAGGAGACTGCCACTTTACTTCATGGTGCACAATCTTTTATAACATACATATTCACAATGAACACTCCCAATGCATACAGGGTCAACCAATGAGAAGAATGTGAAAATAAGATATTAAGTAACTCAAATAAGCCCCTCTCCCAACAGTGTTTGTCACCCTTCCCCACAAGTTAATCAGTGGTAGTGTTTATAAGTCGACTTGCAGGTGGCAGGACACATTTGTATGGCCTAGAGGACAGTTGTGAAATGAGAGAATACGAGTAAAGAATAGCGAAGGCCAGAGGATAAGATAAAGTCAGGAAAGAATGGTGTGAACCAACAGATAGTTGAAACAGGGATCAGTCAGACCAGACGAGGATTAGTGGAGTCGGCCGGACCCTGACACCAGCTATAAACAGAGGCAGGAGGTTATTTGACACGTTTCAGTAGGATGAAGAAAAACAACTCTTCGTTCACCGTGCCGCCTGAGTGAGGGCAACACAAAATGGCAGAAAGACACAAAATGGTGGCTAAACACGAACGAAATCGGAAACTGAATTACCTCAATGCCTTTGGAGGGCACAGGTGCTCTGCCTTCCTGGCTATGGGTCAAGACTAACTACAGGAAGTAGGCAGCCCTTTCTATGGAGACAGGATACAGCGTATTCAAGTGTAAGTGGGCCTAGGCCCAGCCCCTCCCTCCCAACCTGCCAGTGATTGCCCATCCATTCACAACTAAGCTTCTCATTGTGTGTGGCTGTCTAGGAGGAATACATAAAGCCCAACTGCCACCCAGTCATGTGACCCAGAAACAGGCTGCAGGCACCATATGGATAAGGCAAGAAGATGCCAACTTTCTAAAAGTATGCATCATAAAGGAGAGTGATCCAATTTAGGACATAGGGGGCAGAGATCAATACATACTCTATCTTAGAAGGTACCCCCTAAACCATCAATCTTACATCATCTCACAAAGAAAGACGTTACACCATTATTTCTCTGAGCGTCAAATAAATGACAACTGGTGAATTCAAAAAATCTTAACCACTGTACACTGAATATATCTTGTCCCCAATTTTAACTGTTTACCCAAGGAGATATACAAGGGATTATGTTTGTCAATAGATATTTGTTTCCTTAATAAGCAAAATAACATACATTTAAATGAGACAAAAGTATGCACATAACATCATTGCCCACGAATACATATGTATCCAATACAAGCAAATCAATCAAAAAACAAACAAACATAAACTGAAATATTACATTGAAACAGTATTTAAACATGTGTTTAAAAACAGGAAGACAACATGTGTAGTGTCCTACAATTAGAATATATGGAGTTATAACATGTTCTAACCCTCTGCAGCACAGTCCAAAACATACTGCTGGGCCCTTTGTAGTGGTGGTCGGAGCACTTTATCTGTTTGTAGGCGATGTAATAGTTCACATCACCAATATTATATAAATTAATCTGTAATCTTTAAGGTTGATAATAACTCCAGCCACACCCATAAACACGCCGACACGTTTCGACCTTTGTGTTGGGCCTGGTAAGTTTTTCAATGAAGGTCTTCTTCAGGGCTGGGGGACATTTTTTGAAGGAACACGTTAACACAGGAACAGCCTGCTACGTCAATGGGTACAAGCGTTCTATTGGTTGCATAGGTCTGTGTCATACATTAAATAGACATGTGACCCTGGGGGAATCAGGTGACTAAGGCTTGTCCAAAGGTGACATTTTGGAATTCTTTCCAGTAAGGTACTGATGGCCTCAATCACATATTCAGGTCCCTTGCTGCCGAGAAGACGTTCATGTTTCTCCGCGGAGAAAGGTAGATTAGTGAGGAGTGCACTTGATGCAGTGATCAGGTTTAAATCACAATAAGGAAGAATAGTGTTGATCACCTACTAAAAAAGTATGTGTGTATCTCATAAGTCACAAGTTTCAATCTTACTATGCGTGCGCATTTGATGAATGCATCTACAGCAGAGAAGTGAGTGCAAAGTGTGGGTCACAGACCCCACGCCCATTAAGATGTCTCATCAAGTTAAAGCACTCGAGTAAAACTGTGTCTCTAAACTGAATTTGAAGTACAATTTAATTAAAATGATTCAGAGCTGATTTGCCTTCTGTAGAGCTCTGTTTGCCAGCAGCAGGTTATATTTCTGGATTTAGTACACAATACAACTAGATTGGAATTTATATGGCAAAACCAAGCTTCCAACCATTCACAATTTACATTTTCCTATTGTCCCATTGATGAAACACCTAGAGGCCGATTATGATGCGGCCCCTAAAGGCTTCGACCAATGATCTGGGCCTTCCGTCCTCATCGTAATCGCCCACCCAGTTTACTTTTCGACCACCGCATTACAATGCTGGAGGTTGGAAAGTAAACTGGCCGATCATTTCAGCTGGCTTCTGAAGGGCTCAAGGAGCCCGTCGGCCAGTCGAAACCGGCTCGTAATCCCAAAGAGCGGGCCTTTCTGCCCTTGGGATTATTATGTACGGTTTCCGGCATGGTTTCCATACCTGCCTGTCTGAGATGGAAACCATGGTGGAAAGCATGTTTTTGGGCCTCAAGCAGGGCCCCCTTGGGTGCACGGCCTCCAGTTGGTGGGCAAGGGGGCACCTATGGTTCCCCCTGTTGGTCCCTGCACCCCGTGGCAGGCACCTTTAGCTGCCTGACACGGGGTCCAGGGATGAACAGCACCTCCCATTTCCCTATGGGAGCATGTATTACAGACGGTTTATAGCCGTAATGCATGCTCCCATAGGAAAATGTAGGAATGCAACTGTACAGTGTTTGGTCGCATCCTAATTAGGCAGTCAGGACCGTCGACCAGAGGTCAGTCGGTCCCAGGCCCGAGACGGTGTCCCACCCGACATCGTAATTAGCCCCCTAATATTCAGATAAAGGAGTTTAATGCAAGGCATCCCAAATCTAAACCAAAAATGGTTCATATTTGAGTTTGAAGTCAAAGATAAATCACTGTCCTTTTCTATCAGCTGCACATATTTAAAAAGAGAAACAATCTTTACCACGCAGTCTGTAACACAAAACGTTTTATCATGCAGTCTTTCCATGCATATTTCTTTACAACGTATGCCTTTACCACGCATAGGTCATTAGCCTGCATGCCTTTGCCATGGGTAGTGGTAAGTATAAGTAAGTATGATTTTTGAGTATATTGTTTTGAAAAACTATTTTTTAAATGTAAAAAATGTATTAATATTTTTTTTTAAATAAATAAATCAACTAAAAATTAAATAAACATTTCAAAATAATGTTATGAGAGCAGGATGTAAGAAATATAGGGATAATGGGTGAGGAAGTGTTTTAATATTAGGTATTTATTAAAATACAAGTGTAATAAGTATTTAAATGTATTTATTTATAAATAAAATAATAATGGATATTATTTAAAAAATATGCCATAGCATGCTCTAGGAGTGGGATGTAAGGGATATAGGGGTAATGGGTGAGGACGTATATTAATGCTCAGGTATAGATTAAAATAACTGTGTATAAACATTTAGAATTGTTTTTATTTTAAAAACTTTAAAAAGATGAGCATAGATAAGCATATTATTTTATTATATACAAAAAAAATATTTTAGGTGTGGTTTGAAAGGAAAATGGGGTAATGGGTAAGGAAATGTGTTAATACTCATGCAATAATCAAAATACCTGTGCTTCCATTTTTAATAGCAAGCTTTAGGGGTGGGATAAAAGAGGGATGAGATAATGAGTGGGTAAGTTTATTAATACTCAATTATATATTAAAATACCTATGTTTTAAATAGTTGCATGAAAGGAATATTAATAGATAAAATACCAGTGTGTTAATTATGGAATGTAATGGAATATTAAAAAATAAAAGTGAGCAAACCTTTACTCTCTACTTTTGAGTTGCTAAAAAGCATTTCCCCATATATTTATTAAAATATATATGTAAATATTAATGAATACAAAACTTAAATAAACAATGTTAAACAGTATTAAAAACACAAAACAATATTTCTTGCTAACAAATAATTGTAATAACTGTAATATAAAAATAGAATTTTTTTTTGCCTGTTTTTAATTGATCACCAATAGTTAAAGAAAGAAGACAGTTTCAGGTAGTAGATAAAACATTTAATGAATTTATAAAAATAGTTTCAAAAATACCAATTTAATTTAAGATTATTGTCAAAACCGGAGAGTACTGCATGTTAATATTTAAAGAGATTATCATGGTAATACAACGGGTGTTAGGGGTAAAGGGGTTCTTTATGCCTACATCTAGGGTCCTCTACCCTTTTCTCTACAACGGCGTGACTGGAGAGAGAATGACGTATGACAGCCTGCATATCGGGAGTCTGCCAAGGGACTACAAGTACCAGACACCCTTTGCCTACTGAGCTAAACGGAAAGCCCGGAATACACCTGGAAGGTACGCTGCTATAAAAGCCCCACCATTTCCTGAGGTTGGGGCTTGACAATTTTCCATCCGTTTCCTGGACCCCTGCACTCGTGGACTGCCACGGAGTGCTCCGCTTCCAAGCCATCTGATCTTCGAAGGTGCAGCCTTGGAGAACCGACATTGCCAAGAACGAGGTATTGTGCCCATAAACGGGAGAGGAGAGAAGGATCTCTTTCCCGCTGTGGTCAGTGCCGTCTCCCGTTTGCATTTCTGCTGTGTCTTTAACCCCTTGTGTGCCCCGCCCTTTCCCCGCCCTGTGCCGGGCGTTGAATTAGCGGGCGGGGTTCATGACGAGATAGTCTCGTCATGGGCACAGCGCAACCGCGCTCCATGACGAGACTATCTCGTCATGGGCACTGAAGGGGTTAACCGGCACAAAGGATTTGGTACTCGCGCTGTGTTTGGCAAACATCACACCCGTACAAGTACTTTTAGCCTCACCATTCCCTCACAGCTCCCTTCGTTCCGCTGTGTCATTTAACAGTGCATAAGGGGGTTGGCACTTGCACTGTGTCTAGAAAACAGTGCACCCCAGACTATTACCTTGTTCCTCTGATTACCCTCAATCTCTCATCGTTGCGCTGTGCAGTTAACAGCGTTCAAGGGTATTGGTATATGTGCTGTGCCTCTAACAGTACCACCGGATTCATCATCCTTTATTTACACCTCTAAAATCAGGGGGCCATTGAGGTTATGGAACATGAAGGATTCTCAAGTTTCTAGGTACTTAGGTTTGTAGTATTCTCTCACAAGGACCAAGACTTGGTTTTGCTTGAAGATTCTGGCTTCCAGGTCGTAACTTTTTAGAAGCTCATTTCAGATTATTTTCTCCTCGTATTCAGAGGTGTTGCTGCTGATTTACAAAGATAATCTTGTTGCTGCATGCGTTGGTGTAAGTTACAGGAATAACCTCTCCCTCTGCTGTTGTGCTGTGTATGGTCAAGTATTATATGCATCACGTTTTCTCTTCTCTTTCCCTTCAGTGACTCAGAGTCGGGTGGTGTGGCTTCTGGCAGGATCCATAATTTCAGGCAGTCGGCTCAGTTGAGGGCATCAGACCTGGCAGCATTGTTTATTATTTTATCCATTCCTCCTTCCCCGTAGTGTTCCCTCTCAGAGCGTTTTTTTAAGACGCTGTGGAGACTTACACTAAAGGGAATAGAGGACCTTACATCGAACCATCGTCCCCGCTGGTTGGCACCCTAAGGTCAGTGACATTCTAGCTGTCTGACAGTTTCTGACAGAGATTAACAGTGTAAGATGTATGCAATATTTTCAAGACAGTCAGAACCTCAACATAGGAAACTGTTGGATTTTGGCCAAAAGTTTTTCTGACAGTTCTTTACTTTTTTGGGAAACTCAAAGATTCAAACTACTTTTTAATGATTGTGCCTGTCTCAGTTTGTGAATACTTTCTTCCTTTTTTACATTTTCAGGCAATAATACATGTTGGGGTGATTTTTACCAATAGAAATGTTAAAATACTAATGCCAACCCCCAATGGCACTGTTTGTATTTGCTCCTCCCTCTAAGCAGGTCGATCCACTATTCAACTGGAAAGCATGACTTCCTGCTGTGACCCAACCTGCTTAGAAGGCCAATCCATGTATCTTTAAAGTAATTTAAAAGTTGTGCCAATTTCTCCTCGTTTTGTATAAAATATTCAAATTGTATAATTGAGATGTAGAAGTCATTTGCACAGTCAGGAGGAAGAAACCACAAAGATGTGAGTTTTGTAAGTTGAAATTGTAGTTTACTCTTTGACATGTAATCCTCTGACAAGGATGTTTTTTGAATTTTGTTTCCAATAAACCTGGAAAAAACATGAAAAAAACAAGCTTTCAATTTGGGTGTGTGGTTAAATGTTAATAATAGTGTTTATCATTTATAATTCAAAGTCAATTATTATTTTCTTAGCACTTTTGTTTATAGTTTTATATTTTACAACTGATACAAATTCAGAAGAAGTTATGGCTTGTTTGTTACTGAGTAAACCATAAATTAGTGGGATAGCAGTGTTAGTTATGTTAGCATGTATAGTGCAAATTTGGGTGATTGTATGGGAGTGGATATAAAGGTAATCGAACAAAGTGGTCTCCTTAGAACAAGAAGAGTGTCTCCCTGATGCACTCAATGTCATTTTCAGCTTTTTATTCCAAAGGTAAAAAACTTTTTCCATGAAACTTTAACTTGGGTCAATCGTTTTTATTCTTGGTATTTCAGTTTTTTTCATATGTTCAAGTGTACTTTTCAGATCACCGCCTGTTCGCAGAGCTCTCTTACCCGTTCACCAACATTACTTAAGTATGAATGCTGATTTTGATCATTACTGTTTAGCCCCTGACAAAGGGCATCAGTGCCCGAAATGCATTGGGCATTAAGAAGTGTTTGGTTTACTGTCATAGTTATTATGAAGAAATAATAACAGAATCGATGAACATATGAAAAAAACTGAAATACCAAGAATAAAAACGATTGACCCAAGTTAAAGTTTTTTACCTTTGGAATAAAGAACTGAAAATGACATTGAGTGCATCAGGGAGACACTCTTCTTGTTCTAAGGAGAGCGCTTTGTTTGATTGCTTACTAACTATTGCAGAGGCAGAGTGGTTATGCTCAGCAATCTTTTCGACAATATCTCCACACACTTCTATTGACTCCTGGGCTCAGTACGTCTCACCTTACAATAAAGGTATCCACTCCATTTTAGTAATTTATTGCCCCTCTTGGATTGGATGTACTATGCTTGGCACACATTTTCCTTGATTTGAAAATCTGAAAAATAATGTAAAACATGAAATAATTTTTGGTGGTTTTAGTTTTAAACAAATTTGAATGCTCTGCTTAAATCTGTGAATTAATTGAAAATATTGTTATTTGAAAGATCTGTTGAGATAAACAATTCTTTTTAGGTTAATAGTTCTGTTTGTAGAGATGGAAAAAAACTTAAAGTATGAGATATCAAACATTCCTGTAAAAAAAAAGAAGGTTGTTATTTATAAAACTTGCCCTATAAAATAAAATTCTGTTTAGGTTAGCAATTTTATTTGGTAAAAGGAGAATTTGTTTTATTTCTTATGGCTGGTTTTAGTACAATTTGTATGTTGCTTTGTTCTTGTTGAAATATGTACCTTAAACAAGTTTCTTTTACTTTCTTTGCTAATTTGTTTAACTACTGCATTCTCTTGTGGGTAACTGCAAAGCTTCCAATAATTTCATTACATATTCCCCATTTCTATTTGTGGAACCTGATGATGTCATAAGTCCCCTTTGTGACCATAACTGCCCAATATCAAGGACCATCCCAAAGCCATATTGACTATCTGTTAATATAATCACTCTTAAATGAGCTGAAAGACTGTAAGTTCTTGCCAGGGCAATTAATTGTGCCACTTGTACAGAACTAATGCCTTGAAGTCTTGAATTGCGCAACAGTTCTCTCAAATTTCCTTCATTGTCTCTTAGACAGGAGTTCATGTTCAATTTCATTTTCATCAACTTCACTTTCAGGCAACACTAACAATGTAGCTGTATTGAGTGTTTGACATGTTTTTAAAGTAACATTTTCTGCAGCACGTATTTGGTGTTAATATTTTGTAGGTCTGCTGTTTGTCAAATATTGCGTTTTTGTACAGGTTAGCAATATCTCCATGGATTGAGGGACCACACCGTAAGAGGGTGTCCCATCACTATTGTTGCAGGGATTCTGCTCATGCACAGAACTATGCGCAGGAAATCAGGACCTCTGTGTATTGTTGTGTACCAAAAAAGCCACCACAGTGCCCAGAACCCCAATCCGACTAGCATTAGTGTCTCATTTGTTCTCCGTACTACAGAGAAGCTACCAATGATTAGACAACCTAGAACATGCGACTTAGTAAACTCTCAGGAATAGTGGGAAACAAGAACACTCTTTTGTTCACACTCATACTTGTCCACAACGTGAGTAAACAGAGACACTGTATAGTTTAAAATGTTTATTTTTAACTAACGTGCTCTAAGGTGCAGTACTCTAGCCAATACGAGCAGCATAATGCATAAAAACAATATAATTAGCATTGTTACATTTCCATAAAGCACAAAAGAGGAAATCATATTATAATGACAGTGGAAACAGGACTGTAGCCCCTTTTACCACCCTCCCCGTGCTTATGAGCTAGTTTAGAATAATTATAGAAGACCTCTGGGCTTTGTCAGCGAGACCCCATACCTACGAGATCAGATGCAGTGAATTACATCTCAGGATCAGCACAGCTCTTATATGTTGGAAAGGTTTTCTCTAAGTGCCTTTTCATGCATGTAATGCCATATTAAAAGCACCCGAGTTTCAGTTGGGCCGCTGTGTCTATGTGCGTGGGACTGGCCAAAGTGAATCAACAGCATACATTGTTATTCGACCTTGAACAGGCTGTATAGACAGAGATCGTAGTGCCCTGCTGGATATGTGAAAGGTAGACAGTTCTCTTGTGAAGCAGCGCCAGCAAAGTATTTCACAAGAACAGAGCCATGTAGTGTTGTGTGCAAAAGCGGCAGAATGGCAGCCAAGCTTATACTACCCATGCTAACTTAGCAATGTCTGCTGTTAACCCCATTTCCTCACTACACCCTCCCCTTGGTCGGACCAACGGGCAGTGGACTCAATAGAACACAGAGTTCAAATAAGAGTGAGCAAGAAGTAAGAGCAGAAGTCAAATTTGGACAAAGAGTCAAATGGTGCACCAATTTGTGTGTAAAAACTCAATGTGAGAGAAAAAAGCGAAAAAGAAAAACCCATTACAAAGAATAACTGGGAGATGATGGAAGTCATCCAGGTTCATCCATTAAGGTGTATGAGCAGTATGTTGCAACAGCTTCCAACAGGAAGTCATTGATATCGGCAGCAAAGAGAGTAGCCATCCATTCCAGCAAAGAGTATGAACATATATGTTCATCAACAATGGGAGCTTCTAGCACCATCAGTGGACAACTTGCATGTTCCTCAAGAAAACTTCGTTGTAGGAAATAATGTGCAGCCGCACAGACATCCCATTCCGCTAAAACTCCAAGCGCAGCCGCGCAGGCCATAATCCCAACACCAGAACAGTCCAGCTCATGCTCCACTAGTGGACTCATTAGCATGTCATAATCCGGGGCAGGAGACACCATATTGGAGAGGCAAAGATCCAATGCCCATTCGAACGAACATTCCAGGCAGTGGAAGACTGGTTGCACGCAAGTGAAATAACCAAAATGGAGGGACAATCCATAAGCCACGCTCAGAGTGGCCAGTGGCAAAGTACCGTAGCATTCAGGCATACGACTACGGAGCAGCAGCAGCTGGTCCCGGCTGTGTGGTGCCAGCAAATTAATAGCAGGACTCCAGCAGCTAGTGCAAGTAACAGCTGCACGCCACTGAAAACGCTGGAAAAAATAGAATGAATAAATGCTGGTATTACACCAAATATAGTTTGAAAAGAGGTCACAAGGCCAGAGCCCACAGCCTTAAAAAAATGGGCAATGCCTGTCGTGTTAGAAGCATTGAATATAGTGTGAATTATTGCCTCAAAATGTAGTGGGAGATCGGTACTGAGAAGCGAATGTACCTCTGTACGGGTGTTAGCTACGTGAAGGACGAAGGTCTCATGGGTAGATGTAAAAAGCAACTTCGTTTTGGGACAATAAGGCTCTTATTCTGCTCAATTTGTTGAACTCTGCCTTCAAGGTCAGAATGGAAGGCCAAATCGAGATGTCGAGCCTCCCATGCGGGGGTGGAAAAAGCTCATTTTTACAGCAAACCACACGCTGTGAGACTGTTACAATGTAAGGGATGCCAACAAGCATGTCGCAGCAATCATTATTTGAAAGCAAATAGTTACCGTTTCCTAGCAGGGTAAACGTTGGTGTGATAGCTGGTACTGGATGACCCTTCAAAATACAGGCTAGATTAGGTGCTGATAAATTGCATGTGCCGTGCAATTGTATATTCTTGCACACAGGAGAATGATCAGGCGAGGAATCAAATGATTCCCCAGTGAGATACACCTCTTTGTCATACTGCAACATCCGTATGTGAATGGTAAAGACCACACCTCGTGAAGAATGCACTACCTAAAGGTTCATAGCGTCCCAAGGAATAATGTTTCATACATGAACTAAATTTAAACAAAGAAAATGGCAAAGGTATTACCCCATGGATGAGCCACACTGCAGAATTAGTTTCAGCAACTAAAAAAGGCAAAGGTTCTAATTTTTCAATATGTAACAAAGTGTATGTGGAATCCTTCATGGACATAAACTGTGGTCTATCTGTCAAGTTAAATGGCATAAATAACGATGACGTATTCATGTAATCCCATGGAACTCTCCCCATTTTCAAATTTTGCACTGTCCAGGCAAACTGCATAATTAAACACAATTGATTTTGACCATGATACAAAACAGATACCTCATCATGAACAATATCCACAACAGATGAAACAATATTGTCCAATGTGTAAATATGGGAAAAAAGAGTGTTAATACTATTATCTACAACAGCAAGCACTTTTTCTAAATTAGCTTGGTCTATTGCCCTTAGATGTGAAGCAGCTTCAATTTGGGACAGCTTCCAGATTTCGTTGTAAGGGGCATAAATACATCTTTTTGATCTAGGACCAGCAGGCTCTTTTATAAAATCAGTCACGTCAACGTCACCTGATAACAACGACAAATGGCGTTTAACTGACGTAAGGGTAGAGTGTTGCAACCAATTTTGACATAATTTTCCTACTGAATAGGTAGTAACTGAATGGGAGTCAGAAAAACGTGGATCTGGTCAATCCTGAATGTATCCTGGGGCCTTGCCTAGAAAACGGCATTGGCAAGAATCTGAACTTGTTTGCCAAACCAACCAACCCTGGAGGTCCAGTCTAGAGATATTAAAAGTATCATTGGGAAGCAACAATTGCAAATCCTCAATGGCCAAATCAGTATGATTATCCAAGGTGTTATAAGGAGCCAGTGTAGGTATTTTAGGTGCATTCATTCATTTTGCAGTGGCCAAACCTAAAGAGGCTGTTTGATAAATCGAACTATTAAAAAATAGGATTTGTTTTGGGATAAGGCATGCACGATGCAAAGCTTCAGAGCCTTGCACTTGCCAGAATTTAGAACCCCAAACAGACCTAAGATCTACAGTATCCTTCCATAGCTCATAGCCACCCACTGCCAGTTGATCAATAAAGAATTTGGAATACACTAATTTAGTGTGGGTGAGCATGACCTTAGAAGAGGACGTAGTATTCAATATAAAATGAATACGGGCTTGAACTATTGAAATCAGTAAAATATACACATTTTTTCAAAACAGTTTTCGAACTGCCTTCAATGGGAGCTGGGCAATGTTCCCATTGTGTGTAATGAAAAACATTTCTAAATGTATTAGCTTTATGCAGGTAATAATGACCAAAATACTGGTAACAAAATAAATCAGCATAATTTGCAGTGTTTAAATACAAATCCTCAGCATCAAATGCAGCATAATACTTTAAATCAGAAAACAAAGATTCAACGTCTTGTACGTCCCAATCATCAGAGCGTACATTCTGTTTCACTACATCCCCCATGGAAACACGAAGTACATTCGGAAAATTAACCACTTCTGTGGGGCCATGAATTTGGAAGTTAACTGCATCCCAAACTATTCCATCCGCAACTGGCCAGGCAGAGATGTTGACAAAAGTCTGGTCCCTTTTCATGATGTGTGATGAGGAGTGCGCTGCCTACGTTCCATCAATTACTTTAACTGCAGAGCGTTCAGTGAGGTAGGGACCATTTATTAAGGGGAAGAAAAATGTCATAAATCCAATCAAAATGAACAAAATAATGGCGATGAGCCCCAACTAAATGTATGTCCAAGGAGGAACCAAATAATTTCTTCTAAACCAGGCGACAAAAATAGAAAATTTGCAGGGGCTACTCGATGATGTGGAGTTCAAGTCAAAGGAAAAACGTGACTGGTTTAGTGTGTTGTCAAGCAAACAAGGCAATGACGATGTAGTGGGATACGCATATTCAGTTTCTTCATGAAGACTGCAAGCCGGAGGGTTCAGCAAAGGATCAGTAACAGCGGTCATCTCTATGGCAGTGTCAGGCCTGGTGTTGTTGCAATTGGCCAAGTCTGAATTCCTGGATATTATTGGACAGGAAACAGCAGGTGTCATACTATGTAGAATCGGCCAGGTGTTGTAGTTTGACATTGTCCACTGAGATGTATCTGTTATCTTTGGGACCAGGAAGTGGTGGTAAAATGACTGTACGAGTACCCTTCACGCAAGCACTGGGACAGGTGCGCGATAAGAGGGGCCAAACTCTTTCTGGTTCTTCACCTTCTCACGGACCAGGTCTCCGATCTTGGTTAGCCAGCTGACTACCGGAATCTGCAGTGCCGCTTCGGTGGCAGAGGGTAAATGTTCCTTTGCAAGACCGTCTCGGGTCTCTTGTAGTTTCTGTAACACATCAGAATGATTATCTACGTCAAAGGATGTGGCTGTCGCCACCATGTCTAGACCATCAAGGTCTGGAACAAACATTTTCATGCCAAAGAGCATTTTGTATGGGTTCCGCCCACCCAGAGATCTTCTAGGGAGATTATTTAGTGCACGTTGTACTATATACAAATGGGCGAACCAGTTCCTGCCAGTATCTATAACTTTAGCTGTCAAGGATTGCTTTAAGCCACGGTTCATTCGCTCCACAACTGAATTGCCCTCAGGCCTGTATGGAGACGAAAATTTGACTTGCATCAGCAAAGACCTCATGGCATCCTTGTACGCCTTAGAGGAGAATGCGGTACCCTGGTCAGAATGAAATGTGCCACATGCAAAAATTCCCATAAAGACACGCAAACCCCTGATGACAGTTCGTGCATCAGCACTGCGTTGTGGCCAAACCCATAGAAAACGTGTGCACGAATCACCTACAACTAAGATAAACTTATACGCAGTATCTTAAGAAAATGGACCGCAGTGAGCCAAATAAACACAACTGAATGGTTTATTAGAAATGTACAGCTGTGTTTGTGGTGGGAGTGCTGCCATTGAAGGTTTAATCTGCTGACAAATGTCACATGAAAGCACATAATTACGGGTTTGTTTATATAACCCACGCCACCAGTAACGTTGCTGTAAGATAGAGACAGTCGCCGCAATGCCTGCATGAGTCGAGGCCATGCCTTTGTGCGTGGCTGTTATCAATGCTAGTCTGCGGTCCTGGTTGGGAATTAACCTGTCACCAACATCATTAATTCTCACATAGGGAACATTTTATCGGGACTTAAATGATAAGAGTATTTCTAAGGGAAACCTTGTGGGTACTTACTTCACTTCTCTGTAGCAGCTATAGCTGCCAAGATGTCATCATCAATCTTAGTCATGGATCTTGCAACTGCTGCTACTGAATAAGTAGCTACTGCCGTTTTAACTTCTTCGTCAGCCAAACTGTATGAATCACTTGTGTGAGAGGCAGAGATTCTTTAAGCTCTGCGACTCGAACCCAAAGCATCTTATGCTTAATTGCGCTGCCTTTAGAATCACGATAGTCATTCTGAGACCAAAAGAATAAGTTGTCATTAAAAGACTGAACGCAGTAGTAAGAGTCACTTACGATTAAAGTAGTCACATTAGGATCAGCAAACTCCAGTGCTAGCACCAGAGCCTGTAGCTCCGCCAACTGGGCGGTACAGTCCCCTAGTGCCTGCGTGTGCACGACACTGGACTTGAACTCACCGTTCACCATGGTACCTGCCACTATTGCGCAAGCTGCTGAGTAAGAATGTTTGATCCGGTCGCCGGTTGCGCAGAACCATCGGTATAAATGATACAATGGTAGTCCTCGGGCGCATAGGCAGAGGAGCAGGATGAACTAATTCATACTCTAAGAACTCCTGAGTTTGTAACGAGGAGTCAAAGATATAGGTGACATCAGATGATGTCAATGAAATTGCCCATTGTATTTAAGGCGGATGTAAAGCTTTTGAGTTTGGTACAGTGGCTCTCGTTACAGCTTCAAGAGCAGGATATGGTGTTACAACCATCATGAGTTTTCCTTGCGTCAGTTTACGTTCCTTTAGGATCGCCATCTGGACTGCGGTTAATACTTTTTCAACTTTCTTAAAACGCAGTTCAGCCAAAGTGTACAAATGTGACTTGGAAGCAATAGGTACTGTGTCACCTTCATTAAACGTCAAGTAGGTGAAACCCACTGCCCCTGGCACAATTATTATCACCAGGTGTGTGTGGTTATCACGTGTTGACAAGTATTTAGATTTAATAAGATCACACTGCAATGATTGCAGAATAGCTGAATTTTCTGGAAGCCAGCAGGCTTTTGTAAAGGTTGGTTGTATCAAGGCATACAGCAGCTTGATATGCTGGGCATAATCGGGAATGTAAGTTCGTCCGAAGTTTAAAAATCCCAGCAAAGACTGTAATTGATTCAGGGTTGTAGGAGAGCAGAAACATGCGCATTCCTCCAAGAAGTGAGGCACCAGGTCTCTTCCTTCATTATTGAGCTCATAGCCCAGGAACAACACTGTGTACTCCGCAATGTGTGATTTTGCAAAGTTAAATTTGTAACCTTAGTCCGCAAACAAAACTATGATGCAGTCCACGTGACAAAGATGCAGCTATAATTCGCAGTCCGTGAGATAGATATCATCAACGTACGAGTACGCATCAGGGTCTATGTCATCTAACAGAGAGACAACATGTGCGGCAAAAACGTCTGGGCTGTTTTTGTAGCCCATGGCCAATCTTGTAAATTGTTTTTGTTTACCGCCCAGGGTGAAGGCTGTCCATTGACTACTTATAGAGGACAGAGTGTGGCTAAAAAGCCATTGGAAATGTCAAGTGTAGTTTTATATTTTTTACGCACAAGACTGTCTACAAGTCCTGAGCTAGGGGTATTCTGAACCACACAGTTACGACAATGCGAGTTCAAAGTGTCGGTGATCTAAAACTAAGCGGTACGACCCATCTGGTTTGGTTACTGTAAAAAGAGGGTTATTCATCAGTGACACACATGTCTCAATCACTCCTTGATACTCTAATTGTTCAAGAATTTCAGAAACAGGAGCTTTTGCTTCCCGCCGGAGTAGATATTGGGGTTGTGGCTGTGGCATAGACCGCAATGGTATCTCATGAGTTGGAGAGGTCTTATCCCAGCCCACCTGAGTACGGTACAGAGCTGTTGCAAGCACCAAAGCCCACTCTTCTGCAAAAGTCATTGCTTGCTCCTTGGCTACGTTGTGTGAAAAACTAGGGAGGATTACCTCCTCCCCCCCTTGGAGCAGCTAAAACAAAAGGCGGGTACCAGTCTGCCTCAGCTAATAAGAAGTCATATGAAGAATTCAGATTTTCCCAAAAAATCCCTTTAATAACACGTTGTATATCACCTTCAATTAAAAGTATAATTTCATATAATCTATCAGGGAGAGCCACTCTGGTGTCAGCAGTTTCTACTGAGATGAAAGTGCCACTTGCTGTCGCTTCCAGAAATGGACGCAGTGCTTGCTGCACTATGGTAACCTCCGTTGTGCTGTCTAGCAGTGTTACTGCCCAAGTTAGATTCCGAAGGCGGGTTCTCACCGACCGTGGCATATCTCGCTGTTAAAGCAGCAACTTTCTTTTTCTGAAACAGAGGGCGTTGACCAGGAAAATCGTCCAGCTTGCCTTTTCCGTCAGTCAGACGAGGTTGCTCGCGTCCTTGCGGGGCACCTCGACCTCTGCCGCAATCCTGGCGATCACCTCCACCGGCTTGTGAGCCCGATGTTTCCTGTGAAGAACGAGGAGAACGCTGGTCAGGGACATGAATCCTGTCAGGAGACCTAATTCTCACACGGTCGCGCAAATCATAAGTGTGCTCAGAGGGTTCGGGTGCCGGTGACGCTGCACGTGACCCTTGTTTTTGTTGTTGCTTCCCCTGTTTTTTATTTTTCCAATTCTTTTTAGGAAACATTGGACGGTCGTCTTTATTAGACTGCACCGTCTGAGTTTGCTGTTGTGCCGGTATTTTAGCAAAAGGATTAAAACTCAAACTATTGCATTCAATGGTCTTATAGGCATTGGCAATAATGTTTGGTAACTCTCGGGGTTTTTCTTCTTCCGGGACAAGACGCAAAACATTAGACACTTGAAAGTTAACCGCATCCCTCTTGATGTTTGCAAGTATGAGATCAGCAACTACGTCAAACACTCTGACAAGCATCATTCCCAGCTCAACTGCCGCCTCCGTGCCGTGCTCATCCTGAACACGCTTAATCACGGAGGGTAGCACAGTCATAGAAGGTGTGCCAAAAGAACTTTGCATACACTGCTGCGAACACCTTACCCCAATTCTCACAATAGGTTACCTCTGGAACTAAGTCTTTCTGCAAACTTATCGATAAAATCCTATGTTTCTCCACAGGTTTGGTATTAGGAAATACCGCTTCCATTTGGTCAAATTTCTCAGCAAGCCAGTAAGGTAAATCATCCTTATTCTGTGGTCGCTTGCCCCTGACCAAATTAACCATGACGGGACTAATAGACATCCCGGCCGGGCCAGCTGGTTGCGCCACAACCCAGGTGCTCCCATCTGGAGATGGCGGGATACGTATTGTACTAGAGCCCTATGCACCTCATTCAGGGAGGTGTGCAAGACACGCAATTCAGCTACAGTGGCTGCTAGATAACGAAGATGTGGTGTGTATCTGGCCAAAACTGGCCAAGTGGCCCCTCGAATGGGCAAAGAGCCTAACAGGACCGGAGTCACGGTGTGGGGGAGGGTGCCATTAAACCAAATATGGTGTTGCCATGCCGAAATCGGAACTTCGAGAGTCGTATATGGCCGATACGCTACAGGTACTGCAGTGGGAGTGTATGTATGGAACAAAGTATCATCACCTTTCACTGCCAGAAACGTTACCCAAGAGTAAAATACCTCAAAGTGGAAAGCCGGATCGGCTCCAACCACAAAGATTGGTGCGATAACAGCGTCTGGCAGTCCATATGCCGCCAAATGTTGATGGACCGTGGTGCGGCTATGCGCCGCAATATCGACATCAGCCATAAGGACTAAGAAAAGGAAAACAACTTAAATTCGTGGCAGAGCAACAGGTTCGTAATTCATATGTATGAGAAAACCATTTTATAATATCAAGGTTGAAAAGACCTATGAAGTATCACTACAGGCAGGTTATGCCGTCACCACTGTTTACCGGAAAACAGGAGTGAGGGTATTGTGGACAAGTAGTAGCACTACTAAAGCGTCCCGTAAATAAGTACCAGACCAAACGTTGAGGGCGCCATGTTGCAGGGATTCTGCTCATGCACAGAACTATGTGCAGGAAACCAGGACCTCTGTGTATTCTTGTGTACCAAAAAAGCCACCTCAGTGCCCAGAGCACCAATCTGACTAGTATTAGTGTCTCAATCGTTCTCCATACTACAGCGAAGCTACCAATGATTAGACAACCTAGAACGTGCGACTTAGTAAACTCTCAGGAATGTGGGAAACAAGAAAACTCTTTCGTTCACACTCATACTTGTTCACAACGTGAGTAAATAGAGACACTGTATAGTTTAAAATGTTTATTTTTAACTAACGTGCTCTAAGGTGCAGTACTTTAGCCAATACAAGCAGCATAATGCATAAAAACAATATAATTAGCATTGTTACAATTTCATAAAGCACAAAAGAGGAAATCATATTATAATGACAGTGGAAACAGGACTATAGCCCTTTTTACCACCCTCCCCGTGCTCATGAGCTAGTTTAGAATAAATATAGAAGACCTCTGGGCTTTGTCAGCGAGACCCCATACCTACATTACATCTCAGGATCATGCATGTAATGCCATATTAAAAGTTCCCGAGTTTCAGTTGGGCCGCTGTGCTTCATGCTATGTCTATGTGCGTGGGACTGGCCAAAGTGAATCAACAGCATACATTGTTATTCGACTTTGAACAGGCTGTACAGACAGAGATCGCGGTGCCCCAGTGGATATGTGAAAGGTAGACAGTTCTCAGGTGAAGCTGCGCCAGCAAAGTGTTTCACGAGAACAGAGCCATGTAGTGTCGTGTACAAAAGCGGCAGAATGGCAGCCAAGCTTATACTACTCATGCTAACTTGTTGGGGTTTGTACAGGGAATTTGGCTCAACCTCATGCTATGTATTGACTTTGCGTACTGTTATTTTCTAGTCTCATATTACATCATGCCTGGGATATAGAGTTCCCTTTTATCATAAATGTAATGCTGGTACACAAATAAGCTTGTAATCCAAAACTCGTTTGAACATGTTATTACTGGTATATTTATCAAAAGCAGTTTGCACATGTTATCAGCACATTGTTCTGCAGGACTAAAGAACAGTCTGCACGTGTGATTGCTGTTATGTAAACCAGCACGTTCCGTTGACAAAGCGCTGACTCATTTGGGCACGTGTAGAAAACTCCACCCTAACGGCAGAACCCCACCCCTCCAGTTGCCTAAAGCAACAAGACACACTTGCGTTCGTTCTTGGTATTCTTTCCTTACCTGTAATTCCAGTGCGGACGATCTCCTGTTCTTGACGACGCGGCTTCACGCTGGGCATTGTTCCGGTCTTCCGACGACTTCCTGATTCTTCCCTCGTCACGAAGGCAACCTTCTGGCATCGGACTTCTCCTGCTCCTGATCCGGTCCCTAGTCGGAAATCTTCCGTCCTGCTACAAAAGAAAAATACAAATAAGATCTTTCCATTCTAAAGTATAGCGCGCATAAGAAACCTCACAATAAAAACTTTCAAAGAGACAAGATAATACTTATCTTCGGTTTCCGGACTTTCAAGGCAATCTTGTCATTATTCAGAAATGTATCTGCAAAACCAAGGAAAATAAGAGAACTTATAAAAAGCTTGACCAAAAGGACTAAAGAGAAACTTCTCTTTCCACTTTTATGAACAATGTTCATAAGACTCCTTTTAGATAATTACTATATAAATAAGCATAGATTCAGACTTCGGTACGCTTCTGGCAATTTCAGTTACAAAGAAAAAGACCACGCAATAGGTTACAGTGTGACAAAAAAAGGTATTTGATAAAGATTGTGTGCACAATATAACAAATAGATAACAAGTGAAGTCTTAGATTTATATAATTTGTAATTATTTTTTACATTTTGTCATTTGGTTATTAAGGAAGAAACATCCTCCGAAGTAACAGAGAGGAAGAGTCGTAGATAGAAAATTGGCAGTGCTGGAGTGTTTTTTCTCTGTTTTATTTTGTTTATGGTTATTTTGTCCCATTTATCCCCTTCCCCATGAGACCTAATCTAGCCAAACTGGTTATCTAAATACAGTTTAGGTTGGCCTAGGTTTTTGGGGCTATCGGGAAATATCCTCGAATCTCTCAAGCGGAACAGCCTGGAATTCAGGTGAGTGAAGGTTAACACCCCATTTCCTCACTACACTATGCTCTGACATCTCTCAATACTGACAACAACTGCTGCAACCGCTTTATGGCAGCCAGGCAGTCGTGCGGCAACAGGGTCAAGTGTGGTTGAAAAAATATATGCCATAGGTCTTTGAGAGTTTCTATGCAACTGAGTAAGCAAAAAAAGAGTGCAGCTCTCCTTCTCAGTGCAAAACAATGTGAACATTTTACTGTAATCAGGCATTCCTAGTGCCGGGTCATGACAGAGACTCCGCTCCAGGTAAAGCTTTCAAGCAATCGTTGTTGCATGGAAGTGGACCAGCCACATCTTTGTGTATCAGCCTCAGTAAAGGCTTGGCCACTGAGGAAAGGTTGGTATCCATTGTCTACAGTGGCCAACCATTCTCAGGACCATCCTGTGTTCCCTCTGAGTTCTGGGTGGACTCATCTTCAAAACTGTCTCCATTCTCTCCAGTGACACCTTTCTCATTCCCTTCTCAATGAAATGTCTCAAATAGAGGACTTCTCTTTGACAGTATTGTAATTTGCTCTGTATTTCCTGTGTCCATTCTCAGACAAATGATTTAAAATGGCAATTATGTCCTGTTTGCAAGCTTCTTGGTAGTTGATGCAGCACGCAGGTCATCACCGTACTCCATAAGAACTGAATTACAAAGTGTTAGAAATTGGATTTCTGGTTGGCAGAAGTATGCACCCTGCCCAAACAGGGACCACAATACTAATCAGGGTAAGTCACAAACACACCCTAAATTAACCTGTGCTCACCCACTGGTAGCCCTGCAGTCATTGTGGGGGGCCCACACTCATGGCAGAACCTCTGCAATGAGAAACTGCAATGCTGAGGTCCCGCCATGAAAGCGCCCCCACCATGACTGCGGAGACTCTGTCACAAGAGGCCCTTTGTGAATGGAGCCCTATGACACTAAAGTCCCCAGATCGCCTTTTTCTGGATTTTCTTGTCTGCTATGCGGTTTAAACATCTGCAACAATCATTCATAGTCAGCATGCACTAATTCTTTAGGTTCTTGGGTTGTTCTATTGATCATTAGCCAATCAATGTCTCTTGCTGGAACTTTTCATTTCAGAAAGGTAATCACCTCATTATACTTTGTTCATAGGTGTCCACAGTTACCATAGGTGATGGTGCCCAAGTATGTGCATCTCTTGGAGGCTCTGAATGTGGCCATTACACAGCTATCTTGCATTCAGCCCACAAATCACTTGGTATCACAATAGCAAAACAAGTGTTCTTGTCTGTCCAAAATTTTTGAAATCTTTACAAATCTGTCAACTTGCGTATACTACTGATTGTTTTCTCTCTCTCGGCTTCAGAAAGTTGTTCATAAATGTTGCGAGATCACCTCTACTCCAAGGTTCAGTAATATACCCTCCACCTCATATTTCCCTCATACAAAAAGTTAAAGCCTCATCTTCATCTGGGGGTGCTGGTAAGGGCTTACCATTTGTTTCTGCAAAGTCTGATTGTTTTGTTTTCTTTCGCTGTTTCTTTGCCCATTTGCTTTCTAATCTGTCATAATTGCTCCATTTGCGAATACACTTTACCAATTCAGCAATGTGTAATCTTATCCCTGAAGACCGCATTGTCACAATACATAGCCTCATCTAATTGTGCCTTAAAGCTCTTCTGTAAAGGAACACACTTGGAGAGATTCACCTCATATTTTTTTTGCCAATTCAGTTAATCTGTCATGGGATCTCTTTACTCAGACATAACAATTCTGCAAATGTTTGAACTAACACAACTTGTGACACTGGGCCATGAACAGTCACAACTGAAACAGTTACACTTGGAGCAATGATCGTAGGGGCTGTTTCAACAGGTGCAGGTGCAATTCGAAGGGCTGGTAGTGGTATTTCAATCTGAATTGGATTGGGGTAAACAGGGGCTGTAGTCACTGTAGCACTCTCTGTGTTTGTTGTAGGCGCCACACATGGCAATGGACGTGAGGACAAATAGGCATCTAAAATGTCATTTCCGGGGCGTGGCCAAGATGGCGGTGTAGGAGGACGCTACCTTCGCGAGCTCCCCCGACCCGGGCCCCAGAACACCCTCGCCGCTACTGGTCTCTCCCCGTCGTGGATGACCAGCGACGGAGGAAGCAGCGGAGAGCCAGCGGACCCCGCGAGGGGGGACAGACAGCGCGCCAGCAGGCATTTTCAGCGGCTGTGGACGACGGGGCGCGACCCTAGGAGGCAGCGAGCCGACCGGAAGTGCCGAGGAGCCCGGCAGGAGCGCCTACTCGAGTCTCGAGCGGAGGCCACCGGCGCGGCCGGATGAGGAGCAGCGGGCGGTGGCGCTGAGCGGGAGAGACGGAGAGGGAGAGGTGCAGGAGCACGGTTATGGAGGACGGCCGACTCCCGGCCGGAGGCGGGACTGGAGCAGCTTTGCAGATTTGAAGGGCCCTGCCTGGACCGGATAGAAGCGGGAGACCAGCCCGCCGGGGCAGTTGACTTGGAGGTGAGGTGCGCCTGGCGGTGCCTCTTAGGCCCAGTGGGGTCCCAGCTGACAGCGGCGGACAGTGGAGGCTGCGGGGCTCTAACTGCCCCCAAGTAAGGACAGGACCTGGGCCCACCCGGGGAGCTGCCTGCGTGGCAGCGTGCGGAGGTCCGTGGCTGCGATCGGGCGCTGGATGGCGCGTTCGGCCGGCCTAGCGCGGCAGTAGAGCTGGCAGGAGCTGCCGTCCGAGGATCCCGACGAGGTGGTGAGCGGGTGCGAGTGGACAGCCTGGCCAGCTAGGGCGGTCTCCCGCTGGGAGGCTGGGCAGCGCGGTGGGCTCTGCTGTCGCTGGTGGGGACTGTGTGATTTCTTTCGGCGCCCAGGATGGCCGGCAGCAAAGGGAACAGGAAGGGGGACCGCACCCTACCGGAACTGTTGAGCAGGAGCTCTGCCCGGCCGGATCGTGGACAGCTCTCCCCGGGTGAGACTTGCAGCTCGCAGGGGGCGAGCGGAGGGGAGCCACCAGTGACTAGGTCATTCCTGGAGTCGCTTTTCAGCTCCTTGCGGGAGGACTTCCAGACCCTCAAGCAGGAAGTGGCGGGGGAGGTGCGAGAGGTCCGGAGAGAGGTTGATGGCCTGGGCGAAAGAGTCTCGTCGGTGGAGGAAGCGGGACATGCCCGGGATGGGGAGCTCACACAGCTCCAGCAGGAAGTGATCCGGCTCCGGGACCAGCAGATTGACCTGCAGGCACATGTGGAGGACCTCGAGAACCGTTCCCGGAGGAACAACGTCAGGGTCCGGGGCGTGCCGCTCGGAGAAAAGGGAGAGGACGCGGCCACCTACCTGCAAGATTTGTTTCGGGAGGTCCTGGGAGAGCAGACAGCCTTTTCCATCAGGATTGATAGGGCGCATAGAGTGGGCCCGTGGCGCGGGGCATCGGCGCCCCCCCCGACCTTCTGGCCTACCTACCGGACTACCCCCTGAAGGAGAGGATCCTGCGGGTGGCTCGCACTAAGCCCGCTTTGGAGTTCAGGGGCCACAGGGTGGCCCTCTTCCAGGATCTTTCTGTGGTCACCCTGCAGAAACGCAAGTCCTTTAAAATTGTGACTGACTTCCTGAGGGAACATGGTGTTCAATACTCGTGGGGCCACCCTTTTCGCATTATCTTCCGCTGGACCGGAATACTGCATCAGCTGCGCTCCCTTCAGGAAACCTGCACGGTCCTGGGCATCACGGCCACAGATGACGATGCCCCCACTCCACGTCGACACCGGATTACCCGGGACGGCTGGCGGTCGGTCCCCGGCCGCAGGTCTTCGGCCACCTTGGGGAGACCGGACTCGCCCACTATCCGGGCTGAAATGGACAATGCGGTGCGTGAGGTCGCTCGAGACACGGCGGCGGAGGAGGTTGCTCTGACTGCCTAGGATTTCTCCGGGGGGAGACCGACATTGCTTCTTTTGCAGGTTTGGGGGCCTGGGGGGTGGGGGGGTGAGCGGGGGGGGTGTTGTGGCTGGACGTCCACTTTCGAGACTTTTCCATAGACTTGCCGTTGGGCTGGCCTTGGACAATGGTTTCCTTGCTTTCCTTTTCGGGGGGACAGGGACAGGGTTTTGAGTTGGGCAAGGGTGGGTCAGGGGTGTTGGGGTATTGGGGGGGGTTGCGGGAGTTGGGGGTGGGGGTAGGGGTTGTCCAGTGCGCTGTGCAGGGATTTGCTGTTTTGTTAGCGCTCCCCCACATTGTCTTGTTTGGTGCTTCAGGGGAGATGCATGGAGAGGTGGAGTTGGGGGTCGACGGGGCGGTGGGGGGAGATCTGGTTACGCTGCGGTTGGTGATTGGTACTAGGATGCGCGGCGCAGGGGAGAGAGGCGCTACATCCTGCTTTTGGGAGCCTAGCTTGCGATTTGAGGGGGGGGGGGTTTGGCCCGTCCGCTGTGGTTACCATGCAGGACACTTGCGCCTTGCTACGTAGTTCACACTATGTCTCCACATATTTTTAAGATTGTGACTCTGAATGTCAGGGGTCTGAACAACCCAGTTAAGCGGCGGGCGGTGCTCTCCTTGTTAGAAAACACCCGGGCGGACATCTGCCTTCTACAGGAAACCCATCTTTTGCCACAGGATACACATAGGCTGCGCTCTTGTAAATTTCCGACGCAGTTCTTTTCTTCCGGTACTGCTAAGACGGCCGGGGTAGCGATATTGGTGGCTCGACACTTTAGAGGGGAACACATCCACAAATTTGCAGAAATAAAAGGCAGGATGTTAGCACACAGGTTCCGGGTGGGGGGGATCGCGTTCACGATAGGTTCCCTTTATAGCCCCAATGATAAACAGGAGCGGTACTTGCAGTCCGCAGTGGAGGAAATTTCGGCCTCGCCGGACAGGCATGTCATCCTCGGGGGAGATCTTAATATGGTCTTTGACTCGGTGATCGATAGGTCGGTGCAACGCTCCCCGCAAGTCGGGGAATTCTCCGCGGGTTGTACGGCTAGGTTGGCGGAGGTGGACCTTCGAGATCTCTGGCGCCAGAAACACCCCGTGTCCAGGGATTACTCCTACTATTCCCACGCGCACAAGACCTATGCGAGGCTTGACCACTTACTGGTCACCTCCCCGATACTGGCCCTGGTGTCCACGGTGGACATGGGGGTTATTTCCTTGTCGGATCACGCCCCCGTAGAGGCCTCTTTTTGCTTGCCGCCGTCTGCCGCCCCGGCGAGGGTCTGGCGCCTCCGGGATACCCTACTGCACAGGAAAACAGTGACGGATCGGATTGAGCGGGTGCTTAGGGACTTTTTGGCACATAATGATAACGCTGACACTACTAGAGCCACCCAATGGGCAGCGCTGAAGGCGGTGCTCCGGGGGGAGTTCTTGTCCATCTCCGCGGCGGAAAATAGGGAGCGAAGGATAAAGAGGGATGAGCTTACTGATAGAGTCCGGGAGCTGGAGTTGATCCATCGTAGAACTGGGGCCCCGAGGATTTGGCGGCAGCTTAAGGAGGCGAGGAAACTTCTTGCCGCCCTGGATATGGACCGAGCGGAGTATGCGGCCCTCCGATTGCGTCACGCTTTCTATACTGGGTGGGACCGTTGTGGCAAACTTTTGGCCAGCAGACTCCGGGCCGCCCGGCAGAGCCAGTTGGTGAGGGAGCTCTCTGATCCCGCGGGCGGGGTGGTGGCGGATGATGCTGGCATCGCGGCCGCGTTCCACGGGTTCTACGGAACCCTTTACGCGGGTGACCCGCCGGATGTCCCGGCTATGACCTCCTATCTGGAGTCAGTTACTCTGCCTTCCCTAGACCCTGGGCAGGCTGACCACCTGAACAGGGCCATTAGCATAGAGGAAGTGGTGACAGCCATTGCCAGACTTAAACACGGCAAAGCGCCGGGCCCAGATGGTTACTCTGCCCTCTTCTATAAGACATTCTGCGGGTCGTTAGCCCCTATCCTCACACGCCTCTTCAACTCCTTTGCGGAACCTGGAGCCATCACGCCTGACCTCCTGAGGGCATCCGTCACGGTCATCCCCAAACCGGGGAAAGATCCGAAACGCTGTGGCTCTTATCGGCCGATATCCCTCCTGAATGTTGACCTGAAACTCTATACTGGAATTCTGGCACGCCGCCTGGCGTTGCATCTGCCCGGTCTGGTCGACCCGGATCAGGCGGGGTTCGTGCCGGGGCGGCAGACGGTGGATAATACGAAACGAGTGGTCCACCTGTTGGAAAAAGCTTCCCGGGTCCCGGGTGAGAGGATGATGCTTGCGGTTGACGCGGAAAAGGCGTTTGATCGGGTGCACTGGCCCTTTTTGGAACAGGTGCTGGTGAAGGCGGGCATCGGGGAACGGTTCCGTACTATGATCCTTAATTGCTATAGAGGGCCTTCGGCGGCGGTCAGGGTTAACGGGCACACGTCGGCAGCTTTCCCCATCGAGAGGGGCACCAGGCAGGGCTGCCCGCTCTCCCCCTTGCTCTTTGCCCTCTACATGGAGCCGTTCGCTCAACGGGTGCGGACGCGGCCGGCAGTGGTGGGGACACGGATGGGAGGCTTTACCCATGCGGTTAGCCTCTATGCGGATGACGTCATCTTTACACTGGACACACCCCGGACATCGCTGCCAGCCTGTATGGAAGAGCTGGCGGAGTTTGGCGCGGTTTCGGGCTTTAAAGTGAATATGGAGAAGTCGGTGGCTTTAGACATCTCCCTGACACCTGATACTAAGGCATATTTGCAGAACGGGTTCCCATTACTTTGGTCCTCGGAGGCAATACCGTACTTAGGGATTCAGATTGCCCCAACGTTGTCAACTATGGTTTCGGCCAACTATCTGGCCTTGGGTGCCAAGATCAAGAGCGAGCTCAGCCGCTGGAACCGTGGCGTTCTTGCCTGGTTGGGCAGGATAGCTGCCGTCAAGATGACGATTTTGCCGCAGGTACTCTACTTGTTCAGGGCTCTGCCGCTGCCGCCGCCTAAAGGGTGGATACAGCAGTTGCAGTCGGACGTGGCCCGGTTCATCTGGCGGGAGAAAAAGCCTAGGTTGCGTAGGTCCCTCTCCCTTTTGTCTCCCGACGCTGGAGGCCTAGGTATTCCCGACTTTCGTAAATATTTCCAGGCGACGCAATTGCGGTACCTGGTCGAATGGTGTAAGTGGGAGTCGGATAAGCATTGGCTCTTTCAGGACCAGGCGGTGGCGGGGCGGCCTCTGCAGGAGATACCTTTCCTGCACCGGTCTCACCGACCTAGGAACCTCTACGCTTCTCACGTTACTAGAGTGCCCTTGCGGGTCTGGGATGCAACCTACCTTAGATACGACCTCACCACATTCCCCTCGCCGCTTTCGCCGATAGTGGATAATCCGGCCTTCACTCCTGGGATGGAGAAGGGAGCCTTTACGCATTGGCGGCAGGCGGGCTGCAGAGCATTATGTCACCTGTATGGCCCCGAGGGCGTCATCCCGTTCACACAATTCCGGTTGGACTTCTCGCTCCCCGAGACGGAGAGGTACCGTTATGTGCAGGTTAGGCATTGGGCCCTTCAGCCACAGGTGAGGGAGAGGGCGGATATGAGACTCTCACCGTGTGAGAGGTGGCTGTTGTCCCGTACGTCGGACTCGAAACTAATCTCGGACCTGTATAAGTTTCTGCAATCGCCTCCTACACATTTCTATAATCCAGGGAGGGTGAGATGGGAACGGGAGCTTGGGAGGACACTGAGCCACAAGGACTGGGATCACATTTCTTTTAGGGCGCGCCACTCAGCATATCATATGGGTCTCACCGATACTTTTACTAAAGTGTCCACTTACTGGTACTATACGCCTGAGCGGATCCATGAGTTTGACCATAGCAAGACAGACACATGCTGGCGAGGGTGCGGACTCCGGGGTACACTCACGCACATTCTATGGGACTGTCCCCTACTACTGGGCTACTGGAAAGAAGTGTTGGACGAAATTGATTCTCATTTCGGCATAGAGCTCCCGCGCTTCCCAGCCTACACTTTGCTAGGACTCCCAAACGACCTAATGTATCCCCTCAAGTCCAGAAGGGGCAGGCAGATCGCCATTGCACTTGGGTCTGCAGTGCAGAACATCTTGATATACTGGCGTACAGATACGGTGCCCATGATAACAGGGTGGCTCCACCGGCTGTGGCATGTACTGGGGATGGAGAAGTTGTCCTTGGTGGTGGCAGGAGATGTGACGCAATTCAATGAACTGTGGCAACCATTCCACTCGTTGCTGGTCACAGAGTTCAGGGAGCTCACTTGCCCGAGGTACCTTCGCCTACTGCGGCTTACGGGCCCGCTAGCGCCAGCTCAGTAAGGGGGACGAGACCCTCCTACCCAGTTTCCAATAGCTTGGGGAGAGGGGCAGTGGGTTGGCAGCGCACTGGACTGTGGGTGTGGTGGGCGGGGGGGGGGAGTTGGGGGTCGTTGGGGCATTTAAGGGGTGGGGGGCGTTTGTATTGATATGTTATGTCATGCCAGACTCTTGCTCCCTTTCAATGGCTGATCTCATGTTGCTGTAGAGGAGTTTGGATGTGACGTGCTTGAATAAAAATACTTTAAACATAAAATGTCATTTCCTGAATCACTATCAGTTTCTGTTTTCCTTGCAGCTTTCTCATCCTCATTTCCCTGCTTTCGAATCTTTTGAGCTTTCTCTGTTGCTATTGCTGGGTACATCCTAGCTCCCTCTACTATACATTTTCTCAACATTTGCTGCCCTTCATCTCATTGAGCATCAGTGTAATTGTGCACTGCTCTCTTGGTTCACAATCTTCATTTGCAAACCTATCACAGTTTAATACTTGATGACTCGTCAACCAATCTCCGTGCGGCACTTCACACCAACTAACCTCTCTCAGTGCGGCAGACTCTGACATAATTCTTTACTCATTGCAGCGGTTCACCCTCCTTTACAATTTTCTCGTACACAAATTCTACAACTTTAAGCAAGCACAATAAACAATTAACTTTTGTCTGCTCTGCTAAAGTCTTCAAAGTAGTTCAATCATACAAGAAACAAATCGGAAATAATTTGTAACACTTTACATCACATCCACACACAGGCACACACAAATGAAATCTCAACCTGCTGGAAATCCCCCTAATTTATATAGTTTCTCCTTTGCACAATAGGTTCCACTAACACCCAAAAATATTAGTACAATCACAACAGATCGTGAAATAGGTAGAGGGGGCGGGACGGCTTGAGTGTACAAAAAGCAATTTGAATGCTCACCCTTCACTCTTGAGGGCCTTGAGGCGGCAGAGGCACTCGGTTTTTGCCTGTCCCTTACCCCCAACCAGCCTCTAGCGGGGATTCTTCTCTACCGGCCTCCAGGCCCAGCCAGTAGTTGCCTGCGCTCATTGGAGAGTGCGTTAGTCCCATGGGCAATGAGGTATGCCCACTTCCTAGCGCTCGGTGACTTTAATGTCCACTTGGACAATGCATCTGAACGTGAAGCCAATGCTCTTTTAGAAATCATGAGCCTCCTATCAATGAAACAGCAGGTCTTCAGCCCAACGCACCAAGCCAGCCATACTCTTGACCAGGTCTTCTCCAAAGTGGACCTGGCGGTGTCTCAACCCACTCCCCTTCCATGGTCTGACCATTACCTCATTCCTTTTGCTTGGCTTCAGACTTGCACCAGGCCACTTTTGAAGGACAATTTTCTGTTTTACTATTGTGCCCATCATGAGTTACAGCCTGACGATATTAATTGTGCTCTTACAATGACTGGCTGTGTTGAAGTGGACACCGCACGCCTGGACAGTTGGATTCGGGGTACTGTTAACGCACTAGCCCCCACTGAAAAGAATTCACAATCTAGGTTATACCCGTCTGCACAAAAGGGTATGGAGATGCAAGTTCCATCCAGAAGATAAAGCTAAATATGAGATCGCCCTGAAGAAGTGTCGTAGGAAGGTGTCCCTAGCTAATAAGACCTTCTATGATATTAGGATCAAGGAAGCTGATATTAAAGCAAAGGAAATCTTAAAAATTGTTAACTCTTTTCTACGCCCCGTTGTCACATCTAGAGTATGCACACCAACGGTTCAGTGGTGTGATGAACTAAACACTTTTTTTTCTATGAAAAAATCAAGACCATTCAGAACAGCTCCAATAATAGTGCTCACATGTCCCAAATGCAGGCCTGATGCTAAGGGAAGCTGTTTCTCTTCTCACGTTCCCTCCCTAGACAAATTTACTCCCTTTTCTCTAGATCAGTCACTCTCAGCATTAAAGGCCCTGAAAACCTGCTCTCCCCTCGACCCCTGGCCAACTACTGTGCTAACGATGGCGGCCCAATCTATCAACTCCAACATGAACAACATACTGAACACCTCGCTGGCAACGGGTGTGGTCCCGCTGGCCTGGAAAAAGGCGAAAGTGCTCCCGCTGCTGAAAATACCAGCAGCTGATCCCAAGCAACTGGTAAATTATAGGCCCATCTTCCTGCCTTCTCGAACATTTTGGAATAGGAAGTCAATTACCAACTTTCCCACTACTTGAAAAACAATAAAATATTACACCCTAGCCAATCCGGCTTTCAACCCCATTTCAGCATGGAGACCGCGCTTCTTGAAGTGGTCGAACACGTAAGGAACACTCTAGACATGGGCTGCAAAGCCATTTTGATACTCCTGGACCTTACGGCGGCTTTTGAGACCATGCCCCACTCCAAGCTGCTTGAGTGCCTTCTAGAGATAGGGATCAGACACTTGGCCTTAAATTGGCTATCATAATTTCTGGATAAACGTACTCAGGAAGTATGTCTGCCTCCTCATACCTCACAAGCCAGAACCCTGACTGTGTGTGTACCGCAGGGCTCAGCTCTCAGTCCCACCCTGTTTAATATATATCTGACGCCTTTGACCACTCTTGATGAGTACCTGGGTGCAAAAGTAATCTCTTATGCAGATGACACGCAGCTTCTTTTTGCTTGCGAGAATGGAAGTGACTTGGATAAGAAGCTTATCTCTCGGTGCCTGGGGTGTTTCATTTGCTGAACTTGCACCATCTAAGGTGCAATCCGGATAAAACCGAGATCGCAACTTTCGGAGATGTCCCTCACAATTTAGTGGAAACCTGCTGGCCGAGTGATATGCTGCACCCTGGCTCACCCCAAAACTGTGTGATAAACTTAGGGATTAAAATTGACAGTTCTCTCTCCTTTCAGATTCAAGCCCTTGTGGGCTCCTGCTTCAGCATGCTCCGCCTGCTAAAAAAAATTCAGCCTCTTTTATCTGAGTCTGCTGGTAGAAAGGTGGTGAAGGTCCTGACTATGATGAGACTTGACTACGGGAATGCTCTTTACCTCGGCCTCCCTGACTCTCTTCTCAATAAACTGCAGGTGGTGCAGAACTCGGCATCCACCTAGGTCTCACCTGTCCCCTCATTTGAGGGCCCTCCACTGGCGCCCTATAAAAAAGAGGGTTGTCTTTAAGGCTATTGTCCTAATGCATAAGGCCATGCATGATACGGGCGCGGTCTATCTCGGAAAGAGGATTAGCAAATACATTACAGCACGTACCTTGCGCTCTTCCTCTGCCCGCCTTGCAAGAGTGCCTCGCATCAACCGCCTTAGAATGGGCGTGAGATCCTTTTCCTGTTTGGGTCCACTCAACTGGAACAATCTTCCATCTGACCTTCATTTAGTACACAACCTGGACATCTTCAAGAGGAAACTAAAGACCTGGCTCTTTAAACAGTCAATCTAGGTGCCCTTTTTCGGTTGCCCACTGCCTGAGCACCGCAACACTCTGTCGAGTATCTGTGCGCTTTGCAAACCAGATTAAAATAACAGATTACCCTAACAAAGGGGCTGATTACGATCTCATTAGGAAACCCTTCTGACTGAATCGGTTTTGGAATCATTTCCAAACCAATCAGGTTCTGCGAGTACGATTCGGTCAGACTTGCATTGACTTTAATGGAAGCCTGTGTTCCGAACGAGAGCACAGGCTCCTATTGAAAAAAAGGGTGGCTGGTGAAAATCGTGCACCCTGTGGGGGTACCACATGGTGCCTGCCACACTGTGCATGGTTGGAAAGGGGCGTCCCTTGGGTACCCCCATGGGCCCTATTCGGAAGGCCCCAGGTGAAAGGGGGCCTGCTACGTGCCCCCAAAGACAGATTCCGACAGCCGTTTTGTTTCAAGCAAACTGAATGAGAACGGCTGTCCGAATTGGTCATCGTAATCACTCGTTTGGAAACTGTGTCCATAGAGTTGTCTGATTCGGCTCTGAAGGACTCGACCTGTCCGAATGCCTTTCGGAGATGAATCAGACAGCTCGAATGTTTTTCAGGCATCGTAATTGGTCATTGGGAACTGTGTACGAATCGGTCGGAAACCAGAATCCAATTCGGAGCCCTTCCGAACAGCATCGTAATCGACCCCAAATTGTTATAGTTTCTATCTCAATTGTGCAGTAGATGGCATCACACGAATCTGCACCACAAAACCTTAGCAGACAAATAACACCACAATTCCAACTTACTTATCTATCCCGGTGCTTTGAGTCTAATAACAACTTTGACTGCTCAACATCTAAGCATAATTACAACTATTCTATCACTTTACCAAAGCACAAAAACACAACTTTCACACAAAGACAGGCTCTTAATCAGACAATTGCATCTCATAGCCCTATTGATACTCACACCTCTACCACTGCAACTGCCTACGAAACCGCAAATCCTTCAGTCTTCAAGTTCAGGCTTTGGACTTAAGAGACATGGGCAATTCTAAACCGGGGCAAATTATTTCAGCTCCTTTCTCCTGTGACATAAACCGTCCTCTCGCTACCACTTCAGGGAACAGGGTTTTCTATATCTCAATCATTAAATAAACCCTGCCACTGCTCATATGGCCCTTAGTTCATCGAAAAGTAAGAAGCAATCATCTACATAGCAATAAATCATTAAAGATCTTTACTTCAGTCAATAAAAAGAATTAGTGTGAGTTAAAGGGTTTCATTTTCAATTCCTTTAGTCTTTCATCTTTTTATTCATTTAGATAGTAATGTTTAGATTTCAGATTAAACATTAATATAATTCATCAATCGATATTTGAATTTATAATAGAACAAAATGTTTGTTAAAATAAAAGTTGATATAGTAATAATATGACAAGTGTGTCCCATAACTAAAAATTCCTCACTATTCTATATTAAGTTGGAATAATGGGAGAAAAAGGTGTTGGCTCAGAAACCCAGTGAAGAGTTTGGAATGAAAAAATCAATGCGCAAGTATAAAGACTTTGCCTAATGTGCTTGAAAATATTCTCAGCTCAAATATACCAGCAGACAATTCAGTTAAATCTAAGTAAGGTAGCCTCTCATGAAGAAACAACATCAGAAACTCAAAGGCAAGTCTACCGTCATAGAGTCGAGGAAGAAAGTAGGAATCTAGCTGCTACTCTAGGAACACGCACTAATATAAACACACAATTTTCTATTTTGCAACATTATTTCATCCGTCTTCTTCATCCTTCAATAGAATTTCAGTAAACACATGCGAATAGACAAACTCCCCATTTTCTCAGAGATGCACAATAGGCTTTCAGACATTGAACCTTGAAAAGTTACATTGTTGATGTTTCTGTGGTCCAGATAGTTCTTCCCATAAATCATCCTTCCGGTCACCTCCTCTCCTCCTGGTGAGCACTCACTATCAGTTGTCTAATACAAAACAAGTGTTATTTACTAGTTAGCAGAAGTCTTCTGGAAAAAATACATTTGAAACAAAGAAAAAAATATTGTGTGCAAACAACTATTCAATGTGAAAAACAGGCATCAGTGTTAATTCATTATTTTTCAATTAACATGGCATCGACAGTTAGACTAACTTAAATCAGCACTTTTTTTTATTTGCAGGCCTATAACATTTAGGTATGATTACCTACTGCATATTTGAATTTAGCATATGTGTTACTTAAGCTTGAGCTTTGCATACTATTATTAAAAGCATTTCGTTAGCGAATAAAATGTATGTCAACAATGATAAAGTTGTTTGATTTGTCTATTGTTTGTTGACGGTTCTTTTCTAACAGTTGATTTATTTGCCTTTAAATTCGAAAAACAAATTGTGAAAGTCTTGTAAACATATGTACATATTTAAAGGTTTTTTTCAGCTCTATTCTTTTCAGACATTGACAATGTTGACTGTTTTATGCACCTGTTTAAAAACATTAATGTTAAAATGTTGAATATTGCTGAAAGGAATGGAGGTAAGTTAATTTCCTGGTTAAAAAGGTTTTGAAAATAGGGTTATTACATTGTTGCCTTTGGTTTGTGTAAATAGTTACCTTTCAGGTGAGACTTTTGTAGTTTGTAATCTTATGCTTTTTTTGCTTCGACTCATGATTAGGATTTTTTTACATGTGGTAGACGGTTAAAATCCCTAGACAATTAAAGTAAAATATTGATAGTGATTTAATTTTTTATATTCATTATCTCTTTATTTGCTTATAATATGAGATAAATGTATTTTAAATGTATTTTAACTGTTAATATTCCATGCATGCTAACATTGCCCTACTCCTTCCCCATGTTAGTTCTGACTGGAGTTAGAAATAATAATTCTGCCCCCTTTAGTGACCACCATGTTCCTGACTTGGCACTGACTGGTGTAAGAAATAGTAAATTGGCCCTCTTTGGTGTCCAATATCTTCACCGAGTTGACCCTGACTGGAGTTAGGAATAGTAAATCTGCCCCTTTTAAGTGCCTGGCACCTTCCCTGATTTGGGCCTGACTGAAGTTAGAAATAGTAAATCTGCTCCCCTTCAGTGTCCAGCAAATTCCTCAAGTGTGCCCAGACTGGGGTTAGGAAGAGTAAATCTGCCCCCTTTCAGTGTCCAGCACCTTCCCCAAGGTGGCCCTAACTGGAGCTAGATTACTAATTCTAACCCCTTCATTGTTCAGCATCTTACTGAGTTGAGAATAGTAAATCTTCCCCTTCGCTCTTCAGCATTTTCCCCAGTTGGCTCTAAATCAACAAGCATTTGCAATGAAATCAGTCTCGCCTTTGGGACCTCATATATATTTAGCTATGCGGCACATTAGCCTGGGTGCTGAAACATCTACTGTTCTTTAACATGGAGGGAAAGTAAGCACCAAACTGCGTGACACGCCAGGTATGGGAATACATTGGAGAGAAATATTGCCTTTCAGCGGCAAATGGTATAGTCCAAAGCTCTGTTTTTAATAAAAAATCAGGGCCTTGGGTTTGCCATTATTTAAATTACTTATGTAATCTTTGTTTTAATGTGAAGAATATTATGACTAAACTGCTCGTAGCTTTTGACATTCTACTGTGCACCTACCATCTTAGTTACTTAAAGTGTTTTCAATCATTGTAGTGTGTTACAAGTTTATTTTTGGGGAATTTTTATAATTTAATTTTAATATTTAAAATTGTGTGGTGTGGTAAAGGTATGCATGGTAAAGGTGTGAGTAGTACAGAAATGTGTGGTAAAGGTAGTTTAAATGTTAACATATGTAAAAGTTTGGTAAAGGCATGCGTGGTAAAGTCATTTGTGTGGTAAAGGCATGTGTGATAAAGATATCATGGAAAACACATTCATAGTAAAAGTATGCATTGAAATGTCATACAACCATTAAAATAACTGGGTGTTTCTAGCCCATTGCATAAATCCATAAAGGACATACTTTTGAATGGCTATGTTCCTCTAAATCTTACTTTCGTCCTGCTTTGAAGGCATCCCCACTTCAAAGGCACGACTGTGTATAAGTGTCATGATCCTCCATAAAAGCAGATAAATAGGGGGGAAACAGCAGCACCATCTAGCAGCAGACTGGTAGTGCTGTGTGACTCCGTTTTGTTTGTGGCAACTGGAAAGAACCACAAATCCCAGAAGGCATTAGTGCTGCTGTTGTGTCTCTCCAGCATTTTGGACTGCCTATATAAGTCACTCCCTTGAGTGGAGCCGGTGCTTGTCAATCAATGTGCGAGCCGGTGGATCATGGCTCGTTGTTCGAGGACCTCCTTTGTTTCCTGTGGATTCCGTTGTTCCTATGCCGAGGTTGCTTCGCGGTGCCAGAGCTCTCGTCAGCCCTTTTGAAAGCAGCAGCCGCTCCTCTGAATCCAGAGCTCGCTTACCACTTCCCTGTGGATTCCATCGCAGGCGCTCCTTTGAGTTGGAGCTCGCTGCAGTTTTTGACAAGGATACCGGCATCAGTGGCTTCGCGGAGTCAGAACCTATTTAAAGCGTTCAGTTGCCGAACGCTTGTTGACTAAGGAAATCTACTTCCAACTAACTCCCTGCCGTGCCTTGTGTGCACACTTCCGCTCTGTGGTGTTGGAGTATTCACTTGAGCGTGGAAACTAAAGCTCTCTGGCTGAATATAATCTTATGTTTTTTACGAGCTGGGACAACCTCGCTTACAACTTGTTCCAGCGCACACTCTCAGGACGAGAGTGAGCATCGCGCTCAGACTTTCTTTCTTTCTCTTATTGTTTTTGTCTTTTCCTGAAGTAGCTGTTTGCTACTTTCTTGGATGTCATTAGAGGATGCTGTAACACCATACATTTTTTTATTGGAGATCTTGTGGTTTACCAGCAACCTCTGGGACCCTGGCAGAGAAGTTCAACCCTTGGTGTTTACTTCCCTTGGTGTTTACTTTAATATGTGACTGCTGTTTGTGGTTCGACTCTTCCCAGTATGCAATGCATATGAGTGTGTCTTAGAGGTGGGGGATTATTCACTGCTCCCATTCATACTGACATTAGTGAGCAGGGTGTCAAGAAGTATTATTAGCTATGTTTTCTCTTGTGTACAGGGTGCCCTAGTGCTTCATCGCATATCGAGAAAGAAGGATTTCTCGTGTGAGGAGAAGACCGAAGAGGCCCTCTGGTAGCGGACTGCTGCCTTTTGTTTTCCAATCCCTTTCCCTTCCCCTCATAGTACTTCTGTGCAGGGTAGGGTGTTATGTACTCCCTGGGGGTAGTGCCAAGGGTAATTGGGAAAAGTATATCGCCCCTGCTGGATCTGTTCCTGGAGGTTAGTGGCTGTGTGCTGTGAACCAATCAGAATCTGAAAATAAGTACTAGGGCTCTGACCCTACCAAGACAGTACACTATTGGACCTGTGAAGAACTCTGCCAGGAGTAAAGACTGCTGTGCTGCAAGGATTGCCACTCTGCTTGACTGACTGTTCGAAAGGAACTGCTTCTCTGCTTTGCTGAGCTGCCCTGCTGCCTACTGATCTCTGCCCTGCTGAGGACAAGGACTGGACCCATCTCACTTGAAACCAGAGGGGTTCCAACGGCTTGCTGGCTTGCCCCCTGTTCTGAAGACTAAGGCCCTCAAAGACTTCCTGCAACCCTACTGCTGGACTCTGCCTTCTGCGAGTCCTCTATTGCCTGAGGTTCCAATCCAGTCCTGGGGCTCAGGAGGGGATGCTGCAGCTGTTTTGCTTCAAAATCGATGCATTGATGACGTTGCGCTGATCAGAACTGACATATTGCCCTTGGACCCTGACACATGAGCAGATCGATGACATTGCCTTGACGGACTACTTGGTTCGACCACGACCGATAGCACGGCTAGACAACTTCGCAGTGTCTGCATCATAAAGGGGTTCGTCGACAACACCTTCATCAACTGTACGGACCGGTACCGACACTTCGACTTCATCCACGGGATCGACGACAACGCGACCCCTCTTCGACTCCTCCCATCGAGCCTTCGATATTGACGCGTGCTCCTTCCAAGTTATTTTGTCTGCGGGCCTGTATCAGCCTTGCAGCCAGCTTGCCCTCCTTAGCAGTTGGCCTGACCCTTGGATTTACCCCGGACTAGCGCAGCCGCAAGTAACCTTTTAGCGTTATTGACTTCTAAGCACTATTTCTGGTTTATTCTTTAAAAATAACTTCTTTTCTGCTTATTGGATTTTTGTTGTTTTGGTCTTTCATTTTATCCTAAATGTATTCTCTATTTTTCTAAACCTATGTGGAGTATTCTTTTATTGTGTTACTGTGTGTGTTGCACAATTATTTTACACATTGCCTTTTTAGATAACCCTGACTGCTATGTGTCAAGCTACTAGAGGCTGAGCACAGGTTATCTTGTACTGTGTAACCTTGACGTGGATTGTGGTCCCTACTTGGACAGGGTGCATAACTATGCCAACTAGAGACCCCATTTCTAACACTGCCTCTAAGAGCTTGAATCAAATTCTGATTCTCATGTGAAGCAAACAATAAAAAAATTAGGCTCATAATTTAAACATTTTGCTACAGGAATAGAAACAGTAATTTAATGACTGGATACAAATTATTGGATGTTAGAATATGCTGACTTGATAGCACGCTATATCTCATAGTGACAGCAAAAAATGTTGTTTGCATGATGTAGCACCTTTTGTTACAGGAAAGCATGCCCTTTGTTCGCATGATTTGTTGTGGCGCAGATATATCAAGCTTGATCAGCATTAAAAATGGCACACAATAGTGTTCCTTGCATTCTCATTTCCTTACTCCCACATGCTATCTTCTGATAATCATTTTTAGAGACCCTGTCCGTTTGCTCCTCACTGTATCCATGAATGATTGTATATACATGTGTACCCGGTATTTGTATAGAACAAAAGCAGCCAAAAATCAGCCAAGTGCCACACGGCATCAAATGCAAAGATGGAGTAACGTCGGTGACTGGAGTGGAATCTGTGTTCTGAGAGTGGAGGTGGACTGTCACTGGTGGTATGAGTAGAAACTGAAGAAAGTAAACATTTTGGTGACACATAGTATAAATCTCGAAGATTCTCCGCACAAGTATATGATACCAAGCATTGGTGATTTCCCCTACTTAGCTTGTGGAGTCATTTGCAACCCCTTACTCATGCCAGGAACGTTATGTCTTACGTGTTATCAAGCAGGTATAAATTTATGGGTTGACCCTACAGTCATTCCATGTCTATCGCTTATCTATTGATCATGGAATATTTCACATTCTATAAAAATGAAGACAAGTAAAGTGTACTGACTCTAAAAAAAAAAAGTGTTGCCAATGGTGCATCAAGTGCACCGGAGTCCAGGGTGTGAGAGGCCTACCCCACTCCAGTGATGGCTGCCTTTAACGTTTCAAAGGGAAACCCATTTTCCTTGCTTGCATAAGGGCCTAGGGTCCTCTTGTGATACCCCTTCTTCTACTGATGTTCCTTGCCTGCAGAGCACAGCCGACGGTTGTGCTACTTAGAGGAAAAGCTCCTTTTCCAGCAACTCTGAGAACACCCCTGACTAGATCTTTTCGAACGTGTTTTTTGTTTTTGCAGTTTTAATACAGCCCGAGCTCGGTCCAAGGGCATCGCAGTGCTTTACATGGCCACTAGTTACATTACATTAGGTTAATGTAGGTCACTACATAAGGTCATATTCATTTATTTGGAACAGGGAGATTAAGTGGTAAGCCCAGAATCATAGTATGTCCGGTTCCCTAGTTCGAGAATCAACAAGCCTGTTCGCGGGGCCACATCCCTCTCTATACTCTTCATGACTGTTATTCAACACTTTTTTAAACTACATGTTATTATTATTATTATTATTAGCATTTGTAAAGCGCAACAGCTACCTCCAACGGAGGTGTCCCGGCGCTAGCATCCATCCAGAGAGGGGGATAGGCCAGGAGAGAGGTCAAGGAGTTAGAAGGTAGAGGAAAGGCCAAACAACCAAGTTTTGAGGGCCTTCCTAAAAGGTAGTTCCTCCTTTATCTGACGCAGGGGGTTAGGCATCATATTCCACAGCGTGGCTGTTTTTACCGCGAAGGCTCTGCCTCCCAACCTTGCTTTTCTAAAGCGTGGAATGGCTAGGAGGTTCAAGTTGCTAGAGCGTAGAGTTCTAGCATTCTGATATTTTTGGAGCCTACGTCTCAGATAGAGAGGACCAACCTCTCTGAGCGCTTTGTGGGCTAGGACCAGAGCCTTAAACATCACTCTTTTTTTAACCGGTAGTCAATGATGGCTTTGCAGATGGGGGGTAATGTGATACCGTAGGGGCACATTTCTGATAAGTCTGGCAGCAGCATTTTGGATCCTTTGAAGTCTCCTCAGAAGATAGTCGGGGAGACCAATGAAGAGGCTGATGGCATAGTCTAACTGAGAGGTGATGAGCGCATGGACCACTGTCTTCCTGCATTCCATAGGAAGAAAGTGAAGGCACCTGCGCAGTGCCTTCAGTTTCCAGAAGCATTGTGAAGATATGTGCGATATTTGGGCATTGCCTGTTAGTTGGGTATCAATTCTAAAACCCAGATTCCTGGCTGAGTTGACCGGAATTGGTGGAGGGTTTAATTCTACTGGCCACCAGAGCTCGGATTGAGGGGGGAGAGGCTGATTAAAAAACAATATCTCGGTCTTCTCAGTGTTCAATTTCAGGCAGTTATCCGTCATCCAGGATGAAATATTAAGAAGACACTGCCTGAAGTTGGTAAAGGCATTCTCACTCTGCTCTTTGACGGAGAAAATAAGTTGAGTGTCGTCAGCATATGAAACAACACGAACACCCAAACCTTCCACGATAGATGCCAGTGGAGCCAGATACACATTAAACAGGGATGGACTCAGGGCGGATCCTTGTGGGACCCCTTGTAGCAGTGTCCTAGAGCTGGAAACATGTGGGTGAAGGAAGACTTGTTGAGATCTGTCTTCCAAAAACGACTGGAACCAACGTAGCACGGTCCCTGTAACTCCTAGTGAGTGGAGCCTATTGAGCAGGATCTTATGGGAGACCGTGTCGAAAGCTGCCGACAGATCGAGCAGCACAAGCATGGCACAGTTTCCTGTATCCATCGTCTCACAAATTGACTCTGCCACCTCCAAAAGAGCTGTCTCGGTGCTGTAACCTGCCCTAAAACCCGATTGTGAGTCGTGCAGGCAGCTGCCTCTGGACCTACTTTTCCAGAATCTTGGCTGGGGCAGGGAGCAGAGAGATCGGTCTAAAATTTTTCAGCTCTGTTGGATCAGCGTCCTCTTTTTTAAGAATGGGACGGACGAGGGCTTTCTTCCATTCAGTAGGGAAGATTCCCGTGTCCAGTGAGGTATTCCAAACATTGTTCAGCGTGTTATTAACTACGGGGGCTAGAAGTTTGAGTATTCTAGCCGGACAGGGATCGGAAGGGCATCCAGACTTGACTTTCATTAAATCCCTCAGCGAGGCGTCCTTCTCATACTGACGGAAGTCTGACCATTTGACTGAATGGCATACCAAAGGCATCGCCTGCTCATCCGTAATAGGGAAGGTAGAGTAGATGGCCGCAATCTTGTCATGGAAGAAAGAGGCTAGTTCATCACACAGCGGAAGAGACGCCGGGACGGTGCTTTTTAGGGACTGAGGTTTCAAGAAACTCTCCACTATCTTAAAGATCTCCCTGGGGAGTTTTCTGCCTCCATGATTTGTTTAGCCATAAAGTCTCTCATGGTTTTACGTTTGAGGGTATGAAATTTCCTCAGTGCCTCCTTATAAGTCTCTTTAGCTGAGGTTTCATAGTTTTTCCTCCAAATACGCTCCAGCTTTTTGCAATGACTTTTTTCCATTTGGAGTTCATTATTGAACCAAGGCGCTGAAGGCCTACTCCTAGGTACTTTACAGGATCTAATCGGGGCTATCTTGTCTAGGGCAGAGGTCAGCCATGCATTGAAGAGGGAGGAATCTCTAGTGGAGTTTCCGGAGGGAGTAGGAGTGGTATTGGCTAGTTCACTTCTCATTGAATCAGGAGTAACTTTCCTCCAGTTTCTTCTGTTTTCTATAGTAGGTCTACAGTGCTTAGCAGGGCGCATCAGTCCCAGCTTGAATGTGACCAGCATGTGGTCTGACCAGGTTACTGGCAGCGGCTTTTCCACAATGATGGTCCTGTCATTAGTGAAAATGAGATCTAATGTGCGTCCAGCTGCATGAGTAGGGGATTGAACTCTTTGCACAAAATTTAAACTTTTTAGTGCATCGCCTACTAGAGAGGCCATAGGGCAATTAGCCAGGTCCATATGTACGTTAAAATCTCCTAGCACAGTGTAGTTGGAATAGCGTAACGATAGGTTGGCGATGCAATCAAATAGTAGCGGCCAGTAGGAAGTCGGAGTGCTAGGGGGTCTAGAGATTAAAAGTCCAGCCATTGAAAGATTTTTGCTGAATTTAATTTGGAAGGACAAGGTCTCAATGGGACATATCTCTGCTATTTTCTTATATGAAATTTCCCACTCCTCTTTCAGAATTATTGCCAGACCACCCCCAAGTCTGTTGTCAGCTCTGTTGGCTATAACCATTCTATAGCCCAAGGGAAACAGTCAGACAAATGTCGGGATTCGACCCTTCTCGCAGCCAAGTTTCAGTCAAAAATAGCAAGTCCAAACCTGAGGTTTTTAGCAGCAGCCAGAGTTCAGCAGCATGCTTGGGCAGAGATCTGCAGTTTATCAGAGCTGCTTTGATGGGTTGTTCCCCATGAGCAGTATCCAAGGTATTAGCACTTGGTTTTATAGAAGTATCAAGCGATTTTATTAGGGCCGGTCTAGGCAGATTAAACTTACAGGATTCACACTGTGTTTCGCAGGGGTTTCCACCCTTTGCCGACAGCCTGTCCAGTGAAAAGCAAGTAGGCCTTACACAATTCAACTTGGACAGGTCGAGCAGTTGTTTCCTAGACCAAATTTATCTCCCCCAGGGAGGATGGTGAGCAGAGTGTCCGGCACCGGGCGCGAAACGAGCGCGGACGGGCGCAGACGGGATTGCCTTTGGCGCGCCAGCGGCGCGCCCGCTGCGCTCCTCCGCTGTGTGCTCGCGCCATTCTGCCACTAAATGCCCCTTTGTGCTCGGCGATTGGTCCAGGCGTCACACACCCCCTCAGCCCACAGAGTCAGGGCGCATGTGCAGAGCGCAGGCACTGAAGCTCCACTACTGCGCTGTCAACAGGGATGAAAAACAGGATGCCGAGGATAAAATCACATCAAACACATAAAAGCAGGCAATCAAGTAAGAGGTATAAAAGGATTTTTTTTTAAAAGATGCTGTGCAAATTCGCAAATGAACAAACAAAGTCGCGTCTCTCCCGGCTGAGCCTCAGGAGGATGCAGTAGTGTGCGCTCGCGCCATTCTGCCACTAAATGCCCCTTTGTGCTCGGTGATTGGTCCAGGCGTCACACACCCCCTCAGCCCACAGAGTCAGTGCGCATGTGCAGAGCGCAGGCACTGAAGCTCCACTACTGCGCTGTCAACAGGGATGAAAAACAGGATGCCGAGGATAAAATCACATCAAACACATAAAAGCAGGCAATCAAGTAAGAGGTATAAAAGGAATTTTTAAAAAAAGATGCTGTGCAAATTCGCAAATGAACAAACAAAGTCGCGTCACTCCCGGCTGAGCCTCAGGAGGATGTTGTATTGGTGCTTGAAATATTCTTAATGATGTAAATAGTGATGGAATGCCAGGAATGTTGGGTGGTCATACTGGAATGTTGGGTGAGGAGTTGTGCTGAGAGAAGCAGAAGGACGGGTGGCCTGCTGGTGGCTTAGTGGTTGTACTCTTGTAACCTCAAATAAAGTTAGGGAAAAGACTTCTTTCAAATGTCATCAGTGACTGCTTGCTGGAACAGAGGTTCGCTACAATGGTGACGAGGATGGGATCTTCAAAAAAAGAAAAAAACACATAATTTTAGCTTCAACATCTCAGACTCATATTTGTTCAAGCCTGGAATGAGATACCCTTAGCGTAACTCCATACGCTGAGGTTGCCTAGTTACTGACGTGTATTGTTGAGGTCTTTGTGTGCATCAAGTCGCCACTTAAAGTATTCTGTGTGACATGGCTGCAGTGATACCAAGACGCGTTTCTTCAAACAAGGATGGTATTATGGTTGTCAGCCAAGCGCCTAGCTATGAATGGTAATATGCACACCATATTTTAGAGGAAGTTTGGTAGTCAACAGTGATATGCATGCCACATGTTAAAGTGCAGTGGGGTAATCTGGGAATTTCTCTTTGTTGTTAATTTAAGTACTTTGTGCACTTCATTATTGTTACCGGTCATATGCACACATTTCTCCGTAAGTGCATATTTCTTACCAGTGACATGCACACCAATGTCTAGTACAACAATCTATTCATTCAAATTCTTCATCAGTTGTTCCCTATACAGTGACATGCACACCTTTCCATTTAAAATTTTCTCTGGACCTGTAATTTATTGTCAATGTTTTTTTTTTAGTTCTGCATCAAGTGCCAGAGTGAAGGGATATACTTTATCTAACAGCAGTGTTAATTGTGGTTTGCTCTATACATTTGTTATTTTTTGTGTAACATTTTCATTCCCCACTGTGTAAGCATGCTAAACGTTATGGTCCTGTTCTCAAATGGCCACATTTTTGGGCATTATTCTAAAGTGAGTGGGACCTTACTGAGCACTGAGAGAAAAACCTAATTACTTCTACATTGTTTAGGTTTAGAAGGTCAGGAAGAATTTGATCATCTTTCTGAGTTTAATGATGAAGAAGCTGACGGTCTCAATGAATATCAAATCTGCATTAAGAAGCATTACTTACCAAAGATCAACATCATTCTTGAAAGGTACCATTTTGGATAAAGGGTGCAGAAACCAAAAGATTCTGTAGAAAATCATATTTCAGATTTATGCACATTAGCATCTTGTAAGTTTGAAGGAAACTTAGATGAGCGCATTAGAGATCAATTCACATTAGGATGTAACATAGAAAAGGTAAAGGAGATGATCTGGCAGAAAGATGTTCCTAAACTTGAAGAGGTTCTTGTTATTGCTAAGAAAATAATACACTCACTAGCCTGTGTGATTAAAATGGTCCAGAACAAAATCTAAAGAGGGTTCAGGCTGTCACACAAAAAAGGTCATAGTGCATTCAAAAAACCTTTTGCTGATAAAAGCTTCAAGTGTGGCACATCAGGTCATTTGGCTAACAACAAAAGTTGTCTCACCTGAGCTTTAACTTGTAAACTGTGTGGGCAAAGGGTCATTATGGCAAGAATTGCAGTTCCAAAAGCAAGGGAAACAAGGTAAAAGAGGTAAATGTTGAGGATAATAGTAGGAAGGGTGAATTACATTGTGTCAAAATTGTACTTCAAGTAATTAAACACTGTAAAGATGGTCCCTTAGATTTTGAAAAAGTTAATGGTTTACAAGTCAGGATGTTGTTTGATTCTGGTGCCACAAATACACTGATTCCCAAGGATTTCTTTTTGAATACCATGGAGCAAAATATTTAATTAGGACAGATGACTATTGGCCTATGGTGGTGAAAACATTAAACTTATGGGCTATTTTCATGGTGAGCAGGAATACAAAGGTAGATTTACAGTAAGGTATAATTATGTGTGTTAAAGGTGACATCATTATCAGTAGGATTCATCAAAAAGAGATAGGGTTTATTCTTGAACGGAAATAATGAACCACACATTGTGCTGAAGGAAACTGTTTCAGTCAACTCCATTCAAAGAGAAAATGGAGATGACTTTATTGTTAGGATGAGAAAGGAATTTCCTTAAGTGTTTTTGTGACATTTTGGATGCCTATTTGGTTATGTGCATAAAACAGTATTAAAAAATGAAGTGTCAGGATACCCACTTACATACGACAGACCATTTTTGATGAATTAGAGAAATAAAAAAAAATGAGGGCAATGTTAAAGAAGTTGAGGCTACAGATCCGTTGGCTTCTGTTGTTTTAGCATGTAAGGCATCAAGTGAGGCGAAACTCTGTCATAGCCCACAGAAGCAGCCCAGTTAGTCCTGGGTGAAGCTTGGGGACATCCGTTGCTTCCACAGAATCCATCTACTTCCTGCATTAAACAGAACACAGCATTCAGGAGTTACAATGGCATTTCTGTGATGACCCACATCCATTGCCCTACAAAGGGATCACATGACGAGATCATCAGCCACAGCATGAAGTGCCCTGCACAATAAGCGCACCTTCAGAATAGTGAACACAGTCTAAAAGACTAACTGGAACATGCATCAAGCTAGGATTTTGCGAGTCCTTAATTGCGAATATTAAGGATTCGCAATTAAGGACTCGCAAAATCGTATGCATGAAGGAATCGCTATAATAATAGCGATTCCTACACATTCCTTATTTGCAACTAGCAAATTGCGAGTCGCAAATAAGGAATAGCTCCCCATTCATTCCTATGGGCCTACAGGCCCATAGGAATGAATGGGAAATTGCAAGCGCAATTTGCGAGTGCCAATAGATACTTGCAAATTGTGCATGCAATTTCAGGGTGCAAGGGTGTCAAAAGGACACCCTGTTGCACCCCTGAAATTCACCTGTGCACATATGTTGCGCACACACATGCCCTAAGGGCATGTGTGTGCTCAACATGAAACTTTGAAAAATGCACAAAATGGCATTTTTCAAAGGTTTTGCAAATTACCATGAAGTTTAACTTCATGGTAATTTGCCCCCCCCCCATTAGCGAAATCGCTAATTATATTACTTTAATGCATTGCATTTAGGGAACCACAATTTGCGATTCCTTAAATGCAATCGCAATTTAAGTAATCGCAATTTAGAGATTACTTAAATTGCGATTTTTGTATTTGGGATGATGCATACCAAATGCAAAAATACCGGTCGCAAAGGGGCAGATTCTGAGAATCTGCCCGTTTGCAACCGGTTTTTCTTTTGAAGCATGTGCCTGTATAAGACTAAAGTCTAAAGGCTAACCAGTTCAAGACGGTTAAAGATCTCCAACGATGAAAGCTCAAATCAATGGTAGCAAGAGAGTTAGAGGCAACTTTAATAAAGTTTAACCCAACGATTCCAATGGTAGCCGCAGTGGCAGCAGCAAGGTCGGCACCGCAGCTCTGGGAGCGGCATCAACGAGATCTGGCATCAGCGTTTGGCTTGAGTTGGAAGCTCTCCCATAAAGTCTTTGAGTCCCACAAATTCAACAATAAGTTAAAAAAACTGGCTAAGGGCAGAGCCGGATTAATGAAAGAGAGAGAGTAAGTGAAAAGGCCCTCCTCCCACTGTGCATAGGCAAAGAAACAGCCCCCATGGAGGGCCCACCCCAGGCAGACCCAGGAGGAAACCCTCACAAGGTGAAAAGGCTGAGTGCAACAGGCACTAAGAAAAGCCGATCAGGCTCCACTGCAAGAAGACACAACACTATTCACAACTACCTCACTAGTACTAGGACCATGGTTGACCCCCCCACAATTATCAATAAGCAGCAAAGTTCAAGCCAGGCAAAGAGATGCAAAAATTCATAAGGTCTACTCCCTCATCCAGTCCCAAACAGGCCTTCGATGAAAGTGTGGTAAATAATTTAATTACCGGGACTTAATTTGATACGGAAACATAATAAAAATAGCTCAGTAAATAAGAGGCAGGATCCGTGGTATTAGAGGTTCTAAATGGGCTTTATTCCAATGGTCGATTATAATCGGTTGCTCCAGGTTCCATCACCACGAAGGTTCAGGAAGTGAAGTACATACGTTATTGACAATCAATTACTTTTATACAATAGGCATTACAGTGAGGCCAATACAAGAGGCGTAACAATTGATAGTGGTGATAATATATTCATACGTAGCCAAAAATAGGCGTAACTGGGAGTGATGAAAGAACGTCATCAGATGTGATGTCATAAGAGGGTGGTTACATGAAAGAATTTCGCAATGTCAGCAGAAATACTTGGCAGATATGCGCGCGCAGCAGTATGACGTGTGATTGACGTGCAACTAGGGGGTGAAGGGGACTTGATATTTAGCTCTACATGTGGCGACAGAAGTCTGGAGGGTCAGGTCAACCTAATCCCAAATCATATCTAACATCCTATGTTTAAAGAACTATGTTATCCAAAAGAGAGGTCTCTTAGAGTAGAATCTTATTCTATACTGACTATACTGACGGTTAATGCGTGTACAAGCGTCTAAGTGTCTACACTAGATGCGAGGGCGGAATCTTCCATAGTAACAGGGCTATGAATTACTTGTATGAAGACAGAGAAATCGGGCCTTTGCTTGGTAGCTGGAAGAATGTTTACTTAAGCTACTAGACAGGAATGCATTGGGCAGGGAGCGGAGCAGATAATTTTCGAAGGTGAAATACAGTTCTTGGCAGGCAGCAAGCTGATGTCAGGCTTCGTGAGCCGCGCAGAGAATGAGACAAAGTTCATGGTCACAGATGCAGGCTCGGACTGGAGCTTCAAAGACAGAAAGCAAGAAGAGTTCGATGACAGAATCAGGGCCTACTTGCCTGGACTGTAAAAATGGCATAAGTGAACCATATAAAATCAGTGGCCTTTCGTACTTAGGAATGGAATATCCGGCCCATTCATGGCGGATCAACAGAGGACATGTTAACGGTGGACGCACACGTATTTGCGTCTTCATAACTGGAACTGGAGGGAACATACATGTACTTGTAACATGCACATAGAACCGTTGGGGTCCAAGATAGGGGACATAACTGACCAGAAAAATCCATATTTCCACATTCCCTCCTTGTCCCCTACTTGCCCGTCAAGAGATATCAATCTTCATTAATCCATTGATCTGTTCATATAGCATCATTTGTTCTTCTTTCTTCTTCCGGGATCTTGAATGAAAATCTTGATGTGGAATGCACGATGTGGCACACAGACCACAAATCGCTGGTCCACATTGCAGGCATAAGCAGCAACTGAATAATATGAGAAGGCCAATACCTAGGAAGGATAGAACTCTCCATCCCCAGGCTGATAACACGCTCCAAAACCAACCGGACCAAGTCCAGGTGCCTGGATTCTGGTGTATCTGGCTTACAATCTTATGAAGGCGGGTTATGGCCTTATATACAGATGGCGAATTTTCTGGTATGAATATGCAACAGCTTGATCCGATGACCCTACAAGCTCCGCCCCTATCGGCCAGGATGACGTCAAGGACAAGACGATTTTGAAGCACAACAATCCGCATAGCAGACTGCTCTTCTGTTAAATTGCCTAAGGCGGAAATAGTTTCGTTCACTACTGCTTCAAGGGTTCTAGTCAATCTACGTATCAGCTTACTATTAGTAACGGTACCTATATAGGGAAAGAGACCTTTATTGAAATCTGTGTATTTTTCCCATGCCGTTTCAGTGTAATCGACTATTGGGAGATCTCTCCTTTCTCTATTGTGTACTAAATGAGTATTTCTGTGATAATCAGGAGGAGCTAGGAAAACAGGTGGCAAAAGGAATCCAATGTAGCAGGTACCATCCCAATCTAGAGGTAAACGTACATATGCCGTCTGACCACATATAAAATAGGAATGGCGGGAAGCTCTAAATGTAGACTTGCCTTGATCACTAAATTCTACTACAGTGGTGCATCTACTATGGCCCATATGTATGGAACCATTCTTTCTTACACATAATTCACCTTTTACTGGAAATATTGACATAGCGGGCAAAATTGGAGTAGCTTCGGATTCGACATTTAGGATCATAAGATTAAGCGTAAAATTACCTAATCCATATACTTCATTTTCTAGATCAGTTCCTGTTCTTTTGGGAAGTCCCTCCTTGTTAGGATAGCAGACCTTAAGTAAAACTAAATTCAAATGTCCCCATACCCAGTTATCTTGATAAACTGCAGAATTCGAATCCAGAGAATTAATTAAGCTAAACCATGCTCCACAGGAGCCGTTGTGTGTGAACGGGTATGGAAAAAGAGGTAGAATTCCTTTATAGTTCTGATGGGGAGGGAGTCGGCCACATATCCAACAATTTGTAGCATTGCTAACCTGATGGGAATGATGTAACATACTAATAAAAGTGTTATTGCGCAGCGCAAATCTGTATGACAATTCAAGCGGAGGTAATTCACTAAAAGAATGTTCAGCAGTAACATTGTAAACATGTCTAGAAATAGGATAATATATGTGCAACAATATACTTGCAGTAATTATTAAAAGACTTGAGAAAAACAAAATTAATAACGTCACTATGCAATGACTACGCAGTGATTTACAGTACGCCTGTCGTTTCAACATTTTTCGGGTGCTTTCTCTATTCAGGTCCAAGGGATACATGTCAGAGACAATTCAACCGCTTCACCTTGGAGAGGACTTAAACAATCAAATTGCTCGACTGATTGGGCCTGAGCTTTAATTTATAAAGTTCGGAGTCACTTTTTTCCACAAAAGGAAGTTTTGAGTCAATGGGTGAAGACACACAAGGTGTGCTATTCACATCTGATTTCAGTCCATGAAATTTCTTGATATGACTTGAATGAATCCATCCTTTTCTGCCTTCGATCTTCACGGCTGTTCTTGTTGTGAGCAACACCAGCTGAGGTGACCTCCACCTAGGTTCCAGCTGCGTCTTTCGATCAAAGTTCCTCACGAGGACTAAGTCTCCCGGAACCACGTCATGGGGTTTCACCTCAGTGTTGTCAGGAAAAGCTGCAGCTACCTGTGAACGACAAGATTGTAGTGCAGACATCAAGGAAGCCAAGTAATCTGTCAGCATGTTACAGTCAATATCAGTTATTTTGCGTGGTATAGGCGTCCCCCACATATTTGGTGGTCTGCCGAAGATCACTTCATACGGGGATAGCCCTGTTCGAGAGTGTGCTATCATTCTTGTGTAAAAGAGTGCAACTGGTAATGCTACTACCCAGTCGACACCTTTCTCTCTGCATATTTTGGATAATCTTATTTTCAGAGTCTGATTATGTCTTTCTACGAGACCTGCTGCTTCGGGGTGTCGGACACAGTGGAATTTCCACTGATAGCCTAACAAAAGTGAAACGTGTTTCATTAATTCGGATGAGAACGGCTGGCCGTTATCTGAGTGAACAACACGTGGTAAACCGTATCGTGGGAAGAATTCTCGAACCAACTGTTTGGCAGTAGTCGGGGCAGTGTAATCTGAAACCGGGTATGCCTCCGTCCAACGGGAAAGAGCACACACAACTACGAGAACATATTTGAATCCTCTGCATCGTTCCATCTGGATATAATCCATCTGGAGGACTTCAAAAGGGTGATCAGGAGGCTGAAATCCACCCTGTTCTACGGGAACGCTTTTTCCTGGGTTGAACTGGCAACAGATCAGACAGGTACGAACCTTTTGTTTGGCTGCAGCTCGTAAATGCTTGTTGAACAAATATGTTGAATGCTGTCTAGCATAGCTTTCTCTCCTAGATGCGCTGGACTATGGATAGTGTTAATAATGACTTGGACCATTGAATCAGGAAGGAACCACACAGACTTTTCCTTCATCAACCATCCTTGATCCGTTTGGATCCCTCCTAATTCCGTCCATTTCTTTATTTCTTCTGGTGTAGCATGTGTCTGTATATCAATTACGTCAAGAGTAGGATCTTTAACCGTCATACAATGTGTTGGCGTCGGGACTATTGTCTTTGTCATATCGGATGTTTGAGTTTGAGCAGTCTGTTTAGCTGTTCTATCAGCTAGATCATTGCCTTGAGAAATGATATCAGTAACTTTCGTATGTGCTTTGCATTTCATAATCGATATTGCAATGGGTAAATGTATTGCATCTAATAAGGCATGAATGAGGGGTCCGTGCTGAATGTGGGCACCGTGAGAAGTTAAATAACCTCTCTCTCGCCACAGCACGCCGAAGTCATGTACGACTCCGAATGCATAACGTGAATCAGTGTATATGTTGACTTTTTTATTTGTGGCTTGAATACAGGCTTGTGTCAGAGCGACGAGCTCTGCTGCTTGAGCGGACAAGGTATTTATGCAATTTGTTTCAATGATTTCAGTATCTGTTGTGACTGCGTAAGCGGCCACTAACTCTCCTGTACTTGTTCTCATACATGAACCATCTACATACAACGTCAGGTCTGGGTCTGACAATGGGACATCTGTCAAGTCTTGTCTGGGTTTCGTTGTGATTGTAATAACATCAATACAGTCATGGGCTAGTGGGTCTGTTCCATTTACAGGTAAAAGTGTGGCAGGATTCAATGTGTTACAACGTCTGATTTCTATATGTGGCTGAAACAGTGTTAGTTCATACCCTGTAAGTCTTGCTATAGTCAAATGTTGTGTTTGCGTTCGATTCACAAGAACCTCCACTGCATGTGGTACTTGTACTGTCAATGGATGTCCTAACACTATGGCATCGCTTTGTCTGATTGCTAAAGCTGTCGCTGCCACTGATTTTAGGCACGCAGGCAGAGCCTGAGCTACGGGATCTAATGTACTAGAAAAATAAGCACATGGTTTGTGTGATCCTGCTTGTTCCTGTGTGAGTACTGACAAGGCAGTACCTTCGCGTTCTGTAATAAAGAGTGTAAACTGTTTACTGTAACATGGTGTTGCTAAAACAGGTGCTTGGCATAGAGCTTTCTTTAAGCTTTCAAAAGCTTGTGTATGTTCCTGAGTCCAAGGGAAAACAGTCGATGTGGCTGCCTCCTGTGTTGTCAACTGAATGAGTGGTTTTGCTAGAAATGCATACTGAGGGATCCACTGTCTACAATATGAAGTGAGGCCTATAAAAGCCCGCACCTCCTTTTGTGTCTTGGGTATTGGCATGTTAGCTATTAACTGAATGCGGTCTGGTGTAAGCTGCCTTCCCTCCTTGGACAGCGAGTGACCAAGGTAAATAACTCGCTGGACACAGAATTGCAGCTTAGAAGGGGACACCTTGTGCCCCTTTTCGGCTAGAAATTGTAAAACTGTCAGTGATGCTTTTTCACATTCAGGTTCGCTTCGGGCGGTGATCAGCAGATCATCGACATATTGAAGCAAGGCAGTGTTAACTGGCATGTGGATGCTGTCGAGTTCTCGTTTCAGTGCTTGGCTATAGATGCTGGGGCTTTCTGTAAATCCTTGAGGTGCGCGTGAGAATTTGAAGCTACGTCCATTTAAACTAAATCCGAACAAATATTGGCTTTCCGGATCTATTGGGACGCTGAAAAAGGCATTTTTGAGATCAATTACAGTGAAGAATGTTGCTTCGGAATCAATAGCTGTCAGTAATGATGAGATATCGGGGACCACAGGGAATTGTGGCACAATACACTTATTTAATTCGCGCAGATCAACGACCAATCGATATACTGGCGGGGCCTTCGGATCTGTTCGTTTGAGAATCGGAATTATCGGTGAATTACATATATTGGAGTCGGTTTCTACAACCACTCCTTGGGTAATGAGTTCGTCAATGATTTGCAGTAAAGCCACTACAGCATCTGGTGGTAACTTGTATTGTCGCATTCGTGGTAGTACCACTCCTGCCTTTAGTGTGACTCGATATGGTGTAATATTCATACAACCAACATCAGTAGGGCCTTGTGCCCATAAATGTGTAGGTAAAGTCTGCAATCGGGGATCCATGTCTCTAGACACATAATGACCTTTAAAATCACGTAAAAACAATCTTACTCCTTCCGGAGAACAACATATTATAGCTCCTAGAGCCTTCAGTGTTTTTATTCCTAACAGGTTTTCTGGACATGATTTAGTAAGCAATAAATCTGTAGTTCGGGTCAAAGGTCCTATCGTAAGTGGAAGAGGTTGTGACACTTCATTAACAATAGGTTTTCCTGAAAAACCAAGGGAAATATTCTGTGAGCCTGAGAGGGGTGCCCCTGGAACTTCACTACGTTTTATGGTTGTTCGACTTGCCCCTGTATCGAGTAAAAATTTCCTGTCTTGGCCTAATAATTCACTATGTACATAAGGTCCTTCTTGATCTACAGGGATCTCGATAAGGGGTAAGTCAACTTCCCTCTCTAGGCTGGTTCATGCATATCGTTGATAATCAGGATAGTCATACTGTGCGGTCTGGTACAGTTGTCGTGTCGTGGTTTGCGTGGCAGCAACAGGCAGCGCTGGTGCAGCTGGCACAAACTGTATAGTCTGTTGTGGAGCTGGCATGGACTGTGCATGCTGCAAGGCTCCTTGTTCATTCTGATCCTGTCTAAGTGGCCGTGGTCTTTCTTTTGTAATGCCCGTGGCGATATTACGCTTCAGGACTGGACAATCGTGTACATGATGACCTAGTTGTTTACAATAGTTGCATGTCCCTTTTACAGGTCCCGCTAAATCGCCAGAATGTGTCGTACCCTTTTTATGTCCTTCAACTGGAACTGTCTGGGAGACTAGCATTTTCATTTTCGTGTCTTTCATGCGTCTTTGTTCATGATCTTGTTCCTCTCTAATTCTATTGTGATGATACTGTAACATTTGTAACATTTGTGATGGAGTGTTACCTTGCCAGGTACTCTCGAATTTTAATACTCTGTTCTTCACTTGGGGCAAGGAATTTTCAACTAATTTTGTCACAAACAGATGTGGGTATGATTCGCTACTTGCTTTTATACCACTATTTATACCAAAACATTTTTCAAATCGTGCATAGAAATCACTAGTGTCTTCATCTTGCTTTTGTTTACAGGCTGAAATTGCACCCCAGTCTTCCTTTTTCGTGGTTAATAAACGTGGCAGTACCTGTACTAGTAGACCTGGTAGTGCTTTAGTTTTGTCCCCAAGCCCCGAACCTGGACCTCGGGCCTTTTCTTCTGCTTCTAATGCTGTCCAATCTATCTTTTGGTCTCCTACCTCCCACTCTTTTTCCTTGAGTTTTTCATAAATGCCAGCAGGCATCAATGCCTTTAATATTGTCATAATGTCGGGATAGGTATACTCTCCCATGAGTAACATGTCTTTAATTTCTCGGTGGAAACCCGCTGGGTCTTTGTCATGACTGGGTACCACTTTCTTCATTTCCAACAATTCTATTTTCGATATGGGCGTATATACATATACACGTTTAAACTCATTGTCCTCGCCCTTTATTGGGTGCACTTCTCGTAAGGGATTCTGTCTGTCCATGTAATACGTGGTTCTTTCCTTGATGGGCAGTGAGACATGTTCTGGGCATATAAAAAGAATGTACTGCTTTCTTGATTCTAGTATTTCTTTAATTAGCTTAGTACCTGAACCTCTCCATCTATTCGTGAGTAATTCGGTCAATATATCAGGTAAGGGACCAGGATCTGAATGTTGGCTTTTATATAGTATAAGAAGTTGTTGAATCATATAAATCCCAGCTAGACGCTGTTCATCTGGGGTGAGATTCAAAAATGTGTGTGCTACTGTGTCATCACTATACTTCCCGGGACTGTCAACCCAATGGACAGCTGACCTGGCTAATTCTTGTTCATCCATAGAATCGAGAAAATGATAACCCCTTCGTTCTCGGAGTAATTTATCTGCTGCTTGGAATGAATGCTCGTTAGACCTTATATTTATTATTGGTGTTTGAAATTTCCTGTTATTTTCTAGACACATCGGACGTATCGGATCAGTAAGACATCTAGTACTATTACAAGATCTTCTTCTACCTACATAGGCTATAGTTTCTGACTGTCCTGTGGGCAGTCCTGATGCTTCTTCCTCGCTTTGTTCGAACTGGTCTACCGCTAATCTTTCTTCGTGTAGGCGTTCTATTTCTTTACGGATCTTTCGGCACATGGCTTTTATACAGTTTTGCTTATCATGTCTCCCTTCTGATATATTCTGGCTCCATCTGGTAAGAATCTGCATTGCTTCCGGGTCTACCCCCGGTCGGTCTTGATTTCTGATCACACAATTTATGAGAAAACGCAACAGTTCCCCCTGTATTTCCACTTTCTGGTATTCCATAGCTCTGTTAATACATTCAGAATCTCGCCCGGTTTGGACAAAATGATATATATTATCTAGATGTGCAGTCATTCCTGGTAATTTCCCTAAATACACTGCGGCTCGTCTGATACGTAATGATGCTAGGGTCATTTCGTCCTCTTTTCCGGGCACAGGGTCATATCTACAATCTATAAGAAGTTCCTTAAGCGTACGAGCATTTATGAGTTTGGGGGTACGTGAATGTGCTGACTCTTGAAAAGTAAGTTTATTTATTCTAGGTGGCGTAGAAAAGATATTGGTAGCACCTCCGGTAGCCCCATCTGGGGTATCGGGTGTGAAAGGATTCGTTGAACGTGATACAGCAACTATAGGCGTGGATACAGCTATAGAAGTAGCTCTAGGAACAGATGCAGAAACAGATGTGCTTGCCGGAACTTGTGTCAGAACTTGTTGCTGTAGCGATACGGGTACTGGATCTTGGCGTTGAACCTCCCTGGCAGGCGGTCTATGTGGGGCGGGATGAGCATACTCGGGAGCTGCGTCATCTAAATATGAGGAAAGAAAAACATCTTCTGCGGTTCTAGGATGCCCCTTAGGATGTACCTTTATTGGAAATAATAGGGTTGGCAAGTCTTTTGGTATCCCTGGGGTAGCCTTAGGTAATCCTTCGGCCAGAAGGGGATACATACCATTCATAAGGGCATTTCTTTGTCTGTCTACTTGTTCTGATTTCACTCGTGCACCTTCTTCAATTAATAGATTTTCTCGGACTTCATTGGAATTCTCTTTACTCTTCTCTTCCTGTCTACGTGCTTTTTCTGTACGTCTATATGATTCTTTACGCCATAATTCAATGGCGTCTTTCTGTGATTGTCTAGCTTTCTTTTTCCATAATTCTTCCTCTACTTTCACGATGCACTCTGCATCCCAGGTCCCCGCTGCGGGCCACCTCTGACTTTCTGGTAATTCCTTAGTGTAGTCTACCCATAGATCAAGAAATAATATGGCGTCTAGGCCATGTTTATGATACATGAAGTACCCTGGAGTGTCCCTAGGAGGAATAGGAACAGCTTCTTCGAGTACCCCTTTTCTAGTTGTGATCTGTCTTAATTTCGAAAAGAGTGGCATATTGAGAACTGATCTGATACTTGATCTTGAACAAACTTAATACAGTAATCACAATAATGAACAGTCATTCATACCACAATATGCAGAACGTACTAAAAACATTTAACATTTAACATTTAACTGAGCAACAATAATGATGACGATCTAAAGAAAACTTAATCACTAAACATAATACTCGACTTGAACTGAATTATTCTGAATTTATATACTTGATATACTAGATATACTGCTAAACAGTACAGATACACTGCTGAAACAGTGCAGACCGGGTTTGTGTACCCAAACCCGTCTGGACCGGCACAACTTATGTGCACGCCAGAACGCCTCCCCAGTAATGGTACTCACCGGGTAGCTCGGAACGGAAGGCCTCGGAACGGATCTGAACTGAACTTGAACCGGACTGGACTCGACTTGAACACTTCGGAAACCGGACTTGACTTGGGACTTCGGAAACTGGTGGGCCTCTGTATACCTCGGATCTTGCTCTCTCAGCTAGGCTCTGGTCGGGATACTTCGCACTTCTCACCGCCTCGTCTGGGTGTTGATCGCAGCCTCAGTCGCCCCCGCTTGACCGGAGGGAGACACAGGAAATCCTGCTGGTACGCGTTATTGTCCGTCCAGCTGTGGCAGGAGACCGGGCCTGCAACGCACCGCCGGCGCGTGAGATGAGAAAGTGTCCCTGTTCGGGCGCCATTACTGTGGTAAATAATTTAATTACCGGGACTTAATTTGATACGGAAACATAATAAAAATAGCTCAGTAAATAAGAGGCAGGATCCGTGGTATTAGAGGTTCTAAATGGGCTTTATTCCAATGGTCGATTATAATCGGTTGCTCCAGGTTCCATCACCACGAAGGTTCAGGAAGTGAAGTACATACGTTATTGACAATCAATTACTTTTATACAATAGGCATTACAGTGAGGCCAATACAAGAGGCGTAACAATTGATAGTGGTGATAATATATTCATACGTAGCCAAAAATAGGCGTAACTGGGAGTGATGAAAGAACGTCATCAGATGTGATGTCATAAGAGGGTGGTTACATGAAAGAATTTCGCAATGTCAGCAGAAATACTTGGCAGATATGCGCGCGCAGCAGTATGACGTGTGATTGACGTGCAACTAGGGGGTGAAGGGGACTTGATATTTAGCTCTACATGTGGCGACAGAAGTCTGGAGGGTCAGGTCAACCTAATCCCAAATCATATCTAACATCCTATGTTTAAAGAACTATGTTATCCAAAAGAGAGGTCTCTTAGAGTAGAATCTTATTCTATACTGACTATACTGACGGTTAGTGCGTGTACAAGCGTCTAAGTGTCTACACTAGATGCGAGGGCGGAATCTTCCATAGTAACAGGGCTATGAATTACTTGTATGAAGACAGAGAAATCGGGCCTTTGCTTGGTAGCTGGAAGAATGTTTACTTAAGCTACTAGACAGGAATGCATTGGGCAGGGAGCGGAGCAGATAATTTTCGAAGGTGAAATACAGTTCTTGGCAGGCAGCAAGCTGATGTCAGGCTTCGTGAGCCGCGCAGAGAATGAGACAAAGTTCATGGTCACAGATGCAGGCTCGGACTGGAGCTTCAAAGACAGAAAGCAAGAAGAGTTCGATGACAGAATCAGGGCCTACTTGCCTGGACTGTAAAAATGGCATAAGTGAACCATATAAAATCAGTGGCCTTTCGTACTTAGGAATGGAATATCCGGCCCATTCATGGCGGATCAACAGAGGACATGTTAACGGTGGACGCACACGTATTTGCGTCTTCATAACTGGAACTGGAGGGAACATACATGTACTTGTAACATGCACATAGAACCGTTGGGGTCCAAGATAGGGGACATAACTGACCAGAAAAATCCATATTTCCACAAAAGAACACCAAAGGTGAATAGTTTAACAGACGCAAGTAATCAAAGAGCTTTAAGATTCTGCCCAAACATTAGGGGCTGAACACGAGGAAATGGAGATCATAGAGCTCTCCTCAAGTAAAATGGGAGAAACTAAGCCTAAGGTACATAAACAGGATTTTTCCCACTACAATGAAATGAATGAATCAAACAGGTGTGGCCCAAAGTGTCAGCCAAGGGACTGATTACGACGAACCAAACACATCAATCGTTTAAATATCAACTCAACCCAGGGATACAATGGCACAATGGCTCAGACAGGGATAAGTAGGCAAGTTGTAGTCCTCTAGGCAGCTGCAAAGAGAGAGGCTGGTCGCTGACCAAAATCGCTGATGAGACCTTTATTGTAGCTTCACAATTAATGAGCCCTGGATCGTTCAAACTTTTCATACAGTAGAAATGTAAGCCCTATAACGCCGCAGGGCTAGAGTACAAGGCGAACATCCTAGAAAGGAGGGAGACGGGGCTAGGACTGTGCATGCCAACGAACAAACATGTCACCAGAAGGAATATGATCACTCCCCCGATATAATCCTTAACACCATAAACTCCTCTTTTCAAGCCACTGTTGAAGCCCTAACATGGCAATCCCACAAATTAGAGGCTCAAGTGGACCTCATACAGTTGTTGGCACAAAGCATCCTAACGCTCAACAAAAAGATAGCCATGTTAGATCAGAAATTGGACTCCGCTGCTTGTAGCTACAAGCCACACAGTAAGCCAGATGACATTAGGGGAAACAATACTACAATTGACAAACTTTACCTTACCGGATCTTCTGTTCACACTAATAAAATAACTAAAAGCCATAGACTCAAGGGTAGGTCAGGACAATGACCCTCCCATAAATGCAACAAAGGAGGTGGTCCCCGCTTACTCAAGAAACGGCAATTCGACCTGTCCCTAGGGAGACCGTTATCTACAGCTAGTGGGGAGGCTGAACAGAATGGAACACCTCAAAGTAAGGACCTTAAGGAGGACCAACATGACAATACTTGCAGAGCAAAATATATTCCCTCCTGTCATAACCAAATAGATATCCAAATAGATATCCTAAGTATAGGATAAAAACCAATAGAAACATTGCACACAGAGACCTCCCTGAAGATGGAAAAGCAGCACAAAAAAAACATTGCAGGGAAAAGAAGAAACTGCGGAAATCAATGGAAAGGCTCAAAATAAATAAAAACTATACAGTTAGTGTTGGACTTGGCCCTTTTTGCAGGGTCATCCCTGAACTTTTTGCCTTCCTCGTAGCCTTTTTTCTGACATGGTGTTGGTGGTTTTTGGACTCTGGGCACTTTAGCACTGCTGTCCAGTGTAAAGTGTGTGTGCTCTCTGTGATAAACAAGGTAAGATTGGTCTACCCCTGTTTGGCTTATTTAATTTACCTGTCAGTCCCTTGTATAGTGGTATCTCATATAGCCAGGGCTGGTAAATTAAATGCTACTGGTGGGCTTGCAGCGCTGATTGCGCCACCCACCAAAGTAGCCTTGCAAACCTGTCTCAGGCCTCTGCCATTGCAGGGTCTATGCACGCAATGCTACTTCCGCTGTGATGTGGCATCTAAAGTGTGTGCCATGTCTGTGACCCCACTTTTACTGCATGTCAGTCACCAATAAGGTAGGCCCTAGCTAGCCCTGTGGGCAGGGTGCATTGTAGGTAAAAGGTAGGACAAGTACCTTAAGTGTGTGACATGTCCTGGTAGTGACAAACCGCCATTTTCGTTTCTCACTGCTGTGAGGCTGCCCTCTCATTGGAATGCATTGGGGATTCCTGATAAGTGTTTCAGTGGTAATTCCTGATATGAGAGGAGCAGCGTGGTCAAGTTTGGTATGGTTGGAATAGTAATAAGAAATGCTGCGCCTTGGTGTGCGCAGCTTTGTTACCACTATTTTAGAAATGCCACTTCTAGAAGTTGGCATTTCTGTGTGCTATCTCTCTGCCTGCCTGATGTGTATTGCATGTTTGGCTTTGGAGTGACAGGGGCTGGTGAGGTGTGTGTGGCTCCAGGGAGGGCAGGGTGAGTCAGTGCTAGGCTGAATAGGGGATCTGCATTTGGAGTAGTGGGAGGAGTAGACCCCTGACCCTGAATAGGTCTGTGCCTGCCTGGATGAATGCAGGCTCCGCCCTCCTGTGGTGGTTTGATGCCCGAGCCCCCACCTGACAATAGGAAAGAGGAGCTCTGTAAACAGAGTGCTCCAAAAAAAAACAGAACCAGTTCAGGCTGGTTCCCCAAGCCCTGTGCCAAGGGCAGAACAAAGGAAAATGGGATATATATGCTAGGGCTGTGACCCCATGAAGTGTTGTGCTTTTTGTGCTTACTTGTGCTTTGTGACTTGCTGCTACTGGACCCCAGGAGGAACCGCCACAAGGGACTGCCTCCCTGCTGGAGGGCCCTGTGAGCTGGCCTACCTGGGCCCAGCCTTTGCCCTGAAACTGTGGGGGTCTTAGCCCCTCGTGGGCGCTCTATTTACTTTTCAAGGAGAGTGCTGGTGCTTTTGCAGCCCAGGAGCTGTGACAACTTCAGAGGGGATTCCCCCGCATTTAGGCTACTGGAAGCTGGAGCCTACCCCGCTGTTTTTGTGTGCTCTTATCGGCGGAAGCCCACCCCGCAGTTGCGAGCATTTGAGAGCAGGAGCCGACCCTGCCTCGGTGTGCCTTTCTGGGTCCAGCGAGAGCCCACCCCGCATTGATGCTTCTCAGCAGGAGCCCACACCACATTTGAGTTTATTCACCAGCGGGAGCCCACCCTGCATTGGTGTTTGGTTTATGGCGGGAGCCCACCCCGCACTCCGCCACGGAGAAAAGAGAGCCGCCGCATCGCGACCCGGAAGACAGGCAAAGTGCCACCTGGACAACTTAAAATCAAAGGATCAGCAAGGCCCCTAGCACCACGAAATTAAATAAAAATAGAGTCAGTAATAGTATTAGGGTGATCAGTTGGAATGCTATAGGACTACTAGCCTCCTAGAGCAAAAAGATGCTCTAAACCTTCTGAGCACAAGTGATGTTCTATGCTTACAGGAAACCTGGACCATGGTGAGTACCTCAATCCCAGGCTATTATGCATTCCATAAAACCGCCCAGAAGAAAAATCTCTTTGGAAGGCCTGCTGGTGGGTTATTTACATTAATAAAACTTAATCTTCAACTTAAAGTTAAAGAGATAAAATCCCCCAGTCACGATTTGTAAGCACTCAAACTCCATGGCTTAGATTTAGGGGGCCAATCTATCAGCACAATAGTACTCAACATATATATTAACCCCATAAAGAAAGTTAAAAAAGATCATGATGGAAGTTTCTGGTCTAATACAGGAAATCGCTGATCAACACCCAGACCATGAGATCATCCTTGCAGGTGATTTTAACACAGGAAAACTAGGTCAATTAGAAGGTGACCAGATGTAAGTAAATCTTCACCTCCCACAGGTTTGCATTGAGGAACTTGACCTACACACAAGTGATCAACAGGATATCTCTAACAGCAAAGGTGGGAAATTAAAAGCTAGGATGCTGAAATGTGGGGAGAACTACCCTACCTCTTGGGAGTTCTCTTCACTAAGGCGGAAAAATCTGGACAGAGCATCAGCATTGGCGTGTTCTGTACCAGGGCAGTGTTCCACCGTGAAGTCCATCCCCTGCAGGGAAATGGACCACCTCAACAGCTTTGGATTCTCACCTCTCATCTGCATCAACCATATGAGGGGCCTGTGGTCTGTCTGAACCCTGAAGTGAGGCACAAACAAGTATGGTCTCAACTTCTTCAGTGCCCAGACCACAGCAAATGCCTCATGCTCAATTGCACTCCACCTCTGTTCCCGTGGAAGTAACCTCCTACTGATGAAGGCTACAGGTTGGTCTGGGCCCTCTTCATTCATCTGTGAAAGTACAACCCCTACACCATGCTCTGAAGCGTCTGTCTGCACAATTAATTCTTTAGAGAAGTTGGGCGCCTGTAGCACGGGCGCCGTGCACATGGCAGTCTTCAGGGCATCAAAAGCCTTCTGACAGGTGTCAGTCCAGTTCACTTTCTTGGGCTGCTTTCTGGAAGTCAGCTCTGTCAAGGGTGCAACAATGCTGCCATACTCCTTGACAAACCTCCTGTAGTACCCTGTGAGTCCTAAAACGTCTCTCACCTCTAGTTTGTATGGTTTTAATGAGCATCGTAATGTCAATTTGCACTTATGATGCTAGGATTCAGACAAAACTGCATTTTAGTCTGTCTGGTTTTAACAAGTATAATTGCTGTTTATGAAATATGTTATATTTACACCTGTTGTTATTTTTATAGATTTTAATTAATCAGACAATAAACTTTAAACTTACATTAGTTGCCACTGATGCAACACTGTGTGAACTGTCTAGCCTAATTGACAAAGGATAGGATTCAAAAGATTGTTAAAATAGGGAGTGCAGGAAGTATTGGGAAGTAAGAAATTAGCTGTCCTTACTGCAAGGCTTGGTGTTAAGAGCATCCAAATTAATCTCACCAGAGGCGGTTTGAAATTCATTGGTTAATTTGGCTCATCAAGGTCATCTGGGAATCAGTCAAACCAAGGAGAGACTGAGAATGCACTTCTGGTTGCCTGGACAGGATAGTCAGTTGGAGAGGTTAGTCTGAGATTGCTTAGCGTGTGTTCAGTGTCATAAGACATACAAAACAAGAACTCAACCTATGGTAGTTAGATGATTACTAACTAAAGCAAGAGAAGATGTAGCTTTTGATATAGTACAGCAGTATGTGATAGTTCTCTTGGGTATGTTTTCCGGCTGGCCTGAAATAAACATGTGTAGTGATATAGAGACCAATAATAGAACAGCATTTCTGAAAGAAGTTTTTGGCAGAGAAGGTTTTCCGGACTCCACATTAAATAATAATAGCACCCAAATGGTGTCCTCTGGGATGGAAAAATGTTTGTCTCAAAGAGGGATTAGACGCAAATCTCTATCACCTAGAAAGTAACGGTATGGTGGAGAGATTCAACAAAGTTTTTTAAAAAGCTAACAAGATTGCCAGAGTGAGTGCCAGGGATTGGAGGAAGGAATTCATTTCGAGGGTAGACGTATATACAATGACTCCTCCCTCGGTTTAAGGAAGAGTCCCTTTTGAAATGTTCAGAGGAAGAAAACCCAATTCATTGATCAGTCCAGCATGGATGAACAGTAAGGGGTGTGAATCTAATGTGCCTAAGAATTGGAGAGAGGAGGAAAGTGGGAAAAATGTGGAAAGGAAAAATACATTGACCAAAAACATGGAGCACGCTGCATAGAAGTATCAGTGGTTGATCTTGATAGATCTGAACATCCACATGGCACTGGTGTGGTCTCCAGGTTCTCTTCAACACTAAACATTGGCAAACTATTTCTCAATTCTGTAAAATTAGAAAACAACTGCATCAAGAACAAAGGAAGGGTTGTGATTTTTTAGCCCCAAGTGGAGACTGAGTCAAGAAATCATGATGGTATCATGCTCAATAAAAAACATGCCACTGATTGTGTCAGTAATGATACTCAGGAAAGAAGCAGTAGATGTATAATGTTGCTCAAACATCTAAATGATAATATAAATGTGATCTCTAATGACTAGTGAGTAACATATGTATTCATGCATATTCACAAGTGTTCTGATGTGTGTATTTAGGCTTCAAGATATTTTGTAAGTTTTATTGTTGCTGCTTATCTTAATCTTTTTTGTAATAGGAAGGAGGTGTGCAGTATTCTTAATGTTGTATGTAGTGATGCAGTGCCAGTAATGTTAGGGTGGTCATGTAGGACCATTCAGTGAGGAGTTGTGCTGGGGGAAGCTGAGTGCTTGCTGGTGGCTGAGGCATTGCACTCCTCTAACCTCCAATAAAGATATTAAGTAGAGGTGGGCAATAAACTCCGTTCTGCCTGCGGAGTTCGCAATGTTTTGCCCACTCCACGTTACGCTTGTAACACATAGTCCTGGCAAAACTCTGCCAACCGATGCATGGCAGAGGTTTTTCTTGCTCGCCGCTCGCCAACGTTAAGTGGGTGAGTGCGAGCGACAATTTGCATCTCCTAGCATGGTTTATGGGAGCTAGAATGCCACCCGATGAAATCCTTTCAACACAGCCGTTCATTGCGGGTCACAACCGTTTGCGTTGAGAAAGATACTGCTCGCGTGGAAAATCAACTCAAGCGGCAAAAAGAAGCAGCACCCTCTGGAATGCTGCACGGTTTTGTCCCAGCCGATTTTACTGCGCGGAACAAGCTCCAGGCGCTAATAATCAGAGTGAGTAGCGTGATATGATTAATTTTGCCCGCTTGTGGAACTCCCTACATTTTTGTCCTTTTGCCTCCCACTTGACTGTACATTTTTGTTGGACTTAGGACTCTGGGCACCTTACCACTGCTAAACAGTGCTAAGGTGCAGGTGCTCTCCCCTAAAAATATGGTGACACTGGCATATCTGCCACAGGCCCCTGCTACCGCAGTGAGGCCTACCCCTCCATAGACTCACATTGGGAACCCCCCCTATGGGATAACTTTTGACTGGGACCTACTAGGTAGGTCATGTTTAGTATAGTTAGAATCGTAGAGGGGAGCCCTTTCTTATGAAATATGGGGTTTGGGCACTACTACTTTAGAAAACCCACTTTTAGAAAGTTTCATTTTCCTGCCTGCATTTAGTTTGTACACTGCAGACTCCCCCCTCCCATCTGCATGCTGATAGCCTTCCTGGGCTGTGCGGAGGGAGTGGTGATTCGCACCTTTGTTCATGAATGGGCTGGGCCCGGCTGCCCCACAATAGGCTTAACGACCCTGCCTTTGTCACTGTAGACATCCAGTAGCCAGGTCAGGGAAGACAGGGAACACGCCAGAAACCCCTAGACCCTTCCAGAAGCTTCTACCCCCTTCTAGTGACTGGGCGCCAGGGTATAAAAGGGAGGGTCCTGGCCACACATCTCTGTTACACCACTGGACTAAGAAGAAACTCCGCTGGAGTGAAGACTGCTGCGCCAGCAGGATTACCACTGCACTGTTTACTGAGGCTGACTGCTCCCAGGAACTGCTGCCCCACTAGCTGAGCTGCCCTGCTGCCTGCTGATCATGCCCTGCTAGAGGGACACTAAAGACAACATCTCCAGAGAGTCTCCACTATTATCCATCCTCTTTGGCTGCCCCCCCTCTGGTTACTGGGGGACCACAAGAACTAGAGACTATAAGGACTGTTCCTGCAACACAGTGCACGAGGAACTGCCTTGCTTCAAGAAGGGACAACAGCGTTTGGGGACTGGGAACTGCCCCTGCAACAAGGCTCTGAGGACTGCAGTCGCCCCGAGGCCTCCGGATCATCACTGCTGCTGACTCGGGTGACGCGCTCTCTACATTACCCCCGGAGTCATCGTTGTTGTAGGTGCAAAGAAAACACCTTTTTAACTTCTCCGGGTGTCATCGCTGCTAGCGCGGGTGACTTATGATTTAAATTGCCCAGCTTCACCGCCTATGGCCCGGGAGCCTGAACGCGCTGGTGTCTGCCGGCCCATGACCAGAGAGAAACGCTGTGTGCCTGAAATTCACCGCCACCGGCCCAGGACTGGAGAGAAACGTTGCGTGCCTGAAATTCACCGCCGCCGGCCCAGGAACCTCGGGAGCACTCTGTTGAGTCACCACCAGCGTCATAGGGAAGCTGCACTGTGATTGGTGGCAGCACGGGGTGTTGCGCGGCTACTAGGGGCTCGTCACCCAGCGGATCCAGGAAGCGCGAGGCGTCCCGACTCTGCCCCGTGATCAGCTGTTGCCGGTGAAGAACGAAGAGAAACTGCGCTTGCCCTCTCAGGTAACCGCTCTGATCAGGAAGCGTGGCTTTGTTGCCGTTGGGGTCGGGGGGGTTTGAAGGTCTACGAGAGAGAGAGCTCTCGGCCTCCCGTACTGGACACTAGAGTCAGCGCCAACATTAAAAGACCCCCTCTATTCTAGCCCTCAGCTCGTTTTTAAGGCCAGCACAGACCTACCAACCGATTAAGACATCTGTGACAGGGTACCCTTTTTCAGGAGACCTACAGAACCTACTAAACTGTGATTGTGTCGATATGGACATCTTGATCAGTAAGGAACTCCCCAAAGAAGCTTTTCAATAGGAGAACTAATTGTGTAAGTGGAAAATTTGCAGATCTGACCTTGCCTAAAGTATAGATAAAGATATTTGTATTTTTATAAAAACTGGTGTAGTGTCCTTTTTGTGGCGTCTTCACTGTGCTATTGAAGGTGTGTTACACAAATACTTTGCACATTGCCTCTAGAGCTAAGCCTACCTGCTCTGCGCCAAGCTACCAGTAGGCTGGTCTAGGGTACTTTGAGACCCACCCTGACGGAACCGGTGGTCCCTACTTGGACTAGGGTACATACCCCTGCCAACTAGAGACCCCGTTTCTAACACCCCTAATATTAAGAATACATCTTTCAACTGTCATCTCTGTCCACCTGCTTGAATAGAGGTTTACTGCAGGGCTCTTAGTACGCTACTTAACACTGAGCAAAACAATACAACACAATGCATTTCTAAAGCGCGCAGCTAGCTCGAAGCGGTGTCCCGAGCGCTAGCGGAAAGATCACTCACGACATCGTAAGAGAGAAGCCAGGTCTAGGAGATATGTATACAGGAATCAAAAGGAAGTGTTTTTAATTTTTTTCTAAATACCATTTCAGAGGGGCTGCTTCTCAGAGCAAGTGGAAGCGAATTCCACAGCCTGTATGACAGGTAGGTGAAGGATCACTGGGGCATATTATCAAGACAGGCGATACAATTATCGCCGCTTTAGCGACAGAAAACTACCGCTAAAACGGCGATAATGGGCTTGATAATATGCTCTATGGAATTCCAATTGAAGCCCATGTTATATGTGAAGGACATCTAGGGCTTCAAGTGGAATTCCATAGAGCATATTATCAAGCCCATTATCACCGTTTTAGCGGCAGTTTTCTGCCGCTAAAGCGGCGATAATTTTATCGCCTGTCTTGATAATATGCCCCTCTCTTCTTATAGACGCCCGGAATCTGAAACAGTTTGAGTTTGTTCGACCGCAACGAACGCCATGAGAGAAGAGCTTAAAACAGCGCCTAAGGTAGAGAGGATACTTTTAATGAAATATTCTAAAGGCAAGGGTAAGTGCCCTAAACTGGATCCTACTATTAACAGGAAGTCAGTGAAGCCGGCATAAATAGCTTCACACCGAGACCCAGGGAGGGATTTTCAAAATCAGTTGAGCAGTGGCGTTTTGAATGGTCTGGAGACATCGGATGAGAAACCCCGGAAGCTCTAAGTACAAACTATTAGAATAGCCCGTTTCGAAGTAATGAAGGCATAAACTATTGATTTGCGATATTCCAGCGGCCTGAGGTGAGAGATTCTCCTCAAGGACCGCAGGTCGGATGCCAGTATGCATGAAGTGCTATTACCATCAGTCTCCAAGGTCTTCCTTTCTCTTGTCTCGTCCAGGCTCTGCTGCTCGGTTTTGTTCTGCTTTCAGAGTTCTATTCAAACCATGTAGCCATGTCCTGGAATGACTTATGTAGAAATGAAAATCACTTTGGTTGCCTAGACAACCAGTTCTGTCTGACCTCTGTCGGCTAAAAAATGACCTCGGAATTGGCAGTAAAGGTAGCAAAAATACATCAAGTGCCAGTTATTAACCGTGCCCTCGGTAGTTCAAACCTGTCAATCTTCCCTGAACTCTGAGCTAGTCGCGTTATTTCCAATAAAAAAAAGTGTCCTGCTTGTTCGTCTGGAGATCGGCGTTTTGCAGTCAGCAAATCTGCCCTTTGCATTTATTAGCTAATCAGGGCTTTATGTTGGGTATCTCCTTACCTTTCTGAGACCCGTCATTAAACACTCCGGGGCTTATTTACAGGCCCCTTGCGCCGCCGGTGCGTCACTTTTAACTTGGCGAAAAGTGACGTACGGGCGGCGCAAGGGGCTTGTAAATAAGCCCCTCCCTTTGCAGCAGCGTACCTACTGGGTCCTATATTCATGTCATTCATTTTACAGGCTAAACACTGATTGATTCAACAATGACTGCAAAAAGAAAAACCCTGAAGTAATTCTTGCCAGCGGCACAGTCCCTTTTAATGTCTCACACCTTGCATTGCGTTTGCCTTTTTTGCAGATGTTGTTTTCTGTTGCGTTTTTCATGCTGCATAGGACCCTTTTATTAACCGAGTAGCCTCAAGGTGTTCGGTTGAGTTCAGGTTGTGGGTTAGTGTTCATGATAGGGCATGATTGATGGCTATGCTGTTTTCTCACTGTGCCTATTAGTCAGTCATAAAGATGTTCAAACTACATGCTCACCCAATTGTATTGTATTGCATTTTATCATTTATATAGGGGATACCAGCCCTATGTGGGGCACTGAAGCACTTGTCTACAAAGGTGGCAAGCTACACCATGCAGCATGTTTGGTTGGAAATGTGCTTTCTTTGTTTTGATTCTGTGTAGGAAGATTTTCGATGTTGTTCGTGCAGACCACCGAGGTGTGGTTATCATGTCATGGGACGCTGTGCTTAGCAGTGTGATAGGTGAAGAAGTGTGCGGGATAAGCACACAGTTCACGGTTTTCAATAAGCTGGCAGCTTTGAGCAGCTCTGCAGGTCATTTTTTGGTATTTCTTATGTTCATAGTCCACTTAACTGGTTACTGACTGGGTTGTCCATTCTGGTATATTTTGTTTAAACTTAGTGACACTGAGCATGCAAAGTTTAGAGGGAGAAGTGGTGGAGAGATCTGCTGGGATGGACTTTGTTAATACTATCCCAAATCTGATTGTCACGCACCCCTGTAAGAATGCAGAGGTTAGTTGATTGTTTCGCCGATTATATGGCTAAACTGGGATGTGAATATTTCTAAAACCTTTGTGATGAAATGTGGGGCAGGGAATACACATTTCAGACGCATTTTAATAGGTCAGAAACCGATTGAGTGCTGCAAAACCTTCTCTTATCTGGGTATACTCTTTGATAAGAGGGGGGCATGGACCCAGGCCATTAGGACTAGGAGGCTACTGTTTTCTAAAGCGGTAGCCGCACTCTTTAATTTCAGTAAGAAGCTGGGGAAACGGGCTCCAGAGGTCCTATTAGAGATATATAAGGCGAAATGCATCACAATAGCCACCTATGGGGCAGGCATCTGGGGTTATGAGAATGTTAATTCACTTCAATGTATTAAGAATAGGTTTTTAAGATTTTTATTGATTGTCCCGGACAGCACTTCTACCTATGTTTGTCATACTGAATTGGGCTTATTATGGACATTTGTAAAATTCAACCTGTACTCCAGTGGCATAGAATATGGACCTCCGATTTGCTGGAGCTCAATAGACAGCTACTTACAGACTGTGGCAAACTGGATGGGGCACGGAAAATTAGTTGGCTACAGTACATAAAAAATTTTGTTGGTTACCTTGGCCACCCTGAATATTTTTCGGACTCCCTTACTCTTTTAGCTGTAAACAGGAAAGAATTAAAAATTATCTGTCTATCCTACTTGGATAATAAGAGAAGAGATATAGAATCCCAAAAAGTCTCTGTACAGGCGCATCAGTTAATAATGGTCACCGATAAACTCCAGCCCTACTTAAGCAAGTTTACAAGAGAGCATGACAGATTTTTGTTGGCCTGTTTGAGATTGAACATTTTTCACAGGATTGTCTCTTTTCCCACTGAAAACAACTGGTCGAAGGAGTTATGTAAATGTCCATGTGATGATGTGTCTTTTCAACCAACTATTCATGTTCAATTCTTTTGTAAATTTTACTCTTATAATAGGCACAGTTGTATTTTGCCAATTTTAAAAAATAAGGGACTAAGACAATGTCGTCCTTCTTTTCTGTTTCTACAAACATTAGGAGAAGAACAACTGTCCGCATCAATTTTAATGTTTTTAAAATTAGTTTTAAAATGTAGAAATTCAATCATGATGTAATTCATTCCTTTTTCTGATCTTTTCTGGAATTGATTCGCATTGCTTTTTTATGAATTTATAAGCTAATACTAGTATTTATTGTGCCCGTAATTGTATTGTGCTTTTATGATTATTTCTTTTAATCGAATAAAGCTGATTGATTGATTGATTGATTGATTGATTGATTGATTGTCACTGTGAGATGCCAAGAAGTGGCCATGGTCTGTTGCCCCAATGGACCTGCAGTGTTGGACTAAATTAGATTCCTCCGTTAGCCAGCGGTATTTGTCAGATCTCTTCAGTTATTCAGTGCCTGTTCAATTGGTGATGGGTGGGTTATTTCTGTGGACTGGTTTAGTCATGGGTGATAGATAGGACCCTAAGAAGTTTTGTCATTTGTGAGTGTAGGAGTGTCAAGCAGTAAAAGGGAAGTATTAAACTGCCTATATTAACTAGAATCGCCTGTTACTCTCTGACTCCTGCGTGCTATTGCTTTTAGTTTTACTGTGGGTTATATATTGTATGGAAATTGCGTTAAGTAGCACTTACTACCCCTGACAAGGTCCAGGTCCCAGGGTTTTTGATTTTTTTTCTTTTGGTAATTGTTGTTGCTTATTGGGATTAGCGCTGTGCTCTACAGGAACCATTCCATGCCTTTTCTCCAGTTTCTATCTGGTAGATTACATTAGAAGGAATTAGGTGTGAACTTTAGTGGGAGACGTCAGTTTTAATGCAGGGTTTCTAGGAAAATGGTGGAGACATTTTGACACAGCATGCAAACCTCAGGCATGTAGACCCCCGGCCACTCTGCAGTGCACATAAAGTGATGGTCACATATGTCTCTATTGTATTTAGCATTTTATATAAAAGTGAGTGAAGGAGGTACACATAGATTTTGCATTAGTGACACCACCAGAGGAAAAGATGTGTCTGTGTTCGCAGATGAAGATGGTAGTAGGAGAGTAGGTGTGAGAGAGACAGAGAGCCATGATGAAGGGAGGTGGCAGAAGGAAGTGCATGCAGAATTCAGAGTGAAAAGGCAGGGATGAAGTGGAAGGACAGAACCTGTGAGCAATTCAGATGGAGGATTTTAAACGATGTGAGAAGAAAGGGCGTAAGTGGCTAACAGAGTAAGAGACTGTAGAGAAAGTGGTGTGAAGAGGAGAATGAGAGTGACTGAGAAGTTTCAAAGAGCATTTCCTCTTCCACGGACCATACTAATGGGTCTGGCTTGTTTTAGGCATATGTTTGTGGTTGTGGGATATGTCTGGATACAATAACAGAAAACTCACAGAAAGACACCTAAATATGGTTAGGTGGAGCGCTGTGTGAAGTACAGGACTTTAGTTCACATGCTCTAAGGCACACCTTTAATTTCAAATGCCACGTCTCTTGGAGAGAATTCCTAGCTACCTTCCTTGGCCAGACCCCTTTTAAAAAACACCCCACAGGATTCATATTTACCTTCCTACACCACACCCCTTTTAGAAACTACCCCCCAAAAGGTTACTAGTTACCTTTCTTGACCACATCCCTTTGAGACAACCCCCCCACACACACACCTGTCCACCTATCCAAAGCATCATGCTTAGTTCATTGTCTTATCAACACACCTATTGGGATATCTTTTATGATTAAATCCCTGCTTGTCCAATGTGACTCATCTCTGTAAACAAAGAGTGTTTTATCTACTGCAACTACCTAGTGGCAATATTGCATGTTAACTTGTTTATTCTTGTTTTTTGAATACTACAGGACACATCCGGTGACCGGATTTTGACTCCTTTCACTGCATGCTAATTATGTTCAATGCTGGCATAATATAGAATGGAAAAATACTAGGGCATTGTCTACAACTGGAAACAGCAGAGACTTAACAATTTAAAAATAAGGTAGATCCGAGAACCAGTGCTCTAAATGAAATAATATCAAAGTGCAGGTACTCGCTATTTAGAGTACCTGTTTGTTTCTGAGCTGTGCCAGTACTCTCCTATTGAATGTACTGCAGCAGTGCAGGTACTTTCACTTTCAGGTATCGGAGCATACCTGCCCATTTAAGGCACTGCTGAGAACCAAAGGAAGCCCTCCAAATATATGACACATAATAGACTTAATGAGCATAATTAGCATAGCAGACCTTCCCCAGTGGAGGATATTTGACGGGAGACCCCCTCCCCATCTCCAAATTTCTCTGGAAAAACTGGAGCAAATGGTGCATTGTGCAGCACAATTTTTCAAATGTATTAGCTAAAAAGCCTACGTTTTTACACAGTGGTGTAGAGAGCGGTGGGGTGGGCAAATGAAGGGTAGAAAAACAAATAAAAGACAAAGCCATTTACCTTCCTGACTTGCAGAATGATGTCCTCCTGGCTCCGGTGTTCCAGTCTTCTCTCCCTCAGGGACCAAGCCAACTCCCCTAACTAACCCCCTGCACTCAGGCTGTTAGCCAGCATGAGAGCAGTGCCAGGATTGGGGGGAGCGGCCTCTCTCAGCATTCTTAAGAGCACTGGAGGCCTGTGCCTTCTCTCCCTCAGGGACCAAGCCAACTCCCCTAACTAACCCCCTGCACTCAGGCTGCTAGCCAGCATGAGAGCAGTGCCAGGATTGGGGGGAGCGGCCTCTCTCAGCACTCTTAAGAGCACTGGAGGCCTGTGCCTTCTCTCCCTCAGGGACCAAGCCAACTCCCCTAACTAACCCCCTGCACTCAGGCTGCTAGCCAGCATGAGAGCAGTGCCAGGATTGGGGGGAGCGGCCTCTCTCAGCACTCTTAAGAGCACTGGAGGCCTGTGCCTTCTCTCCCTCAGGGACCAAGCCAACTCCCCTAACTAACCCCCTGCACTCAGGCTGCTAGCCAGCATGAGAGCAGTGCCAGGATTGGGGGGAGCGGCCTCTCTCAGCACTCTTAAGAGCACTGGAGGCCTGTGCCTTCTCTCCCTCAGGGACCAAGCCAACTCCCCTAACTAACCCCCTACACTCAGGCTGTTAGCCAGCATGAGAGCAGTGCCAGGATTGGGGGGGAGCGGCCTCTCTCAGCACTCTTAAGAGCACTGGAGGCCTGTGCCTTCTCTCCCTCAGGGACCAAGCCAACTCCCCTAACTAACCCCCTGCACTCAGGCTGTTAGCCAGCATGAGAGCAGTGCCAGGATTGGGGGGAGCGGCCTCTCTCAGCACTCTTAAGAGCACTGGAGGCCTGTGCCTTCTCTCCCTCAGGGACCAAGCCAACTCCCCTAACTAACCCCCTGCACTCAGGCTGTTAGCCAGCATGAGAGCAGCGCCAGGATTGGGGGGAGCGGCCTCTCTCAGCACTCTTAAGAGCACTGGAGGCCTGTGCCTTCTCTCCCTCAGGGACCAAGCCAACTCCCCTAACTAACCCCCTGCACTCAGGCTGTTAGCCAGCATGAGAGCAGTGCCAGGATTGGGGGGAGCGGCCTCTCTCAGCATTCTTAAGAGCACTGGAGGCCTGTGCCTTCTCTCCCTCAGGGACCAAGCCAACTCCCCTAACTAACCCCCTGCACTCAGGCTGCTAGCCAGCATGAGAGCAGTGCCAGGATTGGGGGGAGCGGCCTCTCTCAGCACTCTTAAGAGCACTGGAGGCCTGTGCCTTCTCTCCCTCAGGGACCAAGCCAACTCCCCTAACTAACCCCCTGCACTCAGGCTGCTAGCCAGCATGAGAGCAGTGCCAGGATTGGGGGGAGCGGCCTCTCTCAGCACTCTTAAGAGCACTGGAGGCCTGTGCCTTCTCTCCCTCAGGGACCAAGCCAACTCCCCTAACTAACCCCCTGCACTCAGGCTGTTAGCCAGCATGAGAGCAGTGCCAGGATTGGGGGGAGCGGCCTCTCTCAGCACTCTTAAGAGCACTGGAGGCCTGTGCCTTCTCTCCCTCAGGGACCAAGCCAACTCCCCTAACTAACCCCCTGCACTCAGGCTGTTAGCCAGCATGAGAGCAGTGCCAGGATTGGGGGGAGCGGCCTCTCTCAGCACTCTTAAGAGCACTGGAGGCCTGTGCCTTCTCTAACTCAGCTGTCAGCTTGGTAAGAGAGGATTAAAATGGGCCTGTCTGGCTGGCCAACGCAAGATGGCCGGCCAAAGGGACATGGGCACTTTACACATAAGTGCAGAGCTCCCTGCTGCCACTCAGCAACAACTGCCCCGCCCATGCTGTTTGGGACAGATTGGAGAAAAATAAAATGGTAATAAACTTTAGTATCATTCTATTTGTTATTTTCTGGAGCATTTTTATCTGTAGGGCGACGCTCCTGCGCTATCTTGAAACGGTTTTTCAACCAGTTTTATAGACAGTTCTGAGGCAAATACATGAAATATTCCAATAGAGTCTGCTGCTGTATTCTGAGGATTACAAAACGTAGATGCCTATAAGACATTTATGCACCCGGTTCACAACTTTTTAATAATTGACCCACTTCAAATGTAGCATCTAATACAATTTACGGGACTGGAATAATGCTCTGTGAAAATATTGTGCAAAGCAGGGGCGTGAGTATCATTGGTGCAGCTGGTGCAGTGGCAATGGGGCCCAGAAAGAAGAAGGGCTCTGATTGCCTTCATCTGCCAGCAGTTACTTTTATGAGATGCCCGCTCTGTTTCTTTTTATGTATCTGCCTATTGCCTGGGTCTGTTTTGCACCTTTTCTATGATCTGGCTCGACAATGCAGCTGTCGCCAGACAATTATGTGAGAATCCTTCAGAGAAGAGCTTTGGCCGTATGTTAAAGTCAATAGGCATTTAGGTGTGGATATTTATCACTCTATGTCAAAGCCTACAGATAGGTATTTTGTTACATGGAATCTTACAGATTACTGTAACAGGCAAGGGTGTTGACGCTTCCCACCCACTCCGACAAACCCTGGAGAGTTTCACTGTGATGATTCTTGTAGGCCATGTTGAGCTGGCTTGTTTTATTGTTTTGCAAGCTGTATTTTTCTACATATTTGTAATGTTATAACTGTATGCATGTTGATTGACAGTTTATGTGCACTTGCATTGACCGATGTTGGGTAAAATGTAAAGCCAATGTTAAAGGGTAAAGCCTTCCTCAGTTTATTGGTAAAACATGGCAGATTTCATACATTTGATCTATTTATAATGAAACACTATGACAATGTCAGGCAGCCTAACCTATTTATTGTGAAAAGCATGTGTTAAAGACAATAGGCTTGTAAGAATGGATTGTAATTACACTGTGTTAAAGCCTGTAGGCAGGTACTTTGCTACATGAAATTTCACAGATTGCTGTAATAGGCAAGGGTGTTGGTATCTACCTGAACAAACTGTGGGATTGAAGATATGCACTACAATAATCCTCATTAGGCTCCCTTAAGAGAGAAAGTTTTTTTTTTTTAAAACATGTTTTATTGCACTTTTAATGTACCTCATCAGTAAGTATCCGACATATATCTGTTGTGGGCAAGAAAATAGCACATTACACAAATTGCGATATCTACAAGGTACATTCGGTAAACATAACATTCGTAACAACCGAAACTTCACGCTGACTGTCCCCGTTCCCCAATATAGGCATACATCATTGACTACCTGTACACAATAAATAAAAAAAACGGACAAAATATCCAAGGATATGGCCGTTAGCACCCAGTATATATAGGTTCTTAAGGAGATTGCGAGGGAAGGTCTATAGCCCTGTAGGTAGGCCATCTAGACCATATTTTCTTGTGTTTGTGTGGACAACCCCATGCCTGAAAAACTGACATTTCTGCCCCCATGCAAGTATCAAGTGCCCCCTATCACTTTTCCATCGTCGGCAGGGAAGTCCCTTTCCAAAGCTGAGCTGTATCCCGTTTGACAATTGTGAGTGCCAATGTTGCTTGTACCTGTCCCCCCCCTATATTTTCCGTACTATGTAGAAGAAAAATTGTGGTCCAGCTGGAGGTCCCACGACAGTACTTCCTTAAGACAGGGCTGCACCCTACGCCAAAAGTGCTGTATGGCAGGGCAGCCCCACACTGTATGGAAATATGACCCCTCTTTCCGGTCACAGCGTAAGCACTGTGGGGAGGTAATAACTCCCATCTTCCAAAGACGAAGGCATGTGTAATACACCCTGTGGACAAATTTAAACTGAATAAGCCGGTATCTAGAGGACACCGCAGCGCCCCTAGGACTAGCTATGGCCTCTGCCCAATCGTCATCGGTCAGTTCCGGGATATCATCCTGCCATGCCCTACGAGTCTTGGGAAGGGTCGTACTGGCATGTGTGGTCAGTGTTTGGTAAACCTGTTGTATTTTGTGAGCGCCCAAATCCCCCATAAGGAGGCAGCCTTCTAGTGTGTGAAATTCCAGGAGAGTGTCCAAATGTCTTATCGCAGGGGTAAGCGCATGGCAAAATTGGAGATATTTATAGAATTGAGTTTTATTCAGTTGAAACTCTTCCTGTAATTGCTGGAAAGATTTAAGCGTTATGCCTCGTATGACGTCACCTAAAGGGGAGATGACGATGAGGTCCCACTGGTGGAACCCCCTCGAATCTGACACCTGGTGCAGATAAATGCCCTGCCACAATGGCGTAGACTGGGTCAGGCGCCCCCGCCAGCCCATCCGCTGTACCACGTACCTCCACAATCGAATTGTCGTTTGTCTGGCATGAGGCAGAGAATCAAGCTTCTTTGTACCATAAAGCAACTGTAAAAGAGGGGTCCCCACCAAAGCTGCGTGTTCTAAGGCATACGTCGGGTCCGTAGGCGAGTTTTACCACCAGTCATTTATGACCAAGAGATGAGAGGCTGCATAATATGAGTATATGTCAGCGGCAGCGATACCACCACAATAAGTGAATGAATGAATGAATGAATGGAAACTTGTAATCGCGCTACTTAGCCCGAAGGCATCAAGGCGCCTAAACAAAACAGTTCGAAGAAGAGGCAGATCGTATCTAAGCGTAGGCCCTGGCAAAAAGCCAGGTCTTAAGGGCCTTCCTAAAAGCCAGAGCCGAGGGAAGAGATCTTATCTCCAGAGGCAGGGAATTCCACTGCCTGGGAGCAAGAGTTGAAAAGGCTCTACCTCCCCACCTAGCCTTACGTATCCTGGGCACTGAAAGCAGAAGTTTATTTGACGACCGGAGGGTTCTGGGGGGAATGTATGGGACCAGCAAATCCTTCATACCCCCAGACCGATTAGTTGCCAAGGCTCTATAAATCAAAGTCAGGGATTTAAAGGATATCCTGGACTCAATAGGGAGCCAATGTAAGGTCCTTCTTGCTTGATGGGTCTTGGCTCGTTTAGGCAGGTCCAGGACCAGTCTAGCGGCAGCATTCTGCACCATCTGTAGACGAGACACCAAGCCCTTATTGATGCCCAAATAAAGAGCATTGCAATAATCAAGTCTGGACCCAATCAATGCCAGGACAGTATGTTTCCTGGCCTGGAAAGACAGATAGTGCCTGATCCTCCTTAAGATGTTTATCAGTCCCCAACAGGTGGAGATGGTTCTGCTTACCTGTTGGTCCATCCTCAAAAGGGGATCGATCAAAACACCCAGATTTTTGGCCAGGGTCGACGGAGTAGGGCACACCCCCATAGAGGGCGGCCACCAATCAGTTGACCAGAAATCCTCCTTTCCCCCGAACACCAGAAACTCTGTTTTATCCCCATTGAATTTCAATGAGTTACCCACCATCCATTGAGCGACTGCCTTCAAACAGTTTTTAAAATTGGAGGCAGCCAGGATAGTGGGTTGGGTAAAGGACAGCAGAATCTGTGTGTCGTCAGCATAAGAGATTACCTCCATCCCAAAAGATCTAATAAGCCTGGCCAGTGGGGTAACATAGATGTTAAAAAGGGTCGGACTTAAAGCCGACCCCTGAGGGACCCCACAAAGCACAGGAAGGGATGGAGACAGAAAATCCCCCAGCTTTACCCTCTGTTCCCTCTGATTGAGAAAGGATGTCAGCAGACTAAGTGCTGTGCCCTTGACCCCGATCTCCCTCAGCCTTGATGTTAATACTGAGGGAGACAGGGTATCAAAAGCAGCCGAGAGATCCAAGAGGATGAGGAGAGTCGTCAGTCCCTTATCAACCCTAGTGCGAATGGTGTCAAGCACGATAGTAAGGGCAGACTCGGTACTGTGTTCTCTCCTAAAGCCGTGCTGCGAGTGGTCCAGCTTATCATGGGCTTCCAGAAAATCTACCAGATGCTTATTTAGATGGATTTCCAGCATCTTGGCAGGAGCTGGAAGCAACGAGATAGGGCGGAAGTTCTTAAGCACACCCGGGTCAAGAGAGGGTTTCTTTAAAAGAGGCTTGACCACCGCCTTCTTCCACTGAAGGGGGAAAGTCCCTTCCTTAATTGCCCCATTCATCACACCCAATAAGGGTGGAAGAAGACAGTCTTTACACTGTTTGAGAAGTTTGAGGGGGCAGGGGTCTAAGGGGGAACCCGACCTAACCTTGGTCAAGAGGCCCTCAAGATCCAGTAGGGAAAGAGAGGGAAAACTGGACAGACTTCCAGAGGGCACCTCCTCAGATAAAGATGGCGAGACACAGTCTAAGGGGATAGATAGAGTCACCCTTTGTTGCTCCAGAGCTGAATAAATATCCACAATCTTGGTGTTGAAAAATTGTGCAATATCATTGCACAGCTGTTGTGAGCTCACCACCGGGTCTGGCATCTTTAGTGAGGTAAGCGTGTCCACAATTTTAAAAAGATCTTTAGGTGAGGAAAGTGAGGCAGTAAGAGAGGTAAAATATTCTTGTTTGGTTTTTATAACCTCCTTCTTATATAACCTCAACATAGTTTTATGTCTGTCCCTCTCACACACGTACCCACTGGACCGCCAACGACGCTCCTGTCGCCGTAATCCCTGCCTAAGTAATCTGAGTGGTTCCGAGAACCAAGGGGCGGATGGAGTTCTTCTGGCCGAATAGCACAAGATGGCCGGTGCAAGTTCGTCCAGGGCTATAGTAACCCCGTTCTCCAGCCTTTCCACCGCCGATGTTACCTCCCCCCCCGGGGCGATCAAGAGCCCTGCAAGCTTGGGAGCAAGTAGATTATTAGATAACTTTTTTAAGTTACGTCTTCGTTCAAACTTGGAAGGCATATTGCCCCTATTACTGGACAGAGAGGTAGTAAGGACCAGAGGAATTGCATAGTGGTCTGACCAGGAAAGGGGGATAGGCAATTCGGTGACCAACCGCATGTCGTTGGAGAAAACCCCATCGAGCGTATGGCCAGCCGAATGTGTGGGGCCTCTGACTAGCTGTGTCAATCCGCACCCCGAGAAAGTATCCAAAAGAGACTGGGTTTCGGGCAGATCAACCTTCTCTAGATGAAAATTTACATCCCCCAGAACGGTGAGATGGTCACAACCGAAGTGTGGTTCTAGGACCTCCAGCATTTGACTACAGAAGTCTACTTTGCTCCCTGGGGGTCTGTAAATCAGGAGGCCCTTAAACGGCACTCCATAATCCCCATTAATAGAAAATTGGAGAGCCTGAAAGGACTCCTGATGATCATCTAGGGGAATGATGTGACAGGACAGATGGTCCCTGTGCAAAATACCAATCCCTCCCCCCATCCGGCCCGTTCTATCCATTCTGACTAAAATATAGCCATCTGGAACCGCCTCCACGAGATCGGGACCTGAGGAATCCTTTGCCCAGGTCTCAGTTATGAAAACCCAGTCCGGGGCTCTGGACGACACGAAATCATTAAAAGCTAGGTTGTTTTTGACCAAGGACCTCGCATTCAAGAGGAAACCCGTGTTAGTCCTAGCCCTAGAGTCGTAATTGGGCCTCAGGGCCTCAGCTGATGGAGATACTCGCAGAACAGGGGAACCAAAACAGGGACAGGATGGGGACCTCAAAAATCCCTCAGGAGCATACCTATGATGGCAGGGGAGTGTAGACGGTTTTAATGATGCAAGATCTTGCCTCGTATATACTGACCTCGATTTCACCCGCACGCAGTCATCTACTCCTCCACCGTCCAGCCCGTCCTCAGCGCGGACGGGCGCAGACGGGCTGGACTCTGGCGTGACTCCGGCGGGATTACGGCGAACACGCTGCGCGATCACGCTGCGCGTCAGCATGGCGGGAATATATAGGGCTATGCTCGGGAACCACCTGTGAACAGGAGCGCTGGGACGCCGAGATAAACTAGCAGCCTTCCCTATCCAAGATGGCCCTGTTAAAAGAACACAATTCCGGGCGCCTAACGCGCTGGGGATAGCCCGCTAAGCAGCGGTGATGGAGCCAATTTATGGTGCAAGGAAGAGGGTAAATAAAAACAGGGAAAAGCGGCGCAAATTAACAAAAAGAAAATCGAAAACAGGAAATATTAGAAATGTAGTCTAACACTACCCTTACACACGAGCAGCCTTAGGATGCCTGACCAACCTAGAGGGCCCCTTATAAAGGCTTCCTATGAGATTGCCTGTGCTCGGGAACCACCTGTGAACAGGAGCGCTGGGACGCCGAGATAAACTAGCAGCCTTCCCTATCCAAGATGGCGCCTGTTAAAAGAACACAATTCCGGGCGCCTAAAGCGCTGGGGATAGCCCGCTAAGCAGCGGTGATGGAGCCAATTTATGGTGCAAGGAAGAGGGTAAATAAAAACAGGGAAAAGCGGCGCAAATTAACAAAAAGAAAATCGAAAACAGGAAATATTAGAAATGTAGTCTAACACTACCCTTACACACGAGCAGCCTTAGGATGCCTGACCAACCTAGAGGGCCCCTTATAAAGGCTTCCTATGAGATTGCCTGTGCTCGGGAACCACCTGTGAACAGGAGCGCTGGGACGCCGAGATAAACTAGCAGCCTTCCCTATCCAAGATGGCGCCTGTTAAAAGAACACAATTCCGGGCGCCTAAAGCGCTGGGGATAGCCCGCTAAGCAGCGGTGATGGAGCCAATTTATGGTGCAAGGAAGAGGGTAAATAAAAACAGGGAAAAGCGGCGCAAATTAACAAAAAGAAAATCGAAAACAGGAAATATTAAAAATGTAGTCTAACACTACCCTTACACACGAGCAGCCTTAGGATCTGGATCTGGATCTGGATCTGGAAGTGGATTGTATACATGTCTGCAGAGTCACTCTTACCGCACCCCCACCGCAGAGGAAGGTATTAAGTATAGTATTTATTTGCGCGCACCAGGACAGCGGAATATAATATGGAGTTGATAGAGCACCCTGGGGAGAGAAACCATCTTAAAAATAGACGACTGTCCATACAGCGAGAGAGGGAAAGAGGACCATATGGAGGTCTCTTTCCGTAGCCGAACCAGAAGGGGAGTAATATTTCTTGACCAGGGCGTCTCGTGGCAGGGAGAAACATATACCCCCAGATATTGGAAGCCGTCCGTAGCATGTCTAAGCTCAGATGCCCAAGTGCCCCTACCCTGCTGCCCACAGACTGGGAATAATACCGATTTAGAAGGGTTGGTATGAAGGCCGGTGGTCTGGCCAAAGACACAAAGAATCTGTAAAATACGCGGGTCCGATATCCATGGGTCAGTCATAAAAAATAAAACATCGTCAGCATATAATTCTATACGATCCAGTTGTGAATTAGGCCAGTCAAAACCCCGGAGCACCGGAGCACGGCGAACCCATATCACCAGAGGCTCCACTGCCAAAGCAAATAAGAGTGGAGACAAGGGGCACTCCTGACATGTGCCACGACCAATGGGGAAGGGGAATGAACACTAGCCGGTGACACGGACAGAAAGAGAGAAAGTATTTTGCTTCGTCAACTGTAATTTGTATACATTTGTACTTTTATGACTATTCTGGATGGTTGCCTTGTGGAAAGCTTACACAGTACAATGGGCTTAAACTGGTTATGGTGACAAGCCCTTGATAACGCTGTATGCCATATTGTTTATTATGAAAAGTTATGAAAAACGTTTCAGCCTGACATATTGATTGTGAAAACTACAATAAATTCAATAGGCATTTAAAGGTGAATTTTCATTATGCTAAATTGAAGCCTACAGATATTTGCTTGTTTCAAACAGTCTCATAGAATACCTTAGTAGGCAATGATTTTGGAGTTGGGTACCCCCTTGGACAAACAAAGATTTGAGAATCTTTATTAAGCTCTTTTAGGAGAGAAACTATGTTGCTTTGCCAACTGTAATTTTGTAAATATTTTGATTTTATGACTGTGTGCCTGATGGTTGTCTTGTGGGAAAGCTTATACTCACTACAGTAAGTCTGAGTTAGTTATGGTGACAAGCCAATAATAACAGCAGTTGGCTTGATCAGTGTACAGGGAAATGTTATGCCCAATGCCATAGGCTTGACCTGTTTATTATGAAAAGTCATTACAAAGACAGTAGGCCTAGTTTATATATTGTGAAAAGCATATGATAAAGCCTGTAAGCCTCTAAAGGTGAACTGTTGTCATATTATGTTACAAAAAGATATTTAGTTGCATATAATCACACAGATTACCAACGTAGACAAAGGTAATGTTTTTTTCACCCTGTCTGACAAACCCTGGGAGTATATTTTGACTGTGATGATTCTTGTAAGGCCCTATTCAGAGGGTCTGTATATTGTCTTGCCAACTGTAATTTTATACATATTTGTAATTTTATAAATGTATTCATGTTGGCTCCCGGCTTGGAGCTTCTGTAGGCCTAGATTGTAGATAGTGTCAAATGATTAGTAAAGGGTAGAGGCATTATCAGTTCACTGGTAAACTTTATGTCAGATTCTTTAGGTGTAATCTGTTTATAATTACAAGTTATGACAAAGCAAGGGCTTTTTTTATGTATTGCGAGAAGTATGTCTTGAAGGCAAACAGCTTTTAATGGTTGATTGTTAATACTCTTTTTTTACATGGAATCTCACGAATTACATTCTGAGGGAATGATTTTTGTGTTTGTTACTCCCTCTGACAAAACCTAGGGGGTTAAGATCTTCACTGTAATTATTCTTGCTTGAATCTCTTCTTAGTTCTCTACCATGATTTTGTAATAGGAAAAACATTAAATAATACACCCATCCATTTTTATAAATATGTATCTGTATAGATACATATAGGGCATTTGGGTCCACTCTGTCATGCCATTTATCTGTCTCAGTGTCAATTACACTCAGGGCCGGACTGGGAACCGAAACCGGCTCTGGCGAACTGCTTGGCCAGCCCCATTGGAGGGAAGGGGGGGAGCGGCAGAGCCGTTTGCTAGGGCCAGATTCGGACGATTTTGTTACAGGGGCCGATATTGCCAACCCCCGGTAATAAAAACGGCACCCCAGGGGCCGAAAACCGGTCCCCACCCTAGCGGCCCACCGGGAAAACGCCCGGTGCCCACTACGGCCAGTCTGGCCCTGTTTACACTCTGCTTCCATTCATTACACCGAACTGCATCAGTTAATGGTTCAGTTTGCATCAATGATTGGCTCTTTTGCCCTGTGAATTATATAATTTTCTGATCATATGTGTACATGCACCTGAAAATCGGTGTACTTCAGTATCAGTGCTGGTTGTCCAGTCCTTTAGCTTTCAATCTTCCTTTCTTATAGTTCCCATTTCATTTATATACTTCTCCTCTTTTTATTTTAGTGCTTCTTAAGAGGCTGCTAGAACGCTCCATGCAGTGCTAATGGGTTGCTTGCTTACTGCTCCTTTCATCTGCAGTGTGCTGCATTCTACTAAGTCACTGCCTCTAAACCAAGAAATCATTATGGAATGCTGTTGTTTTTAGAGTGTCACTGTTTTAGCATTCCAAGATGGCCACCACGTTGGTTTTATAAGTGGCAATCATTCTTGAACTTTGAAACTAGAATAGACTATTTATAAGCCCTTGCAAGACGGACGCCCACTGCTATGTTTTATTTTATTACTGCAAATATCTGCCCTCTGTGTTTAGAAGGCAGCATGTTTTATTTTTTCTACCTGTGTTCTTTAAATTTAGCATGAATATCTTGCTGAGTTTGTGTGAGTTTTATTGTGGTTGTGCCAGAGGGTGATTGGAAAGACGAGTCAGAGAATTTATGAATGGATGCAGGAGTACATAGATGAGTGACAGAGTGCATATATGATGACATATAGAAATTAGGGGAACTGGGGCTATCAAAGCATGAGAGATGGTTCATCTCATTGGAGTAGAAAATCAACAACAAGTGGGATGATATATTTGTAAGCAATATTTAGGACACAATGTTTATGTCAGACAATATTTCAGAGTACGATATTCTGATATGGAACCAAACTGCAGTATAAAGACTGACAGTGGCGGTAGACAGTTTGACCCCATGAGCAACTTGACACAGTTTAAAAAAAGACAATATCACAAAACCATGACAAACAGTTTAAAAAAGACAAAATTACAAAACCATGACAAATATAAAAAGTAGAACATAGTCATGTTGAATGTGGTCATAAAGAAGAACAGGAGAGAGAGAGAGTGCTGTGACATAAAGAAAAAAACCTGTGTCGTGCGAGACAGGATTTTTTGATCAAGGGTTTTTAAACTGTTTGTCATGGTTTTGTAATATTGTCTTTTTTTAAACTGTGTGTCAAGTGGCTCATTATGTACATGAGTATATATATGTATTTGTATATACATGTATATATTTGCACAGTTTATTTGTATAGTCTGTTTATATGGTAAATGTATTCATTTAACTTACAGCCCTGAAGAAGTCCATTGTCTATTGGATCAAACGAGCTGGCTGTTTTTTATGAAGATTTATATGAAGCACTAATAAAAGAAGAATACCACTGAACTGCTCGAGAATTACTGTTATTAGCTACGAAACATTTATGTGCTTATATTTTTCTTTCGTTTATATGTGGTGCATCTCTGGCCTTTATATATATATATATATATATATATATATTACCTACTGGCGGTCGCCAGTAGGTAGATATAGTTAGGACCTATTTTCCATAGGAAATCTGCAACATTCTATTTGGAATAACGTTGGCGCCAATTGATGAATCTTCGCGAAATTTTCCAAACTTTTGGCCAGCTCCGGTCCGCTCCTATCCTGAAAATTTAACGGTGATTCGTCAGGCGTAGGCCGAGAAAAAAGGGGGGTCTAAAAACGCGTTTTCCCCACGCATTTTCCCATAGGACATTTTGACGCAGCTACAGCCTGAACTGCTGAACAGAATTACACGAAATTTGGCAAAGAGGTAGTCCTCAGTTCAGACTCGTGCCTTTTGCTTAAATGGTGTAAATCCATTCAGTAGTTCCTGAGAAAATTAGAGGTAAAAGTACATATATATCTATGGCCTCGGAGGATCCGCGCACCCTATGCGCACCCAGCGCGCACCCTACCATGCACGAGCTGTATTCTAATTGGCTGTCAACACTCCAGATCAGGAAGTGTTGGCAGCCATCTTGTGCCTCGGTAGAACCGAGGCACAAGAAACCTAAGAAACAAACGTGAAACAGGCAAAAAGGGGGCAGGGTAGAAACACCCTGACCCCCTAGGCCTGCTCAGGGGGTCCCACAAGGACCCCCAGGGCCAAAAAAAGAATGAAAAAAAAAAATCAGCGAGATTAGCGCACCCAGCGCGAATTTCGGCCGAAAAAAAATATGCTAATTTGCCCCCGGGGGCCAAATCCCGGGGCCATGATTAAAAAAAGTGTGTAGGGGTCCCAATCCCCCCCCACACTGCCCCGGGGACTGCCACCGCCGGGGCTCAAAGATAGTATATGTGGGGGGGCTCACGGCCCACCCGCAGCCCCGGGGACCGCCACCCCCCGGGGCTTCTTCAACATAGGTGGGAGGGCTCTCAGCCCCCCCAGCCTAGGGGACCGCCACCCCCTGGGGCTTGAAATAATTTAGGGTGGGGGTTCTCGGGTCCCCCCCGTCCCGGGGACCGCCACCCCGGGGCAACTTTTCAATGTGGAAGGGGGGCCACGCGCCCCCCCTCCTGTAGCCTTGTATAGGCCCTGGGGACCGCCACCCCCCAGGGCCGGCTCCTGCAGTGTCCCGGGGTGCCCACCCCTGGGACACTGTAGTTTGCAATGATAGGGCAGGAGCCTTGCGGCTCCCGCCCTGACATTACAAACTGCTTTGCTTCATTGAAGCGAGAGCAGGGAAACCTGCTCTCGCTTCAACGAAGCAAAGCTGATTTCTTTTCCACATGGGGAGCAGCATGTTAGCTGCTCCCCATATGGAAAAGCAATGCCGGTTCCCGCAGGACGCGGGGAGCTGGCTGGGACCATGGGGGGGATTAGGGATCTCCCCACAGCCCCCAACGGAGGCCAGGCCCCGGGGGAGGGGGTCCCCGGGGCCATAAGTGGCCTGGGAGGGGGGCCACACGGCCCCCCTCCACCATTAATTTTTTTTTTTTTTAAAACAAAGGCCGGCCCCGGGCGATGGGGTCCCCGGGGCCTTAAAGTGGCCAGAGGAGGGGGGCTACGCAGCCCCCCTCCATAATGTTTTTTTAAAAAGGCCCATGCCCCGGGGGATGGGGTCCCCGGGGTAAATTATGGCCTCGGGAGGGGGGCCACGTGGCCCCCTTCCCGATTTTGTTTCTTTATAAATAAAAAATGGGGGCAGGCCCTGGGGGATGGGGTCCCCAGGGCCAAAAAAATAGAAAAATAAGGGGGGCTACATAGCCCCTCCTTCTAAAAAAAAGAAGAAAAAAAAGGGGATCGTGCCGGAGGTCAAGCTCCCTCCTTACACCACTCTGCAAATGCGCCCCCTGGCGCGTTTGCAGAGGGGGAACTAATTCCCCTTGAATACTGGGGGTCCTTTGGGCCAACTAGCCCACCAGGAACCTCCAGAATGCGCCAGGGGGCTGTGTTGCAGAGAGGTGTAATGAGGCCACGCCCCTTTTTACACCTCTCTGCAACGCAGCTCCGTGGCACTTACTGGAGGTACCTGGTGGCCTAGTTGGCCGCAAGGGGACCTCAGGATTCAAGGGGACTTAATCCCCCAACTTAAAACGTGCCACAGGCGCGTTTGCACAGTGGTGAAGGTAGGGGGCGGGGCCTGAGGTGATACTGTGCAAACACACCCTGTGGCGCGTTTTAAGTTGGGGAATTCATCCCTCTTCAATCCAGAGGTCCCCTAGGGGCCAACTAGCCCACCAGGTACCTCCAGTAAGTGCCACGGAGCTGCGTTGCAGAGCTTTGTAAAAAGGGGCATGGCCTCTGAACACCTCTCTGCAACGAAGCTCCCTGGTGCATACTGGAGGTACCTGATGGGCTAGTTGGTAGCCAGGGGACCTCAGGATTCAAGGGGAGTCAATCCCCCAACTTAAAACACGCCACGGGGCGCGTTTGCACAGTGGTGAAGGTAGGGGGCGGGGCCTGAGGTGATATGTGTGCAAACACGCCCTGTGGCGCGTTTTAAGTTGGGGAATTAATTCCTCTTCAATCCAGAGGTCCCCTAGGGGCCAACTAGCCCACCAGGTACCTCCAGTAAGCGCCACGGAGCTGCGTTGCAGAGTGTTGTAAAAAGGGGCGTGGCCTCTGAACACCTCTCTGCAACGCAGCTCCCTGGCGCATACTGGAGGTACCTGGTGGGCTAGTTGTCCCCCAGGGGGCCGCAGGATTGAAGAGGAATGAATTCCCCAACTTAAAACGCGCCACAGGGCGTGGTTGCACACGTCACCTCAGGCCCTGCCCCCTTCCTTCACCATTGTACAAATATTCCTCTAAAATCAGCCGAACTACTAATTCCGATTTACTCACCTGTTATCAGGAGAGAACCCAGTGCTGCATCTTTTAGACCAGCACTGACCCTGAAAAGTAATTTAAGCATACTTACCAGTAACTTGTATTTCCTTCCATAGGAATCCATTGTGTGGTTTTCACCAGAAAAGTTTCGAAGTGTCCAATTTTGAAATGTACAAATATTCCTCTAAAATCAGCCGAACTACGAATTCCGATTTACTCCCCTGTTATCAGGAGAGAACCCAGTGCTGCCTCTTTTAGACCAGCACTGACCCTGAAAAGGAATTCTAAGCGTACTTACCAGTAATTTGTATTTCCTTCCATTGGAATCGATTGTGTGGTTTTGAGCAGAAAAGTTTGTGTCTATTTTCACAAACGAAAAATATTCCTAAAAAATCGTCTGTATGACTTAAACACATTCTTTCAACTGTTTACAGGAGATTGGCCAGTGCTGGATCCAGGATCCACCACTGAGTAAGAAAAAGTAACACTAACACTACTTACCTGCTAAGTGAATTTTCTGCCATAGGATAACATCGGTGATTCTATGTGAAAACTTTTCGAAGTGTCAACTTTTAAAATACAATAATAATCCTTAAAAATCACTACTGTAACCAAAACGCTTTTACTCAACTGTTTACAGGAGATGTCCAAGGACTGAATCAAGGATCCAGTCCTGTGGTTAGAAAAGTAATCCATAAAGTAACTAATTGCATTTGACTAGAAATTCACATTGAGCTCAATGTTGCTTTGTGTTTGAAATTGTGTTGCCCATTGCAACAACTGTAACTACTGTACTTAAAAGTCTATTGCCTATTTGCAAAGTATTTAAACTAAAGTAATTCATTCCGAGAAAGTATATTTTGTATTGTAATGTATAATGTAATTAAAAAAAATATATCTAAAAATAAACAGTTTAAACAATGTAGTAAATCAGTATCAAAAAAATCAGTATAACAATTAATACATTAAAAATTGTCATTTACAAAACCTTTGAAATTCACTGAAAAAACCATAGGTTTCAGGCCTGATATAGTTAGGAATTAGCATTTAAAAAACCTTTGAAATTCACTGAAAAAACCATAAGTTTCAGGCCTGATATAGTTAGGAATTAGCATTTAAAAAACCTTTGAAATTCACTGAAAAAAACATAGGTTTCAGGCCTGATATAGTTAGGAATTAGGATTTAAAAAACCTTTGAAATTCACTGAAAAAACCATAGGTTTCAGGCCTGATATAGTTAGGAATTAACATTTAAAAAACCTTTGAAATTCACTGAAAAAAACATAGGTTTCAGGCCTGATATAGTTAGGAATTAGCATTTAAAAAACCTTAGAAATTCACTGAAAAAACAATATGTTTTAGGGGTGTTATAGTTAGCTGGACATTTCACTCGAACAAAACCATTGAAATTCCTAACTACATCTTGCGCGCCCGCAATCCACTGCTGATGATGTCACATATTACATCATTCATGACATGGTCAGTGACATCACTGATGACATCTCAAATGACATCACTGATGACATCACTGATGACATCATCCACGTGACAATCAGATACACCTCATCATACACTAGTATAACCTTTCATCACTCACTGTAAAATACAGAGTGCCAGATTTAAAACCATTGACACACAATACAAGTTTCTAAACACCCACTCAGTGATTCCTAGATCTATACACACATCTAATCACTTACCTATAGATTCACTCATACATGCTGTCAATGATCAATAGAACATTATCAAATATACTTATACACCTATATCGAGATTACACACCAGCACACATCCTAATCACTTATGAAGTCATCCAACTCACTTATGCAAACAATGGATCATACCTACTTTTACTTAGCTATACACTTATAAAAACACCACTTCATCTATTCATATAGATAATAGCTCATACTTAGTGTGTTATAAAATCACTATTACAACTATACAGTTATCCATACAGTCACTCATACAATCACTGAGTCTTATGTATACTTATTTATATACAACAACTGACACATACACTGGCTTTTATTTTTCTAGTTTGTTGGACATGTACCATTGAGACATATATTTGCTCATCGCCACACCCATAAAGATATTCACTCACCCAAACAACTGTTATAACATGTAGTTTTAACTTCATATATCTACTGAATCAACTATTCACACATCTTTGGGCAGTCACACACCCCCCTCCGAACCACACACACATTCACTCTCCCATACAAATGCTCATTTAACTAATCAATAACTAAGATAGACTTTTACGTAGCTAGTAACCAACTAGTGGAGCAGTTTACACAACAACTGACAAAGTGATACAGGTATTCACACAGTTTAGTCACTATCCAATATATTTAGTGAGACACTATAAATTAGTCAAGTAAACAGTCAATCACACTGCTACTAAATCCTCCATCCAGATATTTATATTTATATATCCACTCATTCTTCAATGCAAATTGAAATATATATATAATACATATTTAAATAACGAACCAAACCACATTCACTGGATGATGTCATCAGTGATGTCATCAGTGATGTCATTTGAGATGTCATCAGTGATGTCACTGACTATGTCATGAATGATGTAATATGTGACATCATCAGCAGTGGATTGCAGGCACGCGAGATGTAGTTAGTACAACTAACTATATCGGAGGAATTTCAATGGTTTTGTTCGAGTGAAATGTCCAGCTAACTATAACACCCCTAAAACCTATTGTTTTTTCAGTGAATTTCTAAGGTTTTTTAAATGCTAATTCCTAACTATATCAGGCCTGAAACCTATGGTTTTTTCAGTGAATATATATATATATATTAGTAGGCAGTTATAGTTAGGACCTTGTTTCTATTCAAAAAGCGTTTTATCTTTTCCCAATAACTTTGACGCCGGTGACGAATCTTCGTGGAATTTTCAAAACGTTGGTCTCGCTACGGTTAGCTCCTATCCTAAACGTTTCGGGGTGATTCGCCAAGTGGGGTCGAGAAAAAAGGGGGGTCCCAAAACACGTTTTCTCCATGTTATTTCCCATAGGAATCTTTAGACACAACTACAGCCCAAACTGCTGAACAGAATTACACCATATTTGGCAAAAAGGTAGCCCTTCATTCAGAAAGAGACCTTTTCTTTAAATGGTGTGAATCCGTTCAGTAGTTGCTGAGTAATTAAAAAAATAAGAGTAAAAAAATCCATTTCCCATAGGAAACTTTATGCAAGGATACAGTCAACAATACTGAACAGATTTACCCCAAATTTGGCAAAAAGGTACTGCTCGGCTCAGAAAGCGACCTTTTCAAAAATGGTGTAAATCCGTTCAGTAGTTGCTGAGAAAATCGAAAATAAAAGTTTCGATATTTAGAGGCACAGAGGATCTGCGCACCCTCCCAATCACGAGCTTCATGCTAATTGGCTGTCAACCCTCCAAACCAGGAAGTGTTGGCAGCCATCTTGTGCCTCGGTAGAACCGAGGCACAAGAAAACAGAAAAACTTAGGCGCAAAACAGGCAAAGGGGGCAGGATAGAAACACCCTGAGCCCCTAGGCCTGCTCAGGGGGTCCCACAAGGACACCCAGGGCCATTTCTTTTTTAAACGCTGAGATGCGCGGGGGATCCGTGGATCCGGCCGCGAAAAAAAAAAAAAACGCTTCGTTAATAATTAGCCCCCGGGTGGGCCGAGTCCTGGGGGCATGGAAAAAAATGTGTGGGGGGGCCACAATCCCCCCCACACTGCCCCGGGGACCGCCACCCCCGGGGCTTTATCATTATTTAATTAGCAGGGGCACACGGCCCCCCGCTGTACCGGGGACCGCCACCCTCGGGGCTTTTAAAAAAAAAAATACTCCTGTGTGGGGAGGCTCAAGCCTCCCCACACGCCCCGGGGACCGCCACCTCCCCGGGGCACTAATATTCTAATTTGGGGGTCCTTTATGGACCCCCGAGCCCCGGGGACCACCACCCCCCGTAGCTGTGCATTGGTTGTAAGGGGACCGCCACCCCCAGGGCCGGCTCCTGAAGTGTCCCGGGGTGCCCACCCCCAGGACACTGATGTTCGCGGCTCCCGCCCGGTCATTGCAAACTGCTTTGCTTCATTGAAGCGAGAGCAGGGAAACCTGCTCTCGCTTCAATGAAACAAAGCAGGTTGCTTTTCCACATGGGGAGCTGCATGTTAGCAGCTCCCCATGTGGAAAAGCAATGCCGGCTCCCACAGGATGCGGGAAGCAGGCGGGACCGTGTGGGCATTGGGGCTCCCCCCACGGTCTCCAACGGAGAGGGCCAGCCCCGGGGGATGGAGCTCCCGGGGCTAGGAGTGGCCCGGGAGGGGGGCCACGCGGCCCTCCTCCCCTGTGTATTTTATTTTTAAATGAGAGGCCAGGCCTCGGGGGATGGTGTCCCCGGTGCCATATTTGGCCTGATGAGGGGAGCCACGCAGCCCCCCTCGCCCCTAAAAAACATATTAAACAAAGGCGGGCCCTGGGGCCAACCGAGGCCTTAGGAGGAGGTGCCATGCAGCCCCCTTCTATAAAAAACAATGTGTGTAGCCATGCCCCGGGGATGGGGTCCCCGGGACCGGAAATGGCGGGACTGTGGGGGCATTGGGGCTCCCCCCACGGTCCCCAACGGAGAGGGCCAGCCCCGGGTGATGGGGTCCCCGGGGCTAGGAGTGGCCCGGGAGGGGGCCACATGGACCCCTACCCCCCAAAAAAATATTAAACCAAGGCGGGCCCCAGGGGATGGGTCCCCGGGGCTAATCGAGGCCTTAGGAGGGGGGTCATGCAGCCCCCTTCTATAAACAAAATGTGTGTGACCATTTGCCACGGGAGGGGGGCCCACACGGCCCCCCTCCCATTTACTTTTTTATTTGGAAAAAAAAGGGGGCCAGGCCCTGGGGGATGGGGTCCCCAGGGCACAAACAAAGCCAAGAGAAGGGAGTCACACAGCCCCCCTTCTTAAAAACAATAACATTTAAAAAGCCGGCATCGCGGCTAGGCCTTGCCCCCTCCCTGCAATACTCAGCAAACGTGCCCCCTGGTGCGTTTAAAGTTGGGGAATTAATTCCCCTTGAATAATGAGGGTCCCTGGAGTCCAACCAGGCCACCAGGTACCTCCAGTATGCGCCAGGGCGTTGCGTTACTGAGAGGTGTTCAGAGGCCACGCCCCTTTTTACACCTCTCTGCAACGCAGCTCTGTGGTACTTACTGGAGGTACCTGGTGGGCTAGTTAGACCCCAGGGACCCTCAGGATTCATGGGGACTTAATCCCCCAACTTAAAACTCGTGCCACAGGGCGTGTTTGCACAGTGGTGAAGGGAGGAGGCGGAGCGAGAGTTGGCATGTGTGCAAACACGCCCTGTGGCGCGTTTTAAGTTGGGGAATTAATTCCTCTTCAATAATGAGGGTCGCTGGGGGCCAACTAGCCCACCAGGTACCTCCAGTAAGCGTAACAGGCCTGCGTTGCAGAGAGGTGGTCCAGGCCATGCCCCTTTTTACACCTCTGTGCAACGCAGCACTGTGGCACTTACTGGAGGTACCTGGTGGGCTAGTTGGACCCCAGGGACCCTCAGGATTCAAGGGGACTTAATCTCCCAACTTACAACCCGCCAGGGGGCACGTTTGCAGAGTGGTGGAGAAAGGGGTCATGGCCTTTGTCTACCTCTCATCAATCCCACTGCGTGGGGCTTACTGGAGGTAAAAGGTAGGCTAGTTGGCCCCTAAAGGACCCCCAGCAGAGAAGGGGACTTCAATCCCCATTCAAGAGCGCACCAGGGAGCGCGTTTGTAGAGTGGTGGGCAAAGTGGGTGTGGCCTGGTACGAGTACTTACCAGTGCTGCTGTGTTGGACTGACTGGAGGTAATAGTTTGGGAAGTTGGCCCCCTTGTTACCTCCAGTAAGTCCCACACAGTGGGATTGCTAAGACGTCTTCGGAGGCCATGGTCCCCTTTCTCTACCACTCTGCAAACGTGCCTCGTGGCAGACTACGAGATGGGGGATGAAGTCCAATTTAGTCCTGAGGGAGTTTGGGGGCCAAGAATCCTTCCTGGTACCTCCTGTAAGTCCTACGCAGCTGAATTCCTGTGCGTTGGTTGGATGCCCAGCACCCTTTCTCCACCACTCTGCAAATGTGACTACTAGTTAAAGTAGCATATTTCTGCACCTCTGACTTAGAGGTAGTTTTAATCCTCCTGCCCTATTATGTACTAGGGCCTTACAGAGGAGGTCATGCTAATCACAGGGGTACCCCAACGCATAGTGTTCTCTAGTGTATGTAGGTGTTTTCACTGTAACCTAAGTGTCTTTTAGCATAGCACTGGCTCTAGGCCTGGTTAGTCAGAGTCAGTTACCACCAGTACCTGTCTGAAAAAGTTGTGGGCACAGGATGATTTTGGAACAAGGCCTCTTTCTGCTCCTTTGTTATTCTTTCTGCATATGTCTTGCTTCTTTCTGCACTTTTCTTCGTCTTTGAGGACTTCTGTTGCTTCTTTCTGCATTTCTTTTGCTTCTTTCTTTGCATTTTTTCTTCTTTCTTCGCATGTCCTACCTCTGTAGGCATAGTTAGAAACTAACATTTAAAAAACCTTTGAAATTCACTTAAAAACCATAGGTTTCAGGCACGTTATAGTTAGAAATTAGCATTTAAAAAACCTTAGAAATTCACTGAAAAAAACCATAGGCTTTAGGGAAAGTTATAGTTAGTATGACATTTCACTCGTGCAAAACCAGAGAAATTCCCCCGTTATAGTTAGTTCAGCTAACTATAACTTGCGCCCCCGCAATGCACTGCTGATGACGTCACATATTACATCACTCATGACATGGTCAGTGACATCACTGATGACATCACAGATGACATCTCAAATGACATTACTCATGACATCACTGATGACATCATCCATGTGATAAATTGATGCATCTGCTCACACCTTAATATAACCTTTCATACACCTACTCTAAATTACAGACTGCCAATCTCAAAACCATAGACACTCCAATACCAATAACTACATACCCACTCACTGATTCTTAGGTTTACACACACATCCACTCACTCACCCGTACAGTCACTCATACTCATGGTCACTCAGTACAGGACTATCATATGCACTCATACACCTATATAGAAACTCACACACCGCCACTCATCCATAGAGTTACTCACACATCTAGTCAGTCATGCAAATAATTAATCATACTGCCATTTACTCACCTATACAGTTATACACACACCAGCTCACTTACTCATACAAATACTAGCACATACTTACCGCTCTTATACAATCACTGATACAAGTACAGTCATCCATACAGCCACTTTCAGAATCACGCACTCTCACTTATAGTCATTTATATACTACAACACACATATATACTGCCTTTCACATATGTAGTTACTCACACATATACAACTGAGTTATATATTCACTCACTAACACACCCATACACACACTCACCCACCCATACAGTCCATCACAGATGCACTATTGAAACCATGCACCCAGTGAATCACCCACTCACACATCTATGTACAGAGTCACACACACCCCACCTACACAAACACTCAGGCACCCATACAGATACTCAGACAACCAATCAATAACCCATATAGACATTCATGTAGCTATTCACAAACACATGCAGATGCTTACACACCAACAGACAGACGGATACAGACATTCACACAGTTTACTCACTAACTCATGCATTCAGCAAGATAAGTTTAATCACTCACTGATAGAGTCAGTGACGCACCTACTAAATCATCCATTCAGACACTTATACACCCACTCATTCTTCAATACGCCTTTCCCTATATAAATTAAACATATTTAAACTTTACAGAAACACACAGTCACTGGATGATGTAATCAGTGATGTCATTTGAGATGTCACCAGTGATGTCATCAGTGATGTCACTGACCATGTCATGAGTGATGTAATATGTGACGTCATCAGCAGTGCATTGCGGGGGCGCGTGTTATAGTTAGCTGAACTAACTATAACGGGGGAATTTCTCTGGTTTTGTAGGAGTGAAATGTCCAACTAACTATACCTTTCCCTAAAACCTATGGTTTTTTCAGTGAATATATATATATATATATATATATATATATATATATATATATATATATATATATATATATATATATATATATATATATATATATATATATATAAATACCCATAGGATTTTAGACCCAAAAACCATTGTTTGAGGCAATTAATTTAAGCTATGCATTAGCTGGTTTATTTGGAATTGACGTTGTTACCTGAAGACTGTGTTTCTTATTGTAATTGCCCTAACAACGACAGGTCATCCGTCACTGCGGTTACTTGTATTCACCTAATCAAAAAATTTATTTGTTGGCTCCCTTATTTTTTTTACAATTTTGTATGATGAATTGATTGAAGCCTTCTTCATTGTTTTTGTAAATGACTTTTATTATAATTTTATTTTGTAAAAATTACAAAATAATTTTTGAATAATTAAAAGGTCAGAATAAGAAATCAATTCTGTCCCTCCTCAATACCGAAATCAAACTCTATGCCACCATCCTGGCCCACCGGCTAAAGCCATATCTGCCCAAGCTGGTCCATCCGGACCAATGTGGCTTTATGCCCGCCCATGCGACCGGGCTTTGCCTTCGGAGGGTGCAGCTGGCTTTGGCCCACCGACACTTACTTACTCCCTATTAGGCCCTCCTCCTTATAGATTTCGAAAAAGCTTTTGATTTGGCGGATTGGATATATCTCCAAGACGTGTTGGCTGGGATGGGATTTGAGCCCCGGTTCCGGGCACTGGTCCAAGTACTGTACGCGCAGCCGCGGGCACGGGTGCTGGTGAATGGCGTCCTGCCTGAGGCCTTTCCCATAGCTACGGGTACGTGGCAGGGTTGCCCCCTTTCGCCCCTGTTGTTTGTCCTGGCAATGGAACCCTTGGGGGTCCTGGTGCGGGCTGATATCCATGTTGAGGGATGGGAGTGGACAGGCACCGAAACGGACAAGATCGCGCTCTACGCGGACGACGTCCTGCTCTTTCTGGCTGAGCCCGCCTCCTCGGGCCGCATTGTCTCCGGTTGTTGCGAGCGTTTGAGCAAGCGTCAGGTCTTCGGCTGAACCCCGGGAAATCTGTATTGGTCCCACTTCACCTGTCAAGGGACTGTTATGACTGGCAGTCTAATATTCCAATCCGGCATAACTCCTTTAAATACCTGGGAATATGGATTACCATGCTCCCGGAGCTGGGCTGGTCCCTCAACGTAACATCTCTGGTCAAAAAGGCTAAAGAAGACCAGAAATAGAGGACGCTGCCCCTGAACCCTCTGGGCTGGGTTGCCTTGTTTAAAATGTTGATCCTGCCCAGGTTCCTTTATGTCCTCCAGAACACCACGTTCTGTTTTCCCAGATCCTGGTTTAAGGAGTTGGATGGATTTTTTACCAAATTTTTATGGGGCGGTGGGAGGTCGAGTCTGGCTCTCTCCACATGTCGGAACCCTTCCTTCGATGGGGGCATGGCCATGACGCATCTGTACCTCTACTTTTTAGCCACACGCTTGCTGGTGGTCCACGATTGGTTTAACGGGGGATGGTCCGACCCGACCTATCGGCTGGAGCTGTGCGAACTGGGATTTTCTAAAGTACAAGCCATGTTGTATGGGGGACCCGTCCCGCTTCAGCTGACAGAAGTGACGCGTTCGGCATTCCTGGCTTGGCGGGCTTCGCTGCGCCACACCGGCTGGACCGGCAAATTGACCCAATGCACTCCCCTCTGGCAAGGGGCTTGGCTACGGGAAGTGAGTGTTCTGCGGGGGTTCAAAGCCTGGGACCTCATAGGCATATCACAGCTTGGGGACGTCTGGGTTGGGGACCACATGCTTTCCTTCCAAGATATGCGCACTCGTTATTCCCTGCACCCCTCCCAGTTTTATAAGTATTTTCAATTAAGACACGCCCTTCACGAACACATCGCAGACAACACTCGGGTCCCGGAATACAGCCCCACGGAGGCCCAGACACTGCTGGGGGACTTGGGAAGGGGGGGGGGTATCTCCCGGATATACCGTACTTTAATCAACAACACTTCCACCTCGTTGGACAGACTGAAGTAACAATGGGCAGACTGGGTGGGGCCACTGGATGAGGTGGATTGGCGCAATGCGCTCATGGCGCCCAAAACCATTACTGCCTCCGCCAAACTTAGACTCATCCAATTATACTACTTGCACATCGCTTACCTCACTCCGGTACGCCTTCACCGAGCGGGCCTTTGCTCTGATGCGTCCTGCGCTAGGTGCGGCCAGACCCCAGCACATTTTTTTCACGTGGTCTGGACCTGTCCCCGGCGGGCAACTTTCTGGAGGGCCATTGAAGGGGAACTTACAGAGGTTTTGGGGTGGACAGTGCCTCACGACCCACGACATTCATTATTGGGGATAACAGACGGGATAGATGGATCCCGGAACGATAAGACCTTTTTTCACACAGCAATGATAGTTGCCAAGCGCGACATAGCGGCAGCATGGATTTGTCCTGATCCACCAGCTCTGGGAAAGTGGCGCAAGGGGGTGGACTGGTGCGCGACACAGGAGAAGGCTCTATACTCGGCGCGCGGATGCCCCAAGAAATACCGCAGGGTGTGGGGTAAATGGCTGGGTGCTGTCTAAGGAAATTAATGACGCTTCCAGTTTTCCTGTGGTTGTATTCCCCGAGGGGTGCTGAATTGGGGTCACAGAGTTTTTGAAGACGTAAATGAATATCTGTTATCCGTGATTTTGCTGAACTGTTTGTATGTGTTTAAAATCAATAAAAATTTGATTATCAAAAAAAAAGAAATCAATTCTGTACCCAGTGCTCATTCTTTGGCTTTTTTACAGTAATGCCTCTAAAAAGTTATGAGATTTATATCACAATCCTTAATATAATGAAATGATGAAATCATATCAGGCGAATTCTTCCGCCAGAGGTGGCAAATAGAAAGTTGGCCTCGCGTTAATTTTCTTTGCATTTATCCTGCTAGAGCTTATTTTTCTATTCACAATCAACATCACACAGTGTAATCTCAATTCCTCTTCTGTTCCCCTCAGTGCTTTGATGCAGCCTTAGAGTTGCATAAGTGCAAGCACCCAGTGGAGCATCATACGGTAAGCTGCAGATACACTGGGTAGCAAACCGTAATGCACTCTTCAAGTTTCAAGTAGAGCGTGTTAAGCGTGTTAAGCGAATGTACACAAAGTATTTTTGTTAAGTGTACCAGGTGACTCAATTTCATCAAGGGCGCAGTGCTCCAATCAGAAGTGTAATAAAACATATGGGCCCCCATATGAAAGATACATTGATGGGACTCCCTGACATCGTTAACCTTTTCCTATTGCAACATCTAATCAGATAATGTCTTAAGCCCTTATTAAGAGTGGCCTCTGAATACTGATTTGGATGCAAACTGGAGTGTGTGCTCAAACTTGTATTACCGGTAATACAGTAATTTTGTGTGTAGTATTACCTCATGCATACTTGCCCTCGATTTTTCTGAGGATGAATTTACTAGATCAGGAATAGAGGAATTAGTCCCTGGAAATGTCCCAGACTTTGGGAATGGTATGCCGAAATAGGTGCGGAAAGACACATTTTCCATGTTGTTCCTCAGATGCATTGCGAGGGCTCTGCAGGTGCCTCATTATTTGGATAGTGGTGCATAATGCAGCTTGGAACAGAGATTCATTGTGAGAGCTAGATAGGTGTCTTATCACTGGGATAGCACTGCAGGGAGTGGACTAGGATAGAGATGTGAAATGTGGTTTGTGGAATGTCCTAGTTCCACACATATGGGGTAGGTCTGAGGACAGAAGTTGATCAGCTCAATACCCAGGCATGGTCTGTGGAGAATGGTAGCTCCAACTGAAGAGGGGTTTGTGGACAGTGGTAGTTCTACACATCTTAGAGGGATGTGGGTATTGTGTGGACTATACTAGTCCCACAGATAACAGAGGTCTGTAGATTGTGCTAGGTCCACACAATGGGGGCTGTGGATAGTGCCAACTGTACTTTACACACAAAGGTGGTTTGCAGACAGGGGTTAATCTGCTCCGTACCAGAGCATGGTCTGTGGAGAGTAGTAACTCCACACAGAAAGAGAAGGTCTATGAACAGGGATAGATCAGCTATACAATCACACGTGGCCTGTGGACTATGTTAGTTTAACACAAAAACGGGTCTGTAGAGTTTGATAGCTCCCACATAGGGGTGGTGGTCTGTAAATACTGCCTGCTTTGCTTTAAACACCAAGGTGATATGTGGACATGGGTAGACCAGCTCCAGACAATGAAGGGGTCTGTGGACAGTTGTAGTTCCGTGCATGGTGGAGGGTTTATTGTCAGGGGTAGTTCAGCTATACACCGAGGGGTGGGTTGTGGACGGTGGTAGCTCCACACATATTGGGGAGGTCTGTGAATGAGGTAGATCATCTCTACATCCAGAGGTAGTCTGTGGACTATACTAGTTCCACAAATAACCATAACATAAAACATAACATAAAGTGTATTTGTAAAGCACACGTTCACCCCCAAAGGGCCATCTTGGCGCTGAATAACAGATGTTTATAAATGAGGTCTTTAGTCTGTGGTAGCTCCACATGTAGTGGGTGGTTGGTGGATAGCTCCAGCTGTGCTTTATATTTAGGGTTGGGTTATAGACAGGTGTAGATCAGCTCCACAAACAGGTGGCCTGTGGAGTGTGGTAGCGCTACACTCAGGGGCAGTCCATGGCTTGTGCTTATTCCACACACAGAGGGCTCTGTAGACTGTGATAGGTCTACATACGGGGGTGAGGAGTAGTGGACAGAGGTAGATCAGCCACACTAATTTTATCAACTCTCTTACATACACACACACACACACACATACAAATGCCCACACGTGCACACCCACATACACAAACCAGTTGCTCTGTAAAATCTCTATTCTACAAGTTCTCTTTTACTCCTCACTTGTCATAATGCTCTTGCCTCTACTGTATTCATAAATCTAGACTCCACTTTCTCTCTCACACACAATTAGCTGTCTTCATAGCTTCTCTGTGAGAAACCTTGGTCAGTTTGTGGTGTCCTCTTAATACTCCCTTGCTGTTTTTTCTTCTACTGCCTCATTTTTGGTTTCTCGCCTCTGCTCGCTCACTTTTCTCCTCTCACAGCTTATTTTCTCACCTCTTTTTTTATAACATTTACCTTTCTTCTGTGACACCTTTTTGTCTCACTTTGGTGATCTATTTTCTTCTTTCTCCAAACTCTATCTTTCACTGGACTGTTTCTTACTTATCTGACTATTGCCTCTCTCTCTCTCTCTCTCTCTCTCTCTCAATCTCTCTCTCTCTCTCTCTCTCACTCTCTCTATCTCTCTCTCTCAGTGCTGTCGGCATCTTTGGATTGTTCTATTCCATGTCTCTTTCTGTGCTTGTTCCTCCTCTATTTCACTTTCTGCCCACCCTCCCCTATCTGCCCAGGGACAGAGAAAGAGTCACATGTCCACCTTTTTATATGTGCCAATGTTTTTAATGCATACAACTGCTGCCTGTTTGTGCTGGAACTAACATTGCCGATTTTAATACCGCGGGCATTTTCTGTTTTGCACATTGCTTATTTGCACACACTGGGCTTACCGGGAAAGTTCCTTCGCCCAATTTCTCACTGCTAAGCTTTCTGGCGGTCGAACCAAGCGGACCCGGCTGTAGGCAGGCCCGCATTGCACCTCGGTTCGACGCGTCAGCTGGGGGCGTGATGATTCGCACATTCAAGAATGGCGCTGGGACGGCCGCGCAGCGGTCTGTAGAGGGGATCTCTGTTTTACCTCTTGGGGGTCACCTTGCCTAATCGCTGCCGAGAGAACATGGTTCATTATTTTAATATGTGCCAATGTTTTTAATGCATTAGTAAAGCTTTGTTAGTTAGACATACAACTGCTGCCTGTTTGTGCTGGAACTAACATTGCCGATTTTAATACCGCGGGCATTTTCTGTTTTGCACATTGCTTATTTGCACACACTGGGCTTACCTGGAAAGTTCCTTCGCCCAATTTCTCACCGCTAAGCTTTCTGACGGTCGACCCAAGCGGACTCGGCTATAGGCGGGCCCGCATTGCACCTGGGTACGACGCGTCAGCTGGGGGCGTGACAATTCGCACACTCAAAAATGGCGCTGGGACGGCCGCGCAGCGGGCGCGCCGGCGGCACGCCGAAGGTGAGCCAAAGGCAAGCCCGTCTGCGCCCGTCTGCGCCCGCTCCACGCCCAGCGCCAGGACCTCTGCCCCTCTGTATCGATACACATATAGTAGAGTGGAGTTATTAGCCTTGAACAGTTCCCTTTGCAGGCCCCATGATTGGGACCCCTGTCAGAAGATATCTGGGACAAGAGCCTGTAGGGATTGTGAGGCTCAGCTCCGAGAGTACCGTAAGGTGGTTGGCGGGTGTTCCTTGTTTGACAGGAATCTTGGGGGAGAGGTTGTTGATGGAGCAACACCCCCCCCTACGAGGAGGGCTGTGCCGCCCCAAACATTAAGCTGTGTATTGTTGAACGTCCGATCGCTTCACAAACATAGTTATCAGGTCTATGATTTAATTGAAAATGGGGCGTATGATGTAATCTTTTTAACAGAAACCTGGACAGACCATACATCCGGCCCGGACTGGAACATTGCCCTTCCTAGTGGTTATGTTGTCTCTCCACAGGACAGACTGGACAAGAGAGGGGGGGGAATAGCAGTGGTCCATGCAACACGGTTGAAAATACGTGTGGAGACACATCTGGACCTCCCCGCAGAAGCAATGTCCTTTACTATTTATGTAGGCAACTCATTTAAATTCCAAGGAATATTAGTCTATCGTCCACCTGGCCCGAAATCTACGTTTCCTGCAATGCTTATGCACTTTTTGGAATCACGGATGGATCACCATCCTTTTATGATCCTTGGCGATTTCAATTACCATTTAGAAAGCGTGGAGCAGCCAGAGGTGGCGGGGCTAATTGAGAGCCTAGCTGCACTTGATTTTAATCAAGTAGTTTTGAGCCCCACTCATAGTGGTGGACACATCTTAGACGGCATTTTTATTAATAATATGGACCTGGAGGTGGCTACCATTATGCCTTTTCCATGGTCAGATCACAGGGCAGTGAATTTTACGGTCATGACCGGTATATCGGTCATTCCCCTGGGATACAGGGCAGAAAAACATATGATCAGACCATGGTCTCAGATGACCACTGACAATCTCCTCCCTATCCTGAGAGACTCACGACCCTCCTACACTGATGACAGCTCGGAGGCGGCAATACTCTTCAAGGATTGGTTAGCGTCCGCGATACAGATGGTAGCCCCTCAGAAGCCGCTGGTTTCTAGGAGAACTAAACCATCTGCGCCGTGGTACAGCAATGAACTAAAGATCCTGAAGGGTACGTCGGAGAGCTGAGCGGCTGTGGAGAAAAGATTATACTGTTGAGGGTAAAGCCCATTATAACTGCACTCTCACAGCATACAGACAAGCAATAGTGGCAGCCAAAAGGGCCTATTTTGCTACCAAAATTAGTGAGGCGGACAACTCGGCCAAGGAGTTATTTAAGACCATTACAGCTCTGGCCAAAACTCCTCAGGATGATACCTATCGACCGGACCTGGAAACCTGCCAAAGGTTAGCGATGTATTTCCAGGAGTAGGTTCAAGATATTTACAATCAGTTCAGTAGCGTGTCTCCTAGTTTAGAGTCGAGCGATCAGAGGCAAGAACTCGGTACTAGGGGCTCTATTGGTCTTAGTGAGTTTGCCCCTATCACGGTGGAGAAAACTCGTAGGCTGATCATCTCAGTCACCTCAGGATCACCCTTAGATCCATGCCCACCATCAGTTTTTCATCTTGCTGCCGAGGTGATTGCGGAGGAGCTATCCCAGCTAATTAATACAGCTATTAAATCTGGTTGCTACCCTTCAATCCGGAAGAGAGCAATAATCAAGCCTCCATTAAAAAAGCCTACATTAGACCCGCTTGTTCTAAAAAATTATCGGCCAATTGCTGCTCTGCCCATGGCGGCCAATATTCTGGAGAGGGAGCTAAATCGCTCCCTGACAGCATACCTGGGGGCCCATGAGTTGCTGGACGTGTCTCAGCACGGTTTTCGTGCCCAGCACTCCACAGAGTCAGCACTTTTATTGGCTGCAGAAAATGTTCGCACTATAGTAGATCTGGGCGGCCGGGCGGTCCTGGTGATGCTGGACCTCTCGGCCGCCTTCGACACCGTGAATCATACTATATTGCGTCAGAGGCTCCAGGAGTTTGGTGTCCAAGGAACTGCATTGGCCCTACTGTCCTCTTTTTTGGAGGGTAGGGAGCAGAACCTGTCCTGGGGGGTCTACAGTCTGACCCCTTTACCCTACCATGTGGAGTGCCGCAGGGTTCCGCCTTATCTCCCACGCTTTTTAACATCTATGTAGCCCCCTTGGCCAAGCTGGTTAGGGCTCACGGCTTCACGATCATTTCTTACGCCGACGATTCCCAGCTCATTGTGTCTACGAGTCAACAAACCAATGACACGGCTACTGAGTTCCATAGCTGTTTGTCAGAAATCATGAACTGGATGCGAGCGAATTATCTCAAAATTAACATGGAGAAAACTGAGATAATAGAGTTTGGCCAGGGAATTTCCGTGTGGAGTGATATGTGGTGGCCAGAAGAGGCCGGTGAATGCCCCTGTCCCATGCGTAAGGTCAGAAACCTAGGAATGGTGTTCGACAACCAGCTCAATTATTCTGCACATATCAGTAATCTTGCCTCATCTTGCTCCTATCTAATAAGGACATTGCGGAAGATCTTCCCTTTTATTAACTATGAGCTTCGCAGGAATGTAGTGGTGGCCTTAATGCTGTCCAGAATGGACTACTGCAACGCTCTATTATTAGGAATAAACAAGACTCTGATGAGGAGATTGCAGGTTCTGCAGAATGCTGCGGCCAGACTCTTACTGGACGTTCCCAGAGACCAGTCGGTCACGGAAGGAATCAGGGCACTTCACTGGCTTCCAGTCCAGCAGCGCATAGAGTTTAAGGCACTGTGCCTAGTACATAAGACAGTGTTTGGTGGAGGAGCCAAGGGGGTCCAAAAGCTCTTTATTCCCTACTCCCCGGGTCGGGTACTTAGGTCTTCCTCTCAAGGCCTCCTTAAGTTACATCGTGTTAGGAAAGCCAGATGGGGAGGCAGATCCTTTTCTTTTCATGCTGTCACTCTCTGGAATAAGCTTCCTGGTATTCTGAGACTTATACACAGTCATCAAGTTTTCAGAAAACTGTTAAAAACGCGGTTGTTTGATGTGACCCGGCGGTAAGATGGGGTTGTTCCTCTCTACTTTCTAGCGCCAAGACGCTTCGGCATTCGTTCGCGCTTTACAAGTGGCTATCCTATCCTATCCTATAAGGCCTCTCTATATTGCAACAGTTCATCAAAATTGTTGCAACATTTTTGCTTTTTGCCCTCCATAGAGCAGGCTGCAGCCAAGGTGGCAGCAGTCACTGTTCTTTGTTTGGCCTCATGGACTGCTTTTGCATAGGTGAAGGAGGCGCCCCCTCCATGGTGGAGAAGCGTGGGGGCCCCCAGCACTGCGGGGCCTCTGGACCCTATGTTACACACCTTGGGGTGTTGCGTGTTCTCTGGTTACCCTGTTCTGTCAAGCCAGACCTAACAAGCACTGGCAATTCCAATAAGTCTAGCTTGTAAATGAAAGTGTCTCTTTAGTCATTGATGGGTTTAGGCACTCTGTAAGTCATTACACATTCACTTTCTTACTCTTCCTTTCATTCATGTCACCATTAATCCACCCACTGACTCATTCTTGCATTCACCCACTTACACAACCACAATGAAATACACACACAAACTCTATGTATGGCGCGCATATGCTTGCAACAACAAATGAATTTAAATATAGCAATGGGTGATAGTCTTGAAATGGTATTGTACACAGTATATACTTGTTTTAAAGTTCCAGCTTGGCTGTCATGTTTAGAACCAATATGATGGCCATCTTGGAATCGTAAGACAATGATACGCAGTATTCAGTCAAAATATTGAGTTTGAAATGTCGACTTACACTAATACCGAGTTTTAAATATCGTGACATAGAAATATTGACAGCAAGAATATCGTGGTCAAGAATATCGACTTTAAGGTAAGAAATATCGATTTTACAAATATAGAAGTAATTAATATCGTTAGCAAAAATATAGTTGTTTAAAATATCGATTTTTTAAATTAGTGTCATGTATTTTAGTATATATTTTAAATGTATGTGATGTATTTTTTGTATAAGTATTGTTTATGTTTTTAATATATATTTTAAATTATTGGTAGTTATTAATTTTATTTTAATCACATTTTGTGTTTTTTAGTTCTGTAGCGGGTTGTGGGTTTATAGGGGAATAGGGTGGGAAGTAATTTAATTATAATAAATGATGAATATATTTATTTATTTAGTAATCATTTTTTAAATTTAGATTTTATAATGTTAATTGTGTTTTTATTTTTGAGGGGTAAATTTTAGGTGTGGGTTGTGGGGTTTATAGGGGTAAAGGGAGGGAAGTAATTTATTTTTAATTAATTAATAATTAGTTGTTAATTAATTAATTGACAATTAATTATGGTAATTGTGTAATTAATTTTAGCTGTGGGGATTATTGGGGTAAATGGTAAGAAGTAATTTATTTCTAAACAATTACTGATTAGTTGACCCGTTTTCTGTGCTTTGCTCACTTTTGGCTGCTATCGTCTTTGCCTCCAGAGTTCTAGGCGGCAGGAGCCGCTGTCATCACTGTAAAGCGCCCGGAGGTGTTATAAATTCCGGCGCGGGCTCCCGCAGCGCGGGACCCGTTTTCTGTGCTTTGCTCACTTTTGGCTGCGATCGTCTTTGCCTCCAGAGCCCGGGGACTCGAGCTACCAGCATTCTAGGCAGCAGGAGCCGCTGTCATCACTGTAAAGCGCCCGGAGGCGCTTTAAATACCGGCGCGGGCTCCCACAGCGCAGGACGCGCGGGCCAAGGGCGGGCCCGTCTGCGCCCATCCGAGGCCAAATGAGGCTGTTATGTTATGTTAAATGAAGCTTGTAAAGCGCACTGACACCAATGGTTTCCTGGCGCTAATGACAGAAGAGTGAGAGCAGCGGCAGAGTGACAGACAGCAAAAGGCAGGTTAGGGCTGGGCTGGGACTACCCTCTTAGTCCTCTACCGGATTCTTTTTCCATAACAGACCCCAGCGGTTTCATCCTATTTAGGAGCTTTGTCCCTCTTCAATAGCAGCCGCATCCCTGCGATATCCTCAACGGCTGTGGAGGTAGGACTGATCTCGGTTGCTGACTGTCTCTTGCTTACATTTGCACCGATTCCATCAACGCTGAACGCTGGTGAGCTTGTGCCTAGAGTGATCGTTTTGTGCCCAGTGTACCCCTGCCAGACATTTTTGATACCCCTATCCGGAACTGCTTTTTTTATTTTTATTTTTGTTACATATGGTGTAATGCTCTGACCCATTGTCCTTGGAACCTTTTATTTGTATTTTATTTGTTCAGCTATGGTTAGGCATAAGGCAACACTAGCTCCCACAAGGGCAAAGACTGGTACCACAGCTTCAGTAACTACTATGGATTCCTTTTTACAGAGGGTGGTAGCGGTGATAGACAAGGAGATCGAGCTGGTTAATAGACACCTTTCTAGGTCCCCAACTATTGCCTCTTATCCCCCACTTGTTGATACTCAAGTGTCTCTGGCGGGGGTGACGATGAACTTTTGAGCCTGTCTAATACCACCGGGAATCATGAGGGCACGCAGGCCAGTGTTGGGACATTTAGCCAGCCAATAGCTCACCCTCAGTCCATGCCACTGCCCCTTTTTCCTGATGTTATAATAAGCAACAAGGGGGGTATTGAAGCTTCTCCAACACAAGGGAAACCGGTTATCACAACTAGAAAGCAATTGGACACATCAGCAGCTACCAGGCATGTGGAGTTATTTCTGGCCAACAAGGAGGGCCCATGGCTAGGTCCAGGCACTAAAAGGAAATCTCAAGTAATTGGGGGTAAAGCTAAGAAATCTAAACCCAACATGGTTCCAAAATCCTCGGCATCCACTTCAGTATCCCCCACATCGGATCCATTGGATGCACTGGAATCCTTCCAGGCTGTGATGACAAGCTTGCTGGACTCAAAATTGTGTTTGATAATCGATCAGCTGACACGGATAGAGAAAAGCTTATCAGCCCTTAACCACACTGAATTACCTTCTTTAATAGGAGGGTTAAGGGTCCAACCAGGACAGAGCACTGCAACAGACCCTTTTACTTTGGCAAATCCGTCCAATAATAACATGGAACAGCTACAGTCCCAGCCGCAGTCTCAAGCACGAGGGGCTTGCAACAATGAGCCAAGGCCTAAGTAATAGCAGGGATATGCCCATACAGGCGCGGGTTCTGGAAGGAAATCAATCTCTATGCAGCCGGATGCAGGTGGGAAGTGAGGTCCAGTCTCAGTGCCTACCAGTTAACCATTTGCCACCTGAATCTACACATTATGTAGTGGTTTTGGGGAATGTACCATCTCTCCCCCAGGGTACTAAAGAGGATTTTGGCCAGTTAAAGAACAAAGTACTTCACTGGTTATCAAATAACCCCACACTGGGATTAAGGGTGGAAAAAATATCAATATGGTGCGTAGAGTTGGCTGGATAGGTAATACACGTAAAACAGGTACGGGTGATTGTGTCATTTTAAATTTGAACAGACTGCATTTCGCTGAAAGGATCCTGTTTATGGACCCACATTTTGCTCCTCCCGGCTCTAGGTTGTCCGTCAGGGCCTTACCACTTGGATTCTTTTATAAACCAGATATAACAGGGTACACCCATAGGAACACCAACATTGAGGCCCCTCTAGATGGTCTGTTACAGAGATTTTCTCTTGTTTACTCACAATTGCCCCCATCTACAGCTCACCCAAACCAGTTGCCTCAGGTCACCAGTACTTTGTCCCTCCATCTTTGGAGTTATTTAACAGATTTTCCCCAATAGCTATGATGGAGGAGTAGGATTGATTTATAAGCCCCCTACTGACTGGCTCAGAGATAGTGCCAAAACAACAGGCACCCCAGTGCAAGACAAGGGGGGCCCGCGTGTCTCTGATAATGATATAATATTGTGGACTATTGCAGGTCTGGCTACCAAGTTCTCTGATCCTAATTGGATGCAATTTGTGAAACAATACAGTGTGATCTGTTTGCAAGAAACGTGGTTGGTGGACTGTAGCTTATTTCTGGAAGGTTATAAGGCTTTCTTTGTTCCAGCCTCCCCTTCTATGGCTGGTAGACCTAAGGGAGGCCTTGTTATCTATATATCTCTGACGGTAGACTTCCAGATACAGGTTTTGCCATCATCAATCCCAGGTCTACAGTCTTTGGTTTTAAGACGGGGGGCCACCAAATTGGGTTCTTATACATTTTTATAACTCTGTGGCATGTCCCCCAGGTAGTTGTAATATCACATTGTTGGGTTCTTTCATAAGGCAGTTTTGGACTGCCGAATTACAAAATCTCATGGTCTTGGGGGATTTTAACATACACCCTTGCGGAGACCCAAGGACCACCAGCACTGTTGACTTAGGCTGCCCTCAGGTGAGCGGGATCCATTTTGAACATTCTGCTCAGGGGAAGTATTGAATAATCTACTACATGAATTTGACTTAGGTGCCGATCACGATCCGGTAAAAAAATTCCCCGTACGACTCGTATCCGGTCTTTTTACCGTACGAATCGTACAAGTGGCGTACAAACTGCCAATTACGATTCGCATTGTAAAAAGTCCATACGAATCGCATTGGGAATTATTCCCCACACGTCCTCGGGTCGGAAAATGTGTCCGACACGTCCACGGACGATTTACCGTACAAATGTGAAAAGTGAAGTCCGACCGCGGAATTACGATCCATCCCGTGCGTCCGATGTTACAACCGTATGGAAAAAACACCGTCCGCACCGAACACCCATAGCAACCATGGAGACATGTGCCCGCATACGCTCTGAACCCCCCCCCCAGCCCCCGTATGTATGCGCCAACCCCCCCAGCCCCCGTACGTTCGAGTCGAACCCCCCCAGCCCCCGTACGTTTGAGTTGAACCCCCCACCCAGCCCCCGTACGTTCGAGTCGAACCCCCCGTGTATGTACACCCGTGTACGTATCGAACCCCCCGTGTATGTACACCCGTGTACGTGTCAAAGCCCCCGTGAATGTACACCCATGTATGTGTCGAACCCCCCGTGTATGTACACCCGTGTACGTGTCGAACCCCCGTGTATGTACACCCGTGTACGTGTCAAACCCCCCGTGTATGTACACCCGTGTACGTGTCGAACCCCCCGTGTATGTACACCCGTGTACGTGTCGAACCCCCCGTGTATGTACACCCGTGTACGTGTCGAACCCCCCCGTGTATGTACACCCGTGTACGTGTCGAACCCCCCGTGTATGTACACCCGTGTACGTGTCATACCCCCACCCGTGTATGTACACCCGTGTACGTGTCGAACCCCCGTGTATGTACACCCGTGTACGTGTCGCACCCCCGTGTATGTACACCCGTGTACGCGTCGAACCCCCCGTGTATGTACACCCGTGTACGTGTCGTACCCCCACCCGTGTATGTACACCCGTGTACATGTCGTACCCCCACCCGTGTATGTACACCCGTGTACGTGTCATATCCCCCCGTGTATGTACACCCGTGTACGTGTCAAACTCCCCGTGTATGTACACCCGTGTACGTGTCGAACCCCCCGGGTATGTACATCCGTGTACGTGTCGAACCCCCCGTGTATGTACACCCGTGTACGTTTCGAACCCCCCGTGTATGTACACCCGTGTACGTGTCGAACCCTCCCGTGTATGTACACCCGTGTATGTGTCGCACCCCCACCCGTGTATGTACACCCGTGTACGTGTCGTACCCCCACCCGTGTATGTACACCCGTGTACGTGTCGTACCCCCACCCATGTATGTACACCCGTGTACGTGTCGAACCCCCTGTGTATGTACACCGTGTACGTGTCGAACCCCCTGTGCATGTACACCCGTGTACGTGTCGAACCCCCCGTGTATGTACACCCGTGTACGTGTCGTACCCCCACCCGTGTATGTACACCCGTGTACGTGTCGTACCCCCACCCGTGTATGTACACCTGTGTACGTGTCGAACCCCCCGTGTATGTACACCCGTGTACGTGTCGAACCCCCCGTGTATGTACATCCGTGTACGTGTCGAACCCCCCGTGTATGTACATCCGTGTACGTGTCGAACCCCCCGTGTATGTACACCCGTGTACGTGTCGAACCCCCCCGTGTATGTACACCCGTGTACGTGTCGAACCCCCGTGTATGTACACCCGTGTACGTGTCGAACCCCCGTGTATGTACATCCGTGTACGTGTCGAACCCCCGTGTATGTACATCCGTGTACGTGTCGAACCCCCCGTGTATGTACACCCGTGTACGTGTCGAACCCCCCCGTGTATGTACACCCGTGTACGTGTCGAACCCTCCCGTGTATGTACACCCGTGTACATGTCGCACCCCCACCCATGTATGTACACCCGTGTACGTGTCGTACCCCCACCCGTGTATGTACATCCGTGTATGTGTCGAACCCCCCGTGTATGTACATCCATGTACGTGTCGAACCCCCGTGTATGTACACCCGTGTACGTGTCGAACCCCCGTGTATGTACATCCGTGTACGTGTCGAACCCTCCGGTGTATGTACACCCGTGTACGTGTCGAACCCCCCGTGGTTGTACACCCGTGTACGTGTCGAACCCCCCGTGTATGTACACCCGTGTACGTGTCGTACCCCCACCCGTGTATGTACACCCGTGTACGTGTCGTACCCCCACCCGTGTATGTACACCCGTGTACGTGTTGAACCCCCTGTGTATGTACACCCATGTACGTGTCGAACCCCCCATGTATGTACATCCGTGTACGTGTCGAACCCCCCGTGTATGTACACCCGTGTACGTGTCGAACCCCCCCATGTATGTACACCCGTGTACGTGTCAAACCCTCCCGTGTATGTACTCCCGTGTACGTGTCGCACCCCCACCCGTGTATGTACACCCGTGTACGTGTTGTACACCCACCCGTGTATGTACACCCGTGTACGTGTCGTACCCCCACCCATGTATGTACACCCGTGTATGTGTCGAACCCCCCGTGTATGTACTCCCGTGTACGTGTCGAACCCCCCGTGTATGTACACCCGTGTACGTGTCGAACCCCCGTGTATGTACACCCGTGTACGTGTCGAACCCCCCGTGTATGTACACCCGTGTACGTGTCGTACCCCCACCCGTGTATGTACACCCGTGTACCTGTCGTACCCCCACCCGTGTATGTACACCCGTGTACGTACGAGTCGTACCCCCACCCGTGTACGTGTCGTACCCCCGTGTATGTACGAACCGTACCCTCACCCGCGGACGTATGGAGCGTACCCCAGGCCCCAACACCAGCACCTTCACACAACATCGCGCATGTACGAGTCGTACCAAGCCAGACACAAGGACAGCACTGGACAACCAAATGGCCGAAGTACACACCGTACACACGTTAAAAACGCACGTACACAACCAGGACAAAGCAAAACAACACAAGAATACACCATTCGAATGGCACAAAGCATCTAAACATGTCCAACAAGCTCAAAAACAACACAATCACTGACCTGCAACTGCCAACATCCAAAACAGAGGCCCAAAACACAACCACTCCTTATAACACACCCACCCAAAGTTCAAACACAGCCACACCCACCAATGGACCAATAAAAAGGACCCAAACACACACAAACCATGAGCCTTTGCAACAGACTCACTGCTGCCAGACCCCACAGACAACCCACAGCACCATACTAGAAGCTTGACCACACCTTACACTTGCACACCTTCACACACACACCTTCACAAACACCCCCACATCACATTCACACACACACCTGCACAACCACACCCACACACCCACAACCATCCACACCCCCCCCATCCACACCCACACCCCTCACCATGCCCACTAACAAGAATCCAAAGTTCACTAGCCGAGAGTTGGAAGTCCTTGTCGATGAAATCCTCAGAGTTGAGCCACACCTCTTTGGAACATTGGTCAGACAGACCAGCATTTCTGAAAAAACAGCCATGTGGCAGACCATCGTTGATGCTGTGAATGCTGTTGCGGACACCAGAAGGACCAGGCATGAATGCCAAGCCAGGTGGTACGATCTGCGGAGGAGGGTCCGAGCCAAAATGACGGACGAACACAACCAGGCCAACATCACTGGAGGAGGGCCGCCCCGCAGACCCGTACACTACCATCCCTGGGAGGAGAGAGTGATGGCCATACTGCCGGTGGTGGCAGTGGACGGATTAGAAGGACTCCGAGACCCGGGTGAGTACACGAACAACTCACCTCACATGGGGGGAACGTCATCCACAACCAAACTCACAAACAGGCACGCAACCACCCCAAGCTATCGCATGACTCAACCACACTCCATGAACACGCACATGCCACTAGCGCCACCATGCACCCAGCTGGACAATGTCAAGTCACAGGCCACAGAAAACACCAACACAAGACACGGTAACCCGGATGGCGGGAGTGTGGGCCACAAAAATCACATAGTGCAACTCAGAAGCAGACAACAATGCCCTCTGCCCATATGGCCTAGGTCACAGCCAGACAAACACTGTGTCCCCACACAGGAAAGACTCGCCAGCAAATGGCGGACGCCTTGCATCAACACATGGGGGTGACGGCACATTCTTGCACATGACAGCAGCTAATGAACAGCCAACACTGTGAAAGAGTGGCAGCACACACCACCACAGCAGCAGTGCAGACACACACACTACACCCAATGGGTGCCTGGAGATCAGAAACCAACTCACATCAACAATCCAAGGGCCATCCAAAGATCTGCTAACAGTCTGTGCCCAGGAAGCTGGGCTGAGGTGACAGAGGGTGACACACAGAGGGAGGGAGAGGGGGACAGAGAGGGAGGGAGACACAGGGAGACGGACAGAGGGAGGAGGCTGACACACAGAGGGAGGGAGAGGGGGACAGAAAGGGAGGGAGACACAGGGAGACGGACAGAGGGAGGAGGCTGACACACGGAGGGAGGGAGAGGGGGACAGAGAGGGAGGGAGACACAGGGAGACGGACAGAGGGAGGAGGCTGACACACAGAGGGAGGGAGAGGGGGACAGAGAGGGAGTGAGACACAGGGAGACGGACAGAGGGAGGAGGCTGACACACGGAGGGAGGGAGGGAGAGGGGGACAGAGAGGGAGGGAGACACAGGGAGACGGACAGAGGGAGGAGGCTGACACACGGAGGGAGGGAGAGGGGGACAGAGAGGGAGTGAGACACAGGGAGACGGACAGAGGGAGGAGGCTGACACACGGAGGGAGGGAGAGGGGGACAGAGAGGGAGGGAGACAGAGGTGGACACAGGGAGACAGACAGAGGGAGGGAGGAGGGTGACAGAGGGAGGGAGAAAGGGAGACAGAGGGAGACGGACTGAGGGAGGAGGTTGACAGAGGGAGACTGACAGAGGGAGGAGGCTGACAGAGGGAGGGAGAAAGGGAGACAGAGGGAGACGGACTGAGGGAGGAGGTTGACAGAGGGAGACGGACAGAGGGAGGAGGCTGACAGAGGGAGGGAGAAAGGGAGACACAGGGAGACGGACAGAGGGAGGAGGCTGACACACAGAGGGAGGGAGAGGGGGCAGAGAGGGAGCGAGAAAGGGACACACAGGGAGAGCAAATCAGCCTTGTGGGGTGTGGGAATGTCTGCTCGTCAGCAGGTGGACTGCGTGCATGTAGACAAGGGTGGCCAGTGCCAGAACCCCCCCTCTTCTCCATGGCTAAACACAGGGCCATGTCACAACCTGTGCACGAGCACAATGACAGCTACCTGCATTATCTAAGTGTGTGGAACCACTCCATGTGCCCACGTACAGTGCAACACGGAAGGCGCCAATGCATGGCTCTCCACACCTGCCCACTCCACTGCTGACTGCAGTCACAATTGACGCAGCAAGTAAGACTGTGCCACACATAGGTAAAGTCGCAAAAGCTGTGCCCAAGGGACATACCCATGCACAAGTGCACTGTCAGTGGAATGCAAGACATATCCAAATTCCCAGAGGAAATGTGCCAACTTAGAAACCAATGAAACATGGATGTTGCATGGAACAAAATTAACATTGTCTCTCTCACACACAGGTCAACGTTGTGGATCAACCCCCAACACTGGGGGGGAAGACTCACAGGACCCGGCTCGGCGGGATGACGGACCCACCGGCAGCGACGACTCTCACCACTCTGTGGACGAACCCGACCCCGACCAACCTGGCCCCTCTGGTGTCCAACCACCTGCAGCACCAGCGTCAGGTACAACTGGGCCAACCACCACCCCCACTCCTGCCACATCCCAGGAGACACCCAGGATCCCTGCCCCAACACCACAATGCAGCCAGGCTGGCCAGGAGGGACACGGTGTCCCGGGCACCCAGGAGGAGGCAGGCGACAACGCCAATGCCACCCCTCAGTTGTCCCGGAGACCCGATGTGCCCACAAGGGCAGGCCAGGGGCAAGTGGGCAGGGGTGGTGGGAGTGGAGGACGGCGGAGGCGTGAGCCTGACCTGTTGGCTGGGGAACCGGTATATTCCCATGTCCGTAACATCCTGGACACATACCGGCAGGACACCACGGGCATGGGCCAGGTTGTGTCCACCCTCAATGAGATGAAGGGGACCCTCGATGAGATCAAGACCCAGCAGGCCCAGCAACATGCGGAGCATCATGCCTGTCTACTGCGACACCAACGGCGGATGGAGGACAGACAGGCTGAGCTCGTGACGGTGTTCACGGGAATTCACAATACACTCCGTCGGATGGCCGACAACATGGGCAACCCTCCCTGTGCCAGCAGGCGTAGAACATCACCACCCACAGGGAGGGATTAGGAGGAGGAGGAGACATCCGACGGAGCATCCCAAACATCGTCACGGCCTGCCTCTGAGGGTCCCCGCAGGAGGGCGGGTCGTCCACGGCAACAGCACCATCTCCCAGGACACCTGGCCTGGCACCTGGCCCACTGGAGCAACAGCAGCACAGCATCAAAAGACATTCTCTGCCACATGGACTTGCTGGTCACTGTCTGACCAATGTTGACAAAGACTGTGGCATGGACTCTGAGGATTTCAAATGGCAAGGACACCAACTCCCCTAGTGAACTTTGGATTCCACACACCCGGAAAGCCCCTCATGTCAAACCCCCCCCCTACCCCAACCAAAATAAAAAGTCACACCATAAAGAGAAGATGCCTACTGATTGCATTATTACCTTACATGTGTCTTGTAAAGTCTAACTATGCCTGAGTTCTCATTTGACTTCAACCATCCACACCCTGGGGCCTGAGTCTGGCACAGGACACACATGGGTCACATTGTAGTAGGCAAGACAGACATGGAGCACCATACACACCCGTGATGGGCCCAACCAGCTGAGGGGGTGGCCGCACAACCGTGCCGACAGACATATTGAGTACAGCTACAGCCATGCGCAGAGGTCAGGGATCATGTGGAGTGTCCTGGGGGGCACCCAGGTATGTGTGGATAGGTGGCAGAACCATGTCCTGCAAGCTTGAGTCAGGTGGATGCAGTGAATTGTGGCCTGGCCAACGTGGGATGCATGGGGATGGCACATGTCACAATACCCACACAGTCATTGACTACATGCACAATACACAGTCTAATCCCACACAAACAGCTTGCATCTTGCTACTCGACACATAGACACAGAGCCACTATCACGGAAAACCATGCCAGACATGCCGGATGCACCGTGGCAACACACCAGCATTGACTGAGAAGAGGCACCTTTGAGGCATAGGGACACCTTTATTAGTCATGTATTCGGGATTGCAGAGGCAACTCGGAGTACACATGAACGGGTAATGTGGAGTAACATGTGGGTCCAACACTGGAATCCACCTTCTGCAGCCCAAATGCGTGATAGCCATGGAACTGGCACACAAGTGTCGGCTAACAGCTAAACAACCCCTGCTGCTCACGGAGAGACTGCCATACACCATTGATCCGCTGATGTGGAAGTCCCACAGCATGTCAAGCCAAGGCAAACCGTATGTGTCCGAGGGCAGTGTAACACACATTGATGCCATCATCACATTCCACAATCCCATCACTGATGACTGTCAACAAGTCTGACCATCTATTCAGGTGTACCCAGCTGCATGTAATGTGTACCATGGTGATGCGACATGTCTGCAGAGTAACCAAACATCGACAGGGGCAGTGTGCACACATCGTAAACAACTGCCACACCCAATACACCCCTGATGCATCCCTTACCCTAAGGAGACTTCCAAACTTGTCCGTGCGTGTAACGCTGAGTCAGCACACGATGACGTGTCCATGAGGAATAGCAGTGCCACAACAATGCAACCAGCAGACGGCATGCGCAAGTACCTGGGGATATGAGAGACACAAGAAGTCAGCCACAAAAAGCACAGCCACTTGCATGTGCATGTACTCGACACATGTAAGGATGACAACATGCCAGGTCACAATTATGACTGGGGAAATACACATCACTGCCACCATCACTCCAGTGACACATCCACACACACCTCTGACTCACGTTCCATACATGCAGATGGACACACACATCGCAACACATGCCACACGGAGACCAATGCGTGCACACACAGACACTGGTACTCACCACTAAGCAAAGAAGTCGCGTATGAGCCGAGTCCGGATGTCCTCTTGCGGAACCACGTCCTCCACATCACTAGCCCCATTGCCAAGCCCTTCGTCCTCCACGAGTGGATGGTCCTGATCATCTTGATCCAGGATGAGTGGCACAGCTTTCTCAACTGCCATGTTGTGCAGCATGCAGCAGACCATGAAGATTTTGCAGACCTTCGCCGGGGCATATGGGAGGGAGCCGCCGGTCTTGTGGAGGCATCGGAATCGGCTCTTCAGGAGGCCAAACGTCCTCTCTATCACTCGCCTTGTCCGGCCATGGGCGGTGTTGTAGCGGAGCTGGGCCGGCGTGATGGGGTTGCGGAGAGGTGTGATCAGCCATGGCATGTTGGGATAGCCAACGTCCCCTACATGGAAAGCACATGGACATAAGTAGGACAGGAGAAGCGGTTGTGCTGGAAGTCTACGCAAGATACAGGACAGACAGACTGTACCCACCAACAACACATGCTCGTTCATTGCGCAGCTGCGTCATCATTTCAGGCATCCTGCTACGCCTCATGATGTAGGCATCGTGTGCTGATCCTGGAAAACGAGCACAGACATGTGAAATCACCATGTTGAACAGACACACCACAAGGACATTGATGGAGTGGTAGTGCTTGCGATTCCTGTACGCTACCTCCTGTGCCTGTGGTGGTACCAAAGCCACATGTGTCCCATCTATGGACCCAATGACATGGGGCATCCCTCCCAGGGCATAGAATCCACGCTTGACCCCAGTCAACATTTCAGGGGTTGGGAAATGGATGAAGTCATCCAGGTGAATCAACATGGCCTCTAAGAAATCATGCAGCACACGGCAGAACATGCTCTGGGACATGCCACCAACATGAGCTATGGTATTTTGAAAGGTACCCGTGGCAAGAAAATGTAGGGCTGCCATTACCTTCAGCTTGGGTGTCAGTGCCGTAGGATACCTGTGCAGCGGTTGCAGGTGTGGTGCCAGTCTCGCCGTCAACTCCAGAATCAACCGTTGGGGGAAGCGGTAGCAGCGTATACAGTCATTCTCCCGCATGTCATCCAAGTCCGGAATTGGTCGGTGAAGAGGCGGCGCCCTGCAGTAATTTGGAAGTGACAAGGAAGAGTGAGTGCACCACAACAACAATTTATTTGTACTGAGCACATGTTAATCTGTCAATACACATATGCTACATCCGGAGTCAGGTATGTGCCACATGCCCTGGACACATATGGCTGCCAGGTGACACCCCTACCAAGACCAAGCTACACACGGAGATTGTGAACCTCCACATGCCATGGCATTGGATTAGCTGTGTCCCAGTGTAAGTGAACAGCCAGATGCAACACAGGAGTGACATACATCCACACATCAGCAGAAGTAGGATGTCGATTGCAGATACTGGTAGCGGAACACTAGAGCCACAGGTCACATGACATTACACTAGGTAGCCCACACACCTTGCCATGAAGGTGTGCATGTAATGACTCACCACACATTCATAGAGAGGATGCAGACATGTCCTTGTTACGCTACTCCGTGTCCCATGCATACATACGCACCTCACATCCAATACCACATGTGCCATGGTGTGCGGAACAGTGTGCCATGTCAATCTACACACAGACACATGGGGGTTGCTGCAACAGCTGCTGCTTGTGAGGGAGCTCCAACATCAACTTAATGGGAACCCCCCACACATACATGACATAGTCACATCGTGCACCGTGGGTAGTGACATGTCAGGTGTGGTAACCCCTGTACCGGGCCTCAGGGGACACTTGCGTGTGTTGTTGTCCGTGCCATGCCAGTGACGCTCATCCCAAGTGTGCAGTACAACATGCACACATGTCAAAGGAGTCAAGGGCATGCCTGGCACACATTGCACCGTCACACATTACATATGTGCACATCTCATCATACATCTGGTGCCTTCTCCACTCAGGAGTAATGTGCCACATCACAGCCTTTCACACCTGTGCCCCACACATGTAGTACTGCCCAGACAATGCCTTGATGTCCATCCATGGACAAGTTTGTCAGCCCTGTTCCTTCCTGTGTGCTGCCTGTCACCACTGTGATGTGTGAAAAGCACCGTACTTTCGCAAAAAGGGCCTGTGTACGTTCCCGTATCACTATGGGAGTGCTGCCATATGTGTACCTCTAGGGATAGTGAGCGTACAAGCGTGGGTACGGTCTGTACCACCATGAGTAGGCATACGCGAGGACACCCATAGTGAGACGGCCCGTACACGCGTGTGTACGCTCCGTACCACTATGGGTGTTCTCGCGTATGCGTACTCATAGTGATAGTGAGCGTACAGGCGTGGGTACGGTCCGTACCACCATGAGTATGCATACGCGAGTTCACCCATAGTGAGACGGCCCGTACACGCGTGTGTACGCTCAGTACCACTATGGGTGTCCTCGCGTATGCGTACTCATGGTGGTACGGACCGTACCCACGCCTGTACGCTCACTATCACTATGAGTACGCATACGCGAGGACACCCATAGTGAGACGGCCCGTACACGCGTGTGTACGCTCTGTACCATTATGGGTGTTCTCGCGTATGCGTACTCATAGTGATAGTGAGCGTACAGGCGTGGGTACGGTCCGTACCACCATGAGTACGCATACGCGAGGACACCCATAGTGAGACGGCCAGTACACGCGTGTGTACGCTCCGTACCACTATGGGTGTTCTCGCGTATGCGTACTCATAGTGATAGTGAGCGTACAGGCGTGGGTACGGTCCGTAATACCATGAGTACGCATACGCGAGGACACCCATAGTGAGACGGCCCGTACACGCGTGTGTACGCTCCGTACCACTATGGGTGTCCTCGCGTATGCGTACTCATGGTGGTACGGACCGTACCCACGCCTGTACGCTCACTATCACTATGAGTACGCATACGCGAGGACACCCATAGTGAGACGGCCCGTACACGCATGTGTACGCTCCGTACCACTATGGGTGTTCTCGCGTATGCGTACTCATAGTGATAGTGAGCGTACAGGCGTGGGTACGGTCCGTACCACCATGAGTACGCATACGCGAGGACACCCATAGTGAGACGGCCCGTACACGCATGTGTACGCTCCGTACCACTATGGGTGTTCTCGCGTATGCGTACTCATAGTGATAGTGAGCGTACAGGCGTGGGTACGGTCCGTACCACCATGAGTACGCATACGCGAGGACACCCATAGTGAGACGGCCCATACACGCGTGTGTACGCTACGTACCACTATGGGTGTTCTCGCGTATGCGTACTCATAGTGATAGTGAGCGTACAGGCGTGGGTACGGTCCGTACCACCATGAGTACGCATACGCGAGGACACCCATAGTGAGACGGCCCGTACACGCGTGTGTACGCTCCGTACCACTATGGGTGTTCTCCCGTATGCGTACTCATAGTGATAGTGAGCGTACAGGCGTGGGTACGGTCCGTACCACCATGAGTACGCATACGCGAGGACACCCATAGTGAGACGGCCCGTACACGCGTGTGTACGCTACGTACCACTATGGGTGTTCTCGCGTATGCGTACTCATAGTGATAGTGAGCGTACAGGCGTGGGTACGGTCCGTACCACCATGAGTACGCATACGCGAGGACACCCATAGTGAGACGGCCCGTACACGCGTGTGTACGCTCCGTACCACTATGGGTGGAATGAATCTACTTTGTTGCAATGTGTTTGTGGAGTTGACATCATGCTGAAGAAAAAAACACAATAAGAACCCACTGACTGCTAGGTTTGAAGGGATTGGAGGAAACATAGGATGCAAATGTGAGTGACCAATCACTCTGTACTCCTGTGCATGAAACAGGCCAGCAAGGCAGATATAAGGCAGCCAGGTCCCATGAGGGAGCACTTGCCTGCACATCTCTGTATTCCACGACCCAGCTGCTGCTACTGATTCCCTGGAACCATGTAAAGGGCTGTGGAGAGGTCACAGCCATTCACCCTGGAGGAGAACCTGGCTTTGCTGGATGTGATCCTCCCACAGTACCCCCTGCTGTATGGGCGACCAGGTTATCAGGTGAGTGCAGAGTCCACTAGCACAGACTATGTCCCTTTTTTAAGACTGTGACTTCTGCCATTGTGTCCAGGTGTGACACACATGCCATGTCCTGTAGGGGGGGTGCCAGGGGGGGGAATGCCTGATGTCTCACAGCCAGAGCATGCTGTGGTGCATGTCTGCCTTCCTCACTAGCATGGTGTTTACTGTGACAATCACTGCATGGTGCATGCCACATTCTGCCTGTCTTGTCCTCCTGTGAATGTAGCCTCTACAGTCCTCATGTGGTTCTGTGTTCAGCCCAGTGTGACAGGTGACTGTACCCACAGATGTGTGTTAGTTCTGTGTACCTGTGCTGAGAGTGTCCACATGATGTGTTCGTACCCTGGACATCGGTGTGTGTAAGTCCCCTGTCATGTGGGTGGGTGCATATGTGGAGTGTAGCACCCCAGCTGCATGAGGGATGGATATACCCTGGCCATGTGATGTGAGCAGGGAGCAGTGCTGTGTGTCTGACGTGCAGAGCCAGCCCCACACCTGTGGGCCCCCCCCCGTCTTGTGGCACATGTGCAGAGTGAGGTATGTCGCTGCATTTGGCAATGGCAGGTGAATGTCCTGTGCCTGTGTGTGTCTGTGTACTCTGCTGCGGTGGCGTCAGTGGCCTGTGGCATGTGACTGCTTAGAGGTGCTGCACATTATCCTGGTGTAGCTTGTGATGCACAGTGTGAGCAAGGATCATTGATTGTGTAGTTGCCCTCATTCCACCTGTGTACTTTCAATGGCACATACTGCTTTTGCCCTTCCCCAGAGGATCATGTCCCTATGACAAAGGTGCAATGCGTTGGATGCATACTATGCCTTGTTGTAAACAGCAAATGTGTTCTAATATGTGTCTCTGTGACATGTGCCAGGTGTATTGATGTAGTGTCACTTGTTCATCCTCACAGGTAGGCGCCTCTGCCAAGGAGCAGATATGGCTGACCGCCGTCAGCGCCGTGAGGAGTGCGGATGGTCAGAAGCGGCGCCTGTCCCAGGTGAGGAAACGCTGGCAGGATATCCGGTGCTGGACGCGGAGGATCGCATGGGTCCTGCTGGGGGACTCACCTGAGAGCCATTAGAACCGCGGGCGCCGCCGACTGACCCACATCCACAAGCGTGTGCTGCCGGTGGTATTTCCAGACTTGGAGAGGCGCTTACAGGAGAAGCAGCAGCAGGAAGGGGGTAGGTACATGTGTGTTTGTTGTGTTTCACCAGCATTTGTAAGTGCACAGTTGCATGGATACACTGCCAGGGTTTAAAGGTGCTGTGCAGATCCTGTTAGCCACAGTATAGCTGTGCTCTCCTGCCTCCCTTCCCCTCCTTGCAATGTGTTCCCTGGTCTGTGTGTAGTCCCTCCTTCACAAGGTAATGTAGGCTGGCGCTTTCTCCACGTGAACTATGCCTGTAGCATCATGTGTGGGGGTGGTGTGTAACAGGTTTGGGACATTGGCTGTGCCCTGTCCAGTTCAGTACATGTGGGTTCCATGTCAGTTGGCACTGATGCAGAGTCCAGACATGGGAGTTAGTCTCACAAGTGTCATGCCTTACAGCGTGCATGTCCTCTGTTGTGGCCTGTGACATGATGTGCATGAGTGTGCGATACGCATAGTGCAGGGATGTTGGGGTGTGTTGCAGTCATTACCATTCAGGACCATGGAGTTGTGTTGCCACTACTGTCCCCTGGGGCATATTTTCCTAGGTGTCATGTGTGTCATCACAAAACGTGGACACTCTCAGTGTCTACAGCATAGGTTGTGCTCTGTGCCATTGTCCCCTGGCACCATGTATATTGACGTGAAATGTAGTACAAGTGTCCACTGTACAGCCTGACCTGATTTTCCTTGTTCATAGTCACAGTGGCCAGTGCCTGTGTGTCTAGTTACAATCCTCTGATGATGCCCATTTGTACATGATTATTTGGACAGGCGCACCTTGGGTATTTGGCGTCCAATCTTGCATTTCTGCAGCCCCTGTGTATTTCACCCAGACTAAGAGATGTGAGTGCCATCTGTGTCTCCACAAATTGTCTCATGTAGGGGGTGGTTGGTGCGGGCCAAGCCTACATGTCAAAACCAGAATTCTCCTTGCTAGGTCTGGCCAGTGTGTGATGTTTGTCTGGACATACACTCAAGGTGCAGTGAGCCAGTCATGGTGGGCATGTTTTCAGTATTACCTATGCAGCATGTGCCTCAAGTTCATGGACATGGTCCCTCCTCATCCCTATTGTCGGCAACGCTGTGTGGTGCAGATGCAGTGCTGGATTGTCCCCAGGGCCTGGCTCCTATGTCAAACTCCATTTCATGTCATTTGCTATTGTGTCATGCTCTCCATGGGTTTTCATTGGCATGGTGGGTGAACCAACTGTGTGTTTCATGCCCTACATCTGTACCTTGTTTTGTAGATGTTACTGGTCTTTCTTTGCAGGCTATGCACTGTAACCTATGTAGATTGGACTCATGTGACATATGTATACAGGTGTGTGATTAATTGCTGTCTCTTCACCTTGCCCACAGCATCGTCGGGGGACACGGAGGGAGACATGAGCACAGACGGTGCGGAGGGACTGAGCACCTGTGCCAGCGTTGACATCGTGGCTGGCACATTGAGTGGTACTGAGGCGGAGGAGAGTGAGGCCGAGGACCTGTCCACTGGCACCACCGAATATGAAGCGGACGGGTCCGAGGATGATCTCTCCGAGTGGGCGGAGGCTGCACCACCAGCTGACAGCGGCACAACATCGCACCCCGCCCCCTCCATTGCCATCAGCCGCCTCCCACTTGCTCGTGTCCCTTCCCAACGTGCCCGGTCACCACATGTCTCCTTCCTGCCAGGCACCGCACCCCCTGCCCCTGTCTCCACTGCTGCCGCCAATGCAGAGTCTGTGGACATCCAGCGGCAGTTGCAGATTGGTCAGGCTGCGATCCTTAATGTCCTCCATGGCCACAGCCAGGTCCTCAACAACATGGAGGCATACTTGGAGGGCATTCACTCATCGCAGGCTGACCAACGCAGCTTGCTGAGGTCGATAGACTCGACACTGACTGCAGCAGTGGGTCTCCTGCAGCGCTTCATCCAACCCCCTACCCCTGCCCCATCCACACTTCCCACTCCCATGCCTGTCCCACGTACACCCAGACGTCAGCATGCACCCACCACGACGGACACAGGCACCACACCAGCAGGGAAGGTCACCCGCACACCTCCTGGCACGCACACACAGGGTGAAGTAGGCACACCCACTGGGTCGGGGGGCAAACGTAAGACACGCAGCCAGAGTGGGAGTCCGCATTCCACCAAATCCACTCCCTCCAAATCCCCTCCCCTCAGCTCTCCTGGCCACATATCACACAAAGACTCCTTCATGGCCGCTCTGTCCCTGAGCCCCACAGTGACACCACCCCGCAAGCGGTCAAGGGAGTCCCCGGTCAGGGTGGTTGAGTCCCCCCCCTGTCTACGCCCTCCCCCAGTGGCGCTGCGACCCATCCCTCTGACCCCCCCCTCCTTGGGGCCTGTGGTTCCTTCGGGTGCAGGGGATTCCCTGGAGGACCTTGCTAAGGTGTGCAGCGAGATCCTGGCCTCCGCCTTTGGCCCTGCCCCACCCCCTGTGGTGGAGTCCTCCATCCCTGCACCCACGACGCCTACCCTTCACCCTCCTGTCCCTGCGGTGCCTGGTTCTTCCCCCCCACATGATGCCCTCACCCCTGTGGAAGACGATGGAATCTAACTGTGCAGGCAAGCTAGGGGACACGCTTCCCACTGTGTCCCCCATCCAGCTGTGACTTCTGGACTGCCCTATGGGCTTTGTAAATATTGAACTTCCTACAAACAAGATTTATTGGATCATGCTGAATAAAGCAATTTTTTTTTTCCCTTGGAACACTACTGCTTTGCTGGTATTGCTGTTGGTGGGGCTGCTACATGGTTTTGGGTGGTGTTCATGTGTTGGGTGTGTGGGAAATGTAGTAGTGTGCTGGTCATAGGGGGGACCCTGGGATCTGTGTGCCATTACACGGTGTTAGCTAGGTTTCTCTGTTCATGTAAGCAGTTGCTGCATGGTGAAATTGTCCCAAGGTGTATTCCTTCCTCTGTGTACCCTGACATCTTCCTTGCAGGGTGTTCCCAATATTTAGCGCTGAGCTGTGTGTACATTAGCTGGGTGTGTGACGGACTCCTTCAACTTTGCACATGCATGCTGAGCGATGTCTCCACCTGCATCATTCGTGGCATCCTTGGTAGTCATTGTACTTGTGTATGTGGACGATTGACGTGACTTCATGTGGACATGTTTTCTTTTTGGCGCTATGCATGCGTATACTCCCAGCCTCGCACACATGTGGTACATGTACTGCAGGGTCTTTGTGCACCTGACTGACATTTGTGGGCATGGTATCTGTGGCTACTCCACCCTTTGCGTTCCATGGGCACTGCTGGGAGTGTTAGGCACCCACCCCTCCTGTGTCTGGGCACTGCTGGGAGGACTCGGCAACCACCCCTCCTGTGTCTGGGCACTGCTGGGAGGACTCTACACCCACCCCTCCTGTGACTGGGCACTGCTGGGAGTGTTAGGCACCCACCCCTCCTGTGTCTGGGCACTGCTGGGAGTGTTAGGCACACACCCCTCCTGTCTCTGGGCACTGCTGGGAGCACTCTGCACACACCCCTCCTATTTCACAATATGTACGCTTAGAACATACACGTGTGTGGGTTCGCTCCATGCATACGAGGTGGGGGTACGTGTCGTACATACACGGTTGGGGTGGGGGTACGCTCCATGCATACGGGGTGGGGTTACGGTCCTTACGTACACTGTTGGCATGGGGGTACACTCCATGCGTACGCGGGTGAGGGTACGGGTCGTACTCACACTGTTGGGGTGGGGGGTACGCTCCATACGTACGCGGGTGGGGGTACAGGTCGTACTTACACTGTTGGGGTGGGGGTACGCTCCATGCATACGTGGGTGGGGTTACGGTCCGTACTTACACTGTTGGCATGGGGGGTACGCTCCATGCGTACGCAGGTGAGGGTACGGGTCGTACTTACACTGTTGGGGTGGGGGGTACGCTCCATACGTACGCGGGTGGGGGTACGGGTCGTACTTACACTGTTGGGGTGGGGGTACGCTCCATGCATACGCGGGTGGGGTTACGGTCCGTACGTACACTGTTGGCATGGGGGGTACGCTCCATGCGTACGCGGGTGAGGGTACGGGTCGTACTTACACTGTTGGGGTGGGGGGTACGCTCCATACGTACGCGGGTGGGGGTACGGGTCGTACTTACACTGTTGGCATGGGGGGTACGCTCCATGCGTATGCGGGTGAGGGTACGGGTCGTACTTACACTGTTGGGGTGGGGGGTACGCTCCATACGTACGCGGGTGGGGGTACGGGTCGTACTTACACTGTTGGGGTGGGGGTACGCTCCATGCATACGCGGGTGGGGTTACGGTCCGTACGTACACTGTTGGCATGGGGGTACGCTCCATGCTTACGCGGGGGAGGGTACGGGTCGTACTTACACTGTTGGGGTGGGGGGTACGCTCCATGCATACGCGGGTGGGGGTACGGTCCGTACATATCCGTACCCACGCTGTGGAATGCTTGTGCGGGCCGTACCCAGGCCTTTGCCACGTGGGTACGAGCCGTCCCGCCATTGTTGGGGTGACGTAGGTGTGGGCGTGGTACGACTTGTACCCACGCTCTTAAGGCGTGGGTACGGGACGTACCTGTATTGTTGTGTTGCCGGTTCGCGTCGTCAAGAACTTCCGTTGTGGCGGTCGCTGGCTTAGCTGGACACGCCCCCTCGTAGTGACCAGGGCCTGAGGGTCAGGTATGTCCAGGGCATGTGTGCTGTGTGACTTTGGTGGGGGTTTTGTGGCCTGCCCCTGGTCCTGCCACCCCCCCTTTTCCCCCTCCCTTTGTTGTTCTAACCTTCTGCGGCGTCTGCGTCGGAACCTGTAGAGGAGGTCGACTGCTATGAGGGCCGGGATGACACGTAGGTTCGGATCCATGTCTGTCCGTCGCGTACAGGTACTCCTTGTTCGCGTCGTCCTGTCTGTCCGTCGCGTACAGGTACTCCTTGTTCGTGTCGTCCTGTCTGTCCGTCGCGTACAGGTCCTCCTTGTTCACGTCGTCCTGATTTCCCGGCAGTTTTTGGCAGCCGGAAAATATTCACCGTGCGGGATGACGTCGGTGCGAATCGTGATTCCTGGTTCGTGAATGGCAGGCTGCGTGCGTCCCGACGTCACGTCGGCGCTTTCCCGGATCGCATTTGTACGTTTATTTTCGTCGGTCGGTGTTTTTTACGATTCGTACGGAAATGGTGTTTCCGTGCGAATCGTAATTCCATGTTTGTACAGTTTTACAACCGGGTACGAGTCGGACGGAGAAAACGCTCCGACCGACGGTTCGTACCCGGTTTTTACCGGATCGTAATCGGCACCTTAATGTCCCTCATGTCATTATCTGACCCGTACAGCAAGGCACATGTCCCCTCCTTTAAAGGGAGAGGTAGCGGTTCTTTTATAGATTTTATTAAAATTTAATCTTTTTTACAGTCTTTATTCTGTGGTTTTACTAATCTGGAAAGTGCCTATAGTGACCATAACCCGCTCTGTGTCCAAATGTGTGGACCATTAATGACAAAAAAAGAAGAGTGGAGCATAATTGTACGACAAGACAAATGAACGGCAGACGACGGCTCAGATGGACACAGATCTCCCAGATGCTTTTTATATTGCAGTAAAAGACTCCTGTGCCACTGAATTAGCGCTGTGTACCTCTTCAGGTATATCCCCGGGGGAGGTTATCAGCAGTTTTAATGCTATCTTCACTAAAGTAGGCAAACTTTTAAGTGCCCCGGCACGTAGAACAGCCATCTCGACCCCCAGATGGTTTGATTGGACTTGTTCACAGGTGGCGAGAAAGTTGAGGGAAGCCCTGAATGGTAACCCGAGAAATCAAACCTTGGTTAGAGCTTGCCGTAAAGAGTATAAACTGATATTGGCAAAACGCAAGTGCATCCTGAAGGAGGAGGCATGGAGGGAGCTGATTGAGTCACGTACCCTGAGGAATAGCTCTAGGTTTTGGAGCATTGTTAATAGACCATTTTTAGAGCATGAAGAAGGTAGTGAACCGGGTATGCACATCAATGAGGATGAATGGATGCTCCATTTTAAAACCATGTTCAAAATCCCGCTTGAGCAAATCTGTCAGCCAGGCCCAGAGATGGACGCCCCGCATTAGTTTTTGAGCAGGGGGAGGTTGAGGTGGGTATTGCTGGGTTAACTATCAATAAAACACCAGGACTGGATGGCATCCCCCTGGATCTTTTTAAATCTGACCGACTTTTTTGGGCTCCGGTCCTTGTGGCCGTGTTCAATGCAGCGGCCAGGAATGGATGCCGAGTCCTGGGCCACCTCGACTATAGTACCCGTTTTTCAAAAGGGTGATCGTGACAGCATATACTGCTATGGGCCAATTTCACTGCTGGACTCGGTGGTCAAGGTAGCGGGCCGCGTACTACTGGAACAATTGTCCACCTGGGCAGAGGAACACAATATAATTTCAGACGTCCAGTTTGGATTTTGTCCGGGCCGGACAAATGTGGCCCAATTCCTTAACTTAACCATGCTACTCAGCAAATATACGGTTGCACGTTCTGGTACCATCTACCTAGCCTTCATGTACTTGTTTTACGCGTTTGATCGTGTGAACTGGGCAAAACTGTGGCAGTCCATGAAGGACATTGGGGTTGACAGTAACATCGTCAATTTCCTAGAGGACCTTCATAGGGCAACCAAGGCCAATGTGAGATTTTCCCAGGACCTTTGCGTGTCAAGGAACTTTGACATAAAGAGGGGTGTACGCCAAGGTTGTATACTGGCCTCATTTCTGTTTAACCTCTACATTAACGACCTAGAAAGAGCTTTAATAGCTATAGGGGTAGATTATCCGTATGCAGGGTGACGCGGTCTCCCCACCCTACTAAACGCGGATGATGCAGTTCTTCTATCCAGGACTGCTAGGGGTCTTCAATCTCTGCTAGACGCCTTTTTCAACTTTATGTCGAAACGAGATTTATCTGTTAATAACTCGAAATCCTACATAATGCAGGTGGGGACTCGCACAAAAAAATACTTCCAATTTAGAGTAGGCCCTGCTAAAGTACCCTGTACAGACGTCTTTTCATACCTGGTCGTCTTACTGGATGATCAAATAAAATGGGGGCCACTCAAACAAAGAAAAAATGGGGATTTGGCTCAGGTGAATGCGGCCATTTTTAATTTTGCTTCTAAATTAGGTAAGAGACCTATTGCCGCCCTGCTGAAAGTTTACCAAGAAAAAAGTGTAGCTCTAGCCTGCTATGGAAGCGAAATACGGGGGCATGTCTCCACAGATGCTTTACAGGTGGTTGAGAACACTTTTTTGAAACGCCTGTTCGGTGTTCCCCGTGGTCTGTCTAATTTGGTGGTCCACGAGGAACTGGGGGTGTCCTACCTAAGTGATACCCAGGCACTTCGCCCCCTTACGTTTTGGCTAAACAGTTGGCTAAACAAAGAATTAACTCTTAGCCAACTGATTTTAAAAGAGTGCATGACCCTTGACAACGCGCTCAGCATACTTTGGCTTAGATACATTAAGAGTAGTTTTGAAAAGCTAGGGTGGGCTGATTTATTTACCAATCAATTACAAAAAAGGATGTTTGGATAACTAGGGAATCCTTCAATGGGGCAAATTGGAAAGGGAAGAGCTGGAGTTGCGGAAACCTAGCTTCTGCAAATTTTTATTGTTAAAGACAATTCCATCAGCTGAGCCTTTTCTACTGGGGTTTTTATCCCCTTATGAGCGTTTTTTATTGACCAGGTACCGCCTGGATCTTTTTCATCTCCTGCTTGCCATTCCCAGAGGGAGCAGCAGAAGCCAGTTGTTAGCACCCTGTGGCTGTGACGGCGAGTCTCCACAGGATTTGCTACATTTTATGTTTATTTGTAAATTTTATGAGTTTCCCCGGAAGTACTTTTTAGTCCCCATTTTAAAGAAGATGAATTTTAAACAAGCTCGTCCAGCTCTCCTGTACCTCCAACTGCTGAAGAATGATTGTACTCTTTTTATTGTTGGCTATTTGAAATCCACGGTGAAGTCCAGAGCTTGACTTGACTAATAGTTACTTAGGATGAAGATTTTAGTCAACATTGATGAGATAAATGTTTTTGAGGGTCAGGATAATTTTACAGGGTAGTGTAGATTAAAGGGGGATACTGTCTGACCATGAATTTTGCACTTTATTGTCAGAGATTGTTATGGGAGGTTGTGCTATGTATTTTAATGATGTTTATTAGGCTTGTTATTTCATGGAATCATGTATTTAATTAAATTTGGATGCTTTGCAACGTTTATGGTTTTATTTCTGTGAAACCTAATAACTTTTATTTGATTGATTGATTGATTGATTGATTAGTTGATAATTATGATCAATTAATTACCCGATAATTAATTAGTGTAATTGTTTAATTATTTTTTTGTGTCTGGGTTTTGGGTTTATGGGGTGAAGTGTGGGGAGTAAATTAATTTTACTTACTTCATAATTAATTGAAAAAGTGTTTTAATTGTGTAATAAATTGTTTTACAGTTTAATTTTAGGTTGTGGAGATTAGAAGTGTAAAGGGTGGGAAGTTAATTAAATGTTCTGTGTTTTAATTTGTTTTTTAATTAATATTTGTTTAATTGATAATTAATTGTGTTAATTATGCAAATACATTTTATTTAGATTTTCGATGTGGGTTGTGAGTTGTGTGATGTTATAGGATAGGAAGTAAATAGACTAAATTTATGTAATAAATAATGTTTTTATTATTACATAATTTTTAAATTAAAATATTTATTTGTTTGAAAATTATTTTTTATTTTGTTTTATTTTATTTGATGTAATATAATATTTGTTTGGTATTTGTGATACGTATTTAGCATAATATGTTTTTTTTAATATTAAATATATTTTTATTTTTAACATATTTATATAGTTTTATTTACTTTAAAAAAAAGAGATTTTATTTTGTTGATGATATTTAGTTTGATTTTAATTTTGAACTGACTGGAGTGAGAATAGTAAATTTTACCCCTGCGCAATCCAACACTTTACCTATTCATGCACTGACTGGAGTGGGAATAGTAAATGTTGTGAAGAATAGTGCAAGTAAAAGAATCTTGCTACGGAGCAACCTTCCCTGTTCATGCTTGCCCGGTGCCGAAACCCGGGACCTTTAGATCTAAAGGTCCCTGGTTCGATCCCGGGTTTCGGCACCGGGCAAGCATGAACATAACAAAAGTTTTGACCTATGTATAAATTACAATGAGCAAATTATTATTGTGATTTGAACAATAATTAAATGTTGGTTTGAAAAACCTATCATGCTGCTGTAAATATTGTTTGCAAAATGAAACTGTGTTTTGATAATTATCAGCCACAAAAAAGCATTGTATATAAGGGTAAACTGATTTAAATTTTGCATTTTGCACCCAGGGAAGGTTGCTCCGTAGCAAGATTCTTTTACTTGCACTATTCTTCATTTATTCCCAGGGTCTGTTGAGACAGTCAGCCCCTTTACGGAAGCACCCCTCATAAAAATTCGAGTATTTTTTCTCATCATATTGTGTGCCTTTCATACATTCACATAGATAATAGTAAATGTTGTCCCTTGACTATCCAACACTTTCACTATTGATACACTGACTCGAGTTGGAAAAGTAAATGTTATCCCTCCGCTATCCAACACTTACCTCACTGCTGCACTCATTGGAGTGGGAATAGTAATTTTTACCCCTCCGCTATCTAACACTTTCCCTATTCTTGCACTCACTGGAGTGAGAATAGTAAATTGTATTCCTCCGCTGTCCAACACTTTCCCTACTGTTGCACTCATTGGAGTGGGAATAGTAATTTTATCCCTCAGCTATCCATCACTTTCCCTACTGTTGCAATCATTGGCGGGGGAATAGTAATTTTTACCCCTCCGCTATCCAACACTTTCCCTACTGTTGCACTCACTTAAGAGGTCAATTTAAGTTTAAAGATTGTTAAATAGTTTAATCTTTTAACTTATAATCGAATGTCTTTTAAATAGATTTTATGTTTTTTATGTTATTGGTATATATATAGTTTGAGTTCTGAGGTGGGATCTGTGGATAGTACCAACTCACTTCCCACAGAAATAACGTCTTTTTCCGAGGAACTTCGCCTCATGCAAGAGGCAAACGAACACTCAATGAGAGGAAGAACGAGATTCCAAGGGAGAGGAAGAGGAAAGACTCAAGCAAAAAGAGGAGAAAGCGGCGCAGGGAAGAACAGCAATACTGGCGTGGGAACCAAGGGTCAGAACCAAAGAGGAAAATAATGGATGAACAAGAACTAACGGTAATGAACTTATCTACCATAGCTTTGACCCCTGTAGAAGAACAAGTTTTAAAATTAGGATTACGTTTTTGTCCTGATTTTCCCCTTGATTACTCACAAGCACGCATTGATCTGTATTGTTTTGCACGTAAATTGAAATTATTTAAGATTCACAAACTTAAAAATAGCAGTACTAATCTACCAGCCATAACTGCTCCCATCCCCTCCACAGCTATTGGAGATGATGATAATGAGATTTTGAGAACATTGTTCAGTTTAAGTGAGGAACATCTAATAGCTAACTCCCAAACCTCCGATTTATCGAATCTTGATCCAGTTACTCAGGTTAACGAGTCTACGGAAGGTTCAGGGACAGACACAGGGATCATTACACCATTTAGGAGGAAATCCAAATACAGACCTCAGACTCCCAAAGATAATATAGACATCTTCCTTGAATTGGTCAACCATGACATTTTACAACTCCTGAATAAATCTACCACTAATTCCAATTTGAATAGAGCACAAAGAGATGCATTATGTAATTTACAGAATGATAATAACATAGTGATAAAGCCATCCGATAAAGGAGGCAACATTGTTCTGTGGAACAAAACGAATTATGTACAGGAGGCCATGAGACAATTGAATAATGTAACGTGTTACACCAAAGTTGACAAAACATATATTGACAAACTACAGGTTAGGCTTTTTAACCTCATTGATGATTGGACAAATGAGAAACTTTTAAACTGGGACGAGTCGAAATTTTTGAAGAACGAGACACCTACTGTTCCGACTTTTTACCTCCTCCCTAAAGTCCATAAAAATCCTACGCAACCTTCAGGCAGACCTATAGTTTCCTCAAAAAACAGTCTATTGGAAAATGTTTCTATGTATGTAGATTTTTTTCTATCTGAATATGTGAGAGATTTAACATCGTATATCAGAGATACGAAAGATTCTTTGCAGAAGATTGAAAACATACATTGGGACGTAAACTATTGGCTTGTCTGTTTAGACGTAGAAAGCCTATATACTAGTATTAGGCATACTGATGGACTAAAAGCATGCAAACACTTTCTTGACTCCAGGAGTATACATTTGACTAAACATACTATGATGTTACTTCAGATGATCGAATTTTGCCTTGTGGAAAATGTGTTTACCTTTAATGGCTCATTATATAAACAAATACAAGGGACTTCCATGGGCACCTGCTTCGCTCCGAGCTATGCCAATCTTTTGGTTGGCTGGTGGGAGAAGCAGGTGCTCTGGGGTGAAGGAATGGAACATTGGACAAACAGGGTCAGTATCTGGCTTAGATTTATCGATGACATATTTTTTGTAAGGGAGGGTGGAGAAGACGAACTAGTGTTGTTTTTGTCAGAACTCAATGAGAATGCCCTGAACTTAAAATTCACAATGCAGTATAGCCAAAAAACTGTTGACTTCCTAGACATTAGGGTGACAGTGCGAGATAACAAACTAGAGACTGATTTATTCAGAAAAAGCACGGCGGGTAACTCAGTTCTCCACGCAACGAGCTGCCATCCTCACAATTTTAGGTGGAGCATACCCTTCGGTGAGTTCCTTCGTGCGAAAAGAAACTGTAGCATGGAGGAATCATATGTAGGAAACAAAAAAGAGATGTCAGAGAGATTCCTTGCCAGAGGGTATCCCTACATGATGCTGAAGAGAGGTGAGAAAAGAGCAGATGCTATTACAAGAAGTGAGGCATTGTACAAAGCACCTAGGAGTAAAAAAACTGAAACAGAGGCACCTATCAGATTGATTACCACCTTTAATTCACAATCTAATCTCTTCCAGCAGATTGTTAAGAAAAGATGGGATATCCTGACTCAGGATAAGATACTAAAACGAAAGCTAGGCCCATATCCAGCGATCACCTACAGAAAGGGCACCTCGATTAAAGATATGATTGTAAGAAGCCACTTCAGTAACACCAAACCTACATGGCTAGACAGAATAGGAGGGTTTCATCGTTGTGACAAATGTAAAGCGTGCAGCCACAGCGTTAATGTTAAAGAGGTAGTCCTTGAGAGAACTAAGAGAAAGTGGTATATTCGAAAGAATATACAATGCAGCACAGACTTCGTAATCTATGTGATCACTTGCCCTTGTGGCAAGTGGTACATAGGTTCCACCACTTTTCCAGTGAAGAAGAGAATACTGGAACATTGGCGTGCCATAACCAATAAAGACTTCAGTTACAGTACAGCCAGACACTTCCATAATGAACATAATGGAGATTGGCGAAATTTTTTGCCCTAGATACTATCACCAAAGACCCAAGAGGAGGGAACAGAATTCAGGCCCTGCGTAGAGCAGAATCCAAGTTCATCTTACAAGCAGGAAGTGTAGCCCCATTCGGGATGAACAATGATGAAGAGATGCATGTGCATCTGTAAATTGTATGTTGTTGATACATGTGGTCTCAGCCTCAAGACATCCTGTTACTCCTGTTCCGTGTTACAGGAGTTCAGTTTAGGTTGCAATTTCAGCTGCTGTGTACTGTGATAGTTATGACCTATTAATGTTAATTGTACCAGAAAATTAATTCATTTCTGTGAAATAGGCCACCTACAAAGACTGCAGAATCTATTTATATGATTTGTTTTATGGCCCCTGTTGTTGATGTATATTTAGATCTAACTTTGATCTATTGGTAGGTGAAGTCCCTATATCTTACATTAGAAATGTGAGTTTTACGTGATACTGTACTGTCTGTTTTAAAATATATTCCACTTTTGTTTCCTACATCTAGATGGGACCTGGAAGCTTTCAGACACCACCGTTACCGTTATCTGATACGAGTACGGAGTATTTGGTGACTATTGCTTAGTACCATCTCCTTAAGGGTCATCTTTATCCTTATTATATTATATTTTTTTATTATACATTTTGTTCCCTGAAGATGGGTTATTGACACAAAGCGGAAACATTGACTTAGTACAATATATAAAAATATAGTCTTAAACTCGCTTTTCCTGAATGAGATAGGGTACTATACCCTGATTTCTGATGGGACTTATAAACAAAGGATTGTTTATCTTATTTGTATATCTCTTCAGTGGTAAGCCTATGTATCAGTTGACTTACTATAAGTTTGATAATGTACCTATATAAACACAACAGAATGAAGTATGTTAATTCTGCATGTCTTTTATATACATGTGATTTTCACGGAGACGCACTAGAAAATGAATGGTGGTCCTTTGAATTCTTTAATTATGTTTTTATGTTTGTAAATACCATTGCACAGCATTTAGATAGATTACGAGCCAGTATTATCATTACTTTTCTTTAAATCTAACGAACCGACGAGTCTGTTGTTTATGTTTTGTATGACTTTAAATACACTGAACCCGGAACCTATGGTCATATGACCAAGAGCTTGTTTGCTCGAAACGCGTCATTTTGTTTGCCCGTGAAATAAAAATATTGTAATTCAACTGGATTCATCTGGCTCGTGCTTACAGGAGATAAAGGAGGCTGTGAGCTGACAGAGAATATATATATATATATATATATATATATATATATATATATATATATCACGCTCACACTTGCTCCGCTACATTGAGAAGCACTCAAGCATCAACCAAGAGTCGCAAGCATGACTCTTAATTAAAGGTACGGGAGTCGTCAGACTGTAGATCCTTTCGCAGCTCCTACTCCACTGCCGACGCGTTTCGAATGAATCTTCCTCATGGGCTTGTGGCGAGTGAGAGGCACGATGAGGCCACAGCTTCTTTTAATTATCCCAAAGTAATACGCCCCTGGATGGGTTGTTCTAAATGAAATGCGCAGGGAATTATGGAAGTTGTGGTACCAAATCATTTATTTACAATGTGCCAATGTTCTGCTGGAATAAGGGCCCATGGATGAGCCCCCACAGGCGGACGCCCCCTCAATCCTTAGTTGATGCTCCGCATTATGGAGGCGGCAGATGACACCCCCGCGGCCAGCCAGAATACCGGAGTGGTGCATTCTCGACGGCGCGGTTCGCCGCCAATATATCACGCTCACACTTGCTCCGCTACATTGAGAAGCACTCAAGCATCAACCAAGAGTCGCAAGCATGACTCTTAATTAAAGGTACGGGAGTCGTCAGACTGTAGATCCTTTCGCAGCTCCTACTCCACTGCCGACGCGTTTCGAATGAATCTTCCTCATGGGCTTGTGGCGAGTGAGAGGCACGATGAGGCCACAGCTTCTTTTAATTATCCCAAAGTAATACTTTCTACAGTCTGACGACTCCCGTACCTTTAATTAAGAGTCATGCTTGCGACTCTTGGTTGATGCTTGAGTCAATGTAGCGGAGCAAGTGTGAGCGTGATATATTGGCGGCGAACCGCGCCGTCGAGAATGCACCACTCCGGGATTCTGGCTGGTCGCGGGGGTGTCATCTGCCGCCTCCATAATGCGGAGCATCAACTAAGGATTGAGGGGGCGTCCGCCTGTGGGGGCTCATCCATGGGCCCTTATTCCAGCAGAACATTGGCACATTGTAAATAAATGATTTGGTACCACAACTTCCATAATTCCCTGCGCATTTCATTTAGAACAACCCATCCAGGGGCGTATTACTTTGGGATAATTAAAAGAAGCTGTGGCCTCATCGTGCCTCTCACTCGCCACAAGCCCATGAGGAAGATTTATTCGAAACGCGTCGGCAGTGGAGTAGGAGCTGCGAAAGGATCTACAGTCTGACGACTCCCGTACCTTTAATTAAGAGTCATGCTTGCGACTCTTGGTTGATGCTTGAGTGCTTCTCAATGTAGCGGAGCAAGTGTGAGCGTGATATATATATATATATGTATATATAGATATATATATATATATTATATATATATATATATATATATATATATATATATATATATTCAATGAAAAAACCAAAGGTTTCACACATGTTATAGTTAGCTGGACATTTCACTCGTAAAAAACCAATGAAATTTCCCCGTTATAGTTAGTTCAGCTAACTATAACTCGCGCGCCCGCAATGCACTACTGATGACGTCACATATTACATCACTCATGACATGGTCACTGACATCACTCATGACATCACTGATGACATCTCAAATGACATCACTGATGACATGATGACATCATCCAGTGAATGTGTGTTTTTCTGAAAATTAAATAGGTTTTATATAAGTATATCTCAAGCTCGATGGAAGATTAAATGGGTTTATAAGTGTCTAAATGGATGTTTTTTTTTGGAAAAATGTATTGTGTAACTGATTGTTAAAATGTATCATAGTGAATACATGGCTTAGTGAGTAATGTTTAAATATGTAAATATCTGTATCAGTCTCTCACTTTGTGTATAAGTGGCTGCATGGGTTGGTGAGTAGCTACATGGGAGTCAATATAGGTTATTAGTTGGTTTTTTGAGTATCAGTCTGAGTGTCTGCATGGTTCGGTGGGGGGTATTACGTAGTGCATAGGTGCATGAATGAGTGACTCACTGTATGTGTTGAAGACAGCATGTGTGCAGGACTGTATGGGTGGATGAGTGTGTGTATGGGTGTGTTAGTGAGTGAAAGACTGTCTCAATAGTGTCTCCATGAGTAACTACATATGTTTTTAACTGTTATATGTGTCTATTGGTGTATATAACTGAGTATATGTGAGAGTAAGAGATTAAAAGAGTTCCTGTATGAATAAGTATGTGTTTCTATAAGTGATTGTTTAAAAGACTAAGTATGTGTAAGTTTCTGTAGAAGTAGGTGTGGTGGTGTGTGTATAACTGTATATGCAAGTAAATGGATGTTTGATTCTTTATTAGCATGAGTGACTATGTGTGTGAGTAACTCTATGGATGAGTGGCGTTGTGTAACAGGATGTATAGGTGTATGAATACATATGATGAGTGAGTACATGTATGAGTGACTGTATAGGACTGTTGGTGAATGAGTGGATGTGTATGTGGTTCTTAGAATTACTGAATAGGTTGTTGTAACTGATATTGATATGTTCATTATTTCGATCATTTTAGTTTCATTTTTTTAAATGTGTGTATTAAAGGTTATATTAGGGGAAGAAGAGGTCTGCTACTATTTCACAAGGATGATGTCATCAGTGATGTCATCAGTGATGTCATTTGAGATGTCATCAGTGATGTCATGAGTGATGTCAGTGACCATGTCATGAGTGATGTAATATGTGACGTCATCAGTAGTGCATTGCGGGCGCGCGAGTTATAGTTAGCTGAACTAACTATAACGGGGAAATTTCATTGGTTTTTTACGAGTGAAATGTCCAGCTAACTATAACATGTGTGAAACCTTTGGTTTTTTCATTGAATTTCTAAGGTTTTTTAAATGCTAATTCCTAACTATAACGTGTGTGAAACCTATGGTTTTTTCAGTGAATTTGCAAGGTTTTTTAAATGCTAATCCCTAACTATAACATGTGTGAAACCCATGGTTTTTTCAGTGAATTTGCAAGGTTTTTAAAATGCTAATTTCTAACTATAACATATGTGATACCCATGTTTTTTTCAGGGAATTTGTAAGGTTTTGTAAATGCAATTTTTTTTTGTCATTTATTGTAAGCCTTTGTATAAAATAATATATGTACTATATCCTGCATAATGGAAAGTTTTTTTTTTTTTTATGCATTTTTTTCCGTGCGCGTACGGTAAGCTGACGGTACGCGCTTCGTACGTCATAAGTACGGTGCGCGTATGTGAGTGACGTACACGTACACCCGGAAGCAACGTCGCAGTTACGCAGGGGCGTGTAATGCGCATGCGCGATACGCAATACGTGCGTGACGTACGCGTACACCCGGAAGCAACGTCGCGGTTACGCAGGGGCGTGTAATGCGCATGCGCGATACGCAATACGTGCGTGACGTACGCGTACACCCGGAAGCAACGTCACGGTTACGCAGGGGCGTGTAATGCGCATGCGCGAGTGTGACATACGCGCTGCGTAAGCGCACTGTAAGCGTCACGTGCGCGCACGGCAGGTCATGTGACTTACAAAGAACACTTTTTATTGGTTGAAATTACTTTCACTTCCAGAAACTTCCCACACCACACCCATTCCCCTCATTACTGCTTGAAAGAACACTTTTCATTGGTTGAAACTACTTTCAGTTCCAGATTCTTCCCACACCACACCCATTCCCCTCATTTCTGCTTGTGATTCTCTAGGAGCAGGAGCTGGATTGACATTGGGATACAATGGCAGAACAGCAGACCTCTTCTGAGAGTGAGGCCAGCAGCACCACCATGATCCAGAGAAGGAGGAAACAAAAGACTTCTTTTGTATGGGAGTATTTTTCTTTTCCAGAGGGGGAGAAAAAGGTAAATGCTCCACTGGTCACTTGCAAACTTTGTGGTCGTGTTTTATCAAGAGGAAATCCAAGGAGGAAATACTCCTTTGGAAATCACTCTATGAAGAGACACCTCCAGGACAGACACCCAAGGACCTTTGCTCGACATACTGAAGAAAACCCTTCAGTAAGTCACCAGAGCCCAGCCTCAGATGCTCAGCCGAGTACATCATCGGCAGCTCAGCTGAGCCCTTCCTCTGATGTGGGAGCATCACCTTTTTCTTCTCCTGTGGACATCAACCCTCGATTTGGGAGCGTTAAAATGAGGTGTACAAAATGTGGTGGTCTTATTGTTTTTGGGGAGATCAGTCTTCCCCTTATTAACAATAAGATAGACCAGCATGTTTGTAGACGCTCATAATACTCCCATTCTTTCTTTCCTCCATCCCTGTATGAACCCAACGGCTCTTATAAGAGCCAACCTTACCTCTCAACTTTTTTTTATTTTTTCTTTGAAACTTTTGTTTTATTTTTTTTTACCGTACGCGTACGGTAAGCGTATTTTTTTTTTTTTTTTTTTTTTAAAACTCTAAAAATCAATTACCACATCTCAAGATCCTTGAGAAATTAATAACTAATTTTTTTAAATCTTTTTGAGATAAAGTGGACCAGACCACAAAGTATGCAAGTGACCAATTGAGCATTCACCTTTTTCTCCCCCTCTGGAAAAGAAAAATACATTATGAATCCACTTTTCAGATTCTGAAAACAGCACATGTCCAAACTGCTTTTTCAGACCACCACCATGTGTAACCTGGGTGGCTGCCTACATTCCAGCAAGGGCAACCAGCCTTAGTGATGCTGAATGTATTTGCATTACTGAGTCCAACCTCAAACCCTTAAACTATTCTTTTTTTTACCAATACACCTTAATTTATCGTGAAAACATACTCCATATTATTTTACATGTTCCTCACATTTATATTTCTCCCAAAACAGAAAATGATAAACACAACTTCAACAAAAGGAATTCCATTTCTATTATTCATTTCTTAATGTACCATATACATCCCCTCTCAAACTCATAACTCACCTTTAAAAGTAGTTAGTTCAGAAATAAATGTGGCACTCAAACAGCAGATTATCAGAGCCAGGATCTCTGTTCTTTACACCTCTCTCCTCTCAGCAGAACCAGATAATGGTAAACTTTCCCTCTCTTTTTCCACACATATTCATGTAAGTTTCAAATCTCAGTGCTTCCCCCTTTTTTTCAAATGTAATCACACATTTCTATTGGTTGAAAACCAACCCTTTTTCAAAAGTACCCTTCCCCCAACTTGACTTCTGCCTAGTACCCTTCCCCCAACTTGACTTCTGCCTGCTACCATAGCAACAGCTCATGGAACACTGCTGTGTGGAGTTAGGTCAGAAGTTCGCCAAACAATGTTTCAATTCCACAGAGCAAGAGTGCTTGACTTTTCAAACCTAACAGCAAATCCAAAATACTGTTCTTTGGTAACACATTTTTCTGTACCAATACAAAACATGCTTCTATTAATTTACACATGCAGCCTAGTTTTTATTCTAGAATGGTATGAAACAGCCAATCAGTTCTTTTTTTTAAGAAAAAAATATGTATGCCTCCATTTCCAAACTGTCTTTCATTTCATTTTCCCATTCTACTGAATTACACCTCCTGAGTGCATCCAGATCTCCTTGGAAGATGTTCACAGTGTGGATTGTAGGGCACAGCTATGTCTTCTGGAGTGAAAAGTTTGCAGAGAAAACAGGTATGGTGAGAGACCTTGCTTTGCCAAATGTAGACATTAAATGGATTGGTCAGAGAGGGTTAAAGTGGCACCAATTGATGCCATTGGTGAAATCCTTCATGCAAATCCAACACCCTGACCTCATAATAGTGCACTGTGGTGGCAATGACCTAGGCACTTTGACTGGGGTAGGTCTGGAAATGCTTATGAAGGACACCTTTGCACAACTGTTTTCACTTTTCCCTAAAACTGCCTTTGTGTTTTCTAACATATGCCAAAGGCAAAAATGGAACTGGTCCAATCATTTCTGTCCGCAGATTGACAAAGCAAGAAAGCACGTCAACAAATCTGTTTCTGCTTTCCTCCGTGACTATGGTATGGGTTCCATTTACCACAACAACTTGCGTTACGACATGCAAGACATTTATAGAGGAGATGGTGTGCACTTCAATGATGAAGGGAACAGAGTCTTCCTCTTGAACCTTAGACTCTGCATCGGTACTTACTTGTAGGTACAACTAAAAAATCACTTCATAAACACAACGGCTCTTTTTAGAGCCCCCTAATATCTAAACTCTTAAATCTGCATTTCATTTCTTTTCTTTTTTTTTTTTTTTACCGTAAGCTTACCGTACGCGTACCCCGCGATTTTTTAAAAAAAATTAATAAATGTTTTCTTTGAACTTTTCTGTCCTTCTTTGACCCCTTTACAAATGTTAGGGGTCTGTAACTCTCCTCCTTGCCCCCTTTTCAAGTTATCACCCTTTTTGTTTCTGAGTGAAACACAAGAAATGGCGGCCGCCGCTTCCTGGTTTCGACCGATTCGAATGTTTACTAACATCTAACAGCCAATCAGAATCGCGCTCGCGCACGTCACCGTACGCGTACGGTAAGCGCACCGTAAGCGCACGGTAAGCTGCCACAGATATATATATTGATTTAAAGGCTATTTTCTCAGATTCTACTGAACAGATTTACACCAAACCTACAAAAGGCACTTCCTTGACCTGAGGACTACCTCTCTGCCAAATTTCATTAAATTCTGTTCAGCCGTTCGGGCTGTAGCCCTGTCTAAAGGTCCTATGGAAAAATGCATGGGAAAAACGCGTTTTGGGACACCCCTTTTATCTCAGCCCCCGCTTGACGAATCCCCCCGAGACTTTCAGGGTAGGAGCGGAGCGTAGCGCCCCACCTATTTTGAGAAATTTGCGAGGATTCGTCGACCGGCGCCAAAGTTATTCAAAATAGAATGTTGCGGATTTCCTATGGAAAAGGGGTCCTAACTATAACTACCTACTGGCGACCGCCAGTAGGTAATATATATATATATATATATATATATATTACCTACTGGCGGTCGCCAGTAGGTAGTTATAGTTAGGACCCCTTTTCCATAGGAAAACCTCAACATTCTATTTTGAATAACTTTGGCGCCGGTCGACGAATCCTTGCGAATTTCTCAAAATAGGTGGGGCGCTACGCTCCGCTCCTACCCTGAAAGTCTCGGGGGGATTCGTCAAGCGGGGGCTGAGATAAAAGGGGGGTCCCAAAACGCGTTTTTCCCATGCATTTTTCCATAGGACCTTTAGAACGAGCTACAGCCCGAACGGCTGAACAGAATTACTAGAAATTTGGCAGAGAGGTAGTCCTCAGGTCAAGGAAGTGCCTTTTGTAGGTTTGGTGTAAATCTGTTCAGTAGATCCTGAGAAAATAGCCTTTAAATCAATATATATATCTGTGGAAGCTTACGGTGCGCTTACCGTGCGCTTACCGTAAGCTTACCGTACGCGTACGGTGGCGTGCGCGAGCGCGATTCTGATTGGCTGTTAGATCTTAGTAAACATTCGAATCGGTCGAAACCAGGAAGCGGCGGCCGCCATTTTCTCTCTCGAACTGTCAGGGGGGTGAATAAAAAGGGTGGATAATGTGAAAAGGGCGCAGGCTCGACAGTTCCTGACCCCCTAGCCTTGGTCAGGGGGTCCCAGAAGGACCCTCAAGGGCAAAAATAAAAAAAAATTATTTTTCGAAAAATCGCCGTATGCGCGTAGCGTACGCGCACGGCGACCTGCGGAATTACGCGTACCGTGCGCGCACGGAAAAAATTTTTTTGCGAAAAGGGAAGCTTAAAAAAAAATAAAAAAAATTGTGAGGTAAGGTTGGCTCTTATAAGAGCCGTTGGGTTCATACAGGGATGGAGGAAAGAAAGAATGGGAGTATTATGAGCGTCTACAAACATGCTGGTCTATCTTATTGTTAATAAGGGGAAGACTGACCTCCCCAAAAACAATAAGACCACCACATTTTGTACACCTCATTTCAACACTCGCAAATCGAGGGTTGATGTCCAAAGGAAAAGAAGAAGGTGATGCTCCAACAACAGAGGAAGGGCTCAGCTGAGCTGCCGATGATGTACTCGGCTGAGCATCTGAGGCTGGGCTCTGGTGACTTACTGAAGAGTTTTCTCCAGTATGTCGAGCAAAGGTCCTTGGGTGTTTGTCCTGAAGGTGTCTCATCATAGAGTGATTTCCAAAGGAATATTTCCTACTTGGATTTCCTCTTGATAAAACACGATCACAAAGTATGCAAGTGACCTTTGGAGCATTGACCTTTTTCTCCCCCTCTGGAAAAGTGAAATACTCCCATACAAAAGAAGTCTTTTGTTTCCTCCTTCTCTGGATCATGGTGGTGCTGCTGGCCTCACTCTCAGAAGAGCCCTGCTGTTCTGCCATTGTATCCCAATGTCAATCCAGCTCCTGCTCCGAAAGAATCACAAGCAGAAATGAGGGGAATGGGTGTGGTGTGGGAAGAATCTGGAACTGAAAGTAGTATCAACCAATGAAAAGTGTTCTTTCAAGCAGTAAAGAGGGGAATGGGTGTGGTGTGGGAAGTTTCTGGAAGTGAAAGTAATTTCAACCAATAAAAAGTGTTCTTTGTAAGTCACATGGCCTACCGTGCGCGCACGTGACGCTTACGGTGCGCTTACGCAGCGCTTACGTCACTTTCGCGCATGCGCATTACACGCCCCTGCGTAACCGCGACGTTGCTTCCGGGTGTACGCGTACGGCACGCACGTATCACGTATCGCGCATGCGCATTACACGCCCCTGCGTAACCGCGACGTTGCTTCCGGGTATACGCGTACGGCACGCACGTATCACGTAGGCGCGCTGCACTAATTACGTCCAGAGCGCGTAGCGTCAGCTTACCGTACGCGTATTTTACAAGCGCGTAGCGTCAGCTTACCGTACGCGCACGGAAAAAAATGCATAAAAAAAAACCTTTCGATAATGCAGGATATAGTACATAAATTATTAAAAAAAGGCTTACAAAAAATGAAATAAAAAAAAATTGCATTAAATTATAATAAAAATATAAAATCGAAATAAAAAACCACTATCCACATTGACCCCACCCCCTGTGCTTTTGGTGGCGTTAAGTGGGCGCGCACGCCACGAATGGCGTAAAGTAACTTAGCATTTAAAAAACCGTACAAATTCACTGAAAAAACCATAGGTTTCACACACGTTATAGTTAGGAATTAGCATTTAAAAAACCTTGCAAATTCACTGAAAAAACCATAGGTTTCACACATGTTATAGTTAGCGGAAATTTTACTGATAAAAAACCAGTGAAATTCCCCCGTTATAGTTAGTGCAGGCAACTATAACTCACGCGACCGCAATCTTCTGCTGATGACATATGTGTCTTTATGAAAAAAAAATATTTGTAATATATGTATAGCTAAAAATGTATGGAAGAAGACATGGGCAAATAAGTGTCTAAATACAGTATTAGCATCAGCAGAGGATTGCGGTCGCGTGAGTTATAGTTGCCTGCACTAACTATAACGGGGGAATTTCACTGGTTTTTTATCAGTAAAATTTCCGCTAACTATAACATGTGTGAAACCTATGGTTTTTTCAGTGAATATATATATATATATTATCTACTGGCGGTCGCCAGTAGATAGTTATAGTTAGGACCGTGTTTCCATAGGAAATCTGCAACATTCTATTTGGAATAACTTTGGCGCCGGTTGACGAATCCTCGCGAAATTTTCAAAATAGGTGGGGCGCTCCGCTCCGCTCCTACCCTGAAAGCCTCGGGGGGATTCGTCGAGCGGGGGCTGAGAAAAAAGGGGGGTCCCAAAACGCGTTTTCCCCATGCAATTTTCCATAGGGACCTTTGGTCCAAGGTACAGCCGAACGGCTGAACAGAATTACTTGAAATTTGGCAGAGAGGTAGTCCTCAGCTCAGGGATGTGCCTTTTGCATATATGGAGTCAATCTGTTCAGTAGTTCCTGAGAAAATCAAAAGTAAAATCATATATATATGTGGGCGGAGCCTAACCACACATCTCATCCTGAGATCTGATTGGCTGTCAGCACTTCATCCAAGAAGTGTTGGCAGCCATCTTGGGACCAATATACATGATAGCACCTCATTAAAAAGCATTGCAGTTAATAGAAGGTTTTAAGACTTTAGTTACATTATAAATCATTTGTTGATGGTACCATACTCATTTTAGGAATTGTGGTATGTTCTAAGGTGATTTCACCATGTGAAAAAGCCTTCTGCTGGGATATCATGATTGAGAGAAAAATATTTTCTCATGCTTTTCCCACAGAGGTTTGGAAGGTGATCTATAAGCTAAACTGAGAGCTTATTTTCTGTAAATTCACATTATCTTTCTCAGTCATGTGAGAATGAAGTCTGACATTCTCAGTAAAACATGTACATCCAACAAGGGCAGAGACTGTCAGTTGAGTCCTTTGTGTTCTACTGCAGCTTCCCAGAGTGTTCCAAAGAACAACTAGAGCGCTAACAGTCCTACTTATGATAAACGTATGGCACACCTGAAGCCATCTTGCTTGGATTAAAGTGGTAACTCTTAAAACATTTAATTTAAAAAGGAACAAAATGAGGGGGTTCATTTTTCCATAAAAAGTATGATTAATGCTGTAGAAAGAAAATGAGGGCACATTTTGAGTGACTTCTCAAATCCTCTTTTGTTTCATTAAAAAATTCTGACATGCAGACTGAAACATGCACTTTTAATACCAGGAGCAGACTTCCATGGCGAACAGTAGTTTTACTACAGTGATCTAATGAGCAACTAGAGTGTTAACATTCAGAATTTATGGCAAATGTGTGACATATCTGAATACCTTCATGATGGAATCAAAGTAAAAAACTGAAAGCATTTCCTACTGAGGAACTGCAGTACATGAGGAAATGAGGAAACTTCATAACAAATAAATCTCCCAAGATGGCCACCGGAGACAAAAGAGCCCAAATGTAGCCCAAAATCACCCAGATGTAGCCCAAATATAGCCCAATGACAGAAGTGTGCAAAACACTTATACTTTTGTGTTTTTGCAGTGTTATATAGTGCAGACTTGTCAGGTATTGGAGTGCTTTACATGAGCATTGGTTACATCACACAAGAACAAATTCATTTTGGTTGTAGACATGGGGAGACTAAGTGATTTGACCAGAATCACAGAATGTCGAGCTGAAGCAGAAACTCCAACCTGGTTCCCCAGTTGCAAAGTCTGCAGTTCTGGAAGTAACACCACATCCTCTCCCCTAAGTGCAACATTTAATCAAGTGGTCAACTGGATAAAAAAACATAAAGATAACAAATAATTTAAAAGTGCTTTGTCGCTATTTGAAAACTCAGAAAATATGTCCTTATTTTAGTCTTTTAGAGCACTAACCATAATTTTGATGCCAATAAGACCCTCTCATATATGTAATTTCTAAAGGAAATGCTCTAGGTATTACAGTTTTGATTACATCAAGATGACGTCAGGCGTTCCACACTTTTGTAATAAATATAGAATGTTAGCAATCTAGTTGTTCATTAAGATACTGTTGAGAGGCAGAGGCCAGGGGCACGGACTCTGAAAATTGAAGGCAGGTAGGAGGGTGCAAAGGCAACAATTTAACCACACTGAGCAGGCAGGAAGGGCCGTGGCAGCACAACAGACTTTGGAGGGCAGTGGAAAGGGGGGCAGGGGCAACAAACCAACAATACAGGACTTGCAAGAGAGGCTGTGGCAATGTAATAGACCATTGTGGGCAGAAGGAAGAGGCAATGGTAATACAACCATACATGCCAACAGACCCGATTCAGCCAGGAAACGTCCAACGTTTTTAAGCTCAAATGGGCTTTATTTGATCTGTCTCCTGTCTACAATCTCCTCTTTTTCAATGTAACTCAAAGGGGAAAATCAATACCCCAGTTTTTTTTCAAAATCTCCCTCTTACCAAGTTCAAAATGCTCGCAAGTATGGTACATTGGATCATGAAAGGAAATGGGGTAGGGACATGGACTTGGATAACAGAGGACAGGAGGGACATGGAGAGGTTCACCAAACTGACCCTGCAGGGCAGGCATCAGGGTTTGCAGCAGCACAATACACCACACAGGGCATGCGCAACGGCAGTGCAGCACAACAATCCATAGAAAGCAAGAGGGAGGGGACAGGACCATGCACATGGACAACAGAGAACAGAGGGGCAAGAGGCAATGGTAGCTAGCTGACCATAATGGACAGACAGGAGAGAAAGCTGCAGCATAACAGACCATAAAGGGCAGGAGGGACGGATCAGGGGTATTACAATGGAACAGACAAGCCAGGAGGGAGGGAGTAGGGGTCTGCACATGTAAACAGAGGGCTGGGGGCAAGGGGGCAGGGCAGGAGCAGCAAGATAGCCATGGAGGTCAGGCAGGATGGGCACTAGAAGCAAGACACACCATGAAGAGCAACAGTGAGACTGTGATGGCATACACACAGACCATGGAGGGAAGGTGGGAGGGGGTCAGGGGCAGCTAACTGACCACACAGGGAAGGTGGGAGGGGCCATGGCAGCACAAAAGACCATGCATGGCAAGTGGGAGGGTTAGTGGCAGCACAAAGGCTATGATGAGCAAGAAGGAGGGTGCAGGGGCATGCACAAAGGACGATGGAGGATAGAAGGGAGGGTCAGGACCTGTGCACAGACAAGAACGTTCAGGGGAAGGGGCCTCACAACAGACCGCACGGGGCAGGCAGGAGGAGCAGTTGCAGCACAACAGACCAGGGAGGGCAGAAGGGTGTGGCAGTACAATGGACCATGTAGGACAGGAGGAAGAGGATAGGGGCATGGCATGTGGACAGGCAGGGTGGAGGTGGCAGGGACAGGTTACAGTCATCATAGGCAGGTGGGAGGGGAGTGGCAGCTCAACAGAACACTCAGAGTAGATAGGAGTGGCAGGTCCATGGAACATGGTGGGCAAAAAGGATGGAGCAGGGGCATGCACAAAGACATCGGAGGGCAGGGGGAAGGAGAATAGGGGCAGCAAGCTAAGCACAGAGTTTAAGCAGGAGGTCAATGATGGGGCATAGAATTGGGCAAGGGAGGGCAGGAGGAGTGGACTGGTACATCATACTAAATTGAGGGCAGTGGCAGCACATCAGACCATGCATGGCAGGAGGGAGGAGGCTAGTCCATGGATTCACACAACAGAGGATAGTGAGGAGGGGGATGGGGCAGCAAGCTAACTGTTCAGAGAAGGCGGGTATAAGGAACTTTATTGTTTTTAAAACGTGTGTCTGTGCGAACTACTTAAAATATGAACAAGTATGCAGCATAATCTCACTTTTATTCAGGAAGAAGAGGACGTTTGTGACTGTGACTCCGGGCTCACTTGGCAGAAACACCCCCTGACCCTCCACCCCCTATCGCAAAATGTAATGCCCGTGAAAAGGGTAGGTGAACACAGTGTTATATAGAACATAGTCCTGAGAGCACGATTGAAAATGAAAACTAGATATAGTGTATGGTATAAACTATGCACCAAAAAGTGTGATATAAGATGAACCGGGCGTGAAATATAATATGCAATACATTGTGCGCAATGACAGATTCATTGAAGAGCGCGAGATAGCACAGGCACTAGCGCGTGCTATGCGATATGCGCCTTGGAGTGTAATATGCACAGGGCAGTGTTGTGTAACCTAACTAGTCTCTAAAGTTGTAATATAAAATATGTGCTTGGGAGTGTAACGTTGCATATGCACTGTGACAAAGATATGGATCCCAGATTGTAATATGTATGGCATAGCGCTGTGCGTTATAACATACACATCGAGGAAGGCACGTTAGATGCGGCAATATAACCCGTGCGAAGACAAGTGTGGCATGACATATTCACGGGGTGGTGTTACAGTGCACATGGGCTAGAGACTGTTATAGCATATGCACTAGCTAGTGGAATACAACACAGAGGTGTGTGGCACTCAGCAGGCAATGGTGGGTGTAACACAGCATTGGGTCTGCCAGGAGCGCGCTGTGACTCTCAAGTGATGTTCGTCCCCTTTCCAGACCGTAAAATAAAAAGTATTACACATCCGGCAGTGGATGTGTGTTTTATTAACCGTGAGGGGGGTTTCTTACATAGTTTTGGTCAAATTTTTGTCGAATCCCCTTTGAATGGCTTGGTGTGCATGTGTATTAAATGTGCCCGTCAATAGCTACCCATGTTTGTATAAATAAACGACAAGGGTGTCTACCGGGATTAGGCACGGTAGGGCATCAGACATGTCAGAGCTTCACTAGTGGTGTAAATACATTCCACGTGGATTCATTGTATGCATAGTCGCCTTTTAATGAATATCACGCAAATCGTCATGGTGATAGGTACGTACGGTTTGTCCAGCATGTCCTAGGTGTGTCTATAAATATATATTTTTTTTAAATAATTAAAAACAGTGGCCGGCCCTGGGGATTGGGGTTAAAAAAATATAATTAGGAGACAGGCCCTGGGGGATGGGGTCATCAGGGCCAATAAATTAGAATAAGAAGGGGAACCACACAGCCCCCCTTCTTAAAAAATTAAAATAAATAAAAGACTGGCATCGTGCCGGAGGCCACGCCCCCTCCTTGCAGCACTCTGCAAATGCGCCCCCTGGCGAGTTGTAAGTTGGGGAATTAATTCCTCTTCAATAATGAGGGTCCCTGAGGGCCAACTAGCCCAACAGGCATCTCCAGTATGCTCCAGGGAGCTGCGCTGCAGACAGGTGTTCTGAGGCCAAGCCCCTTTGTACACCTCTCTGCAACGCAGCTCTGTGGCACTTACTGGAGGTACCTAGTGGTCTAGTTTGACCCTAGGGACCCTTAGGATTCAAGGGGACTTAATCTCTCAACTTAGAACAGCCACAGGGCGCGTTTACACAGTGGTGAAGGGAGGGGACGGGGCCTGAGGTGACGTGTGCAAACACGCACTATGGCACGTTTTAAATTGGGGATATAATTTCCCTTCAACACTGAGGGCCCCTGGGGGCTAACTAGCCCACCAAGTGCTTCCAGTAAGCGCCACTGAGCTGCATTGCAGAGAGGTGGTCCAGGCCGTGCCACTTTTTACACCTCTCTGCAACGCAGCTCTGTGGCACTTACTGGAGGTACCTAGTGGGCTAGTTGGACCCTAGGGACCCTCAGGATTCAAATGAACTTAATCTCCCAACTAAAAACGGACACAGGGCGTGTTTACACAGTGGTGAAGGGAGGGGACGGGGCCTGAGTTAACGTGTGCAAAAACGCCCTGTGGCCTGTTTAAAGAGGTAGTTTTAATCCCCCTGCCCTATTATATACTAGGGGCTTACAGAGGAGGTCATGCTAATCACAGGGGGACCCCAACGCATAATGTTCCCTAGTGTATGTAGGTGTTTTCACTGTATTCTAAGTGTCTTTTAACAAAGCACTCGCTCTAGGACTGGTTAGTCAGACTCAGTTACCACCAGTATCCGTCTGAAAAAGTTGAGGGTACAGGATGATTTTGCAACAAGGCTTCTTTCTGCTCTTCTTTTTGTTCTTTCTGCACGTTATCCTTCTTCCTGCACTTTTCTTCGTCTTTGAGGACTTCTGTTGCTTCTTTCTGCACTTCTTTATTTCTTTCTGTGCATTTTTTCTTCTTTCTTCACATGTCCTATCTCTGTAGGCATAGTTATAAATTAGCATTTAAAAAACCTTTGAAATTCACAGAAAAAACCATAGGTTTCAGGCACGTTATAGTTAGGAATTAGCATTTAAAAAACCTCAGAAATTCACTGAAAAAACCATAGGTTTCAGGGGTGTTATAGTTAGCTGGACTTTTCACTTGTACAAAACCATTGAAATTCCCCCGTTATAGTTAGTTCAGCTAACTATAACTCGCGCGCCCGCAATGCACTGCTGATGACGTCACATATTACATCACTCATGACATGGTCAGTGACATCACTCATGACATCACTGATGACATCTCAAATGACATCACTGATGACATCATCCTTGTGATAGAGTGGCAGACCTCCTCTCACCCTAATATAACCTTTGATACACACATTCAAAAATAGAGACTAAAATTTTCAAAACAATGGGCATACCAATACCAGTTACAACAACCTCTTCAGTAATTCTAAGATCCACATACACATCCACTCATTCACCAACAGTCCTATACAGTCACTCATACATGTACTCACTCATCATATGTACTCATACACCTATACATCCTGTTACACAATGCCACTCATCCATAGAGTTACTCACACACATAGTCACTCATGCTAATAAAGAATCAAACATACATTTACATGCATATACAGTTATACACACACCACCACACTTACTTCTACGGAAACTTACACATACTTAGCCTTTTAAACAATCACTTATAGAAACACATACTTATTCATACAGGAACTCTTTCAATCTCTCACTCTCACATATACTCACTTATATACACCAATAGTCACATATACTAGTTTAAAACATATGAAGTTACTCATAAAGACACTATTGAGACAGTCATTCACTCACTAACACACCCATACACACACTCATCCACCCATACAGTCCTGCACACATGCTGTCTTCCACACATACAAACAGTGAGTCACTCATTCATGCACCTATGCACTACATAATACCCCCCACCGAACCATGCAGACACTCAGACTGATACTCAAAAAACCAACTAATAACCTATATAGACACCCATGTAGCTACTCACCAACCCATGCAGCCACTTATACACAAAGTGAGAGGCTGATACAGATATTTACATATTTAAACATTACTCACTAAGCCATGTATTCACTATGATACACTTAATCAGTCAGTTACACAATCAATTTTTCAAAAACATATCATCCATTTAGACACTTATATACCCATTTATTCTTCCATCGACCTTGAGATATACATATATAAAACATATTTAATTTTCAGAAAAACACACATTCACTGGATGATGTCATCAGTAATGTCATCAGTGATGTCATTTGAGATGTCATCAGTGATGTCATGAGTGATGTCACTGACCATGTCATGAGTGATGTAATATGTGACGTCATCAGCAGTGCATTGCGGGCGCGCGAGTTATAGTTAGCTGAACTAACTATAACGGGGGAATTTCAATGGTTTTGTACAAGTGAAAAGTCCAGCTAACTATAACACCCCTGAAACCTATGGTTTTTTCAGTGAATTTTATATATATATATATATATATATATATATTAATTTGTCGAGTTACTGCTCCAGCAATCCCCTTGCCTGTGACGCTGGTGCCGTCAGTGGTAGCAGTAGCCACTTAACACAATTAGATTCCTTTACTCCAAAACACAAATCCCAGGAATATGGGGACAGCACACCAGGAAACGGCACAAAAAAACGTTATTTGTGCGCTAGCTTTTTCAAGGACGACGCGTTTCGGCGTTAGCCTTTGTCAAGTACCTTCCTGCATCTCAATCTGTCATAGAAATACGTGCACGTGATTCATAGACATAGACAAAATACTGTGATCTCGTATTTCATTGCAATTGGATTACACAATGACATAAACAATATTAACGAATGTTAATTTGAGTCAAATGAAATGAGTGGAAATGCAAAAAAATATATGTAGAACGGATCAATTTAGAATCCTATTTCAACCGTATTTGAACGTCACCATCATTAATACGCATGTGTGTGAATCATAGAGATAAACAAAATACCTCAATCCTATATAGCAATTGCATTTCGAATTACATTCAATATCAAACAAACGATAAATTCATTGGTAACCATATTAATTTTCGTGGAGTCAATCAAATCACCATAACAATTATATTAGAATAAGTGCTCCTGTGTAGCGCAATTGCGCATCACTTTTGTTAGCTACTAAATGAGCAATAAAGTTACAATCAATATCAATCCAAAAAGAAGGGGGTATGCATCATTATTATGACCATACTTTGTCAATTTTATGGCATTCAATGTGAGCTTTTCTAGCTAAAGGCTACGTGATGAACATGTCGCTATTTGCAGTTTATAAATCAATTAAATTTATATTGTTTTTGAGATGAAAGAATCATCGGGAAATACATAACAATACATGCTTATTCTTGGCGCAATTGCGCATTGCTTCTATTACATATGCGGCAAAAATATAGCCAATGGTTGCCGCCTAAACAATCCATCAATTAATCATATAGTCGCATAGCAATAGCATTCTCAGAAATTCAGAACATGAATATATTACCTATATCACGATATCTGTGACAGGTGCAGGAAGTACCCTTTACTCAGTGCTAGGTATGGGGAGTGATGGGAAAGTGATGTGTAACATTCAGATATGTCATTAAATGTGAAAAAGAGGAAGGGTATCAGGACACGATTGGACCAATTGGTTAAAGACCCACAAAATTATTATAGGACTGGATTCCACAATTGTGGTCGACACTTTTGTAGTGACCCAGATGGGGCATGTAATTCCATCCAACGAAATCCTATTTCCCTATCTTGATAAAACGTGAAATTAAAGAAAAAAATGTATCATAACTATTTAAAATTCCAACCCTGATATGTCGGAAAAAATCCTTTTCACATTTCAAAGAGAGTATAGCAGAGGACTATAGCCCTATATGGGTTGCGAGTTCTTCTCCACTGTTGAGCCCTTTAGGTACCTTACAATCCAGATCTAAAATGAATTTGGACTCAAGTATTCTTAGATGTTTTTCACGATCCCCACCCCGTATATGTTTGAGGATTCTCTCAACTCCAAAAAATTGTAAACTGCTATTATCACTCCTATGGAATTCCGAATAATGGCGTGCCACTGGGTAGTTGTGATTGCAATTTGTGATCGCACGCAAATGCTGGAGAATCCTTAATTTGAGTGGCAATTTAGTACTGCCCACATACCGGAGGCCACAAGGGCATTCCAGTACGTAGACAGTAAAATCGCTAGTGCAGTTGATTATGTGTTCTATTGGACATTTCTGTCCAGTGCCTGTGATATACTCTTTACAATTTTTACCATTTCGATCTGCCTTGCACATCCCACATGTGGTGAAACCATTGGGCATTTTCAACCATAGCAATTTCGTATCTCCATCGTAATAACTTTGGACTAGTCTGTCTTTCAATTATCTAGCCTTCTTATATGTCACCTGTGGGCGTGTTCCTATGCAGTCACCAATGATTGGAACTGCTGTTAATAGATACCAATGTTTTTTCATGATTTTTTCAAAAGTCCATGCACCCCTACTGAACTGTGTTATCATTCTCGGTGCATTGGAGTTGATTTCCTCATCTTCTTTTCTCTTAGTACTACTCTTAGATGGTTTGAATAGTATATCGTGCTGGTGTAGGTCCGTAACCTTATTTTTGGCTATTGTTAGAGTTTCATCTTTATATCCCCTTGATTTGAAATGTATAAGCATAGTCTGTTGCTCTTTCGTGACATCCTCGTCAGTGCTACAGGCACGACGGGCTCTTAGTAATTCCCCATAGGGTATACTTTGTTTCAATGGGGCTGGATGGTGACTTGCAGCATGTAACACTGTGTTGCCTGCAGTTTGTTTGCGGAAAAGGCGAGTTGTGATTTTCTTTTCCCTTATTTCTACTGCTATATCTAAAAATTCACAGTAAGTGGTACTCATAGTGTGCGTGAATTGTAGATTCAAATCATTAATTCCTAGTTGTTCAATAAACTCTTTAGCTAGATTTTTTGAGCCATCCCAAATAAGGAACAAATCATCTATGTATCTGATCCACACTAGTATGTGATCAGTATACATTTGTAGTTGTTGTGTCCATACTACTTGTTCTTCCCACCAACCTAGGAAACGATTTGCTAGACTGGGGGCAAAACAAGTACCCATTGCGGTACCCGACCGCTGTCGGTACACTGACTTTTCAAATAGGAAGATATTGTTCTGAAGACAGAAAAGCATCATTGTCTCTAACATTTTGTTGTGCTCCCAGTGATCTATGTGTCTACTCCTCAAAAAATACATACAGGCTGCTACTCCTTTATGTTGGTCAATACATGTGTAGAGAGAGCAAACATCTAGACTAATCACTACATAACCCTCTTCCCATTGTACATCATGAAGTCTGCGCAAAAAACCCGAACTGTCTTTGCAATATGACATGAGATTCAGCACATACTTAGATAAATATGAGTCAAGGAAAATGGATGTGTTTTCTAGTAGCCCCCCATTAGATGACACAATTGGGCGCCCTGGTGGTATTGTGGCATTTTTATGTATCTTTGGTAGAAAGTACACACAAGGTATACGTGGCTTATCAGTTCTTAGGAAATTGTATTCATCAGTATCGATTAATCCCTGGAATTACCAGTTACTTAAAAGTTTGTGGTAATCATGGATGGTCTGTTTGTATTGACTCCAATCAATGAGTTCATAGCATGTTTCATCCATCAATTGTCTCATTGCCTCTGATCTATAGTTCTCCACATCCATTAAAACAACGTTACCCCCTTTATCAGAGGGCTTGATTATGATTGTTGGATCTGATTCTAGGATCTTGAGGGCATCCCTTTGCTCCTTTGTTAAGTTATCCCATTTAGGATTCTGAAATGTCTTTCTTGCTTTTTTAAGTTCAATAATGACAGCGGAATTGTAGGCTTCAATATTGTCATCGGGAACATTGGGATTAAACTTAGATTTCCTTTTTAAACCGCTATGCTCTTGATGTTTATTCATTGCCCCACATGATTGTAATAAAGTGTGATCGTTTTCACCATGATTGTCTCCCATTTCCAAGTCATACATGACTTTCAATAATTCCATATCTTGGACTTGTAAATTGGGCATTTCAATATTACGCGATGTAGAGGGTATCCGTTGTGCCTTTGATTTCCGACGTGTCTCAAACATTTTCATTAATTTCAATTTTCGGATATATAAAAATAGATCAATCCTAGTATTCATGTAGTTCAAATTGTTACTGGGACAAAAAGACAATCCCAATTGCAGCACCGAGATTTCAGCTTTATTTAAGTTCCTAGTTGATAAATTCACAACTGTCTTATTTGTTGCTTGATCCTCAATGCAGGGAATAGATGTATACAAATTCCTATGTTTATTCTTTCTCAATTGCTTTCTTTTGTGGTCCCTCGTCCTCTTCCTCTTCTTTGCCCCTTTCCTCTTGTTTGTCCTCTCGTTTGGGGCTTGTTCACTTGATTTTGTTCCTTTTTTTTTTTTATAAGCATGTATTGTAATGTATTTCCCCGATGATTCTTTCATCTCAAAAACAATATAAATGTAATTGATTTATAAACTGCAAATAGCGACATGTTCATCACGTAGCCTTTAGCTAGAAAAGCTCACATTGAATGCCATAAAATTGACAAAGTATGGTCATAATAATGATGCATACCCCCTTCTTTTTGGATTGATATTGATTGTAACTTTATTGCTCATTTAGTAGCTAACAAAAGTGATGCGCAATTGCGCTACACAGGAGCACTTATTCTAATATAATTTTTATGGTGATTTGATTGACTCCACGAAAATTAATATGGTTACCAATGAATTTATCGTTTGTTTAATAATGAATGTAATTCGAAATGCATGATTGAGGTATTTTGTTTATCTCTATGATTCACACACATGCGTATTAATGATGGTGACGTTCAAATACGGTTGAAATAGGATTCTAAATTGATCCGTTCTACATATATTTTTTTGCATTTCAACTCATTTCATTTGACTCAAATTAACATTCGTTAATATTGGTTATGTCATTGTGTAATCCAATTGCTATGAAATACGAGACCACAGTATTTTGTTTAAGTCTATGAATCACGTGCACGTATTTCTATGACAGATTGAGATGCAGGAAGTTACTTGACAAAGGCTAACGCCGAAACGCGTCGTCCTTGAAAAAGCTAGCGCACAAATAAAGTTTTTTTTGTGCCGTTTCCTGGTGTGCTGTCCCCTTATTCCTGGGATTTGTGTTTTGGAGTAAAGGAATCTAATTATATATATATATATATATATATATATATATATATATATATATATATATATATATATATATATATATATATATATATACATATATATATACATTTGTTACAGTTTTATATAATTTTAAAATTATAAAATATATTAACATTATTAGTTTAATAATTGTTTTAAAGCATATATATATGTTAATTATTATTTATGTGTTGAACTTTATGTTTATTTGTTATATTTGTTAAAAAGTATATTAAATCTAATAAATCTAATAAAAATGTTTACATTCATTTAATTCTTTAACATATTTAATAATTATTCATTTATACTAAATATATATGAAATATATATATATATACACGTCTATTGGTGGCAACTCTTGTTATTATATATACACATATATATATATATCCTCCCAGGTGGTTCCGTTGTGCTTCGCTCCGGGCGCTACTCGGCGGGTGCGTTGCCTCGCGGTTGAACCAAACCGCCAATATTCAAACAAATCCTTCGTGCGGAAGAAGTAGGTCGCACACCAACAGCTTTCCAATTATTTTTCTTTATTTTCAGAAATCCATAATTTCGCAAAACCAATAAGTTGACCAACGCGTTTCGGTAGACCCCGCTACCTTGCTCACGGTCGTCGTTTTTACTAGTGTTAAAGCAAAATGTTTTAAATAAAGATATTTGAAGGAAGTCCTTTGACACCAATATCCTGTTCCCACCCTTTTGGTTGCCCACAGGTTTATGGGTCTTGTAGTTCATGTTGGGACAATCCAAAAACCGATGCATTGTAACATTTCAATTTGTTAATTGTTATCCAATTATTTACTGTTGCCAGTTTGGCGATGTTACTCGTTATTGTAACAAATTTATTTGCAACAAGTCTTTGACATGTCTCCAATGCGCAATTCACTTTGTTGACAAGCCCTCCAGTGGGCCGTCTACGTGTTTTCTGTCCCAATATTCAATTGTTCTGTTTCAATCTTTGTGATTGTTGCCCTCCAATGGGCCATTGAAATGTGATTTTTTATATATGCTGTGGGAGAGTAATGTTCATAAATGAATGTACAGTTCTTCCGATTGGTTTAATCCATATGGGGTCATGGACCGCAAGTTCAAAATATGACACGATTCTTTTTGGCGTAGTGTTTTTTCCCTGTTTCCACCACGAGAGCTCATCGGTACCGCTTCAATGCCATAAAACCTTAGTAGTTTCCAGTTAGCATTGTGGTGTATTTCCATGTGCTTGGCTATGGCATTGTTCCTGTCTCTGTTTTTGGTCGCTCGTGCATGTTCCAATATACGTTTTTTTAATTCACAGATAGTGGATCCAACATATCTTAAAGGGCAAGGACATTCTACCACATAAACTATGTATTGACTCTTACAAGTTATCAAAGTTGTGATTTGCCAGTTTTTGTTATTCGCCATTCTCACATCTTTAGTCGGCTTTGCAATTTCGCAGACTTTGCAGTTGTAACACTTGGTGAAGCCTGTTGTTTGTAACCAGGATTCTTTTGAATGTTTGGCGATAAAGTGGCTATGTGTTAGGCGGTCCTTCAAACTTCTTGCCCTTCTAAATGTGATCACTGGGTGGCCACCCATTTTTTCTCCCATCATGCTGTCCATTGTTAGAATCTTCCAATTCTTCTTCAAGATATAAATAATGTCTTTTGCTTCTTGACTGTAATCTGTGATCAGTCTTATGGGCTCATCCATGTTATCCGATTTTTGCTGTTTTGGAATTAAGCATTCCGCTCTTGTTTTTTGGTTAGCTCTGTTCCAGCTTGTGATTAGGCTTTTCTTAGGATATTTTCTCTGTATGAATCTTTGTACTGTGTTGCCACTGTGCTTCAGCCAATCTGCCTCTTCACTGCAGATTCTTCGCAGTCGAAGAAATTCTCCATAGGGTATACTGGAGATTGTTGATGGTTGGTGGAAACTGGTTGCTTCAAGAGTCGTGTTTGTCGCAGTGCTTTTACGATGTAACGTTGTTGCCAGGCGATTCTCTTTTACAAAAATTTCCATGTCTAAAAAGACCACTCGTTCTTTGCTGAGACTATGTGTGAATCTCAGATTGGGTGTGCTGTTATTAAGGATTGTAAAGTACTCCTGAAACTTCTCCTCGTTGCCATTCCATACAATTAAAAGGTCATCTATAAACCGAACCCATGTAACAATGTGTTTGGTATATCGATGATGTTTCAGGTTCCAGGCAATTTCTTGTTCCCACCACCCCATTACCAGACATGCATAACTGGGGCTGAAAGAAAAACCCATTGCTGCACCGTTACGTTGACGGTATAGATTGTCACCAAACGTGAAAACATTATTTTGCAAGCAACATTCCATCATGTCCAATAACATTATGTTGTGTTCTTTGTAGTGAATATTTCTGTTTTTTAGAAACCAGTCACAAGCCTTCAAACCTTGAGTATTATCAATCGTGGTGTATAGAGCTACCACATCCATGGTAATGAGGCAATAAGAATTGGACCACGTTATATCTTGTAGGATTCTCAGACAATCTGAAGTATCTTTAATGTATGATTTTAAATTTTTAACATATGGCATGATGAAGTAATCAATGAAGTTGGCCACTGGTTCCATGAGCGAGCCTTTGGTCTCCCTGGTGGTTTCTTGGGATCCTTATGTATTTTGGGAAGAAAATACATGGTTGCAATCACAGGAAAATCTACCGTGAGGTATTTATATTCTTCTTCATCGAGCAAGTTCTTTGCAACCCATGATCTGAGTTTGTTATCCAAATCCCTTTTGATGGTCGAGGTTGGGTTGGTCTGTAGTTTCTCATAGAAGTCTCGGTTATTCAATTGTGATGAGGCCTCCTCAGTATACAATTTAGTGTCCCACAACACAATATTGCCTCCTTTGTCTGCCATTTTTATAACAAATTCTTCTGACTTAGATAAATTGGTTAAAGCATCCCTTTCTGTTTTGCTAAGGTTATCTTTCAATTTTTTGTGTTGTAGTTTATACAGATCTTGTATGATAGACTCATGGAACAGATCAATTTTGTTCCCAGGAGGCAATTGGGGGTAAAATTTCGATCTTGGTTTTTTATCACTTAGGCCTGCGCCTAATTGTGGACATGCTGTTTCTAGCGAAATTTCTTGGCCTGCTTCTGCATTTAGATTCAATAGAGTTAAGAAATCTTCAGAATCTTTAGCCAAGAGAGTTGACGTGGGAGTTCCTGGTTGTTTGATGTATTTGGCTTTGTCTTGATTTTCCATGAAATATTTAGCCAATTTTATTTTCCTGATGTACAAATATAAGTCAATCCGTGTCTTTGCCAGGTTCATTCTTTGCGTGGGGCAGTAGTTGAGGCCCCGTTTCAGTAGAGAGATTTCTTCCTGAGATAACACCTTCGTCGATAAATTTATGACCTGAAGTTCGTCTTTCATTGCTCCTTCCTCATTCTCATACTCCGTGTTTTTATCCCACTTTCTTCGGTTGAAGAACTTGCTCCTGCGTCCCCTTCTTTTGGTTCGTCTTGTTTTCTTTGTCGCCAGGGTTTCCCCCTTCCTCTTCCTCTTTGTGGACGTTGTATTTGTTGGTTTCTTTCCCACTGTCGTTGTTGGAGGACCGGGCGCATGTCTCCTAAAAAAACCCTGCTTGAGCTTTCTGGGGTTGCCCCATTTTCCCCATCACTTGGGTCTGTGGAGGCTAGTGAAGAAAAGCTACTAGACGTTGTTGAAAATTGAGTGGTGCCCATTTGTTGTTTAAAAGGGTCATATTTTCGTGCGAACGTGAAGATCCTCCCTTCTGGGTAATCTACAGTATCTCGCACAAATTTACTGTGTTTGCGTTGCCTGACAATGTCTTCATGCTTATCTATTTGTTTCTCTAGGTCCTCCTTGAATTTAGACATTTCTTGATTAAGTTTCAACACTTCCAATTCTTTTTCGCACTCTTGCAATTGTTCCTTGATTTTGTTCAATGAAATTGCAATGTGTTTGACCAAGATTTTAATCAAGCCTAATGACGAATTTAAGGAATATTCTCCCCATTCCTGTAATAAGTCATTGGACGCATCTTGTTGGCTCGGCATCAGCATGATTCGAAGCCCCCGAGGGACTCTTTGGACGACCAAAAACAGAGACAGGAACAATGCCATAGCCAAGCACATGGAAATACACCACAATGCTAACTGGAAACTACTAAGGTTTTATGGCATTGAAGCGGTACCGATGAGCTCTCGTGGTGGAAACAGGGAAAAAACACTACGCCAAAAAGAATCGTGTCATATTTTGAACTTGCGGTCCATGACCCCATATGGATTAAACCAATCGGAAGAACTGTACATTCATTTATGAACATTACTCTCCCACAGCATATATAAAAAATCACATTTCAATGGCCCATTGGAGGGCAACAATCACAAAGATTGAAACAGAACAATTGAATATTGGGACAGAAAACACGTAGACGGCCCACTGGAGGGCTTGTCAACAAAGTGAATTGCGCATTGGAGACATGTCAAAGACTTGTTGCAAATAAATTTGTTACAATAACGAGTAACATCGCCAAACTGGCAACAGTAAATAATTGGATAACAATTAACAAATTGAAATGTTACAATGCATCGGTTTTTGGATTGTCCCAACATGAACTACAAGACCCATAAACCTGTGGGCAACCAAAAGGGTGGGAACAGGATATTGGTGTCAAAGGACTTCCTTCAAATATCTTTATTTAAAACATTTTGCTTTAACACTAGTAAAAACGACGACCGTGAGCAAGGTAGCGGGGTCTACCGAAACGCGTTGGTCAACTTATTGGTTTTGCGAAATTATGGATTTCTGAAAATAAAGAAAAATAATTGGAAAGCTGTTGGTGTGCGACCTACTTCTTCCGCACGAAGGATTTGTTTGAATATATATATATATATCAATAAAGCTTGCCTTTAATCCTTGTATACAGCCACAGAAAGCAAGAGCAGACCCAGATTCGTCTTGATGATGTTTTATTGTCACATCACCATGTCGCCATGACGCGTTTTGGCTGGACACACCGATCACATATATATATATATATATATATATATATATATATATATATATATATATATACATATATATTGCAGAAAGCTTCCGACCCACAATATCCACCAGGAAGGAACGGCACTCAGCAGGGCTTGAATGAATCAAGATGCAGTTTAATCCATCTTGTTAAACAATCGGTAAAAGAGCGTCTACGCTTTTCAGAACGAAGCCTTTGTCACGACGCTAGTACACAGTTACCGGGCAACTTATAAACAAAAATGACTAGACATAGAGAAAGGGATGTATGCGTTTTCCATTAACTGATGTGCTTACAATGGCGACCATTTTATAACATCTATTTAGAGGTCAGAAGGATTATCGAAAAAACTGAATACAATGAGTGTGCAAAAAAAGCATTTAAATAAAGAGAATATTTGAATAAAAAACACACATTGGGGCCTGTATTTTTGTTTCCCGTCCGACTAGTATCGGTAAATGTTTCCATACAAATCGCACAAGTCCCGTCCGACCCGTGAAGTACGATTCGTACGGGAAAAATACAACTTTTTCCGATCCGATTTTAAAGATCGGCCCGATCCTTACAAATCGGATCGGAAAAAGTTGTACCAGATGGACCCGGACACTTTTCCGTACAAATTGGAAAAATGCAGTCCAACCGTACTAGTACGATCCAGAACGGCTTTCCGATTTACGATTTGTACGGAAAACGTCCCGTACACGGGGAATGCCATTACCCGCTACGAAGCGAACTTTGTACGACTCATATCCTGGGAAAAGTTGTTCCCGGCGTGCGAGTCGTACAGGGGTACGAATCGTACAGGCATACACCCCCGTGCGTTGTGTATGTACGGTGCGTACCCCAACCTCGCGTATGTACTGTGCGTACCCCCAACATTGCGTACCCCAACATCGCGTACCCCAACATCGTGTACCCCAACATCGCATATGTATGGTGCGTACATACGCGATGTTGGGTTATGCGATGTTGGGGTACACGATGTTGGGGGTACGCACAGTACATACGCAATGTTGGGGGTACGCACAGTACATACGCGTTGTTGGGGGTACACACCGTACATACGCAATGTTGGGGTATGCGATGTTGGGGCACACGATGTTGGGGTACGCGATGTTGGGGTACGTAAAGTACATATGCGATGTTGGTGTACGCACCGTACATACACAACGCACGGGGTGTATGCCTGTACGACTCGTACCCCTGGGGACTCTGCTTTTACAGCTGTTTTTGGCTCCCATAAGAAAAGAGCCGTACGGAGTGCCGTAGGGAGGAATCGTACTTGCTGGGCTGGAAACCTATGTTTAAATACATACAGACGTCACGTGCAAGCTGTTCCGGATCAGAATCGTTGGTTTATTTTAGCTGTATGGTCTTTTGTACGATTTGTATGGAAAGAGGCTTTCTGTACGAATCGTACTTCCTAGGTTGTAAGAAAAGTTTACCGGGTACGAGTTGTACGGGAAAAACGCTCCATACAACGATTTGTACAGACTTTTTGCAGGATTGGAATCGGCCCCATTGTGTTAAATCACATTCAAATTCAAACAAATGCATATATGTCTAAAATGAGTATTGTACTTTCATACTAATTAAAAAAATATATAACAATAAATTCTATGTTTTTTTTACACAGCAGTGACTTTAGCTGCCGGTATTTGCTGTCAAAACTCCTGCCCCATTGGGAATTAAATGTGATTGACAACCTAAAGTATGGTATGCATCTCGTGCCCCATTGGGCAGTCTTTTCAAACCCTTTTTGAGTCTTTGACTATATTCAGTACAACATTGACTATTACCATCTTGCTAATGTCCAAAGCTAATAGAAACTATCTTGCCCCGTTGGGTGTATTAGTATTCAATTGCAGTTAAATACTGCCCCTATTTTCAGTATAAACATATTGTGCCAGACGTATTGTAGCCCAAAATTAAACTTTATATTCCTCTTAGTGTCGTGACTCTAAGAGGAAAAGAAAAAGATTGATCATACAAAATTCATAAACAAAAAAAAAAGATACCTCAGCTCTTTTGCTTTGCACTCATTGAACTGGAAATCCAAATTTAAATGAGACAGTTACTTCTGACCAGGGCCTGAAAAATAGACAATACAAAAATATATGTAAGTCCAAACAGCTATTAACTCATATTATCCTATGTACATTATATTCTCACCCTTCCCTTGTAACTGCTAAAATTTAAAAGAACACATTAAAATGACAATAGAAACAGGTTGCAATATTAATGTTCTTCAAGGTAAGTATATATCTCTTCATCAACATTAAGACCAACAGGTTCCCTTGTATTTAATCTAAGGATGTATCTGCACTCCAACTGTCTAAGTGCTCTCTCTCTCTGTCACCCCCTCTTTGTGACTTCTCTATTTGATCAATCACTGTATATCGCAAATAGTTCGGATTGCAATCATGAGGTTGTTTGAAAGGCCTTTCCACAGGATAGGATTCATCTACATTCTTAATTGCCCGAAGGTGTTGCAATATTCTCTTGTGCACTTGCAGCATGGTGCTTCCGACAGGGGCAAATTAAAACATATAGTACGAATTCAGATTTGCAATGCAAGGATTTGTTTATAGTTATTCTTTCCCCTAAATCTGTATTCACTGTTGTGGTATTCATACCCTGTGTGCAAGCCTTGCACTTGCTGCATTTTTTGAAACCTCTGACCGGTTTGAGCTAAGGGGCTTTTTCCAGAATCTGGTTTTTAACAATGCTGTCTTTGATAGACTTTGTTCTCCTATATGTTATAGCAGGTCTATCTTCCATTTCCACCCCTATTGTTGGATCTTGTTTTATTAAATGCCAGTGTCTGTGCAAGATTTTTCTTATTTGATTATGTGCCATGCTGAATGTCGTAATGAATCTACATTGCTCAGTCAAATTACTGGCTACATCTGCTGTTGACCTCTCTTTTCTACGTGACTTTAGCATGGACTGTTTGTTAAATAACAGGTCTGTCCTCAATTTAGTGCTAACCTTATCTCTAGCTTGTTTTAGGGTCACCTCATCGTATCCCCTTGCTCTTAATTTCATTGTCATATCATTCTCGGTTACTGAGAATGCCTCTTGGGTACTGAAGATTCTCTTGGCTCTCAATAATTCTCCGTATGGTATGCTCCTTTTAAGAGCACCTGGATGTGAGATGGTAGCATGTAAGGCTGAATTACTTGAGGTTGCTTTTCTGTATACCCTGGTTGTGATTTTATCCCCAATAAATTCCAACCATATGTCAAGAAAGTCAATGCATTTGTTACTGATGCGGCAGGTAAAAGACAGGTTTAGGTCATTCACATTGATTTCTTTAACAAATTCCTCAACTGATGTTATATCTCCCCTCCATAATATGAAGAGGTCATCAATGTACCTCAGCCATATGACGATATACGATGGCCAGTCTTTTGTCTCTGTGTTGCGGAGCACTGCTCCTACCACCAGCCCATGTGTAAATTAGGATAGCTGGGGGTGAAGCAGGTGCCCATCACAATCCCCTGCAACTGTTGGAAGATCTCACTGTTGAATAGGAATACATTGCCATTTAAACACCACTCAATCATACCAACAAGCATCTCATTGTGTTTCAAATGTTGAATGGGTCTTGTTTTCATGAAATGGCGTGTGGCATTTATTCCGTCTTTGTGACGTATGCTGGTTTATAATGAGTTTACATCCAGACAAACCATCTGAAAATCTTGTTCCCACTGTATATCAAAGATGTGTCTCTAAAAGTATGTACTGTCCTGAATGTATGAGGGAAGAGCACATACATAGGATTGTAGGAAATAATCTACGTATTTTGATACGTTTTCAAGAAAACTACCGATAGCTGATATAATTGGTCTGCCAAGAGGGAAGACACTGTTTTTATGCACCTTCGGTAGAAGGTACAAAATTGGCAACCGTGGATGTTTGACATGTAGGAAGTCAAATTCTTCTTTGCTTATCTTATTCTCTCGCCATCCTTTCAGATCTTTATAGAATCTTTGTTTCAACTCCTCATTTTCTCTTTTAGTGATCTTACAATAACATTGATTATCATTCAGTTGGCTGTGAGCCTCTTGTAAATACATCTCCCTCAACCAAATCACTATGTTACCTCCTTTGTCTGAGGCACGTAACACGCATTTGTCATTTTTGGACCATTTGTTCAATACATTATCAAGTTTTAGTCTAAAATCAGTATTTGTTCTTAGTCCTCGATATTTTTGTTGTCTGAGTTTTTCCAAGTCATTAGTTACACTCTCATTAAAGACATCCAAATTATCATGGGATATTGGAGGATAGAGACGGGATTTAGACCTAAAGGGGGTAACACTTCTTTCACTACTGTAACATTCCAGTGGTGCAATGGTTTAATTAGAACCTGCCTGTTCATTTCTACCTTCTACTTCTAGGTCAATCATATCATTCAAAAGATCTGCATCTGCAACTGTCAGCACATTTTGACCAGAAGGTAATGTTGTTCCTATACCTGATTTGTGTTTGCCTTTAAAGAATTTTCTTAATTTTAACTTCCTTGTAAACATATAGAGATCAATACGACTTTGCACATAATCAAATGGTGTATGCAAACAATATGATAGACCCAGTTCTAGTATCTGTTTGTCCTCAATGGTTAAAGTCTCATTCAATAGATTAATTACTACATTGGAGTCCACTATTTCCTGGTGTGGCTCCTCGGCAGTACTCCCAATGTGTTTCCGCTGTCTTTTTCCTTGGCCTCCCTGCCTCAGCCTCCTCTTCCTCTTTTTCTTCCTCTTTGAGTTTGCAGTTTGTGATTTGTTAGTCTGCCCAACTGTAAAAAACTAAATTTGTCTTAAACTGATGTTGTGGGACTGCTTTTATATGCAAGGGAGTCTTGATCAGACTCCGACCCCATGTCAGAACTTAGATCACTTAGGGTGTTATCCTGTCTTGCTCGATTGCTGGCTTTCAGTCTCTGTCTCCTAATGGTGTCAAGTGTTCTCAAAAACGTATACATTCTGCCTTGTTCATAATCATTGCGATCCCATTGAAATGTATGAGCTTTCCTTTCCGTAATCATTTTTTTAATCATTTTTCATTCCTACTTTCATTTCCTTTTCAAATTTAGATACTCTGTCTGTATCCTCCAATCCATGTAATTGTTCTGTAAGTTCTATGATGTTTTGCATGATGTTCTCTCTGTCAATTGCAGCATATTTCACAAGTAGGGTGATCATCCTTTGAGAGCTTTCTGCATTCAATTCTGCCCATTCTTTTATAAGGTCCGGATGAGGATTTTCGTAAGTAGGGGTGATCATTATTCTAAGTCCCCTTGGCACTCTACCTACTTCCAGGTATTTTTTCAATGATTGTACCTCCCACCATTTTGAGATTTCCGTTTTGGTGAGTCTCTCCAGTTTGGTGGTGATAGATTTGAATGATGTTGCATCAGTGCTGGTCTTTGATGTTGACGCTGATGCCTCTCCTCTACTTGTGCTAGACTCGCTGAAAAGCCCTTCAGCTATAAATATAAATAAAACTATATTTTGTACAACTATATTTATGACATCAATATTTTTTTTCTATATTTTTGTACTTACAATTATAAGTATAGGATGCAGATATTTTATACATCGATATTTAGGACACTATTTTTGCATGGGGATATTTTGGGTGTTGATATTTTGTTAGTGTACCATGATATACTATTGATAATACTATTCCATGGTTTCATGGACAGTGGCAGCTACTCTAATTTTGGGGTGGTAGAGAAATTCAAATGTTGGGGGAAATGAGGGGAAAATAATACATAAAGACACTTACCTACCCTTGTTGCCGCCGCCTCGATGTTCCTCTCCAGACGCTGGTCCCAGGAGGCAATCACTGTGCTGTTGTCCTGCTGGTAATACTATTTACCAGCATGTGAGCAGCACTGTGATTGGCCTGAGCGGGCTGACTTGACGCTCGCTCAGGCACAGACATACTGGGCCTTTTCTCCAACCCGGCTGTTCAACACAGCTGGATTGGAGCAACATAAGTGCACATGTCTGTTTGGCTGGCCTAAGACAGCCGGCCAAACTTAGATGCGCACTTACAAGTGCCCAACACTCCTCCCTACTGTGACGTGACGCCCGCCTGGATGGCTCCGCCCTAACCTCGGCTGACAGTAAGAAAAATAAAATGATAATAAAATGGACATAAACATAAGATTAAACTGTAGACAGACAAAATGTTATTTACTCATTATTAGTGAAACCGGGCTGCAAGAAGCAGCCGGTCCAAACTTAGTTGATTCCAAACAGGAACAAATGTGTAGGTGGCAGATTTAATACAGAGATATCTTATTGTGTGCTTGGATAAGCAGTATTATGTCATCACCGCATTGTGAGAAAAATAAAAATCTCAGAATTCCTGGACGGTGGCCTTCTTGGGCAGACGCCGGCTATAAACGAAACACACCCATGTGCTACTCACTACTCTGCAGGATCCAGGGGTTGCTATTAAGGAATCTTCAGTTCCAGGTGGCATCGCAGAGTGAGGTCTAAGCATTATTGAATCTGGTCAGGTTTGGGGGTTAGGACGCACCTGCGCCATCTGATGAGCACCTTAAAGGTATTTTGTTCATTTTACAGAGAGTGAATTTGAATAGACACAGAAGGGTCTATACAGAGTTGAATAGCCCCATTATTCTCCACTGGCAACAGTTGTGCACTTATTGACTCAAGATGGACTGTGAATACATGCTATCACTCCGTAGTATAATCCTTCTCAATGTGATAGAGGCTCTCTAGACAATTGAGAGAAGGTTGATTTTTGTTACAAACTGTTGGATCTTCCCTTGTGGTCAAAAAGGAAATGAACATTTGCATTCTTTTCCTGAAAAAGTTTGGATTGCAAAAGAAAAAGATGATTGGAACACATGTTTTTATCATTTGTTATAGATTATAATCAGCACAAAATTATTTCTGTTGCCTTCATAGCAGGGTGCAGTGAGAACTATCAAAAACAGACAGAACACTTCTGTGAAACGCCTTTGGAGGAACTTTCTGGTATGATAGTTGTGATTTGAGAATGGGTTTCAAAGTCAATGGCTGATGGTACTAAGTGAAGACCATGAAATACAGATGATATGTCAAGATATGTCATGATTGTATGCAATCAGTATCTCCTAAAAAGAAGCGCAAATAACACAAATCCAAGACCCTTTATAGGTCAGGCCAAGACTATCAGGAAGTTAGTGAAGAGTAGTGGTGGGACCACCAATAACAGTGTTTGGATTCCATTGCCAGATCTCCCTCCCCGCACTCCCTATCCCCAACCCTTTTCCTTGCCTGACCACACTAGTATTCTGTGCTATGATAGCAATCAGAATTGGAGTTCTGGGGAGGTGGACAATTTTGAGCACCGTGCTGACCTTATGGATCAATGACCAGTTGAAACCAAAATCAATAACCTACTTTTCCAATTGTAGTTTTGCAGTTTTTCTGGTTTTATTAGCACTAAGATGCCTTTCCTGGGTGGAAGTTTGGCATATACATACCTGTTTCATTCATTTTCTACCCCTACATTCAATCAATCAATCAATCACATAATTTGTAAAGCGCACTACATACCCGGTAGGGTTTCAAGAAGCTGGGTGGGGGAGGGGGGGAGGTGCTGTTACTGGTCGAAGAGCCAGGTCTTGAGTTGTCTACTGAAAGCCAGCAGGTCTTCGGTTTGTCGCAGGTCGAGGGGGAGGGTGTTCCAGGTCTTGGCGGCGCGATGGGAGAAGGACCTGCCTCCGGAAGTGGTTCTCCGGATGCGTGGGACCGTGGCCAGGGCATGGTCAGCGGAGCGGAGGTTCCTGTTGGGTACGTAGAAGGAGAGTCGACTGTTGAGATAGGTAGGGCCGGTTTTGTGGAGTGCTTTGTGTGCGTGGACCAAGAGTTTGAAGGAGATTCTTTTGTCGACGGGGAGCCAGTGCAGGTTCCTCAGGTGGGGGGTGATGTGGTCGCGGCGCGGGACGTCGAGGATCAGGCGTGCGGAGGCATTCTGGATTCTCTGTAGTCTGCTGATGAGCTTGGACGGGGCTCCGGCATAGAGGGCGTTTCCGTAGTCGAGTCTGCTGCTGACTAGGGCCTGGGTGACTGTTTTCCTCATGTTGGTCGGAATCCATCTGTAGATCTTGCGGAGCATGCGGAGGGTGTTGAAACAGGTGGAGGAAACTGTGTTGACTTGTTTGGTCATGGAGAGTTTTGAGTCGAGGATGACTCCCAGGTTGCGTGCGTGGTCGGTGGGGGCCTGGGGGGACCCCAGTGAAGTGGGCCACCAAGAGTCGTCCCATGCGGAGGGGTTGGATCCGAGGATGAGGATTTCCGTCTTGTCTGTGTTCAGTTTGAGGCGGCTGTCCTCCATCCAGTCGGCGACGGCTTTCATTCCCTGGTAGAGGTTGGATTTGGCGGTGAGGGGGTCCTTTGTGAGGGAGAGGATCAGCTGAGTGTCGTCGGCGTAGGAGATTATGTTGAGGTCGTGCTGTCGGGCGATGCGTGCTTGTGGTGCCATGTAGACGTGAAACAGTGTCGGGCTGAGGGAGGATCCTTGAGGGATGCCACCGATGATCTTGGAGGCCTCGGATCGGAATGGGGGGAGGCGGACTCTCTGCGTTCTGCCAGAGAGGAAGGAGGTGGTCCAGTCCAGGGCCTTGTTACATTGTACATTGGGTTTGAGTGGTTCACCAACCGCAAAACCCCTGCCTGCTATGGTAATCTGTCAGATACTATGTAACACAATACTTGTCTGGAGGCTTTAGAACTATGTAATATCAATCCACAATTAAAACCCAATTACCTTTAGCACATGTTTTTCACAATAGGCAAGTCAGATCTACTGGTTTTGTGAGACCTTTCCATAATAAACAAATCAAGCATATGGAATCACACATACTTTTTCCAAGTGAACACAGGCCTACTGAAATGTACATAAACAGGCAACCATTATGCTGAGAGTTATAAAATTACAAAGATGTGTGGAATTACAGTTGGCTAAACAATATACAACCCCTGTCAAGGATTATCAGAATAAACATCTTCTATCCTTGGGGTTTATCCATTGGGGTGACCAACACCAAAACCCTTGCCTACTACGGTAATCCATGACATTTCATTTACCAAAATACCGGTGTACATACTGTAACACAGTGCGATAGTCCACCATTTAAAATCTATCAGCTTTAACATATACTTTCACAATAAATAAGCCATGCCTACTGCCTTTGCCCTAGCATTTCGCAGTAAAACAGATCATACCTATGGCATTGGATCTACATTTTCGCACTCAACCAATCAGCTCTACAGCTGTCATCATGGGCTTACTGGCTGGCTTAAACAAAACAGTCATGCTGTTTTGAGTTTCCGCTTGCAGGGCCGGTCGCTCCACACACCGCATGGCTCTCCCCCGTGAGTGCCAGGACCCCTGACCCCTCCGCTGCTGCCTCGCTAGAGCCGTGTGCCGGCAGTGCTGTTGCCAGTATCCTTAGCCTGTGCCCCTGTATCTCGTAATTTGTATTTCTTGTGCCATAGCCTGTGCCCCTGTACTTCGTAATTTGTATTTCTTTGTGCCATAGCCTGTGCCCCTGTACTGCCAGTCTGCTGTTCTGTTTTCGCCGTCCCCATGTTTTTCCCGCCGCTTCACCCCCTCCCCACTCCCCGCCGCTGCTCCCCTGCGGCCCACCCACTTTTCTTTTGTATCCCGCCCATTGGACACCCCGCTCCCGCTTACCAGCTGCTCCTCCCTCCCACTTGGCCATTTATGGAGGTCGCCGCACGGTGGTGAACTGTCACCTTGTCCCTGCTTGCAGGGCCGGTCGCTCCACACACCGCGTGGCTCCCCCCCGTGAGTGCCAGGACCCCTGACCCCTCCGCTGCTGCCTCGCTAGAGCCGTGTGCCGGCAGTGCTGTTGCCAGTATGCTTAGCCTGTGCCCCTGTGCCAGGACCCCTGACCCCCGAGGATGCCAGCCCACACGACGGACTTACGCCACCGCCACCCTCAACGCACTCAACGCCGGACGGAACCCCGCCTGCTACCAAGCCACCCCGAAACGCGCCCACGGAGCCTTCACCTGCCAAACCTGCAAGTTCACCTGCCTCCGGACCTGCACCGCACCCGCCAAGCCAAACACCAGCAACAACCACCTTAAGTGCATCCTGCTCAACACCCGCTCCGTCCACAAGCACGCCGTCGAACTCTGGGACCTCCTCGACACAACATCGCCAGACGTCGCCTTCCTCACAGAAACCTGGATGAACGCCTCCTCAGCGCCCGACATCGCCACAGCCATCCCAGACGGATACAAGATCACCCGGAGGGACCGCGTTAACCAGACAGGAGGAGGCATCGCCATCGTACACAAGAACACCATCCGCATCACGACCAACTCCGACGACACCTTCACCGCCGCCGAACACCTCCACTTCCAGATACACACCGACCCCAAGACGACCCTCAGAGGCACCCTCATCTACAGACCCCCGGGACCACGCACACAATTCAGCGAAGACATCGCAGACTTCATCAGCCCGCACGCCCTCCCCTCCGCTGACTACATCCTCCTAGGGGACCTCAACTTCCACCTGGAGAATAGCAAGGACTCTAACACCACCACCCTGCTGGACAACCTCGCCAACCTCGGACTCAAGCAACTGGTGAACACCCCACCCACTACACCGGCCACATGCTTGACCTCGTCTTCTCTTCCAGCAAGCACATCTCCTTCAGCCACTCCACCGGACTTCATTGGACTGACCACAGCTGCGTCCACTTCAGCTTCAGAAGAACCACGACCCACCACCACCCGCAACAGGTTCCTCGCCGGAGCTGGAGCAAGATCACCACCGAGCAGCTCACCACCTCCCTCAGCCAGAACCCTCCAGCCAGCACAACGGACCCCAATGAAGCAGCCAGCAACCTCACACAGTGGCTGACCGCCTGCACCGACGACCTCGCACCACTGAAGAACCCTCCCAGCAGACCCGGCAGCAAGAAATCCCCCTGGTTCACCGACGAACTCAAGGACTCCAAGAAGAACTGCCGCACACTCGAGAAAGCCTGGCGCCATGACCAGACCACAGACAACATGAACGCCCTCAAGCACGCCACCCGCAAGCACCACCAGCTGATCCGCACCACCAAGAAGGCAGCATTCAAAGAAAGACTGGACAACAACGCCCACAACAGCAAGGAACTCTTCAGCATCGTCAAAGAGCTCTCCAACCCCAGCGCCGGAAACAACAACATCACCCCTTCACAAGACCTCTGCGACTCACTCGCCTCGTTCTTCCACCGCAAAATCGCCGACATACACAACAGCTTCGGCACACCAACCATGCACCCTACCGCCGAACCAACGCCCCCCACCACCACCCTCTGCGCCTGGACCCCGGTCAGCACCGAAGACACCACCCGCACGATGAACACCATCCACTCTGGATCTCCAACCGACCCCTGCCCCCACCACGTCTTCAACAAGGCCGACTCCATCATCGCACCCCAACTCCGGGACATCATCAACACCTCCTTCTACACCGCCACCTTCCGGGAGAGCTGGAAGCACGCCGAGATCAGCGCCCTCCTGAAGAAACCAACAGTGGACCCCACGGACCTCAAGAACTTCCGCCCCATCTCGCTCCTCCCTTTTCCTGCCAAAGTCATCGAGAAGACCGTCAACAGACAGCTCGCCGCCTTCCTCGAGACGAACGGCTCCCTCTACCCCTCGCAGTCCGGATTTCGAGCAAACCACAGCACCGAGACCGCACTGATCGCAGCCACCGTTGACATCAGATCCCTGCTCGACAATGGAGAAACAGCGGCCCTCATCCTCCTGGACCTCTCTGCAGCGTTCGACACTGTCTGCCACCGCACCCTAGTACAGCGCCTCAGCAACATCGGGATCCAAGAGAAGGCACTAAAGTTGATCATCTCGTTCCTCGCCGGAAGAACTCACAGAGTCCGCCTCCCCCTGTTCAGATCCGACGCCACCGAAGTCATCTGCGGCGTACCACAAGGATCATCACTCAGCCCAACCCTCTTCAACATCTACATGAGCCCCCTCGCAGCCATCGCACGCCAACACAACCTCAACATCATCTCCTACGCCGACAACACCCAGCTGATCCTCTCCCTCACCAACGACCCCGCCACCGCTAAAACCAGCCTCCAGGAAGGGATGAAAGACGTCGCCGAATGGATGAAGAACAGCCGCCTGAAACTGAACTCAGACAAGACGGAAGTCCTCATCCTGGGATCATCGCCCTCTGCCTGGGACGACTCCTGGTGGCCCCCTGCCCTGGGCACCACACCCAAGCCAACGGACCACGCACGCAACCTGGGCTTCATCCTGGACTCCTCCCTCTCGATGACCAGACAAGTCAACGCCGTCTCATCATCATGCTTCAACACCCTGCGCATGCTCCGTAAGATCTTCCGATGGATCCCCACCGAAACCAGGAGGACGGTCACCCAGGCACTCGTCACCAACCGAATGGACTACGGGAAAACCCTCTATGCCGGAACCACAGCCAAACTTCAGAAAAGACTCCAACGCATCCAAAACGCCTCCGCACGACTCGTCCTGGACATCCCCCAAAACAGCCACATCTCTGGCCACCTGAGAGACCTGCACTGGCTCCCCGTCAGCAAGAGGATCACGTTCAGGCTCCTCACCCACGCACACAAGGCTCTCCACGACCTGGGCCCCACGTACCTCAACAACCGCCTGACCTTCTACACGCCCACCCGCCAGCTACGATCGACCAGCCTCGCCCTCGCCGCCGTACCACGCATCCGCAGAGCCACCGCCGGAGGAAGATCCTTCTCCTACCTGGCAGCCAAGACTTGGAACTCCCTCCCCATCCACCTTCGGCTGACCCAGGGCCATCTCTCCTTCAGGAAGCAACTCAAGACCTGGCTCTTCGAGCAGTAACGGACCCCTCTCCCCCAGCGCCTTGAGACCCTTCCGGGTGAGTAGCGCACTATACAAATGCTATGATTGATTGATTGACAAGGCAAACATCAAACACAAATTCATAAAATTATTAATGTATTCAGAATTGCTGCTGGCATATTAAATACAGCCTCTCCTAAACGGGCATAGCAAGGTTTGTCACAGTTCAAATCTTCTACCCTGAAGGATTGTCAGGGGGGATACCAACACCAAAAACATTGCCTACTATGGCACTATGTGAAATTTCATGTAACAAAATCTCCCCTGCAGGATTTAATAGAGAGCAATAACAATCCACTCTTAAAAGGATACTGGCTTTAACATATGCATTTCACAATAAATACACCAGGCCTGCTGTCTTTACAGTAATTTGCATCATAAACAGTGCAGGACTAGAACCTTGATTACTGGCTTGCTACCATAGCCTACTCAGTAATGTTCTATTAAGCATTAGCTCTCCCGCAGGACAAAAACTAAACTAAAGCACTCTTTTTCAGCAGCAGTACACAACTTCTGCCCAATCACGTGCTCTATTGAAGAAAACTAACATGAGGGAACAACCTAAACCCCTCTTTCAGTAGTACTCCTGAAAGTTGTTTTCCTGTTTATAACTTGAGGGAAAACTACAAATGTGCTGTCAAGCCAGACCTAAAACACCGAGTTGACAAAAGCAGAGTCCTCATGGCTATCTGAGCGGCGAGCTTGTTCCCACTTGTCCATCAGGCAATGTTCCAATTTGGGATGGGATAGGAAGGTATGAGCAGAGCAGGGCTGCTGGGTGTCTCCTCGAACACAAATCAATTTGGAAAACAAACTAGACAGGATTATTGTGAGGCTTGCATACTAAACAGCGGACCTATCAAGATCTCTCTTTAAAATTGAAAAATGTGCTCAAGCCCTGTGGGATAGGCACCAGCAGTTTGGTGAAAGGGCTGCTTTAAAATAGCATTCTAAGTGCTTAACGTAATTCAAAATCACAAAATGTATTTCAGTAGGACAATATTATAATAGGTCAATAAACATCAATAGATAGGGAAAACAGGTAACCAAATACACCCTGCAACCTCGAAACGCATCAATACGTAGAAACCAGTAATATGAATGGTCTGTCTTTTTGAGTGGACAAGTGAGAGAATTGATGAGAGGGCTCGCAAATATATACAAAAACATAGCACACCTGTTTAATTATATAGGCTTTAATATCAGTGTTCAGCCTGTCTAAAGCACGCCCTGTTATGGTGGAGTCTGGAACTTAGGCACTCAAATAATGCAATGCAAAATAGAAAAGGTGATTTGGGACACAGCCTGTTTAGGTGGAGAGTATTCCAAGTGAAATTGAAATGAAAGCACCACTTGGCTGCCCACTCAAATATCTGTTATTTAATAAAGCAAATAATTATGAAAAACTATCTACCGTACTTCACAATCAAAAAGAAAAAACAAGGAAAAGATGGAGAATGGAAAAGAGAAGAGAAAAGCAGAAGAGAATGAAGAAGAAAAAGAGAAAAAAGAAAGAAAAACGAAGAAGAGAAAAGAGACATAAGGCAGAAGAGGAGGATTTAATGCAAAACAAAAATGAATGCTAGGATGCAGCAGCTTTTAGGACAGAGCAACCGAGGCAAATACTGAGATCCTGCATTGGCCACTCAAATATCTGTTTTCTGGTAAAGCGATGAAAATGTATCCACGCTAATTCAGAAAATTACAAAAGCAATTACCCAGCAAGGCACAGCATTATGACATTTTGGGTTGGACCCTCTGGAAATAGGCACAGAGAACAATATCATCTCCAAATTAAGAAGAGAGTTCATGGGGTGATGCTCTGCACTGTGGGTGCACTTGAAAGTCTCCCTAGTCCAAGCAGTCTTTCAACATAGGAGCAAGTTTCAAGTCACCCAAACTGTAATGGTAGGAAAAGTCTTGACTCCAAGCGGTCTCTTGTTTTTGTAATACATTAATACCCTTAATAACTAATCTATCTGTTTCCGGCTCCCAAAGTGCTTATTGCACACAAATGACCAGCACACACAATTTGACTTCCCTATACATATAACATGCATCTATTCAAGATATGGGTTGCACAAAATTCATCCATACATTCTTTGTATTTTTTTAGATAACTTCTTTATTGAAATCTTCATAAAATCATATTTTTTAAGTAGCCAGCGTGCTTCATCTCTTCACAAGAAACTAATTCAGGGCTACATAACACAAACCATAGTTCAAATCCGAACACAAAAGGTTTTTATCATCAATTAAAACCAGATTTTCCATAACACAAGCTACCCAATTACATAATATTTACCTTCATACCAATATGTTGTTGGTTGTTAGCCACTTTATCAGAGAATATGTGCAACCCATTCTCCAAATACTCAATTTTTTTACAGAGTTAAAATCCTAATGATGTGAGGTCAGCAAAACAGAACGAATCATGTGTCCAGCATTTCTAATTTCAGATTTCTTGTGGAATCAATATTTCATATGTTTCTCACGTTTGCCATGCACTGCCTCCAAACCCCAAGGGGAAACAGCATGATTTAATCATCAGACTCTAGCATGCCCATTATTAATTTCATGTTCGAACTTAGCTTGCATTCATATACACCTCATTTTGATACGGCCTACAATACTTTTATAGGCTCAACAGGAGTTAGCAGAAATTTTAATTTGTAATCCATAAGGCTCATTTTGATAAGATCAGCAATACTTTCCATATTCTCAACAAAGTTTAACAGCTGTTTTGGATTAACATCCATATTGATAACTTTCTACAAGTTCTACTCTAGTTAACCATCCTTTTATTGTGACGAATCAGATTAAGTTAGTTATTGCTTAGTATACAGGAACGCTAACACAATTATATACATTAAAATCAGTTTCTTTAAAAAAAAACGTAATTAGTTATTCGATCATCTAAAACTGTTCGTATGCAAATGCGTACGTTCTATTGGCTCTCACTGGACTTGCGTGCCCGCTATGTTACAACTCTAAAATGAAATGATCAATCACCTATTACTGGCGCTATTTATTTCGTAATAAATATAAATCATGTATTATTAAAAAGAATTACCAAACAATATACCTTTTCATCCATATATCCGCATGGTTCGTGTTATTGTAGAGAGACAGGAGTGGAATAACTCCTATATGGAGCAAGGGCCCTCACACACCCGAGAGGTGTCATCCTTCATCAAAGAGCAGCTCCTCGTTGGGCCGGCACTGCAATGCCCAACGGGCCCCGCAGGGGGGGCTCTATGCCGGAGGTCTTCTCAGTTTGTTGTCATGATGCCCTAGAAGATGATGTGCGTATGTGAGATGAGTAGAGTGGGAGGGAGAGTGCATCTAAAAATAGCTGTAAGTGTCCAAAAATAACTTCATTAGTTGGATACTGATTCTATGGTTAAAAACAACTGACTATGAAAGTCGTGGCTGGTGAAGAAAATTAAACCTGCTGCAGCTCAAAGTTATTAGTGAATGGTGGAAGTGGTCAAATGGTCGATATGTTCCATGTCTGAGTTCTCCAGTATGATTAGTGGCATTTCATCAGGACCAGGGGGATCCTCATCTACTCTAAAACGGAACGGTCAATAAGATGTAATAGGAGATGCCGTCCCTAAGGTCAGGATTTGTGTCATAATCCTGGGTGCAAGTGGGAAGTGGGTGTAAAAAAAGTCTACCTTCTGGAAAATACCTAGAAGGGGATGTGGTAATACCACAACCTTGACTTTCAAGTCACTCACACACTGGCGAGGGTGAACAACTGAGTTACAGGTGCTCCTGCGCATTGAGGAGGCTGGAATTTGTAATACTCACTGCATATGTTTATAATTAATAAAAAGTATGGATCAGTAGTGATACTTGCACTCCCGTAGGTTCATTATGTCAGTGATATGACCACTCCCAGGGCCGAGTGTAATCCTCTCAATCCCTACCCATCTGAGGCTACTGATAGAATGTTGCCTGGACTGAAAGTGTTCTACTAAGGGGGCTCCCGCAACATTGCACCTGATCCTACTGCAATGTTGCAATATCCTTGCCTTCGCCTTTCGACTGGTCTGACCAATATATAGCAACCCACATGGACATCTGATTCCATAGATAACATATGTGCTGTTGCAGTTGGTGTGTTCCCTTAATGTGATGGATGAGTTATGTGTGAAAGTTTTAGTTTCAGTCGTCAGGTCACAGGCTTTACATCGTCCACACTTGTAGTGGCCCACCATGGGTGGGAGGTTCCATAGTGTATGAATTGAGGGAGGCGTCTGAGGTTTTAGGAAGGAGTGTACCACTTGATCCCTTATGCTCTTCCCTCTCCTGAATGAGTGTAGCGGAAGTTCTGACATACCGGTGTCATCAGCAATTAGTTTCCAATATTGGTTGATGATCCGTTTTATACCGTTGATGCGTGTATTGTAGGTCGTGACACATACCACTGTGCAGCATTGTCCTGACATGGTTTTACTTCCAATAATGCATCCCTGGGATTGTACCATACTCTTTTGCGAGCTTTCTTCAAGAGTTATCTTGTGTAGCCTCTCTCCTTTAGCCTTAGCAGGAGGTCTTCGGATTCATTAAAGTAGTCTTCTTTGAGGGTGCAGTTCCTTCGAATCCTAAGGACCTGTCCAGAGGGCAGGTTGTCCCTTAAGCCCATGGGGTGATGGCTGCTGTATCTTAACAAGGTGTTTCTCTCCATCCCTTTCCTGTATAGTGTAGTATATAGATGGTCATTGTTGACTTTGATTGATATATCCAGAAAGTTTATTGAAGAGGCACTGTGTTCCAAGGTAAATTTGATATCTGATGTCCTTTGGTTCAACCATGCGTGGCAGTTGGTCAATTCACTCACATCACCTTTCCAGACCAAGAATATATCGTCTATATAACGCCTCCATAGGATTATGTGTTCATGGAAGGGGTTGGTATCACTATATATATACTTGTTCTCAAAGTCATCCATATACAGGATAGCCAGATCCGGAGCAAAACTGGCTCCCATTGATATTCCTTTGGTTTGGAGGAAGAAGTCACCATGGAACATGAAGAAATTCTTTCCCATTGCTATCTCCAAAAGGTGGATGATAAAGTTAGTGGGTACAGGGAATTGTCATGGTCTTTTGTCCAATACACTCCGTATCACCTCCAGCACTGGTTGCTGTGGGATATTTGTATAAAGGGAAACAATATCCATTGTTACCAAGAGTTGGTGACTGTGGTTGAAGACCGTTTTGTCCACCAGTCTTATGGTCTCCATGGTGTCCCTGAGGTATACCGGTGTCGATTCTGCCAATGGTTTCAGTATATAGTCAACATACTTGCACAAGTTGTTCCAGGATGGAGCCGCATTTTCAGAAGTCCACACAAATTTTTGTTTAAACCCCATTGTTGACTATGATGGTATTCAGCCAGTAGCTAGTGACGCACGCTGTCACGATGACACATTGGTGTTGTCACTGCTTACATACTCGTCAGTCTTGGTGTCAGCATTTAGCTTCTGCGGACACGGGTGCCCCAGTCACGGCGTGCATGCTGCACGTACTCCTGACCTCGATTTAAATAGAGTTGTTTCCGGCCCGCATCAGTCTTCGGCGGAGCAGAGGACCAAGGAAGTAACTAAGGTATGGCAGAAGGGCCTTTAATTTGAAGCAGACGTGCGGTTTTTGGTAATCTCTAAGCCTACTATTACCTATCACATTTGACATATGGGCTTCTCTAAGATTGGTATAGCTGTCCGTGCGCACCCGTCATGGGGGAGCTTATATGCATTAAGACAAGAAGGTAGCTCCTTGCACAGGTGGGTGGTTGTGATTGTCTATGTACAGCACTTAATTAATAATCAGCATAGATGCCCCTTTCTGGACATGTTTGAAGAAGCTATGGGACTGTCCACTCATGCACTACATGCAGCGTTTGATGCACGCCTTCTTAAATCCGTTCCTTGTTGAGATGTAGGAAGATCCCTCACTTCGTGTTTCCTAATTTTTATTCCTAGATTCCAATTGGTTAAATCTACTCATGACACCCGCTGACTGTCCCATCTAGATTAAGCCTTGAATTGCAGAATTGTCTTAATAATGATAAAGTTTAGATGTGAGTATGGGTCCACTATCACTTGATCTCATACAGGATGATGTAATTGTCTGAGCACTGATGGGCTTTTGCATTCTTACGTTTTTCAGTGTACACACCGCTGGTGTCCTTCTCTGTTCTTTGTGGAGCTACCTAGCCCATGCTTTGTATTATCTGACACTGTACATCCTACAGTGCTGCTATTTAGGTGAGCATTTTTTGCATTCTTTTTGAAATGTAGTACCCCTTTGTTCTATGCAGAAGTAGTGACCATTGGCTTAATACTTTGCAGGTTGCCCCTTCTATCTGGTTCTGAGGACGACCCAGCTGAAGGGACTGAACAACCTCGTCCACATGGGGTCGAAACGTCAACTGTTTTTGTGCTAATACGACCTGCACTATGTGTTTCTGAGCCTAATTGTGGATAAGCTTACCATTGAACTACGCTTCCACAATCGTTTGGCCTCATTGTTCATTTTTCATCTACTTTGTCAGAAAGGTCATATCTTTTAACATTGTAAAATATTGTACAGTATACTTATACCTATGTCTATTTCTCACTATTCTTTCACTTTCACGCGCACACCTGTGAGCACTTTTTGTCAATTTATCACGATGGAGCAACCTTGCTGAATAATGTACTGCAAATGATCCATGTCTATCTACATTTTGGATCAATAAACAAGTTCAATCTGGTGAATTGGATTTATTACGTGGGCGGTGTTTGTAAATATATAGGTTGTGCTGCACCCTCATGATCATTGGCAGTTGGAACTTTGTTTGATGTATCAATATTAGCCCATTTCCAACTGTGACTGTGTATACCCCTTTGTTATGTACTTACAAATAATATAAGACTGTTACAACAGTACCCTTTCTAAACGTCAATAGTAATAATAGCATTGTTAGTCTAATCTGCACATGATTATTGAAGCTTTCTCCCTCTTGCAAGAGAATGCTGTAGTTTATTGTAAATCGCCCCTGTACTTTAAACCTTTACACATCCTGCTTATTACAGGTGTTAGACTGTAAATAAATCCAGTTCGAATCACTGTTATAATTCATGGTGACACAAAAATGTTGGCCCCAGGAAAAAAGGATTTCTATAAAACAACATCAAAGCCATTATCATTTTGGGCCAGATGTACGACCTGTACGCAACTTGCAAAATGCAATTTACAACAGTGTCTCAGACACTAAGCGATTATTAATGGGGTCGCAAATTGCCTGTCTCATCAATATTCCCTTCCCGTTTGTGAATGGCTTACCACCTACTCGAAGCAGGCAGTAGACTACAAGTGTTTTGCCAGCCCATATGCGGTCGCTAAACAGTGGTACATGCCAATCGGACTCGCTATCAGGAAGGGATGCCCTTGGCACGCCCCTTCCCAATAGTGAGTCGCAAACCCTATTTTGCGAGTCAGTAATTGGTTACCGACTCGCAAAATAGGGTTTGTATATGGGTCAGACCAATTTTGCAGTCTCAAACAGGCCGATTTCTCGTTTGCGACTGCAAAAAATGGTTATACATCTGGCCCTTTGTCCTTTCCCAACTAGACTATTCAAATGCTCTTTATTCATGAATTCCAGATCAAGCCTCTCCAAGGTACAATGGCTACAGAATATATGCCTCAGATTAGTAAAAATTCTTGAGAAATTCGACAATGTCTCCCAGGAGAGGCAAAATCTTCCTTGGCTTTCTCTAAAGCGAAGGCTCCCTCTTAAAGTTTTGTGCCAAGCTAACAGAGCATTCCATAAAGCCTGACCAACCTTCATGTCACGCCTGTTGGTTTCTTATTAGCCAGCTCCAATGCTACGGGCCAGTTCTGCTTCTCTTTTATATGTAACTTGGTTTCAGTGTTAATGGTTCGGTGACGGTGAATTCCATGTGTTAGCCCCTACGCTCTGGAATGATCTTCCATTGAACTGTATCCCCGTATTTTGAGTCTTTTAGTTCTCAGTAAAAACCTCAGTAACTTTCCCAAACCTACTTCTCCTTTTGGGTTTTTATTGAATATAGTCAACCTTTGGCCCACTCTTACCCCTTCCTTTCCTTATTTTCTTTTCTATTTTATCTTTATTCCTAGAGCCAAGATGCTCAGGTGAACATTGTGATTATTGAATACTACTACTACTAATAATAATAATAATGGGTAACCATTTGAGAACACATATTGTCATTGCTTTGTCAAACCATTTATTTTACCTTTATCGGTTACTCTCTAATCAGTGTTCACTTTAGTGAGCATTTTCTCTTTATTTTCAAAAATAAGCTTTCCAACAGTTTCCACACATCTAGTGGCCATTTCCTGTTACAGTGGCAGAAAGAGCTAGGTGTCAATTCATATTTCTAAAACAATACCTGAATAAGAGTGTCATAAGATAATCATGCACTGTCGGAGACAGGAATCAGTCTTCACAGGTTTAGAGAGTACCTTGTAAACAAATAAAAGGATGTTGTTTTAAGTAATCAAAGTTTAATATTTTAATAGGTGGCTTTAGAAATGAAAGTCAAGTAAACACAAATGAAAGCGTTGATGGCTTAGAGAAAATTAATTATTATTTGAAGTGGAAAGTAGTTGTCTTCAAGTAATAATGGCACTATTTATTACCAGGTTCAGTTAGGGCTCAGTAACTTACACCTGACCTGACCTCAACCCTTCATAGCTATAGCACGAGACAGTCACGCTTATCTTAGGAGAACTGTGTAGAGCATTAATCAGTAGCAAAACAGTTAAAAACTAGAAAACACAACACAATAAAAATTCCACTCTAATTTATAAAAATAGACTACAATTTAATGAGCAAATAGACACCGAAATGACAAAATAAGCTGTAGAGAACCGAAAATTAGATTTTTCAAAGTTTTATATTTTTCTAGCACCAAAAACAGCAAAGCGCCAACCGCAGGCATTTGGTTGCCCTACAACAGTCAAAGTCAAAAGTTAAGGCCGATTAAGAAGCAGTGTTGGTGTGAATGCAGGGACCAGGTTTGGTGCAGAGGAAAGTTTACCTTCTGACTCAGGTTTTATCATGAAAACTCTCATTGCCAGGGTCATCAGAGGGTCGGGCTGCAGGCTGGATCTGAAGGATGTTACATCTCCGGCAGATGGATGCGGTCCTAGTCACTGATCAGAACTTTGTGCTGGCGGGAAATGCGGGGCAGTAATTTTCAACGCACAAAGTTCAGTACGGGCGAAGTCAGTTGTCTGTATCCTGGAAGGTCTCGGCAGCAAAAAGATGCGGGTTTTGTGTTGGCCTTGGTGAAGTCCATCCACGTTCCCTAGGAGGCTGGGTACGGTTGTTGTTGATGCATGGAATCTGCGTAGGACGTCCAGCCAGGTGAATTTGACAGGTGATTCGTCAACAGTCGCTATAGTTTCAGCAGCATCCCGGTATGAGCCTAAAGTAGGAACAAAGGGGTCTATTAGGATGGCAGGCGGATCGCCACCACCCATTTGGCAGTGCCGATCCGCCCGCCATTTTCCACCTCCCGCCTACCATTTCCCCCCTGCCAAATTACGATGGTGGAGGGGACCCCGACGGACGGAAAGACCGTCCGCCGGTTTTCCGCCGGTCAGACAGGTGACCGGGTGGAACAGGGCTCCAATATGGTGGTGGTGTCTGCAAGACACTGCCATCCATATTAGGATGGGCGGCGGTGCAGGGCTTTCCATGGCGGAGACCCCACCATGGAAAGCCAGGCGAAGTTCACTTTCGGGGGCCCATTGCGGGCCCCCAGGGGGTTGGGGGTGTAGAAGGCGCACTTGGGGGGTACCCATGGTACCCCCCTCTATTTGCATGCACAGTGTGTCAGGCACCGCGCGGTGCCTGCCACGTTGTGTATGCAAATGCACGACATGCATATATTGCATTGTGGCGGGTGCTGCTTACAGCACCGCCCGCCGCAATGCAATATATGCGGGCATCGTGGCATCCTAATTCCCATGGCGGGACCGCCGCACCTGTGGCTGCCGATCCAGTTTCCCGGTGCGGTCGTAATAGGCCCCCAAGTTCTCAGAATCCACTCCTGGCTACTTTGAGGTTGCAGGAGTACACCCTCACATCAGCCTAGGGTTGAGGACAAGACCCCTTTGTTTCCTTTTCTGAGAGCAATGAACACTTCTCAGAAGGTTGCCAGATGATAGTTTGGGATTATCTCTGAAAGGGATATTAGGGGCTTTTAAGCAGGAAAATGCCAAATTTTAAAAAGTAGTATATGTACACAATGGAAACCCAAAGATTGTAAGGGACCAAGGGGAATTGAGTAATTCTAGAGACAACGGCCCCTTTATAAAGAATTAAATACAGTTGTTCTGGATATAAAAATCAGTTCCATAAACAGATTTAATGATCAGAGTTTTCAATTTTATTACTAAAATCCAAACAAAAATTAGAATTTCCCCAGCCGGAATAATTTCAAAAACCAAAGATCAAGAGAGCAAACATACAATGAACTGAAACAAACAATGAGCAAAAAACTAATAGTGCACAGAAAGCCAGGTGTTAAAAACTGACAATAAAAAACATATAAAGCTAACACAATGCGAGAGTAAACCACAAGTGGGAATCAATGCCTTAATAGAGTGGTCCCGAATGAAAATGTCTTCATGTCATGCTGACCCGATAGCAATGTGCAAAGCATTGATTCCCAACTGTGGTTTAATTTTGCATCGTATTAAAAATGCGGGTCAATAGAAGCAGCACTAAAATTGATCATATTGTTATATGGGTGTACATTTGGATTTCCCCCAAATCTGCAGCAATTTTTGGATACAACAGTGCACTACCTTGTGCTTCATCTTTGTATGACACTAATTGTGTTGCAAAAGTCTGTTGTTTGCTTAAGAACAGATTGTTGGAAAATCAGGTGCTTCAAGTAAAATATCAATAAATATCATGCCAGGCAACTGATCCTCAGTTCAGATGATGATCCCATATTTTTACGGGATCGAAACGTCATCAACATACACTCTGACCCGGTACATTATGCTTTGTAGTATTTTTGACTTGGATGTAGTAGTATTTTGCTTTTAGTAGATTTTAAATTCCTATTAAATTGGTTCCTTGGGTCATGGTTCTAGCTATTCTCAAACTGAGGTTATACATTGTAAGGTGTTATAACGTAAAACAGTGCTTTTCTAACAGAGAGAGGCAGGCTTTCCACAGTAAAAAATGACTTTGGAGGTTTTCACTGTCAGGACATGTAAAACTTAAGTACTCGTGTCCTAATTTTTTAAATACCAAGCACCCTGTCCTATTGTCAGTTAGAGATTACCTTAGGGGTGACGTATAAGTATTAAAAAGGAAGGTTTAGGCCTGGCAAAGGGGTTACTTTGCCAGGTAAAATGTGCAGTTTTGAAACAAACTGAACACTCAAGCTGCAGAGGCAGGTTGGAAGACATGCTTTGTAGTATCACTTTAGCAATGGTACGAGGTGCTTCAGTCAACTAGTGACATTTAACTTACAGGTCCTGGGTACACAGAGTACTGTATACTAGGGATTTATAGGTAGGTTAAATATACCAATGAGGGATTAGCAAGTTCTACATGTTTTTATGTGTCAGAGGAAATACACCGGGCACTTGAAGGCAGCACAACAGTCTTCACAAAACTCTATACACCAGCAGTATCAGTCAAAAAATTGGGGAGTGAACATGCAAAAAGGTGACCTTTCCCCACCTGAAAGTGACCTTTACTTACAATGGTTTAAATATGATAAGGGTTGGATTGATAAACAAAGAAGTAACTCAAATGAACCAATTTAAAGTGTTGAAAATGCTTCCACATCTACCCAGTGTAAGATTAAGATTTTTGTAGTCCTGAGCAAGACATATTTCAACTGCTTTTTTGTGACCTGTTAATGCTTAACATAAAATGTCAGTATTGCTCAGCATTATGAGAACTTTGATTAGCAGGGTAATAAGATTAGAATGTGTTCCCTACAGGGGCTCCCACAATATATCTTGCGATAGGCCCCCCAAATCCTTAAGATGCCACTGATTCTTCCAATAAGGGTACACTGGCATGAGTGGGAAAATCATTTAAAGGGTTTCTGATCATTTGCCACTCAATAATGCTACTGAGAACTGTCCTTGGATCATTCTTATTCTAACTTTTCACAATGATGTATGGACTAGATTTTACTGCTCTCCTAATAGGGTTAGCTTACCATACCTTGAAAATGCTGCCTGGCTTTATGATCACCATGAACTAATAGAATGGTTATAATCATTCCTTTATTGTGTATGTGTATTATTGTGTTTTTTGCGCAATGGGCAATAGCGATACAAACACTTTTGAAGCTGTGTTGTAAAAGTAAGTTTGAACAGTCAATGTTGCACCTCTTGTCAGTCAATGTTTAAGTGTTGTTTGATAGTGGTATATCTTCAAATTTATATCAAATAGTTAAATATATAGCAAGGACAAAATGTGGTCTATCAACTCTTTTATGACACTTAATTTTTAATCAAGTGAACATGTTCATACATACTAAGTGGTATTTATTTACATTCCAATTCACCTAGAAGGGTTAAGCATAATATGCTCAGATATTGCACAAATTCTAGACTTGCAATTTACAACACTGTCATCTCCAATAAGCAATGTGCAACAAAGAGCAATGTGCAACAAAGAGTCTCAGAAGCTGAGGTGAAAGCTATGCATAGTACCAATATCCAGATCCAGCCCTTCAACAAAAGAATGAGAATGTGAAAAATTGTTGATGGCCTTTGGAAATTAGTTACTTGGCATCTTGGAGGGAACCAATGGAGGTGGTATGAAAGGACTCATGATTGTCTTATTATTCAAAGCCTTCCATTTCCTCTTGAATCGAGATGTGTAATATGAAATAAATAAAAACCACTGTATCCCATTCTGCTGCAATTTGATCCTCACTAAACCATGGACTATATTTATATGATGTGGCAACTTTGTGCTGAAGGACCATATAGTTGGGCTTGCACAACCACTCACACCAGCTGCATGCAAGATACTTCTATTGGTCTTTCCATCAGACATCAGGTTGGCTTCTATAGAATGGCATAGATGTTTATGGAAAGTTATCTCTAAAATCAATCAGAAGGGTTTAACAAGGTTATGTATAAGATATAAATTCAAGATTATTAGGGGCAAGTAATTTTCCTTTAATGGAAATGAAGAATTAAATTGACCATCAAGATGCATTGGATGGAGTCGGATGCTGGGTGGAGCTTGATGGCAATCTTTGACAACCAGAAAGTGGTGGTTCTCCACAGATGGGCAGAGTGAGGTGTGGAAGGAAGCAGCCCCGAGAAGGAAACGTTTAGGAATAATCTACATTTTTCAAGATAATTCTCAAACCTAAATAGCAGCCAGAGCATCAAATGTACAAGCAAAGGTCAATTCAATTTTTTGTAACGACTATATCTGTGGAAATATCAATACTAGAGGGATAGCATATTCCATTGTCTGTAAAATTGATATTAGGTAACAACTGGAAAAAATGAATTGGATTCAACCCTAATACAGTTAAATGCAACAGAATATTCATGTTTTTTGTCCCGTCATACTACTAAAAGACATGGATCCTTCACATAGCCCTGCCTTCTGCACTGTATCTTGCTCTATTTTCATATTTTTCTTCACCAATCAAGACTTCAACAAAAGCACTTAATTGTCTCACCCCTTTTCATAGTAGCTTAACCCATGTAGTTCACATAATTTTGGCTCTTCTTTGTTCACTCTTATCCCATCCTTAACCTCTCCCTCATGTCTTGCGTAAACAACATCAAGGAATTGTCTCTTATAATGAGGACTTGGAAAGTCTGCAAGATCTGTCTATGCCTCTAAACGGTCTCTTCCTGGCTGAAGGCTAATTCCTTGAAACTCATTTGGGACAAAGAGCAAGTGCTGATATTTGGATCCTTTAGTTCACATTCTGTTGACCAGATGAGCATGAAAAAATACCCTGGTATTCCAGTTAATTCTACTGGGATTCTTGGCTTAATATTTTAACAAAATCTTTCAATTCTTATACAGATCAACAACGTCTCTGCTTCTTGCTTTTATTACATCCGGATGTTGAGGAAAATCATTGCTATTCTCCCAAATTGAGTGCTGTAAAACTGTGATTATGTATATTATTCTGTCTCAAGTTGACATTGGTAATTCAATGTGTTTGTGCCTTACAAAATATTTGAAATGCAAACTTGAACTCAGTCAAGACACTGCTGCCAGACTACTATTAAGAATATTATTAGGAGGAGGAGCCTAGCGCGCAACCAAGATGGCCGCGTAGGTTCGAGGCTCCCGAGGACCTCCGCGACCTCCTACGTTTATCCTGTCTTCATCCTGAGGGGACTGTGTCGGTGAGCCTGAGCCGAGGTGGTACCCGTTTCCCGTTCTCGAATCAGACCTCGGGTGCCGGAGTGAGCACCGATTGAAGTTTGCGGCCTCCTTCGCTCCTGACCCCGAACTCGCGTTTGGGGGCGACCCGGTGGCAAAGTGAACAACAACGGCGGGCTGGGCCTGGCGAGTCGCGTACCCCGCACTTTCACTTTCACTTTCGCGCCCCCTTGCCGTCTTTGCAAGTGGGATCGCGGCGCTCTTGGTGTTGGGGTGGCCTCGCTGGGTGACCCAGCCTGCCTGCCTGCTGTGGCCCGCTCCGCCGTCCTGGGGTGACCCCCCGGTCCCCGTGGCCTTGATTGCTTGCCCTTTACTGCGTGGCTGGTGAGGGGGTGAGACCCGCGACGATGGCCACGAAACAAGATGGCGATCGGTCGAAGGCCAAGTCGACCCGGCGTGGCACCGCACATCAGGCCAACATCATGGACCGCTACACCCTCCCGAAGGGATCTCCCGGTGGACCGCACAAGTCCTCTGAGTGCCCTCCGGATGCCCCGGATTTGCCCACAGAGTTGACTCTGCAAGACGTCATGGGCGCCATTGCTGAGATAAAGGCCTCGGTGGGCCAGCAGTTTGACACCTTAGCCCACAAAATCGACGCGATCCTAGTGGATGTCAACCTGGTGAGGGCTGATCTCTCCAAAACCAACGACCGGGTCGATTCTTTGGCCCACACCGCGTCGGGCCTCACGACTGAGGTGGCGGCCCTCCAAACGGAGGTGCGCCGACTTCGTCAGGCGAGTGTGCTTATGGATCGGCGCCTGGAAGATTCCGAGAGTCGGGCCCGGAGGAATAACATCCGCATCATCGGAGTACCCGAGGGACGGGAGGAAGCGGCGGCGGATCTTTTTGTGGAGGACCTGATCGTTACCCATCTCCAGCCTAGGGGACTGAGTAAATTCTTTGCAGTGGAGAGGGCCCACAGAGTTCCCGGGGGAAGGCCGAAGGTCGGAGCCCCTCCGCGGCCTCTCATTGCCCGGATTTTTAACTTTCGGGACAGGGACGCGATCTTGCAAGCCTCCAGACTGCTAGGGCCGATGAAGCTGGAAAATATGGAGGTGAACTTTTATCCCGATTTCACTCAAGCGGTCCAGAAACAGAGACTGAGTTTCCTGGGTGTTAAGCGCCGGCTCCGGGACATGAACTTAAAATACGCCATGCTCTTCCCGGCCAAGCTGCGGGTAGAGGTGGATGGTCGCACGCACTTTTTTGATCGTCCCGAGGCGGCCGGGGACTGGCTGGACACTCTGTCTGGGGGTAGTGCTCGGGACGGTGGGGGGGGGGCGGCGGGAGGAGACGGCCCACTGGATCGGGACTGAGGGGTGGATATTGGACCTCACTCTGGACGATTATGATGCCACTTTCGACCAAAGCTTCTGTCTTTGTTCTTTCCCCTCTTTTGGAGGTTGTGTGGGGTCTAGAAGGGGTGCTCTTTCCTCCTCTAGGGGGTCTAGTTAGTTTCACTATATAGGGGAGACAGGCACACTGCAAGTTGGGGGGGCTGTCTGGGCTCATGCAGGGGTGCAGGGAGGGGGGAGTTTTGTTGGGGTGGGTGGGTTGGGGTGGGGTGTTGTTCGTTTCTACCACAAGGCAAAAACATCGTTGTATCATTTCTAAAGTGCTCTCTGGGGGACGAGTGATGGCTTCTGTTTATGATGGGGGGTAGGGGACTGAGCTTGTTGTCCTGGAATGTTAATGGATTGGGGGACAGGATAAAACGAGGTGTGGTCCTGCAGTTCTTGAAGCGAATCTCGCCCGATATAGTTTTTCTGCAGGAGACACACCTCATTGGCAACTCCTTTTGTGCCATGAATAGACGGGGCTACCGCCTTGTGGCCCATTCGGGCTTCACGTCTGGTTCAAGGGGTGTGGGCATTATGGTTAAGAACTCGCTCCCGTTGGAGATTGATGAGGTGCACCATGACGACAGGGGACGTTACACGGTTCTGGTGGGTAGAATGGAGGGCAGAGTGGTCGTTTTTGTGTCTGTCTATGTCCCGCCGGGGCTGCAGACGACCACCTTTGCGGATCTGGGGCGCCTTCTCCTTAGCCTTCCGGAGGGGATTCTAGTGGTGGGGGGGGACGGACTTTAATGCTGTGGTTTCCGGAACTGTGGATCGTCACTCCCCTAGGGATCTCCCCCGTGCCCAGGCCTGGTTGTCTGGCCTCTTGGATACCTTGGGGCTGGTGGATTGTTGGCGTTTGAAACATCCCACGCAGCTGCAGTACACCTTCCATTCAGGGGCTCATGGTAGTCTCTCACGGCTAGATTATGTCCTGGTTCCGGCGGCACACGTTGGGAGGATAGGGGAGGTGCGCCATTTGGCACGGGGTATTTCGGACCACTCTCCACTCTTGTTGCACTTTGATATTCTTCCGAGGGGAGAGGGTAGGTCCCGATTAATCCCTGGTACCTGCGTGACCCCATCATTCGCGCAGAGCTGGTTAAATCCCTTAAGCGTTACTTTGACGAGAATGTGGGGTCTGTGTCATCAGCGATCTCATTGTGGGAGGCGTTCAAGACGGTACTCAGGGGAGAGGCCTTGTCCCTTATTTCCCATTCCCGGAGGCGCGAGCAGGAGGAGGTGACTCGTATTGAAGCGGAGATAACCGAGTTGGAGGGTGATCTAGACTATGGGGTGACGGATGACAAATTACATGTTCTTCGACTCAAGCAATCGGCTTATAAGGCCCTCGTCACGGAGGCGGCCAGGGGCCTCAGTAGAGAGCAACAGGGGAGATTGTATGATGTGGGTGATAAGGCTGGTAAATTGATTGCATGGTTGGACAAAAAGGAGAGAGCGAGTCGAGTTGTCCCGTTGATTGAGAAACAGAATGGTGTGTGTGTCACTGAACCAGAAGAAATTGTCGCCTGCTTTGCAGACTATTTCTGTGGGGTGTATTCCCCGGTGTCCTCCCGCTCTGAAGAGGATTCCCACGCCCTGCTCAGGGATATCGCGCTGCCTTCCCTTTCGGAGGAGGACAGAGTGTCGTTGGACACTGCTCCAACTTCCGAAGAAATTGCCCTCGCCATACGATCGGTCGCTTCCGGCAAGGCCATGGGCCCTAATGGTCTTCCCATCGAGTTGTATAAGTTGCGACCGGATACGCTGGCGCCACATCTCCGTGCTATGTTCCTCGCGGCCCACTCGGCGGGTTCCCTCCCGCTAGACCAGCGTCTAGCTACTATCGTGGTTATCCATAAGGAGGGGAGGCCACGGGACCGGGTCACATCCTATCGGCCTATTTCGTTATTGAATGCAGAGCCCAAAATCCTCGCCAATGTGTTGGCCAATCGGCTGGTCGGCGTAGTGTGTGACTTGATTCACCAGGATCAGTCCGGCTTCATCCCTCATCGCAATACAGCGCTTAACCTGCGGCGTTTGCATGGGGTGCTCGCACGTGTCCCGTTCATACGAGAGCCGGCCATTTTGGCGTCCTTGGACGCCACTATGGCGTTTGACACGCTTGAATGGCCCTATATTTGGGCGACGCTCGCGAAGTTTGGGTTTGGCCCAGGATTCATCAGTTGGGTAAAATTGTTGTACTCGGGCCCACTGGCGCAGGTCGTGGTCAACGGTAGAGTGTCGGCCTCGTTCGAGCTGGGCAGGGGCACGCGGCAGGGCTGCCCGTTATCACCGCTCCTTTTCGCGCTCGCTTTGGAGCCCCTGGCGGAGTGGCTGCGGTGGGAACCTTCTATTCGTGGTCTCCGCTGGACCCCCGAGTATGAGGACCGCGTATCTCTATATGCTGACGATATCCTCCTGTACCTGGCTTCCCCACGTAAATCACTGATAGTGCTGGTTGATGTGTGGCATTCATTTGGCCTTAACTCCGGCCTTATCATCAACTGGGCTAAATCGTGCGTCTATGTTCTCTCTGGGGAGGACCCTATCCTTCCGCGGGGCTGTCCTATCCAGATCGCCCCGCAGGGATTTCGGTACCTGGGTGTCTTCATTACCCTGGACGCGGAGGCCCGATATAGTCAGAACTTGCTTCCCCCCCTCCAGCGCCTGAAGGAGGATGTTGCGCGTTGGAGGCGCTTGCCGCTCTCGCCGCTCGGCCGGGCGGCATTGTTTAAAAGATGATGTCGCTGCCGCGTTTCCTGTACGCTCTGCAGAACACAATGGACGTCGTCCCGGCGCGCTACTTTCGCGAGGTGGAGAGTTTGCAGCGCCGACTGCTCTGGGAGGGTAGACCGCGTATCGCCTTGGCGAAGCTGACGCTCCCGTGGTATGACGGGGGGATCGCCCTCCCGGATATCAAACGGTATTATTGGGCCTCCCAGCTGGCTGCGATTAATCACGGCCTGTACGGGCCCGCTCTAAACCCGGCTTTTGAAATGGATAAGATTTTACTGCCGGGTGGTGATTATAACCGAGCGCTGTACTCCGGCTCGCTTGACGCACGTTTGACGGGCCCCACTCGTGTCATGGTACGAGTGTGGCACGCGGCTAATGTGGCGCTGGGGTGGAAAGGTCGTTTGACCCGGGCGTCGCCACTATACGCATCTGAGCAGTTGGGCTCCCTGTGGACCTCGAAGGGCTTTGAAAAGTGGGACATGATAGGCATCAGCAGGGTGGGTGATCTCTGGACGAGGGGGGGATTCAAAACGTTTGAGATGCTATGGACAGAATTCCAGTTGCAGGACAGGGAGTACTTTCGGTATATGCAGATCCATCATGCGCTATGCTCCGTATTCCCGGACGTTGCCTCCATCCCGGAGTATTCCCCTCTGGAGAATAGAGTGCTAGATGGACATGTACCGGACCGCACGATTTCATTGATCTATAAAAAACTTATCAATGACCGCTCGGGACTGCTGACTAACCTTCGTGAGGCATGGGTGGCCGATGGATTGGAGCTGGATGACGAGGACTGGGTATCGGCGGTGGCCTCCCCGAAAGAGGTGGCCATACCGGCCCGCCTTCGCTTCGTCCAGCTCAAGGTACTCCATAGGGTCTATGTCACGGGGCCAAGGCTACTGCGTATGGGATATGCTGTGGACGGGCTGTGTAAGCGTGGGTGTGGTTCTTTGGGGACCTTTTTCCATATTTTGTGGGAATGCCCGGATGTGGAGCGATTCTGGCGTGGTGTGCATGAGGTCCTGCGGGTGGTTACGCGTGTGTCGCTGCTGCCCGAAGCGAGGAGATGCCTGTTGAACGTGTGGGAGCCGACCGATTATTCGGTACCACAGACGCGGTGGGTGACTCTGGGATATATGGTGGCCAAACGCGACATGGCTCAACTGTGGGGTTCCCAGAGGTCCCCGACTGTCTCGGCATGGAAGGACAACATGGATTGGTGCATGTTTCGGGAAAAAGTGGTGTATGTTGCAAGAGGTAAGCCTGGGACATGGGTGAACGTATGGGGCCCCTGGAACGCCTACCGCGGGGGAATCTGTACCCCGCCGTTATTGCCCGATTCGTCACCGGCCCCATCCCCTTAGCCAGTCTATCTCCCCGGTCCCGGGCACTGAGTCCACCTAATCCCAGTCTTGCCCTTTTTCCCCCCTTGCTACTCCTATGGATTGGTAGGGTCCCCCCCACTAGGGGAGCACATGCTGCTGTTTCCGATTGTGGGTTGCCTTGTGGATTTGTTCTTGTGTTGTTATTTATATTAAAATGAAACCGTTATGTGTGATCGGATGGTGTGGCTACCACCGCTTTTACCTCCTGTGCATTTCCCTTTGCCGCGGCATGGGCGCTATTGTTTGTATCCAATGCTCCTCTTGCTTGCTAGCGGCCGGCCTGAAGGTTGTAGGCCCATCTCTGTATATTTTTTGAATTTTGTAATAAACGGTTTAAAAAAAAAAAAAAAAAAAGAATATTATTAGTCTCGCTCCAGGTAGCACTGTACTGGCTGCCCCTAAGAAAGCAACTAATCAACCTCTAATTATTTGCATTTGTCATTCTGCCCTTTATTAGAAAGGTATTCTTTTATTTAGCAGCAATGTCTTTATTAAATGTCTCTCAGAACCCTCTGTTCCTCAACTGCTCACCTTCTTCATGTTCCTTCCAAAAAGAACTTGAGGTTCCCCGACTTGGCAGTTAAACCCTGGAAAGATCCACTTTTAACCCTTCATTTTGAGCACACCTATTTTGTATTCAGGAAAAATCTACATATTTTATTTACTTCTAGTCTTTATCTGTTTTTTTTCAGCCTATCGCAGCACCAGGAGATGCTATTTCAAAGTAGCACATTACTGTGTAAGTGCCATTCATGCATCCATTTATTCAACTGTGCCTAGAGGTAAAATAGATAGTGAAATGTTAGCCTTTACATTTTCGGCAGTATGAAATAACTTTAGTGGCACCGTCACAGTAAAGATTTCCATCTCAGTGAAAACATTTAATAGATACCAGCTTCCTGCAGCCCTGAGGCGGAAGTTGCAATGCTGCACAAAGCTGTTGGCCAATCAGCTACAAATAGTTTATCGAGGCTTTTAGTGGCAAGAAAATATTTAAAACCAACTTCTGCTGGCCTCCAGTGTGTATGAGTGCCATAGGCAATAGTTCAAGTTTAGCATTCATACCTGCAGCCCTTAGTTGAGGTTTTCTGCCTTTTAGGGCAGTTGAGCTTTTAGACCAGACCTCCTACAAGGAGTCTACACTGGTGTATGGTCTGAGGATGAATAAAAAATTAGCTAGCATTCGCGCCAAGAATTTTCAATTCTATTAAGGACACGGAGGTGAGGATTATGCTTCTCTTTCATTTACTGCAAACAAACAGCAGCCAATAAGAGACATCAAAACAGTATAACACAACATTTCCAGAATGCTTAGTGTGACAGGAAAAAACAATAACCATAGAGACTAGCTCTATATAACAAGTCCTCAACCGGAACACCTCCTCTTTCTTTGACCAGCGAGCAGAGTCCAAATCTATTAGTGTAAGTCCAAGAAATAACAGCAAAACATCCAAACCACTCCAGGATGCTGGAAGCATCGGAACCGTAGAACTGGTAAATGAAGAACGTCGAACCAACTCTTCCAAAGACCACACTCTGGTCAAATCTCCTTTCTGATCAGCGCCTGAAACAGAAATACCATATTCGTAATAATTGTCATCGACTGATAAATCAGGGTGGGTAACATGACATTATGAATCATAACAAGTATTCTGTTGTCCCTGGGCGGGATAATCCTCGCCTCCGTGTCCTTAATAGAATTGAAAATTCTTGGCGCGAATGCTAGCTAATTTTTTATTCTATTACAGGACCGGAGGCTTCAGATTATGCTAGTTTAACGCTTATGCAACACCACAGAGGCTACATCGACTACAGGTTTGTAATAAAACTGCTTGAAGGTAGAACTGGAAGACCAGTCGGCAGCTTTCATGATATCATGTATACTGATACCCAGCAGGAAGGACTTGGAGGGCATAGCACCTCTCACGGAATGTGCACCAAACAAAGTAACATCAATGCCTGCTTCTGACATAACAAATCTCAGCCATCTGGCAATAGTAGCGGCAGTAACCGGTTTAAACAGTTTCTGTAAGGCAATGAGTAACCTGGAACAACCAGAAGGGCGAAGGGATCGTGTACAATCCTCATAAACCTTAAGACACTTGACCACGCAAAGTTTTTCATTCAAAGGAAATGCATTATAGTCTATAGACCTGGAGAAATTTTTGGTACGAGCAGTGATAATAAAGGACACACCCTCAGGAGAAAAAATCCTACCCTCCAAATCAAGCACTTTCACATCCAACACCCTGCGACAGGAGGATAAACATAACAGCATGGCTAGCTTAGCTGACAGTTGTTTACGAGATAATAATTAATTATTAGGCCATGCTTCAAACAAATTCAACACCTTTGAAACATCCCACAAAGAAGTATACTTAGACTTAGGAGGATTGGAGACACGGATTCCTTTCAAAAGCTTGCATACCACTGGGTGCATGCCAACCGGTCTGCCATCCAGCTGTGAATGCCCTGCTCAAATGGCGGAACGAAAATTATTTACTGATCTGTAAGATAAGCCCTCCACGGCTTTCTGAGATAGAAAGTTCAATATGTGAGAGATATATGCATCCACGGGATCCAGGTGTTTCTCCAAGCACCAACCCAACCAGGCCTTCCAGGCCAATCCATATCTCTTTCTGGTAGAAGGAGCCCATGCTTGTCGAATGAAGCTGGAAGCCTGCTCCAAAATTCCAGGCAACGACCACTGTTGCTGGAAAGCCTCCAGGCCATCAGGGACAGCTGTCCCGCTAGAACTAGCGGATGGAGCTCTCCCTGAGGGTCCTGGGGTATCCGAGGAAAACAAGGGAGGCGAAGCGAGCAGTCACAAGCCATCTCCAGAAGAACTGGGAACCACGGCTGCGACTTCCAAATTGGAGTGATTAGCACAATCTCCGCTCCCTGCCAAGAAAGTTGGGAAATGCGTAATGAAGATTCAGAGACCAATCCTGACTGAGTGCATCCGTTGCTGTCGCCAAGGGATCCGGCCACCAGCTGAAGAACGCTTCCAGCTGACAGTTCAGTCCGGAGGCAAACAGATCCGTATGGAAAGGACCCCACAGAGATTGGATCTGATGGAACAGAGATGGATGAAGTTTCCAATCGCCGTAGTCCTTCAAATGGCGTGATTGCCAATCCGCCACCGCATTGTCTCGCCCTTGAAGGTATTCCGCAATCACCGATATTTGGTGCGCTAGGCAATAATGCCAAAAGTCTTTGGCGATCTCCGCCAACATCGGGGAGCTGGTACCCCCCAGCTTGTTGATATAACGTACAGCTGAAATGTTGTCCATTCGCAACAGAATACAACATGAAACCTTCCTGGGGGAGAGAGTGCGAATCGCAAATGAGCCCGCCAGGAGCTCGAGGCAATTGATATGAAGTTCCAACTCCTGGCGAGACCACCTGCCCCCCATAGTGACCTCCACGCAACGGGCTCCCCAGCCCGTCCTGCTGGCATCCGATTCTATGATTACCTCGGGGTGAAATCAGAAGATCGCCCGACCGTTCCATGCCTCTACATGGGTCAACCACCATTGAATCTCCACTCGGGCTTCCTCCGTGGGTGGGACGTGGTCCGAATAAGAGAGGCCCCTCTGGAGGTGTCGAATCTTCAGGCGCTGTAAGGCGCGATAATGTAGAGGGCCCGGGAATATCGCTTGTATGGAGGAAGACAAGAGGCCCACCAGGCGAGCGATCTCCCTCAGTGACATCACCTGTCTGTCCAGAGTCCTTCTCAATTCCTTCTTTAGGTCCCTGATCTTCTGCTTGGGCAGAAGCAATTGAGCAGACTGCGTATTGATCACAAATCCCAGGAATTCCAGGGATTGCGTTGGACTGAGAACCGACTTCTCCCTGTTCACTACAAAGCCTAGATTCTCCAATAGTGACAGCGTTAGCTGCAGGTGAAGAGCTGTTATGTGCGCTGAGGGGGCCATAATCAGGATATCGTCGAGGTAAATTATAAGACGTATACCCTGCTCTCGGAGATGCGCTACCACCGGCTTCAGGAGTTTGGTGAAACACCACAGAGCTGAGGAAAGACCAAAAGGTAGGACCAAATATTCCAGGCGCCTGCCGCCCCACTGAAATTGTAGAAACCTGCGATGGGGAGGGAAAATGGGCACCGTAAGGTAAGCGTCTTTGAGATCGAGGCGGACTAGCCAGTCCGCCTGCCTCAAGAGATCCGCCAAAAGATGGATACCCTCCATCTTGAAATGACGCTAAAGCACAAAACAATTGAACCCCTTCAGGTTGAGAACCAGCCGGAACCCTCCACCCCTCTTTTGCACGAGGAAAATGGTGCTGCAGAAACCCGCGGGACCGTCGGCCTCGCAATAGGCCACCGCGCGCTTCTGCAGCAGTTCGTCTAATTCTTGATCTATAAAATGCACGTCTTGTTGGGAAAAAAATAGAGGGTTGGGAGGAGAATCCTGAAAGGGAGTTTGATAAAACTCTATGTGAAAGCCCTGCACTGTTTGAAGAACCCAAGCGTCCTGAGTAAGGGCCTGCCAATTGTGAAGGAAATGGCGAATCCGACCCCCAGAGGATAAACAGACAAAGGCATCGGGCTTACCTGACGTAATCTGAGGACGGGAGTTTTCTCTCTGGCCCCCTCAGTGGAACCCACGACGGTTGGATCGTCTCGTGGGGTAGAAGGTGCCACCTCTGGTTGAGTCTTGAAAGTCTCCACAGCCTCGGCCGTATCCACCTCTGTGGGGACCCTGGTGGTATTGGTGGGCTGGCGAGCGGCCCCTGCCTCGCCCGGCCCTTCCAAAAAGGCCAGTAGTGAACACCCTCTTGATATTCGATTGGGCTTTGTCCAAGCTAGTGAAAGTACCTACGTACTTGGAGACGTCTTTTACAAAACGGTCCCCGAACAGCAAGCCGTCCGCCAGGGGACCCGGCTCAGCTCCAGCCAATTCAGTCAAGTTAGTGTCTATACGCATCAGGAGGGACTTCCTGCGTTCCGCTGAAATGGCGCAATTTGCATTGCCTAAGAAGCAGATAGCGCGTTGGGTCCAACCTGCGAGGATGTCACGGTCAATCAACTCTCCAGACTCCTTGGCGTTCATAGCCATCTCCAAGATCTGAGACAAGGGACCGATAGCGTCTAACAACTTATCTTGGCACCCGCGCCAGGCGCGGTCGATGCCTTTCTTAGGATCCTTCTGGAACTTTTTCAAGAAAGCCAACATATTAGGATCGATATCTGGGGTTTCCGCGACCTTGTCCGGAACATCCGACCGGGGGCTTTCCGATCATAGATGGTTTCTAACCTCCCTGTCGAAACTACGGCGCAAATTTTGGTGGATGTAATCCGCCACTTCTGGCGGAGGGGCCCAATCTGAAGACCTGGGATGCACAATGTCCTGTGGGTTGAAGTCAAAGGGGGTAGATGGCTGATAGACCAGGGGAGACTGAGGGCGCACTACCGACTTCTTAGCTTTTTTCTTTCTGGGGGACTGAGTATGACTGGAGGAGTCCGTGTCTGTGTCGGTATCTGTATCCGTAGCCACCGGAGGCGCAGCGGGTAGAGGATTAGGGCCCCCCGAATATGGGTGATCCCTGGACGGGGGGGGGGGGCAGAGTGGAAATAGTGCGGGCATGCGGCCACTTGGAGGCTTTGGAAGGCTTAGATACACCTCCAGAGGACGTAGAGGCCTGCGTTGCATCTTGCTGCAATAAGCCATGGCGCTTCGCAAAAGTTTCTAGCTGTGCTGTAATGGGCTTCAGTGCCGCAGCCAAGGCTTTATTTATGGTCTTAGGGACCGCCACTTCGACCGCCTTCGTGACGGAATCCTGGACAGAAGCGTCTAACGCCTGCACAAGGTTGTCCTCAAGAGGAGCATGCTCCTCCTCATAGTACCCATATTCGTCCTCCTGAAAATAGGCCCAGTCTTCCATGTCCACCGCAGGGTAGGCGACAAGTTAAGACACAATTTATTGGAATCCCAAGGGGATTAATCAAGGGGGAGCAACCCTGGTGCAAAAGATACTGTTAAAGCTAAGATTTCTGTGCTCCTCAGCAAAGCTGTAGTCATAAACCCAAAGGGCAGTCAGAGCCTTGAAGTTTTCTTCCAGCCTGCACCCAGCTGGGGGCCAGAAACGTTAAATATCCTGAACCAGGCATAAAATTAGGGCACTTCTGAGGGAAACAACCTGTGGCTCCGACGCGCGAGGAACTATGCGCGCGGAGCACGGAGGAAACGAAAGTAGGCGTCGCGTAGCCCAAAAGGAGCCCAATTGGGCTACGCGACGCGAGGCTCGGAAACAATTGCGGGCATGAATTAGGGGAAGCACCGCCTGCCACCTTTAACGCGGCACAATTCACCGGGCAATGGGGGATCGGCGAACAGAAGGTGAGGCGTGTCTCAGCAACGGAACCGCCACCTTCCGAGCGAGCGCATAGGCGCGCGAGCGCAGCACGAGCGAGGGCGCAGTGTCAGCACTTAACTTCAGCCAGCGGCAATATTCGAACATTCATATAATTACAGGCTGCAAATAAATAACATCAGTAACACAAACAAAGCAAGAGAGAGCGCAGGAGGGAAATCGAGCACTTATCTCAGCGTAGAGCAGCAAAGAAAGAGGAGGTGTTCCGGTTGAGGACTTGTTATATAGAGCTAGTCTCTATGGTTATTGTTTTTTCCTGTCACACTAAGCATTCTGGGAATGTTGTGTTATACTGTTATGATATCTCTTATTAGCTGCTGTTTGTTTGCAGTAAATGAAAGAGAAGCATAATCTGAAGCCTCCGGTCCTGTAATAGAATTAGATAACACAACATGTTTATTTGGTATTTTTCCCGGCTTTTGTATATGGGCAATCTCTGCGCCTTCTGCACATCACCTGCAATGTAGGGTCCATAATAAAGAGCCTGTGAAGCAGAAAGGGTCTACCTGAGGCATTGCTTTCCTCATTCTCAGAGGCATATATTTGTACTAATGGTGCTTCACAATTGTGCAAGTCCTACACTGTAGACAACAGCCTGGTAATCATCACCTCGTGCACGAGGCCATAGAGTGCAGGAGAATTATTGCCCTCAGAGTCGTCATCACTCTGAGTCATCAGAGATTTCAATTTAGAATTCACAGAATTGACCTCTCCCTACCTATAACGGGGGAGCTTCCAGATTGCCTTATTCTATTTTGCATATTTTACTATGGATATGGCCATCTAGTGTTAATTGTAGCTGTGTCCATTTTTGCTTTTGGTTTCTAGCCCGCAGTAATGTCTGATTTTAAATATGCTAAACCAGGTTGCACCACTTTAGTTATTAAAGTTGACTGCATCTTTTTCATATTACACCGAACTCCGCAGTTGCACGCCTAGGTAACATAACCAGAAGATGGTCATGTAAGCGTCCAAGAGTGGATCAACAATTAACTAATTGAGCCATTTCTGAGAGCTACAATACGATCGATCGCAGGATGATTGTTCACAATTGCCAGCATCAAGGAAGCTTTTCTTTACTTTTTGTGTGTGCAGCAGAGCAGCACGACTCAAGAGCTCAATGCTAAAAACAATCAATCTCTGCAAGGAGAGCATATTGGAAACATCTGTTTTGGTTGGTGGAATGAAAATCCTGATTACTACACCTAAACATACGCGTCCTATTTATTTACAACTTTTACACCCCAAATCATGAAAAAGACCCTTACCAAGATTAGCCAGAAGAGGAAAGTTAAAAGACATATTTATTGTTTCAGATTATGCACCGCTTATCTTGTAGATAAACTCACTATCTCTTATGGTTCTCGGCATCCCCCAGCCAGGACACCATCAGACCACAGAGTGTAAACAAGAAAAGACAAAACAGTGGGCCTTTTAAATCATGCCTGCTAGACAGGGTATGCACTGTCTTTTGCTAGGCATATTATGGATTACCAAGAATATAGAGTGGCTTGGGGTTCATTCACATCCCAACTTGTCAATTTTGTGTTTGTCCTTCCCTTGGAGCATTGCAACTTTACAATCTCTTACATTGGGTGGCATTTCCACCCCTGATCCTTGCTTTTCAAGCACTATGGGGTATAGTCACAAGAACGTGTGCTAAACATCACCAAAAAATGTTAACGCAACTTTACACATTGCAGTTTATCATGGGAAAATAACCCTGTGTTAACGTGGAATTCACAACAAGGCAGTACCATGCGATAGTCTGCCGAAACCTCGGACAATGTACGTGATACAACCACCACGACGGAGATAAAAACACAAACCACAACACCAAAAATCCTGCGATGGGCCAAAGCATGATGAGGAAATCAGCGATAAGCAGCGCCAGGCCTGAAACACACACCTGGCCGGCGGGAAAAATCACCATAAAAGTAGAAAAAACACCCAAATACAAACTGATCAACACCCAAGCACCATGGAGGCAGCCGGAGCAGGTGCAGAGGACGAGCGCAACCCCACAAGCACCCTGGATGACCAGCCCAGGACCTCGGGGACAGGGAAGGGCAAAGACAAGAAGAGGAAGACGAATTTCAGTCCGCAGGCAAACAGGATCATAGTCACGGAGGTGATGGAACACCATCAACAACTGTTCGTCACCTCCAACGTGTCATTGGGCACCAAAAATGGAATATGGCGGGACATCTTGGACAAGAGCACAAAAGGACAATGGACAAGGTCAAGAGGCGATGAAATGACATCAAGCGGAAGACCAAGGAGAAACTCGCAGCCAACCAGAAGGCAGCAATGCAGACTGGAGGTGGGGGCCCAGCACCACAGCTCAAGCTGGATGACATGGAGGAGCTGGTGTCGACAGTCATCAGTGTGGATACTGTGGCCGGAGTCGGGGGACTGGACACTGCTCGACAGGACACAACACAACTGCAACAGGGTGAGTGACCACCAGGTACTGGCGGGACGGGTGGAGATGGCCACAATGGCACACATGCACAATCAAGCAGAGCACAGTGCACACCCTGAATGACTCTGGGTCATCGTCCAGATCCATAGACTGTCACAATGTACAATGCCATGCTGTCGGAATGTCAACATGTCCCATGTGGCTACATACATGTGGACACATTGCAATACACCATCTCCCGTTCACATTGCAGGGCAAGCGTCAACACCCCCTTCAGAGCAGTCCCAGCCACTCTTCACTGATGATGAGAAGGACAACCCCTGCATCGACACCCAAGCCCTCCTAGACATCATTGACATCATCCGCAACTCACCTTTAGGATCAGGGCTCACCAGCTGCATCGAGAAGACACCACCCACCACCCAAACCACACAGCAGAAGGCACCTGCGACCCCGCCAGTCTCCCAAGACCCCCAGGAACAACACATGGCCTTCCAACGTCGTGTGCTGGAGGCCCAGAGGGAGACGGCTGAGCAGGTGCAGGTGGGGTTCGACCTCATGGCTACCAAACTGTACGCTGTCCATGGGTGTCTAGACCCGCTCCATGGCCTCCAATGAGCCCTGACTGACATCGCTGGAGTCCTGATGCGGAGAGAAGAACACCTGTCCGCTCAGAGGTGCTCCAGCGATAGCAGCCGTGAGCTGGCGCACATGCAGAGGCTCATGGAGGACATGGTGCGGATGGAGGTGGAAAGGATGGCAGCCCCCGCTGCACCCCAGCTAAATATAGCTGGGATCTACCATGCCCTGCAGATCATCATCATGGCATTGCTTCCACAAGGCGTGGCGCAGATGAATGCTGCTGACCCCACACCATCCACATCAGTCCGCACCTGATGTGTCACTGCCACACAGTGCGGCCAAGAACGCTCCTCTGGCCCCTGATGTGTCAGTGGCACACAATGCCCCAGCCGGTACTGCAACACCCACAGGTGGGGCAGAGCACACATCCGGGGACGAGGACGTGGATGGGTTTGTGATTAGGAGGCACTAGAATTCCTGCCACCTGGCCTGTTTCTGCTTGGTGCCGCACATGGCCTCATGACCTTCCACTGACCCCCGATACACTCCAATGCACTTGGACAGCGACATGGACTGCCATATCCTGTTTGATGACCAATGACACGGCGACCAGACTGCGGACTGTACCCTTCCTCTTCCACAGTATTTGTCATTCCCGGAAGGACTCTGGCTGGCCCTCCATGGGCTCATATTGTGTAGTGTACTCGGCATTGCCCTGTACCGCTCCAGCTGCAGGACTGCACTGGATGTGCAATAGACATCCAGTGACGCACTGCTGTGTTATGTCTTCCATCATTCATGTATGAATGTGTGGGTGAATGTAGGGACAGTGATATCCCTTGCGTCAGTGATGCTCATCCTGTGAAATGTCAGTCAGAGGGTGCTACATTGCATACTGTGTACCGGGTCCCGTGAACACCACAACAGGGACACACGCATCAGTCACTTCCATGTACGGACATGGACTGAACCACACCCAGATCCCATGAGTCATTGTTGCAATCCCTGGGCTGGTCTGGTGTATGGCAGGCCAGACCACTCCTCTTACTCTCTGAGGGGGGCCCTCATTGCTACCCGTCACAGGCGTACTCGCTGGTGGTGTGCAGGTCACTGGTCTAATTGTCAGCATGTCACAGCCACTCCCTGAGGGCAGGTTTGCACGCACACCACACCCATCCGTCACAGCCATCACAGGCCATGTGACTCTGCCAACATAAGGGGCCGACGACATCACATTCCCCTCTGCCGGTGGTGACTGGATGACGGACGCTCCACGGTTCTCAATCATAAAGGGCCCATGAGTTGTTGCGCACAGGGTTAGTGGCGCCTGAGGCCTTGCGCCCGTCACGGGCCTACCACCACATGGCGCTGACTGGTGTTGCACAGGGTTAGTGGCACCCAAGGCCTTGCGCCCGTCATGGGCCTACCAGCGCGTGGCGCTGACTGGGGTTGCACAGGGTTAGTGGCACCTGGAGCATTGCGGCCGGCACAGGCACCCCGCCATGGGAAAGTGACTTTGGGTGCACTGAGTTAGGGGCACCGTGAGCTGCTGAGCAGGTGTGTAGCCTGCGATGATGCCCTGTCCCAGTGGTCCGGACAGCTCAGGTTTTGTGTGCCCTGCTGGACCGCACTGTAGGCCAGAGCCAGCGGGTAGCGCGGGCCTACCGCCACGTGGCGTTGCTTCCAGGATCACAGAGTTGGTGGCACCTATTGGGCTGAGCGGGTGTGCAGCCTGCGATGAGGCCGGGTGCACTGGTATGTCCTCTCCCATGGAGTAATCAAGACCCAGCACCAAACGTGGGTCCTAGTGGCCTGCGGAGTGGGGCGGCATGGTGTGGAGTGTGACATGTCCGCGGGCCCCGGGCTTGTGGCTTGTAACTGCACATGGTGGGACCTCCTGTCTGCACACCGGTAGCGGAAGGTGAGCAGTGCAGCCTGGTTGTGCATGGGCGGGCATGCTCCGATGGGCGGTGGGAGGGGCTGGGGTGCCTCTGTCTGGGTGTGCATGGGCGGGCAGGCGATGTTGTCTTGTGCAATTGTGTGTACTGTGCCAATCATATATCTGGACTCTGTTTCAGATGACGGGTCTGTCTCAGATGTGTGACCTAATGAGCTGCACTACATGCCGGCAAGTTGTTGGAGACACACCGGTGAGCAGTGTGGCCTGGGTGCGCACAGGCGGCGCTCTCTCTCCCCCTCTCTTCTTCTCTCTCTCTCTCTCTTCTTCTCTCTCCCTCTCTGATCCCTGTTCTTCTTTCTCTCTTTCTCTCTTTCTCTCTTTCTCTCCCCCTCTCTTCTTCTCTCTCCCTCTCTCCCCCTCTCTTCTCTCTCTCTCCCTCTCTTCCTCTCTCTCCCCTTCACTCTCTCTCTCTGTCCTTTGATGTGCGCAGGACACACCTTCTCATCATGATTTTTGTCTTGCAGCCTGCGACCTACGGATTGGCCCGAGGGGAGCCGCAATGTGTCTTGATTTAATTTCAGTGTTCATTTTAATAAAGTTCGATTTGTTGCTTCGGAAATGAATGTGTGATGCTCATTTTGGTGACGACACTTGCATGTCACCAGTTGTGATTATGCAACATTGTGCGGATAATTTCGTACATGATTGGGTGTAGCTGATGTGGCATATCTTTGGTCGGGGGGTGCCGGTGAGGGGGTTCCTTGGGGTGGTTGTGGCGGGTGCTGTTTCCCTTTCGGCCCTCCGGGCTGCATGTTCAGTTGGCTGGGTGCAGCTGCTGTTCTTCAGGTGTGGCTATGGGCTGGTCTCCCTTTTGTGGTCCAGGCTGTGGTCCAACTTAGCACCAGGTCGGAGCAGGTGTTATTTTCCTGGTGCTAATGCGCCTTATCGCCTGTTTCGTGTTCTTATTGCAGTTCTGGCTGTTCGTTGTGAATGTTGTGAAGTGGTTTTTGGCACGGGAACGCTTACTCTGCATCTCATTAGCGATAGTTGCAGGGGTCATCCGCGGCGATGTTTTTTGCGGCTGCTATCGCAGGTAAACTGGTGTTGTGGGCTGTTAACACCAGCTTGTGATTGGGGTGATACATTTATCGCAACTTTGGCTGTGATAAAGTGCCGTTGACTCGCCGATAGATCCTTGTGAATATGGCCCTTTGTCTTTCTTTGTATGAAGCACTCCATAAGAGTGTGTATGTTTTCAGACATCTCCCTCTCGTGTACTTCTCTTCCCCTGCATTCTGAGTTGCTCTCTGTTGCCTGACTGCTTCTCCCCACCATTCTCTTGTGCGCTCACTTGTGTGTTTAATCCCATTGCTTACCCCACCCAAATCCTCTGTGTTGCTTCCCCCAACGCCTCTGTTGCTTTTGCGTACCCGGCAGCCCTCCTCCCTGATGCTTTTTTGTCCACTCCATGTTGCTTTAGCGTCCCCAAACTCTCAGCCCTGGTGCTTTGCCGTTCATCTCCCACCTTACCACGTGTTGCTGTGACATTCCCTTCACCCTCCTCCATGTTGCTTCTACTCCCCTGCCCAACCACTGTAAAAAAAATGTTTACGCTCATTTTATTTTCTGTTTAGTTACCAATCCAACTTGGATCAGTTACTAAAAAGAAATACACCCATGTCATTTTCAAAGCCTATGCTTGCGTTGAATGTGTGCCTACAAAATGATACGAGTGGCCTTGTAAAAGGCTTTTGTCTTTGATTTTTTTAATTTTAGGGATGCTGCACAACATTGCAGCAAAGCCAATAGGTCACAAAGGCGAGACATATTGGCTTTGCCAATGCTTGTTCCTTTATGCACCCAGCATCTGTAGCAACATTCTTCTATCGATCAGGTCCATGCCAACGCTGTTCCAATGCAGGAAATAGTTGAAGACTTGCCCCTTTAAAGAACAATACATCAGAAAGCATTAACAGTCCACAAACCTCCCCCATCATTTGTTAACTTAATGCTTCTTTTTGACCAAGTACAATGCTCGACTGCCTTTTGGCTAGGTTTGTGCTATAGAAATACCACATACATAAATACATTTATACAAGAGTTTTTTTTAATGAGTTTTGATGAGTTTATCCTTTGAGCAGCTTCTGAAAATACCCTGGTGTCATTTTTCACATATAGACCACCAGAGAGAAGATCAGAACAAGGCAAGGAGTCTTAATGGTGCCATTGAGCTAACTTTGAACATATTGACATTAACTAAATTTATGTAAAATCAAGGGCCTTTAACGCTGCAGCGGGCCTTTAATAGCCGGGATAGCCCGCTACGGCGGGCTATAAGGCTATAATATAGTTTTAAAACATAGACTGCACAAACTTGTTTCTGTGTCTATTATCATATTGCTACATAAATAGGCCCTCCCCCGAAACGCTGTCCTTCGCATTAACAAGTCGTAAAGTCAATGGAGGTTTAACAACTGGATGGAGGAAGTGAATAAACTGGGACGAGGAGGACTCCTAATTGGGGTAATGCAGATTACCAGTAAGAAACTGGTTCATTAACCCCACATGGAGTCCTCCTCATCCCAGTGCTAAACAATAAGGATTTCATACACAAAATGTCCAGTACCATCCATATGCAGAATACATTTATTTATTTAAAAAATTACTTTATTGCCGGAGGAAATACAGCTGAACCAAAATGTATCATCCATTGAATCAGTCAAGTCAAGCTGATAATATTTAATGAAATTATGATAAAGGCACAATGTGGCAGCCCTACGAATTTATACTAAGAGAACAGCCCCTGCTTCCGTCTAAGCGGCTGAGACTGTTCTAGTTGAACAACCCTGAATGGCACCTAAGAGAGATTCACCCTCATTAGAATATACCTGTACAGTTGCTTGACGAATCCACCTGCTCAATATAGCTTTGGTAATCCCTCCACCCTTAGCTACAGCTCCATGAGCCACAAAAGAGAATTTGAATCTATCCTGAAAAGGCTTTTTACTGTTTAAAAAAACTGTCAAGGCTCTCTTGACATCTAAAGCCTATACTAGTGGCTGACTCCTGCAGGACCTGTAAAACCACATCTTAAGACAAACGGAAGGAAGTTGAGATTTTAGAAACAAACTTAAGGTCTATTCTCAAAACCCCCCAATCAGGGAAAAAACGTATGAATGAGAAATGGTCAGAGCCCCAAACTCACTCAGCTTCCTGGCTGATGTAATAGCCACTAGAAACGTGTTTTAGCTGAGAGCCAGGAAAGGCTAGCCTGTTCTAGTGGTTCAAAGGGAGACTGCTGCAAACCTTGAAGTACTATTGATAAATTCCATGCTGGCAAAGCGAAAGAATCTACACAAAAAGAGAATCCCGCTCGAGTGGGTTCTCTTTTTGTGTAAATTATGATTGACGCTGTCCCTCTTGGAGGAAAAGGACACCTCTCACATTATTGTGGGGCAAAGCGAAATAAACCATAGGTTTCTTTAATCTAAAGCTTCTGATGAGCCTTGTCACTAATGGAGAAATGTTTGACAAATCAACAAACTGAGGAAAACCCTTAATTACCGCCCACTTGAAATTTAATGTAGAAGACGCTAGGCCTTTTTGAAAGCCATCCTTAAGGAAATCTAAAATTTGGAAAGCGTTAATTTCAAGCGGGCTCTCAGAATTCCCTATACACCATCTAGGAAACACTCCTAATGTTTCTTATAGGACATAGAGTAGTGTACTTTCTGGAGGATTGATTGTCAATGACTACATGTCCAGAACATCCCAGATCTTGCAGAGCTAATCGTTCAACAACTAAGCTGTTAGCTTGTGATGAATGTACTGATGCAGGGTCGGCGGCGGAAATTGCAACGGAGGTGGATAAACCAGAAGGTGAAAGAACCTCTTCTTGGACATCGTCAGAAGCAATTAAAACCAAGGGCCCCTTGGGCTATTAGAATTACATCAACTCCCTCTGCTCAGATCTTTTGCAAGACTCTCGGGAACGCGGAAATTGGAGGGAATGCATACAGCAAACCTTTCCCCCCGCCCAGGGTCTTGTAATTTGACATATCATCCACTACCCATATCTAAGTAGAACGTTCCTTCGTGTAGGAATTTCGAGACAACCATGGTGAGCCGAATCTGTGACTCATGAGATCGAACTGTTAGACAGACAAGTGCTAGGTCTTTGAAGATGGCAGATTGCTACTAAGACTGTCTGCTCAATAATTCAAAACTCCTTTGATATATACTGCTAATAATGCTATGGATGACCTTCCGTCCAATGGAATATTCAAGTTGCCGACTGATTGAGAGATTCTGGCTTTTTATCATCCCAGGAAATTCTAAATAACATTGTGCTACCTGCTTGTCAGTTCTGATTAGAACATTCTTGCCTTTTAACAGACTCTGGAAGGCTAGCCTGGAATTCTGAACTGCACCCAACTCCCTACAACTGGAAGACTGAATTGTTTCCGAAGAGGACCATGGGGTTTTCTTCGCCTGACCATCCCGAACTGCCCAATGCCCCACAGCAATGTTCCCTCTAATTTTTTTCCCCTGTGTGCGGCACTGTAAGGTCTCTGTGCGCTGCAGCCAAGGCTGTGTGCGCCAGTAACCCGACCACGCGTGTGGTTGCAGCAACACATATCAGTGCAGATTGTGTGAGTATTCATCTTAATCGCAGTGCCAGTCATGCGCTGCAATTACCATGAATACTTTCTCAGAGGCACACAGTATGCCCCGCACATGGCCGGCCTTAGCGCTGGTGGCGCCCTGAGTGACAACGTTTGTTGGCGCACCCCAATGACCACCCCGCCAGTGATTTCCTCACTATTATCCTTTAACAGTGCCCCTCAAGGTCTCCATTACCACTCTCTCTGAGATGTATTTAATTTGTTTTATAACATCTCTCATACCAGTGTAGGGTGTACTTTCCATTGCACACATATTAAACAGAGACAGAGACAATCAATCATTATTTTTTTTTGCAAACAGATTTTATTGAGTTTTCTAACTATCACATTTATCAATACAACTTTAGATTCATTCGTCTAGTTCCTATTATGATATTGCAAAGAAACGCCCCACAGTGGTAAAACATTTATCAATGGCATCTAATAGCTTGGCTCCGTCCGTTTACTACCAGGGCATGCACAGCTGACTTAACAACTCGATAATTACTCATTTGCTTAGCTGTAACGTCACAGTTTCTGTGTATCTATTCAAACTATCCCCAACTGTTCCCCCCACCCGTCTCTCCCGCCCAGGTGTGTCACATTAGGCCCTTCATTATGCAGCAAGTACAATGGCAGAACACCACTTTTGTCCATGATCTCAGGTATAGTCTCAACGATCAACCTTACCATCAGAGGGGACACGTTAAACATGCGTTCGCTGCTTTTGCTAATGTTGCACTGTTGCAGCGAACACTTCCCAGCTGCTCAGCCATCCACTGCTGCACTCTTCAGTTATCGGGACATGAGGGGGGGAAGCATGCTCCCAACCCTCATTCATGCTGCGGCTGGGCCGTTCCGCACGCCAGCTCCCCCGCTCCCCCGCAAGGCCTCCCAATCGCGAATCTTGGTCTCCACAAACAGTTTGCTCCTTACCGGACTGCAGGGAGATGAAACAACAGCTGCTGTCTAATGTATCTGCACTACGGCGCACACCCAGGAGTTTCCGGTCTTAACTGGGTGCCGCCTCCGACATAGGCCTCTCCGCTACTCGGCCGTGAGTGCAGTCTCCGGCTTCGCCTCGCTGTGAAGGGTGTGAGGGGTCTACCAGGTCTTCCGCCAACACGTTTCAAAGTGCAGCGTCTCCGCTTCCGGCCCACTCCGCTGAGTATCATGGGAGATACTCTCGGCCCTCGGTTGCTCAGGGTCCAGTCAGAACGTCGAGGGCTAGCTGCTCCTCACCTCGTCAGCTGCCATCTTGTATCGCTCCGGGCCGCTCACTCTCAGTTCATAGCCAGCCGTTTTTTCTCTGCCACGCAGCCTGCTTAGCTGCAATAATGAGAGCAATGCTCTCCCAGGACAGTCCGCCATTGAGCAGGCACAAAATATATGTGCCCGGGGCTCAGGATAATCATTTACCGGGGGTTTGCCGGCCGGAGCTCCGAAGCCTGCCTCCTCTCACATCGGCTCCAGGCCACACACCCCCAACAGAGACAATCAATCATTGGTATGTAAATCAGTGTAGAAGAAATGTTACATATGACAGAGGACTGCAAAGGTATAGGAGTGACATGTCATTCATACTGATAGGCAGTATAGTTTAAGAGTGCTTTATCTAGAGAAGCACAAATTCAGAATTTAAAATCTAACATCATGGTTAGGATTTCTCTTTAATAAAAAGCACTTTGCGCCCAAATGAACCCTATTTGCAACATTAGGATAATGAATGGCTGGGGGAAAAAATCATAACATTCTAATCTATACCTTGCAGTATGCATGAAGTTCTTTGGTGACAGTTAATAGTTTACTGTTCTATATTAGGATTTTAACTTATAAACGGCAAGTAACAAAATTAGCTCTCTGACATGAGTAGTAACCCACTAACTAATCTTCATTCTATGCCCTTTGTGATCTGCATGGTACACGTTCATTGCAGCAGGCATATTAACCCTCTGCGCTAGCTTGAAACTTCCACTAGAGAAAATTCCCATTCCTCTAATACAAGAAGTAACATTACACCTACAACAAGCCAGGACTGTTGGCTTTGTCAATGGTTCTTATTTGCATATGATAAATAAGCACGGACTACGCCTTTGTTGTATATAACATTGCAAATGCTTCAGTTCTAACATGATGACATTGAAAGAACTATAAGGAGTCTCTTTGTAGTTAAATAAGAGACAGTGAAGGGTGGTTCTGCTGCAGAGTTAGTAAAGGAGGAAATGGGGGAGGGGGCTACTGTATAGGTTTGCGTCCGTCCACACCGAGAGGTGCTTTGAAGCAGCTCCCAGTCGCACGTACCAGTATACAAAGGAAACAAAAGAAATTAACACATTTGTGGCTCGGCGCTACAAAGCTTTCTGCGATTATTGCCTCAAACACAACCTCGGTAGCTCTCAAGACATGCGCCTCACGTAGGTCCCAAAAACTACCCCTGTTGACACATCAGGCGTAGGAGCCGTTGCCAAAACATGAAGGCATTTACCACACGAGCCCGCGAGTCTCTTTTCCTCTCCAGAGGACGTTTAACCTGAAAACACAGGGCAGTGTTTGTGGGCAGCTAAAATCTTTTTTGGTGTTGCCTGCCAGCAAGTTATTTTTTCACTGGTCTTAAAAACGTTTTCTTTTCAGAATATTTTACAGAAAGCCAAATGCAGCACAAGTCAGGATTGTAGACTTCTTTGCATTTCTTTAGTTGAAAGGGCGCGGCTGCGGGCAGATTCTAAGCCTTTGTTAAAGTAATCATGTTAATTGCAGCGCATGGTGGGCGCTGCGATTAACATGAATACTTTCACAAAGGCTTACAATCTGTCCTGCAGCCGCGCCCTTTCAACTAAAGAAATGCAGCGAGTGCAGGAGGCACTTGCTGCTGGACTAACCTGCTGATGTGCGCGCTTCAAATGCCACACTGCGTGCTCGAAGAGAGACTTGTGCGCGCGTGCCCACGCGCGCAGCTTATTGGGAACAATGCCCCACAGACTAACATCCGTGGTCAGTATTACCGGAGAGGGTGTTAGAAATGGGAGTATCTAGTTGAACATGATTTGCACCGTGTCCAAGTAGAGACCCACACTCCAGTCAGGGTAAGTGTAGTACACACTAAGTTTACCTGTGCTCACCCTCTGGTTGCTTGGCTCAGAGCAGTCAGGCTAAACTAAAGAGGCAATGTGTAAAGTAGTTGTGCACACACACTGAGAAACCCAGTGAAAATACATAAAAGTACTCCACACCAGTTTAGACAAATAGCCAATATTTGTATGAGTCAAACAAGACTAAAGTGAAACAAATCCAACATATACAAGTCAGGATATGAATTTTCAAAGATTAAATCAAAATGCAATGCTTAGAAGGTTATAGCCCCAACTGGGGCTATCTGGTCACGTTTGACTGGGACAAATCCAAAAGTTCATTCCAACAGCAGTGGAGCGCGGGCCAGGAACAAGAATCACATAGACCCCCTTACAGTACTTTGGATGCATAGGAAATCAAAGGCGATGCGTCACGCAGAGGAAGTGAGGCATCGTGGATGCAGGGGACGCATCCTTGTGAAGTCTTATCGCTGGACAAAAGCCGATGTACAACGGACATCGGTGGTGCATTGTCGAGACTCACGCTGTGGCAGTTCTTAGGAGGAGCTGCGGCAAAGTCGGGCTGCGTAGAGGTCGACCTTGTTGCGTCTGGCCCTTGACAAAGGGGGTCTACAGCATATGTGCAGGCAGAGGTGATGCGTCGCTTTCACAGGGATGTGCCAGTTCCGGACTAACACTTGGGACTGAGTTTGGCACCACTTGGTAGGTCAGGACTGTCAGCAGAGGAGCCCAGGTGCTGGTTGAAAAATGCAGGTGAAGTCTTTATTGTCCCTGGAACTTCAGCAACAGGGGGAAAGCCCTTGGAGAAACTTTAGAAAGCTGGATGTAGAGAGCAAAGTCCAGTCCTCTAACTCCCAGAAAAGAAGCTGCAGGCCAGCATAGCAAAGCAAGCAGCAAAGTGTTGGTCCCTCCTGACAGCACTACTGCTCTTCTTTCTTGCAGAATGTCCTCAGTCCAGAAGTGATCACAGTAAATGGTGTAAGAAGTCCAGTACGTATACACAGTTCAGCCTTTGAAGTAGAGAGACTTTAAAAAAAGATCTTTGTAGTGCACAAGAATCGGCCCTTCCTGGCCCTGGCTCGAGACACACTACAGGGGGGTATGCATCTCTTTGTGTGGGGACAGGCAGAGCCCCATTCAGGTGCAAGTGTCAACTTCTCCCACCACTCTGTCTCAGAAAGACCCATTAGCATGGTGATGGGCCATCAGGATATGCAGGGCACACCTCAGTTCACTTTGTGTATGACTGTCTAGAGTGAATTCACAAAGCCCAAATGTCATCCAACCCAGAAGTGTATTCTATGGACAGGCAGAGGCACAGAATGGTGTAAGTAAGAAAATGTCAAATTTCTGAAAGTGGCATTTTCAGACCTGGAATTTAAAAACCAACTTCACTAAAAGAAGTGTTTATAAATTGTGGGTCCAGAGACACCAAACTCCAATTTTCTATCTAATACCTTGATAGAAACACATGGAGTTGTTGCCAAGCTGCATGGGAGAGAATGAAACTGTAAATGATATCCGTTCAGAAAGAATCTCAGAAACTGTTGACTGCCCACATGATTGGGGAGATGAAAGTAAGCATGTTGTAGGTCTAATGTCATCAGACAATCGCCTTTTGAATGCAATGGATGATAAATTGAAAAGTCTCCACCCTGAATGATTCCACCAACACAAACCTGCTCGGCGCTTTGAGATTTATGACCAGATGATACCTTCCATCTGTCTTTGGATCCAAGAAGAGAGTGCAGTAAAATCCTTTATCTCTTTGGTCGAAAGGGACCAAGATCATTAGTTCTTTTTCCAAGAGAGCCAGAACTCCCATTAATAATGCAAGGTGCTTGGCACTGTCCCTCGGAAGAGCATAACCTTCACCCTCATCCAAGGTATCAGTCTGAAGTGAATCTGATAGTCTCCTTGAAAATGACGGAGGAATCTATGATTGTCTGAGCCTACTAATGATAAAACTACTTCAGTCTTTCTCTGACAATATAGTCATTTTTGCTGGCCATTGTCCTGCTTTTAACCTGAAGATAGTTGGGACTTGTTATAGAAAATGGCCTCCACCCTCAGGCCTGTCGTCAAAAGGCTTTTTATCCTGTGGAATGATTTCTGACGTTTTCTGAAAAAAAGGATTCTTATTTGGAAAACTCTTAAAAGGCCTCAATATTGTCTTCTCTTCTACCTCATTCTTCACCATTTCATCCAGTTCTGGACCAAACAGCTTCTGACCAGAGAAAGGTAATCTGTAGAGCAAGGCCCTTGCAATGGGACTCCTATTGAGCTCTGACCTTGATCTGTTCCTGTTGCGGGCACTAGTCCCAGCCACACAAGAGATGCAGCATTTTTATCGGCACAATTAGGGAACGCAGGATGGTAGGAAGTTTGAAGATTCTTGCAGATCCCCATGAATTTTTGTGGATTCCCATAGTTTCCATCACAGAAATAGACAAAAAATGTGTGATTTCAAACATAGTTTGAGGTTTACGGGACATTATGGGTAAGAAGACCTCATTCGATCCATGCAAGGCACACCAAAGTGGAATCCCCTGGTTGTCTAATTTTAAAAAATGTCTGTGGTTTGTAGGTTTCCATGGGTGGCACCCGATCATAGCCTTAAATTCATTAGCTACCCCCATCGCTGAGCTCTCCATGTAGCAGTCTAGGTCCCTTAGGGTGAATGTCTTTTGGCCCACCCAAACAAGTGAGGTTCCATGGTCATCGGAAGACTTGGGGGAATGCTGCCAGGTAGGAAATTTGTGGCTTCCCGCAGATTCTATTAGCTTTCCTTTCCTCGCAGACATGGGAGGAAGGTGAGTGTTTTTAGTAAAGTTTGTGGATACCCTTGGATACAGCTTACCCAAACCCAACAAGTGCAGCCATTCACCATTGCAGGTGGGACGATATTGGAAGTTATCCACACTCTTCAGGCCCATACGTAAAAACAACACCCACAGCAATTAAATATCTTCTTGTTTGCCATTAGGATGGGATTTCTTAGTCTGCAGGGGAGTAGAAAGACTGTTGAGGCTTGAGGGGTGAGGGTGGGGAGGATGTTAATAAAAAAAATATATTCCTGCCATACATTGGACTTTCTGAACTCCAGGGGCAAATTAGGGCAAACCTCCTGTCTGCCCTGGCGGGGGGGAGACTGGTTTGTTCCTTTTGTGAGGAGGGGGTGTGGCCAATGCCAGAGTGCATCACCTGCACCACTTTCTTTTGCCACAAACGTGAAATCCGCAGTGCCAGGGGGACTTTCTCCACCACGTGGCATATTTGGGACAATTTCCCCAATTGGAAAGGGGAGGTGATCCTCCCCTTTCCAATGATGCCTCTTTCACCCCAGTCAATGCTCAGGGAGCTAAGATATGCCCCAAGCACCAATGCACACTGACCATCATTACACTTAATGAAAAAAAGACTCAGGTTGCTAAGGAAGCTCTTTATGAGCCGCCTGAGTTTAAAATGTAATAAAGAAATCCCTCTGGTGCTCTGCATATGCCTCCCTTTGTATCCCTTCCTAGTGTCGGCCAATGGCCGACATACGTATTGAGTAGAAGGAGTGGGTGTCATCATTAGCAGGCACCGGCAACCGCACTAAGGGGTTAAGTTGTGTAACGGCTTCGGTGTGCTACGGGAAACCTACTTGTCAAGGTTTGTTTGTAAACAGTTGCTCCATGTAAAATGCACTCCTGCACGCAGTGTAACCGTTTGCACAGCTGTGATCGAGAATGCTTTGTGATGTTTTCCACAGATTTTGGATGATATCCTTCTGTACAATTTGGATTTTATTATTAATTTATTATTTTTAAATTTATACAGAAAGTTCCAAGTTTTATCTTTTGTGAAAATCCAATTTTGAAAGAGTTACTTCTTTGAAAATTTGAACATTCCAAATATGATTACCATATTCTGCTTCTTTGAATGGTATGGTTTGTTTGCCTCATTGAATTTTCAGAAAGATCACTCTACATCAGGAGGATCTCCCAGTGAGCTGCTATGAACCTACACGTGGATCTGTGGAGTCAACTGTGAAATTCGCATAAAACAAATACTGTATCAATCAATTTGGTAGACTATGGTAGTCGCATATGGTTCTTCTAAATTAAAAAAAAAATTAAACTTTTAGCCTTGGATTCTCACTGTGGCACTTCTGGCATACATTAGCAAATAAAAATCATAACTTGTACAGAAGAATGTTCATTGAAAATGTTTTGAAAAATGATGAAGCACTTGAGCTCACAGCTGTACAAGGTAACACAGCGAACAGGAGTGCAGTGTTATGGAAAGACTTGTGTCACCTCGCCACTCTCTTTACTGGGGGGGCTTTGGAAAGTGGGAGCCATGGCTATTTGCCCACTTTGCCCATTCCTTAGGAGCATGATATCTCACAAGTAACAAACACATCAAATCTGGGGCCGTATTATGGAAACATGACCCAGGGGCTCAATGGGCATTTGCACCCGCTTTGTGCACCCCTTTCTGTAATACAGATAGCGCTGGTGCACATGTAGCACCAGTGTTATCTCAAGAGGGCGTTCCCTCATTTGCAAGGGGGCGTTGTCCCGTCCAAATGAGGGAATGTCTTTGCCTCTGTTCCCACGCCCGTATTATAGACGCAGAATCAGAGACAAAGAAGATGTCAGGAGAGGCACTGACAGTGCACCACAGAAAGGAGGAGCACTGTCAGTGCACCCCCTGATGGCAGCCCTCTGGAGAGAGCCATGGGGGTCCTATGGACCCCTCAGACATCCATTTGCAGACCAGTGCAGTCACTCACTGCCCCCGCCTGCAAGGGGATATCTCCATTCTGAAAAGTGCCTTCGGGTTGCCATCTGCACAGTGAAATACAGAGTGGCTGCATCAAAATCCGCTCTGTACTTCACTTGAATGCGCTGCTCCAGGGTAGCCCGAGTTCACGGTTGCCTTAAGGGCAGCGCATGCAACATAATGGGGCGCACTTTCCTGTTTGCCTCTGGCGCACCTGTTTGAAGGTGCGCTGTTGTGCAAACAGGGAAAGTGTGCCCTATATGTAATAGGGACCCTGTTTTCTGCACTTATCAATGTCTTCTCTTTTTGCCTCTTGAATATCTATTACATTACCTTAGTCAAGCACTCAGTAAGCAATGCAGTGGACAGGTTAAGCGGTAGAACATGTGCTCATGCTCTATGCCTGCATGGATGTGTGAGTGCAGTGCAGGAGCAGAAGCACATGTACTGTCATAGGCAGGAATCATTTAACATCTGTTGGAGTTGAGTCCAATGGTTGCGGGATGGTGGCCTGTAAACATGATATTGACTATATTGACATATGCAGAAACACCATGATGGCTGACATTTAGTACACTGTACTAGTGGTTGCAAGGGCATTTCACATGAGAAATGCACAGCTCAGGGAGCAGGAACTTGAGTGTGTGGTGAAAGAAGTTACCACCCATGATACAGACCTGTCTGGGGCATGTACTTGCTGTTTTCTGCTGCCAGTAAAGAAGCAATAGGAGATGTTAATGCTATTACAGCACTTAAAGCACATACAATTTACACTGTGAGAGAAGACCAATGAATGCTGGCAAGATGCCCACCATAGAAAAAGGAAAATATTTTTACAATCAAAAGAGCATAACTGTTTGCCGTGGGTGGGTGCTACAGGGACTGTTCTTAAGAAAAAGAGTGACAGACTTAGTAGTCTGGATTCTGGCAACCTGCAAGGAAGTGGGACATTTATTTTGGACTTTTTTGAGGAGGAAGTATGTGATGTTGGTATGCATGTTTCAAAATGTGTGCAACCATTTCCTACTGAAGTACTGCTTATGAAATGTGTAACGCACGGACAAAAGACAAACAGAAAATAAAACACAAAAATAAATGAAAGCATCATCAAATAATTCAGGATGAATAAATTGCAGTGGAGCTCCACATTATGCCGCAAGGTTTACTACATTGGGGCCGATTCCGATCCGGGTCGGAAAGGCACCGAACGAGATCCAGCCGGAAAAACTACGAGCGTGTTTTCCGGCCGACTCGTACAGCTGTACGAGCGAGCAAGTACGATGGGAGCTACATGAAATTCACCGACCGAGTCGTTTCCGGGTCTGGACCGCTTCGTACGTCTCGGTCGTAAGCTAACCGTGGCGTGCAATGGATGCGATTCATGACCGAGCCAGTACGATGCACGTGTCGGACAGCCTATGCGAGCCGGAGTGTCCGGCTCGCAAATTGTCCGGGTGGTTGCCTTTGCGGGTCCGCATCGGACCCCCTGTCACCCGCAGCCCTATGACTCCAACACAGGCATTTACGGTGCGGATGGCACCGATGCGTACCCACTGTAGGGGGCACCCTTGTGCGAGACATACTCATTCAGTCAATGGGAGCCCATGTACGTGTGGTACGACCGGCTCCCATTGACTTCTATGGGAGTCTGACCGAACTGAGTCCGGCAGCATACGGCCGCATCGTACTCGCTCGGTCGGACTGCAGGACTCCGGCTCGGTCGGAAAACACTCCGGATCCGGCTCGGTCGGAGTGCTTTCCGACCCGGATCGTAATCGGCCCCCTAATGTGACATGAAATTGCAAATTATGCTGTGTAATGTTGCATTGTCTCTGCCTCTATTATTTGCTACGAATCCTCTGCATCATTCACATGAGGTGCCTTTTAGTAACTTTTGATCAGTTTGAGCTAGAAACACTTTTTTTGTTGAAATCTGTAAATTATATAGCAGATGATGGATTATGTGGCAAATGTGCAATTTCATAATTATGTGGAAAATACAGTGGCAGCAGAGTTCCAGTGGCCTCTGCAGCAAAGGGGTTCACTCAGCTTGTCAGTCCACAGTGACTTACAATATGAAAGCTGGACAATTGGACAGATACCCACTGACTTTCACAGTCCACTGCATTTCTACAATTTGCAAGACCCATCTTATCCTCAGAGAGACACTGGGTAAGGGGGGGGTTTGACTGACGACCACAAGGGTCTTTGGTATCTTCAAATGTATTATTCCCACTCTAAAACAATGTCAGGGATAGTGTTCTACTTTTTGATTTCAAAATGAACTATTACCACAAATTCCTTGTAATTATCCCCAAAATTTAAAACATACAACATAAAAAGTATATTGAGAGTGCTACTGAACTTTTAAAAACAAATGAACATATTAATGTAAATATATTACTTAATGTTCATGAATGTTTCATTAAACAAATATTAAAAAATTATCATGCTTAAATTATGAAATTAATTTACATAAATGTAAAACTCCCAATGGAGAAAATACACAAATTCCAAAGATTTTTATTTAAAATGAATAAATATATTAACAGTTATTAAATTTAATAATTTGAATTTATAATAACATAAAAAAATAGTTTTGATTATCAGGGAACCAAAACCTTTTTAATAACAATGATATACAAAAAAGCCTATTATAAATGTTACAAAATAAAGTAGAAACTATTGTAACAATCAACGTTTATTCCTTCCGAAGTTTGTGCATGCCAGCTGTGCTTAACTGCATGACACAAACCCAATAAATGTTGTTTAAAAACAACATATTACAAAATATAACAGTATTAAAAGATTTTTTAATTAAAAAACATTCAATTAATATATGGATTTTAGATCCCTAAAAAACAAAATAATTAATAAAGTGAAGATTTATTTAACAAATATTTTGGAAAATGTGACCAAAAAAAGAAAAACTACCACAAGAACAATGTCAAACATAACAATCTTTAAAAAAACAAACATTTTTTTTAATGAATTACTACCCTGTTCTACAATTAACCCAACATCCCACGCCTAAAAATTATCATTGAAATATAAAAAAATTCTTGAAAACAAATACAGTGTAATACAAAAACTCATAATACACTTAAAAATATATATTACAATGAAATAACACACAATGATATTTTTAACAACAATAAAGATATCAAAAAGATTATATTACCTGCGATACTCTGTCCCACAATATTTTTGACATCACAATATGAAACATAAATTTGTGCCTCACAATATTCCTTCCACAATATTTTATCAGAACACTGTAAGGGGATGACACATAAATTCATTTCCATCAAGAAAATAGATCAAATAACCCGAGCAATGTCACATTGTGCCTGAACAATATGTAACACTGGATGAGGTAGTGATTTTTTAAATGAACATAGCCAATACTAAGATTCCAGTAATAAAGAAATTAAGCCTAACACGCCCTTTGACTGGTCTCACAGTCTAGGAACGCTCCACCCTACTTTTACCCAAAACAACAAAAAGTCAATGCAGTGGTCACAAGCACCAATCTACATCTCTGCCTACTTTGAAAACTCTTTCTACTCCAAAACGACCATCTGGTGGAATCAACAATAGCCCTTGTCATGTTTGTTCAGGACTACTACAGCATCATCTACCCTGGTCCTGCTTAGAAACACATTCCTTTCCTCTAGTTGCTACAGGATCCAGCAACTAGCCTGCATGCAAACATCATTATTGCAACCACTTTAAACCCACTCTTAAAGCACTCCACTAGCTACCAGTAGAACTTAGTAGCCAAGTCAAGATTGTTTGAACCGTCCACAGGACTTACTGAAGAAAAGAGTGCAAGAATACTGGTAGAAACTGGTACAACACTACCCCAGCAAGAAAACTGAACATTTTCTGTTCACTTGATCCATTAAATATAATTCATGAGGATGGAAAATGGTGGCAGATTTCTGAAGCATAGGTCCCCACACCCTGAAATTCTCATTGCAATCCAAACATAATCACTTATAATTCAAGAAAAAAAAGTGAACTTTGCAGACATGCTTTTTAAATTGAATCTTCATAGTTCAGGAAATCCGAAACCAGTATTCAATCATACTATTAGACTCTAACCCCTAGAACCTTTGTTCAACGAGCCATATCTTTCTCATAGTGCTGAAAAGTAACAAAAAGGTAATTCCCACTTCTTTACAAAACACTTGAATAAATAAACAAACATTATTTTTGTTGATGATAAATCAACACTCTGATTTAGTATGGGTTACCAAAGAAGAATCATGTCTACCAAGTCAATCTAATTTCTAAAGTTAACACATCCCATGAAGTATCTTGTTAAGAAAAAACATGTTTTGTTATGAGAGAGAAGATATACATGCATTGCTTGATTTTGCCCCCTCTTTTTCTGAATCCTGTTTGCACAGAAACAATGATTTGCATTTTAGATGCTCACTCCTGAATAGCATTTAGAATTGATCTTCCAAAAGTGTATGCTGCAGAATCAGTCGGCAAAATTGCTCTGCTACAGGATGGCCATCATCTAGCTTCTTCTATATGAACCTAGAATCTGGGATATATTCGATATTAAAGGTGTCCTTAATCACACACACAGTTTAACTAGGGTTTCTAGTGAATTATTCATACTTGATGCTTTATTTCCTTTTTGAGTGCTCACTACTGCCTCAAGGTTTTGGAAGAAATTGGATTGGGATTAAAGAACTGCTCCAAATGGTCCAGTTGTTCATAATCTGTTAGGCCACCTAGGAAGCAAACTGGGAATGTTCATGGAAGGAATATATCTTAGCCATGGTTCACCTGACATCAGACCATTCAGCTTCAATGAATGTCCTTTTGAAAATTAGGTGACAAAAGGTGTCTCTACACAAAGCAGTGTCTGTTGGGTCATAACAACCCTGTAAACTGATTGCCTTTTCTTGTTTTACCCTTCATCTATCCGGCCGTCTGTGTGCTGTCAATTTATCAACATTAGCATGACTGAGAACAGCATTTCTAAAAATGAATGTGTAGCTTCCTCTTAGGGTTCAAGGCAGTCATAGTCAAACCATATTTACCAAAGCTTGAGGCTAGGTTGGTTGGAGAAAAGAAGAGGAAATATTATTTCAAAATTAAAACCATTTGGTAACATACCATAGGTATCATAGCACTAAAGCAGGTAATCATTGCAAATGTGGGAAACAGTACTGTGCCATGATTGGATTGCAGATGAAAAGAAGATAAATAGTTTACAGTACAATATTCAAGTTTAAAAATAGTGAATGATAAGGCATCACTAACATTGATTTGATAAAGGCCTGGGGATAGACAGTAGTTGACGTACTTCTAGACATGGGTGATTACTTCTCAAAACAGCAATTTCTTTGGCTACCTGTAGGGGTATCTGTATAGTAGGTGCATTAAATACATTTCCACTTGGTACTGCACAAGTATGCCTTAATTTAGACACTCACATGCCATTCATCTGTAAAGCATTTGCAATATGAGAAGGTACCCTAGCCTTCCAACTGTAGCAACAGGGATTTATTAAGATATTTTGACATTAGCTTATGGGATGTATGCATCATGGCAAAATTCAGCCTAGGTGCAGAAGTGATTGTTTTAATGACTCTGGTTTGAATTAGAATGTGAGTGGGTAAGTGGGTGAGTGTGTGAGTGAGTGAGTGAGTAAGTGAGTCAGTCAGTCAGTCAGCGAGTCAGTCAATCAGTCAGTGACGGAAGTAACTAAAATAGGCTCAACAGCACAAATCAAATCTCTCGTTCAAGTGAGTCAGCTGTAAATAGATTAATAACTACAGCCATATTGGAAAAATACTAAAAAGATACTTTGCCAGGAGTTGGCCAAATCTAAAGGTCTCATTGGTTGTTCATATAGCTGAGGGAATGTGGTAGAACACCTGATAGCACATCTGGTGGAGCAAAGCACTCTGGCCTCTTCAATTATAATATAATTTGTGAGATGCAGACTTTTGTTCCATTCCAACATGTAGCCTGAACAGCTATAGGCAGCCAGTGCATTTGAATTACTACAATAAAAATACTTTCCTGAGGTTTTCCGTGGCACATGTGCAGTTACAAGGGTTTAACGAGATTGGTGGGCAATCTCAGTTATCATTTTTCGGTGACCTTGTTGTGTTAATCATTGCACTCGCTCTAAGGCTATATGAGCTTTAGTTATGAAGTGAGGGATACAATGTATTAGAAACACGTAGAGATTGTCCAATTGTGCAAATGTAGTAATCTGTGGTTCTATGATTAGTCATTAGTAAATGATAATCCCTGGGAGTATGCCATTGTCTAAGGTTATGACAGGATGAGTAGCTGCTAGATTGGCATAATAATAAACCATGTATCCAAGGATCAATAGAAATGTTTTAGTTTTATTTAATTTAAATGAGCTGTAAATTGTCCATACTTCAACCTCCAAGGTCAAACTGGTCTTCTTTACATTTAGGGGGACTTTACAATTTGAGCAGAGATATTTTAAGGCATGCTCAAAGTGGGCAATTGCCTGAGGCACCAACATCCTCATGGACCCCCTAGTAAAGAGAGTTGGAAAGTCAACAGCCCTTTCATATACCCTGCACTCCTGTTTGCTGTGTTACCCTGTGTACAGCAGCTGAGCTCAAAGGTTATGCAAGTGTTTCAAGCATTTTAAATGCACATTCATTCTTTGGAAATCGATTGATCATGATTTTTTTATTTGCAAATGTTTGCCAAAATTGCCAACTTTCACCCCCTGTGAAAATTCAAATCTAAAACTGTTAACTTTTTTTAAACAATAAATTCAGCAATTCTATATATGACTACCATATTCCTTTTAGTTGATTGATACAGTTTGTTTGTTTTGTTTGCAATCCAGTTATCTCCACAGTTGTATGTATGAGTTCAGTGCAACTCATTGGGAGATCCACCCTGAGGAGGAGTGATCATGCATCAAAATGCATTTAGACAAGTACTCTAAGGCTCTCATTATGATGTTGGGCAGAAAGCCACCCAACAGCTCGTCGGAGGCTTACGGCCGATATCAGGTTTCTGTCCGACCACCGGATTATGATACTGGCAGTCAAAGGGAAGCCTGCAGGGGAAATCCGCTCCGCTTCGGATGAGCTCACGGAGCCCGTCAGGGCAGCAGGAGGAATTGTAATACTAAAATAGCAGCAGGATCTACCTCGGCTCCACCGTCGGGATTATGATGTCATTTCCGCCTGCCCTTTAATGGTGTTGCCCCTGTCATGAAAAGGCAGGCAGAAAGAGACTTTGGGGCACCCTAGCATGGCCCCGTCCCACCTGGCCCTCATCTATGGGGTCTGCCCCATAAACATGCCTGAACCATGTGGCATGCACCGCATGGTGCTTGGATTTTTGAAAACATCAATTTTACTATTGCAGCCTGTGCTACGGCCCTTTTCCGGCGGCCGCACAAGCTGCAATATAAAAATGTATGTTCCTGGAACTTATTGCACATCCAACAACAGCTCCACCAGCTGCATACGGACAGTGCTAAAGAGTCTTGGTTGGTGACCCAATACAGGATCTATCAGTGGGGCAACAAGTCCAGTCAGATGCTCCATAGGCTCTGCCAGGTTTGGACGTCCCCAACGCAGGTCTCCCTCCTGCGGTTCCCTGATGGCAATATCTGCGCCTCCCCCTACGAGCAGCGTGAAGTCATAGCCGAGCCCCTCATTGACGCCTTCTTTTCCGATACCCTCCCCCCGCCACCTGCCCAATGACGTACGGGATGAACTGGATAGGCCGATCACTCTGCACGAGTTGCAGACGGCGCTATCCAATACACACCCCGGCTGTGCTCCTGGCCACAACAGGTTTCCCTGTGAGTTTTTGCGCCTGCATGGGCAGACCCTAGGACCTCACCTGCTAGGGGCATTACATGAAGCCTTGGAGCAGCGGGTTCTGCCTCCTGATTGGTGACACGCCGAAATTGGGGTTTTTCTCAAACCCGGTCGCTCTCCGGAAGATCCAAGCTCGTACTGTCCTATCTCCTTGCTGAATTTTGAACCCACACTACTCGGGAAGGTTCTAGCTGATCGCCTCCGCACCTGCATTCAGGACCTGGTGCACCTGGACCAGTCCGGCTTTATGCCTCAGCGCTCCACACGACACAACATCAGGCGGGTCCACAACGCCATCGCGGAGGTCCCTCATTTAGGCCGTCCCATGGCGCTCCTGCTGGCGGACATCGACAAGGCGTTCGATTCTCTGAGTTGGACTTATTTATTCAAGCTCCTAGAAGCCGTTAACTTGGGGCCCTGGTTCCTGGCATACGTGAAGCTACTGTATACGGATCTCACTGCCTTGGTTCGTGCGGGTGGTCACTGCTTGACCCCCTTCCAGATTCACAGGGGCACACAACAGGGGTTCCCCCTGTCCCCTCTCTCATTCACACTGGTGATTGAGCCCTTAGCTGTGTGGGTGGGTCTGGACTCTTTCCTCAGAGGGGTGGACTGGACGCCGGAGTCAGGAGCCAGGCCTGGACGTCGTCCCTAATAATTGCGGGCGAGCACCTGAAATACCTGGGGGTCTACACAACGCGGTCGCGCGGTGACGTCTGGACGCATAATATAGCGCCGCTGCTCCCTGCCGTCTGGGATGAGAAGACGATATGGTCCAAACTGCCTTTATCGTTATACAGCAGGTCCGCAATTTTCAAGATGGTGACTTTGCCGCGCTTACTTTACAGGTTTCCAGAACTACCCGTTCCCTATCGCTCCGTCTTGGTTCCGCCAACTTAACGTGCTTCTCAATCGATTTCTCCGGCAAGAGGGTACGATTCGGGTCGCACTCGTGACGTGTATTTATTCTACATATTGTGGCGGAATACCAGCGGCGGATGTCCGCACATACTATTGGGCTTCGCATCTCCTGGTGATTAATGAGTGGTGGTATGGCTCCCAGATGCCGTGGAGCGGTCGGCCATGGCAGGCACCCCCATGCTCCGTCTCCTCTACAATAACTCCACCCTGGAGAAACTCCCCCGGCGTGCCAGGTGGTGCTTCGGACATGGCGACAGGTCGTTAGGTCCACTGGTTGGTGGGGAAGGCTGACGCGCACCAGCCCTCTTTGGCAGGGGACATACCTCCGGCCTGTCTCGTCACTGGAGGGTTTCCGTAGATGGGACGACATCAGCATTTCCACGCTTGGGGATATTATGCAGGGGACTACCCTTAAATTCTTTCAAGGGCTACAGGCGGATTATGACTTTTATAAGTCGCAGTTTTATCGCTATTCGCAGCTACACCACGCACTGACCCCTCTGATGCAGCGACTAGAGTCGTTCTCAGAATTCCACCAACTGGAAGGTTGCCTACTTATGGGAGACATGGGGGCCCACAAAATTTGGCAAATTTACCAAACCCTCACTACACACTCCAAGACCACTATTCATCGAACTTGGATGGTGTGGGAGGCTGACCTGTCAGCTCTGACGGATGACGATTGGGCCAAGGCGCTGACCAGCCCTTGTACGTGGCTGTCTCCACTAGATACCGACTTATACAATTTAAATACCGCCACAGGGTCTATTACACCCGTCTTGGCCTGTGGAAAATGGGGGCGATTAGCCCTCCTACCTGTCTTAGATGTGGCGTGGAAGAGGGGTTGTTTATTCACACGGTGTGGAGCAGCGGCACACTGTAGCATTTTTGGACTGGTGTGATATTGTGCGTGGGGTGGGTGCCGGCGTGGGATGTCCCGATGGACCCTCGGTTGGCGCTCCTACACAGCACAAAAGACATTGGGGGGAACAGGTATAAGAGACACTTGCTGTTTCTAGGGCTCACTCTGGCTAAGCGGGACATAGCGCAGCACTGGGAGGACTCGTCCCCCCGGGTATAGTTAGTTGGAAAAAGGCCCTGGATGGGTGCATGTCAGCAGAGGTTGCAGTGTTCCATGCGAGGGGGTGCCCCCAGAAGCATGGGAAGATTTGATCTAGGTGGGCCAAGTTTAGGTGTATTGACTTGTCCCTATGTCCCCGCCAGTCATCAGGGATCCGATTGAACGACTTGTGGTGAGTGATTCACCTGTATAAAGTGTTGGTGATAAGAGAACGTGAACGTGATCTCTTCTGGTTTGTGTATACGATGTTATCTAAGTCTGTATGGTGCACGCAAGGGGGGGTGGGTTGGTAAGCATTCCGTGGTCTGATGTTTGGCAGACCTTTAGGAGGGAGTTATATGGTACCCGAGGACTCATTATTATGCATTCCAATTGTATTTCGCTCGCTGGGCTTCGCCCTTGTGGTACTTTGTAAAACTCAATAAAATCTGTTGTGAAAAAAAGAAAATGTATATTTCCAACCACCCACAGGGCGGTCGCATCCTAATACTGCGGGTGGAACTGCCAACTAATAGTCGGGCAGATTCCTTCCCACTATGGGGCCGGTCGGAAGCTTGTCTGACCGACATCATAATAGAGCCCTCAGTGGAATGTGGTAGCCATAAATCGAATTTTCCACTTTTCTAAGAAACTAACTCTTACAATCAGATTTTCACAGATGGCAAAAGTTGGCACTTTGATATATATTTACACATAAAAAAACTATAAACATTCGAATTGTCAGTGAATGTTCATTCTTAATGTGTAAAAATAAAATACACAAAGCATTTGAGATCACAGTGAATGAGGGGGATGTAGTTTTCACTTTCCTCTGCCACCAGGGTTTTCCTGGTGGTGACAGGCAGTAGAAATCATGCTTTAATTCCACCCATCTAAACTAGGTGGGCAGAATTAGACGTTAGCCTCTAACAGCCCAAAATCCATCGAGGCATAAGAGAGGTTTAATCATGGCAGACACCGAGTAGTCTCCCCTGTGAATAAACTAAAGGTCAGCCTGCATTCACATAAGGTGACCGGCGACCACAGTCTTGGCAGTTTGGATACTCTGCTGCCATCCATAACACCAAGATATAAATCAGGCCCTTAGTCTGCAAAACTGAGTTATCTGAGATCCCATGAGACCCTGCCCCCTTATGTTATTTTTGGGAGTTTTATGACACGGGACTAAGTCCCTGAGTCCTGTTATGGCTGCCAGCAACATTTTTCACATGTTGCTGGCATCCAATCAGAGCACTCTTTCTAGTGGGAGTCTGATTCCCGCAGGAGCGAGATGGTCCAAGGGAATAAAAGGTCGCTGGGCCAATCAGAACACTCAATTTTTTAATATGAGCTCCCGCACAACTCTCGAAGACCCACCTGTCCAGATATACTCAAGCCCTAAGGTAACTATAACCCGCGCTCCCACCATGCACAATTTTCTCATCAATACGTTTGCTGCAAATGTTATCAATGGTGTCAATGCTGTCATAGACGATGTCATGAGTAATATAATATGTGGGGTAATTAGCAGTGTATGGCGAGGGCGCGAGTTATAGTTACCTTAGGGCACAAGTTATAGTTACTTGCAATAACTATAACTATAACCAGTGAGTTTCTGTGGTTCTCAGAGTTTAAAATGTTATGTCATGTTGTTACTGAACATTTTACCTAACTATAAAGTTACTTTAGTGACTTTCTAGTTTTTTTTAATGTAGTCATATTTAATTACCATAGTTAAATCCAATCCCGATGCACACAGCCTGCATCAAACCACCCGCACGTAGCCAACCCCACGTGGTATTCAGCCACAAGCCTTGGCCTGTGGCGAGGCCATGTGGCCAACCTTACACTGCACAGGGCCACCGGTCATGCACAGTGGGGGGCTGGTCACAGGGCCTGCCTAGGGACCTCATCCCCCAGGGCCTTTTATTTCAAAGGGGAGGGGGGGCTATGTGGCCTCCCTCCCCGAACCTATTACGGCCATGGGGACTTCATCCCCCTAGGACATATATATATTTTAAAGGGGTGTCTGAGCCTAATTAGGCCCTGGAGACCCCATCCCACAGTGCCAATATTTTAATTAGATGGGAGGGGGTGCACAGCTGAGAAACCTTTAAAAAAAAGTAATGCAGACTAGAGAGAGACTCTTTTCCTTTGTCCTGTCACTACAAAGATAGTGGTAGTTAGTTAGAATTAGTAATTTAGCAGTGTGTGGCCTCTCACTTTAGTTCTTAGAACCTTGTAGATCGTACAGTGACAAGCAACCAACCAATTTGGTGTATGTATGCCTCCATCTATGCATTTTAAGACAAAATGCAGACTTAGAGAATTAGCCCTTCAAAGAGGGTTGAGACTGACTCTGAATGACATTGGAACTTAGAAGCAAATATCATTCATTGCAATTCTTTCCAAAGTCTTTGGCATAGGCAGGCAAGGTAGGTTTAGGAAATGTGGAATCGATGTGAGGGTCTGTGATACTAGTCTACTACTAGTCGATATGATTTAGGAAAGTTCAATGTTATTGTAATTGCCGTTTCCTGTTCAAAAATTGTTTAGGAGAGTTTATTTATTCATATTTACCACCAATTATTAATTTCTTGTCTCTTTAATTATGGCTTACATGCATCATCATCCAGGGGCAAGAGGTCATTGGAGGCGGGTGAGGGAGCTAAAGGTGCCTCCTAGCAGGAAGAACACTCCTCTGCTGAAGGCTCTGGTGGCTCAAGTAAGTCCTCCTGTTTTTAATATTAATATCTATTTCCCTAACTTTTACAGCTCTTTAATTTAAACTATTAACTACCTGTTTCCTAATTTTATTTTCTTCTCAAATCCTCTTCAATCTTTCCCTTCCAAAAATGTTGCTATCCCTGCATCATCCTCTTATTTACTAAGCTAATAAATATGTATGGTTCTGTAAGTGGGTCTGTAGGTAGTTCTATGGTTCTGTAAATGGGTGTGTGAGTGGTTGTGTGGGTGTGTGAGCGGTTGTATGAGTGTGTTTGAAATGGTGTGTGAGTGGTTGTTGGGTGTGTGTGTGAGGTTCTATGGGTATGTGAGTTGGTGCCTGAGTGGCTGTATGGGTGTGTGAGTAGGTGGGTCAATGGTTCTATGGGTATTGAGTGGTTGTGTGGGTGTGTGAGTGTGTGTGACTAGTTGTATTGGTGTATTAGTGGGAGTGGGAGTGGTTTTATGGGTGTGAGAGTGGCAGTATGGGTCTGTGAGTGGGTGTGTGGGTGGGTGTGTGAGTATGTGTGACTGGTTGTATAGGTGTGTAAGTGGGGTGGGAGTCATTGTATGGGTGTGTGGGTGCATTTGTGGGTGCGTGAGTGGTTGCATGGATCTAAGTGGGTATGTGAGTGGTTAAGTGGGTATGTGTGGCTGCATGGGTCTGTATGGGTCTTTGTTTTGTGGGCATGTGAGTGACTATATGGGTGTGAGTGGTTGTATGGTTTTGTGTGTATGTGAGTGAATGTATGGGTCTGTGAGTGGGTGTGTGAATGGTCGTCTGGGTGTGTGAGTGTTTGACTGGTTAAATAGGTGTATAAGTGGGATTGGTTGTATGGGTGTGTGAGTAATTTTGTGGGTGTGTGAATGGTTGCATGGATCTGAGTGGGTATGTGAGTAGTTTTGTGGGTGTTTGTGTGAGTGGTTAAGTGTGTGTGTGTAGCTGTATGGGTCTGTGAGTAGGTATAGTTTTGTGGGTGTGTGTGTGGCTTTATGGGTCTGTGAGTGGGTGTGTAAATAGTTTTGAGGGTGTGTGAGTGACTATATGGGTGTGTGAGTGAGTGTGTGAGTGAGTGGCTGTGTGGGTCTGTCAGTGGATGTGAGAGTGGCAGAATGGGTGTGTGAGTGGGTGTCTGAGTGTCTGTGTGGGTTTGTCAGTAACTGTGTGAATGACTGGGCCAGAACAGAAGCTCACCTGACCATTTATCCAAAAAGAGTCTAAAGTTTTGTACAAAAGGTATACCCAACTGGAGTGCTTTCTGCTGGTAAATTAGTAAGTGCTACCTTATTGGGTAAATGTCTAGTACATTTCTACACTACAGCTACATAATGGACCATGAGGAAATGTCTCCGGTGACCTTGTGTGCGTTTTGGCAATGTGATTGTTCCTCGTGCATCTTCATCCAGAAATTTGTTATAACATGAATCCTCGTACACAGAAGACAGCAAGACTACAAAGAGGTAAATCTCCACTAAACAAGGGTACTTCCTCTTAGCTACTTAAAGCAAGTGCATCTTTGCTTGATGGAAATGTCCTCATATTCTTCTGCATCAAGAACACCTCACTAAAATCTGTGGGAAGTGTACTGGGGGGGCCTTTTGGCAAGCTGTTCATCATCCTGGCAAAAGGTGTGAATGTCTTCACATACTAAGGTGAACGGGATGGGCCAAATGGATAAGGCTTCCAGGTGATTTCGCACTTATGCATTCTCATAGTCATTTAAAGGAAGAACCATGGAATCTGCTAGCGCATCACTAAAATCGGCGGGAAACGTGCTGGGGGACCTTTTGGTAAGCTATCATCATCCTAGCAAAAGGTGGGTAGACCTTTGCATACTACTAAGGTGGATGGGGCGGGCCAAATAGGTAAGGTTTCCAGGTGATTTTGCATATTTGCATACTGGTAGTAATTTAAAGGGAGAACCATAGACTCTGGTATCACGGGGAGAGGACAAGAAAGAACCCACTCATCACACTTTCTAAAGATTGCAATTTGATAGCTCATTGATGCATTCACCTCTACCAGGAGGTCCTTCAGAGAAGGGGAGGGGACACTAAGCCCCCCTCCCTTGGCCGATTTTGGCCCCCAGGGCCCAGCCCCTTAATGCTGGGTGACCGGAAGCCCACCAGGGCACTCAGAGTCCAGTGTTGGATTCACAGGGGAACCTTAATGGCCCCACAGTTCCTGCCAGCTCCCCGCCTCAAGCGGGAGCCAGCATTGCTCCTGCATGCAGGAAGCAGCAAAAATGCTGAACCCTATGTGTAGGAGCAATTGGTTCATCTGTTTTCCTGCCCGCTTGACAGTGGGCAAGTAAAAGAGGAAAAATCTGCTCCAGCAAACGCAAGCAGTTTTCTTGTTCATGCCCACTGGGAGCAGACTTACTGGTTGCTCTCGCTTGGTGGGAGCTTTCAAACCTCCCTCCAAGCGACACAAACTACTATGTCCCGAGGGTGGGCAACTCAGGACATAGGGAGCCTGCCCTGGGGGCTGGTGGTCCCCAGGGTCATAGTGGCTCCAAGGGGGGCAGCACCGCCCACGCCTAAGTTTATGTAGGATCAGGCTTTGGGAAGTGGTGGTTCCCAGGGACGAAAACAGCCCAGGAGCGGCGCTTTTCAGCCCCCTCCCAGTAAATGTTGGCCATGTCCTGGGGAGATAGTGGTCCCAGGGGCTGTCAAGGGCCTTGAAGTGGGGGTTTGTGTGGCCCCCTTCACTACTATTTAATGTAGTGGCTTTGCCCCGAGAAGGTGACAGACCCTAGGGCTGCAAACAGCCTGCAGGGGGGGATACGTGTTGCTCCTCCTCCATTTTATAATATTGGCCTGGCCCCAGGGTCGTGGCAGTCCCTGGGGATGGTTTCAGCCATGGGGAGGGGGGCTGCATGCATCCCCTCCTCAAAATTTATATCAAAATTAGCCCTGGGACCTGCCCTACCCAGTTGCTCATCTATAAATAAGCACAGGAGACCACGCTTGGTTTTTTACAATTTTGCAGCAAATTTGCAGATCCACCCACGATTCTGTGAAAAATTGAAGGAAAAAAGGCTTTTTGGCCCTTGTGGGGTCCCTAGGGGACCCCACCACTAGGCCTAAGGGGTCATAGTATTCTTATCCTGCCCCGTTCCATTTTATTTACTTTGTTTGGGGACTCAGCTGAGTCCGAGTTCCAAAATGGCTGCCTGCACTTCCTGGTTGAAGTGTTGGCAGCTAATCATTTATTAAAAAAGGGAGAATTTATTCTCCCTTTTTATAAATCAGGTTGATCAATTTTTACAAGAATCTTATGCTGATGCCCCCATCATCAATGGAAAGCAAATACCCGTCCTTTTATACGCGGACGACGCGGTCCTGTTTTCCAGGACCGCGAATGGGCTGCAAAAGTTAATTGAGAAGTTTCATATTTTTATTCAGGGCAGAAAGCTTAAAATTAACAAGGGTAAGACTATGACCATGACTTGTGGTAAGAAAATAAAGAAAAACAAGTCATTCTTTTTAGATGGGGATAAACTTGAGGCTGTCCAACATTTTTGCTACTTAGGTATTACCTTTTCAGGAGATGGGAGATGGGTAAACGAGCAATCCTGTGTTGGCCTGAAGATGACCAGAAATACAAATTGCATCTTCAGATTCGCCTCTAAACTGGGGGGTCGTAGAATCCGAGAGATGATTTCCATCTACAACTCAAGGTGCATGTCCTCTGTCCTGTATGGAGCAGGGATATGGGGATATAATCCTCAGATTGCCCTGTCCATCCAGCAAGAGGAAAATAAGTACCTGAAATGACTATTATACCTCCCCGTTTCTGCCTCAAACGAGATTACCCACAGAGAGCTAGGCATAAATTATGTCACAGACCTGATTGCATTGCGTCCCCTGTCCCTATGGCGGTCCATATGGGACAAAGAAGAAACCAGGTTTACCCAGATAGTAATTTTGGACTGTATCAAACTTGATCGACATTCGAAAATCCCCTGGCTAAAACACATTCACTCCTGGTATAAGACTCTCTTTGGTCAGGATATTTTTAAAGATATTTTAACAGAATCGGTTTTAACAAAGCGTGACCTCAAAACCACCTATTTGGATCATGCAAAAGGGACCAGAATGAAGGAGTATGCAATGCAAAGTACGTTCAAATTATACTTGGAGTACAACCTTAGCACAAGACTCCCATCCTATCTTACATTCGTTAGCATTAATTCTCATCGCTTTGTTCTAGCACGCCTGAGGCTGGGTATAGTCCACCATTTGTTGGCTTTCCCTACCGTAAAAAAACCCGGGTTATGTCTGTGCCCATGCGATGGGAAATCTAAACAGAGCATCTGCCACTTTTTACTTTTTTGTAATTTTTATACTGGTTTTAGAAAGTTTTATTTGAAGCAACTATTTTTAGAACATAACATGTACAATACAAGAGCCGCAATACAATTGTTGTTTGATTTGGCTTCCCCGAATGTGTGTTATCGTGTGGCCACCTACATTCTAAAATGTATTTGGCACAGGAAATCAATAATTATATGATTTCTTTCCTTCGTTATCCCCGCTCACCCGTTGGCCGTTACATTCTATGACTATTCGTGATTTACTGTTGAGTTATATTGTCTATATGTGTATTTATTCTTGCACTGGCGTTTGCACAAACCCTTATCACAAACAAATTGCTGCTAAAATGTCTAAAGTGAATTAACTTCCTTCTCAATAACTACTGCTAAAATGTATACAGTGACCAAATTTAACTCTGTACCCAAAAGAGATATACCTTATTGATTTAACAATATCGGCATGGATAGTGATGTAATTTTAAACGTTTTATTATTTAACTTACATAAATATGATTTCTAACCGTATTGATGTATGTTGCTATATGGTTGTACTTGTACAAACCGAATAAAGCATTTTGATACTGCATACAGGAGTCCGAGTTCCAAAATGGCTGCCTGCACTTCCTGGTTGAAGTGTTGGCAGCTAATCAGATCTCAGCACCAGATCTCTCGAATCCATGGAGGGTTTGCATGCCTAGATATCTATATTTCTTTTTCTTTAATAACTCCATGTCTGCTGAATAGATTTACAACACATAACAAAAAGCACTATTTCTGGGCGAATATCTAACTTTCTGCCAAATCTGTTTAGCAGTTCGGGCTGTAGGGGTGTCTAAAATCTGTATGGGATATTGTATGAGGAAAACACATTTTGGGACCCCCCTTTTTCTTCAAACAGCGTCAAAGTTATTAGCAAAACAAAAAATGCTTTTCCTATCTAACGAAAGTCCTAACTATAACTATCTGCTGATTTACAAGTAGGAGATAGATAGATAGATAGATAGATAGATAGATAGATAGATAGATAGATAGATAGATAGATAGATAGATAGATAGATAGATAGATAGATAGATAGATAGATAGATAGATAGATAGATAGATAGATAGATAGATAGATAGATAGATAGATAGATAGACCTCCCAGGAAGTCTAATGTACAGTGCACCTCATTTAGAAGTTAGGTACATGTCTATTGCATAACTTACAAAATCTCTGTGACACACCCACTTGCACAATCCTAACGGTTTAAGTGAAATCAGAAAACAGATGCAGTGTTTAAAAATAGTCCCCATTTCCTTCCATTATATTGCCTGGCAGATCTTATTTTTTGTTTACACTGTGGGCCTATACAGATCAACCAAGGAAGCTTCTTGCAGGTTGTAGAGAACGGTGGATTCATAATATGCACGATTATGAAAATTCAGGCAGTTATCTCAACCTTCACCTTCCAGTTGTAGACTGCTGTGGCTGAAAATAGGTTGCACTGGTGTTGCACAATTCCGTCTTCTTATTTGCAGCAACTCACTACAACGTTTGCACTGACTTGTACAAAAAATATGTTTTGCTCTGGCTGACCTGGTGCAAATGACAATATGAAATTGTTCTGTCATTGGTGTTAAATGTCCAGCATTGAATGCTGTCAATTAAATGTACCCTGTTGTGTATGGATTCTGAAAACGTTGCTAAGTTCAGCCCAGAATTCCAGTTTTCAGAGGATGTTAATATCTGTGTTACAATTCCTCTGTTGTCAAATGGGACTTGTGACACTGATTGTAATTGAACAGTAACATTGGAAAGGGCCCTGATGATGGACTCGTGCCTTGATTCATTTTGACAGATTAATAATTTTTTGCTCCCATTAGAGAACACTACTTGGACATTAGAATCCTCATCAGTCATGTTCACGTAGTCATGATTATGAAAGATTTACACATTTTAACAGGTGCTGAAGATAACTGCAATGCTAAAAGCCACTATAGATGATGGCTGAGAAAGTAATACTGCCCAAGACTTTTTTTAATCAGTAATGACAAAAGAAACACATCAGATGAAAGTACAATGCACCTGTATGTGTTATAGTAATAGTGTGTTTTTGTGTGTTTGAGTGTTGTACTTCACGTATTTTGTTCAATTGTAGAGCGTCGACATGTCACCACACAAGATTGTTTCAGATAAAAGCAATGCTGATATAGTTTCTCTGGCATTGGGATTCTTTTTAGATGTTTTTAGAGGAGTTCACGGCGTGACCAGTGGTGTAGCCATTATGTCATGGGCTCTAGTGCAGTGAAGGAAGTGGGCCCCTGGGCAGCTGTTTGAGCTGTGAACTACAGCAATAGTCATGGTTCAGAAGGCACCTCTGGGCACTGGTTCCACTGCACCTGCTGGACCAGTGGAAGCAACGCCCCTGTGGCTGAGTCCCATGTAACTGGCCATTAATTCAGATAAAATAGAGGTACACGCAGTGGGTGGCCACTCTGCTATATTGTCTTCAGCTCGCTGACTCTATTGAGAATGAGAGTGTTTTCTTTAACTCTGTTGTCTCTCCCACTCTGTTCAAATGACAAACAGTTGAATCACATTGTTTCTAATATATTTAATTTATCTGATTTTCAGAACTCAGTGGTCCAAGCACTATCATGCCAGGACTTTTGGTAATTTTCTTTATTTGAGGGTTTCATCTTCTGTTGTGAAACTGCTCCAGGTTGTTTAGAAGGCGGTGGTCCTCCTTTTGTCTTCCCATGGCCTTTTATCTCTTGTTCATCTTGTCTTATGGTATATTTGAAACACCCTCCCTCTGTCACCATTTTGTTTACGACTCTGGTCCAGAATAAGCTATTGTCAATGCCCGGGATCCGGATGACTAGGACGGGAAGCAAATCGGAATTACAGCCTTTTTATTCCTTAGCCCCCCCCCCCCCCCTTCCGGCATTCACAAGGAGAACATCTTTTCTGTGTTTTGTAATAAATTGAAAACTAGCCTGTTCCCCAGGGTACTGTTTATACATTTCTTGTTTGAGTTCTCTTTGTTCCTTTACAGCCAGGACACCCTCTGGGCAGTCACACACTTTTGAAACCCTCTGAGCCAGCCAAGCACTCAGCGCACCGCAGCACATTTACGCAACAAGCACCCCGCGGAGTGTATGCTCTGTGGACTTTTAAATGATCAGGGGTGTGCAGAGGTTTAGTTACCTAAGCACAGAACTCAAGTTAGCATTAGGCCTCACAATTAGCAGTGCTTTTTGTTTCCTCCTTTACACCTGGGCAACTTTTACTCGGGCACACTCTTAATATTTCGAACTCTGGGTGGAGTTTGCAAAGCCGCGCTACGCAGAACTCCGTGAACTGGTAAAAAAACTCTGCCGTGCTACGAGGAGTTCGGTGAGTGGGCAGAGTTGCTTCTCCCGCACATTTGTGTGACATATCAGCCATACAACATGCGGATTGCTTGTTTGGGAGGAAATATCGCGTGAACTGCACCACGTGGTCATGCATGGGAGGGGGCTATCTTGTTTTCTTCTCTGTTATGTGCTGAGGCCCTCTTCTCAATCGTGCCTTAATCTTTTCAATCCTTCTTTACCAAAACTTTTTTTCGAATCTATTTTATGTATTATTTTTCGCTCTGTCTTGTTAAGTGTATACTTTGCGGTTTTTTCAACTTTTTGTGTGTTTTTAGTGTGTTTTGTACTGTTTTTCCTTATTACTTCAGTCCTAATTTTTTTTATACTTCCTTCTTTCTTTTCCCTAATACTTTCTACATTTTCTATTCTGCCCCCCTCCCCCCAGCATCATGGCAGAGAGAGAGACCTGTGCCAAATAGGCAGCAAAGAAGAGCCGCCATCCTTGCGGAAAGTGGCACCCAGAAGGGGTGCAGCCCGGGGCCTTGTTTTCAGAGGTGGAGGTGGCAGTGCTGCCTTTTTATGTGCAGCGCCACCTCCCCACCACCTTAGCAGCAGGTGGCAGGCCTGAGTCAGGGTACAGGCTCTGGGAGTGCCAGCAGCCATGGGCGAGGGTGCGCCGGGCAGTGAATTGCTGCTCTGGAGTGCGGAGCACCCACAACCAGCTGACGCACTGGTGGTCCGACATCCTGGACCGAGAGCAAGAACTGCAGGAAATGCTGGTGGTTGAGGTCTCGGGCTTGGGGAGTAGCTAATTATTATTACTGTTGTGTGTTCTATGTTATTGCTAATGTTTTTTTCCCAAATAGCAAGCATGCTGCTCATATGCAGGTAAGGTATGTTTATTAATCTTATATTATGAAAACGTTATTCTAGACAGGTGCTCGGCGCTACCTAATTGTACTTGTTTGCAACTTTGCGCTCACTATGGGTGATTATGTAAAAACTTAAGTTAAGTAATACAGACTATGGCTTGGCTGCGAGATATGATCCATTGTGACACTATGAATGATGTGTATGCCACACTATTACCACCTACCTCACGCCCTCGAGACATTTGGCAACTGCTAAGAGCCTACTTACTTACGCACCCACTCGATGGACACACATGAACATAGCGCATTGGGGAATCGAAACATAATGTTAATTGCTGCCTAAAAGTGGATATTACTAAAGTAGAACAAATTTTGGCCTACACTGCAAGAATTGATGTAGTCAGGTGCATTCTATCAAATGCACGATGTGTATAGTTGGTTAATTATTTGTCAACTGCTTCTTGTACCTTGTTCACTGTTGTAGTATGGTTATTATTGTCATAATGGCATTCCACTGTTTTGGAATGAAGAACATTATCATGCAATAGCAACTTGATTGTTTGTCTTTTTGTTTGTTTTGCAAATCTCAATAAAGAAACCTTTAAAAACAAGCATTTGCAATGCAATAGGTCTCGCAGTTACGAGAGTTTCAGCTATTGACATTGTAAATAACAATGCCTTTTATTTATGTTTTTAAAAGGAAAAAAAAGTATTATTATTTGCAATGTCAATAGCTCAAACTCGCGTAAATGCGAGACCTATCGCATTGCAAATGCTTGTTAAATATCTATTTGCAGTTGGTAACAGGTCTGATATGACCTATAGAAGTGGTATCTGTTTCGTATTTGCATTACACTCAGTTTATTTTGCATTTTGATTGGCCCTTTCAAGAGTTACATCTGACCCTCAGAGTCTGTCTCGCAGCCATTCAAGCATGAATGAGTGTACACTTGCTAAAACTTAGAGATAAATACTGGGCCCTACTCTTTAGAAAGGATGGCATGTGAGAACCAGCCTTTTGACCTGAAAGAAACTCCCGAGGGGTGAAAACAACTTTGACCAGGATTTAGTGGCTGCTTCTTGCTTTTTTCAAATAAGGATCTTAAAAAGATCCACCGTTTTCGGTTCAGGCCATTTTGGCCCCTTCTGGTACCATCTTCAGCCCTACTGCTACTTAGGTTTGATGATAGGATAATAAAAAAACACTCAAGGGGGCATAATTAGGCAACCAGGTGTGCTGTAGATTTGTGTAAATTTGGGGAGAGGAGTTGGCCTAACGGCTAGGGCGTCTGACCTCGAATCTGGGGAACTGGGTTCGAGTCTCGGCAATGACGCTGAACATCCTGTGATTCTGGGCAAATCACTTAATCTCCCCATGCCTAACAAAAAATGAATGTGTCCTCATGTAATGCAACTGGTGCTATGTAAAGCGCTCTGATACCCGATTTGGGTCAAGTTCACGTTCTATAAAACTCTGTAAAAAAAATTTACTTTGTCACATGACGTGTGTTGTGATCTCCACTGGTTTTTCGTCTCAGAAAGGATCCAGTTTAAACTATGTGTATGGTTAAGTGGTCCTTTTATGGATTAGAGCTAATATGCTTTTGCTCCATAATTTGCCTTTATGCTCCTGTTTGAGATTTCTGCTCAGAAGCACCAATCTTCTGGTAGTACAGCACTTTAAGCAGGCAAATATTAGAATGCAAGGGACGCTTTTACCTCTGTAGTCCTACCCACCTCGAACCATTGGCTTATATCGTTACAACACACGGCGAGGCCTCTACATAAGGCAGAGTTGCTAAAGGCAGACTTGTTTGATTAGCTTCTTTGGGCTTCTCTTTTTTCTTCTGCAGTCCTAAGCCCATGATGTTCTCAGGAAACCATATACTTTACAAGTAACTCACTCTACAATCATGGTGAAATCCCATGTGACCAGTTCCAATTCAAGTTTGCTGGACTGGTTGCATTACATGGATAATTGAACGTTGTACTATTCAAACAAGAAACAAAAAAGTGCTACTCTACTAATTACAATATACAGCGTATAAACAACATGTACCAATAAATACAATAAGTGGTTGCAAAATTTCAAGTGGATTACTCTTCATAGCCTAAACCAATAAGCGAGCAACCAAGGCCAGTAGAACCAATTGTAACTGGTTAATTGGAATTCCCGATAGGGAATTCTAATTTTTTTTCAACACTTAACTGCTAAAAGTTTAGTTGTGTAATGACCTACATCCCTTCCCAATGTCTGTCTTGAGGATGCACAAAACCTTTTTGATTTTATACAAAGGTGGATGTAGTCTAGTCTCATCTTCTTATACTCTTAACGTTTTGGAGAAGCTGTCAAAAGCCTGACAGTGGTATAAAACAGCGAATGTCGAGTCGAAGGTTAACATTTGCACAGATTTCAGATATATTAACATTAGAATACCAAGCATTGAAAATGCAGTAGGCCTCGCTTTTGATTAAGTTAAAGCCATTTGTTTTGCTAATGGTATTATATAGCAAAGCAAATGGATTTAACTTAATGAAAGGCGAGACCTATTGTATTTTTAATGCTTGTTTATATTTAATGGCAGTTATGTTTCTCCCCCCAAAGAGCCCATGGCGCTTTCTGCGAATCACACATTGATAAACTGGTGCACCCTCACGCCTTGGAGTAAATTGGCGCACACTCACGCCTTGGAGTAAACTAGCGCACCCTCACGCCTTGGAGTGTGGGGGAGTTCTAGGACCCCCACAACATGGCTACAGAGACAAAAGGCTGAAGCTTTCTGCTTCCTCCCTTGCCACGAGGGAGCGCGAGGCCTTGGACACGTACATGGCCAGTCTACGGGACGTCGGTTGAAGAGGCTCCGTCGAGCACCGAACTGTGAATCACAGCCTCGTGTCTTCCACAGACCCCTGCCACCGACAGTCTTTCCATCAGTAGGATGGAGGTCTGTGAAAGTTGGTACACGCTGCGCTTGTTTTAAGACCGTCATGAAAATAAAGCTTACGGCCGAAACGAGCATACCATAACACCCCCCCTCCCCAAGCTGCCCGGGCATGGCTGCGCCCTCTACAGTGCAGACGAGAGGCCAGTTGTGTGCAGAGCAAGAGATGGCATTAATGTGACTCCATAAATGCCCCCTTGGTGCCCTGTGGAGAGGGCGAGTTCAGAGACCTCAGGAGAGGAATGGTTTGCTCACTGTATATCATAGGAACTGAGGGTTTTTTAAAGGGCTGCTCGACCTTCCTTTGAAGATCGCTTAAATGTGTAATTCCCCCCCAAGAGAATATAACCCCACCACCAAAAATACGTTCTGTTAATTAAACAAAAACTGCAATAAACACTTGCGCCGTTTCACCCATCCACCACCGAGTGGAAAAATAAGGTTCGAAGGTTTTGCGGAGACGGCGGTATTCCAACAGGGTTTCACTAAGGCCCTTTGGGGGCATCAGAGCATCTGTGTGCAAAGAAACGCCCTCACCGTTAGTGACCCGGGCCTACTGGCCGTTACTGCGGCCTGTCGGTTAAACCGACCCCAGAAATGTACTAGCTTCTGTGCTGTGAAATCAGCGGGGACCGGCGCCCTCACCCTTAACCAGACAGGGCAGGTACAGATGACGTGTGTATGTGGGGGCCACGCCATTTACAGCCACAGATGAGATATCGCATGTATACCTTACTGCATACGGGGGTTTCACAGTAAATATCCACTAGTATTGCGCTTTGCGTACTGCCAGGCGGCTTCTAAGCGCACACAAGTCTACACAGGACCAGCGGGCTAAACATTAGCCAGGGAAGCTGCAGAGAAAGAATGTGTCGAGGAGGACAGGGTTTGAGAAATATCAGGGTTCCCGTGCACAGATATCGATCTTGGCTTAAACTATTGCAGACCATAGTTCAATGCGACCGGGAAAATTAATTAATAAAAAAAAGTTTGCATTTTTATTGGGAATAAAATTCTCTCTCCAAGAATTAACCCCACTAAACAGACAACCTCGATCATCAGAGTTTATGAATGCGTAGGGGACAAGACCTCGGCTTTTATTGACCAACAACTCTATTTAAAAAACACAAAATGTGGCCAAAATTTAAAAGACGTAATTTAAACGATTTAAGGGTTGTTCGCAAGCAACCAAATCACTTAAACAAGTAGCCGCCGGCGGGCGTCAGGCGTCCTAAAATTAAACAGGAAACAGAAACCCAAAATGCCAGTGTGAGACCACAAAGCAAGGGTCGTCGATGCAGAGACAGGCGGGTGTTACTCAGAGGATTGACTTGCAGTAAACCGACACTCTCAACTATTTCCGGTTTTGAGGGGGGTTAAAATGCAGATAAGTGGAGAGAGCTGGGGGGCGGGGGAGACCGAACCAGGGGCAAGGGAATTAAAGGTCACACGCAAAATAGCACACAGCAAGTAGACAATAAAAAGTAATTTGCTCACTAAAATGGCTTCCAAATTGAGGTGATACCAGTGGACTTCAGCCGCCCAACATCTGACTGGTGTGGCGAGAGGGGAAAACAAGCGCGTCCACAGATCCCGACCCCAATCGCTGCGCGTGCCCCGTCTGTCTCCCTTGAGAGGCATCTTGGTGGCGAGGTGTGTGCGCGCGCGTTAGGCAGCCGCGGTGAGGGGGGTCGGCAGCGGCGGGGTGTGTGCCCGCGCGTGTGTCTGTGTGTGCGTCTGCGCGTCTCAGAAGCGCGTCCACAGACCCCGATCGCTGCGCGTGCCCCGGTCTGTCTCCCTTGGGAGGCAAGTAGGCAACAATAGTACTCGTTGGCGGCAGCGCTTCACGCTGCAACACCAGCGAGACCTAAAAAGTAATGCAGCCTAGAGAGAGACTCCTTTCCTTTGTCCTGTCACTACAAAGATAGTGGTAGTTAGTTAGAATTAGTAATTTAGCAGTGTGTGTCCTCTCACTTTAGTTCTTAGAACCTTGTAGCTCGGACAGTGACAAGCAACAAACCAATTTGGTGTATGCATGCGTCCATCTATGCATTTTAAGACAAAATGCAGACTTAGAGAATTAGCCCTTCAAAGGGAGTTGAGAATGCATCTGATTGACATTGGAACTTAGAAGCTAATAACATTGGTTGCAATTTTTTCCAAAGTGTTTGGCATAGGCGGGCAAGGTAGGTTTAGGAAATGTGGAATCGATGTGAGGGTCTGTGATACTAGTCTACTACTAGTCGATATGATTTAGGAAAGTTTAATGTTAGTGTAATTGCCGTTTCCTGTTCGAAAATTGTTTAGGAGAGTTTATGTATTCATATTTACCACCAATTATTAATTTCTTGTCTCTTTAATTATGGCTTACATGCATCATCATCCAGGGGCAAGAGGTCATTGGAGGTGGGTGAGGGAGCTAAAGGTGCCTCCTAGCAGGAAGAACACTCCTCTGCGGACGGCTCTGCTGGCCCCAATATGTCCCCCTGTTTTTAATATTAATATCTATTTCCCTAACTTTTACAGCTCTTTAATTTAAACTATTAACTACCTGTTTCTTAATTTTATTTTCTTCTCAAATTCTCTTCAATCTTTCCATTCCAAAAATCTTGCTATCCCTGCATCATCCTCTTATTTACTAAGCTAATAAATATTTCTAGTGTCTGTATTTCACCTCAAACTGCCTCTGTCTTTAGCTTCCTTTCATTCGGTTTATCAGTCAGCTTTCCCTCTCCCCATATATATTTTTTGGACTGCCTAGTGGTGGTACTGCAAGATTCAGAGATCCCATTGGTCCTTACTACTCTACTAATACTACTTATCTGCCATGCACAATGCATGCCCAAGTAAGGTAGCCTATGCATGTTTGTTGAGATGAGAAGTAGGTTTTTTCGTTTACTTTCTCAGGCTCAATCAGTAAAACGAGAGAGTGGCCATGGTCACGTTGTACACCCCAAAGCTGTGTCTTCTTCTTATCTAGGCCTAGTATTATTAGCAGCAGTTGCTGATGAACTGATTACCATGCACCATGGCTGGAAAGAAGTATGAGGAGGAGGAGGAGGGGGAGGATGGCACCATAACATTTGACTACCAAGAAGACTTTATGTCCGATTGTTCAGCCAGTCGACCACTCTTATTTCTTTTCAAAAACTCATATTCACCATTAGCTCTAGGCACTCAGTACAGTCCTTAACAGGTTGTCTTCTTGAGACTGAGTCTTTTCAAAAATTGCCACCAACAAAAACAAAATGCCCAACCGGATTTTTTATAATTTTTGATAGGACATACTGTGACTGTGCCCGAATTGCTAGTGATGTGTGTGGTGTATGTATTTCAATTTTGCTATGGAAAACAATAAATAGGAGGAGGCGCATATGGCATCTAAAAATTGTTTCATGCTTTTTCTAGCCATCTGCAGGGGGAGAGCCAATGGCTGTGGCGGGAGGTGGGAAGTTGCTTTGCTTGTTTATTGTCAATTTATATACTCGCTGCAAGGGTGTACATTGTACTGTTGAGAGTGAGACTACGTTGTGAACAGTTGAAGACACCCCTCTCTACATAGCGTAGCATATACAGCAGAAGTTGAGAAATGATTAACTAATTGTGGCCTCGTCTATCTTCAACACAGCAGAGAAAGTTTCATGAAGAAGGGTCAGACCTTAATGGGAAAGAAGGATGAAAGAGGAAGTACGGGTGAAATACAATGTAAGAGAAGGATGTGTGGGTGAAAGGATGTATAGCTGGCTGATAGGATACATGCATGGGTGGGTGAAGGATGGGTGAAAGGTTAATGAAGTGATGCCTGACTGTGTGGGTGAAAGTAATCCTCCAGGCGGTTTCATGGGTTAGAGGTAAAAGCAAGGACGCATGGGTGGTTAAAATGACAAATATGTTGGTGAAAGGTTTGTTGACAATGATAGCCATGGATGGATGGATGGATGGATGGATGGATGGATGGATGGATGGATGGATGGATAGATGGATGGATGGATGGATGGATAGATAGATGGATGGATGGATGGTACAAGTATTTATTAATTAGTGAAGACTGCATGAAGAAAAAGTCAAACTTAAATGGTGACTGACTAGCAAAGCCAAGGGTGAAGAAAAAAAATGCTATAAGAAAAATGCTTTGAAAAATTGTAAAATCCTAGGGCAGAATAGTAAACAAGTAATGCTTTACTTATCAAGGTTTTTGATTTAAAGGTTTGAGCAAGGTTGTATTATAGACTACGCCCTTGACTCACAGTTTTCAAGCACAACATATATCATGTACCCCTACCCACCCATCATCATAAGTCGCCTCCCTCCGAGTCCCACTACCTACCCATGGAATTTCGCCAGTATCAGCCATGGGTGGCCTATCGGCAGCAGGGTTACAATAGTAGTACCTCACGTTGTGCCATATATCATTCATATATTAGTAACTATTCATCTGCCGTGTTGTAGTCAGTGTGAAAGTGAGCATTTGATTTAACAGAGCATAGCAATGAAAGAAAAAGAGATAATGTATGGTACAGCTGCCCCACATGCAGACAGTAGCAAAGTATAATGCGACACAAGTATGTCTGTCTAGGGCGCAAGCTGAGCTGGCATGCCTACATTAATTTAGCTAAACAAGAGAGAAGAAGAATACTTGTATATGCCATAGTGCTTAATGCCTGGAAATGTAATCACAAATCGAATGGGCCAAGGAATCGAGGCTACCAAAAAATGTTATGTACTGCTAGTGCTACTGTGCAACTATATCATTTTATGTGTAACTGTTTTGCTAAGAGTATTGGTTACAGTTTGTCTTTTTAAGTTGAGCATCAGCGCGCATGCGCTGTCTGCAAGACCTCTTGGAGTCAGTATTATTATTATTATTATGATTATTATTATTATTTATATGGCGCACGAATCATCCCCAAGGGGATCTCTCGGCGCCTGGGAGGCCAGCATCTATCTGCAGAGAATTTTAATTGAATAGCCAAGTTTTTAGATGTTTCTTAAAGATAATCAAGGTGGAGCATGACCGCAGATCTTCTGGCAATGCATTCCAATATTTGGGAGCCAGATGGGAAAAGGCTCGACCACCCATCTTAACTTTTTTGATTCTCAGCGTTTGCAGGAGCATTTGGCTACTGGATCTTAGCTGTCGTGCTGGGGTATACCATTCTAATTTCTTTGCAAGGTATTTAGTTCCCTGACCAAAGAGGGCCCTAAAAACTAGACATAAAAGTTTAAATAGTGCTCTTTTCCTAATGGGAAGCCAATGTAGCTCTCTCAGTAAAGGTAAGGATGGAGTACAAGGTGGTTTATTTAATGCTAGGCGTGCCGCCGTATTTTGCACAACCTGTAGCCTAGACAACAAGTCCTCCCTCATTCCCACTAGGAGAGCATTGCCATAATCCAGTCTACTGACTAGAAGTGCCTGTATCAAAACCCTTCTAGCGGAGAGAGGAATACAAGGAAAAATCTTTTTTAGGGTGCGCATCACTCCAAAACAATTACCTGATAGAATCTTAACATGCTGTTCCATGGATAGATTATTATCCATTACAATGCCCAGACTTTTTGCCCATTTTTTGAGGGTAGGGGTTTCTCCAAGTTCCCCTGACCACCACTCCTTAGTCCACAAATCCTCCGCTTTGCCAAACAATAAGATCTCGGTTTTGTTGGAATTAAGTTGCAGATAGTTCTTTCTCATCCATGTGGCTATTTTCAGCATACATCTCTTAAATCTGTCTCTGATCACCGTGGGGTCCTTACAGGGCGTGTAATCCCGTCTGCTGCTTAGCAAAGACTGACTCCCGCATCAGTCTTCTTTGCTGACTTCTAATTGGTTGGTGCTCCCGATACATCACTTCTGTTTTATCGCAAGGAGCACCGACCAACTACAGCTTTGTTACGCTGTAAATCTTAATTTGTTCTGTTTTGGGACTACTTTTATTTTGTTTTGTGCCACCATGGCACCGAGAGAAACGCCTGGTCTCGTGTTTTTTTTTTTACCCTCATGGCGCCCGCTTCATGGGCCGCCATGCAAATAAATATGCACAGACGCCACGCCATATATTTTAGCACGGCGCCCGCTTATTTTATTTTAATTGTTTCCTCTTTTTAGATCACCATAGAACAGGTGCTGAGCTGTATATTTGAGCACTGCGCCTGCTTTTATTCTTTCCTGCCTCGACTCCGTGTGCAGGTTCAGAACAGTGTCCAGTAGATGACTTTGCAGCAGATCTCGCAACTTCAGCAAATGCGAGACCTACTGCATTGGGTTTTTTTCTCCCAAGACCAGACTTCAGAGTGGTTAAGGGCAGTGGGTGCCTCCCACGAACCCAATAATATCCCACCATCACAAAAAAACACGTGGGAAGAGCACGAAGCCTCGAGCACATCAAATGCTCACTTAACCCTAATAATAGCACCCTTTGAAAGCGCTCAGAGAGTCCAGAGGTTTTACTGCAGCCCAGACTGCAAGGAAGGAAGGATTTGAACCGGGGCCTTCTTGAGCATGTCATAGCACTGGCCACAGGAGGCTGCGATGGTATCAACAAAGAGGCCACGGTATGTTGAAAAGGAAGCAGCTGACCCGTGCAACACTTTGTAATGCTGTGTGCTCACTTCGAAGAGAAAAGCCTTTAAAGCAGAGGAGCAAGGAGCAATACGAAACGGGAATTTTCAATCAGATTTAATCAAGGTCTGTACAAGTTGCTTTTCCAGATGTAGATCTGCATTCCTCAGTTAATTCAGGGCCATTTGCACCAAGAGGCAGGTTATTAGATGCCTCTCTGTCATGGAAAACGAGTTACACTCCAGGGCTTCCTAATTACTAATCATTCTCAGGTGTGTTATTCTGACTGGTTCTGTTGAAATGAATCAGAACTACATCTCTCAGAGCTGGCCTGTTAAGGGACCTCTTAGAACCGGAATATGGCACGAGTCATCTTGTGACTTTACAGCACAAGTTGCAGCTCAGATTTGGGGGTTTAAAAGTGCAAAAGATGCTCGAAACAACTCTGCTGTGATCGGTTTAAATGCATCTTCAACTTCTAAAAGTGACATCTGAAAGATTTTACATCTATCCATTACTTTGAATCACCAAATTCAACAAAATAATCCAAATATGCTGCAAGTCTGGGGGTGTGAGACCCAAAGATCAGTACCTAGCCACCAGCCTGGCGTGGAAAAAAGGTACCAAGAATGTAAGTATAACACTAAACAACCCGGGTCTGGTGCTGAGTCAACAAAGATAAACAAAAAGCATATCTACTGGTTCCGACATCTCTAGTTAGAAAAGAACCCTTCTGGGAACAGAACCCATCAATCACCAAGGAGTCAGTGTGTTGTCATCATATGGGTCTGTCTCTCTTGACACACCGCACCAGGTCTAGGTGGAGCGACCTGTTTGCGAGTAAAGAGAGGTGGCATACAAGGGTTGCAGTCAGATCTCCACTAGAGATGACAAAAACCATGAAGTGAACTCTCGCTCACGTGAGAGGGGTTCTAAAAGTGCAGCACTAAATCATAAAGAGTGAATAAAAATGGCTAGGGGAACTCAAAAGTGCTTTAATTGGTAGAGTACCTCTGCCAGAATTAAAAAGCAAAATGGCAACTTAGCATAAATACATTGTCATTATGCTCATTGTCCATAGTATCTGGTCGACATGTTTCTGCCCACTGGGATCTGTATAGTATCAAGGGCATTCATCAGGACCTAATTTGCTGCTACTATGTAAAAAGTGTGAAAGTATAAAAATATTACAGACATTCCTACCACCGGTTGAACTCTACGGATATCAAAACCGGATACCCCAGAATTCTGGGTGATACCCTCACCTCAACCTGGTTTCTACTCAGGGAAGGGGGCCCCGCTCTCTCCGTCGGTACCGGCCGACGGAGAGAGCGGGGCCCCCTTCCCTGAGTAGAAACCAGGTTGAGGTGAGGGTATCACCCAGAATTCTGGGGTATCCGGTTTTGATATCCGTAGAGTTCAACCGGTGGTAGGAATGTCTGTAATATTTTTATACTTTCACACTTTTTACATAGTAGCAGCAAATTAGGTCCTGATGAATGCCCTTGATACTATACAGATCCCAGTGGGCAGAAACATGTCGACCAGATACTATGGACAATGAGCATAATGACAATGTATTTATGCTAAGTTGCCATTTTGCTTTTTAATTCTGGCAGAGGTACTCTACCAATTAAAGCACTTTTGAGTTCCCCTAGCCATTTTTATTCACTCTTTATGATTTAGTGCTGCACTTTTAGAACCCCTCTCACGTGAGCGAGAGTTCACTTCATGGTTTTTGTCATCTCTAGTGGAGATCTGACTGCAACCCTTGTATGCCACCTCTCTTTACTCGCAAACAGGTCGCTCCACCTAGACCTGGTGCGGTGTGTCAAGAGAGACAGACCCATATGATGACAACACACTGACTCCTCGGTGATTGATGGGTTCTGTTCCCAGAAGGGTTCTTTTCTAACTAGAGATGTCGGAACCAGTAGATATGCTTTTTGTTTATCTTTGTTGACTCAGCACCAGACCCGGGTTGTTTAGTGTTATAGTGATTTGGTTAAGGGGATTTACAACCTGCTGGTCTTTAAATTCTTTCCCTTGGACCTTCTCCCACTTTGTTCTGTTGTTACTACCAAGAATGTAAGGCCTTACCTTTGGTATCAAGGTGTCTTGTGTTATTTGCTTCTTTATCAGTGTTTTCCACTCTATTTTTCTCACCCATTCCTAGGAAGGTCACTATGCTGAGTTCCTTATCCTATTGTGAGCACATTTACCTCATGTTAACACAAGTCTATGACATTTATGACATAGCCCTACAGGCTGCTGTTAAGGGATGTACCAGTTGTTAAAACCCCTGAACTATAGTTATTGGCTTGAGCTGTAGGCAAGGGCCATGACAAAGAGGATGGGCTTTAGCAACTGGAATAGCCCTAGGCAGGTCTGTGTATCTATTAAAACATTCCAGCCACTGAGGGCAGAATATTCTAGAATTAAACAAGGAGAAATAGAAAAACAAAGATTGTATGTTGGAGGAGAAGCCCTGCCCTAAGTCGCTCCATTGTCCTCAAAGGAGCTTCCAACATTATAATATGGTTTCCAACTGGGCCCACTCTTCGTTTCTCCTGCTATTTTCCAGGGATTTACGCCATTGGCAGACTGCAACATCAAGACTGCTTATCTTTCAGGCTTGCTTAACTTCTAACACTAGAATCCAACTCATGGTGATACATCCAGCACTGCAGCAGGTGGTTGGACTGAATGGTCCACGGGTGGCTTCCCATTATAGCGCTCCTTGGTTCCATATGGGACTTTTTTGTGTTGCCTTAGAGCCTCCATGTTAAATGGTATATGATATTGCCTTTACCATAGAGAACTGATATCATCTCATCTTTAAACACTGGTTCTTTGTGCAGTTCGCATGGCCTGTTCTACTACTTTGACGGATCACATGCTCTGTATTTGATCATATTGAGTATACTGGTGATAATGCAAGCTAAACTGGTGGCGATAACCAGTCTACACAACCAACTACACCGGCTTATTGGATGTAGCTTACTTTGATGCTGAGTAAAGTGTTGAAAATTGTGTTCTGTGGTACTTTATGGGTGCTTGGCAGTCGCTCTCAACCTGTGTGCAGACCACAACAACACTCTTCCTATAATGGGATGTCTGGCTCTTACTGAATGCCAACAAAGGAGTGGGGGTGCTGAAGTTCTTGAGAACTTGGACCTGTTTGGGGCACTGTTGGCATAATGCATCAAGCAAAACCAATTATAAAATAGTTGCACCGTATATAACATAGAGTATGTAATTTCAGGGTATTTGAGGACCAGAGAATGTTGATTGTGCATGTCTGTTCATATCTGCTTTCAATTACAGAGGAAGATTATCTATCATTTAAAATGATAGAGTGCTACATTACCATACATGTAAAACATAAAAAATGGCATACTCTTGATTTGACATAAATATATGTAATGAATGTGACTTCTCACCAATAAGCCACACCCAAACCCTGCACTCACACTTTGGAGGCAAATATACCACTGCACCTTTAAATAGTACACTTTGAGCAGCACTCCCTAATGACGAGGAAAAGGCGCAGCACTCCCTTTAGGCGAGGCAAGAAAACGAATCCAGGTGCATTTAATATAACACACACAAGTTTATTAATGCAACATTTTAGAACGGTAGGCCAAATATATCAGTAAATGTAGATTCCTAAATGTCAAGTGACTAAAATGTACAATTAGAATAAAATTCTGTATATACAAGTAGCAAAGAGTAGAAAATATATACAAAATGGTTAGGAACACCACACCAATCGATTAAGCAACATCCTTGCCAACTCAAGCTGGGGGAGCCCTTCACCAGCCCAGGAAGGAGTTCAACCAGGACTCAAATTCCAACACATCCACAGCAATACATCTATTCTGTGGTGAGCTTCCACCTGGACCTCGAAGGTTCCCAGCTTAAATACCATTACTAAACGTGAGGCAAAGCTTCTAGAAAACCTTCGCCCCCTTCTCATTAGAGAAAACCGAGCTGGCTGTACCAGTCTGCGTCAAGGCCAAGACGGAGGCTGGCCAAGCTCCCGTATTTTGACTCAGAGACAGAGTTGTACATTCTCACATCTTCCAGCCTCTATCTTGACGAAGTTCCCACAAGGCCTTCCAGAGTACATTAAACAAAAGCAATCGCTCAGAAAAACAGAAAGACCTTGAATGTGAATAACCCAAACAACTTGCAAGCACTACTGTGCACTCAGAAAAACTGCAGCAAGGCAAAGACAGGGAAAAAGGATGACATGAGGCCGTGTCAAAGCCAATAGTAAACACTTCATAATTCTCATAACCCAAACAACTTGCAAGCACTGTTGTGCACGCAGAATAGCTGAAGCAAGGCAAAGCCAGAAAACAGGATGACATGAGGCCATGTCAAAGCCAATAGTAAGACCTTCATAATTCTCAACAATGTACAACACAATGCACATTTCTGCACAACTGCTTAGAGCATCACATACATTATCTCTCAATGTCCTATAGCATCACATACTTTATCTCTCAATGTACAACACCGAGCACATGTGTGCATCACTGCCCACAACACTGCACTTTGAAACCAAAGAAGGGGAGAGGAGTTGGCCTAACAGCAAGGGCGCTCGGCCTCGGACCTGGGGAACTGGGTTCAAGTCTCGGTAATGACGCTGAACACCCTGTGATTCTGGGAAAATCACTTAATCTCCCCGTGCCTAACAAAAAAAATGAATGTGTGTCCTCATGTAACGTAACTGGTGCTATGTAAAGCGCTCTGATACCTGATTGGATTCGGGTCAAGTTCGCACTATATAAAACTCTGCAAAAAAAAAAAGAGTACATTCCACACGTCTCTCTCCCTCTCACGCTTTCAAATGCACATCCCACACCTTCTATTCTTGGCAAGACTGTTCTACTTCGTGACAGCTCCCACTGAAAGACAACAAGATTGCAAGAGAGAAGAGAAGCAGACATATGCAGGACCGTCTCATATATCTAGGCTAGGGTAAAATGACACACTAAAGTCAATTAAAATTATGATAGTCGAAGGTCATCATAGGGTGCCAAGCCACAAGAGTTCCTCTTTCACTACAATATATCAAGAAGGAATATTAACGTGAATAACGAGCAAAGAGTTTAAAAGATATATGTTAATGCTGTTGGAAGCATATAAAAAGAGCACACTGCAACATTTGACATCAAGCAGATGATGTCAAATGTTTCTTTATTGTTATAACACAATGAAGGCCTTACCTCATTTCATCTCAAACAGGCTCTTCCTTCCACATAATCACAAGATGAAAATTGCGCGCTTAAGAAGTCAGAAGTAGGTGTGCATGAAAGCATCTCATCTCACACTTTTTGCAACACTTCATGCTTATGTGCATAGTAATATAACCCACATCATGCTTGAAGAATGTCTTTAAAACTTGCACACTGCAACCATAATCTTCTACGTAGGACGTCCCGCATCCAACACTTTTTGTACTTAGTCGTTGCTTACGAGAAGCAATGCTGGCAGTATCTGCGCCTCTTTTACTGCCAGCCTTGCTTATCGTAAGCAAGGACTATAAGTATTTACGCACCGCTAGCAGGTTTTCAAAACACATAAATCAAAGGCATTGTCATTTACAATGCCAATAGCTCAAACTTTCGCAAAGGCGAGACCTATTGCATTGCAAATGCTTGTTTATTTCTTGATATACCTACCCCTGCCAATCCACCATCATCCTCAGGCTCGCAACCCAACAGAAATGAGATAGCAAAGGAAGCTGGAGGCCATCAGGGCCGAATACCAGTGGCTGGTGGCCGAGGAGGAGGAAGAGGAGGCAGCACCTGCAGCCTCCAATGCCCCAAACCCGACGAGGCCCCCTTACCTCCAGTTATACGGCGCCATCTTCAGGCAGCTGCTCGCCGCCATTCAACCACTGCTGCTCCCCCATAGACTCTATAGAGAATTTCAGCACCGCATGCTCCAGAGAATGGCACGCCTCGATGCCAGGATGGAGGAGTGTTTCGACAGGCTGGAGAGGAAGCTCCTTAGCCCACAACTAGGCCTCTTTTGCTCCTTTTTTTTATTTTTTGCTTGGTGGGTGGGACTTGTTGGAGAGGGTGGAAATTGGGGAAATCTTGGGGGTTTTGCCATTGTTTGGACAAATATTTGGACTTTTGACTTTGGACATTGGTTTGGGTTAGGGAGAGGGGTGGGACAGGTGTTGTGGGCTTTCTACTATAGTTTATTTGTTAGCGATATCCATTTTTCATGGTCGTACGTATGATTTAAATCTTTTTGGGGCAGCTACTCTTTTACTTCGCACTCTTTCCTTTGCCGTGCAGGTCTGCAGCCAGTTTTCAAATCTGCACAAAGTGTAACACACCAACAGATAGTTATGCGGTACCCTTACTTGTCCTACTACTCTCTCTGCTATTAACCCCTAAGGAATCGGAGGGCGTGTGAATTTCCCCAGCATATAGATTATTGTAGCTCAACAATACCCCACAGTTCTTCTCTTAACTTTGATTAGGCGAAGTGATGGCTGCTTGGTTTCCCAGGGTGCCATGGTGGTGGTAGACTGGTAGAAGAGAGTAGCAGCATGCTTGCGGACTAGTCGTCAAATACTAGTCAAAGAACCATATCCAGAAGTGAGGTACCACTCCTTCCTAGCTAAACTATATGCAATCTTTGCAAAAAAAAATGAAGACAGTCACCAGAGGGAGACTGGAGCGCGACTAGTAGTAGGACACAAGAAGAAGACTGTCAAACGAGAAAACATGATAAGCCATGCCTAAGTAAAATAAATAATCAGAATGGTGAACTAGTTACAAACTGAAGTCAACTCGAACTATGAAGAGGACATTTCGAATACTGTGCATGGGTGGGTAATCTAATATATATAATATTGCCAGTGTGAGCTATACATAGAGCATAAGGAAATCCTCGCCCTGCCATGAGTTGGTGTTACTTTCACCACATCTGCCTCACCAAGTGAATGATCAATTAATGGTGTAGATGTAATTAGTCACACCTCAATAAATCACACAGCCCAGGGTGAGAGAGTTAGGGGTTCGATTAATGGATGGGAAGGGGAATTTGAGGAAAAGGCTTGACAAAGACAAACACTACACAAGGAGAACACATTCATCTTGGCAACCGACCATCATAAATCAGTTATGGGAGGAAAAGGAAATGCATGCATGATGATGAGTATTAGTACAGGTAAACCAAAAAAGAAATCTGCCCCCATAGAGACCCTGGTTACATTATGGTCTGTAAGTCTTGTGCTGCGCTTTGAAAGATATTAAATAAAATTGAAAGATCTGTAGGAGTCAAGTAGCAAACATAAAAAACACACAAATTAAAATGCTTAAAGAAGAAAAAAGATACTGTATTGCCAAATTGAGAGTTGCATCTGCATTCCTCTTGGACTGTCCATCAATCTTGGGTGCCTGGCAGATGCGGTTTGGTTCGGTAAGTGTGAGTATGTTCCATAGTTTTTCCAGTATGGCGCAGGGTAAAGGCCAGGGCCTGTAGATTGAAAAGCAAAAATGATATTGAAGAGTCAGGGAGAAAAGGTAAACTGCATAAGGAGGAGTGCAACAAGAAGAGAAGCCTCAGAGGCAGCATGGCTAAATGTCTGTTTCCGGCAGTTACCTCAACAACAGCCCCCCCCAACCAACCATCACATAGCTTCATATTCCCACTCAACTAGAAAATTAATGCAGCACTGTCAGTCACACCACTCATCACTCACCACAACCACTACACAGACTTGTGTAGGCCTGGTGCTTTTGTTTACCTTTAGGCCACTTCAAAGTCATTATCATCCAAAAAAATCGGTTGGTTTCAGTGAATTTGAATACTTCAATCTTCTGCTTGTGGCAGTTTTTGCAGTAGTCACGCTCATACCCATGCCCTGAGTCATTCCATCATCTCTGATCCTCCTGAGTCTGACTAAGTATGGTTTCCAACTCTGTACCAACAGTGTCCCGAGTCCCGACTCAAAATGCAATCGATCGGCCTGTAGTAGTACAATTTTGTTATTGAACAACAAGAAGGAAAATATTGAGTCACTTTTTGTGTAGACTAGATTTGTGTTTGCAAACTTTGCATTATCTAAGGGACTGGTCGGGTCTGAATCATTGAAGAGCATACATATAAAGCATAAACAATAAAAAACAACGCAGTGTGGAGTGTGGACTGTGTGGAGTGAAGTTGGACCCGGTCAAGGAATCTCTCTATCCTATCTTTCAAAGGGGAAGGAAAAAAAATAAACATCAGGTGAAAATTTCACCTTTTTGATCAGCCTCCGGTAAGCCAGGCCACCAACATTTTGTGAATCTCAAATTCATCACTTGCATATTAATTGTAACAAACAAACACCCAGTCTCACACTGCCTGCCAGCACAGGAATCATCTCTTCTTGATCTACTCTCAACACATTGATGATGACATATCACAACTTAGTTCCAACAAGTTCACACATCACAACAAACAACAATCACTCTGCGTTCAAAGTATGCCAGCATTTACTTTTTTTTCCGGTATGCTCACCGTGATCGATTGGTGGTACATTGCAGAATGCAGATCATCCATTTGTTCATCATGAAGCAGAGAATTACCACTGTAAATCAAATTATAAATGTCACATGTAGGTGGGGCAGTCTCTCTAGGGTAGGAAAGCATTGATAGACACGGCCGACGGTTGGAGGAAGGTACACATTTGTTTGCATTCTCCGTCCAATGTCTGACTTGAGGGAAATGGCTTTGGAGGGCGAGTCGGGAGTCAGACTTCTTCACTGGCTGCACGCAGTTGCAACTCTAATCCAGCAATAAAAAAAAGATGTCGGTGAAGATGAATTGGCCAACCAGACAGTCAGACACAGACAAATAAAAAAGTAAATACTGTTCCGTAGCTACATTTTTACATTTTTTTTGTGGCATCAAAGAAAGAAAGCCTAGTAGTCAGGGAAATAGAGCTCATCCTCAAACTCTGGTGGTTCGCCCAGAAGTAGGTCATCTAACACACTACTTCCATGACCTGAGTCTCCGTCATCTTCCTCCCGTGGTACTTCACATATTGTGTAATCCTGTGGTATAAAGTGCTGATTCATTTTGATCATGGTTAATCTCTCCACATTTTGGGGTGAGAGACTGGTCCTTCTCACTGTGACGACGGCACCAACAGCACCAAAAACATGCTCAGCCAAGACACTGGCTACAGAGCAAGCCAGATAGTTTATTGCCAGACTGCTGAGCGCTGGCCATTGGCGCCTCTTCCTATACCAATACACCAATGGGTTTTGATCAAGTTATACCTCTGTTGTGTCATCCAGATAGGCCTGGACCATTCGCTCAATGTTCATTGCTGGTGCTCCACTTTGCTCGACCTCTTTAGCCTTCGCCTCTGCGCTGGACTTAAGCCCTGCCAGCAGAAACCACTGAGTGGCAGATTTGGGGGCCGACACTCCTGGTCTTGGTGTTGTTGATGGTGTTCTTGTCATTGGTTTGGGCTGCTGTGGGCCAACAGCACTGCGCTCAGGCTCTGAACCTGAAGGCTGCACCACAGGACTTGTGCCCTGGACCAGTGCGCCTCTAATTCCCTGTCGTTCTTTTTTCAGATCACTGCCTTACTCAGCTATCCATGTTTTGTATTTTCTAACATCCCATCTGAAAAAGGAATGAAAGTGGACAGTAATGGTTTGCACTGTGGATCAAGAATTGTGGCACAGTAGTAATGTTTGGAGGACACAATGTCTCTTTGCACCCTTGTATTAGCAGACAAGCGAAGGATTAAGCTCTCCACCAAGTCTAACTCATCTTTTTTTCTTCCACACCTGCATACTTTGCAGACACCTTCTTCAGCTGTAGCTGTAGCTGTAGCATGTGCAACAATGGGATAGCTTGGCCCATGGTAGGGCTCTCTGTCAGGCATTTGACTAGGGCCCATTGGTCCATCTCAATGATCATGCCTTTTACAGTTGCATTTCCTCTTTCCATGACATATTCATTGATAGGTCTGTACTGCTCAAACTGGCGTTCAAACATGTAATAGGTGGAGTTCCAGCGTGTTGGCACCTCCTCTATGGGTGCTTAAACAGGCATTCTATTATCACACAGAGAGACCCTCAGCTGTTTCCGCGCTTTAAATGCATGGCTGAAGTGAGTGCAGATTCTTCTGCAGGTGGTCATTAAGTTGTTTAGTTGGCCTTCCTCTTTGAGAAAGCTCTCTATAATGATATTGATACAGTGAGCTAAACACAGGACCCTGAAATAACCACCATAGGCCACGGCCTTAACTATAATACTGTCATTGTCCGTGGCAACAAATCCAATCTTAAGCCCTCTTGGTCACAGACATTCAAAGACCTTGTTGTTAAACTCTTCCAAAATGTTTGCAGCTGCATGGGATTTCTCCATTGTGAACATTACTACTTTGGCATGCTTCTGAGCAGAATTGAAAATCTCAGCACTGGCAACACCTGCAGATATTTTTTCTCTAGCTCCCACAAAAGAGATCCAGTGTGCAGTGATGCACATGTAATCAGTCGCTTGGCAACTGGTTCACATGTCTGTTGTCAGGTGGATAGTGTGGACAGCACTCTGCTGCAAAGCTTGTCCAAGCAATTCAAGCACATTGTGATGTAGGGCTGGAACTAGCAAAGTAGGACCAGCTGGGAACCTTCCATTTTGGGCAGATGGCTGCCACAAATTCAAGAAAATCCACCCCTTCAACAAAAGAAAAAGGAAGGAGTTCCAGCGATAACATTTTAGCCAGCTTTGTGTTGTACAAATGTACTGTTGGGTGGGTGCGTTAATACTGACCCTCTGGCCTAAACATGGCAGTAATAGTAGCCTGATTTTCTTTCTTTCCTGATGCCACTGATGCAGGTGACTTCTTGAGAGCAGGCGGTGGTAGGCTCAATGTGCTTTTCAGCAGGACAGTCACTATCCTCTGGTGGCATGGTGTCTTGACCTGAATGTTGTGCCATTGCGATGTTGCTAAAATGGGCGATATTACTGCACTGCTGGGGAGAGGGCTGCTTTGCGCAATGAAGATGTCTTCCTCTTCTTCTCCTTCCACCATGATCGGATCGGATTCCCTGCTCCGCCGGCTTTCACCCCCTTCTCCAACAACACTTCCAGTTTTTTGGACGTTATTGTGCGCCTCCCAACAGATCGTATGGTGCTTTCTCAAATGGATCGTTTGGCCCCCGGTGCCATAGTTTGTACTAAGCTTACCCCGACTAACACTTGCTACGCAAAGGGAACATATGGCGACATTCATCTCCTTCTGGCTAACCGAAAAGAAATGCAAAACTGGGGCACTCAACTTTCTGATGCTGCTGGTGCCACTGCCAATGTTGGATAAACAGGCGGTAGGTGGGCGTTTTGATGTTTGACTTCCTGGGTCTGCAGTACCTACTTCTACTGAGTTAGTTGTGTATGTAGGTCACTGCTGGGACTGTGAAAATATGGCAGCTGGCAGTGGTTGGATCTGTGGTGCCACTACCACATCCCCCCGGGAAGTTGGGATTGGGTAACGCCAGTCTCCACTAGGGCTCGGCTAACATCCATGATGACTAGCTTGTCATCATCCTCCTCTTCTACATCTGCCTCCATAACTCTAAAGCTTTCTGGTACCTTCCTTTTCCCTAGCATTGTCTGAGTTATCTCGTGGCGTGTCTCACACTCAGGCTGAGGCCGGATCCAAGTGGATCATCAGAAGGGGGGCTTGAAGAAGAAGGTGATGCACCACTAACCCTCTTTTTTCTAGCTGGAGATCTGGAAGACAATGGATCTTCTGGAGCAGATTGCTCTACTTCCTCAGCATAAACCTCAATCTCTTGAACTGCTCCTACCTCTGGAGGAACTATTATTGGCAGTTATGGCTTTTGTTCTTGTTGTTGTCCACTTCTTTGAGTTTCCTGCAACGATTGGGTCTACTTTGCCATTGAGATAAGTCAATGTCAACATCACTGCTCTTCGGTGTTGCCATGATTAGACTGGCTGCCTCTGTGACAGACATTGGCCTGGGCCTAGATTGGGGTGGGTCCACTGATTTGGGGGTGCTGCTCCCAGCTTGCTCCCCAGTGGCCGGTGCACCAGGCACGGTTTTCTGTTTTCCCAAAAACATCTAGGGAAGATTTTGATGCTGCTCGAGGAGAGAATGTTCCCCAGATTGCAGCCGCAGTAGATCCTGTGAGTTTGGGATCGAGTATTGCAGAAAACATTGCTGGAAGTCGCTGGCATGTCCGAATGACGTGTTCGGGAATGCACAATCTCTCAGGAGTATGCGGCCAGCTAGCAAATTTTGTGGCGCCCGCGAAAAGCCCTTAAAATCTTGTAGGCAATCACGAGAGCCCGGCAAGTCGCTGCCGTGTGCGCAAAATTGCATTTTAAGCGTGCACACAAAAAAGAAACTCAGCTCCGTTGCGGAGTGGGGAGTTTAACGGTAACTCCACGTTCTTCACAGAACGCAAAGTTGCCAAATCCCGCAAACTCTGCGAACGGAGAGGAGTTTTACGCCCGGGCTTAAATATTTCCTCATGAGTGCTGTAGACAGTGCTGGAAACGGATGCAGTTATGTTCACAATGTTTTGGCCTGCCTTTAAATCCACATACAGGCAAACCCCTACCCACGATGTAGGTGTTGAGGAGTGGAGCATATATTGCATGGTGCAACTACCTTAGATTTCCATATGTAGGTATGGACATTTCTGTGAAACTGCAGAAAGTCAGAAACCTACACAGATGATGGGTGTGAGCCTGCGATTCACCAGTTTGTGATTTCCCAAAAATGATTTGTCACATGCTTTTACATGCCAGGTGCACTCAAGGGCTGTATGTGACTGCTGGAGTACACTCTGCACAAACACAGTGTGCTTTGCATTGTTCTAGGTTTCAGCCTAGGGCAGACTAGGGAAGGGGGAGGTGCAGTCCTTCCTCAGGCACCCTCATCTCCACACTAACAAGAGATGAGGTAGGTCTGAGAGAGTCTGAAGAAGGGAGTTACTATTTTTTATTTATTTTTTGAAGTTTTTATATAGCGCGACCGGAAGGTGTTGGAGTGCTTTACATGAGCACCAATTGCATAACATAAGGACACAGATTATTTTTGTTAGGCACGGAGAGATTAAGTTATTTATGAGGCCAAGACTGGAACCTGATTCCCCAGTGTCAAAGTCGGCATCTCTTGCCCTTATGCCGCATCCTCTCCACTCTTACTGTCATGCTGCACTTCTATGGCATGGACCAAGCAGTCCCACATTTAAAGACACATTGGGAGTTGAAAGCTCATTTGAGGTTCCATGGCCAATTGCTGGAGCTGGATTCTTGGAGTAGCAGTGTTATATTGCTACAGGCAACTCTGGGGTTTCTGGACCCATAATTTCCAGGTTTGGCACACCAAACCTGATTACCAAACCTGATTTAACCAATTGCAATCACCACCCTGAAAAACTCCTATCCCATAGATGCCCGACCCACAATCCAGATCAGATGCACAGTACACACACCCACTCCCGCCCTGTGCAACGTTTTCCACTTGCTTATCTCACGTAGTAATGATTCGCTTTAATCCAGAATCAGAGAAATCCCGTGTAAAAGGACCTGCTTCTTCAAGATTCTGCAGGCTATGCTCACTCCAGGGAACTTCACTGGCCATCCTTGTTAATTCACTGGGAGAGAGAGGCCTGCTGAAAGTGTCAATAACAGTCCCTGACCTCACTACGGAGGTCATAAAAGGGGAGAAGGCTGTGTGACTTCACGTCTTTGGTCTGTGTGCAGTGGACTTTCTGGGAGGAAGTCCTTGGAGGTGACATCTCACAGATGTAGACCTCCTTCCTAGCTGTATATGTGCTGCTATATGATGCAAAGGATGCAGGGTTTACAGTTTCTGTGCAGACCTGCATGACGCTTCTGATACACATGTGGCATACGTGCTATGCCAGTGTGACATGCAATAGCCTCACAATCCCTTCTTTCTTCACTCTAGGTTCTCTTTCACTATTTCATTCCCCTCCCTTGCTCGTTCTTATCTCTCTTCCATCTTCTGTCCCCCTAGTGCTTAATTGGTCTTTGGTCAGTGCAAGCGCTATATCAGCAAGTTACATAACATGTATTTTTCTCTTGTTTTCATGCTTCCCTCCTTTCATCTCCTGCCTTCTTCTCTTCCTTTTCAGTGCGTTGACGCAATGTCGGAGTGGGCATGAGGGTGGGGTGACCACCTCACTCGTTGACAGCAGACCACCTTTTTTCCAAACCTGGGCTTTTCTAGCGGAAATTACTTTTACCAGCTCTGTGGGTCCAACTGGTGCAATGAAGTGAAGCAGACTACAGAACCCAGAATCCATTGGCTCCTTTCAGTCTCACTCTCATACACACACACGGGCGCACACATTCACATCTACTGCTCAAATTTCCACTATTATTTTTTATTCGTATCATTATTCAAATCTACTATACTGTTCTGACTCAGAGTGCACATGGAACATTATGGAAGTTACAACATTAGAGCGAGTTAAAAGTTCCTGCACTAATTTGGATGGATAAAAGAATTTTAGGGCCCCGCCCTCACTAAGAGCGACCCGGATTGCTGGTGTGGCCGGTCATAAGGTCATCAGCCCCATAAGGAATTCAAGGTGTGCCTGCCTTGCTGTGCGGGGTGGTACGCTCTACAGTCGACCCCTTTCAACCCCTCCCCCTTAAGTGGGAAAAGTAAACACTGAAGCCGGGCTGGGCAGGCGCTTACAAATAGGACTTAATCGCTCGGCAAACAATTGACACTGGTAGCTATTAATTAATTAATTGCAGATGTGTAAAGAGCGACTTATTAACCTTGAGGGTATCTCAGGAAGAAGAATGCATTTTGGGTGGGGGTATCCAATCTTATCTGGATGAGGTGGGCAAAAGCGTCTCTAAAACTAGCGCCATGAAGTCCTCCCTGGAGCGTTTGATGTTTGTTGAGCTCTCGGTGACTTGCCATTAGAATACTAAACTTGAGACTCCCTCTTGCCAATTCAAACAGGATCCTGTGTCCTGTTAAAATAAACATACACACTTTAGAGTGAATTTAAAGTTAGAGTGAATTTAAAGTAGGGTGTTGGTTCGCTACTCGAGCATCACTGCGATGGGCCATTTACTGAGGAAGGGGATGGGATGTGGAAGGATAAAGGATCTCTAGGAGACATCTCGAACTTAGAAGAAGAAAGACTCGATTTGAATAGAAACCTATGTGGTCAAGAATGGTGGAACTCTCGGGGAGAGGTACTTTTTGTGCAAAAGAATCAAATATGGAAATTAACGACATTATTAAAGTGCACGCTGCGAGGACCAAAACCACAGGGATGCGGCAAAAAGGGGTTCTTAATAAAAAGGACGAGTCTGTTGCAGTTGTTCATAAATGGTGGCACAATAATATCTCATGAACTGGAGAAAATAAATTCAAACTCTTTGCAATAAGAGAATAAATCGTAGAAAAATTCATGAAATTATTATGGACAGAAAGAAAGTATCTGTAGCTAGAGGGATGGACCTCTTCAAAAAGAAAAAACGATTGTAAATGGCTGTTAATGTTTACGGTCTCATCAGCCCTGGCAAGGGTAAAATAGGCCATTGCAACTATGATGGAGCTAGGAGGAACTGAAAAAAACAAATTGCAATGCTGTTACTTCGTGTACTGAGAGAAAAAAATACCATTCAAGCAACCAGGAATAAAACAAGCGTTTGCAAGGCAATAGGTCTCGCATTCACGAGCATTTGAGCTATCGGCATTGTTACTGACAATACTTTTTATTTATGTTTTGGGTTTTAACACATAAATAAAAGGCATTGTCATTTACAATACTAATACTTTAAACTCTTGTAAATGTGAGACCTATTGCATTGCAAGAAAGAGCCTTCTCGACCGCTTGTTAAATTGTAAATATCAGAGGAAGTGACCGACCTGCGACGTCTTCAAAGTAGTGATAAATAGAGCAGTGAAGAAGATGTGTAAGTGTTGTAAATTACACAGACGCAAAGTGTGAAGTGAGAGTTACATATGATCCGAGCTGTAAACAATAACAAAGCACTTAAACACCTTTCGCTCTGGGATTACACTGTCGCGGCTCAGGAGGAAGAGCGGGAGGAGGGCTATTTCCTGCCCTCTCTGTGATTTTAGTGTGCAGTGTGGGCATTGCGTAATGTCATTACTATCTTTTGCCTAATAAAAAATACTCCACCTGTAGTAGGACCCTGGCTTCACCTCCTGGTGCAAGGCAGGCTGTGCTTTAGGGCAGGATGGAGAGAGGGAGGGATGGTCTCGGCTGCATCTCCGTCCTTGTACAGTGCCCCTGCTATTGCTAGTGAGTGAGAGGCACTGAGGTGGTGGTATTGGTGGTGGTTGTATTGGTGGGGTGGTATTGGTGGTGGTGCCATTGGTGGTGGTGGTGGTATTGGTATGGGTATTGGTGATGGTATTGGTATTGTTGATGGTATTGGTGGTGGTGGTATTGGTGGTGGTGGTATTGGTGGTGGTGGAGGTATTGGTGATGGTATTGGTATTGTTGATGGTATTGGTGGTGGTGGTGGTATTTGTGGTGGTGGTTTTGGTAGTGGTGGTGGTATTGGTGGTGGTGGTATTGGTGGTGGTACCATTGGTGGTATTGGTGGTATTGGTGGTGGTGGTATTGGTGATGGTGGTATTGGTGGTGGTGGTACTGATGGTGGTATTGGTATTGGTGGTGGTCGTATTGGTGGTGGTGGTGTTATTGGTAGTGGTGGTGCTATTGGTGGTGGTATTGGTGGTGGTGGTGGCGGTGGTGGTAGTATTGGTGGTGGTGGTATTTGTGGTGGTGATATTGGTGGTGGTGGTATTGGTGGTGGATGTATTGATGGTGGTAGTGATATGGTGATGGTATTGGTTGTGGTATTGGTGGTGGTGATGTTATTGGTGGTGGTGATGTTATTGGTGGTGGTGGTATTTGTGTTATTGTGGTGGTGGTATTGGTGATATTGGTGGTGGTATTGGTATTGGTGGTGGTGGTATTGGTGGTGGAATTGGTAGTGGTGGTGGTGGTGGTGGTATTGGTGGTGGGGTTGGTATTGGTGGTGGTTTTGGTATTGGAGGTGGTGGTATTGGTGGTGGTATTGGTGGTGGTGGTGTTGGTAGTGGTGGGATTGGTGGTGGTGGATTGGTGGTGGTAGTATTGGTGGTGGTATTGGTGGTGGAGGTGGTATTGATGGTGGTGGTATTGGTGTTGTTGTTGTTGTCAATAAAACAAGCTTTTGCAAACAACTCGTCAGGTGGCTTAGTGCAGATGACAGGTAACATAGATGTGCTTTTGTTAACTTCAGCCCATTAACACACGATTATGTGCAAGCTGGAATTCACATGACTTAATTTGCTAATCATTTCTAAATCCATTTTAATTGAGGGGGGTGTTGAAACAGACACAAGATAATGCCGGGTTAAAGTGATTGAAAGCGGGCGCCCGTGTTACGGGGCGGCCCTGCTGTTTAAAAATCACCCAAGCGGTTTCAGCTGAAGCAGCGGATGTCTGGCCTGCAGTAAGAGAAATTCAATAAAGTAAATAGTGCTTAGAGACTAAATAACAGGTCCCGTGTAACAACCGAAGTAAAGGGGCCAGTTGCCATGGGAGGTTACAAATGAAGATAAGGTCGTACTAAGGAGGAACTAACAAGCCTATTACCGAATCCGAAGGCAGCATTTACGAAAGACAATGACAAAAGCCAATGAAAAATACTCCCATAATCTACTACAGCAGCCTCGCAGAGCGAGCAGTGCATGCGCGCTGCCGCTAAGCTCGACCTAATAAATAACTCACAGGGGAATGGTCAAACTAGAATTAAGGAATCAGATCCCCATTGCCAAAAACATTATGAAGAAGATATATTAAATTAAATGCTTGTAATTGAGTAGAAAAAACAAAATAATCCAAAAATAAGGTGCCAGTTAACAAGGGAACATAATTTGTAATGTATGGAAAGAAGAGCTCACCCCACCAGCGTTAAGAAGCCATTTATAGTGCGTACTGCAGAAAACAGAACAATTCGGTTCAGTCCAGTGTAAGGCTCACAATCTGGTGATATCAGTATCATCTTAAGGACATATTTTCCGGGTCCCTGTTCAGATCAACTTCGAATTTTGTAACTCATATTCTAATAATTAAAGCTCCGCATGACTTCTAGCAAAATTTCAGAAACAGTCACACAAAAATCCCCAAAACCTTAAAATGACACTGATCAAATATAAGCACAGTCAGAATTAGTGGTAGGCAGAGAGAAGAATGGAGTTTGAGATATGGAAACAGATAGCCGTCAGAGAGAGAAAATTCACTTACCCTGGCGGGGGCCTTGGTAGGTGGGAGCCTGGGCAATTGCCCACTCTGCCCTTTCTTAAAGACATCTCTTGGTGATAAAATCTCTGACTTTTAAAGAAGAGACATGTACGTGGTAAAAGGTGTCTCCTGTAGGCCCCCCTGCGACACCTCCTTCTCCGGGCGCAGGTTATGGTCTCCCTAAAAGGAGGGTAGAACGAGGCGCTGATTATTTGAATGGGTAGTTTGGCACCAACCGCAGTAATACATTTAAAATAGTCACTCATATCAGCAGACTCAGGCCAATAACCATACCCATATTACACCATCTCCTCCCCATTGTTACACTACTACTAGTTCATCCCCCTTCCTCTTACATTTACACATCATACAAATTCTAAGTTGCAAAACTTGATCTTCAAAGTGGTGCACAGATGGCTCACTAATCAGGAGACATTGTATCAAGCACCCCCAACCAATATCAATGCAACCTGAATTCCATCCACCCATGTCAGTAGTCCACTGAGGGGCAATGGAGAGACACATCAGCCACCATCACCAGACCAGTTTGACCAGCATGCTTATCATCCACTCACCACCTGCTGCTGAAACCAGCACCAGGGGTGTCACACCTGTAGTGCAGGGCCCCCAATCCTTAAGGGGCCCTCAAACACTTCAGTTGGAGCCCAGTCCACCCACAGCCAATTCATATTTGTGCGATATGGGAGATCCAGGGGCCCCCCTTCACATTCTGCCAGGTGGAGCCCATCATCATAACTTACGCAACTCACTAGCATCAAGGCAATTGGAAGTGGGAGGTTCATCAGGTGGGCGGCCCCACACAGGGAAGCTGTGACCTGTAGCTGACGAAGACAGACGAGCAGTGTTCTTGTGGCTCTGAGTGGCAGAAAAACTATAGACACAGTGACACAGTCACTTCATGATACCTCATTTTAATTGCCTTTTAAACATCGCCAGCTGCATACATTGAAAGCTATATGACGTGGTAAAGCACGTGTTAAAAACTTCACACATGCCTTTAATAGAAAAAAAGTTTAAAAAAAGAATATTTATTCAGCGTAAGATAACATACAGTGGAACAATACAAAGCAATTAATCAAGAGATACAGAAAGTAAGAAAAACAAAAGGAGAGGCATACAATGCATAAAAAATACAGTCTGATTATTTATCATCTATACATGTTAGAAGAAATATAAGGGAATATTTGATATAGACGAATCTTAAAATCTTGAAAGAGAAGTCAAGGTGGTTGCATAACTTCCAGGAGATGCGGTGGGGGGGGGGGGCAAAAGTTGTGATAGCGGAATAACCAAGAAATTGAGTGACAGGTGTTCAAAGGGACTTTCGTTTTAAAACAAGAGATAAAGGGTGCATATGAGCAGTATCTAATCGGTGATTGTGACAAACTGCATACCACCACACCTTAAAAGAAAATTGTGTAAAATCCTTCCAATTATGGGTTATTTGTTGAAAAGCAAGTGCTAATAACAAATCTAGTGTCTGCATGTTATAAAGAGCATTGACTCAAACCTCGGATACAGTACCCAAAAATACATTGGAAATAGAGAAAGAGACATTACTCTGGAAAATAAGAATAATTTAATGCCAAACTTGTAACCAGAATGCAGAGACTAGGGGACAAGTGAAAAGTAAATGTTTCAAGTCAGATTGTGGTTCAGAACAAGTCCAACAACTGTCTTGGTTAATTCTATGAAGGATGTCTGGTGTCATAAAAAGTCTACTGTAAATGAAAAAAAGTGTTTGTGTAGTGCTAGCTGATTTTACTCCAGATTCGTTTCCAGGTAAGTACAGGTAAAGTTATTGAAAGATCTTCCTCCCATGTAAGTTCAGTCTTAGACTTGGATCGCAAAGTGGGAGCTTCACATAAATGGGAATAAATAAGGGGGGCCTTAGGATACGTAGGTACAATAACAGCTAATTGCGTGGATGATAAAGTATCAGAGGATCAAATAGATTTGAAGTAATTATATCCTTGAACTATAGCCCCCTGCAAAGGAAGAAATTTGGCTAGGAAGGTTGATGGAAGACTAAAGAGATCCTCTACAAGAGGAAAATTAAGGAATGAATCTCGATCAAATAATTGATGAACCCAAATCAACCCTTTAGTTCTCCAGGAATGCCAGTAAATAGGATGTTCCTTCACCTAAATAAATTGGTTATTCAATATAGTAGAGTTAGGAAAGGAGCAAAGATCACTGGGAGAATAATGAACTACGGCCGATAATAATTTGAAAATATTATTGATAATAGGATTGGACATTTTTCGAGGTTTTCGCATGAAGGACAGGAATTGTGGAAAAGAATAAGGGGATAAAAAAAGCTAATTTCAAATCATCCCATAATGGAGTATATGGCGAGGAGGGTGCAATCCAATGAGAAGATTGTCACAAAAGGAAAGATTTATGGTAGTTCAGGAAATCAGGAAAGTGTACTCCACCCTCAACTTTAGGCCATTTTAGCTAAGCTGAAGACATACGAGGCTTCTTATTATTCCAAAGGAAAACAGACAGTATTGAGTTTAGTTTCTTGTTATGCTTGAGAGGGACATGTAGGGAATATTAGAAAGAGGAATAAGAATAATGGGATCCAGCATCATCTTAATGCTGTCAAGACAGCCCCACCAAGACAAGTAAAGAGAATGCCATTTACTAGTTAGAGAAGAGGATTGTCTGCGTGCAGTTGTCCATATTGATTGACATAGAAGATGTGAGGGAGGAAGAGAATTGAAGACCCCTGTCATTCCAGGAAACCATTGTCAAAACCATTGTAGATAGGCAGAATGAAGAAAACAATCAGACTCTAATTGAGAGCGAATACAGCAAAAAGCCGCAGGAGTTGTAGAGGAAGGAATAGTCTGCAAGAAATAAGACAGGTAAAACGTTTAAAATAAGAGAGAAAAGTAAAGACAGAAAGGAGGAGAAAAAAGAAAAGAAGAGAAAGAAACCCATAGCAGGAAAAAAATTAATTGAACAATAATGTAGCATAGACAGGGCATACAGACAATCAGAAGGAATGACTGTGGTGAATGAGCCACTTTTGTGGTCCGACACCCTATGATGACCCTCAACCACCACCATTCTGTACTGACTTAAGTGTAATATGTTACCTTAGCCTTAATGTAGGATGGGTTTGCATATGCCTGCATTTCTTCTTTCCAAGAATAGAAGGTATGGGATGTTGAGGTGCAGTCTTGTGGGTGGTGGTGCACACATGTGCTCAATGGTGTATACTGGGGGATTAAGTGTATAATGTTATTTGGGTTAGGTGAATTATGACTTTGACCTATTGGCTTTGACATAGTTTAATGTCATTCTGCCTTCTGACTTTACCTTGCTTCAAACTTTTCTGCGTGCACAGTGGTGCTTGTAAGTCATGTGGATGAGAATTATAGGTGCGGACTATTGCCTTTGACAGGGCCTCATGTCTGACTCTGCCTTGCTGCTGCGTGCACAGCCGTGCTTGCAAGTTGTTTGGGTTATTCACATTCAAGGTCTTGGTGTTTTCCTGAGCGATTGTTTTTGTTTAGTGTACTGTGGAAGGCCTTGTGAGAGCTTCGTCAAGACAGAGGCTGGAAGGAGTGCGAATGGAGGAAGAGACTTGAGAGCTCCTTACTGCCATGGAGATGCTTGCTTGGAACTTGGCCAGTTCTGGTAAAATTCCTCTGGCGGTGGGAGGAGGTCTTTCACGAATCTTCCGAGCGAGGGCAGACGTGTCTATCTCGGATTGAACCCTGGCTTGCTGAGCTCTGATCCCCGGCTGTAATTCCCCCAGTCAGAAGTGGGCAGTGTATGCACCAGGTGATTTATTGAGTTGTGTAGTTCTTTGATCGTTGGAGGTGTTTTCTTTGTGGTGTGGGAGGTGCACATCCAGAGTACTCCTCTGCTCTCTATATATGTATATCTTTCTGATCTCTTGCAGGACGTCCAGTGTACCTTATCTTATATCAGTTATTGCTTGTTTATTAATCAGTATTATAGTCATGCCTTTAGATTATAAGTTTGATAATCTTATGCATTTAGTATCTGAGATAGCCTTTGCTTAGAGAGTATTATGTAATAAACCCCAAGCCTTATTCTAAAAGTGGTAGAGTCTTTGCATTTTGTTAAATAAAACCCATTTTCAAAAGGTGCTGTTTGTTTTGTGTTGAAGTCTTGCTGTGCCAGGAGTGGTAAGACATACTCAAAAGTGTATATTATTCAAAGGTGCAGTAGTATATTTGCCTCCCAGGTGGGTGTGCAGGGATTGGGTGTGGCTTATTGGTGAGAAGCCACATTCAAAACAATGACATATCTAACAAAAACTCAAAGAAGGTAGAGGAGGTACTACACAAAGAAGAAATCACATCCGATCCAGAGGGAGTAGCATGACGCGGCATTTGGTGGTATGACATGTAATGGGGAACAAGACAGCCATAACATAGAAAAAGCAGCTGTAGGGTAAAAAATAACAATATAAAGTGTTAAGTCAAAAACGTACCACAAATTACTAGAACAATAAAGCTCATCATCAAGAATAGCATAGTATATTCTTAAAAACGACAGAAGTAATAAGTAAACATAGCAACGAAAAGCAGTCACTTTGTAAATAGTGAGGTAATAATGTCCATGACATCTGCTCTGGATCTTCATCTGTTGTTGTTTTATTATTATGAGTGACTTTGAAAAAGCAGGGATGGAAAAGACCAAACTGGGCTCCTATTGAGCGAAGGGTAGGTTTCATACTCAGAAAGTCTATTCTCCTGTCTGCTGTAGATTTGGCATAGTCCTATGAAAAATATTAAAGCATTTCCTGACCAGGAGATTCTTTTAAGGCGACTTGTAGCCGATATAACTTGTATTAGATCTGTATATTCTAAGAAGTCAAGAATGACACCTCTAGGTCTTTTAGGATGTAAAGCCGTCGAAGGACGACAGCCCAATCTGTGAGCTCTCTGGATGTAAAGTTGCAGACTTTCCGGTAACTGTAAGACCTGAGGTAAAAAAGATTTGAAAAAAGAGATAGAGTCTGCCCCTTTCATGCTTTCGGGAAAGACATAATTCAATTATGATTTTCAAGGTCTTCGACCTGTCTCTGTAAAGTAGAAACCAGTAGCTGTAAGGAGTTCACTTTCAGAGATGTGTCATTGAAGTGCGAGATTTGTTGCTCCGCCGAAGACAAATGTTCCTCCATGTGTGACAATCTATCATTGAGAGTTAGCAATTTAGCATTAGTGCCCTCCATAAATGGTGCAAAGCTTTAATTTATTCCAATAAAAGATCAAGAGAGGCTGCATGTACAGATTTTGTAGGCGATGATGGGTCTTTTTTAAGCCTCTCAACTTGTGAATTACTGACCTAGGTTTGAGATGACACTGCAGGTGAGAAATGAGAATAGGCCACATTTGGCCCTATATCTGAAGTAAGATTTTCCATTGTGGCAGAAACAGCCGATGGCAGCAAACGCCATTGTGATTTACCTACTGGAGACCTGAATTGTAGAGTGAAGAGCTTTTGACCTGCCCATGTATTAGAGTCATACAAAATGAGCGCAGCAGCGTAGCCAGTCTAAGGTAACTATTGCTCTACCACAAATACTCCTAAAATTGATGCAGCGGCTAGAAATTCCAAAGCACCCATGACAGTAAAAAGGAGACACAGAGTATAAAATATAATTCTCCACAGAAATGTCACAAAAATGCTGCTGGAAACCTGTCCAATGATGATGCAGTGCTCCACTAGTGCCGGCAGCTGAAGACAGTCCTTTAAAAATCCTTAGAAAGCCATTAAAAGGAAAAAACACCTCTTACAGAAGAAAAAAAACAAGAAAAAAACTAATGCTTTTAGGTGTAGAGGCAGTTCAAGTGCAGAGAATGCTTTTAAAGATATGAACAGCCTTTAAAGGAGGAGCCTGTCAATCATTTACCCTGAGGAGTGAGCTGACTCCTCTCACGGCAAAATGGCTGCCAGCTCTGAGGGAGAGAAGCAGAGCAGCAGCTCGCTTTAATTTTGGCTCATGGACACCCACGTCATTAAAAATGGAGAGATCAAAATCACTGTATATATCCTACCCAATACGGCCACATAGCGAGAAACAAAGCAGGGTGGCCGCCGCTGCACTGCCGACATCCTCGCCGCCCTCCGGAGCTTCACAGGGATGCGCCCATCTTCAGCACACTGGCAAGCCACCAACTTCACAAACTCCTAACAATGGCATGGGCGTTGTGTCGAAAAAAACGGAGAGGTCGCACACAACTTGGTAAATCATTGCATTCAGTTATTATGAAGACTTTGAATTAACCAATACTAAATATGACTTATGAGCCAGTGCATTAACCTCTATGTTGAGATGTTACAGGAGGACCCTCTTCCTGCCGAAAATAGCCGCTCATTGGTGTTGGACCGGTGCAGGGAGCATGAAATACCACTTTGACATTGTATGCGCCAACACAATTTCAGGATTTCATCCTAGAAGCGAGCAGAAAAGAGGTTATGCGGTGTCTTGTATAGAAAAAGAGATTGTGATTGGATCTACTTTCTCCAAAGTATTACCCAATAGGGACAGGGCCGGGTTTGGAGACTATGGAAGGAGCATAATCGGCACCTAAGAATAGCCATGCTGCCAACCACTGGGGGGTAGGAATTTACCAGTGTCAGAGTCACTTTTTGGTTATCACAATCAGAGCCTATTTAATCAACACCACTGCAAACATGACTCTGTGATTGGCAACATCTCATACTTGTATTTACTCTTCTCTCACTTATAGTTCATCCACTCGGACTTGCATCCAAACAGTCTGCCCTTTTGCTTGTGGCTTTGCCTTTCATTGTTTATCTATTTTTCTTTAGAAGGAGGTTCATATCAAGCACACTGTGGTATCTTAATACATTCTCCCCAGTGTTCCAGGTCCCTACTGCTCAGCCAGTGTGTTTGATCATTTAGAATGTAGACAGTGTTTGTGGAAATAGAGTGTCAGTGTCATATGGGCTGAGCAGCAGGATGCTGCTCCTGGTGGGACTTGGCTTGGCTTGACATGTCTGGGCTTAGCTTAGCTTTCTACTTATTTACATTAAACTAAGATCTATTGAACCTACTTATAATCTACACCAAGGCCTCTGAACTTTGATTACAACACTGGTGACGATCTAGGAGTGAAACTACGCGTTATAAGCAAGGTGAAGTAATTACTGAAAAACTTTAAGGAAACTTAGGAAGAAAGTACTGAAGAAGCTAAGAGGATTACAAATAAAAGTGATTGAAGCCCGTATGGAAGTAATGCGCCTGATAGCCCCACCAGGGTCTATTTACACCAGACAGCCTGCAATCCATGGCATTTAAACAGATGGGCATCCGAATGAAATTGGGGCTGCATCAAACTATTTGTATCGGCAGTGTGTAGTTTGGAGAAACTGGTAACATTCAAATGATTTGCTGCGCTGTACTAATGTGGAATTTGGCAGTGTTTACTTTACAGAAACGTTTAATTGACAGGAACTCAAAGCAGCGCATTGTCTTGCAACATGTGCTAATTGGGAATGAAGTTAACAGCCCTGATTTACATTGAATACACAAAGTTATTTAATTCATCAAAGGGACTTTGGCGGTGCGGAAATTGAGTCTACATGCAGCGTTGGAGGTAAAGGAACTGATGGCATTTGTTCTGGAGTAAACTGGTGGATGAACAAAGAATGAAGGTAAAAGACATTTTCTAGCAGTAGTTTTAAAAGTGAACTTCAAGAGTGCTTGGAGCCTTACCATTGTTAGAGGTGTGCGCGAGGGCTCATGGATGGTGTTCTGGCATTGGGAGGAGAGTTCTGGTGTGCGTGGAGTGAACTGTGCTGGGGATCTGAGGTGCGCACATTGTGGTAGGAGGCTCTGAGCAACAGAATTGCACTGACCGGTATCCAGCACCAGAGGTGAGCGTACATAATTGCATAAGCAGCTCACACGAGAAAGAGCGCGGCTCTTATGGTGACGTTGGTCAGCTCTCACAAGCATGTGGCTCGTCTTTCAACTGTGGTGGAAAGTGAGGTCGGACTACAGCACTATTGTATGGCTTGTACACGCACTGCTGCATCTAAAGAGGAACAGGAAGATGAATTCAGCGTGCGTTGGAACCTGTGCGAGGTATAGAATGAAGCCTTTAAAGCCCACTGCGGCCGTCGAAATCCCTGTGACCTCTATTGTGAGGAGAATGTAAGGCTTCAACCCTGAAGTGAGGAAAGTTTGGTTAAATAGAAGACATTGCACTGAATTGTAAGCAGTTTTTCAACAGTTTATTGGAGTGTAGGATCACACTAGCAATTGAACTGAAGGCACCTCGAGACAGCCTGATGCAACTGAATTGTTCTAACTTTACTCAGTTGGGTGAGCTCACCACAACATAAGGTCTGGTAATTGTGATGTTTGGGTGAGAAATTGCTCACCAGGGACATGGGATGCAATTTTTGAAAAATTGTCAATACCATTTTTGAATTCCTGCTTGTGTACTTTGCACTGTGTATGATGTGCTAAAGTTTCAAAGCCATGTTGAATTTTAGAATGTTTTATGAGGTTGTATGCTGGAGTTGGATGTGCGAATGTGAAATGTCCGTTTCATGTATTTACCTCGATGATATTCTGTATGAACCGGGGGATGTTGAGCAATAGGTTGGTCCTCAAATGAGACGGTGTTTAGACCATCCTTCCTATTGAGTTAAGGGTTTAGAGGCATGTTTAGAGCCATCTGCAAAGCACGTGCCTCCTTCTATTCCTTACAATTCAGGAACAGTGCAAATCCAACTAAGTTAATCTTTAAGGTTCTTAAAGATTTAACTAGCAGGAAAGCCGTTACGTTGGGGAATGGCTCCCAGGCTCACTGTGATGGACTAGCGTCATTTTTTGTTGAAAAAGTGGATGCGATCTATAGATCTTTCCCCCCCCCTGCTTCCTCTCTTAATCCTGTAACGTCTATGAATGACTTTTCTAGTCCATTACTGGTGCTTCCTGCGCCTTCTCAGGAAGAATTTGACTCCCTGGTGGTGAGGGTCAAATCGGGCTCTCCAATGGACCCTCTGAGACCCGCACAATTCAGGGACCTGTCAGAGCTGTGTCTTCCGTTTCTTCTCAGTCTTATTAAGCTATCTCTCAGTACTGGGTCGGTACCTGTAAAATGGAAGCAAGCCATGGTTATGCCGGTACTGAAAAAGGCTACATTAGATCCTGCAAAGCCAGAGCACTACCGGCCCATCTCTTTGCTTCCATGGGTCTCCAAGATCGCTGAGGCTCATGTCAATAACATCCTATCTGGCCACCTTTTAAATACAGGCATCCTTCACCCCTCCCAGAATGGCTTTAGAGCAGGCCATAGTACGGAGACAGCCCTGGTGGCTATGGTTGAGCATCTTCTTACTATGCTAGACTCTGGTCAGACGGCGGCACTGATCCTGCTGGATCTCAGTGCCGCCTTTGACACGGTTTCCCACCCGATCCTGCTCCAGAGGCTGAGAGAAGCGGGAGTTAACGGCACTGCTTTGGGTTGGTTTCGCTCTTTTCTGGCCGAGCGTACCTTTAAGGTTTGTACTCCCCCTTACGAGTCTTCTCCCCGCCCTATTTCCCAAGGAGTTCCGCAGGGTTCGGCACTTAGTCCGACCCTGTTCAATTTGTACGTGAGACCGTTGACGGAAGTTGCCAATAAATGGGGTCTCACTATGGTATCTTACGCCGATGATACCCAATTAGCTGTGGCTCTTAATGGGTCTACCACGCTGAATTCCTCTAATTTCCAACAAGCTCTTAGAGAGGTGGCAAGCTGGATGACCGACAATCGTCTCCAACTTAATGCCACAAAAACAGAAGTCTTAGTGCTGGGCAAGGAAATCCATCTTTGGGGAGACGACTGGTGGCCTTTAGAGCTCGGCCCAACTCCCATACCAGTCACCCAGGTGAAGAATCTTGGGATTCTGCTTGACGCCAATCTATCATTCATCCCCCACACAAAGAAAGTTGCGGGCACCTGTTTCGGCGTTCTTCAGAGTCTCAGGCCTATTCTTAAATTCTTCGACGCTTCTACCAGGCAACTTATAGTGCAGGCCATGGTTCTTTCCAGATTGGATTATGCCAGTGCACTCTTATTGGGCACCAATCAAGCAGAGCTTACACGCCTTCAGCGCGTACAAAACGCGGCTGCTCGTATACTGATAGGTCTGCCTAAATTTTGCTCAGTTAGGAGCGCCATTTCTGATCTTCACTGGTTGCCCGTTAGGCAGAGGATAAAATTTAAAGTACTGTGCCTGGTTTTTAAAATTCTGAAACTGGCTTCACCTCCTATTTTGTCTCAGACTATCTCCTACTACACACCGGCTAGAACACTTCGTTCAACCGGTCAATTTTTGGCCACAATCCCTCGCTTTAAAAAAGCCAGAATGGGCGGACGCTCTTTTGGTGTCTTGGCGGCCAGCCTTTGGAACACATTGCCGTTCAGTGTTCGGTCCATTCCGGACTTGCTTCCTTTTAGGAAAGCGGTGAAAACATTCTTGTTTCCTTTGGTCTAGCGATCTTGGTTAGCATGTTCATCTGTTGGTTATGTTGCTCGTCCTTTGTAGCGCCAGGACGCCGCTTGGCTGTGGCATCTGTGCGCCTTATAAATGAAAAATAACATAACATAACATAACATGTGTTCAGCCCAAGGTAACACCCTTCCCAAGGGGTTTAGCACAAGGTTCCACCCTTCCTAAGGGGTTAGGAGTGTAGGGGCCTTTGTTAAGCCCAAGGTACCATCGTTCCTAAGACGTTAAGGGAGGAGGGGCCTTTGTTTAGCCCAAGGTTCCACCCTTCCTAAGAGGTTAAGAGTGAAGGGGCATTCGTTAAGCCTATAATGAGTCCACCCTTCCTTACCGGTTAAGAATGAAGGGGCATTTGTTTAGTCCTAGGTTCCATCCTTAAGGGGTTCAGGGTGCAGAAGCATTTGTTTAGTCCATGGGTAGTTATCATATTTTAGGTGTAGAGTGATAGATAGTTTAGCCCAAGATTTAAGGGAATACCTTGTTACTTCCCTATGTAGTAGAGGGTAGGTAAACCCTTGGTCGCTTATAAGTGCATGGTGATAGGGGTATGTGTACATCCAATGCACTACAGTGTGAAAGAAACCTGTTCCTGTATCTGGTTGAGTTGTGGTGGGTACAAGATGGTCCTGTCAGAGTGTATATGGTGTGAGATTAACAGGTAGGTGTGTTCAAGTTTGGGGTTATCTTCAGTGTGGCACTGTTTATTTGTGGGACGTTTTTAAAATCTGTGTAATTTACCATCTTTCACCATTTAGAACTTTGGAGCTTTGGATTTAGTGCAGAGAGTATTGTTTGATCTTCTGTTTCTTTCAGTAGGGTGGTATTATTTGGTTGTTGGACATTTTTTACTTAGTTGTTTTGAAGTTTATGTTGCTTCTTAGGGGTGGGGATGTGTTGTGTATCATTTCCAATTGTGGCCTTTTGCCATCTTATGCATTCTTCTTCATTATTGTATCCAATGTCATGGGATTGTTTCCCCAATTACCGTCTTACATACTATGATATTGTCTATTGTAAGTTCTATTATTTATGCATAAAGAGTGGAGATGTGCTATATCCTAATATATCCTCCCCAGCGTTCCAGGTCCCTGCTGCTCAGCCAGTGTGTGAGGTCATCTAGAATGCAGAAGATGTTTGTGGAATCTAATTGTCATTTGGAGATATGGGCTGGGCAGCAGGAGGCTGCTCTTGGTGGTACTTGGTTTGGCTTAGCTTAGCTTTTTACGTGTCTACATGAAACTAAGATATGATAAACCTACTTATAATCTATACCACAGCCTCTGAACTTTGTTTACAACAGCCACCTCTAAATCAAAAGCTTGACCCATCCCACACTTCATGGACACACCTCTACCTTGAAGAGTCTTGAGACGGAAAGAATCCAACACTGAAACCGTCTTAGTAAAACATTTCCTTTTATTTTAAAAGTAAGGAAAAGGCCCACAAGCCAACACCACAGAAACGACTTTGCTCCCTAAAGATTCAAATTGTAAATGACAACCACTAAACATAACCCCTAACAACAGAATGATGGGATCCCCAGCATTATGACATTAAACAAATGTCTTGCAAAGGACTGCATGTACTTACCCCATGCAACACCTCCTTACCCTAACAAAAAAAATACATAAAACAAATACAAAATTTGAAGTACAATATCATTAGTAAAAACAAATTCCATACATAATGTAATCATTCAACTTAGCAGGTAACACTATTCTCCTTCTGTTATTTAACATTACACTATCTTGGTGTGCCTGTGAATTCTCACTCTGTAAATTAACTTCTTCACAAGATTCATGTGGAACATACTTTTCTACCGCATTAAAATTCCCATCTTCTGGAGTAACACTTCCTTGTTGATTAAATAAATTTTTATCAGTTTGACATTGTTTTGTTTCAGATATATTTACAAAATTGTGCACATCAAGTTCACCATCAATATTTTTCATGCTATTAAACAAAAGTTCTTGACCAGGTTTTAGTAATACAACAGCACTCTTGTTCCACCAGCCATTTTCTTTGAGTAATACTGACTTTCAGTAACTCTAATGATTTGTTTTGATGGATAGAATGCAGAGCTGCCTTTGTGCACTTTCATAGGTTTCCTGACAAGTACCCAATCAACAACAGAGAATTTTTTTGTTTTTGTTCTGTGTAAATTATTATGCTTGTTCTTAACCTTTGATCATTTCTCTGTCAATTTCTTCTTTACCTCTAACTCTACATCTTTAATTTCTCTGAAATAATTAGAAGGTCTCCTTATCTCAGGAGTTAATAAATTACAACCATTTTTCCTCCCTCTCATCAAAAAGAAAGGAGTATGTTTCGTACTAGAATTATTGTAACCAGAAACCTTTTCTCTCAAAAAAGTTGTTTCCACAAAAATGTGATTCTAAAGCCAATTAAATGCCTTCTTTTAGAAACCTGTTGACTCTCTCAACCAGACTATTGGACGGAGGACTATACAATGCTGTTTTTTCCTTGTTTTATGCCCACTTTGTTGAGATACTCCATCATTTTCTTAGACGTAAGCTGTGTTCCGTTGTCTTTAACAATTATGCTAGGAAATCCCTCACCAGCAAAAATTCTCCTTAAGAAATCGATAACTGTTTCAGTTGCAATACAAGACCTAAACTTATAATGTATCCATTTTGAGTAATAGTCTGTAAGTACCATTAAATAACACAATTCTTCCTTTAGAACATTAAATGGTCCTACAAAACCTAGTTTCATCCAAGGTCCATCTGGTATGTTGACCAAATGCATATCTTCCTTACTGATTTTCCAGTGTTTATCCAATCTCACACACTCAACACATCTGTCAATACATTCATCTACATCTGTGCCCATTCCCAGCCACCAGTAGTGTTTTCTCTGCAATCTCTTTGTAACAGTTGCTGCGGGATGTCCACAATGAGCTATCTTCACTACCTTCTTTCTTAAGGTGAGAGGTGGTATAAACAAATTGCACCTCACGAGTACATCTACCTCCATACTTAACTCATCTGCAGCTTGTATGTAACTTTTCATTGTTTGATCTAAATTACAGATAGGTGGCCAACCATTCATCACATGCTCAGAAACTCGTTGAAAAACTGTGTCCTTTAGCATTTCCTCATTCCACTCTTTCTCTGTTATCACTCCCTCACAATAATCAAAAGCATCCACAACCACAACAACACATTCATCTTCAATTGCAACCTTTTCCTCTTGCACATCCAAATCTGGAGTTCTTGATAGCCAATCTGCCCACCTATGTAAACCTCCTGCTATGTCTCTTACCTCAAAGTTGTACTCTTGTAACCTAGAAATTAATCAAATCGATCTGGATGAAGCTGTAGTGGTCCTCCTGCCACAGCCATCAAACATGTAAATTAAAGGTTTGTGATCTGTTACTATTTAAAAGTTTTTGGCTCAACTTCTCCACAGCCCAAACATTTGCCAAAACCTCACTTTCAACTGTGCTATATCTCTTCTCAACGTCTTTCAGAGCTCTTGATAGGAATGCCACAGTATACTCTTTACAGTCAACAACTTGACTACAGACAGCACTTGATCGGATACCACTAGCATCAACAGTAATTATGTTCCTACCACAAGGATCATATGATCTGAGTGCAGGTGCCCTCAAAATTGCTTGCTTAACTTCCTCGAAAGCTCGATCTTGGTCTTTTTCCCACTTATAATCTCTTTTTTTATTAAGTAACCTTCTCAGTGGCTCCAGAAGGAAAGTATACCCGTTTATGAAACGGGCATAATACTTGCTCATTCCCAAAAATAATTTCAACATGTCTTTGGATTTTGGAACAAGTGCCTCCCTAATTTTCTTAACCAAATCATCTTTAGGTTTAATACCAGCTGCAGACACACTATGTCCTAAATATTCAACTTTTGTTTTCAAAAATTTGCATTTGAATTTGCTTACTGTCATACCTCTGACTTCAAGGATACTCAATACTGTATCCAACAACTCATTATGCTCTTTCACATTTTTTGCATGAATCATAATGTCGTCCTGAAAACTTTGAACTCCCTGCATACCATCAAAAAAAATATCCATTAACTTCTGGAAAACGCTGGCCCAAATGCCAGTCCAAACGGTAATCTCAAATAATGGAAAGCTCCAAAGGGTGTCACAAATGTAGTTAAATCTTTTGAATCTTCCGTCAATTTTACCTGATGGTACGCAGACTTCAAATCAATGATTGAGAAATATGATGAACCACTAATGGAATTGAGCATTTCTTGTATCCTTGGTAAAGGATGAGAATTCACAACAATGTTCTTGTTTAAAGTCCTCAAATCTGCACGTAGCCTGATTTAAAAAATTTATGTTTAGGAATTACAACAGCTGAAACCCATTCAGATGAATCGGTTTGTTCAATAATCCCATCTTCACATAGCTTAGATACCAACTCCTTGAGTTCTTGCCTAACAGATAATGGAACCTGTCTTACTTTATGGATTACTAGAATAGCATTGTCATTTAGTTTGATATAATGCTCAAACCCTTTTACGCATCCAATATGTTGTGCAAATACCTTTGAGTGTTTCAACGAAATGTCTTCAGCATTTGTCTTATCAATTCCTTCTTCTATACTTAGCACAGGTAAATCCTGTCCCTGCCTCTCACAGCCACGTATATTTTTGTTTTGATGCTGCGTCCTTTAAAATCTAAGATGTCATTAAAGTAACTCAAAATGTCAATGTCAAATTCTCCAAAAGCCTTAGGATTTACATCAGTTTTCCATTATTGCACAGTTTATAAAATGTCTGATCCGCTAGTATTGAAATGGGTGACCCTGAATCAGCCGTAATATTAAACTTTTTTTCTCCAATGTGCATCATGCCTAGTGGTCCTCTAAACCTTCCCTGCTTACAGTCTATTATAAGCACTATGTTAGAGCACATTTCTTTATCAAAACATTCTATTACTTTTGCTTTATCCTTGCTATACATTTTACCATTTCTGCCCACCGCCCCAAAATGTCCAAACGTTTGACACTTAACACATTTCTTTACTTGAGCTGGACATCCTGCAAAATTTCCAACCTGTGTTTTAGATCCACACCTGTAACATATCAAATTCTTCTTAAATCCTGGTTTGACATATTTGTTTCCTGAAACAAAAGTACTCTAATTTTTCATTTCATTCTTTTTCTCTTGTACTGCACATATACTTGCTTGACCTGATGTGCTCTCTACATACAGAGAAGGCATTTACAGCAAAAGAAATTAGTGCTACCCCCTGCCCTGTAGAGAAAATTTTACAGTGCTTGAACAAATAGTGGCAGGTTAGTCCTTGATCTTGTTGCTCTGCTATGCTGCTGCTGACAAAAACACAAAATAAAAACTAGTCAAAATAAACAGTTGAAAACTTTAGAAAAGCCACAAAAGACAAAAAAGAACAATAAGAACAAAAATAAAAAACTAATCAATAGGCAGATGAAAGCAGGAGAGAAAGAGGGTAGGAATAGATCAGGTAAACAAGCAAAATAAGAGCACGGTGTAGGGAAAAAAGAACAAATTGTTAATCAGGAATCACCCAGCTGCCAACCACTCCCTTGGTAGAGGAAAATGAAAGAACATTTCTGACTTGCATGTCGTGCATTCTCGCATTGTGCATCAACATCACCTGTATCTCATTAGCCATATTGTACATCAGTTCATATGGTGCATACATTTACCTCACACCTCAGTTAATATGTAAATAACCTAATTCTCATAAATATTATGCCTATTGTGTGAGGACAGAAGTAAAAAAAAAGAACAGTGCATGCACCAAAGAGGGGTGGAGTTTTGAGCTAATTCACAAGGGCCCAGAGCAATATTTATGGCAGTAAGGGAGCACCTCTAAGAAGCCTAAATGTACTTGTGAAGCTACAGTAAACTGTGCATAAAAGTAGGTAAATTGTTAATAAAGTGGACAATCATGACATTTTCAATTTGATAACAAATCAACATTTCGTTTGGAATCCCTTTAACGAATGATTCCAGGATTTAATACACAAGCGAAAGCATGCACAGAGGGCTGCCAGGTATAAAAATGCAAAGGCATAGGAGAATATCCAAGGTGCTTTTTGAATAAGTGCTCCTGAATCCTATCCAGGGGTCCTCAATGATAGCTTACAAATACTCTTCCCTAATAAAAGAATGTCTGGTAGAAGCTAGCAGCAGACTAAAGAGAAATGACTGGTGCCCACTGGGTGCAAACTGCCTTTCTGTCAACTACAGGTAGTGTTGGCCTTGCCTTACTCCATAAATGTGGGGATGCAGAGCGTAATGGGAACCTTCAGTCAACAATGTGCAAAGAATGGGCTTGTGTGCTGCCTTGAGATGCTGAGAAGCTTTTCAGGGTCAAAATCATTACTTAGAATATTTACGAGAGGCCCTCATAAATGGACTCTGAGTGGTAGACCTTACGGATGCTAGGGCTTGCCATATCCTTGTGGAAAGTAGTGCCAAAGACTGGACACTCAGAAGGTCTGTTGAGTTTTCCTCTTGTTTGTCTGAGGCAAGGGTAACTTTAACAAGTTGCTATAATGCCACCTCTCAATCAGTGGGGGCTGCTGTCAAAGAAAAGTGGCGGGGCAGCACGAGGAGGGGTAAACAGAAAACAATAAAAGTACTTACCTGCCGGCCGCCGCCACCATGCTCTTCTGCTCCTATTAACACCCGGCAGTCCATGGGCTGGTGCACAGGCACGGCTATGCCAATCTAGACACTGCTCTCATGCTAGTAATTCAAGTACAAAGCATTAGAGAAGCGCCGGGAGCCTGTGCCTGTTCTCCACACGGTTGTGCAACACAGTCCATGTTGGAGAAATCTAAGTGTGCATGTTGGTTTGGCTGTCCTAAGACAGCTGGCCATAACAACGTTCACACTTCCAGTGCCAAACACTCGTCCTCCCTGCTACTGTCCATCAGGATGGCCCGCACCGCCTTAGACTTGGCTTTTTGAGATGAAAAATAAAATGATAATAACATTGTTGATTATCATTTTATTTTTCATGTTTGCAGTGTTGAGAGAGCAGTGGGGTGAAGCTCCTTCCCCTTTCCAGAGGAGCTGCCACTGTGAGCAGTTCCTCTTGTATAGGGTACACGCACTTCTATTTTTCCGTTTCATGCACCGACTGTACTATTGCAACATCTATAAGAAGAATCTGGCACATGTAGAGTACAGATAACTAATGACAAATCTTAGTTTCCTAATGGCATTGCGGTCAGGCTGGGGAGCAGGGGCGTTACTACTATTTTGTGTTTAAAAATATCATTTTAAATACATACTTCTGAAAGCAGTAATACAATGTGCAGTACTAAGGAGAACAGCTTTGACATTTTAAATACAGATTTTTAAATCATGACTGGATTTGACCATATTTTAACTGATGGTTGTTGCATGATTTGTGGCAACAATTTTCATGGCTAGGCCCGTGCTTTCAAGACAGCCAGACTTTACCTTGGCCCTTTCTCAATTTGCTGGCTCGCACAACTCTCTAAAAACAATTGTCTTCAAGGCTTTGAATTGAACTCAGTGGGGGTATTTAGGAGGCTGTGATGAAAGCAATTAGAATTCAGTACATTACTTGGCTGCAAACTTTTAAAGGTATCAACCATCACCGGTGGCAATATATATATATATATATATATATATAAATATATATATTTTTTTTTTCCCTGACAAAGAAACGCTTGGAGAAATATATATAAATATATATATATAAATGAAATGAGAGAGGGATCTTGTCTTGGAATTATGCCAGGAGAAAACGACGAGCAGGTAATTTAAAAGTAAAGTGAAAGCAGGACTTTCAGTCTGTGTTTCCCTGTTTAAAACTCACAAGACAACTTTGCAAGCACTACAGAGACCAAAATGCCTTAGAAAAAAAGCACACCGGAGGCAGCAGCACACCAGAGGCTCATTAATTGAATAAAAGCAGGAAGGTAACTGTGGTGCTTTGAATGCTGAAACTTCACATGCCTTGGAAAACGGAGAAATGTTCTCTGAAACGCGTCAGGCAAGAGACTAGCAGTGAACTGGAAAAAGCCTCGGACTGAAAAGCCTGCTTTGCTTTTGAATAAATATTGGTGTTCCAATTTACCTATTGTGGAGTGCGGGCTCATATGCAGGGCAATCTTTGGGTGATATATATATATTAGCTACTGGCGGTCGCCAGTAGATAGTTGTAGTTAGGACCGTGTTTCCATAGGAAATCCGCAACATTCTATTTGGAATAACTTTGGCGCTGGTTGACGAATCCTCGCGAAAGTTTTCAAAATAGGTGGGGCGCTCCGCTCCGCTCCTACCCTGAAAGTCTCGGGGGGATTCGTCAAGCGCGGGCTGAGAAAAAAGGGGGGTCCCAAAACGCGTTTTCCCCATGCAATTTTCCATAGGGACCTTTAGTCCAAGGTACAGCCCGAACGGCTGAACAGAATTACTTGAAATTTGGCAGAGAGGTAGTCCTCAGCTCAGGGATGTGCCTTTTGCATATATGGAGTCAATCTGTTCAGTAGTTCCTGAGAAAATTGCAGTTAAAAGCACATACATATCTATAGCCGCGCACCGTGCGCACACCGTGCGAGCACCGTGTGCGCACCGTGCGAGCACCCTAGCATGCGCAAGCGTAATTCTGATTGGTGGTTACATGTGAGTCAACGTTCGAATCGGTCGAAATCAGGAAGTGTCGGCCGCCATTTTGTTTGTTTTCAGTGCGAGAGTGAAAAAGGAAGGTGGCGAACGTGAAAAGGGGGCAGGGTAGAGAGTTCCTGACCCCCTAGCCTTTGTCAGGGGGTCCCTGAAGGACCCCGAAGGCAGAATTTGAAAAAAAAAAAACATTTTTTTAAAACAAATCGCGGGGGTGCGGTGAAAAACTCAACAAAAAAAATTCATTTTTTTTTTTTTAATACGTAGTTTATTTTAAAATAAATATATAAAAAGAATAATAATACATACATATCTTAGCATTTAAAAAACCGTACAAATTCACTGAAAAAACCATAGGTTTCACACACGTTATAGTTAGGAATTAGCATTTAAAAAACCTTGCAAATTCACTTAAAAAACCATAGGTTTCACACATGTTATAGTTAGGTGGATATTTCACTCGAAAAAAACAATGAAATTCCCCCGTTATAGTTAGTTCAGATAACTATAACTCGCGCGGCCGCCACTCTATCACAGGGATGATGTCATCAGTGATGTCATGAGTGATGCCACTGACCATGTCATGAGTGATGTAATATGTGACGTCATCAGCAGTGGATTGCGGGCGCGCGAGTTATAGTTATCTGAACTAACTATAACGGGGGAATTTCATTGTTTTTTTTCGAGTGAAATATCCACCTAACTATAACATGTGTGAAACCTATGGTTTTTTAAGTGAATATATATATATTCACTGAAAAAACCATAGGTTTCAGGGACGTTATCGTTAGTTGGACATTTGACTCATATAAAACCAGAGAAATTCGCCTGTTATAGTTGGATGAGCTAACTATAACTCGCACGCAATGCACTGGTGATGACGTCACATATTACATCACTCATGAAATGGTCAGTGACATCACTAATGACATCACTGATTACATCTCAAATGACATCACTGATGACATCACTAATGACATCATCCAGTGAATGTGAGTTTCTGTACAGTTTAAATATTTTTCATATATATCTATGCCAAGGTGTATTGAAGAAAGAGTGAATTTACAAGTCCCTGAATGGATTATTTAGTAGGTGCGTGACTGACTGTATAAGTGAATGATTGAAAATGTGTTCCTGAATGTATGGGTTAGTGCATTGCGGGCTCGCGAGTTATAGTTAGCTCAACTAACTATAACAGGAACATTTCTTTGGTTTTATATGAGTCAAATGTCCAACTAACTAGAACGTCCCTGAAACCTATGGTTTTTTCAGTGAATTTCTAAGGTTTTTTAAATGCTAATTCCTAACTATAACGTCTGTAAAACCTTTGTTTTTTTCAGTGAATTTCAAAGGTTTTTTGAATGTTAATTTCATATTTTAATATTTATAAAACCTATATTTTTTCTATTTTTTTGTAATATTTTGGAACTCTATTATCCTTTTTTTTTTTTATTGAAAAATATGCAATGTTTTATATCTTCAAAAAAAGTATGTATATCGTTTTTTTGTTGTTGAGAAAACTGAAGTCCTGTATCGGTAGTGTACCAAGCTCCATCAGCACACGAATCCTATCCGCCATATTGCTAAACTTGTAAAGGATACGCATTTCGTATCCGACGGGTTCGTGGCACCGCGTCGCGCATAAGATCATATACGTATGTGGTCGCGCCAGCTGCTACTTTGGTATGCGACGGGTACGCAGTACCAAGCCGCGCCTTACGTCATGTACGTATGGGGTCACGCCTGCTGCGTTACTTCATAGACGTATGGTGTCGTGCCAGGAACGCCATTCCCTCATTTGTTTTGGGTCTCAAAACTATATCTAAATAAGTTTAAAGTGTATATGAGAACAAGCGATAATCTAAAATATTTTAAACAATTACATATTTCTAACTGTAATAAACTTATATTATGGTAAATATATTTTCTCAAAATCGCATCGGGTGCGGCCTCCTTGCACGCTTGGTGCGCGATTGCCATGTGTCATTAAAGAAAAGCATTTGATTGGTTCATAACATTTCCCATTGTAACAGTTGGAGGACCCCACCCATTTTAGTCATTCGCTCTACAGCGTTTGATGAGAGACTCCTCTTCTGCTTACAGAGCTTTTTTGAAAACTTTTTGCTATGTACACATATCTGACACTACACACAACATGCAACCATCATCTTCATCAATATTTATGCTCCGTAAAGTAGCCTTCCACCTGTGATAGCCATGCATCTAAAAGCTACATAACAGTACTTTTCCCCACTGCCAGAGGTAACATGGTTGCATAAGTTGTCCACAGCACAATGTAATGTGGTACGGCCCAGGGGCAGTATCATGCATAGATAATGAACACACGGACAGAGATCGATAGTGGAAGTGGGTACGGGCACGTGCGCTCGACTCCTTTTTATTATCAGGGTCACATATCTAGTGAGTGTAAACCAGCCCTCAGGGAATGGTTGCTGCTAGCATCAACTACAACAGTAATCATTGGATCACACACAGAGATTCAATAATAAAAGGGTCAATAGTTTGTGCTGCAGTAAGGTAGGGACACTAGATGTGAAATAATACAGAAAAGATTCTATTGTAAAAGAACCATAGCTTGTGGTATACTGAGATACAGGCAGTAGATCTGAAATAATACACAAAAAGATTGTATCATAAAATGTCCATCAGGTCTAGTGCACTTAGATAGCCACATCAAAAGCATTCAGCATGTGCACAGCCAGCAATGATGCATGCGGGCCGTACTAGGAGCAATGTCTTTTGTCTACAACACTACATCATCTGCAATAGCGACTCAATCTGAATTGTAAACACTGCTGTCTGCAGTTTAGGCCAGAGAGCAGTCAGCAAGGGCCCACAGCCTTGTGGCGTTGACTTGAGCTGTCCTGTTTGTCGTACGCGAAGCAACAAAAACCGTGTGCGGTCCCTGTGATGATGCGTATGCGTGATGCGGACAGAGCGCACTGGAGCAATGTCTTTTGCCTACAGGACTGCGTCATCTACAATAGCGACTCGATCTGAATTGTGAACACTGCTGTCTGCAGTGTAAACTTTCATGAATACTTTTTCTCACTTCCTCTTCACAAAATACAATATAAATTACGCAAAACTCTGCAATAAATAAATCATAACAATTCGAATTGCGATCTCTGCTGTCCACTGTGTACACTGTTATTCAGTGTTCTTTACCACTACCAAGAAGAATTTGGTCATTGTACTAGACCTATAAGTCATCTTAAAAAACTTCTTCAAGCAAGTATACTAAAAAACTATTGTGTATATTTCATTAGACGTTGTAGTTAGTTGCCTACTGGATTCTGTAATTAAACAATCACCACTCGATCTGAATTGTGATCCCTGCTGACCACAGTGTAGGCCAGAGGCAGTGGTCATTAACGCCTTACAGCCAAGTGCTGTTGGATTCGGAAGCACGGAGTTGGTTGCACCTGATCGGAGGGGCTACACACAAATCATCACAAACTTCAACTTCTGACATTCTCAATCACAGAATCAAGACCCCATTTCACTGTTCTGACCTGCTGTACCACGGTGTACTCAACTGACTTCAGTCAGCCAAACCCAATAATCATGTGCAGCAGTTAGCTACGGAAGCACAGAGTCTGATGCACGTCAACAGAGGGAGTTCTGTGAAAAACAAGCAGCAGGTAATATCGGACATCGTCCATTTTGGGATCAAGACACAATTCCACTGTTGGGACCTAGAGTTGGTTGCACCTGGTCGAAGGGACTACCTTCATCTCCACTCTCAGATACAGTTCTAACATCGTCCATTGTGGGATCAAGACCCCGTTTCACTGTTCGGACCTGCTGTACCGCAGTGTACTCCACCGACTGCAGTCAGCCAACCCCAATAATCATGTGCAGCACTTAGCTACAGAAGCACAGAGTCTGATGCACCTCAACGGAGGGAGTTCTGTGAAAACCAAGCAGCACGTAATATCGTACATCATCCATTTTGGGATCAAGACATCGTTCCACTGTTGAGACGTAGAGTTGGTTGCACCTGTTCAAAGGGAGTACCTTCATCTCCACTCTCAGATGCAGTTCTAACATCGTACATTGTGGGATCAAGACCCGTTTCAATGTTCGGACCTGCTGTACCGCGGCGGCTGCAGTCAGCCAAGCCCAATGATCATGTGCAGCAATTAACTATGGAAGTACAGACTCTGATGCACATCAACGGAGGGACTTCTGTGAAAACCAACAAGCAGCAGGTAATATCGGACATCGTCCATTCTGGGATCAAGACACCGTTCCACTGTTGGGACCTAAAGTTGGTTACACCTGGTCGAAGGGAGTACCTTCATCTGCATTCTCAGATGCAGTTCTAACATCGTTCCACTGTTCGGACCTGCTGTACCGCGGTGTACTCCAGCGACTGCAGTCAGCCAAGCCCAATGATCATGTTCAGCAATTAGCTATGGAAGCACAGAGTCTGATGCACCTCAATGGAGGGAGTTCTGTGAAAACCAAGCAGCAGGTAATATTGGACATCGTCCATTCTGGGATCAAGACACCGTTCCACTGTTGGGACCTAGAGTTGCTTGCACCTGGTCGAAGGGAGTACCTTCATCTACACTCTCAGATGTAGTTCTAACATCGTCCATTGCGGGATCAAAACACCGTTCCACTGTTGGGACCTAGAATTGGTTACAGCTGGTCGAAAGGAGTACCTTCATCTGCACTCTCAGATGCAGTTCTAACATCGTCCATTGTGGGATCAAGACACCGTTCCACTGTTGGTACCTGTTGGACTACTGTCTTAGTAGTATACAGAGCACTCCACGGTGCTGGGCCTCAGGCTGGGCGCTATCTGCCTGTGTCACGGTAGCCAGCGTTGATCTCAGGAGCCTTCCCAGCTCACAGACCTTGGCCCAGGAGCTTCCGCCAGCACGTGGTGGGCCCTCTTTCCCTTACGGCGGTGTCGAAAGGTGAACTGTGGGGCATATGTGCGTCGCAGCGGCCTAGACGGTTTCTGGATAGCAGCAGGCTGAGAGCATTAATCCCGCAGCCACCTTCGCTCATGGCGTCAGCCTCGTGGTGGTGTAAGCTGCGCAGACCTGACAGACATGTTCGCCATTCCGGAACAGAACCACTCCCAGAGAAATGTGCCTTTTATTCATACCCCTACGCTAGCCTTGCATATGCTGAGCCAGCCCACTACGCTAAAGATTTGGGGGGGAGGGGGCACGTACGAGCTATGTTTTTGTAATCTTCCCTACTGACTGTACTATCATGGTTGCGTCCACTGTCCACTTCACTCAATAGACCATCAGTGTATGTTAACATGTACATGTCTGTGCTCTGCATACTCAAGTCTGCCGACACATCCCCTCAACACTTTGCATTGTATACTTTTATAATCGAGAATCACTTGCCACCTTCGCACATACTTTGCTCCCATCTCTCCCCACATTCTGCATTGTGCGGCAGAGGTGCTATGTTTGGTTTGTGTACATGGCTAGCCACGGTTCCCACAGTACGTAGTGTCGTTGTGTCTGCTAGGTGTACATGTTGTTTGTCATGTTGTATGTGATTACATAAGGTAGCGCGTTTATTTACGAGCAGTGGTTTCTCCCATTTACATATCGCTGTCTTAAAGAGGATACCAAAGTTTTTCTCACAGGTGAAAAGTGGGACCACAATGGCAGTCATTCATTACTATGCAAGAATGTCCAACTGCACAACGCTTCTAAGCTTACAGCCCCCAATCTTGTGTGCTTTCTTAAAAGCACGCCAACTCCCACAATCAGACCAACATTCACACAGCTTTCTAATGGCAGTTATCTGCTTCTTAATAACATGGACTGCTACGCAATGTGAGCTGGCATACCGTATGTCCTTACTGTTTCAAACCAGATAACTTCCTCTGGCAATCTCTATTCCCACCCACACAAAGTAACTCCCAAAGTTCAACTTGGCCTTCAATACCTACTTTGAAAACAGATTTTATTAAACGGAGCACACTGAAAGTGCTTTTGTTTCAAACAGAAGTGTCCCTCACTTCTACAAAAGTAATTTATCGACTGCAGATAGCACGAACTTCAAGTAAAATACACTCCCTTTTAAATACGAATCTCCCATTACACTTTGTGAATTGTTACACAATTTTCAACACATCTGACATTTAAGGTCTGGCACCCTTTTTAGGTCTCGGCTCGAAGGCTGCGCTTGCGCAGTCTCACTCCGAGATTTAACGTTTTGGAGTGGGGCTTTAACCCGCCCCTTTTTTTTTACCTCTTCTCCATTGGCTGGCCTCTAAAATACTGGTCAGCCATTGGAGAAGAGCATTGTCTCTTTAAACAAGCCCCGTCTTTTTCGGATTCGGGGGCGTGTTATTTCGATTCTTTCTCTCCTCTGGAATGTAAACATTCCAGCCAATGGCAAGAGGAGAGAAAGAAAAACACGCCCCCGAATACGAAAACGCCGCTGCGTTTCTCCGAGGCATTTCTGCTTGACCTCGGAGAAAGGCGGTGATGGCGTATCAGGCTCTCCAGCCCCTGAGGTCGTGTTGCCAAAACATGTCTGTGCTGTGTGCTACGAGGCCAACCCACAGGAGTCGATGAGGTGAGCCATGTCTTTGTATTTGTCTTCGAGGGAATATATGCATGTAGTGGGGTTGGAAACTATAACCCAAATGTATGTTTTGTTTTTTTAATTAATAAAGTAGTATAATATAGTAATTCGAAGATTCTTATAAATATTATTGAAAAATCAAAACGGACATGCTGAGGATTTAGTAATGGGCATGAACGTAAATGCTTTTCCAATATGGAGGCTGCTTCTTCTCGAGTTGATACTTCCTTGTTGTCCTCTATCTATTTCCACGCGGTAGGAGCCGGGTTCTCTGGTGTTTCACATTCACTACTGATGAGAAGATGGCGGCGGAGCGCGGTTACAGCTTCTCTCTGACCACTTTCAGGTAAGCACAGTGATGCTGTAGCCGGTGTCGTGGACATGGGGGAGAGTAAGTGGGCAGCTTACCTGCGCCTGATCTATACAGCTAACGCTGCTGCGCGGAGACATGTACTAACAGTTTGCGGCCTCGTCCGGGATACTGCAGAGTCACGACCCATTCCAACCTTCTTGCTATCACCAATCCTTGGAGGATAATAGAAACTTTCTAAGTGCCGGGGACGGAGGAGCCGTCAATGAGAGCACTGGGGTCACGTCTCTGCTCACAGTTGTTGTTCGGCAAGTGAAGACTGATATCACACAAGAGCAGTGGCATTGTGTCTGTCAACTGAGGTACCAGGTTTCCTGTCTACCTATTCGTTTACACATTTTGGTGTTCTTATGTTTTGCCCATCTCCCACATCACATTAATGTATTGAATTAGGCTTCAAGTTTAATCATACATTATTTAAACAATCCAATTCATCAACGCGAGAACAGCGTAGTGCAACTGTAATTAAAACTAATACAATGAATAAAAAGGCATAGAAACTCCATAGGTGGTACAATTCATAAACGGATTTACGCCGGAAATGGGGGGTGATATTGTAAATGCAAACAGTTATATAACGAAATACCCAGCTGTATTGACAGCATGCAAAAAGAGACATAGAAGACTTCATGGCTGAAACAGGCAGTTCATAAATAGATGTAAACTGTATTTAGGATAAGAACCAAGGGCACAATAAATAGCACGTGGCATGACTGTGCAAACAAATGTCTGAGAAAGTATCCAACTAATTACCAGTTGCTGTCCACTCTTCCTAGCTGCGGGGTTGAACTCTGAGCACTTCCCTTTGAAGTCAAGATCCTTTTATCTGTGGCCGGACTCAGGAATTTAAGAAGAACCGTCATACTGATGCTCAGAACAAATCGTGGTTACTACGGTGCTTAATTTATGAAAAAAATATATATATAGAAGTAAAAAACATATAAGTGCCAGGGCCCTCCTTAGGAGGCCCCTGCAGCTTGCGCCACACATTGCGGCTCTGTGGGTGGCTCTGTGTGTGTGTGTGGGAGGCTCTATGTGTGTGTGTGTATGTGTGTGCCTCTGTGTGTGTGGCTCTGTGTGGGTGGCTTTTTTTGTAGGTGGCTCTATGCGTGGGTGGCTCTGTCTGTGTGTGGATAACTGTGTGTAGGTGGCTCTGTGTGGGTGGCTCTATTTGTGTGTGGGGTGCTCTGTGAATAGCTCTGTGTAGGTGGCTCTGTGTGGGTGGCTCTGTGTGTGTGGCTCTGTGTGTGGGTGCAAATGCAATAGGTCTCACATTTGAGAGAGATTAAGCTAGTGACATTGTAAATAACAATGCTGTTTCTTTAAATGTTTTAAAAACAAAAACATAAACAAAAATAATGTCATGAGCAATGCCACTATCTCTAACTTTAACAATGCCGAGACCATTGCATTGTAAATGCTTGTTAAACACTGTCTCCTCCGGCCTTCTCACAGGCTTTCAAACTGTTTTTAGTCTAATACCAGACTTCATTCATTCGATCATCTCTGGAATAACAGCAACAGTGCCCATAATTCTCGCTCTGCTTGCAGCCATCCTACTACTATTTTAGCTTGCTAAAAATGGCTGCGCTCACTGTGTTAACAAGCATGCCTGACAGAATATGACTCTACGTGAAGCTTCATCAATACCGTGAGAAAATGGAACACATTTTCGGCTGCCTGGCTCTATCTATTATCGGAGCCAGCTACAACATGACATTTATTTACACATATACAATCTGCGTGCAACCATCTTTTTATTGCAAAACTTGCCCAATCGACTGACGAATGGATTTACGCCTTGCCATCATCCCAGCAAACGCTCCAGATATCCAGCAGGTAATGGAGTATCTTGAAAACCATGAACTTGATTGTTCGGGCAGTGGAGCAATGGCGGATGCAACGCAAAAAGGTATCCTGCCGGAATGGGATTTATGCGCAGCCGCGAAAGATCTCCTGCAACGTGCGAGCTTTGACAACATCGCAGATTGCCTGCCAATTCAAATTGCCGCTCCAACATTCGAGGAGCATTACTGTTCCTTCGAGGATATGAATTGGATCGCTTCGCTTTTCTCACACGATGGCAACAATCGCCTCTTGGAACATTACGCATCACAAGCCGCTGAAGAACTTCCGTACTGCAATCTCCAAGACTTGTAAGAAATTCACTTTATTCTTGGATTGATTTTTTACAACTTTTTTGACTTTTTCCTATTAAATTTTTTAATACACTTCAATTGAACTATTTTCATATAATAACTTTCTAAGTATGCTTAGGCATTTGAACTCTGTTTTCATTATTGGCCCTTACGTCTCCACACTAACCAGGGTTGGATGATGTATGACCTATGCTAATACGCTATTTACTTGCTAAATTAGCCTAAACCCGACATCCATTTTGAAACCATATCTATTCTTTGTACACACGTTTCTCTGCCTGCCTGTTATCCACAAAGCCCTTTCATACAAATTAGCTCATCCTCTGCCTCTGCTCACGAGCTGGCGACCAAGATCAAAAAACACGGCATTGTTTAGGAACTGGTTGGCACAGTGTGGTAATCGTATCCTACCTTTATTTTCATTCTACAATTTACAGTCATTCATGTCTAATAGGTATTGTTTATGTCACATGGAACTGTAACATGTAATGTGGAATTGACTGCTGCAGGAGCTTAGGTTTGAATACAGCAGAAGCGGTTGGAGTTTGCCTCAGCTGGATGCCTTAGCTCTTGCACCAGTGGTTCCATTTATGGCACTTAAATGAAGACACTTTTTATATAACTTGCAGACTCCATCGCTTTATCCCACACAGCCACTTTCTTAAACACACCTGATTTCACCATTTGTCTTCTGTGGCATTGCAACATTCTGCATTATATTCCTCACGATTATTTCTTCATTCCTTCTTGCTAAAACACTCCATTCGAGTCTTCAGACCGGTAGGGGTGAGTAGTTTGCTTCCAACTCCCGCTATAGTCTAAAGCCATACTAACACCACTTGCACAGCTATGCTACAGCAGCCAGTATGCTACAGTGCCCAGAGCACATCAGTTTACAGCAATCAGCTCACGGTTTCATCCCCGAGTGTACCGGCACCTCACCTCAGCACCATCTCACTCTGGGCAAAACAGCACTTTCACACCGCTAGGAGTGAATACATCGACCCTAACCACCCCACAGACCTCACAGAGCTCCTACCCTCCTCTTTCCTACTCTTTTCGCCCTTTTTTCCCCTTACTCGCTTCAACGGAATCACAAAATGCCTGCCAACACTTCCTAGTTGCAACCGCTCGCAGCCAATAAGCAGCAAGCTCGTGCTTGTAACACCTCAGCCAATCAGACGGCAGAATTCCCAAATATCTATATCTGTAAATTTCAATATTTCTCCAAAACTACTGAACGGATTTACACCAAATAAACAAAAGCGTGCTTTCTAGACCAAGACCCTTCTGCCTGCCAAATTTGGGGTAATTCCGTTCACCCGTTCGACCTGTAGCCTTGTCCTAGTTTCCTATGGAAATTAACATGGAGAAAATATGTTTTGGGACCCCCCTTTTTTCTTGGCCCCTCCTTGATGAATCACCCCCAAACTTTCAACATAGGAGCTGATATAAACAAAGAATTTGTTTGGAAAATTTCATGAAGATTCATCAAACGACGTTAAAGTTATAAGCAAAACAAAAAATATTCTTCCTATGGAAACTTGGTCCTAACTATAATTACCTACTGGCGACTGCCAGTAGGTAATATATATATATATGTATATATAGATCTACCACCAGGCCACGCTCCCAAGGGTTTGGCGGAGCTGGTTCATCTGGGTGTAATCCCGCACCATCATGCCTCAGAGGGACTCCGTGTTCTTGATTAACAACACCTTGCCCTTGAAGCATGGGCATAGGATGTGTAGGGGACATGGGTGATATATCCCCCCAGATTTCATAGTGGAGGTCACGGGGACAATGATGGGGGGACAAGGGAACAAAAGAATTTCCGCTCTCTCTTCTGTGATTCGCAGGGCCATTGGCATGCGAAGCACTAGCTATATAGGCCCTGCACTTGACCTGTGACCTGCCTCCAGTTACCTGTGAACAATCTGATAGTCACAGCATGAAGGTGATGTCACAGAGGCCATCTGCCCTTTTGTTGTGCTTCAACCCTTTAAGAATCCTTTCTCACCTCACCACCACAGCTGCCTACAGTCTGCACTTCCATGACTAAGGAAGACAGGTCCTTTATTGAATGCTGTCCGCATCCTTCCCCTCTTCAGCCCTACCCTACCTGCCACCTTGAAGACCAAGCCCTAAAGACAGTAGGAAGAGTTGAAGAAGCAAGGTAAGGAGGTATGCCTAGGATCACACGATTGGTAAAACAGGGAAGCTGTGATTGAGCCCTGATTTGACTGATTCAAACTGCGCAATTCAGCCACTCAAAGGCTAATGTTTTGTAGAATGGTTTATTTTTAGCAGTTGAACCTCACCCGGAATATAAGAGCAATTAGTATCAGGCTACCCCAGACAACTTAAATTAAATAAGCATACATGTTGCGATACATTGTGCTGTCTTTTTATATGGCCTGCTCTGCTGTGTAGTAGAAGTACAATAAAAAAAAGTATCCTTACATATTGACATGCTTGCACAAAGACTGCAAACTGGATTTGGTCCTGAGGTTAGCAAGGAGAGAGTGAGAGTTCCATAACTGCGTGGCAGCTCCTGAAAAGGAGTGGTGTGTGAGAGGCATTGAAGCTAAGGGACTCCAAAAGAAGTTTGAGAAGGTGGGAGAAGTATAATGGAGAACTGGTGTGGATGGCTTTTTAGGCTAAGCATCCCAATTTGAATGTTATCCTTGTCTTATTAAGAGGCCAATGTAACGCACAGAGAATTAGAGTAATGTGATCGATAAAGACATACATCTAGTTTGGCATGTAGGACAGTTTTCAGAGGCAAGAGGCAGGCTTGTGAGACGCCCAGGTATTATGGCCTGAACTACCATTTTTTTTAGTAGAAAAGAGACAAGAATGGCTCAATCTTTTCAGGCTCCATAAGTAAAAGATTGCCACTTTAAATATTTTTTTATACGGAGGAGTCAAATGCGATGAATCAGCGGGTGAGATTGATGGGAAGTCAGTAATGTTGAATTTCTTCAGCAGGTTAGAGTTAAAAGACTTTTTGCCCTTGGAGAAGAACAGGATGAATTGTTTTTTGTAGCTTTAGAATGAAGAAGTTATTTAAATGTTGTAAATTTACAAGTACAGAATGAGTATGTCCAGCTGTGAAGACGTTTGAAGGTAGATTAGCTTGTCGTCATGTATTGTTGATTGGAGAAGACATCTGTTTCCTCTAGTTACATAACTTGGTGACAATCGGCCCTAATGCAAACTCATAAAATAAGACCCCACTCCACCAGATAACTTTCCAAAATACTCTTTAACCTTCCTTTGAATTTTCCACACAAGTGTGTCTGTCACAGGAGGTGACAGCATTGACATACCTTTACTTAAGATTAACTATAATAAGTGTCACTGCCAGCACATCACATTGTCTTTGCTATTAGTGTTTATGATTGCTCAAGGTAGCCCATAACCACCATAAATATAAGCCCCATTACTAAAACATAATTTCAAAGTCTGAATAGAGTTCGAACAGATTACTACACCATAGCACGTATGTGCTACGTTTCTAGAATCCTATATGAATGCACGTCTGCATTGGTTTCCACTATCCAAAGGTGAGTAGTAGGACACTTTTTTGTCCATTGTTGACAGTGACACTGTAATGCACATATATTCTTATTTTCCACAATGATACTGTAAAGTTTACATTTGCCAATGCCAGTTCACTTTTTGTGGTGTTCTTCATTGCTTTCTCTTAGTGTAGGCGAAACTGACCATTTTTCACCGGCATTCAGTTATCTGCACAGTTTAAAAGATGTGATATGTTTGTTTAAAAGCAGCACGTTGTGTTGTGCGACTGCTCCTCCTCTATAAATGTATTCTTTAGTTGCTCGCCTCCAAGACAACGGACGTCGTTTTGCTTGGCACTTCTGCAAGTTTCCCTTACTCGTTGCCATTTGTGTCTGAATAATGCTGTGTTTAATGAGAGGAGAAGCCAAGGTGACTACAGCCAGTGTGAGGGCAAAACCTTCTATTCTAATACTCTCTCCCCCTCCACCTCCACTCAACGTAGTGTGATCTAGGACCCCTCGTTTAATCTAACTTAGTTTCAGGCACTGCTAAACTCTTAGAAACTGGCTACTAAGAGGCATATATAAAGCGTCTTTTAGCCCCCTTCCTTCCCATTCATTGGCTTCATTGTCGCCCTGTTTTTCTTCCAATTCATTGTTGAGCACATCTCTATGCATGCCAGCTTCACTTCATCTCCATGCCTCTGTTTTTTACCATAGAGCATGGCCCCAGTACTGTTTCTCAATGTCTTATCCCAGCTCCCCCTACAAAAATGTTTTCTCTACTGCAAAGCTGGTCACAAGGCAGATACAATTCTCTCTCTTCTTGTTGATGGATCTCCCTATTCACACTTTCCATAGGTTGCGGGTTTATATATATGTAATATTTACTCATAGTAAACTCGATGTATATTGTTTATCGCACAAGACACGAATCGCCACCTAAGGGCAGTACACACAGTGCTACAAAGAGGTGGTTAAATTCACGAGGTTATAGAGTACCGCAGCCACAAATGAGAAGCTATTTGGTTGTATCTATAATGCACTATTCCATAAAATACGGGAAGTAGTAACCCCTCCACAGCTCAATGGTTTCTATTCTACCACATAAAGGGCATCTAGACTCAATCTTCTCTGAGCAATCAAAACATGCATCTCAAAATTCAGTAACCTTTGGTCAAATACTGTCCCCAAAGAGGCCAGGGCACCAATAATCTTCTCCCTCATGTCCCAATAATGTCTATGTTATCACACAAAGGGCGTGTTTTTCCTCTGAGCTTCTTAACATAAAAGCAAATACAGCAACCAAGCAGACGCCGTAGGAAAGTGATGTCCGTATCAGAGCTACAAAACCAGGTCACTCCTTTTCTTGTTAGCAATAACTATTCCCCAAAGATTATTTCAAAACTAATACGCAACTCTCCAAATGTCACTTGTAAATAAATTATCATAATAGTCTAGAGCATGGCTTCGATGCCTTCAATCATTTTTTCAATTAGATGATAAATATTTTGGCTCAAATACTCTTAGCACAAGGCATATTTACTAGTTATGAGAATTTTCTATAACATGCTGTTCGTTTTTGTGTGCCTACCATATAACAAAGATTTTGTGCTTTAGTGCATCTCACATACTACTGACTTGTGACCTTCCACCCGCTGTATACATTTGTAAGCTTCACACACAAACACTATGTTTCTAGTGCTCATCACTAACATCTCCTATCTGAGCTTTTCCGACACACCTCATTCTGCATATCTCACTATACCTATCTTCTGTGAGCATTTAATATGTGTCTTGCACAGCAGGCTTTATACATTGATATGCAGCTCTCTTCCACACAAACACTGTACATCTCATTTTTGCTAGCATCCCACGCAAGGCTTATTCTTATTGCAAATTTGTCTCATAGGGCTTCTTATATTTTTGTGCAAGATGATGCGGTTTGAGTGCAGTCTCTACTCATATCATCCATCTGCAATAACTCTTCCTATAGATTAGACAACAAAACTTTTTGTTTTGTGTTGTATACTTTGTCATGCATTAAGGGTTTCTCCACCCTCCAGCCACAGGAATGCAGGTGATACACTTCTAGTATTTGAAAAGCTATTCTCGCTCTCCATCGTGTGCCCTGCTGAACCAGGGGCTTCCAAAAGGGTCCAACTAACTGCAATACTCAAATACACACACAGAATCATATACCATACTGTTAGATCTGTCAACCTTAGGGTGGTCGTCCCCCAAACCTGTTGCCTGCTTACCTATTCTTTTTGCTGATTCTTTTTGTTGAGTTTAGGACTCTGAGCACTTTACCACAGCTGACCAGTGCTAAAGTGCATGTGCTTCTCCCCTAAACATGGTAACATTGGTGTATACACAATTGATATATTTAATTTACGTGACAGTCCCTTGTACAGTGGTATACCAAATACCCAGGGCCTGTAAATTAGATGCCACTAGGGGGCCTGCAGCACTTACTGTGCCACCCACAGTAAGTGGCAGACCCTGATGCAGAGGTCTAGCCCGGGACCAGGGTTCAATTCCCCGCCTCGGCGGGTCTTGGGCTCAAAATTTCCATGGACCTGATAATTCTCGCCTCGGTGCCTATTCTAATCATGTAGTCCCACTCTGCAACTCTGGGCAATAGCTTGCTTAATCTCCACAACGGCCCCCACAATGCTAAGGATGCCTGGCCTCCACCTTGGGGGTGCCCAGGAGTGGACGCCTGACAGGGAAAGCCAGGATGGGTTCCACAGCGGTATTCGTACAAGCGCCTTGAGACCCTTGCGGGTGAGTAGTGCGCTATACAAGTATCAAATTTACATTTACATTTTACATTTAACATTTCAGGCCTGCCACTGCAGAGCCTGTGTGTGCAGATTTACTGCTGTGTCGACTTGGCATTTAAAACCCCTTGCCAAGCCTTACACTCCCCTTTTATTACACATAAGTCATCCCTATGGTAGGCCCTGGGTAGCCCACAGGGCAGGGGGCTGTACAAGTAAAAGGTAGGACATGTACTTTTAAGTTTTGCCTGTCCTGATAGTCAAGAAACCGCAATTCGGTTTCCACTCATTTTAAACAACATCATCAGCAATCTTTTAGCTCAGATTGGAGATAAAGGTTAATACAAAAGTTGATATCAAAGCACTTCCAAGAAGAGGAGAGATCCAAGCAAGGACACCCAAATGTAGATACAGTAGCAGATCCACTGCAAGGAGCAAAAATCAACCACACAAATAGTAGAAAGGGGACAAAAGATAAAGGAACAAATGCGTTGTGAAATATACATCACTTGTAAATGTATATGATTTGAACAGGAAGTGACATCAAAGGAAAATACGCTACTTCATCTTGAAATGAACACTTCAGACAGATCACAATCTTGGAAAAGCAGTTTATAATGCTTGACCATGTTCCGTTCTGGATACTCATGGCCTAGGTGTGATGCATGAAGAAGCTCAAGTTAGACCTCCTTTGCTCAGTGTCAAACTCCACAGTCTCGCTGCCCACCTTCTCGCCCAACGCTCCATGTGGCTCATGGAATACTACCTCATGGAACACCCCTCCATGAGAGAGAGAAATACCAGAGAGGTTTGGGCGCAAGGACATCAAGCAGCATCCAGCAACAGGCTGTCTGACTCCACATGGAGAAATCACCTTTCCTGAATGCTTGCAATTTTTGATAAGCTCTTGGCAGAGGTGTAACAAGTAGTTAGTCAGTCCTCAACAGTACATTCTCTAGAAGCTTGCAATAATGATTAGATTTCAAGCAATTGGTCACAAGTGTCCAATAGAAGAACCATAACTGGAGTACTGAAGTTGTGCCAAACATGATGAAACTTGTGTTTAGTGACAGTTGCTATCCATAGCAATGATCTGCATATTTCTGGGATAGGAATAGTGGTCATGATGATCAAAACAAATTCCAGAAAGAGGCTAGGAGACAAGAACTCAAGAAGGTCCAAAGGTATAGAAGGGAGTAATCTAGTTGGCTCAGAACTCCCTGCTTCAATAGTTGGGAAATCTGAAAGGCAGACTAATGTTCTTACTAGTGGCCTGAAAAAAGACTGACTGGATTGGTGGAGTTGCAGCTTCCACCTATTTAGGTTTGTGCAAGGTGTAACACAGAGAGGATGTGTGACCATTCAAGGCAAGAGGACTTGTGCACTGTTTCACAAAACTTTGGAATCCCTCGGGAAGTTTAGATTGTATTGGGAAGATGGTGCTGTGAATATTGAGCCTATGAACGCTTGTATTGGCCCACTAGAATGATAGTTGTGCCTCCAATTGGTCCGTGTATTTTGTTGACACTGTTTTATAATATGCCTTTTGCTCATGACTATTGGCTAACCAAGACACAAGAAAGGCTGACATGCTAATTTTCTTCCCCAAGATAACAGATATAACTTAGGTGTTCCAGAGGTTCTGCCTAACATGTCATGTAAGTGTTAAGTTAGGAGGCTTGAGGGAGGCTGTTGTGGAACTACTGCCAGTGAAGGAATAACTTTTGAAGTTGCCTGGATGGTGATTTTGGTAGCCCTGCGCTCAAATTATGTATCTCACAAGCATTACTGCTCCAGCTCTAGTAAGTGGGAATGCTCTCCATTTTCCTCCACCATGTCTACTTCCTCCTTGTATTCCTCTCCAATGTACAGCACTCTGATGCTTTGCGGAAATTGTCATGCAATAGAAATCCTTTTACATGTATATATGGGTGACTGATTCAAGTAGTCACCTGACTTTTGCTTGACAACGCTCCCTCCAGGTCACCCCCACTTGCCTGGGTTTATGGTCTGTTCCTTGGACTGCATGAAAAGGCTCAGTGTATGTGCGGTCCTCTGCATGCTGTGGTCTGGTGACCGACTCTAGCCTCATCTCACTCATCTTCCACCAGCCTTCTCTTGAACTGCTGCCCCTGCTTCCCCCTCTCACGCTTGTCCTGTCCTCGAACTCCTTCTCTTCTTCCGCTTCACCACCACCACTCTGCTTCTGCCTTTCTTGCTCCTCCCCTCTTCCTGTGACTTATCAAGCTTTTATGTACACAGACTCTCCGAGATTGTGCTCCTGATCCAGAAGTGTCCTCTCCTTTGCGTGCCCCCCAGTTTATCCTTCTCCATTATCAAATATCCATTTACTAGCTGTTGCTGATCAAGTCATTTGTTCATTGAGCACCTTGATTTAAAGTCTACATTAGTTTGCTAGTGTCCTCCTCTGTGAATTGTCTGAAACAAAAATTATTGTAATGCCACAACATCTTTGCGCACTCTTAAATTTGTATACTTATTCCAGGTGAACCAAAATAATTAAGGATGATCAGTATATATAATTAACTTTCTGCCCAATAAATAATATAGTAAGGACTCAATTGCCTATTATATTGCTAAACACTCCATCTATACCATAGAGTATTGTGTTTAAACTACATAGCAACTTATGACAAATGAATAATGTAGCTTTGAGCTCATTCTCCTCTGCCAGTTGTGACAACACTGCCCTCAGCCCTACTCCTGATCAGTTTGTTTGCACTAGAAATTGTTTTTTGAAATCTGGACACAACAATATTAGACTTTGGCACAAGCTTTGTTTCAATTTCCTTAAACTCTCTCTCTCTCTTCCATCTACAAACCCTGAAACTTGGTTTGCTCATATGCAACAGATTAGTCAGACGCACTGTGGTATCTGCAGATCGAGTTGTAATTCTCCTACAATAGCCTACCAAACCTAAAAATTATCTTATTTCCCTTTTAGAATTTGGTTCAGTGATCTCCTTTACAGCTTTCACTTTATCCATCTGGGGTTTTATCATCCCATATCCTAGAGTGTAACTAAGTACTTAACTTCTTGATACTCTAACCTAATCTTCTTTGGATTGATTCTTAACCCAGTCTCATTCAGTGTTTTCATAACTACCTCTTGATGTCTCAAATGAGTCTCCCACATGCAACTATAGAATATAATGTCATCCAAATATGCAGTTGAATATTAGAAATAAGATCTCAAAAATGTGTCTATTAACCTCTGGAAAATTGCTGGAGCCCCATGAAGATAAAAGGGTAAGACATTAAACTGATAGGTGCCTGATGGAGTGGAAAAGCTGTATTCTCTCTCACCCCAAGAGTCAAAAGGATCATTCAATACCCTTTTGGTCAAATCTATAATGGGTAGATATGTCACTTATCCCAACCTCTCAATCAGCTCATCAACCTAGGTATAGGATATCTATCAAACTGCACCACTGAGTTCACCTGCCTGAAATCCATTCAAAATGTACACTGCTATCTTGTTTAGATACTAATATTATCAGGGAGCACCAAGCACTTTTGAAATGCTCAATAATTTCCCCTAATGCTTTTTTCACACCTCATCCTCTACCGCTTGCTTCTTGCATACACTATCCAATATGGCCTTTGACTAACCATCACCCAAGGGGGAGTCAAGATGTTATGCTCAATAAGGTTTGTCTGCCCAGTTCCGTCAAAACTTAAATATGACTAGTTAAATATCTTATTTCTGCTGCAGTGACAAACTTTGACTTATTATCTCGGGTTTGTTATCTTTCTCTGCTGAAACACGTTCTATTTTCATTAGCACATATGAAGTTATCAATAAATAATTTCCATAGGTACTGAGGCAATGACTATCGCACTTATCACCATTGTATACGTTTTGACAGAAATTAAGAAAAGGTGCATGGTTCTGGAAGATCAGTCATCTTAACCTTCCCTACAAGACAAAGTCCATACTGACATTTATAACACAGATGACCCAGCACTCAAATTTTCATAAAAATTATATCGGCCACATATAGGTGAATCATACAATAAATTCCAAATTATTCGAACAAAACCACATAATGCGTAGACTTGTCTGATTGATTTAAAATAATTTTCTTTATTCATGATCTTCTTCAAAAGCTTCTTTTCACTATAGCCATAGCCAACACATTTTGTACCCCCTTGGACTTCTTCAGTGCTACAAAACACATACTACACAAATATTAAAACTATCATATAGGTAAAAGAAAATGAAAAAGAGTTTTCTTGCAAAAACATCCTTATTTACAAAGACCACTGCAGGAAACAGGTCAAATTATCATGTACATAGTTGTTTAAGCATTATGCTGCATTTATTATAACATAAACCTCATACATCATAGTATCCATACCATCAATTATACACAACCAAGAGCGACTCTACATAGGATCTACAAGTCCCATTACATGGCATTCAGGGTTTTTTCTAATACATGTTGTACAGGAGGAAAATCTTTTTCCTTTTAGGCCAGTGTAGTATCTGAAAGGCCCTTAGTTTGTAATAAAAAGACTCCACCTCAAGTGTAGTTAAAGTATATAAATATACAAGATTCCTCGAACTTTATGTATAAAGAGTGATACATAGTTGTATTTCTTGCTTGTAACTTGAAGGATTTGGTACATAGTGATTTTTTCTGACTTAGTCTCCACAGATTTTGAGTTTATAGTTCTTTTGTCCTGTGTGGAAAGTGACCCTTTATGGCCCTAAAGACAAACAGAGACCAAACATATAATACTCAACTCATTACTTGAAACTCAATATTCATATTCAGCCTAAAGGAATATAATATTATAAGTAATGATTACAAAAGGAGAGACTCAAGCAAACCATTTTCGGAGACATCAGCTCACAACCATGGATAGATACAATCATATGTTCTAAGCTCATATCCATATCAGAAAATAACAATTTTAAACAGGAGTGATCCTGCCTCAGAAAGCCATCCACCCCATTTCATCAACAGAGACTCCAAAAGAGCTATACTAATAGGCGACTGCTGGCAGCCTTGAACAGGCATGATCATATATTTCAAGTTTCCCCCCAGCTGTACCATCTAAGACAAATCCTGTTTGTAATGATAAAAATCAATTAGTCAGTCAATCAAAAGTAATGAAAGGATCTGAAATAATCTCCATCAGTTCTTTCAAAATCTACATGGTAAACTTGTCCTTTCTTTTTTATATCCGGTAATGCAATCTTCTATGTGACAATAGTAATCTGCTGGATGATCATATAAGGTCCTTGCCACTTGGCCACAATTTATTTTTAGTGTCAGCCAACAAGATGAGCACTTTATGTTGGCAGAAACACTGTCTCTACATTGCCTTTTTTGTCATATCTTCCCTTTTGTTGGGGCTGGGCTTTCTCTAAGTTCTCTCTTACTTGTTCCCACAAGCCTTGTAGAGTATCTTTAAGTAGAAGAGTATATTCTAAATTATATTCTTCATTAGCTTGTTCATCCTAGTTTCAACCATCATGTCCAAAAGGGAGCGTGGATGCCTCTCAAGCAACAATTCAAATTGAGAATGTCCTGTAGATTCCTAAGGGTGGCATGTAATGTTGCATAGCACTAAAAGTAAGTTCTTATCCCAGTGTTTCACCCCTTCTTGCACTGTTTTGCTGGGCAAAGCCTAAGTAGTTTGGTTAAACCTCTCTACTGGTCTATCCATTTGTGGGTGGTACACTAAAGCTCTGATTTTCCGAATTTCCAGTACCTTACAGATTTGTCTATGGTCTATGGTCTAGACATAAAGGGAATCTCCTGATTGGTTAAAGGGAGTCTCCTGATAGGCTACATTTGCCTGTGGAAAATCTGCTCTAAAAAAACCTATCATTACGTGTGCCTCTACAGGAGTAGTAAAACTAGTTCAGAGTATGTCTTCTGGGTATTGAGTGGCATAGTCCACTAGTGTTAAGATATACTGGTAATATTTGGATGACAGGGTGAGCAGTCAACCAAATCCATTCCTGTGTGGTAGACGGAATCATCTTTTATATGGGAGGCTGCATAGGTTTTCGGTATCATGGCACAGACCATATATCTACTTACACCACTTTCAAGCAGCAGAAAATCTCCTGCCTTTGGTAAATACACTACGTCAGTAAAATTACTCTAGTAAACATTGTTTATTTTTGTCTCTCACCGAGTGAGCTCCTCCTAGTTGATGGTGAGCCAGGTATAACGCTTATGACCTGAAAACAGTCAGAATCACTAACTGTTTAGCTTTCCTATACATGCACATATTCAATTCAGAAGACCATTATTAATGGCAAAGCAAGATCCTACCTGTGACCGTCAGGATCAATCCCCACATACTGGTAAGTGTTTTTCAAACAGTCACCCAGAAGCTTTAGTGATGCTGCCCACCTGAACCTGTCAATGAGTAAAAAGTGTCATTATCCAGGCCAGTTTGCGACAAATCCAGAGGGGGTCCTCTTTGTTTCTCTCTTTTCTGTGGCGTCCTACCCAGAACCAGAGCACAAGGCCATATCTGGTGGGCAGGACACCAGGAGAGACCACATAGGCTCCAGCAGGCTGCTGCAGCCTCTAAGCTCACTCATTTTCCAGGGGGCCAGCCCACCAGTGCATCCTTCTGCTTCATTCTTCCCCCTTGGGGTATCATGGGAGACAGCTCAGTGCCTCTATGGTCTGCGTAGGTATCTGTGGGATAGGTTATATTGTCCAAGCCAAGAAGGCTGTCTTTGCTTTAAAGTCTATGGGAACTCTCAAATCCAAATGGCGGCTTAATATCCTGTGACATATTTCCTGCTTTTCTACCTATATAAGGAGGGAGATCTGTTCACTACTTGCATCAGAACTCATCCGGTCTCCTGTAGTGTATTCCAGAGCTCCAGTCCTTCCTTATGGTTTCTCTAGGAAACATCTGTCTTCTTCCTGATTGTTTACCTGCATTCCTGTTGTCTCCCTGATGTTCCGGGACCTCTGGCAGTCAAAAACTGTGAAAACCTGAGCACCTGATCCAAGCCACAGCCAAGGACTTTCCACCAGGGGCCAATTTAATGACAGTTTACAACACCGAAAGCTCAGTCTTAGCCTTGAATACATGGAACCAGACAAAGCTCTGCTCCAAGGAGCACAGGTGGCCCAGGCTCAGATCCTTGTTCAGACTGTTCAGCAGCAGGCATACGAATTACAACAATTAGAGAATAAAAAGGTGGCTTTTTGAAATGCCTTAATGTTCAGGGTAAGCAAAAGACACACAATTGATGGACGGAATGCAGAACAAATCAAAACATTCACCCCCAGTCAAGAGATCTGGGTTAAATCCATCATTCTTTTGCCTACCATGCCACCTCAGTTTAGAGCTGGCCATATGCAAATCAGTCTTGACCCTGTGCCTCATGGGAACAGTCCAGCCCGAACTGCCAAGCCAGGTCCTCCCTGGTCCGGAAACAAGCATCCTAGGACCGGTTTTGGGGTTTCACACCTCTTCAGCCAGGATAGCTTGATTCCAGTGGCACAGTGAACCCAGGACCCACATCTGGACATACCTGGCGCACTTAGGGCGAGAAAGCAAAAGACACACAATTGTTGGACCAAATGGAGAACAAATCAAAACATTCACCCCCAGTCAAGACATCTGGGTTAAATCCATCCCTCTTTTGCTCACCATGCCACTCCAGTTTAGACCTGGCCATATGCAAATCAGTCTTGACCCTGTGCCTCATGGGAACAGTCCAGCCCGAACTGCCAAGCCAGGTCCTCCCTGGACCGGAAACAAGCATTTTAGGACCCCTCTTCAGCCAGGATAGCTTGATTCCAGTGGCACAGTGAGCCCAGGACCCACGTCTGGGCATACCTGAGCTCACTGTGCCACTGGAATCAGGCTATCCTGGCGGAAGAGGGGTGAAACCCCGAAACCGGTCCTAGAATGCTTGTTTCCGGTCCAGGGAGGACCTGGCTTGGCAGTTCGGGCTGGACTGTTCCCATGAGGGACATTTAGTTTTGTATTCTCTGTTTCCTAATATTTACCTGATCCTATGTTCTGGGCTCTGTGGGGATCTGTCCTTATTTGATGCACCTATATTTGAGGAAAGGAAAAGGACAGTTATTTACCGACTATTAAGGTTTTATTTTGTTGAAGACAGTATCTTGGAATAGTTTCTTACACTAAGGTGTGGTTTATAGATGGGTTCTGGCATCTACATAGGTCATTTAGTATTAATTAACCCCTTTTTCAAGTGAGCCCTTAGCTTAGCTGTTCTCGTTCTTGTCCCAGCACCAGATAACGTACCAGACACAAGCTCTAAGCTCCAACTACCTACAGTGTATGGAAGAAGGGAATCTTCAAGGTAGGGAACAGTATTGTAGAGGGAATTAAGGGATAGAGGTGAACTTTTACACATGCTAACTTGTTCTCTGTACTTCTCTCTTGCCAACAGCCTTTTTCCCTTGTCCTGACGGGTCCTGTTGCCATTTGGGTTTGATGTGGGAATTCTTTCTCCTTTTCCTTGTTTTGTTTCCCTTCTTCCCTGGGTTACCATTGTCACTTTGACTTCGTTGGGTGCAATAGGTGGCTTAGGGAAGTTGTGGATCTTGCTTCATGTTCATGATGTTCCTGCGGAAATATTGTTGAAACCTTGACACAGAGCTTCTTGATGTTCCAACGGTTTAACCAACTGTAATATATTAAAAGAGTGTATTGGCCCTTTGACTGTATTCTTTACCTTTCACCCTGCTCAGTTTTTACAAGCTCGAGCTAAGGTGGGATAATTGACCAGTGCCTTAACTGGACCAGCATTTGCCTGGGGGACCTTTTAAGTGGTTGCAGAAGACCCCAGCTTTTCTAACTATGCAACTTTCCTGATTGCCTTTAAACAAATGTTTGAAAGACCAAATTTAGATTTTTCATTAGGCGAAGCTCTCTGTGAAATCCAGCAGGGAACGCGAAAAGCTTTGATGTATGTAACCCACTTCCGTCAGCTAGCAGCTGTGACCTCCTGGGTAGAACGAACCCTGGTCACTCTCTTCTGTAGAGGCCTCAAGGAAGAGATTAAGGCCGAGCTAATCCATTCAGCCGAATCAGGCTCTTTTTCCACCTTAATAGATTAAGTTCTACTGCTTGAACACCGTATACCAAAACGCAAAGCTGAAAGACAAAGGATCTGTCCTTCGCTGGTCATTGGTGGGTCCAGACTTCCATTTTGGAAGGTGGAAGTTCCTTCCGAAGAGCCTTCCTCAACCTCCAATGAAGAACCTATGCAAATAGGCATAAATTGAAAGAGAAACACACTGTGTATGTATTTTGGGTCTTTTGAACATCTGATCTGTGATTGTCCGATTCGTCATCAAAGGCCTTCGGCAAACGCCAGGTCTCGTTCTTTGTAAAAGGTAGGAGCGCAGGAATATCCCATTTGTTGAAGTATCAGGTGATATACTTGTTCCACTCTTTCTGTAACCAGTTTTTAAAATTTTCATTTTAGAAAGAGAGAAACAATCCTCATGTTACTTGATTGTGGGGCTAGTAGATTGTACCTAGATGCGACCTGGGTAGGAACAGAAATATTCCAAGAATTTCCAAGAATCTTCTTGAACAGGTTCAGACCATTGATGGCACATTCTTAAATTCTAGCCCAGTCAAGGAAATGGCCATACCCTTAAGGATGACGTTTCGTAAGCACTAGGAAACTGTCTCTTTTGAGCTCATATCTTCTACTAATTATACAGAAATTGTAGGAGTACCTTGGCTTACTAGCCATGGCCCTTACATCAATTGGGAAACTAGAACAATCTGCTTATCTTCTCAATTTCAAATGAATATTGTTACTCAGCAGAATACTACTGGACTCCTAAATAAATTGTTTCAGTACTGGATTCAAGCATAATACATCTTCTTCAAGGAATCCCAGTTGAATACCGCCATTTTTCGGATATTTTTGAGAAACCAAAAGAAAAATCCTTGCCTCCTTGCTGGGAGTTTGATTACATAAATCTTATTGAATTGGGAACTACGGTTCCTTTTGGAAGGGAGTATTCTCTGTTAGAGTCACAAAGGAAACCCATAGGCAATTTCTGCAAGAATACCTGGAAAACGACATAATACCCAAATCTACCTCTCCTGCTGGAGTTTCTATGTTCTTAGTTCCCCAAAAATCTAAGAATTTAAGACCATGCATTGTTTTTAGCGGCTTAAACAAGGTCACTTTACAGGACAGATATTCTCTTCCTTTAATTAAGTGCATTTTAGGAATGACAGACCCTTCACTGATTGGGATCTTCGTGGAGCCATCTTCTCAAAATAAAAGAGGGTGGTGAATCGAAGACAGCATTTCGAACACTGCTGGGCCACTTTGAATACTGTGTAATGCCCTTGGGCTAAAGTAAAGCACTTTTAATTTTCTAGAAATTTATGGATTACATTTTTGCTGACATGTTGTATACCTCTATGATGTCCTGGTCTTCGCGAAGGGGGGGCGTGGCCAAGCTCACCAAGATGGCGGATATGCTCGCTTAAAGCTACGCACAGCAGCCCGACCATCAGCAACAATCTACACCGATTGGGCCTCATACCCACCTAAAATAATGATGGATGACCAGTGAGCAACAAACAAGAGGCCTGAAACGCCAAGACCAAGGTGCAACAAAAGCACAGGGGAACAGAGTGCCTCGGCCAGGTGCCCAGCCGTATCCAACATGGGGGCACCCAACTGAAGGCAGCAACCTCACTGTGGGAGCAGCGAGCAGCGGCAACCCACCACACAGATACTACTAGAGCTGCAGAAGGGAAGGCGACAACAGTGACCAAACTGCAGGGTACAAGGGTACAAGACCGACCTAAGTCGGGAGACGGCACCACCAGTAAGAGACGCCGGAGAGAGCAGAGGTGCGCAGCTAGACTCCGAAGCTGCGGAGTGAACTGGGGCCTGCAGGAGGAAACAACGCACCAGAAAGGTGGTAAGGCCAGCGATGCAAGGCAAGCACCCCTGCTAGCCCCGGTGCAGCGAGATCACGTTACTCGGGAGCCTCAGGCAAGTCTAAGATCATTCCTGTAATCAAGGCGCAGGTCAGAACGTGGGAACGAGTACCACGATTGCCAAGGCCCACACACCAACTCACCAAGAAGCCTCCGAAGCTAAGCCATTACAGTGCAGATTGAACACAGTCTGTGAGAGAGGACCAAAGACAGTGAGGGGTAAGCAGGGAAGACCAGGAATACACCACTCGGCACCAGGCCTCGGAGTGCAGGGAGAGTGTCAGGGACTGTCCGGTACTATGTCAGGAACACAGTCAGGGACTTGAGAAAGGACCAGGGACTGGGTAGAAAACGTACCGTGCACAGAAAGAGTAGTACAGTGCTGCCCAGGATCACACAAGGAGTCAGAGGAGAAAAAAGGATCCAAAGGGGAAGCCTGTACAAGAGGCTAAGACTCAGAAAGGAAGGGCACTCACAAGGCAATAAAGCATTCAGACTAACTACACCCAGGACGGACGTGCAAGACATATATATAATACAACATTAACAATAAAGGGAATGTGGGGTAAAGCACTCAGGAGCTCCACATGGTAAGACTGAAGCTCAGTAAGTTCCTCACCCGCAATTGCTGTTACAGAAACTGACTGAAAATACCCACATATAGAATATGTATGCAAAGGCAGGGTTTGTGGAGCTTATACCTATGGTGATGTTATAACTGTAACTCAAAGACAATACTCACAGTGAACAAGAAACACCACCTAGGTAGTCAGCTGTGCCCACGGATCCTGGCAATCAAACAGGAACACGCAAGGCAGTAACAGCAAGGGGGTAGAACTAAACACAAGCACAATAGACAAGGAGCTAGCAAGGAGGAGTGCTTAACAGGAAAGGAAGGAAATCACAGGGCACACTTGGCAGAAAGCAGGTAACAAACATATAAGGTAACAGAAGCAAGACAGCAGAATTGAAAGACAGCAAACTAGAACAGGAACCAAGGAAATGGGAAGAAAGGCAGGGGCTGGAAAAGGATATACAGAAGGGGAGGCCTCAAGGGTATACTAGAATAGTGCAGGTTCAGGAATCAAGAAAACAAAGTAGCATAGAAGGCAGTGCTGGGGTAGGAACAAGAATTGAGCTAAGGCTCAGGAGTAAGGGTAGCACTGCAGGCAGTGCTAGTTCAGGAACAGGGAATTACTAAATCTCAGGAGTCAAGGTAGCACTGCAGGCAGTGCTGGTTCAAGGAAATGGGAAATCGCTACAGCTCAGGAAACAAGGAGTCAAGAGAGCACTGCAAGCAGTACAAATCAGGAGCAAGAAATAGCTGAAGCTCAGGAACAAAGAATAACGATAGCTCAGGAACTCAGGAAACAATGTAGCACTACAGGCAGTGCTAGTTCAGGAACAGGGAAACTGCTGCAGCTCAGGAACAAGGAATGCTGAGGCTCAGTAGTCAATGTAGCACTGCAAACAGTGCTAATTCAGGAACAAGGAAAACAGCAGCAGCTCAGGAACAAGGAATAACTAAAGCTCAGGAAATACTGGAAACAAGGGTATCAACAGCTCAGGAAATACTGGGAACCAGGATCGGTCTGACCGGTATACAGCTACAATGACCAACACTGGGCTGAAGGGGGCTGGAGCTTAAAAGAGCTCACAGTACTCATGTGCATCAGGTGTGACCAGGCTAGCAGCAGCCAGCCACAGGTCAGCTGAATTCCTCCACCCATCCTTGACCTGCAGGGGTGGAGACAAAGCAGTGGGCAGGAGATTATAGGTAATGGAGTTTCCAGCATGAGCAGACTGGCTTCCACAAAACCCGGCATGGATTGGTAATAGATGTCAATTCCTAAATGATGCCCAAATGCCTGGAAGTCAGGATATGCATACGGGGGAGTGTCTGGAAGCATATTAGAATACTGGAAAGCCCAACATGTCGGCCCTCTGGTGGTGGGAACGAGAGCACAGGGAGTGAATCATGATAGTGAGGGGCAAAGGCCCCTGAAGACAAACACAGAGGAGCGAAATCGAGACAGGCCCGAGAGCCTAAATCTAGAAACCACGCTGCCGATACCAACAGCAACCAAAAGTCAACAACTGCACTATCCAGGTACAACTTGCCCCAGAAGAGCAAGGAGTACAGAAGGAGGGACACGCAAGGAGAGGCAAAGCCTCCCCCCTTCATCACACAGAAGTAGACCCTAGCAGTACCAGCACAGGGCCGGGGTGCTTGGGACAGGATAACACAGCCTAACCATCACAAACAAAGATCAAGTGACCCCCCCAACCACAAAACTATGGGACACAAGTACCTCCTACCTCAGGGGTATGACCTACAGGGAACCCTGCACCGGAAAAGGACCCATCAGCAGGAGCAAAATCATTGGAACCCCCCTCGAAGCCTGAAGAATAACCGGACGAAACACAGCTGACCCATACAGCAGTCACGCAGGACAAACGTAATGGAGGGCAGGCAGATGACCCTCTACTCCCCCGGCACACTATGGGCAGGCTATGCTCAAATGTGGGGTCACAGACACCACCCCCAATGCGAAATCCCTCCCAGTCCACCAGTGACCAGCATACAGATGAGGCGGCAAAGACCACGCTTTCAATGTTGGACATCTTTTATCTAACCTTTAGACACATAGGCACGATTCTGATCACCTCAAAACACTTCACAACATAGTTCCCAAGAAGCAAGAGGCCCCACCAGGCACATAGATTCCATAAAGGGCAAGTATATGCCACAAGCTCCTAGGATGCGGCAACACAGCCCCCCAAAGTACACTAGTGCGATTGCACCATGTTTAGTTTTGACGTACTACAGGTTGTGGTAGGTCCACAGCATTGGGATCATTTCCCATCACAGTTGTTACCCTTTCCCATGTTTCCTCCCCATACCATGATAAGACAGCCAAAATGCGTGAACATGGCAACCTTTAATGATTGGCTAAACACAGGGCAGCGGTAGTATCCACATGATGACTCCCCAAGTATCACACATCGCTCACCCCCAGCACCCACTCATGATTTCAATAACAGACATTACTCTTATCACCCTCAATATCCGGGGGATGCACACAGCCGTCCACTCGTTCATCAAACGCCAGCAGGCACAGATAACCCTGCTGCAAGAAACACACCTTAAACAAGCAGAAGTAGAACGACTGCGCAGGCGATGGCGAGGCTCATTCTGCGCTACTACGTATTCAGCCTATGTGTGAGGGGCGATAATATGGTTTCGACCAGGGGTTTTGGTTCGGGAAACCAGCAGAGTGGTGACACAGAGGGAAGATACACATTTTTATAGGGGCTCCTGGATGGCCAACCGGTATTAATATGCAGCATCTATGCACCGAACACTGAGCATGCATATTTCAGGACTCACTGTCGGATGTCTTGGCACAGTTCTCAATGACAACCTGGATACTAGGGGGAGACTATAAACAACGCACTAGACATATCCCTAGATAGGTCTCACCCCCCTACTCCACACACGTTGGCCCATGCACAAACAGAGCAATATCTGTCCTGGGTAAAACATTGGTCCCTCATAGACACATGGAGCAATCGATACCTGTCGACCAAACTGTTTTCCTTCCATTCAGTGCCCCACAACCTATGAGTGTGCCTTGACCGTTCCCTGTGCTCGCCAGCAATTATCCCCATGACTCAACATGCGGATTATCTAGGCAGGGTCATATCTGACCATAACACGCATCTCCTGATCCTTAGATGGCGACCCCCCAACCTCTGGTTACCACATGGAAATTACCACGAGATGGCCTCGAAGACCCAGTATTCCACCATGAACAAGTGGACAGTATTCAAGGCTATTTCTCAACAAACGTCCACACAGCATCATCCAGGACGCCGGAGTTGGATGCCTTCAAGATGGTCATTAGAGGGGCATGTATCAGACAGATAGCGGCGCTTCACCAGACATTAAATCGGAACTACAGGAAACAGAAGGCAGATTAGCGGCCCTATCCAAAGACCTGGACGCTGGAAAGGTGCCACCAGCCCAAGTCGCGGAAGCAAAGACATCATATGCAGAAGCGTTAGCAGACCTCCAAAAATATAACTTTAAGGCATACAAGGCAAAAACACATTGAGAGGGGGACCGGGCAGGAGCACTATTGGCATGGTTGGATCAACAGGACATGGACATCCGGCCCATTACAGCTTTACGTAGCCCAACACCCCTACGTAATGTCTCCACATAGCCCATTCGAAGGCATGCATCCTGCAGCTCTTCCACGAATATTATGTTATGGCATACGGGAGCCTGGACAGGACTGCCAGGAACGGGTAGACAGATTACTGGCCCCCTTAGCCTAGATGGCCTGCCCCTAGAATAATACAGTACACTCACCACAGAACTGGTGCCTCCGTTGGAGGAAATGTACAGGGCAGCACTAAAAGGGGGAGAACTCCCAGGCTCGTTACGAGAGTCCCGCTTGGTATCATTCCTAAAGGCCGAAAGAGACCCGACACTGCCGACCTCATATCGGCTGATTACACTGCTATTGGCATACTGTAAGATCCGGTGGACCGATTCGCTCACTAATACACCCAGACCAGTGCGGATTCGTGCCGAGTAGAAATACCTCCCAAAATATCCACAGGCTGTTCCATGTTCAGGATCAGGCGTGAGGTTGCTTCCCCCGCGCCGTGTGCCTGGTCCCGGACCTAGAACAAGCCTTTGATACCCTTACATGGCCATATCTTTTCTCAGTCCTTCAAAGCATGAGTGGGCCACAGACTACTAGCAATACACAAGGCTACTGTTCACAAACCTCACATGCTGAATACACCAGGGCCGATACATCTCAGTACCTTTCCAAGTGAAACGCAGCACGAGACATGGGTTCCCACTCTCCCCCCTCCTGTTTGCAATGGAGCCCCTGTCAATCTGTTTATGCCGGGGGGGTCGGAGGCCTGGGGAATCCCACTGGCAGGCATCACCCACAGCGTGTCCCTATACGCAGATGACCTGTTGCTATATGTGCTGGATGTGACGATGAATCTGGACCCCCTATGGGCCACACCTGCGGACTTCGCAGCCGAAGCAAGGTTACAAGTAAACTGTATGAAATCCACCATTTACCCCTTGAACCTGGATCTCCCCCCATGGGAGGTACAGTTAGGAGACAGCAAACTCGCCTGGAGTGTCCAGGCCCCGCGTTACCTTAGTGTCCGACTCTATCACACCCCAAACGACCTATATGAAGGCAACCATCGGAAGGCACTGACAGACATGTGGGCCTCAATAGATGAGGGGCACTTTTGCACGGTTGCAGTGAGGGAATCCAAGAAGGACGCCAAATGGCAGGGTGCCAAAAAGAATTGCTGCATTGGGCGTCACCAGCGCTAAAGCCCGCCCTGGCCTGTCTATAGGAAAATCTATCTATTGTTTTATGCCTCCCACTTGAAGGCACACCAAGTAACGAGCCTGAAGTCAAAGTTCAGGAGATTTGTTAGTCTCAAATTTTTTGAGGAAGACTTAAATATTTGACCATTGGAAAGGAAACCCTCTGAGTGAAAGGTCTTGAGAAGATGCTTCCTCCATTCATGCTCAGGTTCTGGTCTGCCTCTTCTTCAATCAGTTCTCAGATAAACCCAGAGCTTCAGGAGAGGGTCGCAGTATGGTGTCTTGCCTGGAGCCAGAGCACATGGTCATATCGGACAGGTGACATGGGCGGTCCCACAGGAGCAAGAAGGGCCACAGGAACAGGAGAGACTGTATAGGCTGCTGCAGTTTCTAAGCTCACTCACCTCAAAGCGGCCAGCCCCCGGTGCATCCTTCTGCATCATTTGTCTCCCTGGTAGTATTCTGGGAAACAGTCTCAGCATCTACTTGGTCTGGCAGCTTCTCCTTCACAGAGTCCTCAGATTAGAATCTCTGGAGTAGTTTATACTGCCCAATCCAAGATGGCAGTCTGCATTAAAGTCAATAGGAACTCCCTAATCCAACATGGCGGTTTATTAGCCTGTGAGGTAATTCCGGTTTACTACATATATTAGGAGGGAGATCTTTTCATTCCTTGCTTCGCAATGCTTCCAGGTCTCCAGTGGTGTGTTCCAGCGATGGAGTCCTTTCTTAGGGTCCTCTGGGAATCGACTGTCTTTTTCCTGATTGTTTCTCTGTGTTCCTGTTGTCTCCCTGGTGTTCCGTATTCTCCTTCCATCCTTCTTCTCTTCCCTGATTCTTTGCCTGAAGTGCATCCCCAGAACCTTGAGGTCATCGTGGAGGTTTTCTGCCCGTGGACTTTTTCCTTTCTCTCTGGTCCAATTCTACAGGGCACTGCCTGCTTATGCGCTATCAGTGTCTGCAGTAATGTGGCTACTAGAAGGAGTTGCCCAAATCCCTGGCTATCAAAAAGTGTGAAAACCTGGGCACCAGGTCCGCAGCCAAGGACTTTCCACCAGGTATCAGCATTTCTTCACTCTACCTTAGTTTTCCTGACTCTTTCCTGGGATTTCCATTTTGTTTCTATCACAGACATTTCTTGTAGCCAGTTCCCCATATTCCAGTGTGTGCTTTAAGCCAAGTTTCAAATCTAGGATTGTCGGTTAAAAGGAGAACTTCTTCTGGTAGTTCAATAACCCCCACCTAAAGTATAACCTCTTCCCCTTCTATAAAGTACGCCACAGTACCCGTGGGGTAATATTTTCCTCTACGTGGACACAAGTGATGACAATATACTTTCCTTTTTCATATTTTCAGTGTTTTAATCATTTGCTCTTAATCATAGACAACCTGCACCCAGAATCTTACAAAGCTTGTGGTGGGGCACCCCTAGCTGACTGGGTTTGACATAAAATCTGGTCCAGTTTCCTAGACAATATACAGCCCTTTAGGAATACTCAACCTCCCTAGGCTGACCCTGTTCTGCTTTATTGGGGCATGTCTTTAAAATTCAGCCCACTCCCCATACCAATAGACTTGTGGTCCCTTCGTTCTCATATGTGTCTGGCTGTATTTCCAGGTGCTCAAGGGTTATTATTTCTAGGAATGGGCATTGGGGAGCCCTTGGTGGTAAACCTTCTTACTGGGAATGGGTCCATTAATCTGAGTCCAAAAATCAGGTAAGCGGTGATACGCACAGTCCCATTCTAAAACGTCCTTTAATGTCGCATAAGCATGCTTTTCAATCTAACTCTGAGTACTCCAAAGTAAAGCATCCATACATCATTCAAAATAAATGTTTTCCATTATAGTATCTATATTTCCAATAGAGGGCTATAACCACCTGCACCCCAAGCCTTTATGCTTATAAATTAATGCCCACGGATTTTCTCCAGGATTCCAATTTAGGCTGTGAAACCTCAGTTACTGCCCAACCTTTCCAAAATAGGTTTTGTTGATCTCAGAATAAGTGGTAGCCCTAGTGGTGTTTGCAGCCTGATATGCATCTTGAAGATCTTCTGAAAGAGTGGGGAAATGTTTTTGCCCCATTTCTGTGGCTACTGGCTAGGCAGCACTGGTAACCACACTGTTGAAATTCACAAAACTAAATATAGGGTCCTCCCCTTGCTGAAATCTTTGTAAAACAGAACTGGGTATGTCGGGATGCACCCAAACGCTGCCAGTCACATTGGTTAGCTTTAACAATGTTGCATCCTGTTTCTGTTGATTACTGGCACTTAGAGAAGCCTGATTTCTCAATGCTGACTACAGAGCTTCCCTGTCTCTTTGGGCAATGTGTATTTTGCTCAACCACCAAATAGAGGTGCTGCTGTCCATCAGCTAGTTGTTGTATCATCCCTTCTAGAGTTAATAGCTGAGAAATGGTGACTGTGAGAAGTTGGCCTGGCACATGCTGTCCACTAGTTATAGTGGGCACCTTGCACCAGTCCAAACAATCCCTTATTGGCGATAGATTAAAGACAACCGCTATTGAAAGCTATCCTAGTGGTAGCTATGGAGAGCAGCCTTCAGGCTAAGTCTTGAAGGAATGTAAAGCAGCTTGTTTTACCAGTCTATAATCTCTTGAGTGGCTAAATGAAAGGAGACCACACCAGGTATATATTATATATATAAAATATATGTATTTATTCCTAAACACACCCTACTAGTCTCTTTATGAGGCTAGAGGTAAAAGCACATAAGATACACTTCAAAATATTACAGTAAAGTAGCACAATACATGTTAGGCCCTGGGGGCGGACCAAACCATATACTAAAATAGTGGTATAAGAACCACGACTTAACTAGACACAAGGCCTAGAGCCTGTAGAATCGCTGGGACCCCAAGGAACCACCCAAGGCACAGGGTACTCACGGGGGCCGTGTGCAGTGTGAGAACACAGCCGCGAGCTCCTGTTAGCTTCGATGGGGAAAGTCGGGGATAGGTTTTTAGAGTTAAAGGACACTTAGGAATGGACTAGGATCAAACCCTTTTGGACTTAGACAGTTCTAGGGTCAACACCCACGAGAGCACCGGAGTACTCGAGTTACCTCACCCAGGGAAGCCGGGTGCATAGGTGTCAAATGGTGTCCGGTTGCGTCGTCGTTTTCAATGGCTGCTGGCGAAGAAGTGCTGCTGCTGGGAATATGCGAAGTGTCTGAAGAGATCCAAGCCTGGATCAGAGATGTGAAGAACCTGAAAGTAGAGGGGACAGAGTCTGGGTCACTTGCCAGTGACCAGGGGCACGATAGACGAATGCCCAACTCTGCCGGGTGTTTCAGCGGAGGAAGGTGAAGCTTGACTCTTCAGCCACGAGGACCAGGAGGCATGGAAGACAACCAGGAACTGGATTCGAGCTGTCCCACAAATGATGTCGAGTGCTGCAGCCTCGGTGCCCAGATTGGACACAACAAACCTTGGTAACAGCAACCCGCGCAGAAATAAGAAAGATGCTTCGGTGCGGACCAACAAGGTCCGAGGGACTCCCCCAGCAAGGAGGAGTGAGGGCACGTCTGGAGCAACCAGGGAAGTCCAAGGAAAATCAGAGTTACCTTCACAGGGACCCACCAGTTGACGGACCAGGGATCGCGAAGGGAACTCAAGCGGGAATGCAAAGAGCGGGCTCGCGGAACACTCGTGGAGTGTAGGCCCACAATCTTCGGTGCAAAAGGTGCACGGGGTCTGGGCTACAAGTAACCCAATGTACAGCCTCGAGAGTTGTCGGGACGAGGATGCACTTGCAAATGTGCACGGTGTCCAGGGGTTCCGCTTCCACAGTACCCACGAGGGGTATGGATCTCAGCTTTACTGGGGACTCGGTTCGGCCTCTGGGAAGTCTGAAAATCCACCTCTGGTGTTGCAAAGTCTTCGGCATCCAGCGGGAGCTTCGGAGATGCAGACCGGACAGATGCGTCTTTGGTGCCTGCCAAGCAGGGGAGTAACTCCTTTACTACAAGGGAGATTCTTCAGTCATCTAGCGTTGAACAGATCGTCGAAGTTCCAGGTTTCAGTTTCAGAGTTTCGTCCAGGGATATCTAAATTTCTGGTTACAGAGGTTCCTTCTTTATACCCAAGGAAGGGGTTGGACAAACTCAGGGGACCCACCTATGGGAGGGTTTGGAAAGAGGGGTGGCTACACCCATTTCCTTTGTCCAGTTTTGCGCCAGAGCAGGGGCTGGTAGCCCCTGCAACTGGTTTGAGCTGAACTATGCACAGGGACACCAAATGTGCCCCCAGTGAAAGACTTCAAAGCACTCCTGGAGTGCTCCCACCCAGCCCTAATCCACTAAGGCCTGTCTAGGAGGTGGTAACACCTGCCTGTGACAGGAAACCTATTGTCCAGGCCTCACCTGCCGGAGTATCGGTCAGCAGCAGGAGGCCAGACTCGTGTCTGTGGCTGCAGTATCCATTTTGTGATGCCAGGGCTCTTTTAAGCTGGAACCAGGTATACCGGTTCTGTCATGTCTCTCCCTCTAGAAGGGTGGGATACTCCCACACCAGTTACTGGACATGTTTCCGTGCAGTCAGTCCAAAGTTAGCATTTACCGTTGGGTTATAATGCATTTAAGAGTATATGGTCAGGCTGCATCACAGACAACCCCGGAGAAGAGATTCCGAAGGCTGCAGAGGGGCTCTGCTCATGCATGGGCACCCTCTCACACAAAACCAAGCACCCTGCTTTCAGGACTGATAAGGCCTGTCATAGGGGTGACTGATAGGTTTCTATGTGCAGTGATAGGTGAGATATAGTGAACCTATATCTCTGTAAGGGGTGCATGCACCACCTTACCCAGGCTGCAGGAGCAGACCTGTGGTGTCATTTTAGAGGGCTTCCCAGGGGTGGCATAATACATGATTCAGCCCCTGGTAGGCCTCTGGGGTAACTATGCCCTGGGTACATAGTATACCATATACTAGGGACTTATAAGGGCACCTCAGAATCCAATCGGTGGTGTACCTAAGGTACTAGGAATCAATTTAGAGAGGAAGCAGCTAGGCTGGGGTCCTGAATAGCAGTGTTACAGCAGCGAAAAATGGGGGTAACCATAAGAAGCAGATCCTACTCTCCTACAACTCCCTGGATCCTTCTTCTGACAAAAAATTTGTCTCAGGGTAACTCTAGAAGAATAAGACTATGGATGAGCTAAAGCTTTCCTACTTCAATATTTATTTCCATATTATATTCTGACACGGTTAACTGTCCATCAGCAATACATACAATGCCATTTTCTGTGGTCTTGTTGCGCTCTTTTCTTCCTCTTTGCAGTGGTGACTCGTTGTGCCCTCGACTCTGGCGGACTCTTCAGCCCTCAACAAAATAGAAACAAATAGACATGCCAATCTGTGAACATTGTATGCTGTTGAGTAAGCCTTGAATACTAAACTGTGGTGTTAAAAAGAAGGATTTGTGCCCAAAAAAACAAGCTGTGATTTTTTTTATGACATTCACCTCCCCCTGTGATTAGCTCTGCCTATTGGTGACCCAGGGTCGTGTCTATCCACCCCTCTCTCGTCCTTGACAACTCTCCCACCAGTTCCCCAACACTAGCATCGGCTCCGACTGGGGCCTGATGGGGCTCAGCGCCAATGCCCCGAAGGCAGTGTTCTGTGCTGCCTCCTTCCACATTCAGCACCGAGTAACCCTTAGTAAAAAACCTTTTTTATTTTAATATTAGTAGTACCTGTTTATACTTTTTCTTACTCGGCTCTACACATACACGTTGTCATGCTTGTAAAACGCTCTGTTACCAAAGTCTGCTCTACGAAAACAGGTTGTAATTAAAAAATTATAAAAATCTACAACGAATATTTTTTATACTAAAATGTGTTTAAGACACTATGAATAAAGACACCAGCTGTTTCAGCACTCGAGCAGGTGCACATCAGCATCTATACCACACTGCACAGTGCAGGTAAACAGAGGTCGTGCTGGAACTTTACTCACTTAAGAGGGAGAAAGACTATGCCACACTCTTCTCTCTCCTTACACAGGCCTGAAGGCGGACCCTGGTCACATATCAGGACTGGCCAACCAGCCTTCGGTCCTCTGCCTTCACAAGACTTCCATTCTGATCACTTTGGTAATTTATTTTTATTATTAGCTGCACATTTCACCGAAATTCAGATTTTAAATTAGAATGTCAATACTTCATTTTATGAATTTAATCTTCGAGGCGACCTCACACGAGTGATTACTTGGATTCTGAAATAAAGTTTGCTGAACTCATCAGTTTTATATAGCATTTAATATTACATTTCTTACCTTGCTGAATATGTGTGCTGATTTACTGCAGTAAAATGAAGGGTCAGGATGGCCTATAAGGCAATCAAGCAGTGCCCGAGGGTCTGCTCTGACAGGTCAGTGCTTGGGACTTGTTTGGGCTCTTTGAGGTCCTGCTTCATGGTCTGCTGGGCTGGTGTTTACTGATGATTTCCCTGGTATTAAAACAAACATTGCCTGCAGCAGGCTCAAATCAATGCAGCCCTCCATAGTCTGAAATAAATGTATACCTCTTGTCTTTACTAGGTCAAAACTGTCCCAGTTTTCAAAGATTGGGCCCTTTTTATCAATCTACTTCTCTAGTGTGGGCCACTTTTATTGTGATGCCCCGTACTATGTATGGTCTGTCCCTGTCCGACCCGGGTACAGTCTGGGTGAAAGCACAGTGTTCATTTCAGAATGCTAACATAATCCACTTACTAAGTATGAGGATTAGCCTCTCTAAGAGCTTTTCTTGTAGCACGGCTGGTTCACTCGGGGGATCATTTCAGAGCACGGTAATAGCATCATCAGAACTCTTAGGGCCTTATTTACGAAGGCCTGCGACACTTTTACGCCGCTGTTGTGTCACTTTTTGTGACGCTGCGGCGGCGTAAATAATGCACCACACTGCGTCATATTTACAAAGTGACACTTCTAAGCAGATGCGTCACTTTGTAAAGGCCTGCACTACATTATAGCTGCGTCAGGTATAATGCAGGCAGGGTGGGCGTTCCCCCGCAGTGAAGAGTCGTAGAAGTGGCGCAGTGAAATTAATGAAATTTCACAGCGCCACTTTTAGGACGCTACTGCGTCAATATCTTACGCCTGCCTCACAGCAGGTGTAAGACTGATTCAGGCCCTTTCACATGGGGCTTGCTCCATGTGAAAGGACACATAGCTGGAGTTGCGTCTGTTTTCAGACACACCCCATGAGTCATATTGCGCCAACAGATACGTCAGAAATACTGACGTATCTGTAATTCCTTGCGACATGGAGCACCGTACATTAAATACGGAGCATCCATCGTGTCGCAGGGAGGGCGCAGGGAACACCGTTGCATCGCTGTTTTGTCGCAAAGATGCTACCGTTTTCATAAATAAGCCCCTTAGTTGGTAAATAACAAGCAGAAAGTGTTGCCACGTAGTTTCTGAATTTTTGGGTGTGACATTAGTAACAGCTTCAGATGAGGATAATGGTCAATGATTTCCATAGGGGAGAAATGGTATTATTACCTTTTTCAATGTGGTAATATAACTTCTATAAATACAATAATTGCGTTAAATGTACAGAAAATCGTTTGCTAACCCGTAGTTTATGAACACTGAACAAATTGTACATTGTAATAGTGAATTTTCTTGTATTCATGGTCACCAATTTCTAATGTCAATTGGTTCATGTATGCTGAGCTGCCAGTTTCTTAATAAAAACAAGTAAAAATAAAATGCATAGAAAATCACATCTGCATATCTAGCGTGATTCTTTACATCATCCTACCTACACTAAATGAATGTCTGAGTTCAGTGGCGTAACGTAAAGTTATGGGGCTCCACGCCCTTATTTGTCAAGAGTTGTTTAGTTGTGAGTATGATAGTAGTCTCTGTTGCTAAACGTGTTACTTATGTTGGGGTGCTGCCACACAAAGCAGTGCCACAAGTCACAGGGGTTCCACTTCAGGAGCAAGAATAATTACCGATTTGAATAACGACAAAAATCATGTATTGGCTGTAATCACTCAATGCAAAAACCTTCTAACATGTAAAAAAACACAGGCAACACACACACCAAAGACCACTAAATCAATGTGTTAAAATGAAGTAATAAAATATATAGTGGCAAATAGTGCTCTGTGGGTTCAACGTAAACAACAAAGGGAAATAATTTCAGAAGAAAAATGAATGTAATGTACTATCAGTTAGTGACAAGAAAAATATTAGCAGCAAAATTCAACAGTGTAGTAACAGAGTTACAATTCTGTTTCTTTCTAATCGGGAAAGCGGAGGGACCTTCCCACATGTTTAACTCTTTCTCTTTCTATGCCATTGCATCATTCTGCCAGGTATGCAATGGCATGGCTTAAGCCAGGGCTGACGGGGGCCCTCCGCAACGGCAACAATGTGGGCTGAAGGGATGGACGTTATTTGGGGGTAGGTAGGGGTTGCAGCTGTGACCTTTAGCTTGCTGCTTGCTACACTTGTGCACTTCCTTTGCGACCCATGGCCCCAGAGGAGGGAAAACGATTGTGTCCTCTGAGGCCAGGGGTCGCAAAGGAAGTGCCAGGAGAAGCAGGGAGCAAGCTACAGGTGACAGCTGCGACCCATGACTACCCCCAAATGACATCTATGCCTGCAGGGGCCTCCGTTACACGCCTGTCTTTGTCAATAAACCTTCGTGCGGTGCAGTTTTTAGGCACACCTGAGGTAGCACAAGCTGATACAGAGGTCTGATTCTTGAAGTGCAGCTTGAATCTGATCAGTGCAAATCTGACGTGCACCGAATTTTTCTACCCACCCACAATGCACAACACCTGTTCATAATAGTGGCTGGTGACTCAGGTGGGACTGAGACTGAACTTGATGTGTAGGGCAGTCTTCTTAAATATCAATATGTTGATGTGAGATGTATGTCAAACACTTACGTATTAATTGACTGCAGTTGTGTTGTGAGCCAGGGGAGTGAGGCCTGATCAGTCCATAGGGGATACGGCCAGAATCCAGAAGGCAAGTGGTGCAGGTGATGCGGGATTTCCATCTGCCTTCAAGAAAGGGACTGATATATGTTTTGGTAATTGACTCTCAAGCTTGTGTGGTGATCTACAGAGGGCTACAATGCGCACTAGTAGTCAGAATAATCCACAGGTCTCACACTTCCACTGGAACCAAATCTAGCATGAAAACCTTTCAATGGGTTCTGCAAGGAGAGCACACCAGATGGGAATTGGGAATCCCCTTGGTTATACCTGACATCCTTTGTGTTGTATTCCCCCAAATATTTTGCCTTCACTCCTTCTGTTTTGCTGAATTTTTTCTTGTTGGATTTGGGATTCTGTGGACGTTCCCACTGCTAACCAGTGCTAAAGGTCCTCTTCTCTCTCCATAAAGCATGGTAAAAGTGGCCTACACCCGATTGACCCATTTAATTTACTTGTAAGTCCCTAATAGAGTGGCACTACATGTACCCAGAACCTGTAAATTTCATGCCATTTATGGGCTTGCAGCACTCATTGTGCAAACCTCTTAAGTAGAACCTTAAAACATGTCCCAGACTTGCCACAGCAGCCTGTATTGCAGTTTTAAGCTGCCATTTTCCCCTTGCAATACATATAAGTCACCCCTAAGGTACAGCTCATAGGCCCATAGGGCATGGTGCATTGTATTTAATAAGCAGGAAATATGTTTTTACGTTTTACTTATCCAGGTAGTGAAAAACCCCTAAATTTGTTTTTCACTACTGCAAGGCCTATCTCTCCTATTGGCTGACATTTGGTTACCTTATTACATTCAATAAGTGCTAACTTTTGATTGGGGGCAGGTATAAATGTCATACTCAAATGAATAGTAATTTAAAATCCTCTTTAATGGTATAGTTGGAGCTTAAGTCACAATTCTGAAAATCTCCCTTTTAGAAGTTGGTATTTCCCTGTCCTACCCATTTATACTTTCTGCCAGTGTCCTGGGTTGCATGGCTGTGAATGGCTCTGCTGTTTGGCTTTTTATATTTCTCCCAGACAGTGAGACAAAAGGACTAGGTGTTGGCAGGATAGTTGAGGTGGATCTGTCCCTTGCACCACTTGCGCTTCAAAGGGCTTGCCTCTAATTCACACAAAGGAACCTGACACTAGCATGTACCCCAGACTTCTTGGAGCCTATTTCACTCACACCTCATATTGCATTGTTAGGACTCTTATAAGAGATTGGGGCCTCTAGGGGTACTAGATCGCAAAAGGGACGTAGTACATGATTGGAAGGCATGAAGCTCTGCCAAGGACTGATGTACGAAACAGGGACCACCTATGTATGAAGCAAGAGGATGCCCCCACAAGCACAAGAAAATTTGAGTAAAGTAGTGGAAATACTATGGCCTGGCATAATTGATGTATTTGATGTAAGCGCTTTAAGGAATTTTGATGTCTTTTATACTTGATGCACTTTATCGCTGGCACTGTACTGATTACTTTAAAAGTTGTATAATCTATATTAATAGGGAAAAAAAGTAAATATGACAACATAAAACATCCCAACGCACTATATAGTTTAAATATAAAAGTACAGTAAAATGAATTCAATAAAATGCACAATTATTTTTCAAACATATCATTGCAATAAATGCTCTTTTATTAGCACCTGTCCCCACAATGTTCGAACAAAAACAAGGACCTCAAGAACCATCTTTACAAGAAAAAAATATCAAATCTGTATGTATAAATGTAAAAGAAATGTAATGCATATTTAAATATTATTGTTACTTAAAAATATAGTTCGCCAATCATGTAATTAATTTATAATTTTAAAACCTGCAAATATAATGTTGCAAAGTACTACTTACATTCCAATCTCAAAAAGGGAAAGTGTATAGACTCATATAGGATATACTTACCATCAGGAGAGCACAAGCACAGAAAATATACATTGGCAGTGTATCAGGTATTATTCACATGCATTTATGGGAGGGCTATATCTAAAAATGAAACTGTACAAAATGTTTGAGAGCATAATCACCAGCCAAACATTACAGAAATCAGAGTTAGAAATGTGTTGGAAGATCTTAGGGAAGCCGGCAATGGTTCACAAGAACCCACAGGAACAATTAAAACTAATATCATACGCAACGTTCCTGACTATAGTACAGAGCAACTCCCAGGTATCCCAAAATTAAAAGCCAGAACCAGGAAAGCCACAAATGAAACCCCTGCTGCCCCTAAAAAAATTGAAAACCTAAACTCACCTGATAATTTAGTGAGGAACCCTTCGTTGTATATGACATTAATGACAGGAAAATAATAATTTAAGCAGCAGAAAACAACCTGCTAAGATTATCACAAAGCAAAACAGGGATTACAGAAGGCATGTTTAAATCGTGCCCTCCACCATTCACACAAATATCCACAATGAACACCACAACACAAACATATCTTTAGTGTACGCGCTTTTATCTAACAAAGTGCAACATAACACAAACTACTAACTCGAGGGGCGTGGCCAAGCCAGCCATGATGGCGGACGCATCTGATTAGAGCTCCAAGCGGCGGCCTGCTCAATCGGGAAAATCGATGCCAACATAGCCCTTGAGAATTGCAGAGGTCAGCACCAGAGGCAGCGGCAATCCCCAATGTCACTATGAGCCCACGACCGCGGTGCGGGCGGCGATACCCATGCCGCAAGTGCCTCTGAAAGCCGAACAGCTCCGGGGCCAAAATGGCAGCATCTGCCCTACACTAGAAACTCCCAGTGAAGCGGAGGGCCCGGAAGGCTGAGAACGGGGTGATTTGCGCACTACAGATAAAGAAGAGCCCCTCTGTCACCCCGACTGGCCTCATTAGCACAGAAGGTGAGCGCACGACCCGGTGGGGGCAGGCCCCAAAGGGACAGCCATAGATACATCAGGCCACTTCGTGGGAACACCTACTACTCTGCGACTTCAGCCCGGGGAGCCTACCCGTCCACCCCCGGGGATGTGAATGGCCCGGACAGATACCCATTCTCTGAGCGCTCCCCCGCACCAGAGCATCACCCCCCCCGCATGGAGCTAGGCTCCGAGGCGTGCAGCGGGAGGGCCCAAAGAGCGGACAACACATTGGGAGCAAATAACCCCCCAGACACCCAGCCCGGCTTCGTCACCTCCAGAGAGAAGAGTGTAACTGGTACCACTGGTGAGAGAAAGCCGATCAGTGTGGCCCCGCAGGTGACAAGATCCTCCATGCAGGCCATACAAGAACCTCATCACACCGGTGAATTCAAGCACCCCGCTGTCTCTCCCGGGGGGGCCCCAACAGCCTACCTCCTAGACATGAACACAATCCCCTCCCACCCACACGGGACCCTGTACCCCACCTGAGCAGTGATAGTCCGTCTGCCGCACTCGCTGGCCCCTTCCCCTCTCAGCAGGCCCTTAGGCTCCGTCTGCATGGCGCCACACCACGAGGCATGCAGTGGGAGGACCGGTGCAGGGACACCAATGACGGGAAGGCCAATGTACAGAAACAACTCCGGTGACACCCAGGATCCTCTGGTGTGATCGGAGGTGAGGTGATGGCGAGAGTCAATAGAGGGAGAACACCAAAGGGCACAGCCTATCAAGGGCCATAGAAAACGGGCCGCAGCAAAACTAATCGACAGCGAAGACCCTTCACCCGGCCCAGAGCCCCCCCCCCCAGATGGTCTCCACAAACAGCGTGGGCAGTTGCGGGTGGCCTCCTCCCCCCTTCCGCCCATGCGGAAGCACGGGCCTGGTCTGCACAATGACACATCTTGAAGTGAAGAGCGGGAGAGTTCTTCGCCCGTTGAAAGAACGTGCCCCAGACACCGAATCGGAGGGTCAGCCTAGGCAACAAGTCACCCTTAAAGGTCAATGCAGGAAACAGAAGAGAGTGGACACCGAAGGCACCCGCAGACGGGAGGCGGAGGTCACACGAGCTGTGGTATCTAGGTACATATAACTACACAGGGTGCAGTCATAACTTCGGCCATGCCCCAGGACAGACCAGTGTAACCCGGGGCCCACACACACCAGAATCTACCAGCCCAGAACACTGGAAGAATACTGAGATCCCCCACAACGGTCGTAATTCAGGGGGAGGGGGCGATCACAGCTGTATCGAAAAGAGGTGGCAACGGGAGCGAGTACAACAAAACACAATAGCCCCAAAGATGGTGGGGACTCACCCAGAATCATAGAAGGGGGCGCACAGCAGTATACCGCTTCTCCCTCTCCCTCTCCTCTGGCCCAACAACTGTAGCAGCCCATGTACTGACAGAGGAACGTAAGCCAACTATAACGTCAGAGGGGCAGGCAATATTAGGACGAGTGCACCCAGCGCCACAGACATCTACGACATCTACGGATACTGGCGGATCCCAACAGAGGGGACAGGACGATATCCCAAAAAAAGGGGATCTACAAGAATTCACCACTGCCCAAACGCACACAATCTCCACCCAGCTTCAGTGACTATCCCACAAACAACAACAAGGCAAAGGGACAAAATGGGGCGTCAACGCAACATGGGAGCCTCACAGACACCGGCCCACACGAACCAGACCTCCCAGACCTCAAGTCTACACAGTAGGAAGTGGAGCCTTCCCACACAGCGTCCATGTCAAACAAACTGGATAAGGTACTAAGTGAGAGGGTTAGCAAGGGATAAAGGAAGATGGCGCTCAAGCGTGTGCACTAAGAGTAGTTATTCGCAAAAGAATGGAATGTTTACGGTGCTGACAGGTCAGGTTTTTGGTTTGTTTTTTAATTTGTAACTTTTTTACTTTTGTAGTTTTTTCACTTATTTGATTTTCTGCTTTATGTCCTTCCAAGCCCTGAAGAGTCACATCTTCACACGGTGTGACGAAACACGTGTCGGCTGATTTGTTTGTATTATGTATTGGTCAGATACCGACATACATAAATATTACTTTGCATTGAAACTCTTGATGTCGACCTTCGTCATTTCAATACCATACGAACTTTAAGCCTTTTTGTTCCTCTATCAATTCTAACGAGAGTTCTATCCAGAAACGTGTGCACAGGACCTCTTTGTCTAAACTGGATAAGGTGTTAGCGGCCATTGAACATTCGAGAGTAACCATGAAGGACAGACTTGGGGCGCTAGCCACAGACCTTAACCTACTCAGGGATGATCACAGGAAATTAGCATCCAAAGTAAAGCAGGGGGTAAAAACACTCCAAACCATGGAACCTCAAGTGCAGTCGCATCAAGAAATCCTGAAAGACCTATAATCTAGGGTGAAGATCCTGGAAAACAAAGCTGATGACCTGGAAGGGCGCTCCCGCCGTAGCAATATCCGAATCCTGAATTTGCCGGAAGGATCAGAAGGGTCCAACCCCATTCAATACATCAAAGCGTGGATCAAAACATTCACCCAGGCGAAGGACTTGACCCCTTTCTTTTCTGCAGAGAGAGTGCACCGGGTCCCAGCCCGCAGACCACCCCGAGTTCGCCGCCTCGGCCGTTCCTATTGAAACTGTTACATTACCAAGACAGAGACACTGTCCTTCGGGCTGCTAGGCAACAAGAACCACTCAGAGTCGAGGACAAACAAGTTATGTTATTCCCGGATTACTCCCAAGCTGTCCAACGACAAAGGGCAACTTTCTTGGAAGTCAAACGTAATCTGCGCCAAAAGATCATACAATATGCTCTCCTGTTCCCTGCATGCCTCAAAATCAAGTGACTGGGTGGAGCAATGGCTGGCGGGGCTAAACAGCCACGGAACAATACAAAAACATCGGCCCTCCAGACATCAATGGTGGCAATACAAGAGGGTCACCCTAAAGCAACTGAGCCCATGCCATGGACCCTCTGTAAAGAATTCCCCAGACCTCGAGCAAATTATAGCGGAACGCAGGAAAGCACTGCAAGCGGCAGCAGAGTTGGGGCTGATACTAGAGAGCTCGGATGGAGAAAAGGGCCCACATATCTTTAACTCAGAAGAGGACGTAAGTGACACGAACACCTCCCGAGATGGCTCTACCACTCCTCCATTGGTAACTCCTCAAACAGAAGACACGCTGGTCTGAAGGCCACTATAGCACGAGGCAGACACGAGGTGATGTTCCCACTAAAGCCTAGGTACCCAGCAAGAGGACACTGTCATAGACACGCGAGACACCGTGGTTAAGTAATCTGAACGTTGCTGGACTGTACACCGGACTAAGGTACCACAAGTGGGGGGAGGTGAGGGGACTCCCACCAGCATCCCATACATATGGTCTAATTGCAGGTGGCCGCAAGATCAGCGATTGGCAGAGACGAAAAGCAACCCCGCTCAAGCAACGCACTAAGGAAGGTGCATAATGTCTAGTTTGGACGTATCGCCTCGAGCGATAGGTCCTTCATGTTGGGAATACTTCCTGTTACTTAGTTATACCCTTTCCCCAACACACGCTCCCAAATAACCCCTAGCGGAACATACAGGCGGGATGACGAAGTGCACGTGGGTGATTGGCATAATGGGGAGGAGACGCAGGGGACAGACCACCACGACCAGAAAGTCTACACCCTAAGCACACGACAGGATAGTCAACTAGATTCCTAATACAGATATAACGATTCTTACACTAAACATCAGGGGCATAAACGGTATGCCGTATACGCATATATAAAGAGACAGCAGGCACAGATAGCTCCCCTACAGGAGACACACATAACGACCGGTGAGGTAGATCGCCTATTTAAGAAGTGGCGGGAATTATATGTGCTACAACCTACTCAGCATTTGCTAGAGGCGCCCTGATCTGGATAAGACCAGGGACTCCCTTCCATGAGCATACGGGTATATTAGACAAAGAAGGTCGATATGCCTTACTCGAGGGGTTATTGGAGGGCCAGTCGATACTGTTAGGGAGCATATATCCTCCTAATGTAGAGCAAGATAAATTCTGGAGTCACCTCACTTGGGTCTTAACCCAATACACATTAATCCCATGGCTATAAGGGGGCGATTACAGCTGTGCTCTAGATCTCCACCTTGACAGATCCCACCCCCCGCCAGTACAGTCTCCTGCACGTAGGCTGACGGAACAATATCAAACATGGGTAGCACACTGGGCACTGGCGGATGCATGGCGGGCACGGAACCCAGATACCAGACTATATTCCTTCCACTCCATTCCACAAAACCTGTGAATGCGGATTGACAGATTTCTCTGCTCCACAACAATGCTCCAGAGAGTTCAACACACAGACTATCTTGGCAGAGTTCTGTCGGACCATGATGCACACATACTGACCCTTAGATGGAGGCCACCCCATCACCCGTGCCCCCCTGGAAGCTGCCACAAGATTCTGTCACAGATCAGGTGTTTTGCCACAACCACGGGGACAATATCCAAGAGTATTTTACAATAAACACCGGCACGGCGGCGGCCAGACTAATAGAATGAGATGCATTCCAAGTGGCTGCCATGGGGCATTGCATACAACAAATAGTGGGAATACGGCCACCCCAGCCCAAGTGGTGACATCCAAGACGTCACACGCAGAGGCGATGAGGGATTTACATAAGTACAATGTAAGGGTGTACGCAACCAAGGTACACAGAGAGGGCAATAGAGCTGGGACACTCCTAGAGTGGTTAGCCAAGCAAGACACAGACATGTAGCCGGTTATGGAAATAATAGATAAGACCGTGATCCCCCGATATTAGCAGGTAGATATCTTGCACACCTTTTACGACTGGTATTTATCAAGCCCCGGCGCAGAGGGATCACCAAGCCGTAACCTCCTTCCTCCACCCATTGCCCATACCCCGCATCCTGTCACCAGACAAGAAAGCATTAGAAGCGAAGATCGCGTCCCCGGAAGTCATCCAAGCAATCAGAGCATTGGCGCGCAGTAAAGCTCCGGGATTAGACGGCTTCCCGCTAGAATATTACAGCACTTTTTCAGCCCAACTGACTCCCCGCATAGTAGCCATGTATGAGGATGCAATAGAAAGAGGTGAGCTCCCAGGATCACTTTGGGAATCTATTCTAGTAACATTCCCAAAACTGCACAGAGACCCAAAGCTCACTGCCTCGTACAGGCCCATAACACTTCTTAATGCAGATTGTAAAATACTGGGCAAGACCCAAATCCTCCCGCCACTTATTCACCTAGACCAATGTGGGTTTGTTCCGGGACGAAATACTTCTCAGAATTTACGTAGGCTGTTCTACGTACAAGATAGGGCAAGCGCTCAATTCCCCAATGCAGCATGTCTGATTCTAGACCTTGAAATGGTCTTTGACACTCTTACGTGGCCGTACCTGTTTGCTTTCCTGGGTAAATAAGTTTGTGCTCCATTCCCAATAGAAAGGGAAATGAGACAAGGGTGCCCCCTGTCCCCCCTACTGTTTGCTCTCGCAGTAGAACCCCTGGCGATATGTTTGCGCCGGGAGAGCGAGACATGGTGTATCCCGATAGCGGGCACGGTACACTGCGTGTCATTGTATGCAGATGACCTCCTGTTATATGTCTGTGATATTACTAGCGACCTCACCCCAATCTGGTTGGCGCTACAATTACTTTGTGGAGGCCGCCGGTCTCAAAGTAAATTGAGACAAATCCATGATTTATCCTCTGAGCTCATATTTGGCCCCTCTTGACATAACCATCGGGGATCAGAAAATTACCTGGAGCGTTGCAGCGCCTAGATACCTGGGCGTGAGACTGTATGACTCTCCCAAGGACCTGGATGTCGGAAACCACCACAGGAGGCTGGCGGAAATAAGAATGGTGGTGGGCTTCTGGAAAACATTACCCCTAGCCCTCGCTGAAATGATCATAGTCCCCAGACTACTCTATCACTTTAGTACCCCTCCAGTGATACCACTGCATCCCTTCTTTATGGAATTTGATATGCTGCTTGCCTCCCTGATCTGGGGAGAGGGTCGTCATAGGGTAGGCCTACCTATTCTGTACCTACCCACAGATCATGAGGGACTGGGAGCACCGTCCTTCGAAGCGTACTTTCTGGCAGCGCAACTGCAGTGGTTATCACACTGGACGGCAGAACGTCATATCAGAGAAACAATCACTAACGAGGGACGGGTACCTCTCCCAGCAATACAAAGAATTCTAATGCCCGGTACCAAACCGATGCGTACATATCCCCTGCAGGTGTCAATAGCCCGCACGTGCATGCTGGAGATACACCGTATGTCAAGAGACAAGCCCCTATACTACCCCCTACTTCCACTAGCAGGGTTCCTCCGAAAGGACAAATACTACACTACTCAAGCCCTTCAGGTAGGGACTGAGCACTCAATAACCGAGATGGAATCACTATTCAAGGATGGACAGCTACGGACTTATGACCAATTTGTGGAGGACTATGACCTCCCTCCGGGCCAATTCCTGCTATATAGGCAACTCGTAGACAGCAGTCGTCAATACTGGGATTTGACCGAGGGGGGACCTCCGACACATCCGGTACTACACACGATCCTGCTTATGGGAGTGGGTAGACACCTAGTTACCTGGCTCTATAAGGCTGTCCGGGAACTAATTCTTAAACCACTATACTCGTTAAGACAGACATGGGAAGACAAAGTGGGAAGGGCATTCAATGATGAGGAATGGGAGAAGGCTCTGGAATATCCCAAAAAGGTTTCCAGAAACGCACGCTTCAAAAACATACAATTCAACATTCTCCATAGAACATATCTCACGCCACTCCGTTTCTATCCAGACACACATTTTGTCATGTACCCGTTGTCAGGTCCCTGAGGTAGGATTCAAACATATGTTTTGGGATTGTCCCAGCATCCAGCAATACTGGAATAAAATACACCAGGTACTCTGAGCGACGACAAACATCATAAGCATACCTACATGGGAGGCATGCGCCCTTGGGATATTCCATAGGCAAAAGTCAGAAAAAGTGCAGAGCTGCTTCGCATCCCTAGCTATTCTCTTGGCAAAGAGGGGATTGGCCATGTGTTGGCGGGACCCGGAGGGACCTCTGGAAGAAGCCTGGGTGGGCGCAGAGAAAAAGTGGGGCGCAGCAGAAGAAGAGGTATTGAGAGATGAGGAAGTGAAGGGAATGCACAAACACCCCATATCTCTAGAATGGGTACAGCTTTTACATCAATTCAAGCACGAAACCGCACATGCGGAATCCCCCGAGGCCTCCCAACCCCAGACGCCACACCTATCCCCACCTGGACCGGCAGACGTACGCAATAGGATAAGCCCAGGACCCTAAGGCGGATGTCACGTAAAGGTCATGCCCGTTAACCTCACACACCAAGCCGGGATTACCAGTAGTGCCCCCCCACATGCACACAATCACACTGTGAAGTCACACTACAACCATCCGCACAATTGCTCACAGCAATACGCATTCCCGCCGTTCCCTTATAACTTCCCCAGTTCACCCCCAAAGTTAGCAGTTATTACTCTCATATCACATTTCATAGCACCTATACATGAATATGGGGATAGACATAACTCCATGATCACGGGAAACTTAACACAGCTATGTTCTTGAAAGTGTATTAACAAGGTAATTGGACCTGCCAAGAAGGTAACACCCAGAATGTACCAGTGATAAATGTTAATTGTATACTGTACGAAAAGTTATTGCAAATTCGAACATCTGCAATTATTCTTCTTTTTCAGCAAACACATGTTGATATATTATATCTCTACTATGTCAATTTGTTACGCAAAACGCTAAAACCCAATAAACAAATTTAAACGAAAGAAACCACAAACTACTAACTCAAATATAATCCAAAACAAAACAACTGCTATCCCCCAAAAAGTAATCACTAACTTCAAACAAGCAATAAATAATTACATTTTCAAAATATAGACACAGCTATAACTATCATTTAAAACTAAATGTACGAAGACACCTCTTAAAATCTGCACTAACTGTGGAGTACTCAACAAACACCCAATTTACCAACTGAATAAAAAAATGGATTGCTCTAGCATACGTCCCTGTAACAGAAGTAGCAAACCACTCCAACTTCCTAATAGAGTTACCCTATTACCAAACACACAAAGGCAAACTAACTTCCTTAATGGACTATTTTGAATATACTTGGGTTGGCAGACTGCACCATTCCGGTCACACACACCAACACCAGTATCACACATCATGGTGTAATATATATACCAGTATCATGGCAGAGCAAGCCAATAAAAAAAACTGTAAAGATAAAATGAACCGCAGTAATTTATTTGTTAATATTACTTTAAGGACTTTTACTTATCAGTCAAAAATGTATAGAACAAAATCCAGTGAAACAAAAATTACTAAAATAAATATTACTAAATAAAATATAATACAGTGAACCCAACAAATACCACTTCTAAAAAATACACCTAAAACCAATTAGCAAAAAATACATAAAATGCATAACACACCATAATAATAAAACAATCAACTTTAAAAGCTATAACCATTACCACCCATTAAAAATCAAATATAATTTAAACTTGAGACAAACACACAGGCAAAACACTGATTGGAAAGAACGCAGTGGTTCAGCAGACAGGCACACCAGAACATGCCAGAAATAAAGCTAAAGAGAGTCCCATTTCAAAGAATGAATGCAGTAGAAAAATTAATGGAGATCAGGGTTATTTGATGAGTCACACTACAGTAAAGATTTTCTATTTCACTTGTACAATTACTTGTCCTAGCATCTAAGGGCATCCGATCCCATGTACAAGTCTGTCTTTTAAAACGTTTTGTAACCTCTGCCAAGTGAAAACTCTTGAGTGCACATCAGGAGTGGTGTGGTCCTATTACCAAGTCAGTATTTCCTCACCACAGAGTTAACAATACTGGCGACCACTAAAAAGGGTTGTAGCATGTATCAACCCTATTTTGCGACTCAGAAACCTGTTACCAACTCGCAAAATAGGGTTTGTGAGTCACTTTTAGGAAGGGTTAGTGAGTCGCAAGGTCATGTACAATTGTTTTGCGACCAGAATGCGGTTGCAAAACAATCATAGTTTACCGCCTACTTCAAGTAAGTGGTAAACCAGTCGCCCATTCCCCTTTGTAAATGTTAGAGAAAACATTTTTTAAGAGCAGGCAGTGGTCCCAAGGACTACTGCCTACTCAAAAATTGAAACTGAAACATTTCATTTTTGTGTTTGAAATGCATCCCGTTTTCCTTTACGGAAAAAGGGCTGGATTTAAAAAAAAAAGGTGCTATATTTAAATAGCAAATACAGACAATGGGGGGCTGCTGTCCCCAGCAGGCCACCATCCCTGTGTTATTGCCCATTCCCAATGGGTTGCAAATTGCGACCTGCCTCATGAATATTGATGAGACAGATCATTTGCAACTCCATTGGGAATCGCTAAACGAGTCTGAGACATTTACTTATGTGAATTACAAGTTGAGAGTTGCTAAAATTCGCAACTTGCAAGTCACAAAAATGGTCGTACATGCGGCACTTTTTTCCCCTATTAGGAAAGCAGGACAAGTACCAAAAAGCATTGCAGAGCATTGCAAAGAAATGCAAAGAAATGGGACATGGGATTCTCTACGAGCTCTTGTATAGAATGCAGGTCACAGGTGGTAATCCCAATCTGACAGTAAGTAAGACGGCTTCTGAGCAGCAGCAGTTTCTTCAGGAGTGCGGGTGAGCATTCCCCCCGACTGCTGCGAGCCGCACTAAATGTGAAAAGTAAAATGCCAATGAAATGATTTCATTCCCATTTTATTTTTCACAGAGGCGTGCCACAGCTGCCAGCCTGCACCAAGCCAGGAGAAATGCGGGGTGTGTCCTCTGCTGCTGATTGATAGCATAGAGGACTGGAGTAGTGGCTGAATGGATGCTCCAAAGTGCGCATCTCAGTTTCGCCAGCTTGTTTACGATGGCCAGCCTGACATGCACAATTTCATCTTAGTCAGCTGGGTGGAGAACAAGCACAGGCCTCCAGGGTCTGAAGGAGCGTGCAGCCAACCCGCTCCATCGAATCCTGGCGCTTCGTTCATGCTGGTTAACAGCATGAGAGCAGCATCTAGATTGGTTAGGGGTGCTCTTTGTGCATCATACTGCAGAAGAACACCGCGGAGGATGCACAGCCCATGGGTAAGTGCCATTTTATTTTATGTATTAGAAATGTGTAATGCATGTAAGTGCAGTGGTTATGTTTTATTTTGTAGTTAGTGGTTATGTTTTTATTGGGCTTTTGGAGGGAGGGCTTGTTTTATTTTGGGTTTATGGAGGGAGGTTTTTATTTCGTTTTTTGGGATGCGGAGGGGCACTTCGCTCGCTCACCACTTTTAAAGGCTACCAGCCGCCCTTGTTTCTGAGCAATTTGTAAAGTGCAGGTGAGACGTTTAAAATGGTATAAACAAGCACAGTGGTTTAGAACACTAGCAGCTATCCCTCTGTAACCAAATTCTGTGAGACACTCCAAGTGTTTGGCAGTGAGGACCCAGACTTCGAACCTGGTCAGCTCAATTAAATGAGTACCAGTAACTAGGGCACAATAAGAGCATATTACAAGTGGGAAGCTAAAATTGCCTTTCCAAGCAAAGAATCAAACTGGTAACTTGCAAATTACACTCAGATGAAAGGTAATTTCTTACATTTTATAGCACTTCTTTTCCAATCCATAATAAACTGGCACTGCTCCTTGTTGTGGGGCTCCTGGGCGCTAGGTTTGTTCTTGGCAGCCCATCCAGCTGTGAAAGCAGTCCACTGGAATGCCTCTCCCTGGGGCAATGTCGGTGGCAGAATCCCTGCTTGGCCTTCCTATTAGAGCTCCTGTGACCTGCTTTCAACCTGTCTTTAATGTATTGTTCAAACATGTTCCAGCTTCCACGACTGTCATTATCCGAACTTGTAGCAGTTTCGGCTTCTAAATTTTGAAAAGATGGATATACATGAATGTTAGTCTTGAGTTCACCCAAACAAATTTGCCTCGCCCCCTCACTATCTGCGTGGCTTTGGATACGTACAACATTTGAAGACATTAGTCTGCATCTCACTCAAGGACATTTTACTGTATCCATAGCAACCTTGAAAAAATACTTGTGAAACATATTTTTACAATCTCTTTTGCAAAAGCTGGATCTGAATGACACTGTGTAACTTCCCTTCTTCCCTGCCTGCATTCACAACCTCAGACAATAGGAAATCCTTGTTTTGCACAGTTTGTCCTTGTGAGCCTGACAGTTCTTCCTCTTTTCAACGGAAAGAAGTAGAATTCGAGGGTGGTCTGTATGGGCAGTTGCTGAATTATGCCACAGAATATTAAAATTGTTTGCTGCAGCTCAAATTGAAAAAAGAAAAATCCACATAACACTTTTGTTGTTACCTACGGCTGAAAAAAAGAACATTTCTGTAGCAAGTTTTAGGCACTGGCAGGAAAGTCAGTGGGTATATGCCAGGACTCCCTGCTTAAGGCAAGAGTGCGAGAGCAAAGAAGGCGCTAACCTGAGCTGAGTTGGAGGTGTGAATTTGTGTGACACCTCCTAAGCGTACAACGCTCCCCACAGAAGCGTGGTAAAACCAGGGCTTTAAGTGGGCCGGGTCCTGCCGGTCTCAGAACCGGCAGCTCTAAAAAGCAGGTACTGAGATTTATCGGGCTCTCCATTTTTGTCCTTTTCACTGAGGCTGAACAAATAATCTTAACTCTGCAGCAGTACCACCCTTCACTGCCTTTGATGAATAGTTCTTTCATAGTTTCATCATGTGAGAACTGAAGCATTTTCAATGTTATATACAACGAAGCCGTAGTTAATGCTTATTTATCATATAGACCTGGCTTGTTGTAGGTGGAATGCTACCTGTTGTATTCAATCAATCAATCACTTTATTTCGGTTCAAAGAATCATAAAAGTACAATATAATATAGTAAAGTCACATAAAGCATACAGAGGTATGAACATAGTTTACTGCGGTGCATACTATAGCAAATTTGGACCGAATTACTTTCATTTGGGAGCTCTTACAATTTGGTGAGCCTCCCTACTTCCTGATACCAGACAGCAAAATCCTCATTAAGAAACCAAAAATGTCAAAAAGCTTATATGAGACTTCAGGTCAAAAGTAGAATCCATACAATAATCATAAAATTAGAACGTTTGTTAAAATAGAATGATTAAAAGTCCTGTTGTTTATCATACAATCGTTAAATTAACATTATAAAGTCAATTTAGTACGGTCTCTCAGTACATAATGATACATATTTTAAGTTTCTGGGGAGTGCATTTCTTATTATATTTCATAAAGATTATATGTAAAAAATATCGAGTTAGTAGCGTCTTTTGAGTTTCTGGAGAGTGCGTTTCTTGTTATATTTTATAAAGATTTAAAAAAAACATTGAACCAACAGCAACTTTCAACTTACTATTGCACTTCATGGGACTATGTTGTAGGGAAAGGTAATGTCAAGTTAGCAGCAACCTTTCGAAGTTGTAAGTATAAGATCAGTTTTGACGCAGTCTCGCTATTTGGGTTTCTGGGGATAGCATCTCTTGCTATGTTTCGTAAAAATTATAGGAGTGTCGAATTAGCATCCGCCTTTCAGACTTACTGTTGGACTTAGTTGAACTATATACTGGAATAAAATAATGTCAGACCGGCAGAAGCCTTTATAGTTACACTTCCTAAACTAAAGCCCACAGGCTAAACTTTTTGTTGCACTTCGGTTACTATTTTGCATACACTGCTCTAAGTTAGTTCTTCGCAAATGTCGGTCAGTTAGTTATTGTCAGTTGCCCAAGTGGCATTCCTTCTTCCGACTGCTGATTATCCATGCAACATGTCAAATTTAGTTATACTGACAACGATCACCTCACGCGTGTCAGTTTTCATTATTCTCAAAGCAGGATGGAGGGACCTCATACCTAATAGATTACATAATGGGTTAATCCACTTCCTTCTTGAGAATTTATAGGCCTCCCAGACAAATATGAGATGTTCTAGAGATTCCGGAGCTTTGTTTCAAGCAGGGCAGGTGGTATTGGAGCTCTCTGTTTTTGCCCATCTGGCTGCAAACTCAAGTGTAGGCAAGGGCCCATATCTAAACTTCAAACATAACTGTCTGGGGAGGGAACCCTGAATGACATCTAAAGTAGGTTCATAGAGTGGGACAATCTTCTGATCAAGGAATTGACCTGTTAGACTCCCAGATTTAAAGTCTTTAACAGTTGCACAGAAGTGTTCTATTTGTTGTATTATATATTTGGATGCAATGACAGAAGCAACAAAATACCAGTCATTGACAAACCATGATAAGCGCAGATTTTTAGCTTATGTGTTTTACAGCCATGCCCTTAATTACATCGGCCACGCCTCTTTGAGAGACCCCCAGTTTTTTCATCCGACTTAAAGCCTTGGGTAAAGCACAATGTACACAGCACTCTAGCGTATAGTAGAGAGAAGGAATGTAACAAGAAAAATGTGGGCCATACTAAATATACAGAAGGGATGTCTTACACCATTCCTACCCATAGACAAATTGAGGATAAGGGCAAGAGCAGACATCACTCCATAGCTACAGTAATCAGGCCACTTCTGCTGTGTGCAGCAAGTGAACAGTATCAGCTCACTATATAAAACAAAAGTGTCGGCTCCCCCGCTAAGGCGGAGGAGTGTTATCCCACTGCTGTTCAGCAGTATAAGGAAAAATACAATGATAATAACTTTATGTTATTATCATTTCATTTTTCAAACACCAAAAAATAAAGCAACCACAAGAGCGGACTATAGATGCTGCACTTCACTCTCTGTTTCCTCATAATCAACTCGTCCGGGCACAACAATTCCTGTACCTGCCGTTGTTCGGTACAACTGCTATGCAGAATTGAAAATTGTACTTGATTTGGAATGGTGCACCAGTAATCGTCTTATCCAGAATAACGCAAACAGTCGAAGTGATAGGTGTTCCTTTTCAATTTATTTTCTGATCCTTTAATTCCAAATAAAAAACATCCAGCCAACGCGTTTCATTCAAATAAATAACTTGAACTTCATCAGGGCTTTAACAAGTATCTATAGACTGTTGGAAAATTCCTAACACTTCGTACGATGTGTTCATAGCATTCGTCCTTTGTGTTTGGAACGATAAGTCATCGCTGAAAACTTTCTTTAATAATTAGCCATAGGAATGGCCACAGGTTTGATAGCCAGTCAGTAGTGCCACAAGAGCGCAGTAAGCTGTCCCCACTCTAACTGTATTCATTTTTACCTGTTGAGACAGCAGTAGCTTTGCCAGGCGGGGTGGGGCTGCTCCACTGACAGGGGAGGGGAGGAGTGGTTATCACTCCCTAAGTGTGCATGAATGTTTGGCTGGCCGTCTCGGACAAGAAGGAGAGATGCGAGGAGGACGCGGTGATGAGGTAAGTTTTATTTTATTTTTATTTACCCCCGCCACACCACCCTACAACACCATATCCGTGCAAGCCGCCACTGCAAAACAACAAATAGAAATGCACGTTTATCGCAAGTTGGTGTGCAATTGCAGGAGCCCGAAATCTCCAATTCCGGATGCTATGTCTGCACCAAAAGCCACCAACTTTGAATTTTGACCCAAAATTGGGAATAACAAGCTGGACTCCGAGAAATACAGGCTTTTTACGCAGACTTTTCCACCATTCAGGGATGAAATCTGCTGACATTTTCCACCTGCTCAGAGCTGGGAGATGGCACTGTTTGCAAGGACAGGTCTGGAAATGGTAGGGGGTCAAGGTATGGGGAGTGTTTTCTGTGCCCTTGTGGTGCAGCAGGGGTCAGGTGAGAACCAGACTGTGCACCTGCCTGCATCCCCTGCCCCTGTCCCTGCAGGATTTTCATTGGGTGCAGAGGAAGTGCAGAGGAGGGCCCAGTGAGAGCTTGCCCAGTGTTTCTGGAACTAGAATCTGAAGACAGAGGACTACGTGTAATGGCCTGAAGAGGCATCCCATAAGCAGAGATCTTCAATTTGTGGGGTGTGCCCCCTTGGGGTCCGTGGCTGTATTCCCAAGGGGGTGCAAATATGTCTGGCGTTCCAGGCTATCTCGATTTACATTTTAAAAAAATGTGGGTGTACTGCGTTCCTGCGTGTCCTGGGGCAGGGGCAGTGATGTAGTCAGGGGTTACAGACGTGGCTACAAAGAACACAGTTTTCTTTAAGTATTTTGTTGTTTTTGCAGGCTCAGGCAACTGCGTATCAAATAATGTGTGTCCACTGTAAATGAAAAATAAATGCAAGCTAAGCAAATCGGTGGGAAATGTACTTTTTTGCTGTGAAACCTGTCTGCTAATGCAGTCACTACAGATGTGTGTGCGACTGGAGGCTCACAGAATTAAATGCTGGTTGGCAATGGGGAATAATGACTCGTTTATTGATAGTAGTACAAGGTCAAAGCATGTGACAGAAAGAACTGGAAATATAGAAGTCATTATTTTAAAACTATATTATGCACATGATGAGATAGGCTGCCTCACAGTGATGTATTGTTTAAGATAAAACAAGTGCTTAAAACATATACATTATAGAGAAAAGTAATCAGACTGTATCTAGCGCAAGCAATTTTGTCTCTATTAAAAAGGTGCACTCTAAAATTACCTGGATACCGCCCTGATTTTATCTGTCAAAAATATTATGGCCCAGATTTACTAATATTTGATGCAAGGCAGTGCATCCGCCAAAGCTTCTGTGCTGCCTTGTGTCTCTCCGCCAACACTGGCTCACTTTTGGCTACCATGCACCAATTCACACACCCTCGCGCCAAAGTGCAATAGCATGTGTTCTTTAAAGCATAGGTTTTGTCCCTGAAGAGGATCCTTTCAGTATACAAAACTATCCTTCAGGAGTTTCCCCACTTTGTATGTGTGCTGTACAATGCAGCACTCATGCACACTTCCTTGTTACGCCTACCTCGAGGAGGCTTAAGGTTTTGGTGCAAATTCCTATCTAATAATGTTAGTTGATAGAGGTTTGCATCAAAACCCATGGGTGGTGGCATAGGAATGCCCATGACCCACCCACTGGACGCCCCCTTTAGTCGAATTAGAGCCTACTGCAACTTTGAGTTACTTTGAGGACCTTTCCAACGCAAATCCTGTTTTGCGTTGGATGATAAATCTCACCCCAACTCTGCGCTGGATTTCTGATACTTCTCTGATGCAAACCTGGAGAAAAATGTTAGTAAAGCTGGGCCTAAATCATTGTCACCATGAAGCTTAAAGTGACTCCATCAATAAAAGCCTATATTGGCGCCCAACGAGTCTTAATAATTGGTGATTAGCCAATTTGACACATCCACATTTCTTTCAGGCAGTAGCCTTCCAGGTAAGAAAGCTTGTTTCTTCTTTAGCTCTTTGTTCTTACTTTGGCTTCAGAACACTGGCACTCAACCTCCCAATCCCCTCCATTAGCTTTCAGGCAGAGGCTCCTCAATGTCAGCACAAACTGATCAGGGATGACTGTTTTAGTAAAAAGATGAGTAGAAGGGGTGGTGAGGAGGAGGACAGCAGGGTTGCATTCAGATGCAGAGCCCTGTTACTCCGGACTCTGGAGGCCTCAGTGTAAAGGCCAAGGAGAAAGAGTAAAGGAGGTAGGTCCAACGATAGAGTCAGAGAGATGGCCCAGAAGAGGAGGCACTAAGCAGGGGCTCATTTTATTGTTACAAATGGACAGACATAGCGTTCTTGGAGAGATGCCCCCAAGCAAGAGGGTGATATAGGGGTTACTTTTATTTAAGAAGCCATTAGTGCAATAGAAGCTGGGCTCTGAGGTTAGGCGTGTGAGTGGCCACTACACCCCAATTCTGAATGTCTTACTAAGAAAAGGAGACTGTGAGCCCCTTTACCTTGCTAGCATTAGGGCCCATGTCATGGTTGATGCCACACAAAAGGGACCAAGCAACATGGGGGGGGAGAGGTGGGGCTTCTTTATACATAAAAGACAGAAAGCCTCAGGCCTAGGAGCGATGGTCCAGTTGAGCAGGCAGAGATGACAGCCTGCTTAGCAGAGCTGTAGGTATAGTTGGTGCTGTAGCTGCAGTAGCATCAGGGCCCATCCGTATGAGGGACTAACTAAACCCCAGCTATGGTCATTTTATGATCCTTCATTAGTTGCATTATAGCCCAGTGCACACTTTGTATGCTAGTGTTGCTTTGGGCCTTGGAGCAATGGTCCAAGGGAGGGGAAAATTAAAGCACAAAGACACCTTAGTTTCGTCGTCAGGGACGCAAGCAGGCAGGGGGATGGGTCAGATGGGACACCATATTTTTAATAAAGCACCAAGGAGAAAACCCACTTTGCAATGCAGAAGTTATTATTACTTAAGCAGGTGCAGCAGCACTGATGCCCTGTGTCGGAGGGACCCACTGAATTACAATAATGGTGTCTTACTTTATAAAAAGCGACATGAGGGGCTTATTTGCCTTGCTAGCATTGGAGCCGAGTAAACACTTGCTGCTTAAGGGGGGGCACCATGTGGAGGACAGAGAGCCTGTTTCAATATTGGATTGATGGTCAGGCATGGAGGGGAAGGGGTGAAAGAGGTGGAGGAGACAGCCTGCTACTTAGGGCCTCAACTATCATTAATGCAACAGGTGTAGTTGCATTGGGGCACAGAAGGTTTAGGGGCTCACAATACCACAATTATGGAAAGTGGTGCTTTTTTGTCAATTTAGTTTTTTTTGTTTGGTCACTTACTCCTTTATAAGTCTCACAATTAGTGTGGCTTATGAGCTACAGACAGTTACAGCCCTCTGAAATTATCTTATAAACCCATCCCCTGCACGTAGCCCTTCCCCTCCCGCTTCAATCCTTCCTATAAAGTTTTGAAGGGGGAGCAACTTCAAAGAATTTTGTTTAGGCAGATTCAGAGCAAAAATGTTTGAAAACCTCTGCCATAGGGTGGGTGAAACTGTACGAGGCAACAAAAACAAAAATCCCAACATAATTTTGGTAAATTGTTAAGAGAAAATCAAACCACAACAATGTGAAGAAGTCTCCAGCTGTATCAGCTGAGCAGTGGAATCATTACATCCATTATCTATACAACTCCGAAAAATTAGTAGGTAGCCTTGAGACTTCTCTTGAAGAGTTTCTGGAGGACACCGGTCCAACTCACAATACATCATTGTGGTCAGGTGCCACATTTACTACGGATTTAATTAAGCACACCTTAGACTTTTTCAGAGCTGTGGGAGCTCCTGGCCCGAACAGCATCCACACAAGAATCTTCAAAGATGCCACATAAGCTTGGGCCGACCCTCTCAAGCCACTCTTCAAATTAGCCTAATGGAAAATACGGTCCAGGACAGTTGTAGAGGTGCCATACTGATCCCAAACAATAAAAAGCAACCATGTGATAACCCAGCCAACTTCTGACTTATTGCCCTACTGGATGTGGATGGCAAATGTTTTGCGAAAATTTTAAATATTGAACTGGAAGAATGGTCCTGCTCCAAGGCCCTTATTCCAATCACCCAAACTGGCTCCAGGAGCAGACATGGAACTGAAGATAATTTGATGATACGTTGTGCACTTATTAAAACTGCATACTCTATTAACTCTCCACCTTTATACTAAGCCGGGGCATAAAACTCCGCTCCGTTCACGAAGCTTGCCGAATTCGGGCACTTCGCGCTCTGCGAAGGAACGTGGAATTCCTGAATACCACCTGTGGGGCACAAAGCAGAGGTTTTTTTTCCGTTCGCACGCTCAAGTTTTCTTTTGGCGTTCAACCACGAGTGCCAGGACTCTCGGGCCACTTGTGAGCGCGCTCGGGACTTCTCACACCGCGAGCTCGCTCCAGCGGGACTTCACGCTCAATAGCACGGCTTGCTGCGTCAACGGCACCAATCTAGCGTTCTTAGAGCCGAAAGCAAACAAAGCGGTTGAGCAGCTTTTCTACTTGAGAGTGCAGCTGCAAGGCATTCGGAGTGGATTTTCTTCTCAAACTGGCTGTTGAATTTGTTTTTTTTGTGCAAGAAGCCATTTTTTAAAACTTTTTTTCTCAAACCAGAAGGAAGTGCCCCAAAGACTCCAACTTCATGTTCCTGTCCAGCAGGCTCCTCTCAGTGCTTTGTCCCTCTCCTGGTCACTTTTCATTGGGATTTGAAGCTGGAAGGATCACTCTCCTTGTCTGATGCATATATACCACTGGATGTAAGAACTATGTTTTTGAGATACCACAAATACGTTGAAAAATTGGTGCCTACGGGTGTTGTTTGTTTGACTGAGGGCATACACCTGGATTTATTTGTACTTTTATTTTAGGCCCTGTTCAATTCATGGGGGCATGAAACAACTGTTTCTGTGGTGTCTGTATAATTGGAACATCATTTAGGCCATGGATGGCATTGGACTAAAAGACAAATGTCTTTTTTGTGGTATTTCACGTTTTGTTCCCCTGCAAACAGTGTTTAGGTGGGGTAATGCCTTTGGGGGATGTGTGTTCTTGTGAACGTTTTTAGCCCTGTTAATTTTAGTTTTTTGGCATTTTTGAATTAATGCTGCGTTACCATGCCTCTTTTGTCTGGCCACTGTGTGTGTATGTGTGTTCGGCATAGGCCACTATTTGTCTTTGTTGTTCCTTATGCCATGTGGCATGGAGTCATTTTGTAGACCTGCCTGTGTTCTTTGTTTTCCAGGCCTCCTGCATTTTGTTGCTCTGCCAATGTGGCTAGCAGCCATTTTGTGTAGCCAGCCAGTGTGCTTTTTCTATAGGCCTGCATTTCCGCTTTGTTTGTGGCTATGCCTCCTTGCTGGTTGTTATTGTTGTGACCATGTGGCTGGCGGCTATTTTGTGTAGCCAGCCAGTGTGCTTATACAATAGGCCTGCATGTCTTCTGTGTGTGACCATGCCTCCTTGCTGGTTGTTGTTGTTCTGACCATGTGGCTGGTGCCCATTTTGTGTAGCCAGCCAGTGTGCTTTCCTATAGGCCTGCATGTTTTCTCTGTTTGTGAGTGACCATGCCTCTCTGCTGGTTGTTGTTGTTCTGACCATGTGGCTGGTGGCCATTTTGTGTAGCCAGCCAGTGTGCTTTCCCCATAGGCCTGCATGTCTTCTCTGTTTGTTAGTGACCATGCCTCCTTGCTGGTTGTTGTTGTTCTGACGATGTGGCTGGTGGCCATTTTGTGTAGCCAGCCAGAATACTTTCCCCATAGGCATGCATGTCTTCTGTGTGTGACCATGCCTCCTTGCTGGTTGTTGTTGTTCTGACCATGTGGCTGGCACCCATTTTGTGCAGCCAGCTAGTGTGCTTTTGCCATAGGCCTGCACGTCTTCTCTGTTTGTGAGTGACCATGGCTCCTTGTTGGTTGTTGTTGTTTTCACCATGTGGATGGCACCCATTTTGTGTAGCCAGCCAGTGTACTTTTGCCATAGGCCTGCATGTCTTCTCTGTTTGTGAGTGACTATGCCTCCTTGCTGGTTGTTGTTGTTCTGACCATGTGGCTGGCGTCCATTTTGTGTAGTCAGCCAGTGTGCTTTTGCCATAGGCCTGCATGTCTTCTCTGTTTGTGAGTGACCATGCCTCCTTGCTGGTTGTTGTTGTTCTGACCATGTGGCTGGCGCCCATTTTGTGTAGCCAGCCAGTACACATTCCCGATCGGCCTGCATGTCTTCTGTGTGTGACCATGCCTCCTTGCTGGTTGTTGTTGTTCTGACCATGTGGCTGGCACCCATTTTGTGTAGCCAGCCAGTGTGCTTTTGCCATAGGCCGGCATGTCTTCTTTGTTTGTGAGTGACCATGCCTCCTTGCTGGTTGTTGTTGTTCTGACCATGTCGCTGGTGGACATTTTGTGTAGCCAGCAATGTGCTTTCCCCCTTGCTGGTTGTTGTTGTTCTGACGATGTGGCTGGTGGCCATTTTTTGTAGCCAGCCAGAATACTTTCCCCATAGGCCTGCATCTCTTCTGTGTGTGACCATGCCTCCTTGCTGGTTGTTGTTGTTCTGACCATGTGGCTGGCACCCATTTTGCGCAGCCAGCCAGTGTGCTTTTGCCATAGGCCTGCACGTCTTCTCTGCTTGTGAGTGACCATGCCTCCTTGCTGGTTGTTGTTGTTTTGACCATGTGGGTGGCACCCATTTTGTGTAGCCAGCCAGTGTACTTTTGCCATAGGCCTGCATGTCTTCTCTGTTTGTGAGTGACCATGCCTCCTTGCTGGTTGTTGTTGTTCTGACCATGTGGCTGGCGCCCATTTTGTGTAGTCAGCCAGTGTGCTTTTGCCATAGGCCGGCATGTCTTCTTTGTTTGTGAGTGACCATGCCTCCTTGCTGGTTGTTGTTGTTCTGACCATGTCGCTGGTGGACATTTTGTGTAGCCAGCAATGTGCTTTCCCCCTTGCTGGTTGTTTTTGTTCTGACGATGTGGCTGGTGGACATTTTTTGTAGCCAGCCAGAATACTTTCCCCCTAGGCCTGCATCTCTTCTGTGTGTGACCATGCCTCCTTGCTGGTTGTTGTTGTTCTGACCATGTGGCTGGCACCCATTTTGCGCAGCCAGCCAGTGTGCTTTTGGCATAGGCCTGCACGTCTTCTCTGTTTGTGAGTGACCATGCCTCCTTGCTGGTTGTTGTTGTTTTGACCATGTGGATGGCACCCATTTTGTGTATGTTCAACAAAAGGAAGGAGAGTGAAAGGTGGGCTATTTTTAACGAGGTCCTACACATAGGGCCAACATCGCCCCTAATGGTCTCATCGTCAATTTAGTACCCCGTCTATTTCTGGATGACCCACTATTCAAGAAAGAGTGGTCCCTGGTGTCGTGGAAATGCACCAGGGACTTACTAGTACTTATCATAGGGACAGCCAAGAGGTTGGCCGATTGCATCCTTACACGCATTCAAGATCTTGAAAGCACGATGAAACCTGTCACTCAATCTGCTGTTTTTAAAACTAAACTAGCAGAGATTAATCAGGAGATTGCTGAAAGTAGGGAGTTTTTGCTTAAACAAAAAATAACGAAACTACAGAAAGACATCACCAGATTTGACAAAGAGAGAGTATTTCCTTACCTGAAAGCAGACTACACGTCCAACAAGACAGACTATTCGAGTGATGAAGAATCTAATCACAGCAGAAGAGGTTCGTCTAGTGGATCCAGTACAGGGAGTTGGAACAATAAAAATCAGAGAAAGACCAACACACGGCCATACCAGAACCAAGGTGGTCCGATGTTTCCTGTCCCCCCCCAACCTCCGTTTTGGCAATATCCCATGTTTCCTCAGTACCCGCCACAATTCTATCCTGGTAACAACCCGAAACCTTTTTTAGGCAGAGGCTGGGGCAGAGGAAGAGGGCGAAGGCGAGGACAACAACAAACTACCACCCATGTCCAGTGGCAAGATCAACCGCAACCGCAGCCACAAATGGAAACTCGGAGCAGAAGGAGGGGCCAGAGGGATTAGTTATCAACCTTTCCCATAGACCCCTCAGCAACACAGAGGAGGATGTACTAAAGAAAGGTCTGGGCTTCGTACCTACTCCTAGAGTAGATAAATTCGAATTGATCTGCGAGGTCCAGAATTTCTTTCGGAAAATACGCCTAAAAGCATTTTTTCAGGACGAATTGACTTCTGAACCTAGTGATACAGGCCTGCATAAAGCTTCCACCTTTACCCCGACAAACAGCATGATCCCCTCGGAGGTCCTCACCTTCGAGAAGGCTGTACTAAGAGACCTGGATAAAATACAGAGTAGAACTACTGTGTACAACAACTTTACTGCCAAAGAAAGAGATGCGGCCAGAACACTAGCAACTGATATGTCCATCACCATCAAACAGGCAGACAAGGGAGGTGCGACTGTTATCCAGTCCACTAGCGATTATGAAACGGAATGTCTTCGCCAACTTGGCGATAGGAAATATTATACACCTATTGACACCGATCCCACTTCCAGATTAAGTTCAACAATAGCTAGTAAGATCTTGGAGGCCGAAGCCAATGGCTGGATCACGAGAAAAGAAGCAGACTTCCTTAGCACCACCAAACCTGTCGTACCATATTTCTATACATTACCTAAGGTACATAAAGGCGTTACCCCTGTCCCCGGTAGACCAATTGTCTCCGGAATAGGTTCCCTCTTGGAACCTCTTTCCAAATTTTGTGATTGCTTCCTACAACCCTTGGTAAAAGAGACACCTTCTTATGTCAGGGACACAACTGACATTTTGAATATTATTGAGGGAATAGAGAACACCGAGAATGTTGACTTCCTAGTGACCCTTGATGTAGAGGCCCTCTACACCAACATCCCGCAACAAGCTACTCTGACGGTGATAGAGGCGGCCCTACGGAAAAAGGATTGGACATCTCCTACTCCCATAACATTTATCATGGATCTGGCAACATTAGCTCTCACCGAGAACTATTTTGCATTTAAAGACAACCTTTACCATCAGTCCCAAGGTACATCGATGGGGAGTACCTTTGCCCCCAGTGTGGCCTGCCTGTATATGGCAGCATTTGAAGAGACAGTAATAATGAATGAGGACAACCCCTTTGGACCTAATCTAACCCTGTGGAAAAGATACATCGATGATGTCATGATTCTATGGAAAGGTGATTTAACAACCTGTCACGAATTCTGTGAATGGATCAACACCAAAAATCAGTTTTTAAAATTCACTAGTCATATCTCTAACTCAGATATCCCCTTCCTGGACTTGAACATCAGATTGACACCCACAGGGTTAAGCACTACTCTCTACAGAAAACCCACTGATAAGAACAGTTTACTCCTCTATAACAGTCATCACCCCAAAGCCCTGCGCGACAATTTGCCGTTCGGCCAATTCCTTCGACTTAGGAGAAATTGTAGTTCTATCACAGACTACAAAATTGAGGCCAACATCTTGTCAGGGAACTTGACTCAAAGAGGCTATCCTCCCCGAGTGGTTTACAACTCAATGAAACGAGCAAGAAATAACAACCGTGAGGCACTTCTGGAAGTAAGACCAAAAGACACCAGAGAGATCATCACATGTGTCACATCCTTCACACCAGAGTCCAACAACCTTAAGAAAGTGATAAAGAAACACTGGGGAATACTATCTGCAGGCACACTCACGATTCCCCCTCCGCGTTTCGCTTTCAAAAGGACTAACAATTTGAAGGACACCCTGATACACACGAGACCGAAAAAACAAACAAATCCAGCACACAATACCCTCTGGAACCTTCCACCTGTACAGGGGCATTACACTTGTGGAGGGTGCTCCTGCTGTGGGCAAACAATTGTGGCCAAATCTATTCGCCTCACTGATTCTTTCGAATGGGCCCTCAAAAGACACACTAATTGTAATTCTACGAACTGTGTCTATTTACTAATTTGCCCTTGTGACCTCCACTATATAGGGATGACGACACGAGCTGTGAAAACACGCATCACCGAACATAAGAGCAACATTAGATGCGGTAAAACCACCACAAAACTCTACAGTCATTGTCTTGCATGCAAACACAGCCCGACTGATCTACGTTGGATTGTCCTTGAGAGCCAACCTGTTATGTCTCAACATGCCCTACTCAGGCTCGAACAACGCTGGGTACATCGCCTTTCGTTGGATAGACTTGGCCTCAACGATGATATACCCTGGTCAATGATATCTAACCGATAGGATACGGGTTTTCCGATATAGCTGAGGGGGCAGGATAATACTCACACTACCCTAGGTACCTACTGATACTTGGTCTTCGACTTAAACCCACCTCTGTACGACATACCAGGGACATAATCTTCAAGGACCCGTTTGACTGTATATATTTCTTATATACATTATCATTTCTGCCCATGATTTATTAACCATCTTGGTTATGTAGACCAACACCATTACATCATGGCCCCCGAGTTTGCTACCCCGACTCAGCACGTGGGTGAAGAACCACTTACTAAGAACAGTAACTGTGGGGTGTGAGATACGTTAGTCATCCACAGCACACACACATGACTGTCGTCTTTCAATCCCATAAAGTATTAGAGGACCACTTTTTGCTGGTCACCACATGGCGATCATGATGAGCGACGTCTCGATCCCAATATTATGTCTTTCATTTTTTGTGGATATTGTTTTAGACGTATCCCCCACATGGGGTAACATTACATTTCAAACACATGATACGCTCCACTTTTTGCCCGTGCAAACATGGCGCCCACCACATAAAACCTCTCTATATCCGCTATTATGTACGTGCCTCCATCTCCCATTGAATGCTAGAGACACATCAACGCCATACCAACCCATACAATTGGCCAACGAGATGTGTCATCAAGACCGTGATTGGTCCGCTTGCAGTCACGTGTCGGGCTCTTATCCAATCCTGACCTGAATAAATGTATGCGTAACCGACCCACTATCCAGCTTCCGGGTTCGGCGACGCGGGCAGGTTTAATAACCTCCAGGGGATGTCTGTATAGTAAGTACATACCGGCGCGCAATTTGGAGGGTGGTTTCCTAATACCTGGGCAGACCTTGGGCGCTCTAGACACTTATAAAACAAACGCAGATTTCCGGATCACTGCCCACCATCGGTACACGGTTGTATAGCTTGCATGTGAGCACTTCGACACGCCCAAATTACACTGGGCTCAGCAGCGAAGAAATGCTGATTCCTAACTTAAGCTCACAATAAGTTAGAATCCGTCACTACGATTCATTACTTTCGAACTTAGACTTTTCACCATCCGGGACTTGCACATCTCAGTCCCATCCCCGGTTAACTGCACCTGGGGAACCACATTTACTATCAGAGTACCAGTGCACATGAGAGGTGTCACACGCTCATTTCAATATGTTCTTGTGTTACTTAGTGGAGATCTCTCTCCTATGACTTCATGTTTATGATATCTTCCTATGCCTCTACCTTTCCCCATAACACCATTATACTTTAGGGAACGAATGTGTTTCTCCCCCTGTGGACGCGCCATGCACCTGATGAGGAGCTCTTTTTAACATGAATTGGTGAGTCCTGACGTAACCATGACTTCTTTCCTTTTATAAAGGGCTGTACTTCCAACCAGAACCTGACTGTGCTACTTGTTTTAACCGTTTTTTACCTTGCCCTACCTTGTCTCATGTCATGATATGACTAACTGATCAGATAACTGGTAGGCATCCAGTATAATTGATAATCTGGATTATAAGAATATGATCACCACTTTACTGCACGAGTGGTGTTCGACTCAACTTTTGTGTTATAATGCCTACAATTGCAAGGGTGGCTTTGGGTTCTCATATATATTTTGTTGATTGTTTCCTTTCTCTAGGTGACCCCCTCTTAAATCAATAAATAAGGTAGGGGCACCTATTAAGGGTTGACCGACATTTTTGTTCTCACCCTTGTTTTTCTCACCACACTGTAGATAGTTTTTTTCGAGCACACTTCACTTCATTATAGGTCCTGACGAAGCGCCACGAGATCCCCCTGACTCAATGCGCGCGAAACATGTTGACCATAAGAGTCGAGCGTAGCTAGCCACTCATCCGTTGTGAGCATAGATAGCTTTTACGCCACTCACTCCCCTTTTTTTAACTAGGTGGTTGACTGAGCCAATAAACTTCAATTTCAGATTAACCAACCTTTTTAATCACCTACATCTACACTCCCGGGCCCTCACACGCATGCACCATACGGCAGGGAACAAAAGATCTCCGACAAAGAGCCCCTGTATGGGTGCCCGTCGGGTATTGCACCGCCGACCCGACGAGGAGCAGAACCCAGATGATGAAGCATGACACCTAGCTTGCTGGGTGTGTGAGGGTTCTAGTTCCACCCTGAAGGGACCCCCTTCCCTTGTGCACTTTCTTTCGTTAGGTTGAAGTCTGAATTGGAATACTTTATTTCCTGTCGACTTCCTGTCCTGCAGGAACTACACATCTCTTGTTGATACCCATTTTGTGTAGCCAGCCAGTGTACTTTTGCCATTGGCCTGCATGTCTTCTCTGTTTGTGAGTGACCATGCCTCCTTGCTGGTTGTTGTTGTTCTGACCATGTGGCTGGCGCCCATTTTGTGTAGCCAGCCAGTGTGCTTTCCCCATAGGCCTGCATATCTTCTCTCTTTGTGAATGACCATGCCTCCTTGCTGGTTGTTGTTGTTCTGACGATGTGGCTGGCGGCCATTTTGTGTAGCCAGCCAGTATACTTTCCCCATAGGCCTGAATGTCTTCCCTGTTTGTGGCCATGCCTCATTGCTGGTTGTTGCTGTTCTGATCATGTGGCTGGTGGCCATTTTGTTTAGTCACCAAGTGTGCTTTTGCCATAGGCCTGCATGTCTTCTCTGTTTGTGAGTGACTATTACTCCTTGCTGGTTGTTGCTGTTCTGGCCATGTGGCTGGCAGCCATTTTGTGAAGCAAGCCAGAGTGCTTTTACCATAGGGCTGCATATCTTCTCTTTGTTCCCCATTCATCATTGCTTGCTGGTTGACCATGTGGCTGGTGGCCATTTTACGTAGGCATCCAGTGTGCTTTTGCCATAAGCTTGCATGTGTTGTTCTTCTATCATGTGTTTCGGCCATGCCTCCTTGCTTGCTGGTTCACTATGTGGTCAATCGATGGCTATTTTGTGTAGGTAGCCAGTGTGCTTTTGGCATAGGAGTGCATGTCTTCTTCTCCTTGTTCCCAAAATATGTTGCTCTATGTTGTGGTTGTTGATGACCATGTGGAAATGGCAGGCAGCCATTTTTTGTGTCCAGCTTGTGTGAACCTTCCATTTGCTTGCACGGATGGTTGAGTAATTAAATAGCATTTCAATAAATGTAAATTAATAATTTGTTTGAGGATGATGTTACTTATTTATAATTTTTGTATTTTAATTTTTGTAGATTTTAGTTCTATTTTTTTATTTTCACATTTTTTATTTTTTCATATTTTTTATTTTCTTTTTTCTTTTTTTCTTTACCATTTTCATAACATCTGGCATCAATGAATCAACCCCATGTCTGCTGTAGGTGCATAACAGCAATCATTGTGTAAGGATTATTTTATTGTCATTTGTCAACTGCGCCTCCCTTAGTGCCACATCCCCGCGTGATACATTGCACATAAAGCAGACAGTTACAGCTGCATTGTTCTGTTGTTGTTGCTCTTTCTAATCCTTCATGAGTGTACACCACAAAAGTTTATGTTGGTGTATTTTTCCGTTTTATGAATGAACACTCTATACTACTGTTAATTATTTATAATAACTCAGGTAACCACACTAAATGACACGTTTCACAGATGTTTTTCTTGCTTGTTTGCTTTTAGGATCACAAGAGAAGAGACATCTCCCACAGTACTGCCAGACAGAAGACCTGTGCACAACGTGACACATGGCTGACTACACAACACGGTCATCTCTGTATGACTCTACTATAAGCCTGCACAATCAACCCCACTTATGAGCTTAGTTCCAGACCTGAAGCTGCCCACTGTTCACCCCCCAAATACCTTCCACCACCCATCTCAAGCTATAAAAGAATACATTTTAACGACTAAAGACCCTGCCCAGCCCTGCCCAGCTCTCCCCTGACAGATCAGTTCTATCCTATCCCATGCCACATTCTCTGCTCTGGACCGCCACCTTATGCCCAATTTTAATTTCCATCCTAATTAAACTCACGAGCCACCTGAATTCTATACCTCACCTCTCTCCCGAACGACACTCTGCTTTAGGATCTTCCCATGTCTGATTCTTAGCGCCCCTACATCCCTCTGGAAACCCTTCAATCTAGTAACTCCACTTGAATACTCCTCTCTCTCAACCCCCGTAGTGAGGAAGATGACAACTATCACATGAAAGCGCCACCAGACCACCCCAGAAACCCCCACCCCTTTACATCTCAACAACCTGCAACCTCACGGCCCTCACTCCTTCTCCATCACCTACCCTCCCAACCTTTCAGCTAATGCCACCAAAATCTTTAAGCACAGACTACCCAAGCAACACCCTGAAACACTCATAGCTGACATCTATCATAACTCTTCCAAAGGTAAGACTAAAACGGATCTCATCTTTTACACCACCCACCATGCCAAATGGAGAAATAACCTAGCTAACCACCTTTGAGTCACCAAAGCCAAAAGTTGCTTATCTCCAAGTCATCTGCTTTCAAAATCAACACCACCATTCAAAGAGGAGGGGATGCAGTTGGGAAAGCTATGACCATGGATGGAAGCGGACAAATGGGGCCTAGTCAAATGCCTGACACAGATGCTACTCCCTTTTGAGGTTTTCACATGGGAAGTTAGTAAGGAAGGCAGTACGATGGGCCAAGCAATCCCGTTGTTGCATCTCTTACAAGACCAGGTAAAGAAGACGTCTGAAAGGTTCATCCCTGCAGTTGTGAAAGAAAACGCAGAAGCACATGCCTTGGTTGAGAACTTAGTCCTGCTCTTGGCTTCTAATACAAGGCTGCAACATGACATCATCAAATCCAAACAGTACATATGTGCCACACTATTTGCCCACTTTCATCCCTGAAAGGGATGTTTTAAAATACAAGAGGTGGATTGTAGAGCAGGCCGGAGACTTGGAAGAAGAAAGGCTGGAACTTTGAGTCCCATCCGCAGTTCTGGGGTGCCACCTTTAACTTCCAGAGAGGGCAGTCTTGTCTCACAGCAGCCAACAACACCATCAACCAGAACAACGGCCACAACAGCAAAAGAAGGACCCGACCCAACCTCTGTATTGTATTGGTTTTCTATCGGCAGGGCACAGGTCCAGTGCAGAGGCGATGCCAAAACAGATAAAGCAAGTGGCAGCACCAGTTACCATCCACAGGATGTTCCAGGAGTAACTGGATGATCTAAAAGAGGTCTATGTGGAGCAAAATCCATTGATGTATTGGTATGAGAAGAAGCGTCAATTGCTAGAGCTTAGCAGGCTGGCAATAAAGTATCTGGCTTGTAGTGACACCAGTGTGTCTGCTGGATGTGTGATCAGTGCAGCTGGTGCAGTCGTCATAGTGAGAAGGACTAATCTCTCGCCTCAAAATGTGGAGAGATTGACTAATGAACCAACATTTTGAACCACATAATTACTACATTCATGAAACATCAACACAGGAGGAGGAAGAGGGTGACTGGTCTGAAATTAAATCAAATGTGTTAGCTGACCAACTTCTGGGTAAACCACGTGAGTTTGAGGACAAACTCTACTTCCCGGACTAAGTATGCCAGTCCCCTACATAGATCTTTTAAAATTGTCTCATTGAACTTAGTTCTTTCTTTGCAAAAAAACACACACAAAATTAGCTAGAGGAACATTATTCTTTTTGTGAGAGATTTATGCTGCCCCACCTTTTACTTAGTCACATATATATTGCTAGATTGCAGTTGGACCAGTGTGCATTGAAGAAACCTCCACTATTCCTTCATGACATTGTGAACAATGCCTGCCCCCTCGCATGCCTATTGACTAATGCCTACTCCTTTTTGCATCACTTAGCACTAGAAAGGCTGCCCCATAACATTATTTATTATCCTACAAGACTGCCTGCCAAGACCAAATTCCAATGTGTTGCCTCATCAAAGATGATTGAATACCTATCTGAATGACGCATACTTGGATTAGATGAGGTAACTTGAAGAATTGCAACGGTGAGCAACTGATTGCATGAATGATAATTTAAGTTGATTGATGATTCATGTGGTGGCAGACACCAAGGGAGGGTGCGTGTTGAACTGTAATATGGTAAATTTCTTGAGATGATTATTGATTTGCATTTTTTGAGGCTTGAGTGATGGGCGCTTATTTTTTTCCCTGTAGGTGATGATCATCAGCCCTTTCACACTTGGCCAGATTTCATTAATTGCAGAGGTGTTCTCCTTTTTTCTTGTTCTTCAGACACCAGAACAGTCAATTTAGCTATCAAATAAAAATCTATACAAAATACTGCAATTCTGTTTCATTCTCTACTAGTTAAACAGCAGTGCACTGCATTCCACGTCTATCTTGCTCGGGTCCTCATGATTCATGATGATGATGATGACGACTGGTCTGCGACAGCGTCACTTGGAGTCAGGACTGGAGGAGTATCATGGAAGAACTCAGGGCAGGACTAGGAGCTGCAGGACTACCACATCAACAGCTAGAGGCAGAAGTATACCATCAACTTGAGTTCAAAGGTAAACCAAGAGTCTGAGACCCAGTACTCAACTGCATGGAATAGATAGAGGTGCGTTAGTGAAATGCTGCTGTGTGTGTGTGTGTGTTTAGACTTGTTGAAGACGTTATACTCTGCGTCCCCCTTTTGTTTTTTGGGCGCTGCTTCTGAGTCTTCTTGATCCACTCCTCATGAAGCTTACCTTCCTTCCGTCCTTATCCTTGACTCTAAATACAGTTTCTCTTTTACAATCCGCAGGCCTTCTTCTAGTCTCCTTCACAAATGAAAGGTGAAAGCTAGCGAAGCTCAACAACCCTCCTGCTTACCTACCAAACCAGAGCAGACAGGCCCCAAAGACGCACCACCCAATTTTGCAATTCAGTATATATATTTTTTTCACATATTAACTAAGAGAAGTGGGTGGGTGGGTTCACTCCCTAACCTAGAAGCCAGAACATTTAGATATATGGTAAATTGGGTCTCGGGAGCAGAAGGACTGTTTGCCATGCATCTATCTGTACTCTGTCATACACTTTATTTAGTTTTTTTCTAACAACAGATTGATGGTGAATGATGTGCTGCTGATTATTGAACAGATGAATGGTGGCCTTGTGTTGTTGTGTTTGTCTTTGTCAAACCTTTCCCCAAATCCCATTACCCATCCTTTCATCAAACCCCTAACTCTCTTCCCTCGAGCTGTGATTTATTGATTATTGAGGTGTGGCTGAAATTACACCATTAATGGATCTCACACTTGTTGGGGCGGCTGTGGTGAAAGCAACACCAACTTACTGTGAAATCTTCTAAGCAGTAGCCCACATCAGCCCATTACCAACCTACACATTAAAAGTGATCCATATTTTTTGGGGATATAGAATGAGGAGCATCACTTGCCAGCCTAATCATCAGTAAGGCCTTGTGTTGCCTAACCGTAAACGCCTAACCTAAGCTTGTCAACTCCAGACTTTGAATCCATTTTTGATAACTTGAGGATTTCACAAATAATACTGATAGCTCCACATTAGTTAAAACTTGCTAGTACTGCTATGTTTTCTATTTTAGCACAATCAGGCGTTCTCATTGTGTCATCAAGTAGTACTCAGGTGGTGTCGATTCTTTGTAAACCTTTGATAAATATATAACCCACTTACTCTGTCTTTCTACTTCCATTTAGTTGCTTACGATGAATAATAAATCAATCATTCAGATCAATCCTACAGTTGGAGCTCACTTGGGTGTAACTGGAAATGGGACCTCGCTTGTGAAGATGTGATGCCTGCCCGGTTATTGTTGCATGTATATTCAGGTAAGACAACTAGTATGGATGTAATTTAACTTAGTATGAAATAAATTAACTGCTATTGTTTTTATCTAGATAGTTCAGAACTTTGACGCAATATAGGTCATCATGGCAGCATTCCCCATAATGGTCAAGATAGTTAGAGAAGTATAAGACTAGATTCTATAACTAAGTTCCATTCTATCTCTTAAGTAACAAGCACATAAACAGTCTGTGTTAAACTACTTTAAGGCAGTATCCCAACAAACAACAAATCCCTCCCACCAAAACAAAAAATGTAAAAAAAAGGTCTAAAAGAGGGCATTATTGATGACGGTCCGGAGCTGGGCTATGCTCTGCTCCATCAAGGTGAGCCAGCCCTCGATGGCGTTCAGCCGCTGTAGGATGCGGTGCAGCAATGATTAGGGGAATTACAAGGCCAATTTTGTTTTTACCCACAAATGTTGCCAAACATAAAAAAATAATTTTAAAGGCTTTTCAAGTAACAACTATAAACAGAGTCAGACACTTTGAGTTGAAAAATCAATTACTTCTCATTGATGAGTATGGCATTATGCACTATATGGAGTACAAGTTGTGTGTGGTGCTAAAATAATGAAGTCATGCTCATTGCTAGCCAGCGCCTCTGCTAGTTTGCTACTGTCTGCAGCTGTAGTAGACAATTACCTATTTTCAATTCCAATGGCCCTGCTCTTCGCCAAATGCATTTCTCTTTCTACCCTGGCTCTTGGATGCTTGTTACTGTTCCAGTTAAGACATGGCTTGGCAGTTTGGGCTGTACTGTTCTCATGAGGCACAGGGTCAAGACTAATTTGCATATAGATGTGTCTGAACTGGGGTGGCGAAGTGAGCTAAAGAACGATGATGGATTCAACCCAGATCTGTGACTGGGGGTGAGTGCCTGAAAAGTTTCAGCACTCCGTCCATCATCTCCTTGCGTTTTCTCGGTCTCTGCTCTGTCTCCAAAGAGGCTGGTGAATATAAATAAGATACTACGTCAGTCACACACCTCATGTATGAATTGCAGATATTAATATTTTATCCTAACTGCTGTAAGTAGACGTTGAAGGAAAATGAATGTAATGGACTGCACTACAGATAAAGGAACAGATTATAGAGATTTTATTTGGCAAATTCGTCACTGTGTATCCCATATGCCAAACTTGATATCAAATCATGCGCTCTACTCTGTGGTCTAGCCCGCCACCACAGATTTCCAACAAATTAATTTGCTGGGCAGTAACCATGGAAAGGAAACTTGATTTTCTCTACTGCAAAGGGTAGGGTAGAGGGATTAGACAGATAGGGTAGCACTTTTTTATATATAATACAGGGGCCACTACACTGATAATCGGTTCATCTTCTTTGGCTTATGCAGTCATGGTTCCATTCAAAAGGGAAGGATCTGCACAAGAGTCAATCTGCTATGGGAAAACATGATATATGTTCTGGAATCACTTTACATGGGTATCACATGAGTAAATGTGGCACATGCCAAGAATGGCACCCCACCCTTTCACTCATATACCATTTCCTTTCTATTGAGTAACCTTCCGTTCTTTCATGTCTCCCTCAAGCCATCAAAGCTCATTATGTGAGATTTTGCTGCATGCAGATAGAGGAGGCCATAATAATAACGCAACCAAAGCTGTGGCTGGTAAAGCTGGAGGGGGTTTCACCTCACAGTCATTTTTGAGGAGGAGAGTGACACCATGGCAATAGCTAGTGTGCCTAGTAATTACAAGAAATATGTGACTTAATAATGCCCGACCCTGCTGCAGCCTCTCCCCCTCTAACTGACCCGTCGCAGTCTCCTCCTGCAGTGGCACTGGAGCTGGCATCACCAATGTTCTGTGTGGCTAGAATAAATCATTACACATAATTTAGATCCCACATATGCAACCCCAAATACAACAGCAATGCAGCACTACAGCTCTGTTAGCACGTCAGTACCTTCCAAATATCACTCTGGGCATTTGATTGGTTGATTCACAAAGTTAGAAAAGCCAGGCGTGAAATAATAGTCAATGAAAAACATATAGTTTTGGGTGGCAAATGCAATGGGAGTGGGACCTCATACTTTTTTCCAGGCTGGCTGCACTGTCCTTGGAAACTGCTGGTATACTGGTACTAAAAATGAAACGGTGTGACTCTGCAGCACACTACATGGGGGGGGCGGGAAGGGGGTCCATGATGACCATGGCCACTGTCTCGTGTACTGAACTTTGTTAGAACTAGGCATAAGCAGGAAAAGGAAAGCCTTCTGAACAAACCTACATGGTGATTTTTATTTCAAATACTAGCTTACTTGGGCCTGCTATCTGAATCTTCCCAAAATACCGATAGATAGCACCAACATTTCAATACACCAATAAATACTCCAAGATTCTTCGGTTCTACCCTAAGAAGCCCTCAACAATCACAAAAAGACTTACTGGGACTAAACAGAGCCCTCGGAATCAGCGCTGGTGGTAGGCGCAGGCTGACCAGCTTGCCCCGGACCATTTGAATCACCCCTCATCTTGCCCTTGGGGGCTGATGAAAGAAATTAAGAATAAAAATAAAAATAGATTAGCGATTCTATAAATAATCTTCACAAAATCTTTTCTGAAAAGCAAACTCAGTTGCTAAAACAGATCACTTATAGTACTACTAGTTTCAACTCAAGTCTATCGACTGTCGTTAAATCCATATTCCAAATCTCCTTAACAAAAACTACATTTGGAACTACTGTATTGCAGTGAATGATCTCTGAATTTATTCTATTTCCATTTCTCAACACCCTTGATGAGACAACTCAGTCTCTCTTTTTTGCAATTCATAGATGCATACTTCACATAATCACTGTGAATTCAATTAAATTAGCTGAAACTGTACGAGCTACATAAACAAATGCACAGAGAGAACGCACTACTCAGTGATTCACTATAGTGACAGAAGAAACAGACTGCAATGGCTTCTTAATTAGTCAGCTAAAGGGAGCGCCTGATGAATGTGATTAGGTAGCGCCACCTGCCTTTCAGAAACTAGAAACTGGATGACACAATAATATACCAGCATAAACTTTACTAAACATAACTTACCTCTGAGTGTGAGCAGCATGATATTCTGGATTTTATTTTTGCATTGTGGAAAACAAACGCAACAAATAATTAATACTCACCGTGCACCAAGGGGTGGTGAGGAGGAGGACAGCAGGGTTGCATTCAGATGCAGAGCCCTGTTACTCCGGACTCTGGGGGCCTCAGTGTAAAGGCCCAGGAGAAAGAGTAAAGAAGGTAGGTCCAACGATAGAGTCAGAGAGATGGCCCAGAAGAGGAGGCACTAAGCAGGGGCTCATTTTATTGTTACAAATGGACAGACATAGCGTTCTTGGAGAGATGCCCCCAAGCAAGAGGGTGATATAGGGGTTACTTTTATTTAAGAAGGCCATTAGTGCAATAGAAGCTGGGCTCTGAGGTTAGGCGTGTGAGTGGCCACTACACCCCAATTCTGAATGTCTTACTAAGAAAAGGAGACTGTGAGCCCCTTTACCTTGCTAGCATTAGGGCCCATGTCATGGTTGATGCACACAGAACAGGGACCAAGCAACATGGGGGGTAAGAGGTGGGGCTTCTTTATACATAAAAGACAGAAAGCCTCAGGCCTAGGAGCGATGGTCCAGTTGAGCAGGCAGAGATGACAGCCTGCTTAGCAGAGCTGTAGGTATAGTTGGTGCTGTAGCTGCAGTAGCATCAGGGCCCATCAGTATGAGGGACTAACTAAACCCCAGCTATGGCCATTTTATGATCCTTCATTAGTTGCATTATAGCCCAGTGCACACTTTGTATGCTAGTGTTGCTTTGGACCTTGGAGCAATGGTCCAAGGGAGGGGAAAATTAAAGCACAAAGACACCTTAGTTTCGTCGTCAGAGACGCAAGCAGGCAGCGGGATGGGTGAGATGGGACCCCATATTTTTAATAAAGCACCAAGGAGAAAACCCACTTTGCAATGCAGAAGTTATTATTACTTAAGCAGGTGCAGCAGCACTGATGCCCTGTGTCGGGGGGACCCACTGAATTACAATAATGGTGTCTTACTTTATAAAAAGGGACATGAGGGGCTTATTTTCCTTGCTAGCATTGGAGCCGAATAAACACTTGCTGCTTAAGGGGGGGCACCATGTGGAGGACAGAGAGCCTGTTTCAATATTAGATTGATGGTCAGGCTTGGAGGGGTGGGGTGGAAAGAGGTGGAGGAGACAGCCTGCTACTTAGGGCCTCAACTATCATTAATGCAACAGGTGTAGTTGCATTGGGGCACAGAAGGTTTAGGGGCTCACAATACCACAATTATGGAACGTGGTGCTTTTTTGTCAATTTAGTTTTTTTTTGTTTGGTCACTTACTCCTTTATAAGTCTCACAATTAGTGTGGCTTATGAGCTACGGACAGTTACAGCCCTCTGAAATTATCTTATAAACCCATTCCCTGCACGTAGCTTTCCCCTCCCGCTTCAATCCTTCCTATAAAGTTTTGAAGGGGGGCAACTTCAAAGCATTTTGTTTAGGCAGATTCAGAGCAAAAATGTTTGAAAACCTCTGCCTTAGGGTGGGTGAAACTGTACGAGGCAACAAAAACAAAAATCCCAACATAATTTTGGTAAATTGTTAAGAGAAAATCAAACCAGAACAATGTGAAGAAGTCTCCAGCTGTATCAGCTGAGCAGTGGAATCATTACATCCATTATCTATACAACTCCGAAAAATTAGTAGGTAGCCTTGAGACTTCTCTTGAAGAGTTTCTGGAGGACACCGGTCCAACTCACAATACATCATTGTGGTCAGATGCCACATTTACTACGGATTTAATTAAGCACACCTTAGACTTTTTCAGAGCTGTGGGAGCCCCTGGCCCGAACAGCATCCACACAAGAATCTTCAAAGATGCCACATAAGCTTGGGCCGACCCTCTCAAGCTACTCTTCAAATTTGCCTAATGGAAAATACGGTCCAGGACAGTTGTAGAGGTGCCATACTGACCCCAAACAATAAAAAGCAACCATGTGATAACCCAGCCAACTTCTGACTTATTGCCCTACTGGATGTGGATGGCAAATGTTTTGCGAAAATTTTAAATATTGAACTGGAAGAATGGTCCCGCTCCAAGGCCCTTATTCCAATCACCCAAACTGGCTTCAGGAGCAGACATGGAAGTGAAGATAATTTGATGATACGTTGTGCACTTATTAAAACTGTATACTCTATTAACTCTCCACCTTTATACTAAGCCGGGGCATAAAACTCCGCTCCGTTCGCGAAGCTTGCCGAATTCGGACACTTCGCGCTCTGCGAAGGAACGTGGAATTCCTGAATACCACCTGTGGGGCACAAAGCAGAGGTTTTTTTTGCCGTTCGCACGCTCAAGTTTTTTTTTGGCGTTCAACCACGAGTGCCAGGACTCTCGGCCCACTTGTGAGCGCGCTCGGGACTTCTCACACCGCGAGCTCGCTCCAGCGAGACTTCACGCTCAATAGCACGGCTTGCTGCGTCGACGGCACCAATCTAGCATTCTTAGAGCCGAAAGCAAACAGAGCAGTTGAGCAGCTTTTCTACTTGAGAGTGCAGCTGCAAGGCATTCGGAGTGGATTTTCTTTTCAAACTGGCTGTTGAATTTGTTTTTTTGTGCAAGAAGCCATTTTTTAAAACTTTTTTTCTCAAACCAGAAGGAAGTGCCCCAAAGTCTCCAACTTCCTGTTCCTGTCCAGAGGCTCCTCTCAGTGCTTTGTCCCTCTCCTGGTCACTTTTCATTGGGATTTGAAGCTGGAAGGATCACTCTCCTTGTCTGATGCATATATACCATTGGATGTAAGAACTATGTTTTTGAGATACCACAAATACGTTGAAAAATTGGTGCCTACGGGTGTTGTTTGTTTGACTGAGGGCATGCACCTGGATTCATTTGTACTTTTATTCGATTTTTAAGATTTATTGTAGTTGGTGGTCTGCAGTTTTAGTGGGGGCAAATTTGTTTTTGCATGACATTTATCCTCTTTTGTAAAGGAAAAATGTTGCACAGTTCAGTACATTTTCTTCTCCATTGTTTTAATAAGTTTGTAATATTGATTGATTGTATTCACTATGTGGCCTTGTCTGCCAATGGGGCTTCCAGCCAGTAGGCCCTGTACAATTCATGGGGGCATGAAACAACTGTTTCTGTGGTGTCTGTAGAATTGGAACATCATTTAGGCCATAGATGGCATTGGATTAAAAGACAAATGTCTTTTTTGTGGTATTTCACATTTTGTTCCCCTGCAAACAGTGTTTAGGCGGGGTAATGCCTTTGGGGGATGTGTGTTCTTGTGAACGTTTTTAGCCCTGTTAATCTTAGTTTTGTGGCATTTTTGAATTAATGCTGCGTTACCATGCCTCTTTTGTCTGGCCACTGTGTGTGTATGTGTGTTCGGCATAGGCCACCATTTGTCTTTGTTGTTCCTTATGCCATGTGGCATGGAGTCATTTTGTAGACCTGCCTGTGTTCTTTGTTTTCCAGGCCTCCTGCATTTTGTTGTTCTGCCAATGTGGCTAGCAGCCATTTTGTGTAGCCAGCCAGTGTGCTTTTTCTATAGGCCTGCATTTCCGCTTTGTTTGTGGCTATGCCTCCTTGCTGGTTGTTATTGTTGTGACCATGTGGCTGGCGGCTATTTTTTGTAGCCAGCCAGTGTGCTTTTACAATAGGCCTGCATGTCTTCTGTGTGTGACCATGCCTCCTTGCTGGTTGTTGTTGTTCTGACCATGTGGCTGGTGCCCATTTTGTGTAGCCAGCCAGTGTGCTTTCCCATAGGCCTGCATGTTTTCTCTGTTTGTGAGTGACCATGCCTCTCTGCTGGTTGTTGTTGTTCTGACCATGTGGCTGGTGGCCATTTTGTGTAGCCAGCCAGTGTGCTTTCCCCTTAGGCCTGCATGTCTTCTCTGTTTGTTAGTGACCATGCCTCCTTGCTGGTTGTTGTTGTTCTGACGATGTGGCTGGTGGCCATTTTGTGTAGCCAGCCAGAATACTTTCCACATAGGCCTGCATGTCTTCTGTGTGTGACCATGCCTCCTTGCTGGTTGTTGTTGTTCTGACCATGTGGCTGGCACACATTTTGTGCAGCCAGCTAGTGTGCTTTTGCCATAGGCCTGCAGGTCTTCTCTGTTTGTGAGTGACCATGTCTCCTTGCTGGTTGTTGTTGTTTTGAACATGTGGATGGCACCCATTTTGTGTAGCCAGCCAGTGTACTTTTGCCATAGGCCTGCACGTCTTCTCTGTTTGTGAGTGACTATGCCTTCTTGCTGGTTGTTGTTGTTCTGACCATGTGGCTGGCGCCCATTTTGTGTAGTCAGCCAGTGTGCTTTTGCCATAGGCCTGCATGTCTTCTCTGTTTGTGAGTGACCATGCCTCCTTGCTGGTTGTTGTTGTTCTGACCATGTGGATGGCACCCATTTTGTGAAGCCAGCCAGTGTGCTTTCCCCATAGGCCTGCCTGTCTTCTCCGTTTGTTAGTGACCATGCCTCCTTGCTGGTTGTTGTTGTTCTGATGATGTGGCTGACGGCCATTTTGTGTAGCCAGCCAGTACACATTCCCCATAGGCCTGCATGTCTTCTGTGTGTGACCATGCCTCCTTGCTGGTTGTTGCTGTTCTGACCATGTGGCTGGCACCCATTTTGTGTAGCCAGCCAGTGTGCTTTTGCCATAGGCCTGCATGTCTTCTCTGTTTGTGAGTGACCATGCCTCCTTGCTGGTTGTTGTTGTTCTGACCATGTCGTTGGTGGACATTTTGTGTAGCCAGCAATGTGCTTTCCCCAGAGGCCTGCATGTCTTCTCTGTTTGTTAATGACCATGCCTCTTTGCTGGTTGTTGTTGTTCTGACGATGTGGCTGGCGGCCATTTTGTGTAGCCAGCCAGTATACTTTCCCCATAGGCCTGCATGTCTTCTCTGTTTGTTAGGGACCATGCCTCCTTGCTGGTTGTTGTTGTTCTGACGATGTGGCTGGTGGCCATTTTGGGTAGCCAGCCAGAATACTTTCCCCATAGGCCTGCATCTCTTCTGTGTGTGACCATGCCTCCTTGCTGGTTGTTGTTGTTCTGACCATGTGGCTGGCACCCATTTTGCACAGCCAGCCAGTGTGCTTTTGCCATAGGCCTGCACGTCTTCTCTGTTTGTGAGTGACCATGCCTCCTTGCTGGTTGTTGTTGTTTTGACCATGTGGATGGCACCCATTTTGTGTAGCCAGCCAGTGTACTTTTGCCATAGGCCTGCATGTCTTCTCTGTTTGTGAGTGACCATGCCTCCTTGCTGGTTGTTGTTGTTCTGACCATGTGGCTGGCGCCCATTTTGTGTAGCCAGGCAGTGTGCTTTCCCCATAGGCTTGCATGTATTCTCTGTTTGTTAGTGACCATGCCTCCTTGCTGGTTGTTGTTGTTCTGACGATGTGGCTGACGGCCATTTTGTGTAGCCAGCCAGTACACATTCCCCATAGGCCTGCATGTCTTCTGTGTGTGACCATGCCTCCTTGCTGGTTGTTGTTGTTCTGACCATGTGGCAGGCGCCCATTTTGTGTAGCCAGCTAGTGTGCTTTCCCCATAGGCCTGCATGTCTTCTCTGTTTGTTAGTGACCATGCCTCCTTGCTGGTTGTTGTTGTTCTGACCATGTGGCTGGCGCCCATTTTGTGTAGCCAGCCAGTGTGCTTTTGCCATAGGCCTGCATGTCTTCTCTGTTTGTGAGTGACCATGCCTCCTTGCTGGTTGTTGTTGTTCTGACCATGTGGCTGGCGCCCATTTTGTGTAGCCAGCCAGTGTGCTTTCCCCATAGGCCTGCATGTCTTCTCTGTTTGTTAGTGACCATGCCTCCTTGCTGCTTGTTGTTGTTCTGACGATGTGGCTGGTGGCCATTTTGTGTAGCCAGACAGAATACTTTCCCCATAGGCCTGCATGTCTTCTGTGTGTGACCATGCCTCCTTGCTGGTTGTTGTTGTTCTGACCATGTGGCTGGCACCCATTTTGTGCAGCCAGATAGTGTGCTTTTGCCATAGGCCTGCACGTCTTCTCTGTTTGTGAGTGACCATGCCTCCTTGCTGGTTGTTGTTGTTTTGACCATGTGGATGGCACCCATTTTGTGTAGCCAGCCAGTGTACTTTTGCCATAGGCCTGCATGTCTTCTCTGTTTGTGAGTGACTATGCCTCCTTGCTGGTTGTTGTTGTTCTGACCATGTGGCTGGCGCCCATTTTGTGTAGTCAGCAGTGTGCTTTTGCCATAGGCCTGCATGTCTTCTCTGTTTGTGAGTGACCCTGCCTCCTTGCTGGTTGTTGTTGTTTTGACCATGTGGCTGGCACCCATTTTGTGTAGCCAGCAGGTGTGCTTTCCCCATAGGCCTGCATGTCTTCTCCGTTTGTTAGTGACCATGCCTCCTTGCTGGTTGTTGTTGTTCTGATGATGTGGCTGACGGCCATTTTGTGTAGCCAGCCAGTACACATTCCCCATAGGCCTGCATGTCTTCTGTGTGTGACCATGCCTCCTTGCTGGTTGTTGTTGTTCTGACCATGTGGCTGGCACCCATTTTGTGTAGCCAGCCAGTGTGCTTTTGCCATAGGCCTGCATGTCTTCTCTGTTTGTGAGTGACCATGCCTCCTTGCTGGTTGTTGTTGTTCTGACCATGTCGCTGGTAGACATTTTGTGTAGCCAGCAATGTGCTTTCCCCATAGGCCTGCATGTCTTCTCTGTTTGTTAATGACCATACCTCTTTGCTGGTTGTTGTTGTTCTGACGATGTGGCTGGCGGCCATTTTGTGTAGCCAGCCAGTATACTTTCCCCATAGGCCTGCATGTCTTCTCTGTTTGTTAGTGACCATGCCTCCTTGCTGGTTGTTGTTGTTCTGACGATGTGGCTGGTGGCCATTTTGTGTAGCCAGCCAGAATACTTTCCCCATAGGCCTGCATCTCTTCTGTGTGTGACCATGCCTCCTTGCTGGTTGTTGTTGTTCTGACCATGTGGCTGGCACCCATTTTGCGCAGCCAGCCAGTGTGCTTTTGCCATAGGCCTGCACGTCTTCTCTGTTTGTGAGTGACCATGCCTCCTTGCTGGTTGTTGTTGTTTTGACCATGTGGATGGCACCCATTTTGTGTAGCCAGACAGTGTACTTTTGCCATAGGCCTGCATGTCTTCTCTGTTTGTGAGTGACCATGCCTCCTTGCTGGTTGTTGTTGTTCTGACCATGTGGCTCGCGCCCATTTTGTGTAGCCAGCCAGTGTGCTTTTGCTATAGGCCTGCATGTCTTCTCTGTTTGTGAGTGACCATGCCTCCCTGCTGGTTGTTGTTGTTCTGACCATGTGGCTGGCGCCCATTTTGTGTAGCCAGCCAGTGTGCTTTCCCCATAGGCCTGCATGTCTTCTCTGTTTGTTAGTGACCATGCCTCCTTGCTGGTTGTTGTTGTTCTGACGATGTGGCTGACGGCCATTTTGTGTAGCCAGCCAGTACACATTCCCCATAGGCCTGCATGTCTTCTGTGTGTGACCATGCCTCCTTGCTGGTTGTTGTTGTTCTGACCATGTGGCAGGCTGCCATTTTGTGTAGCCAGCCAGTGTGCTTTCCCCATAGGCCTGCATGTCTTCTCTGTTTGTTAGTGACCATGCCTCCTTGCTGGTTGTTGATGTTCTGACGATATGGCTGACGGCCATTTTGTGTAGCCAGCCAGTACACATTCCCCATAGGCCTGCATGTCTTCTGTGTGTGACCATGCCTCCTTGCTGGTTGTTGTTGTTCTGACCATGTGGCTGGCACCCATTTTGGGTAGCCAGCCAGTGTGGTTTTGCCATAGGCCTGCATGTCTTCTCTGTTTGTGAGTGACCATGCCTCCTTGCTGGTTGCTGTTGTTCTGACCATGTGGCTGGTGGACATTTTGTGTAGCCAGCAATGTGCTTTCCCCATAGGCCTGCATGTCTTCTCTGTTTGTTAATGACCATGCCTGCTTGCTGGTTGTTGTTGTTCTGACGATGTGGCTGGCGGCCATTTTGTGTAGCCAGCCAGGATACTTTCCCCATAGGCCTGCATGTCTTCTCTGTTTGTTAGTGACCATGCCTCCTTGCTGTTTGTTGTTGTTGTGACAATGTGGCTGGTGGCCATTTTGTGTAGCCAGCCAGAATACTTTCCCCATAGGCCTGCATGTCTTCTGTGTGTGACCATGCCTCCTTGCTGGTTGTTGTTGTTCTGACCATGTGGCTGGCGCCCATATTGCGCAGCCAGCCAGTGTGCTTTTGCCATAGGCCTGCACGACTTCTCTGTTTGTGAGTGACCATGCCTCCTTGCTGGTTGTTGTTGTTTTGACCATGTGGATGGCACCCATTTTGTGTAGCCAGCCAGTGTACTTTTGCCTTAGGCCTGCATGTCTTCTCTGTTTGTGAGTGACCATGCCTGCTTGCTGGTTGTTGTTGTTCTGACCATGTGGCTGGCACCCATTTTGTGTAGCCAGCCAGTGTGCTTTTGCCATAGGCCTGCATGTCTTCTCTGTGAGTGACCATGCCTCCTTGCTGGTTGTTGTTGTTCTGACCATGTGGCTGGCGCCCATTTTGTGTAGCCAGCCAGTGTGCTTTCCCCATAGGCCTGCATGTCTTCTCTGTTTGTTAGTGACCATGCCTCCTTGCTGGTTGTTGTTGTTCTGACGATGTGGCTGACGGCCATTTTGTGTAGCCAGCCAGTACACATTCCCCATAGGCCTGCATGTCTTCTGTGTGTGACCATGCGTCCTTGCTGGATGTTGTTGTTCTGACCATGAGGCTGGCACCCATTTTGTGTAGCCAGCCAGTGTGCTTTTGCAATAGGCCTGCATGTCTTCTCTGTTTGTGAGTGACCATGCCTCCTTGCTGGTTGTTGTTGTTCCGACCATGTGGCTGGTGGACATTTTGTGTAGCCAGCAATGTGCTTTCCCCATAGGCCTGCATGTCTTCTCTGTTTGTGAATGACCATGCCTCCTTGCTGGTTGTTGTTGTTCTGATGATTTGGCTGGCGGCCATTTTGTGTAGCCAGCCAGTATACTTTCCCCATAGGCCTGCATGTCTTCTCTGTTTGTGGCCATGCCTCATTGCTGGTTGTTGCTGTTCTGACCATGTGGCTGGTGGCCATTTTGTGTAGCCGCCAAGTGTGCTTTTGCCATAGGCCTGCATGTCTTCTCTGTTTGTGAGTGACTATTACTCCTTGCTGGTTGTTGCTCTTCTGGCCATGTGGCTGGCAGCCATTTTGTGAAGCAAGCCAGAGTGCTTTTACCATAGGGCTGCATATCTTCTCTTTGTTCCCCATTCATCATTGCTTGCTGGTTGACCATGTGGCTGGTGGCCATTTTACGTAGGCATCCAGTGTGCTTTTGCCATAAGCTTGCATGTGTTGTTCTTCTATCATGTGTTTCGGCCATGCCTCCTTGCTTGCTGGTTTACTATGTGTTCAATCGGTGGCTATTTTGTGTAGGTAGCCAGTGTGCTTTTGGCATAGGCCTGCATGTCTTCTTCTCCTTGTTCCCAAAATATGTTGCTCTGTGTTGTGGATGTTGATGACCATGTGGAAATGGCAGGCAGCCATTTTTTGTGTCCAGCTTGTGTGAACCTTCCATTTGCTTGCACGGATGGTTGAGCAATTAAATAGCATTTCAATAAATGTAAATTAATGATTTGTTTGAGGATGATGTTACTTATTTATAATTTTTGTATTTTAATTTTTGTAGATTTTAGTTCTATTTTTGTATTTTCACATTTTTTATTTTTTCATATTTTTTATTTTCTTTTTTCTTTTTTTTTTTACCATTTTCATAACATCTGGCATCAATGAATCAACCCCATGTCTGCTGTAGGTGCACAACAGCATTCATTGTGTAAGGATTATTTTATTGTCATTTGTCAACTGCGCCTCCCTGAGTGACACATCCCCGTGTGATACATTGCACATAAAGCAGACAGTTACAGCTGCATTGTTCTGTTGTTGTTGCTCTTTCTAATCCTTCATGAGTGCACACCACGAAATTTTATGTTGGTGTATTTTTCCGTTTTCCGAATGAATAACTCAGGTAACCACACTAATTGACACGTTTCACAGATGTTTTTCTTGCTTGTTTGCTTTTAGGATCACAAGAGAAGAGACATCTCCCACAGTACTGCCAGACAGAAGACCTGTGCACAACGTGACACATGGCTGACTACACAACACGGTCATCTCTGTATGACTCTACTATAAGCCTGCACAATCAACCCCACTTATGAGCTTAGTTCCAGACCTGAAGCTGCCCACTGTTCACCCACCAAATACCTTCCACCACCTATCTCAAGCTATAAAAGAATACATTTTAACGACTAAAGACCCTGCCCAGCCCTGCCCAGCTCTCCCCTGACAGATCAGTTCTATCCTATCCCATGCCACATTCTCTGCTCTGGACCGCCACCTTATGCCCAATTTTAATTTCCATCCTAATTAAACTCACGAGCCAACTGAATTCTATACCTCACCTCTCTCCCGAACGACACTCTGCTTTAGGATCTTCCCATGTCTGATTCTTAGTGCCCCTACATCCCTCTGGAAACCCTTCAATATAGTAACTCCACTTGAATACTCCTCTCTCTCAACCCCCGTAGTGAGGAAGATGACAACTATCACATGAAAGCGCCACCAGACTACATCAGAAACCCCCACCCCTTTACATCTCAACAACCTGCAACCTCACGGCCCTCACTCCTTCTCCTTCACCTACCCTCTGACCTTTCAGCTAATGCCACCAAAATCTTTAAGCACAGACTACCCAAGCAACACCCTGAAACACTCATAGCTGACATCTATCATAACTCTTCCAAAGGTAAGACTAAAACGGATCTCATCTTTTACACCACCCACCATGCCAAATGGAGAAATAACCTAGCTAACCACCTTTGAGTCACCAAAGCCAAAAGTTGCTTATCTCCAAGTCATCTGCTTTCAAAATCAACGCCACCATTGAAAAAGGAGGGGATGCAGTTGGGAAAGCTATGACCATGGATGGAAGCGGACAAATGGGGCCTAGTCAAATGCCTGACACAGATGCTACTCCCTTTTGAGGTTTTCACATGGGAAGTTAGTAAGGAAGGCAGTACGATGGGCCAAGCAATCCCGTTGTTGCATCTCTTACAAGACCAGGTAAAGAAAACGTCTGAAAGGTTCATCCCTGCAGTTGTGAAAGAAAACGCAGAAGCACATGCCTTGGTTGAGAACTTAGTCCTGCTCTTGGCTTCTAATACAAGGCTGCAACATGACATCATCGAATCCAAACAGTACATATGTGCCACACTACTTGCCCACTTTCATCCCTGAAAGGGATGTTTTAAAATACAAGAGGTGGATTGTAGAGCAGGCCGGAGACTTGGAAGAAGAAAGGCTGGATCTTTGAGTCCCATCCGCAGTTCTGGGCTGCCACCTTTAACTTCCAGAGAGGGCAGTCTTGTCTCACAGCAGCCAACAACACTATCAACCAGAACACCGGCCACAACAGCAAAAGAAGGACAGGACCCAACCTCTGTATTGTATTGGTTTTCTATCGGCAGGGCACAGGTCCAGTGCAGAGGCGATGCCAAAACAGATAAAGCAAGTGGCAGCACCAGTTACCATCCACAGGATGTTCCAGGAGTAACTGGATGATCTAAAAGAGGTCATTGATGTATTGGTATGAGAAGAAGCGTCAATTTCTAGAGCTTAGCAGGCTGGCAATAAAGTATCTGGCTTGTAGTGACACCAGTGTGTCTGCTGAATGTGTGTTCAGTGCAGCTGGTGCAGTCGTCATAGTGAGAAGGACTAGTCTCTCGCCTCAAAATGTGGAGAGATTGACTAATAAACCAACATTTTGAACCACATAATTACTCCATTCATGAAACATCAACACAGGAGGAGGAAGAGGGTGACTGGTCTGAAATTAAATCAAATGTGTTAGCTGACCAACTTCTGGGTAAACCACGTGAGTTTGAGGACAAACTCTACTTCCCGGACTAAGTATGCCAGTCCCCTACATAGATCTTTTAAAATTGTCTCATTGAACTTAGTTCTTTCTTTGCAAAAAAACACACACAAAATTAGCTAGAGAAACATTATTCTTTTTGTGAGAGATTTATGCTGCCCCACCTTTTACTTAGTCACATATATATTGCCAGATTGCAGTTGGACCAGTGTGCATTGAAGAAACCTCCACTATTCCTTCATGACATTGTGAACAATGCCTGCCCCCTCGCATGCCTATTGACTAATGCCTACTCCTTTTTGCATCACTTAGCACTAGAAAGGCTCCCCCATAACATTATTTATTATCCTACAAGACTGCCTGCCAAGACCAAATTCCAATGTGTTGCCTCATCAAAGATGATTGAATACCTATCTGAATGACCCATACTTGGATTAGATGAGGTAACTTGAAGAATTGCAACGGTGAGCAACTGATTGCATGAATGATAATTTAAGTTGATTGATGATTCATGTGGTGGCAGACACCAAGGGAGGGTGCGTGTTGAACTGTAATATGGGAAATTTCTTGAGATGATTATTGATTTGCATTTTTTGAGGCTTGAGTGATGGGCGCTTATTTTTTTCCCTGTAGGTGATGATCATCAGCCCTTTCACACTTGGCCAGATTTAAATTGCAGCGGTGTTCTCCTTTTTTCTTGTTCTTCAGACACCAGAACAGTCAATTTAGCTATCAAATAAAAATCTATACAAAATACTGCAATTCTGTTTCATTCTCTACTAGTTAAACAGCAGTGCACTGCATTCCACGTCTATCTTGCTCGGGTCCTCATGATTCATGATGATGATGATGATGACGACTGGTCTGCGACAGCATCACTTGGAGTCAGGACTGGAGGAGTATCATGGAAGAACTCAGGGCAGGACTAGTAGCTGCAGGACTACCACATCAACAGCTAGAGGCAGAAGTATACCATCAACTTGAGTTCAAAGGTAAACCAAGAGTCTGAGACCTAGTACTCAACTGCATGGAATAGATAGAGGTGCGTTAGTGAAATGCTGCTGTGTGTGTGTGTGTGTGTGTGTTTAGACTTGTTGAAGACGTTATACTCTGCGTCCCCCTTTTGTTTTTTTGGCGCTGCTTCTGAGTCTTCTTGATCCACTCCTCATGAAGCTTACCTTCCTTCCGTCCTTATCCTTGACTCTAAATACAGTTTCTCTTTTACAATCCGCAGGCCTTCTTCTAGTCTCCTTCACAAATGAAAGGTGAAAGCTAGTGAAGCTCAACAACACTCCTGCTTACCTACCAAACCAGTGCAGACAGGCCCCAAAGACGCACCACCCAATTTTGCAATTCAGGATATATATTTTTTTCACATATTAACTAGGAGAAGTGGGTGGGTGGGTTCACTCCCTAACCTAGAAGCCAGAACATTTAGATATATGGTAAATTGGGTCTCGGGAGCAGAAGGACTGTTTGCCTTGCATCTATCTGTACTCTGTCATACACTTTATTTAGTTTTTTTCTAACAACAGATTGATGGTGAATGATGTGCTGCTGATTATTGCCCAGATGAATGGTGGCCTTGTGTTGTAGTGTTTGTCTTTGTCAAACCTTTCCCCAAATCCCATTACCCATCCTTTCATCAAACCCCTAACTCTCTTCCCTCGAGCTATGATTTATTGATTATTGAGGTGTGGCTGAAATTACACCATCAATGGATCTCACACTTGTTGGGGCGGCTGTGGTGAAAGCAACACCAACTTACTGTGAAATCTTCTAAGCAGTAGCCCACATCAGCCCATTACCAACCTACGCATTAAAAATTATCCATATTTTTTGGGGATATAGAATGAGGAGCATCACTTGCCAGCATAATCATCAGTATGGCCTTGTGTTGCCTAACCGTAAACGCCTAACCTAAGCTTGTCAACTCCAGACTTTGAATCCATTTTTGATAACTTGAGGATTTCACAAATAATACTGATAGCTCCACACTAGTTAAAACTTGCTAGTATTGCTATGTTTTCTATTTTAGCACAATCAGGTGTTCTCATTGTGTCATCAAGTAGTACTCAGGTGGTGTTGATTCTTTTTAACCCTTTGATAAATATATAACCCACTTACTCTGTCTTTCTACTTCCATTAAGTTGCTTACGATGAATAATAAATCAATCATTCAGATCAATCCTACAGTTGGAGCTCACTTGGGTGTAACTGGAAATGGGACCTCGCTTGTGAAGATGTGATGCCTGCTCGGTTATTGTTGCATGTATATTCAGGTAAGCCAACTAGTATGGATGTAATTTAACTTAGTATGAAATAAATTAACTGCTATTGTTTTTATCTAGATAGTTCAGAACTTTGACGCAATATAGGTCATCATGGCAGCATTCCCCATAGTGGTCAAGATAGTTAGAGAAGTATAAGACTAGACTCTATAACTAAGTTCCATTCTATCTCTTAAGTAACAAGCACATAAACAGTCTGTGTTAAACTACTTTAAGGCAGCAGTGCAATGTAAAAGTCAAATTAACTACTTCCGGCATAAACTTAGATTATAAAAAATAGTTTCCCCCTTATGATATTTACACACCAACCTACCCTCTCCACCCAAACAACATGCCCACCCCTCTCCCAAACAAAACTGATGCAAGCCCCAAAACTCAAGATGTTCAAGAAAGTCTCTCCAGTCCCACTCCCAACTCCCTCCCCAGCCCCAACAAACAACAAATCCCTCCCACCAAAACAAAAAATGTAAAAAAAGGTCTAAAAGAGGGCATTATTGATGACGGTCCGGAGCTGGGCTATGCTCTGCTCCATCAAGGTGAGCCAGCCCTCGATGGCATTCAGCCGCTGTAGGATGCGGTGCAGCAATGGCCTGTTGCCATTCTGGTGGGGGGTGGCAGCAGTTGGCTGGCAGCAGCACCAGCTATAGGATGGCCGGGAGGCTGGATGCTTATGGGGACTGGGTGCACTAGGGCCTGGCAGCTGTGCATTCATTTCTGCCTCCTCCTCTTCCAGGACCACCAGCCACTGGTATTTCTGCTGAATACGCTCCAGCCTCTACGGCATCAAATGGGCCGCTCTCTCCTGCCTGTCGGGTGGTCACGCTGGACCAGCAGAAGCGGCTATATTGAGAAAAACTAAAAAGAAATTGTAAAAAATGCTCTGTAGAAACAATTGTTTTAAATAACTGGGTGGCACGGTAGCAGTACATTGCTGGTCCCCAAGGGCCAATTTAATTTATTTGATGTGATTATGATTAGGGGAATTGCAAGACTAATTTAACAACTATAAACAGAGTCAGACACTTTGAGTTGAAAAATCAATTACTTCTCATTGATGAGTATGGCATTATGCACTATATGGAGTACAAGTTGTGTGTGGTGCTAAAATAATGAAGTCATGCTCATTGCTAGCCAGCGCCTCTGCTAGTTTGCTACTGTCTGCAGCTGTAGTAGACAATTACCTATTTTCAATTCCAATGGCCCTGCTCTTCGCCAAATGCATTTCTCTTTCTACCCTGTCTCTTGGATGCTTGTTACTGTTCCAGTTAAGACATGGCTTGGCAGTTTGGGCTGTACTGCTCTCATGAGGCACAGGGTCAAGACTAATTTGCATATAGATGTGTCTGAACTGGGGTAGCGAAGTGAGCTAAAGAACTATGATGGATTCAACCCAGATCTGTGACTGGGGGTGAGTGCCTGAAACGTTTCAGCACTCCGTCCATCATCTCCTTGTGTTTTCTCTGTCTCTGCTCTGTCTCCAAAGAGGCTGGTGAATATAAATAAGATACTACGTCAGTCACACACCTCATGTATGAAATGCAGATATTAATATTTTATCCTAACTGCTGTAAGTAGACGTTGAGGAAAATGAATGTAATGGACTGCACTACAGATAAAGGAACAGATTATATAGATTTTATTTGGCAAATTTGTCACTGTGTATCCCATATGCCAAACTTGATATCAAATCATGCACTTACATCTGCTTTACTCTGTGGTCGAGCCCGCCACCATAGATTTCCAACAAATTAATTTGCTGGGCAGTAACCATGGAAAGGAAACTTGATTTTCTCTACTGCAAAGGGTAGGGTAGAGGGATTAGACAGGTAGGGTAGCACTTTTTTATATATAATACAGAGGCCACTACACTGGTAATCGGTTCATCTTCTTTGGCTTATTCAGTCATGGTTCCATTCAAAAGGGAAGGATCTGCACAAGAGTCAATCTGCCATGGGAAAACATGATATATGTTCTGGAATCACTTCACATGGGTATCACATGATTAAATGTGGCACATGCCAAGAATGGCACCCCACCCTTTCACTCATATACCATTTCCTTTCTATTGAGTAACCTTCTGTTCTTTCATGTCTCCCTCCAGCCATCAAAGCTCATTATGTGAGATTTTGCTGCATGCAGATAGAGGAGGCCATAATAATAACGCAACCAAAGCTGTGGCTGGTAAAGCTGGAGGGGGTTTCACCTCACAGTCATTTTTCATGAGAAGAGTGACACCATGGCAGTAGCTAGTGTGCCTAGTAATTACAAGAAATATGTGACTTAATAATGCCCAACCCTGCTGCAGCCTCTCCCCCTCTAACTGACCCGTCGCAGTCTCCTCCTGCAGTGGCACTGGAGCTGGCATCACCAATGTTCTGTGTGGCTAGAATAAATCATTACACATAATTTAGATCCCACATATGCAACCCCAAATACAACAGCAATGCAGCACTACAGCTCTGTTAGCACGTTAGTACCTTCCAAATATCACTCTGGGCATTTGATTGGTTGATTCACAAAGTTAGAATAGCCAGGCGTGAAATAATAGTCAATGAAAAACATATAGTTTTGGGTGGCAAATGCAATGGGAGTGGGACCTCATACTTTTTTCCAGCCTGGCTGCACTGTCCTTGGAAACTGCTGGTATACTGGTACTAAAAATGAAACGGTGTGACTCTGCAGCACACTACATGGGGGGGGGGCTGGAAGGGGGTCCATGATGACCATGGCCACTGTCTCGTGTACTGAACTTTGTTAGAACTAGGCATAAGCAGGAAAAGGAAAGCCTTCTGAACAAACCTACATGGTGATTTTTATTTCAAATACTAGCTTACTTGGGCCTGCTATCTGAATCTTCCCAAAATACCGATAGATAGCACCAACATTTCAATACACCAATAAATACTCCAAGATTCTTCGGTTCTACCCTAAGAAGTCCTCAACAATCATAAAAAGACTTACTGGGACTAAACAGAGCCCTCGGAAGCAGCGCTGGTGGTAGGCGCAGGCTGACCAGCTTGCCCCGGACCATCTGAATCACCCCTCATCTTTCCCTTGGGGGCTGATGAAAGAAATTAAGAATAAAAATAAAAATAGATTAGCGATTCTATAAATAATCTTCACAAAATCTTTTCTGAAAAGCAAACTCAGTTGCTAAAACAGATCACCTATAGTACTACTAGTTTCAACTCGAGTCTATCGACTGTCGTTAAATCCATATTCCAAATCTCCTTAACAAAAACTACATTTGGAACTACTGTATTGCAGTGAATGATCTCTGAATTTATTCTATTTCCATTTCTCAACACCCTTGATGAGACAACTCAGTCTCTCTTTTTTGCAATTCATAGATGCATACTTCACATAATCACTGTGAATTCAATTAAATTAGCTGAAACTGTACGAGCTACATAAACAAATGCACAGAGAGAACGCACTACTCAGTGATTCACTATAGTGACAGAAGAAACAGACTGCAATGGCTTCTTAATTAGTCAGCTAAAGGGAGCGCCTGATGAATGTGGTTAGGTAGCGCCACCTGCCTTTCAGAAACTAGAAACTGGATGACACAATAATATACCAGCATAAACTTTACTAAACATAACTTACCTCTGAGTGTGAGCAGCATGGTACTCTGGATTTTTTTTTTGCATTGTGGAAAACAAACGCAACAAATAATTAATACTCACCGTGCCCTGGAATCTCGACGCCTAGCAGGTAAGCAGGTCCTATTCCCGGTTGAAAATGTAAGCTCAGCGGTGCCTCAGCTGCTGGGCAGTGTGCCAAACCTCACTGATGTGCCGCACGCACTGGTGCACTGTCCCCCAGCACCACCAATGTTCACACAGGGATTAACCGCTACCGGGCCTGCTGTCTGCTGCTCGCATAGAGGGGAGGTGGTGCTGCATAAATAAAACTAGTGCTGCCACTTCCTCATCTCCAAAGATCGCCCGGGGCTGCACACCTGGGCAGAGGCCTCACCCGCACGAAGCCGCCCCTCTGCCAAGGCGCTGGGTGGGGTCATAATAAACTAAGAAGGGAAAGTAAAGAAGAAAAAAAAAAGGAAAGAAGGGGAACTAAGTCAAAAAAAGTCATGAAAACACAAACAAAATTACCCCAAAATGTAAAATATAAAACACAAAGACATAGACTATTGTAAAAAATAAAATTTAGGGGTAGAAAAGTAATAAAGGAGGAGGATCACAAAGATTAGGAAGAGATTAAAATCTAGGCCCAGCACCATAATAGAGAGCAGAAAAGCAAGATGGCCGCGCCCATGCAGATCGCGTGGTGCTGTTCGTGCACGATTTAGAACGTGAACACACTTCAGGACCGCGTAGTGACATTCCCATATTACGTTGGAGCGTGTGGACGCACTCCTTGTTTGCAACGCAAACGTGCGCACCGGCAAACTCCGCCTGAAAGTAGAACTCTGTGTAGCGCGCCCACCCCTACTTTATATGTGGCCTCTATCGATTTTTAAACTTCCTTCGATAGAGTGGACAGGGGCAGACTATGGGAAAAGTTGTTGATGTGGGGCATACCTGAAGGCCTCTTGGGTGCTATCATAAGCATATACACTGACACATGGTTAAAAGTAAAAGTAACACCCAATGGAGTCACTACCCATAAAATCAAGACCTCCACCGGAGGGAAGCTAGGCTGTATTCTGGCACCATTGCTGTTTAATCTCGACCTGGCTGACATTAACAACACATTAGAGGCAGCAAATGCAGTCCCCCCGAAGTTAGATGGGCATCACATACATTGTCTCCAGTATGCGGAGGGCACTTTACTTTTCAACCATATAGCGGTAGGACTGTAGCGTTCATTGAAGGCCCTTGCAGAATACTGTCTAGAAAATAAGATTAAAGCCAACTATAGAAAAACTGAGAAATAAACAGCTGTCTAAATTCAATTTCAATATAAATTACGCAGTGCTCAAACAAATAACCAGCTTAAAATAGTTGGGCATCTATTTTAATTGCCATGGCTCACATGGTACACACTTAGAGCACCTTAAAGCGTCTGCCTTGTCAATTATAATGAACGTCAAGAGGTTGGCTTCCTCATTAAAGGGGCCAGATCTCATGGGGTAATGTAACATAATTAAAGCCAAATTTATGCCCACTCTTCTGTAAGGAACCTTGATTTTTAGTGACAACATTTCGGTCTGGCTGGACAAATTGAGGTGTTACAGACGACTTTTTAACTTTCCTAATGCGGCCACACCTGGAATTCGGGCTCTGCAAATACAACATCAAAAGCAAGATCCCTTGGATACTACGGGAAGTTGAGCACGGCAGACCCAGGGTCACTAAAGGAAATGATCTTTCGAGGCATCCTTCATAAATCGCTACCATGGGAATGTTACTTGAGGGATACAATGAAAGTTTTGGAGATGCCGATTAGTCCACTTCCTAACTTGTCCTTAAAGCGTTCAGCAAAATTATTGTTAAAATTGGCAAGGATCCAATCAAGGGTCACAGATATCCATGAACCGGCCCTGAAGGCTCACGCTAATTTATGCGACCCCCAGTATCAAGAACCACATGAAAATATTAATTAAGAGAGAGTTAATGAGACGGAGATATGGGCTCATCCCTTTAATGGCCTACAAATTCGGAAGACCAACTGGGTCCTTTGATCAACGTCAGCTATGTAACTTCCTGAAGGAAACTCTAGCATACATATGTGTCCGTCCAGTTTTAAAAAATCTGAGAGACTTCTTGTTAAACTGCTGTTTTGTAATCTTGGCATAAGGGATTACAACACTGCTGTTCTTACTTTCCTAAATGGTCTGAACCCACAATTAACAGACAGGGGCATGACATTTCTTAAAGAAACTCAAAAACGTTTTGTCATCGCACCATCAAGTTCCTAAGCATTAATGTTTTTTAATTGTGGGAGAGCTTGAGAACCTTCTTTTGTCTTTTAGACCTGGTTTTAATTTATTCATAATCAAAGCACTGGACTTTACAGAAACTGGTCTTTTTTAGTCACTTTTTTGAGTTTTTACTTGTCGTTTTTATTATGTTTAATTATTCTACTGTCTTATGCCACTTTATTGAAGTCAGATGTTTGACTTGTTTTTACAATGCTTCATTATTCTACTCTGTCTTATGGCACTTTATGGAAATCACTTTTTCTTCTTTTTTTAGACGTTTGTCATACTTTTTATCTGTTGTTTTTACAATGTCTCATTATTCTCTCCTGTTTGTTACATTGTGATGGTTTTTAATAACGTGAAACAATAAAATGTATCTCTCTATCTGCCTTGGGTATTACTGCTCTGGGTGGGATGTTCTGGATTTTGATCTGTGAATATTTTTACTGAGAAGTGTGTATATGCATGTCAATAAGCATCTCTATTTTGACATATTGTTTTCCTGTTACACTTTTTGAATACTGTAGCTTGTACTATGGATACTGTTTAACATTAGAAATACCATGATACACAGTCCTCTTATGGCCTTTCTGAGGAGCTTTGGGGTTATAAAAACGAAATAAACATATAAGCAAAAAAATCACATACACATGTAATATGTTTATGTGAATAACAGCATATCAGTAGGCTTATGAGCGTAATGTAATTGTTTTTTTACTTATTTTACCCTCCATTGATGGTTGATATTAACCCAGAGCCGATTGTTGGTATTGTGATATAATCCCTAAACCTATGCTGTTATGTTGGTGGGAATAGTACAGCACAACAAAGGCTTCTTGGCTCTATAGGATTTGTGAACATCACAGAGCTGGAATTTATGACAGCGGCATAGCTAGACCTTTGGCCACCCATGGCGGTCGCTGCGTTTGCCGTAAGAGCAGGGCGGCTGTATTTGCCACCCCCACGACAGACGCAGGTAAGAGCCCCAAAACTCATACCACATGGGGCGTACCGCAGCCCACACCCCTACCCCCGTTGCTACACCACTGATTTATGAGGATGCACCATGAGATTTTAAAGCTCCTCCATAGGTTGCATGATATGATTGCTTACACTGCTCCAAAGGGAGATTTTTCCAATATGAGCTGCATATGTGATTAATGCGCTTTTACTCAGGTAAATCTTCCTTGTAAATGGAATTACAATTAACATTGTTTCATAGGCCTGCAGTAATTGTGCCGGGTGGCACAGGAATATCTCCTCCAGAAAAGATGGCCATACTCTGTACAGTGCTTTGTTAAATATGCAAAGAACCCCATGCTTTATCAACTCCTGAACCAATAACTAATGCAAAGGCACCAGTACAGGATAGATGTTATCACTGATTTCAGATCCAATGGACATGAGCAGCTACATTCGAAATACGGTCGACTCCCTGAATCAGAGTTTTTGTGAGGACTTAATAATTTGTGTTATAGAAATCTAATCATGGAACTACGAAAGTATTACAAAAGCGTATTTCTCATCAACATGCCTGAGAGAGCGCCTTCATTTGTGGAACCATGGATAGTACATATCTATTTTAACTCACAGATATTTTTTACCACATAATATGAAACTGACACTTTAGTCGGGTATTATTGGTCTACCAATGGACTTCAAGATGTTTGATTTACCGACATTTAACTGTCAGTTATGACACATCCAGGTGTCCACAGCTTGTAAACAGAACGACAAGTTGTTGATGCTGACAACTTAGTCCCTTCCTCACCTTCAGAAGATCTGGGTTTCTGTGTACATATATGATGCAAAACAGGATTATTTTAACAGGTAGGTCAAAGGAGACACAAAGATAGATGAAATAAGGGAAGTGAGTGGGCAGTAGCCTTGGGGACCACAGGCAGACATCTACTGGATGATTCAAATTGTGGAATGGTGACAGAACAACAATGATCAGTGAAAATCGTCAACATGAATCTCAAGTCATCTAATACTAACCCAACCTCTAGGTCAGTCTCCAACACAGAATGAAATGCAGTTTGTAAACAATGACTGTCTACTAATTTACAATGCAATGGGACTGCTGCCACTATCGACATCAACTTTGATTAATACAGTAGCTATGATATAGGTCTGTAATGTGTTGAAATAGAGAGATTTAGGGATGTTTCTGATAATGGCATAATTAGAGATTCACATGCAACATCGGCAATTATCACAGGAGGTAACAATTTTAAAATATCTGCTGAACAGAATCCCGTTAGGAACTGGATGGATAGCCAAACTTAAACAAGTTGGAAACAGACTGGTGATTAAGTAATTTACTTTGGTATGGCGGCTAACTAAAGTAGGAAAGCATCAGATCTATAAAAGAAAATGGGTTTTCCATGTGGGAAGCAGGTTTTGGAAACCCAGACCAAATGAGCATTAGTTCATTGGGGGAAAGTAATACAGTGCAATTGGGAGAATAGGCTCAGGAGGTATTTGCATAGAATAGAGAAGGAGCAAGTGCACAACTAAGTAAGTAAGTAGCAGAGCAGAATAAAACCAAGAGATCAATGAGGGATTACAGATGCTTGTGTGGAGAAAATCGGCAAATCGCCTCTAATTCGTGGGGAACACTGACGCATTACTCAGCTGCACCCCGGATCTTTATTGGAGCAAGCAGGATTAAGGAAGTTTTGTTCAGCTGGCTTCACTGGATCCCTGTATCCGGCTTGCACTCCATCACAGTTGGCATGACCTCTTGACTTTGCCCCAATACGATGCAACCAGATATCCCAAGTTAGCGCCTATTGCTTCTAAGCTCTATTTTACAGTTAGTCTTTTAAAATTCAGATCTCAAGTTCTACTTATTGGATTTTTGTCATTTGGGTCTTGTTTTATTAATTAAATTACGTTCTAATTGTCTAACCTGCTGTCGTATCTTTTTGTATGGTGTTTCCACTAATTTAGTTTTGAAGTGTTGCGCAAATACTCTAAGTTAAGCCTGACCGCTCTGTGCCAAGCTACAAGAGGGTGAGCAAAGGTTAATTTAGAGTTTGCCTAACCCTTATTTTGACTTCCTCTTGCTGCCAAAAGCACAACCATGAAGGTGGAGTTGCTATTGTACAGCTTATATTTTCTCAAGTAAACATTTGTGTTTGTTGGACAACATGAACGTCAAAACTGTTCGAGCCTAAGTCTGAGCACACCGTCAGGATATGTTGGCATTAGTCCTGCTAGCTCACAGTGCACCATCTGTACCCCAAACCTGAACAGTAATAAATGGATTATGAAACCTCAGAACATAACAACCCTGACTCCCCAAGAAAAGCCTGATAAAATATCTAAAATCTTTTCATTTTGTTCCAAATGCATACCCAAAGAGGTACACATGAAATACACAACATGCAGTTTCAATATGTATGGAAGAATTTTGATTCTTGAGTAAAATATGTGCGCTGAAATAATCAATAGAAGGAAACAGAATCATGTAATTAGCATTATCAGAATGGTGAAGAAGATAAACAGTTCAACCATTTTGCTATTATACTTGCATATACGTACTGTAATATATTGTGCTTCTAACCTAGTGCTACCTATCCTAGTGTGCCTAGGGTGGGTAAATCTCCCAAATCCCTGTAGGGTGATCTAACTCCCCGGTTACTGTGGGAAAGTCTCATCAGGCGAGCTGGGTATCATCCCTTGCAAGAGGTAAACAGGAAATCGGCTGGGCTGGAATTCCGGCATGGAACAACCTCTTAGTGAAATGCTCCTCTAACTAAACAAGGAAGTGATGATGTTCATATAATAAACATCAGCCATGTTGCCATGCCAAAGTCCCAATTAGGTTGCTATTGTTGATTCATTGTGATAGCTCTGTCACCGAATGGACAATAACAAACAACAACATTTTGTGCAGTGAACTTAGCCCTTGTACAGAATGTTCAAGGCATTATGATACTATGCCTACGAAGTGAAAATGCAAGCAGTGCTGTTACAGAGAATATCATCCTGCACAGGCACGCAATAAAATGTGTTTCAAATGTCATTGTGTTAAAGAAAAGAAGGCAACTTAAAAATGTGAGCATGTAAAATGGTGGTGTTTCTGCTCTGGCCCTAATGTGAGCACATGGCACCCACTCCTTGGACGTGAGAAGACTAAAATCCTTCTGAAAACAATGCTAAAAAATGTATGCAGTTATAGGAAATTAAATGCATAAAAAAACATTGTGCTCTTTGAGAATACAAGCAACTAGAAAGACTAATCACATTAAAAGCCATTAGAAACATATAAATACAGTACAATTTAAAAACAATTTTGTATGATAAAAACATGGCCGAATTCAAAATCCCACAGCTCAACACTGCAAGATCGTTTATGTGTTGCAAGCAGTAGACAAAACATTGCTGTTCCCAGCATCTGCAGACAATGTTCCCAGAGGCACACAACGCATCAGATCTATGGAGCAAACATATCGCAGGCCATCCTCCTCAGCGTCCGCCAAGGGAGGAACAGACAGTAAAGAATCCGCAGAAGACGAGCCAGGAACCAGATCACCAGGAGCCGAACCATCCCTTGAAGGCTCATAGTATTAGTTTAGAAGCAACCGCAAGAGAGAAGGACAACAGTACAAATGTGCCTTTTAGGGAACCCACCGGCAGTTCTATGTCCGGAGATTGAACCAGTTGCGTTCCTAGGCATATGTCCAGCAGAAAACAGGCTGCATGCATTGTAGCTAGAAAGGCCGAGAGGACAAGAACCAGTGGTATTTGAGTTCCTGAAGTAAGAGTGCGCCAAAGGACTGTATCATTCATTCATGACACAGGAGCACGTGTGATAGTGCCGTTCTCATTTGGCCTCATGATGGGACATCCATTTCAGAGAAGAAAATGTAAAATCACAGTCCTGACAACTAGCAACATGACAAGCGGTAAGCCTATGAAAATGTTTCCAAGCACGGAGTGTATAAATGAACTCCAAAGACCGTGTGGAAGGTGCTAACCAAACTGGAGCCAATTGTTTTTAAAATGTGTGCTTCCCCCTTCATACTAGACATGTTCAAAATGTGGTTCACAAGTTCCCCGAAATGTTGCGGGAAATTAGTGTGGAGTAGCAACTGTATCTTAGAAGAAGATCTTACAACTTGAAGATGAAACATCTCCCTTGCAGATGTTAAGGCCACATCCTTCTGGAACAATAAGGTTTTCAGTCTTCTTAAAGCATCAAAGAGCACATTTGAAAGCTTTATCAAAGGTCAAAGCGTTGCATCCCTAACTGTGTGGGCAGATGGAAACAGTACTTGCGTACAACATGTCACAACCGCAGAAACCATTACCAGTAAGGCAATTCTCTGTGCCATCCCACAGCAGCCCTGATCAAATAACTCCCATTAGCGAGTAATCTGAAAGCCGTACAGAACACAGCAGCTATAAGATGAAAAGTTTGCAGTAGACCAGGGGTCTCCAATCTTTTCTGTAGTGAGAGCGACTTCTGATCAGTGAAAATCATCGTGAGCTACTGAAGGCTAAGTAACTCACACATCATTACCAGACTCCCTCACACCCAGCTTAATTGGCTTTAATCCAAATGTCCATAAAGCCAGATGCTATGGTTTAAACAAAATCCTTTGACTAGGGGCACTATGACAAGGCTGCCATGTGTGTCAGTGAGAGCGTAGCCTTTCGGGATATATGAACATGCGTGCATTTGTATGAGATATATGTATACGGGTAACTAACAGACTATGTTGTATGTACTTGTGGCACAGGACATAACTTTTGTATGTACTTGTGCCACAGGACATACTTTCGCCATACACTCTTTGCCATATGCATTACACTGTTACACTGTTACACGTATAACACAAATGGAAGAAATTTAAAGTGCAGGAAAATGTTCTGCAAAAATGTTCAGAGTATGGAACATTTTTCTGCACTTTAAATTTCTCCAACTTGAAATACCTGCTGTATTTTTCACTTAAAAATATAGCACTGTATTAAGAAAATTCAACTGAATAGTTAACTTTGTTTATGTGGATTCCATAAAGCCCACCATTTACATTTTCTCCCATTTCCAAGTGTCACATTTACAGACACCAAGCATCTTTCTCCCAGTAGCCTATAGACATGGGGCCATATGTAGGAAGCCAAATTGCGATAGCAAATGCTGAAATTCGCCGAATTTCGGCGTTTGCGATCGCAATTTGGGCAGTGTGCTATGTAGCACACAAAAACCCACACGCAAAATAAGGAATCGCAAAATTTGCGATTCCTTATTTTGCAAATGCATTTAAGGAATCCCAAATTGTGATTCCTTAAATGCAATGTAGGAAGCACCCAAGTTGTGCAATTTTGGCTTAAGGAATCGCATATTACCACCAACCTCAGGTTGGTGGTAATTTGCGATTTCCTTGAAAAATGCACTTTTTTGCATTTTTCAAAGTGCCATGTGGCGCACATGCATGCCCTTAGCGCATGTATGTGCACCACATGTGCACACATGTCTATTTCAGGGGTGCAAAAGGGTGTCCTATTGACACCCTTGCAACCTTGAAATTGCATTCTCAATTTGCGATTCTCTAATTGAGAATCGCAAATTAAGAATGTCTTCCTATTCATTCCTATGGGCCTTCTAGCCCATAGGAATGAATGGCAAGGTATTCCTTATTTGCGAATCTCAATTTGGGATTCGCAAATAAGGAATAGGTGGGAATCGCAAAATATTTTGCTAATCCTACCTACATTCCGTTTTGCAATTCTCTAATTGCGATTCCCTAAAAATTGCAATTAGAGAATCGCAAAACACGTTTTACCTACATATGGCCCATGGTGCTATATTTATAACAGAAAAATACATTTGTTTATATGGGAGGAATTTTCAGTGAATAAACATGCTTCATAAAAAATTAAGAGGTATTTGGTTTAATTGAAAGTGGAGAAAGACATTAATACTTAATTTTTTACAGAAAAAGATTTCTTCACTTTGAGTTTCTACCATTTACAAAAATATACTATATTTCAGTTATAAATATGGGACATCGTCTACTGGCCACTGGGAGCACATGGCCTGCTGCTTGTGTATGCAATATTTTAAAATGGGATGAAATTAAAATGAATAGTTAATCATTAAGGTTACTTTTCATTTTCTCCCATCTAAAAGCATTCAGAAACATCATTTTTGTTCTTATGCTCCAATATTGAGTTTACAAGGACTTGTATTTAAGAGTTAAATACTTCAGTGCTTCAGTTCTTTACCTCTGTGACCCAGCCTGGCTCATAAATCTGCTCTGCTCATTATTAGGCCCTGCTATTTGCAGCCTTAGTGATAACAATGTTAAATAGACACAACCTTCCCTTAATGTTAAAAGAAAAATGTGACCCTTTGCTTTTTTAGAAATAAACTCAAGGCTGTGAGCTACTTTGCAGTTGTCTGGAAGGTACTAGTAGCTCGCGATTGACTCGTTAGAGACACCTGCCTTAGATGCATTACATGCGCCATGAAGTGAACTTTCTCTGCAACTAAGGAATGTCCCAAGGTACTTTCGCAGTCATTTCTGCTAAGAAAAAAACCCAGTCTCACTATTCCTACAGTGGAATTTGAAAGGTAAGATCCATGACTCGTGTACTTGTGTACATACCCGCTCCTAGTGCTTCATATCTGCCCACTTAACGGTGTTGTAAGCAGTATCAGAGGTGAAACTTCAAAATTGGCCGAGAAATACAGCTGTGGATTATCCAATCTTAAGAATAACCCTGGGCGAGACACTACGCTTCGCCCACGCAGTGTACGTAGCGCTGCCTGCTTCGCAGTTTTCGAAGTAGGCGAAGTAGGCTAGCGCTACGCACACCCAGGGCGAAGCGTAGCTGCCTGCCGCTGCCACCCGCCTCCCGCCCGCCCTCCTTTTAAATCAAACCCCCGGATTTACAATAAATAGTAAATTAAAGAAACTTACCTGAAACGCGGCGTCTCCGGGGCTCCCTCTTCCATTTCAAACTTCTTCTGACTAATGCGCATGCGCGGACGTTCGCGCATGCGCATTTCTCGCAAGAAATGCGCATGCGCGGGCGTCCGCGCATGCGCATTAGTCAGAAGAAGTTTGAAATGGAAGAGGGAGCCCCGGAGACGCCGCGTTTCAGGTAAGTTTCTTTAATTTACTATTTATTGTAAATCCGGGGGTTTGATTTAAAAGGAGGGTGGGCGGGAGGCGGGTGGCACGTAGTAGTAGGGCTATGCGAAGCACGTAGTGTGCGTAGATTTGGGCACACTACGTGCTGCTTCACGTAGCCCCACTACGCCCACTACGCCCACCCTTACTTAAGAAGTTATTTCTGCATCAGCGGATGGTAGTTTTCTAACTTCTCTATGTGTAACATTGTGCATGTCACATCCTTCTTGGCCATGATGGTTTGTTGTTTTGTAATGTTGTGAGGTTAAACAAGCTAGTGGCATTTAAGGTGCTTCTATGGAACGCGACCATCACAAAGCGTTTGTAGAGTCCAACTGAGCAACAGGAGCTGCGACTGCCCATGGTGTGAAGAAGACATGTTACTCTGTATGATGTCGATTGGATATGACACAATGTTACCCAGAGAGTATATCCTAGTGGACAAAGTAGTCATACCATTGTCAACTACTGCCAGAGCCCTTTCTAAATTTGCCCTGATAATTTCAAACAGTTTTTCAGCAGCTTCTTGCTGTGAAACTTTCCACACTTCATTGTATATCGCATACAGAAAGTGTTTTTGACAAGATCTTCAAGGACCTAAAAAAACGTCCTGTAGTCTCATGTCACTGGAAAGAAGGGACAAGTGTTGTTTCATCTGAGACAACGTGGAATGTTTAAGCCAATCAAGGCAAAACTTCCCAACACTGTATGTTGCTACCACCTCAAGTGGTAAAGAACTGCAACTCTGCTGGACTGCAGTTTGCTGTACTACTGCCTTGGTGTGGTGCCCTGCTGTCTGCTGCTCTCTCATACCTTAGTGAGAACGACTGGACCTGCATCACTTGAACCCAGAGTGACTACAAGCTCTAGCCAACTGGCCTCCTGATCTGAAGTCTCAGGGATATAAAAGAGTTCAAACCAGCCTGCTCCTACACTTGGATTCAGCAATCTGTGAGTCTGCCATGCCAAGTGGTGCCACCACAGTCCTGAACTGTTGGAAGTGGGCCTAAGGTTCTTGTTACAGCAGAACCTACACATCCTCTGCTGCGTCACATCGCTGCTATTGCATGAGTAGGACCGGCGCATCGTATACGGAGCCTTTGGAACTGCCCCTTCGGAACCAATGTATCGCCATCACTGTGTGGAGAAGATCGACGTATCACCTATAATGCGTGGAGAAACGCGGCACATCGCTTTCAGAACCACCGCACATTGGAACTGGTGCTTCTCCTTCAGAACCGACAAATCACGCTGTTACGTGAAGAAAATCTACATATCACCCCTACAGCGTCGGGGCCACGGATGCATAGCTCAGCTGCAGCCCGCACTTTCGTCGACTCAACCAGGTTTAAGGTACTTTTGTTCAGCAGGCCTCACTGGGTCTCTGTACCTGGCCTACGCTCCTTTGCAGTCGGCCTGAACTCTTGAGTTTGTCCTGGTCCGGCGTAACCAGGTATCCTGATTAAGCAACTGATTGCTTCTAAGCACTATTTTACAGTTATTCTTTTAAAATTCATGCCTCAAGTTCTACTTATTGGATTTTGTTGTTTTGGTCTTGTTTTATTTATTAAATTAAGTTCTATTTTTTTAACCTGATGTGGTATCTTTTTGTTTTAGTGTTTTCACTGTTTTACTGTTTGAATTGTTACACAAATACTTTACACACTGCCTCTAAGTTAAGCCTGACTGCTGTGTGCCAAGCTACCAGAGGATCAGCAAAGAATAATGTAGAAGTTGCCTGACCCTTACCCTGACTAGGATTGTGGTTGCTGTTTGACTGAGGTTCACGTCCGAGTCAACCAACAATCCAATTTCTAACAACCTGGTATTCCTTCAAAACCAATTGCACTAGGAAGAGGCCAGAGCCCTCAGGAAGCTAAGAATGATTTTCTTAGAAATCATCAATGATAATAAACAAATGAATGAAAAGGTGCTTACAAAGCACATGACTACTCAAAGAGTGTCTCAACACTAATATCATGCCAACCTAAGTAATTATGATAAGGTAAACGGAAATGTTGTCAAAGCTTTCTGGAACTGGGATTTATTTGGGATGTCATAATGAATTGGGAGACAATTCCATGCTGTAGAGGCTAAAAAGAAAAAGGAGGAGCCACCTCCTTGAAAGTGGGATTCTCATCAGCATGGGCTAAGTGCAGTGCTCTCGCCAGACGATAATGAATAATCTTGTCAATTAAATACTGGGGGCCTGACTCATAGAAAGCCTAATGTGCCAACACCAGAGATGTAAATACAATTCTCTTACTAGGCAGCTTATGCAGCTCTGTGAGATAGAAGCACAATGAGGTAATTTAAATAAAAGGCATGCAGATGCATTCTGAACCACGTGCAAGTGCTTGAGAAGGCAGTCCAGCAGACCCAGATAGGATACATTTCTATAGCCCAGCACAAAAGTAATTAATGCATGGACTACTGTTCTCTGAGCATCAATTGGCAATGGATAGAGGAATTTCCAGCTGCTCCTGTTATAGCAAAACAAAAGCCAGCCATAGCTGATACCTGCGGCTGAACTGAGAGTGGTTGATCAAATTTCACTCCAAGGTTCCCGGCCACCGCAGCACATGGAAAGGGCAAAGGCAGCACATCTGGCAGGCTGCTATCCCACCACCAAGGGGGAGCTAGGCTAAACAGAAGAATTTGTGTTTTATCAGAGTTACACTGCAAATAATTGGTCCACATCCAGTTCATCACTGCTCCAGCGCATGCTTCAAAGGACTCCTGAACAGTCAGAGAGCCTTTCTCACATGAAAGGAGGAGCTGAGTATTTTCTGATTTAGGTCATTGTCAGTTATTAAGCAGTGTGGCATTTTTTACTTCAAAGCAGTCACCATTACTCCTTTCACCTGAGTAGTGGAAATGACATTAGGGTGCTTTTCCTTTTTGGTTTGCTCTGCATAAGAATTTTGTTATATATCACAATGGAGGGAAATGGTACACATTTTTAGATCTAGAAGAGATTATTGGGTTATGGCCTGCACTTCCTACTTTGTAACTGCGGAACCAGTACCTTCCAGCGGTGGCCAGCATGGCTCGCTAGTGCGGGGGTGGGTGCGGGGTTCACAAGGGTGGGCTGCAGGGGGGGATCGCAGGTGGTGACATGCAGGGTCTAAATATTTTTTTTTTTAAAGCTAAACTTACCTTGATGTCTTCTCTGCTCCTGCTCTTTTGCTCTCCTGCCTCCGACGGGAACAGGAAGCAAGCAGCCAAGCTCCCTCCCCTAAGCCAATCACAATGCTGCAATGGCAGCATTGTGATTGGTCTGAGCACTGTGACACGGCGCTCAGCCTGCAGCTGGAGGGGTGGGTATGTTTTCCTGTAGCCTGCATGGTGAACAGGGAAGTGCGCATGACTGGTTTGGGTGGCCCCAGAGGGCCGACCAAACAGTCATTGCACACTTTAGAGTGGGCAAACCACTCCTTGCCTGCCCTGCTCAGAGTGTAGAACAGTCCCCCAACCCGCCCGCCACAAAGCAGCAGGACACGTCAGGACGCATAAAATGATAATGACTTAAAGTTATTATAATTTTTTTTGTTTCTCTTCTTTACACTGCTTAAAAGCAGTGGGGCAACGCTCGTTCACCATAGCGGAGGAGCCGCCCCTGATACCTTTAGGTCAAAAGCCGCGCTACTTTTTTTAAACCTGCAAAAAAGAAAGAGCAGATTTCATATTAGGATCAATGATTGTCAGAGGGAAATAGTCACATGGCTTCTTTCGGGCCATACCTGTAGGTCTTATACTTTATGGGAAATATAAGTGCGCCCCTTTTATTCTGGCAGTGCATCTAACTTTTAAATATTCTGTTTCAAATATATCAACATTTTTAGGAGTATAAAAATGTAAGTTACATTGTTGCGAGTCCTTCTACGTTTTTAAAATGCTTATGTTTTAGTCTTCAGAATGTAAATGAAATGTGAAAAATATGGAATGTGTATTATTGTTTATTTGGACGAACTATTGACCGAGTTGCTGAGATTGACTTTTAGTGATACAGTTTCAGAATATTTTCAAATGAACTGTGGCTTCCCTTCCTCCTTTCTTGCTGCAGTATGCAGAAAATGCACACACTGGCAGGAGTTAGACATTAGAGGTTCACTTTTAATTAAAAACAGATTTCAACATTGATGGTATATTTCCAGCAATTAATAACGGATTGTACCAGGAGATTGAGCAACAGATGGGGGCAAGTACTGATGCCAATCAACATGGATAAAGATCAAATTCACTAGTAACATGCCTGTGACCCACAAATGTTGTCAGTGATTGAAGGAATGTTTGTAAGGAACTGTGTCTAAGGTGAACCGAGAATGAGAAAAGAAAATCACAAATTAAACTGTGGCTTTTGAAAGAAATGCGAACAACGTTCAGGCTAAATTTACAAATCCACTGGTTCATGCATGTGCAAATGGCCCATTTTTATGAGTATGATGTTTGTAAGTCAGAATGGATTAGTAAAAAATTTACTCTCTTTTTCATTTGTGTAAATCACTCAGGGCTAGGCACTGGCAGTCCAGAAAGGGAAAGCCCATGAAAGTTTGGGAACACCTACAAATTACCTGTTAGTGGGTATTTACAAACATTTCTCAGTCTCACCTTAGAAATGATCAGAGATTTACTCCAGCCTAGATAGGAAGCAGTCAGTCTAGTTCCATGGCGATAACGGATCGGGAGGAGCCTCGACATTGGTGGTGTGCATGAGAAGAGGTTTCTCCATAAAAAATAACATATTTTCCCTGTGGTGAAAAAAAGGGAAACAATTTGAAAGCGAAAATGCACTCATGCAATATATTGTTGTATGCATAAATGTACAGCTTGAGTATTCATAAAGGCAGAAATGGATGTTAACTGTCAAACTTCTTGCACCCTTTCCCTGCCCAGTAACCCTCCACAAACTACTATCCCCAGAATGCATTGCGATGGTTATCGCATTGTATGCTTAACCATGCTGCAGTGAGGTAGGTCAGCTGACTTTTCTAGCATATAGGCAGCCAGATCACCTTCACAGGTGCTTGGCTTTCTACCCTGGTCAGGACCACGCCCTAGTTTCTGCTGTGTTCGAGTGGGATTACCTTCTAGTTGCCATTGTTCGAAACTCTACAATTCACTGGGGATAGTACTTCTAGAATTCTGTGAGCGCGAGGATGCGCTAAAACTCGTTTCCTGCTGTATCGGCTTCTAAAGCGAAAGACCCTCAAACAACCCTTTTCACGTCGGCGCAAGGACGCGCTGACCTTCCTTCCTACGGCACCAGCTTCGCTACCCAGCCTTGTTAAGAGGCGAGAAAAAAAGCGCGGCGAACTTTGTTTTTCCCTAAATCCTCGCTACTTTTCCTTCTTTCAAAGACCGCCGAGGGAATACCTGATATCGCCGAAGCACGAGGTAGTGCTGTTGGAACCCCTTCATTCTTTTGTGTGTGACTTCGCTACACATTGCAGGAAGTGTAGCGCTCGACTGTCGAGAGCGCGTGATCGCGCTAACATTCAAGGAGTGTCTGTACGCGTACCCTGCACGTTTATTAGTTCAAAACATTGCCACTTTGGGACCATCACTCTGGTTGTACCATTTTTACGTTATAAGAGCGTCCTGCAATTCAAAGGACGCATTTGGAGGTGTTAGTGTGAAGGATTCATCTGCGCTTGCTATCGAAGACTAATCAGATAATAGCGCCATCTAGGGGAAACTCTGGAGACTGTGGAAATTCCTCAACAAGACACCTCGATCCTTGCTTTCTCTGGAACTGTGAGAAACCACAAGTTCCAGAATGAATTGGTTATTTCTTTGTTGCCAGACACCTGCTTATGACCTAAATATGCAGTGAGTATGGGAAAGCATATAATGTTGAAGTAATACCATCTGCTATTTAAATAGGTACTGACAGTGATTACTTTCCTTTTAATCTCTCTATTTCTTTCTGTTTTCTGCATTAGTTCCCGACCCTCCCTTCCTTTGAAGAACGTCTGGTGGTCCTGTTTAGTCTCTTCACTCCTAGGGGGCATTGGTTGCTGTTGGTGGGTTTACTTGACCACTGGTACCTTGCTCTACTGGAGTGAAAAGATACTGTCTTTGCTCCCGTGGATTGGCGACTCTGAAGACTCAACAGAAAAGCCAAGCCCACGTACTTACTATCCCCTGAGCGAAGATGGAGCCTGGCGCTTCCTTTGACGCGCTTATGGCTGCTTCCCCTGATATTACCATGACGGAATTAGCTGCTACTGTGGTTAGTTTGCAAACAGAGCTTAAACTACTAAGGGGTGAGAATCAACGTCTAGTGACTGAATTAGATACCTTCAAGACCCAAAAACAATTAGAGACTACCCTAACTGAAACACACACCAAGCACAAACGCAGTTACATACAACCAGGACACTTTCACCTTCCCTCTACTACCCCGACTGTGTCTACCACTCCCGTAACCACTCCTGTTAATGTGACTGTAGTTACTCCTCCCCAAACTCCCTTGGCTATGCCAGAAAGATTCAATGGAGACAGCAGCAAGTACGCTCTATTTATGAATCAATGCCACCTTCAGTTCTTTTGTCGTGCTGCCTCTTTTCCTGATGATGCAGCCAAGATAGCCTTCATCATTTCATACTTAAGTGGCAATGCAGCTCTTTGGGCTGTACCCCTGGTGGAAAACGATGATCCCATTTTGTATAATTTACCTCAGTTTAAAGAACGAATGCAAAGTTTTTTTGCTCGGCACTCGTATATGCAGGCTAGTGACAATGAGTTGCTTAATCTCCAACAAGGTTCAAAAGATCTATTAACCTATATTACCACCTTTAATAGGTTAGTCACAGAAACACAGTGGCCTGAGGAAAAAAGAACCTCTCTGTTTTATAGGGGATTAAGGGACGAACTTAAAGACATCCTGTCTCAGATAGTTGATCCGCCTGAGGACTGTGCAACATTTATAGATCTGGTGGTCAAGTTAGACCATCGTTTGGCAGAAAGAAAAGGTGAAAAAGGCAAGGGCGAGTATTCTCGTTTTTTTCTTTCTCGACCAGAAAAGAAAGATACGAAGGACCCTAGTGAGCCTATGCAAATAGGGGGAGTAAGAGGTCCTTTGTCTGTAGAGGAACGAGAGAAAAGACGAAAAATGAATCTTTGCCTCTACTGTGGTAAAGGAGGGCATTTCGCCAGAGAATGCCCTGTGAAACCTAAGGCTACCTTAAGAAATACCGTGGTCCGCGCAGGAACTTCGGTGTCAGCGGAAAACTGATGGACTTGGAGGGTTCAGAGATCGCCCTTCCAAGTCCGCTTTTGCCTCAGATCTCCCAATTCTTGGTCAACACTCTAGCGAGAGTACCAAAACATTTTACCATTAATGTGGTGTGTATTTTGCCCTCCCAGCATAGGAAGACCATGTCCATCTTAATAGATTCAGGGGCTACTGGGAATTTTTTGGATATTGCTGTAGCCAAGGCCCTCGGGCTGGAGTTCATTCCTAAGAGACAGCCGGAAAGAGTAAGGGCTGTAGACGGTACTGAGTTGTCTTCAGGGTTAATCAAGTACCACACCCCTGAATTAATCATGGTTTGTGACAATGGGCATTCTGAAGTTATTTCATGCGATCTAATTGATACCCCTACCTTTGGAGCCATTCTGGGTGTACCGTGGCTGCAATTACACAATCCTCTTATAGATTGGGCCACCAGAAAAGTCACGCTACGGTCTTCCTATTGTTTGGTTCACTGTTACCAAGAAACTGCCTTGTGGCAAGCCCCTTTGTCCTGCGCTTTTGCCACTACAGAGACCACGTGCTTGCCTTCTGCGTATCAAGAATTCGCAGGGGTTTATGATTAAATCAAGGCTGTAGCTTTACCCCCTCACAGACCTTATGATTGCAGGATTGATTTGATTCCGGGTGCGGAGCTACCTGTTAGCAGAGTCTACGCTCTAACGGAGCCAGAGACAAAGTATTTATACGATTACCTGCAAGATATGTTACGGAAAGGTTTTATCAGGCATTCAACCTCCCCTGTCTCCTCTCCTCTTTTTTGTATTCCAATGAAGGAAGGAGGCTTGAGAGCGTGTTTGGACTACCGCGCCCTGAACAAAGTGACGGTAAAAAATTAAATACCCTCTTCCACTCATCTCCAACCTCTTGGACCAAGTGCGCAAGGCTAAGATCTTTACCAAGCTGGACTTACGAGGAGCCTATCATCTGATAAGAGTAAGAGAAGGAGATGAGTGGAAGACTGCTTTCCGCACCAAGTTTGGGTTATATGAATATTGCGTGATGCCATTTGGCTTATGCAACGCCCCTGCGGCGTTTCAATTTTTTATGAACGACATACTCCGAGAGTATTTCGATGTGTTCGTCATTGTATACATTGACGATATCCTAGTCTATTCTCAAACTGAGGAAGAACATGTTGAACATGTAAGACTAATATTACAGTGTCTTCAGAATCATCAGTTGTTTGCAAAACTGGACAAGTGTCTGTTTCATACCCAAAAAGTCGACTTTTTAGGGTTTGTTATATCCCTGATGGGATTCACATGGACCCCACCAAGGTGTCTGCCATTACCAAGTGGGCTAAAACGGTGAGAGAAGTACAGTCCTTTTTAGGATTCACTAATTTTTACAGAAGATTTATCCACCATTTCTCTGATTTAGTATCTCCTATAACAAGACTGTTAAAGAAAGGGGTGGTGTTTGAATGGGACGGCATGGCCGAGTCGGCCTTCTGTGAGCTCAAAAAGAAATTCATTACAGCGCCTATTATACGACACGCAGATGAGACCCAGCTGTACTTTATAGAGGCAGATGCCTCTCAGTATGCTGTAGGTGGGGTGTTGTCTCAGAGAGACGTACAGTCAGGTTCGCTCCATCCTGTGGCCTATTTTTCAAAAACCCTAGCACAAGCGGAACAGAACTATACTATAGGGGAAAGAGAACTTTTGGCTATAAAATTGGCCTTTCAAGAGTGGCGTCACTACCTGTTAGGATCTCCTCATACCATTACAATCTATTCAGACCATAGGAACCTCCAATTCCTTCGTTCAGCTAGAGCCCTTACCCCCAGGCAAATGAGATGGGTGTCTTTTTTTCTCTGAATACGATTTCGTAATCACATTCCGGCCAGGAACAAAGCACGGAAAAGCAGATGCTTTATCACGGTTGGGAAAGGATCACAAATACATCGAAGAGACCCCGGTGCCCATCATACCTACAAACAAAATAGTAGCACTAGGGGAAAAGCAAGATGTAAAGTCAGACACCTTCTTATTGCAGTTGCAACAGGAGTACACTATGCTTGACCAAGAGACATGGTTGTAAGATCCTGTGAATAAAATCGAGGATGGCCTGTTTTATCATGATGGTCGGCTATACCTCCCTTCGGAAGACCTCAGAAAGTTGATCATAAAATGGTGTCGCACACTACCCATGGTCGCTCATCCTGGGAGAGAGAAAACCTTGCACCTATGCCAAAGATGGTTTTGGTGGAAAGACATGTCAAAAGACGTTTCAACCTATGTCAAGGCTTGTCCTACGTGTGCCAGGCAAAAAACATTACATTGTGCCCCAGCAGGCCTTTTACAACCTTTCCCTGTTCCCGATTGCCCTTGGTCCTCCATCAGCATGGACTTTATCACTGAGTTACCGGAGAGTAGAGGATACACTACCATATTAGTGGTAGTGGATATGCTATCCAAAATGTCCCATTTCATTCCTCTTAAGAAACTCCCGAAGGCCAAAGATCTCACAGAAGTGTTTATACACAATATAGTGAGGTTACATGGTTACCCTCGATGATTGTGTCAGACAGAGGACCCCAGTTTGTGGCTAAGTTTTGGCAAGGCCTATGCAAAATGCTTCACATAGACCATAGACTTTCATTGGCGTATCATCCACAAACGGATGGACAAACTGAGAGAACAAATCAAACGTTGGAACAATTTCTCAGGTGTTTGATTGGCTCCACTACCAGTGATTGGATTCAAGCTCTTCCTTTAGCAGAGTTTGCCTATAATAATTCTACGCACTCTGCTTCTAAAATCTCCCCCTTCTATTTTGTCACAGGTTGCCATCCCAAATTCCTTCCTTTGCATCTCCCACCCCAGATGCTACAGATACCTGCAGTGAATGACCATCACAAATTCCTTACCTCCATATGGGAAAAGGCGAAACAAGAATTGCATGAAGTCAAACAATATATGAAAATACAAGCGGACAAACATAGATGCCCTGCGCCCAAGTATGAGGTAGGGGATCAGGTATGGCTAGCCACAAAAAATCTCAGGTTACCAGGACCCCGTAAATTGCAACCTAGGTTTGTGGGTCCCTTCCCAATTCTACAAGTGATTAACCCTGTAGCTATGAAACTAGAACTACCCCTTGACATGGCGGTACATCCTGTTTTTCACACTTCTCTGCTCAAACCTTTCGTCCCTCCTTCTTGTCCTGAACCGCCCCCTCCTCCCATCATCATTGAAGGCGAACTAGAATACGAAGTGAGGCGTATCATCGATTCTCGAAGGTATCGTGGAAAGCTACAATACCTTGTAGATTGGGTGGGATATTCCCCGGAAGACAGAACATGGGAACCTGTTGAGCACGTTCATGCCCCCACACTAGTAAGAAGATTTCATGCTTTACACCCTTCTAAACCTCGACCAGTGACTAGGCCGTTAGGGGGGAGAACTGTTAACTGTCAAACTTCTTGCACCCTTTCCCTGCCCAGTAACCCTCCACAAACTACTATCCCCAGAATGCATTGCGATGGTTATCGCATTGTATGCTTACCCATGCTGCAGTGAGGTAGGTCAGCTGACTTTTCTAGCATATAGGCAGCCAGATCACCTTCACAGGTGCTTGGCTTTCTACCCTGGTCAGGACCACGCCCTAGTTTCTGCTGTGTTCGAGTGGGATTACCTTCTAGTTGTCATTGTTCGAATCTCTACAATTCACTGGGGATTGTACTTCTAGAATTCTGTAAGCGCGAGGATGCGCTAAAACTCGTTTCCTGCTGTATCGGCTTGTAAAGCGAAAGACCCTCAAACAACCCTTTTCACGTCGGCGCAAGGATGCGCTGACCTTCCTTCCTTCGGCACCAGCTTCGCTACCCAGCCTTGTTAAGAGGCAAGAGAAAAGCGCGGCGAACTTTGTTTTTCCCTAAATCCTCGCTACTTTTCCTTCTTTCAAAGACCGCCGAGGGAATACCTGATATCGCCGAAGCACGAGGTAGTGCTGTCGGAACCCCTTCATTCTTTTGTGTGTGACTTCGCTACACATTGCAGGAAGTCTAAGCAAAAGAACAAACTACGGCTGACCATAAGTTAAGCACTTTAAATCCTAAATTTTTTTGTTAAAAGTTCCATTCCTGTGCACAAATCTTCCAGGAGCACGCCGTAGATCAACTCCACTGGAGACCAGTTGTATGAAAATGGAACAAAAGAGGAAGGTGCACCAGTAAGAAGTCCAGGTCCAAACAATATCTTTGAAGTATTCTTTTAATTTTCTTGTAAAAAAACTCGCAGCCAACGCGTTTCGTTCCACACTGGAACTTCTTCAAGGCAAAAAACAGGCTTCTGTTAGAACAGTCAACGTAGTTGAGGAAGCTCGTATTACGGAGCCGCCATTCCGGTCACCTGTATTGTATAGCTACCCATGCTGTCGCGGTGACTCTTCCTGTTTCGAACTTGAATATTAGACGTTGCCATGTTATATTACTCTACTGATATACTTATCATCTGTTTGTGAATATATACTCTCCACACGTGCGGGATAGCTTTACGTTGCTTCCTCAACTACGTTGACTGTTCTAACAGAAGCCTGTTTTTTGCCTTGAAGAAGTTCCAGTGTGGAACGAAACGCGTTGGCTGCGAGTTTTTTTACAAGAAAATTAAAAGAATACTTCAAAGATATTGTTTGGACCTGGACTTCTTACTGGTGCACCTTCCTCTTTTGTTCTACATTGCAGGAAGTGTAGCGCTCGACTGTCGAGAGCGGGTGATCGCGCTAACATTCAAGGAGTGTCTGTACGCGTACCCTGCACGTTTATTAGTTCAAAACATTGCCACTTTGGGACCATCACTCTGGTTTTACCATTTTTACGTTATAAGAGCGTCCTGCAATTCAAAGGACGCATTTGGAGGTGCTAGTGTGAAGGATTCATCTGCGCTTGCTATCGAAGACTAATCAGATAATAGCGCCATCTAGGGGAAACTGTAGAGACTGTGGAAATTCCTCAACAAGACACCTCGATCCTTGCTTTCTCTGGAACTGTGAGAAACTACAAGTTCCAGAACGAATTGGTTATTTCTTTGTTGCCAGACACCTGCTTATGACCTAAATATGCAGTGAGTATGGGAAAGCATATAATGTTGAAGTAATACCATCTGCTATTTAAATAGGTACTGACAGTGATTACTTTCCTTTTAATCTCTCTCTTTCTTTCTATTTTCTGCATTAGTTCCCGACCCTCCCTTCCTTTGAAGAACGTCTGGTGGTCCTGTTTAGTCTCTTTACTCCTTGGGGGCATTGGTTGCTGTTGGTGGGTTTACTTGACCACTGGCACCTTGCTCTACTGGAGTGAAAAGATACTATCTTCGCTCCCGTGGATTGGCGACTCTGAAGACTCAATAATGGATTCATAAAGTCATAAATTGGAATTCACAAAGGTTTCCAGGAGTACTCCTGGGAACTGGCAGCTGCTATATCCTCACAAGTGCACGCCTAGAATCTTTTGTGCATTCCAGAAAAGTCAGAGGTTTACTCTAAATGTAAGTAAAAATCTGTATGAGTAGATCTTCGACTTTGTATGAATGGTGCTAACAATACTCAAATCAGCATTTATGGAAATGTTGTATGCTGGATTTTGTCGTGGTAATGCAATGTAATACTATCAGTATGGTGCAAATTTAGCTGAGGAGCAACATAACAATGTCAGTAACAATGTCAGAAAGGGGGGCTAGCGCTACCAGATATTCGTACTTGGCGGCGGTCCACGATCTTTCAGCACGATTATTAGATCCTAAGGGTTGGCCGGATAGGTTTTTTTATGATAGAATGATTCAGGAGTCGGGTTCGCAAGTTTCTATTTTTTTTAAAACAGCTAAACTACCCAAAAAGACCAGTTATAAGACTATTAGGGATTTTTCTGATAGACTCCAGTCCTTCTTTAAACAAGCTGGGTTTGGTGGGTTTTATTATCTGGAGGAATCTAAGGCTCTAGGGCTCCAAATCCATTCCACTAAATGTAAAAGATGGAAGGACTGTGGTCTATGTGAATTGGGTTCCTTTTTTGCCGCAGGGAAATTCATTACTTGGCAGGAGGTCTTAGAGAGATCCGATAATCGTTTAGCAACCTTTATTGGGAATATCTCCAGATATTGAACTTTATAAATAAATACAATATGTCAACATGTGGGACATTATCTGCTCTGACCAACGCTGTATATAAAACTAAATTAAAAGGTGTGGGAAACTGGTATACTTTACTAAGAAAGAGCAAAGAGTCTCCTCTGGTCGAAGAAATTCTCAGTAAAATAACTTGTGAAACTAATTGCTCCTTCATGAGACAGGAGTGGGAACAAATTGCTCAGTTAGGCTCTTAGAGCAGCCAATTTTAAAAGGATATCTTTTGTATCTCGCTGGCTGGCTTACTACACTCCGAAGATTCTTAATAGACGCTTTTCGGAAGTGTATAATAAATGTTTTTGTTGCCAGTTTCAAAATGGGGGAGATTGGCTTCATATATTTTATACATGCCCGAAGCTTGAAGTTTTTTGGCGTGAGATTTTCGCAGCAATGAGCTTAGTAGTTAGAAAAGAGCTTGAACCTGAAACTGAGGTGGCTCTTTTTGGCTTGTTGAGAAAAAGAACGGACTTGTCTAACGCTGAAGAGTCTTACGTGGTGATTTGTTCGTTAGTAGCCCGCTCCTTAATTCTCCAAAATTGGAGATCTGAGGATATACCATCATACTTGAAATGGGTGAATAAAATGCAAAAGATAAAAAGGTATGAAGAGGCCTATGCCAAAAGATTCGGGGCAATAAAAAGGTTTACTAATACCTGGAAATTTTGGGACAGTGATCTATCTATGTATGTCACATAGCACTTTAGCACTTGGTTTTTATTATTGTTTTAATTAGATACATCTCTAACACAGGTATTTTTAGCACCTCAAAAATCTGTTAGCACCTTATTGAATTAGCGATTGTAGCAAGCACTAAGCACTTTTTTTTCTTTTAGGCCTGAGGCCATGTGAAGCTGAGATTGCAGCGTTGTAGGGACTTTTGTAACGTATATCGATTATGTATGTAGGTAATTAATGTCTTAAGTATTGGTAGACCAGGTCGAATAATATAACTGTTATAGGCCTCTGGTTATCTTGCTTATTTTGCACATTTTGCACTATTTGCACAACTGAAATTATATGTATAGGTAATTAATGTCCTATGTATTGGGAGGCCAGGTTGAATAATGTAATTGTTTTAGGATTCTGGTTACCTTCCTTATATTGCACATTTTGCACTATCTGCATAACTGAAATTATGGATATGTATATCTTTGCCTAAAGTTTGCTGTTTTATAATTATTTTGATCTACTGCTCAGGGACTTTATTTACTTTGTTTACTGTGTACCGGTTTTGTTGCTCTCCTGCTCTGCTCAATAAAAAAATTGTAATAAAAAAACAATGTCAGAAAGAGTAAGGAATGATTCAAGAATATCTAATAAGGATTATTCCTATGGCCAGGCCAGAAGAACTGGAAGAGTCTACATGGATGATGAAGTGCTCTTCTTAACTTCACCCGTGTTATCTTGTAGATATGTATATCATCAACAGCAGCAGCCCGTGCAGGTAAGAGCGGTGGGCCGGATTGGGGGGGAGGGAGGAATGCAACGGACAACCACGAGGGAAAAATACATAAATAATTAATTTTTCCTCGTTGTCGTCTGTCAAAATCCCCCTCACCTGGCCCCACCGCTCTTACCTGCACATGCCACGGCTGATCATCATCTATGTGGAGTTAAGAGTAGAAGATCTATACTTACTATGAAGAAACTGCTTCAGTCGATATTATGGCTGAAAGTATATTTAAAAGACAATATTCTAGTATACAACGCTTGCAATGAAAGCCCCACAAAGTGAAACCAAAGACTGTCTTAAAATATCCTTCTCTCACGTATTACGAATGTAAGATGACCTAAAGACTTACTTTGAGGGTGTGCGGGAGCATGCAAGGAACATCAATTATATAGCAATACAGTCAAAAAGGAATACAAGGACCAAAACAAATTTATCAACAGTTACATTTTAATATTTTCCTACCACAATACTTGAGAGGGAAACTAGACGAAAATGAGAGGAAGAGAGCTTCAACCGTTTTCAATTTGCAAATTGGAACTAATGAGACCAGTCATTAACACAGACATGAAAAGGAATCAAAGCGTTCTATGCGGAACCCACACTCAACATTACTGATAGCAGGGAGTAATTGTGCACCCATTAAAGGCCACTTGCGGGTTCAGATCTTGAATGAGGAATAACATGTGGAAACCAGTGTACTGCACAAGTGTGTGTGTATGAAAGTCCCATATTTGAACCTCTTTCTGGAGGCATGTTTTACCAGGTTTGAACGTGTGGAATTGTCCATGGTATCAAATATGATATTACACCATGTGACAATACTACAAGGGGCAATACCACATGATTCATAATTTTGATTTAGCCAGAAACTCCTGTTTCAACCCTCTAACTTGTAAGGAGGGCTGTAGTCATCCAATTTCACTGCTAACTACGAGATCAAGGGCCAGATGTACGACGTGATTTTGCTTGCAGAAACGGGTTTGCGAACCCGTTTGCGCATGCAAAATCACTGTTGGCCATGTACAATTCCTAAATAGTGAGTCGCAATTTATTTGCGACTCGCTATTTAGTAATTGCTAGTCGCAATTAGGAAGAGGCGTTCCCTTCCTATTTGCGCCCGCAATGTTATGTGTGAATGTTTTATGACTGCAATTGCAGTCGCAAAACACTTGCAAATTACAACCCTCTTCAGGAGGGTAGTAATGCAGTCGTAATTTGGAAGGGGTCCCCAGGGGACCCCTTCCACTTTGTGACTGCCTCAAAAATATTTTTAAGGGCAGGCAGAGGTCCCAGGGACCACTCCCTGCCCTTAAAAAATTAAACGTAAACATTTCATATTTTTTTTTAAATGCATCCCGTTTTCCTTTAAGGAAAAAGGGCTGCATTAAAAAAAAAAGGCTGCTTTATTAAAAAGCAGTCCCAGACATGGTGGTCTGCTGAGCCCAGCAGGCCACCATCCCTGGGAGGGCTAGCCATTCCCAATGGGCTCGCAAGTGGCGAGAGGCTCATTAATGTTAATGAGCCTCGCAATTTGCGACCCCATTGGGAATCGCAAAACAGTGTAATAACACAGCTGTACAATTCTTTTAGCGCCTCGCAATTTGCGACTCGCAATGAGTCGCAAATTGCGAGGTGCTATATGAAAGGGTCGTACATCTGGCTCCAAATCTCCTTCCACTGTATAATCACTCATGGGTCTTGCAGCGATTTACAGAAACCCTTCACTGTTAGCTGGGACTGTAATCTGAAAGTGCCACTAGACACAAAAACACAGACCTACTTGAGGACCTTGACACCGTTTACTGTTAATGTTTCATACAGCAGACCCGTTTTCTTCATTGCCCCGAAGACAGGGATCACTAATTTGCAGACACCTGAAAAGCCTTTCACACATATGGCATGAACAAGGTCAAGCTCTGGTCTCGAGCTTGTAACTTTTTTTGGAGACAGAGGAGAACCAATAATTAACCAGGTAACTGCCCGGGGATGTTATCTAATGACCCTCATGCACTAAAATAGGAAGACACTGGTCGGGTTTTATGGCAGAGGTTGGAAGGGTTAACCCCCGCCAACATCTCGTCTTATAAAGTAATATATTAACATGATACTGCACCTCTTGTTTTGTTAGCAATAATATTTCTATCCTCCTTGCCACAAGGTGTAACATGCTTTGGCCTTTGGAGCATTGGTTTTGAACAGTTTTGCAACAGGCAGCTTCTGTTAAGATAATCAACACCTTACTGTAAGAATGGCCAGAATGGCCAGTATTGTTCTTCTGCACACAGCACTATATTTAAAATAACGTCATGAACCAGGCGTGTTTTTGGTCATGCCTTTGGCTTTAAATATTGTGTTTGTGTGCCGATGTAACAGCTTTCCCAGGATAGCTAGTGTTTAAGGCAATTCCGCCAGTGAATTAAGTGTGCCTGGAGCAGACAGTGGAAGAGGACGGTGGCTCACCTCTTTTTTCATAAGTGATTCATTGTCTGAATGATTTGCCAGGTTTCTCCTCAGTCGGTCAGTTCCTACTCTTTTACCATGCATCACTGAAGCCAATGTTTAAGATAAGGCTTAAGTAAGCAAATCTTATGACACCCCTTTTCGGAGCAAGTTGCAAGTGACATCCTGATGGAGAGGCGGAGTTGGAGGTTTTTTTGCATATTTTTTCAAATTGGTGAAAATCAACACCTGTTTGGCCTGCAATTCCATCCATTACTGTCTACAATGTACATTAGAGGTGGGCGGGCCACTGACAGCTCGAGCCAGGCTCAAACCTGAAGCCTGGCTCACCTCGTGGAGCTGTTGGAACCTTGAGCCCATATCGAGCCGAGCTTTTATGTGGCTTCTGCCTGCCACCTTCCCTCTACCCAGGATATGGCATTACGGCCAGAGCTGCTGACTTTAGAACTGGGGAAACAAGTTCGATATTCGGGATGGGCTCAATATCTTGTGATTCTGGGCAAATCACTTCATCTCCCCATGCCTATATGTAATAAATTGGACATTGTGTAATGTAAGTGGCGCTCATGTAATGCGGGTTAAGTTCGAGCTATATGAAAACTTCAGAAAAATCCAGATACCCATTTGTACAAATTAAATCTAAAAACCTGAAGAAATCGTGGCTTCCCCACTTAAATTGTGTAATCTTCGGTAAATATTTTATTTCACCAAAAATCCTTTTCGTGTGCAAAAGCACTTTCAAATATGTGAGTTCAGAGTGCCAGTTATACAAAAACCTATTGTGTTTGATTTAATAGACGATACTGTTGCTCTGCAATAATCTTGGCCGCATACAGGGCTTGCATTACAACTGTCTTGCCTCTTAGTTCACTGATGGATCATGTTTAAAAACTATCTTTTTTAATCATCACTTCTCAGTGTAGTGCTATAATGTGGCATATTAATATCAAAGCTTCCACATGTTAAGGAAATACAAAAATAAAAGAAAATTAAAAGAATTTATATTTTAAATGAATTTTTTTCGATCTGCATGGAAACATTTACAGGGCTCGGCTCGGCTCGTGAACGGGCTCTAAGAGTCGAGCCAGACCCTTGCCCCAGCCCTGGCTCGGCTGTCCCTGTCGATTTCTTGTCTCACCCATGTCTATTGCACATTTCCCTCCCTTTATTTTACAATTTTTCCAGAGTTGAATGAGGGCAGCTGGTTGCATTTCCTATCAGTCTGCATATGAGAAGATGGGGGAGTGGAGATGGAAAGTGAGATTGTGAATAGGATTGAAATAGGAGCTGTGAAGGACTGGCTTGAAGGGAGTAGTGCAGGAAAATGTGTTCCACAGGCAAGCTTGCTAGCCGAGATGGGTTCAGAGCATGAGAATTAACACCATCAGACTGCAGACTAAGAAGTGGAAAAAATTGAAAACATGACAGCAGACCTTTTCCATCTGTGAAGAACCTGGAATCTGGAACAACATCCTCTTATTCATCTTGTTCCCCAGCACACGTAAATTACAGGTCTTTAAGGTATACGTGTGAGTGGTTTTCTAGCCACCAATGTTAATTGTAAATAGCACTCTGCTTCGCTCGTATTAATTATTAGCCCTTTACATTTTACGGACTCTATTCAGTTTTTACTCACATTATTTAGTCGGTTTTGTACATATTACGGATATTTATAGAGGCATATATATGATTTTTACAGCATACTTGAAATTGGCGTGGTTCGGGAAAACAAGAATTAAGTTTTTTGCACTGACACCGTCGAAACTGAAACCCGTTGTGGTCTGGAATTATCACCACAGTTTAAGTAGGTGTTTCTTTTTGAGCTATGATTATTATGATTATTATTATTATTTTTGGTCTTGTATAGCGCTGGAAGTCAACCCCCGAAGGGGTATCTCCGCGCTTAAGCATGACCAAGGAGCCAATATCTGATACTTAAACAGAGAAATGAAAAGGCAAGAAGAGAACCTAACAGGCTACAAATAGGAACGTTTTCAGGGACTTCTTAAAGGATTGGAAATTAATAGTGTTTTTCAGAGCAAGGGGCAGTGAATTCCAAAGGATGGGACCTTTGTAGGATAAAGCTCGCCCTCCCTGCCTGACTTTTTTTTATCCTAGGAACCTGAAGTTGTTGTTGAGTGCTAGAGCGCAATGTTCGACTGGGTTTAAATATTTCTTTTAAATATTTAGGTCCATTGCCAAACAGGCATCCATGGATAGTACAGCAGATTTTAAATATTACACGCTGTCTAATCGGCAGCCAATGAAGCTTTGTCAAAAGGGGAAGAGCTGCGGACCTTGGCGGGGCGTTGAGAACTTATCTAGCCGCGGTGTTCTGGACCACCTGTAGTCTCTGTAATTGTTCTTCATTTGCCGAGACCAACAATCCGTTACAGTAGTCTAGTCTACTAATGACCAGAGCCTGGATAAGAGTCTTCCTATAAGAATCAGATAGAAATGGGAAGATTCGTCGTAGCAGTCCAATGGTCTGAAAACATGAACCTGCTAGAGGTCTATCTAGACGTACGCCAAGATTTTTGACAATTTGTTTGGGGCTTGGGGTTGGTCCTAAATCCAGGGACCACCAGTCTGGAGACCACAAAAGTATGGCCTCCCCAAACAACATAACCTCAGTTTTGCTTACATTACACTGGAGGCGATTGGTGGCCATCCAGTGAGATATTGCCCTCATACCGTCCGCAAAAGATTTTTGTATTGTGGGCGTGAGGGTTTTAAAGGGGAACAAAAGCTGAGTGTCGTCAGCGTATGACATCGGTGTGAACCCATAAGATCTTACTATATCCGCCAGGGGGGACATATGCATATTAAAGAGTGTGGGGCTTAGGCAAGAGCCCTGTGGCACTCCTTTAGTGAGCTCTCTTGAGATGGAATGGTGGGAGCCCAATCTTACCTCTTGATGGCGATCCGAAAGAAAGCTTTCTATCCAGGAAAGAGCCACTCCTTCTACTCCCCTCTCCCTCAGGCGATCGAGAAGTATCTCATGGGATACAGTGTCGAAGGCAGCGGATAAATCTAACAGCACTAGAATCATTGAATTTCCTCCATCCAGTGACATCTTGATGGTATCAGTCACTGAGAGGAGGGCAGACTCTGTGCTGTGATTGGGCCTAAATCCAGATTAAGAAAGGTCTAGGCCCTCCGCTGCCTCGATGTACTTGGACAAGTAAGTGTTTACATGTCTCTCGGTCATTTTGCTGAGAATGGGGAGGAGGGAAAGGGGTCGGAGATTGGAAAGATCGGTCCATGGAATAGCTGCGTTCTTCCGGATAGGGTTCACCACTGCTTTTTTCCATTCAGTGGGCACAGATCCTTCTCTGAGGGAATGGTTGATCAGATTTGGGGAACAACCTTTACAACGCAACTTTTACAACGCACTACACTTACAACGCATTTTTTACAACGCACAATCCATTACAACGCATGACATTACAACGCATGACACTACAACGCATTTTTTAAAACTACCTTTACAACGCATTCCATTACAACGCATACTACCATTACAACGCATACCCTTACAACGCATAATATAGTAATTTTTACCCCTATACTATCCAACACTTACCCTACTGTTGCACCCCCTGGAGTTAGAATAGTAATTTTTACCCCTATACTATCCAACACTTACCCTACTGTTGCACCCCCTGGAGTTAGAATAGTAATTTTTACCCCTATACTATCCAACACTTACCCTACTGTTGCACCCCCTGGAGTTAGAATAGTAATTTTTACCCCTATACTATCCAACACTTACCCTACTGTTGCACCCCCTGGAGTTAGAATAGTAATTTTTACCCCTATACTATCCAACACTTACCCTACTGTTGCACCCCCTGGAGTTAGAATAGTAATTTTTACCCCTATACTATCCAACACTTACCCTACTGTTGCACCCCCTGGAGTTAGAATAGTAATTTTTACCCCTATACTATCCAACACTTACCCTACTGTTGCACCCCCTGGAGTTAGAATAGTAATTTTTACCCCTATACTATCCAACACTTTCCCTACTGTTGCACCCCCTGGAGTTAGAATAGTAATTTTTACCCCTATACTATCCAACATTTACCCTACTGTTGCACCCCCTGGAGTTAGAATAGTAATTTTTAACCCTATACTATCCAACACTTACCCTACTGTTGCACCCCCTGGAGTTAGAATAGTAATTTTTACCCCTATACTATCTAATACTTACCTTAAATGCAATTTAATATTATGTGTTGTAATGGTATGCGTTGTAAAGGTAGTATGCGTTGTAATGGAAATGCGTTGTAAAGGTAGTTTTTAAAAATGCGTTGTAGTGTCCTGCGTTGTAATGTCATGCGTTGTAATGGATTGTACGTTGTAAAAAATGCGTTGTAAGTGCATGCATTGTAAAAGTGTGCGTTGGAACGACATACATCCATCAGATTTAGAATGTGGGGCCTAAGCATTGTATGCAGAGAGGCTATTATTTTGGCTGATAGAAAATCCTCTGGGGAACCAGATTTTATATGGCTCATTAAAGAGGTGAGATCGGAGTCAGTGACTGCTGGAAACATCATAAGTGTGGTTTTACTCCGTGTGGGCAAAATAGGTGAGAATGAGGAGTTGTCACTATTTTGATTTTGATTGGAGGCCAGTAAAATTTTATCGTAGATAGAATTAATTTTATTTTCAAAAAATAATGAAATTTCGTCACATAGTTGTTGGGAAAAGTCATCAGGACTTTTGCATGCAGTTGGCTTTACAAATTCCTGGAGAATTTTAAATAGTTCCTTAGATCGATTTCCCGCTTCAGCGATTTGTTGGGAGAGGCTTTTCCTCCGAGCAAATTTGATGTTTTTGTAGTATTTAGTCTGAGCCTCATAGTGTGATCTCTTGTTTTCTTCAGTTCGTGTTTTTCTCCACTTCTTTTCCAATCTCCTGCAATTTTGTTTTTCTATTCTAAGCTCCTCGGTATACCAGATTTCCTGTTTGGTGGCAGGGTATTGTTTGTTACAGTTGATGATATAACCAGATTCCTCGAAATTCAGTCTGACACGCGCTTTGTTTCTACCTCTTTTCGCATTTTCCTTTATTTCCAGGAGTTTGCTAATACGGAGAATTTAGGTAATTTTCATTATTTGAAAGGGTGCCTTTGGGTGTCATTTATGGAATTTTGAATCGATAGCTAAACACTAGGCACTAATTATAAATAGGTACACGTCACGGTTTGCATGTTAAAACCTGAGGGACACGTAGGTGTGGCGCACTTTTAGAACGTTCACTGGTATGCTGAATACTAATGGTTAAGATTCTGGTCTATATGGGCTAAACCTCTTTCTTTCCATCTATATTTGGGTTATAGCCTTAAATCCACAGTATTAGCATTGTTATCATCAATTAGTCACAATATCGTGAGCTATTTAAAAAGAAATGGTTTTATATACTCTATGGAGAGTACAGTCCACCTGCTTATCTTAATATACAGTTTTTACTTTGGTGTTAAACTTTATACGATGGAAATTTATTTAATTTAAAATTTTATTCCATACATTGGCCTTTTGTATGTGTTTTTCACTTGTACAGCCTTGAGAAAGTCGTGGGACTACACTCCTTATGCGACGAAACACGTGTTGGCTGTTGGGAGCTATTATGAAGGCCTTATGAATAAAAAGAAAAAAGAAGACGTGACTTATGATTCACTATTATATGTTGCTTGTGGTGATTTGTTTTAACAAACGCAAATACCTTAAAGACCTGTAATTTATGTGTGCTGGGGAACAAGACGAATATATGCTAGCAGATGCTTTCTTTTGTGGAGTTTGTGGTTCTCCGCACCTTACAGCACCGTCATAATAAGTAGATGACAGGAGATTGAGTGTGTGAATCTTTTTAGTGGCGCCTGTATACCTATACCCAATACCACGTGCCCAATTTGCAAACATCCTCTTATTCATGAGGACTGCTGCAAAGCTGCTCCTATTTAGAAAGGAGTACTTTAAAGAACACTACATCACAATGCAATAACTGTTCACAAACCAGCCAACTCTTGTATCACTTGGCAACTTTCTGCTTGTCTTTGAGCTTGTACAATGATCTGAGCCTTTTGGCTAGAGTTGTGTAATAGAAATACCACATACATACATACAAATGTTTAGCGTCTGTGCAACTGCTCCTGAGGGTTACGCATGTGCTGTAAAAATGGTGTCGTAGGAGGCTGGAGAAATGCCGGACCACACTCAGGTAAGAGGGGTGTTCAGGCTTGATGTCAGAGAAAATATTGTGTGTGCCCCCAACATCCCTCACAACCTCCCCGTGTTTCCGTGGAACTGCGAGGGTTGACTCTATGAGCATAAGGACTACTGCTTGTGCAATAACTGTGGTTCTCTTCAATTTATGTAGGGCCGACAATAAAAGTAGAACATAAGGAAGAGATCGCTGTGAACCTGAAGTACATAATTTGCGCGGGAGATCACTTTTAATACAATGAAGGTGAACTGTGTTAAAATCCACCAAGGCATTGAAGTAGCTTTTGAACATTAACCCCACCGACTGTGCACATTTCAAGTGATGGCGCGTCTATGACAATACTATTTGGACAACTCTCCACCAAGATTAATGTAATTCATGGGCAATGTTTCCAGATGTCTCACAGATGCCTAGTTTCTGGTCCTGGGCTAACATTTAACAGTAATTTTAACAAAAGTGTTTCCTTTGGAAAGAACTCTAAGCCTAATACTGTTCACTATATGTCCAACTAGACCCCAAACTCACACTCATTCAAGCTAACACCGCTCATGGAGGGAACAGTATAACTACACGCCCAAAACCATCACTTGTAATTCGACAAAAATTGTTTCATAAAAATATATCACTTTATTCATCAATTTTATCCAGGTGTATATTTAAAAAAAAAAAGGAGGCATAAGCTTTATAATATATTTGTAATCAATACTTCGGTTTGATCAGAACATCATTCCCATAATAACAACATCAATTGCATACAATTTAAACATGTAACACATTAAAATGAGAGAGTACATACAACAGACAAAAGAACTGTGTCATTAATTTGCATACAATTTAAACATGTAACACATTAAAATGAGAGAGTACATACAACAGACAAAAGAACTGTGTCATTAATTGGCCCACATCCGTGATTACTTGATTTTAGGGCTGAGACCCGATACCATGTAAATAATAAGTACTCAAAGGTCCCAGTCTCTTCACAGATTGTGTTCTTTTAGTAAAGCGTTGACGCGTTTCGATGGAAACTTTATACGGCCATCTTTATCAAGACTGAGTTTTTGTAACTCTCACAAATATACTGGTTAAAAACTGGAACAGTTAGAACCACATGAACAATAAAATACACGTGTCAGTAAATGTCGTTTAACATTGCAAAATTATACAAATGATTTAGAACACCACCATAGTTCACTTAAACTGTGGCTAAAAGGAATCTTGTGCAAGGTTTAATAGAAAACAATTCAACCTCCAGGCCCCCATAGGCTAATGTAAAACATAAACAAAAGTTTTAGATACATAACCATTAAGGACCACTGGGGTCAGGCAATCACATTAGTTCACTTCACTTGTGATCGAAAACGGTTTTTAGCACGTAGCAGTTAAACTAACCTTCCCTCAGTCATGCCTCGTTTGAAATTGCCACTACACAGCTCTTTCATCATTCAAACTGGTGTGTCTAAACTAAACCTCAACTGCTAATATTAAAATAAAAATGATAATTCACCTCCTGCTGCAGTTATGAGGAAACAAGGGCATCACGGACACATGGAAGTCAAGGGCATTCACCTGTGTCTTTCCTATTCAAGTCCAAGTTTAAAATGGGCCGGATATCTAAAAAATATATAGTGATGATATACATTTAAACCTGACTCTATGGTCAAGAAATATATAATGTAATGAAATAAAGTTCCTACAATTACAGCTGTTGTTTCTCACCTTAAAACAGTCTGTAAAGGACCCAGATTGTAGATATGGCAGGATAGAATTTGTTTGGGTCATAGGCGTCGTTAGCCCTGATCTGGTGATTTTTATGGTTCTGCAAAGTGAAGAAAACATGTTCAGATTATCCTTTCAACACCCGCACCTGAATCCTGCCCCTTAATTAGTACTTTAATAAATCATGGATAACATACTTTATAATGTACCATTTACCATGGAGGGGATGGATAAGAGGATTGTTTTTTGAGGCTTTTAGTGCAACTAATAAATTCTCAGTTGCACCGTCGGAGATCCCTTTCATAATTAGGGGTCTACGAGAGAAAAAAACAGAAATGTACATGTATTTGTATAGATCAGAATCGTGTACGCTGATTCTCTTCTATACAGTCTTGAACTCTATATTTATTTATGTACTTCTGAAGCTGCATATGGCGTTTTATCAATATTGCTAGATTCAGACTTAGCGCGCACATCGCAAACTGCCCATTACTAATCGTGTATAAGTTAGGGGCTGTCTTAGAGACTCAAAACGGCTCTATGAGCTCTATGTAAAAGTTTATTTAACCCCTTGTGTGCCACGCCCTTTCCCCGCCCTGTGCCGGCCGTTGCATTAGCGGGCGGGGTTCATGACGAGCTGAACTCGTCATGGGCACAGCGCAACCGCGGCCCATGACGAGTCCAGCTCGTCATGGGCACACAAGGGGTTAATATCGGCCTCACCTCGCAGTAAAGTAAACTTGTGCTCTATATCGTCTGCCTTATGCGGACCTTCCCTCTACTCTAGATGCGGCAGTGTGCACTTCTTTGCCTATGAGCCGTCTTCACGCGTTCCTTCTGGCATCGTCCGGTTTCGAATAGTAAAAGCCTGTCGGAAAGGAGCCTATTTGTATGTTGTGTATCTGAGTAACACCTGAAGCTATTTAGTGGTAAATTAGATTCAATGCGAGGCTCCGCTCTAAACTGTTGCCTTCCGGGTCACTGATAAACATAAAAGATGGCTTCCTCATAATATCTTGAAGCTCTTGACTAAATCCACCATTTCTAAGCATGTTTCAAAGGCACGACATAAAAGACGGCATATTTATAGTCTTTGGGAGCTCTTGATTATGTCCGCCATTCATGAGCATGTCTTCAAGACATGACATAAAAGACAGCACATTCGTAGTCTTAAGGAGCTCCTAACTAATTCCGTCATTAATAAGGGTATTTCTGTAACCAATTACCTGAATAACGGTTACTCCTTTCGGATCTAATCGTCTTGTCGGTCATATAATATAAAATAAAAAGGGGATTGTTTTATATTTACTGCTAAACCTATGCTAAGTTTAGGAATTCGACTAACTAATAGTAATGGTCCAAAATCAGCTTTAACTCTCTGGTGCTGAAGCCTAAAATATAACATTTTTGATACCAGAGGTCTTAACGTTCTTCTGACCTATCGTATATTCAGAGACTTCACAGAGATACCAACAAGAGTGTAAAGGTATGGTGGCATACGACCGACCCAATAGTGTGCCAACCGCTACCCATCCAGCAATTATGATTACCTCTATGTAATGAAAGACATCCAGTCTTCTCGTGAGTTCAAGCCCTTTCTAATAGTGTCTAATTTCATCATATACCACTGTTCTTTCCTCTTTCTGGATTTTTCTATGTTGCCTCCCCGTCTGTTGATTTTCATTCTTTCAAGAATGAACCACTTAAATTCATCACATTTGTCGTTTAGTTGGGTATAATGCAACACGAGAGGTGCATTTTCTTTGTTGTTACGCAATGCGGATTTATGTTCCACCAGTCTGAAACGTAGTTCACGGCCTGTTTCACCCACGTAGCCTAAGCCACATGGGCAAATCAGGAGATAAACAATGTTTTTCCTCCTACAGTTGTTTAAGAATTTGGGAGTTGATTTGAAACCATTGAATTCAAAGTTCTTAGTGACGATACATTGGTCACAGATTGAGCACAATCCACATTTGTGGTTCCCTACTGCTATCATAGAATGCATGTTCATCTGGATATTCTCATCATTCTCTTTGTATAGATGGACTAAGGAGTTGTGCAGGTGAGCATTACATCTGAAAGCGAACATTGGTTTCTCAATGGGTTGATCTCTTTCATCGTTTAAAATTTTCCAGTTTCTGTTTATAACATTTTTGACTTGATTGCTCACCTGTGAAAATTTGCTGACAAACACTATTTTGTCAGTTGATTCTTTCTTTCCTCTCTCTCTATTCATGCCTAACATGTATTCTCCATCATAAAATCTCGCTTGTTTGAACACATTTTTAATAAGCTTTTTGGGGTAGCCTCTGTCACCCAGTTTCTTCTTCATTGTTTCTGAATGGACATAAAAATCTTCTAGGGTTGTACAATTTCTGCGGAGGCGCAGAAATTCCCCAAAGGGGATATTACCTCTTTGTGCTTGGGGGTGGTTGCTCTTATAATGGAGAAGTGTATTCTTATCTGTTGACTTCGTGTATAGTTCTACTGACAGTCTATTCTCACTGTTTTTAATACAGATATCTAGAAAGTTTATTTTAGTCTGGCTCCAGTGTGATGTATATGTGAGGTTTGGATCGCCAAGATTTAACCATGCAATGTATTCTACCAAGTCTTCACTGGTACCGTTCCAGATGAAAATAATGTCATCTATGAAATGGTACCAGTTACTGACATTTTCAAAGAAGGGCGCTAGTTCGTTAAATACATGCTTCTGTTCGAACATGCTCACATAAAGGCATGCCAGACTTGGGGCGCAAGTTGCGCCCATACTGGTCCCCTTTATCTGCTGAAAGAGATCCTTTTTGTTTAAAAATAGGTTGTTTTTAAGTACCATACTGATACTACTTGTGATAAAAATCAATGTTACCACCACCTAAATCTTCTGTTTCCAGGATTGATCTCACAGTTCTTATGGTGTCGGCTTGGGGGATTTTGGTGTATAGGGCTTCAATGTCAAGGGTGACCAAATACTGGGTCATCCCATTGAAGCCCATACCCTCGAATATAGATATCATGTGTGCTGAATCTCTCAGATACGCTCTTTGTTTTGCCTTTGAGAAAGAAGTCGGCATATTTACTTAAAGGTTCAAGGATTGTACCGATGCTGCTAACTATAGGACATTTAACAGGCCGGTGCATTTTGGCTGTTCTAGTCTTGGCTCACATATATTGAGCCATTTGGAAATGAAAAACGGTGACCTTGAGTGCTCTGCTAATCTTAGATAGTGGCAAGTTCTCAGGTGGCCTTTGAGAGACATTTCTATGGTTTCAGTGTGTGAATTCTGCAGCCCGTCTTCTTTGTAACATCCCGAGAAGACAATCAGCTATGCAGGCTTTACGCGATTTACATTGGCTTAGGATTCCCAGCCGTATTAACTTTAAAGCCTTATGCTATCTTTTTAAAATCAAGCAGGGCTCGGCCCCGATGTATCTGCGTAACCTTGTCCAACCTTATAAGCCAAATCGAACACTCAGATCGTCCGCTAATTGTGACTTTGTCATTCCTCGATTTAAACTTGTAAAAATGGGAGGGCGGGCCTTCGCTCACCGTGCCCCTAAACACTGGAATGCGTTACCTTCCACCTTGAAAACTGAGACTAATTTTCTCGCCTTTAGGAAAAGACTGAAAACATTACTATTCCGGTGATTTGCATGTTGATCCAGTTGTCTCATGGTGCTGCTTCTATTGGTCCGTTTTCTTCTTTAGTCTATCCCTTCGCACCGGGAAACCCACTGTGGGTAGCTGTTGCGCGTTATAAGTTCAAATAAATAAAAAAATAAAAAAATAATGACTAACATTCTACTGCTAAATGTGTGACACTTTGAGTAACACTTGCTCACGAGTAAATCTAAACAATGAGTTTGCAATGAAGAAGAAAGTCCAAATCCAGGATAAGTTTGAAGACATTTATTGCAGCAGCACACCAAATGCACTTACCAAGAGGTGACTGCAAATACAACTGAAGTGCATCCAACATTCCATAGGAAATATTCCTATGGAATGCTGCACAAATATAAACATGACGCATGCAAGGCATGCATGTGTAAGCATATAACACATCTCCCTTTTTTACCAAAACAAACTAGGCAACAACTATGTACATTGCAACCTAAAAATATAGTAAAAGAAAACAAAATACTCATTTAACAAAATCAGCATACTTCCTAGGGGCATGGCAGTTTCTACTTGATGCAGTGCGCCACTGAACCTTCACCAACTTCAGGCATTCCACCATGATTCCAAACATCACCCTCTGGACCACTCTCCAAACTCCTGTCCTTACACCTCAACATGAACTCTCTCTCGGCTTTATGTCCATCCACATTAACACTGTGGTCACCCACAGGTTTGGTACATTTGGCAATCTTTCTAGCGTTCCATACTTTGCCATCCTGAGTGATAACACAGTTTGTAAAACGTTTTATAACCTTCATGACCTTTTCAGATTTGGACACTCCTTTGTTCATAAGGCCTGGTTTCAGAACTCCCACCCAGTCCCCAACTACAATACCATGAGGTTTAGTCTTCCATTTTTTTATCATACCATTCTTTGATTTTATTCTGCTTCCACCTAACTGCTACATTTTGTACATCACACTCTTCTCCAACTCCACTCCATCTCTCCTTAGACCACCATGGACACAAACAGGATGCAGGATTCCAACCCTTCAATAACTTAAAAGGACTAATTTCTGTGCTAGTGTGCGGAGTTATACGGAACATCCATAACCTTTCCCTCATTGTGTTTTTCCAATCTCCACCACGACCATGTATCTCCACAACATATCCCTTAAGCAGACCGTTAAATCTTTCCACTTGTGCGTTTTCATGAGGTTCATTTAAAGAGGTGGTCACATACCTAATATCACAATATTGAGAAATGCATCCATTTCCTTGGAAGTCAACTGAAAACCATTGTCAAAGTAGAAGGACAAACCTCTCTAGCAAACACTTCCTTTAAGAATTCAATAACCGCACTGGCGGTAGCATGTGAGACAAACTTGACCTCTGGCCATTTTGAATGATGATCAACTTATACCAAAGCCAAATGTACATCTGCGGGCAGTAAATTAAATGGTCCCTACACATCTAAAGCCAGTTTTTGCCATGGCAATTCTGGACACTCAATATTCTTTAAAGGAGGCACACTTACCTTCAACATTTTTTTACTCAATGCACACATGTCACACTCCTTACCATCCGATCTATCATCCTGTCCACACCTGGCCACCACAAATTAATCCTTACAAACGGCTTCATGGCAGACATCCCCGGGTTCCCCATTGTGTGCCAACCTGAGAAAGGTATCACGAATCCTACGGGAGGAACACATTTTCCCTCTTTAAATAACAAATCACCTTCAGTCTCTAGTTCCTTTGTACACAGACTTCATTTCTTATATTTGTTCAACCTTCTACTACACACCTCTTTGTCTCCGGCCACAGTTCATCCATCCTCTCGCATTCTTTCCAACGTTCTTCAGAAAAACCTTCAAACTCTCCATTTATGACGTCTTTAATACAGGCAATCATATGAAATTCTCCTCACTTTTAACACCACTTAGTTGACAAGGAAGACGTTACAACAAGTCAGCAGTCACATTACTTTTCCCAGGTACATACTCAGTACTGAAGGTATACTCTTGAAGTCTGGAAGCGAATCTGGCAATTTGCGCCATGGAATTCTAACCCCTCCAGGGATAAGATTTTCACCAATGGCTTATGGTCAGTTCTCAGCACAAATCTACTGCCCCAAACATAGTTCGTAAAATGTTCAACTGTCCACATGCATGCAAGTAACTCCCTCTCAATGACAGCATATCTGCACTTTGTTTCATTAAGAGTACGAGAGGCAAAAGAAATGTTCCACTCATCTTTACCACATCTCTGAGATAGTACACCACGACTCCATACAAACCTGCGTCCACTATAATCACACACTTTTTCTTCATGCAGAATGGTCTTAATGTGGCTGCCGTCACAATATCCTGTTTTATGTTACTAAAGGCAATCTGTTGGGTATCCGACCATTCATAAGCCACATTGCGTCCCAACAAAGCTCTCAAAGACTCCATTTCGGTAGAAAAATTGACAATGAATTTGCTATACTGCTTGCACATGCCAGCAAATGAGAATAACTGCTCTTTGTTAGCGGGAGCAGGAGCATTAACGATAGCTTCAACATTGGATTTTTTTGTCACTGCTCCATCACCTGATAGAGTATGAACTAGATACTCCACAGAGTGCTTAAACAATTTGCACTTGTATCCTTAGAGTGTTAAACCATGATATTACAACCTGTTACAGACTTCAATCAGGTGACGCAAATGTTCCTCTTCATTTCTAGATAATATCAAGACGTTGTCCTGAAAATATTTGATATATTGATCAATGTCCCTGAAAATATGGAACATTGCCCTTAGAAAGCCGGAAGCAGCTGAATCTAAATTGAATGGCATTCTAGTAAACTTTTATAGCCCTTGAGGAGTAATAAATGCTGTAAGATGTCTAGAGCCTTAGCTCACTTGAGCTGATGATAAGCAGGTCTAAGGTCCAAGGTCGAAAAGATCTTTGCACCTTCAAACATCGATCCAACCTTGTTGATATTAGGTGGGGGATGACAATTATCAAATTTACACCCAACACCCTCAAATCAACACATAACCTCAATTTATGGTCAGACTCTGTCGCCTCAATAATGCCATCACTCACCAAGTCATTAGGCATATCTCTCAATCCCCCCCTCACATTTCTGGGAACACCTTGTAGTTTTTGTTTTACTGATATGGCATTGTCTTTAAGTTTGATCTTGTGTACAAATTCACGTAATTTCCCTAAACTTTCAGCAAAAACATTTTGAAAATGTCACTTCACAAGCTTCTCACCTTCACATCCTTCAATTGATAACACTTGCTATATATATATTAACTCACACAACAACACAGGATTGTCAGAGCGTGTATTCACAATTATGCCCAATTTCCACTGATTCCTCCAACCTAAAAAATTCGCAACTTTCACAGCCACAAATTATTTGACTTGCACACATCTACCTTTAAATTCCAACAGCACACTTATAAACCCATCCATCTCAATGGTAGAACCATCAAAGCTCTCAGCCACAATGTCCGAAGGTTCCAATTGCTCCAGACTAAACACATTCTCAAACTTCTTTAAAATATATTTATGAGTCACAGTTGTCCAGGAAGACCCAGAACCTACTCCTGATACTCTTACCACACACTTGGGTGGAGGTTTAACTACCTGTTCCATGGATGCTGCTAGAGTATCAACTCCACCTTGCTGAATAGATAAAAAGATGCCCTAACTGTTCCAGCTCATATTCCTGCATTCACACCCAGATGTATCTACTCCAGACTCAATAGTACATGAAATGTTACCATGTGCTTGATTGCTATTTCTTCTAACATTCCTACACACACGTGCAAAATGACCTACACGGCCACACTTAACACATTCCTTGTTAAGAGCAGAACACCTAGAAAAGAAAGCGGTATGTGTACCACTTCCACATCAGTAACAACCCCCTTACTTGTCTGACCTGTTCCATCTCTACGCACCTTCTACGTCACTCATACGTGTTCCACTAGTATCATTCCCCATTTTTCAGTACGATACTCATCCATGTTACTTCTTACATCAGGATGCTTAATCGCACACACTTCTTCAACATCTTCTACACGTAAACTTGCAATTTTCACTGTAGACATCCACTTCTCAGATTGTTCCAGCACCTTTGCAGTAGAAATCGCTTCTTGTAGTTTAGGATATCCCATGATGGACAACTGTTCTTGCGTTTTTTTGTTTTTCACATGTAATAAGCTGGTCCCTAATCATTTCATCAGACATAGAGCTAACATTACAATGCATAGATAATCCTCTAAGTGCCGTCAGAAAATCGTCAAAGGACTCATCTTCTTTCTGCGCCCCGGTGCAGAATTTAAATCTGTTGAGTGCAGCACTTGTGGTAGGCTTAAACCTCAATTCCTTTCTCAACAGTGCTTCCTTGCACGCAACCATTTAACCATGACCACTGGGGGAATGTAGCTTGAGGTAGCGTCCTGAAAACCACTTGGCCTTCCGTTCCAAGACAATGCCAAAATATACTTTTCTTGCACTCTGCTCCCACTGCTCTCCATCTATAGCCTTCATATACATAAAACACTCTTCTTTCCATCTTATCCATGGGATGGGAGGCTCTCCCTTGCTTTACAAATATTTAGCTGGGGATCAAATTGCATGGTAACTGTAAAACACATAAAAATGTCCCTAGAAACAGTAGCTCGAGAATGGAACAGGTAGAACTCAATTTTCCAAAATGAATGATGTAACCTGTTTTTTTTTTAAGTACATCCCAGAAAAGAACCTCTTACAGTAAGTCTTGAAGCAAAATGTTTGTGTTTTTTTCAAACAAAATATTACGAAAAAAACTACTCATAAACTCCACTACGAAGACCCACGGTCTTCATGGTTGTTATTCCAGAGCATTTCACAATTACTCCGGACAAAACAATGTTTTCCTTTAAAACCTGTACCAGCATGGTAACGCCGACCAATCCAAAATGACCACTACAACGTGGCGATGCAACTGACAAAACGTGTTAAGTCTTACGTGTGACATCTTATGTGGGATCAACTCGCTGCAGCAGGAAGAAGAAGGCTCTGTCACAAAGCTGTAGAAAGAATGTTCTGGCTGCTTACTGAAGACACGGAATTCCAGGCTGTGTCACAACAGACGGTGAGTTCTGTAACTGGAGTACTCCAAACGACCAAAGATGCCGTGTGTAATATTGTAAGCATTCCAGTAGTTGGGTGGGCGGAGCCTTGGGATGAGGGGAAGAGGAGGAGCGACGGGAGAAGCGGGCAGTTAGAGTAGGGACAGGGAAGAATGAAGACAAGAGAATAAAGCTCCGTACAAGAGATTACTGTGTCGGTCGTCATTGGGGGGTAACACGACAGCTGACGACGAGGGTGGGATGAGCGGCATGCTCTCCCCCTGAACCCGAAGAGAAATGTGGTCTGTCCCTGAGCACGGTGCGGATAGGAAATTTGAAGATAGCGCTGTTCGCGCCAAACTCCGGGCTCGTGATCAAGTGCCCTGAGAGAGCGGAGGAGTCGTGGGCGAGAGTGAGACCCTGGCCCCCTGCTGCGCGGACTGGAGCACCAGCGTCGGTGGAAGGCGAAGAGTGACTCGCCGTAAGCAATTAACCCCCCCCTCCAGCGCGAGGTCGGAAACACGTGCGTGCCAGGAGGAGCTGAAGCCATAGCGCGCGCCTACCCTGAGATTGTCGAGGTCCGGTGGAGCTGGTGAGTGGGGCCTTCGATGCAGCGTGGATCATGTGGGGAGGATTCTGAGAAGCAGCTAAGCCTCCTGTCAAGCCCCGTGTGTGGTGTCGGTCCGGTGGCCATCTTTGAATCAGGCAGCTGCAGGAGGACACTCCTTTTCGAATTGAGTAGGCGGCCATCTTAAAGTCAGGCACCCAGGAGTCACCAGTGAAAATAAACAAGCCCAGGCAAAGGCAAGAAAGAAATTTAACAAGCCCAGGTAAAGGCAAGAAAGAAAATAAACAAGCCTAGGCAAAGGCAAGAAAGAAAATAAACAAGCCCAGGCAAAGGCAAGAAAGAAAATAAATAAAGGTGAAGACAATAAACAACACACATAAAGACCATCAGAACCATCCATACTAGAATAGGTCAACAAACAAGCACAAGCAAACACAGGAAAGGAGCGCAGTAAGCCACGCCATACAAAAGCAAATCGTGATGTCAAACCACGGATCGCCCGCACGTCAGGAAGTAAAACCCATCGTGATGGGACTGTCACACTTGCGCCCACCAGAGCCCCTGGCGCTCGTGGTTGGCGGAAGCATGGGGCTGAGTCCTGCATACGTTCGGGTCTACACCTGGATGTCCAGGAAGCCACTTCCCTGTCTCGGGAAGTTTTCAACTACGCTGAGACACAAAACAATGTCAGTTCCCGCTGTGATCCACGTCATAGAAGGGCTGGAGGCCGACTGTCTTCTTAGTCTGCCGACGGCCGAGCGACTGCGACTGGTGGAAGTTCTCTATCGCGTCAGCAATGACATTGACATCGTGCACAAGCCAGGCAAATCAGTCAACCCGGCTGATTACATGTCGCGACACCCCAGGGCATCACACACACCTGGACTGTCCATTGCGGAGGAAGATATCCATTTCGTGGTGGATCAAGCGCGACCACCCGCGGTTCCCCTGGAGGCCATTCAACACGCCACCTTGCACGATGAGATATTACAGAGGGTGATACGCAGAGTACAAACACACCGATGGAGGCAAGAAGAGCCCAATGAGGAGAGTGATCCGACAACGCGTCAAGAACTGCAGGCTTTCAAAAACGTGAGTGAGGAGTTGTCTGTCACCGCAGAGGGTCTGCTGTTAAGGGATCACCGGATTGTCATTCCCAGTCAACTGAGGCAAGGTGTTATCAACCTGGCCCATGAAAGTCATCGGGGAGTGGTTGCGACAAAAAGGGCTCTCGGAGAGCGTGTCTGGTTCCCACTTCTTGAGAGGATGGTGGAACTGTTGTGATCTCTGTAGAAAGACACCTGGAGGCAGGAGGTATTCTTAAGCCATCTTTATTCAGTCTCCGGTTCAGGTAACATCTGTCTCTACTCCAGCCAGCCTAGTGTGGTACCAGCCCCACCAGGAGCAGCCTCCCTAGCTGCTCAGCCCATCTTCAACTGCCAACACTCATCCACTCAGACACCCAGGCATTCCATGCATCACAGGCACACCAACATTCTATGACCATCTCACGCTCTGGCTGAGCAGCTAGTGGCAGCAGTGCTGGAGTACAATGTTAATCAATTAAGTAGGATATAACATTATCCCTTTTTCTTCAACAAAAACAAACATGCAAGTGATAAACATCAAGGAAGAACTATCCACAAGAAAAAATGAATAGTGGTACAAGTCCCACGGATGCAAACATAAAATTAAAACATCGCAGGAGAAAGAACCATTATACAAAGAACGGATAAAATAAATACATTTGATAAACAATATCTCCCATCCCTTCGTTAAAGATAAAAAACACTATGAAGCAAGAATAACATTACCCGAAATACATTTGAAGCATTTTGCATTAAACACTGTGACATAATGCACTACAACGCAAAGAGTAAATAGACCCCACTCAACCAATGCCCAAAGTAATAACCTAGAGTAGCACCAAAGATAGAATACTCTACTACAACAATCCCAAAAGAAAGGGAACCAAACATGTATATGGGTCGTCACCCATAGAAACTCCCATGAAGGGACATACATAAGTACTGCGCGCAACTAAAACTCAACCCAGAGTGCAACACTAACTCAACCCAGTGTGCAACAATAACTCAACCCTGTGTGAGGGTTAACCGTAAAAATATGTACATTAGTACTGCGCGCAACTATCTATGGACAAAGCCATAACCCAACCCAGTGTGAGGGTTAACCTAGGTACTCCAAACCCCTTGAAGAGGTTACACACTCCCATGTAGAAGTAACCAAACGTTAAATCGAAAAGAGCTCTTGACCCCCTTGTGGAGGTTACGTACCCCATATGGACACAGGGCTATTACCCACAATCTTCCCTCGTGTATAGACACAATGTGATGACACACCACAGGACATCAAGGAAGAACCATCCCAAGCAAAACTAAAACCTGTGGCATCACAACATTAAAAACTTTAAAACGCATAAACTAATGCAATTGCATTAACTGTAGAGCACTGGTGAATGTGCCCCACACCGGTGGGCCATTTCAGATCTGCTCCCGCTACCCTGTGGTCTATCCTACAATACTTCACCTCGAAAAATAATGAGAGCAAAGCAAAACAAAACACAAACTTGCTGGGAACAACACCATATCCATTAAGTGTTAGGTGTCAACAGTGGGAGAATGCAGACATGTAACTCAGTCCCACCCAAAAACTGAAACTATCCGGCATGATGTACACAGAAGGAAGAAAAATTACTTGTAGCCGGAATACAAAAAAAACAACTCATAACAGGGATCGCGGTTGCGACATGTAGCAGGCTTGCACACTACTGTGGGGACAAATTACCCATGTACCATACCTCCGACGTCCACTGAACGGAGATTCTCAATTAATGACAAAACCAAATGAAGACACAGTCATATGACACCGCATTGTCCTCGGCCCTCACGTAGACATTCACAAACAAACAAAAACTTTATCGAATTCAGCAGGAACACTGTGGTTGGCTAGAACACCCAAGAGCAGCACAGAACGTTAAATGACTATGTGCCACCACCAACCCTAAGATGGCGGCACGTTTTTTACGTTGCGCCGGGAGGCTCCCGGCACGTAGATGCTCTAAAAGCGTCCTGTGTGAAGTTTGACCGTCACAGAGGATCCCACGAAGATGAGCGCGTCATGCAGAATCCCACGAGGAAACATCAGGTAAGTTTGCGCGCGCTGTCCGTGACTCGCGCCCAGTTTGAATTTCAAGTAAGCAGTTAAACTAACTGTAAAGCGCTGCCAGACACAGAAGATAAAGTCTCACCACAGAAAGCGCTGAAAAGGGGATAATTGATAAATCCCTCTGTATCTTGCCGCAAATCAAGAACTGTGTACCCACTTGGCACCGACGATGCCAAAAGTAACGAAGCGTTGTGCGTCACCGGCAGAGCAGTGTACACACTCCATGCTCTCACACAATTATGCGGCAACTACAACACGCTGCCCATACTGCGCCCGTAAACTCCTATGCAAGTCCCGATCCAAGTGGATCTCCGCTCCAATGCAGAGAGGAACCAAAATCAAAACGTCCCTGAGTGCCCCTAGAGTAGACATCCAAAGGTTGGCAAATACGGGGCAAGTCCGTAGTTCCTTTTAACAGACTGTTGCATCGTAGCACTTGATTAATAATCCTTGTCAGGTACAAACGTTGCTTTAAATCCCAAAATGCTGCACATGTCCCAATACACCAAAAACTCTCCATCTGCGCACGTACGCTGTTTTTTCTGACCTCTAATTGACGAGGAATCACAAATTGTGCCTTTAATTCAAAAACACTGTAGACTCAGAAGAGCGCTGTGGCTGGAACACCAACAACTGGCCGTAGAGAAGCTTCCCATCCAACTCACAATACACTATCATACATAACAACGTGACTGGACACCAGATGTGGCTGTAGTGCAACTACTCCACCAACTCACTGTAAACCTTTATGTGACAAACGTTGTGGCTGGCACACCAGATGCGGCTGTAGCTTAGCTACTCCTCCAACTCACTATAATCCTTTAGGTATTTCTAGTACTCCCAGGCTGCAGTGTCCTTTTGTGATGACACCTCTCTGTGGGCTGTCCAATGTTAAGGACACTGGTTGGGCTGGCGCTGGCTTTCCTGGGAATTCTTACTTTGTAGATGTAGTTACTAGTAGGATCTCTTAGTTTCTCCTTTATTTCCTTTATAGTTCCTTTGTTTCAGTGGTTCACCAAGAGTCTCTAGGGTTCAAGTCCGCTCGTCGCCAAAATAAATGTTGTGATCTCTGTAGAAAGACACCTGGAGGCAGGAGGTATTCTTAAGCCATCTTTATTCAGTCTCCGGTTCAGGTAACATCTGTCTCTACTCCAGCCAGCCTAGTGTGGTACCAGCCCCACCAGGAGCAGCCTCCCTAGCTGCTCAGCCCATCTTCAACTGCCAACACTCATCCACTCAGACACCCAGGCATTCCATGCATCACAGGCACACCAACATTCTATGACCATCTCACGCTCTGGCTGAGCAGCTAGTGGCAGCAGTGCTGGAGTACAATGTTAATCAATTAAGTAGGATATAACAGGAACTCACCCTGAAGGATTGTCCGCAGTGTCAAGTGGTAGGGCACGGTGATCCTCCAGCCCCGATTCAGATGACACCGCCACCGCCTGGAGTGTGGCACGAACTAGCCCTGGACTTTTATGGCCCAATGCAATCAGGCAAATATGTTCTCGTAATAATGGACGAATGCTCACGGTTTCCCATTGCCCAGTTTGTGCCGTCCACCAGTGCCGCCGCCACCATTGCGGTTTTAGATTAAGTCTTTGCAGCCTGGGGTGTGCCCAAGGAACTGAAAACAGACAATGGCCCACCTTTCACTGGACGGGAATTCAGTGACTTTGCGAAATCAATGGGTGTCCAGCATCGGCGAATAACGCCCGTGTGGCCACAAGCCAATGGCACTGTTGAAAGGTTTATGGCCACACTCAACGAGACTTTCCAGCAAGCTACCCTTGATAGACGAGATCTGCAAATGGCTCTCAATGAAGTGCTTCAAGCATATCGAACAACACCCCATGCCACCACAGGCAAATGTCCAGCGACACTCATGCTAGGGCGCCCCATTCGGACGCGCATACCCACTTGGGAGGGTGCATTAAGACCGGTGTCACCAGGTCGTCCTCACCAAGAAGTAGTAATTGCTGATTGCGCTGGCAAGGAGAGCATGAAAGCTTATGTGGACCACAGGAGACGAGCTAGATCTCTCTCGTTTCATGAAGGGGACTGTGTCGTGGTCAAGCAAGAACAAAGTAAGAAAACGGACTGTCGGTTCAGAGCAGAGCCCCTCACAGTCACTAGACAAAAAGGCACCATGCTGACAGCTGAGTCGGAGAACAGGCGCATCACTCGCAATGTCTCCCACTTTCAAAGATGCAGTCCCACTATGAGAGAGACACTCACGCCGGGGCCTACAACGTCTGTGACTGAACACTGTGAAGGACATGATCGGATACCTATAGGTCAGGAACGGGACGCTGAGGGCAGCAATGGAACTGTGTCTGAAGGTATGTCCCTCCGGCCAAGAAGAGACATGCAAAGACCTAGACGGTTGATCGAAGAGATGTGAACACTGGTCACAAGTTTTGTTAACAAAGGGGGAGATGTAATATTGTAAGCATTCCAGTAGTTGGGTGGGCGGAGCCTTGGGATGAGGGGAAGAGGAGGAGCGACGGTAGAAGCGGGCAGTTAGAGTAGGGACAGGGAAGAATGAAGACAAGAGAATAAAGCTCCGTACAAGAGATTACTGTGACGGTCGTCATTGGGGGGTAACACGACATGACACCAGGTTCCAGTAGTTCACTGAGTTTACTTTTGAACTCCAACGGGTTTCCAAATAGCAGCCAAGTTTTCCCAATTAGCTGCCTTTATGAAAAAAAATGTCACTCCTTTAAAGATACACGTGGTGCAAAGGCTTCTGTTCCTTCTTTCTGCTCAGAAGTACCTTCAATTTCGTAGGCAAAGATCCAACAAATGTTCTCCATTCGTGGATTCAGGAAACAATCCGTTCCTGTGCCACAGGCTTGACAAATGATTCATTAACTTGTCCCCATTGTAACGAAGAAGAGAATCCAAATCCAAGATAAGTTTGAAGAAGTTGATTGTAGCAGCACAACAAACGCACTCACCTAGAGGTGACTGAAATACAACTGAAGAGCATACAACATTCCATAGAAAACATTCCTATGGAATGCAGAATGCTGAACGCATATAAACATGATGCATGCAAGGCATACATGTGTAAACATATAACAAAGCTGTAATTGGGTCCCTCTCTGTGAGTCCTGTTATTACATTCAAACATTCACACAACATTGAACAAAACTTTTGACATTGCTAGTACGTCTTAACATTATCAGCTAAATGACTAATGATAATAATTTTCTTGTGAATAAAGTCTGCAAATATTGGACTGTGAGTTAAACATTATTAATGCATGTGGAAAGGATATAGATCTTAAGAGAATCTAAATCACTCACTGTCTCCCCTTCCACCACATGTTCACCATTCCCAGTAGCTATCTATATTTTCCTCCACTAATCCATCACTAATCCACCTTTGGTTCTGGAATAGCGTGCTACTCGCCAAACAGCATTTCAACTCCTCATCAGGGGTAGTAACTGCTATTTAAATGCAATTACAATACAATACATAGATACAAATATACAGACACCTGGCTCCTTCTGGGGGTCCCAGTGATATTCAGACATATTTATGAAAACAATTGGTCCTTCAAACATGTATAAGTAAGAGAACAATGAATATAGACCAGAATCTGTACTATATTAGGTAGAAATGTCCATCCGGACATGTAGATTTAATATTTTAAACCGTGGTCATTAAAAATCAAAGAGAGCGTAATAGAGTGGGACACAGTCCTGTATCCTTCAACAAACAACAATTAATGACAATCACATATATATAGACATTTTTCAGGCAAAACAAACAAGCTTAACGCCAATGCAGATAATAGAGGCAAGCTTTTTAGGAACTAAACAGAAATGCACTGGCTTTAACACATGAGTTTAAGGTGCATGCTGTTTAAAAGAGTCGACGACGTTTCGATCTATACCAAGAAACACAGATCATCATCAGGACGAGAGTTATAACAAGTCTGAAACACACTGCCTGGTTAGCGAGTGCGGGGAGATGGGGATCCGAGGGTAAGGGTAGAGGTAGCGGTTGCTAACTGTTTGAAATTGCAAGGTATAATTCCATTGCGTGGATGAAAGGCGGCGCCGGTGCAGCAGGAATTCCCAGCGAAGGCATCCGCGGCATTTGGAGGCACTTGCCGATCACAAGGTGTTCTGAATCGAAACGAGCAGGATCGCTAGTCAAGGCAGAGTGTCACAGCTGCTGCAGCTCCTCTGGAAGTGCACTGACGCAGCCGTGGCATGAAGTGGGTTCCGTCGTGCAGGACACAGTCCAGTCTTTATGGCTGCATCCTGTTCACCGGAGGCCATGGCCCTACATGGAAGTCCACATACTTCGCAGCCGGGGCATTCGGACGTGGCAAGAATAAAAGACGCATCTGGAGTCCCAGCACCTACCTGTTATTGCGATATACTTACCATGCTGAAGTCTGTTGAAAACTCTAGATCCCATGCCCTAACTTATGCTGCTCAGCTTCACATAGAGTCTCAGTGCATGCTTGTCTTCCTTCCTTGCCTGGAGTCCTGATGCTCTCCTTGTCTTTGTGTCAGCATCTCTGTACCATTAAGGGTAATTATTTTTGTGCTACAACAGTCACAGAATCCTCATCTGATTGTAGTTGTCCCTGTCTAGGGATCATTGAATGCATATGTTGTTTTCCATTTCACCAAGGTTTTAGGTGGGAAAAGGGGAGGTTTTAGGTAAGATGGGCTCTAGGGGGTGGAATTATCCATTTAGGCCCTGTATTAGAAGTACCCTATAATTTACACAATTTACTTGTGTTTTGTTAGATGCACGCAGGCACATTCATTTAGCTACCTAAGAGGGAACCAGTGTGAAATTCCTATGCTAACAAGTACAGACTAAACAGAGGACATTTCTCTTCTTTAATCCACTTCCCCTTTCCCCTGAAGTCTGGTTCAATATGAATATTTTTATCAGTATTCAGGCATTGTCACTGTTTAGGTGGTGTTGGGAACTGGCGTCTTGGACCACATCTGCTCCTACAAGATTGCACAACCTAATTAAGTGAAAAGCAACAGGTTAGTGCCAAAAGTGTTACACATACTTACCTGGTCATCCAATCACAAAGAATCAATTCCTGCCACTGATTTCTTTTAATTTATTTATTGCTGGTTTGCAATGATGTGCAAAACAGCTGTGGTTCACAATTCATATGTTGTAGCATTTTCATGCTCAAATTCTGCCACTGTTGATAGTCTACACACTGCAGTCTACTTCTATATTATTTTCTACCATCTGCCAAGGTGAAAATATTTGGGAAATCTGGCAGAGGAATGTGGCATGGTGGCCATGTAAGAGGAAGTTTGGTAACCACACTGAATCCACTGCAGCATGTCATTGAGGTAGTCCACATTTAAAGAGTAAATGGCTGCCTGCAGCTGTTGTAAGAGTGGAAGAAGAGTCGACAACAACTGATATGTCCATGCTAAGGAGTAAATGAACATCATTTAGCTGCATACTTTACTCTGAGTCAAAGGCGATTCAGAAAAATGCTGTTTATAGATCTTTCCTGAACAGGACGTTGGGTTGTGCTCGCTTGAGTGGATCAAGCGCACTTCAGAATAAGAGGGGGGCTGCAGCCTGAGGGACCTATCTGCATAAATATTAGATTTTAGTTTGGTCTGAAAGATTGATAAATGAGTTTCTCAAACATGTATTTCTGGTGAGGGTGTGTCACATAGTGCTATCCTGGACCATTACTCAGAGGCTTTACGCTGGTGTCATATGCTGATGACGCAGCTTATAGTGTCTGTAACACAGTCAGTGGATGATACGGCAGCCCAATTTTGCAGCTGCATCTCTGCCTTGATGGCCTGGATAAGTTCCAACTTTTTGAAACTAAACGCAGAGAAAACTGAGGTGGTAGAGTTTGGACAGAAAATCTCGGTGTGGAACCAAACATGGTGGCCAACTGTGGCTTATAAGGCTAGGAACCTCGGTCTTATGTTTGAAAAAGATCTTACTTGGGCTCCTCAGATTAATCAAGTTTCATCACCCTGCTTCTTCATGTTAAAGGGCTTGCGGAAGATTCTTCCATTTATCCCTTTCTCTATGAGAAAACCAGTGGTAGGAGCCATGGTACTAGCTAGAATTGACTATTTTAATGCCCTCTATCTGGGAGCAGGTGCAGCTCAACTCTCCAAACTCCAGTCAATTCAAAATACGACAGCAATAGTCATGCTTAAACTACCTAAACATCATCCTACATCCACCAGTATAAAACAGCTTCACTGGCTTGCAGTGAGACGATGCATCGATTTTAAAACACTCTGCCTGGTGCACAACGCCCTGTTTGATGGTGGAGCGAAGGATGTGCAATCATTGTTTGCTAGATATGTACCATCACGATCGTTAAGATCGTCTTCCCTGGGTTTGGTACAACTTCCTAAGATAAAGAAAGCAAGGTGTGGAGGGAAACGTTTTTAATTCTTATCGTCCAATCTATGGAACTCACTGTCCATACATTTGAGACTCCAACCCAGTAGATCTGTGTTCAGAAAAGAAATTAAAACATGTCTCTTTTCCCAACCCTGAACAGGTTGGTCATTGTCTCTGCACATTCGCTTAGCGCCGAGACGCCTCGGCAGTAGTGCACTCTATAAATACTTTCAGTCAGTCAGTCAGGCGTGCCTTTGTGCATGCATACAAGATTTATAATTGTAATCCACCAAAAACGAACTGAGAAGTTAATGGGCTGGTGGTCTGAAAGGCCAGTTCTATTGGGCCTGGGAAACTCAGCTCAGTTTGGCAATCCTTATAACAAGTATTTCCTGCTGCCTGGAACAGAAGAAATTTGGAACTACTGCAAGTTCACTGAAATGCCTCAAACTTCTTTCTTAGGCTTTGCATTTCAATATGTTGCAAGGTCAAACAGACAGTCAATGCTTACTTTTGGTAGAGTGATGTAGAACACAAATAAAAAATGTCATTCACTAATATGTTTGATAGAGTAAAATGTGATAGCTTCACAATTAAATACATTTTATCAACTATATTGTAATTGTCTTTATATAGAGCTTACTACCCCTAACGAGGCGTCGAAGTGCTTTTCGGCGAGTAACATTCTACTCCATAACCCAAAAGGATTAGCGGTGGATTAGCATAGGGAAACATGAGTATAGTATTAGTGTAGGGAAGTACGAGTTAATTTGAGCAGAGGACATGTAAGTCTGTTAGTTGGATTGAATAGAGTAATGGAGGGATAGAAGAGGGAAGAAAACCAGAAGTGTTAAGTGGGAGTCATAGTAGTAAGTTGAGGTCTGGGATGAGTAAAGGAGGGATGGTGGAGGGAAGAGCCTGTAGAAAGTGATTAGGGCTAAAGAGAGTAGAAAAATAAGGTATTGGATGAGTCAAAGGATAGATTACATGAGGGAAAATTTAGTAGGGTTGTTTGGGAGATCATAGTAGTAAACTGATGTTTGGGGTGAGCCAGGAGGTGTAGAGGAGGGAGGAGTCTAGGAAGGGTTGTTTTGGAGATCACAGTAGTAGGAAGGCTTTGAGATGAGATAGAGTGAAGATAGAGGATACATTGATTGAGGTGTAGGGTGATGGTAGTACAGAGTCAAACAATTGAGACAACAACAGAACTAAAATAAAAAATTTAGAGATGCATGATTACAGAGTAAGGGAATACACGTGCATGGAATATAATATATAGAGATTTGTGTGTTTTGTTTTTGTGGAGTAGTGAGAGAAGATGGTGAGGTAGTGGTTTTCTGGGAAGGATTTGTATGTGCAGTACTACTAGTGAGTGGTATTTTAATAGTACAGGGGTGGTATGTGCTTTGCAGAAGAGCATGTGGTGTGTAAGAGGGTGTGGATAAGAGTTATGAGTGCTTTTGTTTGATTTAGTCACTAGAATAGGTAACGTGTGTGGTAGAGTGGCATGTAAGGTTTGTATGGTTGTCTGAAGTTGGTAAAAAGAAGAGGCAGGTGTTGGTGGATGGTGTGATGGAAGACTGAGTATAGGTTTTAAAGTTTTGTGTAATGTGGCTTTATGTTGTGTTGATGTGTGGATGTGTTAGTGGTATAGGACAGAGTTGTGTTTTGTATGAGAATGTGGGTGCCATAGTGTTGTAGTTGGGGTAGAATTGTGTGTAGGTGTGGTTTGTGATTTGTGTAGTGGTTGTGTAGTGGTTCAATACACATGAAATCTGTATGAGGTTTGTTTGTGGTGCATGAGTAGAAAGGCTTTGCTGATATTGTGTTTGGATGTTGGTGGATGTGGAGTTGCTTATCGTGGTTGCTCGTAAGTGAAAATTGGGCAGCATCTCTGGCCCTTGGCCCAAACCGAACAAGCCCAAACAGGCAACTGCTCTTGTCCTCACCACCCAGCCCAAACAGGCAACTTCCCTTGTCCTCTCCTCTCTATTAAACAGACAACTGCCCTTATCGTCTCCGCCCTTATCCTCTCCGCCCGGACTGAGACACCCTGAGCCCTGTGCTTAAAATTGCTCTATTGGCCAATGGAACCCTAATCCCAACCAATTAGAACCCTATCCATAAACCTTAGAGTCAATGGGAGACCTTGTCCTATTAACCAAAAACAGCCCTAGCCCTAACAGTCAATCAAAGCCAAAGCCCTAATCCCTAATCCCTAAATCCCATAGGAAACCCTAGCCCTAGTAGCCAATCAGAACCCTAGCCTAAACAGCCTATGTAGCAACACCTCTGACAACAAGAACCACATACAACAGCACTTAGCACTATTAGACCACACAGCACCAAGCTTTTAGTTAACATCTACAAAATTATTACACCACATCCATGCCATCAGAGCACACTGATAAGCATGAAATACATCAGACCGGATTTTGAATAGTAGTAAAGTAATTACAATAATAGGACTTTGGGACATCGCTCAGCAATAACTGCACTTAGCCTCCCATCCTCCAAACTCACCACAACTCTTTCGTTCAGGCGTAAGCAGTCATTGATCTATCAATCTTAAACCAGAAATATCAGTCCGTTCACGGACCTTAGTCAGATTTAACCAGAGAAGTTCCCACTCTTCCATCACTACTTACAATAGTCAATACACCCTTGTCCCTCGCAACAGCAGAAAATGCTCATCCTCTATGCCCGGTCTCTAGGCCCAGCAACCACTGTTCTCACAGTGGTCAGCCACCGCATCTCTCTGGCTCTGCCTGAATAGCTATTGTTTTATCTGAAGTATAGCAGTGACTGTCACTCTGTTATGTACCCCAATGTACCCCAATCTAGGCCTAGGTGGATACACAACCTTTTTCCAACATTTGTCCGACCTTGCTCTGCATAACGGTTTCTAGCACTGACCTTTTTCCCAGTTATGTACTGAAAAATTGTCGATTGGTTTCCTTGAAACTAGCCTCATTTATTATGCATGAGGATTCTTAGAAAAGTCCCTGCACATGACATACATAACAGGATTAACATAAACGTCATGGTCATCTTCATCCTAGGGCAAAAGAACTACTTTGCATAATTGCAGGTATTGATTTAGGCTCATTTACATAATCGTACTCACAACATATCGATTGTATTAGGAACCCCAAGGCTATCTTTATGATATAAAAGAACCATACCAACACTAGATAGACGGAGGAGAAGCTTCCACGCTGACACAAGATGCCGAGGTCCCTGAATGCAGAAGCTCCAGCACACAGTGGTCTGACATCCCTTGCGGGGTGTCCAACTCAAGACCCAGACCCTTCGTTCTCTCCCATCAGGTAATGGGGTTAGCTCTTTACGAGGGGATTCTTGGCTTTATACCTACATACATGCCAGGTACACTTAGGTACAATTAGTTAGGGTCAGCATCGTAGGAGTACGCTTGATTACTGTCATGTAATATGCCTGTATATATTCACTGTTTTAGCAGCATGATAGAATTCTACCTTTTATTTACTCTGTTTGTGCTTGTAATCTTATACATTTGCCTCTGTCTAATGATTGTTGCAGCAAACATGTTTCATATTAGAAGGAAGCTGGTTAAATATATGCTTATTGAAAAATGTCACCACCGTTTGTTCTGTGTATCTCTCTCAGACTAAGTGAGTACGATTAACTGAGCGAAAAGTACTGTACTGTTTCCACGATCCCTGAAGGATCAAGAGTTGTCATATTCGACAGTTGCCAGAAACTATTCGCTCCTTGGTAAAGTTAGGGGGCTTATGGTTTCACTGTGAGCTAGCTGGTCTAAATTCTAACATATCCTTTGGGGGTGTCTGGAATCAGTCTCGAAACCAACCCCTTAGTTTATGTTGTCTAAACGTGCAGATCCTATGTACTTTTAGGAACTATATGACAACTCACCACAGCATTCAGCATTAACCATTGAAGTCACCAAGCTTCCCTCACTAGCGCTAGTCACCACCTCACACCACCATAACCATCACACATCCAGCACATCAACCACTTCTATGTGCAGAGAGGCCCGACAGCCAACATTCTCCTCTGCCCCATCACTCACATCTCAGCATTTATCCTCCTCCCCTAAGTAGAATTCACCCCCTTACCTCACAGCCCTCTGAAGGCCATGTTCCTATCTTCAACCGTTACCGATCTGCCCTCCCTCGACACTGTCACTGCTCTGTCCTCACCAATCAACCCTTTTATTGTGCAATCACTTTTTTTCTTGCTTCTCTTTAGGGGTGGGGAAAGTTATATATTGTGTCTTTGTGTAGTACTTGTACTCCTTTTCTGAAATATGTTTTTTGCACGTGCTACTCAAGGGTGGGCATCCACAAGAACAATTTAAAATCATGACTTTCACAATACGTTTATTATGAGATTCCCCACTTTCACTGTCTGTTCACAAGTATAAATGATCTTATGTAGCTTTTCCTGACAAATGGCCTCTCTCTGGTCAATCCTCATTCACATACAAAATGCTTATGATATACCAGTGCCAATTTATGTCCATCCAGTTCCTGAAAATTATGCACTAGAGGGTGCAAATACAGCACATGTGGCTGCAACACACATCTGGTTTCATATTTTCTGCTAGACATTTTTACTCAAACCAAACCTTGTGTAATAGAAAGATAAGTGTTTACTGTAGGCGTAAGAAAAACAGGAAAACATGGAATCCAAGAGTAGCCCCTTGATCGGGATCTATGTGAGAGGAAACAAATTATACACAGGCCTAATTATTTTGTTCAGTGGCAGCTGAATTCAGCATGTTGAGCATAGAGGAACCTCTGAGTATTCTTGTTTGTCTATGTTGCCTAGGCACTGTAAGTCTGGCTGATGCTTGAGGTACAGAATATTCTGTGAGTGTAGCGTTCAGTCTTACCCAATTTATTGCAGGTGCAATTCAGCGTTTATAGTTTCTGTTGCAACTCTGCAGTTGTGAAATTAGGATCTGGTGCTCATGGTGAAAGTCACCGTTTTATAAACTGCACAGCTTGATTGTTATGTTTAATGAGTGACTCTATTTATAATTTTGAGACAGTCTGATATTGTCCAATAGCACAGCAGGAAAATATCATTAGTGTCACTGGGTTTTAATTCAGTGCAAATTAAGACTGGAATGCTGTGAATCATAGGATGTTTTCAACCTCCACATGTGTTGATTTGCAAAAGCGGTGGCCATTTTGTACCAGAGTACTTCACCTTTAATCTGACATTGAAATTATTTTCATATTTTCCTATGAGATTATTATATTGTTATGTTAATTTGATAAATTATTATGTAGGTTGGTTCATGAATTACTGTAAATAAATTAAAGCTGATTATTTGACAATACAACTCTCTTGAATATTTGAGTTGCATAGCAGTTTTGGCTGTCCACAATGATTACAAGTGATGCCCTTGCGATAAGGTACTCAATGATCTTCAAATTGGGTTAAAACAGGGATTGAGTTAGGTATTTTATAAGGTATTGTAGTGAACATCCTGTTTAACACTTGAGGAACCAATCCCCTTTTTGGAGGAGCTTTATCCAACAACACCATTGTATCAGCATAATGCATGATTGACAATCTTCCAACTCATCTTTCAGGACAACAGTGACCTAAGCATAGGAAGCTGGCTCTTTATATAGTATACCAGAAAGGGTTATGCTGTGTAGAGAGTCCAGGTATCCTTTATGAGTGGACAGGGGCTTGCTCTAGCAATTCCAAGGTGCTCTATCTAGCGTAGTGTGGTTGTGCAGACTTGGGCTTAGCAGAGAAGAGTGTTAGACATCTGTTGAACACAGAGGGTCACTAAACGATGCCCACACAGAACAAGCATTGGCATAGCCAATAGGTCTCGCTTTTGGGCCCTTATAAGTATTTAGTCATGCAACACAATATCCTTGGTGCAACAACATCAACTGTTGCATGGCTAAGCACGTATAAGGTCCCAAAGGCGAGTCCTATTGGCTATGCCAGTGCTTGTTACCCTTGGGGTGGAAAAATAAATCAATAGTACAACCTGTCACTGCCTTTGATGTAACTTCAAAAAGACTCGTTTTTCAGTTTTACAAAGCACAAACTTGGAGCGCTTTACATGAGCACCAGTTACATCACACAAGGACATATTCATTTTACCTCAGGCTCGAACCTGTTGTCTCAGCTCGAAGGTCGGCTGCTCTAGCCTTACGCCACAACGTCGTCCACAAGAACAGAAGCGTTTTCAATATTATATACAACAAAGTGATAGTTGTTGCTCATTTATCTTATGAAATTTACAACCAATTGACAAAGCCAACAGTCCTGGCTTGTTGTTAGTGTAACGTTACTTGTGTTTTATATATGGATGAATGGACAGAAGCTTCAAAATACCAGTCGGGCGGCACACTATGCTAAACACAGATTATTAGCTTCATTGTTTTAAGCCACACCCTTAATTACAGCAGCCACGCTCCTATGAGAGAACCCCCCTCCCAGTTTTTCCATCCCACTTAAAAGCCCTATGAAAGGTATGCATAAATGCATGACATCGTTCTGCAAATATGCACCTAGAAGTCTAATTTACATACCTTCCAGTCTAGGAGCCGTGATTCAGAGTTCATGTGGCGTGGCGAGGTTTATGCTGTCAATGCCCTCATGGATATTGTGAATGTCTGTGTGTTTGCATGTCTACTGGCACTCACGAGCCAACCTCGTCACTGTAGCCCCCAGCTGGCATGCGTGGAGCAATCAGAGACTACCAGAAGAAGGAAGTGACATGTCTTGCACTGGGGACATTGGCACACACATGCATGATGTGTTTAATCCGTCTTGGTAAATATATTGCACTATGTGCAGTCCAATGCACGCGTACTCTTTCAACATTGTGCCCAACATTACTCTGCTGTGCCACACGTGGGTGCCCTGCACCAGGTGCAGCACGGTTAGATACTGCCAGAGCACTTGGAGCAGCAGTCCATAATGGCCACCCTACCACATGCCACCAATGATGCCATAGCATGAATGACCAGCAGCGCAGCAAGTACCATGACAGGGGCAGACATGGCGCCGGAGCGGCAGTTGCACTAGTGAGCTCTCTGATGACGCCCGTGGTCACACGGTGAGAGTAAAGCCACTGCCATCTCACGAGGAGGAGGGTTTACTCTGTAGAACGCAGACCCAGTCCCCAACTCCTTCACGCAGCAAAACAACCACAACGTGTGGAAAACATATAAAGTCCGTTGGAAGAACGGTGAAAAAATGAAAAACAGAAAACATAAGCTATAGGCATTTGCACTGCAATAAGTCTCGCATTGGCAAAAGTTGAAGCAATTGACGTTGTTCATGTGAACGATTTTACTTATGTTTTTTGGTTTAGAGTACGCAGAGCCTTTTTGCATTGATATGACCACAATTAGTCAAGAGGCTGCAGTAGGGTGACCAGAATTTAAAAGCCAACAAAAACCGAAACCGAAAAATAGAAGCAGGACTACAATTTTACTTCCACACAGCGGACAGAATGACAGTGCTCCTCAGCAGAGAATTACAGTAGAGGCAGTAAGACCGTACATCAAATGCTATTTTTAAAGCCAGTAACATGCCTGTTAATTAAATTGACTTCTTATAACAGCAGCTAACTATCCCTGGTTTGCAAAATTTAAAAAGATACCTGCCAGCGTTTTCAGCAGACCCTCTCTAAAACCAGGACATGAGCTTAACTTCTTGAAATTTGCGGGACAGCTCGTGGAAAACCGGGACTGTCCAGGCAAATCCGGGATGCCTGGTCACCCTAGGCTGCAGGCTGAATCTTAATGTTGGGAAATGAGCTGCGGCCACAACAGAAAAGGGCCGGAAGTGGAACTCCTGCTAAATTTTGCTTCAAACTTTGATAAATAATGCAAGGGAAAAGGGCTCCAATTGAGAGCTTGTGAATGGATAAAGGCCCGCGCAGGAATGTGATTCTGGAATGCTGCCACATAAAATAAAATGTATTTGTTGATTAAATCAAAGTTGCGCATGGTGACTTCCGAAATTCAGCGTGTTTGCATTACTTAATACAAGCCGTACTTTCACAAGCAGTGCCTGTGCACGGTGAGCTACAGTAAAAGTTGATCAGCTCTCCCTTTACTGCTTAGCCCCTGCGTCCTGCCAGGCCAGACTTTTATTTTGTCACAGAAGAGCAACTGGGTCCGGCAACAGTGCACCTGCGCTGGGTGTCTAATACGCAATCGTAATTACGGGTCGGGCTGGTTTGCCAGGAGATGCAAGAGGGGCAGTTACCTTAATGCGTATACTTTGCTGGTGCCTTTGTTAAAGATGAATCGCGGCATGCAGTACTAAAAAAAATACGTTGAGTGGGCCGACCTGCGCACAACAAAAGATAAGATGCACAGCTTGTGAATGGATAAATGCCCACGCAAGAATGTGATTCTGGAATGCTGACACATAAAATAAAATGTATTTGTTTATTAAATCAAAGCTGCGCATGGTGAATTTTGAAATGCAGCGTGTTTGCGTTACTTACTACACGCCGTACTTTCACAAGCAGTGCCTAAGCACGGTAAGCTACAGTAAACAAGCATTGGCCGCGCGGCAGTAAAAATAACGCCGCGCGGCCGTAAAAGCGAAAGTCATCGCAATCGTGATCACTCTGAAAGTGAAAGTGATCGCGATGACGCACTAAAGCACGCTAGGAATGCGCGCGCAGCAGCGGGGGGAGGGGCGGAGAAGGTGCTGAAGGCTGGCACAGGAAAGGCAGATGGCTGGGCGAGAAGGGAGGGGGGGAATGCGGGGAGCAGCTGTGCGCGTGCACGCCATCGTGAACTCAAGCTTGTAGCCAGCACAAAAATGTGGGTAGCACTTTTAAAACCAACCTACTAAATGTCTCACAGAGCAGCGCATGCGCTGGCTCAGGCGAGACCTAAAAAGGAGAGCCACACCAATTTGGAAAAATAAGTTATCTTTATGTATATTTTGAAATCAAGAACTTCTTAACCCCTTCAGTGCGGCGCGGATTACCGCGCCGTGCTGAACGTTCGTTGCGGGGGCGGGGCCATGACGGACCGGTTTCGTCATACGCACAGCGCGACCGATGCGCATGACGGAACCGCTCCGTCATGCGCATCGAAAGGGTTAAAGAGGTAAGTAGTTTTTAGTAATACACTTTTTACAGTTTTGCCACACTTATCCAACAGTGCGTTTTTATGCCTAATGCTTTCCTCTGGGAGAAATAACATTTACTGCATACATAGACTTGCAATGTGTTTCCATGGGACCCTTTTTGGTTGCGAGGTGGTAGAGGGACAATGACCAAAGTTCCACCAGCAGATGGGTGGGATCTGCCCTGGAGAGTCCCGGTGCAGAGGTGCTGGATATGGTGGTAGCCTTGCATGCTATGCATTAGAAGGGAAGTGGTGCCATCTGGGAATAGGCTGCAAGACGGGACGTGGGGGCAAGGCTGGGAGGTCCCACTGGGAGACTCAGGTTGTGAGGGTCCTGGGAGCACAGGGAGAAGTCAGTTTCTTTCGGCCCAGGCCGATCGGCTTGGGTGCAGAGTGTTTGTGGTTGTCTGGCTATTGTGCGTCAAGGTGCTCACGGCTGTCGGTCAGGACCAGCAAAGGGGATAAAAAGAGGACAGCTGAGCCACTCTCTGTGCTGGCCTATGTGGTGCTGATGTCCTTCGACGGCTGGTCACCGATGATGTTGTTGAAGTCCAGATTGGACCTTCAACAAGTGTGGTTGCGACAAGGGTCCGGTACTCTAGGTATTGATGCAGGAGAGCTTGTGGAGGTCCTGGCATCTTCAGGATTAGAAGAATACAGATCTGATCTCCTTGAGTGCGCTGACCTTCTTCTGGGTGTCTACTGCTCAGTGGACCTAGTGGACAGGAACTTCCTTAAACTGGACATCGCAGTTGGTGCCAGCAGGCTGAAGGGGAGTAGCTCCTCTACTCCTAGGGAGAATCTGGCTGCTGGGAGAAGCTGGCTGCTGGGCGAAGTGCTGGCAACCCTCTGGTGCTTGTGGAGGATGCACAGCTGCAGGACCAGTCGGGTCTTTCCAATTGTTGAGTCTCTGTGCAGCAAGCAGGGTTTGGTACCAAAAGTCCAACGCAGTCTTCAGTTCTTGTGGGTTCAGCTTTTCATTGCCCTCTACATCTTTGTAGTCAGTGGAATCTGAAGCTCTGGATTCAGGAAGCCCCCTAAATACTAAATTTAGGAGTGTCAGGGGAGTGGAAAGTAGTAGCCAATAGGCTACCCACCTTTGAGGTCATTACACTCCCTATATGACCACATCCTGTGGTAAGTGGGCATAACCGTGTCCCAGTTTCTTAAATGTTGTCATCACCAAGATGGCGGGTTTTTCCTAGTGTGGGGCACATGTGGCAGCTCACCTTAGGAGTGTGACTGTCCTGGGTGTTCTCCATGCCTACTTTATATAATAATGTTCCGCCTGTCCTGGTGCTAAATGGGTCTCAGGGCAGGGGTGGCATCTCCTAGGTCTGGGGGATGCTGGGGCTACATATCATTGGCATCATGGCTTTGTAGCCTCCGGGCTTGATATGCTGATTGCTAGCCACCCTATTTGGAAGAGGTGTAAACACCTCCTGCCAGAGAGGGCATTGTTCCTGACCTCCGAGAGCGGGGCTCTCACCTCCTAGGCAGTCAGATACACATCTGTGGTGGTATGCTGGACTGGACCAGTCAGCCAGCACAATAGTGGCCTAGTAAGTTTCAGGGGGTACCTCTAAGGTACCCTCTGGGTGCCTGTATGATTAAATCAGTCACTGGAATCAGTGTGGGTTTATTAATACGAGATGTTTGATAGCAAACATCTTTGGTTTTATGGAGCCATCATGCAGCTGGGGAACTCGTAATTACCAGTGCCCAGTACATATATACTCAAAAGGGCTTCCCTGATCACTGGTAATGTCCAAGAATCGACATGGACACCACCTGTAATATAGTGCGCCCTGCCTTAGGTCTGTAAGGCCTGCTGTACGGGTGACTTACATATATTGCATGCAGTGTCTGCAGACATGGCACACAGGTGTGCCATGTTGTGGCTTCACTTTTGTCTATACCATGTCACGCAGCCTGCAATGGCAGTTTGCATGAGTGTGGTGGGGGGGTCCCTTAAGGTAGCACAATACATGCGGCAGCTCTTAGGGATCCTCTTTAGCATCCATGCCCTGAGGACCAAGGGTACCATTTACTAGGGAATTACAGGGCTGCTAAAGGTATTGCCAATGGGGGGAAATTGTACAGTTTTAGGGAAAGAGGTCTGGCACTGGGGACTTGGATAGCAGGAACCCAATGCACTTTTGTCAAATTGCATCAATTACAGGGTAAAAAGTGGGGGGTGACCATGTAAATAAAGAGCCCTTTCCTACACTGTGCTTGCTAATATTCAAGATATGATTTTAGGAAGTGAGGGGAAAAAGGTCCCAATCCCTTACTAACCGCATAATAAGCATATATCCTTCTTGTGCTGGTTCTTGCCCGTAACAGGGGGAGAGGCCCCTATCCCCCTAAGTTAAAGTAGAGTTCTGAAGGTGTGTCTGGGCAAGAGTTTGATCTTATATTTCAGGGGAAAAAAATGTCCAAATTGGTACAGGTTAATCCAATGGTGTTGGTCATTTATTTGTACTCTATTTATAAGAGTGAGTATAAAGAAAAAGATGGCACAGCCAACACGTGTTTCGCCCCCTACATGGCCATCCGGCCTGGGGCTTCCTCAGGGCTGTACATTTGCAATGTAACAGAAAGAATTATATAACATTCGGTTGGTGATGTGAGCATATCACAGGAAAAAGGTGGAGGACAGGTGTTGAGGGGTTAGAAAAAAGGAAGAGAGGAGGAAGGGAGAGAAAAAGAGAAAAAAAAGAATAAAGATTTAGATGCGGAAGGTGTACAGTTTACAGAGGAGTAGTGGTGGAGATGTGGAAGGGAAAAAATTCAGGGTGAGGATGAGTGTAAGTTAATAATTGAATACAGGTTAGTATAGAGAGGGCAAAAAGCAAGTGGGAGAAGAGTCACGGTGTTTACGGGATGTAGGAGTCGGGTGGCAGTGAGGTTATAATATATTAGTAGGAGTAGAATTAAGTTGGTCGTATACAAAGATTGAAATATATTGGTAAGAAGTTCACATGGGGGTTAGTCGTATACAAATTTAAGTTTTAGGAAGTACGTCATGCCCACAGTTAGTACAAGGTCATGCAGTCACAAATGAATATAGAAGGAAATAGAGAATAAATGGTAAGTAAACGAGGAGTAGCGAGAGAGAGGGAAAGTTGACATTACACATATGGTGGTCAAGCATATCATTATTGAAAACAGGATTAGGAAGGGTCCAATTTAAATCACATGGTCATCAATGAGAGAGGAACAATGTTGTATACAGTATCATTCACAGACCAGCATGAATGATGCGCGCGTACGTAATTCAAGTTACCAATGAATTAATAAAGAGCCAGAGCAACCACGCATTAATGAGAGAACATATTTAGAAAGAATTCACACAGTTATGAGAGAAAAGTAACAGTAACCACATTGTTTCAAAGCATTTTGGTTTTAAATTTTGGATTTTTAAACAAACAAGTAAGGATGTAAAGAAGTAAGAAAAATATATATATTTACAGTATTATATTCGGCATCAGGGGCAGCAGGGTCACGAAATGTGTATATTTGTTGAGAGAGAAGAAGTCATAATTAGTATGTATTACTAAATAATCGGTTGACAGTGCGGTGAATTGGGCGTGAGGGAGTAACCAAGAAATTCAATAAGAAAGTGAATAAGCAGATCGAAAAATTTTCAAGGTTTCATAGCAATCATATAATCGTATTGAGGCGATGGTGGTCTGGTTTAGATCGAAGCGGTCTCTTTAGGTCGAATCTCTTGTGGCTTCTAAAATAAAGTGAAGCGGTAGTAAGAGTTGAGGGTGCTTATAACGGGTCAAAAAGCGGTTCAAGTGACTATATTTGTGAAACGAAGAATAAGTGTCGAACACTCTTCATATACCAGACGTGGGCAGGATGAGCTTACACTAAGACGTGCACTTCTAAAACCTATTGGGACAGTGTCGCAGAGATCTCATAATGTGATCAGATGGGCTCTTACCGGGTAATTCCGTATTAATTCTCAACGATGTATAAGGTTGCAATACCCAAAGGGGTTTCTAAAATGGGAAGAAGATCAACAGAGAATGACTATCGTAACGAGTAGGCTAATAGACAATCGGGGCAGCAGTCTAAAGTTGGTTATTGCGCTTACCTCTAATCTCGGCTAATGCCTAGTACGGTGGATTTCTTCGGCTTCACGTAGGTGAAGATCCCGAAACCACAGGCAGCCATTAAAAGGTCATGTGGGAGTGCTTCCGGGTTGTAACCCGGAAAGTGCAAGGTGCGAGCTGAATAACGCCATTTTGGATCGGGGAAAGTTCCTTGTAAGGAGTCAAAACGGGAGGATTGTATTTAATTAGACAGGGCTGATATATTGGATTGTAAGTATCTATTGTGGTATTGTTAAGGAACGCAATTATTCGGCATATCAGGGCGTGTGAAATTAAAGTAAAACAGAATAGGATGAATGAATAGGATGAAAGAGTGACAAATTTAAACACAGTAAAGCAAATGAAGATAAAATTAAACAGGTAACAAAGGATCAAGGGTCCGATCCCGGTTGTAGCGTAGGGAATATAATATTCGTTATTATGGGTTCCTAAGTCTCCCTGATTCTCAGGTAGATGTGAGAGAGTATGTAGATACTGTAAGGGAGAGGTGGCGAGGGAGACGAATTGCACATTGTGATGAAACAGAGTACATTTATGGAAAGTTAGTCATCTCCTAGCCATACATGCATTTCTGCATCTTTATTCAGTCCCAGATCAGTTGTTTTATAGTTCATGATCAGTTCACTTTTGCATCTCCGTAATCTGAGTTCACGGTTTCCCCCTCTCTTGGTTTGGTGTACAATCTCCAGACCAAAAAAGAGGAAATCCTTTTTATGTTGGTGTTTTTCCTCGAAATGTTCGGTTAGTGGGTGACCAGAGGTGTGTTTGTGGATATTGCGATAGTGTTCCTGGATACGGGTTCGTAGGGGTCGGATCGTGCTGCCAATGTACGGAAGGTTGCAAGGGCAGATTATCACATAAATACAGAATTTGCTGTTGCAGTCAATCCATTCTTTTATGATGAATTCCTTCCCTTGTGTCATTGGTATTTTCGTCGTTTTGTTTCGCCTCAATTTACAGACGCTGCAATTTTTGCATGTATGATATCCTGGTGGTCTGTCCAGAAATGGAGTGACTGTGTTCCGTTTGTCCTCAAATTCAGACTTGCATAGGATATCTTTCAAATTTGGAGCACGCCTGAACGTTATTTCTGGGTATGTTTTAAGATCTTCAGTTAGGTTAGGTGTTTGTTGTAATAAATGCCAATGTTTTTTAAGGCTTTGTCTTATTTGGTGATGGCCATTGTTGTAGTCCGTGATAAAGCGCATCACTGAGTCATTCTTTTTTTCTTCTTTATTTTGTAGGAACATCTGTTTACGTTCTATTTTGGCTACTGTGGTCATCGTGTTTTTTAGTGTCGATTGTTCATATCCTCGTTGAGTTAGCCTTGATACAATTTCTTCTCCTTTTGCTTTGAATACTTCGTCTTCATTGCAGTTTCTGCGTGTCCTTAGCAATTCCCCTTTTGGGATATTCCTAATGTTGTGACGTGGGTGAAAGCTATCAGCTCGTAAGATAGAGTTCGCTGCTGTATCTTTCCTATATAGTTTACTTTGTAAGGTGTTATCTTTGACATAGAGTGTTACGTCAAGGAAGTTGATCTCTTTTTTAGAGAAGGTGTGTGTCATTTTTATCCCCCATGGGTTTTTATCCAGTTGTTCCAAGAACCTTGTTAGTAATGTCTCGTCTCCTTGCCAGATGCACAGGATGTCGTCGATATATCGTCGCCATAGTACAATATGGGAGGTGAAGTCGGCGAAGTCTTGGTCCCACAGCCAGAATTTTTCTATATGGCTCATGAAGATACATGCGTATGGCGGCGCGAATTTGGCTCCCATGGCGGTTCCGCGTCTCTGTCTATATATCTTTCCATTGAAACTGAAAACATTGTTTTCCAGACAGAAGTTCAGCATTTCAAGAGTCATTTTGTTGCATTCCAATAGGTTAGCTGATTGTGTCCATAGTGAAAGTTGTGCTGCAGTTAAGCCATCGCGGTGTTCAATAGATGTATATAGGCTGACAATGTCAATGCAGACCAATATGAAGTCTGATTCCCAAATTATGTCTTGTAGTTTGTCAAGGATGTCTTTTGTGTCTCGAATAAAAGACGGTATCTCTTTCATGAGTTCTTGTAGTTTCCTGTCCACATATTCGTCTATTCTTGAACAAGGTGAGTTAATACCTGCTTTGATAGGTCTTCCAGGTGGGGGGTAGATGCCTTTATGTATTTTGGGGAGGAGGTATAGAGTGGGCATGGTAGGGTATGGAATATACAAGAATTGTTTCTCTGATTGGGATATAAGTCCCAAGAAGTACCACTTATCAAGCATGGTTGTGATTGATTTGAGGATGTCTTTATTAGGGTCGCTGGTGAGGAGTTCATAGCAGGCGTTGTCACCAAGTTGTCGATTCGCCTCTAGGATGTAGTCATCTATATGTAATGTTACTGGGTTTCCTCCCTTGTCTGCTTCCTTAACAATCAGGTCTTTCCTGTTTTTAAGGTGTTTGATTGCCCTTTTCTCCTCTTGTGTAGTGTTCTGTGGTAGATACTTGGATTTTCTTTGATATTTAGTGTATTCATATTCCAGATCGCGTGTGACTGCTAGATGGAAGGCATCTATGCTATTACCTGCAGGTAATTGTGGTAGGAAGGTAGATTTTTTGGTTAGTTTGCTATCTATGGAGATATTGGTTTTGATTCCTAGTTCAGATGCTGTCGTAGTGAGTGTATCTGAGTCGTTGTCTTCCTCACTGAGGTGAGTCAATAGGTCCACATGTTCCAGTTCTTGGATTGATAGTTCTGAGGCTGTAGTCGTGAGTGGAGGTTCATGTCGCTAGTATTTGTCAGCAAAGAAAACTTTTAGTTTTAATTTGCGGATGACTTTGAACAGGTCTATTCGTGTTTTCGTTAAGTTCCATGTATTGCATGCAGTGTCTGCAGACATGGCACACAGGTGTGCCATGTTGTGACTTCACTTTTGTCTATACCATGTCACGCATCCTGCAATGGCAGTTTGCATGAGTGTGGTGGGGGGTCCCTTAAGGTGGCACAATACTTGCGGCAGCTCTTAGGGATCCTCTTTAGCATCCATGCCCTGAGGACCAAGGGTACCATTTACTAGGGAATTACAGGGCTGCTAAAGGTATTGCCAATGGGGGGAAATTGTACAGTTTTAGGGAAAGATGTCTGGCACTGGGGACTTGGATAGCAGGAACCCAATGCACTTTTGTCAAATTGCATCAATTACAGGGTAAAATGTGGGGGGTGACCATGTAAATAAAGAGCCCTTTCAGTCAGTCAAGGCTTTATTCGATAAAAAATATATCATAAAAGCATTACAATAAGAAAATTGTTCATCACAGCTTTAAAAATCATCATTATATTTACATTAAAAAGTGAGAAATATCATAAATAGGTGATAAAAAACGTATTAAACAGTTATTTTAAGCCTATTAATTCTAATACGCCATGCCCAAGATAAATATTTAGAAAGGGCACAGGCGTAAAGTGGCCGAGAATCAGACCTTAAAATACGTAGGGCCTCAGTATGCTGCCGAGTGCCTAACAAGCGGCACAAGTGTTTGAGCCATCTGTTTCTAGGGAGTACATAAACCTGACATTCAAATAGAAAATGTGCTACAGTTTCAGGTCTATTGATACAGAAAGGGCAAAATTCTGTGGTCTGTGCAGGGAAATTCCAGCCAGATGTAAAGGCATAGAGTGGGAGGGTCCCAGTTCTAAATTTAAAGTAAAGGGTCCTATCAAACGGTCTCTCTATAACATCTAGGTAAAGTTCCCGGAGCGGCAGGTCTTTGAAGCTCAGAAAATCCTCCGTGAGTCTGCCCAGGGCATGATTAGAATTCTGCTGGGATGCAATCCAGTTCCAGTACAGAGTTTTTAGCGTAGCTTTCGGAGGGGAAGACCTGCTTTCCCATGCTGTACTTAGACCAAGATTGCAAAGGAGGGTTTTCATGTCTTTTAACCATTTGATCTTGTACCATCCGGGAAGTGACAAGACTTCAGAGAGGCCATTAGCGTATTTTTCTAATTCCGGGACACGCCATAGTCGGGCCCATAGCAATAGGGGGCGAAATTTCGCCAGCTCATCAATTGGGCGGCAGCCCAGATCAAGCATCAGTGGGGTCGTTGGAGTACCCTGGGGGAGAGACATAATGGCCCTACAGAACTTTCTCTCCGATCTTGCCAACTCACTAGAGTTACATGAACCCCAGAGTTCAGACCCATAAAGGGCGGAGCTGACGCCCCTTGCTGTATAGATTTCCATAAGAGGGGCTATAGGTCTAATTGCGCAAGAGCGCTGCTCCTTTAGGAGTGCCCCTGTCACCCTCTTATGTGCTAACAGCATTTTACATAAATGGGGGGCCCAAAGCATGTTGTGTGAGAGGCGAATGCCTAAATAATCAAACACATCCACCCTCTCTAAGGGTACATTATTCAGCCTTGGAGGACGTACAGGTTTCTTGGGTGGATTCATCACAAGGAATTTTGTCTTGTTCGTATTAATTACTAGACCCCTTTCTCCACAAAAGGACTGGAAGTTGTTTAATAACTTTTGGAGGCCCATAGGGGATTTAGAGAGTAGGAGTGTGTCATCCGCGAAGAGGAGGGTCGGAATACGATCCCCAGCCAGGGAGGGTTCGTCTGCAGGATCTTTCAGCAGATGCTCTACCACACCATTCACATACAAAGAGAACAGGGTGGGAGCCAACACACAACCCTGGCGAACCCCTCTCTCCACCGGAATTCTATCAGTTTTTTCTCCGTCTCTGCCCCATCTGATCTGTGCATAGGTGTTTTCATGCATCCTGATGATAATGGATAAAAGGTAATACGGGACCCCCAAATCAGTGAGTACTCTCCACAGGGTCGCTCTCGGTACGAGGTCAAAGGCAGTCTTCAGGTCGATAAATGCGAGATAAAGACTGCCCTTGGCCAGGACCACGACCTTCCAGTACACTAGCAACAATCTAAAAGCCTGTTCGATTGTGCCAGTACCTGATCTGAAGCCTGCCTGGAGGTCGGAAAGGATGCTGTTTTCCTCAATCCAATGGAGTAATCTTACCAACAGCACCTTACCGACGACCTTTTGCGTTACATCAAGGAGGCTTATAGGTCTGTAATTAGATGGATCATCCCTAGCCCCTTTCTTGAAAATGGGTACGACCTCTGCACCTTTCCATGAGGCGGGAATGGGTGCACCTCTGTTGATGGCGTTAAGGAGAGTGTGGATCAATTTCCCCCATTTCTTGATGTCAAAGCGCAGCAGGTCCCCAGGAATGCCATCGGGGCCAGCGGCTTTTTGAGGCCTGATGGAGCTAATTGCATGTTCAATTTCTTTAATTGAAAAAGCATGAAACACCAGCTCTGGCCCTCGGGCAATACAAGGAGTAGGCGGGGATAAATTGCCGGCGGGATGATCAAATCCCCTAGAAGGGGCAACAGAGTTGATACACTCCAACAACTGGACTTGTTCTCGATGAAACGGAGTTGAGGCAATATCACCATCATGGTTGGAATATAATTTGGAAAAATGAGTAGTCCAAGCCTGGCTAGTGATATTGCAAATTATAAGCTCGTTGTCTGGTCTGTTTCTGGTTCTGATTATTTCCCAGAAACGTCTAGAATCCTTCCCAGAACTAGCCTCTTTTAACGTAGACCAATACTCTGAGTCCCATTCTTTTTTAGCGTGTGCCAGGACTGCATTATAATTTTTCCTGGCTGCCTGAACCTCTGCTTGAATTTTGCTTTTGACAGCCTGGATTAGAATAGTTTTGGCCTTTCTGCAGGCAGGTGTGAACCATTCCTGCTTACGCCTAGAATTTCGCACTACAGTTTTCTTCCCCATGCAGTTTTTTTTAAAAACGTTTCCAATAGTTTCAAGAGTTCCCTCAAAGATAGATGTTGTCCTCTCTATATGTGAAGGGGCTGGGTCAATAATGTCCAGTTCAATTTGAGAAGCCATGAGCATTGCATTAATAGAATTAAGCTTGGCTTCATCCACTGCGACCGTTTTCCACTTTAAGCGCCTCCCGCACGGCGCGACAGAGATAGTGTCTGACGACCTGGAGGATAATTTAGTCGCTTCATTAGGCCAGGGATTCTTAAGAGAAAGGGAAAGCGAATTATGGTCGCTTTCAACTGTGGGCAAAACTATCATGTCCCGTACAAAGCTCCAAAGGGAGAAATCAAGCATAATATAATCAATTCTTGAGGTATGCTTGTCTCTGTTGTATGTGGCCGCTCCCATGGAATCGGAGTTTGTGCGGCCATTAGCAGCTCTTAAACCGAACTCCAATGTAAGAGCATTCAACTGGATTGCTGCTTGTGTCCATTTTCTAATCGGGGGGATAGATAGGGTTGGGATGCCCCATCTAGCATCGTCTTCACCGGGGTCAGAAGAATCATCCGTTGTGAGAGGCTCATAAGTACAATTGAAGTCTCCCGCGACCAGGATTTGGGTTGCAGCTATGTTGTTCCTGAGTTCCCCTTCAAGGGAAGCCACTGTCGGGGACAATGCTCCATGTTTAGTGCCTCTGGCATAAACATTATACAAATCAAGGCTGGGACCCAGATGGGGGCCTCTTAGAGAAATGCCTAGGATGTCTGATGAATTAATCTTTTTCCTGTCTATTCGACAATTCAGGGCAATGTTTACCCATATAAGCAGGCCACCAGATGGTCGGCCTTTGCCATTCCTGGGGAGATTGGCTGGGACAAAGTATGTAACGTAACCAACCCGATAGGTCGGTTCGAGAGACCATGTCTCCTGGAACAGGCAGATCATGTGAGACTCCACAAAAGCACTCCAGTCGGGTAAACACAATTTCCTTTGAATGCCCGCTAAGTTCCAGCTTAGGATCTTTATCGTATCCAAAGGATAAGAATAAGTTTTAGGAAAGCTAGGACAATCATTGAAAAGTATAGGGACAACAGCTGTTGAAGTTGAACATGGACTTATGTGTGGAACCTGCGGAAGATCATAAATGGCGGGCTTCTGGATCGAGGGAATGAGATTAATATCTGTAAAAGTATTTTGAGGGCCATTAGTAGACAGCGAATGGCTGTGGGGGATGTGGTCAGGAGCCACCATGCCCTGTCTTATAGATGGTGATGGTCAATCCACCAAATCCAGGCAACTATATCTATTGGTCAAAGGCAAGTCACTCCAGCCTAAGTTGAAGGGTACCATCCTACCCCTTTGAACCTGCCAGCCATCCCACGCCCTATTGCCAACCCTATTGGAGTCCTCAGGGCCATCCCTTCCTGAGTCAAGGTGGCGATTAGAGGGGGGATAAAAGAAGGAAATCCTTCTTGTCTCAATTCCATCCTGCTTGGCACTTAGGCCGCGGCGGCAGATAAATTCCGCCGTGTATGGGTTGTCAAAATTTACAACAACCCAATCCCCACAGGTCCGTTTTTTTCCACTACCTACCCAGGACACCCTTCGTACCATTAAGATTTTACTTGCGCAAGAAGGCGGGAGCGGTCTGTTATGGGTAAGCCAGTGTTGGACCTTATTTTTTAGGGAGCCCAGGGGTTCCTCCGTATTAGACCTTAGGCCCGGAACACCTGTCATTATGACAACGTAGGGGTCAGCTTCAGGTGGTAAGTTTAGGTGCTGACCATTCAAATCCCTATCGTTGTCAGGATTATTCATTCCCCCAGGAGATTTAGATGGTAAGGAATTCAAGTGTACAATTGGGGGTTGGGGTTTGGCTGATTCGACAGCCTTCTTACGTTCACCCACAAGTGGCTCAGATCTTTTATTCGAGTTCTTAGGTGGTAGTAAACCCGTCCCAGTGGGTGGATTGATGGGTTCCATAGATACAGTCAACTCGCCTCCTGACCCTGCATTCAGAGGGATAATCGAGGAAGATATGTTCCTAGATGACAACAATTTTTCAATGTTCAGAAGTGACAGTTCTACAGGTCGTAGATAAGATTTAATAAGTTCATCTATTCTGGACAAAAGGAAGTTGTTGGCCTCACAAATCTTGCACCCCTCTTCCAATCTTGTAGATACCCCAGGTATGATTGAATTCAAGGGGGAAACTGAGGCATCCATCGGTCCTCCCTGTATGAGAATACTATTTCTGTGTTGGCGAGTAGTAGGGGCTTTTTTGACAAGTTTGCGTTTACGCTTGTTTACCTCCCTAGCCTTCTTAGTTTTAGGGATAGCACCTTCCCCATTGCCCCTTGATACATCGGTAGTCGGGGGCGCCTGGCCAGGGCTCCTAAGGAGGGCTGGCGTCCTCGCGAGGGTCATGCTAGATTGCGAGTCTAAGGATATCAAAGATGCCGAGAGATCGACAGTATTAGGAACTCCATGTGTCTCGGCCTGTACTAACATTAAGGGCCTAGACTCCCTAGGGTTTACAGGAGACTTGGATAGAGCTAATGCACCTAAAGAAGAGCGTCTTGCCATGGCCAGATCTTGGGACACCCTACGTTCTAAAAGTGATATGCCTTGGTTGATAGCCTCATTCGCTCTGGTGATATATTGGTCAATTGGACCTGTCACATGTGTTGGACCATTTTTGCTACCCCTCGTCATCATTGTGCTGCTTTACTTGGATAAGCTAAGACAGATCTAACTCAGAGAAGGGATAACTAAACACCAAATGAGAAGTGGCAACAACAGTTGGAGGAATAGTACTTTCAGATTAGAAAATTCAAAAAGGATTATCAAAAAGGAGTGTCCGAAAACAGTCTTACCCGAACTTCTGACGGGTTTAGGGAAGTCCACTAGAAGACAATACTTGATGGTTGATACGTCTGCAGGGCGCTCTCTTGCGTCAAGAGTCGTTGGCGCTTTTTGTAAGACAAGCTCCCTTAAGGAACCTGACTCAACCTCTGTGCCCACAGTGATGGCGTCGCTCAAGTCCCCTTTTGTGCGCAAAAATCATTGAGCCAACGTTAGAGGGATGGCCCAGCCCAGTCTGGTCCGGTCAGGGACGGGCAAGGACGGGCCCGCCCTTGGCCCGGGCTTCGCCCGGGCGCCGCCCGCGCGCGTCCCGCGCTGCGGTGACACCTGGCGGCCTAAGTAGTGATCCGGCGCTGCCAGGTGTCGTCACCGCAAGCGCCGCTCGCAAGGGATGCCGGGATGGTTAGTTCCGAAGAGCCGTTCCCCTCACGGCGTCTCTGAAGGCGTCCGCCAGCACAGCGGAGGAAAGAGGCAAGGAGACACCTTGCAGGAGCAGCCGTTCCCCTCACGGCAGGTAAGTATCAATGGCAGCAGGCAGGTCCCACAAGGAAAAGCGTCCTCAATGGGTAACACCGCTTACTGTCTGAACCTTGCGGTGGACAATCTACCCAGGCTGGCTCTGTTCTCCAGCAGCGGTGTTTACGGTTCGGAGAGAGACTTCGGCTCCCTTCCTCTTCCGGCTTCCAGTACTTGCCTGTCTCCGGCCGTCCATGTAAATAAAGAGCCCTTTCCTACACTGTGCTTGCTAATATTCAAGATATGTACATGTGTATACAGTTGGGAAACTAGCACAACCTTTTTCAATTACTTTTCGGTTGAGATTTGAAATGTGCACTACCCCATGAACTATCACATTTGTATTTGGATGAAATGCTAGGATGTAATGTTGCGGCAATGGATCAAAGCCTGTAGTGAACAGTTTAGGCAAAGAAAGTTACAATTAACCTTATCAAAAATAAATCAATATAAAAGAATTTGTTTGTAACAAATAACCCAAATAAGGATTGAGGATCCTAGTTTGAGGATTCTACCTTGAGAATGGACCAAGCATGGTTATGTTGCCATATTAGCAGGTCGCAAATTGTGGCATGCCTAATTAATATTTAGATGAGTCGTTTTGCGACCCCCTGCAAATGAAAACTTTGCGGTGTGACCTATTAGTACTTAAGTTCCATATGAATTGCATTACCATTCGCAAACCAGTCAGTGTGCAAATTGCATATCCCTGGTTTGTAAACGAGAATGATACAACTGGCCCAAGGTCCCAAAATTTCTGGAGGAGCCTTTAGTAATGCTAGTTGAGTTCTTTTTAGACTAGGTGTTCGTGACCCGTTGGGTGTTGTAATAAAATTATACAGCAAGGATTGTCTGCCACGAACTGTCCATTATTCTAAGACAATGTGCAAACCGGGTAGGAAACTCCTTCTTTAATGATATCCATACAGCAAATGTATACCATTCCGAAAAGGGACCCTACCTACATGACATACCATCACAATCCCACAATCATCATAATCATCTTCCTGATACCTGTCAGTCACTGTCTAAAAATCCCAGAAGTGCTTGTTGATGAGCCCACAACTATTGTGCTAATAAGGAAACGGTAGCAGGGGGAGTTGAGGTGGTGTAAGTACTATGTATTGCATAAGGGAACAAATCTCTGTAAGAACAAATAAAAAAAGAAAATAATTTATTGCAGTATTTTCATTTAAATCATATAGATCCATAATCAATCTATTTGCTGCATACCACACAAGGTTTATATGACTAGAACACGCTTGATTTATGAATCTATTAGTATTGCCCACAAGCCAGTGGTATTTAATGTATGTAGTGCAATATTTGTACTAAACACATATTCCAGGTAACACACGTGACATGGTGAGGTGTTACTAGAAATGGTGTATTAGATTGCACACGTATTCTGAGTGTCAGGAGTGTGTTCACTTGTGTTTGATGTGTTTCTTAGTATATTGTAAGGTCAATAGGAGTTTACAGACAAAATTGCTGACTGAATGGCTGTTGATGAATTCACATGGAACCATGCTGTTTTGCATAACATTTGGATATGGATAATGATTGTAAAGGATTAATTTGATCAGATGTTGTCATAGTGCAAATTTGATATGCATACTGATGAGGTTCCTAGTATCTTTTCAATTGATGCAATGTTTGGAAACAGCAGTCGCTGGGGGTTAGAACGTTGAGAAACAGATGCAGCTGCTGAAATGAATTAAGGCAATCAGTGATGTCATCAAAATAACAGCTGAGATCTCATCTGAGATGTCATTAATGATGTTATTTTAATATGTAATGAGTGATGTAATTTGTGAGAGCATAAGCAGTACATTTGCAGGTTGCAAGTTATAGTCAATCAGGGCAACTGGAAAAATTTGATTGTGAAACTGCAGCATTTTCTGTGTAATTATGTATTTACCACACTTGCCACATATTCCACTTTGTGTTGCATAATTAGCAAAAACAAAATCTAAATGTTTCTAGCTCAAACCAGTCAAAAGTAACTAAAGAAAACGTGCCACACTGGGTGCAGCCGAGTGACAGACACTTTGCAAAAGTTAGCTGTTCACCTTTCACTTGCTTGCTGTTGTCTGGTATTAAACTGGCACTAATGAGAGAAAGCCTTTGCCTTGACAGTATTAATATACCCAATTGATGGAGCGGGAAAGAGATTTTGTCAGCATCATGATATATATCTTAAAATATGTCAATGCAATTTAAAACAGGTGGAACTAGTGATTCACTCTTTGTCAGATATGTTTCTGTCATTATTTGTTCAAATTAATTTTATACCACAGATGCTGTTCTCAAAACAAAAGTTACTTCGAGTGGGCACCCGAAGTACAATAAAACCTCAATTAATGAACTTCTTTGCTTATAATCTGGTATCCTATCCGGACACTTAGAGTGCCTTCTAGGGAGACACTTACATTATTCTTACATAATGTATAATTCTGTTGTGGGATGCTGTTTCATAATGAAAACAGGTTCTTCACCAATCTATGGTGTGAACAAAAAGTAAAAGCAAAACTTAATACCGGTTCTAAAACATAAATGGGATGTGCATAATAAAAGAGGAATTGCTTTTTACTACTTATGTGCACATGCAGGTTGCTTGTTTTCTTTGACGTGCATGTTTTACACACTTTGGGGCACATGCATCAAGATATGCTTTTGCTAGTCCCTAATTGTGATTAATAAGGAATCGCAATTAAGGACTCGCAAAAGCCTATGCATGTAGGAATCGCTATAAAAATACAGATTCCTAAACGTTCCTTAATTGTGACTCGCAAATTGCAAGTTGCAATTAAGGAATGGATCCCCATTCATGCCTATGGGCCTACAAGCCCAAAGGAATGAATGGGAAATTGCATGCGCAATTTGCGAGTACCAATAGGTACTCGCAATTTGCACATGCAAATTTCAAGGGTGAAAGGGTGTCAAAAGGACACCCTGTTGCACCCCTGAAAATGTGGTGTTCCCCCATGTTGCGCACACACATGCCCCAAGGGCATGTGTGTGTAACTGGAAACTTTGAAAAATGCACTTTAGTGCATTTTTCAAAGTTTCCGCTAAATACCATCAGGTTGCAATAACCTGTATTTAGCGGTCCATAACAGTGAAATCGCTATTGTAAATGCAATCTTGCATTGCATTTAAGGCATCGCAATTTGCGATTCCTTAAATGCAATCACAAATTGCCGATTTTTGCATTCGGGATTGATGCATCCCAAATGCAAAAATTGTGGTCGCAAAGGGGCAGATTCCGCGAATCTGTCCCTTTGCAACAGCAATTTAGCTTGATGCATGTGCCTGAGAGAGTTTAATTCCTGTGCTTCTATGTAAGGTAAATTTGTTATTTGTCAATTACATTTTAATATAGTTTTTTTTAAAGAAAACTGTGCATTTTGCAAAGTATGGTCTCAATTTTTGTTAAAATGACAAAATAGAAAGATAATGCCACCACTGAAGGTGCAGAAAATAATGTTCCTTTACTTAATGCATAAACTAGTTTGGTTTTTGCACAGTATGGTCCTATACTGCCACAAAATGGCAATGGCCCTCAGAATTATGCACAAATGCACTAAGAGGATCACTTGCCACCAGAGCAGCATTTCACTGGCCTGGGCGGTATTTTCATGCCACAACAGGTAATAAAAGAGCTTGAAAATCATTAAAATCTGCTGTTTTCCCCTTGAAATATAAACTTAAAGAAACAAATACAAGATTAAAACACTTCTAGCGAGTTTTAATGCTGGCTAGACTATTCTTAAATAGTGTTTAGAGCAAATGGGAGGCAGAACTGTTGTGTTAAAAAACGAATATGACTGTTTTTTAATGGCCATCTCTAGAAAGACAATTGACACAATTTCAGGACATATGGCAAAACAGTATATCTTTAAAAAAAAAAAAAAATCTACATCCTAAACTAAATGATTGGGTATAGCGAGGGGATCATTTGTCAACCATTACCCTTCACTATCCTAAAAAATATACGTAGTCGATTAGTTCACTCGCCCAACCTAAAAAACAAGTACATTCACCGGAAAAAAACAGGTTACTCAATGGTTTGGCAGCATTTGACGCAGGTCACTTCATTATTTAAATACACATATAAACCCTGAAGGAATGATCTTTCGCTAAATGAGCTTAAAGAAAAGCCAGGGAAACATTTTATTTTGCCAATAACACATTATGCACAATGTAGGCACCCTCCTTGACAGCTTTGGCTCGTCTGCTTTGTTTTTCTCAGTTGGTCATGAGACCCGGAAGTTTTTTTTTTTTCAATCTCCATCACATGGCAGAGGGAGAGATTAAATAAAAACAGAAAAATGGCGACAGTCACGTTGTGTCGAGTGTTGCTGCGTCATTCCCTACTCGGCACCCAAACATTTCAAGAAGAGAACAAAGGCGCGAGGCGGCGGGGACAACGCAGGTGGGTCTAGGAAGGCGCGTGTGTGCCACTCGGACCCGAGCGCGAGGGTTGCAGCGCTGGTGGCCACACAGACTACGGTGATGTGTCTCGTCTAGAGTGGGTGTGCTTGTGAGGGTTACGGCAGGGCGTCGCAGCCTGCGAACCAGGATCAATCCTCCTCAAATGCCAATCCCCACATACGAGCGGGATTAACAGTGCTGCATTGTGTGCACCGCCGCACATCCTTATATAGGAAAAAGATCGTCAGCTACCTGGTGGGAGAACACCACGAAGCCAGCGCCTCAGCGTTCGTGGAGCGGAAATATTTCCCTGTGCATATTTTTTATTTTTTTATTTCTCATTTGCCTGTTTTGGTGCAACACTTTTCCAACATTGTGCGTTTCTTGAAAGTGTCAATCCCTGCGTGTTTTTTTTTTTTGTTTGTGTTTTTTACCGTGTTGCGCACTGTTATTTTCACGAACGGATCCTGGCACGAGTCCCATCCAGTCAAGTGATTGTAAATAGAGCCGAGGGTTGTTTACATCAGGCAGCCAGCGGGAGGAGCCCGGGAAGGCGGGGCTTCTCTGCGCGACGCGAATTCCACGAGTAGGCTGTGGAGCCCAGACCGGGAGGAGGGGCCAGCGCGCGCTGTGCTGCATCCCGAAGGTGGGGAACGGCAGGGTACGTACCGCACACCTGCATGTTTATTTCTATTCTTCCTGCCAAATGTCTCCCTTGCCCCGGCTCGCGACTTCCCGGGGCCTGCGACGGGGACAGCAGGCGGGAAGTCCACCGCTGTTTACGGCATGTGCTCAGCTCCGTTAGACCTTGTTTACCACCAGTTGGGCGCTAAGCACCCCTGGCCTCAGCGCGTCGCCCCTCTTTTGTTTTTGAATCAGAGTTGCGCACACCACGTTTGTAGGTAGGCAGCTGGCGTTGTGCGGTTGTGGGTTAGGCGATTGCTTCCCGAAGTTACTGTTTGTTATTGCCCCCGCTGCTGTGACATCACCAGCCAAGAGAAAAACAAACGCCCTTACGGGCATAATATACGTGCCAAACCAAGGCGACTGTCAAGCCCACGGGGATCCAGGGAGCTGCTATGGCGCTGTTGATCCTCTGAACAGACAGTAAGGGCTGGAGGGTGGATGGTAGGACAAGGGGAGAAGCCGAGACATCCCAGGAGAGATAGTCAACAAAATAAGTGTTACACGAGTGCGGTCTAGATGTTAAATAGGTGAAGAAATAAAACCAATGTCCGATTTTAGGCCTTGTTTACAGCATGGTATTTGCTAGTTTATAGCCCCACTTTAGAGTGGTTTGAGTGTTTTAGCTTTAGTTGCACACTTTGCCGTGTTCTACTGTTGCCACATTATTCTACGTAATTCCCAAATATATGTGTGAATCGAGGGGAGAGAAACTTGCCTTGCCCACGGAATGTCTACATGGCGGGAAGGATGCAAATATACGTTGCAGGCCGCGTTTCTCTCTGCCTGCCCTGGCAAACGTTGTTGAAAGCGCACAAGTGTGTTTTTTATGTGCACAGTCATTTTAAAAGGCGTGTCACCGTTTCCCTTTTTTGAATTTCAATTCAAAGTTTATTTTTGGTTTTAGTCTCGAAAATAAAATTCCACAGGCACTTTAAAATCCCAAAGAGCTTTGACTTGTATTTTTAACTGATGTCCAGTTCTTAGAGTGGCAGCGTAGCCTGGGCACGTGGATCAGATTTAGATGTTGGCACTGTGTGCCATTGGAGGCCAGAAAAGCATGGCTGATGGTTCTGCAAACACTGCAGCTGTTTACAAAGCATGTGGAGGCATGATTTAGACACTTGTTAGCAAAACACAAGAATTGAGGATTAACAGGTTAATAATAATGCCCCCCCTCCTCCCCCCCCCCCCATTTTTTTGCATAATCCACTGCTGCCCTCTGTCACGGTCTGCTTTTACAAAATCTTATTACGACAATTGACGGATCCTGGAGGGCATCACTGTGCTGTAACATCGTAGATGTGCACAACCTGTATAGTGGCGTAGATTTGCTGAATTTTCCATTGTTTCTTTTTCCATGCGGTGGCGAGCAGACAGTGAGGTAAATCCAGGCTACTGTCAATCAGTACAGTGAATGGTTACATAGAAAACCACGTTTGACTTTTTAGGTACTGCTTTGTTGCAATTGCGTGGAATTGAAGACCTGACAGACGAGACGACAAAGCAAACAGGCATATTTCCAATGACATCTGAATCTGGCCTTTAGTGCAGACTGTGACATCACTTATGGAGCCTGACATCAAACTATAAATTCAGAACTTTCTTTAGGTAGGTCTACGAGGAATATACATGTTTTAGGTCTAAAATTAAAATGTAGTTGTAATTTTGAGAAGCACAATTTTACATCACACATATAAAAGCAACAGGACAGATTAGGAAAATGCATTTAAGTTTAAATATTGTATAAAGCATAGTCTTCTCGTATTTTGGCTAACTAAACAATTGGTAATGACCTGCTTTCATGTATTTTATGGAGATGTAAACTTGGAAGTTTATTCTGACCACCGTGATCTGCTTGAGAACCTTGTTCAAAATGAGGTACAGTCAAATGTATTTAGTCACGGGAGTCCACTCAACAGTTTTTCCACCCAGAATTCTCAATTGTACCCTTGTATAAGATAGATATTTTTTCTCACACATTCTATAGTTTTATTTACAGCCTGAATCTCACAGTCGGGGGCATTTCTTTGACCGAGATGCCAACGTGTATCCTTGATTGTAGGACGTCTTCTACTTCATTTGTTCTACGTCCCCATGAGCATTTCCACATTGTTATTTTGCTGATATTAGAAAGGGAAAAACACAAGGTAAGTCACATTTGTCAAAGATAAATAAATGCATGTTTGTGGTTGTTTTCAACCAATACAGTCGTAGCATTGGGAAACACCCCTTGTACTTGGCACAGATTCTTTTTTACTGTTGCTGCCAACTGTGATTATTCTTGTGCAATGTGAGATACAAAATAGTTCACTCCCTCCAACATGAAAGGGTAATTTAGGACACTTCTGTTTTTAACATAACGTCTCAGGGTGTGGCAAGTGAAGTATGGATTTTTTTCCTTTTAAAAAACAAATTTAATGTACATTTATTTTCTTAATAATGAAATGGCAATCATTTCAGAGGGCTCCCATCGGTCTTTCAAATACAAACACTTGCATGGTATTTATAATATATTTAACATCAATCCCATCACAGTGGTGAGTAAACGCTACTTAAGACCCCTTTCCGAGAAATGGGGGGGGGGGGGGTGAGAGTCACAAATTAGATTTACACTGGTACAGAAAAGTTTGTCACTCATTAATGTCCTCAAAGTCTGAAGAAGTTGCAGGATTTCGTATACTCCCAACTTAAAATATAATACCATCAGGCGCATGAATGGACAGACTGGGGACTGAAGACCGTTTCCTTCAGTCCTTAGGTGATTTTTCAGCGCTGTAATGAGTGGGTTGTCCCTGTACAGAACCTATCTTGACTCTGTCTCTGAAAATCACAGGAACCACCGTGAGTCATCAAGAGAGACAGTGATATGTTAAAAGTGAAAAAGTTAAGCTGTCTTTCAAGCAGCAACATTCTCCACGAACCCAATCCTTCTACTTGGACACGACATCTTATCATGCAGGGCAGATTTGTAACCTATAAGTATAGCTACAGTAAAATGAGTCAATAGTTCAACTTTGCGAGGTGGGAGAAGAGGTCTATATTCCAATGAGATGATAAAAGCCACAGTTGCATGATGAGGCTGCTGATGAATGGACAAGTTTGGAAAGTTTCTTAGCATGTGAAATGAATCCATTCATTACTCTTTGAAGAATAGGATCTTGTAGTTCCGCTTTTCATTCCCTGCAGTCACATGACTGTTTAGACTGACCTTTGCAGCAGAAGCCAGCAACAAGAATAGAAAATTAGCTAGCATTCGCGCCAAGAATTTTCAATTCTATTAAGGACACGGAGGCGAGGATTATGCTTCTCTTTCTATTTATTGCTACTCACAGCAGCCAATGAAAACTTTTCTTATGTAAAACAAATTACATTTCCCATGATGCATATACCACATCACTTCCTGCAGGGCCCCATAAGAGCCAGTAACACCGGAACCAGTCCTCTTTCTTTGCTCCGAACAAAAGTCCAATAAGTATTAAAGTTCAACAACAGCTTCCAACGTGGAAGAACACCACACCAGCTGGGAAGAACGTCAATCTGCACACCGGATTAATCCATCTTCTTGTCAGATCCTGAAAGAACAGAGATAAAACAACCCGTAACTTCTGTATAATCAGAATATATACACAACGGGTGGGCAAAAATTACATTACAGTAATTTAACCGGGTGGGATAATCCTCGCCTCCGTGTCCTTAATAGAATTGAAAATTCTTGGCGCGAATGCTAGCTAATTTTTTATTCTATTACAGGACCGGAGGCTTCGTATTATGCTAGTTTAACGCTGATTAAAAACAACAGAGGATATATCACCCACCGGTTTATAATAAAACTGCTTAAACGTTGATTCAGACGACCAGTCTGCAGAATGCATAATATCTTGCACAGTAGAACCCAGCATGAAAGTCTTAGAGGCCATGGCGCCTCGAACAGAATGTGCACCAAACACTTGGGTATCCACCCCTGCTTCATGCATAACATCTTTGAGCCATCTGGCTATGGTAGCCGCAGTCACAGGTTTATACGGTTTTTGCAGAGCTATTAACAATTGCGCCACACCATCAGGCCTAATGGACCTGGTACATTCTTCATAAGCCTTGAGGCATTGAACCACACAAAGTTTAGTATTATCGGGAAAAGCATGATAATCCACACTACGTGACATTGTTTTAGTCCTAACCGTAATAGAGAACGAAACTCCCTCCGGACTAAATACTCTACCTGTAATATCCAGTGCTTTAACATCTGAGGAACGTCTGCAAGCCGCTAAACAAAGCAACATGGCCAGTTTTGCCGACAATTGTTTCCTGGACAACCTGTTTTTGTCCGGCCAGTTATTAAACAGAGACAGAACAGTGAGACATCCCACAATGAAGTGTACTTAGGTTTAGGTGGATTAGCTACTCTGATACACTTTAGAAGTTTACATATTAAAGGATGCATTCCGACAGGCTTGCCTTCAATCTGAGAGTGGCCTGCCAAGATGGCGGAACGGAAGTTATTAACCGAGCGATACGCCAAACCCTCCGCCGCCTTTTCTGACAGAAAATTCACAATATAGGGTAATCCTGCCCCCACGGGATCCACATGTTGTCCCATGCACCAACGAACCCAGCCTCCCCAGGCTGAAGCATACCGCTTCCTGGTAGAGGGGGCCCACGCTTGATTGATAAAGCTTGCAGCCTGGTCCGAAAATCCTGGCATTTGCCAACGTTGCCTGAAGTCTCCAGGCCATCAGGGACAGGTGCCCCGATAGGACCATCGGGTGTCTCTCCCCCTGAAGGCCCTGGAGCATCGTCGAGGACCATGGGATCCTCCTGGGGAAGTCGCAGCTCGCCTCCAGCAACAATGGGAACCAAGGCTGCGACTTCCACAAGGGAGTTACTAGAATCACTTCCGCTTTCTGGCGCATCACTTGAGTGAATACGCGCGGAATGAGGATGAATGGCGGGAACGCGTAATTCAATTTCTGAGTCCACTCCTGCGCAAAGGCATCCGTCGCCAGCGCCAGAGGGTCCGGCCTCCAGCTGAAAAACCTCGTCATCTGACGGTTCAGTCTGGAGGCGAACAGGTCTATCTCGCAAATCCCCCAAATCTCCTGTAGCCACAGGACCACTCGTGGGAGAAGTTGCCAATCGCTGTAGTCCCTGAGGTGGCGAGAATTCCAATCTGCCACCACATTGGCCTGACCCGGAATGTATTCCGCTATCACCGAGATCTGTTGGTTCAGGCAATAATGCCAAAAGGCTTTTGCTATCTCCACCAACATTGAGGACCTCGTGCCCCCCAGTTTGTTGATGTACCGTACCGCCGATATGTTGTCCATCCGAAGAAGGATGCAACATGAGATCCGTTTGGGAGCCAGCGTCCGAATCGCAAACGAGCCTGCCAGGAGCTCTAGCCAATTTATATGAAGATCTAACTCCCCTAGGGACCAACGTCCCCTTGTGGAAATATTTCCACAGCGCGCTCCCCAACCCCAACGGCTGGCATCGGATTCTATGACTACCTCTGTGAGAGAGCCAAAAATTGCTCTGCCGTTCCACGCCTCGACGTGGGCTAACCACCATTGCATCTCCTCCCTCACTTCTTGAGAAAGAGGGACTACGTCCGTGTAGGAAAGGCCCTTTTGTAAGTGCTGAATTTTGAGTCGTTGAAGGGCCCTGTAGTGTAGGGGACCCGGAAATATCGCCTGAATGGACGATGCAAGAAGTCCCACTATCCGGGCAATCCCCCTGAGCGAGACCATCTGTTTGGTCAGGAACGAACGAAGCTCCTTCTTTATATCCCGAAGCTTGGAATTTGTGAGACTGAGCTGGGCCGTCTGCGAGTCTATGGCGAACCCGAGAAAATCTATCTTCTGTGTGGGAGACAAGACCGATTTCGGTTCGTTGACCACAAACCCCAGGTTCTGAAGTATATGAATGGTCATGCGCAAGTGGAGCACTACTAACTCCTGAGATTGTGCCATGATGAGCATGTCGTCCAAATAGACAATCATGCGAACCCCTTGTTCTCTGAGGTAAGCAACGACCGGTTTCAGAACCTTGGTGAAGCACCACGGTGCTGAGGAAAGTCCAAAAGGAAGGACCAAATATTCGTACCATCGGTTCCGCCATTGAAATTGAAGGAAGCAGCGATGGGGGCGATATATGGGAACGGACAGATAGGCGTCCTTCAGGTCCAGCCGGACCAACCAGTCCCCCTGCTTTAGTAAGTCTGCCAGCAGATGGATGGCCTCCATCTTGAAGTGTTTGTAGGTCAGAAAGTGGTTGCAATCTTTCAAATTGAGTACCAACCTGTAACCACCGCCTTTCTTCTGCACCAGAAAAATATTGCTGCAGAAACCGCGAAGGCCCTCGTTGCAAGGAGGTATCGCGCGTTTCCGCAGCAACTCTTCTATTTCTGAATCTATAAAATCGCACTCGAGTTGGGAAAAAGAAAGCTGTCTGGGACGATGTACCTGACAGGGAGTCTGAAAAAACTCTAGGTGGAACCCCTGAACTGTCTGTAACACCCACGCGTCTTGTGAGATCTGAACCCAATTGTGATAGAAATGCCGAATACGCCCCCCCAAGGGAAGAGGAAGTAAATCTGGAGCGCTCACCTGAAGACTCGGTGGCTTGGAATCCTCCACGATAGGATCCCTTGTTAAAGCGCCGCTTGTTGAAGCGCTGCCTGGTTGGGTAGAAGGTGCCACCGCGGGTGGAGTCCCAGTCTCCTCTGCCGCGTCCGAAATCTCCTCGCTGAGGACCTTGGGAATGTTGACGGCCAAACGAGCGTCCCCGACCTCGTCCGGCCCTGTTGAAAACACCGGCGTGGAAAATGCGTTTAATCCCGGCCTGAGCCTTGTCCAGGGTCGTGAACGTGCCCACGTATTTTGCAACGTCCTTGACGAATCGGTCACCAAAAAGGTTGCCGTCCGCCAACGGCCCAGGCTCCGCCGCAGCCAACTCTGTAAGATTAGAGTCCATGCGCATCAATATTGACTTCCTGAGCTCCGTTGAAATCGCGCAGTTGGCATTCCCGAGCAGGCAGATAGCCAGTTGGGTCCAGCCTGCCAGCACATGGGAATCAATCTTGCTCCCCGATTCCTGTGCCTCCAGAGCCATCTCCAATACTTTCGCTAGGGGTCCGACCACGTCCAGGAGCTTATCCTGGCACCCTCGCCAAGCGCGATCTATCCCCTTCTTGGGATCTTTGGCAAACTTTTTCAGGAATGTAAGCATACTAGGATCAATGTCCGGCGTCTCCGCCACTTTGTCCGAGAGGTCCGGTCTGGGACATTCGGACCGCAGCCTGTTGCGCATCTCCTTATCAAAGCCCTTGCGCAAATTCTCGTGTAAATAGGCAGCCACCTCGGGGGCAGGCAACCAGTCCGAGGATCTGGGGTGAACGATATCCGAGGGGTTGAATGTAAAGGGCCTGGGGGGCCGGCGGCGAAGGCTCCACATGTTTGACCTTCCGAGACTTCTTCCTGGGAGGGGAGTCATCAGGGGTGTCAGAAGAGGTGGAAGTAGACTCCGAGTCAGTATCCTGTACCCTCTCTCGCTCCCTGGCCGGGCGCGGTAGTGACTCATAAGTATCCGAATGCGGCCAAGACCCCGGGGCTCTCCTGCCGGCCCCTCCGATGGGGCAGTGAAGCCATGTTGCTTCGCAAACCTCTCCAGCTGCTTAGTGATGTGCTTTAAAGCAGTCGCCAAAGCTTGCTGCACAGTTCCCGGAACTGCTTTTTCCAGGGCCTTGTTGACTGACTCCTGCACCGAAGCGTCCAGGGCCTCAACAATATTATCCTCAATGGTAGGTCCCCCTACCTCCTCTTCATACAAGGTATCATCCTCCTCATAATGCACCCAATTCTCCATGGCAGAACCAAACTTGTACACGTATCTGCTCATAAGGCAACAGCCAGGAGGGAAAATTCAAAGGGGGAGCCAACCCAAGCACAACAGCACCGGTACCTAGCTCCTCAGCAACAGCTGTGATTCTATTATTGCAGCCCTTCAGGGCGTCGTGGAGCCAAAGAGCAAGAATAAGATGCAAGGAGGTGTGCTCCCTCCAGGCCCAGGTCGTTTTTGCAGCCAGCCAGGCGTCAACAGTGCTCTCTGATGAAATACTCAGCCTGAATGGCAATAAACGAAAGTAAAACCCTGAAACCGGGCAGTTGCGACGTGCGTAGCCCAAATCCTACCAAAATAGCCTAATTGGGCTACGCACGTGGAAACCTGCTCTAAACCAAAAGGAATAAACAATTACGGCTCCTGGCGTCACTGGCAGATAAGGGAAGCCTGAGCGCCACTTTAGAATGCAAGATCACCCGCCGAAGGCGGGGCGGTACCGTGCCAGAACCGAAAACGTGTCTAGTCTCGAGCGCGCGCTCACGCGCTACTCGGGGAGACAGGCGATGCGGTCGAGCGCCGCCACTCACAACGGCAGGGTCAAATTCTGTTACTATGCAGCCCTCACTGCTACCAATGCCCCTTACACTCTCGCTATGGTCGGGGCCACGTAGCGCCTCAGCGCGTCACTCGAAGGGGAAATCGGGGGCTGTAAGCAAGCGCGGTAACTACAGAACCTTAACCGCTTGCCCAACAAATCCGAAAATGCAAATACATCGCAATCGCATAGCCATGAGCGTAACACAATTCATCAATAATGCCCAAAAAACGGAGCTCTCAACTTAACTGTCTGCGTGAGCAGCAAAGAAAGAGGACTGGTTCCGGTGTTACTGGCTCTTATGGGGCCCTGCAGGAAGTGATGTGGTATATGCATCATGGGAAATGTAGTTTGTTTTACATAAGAAAAGTTTTCATTGGCTGCTGTGAGTAGCAATAAATAGAAAGAGAAGCATAATACGAAGCCTCCGGTCCTGTAATAGAATTTGGAATTCTGTCTATTACTTTATGAGCTCTTTCACCATTTAAAGCAGTATGGTTCATGAAACCATGCCTGTCTCTCATCAGGACTCTATTATGAATCGGGAGAGCTGTCTCTCATGTACGGCGCTCCTGATGGAGTCTGCACATAGTTAGGGAAGTCAGAAAGTACTGTGCATCAAGAGAGACAAAGCACCACTCGACAGTGCGGTGGCCCACCCCTCCTCTTCCATCCTGCTGCGTATTGGAGGGACTGGCACATGAATGCTGTATGAAGGGGGGCACATGCGCTAGAAAGATAACCAGAGAAAATACTTAGAAAACGAGGCACCAATTTGGATAGAGGTTTACAAACAATCCACAAGTCTGACAGATGGACAACGGAATTTCACATTTCACTAATTCTTGGTGGTACCAGACGTCAGAGCAGACTATGGAACATGTAGTAATTGTCTGACTTTCTCTAGTCCTGTGTGACTCAAGGGTAGTTCGGCAATCCTGTGACAACTGTTGTCTATGGAAACATGGGTCCCAGATACTCTTGCAAGCTTACGAAACTGGGCAGTGAGTCAAACAGTCAAGGCTTTCCCTTGGAAAGTGGAATAGTATAGAACACTTAAGTCAGATAGCATGTATATCACTCAAACTGAATATTTTGTCCAAGAAGTGATATTCTCTTTTTTATCTTTTATTATTGTTAAGGACTTATTTATTTTAAGTCAATATCTTTCGTATGTTTACGGTGCTTTATGTCAATCATTTGAAGGAGTAAAGTTGTTATTGATACTCAGTATCATTAACTTCATCTTGAGTGTAAAAGCGAGTGGTAAAGTAACCATGTAATTTGAATTGGGCTTAATCAAAAATCAATGATGGATACCTTGCACAGGCATAATGACTAGAATTCAATTCGTTCAGTTCAGATGTTCGTCTGGCTTTGGGAGCAACAGGGGATGACTTGCGTGTCCCTTCAGGAGAGTTTGTTCGGGGCTAGTTGCAGAGAAGTAGCCATGTTAATCAGGTTAGCTCGGAAACACCTGTGGCTCTCAGTGCTTGTCAAGGATTTTCAAATGGGTTGCTGCAGCATTGGAGAGGGAGTGGCTTTTGGAGTCTCTGCCTGGGCTGGTTCTCCAGATCGCACTGACTGGGTAACTGGAATGTGGTTACCCCCGGCAATATAAATCGCTTGGAGGCATGGGGCAAGTCATGGTTTCAAAATTGCTAGTCATGTTGTTGCAACCATACATCGCTACATCAGCTGGGATTTAGGACTCTAGGTAAAATTGAGACTAGGTTAGACCATGCCAGGCAGTTTTCCTCTGTAGTACAGGTTGCAACATCTGGTCTTCTTTCTCAGTCCTGGGTATGATCCCTACTCCTCAATGGGAGACAGCCAGCACTTATATCTCTCGTTCCAGCAATCATCTACAGAACTCCCTACAATTAAAATATGAACATTGGATAAGCCAAAGAGGTCAGCGTGTATCCTGTACAATGGCAGTTAGAATCTGCCCAACTAATCACTCAGATGCAAAGTTGGCCCAAATGTGTGTGGGGAGCTAGTCATCTCTAAGTGTATGTGTTTTTTTCTCTCTCCAGTTGTCATACCTTTTATGGCAACTACCCACATGGGAGAGATCATTCTCAGTAAGCGAGTTAGAATCCAGATGGCGTCTGGCCTATCAGGCACTGTTGTTGGGTCACTGCCTTCTTATCAGTACAAAGGAAGCTGGACTGGGCAGGTAGCTGTTAGTATAAGGTGTGATGTCCTCTAGGATGCACATCGCCACAGTCCTTATTCAGATGTTGCTCGTGATAGGCCACAGGCTGGCCTGTTGGAACTGGCTTGGCAACTTCCATTGGGCAAAAAGGCACTCTTTAATGTTCCATTAAATCACATGATTTCAAAACCCGGAGCCATTGACCTAGCTTTACAATGAACTATAGAGAGTAAGGATGAATGAGGAAAGCAGCACAGAGAAGAGGAGAGAATTGTACTGACTGTCACTAAACCCAGTGGAGCACCTTACAAACTTAAGGCTCTCTTAGAACCTTGGGAGCACAACACGGCTACCTAAACGCTCATATTCCCAAGCACACTCATGCTTACAACATGCAGTTAAAAAACATACACTCCACATAGTATCGAGGGGGTGGGAGGCAGTAATGACCTCCTACAGGGGTCTACCAGAGAGAGCCAGTAGGTAGTGTACCTGCAGCTTTAAAATAACAAGCATTTGCAATGCATAGGTCTCTCATTCCGAGAGTTGTAGCTATTGGCATTGTGAAAGACAATGCCTTTTATTTGTTGTTTTTAAAACAGATCACTAAAAGGCATTGTCATTTACAATGCCAATAGCTTAAACTCTTGCAAATGCGAGACCTATTGCATTGCAAATACGTTTGGTATAAAACAAAAAAATGTTAGGAGAGAGCATGTCCTGCCTGCAACAATAGGCAGGACAAAGCTATCTGCGAAAATAGGGCTCAGAGGCTCTAATTAAAGCCTACAGAGTAACCACACATGTAACAGGGGGTGTCCTCGTGGGAGGTTACAAAATGAGACCAGGCGGTACAAAGGAGGGACTACTAAGCCTATTGACCAATGAAATCCCACAGTTTGTAGTGGAGAATGACAAAAGCCAATGAAAAATATGGGCGGAGAGTGGGCAGAGCCTCAAGTCCATACCTGAATAAAGCATGCCTTGAAGAGTAACGCGTGCGCTGCCCAGGCTCGACCTAAAAACAGGGAGAAATAAAAGTATTTCTCCTTGTTGCTCCATTCTAACGCCTGCTATTGCATTGAGTTAATTTTTAGCTCTGCCTAAGATTTATAGATCTTTGTAAACCTGGGGCAGCGGCAAAAAGCAATGGGTGGTGTGGTGGAGCGTCCACAGCAACGCCCATTGCACGCCGCTTTCATGCAGATACCTGCATGATTGGGTACCATATTTACAAAGTGGCATTAAGCCACAATGAGTGGCTTAACGCCACTTTGTAAATATGGTGCAGGGAATTGAGCCACCGTAACGTCGGTAAACGGGACGTTCCGGTGGCGCAATCCCCTTGTAAATATGCCCCTGTGATTGATGCTAGCCTGGTCGGTCTTTGTGCCATCCTTGCTCAGCAAGACAATGACCCAGAGGCTCCACACTGGTTGATTTCCTATGCAAGTCGTAGCCTGACTAGGTCTAAGAATAAGTATTCACAGGCGGAAAAGGAGAGCTTAAATGTACTTCAGGCCTCTAAACATTTTCATTTTTGGCAAACCATTTACTGTCATTATGGATCATCAGGCTGTCTTTATGATTTTTGTTAGTAAAAAAATAAATAAACAGAATGCCCTTGCAATTTTACAGGTGGGATCTTCAACTGGAAGATTGTGAAATCAAGGTAATTCACCACCTAGTAAAAAACCCAGAACACAGCTTATTTTGTCTCTTGATTCCTGCTTGCCAGCTGTAATACTTTGGTTTTCTAGGCAATATCTTGGGTGGATCAGTAATTAGAATCTCCAGCTACTCTAAGCAAGGAAGATGTTATCAAGGCTTCACTTGTTTACTCCACTCTTATTGGTTTTTTTATACTTGATTGACTCTATCCAAAGACACAGATGCTGCAGTCCTACGGACCTGAGGGCTTTAAAAAAAATTCTATAAACAATTAGCACACCACCAGTAAGGACTAATTCTGATGGGCACTCAACAATTAGCACACCACCAGTAAGGACTAATTCTGATGGGCACTCAGAAACAAGTGGAGAAATAAGCGGGTTCACGAGGACCATTGGGACATTGGTGACACCAAAAGTTTACTCCATCAAAAAAGTTTGGTTCAGAAATACACCGAACGGCTACACAACCCACCACCTCATTGAAACAAACTCAGAGTTTCTCTTTCCTATAGCTCTGGTGGCAATCACCTCATTGAAACAAATAAAGTGTACAGTGCTCCTTGCAATCGTGTGATATGAGACTACACTGCTTCACTCCACTTCATTATCCCCAAGCAACAGCCGTTGCTACTTGAAGGTCCATATCACATTCTGTAACTCTCAGCAGCACACAGAGGTGTCAGAGGGAGTGGTTGTCTTAAGTGGTATGTCGGAGACTCCTCATTGCCAGGTTACTTTCCGTGCTAGGAACTAAGAAGTTTAAAGTACATCTTACTCTGTACTCTTCTTTTTGATCACAGCCCTGGCTCTTGACTTTGCGTGAATCGCTGCCGGACTCCGAAACAGCGAAAATTTAGGTACGTTGACTCCAGGGAGGGAATACAGATTGAACTATTCTGTTCCCTCGTGTGCTTCACCCATGCAAGCATCCGTGTGTGTCTCAGACCCCCTTTACAGATTTAAGAGCGCACATTCATAGCACCTTATACCAAAGTTAAAGCACTTTGATAGCTGGCAAATAGGCCTCTACAGCAAAGAATTGTTTTGGCATCACAGTGGCTAAAGTTAAGGTTATTCATGCTCTGCGCTGATGGCTCCACTAGTAGAAGACCATTTGCCTCCGTGCTATTGGCAAATGGACCTTGACAGTTGAAAATATTTAAGTATCCCAACGGTTAAAATTACAGCTATTTAAGCTTAACATTCGTTACTGCACCAGCAGAAGAGTGCTTGCCACTGTGCTGTACAGAAGATGCTTGCAAATGAATCATCTATTGCATTTAGTAATGGCCAATAATAGCTATGTAACAATAAGATAATTTTATTTGCAGATAGCAGTTGTGAAGCTTGTCCACAAGAGACCATGATGGCAACTGTTTCTGTTGTATGTAAACCTTATGGAACTTGTCCCAATGAAAGTGTCATATCTTAGGGGTGCTGAAACACGTCGACACCCATGATAGGTAGAGTTTGACTTGCACACACTCCTTATTTTTGACTTTGTGGTAGAGGATTCGCACCATTAAGTTGCTACATACCTGGTGGCCTATTTCTACACACATTTTAAAATACTTTTTGTTCCATTTTACATGCACTTGAGTTAACTACACACCCTACTACACAAAGCAGACCGACCTTTTAAAATGGAGCCATACAGACGATAGGTAGGGCTTCCCCAGGAAGCCTCAGCATGCAAGATGGGGATCCCGATGACGAAGGGTGGCACTCTAGGTGGATGAGGGTTCATCAGACTGCCGGGAATGACTTTACAAGACCATTGATATAGGCGGCTCTTTTTTTGCTTCCTTTATTCTAATCTGTCTCATAATAACATTAGACACACATAAATTACACCCATAGAACACAGATAACCCTGATGATCCAATCAGAAAGGTTGACCATGAAGCATAATAATCATCAGTGATTATAAAATTTTTAAATCCACTACAGCTCATCCGGGGTTAAGAATCCGGGACCTCCCTGTGTTCATTGAATGTCATTTATATGTGTCTAATTTTGATATGAATATGTAATTTGTTTTAAATTCATAAACTGAAGTTTATACTTATTTTTTTTCTCATGAATATTAAAAGCGATTTTTTTTCCAATTGATTGTCATAAGTACATTTGTTTGAAATACTGTACTTATTGAAAACCAGTGCTCTCCATGCATATATAAATATATATATATATATTTGTTCGCTTGGCTTACTTTATCGCATATATATTATTCACAGGCACAGAAGGGCATCTTACAACCCTTGCCAGACCCAGACTGCATTGCTGCGAGCAGCTTCTGAGATGCCATTCCTGTGACACACATCTTCTCTGCTGTAACTGTCATAATATTGGATACTGGGATAAAACTAGAAAAATCGAGATCAATATTTTAGAACTACAAAAATATATATGTAAGCAAACAAGTCTTATGTCAACATTTTGGTTTTACTTGTGGGGCTAACCGACTGGTAAGAGTGTCTGCCGTAATCGAAAGAAAAGGAGTGAGGCACTCAGAATAGTATGCTGAGCTGCTCCGAAAAAAGAAACTATTAAAGGCGGGAGGCCGCTTGAAAGCGGTCCGCACCGTAAATGAAATATATAGATAAGCACTGCCGCTATAGTTGAAGCAGACCGTTCTGTAAAGTAAAAAATACATTAATATAAGCAGGCAGTGCTGCAATGTCATGGGTGGAATAGGGGAAGAGCATTAAATAAAATAGTGCTCACCGTCTTATAATTCAGACCGTGGAACACCACCAGTAAAAGGTCCAGTCGTTATGGGAGGTAATAAATGGAGACCAGGCAATACCCAGGAGGGACTAATAAGCCTCATAATGAATCAGAAGCCAGCATTTACGAAGGACCAAGACACCAGCCAATTAAAAATATGGGTGGGAGTGGTTGGGGCTTCCACTGCATACTCTACTACAGCATGCCTCGCAAAGCGAGCAGCGCATACGCACTGCCGCTAGGCTCAACCTGAAAAAGACTTGCAAACTACTACTGGTAATCACTTTCCTTCCGCTGTTAGTACTGTCATGGTCTGATCATGGGTTTGTAGATGTGCATGTTCAAAGGAACACCATTTTAGGTGTAACAATATCTCTCTAAAGAGGTTAGCATTCTCTTGGTGACTGGCCTGTCTAAATTCTGTATAGCACTTGTCTGGAGAAACGTCTTCCACAAAAGAAAAGATACAGCATCAAGCAGAATGGAGAAATGTGGAGCAGTTTGTGGCAGGGGCACTCACTGAGCCTCAGAAATGGAGTTCTCATGATTAGCATTTGCAGTAGCAGAGCATCATTCTCGGTAAGCAGATTGCAGAAACCTTGGGCCCTGAGATCCCACATATGTTCTAGGCCCATCAGGCTGTGTTCATAATTACAGCAGCAAAAAATATACCGATTTTCATTAATCCAGGAGACCTTCACCCCGTTTCCCCTCGCCCTCTCCCTGTTACCATAATTTAGGATCTTGACATCCCTGCAGACACTTTTCTCACCCCACTCTCTCCATGTTCTCCAAGATGGTCTAATCTAGGACATTCAACAAATGTACCATTGGCTTTGTCCGTGGTTCACAGAATTGAGTGCCTTCCAAGTGGGCATCAGAGCATCAGGAGGGGAGGTTCAAACCAAACAAGATTGGTGTCCAATGTTTTCAGACATGCACTGCAGATCCATTTTGGTCGCTAGTGCCAGAACGTTCTGATATTACAGCAGTTCTTAAATTGGACAGAAAGAAAAGGCCTGGTGCCTTTTACCTAGAGTATCGTTCATTATTATAATTTTTTTTTCTATGCATGTTAAGAAACTAACTTTTAGTTCTTAGTCCAGTCTTACAAATTTTGTAAATTTTGATAATGTCCGAGCATTTGGGGGTTGCTGTACTCGTTCTGAAACATTGATTAGACACATTTGTACTCTAAAGGATCTTTCAATGCATGTTGGATGTATACACATTCCAGCTAACTAATGCATCCCAATATTGGAAACGCCCAAACTGAGATTTACATAAACAATAAATAGAACCTGCCAAATCAGTATTGTACAAAAATCAAACACAGTGGAAGCAGAGCTGGCAAATGCCCACATACAAAACCTTTTAACAAAGTTGTCGATTAGTATTACGCTTTTTATCAAGAATCTAATAGCTTGTTATAATATAACTTGAATATGTTATTGAAATTCAGTTGCAATTAATGTACATTAATTCAACTTCCAATTGGATTACAGTTAAGAACGTAAGGGTGGTGAGAAATTCCAATGTTTATCTGACCAGCTCAGTCCAAAATCACAAACTGTGCTCGGCTTCCTTAGTGCCGATTGATCACCTAGCCCTAAATGCAGTGCTTATTTCGTGCAGAGAATTATAGATGGTGGGCACCAACATTCCTTTTTAGAAACAGGACGACCTGGTCCTCTTCAGACTGTGAACCAGAGGAAGACAGAAAACCAGGAAGAGAAAGATAGGAAAACGGTGGCAAATGGAGAAAGCAGGGATGAAAAGGAACCTGCTGGAATGTAATCAAGACAAAAGAAGTTAAGTGTGGTGAAAAAAGGCTAGCGATGGAATCAGAACTAGGCAGCCATGGTACTCAACACCCCCAGCATTTGGCAGTGGATCTTTGGTCCACTGAACTTCTAATTCAAAATCAAGCCTAGTCTAGTTGCAGTAGGGTTCCTTGGTGAAGGCGTAGAGATGGAGCTAAATTGCCTCTCTTTAGCAGTAGTTTGGTTTGCAAAATGACCGCCCATGCACAGACATTTGTGTATTAAACAAGTATTTGCAAAGTCTGTAGGTCTGGCCTTTAGGACCTGTTGGCTTTGCAATAGCTATTCCGTATGCTGTACAGCATCGGGGGCGGGGTGGTTAGGAGGATGGACGCAAATAGATTTTTCCTAATGGTGTGCAACACCGCTAAAATAAAAAATGACATGCTTGGTCAGGTTGTTTAGCTGCTGTTCACATGCTTCTCAGAGCATGTGCACGCCAGAAGAATGATGCAGGTGCTGTTTTCTTTGTTTTTTAATTACAGATCCAAGATGACACATGCCCCTTTCTAAAAGTGATAGATCAGTGACAAGTCAGCCAAATCAAGAGGTGGGTAAAGAGACTATGCTGCAGGGGAGGGACAAACGCTAGAAGGAACAAGATGGACAAGGCAAAGCATTGTATAATAATCAAGGAAATGAGTGACAATAAATTTTACTCAATGGTAAGCAATGAGCAGGATTTAATCCCACTGCAAGTTCTGGATAACCTCACAAAAGGTTTTTTGTCGAACTACTCCACGTTCTGGTAGACTTGACCTAAAACATGACTTTGTTCAGGCATGGGCAGCCTGCACATCCAGGGCAACAACGTTTGCTGATTATGCACTGAATGTTGGCACACTGCAGAGGATTCCCACCAGGTTCTCCTCAAGGAATAGTATTTTGCGTGGATGCTAAGAGCACTAAAATTCTATTGTAAAATAAAACGTATGGCTTAGTATAGTGTATTGCAAAGAGTCCAGTCATTATTAAATGCATTTGCATTTTCTGTTTCTCTTAAGGTTCCAAAGACTATTCACAATTTATGTGCCAGCCTCTTATAACTATGTGGGTCCTACTCTGAAAAGTATGCTAGCCACCATTTTTAGGTCAGGCCTGGCTCTGCGAGGCATGCTGTATTCAGGTATGCACTTGAAGCTTCGCCCACACTACGCCCATATTTTTCATTGGCTTGTGTCATTGTCGTTTGGACTCTGTGGCTTTTCATTGGTCAATAGGCTTAGTAGTCCGTCCGTAGAGCCTCCTTGTCTCAATTTGTAACCTTCCATGGCGACACCCCCTGTTACGTGTGTTGCGCCTCAGTGGGCTTTAATTACAGCCTCCAAATACTATTTTCTGAAATACCTTTGTCCTTCGACACGCTCTCCCTCTATACAATTTTTTTTTGTTTTTCCAGGTCTGCACGTCTCCACAAGCATAATGACTGCTGCACTTTTATTTTCATATTTGTTAGTTCAACATGTCGCATGACACTTGTTTTTCTATTTGCTCACTTTTGTTACAATGGTGGCACCCGCGCTTTTGCTTTGAAAAAGGTTTTTTCTATTGCTTTACTTTTGAAGCTATTACGGCACCCGCGCTTTACCTTAAGATGTGAAAAGCGAAATCGTGGGTGCCGCAAAGGGCTCGCATTTGTGAGAGTTTAAGCTATTGCGATTGTAAATGATAATGCCTTTTGTGTTTAAAAAACCTGCAAGCGGCACAGCTCGCAGGTTTTGTAAAGAAATAAAACGCATTGTCATTTACAATGGCAATAGCTTAAACTTTCACACATGCGAGACTTATTGCATTGCAGATGCTTGTTCTCCTTCATGTGTGTCAAGAAAATGTACCCTCAAAATGAACAGCAATTCATTAGTGGTGCCTTATAAATATGAACAGAAAAGTTGCGTTTGAGCAGGTTTATGTATAATGGGCGTATGGAGACTGCAGGAAACCAAGTCAGGCAGGGCAATATTAAAATTATGGTGCAATTCTTAGATGACCTTTGTATAGCATATGTACCATGCACTAATTTCAGTGGGTAGCAAAATAGGCTAACTGATGAATGTGGATACTCTTGTGCTTTTCTCTGACATGTTAGGAGTCCTGCCAGTTATTGTAAACTGGTGTGACAACAGTATCTGGACATGCTTCTAGTGTCACTGAACTTCTTTTGTGAAAAAGAGCTTTGTCGATCCCCTTCCTTAAGCTCAGCCTGTTTTCTGACTCCTAATCATGCCCCACACGTCACAGGAACATCAGCTCTTAGTGAAGGAAGCATTTTTCGCTGATCCCACAACAGCAGGACCCTAGCCGTCGGGTAAAAAAAATGGCCAGTTTCTAGATTAGACCTGTAAAAACCTTAACATATACAGAATACCTGCAATGCTAAATATCAAATAGGCGGATGTGTCCCAAGTGGCACCATATCACCAATCTTCAGTCTTGCTTTGATGTCCCTCTGAACCCTTTGGTGGAAAATATCCCTGTTGTTGAGAGCTGCCCACAAAAATGATAATCTATGTAGAACCAGAATACATACTTCCTTTTGAAGTCCAAATAATTCTTTCTGAAGTCCAAATATGTATCTGTTTGGTTCATCTTCAGTTGTTCTCTTTTGGCAAATTAGAGGGGAAATTCATTAGTTTGCTGTTCGATAGTTTGTATATTGGCTACTCAACTTTTGGGAATCCTTGGTTCGAATACAAAGCGAACCATGCTTGTCTTTGAGAAATAAGAAGCATATACATGTTTCCAAAAATCTTTGAGAGAGTTAGGTTTGGGATAACAAATACAAAAATATTCATTGATTTAAGATTGACCTATTTAAAGACTTGGATGTGACTTACTATGGAATTTGCTCATGTAAGTCAAATATAGGAACTGATTACATGTGTCTTCGATTTTGGGTGTGAAAGTCCACACCCACCAATTACAGATACCACAGGATGTGGTTATCACCAGGAGTAGAATTCCTTCATTATTTGTTTAGGTGCTGGGAATGAAGGTGATCATAGAAATCGTTGTTTCTAGAGCTTATCTCTCATTCTGCAATTTTCGCTTAATCTTTCCTGTAGGTCTACTCCAACAAATCCATCAAGAACTACAGCAGGATCTGGCACACTTGGGTTGGGGTGACCGATCTCCAGCTCACTGGTGGGGCTCAGGGGTGTCAGATTGCTGTTAAAACACTGTTCTTAGTTCCAAAAGAAGATCCATTTCCAAGAAGTTGCTTTAGGCTTCAAATTCCAGTAGGATATGTTTCCATATGTCTTAGCTTCCATCAACCAGTTTTAATACGCAGGTTCTTTTCAATATCATCGCCAAAATGTAGTAAAATAAAAGATGGTCCAGTCCAGGTAGTTTCTTCATGTAGATTTATTTAGGATAAGATGTTACACCGAGCCCCAGCAGGAGCAGCCTTCCTGCTGCTTAGCCCATCCACCAACTGACTCACACACTCACCATCATTCCGCTCACCAACATTCTCTCACCAGTCTGAGCAGCAGGTATAACAATACAATATGATCTTGACCACCTCGGATTGAGTTAATCTTCCTTTTTTCTGCCGCTGCCCCTAGTATGGGCTCTGTACCTCCACTGTTTTGAGCAAGGACATTGGTGTTGACCAACCCACGGACGCTTCTGGTCCACTTTTTGGAGGTCCTATTTACTGGTAATGCTCACAGCAATCTTCTCCCTTCCCGAAAAGCTATCTGATGGAGGTCTTGAATAAAACCTGTTACATTCTCTCCCACCCCTTTGCCTGACATACGGCCCACCTATTTATTTATTTATTTTGAAGGTTTTATAGAGCGCGAATAAGATCCTTGCGGATATCAGAGTGCTTTAATTATACAAACAGATAAATGCATGTAAGTCACGTGTACATAACAACTCGTGCAAAGGGAAGCAGTAGGGTACAAAACAAAACATATCCGTTGAATCCGGTCAAGGTCAGATAGTGTCTAGTTGGACCCATAACATAGTAAGGATTACTAGGAAGGGTACGATTATGTTTTGGTTTTGCAGCCTATCATATATTGTCTAAACTTAATTTTAGATCCTATCTGTACAATAATATTAGCTGCACTCAGGAAAAATAAGATTCTTTGTGGTTTTGTTTCAGACACCCCACGGCTGGAGTGTGCTTCTTTGCAGAATTCTCTGACATCACACAAAAGAGCGTCCTGCACAAGAAATTCTGATGGCAAGGAGTTCTAATTTCTCCATCGTTTCCATAGAGGCTTCTGGTCAATTTTATTTTATGAGCGTTGTAAGGAAGCCTATTAATTTCAAGGAAGGCTGTTATTTTCCCTTTATTTCTCTCTACAAACTAGCCCCCCCCCTTTTTTTTTTCTCTCCTTCTTTTACAGGTGCATGGCACGTGTAATACAGCTGACAAGATAACCATTTCGTTTTGATGAGTAACCTATCCGCCAGACCTTAAATAAGACCGACCCCAGGTGCTTTGTCCAGAATTTCAGAATGTTGAGTCGAGGCCAGGATTCGATCCTGGTTCACCGGTTCCAAAGTTGCCAGCGTTTTTTTCCTAGGTTACATCTTGTCACCTTACTTACTCTGAGGCTACAGTTCAATCACTATCTATTTCTTAATTTGCTAACCTACTCATCTTGAAATCCTAAAACCATATCAGTTTGAAGCTACTATTCAAAATTAAGCAAATGTGTATTTTTATTTTTGAACATGGCACAGGTGTGTTTCTGTGCCATCTGCTGTGGTGGATTTTGGTTGTCTCCTAGACTTTGGTCTTTGGACAAATGAAACTGCTGGGTTTATACACGCGGTAGTGGCGGCTGCATGCAGATCCAAGTTCTCTAGTTGATCTATGTAAGCAAGACTGTGACATCATCTGTGGCAATCGTGTAGAAGTAATGTGGATCACTCCATACTTCCAGAGTGGTTGTTGTATCTGGTTATGCCTGATTTGACTTTACATCACTGGGGTGTTTGTTTATACACATGCTCTGTGTGATGGAGCTTGAGAGTTTTGGCTGTTCTGTTGAGAGGATATGCCTTTTGTTTGATGTAATAACAGCTCTTCTTAGAAGACTGTCTCATAACATTTCTCGCTTCAGGGTTTGTTTTTCAGCTTTAAATAAGGTAATTTTGGGAATGTTATATATTCCTATCTTACAAGTGTATGCTGAATGTGTAAATGTAAGAGATGTACATTTACAAAAACACTTGTTTTATTAACATTTTTCTCAGTGCTGAAAAGTTTCCACAATGAGAAATCCCTCTTTCTACATCCAGTGATTCATTTGGGCAAGTTACTGTGAAATACTGAGTGTCTGCGCTTTAATCTTAAAGGGCAAGAACCTGCACTTTTCAGCCCAGTTGCATAACTTATAATGGAAGAGTACTAGCACTTTCCAGCAGCGAAGAAGTACTCTGGGATAGTGAGTATCTGCACTTCCATATTCCAATTCTGCCTACACCCCTACTCATTTTGGGTGTATTCTCTCCATTCCCAACTTGAATATAGACCTACTTCTGTGTTTGTTAGGACTATTTACCCGACCTGTCCAGGGTGTAACGCGCTTGACAACCCTCACATTTGCAAGTTGTGGCTGTTTGCTTGCTTTTCTCTGTGTTATCACCCTGGAAAAGCCACTCCCACTACGCTGAGCAAGTTTGCCAATGTATAATGTTACACTACACATGTTACACTACACATGTTACACTATCATGCTGTGTGTGGAAATTTCACGTGCAAGACTTAATGCGAACACACAAAATTACAACCCATAAAGTGCTTTGAAACCCCACCACAAATGTCGACTCTATGGTGAGCAGATATGCTACAATGACATTTACTTCTTTCAAGGGCAGGAGGGAATCCATGTACAGGGTAGAAATGAGGAGGGAACGTATCTCAGTATTGGAAGCGAGTGTAGACGAAGGAGTTTCTCCACGGATAAAAACAAATAATTTGCAAATATCGTTATTGGGCGTAACAGGTACTCGTTGCATTTACCCAGGCCCAAATGCTTTCGCATTTGAGTAATTTGGAATTCACAAACAATAATACCTACTGATGGAAAACTGGTACTAAAAGAAGTTTCCAGAAGTGCTGATGGAAATCTCTGTAAATTTCAAGTAAGTTGTACATTTATTCCAGAAGTAGGCCTAATTCCAGGGTAATACATATCGAATTGTTTAGGATGAAAGAAAGAAATAAATGAAATGATGAATGGTTTAGTGATGTTTAGAAGTTCTCAACATATCATCTGTATTTTTCTACAAGTCGGAAATATTTTAACAAATGAAAATAGTTTTCAGAAAACGTGGTTGATTTTTCACAAATGTCGCAGCCATATGGCATATATTTCTCTTAATAGGAACGCAGTGCCAGACGCTGTAACATTGGAAGATAGTTGCAATAACATAGCTTAATGGGAAGCATTGAGTGTCAAAAAGAAAAATGCATTCCAAGTGTTGACATGGATTAAGCAGAGTCTGCTTTTTAAGAGGCACAATAGCAAATTTGTAATAATTATTCATTTATAGTGCCTGGGAGACTGTTTTGTCCTTTATTAGGTGTCGCCTAGGCAGAGCTTGCGCGGTCTCTTCGAGATATGCTGTAACTGTGATATATTCTGTATCTAGGAAATGGGCTTGAAAAACGCCCATCTTTTTCATTGGTTCTTCTTGCTGTCCTTTAGAAATGTTGACTTTTCATTGATGAATACACTTGGTAGTCCCTTCTTTTGGAGTTTTGTAGCCTCTCATGAGGACTTCCCCTCTTAGATGTGTTCTTACTGTTCAGGTTATTTATACTTGGAACCTTTTTTTTGTTGGTCTGCCTCTTTGCTCGTTAACTGTTCGGTGTACTTGTGCAAGTAAACGTTGGTCGTTTCATTTGCTTGCAGTCCATGTGCCGCCTCCTCGCCCCTCCCACAACACTGCTCGCAGGCCCCCACCACCCCTTTGAGGCCACTGCTGTGATGCTCGTTTTCACCCATGTTTTCGTTAACTAATTTACACATGATTTGCAGTGCTTAATTTCCCCTTGTGTCTACCCTGTGCACAACACTGCTTGCCTGTCCTGAGTTTGCGGCATTTAATTCTTACGTTATTTTACATTAGTCATTTTATTTAAATAGAGCACCTATCCATGCACTTGGGGAAATTAAACAATCAGCCCATTATCGCAGAATGTTTTGCTGACTGCAGACTCGAACATAGATCCCCCCAGCTCCACAGTTGGCAGCTCTCACCACTGCGCCATGCGCTTTCCCTAGCCATGTTGTAGGGTGCAGTACCATATGTGGCCAAAAGAGTTCCTAGGGGACACCTATTGAGAGCCTGTGGTACTGTATGTACCCTCACAGCCCTGCTTGTTTTTCTTCGTGGCAGCACAACTCTACAACACTGGCAAGTGATTCTTTTTGGGGGGATATTTACATCTAACACATGCAATCAGTTATGTATATGAAAGCAATTTGCATAATCTTTATGGCTAATGAAGCACGGGCTCTGCCGGGCCTGTCTGTCAGAGGGTACAGGAGGCAGCAACTGTGCTCGTGCCATGCTTGGGTGCCCAGTCTGTTTACTGCAGAAGAACAGGTGAACGTGCTCTCTGCTGAGAAGGCGGAGTAAATTCTCCCCGCTCACCTCAGGATGGGCTGGGAATAATCTCTCTATGGGTAGAACATCACCCTATGTTTGCAGGAAAACGTGTGCACAATACGTGAGAGAATTTAACAAGAGCTTGTACTCTGGAAGTTGTCATCTTCCTTTGCGGTATTTATGCAGCACTTCCTACGGTGGTTTAGGTTTATAGGCACTTTACGCATTTAATAATCGGTTACATTGATACTTATTTTATCGATCTCGGAAGACAAAGGGACTAACGTCCTAGATGACTTGACTGTGCTGAAAGGCCACACCTGCTACACGCATAAGATACTCAAATACCTATAACATAAATTTATAACAATACGTAAAATGAGAGCCATTCACTTGAAAAAAAGGCGTCGCACTAACATGAAGCAACCTGCCCTGAACAGACCCACACCAAAGCACTAGGAGGCATTGTAATGGTAATCAACCCTTACTTCGCGGCTGCTAGTGCGCATACCATTACTTTGCAAGCATTACTATGCTTGCGATGTTACAACACGTACCATTAGTACGCGAGTTGTTAAATCGCAAGCGTTGTTACAATGCATGCTTTGTAATGGTATGCGCTATCCACATCTTTGGAGGGCGCTTTCGTTTCCAAACGACGTGCAGATCTAATGCACACACTTCCATCCTTGCCATTTAGTGGCTTTTGCAGCAGTAAGGCAGGCTCTCAAGTGGCTGGGGTCACTCATCCAGATTGAAAGTGACGCCAGCAATATGGAAAAGGAGAGAGTCGGGAAGAGTGGTGAGTTTGCTTTCTAAAACAGGCTGTTGATGCCTGAGTTAAGAGCCTTGGCAGACAGCTTAATGTTATTTTTATATGCTTCATTGGAATATAAAGTCTCACATTTCATTGGCCAACTATATGTGGAGGATATTGGTCACTTGTTATATACTCCTGTCATTTGGTTGGTTTATAATCAGCCAGTAGGGGTGTATTTAAGTCTTAGAGATGCTATCCACATCTTTGTTTGGAAGGCGCTTCCGTTTCAAAACAATGATGTGCAGATCTGATGTTGCTGGAAGCTGGAGAAGAGAGGAACCACGGAGGAGAGAGAGATAAGTTAGTTTTTTGGGTCGTGCAGGGGGTAGTCTTTTAGGTTGTAGGATTGTGTTCATGTAGAGTAGTGTATTTGGGTTTAAGGGTAGTGGTCGTGCAGGGGGTTGTCGTTTAGATTTTAGGGTTGTTAATGTAGTGTATTTGGGTTTAGGGTAGTGGACTGCAGAGGGTTGTCTTTTAGGTTGTAGGGTTGTGTTTATGTAGTGTAGAGTAGTGTATTTGGGTTTAGGGTAGTGGTCGTGCAGGGGGTTGTCTTTTAGGTTGTAGGGTTGTGTTTATGTAATGTAGAGTAGTGTATTTGGGTTTAGGGTAGTGTTGTGGTGCAGGGGGTTGTCTTTTATGTTTTAGGGTTGTGTTTATGTAGTGTAGAGTAGTATATTTGGGTTTAGGGTAGTGGTCGTGCGGGGGTTGTCTTTTAGGTTGTAGGGTTGTGTTCATGTAGTGTAGAGTAGTGTATTTGGGTTTAGGGTAGTGTTGTTTGTGTAGGGTAGTGTTTTAGGTTAGTGTAGTGGTGTTTGGGTAGTGTAGGGTAATGTAGTGTATGAGGGTAAGGGTAAAAGAGTCAAAATGCATAGAAGTTGTATAGTTAGTAATATACTGCAAAGTAAATGCATATTTAGTACTTTTAAATGTATTTCTGAACTAAAAGCATGCAAAGTTAAATCTTGCGTGTAGTAATGGTATTTGCGATGTAAAAACATTGTAGTAAAAACTGGCGAAGTAATGGTCTGCTAAGTAACATCTTATATTCCATTGTAACTGCTTGGTATTTATAAGCATTGCTGCCATAGGTGCATAAGTGCAGTGGCACCGGGACCAGATTCAAACACGGATCCCTAGCACCCCAGTCAGCATCTCTCACCGCTGCGCCATATCCTTTCCCTAGCCTTGTTGCAGGGTGCAGCACCATATGTCGTCAAAAGAGGTCCAAGGGACACCTAGTGACAGCATGTGGTACTGCACCCTTACAGCACTTGTTTTTTAGGTCTCGTCTGAGCCAGCGCATGAGCTCCTCTGGCGAGACATTTCGTGGGGGGGCTTTAAAAAGCTGACCACGGCTTTTTGGGTTGCATAGAGCGTGCGGTTACGCGCACAATGACGAGCAGAGGCGCCATCTGGCTTTCCTCTCTTGTCATGGTGCGCGCACATCGCACACCACTCGCCAGCAGACGTGCCTCCTTTTTTTTTCTTTTTTTTTTGCAGCGCGAGGCGCGCCCGCTTGCCTTTCATTAAAGTTGTGAGGGGTATGTGTGCGTTTCATCTGCTTGCCTCGTTTTGTGGAGTTGCTTTTCCACTGCTTTGGAGTTTGTTTGCTTAACTCTGTTCTGTTTTCTCTCTCTTTTGTGGTAGTTCCTGATTTAGTCTGCTCGTACCTAGTTACGGATTTAGTCTGCTCGTACCTAGTTACGTTGTATAATTTCTTCTTCTGTTTGTGGGTGATGCGAACACCGCTTATTATGCTCCATTTGAATTACATTACTCACGTAATTGGCTCCCTATAACGCAGTACCGTTGCAGGATTGTCATGTGTCTCAATGCAAACAAGGAAATGTTCCAGCCTCTATCTCCCCACTCCCTCCCACCTCCTCCCCCCCCCCCCCCCCCCCCAATCTGGGTAGTAAAATCAGTTGTTAGTATTGGGATGCAGAGGATATGTACCACTGCACCTTCTGCATTACCGTGTGCCACACCCTTGCTGTAACATAGATGTTTCGCCACCACAGGGTTCACGATCAAGTTACTGCATTCTGGGAGGTGTAGTCAGAGTTTTAGAATCGGCTGTTTTATTAAATGACTTTGGGTTCACTCTCCCGCTCCCACCTCTCGTTCTTTTTGGTCCTGACGATTTTCTGGCCTATTGTTCTATTAACAAGTGTCAACCTCCTTCTACAATTTGCTAATATAACATGTATTTTTTTTATTCATTTTAGGAACCCTGTATATTTGCACTGTCGGAAACCAAAATAAAGACTAAATCGGTCTCCTTGGATAACTCACTGGGCACTGCAGCAGCCCCGCCACTGGTATGAAGTAATCTTGCCTGGCACCCCAAAACCTGACGCGCCCCTACTTTCTCGCATAGAGCGGAAGCGGTATGAGTAACAACCTCGCATGGCGGCACCCCCGTTACATGTATTGTTACTCAATGGCCTTTAATTGCAGCATCTAAGCACTGTCCTCACATAGCTTTGTCCTGCCTGCTGTTGTAGGCAGTATATCCTCTCTACTTACACTTAAAACATTTTTTTTTTATAGAATGCGCCGAGGTCTCGCATTTGTGAGAGTTTAAGCTATTGACGTTGCAAATGACTGCCTTTTTATTTCTGTTTCAAAAACACATAAATAAAAGGCGTTGTCATTTACAATTCCAGTAGCTCAAACTCTCGTAATTGCGAGACCTATTGCATTGCAAATGCTTGTCTTTGTGGCAGTACAGCTCTAGAAAACTGGCAATTAATTCTTTTATAAGGGATATTTAAATCTAACACATGCAATCAATTATGTTTATGAACACAATTAACATAATCTTTATGGCTAATGAAGCACAGGATCTGCCGGACCTTTAAATATTTTATTTTTCATTCTTACCATTTAGAAATTCACTGTTAGTGTTGCACTCTTTTATTAATAATTAAACATTAAAATTGTAACTAACAAAAAATATGGCAATAGTGCTATGAAATATCATAATTACACTGCAAATATTTTTTTTTTAAAAAGCATTGCAATTTTCAACGCCAACAGCTCTAACTTTCACAAATGCGAGAACAATTGTATGACAAATGATTGCCATGTGTGGTACTCTCCCACCCTCTCCTTACAGAATTGGGTCTAGCATAACACAATTTAATTTCATGTGTACTTACCAGACGCTTGTATTTACTTGGGAAATTAAAAATGTAATGCAGGAAAAGAGCGGTTCTGTTTAAAGTAGAATTTATGCATGTTGGCTTCTGAAATAGCTGTGTACATGTGATTTTGTCAAGAAACTTTGCAATTGCACTGCTACAACTGCATTTTAAGTTATTTTTTAAAAACAATCCGTGCTTTCGACAATCTATTGCATGCGACTTCCGTTTGTTTCTCAAAAGACAGTGTTCTGTTTGAAAAAGGGTTCCTCACATAAAGACGTGTGTATGAATAAAACTATTCCCAGGGAGAGGGAAGCACAGGGCAGGAAGGCCCTAAACACTTTGTTTACATTTGAGTTTGTGGTTATTTACAAAACTATTTGATGCGTTCCAACCCTGGAAACGAGTGGAGATTTACTCCTGTCAATGTTAGAAGTAAATCCTTTTCCTTGGTGGGAAACAAAAGAAAACACCTACAAAGTTGGTGGGTCTTAGGTTTTCCCTACAGAGATACAAAGCAACAGAACAAAGTACAGTTGCCCTGAGGAAAAGGTACTTCTTCCCTCATATGCAAATGTACACAACGTTGAATTATGCTTGCAGAATTATTATGTATGGTTGTGTGCAGAATACGCCTTTAAATCTGGGAATCTGTACCCTCACAGGTTTTTGAGCGTTCAGCGGGAAACGTTTGTAGATTAATAAAGTTCAGAACTCCAAATTGATGCCTGGTCATAAATGTGGGAGCTTAGAATTCTTATTTGTGTCTTTCTAAGCAGATTAGCTGCATTATTGTATTTCAGGTCCCTGGTTGTGAATTTTGCAAGGACTGTAAATATCTGAGCCATTGCTGAATTGTTATGCAGCATGCATGATGTTAAATTTAATATTGTTCAGAAAACTTTGCTCAACTCCAAAATCTCACCTATCCAGTTCACTGAATTCTCGATTCCCTATTGTCAGAAAAATATTGCGTGTTTCCTTTCAACTCCAACGGTGCAACGAGCTAGCCTGCCTAGAGGGAATCTTCTGAACATCAGTAATATAAAGAACTGACTGTACTGACAGGCTGCCCTGGCTCAGTTATCACCGTGCTGATGCTGTCCATTCAAAAGGTACAGTACTGTGATAACTGAAGGATGGCAGCCATCTTAACCTCACAGAAGCGTCATGATAACTGAAGGATGGCAGCCATATTAACCTCACAAAAGCGTCCTGATAACTGAAGAATGGCAGCCATCTTAACCTCACAAAATCTTCATGTTCCAGGATGAGAAACCAAGATTTTGTTGGACGACCGATTCTATATTTGTTGATGAGCAGCTTACACAAATCCTTTGCATGTATGTAAGATTTACGAAAGCTTTACCCGGGCCTTGTGTAGTGCAGCGTGACGCCTATTTTATTATACATTATGAAGACCCAATGAGCGCAGCGCAAAATTCCCCTGCGCAGTATGAGCACTTGTGCAAATGTTGGTAAATCTACTCCAAAGCATTTTAAAGTATTCCTCCAGATTTTCTGCCATAATTACATGAAAATGCATTTGGAAAACTCCTTTGGATCTACAGCGGAGCCTGCTCACGTTCTTCCTTTTTCTTATTTATATATATTTTTTTAAATAAATGATGTGTAGGTGAGTGATTCACAGGTTACTGACTTCACAGAGAAGGGGCTGTGGACTAATGGGCACCGAAGATTTTCTTTTTTTTTAACTTGTGGTTTGGAAACTGCTGTTGACTAAATCTAAATGTTTGAAACTTGGATTTGAAAGCTCCCGATTTTCAATAAACCTATATAAATGACTTTAGAGTAACATGCAAATAAAGGCTCTGTCACGCAGAAGTGGTTAGTACCATTTTATGTATGTCTTTCTTATGTTTACTCAAACAAAATTCTTCTTTTTCAACAATCATGGCTTAATATAATTCAAAAGGTCTTTGGCTGGATCCTGGTGAATATATCCTAGTCTGGACTCGAGTAGGATGAAAAATAATGCTTAGTGGTATTCCCGAGTTCTCCCCGTACATAGAAACAAACTGTACAAGATCTCTCTCTCGCTTGTTCTCTCTCTCTTTCATACACCCAGTTTAACTTCTTTGCAGAAACATTTCCTAAGCCCGTGTGTGAGTAAGGATATCACTGCACATGGAGAGACATTTTGAAAGGTAATTATTTTAACTAGAAGGAAAAAGTCTAACTTTACTATGCATGGTGTAAGATACATTCACGACTGATATGGTAACAAAGACCTAGCATGAATGAAATGGAAAAATACTATAGCTTTCAATAAACATCTTCAATATCCTTATGGTTATCAGGATTTGTTTTCGTGGTAAATGTGCTTGATCAATTTTCCATGTTTTCCAATTTATTCTATACTAAACTAACATTCCTTCTACTGATTCCAACTTTGATTTCGAATGCATCTCTCATCCACTATCTTCTTTTCTTAACCAGGTTGAGTCCCATGCGTTTATCCATAATCTCTCTCCATTTATATTCTTATAGTGATTCCCAAGTCCCAATGTACTATTTTCTTGTAGATAGCATGGCAGGATTAGTGATTGTTTAAGTAGTTACGTGCTTTTTTTCCATGTCATTGGCTAGAATCAATAATCAGTACTCCACACCTTTTAATTGATACCTTAAACATTCCTGTTGGAAAGGACAAGTCCTGGAAATATTGAAGAGTAGAAAATGAGAGGGTAGCAGAGAGCTCTGTTTGAATGTAGGGAGCAGATGGAGAAGAGGCGTTGCACAAACACTACTTCATCAAAATGCAGCCACAGACCCAATGATTGCAAGGCATGGGCAGGTCCATTTTTATAAACCGAGGCATCAACTATCAAACCTTGTAGTCGTGATATGCCGATCCAACTTAGAAAATTATGTTGTGATTGTTTTTCCAGTATTTTATAAACTGTATTTTATAGTTTTGCCTCTACTGCTGCTATATGGTACTTCTGCCATAGTTTGTCTCATGTTATGCCTGTTTGTTTTTTTTCTCCTGAAAAGTATGCGCCTTGTGGAGAGTGTTGATTGTTTTGTATTTCAATTTCCCCCTTCTATTCCCCTCCATATTGCCTTTAGAATATACTTCGTTCCATCCTGGCGCTTTCTTTTACGCTTTACTAAGAGATGTTACAGCATGGCTGTTATGTTACTTTGGTTATAATACTTAAACCATGACACTGAGCTTCTTCTGTCACTCAAAATTTAACCATGCAGTTGTTGACCATACCAATAAGGCAGACATATCAAAATTAAGTAATAATTGTAAAGCACAAAACAAAGTGACACTACGTTATAGCCAAGTATATGAGGTATGTGTGTTTGTATATATATATATATATATATTACATAAGCACAGTAAAGTAATGGAGACAGCGGAGTACAGAATAATATGAATAGCTTGAAAATCAATCCTCATTTTATAACAAATTATGCCAGGGCAGTTCTGCAGGCAGCAAGAAAAGAAAAATGGTCTGGTCTACCTGAAGGATATGTTCATACCATGTCCACCGATTTCTTCTGTGTCACTAAACTAATACGAAACAAAAATGAACCAGGACTCTATGACCACTTGGAGCAATGGAACATCTGGTACAGCCTGTTGAAACCTACAATCATGATTATTACGAAGGACAGCAATATTACAGAATAAACCCAGCTAGATGCAGTAGAAGATTTCTAGACTCATTCAATTCCACCTCTTAGAAGTAAAAACAGATGCTCAACAATTGTCTGAGACCACAGCCCCAGACAGTGATGTGGTGCTCCTACCTCTGTCGCAGGCTTGAAATGTATTTAAAAAAGGACGTATTCTTTCCAATCGGGATGACCTTCACCTTGCAGTAAAACCTTTGAAGATGAAGAGAGACATAATTAAGATTAATGTAGAAGGACCACACCACCTCAGAAGGTCATCACAGAGGACTGTCTGATGCTGCCCAGTGAAACTGTTGGGGATCACTTCTGTATCCTTTTTATGCACCAATCCCATATCCCTTTATCCAGACAAATACTAGTCATACTGTGGTGAATTTGATGTCTGTGTTCTTGTTATCTCTTATGCAAGCATGTACAGCTGATACCTATGGGTTGCTAATTGACCTTTCTACACATTTCCATGTTAGCACATTAGCGCACTGTGAAGAAATCTGTCCTGGTAACACCATAACACTCACCCGATCAACAGTGTGGGGGAAGAAGAAGGAAACAAATTACTACTGTAAACTACTTCAGCACCTTCTGCGCTCCCCATGGTGTTGCAAACTTTCATAGCAGGGCCGTCACTCTTATCATAAACATGTAGCAAGGATGTCCCTGCAATGCCATGTCCTGTGAAATCGGTGTGTGGCCTGCAGTCAGGAGCCACATTGTTTCAGACAGAGTATATCCACTTACCTTTGTATGAGGATTCATACATCTCACCATAACCAGTGGTGGCTGGTAAGTACAACTTGGAGGGGTGCAAGGTCCCCCAAACGCTTACAACCATGCATTCACATGCAGACACAAACCCATTCACAGCACTCATAATTGCACATATGTACACGGCAAAAGTCCATAAAAACACAACACTTACTTGCTGCAGCTCTCTGGGAGGAAAGCCTCTGAGGTGCCACAAGTGTTGGGACCCTACATCGTTATAGAGCAGGATGAGGTCTGTGAGAGTGCTGACCCCACCCACTCTGTGACTAAGTGTCAGTGATAGATACATGGCCCTGTGCAGTATACAAAACTGAAGTGCCCAGGTATGAGGCTATCATTGACGCCCCCCCCCCCTGAGGAAGGGCCTCAAGGATCTTTACCAAGCTGAGAAGGTCACGCCCATATAAGTTGTGACCTCCTCAGCCCAGCAAAGTTCAGCTCATGTAGCCAGGATCCGTGTCTGTCAGGCTGACTTTTGTTCAGCCTGACAGATGCTCTTTATGTCCAACAGGTGTTGGGACGTGTCCCCTCCGCCCTTAAGGACAGGCTACTGCAGACCATGACTAGTACGTTGTTATTCCCTTCCATTTCTAAATCATGCCCACTCCCCTTTCTTTTCTTCCAATCCTATACTTCAACCTCGGTTATTTAAATAGCACTTCTTGAATACATATACATCTAGATTTTTGTTGCTTGCTATAGTGTATTTCATATTTAATCACGCATGATGAAACCGTCTCAATCCTTGCATAAATCAGTTGTAATGCTCTCTCTAAATGTAAACTGGATGGCCCATTTTAACTAAAGAATAACATTATTCATGTACTAAAAAAAATCTGGCTTTGCCTTGCCCTAATCCAGGAAATCCACCTGCAAGGGCAGAAACCGCAAAACGGAGAAGGAACTGGGTGGGGTGTGGGGACAGTGGTTAGAAGCATCAAAACCAATCCCTCACACTATAATGGGGATGGGCCCCTCAAACAACTCAACAAGCATTTACAATGCAATGGTCTCGGCATTGGTAAAGTTAGAGCTATTGGCATTGCTCATGACATTATTTTTGTTTATGTTTTTGTTTTTAAAACATTTAAAGAACCGGCATTGTCATGAGCAATGCCAATAGCTCTAACTTTAACAATGCCGAGACCGTTGCATTGTAAATGCTTGTTCTAGCTCGTTTGGGGCAGCTTTAGGAAATTCCCCGCGTGTGGTGAACTTGTATCACTTTTTTGTGTTTCAAACACATTTTTTTTTAAAAATTGGTTGTCCCTAGCAAGTCCCAAGAGTCGATACAGTGCAATTTTTCCCAAAACAGACCTCTCTTTTTAATGTTATACATTGATGAGTATCAGGTGTTGCATATGTGCCATTTTAAAACTGGGAAGAGATATATATTCCCCATTGACTTCCATTAAAGCAGAAGCAATTTTAGACGGATGACAGCTAAAGTAAAAGTCATTTGGACTTCAAAAATCGCGAATCCCCCGTTTGAATCGGTCTGTTGGGATGTAAGGTGTTAATTTTACTGCGTCGTTAACATACATTCAATATGAATTACTTATACTTTATAAGTAAAAGTGAAGCCCTGACATTATACCCTTCTCACCAGTTTTGGTACACCCCAGGCTTCCGTCCGGCACGTACAGCGTAGTAAAACATCCTGCCGAGCAGAGAGAAGCGTGAAGGACCGCAGAGAAGGGAGCAATAGCCGATTCTAGCCTTAAAGAAACTCAACATGGGATAAGATAAGAAGCACATGCATGTCCAGCCGCTTCTCTTACCACCCCTCGAATCCAGCCCAAACATTTGGTTAACCCTAAATGGCCACGCCCCCACGGAGATGGCGCTGATTGGTCCAACATGGTAAGGCCCGTCCAGATCTACTTAATCGTGGATTTACAACACAACCATTGAACACAGTATCGGCCATATTTGCCTAGTGAAGAGAAGGAGCTGGGTACCAGTCATGGAAACAAGTGACGATGACGGTCTAATATTGTTCCCAGTTTCAGAATGGTGTGCGCCCTGCGTCTTGGACATCTCCGGAGAGTTCATTTTTACTTAGTTTTGCAGTTGTATGTACCGCGAGTATGACTCAAGCATTAGAACGCTTTTACAAAAGAGTGGCAGTTCGAAACAAAAGAAAATCAGACATTTAAAACAAGCATTTTCAGTAGAGATAATACAACGGGATGAGGAATTGGGGAAATACATGGAAGAGACGTATTTATTTGACTCAGGAATAGAAGAAATGTAAGTTTCCAGCTGTCCTAACGACATCTTGGTGACATTCGGAAACAAGGGGGAATCTACATACGAGGGGGCAGTGCGAGAGGTGTAGCGGTAGGAGACATCCTGCTAACAAACACACCACCGCCTTTCTCCGAGGCAGAGCAGAAATGCCTCGGAGAAAGGCAGTGTCGTTTTCGGATTCGGGGGCGTGTTTTGCTGTTGTCTCCTCCTTGAGACTTCTTGCAAAAAACACGCCCCCCGATCCGAAAAGGACGGGGCCTAATCTGAATGACTGACCTCTTCTCCAATGGCTGGCCAGCATTCAAGAGGCCAGCCAATGGAGAACAGGGGAGAAGAGGGGCGGGTTCAAGCCCCTCTTCTCCAAGTCATTAAATCTCGGAGCGAGACTGCGCAAGCGCAGCCTTTGAAGCCGAGACCTAAAAATGGGGTGCTGACATACTCGTCTGTTCCTTTTCCAATTAAGTTCTACACATCTATATCAATCTTGCTGGAAGGTATGCTTTCATTATAACAAAATAACTGGATATAGCATTCATAGAGGGATCTATTATTGTCTCCAGTGAGAGTAGGTGGTCTTTTTCCTCTTTATTATCTAGACATTTGACCGGCTTTGGCTGCACCAGTGTGAACATAGGAGGTGAATTGAACCTTGTGATTGATCTCCGTTTAGATAAAACAGGCTTGGTCGACCGTTGCAATAATTATGGCATAACAACCCTAAAAGATGTTATGTTTGGCCATGGTTTGTTGGACATAGGGACACTAAAACCACAGAGAAAAATATTTTGCCTCTATCCAGCACACAGCATTTTTCAAACAACACATACAAAGTCGCTGCATATGGTGACAATGTACTGATATTTCCAGAAGAGGCAGGGGCTGCTGTCCCCCTAATGATAGATGCAATTAAATTATATGCTGAGTCATCTGGGTATTTACTAAACCTTGACAAAACTGAAGTATTCCCACTAAACAATCTATGTGTACCCTCAATATTAAACAATGCAGAACTACGATGGCAACCAACCCAAATCAAATACCTTGGGATACAATTTAGGAACAATCTGGAAGACACAAGAAAGTAGGCTGAAGATAGCCTGGACGCCTAAATTCATGGCCTGGAGGTCTGAGCGGAATGTATCAAGATGATCACCCCGTAAATTAACTTCATAGCCTCATTGCTAACTCTTCAATTCTCAACCTACGTTTACAAAAACATAGAGATTTTGATGACTTCGTGTGGAAGGGTAAGAGAGGCATAATCTCACTCGAATTACACCTGAACAAATTCGAAGGCAGTCTCAATATAGCTAACTTTTACATGCATTATCCGACATTTCTATTTAGAAAGCTACATGGTGGTCTCATCCCAATGCTGACGATAAACCCTTATGTTTACACATTGGAGAATATCTCACAAAAACATTCTTCCTGCTCTGTATTCTAATGATGAAAACCTTTAATGTCCATCCACTCATTATCAAAGAGACCATCTTGGCCCTCAAAGTCTTCGATAAAAAAACTTTCTGGCAAAATCCAACAGTCAGAAAATGCCTTCCTCTGTGGAAATACAAAAATCAAGATAGAAGGTAAATCCCCAATGTTGGAGAATTGGTCGGACAAGAACATGCTATACGTCAAAGATCTCAGCAGTTCAGATAAGCCCAAAACATTTGCCAGGATACAGGCCACCCGTAACCTAAACAATATAGACTGTTATAACTTCATAAAACTCAAGGTAGCTATAAGCAAATGCAATAGAACACACACATCAGACCTCATCAACCTTCTTGCAAAATTACCCAGTCTACCACATGCAGTTGTTAAAAGCTACAGAATCCCAAATTCTAGCATTGCTAACATCAGAGATTCAAAATAAAAGGAGGAACACCCCTACAACAACCTGCTCTACAGTTGTATCTGATGGCTCCTGGGGAAACATTCAGAAATTCTCACTAAGTAACACAATATCTCCCATTCTCTTCCAAAGCAAATTCTGGATACTGCAGAAGGCCTACTGGACAGGAAAAACTCTTCTGGATGGACCTTTTAGACACTGACCTCTGCTGAAACAGCCACGAAATGTACGGCTCTCTCAATTGTATGCTATTCCATTGTAATAAGTTGAGAATATTCTGGGAAGAAATCCAAAATATTGTAAAATAAAATCTTTCATATTGCGAGCCCCCTTAACTTTTACACAGTGACTCTAGATCCATGGTCCCTCATACCTATTCCAAAACGAAACTCTAAAGATCTGAGTCTCTTAGACCTACTGTTAATAACGGGAATCATGAATAGCCTATGTGAATGGAAATCATTTCAAAATGTATCCCACCGTACATGGTGGGCGTGGGTCTGCTTTGCAAGAAGTGCGGTGAATTCACTGATTCACTGTTCAAGGATAGCTTTAATCCCCAAGTTCCACACAATCTATGGAATAAATTGAACTTCTATATCCAAAAAGTGCAGCCACCATAATCATCAGCCAAAATCTAAGTCTTGGGCCCTCCGACCTTAACATATATCTTGTTCACCACCCTACCATCTCCCTAAAAGAAACCGCATGAGTGTTATCCCTGTAAATGGTACTACACATGCATTTCACCAGGCTGGTTTTGTTATTGCCTTCCTTTCACATGCTGCTCAGTACACTTCATAATACTCATCCCCTGCCTCCCTTCTCCACTCATACCCCCTCCTCCCCTGTTCTACCATGTAGTGTTAAAACCAACAATGCTTTGAACATATATGCCTACATTATAATCCTGGGTCTGCCTAAAAATGTCAACGTTATCTCATATAAGGTAGAAGCATTATATGTACTTTGTACTTTCTAATATCCTTGAAAAATCCAATAAAAATGTATTGCGCAAAAGAAAATTACCACACATGCACCAAAAATGTTACAGTGAAAACACAGGAACAACAGAATGTATGCAATGGTTGTTCATGGTGCTTTAGTATTTTTGCACTGTTGTTTTAGCGCAAAAAACATCTGTTAAATGTGGATGTGAGGGCGCATTTTGCTTTAAAACAGTGTCAAATACCAGTTTTGCATGGTGTAATTTCGCATAATTTCCAGTAAATATGCAGTTTTCTCACACCCCTAATGGTGACACCATTAGCGTGGACAAGAGGCAGGTATGATGCTAATTAGCTTTACAATATCAACAGAGGGAGTCACATTTTGGCCATTCCGACCATTCATAGCAGAGGCGCAATAAAAAATAACTCTTTAGACATAGCAGATGCACTTTTACAGCTCTAGATAATCTGACTCGCCGGGTTAGGAACACAAGTTCCACCTAAACGGACTACCTTCCCTTTCGCCTGATGAATGAGCACTACTGGAATGAGAGATTTCATTAGATTAAATAATTTGATTAAATGAATGCAGCCATAGCAGACCTACCAACCTGCAGATTACTGGTATAATATGGATTCTGTGGTAATTTAAAAAATATATATATATATTAAAGCTGTGCCCACACTAAGCACTTATGCTATAAAGAAGCAGTCATTGTGTACAGCGAGTCATCAATCTAGTAAAGCTATTATAAACCCTTCTGTATGGAATGGAAACACAGCTTGGTATGCAACAGTCTTGCCCCTTATCTCTGATTTGAAAACGGGCTCTAAGCCTGGTAAGGTCTGCGCTTTGATAGTTGACAATTCAGCAGAAGGTTTTGTCCCCAGCCACCCATTCAGGAACCATTTCAGAACCAGGTGCCACTTCCTGTGGCTTGCAAAGGACAGTCCACAATAAATGGTTGCTGTATCGCATGATGCAGGAAAAACCTTTGATTGGGTGCAATGTGTATATCATTGATTGAGTACAATGTGTTCTGGGCACTGAGCTTAAACTCCAAGGTCAAATGGTGATATCACATCACATACCGACTGCACAAGTAAACTGTAGGGAATAGGTGTCGTGCCCAATTAAATCAAATGGGGTAGAGACCAAGCCTACTCTCTATTTCCACACTTATTTCCATTAGCTCTGAAAGCACTCTCAGTGGCAATATGCTTCTAAGGAGATTTAACTTGCACACAAACATCTTAAGCAATTGTAACATCATTCCTCAGATGACATTTTGCTCATTCTTGCTGTGCTTGAAACATCCTTACTTGTATTAGTGCCGGTAGTACACAACTTTTCACACTTCTCCTAATATAACATCACTGTAGATCAGTGTGAGGCTATACTAGGCTCATGCCAGACTGCCTAGGTGGCAGTGGGATGAAGTGGGTACCAGAAGGCCTAAAAAACGTAGGTATTGCCGTCAATGGAGGACAGGAAAAACAGTGGAGGATAGAAATGGTGTCCTGGATTGCGAAGGCTCAACATGATTTCTCTGCTGGATGCAACTCCACTTATCACTATGGGGTAGTGTTCAAATTATTGAAATGGTTGTTGTGCCCTGACATATAACTTCACAATAATGCACCCACTTGGTGAGATGCTGCAATTCAAATTGGAGATGCAGCACTTACTTTGAACACATAGTATGACTTGGCGAGAACGGCCAATGATCAGCTAATAAGAGATGGGGACCTAATCCTTTGAGTGATTCTTTGAAGAAGGCCTATGGACGGGTATCTGGTTATAAACTGAATAGAGGGAAATGCAAGATCTTACCCTTAACCAAATACACCTTTAAGGATTATTTTAAAGTCTCTAACTTCACTTGGAATCCTAAACATATAAAATATCTTGGTATCGGGTTCTCTCCATATATAAAGACATCTATTTCCTTAAACATCGACAAATGTTCTGCTAAACTTAAAACATTGATCGCAGGCTGGCATCCCCTTCCTCTCTCTTGGTGGGGCCGTCTTGACACAATCAAAATGATGCTAACTCCAATAGTTTTGTATATTCTCTCCAACATCCCACTACCTATTCCATCTAAATTCTTTCAGACGGTCAACTCTATTCTGATCTCCTTTTTATGGAATGCTAAAAAATCAAGACTGGCGTTACAGTAATTAGCCTGACCAAAATCTGAGGACGGTGTCAATTTCCCCCATTTCTCCAATTATCACTAGGCCTTTCAGTTACGCCAACTAACGAATTGGATTACCAATCAGACTGAGGATAAACCTCTCTGGGTAGATCGTGAGACCTCATTTTTAGTTCCCTTCTCATTTCAGGAATATATCTCCTTCACCCGCAAACCGCAAAAGCTCTCTACTCCCATAATTAAGCAATCCTGTAAATTACTATCTATTACACCCCATTTAGTTGTGTATAATTTAGATACTTTTCTCAATTCTACAATCTGGCACAACAAACAAATCCTTCTTAACAAGAAACCTATATACTGGAAGAGCTGAGAAATAAGGGTCTGCTCTGGGTTCATCAACTTTTTAATCAGGGCTCCCCGTTTCAATTTACGCAATTACAGTCCCTATATAATCTACCTTCTTCCTTTAAACCTAAATTTTTGATCTTGCGGAATGTAATACTTGATACTTATGCTAAACTCAAATCTTCATCTTCACCCTCCCAGCCCCTCTTTCCTTGGCATAATCTTCTCCGCATAACCCCCAAACCGTCCACCATTTATTCTCGTTTACTGGCACCCCTTGAGCTCCGAGATAAAACTAAAGTAGAACTTTTGTGGGAATCAGATTTGGGAGTGAATTGGCCTATTTCGTTTTGGAACAGAATTTGGACGGAAATCAGGAAATCATCTAGAGCAGCCAGCACAACACAAACCCTTTTCTTTATTTATAATTGATTATTTTTTACACCTGCTTACCTAAATAAAATTCACAACAAAAATCTTAATACATGCTAGACATGCTCCCAGGTTAACGCTGATCTTCATCATATGTTATTCACCTGTCCACATGTTTTTATTTTTTGGAAACAGGTCTGGCATCAAATTAACACTTTTTCACCCCACAATCCCCCTCTCCTTCACAAATGTTTTCCTAGGCAGTCTAACACCGGACTGGGATGGAGGCCAATCCCAATTGCTAATTATTGACTTATTAATACCCGTAGCTTTTCAGCAGATATCAAAGAACTGGAAAGATTCCTCTAAATTGTCTTATTTAGCTTGGTGGTATGCGGTATGTCACAACCATCGCCTTGATACAGCATTTGTCCATCATATCTCTCTTGCTACAAAACGACTACACCTCTGGGGTCCTTTCACACAATATCTAGACAATACTGGGAAGAGAACTTCTTTACCCGATCTCACAACAAGAAGTCTCCGAGCCTCCTTGACTTCCTATTGCTCATTTTACAGTTATGCTTAATTTGTCATTTCCTATAATGTCTTTTAAGATTATGTATTATTCACAAGTATTGGTATCTACATTTCATGTGAACCTGTGAATATACTCATATCCTCTTCTATAATTCCTTTTATTATTTTCATGAGTATATTATATCATTACTACTTTTTATTGTACCTTCTTGCATTTGTGCATTAACAAATAATAGCTTATACGAAGTTTTTTTTTTTGGGTATGACCATATTAATATTTCTAAATAAACCTCTTCTTGAACTTAAAAAATCTTTGGTGATATTATAAATTACCTTACTGCATACAATGATGTCTGAACAAAGCACCTTTAACTTTGGACACCAGGCCTGATCAGCGAATAACTTATAACATGGGGCGAATCTAAGCAGGTTATCACAGGTTCATACAACTTCATAATATGTCAGTAATGCTCTAATAAGGCAGTATCCATACATAGGCGTTTCTGGCAAGCAATACTGCACAATAAATTCACTGAACAAGAATAGTCCACATTCCTCAGATATCAGGATCCACATACCAGAGAAGCATGACTGAAATACCTATATTTAAAGATCTTGCATAATTAGTATTGGCCCTCCATAAAACTGCAGAGCAGGTCTATTAATATGCTCCTGCTGTTGGAAATTTTCACAACCACAGTGTGATCTATTACATAGACTAAGATACTTCATTAAACTATCGCAATACTGGTCAGAGATTAGGAATACTATGACTGCTGCTGTGTAATTACACATTACCTGCCTTGGCCCATCTGGCCACCCTACACAATGTAGCATACATTGTAAGGTACCCTAACCACAAGCAAAGATGGATTGCAGCCTCATTAGAAGCAGCCAAGATTTGCACACTGAGACACAGGAGATCTGCAGCTGTAGCTACGCACAAGAGCGAACGCCGAAATGTCTTTATCTAAAAGTATATGGAGGTCCATTCAGTACAGTAGTTACTGCTGGGATTTCGTATGCACCCTTGAGCAACAACTGTATGTAGTTTCGGCTGACAATCTCCCACCTCCTCCGAGCCAACTATATTATCCGAACTGTGTTGTTAATGCCGGGTGCACTTAGTCATATAGAGTAATACATGGAGTGAGGAATGGACCCTTATTTTTAATACTATATTGCATAGACGAGGTAGTTGCCAACAATTGATTGAATTATGCTTATAACACAATTGTATTATGAAAAACACAGTAAACGGTTATTATAAAACAAAAATATCTGCAGGAGTGCCAAGCCCCTACGTTGATTGTCGCTGTGCTTCTCATCCAAACATGCAGGGCAGCACATTTACAGACCTGCATTAGTGCACAAATCTCCTCACACTTGTACACATTATTGCACCCTCAAATATATACCATCTCACAGGCATGTCCGCTCTTAGGCACATGAGAAAATATTAGTGTGAAAGTGAATTTACAACACTTGTGCTTGTACATGTTGAGCTGTGTGTCAAACTGGGACTGGTGGCTTAGTGGACTAATGCATCTACTGTAGGGGCCTGTGTTTGACCTCATGGTCACAGGTTCAAATCCCGGCAGTTCCTCTCATCCTTTCGGCCTTCTGAGGTGGAAAAGATGTGAGTTGGGTAACAATAAGCATCTGTTATTCAGTGCCAATATACCCTTCTGGGTAAACGTGCGCTTTACAAATACACATGATGTTATGTCATTGTATGTGCCACCTACAGACACAAATCTCTAAGGGCAATTGAAGGAGAGTCCCGATACTGATGGTGACAACTCTTTTCATGAGGCTTATGCAGGGGAGCGGATGAATGTCCAAAGGACTCTCCTATGACAATTCATAAAATATTCCACTAAGGTTAGCTTTGCAATCGCAGTACTTCTGTCAGTAACTTCTGAAGTTCCAGTCAGTTACGTAACAAATGGCAATAGAGAACCATTCCATCTGCCAGTTAACCAGAGTGTATTTCTTGTGTGGATGGTCAGTGACACTAGAAAAGTCCTGTGAGTTTTGTACAAAATCTGGGAATCATTATTAAGAAAGGGAGAGCTGGGGGAGGAGCCAAGATGGCGACCGGAGCAGTCGCTTGAGCGCCCGGCTCCGTCGGCCCTTGGCCTCGGACTATCATCCTGATTCCTATCCTTGCCGATTTTCGAGGTGCAACGCGTGCGACGACGCGCTGACTGCGCCGCCGCTTTCCCGAAGTCTTAGCCCGCCCGGATGCCGGAGTTTTTGGTGCCTTTGTTCCCCGCCCTGGACCCTTGCTCTACTGTGGCCTCGGCCGGCCCCCTGGAATCGTTGCAGTCACCGGACCCGCTGGTGCAAATCTGAGCCCGAGGTCCCGATCCCGCCTCACGCCACGCACGGTCGCCAGAAGAGCCGGGAGAGAGACGCCCGGACACCTCCTGTACCCTGCATCTGATGGGCTGGAGCCAGAGGGTAAGCCCCGGTGTGGCGGGTCTCCTACCCCGCTCTGTGGACCACGCTGTAGAAGGCTGCAGACCCCCTTCTTCTATGGTCTAGTCGGCTGCAAAGAGAGCCTGAGGGAGGGGAAGAGACTGCTGGCTTTCACCTGTTGCGGCGCAGACCTGTTGGGAATTGCCTCCTTGTCACGATCCCCCCCCTGGCCACGGTACCGTTCAACGGTAAAACATGGCGCTGATTGCCTGCTCGCTGCTGGGGGGTGATGCTCCGGTCTCGCCCGCTGCCCGCTTCGCCCTCCCTCTACCAGACTCCAGCTCCCCAGTGCCGTCCCGGATTGCTGCCGTTGGGGGGACGCAGCTTCCGCTGACATACGGCTCCGTTCTGGCTGCCCTGCGGGACTTTCGTCTGCAATTGTGTGTCGGCTTGCAAACGCTGAGTGAGCGGTTCGACTCTACACTGTCTGCTGCGGGCCGTGAGCGCCCCGTTTGTGATCAACAAGACGTGAGTCTGCCAGTGCTGTGGTCCTCCTGCGGGGAAGCAACGACTGGGTATAACGGTGCTACACTGGTGTCTGCATTTGGCTTTCCCGGCGCTCAGGATCCATCGCTCTCCTGCTCAATGGCAGATACTTTGTTTCCCCGGTCATTGCTGCCTGCTTTGTTGTTGCCTGCCTCACCGTGCCCGCAGGAGTTTCCAGCTGAACTACACCTGGCGACCTCGAGGAACTGTTCACGGTGGCCTACGACTCCTTTTATGTGGAACTCATGTACTTTACAAGCCAGGTCTGGATTTTATATGGTGTGCAAGGGGACCTCAATAGATGATCGGCGGCCATTTTGTGACTCTACTTCTCCATCTTCTCCCAAGTGGCCATATTGTCTTTGTCTGTTCGGGATGCGGGGCATTCACGAGGGGGCGGGTCTAATCGTACGCCCGCGATCGGGCCAGGGCTAGATTACTTTCTATCCTCATGGCTTCACGGCCGGGCTGGACTGGGACTGGAATTGTCTACTTATGTTGTGCGCACTCGTCGCGATCTGTCTGCCTTCATTTCCGTGGTGTTACATGCTGTCTTCCCACGACCGCCTTTGGGTGTAGTGGGGTTTCAGTGTGTGGAGGCTTGGTTGGCCGGTGGTGTTGGGCGCTCCTGAGGATACGTGGGCTCCTCCCCGCCTCCTTTCTTCTTTCTTCTCTTAGTTTCTTTACTCTATTCCTACTTTCTCTCTCGTCTATATTTCGGGTTCATTGGGCGACAGGCACTATGCTGGGGGGGGGGTAGGCCATAGCCTCCGCATTGGTGTAGGGTGGGGGGGTAATTTACTGTTTCTTTTTTAGTTCTATGGGCCTCTTTCTTTCATGTCTCTGCGCTATACTTGTTTCGATTCGGGGTCCGGGTGTGGGGTGGATTGAGTGGGGGCGGCTTTTAGGGGGTGCGTATTTACTACTGTGATGATCCTGTTATCTAATTGCATCGCCTTACTGTATGAGATTTTCTATGGCTGTTTTAATGATGCTGCTGCTCTCCAGTGTATGAAGCCGAATTGCGGACTCGAATCTCCTTGTTTCTATCCTTTACTGACTTTTTTTCCCGATAAAAATTTTTTTGAAAACCTTAAAATTAACCTTCACTTCTCCTTCCCCCGGTGTCAAGGATCCCTCCAGTGTATGAATCCTGAATCGTTGCTAATCTTGACCTTGACGCACAGGGGATGTATTGTTTGTCTCTGTGCTCAACCGTATTGTGGCCGGCCTGATGGTTGTAGGCCCGTATTTGTTCTTTTACTATGCACAAATAAAGGTTTTTAAAAAAAAAAAAAAAAAAAAAAAAAGAAAGGGAGAGCTTTTCTAACTGCCCCACTGTACACTCAAGGTATATTATGTTAACAAGAATGTAAGCAAGTGACATTCTGTTCAATAGTTATGATTTTGCTTCATTTGTTGTTGCTGTCCTATGTGTATCTGAAAGCTTAGATACTAAGGGCCTCATTTAGACCTGGAAGATGGACCCCCACTCACTGGGTAGGCAGAGGTCATGGTTCCGCCACCCTGGCAGAGGATTGCCCATTTCAGAAATCTATTATTCTAAATAGAGCAGGGAGCCACATGTTTGGCAGGCTGGGATCATTGCCGATATACAGTAGTGTTCACTCTATGCCACACTCTACATGAGACCTTACGGCAGTCTTGGCAAATACTTTAGTGAACGAGACATTGGAAGGCAGATTTTACAGATAGATGGCAGATGTCCCAAATTATATATTGCCATTGTTAAAGGAGTATTCAGCATTTGAAGGAAACTTGAAGATCACAATATTTATTATAATTGTGATGCATTCATAAAGCGAAATATTGTAAGAGTTTGGCTCTGTATAATCATTAGTTTGTGTATGTCAACCAAAGAATAAGGTTTCTTTAAGTTTAAGGAAATGGTATAACCTGATAAAACATTGATATGAACTTCTTTCAAGTATATTGTTCTTTGAAAGATAACTAGATGAAAAAGAGCTGCAAAAACATCTGTGCAGTCAATTGAAATGTAGAAAGTTTAACAGGTTAAGAAATGCCTCATCTTGGTGAAAATGTAAGCAGTAACTGAATTAGTCATTATGTTGCATAAAGATGTATGGTATAGTCTGCAACACAAACCAGTGTTCCAGACACATTGTATTTACAACAATTTAGCATAATTGCAGCTGCCATCATAGATGTATTTCCATCAGTTTAGCATAATTGTAGTCATCATAGAACTGGACGTATGTTGAAATGGTGTGATGTATCTTAAGGCTGCTAAAATACCTGTAAACAAATTTTCAGTATTAACATGTTCGAAGGTTGCCAGAAAAATAAGAACCAGGCTCGCTTGAGGATGCAGAAATCATTTTTGACTGGTAAACAATTAAAAAGACCCTGTAAAGTCTGTTTACAAGAGTTCCTTAAAAGGCTCCGGAAGCACTATAGCTGATAACGACCAAACATTTTTGTGGATTTACCTACAGCAATGGAAAGTAAAATACGAATATTCATTCATTATGTCGGGTATACATCATAATGTCTTCCCTTGCATGTCAGAAAATTGCTGATGTGCCTAGAGGGAATCTAAGAGAGGATCTAAAAGAGGAAGTGGCCTAAGGAGAATCTAAGAGAGCCGCCGACTTAAAAGCAGGGGGACCAGGTTCAAGTCTTGGCAGGCACGCTCAATATCGTGTGATTCTGGGTAAATCATTTAATCTCCCTGTGCCTTCCAAAAATAAATGTGTCCGTCTATAACCTAACTGGTGCTCATCTAAAGAGCTCTGATACATTCTAGTCAAGTTCTTGCTGTATAAACTCCCCCACCCCCGCAAACAAAAACTGGGAATGAGATCACGTGTTAAATGATGGGGTATTTGCGGAGGATGTTCTATAGTTTGTCACCAAAGAAATTGGCGTACCTATGGTACACTTTAACAATCCATATTCTATGAGTGGCATCCCTGAACTATGTCAAGGGTATTGAAAAAAGTAGTAAAATTATGATACCTGTTAATCATGTTAATTTTCTGCTATTTATTTTCACATTGCTTGATTAATAAACACAGGTTTTCTCCCATTTCAATTTTAATATAAGTTTAAAGTTCCAATTTCATTATCTAATCGACATTATGTACATTTTGGTTTAAGGTCTTTTAACAGATTGGTCCTGTATTCTCTCATCAATTCACGGGCGTAATGCCAGTCCAAACGATTCAATCTGTAGGGATGGTATCGTGACCCATCTGTTAAAAGACCTTAAACCGAAATCTACATAACGCCCTTACATAACGCCCTGAGGAAGCCCCAGGCCGGATGGCCATGTAAAGGGCTGAAACACGTGTTGGCTGTCTGTCTCTCACGCACTCTCATGGGTAGAGTGATTGCACCTTTAAAAAACTACTAACAAAATGAACTGTTCTCTGACTGGAATTTTTTCCAGAAAAATTTAAAAAAAACAGTCTTGCTCTTACAACCACTCTGAAACTTGTCTACATATTAGGGGGTTAGGGGTTTTCCCCCATGTCAAGAGCAAGTACCACAACGTAATCTTTGCTCAATATACGTCAGTAAGGGATAGGGACCTTTTACCCCTTATCTCACAAAGCATCTCCTATTTGTTGCCTTTTCGACCCCTTTCCCATGTCTCATTTGCTCGTCACAAAAATGTTTCTCTATCTTGTTCTATAACAAACCTCTCTGTTCTCCTCCTAGACCAAACTCATCTCTGCATATTCACCCCTCTCACTACCTCACTTCCCATGTGTACCACGGTCTCTAATCTTCCTTTAAATAAGTGATTTTCTACATGCATCTTCCGTAGGCGACTCGTTTATGCTAACTTTCACGCTATATTGAATATGAAAGTAGGTAAGTAGATGACGTTTGAACGAGTATGTCTTTTCAGTTCAATCTGTGTCATTCTTGACCACCTACAATTGAACTACACAATCCTGACTGCCAAGAAACAAACAGTGCAAATAAAGCTCAATGGACCATAAGATTTGTCGTAAAGTGTGCACTGGCTTTCTGCAACCAGTCTTCCATTTAGTAATGTATCTTATGTACTGAATCACAATATCTCCAGCCACAAGAGGTTGCCAAAAAACCTTCCTAATGGATATTGATATTTGTGAACCCCCCCCCCCCCCCTTGTTATTGGCTAAAAACACGGAGATGGTTTCTGCAAGGAACAGCACGCCACCATGCCTGCGTTTGCATTTTCAAAGCGTATGTATTTAAAGCAGTCCGTATTCCTTGCCACTGCCTGCTCCACCCGAGGCTGCCACCACGAGTCACAATGTGCAAGGTGTACTAGGCAGAATGAAGCAATTGATACATACCACTTGCAATCGCAATTAGAAGGGAATACCCAGTTCAAGCTCCTTCTTGTAATGGTTGTATGGCTCGCAAGGCCTGTTTTGCAAGTTGGAAATGCGTGTATAACCTGAGAAATGGGTTTAATGCATACTAAAACATTTTTCAAATCCTGTGAATTTGCATGCATAGAAATCCTAAACTAAATGAAGTTTGTTGAAAATGAGTTAGTTGTTGTGCTATGTGTGTGTAAATCTGTATTACCTATATACCTAATGTAATCTATTAGTCAGTACGTACTAATGAAATTCAGTAGTTTTATTTTCTTTTTAACTACAAACATTAATCAGTGACACACCGGCATACAGCAAGTGTTCCAATGAGTGACATGTTCAGCTCTGTGAACCAGTGGCTCATGCAGGCACTGGAGATGTTTACTTGGCAGATGTAGTGGCAAAATCTTGCCTTATTACTTGGTGAACAGAGGGTGAAGATATGGGTCATCCAGACCTGCTACATATATACAATAGTTTTTCCATACATCTTGCAGTCTCTGTTGCGGTTGGGCCAAGTTTTGCACACTTGGAGAACAGAAGGTGTACCTCTGGTGCGTCATATCTATGGGAACTGATCTTGTCCAGGTCATAAGCCATCTAAATAAAGCATGTCTGCAGCTCTGAAAGCCAGTCAACCAAACCCTGTCCACCAAACTTTGGGGAAGTGTGCAGATGAGGGCAAAAACATGATTAACTGTTGTGCCTTCCTTCTAATGATCTGTGGGTAGGACCATAACGTCAATTGGGTGGGGGGGGAGTCCTGGATTAAAATCCTTAAAGCCCCCTCCCAAACATACCCACAGCACTCCGGAAGTGACCTAACGGTAGAGTTTGTTCTGGTGCCTTGGAGCTACAGACTCATGTGCCCTAAGATGTGGTGGGGGAGGAGAGAGGGTTGTGTGGCTGGGCAGGGAAATATATCTCTAAGCTCCTGCCCGCCAAAGAGTCCCACTGCGCGCGACGAGGGCAGCCTCAGTGCAGCTTGGAATGAGACTCCATGAGAGCTGAATAGTTCCTTGGAATGGCTGATTCTATTTTGTAGTTGTAATAAGCATACTGCAGAGGACTTTGCACTGGATGAATCATTGTCTCTGTTCTAAAGAAATTGTGCAAAACCCCTAATACTTTTAAAAGTGCCAAGTTTTTACCCAGCAGAAGGAGGATTCTGGCAGCCAAAGGGATTTGTAAAACAAAAAAAGGAAGTCCCCGATAAAACAAATGACTGTACTGTGCACGTTATTCAGTCACAGTGGTCTCTGGGCAGAAACTGGAAGGGAAAGCTCAAATGTTTTTTCCATGATGAAGCACAGCACATAATTTACGAGTTCTATCAAACGTGACTAACAGTGGCTCACTCTTCTTTTTCCCTGCTGCTAGATTACTTTATTGTACGTTTTAAAGTTTTAGAATCATTCATCGGCTCTGATCCTGGTTAATATAATTTAGCCATCTCTTATTCTTTATACTATAAAAAACAACAGATATTTTATATTTGTTACAAAGGTATCTTATTCAATATATGAATTTTTATACAAGGTGTTGGGTGCATTATTCCTTAAGATGTGAACTTTCCTTCGTGAAGAGACAACCTCAAAACTGAGTGAATCAGAATTCAATAAAGGATCTGATTGGAATAAGGCTATTAAGAGTCTCCTCCAATAAATGCACACCTCGGAATGGAACCTGAACATGCTGTGGACTAATATGATTTTAGGGTGGCTGTTTCTGGGTGAAAGTTATTTTGCCTGTTTGAAACAAAAGGTGAAATGCATGCAAAAGTGTGGGAGGAAACAATTGCAATTAACCATTACTTAGTGCATGCTCACAAAGCATTCTTGCATAAAACATCAGCAAACATGAAAAGTTTGGGGAAAGAGTGTGAATGAGATTGGTTAATCATGTCATAGTTTTGAGTGATTCTTTAGGAGAGTCTTTCTCAGGTCTACTAAAACCTCTAATTGTGTAGATAGCCACACACAAACAGGATGGCTTGTGAGGAGCACACGTGACTTCTGAAGGTGTTTATAATATCTGAATGTCTACCAGCATCATCATCCTATGCAAACCGTTGATGCTATTCGTAAGTGAATACCACCTGAAGGTCACATTGGCGCTTGTTGGGTGTAGGTCATCTAGCTACAACTCCGTTTTATGCTTCTTTGTATGCTCTCTTTGGTGCCCTAATCCAATATTACCTGTGACATGCACCCTTTACCTTAGCTCATACATTCCACCAATAGCTCATCAGTTTTTGTAAATATGCTCATCACAGGTACACTCAAATGACTAGCTGTAGCGCAGCCAGGATGCTATTAGTCCTGATCAAACCAAGGTAAAAGGGCCTTCAGACACTTCTTCTGTAGCAAACGACAGATGATGAGGTGCAATCGTCTGACCTCACATATGGCCCTCAATTCCATTGCATGTGTTGCACTAATGATGGCTATGCCCCTGATCTGTCGTCATCTTTAAGAGCAGACTTGGCAGTGTTTTGTCCTGTGGTCGTGGAAGACTCGTGCACATATAATATGCTATTGTCAAACACGCTTGTCCTATGTATTACTGCAGATTATTTGGAGCTGTTTTTATGACTGTGACAGGATGAACCTGTCTTCTGATGGGGATGGGCACAGGATGCTGGCGTAACACACTCAACCTTTCTGCAACCCAAACTTTGTCGAGGCCAGCCCCATCGCTTTTGAAACCTTGCCTGATGATCTCCGTCTTAGTTCTGCAAAAGATTACAAATCCACATATTTAGGGGCCCGTTGGGATGGGGGTCAGAAAATCTCCCTGACCGCCATGGTAGTTGGAAAAGACCACCTGCAAGGACCGTGGCATAACCGCCGGTCCAATTAGGATCCTCCGCAGTCAAAATCCGACCCCGGCGGTCGGATTCTGGCGATTAACATTGTGGCGGTAGCTGATGCCTGCAGCATCGCTGCGATGTCAAAAAGAGCATGTCCTGCATATCCCTGCACTGCGTGGCAGGCACTGCAAAGTGCCTGCCACCTGGTACAGGGACATGTGTACCCCCTCAGTGCACCCACACCCCCCAACACATTGGGGGCCCGCAATGGGCCCCGTAGACATTCTCCGCATGCCTTTCCATGGCGGTTCCACCGCCGTGGAAAGGCTGGCTACTGCCGGCATCATAATCGTGCCGGCGGTGCTTGGCCCTGCTCCGCAACAATTGTAGCGGTCCAGCTCTGCCCGCCAGGCAAGCGGGCGGACTGCAACCGGCGGAAAAGTGGCGGGCAGAAAATCACACCGCGGCGGTCACGACCGCGATGCGAATCGAACCAGCGGTTTTCCAGGTTTCGATGGCGGGCGGATGGCCGCCGCCAGTCTAGCGGTTGCACCGCCGGACCAACGGCGGCCATCCACCTGCCATCCTAATAGACCCCTTAATATCTACCTTGAAATATAAATGTTTTCATATGTCCTCCTTCCCTCTCCATCCCTTTGTTTGTTCCCTTATTTCGCTGTTGCTGACTTGTCTTTATGGTTTCCATATGCCACTTAACAACTCCTCTCAATTTTCTCATTCTTATCCTCTGTGATTCTAATTATTTGCTAGTCTTTTTCACCCTTGAACTTTGCCCTACCATCTCCTATTTGTTGCCTTTTTGATCCCTTTCCAATCTCTCCTTCACTCCTCACAAACATTTTTCTCTATCTTGAGAATTCACAAACAAAAGGAAGGTGCACTCAGTACAAGAGTCATTCAAATCACAAGTATTATCCGTTGATTTTTCAAATTTATTCCAAATTTAAATCGGCAAACAGCCAACGCGTTTCGTCCCTTTTGCCAGGGGACTTCTACATGACGGTATAATGAATCTCATCATAGGTAGGTTCTAAATTGTAAAAGGCTTCATGGCAATTTCATTCAAAATTCGTAATCATATGTAGAGCAGCATGGTAACTGATCATCCCGGATGATCAGTTACCATGCTGCTCTACATATGATTACGAATTTTGATTGAAATTGCCATGAAGCCTTTTACAATTTAGAACCTACCTATGATGATATTCATTATACCGTCATGTATTTTTGATGAATACATTGGGATACACATGTGATGAACTTTGCGCGGTTAATGGACGTGTTGGCTATTATTAAGTTGCAGTTGCGAAATTAGCCGTATCTCATTTGATCTTTAGCCCTGAAGAAGTCCCCTGGCAAAAGGGACGAAACGCGTTGGCTGTTTGCCGATTTAAATTTGGAATAAATTTGAAAAATCAACGGATAATACTTGTGATTTGAATGACTCTTGTACTGAGTGCACCTTCCTTTTGTTTGTGTATTCTCTGGATCATTATAGCATCTTTCAACGACGGATGCTGGAAGTGGATGCACCGTTTTCTTATATAACTATACTTGGGAATTCAAGTGCTTAACCTTTGTCTGTCGTTGGTGGCTCTTCTATTTTGTGTAAATTTTTCTCTATCTTGTCCTACAACATCTCTGTTCTCTTAGACCAACTTATCTCTGCATATTTACCCCTCTAAGCCTTCAGTACTTCACCTCCCACATCTACCGCTATCTCTAATCTTCCTTTAAATAATTGATTTTCTACATGTATCCTCCCTAGGCAACTCATTTATGTTAACTTTCACGCTATATTCAACATGAAATTAGGTAAGGAGATGTCTTTTGAAGGAGTCTGTGCTTTCAGTTCAATCTGTGTCATTCTTGACCGCCTACAATTGAACTACACAATATTTACTGCCAAGAAACAAACAGTGCAAATAAAGCTCAATGGACCGTACGATTTGTCACAAAGTGTGCACTGGCTTTCTGCAACCAGTCTTCCATTTTGCAATGTATCTTATGTACTGAATCACAATATCTCCAGCCACAAGAGGTTGCGGAACAACCTTCCTAATGAATATTAATTAGTCAGGTTGCTATTTGTGACCCCCCTTGTTATTGGCTAAAGACATGGAGATGGTTTCTGCAAGGAACAGCACGCCACCATGCCTGAGTTTGCATTTTCAAAGCGTATGTATTTAAAGCAGTCCGTATTCCTTGCCACTGCCTCCTCCATCCGAGGCTGCCACCACGAGTCACAATGAGGAAGGTGTACTAGGCAGAATGAAGCCATTGATACATACCACTTGCAATCGCAATTAGGAGGGAATACCCAGTTCATGCTCTTTCTTGTTATGGTTGTTTGGCTCGTAAGGCTTCTTTTGCAAGTTGGAAATGCGTGTATAACCTGAAAAATGGGTTTAATGCATACTAAAACATTTAGCAAATCCTGTGAATTTGCATGGTATAGAAATCCTAATAACTAAATAAAATGTGTTGAAAGTTAGTTGCATGATGTGCTATGCGTGTAAATCTGTATTTCCTGTATACTTAATGTAATTTATTAATCGGTATTATAAACAATGAATTTTCAATTATTACTACTGAAATTCAGTAGTTTTATTTTTAACTACAAACAGTAATCAGTGGCACACCGGTCCCATACAGCAAGCGTTCCAATAAGTGATATGTTCAGCTCTGTGAACCAGTGGCTCATGCAGGCACTGGCTATGTTTACTTGGCAGACGTTGTGGTAAAATCTCGCCTTATTACTTGGTGAACAGAGGGTGAAGATATGGGTCAGCCAGACCTGCTACTTATATACAATAGTTTTTCCATACATCTTGCAGTCTCTGTTGCAGTTGGGCCAAGTTTTGAACACTTCCATAACAGAAGGTGTATATCTTGTGCATCATATAAATGGGAACTGGTTTTGTCCAGGTCATAAGCCAACTAAATAAAGCACGTCTTCAGCTCTGAAAGCCAGTCAGCCAAACCCTGTCCACCAAACTTTGGGGAAGTGTGCAGATTAGGGCAAAAACATGATTGACTGTTCAGCCTTCCTTTTAATGATTTGTGGGTAGGACCAGGCCCACCCAAACAGAAGCCTTGGCCCTCACAGTGAGGGCTTGAAGGCAGGCGGGCAACGCCATCGCGCTCAAAGGGTTTCACCTCCCTGCCTCCCCCCCCCCGTTGTGTGTGTCAGCCCGGCCGAGACAGCTTCCCGGGCGCACACAGAGTTTTTGAGATTAACGCAGCCGCACCCGAGTACTTCACAGGTCTTTAAAAGACCATCTACATGTTAAAGGCTTTCTTTATTTTTTCACCCCTTCAGCTCCACTAGGGGCATGGCGAAAGGCGACAAATCCTTTCTTTGGCACAGGTAACCTTTGCCTACTGTCCTGCTGCGTGGATATTTCTTTTTCTATGCAGCGCAGGAGAAAAGAAGTTTGTTTATTCTGATTCACTTTTCCTAACCCCTGCAGCTGCTTATCACATCAGGCTGTGACACAAAGTTTGACTAATGGAGTAGGTAAGAGAATTTGTTACTATTTGTTTTTCTTTTCAAAATCTGCACAGGCCCAGCAGGACACATACTTTGTGTATGCTTCATTTAAACAGTTTTTATCATTATCATGGCGGATGCAGGACAACAATAAGACAATAAAAAATGCCCAGATAAGGATGGTGATTAATGATCCTGCTGGAGAGCAATCATGTCTGTTAGTAGTTTTTAAATAGAGATGAACTGCATTTTATGTGGAAGCTCAGTGGGTTACTGCCTTTGTCACAAAGATCCTTGTGTTATTTGCAGTTCAGAAGTTACAATCCTAACATAGGACAGTGACCAATGAACTGTCATCAAAGATCTGCATGCGAACCTGAGTGGTATAGTTAGAACATGGCTTTTTTTGTTTTGTGATATAGGGGCAGATGTATCATTTTAGCAGTTTGCGAGTCCTTACTAGCGATTTTTAGCGAATCGTTGTTAAGGACTCGCAAAATGCTATGTAGGTAGGAATTCCTTAATTGCGAATCGCAAATTGCGATTCGCAATTAAGGAGTACCTCCCCATTCATTCCTATGGGCCAAGAGGCCCATAGGAATGAATGGGAAGACATTCGCAATTTGCGAGTACCCATTAGGTACTCGCAAATTGCGAATGCAATTTCAAGGGTGTCAAAAGGATATGCGTGCACATATGGTGCACATACATGCCCTAAGGGCATGTATGTGTGCCACATGGCACTTTGAAAAATGCATAAAAGTGCATTTTTCAAAGAAATCGCAAATTGCCACCAACTAGAAGTTGGTGGTAATTTGCGATTTCTTACAGAGAAATCGCACAACTTGGGTGCTTCCTGCATTGCATTTAAGGAATCGCAATTTGTGATTCCTTAAATGCATTCGCAAAATAAGGAATCACAAATTTTGCAATTCCCTATTTTGTGAGGCCCTTTTGGGATGATACATTCCAAAAGGCTTTTTCCCATTTGCAAACGGGCCGATTCTGAGAATCAGCCCATTTGCGAACATGAAAAGGGCTTCATACATCTGGCCCATAGTTAGAACTTCCTCAGTCTTTCATTATTCTAATGTTGCTAAAATGAGTATGTTTGGTCAGATATACATTTTTATCAGTAAAGCTGACCCCCAACCACTAGAGTACTCTTTAAATCCTGAGTTTGTGCTTCTCCAGACCAAACCCTCTTAAAATATACTGCCCACCAGTATGGATGACGTGATTCATACACCCTGTAATCCTCATTGGCTTATGTGACATTCCCTGTAGACTGATTTACATACTTGTATGATTCGTTGTCTCTGTATAATGTGTGCGTGGTGTAAAGTACTGACACACATTACACTGATATGAGTAGCGCTATACAACAAATGAAATGCATATGAAAGGGGCTACATAAAGATGAGGGGCACTGTTGGAGGGTGGCAGTAATGGAATCCTAGGAAGAGGTCATGGGGTGGGGGGGGAGCTAGGGAGAGACGAGGAGCACTGGTGGAGGGTGGTAGTGAGGGAGTCTGAGGAGGAGGTCATGAGGGGGATGAGGGGCACTGGTGGAGGGTGGCAGTGAGGGAATCCGAGGAGGAGGTCATGAGGGGGAGGAGCTATGGGGAGATGAGGGGCACTTGTGGCATGTGCCAGTGAGGGAATCCGAGGAGGAGGCCAATAGGGGGGCCATGGAGGGATGAGGGGCACTGGTGGAAGGTGGTAGTAAAGGTATTTACGGAGAAAGAGGTTATTGGTGCGGCGCCAAAAAAAACTTTCGCATCAGCGCTAAAGCCGGCCCTGTCATGGCCTTTCTGTTTTTGTTTATTTAATTAGCAGTCGGGTCATAAGGGCCACTGTGGAACATTCTTTAAAGTGCGTGTTAATTATATTTACTGCTATATTCAACGTTTTAGGTTTGACGGTGATTTTACTAATGTTTTTAACGGGAAAAATGAAAGTGGAGCCCGATGGTGCCTGATATGGGGCTGGGGCCCAAGGTCAACTGTGAGATAAGGTGCACTGGAGAGGAGTAGTGGATAATCAAGCCTGCAAGTGAGTGCGTTGCAGAGTCCTGGGTCAGGTGGAGGTAGTAATGAAGAGGGATTCTCCCTGAAGGCTCGTACAGAGGGAGCCCGAGAAGTGTCACCTGCCTGATACTCCCACCTCAGAAACCTCCTCTTCCCATCAAAGGAACATTACATGGAAAAACACTTTTTGAGAGTGATAATATTTAGAAAGAGATTTGGAAAAGAGTGCATTTTACTGGGCCTTGTAAGACTAAGAAGAGATAAAGGAGGGCCCTGAAGCAGGCCTACCTAGACATTTGTATTTGTATCGCCATTTATAAAGCGTGCTGTAACCCCACGGGCATCCTGGCGCTAAGATGCTGGCGGTAAGCAGTGTGACAGAGCCAGTGATTATGCTCCAGGAAAGAGCCAGGTCTTGGCTTTCTTTCGAAATGACAGTAGGTCCTGCCTTTGTCTCAACTCCAAGGGAAGGCTGTTCCAAAGACGGGCAGCTGCCACGCCAAACACTCATCCCCCCATTGTAGATCTCTTTATCCTCGGGATCTTGACCAGGTTGGCTGAGGAGGATCGTAAGCTGCGCGCCGGTGAGTACCACCCGAACATCCTCTGCAGAGGTTTAGATCCAAGTCTATTTAGTGCTTTAAAGACAATGCACAAAGACTTGAACATTATCCTTTTGGTCAGCGGAAGCCAATGCAGCTCCGCTAACGCCCGAGTTGTTGATGACCGGCGTGGTCTTGCCAATGTAAGCTTCTTTGCTGCCGCCTTAATTCTCTGGAGCCTTATAATCAAGTAACTCGGGGACTCCAGTAGCAAGGCGTTACAATAATCCAGGCGGCTCAGGATAACACTCCTAACCACTGTAGCTCTGGCCAGGGAAGGTAGCAATGGCAGCACCTTCCGGAGACCTCTGATAAGAGTGTAGCAGCTTCCAACCAGCCTATTGACATGGGATTCCAGATTCAGCTTATCATTGAAGCTAACTCCCAGATTGCGTACCGTACTCATGGGTACCAAGGGGGCATCTGTGGGGATAGGCCAGAAGTCAGTCGATAAAACCGGTGGAACTCTGCCCACCCCACAGTGCAGAATCTCCGTTTTGTCGTTGTTAAACTGTAATGAGTTGTTTCTCAACTAACTCACCATTTCCCGCATACAATTATGGAATGTTTCTTGGGAGTCATATAGGCGACAAATCGAGCCGCAGTGGCCCACCCAAATGTACCCTTGGCCCACCCAAATAAAAATTCCTGGAGCCGGGCTTGGGTAGGACAATAACGTCAATGGGGAGGAGTCCTGGATTTAAATCCTTAAAGCCCCCTCCCACACCTACCCACAGCACCCCGGAAGTGACCTAACGATAGAGTTTGTTCTGCTGCCTTGGTGCTACAGACTCATGTGTCCTAAGGTGTGGTGGGGAGGAGAGAGGGTTGTGTGGCTGGGCATGGGAATATTACTCCAAACCCCTGCCCGCCACGACGAGGGCAGCCTCAGTGCAGCTTGGAATGAGACTCCATGAGAGCTGAATAGTTCCTTGGAATGGCTGATTCTGTTTTGTATTTGTAATAAGCATACTGCAGAGGACTTTGCACTGGATGAATCATTGTCTCTGTTATAAGGAATTGTGCAAAACCCCTGATTCTTTTGAAAGTGCCAAGTTTTTACTCAGCAGAATGAGGTTTCCGGCAGCCAAAGGAATTTGTAAAAAAGAAAGGAAGTCCATGGTAAAACAAATGACTGTACTGTGCACGTTATTTAGTCACTGAGTGGTCTCCTGGCAGAAACTGGTAGAGAAAGCTCAAATATTTTTTCCATGAAGAAGCACAGTACATAATTCACGAGTTCTTTCTAAAGTGACTAACAGTGACTCACTTTTCTTCTTGCCCTGCCGCTACATTACATTATTGTATGTTTTAAAGTGACCGTCTCCACTGTTAAACTGCATGGTCCGCTGTGTTATAGGAACATGCCCAGCTATTTACAGACACGGCTGCAAAAAGCTTAACTTTCTAATTCAATTTTTCTGCTTTCTGCAAATGACCGCATGCGATTTCAAACCACCAGATAGCCTGCTGGTCAACTGCGGACCTAAATAAATTAAATTACCACGTGCGTGCTTAGGGGGTGGCATTTTTAGGAGCCCCACCAGCAAAGTAGAATTTGCTGAAGCGCTTCAGTGCAAGTTTCAGTGCGTGTACGTTTTGTAAAGCCAGACAATAGCGCCAACTAGTGCTGACATGTCGACTCTGGGATACCACATGCTTGGCGCTGCAGATGCACGAATGGCCTGGGAAATGGGGCAGTATTTCACCATCTCTGGAGTTAATGATTCTCCGCTAACCTGTGACAGGGTTGGGTTGAATCCGGTCCATTTGAATTGGTTTCTAAAGGTCCAAATCCGGTCCATTTGAATTGGTTTCTAAAGGTCCATTAATAAATGAGGAAATGCAGGGGAAACGGTACTTCCTGGCCCCACATTATTCCTCATTCGGCCTAGACGTTCACCTGAAGATTAAACACTGCGAAATCTCGGGATGAAAATAAACAGTTCTGCAGTCTACATATCTTATCATTCCGATGGGGTCAGTAACTGTTGTCATTGGTGCCATCAGAATGTATTTACTACTCGTAATAAGGGCCTAAAAGGAGAAATGCTGTCACCATTTTGATTCGTATGTGTCTATGTATTTTATTCTACTTCCCCCATGCTCTCGCCGCTTTTGCAGTCTTCATTTTTTATGTTCTGTAATTGTATTTTAGTGTTTACTTTTTTACCCTTAAAGATTCTCCAGTTAGTGCAAAGCCATATATGGTCAGGTTCTGGTGAAGCAAAATGTATATTTAAAATGCGGCAGATAATGACAGACGATCGACATCACATTCGGTATTAGGTCTTTGTAAGTTATGTGATAACCTGGATCTGTGCAGCCTTCGATAACATGGAACTGCAACCTTCCATAGCAAAGCATACCATACCATACCATGCCAACGTTAAGTAACGGATGTATGATGTAACAACGCGTACCATTACAACGCGGTATGTTACATCACGGTTTTAACAACGCAAGTCGTTACATCGACTTGCGTTGGAGGGCGCTGGACATAGGAATAGTGTGAATTACTATTCCAACTTCAGTCTACGTACAGTAGGGAAGGTGTTGGAAAGTAATTCACACTATTCCTTATCCTACAGCGCCCTCCAGTGCAAGTCGGTGTAACGACTTGCGTTGTTAAAACCACGATGTAACCATACCGCGTTGTAATGGTTGCGTGTTAAAGGATGTTTCCCTTAAGTAACATCAGTGCTGTCTTTTGTTATGAAACGCCTAAACGTGCTGCTTCTAACTTTTATCTGTAGTGTCAGCAGCTGATTCTGTGGTAGCGAGTGAAAACAGGTTTCTCTCTGCTTGACCTGAGACGTACTTTAAGACCAGTCATTGACCCAGGCTGTAGGAGGTCATGTGTCTGAGAGCAAGGTGGTCTGCCTTCACATACTGCCCTGACCACCATTGTTGTTTATTAGACTTGGGAAAGACGACATTTTGGCAACGGAGTTACCGATGGAACTGTTACCGAATAAAAAGTGTTATCCTTCCAACCATCTTGGTACCACTCTGGGAATCATTGGTGGCTGCTTGCAATGCCAAGTGGTGGGGCATTGTGGGTGAAATGAAAAAAAAATCACAGACGAAATAATAAAAAAATATATAAAATATTACTTGTCTGCTGCTGCGGCCGCCACTGCCTTGCCCATCTCCTGATTCTCGACTCCCGGCAGTCCACGCGGCGCAGGCTCCCAGATGCCAATCCAGACGCTGCTGTCATGCTGGGAATACTATTACCCAGCATGAGAGAAGCACTGAGATTGTTCTGAGCGGCCTGGTTTGGCGCTCAGACAGGGCCTTGGAGCCTGTGTCTGTTCTCCTCCCAGCTGTGCAAGGCAGCTCAGGCTGGAGAAATGCTAAGTGCACATGTCGGTTTGGCCATCCTACGACAGCCGTCCAAAGCAACATGCGCATTTGCAGTGCTCGCCACTCCTCCATGAAGCTGAGGATGGCCCCGCCCCATGATTCGTCTGGCTTTGGCTCAGTGAAAAATAAAATGATAATAAAATTGTTTTATTATCCTTTTATTTTTCACATTTGCCTATCCTGGCTATGAGCAGTGGGGCGACGCTCCTCTGCCATTACGGAGGTGTCGCCAGTGACGGCCCGTGTAGGGCGTTTTACCGGGGCGGTGACGTGGCGCAGAGGAGGGGCAGGGTGGGGGGTTGCAAAATGCGGCAAACGGCCGATTTAAGGTAAGTTACGAAAAAAATTAATAAAACGAATTTCGTTGCGCGTGCCGCATCGCATTTGGCGATGCAGCGCACGCAACGAAATTCGTTTTATTAATTTTTTTCGTAACTTACCTGAACTCGGCAGTATGCCGCATTTTGCAACCCCCCACCCTGCCCCTCCTCTGCACCACGTCACCGCCCCGGTAAAACACCCTACACGGGCCGTCACTGGGTGTCGCCCCTGCTGGGAATAGAGGAGACACACTCAAAAGGTGGTAAAATGTTGAGCCAAACCTCCTGACCCATCCAGTACATTTTCGGATATGTTATGGTAGCAAGAGTTTTGTAACTATGAATTTCTGTGTCTCCGAATAGCAATTTCCTGAGTAAAAGTAGGCCTAAGAGCTTCATTGAGAGTCAGGATGCACAGGCAAAGACCCATGTAGAATGGACATGTGCCTCTTTCTTTAGTTATTGTGCACCTTCTCATTAGGTCTAAGGTCCGTTTACTGACTGAATATGGTTTAACAAACTCACATGAAAGAAGGGAGAATTGATTAGTGCGAACCCTGCTGCAGCTAATTGACCATGTAGGATAGAAACAAGAATGTGAGACAGGGTACCTCTCCTTCTCCATATCCGAGTGACAGACGTACAGACATTGCTTATTCAAATTCTCCTTTATCTCTATCCTCAGGGTCACCAATACATGCCGCACCAGCAAAACTATGTACAGAGCCTTCCAGTTTGTCCAACACCTTATTAAACTCTTCAGCATACTTCCTAATAAATGATTGCCCTTGACACTGGTTTGAGTACAACGAGGATGCTAACAAACAAAAATAAAAAAAATACTCTTAAAACCAGATTTTGCATTGTTACTATTTCACATTATATGTTCATACACGACTTATAAATAGATGATAAATTAAAACTGAAAGCTTTTAAAGTAAAGATGTTTCCGAACCTATTTTTTGATAAAATTGTGCACGCGTGGAAGGCACTGGTCTGCCGAATCTGTGAGAATAGACTCTGACGGTTACATATACTTGTGGGCAGAATATCATAATTGATCAAACATTCATACACTGTACAGGGAATAACCCTGGTAAAGGTGGCCTTCCGACTGCAAGGTCATTCACCTTTTTATACATTAGAATTCATTTTGTAAGTGAACATTGACTGACTCATTCAATTAAAAATATTAAATTGGTTGGAATTTGCAGCATCTGAATGTGAATACAAAACGAACTTATTTCTGCAACAGCATTCTTCTGGTTTACCTGAGTTCTTTGTGATCAGCAGCTGTGGCAGAATGGGTATAATGACTTACTTGATGGAAGCTCTGTGAAGTATTTTAATTCTCTGACATCTGAAATCAAATGATTTAAAGAACATAATACAACCTTAAAAAGTGAAAAAAACATCGTGATCCGTAAACGATCCATCAAAGTAAATATTTTATTATGAAATCTTTGGAACAAACACACATATGGGAAGTATGGAATGGGAAGTTAGGTCACACTATAAAAGTGGTATCCATAAAATTACTGAGATGGTGCTACCAAACGTGCTTGACACTTCACTACTTCCGCACAGAAACTATATATATAGTTAAGTCTTCTAATGATTGTTTTGTATATACAGCCTTACCAAAATGTAAGATCTGTAGAACGATGCAGTTTTGTGTTGTAATTATTTTTGAAGGAGTGTAATCTTCCTATAAAGATTTATCAATTATATTCATATTACAAGTAGGTTCTGGTATCCAGATACGTTTGTAAAAAGAAAAATCATGTCTTCAGTCATGTATTGAAAGTCAAAGCAGGAGACAAGTGATGCCATGAAGACAAGGCCAGTAAACGGTATACCTGTCGCTAGGTCAGCATTCCCTTCCGTGCCTGCCAAGCTGAACCGGACCACAAAAAACGTTCCTTCTTCTTTCAGGTTTTGACTCCACAGATGAGGTGTATATGGCAGTATCATGAATGATTTAGTCCTGTGGCACCATTATCATACAGCCACACCATCAACATTATATAGTAACACCCCTTCATTCGCCCACACAACTAATACAGTACACCAACACGCCTGTCTCATACAGCTACACAGCCAACATCATAAATCCACTTACTCACCTCATGTATTCAAATAACCACGATTATAGGCCAGTATAACTACCACCATACGTAAGCTTAATCCTCCTTCTATGCCAACACACCAACTATTGTACGCGCACTCAACCCATGTCACAAACCAGTGAGCATCATACTGCAACAAAACCACTGTCACACACACAAGCCGCCAGGGGCGGCTGGTGACATTTGAAAGTGGCGGGGCGTAAAATGATTGCCAAGGAAGCAAACGAACGTGTGAGCAGTCGCGGGGGGGGTCACGCGCATGGGGTGGTCGCGTGTTTATGTACGTGGTTAGCACGCGCATACGTCTTGCAGAATATATTTGTAGTACTGTTGGTTGCGCACGCACAGAACACGAATACTACAGCATAATAGCAGCCGAGATGTAGGAATCAAAAGTATAGCAGGTGCAGTGACACCAGTCGTGCGAGGGGCCTTTTAATTTCCGGTTATATTTTTCTTATACTCGGCCGCTCAAATTATGTGCCAGGGTAGCACCCAATTATGTGGCACATTAGACTAGATTATTCAGCACTAAAACGCAAATTATGCAAATTATGCAGCATAAGCGGCACATCTGCTGATAGCGTCACTTCATTATTGTGTCATTTTTACAATGGCAATACTGTCTGGGCACAGATTTCACCTTTTAGTTTCAGGTTAACAACCAAATACAGAAATAAGCACATGAAAGATGGGCAGTTTGCGAATGGCCTCCTACTGCGCGCGAACTCTTAGGCTCATTTTTAGTAACTTTTGATCTGTGTGAGCTAGAGACATTTTTTTTTGCTCACGCGCGGGGGGGGGGGTCGCACGGGAGAATACTATAATAAAATTAAAAGGAAAACTAACCTGACCGCCTCTGCTCGACTGCTCCTGGTCCGCGTTGGCGCCTCTCTGCCCTCTTCAAACTGGATGGAACAGCACGTCAGCACTGCAGTGGCAACCCCTCAGCCAATCCTGGCGCTGCTGCAGCGCCAGGATTGGCTGAGGGCACAGCCTACTCCTCGCCGCCTGACCATTAGGAGACCGAGGGGCTCCTAATGGGCATGTGCAAGTCCGTGACAAAAAGTGCGCATGACTGGGCACGGGATAAAAATTAGCTCACCATGCCCACTCATGCGCACTTGTACTGCAGTGCTGCCTGGTCTGACAATGCATGTCAGTCAACATGACGCGGGACCGCCCATGGTCCGACGTCATGCTCACTGACATGCATTGTCAGTTCTCCCCACCCTCGGCGTCTCTGAACTTAAGTAAACTAAGTTCAGAGACACCGAGGGAGCTGCGGGCGCGGGCGGGTGCGCGGGGACGGGGATGGGGCAACGCCCCAATGGACGCACCGTGCCTGCAAGCCGCAGCAACACACATTGTCTCAAGTTTATTAATTCCACATGAAAAATATCTGCCCTTCTCTGCATTGCACGAATGACAGACAACAGCAGAGTGCTATATTTACAATGAGTAGCCTGTCACTAAACACAACCAACAATATACACCAACATATCCACCATCAGATGTCAACACCTCCACCCTCCACCATAGGTCCTCTGAACCACCATCAGATGCCAATACGCCACCAAGATAACATACATACACAACAAATAGATATCAACAGACCAACCATTATATACTAATACCCCATCTATCAGATGTCCAAGCAGTCAACATCGAACTCCAACAAAGTCACCATTATACATTTTCGAAATAACTATTTAGATTTCACAATCCAACATTTTTTTAACAGTTGCATGTCTCTGCAAGTCTAAGAAAATACAAACACAATCGCAATGGCCTAATACAACTTCTCCGTTATGATAATTATAGCCAGTAAAACACTAAATGCAATTAGTCACAACTGCAGTAAAATTTTCAGCCCTATGCAACTTTGATAATTATAAAAAAGGAAAGAATGAAAAAGAAGGTGGTTAAGGGGCTGCCTAAATATGATACTCCTTAGTACCAATCGAGTTATTTACTTCCCTCGAAGTGTAGGCAATCGAAATCAAGTAGAATCAAGTCAGTATCACTTCAGGTGTGATTTCTTAGGGAAACGTTTGCAACAAGTGGGCTATACCTCGAACATTACTAATTGAAATATTATACCCAATGCACTATAGAAGAAGAAACAGACTATGGAATATCATCCGCTCTCCAGTAATGGTGCCCAACCTTTTCGAAAATGTCCATTGCGCCTTGTGTCCTGTAAATGAAACTTTCAAAGTAGGCTAATCTAAAAAGCACTTTCAACTATCCTCTTAGGTGGGCAGTTGTGTGGACTTCTGGTCGTGTGGGATGCTTACCTTGGTGATTGAAAAGAAGTTATCACTCATCGACACAATGAAGAAGATACCTTGTGGATGTTACTAAAGTAGTGTATGCGCGCTAGTCCCATGGGGGAAGGGCACTGTATTTGAATAAAATGTCCCAAATCTCTGACCAATAGTTTATTATGCTAGGACATGAACATAATATATGGCCCAGTGCACCTCCAGCTTCTTGAATCACATCTGATCCTAACTTTGTTCAGAAGGGATGTGTCCAGTGCCATTTGTGCAATATTTTGCATGCTGTAAATTTGAGTCTCATTTCATGCATCCCTCTGTCATACGTTTTAAGTAACGAGGAACATATTTCTTCTTGTACTCAGTTCTTGCCATTTCTCTTGCAAATCATGTGTGGGGTTGGAATACTATTCTGTGGTAATTGTATTCTAGAGTCCTGAAATGGTCCCCTTGTATCTCCCCCAGAGTATGACTTATTCATGATCCAGAGAAGAAGGCAGGTATTGCAATAGTTTACCTAGAGTCTTGGGAGGCAGTGTTTTAATTGTTAGATGCACCAACGTTGGCCATGCTTCCTTAAGTTTAAAATATATGTACAAAGTCTGATAACATGGTGGATAGACACTATTCCTTTATCAGCCAAATGCTTCCAGAATATTTGACAGTCACCTATTTTTATTTTAGCACAGTTCAAACTGGGGACTCTACGTGTAGGTGTATTTTCATGCGTTTATGTATAGTCGCATAGATGGTCAATAGAGACTTGGTCACAGGGTTAAGCTTCTGCATTAGCGGTGTGATAGAAAAGTATGTTGTATATTCCTTTAAGTCGTTCTGCTCTAATGTTGCCCAGTAAAGAGAGGGTGCTGTTGTTCCCTCTATCACGTATGGTAATTGTGATATGAGTTGGGTCGTGTGGTAATTCACCATAGTTGGAAGTCTGAGGGCTCTTGACATGATATATACTTATAACTTGGAGGTTCATACTAAGGAATCTATCTTTGTTCCACAGGAATAGGTTTATTGAAAATGTCTGTCAGGACTGCATTAGCAGAAACTCTTCATATTTAAGATTACGACCTACCCGTTGGAAGTCAAATCCATTAATTATGTCTCTAGTGATGGCATGGCGCTTGACATTTGGAGTACATCGCATTTTGCCTTGTTGATTTTATTCCTCCCAAAAAACTGAAAAAGTATCCATGTCTTTTAAAAAAAAGTATTTTTATTGCAAATTTTCCCTGTTATAAAAATGAAAACACCAACCCAACCAAATCGACTCTCTGAATACCAACCGCCCCCCCCTCTTCCCCCTCAAGAAGTCCAGTTTCTGAAGATACTTAAAAAAATCTCTTTGACTGATGTTAAAGTTGTTTTTAAATTCTTCCAAAGATATGATCCCAGTAAGGGAGAACAAGAACCCCACCCTATTTGTCCCAACATCTTTCCAGCGAGAGACACACTGATCCCTAAAAATCTCAGGTAGATTCCTATTGTTCCACCTGGGAGTGTAAAATTTCAATCTGCCAATCTCCATCATTCTACAAACAGCTGACTACACCTTTAAAGTAGCCTGAAGAGTCTTAAAACATACTTTCTTATAATAGCTTCCTCCAACTGTCGCCACAGACATCCTGTTAGAAATAGGGATCTCTAGTTGCCAATGGTTTGCACCTTTGTCCAAATAGGGACCCTTCCTTCTAGTCAGGATGAGGTGGATAACCTTCTAAAATAACCCCTGCTCACCCCCTTGGTAGCTTGGCGCAAGCAGTCAGGCTTATCTCAGAGGCAATGTGTAACCATTTGCACATAACACACAGTAATACAGTGAAAACACTACAAAAGGACACCACACCAGTTTTTGTTCCGGGCGACTGCAGCGGTGTGTTCCGGCAGCAGTGGTCATCGAGGCTGCGGTGTGAGCGGAGCAGTGCGACATTCAGTGCCCTCAATCACGGTGCAGGCAGAGGCTCGGTGGCGGTCGTCCAGCTGTGTCGTCCAGCTGTGTAAGTGAGACCGGGCTGCAGTGTGAAGCGGGGCAGTGCTCGTTGCGGTGCTGACGGTCATGGTGCAAGCTTCGGCGCTCATCAACGATTGGTGGTTGATGGGGCTGGTGTGGGTGGGTTGCAGCTGCGGTGTGGGACGGGGCAGTGCTGCATGTAGCTTATTAGCGGTGCCCCTAGACCATGGTGCAGACCACGAGGGCCCTGTCAGCTGGCCATGGCGTCGTAGGTGAGACCAAGGTGACGAAGTGAAGTGAGGTAGTTTGGAGTGTGGTGCCCATAGGTCGCGGTGCAAGCAACGGCTCGATGGCAGTGGCGGTCGTCGTCATGGGTGAGACCAGAGTTGCATTGAGAAGTGCGGCAGTGCCTTTCTGTCACAGAACCGACTGCGGTCATAGTGATAGGGTCGGGTTGCGGTGTCCCTCTGTGGCAACTGAGACAGGCGGTGCTAGAGGCGGTACCCAGAGATAAGTGAAGTCTTTGCTGTCCCTGAGACTTCGTGAACAGTAGGCAAGCTCTATTTAAAGCCGTTGGAGATATTCAGCAACAAGTGAAGAAAAGTTCATTTCAGCCCTTTCACTGCCCAAGGCAAAAGCAGCAACTGCAGGCCAACACAGCAAAGCAACACAACAGGAAAGGGGAAGTACTCCTCCTGGCAGATCTTCAAGCTCTTCTTCCTGGAAGGGCATTGATCCTAGCGAGTTCTAAAGTTCTGGGGTCTGGGCCCCAATATTTATACTCAGTTTCTCTTTGTTCTTTTGTGCAGAGTGTGTGTGTGCTCAGCTCAAACCAGTTTGGTCCTCTCTGGTCCAACTTCCTGGCAGGGGGTGGAGACAGCATTGTCCAAGGCAGACAATGCCTATTCTGGTGCAAGGAAATTTCCTCCCACTACTCTACATGCAGCCCAGGTCTATTCAACCAAGCCCTGACTCATCCAGGAGTCAACCCCCACCCCCCCAGTGGCTGTCCGAAGAGAATGCACATCCCCAGCCCCTGTCACTCTAAAGCCAGACAGTCAATACACAACCCAGTAGGAGGCATACAATATGGCTAGGCAAGAAAATACCTACTTTCTAAAAGTGGTATTTTTAAACACAGAATATAAAAATCATCTTTACTAAATGATGCATTTCTACTTTATGAGTTCAGGCATACTGAACTCCATTTCTCTATCTTGTCCCAATGGGAAGATATACTCATAAGATGTTATAAGTAAACTCCCGTTTTATCCTATGAGACAGATAGCCTTTCAATAGTGAAAAACGAAAAATGAACAACAATGTATTTCACTATCAGGACATGTCACCCATACCAGTACATATCCTACCTTTCACATACACTGTACCTTGCCCATAGGTGTACCTTGGGCCTATCTTAGGGGTGACTTACATGTAATAAAAGGGAAGGTTAGGGATTGGCAAGTGGGTGCACATGCCAAGTCGACATGGCAGTAAAAACTGCGCTCAGACACTGCAGTGGCAGGTCTGTAAACCCTTTGAAAGGCTGCTCGTGTGTGTGGCACAATAAGTGCTGGAGGCCTTCTAGCAGCATTTGATTTACAGGCCGTTGCACTCTCAGTGTACTTTACTAGGGACATACTAGTAAATCAAATATGCCAATCATGGAGACATCAATCCATAATACACTTTTCAATAGGAGCACTTGCACTTTAACACTGAACAGCAGTGAGAAGGTGCAGAGAGACACTAAACCGGCAAAAACAAAGTCAAAACCAGGAGGCCAGAAAGCAAAAAGACTGGGGAAACACGCCAAAAGATGCCAGGCCTAACACATGTCCCTCCAGCTGAAAGTAGAGAGAACTACCCAACCTCCTTGGAGTTCTCTTCACTAAGGCGGAAGAACCTGGATAGATCATCAGCATTGGCGTGTTCTGTGCCAGAGCGGTGTTCCACCGTAAGATCCATTCCCTGTAGGGAGAGGGAACACCTCAACAGCTTTAGGTTCCCACCCCTCATTTGCATTAACCACCTGAGGGGCCTGTGGCATGTCTGAACTCTGAAATGAGTCCCAAACAGGTAGGGTCTTAGCTTCTTCAGTGCCCAGACCTCGCTCTATGGCACTCCACCTCTGTTCCCTGGAAAGTAGTGTCCTGCTAAGGATGACTACAGGGTGGTCTAGTCTCTCATCTTTCAGTTGTGAGAGCATCGCTCCCACACCATAGTCTGAAGCATCAGTCTGCACTACAAATTCCTTAGAGAAGTCAGGTGCCTTGAGCACGGACGCGGTGCACATCGCTGTCTTCGGGGCATCAAAATCTTTCTGGCAGGCTTCAGCCCAGATCACCTTCCTGGGCTGCTACCTGGAAGTCAGCTCTGTCGAGGGGGCAACCATGGTGCCATAGCCGCTGATAAACTTCCTATAGTAGCCGGTAAGACCTAAAAAGGCCCTCACCTCTGTCTGGGTTTTAGGGGGCTCCCAAGCCAGAAAGGTGTTAATCTTAGGCTGAAGGAGCACCACCTAGCCGCTTCCAACCTGGTGCCACAGATCCCTGCCTGATCTGGTACTTATTGGCCTTTACTATGAGGCCTGCCCTTTGCAGAGCCTTCAACACCTCTCAGAGGTGTTGCAAGTGTTCTTGCCAACTGGAACTGAACACTGCAAAGTAGTCCAGGTGGGCGGCACTGAAATCCTCCAGCTCAGCCAACACGTGGTTGACCAACCTCTCAAAGGTGGCAAGGGCATTCTTCAACCCAAAGGGCATCACCCGAAACCAGTAGTGCCCCTCTGGAGTTGAAAAGGCTGATCTCTCCTTGGCCTCCATGGTTAAGGCAGTCTGGCAGTACCCAGACGTCGAATCAAACATGCTGAGGAACTTGCCAGCTCCAAACCGATTAATGAGTTCATCAGCTCTGCGGATGGGGTTTGTGTCAGTCCTGGTGACGGCGTTGAGCCCAAGGTAGTCCACAGAGAACCGCAGCTCAGGAGTGGCACCGGGTGCAGCAACCTTTGGAACCAAGACCACTGGGCTGGCCAAAGGACTGTTGGAGGGCTCTATCTTCCCTAATGCCAACATCTTAGAGACCTCCTCTTTGATGTTAGTTGTGACCAGGTCAGTCAACCTGTAAACCTTGAGTTTCACAGGAGGGCGGTCACCAGTGTCCATGTCATGGGTACACCACTGAGTAACAACTGGGGTCAGGCAGAACAGTGTGGCGAATTGCCCCAACAATTGGCAACAGTCACTCTGCTGCTCTGGGGTCAGTGTAGGGGAGAGGATCACACCTTCCACTGACCCATCATGCTCCTTGGTAGACAGGAGGTCAGGGAGTGATTCACTCTCCTCTTCCACCCCATCATCTGTCGCCAAGAGCATGCTCAATTCAGACCTCTCAAAGTGAGACTTGAGGCCGTTCACATAGAGGACTCTCAAAGGGTTCCTGGGAGTCTGCAAATTCACCAGGTAGGTGACATTACTTTTGCGCTCCACCACCTCAAAAGGCCCAGTTCACTTGTCCTGCCAGGCACAAGGTTGGACAGGGGCCATGACCCAAACTTTTTGGCCAGGCTAAAACTCTACCAAAGCGGCATTCTGGTCATACCAGCATTTCATCTCCTCCTGGCTTGCTTCTAGGTACGCCTGAGCGAGTTTCCTGAAGCATGAAATTTTGTTCCTGATGGGCAGCATGTAGCTAAATACATCCTTGGGAGTTTTTCTGAGAGCTGTCTCCCAGCCTTCCTTGACCAAACTGAGAGGTCATTTCACAGGGTGCCCATACAGAAGCTCGAAGAGACTGAACCCTAATGTCTTCTGTGGTACCTCCCTGCATGCAAAGAGCAGGCATGGTAAGAGGATGTCCCACTTATGCCTCATGGGTACTGTTAGACCCTTGATCATGCCCTTCAAGGTTCGGTTGAATCTCCACCAAAACATTACCTTGGGGGTTGTAAGGGGCGGGGAACTTGTAGGTCACACCGCACGCCTCCCACAGGGATGTCTAATACTTGGATATGAAAAAAGCATGGCGTGAGCAAGACCCAGTAGGAAGGTCCTAAATCGCACGGGTACCACCAGCACACAGGCTAACCCAGGTTCAGCAACCGTAGGCTCGCTCTATAAGAGACCATTCTCCCGGTAGAGTCACTGTGATCCAGACTGATTACCAGCTGCCTGGTTTGCAGCCTGCTGCCACAAACACTCCAGAGAAGGGCATTCCTCCTGCTCCCTGCAGAAGTCTTCCCTGGCGGGACCCCCTTCTTGCTGCCAATGGGTCAGCTCAGATAAGTCCCCCAGTTCAGCTACCTGCTCCCCTGTAGGTACTGGGGCATCCCCCTCGAGGTCAGCCTCCTCCCAGACCATGGGAATTCCAGGGGCGGGTTACCGCACTCCCTGCCCTTTCTCTTGTTAGGAACCTGGGTCACTGTTTCAGGCTTCAGGTCCTTCTGATCACCCTTACTGACTGCAATTGACCGAGTGGTCACGCATGCCCACTCTGGCAACCCGAGCATCTCCAAGTGAGACCTGAGCTCATCATCCTTCCACAAGGACTGCTCCAGGTCTTTACCTAGCAGACAATCTACAGGCATGGTAGGGCTCACAACCATCCCTAAGGGACCTCAGACCCCCCATTCAAAGGGAACCTGCTCCACCTTACACTGGCACTCTGAGTTGTCCACTACTTGGTGGAATGTCCCAGGACCACTTGCTCCTCAGAGACCAGGTGACACCGGACTGAGGTCACATTGGCTCCAGTATCTCCGAGAGCCTCTACCCTTCTCCCATTTATGGTCACCCACGCGCTGTACTCATTAGTGTTTGTAGGCACCAGGTTTCCTGGGACTGTCTCACTGTCCCCTAGTGAGACAAGGGTCATTTCTGCGGGATCTCCACCCTCCTTTGGGTACCCCTCCTCCCCAAGCGCTACACTAGCCAACTCTTTGGAGTGCCCACCAGTAGATGGCTGTGCCCTCTTGGGACACTTGGAGTCCCGCGTCAAGTGACCCACCTGCTCACAGGCATAGCACATGCGGGGGCCAGTCTTTGCAGGCTTCCCTGAAGAGACCCCTTGTTTCTTATCTACTGGGGGATGGGAATCTTTACCCTGGGTATTAGTTTGGGGCCCTTTAGACAACTCATGCGCTTTACCCTTGCCCCCCACTCTTGTGCTGGGGGCCCTGCTCACCTTTGGCAGAGTCTCCCCCATGCACTCTTTTTGTGGACCCTGGAACTCTCCCAGTGGTCTGCCTCCATAGCAAGCTTCCTGGGGTCAGTCAGATTACTATCAGTCAAGTGCTGGCGCAGCTCTGCAAAGCATAGAAGACAAATGCTCTCACTCAATCAAATTGTAGAGCCAATGAAAATCAGTCATAGTATTGCCCTTCATCCAACCATCCAGTGACCTACAAAAATAATCTACACATTCCAACCAAGTGTTTGCATTAGTTTTTCTACTGGACCTAAACTGATACCTGTACTTGTTAGAAGTGAGACCATACCTGGTGAGAAGGCCCTCCTTCATGTCAGCGAAGGTGAGGCTCTGCCCCTCACCCAATGCCACTAAAGTGTCCCTCCCCTCTTCTAGGAAAAGAGGCCACAATCCTGCTCCCCAATTGTTTTCAGGGACCCCATTCATGTGGAAAGATGCCTCATAACCCTGAAACCATGGCATCCCCCTTTTTGAATTCCTTGCCTACATTCTTGGAGATGTGCACAATTCTATCTGTCTGCACTGAGGGATTGCAGCCACCATCTGTGCTGGACCTACCATCCTTTTGTCTTCCCTCTCATTCTCCAGCCAGAGTTTTTCTAGTTCAAACTTTCTGTCTCCTGCCTGTACTCCAACTCCTCTGGGGCAAAAGACACTGATGCCTGGCCTGGAGGGTTCCCACCTCCCAAAAGCACATCCACCCTAAAAATAGGATTTGGACTTTGAGGTTCTTGCAAACAGCCTTCAACTCCTTCACGTTGTAGGTTTCTAACCTCTCCTCCTCAAAGGCCACTTCAAGGATGCAACGGATGATGCTCTTGACTCAGGCATGATGCAATAGCAAGTTCAAGTTCTCAACAAATGGCAAGATCACAAATAGGCCAAAAAGAACCAGTATGTGGTACGTAGTGGTCTGCGATGGTAGTAGTGTGCACCAACTACTGTAGGTCAAGTGCAAACGCAAGTCCTATCCTCACTGCTGACAACCAATGTAAGAAATGGAGGTCTCTAGTTGGCAATGGTTTGTACCTTTGTCCAAATAGGGGCCCTTCCTTGTAGTCAGGATAAGGAGGATACCCTTCTAAAATAACCCCTGCTCACCCTGGCATGAGCAGTCAAGCTTGTCTCAGAGGCAATGTGTAAAGCATTTGTACATAACCCACAGTTATACAGTGAAAACACTACAAAAGGATACTACACCAGTTTTAGAAAAATAACCAACATTTATCCGTGCAAACAAGACCAAAACGATAACAAGTCCAACATACAATAATCAAAATCTGTACTCTGCAAGAATAACCTTACAAATGCAGTTCCTTGAAGTTGGTAGCTCTGTCCGGTGCTACTGCGGTGCTAAAAACAACCAAATCCAACCGGGTCGGTCGACTGGGTCGGTGCAGACCGGCGTCGGTGTCAGGAGACGTGTAAACAGTACCTTTTTGTACCAGCCAACCGTTTTGGTGTGTTGGGGTGGCGGTCATCAAGGCTGCTGTGTGAGTAGAGCGCTGCGGTGTGCGGTGCCCTCAGGTTGCGGTGCAGGCAGTGTTTCGTGTCAGACATCCATGCGCTGGATTTTTAAAGAGTGTCCACGTGGGCAATCAAAAGAGGGTGTGGTGCCACAAGATCACAATCTGGAACTCTTTGTCGATCTATTACCATACCTCAAGAATAAACTAAACACAGCCACTCCCCGCCTGCCCCTTTGCCACTCCCCTTAGACTCCTCCACTTATAACAGCCTCATCTCTCCCACCTCACCTTATCTCTCTTCCCACCTCTCTACCCTGGTGGTCACCTACTTATCCACAGGCACAAATGCAGTCCAACACCCCCACTCCTCCAGCATCAATACTAGCACTCCCCCACATCTGCACCAATTCAACATTGTTACTTCCCATTCTCCTATAGCCCTCTACACCTACACTCCCATCAACATGATCAATTCATCCACTGCCTCCTCTCAACCAACCATTACCAAGGCTCCGAATGTGAACACTATCAACATTGGCTCCAATTGCCCTGACTCGGCTAGTGCTCTACATTACAGTGCTCTTCCCAGCCAAGAACCTCTTAGGAGTCACTTCGCTAACTCAAAGCTCAACACTTTAAATTCTGAACTGCAACTGATTAGGGCTGACATCCTCAAACTAGTTCATATCACCTCCAACCTTGAACACAAGTGGTCCCCACATATGACTCACCTCCAAGCAAACAACGCTCTAACTTCCAAATGCCACCTTGCTTCTATCCCTCTTTACACATGGGTCCCACATCCTTGCTGCAGTGCTACACCTAACAACAACCACTCCTCCTGACCTAATAGGCTAGTCATACAGTTATTTTACAACAATATATTCTCCCTCCTAGACACCTATACCCATGCTCTGGCCGACCACGCTATACCTGCTACAAAAATCAAGACTATTATTACTCACCCTGTCAGGACATACAGCCTCAGCACGACATATAAATAAAACAAACCTCAAACAAGTTCCCATCTCACAAACGGCCACAATTACCTCCAAAACATCCCTGAAATGTGCGTTACCCAACTGCCATTCAGCTGTGAAAAACGCGGCCAACAAAGACAATCTTATACTTAACCATGACCTAGTCATCCTAATGCGGGCGGAAACTTGGTTGAATGAATCTTCTGCTCCTATTCTTGACATACTAGTCCCCCACAGTCATGACATCATCAGACTAGACAGTTCAAGCCATTTAGGGTGTGGCCCAGCCTGTAAATATAGGTCCACACTATCTATAAATCAATCTCACACTCTGTCACTGCCCTTCTGCTAATACCTCAGGATCAATATCACCCCCAGCACCAGCTGACTGATACCACGCTACAGGGATACAGCTCCCTGCCACAGACCATCACATAGGCGGCGAGCATGTCAGGAACCAGGGCATCATACCTGTCCTGTACCAGCGACAAGCTAACCAAAATATATAACAAGCGCAAGGCAGCAGGAGCGCACAGCTCACCGCTAGGAACATTGCCCCTTCAGGGCACACAAGCAAGCCCACCCGGCGAGAGCTAAGCCAACATCACCAACGACCTCAGAAATGGAGCGGCGCCCTTATACAAGTGCAAGCATGATACCAAAAGCGAGGCCCAAGGTGCGTCTTTTGAATCATTACAGGACAAACCCATTAAATAGGAACACCGGAGGGTACTTATATGGTGCAGGGCAGCAATGTCCTCTAGTCCTCTTACCCTTAGGTGACGCCCCATGAAAAAATACAGCCACAGGACGCACAGAGCCCGAAACATGTCTGTCCCAGGCTCCAGCAAGCACGCTTCGATGTCTATTCTCAATCATACTGTGCTTTCAATCCCCTTTTCAGGTAGGCACACTCTCAGCCCTTGCACTGTTATCCCAGGGTACAACTCGTGTCTTGACCTCTATCCTCACCTCAGGGGGGCCATCCTCACCCAGACTGACTGCATGTCCTGCCAAACCCAGGCAGTGCTGGTCAAGACGCTGAGGGACTGTCGTTCATTAGACTTGCAGCCAGACGCAGGGATATGATAGGGCTTTGTGTTCACCTGTGGGGCAGTAGCAACAGGACCGCAAACCACTCCTGGAATTTTTCTAACAATATTGTATATGAAGTTTCTGGTTGGCCAGGGTATGCACCCAAGCCAGACAGAACCCCCCACTCCAGTCAGCGGAGCCAGCTAGGATAATCTGCCGCGACTGAACACTGCAACACGGCCTGTGCTGCAACGAGCCGAAACATGCCTCAACAGGGCCCAATGGCCAGCCTGACCTAGAGCAAAGGAACCTACTTGGCTTTTAACAATGCCATCGCCAGGGTAAAAGACACCAGTGTAGCACCCGTGCGCACATGGTGCACTTGGGCCACTGCCGACAATCCTAGGGCCAAGCGTCGCGTTGGATTCCCATAAATGCAATCACTTGCCGGTTGGGCGAAATTATAGCGAACGAACACATCCGTTGAAGGCTAACAAATATGCACATCACCGTTGAAGAGTACTAGGTGCGGCGTTGAGAAACCGGAGCATCACATCAAGTTACGGTACAGTAATAACACGCCTGTGTTCAATGGGATCTCAAACATTTCTATCATGAGAGCTACTTGTGCCTAATGAAGCTTGTCCCGGGCCACAACCTTATAATGCTTTAATAAGGACCATATCAAACAGGGTTACATTGGTGGCCCCCCTGGGCAAGATTACTAGCAATGAACACATCTGTGCAGTTCTAAGGTTTGATAGCAGACTGCGCAACAGACGCGAGACCCTGACGATTCCCACTACTCGGTGATCGCCCCCCGAGCACCACAAAAGCCGTGCTCGGTCGCGAGCCCTCCACTTGCCGCTTCCTCACTTTTTTTTTTGTTTGCATATTTATATAGCAAGGACTCGACCCGAAGGTATGGAGCGCTTTACATAGCACGGTATTTACCTTAAGCATTCGGGCACGGGGAGATCAAGTCATTTGCCCAGCATCTCAGGATGTGGACGCGACCTCGAGGCTCGAACCCTGGTTTTCCTGCAAGGTTTCCCGTTCGGCCATGACGACCCTTCCCACCCCCACGGATGGAGCCGCTTGATGATGGCTTTCCCCGCCACGGCCCCTGATCGACCGGGCCGCTCCGGCTGGGCACCCCATTCACCGCGTGGGCAGAGGGCCCCCAAAACGGTTGGGACGCTCTACTCTGCAACAACCTGCTGATTGTCCGATGCTAGCGAAGCCACTAGGTGCCAGAAGGAAGCGGGCCAGCGGTCTTCCCGACCCCAGCTCCCCCCCCCCACACCAGCTGCGTCACTCCGCCCATATTCTGGCCGGGGGAGGAGGGCCCGTTCAGAGTTTAGGATTATGCAGAAGGACCTGGAGGTTGGGCACCCCAGGTAATGGCGAGGAAGTTGCAACCGGGCCCACGCAGCCTCTAATACCTGCTGCCGTACACCACAAGCGAATAAAAAGTGTTTTCCTTCCAACCAACTTGGTACCACTCTGGGAATCATTGGTGGCTGCTTGCAATGCCAAGTGGTGGGGCATTGTCGGTGAAATAAAAAAAAAATCACAGACGAAATAATAAAAAAATATATAAAATAGTACTTATCTGCTGCTGCGGCCGCCACTACCTTGCTCATCTCCTGATTCTCGACTCTCGGCAGTCCACACTGCGCAGGCTCCCAGATGCCAATCCAGACGCTGCTGTCATGCTGGGAATACTATTACCCAGCATGAGAGAAGCACTGAGATTGTTGTGAGCGGCCTGGTTTGGCGCTCAGACAGGGCCTTGGATCCTGTGTCTGTTCTCCTCCCAGCTGTGCAAGGCAGCTCAGCAGTGGTGGCTGGTGATATTTGAAAGTGGTGAGGGCGTAAAATTATTGCCGCACTGCGCTATGGCGAGCGAGCCTGAACAACAATTTTGAAAAAAACAGTGACATTCAACGACTATGAGTGACACTTTCTTGCGAGCAAAATCAAGCAATGAAGATGAGGGAAACATAGAAATCGGAAATTTTACCCATTTCTGCAACAAGAAACTGTATTAAACATCTTATAACTGCTGCAAAGCACCAGAAATGGAAGTGCACTAGAATGTAAGAGAGGCTACAGCGTGGAGCCTGAGCCAGCCTCACTGACTATGAATTCAACATTGTGCAGATTGCAGACAGTGACTGCAATGCTGAGGTCAACTCAGGTGCTGTAACTGTACTTATATGGCAGGCTACAGGCTCAGGAAGTTAGATAAAATATATCTGTGACACTCACTCCCCCCACTATTACCTGCTGTCTCTCCTGTGCAGTCACCACAGACTCCATCAAAGGCAACTTGTTCTATTCCGCGCCAGCATGGCCCCTCAGATAGCAGGGCTGCGGAGAAATACCCAGTGGAATAAAAGGCCTTATCAGCCCTGACTACTACAACATACGTTTAGTATGCTTCCATTACCATCCTGTTCGGTGGGTTACTGTCCTGTGGGGTGTACTGTTTCAACAGTATACCCTACAGAATTAAAACATTACAAAAAACACAAATATAAAAAAACACAAATACAAAAAGGCCTCTCAAGCAACAAAACAAAATAAGCAATTACAATACCAGTGAAACTAAAAGGGCACCACAGCGCTATAATGTTGTAAATGGTAGCAGTGAGCGGGCCCAATACTAAATAAAATACAATCATGCCTCCTGACTCTTAATAAGCAGCCATGCACACTCTGCGCCCAGGTGAGCATTCTACACGTGTGTCTTTCACCAAATATGCCGTGGAACCAACCTTGGTGTTACAATAACCGCAATTACTTTAAGGAGACCACATTTTGGAGTTAACGCAAATGCCTACACCTAGCATTTTCTCCTATGCCGCGTCTTTCTTTTACCCCGTACTTCCGTTCTCACTGAAGCGACCTTCAGTATCCCTTGGCCCCTCTTCTCCTTTCCCCCGCCCCCACTATCTCTCGCAGTGCTGCTTTCTCAACTAGAATGTATTTTCCACACTAGGCAGCTGCATGGAGATTAGCCCTAACCCGAAGCCCCCTGCACAGCCCCTGCCCCCGGGTGCGAGGAGCGCCGTGAACCGAGCCGTAAAGCCATTTCTAAGGGAATACTGGGGGGGAGGGTGGGGGAGGTTTGAGGGTGTGATTAAATTAAAATAAAAATAAATCAAAGCTTACCTGATCCGCGCTGCCTCTGGGCCGGGGTCCCGCCGCATTCAACTTCTAAACAGGCATGCTCCTAGTCCCTCCCCTACTGTAAGCCAATCACAACGCTTCAATGGCAGCGTTGTGATTGGCACTGAGTCCCGGGCGGCGCCCAGCCGGGCACCAGTAGGGACACTATTTCCTTTATGTAGGCTGAATGCAGCCTACATATAGAAAATGTAAAGCACGCATGACTGCTTTGGTCGGCCCCAGGGCCGACCAAGCAGTCAGGGCACTTAAAGTGGAGCAAGCCACACCTCCCCGACCCGCCCACCCGCCCGCAACCAGGCATACCCCTGCCGTCTGCTTTCTCGCATCGCGAGAAGCAGAAAATAAAATGGAATTTAAAATATAATTTTATTTTTTGCTTCTCGAACTGCGAGAAAGCAGTGGGGCGGCCGCCACTGCAGCTCAGGCTGGAGAAATGCTAAGTGCACATGTCGGTTTGGCCATCCTACGACAGCCGTCCAAAGCAACATGCGCATTTGCAGTGCTCACCACTCCTCCATGAAACTGAGGATGGCCCCGCCCTATGATTCGTCTGGCTTTGGCTCAGTGAAAAATAAAATGATAAAAAAATTGTTTTATTATCCTTTTATTTTTCACATTTGCCTATCCTGGCTATGAGCAGTGGGGCGACGCTCCTCTGCCATTACGGAGGTGCGCCCCTGCTGGGAATAGAGGAGACACACTCAAAAGGTGGTAAAATGTTGAGCCAAACCTCCTGACCCATCCAGTACACTGTCGGATATGTTATGGTAGCAAGAGTTTTGTAACTATGAATTTCTGTGTCTCCGAATAGCAATTTCCTGAGTAAAAGTAGGCCTAAGAGCTTCATTGAGAGTCAGGATGCACAGGCAAAGACCCATGTAGAATGGACATGTGCCTCTTTCTTTAGTTATTGTGCACCTTCTCATTAGGTCTAAGGTCCGTTTACTGACTGAATATGGTTTAACAAACTCACATGAAAGAAGGGAGAATTGATTAGTGCGAACCCTGCTGCAGCTAATTGACCATGTAGGATAGAAACAAGAATGTGAGACAGGGTACCTCTCCTGCTCCATATCCGAGAGACAGACGTACAGACATTGCTTATTCAAATTGTCCTTTATCTCTATCCTCAGGGTCACCAATACATGCCGCACCAGCAAAACTATGTACAGAGCCTTCCAGTTTGTCCAACACCTTATTAAACTCTTCAGCATACTTCCTAATAAATGATTGCCCTTGACACTGGTTTGAGTACAACGAGGATGCTAACAAACAAAAATAAAAAAAATACTCTTAAAACCAGATTTTGCATTGTTACTTTTACAAATTATATGTTCATACACGACTAATAAATAGATGATAACTTAAAACTGAAAGCTTTTACAGTAAAGATGTTTCCGAACCTATTTTGTGATAAAATTGTGCACGCGTGGAAGGCACTGGTCTGCTGAATCTGTGAGAATAGACTCTGACGGTTACATATACTTGTGGGTAGAATATCATAATTGATCAAACATTCATACACTGTACAGGGAATAACCCTGGTAAAGGTGGCCTTCCGACTGCAAGGTCATTCACCTTTTTATACATTAGAATTCATTTTGTAAGTGAACATTGACTGACTCATTCAATTAAAAATATTAAATTGGTTGGAATTTGCAGCATCTGAATGTGAATACAAAACGAACTTATTTCTGCAACAGCATTCTTCTGGTTTACCTGAGTTCTTTGTGATCAGCAGCTGTGGCAGAATGGGTATAATGACTTACTTGATGGAAGCTCTGTGAAGTATTTTAATTCTCTTACATCTGAAATCAAATGATTTAAAAAACATAATACAACCTTAAAAAGTGAAATAAATATCGTGATCCGTAAACGATCCATATGGGAAGTATGGAATGGGAAGTTAGGTCACACTATAAAAGTGGTATACATAAAATTACTGAGATGGTGCTACCAAACGTGCTTGACACTTCACTACTTCCGCACAGAAACTATATATATAGTTAAGTCTTCTAGTGATTGTTTTGTATATACAGCCTTACTAAAATGTAAGATCTGTAGAACGATGCAGTTTTGTGTTATAATTATTTTTGAAGAAGTGTAATCTCCCCATAAAGATTTATCCATTATATTCATATTACAAGTAGGTTCTGGTATCCAGATACGTTTGTAAAAAGAAAAATCATGTCTTCAGTCATGTATTGAAAGTCAAAGCAGGAGACAAGTGATGCCATGAAGGCAAGGCCAGTAAACGGTATACCTGTCGCTAGGTCAGCATTCCCTTCCGTGCCTGCCAAGCTGAACCAGACCACAAAAAACATTCCTTCTTCTTTCAGGTTTTGACTCCACAGATGAGGTGTATATGGCAGTATCATGAATGATTTAGACCTGTGGCACCATTATCATACAGCCACACCATCAACATTATATAGTAACACCCCCTCATTCGCCCACACAACGAATACAGTACACCAACACGCCTGTTCGTACAGCTACACAGCCAACATCCTAAATCCACTTACTCACCTCATGTATTCAAGTAACCACGATTATAGGCCAGTATAACTACCACCATACGTAAGCTTAATACTCATTCTATGCCAACACACCAACTATTGTACGCCCACTCAACCCATGTCACAAACCAGTGAGCATCATACTGCAACAAACCCACTGTCACACACACAAGCCACATCAACACACATTGTCTCAAGTTTATTAATTCCACATGAAAAATATCTGCCCTGCTCTGCATTGCACGAATGACAGACAACAGCGGAGTGCTATATTTACAATGAGTAGCCTGTCACTAAACACAACCAACAATATACACCAACATATCCACCATCAGATGTCAACACCTACACCCTCCACCATAGGTCCTCTGAACCACCATCAGATGCCAATACGCCACCAACATAACATACATACACAACAAATAGATATCAACAGACCAACCATTATATACTAATACCCCAGTTATCAGATGTCCAAGCAGTCAACATCGAACTCCAACAAAGCCACCATTATACCTTTTCGACATAACTATTTAGATTTCACAATCCAACATTTTTTAAACAGTTGCATGTCTCTGCAAGTCTAAGAAAATACAAACACAATCGCAACGGCCTAATACAACTTCTCCGTTATGATAATTATAGCCAGTAAAACACTAAATGCAATTAGTCACAACTGCAGTCAAATTTTCGGCCCTATACAACTTTGATAATTATAAAAAAGGAAAGAATGAAGAAGAAGGTGGTTAAGGGGCTGCCTAAAAATGATATTCCTTAGTACCAATCAAGTTATTTATTTCCCTCGAAGTGTGTGCAATCAAAATCAAGTAGAATCAAGTCAGTATCACTTCAGGTGTGATTTCTTAGGGAAACGTTTGCAACAAGTGGGCTATACCTCGAACATTACTAATTGAAATATTATACCCAATGCACTATAGAAGAAGAAACAGACTATGGAATATCATCCGCTCTGTAAATGTAAATGTATAGGTATTTATATAGCGCCGATGACCACTACGGGTATCTCAGCGCTGTACTCATACCGCTGAAGGAACCCTTCCTGGCTTTCCATGTGAAGTGTCCACTCCTGGGCACCCCCATGGTGAGGCCAGGCATCCCAGCGCTGTTGGGGCCGTTGTGGAGATTAAGCAAGCTATTGCCCTGAGTTGCAGCATGTGACCCAAGATTAGAATAGGCACTGAGGCGAGAATATCCGGTCCGCGGAATTTATAGCCCGAGACCCTGCCGCGATGGGAATCGAACCCTGGTCCCGGACCAGTGCTCTGCATCGAGGTCTGCCGCTCTAACCATTGAGCCACACTTATCCACTCGCCAGTAATGGTGCCCAACCTTTTCGAAAATGTCCATTGCGTCTTGTGTCCTGTAAATGGAACTTTCAAAGTAGGCTAATCTGAAAAGCACTTTCAACTATCCTCTTAGGTGGACAGTTGTGTGGACTTCTGGTGGTGTGGGATGCATACCTTGGTGATTGAAAAGAAGTTATCACTCATCGACACAATGAAGAAGATACCTTGTGGATGTTACTAAAGTAGTGTATGCGCGCTAATCCCATGGGGGGAGGGCACTGTATTTGGATAAAATGTCCCAAATCTCTGACCAATAGTTTATTATGCTAGGACATGACCATAATATATGGCCCAGCGCACCTCCAGCTTCTTGAATCACATCTGATCCTAACTTTGTTCAGAAGGGATGTGTCCAGTGCCATTTGTGCAATACTTTGCATGCTGTAAATTTGAGTCTCATTTCATGCATCCCTCTGTCATACGTTTTAAGTAACGAGGAACATATTTCTTCTTGTACTCAGTTCTTGCCTTTTCTCTTGCAAAGCATGTGTGGGGTTGGAATACTATTCTGTGGTAATTGTATTCTAGAGTCCTGAAATGGTCCCCTTGTATCTCCCCCAGAGTATGACTTATTCATGATCCAGAGAAGAAGGCAGGTATTGCAATAGTTTGCCTAGAGTCTTGGGAGGCAGTGTTTTAATTGTTAGATGCACCAACGTTGGCCATGCTTCCTTAAGTTTAAATATATGTACAAAGTCTGATAACATGGTGGATAGACACTATTCCTTTATCAGCCAAATGCTTCCAGAATATTGGACAGTCACCTATTTTTATTTTAGCACAGTTCAAACTGGGGACTCTACGTGTAGGTGTATTTTCATGCGTTTATGTATAGTCGCATAGATGGTCAATAGAGACTTGGTCACAGGGTTAAGCTTCTGCATTAGCGGTGTGATAGAAAAGTATGTTGTATATTCCTTTAAGTCGTTCTGCTCTAATGTTGCCCAGTAAAGAGAGGGTGCTGTTGTTCCCTCTATCACGTATGGTAATTGTGATATGAGTTGGGTCGTGTGGTAATTCACCATAGTTGGAAGTCTGAGGGCTCTTGACATGATATATACTTATAACTTGGAGGTTCATACTAAGGAATCTATCTTTGTTCCACAGGAATAGGTTTATTGATAATGTCTGTCAGGCCTGCATTAGCAGAAACTCTGCATACTTAAGATTACGACTTACCCGTTGGAAGTCAAATCCATTAATTATGTCTCTAGTGATGGCATGGCGCTTGACATTGGGAGTACATCGCATTTTACCTTGTTGATTTTACACCCCCCAAAAAACTGAAAAAGAATCCAGGTCTTTTAAAAAAAAGTATTTTTATTGCAAATTTTCCCTGTTATAAAAATGAAAACACCAACCCACATCCCACCCGCCACACATATTAGGAGACACTCCCAGATCGTTACATTGGATCCCATCAAACATTAAATATTGCACCAAACAAACAAGGGGAATAGGTATAACATAAACAATTCATCATAGTGCATTACACTTTCTAAGTAAAATAAATCAATACAACGTAAAGTGCATAAGCAGACACGGGCCAAGTCACAAATATCAAATCATTCTCTCAAAATTAGGAAGATCCTCTCTCGTCGGTCGACAAATTGATTCAATTGGTCAAAGGAGCCCGAATTCACAATCCTTTTTTACAGGACCGTATACGTCTCCTCAAATACACTGCCTTTTCTAGATTGTGCAACACCAACAGCCGACCAAACCATTGCTGAAACACAGGTGGATTCGGATCAAACCAAGCAGAGGTGATGCACAGTCGGAGAATGGTCAATGAAATAAATAAAAGGGACCTTCCAACCTCATATCCCTCCTCTTCTAGTACCCCTAACAAAATTAAAGTAGAGGTTAAGGAAATCTTTAACTTAAGTTTGTAATTAAAAACCCTCTGTACCTCCTCTTTTAAGGTCATAAACTCTCCACATGTAGCAAACATATGTACGATATCAGCCCCATACATTTGATATCAATGGCAGCGTGACCCTTTGCCATCCCCCATTTAGAAATCCTACAAGAAGTGTAATATAGATTAAAACAGATCTGATAGTACTGTACTTGTAGACTTGCTGACAATAAAATGGATTGCAGAAAAGAATACAATTTCAAAAATGTTTCCTCAGGTATGGCCAGATTCTCCTGCCATCTCTGAGAATGTCTGTCCAAATCGTCTTTCATTTGTAGATTCAAAAAACAATAAATTGTCCTGATTGGACATTCTCGCTTACTGATAAGCAGGTCCACCAAATCGACTCTCTAAATACCAACTGGGCCCCCCCCTTCCCACTCAAGAAGTCCAGTATCTGAAGATACTTAAAAAAATCTCTTTAACTGATGTTAAAGTTGTTTTTAAATTCTTCCAAAGATATGATCCCAGTAAGGGAGAACAAGAACCCCACCCTATTTATCCCAACATCTTTCCAGCGAGAGACACACTGATCCCTAAAAATCTCAGGTAGATTCCTATTGTTCCACCTGGGAGTGTAAAAATTCAATCTGCCAATCTCCATCATTCAACAAACAGCTGACTACACCTTTAAAGTAGCCTGAAGAGTCTTAAAACATACTTTCTTATAATAGCTTCCTCCAACTGTCGCCACAGACATCCTGTTAGAAATGGGGATCTCTAGTTGCCAATGGTTTGCACCTTTGTCCAAATAGGGACCCTTCCTTCTTGTCAGGATGAGGTGGATAACCTTCTAAAATAACCCCTTCTCATCCCCTTGGTAGCTTGGCGCAAGCAGTCAGGCTTATCTCAGAGGCAATGTGTAACCATTTGCACATAACACACAGTAATACAGTGAAAACACTACAAAAGGACACCACACCAGTTTTTGTTCCGGCTGACTGCGGCGGTGTGTTCCGGCAGCAGTGGGCATCGAGGCTGCGGTGTGAGCGGAGCAGTGCGACATTCAGTGCCCTCAATCACTGTGCAGGCAGAGGCTCGGTGGCGGTCATCCAGCTGTGTCAGTGAGAACGGGGCTACAGTGTGAAGCGGGGCAGTGCTCGTTGCGGTGCTGAAGGTCATGGTGCAAGCTTCGGCACTCATCAACGATTGGTGGTTGATGGGGCTGGTGTGGGTGGGTTGCAACTGCGGTGTGGGACGGGGCGGTGCTGCATGTAGCTTATTAACAGTGCCCCTACACCATGGTGCAGACCACGAGGGCCCTGTCAGCTGGCCACGGCATTGTAGGTGAGACCAAGGTGACGAAGTGAAGTGAGGTAGTTTGGAGTGTGGTGCCCACAGGTCGCGGTGCAAGCAACGGCTCGATGGCAGTGGCGGTCGTCGTCATGGGTGAGACCAGGGTTGCATTGAGAAGCACAGCAGTGTCTTTCTGTCACAGAACCGACTGCGGTCATAGTGACAGGGTTGGGTTGCGGTGTCCCTCTGTGGCAACAGAGACAGGCGGTGCTAGAGGCGGTACCCAGAGATAAGTGAAGTCTTTGCTGTCCCTGAGACTTCGTGAACAGGAGGCAAGCTCTATTTAAAGCCGTTGGAGATATTCAGCAACAAGTGAAGAAAAGTTCATTTCAGCCCTTTTACTGCCCAAGGCAAACGCAGCAACTGCAGGCCAACCCAGCAAAGCAACAAAACAGGAAAGGGGAAGTACTCCTCCTGGCAGATCTTTAAGCTCTTCTTCTTGGCAGGGCATTGATCCTAGCGAGTTCTAAAGTTCTGGGGTCTGGGCCTCAATATTTATACTCAGTTTCTCTTTGTTCTTTTGTGCAGAGTGTGTGTGTGCTCAGCTCAAACCAGTTTGGTCCTCTCTGGTCCAACTTCCTGGCAGGGGGTGGAGACAGCATTGTCCAAGGCCGACAATGCCTATTCTGGTGCAAGGAAATCTCCTCCCACTACTCTACATGCAGCTCAGGTCTATTCAGCCAAGCCCTGACCCCCACCCCCCCAGTGGCTGTCCGAAGAGAATGCACATCCCCAGCCCCTGTCACTTTAACCCCTTCCCTGCTCATGACGGAACCGTTCCGTCATGAGCCACGGTTGTCGTGTGCTCATGACGGAACGGTTCCGTCATGACAATCCTGCCGGCGGCCGCTCCGCCTGCGCGGCGCTGTTTCCCCGCCTGTGCGGGGCGACAACGCAAATGGGCGGAGTCATGACGGAACCGTTCCGTCATGAGCACAGCTCAACTGTGGCTCATGACGGAGCGGCTCCGTCATGAGCACAGGCCCGCCGCGCTGCCCCCCTGCCCCCCCCAGCGCTGCAGCGGAATGTCCGCAGCAGCGAAGGGGTTAAAGCCAGACAGTCAATACACAACCCAGCAGAGGCATACAGGATGGCTAGGCAAGAAAATACCTACTTTCTAAAAGTGGTATTTTTAAACACAGAATATAAAAATCATCTTTACTAAATGATGCATTTCTACTTTATGAGTTCAGGCATACTAAACTCCATTTCTCTATCTTGTCCCAATGGGTAGATATACTCATAAGATGTTATAAGTAAACTCCCGTTCTGTCCTATGAGACAGATAGCCTTTCAATAGTGAAAAACGAAAAATTAACTACAATGTATTTCACTATCGGGACATGTCACCCATACCAGTACATATCCTCCCTTTCACTTGCACTGTACCTTGCCCATAGGTGTACCTTGGGCCTATCTTAGGGGTGACTTACATGTAATAAAAGGGAAGGTTAGGGATTGGCGAGTGGGTGCACATGCCAAGTCGACATGGCAGTAAAAACTGCGCTCAGACAATGCAGTGGCAGGTCTGTAAACCCTTTGAAAGGCTGCTCGTGTGTGTGGCACAATCAGTACTGGAGGCCTTCTAGCAGCATTTGATTTACAGGCCCTGGCACTCTCAGTGTACTTTACTAGGGACATACTAGTAAATCAAATATGCCAATCATGGAAACATCAATCCATAATACACTTTTCAATAGGAGCACTTGCACTTTAACACTGAACAGCAGTGAGAAGGTGCAGAGAGACACTAAACCAGCAAAAACAAAGTCAAAACTAGGAGGCCAGAAAGCAAAAAGACTGGGGAAACACGCCAAAAGATGCCAGGCATAACACATGTCCCTCCAGCTGAAAGTAGAGAGAACTACCCAACCTCCTTGGAGTTCTCTTCACTAAGGCGGAAGAACCTGGATAGATCATCAGCATTGGCGTGTTCTGCGCCAGAGCGGTGTTCCACCGTAAGATCCATTCCCTGTAGGGAGAGGGACCACCTCAACAGCTTTAGGTTCCCACCCCTCATTTGCATTAACCACCTGAGGGGCCTGTGGCATGTCTGAACTCTGAAATGAGTCCCAAATAGGTAGGGTCTTAGCTTCTTCAGTGCCCAGACCTCGCTCTATGGCACTCCACCTCTGTTCCCTGGAAAGTAGTGTCCTGCTAAGGATGACTACAGGGTGGTCTAGTCTCTCATCGTTCAGTTGTGAGAGCATCGCTCCCACACCATAGTCTGAAGCATCAGTCTGCACTACAAATTCCTTGGAGAAGTCAGGTGCCTTGAGCACGGACGCGGTGCACATCGCTGTCTTTAGGGCATCAAAATCTTTCTGGCAGGCTTGAGCCCAGATCACCTTCCTGGGCTGCTACCTGGAAGTCAGCTCTGTCAAGGGGGCAACCATGGTGCCATAGCCGCTGATAAACTTCCTATAGTAGCCGGTAAGACCTAAAAAGGCCCTCACCTCTGTCTGGGTTTTAGGGGGCACCCAAGCCAGAATGGTGTCAATCTTAGGCTGAAGGAGCACCACCTAGCCGCCTCCAACCTGGTGCCACAGATCCCTGCCTGATCTGGTACTTATTGGCCTTTACTGTGAGGCCTGCCCTTTGCAGAGCCTTCAACACCTCTCAGAGGTGTTGCAAGCGTTCTTGCCAGCTGGAACTGAACACTGCAAAGTAGTCCAGGTAGGCGGCACTGAAATCCTCCAGCTCAGCCAACACCTGGTTGACCAACCTCTCAAAGGTGGCAAGGGCATTCTTCAACCCAAAGGGCATCACCCGAAACCAGTAGTGACCCTCTGGAGTTGAAAAGGCTGATCTCTCCTTGGGCTCCATGGTTAAGGCAGTCTGGCAGTACCCAGACGTCGAATCAAACATGCCGAGGAACTTGCCAGCTCCCAACCGATCAATGAGTTCATCAGCTCTGCGGATGGGGTGCGTGTCAGTCCTGGTGACGGCATTGAGCCCAAGGTAGTCCACAGAGAACTGCAGTTCAGGAGTGGCACCGGGTGCAGCAACCTTTGGAACCAAGACCACTGGGCTGGTCCAAGGACTGTTGGAGGGCTCTATCATCCCTAATGCCAACATCTTAGAAACCTCTTCTTTGATGTTGGCTCTGACCAGGTCAGTCAACCTGTAAAGCTTGTGTTTCACAGGAGGGCTGTCACCAGTGTCCATGTCATGGGTACACCACTGAGTAACACCTGGGGTCAGGCAGAACAGTGTGGCGAATTGCCCCATCAATTGGCAACAGTCACTCTGCTGCTCTGGGGTCAGTGTAGGGGAGAGGATTACACCTTCCACTGACCCATCATGCTCCTTGGTAGACAGGAGGTCAGGGAGTGATTCACTCTCCTCTTCCACCCCATCATCTGTCGCCAAGAGCATACTCAATTCAGACCTCTCAAAGTGAGACTTGAGGCCGTTCACATAGAGGACTCTCAAAGGGTTCCTGGGAGTCTGCAAATTCACCAGGTAGGTGACATTACTTTTGCGCTCCACCACCTCAAAAGGCCCAGTCCACTTGTCCTGCCAGGCAAAAGGTTGGACTGGGGCCATGACACAAACGTTTTGGCCAGGCTGAAACTCTACCAAAGTGGCCTTTTGGTCATACCAGCATTTCATCTCCTCCTGGCTTGCTTCTAGGTACGCCTGAGCGAGTTTCCTGAAGCATGAAATTTGGTTCCTGATGGGCATCATGTAGCTAAATACATCCTTGGGAGTTTTTCTGGGAGCTGTCTCCCAGCCTTCCTTGACCAAACTGAGAGGTCCTTTTACAGGGTGCCCATACAGAAGCTCGAAGAGACTGAACCCTAATGTCTTCTGTGGTACCTCCCTGAATGCAAAGAGCAGGTATGGTAAGAGGATGTCCCACTTATGCCTCATGGGTTCTGTTAGACCCTTGATCATGCCCTTCAAGGTTCGGTTGAATCTCCACAAAAACATTACCTTGGGGGTTGTAAGGGGCGGGGAACTTGTAGGTCACACCGCACGCCTCCCACAGGGATGTCTAATACTTGGATATGAAAAAAGCATGGGGTGAGTAAGACCCAGTAGGAAGATCCTAAAGCGCACGGGTACCACCAGCACACAGGCTAACCTAGGTTCAGCAACCGTAGGCTCGCTCTATAAGAGACCATTCTCCCAGTACAGTCACTGTGATCCAGACTGATTACCAGCTGCCTGGTTTGCAGCCTGCTGCCGCAAACACTCCAGAGAAGGGCATTCCTCCTGCTCCCTGCAGAAGTCTTCCCTGGCGGGACCCCCTACTTGCTGCCAATGGGTCAGGTCAGATAAGTCCCCCAGTTCAGCTACCTGCTCCCCTGTAGGTACTGGGGCATCCCCCTCGAGGTCAGCCTCCTCCCGGACCATGGGAACTCCAGGGGCGGGTTTCCGCAAACCCTGCCCTTTCTCTTGGCAGGAACCTGGGTCACTGTTTCAGGCTTCAGGTCCTTCTGATCACCCTTACTGACTGCAATTGACCGAGTGGTCACGCATGCCCACTCTGGCAACCCGAGCATCTCCAAGTGAGACCTGAGCTCATCATCCTTCCACAAGAACTGCTCCAGGTCTTTACCTAGCAGACAATCTACAGGCATGGTAGGGCTCACAACCACCCTCAAGGGACCTCAGACCCCCCCCATTCAAAGGCAACCTGCTCCACCTTACACTGGCACTCTGAGTTGTCCACAGCAACTACTTGGTGGAATGCCCCAGGGCCACTTGCTCCTCAGAGACCAGGTGACACCGGACTGAGGTCACACTGGCTCCAGTATCTCCGAGAGCCTCTACCCTTCTCCCATTTATGGTCACCCACGCGCTGTACTCATTAGTGTTTGCAGGCACCAGGTTTCCTGGGACCGTCTCACTGTCCCCTAGTGAGACAAGGGTCATTTCTGCGGGATCTCCACCCTCCTTTGGGTACCCCTCCTCCCCAAGCGCTACACTAGCCAACTCTTTGGAGTGCCCACCAGTAGATGGCTGTGCCCTCTTGGGACACTTGGAGTCCCCCGTCAAGTGACCCACCTGCTCACAGACAGAGCACATGCAGGGGCCAGTCTTTGCAGGCTTCCCTGAAGAGACCCCTTGTTTCTTATCTACTGGGGGATGGGAACCTTTACCCCGGGTATTAGTTTGGGGCCCTTTAGACAACTCCTGTGCTTTACCCTTGCCCCCCACTCTTGTGCTGGGGGCCCTGCTCACCTTTGTCAAAGTCTGCCCCATGCACTCTTTTTGTGGACCCTGGAACTCTCCCAGTGGTCTGCCTCCATAGCAAGCTTCCTGGGGTCAGTCAGCTTACTATCAGTCAAGTGCTGGCGCAGCTCTGCAAAGCATAGAAGCCAAATGCTCCCACTTAATCAAATTGTAGAGCCACTGAAAATCTATCATAGTATTGCCCTTCATCCAACCATCCAGTGACCTACAAAAATAATCTATACATTCCAACCAAGTGTTTGCATTAGTTTTTCTACTGGACCTAAACTGATACCTGTACTTGTTAGAAGTGAGACCATACCTGGTGAGAAGGGCCTCCTTCATGTCAGCGAAGGTGAGGCTCTGCCCCTCACCCAATGCCACTAAAGTGTCCCTCCCCTCTTCTAGGAAAAGAGGCCAAAATCCTGCTCCCCAATTGTTTTCAGGGACCCCATTCTTGTGGAAAGATGCCTCATAACCCTGAAACCATGTCATCCCCCTTTTTGAAATCTTTGCCTACATTCACTGAGGGATTGCAGCCACCATCTGTGCTGGACCTACTATCCTTTTGTCTTCCCTCTCATTCTCCAGCCAGAGTTTTTCTAGTTCAAACTTCCTGCCTCCTGCCTGTCCTCCAACTCCTCTGGGGCAAAAGACACTGCTGCCTGGCCTGGAGGGTTCCCACCTCCCAAAAGCACATCCACCCTAAAAATAGGATTTGGACTTTGAGGTTCTTGCAAACAGCCTTCAACTCCTTCACGTTGTAGGTTTCTAACCTCTCCTCCTCAAAGGCCACTTCAAGGATGCAACGGATGATGCTCTTGACTCAGGCATGATGCAATAGCAAGTTCAAGTTCTCAACAAATGGCAAGATCACAAATAGGCCAAAAAGAACCAGTATGTGGTACGTAGTGTTCTGCGATGGTAGTAGTGTGCACCAACTACTGTAGGTCAAGTGCAAACGCAAGTCCTATCCTCACTGCTGACAACCAATGTTAGAAATGGAGGTCTCTAGTTGGCAATGGTTTGCACCTTTGTCCAAATAAGGGCCCTTCCTTGCCGTCAGGATAAGGAGGATACCCTTCTAAAATAACCCCTGCTCACCCTGGCATGAGCAGTCAAGCTTATCTCAGAGGCAATGTGTAAAGCATTTGTACATAACCCACAGTAATACAGTAAAAACACTACAAAAGGATACTACACCAGTTTTAGAAAAATAACCAACATTTATCCGTGCAAACAAGACCAAATCGATAACAAGTCCAACATACAATCATCAAAATCTGTACTCTGCAAGAATAACCTTACAAATGCAGTTCCTTGAAGTTGGTAGCTCTGTCCGGTGCTACTTCGGTGCTAAAAACAACCAAATCCAACCGGGTCGGTCGACTGGGTCGGTGCAGACCGGCGTTGGTGTCAGGAGACGTGTAAACAGTACCTTTTTGTACCAGCCGGACGTTTTGGTGTGTTGGGGTGGCGGTCATCAAGGCTGCTGTGTGAGTAGAGCGCTGCGGTGTGCGGTGCCCTCAGGTTGCGGTGCAGGCAGTGTCTCGGTGGCAGACATCTATGCGCTGGATTTTTAAAGAGTGTCCACGTGGGCAATCAAAAGAGGGTGTGGTGCCACAAGATCACAATCTGGAACTCTTTGTCGATCTGTTACCCTACCTCAAGAATAAACTAAACACAGCCACTCCCCGCCTGCCCTTTTGCCACTCCCCTTAGACTCCTCCACTTATAACAGCCTCATCTCTCCCACCTCACCGTATCTCTCTTCCCACCTCTCTACCCTGGTGGTCACCTACTTATCCACAGGCACAAATGCAGTCCAACACCCCCACTCCTCCAGCATCAATACTAGCACTCCCCCACATCTGTACCAATCCAACATTGTTACTTCCCATTCTCCTATAGCCCTCTACACCTACACTCCCATCAACATGATCAATTCATCCACTGCCTCCTCTCAACCAACCATTACCAAGGCTCCGGATGTGAACACTATCAACATTGGCTCCAATTGCCCTGACTCGGCTAGTTCTCTACATTACAGTGCTCTTCCCAGCCAAGAACCTCTAAGGAGTCACTTCGCTACCTCAAAGCTCAACACATTAAATTCTGAACTGCAACTGATTAGGGCTGACATCCTCAAACTAGTTCATATCACCTCCAACCTTGAACACAAGTGGTCCCCACATATAACTCACCTCCAAGCAAATAACGCTCTAACTTCCAAATGCCACCTTGCTTCTATCCCTCCTTACACATGGGTCACACATCCTTGCTGCAGTGCTACACCTAACAACAACCACTCCTCCTGACCTAATAGGCTAGTCATACAGTTATTTTACAACAATATATTCTTCCTCCTAGACACCTATACCCATGCTCTGGCCGACCACGCTATACCTGCTACAAAAATCAAGACTATTATTACTCACCCTGTCAGGACATACAACCTCAGCACGACATATAAATAAAACAAACCTCAAACAAGTTCCCATCTCACAAACGGCCACAATTACCTCCAAAACATCCCTGAAATGTGCGTTACCCAACTGCCATTCAGCTGTGAAAAACGCAGCCAACAAAGACGATCTTATACTTAACCATGACCTAGTCATCCTAATGCCAACGGAAACTTGGTTGAATGAATCTTCTGCTCCTATTCTTGACATACTAGTTCCCCACAGTCATGACATCATCAGACTAGACAGTTCAGGCCATTTAGGGTGTGGCCCAGCCTGTAAATATAGGTCCACACTATCTATAAATCAATCTCACACTCTGTCACTGCCCTTCTGCTAATACCTCAGGATCAATATCACCGCCAGTGACAACTCAAGGTGCTCTCTTCACACGTTCTACCACCTGGCTGGGGATAACCACACGTTCATCAGACAGATCATGGAAATGATCTCCTCAAACAATGACATAACAACCATATTTTTCTTGGCGACTTCAACATTCATTGGAACAACTTTAGCAATCCTCTCTTGAACAGTTTTAAATCCTTCCTCCAGGACCTCAACCTTATCCAAGCCTCCAACAGCCAGACCCATAGCAAAGGGGCCACCCCAGACTTAATTATTGCAAAAAAGAACACCATACAAATTCAATCTATCCCACCTTGCGACTGGACTGACCACCACTACATCACATTTCTTATCTCAGAAAAGGCAATTGTCTCTAAGGGCCAACCTGTGAAAATCCAAACTTTGGGTCCGACACACCCGCAACATTAACCCATTCACTATGTTGCCTTTTATTAATGACATTCTACTCCCGCCCTCTTCGATGTATGACGCGCATGACCACACTGAACACTACATCAATTCCATGTAAAAAAAAATTGGTTCAATTGTAACCTTAATGAGGAACACCGACACCTTAAACTCACAGAAAGAACATGTAGACAAACCCCCTCTCTGTCCAACCTCAAACTTCAACGACAAAGATGGAGCACCTACAATAGACACATCAGGAACTCCAAAACAGCTTTCTACCATAATCAACTAGACACGGCATCTAATAGACCTACAAAACTGTTAGAAAATATAAAAAAACAGTGGAACCACAAAAGCGATCCCATTTCCTCGGACAATAAAACACTAACTAACTGCAAAACCTTTGCCTCCTTTTTTGCTGAGAAACCGTGCTAATCACCAACAATATCCAGAACTCTATGAAACTCTTACCATGTGCATCCCCGACACTCCACCCCACTTGATCAGGAATAATGTCAGAGAACCCACCCCACACCTAAAAATAACACCACTCGGGATAGCTTTAAAAGCGTCGATTAAAATTACATCTTAACTATATTGACCTCTCTGAAATACTCCAACCACTTCAACGATTTGCTTACCTCCAAATTTCTCAATGTGTCCATTCACTTCCTACTTCCACTATGGATTATGATAATCAATGCCTCACTCACTCAAGACTCCTTACCTGACTGCCTCAAAAGTGGCCAGGTTACTCATATCCTGAAAAAACCCAACTCAGACCAGACTGACCCCTACAATTACTGCCCTATCTCCAACATCCCAACTTTAGTCAAACTCTTTAAAAAATGTGTGCACTTACAGTTGTGCAATCACATCAAGCAATTCCAACTCCTCAACCAATGTCAATCTGGCTTGCGACCAGGTCATAGCACCAAAACTGCCCTGGTCCACATTGTCGAAGATGCCCTATGCTCATTCGACCAGAATGAATCGTGCCTCCTAATTCTACTTGACCTGTCAGCGGCGTTTGACAATGTCAAGCATGATACCCTTTTAAACCTTCTAGAACACAGGATGGGTCTTTCAGGCACCGTGCAAAAATTGTTTTCCTCTTTCTGCACAACAGATCTCAGCGCATCTTAATCAACCCCGTACTTTACGATCAGTTGCCATTGTCGCTGGGCATACCTCAAGGCTCTACTCTCTCACTGTCATTGTTTAACCTATAAATGGAGCCCCTAACTGAAATCATGAAACTCACCCATATCCCCTACCACATGTATGCAAATGACACTCAATTATTTTTTTTTAAAGTAATTTTCGATCAAATATCACAATTTTGCCCATTATGCAATTTTATGCCACATATTTGAATACACCACCTTTATAGTTCCATGTCAATAGCCCAATCATACAGCATGTACACCACATTATATGCCAACAAACCTTGGTACATTGATCCAACCTAGCCAGACATATAAGGGTTAGTCAGTAAATAGGCTGTAAGGGGGTACCATATATTCCTTGGTCTCGGGGCCATTGGCAGCTCTTCTGAGAACAGTTCCAGTTGGTCTTTGCAATACACCAGGTCAGTGAGCCATTGTCTTAATTTGGGTGTAGCTTTTTCTCCCCAGTGTATAGCAGTGCCACCGCCACAAATTTACAGTGAGCTGGCTTCAAATGTGTGACTAGACCTAGTAGGAACATCTGGGAAGTACAAGCTACCGGCTCCATCACCATGACCATTACAGCCTGAACCACCTGTGCCCAGAATTGTCAAATAAGAACACACGCCCAGGCTAGATGAATAAAGCCTGCCTCACATGCTCCACAATGTGAGCAGGAAGAATCATCTCTCAGCCCACATTTGTGTAATTTGGCAGCAGTGTAATACATCTGTTGCAAGTATTTAAAATGTATGATTCGCAGGTTACATTTTGGAGTGAGAATGCCTGGGACAACACTCAACTCTATAGGAAAATCACCTCTCTTGAAGACATCAATATCCTCAATAACACCTCGTCAAAATTGCAACATTGTCGTACCCACCTCAAACTCAATGCCCTCAAAATAGTATTCTTATTGATCTCACTGCCCACCATTGCACCTAATATCAAAGAATGACTACCTCATCTTACTGTCGTGAATTGCACCCCACACACCATTGACTGCTAAATACTTAGGTATAACCTTGGACAAAGCGCTATCCATGCAAAAACACATCAGTGCCACCAATGGAGATGCTAACTATCAGCTGCATCTTCTTAGGAAGCTAAAACCTTTCTTCCCCTTGGCAGACCGCAAAACTGCAGTTCAAGCTCTTGTGCTATCGAAACAAGACTACGCTAGTACTACCCTTATGGGCCTCCTGAAAATCTCACTTGTGCAACTGATGGCTACGTTGAATGCAGCAGCTAGGCTCATCACTAGATCAAGAAAAGGATATTATATCACCCCTAACCTTCAATCACTGAAATGGCTACTCAATGAAGCTAGGATCCATCTCAAAATTGCCCATAAAGCATTGCACCACTATACTGGGGGTGGGCAGTTAAGTCCGCTCCCCGGGCAGAGCGCACGGAGTTTGGCCACTCTGCGCTCCGCTGACAGCGCAGTTTGGCAAAAAAATCCAATATTGCAGCGTGGAGGAGTTTGCCCCTGCCGCTTACCCCTACGATAGCACACGCATGTCACCAGTGCTACTTTCCTCAGTGTCTCGTTTTAAAGGAGACAGTTTATACTCTGCTTAAGTACAATTTACACAGAACAATGGAGTATAAGCACACACAAACTGTCTGGTTAGCACAGTGACTTAATGCACATGCCGCTGACCGCGGCCCCCGCAGGGGGCCACTCGGCGGTCGGCGCCTTAGTGGCCCCGGGGCCCCGGTCACCCCTCCCCACTCCCTCCTTCGGGGGGGGGCAGGGACACAGACTGGTGCCCCCCTCCGTGTCAGGGCCGGAAGTGACGCGCAATGCGCGTCACTTCCGGGCCCAGGTGTGAGGGGGAGGCTATTTAGCCTTCCCCCACCCTCACTGGCGACCTCTTTTGTCGCCCACCTCGCCTTTCGGACGGTCGCTGGCTGCTCGTCGCTGATTCCCGGGTTCCACGCCGCATCGGTCATCGTCGCTGCCCCCCTTTACCGGTGAGTCTTGTTGCTTCCGCTCCGCCCCGGCCCCGTCCCTGGGCAGTACCAGGTCGACGGGGCCCTGTGGCTTGGATGACCACGGGCGGAGGGGGCACAAGATCAAAGCGGGAGCCGAATTTGTATGTAGTGCGGCGTGGATTTGTGCGGCGATGAGCAGTATGTTTAAGCGCCTGCGGGCGCCCGTGGGGGAGTGAGAGCATTATTGTCGGGTGCGCCGTCGGAAGTTTCAGCGTGTAGGGCACGTTTGGTGCCGAGCGTTACGGTGGTTATGGTTAAGTCTTGGGCCTATTGTGTTGTACTAAAGGAGAGGAGGTTAGCACTCCCCTTGACAAGGATGGAAGAGGTCCCAGTGGCCTTGACTACGCATATACGGTTAGGCTCTGCCACTGACTTCGCTCCCCCCCCGCTTTTGGCGTCCATGCTTTGGGGGTCGCGCTTATCTTTCTCTCGCTGGCGATCCCGGTTAATAAGTACACCCAGCAGCCCAGTGTATCGAGTCTCTGTTCATTAATTCCTCCCCGCACAAGTAGAGGTGTCAATTCCCATTGCCGGGGTGCGGGTAGATCTGGGGGAAGGTCCCTATGAGCGGTGAGTAAGGGGGGGCCCTCAGGCTGGCTGAGGGCGGGGGATGCTGCTCCGCGAGCGCGGCCGTCTCGGGCGTGCCACCCTCGTGGTCGCCCCGGCATGCCTGCGCGATGTAGGTTTAAACCAAAGGCTTAAGTAACCGGGTTCTCTGGTGAGTGGAGGGCACACAGCCTGACGTTCCACACCACCTCCCTCCCTCTGTGAGGGGTTATGCAAGGCCCGGTGACAGTCGCTGGGCTGCCCTACCAAGCGCACACTCTCTCTGCACTTGCTGCCTCTATCTGTGGAATGCGTTCGATAAAGATATAATTTTGGCCTGGAAGCCTGCGCCATTCTGCAGCTGCGGGGAAGACGTGCCATGGGGGCCATGCGTCACGCGGCCTCCGGAGTCTTCGTCAAGCCCACCGAGCACGGCGAGGAGCTTGACAAACAGGAATGTGTGAGAGAGAACGAGGGCACGTAACTCCTTCGGCAGAGGCATGCTAACAACTCTTCGAGCTGAAGTGCACTTTGAAGAGATGGCCTCTAACTGGATTTCCAGTGAAACGATTTATATTTAGTATTGCCTCTACATTTCATTTTGTTCCCTCGGCAATTACGAGGCCTCGCTGTATGTCAATTATTCTCGGGTGGTTGACTGTGATTCTGAACAAAACGCTTGATCTCCCCCCTGCCGACATTATTTTACAATGATAAACATAGTAGTTTACACCACGGCTCACGAGTTCTAACTGTTCCGCATCTCGTTGGTGCTCGTTTCATCATTCTCCGCGCGTATTGCGCATCAGAAATGAAGGCTAGGCTGGGCTGGTGGACGCACTGAATAGTGAAATCATGATTTTCAAACTGGCTCAGTGCAACCGCATCTATGAGGCATCGGATTTACAAATAATCGCTAACGGTATCACAAGGGACGGGGCGGGCGCTCACCTTGCATCATGCTTCTGCAGGCAGTGTCCGCGATGGCGGAGATGTGCAGCGCCATCTCGTGGCGCTTTTGCCCTTGCACATGTCCACAATCTCCTCAGAATAAATGGGTAAAATTCTTATATGGGTTGATGACTACGCAAAACAGGCCGGAGTAAGTCCGTGGCGCGAGGCGGGGCGCTGGGTCTCGAGTCTGCGCGGTGGCCCCGGACGATTCGCCTAGTCTCCCTGGGCCCGGCCATGTATGTGGTTGCGATGCTCTCCCGCGGCGCTCCGGTGCCTTCGGGGGTTCGTGCGGCGTCTCGGGGATACGGTGCTCGTGCGCTGCGCGACAGTGCCTTTTGCACGTGCCCAGATTCGCGCGCATCAGACGATTCTGGACATTACGACACCCCCCTGCACCTCTAGCTGGCCTACCATTCAAGGGGCAAAACATATACATACCCGGATGCAGGCATTCGCGCTTCCATGTTTGTTTGGCCGCGCGACTTTTGGGGCCGGCAGGTTTGACGTGGTGGCCTTTCAGCTCCATACGCTGTGCTGGGGGAAGCGCCCCACTAAAGCGCTCCAATACCTTCGGGTCGAGTTCGCGCTATATAAATAGGCAACAATTTTCACAACCTTTCAAAGAGGTGCAGTTCTCGTCCAAGGGAAAGTTCACTGGCTTGGGAGTGTGGTTAGCATGGTTGACTCAAGCGAGTGGGACAGGTACACAAAGTTGTGGCTATAAAAGATAGCCTGGTTTAGTTGTGTATTCCGTGATCAAATCACGTAATCGCCGCGACGAGGATGTGCCCACCTCCTGTGATCTTGGGCTAATCACTTGGCAGATGGCAGGCTCTAGTTCATATCACAGCGCCGCAGTTTGAGTTCGAGCAAAGTTCATGCATTGTTCACATTACGCGATTACGGCCATTACTAAACCCCCCGCACCTCCATGGATAATCTGGTGCGGTGCTCGCGTGATGCGGTACGGGAAGCATGTAATTTGGTACGATTCTCTTAAGCACCCCCTGCTTGAAGGTGTAATGTAATTACGGTGCTCATGATGGCGGTGGACCTCGCGCACGTTAGTTGATATGGGAGCGGCTGGCCAATAAGCCACGCACCCGGCGCACGGTGGGAGCGGGCATGAGCGTGCGTGGGTCCTGGGCCCTGGGACGCTTGCTCGCAAGGTCGCAGGTTCAAGTTACATTGATTCTGTTTCCGTTGGCGTACCTTTCGTGGCGTACCCCTCACCCCCCGCGCATCTTAGGTTTCGGGGGTCTCATGGGCTTGGTTTAAGTCACCCCCTGCTCACGCGTCGCACGCGGGAGCTATAGTGCGGTGTAAAGATCAATTACCGTCCGGCAGAGCACACATTTTAGTGATCGCGTGTCCGTCGGCCTTTCGTCCGCGGGGCATACTTCGCAATGGCGGTCGGCCTCGCGAGCAAAGTATATTAAGGGGGGTGCGGCCGGCTAAGAAGCCGCATACCCTGTGCCGTGGGAGCCGGTAGGAGACTAGCGTGGGTTCACGGCCCCCAAAACACCAGCACTGCACGGCTGGGAGCTGCCTGGGTCCCCGCTGATCGCGGGAGGTGCAACACATGTGGCGCTCCCTGGTTAAGGTTATCGCCCCCCCCTCCCGTCGGCTACGCTGCCGTTGAGGGTGGGGGGGCATGCAGTGGGCTGCGTGCGGCAGGCGCGATGGACCTGGCACGGGGATCGTTTAGTATGATACGAATCTTGTAAGCTCCCCGTGCTTGAATGTGTAATGTAAATAAGGTGCTCAGGTAAGGCGCTCCAACACCTTCAGCTTGCGCTATATAATTATGCAACATGTATTGCTGGCTTCCTATAAGGCAGATAAATGATACAAGTGCATGCAATTTTCACATACGCGATTACGGGCATTAATAAACCCCCCCGCACCTCAATGGAGAATCTGGTGCGGTACTCGCGCGGTTCGGTCGGGGAGCGGGTAATATGGTACGAATGTCGTAAACACCCCCTGCCTGAAGAGGTAATATAAATACGGTGCTCATGTTAAAGTGCTCCAATGCCTTCCGGTCAAGTTCGCACGATATAACTATTCATCATGTAATTGCAGGCTTCCTATAAGGCGGATACATGATACCAAGACATGCACTGTCCACATCACGCGATTACGGGTACTACTAATCCCCCCCCGCTCCTCAAGGGTTAATCTGGTGCGGTGCTCGTGTGGCCGGGCACGGCGATCGTGTTATATGGTACGAATCCCCTATTCTCCCCGTGCCGGCTTGTGTAAGTACGGTGCTCATATACAGCGCTTCAATACCTTTGGCGTCGAGTTTGCGCTACACAAATATGCAACATGTATGTGCTGGCTTCCTATAAGGCAGATACTTGATACAAGTGCAGGCATTGTTCACAAAATTTGCACCAATACCTTCCGGTCGAGCGCGCGCTAGATAAATAGGCAACATGTGGTGGCTGGCTTCCTATGATGCAGACACATGATACAGGTACATGTATTACTCACAAGAAGTTGCTCGTGCCCACATTCGCGCGCATTAGGCGATCCCGGGCATTACGGCTCCTCCTGCACCTGAACGGGTTATTTGGTCGGTGCTTGTGTCCGGCGCTCTAATAATTTGGTGCGCAGTACGGTTTGAGCTAATCACTAATCGACCGTGCCCGAATAAGGTATGTAAATACGGGGCTCATGTACTGCACTCCCAACACCTTCGGGCGGGTCACGCGGTGACTCTGGCCAGATAATTATTATCCACGTGCCTGATGATGTATGTATATACGGGCTCATGAACGGCGCGCCATTACCTTCGGGTCGAGTTCGCGCGACATATAAGTGCTAATTACAGTAAGGGTCGCGCAGTCCGATCCTGACCACACGTGACCACGTGTCGCTCGTCTCCAACCTTTTGCTGAAAGGGGGCTTGGGTCGCTTGTCATTGTTGTTGTCTCGATACCCACCCCCATTGCTTACGGCCTCGCCCTCCCAGGTGCATCAGTCCTTGGGCAGGGCGGACCAGTGTGGGGATAGTCCTAACGTAGAACTGTCATTGCCATGTTAGTAACAGTTAAACACGGGTCGCTGCCGAAAGTCTAAAAGAGGTATGCTTAAGCCCGCAACTTGGCCCCGCCAACATGCTTATGTGGGCCGCCTTCAACGGTCACTGATATGGGGAACTCACACATATCTAACTGTAACCTAGACACCCGGGTGGGTGCCTAGTCGGGCAGGGCAACGCAACCGAGATAGAATGGTAGTTATTATCTAATGCTAAAGGAAGTCTGGATTGAGCCACTAGATGGGTTAGATATGGGTGCAGCTCAGTGCCCCAATCGCATTGAATTCGGGGACGCACTGACATAGCGGCAAAAGAATAAGTGGTCACCACATAGCGCATCACTAGGGCCTAAATCACGGCACAAGGTTACCGGCGTGATTGTCCAAGTGGTTGCGGGTGCGCCGCTCGCGAGCGGATTGCAACCCGTGGTTTACCTCTGTCTCAAATCGACCGATAGTTCATGGTTAAGCCGATTGGCCTGCAGAACACTGAGCTGGGCACCATAACCAAGAGTTAGGCCTGCAGGAGGAGTAGCTGAAGGAACCATATAGGAATAGGTCCAGATGTACTTTGGGGGGCATTCCCCTGCAACCAAAGACAGATTTCGGGTTGCTTCAATGAAGACCTTCCACCCGGCTGGTGGGTGGTATGGTTGTTATATAGCAAGTGTGCGGTCGTTCAAAGTTTGGTAAAGACCACGTAGAGCCCCAGGGCATCAGGGCATTATTGACCGTGCAGCATTCGCTACGTTCAGAATAGGGCCGGTACTTGCACCAAAGTTTCCGGTTGGTTCCCACAGACTTGTCTGCTCCCAAGGTTATCCTCTAGGGGTAGAACTTGAGACTAAGGGGGCATTGCCTGCTTCGGCGGCACAAATAAGCGATAGCTACGCCGGGATGGAGTTACCATGCAGGTCCTGCCACCACTGGGTTCCCCCCAGGTGATGGGATCAAGTTAGGTGGGACCGCGAAGTCTACGGTTCTTGGGAAACTTCCTGCAGTAGGGCATTTAGCAACAGATAAGGTACCAGCGTGTGAGTATCAGATATCTGCTTTCCAGCAGCACCGTGCCCTGGGAGCACACGCGTTGCCCTAACTCTGTGGCCCTCCCAGAAGGGAGCCGGGTAGCAAAACAAGTGAATAGGCTCCTTAGGCGGGCCTCTGGCCTTCAGCTGGGTGTAATCACCATCAATTGGAGATAGGCCCAGGCAAATGTTAAGTAAAACCCTTCTCGTCATAATAGTCAAAGCGGGCAGGCCCAGGATTGTGAATAGGTGTAACCTTCCCGCTGGGGGGCGAATAGTTATTGCACATCTTCACAGGCCCCTTTATGTCAACAGACCCTATCCGATTAGGATAGCGTCTAGGGATTGGGGACATAGATGGGGCCATCTTCAACTCCAGGAGCTATAGCTCACTGGTAAGTCTTGGGCCTGTGGTTATAAGGGATCTCACAGGGTTTGAGTCCCGCGAGCACTGTCAAACTGTCATGAGGTGGCAGAATGTCAAACTCTTCTGTCTGCAGGGATGGTTCCCTTCCAGCTAGTTGCAGGAAGCCCTAGATAGGAGAGGTGCAGGTAAGAGCTAGGTTGGTGGGGGGCCCTGGCTGCGACGGTTAGCCGCCTCCAGGGCTGTGGCGGAGTTACAGGGCGATCTGGAAGCAGGCCGGTACAAAGGGTACCTCTGCGCGGCACCACGTGGTGCCTGAGCCAAAACGAGGAGCCTCCAGAGAGGTCCCGGAAGCCGGTCGGCGCCCCGCTAGGCCTGCGGGCGGTTGTGGGCCTGAACAACCGGGGGCTTGCTATGCGACGCTCCGCCCCGAGAGGGGGGGTGTGAGTAGAATTTCAACGGCACGTGATCGTAAAAAAGAATCACTTGGGGGGCAGCACTTGCGGGTCGTTCCCGTGCTGCCCGGCTCATCAGGCGGGCAGGTGAAGTAGATGGCCGCCTGCCCTTGGATCGCCCGTAAGATAACCCACCTATTACATATCCTGGAATTATGTAATAAACCTGCAGCATTTGTTACCCACTTACAACTGTTTCTTGTGTTTTCATTGGGTAACCTAATTTGGGGGAGGGGGGAAAGCGGGGTGCCCCTGGGGGTACTATGCTGCATGCACTTGTATTTAACTTGCTGTACACATATCGCAGTCCTTTGGTACCAATTCAGACCCCCATCCTTGAAGAGTGAAAAAATTAGCACTGAGTAGTCAGAAACTGATGATGCATGTGGGTGATTTAGAGAGTCTGTATTGTTATAGCGCTGATCGGAAAAGTTGTGTATACAGCTCTCCAGACTACAACCGCAGTGCTGTTCCTTTACCTCGCTTGATTATCTGCCTCAGAAATGTTGGCGACCAGCAAATGACTCTCTAAAAAAAAAAACTTTCTGCATTTGCAAAGTTTATTTTTCAAAAAGCCATCATGAAGAGTAATTTGTGCTGCTTTGCGGCTCTTTTGCCCACCCCAGCTCCCCCTTCCTTCTACCCTCTCCAACTCCCCCTCTGCCCACTCAGCTGCCAGGCTGGTCCTCCCTCTCCATTTCCCATTGTGTAGGTGAAAATCCTGCATCTGTCAAGGCTTTCTCCTGTGTCCATTAATTCAGATATTGCGTCTTGTGCACTGTTGTGCATTTTGCAGTATAAGATGCAGCATCCTGTTCTAGGTAGTGGCGCAGCAAAGAAGGGTGGCAGTCCACCCCAGGTGGCAGGAGATATTTAGTGTTCCAAGATGGCCACCACATTGCTGGCTCCAGATGATTATCTGCTCTTGTTCGTTTTCTATCACCTTACACCCACAGCCTCTCTTGTATGCCTGAGCCTCAGACTGTGCACTGCACATGCTGCCTCCACACCCTTTCCACTTCTGTATCTCGTGGACCCACCTGTGACTACTCATAGAATCCTGCTACCGAACGGTGGCAAGAGTGTATGGTAGGAAAACAGTTCTGCCTGTCTTGACGGTGTTGACTTCTGCCAGCCTCGAACATTTGAGTACAAGTAGGGAAAGTGGAGGACGGCCAAGACCGCTTCACTGCTGCTCCCAAAAATTGGAACTGCCGAGGAAGTTCCAGAGTTTCCGGGTCCCGGGCGTAACATCTCACTCTTTAGTAAGCGAGCAATCATTTTTTGAACTACTGTGACTTTCATTGAAATTGAATGCATGTAAAATTTCCTTAGAGTTTCAACACACACGATCAACTTTTACATGCAGATTGGTTTCAATAAAGTCTGATCGTAAAAGCATGTTTTGTTTACCAGTGTTATCCAAGTGTTGTGCCATAATCATGGCAGGCGGAACGGAACTCTGTGGAACAACACACAGTTTTTATGTGACTCCGTGGAATTCCGTGAAGTACAACTCCGTGAGCTCCGCCCACCCCTATGCAATAACCAATCCAACGTGACCCGGAAACCGACCCTGTTGGGTGGAAACAGATCTTCCAGAAGCACAAGCTCCTTACTACTTGAGCCACAAAAATTTAAGAAAAAGAATATCTACAACCGATCCTTATCTGGAAATGCCCCTAGACTTTGGAACGTTCCCCCTCCCAAGATTACATGCAACCCATCCACATCCATCTTCAGAAAAGAAGTAAAAATTCTGCTATCCAACAAATGCTTCTCACACTGAAGACATACCTCCCTATACTCATGAGCGACTCTTCCCTGCTTGTTCCCTGAGAAACGTGCTCACTTCCCTGTGTCTCTCTGCCATCTACACATCGTTCTGTCACCTATCGGACTATACTCACGCCTGGTACTATGTTAGACTATCTCTCATCTTACCATTTATGCATATAAATATGGCTTTTCATGATCTATAACATGTTATGTACACTATCTCTATTTGTACCATATTTTCTTTTGTTTTTCCTTTTCCTGTAAAGCGCTCTGTCACCCAAATGTGTCTTGTTTTATCTTGTTTTGCATTTGCAATGCAATAGGTCTCGCATTTGTGAGATTTTGAGCTATTGGCATTGTAAATGACAATGCCTTTTATTTATGCGTTTAAAAAACCTGCAATAATAAAAGGTATTATCATGTACAATACCAATAGATCAAAGTTTCGAAAATGCGAGACCTATTGCATTGCAAATGCTTGTTTGGTTGGTTGAAGGAGGGCACAACTGAGTCAGTTTTGTTATGCTTTTCTTTCTCTGCTGTGTTGGGCTTTGTTATTATATTGGCTGGGTGTCTCTGTGCCCTGATGCCAGGTTGGAGGTGTTTCGTTTCCTTGATTTGGCCTGGATAGTTTTCCTTACGAAATTGATGGAACGAGGAAGTGGATGGAGAGGCAATGTTCTAATTACTTACTGGTAATAAACTAAGTCTATTCTTCCTCGTTTCAGTCATTTAGTAATAACTGGACTCAGAGTAATGGAATTATCCATAAGTATTTAACACATCACCCTTCCCAACACTTTTTCTCCTTATCGAGTCATCCTGCTTTCATTTTATATTATTGTATGTTTTGTGTTATTTTAAACGGTTTATTCTTTGTTACATTGTTTCTGTTATCTTGTTTGATTTCAAGTGTTATGTTTTCTATGTTGTATGCCCTTTTTCAATATTCTTGTTGTATGCGAAGTTTTATGTACCTAATGTTGTAGTTTGTGTTTTGTTATGATTGATGTGTTATAATGTCTTACTCTTACGCTGCTTGCTGCACTCAAACTGGGCTGCCCGGCCGCGGCGGACTTTATAATTTATTTAGTGACACTGTGTCCCTAAATAAATTATAAAGGCCGCCGCCCTAAATATAGTGCCGCCTGGGGCGGTCCGCCCCCACCGCCACCCCCTAGCTACGCGCCTGTGCGTCCGTGGATAATTCGTTTTGGTGCAGTAGAAGGTAAGAGAATGTGTTTCTTTTCTTTTTAAAAATATGAGCGCAGGCCCAGCAGGACACGTACTTCGTGTGCGCTTCATTTAAATAGTTTTTATCATGTGGAGTTTAAAGGGTTTACACGCAGTCTAATGACACACTTCACGCAATAGCCGTGACACTTACCTGGTGAGCAGCGCTGCAGGCGGGGGCGCTGCTCTCCCTGCCCTCTGATGCCTGCTGTCCTGCCCTCTGCTGCCTGTCCGTTCTGCCCTCTGCTGCCTGCTGTCCTGCCCTCTGCTGCCTGCTGTCCTGCCCAGCTTCTGGCTCCCAGAAATGCACGGGTGCCGTGTGCACAGCACCAGGTAATCTGTGCTTGATGGGGGGAGAGTGGGGGGTGACCCAAATGACACGCACAGGGCTGGGCCGCCCCTCCCTTCACACCAAAGGCTCTGGAAGTGAAAGGCAGCCTCGACAGGTGCCCACACCTCCTGGTGACGCCGTGCCCGCACCCTCTGCCCAAAGTACACTTCTAGCACGTGACAGTCCTTTAGGCACGGTAGTGACAGAAGTGCTCGTTTCCACATGCTTACATAAGAATGTGTGCACATGCAGATGTGCTCTCATATTCACGTATGGAAATGCACACACGAGTCGACAGTCGCTGCCACAGATACATCCGGGTCTATTGATTATCCCACTCCAGATTTCCGTCTACTGAGGAGCACAAGGCTCAGCTCTGAGCGCGGACACGCTGACTCTGCTCCTACACCGGCCACGCCACAAACACTACTTCATTGTCTTGTGAGTAGGGTGCAGGCCCGGTTCTAGCGGGTGGGCCAGGCCCACCAAGGCGACAAAAAAACCTTTCTTTGACAACGGTAACCTTTGCCTACTGTTCTGCTGCGTGGATATTTCTTTTTCTATGCAGCACAGGACAAAAGAAGTTTGTTTATTCCTATTCACCTTTCCTGACCCCTGCAGCAGTTTATCACATCAGGCTGTGACCCAAAGTTTGACTAATGGAGTAGTAGGAAAGAGAATGTGTTACTATTTGTTTTTCTTTTAAAAATCTGCACAGGGAAAGCAGGACACATACTTGGTGTGCACTTCATTTAAACAGTTTTTATCATTATCATGGCCGATGCAGGACAACAATAAGACAATACAAGATGCCCCAATAACGCTGGTGATTAATGATCCGCTGGAGAGCAATCATTTGTCTGTTAGTAGTTTTTAAATGCAGATGAACTGTATTTTATGTGGAAGCTCAGTGGGTTGCTGCCTTTGTCACAGAGATCCTTGTGTTACTTGCAGTTCAGAAGTTACAATCCTAACATAGGACAGCGACCAATGAACTGTCATCAAAGAGCTGCAAACAAACATGAATGGGATAGATTTGTTTTGTGATATAGTTACACCTTCCTCAGTCTTTCATCATTCTAATGTTGCTAAAATGAGTATGTTTGGGCAGAGATACATTTTTATCAGTAAAGCTGACCCCCATGGAATACTCTTTAAATCCTAAGGTTGTTTTTCCCCAGACCAAACCCTCTCAAAATATACTGCCCACCAGTATGGAGGACATGTGATTCATACACCTTGTAATCCTCATTGGCTTATGTGACATTCCCTGTAGACTGATTTACAAACTTGTATGATTCATTGTCTCTGTATAATGTGTTCGTGGTGTAAAGTGCTGACACACTACACTGATATGAGTAGCGCTAAACAACAAATGCATATGAGAGAGGGGCTACGGAGCGATGAGGGGCACTGGTGGAGGGTGGCAGTGAGGGAATCTGAGGAGGAGGTAGTGGGAGGGGCTGTGGAGCGATGAGGGGCACTGGTGGAGGGTGGCAGTGAGGGAATCTGAGGAGGAGGTAGTTGGAGGGGCTGTGGAGCGATGAGGCGCACTGGTGGAGGGTGACTGCAGGGCTCGAGTCGGGGTACCAGGCGGGTGGATGGCGTCCCCTCACTTATTTTAACGGGAGCTCGATTACTGGAGCAAATGGAGCCACACATTTACTCTTTGGCCTCTCTGGGGCGAGATCGGAGCCCATTCAGAACGCTGCTCACGCGCTGGCTTCTCTGATGCAATGGCATCTAAGGGGTGAGCGAGGGGAGGCAATGAGTCTGATGGTGCAAGCCACCTTTCGTGACATCACTTGCTGTTGTGACGTCAGCGTCCCCCCATTTTTTTAGGACTTGTGCCCTGGGTGACAGTGAGGGAATCCGAGGAAGAGGTCATGGTGTGGAGGGGGAGCTAGGGTGAGATGAGGAGCACTAGTGGAGGGTGGTAGTGAGGGAGTCTGAGGAGGAGGTAATGAGGGGGAGAGGCTACAGAGAGATAAGGGGCACTGGTGGATGGTGGCAGTGAGGGAGTCCAAGGAGGAGGTCATGAGGGGGAGGGGCTATGGGGAGATGAGGGGCACTTGTGGCGTGAGGTAGTGAGGGAATCTGAGGCGGAGGTCAATGGGGGGGGGGCATGGAGGGATGAGGGGCCCTGTTGGAAGGTGGTAGTAAAGGTATTTACGGAGAAAGAGGTTATTGGTGTGGCGCCAAAAAAGACTTTCGCATCAGCGCTAAAGCCGGCCCTGTCATGGCCTGTCTGTTTTTGTTTATTTAATTAGCAGTCGGGTCATAAGGGCTACTGTGGAACATACTTTAAAGTGCGTGCTAATTATATTTACTGCTATATTCAATGTTTTAAGTTTGAAGGTGATTTTACTAATGTTTTTACCGGAAAAAAGCAAAGCGGAGCCCGATGGTGCCTGATATGGGGCTGGGGCCCAAGGTCAGCTGTGAGATAAGGTGCACTGGAGAGAGGAGTAGTGGATAATCAAGCCTGTAAGTGGGTGTGTTGCAGAGTCCGGGGTCAGGTGGAGGTAGTAATGAAGAGGGATTCTCCCTGAAGGCTCGCACAGAGGGAGCCTGTAAGGGAGTGCGTTGCAGAGTCCGGAGTCAGGTAGAGATAGTAATGAAGAGGGATTCTCCCTGAAGGCTCGCACAGAGGGAGCCTGTAAGGGAGTGCGTTGCAGAGTCCAGAGTCAGGTAGAGGTAGTAATGAAGAGGGATTCTCCCTGAAGGCTCGCACAGAGGGAGCCTGTAAGGGAGTGCGTTGCAGAGTCCGGGGTCAGGTGGAGGTAGTAATGAAGAGGGATCCTCCATGAAGGCTCGAACAGATGGAGCCTGAGTAGTATTACTTGCCTGATACTCCAACCTCAGAAACCTCCTCTTCCCATCAAAGGAACATTACATGGAAAGTGATAATATTTAGAAAGAGATTTGGAAAAGAGTGAGTTTTACTGGTTCTTATAAGACTAAGAAGAGATAAAGGAGGGCCCTGAAGCAGGCCTGCCCAGACATATATGCGACAAATCGAGCCCGCAGTGGCCCACCCAAATACACCCTTGGCCCACCCAAACAAAAATTCCTGGAGCCGGGCCCGATGTGTGGCAAGAATATTTGTGCATGTTTGTTGTGTGGCATTGCTCTGTGGTGGTGACTGTTTTTAAGCTGCCTCATCCGTGTCATGTATGTGCATGTAAGTTGCAGGATCAAGGTAACTATTAGCGGCGATACTACGTGTCTCTCGGACCTCTTTGAAGTGCATGCCCTCCCCCCCCCCAATCTGAGGGATAGCCCCGGGCGCCACATGGTCTAGCTACGCCACTGCGGACGCAGCAAAGCAGACTGCCCCAGGCCACAAGGTCCTCACGAGAGTGCGTAGTGGTGAAGCGCGTGACGCGTCACCGCTACGTTCTCATCGCGAGGGCCGGGCAAAAATGTAGCCCAGGGCCATCATTGGTAGCGCTAGCGCACGCTTTTCAAGATTGACGGCCCTGGAGCAGGCAGCAGGCTAGGATGCGACGTCATTGCGACCAGTATACGCGGACGGCGCCGCGCGGGCAGATTAAGGGTCTAAAACATTATGGTGGCAATTGCAGCAGCAGGCGCTGACGCACTGGCGCACTCAGCACTACAACCAAGGTCAGTGCGCGCAGTGCGCAGCGCGCTGCTTGCTGCACTCAAACTGGGCTGCCCGGCCGCGGCGGACTTTATAATTTATTTAGTGACACTGTGTCCCCAAATAAATTATAAAGGCCGCCGCCCTAAATATAGTGCCGCCTGGGGCGGTCCGCCCCCACCGCCCCCCCCTAGCTACGCGCCTGAATTCAGCTGAGTCTCTCATGTTCACAGCTCAGCCTCCACCGCCTCCTCCCATCAGGTGGAGGGTAAGGAGATGCAACAGTCGCATCCCGCTCCAACCCCACATGCTCCCCAGCCCACATCCTCAGCCTTTGTAATTTATACTTGCTCCCGTCGTTGAGCGAATAACGCGTCACATTACACGGTAAACACTGCATACCAGTTGGCACTGCCTGTTTTCCCGAACACCCCAATATGTCATCTTCCCTTCCCTCTCACCCTCTCCAAACACGACCAGGTCCCCTCGAACCCTCTACCAGCACATGCCCGCCCTGTGTTAAGAAGTAAACAAAAGCCTGCATTTGCTTTACAGATAAGGGTGCCGGATGACTCAATGCCAACAGCGCCATGCTGATGCTGCCTTTTCTTTTCTCTTAATAACCCCAGCATCTTCTGGGAGTTGTAGTCCTTCCTCACCTCAATTGCACCGGCGTTCTATAAGCTACTGCAATCAAGAAAGGAAAACAGGACTACACTGATATCTGGTGCCTGTATACAGTTGGCAAAATGATATATCGAGACTGCTCCTCATCTAAGAATTTTCAAACATTAATTCCCAAATCCTAATTAATTACAAAACACACAAATCTTAAATAATAAACATAAAATCATCACGGCGACACGTCTTCATAATAATGAGGATTAGAAAATAATGGGCTCGATGTATCAACATTGATTTTTGCGAGTCCTTAATAGTGAATTTTACAGATTCGTTATTATGGAACTGCAAAATACAATGTATGTAGGTTTAGCAAAAGAAATTGCGATTCCTACATATTCCTTAATAGCGAATCGCAAATTGCGGTTCGCTATTAAGGAATGCCTTCCCATTCATTCCTATGGGCCTGGAGGCCTATAGGAATGAATGGGAAGACATTCCCAATTTGTGATTACCAAATTGGCAATCGCAAATTGCAAATGCAATTACCAGGGTGATAAGGGGCCAAAAGGCCACCCTGATGCACCCCCAAAAAAGGTTAGTGTGCACATGTGGACACATGCCCTAAGGGCATGTGTGTGCGCCACATGGCACTTAGAAAAATGCAAAAATGTGGATTTTTCAAGGAATTTTCAAATTACCACCAATTTGAAGTTGGTGGTAATTTGCGATTCCTTAAAGCAAGATCTCAATTTTTTCCTGCTTCCTGCATAGCATTTAGGGAATCACAATTTGCGATTTCCTACATGCATTCGCAAAATAGGTAACTGCAAAAATTGTGATTCCCTATTTTGCGAATGCCTTTTGGGATGATACATCCCTAAAGGCTTTTTACCGTTCGCAAACGGTAAAAGGCTTGGTACATCTGGCTCAAAAAGACTTGCAGGGCCGTGGGAGCTTGGTAACGTGAGCGCTTACTGCAAAAATCGTTAAAGCAGGGTCAGGGGGAGGAGGGGTCTAGCGTGACGAGCAGCGAGGGACGGAAACTAGTGGTCGGGAGAGAACACAGGAGATGTAATAAGTGATAATATGCTAGCAGTAATGCGGGAAAGAATGGAAGGCACAGGGAGAGGAAGTGATTTACTTGGACAAGGAGTAAACCACATGAGGTGGGACCAGATGCCAGATATGCAAGCGTGGGGCGCGAGGTGTGGGGGGGGGTAGTTGTGTGTGAACACGTTTGCGATATAATAGCAATGCGTGAATAGCATGTGCCCTGTTATGTCAACTGTGTGAAGAGGTGGCCGTGCTGTTCAGAACAAAAGCAAAGCGCGGCCGCCATAGGCGCGCTGAATGTAAGGATAGCACGTCGTGCCTGCAGTGAAGAAACGCAATAAGGAAAAGAGTGCTAACAGACTTAACAACACATACCATGTAACCACCGAAGTAAAAGGGCCAGTCGCCATGGGAGGTTCCAAATGAAGACAAGGAGGTACTAAGGAGGGACTAACAAGCCTTTTTTCGAATCAGAAGCCAGCATTTATGAAGGACAATGACACAAGCCAATGCCAAATATGGGCAGAGAGTGGGTGTAGCTTATATTCAATACTCCACTACAACAAGTCTCCCATAGCAGCGCATGCGCGCTGACTCTTGACTCGACCTAAAAAAATAAAGGTACATCATCCCACTTGAGAGAACTAAGTTATACAAGAGTTCTCTTACTTCTACAATTCCCAGATTCAATGTACAGAACTGGGGAGGCAGATTTGTTTTAATCTAGGGCCTCATCCCCGAAACTCCTTGCCAGTTGCTTTAAGGAAAGAACAAAACCTACTTCAATTTTGTAATGCCCTTAAAACCTCGCTTTTCACTCAATGTGATCTTGGATGTTTAACTGTAGTTTTGTTTGCTGATATCACGCGCTTAGAGATGGTACTATGAGTGATTCCGTGTTTTATAATCAAAAATAAATGACATAATAAATGAAATAAATAATAGTGTGAGGGGCCGGCAGTGATGTGTAAACAGTAGGGTGCAGTGTGAGGAGTCCACAGTGGTAAGCGGTGTAGGGAGTTAGCACAGGTGGACAGTATAAGAAGCTGCCACCGCTCGACTGTACGAAGATTGCGCAGACAGGGAAGAGCTGGCACTGATTTGAAGTGTGGGTAACTTGCACTAGTGAGATGTACGAGAAATTGACACTGGTGGTTCTCATTGTCAGAAGCCTATGGTGTAAGGATCTTGCACTGGTTAACGGGCGATGTGGGAAGTTCCCCCTAATGCTGCCTGTGGTGAAGAGAAGGCACTGTTGGGCAGTTTGAAGAGCTCACTTTGATGGGCAATGTGTGAAGCTGGCCCTGGTGAGTAGTGTAAAGAGCTCGTCCTGGTGGGAAAGGTGAAAGGTTTGCACTGATAAGAAACGTGAGCAGAGAGCACCGGCAAGTAGAAGGGAGTGGCTCCCATTGGTGTGAATTCAGGTCCCAGCACTCACAAAAGGGGACCTTTTAAAAGCACGCAATTAACGCAACATTCTTATGCAAATGATGCATCACACAAGACAGAGGTCGAAGAGCTTCAAACTTGGGAGTGTCAATACATTCCTCTCTTTGTGACAATGCACAAACATGCTGTGTAATTAAATTGTAGGAAGCAGAAATCAAGTCCAGACTCCCCCCCCCCCCCAATTTAAGGGGGAGCATAACTATAATTTAATATCTTTAAAGGCTTTGTCATTCTGACAATGGCAGCAATAAATCTCCTCTCCTTCCAGCCTTAACTCGCTTTCATCTCAGCGGCTTATCTGCTTTAACATGAGCAGATAAGCTCTTCTTTTATGTATATATTTTCAGATTTTACTTTCATATCCAAAATAATTCGCCAAGACAGTGGGCCCTTTATCAGAATTACTAATTGTGCTACAAGTATGCCAGAGCAAACCATTCTGCTTTTGGTTATTGATTTATTTGCATAAAGCGTTTCCCTTCCATGTGCTTACAATAGTGAGCGCTGCAGCAGGGCACACAGTAACGAAAATTTTATTTTCACAGAGCAAGGATTTGCAAAGCTTTCTCAAACTTTACAAAGAAAAGCTCATTTTCTTGATAATATCAATGAAATAGCACCCCCTAGCGGTATTTAGGCATCACTACATATTAGGTGCCCTAGAACATCACTGTACTTTCTTACTTCTCAAACTCAATACTTGACAGCAGGACAAGTCAGCAGACGGATCTTGCATGACCTTCAGAACGCCACTATATTTACTGGCATCAAGGCCTTAGTGTTGTGTTCTGAGCACTGAAATCATTGCGTTTATGTCTTGATCTCGGCATGCTAAAATGAGTATGGTATTCATAAATAGCTCTTATGCAGTTTAATTGATATGTGACTGGCATTGTAGAGTCAGAGAGAAATAACGCCAGCAACAAACTATTAAGAAGCGTTCAAACACCGACTATTCCATTCTATATGATATACTCGGAACCAGCTTGAGATGCACCTTGAATTAATTGACTTCTTAATTCTGTCAGATTTTCCTGCACTAATAATGGGGCCATCCTTTGAATGATGCAACAGCATGTTTCAAAACACAAACGCGCATCTTCAAGAAAAGGACCAATCTATAATTCTTACTGATTGTAGTGTTGCTGTTGCAGGAGTAGGTACAGAGAGAGCCGTTTTTAGGTCTCGGCTAGCGAAGGCTGCGCTTGCGCAGTCTCGCTCGCGAGATTTAATGACTTGGAGTAGTGGGGCTTTAACCCGCCCCCCTTCTCCATTGGCTGGCCTCTGAAATGCTGGTCAGCCATTGGAGAAGAGGTTTGTCTCTCCAAACAAGCCCCGTCCTTTTGCGATTCGGGGGCGTGTTTTTTTCGATTCTTTCTCTGGGCGTGTTTGAGAAAGAAGAACACTCCCCCGAATCCCAAAACGACACTGCGTTTCTCTGAGGCATTAACCTCGGAGAAAGTCATTGGTGTGCTCGTCCTCTCCCCCTGCTCTCGGCTCGGCTGCTGCTCTGGTCTCCTCCCCCCTGTCCTCTCAGGCTGGCCCAGCGTGGGGCTCCCGGGGGTCTTTTGTGCGCGGTAATTACGTCAAAGGGGCTGGTACGCAAGAGACGGTCATCGTTATGTGTTTACTCCTCTCAGTGTATTTCATGGGCGGAAAGTGATTCCCAGGGGTCTCCACCTCTCTTGTTTTTGGAAGAAAGGTTTCTTCCATCTCCTCCCTCTCCCCCATTGTGTTGTGCTTGGCCCGTCCCTGGCCCCCACCCCTCGGTTCCCTCCCCCTCCTTGGTTCGGACGGAGGGTTCATTACCTCAACCCCTCTTGTTCCTCCTTGGAAGCGAGACCCGTTATAAATCCCGGCGCCTCTGGACGTGGTGCCAAACGGAGCATTAATCAATCCGCGCCTGTGAGCTCATTCACCCCCTCCTCGGGGCCCCCACTCTCAGGCGGCAGCGGTCCCCGCTGCTGAGGCTACGTCCTCCGCCCCGCATCCCTGCAGCAGCTCTTCTGAGCTAAAGTTTATCGTGCAAGAAAACGCCCTTTCCTGGCAGCAGGCCTCGGAGAAATGCCCACTCGGAAACAAAACAAAGGGGCATCCTCGTTGAGACGCCCTTGAGCGCTCCTCGCCGGCTCCGTGTCTTTATGGCGTGCTCATGGCGTTGGGCAAGGGATTTACCGCCCTTGCGGCCCCTATGCACTTGGAACCCGGTCTGCCTAGATACACATTCATATCAGTAAACAAATATTGGTATTTTTAAACCAGTGGGCCAGCTCCGCAGGCCACCGTGCAGATCACCAATTTCCATTCCGGAAGTCGAGAGAATGCACCATGGGGGTGAGTTAGAACTTAGATGCCCCGTTAGGCGAGCAATTACATCTGTTGTGTACGTCTCTATCGACAGCTGTTTTTACTGTTAGTGTACACAAAGACATGTGTTTACATAAATCAGGTATTCAGGCGGCTACAACCCATGAACACGTATTCCTTTCCAGCCATTGGAGGTCGGAGTATGATTGCGTTCACGCAGGTTTGCAAAGTTTTGGGACGCTAGTCAAAGTGTACTGCCCTAAGTGCAACTTGCTCTTGGGGTATTTCCATTTCTTACGGTAATTTAATGCAGGTCTGACACTGCTATTGTTTCGTCCGGTAATACCTAGGGTGTACTTTCTACGTGCTGTACTCGCCTCAGAACACACACCTTACGTTTGGGGGACAAATAGGGGCTTTTCAAGGTTCCTCCTTGCAGTCCACATTTACGTACCAACGCAGTTTACTTGCAGGTTGTGTCCTTTACTTACCATACCCTTGTGGACCTGTTTACATCACTTACTTAGTTACTTAGATACTTAGACAGCACGCCATGAGAAGCAAGCAGCTCAGCGGCTGCTCCAGCGGGGCCGGGTAACTCATCCTAATTTTCATAGGCTCTCGCATTGGAGAGTGATTAAGCTATTGACATTGTAAATAACAATGCCGTTTCTTTAAATATTTTAAAAACAAAAACATAAACAAGAATAATGTCATGAGCAATGCCAACAGCTCTAACTTTAACAATGCCTAGACCATTGCATTGTAAATGCTTGTTTCTTCTATCGATGGCTCCTTTAAAGCATGCACAAGAGTTGACATTTTGAGCTTGAGTGGTTCCCAGCAAGGGAAATGCCTGCTGTTGCTCTGGGCGCTTCGTAAGGCGAATGACAGACTATAATGGTCAAGTTCATTACCAACTTCACCACTACTTCTCATGCTAAACCATACTGGTGACTGTTCACATTTTTTCAGGGATTTTTTTTAGTTCCCTTTGTTTCACCTCACTTAAAGAAATATATATAGTTAATTATCTGCTATAATTTCGTGATAGTCACTATCAGGGTCGAAGTGAGACAGAAAGTAGGTCAGGGTACAAAATTAAAAGAAGCCTCTATTAGCAAATCAGATAGCTAAAACAATGGACTGCATTTGCAAATCAGGCAATTTTAAACTTGTAAAGACACGCTGTGTAAGTATTTTGCAAGGATGGGAGACTGCATGCATTTGTGCTTGCTGCAGGAAATGTTTGTGGCAATGGCAGAGAAATCAACAGTGAAGACCGGCCCACCAGACCATAAAACTAGCCTACACCCTGACTCGTCAGACCGGCACTTTCAGGGAATGCCAGATTGACCTATAAACATGTGTTGCAGGTACGTGTGCAGAGCAAGCTCTCTCTCGGGCTTAGCATTCTGCTCCGAGAGCTCTCTACACTCTGTTTTCTCTCACCGAGCTCTGTGTTCTTTCATGGAGCATTATTCCTTCAATGTGTTGTGCATCATCTGTTAAGGGGTGAGCCTCCTCACGTGCCCAAATATGCATTTTTCTTATGTTTAAATGTATATGTCACAGCCCATGCTGCCCTTGGTATTGGTTAGTATATGGCCAGGTACTACCTACACCCCCTCTTCCCCTACCAAGGCCCAGAAAGTGACAGGAGAGAAGTTTGGATGTGGGGAGCGTAACACCCCCCAGCTGTATTTATTAAACAAAGATTAATAAACATTTATCAAAATTTACAATGTTGACATAATTTAGCAGAAAATATACATTACATTGATTACAATTGATAAGTCCAGATGTCAGATGGCTAACCTTAACATAACTATAATACAAAGGTTTCCTATCCATATCTAACATATCTTTAATAATCATTACAGTATTTATTTTCTGCGTACCTAATTGGGCTTACGGCAAGGTCACTAACTGGTGTCAGATCCTTATCAATTTAACCACGCCCTCCAGCCAGAGTGCGCATGCGCAGAGGGCCCGTTCACCGTGAGGGTACTTCCCCCCCGGTTACCCCCGTACGCTCTGCACATTATCTCCATAAAAGGGCCCTTGCAGCTGTGTGCCATTTAGTGGCGCCGTTGTGCACGTGCGGGGTGGCCAACCAACCTAGAGAAAGCGTGACCTCCCTCCTCCCCCGCACCCAACTGCCCCTGGAGTTCTAGGAGAGACCACTTGTCCCTCCCACTTGGGCGACCCCATTCAAGAATGGCGCCGCCCTCTAAGGACCTTAAATTTACTGCTCACCAATCATGACCTTACCGCCTGACCAAAAATAGCCATAAATACGACGATTGATGACCTGTGGATGCAACAAATTGGTATTTGAACACAATCTTGAATATACATCTTATGATCCATATACAACTAAACCAGTGATACTTACACATAATTAATACGCATAACAACAAACTTGCTTCTGGGGATGGTGGGTGGGCAAATAAAGTTACAGCCTCCTAGCGAGGCTGGGGGAGCAGGCTGGGGAGGAAGGAGTGAAGAGACAGACTCCTGTGCTCCCCAGCCTTTTATCCAATTTCCATGGCCAGGCCAGTTCTAACTGGCCTGACGTTGCCCGGTCGTGTGACCCGGAAGTGATTCCAATCACTTCCGGGTCCCGCCCCCGGGTTGGGACCAATGGGCGAGGAGGCGTGCCTGTCGCGTCACCAATGTGCGCGACAGGCTTGCCTCCTGACCCGGAGGGGGCCGGCTCAACCGCCATACTTTTGGCGTGGGTGATGCCGGCCCGCCGTTCTCTATGGCCAGGTACTACCTACACCCCCTCCTTCCCTACCAAGGCCCAGAAAGTGACAGGAGAGAAGTTTGGATGTGGAGAGCGTAACACCCCCGGCCGTATTTATTAAACAAAGATTAATAAACATTTATCAAAATTTACAATATTGACATCATTTAGCAGAAAATATACATTACATTGATTACAGTTGATAAGTCCAGATGTCAGATGGCTAACCTTAACATAACTCTAATACAAAGGTTTCCTATCCATATCTAACATATCTTTAATACTCATTACAGTATTTATTTTCTGCGTACCTATTTGGGCCTACGGCAAGGTCACTAACTGGTGTCAGATCCTTATCAATTTAACCACGCCCTCCAGCCAGAGTGCGCGTGCACAGAGGGCCCGTTCACTGTGAGCGTACTTCCCCCCCAGTTACCCCCGTACGCTCTGTACATTATCTCCATAAAGGGACCCTTGCAGCTGTGTGCCATTTAGTGGCGCCATTGTGCACGTGCGGGGTGGCCAACCAGCCTAGAGAAAGCGTGACTCGCTCCTCCCCCGCACCCAACTGCCCCTGGAGTTCTAGGAGAGACCACTTGTCCCTTCCACTTGGGCGACCCCATTCAAGAATGGCGTCGCCCTCTAAGGACCTTAAATTTACTGCTCACCAATCATGACCTTACCGCCACCGGCTAGCATAGTTGAGGCCACCCAACCAAGCTAATGTATTCTCTAAGAACACTTAATTGCCTACCTTGGACAAGTGAACCCCGTCTTTTAGGAAGCACGGCTCACCCCTAATGCACCCATGGGCGTTGGTCTGCAGATGAGGAGCCCTGAAAAGTCTCTCTATTTTATTATTTATTCTCCTCGCGGAGTGATTCAATGCCTTTACAGATTCCTCTCCCCTCCAGTGGAATCGGGGTATCATCTGAGACCACCCGATAGTGCAACCCAGGAATGTCTTCGCCAACCAACCTACTTCTGAGATTATGGTTTCTACCAACCCTCTTCTTCCCAGGTTTGCTAGGTCCGCCCCCCCAAGTGCAGAATAATAATATTAGGAGGAGCCCCCCCCCTTTTCTTAATAAGTCTAGCACGATACCCCTAAACTGACTGAAGCAAAGCCCCCCTTTCCCATGAAAAGCTATCTCAAAACCGGCCTGCCGTGCCCTGTCTTTATAATTTCCTGTTATTAAAAAATTAGACAGACGCCTTACATATGAGTGGCCAACAATCCAAAAAATCTGTGATCCTTTTTCTGGTGCTGATGGTCCTTGATTCGCCCACCACTGTTGTTGTGGTGTCCTCAGTTTCCCCCCTGCAGGTTTGAGAAACTGTAATGAAAGCAGAGAAAGACACATGCGTCAGCGTCTGGTAAAATATCCCACTCACAGCATATGTAGTCGCACATAGCGTTTATAACAATTGGATGCCCATCTCCCAATCCTTTGTACATTGTTGCTAGGTAGGCCCCTGGCTGTTACCTCAGTGGCAGCCCCTATCCTAAAAGAGTGAGTTCCAAAATAGTCTGGGTTCAAACCAGCCTTCTGGATTGCCATGTCCAGTACTCTTTTAAATTGAAAACCTGTAAGTGGGACCCCATCTGCGTGTACCAGCAAAGGGCCCCCTTTGTCACGGGGTCTATCCTGCAGGTAATTCTCCACACGTGAGAGGGGAGAGCATGGGTTACCATGTGCCCGATGTAGTACTACCCCATCTCCTCGTGCTTCCTGATCCGTCTTGGACTTCCTAATCGATATCAGTAGTGTGTCCACCTTCACCTTAATGCGGTCAAAATGCAGGCCGCCGTGTACATCCAGTTTGTTTTGGGCCACTAATTCCCCAATCCTGAATGCCCCATAAAAGGCCAATGAAAATGCGGCAGTGAACAACCACACTTCCCCTGAGGTGCTGCAAATCGCGGGGAGGGTCCCTAGTAATAATGTCAGGAGCTTCACCCCGATTGGCTGCCTAGTATCTGGGGCAGACCCTTGGAGGCGTTGCCAACCTTTCAGGGCCTTCCTAACTGTAAAACTGTTAGTAGGATCCCCTTTGTCGCTGATCTGGGCAAAGAAAGAGATTGCCGCCACATGCCGCTTAGCTGCTGCAGCAGAACGCCCTTCCCCTTTTAGAAAACCCAGGTACTGAAGGAGCGCCCCCGTGTTGTACCACCTCCCAGCCCACTCTGTTCCGAAGAAAGAACAATATTACCAAAATGGGGAAGAGCTCCAGGAAACCGATGTTACCCGTCAAGCCCATCTCCACCCACCATGCAGGCCACCGCTGTGCCACCCACTCGGTACAGAGTATGGCACCAAATCCCTCACTGCCCGCGGCGTCAGTCCTTAAACCCAACTCCGCGGAGGCAGTGGGCGGACCGGGCCACACTACTCTGCCATTGAATTCCTGCAGAAATGCCTTCCAAATCCGCATATCCTGCCGATCCTCAGCTGACAGCCTTGTGTGGTGGTGTTTCTCCCTGAGCCCAGCCATGGCCTATGAGATGGATTGGGAAAACGGCCTTGCCATTGGAATGACCCTTAAGGCAAAATTTAGTTGCCCTACTGTCTGTTGTAGCTGGTGCAGTGTGACCTTCTCCCTGCTCAAACATAGCTGTAAAGCTGCCCTGAACTTGGTAATTTTATCCGCGGGCAACCTAATACACCTCTGAATGGAATCTAACTCGATCCCCAGGAACTCTATCGTTGTTGCTGGCCCGACTGTCTTTCCCGGGGCCAAAGGAACCCCAAAAGCCTGCATGAGCACGCAAAACTCCTGCAACGCCCACCCACACTCCGGGGAGCCCTGTGACCCCAAGATAAGAAAGTCATCCAGGTAATGCATGACCCACTGATGCCCTGTCTTCTGTCTGAACGCCCATTCCAAAAATGAACTGAATCTTTCAAAATGTGCGCATGACACAGAGCAGCCCATTGGCATACACATATCCATATAGAATTTTCCTTGAAACCTAAAACCCAGCAGATGGAAATCCGCCGGGTGGACTGGCAGTAACCGAAAAGCAGATTCTATGTCTGATTTAGCCATCAATGCTCCAGGGCCCAAACCCCTGAGCATCACCACTGCTTGGTCAAACGAAGCGTACTTTACACTGCAAAACTCATCATCAATTGCGTCATTCAGTGAATTTCCCTTGGGTGCTGACAGGTTGTAGATGAGTCTGAATTCACCCTCAACCTTCTTGGGAACCACCCCCAAAGGGGAGCAGACAAAATTCTCGAGAGGGATGGACTCAAACGGGCCAGCTACTCTACCCAGGCGCAGTTCTTTGTCAATTTTGTTTGAAACTATCCCGGGATTGGACCGCGCCGACAGTTGGTTCTTGCACTCTGGTGCTCCCACATAACCTAGTGCTGGTATCCTAAAACCATACCTGAAACCATCAAAAAGAGTTTTTGCAGTAAGATGTCAGGGATACTTGTTGAGCCATGGTGTCAATGCCGTTACATCAATGGGAGACCGAGCTTTGAGCGGGGTCTCCAACTCACTCCTGTTTTTTCCTACCCTAGTCTTTTGATTTTTTGAGACATTTAGACTCGGGGTGAGATGGGTTGGCACAAATGGAACATGCAAGTTTGAACCTGCACATTCCTGGTGGTCTGGTGCAAGTCCGCCTATTAAAATCCCAGCATGTCCCTTTCCTTCCCCCGCTGCTGTTTGTATTATTGGTGGAACTCGTGCTACCCTGTGACCGAAGGGAATGAAATGGCTGTGGGCGCGGGATGGGGGGCCGGCACTGGAGACATCGGAGTCACAGGGTGGGCTGGCACTGGTGCCGGGGTAGCTGGTGCCACTGGAGGAGCTACTATTGGCACTGGGGTGGGCGGTGTAGCAGGAGGAGCTGGTATTGGGACCGGGGCGGCCGGTGTCACAGGAGGAGCTGGTACCGGGACCGGGTCGGAGGCTGGGGCATGAGGGAGATGTGGCACCTGTGGAACGTCCCCCGTGGGAACAGGGGGCATGGGTGCAGCAGGTTCTTCCCCCACACGCTTCTTTGCTCTAACTCTTTTTGGGATTGGGGGAAAAGCTGCCTTGGGGGGCACATTGCTGCGCCTAGCCCTCTCTTCTGGTGCCTCTTGACCCTCCACATTTTCCCTAAGATTAGCAAGGCCATGACCCAGCTCATCCACCTTTTTCATCATTTCCTCCATCAGCCTCTCCATACGAGAACGCTGGTCACCCCTTTTCGCTTTCCCCGCCATTATTCACCACACTCACAAAGGTACTCTGACCCACAGCACAATTGTCCCCACACACCTGGCCAATCTGGATGAGGACTTAGGCAGAAATGGTGAATTGAGCACACAACCCTGACAGTAAGGGTATCAGAGTGTAACCTATAAGCTGACAATGTTACTATACTGCCTATTGCCACAACACCCTGTGTATTTAAATTGCAACAGCTCTTTTCTTTGTTAAATGAGACAGTCTATATTGAAATCAACATTAAATAGCACACAACCGTGAAAGTAAGGGTCTCAGAGCTTAACCTATAAGCTAACAATGCTATTATACTGCCTATTGCCACAGAACCAGGTGTATTTACAGCTCTTTTGCCTTGTTAAATGATACAGTCCAGAGTAAAATCGACATCAAAGAACACCAACAATGCCTGTCCCCATATTGAATTAAACGTTGCCCACTCGCTATGGGGAATACTGTTTCCCCCGCTAGTTTGAGCTCACCGCGTGCGCTATGGCGCCGATGCGCAGTACCAAAATTTAAATAAGGGCACAATCGGAGGAAAGGCCTGACACTCTGTACTCCCGCACGGGCTAAGGTGCCGACGCGCGGTGACAAAATTTAAATGCGGGACCCAACCAGAGCAAAGGCCCGACGCGCACCGCCCTAAAATAGATGCGGGCACAACAGGAGGCGTGTTATAACAAAACCGGAGGGGTGAGCGCTCTCGAACGGCACCTGCGCCACCCCAACTAGGTACCTGCACCGGGCTTCTGTAGGCTTGCGCCGCTCCTTATCCTTTTAAAGTAGTGAGCGGCGACCTCGACCGACCCCAACCGCCACTGCAGGACCACGCTCCGAACGCGATGCTGGACCCGGCCAATCTTGCCAGCCGACACCCGATGCTGCTGCTGATCATCCGAGAGTGCGATACCTGAAAGAGAAAAACAAATAAAGTTACAGCCTCCTAGCGAGGCTGGGGGAGCAGGCTGGGGAGCAAGGAATGAAGAGACAGACTCCTGTGCTCCCCAGCCTTTTATCCAATTTCCATGGCCAGGCCAGTTCTAACTGGCCTGACGTTGCCTGGTCGTGTGACCCGGAAGTGATTCCAATCACTTCCGGGTCACGCCCCCGGGCTGGGACCAATGGGCGAGGAGGCGTGCCTGTCGCGTCACCAATGTGCGCGACAGGCTTGCCTCCTGATCCGGAGGGGGCCGGCTCGACCACCATACTTTTGGCGTGCGCCGACTGTGAGCTCCATTTATATTACTACTTGTTTCTGCTATAAACATAGAGTGGAAAACCTACCTGGATTTCATGTGGAATTCCTCTTTCAACAGCCAGTCTGACCCTGGGAAAATTACAAATCACTATTGTTTATTTTATTTATTATTTTATTTATTTTTGCTTATGAAGCATGAAATCCCTAATACTACAATCTCTAAGTGCTTGATATCAGAAAACAAATCTACAGTGAAACTACCAAGTGCACATTATTGAGTGAAAAGCTGGGTTTTAAGGACATTCCAAAATTGAAGTAGTTTTTGTTCTTTCCTTATAGCAATTGGTAAGGAGCTACAGATACGAGGGCCCTAGATTCAAAAAGTTCTGTACCCCCCTGCCCCTCACCCCGTTTTGTACATTGTGTCTGGCAATTGTAAAAGAAAGGGAGCTGGTAGAACTACCTTTCAAGTTGGATGGTGTATCTTGCGATTAAAGTTACTGACTAAACTAGGATTCACCATGGATCGTGAGTCTTTAATTAAGGTACTCCTCCGGCTGAAGGCAGTTGAAATGTCTGGGTGAAATGACAGCCCAAAATGGAGAATATAACGGGCATCTGTACAGCAAAATGGATTCCCACATACTATTCCCTATCCCATCACACAACACTCAATAATGCACCATACAGGGCCTTGAATAGGCAGTCCTTAATTTGAGCCGGTAGTTTCCGGTGTTTGGCACCGGCACTTAATCTTTAACACCAGCACGTGTGACAGTCTGTCACATGGTGAGGCTGTCTGTCTAATTTAGAAATAAGCACAACAGCAGTTGTTTATTAATTGAATATACATTATAAATAGGGCTCCCGGTTTTATGGTATTTACATTTTTGTCATTTCAGTCTGTATTTATCCATGTTTATTTTGTGCTAATTTTACCTGTATTTATACATATTTATTTTAGGATTTGTGAAAAAATGAAGCTAAAATGTATTTATTTCTGCATTTATTTAACCTGTTAATGTGCACTCGTGCCTGAACGCCTAACAGGTTTCAATGATGTATACACACTCAGATGGTAAAATATACACTTGTAAGAGAATATCTAAATCTTAGTATCAAGGTTGTGCAAATCTACTGCTGTTTACTGAAATCTCTATATTGTTTTAATCCGCTTGCCTGTCAATTCGCACAGCTATTGGCCTGGTAGTCATGACTGACAACATTTAGAATCACTCAAAAACAACCCAATTTCCGCTTTTATCCACATTTAAAAATAAATACAGACAGCAAAATAAATGGTTTTCTATCTGTATTTATCTGTGAAAATCAGTAAAAACGGAAAACCGGGAGCCCTAATTATAAATAACTAATATTCGCCATTCAGGCCATTCTAATAGCTTAGGGGGCCTAGAGTACTCTGAATTGTCACACTTGTGAGAGTGTGGTGGTTAATTGTTGTGTTGGTACTGTCATTGCAGCTCTGGCAAGGACACTGGGTGGTGCAAGCTGCAGTGGCCTCCTGATGAGGGCACTGGCACTTATGTTTTTATTTTTACAAATTAAGCACTGGGAATAGGACCTACTAACAATAATACCCTGTCCAGTATTACTGTGCCCTGTACCAGGCTGCCCATGATCGGCCCCTCAGAGGCATACCTGCCAACTCACACGGTGCCACCGTGTGACACCTGACATCGGCTACCATCACACGTCTCCTGGTGAGGAGCCGATATCACAAGGTGGCAGGAAACACGAGCAGAAAACCTCTGTAAATAGTGGTTTTCCATCTCGAGGCTTTAAACTGCCAGTTCATTAAGGGTTATGAAAACACCCCAGGACATTGCACCAGCCTTAGCAAGCTTTTTATTTTTGGGGGGAGGAGGAGGAGGCTAGGGGACAGGGTAGGGTTCAAAAGTGCCTTGTTGCTACTTCTCGGAATGAGGCCCCGCCCCTTTAGTTCCCGCCCCCTCCTCACATGGTGAGATTGTTCTTCAAGTTGGCAGGTATAGAGGTGAGTTTTAAAACAAGAGGAGCAGAAAAAGTCAGAGGCGCGCTGTGATTGGATTACCAGGAGCTGTCAGGCTCAGGGCCGGCTATAGGGCAGTGTGACTGGTGCGGCCGCACTGGGTGCTGACCTGTGGAGGGGGCGCCGACCTCACGGTTGGACGCTGTGTTTAAGCAAACATTTATGATTGGCAAGATGAGGGGCTTTATGCCCGGTCGTAGTGAGAGATTCCGAGGAGGCGTTCATGTGGTGTGGGGGCGCCAAAAATGATTCTCGCACCAGACGCCACCAGCACTAAAGCCGGCCCTGGTCAGGCTCCTGCGAGGGAAGCCAGTGTTCACGGTCTTAACCGGATTAGAGGAAGGAGGACGCATCCTCCCGTCAGGAGCACAATGTTCTGGGTTCTCTGAGATCAGCCGTGAGATGCCGGATGCGATGATCGTTTTCTCCGTACGAGGCTCCGACGGGCTTACCTTGGAGGCTGTGTGTACTGGAGATGGCGCGGCAACCCCCTGGTCCTCCCCCGGGCAGGAAGCACTTACAATATCATGATTCACGACACCTCTTCATCTGATAATCCTCTGCGAGCGGCAACTCTTTCTTTTATTGCAGTTTATCTACGTGCACAGATAGCACTGACTCATTTTTCAAATCGTACATCTGTGGGGACTGGATGTGAAATGGTACCCTCGCAGGGAAATGAGGCGTATCTTGTTAAGCTTTACATTTAGAGCGTTTCTAAATCATGTGCTGCTACTTGGAAAGCATAACTGATATTCGAGCTCCCTGTGAAACCCGACATCCCTGGTTGGCCACACAGATCAATATAGGTACAAAGAGCGCCAACATCCCTTAAATACACTGTTATACGCTTTTCACCCCCACCTTACCTGTTCTCTAACTTTCCGGTTGGTATGTTCTAACCTCCCCCACACATGGTACTGCCTGGGTATGGTGACAGGAGCGCACCTTAGAATGCTGGGGACTGTGGGCTGAGGAGAGCCAGGCTAGGCAGCTTGAGGAATTGTCTCTAAATAAACCACGTTTCATTTTCATCGGCTTTTGTGAATTATTTCCAACATACGCATGCGTAAAGAAATATAATCATTTCACCGGGGACGGAGCCAATATAGACACTGAGTTCAATCTTAACTTTGCTGCACGTTTAATTTGTGATTCCCCTGCCAGACTGCGAGTAGAAAAACAAGCATTGGCATAGCCAATAGGTCTCGCCTTTGGGACCTTATAAGTGTTTAGCCATGCAACATTTGCGTAACTAAATACTTATAAGGTCCCAAAAGCGAGACCTATTGGCTATGCAAAGCGGCCATGCGGCCGCGAAAGTGAAAGTGATCACGATCCGATCACAATCAAACATCAAAGCGGCCGTGCGGCCGAAAGTGAAAGTAATTGCGGTAAAACGCGGTGCGCGCGTCCGCGCACATGCACTGTATCTCTAAGCTGGCCTGGTAGCACTTTTTTGGAGCCCTCTCAATAAGTCTCGCCAGACCAGCGCATGCGCTGGGTCAGGCGAGACCTAAAAACTACGTACAGGCGGGTGGTTTATCTGACCTTGACTTCAATGCCCTTGAGCAGGCCCGGTTCTAGAGGGGAGGCCAGGTGGGCCAGGCACTCCATAGGTAGCCCCATGGCCCACCCATGGCTGATTTACAAGAAGAAAAACAGATTTTTATTTTTTCCCTAATGATTTACCTGGGCCTTTAGCCTCTCTTTCTCATCTTAACTGTTTGGCTTCCTTGTTAAGAACTAATGTCCTGGGCTACTTGTAAGTGCCAGGGATAGGCGTGAAGTCAGTCGGGATGGTGGCTGTTATCATGCATGTGTGAACAGCAAGGGTACTTGTGACTCTCCCACTACATCAGAAAAGACCGTCCAAGCTGTCATCACACAGTACTGAAGAAACGCCATATTGTATAAACAAACGGATAGGATTTTGACATCCCAAAGAAAGTAATTGTAAAATGTACTTATATATGAATGTAGTGGTTTGTTTTATTTTCTTCTTGCTGTGAATCTATACTGAACTCGCACCCATATATCTAATAGAATTGTCTATGTCACACGTTTTGATTTTATCTAAAGTAAACAGACTTCACCTAATTCTCATGAAACAGCGCTGGAGGCTCTTTTGTGGCTGGATAGCCAACACACGCTGTCATTGTGCAGCGAAATACCTGCTGCGCTGCCTAATATAATTTGAGGAACACCGGTGACTGCATTTATTCTTTCCTAAAACGTTGCCTGTTATGTTTACACGGATAGCTAGAAAGCGCTGCTGTAACAGGTACTAAACGGACAAAATAATATAGTGGGTAAATGCACTTGCTACTGAGATATTCCTACTATTTGTGGCTTCTCAAGTAAAACATTTCTTACTCAGCCTTTTGACACAAAGGTGGGGTAGTAAGGACTGTACATAACTTTCATGCCGTTTCATCGATATACAAATTCTGAGCTGCTAGGTTATATGTCGAAACATACTTATTTGAGCTTTAAATAAAGGTGAGGTTTTGGACCATTTTGAAAGGCAGAGTGAATAACTCACTTAGACAAGTATATGTTATTAGCTATCGAGTATGTAGAAGATGTGGACGTGGTTGTGACCTTTCATTAGAAGTCCTGAAAAATACAAGGCCACAGTTTTCACAACCATGGTACTGATGAAGAATGAACATGATCAATAATTCAAGGATGTCTACAAGAGGAAACTGTGGCATGACACAGAGACAAGCGAGCGTTGGAGAGAGATTAGAGAACAGAGCGAGAGAAAGGTTAGAAAATATAAGGGTAAAGTAAAAGAAAAGGAAGAATAAATAAAAATAAATGGTAAGGAAGAGGTGGATAAAATAAGAGTAAAGGAATGAGTTGAAGGGAAAAGAAGAAATATGAGAGAGTGGGTTAATAAGAGATGGGTAGGAGGGTCATTTGTGTCAAAGTGGAGAAGGCAATAAAGATGTTGTGAGAGATGGATGAAGGAAGATGAAAGAGGAGTCTGAGGAAGTAGGACAATAGAGCAGGATGGAGCAAGTGAATGATGAGCAAAGTGTTTCTTGGGCGTAGGGCAGTGGTTAGGCATGTATTGAGAGTGGGGGCAGTGAGAGGTGAGTAGGGAATTCCGAAGGCAAAGGATGAGGGTGTTGAAGGATGAGTATGATGAGAAAGAATGGTGGTCATAGTGAGTGAGTAGTTGTGTGTGTAGATATATGAATCAGTGAGTTGGTGTGTAAGTACTTGTATGGGTCTGGTTGTGTGGAAGTGATAGTGAGTGTATGAAAGGTTCTATGGGGGTGTGAGTGTTAGTGATTTTGTGGATGATGTCATCAGTGATGCCATTGGAGATGTCATCAGTGATGTTCTCAGTGATGTCGCTGGCCATGTCATGAGCGATGTAATATGTGAGGTCAAAGCAGTGCATTGCTGGGACGCAAGTTATAGTTAACTCAGCTAACTATAACAGCTGAATCTCTCAAGTTTCGACGAGTGATATGTCAACCTAACTGTAACGTCCCTGTAACCTTTGGGTTTTTTCAGTAAATTTCTAAGGTTTTTTAAAATTCCATTTTCCCTTGTAGTGGGATGTTTTCATCTTCTTGTGTATTTAAGTTCAGTAGAGTTAAAAAACTCGTAGAGTCTTTCGCTTGTAAGTTTGACACAATTTGTTCTTGTTGTTTAGGATTTTTTGGGGGGCTTTGAATTTCCATGAAAAATTTGGCTAGTTTGATCTTCCTAATATACAAGTATAATCGATTTATACTTATATATTAGAAAGATCAAACTAGCCAAATGCACAAGAAGGTGAAAACATCCCACTACAAGTTTATGTTTGTTTTGGCAATTATTATAGCGCGCAAATACCCAGGGGTGTCTCGCCGCTTAACTGATCAGATGATGGCTGTAGCAGATCTTAATGTGGGAAAAGCCAAGTTTTTAATTTCTTCCTAAAACTAAGGAGAGTGGGGGCAATTTTGATGATAAGAGGGAGTGAATTCTATAGTCTAGCTGTGGAAATCACAAAGCATCTGTCACCCCAGTTGGCTTTCCTTGTGCGTTGGACATTGAGCAGATGAGCTGAGGATGAGCGAAGAGTTCTGGGGTTTTCGAGATGACAGAGGGCATCTTTGAGAAACTGCGGGCCTGAGTTGTTGATGGCTTTGTAGTCAATGCACAGTGCCTTAAATTTTGTACGGCTCCTGACAGGAAGCCAATGAAGCTGTCGGATGTAAGGAGTGATGGAGGTGAACTTGGGAATGCCCAATAAGATTCTGGCTGAGGCATTTTGCACTAACTGAAGCCTATTAAGAACTTTTTCCTGTGCATTGAGAAGGAGGGCATTACAATAGTCCGTTCTGGCAAAAACGAGGGTGCTGATCAGAGTTTTACCAGCTGAAGTGGGGAGGTAGGGGAGAAGCTTCTTGATTTTCTTCAGAGTGAAGAAGGAGGTGGAGACTACCGAGTTGACGTGGTGGTGGAAGAGCAGTCTATCATCGAATATGACTAGGAGGTTGCGGACCTTAGTGACAGGTTCTGGTGGAGGTTCCATCTCATTGGGCCACCATAAGGGAGACTAGGCAGGTTCCAATTTCCCGAATGTCATAACCTCTGTCTTTTCAGAGTTCAATTTTAGACAGTTTGAAGACATCCAGGTGCTGATGGCGAGCATTCCCTCTTGAAAGTTTGCTGCAACTGTAAGTCCATCATTATGTACAGACAGAACCAGCTGGGTGTCGTCGGCATAGGTTGTGAGACTAATGCCGTAGGACTTATTCACCCTCGCTAAGTCAAAAACATAGATATTAAACAGGGTCGGACTCAGCGAGGAGCCCTGTGGTACACCGCATGGAAGGGAGAACGTGTGGGAGAAGAAAGGGCCCAGTTTTACAGCCTGTGAATGGTTGGCCAGAAAGGAGGCGAGAAGTTCTTTGGCATTGTGCTGGATGCCGATTGCTGAGACACGGTCGATCAGAGTGGCATGATCGACCGTGTCGAAAGCCGCAGATAGATCAAGCAGTATTAATACTGCCGCGCCGCCTTTGTCTAACGTCATTCTTATTTCGTCAGCTGCTTTTATTAAGGCTGTCTCGGTTCCGTGTCCCTGCCTAAATCCAAATTGAGTGTCGTCCAGTAAGTTATTTTCATCAATGAATTTGGAAAGCTGTATATTCATTACTTTTTCAAATATTTTTGAAGGGAAAGGAAGACATGCAATGGGTCTGTAGCTGGATGGGGAAGCGGGATCAAGGGTGGGTTTTTTCAAGAGAGGCTTGATGATGGCTTTTTTCCAAACTGTGGGATATAAGCCAGTAGTGAACATAGTATTACAAATGTTGGTCAAGGCGGGGGAGATGGCATCAGGGATGAGGTTGAGGATAAAAGGTGGACATGGGTCTAGGGGTGATCCTGATTTGGTGTTGGAGATTAGACGGGAGACTTGTTCCTCAGAGACTGATTTGAAGTTACAGAAGGAGGGAACGTTGATGGCTGGATATTGTTTAACTATGATGGTTGAGGAAGATTCGTGAAGAAAAGCTGAAAAGATAGAAGTAACTTTGTCCATAAAGAAATCTGCGAGGGAGTTGCAGAGGGATTGAGACGTGTCGGAAGGGGGAACAGGGAGTTTGAGAGATGATTAACCACTTGAAACAATTTTCTTGCGGAGTTTTGAGCCTGATTAATTTGGGAAGTATAGTAGATCGTCTTTTCTGAGGCGATGAGATCTTTGTATTTGGATAGGGCGCTTTTATATGAAATTTTGTCAATAGGGTTGTAGTGCCTGCGCCAGTGTCTTTCCAGATTTCTACAATGTTGTCTTTGTAGACGTAGGGATTCAGAGAACCATGGGGCGGAAGGAGATTTTCTATTGCGATGAGAGGTTTTGGGAGGTGCCAGTTTGGAGCATGCCGTGTCCAGGATGTTGAGGTAGTTACTAGAAGCTAGTGACGGATCCGGTTCCATTGTATTGATGCCATCGGTCAGTATAGAAGCAAGATGAGAGATGTCGATATTTTTCCAGTCTCGTGTTGAGATTGGGGAAGCTGGTCCGTTTTGAGATGAAGGGGACTTGGTTTTAATAGAAAAACAGACTGCTGAATGATCTGTCCAAATAAGAGGAATAGGAGGGGAAATCAGAATGTCAGGGTTGTTGGTAAATAACCCATCAAGGGTGTGACCTGCTTTGTGGGTAGGCTGGGTGACAATTTGATTAAGTCCTACTGCTGAAAGATCACTAATAAGGGCTATGGTATCGTTGTCGCTTAGGGATTCTAAATGAAAATTGAAGTCTCCTAATATGGTGTATTGAGGAGCTCCAGCTGTAACTTCGATTAAGTTGTTAAGGCTGTTAAGGAAGTTAGATCTAGGGCCAGGAGGGCGGTAAAGCAAAGTGCCAGTGAATGACTGATTGTCGGAGAGGCTGATAGAGAAGGAAAAGGCTTCACAGTCTCTGTAATTAAGAGCAGTGGTTTTGATTTTATAGCGATTTCTATAGATGATGGCTATACCGCCACCCTTTTTTTTGGTTCTATCCAATCTGTGAACACGGTAATTTTCAGGGAGGGCTGCTTTGAAGTCAGGGCCAGAGGAGTTGTCACCCCAAGTCTCGGTAATAAACAATAAATCGAGATTATGTGACACAATGAACTCAAGGATATCGAGTTTGTTTTTTGGGAGGGAGCGCACATTGATGAGTGCTGCTAGAACCTGTTTAGGGGTATTAGCAGAAGGAGTATGGTTAATACAAGCAGGGCATATGTAAGGACCTATCAGAGGGTCCGTATATAAAAATTGTGGTATAGAATGCGGTTGGTTGGCCAAAGGGTTACATTCTAGAAGTTGAGAGGAGGTATATTTGATCAAGGTAGGAGCTATGGGGGTCTGAGGGACGAATGGGCCGGGGGGGTGGCCCTGGGCCCGGTCCCGGCGTGGACGGGTGCAGACGGGCTTGCCTTAGGCGTGCCTTCGGCGCGCAGACGGCGCGCCCGCTGCACCCGTCCGCTGCGCGTCCGGTAGGTGCACATGATTTATAGGCGAGTGGAGATGCTGGGGGGGCGTGGCCGACAATAGTGGGCATGGCCTGGGGAGTCCCAGGGAATGGCGGCAAGATAATTATGTTGTAGCCCGCGGCAGCGATAAATCCGCTGTGCGGGGGATGCCCAATGAGTGAAAAACAAATAAGTGCCCAGGGAGAAGAATCGGTAAGTTAAAAGCACAATTTCACACACAAATGTTAAGAGCTGCAAGCGATCGTTCTCCCGGCTTCCGCCTCAGGAGATTACTGTCTCAGGCTCGCGCTTGTATTCAGTGCGTTTAAGTAGCTATTGTCGGGGGGGGCGTGGCCGACAGTAGTGGGCGTGGCCTGGGGAGTCCCACGGAATGGCGGCAAGATAATTATGTTGTAGCCCGCGGCAGCGATAAATCCGCTGTGCGGGGGATGCCCAATGAGTGAAAAACAAATAATAAGTGCCCAGGGAGAAGAATCGGTAAGTTAAAAGCACAATTTCACACACAAATGTTAAGAGCTGCAAGCGATCGTTCTCCCGGCTTCCGCCTCAGGAGATTACTGTCTCAGGCTCGCGCTTGTATTCAGTGCGTTTAAGTAGCTATTGTCGGGGGGGGCGTGGCCGACAGTAGTGGGCGTGGCCTGGGGAGTCCCAGGGAATGGCGGCAAGATAATTATGTTGTATCCCGCGGCAGCGATAAATCCGCTGTGCGGCGGATGCCCAATGAGTGAAAAACAAATAATAAGTGCCCAGGGAGAAGAATCGGTAAGTTAAAAGCACAATTTCACACACAAATGTTAAGAGCTGCAAGCGATCGTTCTCCCGGCTTCCGCCTCAGGAGATTACTGTCTCAGCATGCCCACAATTCGGGGCAAGTTTAAGTGGAAAAAAAACCCAAATCGAAATTATATCCCCAACTAACACCAGGAAACAAAGTAGACTTATTCCAGGAGGCTGTAATACAAGATCTGTACAGATTAAAGGGGACAAAATACAAAGACAACTTGACGAACACAGAAATACAAGCATTAATAAGCCTCTCACAGGACAAATCCATAGGAATAAAAATGGCAGACAAAGGCGTAAATGTAGTGATCTGGGACCGCCAAGCCTACATCACAGAAGCACACCGCCAATTAAGGGAAGGAAAATTCTATGAGAAATTAAAAAGTAACCCAACAGTGGAGATCAAAAGGGAATTAGATGAAAAACTCCGCATGTGGACATCAAGAAAACTAGTAGACGAGGAAGAATGCAAATACTTAACTGTGGATCACCCAGTAACCGCCCACCATGTACTTTCAGCCAAAAGTGCGTAAAGATAAAAAAAAGCCACCTGGTCGACCGATTCTTTCAGCAAAGGGGTCTTTGTTAGAACCATTGGCTAACTACATTGACTATTTTCTGATGCCATTTGTAACTGGGCTCAGTTCATTTGTAAAGGACACCAGCGAAGTGTTACGGATCTAACAGAATATACCATGGCAAGAGAATTACCAGCTTATAACAATGGACGTCATAGCCCTATATGCCAACATAGGGAATGACATGGGCCTGAAGGAATGTAATTATTTTTTGGGAGGCAGAAACATCCACTACAAAGATTATAATGAAATGTTATTAGAAATGATAACGTGCTGCCTAACCAAAAACATATTTCTGTTTGGAGAAGAGATCTACCGGCAGAACAACGGAACCACTATGGGTTTTTCATTTAGCCCAAGTTAAACCTGCCTAGCAATGGGATGGTGGGAGAAAGAGGTGGCATGGAGTGCAGAGAATGAAGGATCAGCAAATAGAATCATTCATAGATGATTTATTGATCATCTGGGATGGAACGCAACAAGAATTCAAGGAATATTTTGAAAGGATCAACATCAGCGATAAAAATATGAAATGTATATATGAAATCAGTAATAATCGCATAATATTCCTGGATATGGAAATCTATATCAAAGAAAATCAAATACACACAATGCTCCATCATAAAAACACTGCAACGAATTCCACCTTAGAAGCCACCAGTTTCCACCAAGCGACCTTGATATCAAATATCCCACATGGGGAATTCTTAAGAATTCGAAGAATATGTAGTGAAGAGGAAGAGTGGCAAAGACACAGCAAATCAACTGCGACAAGATTTCAAAACAGAAAATATAATCCGAAAATCATAAAAAGATGTTGGCAAAAAACAAATGCAAAATCTAGGGAGGATTGCCTAATTTCAAATGAGGTCAAAGCAAAAGAGACAGCAATCTCCGAACCCATCAGGCTAATCACTGACTATTCTCAGGAAAACAATGAGATAAGAAAAATTCTGAGAAAGAATTGGAAAATTCTTCAATTGGATGAAACAGTGGGTAAAATAGTGGGAAATCATCCAATAATTACCTATCACAGAGCAAAAAACTTGAAAGATCAATTGATACACAGCCATTTCAAAGGGAAAAAGAAGGATACTTTATGGCTGAATACTAAAGGTTTTATCAAGTGCCATTCCTGCAAGGTGTGTCAAATAGCCAAACCCATGAAGGAAGTGAGATTAACCAACAACAAAATCTTGGAAATAAGAGAACTAATAACACGTAAGACACAATTTACGGTGAATGTGGTAGAATGCCCCTGCCCACTGCAGTATGTGGGCAGCACAATATGTGCTTTGAAAAAACACGTAATGGAACATGTCAGAGCTACCACTAACAAAGACAGATCAAACGCAATCGCTAAACATATGGAACTTTACCACCAAAGTGACTGGAAGGCACTAAAATTCTATGGAATTCAGACTGTACCCCTGAATGAATGTGGGGGGAATCGAGAAAGATTCCTACGTCAAAAAGAATCGCGCCATATCCTCAACTTGCGAACAATGACTCCGTGTGGCCTCAACCAATCAGAAGAACTTTACATTAATTTATGAATCAATAATTAACTGTCCCTCTGGAAATGAAGTTGCAGAAAGGAGAAAAAATCAGGCAAAAATCAAAAATTCACCAATAAATGAACAATGAGAAATTACACCGAGATATCAAAAAAACAATAGGAAAATAAATGAATGGAAAATGTAACAGGAATATATCAAAAGGACATCGATACCCACTGGAGGGTTAAAATAAAATAAGAGCAAATAACGAAAGATCCCAGTGAATGGGGAAATTCCGATCTCAGATGGAATAACTATAAATGGGATTTTGTTACCTCGGGAGCACAAAGTTTTACAAAATAAGGAAAGTAAAAAAACTGAAAAATTTGACACCAAATGAACTGATACACATAATGTTTTTATATTATAATTTCACTTATTTGAACAGTTTGTTTCCTTGTTTTACACTAAAGTTTGGCTTTAAAAAAAGTCACAATAAAATTGAGAAAAAAACACTCAAAACATGCAAAAAAACTGCAACTCCTAGAAATCACAGGGGCTCTTGTATTCACAACAGGAAGTGATGTAATTGTGGTTTGAATTGATTCAAACAACAGTCACAAGTGCACCCGTTGAGATTGTGGACAAGGTATTGTGTAATACCGAAACGTGTCGATCTTTTTTGATGCCCATGTTCCCAGTAGTGGAAGGGAGAAAATAAACCCTAATTGCAGAGAACTTGACGAGAGTGCGGCCCATTTTTCCTCCTCAACCTGGGGAGGTTTGTGAGAGACACATACACAGATATACATATATATATATGTATGTATATGTATATATATATATATATATATATATATATATATATATATATATATATATATATATATATATATATATATATTCCAAACGATATGTGATGAAAGGAAATGCCCATCCATATATGTGTGTGTGTATATATATATATATTTATGTGTGTGTGTGTGTGTGCACTGGAAGCCTGGAAAACTGTTGCCCATATTTCCGTTTAGACATTAAGATGGCGGCACTATTATGGAACAACATTTTAGGCATGAACAAGTCACAGGTTTATTTCTATTTGGAACTATTGCAGTAATTTCTGCACAGATTTTGATTTACTAATGTGTCAAAGGGGATTCTGGATCTTGTGGTTCATGCAGCGAGTAGAGACTGTCCGGAGGCCAATATTCAGGTTACAAGTGCACTCAGTTGGTGCGAGCTGTGCCCCGTGGAATTACCATAAGACTGTTATCTCTTCAATAAGTTCCAGATAATATATATAATATGTGACTATTTCGATATCATGCCATGTTTGCCGCATTTGTGATTTTGGGAAATGTGTTTCTTTTTTAGGTAAATGAGGCAATATGTGGATTTCTAACCTTCATGTATGCATTAATGAGCATGTTCTTTTATAGTTTGTTCAAAATATATTTAATGATTGGGCTGCATAATTTTGAGAGCTTTGGTGTTGTACCATGATTATCTTCCAATTCACTTTAGGAAGTCAATTTTTATATGCTTTCTTTCCAGGCTGAGAACGTATTGATTACATCTATTATTTAGCAATAGGGGGGTTTTTGCATTAGCCAGCTATTTTCTTATTAGTTGCACTGTGCACTTTACTTTTGAAACATGCATTTAGTGTTTTTTCCGTGATGTGGATTAACCTATGTAGTCTTTTCTCTATGCTTACTAGTGCCTGTGCGAGAGGGGAGGGCTATATATAGTTTTGATTTTATGGTGCCAAAGTAGATTGATAAAGCCTGCTGCGCAGACGAAACGCGTCTCTCTTTTTACTGCGGGGTCGTGGGAGACCTAAATATAATAAACTAGCCTGAGGCATACCGATCCTGAGTACGTGCCATTTTCTCTGTTGAGCAGGATGGATGACTGGGATATATATATATATATATATATATATATATATATATATATTACCTACTGGCGGTCGCCAGTAGATAGTTATAGTTAGGACCGAGTTTCCATAGGAAATCTCAAAATTCTATTTTGAATAACTTTGGCGCCGGTTGACGAATCCTCGCGAAATTTTCAAAACTAATGAGGCGCTCCGCTCAGCTCCTACCCTGAAAGTCTCGGGGGGATTCGTCAAGCGGGTCGGAGAAAAAAGGGGGTCCCAAAACGCGTTTTCCACATGCATTTTTCCATAGGACCTTTAGACACAGCTACAGCCCGAACGGCTGAACAGAATTACTTGAAATTTGGCAGAGAGGTAGCCATAAGGTCAAGGAAGTGCCTTTTTCGCAGGTCTGGTGTAAATCTGTTCAGTATTTCCTGAGAAAATAGCATTAAAAAGCATATCAATATCTATACGCGCGCAGGGTGCGCGCACTGTGCAAGCCCTGTGCGCGCACCCTGCCGTGCGCGAGCTTAATTCTGATTGGTTGTTAGATGTCAGTAAACATTAGAATCGGTCAAAATCAGGAAGTGGCGGCCGCCATTTTGTTTGTCGCACTGAAAAGGAAAGGTGGAGAACGTGAATAGGGGGCAGAGTAGGGAGTTCTTGACCCCCTAGCCATTGTCAGGGGGTCACAGTAGGACCACGAAGGGCCAAAAAAAAGATTTTAATTTTTTTTAAAAACATCGAGAGGTGCGCGCACTCTGCGCGCACCCGAAAAAAAACATTAAAAAAAATAGAAATAAAAATCAAGTTTAAGTGTTTAGATATTAGGTGGCCCTAAAAAGAGCCCTTGTGTTTATTGAGAGTTTTTCGGTACCTACAAGTAAGTACCGATGCAGAGTCTAAAGTTCAAGAGGAAGACTCTGTGCCCTTCATCATTGAAATGTACACCGTCTCCTCTATAAATGTCTTGCATGTTGTAACGCAAGTTGTTGTGGTATATAGAACCCATACCATAGTCTCTGAGGAAAGCAGAAACAGACTTATTGACGTGCTTTCTTGCTTTGTCAATTTGCGGACAAAATTGGTTGGACCAGTTCCACTTTTGCCTTTGGCATATATTCGCATATACATAGGCAGTTTGTGGAAAAAGTGACATCAATTGCAGAAAGGTGTCCTTAATAAGCATTTCCAGACCTACCCCAGTTAAAGTGCCTAGGTCATTACCACCACAGTGCACAATAATAAGGTTAGGCTGTGGGAGATGTAGAAAGGTTTTCACCAAAGGCATTAATTGGTGCCACTTTAACCCTCTCTGACCAATCCATTAGGGTGCCAATTACATCCGGTAAAAAATTTCCCCGTACGACTCGTATCCGGTCTTTTTACCGTACGAATCGTACAAGTGCCGTACAAACTGCCAATTACGATTCGCATGGGAAAAAGACCATACGATTCGCATTGGGAATTATTCCCCACTCGTCCTCAGGTCGGAAAATGTGTCCGACACGTCCTCGGACGATTTACCGTACAAATGTGAAAAGTGAAGTCCGACCGCGGAATCACGATCCATCCCGTGCGTCCGATGTTACAACCGTATGGAAAAAACACCATCCGCACCGAACACCCATAGCAACCATGGAGACATGCGTCCGCATACGCGCCGACCCCCCCAGCCCCCGTACGTACGCGCCGACCCCCCCGCCCCTGTACGTACGCGCCGACCCCCCCAGCCCCCGTACGTACGCGCCAACCCCCCCCAGCCCCCGTACGTGTGTGTCGAACCCCCCGTGTATGTACACCCGTGTACGTGTCCTACCCCCCTGTGTATGTACACCCGTGTACATTAGAGTCGTACCCCCACCCGTGTATGTACACCCGTGTACGTGTCGTACCCCCCGTGTATGTACACCCCTGTACATGTCGTACCCCCCGTGTATGTACACCCGTGTACGTGTCGAACCCCCGTGTATGTACACCCGTGTACGTGTCCCACCCCCCCTGTATGTACACCCGTGTACGTGTCGTACCCCTCCGTGTATGTACACCCATGTACGTGTCGAACCCCCGTGTATGTACACCCGTGTACGTGTCCCACCCCCCCCTGTATGTACACCTGTGTACGTGTCGTACCCCCGTGTATGTACACCCCTGTACGTGTCGTACCCCCCGTGTATGTACACCCGTGTACGTGTCGTACCCCTCCGTGTATGTACACGCGTGTACGTGTCGTACCCCCGTGTATGTACACCCGTGTATGTGTCCTACCCCCGTGTATGTACACCCGTGTACATTAGAGTCGTACCCCCACCCGTGTATGTACACCCGTGTACGTGTCCTACCCCCGTGTATGTACACCCCTGTACGTGTCGTACCCCCGTGTATGTACACCCCTGTACGTGTCGTACCCCGTGTATGTACACCTGTGTACGTGTCGAACCCCCCATGTATGTACACCCGTGTATGTGTCCCACCCCCCCTGTATGTACACCCGTGTACGTGTCGTACCCCTCGTGTATGTACACCCGTGTACGTGTCATACCCCCCCTGTATGTACAGCCGTGTACGTGTCGTACCCCTCCGTGTATGTACACCCATGTACGTGTCGAACCCCCATGTATGTACACCCATGTACGTGTCCCACCCCCCTCTGTATGTACACCCGTGTACGTGTCGTATCCCCCGTGTACGTACACCCCTGTACGTGTCGTACCCCCCGTGTATGTACACCCGTGTACGTGTCGTACCCCTCTGTGTATGTACACCCGTGTACGTGTCGTACCCCTCCGTGTATGTACACCGGTGTACGTGTCGTACCCCTCCGTGTATGTACACCCCTGTACGTGTTGTACCCCCCTGTATGTACACCCGTGTACGTGTCGAACCCCTCCGTGTATGTACACCCGTGTACGTGTCGTACCCCCGTGTATGTACACCCGTGTACGCGTCCTACCCCCGTGTATGTACACCCCTGTACGTGTCGTACCCCCGTGTATGTACACCCCTGTACGTGTCGTACCCCCCGCGTATGTTCACCCGTGTACGTGTCGAACCCCCGTGTATGTACACCCGTGTACGTGTCCCACCCCCCCTGTATGTACACCCGTGTACGTGTCGTACCCCCGTGTATGTACACCCGTGTACGTGTCATACCCCTCCGTGTATGTACACCCCTGTACGTGTCGTACCCCCCCTGTATGTACACCCGTGTACGTGTCGAACCCCTCCGTGTATGTACACCCATGTACGTGTCGTACCCCTCCGTGTATGTACACCCCTGTACGTGTCGTACCCCCCCTGTATGTACACCCGTGTACGTTTCGAACCCCTCCGTGTATGTACACCCGTGTACGTGTCGTACCCCCCGTGTATGTACACCCGTGTACGTGTCCTACCCCAGTGTATGTACACCCGTGTACGTGTCGTACCCCAGTGTATGTACACCCCTGTACGTGTCATACCCCATGTATGTACACCCGTGTACGTGTCCTACCCCCGTGTATGTACACCCGTGTACATTAGAGTCGAACCCCCACCCGTGTATGTACACCTGTGTACGTGTCGTACCCCCGTGTATGTACACCCCTGTACGTGTCGAACCCCCCGTGTATGTACACCCCTGTACGTGTCGAACCCCCGTGTATGTACACCCCTGTACATTAGAGTCGTACCCCCACCCGTGTATGTACACCCGTGTACGTCAGAGTCGTACCCCCACCACAACATCCTAAGTACGGAGCGCACCCCAGGCCCCAACATCACAACCGCATGTACGAGTCGTACCAAGCCACACACAAGGACAGCACTGTACAACAAAATGGCCCATGTACACCCCGTACACACGCTAAAAACGCACGTACACAACCAGGACAAACCAAAACAACACAAGAATACACCATTCGAATGACACAAAGCCACTAAACATGTCCAACAACCACTAAAACAACACATTCACTGACCTGCAACTGCCAAAAACAAACAGAGGCCCAAAACACCACCACTCCTTATAACACACCCGCCCAAACTTCAAACACAGCCACACCCACCAATGGACCAATAAAAAGGGCCCACACACACAAACCATGAGCCTTTGCAACAGATTCACTGCTGCCAGACCCCACAGACAACCTACAGCACCATACTACAAGCTTTACCACACCTTACACTTGCACACCTTCACACAACCACCTTCACAAACACCCCCTCAGCACATTCACACACACACACACCTGCACAACCACACCCACACACCCACAACCATCCACACACACCCCCCCATCCACACCCACACCCCTTACCATGGCCACTAACAAGAATCCAAAGTTCAGTAACCGAGAGTTGGAGGTCCTTGTCGATGAAATCCTCAGAGTCGAGCCACACCTCTTTGGAACATTGGTCAGACAGACCAGCATTTCAGCAAAAACAGCCATGTGGCAGACCATCGTCGATGCTGTGAATGCTGTTGCGGACACCAGAAGGAACAAGCAGGAATGCCAAGCCAGGTGGTACGATCTGCGGAGGAGGGTCCGAGCCAAGATGACGGATGAACACAACCAGGCCAACGTCACTGGAGGAGGGCCGTCCCGCAGACCCGTACACTACCATCCCTGGGAGGAGAGGGTGATGGCCATACTGCCGGTGGAGGCAGTCGAAGGATTAGGAGGACTCCGAGACCCGGGTGAGTACAGAAACAACGCACCTCACATGGGGGAACGTCATCCACAACCAAACTCACAAACAGGCACGCAACCACCCCAAGCTATCGCATGACTCAACCCCCCCTCCATGAACACGCACATGCCACTGGCGCCACCATGCCCCATGCACCCAGCTGGACAATGTCAAGTCACAGGCCACAGAAGACACCAACACATGACACGGTAAACCGGATGGCGGGAGGGTGGGCCCCAAAAATCACAGAGTGCAACTCAGAAGCAGACAACAATGCCCTCTGCCCATATGGCCTAGGTCACAGCCAGACAAACAGTGTGTCCCCACACAGGAAAGACTCGCCAGCAAATGACGGACGCCTTGCATTAACACATGGGGGTGAAGGCACTGTTTTGCACATGACTGCAGCTAATGAACAGCCAACACTGTGAAAGAGTGGCAGCACACACCACCACAGCAGCAGCGCACACACAGACACTACACCCAATGGGTGCCTGGAGATCAGAAACAAACTCACATCAACAAGCCAAGGGCCATTCAAAGATCTGCTAACAGTGTGTGCCCAGGAAGCTGGGCTGAGGTGACAGAGGGTGACACACAGAGGGAGGGAAAGGGGGACAGAGAGGGAGGGAGAGGGGGACAGAGAGGGAGGGAGACACAGGGAGACGGACAGAGGGAGGAGGCTGACACACAGAGGGAGGGAGAGGGGGACAGAGAGGGAGGGAGATGGGGACAGAGAGGGAGGGAGACACAGGGAGACGGACAGAGGGAGGAGGCTGACACACAGAGTGAGGGAAAGGGGGACAGAGAGGGAGGGAGAGGGGGACAGAGAGGGAGGGAGACACAGGGAGACGGACAGAGGGAGGAGGCTGACACACAGACGGAGGGAGAGGGGGACAGAGAGGGAGGGAGAGGGGGACAGAGAGGGAGGGAGACACAGGGAGACGGACAGAGGGAGGAGGCTGACACACGGAGGGAGGGAGAGGGGGACAGAGAGGGAGGGAGAGGGGGACAGAGAGGGAGGGAGACACAGGGAGACGGACAGAGGGAGGAGGCTGACACACAGAGGGAGGGAGAGGGGGACAGAGAGGGAGGGAGAGGGGGACAGAGAGGGAGGGAGACACAGGGAGACAGACAGAGGGAGGATGCTGACACACAGAGGGAGGGAGAGGGGGACAGAGAGGGAGGGAGACACAGGGAGACGGACAGAGGGAGGAGGCTGACACACAGAGTGAGGGAAAGGGGGACAGAGAGGGAGGGAGAGGGGGACAGAGAGGGAGGGAGACACAGGGAGACGGACAGAGGGAGGAGGCTGACACACAGAGAGAGGGGGACAGAGAGGGAGGGAGAGGGGGACAGAGAGGGAGGGAGACACAGGGAGACGGACAGAGGGAGGAGGCTGACACACAGAGGGAGGGAGAGGGGGACAGAGAGGGAGGGAGAGGGAGACAGAGAGGGAGGGAGACACAGGGAGACGGACAGAGGGAGGAGGCTGACACACAGAGGGAGGGAGAGGGGGACAGAGAGGGAGGGAGACACAGGGAGACGGACAGAGGGAGGAGGCTGACACACAGAGGGAGGGAGAGGGGGACAGAGAGGGAGGGAGACACAGGGAGACGGACAGAGGGAGGAGGCTGACACACAGAGGGAGGGCGAGGGGGACAGAGAGGGAGGGAGAGGGGGACAGAGAGGGAGGGAGACACAGGGAGAGCAAATCAGCCTTGTGGTGTGTGGGAATGTCTGCTCGTCAGCAGGTGGACTGCGTGCATGTAGACAAGGGTGGCCAGTGCCAGAACCCCCCCTCTCCTCCATGGCAAAACACAGGGCCATGTCACAACCTGTGCACGAGCACAACGACAGCTACCTGCATCATTGAAGTATGTGGAACAACTTCATTTGCCCACGTACAGTGCAACACGGAAGGCGCCAATGCACGGCTCGCCACACCTGCCCACTCCACTGCTGACTGCAGTCACACTTGACGCAGCAAGTAAGACTGTGCCACACATAGTTTAAGTCACCAAAGCTGTGCCCAAGGGACACACCCATGCACAATTGCACTGTGAGTGGAATGCAAGACAGATCCAAATTCCCAGAGGAAATGTTCCAACTTTGAAACTAATGAAACATGGATGTTGCATGGAACAAAATTTAACATTGTCTCTCTCACACACAGGTCAACCTCGTGGTTCACCCCCCAACACTGGGGGGGAAGACTCACAGGACCCGGCTCTGCGGGAGGCCGATCCCACCGGCAGCGACGACTCTCACCACTCTGTAGACGACCCCGACCAACCTGGCCCCTCTGGTGTCCAACGACCTGCAGCACCTGCGTCAGGTACAACGGGGCCAACCACCACCCCCACTCCTGCCACATCCCAGGAGACACCCAGGATCCCTGCGCCACCACCACAAAGCAGCCAGGCTGGCCAGGAGAGACACGGTGTCCCGGGCACCCAGGAGGAGGCAGGCGACAATGCCAATGCCACCCCTCAGGGGTCCCGGAGACCCGATGTGCCCACAAGGGCAGGCCAGGTGCACGTGGGCAGGGGTGGTGGGAGTGGAGGACGGCGGAGGCGCCAGCCTGACCAGTTGGCTGGGGATCCGGTATATTCCCATGTCCGTAACATCCTGGACACATACCGGCAGGACACCACGGGCATGGCCCAGGTTGTGTCCACCCTCAATGATATGAAGGGGACCCTCGATGAGATCAAGACCCAGCAGGCCCAGCAACATGCGGAGCAACATGCCTGTCTACTGCAACACAAACGGAGGATGGAGGACAGACAGGCTGAGCTCGTGACGGTGTTCACGGGAATTCACACTACACTCCGTCGGATGGCCGACAACATGGCCAACCCTCCCTGTGCCAGAAGGCGTAGAACATCACCACCCACAGGGAGGGATCAGGAGGAGGAGGAGGAAACATCCGATGGAGCATCCCAAACATCGTCACAGCCTGCTTCTGAGGGTCCCCTCAGGAGGGCGGGTCGTCCACGGAAAAGACCATGAGGGTCGGCGCTACATCACCATCTCCCAGGACACCTGGCCTGGCACCTGGCCCACTGGAGCAACAGCATCACAGCATCAAAAGACATTCTCTGCCACATGGCATTGCTGGTCACTGTCTGACCAATGTTGACAAAGACTGTGGCATGGACTCTGAGGATTTCCAATGGCAAGGACACCAACTCCCCTACTGAACTTTGGATTCCAAACTCCCGGGAAGCCCCTCACGTCATACCCCCCCCCCACCCCCCCACAAAAATAAAAAGTCACACCATGAAGAGAAGATGCCTGCTGGTTGCATTATTACCTTACATGTGTCTTGTAAAGTCTGAACATGCCTGAGTTCTCTTTTGACTTCAACCATCCACACCCTGGGGCCTGAGTCTGGCACAGGACACACGGGTCACAGTGTATTAGGCAAGACAGACATGGAGCACCATACACACCCGTGATGGGCCCAACCAGCTGAGGGGGTGGCCGCACAACCGTGCCGACAGACATATTGAGTACAGCAACAGTCATGCGCAGAGGTCAGGGATCATGTCTAGTGTCCTGGGGGGCACCCAGGTATGTGTAGACAGGTGGCAGAACCATGTCCTGCAAGCTTGAGTCCGGTGGATGCAGATAATGGGGGCCTGGCCAACGTTGGATGCATGGGGATGACACATGTCACAATACCCACACAGTCATGGACATCATGCACAATACACAGTCTCATCCCACACACACAGCTTGCATCTTGCTACTCGACACATAGACACATAGCCACTATCAGGGAAAACCATGCCAGACATGCCGGATGCACCGTGGCAACACACCAGCATTGACTGAGAAGAGGCACCTTGGAAGCATAGGGACACCTTTATTAGTCATGTATTCGGGAATGCAGAGGCAACTCGGAGTACACATACACAGGTCATGTGGAGTAACATGTGGGTCCAACACTGGCACCCCCCTTCTGCAGCACAAATGCGTGATAGCTATGGAACTGGCACACAAGTGTCGGCTAACAGCTAAACACCCCCTGCTGCTCACGGAGAGGCTGCCATACACCATTGATCCTCTGATGTGGAAGTCCCACACCATGTCAAGCCAATGCAAACTGTATGTGTCCGAGGGCAGTGTTACACACATTGATGCCATCATCACAATCCACTATCCCATCACAGATGACTGTCAACTAGTCTGACCATCTATTCAGGTGTACCCAGCTGCATGTCATGTGTACCATGGTGATGCAACATGTCTGCAGAGGAACCAAACATCCACAGGGGCAGTGTGCATACATCGTGAACAACTGCCACACCCAATACACCCCTGATGCATCCCTTACCCTAAGGAGACTTCCAAACGTGTCCGTGCCTGTAACGCTGAGTCAGCACACGATGACGTGTCCATGAGGAATAGCAGTGCCACAACAATGCAAGCAGCAGACGGCATGCGCAAGTACCTGGGGAAGAGAGACACACAAGAAGTCAGCCACAAAAAGCACAGCCACTTGCATGTGCATTTACTCGACACATGTATGGATGACAACATGCTAGGTCACAATTATGACTGGGGAAATACAACCATCACTGGCACCATCACTCCAGTGACACACCCACACACACCTCTGACTCACGTGCCATACATGTATGTGGAGACACACATCACAACACATGCCACACGGGGACCAATGCGTGCACACTCAGACACTGGTACTCACCACTAAGCAAAGAAGTCGCGTATGAGCCGAGTCTGGATGTCCTCTTGCGGCTCCACATCCTCCACATCACTAGCCCCATTGCCAAGACCTTCGTCCTCCACGGGTGGATGGTCCTCGTCATCTTGATCCAGAATGAGTGGCACAGCTTTCTCAACTGCCATGTTGTGCAGCATGCAGCAGACCATGAAGATTTTGCAGACCTTCGCCGGGGCATATGGGAGGGCGCCGCCGGTCTTGTGTAGGCACCTGAATCGGCTCTTCAGGAGGCCAAACGTCCTCTCTATCACTCGCCTTGTCCGGCCATGGGCGGTGTTGTAGCGGAGCTGGGCCGGCGTGATGGGGTTGCGGAGAGGTGTGATCAGCCATGGCATGTTGGGATAGCCAGCGTCCCCTACATGGAAAGCACATGGACATAAGCAGGACAGGAGAAGCGGTCGTGCTGGAAGTCTACGCAAAATACAGGACTGCCAGAGTGTACCCACCAACAACACATGCTCGTTCGTTGCGCAGCTGCGTCATCATTTCAGGCACCCTGCTACGCCTCATGATGTAGGCATCGTGTGCTGATCCTGGAAAACGAGAACAGACATGTGAATTCACCATGTTGGACAGACACACCACAAGGGCATTGATGGAGTGGTAGTGCTTGCGATTCTGGTACGCTACCTCCTGTGCCTGTGGTGGTACCAAAGCAACATGTGTCCCATCTATGGACCCAATGACATGGGGCATCCCTCCCAGGGCATAGAATCCACGCTTGACCACAGTCAACTGTTCAGGGGTAGGAAAATGGATGAAGTCATCCAGGTGATTCAACATGGCCTCTAAGAAATCATGCAGCACACGGCAGAACATGCTCTGGGACATGCCACCAACATGAGCTATGGTATTTTGAAAGGTACCCGTGGCTAGAAAATGTAGGGCTGCCATTACCTTCAGCTTGGGTGTCAGTGCCGTAGGATACCTGTGCAGCGGTTGCAGGTGTGGTGCCAGTCTCGCCGTCAAATCCAGAATCAACCGTTGGGGGAAGCGGTAGCACCGGATACAGTCATTCTCCCGCATGGCAGCCAAGTCCGGAATTGCTCGGGGAAGAGGCGGCGCTCTGCAGTAATTTGGAAGTGACAAGGAAGAGTGAGTGCACCACAACAACAATTATTTTGTACTGAGCACATGTTAATCTGTCTATACACATATGCTACATACGGAGTCAGGTATGTGCCACATGCCCTGGACACGTATGGCTGCCAGGTGACACTCCTACCAAGACCCAGCTACACACGGAGATTGTGAACCTCCACATGCCATGGCATGGGATTAGCTGTGTCCCAGTGCAAGTGAACAGCCACAGGAGTGACATACATCCACACATCAGCAGAAGTAGGATGTCGATTGCAGAGACTGGTAGCGGAACACTAGAGCCACAGGTCACATGACATTACACTAGGACAGCCCACACACCTTGCCATGAAGGTGTACATGTCATGACTCACCACACATTCATAGAGAGGATGCAGACATGCCCTTGTTACGCTACTCCGTGTCCCATGCATACATACGCACCTCACATCCGATACCACATGTGGCATGGTGTGCGGAACAGTGTGCAATGTCAATCTACACACAGACACATGTTGGTTGCTGCAACAGCTGCAGCTTTTGAGGGTGCTCCAACATCAACCTATTGGGAACCCCCCACACATACATGACATAGTCACATCGTGCACCGTGGGTAGTGACATGTCAGGTGTGGTAACCCCTGTACCGGGCATCAGGGGACACTTCCGTGTGTTGGTGTCCATGCCATGCCAGTGACGCTCATCCCAAGTGTGCAGTACGACATGCCCACATGTCAAAGGAGTCAAGGGCATGCCTGGCACACATTGCACCGTCACACATTACATCTGTACACATCTCATCATACATCTGGTGCCTTCTCGACTCAGGAGTAATGTGCCACATCACAGCCTGTCACACCTGTACCCCACACATGTAGTACTGCCCAGACAATGCCTTGATGTCCATCCATGGACAAGTATGTCAGCCCTATTCCTTCCTGTGTGCTGCCTGTCAACACTGTGATGTGTGAATACCACCGTACTGCTGCTAAGAGGGCCTGTGTACGTTCCCATATCACTATGGGAGTGCTGCCGTATGTGTACCCATAGTGATGGTGAGCGTACAGGCATGTGTACGGTCAGTAAGTAAGCATACGCAAGAACACCCATAGTGGTACGGCCCGTACACGCGTGCGTACGTTCACTACCACTATGGGTGTCCTCGCGTATGCGTACTCGTAGTGGTACGGCCCGTACACACGCCTGTACGCTCACTATCACTATGGGTGTCCTCGCGTATGCGTACTCGTACTGGTACGGCCCGTACACACGCCTGTACGCTCACTATCACTATGGGTGTCCTCGCGTATGCGTACTCATACTGGTACGGCCCGTACACACGCCTGTACGCTCACTATCACTATGGGTGTCCTCGCGTATGCGTACTCGTACTGGTACGGCCCGTACACACGCCTGTACGCTCCCTATCACCATGGGTGTCCTTGCGTATGCGTACTCGTACTGGTACGGCCCGTACACACGCCTGTACGCTCACTACCACCATGGGTGTTCTCGCGTATGCGTACTCGTAGTGATAGTGAACGTACAGGCGTGTGTACGGTCCGTACCAGTACGAGTACTCATACGCGAGGACACCCATAGTGATAGTGAGCGTACAGGCGTGTGTACGGGCCGTACCACTGCGAGTTCGCATACGCGAGGACACCCATGGTGATAGTGAAAGTACGCACGCCTGTACGGGCCGTTGCTATGCATTTTGGGTGCCCTAGGGCCCCGGAACGCACCGTACCTGTGTGTGAAGCTCAAAATTACATAGGGCACACATGAGGGACAAGTATTAAGGCCTACATGCATGCTGGTTGTCATGGAGACCAAGTTTTAAGTTTGAATTTGTTCTGGAAGGTGCACAGCAGAAGTCAGTTGGAATGAATCTACTTTGTTGCAATGTGTTTGTGGGGTTGACATCATGCTGAAGAAAAAAACACAATAAGAACCCACTGACTGTGCTAGGTTTGAAGGGATTGGAGGAAACATAGGATGCAAAGGTGAGTGACCAATCACTCTGTACTCCTGTGCATGAAACAGGCCAGCAAGGCAGATATAAGACAGCCAGGTCCCATGAGGGAGCACTTGCCTGCACATATTTCGATTCTACCACACTGCTGCAGCTCCTGATTCCCTGGAACCATGTCAAGGTCTGTGGAGAGGTCACAGCCCTTCACCCTGGAGGAGAACATGGCTCTGCTGGATGTGATCCTCCCACAGTACCCCATGCTGTATGGGCGACCAGGGTATCAGGTGAGTGCAGAGCTACTAGCACAGACTGTGTCCCTTTTTTTGTGACTGTGACTTCTGCCATTGTGTCCAGGTGTGACACACATGCTATGTACTGTAGGGGGGGTCCCAGGGGGGGGATGCCTGATGTCTCCCAGCAGTGCCCAGAGACAGGAGGGCTGTGTGCAGAGTCCTCCCAGCAGTGCCCAGAGGCAGGAGGGGTGTGTGCAGAGTCCTCCCAGCAGTGCCCAGAGACAGGAGGGGTGTGTGCAGAGTCCTCCCAGCAGTGCCCAGAGGCAGGAGGGGTGGGTGCCTATCACTCCCAGCAGTGCCCAGAGACAGGAGGGGTGGGTGCCTATCACTCCCAGCAGTGCCCAGAGACAGGAGGGGTGGGTGCCTATCACTCCCAGCAGTGCCCAGAGACAGGAGGGGTGTGTGCAGAGTCCTCCTAGCAGTGCCCAGAGGCAGGAGGGGTGGGTGCCTATCACTCCCAGCAGTGCCCAGAGACAGGAGGGGCGGGTGCAGAGTCCTCCCAGCAGTGCCCAGAGACAGGAGGGGTGGGTGCAGAGTCCTCCCAGCAGTGCCCAGAGACAGGAGGGGTGGGTGCCTATCACTCCCAGCAGTGCCCAGAGACAGGAGGGGTGGGTGCAGAGTCCTCCCAGCAGTGCCCAGTGACAGGAGGGGTGGGTGCCTATCACTCCCAGCAGTGCCCAGAGACAGGAGGGGTGGGTGTGATGCACAGTGTGAGCCTTTATAATTGATTGTGTCTTTGCCCTCATTCCACCTGTGTACTTTCACTGGCACGTACTGCTTTTGCCCTTCCCCAGAGGAGTATGTCCCTATGGCAAAGGTGCAATGCGTTGGCTGCATGACATGCCTTGTTGTAACCAGCTAATTTGTTCTCATATGTGTCTCTGTGACATGTTGCAGGTGTATTGATGTAGTGTCACTTGTTCATCCTCACAGGTAGGCGCCTCTGCCAAGGAGCAGATCTGGCTGACCGCCGTCAGTGCCGTGAGGAGTGCGGATGGTCGCAAGCGGCGCCTGTCCCAGGTGAGGAAACGCTGGCAGGATATCCGGTGCTGGACGCGGAGGATCGCACGGGTCCTGCTGGGGGACTCACCTGAGAGCCATAAGAACCGCGGGCGCCGCCGACTGAGCCACATCCACAAGCGTGTGCTGCCGGTGGTCTTTCCAGACTTGGAGAGGCGCTTACAGGAGATGCAGCAGCAGGAAGGGGGTAGGTACATGTTTGTTTGTTGTGTTTCACCAGCATTTGTAAGTGCACTGTTCCATGGATGCACTGCCAGGGTTTAATGGTGCTGTGCAGATCCTGTTACCCACAGTATTTCAGTGCTCTCCTGCCTCCCTTCCCCTCCTTGCAATGTGTTCCCTGGTCTGTGTGAAGTCACTCCGTCACAAGGTTATGTAGCCTGGCACCTTCTCCACGTGTACAATGCCTGCAGCATCATGTGTGGGGGTGGTGTGTAACAGGTTTTGGGACCTTGCCTGTGCCCTGTCCAGTTCTGATCTTGTGGGTTCCATGTCAGTTGGCACTAATGATGAGTCCAGACATGGGAGTTAGTCTCTCAAGTGTGAGGCCTTACAGCACGCATGTCCTATGTGGTGGCCTGTGACATGATGTGCATGAGTGTGCGGTATGCATAGTGCGGGGATGGTAGCGTGTGTTGCAGTCATTCCCATTCAGGAGCATGGAGTTGTGTGAAGCAAAAAACACAAGTGGAGCATGGAGTTGTGTGGCCACTACTGTCCCCAGGGGCATATTTTCCTAGGTATCATGTGTGTAATCCGAATATGTTGACAATCTCTGTGTCTACAGCATAGGTTGTGCTCTGTGCCATTGTCCCCTGGCCAAATGTATATTGACGTGAAATGTGGTACAAGTGTCCACTGAACAGCCTGACCTGATTTTCCTTGTTCATACTCACGGTGGACATTGCCTGTGTGTCTTGTTACAATCATCTGATGATGCCCATTTGTACATGATTATTTGGACAGGCGCACCTTGGGTATTGTTAGACCCGGCCTCGTAGCATGGCTCTTCCTGTCCTCTTACTACCTAACCTGGTACCAGGGACCCCAAGCACACGGCCCAGCCGATCCTTCCCACCAGAACACACACACGTGACCCGGGCCTCCCCGTCCATGGCCTCTCTCCTTTCGGCCACCCCGGGCACGCGTGCCCACTTCGTGTACCAAGATGGCCGCCCGGCCCCAGCACAACCCGGGCCTAGAGACGCCACTCCGGCTGGAGGACATCACGCTTCCAGGGGATGAGAGAGGGAGGAGCAGTTTCTATCGCACCTCTGAACTCCCCTGGGACGATGGGTTTCGATCGGCCCTCCGGCCTCCCTGAGGCAAGACCCCTGCCTGCACAGACCCCGGACATCAAAGAGGGGTCGACCTATAACAAGGGGTGCTCTGGGACTGTCCGGCAGATTCGCCTTGGAACATCTGAGCCCTGCTGAGTGACTCGCGGCTCCCCGAAGATCGTAAGACCTCCAAACTGGTACCTGAGCCTGCTGAGTGACTCGCGGCTCCCCGAAGAACGTAAGACCTCCGAACTTGTGCTTGAGCCCCGCTGAGTGACTCGCGGCTCCCTGAAGATCGTAAGACCTCCGAACTTGTGCTTGAGCCCTGCTGAGTGACTCGCGGCTCCCTGAAGATCGTAAGACCTCCGAACTTGTGCTTGAGCCTGCTGAGTGACTCGCGGCTCCCCGCTCCCCCAGACTCTCTTTGGTCCCGCCGGACCCCACGACGACAGCGTATCCCCCAGCTCGAGGATTGTGAGCTGTGCGCCGGGTACGCTCCTGCATTTGATCCATATCCCCCCAAAGACTGTCCCGCTACCTCCTACCCCCGCCAAGACTCTGTGAGCCCACGCTCTGCTTGTAAATATCTGCCTTGCTGATCATAAAGATCCTACCACTTCGATTTGATAAAGCTTGAATCCTAAGAACCCTCGGTGTGGTGTCTCTTTGTCGTGTGGTGCCAAGTGTACGATCCTAGATACGAGATTCCTCCCCTGCGGAATCTCCCGCCAGTGCCTGGCTACGATACTTTGAGGGTGGGTCTCAGGACAGTCAGGGCCCCCTTCGGGCTCCTCTGAGGTCGCCTTCTAACATTGGTGGCAAGCGACGGGATTAGGGCCCATAACCTACAGATCGTACCGTGAACGACTGACACACTACCGACAAAGATGGCAGAAGGAAGCGCCATGAGCCTCGCAGAAACCAACACCAACAGGGTGTTCCAGGTGGAACAACTAGAAGAATACACGCACAAAGAACTGAAGCAATTCTGCAAAGAACTTAAAATCGCTACCACCGGTCTCAACACCAAAGAAGATTTGCAGAAAGCACTGAAAGCTTGGGTGGATGCCGGGGCCTCCCGCCCAGAAGGCATGGGGGAGCGACACGACGAAACAGAACCCACCCAAGGCGAAAGCAGCAGCAATCAGGTGCGAGGCTTCGTGCCAGACGGGGGCCTTTCCCCGGAAGAGCTCGCAGACAGAGAGAGAAGTCGCAATCACGAACTCGAGTTAGCCAAACTCAAAATCGAAGGCGAACTGAAATTAGTGGAAAAAAAGCTAGCAGTAGAACAACTGCGCGTACAAGGCGAATTGGAAGAGAAGAAGCTCCAACGGGAGCACGAAGGAAGGAAGCTCCAACTAGAACACGAACGCAGCTTGAAGGAGATCGAGCTCAAAGCCAGAAACGAGGAAGGGAGGCCCCCGGGGAACCGAGAGGCGGCCTCCCCGGCGGAACAGAAGGTCCACATCCCCAAGGACGTGGTCAAAGAATATTATAAAAATGATGACATTCAACAATGGTTCAGGGCCTACGAGGTCGCCATGACCTCTCATCGGGTCCCGCAGAAGGACAGGGGGGCAGGGCTGTGGGGACGGTTTCTGAGCGAAGGAAGGGACACCCTGCTCGACCTACCCCTCTCCCTGCAGACCTCCTACAGCCACATGAAAGAGGCCCTCCTCACTAGGTACGGCCTCACCCCAGAGATGTACCGTCAGCGATTCCGGGACTGCAGGAAGATCCCGGGCACCACCTGGGTGGAGTATGTAAACTTTTTCAGTCGGGCCTTCGATGGGTGGATCAAGGGCAGCAAGGTCACCACCCTCGAGGAACTCACCGACCTCATGTTGTGGGAACACCTGGCGGCGAACTGCTTTGTGGAACTACGCCAGCATCTGCTCGACAGCAAACTCACCGATCCCCGGAAGCTGGCTGTGGAAGCAGACCGCTGGACCAACACCCGGGTCCCCCGGAGCATTGTAGGAGAATACCCCCGAGCCAGTCAGGGACCACCCCGCCAGAGAGGGGGAGGGAACCAGGGAGGGCAGAGAGAGTCCCAGTCGAGTCCCCCGAAGGCCCAACCTCCACCTTTCCCGGCGCCCCCCCCACCAGTCTCCGGACCCCCCGGGAGACGGGGGCACCGGGTAACCATCACTTGTTTCTGTTGTCAGAGGCCCGGGCACTACGCCAATGACCCGGAGTGCCCCATGGCCCCCCAGGTCCCCCCTGCTGCAAACCCTGCTTGACAGATAGCCAACGTAGCCCTGGGGGAGGAGGCTGAGGACACCGGGGAGTGGGAACCCGCAGCTATGGCCCTAGTATCCCTGGGAGATAGAGAGATGGTCCCTGGTAGCCTCCTGCCCTCCAACACGAAGAAGTACGGGCAGCTCGTCAAGATCAATGGCCACCAAATAGAAGCCCTGCGAGACACCGGGGCCAGCATCACCGGTGTCCTCAGGCACTTAGTCCCCGAGGAGCAGATCCTACCCAACGTCTTTTGCCCCGTAATTTCCGCAGATAATAGAGAGAGTATGTGTCAGGTAGCCCTGGTGCCGTTTGAGTGGGGAGGGGTGATAGGTATACTGAGGGTTGCCGTAAGAACCTCCCAGCCGGTCGACTGCCTCTTAGGGAACGACCTGGAGAGCTCTCCCTGGAAGTACGTCGAGTGCAAGGCCCACCTAGGGATGATGGGACTCCCCGAGTGGGTGTGCGCCACCACCCGATCTATGTCCGCCCGACTCACCCCCCTGGGGGAAGTCAAGGACCCCCCGACCGAGGGAGTCAGAGCAGTCCCCGCCGAGGGTCCTCCCGTCCCCCCATCGGGAGGGTCAGTCGCCAGCGACGAACCCTCACCGTCCGACACCACCCCGGTCCCCGAGTTAGGCGATCTGGCCGAATTGGCCCCGTGGCGCCACGAGGGCGGGCCCACCCGGGAGGAGTTCTGCCGGGAGCAAGCCACCTGTCCTTCCCTGGTCGGACTGCGGCACCAGGCCGAGGGCCAAGCCGCAGGCGACCAAACCGGAACGCACCGAGTCTATTGGGAGAATAACCTCTTGTACAGTGAGCAGAAGTCGGTGGAGCTAGGATCCGGCCAGGTGCTGGTGGTACCCCTACGCTTCCGAGACTTCCTCCTGGGCTTGGCCCACGACGTCCCCCTCGCCGGCCACCTGGGTCAAGACAAAACCTACAGCCATCTCGTGACTCACTTTTACTGGCCTAGGATGAGAGTAGCTGTAGAAGCCCACTGCAAGTCCTGTCCCACGTGCCACGCTAGTGGGAAGAGTGGGGGGAAGCGCAAGGCTCCCCTCCAACCCTTCCCAGTCGTCAGTACCCCATTTGAAAGAGTCGGAATCGACATCGTGGGGCCCCTGGATCCCCCTACCTCCCAAGGTCACCGTTTCATTCTGGTCCTAGTGGATCACGCCACCCGATACCCTGAGGCGATCCCCCTATGCACCGTCACGGCTCCCGTGGTGGGCCGAGCCCTGATGGGGATCTTTTCCCGGGTGGGTTTTCCCCGCGAGGTCGTGAGCGATCGCGGCACTAATTTTATCTCAAAATACATGACGTCCCTGTGGCAACAATGTGGGGTGTCCTATAAGTTCACCACCCCGTACCATCCCAAAGGGAACGGCCTAGTAGAAAGGTTTAACCGGACTCTGAAAGGGATGATCAACGGCCTAGAAGAACCCCTCCGGCGTAAGTGGGACGTCCTGCTCCCCTGCCTCCTGTTCGCTTACCGGGAAGTCCCACAGAAGTCCTTGGGGTTCAGCCTGTTTGAATTACTATATGGACACTCCGTCCGAGGTCCCCTCAGCTTGGTTAAGGAAGGGTGGGAGGCAGCACCCCAGTCCACCCCACGAGATGTGTTCCAATACGTTCTGGCCCTCCGGAACCAGACCAGGAAGTTCCGAGAGCTGGCCGAGGCCAACCTGGAGGCAAGCCAAGAAGAGATGAAGCGCTGGTACGACCAGAATGCCACTCTGGTCGAGTTCCAGCCGGGCCAGCAGGTATGGGTCATGGCCCCCGTGAAGCCTGGCGCCCTCCAGGACAAGTGGACCGGGCCCTTCAAAGTGATTGAGCGGAAGAGTCCAGTCACGTACTTGGTGGACGTCCAGTCGCCCCGGGATCCCCTGCGGGTCCTACACATGAACCGCCTCAAGCCTCACTTCGTACGGACAGAACTGAGCCTCCTGCTGGCCACCGATGACGGGGCCGAAGATGAGTCCGATCCCCTCCCGGACCTCCTGTGTGTCAAGGAGAAGGATGGCTCCGTGGAAGGAGTGAACCTCTCCCCATCCCTCACTGACCAGCAACAAGCGGACTGTCGCCAGCTCCTAGGACAATTCTCCGACCTCTTCTCCCTGATCCCCCGAGTCACCGACTGGTGTGTCCATGACGTGGACACCGGGGACAGCCCGCCAGTAAGACACCGAGCCTACCGAGTCCCTGACCGAGTCCGGTCCTGCATTCAAGCTGAAGTCTCGAAGATGTTGACCCTGGGGGTGATCGAGCCATCCGATAGTCCCTGCGCCAGCCCCGTGGTCCTAGTTCCGAAGGCAGCGGCCCCCGGTGTCGCCCCCGAGCTCTGATTCTGCGTGGACTACCGGGGGCTCAATGACGTCACCCGGGCCGATGCCCACCCCATCCCCCGAGCCGACGAGCTCATTGACCGACTCGGGGCGGCCCGGTTCCTCAGCACATTCGACCTCACCTGCGGATACTGGCAGATTGCGCTCACAGAGGAAGCCAAGGAGCGGTCCGCCTTCTCCACCCCAGATGGGCATTATCGCTTCCGCGTAATGCCCTTCGGAATGAAAAATGCCCCGGCCACCTTCCAGCGACTGGTGAATAGGGTCCTGGCCGGGATGGAACAGTTCAGTGCGGCCTATCTAGACGACATCGCCGTTTTCAGTTCCGGATGGAGTGAGCACCTCCAGCACCTCCGGAGAGTGCTAACCGCCCTGCGCCAGGCAGGCCTCACAGTAAAAGCCAGCAAGTGTCAGATTTGGCAAGGATCAGTAGTCTACCTGGGGCACCAGGTCGGGAGCGGTCAGGTCGCCCCTCTACAGCCAAAGATCGACGCCATCCTAGCCTGGGAACCACCCAAACGGAGGTCCGAGCCTTCCTGGGCCTCACTGGCTACTACCGAAGATTCATCCGGGGGTATGGCAGCCTGGTTGGCCCCCTCACCGAACTCACATCAAAAAAACAGCCCAAGAGGGTGCAGTGGACGACTGCCTGCCAGGAAGCGTTCGATGCCCTAAAGAAGGCCATGTGCACGGCCCCCGTCCTCCAGGCTCCCGACTACTCCAAGGAGTTTGTAGTCCAGACCGATGCCTCCGAGCATGGCATTGGAGCCGTCCTGTCCCAGGTGAATGACCAAGGCCTAGACCAGCCCATCGCCTTCCTCAGCCGGCGGCTGTTGCCCAGAGAACAGAGGTGGAGCACCATTGAGCGCGAAGCATTTGCCGTAGTCTGGGCCCTCAAGAAGCTGCGCCCTTACCTGTTTGGCACCCATTTCAAAGTACAAACCGACCATCGGCCCTTGCGATGGCTCATGCAGATGCGAGGAGAAAACCCCAAGCTACTGCGGTGGTCAATCTCCCTCCAGGGGATGGATTTCACCGTAGAACATCGCCCTGGTACGGACCACGCCAACGCTGACGGCCTCTCCCGGTTCTTCCGCCTCAGCGAAGAGAACCCCCCAAGATGATGGGTAGTTCTCTCCGGCTTTCAGCTGGGGGGGACGCGTGTTAGACCCGGCCTCGTAGCATGGCTCTTCCTGTCCTCGCACTACCTAACCTGGTACCAGGGACCCCAAGCACACGGCCCAGCCGATCCTTCCCACCAGAACACACACACGCGACCCGGGCCTCCCCTTCCATGGCCTCTCTCCTTTCGGCCACCCCGGGCACGCGTGCCCACTTCGTGCACCAAGATGGCCGCCCGGCCCCAGCACAACCCGGGCCTAGAGGCGCCACTCCGGCTGGAGGACATCACGCTTCCAGGGGATGAGAGAGGGAGGAGCAGTTTCTATCGCACCTCTGAACTCCCCTGGGACGATGGGTTTCGATCGGCCCTCCGGCCTCCCTGAGGGCTGGCTCCACGCCTACTGGGTGTCTGGGACTCCTCCCGACCCGGCCCTGAAAGGATCAAAAGACAATGGCAGGAAACCTCGACAAGCGACCCCCAGGTGACAAGACCCCTGCCTGCACAGACCCCGGACATCAAAGAGGGGTCGACCTATAACAAGGGGTGCTCTGGGACTGTCCGGCAGATTTGCCTTGGAACATCTGAGCCCTGCTGAGTGACTCGCGGCTCCCCGAAGATCGTAAGACCTCCGAACTGGTACCTGAGCCTGCTGAGTGACTCGCGGCTTCCCGAAGAACGTAAGACCTCCGAACTTGTGCTTGAGCCCTGCTGAGTGACTCGTGGCTCCCTGAAGATCGTAAGACCTCCGAACTTGTGCTTGAGCCCTGCTGAGTGACTCGCGGCTCCCTGAAGATCGTAAGACCTCCGAACTTGTGCTTGAGCCTGCTGAGTGACTCGCGGCTCCCCCAGACTCTCTTTGGTCCCGCCGGACCCCACGACGACAGCGTATCCCCCAGCTCGAGGATTGTGAGCTGTGCGCCGGGTACGCTCCTGCATTTGATCCATATCCCCCCAAAGACTGTCCCGCTACCTCCTACCCCCGCCAAGACTCTGTGAGCCCACGCTCTGCTTGTAAATATCTGCCTTGCTGATCATAAAGATCCTACCACTTCGATTTGATAAAGCTTGAATCCTAAGAACCCTCGGTGTGGTGTCTCTTTGTCGTGTGGTGCCAAGTGTACGATCCTAGATACGAGATTCCTCCCCTGCGGAATCTCCCGCCAGTGCCCGGCTACGATACTTTGAGGGTGGGTCTCAGGACAGTCAGGGCCCCCTCCGGGCTCCTCTGAGGTCGCCTTCTAACAGGTATTTTGTGTGCAACCTTGATTTGTTGCATCCCATGTGTATTTCACCCAGACTAAGGGATGTAAGTGCTTCCTGTGTCTCCAAATAATAGTCTCATGTAGGGGGTGGGTGGTGCGGGCATGGCCTTCATGTCACAACCTGATATCTCCTTGCTAGGACTGGCCAGTGTGTGATGTTTGTCTGGACATGCACTCAAGGTGCAGTGGGCCAGTCATGGTGGGCATGTTTTCAGTATAACCTATGCTGCATGTGCCTCTTGTTCCTGGATATGGTCCCTGCTCATCCCTGTTTCCTGCCACGCTGTGTGGTGCAGATGCAGTGCTGGATTGTCCCCAGGGCCTTGCTCCTCAGTCAAAATTCCATTCCATCTCATTTGCTATTGTGTCATGCTCTCCATAGTTTTTAGGTGGCATGGTGGGTCAAACAACTGTGTCTTGCATGCCCTACATAGGTACCTTGTTTTGTAGATGTAACTCTTCTTTTGTTTCAGGCTATGCACTGTGACCTATGTAGATTGGACTCATGTGACATATGTATACAGGTGTATGATTAATTTCTGTCTCTTCACCCTGCCCACAGCATCGTCGGGGGACACGGAGGGAGACATGGGCACAGACGGAGCAGAGGGACCGAGCACCAGTGCCAGCGGTGACATCGGGGCTGGTACATCAAGTGGGACTGAGGTGGAGGAGAGTGAAGCCGGGGACCTGTCGACTGGCACAACAGAGTATGAAGCTGACGGGTCCGAGGATGATCTCTCCGAGTGGGCGGCGGCTGCACCGGCAGCTGACAGCGGCACTACATCTCGCCCCGCCCCCTCCATTGCCATCAGCCGCCTCCCACTTGCTCGTGTCCCTTCCCAACGTGCCCGGTCACCACATGTCTCCTTCCTGCCAGGCACCGCACCCCCTGCCCCTGTCTCCACTGCTGCCGCCAATGCTGAGTCTGTGGACATCCAGCGGCAGTTGCAGGTTGGTCAGGCTGCGATCCTTAATGTCCTCCATGTCCACAGCCAAGTGCTGCACAACATGGATGCATACTTGGAGGGCATTCATTCATCGCAGGCTGACCAGCGCAGCTTGCTGAGGTCGATAGACTCGACACTGACTGCAGCAGTGGGTCTCCTGCAGCGCTACGTCCCAACCCCTACCCCTGCCCCATCCACACTTCCCACTCCCATGCCTGTCCCACGTACACCCAGATGTCAGCATGCACCCACCACAACACACACAGGCACCACACCAGCAGGGAAGGTCCACCGCACACCTCCTGACACGCACACACAGGGTGAAGTAGGCACACCCACTGGGTCAGGGGGCAAACGTGTGACACGTAAGCCAGAGTGGGAGTCCGCATTCCACCCAATCCACTCCCTCCAAATCCCCTCCCCTCAGCTCTCCTGGCCACATCTCCCCCAAAGACTCCTTCATGGCCGCTCTGTCCCTGAGCCCCACAGTGACGCCACCATGCAAGCGGTCAAGGAAGTCCTCGGTCAGAGTGGTTGATTCCCCCCCCCTGTCTACACCCTCACCCAGTGGCGCTGCGACCCATCCCTCTGACCCCCCCCCCCTCCTTGGGGCCTGTGGTTCCTTCGGGTGCAGGGGATTCCCTGGAGGACCTTGCTAAGGTGTGCAGCGAGCTCCTGGTCTCCACCTTTTGCCCTGCCCCACCCCCTGTGGTGGAGTCCTCCATCCCTGCACCCACGACGCCTACCCTTCACCCTCTTGTCCCTGCGGTGCCTGTTTCTTCCCCCCCACATGATGCCCTCACCCCTGTGGAAGACGACGGAATGTAACTGTGCAGGCAAGCTAGGGGACACGCATCCCACTGTGTCCCCCATCCAGCTGTGACTGCTGGACTGCCCAATGGGCTTTGTAAATATTGAGCTTTATACGAACATACAATTTTTGATCATGCTGATTAAAGCCATTTTTGTTTCCTTTGAACACTACTGCTTTTCTGATATTGCTGTTGGTGGGGCTGCTACATGATTTTGGGTGGTGATCATGTGTTGGTTGTGTGGGAAATGTAGTAGTGTGCTGGTCATAGGGGGGACCCTGGGATCTGTGTGCCATCACACGGTGTTAGCTAGGTTTCTGTGTTCATGTAAGCAGTTGCTGCATGGTGAAATTGTCCAAAGGTGTATTCCTTCCTCTGTGTACCCTGACATCTTCCCTGCAGGGTGTTCCCAATATTTAGCGCAGAGCTGTGTGTACATTAGCTGGGTGTGTGACGGACTCCTTCTACTTTGCACATGCATGCTGAGCGATGTTTCCACCTGCATCATTCGTGGCATTCTTGATAGTCATTGTACTTGTGTATGTGGACTATTGACATGACTTCATGTGGACATGTTTTCTTTTCTGCGCTATGCATGCGTATACTCCCAGCCTCGCACACATGTGGTACATGTACTGCAGGGTCTTTGTGCACCTGACTGACATTTGTGGGCATGGTATCTGTGGCTACTCCACCCTTTGCGTTACATGGGAACTGCTGTGTTAGGCACACACCCCTCCTGTGTCTGGGCACTGCTGGGAGGATTCTACACACCCCTCCTGTCTCTGGGCACTGCTGGGAGGACTCTGCACACACCCCTCCTGCCTCTGGGCACTGCTGGGAGGACTCTGCACCCACCCCTCCTGCCTCTGGGCACTGCTGGGAGGACTCTGCACACACCCCTCCTGCCTCTGGGCACTGCTGGGAGGACTCTGCACACACCCCTCCTGCCTCTGGGCACTGCTGGGAGGACTCTGCACACACCCCTCCTGTCTCTGGGCACTGCTGGGAGGACTCTGCACACACCCCTCCTGTCTCTGGGCACTGCTGGGAGTGATAGGCACCCACCCCTCCTGTCTCTGGGCACTGCTGGGAGTGATAGGCACCCACCCCTCCTGTCTCTGGGCACTGCTGGGAGGACTCTGCACACACCCCTCCTGTCTCTGGGCACTGCTGGGAGGACTCTGCACACACCCCTCCTGTGTCTAGGCACTGCTGGGAGGACTCTGCACACACCCCTCCTGTCTCTGGGCACTGCTGGGAGGACTCTGCACACACCCCTCCTGCGTCTGGGCACTGCTGGGAGGACTCTGCACACACCCCTCTCATGTCTGGGCACTGCTGGGAGGACTCTGCACCCACCCCTCCTGTCTCTGGGCACTGCTGGGAGAACTCTGCACACACCCTGTTGGACCCGGCCTCGTAGCATGGCTCTACTTGTCCCCGCACCACCTAACCTGGTACCTGCAGCCCCGAGCCCACGGCCTAGCCGATCCTTTCCACCAGAACACACGCACCCGACCCGGACATCCTCGTCCATGACCTCTCTCCCTTCGGCCACCCCGGGCCCGCGTGCCCACTTCATGCACCAAGATGGCCGCCCGGCCCCAGCGGTGCCACTCCGGCTGGAGGACACCACGCTTGCCAGGGGATGAGAGAGGGAGGAGCAGTTCGATCGCACCTCTGAACTCCCCTGGGACGATGAGTTTCGATCGGCCCTCCGGCCTCCCTGAGAGCTGGCTCCACGCCTGCTGGGTGTCTGGGACTCCTCCCGACCCGGCCCTGAGAGGATCAAAAGACAATGGCAGGAAACCCCGACAAGCGACCCCCAGGTGACAAGACCCCTGCCTGCACAGACTCCGGACATCAAAGAGGGGTCGACCTATAACAAGGGGTGCTCTGAGACTGTCCGGCAGATTCGACGCTGGAACAACGAGAGCCTGCTGACGCGGTCGCGGCTCCTGGAACTTAGAACCCCCTGAGCCCTGCTGAGTGACTCGCGGCTCCCTGAAGATCGTAAGACCTCCGAACTGTACCTGAGCCCTGCTGAGTGACTCGCGGCTCCCTGAAGATCGTAAGACCTCCGAACTTGTACCTGAGCCCTACTGAGTGACTCGCGGCTCCCCGAAGATCGTAAGACCTCCGAACCTGTACTTGAGCCTTGCTGAGTGACTCGCGGCTCCCTGAAGATCGTAAGACCTCCGAACTTGTACCTGAGCCCGCTGAGTGACTCGCGGCTTCCACAGACTCCACTGGTCCCGCCGGACCCCAACGACAACAAGCCTACCCCCCAGCTCGAGGATTGTGAGCTGTGCGCCGGGTACGTCCTTGCCTTGAACCTTTTACCAGAGACTGTCCCGCTACCCCCTATCCCTTCCGAGACTCATTGAGCCCGCGCTCTCCTTGTACATATTTGCAGTGCTAACCTGTTTGATAAAGAGTGATTCCTAAGAACGCACGGTGTGGTGTTTCTGTGTCGTGTGGTGCCAGAAGTACGATCCTCGATACGGGATTCCTCCTCCTGAGGAGTCTCCCGCCAGTGCCCTGCTACGATACTTTGAGGGTGGGTCTCAGGGTAGTCAGGACCCCCTTTCCGGGCTCCTCTGAGGTCGCCGTCTAACATTGGTGGCAAGCGACGGGATTCGGGCCCATCACCTAGAGATCGTACCGTGAACAACAGACGCACTACCGACAAAGATGGCAGAAGGAAACGTCATGATCCCCGCAGAAACCAACGCCAACAGGGTGTTCCAGGTGGAACAACTAGAAGAATACACGCACAAAGAACTAAAGCAATTCTGCAAAGAACTTAAAATCGCTACCACCGGTCTCAACACCAAAGAAGATTTGCAGAAAGCACTGAAAGCTTGGGTGGATGCCGGGGCCTCCCGCCTGGAAGGCACGGGGGAGCGCCCCGACGAAGCCGAACCCCCCCAAGGCGAAAGCAGCAGCAATCAGGTGCGAGGCATCGTACCAGACGGGGGCCTATCCCCGGAAGAACTCGCGGACAGAGAGAGAAGCCGCAATCACGAACTCGAGTTAGCCAAACTCAAAATCGAAGGCGAATTAAAGTTAGCGGAAAAAAAGCTAGCAGTAGAGCAAATGCGCGTGCAAGGCGAGCTAGAAGAGAAGAAGCTCCAACGGGAACACGAAGGAAGGAAGCTCCAACTAGAGCACGAACGCAGCTTGAAGGAAATCGAGCTCAAGGCCAGAAGCGAGGAAGGGAGGCCCCCGGGAAACCGAGAGGCGGCCTCCCCAGCGGAGCAGAAGGTCCACATCCCCAAGGACGTGGTCAAAGAATATTATAAAAACGATGACATTCAACAATGGTTCAGGGCCTACGAGGTCGCCATGACCTCCCATCGGGTCCCACAGAAGGACTGGGGGGCGGGGTTGTGGGGACGGTTTCTGAGCGAAGGAAGAGACACCCTGCTCGACCTACCCATCTCGCTGCAGACCTCCTACAGCCACATGAAAGAGGCTCTACTCACAAGGTACGGTCTCACCCCCGAGATGTACCGTCAGCGATTCCGGGACTGCAGGAAAATCCCGGGCACCACCTGGGTGGAATATGTAAACTTTTTCAGTCGAGCCTTCGATGGGTGGATCAAGGGCAGCAAAGTCACCACCCTTGAGGAACTCACCAACCTCATGTTGTGGGAACACCTGGCTGCGAACTGCTTTGTGGAACTACGCCAGCATCTGCTTGACAGCAAACTCACCGATCCCAGGAAGCTGGCGGTAGAAGCAGACCGCTGGACCAACACCCGGGTCCCCCGGGGCATGGTAGGAGAATACCCCCGAGCCAGTCAGGGACCACCCCGCCAGAGAGGGGGAGGGAACCAGGGAGGGCAGCGAGAGTCCCAGCCTAGCCCCCCGAAGACGCAACCTCCACCTTTTCCAGCGCCCCCCCCACCAGTAACGGGACCCCCCGGGAGACGGGGACACCGGGTAACCGTCACTTGCTTTCGTTGCCAGAAGCCCGGGCACTACGCCAATGACCCAGAGTGCCCCATGGCCACCCAAATCCCCCCTGCAAGACAGATAGCCAACATAGCTCTGGGGGAGGAGGTTGAGGAAACCGGGGAGTGGGAACCCGCAGCTATGGCCCTAGTATCCCTGGGAGATAGAGAGATGGTCCCTGGTAGCCTCCTGCCCTCCAACACGAAGAAATACGGGCAGCTCGTCAAGATCAATGGCCACCAAATAGAGGCCCTGCGGGACACCGGGGCCAGCATCACCGGTGTCCTCAGGCACTTAGTCCCCGAGGAGCAGATCCTCCCCAACGTCTTTTGCCCGGTAATTTCCGCAGATAATAGAGAGAGTATGTGTCAGGTAGCCCTGGTGCCGTTTGAGTGGGGTGGGGTGACAGGTAAACTGAGGGTTGCCGTAAGAACCTCCAAGCCGGTCGACTGCCTCTTAGGGAACGACCTGGAGAGTTCTCCCTGGAAGCACGTCGAGCGCAAGGCCCACCTAGGAATGATGGGGCTCCCCGAGTGGGTGTGCGCCACCACCCGATCTATGTCAGCTCGACTTCCCCCCCTGGGAGAAGTCGAAGACGCCCCGACCGAAGAAGTCAGAACAGTAACCCCCGAGGGTCCTCCCGTCCCCCCATCGGAAGGGCCAGTCGCCAGCGACGAACCCTCACCGTCCGACACCGCCCCGGTCCCCGAGTTAGGCGATCTACCCGAATTGGCCCAATGGTGCCACGAGGGCGGGCCCACCCGGGAGGAATTTTGCCGGGAGCAAACCACTTGTCCTTCCCTGGTCGGACTGCGGCGCCAGGCCGAGGGCCAAGCCGCAGGCGACCAAACTGGAACGCACCGAATTTATTGGGAAAATAACATTTTGTACAGTGAGCAGAAGTCGGTGGAGCTGGGATCCGGACGGGTGCTGGTGGTACCCCTCCGCTTCCGAGACTTCCTCCTGGGCTTAGCCCACGACGTCCCCCTCGCCGGCCACCTGGGTCAAGACAAGACCTACAGCCGTCTCGTGACCCATTTTTACTGGCCTAGAATGAGAGCAGCTGTAGAAGCCCACTGCAAGTCCTGTCCCACGTGCCAAGCTAGTGGGAAGAGTGGGGGGAAGCGCAAGGCTCCCCTCCAACCCTTCCCGGTCGTCAGTACCCCCTTCGAACGAGTCGGGATCGACATCGTGGGGCCCCTGGACCCCCCCACCTCCCAAGGTCACCGTTTCATCCTGGTTGTTAGATGGCGACCTCAGAGGAGCCTGGAAGGGGTTCTGACTACCCTGAGACCCACCCTCGAAGTATCGTAGCCGGGCACTGGCGGGAGACTCCCCAGGGGGAAGAATCTCGTATCTAGGATCGTACTTCTGGCACCACACGACACAGAGTGACCACACCGGGTATTCTTAGAAATCAATCTTTATCAAGTAGGCTATCACTGCAAATATGTACACGGTGAGCACGGGCTCAATGAGTCTCGGAAGGGGTAGGGGGTAGCGGGACAGTTTCTGGTAAAGGTGCAAGGCAGGGACGTATCCGGCGCACAGCTCACAATCCTCGAGCTGGGGGATACGTTGTTGTAGTCGGGGTCCGGCGGGACCGTGAGAGTCTGTTGGAGCCGCGAGTCACTCAGCGGGCTCAGGTACAGGTTCGGAGGTCTTACGAGCTTCACGGAGCCGCGAGTCACTCAGCAGGCTCAGGCACAAGTTTGGAGGTCTTACGATCTTCAGGGAGCCGCGAGTCACTCAGCAGGCTCAGGTACAAGTTCGGAGGTCTTACGATCTTCAGGGAGCCGCGAGTCACTCAGCAGGCTCAGGTACAAGTTCGGAGGTCTTACGATCTTCAGGGAGCCGCGAGTCACTCAGCAGGCTCAGGTACAAGTTCGGAGGTCTTACGATCTTCAGGGAGCCGCGAGTCACTCAGCAGGGCTCAGGAGGGTCCAAGTTTCAGGAGCCGCAACCACGTCGGCAGGCTCTTGTTGTTCCAGCGTCGAATCTGCCGGACAGACCCAGAGCACCCCTTGTTATAGGTCGACCCCTCTTTGATGTCCGGAGTCTGTGCAGGCAGGGGTCTTGTCACCTGGGGGTCGCTTGTCGGGATTTCCTGCTATTGTCTTTTGATCCTTTCAGGGCCGGGTCGGGAGGAGTCCCAGACACCCAGCAGGCACGGAGCCAGCCCTCAGGGAGGCCGGAGGGCCGATCGAAACCCATCGTCCCAGGGGAGTTCAGAGGTGCGATAGAAACTGCTCCTCCCTCTCTCATCCCCTGGAAGCGTGATGTCCTCCAGCCGGAGTGGCGCCTCTAGGCCCGGGTCGCGCTGGGGCCGGGCGGCCATCTTGGTGCATGAAGTGGGCACGCGGGCCCGGGGTGGCCGAAAGGGGAGAGGCCATGGACGGGGATGTCCGGGTCGGTGCGTGTGTCTTGGTGGGGAGGGTCAGCTGGGCCGTGTGCTTGGGGCTGCAGGTACCAGGTTTCGGTGGTGCGGGGGCACGTCGGGCCATTCTACGAGGCCGGGTCCAACACGCGTCCCCCCCAGCTGAAAGCCGGAGAGAACTGCCCATCATCTTGGGGGGTTCTCTTCGCTGAGGCGGAAGAACCGGGAGAGGCCGTCAGCGTTGGCGTGGTCCGTACCAGGGCGGTGTTCTACGGTGAAATCCATCCCCTGGAGGGAGATTGACCACCGCAGTAGCTTGGGGTTTTCTCCTCGCATCTGCATGAGCCATCGCAAGGGCCGATGGTCAGTTTGGACTCTGAAATAGGTGCCGAACAGGTAGGGTCGTAGCTTTTTGAGTGCCCAGACCACGGCAAAGGCTTCGCGCTCTATGGTGCTCCATCTCTGTTCTCGGGGCAACAGCCGCCGACTGAGGAAGGCGACGGGCTGGTCTAGGCCTTGGTCATTCACTTGGGACAGGACGGCCCCAATGCCATGCTCGGAGGCATCGGTCTGGACTATGAACTCCTTGGCGTAGTCGGGAGGACGGGGGCAGTACACATGGCCTTTTTTAGGGCATCGAAAGCTTCCTGGCAGGCAGCCGTCCACTGCACTTTCTTTGGCTGTCTTTTAGACGTGAGTTCTGTGAGAGGGCCGACAAGGCTGCCATACCCCCGAATGAATCTTCGGTAGTAGCCAGTGAGTCCCAGAAAGGCTCGGACCTCCGTTTGGGTGATGGGTGGTTCCCAGGCCAGGATGGCGTTGATCTTTGGCTGTAGAGGGGCGACCTGGCCGCTCCCGACCTGGTGCCCCAGGTAGACTACGGATCCTTGCCCGATCTGGCACTTGCTGGCTTTTACTGTGAGGCCTGCCTGGCGCAGGGTGGTTAGCACCCTCCGGAGGTGCTGGAGGTGCTCACTCCATTCTGAACTGAAAACAGCGATGTCGTCCAGATATGCCGCGCTGAACGGCTCTAGCCCGGCCAGGACGCTATTCACCAGTCGCTGGAAAGTGGCCGGGGCATTTTTCATCCCGAAGGGCATTACGCGGAAGCGGTAGTGCCCATCGGGGGTGGAGAAAGCGGACCGCTCCTTGGCCCCTTCGGTGAGTGCAATCTGCCAGTATCCGCAGGTGAGGTCGAATGTGCTGAGGAACCGGGCTGCCCCTAGTCGGTCAATGAGTTCGTCGGCTCGTGGAATGGGGTGGGCATCGGCTCGGGTAACGTCATTGAGCCCCCGGTAGTCTACGCAGAATCGGAGCTCGGGGGCGACACCGGGGGCCGCTGCCTTCGGGACCAGGACCACGGGGCTGGCCCAGGGACTGTCAGAGGGCTCGATCACCCCCAGGGTCAACATCTTCGAGACTTCAGCTTGAATGCAGGACCGGACCCGGTCAGGAACCCGGTAGGCTCGGTGTCTCACCGGCGGGCTGTCCCCGGTGTCCACGTCATGAACACACCAGTTGGTGACCCGGGGGGTCAGGGAGAAGAGGTCGGAAAATTGTCTTAGGAGCTGGCGGCAGTCCGCTTGTTGCTGGGCAGTGAGGGCTGGGGAGAGGTTCACTCCTTCCACGGAGCCATCCTGCTCCTTGACACACAGGAGGTCCGCGAGGGGATCCGACTCATCTTCGGCCCCGTCATCGGTGGCCAGCAGGAGGCTCAGTTCTGTCCGCACGAAGTGAGGCTTGAGGCGGTTCACGTGCAGGACCCGGAGGGGATCCCGAGGCGACTGGACGTCCACCAAGTATGTGACTTGACTCTTCCGCTCAACCACTTTGTAGGGCCCAGTCCATCGGTCCTGGAGGGCGCCAGGCTTCACGGGGGCCATGACCCACACCTGCTGGCCCGGCTGGAACTCGACCAGAGTGGCATTCTGGTCGTACCAGCGCTTCATCTCTTCTTGACTTGCCTCCAGGTTGGCCTCGGCCAGTTCTCGGAACTTCCTGGTCTGGTTCCGGAGGGCCAGGACGTACTGGAACACATCTCGGGGGGTGGTCTGGGGTGCTGCCTCCCACCCTTCCTTAACCAAACTGAAGGGACCTCGGACGGGGTGCCCATAGAGTAATTCAAACGGGCTAAACCCTAAGGACTTCTGGGGGACCTCCCGGTAAGCGAACAAGAGGCAGGGGAGCAGGACGTCCCACTTACGCCGGAGGGGCTCTTCTAGGCCAGCGATCATCCCTTTCAAAGTCCTATTAAACCTTTCTACTAGGCCGTTCCCTTGGGGATGGTACGGGGTGGTGAACTTATAGGACACCCCACATTGTTGCCACAGGGACGTCATATATTTCGAGATAAAATTAGTGCCGCGATCGCTCACGACCTCGCGGGGAAAACCCACCCTGGAAAAGATCCCCATCAGGGCCCGGCCCACCACGGGGGCCGTAATGGTGCGTAGGGGAATAGCCTCAGGATAGCGGGTGGCGTGGTCCACTAGGACCAAGATGAAACGGTGACCTTGGGAGGTGGGGGGGTCCAGTGGTCCCACGACGTCGATTCCGACTCGTTCAAAAGGGGTACTGACGACCGGGAAGGGTTGGAGGGGAGCCTTGCGCTTCCCCCCACTCTTCCCACTATCCTGGCACGTGGGGCAGGACTTGCAGTGGGCTTCTACCGCTGCTCTCATTCTAGGCCAGTAAAAATGGGTCACAAGACGGCTGTAGGTCTTGTCCTGACCCAGGTGGCCGGCGAGGGGGACGTCATGGGCTAAGCCCAGGAGGAAGTCTCGGAAGCGGAGGGGTACCACCAGTACCCGTCCGGATCCCAGCTCCACCGACTTCTGCTCACTGTACAAGATGTTATTTTCCCAATAGATTCGGTGCGTCCCGGTCTGGTCACCTGCGGCTTGGCCCTCGGCCTGGCGCCGCAGCCCGACCAGGGAAGGACAAGTGGCTTGCTCCCGGCAAAATTCTTCCCGGGTGGGCCCGCCCTCGTGGCGCCAATGGGCCAACTCGGGTAGATCTCCCAACTCGGGGACCGGGGCGGGGTCGGATGGTACGGGTTCGTCGCGGGCGACGGACCCTTCTGATGGGGGGACGGGAGGACCCTCGGCGGGGACTGTTCTGATCTCTTCAATCGGGGTGCTTTCGACTTCTCCCCGGGGAGTGAGTCGGGCTGACATAGATCGGGTGGTGGCGCACACCCACTCGGGGAGTCCCATCATTCCTAGGTGGGCCTTGCGCTCGACGTGCTTCCAGGGAGAACTCTCCAGGTCGTTCCCCAAGAGGCAGTCGACCGGCTGGGAGGTTCTTACGGCCACCTTGAGTTTACCTATCACCCCTCCCCACTCAAACGGCACCAGGGCTACCTGACACATACTTTCTCTATTGTCTGCGGATATTACGGGGCAAAAGACGTTGGGGAGGATCTGCTCCTCGGGGACTAGGTGCCTGAGGACACCGGTGATACTGGCCCCGGTGTCCCGCAGGGCCCCTACTTGGTGGCCATTGATTTTGACGAGCTGCCCGTATTTCTGTGTGTTGGAGGGTAGGAGGCTACCAGGGATCATCTCCCTATCTCCCAGGGATACTAGGGCCATCGCTGCGGGTTCCCACTCCTCGGCTTCCTCAACCTCCTCCCCCAGGGCTACGTTGGCTATCTGTCTCGCAGGGGTGGTAGGGGAGACTTGGGTGGCCATGGGGCACTCTGGGTCATTGGCGTAGTGCCCGGGTTTCTGGCAGCGGAAACATGTGACGGTCACCCGGTGTCCCCGTCTCCCAGGGGGCCCTGTCACTGGTGGGGGGGGCGCCGGGAAAGGTGGAGGTTGTGTCTTCGGAGGACTAGGCTGGGACTCTCTCGGCCCTCCCTGGTTCCCTCCCCCTCTCTGGCGGGGTGGTCCCTGACTGGCTCGGGGGTACTCTCCCACCATGCCCCGGGAGACCCGGGTGTTGGTCCAGCGGTCGGCCTCCACAGCTAGCTTCCGGGGATCTGTGAGCTTGCTGTCAAGCAGATGCTGACGTAGTTCTATGAAGCAGTTCGCAGCCAGGTGTTCCCACAACAAGAGGTCAGTGAGTTCGGCAAGGGTGGTGACTTTGCTGCCCTTGATCCACCCATCGAAGGCCCGACTGAAAAAGTTTACATACTCCACCCAGGTGGTGCCCGGGATCTTCCTGCAGTCCCGGAATCGCTGACGGTACATTTCTGGGGTGAGGCCGTATCTTGTGAGTAGAGCCTCTTTCATGTGGCTGTAGGAGGTCTGCAGGGAGAGGGGTAGGTCGAGCAGGGTGTCCCTTCCTTCGCTCAGAAACCGCCCCCACAACCCCGCCCCCCAGTCCTTCTGCGGGATCCGATGGGAGGTCATGGCGACCTCGTAGGCCCTGAACCATTGCTGAATGTCATCGTTTTTATAATATTCCTTGACCACATCCTTAGGGATGTGGACCTTCTGTTCCGCTGGGGAGGCCGTCTCTCGGTTTCCCGGGGGCCTCCCTTCCTCGTTTCTGGCCTTGAGCTCGAGTTCCTTCAAGCTGCGTTCGTGCTCCAGTTGGAGCTTCCTTCCTTCGTGCTCCCGTTGGAGCTTCTTTTCTTCTAGTTCGCCTTGTACACGCATTTGCTCTACTGCTAGCTTTTTTTCCGCTAACTTCAATTCGCCCTCGATTTTGAGTTTGGCTAACTCGAGTTCATGATTGCGACTTCTCTCTCTGTCCGCGAGCTCTTCCGGGGATAGGCCCCCGTCTGGTACGATGCCTCGCACCTGATTGCTGTTGCTTTCACTTTGGGGGGGTTCGGCTTCGTCGGGGCGCTCCCCCGTGCCTTCTGGGCGGGAGGCCCCGGTCTCCACCCAAGTTTTCAGTGCTTTCTGCAAATCTTCTTTAGTGTTGAGACCAGTGGTAGCGATTTTAAGTTCTTTGCAAAATTGCTTTAGCTCTTTGTGTGTGTATTCTTCTAGATGCTCCACCTGGAACACCCTGTTGGCGTTGGTTTCTGCGGGGCTCACGGCGCTTCCTTCTGCCATGTTTGTCGGTAGTGCTTCCGTCGTTCACGGTACGATCTCTAGGTGATGGGCCCGAATCCCGTCGCTTGCCACCAATGTTAGATGGCGACCTCAGAGGAGCCTGGAAGGGGTTCTGACTACCCTGAGACCCACCCTCGAAGTATCGTAGCCGGGCACTGGCGGGAGACTCCCCAGGGGGAAGAATCTCGTATCTAGGATCGTACTTCTGGCACCACACGACACAGAGTGACCACACCGGGTATTCTTAGAAATCAATCTTTATCAAGTAGGCTATCACTGCAAATATGTACACGGTGAGCACGGGCTCAATGAGTCTCGGAAGGGGTAGGGGGTAGCGGGACAGTCTCTGGTAAAGGTGCAAGGCAGGGACGTATCCGGCGCACAGCTTACAATCCTCGAGCTGGGGGATACGTTGTTGTAGTCGGGGTCCGGCGGGACCGTGAGAGTCTGTTGGAGCCGCGAGTCACTCAGCGGGCTCAGGTACAGGTTCGGAGGTCTTACGAGCTTCACGGAGCCGCGAGTCACTCAGCAGGCTCAGGCACAAGTTTGGAGGTCTTACGATCTTCAGGGAGCCGCGAGTCACTCAGCAGGCTCAGGTACAAGTTCGGAGGTCTTACGATCTTCAGGGAGCCGCGAGTCACTCAGCAGGCTCAGGTACAAGTTCGGAGGTCTTACGATCTTCAGGGAGCCGCGAGTCACTCAGCAGGCTCAGGTACAAGTTCGGAGGTCTTACGATCTTCAGGGAGCCGCGAGTCACTCAGCAGGGCTCAGGAGGGTCCAAGTTTCAGGAGCCGCGACCACGTCGGCAGGCTCTTGTTGTTCCAGCGTCGAATCTGCCGGACAGACCCAGAGCACCCCTTGTTATAGGTCGACCCCTCTTTGATGTCCGGAGTCTGTGCAGGCAGGGGTCTTGTCACCTGGGGGTCGCTTGTCGGGATTTCCTGCTATTGTCTTTTGATCCTTTCAGGGCCGGGTCGGGAGGAGTCCCAGACACCCAGCAGGCACGGAGCCAGCCCTCAGGGAGGCCGGAGGGCCGATCGAAACCCATCGTCCCAGGGGAGTTCAGAGGTGCGATAGAAACTGCTCCTCCCTCTCTCATCCCCTGGAAGCGTGATGTCCTCCAGCCGGAGTGGCGCCTCTAGGCCCGGGTCGCGCTGGGGCCGGGCGGCCATCTTGGTGCATGAAGTGGGCACGCGGGCCCGGGGTGGCCGAAAGGGGAGAGGCCATGGATGGGGATGTCCGGGTCGGTGCGTGTGTCCTGGTGGGGAGGGTCGGCTGGGCCGTGTGCTTGGGGCTGCAGGTACCAGGTTTCGGTGGTGCGGGGGCACGTCGGGCCATTCTACGAGGCCGGGTCCAACACTGGTCCTAGTGGATCACGCCACCCGATACCCTGAGGCTATCCCCCTACGCACCGTCACGGCCCCCGTGGTGGGCCGGGCCCTGATGGGGATCTTTTCCCGGGTGGGTTTTCCCCGCGAGGTCGTGAGCGATCGCGGCACTAATTTTATCTCGAAGTACATGACGTCCCTGTGGCAACAATGTGGAGTGTCCTATAAGTTCACCACCCCGTACCATCCCCAAGGGAACGGCCTAGTAGAGAGGTTTAACAGGACTCTGAAAGGGATGATCACCGGCCTAGAAGAGCCCCTCCGGCGTAAGTGGGACGTCCTGCTCCCCTGCCTCTTGTTCGCTTACCGAGAAGTCCCCCAGAAGTCCCTAGGGTTCAGCCCGTTTGAGTTGCTCTATGGACACCCCGTCCGAGGTCCCCTCAGTTTGGTTAAGGAAGGGTGGGAGGCGGCACCCCAGACCACCCCACGAGATGTGTTCCAATATGTTCTGACCCTCCGGAACCAGACCAGGAAGTTCCGAGCACTGGCCGAGGCCAACCTAGAGGCAAGCCAAGAAGAGATGAAGCGCTGGTACGACCAGAATGCCACTCTGGTCGAGTTCCAGCCGGGCCAACAAGTATGGGTCATGGCCCCCGTGAAGCCAGGCGCCCTCCAGGACAGGTGGACCGGGCCCTACAAAGTGATTGAGCGGAAGAGTCAAGTCACATACTTGGTGGACGTCCAGTCGCCTCGGGATCCCCTTCGGGTCCTTCACGTGAACCGCCTCAAGCCTCACTTCGTGCGGACAGAACTGAGCCTCCTGCTGGCCACCGATGACGGGGCCGAAGATGAGTCCGATCCCCTCCCGGACCTCCTGTGTGTCAAGGAGCAGGATGGCTCCGTGGAAGGAGTGAACCTCTCCCCAGCTCTCACTGCCCAGCAACAAGAGGACTGCCGCCAGCTCCTAGGACAATTTGCCGACCTCTTCTCCCTGATCCCCCGAGTCACCGACTGGTGTGTCCATGACGTGGACACCGGGGACAGCCCGCCAGTGCGACACCGAGCATACCGGGTCCCTGACCGGGTCCGGTCCTGCATTCAAGCTGAAGTCTCGAAGATGTTGACCATGGGGGTAATCGAGCCATCTGATAGTCCCTGGGCCAGCCCCGTGGTCCTGGTCCCGAAGGCAGCGGCCCTCGGTGTCGCCCCCGAGCTCCGATTCTGTGTGGACTACCGGGGGCTCAATGACATCACCCGAGCCGATGCCCACCCCATTCCACGGGCCGACAAGCTCATTGACCGACTCGGGGCAGCCCGGTTCCTCAGCACATTCGACCTCACCTGCGGATACTGGCAGATTGCGCTCACCGAGGGAGCCAAGGAGCGGTCCGCCTTCTCCACCCCAAATGGGCATTACCGCTTCCGCGTAATGCCCTTCGGAATGAAAAATGCCCCGGCCACCTTCCAGCGACTGGTGAATAGAGTCCTGGCCGGGCTGGAACAGTTCAGCGCGGCCTATCTAGACGACATCGCCGTTTTCAGTTCCGAATGGAGTGAGCACCTCCAGCACCTCCGGAGGGTGCTAACCGCCCTGCGCCAGGCAGGCCTCACAGTAAAAGCCAGCAAGTGCCAAATTGGGCAAGGATCAGTAGTCTACCTGGGGCACCAGGTCGGGAGTGGCCAGGTCGCCCCTCTACAGCCGAAGATCGACGCCATCTTGGCCTGGGAACCCCCCACCACCCAAACGGAGGTCCGAGCCTTTCTGGGCCTCACTGGCTACTACCGAAGATTCATCCGGGGGTATGGCAGTCTTGTCGGCCCCCTCACAGAACTCACATCCAAAAAACAGCCAAAGAAGGTGCAGTGGACGACTGCCTGCCAGGAGGCGTTCGATGCCCTAAAGAAGGCCATGTGTACTGCCCCCGTCCTCCAGGCTCCCGACTACTCCAAGGAGTTTGTAGTCCAAACCGATGCCTCCGAGCATGGCATTGGGGCCGTCCTGTCCCAGGTGAATGACCAAGGCCTAGACCAGCCCATCGCCTTCCTCAGCCGGCGGCTGTTGCCCAGAGAACAGAGATGGAGCACCATTGAGCGCGAAGCCTTTGCCGTGGTCTGGGCACTCAAGAAACTACGCCCCTACCTGTTCGGCACCCATTTCAAAGTCCAAACCGACCATCGGCCCTTGCGATGGCTCATGCAGATGCGAGGAGAAAACCCCAAGCTACTGCGGTGGTCAATCTCCCTCCAGGGGATGGATTTCACCGTAGAACATCGCCCTGGTACGGACCACGCCAACGCTGACGGCCTCTCCCGGTTCTTCCGCCTCAGCGAAGAGAACCCCCCAAGATGATGGGCAGTTCTCTCCGGCTTTCAGCTGGGGGGGACGCGTGTTGGACCCGGCCTCGTAGCATGGCTCTACTTGTCCCCGCACCACCCAACCTGGTACCTGCAGCCCCGAGCCCACGGCCTAGCCGATCCTTTCCACCAGAACACACGCACCCGACCCGGACATCCTCGTCCATGGCCTCTCTCCCTTCGGCCACCCCGGGCCCGCGTGCCCACTTCATGCACCAAGATGGCCGCCCGGCCCCAGCGCGACCCGGGCCTAGCGGCGCCACTCCGGCTGGAGGACACCACGCTTGCCAGGGGATGAGAGAGGGAGGAGCAGTTCGATCGCACCTCTGAACTCCCCTGGGACGATGAGTTTCGATCGGCCCTCCGGCCTCCCTGAGAGCTGGCTCCACGCCTGCTGGGTATCTGGGACTCCTCCCGACCCGGCCCTGAGAGGATCAAAAGACAATGGCAGGAAACCCCGACAAGCGACCCCCAGGTGACAAGACCCCTGCCTGCACAGACTCCGGACATCAAAGAGGGGTCGACCTATAACAAGGGGTGCTCTGAGACTGTCCGGCAGATTCGACGCTGGAACAACGAGAGCCTGCTGACGCGGTCGCGGCTCCTGGAACTTAGAACCCCCTGAGCCCTGCTGAGTGACTCGCGGCTCCCTGAAGATCGTAAGACCTCCGAACTGTACCTGAGCCCTGCTGAGTGACTCGCGGCTCCCTGAAGATCGTAAGACCTCCGAACTTGTACCTGAGCCCTGCTGAGTGACTCGCGGCTCCCCGAAGATCGTAAGACCTCCGAACTTGTACTTGAGCCTTGCTGAGTGACTCGCGGCTCCCTGAAGATCGTAAGACCTCCGAACTTGTACCTGAGCCCGCTGAGTGACTCGCGGCTTCCACAGACTCCACTGGTCCCGCCGGACCCCAACGACAACAAGCCTACCCCCCAGCTCGAGGATTGTGAGCTGTGTGCCGGGTACGTCCTTGCCTTGAACCTTTTACCAGAGACTGTCCCGCTACCCCCTATCCCTTCCGAGACTCATTGAGCCCGCGCTCTCCTTGTACATATTTGCAGTGCTAACCTGTTTGATAAAGAGTGATTCCTAAGAACGCACGGTGTGGTGTTTCTGTGTCGTGTGGTGCCAGAAGTACGATCCTCGATACGGGATTCCTCCTCCTGAGGAGTCTCCCGCCAGTGCCCGGCTACAATACTTTGAGGGTGGGTCTCAGGGTAGTCAGGACCCCCTTTCCGGGCTCCTCTGAGGTCGCCGTCTAACACACCCCTCCTGTCTCTGGGCACTGCTGGGAGGACTCTGCACACACCCCTCCTGTCTCTGGGCACTGCTGGGAGTGATAGGCACCCACCCCTCCTGTCTCTGGGCACTGCTGGGAGGACTCTGCACACACCCCTCCTGTCTCTGGGCACTGCTGGGAGTGATAGGCACCCACCCCTCCTGTGTCTGGGCACTGCTGGGAGGACTCTGCACACACCCCTCCTGTCTCTGGGCACTGCTGGGAGGACTCTGAACACACCCCTCCTGTGTCTGGGCACTGCTGGGAGGACTCTGCACACACCCCTCCTGTCTCTGGGCACTGCTGGGAGGATTCTGCACACACCCCTCCTGCGTCTGGGCACTGCTGGGAGGACTGTGCACACACCCCTCTCATGTCTGGGCACTGCTGGGAGGACTCTGCACCCACCCCTCCTGTCTCTGGGCACTGCTGGGAGGACCCTGCACACACCACTCCTGTCTCTGGGCACTGCTGGGAGTGATAGGCACCCACCCCTCCTGTCTCTGGGCACTGCTGGGAGTGATAGGCACCCACCCCTCCTGCCTCTGGGCACTGCTGGGCGGCCTCTGCACACACCCCTCCTGCCTCTGGGCACTGCTGTGAGTGTTAGGCACCCACCCTCCTGCCTCTGGGCACTGCTGGGAGGACTCTGCACCCACCCCTCCTGTCTCTGGGCACTGCTGGGAGTGATAGGCACCCACCCCTCCTGTCTCTGGGCACTGCTGGGAGTGATAGGCACCCACCCCTCCTGCCTCTCGGCACTGCTGGGAGGACTCTGCACACACCCCTCCTGCCTCTGGGCGCTGCTGGGAGGACTCTGCACACACCCCTCCTGCCTCTGGGCACTGCTGGGAGGACTCTGCACCGACCCCTCCTGCCTCTGGGCACTGCTGGGAGGACTCTGCACACACCCCTCCTGTGTCTGGGCACTGCTGGGAGGACTCTGCACACACCCCTCCTGTCTCTGGGCACTGCTGGGAGGACTCTGCACACACCCCTCCTGCCTCTGGGCACTGCTGGGAGTACTCTGCACCCACCCCTCCTGCCTCTGGGCACTGCTGGGAGGACTCTGCACACACCCCTCCTGCCTCTGGGCACTGCTGGGAGGACTCTGCACCCACCCCTCCTGCCTCTGGGCACTGCTGGGAGGACTCTGCACACACCCCTCCTGTCTCTGGGCACTGCTGGGAGGACTCTGCACACACCCCTCCTGTCTCTGGGCACTGCTGGGAGTGATAGGCACCCACCCCTCCTGTCTCTGGGCACTGCTGGGAGGACTCTGCACACACCCCTCCTGTCTCTGGGCACTTCTGGGAGTGATAGGCACCCACCCCTCCTGTATCTGGGCACTGCTGGGAGGACTCTGCACACACCCCTCCTGTCTCTGGGCACTGCTGGGAGGACTCTGCACCCACCCCTCCTGCCTCTGGGCACTGCTGGGAGGACTCTGCACACACCCCTCCTGTCTCTGGGCACTGCTGGGAGGACTCTGCACACACCCCTCCTGCCTCTGGGCACTGCTGGGAGGACTCTGCACACACCCCTCCTGTCTCTGGGCACTGCTGGGAGGACTCTGCACACACCACTCCTGTCTCTGGGCACTGCTGGGAGTGATAGGCACCCACCCCTCCTGTCTCTGGGCACTGCTGGGAGTGATAGGCACCCACCCCTCCTGTCTCTGGGCACTGCTGGGAGGACTCTGCACGCACCCCTCCTGCCTCTGGGCACTGCTGGGAGGACTCTGCACCCACCCCTCCTGCCTCTGGGCACTGCTGGGAGGACTCTGCACACACCCCTCCTGCCTCTGGGCACTGCTGGGAGGACTCTGCACCCACCCCTCCTGCCTCTGGGCACTGCTGGGAGGACTCTGCACACACCCCTCCTGTCTCTGGGCACTGCTGGGAGGACTCTGCACACACCCCTCCTGTCTCTGGGCACTGCTGGGAGTGATAGGCACCCACCCCTCCTGTCGCTGGGCACTGCTGGGAGGACTCTGCACACACCCCTCCTGTCTCTGGGCACTGCTGGGAGTGATAGGCACCCACCCCTCCTGTGTCTGGGCACTGCTGGGAGGACTCTGCACACACCCCTCCTGTCTCTGGGCACTGCTGGAAGGACTCTGCACACACCCCTCCTGTGTCTGGGCACTTCTGGGAGGACTATGCACACACCCCTCCTGTCTCTGGGCACTGCTGGGAGGACTCTGCACACACCCCTCCTGTGTCTGGGCACTGCTGGGAGTGATAGGCACCCACCCCTCCTGTCTCTGGGCACTGCTGGGAGTGATAGGCACCCACCCCTCCTGTCTCTCGGCACTGCTGGGAGTGATAGGCACCCACCCCTCCTGCCTCTGGGCACTGCTGGGAGGACTCTGCACACACCCCTCCTGCCTCTGGGCACTGCTGTGAGTGTTAGGCACCCACCCCTCCTGCCTCTGGGCACTGCTGGGAGGACTCTGCACCCACCCCTCCTGTCTCTGGGCACTGCTGGGAGGACTCTGCACACACCACTCCTGTCTCTGGGCACTGCTGGGAGTGATAGGCACCCACCCCTCCTGTCTCTGGGCACTGCTGGGAGTGATAGGCACCCACCCCTCCTGTCTCTGGGCACTGCTGGGAGTGATAGGCACCCACCCCTCCTGCCTCTGGGCACTGCTGGGAAGACTCTGCACACACCCCTCCTGCGTCTGGGCACTGCTGGGAGGACTCTGCACACACCCCTCTCATGTCTGGGCACTGCTGGGAGGACTTTGCACCCACCCCTCCTGTCTCTGGGCAATGCTGGGAGTGATAGGCACCCACCCCTCCTGCGTCTGGGCACAGCTGGGAGTGATAGGCACCCACCCCTCCTGTCTCTGGGCACTGCTGGGAGTGATAGGCACCCACCCCTCCTGTCTCTGGGCACTGCTGGGAGTGATAGGCACCCACCCCTCCTGTCTCTGGGCACTGCTGGGAGTGATAGGCACCCACCCCTCCTGCGTCTGGGCACTGCTGGGAGTGATAGGCACCCACCCCTCCTGTCTCTGGGCACTGCTGGGAGTGATAGGCACCCACCCCTCCTGTCTCTGGGCACTGCTGGGAGTGATCGGCACCCACCCCTCCTGCGTCTGGGCACTGCTGGGAGTGATAGGCACCCACCCCTCCTGTCTCTGGGCACTGCTGGGAGTGATAGGCACCCACCCCTCCTGTCTCTGGGCACTGCTGGGAGTGATAGGCACCCACCCCTCCTGTCTCTGGGCACTGCTGTGAGTGTTAGGCACCCACCCCTCCTGTCTCTGGGCACTGCTGGGAAGACTCTGCACACACCCCTCCTGTGTCTGGGCACTGCTGGGAGGACTCTGCCCATACCCCTCCTGTCTCTGGGCACTGCTGGGAGGACTCTGCACACACCCCTCCTGTCTCTGGGCACTGCTGGGAGGACTGGGCACCCACTCCTTCTGTCTCTGGGCACTGCTGGGAGTGATAGGCACCCACCCCTCCTGCGTCTGGGCACTGCTGGGAGTGATAGGCACCCACCCCTCCTGTCTCTGGGCACTGCTGGGAGGACTCTGCACACACCCCTTCTGTCTCTGGGCACTGCTGGGAGTGATAGGCACCCACCCCTCCTGTGTCTGGGCACTGCTGGGAGGACTCTGCACACACCCCTCCTGTCTCTGGGCACTGCTGGGAGGACTCTGCACACACCCCTCCTGCCTCTGGGCACTGCTGGGAGGACTCTGCACCCACCCCTCCTGCCTCTGGGCACTGCTGGGAGGACTCTGCACACACCCCTCCTGCCTCTGGGCACTGCTGGGAGGACTCTGCACACACCCCTCCTGCCTCTGGGCACTGCTGGGAGGACTCTGCACACACCCCTCCTGTCTCTGGGCACTGCTGGGAGGACTCTGCACACACCCCTCCTTTCTCTGGGCACTGCTGGGAGTGATAGGCACCCACCCCTCCTGTGTCTGGGCACTGCTAGGAGGACTCTGCACACACCCCTCCTGTCTCTGGGCACTGCTGGGAGGACTCTGCACACACCCCTCCTGTGTCTGGGCACTGCTGGGAGGACTCTGCACACACCCCTCCTGTCTCTGGGCACAGCTGGGAGGACTCTGCACACACCCCTCCTGCCTCTGGGCACTGCTGGGAGGACTCTGCACACACCCCTCTCATGTCTGGGCACTGCTGGGAGGACTCTGCACCCACCCCTCCTGTCTCTGGGCACTGCTGGGGGGACTCTGCACACACCCCTCCTGCCTCTGGGCACTGCTGGGAGGACTCTGCACACACCCCTCCTGCCTCTGGGCACTGCTGGGAGGACTCTGCACACACCCCTCCTGCCTCTGGGCACTGCTGGGAGGACTCTGCACACACCCCTCCTGTCTCTGGGCACTGCTGGGAGTGATAGGCACCCACCCCTCCTGTCTCTGGGCACTGCTGGGAGTGATAGGCACCCACCCCTTCTGTCTCTGGGCACTGCTGGGAGGACTCTGCACACACCCCTCCTGTCTCTGGGCACTGCTGGGAGGACTCTGCACACACCCCTCCTGTGTCTGGGCACTGCTGGGAGGACTCTGCACACACCCCCTCCTGTCTCTGGGCACTGCTGGGAGGACTCTGCACACACCCCTACTGCGTCTGGGCACTGCTGGGAGGACTCTGCACCCACCCCTCTCAGGTCTGGGCACTGCTGGGAGGACTCTGCACCCACCCCTCCTGTCTCAGGGCACTGCTGGGAGGACTCTGCACACACCACTCCTGTCTCTGGGCACTGCTGGGAGTGATAGGCACCCACCCCTCCTGTCTCTGGGCACTGCTGGGAGTGATAGGCACCCACCCCTCCTGTCTCTGGGCACTGCTTGGAGTGATAGGCACCCACCCCTCCTGCCTCTGGGCACTGCTGGGAGGACTCTGCACACACCCCTCCTGCCTCTGGGCACTGCTGTGAGTGTTAGGCACCCACCCCTCCTGCCTCTGGGCACTGCTGGGAGGACTCTGCACCCACCATTCCTGTCTCTGGGCACTGCTGGGAGGACTCTGCACACACCACTCCTGTCTCTGGGCACTGCTGGGAGTGATAGGCACCCACCCCTCCTGTCTCTGGGCACTGCTGGGAGTGATAGGCACCCACCCCTCCTGTCTCTGGGCACTGCTGGGAGTGATAGGCACCCACCCCTCCTGCCTCTGGGCACTGCTGGGAGGACTCTGCACACACCCCTCCTGCCTCTGGTCACTGCTGGGAGGACTCTGCACCCACCCCTCCTGCCTCTGGGCACTGCTGGGAGGACTCTGCACCCACCCCTCCTGCCTCTGGGCACTGCTGGGAGGACTCTGCACACACCCCTCCTGTCTCTGGGCACTGCTGGGAGGACTCTGCACACACCCCTCCTGTCTCTGGGCACTGCTGGGAGTGATAGGCACCCACCCCTCCTGTCTCTGGGCACTGCTGGGAGGACTCTGCACACACCCCTCCTGTCTCTGGGCACTGCTGGGAGTGATAGGCACCCACCCCTCCTGTGTCTGGGCACTGCTGGGAGGACTCTGCACACACCCCTCCTGTGTCTGGGCACTGCTGGGAGGACTCTGCACACACCCCTCCTGTCTCTGGGCACTGCTGGGAGGACTCTGCACACACCCCTCCTGCGTCTGGGCACTGCTGGGACGACTCTGCACACACCCCTCTCATGTCTGGGCACTGCTGGGAGGACTCTGCACACACCACTCCTGTCTCTGGGCACTCCTGGGAGTGATAGGCACCCACCCCTCCTGTCTCTGGGCACTGCTGGGAGTGATAGGCACCCACCCCTCCTGTCTCTGGGCACTGCTGGGAGTGATAGGCACCCACCCCTCCTGCCTCTGGGCACTGCTGGGAGGACTCTGCACACACCCCTCCTGCCTCTGGGCACTGCTGTGAGTGTTAGGCACCCACCCCTCCTGCCTCTGGGCACTGCTGGGAGGACTCTGCACCCACCATTCCTGTCTCTGGGCACTGCTGGGAGGACTCTGCACACACCACTCCTGTCTCTGGGCACTGCTGGGAGTGATAGGCACCCACCCCTCCTGTCTCTGGGCACTGCTGGGAGTGATAGGCACCCACCCCTCCTGTCTCTGGGCACTGCTGGGAGTGATAGGCACCCACCCCTCCTGCCTCTGGGCACTGCTGGGAGGACTCTGCACACACCCCTCCTGCCTCTGGTCACTGCTGGGAGGACTCTGCACCCACCCCTCCTGCCTCTGGGCACTGCTGGGAGGACTCTGCACCCACCCCTCCTGCCTCTGGGCACTGCTGGGAGGACTCTGCACACACCCCTCCTGTCTCTGGGCACTGCTGGGAGGACTCTGCACACACCCCTCCTGTCTCTGGGCACTGCTGGGAGTGATAGGCACCCACCCCTCCTGTCTCTGGGCACTGCTGGGAGGACTCTGCACACACCCCTCCTGTCTCTGGGCACTGCTGGGAGTGATAGGCACCCACCCCTCCTGTGTCTGGGCACTGCTGGGAGGACTCTGCACACACCCCTCCTGTGTCTGGGCACTGCTGGGAGGACTCTGCACACACCCCTCCTGTCTCTGGGCACTGCTGGGAGGACTCTGCACACACCCCTCCTGCGTCTGGGCACTGCTGGGACGACTCTGCACACACCCCTCTCATGTCTGGGCACTGCTGGGAGGACTCTGCACACACCACTCCTGTCTCTGGGCACTCCTGGGAGTGATAGGCACCCACCCCTCCTGTCTCTGGGCACTGCTGGGAGTGATAGGCACCCACCCCTCCTACCTCTGGGCACTGCTGGGAGGACTCTGCACACACCCCTCCTGCCTCTGGGCACTGCTGTGAGTGTTAGGCACCCACCCCTCCTGCCTCTGGGCACTGCTGGGAGGACTCTGCACCCACCCCTCCTGTCTCTGGGCACTGCTGGGAGGACTCTGCACACACCACTCCTGTCTCTGGGCACTGCTGGGAGTGATAGGCACCCACCCCTCCTGTCTCTGGGCACTGCTGGGAGTGATAGGCACCCACCCCTCCTGTCTGTGGGCACTGCTGGGAGTGATAGGCACCCACCCCTCCTGCCTCTGGGCACTGCTGGGAGGACTCTGCACACACCCCTCCTGCGTCTGGGCACTGCTGGGAGGACTCTGCACACACCCCTCTCATGTCTGGGCACTGCTGGGAGGACTCTGCACCCACCCCTCCTGTCTCTGGGCACTGCTGGGAGTGATAGGCACCCACCCCTCCTGCGTCTGGGCACTGCTGGGAGTGATAGGCACCCACCCCTCCTGTCTCTGGGCACTGCTGGGAGTGATAGGCACCCACCCCTCCTGTCTCTGGGCACTGCTGGGAGTGTTAGGCACCCACACCTCCTGCCTCTGGGCACTGCTGGGAGGACTCTGCACACACCCCTCCTGTCTCTGGGCACTGCTGGGAGGACTCTGCACACACCCCTCCTGTGTCTGGGCACTGCTGGGAGGACTCTGCCCATACCCCTCCTGTCTCTGGGCACTGCTGGGAGGACTCTGCACACACCCCTCCTGTCTCTGGGCACTGCTGGGAGGACTGGGCACCCACCCCTCCTGTCTCTGGGCACTGCTGGGAGTGATAGGCACCCACCCCTCCTGCGTCTGGGCACTGCTGGGAGTGATAGGCACCCACCCCTCCTGTCTCTGGGCACTGCTGGGAGGACTCTGCACACACCCCTCCTGTCTCTGGGCACTGCTGGGAGGACTCTGCACACACCCCTCCTGCCTCTGGGCACTGCTGGGAGGACTCTGCACCCACCCCTCCTGCCTCTGGGCACTGCTGGGAGGACTCTGCACACACCCCTCCTGCCTCTGGGCACTGCTGGGAGGACTCTGCACCCACCCCTCCTGCCTCTGGGCACTGCTGGGAGGACTCTGCACACACCCCTCCTGTCTCTGGGCACTGCTGGGAGGACTCTGCACACACCCCTCCTGTCTCTGGGCACTGCTGGGAGTGATAGGCACCCACCCCTCCTGTCTCTGGGCACTGCTGGGAGGACTCTGCACACACCCCTCCTGTCTCTGGGCACTGCTGGGAGTGATAGGCACCCACCCTCCTGTGTCTGGGCACTGCTAGGAGGACTCTGCACACACCCCTCCTGTCTCTGGGCACTGCTGGGAGGACTCTGCACACACCCCTCCTGTCTCTGGGCACTGCTGGGAGGTCTCTGCACACACCCCTCCTGCCTCTGGGCACTGCTGGGAGGACTCTGCACACACCCCTCTCATGTCTGGGCACTGCTGGGAGGACTCTGCACCCACCCCTCCTGTCTCTGGGCACTGCTGGGAGGACTCTGCACCCACCCTTCCTGCCTCTGGGCACTGCTGGGAGGACTCTGCACACACCCCTCCTGTCTCTGGGCACTGCTGGGAGGACTCTGCACACACCCCTCCTGTCTCTGGGCACTGCTGGGAGTGATAGGCACCCACCCCTCCTGTCTCTGGGCACTGCTGGGAGTGATAGGCACCCACCCCTCCTGTCTCTGGGCACTGCTGGGAGGACTCTGCACACACCCCTCCTGTCTCTGGGCACTGCTGGGAGGACTCTGCACACACCCCTCCTGTGTCTGGGCACTGCTGGCAGGACTCTGCACACACCCCCTCTTGTCTCTGGGCACTGCTGGGAGGACTCTGCACACACCCCTCCTGCGTCTGGGTACTGCGGGGAGGACTCTGCACACACCCCTCTCATGTCTGGGCACTGCTGGGAGGACTCTGCACCCACCCCTCTTGTCTCTGGGCACTGCGGGGAGGACTCTGCACACACCACTCCTGTCTCTGGGCACTGCTGGGAGTGATAGGCACCCACCCCTCCTGTCTCTGGGCACTGCTGGGAGTGATAGGCACCCACCCCTCCTGCCTCTGGGCACTGCTGGGAGGACTCTGCCCACACCCCTCCTGCCTCTGGGCACTGCTGTGAGTGTTAGGCACCCACCCCTCCTGCCTCTGGGCACTGCTGGGAGGACTCTGCACCCACCCCTCCTGTCTCTGGGCACTGCTGGGAGGACTCTGCACACACCACTCCTGTCTCTGGGCACTGCTGGGAGTGATAGGCACCCACCCCTCCTGTCTCTGGGCACTGCTGGGAGTGATAGGCACCCACCCCTCCTGTCTCTGGGCACTGCTGGGAGTGATAGGCACCCACCCCTCCTGCCTCTGGGGACTGCTGGGAGGACTCTGCACACACCCCTCCTGCCTCTGGGCACTGCTGGGAGGACTCTGCGCCCACCCCTCCTGCCTCTGGGCACTGCTGGGAGGACTCTGCACACACCCCTCCTGCCTCTGGGCACTGCTGGGAGGACTCTGCACCCACCCCTCCTGCCTCTGGGCACTGCTGGGAGGACTCTGCTCACACCCCTCCTGCCTCTGGGCACTGCTGGGATGACTCTGCACACACCCCTCCTGTCTCTGGGCACTGCTGGGAGTGATAGGCACCCACCCCTCCTGTCTCTGGGCACTGCTGGGAGGACTCTGCACACACCCCTCCTGTCTCTGGGCACTGCTGGGAGTGATAGGCACCCACCCCTCCTCTGTCTGGGCACTGCTGGGAGGACTCTGCACACACCCCTCCTGTCTCTGGGCACTGCAGGGAGGACTCTGCACCCACCCCTCCTGTCTCTGGGCACTGCTTGGAGGACTCTGCACACACCCCTCCTGCGTCTGGGCACTGCTGGGAGGACTCTGCACACACCCCTCCTGTCTCTGGGCACTGCTGGGAGGACTCTGCACACACCCCTCCTGTGTCTGGGCACTGCTGGGAGGACTCTGCACACACCCCTCCTGTCTCTGGGCACTGCTTGGAGGACTCTGCACACACCCCTCCTGCGTCTGGGCACTGCTGGGAGGACTCTGCACACACCCCTCCTGCCTCTGGGCACTGCTGGGAGGACTCTGCACCCACCCCTCCTGTCTCTGGGCACTGCTGGGAGGACTCTGCACACACCACTCCTGTCTCTGGGCACTCCTAGGAATGATAGGCACCCACCCCTCCTGTCTCTGGGCACTGCTGGGAGTGATAGGCACCCACCCCTCCTGTCTCTGGGCACTGCTGGGAGTGATAGGCACCCACCCCTCCTGCCTCTGGGCACTGCAGGGAGGACTCTGCACACACCCCTCCTGCCTCTGGGCACTGCTGTGAGTGTTAGGCACCCACCCCTCCTGCCTCTGGGCACTGCTGGGAGGACTCTGCACCCACCCCTCCTGTCTCTGGGCACTGCTGGGAGGACTCTGCACACACCACTCCTGTCTCTGGGCACTGCTGGGAGTGATAGGCACCCACCCCTCCTGTCTCTGGGCACTGCTGGGAGTGATAGGCACCCACCCCTCCTGTCTGTGGGCACTGCTGGGAGTGATAGGCACCCACCCCTCCTGCCTCTGGGCACTGCTGGGAGGACTCTGCACACACCCCTCCTGCGTCTGGGCACTGCTGGGAGGACTCTGCACACACCCCTCTCATGTCTGGGCACTGCTGGGAGGACTCTGCACCCACCCCTCCTGTCTCTGGGCACTGCTGGGAGTGATAGGCACCCACCCCTCCTGCGTCTGGGCACTGCTGGGAGTGATAGGCACCCACCCCTCCTGTCTCTGGGCACTGCTGGGAGTGATAGGCACCCACCCCTCCTGTCTCTGGGCACTGCTGGGAGTGATAGGCACCCACCCCTCCTGCGTCTGGGCACTGCTGGGAGTGATAGGCACCCACCCCTCCTGTCTCTGGGCACTGCTGGGAGTGATAGGCACCCACCCCTCCTGTCTCTGGGCACTGCTGGGAGTGATAGGCACCCACCCCTCCTGTCTCTGGGCACTGCTGGGAGTGATAGGCACCCACCCCTCCTGCGTCTGGGCACTGCTGGGAGTGATAGGCACCCACCCCTCCTGTCTCTGGACACTGCTGGGAGTGATAGGCACCCACCCCTCCTGTCTCTGGGCACTGCTGGGAGTGATAGACATCCACCCCTCCTGTCTCTGGGCACTGCTGTGAGTGTTAGGCACCCACCCCTCCTGCCTCTGGGCACTGCTGGGAGGACTCTGCACCCACCCCTCCTGCCTCTGGGCACTGCTGGGAGGACTCTGCTCACACCCCTCCTGCCTCTGGGCACTGCTGGGATGACTCTGCACACACCCCTCCTGTCTCTGGGCACTGCTGGGAGTGATAGGCACCCACCCCTCCTGTCTCTGGGCACTGCTGGGAGGACTCTGCACACACCCCTCCTGTCTCTGGGCACTGCTGGGAGTGATAGGCACCCACCCCTCCTCTGTCTGGGCACTGCTGGGAGGACTCTGCACACACCCCTCCTGTCTCTGGGCACTGCAGGGAGGACTCTGCACCCACCCCTCCTGTCTCTGGGCACTGCTTGGAGGACTCTGCACACACCCCTCCTGCGTCTGGGCACTGCTGGGAGGACTCTGCACACACCCCTCCTGTCTCTGGGCACTGCTGGGAGGACTCTGCACACACCCCTCCTGTGTCTGGGCACTGCTGGGAGGACTCTGCACACACCCCTCCTGTCTCTGGGCACTGCTTGGAGGACTCTGCACACACCCCTCCTGCGTCTGGGCACTGCTGGGAGGACTCTGCACACACCCCTCCTGCCTCTGGGCACTGCTGGGAGGACTCTGCACCCACCCCTCCTGTCTCTGGGCACTGCTGGGAGGACTCTGCACACACCACTCCTGTCTCTGGGCACTCCTAGGAATGATAGGCACCCACCCCTCCTGTCTCTGGGCACTGCTGGGAGTGATAGGCACCCACCCCTCCTGTCTCTGGGCACTGCTGGGAGTGATAGGCACCCACCCCTCCTGCCTCTGGGCACTGCAGGGAGGACTCTGCACACACCCCTCCTGCCTCTGGGCACTGCTGTGAGTGTTAGGCACCCACCCCTCCTGCCTCTGGGCACTGCTGGGAGGACTCTGCACCCACCCCTCCTGTCTCTGGGCACTGCTGGGAGGACTCTGCACACACCACTCCTGTCTCTGGGCACTGCTGGGAGTGATAGGCACCCACCCCTCCTGTCTCTGGGCACTGCTGGGAGTGATAGGCACCCACCCCTCCTGTCTGTGGGCACTGCTGGGAGTGATAGGCACCCACCCCTCCTGCCTCTGGGCACTGCTGGGAGGACTCTGCACACACCCCTCCTGCGTCTGGGCACTGCTGGGAGGACTCTGCACACACCCCTCTCATGTCTGGGCACTGCTGGGAGGACTCTGCACCCACCCCTCCTGTCTCTGGGCACTGCTGGGAGTGATAGGCACCCACCCCTCCTGCGTCTGGGCACTGCTGGGAGTGATAGGCACCCACCCCTCCTCTCTCTGGGCACTGCTGGGAGTGATAGGCACCCACCCCTCCTGTCTCTGGGCACTGCTGGGAGTGATAGGCACCCACCCCTCCTGCGTCTGGGCACTGCTGGGAGTGATAGGCACCCACCCCTCCTGTCTCTGGGCACTGCTGGGAGTGATAGGCACCCACCCCTCCTGCCTCTGGGCACTGCTGGGAGTGATAGGCACCCACCCCTCCTGTCTCTGGGCACTGCTGGGAGTGATAGGCACCCACCCCTCCTGCGTCTGGGCACTGCTGGGAGTGATAGGCACCCACCCCTCCTGTCTCTGGACACTGCTGGGAGTGATAGGCACCCACCCCTCCTGTCTCTGGGCACTGCTGGGAGTGATAGACATCCACCCCTCCTGTCTCTGGGCACTGCTGTGAGTGTTAGGCACCCACCCCTCCTGCCTCTGGGCACTGCTGGGAGGACTCTGCACACACCCCTCCTGTCTCTGGGCACTGCTGGGAGGACTCTGCACACACCCCTCCTGTGTCTGGGCACTGCTGGGAGGACTCTGCGCACACCCCTCCTGTCTCTGGGCACTGCTGGGAGGACTCTGCACACACCCCTCCTGTCTCTGGGCACTGCTGGGAGGACTGGGCACCCACCCCTCCTGTCTCTGGGCACTGCTGGGAGTGATAGGCACCCACCCCTCCTGCGTCTGGGCACTGCTGGGAGTGATAGGCACCCACCCCTCCTGTCTCTGGGCACTGCTGGGAGGACTCTGCACACACCCCTCCTGTCTCTGGGCACTGCTGGGAGTGGTAGGCACCCACCCCTCCTGTGTCTGGGCACTGCTGGGAGTGATGGGCACACACCCCTCCTGACTCTGGGCACTGCTGGGAGTGATGGGCACACACCCCTCCTGTGTTTGGGCACTGCTGGGAGTGATAGGCACACACCCCTCCTATTTAACAATTTGTACGCTTAGTCCATACACGTGTGTGGGTTCGCTCCATGGGGGTACGGGTCGTACTTACACTGTTGGGTGGGAGGTACGCTCCATACGTACGCGGGTGAGGGTACGGGTCGTACTTACACTGTTGGGGTGGAGGTACGCTCCATACGTACGCGGGTGGGGGTACGGGTCGTACTTACACTGTTGGGGTGGGGGGTACGCTCCAAACGTACGCGGGTGAGGGTACGGGTCATACTTACACTGTTGGGGTGGGGGTACGCTCCATACGTACGTGGGTGAGGGTACGGGTCGTACTTACACTGTTGGGGTGGAGGTATGCTCCATACGTACGCGGGTGGGGGTACGGGTCGTACTTACACTGTTGGGGTGGGGGATATGCTCCAAACGTACGCGGCTGAGGGTACGGGTCGTACTTACACTGTTGGGGTGGGGGTACGCTCCATACGTACGCGGGTGAGGGTACGGGTCGTACTTACACTGTTGGGGTGGGGGTACGCTCCATACGTTCGCGGGTGAGGGTACGGGTCGTACTTACACTGTTGGGGTGGGGGTACGCTCCAAACGTACGCTGGTGAGGGTACGGGTCGTACTTACACTGTTGGGGTGGGGGTACGCTCCATACGTACGTGGGTGAGGGTACGGGTCGTACTTACACTGTTGGGGTGGGGGTACGCTCCATACGTACGCGGGTGAGGGTACGGGTCGTACTTACACTGTTGGGGTGGGACGTATACGTACGTGGGTGAGGGTACGGGTCATACTTACACTGTTGGGGTTGGGGGTACGCTTCATGCATACGGTGGTGGGGGTACGGTACGTACATATCTGTAACCACGCTATGTGATGCTTGTGCGACCCGTACCCAGGCCTTTGCCATGTGGGTACAGCCGTCCAGCCATTGTTGGGTGACGTAGGTGTGGGCGTGGTACGACTCGTACCCATGCTCTTAAGGCGTGGGTACGGGACGTACCTGTATAGTTGTGTTGCTGGTTCGCGTCGTGAGGCACTTCCTTTGTGGCGGACGCTGGCTTTGCTGGACACGCCCCCACCCCCTCGTGGTGACCAGGGCATGGGGGTCAGGTATGTCCAGGGCATGTGTGCTGTGTGACATTGGTGGTGGTTTTGTGGCCTCCCCCTGGTCCTGCCCCCCCCTTCCCCCCCCTTTCCCCCCCTCCCTTAGTTGTTCTGACCTTCTGCGGCGTCTGTGTCGTAACCTGTAGAGGAGGTCGACTGCTATGAGGGCCGGGATGACACGTAGGTTCGGGTCCATGTCTGTCCGTCGCGTACAGGTCCTCCTTGTTCGCGTCGTCCTGATTTCCCGGCAGTTTTTGGCAGACGGAAAATATTCACCGTGCGGGATGACGTCGGTGCGAATCGTAATTCCTGGTTCGTGAATGGCAGGCTGCGTGCGTCCCGACGTCACGTCGGCGCTTTCCCGGATCGCATTTGTATGTTTATTTTCGTCGGTCGGGGTTTTGTACGATTCGTACGGAAATGGTGTTTCCGTGCGAATCGTAATTCCATGTTTGTACATTTTGACGACCGGGTACGCGTCGGGCGGAGAATTTGCTCCGTCCGACGGTTCGTACCCGGTTTTTACAGGATCGTGAACGGCACCTTAATGTCTACATTTGGCAAAGCAAGGTCTTTGAAAATACCTCTTTTTTCTGCATACTTTTCACTCCAGAAGACATAGCTATGACCTACAATCCACACTGTGAACATCTTCCAAGGAGAACAGGATGCACTCAGGAGGTGTCTTTCAGTAGAATGGCAATATGAAAAGAAAGACAGTTGAAAAATGGAGGCATACATACTTTTTTTTAAATAAAAATAACTCATTGGCTGATTCAAACCATTTTACAGTTAAAACTAGGCTGTATGTTTACATTTTTAAAAGCATGTTTTGGATTGGTACAGAAAAATGTGTTCCCACTGAACATTACTTTGGATTTGCTGTTAGGTTTGAAAAGTCAAGCACTCTTGCTCTTTGGATTTGAAACATTGTGTGCTGAACTTCTGACCTCTCTGCTCACATCTGTGTTCCATGAGCTGTTGCTATGGTAGCAGGCAGAAGTCATGTTGGGGGAAGGGATGATTTGGAAAGGGATTGAAAGTTGCAACCAATAGAAATGTGTGATTCCATTTGAAAAAATGTGGGAAGGACTGTGATTTTACATTAACATGTATATGTGTGAAAAAAGAGAGGGAAAAATTGCCATTTACTGGTTGTGGAGAGTGGAGAGAGGTGTACAGCTCTGAGATTCTGGCTCTGATAATCTGCTGTTTGAGTGGCACATTTCTTTCTCAACTAATTAATTTTAAAGGTGAGTTATGAGTTTGAGAGGGTGTTAGACCCGGCCTCGTAGCATGGCTCTTCCTGTCCTCGCACTACCTAACCTGGTACCAGGGACCCCAAGCCCACGGCCCAGCCGATCCTTCCCACCAGAACACACACACGCAGCCCGGGCCTCCCCGTCCATGGCCTCTCTCCTTTCGGCCACCCCGGGCACGCGTGCCCACTTCGTGCACAAAGATGGCCGCCCGGCCCCAGCACAACCCGGGCCTAGAGGCGCCACTCCGGCTGGAGGACATCACGCTTCCAGGGGATGAGAGAGGGAGGAGCAGTTTCTATCGCACCTCTGAACTCCCCTGGGACGATGGGTTTCGATCGGCCCTCCGGCCTCCCTGAGGGCTGGCTCCATGCCTGCTGGGTGTCTGGGACTCCTCCCGACCCGGCCCTGAAAGGATCAAAAGACAATAGCAGGAAACCTCGACAAGCAACCCCCAGGTGACAAGACCCCTGCCTGCGCAGACCCCGGACATCAAAGAGGGGTCGACCTATAACAAGGGGTGCTCTGGGACTGTCCGGCAGATTCGCCTTGGAACATCTGAGCCCTGCTGAGTGACTCGCGGCTCCCCGAAGAACGTAAGACCTCCGAACTTGTGCTTGAGCCCTGCTGAGTGACTCGCGGCTCCCTGAAGATCGTAAGACCTCCGAACTTGTGCTTGAGCCCTGCTGAGTGACTCGCGGCTCCCCGAAGAACGTAAGACCTCCGAACCTGTGCTTGAGCCTTGCTGAGTGACTCGCGGCTCCCTGAAGATCGTAAGACCTGCGAACTTGTGCTTGAGCCTGCTGAGTGACTTGCGGCTCCTCCTGACTCTCTTTGGTCCCGCCGGACCCCACGACGACAAGCGTATCCCCCAGCTCGAGGATTGTGAGCTGTGCGCCGGGTACGCTCCTGCATTTGATCCGATCCCCCCCCCCCAAAAGACTGTCCCGCTACCTCCTACCCCCGCCAAGACTCTGTGAGCCCACGCTCTGCTTGTAAATATCTGCCTTGCTGATCATAAAGATCCTACCACTTCGATTTGATAAAGCTTGAATCCTAAGAACCCTCGGTGTGGTGTCTCTTTGTCGTGTGGTGCCAAGTGTACGATCCTAGGTACGAGATTCCTCCCCTGCGGAATCTCCCGCCAGTGCCCGGCTACGATACCTTGAGGGTGGGTCTCAGGACAGTCAGGGCCCCCTCCGGGCTCCCCTGAGGTCGCCTTCTAACAGAGGGGAAGTATGTGGTGTATTTTGATATAAATAATAGAATTGTCATTCTTGTTTTAAAGTTGTGTTTTACATTTTGTGATTTAGGAGAAATTTAACTGTCTTGAACTTGTAAGATATTATGGAGTATGTCTTCGTTGTAAGTTAAGGTGTACTGGTATCACTGAGGAATACTGTTTTGTGCCTAGAATCACATCATGAGTCTGTGTGCACACAGGATTTGTTGTCAGAGATTTAATTTGTGTTGCTCTTGTTCTGTTAGCCTTGCACTCGCAGAAAAGGGGCAGTTTGTTTGCTTAAAGTGTGATGGTTAGCATTCAGCAGAAATTAGTTACTCACTAAAAAAAGGCAAATGCAAACACATTTGAAAATAGCATGGTACATTTTCCTACCACTTTAAAAGTGGTGTTTTACATTTTATGTTAAGGAAGATATTTAAGTGCCTTGAACATGTTAGATATTATGAAGTATGTCTTCACTATAAGTTAAGGTGTAGTGGTATCACCCAGGAATACTGTTTTCTGCCTAGAATCACACCATGACACAGTGTGCACACAGGAATTGTTATCAGAGATTTAATTCGTGTTGGTCTTGCTCTATTACCCTTGCACTCGCAGGAAAGGGGCAGCTTGTTTTTTGTAATACATGGTCATGGTGTCAAGGAGCTTTTAGGACATGTGCTCTTTTCTGCTTGTCTAAAATATAAGAAAAAAGTGTCAGGCTGTCACAGTAATTATCACTTACTCCACCACAGTACTAAATGTGCTTTCAAATTGCCAAAGAAAATATCGTTTTGTGCCTAGAATCACACCATGAGTCTGTGTGCACACAGGAATTGTTGTCAGAGATTTAATTTGTGTTGCTGTTGTTTTGTAAAACTTGCACTTTTAAGAAAGGGCAGTTTCTTTTTTTCAAGTGTGTTGCTTAGCACTCAGCAGAAATCACTATCTGAAAAATGAGAGGCAAATGCAAATACATTTGAAAATAGCATGGTACTTTTTCCTACCAATTTAAAAGTTGTGTTTTACATTTCATGTTAAGGAAGATATTTAAGTGCCTTGAACTTGAAAGATATTATGGAGTATGTCTTCACCATAAGTTAAGGTGTACTGGTATGACCCAGGAATACTGTTTTCTGTCTAGAATCACACCATGAGACAACATGCACACAGGAATTGTTGTCAGAGATTTAATTTGTGTTTCTGTTGTTCTGTAAAACTTGCACTTTCAGGAAAGGGCCTGGTATTACCCAGGAATACTGTTTTGTGCCTAGAATCACACCATGAGACAGTGTGCACACAGGAATTGTTGTCAGAGATTTAATTTGTGTTGCTGTTGTTCTGTAAAACTTGCACTCGCAGGAAAAGGGCCTGGTATCACCCAGGAATACTGTTTTGTGCCTAGAATCACACCATGAGACAGTGTGCACACAGGAATTGTTGTCAGAGATTTTATTTGTGTTGCTGTTGTTCTGTAAAACTTGCACTCGCAGGAAAAGGGCAGCTTGTTTTGTTCCAATGTGTTGGTTAGTATTCAGCAGAAATCACTATCAGAAAAATGAGAGGTAAATGGTAACACATTTGATATCAACAGGGTAGATTGTCCTTCCACTCCTGCAATGGGTGAGGTAGTTCCTACATGTACAAAACTCCAATTAACCTTTACCAAACATGTACTCTTACACACATATCTGCAGTCTTCATGCACTTGTAAAAGTCTCCATGCAGATCTCTCTTGCAACTGACAATACACACTCTCCAGAAACACACTGTTTGCACACATGCAGCAGCTTCTCCTACACTCCCATGCATAAAACTCAGCTCTGTGTTGTGTTTCAGATAGCAGTGTATAACGCAAACACATTCAACGTCACCAAGGCTCATTTCCTTTGCTCTACTCTAATCACTCACCCTGTAACACATGCTGATGGTCTCAAGTAGCTATTAGGACATGTGCTCTTTTTTGCCTCTCTAAAATATAAGGGAAATGTGTGAGGCTGTCTCAGTAATTATCACTTGCTCCATCCAGAGTACTAAATGTGCTTTCAAATTGCCAAAGGAAATATCGTTTTCTGCCTAGAATCACAGCATGAGTCTGTGTGGACAGAGGAATTGTTGTCAGAGATTTTATTTATGTTGCTGTTGTTCTGCAAAATTTGCACTTTCAGGAAAGGGCCAGCTTGTTTTGTTCAAATGTGTTGGTTAGTACTCAGCAGAAATCACTATCAGAAAAATGAGAGGCAAATGGTAACACATTTCAAATCAACAGGGTAGATTTTCCTTTCAATCTTGTAATGGGTGAGGTAGTTCCTACATGTTCAAAACTCCAATTAACCTTTACCAAACATGTAGTCTTACACACATATCTGCAGTCTTCATGCAGTTGAAAAAGTCTCCATGCTGATGTCTTTTGCAACTGACAATACACAGTCTCCAGAAACACACTCTTTGCACACATGCAGCAGCTTCTCCTACACTCCCATGCATAATACTCAGCTCTGTGTTGTGTTTCAGATAGCAGTGTGTAACGCACACAGATTGAATGTCACTAAGGCTCTTTTCCTTTGCTCTAGTGTAATCACTCACCCTGTAACACATGGTCATGGTCTCAAATAGGTGTAAGGACATGTACTCTTTTCTGCTTCTCTAAAATATAAGAAAAATGTGTGAGGCTGTCTCAGTAATTATCACTTGCTCCACCACAGTTCTAAATGTGCTTTCAAATTGCCAATCAAATATCGTTTTCTGCCTAGAATCACACCATGAGTCTGTGTGCACACAGGAATTGTTGTCAGAGATTTAATTCATATTTCTCTTGTTTTGTAAGACTTGTACTCATAGGAAAGTATCAGCTCATATGATAGGATTTGAAAAGTTGAAAAAAAAATTGTAATGAATTAAAATTACATAAAGGTATTTTTTTTTAGTTTTTTGCAGGTATTGCTGAGCAACAGTGAAAAAATATAAGGATGCCTATAAAGTCAAGAAAAGAAACAAGAACTATATTTGAAGACAACTGGTAAAAAAAAATAGGAGGAGAAGCGTGTGTTGGAAAACAGAAAAAGTCTTCTGGTAAGCAAACTAAAGAATTTTTAAAAAATATCTTCCAAAAAAAAAAAATGATCGAAAGATAAATTCAAACAGTGTTTCAAGTACAAAACAACAACAGAGTCGACAGCAAAAACAAAATGCTAATGTAGACTCAGAAGTAAGAAAGAGTGACTTAACACGGAAAATAGATTTTAAAAACATTCGTCGAAAAATGTTTCAGAGAAGAGTGATGTTAAATTTGCTAAAGGATGTGAAAAAATATAAGAAAAAAACCAAATTTTATAAGAAAAAGAAATTAATTGAAAGTATTGTTACCAAGGCATTAGAAATAAAAAAAACTATTCATTTTAATTTTGAACAGGATGCGTAGATTAGATTAATTAGTCAATGCAATGAAGTCACAAAGCAAAAGGAAAAGAGAAGTAAAAAAAAATAACTTTTGTAAAGTGTTCTTAGGAGAATGGAAGCATAGTTCAAGTACTGAACCATTTTTTAATGAAGAGAGTTATCTTCAAAGTAATAGTTTGTTGCATGCAGTTGACACCAATGGAAGAGCATATGAAGTTAAGGATGGTTGTATAATGGAAAAGGAGAAAATGGTTCCAAGAAATGAGGAAGAAGTGATGGCTGATGAGGTTATGGGGAGACGTCCTAATGCCCCAGTGTACACTTGGAATTGTAGTAGTATTTGTACTGTGCGTCAGGAATCTATTGATAAATTACGTGACTTTCTAAGAGAATATAGTAAAAAGAGTGTTAAACAGAAAATTAAGGTGCTTCAAAGACTAGATCCATGCAGAGTGAGAGAGAATACTGGTTTGCAAGGACATTCTCTGGCTTGTCTATCTAGGAAAGTGTGTCAAAATGTTTTTTCCATTTTAGGATGCTCGCTGTTCATCATACTGAAATGAGAAAGTTTGTGAGAACATTGTATTTTGCTAAAAGTCCAGCACTAAAGTTAAATGAGTTGAATAATGCTCTGTTCCGTGGATCTGTAGCAGATGTAGTGAAGGTTACTGATGAGATGCAGTTTTGTTACTTTGGTCCAGAACAAGAAAGTGCAGAAAATGACACAGTTATTGATGAAAATGTGGAAGAGAATGTAGAACTTACTGTTAGTAAAAATTTTGAAGATGAAATGACAAAATTTACTATCATCTCTAATGAAAGACCAAATATTACTTGTATTTGTTGCCGGAGAAGCCATTACAAAATTCAAACAAGGAATGTTGATCTGTATAAAAAAAGTGAAAATGAAGATAATTATAAGTGGAAAGATTTTGCAACATATCTTTTTCTGGAAAATTGTTTTGATTTGGGTGAAGATCAGCGTATTTGTAAATACTGTTATAACAAGTTAGAAGAAAATAGAATGCCAGCAAGAGCTGTACATAATAAATTAGAATTGGTTGAAATTCCTCCAGAACTTTCGGATTTAAATACGTATGAGTCTATACTCATTCAATGTGTCCATCCGTTTCAGACCATAGTGCGTATGGAGCCAAAAACAGGTAAATTACCTCCTTCGGATTTACAAAGAGGTTTAAAAGGAAGAGTTGTCTATTTGCCATTGGATTTGAAAAAAAATATGGAAACAATTGATGCAGATACTTTGGAAACTGAACCATTAGTTATTCTGGTTAATGGTGTACCTACAAAGAATAAGAAAATTTGGCAGGAGCTGGTGGATGTACGAAAAGTACAAAGAGCAAATTTGTATTTGAAAAAAAATAATAAATGGTATGAAGCCATTTATATGGATGAAGATGAAGAAGAAATACTAGAAGACACAGGAATACCAACTGGGCAAATTGAAAAAGTGGATAAGTCAAAAGAAGAAGACATTTATGAACATTTCAGCATACATCCTCTTCATTCTAAAGAAGTTATGGGAAACGCTATTGATCTGTTTCAGATGAAGAAAGCAAAAGGAAGTCCTGTGAGTGTATGGGAGGAGAGCTTGGAAGCTCGTTGTTTTCCCCAACTGTTTCCTACAGGAGAAGGTGGACGATATGATGAACGTCCAGTACAGATTCCTGCTTCGGAGTATCGGACTACAAGATTATATGCAGAAGATCCCAGATTTCCTCAAAGTATTCCTTATTTGTTCCATCTTTTATTTGAAAGTGACTTGTCTGCACTATCTTATGCAGTAAATCACATTTTAAAAACTGGAGTACATCTACATAATGTGTCAGCAAAGGACTTTCTCAACAAAGTGCAACAGCGAGATGATCATTTGGAATCTCAATTGGTCAATTTGATGGCTTGTCAGCGTGGAACTAATGAATATTGGTACCGACGCCATGGAGAATTGAAGTGTATGTTACGGAATTTAGGAACTCCTACATGGTTCCTTACCCTGAGCTGTGCTGAGTACGCTTGGGATGATTTACTGGATTTTCTGCGAGAGGCAAATTCAAACATTGAAAACATCCAATACAAGACAGCAGGAGAATTGTGCTCATTAGATCCGGTTAATGTTTGCAGATATTTCAATCATAGATTTGAGGCTATGATGTCCTTCATCTGCAATAAAAAAATCCACCTCTTGGAGAAGTTGTGGATTTCTTTTGGAGAAAAGAGTACCAAGCAAGAGGTGCTCCTCACATTCATATGCTGTTGTGGATCAAGGATGCCCCAAAATTTAGAACAGATGCTGATGAAGCTGTTTTATCTTTCATTGAAGGATATGCAACATGTGCTATACCTAAAAGCACAGAAGAGAAAAACTTAAAAGAGAAAGTTTTACGTTTCCAAAGTCATCGGTGTGGAAAATACTGTCGACGAAAGTACAAGAGTAAAGATAAATTCTACACAAAATGTCGATTTGGATTTCCACGACCTGTTCTTTCAAAAGGAAGAGTAAACAGTTTTATGTCAGCTGTGCGACATACTATTACAAGAAAATCGCCTAAGAATACCTACAACCTAAGAAGAAAAGAAGAGTCAAAATAGATAAATGACTACAACCCAGTCATTTTATCCATGTGGAATGCTAACATGGATATACAGTATGTGGCTGACAATTCTATTGCTGTTGCTCGGTATGTCACATCTTACATCACTAAATCTGAGAAAACGGAATTGAAGGAAATGTGGGAAGAGATTTCTCACGAGAAGACTGTCAGTAAGAAGCTATACAGTTTCAGTTTAAAGATGTTATCGCATCGAGAAATTGGATCCTACGAATGCTCAGATAGGTTATCATCTGCAAGTCTGTACTCGAAATCCAGAAGAATAATTTGGGTAAGTTTAGGCCTTGCAGGAATGCGAAATCGGGTACTGAAATCTATTCGAGAAATTGAATATTTAGCAGAGCTCGAACCAGAAAGTACAGACATTTTAAGAACAAACATGTTGGACACATATTACCCACAAAGAAGTCATCACCTTGAGGACATGTGTCTTTATGAAGTGCTGCAGAACTTCATTTTTAAACAGAATGCCACAGAAGATATCAACAATGGAAAATATAAAGTCAGTGGTGAGGAGGGATGTTTGGTGAAGCAAACAAAAGGAAGTTTGATAAATCACCGGAAGCTGAGTTGCGACACTCCTGACAAAAAGGAATTTTACTACTTGGCACTTTTGCAGCTGTTTAAACCATGGCGTTCAGAGGACGAACTACTTGGAGAATTCCAGAGTTATGAAGATTCCTTCAATGCTAGCAAAGACAGCATAGAATGCAGTACTTTCACAACTTATGTTCAAATGTTAAATGAAGAAATTGAACAAGAAGCAACAATTGCAGCTGAAGTAGCTAGAGACAGTTCTCAAGACAGTCAAAGTTCTGGGACATTCAGTCAAGATCCTCTAGGACAACCAATCGTAGAAAATGAAGCAGCAATAGCCATGAATGAAGTGGAAACAGCTATGAATCAAGCTCAGGAAGATTTAGTAGACTTAACATATTTGGAGCAGCAACTGAATGAAAAACAAAAACAAATTTATGAAGAAGTCAGGAAAAAAATTGATCACGGATTACTACATGAAAATAAAGAGTGCTCATGCACATCTTTCGAACCAATGAGAATGTATGTAAGTGGACAAGCTGGAACTGGAAAAAGTTTCTTAATTAATGTAATTAGAAGCTACCTACAGAAGAAAATGGATTCCATTTTGTCTTGTGTTGTTACTGCTCCAACTGGGTTAGCAGCATATAACATAAAAGGAGTTACCTTACATCGTTTGCTAATGTTACCAGTAGAGCATGAGAACAAAATACAGTACCACAAACTAGCAGGAGAAGCATGCTTGGAAGTTTCAAGAGTATTGAAGAAATTGAAAGTACTCATTATTGATGAGGTAAGCATGGTATCAAACTTAATGCTTGCCTTTGTGCATTTAAGAATGCAGCAAATTCTGAAGACAGAGTATGACGTATTATTTGGAGGAAAACACGTCATAGTTTTTGGGGATCTTTTGCAACTTACTCCAGTTACTCCGGGACTTCGAAATGTTTGATCTTCGTGGCGACGGGTCATAAACTCCTCTGAGATCATTATGACTGTGAAAATTATAATATACAGATTCACAGTATATGATCAAAAGGGGGGAACAGACTAAAAACCGGAAGCTGGTGACTTTGCTTATATATCTTTACTCTTTGCACCGACGGGTCATAAACTCCTCTGAGATCACCATGACTGTTGATATTAAAATATACATATTGACAGTATATGATCCCAAGGGGAAAACAGACTAACAACTGGAAGCTGGTGACGTTAATTATAAATGTTTAGGGTTTGCGCCGACGGATCACCAACACCTCTGAAGTGAAGTACAGTGTCAATATTATAATATAGAAAGTCACAATAAATAAGTTGAAAGGAGCTAGAAAATGAGCAATGTTTGCTGTAATCTGTCTGTTTCTGAAAACAAGCTGCTGACGTTACTGAAAAAAGGCAAAAACATGCAATAACACTTTTTTCTAGATATAAATGTTTAAATATTGACAAATAGCTACGTATTCTAAATATCTACTATGCCATAATCAAACAACTTAGAACTCCAAAATATGTTTTGATGGCGCAAAACAAAAATCCGACGGTAGAAAAGGGAACCTGCATCACAGAATGGACATGGATAAAAAACTCGCGAAAACGAAACTCATCGAACAACGGGTGTGGTTTATATACTTTTTGGTTATTGAGTAGTCTATGGAAGGAAGATGTAGCTCCGCCTATTTATATGTCACGTTTTATAGTTTACACATGCTCACGTTTTAACTGTTTAACTTGTGCACGTGTTGGGAAAAGTTACAAAATGTGAATCTGTAAAGGTTTCGATTCCCATCGTAATATGTATAAGGTCCTTAATATGTAGATACATTGGAGAGCTTAAAAACTGATACCCGGCAAACCGTGTCATTTCCATTCTCATGACTAAATACATTTATTAATTGCCGTAATTCTAAATAGAAGACATAAAAAAAAATATCTTTCAAAATAGAGGAAAAAATAAACATGCTAATATTTTTCATCACTATGGTTTTAAATAAAAAAATGCGAGCATTTGTAAAGCGTACAGCTACCCCTGGAAATGTGTGCCAGCGCTCGGGGTCATTGGAAAGATTAAGCAAGGTGTTGCCCAGAGTGACATAGTGGTGGGCTAACATGCCACTGGAGCCGGGAATCGAACTGTGAACGCTGTTGTTCGAAATCAGGTATTATAGCTGCTGCGTCACACTATTTCCATACTTATATGTTAATTACTGCTAATTACGTTCCAAACATTGTTAAATTATAACTTATAACAGACTACTGTTACAGTTAGTTTTTCACTACAAAAAGTATGCGCGTCTTTTTAATATTTACTTAAAAACAATATAGGTTTCAGGGACATTGTAGTTAGAAATTAGCATTTAGAAAACCTTAGAAATTCACTGAAAAAAACATCCGTTTTACAGACGTTGTAGTTAGAAATTAGCATTTAAAAAATACATAGGTTTCAGGGACGTTATAGTTACCTGGACATTTCACTCGTACAAAACCATAGAAATTCCACCGTTATAGTTAGTTCAGCTAACTACGACTCGCGCACCCGCAATGCACTGCTCATGTCACATATTACATCATTCATGACATGGTCAGTGACATCATTGATGACATCTCAAATGACATCACTGATGACATCACTGATGGCATCATCCACGTGATAATCTGATAATCGATGTGGGAAATATCGGAACTACAAACCCCAGCATGCTATTCACTGGAGAATATATGACAGTGGAATAATATGTTGGCATTTCAGCCATGGTTTGTTTCTTTGCCCCGCCCTATGATTAAGGTGATGTTCACCGAAACGCGTCAGGGACTATAAAATAAATTGAGACTGGATGTGCTGTTTTTTAAATGAAGTTCTGTGAACTCTCTCCCGCAGGAGTGGCGTCCTTGAGCTCTGGGGCAAACTTGGAGGATATATATATCTATATAGATATATATAATATATATTATACACTGGCGGTCGCCAGTAGATAGTTATAGTTAGGACCGAGTTCCCATAGGAAATCTGAAAATTCTATTTTGAATAACTTTGGCGCCGGTTGACTTATCTTTGTGAAATTTTCAAAACTAATGGGGCGCTCCGCTCAGCTCCTACCCTAAAAGTCTCGGGGTGATTCGTCAAACGGGGGCTGAGAAAAAAGGGGGGTCCCAAAACGCGTTTTCCCCATGCATGCAGCCTGGAAGCGCTGGACTTGCCTTTAGCGCTGAGAGCGCTTTCACTTTTATACTTAGCGCTAGGAGCGCTTTATTTCTGAAAACCGGTGCCCACCCAGCGTTTGCCCTGTTCTGGGCCGATCCTGAAGTCCCCTGGCAGGTGCCCACCCTGCCAGGGACATTGCCGCCCATATCGAGTGCCCACCTCGATTTATTGCATTTTGAAAGAGCCGGTGCCCACCCGGCATTTGCCCGCAAATCGCCCCTCCGGCGCCCGATCAGGAAGTCATGCAGGCCCGGGGCGGACCTCCGGGACAACCAGAACCGGAAGTAGGAGGGCGGGAGCCTACCCCACCTCCCACCGAAGACTCACAGCTGTTTTGTGCACCAGAGCAGGCAGGCGCCTACCCCGCGCCGCCGGTCCTGCCGAAAGACAAACTCCCGGTCCCGCTACGAGGGCCCGGGTGAAGCCAGGCCACGAGGAGGAGTCCCCCTCCGCGAGGAGGCCCAAGTCGGTCCGGTGAGTGGGGCTCTGGCCTGGAGGGTGCACGGAGCAGCCTGGTTGGCTGTAGAGCGCGAGTGCGCTCCGACGGGGCCAGCATTATTTGTGTCGAGCGCTGGTGTGCTCCAATGGCCCGCAATTGTTTCTTCGAGCGCCAGTGCGCTCCAACGGTTGGAGGCATTGTTCCTTACGAGTCCAGAGGGACTCCCAACGACGGGGCATAGTTGTCAGAGCCCCGAGGGAGGCTCCAACGTCGGGGGCACATTGTTCTAGAGCCCACGAGGCTCCCCCATTGTTGTGGGGCATCCCAGAGCCCGGAGAGGGCTCAGGAGGCACGCTGGTGCCAAGTTCCTTTCCCCAGCTGCCCAGCACTTAGTGGGCAGCTGCAACGTGTAGGTTGTGCCCCCATTTACGCTTTGGCCTGCGCCTCCTGCGCAGTCTTGCCCTGACTCTGCTGGACACAGGGCGTCCTAGCCCCTACGAGGCCAGTTGGCCTAGGGACCGCCACAAGTGATGGCTAATGTGAGTTTTGCGCTATTGTTCATAACCTACACCTCTGAATGTGTTGTGACGCATCATGTGTAATGTGCTTCTACCCCTACAGGTATTGTGATACTTAGGTGGTTATTCTCCCTAGTATAGTGTTACTAGTGTGTTCCTGGTTCCCTGCGTAACATTTTCCTAAGGTGGTTAGGGTTGCGTAGGTGGTACTTACCTGTTACCAGTAGTTACTGGTTGTGTGCTACATGTGTTATTTTGTGCTACAGTAATTTTATATCCTATGTTCTAAGTGCAAGTTCTAAAAGTGCTAATTCCTGACAGTGGTCCATGTGGCCCTGTACATATAATCCCTTGTAAAATTCTGCCCAGTGCCAGTTGGCACAGTGTAAATTGTGTAAATAGTACCTAATGTGTTTTGGTATAATACAAAGGCTATTTTTATATAATACCTTGTGTGGAGTTTCTTTTGTGGTGGGCCTTGGGTGTTGTTGCTGGGTGTGTGCGCAAACGCTTTACACATCGCCTCCGGGATAAGCCTGACTGCTCGTGCCAAGCTACCAAGGGGGTGAGCAGGGGTTATCTTTGGCGTGTAACTCCCCAGCCCTGACTAGAGTGGTGGTTTCTGCCTGGCTTTGGCGCAAGCCCTAGCCAACCAGAAATCCCATTTCTAACACATACGCACTAGCTGGTGGAATACAACACAGAGGTGTGAGGCAATCGGCGGGCACTGGTGGGTGTTACACAGCACTGGGCTCAGCCAGGAGCACGCTGTGACTCTCAAGTAAGGTTCGTCTCCTTTCCAGAGAGTAAAATAAAAAGTATTACACATCCGGCGGTGGATGTGTTTTGTATTAACCGTGAGGGGGGTTTCTTGCATAGTTTGGTCGAATTTTTGTCGAATCCCCTTTGAATGGCTTGGTGTGCGTGTATATTAAATGTGCCCGTCAATAGCTACCCATATTTGTATAAATAAACGACAAGGGTGTCTACTTGGAGAGTACCCACCAGCGGGGGTGCCGGGATTAGGCACGGTAGGGCGTCAGACACGTCAGAGCTTCACTAGCGGTGTAAATACATTCCATGTGGATTCATTCTATGCATAGTCGCCTTTTAATGAATATCACGCAAATCGTCATGGTGATAGGTACATACGGTTTGTCCAGCATGTCCTAGGTGTTTCTATAAATATATATATTTTTAAAATAGTAAAAAACAAAGGCCGGCCCCGGGGGATGGGGTCCCCGGGGCCATAAGTGGCCTGAGGAGGGGGGCAACGCAGCCCCCTCCTAAAGAATTTAAATTAAAAAAAGGCCATGACCCGGGGGTTGGGGTCCCCGGGGCCGATTAAGGCCTTGGGAGGGCCACATTTATTTTTTTCAAGAAAAAAAATTAGGGTGCAGGCCCTAGGGGATGGGGTCCCCAGGGCCAGTAAATTAGAAAAAGAAGGGGGGCCACACAGCCCTCCTTCTTAAAAAAATAAAATAAATAAAAGACCGGCATCGCGCTGGAGGCCACGCCCCCTCCTTGCAGCACTCTGCAAACGCGCCCCCTGGCCAGTTGTAAGTTGGGGAATTAGTTCCCCTTCAATACTGAGGGTCCCTGAGGGCCAACTAGCCCAACAGGTATCTCCAGTGTGCGCCAGGGAGCTGCGTTGCAGACAGGTGTTCTGAGGCCACGCCCCTTTTTCCACCTCTATGCAACGCAGCTCTGTGGCGCTTACTGGAGGTACCTAGTGGGCTAGTTTGACCCTAGGGACCCTTAGGATTCAAGGGGACTTAATCTCTCAACTTAGAACGGCCACAGGGCGCGTTTACACAATAGTGAAGGGAGGGGACGGGGCCTGAGGTGACGTGTGGAAACACGCCCTGTGGCGCGTTTTAAGTTGGGGAAATAATTCCCTTTCAATCCTGAGGGACCCTGGGGGCCAACTAGCCAACCAGGTGCTTCCAGTAAGTGCCACTGCTCTGCGTTGCAGAGAGGTGGTGCAGGCCGTGCCCCTTTTTACACCTCTCTGCAATGGCGCTTACTGGACGTACCTAGTGGGCTATTTTGCCCCTAGGGATCCTCAGGATTCATGGGGACTTAATCTCCCAACTTAAAAAACGGCCACAGGGCATGTTTACACAGTGGGGAAGTGAGGGGACGGGGCCTGAGGTGACGTGTGCAAACACGCCCTGTGGCGCGTTTTAAGTTGGGGAAATAATTCCCCTTCAATCCTGAGGGCCCCTGGGGGCTAACTAGCCCACCAGGTGCTTCCAGTAAGCGCCACTGAGCTGCGTTGCAGAGAGGTGGTCCAGGCCGTGCCACTTTTTACACCTCTCTGCAACGCAGCTCTGTGGCGCATACTGGAGGTACCTAGTGGGCTGGTTGGACCCTAGGGACCCTCAGGATTCAAATGAACTTAATCTCCCAACTAAAAACGGCCACAGGGCGTGTTTACACAGTGGTGAAGGGAGGGGACGGGGCCTGAGTTAACGTGTGCAAACAAGCCCTGTGGAGCGTTTTAAGTTGGGGAAATAATTCCCCTTCAATCCTGAGGGACCCTGGGGGCCAACTTGCCCACCAGGTGCTTCCAGTAAGTACCACTCCGCTGCGTTGCAGAGAGGTGGTCTAGGCCGTGCCCCTTTTTACATCTCTCTGCAACGCAGCTCTGTGGCGCTTACTGGAGGTACCTAGTGGTCTAGTTGGACCCTAGGGACTCTCAGGATTCAAGGGGACTTAATCTCCCAACTTAAAACGGCCACAGGGCGTGTTTACACAGTGGGGAAGTGAGGGGATGGGGCCTGAGGTGACGTGTGCAAACACGCCCTGTGGCGCGTTTTAAGAGGTAGTTTTAATCCGCTGCCCTATTATATTATATACTGGCTGCTCCCTCGCACTCACCGGGAGTTATGCTTGTTTTTTAATACTTTAGAGAGCTGAAAAATAATCTTTTTAAAATATTTGGGATCGTTCTTTCATAAATCTGCTTGTTGCTTTTAAAATTGTATTTTCCACTGTGTTGGTGCTACGAGTGTTTGGAGGGACTTAGGGGCATCTTTGAGCCTTTTTTAGGGCTCTGGGGTTTTGCTCGACTGCCGACCAGCGTGACCGGACGCATCCGCCATCTTTGGTGAGGCGGTTGCTCGGTTGGCGGTCTAGTGCGAGGGCGTTTCCTGCCCCTCGCGCTATAAATTGTTCAGTCTTTTTTGACCCCGCTCTATATACTGGCTGCTCCCTCGCACTCACCGGGAGTTATGCTTGTTTTTTAATACTTTAGAGAGCTGAAAAATAATCTTTTTAAAATATTTGGGATCGTTCTTTCATAAATCTGCTTGTTGCTTTTAAAATTGTATTTTCCACTGTGTTGCTGCTACGAGTGTTTGGAGGGACTTAGGGGCATCTTTGAGCCTTTTTAGGGCTCTGGGGTTTTGCTCGACTGCGACCAGCGTGACCGGACGCATCAGCCATCTTTGGTGAGGCGGTTGCTCGGTTGGCGGTCTAGTGCGAGGGCGTTTCCTGCCCCTCGCGCTATAAATTGTTCAGTCTTTTTTGACCCCGCTCTATATACTGGCTGCTCCCTCGCACTCACCGGGAGTTATGCTTGTTTTTTAATACTTTAGAGAGCTGAAAAATAATCTTTTTAAAATATTTGGGATCGTTCTTTCATAAATCTGCTTGTTGCTTTTAAAATTGTATTTTCCACTGGGTTTCAGGGGCGTTATAGTTAGCTGGACTTTTCACTCGTACAAAACCATTGAAATTCCCCCGTTATAGTTAGTTCAGCTAACTATAACTCGCGCGCCCGCAATGCACTGCTGATGACGTCACATATTACATCACTCATGACATGGTCAGTGACATCACTCATGACATCACTGATGACATCTCAAATGACATCACTAATGACATCACTGATGACATCATCCTTGTGATAGAGTGGCAGACCTCCTCTTCCCCTAATATAACCTTTGATACACACATTCAAAAATAGAAACTACAATGTTCAAAACAATGGACATACCAATACCAGTTACAACAACCTATTCAGTAATTCTAAGATCCACATACACATCCACTCATTCACCAACAGTCCTATAAAGTCACTCATACATGTACTCACTCATCATATGTACTCACACACCTATACATCCTGTTACACAATGCCACTCATCCATAGAGTTACTCACAGACATAGTCACTCATGCTAATAAAGAATCAAACATCCATTTACTTGCATATACAGTTATTCACACACCACCACACTTACTTCTACAGAAACTTACACATACTTAGTCTTTTAAACAATCACTTATAGAAACACATACTTATTCATACAGGAACTCTTTCAATCTCTCACTCTCACATATACTCACTTATATACACCAATTGTCACATATACTAGTTTAAAACATATGTAGTTACTCATAAAGACACTATTGAGACAGTCTATCACTCACTAACACACCCATGCACACACTCATCCACCCATACAGTCCTGCACACATGCTGTCTTCAACACATACAAACAGTGAGTCACTCATTCATGCACCTATGCACTACGTAATACCCCCCACCGAACCATACAGACACTCAGACACTCCTACTGATACTCAAAAACCAACTAATAACCTATATAGACACTCATGTAGCTACTCACCAACCCATGCAGCCACTTATACACATAGGGCCTTATGTATTTTACCGATTCGGTATTTATGAAGTGGTAAATGCTATGTAGGTAATCAGTCGGTAAAAATTACCGAATCGGAATTGGTCGGTAATTTAGAATCGGTATTTACCGATTCGGTAATGGTAACTGGCTTCCCATTGATTCCTATGGGCCAGGAGGCCCATAGGAATCAATGGGAAGCCAGTTACCATTACCGAATCGGTAAATACCGATTCGGTAATGGGGGGAGCACAATCAAGGGTGGCAGGGTGTCACAGTGACACCCTGTTGCACCCCTGATTCCTGCATGTGTGCACATGTGGCACACATACATGCCCTAAGGGCATGTATGTCTGCCACATTGCACACTTCTAAGTGCCAAAAAATGCTTTTTCTAAGCCATTCGTCATTTACCACCAACTTTTAGTTGGTGGTAAATTACGAATCCACACAACACCCACACACTCCCCCTACATCTCATTTAGGATTCGGTATATACCGAATCAGTAATTTTACCGAATCGGTAAATTACCGAATCCTGAAATGTCCCCCCTACATACCAAAAGCCTGAATACCGGTCGGTAACGGGATTTTTACCGAAAATCGGCCGTTACCGACCGGTATTAGGCTACCTACATATGGCCCAAAGTGAGAGACTGATACAGATATTTACACATTTAAACATTACTCATTAAGCCATGTATTCACTAAGATACACTTAATCAGTCAGTTATACAATCAATTTTTCAAAAACAAATCATCCATTTAGACACTTATATACCCATTTATTCTTCCATCGACCTTGAGATATACATATATAAAACATATGTAATTTTCAGAAAAACACACATTCACTGGATGATGTCATCAGTGATGTCATTTGAGATGTCATCAGTGATGTCATGAGTGATGTCACTGACCATGTCAAGAGTGATGTAATATGTGATGTCATCAGCAGTGCATTGCGGGCGCGCGAGTTATAGTTAGCTGAACTAACTATAACGGGGGAATTTCAATGGTTTTGTACGACTGAAAAGTCAGCTAACTATAACGCGCCTGAAACCTATGGTTTTTTCAGTGAATATATCTATATAGATATATATATATCTGTTACCAATCCCGAATCCACATTGAATCAAGAATCCACGCTGGTGAAGACACCACACCAATCCTCAGGTATTTGCGCTTTAAAAGATTTATTTGCTGCTGTTACACATTTCGGCGATACACACCTTGCTCACACATCATATATATGTATATAATTTAAACGTGGAATAGGGAGCAGGGTGGGCAGCATCGGGAGTGGAAGAAAGTGAGAAAGTGAGAGCATGAAAGAATGAGCCGCCCAGTAGCATGTTGCAGCTTCCAGGCCATCATCAAAAAATAAAAATGTGTTTTGAAAAAAATATAGGGAAAGGAATTGGAAATAGGACCAGAGTGGACATTATCTTGATGCAGAGGAGTGAAGAGAGAACGCAGTTGGTTGGGGGATCTGAAAAGCTGAGAGAGGAAGCAAACAGATTCTCTTCTATGAAGTGCTTAAACCAAAATAAATAGAGTCTTCTCCAGTATTATAGTAGAAAGATACAACTCATGTAATCAGAACCCCATGATATTAAAATCTCATCACTTTCTCTAGTTTGACTGACTGGAATTCACTTTTACTCCCAGGAGAAAAATATTTTACAATACACTAAAGAACTGTGAATTCCCTCCCTTCCCTGGAATGGAACAACAAAACATAAATAGTGAATATCAGGGCAGGATGAAAGCTGGACCATCACAAACAAATGGCCTCCACACACTCCCCTCATATGAGGCAGAAGTGACAGCTGCAGTGGTGTATGACATATGTGATGACAAGACATGGTCGGTTGCACTGGCAGTTCTGTGAATCCAGTTCACCCTATTGGTGTACACAACTCCATGAGAAGGATACCTTCCCACCAGCTGCCAGCAGCAGAGTTTCATAGCTACAGAAGAGGGCCAAAAATCATACCATTGCACGCAGTGGCATGAATATATAACAAGCATTGGCATAGCCAATAGGTCTCCCCTTTTGGGCCTTATAAGTGTTTAGGCATGCAGAAAATTATCCTGGGTCTCTGGATTCCCTCAACTAACTCATGCTGGATGAAGCAGGCAAATAGAGAGACTGTTGTGACTTACATGTGTTAATGGTGCCATGCTGTTTCTCGTGACTGTCCCACGTGCCGTTGTCACATGGAGTGCTCAGCTGAGCATTCAATGTAAACGGAGTAACGATTGCAGCCGCAGACAGTTCACAGTCTGAGCAGGCAAGGGAACCTCGATCAGCGATGGAGAAATACATTTCTTGTTGACTTCATCCTTGGAGTGCACTTCATAATTAGTTACTACAGTTTGGAATACAGTTAAAGGTACTGTGTATTTCAATTATCTTACTTTTGGCAGTTGTAGCCTCATGCTCGAGAGCTTGCACTGACTTAATCCCTGCTTCTCAAGCTCCTTGGTTGTAGACAGCATCTGATGTCTGAAGAGGGTGTGACGCTTCACGCACCACGTCATACGTGATGCCATCTTGGATCGACATCCCAGTGTTAGTTACGAAGCACTGGCTTAGTGTATTTGACTCCGTTCCTTGTGCTTCTGTAATTAGCAGCGCATACTGCTGCTTTCGATTTGCAGTGATCCTCACATCTATACTTAAAGCAGGTCACATTATGGTGATGTGCACACCAATGTGGAGAGGAGTTGGCCTGGCTAGGGCGCTCGACCTCGAGTCTCGGTAAGGACGCTAAACCTCCTGTGATTCTGGGCAAATCACTTAATCTCCCTGTGCCTAACAAAACAAGCATTGGCATAGCCAATAGGTCTCGCCTTTGGGACCTTATAAGTGTTTAGCCATGCAACAGTTGCATAACTAAATACTTATAAGGTCCCAAAAGTGAGACCTATTGACTAGGCCGCGAAAGTGAAAGTGATCACGATCACGATCAAAGATCAAAGCGCCGCGAAAGTGAAAGAAAGCATGGCGCACATGCACTGTAGCTCTAGGCTGGCCTGGTAGCACTTTTTGGAGCCCTCTCAATAAGTCTCGCCAGACCAGCGCATGCGCTGGGTCAGGCGAGACCTAAAAATGAATGTGTGTCCTCATGTAATGTAACTGATGCTATGTAAAGCGCTCTGATACCTGATTGGATTCAGGTCAAGTTCGCGCTATATAAAACTCTGCTAAAATAATAATATATGTAGTGATCGTCCGATCAGCATTCTAGTGTTCAGCATGTTGTAACACACACTGAACACCCACCCACCACAGACGTAACCAGTCAGGTGACCCTGGCAATAAAAGAGGCCGAGCGCATACTACCCCATACTATCTGTGTCTGTGTCCCTCACTTAGTAGCATGTGGGTCTAAGGCCCACATACTACAATGGCGACGAGCATGTGGATCCCGCGTGTGCAGCTGCCTTTTGGATGGTGGTGAGGGGGAGAGCTGCCCGTGTGAGGGGCACCCCCTGTGAATCGGCGAGGAAGTCGGGTGCCCACCCCGACCCGTAGTGCCTGCTGCTGACTGCATGCCCCCTCCCCCCAGCAACCAAGCGCCGGACGCGCCGCACTGTCTGAGGGTGTGCAAAAGAGCCCTGGGGGTGTGAAGAAAGCCGAGCGGATGCCCACCCTGCGCCAGAAGACCCACAGACTGCCGTGGGAGGCGAAGAGGCCCACGGGGTGTGTGAAATGCCCCGGGGAGAAGGTCGGGAGCCCACCCCGCTCCTTAAGCCCCTGCGACGAAGCGTTGTATGCCCTGACAGTCTGCAGGCGTGTGAAGAGCCCCAGGGGGTGGAAGAGCCAAGCTTAGTGTCTTTATTTCCTCGAGGTGCTTGGCTCCAGCTAGCTCCCAGCTAGGATGAGATCGGAACAAAAAGTGTGTGCTGTTGGCGGGCCTCTAAGTGAGGCATTTGTGTTTGGCTACGCTGGAGCTGAAAATAAGAGCCCTCCCTCACCCCTGGCAGGCTGCTGCTCTGAAAGCTCGCAGTGTGGGCAGCACGGATTGCTTCCTGGTGTTGGAATCAGGACACAGTCAGCACATTTCACTAGGGACAGGCCAAGACCTGGATCCGGTACAATAATAGCTGAATTCCCCTCTTTTCTAGCACTCTAGAATTTGGGGCGAAACACGTGGCAATAGATACAGAAACACTCATTACAATAACAATAATGTGGTGAAACTGCATTCAGAAATGACCACACAGTGCAGTGTCAGGATCTTCACCTGCGATCCAATCACACATATAATCGACATTAAAGTAGTGGCAGGTGAGCCCCCATATGCACCTCCTTGCGAGAGAAACTTAGTTGGCTATTACATACACGTTCTTCAATCTCAGTACTAAAATGTTGCTTTTAGTGAGATACTTAAAATAAACTACATTGTTAAGAGTTAGAATTCAGTTTTACAGAATTCGCTCTCAGGTGAGCTACATCCTGGAGAGAAATGTCAGCGTCTTCAAAAGAAGTTAGAGAAGCGTCAGTCTCGTGGGTTCCTGTGTAAGCTGCCCTGTTGCTTCGGGTCGTTTGCTCAGCGCCTTGAGGCCCTTTATTTAGTAAACCCTGCGCTATGTAAACATTGTAACTTATTCCAAGTACTAATGCAATCTTTTTCACTGAGGTGACCTTGGATGAACCTCTTTCAGGGCACGAGCCAATCAAACCTTTTGACTTACTGACCTTCACAATCTATGAACATTGAGCGCTCTCCCCAGCAGTGCACTAGTAATAAAGCAGCGTTTAATGGCTGCTGGGATGGGCTGTGCCTGCCATTCAGACGCCGCCTTTAATGCCGAACTTATCTTGGAATAAATCTTGTTTCTTTAATATCAAGCATAAATGTGGGGATGACTTAATATATTTTGTTCGCGTCCCTTTGTGCAGCTCATGAATTCCCTGACACGCACCTGGTTAGCGTCATAGACTCTCAGCAAACACTTCGATAATATTGCAAACAATGCTTAGAGCAAACACTTTTATATCACTTGAAGCAGAACTACTCTCCACGATCAATGAAAGTCAGTATCTGCCTCAGCGTGGAGTGTGTATTTCAATTTCGGGTTCCAAGTTAATATTTTCCACAATCACGCTGCCACAGTGTGGAGTCAAAGTGTAAGTTATGTTATTTCAATGGAGATGTGTATGCTGTGTTGCTGGCCCATTCGGCAAACACTGCAAGAGTAAAGTCAGCACCCGAGGCGTTCATGACAGCAAACAAGTCAATAAAAGTAACAAGCATTGGCTGAGCGACAGTAAAAGTAACGCCGCGCGGCCGTAAAAGCGAAAGTCATCGCGATCGCTCTGAAAGCGATCACGATGACGCACTAAAGCACGAGTTTTCAAAGTGCTGCTGAAGGCTAGCGGTTTACGCGTGCACGCTCGCGTGAACGCAAGCGCTAGGCTGGCCAGCAGCACTTTGAAAACTCACCTCCAAAATGTCTCTCCGAGCCAGCGCATGCGCTGGGCTCAGCGACACCTAAAAAAAAGGACATGAGCTAGTGGGCTGGAAGGCAACAGTGTGCCGGAAAGAAAATAAGACAGCACAGAGGGAGCTGCTACAGCCCAAACGTGCTGGGGAGGTAAAGACACAAGCATTGTTGCAGCTGACTGACAAAGGGCAGCAAGCCCCCGAAAGGCAGGAGAGAGTGGACAAATAGGGCAACTGCATACACTGAGGTGGCAACAAGGAATGCACCGCAGGGACAGCTATTGCAACACACAACCGATAGTGAGGTTAGCGCACATGCTCTGCATACCGGGACAAACATATCCGGAAGGTGTGCGAGACAAAGAGTGCGCTAGAGACTTGCCATGCCAGAGTGGCGCAGGAATGCTCCAGGAGTGCAGTAACTCCACATAGAGGCAGTTGTGGGTACGTTAGCCAAGACAGACGAGGACAGCGAATTGGGACCCCAAGAAGAGAAGAAGAGCGCAGCCACCAGCGCGCAAAAGGGAGTGACCAGGAGCAGGTCGACGGAGTGGTGGCGCAGCCCTCCAGAAGCACTGGAGCCAACCTGGGAAAGAGTGCAGCGATGCCTGGTGGCCACAGGCTGTTGCTGCAGCAGTAAGGAAGAGACAGAAGCACCACCATGCGAACCAACGGTGGTTCAAGAACTCAGCACCAGGCAAGTGCAAAGAAGCGGAAGAATAGCGAGCACTGCTCTGGGAACAAGAAGACTGAAGAGAATGCGCAGCAAGTGCGCCCAAGAATGCAAACGAAGGGCGCAGTCAGAAGCGCGCCGAAGCAATACAACTGCGGAGAGAAGAGGAAGTGGTTGCGCAGACCACGAGAAGCACGAAGACCAACCAGATGGTCTCAAGGAAGACGCTGACCAGCCAGATGGTCACAGGGTAGAAACCGACCTGTCAGACGGTCACAAGGAGGACGAAGCCGACCAACCAGATGGTTGCAAGGAAGAAGCCGACCAGACAGTTGGTCGCAAGGGAGAAGCCAACCTGTCAGATGGTCGCAAGGGAGGACGGACCCGACCAACCAGATGGTCCCAGGGAAGAAGCCAACCCACCAGATGGTCGCAAGGAGGATGCCGACCTACAAGAGGTCAGAGAGCACACTGACGTGTCAAGAGGTCAGAGCGGGAGTGAAGAGGAAGAACGAGCGACGTCAATGAAGAGGACCCCAGGAGAAGTACGTGAAGAGGACCAGAAAGAGACGAACGAGAGGTCCAACGACATCACTTTGAAATCAGAAGTAATCGTGAGAAAGAAGGTCGCGACGACAGTCCTGTCACAGAATGAAAGGAAGACAGTGTCCTAGTACTGAGACAAGACTAGAGGGAAACGTGTAGAGTGCACGCTACACGCAGAAGCCTGGTGAGGACGAGCAAGAAGGCGAGAAGACCGGACTGCGTCGCAAAGGAAGGAAAGGAAAGACAGATCCTGAGTGGCAAGACGCCATGATGAAGGAAGAAGAAAAGGAGAGGAGAAGAGTAAAGAAGTGTGCATGACAGATCAACTCACACACCAGAAGGGGAACACCCGAAGAGGAAAGTGAAAAGGTGCAAGGACATCTGAACACAGTACCTGGAAAATATCAGCACCACTGGGAGTACACATCTACGTGCAAACCCGAAGGTCACCTGGGGATGACAGAGGCGAGCAGGCCAGTCCGTTGGTAACAACCACCTCTGGGATGGAACAGACATAGGACTGTGGATATCCAAGGGGCAGAGGCCTCAGGGACACCGGTGGCAGTGGGTCCTGAAACGAGAGATGGACTGTTGAAGCTTGCTCTGGAGATCCTGGGAGAACGAAGGTAGCATGCGAAGGAACAAGTGCCAACAACACCCTTTTCAGGTGGAGCTTCGGACACAGAGAGAGGACCTGTAGCGATTCCTCCAACGCGGTTGGAGCGACAAGGCGGCAGTCCACCGGTCCAGTGGAAGCCTGGCAGCAAAGGGCCTCCGGGTCGTCCAGTGAGAGGGGACACCCACGAGAGAGGGGTATGCGTGAAAGGGATATCCTACAACTGCGAATCCTGTTGGAGACAACCACCAGTTGGAGAAAACACCTCAACCAGGACTATACAGTGGAAAGTAACACACCAATGATCCACCATCATTTTATCTACACTTTTCACTGACTGCAGTACAGGGAGAAAGAGACTGTAGAGCACACTTCCATGGCGCAAGTCCAAAAGAGCGCATCCACAGGGCACCCGGACATCGTGCCAAGGAGAACTAGTGGTCCCGGCTGCCATGATACCCTCGTCGGCAGCTGACCAGCAACGAAGAGACTACGTGGAAGTCGTTATCGCTAAGTTGTGTTTGTTTGCAATTTGTATTCTCTCCCACAGGTTCGGACTTCATTTGTTTTAACCTTCATTAAAGTTTGGGAGGGATGTAGTGATCGTCCGATCAGCATTCTAGTGTTCAGCATGTTGTAACACACACTGAACACCCACCCACCACAGGCGTCACCAGTCAGGTGACCCTGGCAATACAAGGGGCCGAGCGCACGTGCTCTGGGCCAGTTATCTACCCCATACTATCTGTGTCATTTAGCAGCATGTGGGACTAAGGCCCAAATACTACACAATGCACGTTATTTTACAATGATAAACAGCTCTGCAGTCACACTGCACGGTGATCTGGACACCTTTATTTTGATTTGTGTGTGTTCATACTTCTTGTTGCAGCAGGATATTGCTTTTTCTCATTTGTTATTTTATTTTTCTTCACGTGTAATTTTTTATAAACTGCAGGAAATTACAGCACAAATATAGTACAGAACTTGTGGAAAACTGGGTTTAATTTTATTTATCTTGTTTCTTTTTCGTTATCTCACAAATATGGCAGCAAGTCAAATGGTTACACCACCCCCATCATTTTTGTCAGAGGGCGAATCCTCTTCTATAGAATGAGAAGAGTGAATTGCAATTTTTGAGAACTACTTTTAAGCAATTGATTGCCTAAGATTTCCAGCGTCTAGGAAAAAGTCTTTACTATTACATTCTCTCAGGAAAGAAGGTCAACATGTTTTACATTTTTTACCAGACTTGTTGGAAGCGGATGGTCAACCCATAGAGAATCCATATCTAGAAGCAAAGAGTAGATTGGGAAAGTACTATGGTAAACAAACTGACATTGTTATGCAACAACATACATTATATTCATTTCCACAGAAAGAAAAAGAAACAGCTGATCAAATGGTTACTAGGTTAAGAGATTTGGCAGTCAAATGTGACTTTGGTCCCATGATAGATCAAATGATTCGGGATCAATTTATAGTTCAATGTAAGAACAAACAGATGTAAGAAAGACTATGGGCAGCCCGAACTCCAACTTTGCATGAAGCGATTGCCATAGCAAAAACTGTGGAGGAGTCAAACGCATTTTTGAAAATAATGCAAACATTTGAAGATATTGTAAATGTTGTAGAAAAGAAAGGAGCATTGTCAACTGTTGAGAACAAAAGCAAACAAAAGATAGATTATTAAGCGCCTAATACCAAACCTAAAATGAAAATGGTTATGGAAAGCAAGAGTAAATTCAGTGGCTGCTGTCTGTGTGGGAGCATGGGCCATGCTACAGATTTCAAAGCGTGTTACGAAAGAGATAAAGATTGTCGTAAATGTGGGAAGAAAGGTAATTTTGCAAAAGTGTGCAAAGACATTTCAAAGCATAGAATTGCATTTGTAGACAATGATAGAGGTATTCTTGATATCGTACTTTGTGTTGAGAGCAAAGAAAAGGTAAAGATACAAAGACCAAGGGCAGTTTTTTTATTGAATGGGGTACCATTGGAGTTAATGGTTGATGTATACTATTGTACCCAGGTCACTCTTTCAAGAACATTGGCCCAACACTACATTATGCAATAGTGACATTATACCCAAAGTGTACGGTGGAGATGCTACATCCATTGAGGGTTTTGTGAAGACCAGTTTTGAATTTAAAGGTAGGAAAGCAATGGGCAAAATGCACGTGTTGAGGGAGAGTCCAGCCATTTTGAGATTGGTCCAAAAACATGATTTGCACGTGGTTCTTGATCCCAGGTCAAAAAAAACAAGTCTTGATGGTACAAAATTTCGATGAGGTGGATGCACTTTTAGCCAAATTTGAAGATATATTTAGTACTAATTTGGGCAAACTCAAGGGGTATGTTCATGAAGTTAAAGTAAAAAAAGAAGCCAAACCTATTAGACATGGAGCAAGGAAAATACCCATTGTGATTTGTAATGAAGTTAAGGATATGTTAAAAGATATGCTAAGGGAAGGGCTCATTGTGTCTGTGGAAGGGTCTGAACGGCTCTCTCCGGTCGTATTTACGAAAGAGAGGGATGGCAAATTAAGATTTTGTGTTGACCTCAGATAATTGAACCAGAACATAGTAGTGGACAGTTTCCCTTTGCCCAACATTTCTGAGATGGTATTACTGATGAATAAAGCAACTTTTTCACTAGGCTAGATCTAAAATCGGCTTATCATCAAATCACTTTGCAACCGGAATCAAGGAATTATACTGCATTTGTTACCATGGCAGGTGTCTTCAAATTTAACAGACTTCCTTTTGGCCTGGCATCCGCTGCTAGTGTTTTTCAATGCGGGATGCATAATCAATTTAGTGGGGTTGAGAATGTGTCCTAGTTTCAGGATGGCATTTTGATTACAGGGAAAAGTGAAGCTGAGCGCAATGCTACAGTTCTCAAAGTATTGAGTGATGCAGGTCTTACACGAAGAAAGGACAAATGTAGATTTGTATTGAAAGAAATAGACTATCTGGGTTATACTATCTCACAACATGGATTTGAACCCAAGGAGGACTTGTTGAGATCAATAAAGCGAGCTGCCACTCCCACAAGGAAGGATCAGTTAATGTCCTTTATAGAGTTGGTAGAATATTATGCCAAGTTTGTATGTGGTTTTGCTGACAAACCTGAGCCTCTTAGGGAATTATTGAGGAAAGGTAAACAATTTGAAATGGGAAGCAACACAGGACAGAGCATTTTCAAGAATTAAAGATGAGATCATCAATGCAGGCATTTTAACCCTATTTGAACCAGGGAAAAAAACTATTCTTACGGTCTATGCCAGGTCCCATGGCATTGGTGCTGTTTTGTCCCAAGTGAAGTAAAAACAGTAGTATTTGCTTCACGCACGCTTAATGAACGGATAGGGGGCTCAAGACTTTCGCACATATTTGTGGGGGCACATTTCACTTTGAAGACAGATCACAAACCTTTGATTAAGATCGTAAGCCCTGGAGGTGCAGACCAAGGTTCCTCTTGTCTGATGCATTTTGCAGCAAAGCTACAAGAATACAAGTACCAAATTGAGTATGTTGCAGAGTGGAGAAACATCCAGGCTGACTGCTTATCCAGACTACCACCTATGGGTGCAGATGAAGAATTGGAAGTAGAGGATGTAGTTTGTGTTGTAGCCAGTATAGAAAATGCATTGGAAGAAGGATGTAAGTCTATATCTAAGGAAGAGTAAAGAAAACAGCTGAAGAAGATCTTGTTTTTAAAGAATTGGTAAGCTTTATTAAAGTTGTCTGGAGACAGGAGGGTGATGTAAGACCGGTGTTGAGGAGCTATGTCAAGTTACGGGAAGAACTCATTATTGGTGATACTGGTGATGTAAGACAGGTGTTGAGGAGCTATGTCAAGTTACGGGAAGAACTCATTATTGGTGATACTGACAGTTTAGTTTTGCGGGGTGAGAGATTTATACTTCCGAAGGTGAGAGGAAGAAGTTGTTCTTGTTGGCGCATAAGGGCCACTTTGGACAGACACTTACCAAGAAACGTCTCAAAGAAAAGTATTGGTGATCTGGGGTGGATAAGGATGTGAAAGTTTGGGTGGAGAATTGCTCACCGTGTAGAGAGAGTGAATAAAGACTAAAAGCTGGCACACAAGGAATGGGTTCTCTTATTGGGAATGGTTGTGGTGGTCCTTGGGACAAAGTTTGCTTGGATTTTATTGGGCTAGTGGATTTTTTATCAACAAACAAAAAATGTGTCATGGTGGTACAGGATGTTCATTCAAGATGGGTAGTTTTAGAATTTTTGCAGAACATCACAGCTGAAAATGTAGTAAGAAATTTAAGACTCGTTTTTATGAGAGAAGGTTATCCGGAATATTAATAGCTGACAGTAGGACACAATTAACATTTCACATCATTAAAATTTTCTTGAAAGGGAATAGCTTAAGATATGTAGGCGCCTCCCTTTACAATCCTCAAGAAAACGGAATGGTGGAGCATATGAATCGAGTATTTAAGGGTACCATACAAATGGCAGTACATGGTGACCAAGATGTTAAGAAGTGTGTGGAGGATGTATTGTGGGCGAATAATACGTGAATGGAGTTACAGGCAAGTCCCCCTTCAAAAGGATGAGAGGGAGAGAAACAAAAAAGAAGTTAACACCTCAATGGTTAAGTGAAAGTAAAATTAATTTAAAAAAAAAGTAAGATGAATGAAAATGTTGGGAGAATAGAAGTGGGAGAAATTCAAAAATACAATTTGGAAAGGAGAATGTGGTTAACACATTCTCTAATCCAGTGGAAGTGAGTGAGGTGCATGGATGGCATGTGTTATCGAAAAATGGACAGATATGGAAAAAAAGGGTAGCTTTGTATTGGAAAAAACTAAACGTTGAAACGAGTAAAATGGTGGTACAGATGTGCAAGATGACGAATATTTGTCAAACGATGAGGTGGTGTTTGCTGGTGGTGGAGGAAAAACAAGAAGAGAGTTGGGTAGGAGGAGGAGTGCAAGTAGTTAGAAGGATAAGAGAGGAGATTCCGAACATGACAAAGGATTTTCTGGCAGACATTGTCGCTTGCATCGCTTTTCTAACACATTTTCTGATTATGTAATGAAATAGTGCTCATGCATTTTTTTTGTCACTGAATTGTTGATTTCAGTTCATCTTTTTATATGCTTTGTTTTATCGGTATTTATTATTCTTAATCGGTTCATTTTATTATTGTTTTTGTGTTATTTTGCTCTCATTTTTTTTTATTGTGAAGAAAGGAGATATGTTGTGACTTAAATGTGTTAATTGTGCCATGCTGTTTCTCGTGACTGTCCCACGGTGCCGTTGTCTTGTTGACACATGTAATTCTCGGCTGAGCATTCAATGTAAATGGAGGAACGATTGCAGCTGCGGACAGATCATAGCTGAGCAGGCAAGGGAGCCTCAATCTGCAATGGAGAAATACATTTCTTGTAGACTTCACCTTTGGAGTGCGCTTCGTAATTACTATAGAGACGTAATGTCGAAAGGCGCCAAAAGTATTGGACATTAGCTATGAAAGGATGCCTGCTTTCAATAATTACTGTTTTGGTGTCACAGGCCTGGTGGAAGGACCTGCATGTACAATCTGCCCTGTTAACTGACATCTCCTAATGAGACACAGTTATGTCAATGTGTCAGTAAGCAGAAACAAGTAATGAATCATGCATCTGGGACCATAGAATAAAATAAAAAGAACCCTGGAAGAAGCACAGACTGAGGGCAAGTGTAACATTTCCTTGCACTACCCGTAGTAATGGAAGCCAACTGGTGGGTGTCAGAGCCGGCTGTGGTAGCTGCATTGCATGAAGCACTCAGCAGTGAAAGCAGGGGTGTTTACGCACACACGTGTGTTCCAGCCAGTGCGGCAGTGCGGCAGCCATGATGCTGCAGTTTTATGTCAGCATACATCGGTAAACAAAGACCGCCTGTAATGAGGAGGCCAATCGCAATATTATTCTAGTGAAGAGTTAAATCCCGGTGCGGTGGCAAAGTATACCACCCCATACTGGCCGTGCCTTTAAAGATACTCAGACACAGAATTTGGGACTAAGATGCACCGTAACAAACGCAGCCTGGCAGTTCTTTGGGTGCTCCACATTGTTTATTTATATTGCACTATTTAAAATGATTATTCAGCACTCCTGCTACTGCTATTCAAAGGACTGTAAGTAACACTTGGCCAGCGGACATAGGTCGGAGATAACAGCAGTCCGTGCCATGTGTGAACAAGCATTTGCAATGCAATAGGTCTCGCATTTACGCAAGTTTAAGCTATCGGCATTGTAAATGACAATGCCTATTATTTTTGTTTTTTTAAACTTAAATAAAAGGCATTGTCATTTCCAATGCAAATACCTTAAACTCGCGTAAATGCGAGACCTATCGCATTGCAAATACTTGTTTAAGTGTAAAACTGAGCACGGCGCAGCTTCAAAGACACCGCGCTCGGTTTCTTTTTTTTTAAACTTTAACACTGAGCGTGGTGTCCTTGAAGCGGGCACCACGCTCAGTGTTAAAGTAAAAAAATAAATTAAGAAACCGAGCGTGGTGTCCTTGAAGTGGACGTCGCACTTAGTATTAAATTAAAATAAATAAACTGAGCGCCGTGTCCCTAAAGCAGGCGCGCGCTCAGGATACAAACTAAAACAAGCATTTGCAATGCAATAGGTCTCGCATTTACTAGAGTTTGAGCTATTGGCATTGTAGATTACAATGCCTTTTATTAATGTGTTGGTTTTTTAAACAAATAAATAAAAGGCATTGTCATTTCCAATGCCAATAGCATAAACTCTCGCAAATGCGAGACCTATTGCATTGTAAATGCTTGTTTTTGTTGGACTTGTATATAGCGCAAACTCGACCATAAAGTATCAGAGCGCTTTACATGAGCATAAATTGCATTACGGATGGACACATTCATTTTGTTAGGTAAAGGGGATATTAAGTGATTTGCCCAGAATCACAGGGTGCTTGAGCTGACGCCGAGACTCGAACCTGGTTGGTTCTCCAACTTCAAACTCGGCCGCTCTAGCCACATCCTCTCCTTGACCTACAATGTAATTTTACCATTGCTAGCGACAATTATTAAGCTCAGAGTCTACAGTAGTCCTCTCTGTGCTACCCCCTAAGAGGGAAGCAGGGATGACAGGGAAGCAGAGGAGACAGAGAAGGAGAGACAGGGCAGCAGAGGAGAGACAGAGAAGCAGAGGCGAGACAGGGAAGCAGAGGAGACGGAGAGGCAGAGGACACAGGGAAACTGAGGAGGCAGGAAAGCAGAAAAGAGACAGGAAAGCAGAGGAGAAACATGGAAGCACATGCGAGACAGGGAAGCAGAGGAGACAGGAGCAGAGGAGAGACAGGGCAGCAGAAGAGAGACAGGGAAGCAGAGGACACAGAGAAGCAGAGGAGAGACAGGGAATGAGAGGAGAGACGGAAGCAGAGGAGAAACATGGTAGCACATGGGAGACAGGGAAGCAGAGGAGACAGAAGCAGAGGAGAGACAGGGCAGCAGAGGAGAGACGGAAGCAGAGGAGAGAGAGAAGCAGAGGAGACAGGGAATGAGAGGAGAGACAGGGAAGCAGAGGAAACACTGAGGCAGAGGAGAACTGGGGAAGTAGAGGAGAGACGGGGAAGCAGAAGAGACACAGGGAAGCAGGGCAGACAGAAGTCCTGGAACTGCGGCACACAGGCAAGAAACTGGGCAAAATTAGGAAAGGAAAAGGGGTAAGTGGAAGGCAGGGAAATTGGCAGAGTATTGAGACAGTGAGTTGCAGCACAAGGGGCAACGGTGTTACTTCTTCCAGATTGTGAACCGAGCCGTGAATTGGAGATAAAATTCCGGAATCCTGCAGGGGACCGCGCTCTCCTTCGAGCCCCGAACAGAGCTAAATACTTTCCATACAAAGGGGAAACAGAAAGGAAGACACTCAGTGGGGCAAATGGCAAACAGGCCAAGCAAACACCAGCATCTAACCGAGAGAGGAATACATCTAAACTGTACATTCCTGAAGGTCACTGCTTCCTTGCCCTTGGTAACCACTGCAGGGTTCGCGAACCTAAGGTGCATACACACACACTTCTGGACACAACTTAAAATAAATATGCACAAACACATAGTAGAATTATCAAAGCGTCCAGAGATGCCTGGTAGCCACATTCCGTGCAGCGGCGCATCCATCGCAGGGATGAGCACAGACAGCAGCGAGCTGCACAGGAGCAAGGGGAGGGACCGGTGAGTGAGAGAGAAAGAGCGAGAGGGAAATAATGAGAAAAGTACGGGTGTGGGGGGAGAGAGATGAGAGAGATGGGTGAATATTAAGAGGGCACCGCTATACACAGGTATACAGGGAGAACAAGACATGCCTTGAAACATGCGTGGACATGAGCCACACACCTCCCTAATAACATACATGCAGGACCTTCTAGTGTCCTGTTGTTTGGTGAGTTTTGCTCTGTACAATGTTGTGTTTGCATGGTAAACAAATTAAACTCGGCATAAGCGTGTTTTGTAAGGGTTCAATTTCCACGTGCTTTCTCTTTCAATAAAGGGAATTTACTTCCAAATGAAATGCACCCTGGCTTCGGAAAACGAGGGTGAGAGAGGCAGGGGAGTGAGAGTAGAGCAATATAAACAAGCGCGCGTGGCGACTTTAATTACAAACAGATGGCCCCTATCTATAGGTCACTCCTAGAGCAGCGAATCGAGCAGAGCATTAAACGGCTGGGTGAGAAGGGAGGGGGGAATGGAAGGAGCAGAGGAGCAGAGCGGCTAAAGTGAAAGAAAGCTATAGAGAAGGGAGGGGGGAGTGGGAGCAGCTGTGCACGTGCATGTGATCGTGCACTCAAGGTTTAGGCCAGCCAAAAGACTGTGGGTAGCACTTTGAAAATCCCACATACAAAATGTCTCTTCGAGCCTTTGGCTCAGCGAGACCTAAAAAAGTAGCAGCTGCAATTGTCCCCAAAAGTGGCCATACACAAAAGTGTGCTCACCCCCTAGATAAAGACCGTGTACGGAGCCAGGTAAAAGATCCAGTCATCATGGGCGGTCACAAATGGAGACAAGGCGGTTACAAGGAGGGACTAACAAGTCTCATAATGAATCAGAAGCCAGCATTTACCAAGGACAATGACACCAGCCACTCAAAAATATGGGTGGAGAGAAGGCAAGGCTCACACAGCATACTCGACTACTGCATGTCTCGCATGCCGCTAGGGTCATCCTGAAAACAAAGGGTACCTGAGGGTGTCCCCAATGTCCTGGGGTGTTTTCACTCCCCTTAATGGACATTGGCTGCTTACAACCTCCAAAGACGAGCTGGAAAGCTACTTCGTGCAGTGCTTTTTTAGGTCTCGCCTGACCCAGCGTATGCGCTGCTCTGGCGAGACTTTTTGCGAGGGCTCCAAAAAGTGCTACCAGGCCAGCCTTGAGCTACAGTGCATGTGCGCGGGCTCACGCGCCGCGCTTGACCGCGATTACTTTCACTTTCGCGGCCACACAGCTGCCTTGATGTTTGATCGCGATCGCGATCACTTTCGCGGCCGCTTGGCATAGCCAATAGGTCTTGCTTTTGGGACCTTATAAGTATTTAGTTATGCAACTGTTGCATGGCTAAACACTTATAAGGTCCCATAGGCGAGACCTATTGGCTATGCCAATGCTTGTCTTCCATACCACCCTGTGATCTCAGCTCCACACTGGGTGACTGTGTGAAGGGGGCTGAAATTGTGTGTCACACAGTCGCAGCATGTGAGTAGGCAAGTCTGCTCCTACAAGACTGGTCTAGCTGGATCAAGAGGGCTGTAAACTCGAATAATTTTGAACCTGATTAACCAAGACGACTATAAAGAAAAGTAAAATCCTGCACAATTTGTCAACACTTACCACTAATTTAAATGCTCCAACTTTCAGGTTTCCAAGGCTTCAGTGAGCGGATGGGCACATGTATGTTTCTTAAAGAGAATCACCAGAGCCTGCCACCAGATATCTTCACTGACCAGTGAGTATGGACTGGCTGTTTCTGGTTACAAAAAAAGACTTCTTAAAACTTTATTGCAAAAAGACAGCAAAGAAACATCAGAGGGTGCGGTGAATCTTTAAACACCCACTCAGAGCTACATCCACACCAAACGTGGGATTGTGAGGCGAGGTGTGAAATAAAACAGTGAAGTAGATGGCTAGAGAAAAGTAAGAAACAGGCTATTAAAGATTTTGAAGGATGCTGGAGTGTTTTGCTGGTCAAAGGTTTTAAAAAGTACTGTAGTGAGCTCTCATTAAAGATGGTGAACAGCTGGCTTGGTTTACAGACCGACAGCAACAGGGTCTAGCTTTCCATTATTCAGTTTTCACAGGATTTTTTAACCAGGAGACCATGGTTGTAAATTCGGCAGTGCTTAATATGTAAGAAAAAAAAAGTATGTGCCAGGGCTCTCGTCGGGAGGCCTCTGCAGCTTGGACCACCCATCGCCCCTGTTAGCCCTGCCATTGACAGCATCAACACTACTAACCATCACACTCTTAGAAGAGTGACAATTCAGACTATTTTAGGCCACCCAACGCTATAATAATCGCGTTAGCAGCGGGTATTGTTCTTTTTGTATGTATATTGACTTAGTAAACACTGGTGTTGTGCTCATCTCAAAATTAGACAGAGAGCGCCACCATGTGGTGGACTGTATTAGAGTAGGTGCTGACCTTTAAGTGCTGGTGCCATGCACTAGAAACCACGGCTCAAATTAAGCAGTGAGGTTTAGCTTCCTTTGACCAATTCCTTTCCCCCTCCCAAGCCAGCCGGAGCGATTGACTCTGAGATCGACTGTGATCTGCAGGCCAAAATTTTGAACATGGGCAAGGTCAATTTAGGATTTTATCATTCCTATGTTGGTAAATTGTGCACCGTTACATGTGGTAGTGGTTATACCTGTTCTTGGCAGTGCTTAGCAATGACTGATGCGCTGTGAAGCGCTATTTAAAGATCAGTTGTTACTATTACTTGATGAACATCTTGTGAATCTGTGCACCGTTACATGTGGTAGTGGTTATACCTGTTCTTGGCAGTGCTTAGCAATGACTGATGCGCTGTGAAGCGCTATTTAAAGATCAGGTGTTACTATTACTTGATGAGCATCTTGTGAATCTCGTGCAATTTGCGTTTATTCCCTGTTTGTTAGCATCTTTATTTGTCAGAATGCAGAGAACTGTTGACTGAAGGCCAGTATTAAGGGCAAAATAAAATAACTGGACCCTGCTGTAGCTCCTGGAAGCACCTAGATACGGGTGTGTAAGTATGACAAGAATCACCTAACCCTCTGAAACTTTGGCCCTTTTAAATACCCAAGAAATTATTGACATACATTCCTGCACTATGTAGAAGCGATACAAAGCTTACCCACGAGGGTCCCGTGGAATGACTGAAGGCACGAGTGACATAAATGCACATTGAATGTGTGAATGAATGTGTCGTACGGCAGGAAAGGACCGACTATAGTATCAAGCCTCTTGGGAGGACTTGCGATTTGCTTTAATCACAGTTTATCCCTTAAGCCTTATCGCCTGCTTCTGAGGGCGTTAACAAAACAAGATTAACGCCCCCTGCAAAGGATGTTAACTGCTGTGAAGTGAAAGAGCCAAAGGCAGGGAATGCAACGAAGGGACCGACAATTAACAACTGTTAATGCCAGACGGCATGTTAAAAACAAGTTTATATCCTTTCTCCCTCACTCTCACAGGGCCTATAATGCAGACAAATGACAGTATTAGTGGCAGCATTCCAAGCATGCTGATTGATTGAGACGATCTCTTCACAGTGATGGCTGAAGAGCAGGTGCCCTGTGATCATACTTCTACGTGCAGGAGAATCGGGGATAAGTTATCAATTGAAGTACATGTGCTATTTCAGCTACGTTTTCATTATATAAAATGAATATATAATTATGTAAAAAGAAGTATATTTGGGGTTTAAATAGTGCCAGCCTGGCTCTGTATCGCCAAGGGCGGGGAGGCGGAGACATGGGGGAGGGGAGACTTCACGACTTATGTCCAACACATCGCCTCGGTGTAAGTCAGGGTTTGGATAATTCTGTCCCCTACTCACTGCCTTCGAAAGGTGAGCCCTGCCACTGCCGGGGGTCTCTCCTGCCCAGGCGCTCTCCGTCCATTGAGTTATTTCAGTAGCCAGAGCATATTTCTACCACTTGTAGCGTTCGGCACTTTCGGAGTCTAGGCCCCCGTCATAGTTCTGGATTTGCCTTTAACCAGATTCTAGGTGTGCTGTGGCTAAAGCTAGAGTGATCCCTTGCTCTGGTGCTGAGGAGAGACATCTACACATTTGAAGTGAGGCGAGGCCCTCTCCCGAGCGCAGAGCAAGCGTTACAGTAGCCGAAGACAGACTGCGCCTCCCCTCTACTCCGCACTCAAAATCAAAGCAAAGCAGGTCCATCTGATGCGACTAGCTGAGGAGAGATAATCTCACTAGGGCCGAGGTGATGCCGCCTCTTTGGGGCCCTGGGGAGACATTGGTAAAGCTAGAGTGATCCCTCGCTCCAGTGCCGAGGAGAAACATCTGCACCTTTGAAGCGAGGCAAGGCCATCTCCCCAGTGCAGAGCACGTGTTACAGTAGCCGAAGACAGACACGCAGTGAGCGTGCACATCGGCTGTCCGGGCATGTGCACATCAGAATGCGCCGTGAGCGTGAACATATGCTGTTTAGAGATCGCCAGGGAAGACACGCCGTAAGCGCGCACATCGGCTGTCCGGCCAAGTGCACATCTCCTGTCCCCCTTCGGACGCAAAACCCACAACAATAGATCTCGCCAAGGCGTGCAGCGCATGTGGCGCGTCGCTAGGCGAGACCTAAAAAAACATGCAGCTTAACTTCGGCTGTGTTGCTTTCTGAGGAAGGCATACAATGCAGCACACTCTCAACAGTTCTCCTGTGTGGTGGGATCCGTGTTATGATAGACATTACAAAACAGACCAATTTGCATCAAACAAAAACTCAAACTGTACTGTGAGTGATCAGCATGTTTAAGGATATGAAAAACAATGCTTTACAAAATAAAAGCACAACTCTAAACAGTTGAGCAAACCTGTATTTTTTGTCAAAACACACTTCAATTCCACACATGCTATTTAGGTTTCCAAAATAACAAGGTGTGTGTATTTCTCAACAACAGAGAGTGAATGCTGAGATTGTTAGCAGAACGCACCTGCATGAGAAGCGTCATGCTGTCAGAGATAAACCAAGCAAAGGTTCATGGTTATAAACGCAAAGAGAGAAGTTAAAACTGTTATAATGACACTTGGAACTTATAAAGTAACCATTTAAATTAGGGAAGAAAGTACGTTGTTGAAAGACCTCGCAGAGGTTCATCAACTAGTAAAACCAGATGTTTTCACATTTGAAGTGTGTGCACAAGAAATACAAGGGGACGGGGAGAGGGCAAGTGAGAGGACGGGCAGCAGGAGAGCAAAAGAGTAAGCAACACCCCACGACAGTGGAAGAGGTACAGGAAAGGCTTTGAGTGGAATGAACAAGCCCAGTACTCTTGTCAGGAACTAGAGGAGTTCTGAACTCACCGGTCTGTTTGGTTTTGATAGAGAAGCAGGTGGCTGCGCTTGGTCCTGTGCTGCTCCGGACACCATTTTGGTAGACAGTTTAGAGTGCTGGGGCTATTGTGTGAGTACAATGGTGCAGCGCAGGCTGGGTCAGAGAGGGGCCGCAGGGGGCAAAAGTGCAAAGTGAGGGGTAGGTAGCTCCTATTAGACACTCAGGGGCAACAGCAAAAAAGAAACACTCAGAACCACAAATCCGACTACTTCAAAAAAGAGAGTGTGAATCCTCTTATGAGTAACTCCATTTCTCTCACTAATGTACTTGTTTGACACAGAACAATCGCCTTCCAACACGGCCATTACTTCTAATTGCACTGAACAAAACCTCCATCATTGTCCTATCTCTAGGTCTTACAAGAGTATGAGTCGCTTACAAGAAGAGAGCGACCTGTTGTGACATCATCGACAATATTTGCATGTTCATGATGGTCCACAATTTCAATAGAATAAAAGGCAATGTTGTTGCAAAGTTTTTTAGTTAAAGTGTGAATAATTTACTAGATATCGAGGACTACATAAGAAACAGTAGCCATAGACTTACTCACAGATGAAATGTCTACTTTAATAAGCTCCCTTACTTTGTAATATTATGAAGAGTAGACTTTATTTACCAGCTCAATCGCCTTCAGGTTTGTGCTCACTTCACATATACTATAATTGGAACTTGGGGCTTAATAAACAGTGAGCGGGTGGCAGTTGCACACGTAGAAGGCTTGAGGAGAAGATGTGCCCCCTGCTGCAACAGCGGGTGCACAGAGCCCCACACGGAGCGATGAGCAGCAAACAAAAAACAAGCCTGAAATAAAGAGTGCGCCGACAAAAACATAAAAAAACAAACATTGGGGACTTGTAACAGGGGCAGTCCACAGTAGGTAACATCACACCCAAACAACACACCCAAAGGCAGGGAACGTTTCATCAATGAAAATAAAGAAATTTAGAAAGGCCCATGAATGACACTAACTAACTAAAGCCAATCCAAAGCACGGGGCAGGCTCTAAGCCCATTGACTGAATACAGCATGTCGAGAGACAGCGCATGCGCTGCCTAGGCTCGACCTAAAAAGCACCTCCCTTTACAATCCTCAAGAAAACGGAATGGTGGAGCATATGAATCGAATACTTAAGGGTACCATACAAATGGCAGTACATGGTGACCAAGATGTTAAGAAGTGTGTGGAGGATGTAGTGTGGGCGAATAATACGTAAATGGAGTTACAGGCAAGACTCCCTTCAAAAGGATGAGAGGGAGAGAAGCAAAAAAGAAGTTAAAACCTCAATGGTTAAGTGAAAGTAAAATTAATTTTAAAAAAAAGTAAGATGAATGAAAATGTTGGGAGAATAGAAGTGGGAGAAATTCAAAAATACAATTTGGAAAGGAGAATGGGGTTAACACATTCTCTAATCCAGTGGAAGTGAGTGAGGTGCATGGATGGCATGTGTTATCGAAAAATGGACAGATATGGAAAAAAAAGAAGGGTAGCTTTGTATTGAAAAAAACTAAATGTTGAAAAATGGTTGGAGTAAAATGGTGGTACAGATGTGCAAGATGACGAATATTTGTCAAACGATGAGGTGGTGTTTGCTGGTGGTGGAGGAAAAACAAGAAGAGAGTTGGGTAGGAGGAGGAGTGCTAGTAATAAGAAGGATAAGAGAGGAGATTCCGAACATGACAAAGGATTTTCTGGCAGACATTGTCGCTTGCATCACTTTTCTAACAAAGTTTCTGATTATGTAATGAAATAGTGTTCATGCATTTTTTTTGTCGCTGAATTGTTGATTTCAGTTCATCTTTTTATATGCTTTGTTTTATCGGTATTTATTATTTTTAATCGGTTCATTTTATTATTTGTTTTTGTGTTATTTTGCTCTCATTTTTTTTTATTGTGAAGAAAGGAGATATGTTGTAACTTAAATGTGTTAATGGTGCCATGCTGTTTCTCGTGACTGTCCCACGGTGCCGTTGTCTTGTTGACACATGTAATTCTCGGCTGAGCATTCAATGTAAATGGAGGAACGATTGCAGCTGCGGACAGATCATAGCTGAGCAGGCAAGGGAGCCTCAATCTGCAATGGAGAAATAAATTTCTTGTAGACTTCACCTTTGAAGTGCGCTTCGTAATTACTATAGAGACGTAATGTCGAAAGGCGCCAAAAGTATTGGACATTAGCTATGAAAGGATGCCTGCTTTCAATAATTACTGTTTTGGTGTCACAGGCCTGGTGGAAGGACCTGCATGTACAATTTGCCCTGTTAACTGACATCTCCTAATGAGACACAGTTATGTCAATGTGTCAGTAAGCAGAAAAAAGTAATGAATTATGCATCTGGGACCATAGAATAAAATAAAAAGAACCCTGGAAGAAGCACAGACTGAGGGCAAGTGTAACATTTCCTTGCACTACCCGTAGTAATGGAAGCCAACTGGTGGGTGTCAGAGCCGGCTGTGGTAGCTGCATTGCATGAAGCACTCAGCAGTGAAAGCAGGGGTGTTTACGCACACACGTGTGTTCCAGCCAGTGCGGCAGTGCGGCAGCCATGATGCTGCAGTTTTATGTCAGCATACATCGGTAAACAAAGACCGCCTGTAATGAGGAGGCCAATCGCAATATTATTCTAGTGAAGAGTTAAATCCCGGTGCGGTGGCAAAGTATACCACCCCATACTGGCCGTGCCTTTAAAGATACTCAGACACAGAATTTGGGACTAAGATGCACCGTAACAAACGCAGCCTGGCAGTTCTTTGGGTGCTCCACATTGTTTATTTATATTGCACTATTTAAAATGATTATTCAGCACTCCTGCTACTGCTGTTCAAAGGACTGTAAGTAACACTTGGCCAGCGGACATAGGTCGGAGATAACAGCAGTCCGTGCCATGTGTGAACAAGCATTTGCAATGCAATAGGTCTCGCATTTACGCAAGTTTAAGCTATTGGCATTGTAAATGACAATGCCTATTATTTTTGTTTTTTTAAACTTAAATAAAAGGCATTGTCATTTACAATGCAAATACCTTAAACTCGCGTAAATGCGAGACCTATCGCATTGCAAATACTTGTTTAAGTGTAAAACTGAGCACGGCGCAGCTTCAAAGACACCGCGCTCGGTTTCTTTTTTTTTTAACTTTAACACTGAGCGTGGTGTCCTTGAAGCGGGCACCACGCTCAGTGTTAAAGTAAAAAAATAAATTAAGAAACCGAGCGTGGTGTCCTTGAAGTGGACGTCGCACTTAGTATTAAATTAAAATAAATAAACTGAGCGCCGTGTCCCTAAAGCAGGCGCGCGCTCAGGATACAAACTAAAACAAGCATTTGCAATGCAATAGGTCTCGCATTTACTAGAGTTTGAGCTATTGGCATTGTAGATTACAATGCCTTTTATTAATGTGTTGGTTTTTTAAACAAATAAATAAAAGGCATTGTCATTTCCAATGCCAATAGCATAAACTCTTGCAAATGCGAGACATATTGCATTGTAAATGCTTGTTTTTGTTGGACTTGTATATAGCGCAAACTCGACCATAAAGTATCAGAGCGCTAAAATTGCATTACGGATGGACACATTCATTTTGTTAGGTAAAGGGGATATTAAGTGATTTGCCCAGAATCACAGGGTGCTTGAGCTGACGCCGAGACTCGAACCTGGTTGGTTCTCCAACTTCAAACTCGGCCGCTCTAGCCACATCCTCTCCTTGACCTACAATGTAATTTTACCATTGCTAGCGACAATTATTAAGCTCAGAGTCTACAGTAGTCCTCTCTGTGCTACCCCCTAAGAGGGAAGCAGGGATGACAGGGAAGCAGAGGAGACAGAGAAGGAGAGACAGGGCAGCAGAGGAGAGACAGAGAAGCAGAGGCGAGACAGGGAAGCAGAGGAGACGGAGAGGCAGAGGACACAGGGAAACTGATGAGGCAGGAAAGCAGAAAAGAGACAGGAAAGCAGAGGAGAAACATGGAAGCACATGCGAGACAGGGAAGCAGAGGAGACAGGAGCAGAGGAGAGACAGGGCAGCAGAAGAGAGACAGGGAAGCAGAGGACACAGAGAAGCAGAGGAGAGACAGGGAATGAGAGGAGAGACGGAAGCAGAGGAGAAACATGGTAGCACATGGGAGACAGGGAAGCAGAGGAGACAGAAACAGAGGAGAGACAGGGCAGCAGAGGAGAGACGGAAGCAGAGGAGAGAGAGAAGCAGAGGAGACAGGGAATGAGAGGAGAGACAGGGAAGCAGAGGAAACACTGAGGCAGAGGAGAACTGGGGAAGCAGAAGAGACACAGGGAAGCAGGGCAGACAGAAGTCCTGGAACTGCGGCACACAGGCAAGAAATTGGGCAAAATTAGGAAAGGAAAAGGGGTAAGTGGAAGGCAGGGAAATTGGCAGAGTATTGAGACAGTGAGTTGCAGCACAAGGGGCAACGGTGTTACTTCTTCCAGATTGTGAACCGAGCCGTGAATTGGAGATAAAATTCCGGAATCCTGCAGGGGACCGCGCTCTCCTTCGAGCCCCGAACAGAGCTAAATACTTTCCATACAAAGGGGAAACAGAAAGGAAGACACTCAGTGGGGCAAATGGCAAACAGGCCAAGCAAACACCAGCATCTAACCGAGAGAGGAATACTTCTAAACTGTACATTCCTGAAGGTCACTGCTTCCTTGCCCTTGGTAACCACTGCAGGGTTCGCGAACCTAAGGTGCATACACACACACTTCTGGACACAACTTAAAATAAATATGCACAAACACATAGTAGAATTATCAAAGCGTCCAGAGATGCCTGGTAGCCACATTCCGTGCAGCGGCGCATCCATCGCAGGGATGAGCACAGACAGCAGCGAGCTGCACAGGAGCAAGGGGAGGGACCAGTGAGTGAGAGAGAAAGAGCGAGAGGGAAATAATGAGAAAAGTACGGGTGTGGGGGGAGAGAGATGAGAGAGATGGGTGAATATTAAGAGGGCACCGCTATACACAGGTATACAGGGAGAACAAGACATGCCTTGAAACATGCGTGGACATGAGCCACACACCTCCCTAATAACATACATGCAGGACCTTCTAGTGTCCTGTTGTTTGGTGAGTTTTGCTCTGTACAATGTTGTGTTTGCATGGTAAACAAATTAAACTCGGCATAAGCGTGTTTTGTAAGGGTTCAATTTCCACGTGCTTTCTCTTTCAATAAAGGGAATTTACTTCCAAATGAAATGCGCCCTGGCTTCGTAAAACGAGGGTGATAGAGGCAGGGGAGTGAGAGTAGAGCAATATAAACAAGCGCGCGTGGCGACTTTAATTACAAACAGATGGCCCCTATCTATAGGTCACTCCTAGAGCAGCGAATCGAGCAGAGCATTAAAGGGCTGGGTGAGAAGGGAGGGGGGAATGGAAGGAGCAGAGGAGCAGAGCGGCTAAAGTGAAAGAAAGCTATAGAGAAGGGAGGGGGGAGTGGGAGCAGCTGTGCACGTGCATGTGATCGTGCACTCAAGGTTTAGGCCAGCCAAAAGACTGTGGGTAGCACTTTGAAAATCCCACATACAAAATGTCTCTTCGAGCCTTTGGCTCAGCGAGACCTAAAAAAGTACTAGCTGCAATTGTCCCCAAAAGTGGCCATACACAAAAGTGTGCTCACCCCCTAGATAAAGACCGTGTACGGAGCCAGGTAAAAGATCCAGTCATCATGGGCGGTCACAAATGGAGACAAGGCGGTTACAAGGAGGGACTAACAAGTCTCATAATGAATCAGAAGCCAGCATTTACCAAGGACAATGACACCAGCCACTCAAAAATATGGGTGGAGAGAAGGCAAGGCTCACACAGCATACTCGACTACTGCATGTCTCGCATGCCGCTAGGGTCATCCTGAAAACAAAGGGTACCTGAGGGTGTCCCCAATGTCCTGGGGTGTTTTCACTCCCCTTAATGGACATTGGCTGCTTACAACCTCCAAAGACGAGCTGGAAAGCTACTTCGTGCAGTGCTTTTTTAGGTCTCGCCTGACCCAGCGTATGCGCTGCTCTGGCGAGACTTTTTGCGAGGGCTCCAAAAAGTGCTACCAGGCCAGCCTTGAGCTACAGTGCATGTGCGCGGGCTCGCGCGCCGCGCTTGACCGCGATTACTTTCACTTTCGCGGCCACACAGCTGCCTTGATGTTTGATCGCGATCGCGATCACTTTCGCGGCCGCTTGGCATAGCCAATAGGTCTCGCTTTTGGGACCTTATAAGTATTTAGTTATGCAACTGTTGCATGGCTAAACACTTATAAGGTCCCATAGGCGAGACCTATTGGCTATGCCAATGCTTGTCTTCCATACCACCCTGTGATCTCAGCTCCACACTGGGTGACTGTGTGAAGGGGGCTGAAATTGTGTGTCACACAGTCGCAGCATGTGAGTAGGCAAGTCTGCTCCTACAAGACTGGTCTAGCTGGATCAAGAGGGCTGTAAACTCGAATAATTTTGAACCTGATTAACCAAGACGACTATAAAGAAAAGTAAAATCCTGCACAATTTGTCAACACTTACCACTAATTTAAATGCTCCAACTTTCAGGTTTCCAAGGCTTCAGTGAGCGGATGGGCACATGTATGTTTCTTAAAGAGAATCACCAGAGCCTGCCACCAGATATCTTCACTGACCAGTGAGTATGGACTGGCTGTTTCTGGTTACAAAAAAAGACTTCTTAAAACTTTATTGCAAAAAGACAGCAAAGAAACTGAGGGGGCGGTGAATCTTTAAACACCCACTCAGAGCTACATCCACACCAAATGTGGGATTGTGAGGCGAGGTGTGAAATAAAACAGTGAAGCAGATGGCTAGAGAGAAGAAAGAAACAGGCTATTAAAGATTTTGAAGGATGCTGGAGTGTTTTGCTGGTCAAAGGTTTTAAAAAGTACTGTAGTGAGCTCTCATTAAAGATGGTGAACAGCTGGCTTGGTTTACAGACCGACAGCAACAGGGTCTAGCTTTCCATTATTCAGTTTTCACAGGATTTTTTAACCAGGAGACCACGGTTGTAAATTCGGCAGTGCTTAATATGTAAGAAAAAAAAAGTATGTGCCAGGGCTCTCGTCAGGAGGCCTCTGCAGCTTGGACCACCCATCGCCCCTGTTAGCCCTTCCATTGACAGCATCAACACTACTAACCATCACACTCTTAGAAGAGTGACAATTCAGACTATTTTAGGCCACCCAACGCTATAATAATCGCGTTAGCAGCGGGTATTGTTCTTTTTGTATGTATATTGACTTAGTAAACACTGGTGTTGTGCTCATCTCAAAATTAGACAGAGAGCGCCACCATGTGGTGGACTGTATTAGAGTAGGTGCTGACCTTTAAGTGCTGCTGCCGTGCACTAGAAACCACGGCTCAAATTAAGCAGTGAGGTTTAGCTTCCTTTGACCAATTCCTTTCCCCCTCCCAAGCCAGCCGGAGCGATTGACTCTGAGATCGACTGTGATCTGCAGGCCAAAATTTTGAACATGGGCAAGGTCAATTTAGGATTTTATCATTCCTATGTTGGTAAATTGTGCACCGTTACATGTGGTAGTGGTTATACCTGTTCTTGGCAGTGCTTAGCAATGACTGATGCGCTGTGAAGCGCTATTTAAAGATCAGTTGTTACTATTACTTGATGATCATCTTGTGAATCTGTGCACCGTTACATGTGGTAGTGGTTATACCTGTTCTTGGCAGTGCTTAGCAATGACTGATGCGCTGTGAAGCGCTATTTAAAGATCAGGTGTTACTATTACTTGATGAGCATCTTGTGAATCTCGTGCAATTTGCGTTTATTCCCTGTTTGTTAGCATCTTTATTTGTCAGAACGCAGAGAACTGTTGACTGAAGGCCAGTATTAAGGGCAAAATAAAATAACTGGACCCTGCTGTAGCTCCTGGAAGCACCTAGATACGGGTGTGTAAGTATGACAAGAATCACCTAACCCTCTGAAACTTTGGCCCTTTTAAATACCCAAGAAATTATTGACATACATTCCTGCACTATGTAGAAGCGATACAAAGCTTACCCACGAGGGTCCCGTGGAATGACTGAAGGCACGAGTGACATAAATGCACATTGAATGTGTGAATGAATGTGTCGTACGGCAGGAAAGGACCGACTATAGTATCAAGCCTCTTGGGAGGACTTGCGATTTGCTTTAATCACAGTTTATCCCTTAAGCCTTATCGCCTGCTTCTGAGGGCGTTAACAAAACAAGATTAACGCCCCCTGCAAAGGATGTTAACTGCTGTGAAGTGAAAGAGCCAAAGGCAGGGAATGCAACGAAGGGACCGACAATTAACAACTGTTAATGCCAGACGGCATGTTAAAAACAAGTTTATATCCTTTCTCCCTCACTCTCACAGGGCCTATAATGCAGACAAATGACAGTATTAGTGGCAGCATTCCAAGCATGCTGATTGATTGAGACGATCTCTTCACAGTGATGGCTGAAGAGCAGGTGCCCTGTGATCATACTTCTACGTGCAGGAGAATCGGGGATAAGTTATCAATTGAAGTACATGTGCTATTTCAGCTATGTTTTCATTATATAAAATGAATATATAATTATGTAAAAAGAAGTATATTTGGGGTTTAAATAGTGCCAGCCTGGCTCTGTATCGCCAAGGGCGGGAAGGCGGAGACATGGGGGAGGGGAGACTTCACGACTTATGTCCAACACATCGCCTCGGTGTAAGTCAGGGTTTGGATAATTCTGTCCCCTACTCACTGCCTTCGAAAGGTGAGCCCTGCCACTGCCGGGGGTCTCTCGTGCCCAGGCGCTCTCCGTCCATTGAGTTATTTCAGTAGCCAGAGCATATTTCTACCACTTGTAGCGTTCGGCACTTTCGGAGTCTAGGCGCCCGTCATAGTTCTGGATTTGCCTTTAACCAGATTCTAGGTGTGCTGTGGCTAAAGCTAGAGTGATCCCTTGCTCTGGTGCTGAGGAGAGACATCTACACATTTGAAGTGAGGCGAGGCCCTCTCCCGAGCGCAGAGCAAGCGTTACAGTAGCCGAAGACAGACTGCACCTCCCCTCTACTCCGCACTCAAAATCAAAGCAAAGCAGGTCCATCTGATGCGACTAGCTGAGGAGAGATCCTCTCACTAGGGCCAAGGTGATGCCGCCTCTTTGGGGCCCTGGGGAGACATTGGTAAAGCTAGAGTGATCCCTCGCTCCAGTGCCGAGGAGAAACATCTGCACCTTTGAAGCGAGGCAAGGCCATCTCCCCAGTGCAGAGCACGTGTTACAGTAGCCGAAGACAGACACGCAGTGAGCGTGCACATCGGCTGTCCGGGCATGTGCACATCAGAACGCGCCGTGAGCGTGAACATATGCTGTTTAGAGATCGCCAGGGAAGACACGCCGTAAGCGCGCACATCGGCTGTCCGGCCAAGTGCACATCTCCTGTCCCCCTTCGGACGCAAAACCCACAACAATAGATCTCGCCAAGGCGTGCAGCGCATGTGGCACGTCGCTAGGCGAGACCTAAAAAAACATGCAGCTTAACTTCGGCTGTGTTGCTTTCTGAGGAAGGCATACAATGCAGCACACTCTCAACAGTTCTCCTGTGTGGTGGGATCCGTGTTTTGATAAACATTACAAAACAGACCAATTTGCATCAAACAAAAACTCAAACTGTACTGTGAGTGATCAGCATGTTTAAGGATATGAAAAACAATGCTTTACAAAATAAAAGCACAACTCTAAACAGTTGAGCAAACCTGTGTTTTTTGTCAAAACACACTTCAATTCCACACATGCTATTTAGGTTTCCAAAATAACAAGGTGTGTGTATTTCTCAACAACAGAGAGTGAATGCTGAGATTGTTAGCAGAACGCACCTGCATGAGAAGCGTCATGCTGTCAGAGATAAACCAAGCAAAGGTTCATGGTTATAAACGCAAAGAGAGAAGTTAAAACTGTTATAATGACACATGGAACTTATAAAGTAACCATTTAAATTAGGGAAGAAAGTACGTTGTTGAAAGACCTCGCAGAGGTTCATCAACTAGTAAAACCAGATGTTTTCACATTTGAAGTGTGTGCACAAGAAATACAAGGGGACGGGGAGAGGGCAAGTGAGAGGACGGGCAGCAGGAGAGCAAAAGAGTAAGCAACACCCCACGACAGTGGAAGAGGTACAGGAAAGGCTTTGAGTGGAATGAACAAGCCCAGTACTCTTGTCAGGAACTAGAGGAGTTCTGAACTCACCGGTCTGTTTGGTTTTGATAGAGAAGCAGGTGGCTGCGCTTGGTCCTGTGCTGCTCCGGACACCATTTTGGTAGACAGTTTAGAGTGCTGGGGCTATTGTGTGAGTACAATGGTGCAGCGCAGGCTGGGTCAGAGAGGGGCCGCAGGGGGCAAAAGTGCAAAGTGAGGGGTAGGTAGCTCCTATTAGACACTCAGGGGCAACAGCAAAAAAGAAACACTCAGAACCACAAATTCGACTACTTCAAAAAAGAGAGTGTGAATCCTCTTATGAGTAACTCCATTTCTCTCACTAATGTACTTGTTTGACACAGAACAATCGCCTTCCAACACGGCCATTACTTCTAATTGCACTGAACAAAACCTCCATCATTGTCCTATCTCTAGGTCTTACAAGAGTATGAGTCGCTTACAAGAAGAGAGCGACCTGTTGTGACATCATCGACAATATTTGCATGTTCATGATGGTCCACAATTTCAATAGAATAAAAGGCAATGTTGTTGCAAAGTTTTTTAGTTAAAGTGTGAATAATTTACTAGATATCGAGGACTACATAAGAAACAGTAGCCATAGACTTACTCACAGATGAAATGTCTACTTTAATAAGCTCCCTTACTTTGTAATATTAGGAAGAGTAGACTTTATTTACCAGCTCAATCGCCTTCAGGTTTGTGCTCACTTCACATATACTATAATTGGAACTTGGGGCTTAATAAACAGTGAGCGGGTGGCAGTTGCACACGTAGAAGGCTTGAGGAGAAGATGTGCCCCCTGCTGCAACAGCGGGTGCACAGAGCCCCACACGGAGCGATGAGCAGCAAACAAAAAACAAGCCTGAAATAAAGAGTGCGCCGACAAAAACATAAAAAAACAAACATTGGGGACTTGTAACAGGGGCAGTCCACAGTAGGTAACATCACACCCAAACAACACACCCAAAGGCAGGGAACGTTTCATCAATGAAAATAAAGAAATTTAGAAAGGCCCATGAATGACACTAACTAACTAAAGCCAATCCAAAGCACGGGGCAGGCTCTAAGCCCATTGACTGAATACAGCATGTCGAGAGACAGCGCATGCGCTGCCTAGGCTCGACCTAAAAAGCACCTCCCTTTACAATCCTCAAGAAAACGGAATGGTGGAGCATATGAATCGAATACTTAAGGGTACCATACAAATGGCAGTACATGGTGACCAAGATGTTAAGAAGTGTGTGGAGGATGTAGTGTGGGCGAATAATACGTAAATGGAGTTACAGGCAAGACTCCCTTCAAAAGGATGAGAGGGAGAGAAGCAAAAAAGAAGTTAAAACCTCAATGGTTAAGTGAAAGTAAAATTAATTTTAAAAAAAAGTAAGATGAATGAAAATGTTGGGAGAATAGAAGTGGGAGAAATTCAAAAATACAATTTGGAAAGGAGAATGGGGTTAACACATTCTCTAATCCAGTGGAAGTGAGTGAGGTGCATGGATGGCATGTGTTATCGAAAAATGGACAGATATGGAAAAAAAAGAAGGGTAGCTTTGTATTGAAAAAAACTAAATGTTGAAAAATGGTTGGAGTAAAATGGTGGTACAGATGTGCAAGATGACGAATATTTGTCAAACGATGAGGTGGTGTTTGCTGGTGGTGGAGGAAAAACAAGAAGAGAGTTGGGTAGGAGGAGGAGTGCTAGTAGTTAGAAGGATAAGAGAGGATCTGCTGCAACAGCGGGTGCACAGAGCCCCACACGGAGCGATGAGCAGCAAACAAAAAACAAGCCTGAAATAAAGAGTGCGCCGACAAAAACATAAAAAAACAAACATTGGGGACTTGTAACAGGGGCAGTCCACAGTAGGTAACATCACACCCAAACAACACACCCAAAGGCAGGGAACGTTTCATCAATGAAAATAAAGAAATTTAGAAAGGCCCATGAATGACACTAACTAACTAAAGCCAATCCAAAGCACGGGGCATGCTCTAAGCCCATTGACTGAATACAGCATGTCGAGAGACAGCGCATGCGCTGCCTAGGCTCGACCTAAAAAGCTTGATAGTGAAAAAAATCTATCCCAGCAGCTCATTACAACTGCACATTTGAAAATGTTTTTGATCAGTTAGTGAAATAAAAGATTGTGAATAGTTTGAAACCTAATGCCCTAATCCACAAAAAGTTTACCCTTAAAAAATCCACTTGACATATTTTGTAATGCATACATCTAAAAAGTTATTGAACACATTAAATGCCCTACCCATATTAAAGTTCTAACTTCAATACAAGTGTGGTGCAATTTTGTTCTGCATTTTTTGTTATGGTGGAGAGAAAAATGTAATCAAGGGTGTAAAAGAAATCCCCAAATCTGTTCTTCCACCACTTTGACACATTGTATGAAATTTCACATTTGAAATGCATAACTTGACCTTGGCAGGTTAAACGAGAGCCAACCTTTGTGCAGATATGTCAAACTGTGCCAACATTATTAGGAATGACAGAGTTGCTACCGCTCACTCCGATTTTATTAATATGTACATAGTCAAATGTTTCTTTGTGGCGTATACTTTGAGTAAATAAAGGCACTGCGGTAATGTTCAAAACTTGAAGCATATCATACAGCTCTCTGCATGTCAGGTGAACCATAGAGATGGGGGAAACCATAAATACAAAGAAACATTCCTGCAGGTGTTGGATAACATCTCTATTCTATATTGATGGGTTATTGAACACAAGGATACAGATTAACTTCTTGAGAAAGCAAGCAGATGTAATGGTCCATAATGTTTAGATGTTCTTTTGATGGAGACAATGGGGGAGAGACATCCCTTCTCATTGTAAAATTCAAAAGGGGCTAGCTTTTCTCTTGCCCTGTGGATTGTGGGCAAATGGAATAAGCGAAGGGCCGCGCCAGTCCCCCACTGGCCAATGCTGTCTTGTAGGGAGGATTTTGGTTTTTCCTTAGTTTTCAGACCAAGAGTGCTAGCTTATCTACTGAAGTAAAAAAATTAATTGATGTATGGAATGCTTAAACTAATCTCAGCCACTGATAATTACCCAGGCTGCATCCCAGGTCGTCATTTTTGCACGCCAAGTCATATCAATTTAGACCCACCCATTTGCAAACCAGCCTTGGCCCTTCTGCAATAAAAGCAGTCCAGCCTGAACTGCCAATCCAGGTCCTCTCTGAACCGGAACACAAGCAACTCGACTAGCTTTGCTCTGACGAGGTGTGATTGGGGCTCTTCAGTCGGGTGCAGCCTAGTTCCAGTAGCACAGTGAACATGGGACCCATGTCTGGGCATTCCCATTTTGATCAGAGCATGCACACAACGCCACCTCAGTTTACACAAATACTTCTGCTAAATTTCATAAATATTTTGTTTTGCCAGGGTCTCACCATTAAACAAGCATTGGCATAGCCAATAGGTCTCGCCTTTGGGACCTTATAAGTGTTTAGCCATGCAACAGTGGATGCTGTTGTACCAATGATATTGTGCTGCATAACTAAATACTTATAAGGTCCCAAAGGCGAGACCTATTGGCTATGCCAATGCTTGTTTATTTTGTCTGCTACATGTAACATTTCATTTCCTGGACGGGTTTTTTTCTGATCTGTTTTCTGGTGTTACTAGCTGTCTGAGTGATGTACAAGGAGTGACCTAAGAGTTTTTTTTTTTCTTCCTTTGCCTAGGAAGTGGATATGTAAGGCTGGCCTTGCTTACTGTGCTGGCAGGCTGGGGGTGCAATGAGGTCATTAAGCCTGGGGGAGAGGGGTAGTTAGGAGTCCTGTAGATCTGGCAAAAGGGGAGGAAAGGGCCTGGAGATTAAGGAAGACCTGTAGGTCTAGGGAAGAGAGGGAAGGATGGCGTACAGTAGCATTGATTTTTAAATTATAACTTTATTAAGTAGACCATATACCACACTTCTATTTTAAATGTAACATAAATGTTACCAAATATATCCTACTGTCATCAGCTTCATGTGACTTTCCTAGCACCACCGTTGTCAGCAACAAGTGTTCAACTCGCTGAGCCATCCTACAGGCAAAAATGTGACTGGAAGGCTGACAGTTATATTTAAGAGGACCAGTCTTTAGTAATAATAATTTATTGATAGGAAATTAAAACCATTAAATACGAAATCACTAGTCTACACATAAAGGTCAATTAGTAAAACAATTTCCTTACAGCGTCACAATAAAACTCCTTTACATTAGCACATATTTTGTAAAGCATAGTAAGTGTTTTGTTCAGCCTCAAAAGCACAAATATACAGTTTGAGTTCAATTCATGGGTAAATAATGTACAATTTTTCTTTGCGCCAAAAAACGATGTTAAAACATTTTCTGAAGCCACTAATGAGCATGTGTCGTTGATGCCAAAGCACAATGAAACTGCTGATGAACAAATTCCCATATTGACTTCACTTCAAAATGTGGGATGCAGAAGCTGTTTCAATGGCTGGTTAGACGAAAATGACTAGCAACCCTTTATAGTAAGTGCTGAACAAACATGCCTGGTTGGCTCTCTTGTCCACGTCAAACAATCCACAATGAGCCCTTAAGAATTTAATGTGTTTTGCCCATGCAAGTGTGCAGTTCAAATTGGTTTGGGGGCCAGGTTGGTATATGTGTCCACTAATATCTGGGCATGTTGCTTTGTTCAAACTTCCATCAGGCCCATTTCTCTTGATTTTGCGATGAGCTCTCTCCTGAGAATCATTTTTAATGTTTCATGAGATATATTGCAGTCGCACAGTGGTGACACCAGTAGTATATTCAGAATGGACACAATGGATTTTGACCATGCAGTACCCTTTGACTTCTTCAGGTACTGGCAAAGAAGGTATTTTAGTGAGCCTTCGTCCAATTGCTTTAGTTTGAACCAGAATTTTAATAGTATGGTCTTTTGGTTCATGGATTGTTCCCTAAGGTTAAATTCCAAGCAATTCTGAGCTTGGTAAACAGATTACGGTAATTTAAAAATTGAGCAGTATAATCTATGCCTTCATAAGCCATTTATCTAATTTAAGAAGGAAGGCTATCAGTCTGTAAGTTAATGATGGTAAAAAATTGTAATCAGTACGTTTTGTAATAGGTCCGGGCAGATGGGGTGCTATAATACGACCACTTTATAAGAAAGGTGGTGTAAAGGTTGTTGTCTAAAAATTGTTTTGATGTTAGGAATCCTAAAGTATATGTTTATCCCCTAGGGTAATTTAGCACTGTTCGGGGGCACAGACTTGTAGCCTTAAAGCAGCCTGCGATATGTATCTGATGGTCTGCTTGCTCCCCATAGTTATGGATTTAGAAACCTGCAATAGTGTTCTCTGTGTGGCGCTTCCCAAATCAGTGCACTCTTTCCATTTTTTTATACCTCGAAGTGATGAGTGGCTGGGTGAGTCTACCGCAGCTCTCAGCAGTCGGTGCACCCGCACACTGAGCTTCCTGGCCATCTTTCCAGGTCTTTTCTTACACTACAGGTAATGCAAGCGGGAGGCTGAGAAGTGTCAAAACATTGACCCTAATCTGAAACAAACTGAAACAGTGGGGTGCTGTTCCGGCTATCGCCTTTCCAACATGGCCGTCATTTCTAATTGCACTGAACTGCACCTCCGGCATAGTCCTAACTCTAGGTCTTACAAAAGTAGGAGTTTCACTTATAATAAAGAAGACAGCAATGAGTTGTGACACATCAACAATACTTGCATATTCATAATGCTCCGCGTTTTCAATAGAATGAAAGGCAATGTTGTTGCAAAGATGTTTAAAGTGTGATTAATTCACTAGACGTCGAGGACTACATAAGAAACAGTAGCCATAGAAGAACTCAATGTTGAAAATAAGCACCTTTACTTTGTAATATTATGAAAAGTAGACTTTAGATACCAGCTCAATCGCCTTCAGGTGTGTGCTCACTTAACAGATGCTATGATTGGAACTTGGGACTTAAGTAAACGATGAGCAGGTGCACCCGTAGGGAGGCTTGGGGAGAAAATCCTGCCCCCTACTGCATCAGCCGGCACACAGATCCACCACGCAGAGCAACAAGCAGGAAAGAAAGAGCAAGCCTAAAGAGTTGCCAAAAAATTACATAAATAAACAAAAGAGTAGGGGGACATGTAACAGGGGAAGTCAATGGGAAGGAACAACACACACAAAGGCGCCATTTTTTCACCAATGAAAAGAAAGTAATTTAGAAAGGCCCATGAATGACACTGACTAAAGCCAATCCAAAACAGGGGGCAGGCTCTAAAGCCCATAGAATAAAGACAGCATGTTGAGAGTCAGTGCATGCGCTGCCTATGCTCGAACTAAAAACTGTAAGCCATACATCACCTACTCATTAACAAAAACTAATATCCCTCCCTCCTTTACGAGTACAAAATCTACAAACAAACAACATATCATGCCAATACAAAGAACAGGGCAAACTACAATCGGCACACAATCCAGAAGAGTAGAGGACCACACCTTCCTGAGACAAAATATGCAAAACTATCTGATATAAAGTGAACCATGTGCTCTAGCATGCAATGCTGTGATCTGGTACACAACAATTCAGAAACACTCCTAGGGAAACACATTGAATGTACTCCTTAAAATTATATACACAGTGATCTGATGCAGAGTTAATTTACAAAACCAACTACAATAACAAAGAAAACAATGCTACTCACTCTTTCTTTTACAGTCCCAAACTGGTACTCATGCCATCGTTCATGTAACCAGTGATCTTCTCGATATCGTACACGTCCTCCTCATCACTGTCGCCCACCTCATGCTTAGCCTTACTGGGTTCCCTTCAGCTCTCTGTTCTTTCTTTGTGTTCACGAGCTCCTTGCACACCTCCTTTCACTCGTTTTCTGAGTGCTGCCTTTGCAACCACAAAGTTCTCAGCTGGTTCCAAACCACCGGGAGCTGCCCATGAACGTCAATGTACCAAAATGGGGGGGGTAGCAGAAGTGACATCACTCGCCATTTGACCTTTAATTCACTCACAGACATTTACACATATACACACTCCCCCTGCCGGGTTGGAATTATCACCGGCCTCGCGACACTACAATATTCTTTTGATCCGCCTCACAGCCTTGAAGAGTCACGGGTTACTGCTCTAGTGTGACGAAACACGTGTCGGCTGGTTGTTTTTTTCTTTGTTGCAATAATAAAGACTTGTGAATAAAATTCTGGTGTGGACCCATTCGTATAATACGAAACATTTCAACCAGTGTCATAACCCTATTACGTGTGCCCAGGACTGTGCTTTCATTATTCGTGTGGGGTTTTCAACTCACACAGTTACGGGGGTTACAGGGTACTTCCTCCAACCTGGCAGCACCGTGCACACTCTGATCATAATAGACACAAGGCAAACTAGTCTGAGTGCCAATCTTCCTGTCGATACTATAAAACCCTACATTAACATATCATCACTCGCCATTTGACCTTTAATTCACTCACAGACACATGCTTACACACACATTTACACATATACACACTCTCACATAAACACACTCTCACCCACAAGCATGCACACAACATCCATTTATAATAATTTTTGACTTTCCTCAGCTGCCAGGGAGAGTAATATTCCAGCAAACTGTACTCCATTCTTTATTACACCAATATTGAATATTATATAATAATATAATATCATTCACTATTAGTTCTATAAACAATTACCAGAAAACAAGGAAACTGAAGCCCCAAACAACGTCCGTAAGGATGAGTTGCCCCTGTCTTCCTGACGCTGATGTTGCCAGCTTTGAGGCACAGGTGGCAAAGTTAGTTCCAGGCATGGCAGTTGTGACCCCTGGCGATCCCTAAATTACCTCCCTGAAGCTGCCATCACTGTAGCAAGTGTCACGAGACTCAACTGATCACAGTGGCAAAGGTAGTTCCAGGCACGGCAGCTGCGACCCCTGGCGACCCCTAAATGACCTCCCTGGAGCTGCCATCACTGTATCAAGTGTCACAAGACGCAAATGATCACAGAGCAACCATGAGGCAAAAGGTGGAGTAATGGTAGTGATGACAAAAACGTACAGTTCTGTTGGGTGAAAAATGACGTGAATGTGGAGCACAACCAAACTGCAGTAGGAGAATATAGTCCCACCTTGTAACTGCAAAACAAGGTCTGATGGCAGCAGTGAAACAATACTTCCTCCAATCAGAGCACCGTGAGACTGAAATATCCATGGGTGGGACACCACAAGAATAGGAGGAAAAGAAATTGACTCAGGAGCACAGAAGTTATATAGCAAAGCCATCGAGTCATAAGCAAGGGGTTGACCAAATGCCCACTTTAAGAATATTTCATGTGTTTTAGACAATAGGTCTTGTCACCAAGGAGCAGCGAAACCCCGGAAGACCACTCCACCTTCAAAACCCAAACACAACCACCTCATTAGAACATCAAAGAAAGCAGCCCTACAGGAAAGGATCAACGCCAGCTCACTCAATAGTAAAGAACTCTTTGCTGTGGTCAATGAATTTGCCAGACCCACCACAGAGACAGCAGACATCCCTCCCTCCCAAGACTCTGCAACAACCTAGGCACCTTCTTCCACCGTAAGATTAAGGAGATATACAACAGCTTCACCAGACTCGATATCCAGGACCCTCCCACCCTACCTGCAACCACCACACCCAATGACACAGTACCCCAGCACCCCTCACCCCAGATGACACCCTCAAGATCATAAAGAGCATCAACTCTGGCGCACCCTCGGACCCCTGCTAGCACCACATCTTTAACACCACCATCACCCCCGAACTTTGCTGCACAATCAACTGCTCCATCACCACTGCCACCTTCCCGGAAGACGGGAAACATGCAGAGATCAACCCCTTACTGAAGAAACCCTCGGCTGACCCAACAGACCTAAATAACTTCAGACCTCTCTCTCTTTTCCCCTTCCCAGCCAAGGTCATCGAGAAGGCCATCAACGCCCGACTCTCCAAGTTCATTGAAGCAAATCGCATCCTGGACCTCTCCCAATCCGGCTTCCGAAGCAACCACAGCACCAAGACCGCCCTTCTTGCCACCACAAATGATGTCCGCACCCTCCATGACCGAGTCAAAAGTGCAGCACTCATCCTCTTGGACAACTCAGCAGCCTTCGATACAGTCTCTCACTGCACCCTATGCCCAAGACTCTGCAACGCCGGCATTCGTGACAAAGCCTAGGAATTCATTCTCTCCTTTCTCACGGGCCGAACACGGAGTCAGACTACCACCACTCCTCTCTGAACCCACAAAGATCAGCTGCGGTGTGCTTCAGGGCTCCTCCCTGAGCCCCACTCTCTTCAACATCTACATGGCCCGCTCGCAGCTATCGTCAGGTACCATGGACTCAACATTGTCTCTGACACCGACCACACCCAGCTGATTAGCTCCCTCATCAACGAACCCATGGTCACCAAGACCAACTTCCACAACGGGGTGAAGGCTGTCGCCACCTGGATGAAGAACAGCTGCCTCAAGCTCAACTCAGAGAAGAATGAAGTCCTCATCATGGGCTCCACCCCCTCTGGCTGGAACGACTCCAGGTGGCCCATAGCACTTGGAACCCCCCCACACCCACAGACCACGCACAAAACCTTGGCATCATCCTGGACTCCTCGCTCACCATGAACCAGAAGATAAATGCCATCACATCATCCTGCTTCCACACGCTATGCCTGCCCTTAAAGATCTTCAAGTTGATCCCCACCAAGTCTAGAAAGACGGTCACCCACGCGCTCATCAGCAGCAGAATTGATTATGGCAATGAACTCTACACAGGCATCACCCATAAACTCCTCAAGAAACTGCAAAACATTCAGAACGCCTCCATCAAAGTCATACTCAAAATCCTCCGCCACATCCACATCACCAGCAATCTGAGAGACCTCCACTGGCTTCCAATCAACAACAGAATCACCTTCAAGCTCCTCATGCCCGCCTACTAAGCTCTACAAGATGCAGGACCAGTGTACCTTAACCACCGCCTCAAATTCCAGGCCCCGACCAGAGATCTCCGCTCCGCTCAACTGCTCCTGGCTACCAGCCCTCGTATCTGCAAGATTACAGCCAGAGGAAGATCCTTCTCTTACCTTGCAGCAAAGACCTGGAACACCCTGCCTCTCCACCTCAGGCATCACCATCGCTGCCTCAATTAAGGAAGGACCTTAAAACCTGGCTCTTGGACTGAACGACAGCACCTCCCGCTGACCAGCTGTCGCTCCCCCCACTAGCGCCTTGGGACCCTGATAGGTGAGTAGTTGTGCTTTACAAGTAACCTGACTGATTGTTTGCCAACAGACAAGTAATGCTATTTGTCGTCCAGGCTTAAAAACTGAAGTGGACTTGACTGTACAAGTTACACAAAACTATACCATTTATTAAAGATAATGGGAATTGCAGGTGTTCCAGTTACTTTCTGTTTTTCAATAGATAAAAACCGAGCCTATGTAAGTCTATTATACCCAGTGGCGGCTCACCGAGGGAGTGCTGCGGAGCGGGGGAGGGGCAGGGGCAGGGTGGGGGGTAGTAAACTCCGGCACATGGCAGAACGGAGTTAAGTAAATAAATAAAACAATTTACATTGCGCGTGCTGTATCACCGAGTTGGCGATGCAGCACGCGCAATGTAAATTGTTCTATTTCTTTATGTATTTACTTCACTCCGTTCCGCCCTATGCCGGAGTTTACTACCCCCAACTCTGCCCCTGACACCTCCCCACCCCACCGCCTGCGGCACTCATTTGGCGAGCCGCCACTGATTATACCTGTTTTGGGAAAGAGTTCAAGGAGGGAGAGTGGCAACTGTTTCCACACACTCGGGTGTGTTGATTTGCAGAGCAGGGTTTGCTTGCAGTTTAGAATTTTGTACAAGGTATGAAAGTGATAGTAAGTAACTGAAAACTTAGATATACAACATATAACAATGTAATTAACCTTTGTAGACAACTGCAATGCACATAGATGAGAAATAATTAGCTGATTATAAGTATGCTGCTGTACATATACTTAAAGCTATAATGTGACGTGCAAAACACTATCACAATATGAAGGAAAATCCAATTGAACTTCTTTTAAACAGTACATTAACAGGGCAGTATTGTCCAGAAGTAATGCCTTTTGAGCCTCCCTTGAGCTTTAAGTCTTAAATGATTCTAAAGTTTTCAGAAACAATATTTGGAAGAACAGTTCAGAGGTGTTGTCATCATGCATCCTTATTCAACAATGAAATGGGAAATTATGCGTATGTATTCAATAAAAATCTAATTCACTGTACTAAATACCACCAGGAACCTGCACGTTTTCACTGCCAGTGAACTTTAATGCATTGCGACACAAAAGGAGGAAACCAAACAAGCATTTGCAATGCAATAGGTCTCGCATTCATGCGAGTTTGAGCTATTGGCCTTGTAAATGACAATGCCTTTCATTTATGTTTTGTCTTTTAAAACATAAATAAAAAGCATTGCCATTTACAGTACTAATAAAAACTCTCACAAATGCAAGACCTATTGCATTGCAATAAAGGGCCTTCTCGTCCACTTGTTAGATTGTAAATATCAGAGAAAGAGACTGGTCTGCGACGTCTTCAAAGTAATGATAAATAGTGCAGTGAAGAAGATGTGTAAGTGTTGTAAATTACACAGAAACAAAGAGTGAAGCGATAGTTACATATGATCTGAGCTATAAACACTAACAAAGTGCTCCAACACCTTTCGCTCTGTAATTACAATGTCATGGCTCAGGAGGAAGAGCGGGGCGGGGGCTAGTTCCTGCCCTCTCTGTGATTTCAGTGTGCAGTGTGGCATTGTGTGATATCATTGCTACCTTTGGCCTAATAAAAAACACTCTAGCTGTACTAGGGCAGGCTGTGCTTTATGGCAGGCATGGAGGGAGGGAGGGAGAAATGGTCTCGGCTGCAACTCCGGCCTCGTACAGTGCCCCTGCTATTACTAGTGAGTGAGAGGCGCCGAGGTGGTGGGGGTGGTGGTGGTATTGGTGGTGGTGGTATTGTTGGTTCTGGTATTGGTGGTTTTGGTGGTGGTGGTATTGTTAGAGGTGGTGGTATTGGTGGTGACGGTATTGGTATTGGTGGTGGTACTGGTAGTGGTGGTAATGGTATTAGTGGTGGTTTTGGTATTGGTGGTATTGGTGGTAGTATTGGTGGTATTGGTGGTGGGGTGGTGATATTGGTATTGGTGGTGATGGTACTGGTGTTGGTATTGGTGGTGGTGGTGGTATTGGTGGTGGTGCTTTTGGTGGTAGTGGTGGTGGTATTGGTGGTAGTGGTATTGGTGGTGGTGGTAATGGTGGTATTGGTATTGGTGGTGGTGGTATTGGATTGGTTGTGGTGGTATTGGTGGTGGTGGTATTGGTGGCAGTGGTATGGGTGGTGGTAGTATTGCTGGTGGTGGTGGTATAGATGGTATTGGTGGTGGAATTGGTATTGGTGGAGGTATTGGTGGTGGTGGTATTGCATTGGTGGTGGTATTGGTCGTGGTGGTATTTGTGGTATTGGTGGTGGTGGTACTAATGGTGGTGGTATTGATGGTTGCAGTATTGGTAGTGGTGGTATTGGTGGTGGTGGTATTGGTGGTGGTGGAATTAGTAGTGGTATTGGTGGTGGTGGTGGTATTGGTGTGGTGGTATTAGTGGTGGTGGTATTGATTGTGGTGGTGGTATTGGTGGTATTGGTGTTGGTGGTGGTATTGGTGTTGGTGGTGGTATTGGTGTTGGTGGTATTGGTGATGGTATTTGTATTGGTGGAGGTATTGGTATTGGTGGTGGTGGTATTAGTGGTGGTGATGGTATTGGTGGTGGTATTGGTGGTGGTGGTGGTGATGGTGCTATTAGTGGTGGTGGTATTGGATTGGTGGTGGTGGTATTGCTGGTGGTGGTATTGCTGGTGGTGGTATTGATGGTATTGTTGGTGGTATTGGTATTGGTGATGGTGGTATTGGTGTTGGTGGTATTGGTGGTGGTGGTATTGATGGTGGTGGTATTGGTAGTGGTGGTGGTGGTGGTGGTATTGCGTGTTGGTATTGGTGGTGGTGGTATTGGTAGTGGTGGTGGAAATTGGTGGTGGTGATATTGGTGGTGGTGGTGGTATTGGTGGTGGTGGTGGTATTGGTGGTGGTGGTATTGGTGGTGGTGGTATTGGTGGTGATGGTGGTATTGGTTTGGTGGCATTGGTATTGGTGGTGGTATTGGTGGTGGTGGTGGTGGTGGCATTGGTGTGTGGTATTGGTGGTGGTGGTGGTATTGGTTGTGGTGGTATTGGTGGTGGTGATGGTATTGGTAGTGGTTTTGTAGGTGATGGTGGTATTGGTGTTGGTGGTGGTTTTGGTGGCGGTGGTAGTATTGGTGGTAGTATTGGTGGTGGAGGTATTGGTGGTATTGATATTGGTGGTGATATTGGCATTGGTGGTGGTATTGGTAGTGGTGGTATTGGTATTGGTGTTGGTATTGGTAGTGTTGCTATTGGTGGTGGTATTGGTGGTGGTGGTATTAGTGGTAGTGGTGGGATAGGTAGTGGTGGTATGGTGGAGGTGGTATTGGTGGTGGTGGTATTGGTGCTAGTGGTATTGGTGGTATTGGCATTGGCGGTGGTATTGGTGGTGGTGGTATTGGTGGTGGTGGTGGTGGTGGTATTGGTGGTGGTGGTATTGGTAGTGGTGGTATTGATTGTGGTGGTGGTATTGGTGGTGGTGGTATTGGTGGTGTTGATTGTGGTGGTGTTGGTGGTATTGGTGGCAGTGGTGATATTGTTGGTGTTGGTATTGGCAGTGGTGGTGGTATTGGCGGTGTTGGTATTGGTGGTGGTATTGGTGGTATTGGTGGTGGTGGTATTGGTATTGGTGGTGGTGGTATTTCTGGTGGTCGTATTGGTGGTGGTATTGGTATTGGTGGTGGTGGTGGTATTGGTGGTATTGGTGATGATATTGGTGGTGGTGTTGGTGGTGGTGCTATTGGTGTTGGTGGTATTGGTTTTGGTGGTATTGGTGTTGGTGGTATTGGTTTTGGTGGTATTGGTGGTGGTGGTGGTGGTGGTATTGGTGGTGGTGATGGTATTGGCAGTGGTGGTATTGTTGGAGATTGTGGTATTGGTGGTGGTATTGGTGTTGTTGTTGATAAAACAGGCTTTTAAAAACAACCAGTCAGGTGCCTTTAGTACAGATGACATGTAACACAGATGTGCCGTTGTCAGCTTCAGGCCATTAGCCCTGACTTTCACGAATCATTTCTAAATCCATTTTACTTGGGTGAGAGGGAGGTTGAAACAGACACGAGAAAATGCTGTGTTAAAGTGATTGAAAGCAGGCACCCGTGTTACGGGGCAGCCATGCTGCTTAAAAAACACCAGAGGTTTCAGCTGTCCCGTGTAACAACCGAGGTAAAAGGGCCAGTCGCCATTGGAGGGTACAAATGAAGACAAGGCCGTACTAAGGAGGGACTAACAAGCCTATTAATGAATCGGAAGACAGCATTTACAAAAGGCAATGACACAAGCCAATTAAAAATATGTGAGGAGTGTGAGTGTGGCTTCTCTCCCATACTCTACTACAGCAGTCTCGCAGAGTGAGCAGCGCATGCGCGCTGCCACTAGGCTCAACCTAAAAACGAGATAAGAGCTGTAAAGTGGAAAAACAATGAAAAGCATGCAAATGACACTTCGTAGAAGACTCTGTTCATCCATTTGCGTATGGCAACACCTGCTTATCTTAAGTATGGCTTCTATCACTAAGTAGCGTCATGCGTTTATTAACAAAGAAAAAAACAAAAAAACAATTTGATGCACTGGAGCAGAAGGCTGAAAAGCCCTCTTTTTCTTCTACAATTAGTCCCTGTAATGCTGTTGGGATCAAGGATCATGTAAGGATACTTCTTCTTCTGAAGTCATCAGAGTCCAAGTTCATCTGATGTCAGTTTCTTTCTTGTAATCAATGGTAGTAACTTTCACGAATATTGCATGTTACATCGCATGCTATTACATCGCGTTCCTTTCCAACGTGGTCGTTACAACCACCGCGTTGTTAGAACGCGATACCTTTACAACACAAGTCATTAGATCGACTTTCTGTAGGGGGCGCACTGGACTTAGGAATAGTATAATTTACTATTCCAACTCCAGTCTGAGCAACAGTAGGGAGGTGTTGGAATAGTAAATTATACTATTCCTTATGTTAGAGCGCCCCCTATCGCAACTTGATCTAATGACTTGCGTTGTAAAGGCATCGGATTCTAACAACGCGGTCATTGTAACGACCGTGTTGTAAAGAAACTGTGATGTAATGACTACGTTGTAAACACTGTCTCCCAGCTTTCAACAACCCACCAGGGAGCTTCGTTCCGGATCCCTCTCCCTAGCAGCCACCCAACGCATCTGCCGAGCAAACACCGGAGGCCGCTCCTTCTCCCACCTGGGAGCAAAGACTTGGAACACACCCCCCCCCTACTGCCCCTCAAAGCCTCACCATCACTCCAGCAGTTCAGGAAGGATCTCAAGTCCTGGATGTTCAACCAACAGGTAAAGGCAGCATGATCCCACAGCGCTTTCAGATCCTCACGGGTGAAGCAGCCTTGTATTATAAATCCTGATTGATTTATTGATAGTAGAGGGACCAAAGTGAAGTCGCTGCTTCTGTGCCATGCACTGCCCTTCCCCAGTAAGTAGTAGCTCCACCTATATCTCCAGGGCTTATGGTTGAATGGAAATAGAAGAAAATATATGATAAAGGTAATAGCCTGGGCTTATGATTTTTGGCAGACATGGCTTTTCTCAAAAGAACCTGGACCAAATCCAGGAATAAGATAACATTTGCTGTATGGGGAGTGCTCCAGAAAGCAAAATGCTATTTGGCATGGAAAGCTGTAAATCCTTGTTGCTACCACTTGAAAATTAGGTAAAGGTAATGCTGTTCAAGGGGCATGCTTCTGGTTCTGCGCCAAGGGACATCACTTACTAGAGAAAGGTTCGGAATAAGAAATGTGATAAAAAGCTTACTCTAAGACTTCTATTCCATCAGTATTTTCCTTCCCTTGATAGCTCTATTTTACCCATACAGAAGATAGCCAACTTTATGCAAATCAAATGAAGTCACATAAGAAGACGTCTAGTCTAAAATGCGATGCCACACCCTTTGCATGAACAACATGCATATGTGTTTCAGTTTGTTTGGGCTTCATCCGGGTACTAGCTGTACCCAGGGCTTGCAAATTAAATGCTACTAGTGGGCAGTAGCAGCCACTGTGCCATCAACTAAAGTAGCCTTTTAAAACATGTCTCAGGACATCCACTCCAGCCTGTAGTGCAGTTAAAAACTGTAAGTTTGAGGTAGCAAAATAAACCTTTTGGCAGTACCTAAACATTCAATTTTTAATACTTACAACTCACCCCTAAGGTAGGCTGTAAAGGCCCACAGGGCAGAGTTCATAGTATTTAAAATGTGGGACATGTGTACTTAAGTTTTACATGTCCTAGCAGTGAAAAACACCTAAAATTCATTTTTCACTGTTGTGACATTTCTCTCCAATCGGCCAACCCTGGGTTAACTTATTACATTTGATAAGTGCTAACTTTAGATTGGGATCGGGTGTAGATATGCTGTTTACACTCAAATTAATTGTCATTTTAACTCCTCTCTAATTGTTAAGTCGGAATTTAAGTTGGAAATGTGAAAATGCTACTTTTAGAAAGGTGGCATTTTTTTGTCCCAACCATTTGTGCGTTGCACTGGTTTCCTGTGTGATATGACTGTGAATGGTTGTGCTTTTGGGGTTTGTGTATTTCTTCCAGACAATAACACAGAGCGGGCTTAGGTGTGGAAAGGATGGGCGATCCTGGCATAATGACTCAGGAGGGGCTGTACCCAGCCCCACTTACACTTCAAAGGGCTTTGCCTCCTGCACACATAGGAACCTGACACCTGGCCTGCCTGCCTTTTGTCACCCCAGATGGTTTTGAACCATGACAGTGATAGGGAAAACTTTCCAGAAACAGATGTGTGGGTAGGACAGGGAGTCCCCCACACAAATACTGGCACCAAGTATAGATATTTGACCTCCAGAGCCACTCATCAGAACCGGTCCTGGACTTCCCTGCTACCAGAGGGCCGCCCTGCTGCTTTTAAGTCTGCATTGCTGTCTGAGAAGGAAGACTGGACATGCTTGCCTTCATACAGGCTAACCAGAGTGACTCCAAGGGTTAGTTGGCTGACTACCTGGGTGAGCTACAGGGACATGCTTTACAGGTCTCCCTGCAACTGCCCAGCTGACCTACTGCAACTGGACTTGTCTGGACCTGCAATTGTATCTGCTTGAGCCCTGCTGGCTTCTGCTGGAGTGCGTTCCTGATCCCCAAGTGGTGCCTTCACAGCTCGTGGCCCCTCGGTTGACATCAGAGTGAACTCCTCCTAAAGACAAAAGGGAAAATCTTGAAGTCCGGGCTCCTTGTGACCACAAATGAGTCCGTTTACGGCAAGACTCTGCCACCCACGACGAATGGCAACATGAAGTTCCAGTGAGACTTACCCTTTGCGCCAACAGCAATCCCCTGTGATGGCCACCAAGGCAAATCTACAGCAACGATCATCCAGGATGCCCAACTGGCTCTTCACTGCATCGACCACCATCCACAGTGCCGGGATTGCTGTTCTCTTTACAGCGACAAATGTGCATGACGCTGAGCCTCCTCCTCGAGGCCTCCTCCAACGACTATGGAATTCTTTGCACTGGACTATGAAGATAACTTTTCAGCGAGACTGCCCTAGTCCCTGTATCTAAACCATACTCCAACATGAAAGCGAGTGGTGCTTCTTGCTATTTTGTGATTCTGGTAACATTCTATTTATCAGAATTTCCTCTATTTTTCTAATTGGTAAGGGGTTTGTTTGTGTAGTGTTTTCACTTGGTTACCTTTTGCGTGTTGCTTAACTATGTTACGCATTGCCTTTAAGTTAAGCGTGACTTTCATGCCAAGCTATCAGAGGGTTAAGCACAGGCTAATTTGGTGACTTTTGTGGTTCACCCTGACAAGGATTGTTGTTGTTGCCAATTTTGTACAATTCCCCACTAAGCAAGTAAGCTTTCAGCTTTTTCTTCAAAAGACAATGTTTTTAGTGAATTTGTGATGTCAAGAGGAAGCTGTCTCCAAAGCAGTGCTCAATCTACCTGCAGAAGCCTGCCCACTATTACAGAGAGAAACAGGTTATGATTAATATCTCTTTGGTGCTAGAAAGAGGTCTCTTGATGGGAAGTACCACCAAAACCGGGGTTTCCATTGTTACGGCCAGCTATTGAAAATGGCTTTAGATCGATGTACAACCAGTGTAATTTTTGTAGAATAGGGTTAACAGGCCAATGTCGCAGAACTGCAAGATTCTATTTTTGCTGAATTTAGAGCCTACAATGGGGGTTGCAATGGGTGCCCGACATTTCTGTTGTAGAAAGGGGTATAGTTTAACAAGTATTTTCACATAGAAACTGCAGATCTTGATTAATTTATTTGTTAGTTCTCCCAGTGTAAAATATGAATCAAATAGAATAATGAGTGTCTTTACTTTTTAATATAAATATATGCAGGTTTTCCCTAAGACTACACAAAGTGATAATTTAGCCTTTTTGTGTCTCATTGGTAACCAAATTTGTGTCAACTTGATAACTCAATTCCTTTTCATAGCACCCTGTTCAGCATAGATGTCACGTTTTCACATTGCATCTGTCTGACATTTCCTTGGTTTCAGTGTACTCATGTGTGACATTCTACTGCTAAATATTGAACACATTAATTCGCCCTTATCTTATACTGTATGTAATACAATTTTGAATAATTACTGTGCTTTCTCAATCACAGGCTGGAACCTTGGAGTGCTCTAAATACACTACTATTCTACACCACCGACCAGGATTCAGTTCTTTTTCTCTCTGGTTTCACACACACACAGACATCTGGAGTGACTGTGCTAAGCAAGTGAGGATTCATCAAATAACAGAGCGCATTTCCCTCTGAATACCTTGACTTAAATGTATACTTGATGGGAGGTGTGTGCATTATTTTGTATGCAGTTAACTGAAGGTAAAAGATCAACAAAATAGTTTGAGAAAATATTGTCTTGACTCTGAGCCCACAATCTGGCACTGCCCTGAACAGTCCAGTGATCTGCTGGACTCACCTGTGATAACCAGAAGAGCCTCCTTAGTGACTGTCAGGCTGAGCCAGAGAGCGTCTGTGGGCCTGGCTGGGCGCCAACAGGCGGCAGACAGTGCTGATTGCAGGCTGAGGCGCCTGGGCAGGCCTGAGGGTGATTGGCCTGATAACTGCCTGGGACAGTAACAGAGCAAGCCAAAGAGGGTTGGCTGCTGTGTGTGTAATTATATCCTTCAGCACATCGTCGCTCCTTTCAGGACTCGAAGGAGCTGTAACATGAGTGACTAAGGCAGGTTAACGTGATGATGAGGACACCTGCACTGAAATGCATTATTTCATTTATTTATTTTGAAAGTTTTATATAGCGCGAACATGACCACCGAGGGTATCAGAGCGCTTTACAGATTATGCAACGAACGGGTAAAGATAAAAAAATAAAACAGAATATGCATCGTAGTGTATGAACAAGACCACCGAGGGTATCAGAGCGCTTTACAGATTATGCATCAAATGGGTAAAAAACAGATTCTATATCATAGTGTATGACCACACAAAGCACAATAACCAAAGCGACAAAATAGCAGTCTAAGATTATCCAACACTATAATGAGTGCCAGGAGAGCACATCATCAGGCAAATCACAGACTAGAATTGTCCGACCTAATCGTGAACCAGGTGTAAGAGCCAGAGTCAACGGGTATGGGCCTGGAAACCAACGCAGGTGCCAGGCTAAGGCAGAAATGTCTTCATCAGGAGCCCTTTGACCTCTTTCTTGAAGAAGATAGTAGAAGGATTCACCCTGACTTCGGGGGGAAGGGAGTTATAGATCATCTGAGCCATCCCCCAGAAGGCTCGGTTATAGGTCTTTTTCTTGAATTTCTGAGGTTTAAGCAAAAGGGTACTGGCGCTTCTGGAAGCTCTACACCTACAAGAGAGTTCCAGATTCTGTGCTAGATACAACGGGGTCTTGAAGTGGATGGCTTTGTGAGCCATGCATGCAATTATTAACTGAATCCGAGCTTCATATAGAAGCCAATTCAGTTCCCACAAGTTTGGAGAGATGTGGTGGAATCATTTGTACCAGTTAAAAGCCTAGCAGCGGATTTAAGGGTAGCCCTAAGAGGAGCTGTCCTCACTCTAGGCAGACCACAAAGTGTTGCACACCATAGTCCAACTTTGCAATCACTAATGCTTGTACTGCAACCATGAGGTCATGAGCAGGGAGGAAGGGTTTGAGTTTTCTAAGTAAGCTGAGTTGGAAGTTCGCTCCTTTAGTGAGGGAGCTGATGTGCTTCTGCATGTTCAGGCTTTTGTCTAGAATGATACCCAGAGATGATGCCGAGCCCACGAGGTGCGGCCTGCAGTTAAGAGCCGTCAACTGATTCAGCCATTGTTCCATGACGGGGTATTGGTTGTGGTGTGAGATCAATAGAAATTCAGTTTTAAGAGCATTAAGCTTCAGGTGATTGTGTGTCAGCCAACTTTGTGTGTCTAGCAGGACTGAGTTGAAGGACTGGATATCTTCAGGGGAGGTGATCTTCAGGTATAGTTGGGTATCGTCCGCATACATATGATAGCGAATGCTGGAAGATTCTAAAACTTCCGTTAGAGGCTCCATGAATAGGTTAAAGAGCGTGGGGGACAATGCTGAACCTTGAGGAACACCCAAGGTGACTGGTGCAGGGTGGGACAGGGATTGGTCCACCTTAAAACATTGGGATCTATTCTGAAGGAACGAAGAGAACCAGCTTAAAACTGGCCCCGACAGCCCCATCCTGTGTTCTAGGAGGTCAATTAGGTGATCATGTTTGACAGTGTCAAAAGCTGACGAAAGGTCGAGGAGGATCAGTATGCACGACTAATTGTGATCCAGCATTCTGAGCGCATCATCCACAATGTGCGTTAGCGCTGACTCTGTGGTATGACCTGGACGGAAGCCCGATTGGCATTGGTCCAGGAGTTGGAAATGAACAATGTGATGATTAAGTTGGGCGAGCATGCATTTCTCCAAAAGTTTTGCCAAGATGGGAATGTTAGTGATTGGGCGAAAGTTAAGAAGGTCCGTGGTATCTGCATTTGGTTTCTTTAGGATCGGGGTGACTTGACCTGATTTAAGGCAATCCGGAATAGCACCTTGCATAAGAGAGGCATTGACGATTGTCGTCCAGAGGGATAGTAAGGCGGATCTCACTTCCGGGAACAGGTTCGAGAGCAGAGGGTCGTTGTGGTGATTGGAAGGTTTCAAGGTCAACAGCATCTTGCGAATAGTGGGTTCACCCATGGTTTGGAAAGAGCTCCATGATGCATTGTTTTTAGGGTAGAGGGTCTGTATATGATCAAAGATATTCGACTCAGAGGGGCAAAGGGTGTTCATCAGACCACTCGAAAGGTGATCAAGGGTCGTGTGTAGTTCAGACTCAATCTTGGTAGTCTTATCCTTGAAGAAAACAGCAAATTCTTCACAGTTCGGCAGAGTCCCTTGACCCCGCGCCGAGAGGTTAGGATGATTATTGGATTGGGACTTGATGAGTTTGAACAGTTATTTTAGACGTTTTTTTGATTGATCAAGTTGCGTTCTAAAGAAGGTAGCCTTTGAGCATCTGATGCGTTTGTTGTATGAGCTTCACACAGACCTCAGGTGACAGAGATGTTCCAAGGAGGGATAAGATCACCACTTCCTTTCTGCAAGTTGTAGGTTTCTTTTTTCGGCATTAAGACTATCATTGAACCATGGTTTGGATAATTTAGCAGACCCTCTTTGAGCTGAAGTGGTGCCACTGAGTCCAGAACATTAAGTATTGTGTGGTTATAATGGGCCGTCAGGTCGTGGATATCAGACATGTTCAGAGGGGGGGCAAGAAGTTATCACGGAGCTCCGTAAGGTCTTGCGAATTGATGTTCCGTAAACATCTTTTCAGCTGTTTTGAGTTCTTGGGTTGGGATCTGCATGCTCTAACCGATACAAGGATGAGGAAGGTGATGCAATAGTGATCTGTCCAATCACATGGGAGGATCGACTCCAGGCAGAGAGAGTTGGGCTTAACAATGACAAGATCTAACGTGGCTCCTTTGGTATGCGTAGGGCTGTCACAAATTTGGATAAGGTTGAGGTCAAGTAGGAAGGATTTAAGGCTATTAACCATCACATGCTTTACATCATTCCAGTGGAGGTTGAAATCACCCAGGAAGATCTGCGTGCCTTGGAAGTCAACATTGGCTGAATTAATGTCCATGATCTGTTCTGTGAATGGAAGGTTGTCACGCGGGGGTGGTAGAACGTGTGCAGTTTGCCTGAGTGATTATTGCCCCCCTTCACATCAATGCATAAATATTCACAAGAGGGCAGGAGGTCGGCATGAATGACTTTCACTATTAGATTACTACGATGTAAGCAAGCGATGCCTCCTCCGTGACCACTAGTTCTGTCCAACCTAATGATATCAAAGTTGGTAGGAATTAGAAAGTCCCAGATGGGAGCGGCTGAGTCATTTAGCTAGGTTTCGGTCAGCATCACAAGGTCCAGATCCTGGACAAGGATGAGATCGGCAATATCCGCAGCGTGCTTAACAGCCGGTCTGCAGTTTAGGAGTGCGCATTTGAGACTAACTGGAGTGTTCGTTGGCAAAGGCAGAGTGGGGGTGACAAATGTGAGGTTATTTGCTTTTAAAGTTTTTGAGTTTGGCCTAGGTTCCCTGAAGGGATCAGTGAGGACTGATTCAATTATATGCAAGTTTGATGGAGAGGAAAGCAGTGCCAGGTCATATGAGAGTAGGAGAGAGTGAATATCACTGTCCGACAATGAGGCTCTACATCTGGAGGGTCAAGAGGGGTCATTAGGGAGCGGAGTGGAAGGCCAACTATGGCGTGCGAGGGTGGAGTTGGAAGAGGATCGCCTCGGCTGGGGGAAGAAAGGGCGCCGGGAACAGCCACAGACTGGGAGCAAGCGAAGATGGAGATTGGTCATAATGGAGCGGCTTAATATGGAGTTAACTGATAGATCCTCAGTGTTGCGTGAGAGGCTGTGCACATCTGCCTTCAGTTATTGTGGGCAGAGAGCAATCTCATTAAGGCGGGCTTCCACTGAGGTGTGTGATTGGGGATGTGAGGCTAGGTCCTGGCGATCCTGCGGCAGAGGATAGCTAGTGGGGGGAAGAGGAAACTGGGGCAGCAGGCGCGTGAGAGGGCCCAAGGTCAGGGAATTCAGGGAGATGGAGCTGTGTACTTGGGGGGTGTAAAGGATAGGGGAGGAGGGGACAGACAGCAGGTAATCTTTGCCCGCCTGTCGGACCAGGACAGGATTGCTGATTGGGCCGGGGGCCAGGATCCTGGGGAGAAACCGAGCAGCGTTCTGAACCGTGGAGCTAGGAGAGTTAGAACCAGCTAACCGTGAGGGGGGGGAGCATGTAGACTCTCGAGAGGAGCGTGCTGTCACGGTTCGTTGACACCGTGTAATGCAGTGGCATTGTTACTCTGAGTGGAGGTGGCTAGAGTGAGGCCCTTCGGAACCATGTGTGATGTGGTGGCATTGTTAATCAGAGAGGAGGTAGTTACAGGGGGAACCTTTGGGACAGAGATAGTGTTAGCAGCTGGAAGAAGCGAGGCAGGAGATAGAGTTAGAGAGGCGGGAGATAGAGTTTGCACGGACAGGGGGAACCTTACAGATCCATCACCTCCAACGGTGGCGCTGAAGCTAGCAACTGTCTTCATGATGGTGGGGAAAAAGTTGTCAAACAGCATTAGGTTGCGGTCAGAAGCTTGGAAAAGGATGGTTCCGTTTTTGTAGAGTGAAATGGTAGCATCCGCTCTATAGGCTGAGGAGGGCACAACTATCATTCTGAGACCATGAGGAGTTTTAAGGGAAGTGGAGATCTTAAGGAGAGAGCCAATGGCCTTCCGCCATTGAGCATGCCGTTTATTGTAGAAGATAAGATCATTTATGGTATCGCCTTTATTGATAGAGAGGAAGAGGTCTGAAATAAGGGTTTCCGGGTGGGTTTTGAGTAGTATATATTTGAAGTTTTTTGCCGCATTTTATGAAAGGTTCGGGGGATATATGATTCTGAAAGCGTTCTAGCCCGCCAGCTCTAGATTGGGAGAGAGGCGATTCGGAGGACTCGGTGCCCTATCCACACTCGCCATGTCTCCACTAAGGAAGTTTAGATGAGCAAATCAACTGGGCAGAGGTGTGCGCCAACCATAGGATGCGCAGGGAGGTAAGTGGTGTGGGCAGAGGTTGGGACGTAATCTGGGGTTGGATGTGCACGCAGAGGAAGAGTGACCTGGGGTTAGGATGGGATAGGCAATTGCAAGCTAATTTCTAACCATGCACTATCGGGTAAAGTCAGGAAGACTAATCACTGTGGGGGGCAGCTAACCCGGGCTAGTGGCTAGAGCTCTAGTGAGTGAGGCCCAATTGCTCACTACACAGTGAACTCAAACTTGCTGGCTACGCCACTCAGATCAATAGTTGTTCGTTTCCGTGATGCCCTTAGAGGCGATAGCCCTTTCCCACTAAACTGTGCTGAGGCAAAGTAAGCAGGCCCTCATGTGGGATAAATAAGGAGGAACACACTCCAAGATGGCCACCCAATGATGGGAATGTCTCAGGCCTATTTCTTGATCCATGGCAGCCAGTACCTAATGTTCATGGCAGGGGTCGCCCTTCTTCAACTCACGATGGAGGAGGCCAACATGGATGTCCCACCATACCATACTGACACTAGCGAGTCTCTCGGTTAGCTTTAGTCTAACCTCTAATGTTTGGTACATGGCAGGGCTGGTTTGGAATTGTTCCAGAGAGGAATAATTAACTCCTTAGCTGCTGAGTGTTTTCCTGCCCTAGTGCTGAGGTTTTTTTTATGTTTGGGGCAGTTCGTGCTGAGGCCTTTATAACTTTTTGTCTGCAAAAGGTATACAGGCCAAATTTGCATCCTTTTTTTCAAACATCCTGGGGATACTTAAGGGTTTATGGGTTTCCCGAGATGGAACAAGGAAAATAGCCAAAGTATAGCTCATTTTTGTTAGTTGTTTTGTAAAAGAAAATGGGAAAAAGTATGTGTGAGAAAGTGTGTGGTTTTGTATTCTAAAATGACATATATAAAAGGTTTGCTCTGCTAGAATCACCATCTTCCCAGCTTTCAGAAACAGGCAGAGGAGTACTAAAAACATTTATTTTTACCACAGTGTTTGCCTTTTCCTAAGATTTTCCTCATTTTTGTAGTTTCAACCTACTTGCAGTTTGTGATGGAAACGGATGTGGAACCCATGGGTGATTTTGTCAATATCTACATTACTGAAGAGTATACCAAATTATGAATTCAGCAAGGGGTCACTTGTGTTGAACTATCAAGGTTTTATCAAAGAAGCTAATAGTTCAAATTAAAAAAACAAAATAATGAAAAGTAGGAATAAATAGCCATTGGTGACAACTTTTCCATCTGTACAAGTGAGCTGGAGTTTAGAATGATTTCTTCACTGGGTACAGGTCATAAAACAATTCATATGTCAAAATATAATGAATGAAAAATGAGTATGAAGGAAGCCAATGTATTTCTGAAATGTGCACAAGATACTGTATTTACCAATAATGGATAAAATACAGGAAAATTCAATTGGTAAAAAAATGTTCTACTATTCTGTGTTACCACACATCTTCCAATAAATATGGTACCCCACTTGTGTTGCTAGACTTAGTACTCGTGACACAAAACACCCTAAAACACAACCTGCAGACATCTCTTTTCACCCAACACAAACAATGTCTTTTTCACTCTGTGAATAGATATAGATTTTGGACCTGGGAAATCGAAGGAAATCTACTAAACCCAGAATCTTTGTTGAAAACTATACACCGAAGGGAGTCCAGGGTGGTGTGCTTTGAGAGGGTCCTATAATGTTTTCTTACCCACAATGCCCTGCAAACATCAAACTTTGCCTAAAGTTACCCATTTTCCTCACATGAAAGTGCCAGATTTATACTGTACACTAATCACTGGTTAAAGAAAGTGTACCACCCATCCCTAACTAGGACTATGAGTCTACCTACCTCCTTTTGTCCATGATCCACAGTTTCAAAATGGCAGAATCTAGCTTTAACCACGCAGGCCTGTTGTCAGCTTCTAAGCTACTCCCCTTGTTGTCAGAACTCGTTGCCACTCACTTGACATAATCTTTGCAAAACAAATGTGTGCCTTTAGCATTGAACTGTGACTTCTGGAATTGCCTGATCATCATGGCATTGTCTTTCAGAACACTTTCTCAGCAGCCCCTCCTATTAAGAATACGCCCTAAGCCCTCTTTAACCTCTTTAACCTGTAGCAAAACAATTGTAATAACTTCTCACTAAACCATCCACCTCTTTTCTATGAAATGTAAACTTCCTTGGAACTTTGCCTTCTGGAGGAGGAGCCAGGCGCCAGAACAAGATGGCTGCTTGAACTCCGAGCTCCGCTGTTACCGTCCCCGGGACCCAACATCCTGCCAGCTATCCTGCCCTGAATAGCACGCAACAGCAAATAATAAGTTGTGCCGATTGCTGACAACCCGACGTCTGTGCCCCGCTCGGAAAACGGAGATATAAGCTCCGTTCGCCTGGGCCTAACTGCGAGGCTCGCGCCGGGGAAGCGGCTGAGGCGCGGGGCAGAGTCGGCGACGCAGACCGGAAGTCGCCGGTTGGAGCAACACAGTCAACAGCGGGGGCGCAGGGAGACAATTACAGCGGTGAGAGGCGCCTTTCCCCCCCCTCGCTTCTCTGGGGCGCTGCTCCCTCGGGGGCGTAGTGCTGGAGTGCCAGAGACATAGCAGCGGTAACGGGGGCCACAGCGGAAATTGGGCAGCGTTGGGACCCGCGGGGGTCGGCGGCCGGAGGCGCGCGGGGTGCTTCGGCTCCTCTTTGCCCCCGTGCGTGAGAGTGAGGAGCGGGGCCAAAACTGATTTCAGGCGGCCTTAGCTGTCGGCGTGAATCAGCAGGAACATACAGGAGGTGATCTCACTCGGCCAGGGGCACAGGCCAAAAGACACAAGGGTGGGCAGCTGCAATATTTGCCTCCACAACTACGAGGGAGTAAGGCAGAGGCCGATAAGTCCCAGCCTAGGGTCAACAAGGGGAACAGGCAGGCCCAGACCAATAAATTAGACCGCTACACGCTGCCCAAGGACTCGCCAACGGACCAGTGACACACACTGAAAGCAGGGGGGACACCATGAGCCCCGCTTCGAAGCTGACCCTACATGATGTTATGGCCACCATAGACGGGGTCAAGTCCTCCCTGGAGCATAAAATGGAATCCCTGGAACAGAACCTGGACACCGTCTCCATAGAGGTGAACCTAATAAAGACAGATCTCACCAAGGTAAATGAGAAAGTCAAGTCCTTGGATATTAAGACGGCCAGCCTGACAGTCGATGTGTCGCAGCTCCAGCAGGAAGTCCGTGACCTTAAGTGTTTCTGCGAGACGGCTGAACGCAAGTTGGGCGATTATGAAGGGAGGTCTAGACGGAATAACGTCCGCATTTTGGGAGTGCCCGAAAAATCAGAAGGACCCGCGCCTGACCTCTTTGTGGAAGACCTGATTCTGAATCACCACAAGCCTAAGGGCCTAGGAAAATTCTTCACCATAGAGCGGGCGCACAGGGTCCCGGGTGGGCGACCCAAACCCGGAGCGCCCCTGCGCCCACTGGATGCACGAGTCATAAACTTCAGGGACAGGGAAGCTATCCTGCAGTCTGCCTGAACGACATCCCCTTTGCGGTACGAGAATGCCACCCTCTCCTTCTTCCCTGACTTCACTCAGTTGGTGCAGAACCAACGCAGGACCTTCCTCGCCGTCAAGAAAAAGCTCAGGGACAAAGGTATTAGGTATGCCATGATGTTCCCGGCACGTTTGCGTGTGGAGATCGAGGGGAGAGCGTGGTTTTTTGATAATCCCGAAGTGGCAGCTGACTGGCTGGACAGTAGACTCGCCCATGGATCTGGGGGGCGCAACAGAAGCGAGGAACAAGCACTGCAGGAGCTGGATAGAGGACCGGCGAACGGACTCGTTGACAACGTAAACATGGTCAGGTACGGGGATCATTGACCCCAGGAAGGGACATAAACTATTGGCATATTGTATCGCAGCAGTGGACTACCAAAAGATATTCAGAGGACAATTAGCTATTGAAGTGAGGGGTCTTGGGGGTGGGGGGACGGAGGGTTGGCTACCTCCTCATTACTACCTTTAGTTATTCCTTAGGGTTAGGGTATAGGGCGACAGGCACTCTGCCAGTTTGTGAAGGCCGGCCCAGTAAGCAGGGGTGCAGGGTGGGGGAGAGTTGGGGGGATGTGTAATGTTCTTTAAAGTTGAGTTTGTTATTGCATTGAGTTTTTCGACACCGTCAAAATGGACAGCAGAGCCAAAGCGACTTCCGCAAAGACATAACAATGAGCAGTAGACAGGGTTCAGGGGGCCGAGTCTTCAGTTGGAACGTAAACGGGCTGGGGGATAAACTGAAGCGTGGGATGGTCAGCCGATTTGTTAGGAGACACGCCCCAGATGTAGTCCTCTTACAGGAAACGCACCTAGTCAGAAATAAATGCATGGCCTTACATAGAGGAGGGTACAAACTGGTGGCACACGCGGGATTCACCTCTGGGTCACGAGGGGTGGGCATACTAATCAAGAACTCATTCCTTTTCACAATACATGCCTCGTGGGCAGATGTACGAGGCAGATATGTTGGGGTTTCGGGCCAATGGGAAGGAAAGACAGCTACATTCGTCTCTATATATGTTCTGCCTGGTTTACAAACAGACATCTTCAGGGATCTGGGTTCCATCTTTTTAACGTTTCCACTGGGTATCCTGGTAATGGGGGGGGGACTTCAACGCGGTGGTGGCCGGTGAGATTGACAGGCACGCCGCCCAAAGGTGGCTGCCAGACTTTTTAGAAATGGTGGGGATGGTGGATGGGTGGCGGACGCACAACCCTGCAAGAGCACAATACACACACGTATCGAGCGCACACCACAGTCTGTCATGCATAGACTACATCCTTGTCCCAGCGGCACAGGCCCATACTATCCAAGAGATTCATCATCTGGGACGGGGTATTTCTGATCACTCCCCTGTGTGGCTTAGAATGGAATTGGATCACACAACTGTAGGCAGAGTAGCCCCAATAAACCCATGGTATCTGAAAGATCCGATTACCCGTAAGAATATTATCAAGGCTTCTGATAACTACTTTCAAGAAAACGGGGGCACGGTTGATTCCGCACAGACCCTGTGGGAGGCGTACAAAACAGTCATTAGGGGAGAAGTTCTCTTCCTGATTGCGGGAAGGAAGAGGGACAGACAGGCAGAACTGACAAGAGCAGAGGAGGACATGTTGAAATCAGAGGAGGAGATAGCCCAGGGAGTGACCCCTGAAAACCTTCACCTGCTGAAGTTGAGGCAAGACGAGTTTAAGAGCATTGCCAAGGATAGAGCAAAGGCGCAGAGTAGAGAGGTCCAGGGCAGAGTCTATGAACTAGGGGACAAGGCTGGAAAGCTGATAGCGTGGCTACAGAAAAAAAAAATAATAATAATATTAATTGCATTCTGGTGTCAGATAAACCTTCAGAAATTCTTATCAGTAGCAACTACCTTTCTAGTGACAATACTTTAGGTATAAAATACATTGTGGCAGAGGCTGTGGTATCACAATGAGCAAAATGTAAGGCTTGGGCCAGTCCATCTGTTCAAAATCACAGTTCAAAGACTAATAAATCCGAAAAAGCAAAAAGTCTGGCTATTTACCAAGGGCATACAGAATTTATTACACGTATGGTAAGGGCTCAATAAAACAAAAAGGCTGCTGGTGGCTTTCCATTTCAGTAGATGTTTCACATCCTAAGTTCCTGTGGGTAGAAATCCCAACCTCCAGATCTGTAGACACTGCAAGTGATTGTACTACTAAATTTGACCAGCTCATGTCTTCTTCTGTGGTTTAGTGTGGTGGGACTGACTTTAAAGGGACTTTTTATGACCTAATGTTGCATGGACAATAAGAAAATTAGTGCTGGTTTTCATAAACATCCACTGCGTGAAGAACATGAGAGTTAAATGCCAAGAATGAGAGTCTTTGTAGATCTAAAGCAACATTAAGACTTGCGGGTACTTGCAAAGTGCAACAAAGGCACAATGACACATTATGTAAAAACAAAGCATGTGTAGACTCTAGCAGGCGGAACTGAGAAAAGCCTATTCAACCTACTAAAAACATAGAACACCCTTATGTGATAATGACAAGATCAGAAATTCCCACTTTCTCGAGTACTGTCCTCTCATTGCACATAACTTTTTTTCTTTCACACCCTACCACCCGCAGACCACTATGTACCTTCACACACTATCCTACAAGTTGAGTGCTGTTCCAGTTGCATTTCCTCATCTGCTAGTGATTTTATTATTTGCATTTTTTAAGTCAGATGTTTTTAAACCACCCAATTACATATCTTGGAAATAAATTGTTATTGCCCTCTTATTAGGGTACTACCAGCAGTTAGTGCCCACTACTGAGGATTTAACCACTGTCATTTCCCCGCTCATTGATTATAGGCCCAAGCTGACGGTGAATGGTGAATAAAGAGGGAAATTGCAATTATTAACTGTTAATACATGGAAATATGTGCAACACTGCGACTAGTGCCCATCCATTCACTTATTCTCACACAAAAGAGGCAGATATCCCCACCCAATTTCCACCAAGCCACAGTTGATCATGACAGTGCCTTAAGCATTTTGAGTGGGTGAGCTAATTTAAGCATTACAAATAGGGTAATATTGAAAGTTAATCTCTTCGGCTGGAGTTCAATCAATCAATCAATGTTTGTAAAGCGTGGCTACTCAACCGTGAGGGTCTCAAGGTGCTGGGGGTAGGGGTGGGCTGCTGACACATCTGAGTTCTGGGGTTCAATCGAAAAGCCAGGTCTTGAGATCCTTCCTGAATTTGGTCAGCGACAGGGATTGTCTGAGGTGGAGAGGCAGGGTGTTCCAGGTCTTGGCGGCGAGGTAGGAGAACAATCTTCCTCCGGTTCTAGTCTTGTGGATCTGAGGGATGGTGGCCAGGGCTAGCTGAGCGGAGTGGAGGTGTCCGGTGGGTATGTGGAATGAGAGGCGGCAGTTCAGGTATGCTGGTCCTGCATAGTGGAGGGCTTTGAAGGCATACGTGAGGAGCTTGAAAGTGATTCTTTTGTTGACTGGAAGCCAGTGGAGTTCTCAGAGGTGTTCGGAGATATGGCTGCGGTGCTGGATGTCGAGGACCAGTCTGACTGCGGCATTTTGAACATTCTGTAGTTTCTTGAGGAGTTTCTGGTTAACGCCGGTAAAGAGTGGTTTGCCGTAGTCGAGTCTGCTGCTGATGAGTGCGTGGCTGACCACTTTTCGGGATTCAGTGGGGATCCATCTGAATGTCTTGCAGAGCAGGCAAAGTGTGTGGCAGCAAGATGAGGATACGGCGTTGATCTGACGGTTCATTGTGAGTGAGGAGTCCAGTATGATGCCGAACTATTGTGCGTGGTCCGTGGGGGTGGGTGGGGTTCCTAATGTCACCAAGAGTCGTCCCAAGCTGAGGGGGTGGGTTATAGGATGAGGACTTCTGTTGAGTTTGAGGCAACTGTTTTTCATCCATGTGGCAACATGCCTTCATTCCGCAGTGGAAGTTGTTTCTGGTGGTTGTGGATTCATTGGTGAGGGAAAGGATCAGTTGGGTGTCGTCGGCATAAGAGACTATGTTGAGCTCATTGTTCATGATGATGGCCGCAAGAGAGGCCATGTAGACGTTGAAGAGGTTGGGGCTCAAGGAGGAGCCCTGGAGAACTCCACAGCTGATCATTGTGGGTTTGGAGAGGAATGGAGGCAGTCTGACTCACTGTGTTTGACAGGTGGAGAAGGAGTAGATCCAGTCCGGGGACTTGTCATGGATGCCGGTGTCATGGAGTCTCGTGATTAGGGTACAGTGGGAGAAGGTGTCAAAGTCGGCAGAGAGGTCCAGAAGGATGAGGGCTCCGGTTTTGTCCCAATTGAGGAGGGCACGGATGTCGCCAGTGGCAGCGAGAAGTGCAGTCTTGATGCTGTAGTTGCTTCTGAAGCCAGTTTGGTAGATGTACAAGACGTGATTTGCTTCAAAGAATTTGGAGAGTTGGGCGTTGATGTCCTTCTCGATGACCTTGGCTGGAAAGGGAGCAGGGAGATGGGTCTGAAGTTCTTGGGGTCTGTTGGATCGGCGGATGGTTTCTTTAGCAAAGGGTTGATCTCAGCATGTTTCCAGTCATCGGGGAAGTTGGCGGTCTAGATGGAGTAGTTGATGATGCGGTGAAGCTCGGGGCGATGGTGGTGGCTGCCTTATGGAAGATGGAAGATGTGGTGTGGGCATGGGTCTCAGGGGGCTCTGGAGTGGATGCTCTTCATGGTCTTGAGAGTGTCGACTGTGGTGAGCAGGATCTGTTGAGGTGCGGATTGGTTGGGTGCGGTGGTGTCGGGCTTGGTGGGAGGGTCTTGGGTGTCGAAGCTGTCATATATCTGCCTGATCTTTTGGTGGAAGAAGTCAGTGAGTTTGTTGCAGAGGTTTTGGGAGGGTGGGACGCCCGTGGTTTCACTGCTGGGCCTGACAAAAACCTTAACAATGGCAAAGAGCTCTTTGCTGTTGCGTTCGTTGGCATTTATTCTGTCCTGGAGGGCTGCTTTCTTTGTGGTTTTGAAGAGGATGTGGTGTGCAGAGATTGCCTTTTTGAAGGTCGTGTGGGTTTCCTGGGTTTTGTTCTTCCTCCCATTCCTCTCTAGTCGTCTGCAGGTGCGTCTGGACTCCTGGTGGGCGATAGTGACCCAGCTGGATTTCTTGGAGTGTTGCTTGTTGGGTGCCTTCTTGTGGGGTGCCAGAGTGTCAGAGCAGTTGGAGATCCATCGTTGCAGGTTGCAGGCTGTGGTATTGGCGTCTGCTGGCTTTCGGTGGTGTGTGGTGATGCTGAGGAAGGCAGTCAACTGTTCTTCTGTGACCTTGTCCCAGCTTTGGCCACAGGGGTGGTGAGGGCGTTGGTGTGCGATGGATTTGGTGAAGGCGAAGTGCATGCAGTGGTGGTAGGCCCAAAGAAGTTCAGTGGTATGGCTGTAAGTGACGTTCTCGCTGGCGGAGAGGACGGGTCAAGCTTGTGTCTTCATGCGTGGGTTGGAGCAATGATTAGCTGCTTGAGTGCTACGTTGGTGAGGTTCTCCAGAAGGGATGAGGTGTTCTGGTCATTGAGGTTGTCCAAGTAAAAGTTGAGGTCACCGAGTAGGATGTAATTGGTGGATGCAAGAGCCTGGGGGTCGATGAAGTCGACAATGGCTTTGATGAAGGGCAGGAGGGGGCCAGGTGGTCTGTAGACGACGGTGCAGCGGAGGTTGGTGATGGGGTTAGTCTGGATCTGGAAGTGGAGGGGTTCCATTGTTGTCGTTGGGTTGTCCGAGTGAGTGGTCAGATGGAGGGTGTTTTTGTGGACGATGGCAATGCTTCCTCCTGGTCGGTTGCTGCAGTCCTCGTGGGCGATCTTGTAGCCATCGGGGATGGCGGTGGCGATGTCTGGGCCAGAGTTGGGGGTTTGTCCAGGTTTCCGTGAGGAAGGCGATGTTGGGAGGGACGGAGTTGAGGAGGTCCCAGGTTTCTGTGGTGTGTTTGATGATGGTGGGCACGTTGAGGAGGATGCAGCTGAGCTGGTAAGGTTTGCTGTTGTTCGGTTGGATGGCAGAAAGAGTTGGAGTACGGAGGTGGGACAGGGTGGAGATGCAGTTTAGGCAGAAGAAGGGTCCTTGCGTGTCCTTCGGCGATGCGAGGTTGCAGGCCGCGTGGCGTCCAGTGTTGAGGGTGAGGAGGGTGCTGGCGTCATATCGGGGTAAGGTTCAAGGACCAGGTTCTGTGACGCTGGGCCCAGTCAAGGCACAGACAGGCCCAGATGGGCTTGCCTTTCTCGTGCCTTCAGTGCTTTGGAGGTTATTGCTGTTTCATTAAAAAAGAATGTTCTGTCATACAGAAAAGTGTGTTGTGAAGCACGCCGTATTCCAGCTTGAACTGGGGTGCCAGAGGGTCGGGTTAAATTGTTTTTTGGCCCTCCAATCTGTGAATCTGCAGGAAAAAATATACTATGAAAGAGTCTGCCAAAGAGGCCAAAAGTGAAACAGAGAAAGAGAAACAATAAAAATGGCAAAAAAAAAAGCAATCACAAAGCAAAGAGGTCTGGCGTAGACTGTCAGGCTTGGTGACTGCACCGCTTACATGCTAAAAAAAGAAATGAACAATAAAGCATTTGGGAATCACGTGTGGGTTCCCAGACAAGCTATGTGTGTATAAATAAAAGAGCCTGTGGCATGCCTAGTTGGTTTTTAGAGGTGGTTTTCCTAATAATAGCTGACTGGTGTCCTACCTTCATCTGCACCTAAACCCAGATGCCTCTCTTCATCCGCTAAGATAGGGGTCACAAATGACTGGGGGTCAGTGTATAATAATGCGGCCCCAGCAGCAGCTGCCAGCATAAACAGCAGCGCCCAGCCCTTGTCCGATAATCAAAGCAAATGCAGAACTTATCAGTCGGCAGTGAGGTGAGCATGGCCGAGCTTCACCTTGGGAGCTCCTCTGAGGAATATGGGAGGAAAGAGAGGAGCACAAGCAAAAGGATAAGGTGTGCCAGTTGTCTATGAAAGAAAAATTGGTGAGAAGTGGGAATATTAGAGGCCATAGGAAAACAAGAGAGTTGTGGGAGCAGGCGAGAGTGTCTGATAAGAATGGAGAAAAGCACCAAGTAGGGAGAATGTGCAATGTGTACAGCAATAAAAGATGGAGAGCAGAGGATTAAGCACAAAACAAATGCAAGAGGAAGAGACGATGAGATGGTGAAGCAGAAACCAGAAGCGGAGTTTTGAGGAGAAACTTGACAAATAGGAATCATTGAGAAGGAGATAGAGGGAAAGTGTGTGTAGAACAGGAGGAAAGTAATGAGGAAAGTGGGAAAATGTTCATGCACAGAGAAGAGGACGAAAGTGAGAAGAAAAGTTAAAAAGCAGTGATGAAAATGAAAGAAGCAGACCTGCTCTGTTTGCTGTCTATAATTTTTTTTAAAAAAGGATCTCCATGCATCCAGTGTAAGGACACTGGCCACCAGAGGCAGTACTTGGTCCAGGCTTCACAGCATGACGACGGAGGCGAGGAGGTGGTGCTGACCAGCAAGGAAACCAGAGTGACGTGGGAGCCACATGTAAGCCAGCCAATAGAAAGTAAAGTGGTGTGGGAGGCGCGTGGGAGCCAGCCAATAGTAAGTAATGGTAAGTAATGGATGGGATTTTAAGCCCCTTTTAAGATTTTTGATTTAAGTACACAAGATTTCTCAAGCACAGCGCAAGTGCAGTGCAGACAAAACCTAAAAATGATTAAAAACAAGCATTACCACAGTGGTTAATGGCACTTAAAAGGCCTATTTTGAGTGTGGATGTGGTCCTCGTGCAAGGGCAGAATGCTGTCACTCACTATGAAGCTAGGCAATGGCTGTAGTGGGCTGACCCACTGCCCCACACTGTAGAGAACAGAAGAAGAAAACATGTAAATGGCACACCAACAGACCCATGATTGAAGAGGAGTGGCTGAAAATCCCTTCGAGTAAGTATATTGTACACAGAATTTTAGAAAATCAAAATGTCTTCACTGACACCAGATCTGGAAAAGGGAAGGCAAATGGGGTCAGAAAACAAAAAAAGATCACCAGGTATATACGTCACCCCATCGCAAGTAGTGGAAATCCTGAACATGTGGGACTACTGGTCAAGCCCCAGAGAGAGAGAGGATTATAGATGTGGCTGAATGGAAAATAGAATTAGAAGAAATGATAATTCGAACTCTTGATTTATCAGCATCAAATGCTTACCAGGATGGTGAACTATTGTTCCTGTGTAAAGATATGGCCAGACGTGCAGCACAGGTGCATTACAGATTGTCTGAATTGGCTCGTAGGCATGTAATTGATATAAAGAAATTCAAAGCCCATCAAAGGAGTTATAGGTTAAGTTTTAGTGACAGAGATCTTGCAAACATGCATCCGCCAGGAATGAAATTACAGATAAAGGATTTAATTGTCCACGTTAGAAAGCAGAGTGAATTAGATAAATAGAAAGGTAAATGGTCAAAGAAAAAGGAACCAAAGTCAGGTTACAAATGCCTCCATCTGGAACAGAGGAGGAAGAGGAGGATATACATATGCCTCCCACAAAGGAAGATCTATAGACAATGGAGCAGGACTGATCTTGCATCATTCACAAATGATTTTCCGAAATTGAGAGAGAACCCAGTGGAAGGCAGGTTGATCGGTTTTTGAAAATATCAAAAGTCTTATAGAAAGATTTGGATACATTATTTGAAATTGTTCCAGCTGCTCTGTAGGTTAAATACAAAGTTTCTGTGGACTGGCCTGAAGTAGCGCCGATGAGACATCCTGAATCCCATGCTCCATCACCACTGGTAATGAAGGAGTATGATCAGTTGATTACATTTCTGAAGTCGGAAATCTCTCCTAAAGTGATTGATTGGGTGAAAATTCGCAGAAAAACCAAAGAAACCAAAGAGTCAATGCACGCTTACTACGAGAGACTGCTGCAGGAATTTAAACAGTTCACTAGGGCAGGGACTAATTAGGCAAAGGATATTCAACATTTTGTTTACAGATTTGTATATGGATTGAAGCCTGAGGTTAGTTCCATGGTTCAGCAGCATTTGGTTTGTTGGCAGAGTAAGCACAGGGAGCAATGAATCAATGCTATCTATTAATCCATCTGAACTAACATGTTACTGCTGAATTGCAGGCTATTTCCAAAACACAGCATTGAAATCTTTACTCTTATCGGATGCCTTATTTCTCACCTAAACTTCGCTAAATGAAAGCTCGGCCTCTGACATCGTCATGTCTCTCCCCCAGGAGTACTCTATCACCATGCTTGATAGAAAAGACAAAAGAGGTGACGGAGTAGGCATCTTCTTTAAAGATAAATATAAATGCACCAGCATGCCTTTCAACATTGAAGATAGTGAATGCCTTAAATTATCACCTACTTTCACATTCTCAGGGATTCTCATCTACCTGCCCAAGGACCAACAACATAATTTGCACTAGCGCTGCCTAAAATTGCGGCTGAAAGCAGTTTAAGTGAGGCAAACTTCACCGTTTTAGGTGACTTTAGTCTGCATTTTGAAGATGACAAAGACATTAAGGCAACTACACTAACACAAGACCTCGTAGCATTGCAGCTAAATCTAATCACTAGATCTGCGATGCATAGCAAGGGCCACTTACTGGATCCAGTCTTCTCTAACATCATCCAGTTAGACACGGAAGATGCACTTCTCGTACTATGGTCAGACCACTTCATTGTTCCCTTCTGATTTAGCCTTCCCACAGCAGGGTTGAAAGAAATTTTCCCGCCAAGAGCAGAAGGCCATGGAAAAAAATTGATAAGAGCAAATGGCACAATTTGTTAAAGAAATCTACTCTGACCATGGAATTTACACCAAATTTGAGAAATGGCTAACAGAGTCACTTGACTCTCTTATCCCTGACAAATTTCTGACACCAATGCGGAGCGACGGCAGGGGTCCATGGTATACTCTGGAGTTGGCAGAGCTCAAGACAGAGTCCAAGAAAATGGAAAGAATTTGGCCAGGCAACAAAATAATCTATAGACAAACAGTGAAAAAATACCAGCAGGGCAAAAGACAGACGAGAGCCTCCTATTTTAGCACCAAAATGTTAAGTGCCAGCAACTCATCAAGGGAGTGATACAAAGTTGTCATCACCCTTATGACACCTACTCGTACAGCAGCCCCTATGCCTTCCATCGAACAATGTGACTTGTTTACCACTGCTTTTACAAATAAAGTGTAAAATATCCTCGACTCTATCCCAAAGAGCACATCACCTGGTCTAACTCCCTTAGAAGAACCAATAACGACAGCTCAGCAGTCATCTTTTCCGCCCCTTAACACTGATGACGTTGAAACCATTTTAAAATCCATAAAATATAGCTCGCCACTAGACCCAGCTCCACCTGATGTCTAACTAACAGCTGCAACATTGTTCTACCTATTCTAACGAAGATTCTAAGCAGGCTCCTTGCACTTAGCAGTGGTCTCCCTTTGTGGATGCATGCTATAGTCAGACCTGTGCTTAAGAAGCCACATGCAGACCCCTTGATGGTCGAGAATTACAGACCAATCTCCCTGCTTCCAATTGCTAGCAAATGTTTAGAGAAGTATGTTAATGCACATCTCTATAATTTTTTAGAAAACAATTATATCCTTCACCCTAAACAAACGGGTTTTAGTCCTGGAAACAGCGCTGGTACAGCATTGTTAGGGGCTACTGAATTTTGACATTGTTTCCCACTGCATCCTGGCCCAAAGAATGGAAAATGCCTGTATTACAGGCTCTGCCCTTAAATGGATCAAGGCTTTTCTGAACAAAAGAGGTTTTCAGGTTCGCAAGGTACCTTTTCTTTCAGCTACATACCCCATCCAATGTGGAGACCCACGGGTCTACTCTTTTAGCCCAACCCTCTTTAATGTTTATGTCCTCCTTCTGGCAAGAATTGTGCAGGCAATTCTTGTCTCTCATGCTGACAACACTCAGCTGGTCCTTGCACATACCCCTGGATCTCAACAGGCATCCAGTGACGTAAAAGCCTGCCTTAAGGAAGTAAAAGAATGGATGTCAGCTTGCAACCTCTAACTCAATGGTGAGAAGACAGTGTTGTTTGTCGGCAACAACATATCCTGCTGGAAAGACCAACATAGCCCCATTGCCTCAGAGAGCAACCAGTACTCTCTACGACAGTTAAAAGCCTAGGTTTCTGGCTGGACAGCAACTTCATATTGGAGACTCAAGCCAAAACATTGTACACACTTGCTTCGAACTACTACGCAAACTAAGAAAAATCATGCAGTGGCTACCTCCCTCATCCAAGAGGGTAGTCATACAGGGACTGATTAACACCTGCCTTGATTATGGCAACTCTCTGTTTCTGGGAAGCCCTCAATACGTCCTAAAATGCCTACAGATCATTCAAAATGCTGCAGCACGTTCCCTCCTCAAGATCCCCATTCACCATTCAGCAGCCCCAGCGTTGGCCATGCTTCATTGGCTCCCAATACAAAAGAAAGGATCCACTTTACGGCCCTACGCATGGCCCACCAAGCTATGCAGGGAAAAGGTCCTCCTCTGTTCCAAAAATTGGTTTGCCTATACGTTCCAAGGAGAATATTATGCTCCAAGAACTCTTCTTTGCTGACCATTCTCAAAGTCAAGATAGCCAGGTGTGCGTCCACTCCTTAGCCTTTCTTACTGCTAAACTGTGGAATGCTCTTCCTATGATACTAAGACAAATGCAGCCAGAACTTTCTTTCAGGAAACTACTAAAAACCCATCTATTCTAAGCTTCCGCTTGACTTGCTCATGCCCTGCAGGTTTGACAGTCTCAGCGTGGGAAAGCCTTTCGGGGGAGCTGCGCATTATATAAGACACCATGAATAGAATAGAATAGAATGGAACAGATTAGATTAGAATAGTGACAAAATCTTGAGATATGCAAAGTACTGCAGTGATGAATATTGAAGATGAAACACAATAAATTGAAGGAAAAATTAATGATAGCACAAATGAAGGCTGTTCAGTGAGGTCAGAATCAACAGTTTGTAGAGAATGTAGATACCATGCAGGGAGAATATCAACAGGGAGTTCTGGTGATGCAAAATCTTAATGGGTTTCAACTGCAAGTTAGAGGACGAAGGGGCATATAATCAAGAACGTGTGATAATCACCGCAAAAGTAACAACGTAACCTATAACATCGCAGTCAATCATGGGAAATTTACGCCATGTTAACCAAGTATTCACGACACAGTGGTACCATGCGATAGTCACCAGATAGCGCATCAAATGGCCACGTTAAAAACGATGCCACACCGCAAAAATGTGAAACACGAATGCAAAAAAGCTGCGATGAGGCCAAGCGCGATACAAAAAGCTGCGAAAACCAGCCACAGGCCTGCAAATCCCACCCGTCATGTGGGGAAATGCACTATAAAAGAAAGAAAATAAACACCAAAACCAATTCAAACTGTGTAGCACCATGGATGCACCCGGACCGAGTGCAGAGGACAAGCCGAACCCCTGTGTTCGGGGAAGGGCAAAGCGAAGAGGAAGAGGAAGACGGGGTTCAGTCCGCAGGAAGACCGGATCATCGTCACGGAGGTGATAGAACACTATCAACAACTGTTCGGCACCTCCACTGCGGCATTGGCAACCCAAACGGAAATATGGCAGCCCATCGTCACTAACGTCAATGCAGTTGGAGTGTCAAGGAGGTCAATGGAGGAGGTCAAGAGGCGCTGGCATGATGTGAAAAGGCAGACCAAACAGAAACTCGCCGCCAACAGGAAGGCAGCAACAGCGACTGGAGGTGGGAGTCCTGCGACACAGGAGGAGCTGGATGAGCTGGAGAAAATGGTGGCCACAGTTAGCATTGTGGAGGCGGTGGCAGGATTTGGGGACCTGGACACAGCTCGTTACGACCTGACCCAACAGCAACAGGGTGAATAATGACCAGGGACTGGGGTGGATGGGGGGAGATTGGCACAATGGCACACATGCACAATTATGTGTAGCACACTGCACACCCACAGTGATCGTGGAACATGTCCCTGATAGCCTTGGCACACTGCAGCACACATAGAAACACCAAGTAGGCCACCGTCCACTATGTGCACAAAGGGCCCCCCCTCCCTATCACCAATATCACAACCTACCCATGCACATGTGCTGAATCATCCAGCAAAGCAGCGGCTCTGTGAGCCACACTGACTATGCAAGTGACACTGCATGCCCGATAGCATGGCAGCAGCCAAAAAACATGACATGGTTCACAAATCGACATGGAGGTGGCCCAGTGCAGATCACATCCGTAAAGGAGCAGGTCACACTCTGACGTATCCATGTGCACCCACAACCCATGCCGTACAATACACGCAGCAGACGAACAATGCACCAGGCCACAAAATCTGTCCAAGCGCACAAATGACCCAAGTCAAAAACAATTCAGCCCCAAAAAAGCACACAATTCAAACGCACCCTGCCTCAAAGGGAGAAGGGTGCATGAAACAGAGCTGCAGGGGCAACTCCCCCACAATGCAGCACACACAAAAAGCAATCACAGAACATCAGCAATGACGGCAATGTGGTGCAAAGTGCAACACCAATACCACAGGACAGAGCCCACAACAGGTTCCATTCGTGCGTAGTAACTGTCCACTCACATCTGGCATTGCCTGACACTGTGTGATGATAATGTACAGGTACTACCACACATTCGCCATGTAGTCGAAAAACACACTGACTGCCATCAAATAGCCAGCTCCACCAAAACAGTCACAATGTACATTGGCATGCAGTCTGAATGTAAACATCTGTAAATCTTCAACATACATGTGAAACTCTGTTAACCTGCATCTCCCCTTTACAATGCAGAGGGACAAGCAACACCTCCTGCAGAGCACACCACACTTTTCATCATTGATGATGAAGAGGACAACCTGCACATATGTCAAGACACCCTCCAACGGATAATGGACAGCCTCCACACCCCATCCCCAGGTGCAGGGCAGGCCAGCTGCCTCGAGGTGACCCCACCACCTGCACAGACCACACAGCAGGAAACACACACCACCACAGCTGTCTCCCAGGACCCCCGACCAATACATGGAATTCCAATGGCGTGTGTTGGGTTGCCAGGTCGAGTTGGCTGATCAGCTGCGGTTGGGTTTCGAGCTCATGGCACCCAAACTCGATGCCATATGTGGGTGTCTGAGTCCCATCAGGGACCACGTAAGTCCCTAACAGACCCCCCTGTCTGCACCATGCTCCACCACAGACCTTGGCTGACCTCGCTGGGGCCATTAATCGGATACAAGAACTGTCTGGTCAGACAGGCACCAGCGATGACAGCACAGAGTTGGCAGAGATGCGGAGGTCAATGGAAACCATGAAGCAGATTCAGGCTGGAAGTATGGCTGCCACTGCTGGACACCAGTGAGTAGTAGCTGGGAACTTCAATGCCCTGCAGTTCCTCATCTTGCCATTGCTGCCACTGAGCCTTTTCCATGACTGCAGCGGGAACATCGACACACACAGCTCCGACTACTGATGTGTCAGTGGCACACAGTGATGCAGCCCCATCACCTTCGCGGTCTGATGTGTCAGTGGCACACAGTGATGCAACCATTACTCCGCCACACACACCAGACACAGAACTCATATCAGGGGAGTAAGATGGGGATGGTAATTACTGTGTGAGGAAGGAGGCAGTAGCATCCATCACCAACATATGGCCTGTCTCTGCCTGGTTCTGACCTATGCATCATGCTCTGGGACAATACATTCCACTGACCCCAGGAACACTCTGCGACATTCACCCGGACCCCGACATGGACTGCCATATCTTCACTGCTGAACAATTACACAGCAATCCTGCTGCGGGCTGCACTCCCCCTCTTCCAAATCACTTTTCAAACCCCAAAGGACTCTGGTTGGCCCACCACTGGGCTTCCATGTAATGTGGGCTTGGATGGGCATGTACAGCTCCAGCTCCGTCAATCACCAGAATGTGAATAAAACATTCTAAATCACACAGATATGTCATGACTATGTTCACTCACTTATGGAAGTATGGCTGGATGTAGGAACATTGATTACACATGAAGGTACACCCTGGTAACTGACATCTATGCGCATGTTTATCCCTGAGACACATGGCCAATTGGATGATTGTGTGTGAATGTGAGTACTAGCTGTGTTCCCATTGCACATCAACAACAATCTCACAACCCCCCAATGTAGGCACACGTCCATGTATTGAATAGGGCCGTGTGTAGGAATGACCAAATCGGTAGCAATCTAGAAGTGGTGTCCTACATCACATGTGACAACCAAACTTCACGTCGCATACCTACCCACACACATCTTTGTGGACAAGTCCTGTTATAATTCATAACATTTCTTCACATGGTCTGAGTTTGGACACCAAACTCACATTGCTGAAGTCACGTAAGTGCACAGGTCGGCCAGCAACTACCCCAAAACAATGTCTGGCTCACAGAGGTGAAGCTTGCAAAAGGGAGCCACCCTCATTGTACATGCTTCAGTCAGTTCCTCCCTGTGTAGGGACGATGCTCATTGTGGCACACGAGTGAACAATCTAATCAACACTCATCACAGTTAGATACCAGTGGAGTTGCATAGACTTTATTGACATGTGCGTGTCAGTACGGACAAGGCAACGGCCACAACAGGCAGGGACATGCTTAAGACACTTACACGCAGCATGGGAACATTTCGAGGTGCAGAAAATGGTGAGGCAAAATTGGACAACAATCATCACGGACGGCAAAGTGTGTACTCTCTCCCCAGCAGTGTGTCCGAATTGGTAACGTTGCCAATTGAGGCTGTGCTACTCCGACCATGGATCTGCATCACCTTGTACAGGTGTGTGTACACATGCGTAGTTCTACGCACATGCATCCAGAGTCCTCACAAAGGCAGACATGTCCTCTGTTGTGGTGGGATATGTGATCATTCCCCACGATGCAACAATGTGTTGGGACTTGTGCTGTGGGTGACAATCCGATGTGGCTGCAGGAACGTCGTTACTCGTCCATGAATGCCCGCGCATCTTCATGTGCAATATGTTCCAATAGTACGTCGTTGTCATGTTCAGGGAACACCAGGGTGAGCCAATCCATTAACTGGTCCGGGCAGGTGTGCTCAGCCCATGCCATTTCACCAATCCGCAACACAGCCCAATAGGGGAGCGCCTCGATGTGGTCACTGCACACGAGGAATTGTGCAATCTCCCATGCTCAACTGCCAACACATACGCAGTATGTCAAGGCATCCCATGCACTGCTGTCTCGTTACACTCCTGTTCGTGATCCAACAGGGGGACAAGTCATAGTACAATTCATCTACAGTTGTGTTGGATAGGCAGACATCCATGGGCCACTCGAATGTGCTTGTTCGACAGTGGAACCAGGGCTGGACACAGGTGACGTAGGCATGGCGGAAGCTCAGCAGGTAACTGATCCGCAGCACTGCCAGTGGCAGTGCACCCCGTAAATGCAGCATACATACATGGTACTGTTCCACGTGATGGGGTTGTGCATGTGCCCGGGATGGCCTGCCATTGCGTTGGTGCATCTCGTGGAACCGGCACTCTTCAGAACTGCGGCAGTTGAGTGGAGGATATGCCACAGCTCTGAGCAATGATTAGAATGTGTGCGCAACGTTGGGGAGAATGGGTTTGCTGTTTCCGTGAGTGTCAAGGGCATCCCATGCGGGGGTACCTCAGGCAGGGGCTTCTGTGTGTGGAGTGTGGATAAGTTGGATAGTTCATTTGCGCAATGCGTGGTGTGGGAGTCGTCCCCATCTGCCATGGAATCTCACTCAGGGTGTTCCAGCCGCGTTCAGGACCAAGGTCAGAGGTCCAGGTGTCCTCCCGCCTTCTGCATTTGAACAAAGGAGCTTTCATCCCTAATGTTTGTCTGACTACTACTTGAGTTTTCGGAAGGTGATCTGGCTTTGGCGCTGAGATTGAGACAAGGCCTTGGGCTCATGGTCTACCGATCGCGATACACACACACAAGTTGGCATGGGAGCCAGGTGCCCGAGAGGCCTTGCGCTGCTTGTGCAATCTCACTCAGTCTCTCTTCCTCGCTATATCCTTCCCTCTCTCCCTCTCTTTCCTTTGTTGGGCGCACGGCACACCTTCTTTACTTGGATTTTGTCTTTCAGGCTGTGTCCTACAGATTGTCCAGTGAGGACCCGCTAGCACTCATCCGAATGGTTGTTTTGGCTTTTGTTTGAATGGTGTTTTGTGTTAGTGATTGCATTGCTGTATGAATGATTCTCCATTTTCTGGCCACGCATGTATGTTGATTTACCTGCTTGTGCGACATCAGGCAAAATATTGTGTTTTGGGATTCGTAGTGTTGGTGTGCTGTTTCTTTGTCCAGGGTTGGGGGTGCCTGCGGTGGGGGCCCGGAGGGGGCTGCGGTCCTGGGTGTGGTGTCGGTGGGTGTTGTGGCCCTCTTGGGTGTCCGTGCCACATGGGCAGTTACTCGGGGGCATCTGTTGTTCTTCATGGGCTCTGCTCTCTTGTCTGGTGCCGGTTGTGGTACGACTTTGCACCAGGTCAGAGCAGGTGTTAATTTCTTGGTGCTAACGCGCCTTATCGCATGTTTTGTGTTCTTATCGCAGATCTGGCTGGTCGTTGAGAATGTTTCAGAGTGAGGTTGTCGCTGCTTTTTGCTCGGGAACGCCTACTGGAAAATGGTACCATAGGTACCCAGGGCCCTGTGACCAGAGAAGGCCCCTAAGTGCTGCAGCACTTATTGTGCCACACTTAGAGGCCCTGTAACACACACACTGGCTTTGGGCAATTCACTTAATCGCCCCGTGCCTGAATGTGTAATGTAAATATGGTGCTCATGTAAAGCGCTCCAATACCTTCGGGTCGAGTTCGCACTATATAAGTATGCAAAAAAAAAAAGACTCCATAGGGCATGGTTAGTCTCATCACCTTTCGTTTGGGGGGGGGGGTGAGAAAGTGCCATCTTTCTTGCATGGTATGCCCCCACTTTTTGCTGAATTGCTGATGTACTTTGACGGAGTGTGCCCTGGGCTCCTGCCAATCAGGTACCCAGGGTCTGTGTTCCTTCCCTAAAACTGCATGAAGCCTAAACCCAATTGGCATCTCCGGCCACATGTCAGCCTCTGGTAAATAGTACCCTAGGTACCCAGGGCTCTGTGACCAGAGAAGGCCCCTAAGGGCTGCAGCACTTATTGTGCCACCCTTAGAGGTCCTGTACCCTGACACACACACAGTGCCTTTGCAGGCTGAGTGTCTTGGTGCAGAACAAAACAGAGAGTTGACATGGCACAGATCCCTGTGTGCCATGCCCACAAACACACTGCCCTGGCATACCTCAGTCACCCCTCTAGCTGGGTGCACTATGGCAGTGGTGTGGGTACAGGTGCATGAGCCCTGTACCCCTACAGTACCCTGGTCCATTACTGGGCATTGTAAGTGCAGTGCTGCCATTAAGAGTATATGGTGCTGGGAGGTCGTCAACACAAACTCCACAGCACCATGATGGCTACACTGAAGACTGAGAAGTTTGGCATCAACGTTCTCAGCACATTAAACCCACACTGATGCCAGTGTGGGATTTAATGTAAGATGCACGACAGAGGGCAACTTAGAGTTGCCCCCTGAACCTAACCTACAATCCTGCCACACAGCAGACATGTTGCTGGACCCCTGGGAAGAGAGCCATCCGCTCTCCTGGGCCTGCAACAATGCACATCCTGGGTGAGGTGCTAGGTCTCCTCCCCCAGGATGGGCAGGGGAAGCTTCAAAGGCATGCCGCCTTTGTGAGCTTCTCCAGGCCACTTGCTATACTCAGCAACTGGCCCCCACCGGTTCTGACCCACACTCTGGCGGGAAGACTGGCGGGAAAGCCCAAGTGAGGAAAGGGGGTGTGCCAGCCTCTGCCAACCCCACCCCTCAGGTGGGGGAGGCGAGGTGAAGCACAACTCTGGGCTCTCACCATATTGAGGATGGGGAGCACTGCCCAATCAGGATTAGGCTCCTGCCCCCTCCCACTAGAGAGTGGCAGGATAGGGGGTGTACCCACCCCAGGGAAGGGACCCATTGATCCCTGACCTCTACCTACCTATAACGCCCCTAAATTTAGTATTTGGAGGCACCCTGCACCTTCCTTCCTCAGATCCCGAATCCGAAACCAGCAAGAAGAACAAGATGAAAGAAGACCTGCTGTGCAGCTGCCAACAAGAGGACGACACCAACTGACTTGGCCCCAGCCCTAAAGGCCTGTCGACCCTCGAACCTGCTCCTGCAAAAACCCAGTGTCTCCAGTGGTCAGCAACCTCAAAAACCCCGGAGGACCTGACTGCCTTGTGGCTTTAAAAGACTGGGACTCCCATGAGCAGTGGTTCTGCTCAAAGCAAGTAACAAACCCCTGGTGCCAACCAGGAACCGCAACTCGTGCACACTCTGCACCCGCCAAGCCTGGCCTGTGCCAGGACGTCCCCCCGGCGACTGTAACCCCGAATCCAACACCCATGGACCCACCTCGACGCGCCTGATGACGCCTGCAGCCTCAGAACAAGGGAGCCCTCCAACTGCAACCAGCTGAGGGTAAGATTTCCCGACACAAAAAGACACCACTGCACCCGGCGCCCTGCGACCCCCTGTGCCCAGGCCCTGGGTGCCTACCTAACCTACAGCTTCCCAACTTACCTCTCGAAGTGGTGGTTGCACCGGAAGAATCTTCGTCCCTGAGCTTGCAGCCTTTGTTCGTCACAAAGCTTCTCCATTGCAATCCATTGAGCACCCGACGGCTCAAAAGCACCCTGCACCCAGCCGCCTAAGTGCCCCTGGGAGTGCAACCTCTCTCCTATTTTTCTTCCCCACTTGCCTTGAGCAAGTGACCAGGAGCCCAGCTCCCACAGCCGCTTGGCCTGCCTGCTAGCAGCCACCAACCAAAGGCCCCCTGCCCGCCATAGGCTAACATTGGGCCTAACTCTCTCTGCACCCGGTTGTCCCTGTGCCGCTGAGGGTGTAACAACTGTACCTACCTGACCCTGGGACACCCCTGAGTTTATGCCCAGAACCTTAACTCTGCCAGTCGAGTACTTACGCAAAAGCCGATAACTCACTTTTTCTCCTTAGGGTGACATTGACTGGTTTCACTTGGAAATTCTTGTGTCGAGTTTTGAAACTTTAAAATATTTACTAAAAATCAGCCTATCAACGAAAACTAAATTACTCACCTGTTATCAGGGGAGATCCCAGTGCTGGATCTTGGTGCCCAGCAATGACCCTGAAAAGTAATTACAACCGTACTTATCGATAACTTGATTTTCCTACATAGGATAACATTGCCTGGTTTTTGCTAGAAATTCTTCTAAGTGTCGATTTTTGGAACTTACAAATATTCCTTAAAAATCACCTGTGTAACAAAAACGAATCCTTTCAACTGTTTACAGGAAATGCACCAGGGTCCAGGATCCAACCCTGATTAAGAAAATCATACGTAAAGTAACTGAAATTGCATTTACTTAAAAAGTCCCATTGAGCTCAATGTTATAACTGTGTTTGAATTGTGTTGCCTATTGCAACAACTGTAACTATTGCATTCAAAAGTCTATTGCCTATTGAAAGTATTTAACTAAAGCATCTCATGCTGAGAAAGTATATTTTGATACCTATTGTTGGTTCTAAAATAAAACAACTATATATTTTTATATACACACCATTGGCCTAGAGTTCAGTTCTTGAGTGTGTGAGACCATTTGCTGACTGAGTATGTACAACAAAGGCTTTACACTGTCCTCTGATACTGCCTTACTGCTCGACCAAGCTACCACTCTAGAGAGTAAGCTTATATCTAACTTATCCTCTGCCAAAACTCTGGGGACTGTGGACTCAATACTAAAAGTCTTGTCAGGGCCTTGCTTAAGTCCCCTTAGAATTTTAGAGAAATACAAGTCACTGTAGTCAAAGGTAGAGGGTTAGAACTGTCAGGTTAGAATGTCTCAGAGAAACCCAGCTATTAGTGAAAATAATACCATGCAGGACCTGGTGGAGGAGCTCGACCTCACACCTTACTTACACTTGTCTTTCAAGGAATTGAGGTCCCTATGCAAACTACAAATATACCAATGGGCCTGCATCCAACCAAACAAGGGCTCCAGGAGCTCCTGGCTGAGTATGCCAAGGACCACACATCTGAACATGGTGATGACCAGACAGATGAGGAAGGGGAGGAGGATGAGGAGGATAATGACCCCCCTCCAGTAATCCCTAGGGAGGAAAGGGCCACCATACCCTTGACTCCAAGAATCAACCTCTGGGAACCTAGAGACCACATAGGTAGACCAGGTACCAGGGAACTCACTGGGGGGCCCCCAGTGAAGAGGACAGCTTTTTAGCAAAGCTGGCCAAAATATTGGATCTAGAGTCCAGACTCCTGGCTCTAGAGAAATAAAGAAAGGAGATGGGTTCAGCACCCATCAATCGTGGCAGCAATACTAAAACTAAGAATAGGGAGGAAACTTCTGATCCTAAAATACCCAAAGGGATTGTCCCTAAATTTGAGGAAGGTGATGACATCACCAAGTGGTTCACAGCCTATGAGAGGGCTTGTGAAATGAGAAGAGTAAAGAAACTATTGGCCTAGAGTTCAGTTCTTGAGTGTGTGAGACCATTTGCTGACTGAGTGTGTACAACAAATGCTTTACACTGTCCTCTGATACTGCCTTACTGCTCGACCAAGCTACCACTTTAGAGAGTAAGGTTATATCTAACTTTAGCCTCTGCCAAACCTCTGGGGACTGTAGACTCTGTGCACACTGAACCTTACTTTGGTGCAGTATAAACAGAGCCACTTTCTTACATCCTGTGATTGGCTCAATGACTGAGCAAGGTATCCTGAAGGAGATTATGAGGAGTCAATGTAACTCACCCATTATGGGTTTGCATAAACCCAACAGCAAGTGCCGAATAGTTCAGGATTTGAGAAAGATAGATTCAATTTTTGTTCCTTGTTACCGAATCCAGCTGTGATTTTGTTTCAGATTCCATGAAAGGCCGAGTGGTTCTTTGTCATCGACTTGTGTCAAGCCTTCTTTTCTATATCATTGCATGAGAATAGTCAGTTTCTCTTCGCTTTCCTTTTAGGCTGCCATGTCTTGGCATGGTGCAGAGTCCCACAAGGGTATACGGAGAGCCCCTCAATCTTCAATCAAATACTACAAAAGATTCTAGAGTCCTTAGTGATACCCTATCACTCATTCCAAGTTAGGTACATTAACAACTTACTGGCGGCGTCAAATACACAGGAGGCTTGCAAATGCGACAATTGCATTGCTGAACCACTAAGCTGAGAATGGACATGAAGTCTCACTGGCCAATTTGCAGGTCTGAAAGAAAGAAGTCCTGTACTTTCGACATCACATTGAGAAAGGAGCAAGAAAGGCATCACAAGAGGGAATTTTGGCTATTCTGAAAATGAATCCGCCAACAGCCCAGAAATAAGTCAGGATGTTTTTGGGAATGGTGTGCTACTGTCGACAGTGGATTCCCAACTTTACCCTGATGGCCAAGCCTTTACAGAGGCTGACACACAAAGACGTGTCAGATCTGGTACCAAGGAATGACGCTGCATGCGTGCCTTCTCAGAGCTGAGAGAATGTCTCTGCCGCGCCCCGGCACTGGGAATGCCCGATTATAATAAATGTTTTGCTTTGTTTTGCAGTGAGCGAGAGAAATGCGCTCTTTAAGTGCTAACCCAGATGCACGACGGTGCCCAAAGATCTGTGGCTTATCTTTCTACCACACTTGACCACATAGCGGCTGTTTTGCCTGGATGTCCTAAACCTGTTGCCTCCACAAGTTAGCATTGAGCAGTATGAGAGAATTGTAATGGGTCACCCTTTGACTGTTTTTGTACCCCATTCAGTGGGGGTGTTGTTAAACCATACTAGGATACAGCACCTCACCAACAGTCGACTTACCAAGTATAAGCAAGTCGTACTTAGAGCCGACAATGTTACACTCAGAAGATGTACTGTATTAAATCCTGCCACCTTTTTGACCCTTCCACAAAATGAGGAAGTTGAAGGAGAAGTTGAGCATGACTGTTTTAAATAACTAAACTATGCACCAAGCCGAGACCTGGCATACAAGATGGGCCACTACCCGAATCAGATTTTTGTGCTGTTTGTTGATGGCTCTTACTTAGGAGACCATGATGGAAACCTGGGAGCTGCCTATGCAGCCAGTACTGTTTCAGGTAAGTTCAGATCCTCCTGGCTTCAAGGAATCTTTTCAGCACAAGTGGCTGAGTAGCTTGCTCTTGCTAGGGCATGCTGTGTTTCAGACCAGCTGAAGGTGACAATTTTTACTGATAGTCAGGTTGGCTTTGATGTCATTCACAACGTCAGGCAGTTATGGTCCCAACGAAGATTAATGACCTCTTCAAGGTCACCCATCCGCAATGGTGAGGGTGTGAAAAATGTGTCACCGGCCTAGTAATTGCCTTCCCAAATTTCTGTAGTGGATCAGGTCTCAGAGCCAGGTGTTCTACCAAAGTCTTGCCTACGCTTAACTTCAACCAACACGCTCCCACCACCTCTAATCCACCTTCACATCAGGGGCCATTGCGAGCAATATTCCTCCTCCCTCCTCGAGACTCTACAGGGCTTTTTACCTACGGATTGCCTTTTCCTGCATGATCTACTGAGCCCTCGCCCTTTCCCCAACACCCCTAATGGCATCTCTGCAGAGCCCAAGCCTCGCTGGCCCACCTATACTTTCCTCTACATCCCTGACACATCTACCACACCACGCACAGCACCCTTCATTCGGTAACCTGGTCCTGATGATGATCCTAAACTACCTGGATCAAAATGTCGTCGACACATCCCAGCGCAACTTGTGGCGCAATGTACTCTGGTTCACTAAAAAAGTCTAACTCTATATTAATTCATGCAAATACCTTCCTGTGAACCTCAAGTATTCTGTATTTATTGTCACTTTTCCACTTGCGCCATATATCGCTGTTCACTCGTCACCTGCACCGTCCACTTAGAGTGTCACGAGTACTTGTGTGTACATATTTCTTCGGGTTACTCGCGTATTTATTGCTTACAGTGCTGTAATAACTGTTCCAAATTTTTCCGTACTCTTTAAGCCTTTTTGTTCCCTATTTCCTTTATTCAATATATGATGCCTTTGGCATGTTTAACTAAACCATCAGTCTCCCTACCTTCTTTTCATGCAATGTTTTGTGCATGCATACTAGTCTTGCAAATAATACCAGTTGAGATATTGTTGTTTATATACTCTACTTAATCCAGATCTCAACTTGGTTTATGGGTTTACTCCTGTTGTTTATACGTACGCCCATTGACAAGGCACTGATTATGTGACAGTGGGTAATATGTAGGTATATGAGGTCAGAAAATACTGCACTTTGAATTCATGCACCTTTAATGGGGAGTACATCATATGTATGCCTATGAGGCCACAAAATACTGCACTTTGAATCCATGCACGTTTGATGGGGAGTAAGTCAATGCGGATACCACAAATTGCAATCTGTTGTTAACAACAGTTGATACTTGGAAGGAAGTTAAGAGGTTACAGGAAGAAGTGCCAGAAGCAGAACAGCAAGGTTGGGTCAGAGCAGGTTATATCAAAAAAGCTGAGGATGACATTTGGGTTTCAGGAGATTGAAGACCTGTGTTGCTAGACAGCTTTTTACCAACAATGGCGAGACATTATCGTGGCCGTGCACATATAGGGAGAGACGCCATGGTGCACCTGTTTCGGCAGACATAGTTTAACCTCAGATTCAGATTGATGGCTGAAAGTTTGTGTCACAGGTGTGTGGTATGCCAACAGCAGAATGTAGGCAGAAGATCAGCAGTCACACTAAGTCACAAAGGGAGATTAGGAGGTCCTTCAACAGAATGTAACCAGACTTCATTGAGATGCCTGTTTGCAGTGGATTGAAATATGTCCTAGTGATTGTGTGCATCTTTTCACAGTAAGTTGAAGCTTACCCGACTAGGAGAAATGCACTTGAGGGAGTTGATACCGCGTTTCGGTTTCCTGACTTCTTTGGAGCCAGACCAAGTGTCGTACTTTAATATTCGGGACCGCGTAGGGGACAGGGCCCTACCCCTGTCTATCTTGGTATTAGCGAACCGCAAATGGTAAATGCGGCATGTACTAGTGCTTTACATATCGTTCTAGCTATGAACGCACTGTGTACACGTTATTCTGCTTCACTACGCGGGTTCCATTTTGGAAGCAGTGGCCATCTTGTCATTGCCCTCACATAGGCTATGATGGAGTTAATACGGGCCTCACAGTATATGGGCTTCCCCTCTGACTTCTCTGTGACCTGGGCAGCTGGCTCTGCTGCCCCAGGTCAAACCGGTCTCACGAGCTCCCCTTCCTCCGTCCACCTGTGATTAGCATCAGGGCTTGACCCGTCATAAAACCCTTTCATTCTACACAATCCCCCGGCTAATCTCTTCCACACCTGCTTGTTCCTGCTTTATGACTTGTTTCCCAAAACAGGAGATGCTCATGTTTATTGGGGGGTCTCTTTACATCAAACGTGGGATCTGAATCTTACTGTGTAAATCATTGTGGGCTGGCCGAACTGGAATGTGGGATGGTCATCATGACTCTGCCTTTTCTTTGTAATGTACACTTGTATATTGCCGTATCATAAAACCTAGGAATGTATGCTTGAGGCAAGGAAAAGCGTATTTAAGATGAAGTCCGTTCCTATGATTTTCAGCAGTCTCCTGAGAACATACACGCTGTTGTACTTCTAGGATACCTGTCATTGGTCTGCAGCCAATAAACGATTCTTTGACTTCACCCAGAAGACTCTGTGTTTCTGTAGGTCCGGAACAGGGTGAAACCCAGAAGTCATAGGGTGTGTGCCCCTGCACCGCTGGGACTAAAATACCCAGTACTTCACAAGGAACTAATTTTAACAATGATGTCCTGACGTTGTTATGTGCAGCAATACAATTTGAACAGAGACTACACTACAGTTGCAGACCAGAGGCTTCTGGGATTGTGGAGCAAGTCAATGGCACATTGAAACCCAGAATGACTAAAGTGTGTGCTTCAACATCTCTGAAGTGGCCTGATGCTTTGCCTCTTGTGTTGATGAGTCTCCGCAGTACTTGAGAGAGAAGGGCAGGATTGTCACCCCATGGAATGCGAACATTACAGATTACATGATTTATGATTACTGCAAAGTACTGGCTGATGAGGTGCATTCTGTGGTTCACCAGGTTGGAGAGGCTACAGCCCAACCTCAACAAAAGCAGTGCCATGACCTCAGTCCCGGCAGTTGTGTTATGGTGAAGAAGCATAAGCGCAAGTCGTGCTTGGAGCCTCTGTACGTGGGCCGTACCAAGTGATTTTGGTCACCACAACTGCTGTGAAGTGCGGTGGTCTTCCAACCTGGGTACATGCTGCCCATACTCACAGAGTCCCATGTCCCTTTAATGATATAACAGCACCTGTTCCTCATGTGCGGGTGGTTATAGTGAGACAAAGGGAGCAGGTAAGTCAAGCTGTTGTGGGCAAGCAAGAAGCTGGGACAGCACTTGTTCGGCCTGAGGTGGGTCTGAGAGAGACAACAGTTGAAGTTGGTACAGGAGGGTTTCGTCCAGTAGATTCAGACCTTGGTGAAGGGCCTAGTGCAGTAGTAACAAAAGTTGTACCAGGAGACCGGTGGCCAAAAAGACAGGAGAGAGTGAGATGCTGTCTGTCTGAAGTACAACTACCGCATACTATCTCAGAGGATGCTGAAGGATCTGGCCTGAGTGACAGTGATGAAGAACAGTAAAGAGGGCTAGGGTACTGTGTCATAGGTACTCCTCACCAGAATAGACTCACCTAGCAGTCAGTGACTGGGAGAAAGCATTTTTGACCTTTTGCTATAACAATTCGCATCCAATTGAGGCTCCTTGAACTGAACTTTGTGGCTGAGCTGAGTTTTATAGTCGCCTAGCCACTAAACAGACTAAGTCAATTAATTCTGGAAGTGATCATTAGTTAATTTGAACAGTACATTTATTAGAGATAGAACTTTATAGCTTTACCCAAACTACAAAGAAGAGTACCAAGGCCCGAGTTGGTGAAGGAGCGTAAGGTTGTCCCTTAGAAGAACATAGAGAAGAGTTAAGGAAGTCTCACGAATATCATTGTATATACTATGCAGGAAGAGACTGTCGAACTTTGGTTTGCCTGTTTGCACAAGTGGAAATTAACTGCAAGAACTGTGCTTCAATCTTCTTGTTAAACGGTCTGTCATCAAAGAACTCATGGAGCTTAATGTAAAGACTGATAGACGTAAACGCATATGTGTAGGAGTATTTGTTGTTGTGACTTTAGTACTAATTGTTTTACTTGCAATTTGAGTTTAGCTCATCCTTCACCTGTAGAAGAGCCTAGATGTGCACTGTTAGAAATGGGGATCTCTACTTGGCAGCGGCTGGCGCCAATGTCCAAATAGGGATCCTTCTTCCTAAGTCTGAGTAAGGGGCTACACCCTTTGATAAACCCTGCTCAACCCTGTGGTAACGTAGCACGAGCAGACAGGCCTATCTCAGAGGCAGTGTGTGAAGCATTAACGACCGTACACAATAACGCAGTGAAGACACTACAAAGGGACACCACACAAGTAGCAATAGAAAAATAAGTATCTTTATATAGGCTTAACACAAGGCTCAAAAAACGATCGAAAAACCACAATGCACATAATCACAGATTCACTTCAAAAGCAATAGAGGTACTCAAAAAGCGTGTGGAAGGAACTTAGTTCGAGGCCGGGGTCCACACGATCCAGTGATGCACAATGTACCTGAGATTTAAAGGGGCACGGCACGCAGCCTCACAAGGAAGCCACGGTGATGACAGGCGAACTCGCAGCGGCCACAGGTCCCTGCTGTAGTGAAACGCGGCATGCACTCACGATAATCCTGGGACGGGGCCTAAAGGTCGGCCACCCAGCGGCACCCGCGGGTGATAACAAGATCCTCGAAGTGGTGACTTGTGCGGGCACTCAGCGGCACAGCTCTTCAGCTGCAGCGGTCCACAATAGCGATAGCAATGATTCTCGTAGGACGGCAAATGCGGGCACTCAGAGGCACAGCTGCTCAGCTGCAGCGGCCCACAATAGCGATAGCGATGATTCTCATAGGACAGCAAATGCGGGCACTCAGCGGCACAGCTCCTCAGCTGCAGGGGCCCACAATAGCGATAACGATGATTCTCGTAAGATGGCAAATGCGGGCACTCAGTGGCACAGCTCCTCAGCTGCAGCGGCCCACAATAGCTATAGCGATGATTCTCGTAGGATGGCCAAGGCGGGCTCTCAGCGGCAACAGCTCCTCAGCTGCGGCTGCCCACAATAGCGATCACGATTACTTTGGTAACACAGGCAAATGCGGGCTCTCAGCGGCAACAGCTCCTCAGCTGCGGCTGCCCACAATAGCGATCACGATGACTTTGGTAACACAGGCAAATGCGGGCTCTCAGTGGCAACAGCTCCTCAGCTGTGGCGGCCCACAATAGCGATCACGATGACTTTGGTAACACAGGCAAATGCGGGCTCTCAGCGGCAACAGCTCCTCAGCTGCGGCGGCCCACAATAGCGATCACGATGACTTTGGTAACATAGGCAAATGCAGGCTCTCAGCGGCAACAGCTCTTCAGCTGCAGCGGCCCACTATAGCAATCACAATGACTTTGGTGACACAGGCAAATGTGGGCTCTCAGCGGCAACAGCTCCTCAACTGCGGCGGCCCACAATAGCGATGCGATGACTTTCAGCCCGCATTCCCCGCAGTAGAACCAGAGGCTCTGGAATTCTCAACAGAGGCCTCACCTGTGAGTAGAATCCCTCACAAATAGTAATCCGGACGGCTGATGGGTGGAGTCTAATGTCCCTGAGACTTCAGCAGGAGGCAAGCTCAAATCAGGCCCTCGGGTAGTAGCTTAAGCAAGATGGATAAAAGTTTCAAAGTCCTTTCCCTCTTGTTACACGGACAGAGGTTCGTCTTCACATCCAGAAGTAACACTCCGTGTAGGGGTTTTAGCACAGATCTTTATACCCCAAAAGTCTTTGTTCTCAAAAAGTCACAAATCACTGAACCCAGCCAGAACCAGTTTGGTGTCGTCCTGGAGCACTTTATTTACAAGGCTACATCCTGCCTTTCAGACGCACAGTGGGAGGTGGAGCCATCATTCACCTTGCCAGGCACAGCCCTGCTCAGATCAAAGGGTCACCCCTGCCCATACTCCGACTGCAGATCCCTCTATTTAATCCAGGTCGGTCTCCGCCTGCCCTGACCCTCCAAAACCAGACAGCCAATACACATAACAGCAGAGCACATGGGAAGGCTTAGGCAAGAAAATACCTACTTCCCAAAAGTGGCAGTTTTAAACACAGAATATAGAAATAATTGTCACTAAAAGATGCACTTTAATATTTGGAGCTCAGGCATACTAAATTCGACTTTCCTATCATGTTCCTTGGGTCAATTAGGATTATACCAATTCATACAGTCAATTTACAATAGGGAGCATTCGCGCAGTGGCACTGAATGGCAGTGGCACAGTGCCCAGGGCATCTAACACTGGCAAACACAGAGGAGACAAAAGCAAAAAATGGAAGGGAGACCCACGCCAAAGGTGCCAGGTCTAACATGCACCCGGCCCTCAAACACCACTTTACACTGACAATAGTGTACCTCCAATCAATGAGACCTCCATCTAGATGCTTATAGATGAGATTACTCATTGAATGTTTATTGAAAGCTGCTTTCTAAATATGTTGACACTATGGATCCTAGGGATTGCAACGTTTGTATGCAAATACTTGCATCAGTTGCTGAGGGGATTACCTATCATCATCCCCCTTGACATATGGACTTACCTGTAGCTTGTTGCTGGGATTATTCTATAGAAAGGGTCATTTCAAGTACTATTACACAAATCGTGACTTGGTCTTTTCAGAAGTTCATGTGCTGAAGCACTTCAATCAACAGCCTGATGATAAAAACACTGAGATAGTGAGGCATTTCTTCAGACCCACCATGACACTGTACACTGCTTGTGAACATAGAAACAACTTAGCTTGTTCTCTAACAAATGTAGAAAAGAAATTAATAGATTCAGTATAAGACAGAAGGAAAGACATCTTAGCTAGAGCAACAAATCATTCAAAAGTACCACAATGAGCTAAATACTAAAGTGAATATAGGTTAGCGGAAAACATGGCAGCATTAGCTTTAGATTGGCAACATAAAGGGCGATTATGTATTTTTATTAGACAATCCACAACTGACACCCATTTTTCAGGGACTAGTGAATGTGATCATAGATTTGAAGTTAGAGGAAACTGGGAATTATATTTGGGTTGAGCAGTTCCTGTTTTCCCTGGAGTTTATTAAATTTGTGAGAAGAATGCATTTTACAGGTTACCCAAGAGATGGTATAGAACATGCTACATTGAGATTGATCTATCATGTGGGACAAATTGTTGATTTAACAAGGGAACTACATGTGAGAACAAAGAGAGCTGCGAGTGCTAGTGAAATTGTAGGAAACATCTTTGGTACTTTGATGCCATCTGTAGGAGTGATGCTCAACTCACACAAGATAGGAAAGCTTCCTATTGTGGTTGACACGATTTATACTAGTACAGCTGGATGATTTTTTGTCAAAGAAATGTTTGCCATTAAATTCATGGTTTTGCAGAAGCGACTTGCTTTAGACGTCCTTCGCGCAAAAGAGGACAGAGTTTGCAGGATGTTAAAAGTTCAACAAAGTTGTACTTAACATTTGAGACAAGAGTAAGGACCTGAAGAAATACATTAGCAACATTACTAACCTAAAGAAAGATTTGAGGGGGTTAACAGCAACAGGTGCTTGGTAAGCAATAGGTAAGGGATTTTCTGCTATAAGCAGACAGTTTGGAAACCTAGGTAGTAGACATGTTGGAAGCATTATGAAACCCTTACTGATAATTACTCTTTCTGGATTATTCTTGTTTGTAATCTATAAGGTATACAAACATGCTCAAGTGAAAGGGAGAGAAAGAGCGCAATCATGAGAACTGGAGGATAGACAGAGTAAATACTATGACGAAATGACATTTCTGGAGGATTACAGAGGAAAGATGATAACAACAACCAGATTGTGATTTGTACATCTGATAAGGGGGGGGGGGTTTGGTGCAGCGTAAGGTTGCCCACTTTTTACACTTCACAATTACATCACAAATATGGTATCATATACATGACATGAACATTGATCCAATGATTAATAAAAATGTTACATTCTATATTATTATAAAAGAGTGCATTTACTGTAGAACTAGAGAATATGCTTATTTGTGTGTATTAATTATGCTAATATATCTATTAAGTAAAGTTTTAACAAATTTAAAACCATCCTCACTTAGTAGACAGTGTACTTACTGTGAAGATGAAATTCAACTTTTATAAATGTGTGCTATAGTACATGGATAACACTTAAAGACTTGAAAACTAGATTAAACCCATCCTCATGTTTGTAGAATGTGATTGCATTTAAAAAGTTAACTTTTATTTAATGTGTGCACTAATGTTACATGTATAGACATTCTTACACTTGATACATTTGGAAATTTACTGTATGATATATATAATACAAATTTAACACAATGTACTAGCTACTTATACTCACTTGTGTTTAATGTGCACACGCATATTAAATTCGCTCCATTGAGTTAATTCTTTGATTTGTCTTGACCATTTAGGCCTGTATTTCAGCATGTATTACATAAAATACTGTTTTCCATTTTCTCCTAACGTGACATTTCTTGCAGGTATTTTCATGCATTGTTAGTTTGGAATAGATACATTACCATAATAGAGATAGGGGAAAGAGCCTGAGATGAACTCCTTGACGAAAGTACATGGGGAACCAGAGCGTTAACTGAAAGGACTATTGAGCAAATTTTGCAATCCATGTGTGTGCGAGAAGGAGATGTTGTTTCCATGTTCAACGTGTGATTTTCTCTATATGTTGCAGTCAACAACCTGAGGATTGGACGAGTACAATGTTTTCCTGCTGACACATACAAGGGGTATTACCGACAGCCTTTGTTAGACATAACATAGTGTTCACCCCACCTGAGACTTAGATTTCTTTCCGATTTCATGCAGATTTCCTCTTGGAACCTTCCACAACCCCTTTCTTGCAGACACCTTCCCTGATTCCCTATTACTTGAATGGACTTTGAGGGGTTTAGACCTCGTTGCTTTACCTTGATTTTGCCCTAAGTGTGGCCAAGGCTAATACTTATCGCTGACCCATTAAAAACTCTTGACCAAGCTTCTGAAATGCTAACACTTTTCTACTTGATTTGCCCTGTCTTGTCCTAAATTCCTTCATGAAACTTCCCTGATTTAGAGATATTAGGTTACCAAACCATCCCTTTGACCTGGACTGGATTTGGGAGATTTAGTGTTAAACCTTCACTCACCTGAAGTCCAGGGTGTTCAACTTGAGAGATGTGAAGATTTTTCTCAGCTGCCCCCAAGAATCTACCTCCAGCAAACTGAATTGTAAGACAGTTTACTAGACGCAAAGACTTAAGGGAAGGGGGACAAAATAATAAAGAGAGAGAAACACTCCACTCTTCTACTCTGTTGTGGTCATAAGGTCATCTCTGGTGTTGTATCTCTAGTTATCAGAAAAAACACAAATAAACAATTATAAATCATTTATATCAAATAATGCAAAGAGTGAATTCCTTTTATCTATTAATCACCTTAATAAACCGTCGTACCTCTTAGTTCTGGTCTTACATCTACCAGAACGTCTTATGTTCAATGTGCTGATTTGCTAATCTGAAATTAAGCACTTTATTCTGCAAGAAAGTAAACACACTTGAACATTACCCTTAAGAACCATGAAATTATGATATAAGACTATTGTGTTTGGACCGCATTACAAACTTACAAAATAAAAAGATGACTCAATTGCATTATACAAATGTCTTTCTCCTTGAGCTTAAAGTTCTCCTGTTTATTCTTTCAGGTTCCAAAAAAAATGTTTTTTGTTTTTTGCCAAGACAGACGAAAGAGTTACTGAAAGATAAGTTCTGTTCTTTCTCTCAATGTTTATAAATAAATTCGTTGTATAATGCCTTTTCTTTTCCGTTTTTAAAAGCACAAAACTTACTTGTTTTCTTCCTACTGTGCTGCGCGCAATCACTAGCTCACTCTGCTTTTTTCATTAGGTCGAGGCTCCTTTAAGAACTGAACTCGGAACGAAGAAACAGGATTCCTGCTCGCTGCTGGCGGGGAAGACGAACTGAAGAGGACCGGAAGCCTGAGCCGTGTGTCCGGAAGCCGGAAGATCGACTGGAATGCTGGATTGCTGAGAAGGAAGGTCCGGAGGAAGACTACGAACTTCAGGTAAGCGGGGAAACAACGAGCGCAAGCAAATGCTTGAGCTCGCTTAGGGTTTAAATAGCAATGGCAAGAGGGTGGGGTTACTCGAACACGCACAGGGGAAATACACGTGCCATAGCAGTTTCCATCCAGCGTGCTTCACGAGCGTGTTCCAAGCAATGTGCCAACTGTCTAACTGCAACGTGACTCATGGGTGTGTTCAAAGCCATGTGCAAACAAATGTCTTATGCCCCAAAAAACGTGAATATGAGCAGACACGAGGAGCGAACAATGTATTTGGACACATGTGATTTACTGTATGAAACATGATTACAGAAGCGCTTGAGCAATACTAACAGAAGGGTGTTCTGACATAAATCTTCATCTTTTAAACAAAAGGTATTAATTTACACATGATCAGCAAAATAAAGGATTAACATAAAACATATGTAACAAATATTACATGGTTACATTGGGTTTAGCATGATTCTGTAGACAGACCCTAACAGTCGCTCCCCTCAAAGGCCCCCCTACTGGACGTGGTTTAAGTGGGAATCTTACATAAAATTGTCTTAACAACCTTGGAGCATGAACAAATGATGCTGGCTCCCAAGAGTTCTCAGAAGTATCATAACCCTTCCAGGCTATTAAATAATACAGTTTTCTCTGTATTCGCTTGGCATCCAATATCTTTCGGACTTCATATTCCAAATGTCCATCAATAGGAATCGGTGGAGGTGGGGGTTCTGATCTAGTTTCAGGGTTATATGGTTTTAACAAGGAAACATGAAATGTAGGATGTATTGAATATTCTGGAGGTAGTTCCAACTGCACAGTTACAGGATTAACAACCTTAATTACGGAAAATGGTCCTATGTATTTTGGTAATAATTTTCTAGTTCCCAGTAGATTTAAATTTCTGGTTGAAAGCCATACTTTCTGTCCGATTTGATACTCCTGAACATCAGTTCTATGTTTGTCTGCTTGCTTCTTCATCACCTCTTTGTACTTATTTAGATGTTTTGTTGCTTTTTCTTGAATTCTTAACAAAGAAGAGAGTCGTTCTGTGACTCCTGGAGGTGAAGAAGGACTGATTGTTATAGGCAAAACTCTAGGATGGTAACCATTTAGAAAGTAAAATGGTGTACACTGTGTTGCTGAATGTACATTATTATTATAAATAAATTCAGCGATAGGTAGTGCTTTATCCCATTCAGAAGTAAAGTCTGCCATTAAGCATCGTAAGGTTTGCAGTAATGTTTGGTTCACCCTTTCAGTTTGACCATCAGTTTCTGGGTGAAAGGCTGTGGAAAGAGCTATTTCCATTTTTAGAGTTTTGCATAAATTTGTCCAAAATTTTGAAGTGAATTGACTTCCTCTGTCCGTAACCACCTTAGTGGACAAGCCATGCAATTTTACTATTTCTTTGAGAAATGTGTCTGTCAATTCTGCAGCAGTAGGAAGTTTACTCAATGGTACAAAATGTGCCATTTTAGATAAATAATCCACCACTACTAAAATAGTTGTGTAAGAATTAGATTCTGGTAGATTAGTTATAAAATCTAAACTAATTGTATGCCAAGGATGCGGTGGAGTAGATAATGGTTGTAATAAGCCCATAGGAGCCTTGTGCAATGATTTATTCCTAGCACAGATAGCACAAGCACTACCATAGTCTTTTATGTCTGCAATCATGGAAGACCACCAAAAATGTTTCTTACAATTATCCAGAGTTTTTTGGTACCCTGGGTGACCAGCCAACAAGGAATCATGATGCCATGCCATAACCTTTTCTTGTAACTCTTTAGTAGGCACTAACAACAATGTTTTATGATAAAGCAAACCATCTTGTATTGAATTATGAGGATCTTTCAGCCACTTCTGCGCATTTATTTGTGAATGTTCGACCCTCAGTTTTGTCAAAAACTCCTGGTGAACCATCGGCGCCACTATCTTTTGTGGAGGAATTATGGGAGGTCCTGTCAAATCTTTTTTAGAGTCCTGTGTATATCCAAACCGAGATAATACATCTGACTGTACTTGCTGAGTTCCAGGTCTATAAGTAATCACAAAATCAAAAGCACTAAAAAAATTTAGCCATCGCATTTGTCGTGGTGTTAATGCTTTTACAGAACTAAAAAACTGTTTTATGATCACTAAAGATAGTGACCGGGAATCTTGTCCCCATCAAATGATGTCTCCATTCTGTGAATGCCAACTTTATAGCCAAAAGCTCCCTTTCGGCTACTGTATAATTCTGTTCAGCAGGAAGCAACTTTTTTGAATAAAAAGCTACAGGATGTAACTGACCATCTTGGGCATCTCTTTGAGAAAGTACTCCTCCGACAGCCATCTGTGAGGCATCTGCTTCTACGAAAAATTGAAAATCTGGATCTGGATGTTTTAACAGAGGAGCAGTGGTGAATTTTTGTTTAAGAGACTCAAACGCTTGAGCTGCTTGTTCAGACCAAGAGAATACCTGACCTTTGTGCAATAACTTAGTAAGGGGCAAGACTGTCTCAGCAAACTGAGGGATAAAGCGTCTATAAAAATTAGCAAACCCCAATACTTTCTGTATTTCTTTCACAGTCGTGGGTTCTGGCCAATCTCTAATGGCGCTCACCTTTTTAGGATCCATCATAATTCCAGCAGGTGACAAGCAATATCCAAGAAAATCAACTGTATCAGCATTAAAAATACATTTCTCCAACTTTGTAAACAAGTGATTTTCTAACAATTTGTTTAATACAACTCTGACATGATGAATATGTTGCTCCTTATCTTTTGAGTAAATCAATATATCGTCAATATACACGATTACACAAACATCAAGAAATTCATGCAACACCTCATGAATAAAATATTGAAATGCTGCAGGCGCATTACACAAACCAAAAGGCATCACTGTGTATTCAAACAAACCAAATTTAGTCTTAAAAGCTGTTTTCCATTCATCATTTTCCTTTACTCTAACAAGATGATATGCCCCTCTCAAATTCAATTTTGTTTAAATAATGACGCAACTGATCTAATAGGACTGGTATAAGAGGCAAAGGATACTTGTTTTTAATAGTAGCTTTATTTAATCCGCGATAGTCTATGCATGCACGAAGACTACCGTCAGGTTTAGGAATGAAAAATTATGGCGAGGACACAGGAGATGTTGAATGCCTTATAAAGCCTGATGCCAAGAGCTCATCCAAATATGTTCTTAGGTATTTAGTTTCTTCCTCAGTAAGGGCATATACCCTACTACTGGGCAAGGGAGCTCCAGGAATTAAATCTATGCGACAGTCGTATGACCTATGTGGAGGTAAAAAGGCTGCCTTTACAGGATCAAAAACATCCTTAAAGTCCTGATATTCTGTTGGAATGGTAGGAACAGAAGTTACTGTGTTTGCACAATGCAAAATAGTCATAAAGTCGTTTGATACTTCTTGATAACAGAATTCCCGACAATGTGAGGAATCTAAAGTTACTGTTCGGGAAGACCAATTTATTTTAGGGTTATGCAAAGATAACCAAGGTACCCCTAAAATAAGGCCAAAAGTAGGTGTATCAATTAAATCAAAAGATATTTTTTCAGTGTGACCATTTTGACAAACCATGACAAGAGGAGTTGTTCTTTTAGTTAGCATGCCTGAGGATAGAGCAGAACCATCAACTGCACATACTGATTCTGGGTGGGTTTTCCACTCAGTAGGTATTTGTAAGTCTTGTGCCATTTTAATGTCCATAAAATTTCCAGTGGCTCCACGATCCAACAATACTGGAATCGAATGACGTATATGAGTGCTAATTATTAGCAACACTTGCATAACAAAATGTCGTGGTATTTTTGGTAACATATTTGTCATGTTGGAGGTCTGTAAACCTTTCCTACCCGTGCAAGTAACATTTAGATTACTAATGTATAGGCGAGAGTGTCTTAGACTATTTTCTGAGCACCAAATATTCATGCTGCTCTTTGGTGTTGCTGTTACTGAACTGCTTGTTTGTTTAATACTAGTCTGCCTAAACTTCTTTAGGAGGATGGAACTTACCATTGTTATTTTATACCTTTACAGCACGGTCTTAAGAGTTGTGTATTTGAACTTGATTATTAATTTGTAATAAACCTTCTTAAACTTGGCTACCAATTCCTGGTCCTCATTTTGTAACCAAATGGATTGCACTGTTAATTAAAGTTTGATTGAATGTAAATGCTAACTCCCATCACCTCTCAGTCAGGATAAAAAGGTCCATTGGAAGACCAATGGTAAGTAAGTGGGACCAGAAAATGCAGGATCACTAACAAATGGAGCTACAGTCTGCTAACTGGTACAACATATTGGAGATTAAAGAATCCAAAGTGACCATGCATTGTTGTTTAATAGCTTGGTCATAAATCTGAACCACCTTTGAGTGCTAGGCTTGGTCACACATTAAGGGTGCAGCAAACCTGAAAAGAATTTCAAAGAGATGGCCTACACACATCTTTATATGAAGACTTCCCTTTTGAAAGTAGAGCAATGACAAACGGAAGTTCCCTAGTACAAAATGCTTCGGCCTCTCAAAGACAATAAACCACAAGAAATACAAAGAGGAACAAAAGAACTTGCAGTTAAAATATTGTTACAAATGTCTGTTTTCCAATAAGCATGCAAAAAGTGGTTTTGTTAAGCAATAAATAAAATTATGTAGTTTAAAAAGAAATAAGAAGTAAAGATTTGTAGTTGCTTACATAGAATCAGTCGGCAGTGAGAACCATTAAACGGACAAGGGAAGATGACATAGAGATGATGCACAGTGTACTGAAACATGTACCATCAAAATAAAGTCAAATCATGCCTGTTTAACGAGCCCATGCTCTGTCGAGTGCCTTAATCACAGAACAAAGGGATGCACAAGCCCTCATTATGAGAAGCCTAGAGGAAGATGTGGTATTTATCACCTGAGAAAATCAGTCACAGCAGGGGCTGGAGTTTATTGGCTGTTATAAATACCACCTATTACATGTTTTACCCTGATAATGAGAAACAAAACTGGTATTATTTGCTTTTTGCATGATTCAGTAAATACTAGGAATTTCTCATATATTAAATTCTAGTAGGTTTGACCTGCCAAAATTTAAAAGGATATGCAAACATTATTCCACCTGCTAGTCACCTGTTCTGATAACATTTGCATAAACAGGAGTTTGCACAGCGGTCAGCAGACTCACAATATATGCCACAGTAGTGTGCTGCAGTGATAGGCGCACCATTGTAAATTGATTATGCAGGAAACCTTGTTTGTTAATGAAAATCTGATAGGGTACCGGCTCTTTTTTGGGGAATACATCCATGTCACCCTTCCTCCGTTTCACCAAGAAACTGCATGCTGGCATTAAACCTTCTACCTTGAGAATCATGTACTAGTCTGTCTGAAGGTTACACTTTAGAAGTGCAAACCAGTAACGTTTACAGAAAGTGCTCACTTTTGATGCATGGACTTAAGAGTGTATAAGAAGTGCTTCTGCTCCATGTCTATAGGTGAGGCAGTCAGAGCTGTTGCCCTAAGTGTGTCAGGCAGTGCTGAATCCCCATATGAGCTAAGTAACATAGCACCAGCTCGTGGATGCCCCTTCTGTGGTGGCAACAGGCAGTGGTGGTAGGGTGACAGCCTCATTCCTAATCATTACTGACACTCTCACCAGCCATGCACTTTTTGACACACAAATTATTATTTTCAGCAGAGCCATCACAAGAGGAGGGATCTTCGTCCTAGGTCCCATGCTTTTTGTTAGCCCTACACTCCTGTTTCAGCACATGCTTACATAATAAAAAGCTTGGGTGGTATTTAACGCATCCAGCAAGTACCCAGTGCATTAAATATCTCATCCTTTGTTAAATTTTGGCAGTTCAAACCTGCAGGAATTGAACAGGAAAGAGTGTAGGATATTTACTATGCCATGTGGATTTTGGCGTGGTAAGCATAAAAATCTGCATGTTATTCCCCAAAAACTTGCAATAGGTGCTATTATTGCACTGGACAAATAATGTACCACAGGGTATCATTACTTATCTGGTGTGATAAAAAGCACCTTGAATCCGACAAAATCAGAGTCATGGCCTCAGTATTTTTATAGCACTGAAAAACTTTAGGTATCAGATGTGTCAAACTGTCGAACTAGGTGGACAATAATCCCAGAGAATATTGTGCATAGTAGGCCTCTAACCACATGATTTACTTTTACTTGCAGGAAAATTTGCCATTCCGTGCTACAAAATGTAGTCTTCTTTGCACCAAAATGTAATTCTCCAGTGTCACACAATTCTTGCTGTTCTGCGGATAGGCAAAATAGTAAATGTGAACACATTTATGCACATTTAAGAGTACAAGTTAAAGAAAATGGGTTCCCCAATTTAAAATATTATATGGCTGACATCTCCTCCTCTGACAATGAGATTGGCCCTGTCAAAGATTACTCTAAGTGTCAAAACTGCAATATTACCTGACATGCATAAGTGGGTGTACAAATATGTCCTCAATTAACTCCACATATGTTGTTTTGGATTTACCATGCTCTACTGGTAGGAATTTTCAATTTTGCTCGCCTTGCTAAGTGGAAAAATGTAAACTTCACCAGCAAATTAAGTGCTTTACACACTGTAGGAAATCCACTTTTCTGTGTGGTCACACCAGATTTGTCACCTTTTTCTGGACCATTTATTTTAACTAGCTATAGAACACTGTGCACTTTATACCTGCTACCCTGTAGTAAAGTGCCTGTGCTCCCTCTTTAGCCATGGGTTACTTGGCACACTACTAATTGGCACATTTAACTTGTCCATAAGTCCTTAGTATACGGTACAAAATGTACCCAGGACCTGGAAGTTAAAGGCCAGTAGTAGACTGCAGAAATTATTGTGCCATATACTACGGTGGCAGTGCAAACATGGTTTCAGCCTACCATTGTAGCCTGACTGTAGCAGTGTAAAAGCTGCAATCCAGGCTGCCAAAATACACCTTTTTGACAGGTAAAAACCTGTCTTTAAAATAATAATAAGTCACTCATGTGTAGGCCTTGTAGCCCACAAGGCAAGGAGTATGGAACTTAGTAGTAGGACAAGTAGAAATTCAATGTTGGTATATCTTACAGTGACTAGCACCCAAAAGCTATTTTCACTTTGGATGCCCAGCTGGCCTATATAGAAAATCTGAGTACAGATTAAAACACCAATACTGTATCCCTGTAAGGGGAGCAGCTAGAAAAACAATTACAAATAATTCAATGGTGAAGTTTTTTTAAACTATTAAGGAAATGTAACTTTTAGAAAGATACAATTTCCCAGCCTAAAGCCTCTGAATGCTAATTTGCATTAGCCTCCATTTACAAACCTCAGAGTGCCTAAAATCTGAATGAGGTGTGAAAACTGTTCCAAGAGCAGAGGCAAAGGTCTGGAAGTGGGGAGTTGTTCTGTTCCTCTGGCAGGATAATCATTTGGACAGTGCCCAGGAACTTAATTAACAGGTGCCTGCTCTCTCTAGAACCCAGGACAAAGAAGTGAGGTCCAAGGGTTAGAGGGCTGACTTTATGTTGAAGCTATAGGGACACAACAAGCTCCAAGAGACCTTTCCTGCAACTGCACAGCTGACCAGTTCCAAATGGACCTGCCTTGGACACAGCTACTGGAGTGAATCTTGAGCCCCAAGTGCTGGTCCTGAGGTCTCGAAACCTTTGGCTGTGTCTGGTTTGACTTCTCCGACCATCTCTGAAAACCTGGGACTTAGAATCCTTTTGGCTCGAACGACCTCCAGAGAGCTGATCCAGTTCAGTTACATTGTCGCTGGTCTAGAGATTCAGGTTTCTCCCACCCTGAGCTTTTCCACAGCAGCAAACCAGATTCAGCAGGACATCACAAAGAAGGCATCCAGCTTTGTGGATTCCTCTCAGGCTAGAGCCTGCAGCCTTGCCCTGAAGGAAGAATCCAAAGTCGAAATGATTAGCTAAGTGAGAATGACAAAATCTTGACTGGGTGAAGGTGCCAAGAGTATCCGCCATTGAAGGATCTTCCTTAGGCACAAAATTCAGATTTTCCCACTTGGAGTTTTCCTGCCAAAAACTAACTGTTTCAATTGTACCTTGTCCAATAGCTATTCAATCTCGTAGAGACCTCCTTGGTTACAGCCTGCTCATTGTCACACTGAATATCTTCCATGTTTGAGACGGAATCCCAAGGTAAAACTTTCAACCTGGTCTCTCTATCCAATCCATACTGCATTACTGTGACCCCCAAATTATGCCCAGGTCCCTGTCTAACACGATCAGTTTAGCGTGGTTGGTGCTTAACACTTTTCTCTGCTATTTTTATTTAAATTTAAAGAATTCTTATCTCGGTTCCTCTTTTGATGTTTTGTCATTTTGCCTATTTTTTCTAAATTAATTTAGGATTCTGCTTGTGATGTGTTTTGATTTTATTACTGTTTTGGTACTGCATAGTACTTTATGCATTGTCACCTAGTTAAGCATGCCTACTCTGTGCCATAGCTACCAAGGGATTGAGCTCAGGTCTTACACATACACACCTACTTTTGTCATTTCCTAAAATACCAAGTGAGGGAATATTAGATTTTGCATTGGTTTTTTTCATGCCATTTCTAAAGTTTTCTTGCTAGCATAGTGCAATTCTTCCATTAGGCATACAACTTAACATCCCCTTAATAAACATTATTTCATGAGGATATAGGCTCCCTTTTATGTGAAACACCATAACAAAAGGGTTTAGGAAGACCAATTTAAAAATAACAAAGCAAGGAAATACTGTAGATGGTGATGATATAAAAAAGATATCCACAAAAGATGTGAATAAAGAACTACATAAATTCTGGGAGTTTTAGAGGACACCCGCACTTCTGGTTTAATGATTTTAAAAGAAAAGACGATATAAGACATAGTGCACAATCTGCATTGGCCAGCAGTCTCAGTAGCTGATGTGAAGACACACTCAATATACTGGTCAAACGTATGGAACGCTAATGGTTTTGTCAGATGCAGAGGGAATGGGATTGCTGATGTTTGAGATGATATTAATAGATGTAACGGTCTATACTCATTTGTGACATTTCCCTGATTAAATATATGATCATATTCCTGCATGTGGACGAGATGAGGTTAAGCAAAATTGGGCTGTCTCAATTGGTACACTGAGTTAAAACGAAGCACAACCACTTGAACTCTCTTGAGATTTGTAAGCTAGCAGAATGGTGATGTAAAAAAGGAGGTGCAATTTAGGATGAAGACACATGGATTTCTTAATGTTCTGGAATGGAGAAACACCAATGAAAATAAATGTATTGCAGTACACCCACTCCACCTCCCCACCATACAGGATCCATATAGTAATTCTATGTCCAAAGTCTTGGCATTTGAAATGGCATGGCCAGTAATGCACTTTATTGAAGACCATTTTCTATCTCCATACATCTGTGGGTCTTCCATGATGCAGGGGTTAGATAAAGAACCACCATCCATGCTCTAGTCCCCAAGAGTGAAACTAGACCATTCTCTATTTCCATGGATCTGCGGTTCTACCATAATGCACCACTGGATAAAGAACCACTATCCATATCCTAGTCCCCTAGTAGAAAGCTAGATTAAATTACTAGCCTGTGTGTGGATAAGGTGGTGAGAAGAGTTTTTGTGTATTTGGCTCATCAGTGGACCTCCTGTTCTACAGTATGTGGTTCCTCCACTGGCTCTGCCCTCTCTTGTGAGCCATTCAGCACGCTGTGAATGTCTGCCCAATAGCTGTACATTCCCCCCTCTTTAAATAGGATGCTAGATATAAGTTTCTAATGAGAACATGTGATCAGCCTCCACTATATGGGATGAGGGTAAGCATCTATGCCTTGGGTATTCAGTAACCTTCCTCACTACATCGTTGACACACTATGTAACTCAGGAACCTCTTCCTACCCCTAAATGCATGTGGCCTCAAATAGTGATTCCATAAGGACAGGGACAAGAGAGCACCAGTTCAGCTCTACATAGTATTGAGACCTCGGATTCCAGCAGATCCACTCCACATCATACAAACTTTAATCAGAGCCTATCAAATGAGAGGGCACAGGGGGCAAACCTCACAATATGGGCAGCCTTATAAAAACTCAGATAATGTTACTAGATATTTTTTAAGACAACTGGGAAGAAAAAGTGCATTTCCATTAGGGAAGACATAACAAGATTCAAGGGCAATGAAAGCTATCAGACAAAATCTCATAGCAAGTCCTCTAGACGGTTAAATTCCGTAGTCGACATCCAGACTCCAAATGAAACAATAATACCAGGTAATAAGGATGGTCTGCTTGAGCACGTAAAAGATGCATTGAAAGAACAATGAATGGTTGTTAGAAGCACAAATTATCTGGCCCAGATCCCAATATTAAGGACAAAGGCAAGGTTGGACAGCGAATGCATACGCCATCAGCCTGGTCAAAAAATAAAACCTTGATAAACATCCAGTTAATGACTGATCCATTCATAGATGTGATTGACACAGAAAATTGAGGGTGTGGAGAGATTTGATGAATCACCAGTTGACTCCCACCTTCTTTAAGATATGACTGACATACAAGTATAAATACATCAGCCTAGCAGAACCTAACAGTGCTCATTTAGAAATTAGCTCTAGCATGCTGGCCACAAATAGTTTTGCTGTTCTAGGGGAGGAGAGTGAGGAAAAGGATAATTACCACCTTCATTTATACAGGACAAATGTTCTAGCAAAGGCATAAAGAAAATATGATTCCATCACAACGGTATTTGACATAATCACACTCCACCTAGTAGTTCTTTTGACAATACAGAGGGGCATAAGAATGCACCAGACAGTGACACTTTGCAGCAATGGCTAAAGTCATTATGCAAGGATAGGATGTGAAAGTTTGAAATCTAAGAAATGCTACTAAGGAAGGTACAGGTGACTGAAACCAATTGGATGAACTAGAACAAAGGATTTGCAAGATTAGAACAAAATCTCACAACACAGGATGCTTAGAGGTAATGGAAAATCAATCCAGATAGAAACAATATCTGGATCTTAAGGCTTTTGAGATCATGCTATTGCGAGATAGAATGTCAAAAGACAATAGATCATCTAACCCAGCACAAGATCAGGAAGTCCAAGTGATACACAGGTATTCATGTAACCTAAATCCTGACTGTAAAACAATAATAATATTCTAGTAAACTTCCTGAACATATAATTTAACAGAACAGATATTACCCATCACATTAAAGGTTAAAACCATCCACTATCGATGCTTCACCTTTTCTATCCCCCTCGAATATTAGTAGAATAACTAAAGATTGAGAATGGGAACTAGGTGAGAGGATGCAAGAACTGAGAGACATTGGAACTACAGAGCCAATGAGGTTCTCAGCAATGCTCAGAGAAATGTGGCAAAACAAGATGTATAATTTTTAAAAGAATACCGAAATGCACAATTTGATTTGAAGATTTCACTGTGGCTTAGGAAGTAGCAAATAATTCACAATAGTCTGGAGAGATTTGGGTGGAGGGTAGTAGGGGCTCTCAAAGTGACAAATGGTGCCATTAGGAAAGGGAAACAAGGGGAAAGACAATGGTTAGGGTATCAGAGGATTTGGGAGCAAATTAGGAAAAACAGAAAATATAACCCCTCTACGTTAAATAAATGAAGTCATAACTACTACTGCTCTACCAAACAATATGTAACAGACAGCTAACAGAGAATGAAAGGCCAATTGTAGAAATAGATAAGGGAGAAATCAGACCTCTCTCTTGGAATGTAAATTGTTATGGATAGCACCAAGGAAAGCGTAGATCATATAACGTCTTAAGAAGCAAAGGAATTATGTTATGTTCATACAAGTTATACAAATGTAAAAGGTAAGATAGACAAAATGGGGTGGTAGGTTATGGCGTCAATAAAATAATTTTTTTCAGTGCATCATTACATCATTCTATGACCCAAACATAGATGCTCCAGATATCATTTAAAGATTCCCAGACAATATACTGTTGTTTCCAGCTCAATAAATGATAGTTAGTGACTTTAATGCATAAATGAAAGGAGCCCACGATCGCTCTTCATTAGCACCCAGTAATATTATAAGCAACTCAAGAATCTCCTACACAATATTTTAAAATGATTGAGTTTGACTAATATCTGGAGAGTAAAACATGGTGCATGACTGTCACGATACTCACAAACTCATCTGCGGAACAGCCATGGATTTTATATAATGCCCACCCTAGCATTGGAGTCCTCAGATTCCTTATGGGCTTCTCAATACTATTCGGGAAGGGGAATGGGAAAAGAGAGAACAGATGATGCTTCAATTTCTGCCTCATGGATCTCTTGACTTCCTACAAGAAAATAGTTTAAAGTTCCAAAAGTGAATAACCTTATAAATTGTTATGTAGCATAGCTCTGAGAATGAATGACCGGTAATACTAGACTGTTTACCATCTTTTTCGCAGCTATTTTCCCTTTCTTGACTTTACTTAAATGTTGTGTGTTGTAAGGAGTCATTTATAAAGGTTATTAATCTTCCTTTTGCTTTCTGAACAAGTATCTTTGCTAATAATAAGAACTCACTATTTCTTGGCTGGACACTAGTTACTAAGAGTTATGTCACTCCAGAACACAAAATTGCCCCAATTAACTTGCTAGGATGAACTTCATTGGAGGCACCATGAAACAATAAGTATAGTTGTTTTTTTTCAGGGGTAACTGAGGAGCCACTAATAGCTGAGGGTAGGCTATAATCAATATCTTGATGTATTGGAATGTATTAACAGCTTAAATATATTCCTAAGTGGTAGACTGGAAGAAATAAACAGAAATAAATAGAAAAATATCAAAATTCAACATTTTAAATATGATGGAGCTTTACTAGCATGGAAAGCAAAGGTAGATACTGATAGATTTTTTTAAGAGGAACACTAGATCCTCCAGATAATAAAATAATGAAAAATTCCTATAAGACTTTCACTGGCCTGGATGCGAAAGGAGCAATGTCAATCACTCCTGTCGCGCCCTTGAACAAACTGCCAGGTAAAGATTGAGAACTATTATGAACAGCAATAGATCCAGAGGAAGCAGAGTCATGTAAGAGAAGCAGAGATAGTATCATAGGGAATACTGTTACTCTGCCTGATCTTGCATTTGGTGTCTGCATGCTCTAATGTATTGTTTATCTAAAATGAGAAATAGTTCACCTTTTACGTTTCAATTCAAGAACCCTCATATGATCTATCATGTAGTAATCCTTGTATTTCTCTACCCTGCAGGAGGTTGAAGTGCTGAGATTTCCTAAAGCCGACACAAATATCATCTCTATTATAGATGCAAGAGAATAATTGAACTACAGTGATTGTATTTATGTTGATATCTACCTTCATGATTTGTAAAATAAATGTGTGCTTTGAATGATTCTTATTATAACAGTTTCTTCAGCTGTAACATAACGAATACACACACATATTGAACCGTCATTTGTAACAACAAGCAATCACTTCCCTGCCCATGTGAATACCTGGATGCCATATTGTGACTAAAGAAAACATAAAAATATAGAGTTGTATCATTTGAACAATCAGCACACCTCAAAATGTCCTCTAATGTACCACCCATCATAAAGGTCTTAGAAGCTGCTACACCTCTCATAGAATGTGCTCCGAATAGACATCTGCACCAGCTCTCCTCATCACCTCCTTCACCCATCTTGCAAGTGTAGATGATGATATGGCTTTAAACTTTTTTTTAAAAACAAATAAGCAAGTGTGTCACTTCCAATAGCCTGACATCAGATGTTCTCTCCTCGTACTCTTTAACACAACAAACCACACTCAAATTCTCACTCTCATTAACGAATGGATAAAATTTTGATATTGAGTTCCTTTTCATCCTTCTAGCCCCCTTCAGGGGAAAAAATACTGCTTGAAACATCAAGGGCCCACACATAGTAAACCCTCCTAAAAGTAATCAAACACAACAATATTGTCAGCTTCAGTGTCAAATCCTTCAAACTCAATCCTCTATTTGAACCCCAACTCACCAAAAAAGACAAAACCTTTGAAACACCCCAAACCGAATTATACCTGGAAACTGTGTGCTTCACAATTCTAATGCTTCTCATTAATCTCTTCACCAAAACATCCTGTCCCACAAATAAATCATTAAACAAAACATGTCCCGCTGCAATTGCCAATGTATGTACATTAATTGGCCTAAAAGACAGTCCTCCCTAAAACATTTCTGAAAATTAATTAGCTCCACTACATCCACTGAAACTGGATCAACATCCCTTTCTGCCCAGCCAATCTATACAACTTCCTTGAACCTGGTGCCCAGGATTGCTTGATAAGTGCTGTAGCCTGCTGTGATAGGCCTGGCACCTCCCATACTCTCCTGAAATTCTCCATGCCACCAGCCTCAATTGGCCTGCAACCAGCAAATTGTGCACCTCTCCTGTTGGACCTACCAGAATTCCCTGAAACATTGGCAATAGAATTTTGAAAATCCTCTGACAACTCCAGAAAAAAATGGAAACCAAACTTGGGACCTTTAAAGAGGAATTATTACCACCATTGTTTCCTTCCACTTGTGCACCATCAAAGCTATCATTGAAAAGGGTAGATATGCATAAGGATGAAGCCCTCCAATCCTTATGAAAAGCATCTATTCCCACAGACACCGGATCTGGACGCCAACTGAAAAACCTCCTCACTTGAGCACTCAGCATGTTCGTAAACAGGTCCACACCAAATGGTCCCAAAACTCTATCTGTAAGTAAACAGTCATGTTCAACCTCCATTCGCTGGAATCCAAGAAATTCTGTAAAAATCAGTCTGCCACCACATTGCTCATCCCTGGTATGTGCTCCGCTTGTACCAATATGTTCCCCCTCAGACAATACTCCCAAAATACTTTTGCCAGATCAGCCAGATCCTTTGATCTTGGACCCCACAGCTTGTTCATATATTTCACAACTGAAACATTGCCCATCCTTAAAAGAACACTTCACCTTGTCCTTTGTCAAACATCTTACTGAAAATGAACCTGTCAACAGTTCCAGGCAGTTTATATGCAACTTGCGTTCTTCCTCTGTCCAGCGACCGCCTGTTGACATAGCACTACATCGTGCACCCAAGCCATCTAAGCTTGCATGCGATTTTATCACCAATTCTAGATTCTCTCTGAAAATCGCTCTCCCATTTCAAACCTCCATGTTCATTAGCCACCTCTGAAGCTCCTCTCTCACTTCTGTGGATAGAACACTCTCCTCTGAAAATTTCAAACCACCTCTTACATGCATCGCCTTCAAACTCTGAAGTGCCCGGTAATTTCAAGGTCCAGGAAAAATAGCCTGTATTGTTGATGTCAAAAGACCCACTACCCAGGCCAACATCCTCAAAGAAATCTGGTCTAGATCCAAAACCCTTTGAATCTCCTTCCTTTTTATTTTCAATTTGTCCCTTGGAAGCTTCAATAGCCCTTCCACTGTGTTCACTAAAAACCCCAGAAACTGAGTTTCCTGACTTGGTACTAAATAAGACTTCTGCCTGTTCACTACAGAATCCAACTTCTCCAACAAATTAAGTGCCATGATCATGTAATCTTCCACCCATGACCTCTCCTGATCCATAATCCAGATGTGGTCCAGATAAATTATCAACACTACACCTTGTTCCCTTAAGACTGCCACCACCGGATGTAGAACTTTTGTGAAACACCACAGGCAGACAAAAGACCAAACAGTTGGCAAACAGACTTCAACATCTTTCCACCCCATCTGAAATCCAAGAACCTCTGATGCGGTTCTCAAATTGGAAATGTCAGATAAACATCCTTCAAGTCCAACAGAGCCAACCAATCCTTTGTCTACAAAATGGCCCTTAACATATGCATACCTTCCATTTTGAAATGGTGATAAATCACCAAGTTGTTTAGACTCCTCAAATTTATGACTTGCCGCATGCCCTTGTCCTTCTTTTCCACAAGGAAAATATTGCGTACAAACTCTTCCAACTCCTGCAACACCTCCACAATGGCACCTTTCCCCATCAGTCCTTGAACCTCCTTGTCCACCGACTTTGACAAATCTCCCCAGAACCTTATGCCTTCTGGTACCCAGAACTGAACTAGTTCTTCAATCAATTGATGTGATAACCCTGCACCGTCTCCAAATTCCAAGGATCCCTTGTAATTTGAGTCCAATAAAATAGAGCAAGTCTGTCGCCCAATCTTAATGAGATAACAAAATGGTCTAACGTTACCTGAACCTCGGCTACGAGGTTTGCCGCTTCCTCTTCCTCTGAATCTCTGTCTCTGGGGTTAGAAATTGTCTGACTGACCTGACCCTTGGTTGTGATAGTGACTAAAACCTCGAGAAAACAATGTTCTCGTGATGCTCTGTCGTTAGCCGGCGAATCAACTCCTTGTTTGCCCTGGCCAACCAAATACACAATCATCAAAGACTTTCTTAATGACGCTTTGTGACTTTTGAAGAGAGTAATAGGCCCCCACAAACTTAGACATTTCCTTAATAAAGTCCACCCCAAACAGGAGACCCTTTGTAGTTGGCCCTGCCTCATTGTTACCCAAATCCACTAACTTTGGATCCATTCTTAGCAGAATACTCCTCCTGCATTCAACTGAAATAGCTGTGTTTGCAATACCCAAAAAGCAAACAGCGTGCTGCACCCACTGCCTCAATTCTTCCACATCCAACTACGCTTTATTTACATGGGCTTCCTGCACCTTGTCAAAAGTCTTGGTTAAAGGCCCAATAATGTCAAGCTGTCTGTCTTGACACATTTTCAAACCATTATCTAAACCTTTTACGTGGATCCCGTCAACCTTTCCCAATGAATGCCAAAATTTTTGCATCCAACTCTAGTGTCACCATCACCTTATTTGCTAAGCTAGGTCTCATACACTCTGACCTTAATCGTAACCTAAGATCCTTAGGAATTTGATTCCTCAACCAGGTTTTAACAGTCAGTTACATAAAATGCAGGAGACCATTCCTGTGAAAGGGAGTGCTTAATCAACATTGGATCAAACATACTATCCTCAAAAGGATCAGACAAACCTCAGGATCTTTATCCTTTGCACTCCTGGGGGCTTTATCCTCGCAATACTCTCACAACCCTGCTCATCCAAATCAAACTCGGAAGAACAACTTAGTTCAATCTCTGAGGACTCATCATAAAGCATCACCTTATGCTTACATATTTTCTTTAAAATTCTTTTAAATTTTCCTTTCCTTCCCTGGGACTTTAACCTGCCCTCCATGTGTGTCCTTGACACTTCCATGACGCATGTGATCGCAAAACACTTGATCTTCCTCTGCAGATTTTCTCCTCTTAATTTGTGTCACACTGACATCAAGGTGCTAGCTTTTCCTTTAGACTTTACCCCTTTTTCTCTCTTGAGAGGTAGTCTCTCCAGCAGACCAAAAATATTCTTCTTCCGAACCTAGTTCCCTTGCTTGGAATAAAGCCTCCAATTTCCTCTCCATCCTACTAGCAAATTTCTTATGATATTTTATCAATCACATTCTTAAACGTATCCTCTATTAAAGCACCCTTCCCTGACTGAATCTTGTCCTCACTCATCTTCAAGTTGTAAATAATGTTAACCAAATCTGAACATCAAACTCAGAAAGCAATACTCAGTATATCCTCACTATCACTGAAGAAAATCTCTCCAATCCGTAAAATTCACCTTAGCTGAAGTCACTAAAAAATGTCTCCTCAGCTGATCGAAGCGCAAGTTAGCGTTAACCGCTTCCCAATCTGTCAACGGTTACTCTAATTATATCGAATGAGCACTGCCCAACGACTCCAAATGGCCACTCGTGTATACTTAATACGCAAGTGAGCACGCCTCAATGAGTACTACCTCTATTACTATGAATGCGTCTGAGAGCAATCGCTTCTCAGTGCATTGTTGTCCATCTTTATCTTTCAACATACGTTGTGGCGCATACTCTTGTCCGTGCTTCAGCCGGTATGCATGAACGCCTTCTCATCATAGAGAGTGCATTCCGAAAGAGCAGCCGCGCTAGGCCCCCAGACGTTCGAGCACAAACAGTCAAATTGTCCCAAGCTCACGGTAAAACGAAACCCCCAATATTTCTAGAATAATAAAACGAAAAGTTGTAAAGCATTTTTAAAGAGTAATACACCTCAAACGATATTTAAGATATTCCTCACACTCAACCATAGCAAAACTCAACAAGAATTCTAATATTAAACTACAGTTTTATATGAAACTAAACACTTCCTGCTGAATTGAATTGAGTTGAATAGTGCGCGTACACTCACAGTAATCACAACTGACTGCTCTTCTCATTCAAACAGTACTTCTCTGCAGGGATCAGCAGCAAAAACTACGGAAAATGGTGTGGGGTTCTGAATCTTATAGGGTTGCAATATAATTGTGTTCTAAGTTCTTTAAAGGGGCTGGTGTGAGCAGTGGCAATAAAGGAGATTGCATAATGTTAGCTTCAAGGTCTTGCCATAAAATCTCACACTAGTCAATAAAACAGTGGAACAATCTCTTAAATGCTGGGTACATCTAGAATTAACTATATATGGTTGGATTAACAGTTGAAAATGATGGTTCTCCCCAGACATAACTTCCTGTTTGATGGTATCCCTTTACATTTTAGTAGAGCAGAGCTTGTTAAAGTGAAGAGCACTTTGAAGTGATTTGGGCTACTTAGAGGCATATGGTGCCCTGGGAAAAGATAGGGAGATCACTCAAGAGAGGAGGTCTGCCATTACAGGACTTGCAATTACATTATTGGGCAATCCAATTGATAAATATAAGGACTATATGTGCGTTTTTTTTAGATCAGCTGCATTGAGCCCTTAGTTCCAGCCCTGTTTGGGGCTTTTGGTGAGGGTATCGTTATGTTTAAATTTAGGGCACCAAAATTATTCATGAAGGTTAGATTAAACATGGAATTTGCTGCAATGTGTCTAAGGAGTGACAACAGGTGGACAGAAGAAATTGTATATACAGTGATATTCAAAGCATTTGGGTCTCACTAGGTACACCAAAACGAGACCTTGTAATCTGGGGAGATCTATTGAATCACGGGGTGATACACTAAGGAGACAAATTAAGTCAGACACTGTGTATAGATTATCTACATTTATACAACTGTCTGCGTAGATTGGGCAGTGAAGCTGGAGACACGTATGGTAAGGAATTCAGCCATTATCTGGAACATCTGGTCACCACTTTCAGTAAAGAAGGTAAGAAAGCAGCCAGATGGTATAATCTGCTCTTAAAAAATCCTGAATCTATAACAACTCTGCCATGGGATACAGTGGATCGATTCTGGGTCTCGCCAAAACAGAAAATATATAGCAAGTACCTATAGATCCTATACATAGAACTGTGAAAGCTGTCCATATTAGCAAAATCATGTTTTCCCCTCCACAGTAAACACTGGATGCCAGCAAAAATGGCATATTACAGCAATATATCCCATATCTGAAAACCTAGATGTGTATGACATACATATGTGAAGACACTGCCTGGCTCTAAAGAACTACTGGAATGCAGTATTCTGCAGAATCAGTGAGCCACTAAACAAAGAAATAGATGTAAGTGTTTCCCTGATTATATTAGGTATATCTAGTCAAAACCTATCACTGTTAACTAACAAGAAGACATGATTATTTTAATTGAATCTACTTGCTAGACAATAAATGTGCAGGTATTGGACTAAGCTAGTTCTGCCAAATTCTGTAGAGTGGTAATTGGTTCCTCCACCGAACGTCACATTTTGTGACGCTCCTGTAGCACGTGAGCCTGCTCTATATTTCAAGGCATATGCAAAAGAAACAATTGATGGACCTAATGCTGGACAATGCAAACATTCACCCCCAGTCATAAGGATCTGGGTTTAATCCATCATTCATATTTCAAGGCAGCAATTATTTACTTTTTTTGGTGTAATGCTGCCTTATAAATATCGTTCCCTTTAAAAACAGTTTTTTGGTTTAAAGGGGCATGCAATGTGTGTTGCTGGGGGCGTTCCCAGCAACATCCATGGCTTTTTGACACTGCCCCAGATTTATGAGAAATCGTAAATCTGAGGTAGCACCAAAAATGTACACCTCTCCAGGGGAGGCATAAGTGAGGCACAACGAGGAGAAATGTCTTTATTTCGCCTCGTTTTTCATTTTTCTATCTGTGCTGCATTCTGCAGCACAAATAGAAAAAGGAAAAAGCCTTGTGATTGTTTTTATGCAAGAAGGTTTCCCTTCCTGCACAAAAATAATCATCCCCAAAACGCAGGCACCCTTGCACCATGGTGCAAAGGTGTCTGTGTTGGTGCAGGGCAACTCGTTGTGATGCTGGGCCAGGGTCAAAGGACAGGTATGTGCAGTTTCTGATAGATATGGCGCATTCCTGCCCTTTTCTTTTGGTGTAGGGTAGTGCAGCAGGAAAGCCTGCGGCGCTGCCATACGTCAAAACCTCATAAATGAGGCCCTCAGTGTCATGATGAGTTGTTTATTACTGTATGTAGCCCAGCCTGAATAGGCTCATCCTCACCGATTGACTGTCCCGTGACCATGCAGACGAGATACCGTGGAGCGCATATGTTAAGGCTGCCTTTAACAGCCTTCATAAGTAGGACTTATTTCACAGCCCCCAGTGCCTGCGCATCTCAGAGCAGAAGTGGGTGAGTGACCAGTTTTTGGAATACAAATTACTACAAAGAGAGCAGACAGAACTGTTGAGACTCATGGTTTGGGGGCATATGCTTTTAAAAACAGTCCATACTATGCAACCGTACCTATCATTATTAGTGAATGGGACAGATTTTTGCAGACCAGATTCAGATTTATTATGTTGCATGACCTTCTGGCTTCTCCGAGTGGTTGGAACCCACTGGTATTTTGGGTCCTTGCGGCTGAGACAATGTGTCTACGTAGGACACCCTACATTTCAAGATTTTTTGCAGATATTTTAGCTCACCTAGGAGAATGTTTATTACGCCTCTACTGATATCGTTGAATTTTATGCAAGTTTGACCTGCCCACATGTTCCTTCAGCTCCTACCCAGTGAACATATTATATTCACAGTATACTGCTTTTTAAGAGTTGCACTGGGTTTGAGGCATTCTATGCCTGATTAAGATTGCTGCTGATATTGGGGGGCTTTTATATAGGTGATATAGGGGCTGTTATTTTTGGGAGGTTTTATAATAGCTGTTTATATCATTTTATGTATAACTTGTATGTATACTGTGTGAATGTTGTTTTTATGCTTGATTTGTATGTATTAAATGATGTTATCTTTGTTATGGTTATGAACTTAACCGAACAAAGATTTGCTTACTTAACTACTACACAAATTGTTGCTGTATATGGTCCATGATTATTCCCTCACCTTTTACAAATCTGAGGGGGCATTCGCCTCCAAGAGACCCTAGCAGACAAAAGGGGCCCAAATGACGAGCAAGAATGGTACTAAACAGCGCTAATAAGAACGAACAGTGCAATGCTTAATTTGAGACAGGGGTTTCCAGTGCTCAATACCGGGACTGAATTATCAACACCGGCACTTATGACAGCTTATAATTTGGAGATGCACAACAGTTGTTTATTAGTTCAATAAGCATTACAAATGACTAATTCATGCCACCCAAGCTGTTCTTACAGCTTTGGGGGCCTGGAATAGTCTGAATTGCCACACCTGAAGGAGTGTGATGGCTAGCAGTTGTGTTGTTACAGACAGTGGTTGTACAGGCGGGGGCAATGGGTTGTGCAGGCTACCCTAGCCTCCCGAAGACGGCCATGGCATTTATATTTTTACAAATTAAGCACTGGAACAGTGTACAGTTTAGCCTGTGTATGCATCTGCTGCTGTAAGAAATCAGATGTTGGCCAGTATACAGGTAGCTGACACGTAGCAGAAAATATGCAGAATCGTTCGTGATGTCTCACAGGATGGCAATATTTTCTTATCTTTTAGCATGCCTTCCTGTTGTTCACTGTACGCTGTTTCAACAGGTTTTCACAACACCAGCTGTTCTTTGGACCTTTGGGTGGACAATATTGTTAAATGAAAACACCCATTTATTAGTTCTGCACCTACAGCAGATTTACTCGAGAAGCCTTACAATATGTTGTAGTTTTGACACAGCTACAGCGATTGAGGAAGGCATTTTTGAAAGGTTTGGCATCTTTTCCTGTAGAATGACTCCTATTTTTGGAGCAAAATTTAGCTTCTTGATTTAAAAAGCATCCCAAAAGTACACCAGGACATATACGATAATTGTAGACTTATTAGAGTACTCAAAAGTGTAACATTTACTCATCAGGTATGTCCAACATATAGAAAATCTGCATCACACAAGTGTAACTTGAAAGTGATTTGTACATATATCTTTATTTATCCACAAAGAAAACGTTTCCCAGTAAAAAAAAAACTCTTCTCCAGCACCATACAAACATTTTGGCACATATGTACGAAAAAACTATAGTTGCTGTGCTGTGTTGCTTGAAAGGGAGAGTGCAGAACAGTGCCCATATCTACTAAGATATGGCACTGTTTTCCTTTCTCCTTGTGCTGGGGCACTTTAGGTTGCCATGCACTAACGCACACACCCTGGAGCCCTAGTGCTAGTGTGTGTGCGTTCTGTAAGGAATAGGTTTGTACTGTAAGGGGATACCTCTTGCTTCATAATTGTGATGTACAATGCAGCATGCATGCAAAGTAGGAAAACCGAGGAGAAACGAAAACATTTCTCCTTGTTACAAATGCCTCAAGGAGGCACATGGTTTTGGCACAAATGACTATCTGCAAATATTTGTAGATCAGTATGTGCATCAAAACTCATGGATGGGTGAATGCTGGGAGACCCACGAGGAGTCTTTAGCTCGAGCGGCGTCCACGCAGCAACACATTTCACTCTGAAAAGGAGTTGCAAGTCAGTTTAGTGTCTAGATGCACAATCACTGCCAGTGACATAGGACACAGTGGTCAGAAAGGCTGGAGAGAGCTGACGGTCTCTCAGGGGTTGTGAGTCTTTCACTCGAGTATGGGTATGTGGTCAGTAAGGTCTCTGCGGGCATACCAATTTAACCCAGCACCCCACTTCATCACTGCACAGAGGGACTTTCCATTTAACATGTACTTTGGCGGGAGGAGGAGCCTAGCGCGCAACCAAGATGGCCGCGTAGGTGCGAGGCTCCCGAGGACCTCCGCGACCTCCTGCATAAATCCTGACAGAATCCTGTCCCTGATGAGGGGACTGTGTTTGTGAGCCCGAGCAGAGGTGACGCCCGTTTTCCTTTTTTAAATCGGACCTCGGACACCGGCAGGAGTATCGATTGAGGTTTGCGGCCTTCTCCACACGGGCCCCCCGTACTGGAGTTGTGGGGCGATCCGGACACAAAGTGAACAACAGCGGCGGGCAAGGCTGGGTGACTCGCGTGCCCTGCACTTTCACTTTCGCTTTTGCGCCCTCCTTGCTGCCAGGCGAGGTTGGGTTGCGGGGCGGTGTGCGGTGGTGTGGTCTCGCTGGGGTGCCCTGCCGGTCCGCCAGCTGCGGTCCGTCCTGCGGAGCGGTGGTCGCTCCCCCCCGGACCCCTTGAACTGGATTGTCGGCCCCCCCCTTTTCTTGAGGAGACTGACTCGTCTTGGGGATCGAAACCATGTCCACAAAACAAGATGGCGATCGGGCTAAGATAAAATCGACCCGCCGTGGCGCGGCCCAGCAATCCAACAGTATGGACCGCTACACCCTACAGAAGGGATCCCCAGAGGCGCCGCGTAGGTCCCCTACGGGCCCGACTGATGCTTCCGCTCTGCCCACGGACCTGACCCTCCGAGACGTCATGGGCGCCATCGCCGAGATGAAGGCCTCGGTGGACCAGCGCTTCAACACTCTGGCCCAGAAGATTGACTCGGTCCTCGTGGACGTGGGCCTCGTGAGGGCTGATTTGTCTAAAACCAACGACCGGGTCGACTCTTTGGCCCACTCTACCACGGGCCTCACAACGGACGTGGCGGCCCTCCAACAGGAGGTGCGCAGGCTTGGCCAGGCGAGCGCCCTGATGAATCGTCGGCTGGAGGATTCCGAGGGTCGGGCCCGGAGGAACAACGTTCGCATTATCGGGGTGCCGGAGGGACGCGAGGCGGAGGCGGCGGATCTATTTGTGGAGGACCTGGTTCTCACCCATCTCCGGCCTCGGGGGCTGAGTAAATTCTTTGCGGTGGAGCGTGCCCACAGGGTCCCCGGGGGTAGGCCTAAGGTTGGAGCCCCTCCGAGGCCTCTCATCGCCCGGATCTTCAATTTTCGGGATAGAGACGCCATCCTACAGACTTCCAGGCTACAAGGGCCGGTCAAACTTGACAATATGGACATCAATTTCTATCCTGACTTCACTCCGGCAGTCCAAAAGCAGAGGCTGAGCTTTCTTGGTGTTAAACGTCGCCTAAGGGACCTGAATCTCAAATATGCGATGCTTTTTCCAGCTAAGCTGAGAGTGGAGGTGGATGGCCACACGCACTTTTTTGACCGACCCGAGGTGGCCGGGGACTGGCTAGACACTTTGCCCGGAGATCGGGGCCGGGGGGGTGGGGGGGGTGCGGTTGGTGGGGAGGGCCCGCCGGATCAGGACTGAGGGACTAATGGTAGGCCTTGCTCTGGACTGCGTTGTTGTCACTATTGACTGTTAGGGTAAGTTCCCCTCCTGTGGAGGTCGTGTGGGGTCTCTTGGGGGATCTCCCTCCTCCTCTGGGGGACTAGTTAGTTTTCTTATCTATGGGGCGACAGGCACACTGCACTTTGGGGGGGCTGTTTGGGCTCATGCAGGGGTGCAGGGTGGGGGGAGTTCTGTTGGGTTGGGTGGGTTGGGGTGGGGTGTGGTTCCTTTTTACCGCAAGGCAAACCCGTTATTGTATTGTTGTTTTTGAGATGCTCTGGGGGGGACAACTGATGGCTTTGTTATGTGATGGGGGGTAGGGATTTGACATTGTTGTCCTGGAATGTTAACGGACTGGGTGATAGGATCAAGCGGGGTGTGGTCCTGCAGTATCTGAAACGGATTTCGCCTGATGTGGTCTTTCTGCAGGAGACACACCTTATTGGTAATTCCTTTTGTGCCATGAATCGGCGTGGCTATCGCTTGGTGGCCCACTCGGGCTTCACGTCGGGCTCGCGGGGGGTGGGCATCATGGTGAAGAACTCGCTCCCGTTGGAAATAGACGAGGTGCGCCATGATGAGAGGGGACGCTACACTGTCTTGGTGGGGAGGATGGAGGGCAAGGTAGTTGTCTTTGTCTCTGTGTACGTCCCACCGGGGCTACAGTCCACCACCTTTGCAGAACTGGGGCGCCTCCTCCTTGACCTCCCGGGGGGGCTTCTGGTGGTTGGGGGGGATTTCAATGCGGTGGCTTCTGGGACTATGGATCGTCATCCCCCTAGGGCCCTCCCCCGGGCACAGGCGTGGTTAGCGGGCCTTTTAGACGCACTGGGATTGGTGGACTGCTGGCGTTTAAAGCATCCCACCCAGCTGCAGTACACCTTCCATTCGGGTGCCCATGGTAGCCTCTCGCGGCTTGATTATGTCCTTGTCCCTGCGGCTTATGCTGGGAGGGTGGTAGAGGTGCGCCATCTGGCGCGGGGTATTTCGGATCATTCCCCGCTCCTACTGCACTTGGGTGTCTTCCCGAGGGGAGAGGGCAGGGTAGCCCCAATCAATGCTTGGTACCTGCGTGACCCAACTATTCGTTCTGATCTGATTAAATCATTGCAACGGTATTTCGAGGAGAATGTGGGGTCCGTTCCGTCGGCTATCTCCCTGTGGGAAGCCTTTAAAACAGTTCTCAGAGGGGAGGCCCTCTCCTTTATCTCCCATGCCCGCAGACGCGCACAGGAGGAGGTGACCCGGGTGGAGGCCGAAATTACTGAATTGGAGGGTGGTCTGGGGAGTGGGGTGACTGACGCGGCGCTGCATGTTCTGCACCTTAAACAGGCGGCCTATAGGGCCCTCGTCACGGAGGCGGCCAGGGGCCTTAGCAGAGAGCAACAGGGGCGACTGTACGATGTGGGTGATAAGGCTGGCAAACTGATTGCGTGGTTGGATAAGAAGGAGAGAGCTAGTCGTGTGGTCCCGCTGATTGAGAGGATGGATGGTGTACGAATTACTGAGCCGGAAGGCATTGTTTCTTGCTTCGCGGATCATTTCCGCGAGGTATATTCTCCGGTCTCTCCCTGCTCGGAGGAGGATTCCCATGCCCTGCTGCGGGACATCGCGCTGCCCTCGCTTTCAGTGGAGGACAGGGATTCATTGGATGCCGCTCCCACCTCGGATGAAATCGCCCTCGCCATACGCTCGGTCGCCTCGGGCAAGGCCATGGGCCCGAATGGCCTTCCTATCGAATTGTACAAGCTGCGACCGGATGTACTGGCACCTCACCTCCGCGCGATGTTCCTTGCGGCCCACTCGCGGGGCTCCCTCCCGCCGGACCAGCGTCTAGCTACCATCGTGGTTATCCACAAGGAGGGGAGACCGCGGGACCGGGTTACATCCTATCGGCCGATCTCGCTCTTGAATGCGGAGCCTAAAATCCTCGCCAAGGTGCTTGCCAACCGGCTGGTCGGCGTGGTGGGCGATCTGGTCCACCAAGACCAGTCCGGCTTTATTCCCCATCGCAACACGGCCCTTAACCTGCGGCGCTTGCACGGGGTGCTCGCGCGTGTTCCATTCATGCGGGAGCCGGCCATCTTGGCGTCCTTGGACGCCACCATGGCGTTTGACACGCTCGAGTGGCCGTACATCTGGGCGATGTTGGCGAAATTTGGATTTGGCCCGGGATTCATCAGCTGGGTCAAATTGTTGTACTCTGACCCATTGGCGCAGGTGGTGGTGAATGGTCGAGTCTCGGCCCCATTCGTGCTGGGACGGGGCACGCGACAGGGTTGCCCCCTGTCGCCGCTCCTGTTTGCACTGGCCTTGGAACCCCTGGCGGAATGGCTGCGGTGGCACCCCTCTATCCGTGGTCTCCGTTGGACCCCTGAGTATGAGGACCGCGTGTCCCTCTACGCCGACGACATCCTGTTGTACTTAGCCTCCCCGCGTAAATCACTGATTGTCCTGGTCGATGTTCTGCGCTCCTTCGGCCGTAACTCAGGTCTTGTCATCAACTGGGCTAAATCCTGTGTCTATGTGCTTTCCGGGGAGGCTCCTGTTCTCCCGCGGGGCTGCTCGATCCAGATTGCCTCGCAGGGGTTTCGTTACCTGGGCGTCTATATTACGCTGGACCCAGTGGCCCGCTACGAGCGGAATTTGCTTCCCCCCCTCCAGCGCTTGAAGGAGGACGTCGCGCGCTGGCGGCGTTTGCCGCTTTCGTCGCTCGGCCGGTCGGCATTGTTCAAGATGATGTCGTTACCGCGCTTTCTGTACGCCCTCCAGAACTCGATGGACCTGGTCCCGGCGCGTTACTTCCGTGAGGTGGAGAGTTTGCAGCGCCGCCTGTTCTGGGACGGGAGGCCGCGTATAGCCCTGGCAAAGTTGACGCTCCCGTGGTATGACGGAGGGATTGCCCTCCCGGATATTAAGCGGTATTACTGGGCCTCCCAATTAGCTGCAATTAATCACGGCCTCTACGGGCCCGCCTTAAACTTGGCATTTGAAATGGACAAGATGCTCCTGCCCGGTGGCGATTACAATCGAGCGCTCTACACTAGCGTGCCCGACTCCCGCCTGACGGGACCCACGCGTGTCATGGTACGAGTATGGCACGCGGCCAATGCAGCTATGGGATGGAAGGACCGTTTGACCCGGGCGTCACCGTTGTATGCGTCGGAGAGGTTGGGCTCCCTATGGACCTCGAAGGGCTTCGATAGGTGGGACACGATAGGCATTAGTACAGTGGGGGACCTCTGGACGAGGGGAGGATTCAAAACTTTCGAGACACTGCAGGCGGAGTTTCAGCTGCAGGGCAGTGAATACTTTCGATACCTGCAGGTCCGTCACGCACTGGGCTCTGTCTTCCCAGACGTGGCCGCCATTCCGGAGTCCTCCCCACTGGAGGATAGAGTGCTAGACGGCCACGTTCCGGACAGCACGATCTCCCTCATCTACAAGAAGTTGATTAATGACCGCTCGGGCTTACTGACTGGGCTCCGCGAGGCTTGGGTTGCCGATGGGTTGGAGCTGGACGACGAGGACTGGATTTCCGCGGTGGCCTCCCCGAAGGAGGTGGCCATCCCGGCTCGCCTTCGCTTCGTCCAGCTTAAGATACTTCACCGGGTGTACATGACGGGGCCGGGGCTTCTGCGTATGGGCTATGCCGAGGATGGGCTGTGTAAGCGTGGGTGCGGGGCATTGGCGACCTTTTTACATATTCTGTGGGAATGTCCGAGGGTGGAGCGATTCTGGCGTGGTGTGCATGAGGTCCTGCGAGCGGTTACGCATGTAGCGCTGGTGCCTGAAGCGAGGAGATGCCTGCTGAATGTGTGGGAACCGACCGACTACTCGGTTCCGCAGACGCGATGGGTGACGCTGGGTTATATGATTGCTAAACGTGACATCGCTCAACTGTGGGGATCCCAGAGGCCCCCGGCAGTGTCGGCCTGGAAAGAACACATGGATTGGTGTATGTTCCGGGAGAAGGTGGTGTATGTGGCGCGGGGTAAGCCTGGGGCGTGGCTGAAGGTGTGGGGCCCCTGGAACGCCTACCGCGGGGGTATTTGCGAGCCGCCATTGTTGCCTCCCGCTTCACCAGCTCCGTCCCCCTAGATGACCCCCTCCCTCAATCCCGGACACAGAGTTTTCCCAGTCCCAGACCTATTCCCCTTCCCCTCCTTCGATTTTAGTGTATGGTTGGGGTCCCCCCATTCGAGGAGCGTATGTTGTCATTTTCGCTCTCGGGTTGCCTTGCGGGTGTGGTTTTATGTTGTTGTGTTGTATAAAACGAAACCGTATTGTGGGCTCAGAGTCATGTGGCCCACGTTGCTGATACCTCCTGCTTTAGCGTCTCTGTAACGCCAAGTGCCTTATTGTATATATGTCATTTATTCCTGTCATTTTAGCGGCCGGCCGGAAGGTTGTAGGCCCGTACCTGTATATATTTGAGATTGCAATAAACGGTTTCAAAAAAAAAAAAAAAAAACATGTACTTTGGCACTGTGGTTGTAAAAAGAGAAGCAGTTTCTCCACTAGCGGAGGCAGGTTGCAATGTCAGAGGGGAAAATGTTCATGGGGTGCATTGGTTGTTCACAGCGTTGGAACTTTTAAAAGCGGATCTGGGGGAGACATAAAGTTGTTAGTGGTTCTAGCATAGGCAATCTCATGAAGCTCATACCAAGAAAGGAAATAACCTCAAGCATGGAGGACAAACCTCATGCTTGATGGCAGCCGCAGTAAGTGTTTTTTGGCATGTAGAAGAGCATAAACACCAACCACACATATTTGTTATAGGGTCCTGAAAAGAGCTGTCAAAAACATCCAGTGCAAACACTCAATGACAGGGCACAATCATTATTCACCTTGCCTAGCACGGTATTTCCGACATGATATTCCAAACAACTTCCTGATAGCACTGTTCTTGTGCTATTCAGCAGGCTCTTTAAATGAGCGGCAGCTCATTGTTTAGGTTGAAGCGTACCAGATAGCGCAGCTGTGTGGTTTTTAAAGACTTCTTGGGGACATTCGGAAAGTTTCCCTAGGAATTCTGTGAAAATATAAATGTCTGTAAATTAACTGTGCAAATATTTCAGAATATACCAGTATTAAGGAAAGCACTAATGAAGCACTTTTTTGCAATTCTGAAGTGTGGTGGAAACAAATCAGGTGATGTCATTTCCCCATATTATCGTTTGTGTGCTGTATGGTTTTGTTTGAGAATGTGTCCTCTGTAATGGTAGAGCGCTGCCACACCTTCTACTGCATGACAGTCTACAAAACTCTAATCCCCTCTACGCTACACCACTCCACTCTGCACTACTCCATGCCACTCTACATTGTACAAAACTGTACTCCACTCCACTCTAAGCCACTCTACTCTACCACACTCTATTCAACTCTACTCCATTCTATGCTTCTATCCTCCACTCCACGCCTCTCTACTCCACTCTACTCCATTCTATGACACTCCACTCTATGCTACTCCACACCACACCGCACTACTCCACTCTACACCACTCCTGTCTACTCCACTCCATTCCCCTCCAATCCACACCGCTCTATGATACTCTACGCCACTTCACTCTATGGCACTCTTAAACCACTTCACACTAGGCCACTCTATTCAACTCTACTCTACTCATGGTTACTATCCGCCAATCTACATCTACATCTCTTACACCACTCCACTCTATGCCTCACTTTACTCCACTCTATGCTACTTCACTCTACTCCACTCTACACCACACTACGCCGCTCTACGCCACTCCACTCTACACCACTCCATTCTACTCTACTCCATTCCCCTCCACTCCGTACCACTCTACTCTATGATACTCTACTCCACTCTACCGCACTCCACTCGACACCACTTCACTCTACGCCACTCTATGCCATTCCACTCTAGGCCACTCAATGACCTTTCATGGCACTTCACTCCACTCTACAACACTCCACTTCACGATACTTCACTCTGTGACACTCTACCCCATTTCACTCTGGTGACACTCTATTTGACTCCACCATACGCCACTCTACGACACTCTACACCGCTTCACTCTAGGCCGCTTTATGCCACTCTACACCACTCAATCCTACAGCACTCCAGTCTACAACACTTTATGCCCCTCTACAACACTCTGTACCACTCCAGTCTATAACACTCTACACCACTTTACTTACCTCTACGCCGCTCCATGCCACTCCACTCTATGACACTTTACTCCACTCTATGCTATGCCACTCTGTGGCGCTCCACTACCCCCCATGGCACTCCTCTCTATGACACTTTACTCCACTCTATGATACTTTGCTCCACTACATCCCTCCATTCTACGCCCCTCCACTGTACGTCACTCCATTCTATGACACTCTTCTCCACTCAAAGTCATTCCACTTTATGACACTCTACTCCACTCCATTCTTTGCCACTCTACGCTTCTCCATTCTATGGCACTGCACTCCATGACACTCTACTACACTACACTCTATGGCAAACCACTGTACTCCACTCTTCTTCACTTCACTCTATGCCCCTCCACTCCATGCCATTCTACTCCACTCTATGCCACCCCATGCTGCTCAACACCACTCTATGACATTTTAGTCTATGATACTCTACTCTGTGACACTTTACTCTATGACACTCCACTCTAGCCGCGTCACTCCACTCTATGCCACTCCACTTTATTTCACTCTACAACTCTCTACTCTACGGCACTCCACTCTATGACACTCTAATCCACTCTACAAACCTTGACTCTATGCACCTCAACTCTACCCCCTCAACTCTACAACACACTATTCCACTCAATGCAACAACACTCTACAAGACTCAATGTTCCTCTACTCTACTGCTCTCCACTCTACCCCCCTCTATTCTATGCCACTGTACATCACTCTACTCTACAGCATTCCACTCCACTCCACTCTAATCTACTCCATGACACTCCACGACACTTCACAACACTCCACTCTACAATCCTCACTCTACGACACTCTATGTCACAATATGCCACTCTATAACACTCCACTCCACACTACACCACTCTACTCCACTCCATTCCACTGACCTCTATGCCATTAACCTTTAGCCACTCTGGTGTACAACATGGCTAAAATACATTGACAAAGCCAATGGCTCTTGTATACACAAGACATTTTGGCTTTGCCAGTGCTCGTTTACCTTATTGCTGTCCTCAGCCTAGCAATCTATGCACACTAGGATAAAGAATATCTTGCATTTTCTACCTTTTCCTTTTTGATAGTTTGTAAAATTGTTTTTGATTTGCATTGTTCATGTAAGCCCACAGACACCTCTTCCACCAGTCTATTAACTACGCTCGGGCTACAACATAATGTGTTTTTGTAAGGCATACATTCACCCATGAGCTTCCTGGCGCAGAATAACAGATAATTATGGTTACCCAACTCAATGAGACTCATTTTATAACCTCAGAGGGATTAAAGGCTGAGTGGACCCGCCAGGATGTGAAACTGTGACCATGAGATCAAACACGGGCCCCTACAGTGGGTGCATTAGTCTACTAAGCTACCAGGCCCTGCTACAACAACATATTAGTTTTCCTCCAGATCTAGGCCTTTTGCGTGACAACCTGGCACCTTTGAGGGAGGACTTCAACACCAGTATATTGTACCTGGATCGTTTCACAAATGCATATCTGGGCCCTCATGAAATGCATGCCCAGGCTCTAACAAAAAGCAGACCCTGGCGAAATGCATGGTCAGGCCCCGATTTCTATAAATGATGGCATTTCTGCCACATTTGTTAGCAGTGATCCAGCGGTAATTTCATGGTAATTTCTCAATGCAAAACCTCATTTACCTCTAGTTTACTGCTGTAAAGGTGATGGACCTTTGCCACCGTATTATCACCTCCAGGAGGCTTTACATAAACATGAAAAATCAAAATGTAATTAATATTTAAGCCAATAAAGAGAATCATTAGTTTTTTTTAAAGGGTTTTATTTTCTAGTTAAAAGTTAAGGATCTCTGACCCTTTATTCATTAGTCAATTATCAATCAGGTTACAGAATTGAAAATAGAAAAAATATAATTAATACAAAACATATTATAGGTTGCATACAAATCACTCCATAAAGGAGGAAAAACCCCTAATTCTATGTCAGTAAGAACTCTTTAAAGAGTTGCAGGAAAAATATAATTCAAGAGTGAGTTTTGCAAGGCTAATCAGTAATTAATAATTAGCAAAAATCTCCCATAAAGAGAAATAAATGCATAGGACAAAAACCTGTCCTGATCTCGCAGCTGTACTCTCTTCGCTGGTCTGTTTATCTGTCTCTCTCCCTCTCCATAGTCAGACAGAGAGGCTGCTCCTTGAAAATGTCCCTCCTTCACAAGACCTCAGAGGAATGTGATCTGTCTTGCCAAAAATATGACGTGCAAGGACTCTCTGAAAAAAATATGAGCAAGACCCCCACCTCCCTCTGTCTCTCCTCGGATGCAATCTCCTCCCAGGCTGCACTTGCGACGTTCACAAACCTAACCCATATGATGTCTGTGTCAGATCTGCTTCTTCTCCTCTCCTCCCTCTAAGACTTCTAAGGCTGACACGCCCCTTATGGGGTCATTTTTTAGGTCTCGCTGAGCAAGTGCATGCTCTGCGAGAAATTTAGTGTGTGGGTTTTCAAAGTGCTGCCACAGGCTTTTGGTGGCCTAGCGCTTGCGTTCACGTGAGCGTGCATGCGCGCAGCCGCCATCTGCCTCCCTTCCAGCGCGATCACTGCTGCGTGCGCACCACTCACGTGCTTACCACAGAGCGCAATCCTGTTTTCCAAGAATCTGAAAGCATGATGCCAGTGTTGTGGGGACCCAGTGACGCATGTTCGATAATAGATTGTATGTGCTAGCTCTGTCAAGATGTCTGCCTGAACTGTCATGCTTTTAGATGCCCTTGGCTGTATACATAGAGAGTTCTCTACTCCCAGAGGAAACGGTTAAACTCTGTGTTGTGAACTACTCCAGTAAGTCGTGTTAAAAAAACAGTACAAAAGGAAACAAATATATTAAGTAAGCATCACTTTAGCCTTACTACGTGTTGTTTAAAGGTGTAAACTGACTGCTGAAATAACTAAAATCTCATTTTATTTTCAAAGCTTTCCACTTGGCTGTGATGTGGTAAAACGAACAACCATTCTACCTATCAGACTGGAATGTGTGAGCTCAACATCTGTGCCCATTACAAAAAAACAGTTTTCTGCAGAGGTCATCTTCTTTACTGTAAATACATTTTATAGCATCACCAAACATAAATGAGCCACTCGTCCTAGGGTGTACTGGGATTACGGTCCTGTGCAGTTTGCCACTCATAATCAGGTTCTTAACCACGAAAATGCCGATGAAACAGCAATGGAGGATTCTCCCTGCCTCTGCTTTGAAATGAAACATTCCAAATATGGCGCCAATGCAGACACCCAAAAAATGGCCTTGAGGGGATCCAGGAACACTGGTTATCTGAAACGACGCCTACACTCAGGACATGCAGTCCTGTGTGAAAACGCGCAGAGGCCTCGAGCGAAGATCGCGCCTAGAGATGGATGTCTTTTTCCCCAGAGCTCGCGGACTACAACTAATGTTTTGAAAGCAGACACCGGCTTTTGCACAAATAGTGGTGTTAAAACGTATAATCAATGAGGATTGTGTCATGGCCGTGACTTTTCCCTGGTTATTCAAACCAATAAGAAATCATTTGAAACATTGTTAAATTACAAAATGCATGTCGTGGTTAACATGCAAATTGGACAAATAGGAATCTCTGTTGTTCTGACGATATTTACAAGCCACATGGCCTTCGACGTTGTGTTTTTATATTATTTTATTATTTACCAAGAATTAATCTGCTGTTAAGTTAACATAATACAAAGTATATCCTTGCATATCTTGCACAGGTATATTTGTCTAAGTTATGGTCAACCTTCGCCACCAAATGAATAGTTCTCTCGAAAAGAAATCATTTTTGGAATTTGACACCTTCTCCCCAAAACTTTGTGGGTCATGACCAGTCTGCACGTACCTTTTCCCAACTAATTTACACTTACTTTCATGTGTGTTTGTCATGCAGGACAGAATTGATTCACAATTAATAATGCATTTCCTGTGGCCTATTGCACCAATGCGTTCTGGCACCAGTGCAGAGTCGTACTACCCTTTATGGGGCAACCAGGCAGTGCCCGTATTGTGTTTTTTGGAGGTATGCGGGCCTGTCTTATGGTCTGCGAAACTGGTTTTACCTGTTGATTTTCCTGAAATTACCACAAACATTGCCTGCGGCAAGAACAAATACATACTGTCTTTCATAACTTGCAAAAAAACCTATGCAGCGTGTCTTTACAAGTTAAACAAGCATTGGCATAACCAATAGGTGTCACTTTTGGGACCTTAAAAGTATTTAGTTATGCAGCACAATATCCTTGGTGCAACAATATCAACTGTTGCATGTCTAAACACTTATAAGGTCCCAAAGGCAAGACCTATTGGCTATGCCAATGATTGTTATACTCTAATTCTTGGCTGACTATACTAATAATGTTGCAGTTTCAGGAGAAACTCGCACTGTGATTGGTTAGCATAGATGACATGAGGGTCTCAACATCCTGTTCTCATTGCAAATCCAACCCATACCAGTTCTGACAATAGGGGCTTAATACTACGAACAATATACATAACATCTATCAGTAAGAACATTTCTTGCAACAAAATGTATCACTCAATTTCCTGTCTCTCTTTCACACAGCACACAGGGAAGACACTTTCCCACAAATACTGGTACATTGGCACGATGACAGGAGTGTACAGTTCATTATGGCCTTGACCCATGTGTCTTCATTTGAGGCACTTGGCGGTTCATGCAGCTGGAAGAATCTTCTGCGCATGCGTCTCTCATTCAGCACACTGCTAACAATTCCCAGCCATGCTGGATTCCTAGGCAGCCATTTTATTGTGGGCCCAAAAACAAAACAAACACAAAAGAATATTAATTTATGAAATTAAACCCATTATGTTTACCTCCCCCATACTAGTACCCTGTATTAGTTATTACCTAGCAGGAGCTATTAGTTTAAAGCAGCTTTTCTATTATTTGTATTATTTGTGCACCACATGCAAATATGCGCAATGTACAACATAGCATAAACATGCTCTAGTGTATTATTTTCAAAGCGCAACTAGTTAATACATACTCATAGCAACATGCTCTAATGTTTTAGATAGTTTTTCATGTAAAATGCATTTGCCCCACATGTAGTGTTGGTTTATGGTTGATTAATTAATACACACTATAAAAAGATGTGTTACGAACTGAATATGCATTGTCTAAATATGCAACAAAGCCAGGGTCTCTTGAGAAGGGAACAGGGAGTGTAGAGGAAACTGAAACGTTTTCTACACTACAAAAACACATGTTAATTCAGCACAATTATGTGCTACTTTAAAAGTAAAAAAAAAACATTCTCTAAATTAAATGTACATTCTATAGTGAGGTTATTAATTAAGCATGGTTTTAAATGAAGGCATTTCAGACTGAAAGCATTGTGACCAGGCCTCATTTTATGTCTTTCACTTTGCATGCACAAAAAGTGCCACTTTTAAAAAGCATTTGACTAGGCCTCATTTTCATGTTTCATGTGTTTTCACTTGCACCAAAATCTGCGTGCCATTTTAAATGCAGTCTGTCTGAAACACAAAAATAAAGCAATGACTGAATCCAGATGAAATCTGAGCTACATCAGCTGGGGATGCCTCAAACCCTGCTATGTCGAGCTGTTACCTGATGGTAGGTAAACACAGCTCTCAGTGGCTGAGATTCTTAACAATATTCAGTCCACTCTGTCTTTTTTAGGTTTTGCCTGCACAGCACTTGTGCTGTGCTTGAGAAATCTATTGTTTTTAATATAAACTTAAAGGGGCCTCCTCTCTTTCCTGGCTTCTCATTGGTGTCTGTGTGTGCCACTTACCTTTCCTCCCTACAGGCTGCAGCATATTTCCCTGCATTTACCAGTGCTTGTTCCTCGTCTGCTTCTCTTATCAGTTTCCCGCCGCCAAAATACTGTTAACATCTGCTTTGGTGGAACTATATTTTCACAAAGGTTTGCCTTTTACTCTTGCAGCATATTGATATAACAATTTATCACCCGGAGAGATTAAGTGATTTGACTAGAATCATAGGATGTTGCGTGGCGCTGCAAATATCGAACCGGGATCCCCAGCTCTTGAGTCAGCAGCTCTGGTCACTGTGCCACATCCTCTCTCCCGTATTATCTGTCAGGGAGCTTTTTATTTCTTCCTGACGATGATTGATTAAAACAGCTCTTAATTCATTACATAGGTGAAGCCAATGTATTACCAATGCTTACCTGTTTCTTCTCAAATCCAGGCGAACTCCCAGGCTTGCGGTTGTGCCCTTAATTTAAACAATATATAACAAGAAGGGTTAGGCTCTAATCAGTAAGGCTGAGCCAGTCGACACAATAAACAAACAAAGTTGCCAATAGTGATAGTTCTTTGTTAATCAATTGCCTAAAAGTGTGCATTGATTTGAATCAAAAAGGCACCTAGATTAATTTTTTAGCAAAAATGATTTTCTTGAATTTTTCATCAGAGCAAACACATCTTTTTTGATTTAAATATGCGTCTCACGTTCAAAAAAGCACACGCGAAAAAAACCTTAAATAAGCATTGCAACCATTGGTGCAAACCTACACATTGACAGTACATTACAAGAATTAATATCTTGGACAACATTTAGACTCAATTTAGACAAAGATAAGACAACATGTAACAAATAACATAGAACAAATATGCATCGATAAGACGGACATTGATTTCACACAACGTCTATATTAATAAACAATTGTCAAACCGTGTCAATGTTCAATAGTAATAAACTTCTGCACGAAGTCAATCAAGTCAATTTAATTAGTTTATATTAGCAGAAGCACAAACTTAAATATATAGCCACACTTGTTTGAAAAAAAGAAGAAAGACTGGTCGACACGTTTTGAACCCCACATTAAGTCAGATTGGAGGTTCTCTTCAGGACCAATTGCTAAAAACAGAAAGAAAAAACTAGAATGAATCTCGACTCTCCCAATGTATGCAACCAGCAGGGGTTACACTAAATGACATCAGGAAAGCTTACCTAATAGTGGAGATCAGCCGATCTCAAGTATCACTTTATGGAGTGTTCAATTTCTTCGAATAGCAGGAAAAGATAAAGAAAGGCAAGAAATTGGGAAAGTCACTCTAATGAGTCATCAGTGGGATGTCAGCCAATAAATGGAATGTAGCTTTTATAGTCAAAACGACTTACTTATGTCCAACAGTCAATGTCTCATAAGCGTTAATGCTGCAGAGTAGTGGTTGTATATTTAGAAAACATCTGTCAAAAAGAAAGCGCAATGTTGCTATTTATGCACAGTGTATCGATAATGAAGATTTGCTTTGTTGAGAAGGAATTTATACCTTGTTGTCTGCGTTTGCGGACTTCGCAGAGACGCACACAGTTGCTTCGAACACGTTAATGGAATCTGTGGGAGCAAGAATGTGAATGTCAATGGTTCATCCATTAGGTAGCCGCTTTTAAACTTCCTGTTTTAAAATTGCCCAGGGTTGAAATTAGATGAAAGGAGAGCAGTGTTGAAAGTGACCCAAGTTGGGGGAGAGGGGTTGATGAAATGCTTAAAAGGTGCCTGTATGTTTGCGGACTTATATACAAAACTCAAGATGGCAATTCTCCGGGGGGTTTGTTGTCGATGTTAGTGCATGCAAACTTATGCCGGTGTGCAGTGTTGAAAAAAACGCAGGGCTGCCTGAGGCATCAAATCTGAAATTAACGCGCTTGTCGATTTTATTCAAAGAATGGTGAGTGGAGGCAGCTTTAAGCAGTATTACCTTAGTCAACCCAAGTCTGTGTCTGTGGCGTCTCTCTCCAGCTGGCTTGCAGTCTGCGGCGGTGTTTAATTGTTTCTTTCGTCCATGTTTTTAAAGGTAGGGGAATCGATTGTACTTATGGGTTGTCGTTATTAGGCAGCCTTAGTGACGCGAGCACGTGGAATTCTGGGATATGTAGTTGCCAGCATGCCAACGGTTTTGCTGGTGCTGGCCGAATGTATGCGATTCATTATCACAGTGATTTTAAATGTAATTATCGATGTTGGACCTACCAAATTGTAAAGATTGTTGCAACCATTACAGAAAAAGTCATATACAAATACGACACAATGACCGATCTGTGTTCGTAAGTAATCTTTTTTGAAAAACTGTGATATAAAGTGGGACCAAGCTTGTTTTTTATGGGAAAAGGGATAAAAAAATGGAGTGTAGTGGAAACAAACCTGGCTTTTGAGATGCATGTCGGACCTCATCATATTTTGAGCACGACGTTCAGTCTACTTATTTGCCTTGTTATTAGAGATTAAAAATTTCCGAAAGTTTGTTCAAACCATGTACTGCTGTATTGAACTTGATGATCAGTAACACTTCACGTTAGGTCAATTTTTGGTCATGGTCACCTCCACGGGGATCTTGTTCTATTTTCGAGATGACTGTCCACTTCAGGATCTTTTCATCGTGATTATTAGTTCTCCAATGATTGACCAAGGGCGCTGTTTGGACATTTCTCCTTATTCATGACTTATGTTGGGTGATCCTTTGTCTTACTTCTTGATTGGTTTTTCCCACGTAGAGTTTGTGACAGTGGCATGAAATGCCATATACTACGTTTTTTGTTTTGCAATTTGAAAAGGATTCATGTTTCCATTTTATGTTCTTATGAGAGAACAAAGAACCTTCCAAAGCTGAATCGCAACATACGGACGTACCACACTTGTGGTGTCCTTTAATCGCAGGAAGACCCAAATGGTCTCTCATGGTTGTTTTTACTGTCATTTTTGGTAATGCAGAGCCGACCCGCCATGGAGCTAAAGCCCAATGATGAAGCATGAAACCTGTCTAGGTGTGTGAGGGCTTTTGTTCCTGCAGAGTCACGCTCCCAGCGTACTCTGTGGAACAAAACTGACCTGAGAAGATAAACACATTTCACTAGGAACTGCATACCGTTCATACCTTGTATATTTACAGGCCTGTATCGCCACCGGAGCATCACTTTTTGTGACGCTCCGGTGGTATAGCGGCATTTCCCATATTTACAGGGTGGCGCTAAGCCACTTAACATGGCCTAACGCCACCTTGTGTCTATGTCTCTTTCCGCCAAAGTCCTCTGCGGCAAAGGGGCGTGCAATGGGTGTTGCACTGGGAGTTGCAGTGGGCGTTTCACCGCAGCACTGATTGCTTTTTGATGCTGCCCCAGATTTACAAGGCTGGGGCAGCACCAAAAATAAACGCCAAGGAATACCTGGTCTTAGGATGGCAACACGAGGAGAAAATATTAATTTCTCCTCGTTTTTAGCTCTCGCCATGAATAATTGTTTTTGTGTAGGAAGGTGTCCCTTTCTGCACATAAACAATCGCCCCTGCAGCGCAGGCACTTTTGCAACATGCTGGTAGGGTGCCTGCGCTGGGGCTCCGGAGCTTTTTTTGCGCCAGCGCTGCAGGAAACACAGGGGTGCCCTGTGTTCTTGTGAACAGGCCGCATCCCTCCGTTGCCCAATTTGCCGTAGCACCGCGCTTCGACATTAGTTTGTAAATACTCCCCCATGTGTGTTCCCTTACGAATAATAAGACTTGATGCTCGCACAAACATAAATACAACCTTGGTAGGAACTTTAACATTGTGGTAGGGCATTTCTGAGTCTGGTTTAAACTTATACATTTATTTAAGCTGAACTAAAACCATATGCTGCATGTTTAATTTAAAAAAAAATACATAGAGAGTTCTCTACTCCCAGAGGAAACGGTTAAACTCTGTGTTGTGAACTACTCCAGTAAGTCGTGTTAAAAAAAAGTACAAAAGGAAACAAATATATTAAGTAAGCATCACTTTAGCCTTACTACGTGTTGTTTAAAGGTGTAAACTGACTGCTGAAATAACTAAAATCTCATTTTATTTTCAAAGCTTTCCACTTGGCTGTGATGTGGTAAAACGAACAACCATTCTACCTATCAGACTGGAATGTGTGAGCTCAACATCTGTGCCCATTACAAAAAAACAGTTTTCTGCAGAGGTCATCTTCTTTACTGTAAATACATTTTATAGCATCACCAAACATAAATGAGCCACTCGTCCTAGGGTGTACTGGGATTACGGTCCTGTGCAGTTTGCCACTCATAATCAGGTTCTTAACCACGAAAATGCCGATGAAACAGCAATGGAGGATTCTCCCTGCCTCTGCTTTGAAATGAAACATTCCAAATATGGCGCCAATGCAGACACCCAAAAAATGGCCTTGAGGGGATCCAGGAACACTGGTTATCTGAAACGACTGTGTGAAACCTCGCAGAGGCCTCGAGCGAAGATCGCGCCTAGAGATGGATGTCTTTTTCCCCAGAGCTCGCTGACTACAACTAATGTTTTGAAAGCAGACACCGGCTTTTGCACAAATAGTGGTGTTAAAACGTATAATCAATGAGGATTGTGTCATGGCCGTGACTATTCCCTGGTTATTCAAACCAATAAGAAATCATTTAAAACATTGTTAAATTACAAAATGCATGTCGTGGTTAACATGCAAATTGGACAAATAGGAATCTCTGTTGTTCTGACGATATTTACAAGCCACATGGCCTTCGACGTTGTGTTTTTATATTATTTTATTATTTACCAAGAATTAATCTGCTGTTAAGTAAACATAATACAAAGTATATCCTTGCATATCTTGCACAGGTATATTTGTCTAAGTTATGGTCAACCTTCGCCACCAAATGAATAGTTCTCTCGAAAAGAAATCATTTTTGGAATTTGACACCTTCTCCCCAAAACTTTGTGGGTCATGACCAGTCTGCACGTACCTTTTCCCAACTAATTTACACTTACTTTCATGTGTGTTTGTCATGCAGGACAGAATTGATTCACAATTAATAATGCATTTCCTGTGGCCTATTGCACCAATGCGTGCCGGCACCAGTGCAGAGCCGTACTGCCCTTTATGGGGCAACCAGGCAGTGCCCGTATTGTGTTTTTTGGAGGTATGCGGGCCTGTCTTATGGTCTGCGAAACTGGTTTTACCTGTTGATTTTCCTGAAATTACCACAAACATTGCCTGCGGCAAGAACAAATACATACCGTCTTTCATAACTTGCAAAAAAACCTATGCAGCGTGTCTTTACAAGTTAAACAAGCATTGGCATAACCAATAGGTGTCACTTTTGGGACCTTAAAAGTATTTAGTTATGCAGCACAATATCCTTGGTGCAACAATATCAACTGTTGCATGTCTAAACACTTATAAGGTCCCAAAGGCAAGACCTATTGGCTATGCCAATGATTGTTATACTCTAATTCTTGGCTGACTATACTAATAATGTTGCAGTTTCAGGAGAAACTCGCACTGTGATTGGTTAGCATAGATGACATGAGGGTCTCAACATCCTGTTCTCATTGCAAATCCAACCCATACCAGTTCTGACAATAGGGGCTTAATACTACGAACAATATACATAACATCTATCAGTAAGAACATTTCTTGCAACAAAATGTATCACTCAATTTCCTGTCTCTCTTTCACACAGCACACAGGGAAGACACTTTCCCACAAATACTGGTACATTGTCACGATGACAGGAGTGTACAGTTCATTATGGCCTTGACCCATGTGTCTTCATTTGAGGCACTTGGCGGTTCATGCAGCTGGAAGAATCTTCTGCGCATGCGTCTCTCATTCAGCACACTGCTAACAAATCCCAGCCATGCTGGATTCCTAGGCAGCCATTTTATTGTGGGCCCAAAAACAAAACAAACACAAAAGAATATTAATTTATTAAATTAAACCCATTATGTTTACCTCCCCCATACTAGTACCCTGTATTAGTTATTACCTAGCAGGAGCTATTAGTTTAAAGCAGCTTTTCTATTATTTGTATTATTTGTGCACCACATGTAAATATGCGCAATGTACAACATAGCATAAACATGCTCTAGTGCATTATTTTCAAAGCGCAAATAGTTAATACATACTCATAGCAACATGCTCTAATAATTTAGATAGTTTTTCATGTAAAATGCCTTGGCCCCACATGTAGTGTTGGTTTATGGTTGATTAATTAATACACACTATAAAAAGATGTGTTACGAACTGAATATGCATTGTCTAAATATGCAACAAAGCCAGGGTCTCTTGAGAAGGGAACAGGGAGTGTAGAGGAAACTGAAAAGTTTTCTACACTACAAAAACACATGTTAATTCAGCACAATTATGTGCTACTTTAAAAGTAAAAAAAAAAACATTCTCTAAATTAAATGTACATTCTATAGTGAGGTTAATAATTAAGCATGGTTTTAAATGAAGGCATTTCAGACTGAAAGCATTGTGACCAGGCCTCATTTTATGTCTTTCACTTTGCATGCACCAAAAGTGCCACTTTTAAAAAGCATTTGACTAGGCCTCATTTTCATGTTTCATGTGTTTTCACTTGCACCAAAATCTGCGTGCCATTTTAAATGCAGTCTGTCTGAAACACAAAAAGAAAGCAATGACTGAATCCAGATGAAATCTGAGCTACATCAGCTGGGGCTGCCTCAAACCCTGCTATGTCGAGCTGTTACCTGATGGTAGGTAAACACAGCTCTCAGTGGCTGAGATTCTTAACAATATTCAGTCCACTCTGTCTTTTTTAGGTTTTGCCTGCGAAATCTATTGTTTTTAATATAAACTTAAAGGGGCCTCCTCTCTTTCCTGGCTTCTCATTGGTGTCTGTGTGTGCCACTTACCTTTCCTCCATTTCTACAGGCTGCAGCATATTTCCCTGCATTTACCAGTGCTTGTTCCTCGTCTGCTTCTCTTATCAGTTTCCCGCCGCCAAAATACTGTTAACATCTGCTTTGGTGGAACTATATTTTCACAAAGGTTTGCCTTTTACTCTTGCAGCATATTGATATAACAATTTATCACCCGGAGAGATTAAGTGATTTGACTAGAATCATAGGATGTTGCGTGGCGCTGCAAATATCAAACCAGGATCCCCAGCTCTTGAGTCAGCAGCTCTGGTCACTGTGCCACATCCTCTCTCCCGTATTATCAGTCAGGGAGCTTTTTATTTCTTCCTGACGATGATTGATTAAAACAGCTCTTAATTCATTACATAGGTGAAGCCAATGCATTACCAATGCTTACCTGTTTCTTCTCAAATCCAGGCGAACTCCCAGGCCTGCGGTTGTGCCCTTAATTTAAACAATATATAACAAGAAGGGTTAGGCTCTAATCAGTAAGGCTGAGCCAGTCGACACAATAAACAAAAAAAGTTGCCAATAGTGATAGTTCTTTGTTAATCAATTACCTAAAGGTGCATTGATTTGAATCAAAAAGGCACCTAGATTAATTTTTTAGCAAAAATGATTTTCTTGAATTTTTCATCAGAGCAAACACATCTTTTTTGATTTAAATATGCGTCTCACGTTCAAAAAAGCACACGCGAAAAAAACCTTAAATAAGCATTGCAACCATTGGTGCAAACCTACACATTGACAGTACATTACAAGAATTAATATCTTGGACAACATTTAGACTCAATTTAGACAAAGACTAAGACAACATGTAACAAATAACATAGAACAAATATGCATCGATAAGACGGACATTGATTTCACACAACGTCTATATTAATAAACAATTGTCAAACCGTGTCAATGTTCAATAGTAATAAACTTCTGCACGAAGTCAATCAAGTCAATTTAATTAGTTTATATTAGCAGAAGCACAAACTTAAATAAATAGCCACACTTGTTTGAAAAAAAGAAGAAAGACTGGTCGACGCGTTTTGAACCCCACATTAAGTCAGATTGGAGGTTCTCTTCAGGACCAATTGCTAAAAACAGAAAGAAAAAACTAGAATGAATCTCGACTCTCCCAATGTTTGCAACCAGCAGGGGTTACACTAAATGACATCAGGAAAGCTTACCTAATAGTGGAGATCAGCCGATCTCAAGTATCACTTTATGGAGTGTTCAATTTCTTCGAACAGCAGGAAAAGATAAAGAAAGGCAAGAAATTGGGAAAGTCACTCTAATGAGTCATCAGTGGGATGTCAGCCAATAAATGGAATGTAGCTTTTATAGTCAAAACGACTTACTTATGTCCAACAGTCAATGTCTCTTAAGCGTTAATGCTGCAGAGTAGTGGTTGTATATTTAGAAAACATCTGTCAAAAAGAAAGCGCAATGTTGCTATTTATGCACAGTGTATCGATAATGAAGATATTGCTTTGTTGAGAAGGAATTCATACCTTGTTGTCTGCGTTTGCGGACTTCGCAGAGACGCACCCAGTTGCTACGAACACGTTAATGGAATCTGTGGGAGCAAGAATGTGAATGTCAATGGTTCATCCATTAGGTAGCCGCTTTTAAACTTCCTGTTTTAAAATTGCCCAGGGTTGAAATTAGATGAAAGGAGAGCAGTGTTGAAAGTGACCCAAGTTGGGGGAGAGGGGTTGATGAAATGCTCAAAAGGTGCCTGTACGTTTGCGGACTTATATACAAAACTCAAGATGGCAAATCTCCGGGGGGTTTGTTGTCGATGTTAGTGCATGCAAACTTATGCCGGTGTGCAGTGTTGAAAAAAACGCAGGGCTGCCTGAGGCATCAAATCTGAAATTAACGCGCTTGTCGATTTTATTCAAAGAATGGTGAGTGGAAGCAGCCTTAAGCAGTATTACCTTAGTCAACCCAAGTCTGTGTCTGTGGCGTCTCTCTCCAGCTGGCTTGCAGTCTGCGGCGGTGTTTAATTGTTTCTTTCGTCCATGTTTTTAAAGGTAGGGGAATCGATTGTACTTATGGGTTGTCGTTATTAGGCAGCCTTAGTGACGCGAGAACGTGGAATTCTGGGATATGTAGTTGCCGGCATGCCAACGGTTTTGCTGGTGCTGGCCGAATGTATGCGATTCATTATCACAGTGATTTTAAATGTAATTATCGATGTTGGACCTACCAAATTGTAAAGATTGTTGCAACCATTACAGAAAAAGTCGTATACAAATACGACACAATGACCGATCTGTGTTCGTAAGTAATCTTTTTTGAAAAACTGTGATATAAAGTGGGACCAAGCTTGTTTTTTATGGGAAAAGGATCAAAAAATGGAGTGTAGTGGAAACAAACCTGGCTTTTGAGATGCATGTCGGACCTCATCATATTATGAGCACGACGTTCAGTCTACTTATTTGCCTTGTTATTAGAGATTAAAAATTTCCGAAAGTTTGTTCAAACCATGTACTGCTGTATTGAACTTGATGATCAGTAACACTTCGCGTTAGGTCAATTTTTGGTCATGGTCACCTCCACGGGGATCTTGTTCTATTTTCGAGATGACTGTCCACTTCAGGATCTTTTCATCGTGATTATTAGTTCTCCAATAATTGACCAAGGGCGCTGTTTGGACATTTCTCCTTATTCATGACTTATGTTGGGTGATCCTTTGTCACAGTGGCATGACATGCCATATACTACGTTTTTTGTTTTGCAATTTGAAAAGGATTCATGTTTCCATTTTATGTTCTTATGAGAGAACAAAGAACCTTCCAAAGCTGAATCGCAACATACGCACATACCACACTTGTGGTGTCCTTTAATCGCAGGAAGACCCAAATGGTCTCTCATGGTTGTTTTTACTGTCATTTTTGGTAATGCAGAGCCGACCCGCCATGGAGCTAAAGCCCAATGATGAAGCATGCCACCTGTCAAGGTGTGTGAGGGCTTTTGTTCCTGCAGAGTCACGCTCCCAGCGTACTCTGTGGAACAAAACTGACCTGAGAAGATAAACACATTTCACTAGGAACTGCATACCGTTCATACCTTGTATATTTACAGGCCTGTATTGCCACCGGAGCATCACTTTTTGTGACACTCCGGTGGTATAGCGGCATTTCCCATATTTACAGGGTGGCGCTAAGCCACTTAACATGGCTTAACGCCACCTTGTGTCTATGTCTCTTTCCGCCAAAGTCCTCTGCGGCAAAGGGGCGTGCAATGGGTGTTGCACTGGGAGTTGCAGTGGGCGTTTCACCGCAGCACTGATTGCTTTTTGATGCTGCCCCAGATTTACAAGGCTGGGGCAGCACCAAAAATAAACGCCAAGGAATACCTGGTCTTAGGATGGCAACACGAGGAGAAATTATTAATTTGTCCTCGTTTTTAGCTCTCACCATGAATAATTGTTTTTGTGTAGGAAGGTGTCCCTTTCTGCACATAAACAATCGCCCCTGTAGCGCAGGCACTCTTGCAACATGCTGGTAGGGTGCCTGCGCTGGGGCTCCGGAGCTTTTTTTGCGCCAGCGCTGCAGGAAACACAGGGGTGCCCTGTGTTCTTGTGAACAGGGCGCATCCCTCCGTTGCCCAATTTGCCGTAGCACCGCGCTTCGACATTTGTTTGTAAATACTCCCCCATGTGTGTTCCCTTACGAATAATAAGACTTGATGCTCGCACAAACATAAATACAACCTTGGTAGGAACTTTAACATTGTGGTAGGGCATTTCTGAGTCTGGTTTAAACTTATACATTTATTTAAGCTGAACTAAAACCATATGCTGCATGTTTAATTTTAAAAAAAATACATAAAGAGTTCTCTACTCCCAGAGGAAACGGTTAAACTCTGTGTTGTGAACTACTCCAGTAAGTCGTGTTAAAAAAAGTACAAAAGGAAACAAATATATTAAGTAAGCATCACTTTAGCCTTACTACGTGTTGTTTAAAGGTGTAAAGTGACTGCTGAAATAACTAAAATCTCATTTTATTTTCAAAGCTTTCCACTTGGCTGTGATGTGGTAAAACGAACAACCATTCTACCTATCAGACTGGAATGTGTGAGCTCAACATCTGTGCCCATTACAAAAAAACAGTTTTCTGCAGAGGTCATCTTCTTTACTGTAAATACATTTTATAGCATCACCAAACATAAATGAGCCACTCGTCCTAGGGTGTACTGGGATTACGGTCCTGTGCAGTTTGCCACTCATAATCAGGTTCTTAACCACGAAAATGCCGATAAAACAGCAATGGAGGATTCTCCCTGCCTCTGCTTTGAAATGAAACATTCCAAATATGGCGCCAATGCAGACACCCAAAAAATGGCCTTGAGGGGATCCAGGAACACTGGTTATCTGAAACGACGCCTACACTCAGGACATGCAGTCCTGTGTGAAAACGCGCAGAGGCCTCGAGCGAAGATCGCGCCTAGAGATGGATGTCTTTTTCCCCAGAGCTCGCGGACTACAACTAATGTTTTGAAAGCAGACACCGGCTTTTGCACAAATAGTGGTGTTAAAACGTAGAATCAATGAGGATTGTGTCATGGCCGTGACTTTTCCCTGGTTATTCAACTGGTCATAACTTGCAAAAAAACCTATGCAGCGTGTCTTTACAAGTTAAACAAGCATTGGCATAACCAATAGGTGTCACTTTTGGGACCTTATAAGTATTTAGTTATGCAGCACAATATCCTTGGTGCAACAATATCAACTGTTGCATGTCTAAACACTTATAAGGTCCCAAAGGCAAGACCTATTGGCTATGCCAATGATTGTTATACTCTAATTCTTGGCTGACTATACTAATAATGTTGCAGTTTCAGGAGAAACTCGCACTGTGATTGGTTAGCATAGATGACATGAGGGTCTCAACATCCTGTTCTCATTGCAAATCCAACCCATACCAGTTCTGACAATAGGGGCTTAATACTACGGACAATATACATAACATCTATCAGTAAGAACATTTCTTGCAACAAAATGTATCACTCAATTTCCTGTCTCTCTTTCACACAGCACACAGGGAAGACACTTTCCCACAAATACTGGTACATTGGCACGATGACAGGAGTGTACAGTTCATTATGGCCTTGACCCATGTGTCTTCATTTGAGGCACTTGGCGGTTCATGCAGCTGGAAGAATCTTCTGCGCATGCGTCTCTCATTCAGCACACTGCTAACAATTCCCAGCCATGCTGGATTCCTAGGCAGCCATTTTATTGTGGGCCCAAAAACAAAACAAACACAAAAGAATATTAATTTATTAAATTAAACCCATTATGTTTACCTCCCCCATACTAGTACCCTGTATTAGTTATTACCTAGCAGGAGCTATTAGTTTAAAGCAGCTTTTCTATTATTTGTATTATTTGTGCACCACATGCAAATATGCGCAATGTACAACATAGCATAAACATGCTCTAGTGCATTATTTTCAAAGCGCAAATAGTTAATACATACTCATAGCAACATGCTCTAATGTTTAGATAGTTTTTCATGTAAAATGCATTTGCCCCACATGTAGTGTTGGTTTATGGTTGATTAATTAATACACACTATAAAAAGATGTGTTACAAACTGAATATGCATTGTCTAAATATGCAACAAAGCCAGGGTCTCTTGAGAAGGGAACAGGGAGTGTAGAGGAAACTGAAAAGTTTTCTACACTACAAAAACACATGTTACTTCAGCACAATTATGTGCTACTTTAAAAGTAAAAAAAAAAACATTCTCTAAATTAAATGTACATTCTATAGTGAGGTTAATAATTAAGCATGGTTTTAAATGAAGGCATTTCAGACTGAAAGCATTGTGACCAGGCCTCATTTTATGTCTTTCACTTTGCATGCACCAAAAGTGCCACTTTTAAAAAGCATTTGACTAGGCCTCATTTTCATGTTTCATGTGTTTTCACTTGCACCAAAATCTGCGTGCCATTTTAAATGCAGTCTGTTTGAAACACAAAAATAAAGCAATGACTGAATCCAGATGAAATCTGAGCTACATCAGCTGGGGCTGCCTCAAACCCTGCTATGTCGAGCTGTTACCCGATGGTAGGTAAACACAGCTCTCAGTGGCTGAGATTCTTAACAATATTCAGTCCACTCTGTCTTTTTTAGGTTTTGCCTGCACAGCACTTGTGCTGTGCTTGAGAAATCTATTGTTTTTAATATAAACTTAAAGGGGCCTCCTCTCTTTCCTGGCTTCTCATTGGTGTCTGTGTGTGCCACTTACCTTTCCTCCATTTCTACAGGCTGCAGCATATTTCCCTGCATTTACCAGTGCTTGTTCCTCGTCTGCTTCTCTTATCAGTTTCCCGCCGCCAAAATACTGTTAACATCTGCTTTGGTGGAACTATATTTTCACAAAGGTTTGCCTTTTACTCTTGCAGCATATTGATATAACAATTTATCACCCGGAGAGATTAAGTGATTTGACTAGAATCATAGGATGTTGCGTGGCGCTGCAAATATCGAACCGGGATCCCCAGCTCTTGAGTCAGCAGCTCTGGTCACTGTGCCACATCCTCTCTCCCGTATTATCTGTCAGGGAGCTTTTTATTTCTTCCTGACGATGATTGATTAAAACGACTCTTAATTCATTACATAGGTGAAGCCAATGCATTACCAATGCTTACCTGTTTCTTCTCAAATCCAGGCGAACTCCCAGGCCTGCGGTTGTGCCCTTAATTTAAACAATATATAACAAGAAGGGTTAGGCTCTAATCAGTAAGGCTGAGCCAGTCGACACAATAAACAAAAAAAGTTGCCAATAGTGATAGTTCTTTGTTAATCAATTACCTAAAGGTGCATTGATTTGAATCAAAAAGGCACCTAGATTAATTTTTTAGCAAAAATGATTTTCTTGAATTTTTCATCAGAGCAAACACATCTTTTTTGATTTAAATATGCGTCTCACGTTCAAAAAAGCACACGCGAAAAAAACCTTAAATAAGCATTGCAACCATTGGTGCAAACCTACACATTGACAGTACATTACAAGAATTAATATCTTGTACAACATTTAGACACAATTTAGACAAAGACTAAGACAACATGTAACAAATAACATAGAACAAATATGCATCGATAAGACGGACATTGATTTCACACAACGTCTATATTAATAAACAATTGTCAAACCGTGTCAATGTTCAATAGTAATAAACTTCTGCACGAAGTCAATCAAGTCAATTTAATTAGTTTATATTAGCAGAAGCACAAACTTAAATATATAGCCACACTTGTTTGATAAAAAGAAGAAAGACTGGTCGACGCGTTTCGAACCCCACATTAAGTCAGATTGGAGGTTCTCTTCAGGACCAATTGCTAAAAACAGAAAGAAAAAACTAGAATGAATCTCGACTCTCCCAATGTTTGCAACCAGCAGGGGTTACACTAAATGACATCAGGAAAGCTTACCTAATAGTGGAGATCAGCCGATCTCAAGTATCACTTTATGGAGTGTTCAATTTCTTCGAACAGCAGGAAAAGATAAAGAAAGGCAAGAAATTGGGAAAGTCACTCTAATGAGTCATCAGTGGGATGTCAGCTAATAAATGGAATGTAGCTTTTATAGTCAAAACGACTTACTTATGTCCAACAGTCAATGTCTCATAAGCGTTAATGCTGCAGAGTAGTGGTTGTATATTTAGAAAACATCTGTCAAAAAGAAAGCGCAATGTTGCTATTTATGCACAGTGTATCGATAATGAAGATATTGCTTTGTTGAGAAGGAATTCATACCTTGTTGTCTGCGTTTGCGGACTTCGCAGAGACGCACACAGTTGCTTCGAACACGTTAATGGAATCTGTGGGAGCAAGAATGTGAATGTCAATGGTTCATCCATTAGGTAGCCGCTTTTAAACTTCCTGTTTTAAAATTGCCCAGGGTTGAAATTAGATGAAAGGAGAGCAGTGTTGAAAGTGACCCAAGTTGGGGGAGAGGGGTTGATGAAATGCTCAAAAGGTGCCTGTACGTTTGCGGACTTATATACAAAACTCAAGATGGCAAATCTCCGGGGGGTTTGTTGTCGATGTTAGTGCATGCAAACTTATGCCGGTGTGCAGTGTTGAAAAAAACGCAGGGCTGCCTGAGGCATCAAATCTGAAATTAACGCGCTTGTCGATTTTATTCAAAGAATGGTGAGTGGAAGCAGCCTTAAGCAGTATTACCTTAGTCAACCCAAGTCTGTGTCTGTGGCGTCTCTCTCCAGCTGGCTTGCAGTCTGCGGCGGTGTTTAATTGTTTCTTTCGTCCATGTTTTTAAAGGTAGGGGAATCGATTGTACTTATGGGTTGTCGTTATTAGGCAGCCTTAGTGACGCGAGAACGTGGAATTCTGGGATATGTAGTTGCCGGCATGCCAACGGTTTTGCTGGTGCTGGCCGAATGTATGCGATTCATTATCACAGTGATTTTAAATGTAATTATCGATGTTGGACCTACCAAATTGTAAAGATTGTTGCAACCATTACAGAAAAAGTCGTATACAAATACGACACAATGACCGATCTGTGTTCGTAAGTAATCTTTTTTGAAAAACTGTGATATAAAGTGGGACCAAGCTTGTTTTTTATGGGAAAAGGATCAAAAAATGGAGTGTAGTGGAAACAAACCTGGCTTTTGAGATGCATGTCGGACCTCATCATATTATGAGCACGACGTTCAGTCTACTTATTTGCCTTGTTATTAGAGATTAAAAATTTCCGAAAGTTTGTTCAAACCATGTACTGCTGTATTGAACTTGATGATCAGTAACACTTCGCGTTAGGTCAATTTTTGGTCATGGTCACCTCCACGGGGATCTTGTTCTATTTTCGAGATGACTGTCCACTTCAGGATCTTTTCATCGTGATTATTAGTTCTCCAATAATTGACCAAGGGCGCTGTTTGGACATTTCTCCTTATTCATGACTTATGTTGGGTGATCCTTTGTCACAGTGGCATGACATGCCATATACTACGTTTTTTGTTTTGCAATTTGAAAAGGATTCATGTTTCCATTTTATGTTCTTATGAGAGAACAAAGAACCTTCCAAAGCTGAATCGCAACATACGCACATACCACACTTGTGGTGTCCTTTAATCGCAGGAAGACCCAAATGGTCTCTCATGGTTGTTTTTACTGTCATTTTTGGTAATGCAGAGCCGACCCGCCATGGAGCTAAAGCCCAATGATGAAGCATGCCACCTGTCAAGGTGTGTGAGGGCTTTTGTTCCTGCAGAGTCACGCTCCCAGCGTACTCTGTGGAACAAAACTGACCTGAGAAGATAAACACATTTCACTAGGAACTGCATACCGTTCATACCTTGTATATTTACAGGCCTGTATTGCCACCGGAGCATCACTTTTTGTGACACTCCGGTGGTATAGCGGCATTTCCCATATTTACAGGGTGGCGCTAAGCCACTTAACATGGCTTAACGCCACCTTGTGTCTATGTCTCTTTCCGCCAAAGTCCTCTGCGGCAAAGGGGCGTGCAATGGGTGTTGCACTGGGAGTTGCAGTGGGCGTTTCACCGCAGCACTGATTGCTTTTTGATGCTGCCCCAGATTTACAAGGCTGGGGCAGCACCAAAAATAAACGCCAAGGAATACCTGGTCTTAGGATGGCAACACGAGGAGAAATTATTAATTTGTCCTCGTTTTTAGCTCTCACCATGAATAATTGTTTTTGTGTAGGAAGGTGTCCCTTTCTGCACATAAACAATCGCCCCTGTAGCGCAGGCACTCTTGCAACATGCTGGTAGGGTGCCTGCGCTGGGGCTCCGGAGCTTTTTTTGCGCCAGCGCTGCAGGAAACACAGGGGTGCCCTGTGTTCTTGTGAACAGGGCGCATCCCTCCGTTGCCCAATTTGCCGTAGCACCGCGCTTCGACATTTGTTTGTAAATACTCCCCCATGTGTGTTCCCTTACGAATAATAAGACTTGATGCTCGCACAAACATAAATACAACCTTGGTAGGAACTTTAACATTGTGGTAGGGCATTTCTGAGTCTGGTTTAAACTTATACATTTATTTAAGCTGAACTAAAACCATATGCTGCATGTTTAATTTTAAAAAAAATACATAAAGAGTTCTCTACTCCCAGAGGAAACGGTTAAACTCTGTGTTGTGAACTACTCCAGTAAGTCGTGTTAAAAAAAGTACAAAAGGAAACAAATATATTAAGTAAGCATCACTTTAGCCTTACTACGTGTTGTTTAAAGGTGTAAAGTGACTGCTGAAATAACTAAAATCTCATTTTATTTTCAAAGCTTTCCACTTGGCTGTGATGTGGTAAAACGAACAACCATTCTACCTATCAGACTGGAATGTGTGAGCTCAACATCTGTGCCCATTACAAAAAAAACAGTTTTCTGCAGAGGTCATCTTCTTTACTGTAAATACATTTTATAGCATCACCAAACATAAATGAGCCACTCGTCCTAGGGTGTACTGGGATTACGGTCCTGTGCAGTTTGCCACTCATAATCAGGTTCTTAACCACGAAAATGCCGATAAAACAGCAATGGAGGATTCTCCCTGCCTCTGCTTTGAAATGAAACATTCCAAATATGGCGCCAATGCAGACACCCAAAAAATGGCCTTGAGGGGATCCAGGAACACTGGTTATCTGAAACGACGCCTACACTCAGGACATGCAGTCCTGTGTGAAAACGCGCAGAGGCCTCGAGCGAAGATCGCGCCTAGAGATGGATGTCTTTTTCCCCAGAGCTCGCGGACTACAACTAATGTTTTGAAAGCAGACACCGGCTTTTGCACAAATAGTGGTGTTAAAACGTAGAATCAATGAGGATTGTGTCATGGCCGTGACTTTTCCCTGGTTATTCAACTGGTCATAACTTGCAAAAAAACCTATGCAGCGTGTCTTTACAAGTTAAACAAGCATTGGCATAACCAATAGGTGTCACTTTTGGGACCTTATAAGTATTTAGTTATGCAGCACAATATCCTTGGTGCAACAATATCAACTGTTGCATGTCTAAACACTTATAAGGTCCCAAAGGCAAGACCTATTGGCTATGCCAATGATTGTTATACTCTAATTCTTGGCTGACTATACTAATAATGTTGCAGTTTCAGGAGAAACTCGCACTGTGATTGGTTAGCATAGATGACATGAGGGTCTCAACATCCTGTTCTCATTGCAAATCCAACCCATACCAGTTCTGACAATAGGGGCTTAATACTACGGACAATATACATAACATCTATCAGTAAGAACATTTCTTGCAACAAAATGTATTACTCAATTTCCTGTCTCTCTTTCACACAGCACACAGGGAAGACACTTTCCCACAAATACTGGTACATTGGCACGATGACAGGAGTGTACAGTTCATTATGGCCTTGACCCATGTGTCTTCATTTGAGGCACTTGGCGGTTCATGCAGCTGGAAGAATCTTCTGCGCATGCGTCTCTCATTCAGCACACTGCTAACAATTCCCAGCCATGCTGGATTCCTAGGCAGCCATTTTATTGTGGGCCCAAAAACAAAACAAACACAAAAGAATATTAATTTATGAAATTAAACCCATTATGTTTACCTCCCCCATACTAGTACCCTGTATTAGTTATTACCTAGCAGGAGCTATTAGTTTAAAGCAGCTTTTCTATTATTTGTATTATTTGTGCACCACATGCAAATATGCGCAATGTACAACATAGCATAAACATGCTCTAGTGCATTATTTTCAAAGCGCAAATAGTTAATACATACTCATAGCAACATGCTCTAATGTTTTAGATAGTTTTTCATGTAAAATGCATTTGCCCCACATGTAGTGTTGGTTTATGGTTGATTAATTAATACACACTATAAAAAGATGTGTTACAAACTGAATATGCATTGTCTAAATATGCAACAAAGCCAGGGTCTCTTGAGAAGGGAACAGGGAGTGTAGAGGAAACTGAAAAGTTTTCTACACTACAAAAACACATGTTACTTCAGCACAATTATGTGCTACTTTAAAAGTAAAAAAAAAAACATTCTCTAAATTAAATGTACATTCTATAGTGAGGTTAATAATTAAGCATGGTTTTAAATGAAGGCATTTCAGACTGAAAGCATTGTGACCAGGCCTCATTTTATGTCTTTCACTTTGCATGCACCAAAAGTGCCACTTTTAAAAAGCATTTGACTAGGCCTCATTTTCATGTTTCATGTGTTTTCACTTGCACCAAAATCTGCGTGCCATTTTAAATGCAGTCTGTTTGAAACACAAAAATAAAGCAATGACTGAATCCAGATGAAATCTGAGCTACATCAGCTGGGGCTGCCTCAAACCCTGCTATGTCGAGCTGTTACCCGATGGTAGGTAAACACAGCTCTCAGTGGCTGAGATTCTTAACAATATTCAGTCCACTCTGTCTTTTTTAGGTTTTGCCTGCACAGCACTTGTGCTGTGCTTGAGAAATCTATTGTTTTTAATATAAACTTAAAGGGGCCTCCTCTCTTTCCTGGCTTCTCATTGGTGTCTGTGTGTGCCACTTACCTTTCCTCCATTTCTACAGGCTGCAGCATATTTCCCTGCATTTACCAGTGCTTGTTCCTCGTCTGCTTCTCTTATCAGTTTCCCGCCGCCAAAATACTGTTAACATCTGCTTTGGTGGAACTATATTTTCACAAAGGTTTGCCTTTTACTCTTGCAGCATATTGATATAACAATTTATCACCCGGAGAGATTAAGTGATTTGACTAGAATCATAGGATGTTGCGTGGCGCTGCAAATATCGAACCGGGATCCCCAGCTCTTGAGTCAGCAGCTCTGGTCACTGTGCCACATCCTCTCTCCCGTATTATCTGTCAGGGAGCTTTTTATTTCTTCCTGACGATGATTGATTAAAACGACTCTTAATTCATTACATAGGTGAAGCCAATGCATTACCAATGCTTACCTGTTTCTTCTCAAATCCAGGCGAACTCCCAGGCCTGCGGTTGTGCCCTTAATTTAAACAATATATAACAAGAAGGGTTAGGCTCTAATCAGTAAGGCTGAGCCAGTCGACACAATAAACAAAAAAAGTTGCCAATAGTGATAGTTCTTTGTTAATCAATTACCTAAAGGTGCATTGATTTGAATCAAAAAGGCACCTAGATTAATTTTTTAGCAAAAATGATTTTCTTGAATTTTTCATCAGAGCAAACACATCTTTTTTGATTTAAATATGCGTCTCACGTTCAAAAAAGCACACGCGAAAAAAACCTTAAATAAGCATTGCAACCATTGGTGCAAACCTACACATTGACAGTACATTACAAGAATTAATATCTTGTACAACATTTAGACACAATTTAGACAAAGACTAAGACAACATGTAACAAATAACATAGAACAAATATGCATCGATAAGACGGACATTGATTTCACACAACGTCTATATTAATAAACAATTGTCAAACCGTGTCAATGTTCAATAGTAATAAACTTCTGCACGAAGTCAATCAAGTCAATTTAATTAGTTTATATTAGCAGAAGCACAAACTTAAATATATAGCCACACTTGTTTGATAAAAAGAAGAAAGACTGGTCGACGCGTTTCGAACCCCACATTAAGTCAGATTGGAGGTTCTCTTCAGGACCAATTGCTAAAAACAGAAAGAAAAAACTAGAATGAATCTCGACTCTCCCAATGTTTGCAACCAGCAGGGGTTACACTAAATGACATCAGGAAAGCTTACCTAATAGTGGAGATCAGCCGATCTCAAGTATCACTTTATGGAGTGTTCAATTTCTTCGAACAGCAGGAAAAGATAAAGAAAGGCAAGAAATTGGGAAAGTCACTCTAATGAGTCATCAGTGGGATGTCAGCTAATAAATGGAATGTAGCTTTTATAGTCAAAACGACTTACTTATGTCCAACAGTCAATGTCTCATAAGCGTTAATGCTGCAGAGTAGTGGTTGTATATTTAGAAAACATCTGTCAAAAAGAAAGCGCAATGTTGCTATTTATGCACAGTGTATCGATAATGAAGATATTGCTTTGTTGAGAAGGAATTCATACCTTGTTGTCTGCGTTTGCGGACTTCGCAGAGACGCACACAGTTGCTTCGAACACGTTAATGGAATCTGTGGGAGCAAGAATGTGAATGTCAATGGTTCATCCATTAGGTAGCCGCTTTTAAACTTCCTGTTTTAAAATTGCCCAGGGTTGAAATTAGATGAAAGGAGAGCACTGTTGAAAGTGACCCAAGTTGGGGGAGAGGGGTTGATGAAATGCTCAAAAGGTGCCTGTACGTTTGCGGACTTATATACAAAACTCAAGATGGCAAAGCTCCGGGGGGTTTGTTGTCGATGTTAGTGCATGCAAACTTATGCCGGTGTGCAGTGTTGAAAAAAACGCAGGGCTGCCTGAGGCATCAAATCTGAAATTAACGCGCTTGTCGATTTTATTCAAAGAATGGTGAGTGGAGGCAGCCTTAAGCTGTATTACCTTAGTCAACCCAAGTCTGTGTCTGTGGCGTCTCTCTCCAGCTGGCTTGCAGTCTGCGGCGGTGTTTAATTGTTTCTTTCGTCCATGTTTTTAAAGGTAGGGGAATCGATTGTACTTATGGGTTGTCGTTATTAGGCAGCCTTAGTGATGCGAGCACTTGGAATTCTGGGATATGTAGTTGCCGGCATGCCAACGGTTTTGCTGGTGCTGGCCGAATGTATGCGATTCATTATCACAGTGATTTTAAATGTAATTATCGATGTTGGACCTACCAAATTGTAAAGATTGTTGCAACCATTACAGAAAAAGTCGTATACAAATACGACACAATGACCGATCTGTGTTCGTAAGTAATCTTTTTTGAAAAACTGTGATATAAAGTGGGACCAAGCTAGTTTTTTATGGGAAAAGGGATCAAAAAATGGAGTGTAGTGGAAACAAACCTGGCTTTTGAGATGCATGTCGGACCTCATCATATTTTGAGCACGACGTTCAGTCTACTTATTTGCCTTGTTATTAGAGATTAAAAATTTCCGAAAGTTTGTTCAAACCATGTACTGCTGTATTGAACTTGATGATCAGTAACACTTCGCGTTAGGTCAATTTTTGGTCATGGTCACCTCCACGGGGATCTTGTTCTATTTTCGAGATGACTGTCCACTTCAGGATCTTTTCATCGTGATTATTAGTTCTCCAATGATTGACCAAGGGCGCTGTTTGGACATTTCTCCTTATTCATGACTTATGTTGGGTGATCCTTTGTCACAGTGGCATGACATGCCATATACTACGTTTTTTGTTTTGCAATTTGAAAAGGATTCATGTTTCCATTTCATGTTCTTATGAGAGAACAAAGAACCTTCCAAAGCTGAATCGCAACATACGGACGTACCACACTTGTGGTGTCCTTTAATCGCAGGAAGACCCAAATGGTCTCTCGTGGTTGTTTTTACTGTCATTTTTGGTAATGCAGAGCCGACCCGCCATGGAGCTAAAGCCCAATGATGAAGCATGCTACCTGTCTAGGTGTGTGAGGGCTTTTGTTCCTGCAGAGTCACGCTCCCAGCGTACTCTGTGGAACAAAACTGACCTGAGAAGATAAACACATTTCACTAGGAACTGCATACCGTTCATACCTTGTATGTTTACAGGCCTGTATCGCCACCGGAGCATCACTTTTTGTGACGCTCCGGTGGTATAGCGGCATTTCCCATATTTACAGGGTGGCGCTAAGCCACTTAACATGGCTTAACGCCACCTTGTGTCTATGTCTCTTTCCGCCAAAGTCCTCTGCGGCAAAGGGGCGTGCAATGGGTGTTGCACTGGGAGTTGCACTGGGCGTTTCACCGCAGCACTGATTGCTTTTTGATGCTGCCCCAGATTTACAAGGCTGGGGCAGCACCAAAAATAAACGCCAAGGAATACCTGGTCTTAGGATGGCAACACGAGGAGAAATTATTAATTTCTCCTCGTTTTTAGCTCTCGCCATGAATAATTGTTTTTGTGTAGGAAGGTGTCCCTTTCTGCACATAAACAATCGCCCCTGCAGCGCAGGCACTCTTGCAACATGCTGGTAGGGTGCCTGCGCTGGGGCTCCGGAGCTTTTTTTGCGCCAGCGCTGCAGGAAACACAGGGGTGCCCTGTGTTCTTGTGAACAGGGCGCATCCCTCCGTTGCCCAATTTGCCGTAGCACCGCGCTTCGACATTTGTTTGTAAATACTCCCCCATGTGTGTTCCCTTACGAATAATAAGACTTGATGCTCGCACAAACATAAATACAACCTTGGTAGGAACTTTAACATTGTGGTAGGGCATTTCTGAGTCTGGTTTAAACTTATACATTTATTTAAGCTGAACTAAAACCATATGCTGCATGTTTAATTTAAAAAAAAATAGTTGTATGGATGCCTTTTGCAGAAAGGTGACCTTTATTTTCTATATTGAAATGAAATTTCAGTCTGTTCATTCAGATATGCTAGATGTGCTTGGATATATTGTGATAAAGACTGCTACTAAATATTTACTGGCTGCATACGCTTTGAACTATGGGCATGCAAACAGGCCAAAAATATGCAAACATTTTTTCTTGCAAAAAGCCCAAGTTAGGCTTTTGCTTTTAAATCAAACTTTTCGGATTCTTTTGCACGCAGCTGTAATTTGACTTAACTTTTTTTCTTGTGAGTGTTGAGTAACTTGCAAGGAAAAACAAGGAAATATATCCACATGCATACAAAATGCTTGTGACTTCCTGAGGTGACACGAGGTCACAGTACCAAAAAAAGATACTTCTAGTTTTAAAGTCCATGCTCATGGCCAATAATGGGGAAGTATGAAAAATTGTGAAGATATGATAAAAACTTCACACACGCCCCTTTCTTAAACTCCTAACCCTCACCAAAGGTCAAAAGATGCGGCACGGTGGCTCTCAATTCTTTGCTCACAAGTTGTCCAGGGAAAATGCAAACTGTCCTGCAGAGCTCCTTGGCAGCGTCTTTTAGTGCTGAGAGTGTTTTTTTAAAGGACTTACACTTTTTAAAGGAGGGAAAGTTTGTCATCACAGACTCTGACTTATTTCCACGGATTTGTGGCTGCCCGAGGCGCCCGCAGGGTGCCCTAAGGAGGGCGGGCCTCTAGTGCCAGCAAGGCATCAGCCCACCCCCCCTTTTCTTTGTGTGGGGACCCCTCGGGGAGGAGTCCCCCTACCCTGGCAGCCAGGGTACTGTGGCGCGCAAGGCACAACATTTCTGGGGTGCGAGGAACGGGGGGGAGGGGAGTATATAGGCCTCCCCCACCCACTGGCCTTCCTCTTTTGCGCCCTGGACACGTCGTAACGGGTTGTCTCGCGTTGTGATGTATCATCGTGAGCCACGCTGATCATGCATCGCATCGTGGTCGCCTGCAGGGCGTTTGGCGGTGAGTCCCCCCCTTTTTAGGTCGAGCCTACAGCAGCGCATGCGCTGTTGCTCGACTTTTGTAAGTGGTATTTAAAAGTGCTTCCCACCGGCATTTGCTGGCCTAATGCTTGCGTGAACGTGTAATTACTTTCACTTTGGGCGCTGCTGCACGCGCACCACTTGTGTGTTTGCGGGCACGCACGCCTCCGCCTCTCTCTCCCGCTGCAACCCCCATCTTTTTATTCCCCACGACCAATGCTTGTTGTGATTTGTGTCTGCGGCCACATCGTTTCATTTTCACAATTACACAAGCACTTGAGCAGCGAGCCACTAATGTTTACAAATCTATGATTATTGTAAAAAAAAATACTTCGGTGTATTTCTATAAGCTCACTGCGTTGTCTGGGTGATTCGTTCAATGATTTGCAAATGTAATGTGAACCACGAGGATCAATGTGTTTAGTAAACATGGTCGGAGGTGGGGCCTCAGGCTTGGGGTAGCTTGCTGAGAGAGGTGCAAGAAATCCTGCCACATTCAGCCCCAGATGGCCAGTCCATGTAAAGCCTTGAGACTTCCTATTCCTCATCCCACCGTCGCCATCTTCACACTGCATTCCTTCAGCATAAACATGGAGGGGGTCACCTTTGTCAATAATGAGAATGTCTGGTGGATGCAGCTGTTTGGGGTAGACAGCGCAAGAGCTCTATAAGGTACGGTGTCAGGGGTCTATATTTTGACTGATATATGCGTGAGTAGATGTGAGTGAAGGGTTGTGTGTTTTGGTGGTGTGTCAACATCTCATTGTATTTCAACATGCTGTGTACCGACTTGTTACTTGTTCCTGCCAAGATAGGCCCTGTCTGTGGAAGCGAGGCATCCTATATTATGTAATTGCTGTACATTGCTTACATTTCTGCAGCGAACAAAGAAATCCTTCCTAAGGCATTGTTTGAGATCCATGGGGCTGTGGGTTTCTGGCAACTCACCTGAGTTCAGTGATGGAGAGAACAAGGGTGAAGACCTCAATGTGGTTGAAATTAGGCAAGCATTATGTTGCAAGATAAGGGTGGATGAGGTGTAAGGGAGTTGAAAAATAGAGGGACTGTTGAAGACTGGCTGTGCACACATCTTTGGCAGCAGCTTAGACAGTTGTGCATTTGGCTGGTGGTTTATTGCATTTTACATGAAAATAGTTATATGAACAAGAGAATCAGGCATAAACTAAAGGGTGCTCAGAAGATACTTAGGGGGCTAGCTTTAGAGGGGTGTTTGGGGTGCTTCACCCCCTAATACATGTATATCCTGGTAAAGACACACAGACAAAAACGCACGCACTCCCTGTCCCACTCTGTTTTGAAAGTTCTCAGAGTATTGATTATTTTACAAAATATTGTGTTTTTTCTATTAGCACTCCTTCCAATCCACATTCCTCTCCCTTTACACTGCCCCTTAGGCGCCTCTCGTGCATCCTGGGATTCCTGCTTGTCCTACTATGTATTTAAATGCCAGACTGATTGTAGGAAAATCTGAAGCTCACACCCCCACAACCCCTCCCACAATCTTACTGACCAAGCTGAACCCCTGAAGATACTTTAAGAAATAGTTAACGATCAGAGAAAGTCCGATGTGCAAGTGATTTGAGAAAAAGTGAGGTCAAAAACAAAATAGTAAACGGGGCGTTTCAAGTTTGAAAATTCGGGTGAATGGGTTACGTGATCTTTTTGAAGTGGCAGTGCAAAACATTTAGCAAACGTCGATCACTTATCCTGCAGCAAGAAAAGAGGAATTACTACAGGTGATTGGGAAAGATGGAGCCACTGTAGAATGTCAGTTTGACTGGTAAGGAGAAGAACAAGAAAAGAGAGGGAAGGAATTCGTGTTTTATTTCACTGAAGCACAAAAGAAAAATATTTCAGCACCAGTATGGTGGGAAATGCAACTTTGTTGACGATGTTGCTTGATGCAGGACCAACTTATGCAATGGAGTGGAAGGACATATAGAGAATTGTTATATGTACATTCTAAAGTTGTAAATAGCATGGACATTGCACCTGAGGGTTTAGGAACGTAAAACGAAAGTAGTTGGGTATTTTAAATCAGAGTCCAAGGACAAGAAAAGCAGAACAAATTAATTTATTTGAAAACGAAGAGATTTTGTGGGTTGGTAGCATCAAAGATATCTTTACATTGTTCTGGATTCAATTATTAAAGACATGATGTAGCTAGAAACAAAGTACACGAGGAACAGCTGGTGGTATTGGAAATCCCTCAAGTATCCTGAGAAGGAGCTGAATCCAGTGGAGAATTATGATTTTCATAGCATTTACTGTTTAGAAGATCAGGACTTTATTAAACACATGACGCCTCCGACTGTGAGCATACATCTTTATTGTGCATCCAAATAGCTGCAAGCCAAGAAAACCATTGCCATAGCAACAAAGCAAGACATTACAAGGACTCCGATCCCTTTGGAATACAGCTGTTTTTATGCCTGCGGACAAAGACGTAAAAATAAAAACTAAAGTTTCTAACATGTTGGTCTTACAATAATTCACTTCCTTTAAGATCAATGAACTTTAACTACAAGTTGACAAAAGTCGTCCTTCCAGTAGAACCGCAGATCTTCCAGAGTCTAGCCCGACCCTACTTGCCTTCAGGAAAATGACAAAAAACATGGCTATTCAGCCAATAGTCTATAGTCTCTGGTTCTTGCTTGCTGTCCATAGCGCCGAGACACCCACGGGTATTTGCGCGCTTTACAAATTGTATAAGTAAAAATAAATAAATACATAAGTCTCGCCTAAGCAGCGCGCTTGCGCTACATAGGAGGACCTTAGCCGTCGTTCTGCTCTTTTGCGAAGCACACACTCGTGCTTGTGGCGGCATCCACCTTGCGGGAGCGCGCAGGAGCGCGCCACAAGCACAAGTATGTGCTTCCAAGAAGAGCAGACTGCGCGCACATGCGCGCACGCACGCACCACCCTGCTTTCCCAGGTCTCTCGTCTATCCCGCCGGCCACCTTCCCTCTTCAGTTTCACGCTCCATCTTGTCTCAGTTTCTTCCCTTTGTATACCGATTTATCCCCCATTCTTTCCGTGTTCCCACATTTCTCAGCTTCTTCTTGTCTCACTGTTTTCGCCCTTTCTCTCCCAGTTTCTAAAGCTGTTTTCCCATCGCTCACAATTTCGCATTCACTTGCGGTTTCGTTTTCACTTGCCTTTTTCTCCTTCTCTCCCTCGCTTTCTCCTTGCCCCCCCTTCTCTCCCTCTGTTTCTCCAGCTTCCTATTTTTCCCATTTTCTCACTCCCCTCTCCTTCTTTCCTATTCTTTCACTCACTGTTCCCTCCATCTCTCCATCTCGAACGCATATAAAGTGCTATATCAGTGCAACTGAAATGTTACAAACTTCTTTACGCTGCCACAGGCACTCACCTGCATACGAGGGGCAGGCAAAGTGCGTCCAAGACAATTTTCACACATACTCAGTGGACCCAGAGTGGAAATAAAGCAAAGAAGGCTGCTGATGGCCCAACAACTGCAAACAAATCAGAAGCTGAATCAACAGCAGCCACAGTATCAAAGATGCAACCACTCTGCTGTATTAAATGTTAAGGCACCAGTTTTGTTTATACTCCTCAACTTGATGTGCAACATTAGCGTTATCCTCCTGTCCTACACTATGCATTTATTTGTTCTATCACCGTAATCACGTTTGTTGCATTTCTACGCTATGTATTATAATCCTCGCTATGCCTTCTCCTGCTTCTCTCAACCTTCCTTTCCTCCGTACCACGGTTTTCGCCTTTTCTTCCACCTGCACTTCAAAGCACTGCCCTACTCCCTGATGCTGGATTCTCGCAATACTGCCCGATACTCTTCCTTAGAAGCGTCCTCATCTGCTCCTCCTTTCAGCCCAGAACAGCATCATCCTTATTGGCCCTTTTCAGTGTTTCTCCCTCCAATGACTCGTCCTCATTTCACCCACCTGTCTTCCTTCATAGAATGATTTTTGTTGCCACTTACTAAATGCCTCTATCCTCTGTAGTATCGTTTAATGTCACTGTCTCCTCACTTCTTCTCTTCATGGATTTCCTTTTCAGGCTGACACTCTATTGAATGAATGAATGAATGAATGAATGAATGAATGAATGAATGAATGAATCTGAGTTTTATATAGCGCATAGTTACCCTAGGGCATCCCAGCGCTTGTCCAGGACGACAACCATAAAAAGCAGACAGGTTCAGCAGGAGCACAAAAACATCAATGGGCAAGGTCTGAACCCGCGGTCACACTGCACTCATAATAGATTTTTAGGCTATTTCAGCCACTTTGAAGTCTTGGCAGCGGCTCTATGTGAAACTGAAAGTGAAGAATTGCACATGCAGCGCACCACTGCTGGCGGTGGAGGGCGAAAGGTGGAGGGTTTGCTTTGCACGGGCAGTTCCCAGAAGAAGCAAAGGGGAAAAAGCAGGCTGATACTGGATTAAACAGTAGGAGGTTACAGCCAAGAAACAAGTTCAATTGATTAAGACAGTGCACAAGGAGTGGGAAGAGTTTATTTAACATCAGAGAGGCTGAAACAAACAATGTGAGACATAACAGCAGTCTAAGGTTGTTCATTATGAATCTGCATGAAACAAGGTACACAAACACATTATTTATAAGATTATATACCTCTGATTCATGGACAAAACCAGTCAAAACGACTTCCTTACTTAGTCAGAATTTGCTTACATACATACTGCACTTGTGTTTACCTCATTGTTCACTGTACTTTTGTTTATAAAATTGACATTGAAGTGATGTCCTCACAAGTTCCACTATGCGGGTCGAGTCATGCACAAGAGTATGCCAGAAGCACCATTGTAGGCATGTACCTAACCTCAGCTTATATTATGAGAAGCCTTCTCTGCCCCATGCATGTGTCAAAATCAGATGCAGCTGTTTTAAGTCCGAGGAACACGTACAGCACCTTGAGCATGAAGTGGTTGGCACCGACCTGTGCAGGAGTGGGCACGAGTCCCAATTAAGTATATACATGGATATGTGCTCACAGTTGTAGTCCTCCTACCTTGTACTACTATTATTATTACTACATTAAAAGGGTCACGTTTTACACACAGTTCAACACCAGCCACAGCCAAACAGAACCAATAGACATGCAACATTATATAGACTCTGCCTACAGGTGTTAATCATCAACCCTTCTTTCTACATCCTCCGATTCCATGCTATCTCAAAAGCCCCCAATCCCACTGCATCCCTAAACCCCTGCATGAAATCTGACTTCAAATAATAACAACTTCCATTCACCCTGTCCTTACTCTCCATCCTCTGCATGCCTTACAGTCCGAGTATAGTCTACTGTAGCGCATGCCTGTCCACACCTCTCCTCAAATCACAAACTCACCTGTGTGACCATTCACGGCAATCTAACAATTTCTACTCTCTGCTAGCTTACTTATTCATCCCTCTTTGCTCTCCGGGGGCAGAAGACTAATCCCAATAATCAACAAAAACCAATAATCACTGAAAGAAATCACCAACCTTGGATGCCGGAGTAGTATGCTACTCGCCACAAAGCACTTCAACAACTTTTCAGGTGTAGTAAGCGCTGTATAAATGAACTACAAAACAACACAGTGGCACTCAATATAACACACACTCAGTGATTACAAGCATTGGCAAAGCCAATAGGTCTCGCCTTTGGGACCTTATAAGTGTTTAGCCATGCAACAGTTAATGTTGTTGCAGTAAGGATATTGTGCTGCATAACTAAATACTGATAAGGTCCCAAAGGCGAGACCTATTGGCTATGCCAGTGCTTGTTAAGGGTGCCACTGTGCCTGTGTGGGGCTCTACTCGAGTGAAACCCTTTGTTCCCCTCGGGGCATGCTGGTGGGTAAAGGGCATCCGCGGGGGAGGGATTTATTGTTGGGGTCTGGCGTCGAGGCATTGTCCCTCCGGTTGACTGCACAGAGGGAAAGGTGCCGTGACCTGGGTATAAATTGGCCTCATGGTGCCTGAGGGTCGTTCGCATTGTCTCCGCGATTCGTTGGCGCGGCCTTGGGGATCGGGAGCACGGGGTCGATCAGCTTCGGGGTTTAAGGTGAGTGTGCACTACCTTCCTTCCTGCTCCACCTCCACTAACAACGTTTGGGCACCTTATCTGCTGCCGGCTCCCTGGGAGTCGAGGACGGGCCAGTCAGGAGCTGGCGGCGGGAAGAATGTGTGGATGGGGCGGAGGGTCGGGTGCTAGGGGGTGGTTTGGCTCACGGCGAACATCCACGGCTGGAGCACGGAACGTAGCGGCCCTGGTTCATTCATGCCTCAGTTTAAGGAGGCTGACTACGTGGCGGTCCCCCCACAGTCAGTGGGTTGCGACCCATCACCAGCTGTGAAGGGCTGTTGCCGAGCGGGTACTCACGAGATATGATGACCTGTTTATCGGGGGTCATGATGCAAGCGTGCGGGGTCTCACGGTTCGGTGCCTTTATTGCCAGTGCTTAGACTCTAGAGGTTTCAGCATTGTGTGAGACTTTGGGCTGTGCTCATGGCCAAAAGTGGGCTCGGTGGGGATCGACCGTGAGCAGAGTCCCACGGCCTCGTGTGTCAATTTCTGACTAGCCTGTGGAAGGGAGAGAATGCTTTCGTTTTCTCTGTATCATTAAACACTCCATACACTCGTACAGTGGATGGAAACTTGTAAGCCGCTCTGTAAACTGAGATGAAGTTTTGATAATCCACATGGCTGTTCGGCTCGTCCTGAGTCCGCTGAAGCATGTGTGTGACTCATACACAGTTGCTGTCTGGGACTGGGTGTGTCAAGTATTTCTATCGCCACAAGGAACACCAGTGCAGCCAATCGGCAGGAACCAATGGTCTGTTCCACATTTTAAAAAAAAAAGCATCAGAAAACCCTTGCTTCTTGGTGGTCGCATTTTCTAGAACAACCCTCCTTTCCCATGAAGGGGGGCATGCTGCCTGAGTAGTAGTAATAGCTTCAGAGAGGAACTTTGGCCAACCAAAGGGAGCACCACGGGGAATCTGAGGCGCTGTGTACATTGTACATTGAGGCGCTGTGTACACTGAGTCACACTGAGGCACTCTGCTGTTCTTGAGGCGCGCTCTACACTCCTTTAGGCGCACTGCTCACCGAGGCACACTGTAAACTTATTTTAAGTGTGTTACGTAATGTTTATTGTTTCCGTCGGCGCGTTTCACAAGTTTGCATGCAAGGAAGGTTTTTCTTAAAAAAGTGATACTTAAGTGCCAACTCTTATTTCCACCTTTGTAATAAGGTTTGAAACGGAACATGTTTTTTTCACATCTTCACACATATGCGCCACCCCAGTGCGCGCCAGGCAACACTGGCTATACATATGCACTCAGGTGAGATAAATGGCTGTTTTTACGTTTGCTTGATCAGCAGGCAATCTTTATTATTTTAAGAAAATGCTGGTACTGTGATGTTTTATTCGCTAAACAGAAACTCAGAGCATTAACGCACCGCACCTTGCTACATTTTAAACAGTGGCTTTTGGGCTTTGGAACAGGGGAGTCACATGGGCGATACAAATATATTATTATATAATATATGTGTCCCAACATTGATTAATCTGTATTTGAGACAAACATTTGTCTATTATAAGAAATTGTAGTTTGGAGAAAAATGGCTGAATTTTCAATATATATTTGATAATCCAGGTGGTGTCGGGGGGAGACTTATTACTGGTGCATAGAGTGGCGAGGTGCATCATGGATCAACACTGGTGTCGGGCGTCCTTGTTTGTGGTGTGCAGGGCGCGGTGGGCCCCGTCGCTCCCAGTGAGAGGCCTAATTGCTTGTGTAAGGCTCTGGTGGTGGAGACCAGGAAGGACTAGGTTCAGCCAGGCATGGCTTGGGCCTGCATTGCACTGCGTAGTCCTCTTTGCGCGCTGAGTGTTTCGGTGTGTGTGAGCGGCATTTCAGGGTGGCCAGTGCAGTCTGTTCGCTTTGCTCCTCTAGAGGCTAGAGACAATGGGGTGTGCAGCGGGCTCTGCGAATCGCAAGTGCAGCTGTGGTGCAGGGCGCTTTTCTAAATTCAGGTGCATAGCCCAGGCTGAGTTGCCTTTAGGGACGAGCTCAGAAGTGAGTCACACACGCGTGGCAGCAGGCCTCCCCCAGTCGATGCCAGGCTGAGTGGGGGTGAGATTTCAGACACTGGCCAGGCCTCATTTCTCGGGAAGCGGTTCGACATTGGCTTTAGAGGAGGGGTCTCGCCGTCCTAGTGGATATCCTGGAACCTGGATGTTGCCATGCAATGAGGAGACTGAAGTACTTGATCAGAACTTGAAAGTATCAATTGTTTTATGTGTCATTTATGGGTGTTTAGTGTAAGGATACGTGACTTCTCAGTTCCTCTCTTACAACACTTTGTTGCGACGTTATCACACGTATAACCAATTATTCCCATGAATGGAGCCAAATATATATGACCAGTTTGGTGTACAACGTTATAGTGTATCATTAACCTCATAAGATGCTAGAAGGCAAAGCAGTCGCGGCTAAAGGCTGGATTGGCCAATGAGGTGCTGTGATCTCATTCTTGGTTGTTGGGAGGGTTCTAGGAAGCAGCGTCTCTGGAATGTCACGCTAGATTGTGCAGCCTCCTGATGTCACTTTCTACCACATAGCTCCAGCTGTTTCCCATTGTTTTCTAATCTCAGCTTGGAGAAGAAGCATATCACAGTCCCCAAGTCACTGTCTCTGCTCCCACCACATTTGGTAATCATGCATTTGGGCCTAAGCTGTAGCATGTGACTGACGCTCACAAGTTCTTATATTTTCTACAGTCCCTCCCCCCCCCGATATGGGTGGTGTTCCTGCAGTGCTGCTGCCCCTCCCTGTGGAGGGCTGGGCCTCCATGTGCATGCTGTGGGACCTGTGGGTGGTTTGGGGCTCCGGTGGGAGAGCAGCGCCTTGCTCTACTTGGCTTTTAGTGGCTCTTCCTTTGTGTTTTCACGTTCTGTGCGCAGAGGAATCTTAAATAATGGCATAAAGTGTCTTGTTTCAATCCTTCCCAATTTGCTGTTATTGTATGTCTAACAAAGCTTTTTCAATTAAGAAATGGAAGGAATGGTGTGTCGCAGTGCGTACAATTTTAGTATGGGTTTTGCTCCTTTAGATATCCTATGCATTCCCTGGCTCCCCTTTCATACCAATAGGTTGCAGGTTGCGCAGTTTGATAGACTTTGACTCTTCCACCCCAGAGTTAAATGCTGGAATATTGTGAGATAATGCTGCCTAACTGTAAATCTCAGGCACGTAAGGATGTCAATTAGGAAATGGTTATTGGCTTTGACTGACTCGAAGGGAGGGACCTTGTCCCCTTCAGAGCACAGATCAGTTTGGTAGCTTGGCCCGTCGGCGGCGCAGCAGGGCTTGCCTGATACTTTGAGCAGCGGCTCATGGTGGTGAGGACGCATGGGCTGATGTTCCGGCCCGTGGTCGTGAAGGAGTGATGCTGGAGATGCGGCCCGGCTCGTATTGTGGCGCTTGGGGGTGCCTCCTGCGCGGCAGAGTGGTTTTCAGGCAGAGGGTGACCAGTGCATTGAGTTGCGCAGCCCTGTCGGGACGAAATTTCAGCCGGCTGATACGGCCCGGGTTGTTTTACGTTGCGCCATTCCACTGGGCTAGGATGCGGGCAAATTGCCAGCCCGCGGGGTACCGCATTTCCCGGCGAATATTGTCCCGTGGGGGTATGCAGTTGGACAGGGCCCCCACATCCGTTTTTAGGCACCGCCATTTACATTTGGTAAACTTGGGGGAGAGGCGCTATCCACGAGGCCCGGTCTTTCAGCAGTGTGTGCAATTTGAATGTAGGTTCTCATTTGTGTGGCTTTAAAATCCCAGGAGCCCATACGTGATATGGCGGGTGTGTATTTGTCCCCGGTTTGGCGACACCGCGTGCCAATAGTCAATAGTCCTCGGGTTTCAGATAGTAGTGACAGGTTATCTAATATCTGATACATCCCTTATGGCCCAGATAAACGGCTTCTAATGGTTTCGTCTGGCTTGGCTGGGATTTACACACATTTTACATGTTTCACTGGGGGATAGGGTTGATGTCAGCTGTTTGGTGGTGTTGATTAGTGTAATGGTCCCAATTGCGGTTGAGCTTGCTATACAATGAAGGGAGACACCTATTGCTATGTTCAACACGTTAAAGTGACAGCCCCACCAGTTCATAATGTATGCGTTTTCATGATTCTACACAGCAAAGCCAGAATTGTAGCTTCAGTTATCTTATGCAACTAACAAGCATTGTTAAGGCCAGTGGTATTGGCGTGTTGTAGGTGCACTGTGCTTCTGTAGGATATATCCAGAGGCAATGTCAGAAGCCACATAATAACAGGTCTGTCTGCCTTGCCACCGGTTACCAGCCCAATGGTGGGAAAGTATAATTTTACACTGACTCAGGAAATTACAACGCAAAGAGAAGCACTGCGAAATGCTGAGACTGCATTGTGCAATTGGCTACGAGGGCCTTCATGGGAACACCTGAGGGCACCATATAGCATCAGGTACCATGTACACTGGGTGGGCATTCCTCTGCAGCCTAGGGCAGGTATCAGGTCGCTTCAGTTAAGACATATTCACCCGCACTTTAGCCAAGGCAGCAGGCGGGTGGTGGCAGTTTCCATCCAACAAGTGTGCTGTGGTACAGAAAAGTTTGTAAACACTGCGTTAGAGCCAAATGGCGACAGGGTATTATAGACCTTTTGGAATCCCAATTATTCAGGTAAGGGCAGGTTGTGCACAGAATGTTCCACCTGGTTCCCACTGACTTGTCTGCTCCTTGGTTATCCTTAGACTCGTCTGCTCCCTGGTTATCCTTCTACGGGCTAGTCGGAAATGGGAATTTGAAAGGTTTTTGTTCTCACCATTCCAGGAGCTTTATGAAAGGGTGCTGCCTTTCAGGAGGCTGGGAAGATGTAGTCAGAGCACAATTGCCGATAATCACCCGTACAGTTGGCATTTCTATTTCAGAAGGGGCAGGTATAGTTGTTTATGTTTTACTCCCTGCCCTCATATCCAATTACATTGTCTAACTTTTTGGCACGCTGGGTTAGAGCCTAATGGCCACTTGGCATTCCCAATTTCCTGGCATGCGCACGTAGTTGCTCCGGTTGTCCCCTCGGGTTCCCACAGACTAGTCTGCCCCCTGGGTCATTCCTCCTATGGGCTAGAACTGAGACGGGTAGGGGCATCTTCTGCTACCTGTGTCCCAACTACGTTGATAGTCAAGGCTGGGGTAGACGTACACTGAAGGGCATGATTACTACTTGGGTGTCCCTAAGTTTTGGGGTCAAACTAGGTTGGAGCTTTAGGTCTACAGTCCTTAGGAAGCATCCAGAATTCCTGCATGATGTCGTGCCCTGGGGGCACGATGTGTAAAGCCAGTCTCATGTAGAGGTATGCCCAGGTGTATATTGGGTGCTTCTTAAGGGACTAGCCACCAATTCCGTCTGTGGTATCCCCCAGCAGATCCACTGAAAGTATGTAATACACTTTTGCGAGTTCAAGCATCCAGGGTCTGAGATGGTTAGCAGGCACTGGCATCTGCGATCCAACGTCAGTTAAGCAAGCGAGATCACTACATAAGTTGTCACTATATGAAAGGGTGAGGTGTCGCCTATAGCGGGAATAACACATACATGGTCAAACCTGATTCCACACCTATAAGGTGTTCGCCATGGTTAGCATTCAAAGGAGTCTGTGTAATTGTCTGGTCAACAGGGGGAAGTAAGTGCACTCCAGAACCAAGGGCAGGTGACCTGTTGCTGCAGTTAAGCTCAAAAGCCCCGCACGGTCAGCTATACTAGCCATGGTTGGTGGGGACGCGGTCAGCCAACATAGTGTGCTGCCGTTCCAATAAATGGGGTAACAAGGTGTCAAGCACATGGGCTACTATGTCAATCGAACATTTGGCATGTCCAGAGTTCACAAAAACCATACTTTACAGGGCAGGTAATTTCCAACGCTGGGGATGCTCCGGGGTGGCAGTGGGTACCTCTTCCCCCCCCCCTATTAGGGAATATTCGAGGATGGGGGCAAGTACGACTTAGTCTGTCTTTAATGTTAGGCACCATATTGCAGACATGGCGCTTTGTGCAAATTAGAAACTGTCCCGCCCAGAGTTGGGACGGGGCTGATGTCATGTGACGCAGTGGAACTTTCCTGCGTGAGGTGAATAGTGCTTGCACAGCTTTACAGGCTGATAGGGCGCCTTGTTTCATCAGACACTGCTGTTCCAAGCTACCGTCAAGGGCGTACTGCTTTATCAGTTAAATTCTGTAAGCCGTATGCCAGGGGGTTCCACCACGGGGGGAACTAAACGGTCAAATTCCCATAAGGAATAAGGGATACATGGCATGGGCAGGAGGACCCTTGCCCATTGTCACATACTTCCAGTTATGAACACTCCTGTGCGTCAGGATTTAGCAAGCAAGGGGACTGTTCAAACGTTAAGTATAATCCTTCTCGCCATAATAGCCTAAGTAGGCAGGCGGGTTGGGGGAGCGGTCACCTAGCAAGTGGGGGGCTGTCCTTAGATGGGGCACGCAGAGGTTCAGGCACACACGGTGCTGGAAGGACGGCAGCTAGGTGAGATCAGCTAATAGATGGGGCAATGTGAGCCATGGTGTCTGCAATCGTTCCGCCCAGAGTTGGCACGGGGCTGAGTCATTGATGCAGTGGAACTTTCCCGCACGGGGTGAACAGTTCTTGGCACAACTTACAGGCCATAAGGGCCTCTTGTTTCGTCAGACACTAGCTGATCCGGCTAACGTCATGGGCTATTGGGACATAGATGGGGCATTTATAACCAGTAGGGATGTTTTATCTAGACTTGCAGGAGGCTCTAGACAGGAGAATTTGCGGGTAAGACTATAGCTGTTTTGATGGGGGGCTCTGGTGGCGACGGTGGCCACCTCCAGAGCTGTGGCGGAGTTACAGGGCGATCTGGAAGCAAATGGGTACAGAAGGGTACCCCTGCACGGCACCATAGGGGGTGCCAGAGCCCAGGAACCTCATGGGAGGTTCCTGGAAAACCGTGTCGGCGCCCCGGTAGTCCTTCGGGCAGTTGTGGGCCTGAACAACCGGGGGCTTGCCTTGCTACGCTCCGCCCTGAAAGGGGCGAGAGTAATAAGAGACCATGTGTCACGTGATCCGGGAAGAGGATCACCAGAAGGGGCAGCACAGATGGGGTTCGCCCCAGTGCTGCTTGGCTCATCAGGCGGGCAGGCGGCCCAGATGGTTGCCTGCTCTTGGATCGCCCGTAAGATAACCTACCATTCTACATAACGGTGTATGTAATAAACCTGCAGCAGTTTTTTCCCAAACAAAAATTGTGTGTGTGTTTTATTTATGCGTAGAACATGCATGCTATGTGTGGTGGGGAGTGCTGCCTTCTGCTGGTGCTATGCGGCTGCCCTAGGTGCCCGCAGGGTGCCCTAAGGAGGGCGGGCTTCTAGTGCCAGCAAGGCATCAGCCCACCCCCCCTCTTCTCTGTGTGGGGACCCCTCGGAGAGGAGTCCCCCCTACCCTGGCAGCCAAGGTACTGCAGTGCGCAGGGCGCATCATTTCCGGGGCGTGAGGAATGGGGGGGAGGGGAGTATATAGGCCTCCACCACCCCCTGGCCTTCCTCTTTTGCGCCCTGGACACGCCGTCTCCCACCCTACCGCTTACCCAGCGTGGAAGCAGCGGGGGAGGCATAGAATGTTGTAATGTTGTTCTTTTTCGTTGCAGGCGGAGTTACAGGGCGATCTGGAAGCAAATGGATACAGAAGGGTACCCCTGCATGGCACCATAGGGGGTGCCAGAGCCAGAGCCCAGGAGCCTCATGGGAGGTTCCTGGAAAACCGTGTTGGCGCCCCGTTAGTCCTTCGGGCGGTTGTGGGCCTGAACAACCGGGGGCTTACCTTGCTACGCTCCGCCCTGAAAGGGGCGTGAGTAATAAGGGACCATGTGTCACGTGATCCGGGAAGAGGATCACCAGAAGGGGCAGCACAGATGGGGTTCGCCCCCATGCTGCTTGGCTCATCAGGCGGGCAGGCGGCCTAGATGGTTGCCTGCCCTTGGATCGCCGGAAGATAACCCACCATATTACATAACGGTGTATGTAATAAACCTGCAGCAGTTGTTTCCCAAACAAAAATTGTGTGTGTGTTTTATTTATGCGTAGAACATGCATGCTATGTGTGGTGGGGTGGGGAGTGTTGCCTTCTGCTGGTGCTATGTAAAACGGAGATTTGTGTCTCCAGCTAACCTGTTTTGGGGCTCAAGCAGGACTGTTCCTATTACACGTTCGGGGAGGTTAGGACTCTTCTGAAATATAATCAGTGGCCCCAACAAGGACACATATACTCCCATTTCAAACATCTGACCATGACCTAGACAAATAGTTTTTAGTGAGGGGAAGGAGTAAGGAGCAACTGTCTACACTGGTCCTTGTAACTCGAAGGGAAACCTCACAGCACTCATAGCACCTGATTCGCACATGTAAATTGTATTTACAAGGGCAGATGGTATGATTTACCAGTCCAGATTCATGTTTGCTATTCACCAAATGCGAACTTATACATATGAATCTATTTACTCTCACATAATACTACCCGGTATGGTGTAATATTATGTGGAAGTAAATATGCTTACAGGGATGAGAAGCAGGTATTCCATAGCGAGAATGTCCTGCAAAGTTTTTGCATACCCACAAACTCACAAGTTGTAGGTATGCACAATTGTGTTCTTTGCCAAGTCTCATCCTTAGAATGGTCAGAAATATTTTCACAACAAAAGTAGGAGTAAGTCAGGTTCCATAGTGGGAATATGAAGGGAAGAATGTATGCCAAAATATTAACCAAAAAAATATTGATCGATAACTCTAAAATATTGACTTAGCCCATTTCGTCAAAGTAAGTTTAGATACGGTTTTCAGAGACCTGCTGATGCAACCTACAAACATGCCCCTTAACCCTTTAAAGACATCTCACTGTAACAGCCCTCTTCCCAGGTCTCACTACACACCAGACCCCCTCATCCCTTTAGGGCAGTTTATTCACCATCTTCTTGCCCCTAAAACTAATAAAACTATTCATGAAAATGTGTGACAAATGAATTATTGGCAGCTACATTCAGATTTCAGTTTAGTCTGTTACTGAGCTAATAACATGATTGCGAATATCTAAAAATGTAAGCAAAACATATTTTCAGAATATTTATATACATATGTGCTAAAAAATGTAATGCATGTGGAACATGAGGGTATTTGTGTTAATATATCCTAGCATTGCTGAGTAAGATGTATTTGGGATTTATGAGTTACATTAATTTCATTGAGCCTGATACTAAAGAGATTCTTTTAAATGAAACTCAAATTCTAATTTAATTTAGACCTGCTGCTTTGATTAAATTACGACAGTTCCAAAATAACTAAGTTTCATTGCTCATTCTTTGGCATTGTGGGCGTTGGAGATGAAGTAATGTAAACATAGATAGACAAAAGAGGAGCAATGGCGGATGAATGCAGGGATGGGACATTCTTTCTTTCCCAGAAACTGCTTACTTTAATTAAGACAAAAGGTTTTTGGTTTTCATCATCGGAAAAGTCATTTTCCGTGCTCTTTGAACAAGTCACACTAAACCTGAATGTAGTTTATGTGTAGAATCTGCCTCGATTAATTGTGCTGTCTTTGCAAATGAACAAAGATCTGGAAGCCTCTGCTCATAAATGCTTCAGAACCTACCTCTGATACTATGAGCGGAAAATATATTTATTTTTAGAATTTCCTTTTCGAATGCTCCATAACGAAAAACATGAACAGTGCTTTAAACCTGCAAAATCATTTTCTGTTTTAAATGCCCGTGTAGTGAAGCTATAACATATATTTTTTTCAGTAAATGAAGGAAGTGCCTGAAAGAAAATAGATTTTATTTGAAACCAAACACAGAGAGGAACATGTTACAAGTGTTATTTATTAATTAAAGCTGCATCTACAATTTAAATGAAAGTCAGAGTGCCAATTATAGCTTATGCATGTATAGATTAGGATGCAGCATGCGGAAACAATTAAAGCATGCACTATAAAAATACATCTATCTTCAGCAAGAGATCTCATGATTGAGATTGGCTTTTGTGGTATTTAATATAAACCTACCTATTTATTTATTAATGAATTTTAGAGTTGTATATTCGTGTATGGATTAATTAGACATGTTAGTGTTTGAAAAGCTGTTAATTTTTATTGGGACTAAACAATAACAAATGCTGAAAACCAGAGACCCTGAACTATGTACACCTGAGCTTTAAACTGCACTGCCACCAGTGGACATTTAAGAGAATGCAATTCCTCATCCCATCATGTTCATGATCCTTCTAGAAAGTCCCTTTAAATTCATTTAGGTAGGCTACTAAAATGAAGTATTTATATGAATGTTCATTACATGTTTTGTTTTATTCTACCTATCAATGCTTGCTTGCCCCTACATTACTGGTGTTAATACTATTTTATTCAGAAAGTATAACTCTACAAAGATTTGCCAAGTTTTGGATTTTTGAGTATTTCTGTACTCACTGCTGTATTGCACCTATTTCTTTATGTTACAGATGGAGGCGTGTCAGAGATGTTTGAATGTAATGTTAAGCTGTTGTATTACATGTACTAACGTATACATGCATAGAAAGTTACACTCAGATTAGATTGTATTACGTGGAAAAGGCTCATGTTCACTTATTCAAGGACTACATGAGAAAGTTAGAAACCCAGTTGGTGAGCTAGCAACGAGCACTAAGCCTGGATTGCTTTGGCAGTCCTGGAGCAGGCCTTATATTTACCTGAAGATCATTTTAATGTTTTTGTTTAACATATTAAGCAATTCGCAATGAGGTACTGAGACAGCCAGGCTTTATCCATTCACATCCGCTGACAGCAGGGAATGGCCCTGCACCAAGGCAGAACAATGCAGCTTGTAGCAGACCCTCTCTGCACTGTCAATCAATCTATCTGTGAACGTGAAGCTAGGCCACCCAGGAAGCTTTGTTTAAATTAAGACACAATAAACAAAAAAAGTTGCCAATAGTGATAGTTCTTTGTTAATCAGTTACCTAAAAGTGCATTGATTTGAATCAAAAAGGCACCCAGATGATTTTTTTTATCAAAAATGATTTTATTTAATTTTTCATCAGAGCAAACACATCTTTTTTGATTTAAATGTGCGTCTCACGTTCAAAAAAGCACACACGAAAAAAACCTTAAATAAGCATTACAAACAACCATTGGTGCAAACCTACACATTGACAGTACATTACAAGAATTAATATCTTGAACAACATTTAGACTCAATTTAGACAATGGATGCTCTTTACCGGAGATCTTTTCGTAAGCCGTTTGGTGAAGTGTGGGTGTGTGAGTCTAAATGTAGATTGGTGTATTCACTGTTTAAGGCCATCTTAGATAATAATTTCTAGTAGATAGGATCACCAATTTTAATATAGGACGGAGGACTTGTTCATTAAAGCTTTCCTGAGAAGTACCTCTTATCCTATTTTTAACCTCACATTTTTTGTACTTACACATTGAATAAATAAATCTACAGTTAGCCCCACACACACACACGTCACCAAATGGCTTACAAAAAGATCTCTGATAAAGAGCCCTTATTGAAGGTGCCCGTCAGACATTGCAGCGACGGCCTGATGTGCAGCAAAAGCCCAATGATGAAGCAAGACACCTATCGAAGTATGTGAGGGCATTTGTTCCTGCAGAGTCACGCTCCCAGCGTACTCTGTGAAACCAAACTGAACTGAGCAGACAAACATATTTCACTAGGCACTGCATACCCTTCATACCTTGTCTAATTACCTGGAGCATGTATGCTGGACCTTGATGCGCTCCAAGTCCCTCTCTTTTGATACATATGGCTTGTAAATATACCCCACGATGTTTTATGTACCTAGCAATGTGGAAAGACATGGAAATTTAGATTCAGAATCAGAACTCTAAACTACAGTTAAAGAATTAGTCTTAAAATTAACTAGAAAATGAATAATGCTAACTATTTGAACCAAAACATAAAAGTGACACAGCAATTATGCAGTTGCACACTGCATCCAAAGCAAGCCTCATTTATGAGATATAGCACTACAGGTAGCTTGATAGATTTGTAGGATTCTTTGATGTACATATATTAGAGATTTAAGAAAGAACAGGCACACCAGAATACAGTTAGGGATTAAAGGTAAAATTCCCTTGTTTATCTGAATTGATTCATATTTTTACAGGAATAGCAAAGTTACAAATCATATATCTGAGAAATACTAGGGTAATCAAATGTTAAAATGTATTGAAAAAAGGTATTGCAATAATTGTTTTAAACTGTGTTTCTACTCCAAGTAAAGTCGAGAAGGATATCTTATAGCTAGAAGATTAGGAGTGCAATTCACATTCAACTAAGCATTTTTATTCAAAGCTTAAGTCGTTTTAAAGGTAAATTAGATAAATTAATTTGTAAAATTGAAATACTGTTACATCAGGGAAATGTAATGTTTAGATGTAAAGATTAACAATTATGCTTGGAGTCATCTGACAGAGTTTACCAGGCAGGTTTGCCAATAAATTGTGACACAGAAGGCAAATGTTCCAGTCAGAATGTGTTTTATTTGTGTAGCACAAGCATAGACAAACAGCAATGGAGCACTGTACACAGTAAAAGACAAGGATAGAGTCAACGGGTGATTGGAGAGGTAGCAGAAGTGGGCTATTTCTGCACAATAGTGTTTTTTAAAGAGGTACACTGTCAACTCTGAGTTTTGAGAAAGGTTGGAGCAGTACTGGTGGATACATGGTATTTGTTCTAGATTCTGGGTGCGTAGATGAAAAAGCTTGTTTTTTCTATTTACACATCTTTGTCTCCAGTCTGATGTTGGTCTGGTTCTGGATGAGCCATGTGCTACTATATATAGTAAGCTTATCAGCCAGAGTGCGTAAGCATTCATCAGACTCAGTAGCCCTGGAAGACTTAGAATTCCAGCAACTGGTGCCACTGCCTAGCCCATACTCTTGACTTAATGATTTAACTAAACTGGTATATTAATTCAATGACCGTGGTCCAATCATGTTTACCAATGACATGTCAATGCCATTCCTTCTTCCCACCTCTTCACACAATTTGAAATCTCAGTCTAAAACCCATCAATTGTAGGAAATGGATATATTCCAATTTCAGTCAGTATTCTAATGTCATATAATGAGAAGTTGTGTTTAGTCTCTTGCATGTAATAACCTCTATATCTCACTTAAAGATCAAACACATAAGAGGATAAAAGATCTGCGGCCAATCCTGACACAGACTTTGATATTCCTTGAGCTCTAAATCAGCTTTCTGTCTCAAGAAGAATTATTTTTTTATTTGCCTGGTACATAAAATGTTTTATTGACGTACACCTTGACATCTGAGAGAAAATATCTGCCTCTACATACTCTAGTCTATGCAGTTCACTGGCTTAACCTCACCTTCAATCGCTAAATTTATACTCCTCTTCATCCTACAGAGATGTGTGATTATCGATGGCAGTCATGAGACATTATTTGGCCAAACCATTAAGCAAACAGTCTCTCTGCCCATCTTTTGAAGATGACTAAAAGTCTGTCTTTTCTAGTAAGTGATTATGGTTCACAAGCCTCTAAAGGCTACTATATCCTAACAACATATTTTATCACGTACGCATAGTCAAGAAACCAGCATATTACAGTATAGGCAGCAGTGGTTCCTCCCCATGCAACTTGATCCTAGATATCCCAGGCACCTCTCCTCTGCCACACCACTCTTCACACACTCTCCTGCCACAGGCACCACTCCTTTGCATGTTTGCTTACAGGATGATTTAATGTTCTTCACTTTTGGCTTTCACTAGCCAACAAGCCTAGGGGTCCATCGATACAAAACAAGGCTGGCCATTGAGAAGCTTAAGGGTTGGTGCAGCTTTCGGAGCGGCTCCACAAGGTGCTAATGTCGGTCGGACAGGGTAAGGGATGTGTTGGTAAATAAGCAGTTGTTTTCACCAAAAACATTAAAGAGAATGAATCCCCTCAGCATCAGAGTGACCGGACTCCTCTGCTTTCTTCACATCTGCAAATGGTGATGGAGGGATCAATTTCTTTTAAGAGTTCTATATAAATGGCATTGGGAGAAAAAAGGGCAAGATGCCATTGTGGCATGTAGTGGTAAAGGACACTTGTGCACAACTAAATGTAGAAAATGCTGAGTTTGCTAATATCTGAGGTTTTGTCCAATTAGACAAGTATTTTTATGCAAAATGATAGTGAAAGATATAGACATTTTGAAGCAACAGTCAATGGATGTAAGCCATTTAGGCTGTTACTCACTCTTCTATTTATAGAATAAATATGACAAACACCTGGTACAGAAGAGGGATTAAGGAGGTGGGAGACAGAAAGACTCAGAAAATTAAAGATTGAAAAATCCACGAAAAGCAAATCTCCGACTGGCACCAAAATGTAAAATTACAGACTAGAATGCTCCTGAGGGGAATCTGCCAGCTACCAAAATGTGAGAAGAGGCTAATATGAAATTGAGAGGGAAGTTGTGATTAGCTAATTCAAACTCTGAATAGAAATGTAAGTGTTCAGAGTGAATCAAATAGATACAAGTAAACTGAACTTTGTCTGGCCTACCATTAGACTTCAGATCTAAACTTAGACTTCAAGTCTAAAGATAGACTTTAGATCTAAACTTGGTCTTTAGGTGTAAAGTAAAATTTTAGGTCTAAACTTAGACTTCAGGTCTAAACTTAGACTTCAGGTCTAAGTTTGCCTTTGTGAATCAGGCCCATAATCTTCAAGCCATGAAGTATAAGATTATCTGGCTGATTATTTGTATCCAATATAATTAATATTAGAAAAGAAAGAAGTGGCCAGCAAAGGTTGCTGCATATATTCAAACCAGTTATGGCAGAGTTTAGCCAATTTCCATGAATGGAGATTGCATCAATATTTTACCTTGAAATCACATTGCCAATAATTTAAGACTTTATAGCATTAGAATGAATGTTTTGGATAATGCACAGTGTGGCTCCCGTTCATACTGTTGCATGGAATCTGCATTGGGGCAGTAGTTGATGATATATGGCTCACTGTAGCTAAAGACTATAACACTGTTTTGTTATTATTAGACCAGCAGCATTTGAAGATGTTGACCATGGCCTACTATTAAGGAAACTGTTTTCAGGTAGGCAGCCCATCAATGGCTCCACTCCTTTGTAGGTTAATATAACACACTGGTAACTTTAGCCCTTTTCTCGTCTAAAGTCTGCAAACTTTTGTGTGATGAGTCACAACACTCTGCTTTTCCCAATACCTCTTTAATGTCTATTTTGACCCACTGGCTAAACTCATTCACTCCTTTTATCTTCACTTTCGCCTGCATGCACCCAATATGTTTGTGGGGCAAGTTGGTCGTCTGATGTAGTTAGCTTTCTTTTAATGTATTATGGATGTCAGAGAGTGGAGCTTAACTACAACAAGACAGAGTCTTGGGTCTGGTGGAAACTGGTATTATGGCCCAGTACCCTTGATGAATGGCTTAAGTAATCTATGGTTGTAAGCAGTCCAAAAACTTAGACATCAAGTAACAGCCATGATCTCTGTACATGAGTATCAAATGAGAAAATCCTGTCACACTTTGCCATAGATGGACATTCTGTGTTCCTTTCAGATCTGGTGGAAGCATGACTAGATAATGCTAATACATTATATTTGGAAATGGCAAAAAAGGGACTGCAACCAATATCAATAATGTAGATGCATTAATGAACAATGCATCCAGATTCAGCCATTCCTTGACAATAGTAAAAAAGCTCTTCATTGACTTCTGATTTCGGGACGCAGAAAGGAGGAGGGACCAGGACACCAGGGCCCACGAAGGCCTGCAATGCTCCAGGAAGCAATGCACTCAATCATCACGCCGGTCATGTACTTTTAACGCCATACTAACCCATGGCACAGGACGGGGAAAGGAAGAAGTGCCGGGACACCAATGGCCACAAAGCCCTGCAGTGCTCCAGGTGACGGGACAGTCCATCATCGAGCGGGGCCGGCACATTCGACGCCCCACTAACCCCGCAGCACAGTATGTGAAAAGGGGGAAGGGCCAGGACAGAAAGGCCCCCCAAATCCCTGCAGTGCTCCAGGAGTCAGGGCAGTCATTAACGTGCCAGTCAGGTGCATTTAATGCCACACTAACTCCGAGGAACGGGTTCGGGCGCGTGCCCAGGCCAAGAATGGCCCGTCAGCACCCACCCGTGCCCAGACAAGGCTAGGCCTCCTCTCCTGGCCCAGCAAGAAAGCCTCACACACCCAGATATGGCCTGAATATGGGAAAAAAGTCAATTGCCCATCCTGAAAGTGGGCCAGGTAAGATGCCAAGGTCAATAGCATCCTTTTTAACCATGCAATGGACGTCATCGTTAGAAAGATAACAAACACAGAGGTGAGATTGGAATCTGCCTATGTGCTGTGGCGGAGACTATAGGGGACCAGTTTCTACTCTAAATGCTTACGTGCTGGGTGACAGAAAGGATTATGTGAGTGAGAGGGGGACAAACAACCTAGACATCCAAAGTGCTTGCATATCTAGAAAGCCTCTGACATTGAAGATTCGTACACAACCTAGCACAGCCTCAAAATAGGCCACTCCACAATGGAAGAAAAAAAGTAAATTAAGAGCTAAATCCTTAGGTAAAGAATCAAGGGGTGTACCTAAGAGAAGACATAAAGTGGCTGTGAATTTGGCTACTGATAATTCTTATGATGTTTAGTCCACTATAGAATTTTCTGAAGGAGATTTTGCTGCTGCCATAAGGGGGTTTAAAACTACGATGGGCTCGATGACTAGACTCCAGGTGTTGAAGATATCGCTAGTAGCTGTTTGGGTTCAATCCAAGAAGTCAAATCAATGATATATACCAAGAAATGTCACAGGTGCTTAATCAAGCTGAAAACTCTGCACCAATCCTGGAGGAGAGGCATGAAAAAATAGAAGTCTGTGACTTAGGGTCTGTTAGACAAGGTGAAGGACCAGAGATAAGCAGCTCTAAGTGTTGCCCACAACATAACTGTACATCTAATAGCTCACCTGGTGATAGTAAACCAGTCATTTTAGACCTCCACCCGCAGGCAACACCGTACATATTTGTTTTGAAAAATGGCTCAACTGTGAGGGATGATCACCGAGAATCCTGGGAAAACTTGAAAAATAGATCCATCCGTTGGGCGGCCCAGAGAACAGGACTACAAAGCAATTGTTTGAAGACATTATCATGGTTCGCACAATGTACTGGGTGGGAAGAGGACTTAAGGTTGATCAGGGGGATTGCATAGTATTGAACTTTAGAACACCTAGACTGGTTAAAACGATTCTGCAGAGTCTGGGCTCCTAATCCCTCTAAATTAGGTAGGCAGACATATAGCCAATCATCCGACGGCCCGAAGTTTGACCACGCCCAAGACAGAGTAGTTGCCATCACCATCAAACTATGGGACACCCGCATTTATATCGGGCAGCAGGACCATAATGTTGGCAGATAGAGAACTCCTTAGCCATTGCGATGGAGTTCCCTCTTCGCCAACATTTAAATGGGGCCCATAATCAGCATGGGACATGTGCTCTATGTGACTGGCTTCACTACAACACATGCAGGACTGCATCATGAAGCAGGACCATTATCTTTTTTATAATATTTCCATATGGAGATTATGAGGGTCATTTAGAATCTGCATGACCAGTAGAAATACCTATGAATCATGTTGCTGGACATTGTTATCACTCTATTTTATTACACCCAGTGTGCAATGTCATGACCAAGGTGCATTGGGGCACCGAAATGCATTGATGCTATTCTTTTGTGTGTGGATGAATTAAAAACTGTAATCTCAACTGCACCGGAGTGCCGTGCCGTGGCGTTCTTGATTGAAAGGAAGCTGTCTTTTGGATTACATTAGGAGCGCTCGGCAGAGCGCTGAATACGAGAACCACAGGTTATCTAGCAGCATGAGGGCAACACGCCAAAACTAGGTCAATGTTATATAGATAGATTGATAGACAGACAGATAGACAGATAGACAGACAGACAGACAGACAGACAGACAGACAGATAGATAGATAGATAGATAGATAGATAGATAGATAGATAGATAGATAGATAGATAGATAGATAGATAGATAGATAGATAGATAGATAGATAGATAGATAGATAGATAGATAGAACTTTTTTTAATCGGGGGGAAAAAACACCTTTACCATCCCATACTTCTACCCACCCCTAAACCCTAAAACACCCTTACCACCCTGTACGCTTACTCACCCCTAAACACTAAAGCACCCTTACCACCCAACAACCTTACCCACCCCTAAAGCCTAAAAACGCCCTTGCCACCATATATCCTACCTACTCCAAACCCTAAATACACCCTTACCAGCCAATACCTTTACCCACTCCTAAACTAAAAAACACCCTTACAACCCAATGCCCTTGCCCTCCCAATAACCCTAAAAATGCTGTTACCATCCCTTACCACTACCGACTTCTAAACTCTAAAAACGCCCTTACTACGCAATACCATCTCCCACCCCTAAACCCTAAAAACACCCTTACCACCTTATACCCTTACCCACCCCTAAACACATCCTTACCACCCTATACCCTTACCTACCGCTAAACCCTAAAAACACTCTTACCACCCAATACCCCCCACCTTGAAGACTAAAACCACCCTTACCACTTTATACCTCTACCCACCCTAAACCCTAACAACAACACTTACCCAGTGGCTGCCGGCACAGATCAGGGGTTTGCGGGGTGGGGGGGAATGTAAAAAAGTTAAATAAATGAAACTTACCTTATCGCCGGCCGAGTCTCTCCAGTCTCGCTGCCGTGCTAGAACAGGAACCAGGAAGCACCCAGCCACCCCTGACCAATCACAACGCTGCAATGTGACTTTGCACTGTAACACCAGACCTCAAAATCCATGTAGGTTAATGACTGCCCTCCTCCCGTCTTTGCTGCTAACGGGGAAAAATAACACAAAGTATCTAGTTATCTAAGACTTTAATAGCACTCCAATGTCATTTGTGTTCCCTTGAAAGCTCAAGTTACTCAGCTGGATAAATAAACAAAATGATCACAGTAGGGACGTGGCTTGGCGCCTATTGTGATGGCGGCGTAGCTTTTGGGCTCTGCGAGGGCCTGCAGCATTAAATGAAATCCGATATTAATCCAGACCCCCGAGAATAGGAAATATACGGAAGACATTCCTGGAAGCAGAGCGCAGAAGAGGGATCATTTTTCCCGCTCCCGCTGTACACGACAGCCACAATCCCGGGCCGGAGCCGGACTTATCAGTAGCGCGTCGGCCGCGACTTGGGTGGGCGGAGTCACGTTACCTGCCGGCCCGTAGCGCGGCCCGACGGCTGGGGACCTGCGGTACGCGAGAGCTGAGGCTTACGGCCTACCACCAGAGTGTCCATTAAGGTGAACGGAGGCCTCCTGGACACACTACCCAGACACAGTGAAGGCAGTAACAGACGAGGTGAGGCCCAGAGAACATCACTACCGGCCCCTCCCCTCCCTCGCGCGATCGACGAGCTTTGCGCGGGGTACTGTGTCCCGTCTTTCGGTGTAGGGCGACAGAGTCTGAATGGAGGGGACACCCCTGCCTCCATCCTAACGAAGTACAGCGGCAGGAGCGGTGACCTGAGAATCAACATTGGAGAAGCAGACACCGGAATTGAGCCACCGGTGCAGGGTCTGCGGTGAGTGGAGGTGTGTGGGGTCTGACACTCGGCTACTGTGCCGGAGGAGACATGACCTGGGGGGATTCTCAGGGGGTATTGTCTCCCCCCCTGACACTGTATGCGCCCTCTCCTGTGTGATGCACCACAGCCATGAGACTGACATAGTTTCTGCCCTCAAGAGGGGGCCTTGGACACGAACGGGCGCAGCACAGAATCCGGCCTTCAGCCGTTCATCGGCACCTGGATTCGACAGTCCGAGACCGTTAAATCCGATAACATAATCGGAGGATCCAGCACACATACTACTTACAGGCGATGTTAAGGGGGAGTAATTGACACGAGAGAGGCCCAGCAGGAATCAAGCGGAAGTACGGACAGGACTGGACCTGCCCCCCCCCTTGTATTATCTCGTGAGTGGCTGCTCACATTACCAGACCTGCATATCAAGCAATCTAGACGACCACAATCCTTGGCCTGCGGTACCGAAGCACTCCATACAGAGGCGACTGGCCTAGCCCTTACCTGGCACTGTGACGAAACTAAAGGGTACTGCGACTTCCGTCCAAGTCAACAAGATAGACAAATATGTGGTACCGAGACAGTTTGCGGCCGAAGATAGAGCAAGTGAGGCAGTCCCACCTACAGAGGAACCATTCCTTAGTTCAATCATGACAGCGATACAAACTGTCGGACCTAACCTGGAAACAAAAATTGATAAGGTCACGATTGAAATGAACCTTATGTGGACAGATATGCAGAAAACGTCTGAAAGAGTCACGGCCGCTGCAGAAAATATAGGAGAGCTACAGCCCGCGACACGTAAATTGGAGGAAAGAGTTCAGAAATTGATCCAACAACATAGAGAAATGGCACTACACCTGGATGATCAGGAAGGGCGAGCCCGACGTAACAACATACAGGTGGTAGGGGTGCCTGAAGGAGCGGAGGGGCCCGGCGTAGACCTCTTCCTTGAAGACCTTATTCTCCATCATCTTCAGCCTAAGAGACTCTCCCCACAGTTCTCAATTGAAAGGGCACACAGGGCCCCAATCCCGAAGCCAAGGCCTGGTGCGGCGCCTCGCACTATCATAGCATGCATCTTGAACTTCCGTGATCGGGATGCAATCCTCCAAGCAGCAAGAGTAAAGGGTGACCTTCCCTATGATAACGCGACGATCCGGTTTTTCCCAGACTTTAGTCTGAAAGTGCAGCGAGAACTACGCTCCTTTGAAGGAGTCAAACGGACACTTAGAGAGAAAGGACTTAAATATATGATGTTCTTCCCAGACAAGTTGAAGGTCATCGACGCAGACAAATCCTGGTTCTTCACGACGCCGGAGGAGGCACAACGCTGGCTCGAGGACTGTCCACCCAAGTCCCAGCGCCGTTGGGAAGAAGCAAACCGTGGAAATGCCGACCATCGTCCTGAAGACTCATCACACTGGCCGGAAATAGATTGCGCTCACAGTCGAGATCCAGGGGTTCCCAATCTGGCAGCCCTGACAGTGCTACAACATGCACTGGAAAAGGAAGGACTGCTGGGACTGAACTGGTCTGTAGCTATTTCTTTTATTGACCATTTATGTGCTGGGGGTAGAGGATTCCCAATTGTATAACATACTAGATCCCTCTCTACTAATTGGGGGTTGCATTGGCTCAATACCAAATAGGCAATGGAACTTTAAGGACTATTATGGACCCTTGGTGCATGTTGGGTATTGCTGCGGGCCTGAGTGGAAGAGACTATTGAGCGCTAACACCGCACAACCCTACGTTCAATGTTTTCTATTTTGGGGATCATAGGCACTCTGCTATTGGGGTGGTGGGTAGTTGTGAACCTACTAGGCCGGGATGCAGGGAGGGGAGATGTGTTCTTTACGGGGAGGGAAGGGAGGGTGTTGTTGATTCCAATTAATGTCATGATGATGGACTTCGCACTTGCCCCCCATTAGACCGTAGAATGTGATATTATGTTCATGAAACTGCTCCGATTGGGCGGGGATGGCAGAGTGCTACACCCAATTGTGAGTAATGTTTATTTGCAATGTGGAAATGTTTTACATGTTAAGGTTTCAAGGGTTATTGATCTGCACTCCTCGACATACAGTCACTATGGTAATGGGCTCACGCTGACCTTCGCTGTTCGACATGTCACGACCACTTACATCTCCAATGACCTTGGCTGATCCAATGACACAACACACCACAAGGCCAATGCTGTCATTCCTCTCCAGGAATGTTAACGGGCTTAGGGACAAAATAAAACGGGGTCTGGTGCTCCAATATCTGAATACTGCTTCAGGAAGCACAGTTGATGGGCTCCATGTGTAAGGCCCTTGACCGTGGGGGTTTCAATTGGCGGTGCATTCAGAATTTACAACAGGATCCCGGGGGGTGGGAATTTTGGTCCGAAAACAATTCCTCCTCATTATCAATCGCACATTTAAGGATGGCCAAGGCCGCTTTGCAGCAATCTCGCTTCAATGGGAGGGCGGTATGCTCAACTTTGTGTCTGTTTATATCCCGCCTGCTCTGCAGTCTCCAGCCTTTCAAGATCTGGGTAAATTCCTCCTAACACTACCAGAGGGGCAATTGATATTAGGGGGCGACTTCAATATGACCATAAATAACACACTGGACCGTACACCTATCTGCCTACAACATCGTGTCAGCTCAGCCCTGGCCGAATTTTTGGAGGCACATGGCATACTGGATATATGGAGGTTCCAAAACCCACTCGAGAGACAGTACACCTTCCACTCCGGAGCCCATAATAGCCTCTCTCGCATAGACTACATACTCACGGCTATGGATAATCTAGGAAGGATGGGGGCAGCCACACACTTACCCAGGGGAATCTCTGATCACTCCCCGTTGAGTGCAGAAATTAGGGCGCATTGCACTACTCAACGTCGTATGTATCCCATCTATCCAGGATTCCTTCAGAATTCTAAGATCAGGAAGCACTTAGTCACTGCATCTACGCAGTATTTCCAAGAAAACGAAGCGTCAGTCCCCTCCCCATTGACACTGTGGGAGGCATACAAACCAGTGACAAGAGGACAGGCTATTTCTCTCATCGAGGGACATAAGAAGGGGAAAAAACAGGCGATAGAGACCTTAGAGCGGGAGATACAGCAATTAGAATCCCAATATGCCACTGCACCCACTAATGAGACTGTGCAGACATTGCGCATGAAAAGACAGGAATACAAGGAATACCTTTGGACTGACGCCCAGTCCCGCCTGCAAGCAGTCCAATATCGGATTTATGAATCTGGAGACAAAGCAGGCAAACTTCTTGCCTGGTTGGATAAGAAGGAACGGACGCATAGATGGATAGCACAGATTAGGACTAGCGATGGAGAACTCACGTCTGACCCACAATGCATAGTGAATGCACTTGAACAACACTACGAGCGAGTCTATACATCCACAAATAATACCACTGTTCAGGAAGGCCAACGGTCCAAATGGCATCCCAATAGAACTATATAAACACACTGCGGACAAGGTGGCCCCGTATTTGTTAAAAATGTTTGAAGGAAGTCATGACATGGGGACACTCTCTAGAGATCAGTGGCTGGCAACTATGGTGGCCATCGATAAGCCGGGCAAACCGGCAGAGGAATGCACATGACATCGCCCGATCTCCTTAATTAATGCGGAAGGGAAAATCTTAGCCAAAACATTGGCGCTTAGACTCACACCCTATCTCGCCAAACTGATCCACCCGGATCAGTCCGGCTTTATGCCTAATAGAAACACAGCCCAGAATCTCAGGCGCCTACATGGTGTACTGGGCCGAGAACACACTATACGGGAAGACGCCGCTGTCCTCCACCTGGACGCGAAGATGGCCTTTGACTCGGTGGAGTGGGCCTTCTTGTTTGCGGTCCTTCAACATCTGGGGTTCTGGCCAAATTTCTGCTCCTGGATACATCTGTTTTATACCGACCCTGTGGCACATGTGGTTGCTAATGGTCACATCTCGCGGGAGATCACCCTGGGTAGGGGGACGAGACAGGGTTGCCCATTATCGCCCCTGTTGTTCGCTCTAGTCCTGGAACCACTGGCTGCATGGATACGATGGGATCCCATGGTCCGGGGTCTAAAATGGAGGGGAGAATGGGAAGATCGAATCTCCCTCTAAGCTGATGATGTACTACTGTACATCTCCTCACCCACACGATCCCTCCATGCAATACTCAATATTTGCATAGTGTTTGGTTCCGTGTCCGGGTATGCCATTAAATACATACTACGTGGAGCGCCCGCGCCTCCCAAAAGAATGCAAGGTCCAGATAGTTACAGATAGCTTTAAGTACCTTGGCATACATGTAACATCGGATCCAGACACATTTTTAGCACTTAACTTACAAGCCCCTTTGCAAAGGCTGAAGCGTGACATTAAGCATTGGAAAGCACTACCACTCTCCCTACTAGGTAGGGTGGCTCTCTTTAAAATGATGGCCTTGCCCAGATTTCTATATGCCCTACACAATACGCCGTATCCAGTCCCTGACTCCTATTTTAGAGCAGTGAATTCAGAGGTCGCTGCTCTCCTCTGGGATAGCAAGCCGGCAAGGGTAGCAGTGAATAAATTGGTACGGAGTTGGTACGACGGCAAGGTAGCCCTGCCTGATATCAAAGCGTATTATTGGGCTTCACAACTCACAGTCATCAATCAATGGCTTCATGTGCCGGACACGGACCCTGCTTACCACCTAAACAAAATGACCCTAGGGAAAGAAGGTGTGAACAGAACGCTTTATAATAATCGGAAAGCCGTACACTTATAGGCCCAGCGATGCACACTGTCCGCATACAGCATACAGTGAATAGACACCTGGGCTGGTCAGGCCGACTTACACGACATACACCCTTGTGGGACACAAGTAAACTAGGAACACTGGGTAACAGCAAAGGATTTCAAAAATGGGACCTGATTGGCATCTCCCGGCTTGGGGACCTCTGGAAAAACTGAGAGGTTGTCAGTTTCACCTACTTACAAGAGCATTACGCAATGGCCCCTACTGAACTGTTCAGATATATGAAAATTAAACATGCAACAGAAGCAGTCCTTCCTACAGCTGAGACGCGCCCAGAATCATCCCCTTTAGAGGACCGATTGCTCACCGACTATCTGCACAAACGAGCAACTTCGCTAACATACAAAAAAATCATTAACAACCGGACAGATCTACTTGACCGGCTCTGGGAGACCTGGTAATCAGCGGTGGGAGAAATGTATGACCATGGCCTCACCTAAGGAGGTGGAAATCTCTTCTAGACTGCGATTGGTGCAGTTCAAAATACTGCATAGGACCTCCTACACACGGGTTGTCTTACACAAGATGGGAAGGACTTCTGACCCATTTTGCCTGAGCCTTTGTGGTGACATAGGTACATTTTACCACACCTTATGGGACTGCACAAAACTAGTACCATACTGGGAGGCAGTGGTGGGAACTATCACAGAGGTCACAGAGAAACATGTACCGGTTGAGCTTAAATGTTGCCTTTTTAATGTCTGGGGACCAACAGACCTTAACCACGCCGAACGTCAGTGGGCGAAGACAGGCATGATAATAGCGCAACAATGGGGAGTAGGGACCGTACTGACGCTACATTATTGGTGTAAAGATATGGACATGGTCATGGTAACGGAGAAGGCCACATTTATCAATAGCAAATGCCCATAAAAATGGGGAAGAGTGTGGGGTAAATGGAACATATATAGGGTAAACATATGCACCCCTCCAGTGGAGGACAGCGACTCGGACGAAGACATGTAGTACTAGTGGAGACATGTGTGCGCCAATGTAGAAAACATATATCAATTGACTGTAACGATGTAACATCAAGAAGTGAAACTGTATGTACAGATCATATTCAATAAAATGTTTTTTTAAAAAGGTAAAAAAAAAAAATTATCACAGCAGCGTGGAGGGTAAGCACTTTTTCTGGAAGCACACAAAGTCTGCCCAATCAAAACATGTACTCCCAGCTTTCAACATGTGGGCGGAGCCAAAGGCCTCTCTAGTGATAAACCTAGATTTGTCTGGTGGGAGCTGAAATGTCAAGCTAGACCATAAAAATAAAGCTACAGGTCCCAGGCGGCAAAACATCGTTAGTTGAAAAACAGTGACTGCTGTGGGTAATAAGGGACACCAGAAAAACCACCACTCTGAGAATGGTTGACAGCTAAGCAGGACATGCATTTTTAATTTTTTTTGCAGATTTATATAGCGCGAACCCGACCCGAAGGTATTGGAGCGCTTTACACGAGCACCGTATTTACATTACACATTCAGGCAAGGGGAGATTAAGTGATATGCCCAGAATGTGGACGCGACCCCGAGGCTCGAACCCTGGTTTCCAGCACCAAAGTCGGCAGTCTAGCCCACAGACCACATCCTCTCCCCAAGTCCCCAATCCTTAAGTCATACCTATGAAACCAAGCACTTGGTATACATCGCCCTCCCTCACCCCATCACCCATTCTTTTCCCGGAACTGCAATCTCCAAAAACCTCTGGACCTAGTTCCATTAGCCCCACAACTGTATTGCGCATAACACATTTATTGGAAGAGTTCTCAGCAGTGGCAGCTCGCATAGGGCGTGCTGCGGGGCGGTGAGGCGGGCGGCGGGCGGCGGAGGGGCCGGGTGGGGGGTTAGTAAACTCGGACATACAACGGAACAGAGGAAAAAATTTCTTTCCTCCGTTCCGTCGTATGTCTGAGTTTACTACCCCCCGTCCCCTCCACAGCACGTCCTATGCGACCCGCCACTGGTTTCCAGGAACCCTCTACAAGGACATAATGTACCCAGGCCACGTGTGGGACTGTTTCATAGTGAGAGAAGTATTTTTAGGTCTGGCATTAGCCATAACCTTTTGTGTCTGTAAATAAATGTACACAATATATATTTATACACACACATACAGAAGGGCTTTCATTCATCCCTCTTTATCTATTGGTTGTTGGTCATTCACAATTTGCACCTGCCCATCACATTATACAACATGAGGCTTCTGTGAGTACTTTTCCTTACTTTTCTTCATACACTCTATTAGAGAGCATGTATCTGTATTCTGTCCCTCCACCCCTGTTGTCTGTGATGTTTCTTGCTCCCTCCCGTCACCCTCCCTTCCTCATCATCCGTGCTCAGGCTTCCCAATCATCACTTCCTCATCCCTCCTTAGTGTTGCTTGCCCCCCCTCCTCCCGCTGACTGTTTTGTTGCTGTTCTCTCCCCCCTCCCACTGCAGTGCTCTTGGCCCAACATGCCTCCCCGCCCCTTCGTCATTGATTTGATTTGATCTAGGTATTTATAAAGTGCAACTGTCACTCCGGAAGGAGCATCCTGGCGCTGTCCCCCACCCCAGTTCCCCCTGCCCACGGCAATCCTCCTGTCTGCCACAAAAAACACATGAACGCAAGAGCTATTTGGCTATTTGTTGAGCGCTGTGCAACATGGCTTAATGTTAAGGAGAAAAAAAAGAGCTGTGACACAGTCAATCAACTCTGGTGGCCAAGTCACATGGCTTTGTTTTCTTTAGATTAAGCCATGTTGCATAGCAGCCCGCAATGCTGTGCAGCATTTCTAGAAAAACTTTAACAAAGCCAAATGCTGTTTGGAAAGGCAAAGTCAAAGGTTCCACATAAAGGCCTTGCTTGTTCATAGTGTACACAAATAGGACGTGGTGTTGTGCAGGATGAAAAGTGGGATGTGTGATAGCCCCAGGCTTTTAAACGTCAGCTTTAGAATTGTAAACCATTTATTTTACACTGTTTGGACAGTTACATGTGACCAGGACTCTAGTTCGAGGCTCACTTTGACCCTCTATAACTAACAACTGGGGCACATCAGCTTGGTCACAAGCAACTAGTAGTCCAAGTAAATAATGGAAAGAAACCCTTATTCATGCCAGCACCATTGAACATCACGCCGTGATTTAATAAGAATGATATCAAAGGTGTTCATTTCACATTCCCCTTAATTCAGTTTTAAAAATGATACACTCGGATGTCGACATTTGCTCGTTATGATATGGCGCTGCATGTAGGTGAAATTAGATGTATTTCTCATTCCTCCAGCCATGTACCATGAGGGGCTGCCCAAATGATTGACTGCCTGGCAGCAGATTTGCAACTAACGTGGAACTCTGGTACGAAGAAACTGTGGCCATTGACGTCTATGAACACTCTTGCATGACATTTCCAAGAGTGTGTGTCAGACTATGGGTGCTGCCCAGCGCTTTGTGCCGAGTCATCCAACCCACCACCTGGGTCCTAGTTACAAGGAGATGGACTGAACCAAAAGTCAAATGCTTTCACTAAAACATACGATACAGTAACAGTAGTTGATAAAAGGAAGAGCTCCACTGCAAAAGGTCACCTTTACACTGCTACAAAAGAATACAGGCGGCATCAATACATTCTGATGTGAGAATAATGCAGAGGGTTCAAAGGTGGGCAAACATTCTTCACCACGCAGCATTTTTAGGTCTCGCCTAGACAGCGCTTGCGCTGTCTCTACGAGACATGCAGTGTACACTTTTGTGAGGAAGTTTCTGTGGAAGCTCCGCCCATCTTTTATATTGGCTTAGGTCAGTAACTACAGTCTTCCTATTGGTTAAAGGCTTGTTAGTCCCACCTCATGATGATTAAGTCGTCATTTGTATCTTTCCAAGGCTACTGGCCCCTTTACCTTTCTGACACGCGGCCTAATCCGTCTGGAAGCGTGTGTGAGCGCATGCCCAGTCCTTGGAAAGAGAGGCGCGTTGATGCATTGTCACTGCCACACTAAGTGTTAATTCTATGACAAGACCAAAGACTAACAAATGATGCTTATCTATAATTGATTAACGGAACCATCTCACGGTATACGTTACCTAATACTGTTAGAGCGACATTGATAAAATTGTTAACAGGCAAAGTGTGACAGCCCAGTTCAAGTACTTTGCTGCCTTACACCTAAAATAGTGAGAAATATCGTTAAGTTGTTTGTGAATGGAAGATAAATACCTGTCACAGTGCAGAGGATTGTGGGTATGCATATGCCCTGCTCAAGTCCCGCATGACGCTATCAGCAGGTCTATGCGCCCATTAGGGCAAAGTCTCGCGACGTAACTGCGCTCGCACTGACAGCTCCAGCATTGAGTGAAGAGAGAGGGGCGTGGCCATGCAGCCGTGCTGCTGGCAGACCCCAATCGCACCCTCTCCCCCCCCCCCACAGAACGACACCATGCGAACCCGCATCGGCATCCACAGCAGCCAAAAAAATAAAAAGCCCAGCTAATTCCAGTAAAACAAACATCATTTGTAAATATATTTAGATAGCAATGACATCGCCGCTCACCCGCCGCCCCCCTCCCCGTTCGTGCCTTCAAATGAGTATAGTTAATAAACAAAGCTAAAATCAAAATGATCACACGATATGCTCTTAAAGAATGTAATCATGCGAGAACGAAACCGTGGCTGCTCTGTAGCAAAGCATTGTGGGAATGCAAATTTTCCACGAGTATTGTGCTTCCTGCAGACGTCATTTCCCCGTTACATATATGAGGGTGCAGTACCTCAGGTGATTACTAGGTGTCCCTGTATAGTCAGGCTCTACACAGCCTGCCAGGACCCATTGAAAGAGCAGGAGCACTCCATAGTTTTAAGCGCAATCCTCCAGTTGTTGAAAATTATATCCATTAATTTGTTTCTTCGCGGGTGGTGCGACCCTACCACAAACCTCACGTTTCCAAACAACAATATTAAAAGGGGAGCGCGCGCCCTAATGAGAATTACGCGCAAGCGATGACGGGGTCTTTTCCCGAATTGCTGTGGCCTAGCTTTAAACAGAAGGCAGTGCGCGAGCTACTTCTCGGATTCCCGCAGGATTCCTCCAAACATTTAACACAGTATCTTTATCACACGGAGTACAATGAACGAATGAGAAAAGTTTTTTTTTCTCTATCTATCCGTCAAGGCCTTATCTCAGCCAGCCGGTCAAGCCAGCCTGCCACGGGCCGTTGCCCTCAGCAACTCGGCTCGGGGTACTCAGCACCACATTCCAGCCTGTCCAGCCCGTCTCTCCACCCGGCAGCCAACTAGCCCAGCTGAACTGTGCGAACCACTTCGCAGTCAGCCATTATCAGCCTTAGGCCAGTCGGGCCCGGGAGAAATGCTCCATATATTTAACAGTATATCCCCATTCCTATCACACGGAAAACAGTGGATGAAGACAAAGGGTTGTCTTTAATAGTACAAGAAACTTAAATCACGCCAATGTTACGGGGTGTAAATGCACATCAAACGTTCTCAAGTATAGATAATAAACAAAGCTAAAATCAAAATGATCTTGAAGAATGTAATCATGCGAGAACAAAACCGTGGCTGCTCTGTAGCAAAGCACTGTTGGAATGCAAATTTTCCACGAGTTTTGTGCTTCCTGCAGACGTCATTTCCCAGTTACATATATGAGGGTGCAGTACCTCAGGTGATTACTAGGTGTCCGTGTATATTCAGGCTCAACACAGCCTGCCAGGACCCATTGAAAGAGCAGGAGCACTCCATAGTTTTAAGCGCAATCCTCCAGTTGTTGAAAATTATATCCATTAATTTGTTTCTTCGCGGGTGGTGCGACCCTACCACAAACCTCTCGTTTCCAAACAACAATATTAAAAGGGGAGCGCGCGCTCTAATGAGAATTGCGCGCACGCGATGACGTGGTCTTTTCCCGAATTGCTGTGGTCTAGCTTTAAACAGAAGGCAGCGCGCGAGCTACTTCTCGGATTCCCGCAGGATTCCTCCAAACATTTAACACAGTATCTCTATCACACGGAGTACAATGAACGCATGAGAAAAGTTTTTTTTTCTCTATCTATCCGTCAAGGCCTTATCTCAGCCAGCCGGTCAAGCCAGCCTGCCACGGGCCGTTGCCCTCAGCAACTCGGCTCGGGGTACTCAGCACCTCATTCCAGCCTGTCCACCCCGTCTCCACCCGGCAGCCAACTAGCCCAGCTGAACTGTGCGAACCACTTCGCAGTCAGTCATTATCAGCCTTAGGCCAGTCGGGCCCGGGAGAGAGTCACCAGACAGAGGATCATTTAAACCTTTCGATTTAGCTGAGTACGTAAGCTTGGCCTCATAAGCATTAGTCTGGCCTGCACAGCAGTCCAGCTCAGCCAACCGACTTACGTTAAAAAAAAAAAACAGGTAGGCCCATCTATCAGCCACCTTGCTTCACAGCAAGCTGCCCAGCCGTACGGTTACAAAAACGTAACTAAAACATCATGCAACACGTGACGGTTCTTAGCCATAAGACCGAGTATAAAGCTGCCACTGCATAGTCAGCTAATGGAATTGCAGATAAAACATACATCACACCAATGTTACAGGGGTATAAATATAAATAATAAAGGTGAAAACAAAAATCATCCCATGATATACTCTTAAAGAATAATCATGCGAGAATAAAACTGTGGCTGCTCTGTAGCAAAGCGTTGTGGGAATGCAAATTTTCCACGGAGTATTGTGCTTCCTGCAGACGTCATTTCCCCGTTAGATATATGAGGGTGCATTACCTCAGGTGATTACTAGATGTCCCTGTATAGTCAGGCTCTACACAGCTGCCAAGGTTTCAAATTGCTTCTATGTGACATTTACATTATTTCAGTGTCATACGAGGCAATATTTCTCTCCATGTGTTCCCATACCTGGCATGTCACGCAGCTTGGTGCTTACTTTCCCTCCATATTAAACAATAGTAGATGTTTCGGCACCCAGGCTAATGTGCTGCATGGCTAAATACATACAAGGTCCCAAAGGCGAGACCGGTGCATTGCAAATGCTTGTTTCATGCATGCCTTTACCACAAACATGTCTTTACCATGCAAGGGAAGCATAGTTAAGGAGTGACGTGTGTGTGTGTGTGTGTGTGTGCGTGCGTGCGTGTGTGTGTGTTTTTTTTACTGAAAAAAACAAAGGTTAAAGTAAGGTTATACTTAGGTGAATTTGTCAGATAACATTAACGTTTTGAACTAAAAATACACACACAGACATTTTCTGCTAACTGTAACTTACGCCCCCACCACACACTGCTTATGACCTCACATATTTATCACTAATTATGGTCTATGACATAATTTATTACATCACTGATGGCATCTCAAATGATAGAATTGATGATGTCGCTGATTACATCATCCAATGAGTGTGTTAGTTTGTTTTATAGTTTAAAAAAATGTTTTGATTGATTTTCAAATATAGCTGATAATTTAACAACAAGCTGCCAAGAATCACACCACAGGAACATTTCTTAATGATACAATGACAGATAGACCTCATCATCACAGTGAGCAAAGATGGAAGATCATAGATGAGTATAATCAATGCCCGTAATTGTGAAGTGGGTAGGTGGAATATACAAGAGCAAGAAATCTGTAATTGAAGGAAAAGGGAATTTGATTTCAGTCTGTGGGATCGTGGTCAACAGGACAAAGGTTATCGTGCAGGGGATCCCAAACGTCCCTGGAGAGAGACATGGGGGGTTGAGGGAGGACATGGTCTCCGCTGGCGTTGTCGCAATATGTCATGCTTTTAAGCCAAGCTGAAGAAGTAGGTATTTTGTAGCTGGCCCAATGGAGCGCGCGATCTCTTGCTTAGCCATTAGGAAGGCCATTGAGGTGAGTTGGTGCATAGATCGCGGTATGCTCTTGAGGTACCCTAAAAGGTACCTGTCATGGCTGAGACATGGGTAAAGACAGAAGCCCAATACGCAGATACCACCGGACACATCCATGATAGGTGTGTGATATCCGCTCCCGAAGCACGGGACTTAAGACAGAAATCAGATCTTGTGGGATCAAATTTGGATATATCTGAGGGAGAGAGGTAGTTGTGATGGAAACATTTTAAATGCAGCAGTTTATGTCTATGGTTATTCAAAATAAGTTGAATCTGTGAACAACATTATAACCATATATTATTGGTGAGGTGGGGTTCCCAATTCCTCCCCCCAAACCTCCTGTATGCATATAGTAGTGTCAGGTTTCATGGTAATGCACAAATGGCACTGTCTAGAGGTCATGCGATCACTATCCACATCGGACACCATGAGCGTCAGGGGTGAAAAGTCCTCTGATGACAGGGAGCAAGAAGGGAGGAGAGATCATAAAGTGTTGAGCAGTCTCTGAAAGATAAAGTGATCCATGTATGAGGTGTCTTGCAGACGAGGATCGACAGATGGTTTCAAAACATGGCCATCAGGGAAAAGATTCCCCATGGTGAATAGGTTATGGCGGCGGAGTGTACGTTGCACTAACTTTTCACGCGTGAGTGGAAGCCAAGGATTGTCATGAAGTGGAAGGGCAGGGGAGTAAAGAGGACGGCCACCCAATGTCCACGGAGTCTGCGCCATGCCCAGCAGGATGTGGACACAGTTTAATGTCGTTGGCATCCAATGGGATGACTTTCCGCAGTATCGAGGAGTGGGATAGACCACCCAGTTGGTCCCGCTCAGGCCTCAGATATGGAATGCGGGCGTCTGGGTAATGGCATCGATTTGCATGTTGACACTGGGCAGCTAGCTAATATAAATAAAGATTGGGGGCCCAAATCCCCCGCGTGCATAGAGTGAGAGTATCACAGCAAACACAGGGGGGACCCCTGGGCTAGACAAGGCACAAGAGGAGACTGCGCAAAGAGTGGAAAAGGGTCTGTGAAAGTGGAATAGGAATGTGTTGTGCAGTCTAGGAATGTGTTGTGCAGTCTCTGAAAGATAAAGTGATCCATGTACGAGGCGTCTTGCAAACGAGGGTCGACAGATGGTTGTAAAACATGGCCATCAGGGAAAAGATTCCCTATGGTGAATAGGTTACGGCGGTGGAGTGTACACTGCACTGACTTTTCACCTGGGAGCCAAGGATTGTCATGAAGTGGAAGGGCAGGGGAGCAAAGAGAGACAACACCCAATGTCCGCTGGAGTCTGCTCCATGCCCAGTAGGCTGTGGATACAGTTGGAATGTCATTGGCATTCCATGGGATGCCTTTCAGGCAGGTTCAAGGAGAGGGAAAGACCATCCAGTCTGCTCAGGCCTCAGATATGGAATGCAGGCGTCTGGGTGATACCATTGATGTGCATATAGACACTGGACAGCTAGGTAATATAAATAAAGATCGGGTACCCCAAATATCCTGTTTTCGTAAAGAAGAGCGAGAGTATTTCAGCAGACGGGGGCTGACCCCCGGCCCAGACAAGGCGCAAGAGGAGACTGCGCAAAGAGTGGAAAAAAGACTCTAAAAGAGGAATAAGAAATGTTTTAAAAAGTATTAAAAGCAGGGAAGTATGACCATTTCGATGATAGCTACACGTCTGTCTATGCCGGGCCATAATTAAGCTGTAAACTTTGGTCCTCGTCTCTGTGGAGTCAAATGCCTAGATATTTGGTGCCATGTGCAGCCCACGTGAAGGGATAATCTACAGTTTTTTGCTTTTGTTTTTTTTTTGTGGAGTTTTATATAGCGCTAACTACACCCGGAGGTATCAGAGCGCTTTACATGAGAAGCGGTTACATTACATTCGGATGCATTCATTTTTGTTAGGCACGGGGAGATTAAGTGATTTGCCCAGAATCACAGAATGTTGAGTGCGCATTGCGTGGAGTCTGTTAGGGGGAAAAGTTCAGATTTAGCCCAGTTAATCTGTAGCCCAGATAAATTGCTGAATCGAACAATCTCCTGCGTAAGTGGAGAAAGGTTGTCTGATGGGTTGCGTATAAATAACAATATATCACCTGCATATAAGGAGAGCAGAAGGGGCCGTGGGTGAGTTGAAGACCCGATGGGAATGCTGTTCTTGCATATAGCGAACTAGAAGGTCCATTGCAATAATGAAGAGAAGGGGAGACAGGGGGCAGCCCTGTCTGTTCCCTCTCATAATAGGGAATGTTTCAGTTGACAAGCCGTTGAGCCCTATAGGAGCCATCGGGTTAGAATATAAAAGCATGATTAGGGATATGAAAGGAGGATACAATACCCAGCATGCCTACGACTGCTCTAAAACAGGACCATTCAAGAGAATTGAATGCTTTTTCAGCATCTAGCAAAGCCACAACTGCAGATGTTGATGGGAGATCTTATGGATCACTGCAAAGATGGTATGTAAATTGAGAGAAGTAGACCAATGAGTTACAAAACCGGATTGAAGAGGAGAGATAATCTGCTCCATTAAGAGAGACAATCTGGTGGCTACGACCTGGGCTAAAATGTTATTATCAAGGTTTAAGAGGGAAAGAGGTCGATAGGAGGCACGGAGACAGGGGTCCTACTTACCTGGTTTCAGCAATAGATTAAGAAATGCTTCATGTAAATGAGGTAATGTACCAGTAATTAAGGACTCATTATACAGTGCAAAGTGGTGAGGAGCTAATTGTCGCTTGAAATCTTTATAGAAGGCCCCTGTTAGGCCATCTGGTCTTGGTGCCTTAGAACAATCAAGGGTATCAATAGCATGGACAATTTCCTCCACGGTGATCGGTTCACTTTGAAACTGTCGCTGACCATCTGTAATCCAGACCATCGCGGCCTCTTCGAAAGAAGAAGAGGTCTTAGAAGAACTGTCAGTCACATGGGAAACATAGAAGTGCTTATAATATTGTTGGAACTCGGCCAGGACTCCTTCACCACCAAAGATCCGCAAGCCAGAATCCGGCCACAGCTAAGTGACGTAGCTATGTAATCGGTTTGGGCGCAATAGTCTGTCGAGGGTGCAATCTGGACGCTCCCACTCCCCATAACAGTGGGCTCTAGCATGTTTCCCTAAGTATGCAATATCCCTGTCGGCGAGGTCACGAAACTCTGTCGACAATACGGAGCGGTGATGTAGTTGGGGAACTCCCCCAGAAGAAGCTATACGATCTATATCCCGCAGGTCTGCCTCGATGCGTTGCAGCTGAGGACGTATATCAGGGAGGATGCTAGTGTGTTTGGAAATACATACCCCAGGGATGAAGGCCTTGAAGGCCTCCCAGAGGATGACCTGTATCAATACCATTCCCGTGTTCAATGTGAAATATTCAGTTGCGGATTTGAGGACTTCACTACAAAACACCGGGTCATGAAGGGCTCCATTGTGGAACCTCCAGGTGTGGTCAGAGCCACATCCATTGGAATCTACAATTGAAGAAAGACCGGGCTGTGGTCTGATAGGGTCCGCGGTAGTATGGTGACCTCTGTAGCCCTAAGGTGCATATTAGCTAAGAGGAACTAGTAGTCTATTCTCGTCCAGATGGAATGGGGAGCGGAATAAAAAGTCAATTCGGGAGTAGATGGGATTCGGGAGCGCTAAGCATCTTGCAGCGCATAGGTGTCAGTAATATGTCCTGAGCCCAGGACTTACCACTGGGTTGAGAGCTGGAGGAATCAATGTATGGGCAGTGAAGCATATTAAGATCGCTGCCCATTATCGCATAGTTGATATCCAACGTCCCATATGGGCAAAAAGTTCCTGGAAGAAATCGGGGTCGTCTACGTTTAGAGCGTAGACATTTATCAATAAGACGTGCTTGTCGGCGAAAATACCCTGGAGGAGGATATAACATAACACTGGGTCCGAATGGCAAGTATGGAGCCTGAAGGGGACACTTTTGTTTATGAGAATGCAAGTGCCACGGGAATACGAACTATAACAGGAGAAATAACAGTGTGTACCACACGTTTTGGCACAGATGGGGGTTTACACTTGGGGAGAGATGTGTCTCCAGGAGGAAGGCGATTTTGATGCCATGTCTGTTCAAATAGTACAACACCTGCTGCCCCTTTCATGGATTGTTAATTCCACCCATATTCCATGTGATAAAGGAAATGTCAAGTGTTCTGCTTATATCAGGGAGTGACCTAGCAGATAAAAAGAGGGGATGAGAAAAGAAGCATTGCAGGTGATGAGGTACAGGTCATGTGATATGTTGCACCAATCAAACATAAAATGACAATCGAACACTAACAAAAGCAAAACATTGTTACTCCAGACCCCCACCCACACCAGATAGTAACATATCCAGCGAATCCCAGGAAATAGTAATAAAAAACGAAACAATCCCATTTGTAACAAAAGGTGTTCACCATGAGGGCACAGTGACAACTCGGCTGGCCGTGGTCTGTTAAGAAGAATAACCATAAAGAATAGATGGTAATCAACTGCAATTATACAATAGTAGTATGCACAGAGAGTTATAGTAGAATAGTGGGTTGTGCTTAATACTAAGAACATGGTGTAGATGTCATAAGTTCGGCTTGCGAGTATGAATTGAACAGTCACTCCAGGCCAGGTCAATTTGACGATCACGACCATTGAGGAGTAGCAGATCCAGCTCATTCCGGCTTCGTCTGGTGAGGAGAGGAAGATAGGGGAGGCAGTTTTTTACAAAAGGCAGTCACATCTGCTGGGGTATCAAAGATACAGATTTTCCCATTGTGTTCAACATGTAGACAAGCAGAGTAGAGCATTGCATACCGGAGGTCTATTTTACAAAGAGAGTTCTTAACATTGTTGAATTTTTGACGGGCCTCCTGCACCATAGGGGTGAAATCCGGATAGAGCGAGATGTTGGCACCTTGACAGTGGAGTGGGCCAGGCATAGGGCAGTGTCTCTGTCTTTATAATTGAGGATATGTGCTATGAGGAAGCGGGGTTGAGTACCCTTGGGAGGTTGAGGGCCCAGGGTGCAGTGAGCACGCTCCACAGCAAAGGTAGAAGAGAAACTGAAGCAATCGAAGAGATCAGCGAGGGGCTGCTCCACAAATGCATCCAGTCGTCCCATGTTGGTAGTTTCCGAAATACCAGAAATGTGAATGTTATTTGAACCTGGCTTCAAGGTCTTCATTCTGAATTGCGACCTGATTCAGTATAACTTCCATCTTATTCAAGCGTTTCTTCATAGTAGCAGTACCATCCTCCAGTCCTGATATCCTCTCTTCGGCACCATCAATCTTCACCCCTTGATGATCAAGACATTCCCCCAATTTGTCTCTGCAACCTGCAAGGGTATCGAAACGCGCGTCCATGGAAAGAAATCCCACCTTGAGCTCTGCCATAATGGCGATCGTGCCGCCGGTGGTGTCAGTGTCTGGATCACGATTTGCGGTCTCATCCGTATCAGAATGAGAGACCCGACCCCTAGTAGATTTCACCCAATCAAATAGTTGCTTACGTTGTTTAGGATCTTTATGACCCATTTATGCGGGAGGGCGGGCAGGGAAGAATGAAGACGTGGGACTGTGCTTCGCAGTAATGATGAAGTGGATGCAAAACGTTGTCGCCAAATAGGACCCCAGACAGGGTAGACGTAGCAAAAGGGCGATGATGGCCTGTGGGACAGAGCAAAATCAAAGACAACAAGGTTTTTTTCGGGAGGTTACAAAGTGCTCAAACACCTTGGGGAAATAGGGGAACCACCCACCACAGATCTGCAGAGAGGATGGTGAAGTGGCATGTAAAATGGAGGTATGATGATGGGCACACAGGTATAAAATCTAGGTAAGTAAGAGTCCCAACAGTCAAGGCCAGTGAGAGGACAAACACTGGAGCAGCTGTATTTACAAACAATGTAAGGAGGGGTCAGCATGTTAATAGCTATCAGAGCTGCACATAGTCCTGCAGGAGTATTAGAAGGCCAAAGGATTTCTTCCAAATAATGAGGGAGCCCAATCCAGCAACCATGGAGGGAGACAGAAGATTGACAGGCCCAGGGGTGTCACAAGGTTTGGTGAGCGACCAGCAGGTAGAGATGAAACAGCAAGATCAGAGGCACCCCCCAGGGGTGGAAGAGCACTTACCGAACTTGCCGACGTGAAGAGCAGGGCCATCGCAGGAGACAGATAGCAGTGTCCAAGCCAGCCACTAAGTGTACCGGTAGGCCCGGCCGCCAAGCACCATGGCTGCAGAAGGCAGGAAACACCAGCTACCACGCCACTGGTCCCCACGGTGAGGGGCTCGCAGCACCAGCAGGCCAGCACGGGGGTGTCCATGAGCGGACACAGCCCCAGACATGCGGGGGTTCAACGGGCTAAGCAGCACCTCAAACGAGGGACGGTATGCAACCAGCCCCCGTGCTCTAGAGCCCACAGTAATTAGGAGGCATGATGTAGGCGGGGATGCCCGTCACCTGCCATATGTCCCCGAGGCCACACCAGGTGAGCTAATGCAGCACGTAGTACCAGCGAGATCAGTTGATCTTGGCCTCATGCTCACCTGCGCACCTGTCGCCGTGGGGCCTCAGAGGCAGTGCCAGGCCACGCAGACCGTCCAAATCAGCAATGGCAGCTGGTAAATACAGGTCAGACCTCGCTAGGTTTAGAGTTCAGGAGCAGCAGCAGGGCATGTGCTCCGGGCGAGTGGCAGTGATGGCGGTGAATCTGCAAGATTAGAGGCCGCTTCCGCTGGAGCATCACAAGATTGCAGCCATCTTAGTGGCAGTCGCGGCCACGCCTCTTGTTTTATAGTGGTGGAAAACAACTACCATTTTACTTTTCTACCTAATTTTGTAAATCCTGTGTCCACCTAAAGGGTGCACTTGTTTACAAAACAGATGCGCTTCTAATAAATCATAGGTGTAGAGGAATTGAACACGTTATAGATCTTCGTACTGAAGAAGAACACTGTGTGTAGGTGACAGTTGACGATTTGTATTCATTATCTCCGACAGAAGTTTTTTGGTACTGCAGAAAAAGTTACAAGCAGGGCAAAGATTTTATGTAAAGTAATATTTTATTACCATATTGTCAGGAACCCCTGATTGAACTAGGAGAGTGTGTCCCAATACATCCCGAGCCTGAGGTTCTACTTCTTCACACACAGGCTAAAGACTACCCCTTTAAGACTCTGTGTGCTGTTGGCAGGGCAGAGTCCTGTCCTCTGACGTCATGGGGAGTGGGCCTATGGGGAAAGGCGGTGAGGGGAAAGGGGAAGAGGATTCCAGGTCGGAGAGGAGCGCGAAAAGGGAATCAAGAGAAATCAGAGAACCGAGGGAGGAAGCAGCGGATTGCGAGAGCTGTCGAGGGTTTCCAGCACAGCTGTCCGAAGCCGACGTTCGGGAGACAGGGGAGAAACCAGGAGGCCAACGTGACTACGCGCCGCCCCGTCACTCTCCTGGAGGAGCGTGGCTGGACAAGGTACGGTGCCGTATACAAGGGTCCTCGGGGTACTGGGTGGGAAGGGGGGGCACCAAGAGGGAGGACACCAATAAAACAAGACTGCACCTGGTGGCAGAACATGGTGATCCCTCACTATCCCCATCCCCAGACTTGAAAAGCAAACCGACCAAACCACTGACTGTGGCTTCTTTTTCTTTTGTTGTTTCCTTATTTTCCATATACCCTTCTGGTACTACGGGGGAAAACTCCGAGTATCCTGTCCGGATCCTCTCTTGGGGCAATGAAGAAGACCGAAGACTTGAAGCTTTGCCAAGAGTTAAATTGGAAAAATAGAAGCTACTCACTTCAAGTACATCCTTGCCTATTGGTTCTTTGTTCTTAGCCTAGAGTGCCGGGCCCTGGGGTCACATCCTGACACATATGTAAAGCCAACCTCCTGCCGCGCACAGCCGAAAGGGTTGGCCACAGGGCCTTATGTTTTTTTAAAAGGAGGGGACCACATGGCCCCCTCCTCGAGCCTTATTAGTACCTAGGAACCCTATCCCCCAAAGCTGTTTTTTTAATTAAAGGGGGGAGGTGCATGCCCCCCCAAAGGCTTATTAGGCCCCATCCTGTAGGGCCTTTTTTATATGAAGGGGAGGAGTCTGCCCTCCCCCTACCCGAGCCTCATTAGGCCCTGGGGACCCCATCCCCCAGGGCCATACATATAAGTTAAATGTTTTTATGATTTCATTCCTTTGGCATAGGCTTCTCAGGCTTATAACTAATTAATGTGGCCCAGCTGCCATTGTGCTTGTTTTGTGTTTTTTCAATTCTGCAGGAGTCCTGTGGGATTACAAAAATTTTTGCCAATTTGAATTTTTTGTCGGGGGGCAAGGGGGCATAGGAGGGTCAGGATATTCCTACGCAGCCCCCTTATATTATTATTTTTTTAACTTCAGGACAGTGAACTAAATCCCTGAGTCCTGTAATGGCTGGCAGTCACATTTTTCTCATGTTACTAGCAGCCAATCAGAGTGCTCATTCTCGCAGGAGTCTGACTCCCGCTACAGCAAGATGGCCCAAGGGAAATAAAGCTCCCTGGGCCAATCAGAACTCTCTCTTTTTATACTGGAGCTCCCGCAAGTGTTTCTCAAGTCTCTTGCGGACCCAATCGTCTAAATATACAATTATTTTTCAAAATTTCTTAACTACTGAACGGATTTACACCAAATCACAAAAAGCACAATCTGCTGACCAAGTTCTAGCTTCCTGCCAAATATGGTGTAATTACTTTCAGCAGTTTTTGCTGAAGTCTTGTCTATAGAAGTCTACGAAAATGGCATGGGGATTTTGCATTTTGGAACCCCCCTTTATTCTCAGTCCCGACTTGACTGATCACACTGAAACATTCCATGCACAAACTAGTCCAAAAGAAGCACCTTTGTGGAAGGTTTCGTGGAGATTCATCACACGGTGCCAAAGTTATTAGCAACACAAAAACACAAAATCAGGTCAATATTTCTGCAAGTACCTGGATATATTACCTGTACCCGGTATATATTACCTAGTGGCGGTTCACAACTAGGTAGTTATAATTAGGTTAGCTATTCCATAGGAAAAGCTTTTTTGTGTATATTGCTTTTTTTCTTTAAAAAACAGTACTTCCGTCACGTCAATAAATACAGCTCACCAGGGAGCAAGTTTACATAAGGAATGGGATTTCTTCAGGTACTTTCAGAAATATTTACCTGATTTTGTGTAGCGAGGCAGACGCGGACACCAGGATCCATGTCGTGAACATGGTGGTATTGTTTTTTAAATAAAAGAATGAAATTAAGAAGACTTAAAGAATCAAGCCGCAAGTGTCATCCTTTGACACTTTGATATTATAAACTTTCTGAGTGCCTCCTGATTGATTTTCAATGTCAGGAAATCTTGACTGTATTATTGATGTTGCTTTGCTGGAATTGGCTGTGTGGGTGTTCAAGGTGAAATGCAGATGCTGCCCACTCACTGTATGCAAAGCATCCATCACTTAGCAGAGTATTGAAGGTTGACTAAGAAATCTCATGCACCAATTCAACTGTCCACTGTGAGGTGCTTGTTGCGATGAATTCTAGTTCTGCTGACATTTTCGGGAAGTTGGAGGCGGTGGATCCCTATGTTGGGCTCAAGGGTATCCCTAATGACAAAAATAAGTTTTTATAATAATCATATTGAACCGGTATATCCTCTGGATCTTGAAAAGACTAATGTTTATGGGTTCTAGCCTTATTCTGCGAATCCTCTCTCACATTTTGTGTTGCAGCATCATTTGAGGTTATCGATTGGTGAACCGGTTCCCATTCTCTTGCTGCATGGTTTATTGTAGATAAACATGGATCTGGCATAGAATGATACAGTGGCCTAGCAGTGCTGCGTCCATTGTAGTGTGGGGAACGGAAGTGTGAGCTGCTGCAATCAACTCGTGAGAGTTGCAACTGCCTGTGGCTCTTTATGTAGGTCTGGCACTATGATGTATGTCATTTTAATTTTTGAGCTCAAACAGTGTATATTCTGTGTTTTTTCCATTATTGTGCTGGTCTTAGTTGTTTGTATTATTTTACAGCTTTTTTTTTATTCCCCACTTGTAATTGGGTGTTATTTACCACATGTGTTTTTTTCCCGCTAAATATTACATGCAGTATATAGCTCATATGATGAATAGTGCACATGGACCACAGGCATGCGGTATTTAGCACGTGACATGTGATTTTGAGCCCGTCATCCGACAAGTGAGTATATTTATGCGCCATTTACCCTGGAATGGGGTAATTACCACTATGTCTAACTTATAATCAGGGCCTCTGTAGGAACATGATGCACTGCATGCAAGAAGGTCGGTTGAGTTCAACTTATTTTAACGAGAGGAGCACAAATAGAATTACTTCTTAAGGGGTATTAGCAATGTGTGGCTGGGAGACATGTACCAGCTGCAGAACATAAGAATCTAAACAGGATTTGTAGTCAGTTATGGCATGTGATCCTGTCCTTGAGATCTGCCCTCACAGGCATAGGCACATACCTTAAGCACCATGCTTTTGTGACACATGAGAGAGTTAATAGCAGTACTTTCTTGGTACTTCCACCTGATGTTCATTCTATTGTAAACTCTTCAACGGAAGAGGTGTGGCGCCGCGGTCAGGGCGACTGACGGTTCGATCGCCGGCGGCAGATTAGCGCAGCACCATGTGACTCTGGGCAATAGCTTGCTTAACCTTCCCGACGGCCCCCAGCGCCCAGAGACCCTTACGGGTGATTGTTCGCGCTTTACAAAGGTGGATTATTATTCACACATTGCTTGAACGTGAGAGGCATACGTTTCAGGCAATACTATTCCGCAATGTTTCTTGTTGAATAAGTGGCAACAGGTCAAAGCAATTTTAATGTGGTCCCTGCACACAATCTTTAAGTAATATGGAACAAGATATTGGCTTCATTCTGTAATGCACAAGTGGCTGTATTTATGAACCTTTGCAAAACATTACATAACCAGGGCCTGTTCCGTTTAAAAAAAGTGATAGAAAGTTCATGACAGTGTTATTTGTTGATGGTCTTCTAGCAAACCATTGTCTGAAATACAGATATTCGTGAAACTTGCTGCCAAAGTTTGATTTTACTATCTTCTTCCAAGTGAATGCAAATTTAGAAGACAGGGCCCGATTATGAAAGTGCCCCGGCAGCACAACGGGAATTTGAGCCTGCTTTGCACGCCACCAGGACACTTTGGCTCTGCTCCAGCGCCGTATTACAAAGAAGCTCTCACGAAGCGCCCTGACACTGCGCCACCTAAAAAGTGTTGCACTGTCAGTGCATCCCCTGATGGCACCCCTCTGGAGGGGATGAAGGGGTCCCATGGACTGCCCCAGACATCCTCTTGCAGGCGGGTGCAATCACTGACTGCATCCACCTGTAATGGCATCTCTAATCCCCTTTAAAAGTGCAGGTGGGTTGCCGCATGCACTGTGAAAACACGGAGGGGCTTGAAAGCAGCTGCCCTGTTTTCACATTAATGTACTGTTCTGGGGACAGCACGAATCCCTGGCTGCCCTGGGGGCAGCGCATTCGTCAGCGGCGCAATCTTCCTGGATTGCGCTGGGCGCACCATTTGAAAGGTGCAACCAGTGCAATCCCTGAAAATGTGCTGCAGCAGTAATATGGCCCCAGTTGCACCATTGAAGGAATTGTGTGCACCTATGATTTCATTGAAATATGGCTACCAAAAATGCAGTTGCAGAAGACACCTTTTCAAACTTTCCTGCATCTTGCTGAAGCTTCAGGGGTTTCTAGCAAAGGTGCCAAAGATAAACAACATGGCTGGGTGCAGCCTTAATGCAGATGGATCCATTTCCACATCTGAGACATTCTTGTTGGGCTTTAACAGATGCTTTATGGACGACGTGCACAATATTGTGCCCTTTTCATACCTTCTCATGTTCTTTCATGAGCAACTCCAGGGCCAGATTGCCCTGCCAGGCACTCTGGCATTTGCTTGGTAGGCTGCAGTTTGGAAAACTCCTTTCAGGGCAGGATGAGCTCCAATGATACAGTCCTTAATGTGCTTATGGCCACAGTTCCTCTGAGACAGAAACCAGCAACTGGTAAAAGGGTACTACAGGTAAGACGCGTGCACAGACATGTAGAAAGTTTCTTCTACCGATGACCCAAGCTGAAGCTGAAGCAAGAGTAGAAAGCTCATTCCATGTAACAGCAAGAGTAAAAATGGATGACCTGAGGAATAAGAAGGAATCACAAACGTCGGTCTATCTCTGCAGCGGTTCACCGAGCTGTTGGCACTCAGGCAATCATGGGCGGGCAGTCCAGCAGCCTCAAATGCATGCAGCTCTTGGTACTTTTGTTACCTAGGTCTATGTTATTGGAAGGTTGATGAGAGCAGGGGAAGAGTGCTGTCATACAGTTATGGTGGGTAACATACTGGCAATTATGCTTCTATTTAATTGGTGCCCTAGGTATTGGGGAAGTTTGGTTTCTGGCAAGACAGTGGTGTTGTGCATGCCTATGCATTGTTGAATCAGGCATGTTGGTCAAAGGTGATGTAAAAATAAGAGCAAAGTGTATAGCTGAATAGCAATTGTGCTATACAAACCGAGTCACTTTGGTTTCTTGCCTAGGCTGCTGTATATACGTCGGCAATTTGGGTAGTACAGTGGCGATGTATATACCAAGAAATGTGGGTTCTGCATTGGAAGTAATGTTGAGGATGCTGGGAAACTGTGGAAACTGCCAGAGAAATCAGTGCTTTTCACATGAGTAGTGAACATTGTGAAACTATCTGTAACCTATTGGATACCTCCATTATCGGAGGCTTAAGCCTGAGATATGAGAGTTAACTGCATCAGTTCACCCAGTCTGAACTACTACCCTGGCACTTAGCACAGTCTGATAATGTATGAGCTGTCTCCTGTCCTAATGACCTGAACTGGCATTTTTCAGTACTAGAGCTCACGCTTGACAGTCTGAGTCTTTCAGTGGGTATCTGGGAAACCTGAGCTCCACCTCTGGTGGGCTGGCATAGTTAGTACCATTAGCAACAGAAAATGTTGGACAGCAATAGGCTCAATGTCCCTGTGCTTTGTCTTGGCCAACGGCTTTTTGTAGGGATATATATTTATTTGGGCAGTTTGTATCACATAGGCACTCTGTGTTGATTGGGTGACGGGTTACTACATCACAATGGTGGCGGATATGCCGTCTGCCGAAATATAAATCCCATTATATCCTATGGGATTTATGTTTCGGCTGACGGAATTTGTGTCATCGTTGTGACGAAGCAACACGTCCGCCAAGATCTAAATCAGGCCCTATGTCTGTTGTGCACAAATATTTACCTGCCCTGCGTCCAATTTGTGTATTTGGTAGATACTTTACAGACATATACATGAGTTGTGCTTAGAAGAGTGTTTGGGTATTTCATTAGTTCCCTTTCGGAATAACATATAAATCCTATGGCTTTATAGCCAAGAGTTGAAAAATTGTAAATTGTACTGTATGGTGCACAATGGTCGGCCTAATTTTTTCTTACAGTTCCCTTTTAGAATTGGAGCTGTGTAAGTTAAGGCTCCACCCTACATACATCATCTATGTACCTATATACACACACACACACACACATATATATTAATAATAATGGAACATTTATAGAGGGCACAGCTACCCCAAATAGAGGGGTCCTGGCGCTACGCGGATATTGCAGAAGAGAACTAGCCAGCCAGTAGGGCTAACCTTGACTAAAGAGCCAGGTTTTTAGGGTCTTCCTGAACTCTTGCTTCGACTCTATCTGGCGCAAATGAGGCATAGAGTTCCACAGTCTAGCGGTCCTGACCATGAAAGACCTTCCCCCACATCGGATCTTAGCATAGCGAGGGACACAAAGCAGATGCTGGTAATTAGATCTCAAAGTGCATTCCTGATGATACGGGCTGAGCCTAAGCCTAAGGTAACCAGGGCTCATGTCATGGATGGCTTGGAAAGCCAAGGTCAGTGCCATGAATTCTATCCTTTTAGCTACTGGGAGCCAATGTAATTGTCTTATGTGTATGGAAATATGATGGCAGAAAGGGACGCTTCGAATTAGTCTTGCCACCATTTTCTGAACCATCTGTAGTCTATAAATCAAGTAGGCTGGCAGCCCCAGATATAAACTGTTGGCCTAGTCCAATTGAAACGGCACCAGCGCATGGACTGTAATCTTATGGCTGTCCTCCAGCAGTAGGTGAAGGAATTTCCTTATGCTTCTCAGCTTCCCAAAGCACGATGACAAGATCTGACATACTTGAGCCGCAAAGGATAGGTTAGTTTCCCACCTGATGCCTAGATATCTTGCTGTCTTCGCCGGTACTGGTGATGAGTCCAGTACTGCAGGCCACCAAAGGCGGAGGAGCCTGAGTAAAGAACAGAACCTCCGTTTTAACTGCATTTAATTTCAGACAATTACTGTTTATCCATCTAGAAATGTCCATCAGGCACTCCTTGAATCTATGGAAGGCAGCCACAGATGTTTCTTTAAATGAAAACACCAACTGGGTATCATCTGCGCAATGACAGTGATGAGTGGCACCAGATAGATATTAAAAAGCAATGGACTCAAAGCAGAGCCCTGAGGCACACCACACCATAAGGGTTTTGATGCAGATTGAAATGGTCGGAGAAAGACCTGTTGGAAGCAGTCTTTAAGATACGACTGAATCCAAGAGAGTTCCACCCCTTGAATAACCAAATGATTTCGTCTATTAGGAGAGGATGTTAATGTGTGTGTGTGTGTGTGTGCGTGTGTGTGCGTGTGTGTGTATATATATATATACACACACACGCACACACACACACACACACACATTATATTCGAAGTGTGGTCAAACCTCATAAACGTGTGTGGTGTAATAGTCTCAAATCATTACAATTTCCAAGAGTTTGCAATAAGTGTATTAGGTGTATCAATAAACTAATGTAACCAATATTCCTCACATATTCCTGTTTAATAATAATTGTTTACTTCCTACTGAGTTATAATATTGTAACACAAATCCATTTTGTTTCTCAAGTTAGCTTAGCTTGACATTAGGCCTTAGCTGAAAATCTTTGCTTTAACACTGCTTGTATGCTGTTTTCTCTCTGCCGATGCGATATTGGGCTTTCTCGTTAGCTAGTGAAAGACCTATTGTTATGTAGACTGCTGATAGCGAGTCCTGGTAGAGAAAAATTGGCAATGGTCGTGGAGCAATGATGGTGCGAGAAAGCCCCCTGTTCATGAAGTAACAAGAGGATGTAACACTCAAGGACAACAGATGTATACCTAATTGTGTGGAGATGGGAACTTAGGTGTATGTCGACTCCACTCAAATGCAGTTTTGAGATTGGTTCCCAGTAGTGGAAACAAGATATGGATGTTGTGGAAACTGCTGGTTGTACTTTTAATTGGAATTTCATAGTTAGTTGGGCAGACTACATACTGACTGTCAGGATTCCTGCCACAGCTCATCTCTCTTGACTATCACAATATACCGGCATGGTCATATCATTCCTCCCAACATTTATGAATGAAAAAACATCATTTACCCTGAATTTTGACCATATTACCTGCCGTTGGTAATAGCTAGCTGCAGCTGGTGTTCCCTGGTAAGTTTGAAAAGGCTTAAAAACTTTTACAAATGTTTTGCCATGCATATGTAAGGTCAGGTTTTAGGCGCCATGAAAACATCCAAAAAATCCACCATCAAGAAACTGGCATAAATGACCTCAATGTGAATCTTTCAGAAGACCGCCCTCATCAAATTAATCATCTGCACCTGTTCCTTGTGATCCAGCGTTCCGGGACTAACAAATTTCCATTACCTGGGCCCAATTCATTACCCAACAACAAGCCCCTTCACGCTGGGTGAGTGGAGTACCAAACTCACCAATTTCCAATTAGTATATCATCCTGGGATACACTTTGTGGCGATGCGATCTTTATTTATGTAATCAGGGTTTGGAAAACTAATATTTGTAACCAGTAATGCTCATTTTAAACCAAATGTAATAACTCTAATAAAGACCAACACACTTGTACATTTATAATGCTTTATCTAAAATAATGTGATTGCTCATCAAGTACAATATAGATTGAATCATTGATCACCACACAAGAAACAATAAATGAGAAACAACAAAGACACATCTCAAAATCAATGCGATGAGTGAGTGGATAGGCGTAGAGAGAAAAGATTAGAGACAAAAGACATTTGCAAAATGATTATGCAAATTTAGAATATTATACTAACCCACAAGGAATTTCAGAAAACTACTATCGGGCCATGAGAGCGGTAAAGCCCCTCAAGAAGAATTGAAGAGCAAAGACTAAGTCAGGAATTAGTAAACAGGGAAACAGCCAGCCCAAATAGGACACAGGAATGCAGCCCTCTCCTCACGCACAATATTATACCCTAAAACCCCCAAAATGCCAACCGACATTGTATCATAACACACAATTTCTCTTCATTCTATTGGTTAAGGAAAGGGATGTACTGTCACACCACTCTCATCATGAGACTTCTGTAAAACTGTCCATTGTCCTCTTTACTCATTTTATCAACTTCCAGCCCAGGAAATACAAATTCAAGCTACTGTCCTAGTACCCATTTCCTCCATCTCGGCCGTGTAACAACTTTTGTGCCTCGATTGTTTAATTGCGCCGCTTTCTAAGGAAGTATTTTGTTTTTCCACGCAAACTTTGGCAGGCAAACAGGACCCGTGAAGGACGAACAGTTTTCCACCTTCTCTTTTCGCTCAGATTTAAACCACATTTATTTTCCAAAATGACTCTCACCCTTTTTATGCAAAGCAGAAACCCATGTTTCTACGGAAAACAAACACATTCATTATTAATCACTTAAAATGCTCTATCATGATGTACACGCATTTGCCCATGGGCATCCCAAGTTAAGGTTATTTTCATCACATATTAGTATAAAACAATCAAGCAGCATTAGTGCTTTTATTTCCCATTATTCATAAGCATTCGCGGTCTACTCCAGCATTTTAGTTTTTCCTTGAGCAGTTTTTACTTTCCCTTATGTTAGCTCTTTTTGTATCTACTTTGCATATCACACGATTAGTGGTTTCTCACTTTGGGAGTTCAATCCGAGCAGATATATTTTCGCCTAAAACCCTGATCCATCACTTCCTGTAAGCAATTTAAACTCGACCTTTGTGAACATTCTAAATCACCTTCAAGAAGACAGCCTCATTAAATTAGTCATCTGCACCTGTTCCTTGCTATGTGAATATTCTAAAGCACCTTCTAGAAGGTAGCCTCATCAAGGTAATTATCTGCACCTTTTCCTTATTACAAACAATTAGAATGTGACCTTTATGAACGTTCTAAAGCAGACTTATTTAAAGACCGGCCACACTCCTCCTCTTCTCTTACCTGTTTCTTGGCTTTCAGGACTCTGTCTTGAGAGCTCCCTTGATCCTCCCACATCGACCTCACTGCAAAGTACATTCCTCAGTAGACTCGCACCTGAATAGAAAAAAGAACAAGAAGAAAAGGAGAGATGCATTAACAGGCTTGATTTTACTACGCGCTCAGCTTAGTCGCAACATTGTGCTGCAAACAAAGGTAACCAGTGTTTTTGTTCAACTTGTCCATACTGTTGTTGGTGCTCTGCCAGAGAGGACTTGGGCAAAGCTGACCCCGTCCAAATTTGCTTGTGGGTATGATGCTGAAATCATACTCACTACAGTTTCGAGAACTTTGATGAAGGGGGCTCTACGGACAATCTAAATGAAAACAAAGCAACAACAAAAATAAAGGTTAGTTGAGATCTAAAAAGCTTCCGTGAGGTGATATCTTAAGAGATAGAGTTAATACTAGACTAAAGCCTTGTTATTTTTTTGTTTATAGGTACCATACCTGCCGTTACCATTCATCAGACTGGTGCCTGCAACCGTGTTGCTGTTGAGTAGAAGAGCCACAGCATCTTTGATTCTACACACTCTCTCCATCCCAACTCCCTTCCCCCTGGGATGTGCCTCCGGAGCAGTGTCTATTCCTGTGAACCAAGGACAAGTCTCGGGAGGATTCAGGAACTAGCGTCGAAGCCCCATTGGAATGTGTAAACTCACTCAAGAACATAGGAGGACCACTGAACACTAAATGCAGAGTGGCAGAACCAGAGGAAAATAAGCTTACAAAAACATAGAAATCTGCCAATTCAACTACTTTGTTTTGGTATAATTCTTCAAATGTTATCATCCAAAACATAATCTCAAGCCCAAAATAACAAACAAATATATTTATTTAGTGTTTTTCTTTTCTTTATATTTCTTTATTTAACACTTCATAACAATCTCTCATGGCAATAGACATATTAATACAAAAAACATTAGCTTAACCCCTTCGCTGCTAGGCCTTTTCCCCTCCTGTGCTAAGCCTTTTTTGGGCTATTTGGGGTAGTGCGCGCTTAGGCCCCTGTAACTTTTTGACCACAGTAGGTATCCACGCCAAATTTGCGTCCTTTTCTTCCAACATCATGGGGATTCTAAAGGTACCCAGGGTTTGTGGATTCTCCTAGAGGGTTCCCAGAAATTAGTCAAAATACAGCCACATTTTGTTTTTTTTTGTGAAAAATGGGGAAAAGTGACTGCAAATGAAAGCGTCTGGGTTTTTCTCTGCAAATGATATCAAAAAAGGGGTTGTGGGGCTGAAATCACCATTTCTCCAGCTTTTAGGGAATGACATATTTTTGTCAGAAATCCAACATGTTTTACACAGTTTTGACATTTTTCTGGCAAAAACCCTATTTTTGCTATTTTTTGTGCTTTCAACCTCCTTCCAGATAATGGTAGAAATGGGTAGAAAAGCAATAATGGATCCTGGAAAGCTATACATTTTTTAAAAGTAGGTAAAGTTCTGAATTCAGCAAGGGGTCATTTGTGTAGATCCATCAAGGTTTCTTTATAGAAACAAACAGTTAAATATAGGAAAAATTAAAAATTTGTTGAAAAAAGCAGCCTTTTGAGTCAACATTTTCACCTGTAACTTCTTCTAATTATGACATCTCTTTGAAATCAATGTACCGTTACATCCGGTGGACCTTCCTGGTTGTGGGGATATATAGGACTTGTAGGTTCACCAAGAGCCCAACGAACCCAAAGTAAAAAACTGAGCAGCATTTTGTAATGTTTTTTTTTCTTGTTCCGGGTATATAGCAATTATTGTGGGAAAATGTATACATGGAAAAATCGATATGAAAGACACCTATGTATTTCTGAAATGGGAACAAATTACAGAGTTTAGAAACAGTGCATATTTGCACATTTTCGAAATTGGGAATACTCATACTTGCAAGACAATTATTGGTCATTTTTCAAAATGACTTTTTTTTTACACAATGTCTTTCATTTGGAAGGGAGAAATGCATCAAAAATCAATAGGTAATAACAGTTGCTTTACAAATCTGAACTACCCTAAGTCTCCCGATAAAAATGGTACCTCACTTGTGTGGGTAGGCATAGTGCCCACGACAGGAAGTGGCTCAAAACCTAAGGTGAACACACCACATTTTCACACTGAAAATTTACATTTTTTTTGCGAAGAGTCTAGCTGTAGTTTTTGAACCCTAGCCCTGCCGGCACCTAGGGAAACCTAGCAAACCTATACATTTTTGAAAACTAGACACACAGGGGAATCCAGGATGGGGTGACTTGACTGCCTCCCACCATGGTCTGTTACCCAGAATCCCTTGCAAACGTAAAAAATTGACAAAAAAAACACATTTTCCCCACATTTCTGTGTTGGAAAGTTCTGGAATCTGCGTGGATCCACAAATTTCCACCCACCCCGCGTTCCCCAAAGTCCTACGAGAAAAATGATACCTCACTTGTGTGGGTGGGCCTAGTGCCCGCGACAGGAAACGGCGCAAAACGCAACGTGGTCACACCTCAATTTTGCAGTGAAAAATGACCCCTTTTTGGCAAAGTGACTAGCTGTAGTTTTTGAACCCTAGCCCTGCCGGCACCTAGGGAAACCTAGCAAACCTATACATTTTTGAAAACTAGACACCCAGGGGAATCCAGGATGGGGTGACTTGACTGCCTCCTACCATGGTCTGTTACCCAGAATCCCTTGCAAACGTAAAAAATTGACAAAAAAACACATTTTCCCCACATTTCTGTGTTGGAAAGTTCTGGAATCTGCGTGGATCCACAAATTTCCACCCACCCCGCGTTCCCCAAAGTCCTACGAGAAAAGTGGTACCTCACTTGTGTGGGTCGGCCTAGTGCCTGCGACAGGAAACGGCGCAAAACGCAGCGTGGTCACACCTCAATTTTGCAGTGAAAAATGACCCTTTTTTGGCAAAGTGACGAGCTGTACTTTTTTAACCCTAGCCCTGCCGGCACCTAGGGAAACCTAGCAAACCTATACATTTTTGAAAACTAGACACCCAGGGAAATCCAGGATGGGGTGACTTGACTGCCTCCCACCATGGTCTGTTACCCAGAATCCCTTGCAAACATAAAAAATTGACAAAAAAAACACATTTTCCCCACATTTCTGTGTTGGAAAGTTCTGGAATCTGCGTGGATCCACAAATTTCTACCCACCCCACGTTCCCCAAAGTCCTACGAGAAAAATGGTACCTCACTTGTGCGGGTCGGCCTAGTGCCCGCGACAGGAAACGGCGCAAAACGCAACGTGGTCACACCTCAATTTTGCAGTGAAAAATGACCCTTTTTTGGCAAAGTGACGAGCTGTAGTTTTTGAACCCTAGCCCTGCCGGCACCTAAGGAAACCTAGCAAACCTATACATTTTTGAAAACTAGACACCCAGCGGAATCCAGGATGGGGTGACTTGACTGCCTCCCACCATGGTCTGTTACCCAGAATCCCTTGCAAACGTAAAAAATTGACAAAAAAAACACATTTTCCCCACATTTCTGTGTTGGAAAGTTCTGGAATCTGCGTGGATCCACAAATTTCCACCCACCCCACGTTCCCCAAAGTCCTACGAAAAAAATGGTACCTCACTTGTGCGGGTCGGCCTAGTGCCCGCGACAGGAAACGGCGCAAAACGCAACGTGGTCACACCTCAATTTTGCAGTGAAAAATGACCCTTTTTTGGCAAAGTGACTAGCTGTGGTTTTTTAACCCTAGCTCTGCCGGCACCTAGGGAAACCTACCAAAGCCATGCATTTCTGAAAACTAGACACCCGGCGGCTTCCAGGGAGGTATGGCTTGCGTGGATCCCCCAACGTTTCTTTACCCAGAATCCCCTGCAAACCTCAATTTTAGCTGAAAAAATCATTTTTTTCACACATTTTGGTGTGGGAAAGTTGTGGCATCACCGGGCTCACACAAATTTACCACCACCCAGCGTTCCCCCAGGTCCCCCGGTAAAAATGGTGCCTCACTTGTGTGGGAGGCCCAAGTACCCGCGGCAGGCAAGGGCCCAAAACGTAGTGAGGCAACATCAAAATGGCCTTTTGCAAAACCACCTGGTTTTGCAAGGGGGGTCCCTTTGGTTTTTGACCCGGTGCTCGACGGCCATCTAGGGAAACCTACCAAACCCACACATTTCTGAAAACTAGACACCCGGCGGCTTCCAGGGAGGTATGGCTTGCATGGATCCCCCAACGTTTCCTTATCCAGAATCCCCTGCAAACCTCAATTTTAGCAGAAAAAATCACTTTTTTCACACATTTTGGTGTGGGAAAGTTGTGGCATCACCGGGCTCACACAAATTTACCACCACCCAGCATTCCCCCAGGTCTCCCGGTAAAAATGGTGCCTCACTTGTGTGGGAGGCCCAAGTACCCGCGGCAGGCAAGGGCCCAAAACGTAGTGAGGCGACATCAAAATGGCCTATCGCAAAACCACCTGGTTTTGCAAGGGGGATCACTTTGGTTTTTGACCCGGTGCTCGACGGCCATCTAGGGAAACCTACCAAACCCACACATTTCTGAAAACTGGACACCTGGCGGCTTCCAGGGAAGTATGGCTTGCGTGGATCCCCCAACGTTTCCTTACCCAGAATCCCCTGCAAACCTCAATTTTAGCTGAAAAAATCACTTTTTTCACACATTTTGGTGTGGGAAAGTTGTGGCATCACCGGGCTCACACAAATTTACCACCACCCAGCGTTCCCCCAGGTCTCCCGGTAAAAATGGTGCCTCACTTGTGTGGGAGGCCCAAGTACCCGCAGCAGGCAAGGGCCCAAAACGTAGTGATGCGACATTTGGGATAGGCAATGTTGATGTCGCATCACTACGTTTTGGGCCCACCGCCATTCCACGCACACCGCCAGCCAAGCACCATTCCACGCACACCACCAACCAAGTGCCAGTCCACACACACCAACAGCCAAGCGCAAGCCTACACACACCGCCATCACATTTAGGATTTTTTTAGAAAAAAATAAAAACACAAACAAATCGCAAATAGATACAAATCTTCAAACACAAAATCAGCAACTAAATACATTGCACTAACACCAACCTTGAAACAGAATCAAATTATCCAAAGAATACAGACCAGGCAGTTCACTTTACCACTCATGAATGCTCCCAAAAATTCTTTCGCGTGTGGTACGCTCTAAAACAAGCAGGGACACACAGTGCAGGTTGAGAAGGACAGTCGGGGCAGTACATACGCCTCTCCTTCCGCGTACCTCTTCGCCAACAGACTCTACATCTCTTACTGGGAAAATCTTTTGAGGGTGTGGGAGGAATGTGATCTGGAAAGTGGCGATCTTTCAATCTAGCAACATCCTCCACCACTCCAACTCTAGGAACACTTGCCTGTTCCACTACAACAAGGCTGCCTATTACAGACTCCTGAAACTTAGCAAAAGTCATCTTTGACTCAGGGCAAGAATCCTGGAACACAACAAAAGCATTAAACATTGCCAAGTGGAAAAGATGGATTGCCAACTTCTTGTACCAAATGTAAGCCTTACGAAGAGCAGTGTAAGGTTCCAACCTCTGATCTACTCTGTCAACACCACCCATGTGCCTATTATAGTCTAAAATGCACACAGGTTTGCGCGCTTCAGCGACCTGACCCCAAACAGTCACAGGTGCAGTGCTTTCATCATGGATGGTAGTCAGCATGTAGACATCTCTCCTGTCTGAAAACTTCACAGCAAGAAGCTCCTGGCAACGCAACGCACTGCACTGTCCCCGCACAAGCTTTTGACAAACAAGTTCTTTCAGGAAACCTTTACGGTTAGAGCGGATTGTGCCACAAGCAACAGTGTCCACTTTGGCCAATTCCCTGAACAACCGCACACCAGTGTAGAAGTTATCTACATATAAATGGTGGCCTTTGTTAAAAAATCCTCTACCAAGTTCCCAAACAATTTTCTCAGTCACTCCAAAAGTGGACGGACAACCAGGGAGGTTAATCCTAGATTCCTTACCGGTGTACACCCTGAAATTAGAGACATATCCAGTCCTACTGTCACACAGCATATACAGCTTTATTCCATAGCGTGCCCTCTTACTAGGAATGTATTGCCTAAAAACCAAGCGGCCCTTCAACAACACCAAAGACTCATCCACTGCAATTTCTTTCCCAGGGGCATAAATCTCAGAAAATCGATCAACAAAGTGATCAAGGACAGGCCTAATCTTAAAAAGACGGTCACACTCAGGGTGATCTCGTGGCAACGCTAAACCATTATCAACAAAATGCATCATCCGAAGCAGAAGCAAATACCTGTCACGACTCATGACTGCCGGAAAAATAGACGTTGCCATCAAGGGACTGCTAGACCAATATGAAGACATTGATGGCTTCCTTAGCAAGCCCATCAAAAAAGTTAAACCCAAGAACTTCTTCATCTCTTCAACATTTGTGGGAGTCCACCGGGTAGCTCTAGAGTATGGCTTAAGACTGGCACTGTTGTCCCTCAAAAACTGTTCGGCATACAAATTAGTCTGCTCAACAATCTCTGCCAAAAACACATCGTCCATAAACAACTGAAAAAAAATTACCGGCAAAAAGTTTTCAGTATTCACTCTAGACCCTGGAACACCAGTAAACTCTGGCAATGCCGGCTGCACCATGCCAGGGGCAACCCAGAGGTCATCACTTTCAAAGGGAAGCCTTGCAGCCCCAGCCTGCAGGCCAGATGCCTCTTGCCGCACTACACCAACGGGAAGCCTTGCAGCCCCAGGCTGCAGCCCAGATGCCTCTTGCCGCACTATCGGCACATCAGTCTCCTCCTCTAACACAGGCACTTCATCCGCACTAAGAGTATCTTCATCATCCGATGACTCCATACGGAGAGAAAACTCACTGCCAGAATCGTCCCCTGCCTCCTCTCCCTCAGATGCAGAGTCAGTCTCTGAACCATGGTCAGAGGAAGGCTCAAACAGCAAACCAACAACCTGCTGAGCAGTAATCCTGTGGCTAGCCATTATACTTACTAAGATAGAAGACTGCACAAACAAGTCAACAACAACCAACAATGTGCAAACCAAGTAAGTAAAGAAATGTGTACCTTTATCACAAAGATCAATGTACTCAGAAACTATACAATTCAATTACAAGAGACAGCTGCACTCACCAGAAACCAACTCTGCAGTGACACAGCAAAAACCAACGATATCCAACTAGAAAGAAGAAAAAAAAACAAATTACTCACAAGACAACAAAATACACATCGAGCACCTATGCAAAAAGTTTTTGACACTCAAAAAACAAACATACTGCTATTATTACACCATTTGCAAAAAAAAATCATGCAGAGAAATCAAACACATTTACATTGTACAAAAAAAAGTCTCTTACCAAACTACACAAACAGCAGAACCACCAGTAACAACACGGCAAACTGAAAAGAGCAAAAGCCTTCACCTAGAACAAAAAAGTAAAAAAAAAAACATTACTATTGCAATTCACAAAAAATATAACAATAAACATTATAACATGCTATGTTACTACCCAAATGGTCAATCGGGTTGTGTGCCAGGTGGGGCAGAAAACAGCAGGAAAAAAAAAGGCTACTCTGTCCCGGGGCGGGTGGGCCAAATACATATTATAAAAATTGCACCCTGGAAGCGACACTTGCCAAAGGGGTCACTTCCATTTTTATTTACACTAATTCCCTGGTGTCTAGTGGGCTTTTCTGCCCCCCCCCCTGGGGCCAGAAACGGCTACACAAAAAAACGATCTGCCCCTAGGGGGGACAGAAAAGTCTTGAAAAATATTTGGGCCCCCAGGAAGCGACCCTTGCCCAAGGGGCCGCTTCCTTTACTCAAAAAAACACATCCCTGGTGTCTAGTGGGCTTTTCTGCCCCCCCCCCTGGGAGCAGAAACGCGCCGAAAGACGACTGATCTGCCCCCAGGGGGGGCAGAAAAGTCTTCCCATACTTTATGCCACCAAGGAAGCGACCCTTGCCCAAGGGGTCGCTTCCTCATGCAAAAAAATGCATCCCTGGTGTCTAGTGGGCTTTTTTGCCCCCCCTGGGGGCAGAAACGGACCGAAAGTTGACCGATCTGCCCCCAGGGGGGGCAGAAAAGTCTTCCACTAAATTATGCCGCCAAGGAAGCGACCCTTGCCCAAGGGGTCGCTTCCTAAATGAAGATAAAGACATCCCTGGTGTCTAGTGGGCTTTTCTGCCCCTCCTGGGAGCAGAAACGGACCGAAAGTCGACCGATCTGCCCCCAGGGGGGGCAGAAAAGTCTTCCAGAAAATTATGCCACCAAGGAAGCGACCCTTGCCCAAGGGGTCGCTCCCTGCATGAAGAACAAGACATCCCTGGTGTCTAGTGGGCTTTTCTGCCCCCCCTGGGGGCAGAAACGGACCGAAAGTCGACCTATCTGCCCCCAGGGGGGGCAGAAAAGTCTTACTATAAATTATGCCCCCAAGGAAGCGACCCTTGCCCAAGGGGTCGCTTCCTAACTGAAGAAAAACACATCCCTGGTGGCTAGTGGGGCATCCCTGCTCCACGATCGCGACGTTGTGCGCGATCGTGGGACAGGAATGCCCAGCATTGAGACATCAGGGGAGAGGAAATACTCTTTCCTCTCCCCCGATGCCTCAAGGCCTCCAAATAACGCCCCCCCCGCCACACCGGAGCCAAACACCTACCTGCTCCGTTGGACACGCTGCAAGAAATGAATTCCAGCGCGTCCAACGCTTCCTGATGACATCGGCGCGCGCTGTGCGCGCTGACGTCATCAGGAAGCGTGGGGGGCCTCGGGGGTGCAATTGGTGCCAAGATCGAGCCCCCAGGGGGGGAGCACCAGTGCTTCCCCCAGGGGCTGTGCTCATGACGGAGCGGTTCCGTCATGAGCACAGCCCAACCGATGCTCATGATGGAACCGCTCCGTCATGAGCATCGAAGGGGTTAACAAAGCTAAATATGCACAATATATTGAACACAAAAATACTTTCTCAAAGATGATCATCCTGATACCCCTCTCATAATAAAACACTATACATACCCTCATACATATCCCATTCCTACTCCATTTGTTCAACCCCAATTAACAAAACCACCATTAAAAGATTTTAGATACAAAACACCAGACAAGATCACAGTACAGAATATATACACTCAAATATAAATCCTGATGTGACAACATATTTTTTGTTATAATGCAAATACAGTGTATTATGAGTTAGTGTATATTAAGCATAGATCAATCACATCAACTTAAGAATATACAGTTTTTACAAACATAACATTAATAAATCCTTATATTAAGTGTTATCATGAGAGACCCCTCCAATTTAAGATGTTGCTAGTACGTTTTTTTGGTTCACATTCAGTTTGAAATGGTGCAGACATGCGTTTAGGTGGAAAACCAAATGTGGTACCACCATCTTCAGGGCGCTTAGCAACATAATATGAAAAAAGAAATTAGGGGGCCAGACTATAGCTGAGAGAAGACTAACAAATCTGATAAAGACAATCGGCCTATTACTAACAATAACACTCATAGAGAACGTGTACTCAAAAGACAGAATATAGAAAGACAACAACCTGCACCAATGTGAAACAAGAATCCTTGTTAAAACCTCATTTAGTTTAATACAAACCAGTTACACCAATGGTGTGTAGAGGCCAGACAATATAGTACATGTTATTGCGGTAGATTACCCAGTGTAGATAAAAAATATACAAAGAAAAAACAAACCTTAGCAGTGTGAATAGCCTTTACGTGCACCTACACCCAGACCAAGACAACACCAGAGTGTTAGACAATATAACAACTTTCTTGTCCTACCAAAGCCTGCATGCTAGCAGCATAGCCAGGAAGGTACTGGACGAAGCCTCAAGCAACGCAGCCAAGATAAGGCAGATAGTATGGAAGTATCTAAAGGTCAGTTAGCAGCGGGGCATCCACTGGTATGAAAAGGAAAGTCCAGTCAAAAAACATAAGTCCTATATGTATGGTATATTATGGGGGGGAGGCCAGTAACCCCTTACCCCTAAGAGAGAGCACAGGGACTGGAAAACCCCTCCTGTGGATGTTAAGCTGAAAGCCAATCTTTAGGAAAAGTAGATCCCTCAAACCATGTTCCTTCAAGTTATATCAAAATCCTTACTAGAAAAGCTTCAGGGTATATCCATACATCCATACTTTCAGATGTACTGTATGAGAGAAGGGAAGGAAATAGATATCTAAAGTCCAAAGAGGGGAAGTCAAAGTGAAAGTTGGATGAGTCTCACAGACCGATATAGCAGAACAATCATCAGTAACTGGATAACCAATAACCGTCCAAGGTAGAAAATGGAACTCCAATAACACAAAAAACAAATAACAGAATGGCAAGACCCTCAAGGACAAATAAATAGGTACTCAACCTTGCGGTTGCTGTGTTGAACGACGTATATTCCATCAAATGAAGAAAAAAAACTAGAAAGTTAATAAAGAAAGAAGAAAATAAAGCGAAAGAAAAAGAAAAAATTGATACACACACAAGTTGGACAGTGGACCAAGAGCAACCAAAAAGGCACCGATCACATACAGTCACCAATCAAAATCAAGAAAATCGAGAAAAAAAATGGGCCCCCTGTCCAAGAGCACTCCCCTATTGCCAGGGGCAACACAATGAAAAAGCTAAATCCGAGCTGCACCACTTTACTTAAATGTTCAAATTCATATGAATAATGTTTTTTTGATGAAGCCACGAAGCAGTTGGACATAGATCACATTTTTCTTTTTTTCTCTTTCTCTTTATTCATTCATGTTTATAAGAAAAACAGCCAACGAGTTTCGTCCTTAGACACAGGACTTCTTCAGGGCTGTAGATTAAAAACATATACAAAGTACTTTTACAATACATAAACAGTACAAACAACATAGATCCAAATATATGGACAATCAAGAACAGCACAGAAGCAACCCATAAAATCACATTAGAAATTCAAACAACAAACGTGACAATTTAAGAAAAGAGACCATACATCACCAACTTCATAAAGCTAGACATTAGTTAAGCTCATGATCCAAAAACATAATCAATAATTAATGCGAAAGACACAAACACAATATTGAAATCACATTAGACAGGGACATAAAGAGATATTAAAAACATAGAAGATATAAACAAGTGCCACCAAAAGTGACATAACCCAGGAAAACAACAACTATGAACATCAATTGAAACAGCCAATAAATAAACCAAACAGTGTATAACCCAAAAGACACCAGTGAGAGAGTTGAATCCACTGTGTAGATAAAACTAGAATGGTATGGGTACCTACCAATGTTGAATATATACAGAGCATTGGATGTAGAATGATGTGGTAGTAACCTTGGGCATAAAAAAAGTTCTAAGAAAAACAAGGGTACACCAATACGTGAACCTGGGGTGAAATATGCAGTAAAAAAACAATGGTTCGGGTGTGGCCAAAAGGTCCAATAATAAAGTGATCCTAAGGAGAGCACTTATGGTTAGAGAGTTGAAGATGAATTATTTTAAAGGAGCAAACAAATTAATAATGTACATAGGGACATAAGTCAGTTCATATGAAACATTTATTTCCACAACAATAGAATTCAGGTGCTCACACAATAAGTCAAAGAGGCGTGATGTGCAGAGTGATGGTGAAGTTTCAAATAACGGCATCGCATTGACAACAATAGTGTAAAACTCCTCAAGCAACTTTATAGAATAGGAAGAGTTTTGTTGTAAAGGGTCAACGGCGTTTCGATCTCAACTGTTCGAGATCATCATCAGGACATATAACGGGTGAGCAAGCTGAATCTAAAATGAGGAAAAACGGGCAAATAAATAAGCTATAGTTTGATCCCTACATGTAGTATAATTAATACAATCAGAGGCTCCTTTTTATAAAAAACATAATGACATATATAAATATATATTACTCCGGAATTATTCTGTATAACATGTCTAGGGTTCAAGGTAGGTGTGGAAATACATGAATTAAGGCAAATACAGAAGCGAAAGACATGATTTAAACGCAATTCGGAAGCGAAAGTCAACAATGTAAATTACAAGTGGTGAAAGTATTTAAACTGTGGAAAAGAGAAGATAAATAGTAGCGATTCAGAAGCAAAAGACCAGTAATGGTGAAAATGCTGCATGTGAATACGCAAGCAAGGGTGGGAGTACAAGGAATAATTTGCGCTAGTAGGAAGGTAGAGTTGAGAGCACAGATGAATCTGAGTAGCAACCCGCTAAATGAGAGAAGGGGGGAGAGGGAGAACACTCCCAGTTCATATTTGGAAAGTCTTGGGAGAGGAGCTCAGCGCGTCATGCTGCTTGGGCTGTTCACGTTTAGTGAGAGAGGGAGACTGAGTGAGCCAGGAAGTACTTAAGGGCTGTGTCAGCTGTGAAACCAGCAGCAGGGCTGAGCTAATTAGCACACACCTGCGAACGGTTGTGTGCAAGGGAGCATGCTGAAGGGAAATGCCTGTCAGTAGGAATCAAGTAAGGGAACGAGGGAAAAGTACTAACTCAGCAGAGTAAGAAAAGAGAAGAAAGTCATAGGAAAAAATAAATAACTGTGTGTGCAACAACTGTTTCAGGCACATGATAGCAGAATTAATTCTTAAGCAACCTAATGTGTTGTACCTACTGAGGTAGTTGCTATATGAATTAAAAACCAACCACAAAATCAGTTAAGGCATATAGTCTAGCAATGTACTCACTGATATTCAATTACTCTGGCAACATATAAACTACCGGGTCGACTAGGGCAGAGCCAGCACAGAAGCCGCGTCCAGCGCCGAAGAGAGCGCGAGCGACCGCCCTACTCCACACCCGCTGTTACCCACAGTAACGGGAAACAGGTTCAAATTGAACAGTTACCTTTGGGAGTAATTAACCCAAAAATCATTTCACCCTAGAGATCCTGTGAATTTTCAGGTCTTTGTTTCACCTCCTAGGTCCTGAAGAAAGCCCGTGTGACCCTTCGGGGCACAACAAGGGCTGAAACATGTCGACCTTTTTAATGGCACTTTAGAATGCACAGGGTCTTAACTCACCCTTGAGTGCACACTGACTAAACTCCCCAACATCTAGTACAATTAAAGATTTTTTACTAGCCCTGTTGGTTTTTAATTATCTTCATTTTTTCACCACTGATCACTTCACCAAACTCACTCTCATTTTTCACTCTCATTTTTCATTTACGATCACTACCAAAACAACCAGTGGTACGATCTCCAGGTGGAGAAAGCATAACAACAAACCCAATGATGATGCTGTCACGTTACTAATAACGAAGCGGAGAACGAAAATATACCGCTAACATCCAAAACGTTCATAACGTGATTGAGGGTTTTTTAAACAGTACCTTTACTGTCTTTGCACACCCTGGTTCTCTGGGACTAGTGATCCACTCCCTTTTGATTTACTAGATACTTATGACAAGGAAGCTGAGTGGATCAGCAGCTCTTCCTTCTCCCTCCAGTTTGATTACTATAATAACATATAAACTAGACATGAACCAATGGGTAGCACATGAACCAATGGGTAGCAAGAGGTTCAAACTTAAGGAAGTGTGTATACATCTGTTAGGGAAACACTAAGCAAGAAGTACATAGTGGTATCAGGTGGCTGAGGTCAAAATGTGCAGATATGAATAGTCAAATGTTTATAGTATGGCATTCCATTCATCAATCGAGTTGAAACCATGTTCAATAGCGCGGCACTTAGAAATCCATTTGCATTCCAATCGGTTGAGGATCTGTTGTTGGTTTCCTCCCCTAACATTGGAGTGAAGGGTTTCAATGACCTGCCAAGTGAAGTCTGATTCAGAGTGTCCTTTTGATATAAAGTGTTCCACGAGGGGCGCCGTCGTGATCTTACATCGGATTCTGCTCCTGTGTTGGGCGATTCTTGCCTTGCTCTTTTGTGCGGTTTGGCCGATGTACCTCAGTTTGCATGGACACTCAACACAGTAGATTACATTTTGTGAATTGCATTTTGAAAAAGACTGTAAAGTATACTTAGAGTTCTCACATTCAAATACTTTGGTGTTAGTAGTGGACTCGCATGCCATGCAGTTGTTACATTTGTAGTGCCCTTGCAGTAGAGGAAGATTGAGGTAGGGGTGTATAGTCTGATCTCTTTTTGTAGGTTTGTAGGCCCTAACCAAATGGTCTTTTATGTTGCGACCTCTTTTGAATGAAAAAAGTGGGGTGCCTGTTGCGAGATTTAGTGGCGCTAGGACTGTCCAATGTTTTTTGATCATTTTCGTCAGTTTGTTACTCGCAGGACAAAATGTGGTCACACATGTAATTCTGGATAATGGTGTTTTGACTTTGGGCTGAAGCAGGTGTTCACGGTGTGAGTACCAGGCCCGTTTCATGGAACGTTTTACTAGGCGTTTGGGATAGCCTCTGTCAGTGAGCTTCTGTCAGGGTCCGACCTCCAAACGGGAGGGATCCAAATCCTCGGGACCGGAGAAATATCTCTACTCTCCCCCCAGGGTACCACCGAACTCAAATGAGACTCGAAATTTTGGCGACTACCCTGATGGGAGGGACGAGACTGTGGAGGACCACTAGGTGATGACTAGTCAAGGAGCTGTACAGGACTGTCAGGATGTGCGAGGTTCCTATGAAAAAGAAGAGGGACAACAGAGGAACAAGATTACCCCTAATGTCATGTGTGTAATCCCCAATTATAAATGCATGCTGACTCAGCCCCCAGAGTGTTCCACCTACGCCACAACCCCTACTAGGTTGTGTGCTCTCCCAGACTCACCATCGGATTTTTTATGTCCAGGCCTGAACGAATAACAGAGAGAAATTCAGGAAGTCGTGGAATGCTGCTTCACTGAAGTCTATGGCTGCTACAAAGATCAATGAGGCAGGAGCGGCTGGCAGCCAAACTGTATAAGCCCTGAAGGAAGTCCTGGTATTGTTATCAACACATAGTCTCGAAGGGGAGGGATGCTGCCAAATAGGGAGGCCAATGAAGTGTTCAGCAGGCGCAAAAGAAATCAAACAGCCCCAATGTAGAAGAGGTGTTTAAGAATCATGAAAAGACAAGCATTTGCAATGCAATAGGTCTCGCATTATAAAAGTGTGAGCAGTTGGCATTGCTAATAATAATGCAACACTAGCTATTGGCTTTGTAAATGATAATGGCATTTATTTATATGTTTGTTTTATAAAATAGATTAAAAAAGGCATTGTCATGAACAATGCCAATAGCATAAACTTTTGCAAATGCGAGACCTATTGCATTGCAAATGCTTGTTTAGGACTTGTTCCCTGACCTTACCTGTAGGGATTAAAAGTGTAAGTAAGTAACAAACAAGCATGTATCTTGTACTCAGATCCGTTATTTATCACGCGCCCTGAAGAGACATTTACCTGACTTCTATCTACTCTTTTGGCAAATAACATTACACAGTTAGAGGCGCCATGGCACTTTCCGATTCAGTGAAGTGGGAATTGTCTAAGGTATAATACGCACTCACTATAGCCCCAGGTTTACATCTCGGTGTCCAATGCTCGTGCATTCACTGAAGGTTTTACCAACGCGATAATCAAAAACGTTCTGCCACCACCAGTGCTCTTAAAAACAATCAAGGAATATTTTGGCTAGCGCTGCTCAAAGGCGCTGCTTGTTAATACTGCCAACTCTTGCGGGACAATCATACACCACTAGTAGTCATGCAGTTCTAATCATCTCTACCAAAACCAAGATGAGAACCAAAGCACACTTCCTACCTTGGTTCAGCCGGGAGTCTCTGCACTGAGAGCCATAATTGCGGTATTATTCACAGGTGCGTTACTCGGGGCATGATCTCTACGGCTGAAGTCTCACGCGATGGTGCGGGGCGTGACCTGCAACTTGGAAACAATGATGTTAATTGCTCCCTGCATTGGAGCGCATTAGTGTCCGACACGGATTTACAAGCCCCTTGCGCCACTTTTAACATTGGAAAAGTGGCGCAAGGGGCTTGTAAATCTGCCCCTGTATATTAAGGCTCATACGACCATTTGTCAAGGCTATTTATTAATGCCATAATAGTGTCCCTGTGCATTTCTGGGATTAGCACCCATCAAACGTGTGGTGCTGAGTAGCGTCCTGCAAGAGTGCAAGCATGCCGGTTCCTTAGCTCACACTCTTAGTGTCTCACATAACTTCGTAGTCGGACAAGGCATAAGTACAGTCCATCTGTTGTCATGGCATGTTACAGTGCACATTGGTCGGAGGACGTCTTTATGGGATGGCCTGAGGGACCATGACACGACATGAAGAGAAAGCGCAGCTGTAGTATCTTGCCTTTAAAATGAGTGCTGGTGCTTAGCACCGGAAACCACCGGCACAAATTAAGCACTTTTTTCTTAGGTATGTCACCCACTTCCCTGCCCACGACAACGTGCCAGTACGGGGTATACGTCCGGTGCTCCTGCATGGCACTTCCCCGAAAAATCCTGCAGTTTAGAATGCCCCCACAGGAGAAGCACTGGATACGGTCCTCTAGCCCCACGTACAAGAAGCCAGCGCTGGCCAGGTCGGCGCGAAACGCCTGGGCCGAGGACGGGCACCTTTCGAAGGATCTCAGCCTGTAGAGAGCGCGGGCAGTCCTTGTTCCTCGCGCCATCTTGCTGGTTCTCGTAGGTCTTCCCAAGGTGCTCGAGCACAGAGAGGAAACAATCAGATTAAAGAGACAACACCATCAGGTTGATTGAGGTGGAGGAGCGACGTCTGGACCTCGAGGGCCATCTGGTCGACAGTGGGCGTGGTTACTCATACCGCTGCTCTATACGAGACAGTAGGGGCTCTCAAGTTTTGGGGTGCTAGGCAGGATTCCTCTCCACCAGTAGCGGGGCTGCTGCAGTGCTCAGTGGATTATCCAAGGAGGCCGAATTAGTCTGTTGTCTAGAAAGCGGTTATGAGCAAACATGATTTAAAAGACACGTGACTGGCGACGGGACGATTCCAATCCACCGTGAATCCTGCCCTGTCATTTGCTTTTTCAAAAAAAGTTGTGAAATGAAGCACTATTGGCTCAACCGAAGCGACCCGAGACTACAACTCCAACAAGCGGGCAGGTGGTGGTGTAGGCTTTCAGGTGTGGCAGGAAACACATCAGATCGGGAATTCCTTTCAGCTGAACCTGGCCGACAGGTTTCTTTTAAAACACCGAATCGAGGGAAACAAGCATTTGCCGCACGCGCGCCTCGCGCTTAAAGTAAAAAAAAAAAAAAAAAGACAAGCCCGGCGGAGCGTGGCGTGCGCCCTTGGGGGCGCGGACCCTTTGAAGTGCTCTCAAAAAGCGGAGTGCATGGCGGCACAAAGCGCGTGATTGTGCGCGTGCTAGCAATGCAATCCGCTTTTTGGGAGCACTTTTAAAAGCCCCTATAGTCTCGCTTTGCGATCGCTTATGCAATAGCAAGACGAGACCTAAAAAACGAGCGTCCAATGCTCCGTATTTGCAAAGGGAATAAGGTGCGGGGCGCCACCTGCTGGATGCGAGCGGAAGGATATTCAGCACTCTTCGTCACAAGCCATGAATCCGTGGAAATGTTGAAAGCACAAAAGGCAATTTTGGAATCTTCCGGCTTTTACTAATGGGTGCTCCTCGCGCCTGGGACTACAGACCAGTTCCAAGAAGCCGCGAGGTAGCGGCACGAAAATCCAGGGAAGGTGCATTAGTGAGTCTCTCCAAAGACCGGGGAAGCAGGAAACGAGGTAGGAAGGGAGCACCAAGCTCCTCGAGGTATTTCCCGAATGCCAGTAAGCAATGGTTCACTCAGGAAGGCGTAGTCCATCCAGAAGGAAGGTTGCTTGAGGGAAGCTTATATGCCCCTCCCACGTGATCGCTGTGAGCGCACACAACCACTCCCCCTGTACTGCTGCATTCTGGGAAATGTAGTTTGCTCGCCAAATGGGTTTTAAGTCTGAAGTGTAACAGCTTCTTGCATAGTGTGTTGGCTTCTAAGAAGAAATCTTCTTTGAATTTACAGTTTCTTCTGATTCTGAGGAACTGGCCATACGGTAGTCCATCTCTCAGTGCCCTGGGATGTGCACTTCTGTATTGGAGGAGGGTATTTCTTTCAGTAGGCTTTCTGAACAAGGTGGTATAAAGTTCGCCATTGTGATTTTTGATGGTGACATCCAAGTAGTCAATATTGGTATTGTCATAGCTGTAGGTGAATTTAAGGTCAGGTTGTGCATTGTTGAGCCAGGAGCAAAAGGCTTCAAGTTCAGAGTTAGTGCCACCCCAGATCATGAATACATCGTCTATGTATCTGCGCCATACACGAATGTTTTGAATGAATGGGTTCATCATATTGAGGATGATATTAGTCTCAACGTCGTCTACAAACAGAATGGCAAAATTGGTGGCGACAAATGCCCCCATAGATGTACCTTTGCATTGTCTGTAATATTTCTCTTGGAAAAGAAAGACATTTTTAGTCAATGCTATTTCCAGGAGTGATTTGATGAAGTCTGTAGGTACCTGATGTGGGGAGGGACGGAGGTTGAGATGCTTTTTGATGACTTCTATGCCTCTATCTTGAGGGATGTTCGTGTATAACGATTCAATGTCAAGAGTAACCAAGAGTTCTGATTGAGGATTAAAGGGTTGTGATTCTATCAAATTGATGAAGTGAGTGGTATCCTTTACATATGTGGTGGTGTCTTGTACCATACCATTTATGAAGTAGTCAATGTATCTACCAAGGGGCTCTAGAATTGAGCCGCAGCCGGATAGAATAGGCCTACCTGGTGGTACCTCTAGATTTTTGTGTATTTTGGGAAGAGTGTACAGTACTGGTGTCCGTGGGGTTTTATTATTGAGGAGCAAGAATTCATTCTTGCTAACGTAGCCTTCATCTAAACCCTTTTTGGTCACATTAAGAATCAGGTCGCTGATTTCTTTCAAAGGGTTGCGTGCCAGGGGTTCGTAGTGTGAGGTGTTGCTAAGCTGTCTATGGATCTTGTTGTCGTATGAGGTTTTGTCCTGTAAGACTATACCTCCTCCTTTGTCACATGGTTTTATAACAATATCATTCATTTCTTTGAGTCTCTTGAGACTGTTTTTTTCATCTAGGCTCACATTGAAAGGGGTAAACCTGTATTCTTGTTGTATTTTATGTAGGTCTTTTAGTACAAGGTGTTCAAAAGTAATGACTTCAGGGGGCATGGATCCACTGGGGGGGACTGAAAGTAGATTTGGGACGTAGTCATGTCACATCAGTTTTGGGAGGAGTATCTTTGTTATGAAAAAAGGCATTCAGTCTAACTTTTCTGAAAAACTGATCTCAGATTGTATTGTGAACCAGTTGGGTTTTTCCGTTATTACATATGAAAGACCTCTGCTCAGTAGGGCGCTATCTGTGGAAGCCAGTTGGTGTTTTGACAGATTGAAAATAGGCATGAGGTCTGCTTCCTGTGTTGTGGAGAAAGGTACCATGTCTAGTACTGGTACCCCCATTGGTAGAATTTGCGTCTTGTCTGGCGCTCGCCTGGGGGAAAGTTGTACCTGGTCCTGCCTCTGCCCCGGCCCCTCGGTCTGTCCCCTCCAAATGATTGGCCTCTCCCTAAAAAATTGGGGTTGTTGGAAGAGGTACTAGGGCCTGCGCCGGGGTCTGAAGAGTCTGAGTCTAAAGAGGAGTCAGAGAAAGTAACTGGTTGTCTGTTTTTAAATCTACCCCAGGTGCTAGTGGTGTTTCTTTGTTCTAGGGTGTTTGAGGTGAAAAAATCGTCTTGGAGGTAAGTGTAAGTTTTATCTTTGTTGTAGTTTCTTATGTCCTTTGACACCTTATTGGATTTTTTGTGATGTTCAAAAGCTTGGAAGTCTAGGATAGTGCGTTCTAGTTTCTCTAAAGCTGCTTTTGCATCTGCTAGGCTATTCAGCTCTAGGATGGCTTTTTCAAACACAATTTTGAAATCACATTAGACAGGGACATAAAGAGATATTAAAAACATAGAAGATATAAACAAGTGCCCCCAAAAGTGACATAACCCAGGAAGACAACAACTATGAACATCAATTGAACCAGCCAATAAATAAACCAAACAGTGTATAACCCAAAAGACACCAGTGAGAGAGTTGAATCCACTGTGTAGATAAAACTAGAATGGTATGGGTACCTACCAATGTTGAATATATACAGAGCATTGGATGTAGAATGATGTGGTAGTAACCTTGGGCATAAAAAAAGTTCGGCAGAGGTGAAATTCACACCCATGCGACCGACTGGGAATGAAAAGAAAAGTAAAAATAGGCCATCAATAGGGGACCAAAACAAAGATCAAAATGTATATGACCTAAAACGGCCCTATAGCACAATATATGTGCATAGGTCATGCATAAGCATACCTTATTGGTTTGAATTAGCAATTAGTCCATTTAGCAAAGGAAGATAAAGAGTTAGATGTCCATCCGTATTCGTTTTGATAAGTCTTAGCGGTAAGCAGCAGAATTCAAAGCACATTTGGTATAATAGCCACAATGGTATATAATGGCTTTGTAGTCGTAGCTCCCTATGACATATCCAGAGCTTGACAAAGGTACCTATAGGAAGGAACCAAACAGAAAGAATGAAGCTAGGGGCCTCCTTAGAATAAGAGGCTTAGAAGAATAAAACTTGAGGATACGCTCCAACTATAACCTTTTTGTACATATACTGGGATCGCCCCAACGATGTGTGCCATTGATATTAAAAACGACAACCTCATCCGTGCCATAATGTATGCTGCTTGAGAAACACAAATTCACCAGCAACAACGATATTAAAAAACCTGGAGAGGAACTATTACACTAATAACCAATGAAATGGAACTTGTTGTATAACCGTGTGTTGTATAGAGCCTATACTTTGAGGGCCCAAAACCGGCAAAATGGCGCATTTTCATGGAGAACTAGTAAGCAGTATAGCGCCACAAATAAACTCAAAGAATATATATGTAGAAAGTAAAAAAGCCCTAATGCATGTTTAATGGCAGTAAACGTAAAAACAAGGTAGAGAAAGGTCGTGAAACCCTTTTGTGTCAAAAACAAGAATACTATTAATGTCCTAAGCATCTAGGTGTTAGACTCAGACACGCCAGGGAAAAACAGTGTAAAGTGTTGTGAGGCACGGAATACATAATCATGTTGTGCATAAAACATCAAATACGTATGAAGCGCGGAAAACGTGAAAACGCTGTAACCCTCTTTTGAAAAGATAGTCCCAATCATAATAGTAAGGACAAAACCCACCGCATGGCTACAGCATTATGATGTCTACCAAAACATCTAACTGCGTGTGTGACGTGGGAGATATAATCACGCTATCCAGCAGGCCCAATCTATGTGTAAGCGCGGTGGGCATGTAAGTATTTAAAAGCGCAAAACCGACATCCCAACTCCAAATAGAAGACACTTACTCAGTGTGAAGAAAGATGCCGCTGCCTAGTAAGCGGCGTTCGTCTGCCGCCTAACAATTCGAACTACGGTGAGGGAATAGCCATATGCGTTGCATGATCATGTGATCTGCACACGCAACGTCAAACTGACGTGAATGTGATTAAAGGCGTCTTGAGGCCATCATATTGTAAAGGGTCTATGCGCATGAAATGTCAATAAGTATACGGCCAGCACGACATAAAACGAACAAAAAATAATAAATAAGCAAAAAATAAATAACACAATAGAAAGTCAGAGGAATTTGTTGAGCATGAATCTGATGCGCCACTCAAACTGAGTGTGTCTAATCAAAATAGAGCCATAAGGCATAAAACAAGTGGGAAAAATACGAGGACACAGAAAGTGGCATTATGGGTATATTGACATCACATGGTCCCTCATGGACATCAAATAGGAATAAAAGTAGAAAATATACAAATCGCCAAATTTGAAAAATATGGCGTGAGTTGACCCATATAAAAAAAAACCTGCATGATGGAAACTGAACAAGACATCCCGGCACCATGTTAAAGGGGTATGGAGTCAAATGTCAAATCAAGCTGACAATAGTTGACCAACCCACTATAGAATCAATGAAGAAGGGAGCAATATATGGGTGCCCGTAAAAACAACCGCCAAATGAACCGTGTCTTAATAAACGTAAAATGCCAAAAAAGAAGAAAGAGCTAGAGCAATGGAAGGGTTTCCCCATGGGCCCAAGGGACAGAGGGGCCGATCAGAAGTAAATTATATGAAGTGAAATATATGACAGTGACATAATCGAGAACCAACCCATCACTAGTTATATTACTACAACCATGTTGCATGCATGAGGAAGTAAAGAATCCACTGGTTATGAATGTCCGATAACATTCAAAGTATCGAGCAATGTGTTAAAATGAACGATGGTGCGCAGACAGGTCTTGTATTAAGGATTGATGATTTATTCTTCAAGTCAATTCACCAGTTACAAGTTACAGGAAGATGTTGTGTTCCTTATTAATGCCCCACCAGGAGCAGCATCCTCCCTGCTCAGCCCCTTCTCACCAACTGATTCACCCTACCAATCCAAACCACCCTCAACATTCTATCTGACCTCATCAAAGGCTGAGCAGGCAGGCAGAGAACCAGAGTAGGGAGAATGCATTGAAAATAAGCACATTACAACACATCTCCCCCCTTATAATAATTGATAACAATCAAAATGTGTTATGGTGATACCACACACTCAGCATAGGAGGATGCATTAATAACAACTAATTAAACATCCCCCCCCCAGCTATAATGATCATATACAATAAAATGCATGAAGATAAAATCACACACATTTAGTAGAAAAGAAGGATGCATCCAAAACATTAAACACCATCCTTCCCCCTGATAATGATCATAAAAAAACATTGCAAGGCTAACTAGAAAACTCGTACTACAACTATGGGTACACAACACTACCCCCACAACGTACCCACTGTGCCTCATACTAAGGCACAGGACTGCGGCAGAACAGGGATCTACAACCCTAAACTGCACCAACTATGGCAAGACAGATCTATCACTAAGACAGATCTAAGACTAAAACTAAGCAAGACCAGACTTACTTTAAACTCAAGCCAATCTAAGGCATACTCTAACCCCAACACTCACGCAACACTCTACAGGTATTCATAACCCAAGACAAATTGCAAGGCAACTATAACCTCAAAACAACCTCGCAATAGACTATGGATAACCATAACCCATGACAAATTTAGGGTATCCCTTATCCCTAAAACACACTCGCAATACACTATGGGTTTTTATAATCCATGACCTTTTAGGGTATCCTTTAACCCAAGACACACCCAAAAACACTCACGTGGGTGACTCTAGACCATTTAGGGCATCCTTTAACCCTATACCAACACAGGGTAACATTAAACCCCAAACACCCAAAAATATCTTATGGGTAACTATCACTGACAATTCAGGGTATCCCTTAACCCTACGGAAATACAGGGTAGCGTTAAACCCAATACATACTGGCCAACATGGAATACATAAAATCCTTAAACCCTTCACACAAATAACGAAACATCAAACAATATTACATTGACAAGATGAAGAAAAGAAAAGAAAAGTCTCTGACTCCAGTGAGCGATCTCTCACCCGAAAACATTTATGCCGTTCATGTTGTACTCTCTCCAACTCTCCAATCAGTAATGTTCAGCCCCAATGTCTTGAAACAAGAACAATCTCTGAAAATTTAACTTTTCCCAAGTTCACGTGAAGCAGGAACAACAAAAAAACATTGCCTCAGGATACTTTTCACTACTCGATCATCTTCGTGCTTCATGAAACTTTCCTCAACGTAACGTATAGAGAAAAGAAAAAAAAAACTGGTTGGCAAAAATACGTGGTTGGCAGAATACAGCTCGCGTCTAAAATGAGACTTACGTGGTTGGCAAATGTTGACAGAAGAACTCAAAATGGCAGCACGTTTTTCCCGCAGCGTCGAGTGGCTCACGGCACGCTCTGTGTGCCAAACATCCAAATGAACGACCAGGAAGACGTCATAGAAGACAGTATGAAGCTAGCAGCGTCTTCTTGAAGGTAGGCATTCACGCGCCATACAGAGCTCGTGCAACATTTGTATTTAAACTTAAATAGGCGGTTGATATCACCGCGACCAGAGGTCTCAAAACGGACATAAAATTCAATGTTAAAACCTCAAAAATAAGTCTCACCTGCCACTCCACGTAACACGTAATCGTCCACAACTTGCCAGTGACACTGCCCATCCTCATACTTTCCTTCGTGTGAATTCTCCACGCTGAGAATGGCCCACAATGCTCATATATCTTTTAAACCACATCGTTGTGAGAGGAAACAGCCATAAAATACATCAAAAACTTGTAAAATCGACGTAAAACCATGAGGCAAAAACGTATTTTTTTCTTTTAAAGCCCTCAAAAACACCTCCAGATGTCAGACTTGGCGTACACTGTATCCAGAGTGCACTATATGCTGTAACTACTCCATCAAGCACCTCCAAAGTAGCGCCAACAGCAGGAATCCTCAGAATATGGCAAAACTCCACATACCCCAGAACAGGAGCAGGCTTTAACATCAGAAATCAGCAAACCCAGGCTAGAGCTGACCGTTTCAGATAGTCAAAAATGTCCTTTGGGGAAACACTCACCCAAGTCCATCATCTGGCACATCCACGACAGGGCTGACCGGTCTTTTGGTCACTGGTGGGGCTTGTGGAGTGCAAGATTATTTCTTTTCAATGCGCTTCTTCAGTTACAAGTTGATTCAAGATAGGCTCTTAAGTTTCTCCAGTCCAAAATACACGCAGGTTCTTTAAATCGTCGCCAGTGTTAAAATGAACGATGGTGCGCAGACAGGTCTTGTATTAAGGATTGATGATTTATTCTTCAAGTCAATTCACCAGTTACAAGTTACAGGAAGATGTTGTGTTCCTTATTAATGCCCCACCAGGAGCAGCGTCCTCCCTGCTCAGCCCCTTCTCACCAACTGATTCACCCTACCAATCCAAACCACCCTCAACATTCTATCTGACCTCATCAAAGGCTGAGCAGGCAGGCAGAGAACCAGAGTAGGGAGAATGCATTGAAGATAAGCACATTACAACACAATGCATACAAGAGATATAGCCCAAAAAGAAGAAGAATCCGGAGAGAGATGGAACTGATGTATTATAGGTGGTAGTGCATTTCATCATCGGTGTTGTGTCCCATTTGAGTACATCTTAAACGACATATCCAAACTGCCTCTCTACGGCGCAGCGCCAATTCACGATTCCCACCTCGTGGATGTGTGGGAATATGATCAATGCTGTGAAACCACACTTTACAATCCTTAGCATGATGTTCCCTCAGATGATAGATCATGGGGTACTTAAGGTCATTGTTCTTAATGGCACATACATGTTCCTGTATGCGATGTTTAAGTGGTCTGACCGTACTCCCCACATATATTTTTTCACAATCACAGCCAAGTACATAAACTACATATTTGATGTTGCATTTTATAAAGTGTCTAATTTCATATTCCTTTGTTGTATTGTAGGAGAACTTTGTGATCCTATTTCTCCCTATTGGGCACATGTTACAGTTAAGGCATGTGGTGAAACCATTCAGTGCTGCAGGTAGCTAGGTTTTGTTCATGGGACTTCTAGTGTAACTGGGGCAGAGTAAGTTTCGCAGTGTCTTACCCCTGCGAAATGTCACTTTCGAAGTCGGTGAAATGTGTTCCCTCAAGCTTGGAATGTTGTGTAAAAGGCCCCAATGTTTCCTCAAAATATTAAACAGAACCGTAATGTTGTTAGTATACTGTGTTATAAAAGCCAGATGTGAACACCTGGCTTTGGTGCGGCCTCTCTCCATCTTGGCAACCAATGTGCTAGCTCTTGTAACCTTTTGAATACATTGATCCGCTTTTCTCAAGGTTTCTTCATTATATCCTCGATTTCCGAATCTGTCTTTTACAATTTGAATATTATCCCTGAATGTTATATCGGTACTACAGTTCCTGCGAACCCGCACCATTTCTCCAAATGGGATATTCTTAATCACAGATTGAGGGTGGGCTCTAGTGGCGTGTAATGTACTGTTACATGAGGTGGATTTTCGAAAGATGGTACTTTGGTTGATGTTATTTTCAATGTAAAACAATAAATCCAAAAATTCCACGTTGTTCCAACTATGTTTCATGGTTAAATGAACATTGTGCGGATTGTTGTTCAGAAAGGAGTGGTACTCAGTCAACTGGTCAACGGAACCTTTCCAAAGTAGGATGATGTTGTCAATATACCTCCCCCAGAAAACAATCATGTCCATCTAGTGGGAGGCATATTTACCCCAGGCATGCTCCCTCTCCCACCAGCCCATGAATAGTCCGGCATAAGAGGGAGCAAACCAGGATGGCGGTCCCCTGGGTCTGATGGCACCAGGTCCCATTATGTAAAAAGAAATTCTTAGATAAGGTAATGTTAATCATTTCCATGAGCATTTCATTATGTTCAGCATGGTCTGCAGTGTGTGTTGTCAAGAAAGAGTGGACCGCCATAGTACCAAAATCTTTTTGTATACATGTGTATAATCCTGTGACGTCCATGGTTACAAACATCAAGTCATCGGACCACAGCACACCATCTAGTTTTTGCAAAATGTTTCGAGAATTGTGAATGTAAGGTGGAAGATTAATTACAAAGGGCAGAAGTAATTTGTCCACATATTGGAAAAGGTGTTCTGTTGGTGAGTCAATGCCGGAGATAATGGGCCGACCCGGTGGGAAGATGCTCTCCTTATAAATTTTAGAGAGGATGTAGATACAGGGTGCCAGTGGATTGGAGACAGTCAGATATCTATGTTCCACATCCGAAAGTAAACCATTTTCACACCAGTCATGTAATCTAGTGTTGATATGGGTGACAAGGGAGGCAATGGGATTACAGGCATTTCTGCGATAGCAACTGGAATCACTGAGTTGTCTGTTAATCTCGTCCATATAATCAGTGGTGTTCATGATCACCACATTGCCTCCCTTGTCAGCTTCCCTAATGATAATATAATCGTCACTACCCAACGTTTCAAGCGCTAACCGTTCCGCTTTGCTGAGGTTCTGTTTATGGTGATCATGTCTGCGTGGGGTGTCCATAAGATCATGGAAATCCTTGGCTACCTTCTCCCTAAACAGGTCAATGTTGGTGTGCATATTAAAAGGCATGAATTTCGATTGGGGCTTAAATCCACTATTAACCTCTAAGTTTTCCCTGATGTTTAGATCGTCCCTGAGATCTTGAATGGTGTATTGTTCATCGCCTGGTATTGACAACAACATCTGGAGGTCATGTAGATCTGAGACAGTGTGTGTCACAATTTGTGCCAGAATCTTCATGGGACATACATTAGGAGGATTTGCATGAAAAAAAATATTTTAATTTCAAAAGGCGTACAAATTTATACAGATCACTCACCATATCAACTGGATCGCATCATTGAGAGGGACAAAAACTTAAACCTTTTTGCAGGACATTACATTCAACATCAGATGGAGTGCGATCAGATAGCTTGACAATCGTGAGTTCATTTGGTTCAACAGTGTCATGTAAATCAGGCACTACGTTGTCTTTAACTGTGTTGACATCCCTTCGGCAATTTCTTTCTTTCTTTCTTTTTTCTTGCCACCTTTTTCCCCCCTCCTTGTTTTTTATCTTTTTTTGTGGTTTTGTTGCCCAGCCTTAACCTCTCCATTACGACTAAAAAAGTGCGCCGACCTGGGGAGGTGACCGGAGTTACTCCCTCCTCCTGAGAAATGTTACTCTCTATGGAGGAAATTGAGCTACTGCTAATGGAAATAGAATCAGCCGATTCCTCCCTAGCTCTTTTGCCTTCACCTGTTGGTCTGATGTTATCAAATTTGCGGGCAAAAGTGTATATTCTCCCATTTTTATAGTCGTTATCATCACGTTTTATTTTCCTTATCTTTTTGTCCCTCAGATAGATTTGATATGTCTCAATTACTCTATCGTAGATCTCATAATTCATTTTTATGATGTCTTTAGGGTCAGAGCAATCAATTTCTCTTTCTAAGTTTATGATTTCTTCCTTTAGACTTGCCACTTTTTTGTCCGCATGTTTAATTAGGATGCACATCATGACGTTTGATGCCTGCTGTAAATTTTCTTCCCAATCTTTGAGCGCATCTTCCTCAAGGTCCTTGAAGGTTGGGAAGATGAGAATCCTCAGACCTCTTGGGATGTTACCATTGTCAAGATTTTTTTGTAGTGTGATCCTGTCCCACCAGCGGGACATTTCTTGCTTTTTCAGCCTTTCTAGCCTCTGAAACTTGGAGCGCAAACCCTCTCCTGTCATTTCCCTTACTGTGTTTGTGCTACCTGAATTGGTAGTGAAGAAGAGGCCAAGGGCCATTTCTTCCCTTTTGTCATTAAATTAAGACATCTCTCAAAAGGTATGGTCTCAATACAATTGTAAATATATAAACACCATATATTCTTTCACGAAGCAATTATACGTGTATATATCTGCAATATATTCAATGGCTATGATCGTGCCAATGGGTCCAAAAATATCAATACACACAAGTTGGACAGTGGACCAAGAGCAACCAAAAAGGCACCGATCACATACAGTCACCAATCAAAATCAAGAAAATCGAAAAAGTCTTCTGTGCAAATCGCCAAACGTGCCACCTGTCCAAGAGCACTCCCCTATTGCCAGGGGCAACACAATGAAAAAGCTCAATCAGAGCTGCACCACTTTACGTAAATGTTCAAATTCATATGAATAATTGTTTTTTGATGAAACCACGAAGCAGTTGGACATAGATCAAATTTTTCTTTTTTCTCTTTCTCTTTCTTTATTCATGTATATAAGAAAAACAGCCAACGCGTTTCGACCTTAGACACAGGACTTCTTCGGGGCTGTAGATTAAAAACATATAAAAACTACATTTACAATACAAAAACAGTACATAGATCCAAATATATGGACAATCAAGAACAGCACAGAAGCAACACATAAAATCAAATTAGAATTTCAAACAACAGGGAGGAGCAAGATGGCGGGCTGACACCGCCACGGAGCACACCGCGCGTGGAAGCCTCTCCACACTGGGCGGCATACCGATCTGTACTTGAGCCGAAGCGGAGGAAATAAATGGATTGAAACCAGCTGTTTATTTATCTACTTAAAAGGCCGACTCGACTGCAATATTTCGGGAAGGAGAAGATAAGAAAACTTGAGCACTCGAGGACGCATGCAAGTAATTGGTGCTGCTAGAGGTGGACGTGGGCTGCTGGTGCTGAGGCTGCTATACTGGCTGTCTAGCTGCCCCTCGGCACGCAACTGGCCAGGCCTGCTTTCGCTCGGTTCTCCGACGCTGTCTACGAGGTGGGACATGGCGCCCCCGAAGAATCCACCGCGAGGAACACGGGCTGGTCGTGCCCTTGCTAATACCGACATAGGAGGGGATACCAGCGAGGCTGCTGCTGCTGAAATAAGGCTGGAGGCTTGGTTGTCGGTAAGCCAATACTGCGCCTATTTCAGACTGGTAAAGCTGCAGAGCTGCTTGCAACCGGGTCGGTGAGTCAGGCAGATGATAGCAACAAATTATCTGAGACATTGATAGAGGCGGTACCGACGTGCTTGAGTGAGATTAAAGACTTTTCACAGTCAGGGATACAATGTATCACTGAGGTTGGTGCTGGGACTAAAAAAGGGTGACAAAGAGAAGCAGAGACAGATCAGTTTATAGAAGGCGGCCAGGCTATCTCTATGCCAGTGGGATCTCCAGACATGGGCGAGTTAATGTGTCAGTCCCTAATGGAGCTGAGGGGCGGACTATCTGAGAATAATAATCTGGGGCTCACAGTCATTAATGTAGTTAACAAAGATGGCGCTGGTACTGGAGAGACACATAATAATACCTTGGAGGAATGGGAAGAGCTGGCATCCCATAGTGACGATATGTTAGTAGCTTCAATAGCGGGAGCAGGAGCTGGTTTCAGATCCAATAGGACCCCCCTGGAAAGAAAACTAAGGCTAAAGTCAAAAATAAGAAAACACCCAGAGGCAGGACAATTTACAGCAGTGTCTACTTCAAACTAACATGCATGGGAAATGTAATTCAGAAAACAGCTCTCTTCGTAAATGGGTCCAAGCAAAGGGAGGAGTGAAAAGTATGGTCTCCCGAATCACTGGTAGTAGCCCAAATGAGAATAACACTGAAAGCAATATGGCTAGCAGTAATCTGGCCGAAAAACGAGTTGAGAAAGGGGGCAGCTCGTCTGAAAAACGAATAGAGAGGGGGGCTAGCAGTCAACCAGTACTTACTACAGCAGCATCATTTCCAGTGGTAACAACTCAGCCTTCGGATACTCTGGTAGACTCTGACCCGACACTCGCCTCGATAATGCAGTTCTTAAAAGATCAACAAACTGAAGCTCAAGGTCATTATATGCAGGCGAAATCAGATACAGATAAGATGTCACAGTTGTTGCAGGAGATGTCAGTCAGAGTTGGGTCTCTTGCTAGTGACGTATCGGATTTACAACAGAGAGTTGGAGAGACCAAACAAACTGTAAGCCTTACAGACATTATGGTTCGGAAACAGGTTACTCAAATTTCAACCCTTCAGCTGAAACTGGAGTATTTAGAAAATCGCCAACGCCGCCACAATCTGCGATTATTTGGTATTCCTGAAGCAGCGGAAGGAGCGGATCCCAGGGCCTATCTAGTACAGTTATTCCAGAAGGCTTTCCCTGACTTATCTGACTGGGACTGGGACTCTCAGTTGCAGAGAGTACATAGGCTCCTGACTGTTAAACGTAACCAGGAAAGCAGATACCCTCGTCCATTTATAGTTTTTTTGGGAAATGTTTTATTAAGGCAGGCAGTTGCTCTTAAAGCTCGACCCAATAAACATGTTACTGTGGAGTCTGTTACCTTTTTTGTTAGATCTGATCTCTGTAAAACTACTATGGCTAGGCGTTGGCAGCTCCGTCAGTCAATTGATCTGCTTAAGGCTCTCGGGGCCCAAGTGTTTCTACAAGAACCGGCACGTCTGAAGGTCTTTAAAGATGGACGGTCTTACTTTTTCAATGATGAACATGATGTTAAGTTGCCCATTGCTAAATGGCAACTGGAAGCGGTTCAGAAGTCTCAATAATGATATATATGCTTTATTATTGATACGACAACTAGTCTTTTTGGATTAGTTTAAATGATACTGAATATTTCTTTTTTTTACTTAGGGTGTGTGCTTGAGTGTGGGGTGGCTACCACAGCGGGGGGGGGGGCTCTGGGGTGCTGCCCATTCAGCGGCAGCTGGCCAAAGGGAGGATTCCTCCTTCAAGTAACAGGGAGGGGGTGGGGCTATCTAGGGCCTCTCGGGTCAGAGGGAGGACTGGATGGGGTGTGGGGGTGTGGGGGCAAAAATTTTAAAAAAAGGACATCACTAGGGTAAAATGTAGTTATTATAAGAGATCACTAATAAGTCATCAGGCTTTGTCTTTTCCTTCACCTTTTTTAAGGTTAATTTTCATTTGTAGGGGAATGTTGATAAAGAATATAACTCAGTATGGCTAATATAAAATGTATGGCATGGAATGTGTCTGGACTTAATAGTGCCAATAAATGTCAATTGTTGCAGGAAGAGTGAAAATTGCATCAACCGCCCTTAGTCTTGATAACAGAAACTCATTTGGCCTATAAAGATTGTAATTTCTTAAAACATTTGGGATATGAAACAATTGTTAGTACTTCCCAAACAATATCCATGAAAGGAACTGCTATATTAAAAGATAAGAGGTGTTTATGTATGATAGCTAAGACAATGGCTGACCGAAGCATTCCTTTATAATGATACCAGGATGCAGATGAGTTGATTGAAGTAACTTTAATCCATAGAGATCCCATCCATACAGAAGCTGGCACCAACAGCAACTCCACCAGTTTACATCCAACACTCTCCACATAGAATTCCGTGACATCACAGATGACACTACTAACATTCCTGAGCTAAGATCCAATTGTAGGATGAGGCATTACAAGTGTATGCCATACTTATGACATACTACACACCTCCCTTCGTTACACAAAATTAATTACAATTGTATCATAAACATATAAATCAGAAGATGAAGGAAATTCTCTAAACATAGTCTAAAAGATAAGATTTTTTTTTACAAACTCTAGATGAAGCACGATTCTTACCACCTTCAGATGTCTTTGGATGAACATTCTCATTACATTCATCACGACAACCATCCACTCTTCCTCTTATTACTACTACTCTGTTCAAATCCCAAATTCTATGATCTTGAGTCTTTATAGCATTCTTGAATACCTTAATGACTTTCATGGGTTTCATGAACTTTGCAACAGAATTACCCATCAAGCCAGGACGTTTGATCATCACCAAGTCACCAACCACAACATTGGTTGTTTTTACAGCTTTTTTTTCACCAAAATAGCACTTTCTTAATTTACCCTTTTCTTCTTCTTTTTTTTAAATCATTTCATTGTTACACTTCTTTTCTTTACATTTACCAAACTCATATCTATTAACCCATGTAGGTTCTACATTGGTATTAGGAACTCTCCCTCGGAACAAAAGAAAAGGTGTTTTACCAGTGGTGGAATGAGGAGACAATCTATACTCTTCAATTTTCTTAAGCACTTCCTCTTTCCAATTTAAAGACATAGATTTAGATAATGCAATTGTCTCTTTAATTACTCTGTTAAATCTCTCCACCATTCCATTTGCCTCGGAATGGTAAAGAGAGCACTTCTTATGTATAATACCTTTAGATGCTAGAAAACTCTTCATCTCATCTGACACCAATTGCACTCCATTATCCGTTAATATGGATTCAGGGATTCCCTCTTTGGAGAACAAATTTCTCAAACATTAAATTATGTGAGTTGAGTCGATGGTTGATAAAAAGAAAACTTCAGGCCAACGTGAAAACATGTCAATTACCACTAACACAAAAGTTTGAGACCCATTTGAGTGAATTGGACCCAGAATATCTAAGGCAATATCCTGCCAAGGATTTGAAGGACGTCTCCTTAAAACCATAGGCTGGACACGTGTGCTCTTGGACTTATCGCTCAACGTGCATGGGATACAATCACGAATTGCACGTTCCACCTCTATATCCATGCCTGGCCAGCAATATGACATCCTCAAGCGTCCTTTACACTTTTTAATGCCTGCATGGGAGGAATGAACTAGATCTATGAGTTCCTTCCTAAGACTATAAGGAGGGACCAGTCTAGTTCCCCGAAATAAGAGATCATTCTCTACTGACAATTCGTTGCGCACCGCCCAAAACTTTTTGGTGTCCACCGATCCTTGCTTGATACTGTTCCAACCCTTCTTAACCAGATCTATGATTTCATTTAGAACAATATCCATAACCATTTCATCACACCATCTCTTTTCACAAATCATTTTCTGATCAATGACACAAACTAATTCATCAGAATCCTCCCAATCATCTTCCTCAGATAACTTTATAGGCGTGAGTCGTGACAGGACATCCGCTACATTATTCTCGACACCTGGTATGTATTTTATCACAAAATTATATTCTTGTAACCCTATCACCCATCTGGTAATCCTGCTAGATATTGAATCTAGACCCTTCTTGCTGAATATCTCTACCAAAGGCTTGTGATCTGTTCTCACCTCAAAATGAATGCCCCAAAGAAACTTTTTCAATTTTTTTATAGCCCAATATACTGCAAGTGACTCACGTTCTACAACAGAATATCTAGTTTTAGGATCTTTGAGGCTACGTAACAAGCACATAATAGTCTGGATGCCATTCTCACCTTGCTGTTGCAAGACAGCTCCCAAACCCTTTTCACTTGCATCAGTGATGAGTATTGGTTTAATCATAGGGTTAAAGCTAGCAAGAGAAGGGGCGGCCTTGAGTTTATATTTGATATCCCTGAATTCCTGCTCACAGCATTCAGTCCATTTAAAGTCTACACCCTTCTTTAATAGATGTCTCATATTTACTGCACAATTTGCAAAATTGTTTACAAATTTTGAGTAATATTCCACTACCCCTAAGAACTTCATGAGTTCACATTTGTTGGATGGCGAACTCATTTCTTGAATAGTATTAATAAAATCAACTTTAGCTTTCACACCATCACAAGTTATGTTGTGCCCTAAGTAGTCAATAGAGTTAGTTCTAAATTTACATTTTTCTGCTTTAATTGTCAAATTATGATCTGAAAGTCTTCCCAAGGCCGACCTCAAGTGAGAGTCATGTTGGCAGGTGTCCTGCCCAAAAATCAAAATGTCATCTTGGTAGACATAAACACCAGGTAGACCTTGAAGAATGTTTTCCATTACCCTTTGAAACACAAAAGAGGCCGATACTAACCCAAAGGGCATGAGTATAAATCTAAATGTACCGAATGGCGTTATAAAAGAAGTGTAGTCTCTACACGACTCCTCCAACTCTATTTGGTGGTATGCCGAAGTTAAGTCGATTGTACTAAAGACTTTGGCTCCACCCAACAGAGACAGCAACTCATTTATGTTTGGCAAAGGATATTTATCAATCACTACACATTTGTTTAATTGTCTCAAGTCGATGCAGAGTCTGAGGTCCCCATTGGGTTTGCGTGCTGCCACCACTGGGGCCAACCATTCGGTCCCTTCAACCTCCATCTTTTAATTTTACAATTTCTTTTTGCATGTCTTCCCTTACCAAAATTGGAACATTTCTCACTTTGCAACATACAGGAGTAGCATCCTTTTTAAGTATAATTTTGTGCTTGTAGCCTTTGAGACAACCCAGATCTTTACTGAAAACACTAGGATAATCTCTCTTGAGGTCATCAATTAAATTAACATCCCCTGCTTTCCTAATGGAGTTTACATCGCTTTTGAATTGAATAGGAGGATCACCATTGGGATCAAGGAAGACACCGAGATCACCTTGATGGATCCAACTGATGATGCTATCACCCTTTTTTGATACATAAATTTTTCCTGAAATCAACTTCCCCTTGTATTCAATCAGACCAATGAAGTATCCATGATGGGCTCCCGCCCATAAGCCAACGGCGTTATATCGGGCTTCAGGAGTTTAATCTTACTTTTCAAATTATTCATATAAAACCCACTTGAGACTATTGTGATTTTAGCTCCCGAATCAAATAGATCTCTAGTTTTTGCTCCTTCAACTAGAATATCATCACATGGAGAATTTCTCTTCTTTTCTCCAGTGACTACCTGCACTACTATATGACCACACTCATAATCCTCAGAGTTAGATTCATCATAGCTACAATCATCAACTTCAACTTCTTTTACTTTCGGTGCACCTTTACTATTACACATCGAGGCAAAATGACCTTTCTTTTTGCATTTAGGACATATCAAGCCTAGAGCGGGACACTTTGGATTGTTGGCTAAATGTCCCATTTACCCGCACCTGAAACACTTACTATTAATCCATCTCTCATTCATTTTTTCTTTGACTGACAAGGATTCTTTATGCGTCTTCTCTTTACTTTTATAGTCCACTTTGCTTTTACTTTTCACCTCTTGAACCTTGCATTCATTAGTGGAATCTTTCTTTAAAACAGCGACACATTTTATAGAGTGTTCTATTCTTTTGGCTACAACGAGGACCTCATCCAAAGTAGGTTCATCGCGTAACCATAACTCTTCCCTAACTTTTTCTATATTGCATCCAAACATGAACTGATCACGTATACGTTCATCAGTTGAGCCATCAAATTTACATGAAGATGCGAGTTTTCTTAAAATAGTTATATAGCCTTCCACCGTTTCTTCTTCGGCTTGCATTCACTTAGCAAACGTGTATCTTTCTAAGATGGTGCTTACTTTTGGTAAGTAGTGTTAATCTAATTTTTTTATGCAAATTTCGTAATCATTGAGTCCATTCGCCTCCTCGCGTGATAAATCAGGAAGATGGTCAAAAACGTCTTGCCCTTCTGACCCCAAACAGTGCAACAATAAAGCAGACCTCCTCTCTGCGCTAAGTGAAGGGCCACATACCCTAGCATATCTCTCAAATACAACTTTCCACTTTTTCCATTTTATATGAGGACTGCCAGGCTCAGATAAAAAAAAATGGGGCTGCAGTGACGTTTTGCATATTCAAAGCACTTGAATTTGCTTAAGTATAAAGCCTGAATGTGTTACCAACAAAAATTTCTCTTATAAATGAGCTACTACTTTTTACTAATTTATCCCCAATACCATGCGTATATAATTACATATATTGAATGCTGTGCGCATCAGCGGGAAGAAGAAACAAACAGCTGAGCGTAGAATGCTTAAATGAAGAAACTCTCAGTTACATGCTATGTCAATAGTCGTGTAATACACACCACTGAAGTACACAGCAAAATGCTTAAATGAAGAAGTTCTTAGTTACCTTGCTATGTCAATAGGTGTGTAGTGCACACCACTGTAGTACACACCACTGGCCAGATATATTGCTGTGTGTATCAGCGAAGAGGAGTTCCACATGCGCTATACGAAGGCACGCAAACTACAAAGCTGTGCGTTTCAGCGTTTGGCAATGTAGAACGCACAAAGCAGAACAAGTGAAAGCCGTGTGCATCAGCGAGTAACTCTATGTTGCCTGGATACGTGATGCACACTTCCAAAATGGCTTCCGCGTACGCTGCGGAATGACGTCACACGGGAAACACGCTTGTGCGTTTCTCGCGAGATGATTTCAATTGAGAGGAAGAAGGACGAACATTCTCATCTAGGCAACAGGACATCCGACCTCGAGACAGGTAACGCTCGTTCAACGTTGGCTCTTGTTTTGAAATGAAAGTTGTCGTTTATCATCCAAGTTATCTGGCAATGTGGAACGAGTAAAATTACCACTGGAGGCAAAATCGGTTGAGCGCTACTCCATGCGCTAAGCACATACAATCAAGAAGCATCGTACTGTAGTTTACAATTAAGTTAGGAATTGCATCTATTTCCAACAGCTGATGATCTCGGCAACTGTCCTCAGGTTAATCAAACGTTGCGAATAGTGAAATATCTCTCACGAGCCAGAACATTGATGTGAAAACATCGACCAGCATAAAGATGAGCCCGCATCGGTTATGTATGCACTCATAAATCAATACACATGCAGCGAAGCTCCCAATCTTTAGCGAAAGATAAACTTCCAATCACTTTCATTAAATCTGAGTTATTAAAAGTATGTTTGACACTCTCTGTCAGATTGATGCAGACACATCTGGGAATCGACCTGTTCTTTTAAAATTAATGAAATTCCTCACCAGTTTTCCGTGTTGGGATCTCACATGGCCACTCTCTGCCGACTACGCCAGTGAAGCATTCCTTTATAATGATACCAGGATGCAGATGAGTTGATTGAAGTAACTTTAATCCATAGAGATCCCATCCATACAGAAGCTGGCACCAACAGCAACTCCACCAGTTTACATCCAAAACTCTCCACATAGAATTCCGTGACATCACAGATGACACTACTAACATTCCTGAGCTAACATCCAATTGTAGGATGAGGCATTACAAGTGTATGCCATACTTATGACATACTACACAGACCCAAAAGGCCGTTGGGCATTAGCCCAAATAGAAATCTGTGGTAACAAATATGTATTTGGCTCAATATATGGACCAAATACTGATGATCCTGGCATATTTGATTTTCTTAATTTAGAGTTGCTGAATTGGGATGCGGAACGTTTGATAATGGGTGATTTTAACTGTGTGATGGATTATAACATAGACTCTACAAAAAGAGGGGGTACTGGTAGAATGCGAAAGGTTAGGGCAGCTATCCTCGAAATGGCCCGATTACAATCTTTGCAGGATGCTTGGAGGCAGATATATCCACTTATTCCAGGTTACACTTATTATTCGTCTTCGCACAAATCTTACTCTAGAATTGACCTGGCCTGGGTCTCCGACAGTTTAACATTGGGGCTAGAGATTGCAATATGCCCCCGGATGATATCTGACCATAATCCTATTTTGTTATCTTTTATAGCTATTCCTGAAGCTAAAAATGTCAGAGCATTCTCTTTTCCTAGATATTTGCGTCTGGATAGGGAATATGTATCCAGTATGAAGCAACAATTAGAGGTTTTTTTTTTAGGAAAATGTAGGGACAGCTACCCCATTGATTGTTTGGGATGCCATGAAAGCCTATGTTAGAAGTATGACCCAATAATACATTTGGCATCAGAATAAGCAAGGGAAAAGTAACATGGAGAAACTGATTATGGTTTTACAAAACAGGGAAAAACAACATGTTGTGGCGGTAACCAGACCAGGATCAGCTTTTTTTTTTCCTTATTAGATGCAAGAACAGCAATGAAAAAACTTTTTAGGGGAAAAATTGCGGAGAGGTGTAATAAGTACCGTCAGGAACAATATGAATATGGTGAACATGTTGGAAAAGTTTTAGCTTTTCAAACAGCAGAAGCCAAGGCCCAAACCGAAATTAATGCTATAAAGAATGCAGATGGCACTTTACATAACCATACCTCAGCCATTCTGGAGCAGTTTTCATTCTATTATCAGAAACGTTATTCGTCTTCTGCTATAGTTGATAAGGAGGACATTACACAGTATATTGTCGAAAGTATCTCCCGGTACTGAGCGATGACGAGGCAATATCATTAGACAATACTGTATCACTGGAAGAAATAGGAACAGCTATTTCTGCATTGCCTTCAGGCAAAGCTGCAGGGGTAGATTCACAACCTATAGAATTTTATACGGTTTTTAAAAGCACTTTGCTTCTACCATTTAGTGCAGTTATTCAATATATCGGTATAGACAGTAAGATGCCGGAGTCATGGAATATGACCCAGATTGTTTTTTTTTCTCAAAAAGGGCAAAATACCTACCGATTGTGGATCATACCGACCCATCTCCCTCATAAATACAGATGCGAAGATTTTCTCGAAAGTTCTAGCAAATCGACTTGCCCCAATGATGTCAGGATTGGTGTCTGATATCCAACATGGTTTTATACCTGGCAGAGATACTACAGCTCACGTTAATATGGCCATTGGGGCATCCGATTATGCGGAGAAAGAGGGGGTGGGTCTGGGTATAATCCTTTTAGATGCTGAAAAGGCCTTTGACAAAGTCGGGTGGGAATTCCTATGGGCTACATTGAGGGCATTTGGCCTTGGGAGGCAGTTCAGACAGTGGGTGCGTGCCTTATATCATATACCTACAGCTAAGCTCTCATATTCTGGATCATATTCTAAACCATTTGATATGTCTTGTGGGACGAGGCAGGGCTGCCCTCTTTCCTCGCCTGTTATTTGCCCTTTATATAGAGCCGTTTATACGTACCCTACAAGCTAATAAACATATCAAATCATTAAAGACTACTTTTAGTAGCCTGAAGATAACAGCATACGCGGATGATTTGGCAATTTTTTCTACTAATCCAATAGAAGCTGTTCCAGTTATTGAGAGGGCTGCAATTAAATTTGGATTAGTTTCAGGGTATAAACTAAATATTAATAAAACACAGGTCCTCATTAATTTCAAACCCAGCTCTCCAATTTTGGGGAGTTGTATATTAGCTACGTATTTGGGGGCCAAGATTTCTGCTAAAGTGGGCCAAATAATATCTTTAAATTGTACTCCTTTATTAGATGAAACTGTTAAAATCCTAAAACAAATGGCATAAACTCCCTATAGGGCTTTTGGGGAGATGCAATTTAATATAGATGAAAATACTTCCCAAATTCTTATATCTGTTTAGATCGATTCCCCTACGTCTTCCTAACATTTTCTTTAAAAAAGTGGATGGAGTCCTGAGTAGTTTTATTTGGGGCTTTACGAAGGTTCGGCGTGCCATTGACTTGCTTAAATCACCTTATAAACAAGGTGGCCTTGGTTTATCAGACTTTAGAATTTATTTTTGGGCAGCATTTGCCGGGCGCTTCCATAGTCTTCTGGGGATTGATCAGAAAGATTCCTTATATAGACTGATCTTAGGTGATGATAGCTTATTTTTCCTATATCGCGTTAATGATCCAAACTATTTTAAACGTGTTAAATTTAAGACAGTTAGAGATAGTGTCTTTGTATGGCGCGCTATGGCTGTCAAAAGTACTTTATCGTTAATCCACACTAAGTTCCCACTTTGGGGAAACCCAATGCTTCCTGAAATATTTCAAGACTATAGGGGTAGCTCGTGGTCTAAGTATGGGATTCTATGCTTGGGTGAATTGTACGAGGCAAGAGGAATTAAATAATTTGAAGCTCTACAATTTCAATACAAACTGCCTACTAATTTTCTATTTAGATACTTACAGATAAGGGATTACTTGCGAAAGAACTTGGACTCAAATATGATCACTAAATCTTTGATTTGAGACCTTTATATGGGGAGAAAATGAAATCTTTATAGGTAATATGTATAAACTGTTGACAAGCTTTAAAGTAGATGGGTGTGTAAAATTAGCAGTACGTTGGAGTCAAATGTTGAATAAAGTTATAACACCTGGTATGATCACTCAGGCTTTGGGTAATATAGGTGACTCAGTCCACTCCGTGAGTCTGCAATTACAGCAATTTCGTACAATCTGCATGTTATATTATACACCAGAAAGGATTGCTAAATGGGCAGGAGATAATAATGGTGGGGAAAAGACCAAATGTCCTAAATGTGGGACTCAGGCCGCAAATCTCATTCATATGTCCATAGAATGCCCAAAATTGCAGACTTATTGGCAGAAGATCGGTTAAGTGTTCTATAGTAAACTTGGAGTGGGACCTACATTGACGGTTTTAGAAATTATGTTAGGTTATAAGGTAGATAAACCAGCTGTGGCACGGTCTTTTTCAATCATGATGGTGGCAGCTAGGTTAGGTATTGCTCGGATGTGGGTCTCCCCGCTGCCGCCAACCATCTTTGATTGGTGGTCTATTATTATAGAAACTTATGGTATGGAATATGCCCTGGCTAAGGCTAGGGGTATAGGCTCTATGGTCAAGAATGAGAAAATTTGCGATATAATATAACTAAGACTAAGAAATTTATTTGTGATATAGTTTAACTGAGACAAAGCAATTTATGTTTGGTTCTCATGTATAAAGGATTGAATGGCTGTAGTAAAAAGCTGACTTTACTGCAAAGGCTAAATATTTGGAATTTTCTTGATCAATTATACCAGCTGATGATTATGACCATTTTTAAATACTCAGACATGTTTAACGTATTTCATTGATGACTATTGTTATTTATTTTAATTTATGCTATGAACTTATGTATGTTACCCTCTTGTGATGTCAATAAAAATTTTAAACAAGAAAAGAAATTCAAACAACAAATGTGAGAATTTAAGAAAAGAGACCATACATCACCAACCTCATAAAGCTAGACATTAGTTAAGCTCATAATCCAAATACATCATCAATAATTAATGCAAAAGACACAAACACAATATTGAAATCACATTAAACAGGGACATAAAGAGATATTAAAAACATAGAAGTGCCACCAAAATTGACATAACCCAGGAAGACAACAACTATGAACATCATTCTACATCCAATGCTCTGTATATATTCAACATTGGTAGGTACCCATACCATTCTAGTTTTATCCACACAGTGGATTCGACTCTCTCACTGGTGTCTTTTGGGTTATACACTGTTTGGTTTATTTATTGTCTGTTTCAATTGATGTTCATAGTTGTTGTCTTCCTGGGTTATGTCACTTTTGGTGGCCCTTGTGTATATCGTCTATGTTATTAATATTGTCTATGTATCTAAACCACTGTTCTTATAGAAAGGGGCTACCTCGTTGTATATGTATTTTTCCGCAATTGTCCGAAACTATATTTTAGCCATGCTTGGGGCACAGGCCGCCCACATACTATCCCCTTTAGTTTGTTGGTATAGGGTTCCATCGAACTCAAAAAAGTTTTCACTCAAGACAATTTTAAGGCACTACAGAATGAAATCATGGTGGTCATTGTCCCCTGATCTGTTCAGAATCTCCCCCACAGCATTGAGATCCTGTTGCTGAGGGATTGTTGTGTAGTTTCCACCCTACGGTAGGAACTGCGCATTTGTGTACAGCATACAAATTGTGATGGTGCCAGACTGATTCCATCCACCCCCTCAGGATATGTCGTCCTAGAGGCCAGCTAGCTCACAGTGCCACCATAAGCCCCCCAACTGCTAGGCAGGTAGTAAATGGTTCTGGCAACCATTGAACATGACAACTCCCCTAAGAATCATTGTAACAGATCTAGAACCCTTTTCCTCAGTCACTCATGTTCTCTTTCTCTCAGAGAAATTTAAAAGGAATACACAGTGGGGCATTTCCAATATTTATTGAACCAACGTGATTCTTGTATAAAATATATGTGCTGCAATGATCAATAGTCAGAAGCAAATGAAAGTTATTAGAAGTATTAGGACAGTGATAAGAATGAAAAGTTCTACCATTGTGCTGAAACTATATATATATATGTTCACTGAAAAAAACATAGGTTTTACAGACGTTATAGTTAGGAATTAGCATTTAAAAAACCTTTGAAATTCACAAAAAAACCATAGGTTTCAGGTACGTTGTAGTTAGTGGGACATTTGACTCATATAAAACCAGAGAAATTCGCCCGTTATAGTTAGTTGAGCTAACTATAACTCGCGTGCCTGCAATACACTGGTGAGGACGTCACATATTACATCACTCATGACATGGTCAGTGACATCACTCATTTTTTTTTTTAAATATCTTTATTGCGTTTTTTGTTTTGTTTTTTGCCTCTTTGTTATTACATCAATTTCAAGAGTCAATGCACTTTGCACAGTGGACAACAATAGCCATATTTTTTTTCCATTGTTAGCATAAATCAGTGCATTATTGACTTACGGTTTCCAATGTAAATTACATTTACAATGCATGAGTATTCGTGCACATATCAGGTGCCTTGGGCATCGGAAACCTATACATACTGTCGTCTCCAATCGAGAGTCGGATCATGCCTACCCAATGCCTCCTTATATATCTGCGGTTGTTTATAATTGAACATATCAATGTAAATAAAAGCACAGTGTTCACACATCTCTAGTCTATGCAATTACCACTTAAAGCCTCGCATATCAGACATCTATTTACTTTTTTTTATATATAACCATATATGCACATCTAATAAAAATTCCAACAAAAAGAAATACAGAATCTAAATAAGAGATGTCGATTGCGCAAAAGTACATGCGGTTGATACGTAGAGTATCACTGAGGCGTAGCCACAGCTAGGCCTGCGTGTGGGTGGTGGGTGCGGGTTGCTGCTACTGTTGTATGCTCTGTTGTTTGGATATTAATGTAGCGCACGGTAATTGTCATGTCTATGTGCTGTTCTGCAAGGAATGAGAGTTCCGTGTCTTAGCTGACCTCCAGCGTTTAAATATCCTGGGGTTGTGACGTGTCTTTTACTACCTAGTGGTATAAGAGGTACTAACCTTAAGTCGTTGGTTAAACGTCGACTATAGTGGAATATCAGAGCGTGTAAGGATTTTGAGCATATTCGCTATGGGATATTTCCGCAACCCTGCTGTGTCCTCCCTGTGTAGGGTAGTGCTCTCTGCCTGTGGTCAGTGACATCACTCATGACATCACTGATGACATCTCAAATGACATCACTGATGACATCATCCAGTGCATGTGTGTTTCTGTAAAGTTTAAATATTTTTCATATATATCTATGCCAAGGTGTATTGAAGAATGAGTGGATTTACAAGTGCCTGAATGGATTATTTAGTAGGTGCGTGACCGACTGTATAAGTGAGTGATTGAACGTGTCTTACTGAATGCATGGGTTAGTGACTAAACTGTGTGAAATCTGTATTAGTCTCTCAGTTGGTGTATAAGCAGCTGCATGGGTTGGTGAGTAGCTACATGAGTGTCTATATGGGTTATTGATTTGTTGTCTGAGTATCTGTATGAGTGTCTGTGTGTTATGTGACTCTGTGCATAGATGTCTGAGTAAGTGATTCACTGGTTGTATGGATTCAAAAGTGCATCTGGGTAGGGCTGTATGGGTGAGTTAGTGTGTGTATGGGTGTGTTGGTGAGTGAATGAATGTCTCAGTGGTATATGTGTGAGTAACTACATATGTTTTAAAGCAGTATATGTGAGTGTTGGAGTATATAAATGACTATACGTGAGAGTAAGTTATTTGAAGAGTGGGTGTATAAATGAGGGTCTGCTTGTATCAGTGACTGTATAAGACAGTAAGTATGTGTTAGTATCTGCATAAATAAGTGATGTGGTATGCGTATAAATAACGCAGTTGGTGTGTATAACTGTATACATGAGTAAATGGGTATGTGATTGATTCTTTGCATGACTGACTAGGTGTATGAGTAACTCTATGGATGAGTGGCGGAGTGTGACTGTATGGATAGGTGTATGAGTGCATATTATAGTACTGTATTGATGAGTAACTCCATGTATAAGTGAGTGGATGTGAGTGTAGACCTAGGAAATAGTGGGTGGTATGTAGTATCTGGCATTGTTGTGTGTATGGTTTCAAAAACAGTAGTCTGTATTTTGAGTGCGTGTATCAAAGTTTATATTAGGTCATCAGTATGTGTTTCAGATTATCATGTGGATGATGTCATCAGTGATGTCATCAGTGATGTCATTTGAGATGTCATCAGTGATGTCATCAGTGATGTCACTGACCATGGCATGAGTGATGTAATATGTGACGTTATCACCAGTGCATTGCGGGCGCGCGAGTTATAGTTAGCTGAATTAACTATAACGGGCACATTTCTCTGGTATTATATGAGTCAAATGTCCCACTAACTATAACGTCCCTGAAACCTATGGTTTTTTAGTGAATTGCAAAGGTTTTTTAAATGCTAATTCCTAACTATAACGTCTGTAAAACCTATGGTTTTTTCAGTGAATTTCTAAGGTTTTTTAAATGTTAATTTCATATTTTAATATTTATAAAACCTATATTTTTTCTATTTTTTTGTAATATTTTGGAACTCTATTATCCTTTTTTTCAATTAATTTTAAAAATTATGTAACGTTTTATATCTTAAAAAAAAAGTATGTATATCTTTTTTTTTGTTGTTGAGAAAACTGGAGTCCCGTACCGGTAGTCTACCAAGCTCCATCAGCACGCGAATCCTATCCGCCATATTGCTAAACTCGTAAATAATGCACATTTCGTATCCGACGGGTTCGTGGTACTGCGTCCCGCGTAACATCATATACGTATGTGGTCGTGCCAGCTGCTACTTTGGTATACGACGGGTACGCAGTACCAAGCCGCACGTTATGACATGTACGTATGGGGTTGCGCCCGCTGCGCATTGCGTATGCGACGAGTGCACGCTGCCAGGCCCTGTGTTTCGTCATAGACGTATGGTGTCGCGCCGGGTATGTCATTCCCTAATTTTTTTTGTGTCTCAAACTATATCTAAATAAGTCTAAAGTGTATATGAGAACAAGCGATAATCTAAAATATTTTAAACATTTATATATTTCTAACTGTAATAAACTTATATTATGGTAAATATATTTTCTCAAAATTGCATCGGGTGTGGCCTCCTTGCGCGCTCGGTGTGCGATTGCCATGTGACCTTAAAGAAAAGCATTTGATTGGTTCATAACATTTCCCATTGTAACAGTTGGAGGACCCCACCCATTTTAGTCATTCTCTCTACAGCGTTTGATGAGAGACTCCTCTTCTGCTTAGAGAGCTTTTTTGAAAACTTTTTTCTATGTACACATATCTGACACTACACACAACATGCAACCATCATCTTCATCAATATTCATTCTCTGTAAAGTAGCCTTCCACCTGTAATAGCCATGCACCTAAAAGTACATACCCAAAGTTTTCCCCACTGCCAGAGGTAACATGGTTGCATACGCTGTCCACAGCACAAGGTAATGTGGTACGGCCCAGGGGCAGTATCATGCATAGATAATAAACACACGGACACAGATAGATAGTGGAAGTGGGTACGGGCACGAGCGCTCGACTCCTCTGTATTACCAGGGTCACATATCCAGTGACGTCTGTGCTGGATGCGTGTGGGGTGAGTGTAAACCAGCCCTCAGGGAATGGTTGCGGCTAGCATCAACTACAACAATAATCATTGGATCACACACAGAGAATCAATAATAAAAGGGTCAATAGTTTGTGCTGCAGAAAGGTAGGGACACTAGATGTGAAATAATACACAAAAGATTATATCCTAAAAGAACCATACCTTGTGGTATACTGAGATACAGTCAGTAGATCTGAAATAATACAAAACAAGATTGTATCATAAAGGGTCCATCAGGTCTAGTGCACTCAGATAGCCACTTCAAAAGCATTCAGCATTATTTATACTACATAAAGCATACCTTGCCCCAGCAACAATACGAAAAATGTTTCCCACGGCGTCCGCGGTATGTCCGCGGTGCAAGACGCCTGAAGCTGATTTCCTTCATATGATATGGTACTGTCAGGTGCTGCAGGGGTTTTGGTCAGAGGTTGTCCAGGGGCTGGAGGTGTTGACGGAGCACACACCATGGGACACAATTGAGGCTTGCCTTTTGGGACTATTCCCCCTCCCTAAGAAAGCAAAGTTGCTACGCAGATTTTCAGGTCTGGCTCTGATGTTGGCAAAACGTATGATAACACAACGCTGGAAGTCTACTCTAACGCCACGAGTGGGCGCTTGGCGCGAAGAGGTGGGCAGATGGGCGGTGGCTGAAAGGGAGTCTTTATACCGTGGTACCGTGAAGAATACAGGGGACAGCGAAGGCGACCGATTTCGCTGGACTGGGCACACCTAATGGAACAATTCAAGGCTTTGGAGGAAGTTGAGCCCGTGGTATCACAATATGGTATGCGGGAAAGTGGTGCAGTTGTCTAGGAGCTAGCGGACTCATGCCTGTCCACACTATACCTGAATGCCTCCCTTTCACTTCCTTATCCCCGGCTCTATTTCTTTATCCCTCCCTCCCTTTTGTCTCTCCTTCCTCTTACTCCCCTCCTTGTTTCCTTTACCCCCTCCCCCCCCTCGGTACACGCCCCTTCTTGGGGTTCTCAGACCTGAGACGCACCGGATGCAGGAACATCAGCGAGGTGTATAGTCTATGTAGTGGCACTTAAGTTACTTGTTTCGTTGGGGTATAGTTTAGGGAGGGTTATTTTGGGTGGGGAGTGTCATGGGTACTGCACCGGATACCACTTATTAGAGTTGTTATTAGCTTTCGGAATATACAGTTTGTACACTTATGCTGCAAGAAATGCTGTACTTTCTGTAAAGTCCTATCGCTTCATCTATGCTTTGTTACAACATGCGGGCAAGATTCATGCCAAATTGCTCTTTTGCAATGTTTTCAAAACGCTTATAATTTACTGTATACTATATGCAGTGCTCAATAAAAATATAAAAAAATAAAATTAAAAGAAATAAAAAGCATTCAGCATGTGCACAGCCAGCAATGATGCGTGCTGCAGGCAGGCCATACTAGGAACAATGTCTGTTGCCTACAGGACTGCCTCATCTGCAATAGCGACTCGATCTGAATTGTGAACACTGCTGTTTGCAGTGTAAATTGAAGGCAGTAGTCAGCACAGTCATCCATGAATACTTTTTCTCACTTCCTCTTCACAAAATACAACAACATAAATTACAAAAAACTCTACAATAAATAAATCAAAACAATTCGAATTGGGATCTCTGCTGTCCACAGTGTAGACTGTTATTCAGTGTTCTTTTCCACTACCAAGAAGAATTTGGTCATTGTACTAAACCTATAACTCATCTAAAAAAAGTTCTTCAAGCAAGTATACTAAAAGGGTATTGTGTATATTTCAATAGACGTTGTAGTTAGTTGCCTACTGGATTCTGTATTTAAACAATCACCACTCGATCTGAATTGTGAGCCCTGCTGACCGCAGTGTAGGCCAGAGGCAGTTGTCATTAATGACTCACAGCCACGTGCCGTTGGATTCGAAAGCACGGAGATGGTTGCACCTGATCGGAGGGGGTACACACAAATCCTCACAGACTTTAACTTCTGACATCCTCAATAACAGAATCAAGACCCCATTTCACAGTTCTGACCTGCTGTACCGCAGTGTACTCCACCGACTGCAGTCAGCCAAGCCCAATAATCATGTGCAGCAGTTAGTTACGGAAGCACCTCAACGGAGGGAGTTCTGTAAAAAACAACAAGCAGCAGGTAATATCGGACATCATCCATTCTGAGATCAAGACACCGTTCCACTGTTGGGACCTAGAGTTGCTTGCACCTGGTCGAAGGGAGTACCTTCATCTCCACTCTTAGATGCAGTTCTAACATCGTCCATTGTGGGATCAAGACACCATTCCACTGTTGGGACCTAGAGTTGGTTACACCTGGTCAAAGGGAGTACCTTCATCTCCACTCTCAGATGCAGTTCTAACATCGTCCATTGTGGGATCAAGACACCGTTTCACTGTTGGTACCTGTTGGACTACTTTGTTAGTAGTATACATAGCACTCCATGGTGCTGGGCATCAGGCTGGGCGCTGTCTGCCTGTGTCGCGGTAGCCAGCGTTGATCTCAGGAGCCTTCCCACCTCGCAGACCTCGGCCCAAAAGCTTCTGCCGGCACGTGGTGGGCCCTCTTTCACATACGGCAGTGTCGAAAGGTGAACTGTGGGGCATATGTGCGTCGCAGCGGCCATGACGGTTTCTGGGTACCAGCAGGCTGAGAGCATTATTCCTGCAGCCACCTTCGCTCACGGCGTCAGCCTCGTGGTGGTGTAAGCTGCGCAGACCTGGCAGACATGTTCACCATTCCGGAAGAGAACCACACCACGCTATGTTTTCGTAATCTTCCCTACTGACTGTACTATCATGGTTGCGTCCACTTCACTCAATAGACCATCAGTGTATGTTGACATGTACATGTCTGTGCTCTGCATACTCAAGTCTCTCCGGCACATCCCCTCAACACTTTGCATTGTACACTTTTATAATCGAGAATCACTTGCCACATTCGCACATACTTTGCTCCCATCTTTCCCCGCATTCTGCATTGTGTGGCAGAGGTGCTATGCCATGTTTGGTTTGTGTACATGGCTAGCCACGATTCCCACAGTACGTAGTGTTGCTGTGTCTGCTAGGAGTACATGTTGTTTGTCATATTGTATGTGATTATATAAGGTAGCGAGTTTATTTACGAGCAGTGGTTTCTTCCATTTACATATCTCTGTCTTAAAGAGGATACAGAAGTTTTTCTCACAGGTGAAAAGTGCGACCACAATGGCAGTCATTCATTACTATGCAAGAATGTCCAACTGCACGACGCTTCTAAGCTTACAGCCCCAATCTTGCGTGCTTTCTTAAAAGCACGCCAACTCCCACAATCAGACCAACATTCACACATCTTTCTAACGGCAGTTATCTGGTTCTTAATAACATGGACTGCTGAATGTGAGCTGGCATACCGTATAAAATAAACTCTTTAAACTTTACTGTGTCTGTATTATTATGTTGTGGACTAATAAATAAGTACGAACAGGTATTTCGGATTCCCACCACGCCTGAGAAATATCTAAGTCGCTTGTTCTGGTTTGTCTATACATTGGGACCACCTAGCTAGATCTAGGTTAACGAATGAGATACTAAGCTAGTCGGATAAGGGGTTCTGGGTTCTGAGGGGAGTTTTCTGGTACACCACAATTCTCTGAGGTCCTGGTCTCCTGCGCATAGTTCTGTGCAAAAGCAGAATCCCTTCAACATGGCGCCCAACGTGTGGTCTTAAATTCTGAGACGCTTTAGTAGTGCTAGTTTTAGTCCACAACAACCCTCACTCTTGTTTCCGGAAAACTTGAGTGACGGTTTAACCTACCTAGGTTTAGACTAAAGGTTCTATCAAGCTTGAAAATTAAAAAGGTTATAATTTTTGAGCCCAAGTGCTACTGTGAATATCGTTGTTACTCTTTAAGGAGTCCTTATGGCGGTTAATATTCCCGCTCATAGTAGGGTTCCTCTGCGCGCTCATTTGAGGGCGTATGGGGTACCTGATGATGGGATGTCCGTAGTCTTTGTGGTCAGTGCTGATACCACCTACCCGTATGAGTTGTTTTACTCATGGGTGACCTTTGCGGAGGTGGATACGGACGATAATTTGTTCCACGAATATACAGCCTCGGCTGTTCCTGCGGCTTATGCCCCGTATAGGACTCTGGAAATTCCTATTTCTGCCTGGCAGCATACAATTTGGTTTAATGGCGCCCTCCCCCATGAGGTCGTATCGGCGAGAATGGGCCCGTTGTCAATTGCAGGGGCTACATGGCCGGTACTGGCCGGATATACTCCACACCCACGCTACATGACGATAGGCGTGGGTGATTTACGAACACTACACACAGCCCTGATTACGGTCCATAGGGCTTTAGTGCAGTATGTGTCACGCACAGTTCAGGTGGGAGCACCTGCGGTTGCTGGACACGGGGCGGATCACCATCACGCGGTGGTGATTAGCCCTGTTATGGTTAACGCGGTTGTCGGCAAGCGCCCCCTCAGTAAGGATGAATTTCCTTACTGGCTTGATCAATTAGAAGCCGTGTTTCCAAACACTACACCTGTGGATAAACACAGGATACTCACCATTACTCCGAAAGACCTGGTCCCTGAACTCGTTGATTGTGACAATTGGGGCAAAGTCTTTGCTGCGACATATTCGAAGTGCTACGGCACTCCGTCTATGGCTGTCCTACCCTCCGTCATCAAGAAAGTTCAAGAAAGTCATGGTGCGGAGGCAGCTATTGAGTTGGGAATGAGGCTTGTCGACAGTTTCGATGTGGTTTGTTCCATGGTAATGGGCAACCTCAAAGGAGATGCCATGCAGTTCCAAGTTGGTAATATGCTGGAGCTTTTGGCTGATGCCGACAAGCCTAGGCAGTTCGCAAAAATTATCGCGAAAGCCTATAGGATGGTTGGACGTAGTGCCTTAGGTGTGAAACCCATCATCAAAATTCCAGATGTAGTACAACAAACTAAGGTGAGTTCGTCTACAAAAGACGAAAAGCCCATCTTTCCTAAACAGAGTTGGCGAGCCAAAAAACAAGAGAAGCAGCAACAGAAACAGGTTTCTCGTCCTACCTCACCAGTTCAGTTGTATAGTGAACGCACTTATGATTTGCGCAATCGTACTCGTATTAAGTCACCTGATAGGTTTCAGGTTTCTGAACAACGCTCTCCTCGTTCTTCACAGGAAACATCGACTTCGCATTCTGGTGGTGGAGAACGTGGAAGAGGACGGGGCACTCAAAGTCGAGACCAGCCCCGCCAGACTGGCGGTAAAGGCAAGCAGGAAGACGCTGCCAGACCACGTCCACCGTTTCAGAAAAAGAAAGTTGCTGCTATCTCAGCGAGATATGCCTCAGATGGTCAGGACACAGCTTCGGAACCTGACATGGGCACTAACACTGCTAGACAGCGTGGCGGAAGTTACAGTAGTGCGGGAAGCATTGCGTCCATTTCTGGAGGCGACAGCAACTGACATTTATGTGACAGTCGAAACTGCTGATACTCGCGTAGCCCCCCCGGAAAGATTATTTGAAATAGTCCTTAATATTGAGGGTGACATACAACGCAAAATTAAAGTGGTTTTTTGGGATAATCTTACCACCACATATGATATTCTTTTGGCGGAGAAAGATTGGCCTCCGGCTTTCATTTTAGACGCCCCTAGGGGAGAGGAAGTTATACTTCCTTCCTTTGGGCACGCAGTGCCCACGGAGGAGTCTACTAGGTTGGCCGGGGAGTGGGCGCAGGTGCTTGCGCCTGCGTTATATCGTAATCAGGTTGGCTGGGATAAATGTTCTCCCAATCACGAGATTCCATTGCGATCCGATCCCAAGCCTCAACCCCAATATCCCATGCGTCGCGAGGCTAGACCTCACGTCGCGTCAATCCTTGAACAATTGGAATATCAAGGAGTAATTGAGACATGTGTGTCACCCATGAATAATCCTTTATTCACTGTAACGAAGCCTGACGGGTCGTACCGCCTAGTTTTGGATTACCGGCATTTAAACTCACATTGCCGGACGTGTGCGGTACAAAATACTCATAGTTCGGCTCTCGTAGATAGTCTTGTGAGAAAACGTTTCAAAACTACGCTCGACTTATCCAATGGCTTTTATTGTCATAATCTGGCCCCTCTTAGTTATGAGTGGACAGCATTCACCTCGGGTGGCAAACAAAAATTGTTCAAGAGGCTCCCAATGGGCTATAAGAACAGCCCTGGAGTTTTTGCCGCTCGCGTGGTCTCTCTCTTAGAGATGGTAGACCCGGAAGCATACTCGTATGTCGATGACATCTATTTGACAGACGACGAGTTGCTTCCACACCTTGCTCGTGTGGATAACATAGTGACTATGTTTGCAGACTTCGGTTACAAGTTTAACTTTAAGAAGTCGCACATTGCTGAATTTACAGTGTTATTCCTGGGGTACGAACTCAATAATGAAGGTCGAGGCTTGGCACCGCAGTTCCTTGAGAAATGCGCAAACCTTCGTATCCCTACGACACTGAAAAAACTACAATCCTTGCTGGGTTTTCTGAATTTCGGTCGATCCTACATTCCTGATTATGCCCAGCGTATCAAGACACTTTATGCCTTGATACAACCAACTTATACCAGATCTTGCTGGCTGCCAGAGCACTCGTTGGCATTATATACTTTGCAAACTGATCTTCTTACAGCTAAATATCTAAAAACTCGTGACAACCACACCAACCTGGTCATTAGAATTGTTCCAGGCGCGGAAAGTTTCACGTACTTAACGTTCAATGAGGGTGAAACAGTCCCCATTGCTTACAAATCTCATCTGTACACTTCGGCTGAGCTGCGATTTTCCGCTGTTGAAAAAGTCTTGACAGCAGTTCAGATGGCGATCCTGAAAGAACGAGCGCTATCACAAGGAAAGCGCATGCTGGTGGTAACACCGTTTCCTGCTCTTGAAGCAGTCACTAAAGCTAGTGTACCAAATTCTAAGGCTTTGCATCCGAGGTGGATACAATGGGCAACCTCCTTGGCTTTGCCAGACGTCGAATACATCTTTGACGCGGCGTTGCAGACTCAAGAAAGTTTGGAGTATGAATTCGTTCAATCCAGCTCCACAGTCATTGCGCCCTATCGATGAATACCATTGTGTCATATACACTGACGGGTCGGCGCAACCCGCAACTGGGTCAAGGCACGCTTACTCAGCGGCTTGCGCAATTGTAGTCGGTACTTTCGTGAATGGAGAGTTCAAATCTTATGCAGTGCATACGCAGTCATTGGGTGATTGTACCGCGCAACTGGCGGAGCTTCGTGCTCTGGTGCTTGCACTTGAGTTTGCTGATCACAGAGTCACTACTCTTATAGTGAGTGACTCCTACTACTGTGTTCAATCTTACAACGACAATATACTTTTTTGGATTATGAATGGTTTTCGTGACTCCAAAGGTTGCTCAGTAAAGCATAAAACGATTTGGGCTCGAGTGTCAGAACTCAAAGGGAGTCTGCCGCTTGTGGATGTAATTCACACTCTTGGTCACCAACGAGTTGGTGTCCATGCTGTCGGTAACAGTTTGGCTGACGAGGCAGCTAAAACAGCAGTGGCGACATATTTAGTAGCAGCAGTTACAAGATCAAAATCTAAGATAGATGCAGACATCTTAGCAGCTATAGCTGCTTCTGAGACAGGGACAAACTTCCCTAGAGGTTTTCCTTCTCGATACCATTATCACTTAAGTCCTGATAACGTCCCATTAGTGAGGACTAACGACGTTGGTGATAGATTGATTCCGAACGCGGACTGCAGGCCAAATTTGATAACAGCTGCCCACGAGGGTGTTGCGTCTGCGCATGCTGGAGTGTCAGCAACTGTCTCTCTTTTGCAGCAACGTTATTGGTGGTACGGTTTGTATAAACAAGCGCGGGCTTATGTACTTAATTTTGACATTTACCAGCAGATCAAACCTTCTTCTGTTGCGCGTCCACCTCCAACGCAGCTGCATATATCTAATCAACCACTAGCGTGTGTTTATTTAGATCACTGCGGTCCTTTTACCTCTGATACTGCGTACAAGTACATCTTGATGGCAGTGGATTCGTGCACACGTTTTCTGTGGGTGTGGCCACAAAGGAGTGCTGATGCCAGGACTGTCATCAAAGCATTGCGTGTATTTATAGGGAGTTTTGCGTGTGGTACCCTTCACTCTGATCAGGGCCCGGCGTTCGCCTCTAAGGCTTACAAAGAGGCTATGAGAAGTTTGGGGGTCCAAGTCAAATTTTCGTCTCCATACCGGCCTGAGGGCAATAGTGTTGTGGAACGGATGAACCGTGACCTAAAGCAATCGTTGACAGCCAAGGTGTTAGGTACAGGCCGGAACTGGCTTGCCCACTTGTATGACGTCCAACGTGCACTTAATAATCTCCCTGGAAGGTCTCTGGGTTGGCGGACCCCGTACATGATGCTCTTTGGAGTGAGAATGTTTGTTCCAGACCTTGATGGTCTAGACATGGCGGCAGCTGCCGCGCCTTTTGACCTTGATGACCACTGTGCTGTATTACAGAATCTACAAGAAGCAAGAGACACTCTAGCTAAGGAACACGTGCCCTCTACATCTGAAGAAGCGCTCCTGATTCCGGTGGTCGGCTGGCTGCCTCGAGTTGGTGATCTGGTCCGTGAGAAGGTGGAGAACAAGAAGGAGTTTGGCCCCTCTTATCGTGCACCAGTCCCAGTGCTTGGAGTATTGGGTACACGTACAGTTGTTTTACCACCGCTTCCTGGTCGCAAGGAAAAAAGGTACATTTCAATTGAAAATGTCAAGCTACACAGGGTGGCCGATTCTCCATAGTATGACACCTTCGGTGTCCTGCCCTTCAATGCTGAGAAACTCTGTTGTGTTGCCACCCTCTGTCATAGTGCCTGAGGTTTCCGTTGAGATGAATACAGTAACTGATCCACCACCTAATGCTGGTGATGTGCCCGCTGATCCTGAGTATGCTTATCCTACAGAAGTCGCTTTGCCCCTATTAAATACAACAACGCTTATCCAGTCGCATTCTTCCTTTGAAACTGAATCATTGACTTCCACTGTCCCTTCCAAAATCTCTATATTTTTTGCCTGGTTCAAGAGACATTTTTTGGTTGCACCTTGGACTTACATCTGGTTGGTGCTGATTTGTATTTTTTTATTCATGACAATTGGCTTTGTGGTAGTGTTTTTTAGACTTATCAACGGACACTACCTGAATGAGCGTTCTACAATTCAATTAATTGATGGAACTTTGGCCCCCCATTCCTCATCACACATCATGGAAAGAGACCAGACATTTGTGAACATCACCGCCTGGCCTGTACATGATGGGATTGCTTGGGATGCGGTGAACTTTCAAATTCATGGTCCCACCGAAGTTATTAATGTGCCAACTGTTTTTCGTGTTTCTATGGGTGATGTAGTTAAACAAAACATCCGCTCAGATGATTGGGATGTACAAGCAATAGAAGCACTGTTTTCTGATTTGAAATATTATGCTGCATTTGATGCTGAAGACCTGTATTTAAATACTGCAAACTATGATGAGCAGTTTTGTTTTCAACATTATGGCACACATTTCCTACACAGAGCAAATACATTTAGAAATTTTGTTAATTTCACACAATGGGAACATTGTCCTGTCCCTATGCCTGGCAGCTCTGCCACTTTATTGAAAAAATTCACATACTTTTCGGATTTTAGTGTGTCAAACCCTGAGTCTTTTTATTTTAAGGTAGCGGTAGAACCCACTTCTAAGGTCAGACTGACACACACAAAATTATTATATTCCAAATCCTTTATGGAGGAATTGGCTATTGGAGGTTATGACGTATGGAAAGCTACTGTCGATCTTAAATCGGTTTGGGGAACTAAACCATGGCAGGTACAGGGAACAGAAGCTTTGCATCATGCCTGTCTTATCCCAAACCATATTTTATTTTTAAATTCATCTATTTTTCAGACCACCTGTTTTGGATTGGCTATATCTAAAAAATTAATTTCACCCTCGATCCCTGATCTGGGTGCTTATCCGGGTTGGGAAAATCACTCAGATCTGTCCCTTACTATGTTGCAGTCGCTTGTTTCCAATGGCACCTTCAATATTTCGACATTGAATCCTGAGGGTTGGTTGATATGGCAAACAAGCTCAGATTCCTGTCAACGTCGGTTTCTGGATTTGGCTCCAGGATATACACAACTTAGGGTTGACCCTCGTTTTACATCTTCACACACAGTGACTACCTACTCTGTAGGTAAATTATGTCAGTCATGGCTGCAACATTCCACGTTAACTTCAGTTAAGCTTCATTTATCACGATTAAATGACAAAATAGATTTGAATGATTTTATTAAGGGTCCTGCGAATGCCAGGTCTAAACGATGGGCTTATGCTATTTACAATGAAATCTGGAAATTGTCGCAAATTGAAGCTGCTTCTAGATTACGTGCTATTGACCAGGCCAATATGGAAAAAGTATTGGCTGTGATAGATAATAGTATTAATACGTTGTCTTCTAGAATTTATACATTAGATAATATTGTTTCTTCTGTCGTAGACATTGTGCAAGATGATGTATCTGTGTTGTATCATGGTCAAAATCAGTTGCGTTCAATTATGCAGTTTGCATGGACATTGCAAACGTTAAAGGCAGGGAAAGTCCCTTGGGATTACATGAATATTTCATCATTGTTCCTGCCGTTTAATTTGACTGAAAAACAGCAGTTCATGTCCATGAAAGATGCGACTTATGCATTGCTGCACATTGAAAAATTAGAACCTTTACCTTTTTCTGTAGCTGAGTTAAATTCAGCCGTGTGGTTAGTTCACGGATTAGTAACTTTACCGTTCAGTTTGTTCGAGTTTAGTTCGTGCATGAAACACTATGCTATCGGCAGATATGAACAACTTGGTGATGCGTTTCTGCATGAAGTTTGGTCACTTCCGTTCACTTACAGATGCGTGAGGGATGGCAAGGAAGTTTACTTAAAAGGTGAAGAATGCAATTCCGCTCCTGATCACTCTGTTGTTTGCAGACATATACAATTACATGGCGCTTGCAATATACACGCTCCTAATTTAGCTTGTGTCCTAAAGGGGATCCCAATGCCAGTTATAATGTCTTCTTTTAAGCTGCTTGCCAACTGTAGTTATTTGCTTTTAAATAGTGAAGCTTGCTGTGGGATGCTAGTGGGTATTCCTTACATAGTGACTGTTTCACAAAAAGTAGTTTGCTGTAATAACGTCCTTTTCCCGCCCCCGCAAGGCCGACTCGATATATCCATCTGGCCAGCGATTCCAACCTTGAACGCAGAGTTCAATAGGATGAGCAGAATAAGGGCTCTTTTGTCTAAAAAAGAGGTGGCGTTGACTTCATCCCGTGAAACATTTCTTCTTAATGTTGCGAACACACGCACTGAGGTACAAGCTCTTTTAAATACCGACCTCCCCCTCCATTTTGGAACCTTGATTCAAACTATCTTTAATGCTTCGTCTACGACTGGCCTTGTTCATTTTTTAAAAATTGTGGGCTCCGGCCTCGTGACATCTTTCCGGACTGTTTTTGGTGTGATCCCCACATTTTTACATTCTATTTTTTCAAGTGTCTTCGGAGGGTTCCCCTTGCTCCTCGCTTTGGTGGCTGAGATCCTCTTGCTGATTTGCGCACTTCGATATGGCTGCACACCGGGAGTTGCAAGACAGAATGCTGCGCTTGCTCCATCTTCGTAGCCGGATGCTTGATTTCTACGGCACCTTACCACTGGCGGTATTTAGCGTCAAGTATGGATTGTCTTTCCGGTTTCCCTTTTTTACGTGTGTGCAACCTGTTTTTCATTGCCTAGATTGTCCCTTCCAATGGGCTCTGGACTTGTGTCTGTCAAACTTGGCGTCACCTGACCCGGATTTTGATGAACTAATGTGTCCCTTAGTGGCTCATGAATTCAACTGTTCTGGTGTCGGGTTTATGGCTTTGGGTGCTGCACACGGAGTCCTTGGAAACTGGGATATCGGAGAGGCAGCTATTGAATTCCTTGAAAGGAGTTATATCGAGGAGACTGACAGTTGTCCTATTATGGTGCTGGATGCTCCGATAATTGATGAACATCTGTGTTCCTTTCCTTTGCTCAACTGGATGGCAGATACTTTTGCGGAACGCTCCAACGATTTCCTCTTGGAAGCAGTCGCAACTTATGGTGCATATACCTTCATGGATTGACTGATTGCCATTGTCAATGCTGCTTGCATCCAGAATTATTAATTTTCTACGAAAATTTTGCTTATTTTTTAGCACATCATTTTTCATTTTCTAAACGAACATTTTTTTATTCTCAGACTTTACACTTACCTTATATACCCTTGGTTCCGCTCTAAATCACTTGAACTCTGCGTTCTTGATAAGTGTATCCCTATTGGTTAGTGCTCCGATCATGGGGGGGTGTGAGATGTATTAAGCCACACCCTATTTACAACACTCAGTTAGCATAACCGAGATCATGGTTAACAAGCAAGCTTGTCGTTTCTGCTGCGCTGCACACGACACTGTTGTTATGTGTTATTCATTTTAGAAATGCTGACTCGACTTTGCCTTACAGGATAACGAACTGTTGTTGCACATTCTTAACCGTGAAATGTGCCCTTGGTCTGTACATCATGCAAAGAACGCGTCTGGGTCACTAGAAGGTACAGAGTGTTGTATTTAGATTGATCGTACCACTTGTTAGACATATCATGCATACAGCTGCCAATATTTGAAGGACAAGCGTCTTTAATATTGCAGAACAGTTTGGTTTTACATTCATTCGAACAAGAAGAGCTGATGCATGCTGTGAGAGCTGATCCTTTGATGTGATTCTACTAAGCTGATCTATACGGTATGGGGTCCCCCCTGTTAGCCTAAGAGACCTTCTAATAGTCTAATAATAATAATGATGTATTAGATTATAGTGAAAGGAGTGTGGCCGTAGACCACTGTCATTCATAGTATGATTGCTCCTTTCATTCTATATGGTATTGTAATAATGCTCATGATTCTGATCTGTACTGTTAGTCTGCTAGTGTTAGCCAAAGTACTGCATCTTAGGACGTGAGGTTTATAAAATAAACTCTTTAAACTTTACCGTGTCTGTATTATTATGTTGTGGACTAATAAATAAGTACGAACAGGTATTTCGGATTCCCACCACGCCTGAGAAATATCTAAGTCGCTGGTTCTGGTTTGTCTATACATTGGGACCACCTAGCTAGATCTAGGTTAACGAATGAGATACTAAGCTAGTCGGATAAGGGGTTCTGGGTTCTGAGGGGAGTTTTCTGGTACACCACAATTCTCTGAGGTCCTGGTCTCCTGCGCATAGTTCTGTGCAAAAGCAGAATCCCTGCAACAACAGAGCTCACAGCGCTCCTACCCTCCTCTTTCCTACTTTTTTCGTCCTTTTTTCCCCTTACTCACTTCAACGGAATCACAAAATGGCTGCCAACACTTCCTAGTTGCAACCGTTCACAGCCAATAACCAGCAAGCTCGTGCTCGTAATGCCTCAGCCAATCAGATGGCAGAATTCCCAAATATCGATATCTGTAAAGTTTGATAATTCTCCAAAACTACTGAACGGATTCACACCAAGTAAACAAAAGCGTGCTTTCTAGACCAAGACCCCTTTCCCGGCCAAATTTGGGGTAATTCCATTCACCCGTTCGACCTGTAGCCTTGTCTAAAATTTCCTATGGAAATTGCATGGAGAAAACACGTTTTGGATCCCCTTTTTACTCAGCTCCCCCTTGACGAATCACCCCCAAACTTTCAACATAGGAGCTGATATGAACAAAGGATTAGTTTGGACAATTTCATGAAGATTCATCAAACGACGCCAAAGTTATAAGCAAAACAAAAAATGTTCTTCCTATGGAAACGTGGTCCTAACTATAACTACCGCCAGTAGGTAAATATATATATATATATATATATATATTCACTAAAAAAACCATAGGTTTCACACACGTTATAGTTAGAAATTAGCATTTAAAAAACCTTGCAAATTCACTTAAAAAACCATAGGTTTCACACACGTTATAGTTAGGAATTAGCATTTAAAAAACCTTGCAAATTCACTGAAAAAACCATAGGTTTCACACACGTTATAGTTAGGAATTAGCATTTAAAAAACCTTGCAAATTCACTGAAAAAACCATAGGTTTCACACATGTTATAGTTAGCTGGACATTTCACTCGTACAAAACCATTGAAATTCCCCCGTTATAGTTAGTTCAGCTAACTATAACTCACGCGACCGCAATCCACTGCTGATGACGTCACATATTACATCACTCATGACATGGTCAGTGACATCACTCATGACATCACTGATGACATCTTAAATGACATCACTGATGACACCACTGATGACATCATCCTTGTGTAAGAGTGGCAGACCTCCTCTTATCCGAATATAAACTTTGATACACACATTGAAAAATACAAACTAAAGTTTTGGAAACTATAGAGATACCAATACCAGTTAGAACAACCTATTCAGTAATTCCAAAATCTACATACGCATCCACTCATTCATCAACACTTCTATATAGTCACTCATACATGTACTCAGTCATCATATGTACTCATACACCTATACAACCTGTTACACACCTACACTCATACACAGAGTTACTCACACACATACTCACGCATGCAAATAAACATCCATTTACTTGCATATACAGCTATACACACACCACTACACTTACTTCTACAGAAACGTACACATACTTACTCTCTTAAACAATCACTTATAGAAACACATACTTATTTATACAGGAAGTCTTCCAATCTCTCACTCTCGTATATCCTCACTTATATACATCAATACTCACATATACTAGTTTAAAACATATCGACTTACTCATAAAGACACTATTGAGACAGTCATTTACTCTCTTACTCACCCATACACACACTCATCCACCCATACTTTCCTGCTCACATACTGTCTTCAAAACACATACAAACAGTGAGTCACTCATTCATGCATCTATACGCTAAGTAACATCCCCCACTGAACCATACAGACACTCATACTGATACTCTAAAAACGAACTAATAACCCATATACACACTCATGTAGCTTCTCACCAACCCATGCAGCCACTTATACACAAAGTGAGACACTGATACAGATATTTAAATATTTAAACATTACTCACTAATACTTGTATTCACTAAGATACTGTTAATAAGTCAGTTATACAATTAATTAAAAAAAAACATCAATTTAGACACTTATTTACCCATTTATTCTTCCATTAACCTTTAGATATACATATATAAAAAATATTTGTTTTTCAGAAAGACACATATTCACTGGATGATGTCATCAGTGATGTCATCAGTGATGTCATTTGAGATGTCATCAGTGATGTCATGAGTGATGTCACTGACCATGTCATGAGTGATGTAATATGTGACGTCATCAGCAGTGGATTGCGGTCGCACGAGTTATAGGTAGCTGAACTAACTATAACGGGGGAATTTCAATGGTTTTGTACGAGTGAAATGTCCAGCTAACTATAACATGTGTGAAACCTATGGTTTTTTCAGTGAATTTGCAAGGTTTTTTAAATGCTAATTCCTAACTATAACGTGTGTGAAACCTATGGTTTTTTCAGTGAATTTGCAAGGTTTTTTAAATGCTAATTCCTAACTATAACGTGTGTGAAACCTATGTTTTTTTTAGTGAATTTGTAAGGTTTTTTAAATGCTAATTTATCTATGTATTATTATATTTTTTATATATTTATTTTACAATAAACTACCTATGTATATAGTTATAGATGGACTGTATCCTGTAATATGGAATGGTTCAGCTCTTTTTTTTTTTTATTTGGATAAAGTTGAACAGCATAGTTAATATCCTCTATAAACTTATAAACAGTTTAAAATGTTTTTTTTTAAGGGTTTTTCATGGTGCGCGCACCGTGCACGCACCGGCAATTATTTTTATTAAAGGAAATGTTTTTTTTTAATTTACGAGGTCCTTTAGGGACCCCCTGAGAAGGTCTAGGGGTCAGGGAGTGTCTTCCCTGCCTCCTTTTCATGTTTTAGAAATCAGGTTAAAAGTAATTCATTTCCGATCCGTGCGTGCACCGTGCGTGAATGCGTGCGAGCACGGTGCGCGCATGGTGCGCGCACGGTGCGCGCACGGCAAGTCATGTGATTACGAAACAACACTTTTCATTGGTTCATAGTAGATTCTGTTCCAGAATCTTCAAACACCACACCCACTCCCCTCACTATTTCTTCTTATTTCCTGAGAGAAGGTTGCTGAACAGCTACTCGAGTGAAATCTTACTTGAAAATGGCAGAACAGCAGTCAACTTCAGGGAGTGAGGAGGAGACCTTTGTGGAACCACCAAGGAAGAGCAAACAAAAACACTCTTTCATCTGGAATTATTTCACCTTTCCTGAGGGCCAAAAGAAGGTGAATGCGCCGAAGGTGACTTGCACTATTTGTGGAAGTGTCTTATCTAGAGGAGATCCCAGCAAAAAATACTCCTTTAGTATTTATTCCATGCTGAGACACTTTAAGACAGTCCATCCTGTACGTTATGCTCGTGAAACAACTAGAGCCCTAAGGGACAAACCTCCACCTGCTCAGCCGAGCACATCATCTGCGGCCGCTGATTCACCGTGCACCAGGCCACTGGACATCCGCCCCCTTTTCCAGAAGGTGCACATACATTGCAATGTGTGCAATGCTGTTATTTGCTACGGTGAGAGCAGCATAAACTTGATTGAAAACAGAATACAGCAGCACACATCCTCCAGCCCATAATTTTTTTCATTTTTGTTCCTGTTGAACAGTTTTTCATTACCAGCTTTTTTTTTTTTTGCAATATTTTTATTTTAATTTTATATCCTTTTTTTAAAGACTATGGTTAAATTTTAAAAACTCTATAATATATTTTTTATTTTTACCTTTTTTTAAACTAAACAGGTAAGATTTAGTAGTATAACATAGTGAATCTTTATTTCCCTTTTTTTTTTTTTTTTGTATTTTTTTAACGTGCGCGTACGGTAAGCGCACGTCTTGTGTTTAGTACGTTAGATTTCTACGCTGTTTGTGTTCAGTTACGCAATTTGCGTAGACGTACGTCACGCGCACGCAGCGCGTAACGCGTACGCTGCACGCGCATGTTACGTGGAAGTAAGGGGCGTGCCTCTTTTGCGCATGCGCGCGTGCGCGTGTCTTTTTTACGCGCATGCGTACTTTTACCGTAAGCACTCCGTAAGCGCACCGTAAGCGTAACGTATGCACACGTTGGGTCATGTGATCAAGAAACAACACTTTTGATTGGTTTTTACTACTTTCAGTTCTAGAACTCTCCTACACCACACCCATTCCCCTCATTTCTGCTTGTGATCCCTTAGGAGAAGGAGCTGAGTTGTCTTTGTGATACGATGGCAGAACAGCAGACCTCTTCTGAGAGTGAGGCTAGCAGCACTACCTTGAGGCAGAGAAGGAGGAAACAAAAGAGCTCTTTCATATGGGAGTATTTTTCTTTTCCAGAGGGCAAGAAAAAGGTAAATGCACCCTTAGTGACTTGTAAGCTTTGTGACCGTGTACTTTCAAGAGGGAATCCCAACAAGAAGTATTCCTTCGGGAATCACACTATGTTGAGACACCTTCATGATGTACACGGTAGGACATATGCTCGACATACTGAAGGAAACCCTTCAGTAAGTCAACCAAGCACATCCACAGCAGCTCAGCCTGGTCCATCATCTGCAGGGCCGAGTCCATCTTCGGCAGGTCAGCTGAGCCCTTCATCTGTGGGGGGAGCATCTCCTTTTTCTGGTCCTCTGGAAACCAACCATCGGTTTGCGAGGGTTACAATGCGGTGCGCCACTTGTTATGGTCTAATTTGTCATAGGGAGACCAGTGTTGCCCTAGTTAACAATAAAATAGACCAGCACATTTGTCCTACCGACTAATATTCCCATTCTTTCTTTCCTCTGTCCCTGTACGAACACAACGGCTCTTTTAAGAGCCAACCTTTCCTTTCAACTTTTTTTTATTTATTTTTTTAAACTTTTTTTTGATTATTTTTTTTACCGTACGCGTGCGGTACGCGTAATTTTTTTTTTTTTTTTTTTTTAAAACACTAAAAATCAATTATCACATTACAAGGTCCTTGAGAGACTACAATGAAAAACTGAAAATGTGATTGTGGAGAAGTTGAAAAAAGGGACCATGAAATTTCTGACTTACCATACCCACTCAAAAAATTATTTATTAATTAAAATTTAATTTTAATTGCTATAAAAATGGTTCAAGTTTTCGAAAATTTTCTTTCTCAATCTGAAAAAAAAGGAAAAAAGTATTAATATTTAATAAAACATTTTAGAATACAGTACACATATTTACATATTTTCCAAAAACAATTTTTTGCCTTTTTTTTGCTGTTTTCAGAATATATTGCATTTCACTATAAATCGTGAAAGCAATTGCATTCATCACTTAACAGCGGGCAAAAAAAAAATAACAATCTCAAAGATTGTTTAAAAAAAGCCCAGAATCTCTTCTCAGTTAAACATAACATTATCGAAATGCAAAATATTATTCATTAAAAATATCATCTAATAACAAAAACTATTTCTAAAAAATACCGTCTGACAATTTTCTTACAGAAGCATAATCTCAAAAATAATATATCTCAAATAAATCCACAATACATCTAGTTTCCTTTCTTTTAGGCCAAATGTTAATTTTTGAAATTATTTTTTGATTAAATTTCCAACGATAATCCAATAAAATTCCAAAATTTAAATTGTACAGATGTTACCGATTCTCTCTAAAATTTTGGTTTCCAAAAGATTAATTAGGATTTAATTAAGTCCACAATACAATTGGATACCTTTCCTTTAGGCCAAATGGTAATTTTAAAAATCTTTTTTGATTAAATTTCCAACGGTAATCCAATAAAATACAAAAATTTAAATTGTACAGATGTTACCGATTCTCTCTAAAATGTTGTTTTCCGAAACATTAATTAAGAATTATATAAGTCCACAATACAATTGGTTACCTTTCCTTTAGGCCAAATGATAATTTTAAAAATCTTTAAATTTGAAAATTCCAATAGTAATCCAATAAAATGGTAAAATTCTTTTGTACAGATCTTGCCAAGTCTGTCTAAAATTTAGGTTTCAGGAAGATTAGATAGGAATTTGCTAAATCAAAAGGCAAACGTTGCTTGAAAATCAATTGGGAATCATTACAGAGTGTCCAGCCTTTTTCACATTTAAGATAAACTGTGCAATGTCCAGAAGTAACAGTAGGTCCTTCATGGAAAATTATTGCAACTGTTACAAAAGTTTTTCCTGAAATTGATAATTGCTGTCCTGTAAACTTCTTTATTAAAGTATCCAATTTTGAACCATCAGCTCTACATCGTTGCATCATTAAAATTACATACTGTCCGTATTCCTTTAAAATTAACGTTGAAAACATGTCAGATTTACACTCACCGCATTCCATGCTATGATTAGCATCTTTAACTAATTTAGCAATGTTAAATAAATAAACCTTTCAGAATCAACATTAGAGCCACATGTGTTGAAACAGTTTTCACAACTATGTTCCCATTTATAAGAGAGACCAAACATATTTTCAATGGGAACCCCTTCTTCTTCCAGTACCTGAAGAAAATACATCAAGAATTCCTGTGCGTCTTGCTGTACATTTTGAGAAAACTGTGTACATCCTGAACATACATCTAAAAGTTTTCTAATTTCAGTAGCACTTTCTATTTGAGTTTTATCATTACTCAGCTTTTGAAAAAGGAGACTCAACTCAGAACAGAATCTTTTTCTCTGATTTACTATTATCTGCTCTTGCAAACTTTCCAGATAAAATGCAACATTCAGCACTACATTAGCGTAGCAGTTGACACCAGAGCTATTTTCAAAATGACATCCTACAACCTCTTCTTCATTTTCCTTTTTCTTTTTGCTTGCAATTACATCACTCCTCTTTTTTTTCCTCCTCTCTTCATCCTCATTACAGATATTCTCATTTCTCCTTTTACGAGAAACTACACGTTTCTCTAACACAGGATACTGACCTAAATGAGGAGCATAGGTTCTTCTTAATCTATTGTACTCCTTTACACAATTTGCATCAGCACTAACTTTTGAATCATCAAAGTCTATCATGAATAAACCAGATAATGTTTTCACTCGTGACAAAGCTACATAAGCCATACCTTCTTTGAACACAGTTGAACCAATGTTTACAAATGCACAATCTACAGTCAATCCTTGAGACTTGTGAATAGTTACAGCATATGCTAGAGAAAACGGAAACTGTTTCCTTTGTACATATAAGTCTTTCACAAGCATAAAACGAACTGTACAACGACAAATGTCTATAACTTCTTCTATCTGATCAAATTTTATTTTTAAACATTCAATTCCATCTTTTTTCTGATAATTAATAAAACCCACAACTCTTCCCATAGCTCCATTAACTAAACCTTTTTCAACATCCAAATTTCTCCTTAAAAATACTCTACAGTTCATGCAAACATATAGATTTTTTTCTAATCCAGCAGTTTTGGAAATGTTCTTCTCTAGTGAATCCAATTTATTTTTCAGTTTGCCTGTTAATGTGATAGTAATTCTTCCATCCTGAATTTTGTCCACTGCTTCCAATTTCCTGATATCTTCCTTTTCCAATTTCAAAAGCTCCTCATTGAATATTGAGTATTCACGTAGAGTTGGCATTAAGCAGATGACACTTTTCTTTTCTGCAATGTTCTTGTATATCTTCTCTGCAACTATTTCTTCCTTTGGAAATAAATTATGTAGCAACCGACTCTGTAATGCTTTTGTGCCAGCTTCAGTGAGTAGTCCAATTCTGATATCTTTCAGAATACTTCCATATTCTTCATCGTTTGCTTGTCTCATATTAGTAGTAAGTTCCTTGTACTCAAAGAAGGACCAAATATTTGCATTACCGATGCTTCCCAATGACTTCTTTGTGTCTTCATGTGTCACAGTATTAAACACTGGTTGTCCTTTAACTGGAGTAAGCTGTAGAAGATCCCCAAAAACTATGACATGTTTTCCACCAAATAACACGTCATAGTCTGTCCTTAGAGTTTGCTGCATTCTTAAATGCACAAAGGCAAGCATTAAGTTTGATACCATGCTCACCTCATCAATAATGAGAACTTGCATTTTCTTCAATACTCTTGAAACTTCCAAGCATGCTTCTCCAGTTAGCTTGTGGTATTGTATTTTGTTCTCATGCTCCACTGGTAACATTAGCAAACGATGTAAGGTGATTCCTTTTATGTTATATGCTGCTAACCCAGTTGGAGCAGTAACCACACAAGACAAAGTAGAATCCGTTTTTTGCTGTAGGTAGCTTCTGATGACTTTTATTAGGAAACTTTTTCCAGTTCCAGCTTGTCCGCTTACATACATCCTGATTGGATGAAATGATGTGCATGAGCACTCTTTTTTTTCATGTAGTAATCCGTGATCAATTTTGTTTATGATTTCTTCATAAATTTGTTGCTGCTCTTCATTCAGTTGTCTTTCCAAATTTGGTAAGTCTATAAATTCTTCTTGAGCTCGATTCATAGCCGTTTCCACTTCATTCATGGCTATTGCAGCTTCATTTTCAACGATTGGTTGTCCTAGGGGATCTTGACTGAGTGTTCCTGAACTTTGGCTGTCTTGAGAACTGTCTCTAGCTACTTCAGCTGCAATTGTAGTTTCCTGTTCAATTTCTTCATTTAACATTTGCACATAAGTTGTGAATGTACTGCATTGTATGCTGTCTTTGCAAGCATTAAAGGAATCTTCATAGCTTTGAAATTCTCCCAGTAGTTCATCCTCTGTACGCCATGGTTTAAACAGCTGTAAAAGAGCCAAGTAGTAAAATTCCTTTTTGTCAGTAGTGTCGCAACTCAGCCTCCTGTGATTTATCAAACTTCCTTTTGTTTGCTTCACCAAACATCCTTCCTCACCAATGACTTTATATTTTCCATTGTTGATGTCTTCTGCGGCTTTCCGTGAATAAATGTAGTTCTGCAGCACTTCATAGAGACACATGTTCTCCAGATGATGACTTCTCTTGGGATAATATGTGTCCAACATGTTTGATTTCAAAATATCTGTACTTTCTGGGTCATTCTCGGCCAAATATTCAATTTCTCCAACAGATTTCAGTACCCGATTTCTCATTGCTGCAAGGCCTAAACTTGCCCAAATTATTCTTCTTGATTTCGAGTAAAGACTTGCAGAAGATAACCTATCTGAACATTCGTAGGATCCAATTTCTCGATGCGATAACATCTTTAAACTGAAACTGTACAGCTTCTTACTGACAGTCTTCTCGTGAGAAATCTCTTCCCACATTTCCTTCAATTCAGTTTTTTCTGATTTAGTAATGTAAGACGTTACATATCGAGCAACAGCAATGGAATTGTCAGCTACATACTGTATATCCATGTTAGCATTCCACATGGATAAAATGACTGGGTTGTAGTCATTTATATTTTTTGATTCTTCTTTTCTTTTAAGGTTGTAGGTATTCTTAGGTGATTTTCTTGTAATAGTATGTCTCACAGATGACATAAAACTGTTTACTCTTCCATTTGAAAGAACAGGTCTAGGAAATTCAAATCGACATTTAGTGTAGTATTTATCTTTGCTCTTGTATTTCCGTCGACAGTATTTTCCACACCGATGACTTTGGAAACGTAAAACTTGCTCCTTTAACTTTTTCTCTTCTTTGCTTTTTGGTATAGCACATGTTGCATATTCTTCAATGAAAGATAACACTGCTTCATCAGTATCTGTTCCAAACTTTGGGGCATCCTTGATCCACAACAGCATATGAATATGAGGAGCACCTCTTGCCTGGTACTCTTTTCTCCAAAAGAAATCCTCTACTTCTCCAAGAGGTGGATTTTTTTTATTGCAGATGAAGGACATCATAGCCTCAAATCTATGATTGAAATATCTGCAAACATTAACCGGATCCAATGAGCACAGTTCTCCAGCTGTCTTGTATTCGATGTTTTTAATGTTTGAATTTGCCTCTCGAAGAAAATCCAGTAAATCATCCCAAGCGTACTCAGCACAGCTTAGGGTAAGGAACCATGTTGGTGTTCCTAAATTCCGTAACATGCATTTTAATTCACCATGGCGTTGGTACCAATATTCATTTGTCCCACGCTGACAAGCCATCAGATTGATCAGTTGTATTTCCAAATGATCATCTCGGTGCTGCACTTTCTCCATAAAATCCTTAGCAGACACATTTTGTAAATGTACTCCACTTTTTAAAATGTGATTTACTGCATAAGACAATGCAGACAAGTCGCTTTCAAATAAAAGATGGAACAAATAAGGAATACTTTGTCGAAATCTGGGATCTTCTGCATATAGTCTTGTAGTCCGATACTCAGAAGCTGGAATCTGTTCTGGACGTTCATCGTATCGTCCTCCTTTTCCTGTAGGAAACAGCTGGGGAAAACATCGAGCTTCCAAGCTCTCCTCCCATACACTCACGGGAGTTCCTTTTGCTTTCTTCATCTGAAACAGATCAATAGTGTCTCCCATAACTTCTTTTGAATGAAGAGGATGTATGCTAAAATGTTCATAAATTTCTTCTTCCTTTGACTTGTCCACTTTTTCAATTTGACCAGTTGGTGTTTCTGTGTCTTCTTGTAAATCTTCTTCTTCTTCTTCTTCTATATAAATTGATTCATACCATCTATTATTTTTTTTCAAATACAAATTTGCTCTTTGTACTTTTCGTACATCCACCAGCTCTTGCCAAATCTTCTTATTCTTTGTAGGTACACCATTAACCAGAATAACTAATGGTTCACTTTCCAAAGTATCTGCATCAATAGTTTCCATATTTTTTTTCAAATCCAAGGGCAAATACACCACTCTTCCTTTTAAACCTCTCAGTAAATCTGAAGGAAGTAATTTACCAGTTTTGGGCTCCATACGTACTATGGTCTGGAACGGATGAACACATTGAATAAGTATAGACTCATATGTATTTAATTCAGAAAGTTCGGCAGGAATAGCATCCAATTCTAAATTATTATGTACAGCTCTGGTCGGCATTCTATTTTCTTCTAATTTGTTGTAACAGTATTTACAAATACGCTGATCTTCACCCAATTCAAAACAATTTTCGAGAAATATATATGTGGCAAAATCCTTCCACTTATAATTATCTTCATTTTCACTTTTTCTGTAGAGATCAACATACCTGGTTTGTTTTCTATAATGAGTTCTGCGGCAACAAATACAAGTAATATTTGGTCTTTCATTAGAGATTATTGCAAATTTTGTTATGTGATCATTAAATATCTTACTTACAGAGGGTTCTACATTCTCTTCCACTTCTTCCTCATTTACTGTGTCCTTTTCTGCACTGTCTTGTTCAGGACCAAAGTAACAAAACTGAATTTCATCAATAACCTTCTCTACATCTGATACCGATCCACGGAACAGAGCCCTATTCAATTCATCTAACTTTATTGCTGGACTTTTAGCAAAATACAACCGTCTCACAAACTTTCTCATTTCAGTATGATGAACAGCCAGCATCCTAAAATGATGAAAAACACTTTTACACACTTTTCTAGATAGACAAGCCAGAGAATGACCCTGCAAACCAGTATTCTCTCTCACTCTGCATGGATCTAGACTTTGAAGCACCTTAATCTGTTTTACACTTTTTTTACTATATTCTCTTAGAAACTCACGAAATGTAACAATAGATTCCTGACGCACAGTGCAAATACTACTACAATTCCAAGTGTACACTGGGGCTTTAGGACGTCTCCCCATAGCCTCATCCGCCATCACTTGTACCTCATCTCTTGGAACCATTTTCTCCTTCTCCATTATACAACCATTTTTCACTACGTAAGCACGACCTCTGGTGTCAACTGCATGCAGCAAACTATTACTTTGAAAATAACTCTCTTCATTAAAAAAAGGTTCACTACTTGAACTATGCATCCATTCTCCTAAAAACACTTTACAAAAGTTTGTTCTTTTCACTTCTCTTTTCCTTTTGGTTTTTGATTTCAGTACATTAACCATTTTATCTAATGTACGCATCCTATTCAAAATTAAAATGAATAGTTTCCTTTTTAATTCTAATGCCTTAGCTGCAATGGCTTCAATTTCTTTTTTTCTCTTATAAAATTTAGCCTTTTGCTTATATTTCTTCACATCCTTTATCAAATTGGACATAACTCTTCTCTGAAACATTTTTCTACGTATTTCTTTAAACGCTGTTTTTCTGTTTAAATTAATCTTTATTGTTTCTGAAGGTATATTTGCATTAACTAAATGCTAAATTTTTTCCTGTTCTTTCCTATTTAAAACATTCTTTCCAGTACAGACATTTTGTACATTTTTCCTTTTTTTGAAGATGTTCTTTAAAAAATCTTTTGTCTGCTTACCAGAAGACTTTCTCTTTTTCCCAACATGAGCATCTCCAGGTAACTTAGGTCCTCCAGTTCTCTTCAAATATAGGTTTTTTTTTCTGGTTTTTCCTTAATCTGGATTTTGTAGGCATCTTAAATTTTGTTCACTGCTCTTCAGCAATACCTGAAAAAAACTAAAAAAAAAATCTTTATTTTATTTAAATATATTACTACATTTTTTATGATCTTTTCAAATCTTAAAATACTATGTACCCCTTTCCTACAAGTGAAAATCACAATAACGCCATCACAAATTAAATATCTAAAAACAATTCCTGTGTACACACAGAGTCATGATTTGATATTAGGCAGAAAACGAAATTTCTTTGCCAATTTGAAAGCACACTTCCTACTGCTTTTTTGGCAAGTGATAAGTACTTTTACAATCTAACACATTTCTAATCCACTTATCAGATTCTCAAAAAAGCACATGTCCAAACAGCTTTTTCAGACCACCAACATGTGTAACCTGGGTGACTGACTACACTCCAGCAAGGGCAACCAGCCTTAGTGATGCTGAATGTATTTGCATTACTGACTGCAACCTCAAACCCCACTCGGTTGTGAATACTGTGCATGATTCCACAGGATAAGCAGCTGGCTGTGTGCTAAGAGTCTGCTTCTGCATAAAAAAAATAGTTCCCCCTTTCCTACTTATGCAACTGTAAAATTACCAGAGCAATACGCAATAAATCTCTGCCTGTAATTTCTCATTGCACACAGAGTCATGTTTTCATATTAGTCAGAAAACGAAATTTCTTTGCCAATTTGAAAGCAAACTTACTACTCTTTTTTTTGGCAAGTGATAAGTACTTTTACAATCTGACACATTTCTAATCCACTTTTCAGATTCTCAAAAAAGCACATGTCCAAACAGCTTTTTCAGACCCCCAACATGTGTAACCTGGGTGACTGACTACACTCCAGCAAGGGCAACCAGCCTTAGTGATGCTGAATGTATTTGCATTACTGACTGCAACCTCAAACCCCACTCGGTTGTGAATACTGTGCATGATTCCACAGGATAAGCAGCTGGTTGTGTGCTAAGAGTCTGCTTCTGCATAAAAAAAATAGTTCCCCCTTTCCTACTTATGCAACCGTAAAATTACCAGAGCAATACGCAATAAATCTCTGGCGGTAATTCCTCATTGCACACAGAGTCATGTTTTCATATTAGTCAGAAAACGAAATTTCTTTGCCAATTTGAAAGCACACTTACTACTCTTTTTTTTGGCAAGTGATAAGTACTTTTACAATCTGACACATTTCTAATCCACTTTTCAAATTCTCAAAAAAGCACATGTCCAAACAGCTTTTTCAGACCAGCAAAATGTGTAACCTGGGTGACTGACTACACTCCAGCAAGGGCAACCAGCCTTAGTGATGCTGAATGTATTTGCATTACTGACTGCAACCTCAAACCCCACTCGGTTGTGAATACTGTGCATGATTCCACAGGATAAGCAGCTGGTTGTGTGCTCAGAGTCTGCTTCTGCATAAAAAAAATAGTTCCCCCTTTCCTACTTATGCAACTGTAAAATTACCAGAGCAATACGCAATAAATCTCTGCCTGTAATTCCTTATTGCACACAGAGTCATGTTTTCATATTAGTCAGAAAACGAAATTTCTTTGCCAATTTGAAAGCACACTTACTACTCTTTTTTTTGGCAAGTGATAAGTACTTTTACAATCTGACACATTTCTAATCCACTTATCAGATTCTCAAAAAAGCACATGTCCAAACAGTTTTTTCAGACCAGCAACATGTGTAACCTGGGTGACTGACTACACTCCAGCAAGGGCAACCAGCCTTAGTGATGCTGAATGTATTTGCATTACTGACTGCAACCTCAAACCCCACTCGGTTGTGAATACTGTGCATGATTCCACAGGATAAGCAGCTGGCTGTGTGCTAAGAGTCTGCTTCTGCATAAAAAAAATAGTTCCCCCTTTCCTACTTATGCAACTGTAAAATTACCAGAGCAATACGCAATAAATCTCTGCCTGTAATTCCTCATTGCACACAGAGTCATGTTTTCATATTAGTCAGAAAACAAAATTTCTTTGCCAATTTGAAAGCACACTTACTACTCTTTTTTTTGGCAAGTGATAAGTACTTTTACAATCTGACACATTTCTAATCCACTTTTCAGATTCTCAAAAAAGCACATGTCCAAACAGCTTTTTCAGACCAGCAACATGTGTAACCTGGGTGACTGACTACACTCCAGCAAGGGCAACCAGCCTTAGTGATGCTGACTGTATTTGCATTACTGACTGCAACCTCAAACCCCACTCGGTTGTGAATACTGTGCATGATTCCACAGGATAAGCAGCTGGCTGTGTGCTAAGAGTCTGCTTCTGCACAAAAAAAATAGTTCCCCCTTTCCTACTAATGCAACTGTAAAATTACCAGAGCAATATGCAATAAATCTCTGCCTGTAATTCCTCATTGCACACAGAGTCATGTTTTCATATTAGTCAGAAAACGAAATTTCTTTGCCAATTTGAAAGCACACTTACTACTCTTTTTTTTGGCAAGTGATAAGTACTTTTACAATCTGACACATTTCTAATCCACTTTTCAGATTCTCAAAAAAGCACATGTCCAAACAGCTTTTTCAGACCAGCAACATGTGTAACCTGGGTGACTGACTACACTCCAGCAAGGGCAACCAGCCTTAGTGATGCTGAATGTATTTGCATTACTGACTGCAACCTCAAACCCCACTCGGTTGTGAATACTGTGCATGATTCCTCAGGATAAACAGCTGGCTGTGTGCTAAGAGTCTGCTTCTGCACAAGAAAAATAGCTCCCCCTTTCCATCTAATGCAAATGTAAAATCACCAGAGCAATACGCAATAAATCTCTGCCTGTAATTCCTCATTGCACACAGAGTCATGTTTTCATATTAGTCAGAAAACGAAATTTCTTTGCCAATTTGAAAGCACACTTACTACTCTTTTTTTTGGCAAGTGATAAGTACTTTTACAATCTGACACATTTCTAATCCACTTTTCAGATTCTCAAAAAAGCACATGTCCAAACAGCTTTTTCAGACCAGCAACATGTGTAACCTGGGTGACTGACTACACTCCAGCAAGGGCAACCAGCCTTAGTGATGCTGAATGTATTTGCATTACTGACTGCAACCTCAAACCCCACTCGGTTGTGAATACTGTGCATGATTCCACAGGATAAGCAGCTGGCTGTGTGCTAAGAGTCTGCTTCTGCAGAAAAATAGCTCCCCCTTTCCATCTAATGCAAATGTAAAATCACCAGAGCAATACCAAACAGCTTTCTGAGACCAGCAACATGTGTAACCTGGGTGACTGACTACACTCCAGCAAGGACAACCAGCCTTAGTGATGCTGAATGTATTTGCATTACTGACTGGAACCTCAAACCCTAAAAGTATTCCTTATTTATACCAGTACACCTTAATTTATGGTGAAAACATAGTCCATATTATTTTACATGTTCCTCACATTTAAATTTCTCTCAAAACACAAAATGATGAAAACAACTTCAACAAAAGGAATTCCAATGCTATTATTCATTTCTTAATTTACCATATACATCCCCTCTCAAACTCTTAACTCACCTTTAAAATTAGTTAGTTGTGAAAGAAATGTGGCACTCAAACAGCAGATTATCAGAGCCAGGATCTCTGTTCTGTACACCTCTCTCCTCTCAGCAGAACCAGATAATGGCAAAGTTTCCCTCTCTTTTTCCACACATATACATGTTAGGTTCAAATCTCAGTGCTTCCCCCTTTTTTTCAAATGTAATCACACATTTTTATTGGTTGAAAACCAACCCTTTTCAAAAAGTACCCTTCCCCCAACTTGACTTCAGCCTAGTACCCTTCCCCCAACTTGACTTCTGCCTGCTACCATAGCAACAGCTCATGGAACACTGCTGTCTACAGTCAGGTCAGAAGTTCACCACACAATGTTTCATTTTCAATGAGCAAGAGTGCTTGACTTTTCTAACCTAACAGCAAATCCATACTAATGTTCTTTGGTAACACATTTTTCTGTACCAATACAAATCATGCTTCTATAAATTTACACACACAGCCTAGTTTTTAGTGTAGAATGGTATGAAACAGCCAATGAGTTCATTTTATTTTAAAAAAATATGTATGCCTCCATTTCCAAACTGTCTTTCATTTCTTTTTGCCATTCTTCTGAAAGACACTTCCTGAGTGCATCCAGATCTCCTTTGAAGATGTTCACAGTGTGGATTGTAGGTCACAGCTATGTCTTCTGGAGTGAAAAGTATGCAGAGAAAACAGGTATGGTGAGAGACCTTGCTTTGCCAAATGTAGACATTAAATGGATTGGTCAGAGAGGGTTAAAGTGGCACCAATTGATGCCATTGGTGAAAACCTTCATGCAAATCCAACACCCTGACCTCATAATAGTGCACTGTGGTGGCAATGACCTAGGCACTTTGACTGGGGTAGGTCTGGAAATGCTTATGAAGGAGACCTTTGCACAACTGTTTTCACTTTTCCCTAAAACTGCCTTTGTGTTTTCTAACATATGCCAAAGGCAAAAATGGAACTGGTCCAATCATTTTTGTCCACAGATTGACAAAGCAAGAAAGCACGTCAACAAATCTGTTTCTGCTTTCCTCCGTGACTATGGTATGGGTTCCATTTACCACAACAACTTGCGTTACGACATGCAAGACATTTATAGAGGAGATGGTGTACACTTCACTGATGAAGGGAACAGAGTCTTCCTCTTGAACCTTAGACTCTGCATCGGTACTTACTTGTAGGTACCACTAAAAAATCACTTAATAAACACAACGGCTCTTTTTAGAGCCCCCTAATATCTAAACACTTAAATCTGCATTTAATTTCATATTTTTTTTTTTTTTACCGTACGCGTACGGTGAGCTTACCGTACGCGTACCCCGTGATTTTTTTTAAAATTAATAAATGTTTTTTTTGTACTTTTCTGTCCTTCTTTGACCCCCTTTCAAATGTTAGGGGGTCTGTAACTCTCTTCCTTGCCCCCTTTTCAAGTTATCACCCTTTTTTTCTGAGTGAAACACACAAAAGCTAGCTGCAGGGCTGAAGCATCAGCATGTAGAGACCTCGCCAGTGACAGAAAAGTGTTCCTCTGCCAACACCCGGTAATGGATATTTATATATAACAAAGGGCATCCTTGTGTTATAGATTGCTCTGTCGCCATATGTACAAAACAAATAATCACATTTGCGCAATGCATGTATTAATCTTGTACATGATGTGTCAAGGTATCATGATAGTGGTCTTGCGAGGCTAGTTTGTAAGCAAGTACAGTTTGCTGGAAACTAATCCGCACTGTCACGGTTGCAAACGTGTGGCAAAAGTGTGAGAGTGAAGGCATCTTTAGGGAGAAACCCGTGTATATGTAAAAATGGCAGTTTTTCCCTCTAAGCCCAACTGAGACACATGACAGGATGCTTGTATATAGGGCCTCGATGTCCATCATGGCCAATATTTCTTTGTGTGGGTCAAACCCAGTGCCCTCCTATTTAGCAATCATGTGTCCTGTGTCTTTAATGAATGCTGGTAATTCACTAACCAACGGTTTAAGGAATATGTCCACATATTTCGAGAGTGGTTCTGTAGCTGCCCCAATAGTGGACACTATTGGGTTTAAAGGTGGATCTAACAAGTTTTTGTGAGTTTTAGGGACTCCATAAATCACTACTATCTGGTTATTAGCGTGGTTAAATAACTCATTTTGTCTCTTACAGATGATTCCCTTTCTAGCCGCCTCCTCACTCATTTTCATGATCTGGATGCTAACTTTTTTCTCAGGGTCCCCTTTAACTAGATGATAGTGTTCAGGCACCCTTAACATTTGTTTCATTTTGTCTTTGTATTGTTGTGTATTAAGGTGTACAATCTATCCCCTTTTATCACATGGTTTCACCGTTATGTATTCATTGTGCCAAAGTTTTTTTAATGACATATATTTGGGGAGAACAGATTGTAGGGTGGCTTGTGTACAAAGTTAGTCAGATTCTGGATCTTTAAGATCACAGCCTTCTCAAAAATGTCAACTTCCGGCCAAACGTCTATCAAGACTGGGAATGAAAGTAGATTGAGGTTTCAAGCCTGAAAGATTGGTTCCAGTTCTATTTCCATATTTATGAAGTATTTCTTCAATCTATGCCATCTGAATAAGGCAAACAAGTCTGTTGTAATCTCAAATATGTCTACCATGTACTTGAAATGAAAGAAAGTCCCTTGGCAAGGCGATTCTTCACCAGTTTCAGTAGTGGACAGATTCCCTGAGTGTAAAGCTTCATGCTGAACACTATTTTATTTCCTTCAAACTTCTACTGAAGATTGAAACTATGCTGATACCTTCTAATCAATCAATCAGTGGAATTGTAAGCGCGCTACTCACCCTTGAGGGTCTCAAGGTGCTGGGGGAGGGCAGCAGATCTGTTTAGCCAAAGAGCTAGGTCTTGAGGGTCTTCCTGAAGGTGTTCAGGGAGGGGGCGCGTCTGATGTCTGCCAGGAGCTCGTTCCAGGTTTTGGCCACGATGTAAGAGAAGGATTTTCTGCCTGCTCTGGCTCTGTGGATTCGCGGGGTTTCGGCCAGTGCGCGGTTGGCTGATCGGAGGTTTCTTTTGGGTACGTGGAAGGTGATTCTGTCGTTGAGGTATTTGGGTCTGGTGTTGTGTAGGCATGGGTGAGGATTTTTAAAGTGACTCTTTTCTCCACGGGGAGCCGGTTGAGCTTTCGTAGGTGTTAGCTGATGTGCTTGTGCCAAGGGAAGCCGAGGACGAGTCTGGCGGTGGTGTTCTGTATTGTCTGAAGTTTGCGGAGTAGGGACTTGTTTATGACGGAGTAGAGTGCGTTTTCATAGTCCAGTCTGCTGGTGATGAGTGCGTGGGTGACTGTCTTCCTTGACACGGGGGGGGATCCATTTGAACGTCTTTCGGAGGATGCAGAGGGTGTTGAAACAGCTGGAGGCGACGGTGTTGACCTGTCGGTTCATGGTGAGGGATGAGTAGAGTATGATGCTGAGGTTTCTGGCATGGTCCAAGGGGCTCGTGGGCTGCCGAGGGCGGTGGGCCACAAGGTGTTGTCCCATGCTGAAGGGGTGGTTACGAGGACTTCTGTCTTTTCGGCGTTGAGCTTTAGGCAGCTGTTGGCCATCCAGAAAGAGACGTCCTGCATTCCTTTCTGGAAGTTGAGTCTGGCGGTGGTGGAGTCTTTGGTGAGGGAGAGGATGAGTTGGGTGTTGTCAGCGTAGGATACGATGTTGAGGCCATGTTGTTGGACGATGGCGGCAAGGGGGGCCATGTAGATGTTGAAGAGAGTCTGGCTTAGTGATGAGCCCTGTGGGACTCTGCAGGTGGTTTCCTTGGAATCGGAGAGGAAGGGTGGCAGTCTAATCCTTTGGCTTCTTCCGGTGAGGAATGGTCAGATCCAGTCTAAGGCGGTTCCTTGAATGCCGGCGTCGTGTAGTCTGGTGCCGAGTGTGCAGTGGGAGATGGTGTCGAAGGCTGCTGATAGGGCATGTAGGATCAGGGCTGCGGAGTGGTCTTGGCCCAGGAGGCTGCGGATGTCGTCTGTGGCGGGCGATTAGGGCAGTCTCGGTGCTGTGGTTGCTTCGGAATCCAGATTGGGACGGGTCGAGGATGGCGTTGTCTTCGATGAATCTTGTCAGAGTCCCGTTTACTGTTTTCTCCACCACTTTGGCTGCGAAGGGGATGAGCGAGATGTGCCGGTAGTTCTTGAGGTCCGTAGGGTCAGCTGAGGGCTTCATGAGCAGGGACCTGAACTCTGCACATTTCCAGTCGTCTGGGAAGGTGCCTGTTTTGAAGGTGGTGTTGATGGTGCATTGTAGTTTGTGTGCGATGGCGGCTCTGTGGTAGATGTGAGGAGGGCAGGGGTCAGTGGGGGCCCCAGAGTTGATGCCTTTCATGGTTGAGGTGGTGTCTTCAGCTGTGATCAGCGTCCAGGTGGAGATGGTGGGCTGGCTGGTCTGTCTGGGGGGCGGGGCAGCTGAGGTGTCCGGTGGATGATCGACAAATTTGTTGTAGAGGTTTTTGATCTTGAGATGGAAGTAGGTTCCAAGCTTATTGCAGAGGTCTTGGGACAGGGTGATGTCTGTGGCTTCGCTGCTGGTGTTGGTGAATTCCTGGATGACACTAAAGAGTTCCTTGGAATTGCTGGATTTGGCGAGGATTTTGTTGTGGATGAAATTCCTTTTGGTGGTTCTGACTCGGTTGTGGTAGTCCGCCATGGTTTCCTTGTAGGTGGTGTAGTTAACGGGTGTCTTGTTGCTTCTCCAATTTTTCTCCAGGAATCTGGTGGTGCGTCTGGCATCTTGGACATCGGTGGTGAACCAGGCAGCTTTCCTGGGGCGATGTTTGTCAGGGTTGCATAGAAGGGCGAGCTTGTCTCCGGTGTTGCAGATCCACGTGTGGAAATCCCTGGCTGCTTGGTTGACGTCGGGGTGTGGTTGTCTCGGATGAGGGTGGAGTTGAGTTGTTCGTCAGTGACTTTACTCCAGTTCCTTCGTGGTGGGCGTGGGGCTGGTTTGGGTGTCCTGGGTTTGTTGACAGGGAAGTGTACACAGTGGTGGTCGGTCCATGGGGGTTGCGTTGTGGGGCTGAAGTGGGTGCTGTTTCCTGCTGCGAAGATGGGGTCAAGAGTGTGTCCTACCCTGTGGGTTGGTGTGGTGACGAGTTGTTTGAGTCTGATGCTGGTGAGGTTGTCATGAAGGGTGGTGGAGTTGGGGTCGCTGGGCTTGTCGAGGTGGAAGTTCAGGTCGCCGATAAGTATGTAGTTCATTGAGGCGATGGCGTGGGGTGTGATGAGGTTGGTGATGGTGGCGGCGAAGGGGGCCCAGGGGCCGGGGTCTGTAGGCGAGTGTGGAGTTGGGGCTTATCTGGAAGTGCAGGTGTTCGGCTGAGGGGAAGGTTTCGCTGGAGGTGGTGAGGCATAGGGTGTTCTGGTGGGTGATGGCGAGGCCCCCTCCGGGTGGGGGACGTTGGCCTGGTATATGCTGTCAACTAGTTATAGTGGGCACCTTGTACCAGTCCAAACAACCCTTATTGATGAATAGGTTTAAAGACAACTTTTATTGAAAGCTATCCTAGTGGTAGCTATGGAAAGCAGCCTTCAGGCTAAGTCTTAAAAGACTGTAAAGCAGCTTGGTTTACCAGATTATAACCTCTTGAATCACTAAAGGAAAGGAGAACCATACAAGGTATATATAAAATATATGTATTTATTTCTAAACACTCACTACTAATCTCTTTATGAGATTAGAGTCCAAGATGCACAATAATACAGTTCTAAAACGACAGTAAATCGCACAATATACAATGGCCTCAGGGGGGACCAAACCATATATTAAGAAAGTGGTATAAGAACCACGACGTGACTAGACACAGTGCCTAGAGCACGTAGAATCGCTGGGACCCCAAGGAACCACCCAAGGTAGTGACACAGGAGACCCACAGGGGACGCGTGCAGTGTGAGAACACAGGCGCGAGCCCGGTACTATTCTATGGGAAAGTCGCAGTTCGAATTTTAGAAGTTAAGGACACTTTGGAGAGGACTTTGAGCAAACCCCTTTAGACTTAGGGGGTCCTAGGGCCAACACCCACGGGAGCACCGGAGTACTCGAGTTACCTCACACAGGGAAGCCGGGTGCATAGGTGTCAAATGGTGTCGGGAATCGTCGTTGATTTCAGTGGCGATCTGCTGCAAAGTGCTGGTGCCGGGAAGAAGAAAAGCATCCGGTGTGATCCAAGCCTGGATCAAAGATCAGAAGAACCTGAAAGCAGAGGGGACAAAGTCTGGGTCACTTGCCAGTGACCAGGGGCACGATAGACAAATACCCACCGATGTCGGGTGTTTCAGGTGCGAAGAGGTGAAGCGCGACTCTGCAGCCACGAGGACCAGGAGGTGTCGACGACAACCAGGAGCTGGATTTGAGCTGTCCCACAAAGGATGTCGGGTGCTGCGGTGTCGGTGCTCGGATTGAACCCAACAAGCCTTGGCAACAGCAACCCACGCAGGAAGAGAAAAGATGCTACACCATCCCCCAGCTAAAAAACAATGCATCCTGGAATAACTTTTGCCCAGTTTCAGAACGAGATTTCCTCAACATCATCGCCAAGCTTAAACCATCCTCACATACCACAGATCCCCTTCCGGCCTATCTTGGACAAGACCTAAAACACATCATCACCCCTTATTGGACCACTATCATCAACTCCTCCCTTGCTAATGGTAGTGTCCCTCCAACTAGGCCAAATTACCCCCACCATCAAAAACGCTACTGGTGACCCCAATGACTTAAATAACCGCGCCCTATTTCTAACCTTCCTTTCTTATCTAAGGCCCTGGAAAAATGCGCCCTGCTCCAGTTGGACAAACACATCGACTCATTCAACCTCTTGGGCGCTTTACAATCCGGTTTTAGAAATTGCTGTAGCACCGAAACAGCAATGCTCAACATTATTGATAAAATCCATCGTTCCCTAGACAAGGGTGAATCTTCCCTTATCATTCTTCTAGACCTCTCTGCTGCCTTTGATACCATTAACCATGTCGCTTTACTCAATATTCTCAAAGACCATTTTGGCTTTGACGGTGCTGTTCTCAAGTGGTTCACCTCCTATTTCCAGCATAGAACCCACCAAATTAAAGTCAGCGATTGCCTTTCTAAACCTCAGCCAGTCACCTTGGGCGTCTCCCAGGTCTCTATTCTCTCTCCCACTCTATTCAACCTCTTCATGGCACCCCTCACCCTTATTCTTAAACAAGCGAAAATCAGTTACCATCTCTATGCTGATGACACCCAACTCTACTACAGGATCAAATCCCATGATGACATTCTACATGTTAACGATGCCTTGACTAAGATTCAATTGTGGTTCCATCACAACCACCTCAAACTAAACCCTAAAAAAACAGAAATCATTATATTCACTCCTAAAAACAACTCGCTCCCTATTCAACACTGGATCTCTGACATCAAAGCTCTCAACTGCTCTCTCACTATCTCTAACTCGGTCAAATCCCTCTGCATCAGCATCGAACAGAGCCTCGGTCTTACTCCCCACATAAAAAATTCGGCCAAAGGTGCTCTCTTCACACTACACCATCTTAAAAAAATTAAACCCTTTATTCCTGCAGATGACTTTAAATCAGTTGTACAATCATTGGTCCTGTCTAGAATTGATTACGGTAACACCAATATCGCTGGAACTCCTAAAGTCCACCTAGCCCCTATCAAATCCGTTCTCAACCTTGCTGCCAGGCTTATTACTGACTGTAAGCATTTTGATCACATCTCCCCCATTCTCAAAAACCTTAAATGGCTTCCGATCGAAGGCAGATCCACCTACAAGACCGCCAGCATCACGCACAAAGCCCTCCATCAAAATACCCCCTCTTACCTTTCTGACAAACTCAACAAAGCGGGCTGTACTAGAACAATGAGGAGCACTAACGCTCTTGTCCTTGTCCCTCCTTTGTTCAAAAAGAAATCCACACAGTCTCGCTCTTTCTCTGGGAACGGGCCCTCCGTCTGGAATGCCCTTCCCAAAGATCTACGTTGCAACCCTTCCTACTCCTGCTTCAAAAAAGACCTCAAGCTGCTCCTTCTCAATAAATACTGGGGTACTTAATGTATTGGTCCCCTTTGCTTATTGTATCACCCCCACCCCATTCTATTCTTTCATCTTGACCACCCCCTCGCCCCCTCTTTATTTTTCGAAGAATACCCACCTTCTGCCACCTGCTTTCCCCTTACCCTTCACCCTCCACAATTGCCCTTCACTCTCTCCCCCTCCCCCCTTCTCACACATTATCTAATATTTGCTGTCTTCCAGTTCTACTAGCTTCAATCTGTTATTTGACTTAGGTCTTCCTAGTTTATTTACCAAAAAAAAAAAAAACAATCTCACATTTTTCAAAGTGCCTTGCCTCACTACCTAAATGTACTAAAATTATACTGTTATTTTGTAGTACCAAATCCTGTAAAGCGCTCTGATAGTCTTGGGTCCAGCCAGCGCTATATGAAACCTTTAAATAAATAAATAAGATGCTTCCGTGTGGACCAGCAAGGTCCTGGGGACTCCCCAAGCGATGGAGAGTCAGGGCACGTCTGGAGCAACCAGGTAAGCCCAATTAAAGTTAGAGTTGCCTTCACAGGGACCCACCAGTCGACGGACCAGGGATCGCGAAGGGACCTTGAGCGGAATCACACAATACCAGCCCACTAGACACTCGGTGAGTGTAGGCCAGTAATCTTCGGTGGAGACACTGCTCGGGGTGTGGACTACAAGTAGCCCAAAGCACAGCCTCGAGGATCGACGAGAAGCACTTGCAAATGCGCACGGTGTCCATGGGTTACGGTTCCACGGTCCCCACGAGGGCTACGGGTCTCAGCTTTGCTGGGAGCTCGGGTCGGCCTCTAGGAAGTCTGGGAACCCACCTCCTGGGTTGCAAATCCTTCGGAGTCCGGCGGGAGCTTCGGAGATGCAAACCGGTCAGATGCGTCTTAGGTGCCTGCCTTGCAGGGGAGTAACTCCTTTACTCCAAGGGAGATTCTTCAGTCATCTAACGCCTTATAGATAGTCGAAGTTCCAGGATTATGTATCAGAGTTTCGTCCAGGTAAATCTAAAGTCCTGTAGCCAGGGGTTCCTATCTGATACCCAAGGAAGGGGTGGGACAAACTCTAGGGACCCACCTATGGGAGGGTCAGGAAAGAGGGGTGGCTACACCCATTTCCTTTGTTTCACGCCAGAGCAGGGGCTGGTAGCCCCTGCAACCAGTTTGAACTGGACTATGCACAGGGACACCAAATGTGCCCCCAGTGCAGACTTCAAAGCACTCCTGGAGTGCACCCACCCAGCCCCAATTCACTAAAGCCTGTCTGGGACGTGGTGACACCTCCCTGTGACAGGAAACCTATTGTCCAGGCCTCCCCTGCTGGAGTTTCGTCCAGCAGCAGTAAGGCAGACGCGTGTCCATGGCTGGCAGCATCCATTTTGTGATGCCAGGGTCTGTTAAGCTGGTACCGGGTACACCGGTGCTGTCATGTCTCTCCCTCTAGAAGGGTGGGGTCATACGCCCACACCAGTTACTGGTGTGGGGTTATGATTCCAAGGTGTTTGACACCAAACATGACATGTTTCCATGCAGCCATCCCAAAGTTAGCATTTACTGCGAGGTTATAATGCACTTAAGAGTATATGGTTTGGCTGCATCACAAACAACCCCGGAATAAAGGTTCCGAAAGCTGCAGAGGGGCTCTGCTCATGCATGGCCACCCTCTTACATGTAACCCAGCACCCTGCCTTCAGGATTGTTGAGGCCTGCCACAGGGGTGACTTATAGGTTTACATGTGCAGTGATATGGAGAGATATAGGTAACCTATATCTCAGTAAGGGGCGCTTACACCACCTAACCCAGGCTGCAGTAGCAGACCTGTGGTGTCATTTTGGAAGGCTTCCCAGGGGTGGTACAATACATGCTGCAGCCCCTGGTTGGCCTCTGGGGTACCTATGCCTTGGGTACATAGTATACCATATACTAGGGACTTATAAGGGTCTCCCAGAATCCAATTTGGAGTGTACCTAAAGTACTGGTAATCAATTTAGAGAGGAAGCAGCTAGGCTGGGGTCCTGGTTAGCAGGGCCCCAGCCAGACTAAAGTCGAAAAACAGTAAACATCAGCAAAAAGTGGGGGTAACTATAAGAAGCAGATCCTACTCGCCTACACCGGGTGGTTGGGGCGGTCCTTCCTCTGGATCTTATATCCGTCCAGGATGGCGGTGTTGATGTCGGGGGCGGAGGAGGCGTTGGTCCAGGTTTCCGTGAAGAAGGCGATGTCGAGCAAGGGAGAGTCTAACAGGTTCCGGATCTCCACAGCGTGTTTGTGCATGGACCGCACGTTGAGGAGGATGCATCTTAGGGTGTTGCAGGTGTTGGTATCGGCGGTGTTGGTGGCCGGGGAGGTGGTGAAGGTCTGACGACAGTGGAGGCAAGAGAGCTAGCCGTGGGTCGTGTTTGGGGTGGCCTGTTGGCAGTCTCTGAGTTTTCCAGGGTTGAGTGCATGGATGGCGGCTGTGCTGTAGCGGTGGATGGTAGGAGATCCAGGGTCCCTGGCGCTGGTCACGGTCGGGTCGCAGACGGGCATGCATTTGGCGCACCAGCGGCGGTCACCATTAAGTAGGGGAGGGACGTACAGCTGGGAGGCGGGGACAGGCAGGGGGAGGGGCTGCAGGGACAGAGACGGTTGCGGGAAACGATGACCCAATGAAGAGTTTGAGCACGAAAACACAGGGCACAAGAAAACTAAATGCGACCAAAATGGGCACAAGGAAAAACGGAAAAAAAAACTGAAGGGCACAAGGCACAGAGGGCAAAAACAAAACTGAGTGGGCACAGGAGAAAAATGAAATACAAACTGAAGGGCACAGGTACAGTAACCGGGCAAGCAGGCAGGCACAGAGGGGAGCGGCCTCGAACCCTACCAGGAGAAGGGGGTCAGAGGATCGAAGACGGGGCAGAGCACAGCGGAGCTGCTGGGGAGAGAGCAGGCCTCATCCTATTTAGACTTCACCATCCTAGCTTATGATTAGTCCAGAAAGGGAACATGTCTTTATGGAGCACCTGATTGCATCAATTGGTTTCCTCTGCATTGTGGCTGTTACTATTTTGTATCTCATTTTATTATAACTTAACTTACTGGAACATTTTGATCTCCAGATTGTAATGTTATATCTTAAAATGAATGTGTTCCTGCTTTGCATATGTACCTGCTGGAACAATGTTTTAAAATGAACCTTCATGGTTAAAATACTATGTTGTGTCTTCATTATGGACCTACATTAGTTTCACAGAGATAGAAATACATTTCTGATGTTAACTCCCTCACAACACTTCAGCTTTCAGGCGCAAGACTACTATTGCTCATTATCCGCGACATAGTGCACTCCCTTCCCAGTTTACCTATCCCCAGTTCGTTGATGGTTAGTTCATGGCTGCAACCCCAAAGCCTCTATGATACACCTCACGGGGGATTAGACACACTGCATGGTCCCCACACGGCGCGGCGACCACCGTGCGCACTAGTAGGGCATACCCAGACGCAGGCCCCGGACACCTGTCTGCAGCTTAAAACAGAGTAGAGACGCACACCCCACGGGCCCATGAGACCAGGAATCCACATGGGGTGCGAATAGGCGTTCCCTCTTTGTACACCTATATACCAACTGCATTACTGAACGTGCCTATGTATGTAATGTTTATAAATGCCAATAAAAAGATCTTTAAAAAAAAAAAAAAAACTCCCTCACAACACTTGAAGTCGTCTAACAAAGGTCCATATGACCAATGAGGAAATTTGTTTTAGTGACTCACTTAGAGTTTGAGGTTTAGATGTCTCTGCTCCATTACATATAATGCCCCAAGTTGCTTTGCTTGCTAAACTCACTTTCATGGTGCAATGTAGGTAGGGCAGTTCTGGAAATTTTTGCATGGTTTTATTTTAGTTCCCGAGCTAGCTTTTCATTAGCTTCAGAGCCTCCATCATTAGAGTTTGGCTGCCTCATTGCATCAAACCCCAGAGAGCCTCCATCAATATGTCAATGTTCATTGTTTGTGCAACATACCTTAAGCAAAGCATGCCAGTCACTGATTAAAATTAAGTTTGTGGGGGGGGGGGGGGGTAACATGCTACCCATGTAGGCAAGTGCTTCAGCACCCTATGTAGGGGTAAAAAGCTCCGAAACTGGTCGACTCCCAGTTGAGGAGGCTCCAGCTAAGGGCCTGGAAGCTTTCAAGAGTGCCGGTGGACATGCAAGCCCAGATTGCCTGCTGTTCGAATGCTCTACTTCGGCAGAGAAAGTCTGGCGGCCCGACCAGCTGCCCTGAGGCCTGAATGAGGTGTTGGCGCGCTGGGCCTGCCAGGGCCTCACTGTGGATGTTTGAGCCAGGCGGGAGACCTGACTTTGTGGCGCCTATCCGCCTGCCCTGAGTGTCCTCCCTCTTCCTACAGATGGAGCCCAGCACAGCTTAAGTTCAGACCGGGGATCCAGCATGCTGCCTCCGCCCACCACCACCTGGCCTTCCACCCCAAAGGCTATCTCCACCACAGTGATCCCTCCAGACCTAAGACCACCGCCCTGAGTGAAACAGCACCTGAAAGCCTGACTGAACTCAGCAAGAATTTCATGCTCTGTAAATATGTAATATATAATTGTCCAACCCTAATTGCTTTTAAAATGTAATCTTGAGTGAATTTGCAACTTGTATATATATTTATATATGTAACTCTAACTACTAGTATCTGTAGTAGACGTATGTGCTTACTACCATTTTTATGTGAATTTAGAGTTTATCTGTCTGTATCATTTCCTTGAGTGAATTTGCAACTTGTATATATGTAACTCTAACCACTAGTATCTGTAGTAGACTTTTGTACTTACTACCATTCTTATGTGAATTTTGAGTTTTTCTGTTTGTATCTTTTATGTAACTCATGTACTCTGAAGTCCTTATGTAATGTAACTGGTCCTTTAGTGACACTTTCGGGTAAAGTTTGCGCTATATAAATCGCAGTAAATAAATAAATAAAAAATTCAAAAGCTCAATATGAATGTTGCTATACATTAGTAACATTTTACAACACATAAATAGAACAAGTGTGGCAGCAGGCGCTTTACAAAAATAAGCGATTATTATTTCACTGTTACAAGCCCTACATGATAATTATGTTTGCGTACTGTGAGGGAGTCTATACATTTACTTTAGTCTCATGTACTTAGTAAATCTGCCAAAGACACCATATAACTAACCGTCAGAATAGGGCCGTTTATTATTGAACCCCACAAAAAATATAAACCTTGCACTGGGGGGGGGGTAGATTTATATATAAATTGATATCGTACAGTATAAAATGTGTTCACCTTATTTTTAAAAAACGAACTGAATGAAATACAGTTCGATATCAAAATAATCAAACCCCGTCTCCGAACCAGTATTATGACATAGATGAGAATGCGGTGATCACATGTTCTTAAAATATCTTTTGAGCTGCCACTTAGGTGCTGGCGGTGTAAAAGTGTTTTTTGTTTTGTTTGGGTGCACTCTGCGCACTTACTGCAAGATCCGTGAAGCGATTATCATGTTCTTTAAACGCAGCCTATTGACAAAACAGTGAGTTGTTGCATGAATCTGTCATATGATCTATTGATCTGTATCGAATCAATACGTTATGGGAATTCCAGCCTATTAGGTTATGAAGCAGCCGAGAGGATTCCACTTTCGGTAAATAACACTCTTCCCGGCCCACACCCAGTTTCTGGCATTTACGTTTCTTACACGCAGTCTCTGTGTTTTTTTGAAGCCGGGAACCATGTCCTGCCTCCGTTCTGCATTCCCCGGGTCCTAGCGCCTGCGAGTTCCGTACAGGCCAACAGGAAGGACTGTGCACAGCAGGCAGAATCGAAGTTACAGGTCGAAGAGACAGTGACGAAGACACGTGGTTTCCTTGGTTTGTGGTCTAAACGTAGAATACAGGAAAATAAAAGCTAAACTAAGACCATCTTGATGAGACCCGTGAGAATTCAGGGTTTCTATAATGAGCACTGTGCACAGTCAGTCATAGCTAACATTTGTGCGCAGGGGCAGTGGCACCGGGACTTAGAGCCTTGAGGAGCCTATTAAACCCGGACAGTACTGTATTTTACTACCACAAAAGCAGGAAAAGGGGCCATTTTACTTGCTTGCCACAGGGCCCATGTAATGCCTTTCTAAGCTATTGTGGAGCCTACTGCCTGTTTCATGCAGGGGCGGCTCCTCCATTAGGGCGGAGGAGCGTCGCCTCACTGCTTTCTTGCAGTGCTAGAAGCAGAAACTTAAAATGGTAAAACCACTATTTTATGTTTGTGCTTCTTGCACTGCGAGACAGCAGAAGTGCTTGGTTGGGGGCGGGTTGGTAGGCGGGTCGGCTCAAGACCAGGGGAGGAGTGGCTTGCCCAATGCTGCGGGCCCTGACTGCTTGGTTGGCCCTCTGGGGCCGACCAAACCAGTCATGGGCACTCTTCCTTTTCTCCATGTAGGCTGCATGCAGCCTACATGGAGAAACTGTCCTCCCCATAGGCGCCTAGCTGGGCGCCGTCCCGACCAATCACAACGCTGCCATTGCAGCATTGTGATTGGCTTAGGGGAGGGGAAGGAGGATGCCTGCTTCCTGTTCCGCTAGACCCGGCCAGGAGCTGAGACGGCACGGGACCCGGGAAAGCAAGTTTATATATATTTTTTCATTAACCCCCCACCGCGCGAACCCCTGTGCTACCCCCTCGCCCGCCCACCTCCCACCTGCAAGTCAGGTCGGCCGCGACTGGTTTCATGTGCTTGAACTATGTAAAGTCACTGCTTTAAATGGGCAGAAATTGTCAGATATCGAGTTCCTACACTTTTTTTAAATAATTGGAATGGGGGAGAATCTTCTAACTCCTAAGATCTCAGTTTGCTCATGTGTGACACTTTCATTACTTGTCCCCACGTATGTATGACATTTCAAGCCTTTATGTGTGACACTTTTAGTCAGTGGCGTAGCTAGAGCTTTGGCCACCCTGGGTGATCCGGTGCAGGGGGTGGAGGCAACAGACGATGACGAGCGGGGTGGGGGGAGGCGACAGACGACAACGAGGGAGAATAAAGTAAAACAAGCATTGGCATAGCCAATAGATCTCGCCTTTAGGACCTTACAAGTGTTTAGCTAGAACTATTGGTTTTGTCAGTGTTTGTTAGGTATGCTGTAGAGTATTGCAGCTGCTGTGCAGCATGTTGATAATTTTTAATATAAAAGTGTTTTAAATATTTTTTGTTATTTTCTATATCACCAAGAAGACATTGTGCACAACAACCTTATTATAAAAACACTTATCATAAATATGTTTTTTATATTTATTGTCTTAGCAATAGAGGCTTTTTTCAGTGCATGTTGTAATGCTTGTTTGGTATATTTTTTTTTGCTATGGTGTGGGGACATAATTAATGGGAGTTTGGACTTTGGGAACTAGTTATTAAATTCTAATGCGAGCAGCGGACGGACAGTAGGGGAGAATGAATAGATGTCATATTCCGAAGGCAGATTGAGGTGGTGCTTAGTGATGCTGTGGTGGGGCTAAGGTAGTGTTGCACTGTTACGGAGGTGATGCATAGGTGATGCTGAATGATATTTAGATGGTGTTGAGTGATGTTGAGGTGGTGCGGAGTGATGCTGAGGTGGTGCTGAGCGACGAGGAGGTGGTGTTGAGTTATGCTGAGATGGTGCTGAGTTATGTTGAGGTGGGGGTGCTGCTTTGGTGCATAGGTGGTGCCTGTGCATTTACCACATTGCTGTCCATTTCCAAGCAATATAGTTAGTGCTATTGTGCCAAACACGATACTTGTGTTTGTATTATGTATAAAGCAATAGAGTAAACCTAAATATAACCTTGGACGTTAAAGCAGCCACTGTGTCCAAAACTGAACCCCAGAAACCAAATTCAATTTCACAAGCAACAATGTACCATACACATATGTTTTCATTGTTTTTTGCTTGCCATGAAATATTTTAATATTCAACAAAACTGTATATCAGAAAGGTATCATGTGGAATACTTTAAAAGCTATTTCTGGGCACACTTCTTTTGCGACCTGTGAAGAAGATTGATGCAGCCTTTTTTTTTTTAAAGAAAGTTTTTTTGTAAATAATTTTTAAATCGGTAGTCCTTTTGAATTTTAAAGGGAATTAAAGATGTGGCACACCTGTTTAAATAGCACTATAGTGAGAATTCAGCCTTTACAGAACGTATAGTAGTTTTAATTAATTTCTTAGAGTCCCTCCCCTTCTTTGTCTAAATCGGTGCCAGGATGGTGTCACATATAGCCTAGGAAAGTATCAAATCTATTGGCTTTCTTTTGAAATGTTCCAGATGGACCAGACAAGCCTAAAGATTAGCATGGCTGTAAAGTTTGATATCTCCTTTACTAGCTGCATTTTTTTGTCACAAAACACAGAATGTGAAACCAGCAACCGAGACAAGAACCCTGGTTCCCAAAACTAAAAGTCTACAGCACTAGCAATAAAGGCTCATCTGTTTGTTTCTGTGTAACTTAAAACGTGTATACATTTCCTATGCACTATACCACCAGGAAACAGCATCTTGTAATAACCTGATGTATTCAACAATGGATTGCATAGAAGGAAAAGTGCAAGATCGCCGGCTGCTGTCGTTGCAGTATCCACCCCTCAGAATGAATGAATATTAGCTTTGTAAAGTGCAAACTTTGCCCAGGGGCGTCAAGGCGCTACAGAAATGGGCCAGCAGACAGATGAGTACGAGGCTCACAGTGTTGAGAGGGTAAAAAGCCAGGTCTTCAGTGCTTTACGGAAGAGAGAATGGGTTTCCAGTCCAGAGATAGAGGAAGGAAGGGAATTCCAGAGTTTGGCTGCAGCAAGAGAGAAGGCTCTGCCCCTCCATCTAACTTTCCTAAAACTCGGAACTATCAGCAAGTTCTTGCTAGCAGATCTTAACTGCTTGGTTGGAACATATCTTCGAAAGAGCCTTTTAATGCCTTCTGATCCAGTATTATAGAAAGCCTTGTGGGCTTGGGCTAGGCAAAGGGCTTTAAATAAGATTCTCCGGCCAAGAGGAACCCAGTGCAGCTTACTGATGGAATCCAAAACTGAGTGATATTTGGGAAGGCCCATCACCAGCCTGGCAGCAGCGTTCTGCACCAGCTGAAGGCGATGCACGAGCCCCTTACTAATACCCAAGTAAAGGGCATTACAATAGTCCAATCTGGACAACACAAGGGCCACGACTGCCTGTTTTCGGAGGGAAAGGAGAGAAATTGGGAAATCTTTCTAAGAGTCCTAATAATCCCAAGGCACGTGGAGACTGTTCTACTGATCTGGGGGCCTAGGGAGAGGGAATTATCAATTATGATACTAAGGTTTTTAGCACTGGCCCCAGGTCGGGGGCAGGGGCGGCTCTAGGCTCATGGTGGCCCTGTGCAGGGAGCGTAGGTAGGGGGCCCCGGAAGAGGGGGTCCGGGCGGGGCGGAGCTCAAGAAGGTGTTTTAATAAAACGTCCACTGGCCTTTAATGAAATATGTGGCAAAATACTAATTATAAGAAACACCATAACTGCAGCATCGCATCATTCCAGTGGTCCTGGGTGAGTGTGCAGCAGTGGAGAAGGAAGCGGGAAGAAGAAGAAGAAAAAGGAAAGGGAAGCAACAGAAAAGGTGGCATGTGAGAGGAAGGAGGGACGATGGAGTGCTGAATAATCGTCGCTTGTATTGTATCACTAACCTGTGGTACTCCTATGGCTTTCAAACCCGTTCCTTCTCCCAGCCTTGCCTCTCTCCAAAACACATACAAGCTTCCTCTGTGGGACCACCTCTCCCATGTCAGTGCTGTAACTGGGATGGAAAAGATGGCGGGGTCTCCAAAAGTGGCATTGCCATTTAGGCGTAACTAGGAAACCTTTGCAAAACGCATGGCCTATGAAAATATGGGTGGGGCCTAAATGTGAACTGAACGCTGCATGCCACCTGACAAGTATTCCGGCGCCTTTATGTGCGTTTTCTGGTAGTGCTTCTAAAAACATCATACATCAGCTAACACAAACACCTAAAACAGGCCAGACCCATTAGCTGTACCAATGCTTGTTAGCACTGATTTTTATCCAATGTACATGAAGGGGTAACTCACTTTCTTCCTGTCACGTCACTTCCTGCTGCAGGCTCCATCTCTGTTATTCACTTACACCCTTTGCTGCATTCATATTTCTGAAGTCTCCCCATCTACATATTTCAAGTCATCTGCACCACTCTCTTTCACCCTCTCCTACACATACTTCCTTTCATATCCTCCATGTCAACATCCCCTCTCACACACCCTGCATTTTCGTTTTCATTGGCACTGTCCCTATTTTGACAGCTGAATACCCCCATGCACTTTCCCATAGAATCGCTGTTCTCTGCGCCCAGCAGAGGCCAAGGATTGGATGAGCATTTAGTAAGAACACCTTGATACGAGACCCTGTCAGAATGCCGAACTGCTTTCAGCCTCAGCTGCAGTTCTCAATCATGCCCAGTCATGAACGATCACCCACACCCTGAACTCATTCAGACATCTTGAGGTGACTGGGCTTGCAGTGCGGTTATGCAAGATTCGTACATTGCATGAAAAACAACATCACTGAAACCCATCTGAGATATGAAAATATTCTTAGGAAATAGAGGTGCACACATAGTTCACCATTGCATAAAGCGAACAAACTTTAACAGGGACTGAGTCACTGACTGGGTTCAGCTTAAAGGTCCTTGCACACATTGTCAGAAATCAGTGTTTTTCTTGTAAAGTTAATGGCATGATTAATGGTTCCGGGGGGGGGGGGGGGGGGGTGCCTTTTCATTTACTGGGAGTGCGGAGTACCGCCACCGGCAGGATTCGCCCAACTTAAAGCCCTGTGCTTGCTCTTCTTCTCCCTACTTATTTCCGAGTACCGGGCCTATAGGTTGGTTCTAGCCACAGCAGGAGACAGGTGTGGGTGTACCCTATGCTCTCACTCAGAGAATACAGCGGTGGGGGCACTTTTTGCACCAACGAAAGGGCTTAACCCCCCAACCTCCTGGAAGCCGGAGGCTGCCAAATCCCTGCCAGGGGCCGCCACGAATATGTATTGTATCCGATTCCTCGTGGCGGCCCCTGGGGTTTGGCGGCCCTGTGCAGGTGCACCGCTTGCACATGCCTAAGGCCGCCCCTGTCGGGGGCAGGGGCCAAGCGTGTCCGGCCACCAGGCCTCTGTCCAGATCTCCTGATGGTTTCCAAAAATTAAAACCTCAGTTTTATCCCCATTGAGCCTGAGATAATTATCTACCATCCAGGAAGCCACTGCCTGCATGCAGTTGTTGAAATTCGTCGCCAAAGCTTCTACGCTGACAGTGATGGAAACCATAATTTGAGTGTCATCAGGGTAGTATAGCACTTCCAACCCAAAAGATCTTACCACCCTGGCGAGAGGGGCAACATAAATGTTAAAAAGGGTCGGGCTCAATGAAAATCCCTGAGGGACTCCGCAGAACACCTGATTGGGAGCTGAATAGAATTGGCCCATCTTAACTGTCAGCGACTGGTCCATGAAAAATAAGGTGAGTAAATTTAGGGCGGAGCCCTTGATCTCTATTTCCCTACGCCTGCCCACCAATCTTAGAGGAGAAATAGTATCGAAGGCCGCCGTAAGGTCCAGAAGGATCAGTAGTGTCGTATGACCTGCGTCTACCTGACTTCGGATGTTATTAAGTACAGAGGTTAACGCTGTCTCAGTACTGTGCTCACTTCTGAACCCATGTTGCGACCCATCGAGCAGCTGATGTTCCTCCAAATAGGAACTGAGATGAAAATTCAAGTGTTTCTCCCAAATTTTTGCTGGGACAAGCAATAGGGAAATGGGACGGTAGGTTTGTTAACTCTACGGGATCCAGAGAGGGCTTTTTAAAAGGGGTTAAACCACCGCAGTTTTCCAAGAGATGGGAAACTGCCCGGAAGCAATAACAGTATTAAGTACTGAGGTCAGGTGAGGAACAATAACCTCCCTTCCTAGTTTCAAGATTTTCAAAGGGCAAGACTCCAACAGGGAACCAGACTGGATTCCATTTAGGAACCGATCTGCGTCCTCTATCCGTAAAGACGGGAAGGAAGCTAAAATACCTTCCTTTACAGGAGTAATAAAATGATCTACCGCCAAAAAGTGCAATGGAGGTCCTCCACTAATTCCCCCGGGATTAAGGAGCTCCAGGGAGGAATATATGTCCATGATTTTAGACTGGAAAAAATGCACCATTCTGTCACAGAGGTCCTGGGAGAGGTCAGTGTAAGCAATGGCTGAGGGGGCCAAGAGAGACTTAATCAAAGTAAAGAGTTCCCTTGAAGACCTTAAAGATTCAGTCACCTTAGAATAATATACAACTTTTTCCTCTGTGATGGCTCTTTTGTATTCCCTTAATTTAAGTTTGTGCAAATCTCTTTTGGCTGGTTTGAGATCGTGGCGCCATTTCTTTTCTTGATCTCGGCATCCTTGTCTAAGTTTCCTCAGTCTCTCAGAGAACCAAGGGGCCGAGGGCCGTTTTCTGGCCGCAGAATGCTCCTTAAGAGGGGCAAGGAGACCCAAGGCTGCTAAAAGCCATTTTGAAAATTCGGAGTAAGCTGAGTTAGCGTCCAAATGAGAAGGCCATACATAATTATTAAGTGTATTAAGAAGGGCCTCCTTATTAATAAGGCTGAGTTTTCTCTTCTTCTCCACCTTATTCTTAATGTTGGGAGCTATAGGGGATATTGCAATTTCCAACTGGAATGTGATAGCATAGTGGTCAGACCAAGAGAGTTAGATAGGTTCCTCCACCCTAATCCGGGAGTCGTTGGGGAAAATGCCATCCAGTGAATGTCCTGCTATATGAGTGGGGCTCATAACCAATTGGGAGAGGCCACAACAATCCATAGTTTCTAAAAACACCTGTGTATCAGTGCATAGGGTCTTCTCCAGGTGAAAATTAAAATCATCCAGGAGTGTTATATTAGATCTAGCCAAACAGGGCTCTACTACATTACTAAAGTCCTGGCTGATCACTCTCGTTCCTGGTGGCCAATAGATCACCACTCCAATAAAGCTTTCAGTCGGGAGGATCTTCATAGAGAAATATAGGGCCTGATAGGGATCTGAGGCAGTAGTAAGTGGCTCAGTAAAACAAGAATAAATATCCCTGTACAATATGCCAAGACCTCCACCTATCCTCCCTCCCCTATCAAATCTCGAAAGAGCATAGCCGGAGGGGATAGCCTCTACCAGGGCTGGCCCAGAACAGTCTCTGGCCCAGGGTTCGGTGATGAATACCCAGTCAGGCTTACGAAGGGACACAAAATCCCTACATTTTACCTTATTCTTGATCAGGGATCTAGCGTTGATAAGGTAACCCATAAAGGAGCGGTTCAAGGGCAAAGAGTGAGGCTGGTGACTCTCCTTCAGGGGATTGCTAACAGCGACCAGCGGAATGAGTGCATTACATACAGAGCACTCATACATCTGACTTTCTGCAAGAGTTTCCAGGTTCATGAACCTGCAATGCAACTCCCCCTGTCTTTGTAGGTCAAGAAGCTGTTCTCTAGAGTAATTAATTTGCCTAATATGACCTGCCGAATATCGGTCAAGATTCCTGGTGCAAGGCGCAAGCGGTGCGCTGACGGGCGCAGACGAACTTGCCCTTGGCGGACCCGCAGCGCGCACACGTGCACGCATCCGCTGCGCGCGTCCGGCCCAGCATGCCCTGATATAGTCTGGGCCGGAAACAACTAGACCGTGACCCTGCTAATGCAGAAAGGAAGTTGGAGGGAGGGAGGATAAAATCAAATACTCACTTACCTCCGCATAAACGGCAAGCTGCGGCGGACCAGGGAAGGAGTAATGCCCCACAAAGCCAAGACAAATCGGAAAGTGCACAGGTTAGAGCAGGCAAATAAAATAAAGGCTCACCATAAGAGAAGTTAAAAATATGTATTAATATCACACAATTACACAGTTAAACAATAGAAAAATGCTACAGGTACAGAAGGGTCTCAAAGTTGCATTGTTTGTGCTTGTCCCGCATCTTTTACTTATAGCACATTTCACAACTATGCCTTGCTAAGCCAGCAACCATCGGCCGATGCAGTTTAAAACTTAATAACCTAGGAGAGGAAGCGCAATGGTAAAGCATCTGCTGCAGTCATAGTGCCCTAAAAAACAAACACACTTTGAGGGAAGTACTCGTTCTCGATGTATGTTCAATTGCATGAAAGTGTTACACATTCGTAAATACTCAACCAGCGGCTCACAAGAATATGCCTAAATCAAAACCACAATGCCCGAGCATCCACAGAAGTGAAACACAGATGATGCATGGTGTCTGTGTTCATCAAGCCCCCAAATACCCACACAGTTAAGGGAAGTGCTCGTTCTCAATGTCGCACTGCTAAAGGGTCAAACGAAGCACAGCAACCATCAGGCGGTTGCCACATGAACCATGTGAAAGAGTAAAGTCGCAGTTAGAATGTAAACAATCATGGCAAACTAAGTGGCCGGTGCACGCAGGAAAGTTTAAAAACACAGATGATGCACGGTGTCTGTGAAGCGGGTGCCATGCTCATCGTGCCCCCAAAAGCACACACAGTTAAGGGACATGCTCGGTACTTGTTCACAATGCCTTTATAAACCATGAGATTAAACACGGTGTCCGTGAAGCGGGTGGCACGCTGATCCTTCACCAAAAAACACACACATTTGAAGGAAGTGCTCGGTGGGCTTTCACAATGCCTCGCTAGGTGAAGAAACTGTCAGCTGGGGCAGTTTTAAGAGAAATAACCCAGGAGACAAGCATAAGCGAAAGCACGGCGCGTTGTGTGTAACCTGACCCACGAGGAATGCAGCTGCCACCCTGCATGCCACTGCTCGCTCCAGAGAGCAAAATGCTGTGGGAGTGAACATTAAAAAAGAAGGTGGGACATGCACCTGCCTTTAGCCATTGGCGTGCTTTCTTTAGTGAAAGACACACGCAAAAGCCAATCCTTTGTGTGGGAGGAGTCAGACCCACACGGAGAAGTTTAGAGCGCTTACAAGAAGCCTTGCAGAGCAGGTCATGCACGCTGGCTCAGGCTTGACCTAAAAAAATAAAACTTACCTTGCGCTCGCCACAATCACCAAAAAAGTGCCACCTTGGGCGGACCGCCCCCAGCTGCACCACTGCTTTTAGTGACACTTTACGGCAATTATGAAAGAGATGAATATTATAAATAACGCCTTCCTTGGACTATGATGGTCTAGAACCTGCTTGGAAACATCTACAAAAATCCTGAAGAGCTTATGCTAGGTTACTAACCTATCATTTTCTAAATGTGGCACTGGGCACCTGCCAGCTGTGGTACCTCGATGTTCTACCCTCTATACCTCTGGGCCCTGTGTAGGTAGAATTTCAAACCAGGATCGTGACTGTCAGTCATACCCGGTCAAATTTGAACATGCACATCTGCAGACATATTCAGACGTTAACCATCCTCCATTCACTTTCAATGCTTCAGTGTCTTTTCATTACAAGTACCATGAGCTCTCCACACTTCCAAATTCAAGGGAGGTGAATGGGCCTTGCTTTGACTCTGGCAGTGGGCAGGTCTAGGACTGGATTTAGAGCAGATGTAGAACAATTTAAAAAATCATAATACACTAGGCTGTGACAGTAAACTACCAGAATTTCTAGAAGTGTTGCGCTCAACCTCCGAAAAAGTCCATTGACTCAAGACCAAATAAACAATGATCTACAACTAGCGCTTATTAATGCCAGGTCATTAGTGAGACATAAATATGAAATTGCAGATTTTATTATCGATCATAAAATTGATGTTCTATTTGTGACAGAAACCTGGGGCGATGATTCTTCAAACTTCGACTTCAATATAGCAACATTGCAAGGTTATAGTAATTGTAGATTAGACAGGCAGTCAAAAAGAGGCGGCGGACTGCCCTTGAAACATAAAGCCGAACTAAGGTCTTTCTGCTCAGAAATAGACACACCAGTATGTGAAGCCCTGCTTTTTAAAATAACTTTCTCTGGTCAAGATTCTTTTAAAGGTCTCCTGATATATCATCCTCCAGGCCCTAGATCTGATTTTCTAGTTAATTTCCACTCCTTGTTAGAGCTCAGTCTCCATTCAAAATCCTATACAATTCTGGTGAACTTTCACCTAGAAACTATGGATGACAGAGACACGGAGGAATTGCTAGATTTAACTTCAGAATATGGCCTTAGTCAGTTGATCCAAGGTGCTACGCATACGGCAGGTCATACCCTTGATGGCTTGTTCACTAATAACCCAGCCATCTCTGAGGTAACTATTCTCCCGTTAATATAGTTGGACCATCAAGCCATTCTCTTTAAATACAAGCTTCTAGGTACTAATAACCTATCATCTTTCCAAAATATTTAATCAGATGATAGAACAGGGATCTTTTCCCGATACATGGAAGCAGGCTTGTATATTGCCTCTTCTAAAAAAATTTAATTTAGATGCAACGGAGACAGCTAACTATCGACCTATTTCGAGAATCCCACTCCCGGCCAAGATAATTGAGAAGATTATGAATGCGGAACTTGCGACTTTTATCGCAACTAATCACATTCTAGATCATAGCCAGTTTGGCTTTAGAGCGTTGACTAAGACTACAGAAGAAATCCGCTCTTCGCTGGACAGCGGTGGGTCAGCAGCCTTGGTACTGCTGGACCTATCCGCTGCATTTGATACGGTGGATCACTCTCTTCTGGTTCATCGTTTAAAAGAAATTGGGATAGGAGGTAAAGCCCTTGCCCTGCTGACATCGTTTTTAACAGAGAGGACTCAATCAGTTCACTTGGGCAAATTTAAGTCAGCACCTTTTTCTCTTCCATGTGGTGTACCGCAGGGCTCATCATTGAGCCCTACACTCTTTAATATCTATGTGGCGGAATTAGCACCACTGATTAGAAGCTTTAATCTGATTCCGACGTCTTATGCTGACGACACACAGCTGGTGATCCCGACAGTGGATAAGGACATCAATCACTCATTAAATCTTCATAACTGTATGCTGTCCTTAAGCCACTGGATGAGCACTCATTGCTTAAAGTTAAACTCGAGTAAAACAGAGGTGATCATGTTCGGAAATCTTTCTCCCCCCCTGGTCCCCAGCTTGGTGGCCAGACAATCTTGGCCCTCCCCCTCCACCGGTAGATAAGTCAAAAAATCTTGGGGTTATTATAGATGAAAAGTTAAGTTTTAAAGCTCAAGTCTCTAAAGTAGTGTTGTCTTCATTTTTTATGATCAAGACTATTAGAAAATGTTTGGCTTTTATTCCCAAACCTTGTAGTAACTTCCTTAGTCTTGTCCAAACTTGATTATTGTGATGGATTGTACATTAAGGTGCAATCCACTCTTCTCAGGAAGTTACAGGCAGTGCAAAACGCGGCTGCAAGACTGAACTTGGATATTTCAAAATATCAGTCGGTTAGAGCAGAATTGCGAGAACTCCACTGGCTTCCAATTTGCCAGCAGATAAAATGTAAGACTCTCTGCATGGCTCACAAGGCATTACACAAAGAAGGGCCGACGTTTTTAGAGGACCTGTTCAGATGGTACTCTCCAAACAGAGCGCTGCATTCAGCTAATGCCTATTTGATGCAGCCAGCTAGGATCAAAAAGATGAATTGGGGGGGGGGGGAGGAGTCTTACCTTTAATACCATCAAAGAATGGAACTCTCTCCCGTTATATGTCCGAAAAATCACTCCTCATTTGGAATTTAGGAAACAATTGAAGACCTGTCTCTTTCAGCAGTAGTAAAACTCAGTACAGTATTATTCCGCAAGCGCCAAGACACCCGAGGGTATTCGTGCGCTGTACAAATTTCATTAACCTAACATAACATAACCACACATTTGTTAAATGAATGACTCAAAAAGATAAAAGTGCCCTTTGCACACGTTAGACACAGTGACACATGAGAATGAGACAAGTGTAGTGGGTGCCACATAAAAGCGTGCTTTAAAATGCAAGATGAAGAGAGCATACATACAAAGTAATACTAATACATATATACAAGTTGCACTAATAAGAGTTTCTTAAAATGTTTTTCTTCAAAATTTATTGATGGACTTATGCTATTAATAAAGTGGCCTAGTGTTTCTGATACTTTCTGTTTGAATACACCATTTACAACATTTGGTGCAAAAATGTGTAGAAACTAGAAACAATCTTGAAATTTCGCAAAGTAATACTAGAGATTCTATAGTTTATGAAAAATAGAAAACAAATTTTGTGATGTGGGGGGGCGCTAGAGGGCGCACGGCAATATGGCCGCCTTTTAAGACGGCTCCGCCTGGTCAAGCCGATAACGCTAGAGTAAACATGTAATGCGGACTCGAGGCGGCCCGCAAGCGGAAGAAACGAAGATCGGAAACACAGGGCCATGATTTGACCGAGAGAAGGGGCACAATAAGAGCTGCAGCACCTCAAAAGACGAGCTTCGTGTCCGACCCGGAGCAGTAACACGGCGCGAACAAGATGGCGGCGCCCAGGGGCTAACGGTGAAACCCGGAGCGAAGAAGGCGGCGAACTGACCCCATAGGGACGAGAGGTGGACGGAGCACCACACGGCCCCCCCCCCCCCGAGACTTGCCACTACCGTGCGGGGCTGCCGCACTGTTTGGTGACACAAATACCGCTGGCGGCGCTACACGTGGCAGCGTGGGGTAGCACAAGCGGGGAAGCCGTGGAGTGACATCGGCGCCATGAAGAGGAGGAGCGGTGGGCAGGTCGGCCATCGGCTGCTGAGGCGTAACCATTGAGCGGAGACTGTGTGGGGCGAACTGGCGTGGACCGCCGAGATGCCCGCACCTGCTTCTGCAAGCACAGCGTGTCGAAAACGGAGGCGCCCAGGGGCTCCGTAATACCATTGCGGGTCATTGGAGGACTGCAAGGGACCTCGTTGAAATAACGGTGTGAGCCGGAACTGCGGGCAGGCCAAAGACAACGACTGGGTGAGCCACCCCGGGGAGATTGAGAAGCTGTGCCTGGTGTGGCTCTGCAAGGCTGCCATATATCGGCTGGAGAAGGGTAGCGCTTTGGGGTCTATAATCGCTGGTGCACAGATGGAGACCTAACTGCTCGCGCCTTGTCCCTGTGATGGGGCCACGGCTACGGTACCGGATCACACATCAGAAGAAGGTGAGCGGTGTTCGGCGCGCTGTTTGATTGCCTTGCTATAGACCAGACAGCATGCACGACACAACCCAGGGCGGAGGCACCGGCGGTGGGGAGCTACTGAACGGGTGGCTGCGCCTGTAACAGTGTGCTGCGGTCCCTGAACTCGGTGCTGTACTATCCTGCAAGGGTGGTTGCCAAGACATCCACGTAGAGGTACCATGGGGAAAACGGACAGGGTGCAAACCAAGCTCCAGTTTGAGGCGAAGAAAGCGACCAAGGAGGCGACGGTGACGCAGGGCACTGAAACGCACACTGACCCGGAGATGTCGGCGGGGATGGAGGGAGTTCTGCAGGCCATACAAAGAAGCCTACAAGACATCAACGGCAAGCTGGACACTATCACATTGCGTGTGGACAATATGGCGGCCAAGCTGGACAAACATGGGGAACGACTGGTCGAGGCGGAAACTCGCATTGCGGCGGTGGAAGATGAGTCGCATGGCACGACCAGAAAATGCACAGAGATGGAACGGCTGCTGGACGTATTAAAGCCAAGGCGAGGATTTGGAAGCGAGGTCCAGACGCAATAACGTCCGTATCGCGGGGATCCCAGAGTCAACAAACACAGGTCGCATGGAGACCTATGTCGAGGAACTACTCCGTAATGTATTTGGCGCAGAAAGCCTATCCACAATGTTCGTAGTAGAACGGGCCCACAGATCTCTTGCCCCGCGACCGAAACCAGGAGCCACGCCGCGACCAATACTGGCCCGTGTTCTCAACTACAGAGACCACGATACAATTTTGAGGTTGGCACGGGAGAAAAGACAGATCAACTACCAGGGAAACCATCTGGAGTTTTACCCGGATTTCACGATGGCGGTGCAACTGGCACGGAGAGAATTCAGCGCGGTTAAGGAGAAGTTGCGAGACCTCAAAGTTGAATACGCAATGCTGTATCCTGCACGGCTTAAAGTGGTATTCGAGGGTCGCACCACCATTTTACAGACACCAATAGCAGCACAGGACTTCCTTAAAAAGTTGCTAGCCAAGCGCAAGGAACTGCGGCGGACGGAGCAGGAAAATGGCCAGGACTAACTGAACAACATGGATGTGCTGGGCCTCGAAAATGAAGCGTCCTAAACCGGTAAGACCTGCCTATACCTACTCCTATGGGGTGTTATTGAAAAAGCCCGATGGGACCCGAACCGACGCAAGGCTATGAGGTATGTAAGACACACGCGGACATGGGCTGCAGGGCGGGAAACCGGACAGATATTATTGGAACTGTGTTTGGGTTTGGAGGGAAGAGCTCCGACAACAAGATGCAACAAAATAGTGGAGAGAAATCTGGGGAGGCATGGACATGTGGTCATTAGAAGCCCTGGACTTGCGGGCTGGGGTGGGTCTGCGATATATCCTTAAACTTGACCACATCCATTTCGGTGGATGGAGATGTGTGCTCTCGGTGGATCCCCTACACGGGAGCTCCCCAAACAAAGTTTGAGTTATGTGTTCATTTGGTAAGGAGGTATGGCTTTGGCATGGTTGGGTTGCTAAAGTGGGTGGTGGGGGGATGCAAGGGGGTTGGGTTTTGTTTGTTCACAGACTAGGGCGTTTGAGATGCATTGCTGAATCCAATGAAAATGGCTGGACATGTGTGATTATACAGCTGTGTGGGTCTGGGTGCACGGATGCAGCTCCTAAGTTGACTCACTCTACAGGGGTTATAGATGACTGGACACAAATATGACGACACGTTCTAAACCGTTGAATTTACTAAAATGGAATTTCAGGGGGCTCAATAATCCCAAAAAAGTTAGACAGGTCTTTGCATACCTAGACAGACATGGGGTGGATGTTGTCCTGCTGCAAGAAACGCACATTGCACCCACAACTAAATCACAATTGGGGAGTCGATGGGCGGAGACCACGCACGGTCCCTCGTACTCCTCATATGCCAGGGGGGTTATCATATTGGTGAAAAAAGGGGTACAGTTTAATATCGATACCACGCTCACGGATGAATCTGGCAGATCAGTCCTCATCACGGGAAGGGTGCGGGGTCAGCGACTTGCCATACTAAATACATACGGTCCAAATGTGGACGACCCCGACTTCTACCACAAGATTTGGCGCACGCTTAGTGAGTTGCCTGACATGCCGGTAATTAGGGGAGGAGATTTCAACCTTGCGCTAAATGACACACTGGATAGATCAGGTACCGCGCAAGAGCCACATAGAAAGGCAGTGAACAAAGTGAAAGAAATCATGATAGACAGGCGGATGTTGGATATCTGGCGTACCCGGAACCCATCCGGCACGGAAGCAACGCATATTTCAGCTGCACATGGCAGTTGGTCACGCATTGACTATTGGCTGGGGTCTGAGGAGATAGTACATTGGGTGGACACCGTCACACACCTCCCCAGAACACTGTCGGACCACAGTCTGGTGTTACTGACACTAGTGATGCCGCACTATGCACCGCCGCCATACAGCTGGAGGTTCAATGCCAGGGCACTGTTAGATCCGAGGTATAAGGAAGCTCTGACTCAGGCTATTGAGGAATATTTTGATATTAATGACCCCACCACGGAAGATAAGGGCCTATTGTGGGAGGCATTTAAGGCGACTGTTCAGGGCGTATGCATAGGTACAACCGCTGGCATTCTTAAGGATATCCGGCGGCAGCTTACTATACGTGAGGATAAACTACGGGACCTAGAACATGAATATGAGCGTACGCGCGACTTGAGACTTCTGGGTGAAATTCGAACTGTCCTCACGGAATATCAATCTTATGCAGATGATGAACTAAAATATATTGGCAGGCGACAAGAGGCGCAACGCTACGGTGAAAGTGGCAGACCAAGTAAAAGCCTGGCAGCGAAAATATGCTCAGGCCGGCGGCCACAGATAGTCAGAGTGGTAAGAGATAGTCGGGGCGAACTGCGATCTGACGTGCCTGGCATCATGGCGGAATTCATGAAGACTTATGAAACTCTCTATGCCTCACAGTCTACGGCAACGCCGGAAGAGATAATGGAATATCTGGCGGATGTTGCGATAGCGTGGTTATCGGATGCACAGAGAGAATACCTGTCTGCGCCCATAACTGAGGAGGAAGTGACAGAGGTCATTAAATCTCTTCCTAACGGAAAAGCGCCGGGTCCGGATGGATTCACGTGCGAGTTCTATAAGACATTCGTGGACCAATTGGTACCACACTTGGTGTACATGTACTGTGAGGCCCATGAACGACAGCGGCTACCGCCGTCATTACGAGAAGCCATGATCATGACCCTCTTAAAACCGGGCAAAGACCCAGAATGCTGTGACTCCTATCGGCCATTATCCTTAATAAACGTTGATAATAAAATACTAGCTAAGCTTCTGGCCATGAGGTTACAGCCACTAATGACCAAACTGGTGCTGCCGGACCAATCGGGGTTTATCCCATCTAGATCCACAGTTCATAACACCAGGACGCTCTTCGCGTTGTCGCACTATTTGACTCCCACTACCAAGGCGACCGCGGTGCTACTTGATGCAGCGAAGGCATTCGATTCCATTGAATGGCCTTATTTGCAAACGATACTGCAACGTCATGGGATTCCCACAGATTTTCCTGCAGGGGATACAGCTACTGTACACGGCACCCACTGCCTGTATTAGGGTCAACAATTACATCTCCGACCCAATACGCATAGCACGGGGGACGAAGCAGGGATGCCCGTTATCGCTTCTGCTGTTTGCGCTGGCATTGGAACCCTTAGCCTGTAAAATCAGGCAAAAACATCACTATTCGGTGCTGCAGTTCCCACAAAGACCACTGCACATATCATTGTATGCCGACGACATGTTACTCTATGTCCGGGACCCTGGGCTTAACTTGAACTCTTTGCTAAGGGAGTATATCCGATTCGGACAGCATTCGGGCCTTCAAATAAACTGGTCTAAGTCCTTGATCGTGCCGCTCACGGACACCACGAGTCCTTGCGCTTTGGACTACCCCTTGGAGTGGCAATCAGACCCGGTTCGATACTTGGGTGTCTGGTTTCATCGGGATCCGGAGGTTTTAGTTCGTACAAACTATGGAAGGACAATTGGGACACTAGAGGACAAGGTGAAGCGATGGATTCAGTTGCCTTTGTCCTTGGCGGACCGTCTAGCTGTGGTGAAGATGGTCATCCTGCCGAAGTTATTGTATCTATTTAACAATATCCCGATTCAGCCCCCACTTGAGGTGTTCCGTAGGATTTCCACCCTAGCTCTTCGTCTGATATGGGCGGGTAGACAGGCAAGGATCGGAATGCGTGCTCTAACACTGCCATACGCCAGGGGGGAATGTGAGATCCCTGACTTCTTCCTTTATTACTTATGTGCGCAGGCTCAGCATGCTCATGTTTGGTATCATCCGATTCCATATTTGACGCATGCAGCGATAGAAGAGGGAGATGCGCACCCAATCCCCTTGGAGGCTATTCTAACCCACCAGAGACCCCCACTGCACAATCGAGATATCAACACTATAGACACGACCAACAAATCTTGGAAGACTATGGGCAGGAAGGCGGGTAAACTGCCACTATATGCACCGGCACTGCCGATACACTACCACCCAGAACTATCGGTTACTCAGGAGGAGGTTGGAATGGGGCTGCTTCGACGGGTGGGGCTTGTAACAATGGGTGACCTTTACGAAGATGGGGCTTTCAAACCACTGGCAGAATTAACATTTATAAGCAATCAAACGCTGCTATTCCAATTCACATACCACCGACTACAGGGAGTGCTGAGGGCGTTATACCCGACGCACCCTGAGGAGCCACCGGCGATGGCTACACTGCAACTACTGATAACAAATGCCACGGCCACACGCCTGGTTTCGAGACTATATACTTCATTACAAGAGGACATAGCGGGTAATACATATAACGCAATGGGTAAATGGAGCAGTGACTTGGAAGAGCCACTGACGGAGGAGGAGTGGGCTACAGCTTGCTCCCTCACTAGTATGCTGACACCTAATGGGGGCCTGCGTATGATTATTTACAAATATCTCCACCGCACATGTTACACCCCAGAAACACTGTATAAATATGGTCTGCGGGCAGACTCTAGATGTTGTCGCTGTGGGATGGAAGGTGCAGATTTCGCCCATTTGGCCTGGTATTGCAGCGAGGTGGCGGGGTACTGGGTGGAGGTGACACAGATAGTGGGGAAAATGGTAGATGCGACAATTGCATGTGACATTAAAACGTGTCTGCTGGGACTGCTCCCTGGGATAAGGGCGACCAAGCGAAAATTCTGTGTGGTGGCGTTGCTATTGGCAAAGAGGAGGGTATCGCTGTGCTGGGGCGGTAGAAGGGCGCCTCGGATTCGGCAATGGATACAGGACCTAACGTATTGTAAAGAAACGTTACAAACCTATGAGGAGGAGCTGCCGATGGGATCTCGACCCAGAGACTACTGGTATTATTTGGTTACAAGCTTACCCGATTGACTAAATGTTACTGTACGTTTGAACTGTAATTACGGTGACCCACAGCCACGAGACAGTATTGTTCATAATGGATGAAGAATGTTGTTGCGCCACCGTCTGTAAGTTGACCATATGTTGGCATTGTATGTTGTTTTATTGGTATTAAAATGTCAATAAAAAAAAAAATTAAAAAAAAAATTGTGATGTGAATTTAGAAAATTATACATATATGAATGTTGAGAAATATTGTGGTAGGGTATTTCTAACGTTAGCTATCTTCATGTAATAATCTCTGGTGAAAGTTCTATATATTCTCTATTTGAATTGATTTAATTACATTATATTTGAAATGGGCGGAGGTTAGCCAGGTAGCAAGATGGCTGCTCGATAGAGGGCTTTTCCAGCCAATTGCATAATCCGCCATCAATCCGGCATCAGCTGGCTCATTTCTGCTGACATTTGTAACAGCAGCCAAATTGCAGCAGTGAAGCACCTGCTGTCAAAATCCGATGGCTACGGCTGACACCCGTGGGCTGCACCGTCACAGCCTGAGCTGGGGCCTGTGCTGTCCTCGAGGGCCACAGGGGATGTGCAGCCTTGCTGACATCTCAGGGCACATGGTTGGGCTGCCATGGCGAGAAGGTGGATGTTGCCTAGAAGAACTATGGGCCCCCCCGAACTGAACAACGCTGGCCCCTTTATTCTATGTGGGATGCCTGACAGTGCTGCATTGCTGCCCATCGTGGTACTCTCACGACCTGGCTGTGAACCAGCTGGGCCACGACCTGCTTTTCGGCTCTCTTACCTGGCTTGGTGGCATAGTGGTGGCAGCGCGCCAGAAGATTACCACCTCCCCCCACCTGGGCTTCTACATTTAATACGCAGGCCAGCCCCGAGACATGCGGCCTCTGAAAACCTAGCCCATTTTGGCACATCTTTACGGCACAAGGTCTGTAATAGATAATTGAGCAGTGAGTGAATGGCTGTTTCTGGGCCAAATTTATTGCACCCCCCCTGGATCCTGTTGCACCCCCTGGTGGCTTGCATTGATGCTGGAGTTGCTCCTTTTTGGCCTCTCCACAACAGGCAGCTCTCTCGACCCTTCATGCCTCCCCTTGACGCCACAGTCTGGAAGCCCCCCGCCTGCTTGTGCCCCCACGAATTGGAGTGAAGTTGGGGAGTGGCAGGGCTAAGGGGGGACTTTTGAATTATCACTGCTTCTGCATTCTTGGTTGCTGCACTGGCTCCTGGGTGGCCCTGCGCCAGCTCCTTGCCTTCTGGTAGCCCCGCTGACTGGGGCAGCGCTTTTGCTCCACCTGGGCACATACTGAACAGCCTGTCACCCCTCTCCTTTTCTCCCTGGCCTGCTCATGCCCCCCAAGGAGGAAGTCAGGCCTGGGAAGTGGTGGGACCGTAGAGGGGCAAAGTTTGAGTATCTGTCACACCTCCTGGGACTATTGAATTGTCGGTCCTACAGGACGCCAACTGCCTGGTGGAGACCCTGGTTCACATTTGGTACACAAGGACTGCTCGCCCCCCATAACATGAAACACTCATCTGCCCAGCCTGGGCTACGATCATGGGGAAGCCGGATGCGAGCCAATCAGAGCTTACTTTCGCGGGTAAGAGACGTACTCAGTAGGCTGAGCAGGGGACACCCGTTGAGGATTCCTCAAACCACCCTGTTGAGGACTCTAGACGTGACAGCGATTTAAAGGAACTGCTAGTGGAGGTCAAGACTAGCCTGTGGGGCGGGATTATAAACACGAGGATAAACTGGACCACTTAGAAAATCGTGTCTCAAAGGCTGATGATGCTCAAGTTGACTCCAGAGAACATCTCCTCCCTATGGATAAGGTTCTCAAACTCATAAAATCGAAGAATGAAGACTTAGAAGTGTGCTCTAGGCACAATAACCTCAGGATTACAGGTATACCGGAATCCACCACTATTGAGAAAATGAAGACCTTCATCGAAACTATGCTCCGCAAGCTTTTTAGGGAGGCTCTCTCACAAATCTTTATTGTAGAGTGCGCACATCGCTCATTGGGTCCACATCCGCCATCTGGGTAGTGCCGCCAGACATATCATTACACGGATTCTAAATTATAGAGATAAGGACGTTATTGTAGGCATGGGTGAGGAGTTTGAAGGTGACCCTCTTCTCGACGGGGAGCAACGAGGGGAAACCACAATACTTTACAGATGTCAAGGCTGCTCACAAATTTTCTAAGCACATTACAACCAAGTCAACGTTGCCATAGCTCATCACAACAGAAAGCTACTCATCTTAGCGAAAATGACTCAGTGTTCCTGTCTCTGGCACCACGCAGTGCTTGTCGGCTCCAAGGTGTCCTCCCTAGTATGTTCTGGGAACACCTGGCTACGTTATGTGGAGCCGTGAGCCCATGGACCTTACATCTTTAGCAGGCTGCCGTGCTCACAACTGTACCATTACCATTTGAGAGCCCCCATTGAATATTTGGGAGCTTTTACTCCACTCGGCCACCCAGCTGTTTCCCTCTGGGATGTTCGCCAGGCTCTCCTCTGCCTCCCAAGATGATTCCTTGCTTATTTGTAGTACCTAATAGGGGTTTTGTGGGTAGGAGAGGGTGTGGTATACTCAACCAAGTTGGGAGGTTGAAGTGGGAGATGGGAGGGGTGGGTTCATATTTCACTGTTTGTTGATGTGTTTTTTAAATTCCTGACAGGACCTCTACACAGCATTATCTCCCGCACATGCTTCGCCCCATAGCATTTCCCCATTGACAACTTCTGGCATTGCCCCAGCACAATGACCACTACCCGATGTCTACCATGGAAGATATGTGGGCTAAATGACCAGAGAAAAGCCCTACTTGTCCATGCTTATCTCACTAGGCATCACATTGATATTTTCTCTTTCCAAGAGCTCCATCTTACCCCGTCTATGGCGTCTTGACTGCGTGTGTGATGGTGCGCTGATGTTTACACCTTTCCTAATTACGCTAGGGAGTGTAGCAATTATATTGCACAAGGGCATACTCTGGCGACTGCAGCGTGTAGTCTGCGATGCAAACAGGTGATATGTTATACTAGCCTGTACACTGCACAGACTCCCTGTGATTCTGGCCACAGTTTACGGCCCCAACACCGATAGTCCAGACCTTTTATCCAAAAAATGGTGACTCATTAGTAGGCTGGGTCCTGCTGCTATTCTTTGGGGCGGGGACTTCAATGTCATACTAGATGATAAACTGGACCATGCAAGCTTCACCCCAACACTGCCACACTACTCAACACTATGATACAAGACCACTATCTTAATTACATTTAGCGGGTTACACATGCGACTTATAGGGAGGACGTCACACAGCGCATGGTCGCACATAGATTTTTGGTTAATATCCCAAAAAGCACGTACTTAGGTCACTAAAATAGCACATTTAACTAACACCCTTTCGGTCCATGCCCCCATCTTGCCGGAGCTGGATGTTCTGCAGACAGTACCTCGGCCTTCGCTTGGCCCTTGCCATTTGGTGCACTTCGTGATCCAGTCTTTCAGGACGAGATTCACAATGTGATACTTGACTATTTCGAACATAATACTGGTTCAGGGACCTCCCAATCAATGCTGTAGGAAGCATTTAAGGTGGTGTTCCAGGGACTCCATATAGGCAATCAATGCGGTATTCTCAAGGTGATTCGTGGGCAGCTTGCCAAGCTAGAATGGTAATTTCGAGCCTTAGAATTGGACTATTAGGGCCAAGCTGACTGAGTTCAACAAGGAGGCAATATGTGAGACAAATTTCCTTGACCGAGACGCTAGGGCACGCATATATGGAGAGAGTGACCTTCCAGGTAAAACGCTGGTGGGCCTACTCCACAAACCCATGTCTTCTACGTATGTGGTGGAGCTACTCGATTACAAACAGGAGCTCCAATCCACGCCCACGGTACTCCTGCATACCATCAGTTCTACACCCCAGTACACGCTATGGATGAACTGACCACCTACTTGGACCCTATCCAGTTATTATGGCTGGAACGTGCCCACCGGTCATACTTGGACTCCCCCACCATAGTAGAACAGATAGTCCAGATCATTCAAGGCCTTCCGAGTGACAGGACAGACTAACCTCCTCTTTTTACAAGGAAATTGCATCCTTGTTTGCCCCACATCTATAAGCAATGTATGAGGAGTCCTTGGAGCGTGGAGTTCTTCCACTGTCTCTTCATGAAGCGGTCATAGTGATGTTCCTAAAGCCCAACAAACCGGCCAATAACTGTGACTCCTATGGGCTGCTATCGATAATAAACGTTGATAACAAAATATGTGCTAAAATATTGGGAAACCGTCTTCTCCTGCTGCTTCCTGCCATTTTGCAGCTGGGCCAGTCCAGCTTCATCCCAGGTCGCTCTACATCGCATAACCTCCGAAAGATTTTTGCCCTTGTGTACATTTTAGACCCACAACTACCTGCTACCTAGCTGCCACAACTCCGGCCTCAATGCCACCAAGGCTTTTGGTTCTCTTGAATTGCCGTACCTTTTCTCATTACTAATACGCCTGGGCATTAGTCCGTGATTTATTCAACAAATCCAACTTCTATACTATACACATTATCTACTGCTCGGGTCCTACTCAATGAAATGCTATTAGATACATTTCCAATATCACGTGGGACGCACCACGGATTCCCGCTATCTCCGCTCTTATTTGCTGTAGCGATGAAGCCCTTAGCAGCGAGCCTTCAACACCATCACTATCATCGTGGCCTTGACTTCTCAGAACAGGGTTTTATTGGCTCTATATATGCAAATTATGTCACCCTTTATGTTCGCAAGCCTGCTGAGTACCTACCCCGGATTATACGTAAGGTCATAAGATTTGGTGGATACTCCAGAATACACGTCAATTAGTCCAAAGCAATAATTTTCCCCCTCGCGGACTGCACACAGCCCTCCTCCTCAGAGTATCCGCTACAGTAGGCTTCTGGCCTGGTCCGATATCTAGGCATTCGGCTTAGCCAGGACCCAGACGAGCTCAGGAGGTCTAACTACAGCCACGCCTTGGTCTGGTTGAAGGATCCCGGTGTGGTCTCGCCTGTCACTATCAATGTCCAGACAGATTGCCATAGCGAAAGTGGTCGACATACTCCCCAAATTCCTTATCACTTTCTACATTTTTACCATTATCCCTTACGATCCAAGTCCTATGGCAACTGAGATCCAATATGGTTACACTGACCTGGGCTGGTAAACAACCCATAAATTCCTGGGAGATCCTCACTCTGCCGCTGGATCGGGGGGGGGGGGGCTGAGTGCCCCAGATATGACACTATATGCACTTTGCACACAGGCCAAATATGTACATGTCTGGCTCTATCCTACGCAATTTCAACCACACAAGGCCATTGTGGCAGACCATGCTGCACCATGTCCATGACTTCAGCACTGTAACTCCCTTACACACCCCAACGGAAGACAAACAGCAATGTGGAATGTGTCCGTAGGGCGTGGGATGGCATGTGGAGACATGCTGGGCTCTCATGCTTATGCACCCCCTCTATACTGATAGGTCGCAACTCCATGGTGCCGCCTCTGCAGGATATGGGTTCCAGGGTGAGAGCGAGCAAACGCTGCCTAGTTCAGTTCTCAGACATTTATCCAAATGACCACTTCATACCTCCATTTGAAGGCCAGGGAGCTACACACTCCTCTGTGCTTGAGTTGCTTTTATACCATCAACTTCGGGCCACTTGCCCTGCTCAACTCAATGTCTTTCCCACCTCGCTCTGCCCTCGCAGCACTGGAACACATTCTTACTAATCCATTCCTGCGCAAGCTAAGCTAACCATGGAACTTTACTACGTCATGCAAGCCGCAGTGCCTGTCCGTGTACTAATGGCACTTTCGGACTGGGAGGCTGAAATTGATTCCCCTTTAGCCAGCGGCAGCCACTCCATTAGAACGGAGGAGCGCCACCACCAGCAAATAAAACGGGTTTTAAACCTGTTTCATTATCGTTTCATTTTAATCCACTGGACCCGCCCCCAGGACTCTGACGAGTCTTGGGGGCAGGTCCAGGGAATGACACTGCTGGTGGGGGAGTGGTGGGCACTCCCTTCACTGCACATGAGGTGTTTGGCCAGCTGTCTGCATTGCTGGAGCTGGAGAGAGCAGGCACAGGCTCCCAGTCTGCCTGGAAGCACAAGTTGCTGGTGCTCAGGCCAATCCTGACGCTGCTTTCATGAAGCGTCATGATTGGCAGCAGTGCATTCTGGTTTTTACATCGATTATATTGTACCCCCACACAACTCGTCCGTATGGGACTTGTCACCGATGTTCACTATGTCCGCTGTACTGCACCTCAAGCCTCCTTTCTACATCTTGCATGGGAATGTTCGCGAGTTGTGACCTTCTGGTCTAAGGTGTTCTCTACTGTGCAGGCCGTCAAGGCACCCCCTGATGCGCAGCCCCCTGGTTGGTCTTCTGGGGTATGTGCGGGATGTGCCCGCTGAATATCGCAAACGCAAAGCTATTCTTGTTCTCTTGGACAAGCGCAGGGTAGCTCTCCATTGGGGATTAAGGCCTGCTCCTCCCCCAGGGAGGCATGGTTGACAGATGCTACCTATTGTCTCACTGCTGGGAACTTATGCCACCAATATCTCGCACCAAGGACATTTGGGACCCCATTTGGGAACCGCTTCTTGTCTTTCGCAGTCAGAGAGAATGCCCCGCCCCATCGGCAACCAAACTTTACTCTGGTGATATCCCTTACTGGGGTCCTAAATACGAATGTATCTCCCACCTTGTGAAGTTTGGTGACCCGCATACAACTGCCCATGGTGCAAATGCTTTGAATAGAGGTATGAACTGCTCTGGTATTCTGTGGACTGACTGGAGCAGTGGAAGGGGGCGTGGCTAACCATGGTGCATGGCGGCTGCGTGATGGCTGAGCTCTCGGCCAGGGGTCCCTATCGGTGCCTTATACTTGGCTCCGGACAGTACCTGTTTACCCATAAAGTTCTGGGGGGGAGCGGTGGGGACTCTGCCATCATACCATCTCAGTTGCAGTCCCACGACTCATCTGGAGGGGCTCAACACGGCGGAGGTGCGCCACAATATCGTTCGGAGCAAGATGGCTGCTCCCGTCTCCCTCCGATGGAGCACAGCTAGCTGAAATGTGTTGCGGAGCTGCCTGAGGTGCCCTGTGGTTGTACCTGGCGGTCCCGCACTGGTGAGAGTGGGATTGTCTCCCCAACCGCCCTGCAGTGGACTGCGGAGGGGCAACCTGACCTGCATGGTAGGCCTGGGAGTCTACACAAGGAGGGCTGCGTAGAGGGTCGGACCCGGGCCGGCTGGCGGCCTAACCACAAGATTTGACCTATACACGGCTGGGCACTGCTTCCGATCGGCGGCCTGGCTCTGGGACGTTGGTGCAGGCGTGGATCGACCCATGATCTCACCGGCCGTGTCCCCTCCTGAGAATCCGTTCCGCTCCTGCTGCGGCTTACAGAGGTACAGAGCGGCTATCTGCAGCAGCTGGGTTCGTGTGTGCACTACTACTGTGGGGGGCACTCTGGGACGTGCGGCAGGCGTGCCCCCTGTACAGACAGACTGGGCCCACTCCGACCCCAGGGGAATGGGCATTAAATGGAAGAACTAGCTGGCGGACTTAGAAGGACCCTCTCAATATGTACTGTGGTGGCTGACAGAGTTGGACCCGGTTGCGGTGCACACTCTTGAGGTTCCTGGTACCGCAGTCGTTCACGATTAGACCAGTGCCAGACATACACTCTGTTGGACATTAGTTAAAAAGAATACCCCCACAGAGCGATATCTAGACTCTAAACTGACTTGTGGGTGCGCAACAGGATGGACTCTATGCGGCTCGATGTTGGCTTTGATCTGGTGCTGGCAGGGTGCTGGCCTTTCTCAGAATTTTCTTTTAACTTGAGTTTTATCTTGGCCAAGGCCCCTGCACTAATGACTACCCAGTGACTTCTCTCCTAAATGGCATTCCACTGGTAATCAACTGTCATACTTGGCACTGGTGGATCACAACCAAAGGTGGTCTGGGTTACATGGAAAGGCAATCCTGGCACTTAACTAGTGTGGTCTAGTCCTACACATACCTGGCCATACCATCACCTGTTCTGGGCGGCGGTCTACAACAGTGTGTCTGGCGCTCCCGAAGGGTTCATATGCTGGGACATTCATACTCATAACTCCTGCTCTGGGGATTCAGAGTGCTAGCTGCTCAAGAGCAAATATTCATACTTGTGAACTCGTTGTGGGGCAGCCCCTAGCAACCAAGGAACACTAACTTTATAGTGATATAATTGACCCCGCTAAACCACTTTAGATGAGATGGGGCAGACGAAGGGCAAGAATCAGGACATGGAGGACTCTAGCCCTGCCTCAACTGCCACTTCTACGGAGATGGTACCGCCGACAGCGGGGGATGCCCACCTGGACAAGTTGGACTTAATCCTGCATCAAATTTGCCAATCTCGGGCACTGATGGAACAACAACTTGGAGCACTGATGGTGGATATCGCTATCATTCGTGATGATCACAAGAAATTAGCTGACAAGGTTACTGCCAACAGAGCGGCAGTACAAGACCTACTCTCAAAGCAGAAAAAACACTCACCTGAACTGGAACGGATGCAACACCAGATAGTGCAACTCCAGGAGAGGATTGAAGATGCAGAGGGCAGATCCCGTCGCAATAATGTGCGCATTATTGGCTTGCCGGAGAACGTCGAAGGCCAAAATGCTACGCTATATATAGAATCTTGGCTCAAATCTCTTTTACCACCAGGGCGCTTGTCTGACACTTTTTGTATTGAAAGAGCTCACAGGGTTCCTACATGCCGACGAGTGCCGGGCATGCCTCCCCGCCCTGTGGTAGCTCGGACACTTACATATAGGGATGGCGATGAGATACTACAGTCTGCAAGAGAGAAAGCTCTGATTATAAAAGACAATGCACTTATCTCCCTGTTTCCTAACTATACTCTCCAAAGTACAAAAGCAGAGAGCGCAATATCAGGGTGTTTAGCAACACTTACAGGCCTTTAATGTTAAGTATGCACTCTTGTATCCTGCAAAACTTAAAATAATACAAGACCAAAAGAGTCAATTCTTTGATACTCCGAAGGAAGCATGGGAGTGGATTGAACACACCTTCCCAGATTTGCCTATTGATTCGTCTCACTGACAATCAGGAGAGTCCCAACCCAGGAAGCGACAATCACAGCATCGACATACTAAACCTAAGCGATACGGGGAAGATGCGACTCCAATGCCGGCACAGGTCCTAGAGGAACAGAGGAGGGCTATCATCTCCGCTGCCACCTTCAGAGACACAAGGACAATCACAGACGACGAATGATCCACGGGAGATGCGGCTCAGTCAGAGCCGGGGCGTAGCCCACACCTATTTTCGTCATTGTCATCACACACGGAGAATACGCTCCTCAACTAACAGCTCTGCAGAATGATTTCTTGGAACAGTACCGATTCGACATGTTATGGCGGACTTCCATCGCTGTACTTTGTAAGTGAATGTGATGCCACCAGTTGGGATGATATGGGGTTCCCTTACTGTGTAGGTAGGACAATTACTTGGACACTTTATGCACCCCACTTGTGACAAGTTCATGTATGGGGACCACCCCAGACGGAGGCGGGTGCCAGTTCTGTGCCTTTTTTCTGCCCTTATTGAGACTGTAATACTACTGTGTGGCACCTTGGTTCAAGCCCTGGGCCGGGGTGATGCTGTATCCCCTTCCTATTTGGCTTAGGTGAGACAAACACTGCGGAGTGCTAATGGCTCCCAAAGTATCTTTTAGCCATGACTCCCATTGCAGTAGCAAATGTTCACTTTTCCTATTTCTCAGTGTGTTGTTATTCTAGTTTTGTCGAACCCAGTTCCATAGTCAGACCGTGTATTGGGGTGTTTAAACAGGGTGCTGACGGGACCTTTCTCACAGCAGTTGTCTTTTTTCTTTATTGGCCTATTTTGATATACATGAATGGCTAGCTCGAGTAAGAGACAATCATACTCTTGCATCATATGGAACATTAGGGGGATGGGCTCACCCCATGAACATCATAGAGTACACACCCAATTGATCCGGTTAAAAAGCACAGAAAGTTTTCTTACAAGAGATGCATCTAACTGCTCAGGAAGCCACTAAACTACAATGTAGATGGAGGGGGCAACTGTATAACACAACTTATTCTGCTTTGGCCCGGGGGACCGCTATTTGGTTGAGATCCGGTGTCCCATTTGAGGTGCAGGACCAACGTATAGATAAAGAGGATAGATTTGTTTTAATCCGGGGTAATATAGATGGGAGTCCAATAGCCCTGGGTAGTCTGTAGGCAACTAATTCCGAACATGAAGCATTTTATGTCTGGGTTAACGCGGGACAGGCCGACTGGTCTGAGGTCATATGGGTACTCAGAGGAGACTTGAATGTTGTGGCGGACGTAGCCTTGGACAGATCCCACCCTCCTCTGGCTGGGGCAGAGACACTACGCCAATGGAAAACATTACATAATTGGGCACAGGGGTGGAACCTGGCAGATATGTGGCGCAAGCATAGCAAGCATAACAAGGGTATGAGAGAGTACTCATTTAACTCGGCCACCCATGACCTTCATGCACTGATTGATTATATCTTACGTAGCTTATTGCTCGTTACCCAGACTACCCGAGCTGCCATTGTGGGCAAAACAATATCTGACCATAGTGCATTAGAGATTGCAATTTCCTGGGGCCGAATCGCAACACCAGTGCCCACATGGCACTTTAACCCTAGTCACTTAGAGGACGGTGTCTGTCATGCAACACTATAATCCGTCACAACCCATTATTTTACTGAAAACGCTGGCACAACATCCTGGACAGGACTGGAATGGGAAGCATTTAAAGTGGTAATCAGAGGTACAGCTATCAGCACTTCCACTGGAGCTCGGCAACAGATCTATCGAGACTTGCAAGACACTGAAGATAAACTCCACACACTTGAAATTATGGTATCTCGAGACCCCTCGGGTAAACCAAATCTACAGGAAGCACACATTAAATATGCGGAATTGTTGAATCAATTACGTATAGTTGATCACCGTGCATACCTACATAAAACACACGCAGAATCAGATAGACCAGGTACCCTGCTAGCGTGGATCCTGAGGAATGCCATTACCCCCACTCCTATAACTGCGATTTGTTCATCCCGACATACTAAAGTCGTTACACAAACAGACATTAATGTAGCCTTTTATGAATATTATAAAGCATTATACACTGCTCCACCACAGATTGATCACTCGGAAATAGCCGTATTCCTGGACTCAATATAACTGCCGCAGGTATCTGACGGGAACAAGAAAATGTTAGCAAATCCTATAACAACAATGGAGATAAAAGCAGCAATTAGGGACCTCCCTAAGAACAAAACTCCAGGGTTAGATGGCTTACCTGTGGAGCTCTATGCAAATTATATACAACAATTGGCTCCACAACTTCATAAATTATACACGGAGGCTTTCGAGATGGGCACACTCCCCACCTCCACAACACAAGGATTAATAACCTCGCTCCCTGATCCCGGGAGGGATCATTCTCTGCTAGCTTCATACCGCCCTCTGAATACGGAGTTTAAGATTTTGAGTAAAATCCTAGCTAACCGCCTACAACCTTTAATACCAAGACTGGTGCATATTGACCAATGTGGCTTTGTCCTCGGGCAAAGTACATCCTTGAGTATACGCAAACTATGCAGCATTATGTTTTCCTGCACTGAGGAGACCTCCGAAGCAGGATTCAAAAGTTGGATCTCACTCAAGCGTTTGATACATTGGGCTGGGATTATATGTTAACCGCGTTATCGAAATTCGGGATCCCGCAGGGTTATATTCGCTCGAACAATTATTATATCATCTCCCCACAGCAAGGGTGCACACAGGAGAGCACATTTTGGAACCATATCAAATACAACAACGCACCAGACAGGGTTGCCCCATCTCGCCCATTCTGTTTGCCCTCGCCCTCGAACCATTGGCCCATAAACTCCGAGCCTCTTCTAGGGAATGGGGGATAGACATTAATAATACCCATTATGCCCTATCTCTTTATGCAGACAATATTATTTTATATACTCGGAAATTGTGGAATAATTTAGTCCCTATAGCAGGCTTGTTTACACAATTCGAACGCATAGCTGGTTTAGCAATCAACTCTGAAAAGTCTCAAGCCTTCCCCTTCTGCTCTAATACAGTTGATCTGACTATACCATTTGGACACCGCATGATAACCATTGCTCATAACACCTTTAAATATTTAGGGATACAGTTGTATAGAACTAAAACAGATCTAATCGAAGGTAACCTCCATAAAGCTATCCGGTACTTGAGGGCACAAATTGCGTTCTGAACCTCACTCCCCTTATCGTTAGCAGGACATTTGGCAATCTCCAAAATGGTCATGCTCCTGTGATTTTTTTTTATTATTTTGTTAATCTCCCAGTGGTTATCCCCAGAGCTGTAATCACAACCCTGAACACACTCCTGATCTCCTTAATCTGGGGCTCAGGCCGTAGACGCCTGAGCCTAGCAAAGCTACTACTTCCATCCGACGCTGGGGTAATGGGAGCCCTTGATTTCTATGTATATTGCTTAGCCTCGCAGGTGCAATGGCTCTCATACTGGATTGCTGCTCGCAATTTCCAGGAAATAGCATATTCAGAGCAAATGCTAGCTCAGGGTACATTACACAGACTGCTCTCTCCGAGCGGCACACTACCTCACACTGCTGGAACTCTCATCAGAACTGCCATCACCTACTGGAAACAGGCATTAAAATACACAAATGATCTTCCCGCACACGCGTCAAATATTCCCTTGCTAGGCATTCCAACCACTTCAGGAACACTTACCACTCGTAGGTTGGACCCATGGACGCAGGCTGGAGTGACAAAAATAGGGGACTTATTTGGTGATAAAATGCTACCCACACATGTCGATTTTATCAACGAGAGGGGTGTCTCAGATTTACTGTTTATGACTTATGCTAGCCTAACGCGGTACATTAAAAAATATTGGGCACCCCAGGGAGCAGAACATGACACCCATGAGCTAGTTCATCTAATGTACCTTATGGGGACAGGTAGCCACCTAATAAGATGACTCTACCTGGGCATACGTGCTCACCGTCCTACCCCCCTCACTGCAACACGTACCAAATGGGAACAGGACATTGATAGGCCATTGACTGACAAGGAATGGGCTACAGTATTAGAATACCCAAAACGAACCTCCCGTAACTCCCGTTTTAAGTTAATTCAATACATGATCACACAAAGAGCGTACCTGACCCCCCATCGACTGCATGCCATTTTCCCTACTCTCTTACCACATTGTCCTAGATGCCCCGAGCAGACGCTAATTTATTACATATGCTATGGGACTGTCCTACCTTGAAAGCATACTTGGGGGGGGGGGATAATCACTATTTTACAGGTGGTGGGGAACATAGGATGGCATAAAGTAGAAGCAAGTATACTAGGTCTATAAAAAAGACGTAAAGAACTTAAAGTACAAACCAGGTTTGAGGACTTAGCTTTACTCCTTGCCAAACAAGGTATCACTAGGAGGTGGAAATCTCCAAGATCTTCCACAATACTCAGTTGGAAAGATGAAGTAGAGATGTGGAGACTGGCAGAGGGTGTGTCGATCCGCAGGGAGGAGAAAAGAGGCCTACAGAAGGAACCTATTGCTATGAGCTCGGATCAACTGTTGGAAACTTTTAAATCATTCGATATTCTGTAGTTATAGACGTTAACTCAGTAACTACATTTCTGCTAATTAATTTATGTATGTGTGAACTTCCGTTATCTAGATTTGATTTGCATTCGATCAGTGTGCTCACTATGGGCACTAGGCAACTGTTAACTGAACTGGTAAAGATGTGAGGAGGTAGTGGCTCGTCTGCAGGGGTGGGGGGGTGGGGATTAATAAAACGTATGTTACTGCCTATTTATTTATCCAGGTACCAAGGTAATTGCTACACAACACGATATATATCTTGAAAATGGATCATTGGGTCAAACAAAGAGGGAGATTATCCTTTTGGAGACAATATACCGGGAGAACCTACTGAGATCAAAGCATTATAATTCCTAAATTTTTATGATTACACATTTATTACATGGTATGTGAGAGGAATGAGATCTGCCACTAAGCAATACAAGATTTGTGCTTACTTGAGGAGACAGGCAGTGCAGGTGACACACCTGACTACAAGAGATGTACTCCAACAACAGCACCACAGGAGGGGCCAAGTATTTGGAACAGGCTATTCTGGTTGTCCCATGGGAGCCCTGATTTTTGTTCGACCTGAAGTACCCTTTTATAGTGACACAGGTAGACATAGACGCTCAGGGGCGGTATGTGCCAAGAAATGGAAGGTTGAATGGTCTCAAGATGACAGTAGTGAGCTTCGACACATCTAATTTTTATCAATTGCAGTTCTTTGATAAGGTCGCCACCAGATTAGATAATTGCTTTAAGACCACCATGGTATTTGGGGGAGACACTAACTGTGTCTTAAACGTAGACTTAGATAGGTCATTGTCACTGATGTCGGCCTCATGGCCCATTGGAGTGGCTTGGGGTTTCTCGAAATGGCTCACCCACTCGGAGATGGTTGATATATGGAGACCGATTCACACTTCGATTATTCATCAGTGACCTACATGCCTTTTTTATTGTATTAAGGGAACTGCACACAAAGGCATTCTAAGCAGGATTTTTTTAGCATAACCTTCTCAGAACACAACCTGCTAACTGTTAAAATGAAATGGGAGAGACAGACCACACCAATTCCTGCTTGACACCTTCAAGGAACCACCATGGAAGACACTGTGTGTTTAAGGAATCAGTCCGGGAGGTACTTAAGAATTATGTTTTGAAAATTAAGAAATGGTGATGAATCCATTGGCTGAGTAGGAAGCATTTAAAACAGTGGTAAGGGGGCAATGTAATGGCAAAATTGTGGGGAACCTACGGTCAATGACCAGGGAATTTAACTTAACATAATGTACAAGTCCATGTGGAAATTGTAAATATAGAAGTGGTGGGAACCCCTGATAAGATGATATGCCACTGTGGTTGAGAGACTGAGGTGTCTCGGCTGCATGTTATCCTGCCCACATGCAGACCGCGAGAGATCAGGGTGCTTGTTGGAGTGGGTAGCAAGATTTCCCTCCCACTGTTTTGCAATTGCTCAAATACATGACACATGAGGTCAGATATTCCAAGACAAGAGATTATTAATGTGACTTTGCTAGACTATTACAACAAATAATACAAAACTGGCACAGGACTTCTGCTCTCCAAATTGAGGACTTCTCAGACAGGTTGCCCCTCCTGATGGTCTCATGAGAAGGCCACTAAGCAGCTAAGATATCCCATAACTGAAGGTGAAATTAAGCAGGCCATTAGAGCTGTTGGCTACAGAGAAAACCCTGACGGTTTACTTGCTCTATGCTATTCACCCTAGTCATAGAACCTTTTGGAGAGATGCTGAAGAGGGAGAACATACATAAGTATTTCCCTGCAGGGTGGCCACGTTCTTTCACTATATGCAGATGGCCTGTTAATAATTTTTAAAAATTGGGAATGAGGGCATAGAACCTACAGTGAAATATTTAAAAATGCTTGGCGAGTTGTCCGGCCACCACTTCAACTGGTAAATAGAGCTTAAATTGTTAGCTTGCAGGGGCATCAGATGGGAACCACACACATTCCAACACTTGGGAGTGGGGATATACCATAATCCAGAGGCATTGATAGCAGGCAATTTAGGGGCCGAAATACGGAATTTGAGAGGTAGTATTGATTTCTAGCAAACTCTTCAACTATTGGTTATGGGCAGGATTGTGTTGATTAAATCGTGACACTTTCAAGACTACTTTATTGCTTTAGTATCAGCCCGTATGGATACCGACTTCTTGGTTTACGCAGGTGGAGACAGCAATGGGGGACTTTATTTTGGCTGTGGACATGCAGAGAGTGGCTTTAAGAATCTTAAGACTACCATTGCTTGAGGGAAGTCTGCTGTTTCCCAATCTTGAATTGCATAATTTGGCAGCCCAGATTCAATGGAGGGGTAGATGGTTGGACGATGAACTTTACCAAGAACTAGGTCAGATTTAACCTGACCTGAGACAACAAAAGTCAAGTTAGTGGCAGGAATCTCAGGTCTACAAAGGAAATCTGATTCTACAAATATTCTCGTATCAATCGCTCCGAGATGTTAGGTGCATTGTGTCGCAGGACACTGTACAGATCGCTCTATGCCCAACCATACCCCTAGTAGGACTCCTAAATGATAGAGATTGATTTAGGCCCCAAATGTTGGCCCGCTTCACAGAAGAAGATCTAACTGCGATTTATATCACAATAGTGAATTGCTGCTGCTCACTAGGCCTGGCAGGTACATTTGGCCTCTCCCCCCCCACAATTGCTGGCCTGTGCCTTGATGACACAATCTGTCAAGAACAAGTGGAAATCTAATGATTTTGAATGGAACACGCATGTGGTTTTACAAATATGTTCATGGCTAGGAACAGTCGTAAGTTGGTGACCTGGTTTTATCATTGCATATTAAGTTTAAAAGGGAGGGCAATTGGGCAGAGACCGTAGCAATAAATAAGGGCGGGGGGGAGACAAATGTTTTCTAGTATTATGAAACTTACAAACACTCATTTTAATTATTTACATATGACCTACTATGGCCTGTAATAAGATAAAAACATAATGGAGGGGTGTCCAGGAACAACTGGAGCCTCTTCTGGATAGAGAGTGATTGTTTACGCCGGCCGCCTGTTTGCTGGGGCTGTTCTCAACACCTAAAACAGAAAGCGTGGGGAACAGATATGGAGAGCTGGCATTAATTCTGGCCAAACACCACCTAACAATGCATTGGAAGGCTCAAGCACCTCTGTAATAGCGGCGGAAGATCAGTGGCTGGATCATGTATAAGTCTTGTACACCATGCAGAAGGGGTCTATGAAGAAAGCAACTTGCTCATCGGTGGGGCTTAATTTTATTGAACAATGAAAACCCTGAAATGGGGGTATAAAATGGACCCTGCGGAAGGTCATGTGAGTCTATAGATGTATTATCCCACCCCTTAATCTTCCCTCTCGCAAAAGATTTTGTAAGCCTTAAACACCCAACATGTTAGAATAACTCGGAATCAGGTCAGCTGTGGTTTGTTATCAGCCTGTTTCATGCTATTCTCTATGACTGCTAAATGTGTGATTATTTGCATACACGACATCATTGCCTTTATTTCATTGTCCTCACATGTGATATCACATTGGATTTAAATGATTACAATGTACCTATATGTAATTTGCAATTGAATTAGGAATTAATCATATGACACTAAACATTCTGCAATGCTGCATTCAAATGATAAAATCAATGAACAGATTTTTTAAAAAAGATGAACAGGGCGAAGGAGCAGCAGAGTTCCTCAGTTCCCCTTCTGTCCAAACAGGATAGTGTTTTTGCTAACCTCTTGCAGGCGTCGTCAATTTATACGTGTTACATTGATAAATGTTAGCTGAAGTGAGACAAAAAGAAGGATAAAATGAAAAATGCATTTGCAAATTGCCTCTGAACATAAATCAATGGATATTTCACACAGTGGAGAATGTGCATGGTATGGAGTGACAGGCTTATGTCTGGTAAACCAGTAAACTCATAGTATCAGTTTTGCAGATTCCCCAAAAATGAGTAATATTATTCACACCATGGGGATTAACATAAAAGATTGTGGTATTGTTTATTTTTGTGAAATAGTTTTATAGTCATTGAAATACCTTCATAACAGCACCAAATTACTGATCATCACCATCGAGGTCTATTTTAGAAAATGTAATTCGATATAACACATTTTCTCAGTTCAAATAAAAAAACATGGTAATGACTGCATAAAGCATGCATATAAATTGCACGATTAAAAGGCACTAAAAGCAATTTTATGACAAAACAAAAATAGACAAGAACACCTCTGGTTAGTAACATTTTAGGAATACAGTTTGTACAAAAATCTATGGCTTCAGAGGTTTTGGTATAGACCTTAATTACGGCCACACATGTAGATTGGTTTGCAAGGCCCGACGTTCATTGTGCAAAACTGAAGTATCACTCAGTGTAACAGAAATTGACAGTGTATGTACCAGGCCCGCTACAGATACTGCAGCAGTGAACAGAAGGGATGGGATGAGTGCCTTTTGTCATTTATTCAGTACTGACGTAGGTGTCGATTGCCTGTTTGCACATCTTGCTTCCAAGCTCAGCAGGCTATCGGGGGAAACGGAGGTACCCTCATCCCACAAATTATCTATGAAATAAACCCATACTAAAGGTTTCAGATTTTTCAAACTCCCTAAAAAAACGGATTATTTGTGTAAAAGTTTGTGTGATGATACAAAACGAACAAAGAGAGACAGAAGCAATTATTTGCTTCAAAACATGCTGCCGCTGAATTCAACACAGGCAAGGAAAATGACATGCCCATTCAACGGCCATTATATGCAATTTAATGTATCATATGTTTAAAGTTGTTCATGTAGAAATTTACTGTTATTGATATTTATGTAGTCCACAACACAGAATGAAATATTTATGTAACCTATTAAATTGTATTATTTACTTTCTATAGTAGTACTCATTTTACCAAACCTGGAATAATGAAACAATTGTCTTGCTGGTTACATGAAGATGATTGAAGCAGTTGCATGACTCACTAAACTATTTACCAAGAAAGGAATTTGGGGCCTGAAGATTACACAATGATCTCTTTAATAAAGAAGCATATGGACCCACTGCACTTACTAGCATTCAAACATGTGAAATGCAGTGCTCTTCAGCAAATTAAATTTGTAAAGAAATGTTATGACATTTCAAATAAACGCATTATGTCAAACGGATGTCCTGACTGTGTGTCTGTTAGAGTTGTTTAGGGAATGTATGTCAAATTATCTTTCAGACTGAATACTTAGCTTCCTCCTCACTCCTGCAAAATGTATCACTAAATGGTAATTTGATGTGAAATTAAAAATCCATGGCTGCTTGGTCCTTAAAGAGTACTCCTGACCCCCTGAAACCCACCACTACAGCAGCTGATTACAGGTAGTCAAATAAAATATATATAAATATATACGGTCGCCAGTAGGTAGTTATAGTTAGTACCTAGTTCCCATAGGAAAAGCGTTTTTTGGCTCTCCTATATCTTTGGCACCGGTTGATGAATCTTCATGAAACTTTCCCCATAACAGTGCGCCGGTGAATCTTGTTGTGCATGGAAAGTTTTGTGGTGATCCGCCAAGCGGGAGCCGAGAAAAAGGAGTAAAAAAAGTGTTGTTCCCATGTTAATTTCCAAAGGGTTTTAGACAGGACTACAGCCCAAACTGCTGGACGGAATTACAACGAATTTGGCAAAAAGGTAGCTCTTGGTCCAGAAAGATCCCTTTTTTAGGTCTCGCCTGACCCAGCACATGCGCTGGTCTGGCAAGACTTATTGAGAGGGCTCCAAAAAGTGCTACCAGGCCAGCCTAGAGCTACAGTGCATGTGCGCGGGCGCGCGGACCGCGCTTTACCGCGATTACTTTCACTTTCGCGAGGAGAGAAATACTATCTGAGGAATCAGTCATGATTAACAGATTCAATTAAAGAGGTTATCCCAAATGGGTTCTCAACAGAGCCATCGACAAAGTCAGGAAGGTGACTTTAGAAGAAAGCCTATTTGACAACATCCCTGACAATGAGACTGACACCCAGACAGAACCCAGAGTTATCATGACATACAACAACATTTCCAAAGTCATTCGTAAAATCCTGACTTACAACTGGAATACACTGAAGAGTGACCCCATCATAGAACGCACCATCCATGAGAGACCCAGGGTTACTTATAGAAGGGGTCGCAGATTGAGAGACATGTTAGTCCACCTTAGCATCATGTTCAAGAAATAAGCCAGTGAACACCATCTCCAAGGCTTTTTTCCATGTGGCCACTACAAAGCCTGCAGGAAGAGCACCATATGTAAAGAGTATTTCATTGTCAGACCAAACTAAACTAGAAAGATTTTACAGTTTCTTACATGCAGTTCCAACTTTGTTATATACATTCACAAATGTCCTTTTTTGCTTAGATATGTAGGTGACCCTGGGCAGAGCTGGTGGAGCGGGGCTACGCGGAGGTCCATGGAGTTGGGACCCACCTCCGTGAAACTCCGGTCCGCCGCCCGCCTCCACAACCCCTAGTAAGAAATTAAATAAAAAGACATGAAAGGAAAAATAATAAAGACTTACCTTGACTGCGGCGTCCCCGGGCTGCCGTCCTCTTCTTCCTCGTGTTTCACGGTGATCTGTGCATGCGTGCGCGCCCGCGCATGCGCGTTCCTTGTGAGAAATCTGCATGTGCGGGCGCGTGCACATTCGCAGATCACCGTGAAACGCGAGGAAGAGGAGGATGGCAGCCCGGGGATGCCGCAGTCAAGGTAAGTCTTTATTATTTTCCATTTAATGCCTTTTTATTGAATTCTTACTAAGGGGGGTGGAGGCGGGTGGAGGGTCAACTCCGCTTCGCCATGGAGTGTGCGGAGAGTTGCCTACTCCGCGTTTTCCGCGTAACACCGAGTAGGCAAATCTCCGCATACTCTGCGGGCGGAGTGGAGCTCTCCACTTCACCTACATGTAGGAAGCATTACTTTGGCTGTCAAGAAAAGAATACTCGAACACATGAGAGCAATCACCAATCAGGACCCTAACTAACCTGTTGCCAGACACTTCCAGGGGAAGTATTACTCAGATAGTTTTTTGCTTTCTTTTTTTACCATCGAGCAGATACCTCATTACACCATGGGTGGTGGACAGAGCAATAAGATTGAGAAAAAGAGAATCTAAATTCATTCTTGACTTGAAGACCAAGAGTCTGGACAGGATCAATCTTGAAGAGGAACCTGGGGTGCATTTACATGATGACTAGATTGTTCCCCCGTGATGCAGTATTCCTTGCTCTTTTCTGGTCTACATTCTCCCAAAAATAAACTGTCTTGAGTTCTGTCTTTAGGAATTTCATGTCTAGTCTTTTTCCCCTTTCATCCTTCTACCTTTCTGTCCATATTTCTCTCTGCCCCTGACATCCTGTAAAACTATCATCCATGTTGTTGTATGAAAGAACAAAATAGATAATATTTCATTGATTTTAACCGCACTGGTATTTACTTTGTTACAGGAGAAAAGAAAGGGGTCCTCAGTTATGACACTTGGAAGCATCTGGATGGGTTCCTCTACCCTTTCTTGGTCTACACTGGTTGGGTGGCACTTTTTCTTGCATATTGTCATTTATTTGTTAATCTTTCCAATGTACATGTCCGTTTTTTTATTATTTGCTTGCTGATATGGTTGTTAGTCCTATAAATACCAAAGGAGGGAGTGGAGAGTGGGTGTCCTAACGAACACCAGGGTTGGATTCGACCTCCCCATACAATTATTTATAAACAAATTGAATCCACCCACAGGAGATTTGCGATGGATGATGATTGATCATGGGTCAAGTGTGTTTCCTACATGGGTGGGAAGCACATTGTGTTTCTTAAATACCCCTCACACACCAAAAGGGCCCTTGGTGTCATGCTTCATCATAGGGGTCTTCGCGTCCCTCTACGGAACGCGGCGTGCTACTAACCAGCGGATACGCGGGAGCACTGATGTTACCACTATGTGTAGTGTGAGAGAGGGTGTGAGTGGTAGGGTCAGGAGTGAATGATAAGTGAATGTTAAAAAATACCTAGCGCCTGTGGAGTAGAAAAATGTAATATGCCTCGGTGCTGGTATTATTAAAAAATGTGAGGTGTGTTGTATTAATGTACAAAACCTCCTGTGTGTATCAACATGTTTCGAAGCATGCTGCTTCTTCTTCAGGATGGGTACACAGATCCCTACCCTACTCACATGAATAGAGTGATAACGTCTGTAAACATTGAATGCTATGTGTAGATTTAATGAATAAAGGTTGCCAAATATGACACAAAGATGGCTGCCAGCACTTGCTGTTTGAAGTGTTGGCAGCCAATATGATTTCAGCACGGGGACTGTCGGATCCACGTCCCTATATATACAAATTTGGATTTCTTTTAATGAGTCAAAAAGTACTGAACGGATTTACACCAAATAACACAAGCATTGGCATAGCCAATAGGTCTCGCCTTTGGGACCTTGTAAGTGTTTAGCCATGCAACAGTTGCATAACTAAATACTTATAAGGTCCCAGAAACGAGACCTATTGGCTATGCCAAGCGGCCGTGCGGCCGCGAAAGTGATCGCAATGGCGATCACGATCAAACATCAAAGTATTCCTCTGTGTTGCAGTTGCATTTCTTTTTCAGCAGCTCCCTGAACGGAATACTCCACATGAGTGTCATGGTGGCTGCTGAGGGCATGGCGGAGGCGATTGCCGGCAGTGAATTTGCATAACAGTTTGGTCTGTATCCTCTCCTCCACAATCTCTACCCTGACTGCAAGATATTCAACAGTGGTCCTGCTCATAGTGGGGGATAGAACAATATTGTGTGCACTGTCACTGAGTTTAATCAACATACTTCACTGTCTCTGCTTCAGTTCCATTCCAAATGAACAGGTCGTCAATGTATCTGAGCCACATCATGACCTGTTCACATTCAGGATAGCTCTCAGGACCATTGAACATACCCTTTTCCCACCATCTAGAAAGAGAATGGTGAAAATCGGAGCAAAGGACTTCCCCATTGTGGTGCCAAGTATTTTCTTGTGTAAGCAACCGTCAAAGAAAAATTGCTATTAGAGAAGCAGTTCCTAATCATCTCTAAGATCATCTCAGTATGTGTGAGATACCTGAGGGATCTGCCCCACAAAAAATGCTTAAAAGCCTGGATCCCTTTTTCATGGTCAATGATGGTATACAATGAATTGACATCCAGAGAGAGTAAGATGTAGTCCTTCTCTCAGTGGATGCCCTCAAGCTTGCCAAGAAAATGCTTGGTCTCGCTCATGTGAGTAGGAAGATCCATAACAAACTTCCTCAGAAAATTATCTACTTATTTGGATACGTTTTCCAGGTTGCTACCCCGGAGGACACAATGGGTCTTCCCAGCGGGTTGGTGCTGTTCTTATGTACCTTGGGAAGACAGTATAATACCGGTAACATATGGTAGTCCTCCTTCAAGAAACAGTTCTCCTTCCATTCCAACATCCCTTTGTCCTTCCAGTCAGTGAGTTTCTTCCAGATGTCAGTAACACTGTTGGTGTATGTCTCTCTGCTAATGGTAATGTAGAATTTTTTGTCACTGAGTTGGCGCATGGCCTCTTCAATTTACATGTTCCTGCTCAGGAGCACAATGTTCCCCCCCTTATCCACAGAACGTATGACAATGTTAGTGTCAGTTGCCAAGGACATTAATGTCTGTCTTTTAGATAGAGATAAATTGTGCTGGGTGTTGTCCAGTCTCCACGATTTGTGTCGCAAACTGGTGAGACTTTTAGTAATGACTTCATGAAAAGTGTTGATGTTATCATGGGGCATCGTGAGCATAAAAATGAAGCGGGGTTTAAAAGCAGTGGATGCGGCATGATCATATGTTATGCCAAGGTCATCTAATAATTCATGTATGTCGGGGCATCCGCATCAATATCCCTGTATTTGTCTAGTTCATGTAATATGAGAAGGGTCAGTATTGCTGATATTCAGATCGCAGTGGACAGCATTATTGATGTTTCAATAACTCCTCCCCTATTGCTACTGACACTCTTTGTAGGGTGCCATTTTTTGTTTCAGTTTCCTGATGAATTTATATAAGTCTATGCATGTTTCCTCATAATTATATTATTCCATGGGGCAAAATGAGAGCCCTAGACACAGGGTGGTCTTGTCAATATCTGAGAGAGGTTTGTCTGTGAGATGATTAATGATAGTTCTGTTTACCATTTCCACATTCATTACACAGCTGTGTTGGAGCCTTTTGCATTGCTTCCTATGCGCCCCCTTCCTTTCCCTTTTCTGTTGTCTTTGTCAGAGTCTTTGTCGCCTCTGCCGGCTCCTTCTCAACCTCTTCATCTGCATCTTGTTCCAGCTCCTGAGCCTTTGTTCTTCTCGGTCATTGTTTCCCTTGTTATTTGTTCACAGGAGCAGGTATTCATCCAAAAAAGTCGCCGGTCTGCCACTGCGTCCATTTCCTGTTTTCATGCTCCGAGAAGTCCCCGAGGTGTCAGTGTCATTGTCACTTGTGGTGGGCTCAGGCAAGAAGATTTCTGATAGTGTGGCAGCAGCAGCTGATTCTGCTGCCGTGGATTTGAATATGTGGTCATATCTGCAATTGAAGGTCAAAATTCTCTTAGTCTTCACAGTCTCTTTTAAGTTTTCTGTGTCCTTGCTTTAACGTCATGCATGTCTTTAGCGATTACAATACCTTTTCTAGGGTACCCTTTTCTGGTCTCAACTTAAGATAGATTTCATATCCTGTAGTAGGATCTCTCTGTCGATCCATGCACATTTGATAAGAATTTCCAACCTGCGCTTTGAGCTGGCGGCATAATTTTCTGCCCATTCTTCTAGCATCTTCGGGTTGGGTGAGTCACAAGATGGTATTGTGTAGATGCAGAGCCCTCTTGGGACCATGCCCTCCTCAGCATAGTTCTAAAGAGAGATAGCTTTCCACTGTAGGAAAATGCCCCTTTTTGCATGGTTGCCCCCGCTTTTAGCCTAATGTTGATGTACTTTGACTGAGTGTGCTCTGGGTTCCACCCAACCAGGTTCCCAGGGGCTATGTTCTTTCCCGAAACTGTACTGATGCAAAATCCAATTGGCCACATGAAAGTCCCTTGTAAAGGTGCCACAGGTACCAAGGGCAGTGTGACCAGGGAAGACCTCTAAGGGCTGCAGCACTTATTGGGCCACCCTTAGAGGCCCTTTTCCTTTACACACACACACTGCCATTGCATGCTGCCTGTTTTGGTGCAGAACAAAGTGAAGAGTCAACATGGCACACATCCCTGTGTGCCATGCCTCCAACCCACTGCCCTGGCAGAGGTAGGCCACCCCTCTAGCTGGGTGCACTATACCAGTGGCGAGGGTGCAGGTGCATGAGCCCTGTACCCCTATAGTGTCTAAGCCAATTCTTAGACAGTGTAAGTGCAGTAATGCCATAAAGAGAATATGGTGCTGGGAGTTTGTCATTAACACCACAGCACCATAATGGCTTTAATGAAAACTGGGAAGTTTGGTATCAAACTTCTCAGCACATTATACCTACACTGATGCTAGTGTGAGAGTTAATGAAAAATGCACTCAGAGGGCATCTTAGAGATGCCCCCTGAAAAACGTCCTATCTCCAGTGTTCTGGCGTAGTGGCTGCTCGCCAGCTGCCACCACCAGACATGCTTCTGGATCCCTGGGTCAAGAGCCTGCCGCTCTCTGGGTCCTGAAACAAAGCACATCCTGGGACGAGGTCCCAAGCCTCCTCCACCAGGATGGGCAGGGTGCACAAAGGGCAAAAAGCTTGCCACCTTTGTGAGCTACCCGAGCTGTTTGCTGCTCCTAGCAACTGGCCCCACTGGTTCTGACCCCCACATTGGGGGGGAGAATCATCAGGAAAACCAAGTTAGGAGGAGAGGTGTGCCCACCTTTGCCAACCCCACCCCTCAGGTGGGGGGGCGAGGTGAAGCACAACTCTCAGTCCCCACCATCTTCCAGATGGGGGGACCCAGCCAACCACAGTGAGGCTTATGCCACCCTCCAGTAGTGTACCCACCCCAAGGAAGGGATCAATTGGACCCGACCTGTACCTACCTGCAACACCCCTAAATTTAGTATTTAGGGGCAACCCTGGACCTTGCCTCCTCAAACAATAAGAAACAAGAAGAAGAAGGACCGAAGAGCCGTGCTGAAAAAGAAGGAGGACACCAACTGGCTTGGCCTAAGCCCTACCGGCCTGTCCCGACCTCGACTGACTACAGCGAAATCCTGGGCGATGACACCCGTAGCAGAATGGATTCACATACATATTTTGACAATTTTAAATATGTTTTTCTAGCATTTCTATTGTTTACATAGGAAGATAGTTTTTTTAATTTTAATTTGGCTGCTATTTTTTTTGCTACCTGTATCTTGCACTCTATCAGTGTTATTTTGAGGTAGATTTCTTTTGTATTGGTCGCAGTTCCTTATTGTTGTTCAACAGACTAGGTAAGACCATTTTGGTTTGTAATTCTTTATTAACATTATGCAAAAGATCATATCTTGAAAACAATAGCATCGGTCGCACGTTTACAATGGCCGGATGAACAATTTAATGAGAAATTTGTGCGACATGTGCCTCTTAAGGGCTGAGTAAAACATATATCATATATACCTCAGGGAGGGGGGAAAAGGGTGGGGGGGAGTGGGTGGGAATCCGGCCTCTGATAGTCATACAGTAAGACCATTTTGAAGTTTTATTTTGGATCTTAGGGGAAAAGGCGATATGGGTAGGTCTAGTTAGAGTGGGTTATTATATTAATTTTATTTAATCAGGTTGAGTAGGGGTAGTTTGTGTTGCCTTGTGGTGTAATGCAGCAGGCCTAACTGTAGTCGGTAGTAGTTTGTTATTGTACACATAGATATATTTTCTGTTATGTTTGTAGAACTCTAAAGCTATGTTTGAATTATATTTGCGATGTATGTTTTGTGAGGGTAGGTATGTTATGTATTTTGGAGAGGAATGTTTGAAGTTATTTTCATGATTTTTTTAAAAAAAGTAAGTCAATTTGGTTTAATTTATTCAGACCAACAGTATTACTTAATTTCTTTTTATTTTTTTTTAATTTTTATTTTTATTGAAGTACTTTAGTTACAATGAAGATTACTGGTCAAACATATACAGTATCAAATACCATAAAAAGCAGCTTCAACATAAAGGATTCTCACATAATAAAGTTAAACATCATCCACTAAATAACCATCAGTCCGAATCAAAAAAAGAACCCCAAATTTTATCAAATTTTCTCCCACCTCCCACCCGCAGAGCATAAATTTGTTCACTCTTTCTTACTCTCCTCATTTTCTGTATCCACTCTAATTTACTTGGAATCTGTTTTGTCCGCCAGTTTTGCAGTAGTAAAGATCTTGCAACTACCGTTACTATATACAATAGTTTAGTCAATTGGGCGGATATTTTAAGATCTGAATCAAAACCATATAGTATCAGTTTTTCATTAAAAGGGAGCGTAATTATGAAATTAATCTGGCAGAACAGAAAAATATCGTCCCAAAATTCCCTTATATTGGTACAGTGAGCCATTACGTGAGACCAGTTGGCGGAAATGTGCTGAGTACATCTGAAACAGTTTGAAGGATAGTTTGGATACATTTTGGAAATGGCAGCAGGAGTACGATATAATAACCATTTCCCCAAAAATAACATTCTTCGCCAATTAGCTCCCCGAAGTATATTAAAATTAAAATGGTTAATGGTCTTCCAAGTATTCATAGATAATACATGGTTTTCTTGTTCCTTCCATTTTTTAATTACTTTTTGACTTAAATCCGTTTCCCTACTATATGCTAAGCAACGTTTCCATTCCCCTGGTCTCTTTATACACTCATTTATCAAGAGATCTTTAACCAATTGCGTTGGTTGATTAAGCTGTTCAATATCAAGTTGGCCTAAAAATTTAAAAATAGTATTATATGACAAAACCAACAAAAAATTTGTCTGAACAAGACTTGCCATCTCTCTAGGAGTTATCCAGCCTCCATTTTTTATAAAATCAGCTACTTTACTAAATCCTACTCTGGCCCAATTGTCCACTATATCCGATCTACCTTTAATACCCATCAGTGGAAAAATACTGGGCAGTGGAGTTGTTGCATTAACTAGTGGGAGTGAATATCTATTAAACATAACAGTACGTTTTTTAAGAAACCATAAGAGAATCTTATAGCGAACTAATTTGGGGGATTTAAAAATCTGCGGGGGAGGGGGTAGCTCATTTTCGAAACAAATTAGATCGAAGAAACAATTAATAAACAAATTTTGACCTAGAGTTTGATTCCTAAATCTCGACAGATACTGTATAAAATAGGCATTATAATAATCTCTAATATTTGGCAGAGACAGTCCTCCTTGATCTAAATCAGCATAGAGAGTATTGATTGCTATACGAGGAGGCTTCTTTGCCCATACGAATGCAGAGAACATAGATTCAATCTTGGAAAAATACGTTCCTGATAAAAAACAAGGAATAGTAGAAAACAAAAAATTAAATAATGGAAGAATGGACATTTTTATCAGGGCAACCCGACCCAGGATTGATAGTGGCAGGGAGTTCCAGCGTGTAAACATTAAGCGGATTTTAGAAAGAAGGGGATCGAAGTTAAGCATATATAAGTCCGTAACTGACTGTGAGAAATAGACCCCGAGATATCTTTTGGGTTTAGTATTAATGCAACACTTTAGATCGGAATGTATTTCTGGATCTCTGTTCCCACAAATCAAAATCTCTGTTTTCTTTTTGTTTATCCGGTAACCCCCTAAGGCTTCGAATTCTTCGAAGATCTGAAGCATCTTAACTTGTGAATGAAGCTCAGGTTTAATTAATAACATAATATCATCCGCATAAAGTTTGATCTTACTTATTGAAGGAATGGGGGGAGAGATATTAACACAGTTCCTTATTGCAGCCGCAAGGGGCTCAATAAAGAACGCAAACAAAACTGGGGATAAGGGACATCCCTGTCTCGTACCTCTCTTAACGAAAACAGTACCGACCATTACCGTATTTATAATAATATTTGCTTTGGCCATAGTATACAGATTTCGAATTAGATTTACAATTTTATGGGGAATACCAAAGTGCCTTAAAATAATAAAAAGTGTCTCCCAAACCACCAAATCAAACGCTTTTTCTGCATCTAATAACAAAATTAATGCTGGGATCCCTCGTGTCTCAAAATAATCTAAGGCATCAACTAAATAGTGTGTGTTTGTAAACAGTTGCCTTCCTGGAATAAAACCATTCTGATCCGGGTGGATCAATTCTGTTGAGATTTGATTCATGCGCATTGATATTAATTTAGTAACGATTTTATAATCTGTGTTTAGTAAGGTAATTGGTCGGTACGAGTTTGGGTCTTTAGCATCCTTCCCCTTCTTCAGAAAACTCACCACCGTTCCTTCTCTAAAAGAGTCCGGGATCGGGCCTCCTTCCAACATCGAATTTAATAATAACAAAAAAATATTTGAGAAAGTGCAAAAAAACATTTTAAAAAATTCCGCTGGAAATCCGTCTGGGCCAGAAGCCTTCCCATTTGGTAGGTTTTTGACCACCAATTCTACCTCTTCCACTGTGAAAGGGCATAACAGTGCTTCCTGATCGGTTTCAGAAAGGCAGGGCAATGCACAATTTTCTAAAAAATCCGATAGTTTTGTTTGATCAATACTATGTTGCTGACTATAGATTTTATTATAGTGAGTGAGCATTATCTTCCCTACCCCAATCGAGTCTATTGTATCTATTTGAGTCGCTGGGCATCTTAATTCTCTGATCAAATTAGCCGTTGCTTGTTCTCTCACCTGCCAAGCTAGAAACTTCCCAGTAAAATTACTGTCTTCATATATTTTTTGAGAATGTCTGCGAAAAATCTCCTCGCTTTGAGCATAATAATGTGCGCTTAATGCCCTTTTGGCTTCATCTAATTGATGTGAGATCGTATTGGATGAGTTCGCCTGTCTTAATTTGTTTAAAGCTTGTATTCTTTGTTCCAGCACCTCTTTTTTACTTTTAATTGCTTTAAATACTGCTGCATCTTTACTTATAATTATACCGCGGATAAAGGCTTTCATAGCATCCCATATAATATTAATCGGGGCCGAGTTGACATTACGAAATACAAAATCATTGATCTCTGTTTTCAAAGACGTTACCCACATTTCATCATTCAAGTATGTTTTGTTGAATACCCAACGCTTAGGAGTCTTTGAGTTTGGATCCAGAGCAAAATTAATAACCAACATTGCATGATCTGAGAACCCATTATGAATAGGCCTTTGATTCAACATATTAAGCTGTCTAGAGGCTAGAAAAAAGTCAATCCGTGAAAAGGACTTAAACCTGCCTGACCAACATGTGTATTCTTTTTTTGACGGGTATTGAGTGCGCCATGGATCACAAAGGTCCAAAGTTTTTTTATAGTTAAGAATAACTTTCAATGATTTAGGTTTGACTTGTTTCCTAGATTGCGTGGTCTTATCCAGCCGTAAGTTCATAATTAGATTGAAATCTCCTCCAATAATGATATCTCCTACCACCATCAGTAAAGATTGAAATAGATCCTCATAAACTGAGGAGCAATCGTCTACCGGAGCGTATAAACTGACGAATGTAATAGGTCTCAATCTATTTTTTATTCTACAAGAGGCCCAGCACCAACGTCCTGATGCATCCTCATTTGTTTGTATGATCTCAGGATAAATATTCTTATTCAGAAATATGGCAACCCCTCGCTGAGCCTCTGAAAATGAAGAGAAACCACGATATGAGGCCCATTTTTTAAACATAGAGAATTGATCCAATTTTGCATTTGGGATATGAGTCTCCTGCAGCAATATTACCGAAGGATTTTCCGACTTAATCCATAGCTCTATGGCCCGTAGTTTCTTTTTGTTATTTAAGCCGTTCACATTGAAAGAAATAATTTTCAAACAGTCGCTACTCAGTATTTAGATAGATTACATATTTTCTGGAGGAATCTCTCATTTTAGTAAACAAAGAACCACCTATCAGGCAGAGAGTAGTTAATAAAAAACATAATAATAGACCTAGCACTAAAGACTTCATTATTTTAACCCCTACAACACACCCACCACCCCCCCAAACCCCACCCTCCAATCGCCCCCCCCCACCCCCACCATTGGCCAAGATTCCCCAACCCACGCAGACCAATGGTTCCAACCCCCTGCCAATCGGGTGACATCTCTCACCCCCTGGACCCCCTGGACTCCGCACTCCATCCTGTGCACCTGATCCTCCCCTCACCCTACCAAAAAAAAAAAAACATCATCTAACCACGACCGTCACAACTATCAGTCTATATTTAAAGAAAGAAAAAACCCCAGACCCAACAAAATCCAAGTCCAAGTCCTTAAAGACCATAGATTTCCCAAATTCTTCCAAATTTATCCTTATAAAGAGCTGGAAATGTCCCGGAGTAGTTCCTGCGCTGCTGCAATATCTGACAACATAAAAAATTTGCCTTTCACTAAAACTTTGAGTTTGGATTGCTGTGCTATCGTGGCTTGAGCTCCTTTAGCTTTAAATAATTGTAGCATCTGGACAAACTCTTTTCTTCTACGAGCAGCAGACGCAGACATGTCTGAAAAAATGCGACACTTCACGGTTTCATTGACGAAAAATTGTCTTTGCTGAATTGCCGTTGAAAGAATAGTCTCCTTAATCCGTATGTCCGAAAAATTCAATAAAATTGTTCGAGGAAGGGAAGAATTTGGGAAAGGCTGAGCGGGAACGCGATGTGCTCGCGTAATAGTCAGGTCGCCCTCATGATTAGGGATGACTTTAGATTTCAAAAAAGAGGTGACCCACTGCAGCGTGCTGGACCCTTCAAGACCCTCCGGAACCCCCACTATGCGTAGGTTAGATCGACGATTATAGTTCTCTAAATCGTCCAATTTGGATTCAAAAGCACGTGAGGTGAGGGAGAGCTGATTTGTGTCCTGTTTGACCTTAATCATTTGATCCTCCAAACTAGAAATGCGGGTTTCGGCTTCTTGCAATCGAGCGGGGAATGCGGAAAAGAGATCTTCCATTTTATCCAGACGTTGATGGATTAAAGCTAGCTCAGATCTCTGGAACCTCTTCAGCTCTCTAACCTCGTCGAGGATTAAATTTAACATATCCTTGACTGTCATCTTCATCTCCCCCACTGTCTCAGTATCCAAATCAAGCAAAGGACTGAGATGGTCCCCATTAGAGACATTAGAGACAAATTTAGTGGTCGAAGCATCCGCCATAGTTGTTGGGGGATGTGCGGAGGGATTATCACTCGACGAAGGCGTAAAAGGCATAGATAACATAGGGGGTGCCCCTAAATTAGATTTAGGCGAAGAATTAGGAGGGTGAATAATTGGAGGAGAGAGAGCAGAAGAAACTTGGGCAGACACGACATTTTTCTTTTCAAAAAGAGGAAATGATTTAGTGCCTTTAACCCCCTCCACTGGGCTTGCCTGCGTGGATGCCCCGTCTTTAAAGGACGAAGACCCTGCGATTTCTGTGCAGTGAGAAGCTTTCAAAACTGAAGATGGAGATAGAGATGAAGACAGAGTCTCACAGATAGATTCCTCGAGCTCTTCCGAACTTTCTGCACTGTGACTTCTCTCCTTTGCCTTACCGTCACCGAGGCACCCCTTATTTAATAATTTGGCGGCATTCCGCGCCTCTTTAGCCTGCATGCGAGAAGCCTTCGCCTTCCGTGTATTCAACAGCTTCCCCATCCCCAAAGCAGATAGAGCAAATATAGGCCTTAATCGTTGTCGTTGTCACCGGATGCTGCTACCATAAGCTAGTTTCTGAGATATGAGAGTTCAAAAAGTTCAAAAAGTTCAAAAAGAAATTTTATGTCGTTTTTGCTGAAGCTCACCTGCCGCTTACAGCTCAGCCACCTCTCACTGTAGCAGCCGCATCCAAGACCTCGGGCGCAGCGTCAATGCTGGGCGCAGGTACAGACACCGGCTCTGGGATGAAATAATACTGTAGACGCTGCCCTGCGATGCTGCGATGCTGCGAAGTACAACGCTATGTCAGAAGCGGCACGTCTCGAAGTCCATGAACCAGGCTGCTTCCCTGCCCAGAAACGATGAAAACGATGAAAACGAGCTTTCACGGCAAGCTAGTAGCAGTATGCTGCTCCCCCGCCGTCTCAGACACGCCAGCCGCTCACGCCGTCAGCCGCCATCAACCGCGCCGAAGCTGCAGAGCTTCGAGGGGAAAGGGAGGAGCCAGGAGCCAGGAGCCGGGAGTCCTCAGGTGCGCGTGGAGGCGTGGATCTCCATCGCGCCGTCGTGATGTATTACTTAATTTCTTATTTATCTGGGTTTTCAATGACTGTAGATCACTTCAATAGATTTAATTTAGGCATTTCATTTTTGTATTTTTGTGGGATTTCTTACTTCTTTAATTTTTAACTTGTTTTGGGGAATGGAGTTTTGCGAGGTGGAAGTGGATCAAGAACTTCAACTACCTTACTGTAAGTACAATATATTTATTTTTGGGTAGGAGATGTTTTAATATGTATGTGTATTTTGCTTTTAACTACAACAGAAACTTTTTATTTTATATGCGTATTTTAATTCTTGAGCTGTTTTGTATATTTTTGATAGCGCATCTTTTTCGTTCTCCTGTAAATATTTTTCATTAAATATCAAAACACATTTTTAACAGTCTTATTTTCTCCTTAACTAATATAGTTTTGCTATAGACTGATTGATACAAATAATTATTCAAATATGTATTTAAAATTGGTTATTTTATAGTGGTGTAAGGTTTTGGCTTATTTTAGTTGTGAATATATTAGTAGATTGGTGGTTTATAGTAGTGATTTAGCTATCATTTCTGGGAAATAAACTCCTTTGGTATTTACAAAAATTGTGACTTTGAATTGTAGTATGTTGTACATTTCCCTCGTTTGTTTGGTTCTTTTAGGTTTCATTTGGTTACTGCCTCTGCTATCCTTAGTTGTTTGTAGCCTTATTCTTTTTGGAAGGCTTCTATAAATTTGTAGAGTGTTGGTTGGGTTCTTCCTAGTGTGGCTTGGAAGGCAGTGTGCCATCCTTTCACTAGATTACTGGGTTTGGCTTATTGACCCATGGTGCTGTCGTAGACATTCCATCATGGTATCTGGAATTTGGGTTGGCATCTGTGTCCAGAGCGCTGTAGTCTGCCAAACCAAGCGTCTTCAAAGTAGTCTGTTAGTGGACTTGATTTGTGTTAAAATGTGAACACTAGTAGCATGTTGTAGTGGTTACCTTCGTCTGTTACAGGTACAAATGCCAGAGAAATGCACTTTTTAATTTTTCAAAGGCAAACTAGCTGTTTGTTGTATATTGTACACTTAGGGGTCGATTCCGATCCTGTATTTTTTTTTTCCGTACGACTCGTATCCGTAATTTTTTCCGTACGAATCGTACAAGTCCCGTCCGACCCGTGAAGTACGATTCGTACGGGAAAAATACATACGGATCTGCCCGATACGTACGAATCAGATCGGGAAAAGTTGTACGAGACGGACCCGCACACTTTTCCGTACGAATCGTAAAAATACAGTCCGACCGTACTAGTACGATCCGGACCGGTTTTCCAATTTACGATTCGTACGGAAAACGTCCCGTACACGGGGAATACCTTTACCCGCTAAGAAAGCGAACTTTGTACGACTCGTATCCTGGGAAAAGTTGTTCCCGGGGTGCGAGTCGTACAGGCCCCCCCAAGCATATGTACGCACCTTACAACAACATCGCGTATGTTCGCACCGTACATGCGCAATGTTGGGGTACGCACCGTACATACGCAATGTTGGGGTACGCACCGTACATATGCAATGTGGGGGTACGCACCGTACATACACAACGCATGGGGGTGTATGCCTGTATGACTCGTACCCCTGGGGACTCTGCTTTTACGGCTGTTTTTGGCTCCTGTAAGAAAAGAGCCGTACGAAGTGCCGTAGTGACGATTCATACTTGTTGGGCCGGAAACCGCTGCTTAAATACGTCCGGATGTCGCGTACAGGTTGTTCGGGATCCGATTTTTTTTATTTTTTTTACCCGTACGGTCTTTTGTACGATTCGTACGGAAATAGGCTTTCTGTACGAATCGTACCTCCTAGGTTGTACGGAAAGTTTACCGGGTATGAGTCGTACAGAGAAAACGCTCCGTAACAACGATTCGTACAGCCTTTTTCCAGGATTGGAATCGGCCCCTTAGTGAAGATTTGTGAAATATTTTCCAAATGCTTTGGTTGAAATGGTAAGACCAGATGTATTTGGCTATGTGGGTATAGTTGAAGTATTTTTTGTATCATTACCTGTCTAAAGTATATTATACATTTGTGTGGGGGGTAGCTGATAGGTTTTACTCCATAGTAAGTTACACTTTGTTTGTTCATCAGCAATGCATAAATGAGGGGTTAGTGTTGTGATATTCACCACATATGGTGTATATCTGGTAAAGGTCACATTTTGAAAGATCTGCCCATCATCCACGTTTCAAATTGACTACAGCCTTAGAGCTCACCATAGTGGGCTCGGCCAGCCATTAAAGGCCCACTACAGCGTAAAAGGCCAAAGAGGTCTTTCTTCACAGCTGTTGTTGTGAGCAAACATTGAAATGTTGATGCTCCAGGTTTCCACCAGCCATTAGAAGCCCAGAGCACTCCATTGTCTTCAATGGGGCACTCAACATTCCAATGTTCTAATTATTCTTAGAAGATTATTTACAGCTTCAAATATAATTCTTCTTCGGTTGTTATTGGTGTTGCTGTGTAGGAGGAAGAGTTGTTCGTTATATGTGGTGGTTAGGTGTTCTAGATGCTGTATGTCATAGTATGCTCGCTGGGGTGCAGTAGTTTGACTTATGTTTTTTTTAGTATGTGATATTAGTTGTTTTAAAATAGGGTTTGCTAGTATTGGGCCTGTAATGTTCTTTGGTACTTTAAGAAGTATGGGCCTGATTTAGATCTTGGCAGATGAGCTACTCCATCACAACGGTGACGGATACCCCAATCCACCGAAATATAAATCTCAGTATATCTTATGGGATTTATATTTCAGTGGACGGTATATCAGTCACCGTTTTAACATGGTCATTCACTCGCCAAAATCTAAATCAGCGCCTATTTCTTATGAAATTGTAGTAGTGGGTAATTGGGAACTACTGTTTGCTTCTTTTAAATTTTGAAGTATGTGCCTTACTTCTATCTTTATTATATATGGGAAGGGAGGTGGTTGTGTTCCCTGACATCAATTACAGTATTGTTTTTCATTGGAGCCCTCCCATAACAAGTATTTGCATAATATTTAGTACATTTCCGATTCACTTTCTCAGTGCTTGTACTTTAAGGACTGTTTGTCTATCCCATGTGCATAAGCAATTGTTTGTCTGTGATGTGATATATGATGCTTTTCTGCCATTCTATCTGTAAATAGCATACATTTAAAAATAATTATTGTGCTATAAATGTTTATTTTGTTTGATAACATAAGTTTAACAGGCTGTCAAACATTTTACATTTTAGATATAGATTTGTGCTGTTGGTTGAAGTTGCACTTGATTTTCTTCCCCTTCATTCGTGAAATAATGTTTGTTTTAGTTACATGTTAAAAATATTGGTTTGGTTAGTTTTGGGGGGTGGTGTGGTTTTCACTTTAACCTGTAGGGGTTTTTATAACTGTGTATATTTTAATTACTTTGAAAGTGGCTGTTTCTAGTGTTGAGTTGGATTTTTCGATGGGAAGTACTTCCTTTTTGCTAATGTGCTTATGTAGTATCTAAGGATTCATTTATATACGAGAAAAGAAAGAGATTAGCAATGTATTTGTAGATTTGCATTTCAAAGTTAAGTCAGGTTACATAGTAGTTCATTTAATTTTTAAACTTACTTGTAAATGTGTCTTGTTATTTTCTTGAAGTCTTCCCCCAGGTTTTTTATTTAATTTATTTGTTTCGTTTTTTATAAAATGTATCTAATTGTTAGTATATGGAGAATGTAAATATGATTATGGTGAATAATTCTGTGATTATTTTTTAATATATTGTTTGATTTTTTGTGTGTATGTTGTTTACTAATTGCCAGTTTTTATATATTTAATTTTAAAAAGGCATTTAGGATTTAAAATAGATTTCCTTATTTAGCTATATTATTGTAGTCAATATACTGCATTTGATAATTTTGGTATATTGTTAACATTTAAATAGAAGACGATATTTTGTGTTACGGTATTTCTCAGTTCATTATTGTTAAAATTAGATATTTTTGACAGCAATATTTTTATTATTAATATATGTTATTTTTTGTGGAGTATAGGATGGCAATATTTTTGTATTGATGAATTGTTTTGTGAATGTTTTTCTGGTGATCTGTGTGTGCATGTCTGTCAGTATGCATATTGTTCTGTATGCACGCAAACATCTGCAAATGTGTATGTATATGATACATATGGGCATTGAGTCTTCATGTCTCTGTGTGCGTTGCTTGTACAAAATGCCAGAGCTATTTGCTTTTTTGCGGTGGGAGCTTTGATTGACATTGGTTGCGCACTTAAGAGCAGTCAGATAGAAGGCACTGGGTAATAAGACTCCTCCTTCAATGACACTGACATTTTTCCACATTCTAGATGGCGATGACAAGTGTCTGCTTGCTCATTGCCTAACCATCATAGGTTAGCGGAGCAAAGAATTGAGGGATTCCCCCTCAAGAGCCAAAGGGAAGTAATGCATAATCCTATCAGCATCAGTACTGCTCCACATAGCTTTGGCAAACAATAGTGGAAGTAGAATTAGTAGTGGTGGTTATAGGAAAGGGAGGGTGGGATTTGCTGCACAATGATGCCCAGTCATGTACAGAAGATAGACAGGAGCCAGGGTAAAGCACCAGCTCCACTTCACAATGTACTTGTAGTAGTAGTAGGTCCACATTTTAAATGCAGTCAGGGTACATACAGCACCACGTTTAAATATTATGACATTACGTTTCTGATACAAGCTTTAACTAAAGAAGTATGCAACTGTCTCATAGCAAATTTTAAAGCTGTATTACAAAAAAACTAAGCAAGTACAAAAAACAGTAAAATAAGGTTTGAGTCATCTCTTCCAGTTGAAGGGCAATGCACTTCTCGCAAGATTCCGTTTTATACAGCTGATCAAGAACATTTTTTCTAGTAAAAATTCTTTTTTTTTAAATAGTTCTAAGACAGAGACACGTAAGTAACACGTCCGCGTAGTATTTCACATATGTTGCAAAAGGGGAAAATCCTATTTTGGCCTTTGAAAAGTGACAGCCCACCAGTGGCGGCTGGTATTCAATGGCATTGGAGTGGGTCAGATCGCGGGGGACGGGATTTGAGGGAATGAAAAAAATAAAAATAAACACCTACCTGTCTTTTGCCACCGCAGCTGCCACCTCCTCCTCCTCTCGATCCTCTTTGCCCGCTTCCAGGACAGGAAGCAGGAAGCACCCGGTTCCCTGCCTTCCAATAGCAAATCACAACACTGCACTGCAGCATTGCGATTGGTCTGAGCCCCGTGGATCGGCGCTCAGCCAGAGAATTGGAGGCTGGGCATGTTCTCGTTGCAGGCTGTAATGAAGCCTGCATGACTGTTTGACAGGCCCAAGACGGCCGGCCAAAGCGTAATGCGTTCTTGGAGTGGGTAAACCACTCCTCCCCTGCTCTGTGAGCAGAGCAGCCCCGCCCCACCCAGCTAAAAAATAAAATAATAATAGCAATGAGTTATTATCATTTTATTTTCTCCTTTTTGACCTGGTCAGTGGGGCGACACTCCCCTGCCTTAGCAGAGGAGCCACCATTGCAGCCCACCCTTTTAACTTAAGCAATGATTGCTCAACCAATTTAATCAGATCTCACTTCCTATTTGGAGTTTAAACATTATACATAAATATGGGCTATATCCCAGCTCTGCCTTATGCTTAACCAGCATGCCTGTTGACTTGCTTGTTAAATGCATGTAAAGTCAGTAGGGTGCTAAAAGGCAAACTTGTCTTCGTAATGCGTCCTCTTGACTCCTTCACTGAGTTTTCTATCAAATTCTCAGAGGTGGTAACAATAAATTCAGAGTATACATGGTAGATTGTTCACCTCTTTTCAGAGTACACTACAAGATAGTTAGGTCCAAATTAACTGAAAGTTCACGCAATGCAGTACAGCAAGGGAACTTGTTGCGCTGCCTCTCGTGAAAGGGAGAGAGTAGAAATGTGTCATATTTATTACGATACAGCACACTTTTGCTCTTTCCTTGCGCTGGCGCACTTGTGGCAGCCTAGTGCCAGCCCAGACATTCTTGTACATCATGCAAGGGTGCCTTTGTTGTGTTCAGGATTGTTTTTGTGCATGAAGGCGTACCTTCATGAACAAAATCTATCCTTAGAAACGTATTCCTCTTTGAGTGCTGCAGAATGCAGAATACATGAAAAGAGAAAGTAACAAGGAGAAATATAGATATGTCTCCTCGTTATGCCAGCCTGGGTATGACACACTATTTTGGCGCAGACTCAGGTTTACTGATCTTGCAGGGCGAGAGACCGCCGCCGCCATGGTCTTCTTGGGACCGCTGCCACAATGGTACAGCGGTGAGACCGCCAAACTCGTAATCGGGCTCAAAGTTCTTGCAGAGAAAGACAAGGTAGAAATAAGTATACTTAAAATAGTCAGCATTTGTTGTCAGGATTCAAATATGTTTAAATGGTGGTCTATATTTTATACAATATTAGTTAATCTTTGACTGATAGGCAACATACTGTTAATTCTAATACCATGTCTTGCCTATTTGAATGCACCCGTTTTGCACACATCTATTTTTCTTACTGGCCAGTCGTGCTAAAACAATTTTCAGATTGAGGATTGCTGCCAACAGTGTTACATCACTGAAGTCTTACAGATTCTGAAAAGCCCAAGCATCACACAAAGTACAAGTGCTGCAAATGAGCAATGACAATTCGGGAGAATTTAAGGGTGTACTATGGTCAAGTACCTTCATGTTTCCTTGTCCTGCAGACTTTTCAGTTTGTTTATGAACAGTTGAGGAGCGTGCTTTAGATTAGTTTGCAATAATTGCCCCAGCACTCCTGTTAACTCCACTCAGTGTGGCAATTTGGAACAGCAGCTGCATTTCTGAAGCATGGGAAGCTTGAGTTAGGGGAATACAGTGATATACTAGGTTAAAACATTTGGAGATGGCTTGCTGCTTTCTTGAGCCATTCCAGATGTAAGATGATTTATGTTTCATTGCACTACTTTTGGAACTAGACCCGATATCCCAGAACCTGTGCTATGGGTGGATTATATATGTTGAACAATAGATTTTGTATCATGTAAATGGGCACTCAGTTCTAATCTGCGTAAGCGTGCACCATTACAGGGTGCACCGATGCAAACCAGAACTGCGTTCTCAGTGTTAAAAAAAGTGCTTTCTCCATAGCGGCCTTCTCAAGCTTGCGCTGGGGAAAAAGCAGCAGCGACATGCAGAGCTGCAGTTTCAAACCACTGCTCCGTCTTCCGCTACATGCAGGCTAGCCTGCTTTCTGAAGCTTGCAAGCCTCCCCATCAGGTACATGAATTTTGTGACTACAGGCATCTCTGGGAGTGAACCTGCGGATCCCTGGGATACCTGTGCCCCCTACCAAAATGCACTGCTTCACACACACTGGGTGTGCTGCAGTACTATGTGATGCACAGTCATTGGGCCTCCTGAGGGCACTTTGCAGACAAGTTCGTAATTCAGCATGGTCTCAGGTGCAACGGGATTCAATCATTTGTAGAGTCAAAAAATGAGTGCCCACTGATTGGGTATTAGGGAATGTTATGTTATGGTATGTTATGTATATGGATTTTTGTATACTGCGATTTATCACCCAAAGGTTATCCAGGTGCTGAAGCAGGTGTGTAGGTCATCTGCTCAGGTCTAGTTGAAGAGACAGGTTTTCAGCCTCTTGTACTAATGTACTAAATAATTCTAACAATAAATGTAAAATAGAAAAAGTGATTTACACAAACTTACTTTAAAACTCGCCTCACCCTTTTCTCCTACAAAGCTAACATACAGCTACTAAAAATGTTATTAAACATATATTTTTATTTAAAAAAGAAAAGAATAAATAGATTGTAAAATTAAATACAGTTAACATTAAAATTACTTTTTACGATAAATATGCATAACATCATCCATTTTAAAATGAAGTACATAAAATACATTTCACAACTTTCACAACTATTTATCAAATTGCCAAACATGATGTTATATATAACAATATTTTAGTAAATGTTATATTTTAAATGATATACTTAACTTTGATATTTATGTTCACAATATTTTTGACATCACTATTTTCCTGCACCAATATTTTTGTGTAACAAAATATAAAGTTTTTATATATTCAATCAAAGCACCACAAAAAGATCAGATAACACCAATTATGAGAGATACACAACCCCCTTGAAGACAGAATTAACTTTGAAATAGCTAATCACACACAAACCACTGCATTTAGGTCACCCCAGACATCTAACATACAAGCTTGGCCCTCGGGAGAAGAGAGGTGCACTAGAGGCAAATAAAGCCTCCTACTGGAGATCCCCAAAAAACTAAAACAATAAAACACGTTTTCTCATTAAAGCTACAAGAACTTGGAAACCACTCCCAGAGAAACTTCAACTAATATCCAATCTGTTTCCAATGTAAAACGCCCTAGAAGTTTACCTTTTCAAATTATACCTACCTATCTTCACACTGCTAGATGTGTAATTATCAGGACTATTTATGCTTATTATCAAGAATAGAGGTAACTTGTCATTGTTATCTGCTACCTGTAGAGTGCTCAGCTGCCAATAAATACAATGAATCATATGGATTGGTAGGAACCCAAGAAGCCAGAATTTCAGATTCCTTCCAGTATACTAGTAGTAGAGGAATTGTTGTATATTTTACCGTATATGTCTACTAACAGCCCCTTTAAAATGTGCACTATATTATTTGCTCATATTTGCCTCAGGCCGTGCAAGTAAATGTTCATTTGCAATAGCTGTTGCATTTAAATGCACTATCAGACAAAAATGTGTATAATATAGCTGGTGCTTAGGAAAAAGGCATAGATGGTAGTTTTAGCATGTATCTTGATGGGAAAGTAAATTCTCGTGTTATTTCTCCCACCTGACATCATGGATTACGAGGTTTATTTTGCCAAAATAAACACTTTGAATGAAATAAATTATGTGTTTATAGCCACTTCGGTGAGAGAGAAGGACTCTTATATATTCCACAACAACAAAGAGCAGTGCAGTTCCTCGCAGGACTGTATCATGACCACTGTGTCATAACAATTTATCCACAAAGGCATAATTCGATCTCGTCTCAGAGTCAGGAAGGCAATGGATGGAACAAATTTGACGTTTTCTGTTATGCATGTGTCGTGACAATATCTTAATACATCCTTATGAACTTTAAACCTGTGAGGCTAGGATTAGGCTTGTAGTGGTCCTTAAAATACACTAAAAGGGATAGCACTCTGCGAAACATGTAATGATGGCCCAACAATTGAACAATATGCATATTAGTGCCTAAAGTGCCACAACCTGCACATAACCTGTCCCCAGACCTCTGGGCTTTTTCTCCTTTTCAATCTATGTAAAGCTGATTGTGTGATGTACACTCAGAGATGTGAAAAGGATACCATATATACACACACTTTTGGCAAAATTTGTATATTTGGTTATATTATATTATTTTCTTTACATTCTTTACATTTTGATACTTGTTCATCCGCATTTGTAAAGGAAAGATGAAAACTACCAGAATGCAAAGGTCTGAAAGTCCAGGATGGACTACTAACACCTAACTTGATTTAGCTATAGCTTGCTAATGCGACAGAGGTCACAAGGCACCATATATCAGGCAGAGGTGCTCATCCGATCTGGTTCTGCAGTTTTAGGGCTTACCTAAAACTAAAAGTTCAAGACAAACACAAACAAATGAACAGTGAAGAACTGTCAGGAATCAGCTGCAAACTTGAGGTTCTTCAGGGGTCAGGCCTACAGAAAAATATCAGGAAAGACTCTACAGGGAGGCAGAACATCAGTCATAACCAGTACAACATAATACACCTGTGGAAGAAACAGGCACAGGACCCGAAAACTCTGGAAGATGAGCAAGTGGAGACTGGGAAGGCCCTTTGTGACCGGGGCTAAGCTCAGGCCTGTGGAGTTAGGATCAGAAAATTGGAAAGAGGCAGATCATGAAAAAAAATTGAAGGCTGTATTTTTCCTATTGACTTACATTGAAGCGGAGACAATTTTCGGTGGGAGATTTAAAAGAAAGTGGCTTTTGGCTTAAAACATCTGGAGCCGCTTGAATCAGTTCTCTTGGCATGTATGCTTCCAGAGTGTGAGAGGCAAAGCCAGTTAAAAGGACAGCTGACATGAAGCAGGAAGCTTGGCAACAGCGGTTGTTGGACTTCCTCCAATTCCCTTTGAGTTCACACTGTGTTGGGCATTCCTGTGGTTTTCTTGTTATTTTCCTATCCCAGTGCCTTCCTCGGTCATTAATTCAATCATAGGCGGAGTCTAGTGGTGTACCCCCTTGCCGTCCACATCCATACAGTTATGTATGTCTCCATATTGCATTGCTCCATTGATTTATCTACTGATTACTCCAAGACCAAAGACTCTCTCAACCTGTTTCTCTCACCCCTTCTTCTCCTTTCCCCAGGGTAACTTTATACTCAGACTTGTCTCTGTCGCTGGGGGTTCGCTGTTTGGGCAGAAAGGCGGATTATCTCTGCTCTCCTAAGAAACCACAACCCATCTTGCTTCCTGATAAGGACAAACTATTCACCCGTGTCCTTGGATTAACATTATCTTACTGATACATGCACTGTACTCTACTCTTGGTAAAGGATTACTGCTCGGTGTGTAGTACCTGCCGTGGGTGCAAAGAGAAGCGTGCTTGACTTGCTGATCACAGTGCTGTAAGTGTTTTATGTGGGAGGAAAGCTTGAAAGAAGTACTGATTTGTGTACTCCAAACCAAGATCCATCAAGTTCACTCAAGGATGTACAAATGTTGTTCTCACTTCACGCCCATTCAGATATTGGTCTGTTTGCTGGGACTGTAAACAGCTATCAGTAATGCACAATTTAAAGTGCAGCAGCCCAGCTCAAAAGACATGATCCCATCAAATAAAAAGAGTAACAATTGTGCAGAGAAGTACAAATTACAGATGGTTTTTTCCTTTGTAAATAACGAAGCTATAATGACACTTTATTTACAAAGAAGGTTAAACATTAAAAGAAGCTCAGGACACATTTTCCCCGCAGAGGATTGGACAGAGGAGGCAGAGCTGGGCCAGGGAGGATTCTGCCAATATTGCATAAGATAAACACAGACATCACGAGTAAACTTACTGGGGGATGCAGCAATGCTATTTTTGGCAGTGAGAGTGAGAACAACAATACAGCAGCTTCAAAGGTTACAAAACTCTTTTATGCCAAAATGGGCTGCGACACAAGCAACATCCTTCCTGCTTGGGGCTTTGTTCAGGAAGTGTGATGTGTTGAAGCGTACTACAGAAGAAGACTAAAACATATATTTCAGCATCAATGAAGCTTTTACCTCTCGGTAATAACATGAACTATTAATTTTCTAGATGTGCACAACATTTTCTCTAATGACACAATATAGTTTCAACGTGTACATATTTTGCTAAAAGAACAGAGGAATAAATAGCTGATAAAACAAGCAAATTCCCATGGTACGTATAAAATTATTGTCATCTATTTGAAGACAACTTTAGAGAGCCAATTCAAACTGCTAGGCTAAAAGGGGATTTGGTGCTAACCCTGTTTGAACCTGACACATTCCTATAGCCCAGATGCAAGCTGTAGACACTGAGAGGTTTTGCCCACTCAATGTTCAGCAGGTGAATACTTGGGTAACTAGGTAAATAGTACGCATGGTTCGTTTGTGCACCTTGGATTACTAAACATATATGTATTATCAGTGCTGTCTCCACAATTATGAGGTTCACAAAGGGATATGAGGGGTTCATTGCACACCCGGTAAACAGTGAACCTTGCGCATTCAATATTTACCAAATCAAATGTTTATGCCCTAAAGGGCATACAATATCCAAGCCCATTGTAATCCGCACTTTAGTAGAAAACATCTGGTACTTTGTGTGGCACACATCATCAAATCGACAGCCATCATTGAAAAAACCTTACATCAGCGTGGTCATTACCTCAAAGTGCGATGAATGCTACCTGGCTCGAGCACACAAGTTTTCTTCAACGTGAAGGGAGAATAATAAATGTGGCAGATCAAGGTCATGGCATGTCGTGGTCGTGATAATGGGCATGGCTATACAATAGTTTTGTTGATGTGATGATTTACCTGAATCCAAGAGGGAGAATTGAAGAATCACTGCTAGTAAAAAACAGAACAGATGATTCTAACGCTCCGGACATCAGAAGAGGGTCTTAATGAGCAACTGGAATTGAAAAATGCAACTTAAGTATCTTCAAGATTGCAACAAAAGATATGTGCTTCTTTGAACGAAGAAGAACCTGCATACCAACTTGCAGTCCACAACAAAGGCCCTCATTACAATGTTGCCTCCGACGCACACCGTTGCGGATTGGGAACCGGCCGACCTTAGGTCAGCGGTCACAACGCATTATTTGGATACAACCGCACATGCTGCAGTTGGAAACATCCATTTTTCAATGGGAGCATCTGCGACAGGCTGAAACCGCACGCAGCTCAAGCTCCCATTGAAAGATGGAAGTTACTTAACATCCCTGCATCGTGTGGCTGGCACCTCGTGGTGCCTGCTACACGGTGCAGAGATGTGCTCCCCAGGGCCAAATGCAGAGTGCCAGGGAAGAAGGGGGCCCTGATAGGGGCTCCCAAAGTCAGTTTCCGACATCCAATCCATGTCAGAAAGGCCGACATGGATTGACTGTCGGAAACCAACATCATAATCCCGACGGCGGAAACGCCGTCCTTAAGGGAATATGAGGGCTTTTCATCAGAATCGTGTCGGATTTCCCGTCCGGTTTAAACTCCGACTGCTGTCATCATAATACGGCGGTCGGATTTTAAACCTACAATGTTGGTCGGAAAGGCTTTGCCCAGAGGTCAGAGACTCTCCAACCGGCATTGTAATTAGGCCCAAAGTGTATAATAAGACCACATCCACTCCAAACCCAAAAGCCACATTTTTATCAGGGGTCATCATCATCCAAACGTTAAAATGAATGGAGAGTCTAAAGTAAACTAATATAATATTAAGAAACATCAATCATCATTGCTAATGCACAGAACAGATGCTCTTTCATTAGCACCAGCATGCAAAGGGCAAATGAGAATCCTTGAATTGCCAAGGGAATGAGGGACAGAGGACACACAGTACCCATAACATCCTTCTCTCCTATTTGGCACTTGCATGATTGAAAGAAGTAGCCCAACATCTCAGTACCGATCATTATAGATAAATGCATGACCTACAGACTCCACCAATTCCCAAAAGTGATGCTACTGGCTAGTGCAGGGAGGGACAAAGTGCTGGTGTCATCAGACTACCAGAAGACAGTTACAAGTGCTTCATGCCAAGATCAAAAAAGTAACAGACATAATACACCACATCCTGACCGCATAACAGCTTAAACACATGAAAGGAGATGGAAGCATCCTTGCAATCACTCAGGGCAGCATTGCATTGCAACCCATCATTCTTTTGCCCACCATGCAACCTCAGTTTAGACCCAGCCATATGGAAAAGAGGATTGGCTCTGCTCTAACTTTAACAGTGCAGCCCAAACTGCTAAGCTAGGCCCTCTCTGAACACAATCAGAAGAAACCCAAGACTGTTTTTGCCCAGTTTGGGACTCTTCAGTGAGGTGTAGCTTGGTTCCAGAGGCATGGTGAGCACAGAACCCACATCTGGGCATCCCCTTGCCACTTAGGGTATTACATCAAACACACAAAAGGTGATGGGAGGAATGCTTGCAATGGGTGAACCACACACTCGCACATCCATTAAAATTAAAATGATCAATACAAGCATGCAATCCATACTTTGAATGCAGAGCTTGAATGCAGAGCTTAGATTTTTTTAATGTTACAGATACTCATACATGCTAAAAAAAAATTCTACAGAACTCCCCTCAACGTCATTACCAATCTCATGCAGTAAAGTGCCCCAACTCTAACTCAAACCTTCTTAACCTAAAATTAACTTGATGACATAATCCATATGTAGTGCTCCATGTCTCGTTCTGCTTTGTCACGTGCCTCTTGTGTTCCATCTGTTCACGAGGACGAAGCAGAACGAGAACTTGTTTGTCTTTAAAATGTGTAGGCTCGAGTAGTTTGTTTACGAGCTTACTGCGGTTAAGAACTGTTTGTTAGGATTTAAAATGTTGTACGTTACAAGCTAGAGGATTTGGCTGTTTGCTCCAGACAGGACGCAATTGATATGTCCGGTTCAGTATTTCAATAAATACTTCTTCTTACAACTCCACGTTTAAGTTCATTCCCTACCGGGATTGAACAAGTTCTTGTATCAAACCTGATGCATCCCCAAAAGTTCATAAAGTGCGCAATATACTTTTTTCAGTTAGAGAAAAAGTTGAGAAAGAACTAGGAAGCTTAGTAGAAAAAGGGGTAATTGAACCAGTTGAAGCCTCCCAATGGGTTTAAATGACAACATCTTGATCGACTAGTTTCCACTACCAAAAATTATTGAAATGATCACAAAATCTAAGGGGATGAAAGTTTTTTCTACAATTGATTTATCTCAGGCTTACCATCAGATTCCTTTGGTTGATTCATGTAAACACTTAACAGCTTTTATTTCTCACATTGGTTGTTTCCAGTACACAAGGATGCCTTTCGGCCTAGCTTCCGCGACCGCTGTATTTCAATGCTTAATGTTCAAAATATTTGGGCATTTAAAGTATGTACTTATATTTCAGGATGACATTTTGATAATGGGCAAGGATACTCATGATCACAAAGAAAAGTTGTTTTTTGTAAGGTCTTTGTTAAAGAAGTATGGTCTAACTATTGAACCTACTAAGTGTAAATTTGCTGCCAATAGTGTAACTTACTTAGGTCACAAAATTAGCGCTTCTGGGATCCACCCCAAAGCCAAGTTAGTCTCTGCAATAACTGATGCTCCTAGTCCAAAAAACAAAGATGAGGTCAAATCCTTTTTGGGACTAGTAGAGTTCTTTTCTAAATTTGTGAAAAAAATTCTAGAAGAAATTTCCTTATAAGAGAACTCCTAAAATCAAAGAGTAAATTTACATTGTGCAGTTTATGCCAAGAAGAGTTTACCGATATCAAGGATGCAATAATTTCAGCTCCTGCACTTCAAGGCTTTGACCCTCTGGGAAAAAACATAATCACTACAGACGCTAGTGGTACAGGAATGGGCACTGTTTTTTCACAAGTGGACAAAAGTGGTGTGGAGTCTATTGTAGCTTATGCTTCAAGATACTTGTCCCCACCTGAAACTCGGTATGCAGTAATTGAACGAGAAGCACTTGCTTGTGCTTGGGCATTAGAACATTTTCGTACATTCATTTGGGGAAATGAAGTCACTATCAAGTGCGATCACATCAGAAGGTACTCCTGCTAACATTATCAGCGATAATGGTATACAATTTACTTCGGAAACCATGACTCAATATTTATCTAAATGTGGTATTGCACACAAAACCACTTCCTTATATAATCCGAGTGGGAATGGTTTAGTTGAGAGATACAACAGGGTTTTAAAAGGCGCCATTCAGTTAGCATGTCAAAATAATGTTCCATGGAAAATTCAAATCATTAAAACCTTATGGGCTTACAGAGGGGCCATTGCTGATTCTACCAAGTTTTCCCCTTTTGAGCTCATGAGGGGGAGGAAACCTAGAGCTAAATGGTACCCTGGGTGGATTAAAAATTCTAGTGAAGTTTATTGGTCTTCGGTTGATGTTAAAAATAACTTGTCCCTCAAACATGACAAGTATAAAAAATTCTATGATGCTAAACATAGTACCAAAGATGTCAGACTCTCTGTTGGTCAATGGGTCAGAATCAAAAAACCTGGCTTTACGAAGAAAGGAGTTAGCAAATTCTTCCTTCCTCAGCGCATAGTTGCTTTAAGGAAAAATGCTGTCATTTTAGATGATGGAAAGTGTTGGAGCCTGAAGAGAGTCGCATGTAATGCTCCCAAGCTTAACAGTTTGATTACTGGTCAATCCAGCATTATAAATGATTCAGTTGAAGTTCCACGTGATCTTCGTGTTGATAAAAATGTATGTGGTCAACATGCTTCGTCTCAAGCTATGGATGTCAATGCAAGAGCTAAAAGAATCATCAAAAGTCCTGTTACTTTGAGCCACTATGTGTATGAATAATTTTTTCTGTTTTGTATAAAGGAGGAGATGTGTAGTGCTCCATGTCTCGTTCTGCTTTGTTGCGTGCCTCATGTGTTCCGTCTGTTCACGAGGACAAAGCAGAACGAGAACATGTTTGTCTTTAAAATGTGTAGGCTCGCGTAGTTTGTTTACGAGCTTACTGCGGTTAAGAACTGTTTGTTAGGATTTAAAATGTTGTACGTTACAAGCTAGAGGATTTGGCTGTTTGCTCCAGACAGGACGCAATTGATTTGTCCAGTTGAGTATTTCAATAAATACTTCTTCTTACAACTCCACGTTTAAGTGTATTCACTACACCATATCAATCCTAACTCTCTCCCCAAACCCAGCCTTAACCCTCACCTTCACATCACTCCAAACCCTATTCCAATTTTTAAATCCAAACATAAGAATAAACTTAAATCTCAATGTTACCCTAAGCTAAACCCAGATCTGAACCCTAAGTCTAATCTTAAATCTTACCCTAACCATAATGCACTTACCTTAACTCCCACCCTTTATGTATTGTTATGCTTAACCTTTACTTTAATGATAGCTATAACACTAAACCAAACCTTTGCCTATCCATTATCCTGATCCTTTACCCCACCATCAGCTTTGCTTTTTCTGTAACTAAAACTAATCATAGCGGCTGTATTTATTTTACATTTTCATTTTTATTCAGATTCACCTTTTTAAGTTTGGGATTTTTTGTTGACAACCATTGGTTTCTGAAACTTTTTGTTTCATTTAGGATATTCTAACTTTCGTCAAACATTTGACCTATTACAGTAATTGCCAGTGTGTATGCTCCTTTTTGGCTCCCTACAAGTGGCAAAGCTACACACTTCGTAATTTGAGTTCGTTAATTGCTAGTATCCCTAAGAGGTAGGACACTAGTTTGATGGGCCATGTAGAAAGGACCTGGTAGCCAATATGCACACGGCTATTGTTTGAATGGCCCCGTGTACGGATGGACAATCATCAAATATTCTGAGGAGATGCGTCAGTCTGTGAGGAGTCGCAGGAGAGCACCTGTATATTGAGATAACGGTGTTCCCTTGGGACTGATTACTGGAACTAAGCTGCCCTATTAAAGATTTCAATCTATGCAGAAACTGGTATTAGGCTGCTTGTGTTCTGGTTCGGAGGGGACCTAGCTTGGCAGTTCAGGCTGGACTCTTCCTACAGGATCAGGATCAAGACTGATTTGCATATAGCTGGGTCTAATATCAGGCACAGTGAGCAAAAAAAAGGTAGGTTTGAATACTACACCGAGTGTTTGCCAGTGGTTAGACTTTTTTCAAGCTTTACTCCCTCTGTTTTTTGTGTGTTTGATGTAACACTCTAAGGGACCACGACTATACCCAAGAGTGAGTCCCTTGTCCACTGTGCCACTGGAACCAAGGCTGCACCACATTGTAGAGGTCCAATTAGGCTGAATCCAGTCTTGGGTTGTTTTTGTTCCTGTTCGGCAGCTGCGGTCCGTGCAGGTAACAGCGTCGGGGCGGTGGGTCCGGATGAGGGGGGATTTCGAGGGATGATGCAGAGGGAAAATTAAATAAATAATTTCTCCTCAGCATCATTCCTCTAAATCCCCCACCCCCATACAGCCTCAACGCCCCACCGCTATTACCTGCACAGACCGCGGCTGCTGTTCGGAGAGGACCTAGCTTGGCAGTATGGGCTGGACTGTTCCTTTTCGATCATGATCAAGGCTGATTTGCATATGGTAGTGTGTAATCAGCGGTAGCATAGTGAGGAAACAAAATGGACCAGATGGGCCTGAGTGATTACAACTGGCTAGACTATTTGCTAAGATTACTCACATCACTTTTGTCTGTTTAGTTCCCTTGGGGCAGTCCAGGACCACAACCAATTCAAAGGACCTAGTGTCCAGATGCATTGGTGACACCACACTTTAGAACCTGTGAAAAGAGCAGTAAAATAACCAGGCACGCTTGGTTACTACTGGAGGGTCACAAACCATGTAATGCTGTGCACTGAACAGCCTCTAACCTTATCCTGGGTGGGGGCTACCCTTTTGGCAAAGTAAGCCTGGTGTTTATTCTGATGCTAGCATTTTGACAGCACAATCTTGTTTTTTCCCTATCGAGGAAAATGTAGGGCTCAAATTGTAGAACCTTTGAAAATGTTCTTTATACATCTAGGTTAGAGAATAGGTAATGCTAAGGAAGTTACATGGAGTGGAAGGTATATTAGCTGGGAGGTCTGTCATATGGATGATTTCTGGAATGTCAGCACTTTACATCTAGAAACCTACATCCCATCTATGTGTGGTAGCCTTTAGGAATGTATTGGTGTTTGAGTCCCATGTGTTGTAAGACCAATTCCAGAAGATCTGCTGGGTCCCCATCCCCTAAAAAGGATCCTTGCTTGTTTCCTGATGGAAGTGCATTACACACCCACACTATACCACCAATATAAATGTGGAGCACACAGTACAAATACCAGTTTTCAATTAGCGAGAGGAGGCATACTGGTGCTGGACTGCAAAATCAGCAGGTGGATGCACTGGGTATAATTTGGTTGTTGGAGGCACCATGCATTAGGCACATCCTTACGCTTTTAGTCTCACTAAGGCATGGGAAAACATCACTTGTGTGACAGGGCAGGTTGCATCAACTTTGATCCTTCTATAGGGGACATGAAATTGCACCCAGCCCTGGGGTACTCATTCCATGTAGGGGGACCAGCAGATAGTAAGGGGCTGCATCTCCATATGTACATTCATCTAGTAAAGGTAGTTATGTGTTCTCAATATTGCATGTACTTTTATATTTATTGTTTTAGCATCATGCTCACAGTGTAGGGGGTGGAGGAAGGATATGGAGGATCAACAAACATCCATATGCTTAGCATAAGAGACTTTAAACATTTACATTACTTTCTGACCTACACACATTGGTTCAGTGGGAAACAAGGATTTCCGAAGGGGGAAAACTTAAAGGTTTTGGGGATCTTTCCTCCAACCATTTTCTCATCAGGAGCTAGAAGAGAATGTTTATAGATGATGTTCTTAGGAGATTGTTCTGGTGAATTGGTGCCACTTGAGTGACATCAATTTAGGTGAGATGCAATAATTTTTTTATTAGGCTGATAAGGAAGGCATATAACTTTAAAAGTGTACATACATTTCTCATTCTTTTTTGCCACAGAGAATTCCATAGACACCATTTCAGGTGTCAATTTGTGGAAGCGCAAGTATACTTTGGTGCAGTGTCAGCAGGTAGTTAAAGGATCCAATGTGCAGATGCTCATTAAACATGCTTCTGATCACATTGTTTATTCGGTCTGTGTGTGAAATCATAGCAAGCTGTTCAGTTGTGACAGTGTCACTGGTAGTGTCTCAGGATATGAAATAAGCATTTTCGTTAGACTCGGAAGAGTTCTTTAGATGAAATCTGTTTAAATGATGCATGGCTGTAAATGAGCCATGCTTGCTCTGAAGATCATCGATTTAATAGCCAGAGTTACGGACATGACTTGCCATTGGGTCAGAGAGTGGGTTGTGCGTCCTCAGCGCCTTTCAGGGAGTCCAACGCTTCTTTTCTTTATTGAAAGATCTTTTGAAAATGATTTGTTGTCCTGTGATTTAGCTAATTTCTCTTCCCCTATGACAAATTCAGTCACTGTACCAATAAAGGCAATCGTCATGTGACAAGTCAGCAAAAGTGGTAAAAGGCTTATTAGGGAGATAGTCAATGCCTCTGATTGTTTTATTGTTGGGTTTAATGACCAGGAGATAGGAGTATTATGCAGTTTGCCAACTGATTTGTTGCTGAAATAGTAAGGCGTACAGACTTCATAAAACCATTAAGGGACCAAGGGCCAGATGTAGGTTAAACCCAAATTGCGACTTCTTAATAGCAATTTTTACCGAATCGCTATTAAAAACTCGCAATTCCAGATGTAGCTAAAAAAATCGCTAAAAGTTAGCGATTTGGTAATATCCGCTAAAATAAATACCGAATCCGTATTACCGATTCGGCATTAGCGATTCCTTATGACCGAATCGGAATACAGCGTATCCGGTATTTCAAAAAATCGCAACTCTGTGAATCAGCCAATCCTGTGCTTCCTGATGACCTCACAACCAGGAAGTGGACACACCCATGCAGTTCCACTGATCCTGAAGCTGTGGGAGAGGCAGAGAGCTGAAGCTAAACACCAGGAACTGCACAGCAACCACCTTGCTGACCCACGAAAGAGACCATGGACACACAGGAGAAGGGAAAGGATGCTGGAGAGAGGAAGAGGAAACATAAGTTCAGTGAGAGGGAGTTGGAGGTACTGATTGAGGAGTTGGTGAAGGATCACGACAAGCTCTTTGGGAAAAAATCACTGTATGTTCCCGAATCCCAAAAAAGGAAAATATGGCTCATGATCCAGCAGAAAATCAATGCCATCGGTGTGACCCAGCGCTCGATAGAGGAACTTAAAAAGCGCTGGTACGATCTCAGGAAATGTGCCAAGGAGCGGGTGGCTGACAGGCTCAAACAAGCCAGAAAAACAGGTAGTGGAACATCAACAGCGCCTGCACCGACTGCTTTGGAACAAATGGTGTCCACCCTCCAGCCGGAGAGCGTCAGTGGCATTGGAGACGTGGAAAGTTCGGCCACAGGAGCCAACAGACAAGGTGAGAAGAATGCACAGCATGCTGTGCCCCTCCCCTCCCTAACTCCAATCCCCAATTACCCTGCAAGAATCCCACTCCAGTCCATGCTTTGCCAATATCCAGCAATGCATCATGGGAGATGTAGTCACAATCAACTATTAGCTTAGCAGTCAGTCCACTGAACCCAAATGCATTTCATACACATCAGAAGATAAGAAAGCGGGGGCCAGACAGTCTTTAATTTATTTTGAGTCAAATGCTGCTACACAAGTGAGTAAATGGACATTCTGTATCCACAGGCGAGTCATCGCGCCAGGCTGCAGGAGGGGTGACAGATGAGGCAACCAGGGAGCCCAACACACTGGAGGAGGATGTCCTGTCACCTGCTGAGGTCACACCACCACCACCACCACCATCACCAACACCACCACCACCACCGAGAGCCAGGAGGCACACAGTGTCTAGCCTCCAGGAGATGGAGGGTTCAGAGGAGGAGAGCATGGGAGCTCAACAGACACCGCAGACACCGCAGGATGAGGATGGACACACAGTAGGAACACAGTCCCCCATGGAGCTTGGAAACACAGGTGCCCGAAGACGCAGACCAAGGGCACACAGTACTGAGGTAGAGGAGTCCAGTGTCTTCGCAGGTCTTAAAGGGGGAAGATGCTGAAAGTGCAGCACCTGCAAGGCAAAACAATGAGGGCAATGCAACGCCAGATGGTGGCGAACAACAAACACATGCCCGACATGAAGGAGGCCATATACTGCCTCAACAACACCGTGGCTGAGGGCATATGGGCCATGTCATAGGCTGTCAGGCTGTTATGCAGGAAGATGGAAAGCGAATGTGGGGCAAGGCGCAGGGACAGACAGAGGGTGGATGGGAACACCAAGGTAGTGAACCGACTATGCAGTGCCACCCATGTACTCAGCAGGCACTCGGTGGCCATGCAGCTGGAGATGGCCAAGTGCAGCTGTGACGTTACGAGGGGATTGGTCACAGTCACCATTGCCCCCGGGGTGCTGCAGACCTCGCAAATCGCTGCCACAGGATTGGGGATGGGGGTGAAAGTGAGGAGGCAACAAGCCACAGCAGCATCACTCCCTCATTACAGGAGTCCAGGAGGCGTAGTGGGAAGCATGGACCAGCAGCAGGACAGACCGCTAGGGAGGACAGTGTGCCTAGTGAACGCAGCAATGCTGCACGTGGGCGCAGAAAATAAACCAGGCACCGCCTGGCATTGGCAGATGGGTGAAGTAACCCATCTGACATAATGATGGGATTGTGAACATTGCATGGGGAGTATCTATGCCATGTTGGGATTGTTGAGGCACTGTGAGGCCATCATGGTGTGGCGGTGTGCTGTCCTATTGCCTGACTGAAGGTCAATTAAAAACCGTCACACTTTTGCAATTACTCGCTTTGTCTCATTACTTATTCAGAAATAGTTGTGTGTGATCTCAGTGTTAAATGAGCTGAGGCTTCTTCAAGTGCTTCAAAAGTAGTTTAATATGATACAGCACCACCAACATACAACTCGATACTCGCTCTCTGTGTTCGCCCTCCAACTGTCCTCCCACAGCATCCCCATTGGGACCAGAACACTCGGAGCGAGCATGAATTACATCATGACACAGGTGTACACGAGATTATAACACATCCCCTATACACAATAATGCAGAAATCAAACATCAACAAAAGAACAAGAAGAAAGAAAAGGAAACAAGACAAAATAAAATCTATTAAAAGGTATTCAAATGAAAATCATTAAACCTTGCAGGAGTACAATCTTCGAGGGAACCTCCTAAACTGGACATGACCTGGATCTGGTGGAGGTGGGGTATTAAGAGAATTGCCAAAACTTGGTAAAGAGGAAAAACTGGACTGAGCAAAATGTGAAACATCGCTTGGACTAGGAACAGAGGAAGGATCAGGGCCCGTGAATTTCACAAGCCTAGACATATTCCACTTGCAGCCATTCTGCATCGTAACAACATTCTTATGAATTGAAGAGATCATGAAGGGACCCATGAATTCCGAAACACCTTTTTTTGAGAATCTGGGTTTCTTAACCAAAACCCACTCACCAATGTTCCATAGTTTAGACTTAACAGCATTCTTGGAATCAAAACGTTTTTTGTACTCTTTTTGATAAGAGTGAATCCTAGTTTCCACCTCCTTCCCATCCAAAGGGATTATATTTTGAGAAGGAAGCCAACAAGGATTCAACTTAGACCTGGCATGCCTGCCACGCAGAAGTAAGAAAGGCGAGTTACACATGACATGGTTAACTGTGGTACGGTGAGCCCACCAAGTATCACGTAAAACATCTTTAAGAGGGGTTTTCGTATCTAAGGCTGTTTGTACACAACCTTTGACCACACGGTTCATACGCTCTGCAAAACCATTAGCCTGAGGAGAGTAAAGACCTGTCTTGAGATGAATGATGCCAAGGTCATTTAAAAATTTCCCCATCTCAGAAGACACAAATTGCACTCCATTGTCAGTGATGAGATATTTGGGAATGCCCTCACTGGCAAATTCATCCTTCAAAAATTCAAGGATAACTCTAGTGTTGACATTGCTCACACATTTGGTAGATACCCACTTAGAAGTGTAATCTACCAAAAGAATGACAAATCTTTCAGATGGCGCAAGTAAATCAAAGGGGCCCATCAAATCTAAACCCAACTTTGTCCACGGCTGATTGGGAACTTCAACCGGAGACAAAGGAGCATTGTTTACAACTTTAGATTTATCATTAGATGAACATTGATGACAATCCTTAACTACTACCTCCACTTGATGATCCATGTACGGCCACCAATATCTTTCACAAAGTCGTGTTTTAGTGAGACTCCTCCCAAGGTGTCCCTCATGAGCAAGATTTATCAGTTTCGGTCTCAATGTTAAAGGAGTAATAAATCTACCACCCCTCATCAAACCTCCATGCAAAATAGTTAATTCATTCCTAATGGACCAAAAAGGTACAAGATCTTGATCAACATCCTTGCAACGGACAGGCCATCCTTTAATGATAAAATCCTTGATACTTGAGAATAAGGGATCATGAGAAGTAGCATCTGCCCATTCTTCGTGAGAAACAGAGGATTCCCTAACCCAAGAGACACTGAGAGGTTCAACATCAGCATAATCATCGTGTACCTGTAGAGGTAGTCTGGATAAACAATCAGCAGTCACATTTGAAGACCCAGGCAGATACTGTACTTGGAAGTTGAATTCTTCCAAACCCTCACTCCAACGCTTCAATCTGGGAGTTAGTCTGTCACTTTCCATACAAGAGAAAACTTGTACAAGAGGACGATGATCAGATCTTACAATAAAAGGAATTCCCCAGAGGTAAAATTTAAAATGCTTAATTGCCCAAACTATCGCAAGCGCCTCCCTCTCAATACAAGAATATTGTTGCTCAGCTTTTTTTAAAGCACGAGACGCAAAGGCAACAACTTTATCTACACCATCCTCAACTTGGGATAGTACCGCACCCAACCCAGATAAACTCGCATCAGTGGTAAGTATCGTTTTCCTCCTAGTATCAAAATGGCCAAGACTGAGTAGTTGGCTGATGGATTGTTTGACAATTTCAAAAGCAACATTACATGCATCATTCCACTCAAATTGAGTACCTTTCCTAACTAGATTCCTCATAGGTTCAACAACAGATGCGAATCCCTTTATGAACTTAGCATAAAATTCAGCTAATCCCAGGAAAGATTTCACTTGTTCCTTGTCATTGGGAGTTGGAGCCTCAACGATACTTTTAGCCAATTCAAGTTTCGGGTGAATGCCCTCCCCAGAAATTACATGCCCAAGATATGTAACTGAAGATACACGAATTTTGCACTTCTGTTTGTTAACTGTGAGGCCCTTGCTCGCTAACTTCTTCAGAACCGTTCTTAAATTAATGTCATGTTTAATGTCATCTTTGCCATAAACAAGAATGTCATCTTGAAAAAAAATGACATTCGACATATCACCAATGACCAATTTCATGATGCGTTGAAAACATGCTGCAGCTGATGCCAACCCAAAGGGCATTCTGATAAATCTGAATGCTCCTAATGGCATTACAAAAGATGTCAGATGCCTAGAATCGCTATGAAGAGGTACTTGGTGGTACGCCGAAGCCAAGTCAAGGACAGAATTTTTTTTTGCACCATTAAGCATAGTCAAAGACTCATTAATATTGGGAAGAGGTTGGCGGTCAACCCATATCCATTTGTTTAGACCTCTGAGGTCCACACACATGCGAATGCTCTTCCCTCCATCCTTGGGGGCCAAAACTACTGGGGCCAACCATTCCGATGATTCAATTTCCTCAATTACATTTAAACCAATTAACCTATCTAATTCCATTTTGAAAGGAGATATCATCATGTTTGGAACTTTTCGAACCTTGTAGACACACGGTACCGCATTATGTTTCAAGATAATGCGATGTTCAAAATCCTTAAGCAGTCCCAGTTTATCCGTGAAAACTTGGGGAAACTCATTGAAAAACCTGTTGGAATTAGAATTGTAATCAACAAGCATAACTTGATCAGAGGCTTTGAGAGCATTGGGATTCAATATTATACCTAATTCTCTATGATGCCTCCAACCTAAGAGGTTATCCCCTCTTTGTGCCACATAAATCTTACCAATGGTTTCACGACCCTTGAAATATATACTCATGATCGTGTAGCCAGACACATTAATTCGAGACCCCCCATAGCTAACTGGGTTGATATCAGGAGCAAGTAGCATGATGTCAGGAAAAGTTTTGTTCCAAATTTCGTTTCCGATCATCGTGAAAGGAGAACCTGAATCTGCTAATACAACAAAACGTTTGCCACCAATCTCGATGTCGCATTCAGGCATAGATATGGGGTCAGCATCAACAATACCATCACTCCTTACATTAGAAATAACCATTCTTGGATTTGTTGTTACAGGTTCAACATTTTCAAGACAGTGAACTTTGCCTGAAGATCTACAGACCCTGGCATAATGACCTTTCATGCCACATTTTCAACAAATGGCAGATTTTGCAAAGCAATTAGGAAAATTTGAGGTATGATTAGGACTCCCACATCGATAACATTTGATTTTGCTACGATCAATGTGGAATTTTGTCTTAGGAGTTTGAGCAACTCTGCAAATATTATCTTCTACAACAGTTTGTTGAACATTTGTGGCAACTTCGTGGATGCTGCTAGGGGTAGGAGTGCAGTCTGTGGAGGTTTTGTGTTCCTTCATTTCTTTTACCCATCCTGACGTATTTTCCATACCTTCCACAATGGAAATAGCTTCACGTAGAGATGGGTTTTTATACAAAAGTTTTTCTTCAACCCTAGGACTGTTTGTACATCTGACTAACTGATCGCGGATTAATGATTCCGTTAGATCTCCAAATTCACAAGTTCTAGCTAAAGTTTTTAAGGATGCTACGTAGTTCCCAACTTTCTCTTTTGGTTCTTGTATTCGCATAAAAAATTTATGGCGTTCTAATACAACATTTATGCGAGGCCCAAAGTAGTTTTCAAGCATTTTCATAGACATCTCAAAAACATCCGACGGTTCACCAGATCCATCACCAATTGGAAGTTCATCAATACTGTCATAAATATTTCGGCCCTCAACACCCAAATTATGTAGGAGAATGGCTTGCTTTCTCATTGCTGAAAATCTTTCACCACCAATTGCCACCAAGTAGGAGTCAAAAAGATTTCCCCATCGCTTCCAAGGAAGTAATGGCTCCCCTTTTTCACAAAGGAATGCAGGAGGCTGGCTCATCGAGGTCGAAGACATGCTCAAAAGGAGAGACAGGATTATCAAGAATCCCAATTGTGTAAAAACAAATAATCAAGTGACAAGAATTATGTCAGAAAAACAACAATTGATTATTTTCGTTCGTCGTAGAGAGCCCTGGATGTAACCATGGTTACATGATACAAAAATGGAGGCACGTCAAACGTGACACGATGCGCTGATCCGACGCGCTGATCCGACGTGCTGATGTGTGCTGACGTGACGTGCTGGTGATGTCCGGGAACAATACAGATTGCGTAGGTCGCGAGGACGCGCATGCGGAAGGGCGCGAGATCAGAGTCAGCGCGAGCAAGACGAACAGTCGTTAGTCACTGGTAAGTGTAGATATTTAATAATTGTCAATTCGCAATGGCTGCACACTGGTCGCGCAAGCAAGCGGCAACCGTCCAACAAGGCACAAACATGTAACTGATCTGCATGCGAGGAGGAACGATTTCTCGGTTGTTCCCCTTTGACGAACACAGTTAGCGTAACAGCAAAGTCAGTCAAAAAAAAAATGTGATGTTCCCATCTCATCGCGCATTCAAGGGGGAAGTCATTCAGAAAGGAAATAGGCACCAAAGGTCCAATCGCTTCAGCCTCTGTCGATCTTCCAAAAGTCCACACAAGTCGCAGAATTCTCCGTGGGTTCTGTAAGGGTCGGTGGTGCTTCAACTCCCGGTCGTCGCCAGTGTTAAATGAGCTGAGGCTTCTTCAAGTGCTTCAAAAGTAGTTTAATATGATACAGCACCACCAACATACAACTCGATACTCGCTCTCTGTGTTCGCCCTCCAACTGTCCTCCCACAGCATCCCCATGGAGACCAGAACACTCGGAACGAGCATGAATTACATCATGACACAGGTGTACACGAGATTATAACACTCAGCCCGTCTGTGTCCCCCATCTGGTGTTGCTGTGACTCCTGCTGCGCTGTGCTGTGGCTGTGGACAATCCTCTTCCTCTTCCTCTGATTCAGTCAGTTGCACGGGTGTCCCTTTCCTTGTAGCCAGGTTATGCAGCATGGCACATGTTGCTATTATTTTGCAGCAGGTCACAGGGCGGTTCTGCCGTGCACCTCCACTTTTGTGCAGGCAACGGAACCTGCTTTTGAGGAGTCCGAATGTACGCTCCACCACATTCCTTGTTGATTTATGTGCAACATTGAATCGCCTTTCACTTGAGGTAGATGGGTTTAGGTATGGAGTCAGGATGAATGCTCGCACTGCATATGCGATATCACCTAGGTGTGAAAGGGAGAAAGATTATTCGCGGTCAGCAACAGATACATCAAAGGTAGACATCAGGGTGTGTCACATTTATTTACCTAGCAGGTATCCTTCTCCGAATTCACCCCCAGCTAGACGGGTATAGATCCCACTGTTCCTGAAGATGTAGGAATCATGCGTGCTCCCTGGAAATTTTGCTACGATATCGGTAATGATGTGACCTGTACGTTGATTGAATGGGTTGATTTGCGGTTACGGTAGATGTGCTCAGTAGCAGCAGGGGGCAGATTGGTATGTGGGTCACCCTATTACATGTGGGAACTGGGCCTTCTGATAAAAGTCCATATTTGTCTTACTTTATTATACAGTTAATTAAAACCATAACATACAAACGTATTAATAAAATTCAAGGATTAAAATATAAGAGTTAATAAAAAATAGAAAAATTATATATACATTTATAAATCAGCTGTATGCAAAATAAGTGTCACAGTGCTTATCATAAAGGGTTTAACTTTCATCGACGTTCATATGTGCAAGTAAGAATAGAGTTTGTCAGTTTCTTAATGCTGGGAATTATGCAATGCAATTAGGATAATATTAACAAACTTCCCAGCTCTTGCTAAGACTTTGGCTGAGTTATTACTGAAGCATAAATCAGATGCTTCCCTGCAATGTCTCAGTAACTTTTCCCGGTAAACTGGGACCAGTAGGCGTCGGCGATCATTGGCAAGGTGAGGGCAACAACATAACAGATGTAACCAGGACTCATGTGGATAGTTGCAGAGCCTACATGTTAGCTGGCCATTCTTCCGAGCCCACAGCGGGTTGAAGTCATGAATTGGAAGTGCTAGCAGCCTCATATAAATAATTTTATTGCGAGTCAGTGATTGGAGAGAGTAGCTAAAATATGGTTGAGGTTTCCCCTTGATATACAAGTCATTCAAAGCTGCAAGGAGTGATTTTTTTGGAAGCTGAGCAACATCTCTCTCAAATGACACTAAAGTGACTTGGTTTTTTATCGTTTTTTTCCACACTGACAGGGAAATGATTGGATTAGTAAAGTTGATGATTTCAATCTTTAATGTGGAGATGGCCACGTGCAGCTGTCTGTACCAAGGAGAAAGTTTGTCCATGAATACTGATTGCAATTGTTCTTTCATGGATTGAGCAGGTGCACGTAGAGTGTGGATGTAGAATTTAATTAAAACTCCCAGGCAGTGAAGATCTGCGCATTCCAGGCCCAGCTTGAGTCTCAGTCTCGTCCTCCTAGCATGCTGGGGAACCGAAAATATTTTCTTGTAAGCCTTTATTTGATATTTTGCTAAAAATATATCCATTTTGCCAGGGAAAGCCAGATGGCCATAGGACACTGCCGGGAGCAGTTTGGCGCGTAGAACCCTTAAAATTGACTCGGCTGTAGGGCTGTGCAAATGCCGATTCAAGCGCCTCAGACTGTATATAACGCCTGCTCCCTTGAGCTGAAGATGTTTAAGATGGGGTACTTGATTAGCCTTTTCATTGAACCAGACTCCTAGGTAATTATAACTGGTACAGGTTGCTATATGTAGACCGCCTGCTCGCCAGGACAGATTTTTCTTTTTTTTGTATTTCCCAAAGATCATGACTTTGGTTTTTGATTCATTCATCAGAAGATTGTTTTTTATGTTATATGTGTTAAGGGCAGTGAGCGCTCTTTGTAGACCCATTTTTGTATGGTCCATGATAATAATGTCATCAGCCTATTGCATAATCTGTAGTCGTGTGCCACCCAATTTTGGGGCGACCAAAGTTGCGCTTGCCAGTTCTTTAGGCAGATCAGCAGTGTAAAGATTAAATAGTAGTGGGGCTAATACGCAGCCTTACTTTAAACCATTTTTAGTTGCGATTTTTGCAGATACTGTTGTGGCACTTGTTTTAATCCTCACCCAGGTTTTCTGATGCAGAGATATCAGGGCAGAGAGAAGTGCAGATGGTATCCCCCAGGAATTTAATTTGTTCCATAGAGTCCCTCGGTTGACTCTGTCGAAAGCTTTGCTGAAGTCCACAAAACAGCAAAATAATGGTAGATGATTGGCCAGAGTGGCTCTCCACGAAAGATAGGACAGCGCTATTATATTATCCGTCGTGGAGCAGCCTGATCTGAAGCCGGACTGAGTATGAGGAAGAATGCTATTTTCTGTGACCCAGTTCTCAAGTTCTACCAGCAGGACCCGAGCATAGGCCTTAGCTTCGATATCCAATAGAGCTATTAGCCTATAAGTTGCCGGATTTGAGCGGTTACCCTTTATATGAAGTGGATGTAATATTGAGCCCTGCCAGGTGGATGGAATTGTAGCTGTGAGAAAAGCTTGTTTAAAAAGAGGTGTAAGGATGTCTGCCCAGAATGAACGATTCGATTTAAAAACTGTGGCGGGTATTCCATTTGGCCCTGGCACACAATCATTCCTCATATGACTAATAATCTTTGTTACTTCGGCTGCCGAGATGCCTAAGCCCTGGGTGCTTTCATTATTTGGTGCTTGAGGAGGGGAGAGAACTGACGGCTCCCCTGTCCCACTGCCGTAAAGCTGAATGATGTGGTTCACCCAGACGTTCTCAGGTACTCCGTTATCCTTAGACTGGCCCCTGTTACTGACTTGGTTGATATATCTCCAAAATGGGGCTGGATTTTTTTCTTTAAGAAGAGAGAAGATTTTAAGCCAGGCTTCCTCTATTCGTTTAGTGCGTTGCTCCCATGCTCCCATGCGCGTTTCTTTTGGGCAGCTCGAAGTGATCCATTTATGGCACATCGCAGTGCTTTTTCCCCTTTTTGTCCTGCATTTGGGGGATTTTGACGCTTCCGTTTGCTTTCCGACATTTCCTTATTTAGGAGCTAGTTTAGATCGTTTGGCGCCTGTTTGTATCCAATGTTCCCCCAGTGCCCGATGCAGGTCTGTCAGGAGAATAGGCCAGTAATCTAAGAGGGCTTGTGAGCCGAGAGCAGTATTTAATTGTTCATTTTTAGTAATCCATGCAGACAGTTTTGTACCGAGATTGGTGTTCCACTTTATCCTACGTGGGATTTTATCTCGTTCCTCGCCCACAGATGCGCCTACAGACGTAGATTTGCAAGATACAGCAGTGGAGAGGCAAAAAGATGCACTAAGGGGCCTGTGGTCACTCTCTGCTCGGTTGTCAATGTCAAAATCATTCAGGCGCGAAGCTAATGTGCTACAAATGAATAGGTAATCAATTGTAGAAATATTCCTGTATGTTGGAAGTGAAGCCTAATGTTTGATCCTTTGCTTTCTTGAGATTGTGAGCGGATGATATAAAACAGGCATCAAATAAGGCCGGATGTTTGTTTCCATTTCCTGTTTTTTCGAGAGATCTGTTGTTGAAGTCCCCGACTATAAGTGGATTATGATGAGGATATTTGATGAAAAAGTCTCCAATAATGGCTGCCCGGTCATCGAGAGCTTGGTTTCTCTGATGCAAGGCTGGATTAACATAACAGTTGAATAGTAGCAGTCTGAGTGGATTATAATGATTTATTACTCCATTGATGAGTAATACTTGAATTCCAGGTGAGGGAGGTGCAAGTGAAATTACATCCAGCCTTCGGGAGTGCTTGATGTAAACAAAGAGGCCATTGGCCGCTGAAAAATATTGCGTCTTAAAGCCGGGACATGGATTTCAAAATACCCGGAGAGAGCTGTAGTGGATGTTGCTCATGTCTCCTGGAGACAAATTATATCAATGCTTTGAAAGTAGTCTAGGACGGAATCATTTTTTAACAATTTCTGAAGACCAGCCACATTCCAAGAAATGATTGTTAAGTCGTTATTTTGCTCTTTCGGTATATTGACTGTTTTGCCTTTATGGGACTTAAAGGTGCCGTCGGGCCGAATGAGGACCACATTCGACGCGATATTCGAATTGGTTGTTTGTGTCCTGTTTGCTAGTAAAGACTCTTCTCTGATTAGTGGAGCAAGTGATCCTCAGTGGTTCATGTTGGGAGAAGATACTGGTAGGATTATGACTGTGACGGATATCGGCAGCACATTTTAGGATAGAATAGGTATTTAGAGATTTATTGGCTAAAACGTGAGGGTATCTGTCATGAGGTAAATGCCTAATCTCAATGCCCCAGTCAGCCAATTGGTTGGCTTCACACATCATTGCCGTTAGATGTGACTGTTGGTATAGCCCGATCACTGTGGATTAATCGTGGGAGTCGCCTGGCAGGCTTTGAAATTTAACCCAGGCAACATCTGCTGAGCCTAAGTGCTACAGTGATGATATATGAGTAAATAAGTGCAGGATGTTGCCTCTGTTCAAAACATCGTAGTTGCCTTTGGCATGGTATCTTGGTGTAAGTGCGACCTCCACCACTCCTGGTTTTAACCCCTTCGCTGCTGTGCGAATTCCACCGCAGCGCTGGGGGGGGAGGGGTTAGGGGTGAGCGCGGCGCCGCCATGCTCATGACGGAACCACGCCGTCATGAGTCACGGGCGAGCTATGCTCATGACGGCGTGGTTCCGTCATGACTCCGCCCACTCTCTATTTCGCCCGCACAGACGGGGAATTAGTGCTGCGTGGGAGGAGCGGCCGCCAACGGCCGCAGCATGACGGAACCACGCCGTTATGAGCACACGCCGCCCGTGGCTCATGACGGCGTGGTTCCGTCATGAGCACACAAGGGGTTAAATGACTGCTGCTCATTGAGGTTCCCGGAATGACTTGATTGTCAGGTGCAGATATTAGTTGATGTATTGGAGGGGTTCTGTATACCATTGGTGCTGGAGAGGATTTTATCGCCTGTTGATGCAGCATGTTAGTGCTGTGTACGGCACTAAACAGTGGTTGCGTGCAAGCCTCCACCCGTGGCCCTGAAGTTGTAGGTGGAAGTGTCGGTCCAGGAGCGAGTCTAATCCTCGCATCTGGGCCTTCCGTGGACTTAGGCTGAGTTGATGTTATATGAGCCTTCCCTTTCATATTACCAGGAAAAGAGGTGGAGGGGACGTTGGAATTAATTGTCCCTCGAGCGGAAACGTCAGCTGAACTCTTAGTGAGTGGTTGATTGATGAATTGTAGATGATTTGGTAGCGCTTCTCTGTCTTTCTTTCCTGATAACTTTACTGAAAAAAATTGGATAGAGCTTAACAGGGGCAATATTTGGCTTGATTGTATGTGTGCGAGTAAAAAGGGTCGCTGCTCGATTTTTTTTTTTCCCTTTTTTGAGCTTTCCTCAGTTTTTTCTTTGCTTTTCTAGAAAGCAAACCTTCCTCCTGTTTGCTCTCTGGGGCGCAATCTAGTTCTTCAATTGTTTGGTAGCTAGTTGAAAGGCAGGGTGCAACAGTTATAGGCCTCGTTAAGGGAGATAAACTTAAGGCAGTGGGTGAAGGCAAGTGTGATGTTTCAATTGAACTTGCAAGTGGATCTTTAAGTAAGTTGGTTGGGTTCTTGAAAGTTTCTGTGTTTAGTTTAGTTGAAGTCAGTTGTAAAGATGGACCGAGAGGGGCTCTTCAGACCCGAACTGAGTCTGCTAAGGTGGTCAAAACTGCAGGAAGATTTGCCCACTGGTCCACAATGGCCGCACATGAACATGAACAGGTTGTTTGTGAGGTGGATTTCAAGTTTGTAATTTGATCCATTTTTCCTTTCAAGTCTGCCAGACATGTAGCTATTGTCTGCAAGAGATCCATTAGCAAATCCATCTTGGAAGATTGCCAAAGTAGGGCTTTGGCTGTTATGTATTGTGGATTAGTGAGTTTTGGCGATTCGGAAGCAACCATGAAGCTTGGATTTTCTATGTTTTGAGAAGTACAGTGGTGAGGATTTGATCCACTAGATAGTCTATGCAACTGTGGAGTAGACTCCAGGGTTTGCTCGATTTTGGTTTCATGTTGCTGTAAAAATAATGCTGAAAGTTCTCCAAAGTCTTGTTTTTTTGAGACAACAGGTGAGCCTGGGGCAGTGATCAAAGGAGATTCTGCCTAATGGATGAGTAAGATTGATGTATTTGTGCCTCGGTTGTTATGGGTCTTCTTGACGTGCATGAGGCTAATTTAGAGCTATACACACTTGAGAGGGAGGGACAAGGAGCAAAGAAGACGAGAGAGGGGTAGGTCCTGTACCGATGCTCCTAGAGTAAGTACACGTACAAATGAGGTAACAGTTCCTAAGAAAAACAGTGCCACTATGGTCTACTGTGAAGCGAGAGATAGACAGAGCAAGAGGTGGGCTGTGGATAGGGTTCGAGGATACAAGTGTAGTGAAGGCCAGATACTCCTGGGTGGTACTAGAAGTGCCCTCACACACCCTTGCGGGTGCAAAGCATCATCATCGGGCGGTGCTCCTCGTGGGGGTGGCGCTGCAGTCCCTCACGGGCCCTTCAGGAGGGCTCTTTGTCGGAGATCTTTTGGTGGAGTCGCTGTGGATAGGGTTCGAGGATACACTTGTATCCTCGAACCCTATCCACAGCCCACCTCTTGCTCTGTCTATCTCTCGCTTCACAGTAGACCATAGTGGCACTGTTTTTCTTAGGAACTGTTACCTCATTTGTACGTGTACTTACTCTAGGAGCATCGGTACAGGACCTACCCCTCTCTCGTCTTCTTTACTCCTTGTCCCTCCCTCTCAAGTGTGTATACATATTAGTACGGCAGCGAGCCGTGGGACATCCCTTCTAATTTTTCTCTCTTGGCCACTAACCTACCCTTACCCCCACACAAGATACAACAAGCTCACGAGTTCCCTCATCTTCACCCAGACCCCATATCCACCATGGATGACCCAGGTCTCTGCTTTGATGATGAGACAGTAGCAGAAATTCTAAGAGCCCCCTCCCTATTATCAGAGGATGGCAACCTTCCATCGGGCAGTTGGGACGACGACTCGAAAGCTTTACAAGCCTTGAGGAGATTACAAATTAAAACCGCTCTACATGGCACAGTCATGACCGAGTACCTCAGAGCCAATATTGCCCCTAACGGTCTTCTTGTCACCCTGGCACCCAGAATATTCCTTGAGGATATCACCTTTCGGCGGGAATGGTCCCGCATCTCATGGAAATGTACGAGGGATTGGTTGGTACTGATTATCAACACAGCTAAAAGGCTATCGGACGAACTCCTGATTCAAATCACACTCTCCGAGAACAAACTTAAGGCAGGCATTTCCATCACTGCATTTAAGTCACGTCTCTCCGAGATTAACCAGGAGATGAGCGACCATAAAGAGTATCTTACCAAACAAAAAATTCATCAACTCCAGAAGGATGTGAAACGGTTCGACAAGGAGAAGGTTTACCCTTACACCAAGGAAGACTATATCTTCCAGACCACTGAAACTTCGGATGATGCCAGTAGTAACCATTCATCTGGCTCTACCAATAGCAATTCCAGCTATGAGAACAGGCAACCGAGGTACCGGGGAGGGTATAGACATCCCCACCCACCCCCTACTCTGTTTCAAGGCTTTCCAGGCCTCCCTTACCAACCACCCATGTATCAGGGACCTTGGATGGGCCCCCAACCTCTATGGAACCCTCCCATGGGACCTAATCAAACCATGCCTCAGTATAACCAATTCCAGAACCCCCCTTTTCTAAACAGAGGGAGGGGCAGAGGAAGAGGCAGAAGAAGAACGGGACCAAAAAACGTCCAATGGCAAGACCAGGACCAGATGATTCTCAGGAGCAAGTCAACGAGACCCTTGTAGTGAACCTGTCAACCAGACCCCTCACTCTGGATGAACAGAGACTTCTGGAAAAAGGCCTTGGTTTTGTCCCTACTCCCAGAGAAGACGATTTCAGACTACACCAAGAACTTCACCTTTTCTTCAGGAAAATACGCCTCAAGGCATTCTTCGATGGGACACCTGAAATGCCGGCGGTAGGGACTGACCTGAAGAACAAATCCAAGTTCACCCCGACCTCGGCTATGACACCCAATGAAGTCCTCACTTTTGAACAGGCGGTCCTTAAAGATGTCTTAGATACAAAAGCCACCGGTCATCACTTTGATAACCTTTCTAAGGAAGAATGGGGCATCCTTACTAAGATCGCAAATGACCAGACCATCATCCTCAAACCTGCTGACAAGGGCGGCGCCATCGTTATCCTCGATAGAGGGACCTATGAAGCAGAATGCGAACGACAACTCTCAGACACTAGGTATTACCAACCTACTGACATTGACCCCACCCTACGCCTTACAAACAAGATACAGAGCTTGACTCTGGAAGCTGAAGCTGAAGATTGGATATCACATGACGAGGCGCTGTTTCTGAACCAAACCAACCCTCGGACACCGTATTTCTACTGCCTTCCGAAAATCCATAAAGGCATAAACCCCCCCCCCCCTGGACGCCCCATTGTCTCCAGCATCAACTCCTTACTTGAACCCTTGAGTAAGTTTTGTGATTTTTTCCTACGACCTCTGGTAATCAATACTGGCACCTACTTGAGAGACACCATGGAGGTTCTCAACTTGATACAGCAATTTGATTCCCCTGAGACGATTGATCTTCTTGTCACCCTGGATGTCGAGGCATTGTATACGAACATACCTCAGGACGCCACCCTCACTGTCCTTGAACGTGCCCTTCACAGTGTGAATCCCTGGCCCTATGTCACTCCAATACCTTTCATTTGTGACAGTGCCCATCTCGCACTCAAAGAAAATTTCTTTGCGTTTAACAACAAACTATACCACCAAACCCAAGGTACGTGCATGGGCAGCACCTTCGCGCCGAGCCTGGCATGCCTCTACATGGCCGATCTGGAGGAAGAGAAAATCAGAACACCCACCAACCCCTTCCATGACAACATCCTCCTTTGGCGCCGATACATCGATGACATCCTTATCTTTTGGAGAGGAAGTGCAGAGGAATGCGCTGCATTTTTCATCTGGATGAACACAATTGACCCTTTCCTTAGATTCACTGGGACCCTATCTCCTGAGTCCATACCGTTTTTGGACCTTTCTATATCACTCAAAGATGGTGGTATTCTGACTACGAACTACCCACTGATAGAAACAGCCTCTTACTCTATCAGAGCCACCACCCTAAAGCATTAAGGGACAATCTCCCTGTGGGTCAGTTTCTCCGTCTTAGAAGAAATTGTAACACTCTCACTGAGTTTGAAGTCCAAGCGGCCATCCTCAAAAAGAACCTTATTGCCAGGGTCTATCCCATCAGCATCATAAAAACAGCCCACAAGAGGGCCAGGAACAACCATCGTGACTCCCTTTTGGAAACTAAAACGAGACCTGAGAGTACTGCTCTCACGTGCGTTACCTCTTTCACCCCCCTTTCCAACACTATCCAGAGAATAGTGAAGAGACATTGGCGGATACTTAGAACTGGATCATTTGACCCGGGCCCCCTCCCCCTGTTTGCATTTAAACGCACTCAGAACTTGAGAGACATTCTGGTACACACCCGTCCCAGAACCATTTCGAAACCGCCCCAAACCCTTTGGACCTTACCTCCAGTTACTGGCCATTTCCCCTGTGGGTCATGTTCTTGTTGTCCACAAACTAAACCTATGAAAGAGGTGGATCTAGGACTGCCCAGACCATGGCAATTAAGACGGCACACCAACTGCAATTCAAAAAATTGCATATATCTACTCACCTGCCCCTGCGGACTCCGCTACATAGGGATGACCGCCAGACCTGTAAAAACCCGGATCGGGGAACACAAGAGCACGATACGGTGCAAAAGAACTCAGACCAGGTTGCAGAACCATTACTTGGAACTCAACCACTCCCCTGATAGTCTAAGCTGGACTGTGATTGACCACAACCCTGCATGGACACCGACGACCCTATTCAAGACTGAGCAACGCTGGGTTTTCAGACTCAGGTCAAATGTCACCGGCCTCAACGACGACATTCCATGGAGTGCTCTTCTTCCGTAATACTCTGCAGAGTACCTTCTACCCTCACTGCCCGAGTTAACATCAACACACCGGGCCACGCACAGCTGTGACTTTACTTCCCCTCAATGCACAGCTGTACCCTAGGTACATATTGCTGTATGCCTGTCACGTTCACGCAGAGTGATCACACGTATGACTTCTGTCAACAAACATACACCCATTATGTAGCGGTTATTTATATGCACCCACTACCCGCAGCTAGGGTTTCCTACTGAACTACCATTTAATCTTTGTGCACTTGCACCAACCTTATGATGCCAACTTGGGTGGTGCTGGCACATTGTTCTTTTGCCGCAGCACCTTTCACTATACATTTCGTATAGACAGCTGGGTACCACACACAGAGCATATACCACTGACTCGCAATTCTGAACTCTGTTAGGTGCGCATTACCACTCTACTATACTGCGCACCAATTTCGCCATCAACTATTATCTCTCAGAATCGCAAGATAAGTTTTTCTAAACACAAGAGATGGCTCTCCATATCTAATAGCTCCACACTGTTACCTGTTCCAAGATGGCCGCCACCATTCCGGCCCCTAGGCTAGTCCCTCCTTAGTTTTTAGTTCTGATCCCGGAACAGCAACTCCCTATCAACGTCAGTATATAATGTACCGCCCCACCATTGACTGTTACCGGCGACTCTGGAGGCACCCTAGGTTACCGACTTGGAACTACCGGGGCAGATGTAAGTACTTTATACGTACATTCGCTACCGCCGTCAGCGGTGATCATGAGCGAACCCACCCCCCCCTTTCCCTCACATATACCGCTTGTTTAAAAACCAGTCAGATTGCTAGTTTTTCTGCTTACCTGGCTCCCCTTGTTTACGTAGCCTTTTATTCCCCATAACTTGGTTTTTCGTAGCTGTAGCCCCCGCCCCAGACGGTCCATACCCGGTACAGCCTGGACCCTGACTTTTGCGGGTAGGATATTGAGATCTAGCACTCCTGGCATGTGTTTATTTACGTATCCTTTCCAGTCTACCATTAAGCTTCAAGTATCCACCCTGTGATTTATGTATCCTACACCAGTTGCGGGCACTGATAGAATTACGGTTAGCTATGTACTTAGTTCACCCCTTCGCCACCTGTTTTACTAGACCGGGCAGCTCACGTTTACCATCGATTTTACTGTTATTGGCTGTCACTTCGACTTCCTGAACTTTCACGGTACATCCAGCATCGTGTGGCCACGCACCCATGAATAAATATCGTGCCGCATGTTTCACTAGGATGGTTATCCACCACTCCTACACGGTGAATTGAGCCTGCATGTATCTCGTTCTGGCCCACATTAGGGCACGGATGTACACTAACCCTGCCTCCTCTTTTTTGACACCGTGTACAACCACTTACCCCAGCATGATTGCAGCTGGCACGCTCTCTACACTGGTGTACGGTATCTTAGTCCCAGTCCGAGAGAAGCTTCTCATGTTTTTTAACTTCTCTGTTCTCTCCCTCTCCCTATAGGTTCGACGCCAAGGACACGAATAACACGTGTCCCCTTTTTTCTATGTTGGGATTATAGGTTATTCTCCTTTTTGTCCTGAATCCCCTTCCTCTTTGTTTTACTTTTCCATCAAGGTCCTGACGAAGCGCTAAGGATCCACTAGGGACCGCGGGCAGCGCGAAACATGTTGACCACCCCTCTTACACCCTCTCTCTCACTTTAACCCTCACTCTTACGGGTCGAGAGCAGTGGGGCTTATTTACATCTAGCCTTCCCCTACTCAGAGTGTCATTTATACACTATCCCCTGTTATATTTTACTAGACCCTACGGACCCACTAATAAATTGTTCGGGTACCATAAGGTCTTTTTAGCCTCACCACTACACTGTTTTTTCCCCTACCCCACACACTCGCATGCACAACTACGGCGACTCCACCAAAAGATCTCCGACAAAGAGCCCTCCTGAAGGGCCCGTGAGGGACTGCAGCGCCACCCCCACGAGGAGCACCGCCCGATGATGATGCTTTGCACCCGCAAGGGTGTGTGAGGGCACTTCTAGTACCACCCAGGAGTATCTGGCCTTCACTACACTTGTATCCTCGAACCCTATCCACAGCCCACCTCTTGCTCTGTCTATCTCTCGCTTCACAGTAGACCATAGTGGCACTGTTTTTCTTAGGAACTGTTACCTCATTTGTACGTGTGCTAATTTAGAGCTGCCAATGCGAGACAATGAGTGAAGATCCATTGAAGCAAAGCTTATGTTAGCATTGGGAGCGGAGTCTGGCCCCAAGAACAATTGAGTGAGACTATTAACAGTGTCCATGTTTGAACAGGAAAGAGAGCGGCGTTTTGTTTTCCTAGGGCAGGGGCCCTGGGAGTTTGTTGCGGAATGAAGGAGATCTTCCTTAACACTTGAGTTGTTTCTTAGATGGTCTGTCTTGTCGTTAGATGAAACTCCATTTGAGGGCTTTGGAAGCAAATATTTAGTTATCAAACCAGTATTGGTATTTTTTTGGCTATTCTGTATCTTGGGGGCCCCTGGGTTCTGTGCGTTTATGCATATTGTGCTAGAATCGTTAGTCAGTGGCCCTGCTAGGGCTGCGCCTCCATTGGCGTCGACTGCTGACATTGACCTGGTAACTGGAATCCTTTTTGACATCTTAGGACAAAATAAATGTGCAGCGTGATGTATTTGTTAATCCTGGAACGAAATAGGATGGTAAACTGGAAAGTTCAAATAATTGCTAGATAAGCATAGACAGACGTGTGTAGGCTGTGAGCAGGGCGCACTGGTGACCCGTTGGCCGCACCCAACCTAGTTGGGCCGCTTCCACGGGCTCACTGGGCATGCACTAAGCAGCAGCCTCTAATGGCAGCCGCGCTCACCTTTGTGCATGGACGGAGGGAGGTTCACAGGGCTCTCAAGGAGTGTTATACCAGGGTTATTTCCAGCCAAGTAACATGAAGAATGGGGAGCAAGTAGAAAAGGCGGGCGGAGCTCACGGGGCACTCAGCATACGCAAAGTCACTTTTACCACAGTCACTACTTTTGCTGCTTGCAAAATGCCATTTGCCGTCTGCCTTTACGAGGTTCACCAGTCCTCCTGTGCTCCCCCCTGTCGGAGAGGGTTGCAAATGGTTGCAATGAATGCGATGAAACAGAGGTGTTTGTTCACGCCCAATGGAGAAGCTCCTGCGTTTCTGGATTTGAACAAGCCCCGGGACCCCCAAACAGACCTGACATGCTGGATCTAGGTCTAAGGGCTGTCAGGAGTAATTACTGTCAGTGTCACTTTTTCAAGGGGCTTGTAATCACGGCTCCTGACGCAATTGGGCTGCTGGTGGGCTGCTCCCGCAGCTCTGGCTGCTACTGGAGTAGCTGTTTTAACTTCTGTTGAATAAACCTTACTAGCTGTTACGCAGAGGCCCTCAGAAAGCCTCTCACAGCCCCTCACAGCCCCACAGAGTCTTTGTCACCCCCCACGCTGAGGCTCACAGCTGCTGTGGAGAATGAAAAAGACCTTTGCTACTACTGCCCCCTCTCACCGCTGCAGAGTGGAAGTGGCGGCTCCTGCAGTTTGCGGAGAGGCCTTTCATAGATGGAATCTGCGGGGGTCCGTCACGGCTCATGCAGCTGCCGGGCTGCTCCCGCAGCTGCCTGCAGCTTCTTGCCGCCGCTGTAACCCGGGCTACTCCCGGGTAGCCTCTTTGCCACTTGTTACAGAAGAGAGGCAGGGAGCGTCCACTGGAATCCTGCGTGGCAGCGCGGGCAACAGGAAGCGCCGGATTCGGCGTCCTCCTCGCGTCTTCCTCGTGCACACAGTCAGCGGTGCTCGTGGTCGGCTCGCGGTTGTCATGAAGATGCGGGCTGGATTAGCAGAGACGTTAATTGAATGGGTTGATTTGCGGTTACGGTAGATGTACTCAGTAGCAACAGGGGGCAGATTGGTATGTGGGCCCCGTCAATGCACCCTATTACATGTGGTAACTGGGCCTTCTGATAAAAGTCCATATTTGTCTTGTGCAGTTCCGCCTGTATGCCGGGGAAGCGGATGTAGTGGTACATCCTTTGCATCATGGCATCCAGGAATTTGTGGAAAAAACGCGACAGGCAACTCTGTGAGACACCACCAGCCACAGCTATTACCCCCTGGTAACTGCCGGATGCTAGTATGTGCAAGCAACAGAGGACCTGCACATGTGGAGGTATTGCGTGTGCCCTTGGTGTCTGGTGTTCCAGGAGTGGGTGCAGGTCACGTATCAGGTCCAGGATGGTGGTTGGGTGAATCCTGTACCTCTCATGGATTTCTGCCTCTGTGAGTTGGAATAGTGTGATGCGCAGTCTGTATATGCGTTCCTGTCGTCTCCGGATCCTTTGAGCTGCAGCTGGTATCCGTATCTGCCTTGCAATGACATAGAGGGCCACCATTGTGTTCACGCAGATGCATTCTGGGGCTGTTTATATGCTGTGCACCTGATTACCACCTGCTTTGAGTTAGTGGTAATTAGCGACTCTTATTTAGCAATTTGTAATGGAATCGGTATTAGCGATTTTAGGTACATTGTTCTGCGAGTTTATTTAGAGATTCCTTATTTTGCGATTCTGTAAATAGTGAGTCGGTGTGGCATAATAGGTAAATAAGGAATTGCTAGGTTCATTCCATTGGTTTTAGTGAGTCCTCATTTTGCTATTCGGTGTTTCTGCCTCTACATAACGCATGGGGTTTTAGCGATCGAAAACGTGGAAATTCTGCAAATTTCAGCGTTTGCGATCGCTAAATCACTACCTACATCTGGCCCCAAGACTGTTACATTCGTATCGTGAACTTACAAAAAACTATGGGCCAGATGTAGGAAGCCGAATTGCGATCGCAAACGCTGAAATTCGCAGCGTTTGCGATAGCAATTTGGCTGTGAGCAATGTAGGTAGGCAAATGCCCTCTCGCAAAATAAGGAATCGCAAAAATTGCGATTCCTTATTGTGCGCAAGCATTTAGAGAATCGCAATTTGCGATTCCCCAAATGCTGTGCTAGTAGGCATCGCAAATTGCAATTTTGCCTTAAGGAATCGCAAAATACCACCAACTTCAAGTTGATTTTGCGAGCTCCTTTAAAAAAGCACTTTTTTGCTTTTTCCAAAGTGCCATGTGGCACACATACATGCCCTTAGGGCATGTATGTGCGCCACATGTGCACACATGCACATTTCAGGGGTGCAACAGGGTGTCCTTTTGGAACCCTTGCACCCTTGAAATTGCACACGCAATTTGTGAGTACCTTTTGGCTACTCGCAAATGGGAAACGGCCACTACAACGCGGCCGTTTACACGCCTAACCATAACCACGCATGCATTACAACACATGCGTGGTTACAACGAAAAGCCTTTACCACACATACCTTTACTACGAAATTCGTAGTAAAGGCATGTGTGCTAAAGTTAAAAGGAAAAAAAAGGGGGTGTTGGGGATCTCCCCCCCAAAAAAAGCGTGGGATTATAAAAGAGGGCTTGGGGGGGCAAAAGACAAAATAAAATATAAAAAAAACGCACATAATTCCGTCATTTAAAGAGAGATGTGGAGGCAATCCACGTCGTTAGAGGACACGGAAGGACACTTCCGTTTCCTCTTAACGACGTGGAACGTCACCAAGGAAGATCGAGGAGAGGAGAGGTAAGGGGGAATGAGGGGGTTGGTGTCATGCAGGGGTAAATTTAAAGAGGAGATTTTTAGTGCGATATCCTTTAACAAGAAAATGCCATTAACATGCATAATTTAACAACGAAAATCGTTGAAAAAGTATGCATGTTAAAGGCAAAGGATATGCGTGGTGATGGCATGCGCGTTGTAACGCATGCATGGTAAAGGCATGTGTTACAACGGAATACGTTGTAAAGTCATACATTCCTCGCAAATTGCGTACGCAAATCCCATTCATTCCTATGGGCCTCTTGGCTCATAGGAATGAATGGGATGGTATTCCTTGATTGCGAATCTCAATTTGCAATTCCTACATACATTCCATTTTGCGAGTCCTTAATAGCGATTCGGTAAAAATCGCTATTAAGGACTCTCAAAACTGACTTTACCTACATCTGGCCCTAAATTCATTGAGCACAAGAAGAAGCACATAATGCACTTCCGGACACCGTGCAGTCGAATGCCACACTCATGGTACATTGATGAGCGCTGGCACCACAAGTAGGCTCTAGGCTCTTTGACTTCACCACCGCCGAAAGAGGTTTACTGGAAGCTCTCAGGAATATCAGCTTGAATGGCGGTGACTAGAGAACAGAATTCAGAGTTGGGCAAAGGATGCCAAGCTTGAGCTTCTTTGTGTACTAAATGAACACCAGGGTTTGCAAGAAACGGGTTAGAGCAAACCATATAAGCTTCCTTTCCCCTGGTGGTGGTCTGGCCATGGAATTTTATTAGTGGGTCCCAATCCAAGATGTAATATATAGCCTCCTGTGATGCCAGTTCTTGTTTGAATCGCATATGAGAACGAGTTTCCAAGTGAATAATGCATCGCATCTTATTCGTTCCTTTATTTTTCGTTGCATTCATAGCCCATTTGCTCTTATTTTTGTCCTTGGTATTTGCTTCTAGCCATTGCAACTTCAGTTGGATTCTACACCTGGATTTCCTGCTTGCTCCTGTCCCCTTCCTGGTGTCAGGGGGAATTGGGTGCCTTGCTAATTACTTTAGCATTCATACTCATCTTCAATTAAGTACCACAAGATTGCCATTAAGGTTTTTGTTATCCTTTGTTGTCTTTCCCTCCTAACCGGGACCCTCTTAAGGAGACAATTGTCACCTTTCACATATACTATTATGTGCAGAGTGGCACCAAGGCTGCTAGGATGATTCACACTCTCCTGTAGCAATTAAGAGTGCTTCTCAACCAACAGACCTTCTTAGCTTCCTATCCTTGACAAAGGGAGGGGTTCAAACTCAATTATTCCAAGGCCTAGAACTTTGGAGAACAATAATTCAAAGTTGTAATCTACAACATGGGTGGGAATATTGAACTGATGTGAAAATCCAAAGCTGACCCTGTCTTGAACACTTCTGTGTGCATAGATGTTTTCATGGTCCACAGCCTAGATGTTAAGGTTGCCTAAAGTGAAGGTGTGCTTCTTAGGAGATATGACAATCACCAGCTGAAATCAGCAGAAAATGATTAAACCAGAAGTTTTAGATGTGTACAAGATTTTATTTCTGATAAATAGGTTTAGGCTATTAACTGCATTACTCTATGAGGTATTCAAAGAACTCCAGACTGCTGCTGCCATTAAAGTGAAGGCTTGGTGTCACTATAATCCCCAGCAGTTCCTGGGGATGCCAACAACTTGAACCTCAGAGGAATTAAGGGCATGGGATTGATGGTATTGTCAGAACTTGTGCTAGAAGTAAATGGCGTGAAATGTACGGGAGTCGCTGAAAGTCAGATATATGGATGTAAAAGCAATTCTCTTAGCAATGGGTAGCCAATGTAACTTGGAAAGAGCCGCAGATAAAGAAAATTGGTGAGGATGTTGCAGAGGCAAACCTGCAGCAGAGTTTTGAATCACTTGTAATCAATGAAGAAAGAAAGCTGGGGACCTAAGAAACAGCAAATTAAAGTAGACCATACAACCAAAGATGGTGACCTCAATTACTGTCTGTGAAGTGGGAGGTGGAAAAGAATTAAGGATCTTTCATCACAGTTTCATGAGAAGAACACAGGCTGAGAATAATTTACTAACATGACTGGAGTGGCACCACTGGTGATCCAGAATAAAACCCTGAGACAATCAAAAATTATGTCCTATCAGTGCTCAATTTAATCAAGTTGTAATCCATTCAGCCGACCACGGCAGACATGCAACTTAAAACATGTTCTATATCATGGCTCTCCATAGAAAGCTGGATCTGTGTATCCTCTGGTTAGCTGTTGGCCTTTAGGCCAAAGGAATAAATAAGTGATGGCAAAGGATGGACATAAATATTAAAAAGAGAAGTGATTGCCTTAAATTCAGGTTTAAAAGTGGTATGATAGACAGCTTGGGATATATTTCAGAGATAATCCTTGATGCAAGCTAGCCCAAAGCCTCGGGTACTAGTTTTTGTAAGACGTGCCAGAAGCAAGGCATAAGAAATGGTATTGAAAGCTTCAGATAAAACAAGTAAAACCAGGGCAGAAGATTTGCCCTGGTCTGTCAATATTCATAGATCATCAAGTACCATGACTGTGGAGGGATGAAAGCCAGATGAGGAGATACCCAGCAGTGAATTGGATGTTCATCATAGTTGGATAGACAAATAATTGTTTTTTTATTTCAGTCTTGTAGAATAATGCAGAGTTGCACTAGTAGATTTGCTTTGTCTGTGCTGAGCGGGCAACTCGGCGTTATTCAGCAGGACCCATTTGGCAGTGATTCTCCACAGTTGCCTTACTTATTCTGGTTCTTAATATATCCAGAAAAAGAACAGGAGACTTTACGAACCCTGATGAAGTCCTCCTCAGGACGAAATGCATTAGCTGGCCTGGAGTACGATGTTTGATGAACATAAATACAACTATTTGACATACCTTATTACAGCTCCCACTTCATGATGGGCTGAAAAGAAGAAACACCAAGAGGGTCATTAGGATGGCGGGTGCATCCTGCATTCCTGACATTGTGGCGGCCGGTGCTGACCGCAATGCCAAGAAGGCATGTCGTGCACTTCCATGCATAAAATGGCAGGCACCGCGCGGTGCCTGCCATTTTGTGCATGAAACTGCAGGGGGGTACCATAGGTACCCCCCATGTGCACCCCCCACACCCCAGAATCCCTGGGTGCACGCTATGGGCCCCCAATGTCAAAAACCACCTGCCTGCATTGTAATATGGATGGCGGTGTCTACCAGACACCGCCACCATATGGAATGCTTTTCCGCCCATGTTAATGTGGCGGGGGGAATTTGAAAGTGGGTGGTGATTTTTTGCGGGCGGATCGCCACCGCCATACGGGCGGTGGCGATCCGCCCGATTTACTAATGGCCTCCTTATTTGTCTAACTATGATTAACATTTTTGAATTATTTAATTTTTTGTAAATTTCGTAAACTTGTTGAGCGTTCCCCTCTATTGAGAAGCTATGGAGTGGCTGCAAATAGAGAGAAGCACTTGATCCAGAAAGGGGGCATCCAACCTCATAATCATGAGCAGACAGGAACTGCAGAATGGGTAAATTAGTCACTGAATTGTTGTTTTCAGGTTAGTTTGTGGAAGGTTTGAATAGCTGATCATACAACTTAATCATCCAGCATATACCCCTCGGTTTCCATAAACTGTGATTGGTTGTGTGGTGGGAGATGCACCTTTGCAAATGGAATGAAGGCTGGGTGCCTCAGGTGCAAGGAAAGTTTTGGGATATTTAGAGATATTTAAAATTAAGAAATACAATTGTTAGGAATGAAGGCTGGCTTGTGTAATAGGGAGAGTTTGATTCAGGTTCCTTTAGCAGAGAAAGTATGAGGCACATCCTTTACATACAGAATTTTGGCAATGGAACTATGTAGGATTAGGAGGCAGGAAGATTGTACACCAACTCTGAGAGGTAAATCAGGACGATAACTCACGAAATTGAAATCTATGCTCATCCAAAATTGCGATAAAAAATAGTAACTTATTTAGTTTTAAACTCGTTCGGCTATCAATCGTTGTTACTAAGGGGCTGATTGCAATGGCGGTGAACCCGCCACCGACAGGGGTCGGTGGGGGTTCACTGCCATCGTCCTGCCATTTCCTGCCCGCCATATTATAATGGTGGGCGGTACCGTGGCAGTCGGAAACTCCAACCACCACGCATCAGACAGGCTCCTTGAGCCCGCCAGTGCTGTGGAGGCCCTCGTATTCCCTGAAATGGCGGCAGTGCCTACCAGGCACCGCTGTTGGGATTACGATGGACCATCACTGCGAGCCTTTCCATGTCGGTTCACCGGGCATGGAAAGGCTGTCGGGGATGGACATTAGGGCCCCGTAGCAGTACCCCCTTTATCCGGGGCCTTTTCTTTTGGAGGGTGGGGGGCACCTATGGTGCTCCCCTACACTTCCCTGCACCATGTGGCAGGCACTGCATGGTGCCTGCCACGTAGTGCAGGCAAATGTAATAAGTGCCTTTTTAACATTGTGGCGGGTGCTGCAGCCAGCAGCACCCGCCACAATGTTAACTATGGCAGGTGCAACCACTGTGGTGGCGATCACATTGTAATTCCCCCTCTGGGACCACCGCCTTGTAGGCAGGCAGTCCCACTCCCGAGACGATGGCAGACGGAATGAAGTCCGTCCGCCATCGTAATCAGCACCTAAATGTACACGTTATATTTTATTGAAGAAATCTTTTAATTCAAAGATAAATACATCCCAAGAACACGTTCAACAATGTTTGTCTTCTCAATATGTTCCTGTCCTTTTTTTAAAGTATTTTTTTGTTTTGATATTCATGAAACCATCTCTCGATGTTTACTGCGTGTGAGCATTTGTGCTCACAGGATGATAACACGAATGATAGCATCTTTGTGGTTGTAAACAGGAACAAAGTGTGGCTGCTCATGTGTGGGGGTGCCATCTCTGTTAGATCGCTCTAAAATATGCAAAGCCAGGTAAACATATTGAAAAACATGTTGGATGACAAATGTAAATTTAAAGCAAGAAGTTTGATTAGGATTTAAAGTCTATACTGTTTCTACACTCATTGTGTAAATGTCTTCCTTTTAGAACCTCAATATAACTGAGCAGAGCATTTGTTTTATGCTCCAGAAGTGCATCACATCAATGCATTTAACCAGATGTTTCTCTAAATTAGTGCTTTTTTTTCAGAACGTGGGGCACTGGGGGTAGCATAACAAAAACTGTGCCTTCAGTGTGTGTATGCAAATGCCTTTAGAACAGAGCCAGTGGCATCTTTTGCTTCTTTGCATAGCCTGGATAATTTCATCTTTAGTGGCCATTATATTTCTGTGCAGTAGCGGCTGCTACCAACAGGCATGGGAGGGCCGGCCGGCCAAACATTCATACGCACTTAGGAGGGTGCCACCACTCCTCCCCCGGGCTCTAAACAGCCCACCCCGCCCACCCCCAAACAATAGAGCCAGTACATTTAAATAAATGTATAATAATGTTATTATAATTTTATTTTTCCATTGTTAATTGCTCACTCAGTGAGCAGTGGGGCGAAAGCGAGGAGCTGCCACTGTTTCCATATGCTTGTTTTATTTGTATTAGAGCTATTCCTGGTAAACAGTTGCCAGAATACATTCTACACACCTGGGGCCCTATGATGGGCTATCCTGGCTCAGCACACAGCCGAGCACCTGCTTCATTTGCCTTAAGCGCAAAAGTGCAAACAGTGTATTCATTTGACATAATAAGTCTCTGAGTTATTGCATAAAACCAGGTTTTTGGTTCTGCACAGAGCTGGCAAACACCCATCATGATATGCCCCCAGGACATCTAATTATATAGCTTGCAAAAAAAAACCAATACATTGTGCTTAAAATTACTTTTACACATACGTGGGCAGCACAACTGCCGCTGTAAAAGAGGTGCGAAAGTCGTTTTCAAATATGCACATTTGCATAATCCTGAAGTGAAGATTGGAGAAGCATTAGCAGGGCTCAGTCAGGGACATTATTCTGCACTTGCACGGATGACTGAATCTTGAAAGGGACAAATGAATAATTAAAAACTATAATATGCAAACCTGTTCCCATATAAATTCAGAAATGTAATATTATATGAATGGAAACGCGACCTTGGCTGGTGCCAGAGAGCGGAGGAAACAGTGTACAAGAGTAGGGGGTGTGTCAAGAAATGGGAACGGGTGTGGCTGCCGTGGCGGAGGTCCCGAGGGCTGGGGCTGACAGATCAGTGATGTGGGGTGCAATACCGGAGGGGTCTGCCCCAGCTGAGAATGTATCAACTGTGGTTTCTTGTACATGACAACATTGTCCTCATGGTATTATCTCTGTATGCTGTGGTTTCTCCAGTCTTTGTTAATGAAAAGATATTTTTTTTAAAGAAATGTAACATTATATATAAATCAGTCAAATTTGAATGGGTGTGTCTTATTTCTGAAAGTTATCTCAATCGTGTAGGATATATTCGAGGAAAGTGGAGTAATTCAATCTTTCAGAAATTTGATCTTTAATTTTTGTGCCATATTGATCATATAGATAATAGATAAGAAATGAATGGACCCTGTGTTATTTTGCGAGTTCTGTTTTTGTTTAAAAAAATACCATGACAAAGTCACAAATTAGCCAATACATACCAAGGCCTCATTATGAGCACCCAAAAATTCCATATGGGCAAGGAACTCCGGGAATCAGGAAGTCTATGGAAACAGCACGGATTATTTTTTTCCCTTCAGAGATTTCTGATATTGAAAAAGATCTAAAATGTCCAAAGGAAATCGCCAGGAGATAAGGCATTACTATTAACAGCCAACTCAAAATTACTGACTCCCTGCCAGTTAACAGGAATTTTTCGGGGTTCAACCCACAATCTCATTTAATTCAACTGCCTCAGAGTTACCAGGAGCCCAAAATCATTAACTCCAGGGGCGCAAAATCAACAACCCCATCAATAAGGGGCTCGTAATGAGGACCGGAGTACAGCTGTCAGTGTACTGCATGCAGTTAATACTGCCAGTTCCAGAATGAGAAAATACTGCTCCACAAATTAATACTGTGTAGTTTTTTGCTGGTGATATTTGTTCTAATGTATGAAGTCCACATCATATGAACTAAATACTTCCTGTACATCAGCCATGTTCTGTGGGATTACTGTCAACATGCTCAGATATTGATACAACACTTAAGACGATACATATGGTTAATTTAGAAGTCAACATATGCCTTGAGGTGATCTCACACAAATTATTGCTCAGTAACAATGAAGGAAACTTGGAAAAACCTTTTTAATAGGGGGCTTTCCAAGAGAATGAATGTGTGCTACACTTATGTAATGCTGTGCTCAGTAGAAGACAGACTACCATTTACACACTGTAACATGGTCAGACTCTTTTATTCTGGCCTTGCAAGGCATCTCACAGCCTGTGCCTTGGAGTTGTGTGTGTGGTTTGTACGTGCCCATCGTGTACTGTGGATGGAGGCAATTTCCTATTTCTTGGAAGAAAATAGACCCTTCCCTCGATAGGAAAGGGTGAGTCTTTGTAAGAGGTCCGATTCACAAATCTGTACTACCTCAGTGTGGCCTGCTCATGGATACCCAACATAATCCAACAGTAAGGCACACCTACCCGCCACATATCAACTCTTTGTGAATAATGTTCAGTGTGAATGCACTTTAAAGTTCAGCGTGAAGAGGTAAGGAAATCGGCGTGGTTCTTCACTCTCTCAAAGTAATGAAGAAAACTGCTTTTAGGAAATCATAATGTGAAATCAACTGGATTTAATATTGAAATAAAACTTTAGTATGATTAAAATCACCATTTATAAGCAAACAACAAAGACATTTATTATTTGTGCTTTGGATTCACCAAAGTGCAAACAGGCATTACATTTCATAAATTCTTTTTCACAATAAAACGCATACTGCACTACCCAACACTTTTGGGGAACAAAAGCCATATGTCCTACAGAAACAAGACTTATCTCTGATGTGGGTAAATGAGGGAGTTGCAGAGACTCTTACCTCAGAATGCAGCAAATAGCAATTGAAATGTCGTCAAGCAGCATCTGCTGGTTGTGTCCTTCCAATTCCAGAACAGCGAATGACAATGCGTAAAACACAGCCACATCATTGTGACTACTGTGCAAATTAATTTGTGTTATACCTATGTAGTGCTATGTTTGGTTACCTTATCATGTGAGCCAAAAACAAAGTGTTTAGCTGAAATCAGTAGATTGTTCCTCAGGATTATGTGGTAAATCTCTGATTAAGTGAATTAAGCTGAAAAAACATAATCACAGAATTTCAACACCCCACCCTGCTAAATTCACAAGTGCAGTGCTGACACCCCTTTCACTAGCAAACAGCACTTGATTTTTTAATTTCTCTCATTGTACCTTAAATTCACTTATGATACTGTCAGCTGAAGGTATATTAGATGAAAGGTACACTGGTGGGTCTTTAACCTGTTTACTTGGTTGGACATTGTAGGTTTAACAAGTATATCATGTTAACCAAAAACAATAATCTTTTCCCTCAGATCTAATGGAATAGGTCAACTACTTGCCCAGGGCCATTTGTCACTATTAGTGTACATTTATTCTCAATGTTAATCACACTTCCTTTAGCAAAATATGATATTATAGAATCAATTCCCAAATGGGCGTGAAGAATCATGTACAAGTAGAAGTGATTGTAATTCTTAATATGGATAAACAGTATACAATTGCCCACCCTAAAGGAACCTTAACTGAAAGATCAGCAACAGATTCAACTTTCCCAGAGCTGAATGATGCTACAGTGTGTACAACAGGTGTCCATGCACTCAAACTGCTCAACTCTCAGAGAGTTCCAGGAAAACATTCTCAGTGTACCATCAATGTATTATTTTAAATATTTTAAATATTGTAGTATCGAACTATAAAATGATTTGGGAACATGTTCAACATCAGCTAAAGCTTCCACTTGCATATGAACATGATTACAAGTGGCTGGAACAGGGTAAAGTATCTATCACACCCAGAAAATGTGTATAGCGCAGGGTGTGGCATTTCTTAGGTGCACTAAATGACTGCTATTCCAGGTTTTCCTCTGGAAAATGAGGAATTATGTGAAGAAACTGGTGTTTCCCGCACCAGTTTCTGCATATATCAGAATTTACCCCATGCGCTTCCCTGTCAAGTGTCAGCAGGTTTGACCTGCTAAAAACCCATTAGAGTAAAATTGCAGCATTACAATGCTCACCGCAAAACTCAAAAATGTATGCTGTGCAAACAGATGTTTTTGGAGGCATATGAGTTTACCAACATACCTTAACCAGGGAATTAGACATTTTACACCAGATAATCAATCTGCCAATTTGCCAAAAGTGCCTCTGGCAAATCATACTCTTAGGTGGATGGGGTATCCTCCTCTCCATTAGCCCATTTACCCCTCCGCAGGCGGATGTCACTGCTATTGTGGGAGCCGCTGTGTGGGAGAAAACTCCATAGCTGTAATTCAACTACTAACAACTTCAATGAAAGAAATGGAGAGTCGAGAAAAGTACCATAGTTTCACCTATTCCAGGTTGCTGCTATCCACAAACTTATGAAGACTCTTTATCCTTCATAAAGAGATGTAAAAAGCCAAATCCCCTGAACATAGTTGGATATCTGTAGTGGAAGAAACATCTGCAATCAATGACAGGGCAGTGGTAGATGGGAAGCCTGCTGCTTTTCCGTCATTCTTAAATGTTATGTTTTTTCATAGGGTTGTTTCACCTGGAGGGGATGGGGGCAGAAAATAGCAGGAACCAGAAAGAGGCTCAATACTCTATTAAGTGTATTACCTCTTGTCTGTCTTCTTTCTGTGACCACCTGCCTCACAACATAGTGAAGGTTTCTATTTTCCAAGGCTAAATCGCCGAATTTATTCTGCCACCCGAGGGCTCATTTAAATACCACTTGCTCACATCTTTTGTCCTGATACAGATCTCTATTCTTTGAGATCGAAACGCTGTCGACCTTCTTACAACTTAAACTCCTTTATTCCTAAAAAGTTGTACCAAGGAGTTTTACCTATGTTGTCAATGCAATGTATGTTTTTATGCTTCTTCTCTTGCCACATCACGTTCCTTTTCACTTTTGTGTGAGCACTGGATCTATAAATCCAACCAACTAATATTGTTAAATAAATGAAACAGTTTTCTATACTCACTTGTATCCCTTCCAACATTTATCTAGTATAGTTTTCTTCTGCCAGAGTTTAATTGATTAATAATTTGTTATGATAATAGATCTCTTTAAGGACCTATTGGTCTTCTATGAACCGTTGTCTTTTGTAAAACTATTGTACACCCCAGGTTCAAAGATTGGGGTACCCTTGTTATGGTATACTTTCCTCGTGTTAAGAAGCAAGAGACACACAACAGGCATACAGAACGCTATCACAAACCCTCAGAATAATCCAGAAAAATAAAATACGTCTCACTTTGAACTCTACCTCATACGTCACTCACAAAGTGACTGAGCCGAGTAAGCCTGGTGCAGCATCTTTCCATCCATCCTTGCTGCTGTCCAACAGACTCAACAAGTTAATGTTTGAAATGATGATGATGGAAAACAACCAGACAAGTATTAAGAAAATAAATAAAGGAAAAAACAATTGGCCTCTGAGTTTTTCTTTCTCTTTTCTTCTAGTTCTCTTTTTGAGAAGTTGGCGTGGTATATGCTGTCCACTAGTTGAAGTGGGTACCTTGCACCAGTCCAAACAACCCTTATTGATGATTACGTTATAGACAACGTTTATTGAAAGCTATCCTAGTGTTAGCTATGGAGAGCAGCCTTCAGGCTAAGTCTCGAAGGAATGTAAAGCAGCTTGGTTTACCAGATTATAACCTCCTGAATGACCAAATGAAAGGAGAACCACACAAGGAATATAAAAAATATACGTATTTATTACTAAACACTCTCTACTAACCTCTTTATGAGATTAGAGAACAAGGTACACAATATTAAAGCACTAGAACGACAGTAAATAGCCAAAAACACAGTGGGCTCCAGGGGCAGATCTAGACACATGTGCCTAGAGCACGTAGAATCGCTGGGACCCCAAGGAACCACCCAAGGTAGTGACACAGGGGACCCACGGAGGACGTGTGCAGTGTGAGAACACAGCCGCAAGCTCCGTACAACTCTATGGGAAAGTCGCTATTGGAATTTTAAAGATTAAGAACACTTAGGAGAGGACTTCAAGCAAACCATTTGGAACATAGAAGGTTCTAAGGTCAGCACCCTTGAGAGTACCGAGGTACCCGTGTTACCTACCCCAGGAGAGCCGGGTGCATAGGGGTCAAGTGGTGTCGGAAACGCTCGTTGATTTCAATGGTGTGATGCGAAGAAGTGCTGCTGCCGGGAAGATGAGAAGTGTCCGGTGTGATCCAAACCTGGATTGGATTTGAACACCAACAAGCCTTGGCAACTGCAAACCACGCGGTCAGAGAAAAGATGCTTCGGTGGGGACCAGCACTCCCCAAGCGATGGAGAGTCAGGGCACGTCTGGAGCAACCAGGAAAGCCCGCTTAAAGTTAAAGTTCCCTTTTCAGGGACCCACAGGTCGACGGACCAGTGATCGCGAAGGGACCTCGAGCTGAATCACAAATACCAGCCCATGGAATACTAGTGGAGTGTAGTCCGGAAAACTTCAGTGGCAATACTGCTCGGGGTCTGGACTACAAGTAGCCCAAAGCACAGCCTCAGGGGTCGCCAAAAAGCATATGCTGCTGCAAATGTATACGGTGCACAGGGGTTCGGGTTGCACGGTCCCCACGAGTGATGCGGGTCTCAGAATTACTGAGAGCACAGATCAACCTCAGAGACCACGGGAACCCACCTCCTGTGTTGCAGAAATCTTCGGAGTCCTTCAGGAGCTGCATAGATGCAAACCAGTCAGATGCGTTTCAGGTGCCTGCCTTGCAGGGGAGTAACTCCTTTACTCCAAGAGAGATTCTTCAGTCATCCAGCGTAGTGTAGATGGTCAAAGTACTTGGTTTCTGTGGCAGAGTTTCATCCAGGTAAATCCAAAGTCCTATAGCCAGGGGTTCCTACTTTATACCCATGAAGGGGTGGGACAAACTCTGGGGACCAACCTATGGGAGGGTCAGGACAGAGGGGTGGCTACACCCATGTCCTTTGTTGAGTTTCGCGCCAGAGCAGGAGCAAATGACTCCTGCAACCGATTTGAGCTGGACTATGCACAGGGACACCAAATGTGTCCCCAGTGAAGCCATCAAAGCACTCTTGGAGTGCACCCACCCAGCCTCAATACACTGAAGCCTGAGTGGGAGGTGGTCACACCTCCCCGTGACAGGAAACCTATTGTCCAGCCTTCCCCTTGTGAAGTTTCGTCCAGCAGCAGGAGGGCAGACTCGTGTCTATGGCTGGCAGCATCCATCTTGTGATGCCAGGGTCAGGAAAGCTGGTACCGGGTGTACCCGTGTTGTCATATTTCTCCCTCTAGGATGGTGGAATCATACCTCCCACACCAGTTACTGGTGTGGAGGTATGAGTCCAAGGTGTTTGACACCAAACACGACATGTTTCCATGCAGCCGTTTTAAAGTTAGCATTTACCGCAAGGTTATAATGCACTTAAGTAAATTTGGTTGGCTGCATCACAAACAACCCTGGAATATAGGTTCCGAAGGCTGCAGAGGGGCTCTGCTCATGCAGGGTGCACCCTCTCACATACAACCCAGCACCCTGCCTTCAGGATTGATAAGGCCTGCCATAGGGGTGGCTGATAGGTTTATATGTGCAGTGATATGGAGTAGATATAGTGAACCTATATCTAAGTAAGGGGTGCATGCACCACCTTACACAGGTTGCTATAGCAGATCTGTGGTGTCATTTTGGATGGTCTTCCAGGGGTGGCATAATACATGCTGCAGCCCCTGAGAGGCTTCTGGGGTACCTATGCCCTGGGTACATAGTATACCATATACTAGGGACTTATAAGTGTACCCCAGAATCCAATCTGGAGTGTACCTAAAGTACATGAACAACCAATTTAGGGAGAACGCAGATAGACTGGGGTCCTGATTAGCAGGATCCCAGTCAAACTAAGTTGAAAACCAGCAAAACACCAGGAACAAAGTGGGGGTAACCATGCAGTCAGATTGCACTTTCCTACACTCTTTAATTGTTTTCCTGATGATGCTTTGCTCTTTGTTGCTTCTGTTTTCTTTTTTATATTCCTCCTTCCTAGAATATCTCTTTTCTTGATACCTTCTTTCTTAAATGTTGTTTTTTCTGTTAATGTGTCTCCTAATGTACTCTTCTTGTTTATTGGTCAGCTAGAGTTATCATTCTCCTCTATTTGGGGTTGCTGTGTTCATGACTGACACACACACCTAACCTTTAAGTGGCCTTTGTGCCATAATGACATTGTTTACTTTTCTTGGTCTCTTCTTCTTTTTACTCTCTGATCTAGTCTGTCTTCTTTTTCCCCAAGATTCCTTGTATTGGGTTGGAAACATTGGGGTGCAGATTGCGATTTGACCAGCCTTCTCTGTCAGAATTCCTTTGTTCTATCCATCCATTAATTCATCTTTACTGAGCTCCATCCTTTTTTCCATGTTATCCATTTATTCATCAGTTATCCAACTTTTCTTCCTTCTCCCATCCATCCATATTTCTTTCTTTTCTGATAATTGATATTTCTTCTTCCTTCTTTCATTCCTTCTCTCCATCCACCCAACAATTTCTCCTTGCTTCATTCCATCCACCTATCCATCACTTCACCTATAATCCATTTCGTTCCTATCATCCAACCTTTTCTCCATTGTTTCTACCCTGTATCCATCTTTCTCCATTCCTCCATCTATCCATCAATACACTCTATTCTGCATCCATCTATCCTTCTCTTGATCCATTGCCTTCATCCACCCCTCTCTCCCTCCATCCTCCAACACATACAATCTTCCATCTTTCCATCTTCCATCCATGCATGCTTCCTTCTTTCCATCATTCTCTCAATCCATCAATCTCCCCATTCATACATCTTTCTCCGTATCCATCAAACTTTCTCTTCATCCCTCCCTGCCAACCTTTCTTCCCTTTTGTGGTTTCTTGCTCCATTTGTTCCTCTACCCAGAGCTCTATCATACTATTCTCCTTCAATGACACTTATGAGGTTCTGTTTGGAGATCAGAGCCTCTGGTACATGTCAAAGGAGCCCTAAATAATAATTTAAGTGTTTTATGTTACATAAAACTGCTGACTGAATTCCACCCTCCATTCAAGTTACTTAAGTGAGGGCTTGATAGCACCCCCTGTAAACCAGGTGTTTGTAACTAGGATGTATAGTAGCTTTCAAGATTTGTGAAATGTGGCACAAGCAGCAGAATTTCATGTAGATAGGGAAGCTACGAAGGGAAGGCAATGCTTTAAATGAACCGGGGCTCGCAGTTCCTCAGTACTGGCGCTTCTTAATGTTCTACCTTTGAGTACGGGTAGCTTTCCTTGTACCCAGGAGAGTACTGACACTCCGTTGAATCAGTGGAAACCAGGCATGCTCACTGGTGCTAGGAGGTGCTGCACCTGCTGAGGCTTTCAAAGCACAGCAGACCTGCGCGACACTCTGACAGCCGACTGCCATAGCTTTAGACATTTGCTGAACTCAGCAGCGGCTCCTCCACTATTTCGGAGGAGCGTCGCCCCCGTGCTGAGTGCCAGGCAGCAAACAGAAACGGGAAAAATAAAATGATAATAAAACCATTTCATTATCATTTTATTTTTCTTTCTGTTACGGCAGCTAAGTCTGGGCGCGGCCATGACGAGAGCAGATGGAGGGGTAGTGCACACTGTAAGTTCGCATGACGGTTTGGTCGGCTGTCTAAGGCCGTCCAAACCGTCATGCGCACTTTAATCTCTTTCCACCCAAGCTGTGTAGTACAGCAGGGTGGAGTAGAGCCACTGGCTCCTAGGAACTGAGCGATCATTAAACAAGCCCGCTCAGGCCAATCAAGGCGATGCTCTCATGAAAGCAGCACCCTGATTGGCGTCTAGAAGCCTGCGAAGTGTGCAGGGACCAGAGCAGAAGAACCCGGAGACAGCGGCCAGCAGTGCAACAGCCAGTATGTGCTTTTTACAAAAAAATATTATATACCCCCTACTCTCCACACTACACCTCCCCCTGCCCCACCACTTGTTATGAAAGGGTGTCACAACTGGCTGAACCACTTCTGAATCATTCAGCAGTCTCATTCTCACAGTGTCAGGCTGTCTCGCCCATTAGGGGGCTTACATGGTTGTGTCACACTGCTTTCAGAAGTGCAATGTAAGGTCTAGGGCTGCTAATCACTGTATGTGTCCTGCATATGTGCAACCTAATGTGTTGTGTGGCATGCAGCAAATACAGAACAGAAGATACAACAGTACCCAAATACTTATTGACTTGTACAAGTACTGATGCCAGAGGTGAGACAGGTGAGGCAGCCACTGCGGGAGTCACAACACCAGTGGAACAGAAAAGTAAGACAGAAGTGGCCCAAATGCAGTGTGTGCCTGAGTATGTTTGTGTATGCAAATGTGTGTGTGTGTGTGTGTATGCACATGAGAGTGAGTATTATGCCAAGAACCCTTTCATGGTAAAATATTGGCTCTAGCATAATGACATTAATTCTTGCCTAATTCCGGTCCTTCATGCCATGATGCCTGTCCTTTGTATAGTTTGGTAAAACTGGGCTCGGATGACATGATGATGCCTACCCATAATTTGATTCTGGCCCTGCCATAAGGGTGATAATTCCAAGCATAGTGAGGGAATCTATCGCTTGATGTGCAAACTCATGGCATAATGCTGACCCTGGCATTATGGTGGTAGTTGCTGGAATATTTTGGGCTTTCTGGTATAATGATGGGCAAACTTGGTATAGAGCTGGCTGTGGCTTAATAGTAATAATCCTTCGCGCATTCTAGGCATCTGTGACATGAAGTTACCTTCTTGTGTGTATAAGGCTGGCACAGGCATGACTTTAATAACTCTTAGAATATTCATCTGTTCTCGGCAGCTACTGTCCTACAGCGCGAAGTGGATTCACGATGACACCTCTCCTTAGGGACCCACAGCACAACGAAGTGGTGGAGCGAAGTGAAATTCCCCTCCCATTGAGACCAGTGAACTCTCGCTGTTGTCCCGTTGCTGAGCAAGGCTTCTGGAAAGAGAAGGGGCTAATTTCTAAACATCCCTAAGCCACCAAGAAAGAAGCTAGTTCCAGGCCCCAGAAACGAGCCCCTGCCTCCATCCTAGCTCTACCTCTCTAAGACCAGCAGACTGCGGAGAGCTCTGGACGGTAATCCACCCACCTTTACAGAGTCAAAAATGACTCCAACCAATGTAACCGCTCTCCGCGCCTCTGCACCGAATTGCCTGAAACCCCATGGTACTAACTCTTTCTCCATCATATTTCCCCCAATCTCTCACTCAAAGCGAAAAGAAATTTCAAACACAGGCTGATAAGAAAACACCCGGAAACACTATTTGCCGACATCTACCACTACCCCTCCAAAGGCCAGCAGAAAATGGATCTAATTTTCCACTCCCAGAGCCTTGTGAACTGGAACACCATTCTTAGAACCCACCTTCACACAACCAAAACTACTAGCACCCCTCTCAGCTGCAAACTGACGTTCTCAATCCCTAACTGCCCCACACGCAATGGCAACACCTTTGCAACCATCTACAGCAATTGTAGAGTCCTGATCCAAGCCAACGACGGCAACCTTGACTCATTTGACTCCCTTTTCCCCATGCTACGCAATGCCTTCACTCATTTACACTATTCCCACTCAAACAACTCCCTAGCCCCCAACCGACCGGCCCCCATGGAGAACTGTCAAAACAACCCCAAGACACACTCCACCAACCTATCCCCCTCAGACAATTCCCTCTCCTCCTCCTCCACTTCCCCTGACCCGCACAATACACACTTCTCATCCATAACAAATCTGAGGTATGTCTCTGCTGAGACTCCACAATCCCTTACTGACCTCCACCGCTCCCCCTCTACATGAAACTACTACCCTCAAGCAACAAGCATAGCTATCGACCCACAGTCAATATCTCTAACTTCTCTCCTCCCACCGGCACCACAGAAGCTGCCGCCTGATTCACGGCAGGACGTTCCACACCACTTGTCCATAGCTATAACCAGGAACAACATAGGCAACATTAACACAGTGAGCCACACTACCACTGACAAGCTCTCTCCGTCCCATGACTGCCCCACTCAGGACATCCGGAACACAAACTCCCCTACCCCTTCCTCTAGGAATTTGACCCAGAGACTTGATCCGTTGGAAAACCAACTAGAGATCGTGATACAGGGAATCCACAAAATATTAGTGAACCTCACAACACCTCTGGAATCTACCCAACGCCCACACCCTACACCCATAGCTACCAAAAATAAACACACAAGTCCTCCCAAGGTCCAACGGCACAGCTGGAACACGACCCCCTTATTGAACCAACCACAGAGACCCAAAAGAACAAGCACTGCACTTTCCTTGAGTGAGGCAATTGATCTCGCCAAATCCTATGACTCAACTTCTTCTATCAACCTCAGCTCCGAGATCCAGGTTATCACAGAATTTGGAAGAGGCCGCATCGCACCAAGAACGTCGAGGACTTCAGCCCTCACTAATATCCCCATGGCTCCCCTAAAGAAGAAAAGTGACAATAAGGGGTCGATCAACTGCATGCTCATAAACTGTAGATCTGACACCAAACACGCAACAGAACTGGCAGAAACCATTCTCATCCATGACGTAGACATCATGTTCATTACAGAAACCTGGTTGAATGATTCCTCTTCCCCTATCATTGACATGCATGTGCCCCCGGGGTTCTCATTTATCAACAAAGACAGAAAGAACCAGCGAGGCGGTGGGGTTGCAATCATCCACAATAGCAACATATCGTTATCGGAAACAGACTCCTTCAATTATAACACATTTGAATATCTAACTGCCACCATCAAGACGACTGACAACAAAGCGCTATACTGCCATCTGCTTTACCATCCACCAGGCAACACCCCCTCATTTGGGGAACACCTGTCTGACCTGATAACACACTGCTCACTCTTGGGCTTTAACAACATAATACTAGGTGACCTCAACCTACATTGGGATGATGATAATAACTCTCTGATCCAATCCATGAAGGAACTTCTACGCAACAACAATCTTATCCAACACTGCTCAGAGCAAACCTATATCAGAGACTCCATCCTGGATGCCATCATAGCTCACGAAGATACAGTCACTATTGACCACATACTGCCTGTTGACTGGTCAGACCACCACATCATTCTATTTCACATCAACCAAAAGATCCATTGCCTACCTCTCACTCAGAACTCCCCCGATGGGCGAGAAATCTAAGACAGATTCCCCTTGCCGACCTGTAAGAAAGGATAAGTTCAATCCTTCCCACCACCACATATGACCTATCTACAACAGAACTGACTTCACACTACAATGCAACTATGACCTCCATACTTGACCAAATGGCTCCCTTGAAACAAAAAAGAGTCAGGAACATCCCATCAAGATCCTGGTTCAACACAGACCTAAGCTCAGAAAGAAGACAACTAAGAGCTGCAGAAAGACTCTGGCAGAACAACCCGTCCACATTCCACCTTGATCAACTCAAAACGGATACACAGATCTACCTAGAAACCTCCTCCATTGGTGACATTCTGAGACTAAACAACACTCTAAAAGAAGTCCAACACTGGCTATCCCTTAACCACCTGAAACTCAACCAAGACAAGATGGAAATCCTACTCATATCCAACAAAGAGCAGACCCCGCAGATCACAGAATGGCTAAAAACCATTGATGCTCTCAACTGCAATCTCATCCCTGCCGACTCCGTAAATTCACTGGTAATCACTCTGGACCCAAACTTAGACATGGTCAAACATATCCTGAACCCGCAAAGAGCATTTTCCTCAACCTAACACTACTCAACAAAATAAAACCCTTCATCCCTCCCACTGACCTCAAACAAGCGAAACAATCCCTGGTTCTTTCCAGATTGGACTAAGGGAATGCAACCCTCACAGGCACGGCAAAATCTCACTTAGCTTCCCTCCGATCAACTCTAAATGCAGCAGCCAGGGAGCTAAAATGACTCCCAATCGAAATGCGTGCAAGCTTCAGAGCTGCTTGTCTCACACACAAAGCTCTGCACTACCTGGCCTCCAAACTCAACAAGGCTGGTCAGACAAGGAATCTCAGGAGCACTAACACTCTACTTCTCATCCCTCTGAAAACTCGAAAACAAAAAACTTTATCACGCTCCTTCTCCGGTAATGCACCCAAATCTGGAACGCCATCCCAGTCTATATCAGGACCAACGCGATACCAAAGGGGATGATGGACGGAGCGTTTGAGCAAATCAAACACTCACCCCCAGTCAACTGATCTGGGTTTAATCCATCATCATTCTTTAGCTCACTTCACCACCCCAGTTCAGACATGGCCATATGCAAATCAGTCAGACCCTGTGCCTCATGGGAACAGTCCAGCACAAACTGCCAAAATGTCATTTATAAATTGTTACGTTACATGTTTTCAGCCTTGAAGAAGTTCCAGTGTGGAACGAAACGCGTTGGCTGTGAGTCTTTTACAAGAAAATTAAAAAGGGAATGTTAAAGATACTGTTTGGACCTGGACTTTTTTACTGGTGCACCTTCCTCTTTTGCTCCTAACAGTCCAGCACGAACTGCCAAGCCATGTCTTCCCTGGACCGGAAACAAGCATCCTGGGACCGGTTTCGGGTTCATAACCCTCATCAGCCAGGCTATCTTGAATCCAGTGGCAAAGTGAGCAAGGGAATTACGTCTGGGCATACCCTGCCAACTAAGGGCAAACAAAGCGATACCAAAGGGGATATCAGAACCAACCCCTCCTTCAAAAAATTAAAAAACCAGTTCAAAGACCTCTACCTCAACCTATCTTTTCCAAAGGGATAGCTGCAGCCCAACACAAAATCTTGCCCATTGGAGAAAATAGTCACGTCGATATGAAGACTTTTACATCACCTACCTCTTGACTCGTGCCTTTTTCCCCCCCTCCCGGAACAGGATTTGAAACTATTGTTCTACCTCTGTATTCGTCTGCTACCTTTGTCCCCCCTCCCTGAACAGGACTTGTTCACAAATCAATGTGTTTACTATTGTGTTTATATTGTTTTACTTTGGACTCGATTGCTACATGACAAAAGGTTGTAAAGCCCTCCGACTCCTCCGGGTCTGGCCAGCGCTATATAAAACCCTTAAAATAAAAAATAAATAAAATATTATTGGCATCCATGGGATGATGGTGTTCACGCCCAGGTATAATGCTCACACTGTCTTAATGGCTGGAATATGTGAACGCTCACAGCATGATGATGCCCACTTGCGGTATGATGCAGGCTATCATGAGGGTAATTATTAGCATAGTGTGGGCATCAATGGTATGAGATGGTAATGCATGGGCATTAAAAGTAGAATGTATCCATGTATGGTAGTAGTACAGGAGAGCTGTACAAACTGACAACTTGACGCATTTCCTGAAAACTAGCATCCGTGGAAAAAGGGTGTAGATGTTTGTTTTTTTAATGAAAACCTTTTCTTTAGGAGAAATTAGTATATTTTTCCAAAGTTAAAAATGTACATTTGTTAGCAAAATGTGTTTATTTCCATAAACCAACAAGGAAATATTTAAAGACAAAAGAATTGTAATATGGAAAAAAGTGTAAAAAAAATGTAGAGGTGTAGATGGGTGCAATAATAAGGCATGTGAACTTGAATTTGCTACGTGTTCTTAGTTACCCACAGCCTTTTAGAAATCTTTTTAGGGACATTGTTCTGCAAAATGCATTAGTCACCTTTTTCTCAAACCATGCTTTGGGTATGTCAATCTGCAAGACTCCTGGGAAGGGTCTTTAAAATTCTATAGCACATAATGAAAGTATTGGAATATTTCATGAGTGCCCTTTCGAAACCCCTGGCTTCTCCCCCACTACCCCTTTTTGAGAAGGTCAGTCTTGCTCACTTCCCTCGCTCTAAGCTACATTTGCAGTCCCGCATTATGCTCCACCACTGTCATATATCACCAGTGACAAATGAAACACAGTGTGTCAATATCCAGGCTTTTTATGGCATTGCCCACAGTACCACTTTTTCTTCAGAATATGTACCGTCATATGTTTTCCATATACCATATGTCCAGAGGCAACCTGCACATATGTGAAATTTTGAAGAGAATTTTAGATGCATACTTTTGCACAAGCAAGGGCAAAAATGCTTTACAGATGGTATACATGTCTCCAAAACATCATATACACCAAGAAAAGGTCTTGGTTGCTTTAAATGCCTACCCTCTCTTGGCCCAGCTTTGGCTCTGCCCCTCTCAATTATTAACTGCTGCAATATTAAACACACACACACTTTCACATGTTACATTATGTTCTGTTAACAGATATTTGCATTGCACTATATTACCATTAGTATGATCTTGCGCCATTGTCATGATTGGCTATCTACCCAGCCAGGCTTTAAGGATTGTTTCTTGAACTGAATTCTGTTTTCTGTTTGAGGAGGATCATCAGTACTGGGGGTGTGGTTAATATGTTGGGTGTGTCTGGTTGTACTGTGCTGTGGGTAGAGAGAAATCTCTGCCAAATCAGGCCTGGGCCATCTGAATGATTAGCATGTGCACTGACTGGCTTGAGGTATGTGCATGAGCTCAAGCACAGCTGATAGCCACGAGCCATAACATGCACAAGGCTGTCAAAATGCAAGAGAACGGTTATGATGTACAGATTCGGCTGAGACACACCCATACTCGAGGTATATGGCCAACTTCAATGAAGTCCAATGAAAAGTTAGGTTTATTTTTGTTATTTTTCATCAGCATTTGTATAGTACCCAATCTGCCATTAGTATGAAATCACCGCACCTTTTAGTATGCTGGAGTATAACTTTCTAGCTGTTTCTATCGGAGACCAGAGCCACATCTGTTTTGAATACAAACAATTTATTACAACAGGCTTGCACCGCTATATAAATACACCCCGTCACTCCATGCCTCTCATGTACCTAGTACTCCCTCAACTTTCAAAATCAGAGCCAGAAGCAGTAGTGTCCTTCATAGACAAGTTCTGGTCCCCACAGATAGAAACACTCAAGGTCTAATTACGAGTTCAAAAACAACAGTTGATGGACAGAATGCAGAACAATGTCAGACATTCACCCCAGTACAGAGATCTGGGCCTATATCCATCGTTTTTTTGCTCACCATGCCATTCCAGTTTGAACCTAGCCATGTGCAAATCAGTCTTGGCCCTGTGCCTCATGGGAACAGTCCAGCCCGAGCTGCCAAGCCAGGTCCTCCCTGGAGTGGAAACAAGCGTCCTAGAACCGGTTTCGGGGTTCGGCAGCCCGATGCCCGCTGAAGCCGTGGTATTCCAAGTTTGGGGGTTGGACCGCCACATGACTGCTGCAACCATTGGGGATCATCATGGATCTCACAACAGTGTTACTGTTGGTGCTGATTCGACACCACAGAGCATATTACGAATTGCCTCACTGCAACCCGATCCACGGCTGTCGCCTCTATGCAGGGGGATGGAGGTACAAGTTGTACCCCCGCATGTTTGCACAACATGGTGAATTTCTTCCTGTGCAGGAAGGTGCAGTGGCGAACCTTTGGTGCTGCTTTTCTGTGAGCCTGATTACGACTATGGTGGTCCAAAGGACCGTCGTAGTCACGGTGGCGGTCTGCACATCGCTGCAGGACTGCTGCAACTTCCGGGGATACGTGATCCTGCAGTACTGGCACAGTGGTCAGAGTCGGTAATATGCTGGTGGTGTTGCTAAGACACCACCAAGCAGATGATGAGTTTCCTCAATGCGACCTTTTTCATGGAGGTGAACCCGCCCTGAAAAAGTCTGGTGGTGAGGAAACCAAGTGGGCCCTACAGGGCCCCCTATAGCCTCTGGGTCTGGGGTGCATGCAGGGGGGCACATGGCATACCCCCCTGTCTGTATGCACCCCATGTCCTGCACAGCATGGACTGCCTTAGAAAGGCACTGCCGAGAGACCACCGCCGCAGGACAATGCTGACCTGTATTTCAGTCGGAATATGGCAGGTGGGCTGACTATGGGTTTGGTGGTGCTTCACCGGGGCGCTGGTGTGGCGGTCTGCTGCATCACCACCAAATTTTTAATCAGGCCCTCCTTTGAGCTTTAGAAAGGCATCACCGTGGGATCGCTGCCACATGACCGTCCGCCAGGATTCAAATTGTAATCCGGCAGGTGGTCTGACTACCTGTTTGGTGGTCTCACACTGGGGCGCTGGTGTGGCGGCCAGATGCGAGACAGCCAAACTCATAATCAGGCCCTTAGTTTCCATTATAGAAGAGGCTGAAGCTGCTTTTCCCTAGTTGTCAAGGCAACTGATTAGTCAGTGGCCGAAACGTGGCAGTGCTATATCTTCATTTTAATCAGGTACCAACACCAGTGAAGAATTGTGAGCGAGTAGAATGGGTGAGACTACCTCATCAGGATACGATGTATAGAAAGCCACATCCACAGAATACTTCAAATCGTCCAGCAACTGAATAATGCCACAAAACTTCTCTATCACTCACCCAGAAAAAAACTCACAAGATAAGAATGCGTGGTGCTGCCAGATGTTGTATGTGCTCCAGCACTGGAAATGACCCGGTTTATGCACTATATAGCTTCAAAGATAAAAAAAGAAAAATTCTGAAGATCAATGAAATGTTTGTATTTTTCTGTAAACAGTGATTTGACTTAAAGTTCAATGCTTCAGTGTGCAAAATTAAATTAGCATTATAAACTAGGCTACACATTCCCGTTCTCACTCCAAGATAGAACATAAAACAACTTGTTCCCCTGTGGCATTTAGGTTGACCTACATAAGGGACGCCGTTTGCCTGGGAGTCTGCGTTTGTGTGATTAATAATGTGAAGTGCAGTAATGAAGATGTGCTGCAGAGAGCGATTACGGCACCTGTTTGCGATTCACCACAGGTGGTGTGCTCTTGTGGTTCTGAATCCCAAAAGATGCCATATTTGTTGTGTTCTTGCGGGAGAACTTAGTAAATACTTCTGCATAGGAATAAACTCATGTGTGCACAGTTGCCATACATGCTAGAGAGATATGCATGCACGTTGTTGCTTTTGCTGCCCGCACAAGGCAAGGCATTTGTTTTGACATTAGCACTGCAAATGTGTGTCCGGCTGTGCAGTCAAGGAACGATGCTTGTCCTTCTTTAAGATCTTAATCAATTCTGAGTGTAGTCAGAACACGGAAACTCACTGTTTGGAGCTGTCTTTGAGAGCTCTGCTCTCAGTTCAACCACAAAGCGCTGACACCTTCAGTGATTTTCCTCACTTCTGAGTGAGTTCACGGCAGATACTCTCAGTACCAAGTGAAAAGAGGCTCTAAACATCTTTAGACGGGCACATCAGGTGGGTGGGCACCAGAGTTGCTTTTGATGCGCTTTCCAATATTTCAGGTTGGGTAAGTAGCACAGGCAAGCGGAAGGAAACAAGGGGGCAAGTCAGTGACTGTGTCAGCATGCATCATGCCATCTCTGCATATGTGGGCCATATACACAACACTGTTCCCAAGGATCTACATTGGACAGATATCACAGAAGCTCAAGGTACAGATACTCCAGCACTGCAGCACGATCACCTGTGAGACCATTGAAATGGACCACTAGAAGCACCATGGACTTTCTTTCGACACCATGAGATGGCAGGTGATAGAGGTACCCCCACTGAATGCCTGAGGTGTCAATCACCACACCAAACGTCTGCTGTACAAATGCAAATGGATGGAGCGTTTGAGATCAATGGTCAGAGGTTTGAATAGGAATGGACTTAACTTTCAACTGTGCTGTCAGGCTTATCGATGGACAATGCAAATTACTTCTCAATCTGTGTTTGCTTTGTGCTATGAACAAATAACTCTCTAGCACCCTCTTTTCTTTTTCTGTTCCTCACCCCCCCCACCCTCCTTTTTAAAGAAAATCTCCTTTGGTTTCTTGTAACCGGGTCCTGGTGGTGTCCACGATTTGCATACTGATTTTGTCAGATATGTATGCATTGACAACTCTTCTCTGCCATCTTTTCACATTTTGAGACGCAAGCCTGTCATAGTCACTGCTGGCCATGGACTGTGTTTTGAAACAGTCTCTCATGGATGATGGATTCCACTCCATAAATCACTCATTTAGTGTGATTTATGTCTTCCACGATGCCTTAATGATATTTACAGGTCCCATCGTTATGTCTTTGGTCTATTTTTACTTTCGTCTTTTTAAGCCATTTTGATAATTACAAAATAATAATATAGGGGCCGATTCACAGAACTAACTTAAGACAAAATCCTAAACGTACTACTTTTGGTATTCACAGAAGTTAGGATTTTGTCTTAAGTTTGTCTTAAGACAAATTTAAGACAGACTTAAGACAGACGTAAGATAGACTTAAGACAAACTTAAGACAAACTTAAGACAGACTTAAAACAGATTTAAGACAAACTTAAGACAAAATCCTGACTTCTGTGAATACCAAAAGTAGTAAGTTTAGGATTTTGTCTTAAGTTAGTTCTGTGAATCGGGTCCATAGTGCAGATTGGCTTTACTGAGTATCAAACACATATTCAGTCAGTCCTCTGTAGTTTGAGCATTTCAATGTGATACGGATTGTCTTTACTGAGTCCCATGCACGTAGTTAGTCCTCTCTGTTTTTCCTTTTTAACCACATTTTGAGTGCATTTTGCCAACTGAATGCAAGGGCGGCCACTGGGAGTTCAGGTTTGAGACTGATGCACATTGGTATGTTGTTTTCCCTTTTTATTACAGATCTTTTTTAATGCAACTGTTTTGTTTTAACGCTGTTTGACCTTGGCCCGGTTTTTGTGCCCATAGGGAATTTTGCTGGTTGCGTTCAGGACACCACCAGCATGTTATCTCAGTGACGTTTTCTCCCTATACTCTGGAGCCTGTCCACCGCACTCGGATTCTGGGTGCATGTGTCTTCCTATTCCTTCACATTCCTGTACATCTGATAGAAACTGAGGATATGTGGTCTGTTGTGACGTTTGATTGCCACCGGTACGTACTGCTGGCTATTCTGGCACATGGGTCTATGGATTATTGATCCTTGTAGGATAGTTAACACGTCTTTGTTCATTTGCGGTGCACATTGTACTTTTTGTATAGTGGCTGTGTCATCTCCCTATTGTTTGCAGACCTTTTATGTGGCTTCTGGGACGTTATACCATGGTTTCTACATAACTTGTCATGCTTGGGTCATTGTGAATTTTGCGTAGATTCTTCTTCTGCTGGCTCAGTTCCTATCTCTTTGAAAAATCTGCTTTCATAATTATATCTCTTTACTTTATAGGTTACTTGTGTCAAACTGTAGGATATTGATTGCCCGGTTCTCTTCTCTAAACATTGGATTGACGCATGCCCCTTTTTGGGTCAAGTGAGCAGCATGATGGTATCATTCACCTTGATTCTTCTCCTTTTATTTATTTCTCTAATATTCTGACAATTCCCATATTTCTTTCTAGGTTGCTACAATTATGTCCTGAGGAAGACCCTACTAAATGATGCTACGGGATCATTCTTTACCGTATTTGCATTGGTTGCCAGACTGAGACACCTAACTAATTTATTTTTCGTGAGGTTCTACCTTGTAAGTAATGTCCTGATGCATTTATGGTTTATGCACAGTGTATGTTTGTTTTTTCCTTTGCACATTGTTCACTTCTCACTCTTGCTGCGCCGTCACTTACACCACCTTTTCATGTATTGGAATTGTCTTTCTTCTCAGGTAATGTACAGAACAATTACATTTAAGAATCTTTATACAATCTGCAATACATTTAATGTAACCGCAGGGTTACGGAGTGGAATTATCTCTGCAAATGTATTTAAAATGTTTTGGGGTGATTTCCTTTGAGACATTGTTGTATATATGGCATTTGTTACCTTAGTTCCATTGGAATACAAAGTGCCTTTTATCTCTTCCTGATCTCTTCTTACGTGTGCAGTGCCAAGATCCATTTGAGCAAGGGAATGGAGTATCAATTTAAGGTCAACCATTCTACCTTTTGTTTCCCTGTACAATCCATCTGCATCCCTTTTACAGTGTTGCAGGGATTCTGCTCATGCACAGAACTATGCGCAGGAAACCAGGACCTCGGTGTATTGTTGTGTACCAAAAAAGCCACCTCAGTGCCCAGAACCCCAATCCGACTAGCAATAGTGTTTCATTCGTTCTCCGTACTACAGTGAAGCTACCAATGATTAGACAACCTAGAACACGCGACTTAGTAAACTCTCAGGAATAGTGGGAAACAAGAACACTTTCATTCACACTCATACTTGTCCACAACGTGAGTAATCAGAGACACTGTATAGTTTAAAATGTTTATTTTTAATGAACGTGCTCTAAGTTGCAGTACTCTAGTAAATACAAGCAGCATAATGCATAAAAACAATATAATCAGCATTGTTACAATTCCATAAAGCACAAAAGGGGAAATCATATTATAATGACAGTGGAAACAGGACTATAGCGCCTTTTACCACCCTCCCCGTGCTCATGAGATAGTTTAGAATAATTATAGAAGACCTCTGGGCTTTGTCAGCGAGACCCCATACCTACGAGATCAGATGCAATGAATTACATCCCAGGATCAGCACAGCTCTTCTATGTTGGAAAGGTTTTCTCCAAGTGCCTTCTCATGCATGTAATGCCATATTAATAAACACCCAAGTTTCAGTTGGGCCGCTGTGCTTCATGTTATGTCTATGTGCGTGGGAATGACCAAAGTGAATCAACAGCATACATTGTTTTTCGACCTTGAACACGCTGTGCAGACAGAGAGCACGGTGCCCAGCTAGATATGTGAAAGGTAGGCAGTTCTCATGTGAAGCAGTGACAGCAAAGTATTTTACGAGAACAGAGCCATGTAGTGTTGAGTGCAAAAGCGGCAGAATGACAGCCAAGCATATACTACTTATGCTAACTTAGCAATGTCTGCAGTTAACCCCATTTCCTTACTACAACAGTGCTGTTTTAATGAAGTTCTCATTTTAACATCATGTGTATCATCTTGGAATTTAACAAGAGCCTTCAAAGATGGCATACAGGGTTCAATCCCTTGGGATACATACAAAGTGACATTAGAATTTGGTGACGTAGACTTTCCCTTTGGACATTTACTCTTGAGTAGACCAATAAGCTGCACATTTAACAATAGCAATGTTGGATAGCTGTTGAAGAGCAGCAAGTACACCTTCAATATCATATCAATTTTTCATAGGGATTGCCACTGAAATATGGAATCCCACTGTATCCAGAGAAGCCTAAATTTGTGGCTGATTCCACAAACATACTTGGAATTGGTGAATATTGTGATAGACTTGCAAGCAGCCAAAATGCATGCACACGTGAGGCTAATCAATTCCGAAACCTGAGAAAAATTAATGTTTGGCAAAGAACAACTCTTAATGTCATACAGGGTGCACATAGTATAGACAGTAACTAAGGAGCCTTTGTCACTTCTAAGACATAAACCATTGACATAATATAGAAGATTACAGTTGGGTAGATGTATATCTGTGAGATCCAAATGAGAATTGGTTAGAAGGGCAGTCAATAAGACAATCATTAGGTTCCCCATCAAGAACGGCTGGTAAAAGGAAGCAGGGTTCAACACAAGACATCATATGAGGGTTATGTGAGATGCAAATAACAGCAGTATGTCATATCGTGACAATCTTGATACAGAAATGTGCTAGGTTTTCGTGGTTGACAACAGTGTGACTACAGTATGGGGTACAGTGACAGTTTTATAAAAAATAATTATTTTATATAGTTTCCGGACAACAAATAGGACAACATACATTAACATATAACATAATGTAGCCAATTTCTATTCCAATCTCAGAGAGAAAAAATACTAGATCAAGTACCACTCTAGCATTCCTAATCTCCCTTTTAACCCAGCAACCCTGATACATTCATTATATGTCAAATTTTAGTTTGTGACAGCATCCAATTTTCCCTGTTTCCATTGATAATGTGAAAGTGCAGTGAGACATAGACTATAAAACTTTATCATCAATAAAGTGCTTTTCCATGGGCATTTCCCCAGTATTCTGTTCTTAAAATCAGCAATGCATAATAAAAAAATGTTATTCCCTTTAAAAATCCCTTAAAGTGCCTTGTGAGCTGTGCCATATACTGCATAGCCAATGACTATTTAATTTCCTTATCTAGGCAACAATTTTCCACACAGCAACTAGATTACTTTATATTTTTTAAAACATTTCCAAACTTAAATAAAATTCTCTCCCCTCCAATTTTCTTAGCATATATGTTCTCCTTCTAATAAACATTAGCACTTTGCAAAACCACATATGGAAGCTAGGCGGTTCACTAGATTTCCACTTATTTATAATCAATGATCTAGCTATTAACAGTGCTATGACCCGCTAAGCTTTCCAGTTTCTTGTCCTAACACCCAAATGTCTGCAACTACCCAATAATATTCCCTTCGAGTCTAGAAGTATCGGAATTTCTAAAGTGTCCTGCAAAAAGAGAAGAACCTTCTGCCAGAAGTACTGCAATTTCTCACACTTCCAAATTATTTCTGCCCATGTGCCAATCGCATTTAGGACATTTATCAGATACAATTCCATTCCAGCCATGCAATTTTTGAGGCATTTAGCAGAATAGTCACTGAGCATACAAATACATGTGATGGACGATGGCCCCTCTCAATACCTGACAATTTAAACTGGATATTTCTTTCCGCTGCTCTTCGGCAAGATTTATCCCCATATCCTTCATCCATCGCCTTTGTAATGAGCGTAGACTTTATCCTTAAAACTGCTTCAATCTCTTAACCATCTAACCCAATTCACAATCTTCCTTGTCGCCATTTAGGATTTCGATAATTCTTTCACAATTTCCCTTGCAGATTCTATCTGACGGGGCAGAATTTTCCTCATACTAGTTTGAATCTATAAGAAAGGTATGACCTTCTCTGACTGAACCAGGGGGAGCTTTGCCTTAATTCACTCACATGTGATTACTCTGTTATTGCTTATCCAGTCTCCTAGTTTCCAAATCCTAACTTTTTCCTGTGCCCAGACTGTCTTTTGTAATTCTGGTGAACATATAGGGTTAAGGGGGATTTCAGCATGGACTCAGGGATGCGAGCATTAAGACGTCACAACAATTACACTTGCGTTTAGTTAGAGAACCAATCTTTTTTTATTTTATGGAGATTCAGAGTAAAACAACACAGCTTCATGGCTACAACCACTGGCCGGCAGCGTTTACATCAAATGTGATTACACAGCTGTGTGCCTACAACCCTGAGGCTGGCAGCCTTTATTTAAAGAGGGCACCTGTCTTGTACCTTATCAATTTAGATTTGTGGTAATGTGTTGTTCAAAAACTGGGGTATGAAAAAGTGATTGAGTATTTTTGATAAATAAAAATTATCTAAGATTCATGCATGCATTATGTTATGAAATCTGGCATATGTCATTAAAAAGTGGCAAATAACAGGCTTTCCAAACCGGGAGGGTGTGTCTACCCTCGTTTCAACTGAGATGTATTTTTTTCCAGGCTCATCCTAAATGTTTTCTTATCCAAATAAAACTAAAAAATATGTGGTGGGTAGGTACACCGGGATAGTGGAAAACAAATTCAGTTGAGGTAGAATATGCATCATGATCATAGGCACCCTTCCTATAATTGTGATCGGTAAGTTATGCCATCTGGCTAGAATAGAGTCAATGTTTCCCAATAAAGTATTATATATTCTGAATGGATCCTCCAAATTTTCCGAGACTCTAACGCCCAAGTATCTAACTGGATGTTTATGATAAATTGAATGCAGGTGGTGAGGCAACAAATGTAAGTCCATGTTAAAAGTAACATTCTGTTTTTGCTGTGTTTACCTGATATCCAGCTAGTGTGGGGAAGGAAACAAGGGTCATAAAGAGATGATGATCTGTATTTAAATCCAGGTGTAAATATAACACAAAATAATCCCCCTAAAGTTTAATCCTGAGAGGCTCCGCAATGGGTTTTTTAAGAAGCTCAGATCCCCTAAATGTGCAGGCCAATGGTTCTATAAAAATTGTAAACAGTAAAGTTGATAGAGGGCAACCCTGTCTGGTACGCTTTGTGATCCTAATCTTGGCAGCAGCTGTCCCATTCAAAGAAAATATTGCATAGCAATCTTGGTATATGTGAGCGGTTGACTTAGTGAGCTGACATGGAAATTTCATTTCCGCAAGGATTTTAAACAGAAACTTACAGCCCATCAAGTCAAATGCTCTCTCTGCTCTTAAAAATAGAACTGGTGCTATTCACAGCAGCCTCCACTAAGGTTAATTAGGGCAATTTTAATTCAGCCAGGAGGCTTGAAAATTTCTTACCTCAGGGGTTAATTTTCTTTGTAAATTTCTGATAATGTTCAAAGAATATTTCCCCAAATTATCCACTTCCTGACTCCATAGCCCCTGTCCGTCTTAAGAGTCTTAATCTTAATTATAGTATTTCTAATGGTTCGAGGCAGTGTCCTCCAAGCTAGTAACTTACCACTATTTTCTCCTTCTCATAAAGTTGTTGAACATAAGATTGAGCAAGTATTACTTCCTTTTCTAACAAGAAGATCCAAAGTTCTCTTTTGTGATCTCCCTATCACAATGCCTCTATCTTGCCTTATATAGAAGTTGGCCTAAGCAAGCTGAAGAACTCAAACTGGCTGTTCACAACTTTTTTAAATGTATATTGAAAGGATATTACCTCACCTCTGAAAATTACATTGTATGCCTCCCAGATATTCTTGGGAGGGGGAAGTACCCTTATTTTCTTTAAAAAAAAAAAAAGCTCAGCTCACAATCAAACTGCCTCTCGTGTTGATTTCATATCAAAATCTATAGCCCAAGCTATGTTGCAGCACATCCCTAATTTTTGTTCGACCATACAACAGTAGGATTAGAATTCCCAGTGAGGATGCCGTTGAGAGTACATATGGGGCTGATGAAGGTGACCTCTATCAGTGCCCATGAGGCTCTGATGAGCATTGGGAGATTTCCTCTGGTGTCTGGCATAACAGTGTGAACTGGGCTAGGCTTGCGGTCTAGTACCCGGGAGTGCCATGGACTGACTTGTTGCAGCACCTGCCCTCCGCTGGAAGCATTTAGTTTGGCCACCAGCTGGCACTTTTGACTCATCACTGGGGTGACATCCAACCGATGTTGGTGTTCATCTGAAATGGATAATCATTGGTGAGAGGTGACTACAGAGCTGGTGGCCCTGGTGTGTGTTTGTGAGAGCTTTCATGCATAGACACAAATGAAGGGGCAGTAGGGTGGGCAGCCCTTCGGTAACTAACCCATTTTGAGTGCCCATATAATGGGAAAGGATAAACCTCCCAAGGCCCGAAGGCCAACACTATCACCCATTATCGAATGTCAAAGGGATCCACTCAGCGAACTGCCAAACAGACTGGTGCCAAATCGCTGAGGAAAGCGCCATACATGACAGGGGATGCAACGAGAGATGAACTTTTGGCAGTCATTCATGGCTGACGTACAGCACTAGAGGGTAAAACTGACTCGGTCTCAATTAAGGTTAATATGCTCCACAGTGATTTGTGTAAAGTGGCTGATAGAGTTAAGACAACTGAGCATTCAATTCAACATTTAAAGACAGAGGTGAAAATGCTCAAAGACCAAAAATCAAAAATGACAATGGTGACTAGGAACTTGGAGGACCAGACAGAGGACGCAGAGGGCTGCTCCTGTTGCAATAATTTGAGACTGTTGGGCTTTCCAGAGTGGCTTGGGGGTGGTTCGGCAGAAAAGTGTCAGGTTCTGAGCTCCTCAGGGTCCGGTTGATGTTAGGTAGGTCCACCTCCCGATATCCCCGGACTCCAACCAAAGGTTACAGAGCCCAGAGGCGATCAGGCGAGGGAAAGGATAGGGGAAAGGGTCAGCAGGGATAGGGTTCTGAAACGACAAAAACAAACATAGACAAAACATATATATCACAGTCTACTCTCAGTATTTCTCACTATGGTTATTTGCTCAATATCACAGTCTACTCTCAGTAGGTCTCACTATAGTTATTTGCGTAATAGCACAGTCTACTCTCAGTAGGTCTCACTATAGTTATGTGATTTGCCAAACCAATCACCGGCTTCCATTTCAAACTAGAACACCGCCAACTAGGCGCTCGAATTCCCCTGCTGTTTGCACTAATACTGCCTTAATGCTATTCCATCCGCCTTCTAGGCGAGTACCGGTAAGGAAAGCTTCCTCGGTGTCCACACCGACGACAAGGACTCCTGCCTTGTAGCTTTTCCTTAGTGAGTCTCAATGTCTTGCTGCCAAACAATGAATACAAGCTCCTCCGAGCTAATTCCACAGTCGCGCTCCTCAGGCGCATTCAAAAGTAAGTACAAGCTCCTACGAGCGATTCCACAGTCGCGCTCCTCAGGCGCATTCAAAAGCAACTACAAGCTCCTACGAGCGATTCCACAGTCGCGCTCCTCAGGCGCATCCAAAGCCAGCTCCTCCGAGCTGTGTATCTGGGGTGTCGTCCACGCACTGACCGTCGCGACTTATTCAAGCCGCTGTCTGCTTTGGACGTGGGTAAGGGTGGTAGTCGCCGCAGGGACGGGATTGGGCGAAGCACATGGGGAGCTCAGCCGAGCTCGGACCTCCTCGCTCACCTGCTCCGTTCGTGCTCCGCTCTGGCTCCTCCTCCACCTCCCGCCGGGACGCCTAGCTCCGAGCGACGGGGATGGGAAGGTGCTCTAGTCTCTCGCACTGGAACAACGCGTCTCCTCTTACAGCAATTCCCGCCGGGCTGCCGTGCTCCGAGAGACGGGGTATTGCTTCCTCTATTTTCAAAATAACGCACGCATTCAGCCGTGCGTGACGTCCTCTTATAGACGCCGACTTCCTGTTTCTAGGGCTGCTGGTCTTCGTAGTTCTTAGATGCTAGGCAGGCGCCTAGAACCTTGATTCCTCACAGTAGGTCCCCTCCCCAAGCGCCTTCTAGCTCCAGGCTTCGCCGGATTCCTCCTGTAAAACCGTCTCACTGCCGCCGGGGCATGGACAGCGTCCGCAGGCTCCCATGAGTCGTCCTCTGCCGTATACCCTCTCCAGGATATCAGGAACCACAGCTTGCCCCCACGATACCGAGTGTCGCGGATACTCCGAACTTCATATTCTAATCCCCCATCCACCCAGACCGGTGGCGGGACTCTCCTGGAGGCTGTCACCGCCGGTTTCAGCAAACTGCAGTGAAAAACGGGGTAGATCCGCAGGGAACTTGGCAACCTGAGTTTGTAAGCCACCGGATTTATCCTCCGTATGATCTGGTACGGGCCAATGAACCTAGGGTGGAAGATGCTACGCCATTTAAAACGTATGTATCTGGTGGATAACCACACTCGATCTCCAGCTTCATACGACGGACCCTCGGTTCTCTTACAGTCCTCCCATTTCTTGTACTTTTGTTTAGCAGCCTTTAGGGCCCGTTGCGTTTTTCTGTGAAGAAGCCGCAAGTTCCTCAACCGGGACTGGACTGCCGGTTGATCGCCAACTGCCGCTGGGAACGCCACCGGGAGAGTTTTCGCTTCATATCCGAAATTGGCCCTGAACGGGGACACCCCAATCGAGCTATGCCATGCCCCGTTGTAGGATAGTTCGGCCATCCACAGCATGGACACCCATGACTCCTGCGACTGTGACACGTAACACCTCAGATATTGTTTTAAGGTCTGGTTTAGGCGCTCGGTTTGTCCATCAGATTGGGGATGAAAGCTGGTGGATGTCGCGGAGTCAATCTGCAAAGCTCTACACCAGGTTTTCCAAAAGCTGGCTACGAATTGGGGGCCCCTATCAGACACAATTACATTCGGTAAGCCGTGCAGTCGCACCACATGTGTCAACAACAGCTGAGCCGTCTGCCCCGCCGTCGGGAGATTGTGACATGGAATAAAATGACCCATCTTGGTCAGGCTATCCACCACTACCAGAATGGCCGAATATCCCCCTTCCGCCGGCAGCCCGGTGATAAAATCCATACTTATATTCTGCCAAGGCTGCGGCGGGGTGGGTAACGGGAGCAACTTCCCTTTCCTTTTACCTCGCTCACTCTTGTTTCGGGCGCACACCTCGCAGGCGTTGATCCATAGCCGGATGTCTTTGCGCATCGTTTCCCACCAGAAATTCCTTGTCATTGCCTCCGTCATTTTGCGAATCCCGGGATGACCGGCCAAAGGCGAGACATGGCACCATTGAAATGCCTTCTTTCTGAGTTCCTTAGTGGGAAGGAACAGCCTCTGTCTGTACAAGGGGAGTCCTTCCTGAATGGACCGCGCCCCCGCCTTGGCGCTCCATCTTCTCCAATCCTCCACGGAGCGACTGAGTCGTATCTCTTCTAAGAACTCCTCGGCTTTCACTATGCAGATCACTTTGGCCGGATTGATGATAGCCCGTGGAGCCGGCGTTACGCTCCCATCCTTCAGGACCTGTCCAGATAAAGCGTCAGCTTTCCTATTTTCGGTGCCAGGCCGAAACGTAATGCTGAAATCGAATTCCGTAAAGAAGAGCATCCATCTCATTTGGCGCGGGGTTAAGTGCCTTGCGGTTGTCATATACAGCAAATTGCGATGGTCAGAATAAACCACTACCGGGTGTTGAGCCCCCCACAAGTAGTGGCGCCATTCTTGGAAAGCCTTCTTTATTGACAGGAGCTCCTTTTCGGCTATAGTGTAGTTCACCTCGGCTTTATCTAATTTCTTGGACAAATAGGCCACGGGGTGCAGCCTCCCTGTTTGTTTGTCTCGTTGGGACAGCACTGCCCCTATAGCTTCGTCTGACGCGTCCGCCTCCACTATAAACGGGACGGTCGTCTGTGGATGTCTTAGTATCGGTGCGGTGGTGAACATAGTTTTCAATAGCTCGAAGGCTGCTGTTGCTTCAGTAGTCCATTGGAAGACCACTCCCTTCCGTAGCAATCTGGTTATGGGTACCGCAATGTGGGAGAAATCCTGGATGAACCTACGGTAGTAGTTCGAAAATCCCAAAAAGCATTGCACATCACGCACTGAACTAGGAGTAGGCCACTCCCGAATTGCCTGCACCTTTCTGTCGGACATGCTCAAACCCTCTGGCTTCAGAATCACACCCAAGAATTCTACCGTGGTGACCCCAAACTCACATTTGCTGAGTTTACAGTACAATTGATTGGCCCTTAACTTTTCCAACACCAACCTGACCTGCCTAGTGTGATCTTCCCCTGCTGCCGAGTAAATTAAAATATCATCAATGTATACTACGACAAAGATGTCCATGTACTCGCGCAGTACCTCGTTTAAAAAGAACTGGAATGCCGCCGGGGCGTTGCACAGACCAAACGGCATCACCAAGTACTCGTAGAGGCCAAACCGGGTTTTAAATGCGGTTTTCCACTCGTCCCCTTGTCTAACACGCACCAAATGGTAAGCCCCTCGAAGGTCCAGCCGGGTATAGATTACTGCCTCTCGCACTTGATCTAACAGGACGCTGATTAGAGGCAAAGGGTAGCGGTTCCTCACTGTGTTCTTGTTCAACATCCTATAATCACAACAGGCCCTTAATTCTCCGTTGGCCTTAGCTATAAAAAAGAGAGGCGAAGCCGCAGGGGAGCGAGAGGGCCGAATGAAACCCAGTGCCAGGTAACGATCAAGATATTCTCTTAGATGGCGGGTTTCGGGATCTGATAAGGCGTACACTCTACATGAGGGGACAACCGTCTCATCCACCAAATCTATTCTACAATCAAACGGCCTATGCGGGGGAAGCCCTTCAGCCTGTTGTTTGTTGAATACATCTGCATAACCTGCATAAGCCTCCGGTAACTCCACGTCTTTTTCTGCTGCAGTAGCCAGGCAGAAGGGAAAGGCTAGCGCCAGGGCTTGTGGGCGATGGACTTGCAGACACTGTTCTGCACACCCCTCCGCCAAGAACCTTACTGTACGTTCCTGCCAATTCACTGTCGGATTATGGCGTACAAACCAAGGCATGCCCAGTATCACATCGTATTGGGGTGCGGCTATGATATTGAACTCGATCTCCTCCTGATGCTGTCTGGTTCCGTCCCGTAAGGTCATTTTTAGATTCTCTGTGTGGAGAGTGATTCGTCCTGATTTCAACGGTTCACCATCCACAGCCAGGACTTCTTCTGGGGATTCCCGAGGCACTACTTCTATCGACAGCAGACTTACCAGCCCGCTGTCAATGAAGTTGCCTGTCGCTCCCGAGTCCAACATTGCTCGCACCTGGTGTTCTTGGGCCCCTACTTCCAAGCCTGCCTGCAGTACGATATGGGCTTCGGTGTCCGTAGATCGGGAATTGGTAAGAGAAGGTATCTTCCACACCGTCTCCTCCGGTCGTACGGGTGAGAGAGACTCAGGAATATTTGTGTCTTTCCCCAGGGTGGACACCGCCGCCTTCTTATCTCTATACGGTACTGAGGTATTTCTGGGTTTAGAAGGGCATTCACGTACAAAATGCCCTTTTTTCCCACAATACATACAGAGCCCCAAGGCGCGGCGACTCTCCCTTTCCGACCGAGATAGAGGGGGTCTTAAGGCCCCAACCTCCATGGGTTCATGGGCTACAGTAACAGGACTCTGCTCTTTCCGGACGTATCTTCCTGTAGCACCGCTTCCTTTATACCTGTCTCCCCCTCTTTCGGCCATGCGCCCGTCTAGACGCAACACCAAATTCATCAGTGCAGCGCATGTAGTAGGCTGCGGATCTATCTGTGCCACCACGTCTTTTAGTTCTTCACACAGTCCTTGATAGAACAAAGACATTCTCTTTTCTTCCGGCCAGGAAGTCTCCGCTACCAACCGGTTGAAAGACGTGAGGTATGACACCAAGTCGCTCTTTCCCTGTCTCAAGGACAGCAACTCTTTGTCCGTACTAAACGTGGTAGTTCTCCTATCGAACACCCCTTAAAAAGCGGCTCTGAAGGCTTCCCAGTCCGACAGGATGGCATCGTTATTCCTGACCAAAGGGACCGCCCAAGACGCCGCATCTCCCACTAGGTAAGAGATGGCGAAAGCCACTCTAGAGTGATTCGTGGGAAAAGACGACGGTTTGCACGAAAAATGTAACATTATTTGCGTCAGGAAGATCTGAATCTTCTGCGGGTCTCCCGCGTATCTCTCTGGACTTGCCAAAGGGATAGGCGGTGGCACCGTCACATGTATCTGTTGGCCACTAGGTGCCGCTACGTCAAACGGATTACGGGACATCCTATCCACTCTATCTCGCAGGGCTGTGGTTTCTAAGCGTGATGCCACAAGTTCCTGCTGAACTAAAGCTAGTGCCTGTACTACGTCCTCTAAGGACGCCATACCCAACACCCCCCCCGGACCGGGAGGAGCACCTAACTTGGGTGCGTTATTCTGTCAGGTTCTGAGCTCCTCAGGGTCCGGTTGATGTTAGGTAGGTCCACCTCCCGATATCCCCGGACTCCAACCAAAGGTTACAGAGCCCAGAGGCGATCAGGCGAGGGAAAGGATAGGGGAAAGGGTCAGCAGGGATAGGGTTCTGAAACGACAAAAACAAACATAGACAAAACATATATATCACAGTCTACTCTCAGTATTTCTCACTATGGTTATTTGCTCAATATCACAGTCTACTCTCAGTAGGTCTCACTATAGTTATTTGCGTAATAGCACAGTCTACTCTCAGTAGGTCTCACTATAGTTATGTGATTTGCCAAACCAATCACCGGCTTCCATTCTAAACTAGAACACCGCCAACTAGGCGCTCGAATGCCCCTGCTGTTTGCACTAATACTGCCTTAATGCTATTCCATCCGCCTTCTAGGCGAGTACCGGTAAGGAAAGCTTCCTCGGTGTCCACACCGACGACAAGGACTCCTGCCTTGTAGCTTTTCCTTAGTGAGTCTCAATGTCTTGCTGCCAAACAATGAATACAAGCTCCTCCGAGCTAATTCCACAGTCGCGCTCCTAAGGCGCATTCAAAAGTAAGTACAAGCTCCTACGAGCGATTCCACAGTCGCGCTCCTCAGGCGCATTCAAAAGCAACTACAAGCTCCTACGAGCGATTCCACCGTCGCGCTCCTCAGGCGCATCCAAAGCCAGCTCCTCCGAGCCGTGTATCTGGGGTGTCGTCCACGCGCTGACCGTCGCGAGTTATTCAAGCCGCTGTCTGCTTTGGACGTGGGTAAGGGTGGGAGTCGCCGCAGGGACGGGATTGGGCGAAGCACATGGGGAGCTCAGCCGAGCTCGGACCTCCTCGCTCACCTGCTCCGTTCGTGCTCCGCTCTGGCTCCTCCTCCACCTCCCGCCGGGACGCCTAGCTCCGAGCGACGGGGATGGGAAGGTGCTCTAGTCTCTCGCACTGGAACAACGCGTCTCCTCTTACAGCAATTCCCGCCGGGCTGCCGTGCTCCGAGAGACGGGGTATTGCTTCCTCTATTTTCAAAATAACGCACGCATTCAGCCGTGCGTGACGTCCTCTTATAGACGCCGACTTCCTGTTTCTAGGGCTGCTGGTCTTCGTAGTTCTTAGATGCTAGGCAGGCGCCTAGAACCTTGATTCCTCACAAAAAGTTCCTAGAGGTATGGATCGTCAGTGAATTGAAACCACAGAGGTTGTTACAGATGTGTAGAGAGTACATAGGGCTTTGACTGTGAGGTCTCCCTCGGTCCCCTTCCTAGGGTGTTCATTTTCATATACATTGAGCGAGAATGTATTCTGAGACTGGCTAGAGAGGCTGGAACTGTACCGTTTAAAAATGGTAGCATCCCCATATTCTCTCAATACATTTGAAAAGTGAAATTGCAAAGAAAGTATTTTCTGTATGTAAAGCAAAAGCTCAGGGCCCTGAACCTGACATATACATTGACGTACCCTGCTCAGCTCAGGGTAATGGCTATTGGATAAAAAAAATTCTTTGAAAGAGGAAGTATGGTCATGGTTGGAAACTACGGGATAAAGTGCCACAGTCGAGACAAGGGAGGCCTCAGAGCCATCCGAGTAGGAGTGATAACTAAGGGTGGTGGGGCAGGGTATCTAGGTCTACCGATCTGTGTGGTCCACTGGGGTGACTAACCCTGTGAGTGATGGTAAAGAAGGATGGTACTTTGAGGGGTGAGGAGGAGACATCTTCAGTGGCATTACCAATGTTTATTGTTTCCCTTGAGCATTCGAGGGGGAGTTGGTGGAGGCCACAACATGACCTATGGCCAACTGTCTGAGTCACACCTACTGATGGGAAGTGTGGGTACGGGAAAGTCATTACCACGTATTACTTTTACAACACAGTTGTTACAACACATTACCCTTTACCACGCAGGATTTTACAAACGCATATGCCTTCACCATGCATGCCTTTACAACGAAAAAACAATGTTGGTAAAGGCATATGCTTGGTAAAAGTAAAAGTATTTTATATATATATATATTGCAACAAAAAGCTTTTCTCCTTCGCTTGAAGGCGCACTCCTAATGCAGGTACGATTCTTGAAGCTGGCAAGTGATGTTCAAGGTAACATTTATTTCGCCTTACGCGTTTCAGAGCTGCAAGCTCCTTGTTCACAGGCAGTTTCCCTCCATCTTTGCAGAAACGCTGAAGCAGTCACATGTCCTCGTAATGCACAATTTCAATTTGTAGCCCCCTGGTGGGCAATTTGTAGTGAACTGCTCTCTGGGACATGTGGTTTGCTTGCGACACTTCTTCCCCTCTGGTGGGGTCTGCAAAGGTAAAGTTCATACAGGAATGTTAAAACCCTCCAGTGGGCCTCCGAACAGCCATTTGCACAGTCATATTTCATTTCATCTGCAATTACCGCATCCAGTGTTAGACAGGTTCCACACTGACGGCCTCTTCGATTAGACGAGTGGTGCAGCCTTCTCCGGTAGAAGAGACCGGATACACATTGCAACAAAAAGCTTTTCTCCTTCGCTTGAAGGCGCACTCCTAATGCAGGTACGATTCTTGAAGCTGGCAAGTGATGTTCAAGGTAAAATTTATTTCGCCTTACGCGTTTCAGAGCTGCAAGCTCCTTGTTCACAGGCAGTTTCCCTCCATCTTTGCAGAAACGCTGAAGCGGTCACATGTCCTCGTAATGCACAATTTCAATTTGTAGCCCCCTGGTGGGCAATTTGTAGTGAACTGCTCTCTGGGACATGTGGTTTGCTTGCGACACTTCTTCCCCTCTGGTGGGGTCTGCAAAGGTAAAGTTCATATAGGAATATTAAAACCCTCCAGTGGGCCTCCGAACAGCCATTTGCACAGTCATATTTCATTTCATCTGCAATTACCGCATCCAGTGTTAGACAGGTTCCACACTGACGGCCTCTTCGATTAGACGAGTGGTGCAGCCTTCTCCGGTAGAAGAGACCGGATACACATTGCAACAAAAAGCTTTTCTCCTTCGCTTGAAGGCGCACTCCTAATGCAGGTACGATTCTTGAAGCTGGCAAGTGATGTTCAAGGTAAAATTTATTTCGCCTTACGCGTTTCAGAGCTGCAAGCTCCTTGTTCACAGGCAGTTTCCCTCCATCTTTGCAGAAACGCTGAAGCGGTCACATGTCCTCGTAATGCACAATTTCAATTTGTAGCCCCCTGGTGGGCAATTTGTAGTGAACTGCTCTCTGGGACATGTGGTTTGCTTGCGACACTTCTTCCCCTCTGGTGGGGTCTGCAAAGGTAAAGTTCATACAGGAATGTTAAAACCCTCCAGTGGGCCTCCGAACAGCCATTTGCACAGTCATATTTCATTTCATCTGCAATTACCGCATCCAGTGTTAGACAGGTTCCACACTGACGGCCTCTTCGATTAGACGAGTGGTGCAGCCTTCTCCGGTAGAAGAGACCGGATACACATTGCAACAAAAAGCTTTTCTCCTTCGCTTGAAGGCGCACTCCTAATGCAGGTACGATTCTTGAAGCTGGCAAGTGATGTTCAAGGTAAAATTTATTTCGCCTTACGCGTTTCAGAGATGCAAGCTCCTTGTTCACAGGCAGTTTCCCTCCACCTTTGCAGAAACGCTGAAGCGGTCACATGTGCTCGTAATGCACAATTTCAATTTGTAGCCCCCTGGTGGGCAATTTGTAGTGAACTGCTCTCTGGGACATTTGGTTTGCTTGCGACACTTCTTCCCCTCTGGTGGGGTCTGCAAAGGTAAAGTTCATACAGGAATGTTAAAACCCTCCAGTGGGCCTCCGAACAGCCATTTGCACAGTCATATTTCATTTCATCTGCAATTACCGCATCCAGTGTTAGACAGGTTCCACACTGACGGCCTCTTCGATTAGACGAGTGGTGCAGCCTTCTCCGGTTCACTACAAATTGCCCACCAGGGGGCTACAAATTGAAATTGTGCATTACGAGGACATGTGACCGCTTCAGCGTTTCTGCAAAGATGGAGGGAAACTGCCTGTGAACAAGGAGCTTGCAGCTCTGAAACGCGTAAGGCGAAATAAATTTTACCTTGAACATCACTTGCCAGCTTCAAGAATCGTACCTGCATTAGGAGTGTGCCTTCAAGCGAAGGAGAAAAGCTTTTTGTTGCAATGTGTATCCGGTCTCTTCTACCGGAGAAGGCTGCACCACTCGTCTAATCGAAGAGGCCGTCAGTGTGGAACCTGTCTAACACTGGATGCGGTAATTGCAGATGAAATGAAATATGACTGTGCAAATGGCTGTTCGGAGGCCCACTGGAGGGTTTTAACATTCCTGTATGAACTTTACCTTTGCAGACCCCACCAGAGGGGAAGAAGTGTCGCAAGCAAACCACATGTCCCGGAGAGCAGTTCACTACAAATTGCCCACCAGGGGGCTACAAATTGAAATTGTGCATTACGAGGACATGTGACCGCTTCAGCGTTTCTGCAAAGATGGAGGGAAACTGCCTGTGAACAAGGAGCTTGCAGCTCTGAAACGCGTAAGGCGAAATAAATTTTACCTTGAACATCACTTGCCAGCTTCAAGAATCGTACCTGCATTAGGAGTGCGCCTTCAAGCGAAGGAGAAAAGCTTTTTGTTGCAATGTGTATCCGGTCTCTTCTACCGGAGAAGGCTGCACCACTCGTCTAATCGAAGAGGCCGTCAGTGTGGAACCTGTCTAACACTGGATGCGGTAATTGCAGATGAAATGAAATATGACTGTGCAAATGGCTGTTCGGAGGCCCACTGGAGGGTTTTAACATTCCTGTATGAACTTTACCTTTGCAGACCCCACCAGAGGGGAAGAAGTGTCGCAAGCAAACCACATGTCCCGGAGAGCAGTTCACTACAAATTGCCCACCAGGGGGCTACAAATTGAAATTGTGCATTACGAGGACATGTGACCGCTTCAGCGTTTCTGCAAAGATGGAGGGAAACTGCCTGTGAACAAGGAGCTTGCAGCTCTGAAACTCGTAAGGCGAAATAAATTTTACCTTGAACATCACTTGCCAGCTTCAAGAATCGTACCTGCATTAGGAGTGCGCCTTCAAGCGAAGGAGAAAAGCTTTTTGTTGCAATGTGTATCCGGTCTCTTCTACCGGAGAAGGCTGCACCACTCGTCTAATCGAAGAGGCCGTCAGTGTGGAACCTGTCTAACACTGGATGCGGTAATTGCAGATGAAATGAAATATGACTGTGCAAATGGCTGTTCGGAGGCCCACTGGAGGGTTTTAACATTCCTGTATGAACTTTACCTTTGCAGACCCCACCAGAGGGGAAGAAGTGTCGCAAGCAAACCACATGTCCCGGAGAGCAGTTCACTACAAATTGCCCACCAGGGGGCTACAAATTGAAATTGTGCATTACGAGGACATGTGACCGCTTCAGCGTTTCTGCAAAGATGGAGGGAAACTGCCTGTGAACAAGGAGCTTGCAGCTCTGAAACGCGTAAGGCGAAATAAATTTTACCTTGAACATCACTTGCCAGCGTCAAGAATCGTACCTGCATTAGGAGTGCGCCTTCAAGCGAAGGAGAAAAGCTTTTTGTTGCAATGTGTATCCGGTCTCTTCTACCGGAGAAGGCTGCACCACTCGTCTAATCGAAGAGGCCGTCAGTGTGGAACCTGTCTAACACTGGATGCGGTAATTGCAGATGAAATGAAATATGACTGTGCAAATGGCTGTTCGGAGGCCCACTGGAGGGTTTTAACATTCCTGTATGAACTTTACCTTTGCAGACCCCACCAGAGGGGAAGAAGTGTCGCAAGCAAACCACATGTCCCGGAGAGCAGTTCACTACAAATTGCCCACCAGGGGGCTACAAATTGAAATTGTGCATTACGAGGACATGTGACCGCTTCAGCGTTTCTGCAAAGATGGAGGGAAACTGCCTGTGAACAAGGAGCTTGCAGCTCTGAAACGCGTAAGGCGAAATAAATTTTACCTTGAACATCACTTGCCAGCTTCAAGAATCGTACCTGCATTAGGAGTGCGCCTTCAAGCGAAGGAGAAAAGCTTTTTGTTGCAATGTGTATCCGGTCTCTTCTACCGGAGAAGGCTGCACCACTCGTCTAATCGAAGAGGCCGTCAGTGTGGAACCTGTCTAACACTGGATGCGGTAATTGCAGATGAAATGAAATATGACTGTGCAAATGGCTGTTCGGAGGCCCACTGGAGGGTTTTAACATTCCTGTATGAACTTTACCTTTGCAGACCCCACCAGAGGGGAAGAAGTGTCGCAAGCAAACCACATGTCCCGGAGAGCAGTTCACTACAAATTGCCCACCAGGGGGCTACAAATTGAAATTGTGCATTACGAGGACATGTGACCGCTTCAGCGTTTCTGCAAAGATGGAGGGAAACTGCCTGTGAACAAGGAGCTTGCAGCTCTGAAACGCGTAAGGCGAAATAAATTTTACCTTGAACATCACTTGCCAGCTTCAAGAATCGTACCTGCATTAGGAGTGCGCCTTCAAGCGAAGGAGAAAAGCTTTTTGTTGCAATGTGTATCCGGTCTCTTCTACCGGAGAAGGCTGCACCACTCGTCTAATCGAAGAGGCCGTCAGTGTGGAACCTGTCTAACACTGGATGCGGTAATTGCAGATGAAATGAAATATGACTGTGCAAATGGCTGTTCGGAGGCCCACTGGAGGGTTTTAACATTCCTGTATGAACTTTACCTTTGCAGACCCCACCAGAGGGGAAGAAGTGTCGCAAGCAAACCACATGTCCCGGAGAGCAGTTCACTACAAATTGCCCACCAGGGGGCTACAAATTGAAATTGTGCATTACGAGGACATGTGACCGCTTCAGCGTTTCTGCAAAGATGGAGGGAAACTGCCTGTGAACAAGGAGCTTGCAGCTCTGAAACGCGTAAGGCGAAATAAATTTTACCTTGAACATCACTTGCCAGCTTCAAGAATCGTACCTGCATTAGGAGTGCGCCTTCAAGCGAAGGAGAAAAGCTTTTTGTTGCAATGTGTATCCGGTCTCTTCTACCGGAGAAGGCTGCACCACTCGTCTAATCGAAGAGGCCGTCAGTGTGGAACCTGTCTAACACTGGATGCGGTAATTGCAGATGAAATGAAATATGACTGTGCAAATGGCTGTTCGGAGGCCCACTGGAGGGTTTTAACATTCCTGTATGAACTTTACCTTTGCAGACCCCACCAGAGGGGAAGAAGTGTCGCAAGCAAACCACATGTCCCGGAGAGCAGTTCACTACAAATTGCCCACCAGGGGGCTACAAATTGAAATTGTGCATTACGAGGACATGTGACCGCTTCAGCGTTTCTGCAAAGATGGAGGGAAACTGCCTGTGAACAAGGAGCTTGCAGCTCTGAAACGCGTAAGGCGAAATAAATTTTACCTTGAACATCACTTGCCAGCTTCAAGAATCGTACCTGCATTAGGAGTGCGCCTTCAAGCGAAGGAGAAAAGCTTTTTGTTGCAATGTGTATCCGGTCTCTTCTACCGGAGAAGGCTGCACCACTCGTCTAATCGAAGAGGCCGTCAGTGTGGAACCTGTCTAACACTGGATGCGGTAATTGCAGATGAAATGAAATATGACTGTGCAAATGGCTGTTCGGAGGCCCACTGGAGGGTTTTAACATTCCTGTATGAACTTTACCTTTGCAGACCCCACCAGAGGGGAAGAAGTGTCGCAAGCAAACCACATGTCCCGGAGAGCAGTTCACTACAAATTGCCCACCAGGGGGCTACAAATTGAAATTGTGCATTACGAGGACATGTGACCGCTTCAGCGTTTCTGCAAAGATGGAGGGAAACTGCCTGTGAACAAGGAGCTTGCAGCTCTGAAACGCGTAAGGCGAAATAAATTTTTACCTTGAACATCACTTGCCAGCTTCAAGAATCGTACCTGCATTAGGAGTGCGCCTTCAAGCGAAGGAGAAAAGCTTTTTGTTGCAATGTGTATCCGGTCTCTTCTACCGGAGAAGGCTGCACCACTCGTCTAATCGAAGAGGCCGTCAGTGTGGAACCTGTCTAACACTGGATGCGGTAATTGCAGATGAAATGAAATATGACTGTGCAAATGGCTGTTCGGAGGCCCACTGGAGGGTTTTAACATTCCTGTATGAACTTTACCTTTGCAGACCCCACCAGAGGGGAAGAAGTGTCGCAAGCAAACCACATGTCCCGGAGAGCAGTTCACTACAAATTGCCCACCAGGGGGCTACAAATTGAAATTGTGCATTACGAGGACATGTGACCGCTTCAGCGTTTCTGCAAAGATGGAGGGAAACTGCCTGTGAACAAGGAGCTTGCAGCTCTGAAACGCGTAAGGCGAAATAAATTTTACCTTGAACATCACTTGCCAGCTTCAAGAATCGTACCTGCATTAGGAGTGCGCCTTCAAGCGAAGGAGAAAAGCTTTTTGTTGCAATGTGTATCCGGTCTCTTCTACCGGAGAAGGCTGCACCACTCGTCTAATCGAAGAGGCCGTCAGTGTGGAACCTGTCTAACACTGGATGCGGTAATTGCAGATGAAATGAAATATGACTGTGCAAATGGCTGTTCGGAGGCCCACTGGAGGGTTTTAACATTCCTGTATGAACTTTACCTTTGCAGACCCCACCAGAGGGGAAGAAGTGTCGCAAGCAAACCACATGTCCCGGAGAGCAGTTCACTACAAATTGCCCACCAGGGGGCTACAAATTGAAATTGTGCATTACGAGGACATGTGACCGCTTCAGCGTTTCTGCAAAGATGGAGGGAAACTGCCTGTGAACAAGGAGCTTGCAGCTCTGAAACGCGTAAGGCGAAATAAATTTTTACCTTGAACATCACTTGCCAGCTTCAAGAATCGTACCTGCATTAGGAGTGCGCCTTCAAGCGAAGGAGAAAAGCTTTTTGTTGCAATGTGTATCCGGTCTCTTCTACCGGAGAAGGCTGCACCACTCGTCTAATCGAAGAGGCCGTCAGTGTGGAACCTGTCTAACACTGGATGCGGTAATTGCAGATGAAATGAAATATGACTGTGCAAATGGCTGTTCGGAGGCTCACTGGAGGGTTTTAACATTCCTGTATGAACTTTACCTTTGCAGACCCCACCAGAGGGGAAGAAGTGTCGCAAGCAAACCACATGTCCCGGAGAGCAGTTCACTACAAATTGCCCACCAGGGGGCTACAAATTGAAATTGTGCATTACGAGGACATGTGACCGCTTCAGCGTTTCTGCAAAGATGGAGGGAAACTGCCTGTGAACAAGGAGCTTGCAGCTCTGAAACGCGTAAGGCGAAATAAATTTTACCTTGAACATCACTTGCCAGCTTCAAGAATCGTACCTGCATTAGGAGTGCGCCTTCAAGCGAAGGAGAAAAGCTTTTTGTTGCAATGTGTATCCGGTCTCTTCTACCGGAGAAGGCTGCACCACTCGTCTAATCGAAGAGGCCGTCAGTGTGGAACCTGTCTAACACTGGATGCGGTAATTGCAGATGAAATGAAATATGACTGTGCAAATGGCTGTTCGGAGGCCCACTGGAGGGTTTTAACATTCCTGTATGAACTTTACCTTTGCAGACCCCACCAGAGGGGAAGAAGTGTCGCAAGCAAACCACATGTCCCGGAGAGCAGTTCACTACAAATTGCCCACCAGGGGGCTACAAATTGAAATTGTGCATTACGAGGACATGTGACCGCTTCAGCGTTTCTGCAAAGATGGAGGGAAACTGCCTGTGAACAAGGAGATTGCAGCTCTGAAACGCGTAAGGCGAAATAAATTTTTACCTTGAACATCACTTGCCAGCTTCAAGAATCGTACCTGCATTAGGAGTGCGCCTTCAAGCGAAGGAGAAAAGCTTTTTGTTGCAATGTGTATCCGGTCTCTTCTACCGGAGAAGGCTGCACCACTCGTCTAATCGAAGAGGCCGTCAGTGTGGAACCTGTCTAACACTGGATGCGGTAATTGCAGATGAAATGAAATATGACTGTGCAAATGGCTGTTCGGAGGCCCACTGGAGGGTTTTAACATTCCTGTATGAACTTTACCTTTGCAGACCCCACCAGAGGGGAAGAAGTGTCGCAAGCAAACCACATGTCCCGGAGAGCAGTTCACTACAAATTGCCCACCAGGGGGCTACAAATTGAAATTGTGCATTACGAGGACATGTGACCGCTTCAGCGTTTCTGCAAAGATGGAGGGAAACTGCCTGTGAACAAGGAGCTTGCAGCTCTGAAACGCGTAAGGCGAAATAAATTTTACCTTGAACATCACTTGCCAGCTTCAAGAATCGTACCTGCATTAGGAGTGCGCCTTCAAGCGAAGGAGAAAAGCTTTTTGTTGCAATGTGTATCCGGTCTCTTCTACCGGAGAAGGCTGCACCACTCGTCTAATCGAAGAGGCCGTCAGTGTGGAACCTGTCTAACACTGGATGCGGTAATTGCAGATGAAATGAAATATGACTGTGCAAATGGCTGTTCGGAGGCCCACTGGAGGGTTTTAACATTCCTGTATGAACTTTACCTTTGCAGACCCCACCAGAGGGGAAGAAGTGTCGCAAGCAAACCACATGTCCCGGAGAGCAGTTCACTACAAATTGCCCACCAGGGGGCTACAAATTGAAATTGTGCATTACGAGGACATGTGACCGCTTCAGCGTTTCTGCAAAGATGGAGGGAAACTGCCTGTGAACAAGGAGCTTGCAGCTCTGAAACGCGTAAGGCGAAATAAATTTTACCTTGAACATCACTTGCCAGCTTCAAGAATCGTACCTGCATTAGGAGTGCGCCTTCAAGCGAAGGAGAAAAGCTTTTTGTTGCAATGTGTATCCGGTCTCTTCTACCGGAGAAGGCTGCACCACTCGTCTAATCGAAGAGGCCGTCAGTGTGGAACCTGTCTAACACTGGATGCGGTAATTGCAGATGAAATGAAATATGACTGTGCAAATGGCTGTTCGGAGGCCCACTGGAGGGTTTTAACATTCCTGTATGAACTTTACCTTTGCAGACCCCACCAGAGGGGAAGAAGTGTCGCAAGCAAACCACATGTCCCGGAGAGCAGTTCACTACAAATTGCCCACCAGGGGGCTACAAATTGAAATTGTGCATTACGAGGACATGTGACCGCTTCAGCGTTTCTGCAAAGATGGAGGGAAACTGCCTGTGAACAAGGAGCTTGCAGCTCTGAAACGCGTAAGGCGAAATAAATTTTTACCTTGAACATCACTTGCCAGCTTCAAGAATCGTACCTGCATTAGGAGTGCGCCTTCAAGCGAAGGAGAAAAGCTTTTTGTTGCAATGTGTATCCGGTCTCTTCTACCGGAGAAGGCTGCACCACTCGTCTAATCGAAGAGGCCGTCAGTGTGGAACCTGTCTAACACTGGATGCGGTAATTGCAGATGAAATGAAATATGACTGTGCAAATGGCTGTTCGGAGGCCCACTGGAGGGTTTTAACATTCCTGTATGAACTTTACCTTTGCAGACCCCACCAGAGGGGAAGAAGTGTCGCAAGCAAACCACATGTCCCGGAGAGCAGTTCACTACAAATTGCCCACCAGGGGGCTACAAATTGAAATTGTGCATTACGAGGACATGTGACCGCTTCAGCGTTTCTGCAAAGATGGAGGGAAACTGCCTGTGAACAAGGAGCTTGCAGCTCTGAAACGCGTAAGGCGAAATAAATTTTACCTTGAACATCACTTGCCAGCTTCAAGAATCGTACCTGCATTAGGAGTGCGCCTTCAAGCGAAGGAGAAAAGCTTTTTGTTGCAATGTGTATCCGGTCTCTTCTACCGGAGAAGGCTGCACCACTCGTCTAATCGAAGAGGCCGTCAGTGTGGAACCTGTCTAACACTGGATGCGGTAATTGCAGATGAAATGAAATATGACTGTGCAAATGGCTGTTCGGAGGCCCACTGGAGGGTTTTAACATTCCTGTATGAACTTTACCTTTGCAGACCCCACCAGAGGGGAAGAAGTGTCGCAAGCAAACCACATGTCCCGGAGAGCAGTTCACTACAAATTGCCCACCAGGGGGCTACAAATTGAAATTGTGCATTACGAGGACATGTGACCGCTTCAGCGTTTCTGCAAAGATGGAGGGAAACTGCCTGTGAACAAGGAGCTTGCAGCTCTGAAACGCGTAAGGCGAAATAAATTTTTACCTTGAACATCACTTGCCAGCTTCAAGAATCGTACCTGCATTAGGAGTGCGCCTTCAAGCGAAGGAGAAAAGCTTTTTGTTGCAATGTGTATCCGGTCTCTTCTACCGGAGAAGGCTGCACCACTCGTCTAATCGAAGAGGCCGTCAGTGTGGAACCTGTCTAACACTGGATGCGGTAATTGCAGATGAAATGAAATATGACTGTGCAAATGGCTGTTCGGAGGCTCACTGGAGGGTTTTAACATTCCTGTATGAACTTTACCTTTGCAGACCCCACCAGAGGGGAAGAAGTGTCGCAAGCAAACCACATGTCCCGGAGAGCAGTTCACTACAAATTGCCCACCAGGGGGCTACAAATTGAAATTGTGCATTACGAGGACATGTGACCGCTTCAGCGTTTCTGCAAAGATGGAGGGAAACTGCCTGTGAACAAGGAGCTTGCAGCTCTGAAACGCGTAAGGCGAAATAAATTTTACCTTGAACATCACTTGCCAGCTTCAAGAATCGTACCTGCATTAGGAGTGCGCCTTCAAGCGAAGGAGAAAAGCTTTTTGTTGCAATGTGTATCCGGTCTCTTCTACCGGAGAAGGCTGCACCACTCGTCTAATCGAAGAGGCCGTCAGTGTGGAACCTGTCTAACACTGGATGCGGTAATTGCAGATGAAATGAAATATGACTGTGCAAATGGCTGTTCGGAGGCCCACTGGAGGGTTTTAACATTCCTGTATGAACTTTACCTTTGCAGACCCCACCAGAGGGGAAGAAGTGTCGCAAGCAAACCACATGTCCCGGAGAGCAGTTCACTACAAATTGCCCACCAGGGGGCTACAAATTGAAATTGTGCATTACGAGGACATGTGACCGCTTCAGCGTTTCTGCAAAGATGGAGGGAAACTGCCTGTGAACAAGGAGATTGCAGCTCTGAAACGCGTAAGGCGAAATAAATTTTTACCTTGAACATCACTTGCCAGCTTCAAGAATCGTACCTGCATTAGGAGTGCGCCTTCAAGCGAAGGAGAAAAGCTTTTTGTTGCAATGTGTATCCGGTCTCTTCTACCGGAGAAGGCTGCACCACTCGTCTAATCGAAGAGGCCGTCAGTGTGGAACCTGTCTAACACTGGATGCGGTAATTGCAGATGAAATGAAATATGACTGTGCAAATGGCTGTTCGGAGGCCCACTGGAGGGTTTTAACATTCCTGTATGAACTTTACCTTTGCAGACCCCACCAGAGGGGAAGAAGTGTCGCAAGCAAACCACATGTCCCGGAGAGCAGTTCACTACAAATTGCCCACCAGGGGGCTACAAATTGAAATTGTGCATTACGAGGACATGTGACCGCTTCAGCGTTTCTGCAAAGATGGAGGGAAACTGCCTGTGAACAAGGAGCTTGCAGCTCTGAAACGCGTAAGGCGAAATAAATTTTACCTTGAACATCACTTGCCAGCTTCAAGAATCGTACCTGCATTAGGAGTGCGCCTTCAAGCGAAGGAGAAAAGCTTTTTGTTGCAATGTGTATCCGGTCTCTTCTACCGGAGAAGGCTGCACCACTCGTCTAATCGAAGAGGCCGTCAGTGTGGAACCTGTCTAACACTGGATGCGGTAATTGCAGATGAAATGAAATATGACTGTGCAAATGGCTGTTCGGAGGCCCACTGGAGGGTTTTAACATTCCTGTATGAACTTTACCTTTGCAGACCCCACCAGAGGGGAAGAAGTGTCGCAAGCAAACCACATGTCCCGGAGAGCAGTTCACTACAAATTGCCCACCAGGGGGCTACAAATTGAAATAGTGCATTACGAGGACATGTGACCGCTTCAGCGTTTCTGCAAAGATGGAGGGAAACTTCCTGTGAACAAGGAGCTTGCAGCTCTGAAACGCGTAAGGCGAAATAAATTTTACCTTGAACATCACTTGCCAGCTTCAAGAATCGTACCTGCATTAGGAGTGCGCCTTCAAGCGAAGGAGAAAAGCTTTTTGTTGCAATATATATATATATATATATATATATATATATATATATATATATATATACATATATATTCACTGAAAAAACCATAGGTTTCACACATGTTATAGTTAGCGGAAATTTTACTGATAAAAAACCAATGAAATTCCCCCGTTATAGTTAGTGCAGGCAACTATAACTCACGCGACCGCAATCCTCTGCTGATGCTAATACTGTATTTAGACACTTATTTGCCCATGTCTTCTTCCATACATTTTTAGCTATACATATATTACAAGTATTTTTTTTTCATAAAGACACATATGTCATCAGCAGAAGATTGCGGTCGCGTGAGTTATAGTTGCCTGCACTAACTATAACGGGGGAATTTCATTGGTTTTTTATCAGTAAAATTTCCGCTAACTATAACATGTGTGAAACCTATGGTTTTTTCAGTGAATTTGCAAGGTTTTTTAAATGCTAATTCCTAACTATAACGTGTGTGAAACCTATGGTTTTTTTAGTGAATTTGTACGGTTTTTTAAATGCTAAGTTACTTTACGCCATTCGTGGCGTGCGCGCCCACTTAACGCAGTTCGTTCCGTGCGCGCACCGTGCGCGCACAGTAAGCACGCGGTGCGCTTCGCGCACCGCGCGCCCACTTTACGCAGTTAGTGCCGTGCACGCATGGTGGGCACGCGGTGCGCTACGCGCACCGCGTGCCCACATTACGCTAGATGGGCCATGTACGCACGATGCGCTTCGCGCACCGTGCGCACATGGAGGACATATGATGCACTTCGTTTTGAAAGGTATTATTTTAATTTTTCGTAATTTTTATAAGCCATGCACAAATGGTGCCCTTCGGGCACCATTTGCACACGGGGTGGACAGAGTGTGGATAATTTTTTTTTTATTTTTTTTTTTTAAATATTATAGTTTATCTCATCTGTTATAAGCCATGCACAATTGGTGGCCTTCGGCCACCAATTGCACACTGGGTGGGGAGAGTGTGGATAATTTTTTTTTATATATCATTTTTTACCGTACGTGTACGGTAAGCGTAATCGGCGATTTTACGAAAAAAAAAAAATTTTTTTTGGGCTTGGGGGTGGTTTGGGGACCCCTGTATCAATGCTGGGTGGTTAGGATCTCATGAAACTGCCTCTTTACACATTTTTGGGGTTCGTTTTTGCTGCCCAACTCGGGAAGCGAGAGAGAAAATGGCGGCCGCCGCTTCCTGGTTTCGACCGATTCGAATGTTTACTAAGATCTAAGAGCCAATCAGAATCACGCTCGCGCACGCCACCGTACGCGTACGGTAAGCTTACGGTAAGCGCACGGTAAGCGCACCGTAAGCTGCCACAGATATATATATTGATTTAAAGGCTATTTTCTCAGAATCTACTGAACAGATTTACACCAAACCTACAAAAGGCACTTCCTTGACCTGGGGACTACCTCTCTGCCAAATTTCATTAAATTCTGTTCAGCCGTTCGGGCTGTAGCCCTGTCTAAAGGTCCTATGGAAAAATGCATGGGAAAAACGCGTTTTGGGACCCCCCTTTTATCTCAGCCCCCGAATGACGAATCCCCCCGAGACTTTTAGGGTAGGAGCGGAGCGTAGCGCCCCACCTATTTTGAAAAATTTGCGAGGATTCGTCGACCGGCGCCAAAGTTATTCAAAATAGAATGTTGCGGATTTCCTATGGAAACGTGGTCCTAACTATAACTACCTACTGGCGACCGCCAGTAGGTAATATATATATATATATATATATAAACACCAATGCTCACTCGTCACTACAAATGAGCCCGACATATGCTGAGGTTTTCAACAGGATTTATTCCAAGCATATATATATACATCCAACAACAAAGGTTCCCCTTTTGAATAGCGGCAGAGTTTCCACTGTGGTACCAACCCACTGGGGTAGTAATTTTGCAGAAACGAGGTAACAAGAGCACCCACTTGGGAGTAATTATGAGGAACTGCAAGTACCATGAGGCATCTTTGCACATGCCCACATGGGCGGGACTTGGGAGCATTTATATGGGTTCCTCACAGTTGCTGTTGTTTTTCCTGCTTTGCCAATGATCAAGGAAAGAGACATTTCTGAAACGCGTTTTTTGGCTTTAATATGGAACTGAGGAGGAACTTTTAAACTGCTGTAGTCTGCAATAAAGAGGTGACTAAACTCTCCGTGTGGGCATCTTCATGAGGGGAACCTTTGTTGTTGGATGTTTAGTGGCTTCCCAGCCGCGAGGATGCCCCACTGCATATCGTGCGGATCTGCAGCTATCTCGTAAACCACGAGACGCTGAAGGAGCGGGGAGCCACACATTGCGTGACATTTTGAATAGCGGCAGAGTAACTGTTTCCACTGTGGTACCAACCCACTGGGGTAGTAATTTTGCAGAAACGAGGTAACAAGAGCACCCACTTGGGAGTAATTATGAGGAACTGCAAGTACCATGAGGCATCTTTGCACACACCCACATGGGCGGGACTTGGGAGCATTTATTTGGGTTCTTCACAGTTCCTGTTGTTTTTCCTGCTTTGCCAGTGATCAAGGAAAGAGACATTTCCGAAACGCTTTTGGCTTTAATATGGAACTGAGGAGGAACTTTTAAACTGCTGTAGTCCGCAATAAAGAGGTGACTAAACTCTCCGTGTGGGCATCATCATGAGGGGAACCTTTGTTGTTGGATATAGATATATATATATATATTTATATATATATTCACTGAAAAAAACGACAGTATTCAGACATGTTATATTAGTTAGTTGGACATTTCACTCGTACAAAACCAGAGACATTCAGCCGTTATAGTTAGTTGAACTAACTATAACTCGTGCCCCCGCAATGCACTGCTGATGACGTCACATATTACATCATTCATGACATGGTCAGTGACATCACTGATGACATCTCAAATGACATCACTGATGACATCATCCAGTGACTGCATGTTTCGGTAAAGTTTAAATATGTTTTATATAAATATATATATGCCAAGGTGTATTAAAGAATGAGTGGGTGTATAAGTGTCTGAATGGATGATTTAGTAGGTGTGTGCATGACTGTATAAGTGAGTGATTAAATGTGTTTTACTGAATGCATGGGTTAGTGACTAAACTGTGTGAATATCTGTATTATTCTGTTGGTGTGTAAGCGGTTGCATGGGTTGGTGAGTAGCTACATGAGTGTGTATATGTGCTTGTCTGAGTATCTGTATGGGTGCCTGAGTGACCGTGTGGGTGTGTGGGGTGTGTGTGACTCACTGAATGTCTGTGTGAGTGACGGATTCACTGGGTGTATGGGTTCAAGAGTGCATGTGTGAGGGGCTGTATGGGTGTGTGTGTGTGTATGGGTGTGTTGGTGAGTGAATGGATGTCTCAGTGGTACATGTGTGAATACCTACACATGTGAAAGGCAGGATATGTGATTGTTGGAGTATATAACTGACTATATGTGAGAGTGAGTGATTGTGAGAGTGGCTGTATGGATGAGTGTGTGATTGTATCAGTGATTGCAAAAGAGAGTAAGTATGTATTAGTATCTGTATGAATAAGTGCGATGGTGTGTGTATTACTGTATAGGTGAGCAAATGGGAGTGTGAATGTTTCTTTGCATGATTGACTAGGTGTGTGAGTAACTGTATGGATGAATGGTGATATGTGAGTGTCTGTATAGGAGTATGAGTGCAAATGATAGTGCTGTATTGAGAAGTGACTGCATGTATGAATGACTGTATGGGTGAATGAGTGGACGTGTGTGTAGACCTGAGGACCAGTGAGTGGGTATGTAGTAACTGGTATTGGTGTGTCTATGGTTTTGAAAATGGCAGTCTGTATTTTAGAATGGGTGTATCAAAGTTTATATTAGGGTGTGAGGAAGTGCAATAGATTATCATGTGGATGATGTAATCAGTGATGTTATCAGTGATGTCATTTGAGATGTCATCAGTGATGTCATCAGTAATGTCGCTGACCATGTCATGAATGATATAATATGTGACGTCATCAGCAGTTCATAGCGGGCGCAAGTTATAGTTAGCTCAACTAACTATAACAGCCGAATTACTCTGGTTTTGTACGAGTGAAATGTCCAACTAACTATAATGTTCCTGAAACCTATGGTTTTTTTCAGTGAATTTCTATGGTTTTTTAAATGTTAATTTCTAACTATAACGTCCCTGAAACCTATGGTTTATTCAGTGAATTTCAAAGGTTTTTTAAATGCAAATTTCTAACTATAATGTCCCTGAAACCTATGATTTTTTCTGTAAATATCAAAGTACTATTGTCCTATTCATCATTAAAACTCTTTTCAAAGTTTACCACTATGTACAATACAATAACCCGAATAACCGTATGTAGTGTAATGTATTTCACAAATGACACTACGATTTTTTTAAAGACTACAACATAATTTAACATTTACATAACATTTTTATTTTCCCTTATTTTGCTGTTTTCAGATTCCAATTAACTTCACTGTACGCAGTGATGTCAATGAGATTCATCATGAAACAGCATGGGGAAAAAAAACAATCAACTAGATTGTTAAACAAAAAAACAAATCAGTGTAGAACATTATTTTCAATACCTGTACCTATATGTGTTCCTCCTTTCAATTTTTTTCATTTCATGCTTCTTCTAAAAGATATCTTTTATCTAACTCAATAACATTTTCAAAATGTACACACATTTACATCTCCTACAATATACAGAACAAATATGCAAACTATTTCATTTCAACGCAGTTTTTCCAAATGCAATACCAATCACCACAAATAATAGTCCCAACAGTAGTTATAATTAGTAATTGTTTCCACGGCTCTGTACTTTCTCTTTACATTTTCTCATTAGGCCGAATAATGTATTCAAACGTTTGGTTTATAAAATATCCAATATGAGTTCATAAAAGCATATTTACATCTTCCCAATAGGCCGAATGATGTATTCAAAATTTAGGCTTAAAAAATATCAAATATGAATTTGGTATTTCGTAAGGCAATCTGGATTTTATTTCCAAGTGTGCATCATTGCAATGTGTCCATCCTTTATTACACATTTTAAATACACAGTATGGTGTCCACATGTCGTAGTAAGTCCAGCATGGAAAACAATAGCCACTGTTGTAAAAGTTCTTCCAGAAATAGAGATTTGACTGGCAACAACATTTTTAATTCTGGTTTCCAGTTTTCTTCCATTTGCTCTACAACACTGTAGCATTAAAATTAGATATTTTCCATATCTTTCTATGCGTAATGTAGATAACATCTCTGATTCACACTGAGAACATTTCATATCATGGTTTGCTGCTTTTACTAATTTGCTAAAAGCTACAGATTTGCAGTCAGGTATTGTTTACTATATGAATCGTTCTGTGTCCACTACACTGCTTGATCTAAATGAACACTGTTCACATTTATGATCCCATTTGTAACTTAGTCCAAATAAGTTTTCAATATCTATTCCTTCATCTTCTAATACTCCAAGCATAACCATCAGAAATTCTTGTGCATCTGGTTGTATATTAAGACTGAACGTCAAAGAACCAGTACATATATCCAAGAGTTGGCGAATACCACAAACACTATGCATTTTACTTCTGTCGGTTTTCAATTGTTGAAATACATGATAAAGTGCAGAAGATAATCTTTTTTCCTGATTTCCCATAATTTCATTATGAAGATCTTCTAGGTGAAATACAACATTCAGAATAACATTACCATAGCAGTTGATACCTGAACTATTTTCCAATTGGTATCCCACAACGTCATCAACACTTTCCATTTTCTAAAACCAAAAAGGAAACAGCACAACCCAACATACACTAAGAAGTGTGTGTGACGCACGTCCCTCTAGGCATGTGACAACACACTTTTTGCCTACCCTCCTATAGTAAAGCTGACAATCGAGCATTTTACTCTCACGGTTTGCAACACCACTACCCCTGCCGTTCCCAAGGGCGATCCAAATGATTGATATAAACTTGTACCCACTGTAGGTTGCACCTCCCAATTCAAATATCTAAAAAACTGTAATTTATGAATGTCCATCCAGTAATTAACTCTTCATTTGTGTTTGCAACAAAGCACCGGGCAGCCAACACGTTTCGTTCTTTTTAGGAAGAACTTCGTCAGGGCTGTAAAGACATTTAAGAAATATGTATAGTATAATCTTAAAAATACATTAACATCCAACAATACTTGACACATAATACATACAAAAACACTCTAAAAAATAATCTTACAGAAATTCATATCCTTATTTTAAGTATGATTTGGCAAATATGTAATAAGTCAAGCACCTAAACTTCTATCCCTTCATTTTAATTCCTTAATATCAATTGCAATTTTTAATCAATACTCATATTCTCATCATAATTAATTTCAGTCTGCACTGAACCAACTATTTATAATAAATTCATCTTAGATAATTCAGAATAAGCTCCAATTGCATAAATTCTTGGCATCTGTTGTTATATCTGTTTGTTCATCAACCTCATCATGCAACCTTACTACACTGATCTAATATTGCTCCATAGAGTACGTCAGGCATGCTTTCATAGAGGGAAGAAAACAGACATGTATATGCTATTTAAAGGTGTAAAGATGCAAAAATTTAAATCAGGGAAGGAAAAAAGAAAAAGAAAAATAACAGCAACAATTATATCTAACAACAAAACTGTGGAGGGGGGCCACATACCAGTCACTAAACATTGTAAGCAGCTCTATTGGTGTCGGATTCCAAGGCCTATGGGGCCCAAACAAGAGACACCTCCACCTAGCGGTCTCTTCTTTCCTCCACAGTTGCCGGGTCCCAAGGCTGAGAAAAGCCATGTTCACAAATGCAGCTGGTCCTTTAAGGATTCCACTGAGGATTCGGGACACGCCTCCTGGAGGGCGGACGGGCCAGTCACGGAGAGCAATATCAGCTGGGAGGCCATGAGAGGGTGCGTCGATGAACGGAAGGGAGAGCGAGCCTGCAGCGGAACCTCTTACGACTCTGAAGGACGAGAGCCGTTATTTCCGAGGAGCGGAGGATCGGACGATTGCTTGCCGAAGGAGCCCCGGGTCCACAAGGAGGACGCACCACCCTGCCACGGCCCAGGAGGGTCGTGGCTTCAACAAGTGCATGCACGCCTTCGGGGATCCGGGTGTCGGGTGGGCATGTCGGTCTCAGACCAAACGGAGGGTAATCATACGGCCCGAGTCTTTAATCTCTGGAGACCGGTTGGCGTATATTCCGTTTGGCTTTCCTGCAACTCCCTGGTGACGGCTTCCCCATTCCGCACTCTATTCCATAGGAGGTGTTGTACCCCTCACTCCTTCCCCCTCGTTTCGGCCTCAACGTTTGCACTAATAAGTGCCTTTTTCTTTTCATTGTTTCTCGAGCCATCCGGGACTCCTGTGCCATAAAGAAGTGGTGTCGAGTATCTCTAGAGGGAGATGAGCCCTGAAGACGACAACAAGAGATCTGAACTGCTCCTCAGATTGCTTTTGTTTTTCTAAATAAAACGTCCCCGGTTAAGCAAATCACTCTCTCTGGGACTTTATTTGGCGCTCCGTGACAATTAGCTAGATTCAATTACTCTGACATATGAGGAGAACTTCCAAGTGAAGGTTGTACACCTACCGATTATTCTGCTAACAGTTGTTTTTTGGTCTGAGGACGCATATCACTGGATAGTTCGGTTACGAGCTCTTCTGGCGCCACCACCTTGCGCCCATAGTCACAGGTTGTATGCCTAATAAGAATAATATTATATCTTGTTTAATAAACCTATCTGCCTTGCTCCTATTAAAACACACCGGACAAAGACTATTATTGCATTAGTGCGCTATGTGTAATTACGTATCTTGAAAGAGGAATGGTACCTTACCTATCGTACCGGAGTGCCTGGTATAATTTTTACCCTTACGGCGATATCCTATTACTTGGCTGTTGTGCCTGCAAAAGAGTAAAGTTTATAGAGGACATTGTTCCTCTCAATTAGACTCAGCATCATGTTGTCTATAAGCACAGTATTTGCCACAGGTCATTTTCACCCAGCCAATATATAAGCATAAGGCATTGCAGCCTTCAGCCTTCGGGGCGATTATAAAGAGACTCCTCTTAAATTCCAACTCGCATATGTAATCTAGCCCCCAGTTACGTTTATAAATCTTTTCATAATCTTGCGAATGTTGATCCGGGCCCAGACATATAGTCTCATAACCCATTTTGCGATTTAAAACGTTCTAACCGGCAACCGTTAATTTGACATCGCATGTATCACTAAATATCATTAAGTCGAACAGAAAACATGCCCGAACATTCAGATAAAACGTGCCCCGGATTCTAGGGCCGTATGTAAGGAACTAATACAAAAACTGTTGCAGACACCCGATAATTTAAAGGTATGCTTGCTTCCTGTATGTTTTGGAAACATGCCCAAAACTCCCAAACCCGGGGCTTCATCCTTGCGGTTTTAGTCACCCCCTACAGACAGCCCGCATTGCTCTGGTTCATTCAAAACTGGTTTCCCCAATAACAGTGGCGTGATTCAGTCCCGTAATACAACTTCCGAACATAAAACAATGCTTACCAGCAGTATAGTGTGTTGAGTAGCAAACGATGTATTCACTCAGGTGCTCAAAGGAAAAGCCCGATCCTCTTACCGCTATTTATCCACCTGATTACATCAGGCAACGTTCCCCTATGTCGTCAGGCCTTAAAGGGAAGTCTCAAAGTTTTCATCCTTCTCTCCAACAGAAACAGTACCTCCAGCCTAAGGGAGGGTCAAGCATATCCCGTCCCTAGATATCGTTCTGAAACTTACATTTGGTGTTATGTCAAATCGACATTGCTTCTAAAGCTATATATGCCCTCAAAATCCCTACATATCGTTCTGTAACTCACATTTGGTATTACATCTAATCTACATTTCTTCAAAGGACATATACGCCCTCACAATCGCGACCCCACATATGTTCCATTTTATATGCAACCGCTGCGGCAATATGCGTCCGTGCAAGCGTGCAGGTTATATTCTCTCCATTGCATCGCCACATGGCACCCCAACTCTTCCTTTGTTAAACAAAGTGTCTAGAGAACACATAACAAACCGAATACGGTTGAGAGCAAAATGCATAACAAGGACCAGACTTTAAGACGGGATTTCTATCAACGCCCGAGAGGTTAGGACAAGATAGATAGTGTTAAAGCCTGCAGACTGTATCCCAATACGGGGCAAGATAGACCTCCTTCTCTGTACGTCTCCCGCCCCTACGGGAATTCATCCAAGTCTATGGCATTCATATGCTACATTATTATGTGTCCATTTGTCAGCCTCAAATACAGATGACCCCAAGTTGATTTAACACAAGGTATACCGTACAAACAGTTTGACATGCTTATATGTTGACAATTTTCACCCAACTTCAATTTACACGATAAGTTGCTTCACTTTCTTTACAGCATATGTATGTATCAATAATAAACATGATAATTCTGATATGTCTAATTTGCCTATTTTCGTCACATCAATAACAAACATGATAGTTCTAATACCTCTATTTTGTCTGTTTTTCATCACAGTCAACCATTAATAATCATTTATGTAAGTCCAACTCCCTCCTCATATTGCATCTTGTCAGCACCATAACAATATCAGCATTTCAGCACAATGATTACAACATAATTTTTGAGACCCCCTCATATGACAATGAAAGAAAATAGTGTAGCTCTTCATATGTATTATGTCCCTTAGTTGCATTGCGCAATCGACAGATCCATCCTGCTTCATTACGTCTAAGGGCTAGATCTCTGTCCCCCCCCTAGATTTTACAGCGATATGGTCAATTCCATGGAACCATATTTCCGGCCTGCCCCCATGATGTTCACTCATATGTGTTGTCATGGGTTATCTGGTATCTTGATTCCGGATGGCCCGTATGTGTTCCTGGATTCTAGATTTTAGGGGCCGGATAGTGCTCCCTACATATATAATGTTACAGCTACATCCTATCACATAAGTCACATATGTTGTTTTACATGTTATAGTGTATCTGATGGTATAGATACGTTGTGTATTATAGCTGAAGTCTTTCAATTTATTCTTTCCGAACTGACAAATATTTCAATCAGTGCACGTAAAGAAACCATGTATTGGTACAGGTAACCATGTGCCCTCTGATTTTTTTCTTCATTGTAACAAAACTGGGGCATAACATCTCCCTCAACGTCCTACCCCGTCGATATGTGATCTTAGGTTTCATAGAGATTTCTCCCTTGATCCCTGGTATCTCTTGGAGTAGTGTCCAGTGTCTAGATAGAATCTTTTACACCCCCTGACTGTGTTTATTATATTTGGTGACAAAATTTATAGAGGATGGCAAGCTCTTGTTACAACCAGTAGAACCTCATTTTAGTAAAGTGGCCTCCCTTGATTTTGCCAAGATCTATTTTTCAGCAGTATCCAAGACTCTCTGTTTGTGACCCCTCTTCTTGAATCTATTTTTGGTAACTTGGAGACTTTCAATAAATGAGGTCATATCACTACAGTTTCTACGCACCCTCACCATTTCTCCATACGGCATATTATTGATGGTAGCCCTAGGGTGCACACTTGTAGCGTGTAGTGTGCTACTGCTCTCCGTCAGTTTGAGAAATAGTTTTCTCTCAATCCTATTTCCTTGAGCAACAAATGTAATGTCAAAAAAGTCAATCTGATCAGTCGAGTGAGTCATGCTTAATGTCACATTAAATGGGTTGTGGTTGAGGAACGCAAAATAGTCCTCCAATTGGCCGACAGATCCATTCCACAGGATAATTATGTTGTCTATATACCTCCCCCAGAAAATTATATTTTCTAACCAGGGGGAGGCATATCGACCCCATGCGTGTTCTCTCTCCCACCAACCCATAAACAATCCTGCATACGATGGAGCAAATTTTGCTCCCATCGCAGTACCTTGATGTACATAAGAATAGGTTTAAATGATGAACATATACATTCCTTTTTTTTCATGCATCAAACCATGTTGTATCTGTTCTGTCACTTGTACATATATTTCTTTCTGTTCAACATTTAGCTTTTCTTCTAAGTTTTTCAACGTAGTATTTTCGTGTTGTGCTTGTTACATTGCAATTTCTACTTCATACATGGATATTGCTGCTTCATTTTCGATAATTGGTTGTCCCGTGGATCTTGACTAGCTGGACCAGAACTTTGACTATCTTGAGAACTGTTGTTAGCTATTTCAGCTGCAATAGTCCTTTGTTGTTCAATTTCATCATTTAACATTTGTCAATATGTAGGAAAAATTGTACATGCAATGTTATCTTTGCATGCATTAAAAGAATCTTCATAGTTGTCAAAATGTCCAAGTAATTCAGTGTTGCTACGCCATGGCTTGAACAGTTGCAAAAGTGCTAAATAAACAAATTCTCCTATCTGGAGTTTCGCAACTGAGTTTTCTATGATTGATGAGATTTCCTTTGACATGTTTCACTAAACAACCGTCACATTCAATTACTGCATATTTTCCTTGTTTTAAATTCTGTGTAAAATTTCTTTTAAAGCTGTAATGTTGAAGTATTTCATACAAACAAAGCTCTTCCAAATGTGGACTCCTTTTAGGATAGTATGTATCCAACATATTAGTTTTAAGGATTTCTGTACTTTCCGGATCATTCTCTGCTAAGTATTGAATTTCTTCTAATGTTTTCAGCACTCTATTTTGTGTGCAGGCAAGACCTAAACTTACCCAAATGATTCCACGTGACTTTGAATATAAACTAGAAGAGCAAAAGCGATCCGAACATTCGTAGGATCCAATTTCTCTGTGGAAAAGAATTCTCTTGTGAAATTTCTTCCCACATTTCTTTCATCTCTGTCTTTTCTGATTTAGTTATATATGATGTAACATAGCGTTCAATTGTGATTGAGTTATCTGCAACATATTGAATGTCCATGTTTGCATTCCACATTTTCAAAATAACTGCATTGTAGTCATTAATATACTTTGACTGTTCTGATCTTTTTAAGTTGTACATATTCTTCGGTGATTTCCGAGCTATTATGTGCCTCACAGCTAACATAAAAGAATTTACTCTTCCTTTAACAATTACTGGACGTGGGAATCCAAACCGACACCTGGTGTAAAATTTTCATTTAGACTTCTATTTTCATCGACAATACTTTCCACAACGGTGACTCTGGAAACCTAAAACTTGTTGTCTCAAGCTTTTTTCTCCTCCTTCTCTTGGAATCTCACACATAAGATACTGTTCGATGAAAGATAATACTGTTTCATCAGTATCCGTTCCAAATTTCGGAGCATTCTTTATCCATAATAGCATGTGTATATGTGGAGCAAATCTCGCTTGATACTCTTGTCACCAGAAAAAATCAATAACTTCTCCAAGAGGACAATTATTTTATTGCAGATAAAAGACATCATAGCTTGAAATCTATGATTAAAATACCTGCAGACATTTACAGGATCCAATGAACACAGTTCTCAAGGTGTCTTGATTTCAATATTTTTGATATTGGAATTTGCTTCTCGTAGAAATTAAAGTAAATCTTCCCATGCATATTCCGCACAGCTAAGTGTTACAAACCATGTTGGTGTACCTAAGTTTCTTAACATACATTTAAGTTTACCATGACGACAAAACCAATACTAATTGATTCCACATTGACATGCCTTCAAATTAATTAACTGTGCTTCTAAATTTTCATCTGTACATTCAACTTTGTCCATGAATTGTTTAGCTGATTGATTGATGAACTCCTGTTTTAAGTATGTGGTTCACTGCAGACAAATCACTTTCAAACAAAAGGTGAAATATATATGGAATGCACTGTCGAAATCTAGGATCTTCAGAGTATAATCTTGTTGAGCGATATTCTGATGCTGGAATACTTACAGGTCGCTGATCAATTCGTCCACCTTGTCCAGTAAGGAACAGCTGTGAAAAACAACGAGTTTCTAAGCTTTTCTCCCATACACTCATTGGAGTTCCCTTTGCTTTTTTCATTTGAAATAACTCAATGCTGTTTCCTATTAGTTGTTTTGAATGTAGAGGACATATTGTATATTGTTTATAAATCTCTTCACTCCTCGACTTGTCCACTTGAAATTTCTGATTCATCTTCTAAACTTATTACCTCTTCATCAACATTTACATTTTTATAAAACAATATTGTTCTGTATAAGATATACCGTAGCCTTTTGAAGTTTATTAACATCTACAAACTCTTGGCATATTTTCTGACTCTTTGTTGGTACACCATTTACTAGAATAACTACTGCCTCATTTTCCTCTCTGTCTCCACCAACAGTTTCAATATTTTTCCTAAAATCTACAGGTGAGTACACAACTCTTCCTTTCAGACCTCTTTGTAAGTCTGTCGGTGGCAGTTTACCTGTTTTAGGCTCCATACGAATTATAGCTTGAAATGGGTGAACAGATTGATTAAAAACTGACTCATATGTATTAAAATCTGCCAGTTTCTCTGTAATAGGTACTAATTCTAAGTTGTTCTGTATTACTCTAGCTGTTGTTGTAGTTGTTGTAGCAATATTTACGAATACGTTGATCAGTACCCCACTCAAATCGACCTTCCACGAACAAGTAACCTCCAAATTGCTGCCACCTATCATTGTTCTCCTTTTCACTTTTTAAATACAAGTTAACATTCCTAGTTTGACTTTCATAATGAGTACGTCGAAAACAAATACAAATATAGTTTGGTTTTTCAGAACACACTGTCTTAAACGTTGTAATTTCTTCTTCAAACTGATCAATGCTAATCTCTTTCCCATGTTCTTCAACATCTGCAGTTGTCAAGCACTCAGTTTCTACACACTTCTGTTCTGAACCAAAAAAACTAAATTCAATTTCATCACACATTTTTCTACATCTGATAAACAACCGTGTAAAAGAGCTGTGTTCAGTTCACTTAAACATAATGCAAGAGTCTTTACGTAGTACGCTTTCCTTACAAACTTCTGCATTCCTGAGTGGTGTACTGCTAACATTCTTAAGTGATAAAAAGTACTTTTACATACTTTTCTCGAAAGACAAGCCAGAGAATGTCCGTACTTCTTAGTATATTTTCTTACATAACATGGATCTAGCCCTTGTAACAACCTAATCTGTTTAACACTTTTCTGTGCATATTGTTGTAAAACATTTCGCATTATGTCAATAGATTCCTGTTAAATACCCCAAATACTGCTACAATCCCACTTATATACAGGAGCTTGGGTGCGTTTCCCTTGCACTTCTTGAGCTATTAATTCTCCTGCACTCACAACAACTATTTCTTTTTTTTCAATGGGACAACCATTCAAAACTTCATAACAGCGACCTTCAGTATCAACTGCAAATGGTAAATTGTTGTCTTGAAAGTAGCTTTCTTCATTAAAGAAAGGCTCACTAGTAGAAGTGTGTTTCCACTCACCACGGTAAGTTTTACAAAAGTTACTTTTATTAACAAGCCTTTTTCTTTTGCTTTTGTCTTTCAGAAGCGTCATTGTTTTATTTTAAGATTTCATCCTTTTTAGAATATAAATAATTTTTGTTTCAAGTTAAAAGCTGAATCTACTACAGTTTCAATCCGCTGCTTTTGTTTGTAAGCTAGTAATCTTTTTTTATACTTTTTACAGTCTTTTTCCACAAATTCTGAATTACTCGTTGTCGAATTTCTTGAAATTGTTTTTGTCTTCGTGTAACTTGTGTTTTATCCTTATTTTTTGTTTTCTTTTTTCCATTTGAAGTGTCATTCTCCTTCTCATTAGTTGAACAACTCTTCTTTGTCCTTTCATTCCTATTCTTCTCATATAATTTCTCCACAACTTTTTAAAGAAACTGTTTAGTAGTCTTACCTAAACAGACTTTATCCTTAGTAACACTCTCATTTGTTTTTGACACCTTTTGTTTCTTTTTCTTTTAGTAGATCTCTTTTTTTGTTTCCTTCTCTTATCATCTTTTCTTGCCATCTTGAATTTGTGATCCAAACAGAATATTTTCTGAAAAGCAAAGAACTGTTTCATTAGTTTCTTACATTTATTCAATATTTTAAAATTATTTCATATAATTACTGATATTAATTACCAAGCAATTATTTACATTACTATTTTCTGGATTTCAAGTATCAACACACTACTCATTCCACACAAATATATACTGCGTTCTTCAACAATACCTTCCAAAACACTTATATAAAGTACCATAATCACTAAATCATTTCTTATCATGTTTTTAACCTCATTGGCCTCTTGCATCTCACTACTCAAAAACTACTAACAATGAGCGGCCTCCCAAACGCAAACCAGAAACCCTTTCCATCAACAGTTCAAAGTGTCACCATATTACTCAAAGGATGCATATATCTCCCTATGCCATTTACTAGTGGCATCATACTTTTAAAAAAACATACAACCGGATCTATAACTGTGTTTTATAGGTATCAGATATTCTAATACATAACTCGTGTGAAAATAGATGTTGAAGCATAGACATACCTCAGCAACGTTAAACTGTTAAGAAAATCATCGAGCAATGTAAATTGGAGTCATATGTAAGTTGCAACTGTGTGCAGTTTTTCTCTATACCATAGAACTACATTACGACTTTCTCTGTGCTCCTCACATGTCCCCAGAACACCAGTGAGGACCATCACAGATAGGCAAAGATTTGCAAAGAATAGGAACTATTACACACCGGGAGGAAACAGGAGAGGAAAGGGGGGCTCAAGGGACGTTTCATTCCAGTCTCTCAATCTGCCGCCCGTGTGATGTACGCAAGTTCAGTACAAGCAGGAAGCTTGACAATACCTGAACTTATATTCATGTGTGCTTCACAAGTATGCACAAACCAATACATGAAGTGTGCAAACAACATTTAATTTTTTGCATCTCACTGAAGTTACCAAAGCATGTCCGTGTTAAAGCCCCCGCCACCATTTTCCCACAACCTTCAATCTGCAGAAGGCCATTTCTTCTACATAACCCTGGCCGACTTTGGACCCCAATTCACCCCTGTACCAGTAGCGGCTCGCCGAGGGAGTACTGCGGGGCGCTAGGGCATGGTGTGGGAAGGGCAGGGAGGGGGATAGTAGACTCCAACATACCACGGACAGGAGTAAGGTTAGTAGTTTAATAAATAAAACAATTTACCTTGTGAGCGCTGCAGCGCCGACTTGGTGATGCACCGCACGCAAGGTAAAATATTTAATTTAATTAATTACGTTACTCCTGTATATCATATGTCAGACTCTACTACCCCCCCTCCCTGTCCCTACCTCGCCCAGCCCCTCCCCGCAGCATTCCCTTGGCGAGCTGCTACTGCCCGTACCTTAGACACAACACCATGTAACCTTTGCAACATCACACACTGCACTTGTATACAATTCAAACCGATTGCAACTTTCTGTGCGCTGCACAGATGCCACCAACAAGCCAATCAACGTCTAAGTGCTATTTCTCAGGGTACATAGGCCTCTCTTATGTTCCTTTTACAAAAGACGGGACACAAACCGTTAAAGAGTAGGAGCAAAGGTGGGGGAGAGGGGGGCAACGGATGCATCATTACCAAACTCTTGATCTGCCGGACCTCTAATATAAAAAGATTCAGCACAGGGAGGGACCCTGACAATTCCATCCATTTATATTCACGTGTACTTCACCAGTGTGAACAAATTCGTAGATAAAATATGCTCGGAACAGTTCCATTTCTTTTTTATCTCTCACACATTCATAAAACATATCTCTAGTAAAGAAACGCCCACCCTTCACCCCACCACCTGTATTTTCCGACATGACACAATCTACAATTATTCCTATTTCTCTTACATTCACCTGACCCATTTTCAATATTAATTCAATCCTGTACCTAACTCGCACCACCATGGACACCTTTCAACCAAAGAGACTGCATTCCTCATTTCACGAAAATACTTAAATACATATGGCGCACTTCAACAATACCTTCCCAAACACTCATACGAAGTACCATAATCACTAATCCCTTTACCACCATGTATTTCACCTCATCTGTCTTTTAATTCTTCACTACTCACCAACTACTAACAGTCTTCACTCTATCCAAATGCAAAGCACAAACACTTTTCACATCACAGTTGGCAGTGTCACCATATCAATGAAAGCATGCGTACATCGAGCTGTATCTTTTCCTAGTAGCACATACTTAAATGAAACATACAAATAGATCTATACCACTGTTATATAGTTATCTAATCTTCCGATGCATAACACATGTAAAAATACATATAGAAAGGAACGTATCATTCTTAATCTCTCGATCTACCGGCCTTCTAATATCTGCACACTCTGCACAGCCAGCGACTGTCACAGTTGCCTACACTTATATACAAATATAGCTCACCAGTGTGAAAAGTTCGAGCCCAACGTCTGCACGCAACATTTCTTTTTTTTTTATTTCCCTCAAGTTAATAAAACATGCCTCTTTTAACCCCCCTCCCCACTTTTTTTCCACAAGTAACAACGTGCAAACGTAATACAATTTCTTTATAGTGCCAGAATTCATTTTCAAATGCAAATTAACCCTGTACCTCACTTTCAAAACCATATACTCCTTTAAACATAACAAACTACACTTCTTCCTGTAAAACTCCTAAATATATAAGGGTACTTGTTCAGCAACTACTCACACTCTATGCACATTCTCTAAAAAATGTGAAACAGCACACTTCACTAATACTATGTTACTTACCCCCAAATTTGTTTTTCAAACTTACAAATGTCGTCTCAAAAATTCAACCACTACTACACAATATATAACACACCTTATTAATTTGTAACTCACCTCTGTAGTTGGTTTGCAGATTTCGAATTTCACAAACGCATGCAATATTTTCTTTCTCAGACATTAAATGTAATTCTAGACTCTCGTCAAGAATAGAACCAATAATGGCAAAATGTCCCTCTCTTTTCGCACATAAATACATGTACATAACAAATCACAATCCTTCCTTAATTATTTCAAATTGCAAAACACATTCCTATTGGTTACTCATATGCTCATATTAACACTCTCTAACTTTCTTCTAAAACGCCCCAAATTGTTCTCTTATTTTGAGGATTGGACACTCCCCCACACTGCCGCATCGCTATACAGCCCCAAACCCTTACAATCATTTAGAGACCTATTTCTAATAATATTACTGCAAATTTTAAAGAAGACTTCTTCTAGACATACTGCTTATTTTGAAAAATTAACTTTAATAGCTTACCAGTTGTAATTAATTTTGCATTTCATATTTTAATACCACAGTTATTTCTGCTGCTTCACCAATCACTTTTTTTTCCAATTTCCATACCAACCGTTTCTGCAACATTCAACGGAAGACTGCATGTCACAAGTTCACCAACTTTCATCCCAACAGTTTCTGCAACATTCAACGCCACGTGCAGGTCATAAGTTCACCATACCTCATCCTAACAGTTTCTGGAACATTCAACGCCACATGTAGGTTATAGGTTCACCATACTCCATCCTAACAGTTTCTCGAAAATTCAACAGCACCTGCAGGTAAAAAGTTCACAATTTTTTTAAGTTTAGAACAGAACCTTCCAAATGCAAGTAGCAGGTGTGGTTGTCCTCCGAACGTGTGATCGTATTCTATATAGTGTACGCTTCAAACATTTTTTATTAACCGATCAGAAACATACTTTCTCACCAAACTAACAAGCACCCTACTTTCACTACACAATGTTCTTCACCACCCAATCAGTTGTCGTTTTCTCCCCAAAAAAGCTTCTTCTCCACCTTTCAACATATCTCTCATTCTACCAATGGACTACAAGAGCTAAAGACATATTTTAATTCCCTCCAGCCATACCTTCAAAATGCCAGTATGGATCGTAGGACACAGCTATGTTTTCTGGTGCAAAAGGTATGCTGAACACAGAAGTATTGACAAAGACCTAGGTTTACAAAATGTGGACATTAAATGGTTTGCCCAGAGAGGATTAAAGTGGCACCAATTGTTACCTTTGGTTAAAACCTCTTTGCATCTCCAACCCTCATGATTTTACACTGTGGTGGCAATGACTTAGGCACATTGACTGGGGTAGGTCTGTAAATGCTCATGAAGGATACCATTGGACAATTAATGTTGCTTTTACCTCAAACTGTCTTTGTATACTCCAATATATGCCAAAGACAGAAGTGGAAATGGTCAAATCAATTCTGTCCTCGGAATGAGCAAGCTAGGAAGAATGTAAATAAAGCTGTGTCTGCATACCTTAGAGATCATAGAATGGGGTCCATCTACAACAACAACATACGTTTTGATATGGAGGACATCTACAGGAGTGATGGAGTGCACTCTACAGACCACGGAAACAGAGTGTTTCAACAACCTGAAGCTGAGCATTCGCACTTACATGTAGCTCCAACAAACTCACAATTAACACAAGGGCTCTTTTTAGAGCCTCTCTTTAACTCAGTAACACAGGCCACTGCGCTGCAGGGGGGGGGCAGGCTCCAGGGGGCCCCCTCAGCACACTACTACGCCAGAGAGCTCCCTATTTAATCAGGAGAGAGCCCCTCCACCTACCTTACAGGAGGGCCCCCTCAAGTTTCGTAACACTACCTCACCTGGACCATTTTAAACCGACACCAAATTTCCTCCTTTGGCTTCCATCAAGCGAAGCAAAGGTTTGCTATCACAGAGCCGGAACTCTGCATAGGTTCCCGCCTTGCCTTAGCAAACCACAATGTACATGAGTTACGCACCATGGGTCATTGCTGAAACAGTCCTTCGGAGATGGTGATACCCAGGGCCACGAAAAGCTCCTCAAGGTAAATTGGACGATGCTCCTCCATCCAATTTACAGCCTGCAACATCCTACTCCCCGGGGCCGGCAGTCCGCAACAGACCACACATTTTAATTCATAAATGCCCAAAGAAGTTGTGCCCCCTGGGACAGTGTAGGGAAGCTTCACCCATCCACACTTAAATTGTACATATACCTCCAAATACGTACTGCTCCTCGGAGCGGAGGGGGAGGTAAGACGCATACCCCCTTCCCCCATATCATTATATTTGCTCCAAGGAAGTGTCGCTCCCCTTGACAGAAGTAAACCCGCATCATAACTAAACATTGCTCCCGGGAACTACCCACCCGGTGGCTTAATTAAACAAAGCACTCGACACCGCGCTTCCTCTTTTTTTTCCGCCGTCAGCCCCAGTACCTACGCAAATACCACCGAAAGCATATAAACATGTTTCTTTACATTATGACTCCCTCTGGCACCCCCTCAGCACCCTAGAAAGGTCACAGTGTTCCTACCCTACCCTCTTCTACTTTTTTTTCTTTCTTTTCCCCCTACTCGTTTCAAACGAGTCACAAAATGGCTACCAAGACAGCCTGGTTTGAAGTGTTCGCAGCCAATCAGAGGCAACCTCGTGCTCGGGAGCGCTCAGCCAAACAGATCTCTCAATTTTCAAATATCGGTATCTGTAAATCTTTAAATATCTCAAAAACTACTGAACGGATTTACACCATTTGAACAAAAGCGTGCTTTCTGTCAACCCTCGTACCTGCTCCTGCTAAACCCCGGCATCTCCAGTGGCAACCTCAAAAACCCCAGAGGACCTGACTGCCTTGCTCCTTTAAAAGACTGGGACTCCCACGAACAGTGGATCTGCTCAAACAAGCAACAATCCCTGGTGCCAAGCCAGGAACCGCGAATCCAGCGCACTCTACACCCGCCGAGCCCGACCTGTGCCTGAGTGAACAAAGACCACGAGGACGTCCCCCCGGCGACTGTGACCAAGAATCCAGCACCCAAGGACCCTCCTCGACGCTCCTGACGACACCTGCAGCCTCAACTCTGGGGACCCCCCCAACCGCGACCAGCAGAGGGTAAGATTTCCAGATGCCAAAAGACACCCCTGCACCCGGAGCCCTGCGGCCCCCTGTGCCCAGCTCCTGGGTGCCTACCTAACCTACAGCTTCCCAACTTACCTCTTGAAGTGGTGGTCGCACCTGATGAATCTCCATCCCCGAGCTTGCAGCCTTTGTTCGTCTTGCAGCTTTCCCATTGAAATACAGTGAGCGCCCAACGGCTCAAAAGCACCCTGCACCCAGCTGCCCTAGTGCCCCTGGAAGTGCAGCATCTGTTCTATTTTACTTCCCCACTTGCCCTGTGTAAGTGACCAGGAGCTCAGCTCCCACAGCCGCGTGGCCTTCCTGCAAGCAGCCACCAACCAAAGGCCCCCTGCCCGCCATAGGCTAACATTGGGCCTACTCTCTCTGCACCCGGCTGCCCCTGTGCCGCTGAGGGTATAACAACTGTACCTACCTGACCCTGGGATACCCCTGAGTCTATCCCCAGAACCTTAACTCTGCCAGTTGAGTACTTACCTGAAAGCCATGACTTGCATTTTCTCCATAGGGTAACATTGACTGGTTTTCACTTGGAATATCTTCTAAGTGTCGAGTTTTGAAACTTTAAAATATCCACTAAAAATCACCCGATCAACGAAAACGAAATTACTCACCTGTTATCAGGAGAGATCCCAGTGCTGGATCTTTGTGCCCAGCACTGACCCTACAAAGCAATTACAACTGTGATTTTCCGATAACCAAACTTTCCTCCATAGGATGACATTGCCTGGTTTTTGCCAGAAATTCTGAAAGGCTTGAGGTGCACTCGAACAGCAACTTGGGGCTCCAAGCTCCAGCCCCATTTATCGGTGCAGATGGCGCCAACCCGCTCCCTTTCACAGTCAAACACCACTTTCGCCGACGCGTTTCGAAAATATATTTTCTTCTTCCAGGGCTTTTTCCCCATGCATTTTCCCATAGGACCTTTAGTCGAAGGTACAGCCCGAACGGCTGAACAGAATTACTTGAAATTTGGCAGAGAGGTAGTCCTCAGGTCAGGGATGTGCCTTTTGCATATATGGAGTCAATCTGTTCAGTAGTTCCTGAGAAAATTGCAGTTAAAAGCACATACACATCTATAGCCGCGCACCGTCCAAGCACCGTGCAAGCACCGTGCGAGCACCCTAACGTGCGCGAGCGTAATTCTGATTGATGGTTACATGTTAGTCAACGTTCTAATCGGTCGAAATCAGGAAGTGTCGGCCGCCATTTTGTTTGTTTTCAGTGCGAGAGTGAAAAAGGAAGGTGGCGAACGTGAAAAGGGGGCAGGGTAGAGAGTTCCTGACCCCCTAGCCTTTGTCAGGGGGTCCCTGAAGGACCCCGAAGGCAGAAATTTTTTAAATTTTTTTTTTTTTTTAAATCGCGGGGGTGCGCGCACGGTGAAAAACCAAAAAAAATAATTTCTAATTTTTTAATACGTAGTTTATTGTAAAATAAATATATAAAAAAATAATAATACATACATAACTTAGCATTTAAAAAACCGTACAAATTCACTGAAAAAACCATAGGTTTCACACACATTATAGTTAGGAATTAGCATTTAAAAAACCTTGAAAATTCACTTAAAAAACCATAGGTTTCACACATGTTATAGTTAGGTGGATATTTCACTCGTAAAAAACCAATGAAATTCCCCCGTTATAGTTAGTTCAGATAACTATAACTCGCGCGACCGCCACTCTATCACAAGGATGATGTCATGAGTGATGTCATGAGTGATGCCACTGACCATGTCGAGTGATGTAATATGTGACGTCATGAGCAGGATTGCGGGCGCGCGAGTTATAGTTATCTGAACTAACTATAACGGGGGAATTTCATTGGTTTTTTACGAGTGAAATATCCACCTAACTATAACATGTGTGAAACCTATGGTTTTTTAAGTGAATATATATATATATATATTCTCTGAAAAAACCATAGGTTTCATGGGGGTTATAGTTAGCTGGACATTTCCCTCATACAAAACCCTAGACATTCCCCTGTTATAGTTAGTTCAGCTAACTATAACTCGTGCCCCCGCAATCCACTGCTGATGACGTCACATATTACATCACTCATGACATGGTCAGTGACATCACTGATGACATCTCAAATGACATCACTGATGACATCACTGATGAAATCATCCATTGAGTATGTGTTTCTGAACAGTTTTAATATGTTTAATATATATAGGGAAAGGCCTGTTGAAGAATAAGTGGGTGTACAAGTGTGTGAATGGATGATTTTCAAGGTGCGTAACTGACTCTATAAGTGAGTCATTAAATGTATCTTACTGCAGAGTAGTTACTAAACTGTGTGAATGTCTGTATCTCTCTGTCTGTTGGTGTATAAGCAGCTGCATGGTTTTGTGAATAGCAATATGAGTGTCTCTATGGATTATTGATTGGTTGTCTGAGTATCTGTATGGGTGCCTGACTGTATGTGTGGGTGGGGTGTGTGTGACTCTGTGCAAAGGTGTGTGAGTGGGTGATTCTATGAGTGTATGGTTTTATGAATGCAACTGTGATGGACTGTATGGTTGAGTGAGTGTATGTATGAGTGTTAGTGAGTGAATGTAAATCTCAGTTGTACATGTGTCAGTAACTACATATGTGAAACACAGTGTATATGTGTATAAGAGTATATAACTATCTATATGTGAGAGTGTGTGATTGCGGGACTGGCTATATGGATGAGTGTGTGCTTGTACTAGTAATTGAATAAGAGTGTCAACATTTTTTAGTATTTTTATGAGTAAGTGAACTTGAGTGTGTTTAACTGTATAGGTGAGTCAATTGGACTGTGTTTAATTATTTGCACAACTGACTAGGTGTGTCAGTACCTCAATGGATAATTGGCAGTATGTGAGTGTCTATATAGGTGTATACATGCATATGATAGTCTTGTACGGAGTGACTGTGAGTATGAGTGACTGTACAGGTGAGTGAGTGGAGGTGCATGTAGACCTAAGAGTCAATGAGTGGGTATGTAGTTATTGGTATTGGAGTATCTATGGTTTTCAAAATGGCCGTCTGAAATTTTGAGTTGGTGTATCAAAGGTTATATTAGGGTGTGAGAAGGTGTACTAATTTATCACATGGATGATGTCATCAGTGATGTCATCAGTGATGTCATTTGAGATGTCATCAGTGATGTCATCAGTGATGTCACTGACCATGTCATGAGTGATGTAATATGTGACGTCATCAGCAAGCCTTCTGAAATTTTGAGTTGGTGTATCAAAGGTTATATTAGGGTGTGAGAAGGTGTACTAATTTATCACATGGATGATATCATCAGTGATGTCATCAGTGATGTCATTTGAGATGTCATCAGTGATGTCATCAGTGATGTCACTGACCATGTCATGAGTGATGTAATATGTGACGTCATCAGCAGTGCATTGCGGGGGCGCGAGTTATAGTTAGCTGAACTAACTATAACAGGGGAATTTCTAGGGTTTTGTACAAGGGAAATGTCCAGCTAACTATAACTCCCCTGAAACCTATGGTCTTTTCAGTGAATTTCTAAGGTTTTTTAAATGCCAATTCCTAACTATAACGCCCCTGAAACCTTTGTTTTTTTCAGTGAATATATATATATATATATTACCTACTGGCGGTCGCCAGTAGGTAGTTATAGTTAGGACCACGTTTCCATAGGAAATCCGCAACATTCTATTTTGAATAACTTTCCCGCCGGTCGACGAATCCTTGCGAATTTTTCAAAATAGGTGGGGCGCTCCGCTCCGCTCCTACCCTGAAAGTCTCGGGGGGATTCGTCAAGCGGGGGCTGAGATAAAAGGGGGGTCCCAAAACGCGTTTTTCCCATGCATTTTTCCATAGGACCTTTAGACACAGCTACAGCCCGAACGGCTGAACAGAATTACTTGAAATTTGGCAGAGAGGTAGTCCTCAGGTCAAGGAAGTGCCTTTTGTAGGTTTGGTGTAAATCTGTTCAGTAGATTCTGAGAAAATAGCCTTTAAATCAATATATATATCTGAGCCAGCTTACGGTGCGCTTACGGTGCGCTTACCGTACGCGTACGGTGGCGTGCGCGAGCGCGATTCTGATTGGCCCTTAGATCTTAGTAAACATTCGAATCGGTCGAAACCAGGAAGCGGCGGCCGCCATTTTCTCTCTCGCACTCTGAGGGGGGAGCTGATAAACAAATGCCAAAAACATATAAAGGGGCTATTTAGACAGCGCCCATGCACATAACCATGTTAGTTGAGTCTTCAAAGATCCCCCAAGGCAAAAAACGGTAATTTTTTATTTTTCGAAAATTTCGCCGATTACGCTTACCGTACGCTTACCGTACGCGTACGGTAAAAAATTATAAAAAAAAAAAAACCCCACTCTCTCCACCCCGTGTGCAAATGGTGGCCGAAGTCCACCATTTGTGCATGGCATATAAGAGCACAGCATTTCCCCAAAAAATTTCAACAGATTACCTATCACAAGGAAGCGCATAATATGTCCTCCATGTGCGCACGGTGCGCGAAGCGCATCGTGCGTACATGGCCCATCTAGCGTAACGTGGGCACGCGGTGCGCGTAGCGCACCGCGTGCCCACCGTGCGTTCACGGCACTAACTGCGTAAAGTGGGCGCGCGGTGCGCGAAGCGCACCGCGTGCTCACCGTGCGCGCACGGAACGAACTGCGTTAAGTGGGCGCGCACGCCACGAATGGCGTAAAGTAACTTAGCATTTAAAAAACCGTACAAATTCACTGAAAAAACCATAGGTTTCACACACGTTATAGTTAGGAATTAGCATTTAAAAAACCTTGCAAATTCACTGAAAAAACCATAGGTTTCACACATGTTATAGTTAGCGGAAATTTTACTGATAAAAAACCAATGAAATTCCCCCGTTATAGTTAGTGCAGGAAACTATAACTCACGCGACCGCAATCTTCTGCTGATGACATATGTGTCTTTATGAAAAAAAAATATTTGTAATATATGTATAGCTAAAAATTTATGGAAGAAGACATGGGCAAATAAGTGTCTAAATACAGTATTAGCATCAGCAGAGGATTGCGGTCGCGTGAGTTCTAGTTTCCTGCACTAACTATAACGGGGGAATTTCATTGGTTTTTTATCAGTAAAATTTCGGCTAACTATAACATGTGTGAAACCTATGGTTTTTTCAGTGAATATATATATATATATATATATGTATATATATAGATATAAACACACAGCGTCTTCTTCACAGAAGGACTCGCACTCGGGAGGGAGAATTGACTGTTTATTTAGTCACTCGTAACCCGTTACGAGGTTACGAGTGACTAAATAAACAGTCAATTCTCTCTCCCAGACGCTGTGTGTTTATAGAATTACCGGGAGACCTGCTCGGTTCCTACTCGCCACCTGCCCATGGGACACGGATTCCGGAAAACAAGGTCGTTTTGTGGAGAATATATATATATATATATATATATATATATATATATATATATATATATATATATATATATATATATATATATATATATATATGCCCAAAAGCGGAGACGCACACAATGAAAGGCAGACCCCAGTTTTCACAGCGGAGTCTTTATTCGGCAATCGGCAGACACATCCGGATATTTCCTCGCCTCACCCAACATGTTTCGGAGCTCCTGCTCCTTGATCACGGGTCGTGGCTTGCTCTCTGTGCAGATGCGTAGGGAGGCAGTCTCTTAATTGGCAATTTATCGCCCTCCAATGGGCTTCTTCCTCGCTTTGCTTTCTGGGGCTTGCAGTCCCTGCGCTGACATATTACCCTAGATGGGTTCTGCATTAAGAACAATGTTTTCAAACTCTTGATAGAGCCTCCAGTGTGCCTGCTGACGAACATTTTGCTCCCTTATCATTCTGTCATGGAGACTCCCGTGTATCGGGAATCGACAGTCCGTAGCATACACAGTGGTGCTCTCTCCCCGACCGAGGCTGGCCGGTAAATATTCATCCCAAAGGTTGCCCAAAAGCGGAGACGCACACAATGAAAGGCAGACCCCAGTTTTCACAGCGGAGTCTTTATTCGGCAATCGGCAGACACATCCGGATATTTCCTCGCCTCACCCAACATGTTTCGGAGCTCCTGCTCCTTGATCACGGGTCGTGGCTTGCTCTCTGTGCAGATGCGTAGGGAGGCAGTCTCTTAATTGGCAATTTATCGCCCTCCAATGGGCTTCTTCCTCGCTTTGCTTTCTGGGGCTTGCAGTCCCTGCGCTGACATATTACCCTAGATGGGTTCTGCATTAAGAACAATGTTTTCAAACTCTTGATAGAGCCTCCAGTGTGCCTGCTGACGAAAATATTGCTCCCTTATCATTCTGTCATGGGCGTGTATCGTGAATCGACAGTCCGTGACACTTTAAATTTGCTCACCTCAGATGTCTGCTTTTCTATCAAGGTCTTTAAGCATAGGATTAGCACAGTGCCATCCATGCTGAAATAGAAAGGGAAAACGTATTTTGACATTTCTACAGCAAAGTTTTAAAGCATAGGATTAGCACTCTGCTATCCATGCTGAGGTGTAAAATGACAAAAGCCTCTTACCACTCAGGCATAGTAATACAGCTTTGAATTGGTAAAATACCAACCAAGCCAACCTGAAATGAATAAAAGCAACCCCTGACGTGTTTCACTCTCATTAGAGCTCATTAGGGAGATATAGCTCTGTCCAGACACAAGGGAGCACCCAGTATATATATATATGCTCTAGACTTATTTTCTGATTTAGTGATCAAGGATCTAAAAGAAATATGTCAGGGCTCATGTCAGGAGGGTCCAAGGAACACTGACGACCCGCGCGAGAGCGCTGCCAAAGATACAGAAACTACAATCCCCAAGAGCCTTTGCGGGCGGCAGACGGCGGTGACGTCATGACGCACACTAGCGGAAGCAGACATAGGGCTTCCGGGACACCTTCACGGTGCCGATTACTCCATGCCGGGAGCTGAATCAAGAGCGAGCAGAAGGCGGGTAAGGGTGCTTGTGGCACCGCGCTTTCTCATCCGAGGACTTCTTCAGCTCAGGTATTGTGGCCATACCTTCGTGGTATTCTCCGTTGCTTCGTTGGCGGTTTCCCAGGAGGGTTTCCTTGCGAAGCAACCATTGGTAGCCTTTGAGGTTCCTTTTTCCCCGTGATCTCTGTACGCCTTTCTCCCGCGTTGGCGAACCGATATTTCCTCGGTTCTTGCGGGGAGAAACAGTTATCCTATTTCGTTTCCGTGTGGTTACGTTTCCCAGTACTCCCTGTGCGCCTTTCTCCCGCGTTGGCGAACCGATATTTCCTCGGTTCTTGCGGGGAGAAAAAGGCGTAGTACATTTATCCTATTTCGTTTCCGTGAGGTTACGTTTCCCAGTACTCCCTGTGCGCCTTTCTCCCGCGTTGGCGAACCGGTTCATGCGGGGAGAAAGGACGTAGTTCATTTGACCTGCATTACGAGAGGAATTCCGTTCTAGCAGGAAACTTTGTTATTGAGGCCGAAATCTCTGTCATTGCAACGCTGGGTATGCTCCAACATGTTCTCATGAAGTAATGCTAATATGTATGCAATCAACCAGTGTGTGATTCCGGAGACAGAGATTAGGCATTAGGCCAGAAGGCTAACTGTTTTCTTTTCTTGTCATTGTAGCAGGGGTTTGAGAGTGAGCTGGAGGTCCGCTCATCCGTTCCCCTGTATTGCCAGAAGCCTCTAGTGTATGGTACGTTGCCACCCCCTCTGCCATTTTCAGTTTAGTGCGAGTGAGGCCCTTGGGCGGGGGACAACTCTCATACCACTTTATATCTTTCTTCCAGATCTCAGAGAAGGCTTCCCTACGTCTTGTAGGTGCAAACCAGCGCAGCGCATTCTTTTCCTTTACAGGTAGGGCCAGGGCGCTAGGAGTGGGAAGTGGCAGGGACTGAGCAAGAAGGAGTTGTAGGGAGGGGAGTACTGATCTTTCTCTTCTTTCTCGTTTCAGGTCTCCCTCTCTGCTGTCCCCATCCTTTCCTTCCCCCACTGGACCACCTCACTGAGTCTGTGAATATCTAATCAGACCTTGAGGGTGTCGAGAGGTGGACCCCATTTGAGCAACGCACGATCCTGAGGATTCCGGGTCACGACAGAGTAATCGGCCCACGATTTCTTATCCTCCCGGTTGTGCGTTGGTTGATAGGTACAATGGCGACGTTGGAAAACGTCCTCGTTGCCTTACAGTTAGTCCAAACCGAGTTAGCTGCCTCCCGAGCGGAAACCGCGGCTTTACAGGCCACGGTGGACCGAATTCAAAAAAAACCTTTTAGTATCGGGAGCCCTGGAGCCTCTCATTCGGCTCCTTTAGTAGTAGAGATCCCCACCCCAGTCCCCTTAGCCACCCCGGAAAGATTCCATGGAGAAGGGAGTAAGGTTCAAGTGTTCCTTACGCAGATAATGTTGCACTTTTCTTGCAAACCTAAGGCCTTTTCCTCCAATCATGCGAGAGTAGCATTTTTGATCTCTTACTTGGAAGGGGACGCAGCACAATGGGCAGTTCCTTTGGTAAAACGCGATGATCCCTTATTATATGATTGGGACCAGTTTATCAGGGATTTCGAGAAAACCTTTAACCGCCGGGCGGCCACTCTGTCGGCGGATAAAGATCTTCTAGAACTGAGGCAAGGGAATCGCGATCTTATCGCGTATCTGAACGATTTCCGGCGTTTAGTCGCAGAAACTGATTGGCCAGAAGTAAAGCAGTTGGCAGTATTCCATCGAGGGCTCAGGGAGGAGATGAAGGACATCTTAGCGCAAATTGACCCCCAGCCAACTATTTGCGAAGAGCTGATCTCTTTGGTCCTCCGCTTGGATCATAGACTCAGCGAAAGAAAGGTGGACACTAGAAGAAAGGACCGTGGGTCGTGGAGGGCGGATGTTCCCCGTAGTACAGAGATAACACCAACTAATAGAGCGGAACCTATGGAGGTAGGCGCGGTCCGTTCTGCCCTCACGAGTGAAGAGAGGGACTACAGGAGGAAGAAAGGCCTGTGTATATACTGTGGGAAGAAAGGGCATTTTATAAGGGAATGCAGCCTAAGAAGCAAAAATCCCCGCGCAGAGCCCCGCAAACAGCTCGCGGCTACTTCCGAAGAAACCCAGGGAAACGAGCGTGCTTAAGGAAGGAAGAAGGGAATTCTTTAAGCCAGTGGTACATCCCTTCCTTATGTGTGAAAACACCGATCCCTACTTCTCACTTCACTTTGGTCCTCTCACTATTTGTAAAAGGAAAGTCCTACCACGAGACGGCCATGTTGGATTCTGGAGCCACGGGTTGTTTCATTGATCAGACCGTGGTATCTCGTTTAGGCATAACCCTTGATACGAAGAAGACACCAGAAAACGTCTATGCAGTAGATGGAAAACTGTTAGAGGCTGGACCCATTCGGTTTCAGACGGAAGCCTTGGAAATACGCCTAGGAGAGGCACACGTCGAAACACTGATTTTTAATGTCATCCAGGCGCCACAATACGGACTGATATTGGGATTGCCCTGGTTACAACAACACAATCCGCTCGTGGATTGGGTGAACCAAGAACTGCGTTTTACATCAGACTATTGTAGGATGCATTGCTTCCCCCAAGACCTCCGCCCGGCGAAGACGCTGGCAGTCGTCCACCATGTAGCCACCGCTGCGGAACACCCGGTTACGTTACCCCAGGCGTATCATATGTACGAAGATGTGTTCAACGAAGACAAGGCTGAAAGGTTACCTCCTCATAGGCAATACGACTGCCAGATTGACTTAATCCCGGGAGCCGTGGTACCCACAGGGAGAGTATATGCCTTGACAGAGCCGGAGAACACCTTTCTGAAACAATACTTGGACAAGTACCTCGCCCTTGGCTTTATCCGGAATTCTATGTCTCCTGCAGCCTCTCCGTTGTTCTTTATTCCCAAGGCTAACGGAGAACTAAGAGCGTGCATAGACTTCAGGGCGTTAAACGCCATTACCGTCAAGAACCGGTATCCTCTCCCGTTAATACCGGTGCTCCTGGAACAAGTACAGAAGGCCGTCATTTACACCCGACTGGATCTGAAAGGGGCCTACCATTTGGTGCGAATGCGCAAAGGCGACGAGAGGAAAACCGCGTTTAAAACACGGTACGGTTTATACGAATATCTCGTCATGCCCTTTGGGTTGTGTAACGCGCCCGCGGCCTTTCAGTTCTTTTTAAACGACGTCCTTCGCAAATATCTTGATCGTATCGTCGTGGTATACATTGACGACCTTCTCATATATTCTCCCTCTGTGGAGAGCCATGTACATCACGTGCGCGCCATCTTGCAAACCCTTCAGGAGAACCACCTCTATTGCAAGATTAGCAAATGTGAATTCAGTGTTTCCACTGTCGAATTCCTAGGGGTGATGCTCACTCCCCACGGCCAGGAGATGTCAGAAAGAAAGATAGCGGCAGTAAAAGATTGGCCCATCCCCAAGACCGTTCGGGATATCCAATGTTTCCTCGGATTTGCCAACTTCTACCGGAGGTTCATTGGGCATTTCTCTGGCTTGGCAACCCCGTTAACACGATTGTTGCGAAAGAAGGTACCCTTTCAATGGACAGAAGAAACCCAGAGAGGGTTTGAGGAACTTAAAAAGGCGTTCGTGTCGGCTCCAGTGTTGGTCCATGCGGACCCGGACCAACCATATATCGTAGAGGCGGATGCCTCTGACTATGCGGTGGGCGCGGTATTGTCACAACGCCACCCCTCGACAGGTCAGTTACACCCTGTGGCCTATCGGTCCCGCAAGCTGAACTCTGCAGAAAGCAACTACACTATTGCGGAGAAAGAACTTCTAGCCATTAAAGACGCTTTTGAGGAGTGGCGACATTACCTCCTAGGAGCCAAACACGTGGTAACGGTGTTCACGGATCACCGCAATCTCCAATTCATGAAGGCAGCTAGACATCTCTCACCCCGTCAGTTGCGGTGGACACTATTCTTCGCAGAGTACAACTTCCTAGTCACCTATCGTCCCGGAAAGGACAACAAAAAGGCAGACGCCCTAACGCGACAATCCGGCTCCGAGATCATGGAAGAACCGCTCAAACAAACCATTATTGACCCAAGCAAGGTCCTATGTACTACAGTTACCGAACCTTTCTTACAAAGCGTAGCAAAAACGATGACAACGGACAAGTGGAAGTCATGGTTGTCACAACATTCAGATTGGGGAATGAAAGACGGGCTACCTCTTCGGGGAAGACAGCTGTTGGTTCCTGTCAACACCCTCCGGAAACAAGTGTTTCGCTGGTGTCACTCTCTCCCAAGCGCTGGTCATACCGGGGTTGAAAAGACCACTAAACGTATTCTTCGCCAGTTTTGGTGGCCTTCGATTCATGCCGACATACGGCAATGGGTCCAGGAGTGTGTGATATGTGAACAAATGAAGGCCTCTCACGCCCGTCCGGCAGGACTGTTACAACCCCTGCCCACTCCGGAAGGTCCTTGGCAGAACATCTCACTGGATTTCATCGTTGGCATGCCCAGTGATCAGGGGCACACGGTGATTCTGGTAGTAGTTGACTACCTGACCAAGATGGCACATTTTGTAGCATGTAAAAAACTCCCCACCGCCAGTCAGTTAGCACAGTTATTACTGACACATATAGTCAGGTTACACGGGTTGCCTCGGAGGGTGGTTTCGGACAGGGGGCCCCAATTTACCGCAAAATTTTGGAAAGAATGGTGTGCTACTCTACAAATCTCTCCGGACCTTTCCACCAGTTTCCACCCCCAGACCGACGGTCAGACGGAGAGGGTTAACCAAACACTCAAACAGTATTTACGGTGTTACGTCGATCGCACAACAGAAAGATGGGTAGACTCTTTATGGTTAGCAGAGGTTGCATATAATGGGGCAACACACAGTTCCACACAGGTTTCCCCTTTTTTCTGCACATACGGGTTTCATCCACGGTTTATCCCCTTTTTGCACCCTGGGAAAGCGGGAAACATCCCGGGAGTACAGGAACGAGTTAGACACATTCAGAAAACTCTAGAGTTCGTGAAGAACAGGTTGAGAAAAGCAAAAGGGCGATATAAAGCATATGCGGACAAACACAGACGCCCAGGGCCAGTATACAAAATAGGAGACCACGTTTGGCTTTCCACCAAAAACATCCGCTTTAAAAAGTACAGCATCTTCAACCCCAAATATATTGGTCCATATCGCATTGTAAAACTCATCAATCCCGTAGTGGTCAAATTACATCTACCCTCTTCTTTGCGAATCTATCCTGCTTTCCATACCTCTTTGCTAAAACCAGCGCGTTCAGCTAGGAAGCAGGGGGCTCCCCCGGGGGTGGTAAACGAGGAAGAAGAATACGAGGTCAGGGGTATTCTTGATTCCAAGATCCACCGCTCTAAGTTGTGGTATCTCATAGCTTGGAAGGGGTATGGTGATGAGGAGAACTCCTGGGAACCAGCGGAAGGGGTTCATGCCCCACGGTGTGTAAGGTTGTTTCATCTACGTTATCCCAGGAAACCCTGCCTCTGTCAGTGTTCTTCGGGAAGGGGATGTACTGTCAGGGCTCATGTCAGGAGGGTCCAAGGAACACTGACGACCCGCGCGAGAGCGCTGCCAAAGATACAGAAACTACAATCCCCAAGAGCCTTTGCGGGCGGCAGACGGCGGTGACGTCATGACGCACGCTAGCGGAAGCAGACATAGGGCTTCCGGGACACCTTCACGGTGCCGATTACTCCATGCCGGGAGCTGAATCAAGAGCGAGCAGAAGGCGGGTAAGGGTGCTTGTGGCACCGCGCTTTCTCATCCGAGGACTTCTTCAGCTCAGGTATTGTGGCCATACCTTCGTGGTATTCTCCGTTGCTTCGTTGGCGGTTTCCCAGGAGGGTTTCCTTGCGAAGCAACCATTGGTAGCCTTTGAGGTTCCTTTTTCCCCGTGATCTCTGTACGCCTTTCTCCCGCGTTGGCGAACCGATATTTCCTCGGTTCTTGCGGGGAGAAACAGTTATCCTATTTCGTTTCCGTGTGGTTACGTTTCCCAGTACTCCCTGTGCGCCTTTCTCCCGCGTTGGCGAACCGATATTTCCTCGGTTCTTGCGGGGAGAAAAAGGCGTAGTACATTTATCCTATTTCGTTTCCGTGAGGTTACGTTTCCCAGTACTCCCTGTGCGCCTTTCTCCCGCGTTGGCGAACCGGTTCATGCGGGGAGAAAGGACGTAGTTCATTTGACCTGCATTACGAGAGGAATTCCGTTCTAGCAGGAAACTTTGTTATTGAGGCCGAAATCTCTGTCATTGCAACGCTGGGTATGCTCCAACATGTTCTCATGAAGTAATGCTAATATGTATGCAATCAACCAGTGTGTGATTCCGGAGACAGAGATTAGGCATTAGGCCAGAAGGCTAACTGTTTTCTTTTCTTGTCATTGTAGCAGGGGTTTGAGAGTGAGCTGGAGGTCCGCTCATCCGTTCCCCTGTATTGCCAGAAGCCTCTAGTGTATGGTACGTTGCCACCCCCTCTGCCATTTTCAGTTTAGTGCGAGTGAGGCCCTTGGGCGGGGGACAACTCTCATACCACTTTATATCTTTCTTCCAGATCTCAGAGAAGGCTTCCCTACGTCTTGTAGGTGCAAACCAGCGCAGCGCATTCTTTTCCTTTACAGGTAGGGCCAGGGCGCTAGGAGTGGGAAGTGGCAGGGACTGAGCAAGAAGGAGTTGTAGGGAGGGGAGTACTGATCTTTCTCTTCTTTCTCGTTTCAGGTCTCCCTCCCTGCTGTCCCCATCCTTTCCTTCCCCCACTGGACCACCTCACTGAGTCTGTGAATATCTAATCAGACCTTGAGGGTGTCGAGAGGTGGACCCCATTTGAGCAACGCACGGGATTCCGGGTCACGACAAAATATCTATAAGTTCTAGTAAAGGCTTTCTGAAAACTGAAACAACTTTTGATAAAAAGTATCAGTCGGTGATAACCAAAATCCAAAAGAGACAGGATATAGTAGTAAGGCAGGCCGACAAAGGGGGTAACCTTGTACTATGGCCATTGGAGGCTTACAATCGTGAGGCGAACATGCAACTGAGAGATAAGTCTTGTTATGCATTGGTGCCACAAAGCAATCTGGTTGAGGTTAAAATGAAGTACGAAAAGGACCTGGCCAGATGGCGAGGGATTGGCCTGATTAACCAATCAGAATACTCCTTTTTGAAGGTAGACAAACCAGTCGTACCGATTCTATACTTAATACCAAAGATCCATAAGCAGAGGGAAAAACCGCCAGGGAGACCGATAATCTCCGCTATAGGGAGTCTTTTTGAACCTACGTCAAGGTATTTGGACTCATTTCTACAAAAACATGTGAGAGCCTTACCGGCTTACATACAAGACTCTAGGGATTTTCTGATTAAATTGGAAGATGTGAAATGGCAGGATTCCTATATCCTCATCACATTAGATGTCGTGAGCCTCTACACGAGCATTGCCCATGAAGATGGGTTAAGAGCAATGAGACACTTCCTCAATTCGAGACCGATCAACCTCTACCAACATACTAATATGTTGTTGGAGATGTGTAGATTGTGTCTCAACAATAACCATTTTTTATTTGGAGGAGACACTTTCAAACAGTTGAGGGGCACGGCAATGGGCACCTGTTTCGCCCCCAGCTATGCTAATTTGCATATGGGCTGGTGGGAGGAACAGGTGCTCAGAGTTGAGTACAGTAGTGAATGGAGGGATCATGTCATCAAATGGATCCGATTCATTGATGATTTATTCATCATATGGAATGGATCCAGAGAATCAGCCCAACATTTCATTGACCGTATTAATGTAAACAACCTAAATTTGAAATTCACAGAACAAATGAGTGCAGAGAGTGTGACTTACCTCGATTTGGAAGTATATATCGCACAACAATCAATCCAAACATGTACATACAGGAAAACAACCGCCGGCAATTCAATTCTGCACGCGGCTAGTTTTCATCCCACCAAACTAAAGATGAGTATCCCTTATGCGGAGAACCTAAGAATGAAGCGTAATTGTAGTGAAGCGAATGCCCTGAGTAAAGCTCAGGGGGCTCTCACACACAGATTCTTACAAAGAGGATACAAATTGGAAACACTAAATCAAGCTAAAGAAAAAGTAGATGGTTTGGATAGATGTGCGTTATTAAAACCTGATAAAAAGAAAGTCGAGGAAAAAAAGAAACACACCCAGAGTGAAATCCGTATGATAACAGGATTCAGTGCATACCAGACTCGGGTGAGAGACAGTCTGAGTAGACACTGGTACCTGGTCAAACAGGATCCGATCCTACAGGGGACAATATCCAGAAGGCCCTTAATGACATTTAATCGGGCCAGGTCTATGAGAGATGATTTATTCAAGACTAATCTGGAGGTCAAGAAAGGAGGTGGTTGGCTAAAAGTGAGTCCGGGCTTTCATAAATGTTTTAAATGTAAGGCCTGTAAACACGGAAAAAATACGCAACAGGTAGCCTCACCTCTCCTAAATAGCCCCTGGAAATTAAGGAAACCTTTGAACTGTAAAAGTGAATTTGTTGTCTACATTTTAAAATGTTCTTGCCCTAAGATGTATGTGGGAAGCACTATTCACATGGTTCATGTACGTATCCTACAACATCTTAGGGCAATTGGGAATAATGATAAAAACTATGTAGTAGCACGCCATATGAATGAATTCCATAACGGCAACACTAGTGAACTAGTGTACTTTGCTATTGACCAGATCCCCATAGAACAAAGAGGAGGTGATAGAGAAAGAAAGTTACGGAAATTGGAGTCTAAATATATATTGATGTTTAATACGAAAAGTCCAAATGGTTTGAATGTTGAAGAGGATCTCCATGTACATCTGATATAGAAGTATCCATTAAGAGTGAGTGCTGCTCCTCTTTTTAGTTCAAATTTTACAGATTTTAAATTGTTATAGGGTCACAGACGAATAAGACAAATTCCTTTAAAAACATCATTTATAACTAGTTGCTGGTATGAAGAGAATTTCATCATTTGTAGTAATGATAAGAAAGGACATACCTAATAAGTTAATTATAGACTGTCTTAAAACCAAGTACTGTAATGCATTTGCACTTTATTGGAGTTGCACTTTACTGGAATTGCGGTTTTTGCACACAGCAGGCACTAGCACTTTATTTAGAACTAATGTGCACAAGTGTTTTATAATAATTTTAATATTTATATTATTTATTGTTAAGAAGACAGTTTAATATAAATAAGGGTATGTACCATAAAATGACCATCCTACAATGTTCTTTTCCTCTTTTGATTTCTTGTTCACATTAAGGTCTGACCAGTGGATTGACAGAAAATAGTTACTACGTTATACCTGATCAATACAACATCTAATGATCAACTGATGATAATGATGGGGCACTTGCCCAGAAATACTGCATCAAATTTTGAAAATTACCACTGTTCCTTTGTAATATATGAGTATTAATTATATTACTGTGTAATGCTGTATTAACATTTTTAAGGCTTTTTATGCTTGAGAATCACTTACTCCAGGTGTCCTCTGTGAGAATTATTGGTTTTTTAATATAACTGTAATGCTTCAGTATTATGGGTTTTGAAATCCTTAAATGAAAAAGAATTTTAGGATTTTAATATATTAAGAGAGGAGGGAGCGTGGCACTATGCTATAATTAATATACTGTGTTAAAAATTATTGTGTTAAAAGTATCAGCATTACGAGAAAAGTAACATGAGTCTGTTTTCAGTGGTTATTTTGGAAGTGGTCATGTGACTTGTATTTAAATGAAATTGATTCGTAATGTTAAATTGTGTGAGCAAGGCAGTTGTGCCGAAACGCGTTGCAAAAAGAAGAATAAACCCTAGCCGGATGGCTAACAGCATCTCCTGTGTCGGTGTCCGATTTTATGAAGATCGGGTTTGGTTGTGATATATATATAAATATATATATATATATATATATATATATATATATATATATATATATATATATATATATATATATATATATATTCATCGAAGTGTGTCCCCTCTTGAAGACGCACTCAGCAACAAATTATTCAACTGAATACTTTATTTAGGCAACCGGCATTGTCATCCAGATTATTAAAACTGCCTAACATGTTTTGGACCTGCCTCGCTCCTTTTTTATTAGGTCGAGCCTAGAACAGCGCATGCGCTGTTGCTCGACCTTTAGTAAAGGGGATCTCGAAAGTGCTACCCAGTCTTTTGCTGGCTGGCTACAAGCTTGAGTGCATGTGCGCGTGCACGCGCGGCCATCTGCCTTTCCTGTGCACACTCTGTCTTTCCTCTCCCTTGCTCCCTGCCTCCGCCCCTCCCCCCTGCGCACGCTTCCCTAGTGTCATCGCGATCACTTTTGCTTTCAGAGTGATCGCGATGACTTTCGCTTTTACGGCCGCGCGGCGTTACTTTTAATGCCGCGAGGCCAATGCTGGTTTTCATAGCCCGACAGACGCTGCGTAGGGGATGGGCTTATAATCGGTGCCTCAGAATCCAGTCTTGCACTCCTGATTTGTTCTTGGCTGACCTGTTTCATTAGAAGTCCTTTTCAGAGCCCCACGGGCATCTTCCATCTGACGGCTTGGTTCCTCTTGACTTCTGTCTTTTCGACACTGCCTGGTGCTCTATGTGCGTAGGTCCTACCAGAGGGGGCGGCCGCCCCAGGACTGACTCATAGCAGGTTGCTACATTACCCGACGGGTGAGTACGCCTTACTGTTTTTCGCCTAATCAATCTCCATTGAGTTATCCCTAAGTGGCTCTTTTTGCCGAAGATTTAGGATGTCCTGCCTTACGACATTCAGGTGCACCATTGACTCCCACTTTGCTATCTTCAGAGGTGAGACTGCGCCGCTCACTTCTACCTTTTTGTCCACAGGTGTTCCCCTCCATGGCCCTGTTTTCTTGGCGGTCCATACTCTTCCCGACTGGGAATCCACCGCGCCCTGAGCAGCATGTTTCCTTTTTCTGAGCAGACTGAGTTCTCCTCATGTAAGGTAGCCACCTCTCACCCTTTGCTTATACTGCTCTTATCTTCTATATCCTTGATATTTTAAATTGCTGTTTCTCTTTATTATTTTTGTTTTGTTATAGACATACCAGCGACCTTTCTTTTCCTTCTGGATCTGCATTATATGCTGATACCAACCTTTCTCTAGCACCACGGCTTATTATTCTTCCTTGTAAGTCGTTTGTATTGTTTCTGTTTATTCTCCCTTTACTTCAACATTTTCCCCCAGATATCACTGTTTCGGTGACTGAACCTATCTGGATTGCACATTTATCTGGTAGCTTGAGCTTTCGGTCTATGGTGCTCACTTTGTTTGAGCCGCCCAATTTACTCACTGTTATCCATTATCACCCCTTGCACGAGGTGTAGCTGAGGCACTATAGATCACTATTAGTCTTGCTTCATCTGTCCTTTTAATTATCCCTTGTATTGCCATTATCTGAAGTTTTTCCTTCTTTATTTTTAGAACGGTGTCCTTACATTCGCTCTTTTGACACCTCTACCCTCCCCATCATCCGCATGGTACACTCCCTTTTCCATCTTCTCTGTGCCCTTAAGTAGGTGGTGGTTTCACTGAAGCCCAACACTGAAACGCGCGTTGGCGCACCTTACGAAAGGAGCTACGTAGTGGTGCATTGACTGAATTAGAAGAACACGATCCACTTCAAAACCCCCAACTTATCTTTGTCTATCATAAGCATATAAAGAAAATGGTATTCAATAAAAGAAAATGTACATATTAATGCTCTGTCTTCAACACAGCAGATATAGATGCTCACTATATTATGTCTGTAAAAAACGATTTCTGACATATTTAAAACATTCTAAAAGTAACTGAAAATATATATATATTTTTTCACCTTTAATAAAATATTCTTGAATAACGCATCTTTGATATTCTTACCACTTTATATTACTGTTGGTTTTGCAACAAATCTCTCTGTCCCTCTCTTGGGATATCTTCTTATTTGTTAATTTAGAGACGCAACGCGCTCACTTTGTACAGTAGGCAGGTGACATCTGTTCCCTTCTTGTGTAGGGTTTTGGTATATGGTAAGTCTTGCAACACGCCTACTTCCGTCCCCTTATAACTTGCGCACTCGCATTCCTTTGCTTGTCCAGTCGTCTTCCTTTACTGATAAAAAACCAATGAAATTCCCCCGTTATAGTTACTGTAGGCAACTATAACTCACGCGACCGTAATCCTCTGCTGATGACATATGTGTCTTTATGAAAAAAAAATATTTGTAATATATGTATAGCTAAAATTTAATGGAAGAAGACATGGGCAAATAAGTGTCTAAATACAGTATTAGCATCAGCAGAGGATTACGGTCGCGTGAGTTATAGTTGCCTACAGTAACTATAACGGGGGAATTTCATTGGTTTTTTATCAGTAAAATGTACAGCTAACTATAACATGTGTGAAACCTATGGTTTTTTCAGTGAATATATATATATATATACACACACACACACACTTATTTAAAAATAGGGTTTGTATCTACCTGTTAAATTTTTACCAAGCACGTGAACTTACCATGCATGCTTTAACCCCGAAAATCTAAGTATTAAACAGACATCTAATAAAGCGCAGTTTGGTCCGCAAATACAGAGGGGGCAGATCTCTGATGTGCTCTGGGGACACTGGAGACTTTGGACTCAGCATGGTGTCAAACATTGTGCAGATACTCTGTGGTGCTAATATTTTGATTGATTATATAAAAATCTAGGGCACAAACTACAGGTTTGGAGGCTTGCGGAGGTCAGACTCTTCACGCACACCATACATGTTTGTTAGTATTCCAAGGTATTCACAAATGGGAACGGGGAGTTTGTAATCCTGCGCTTCTCCCGAGCAGAGATTTCAACACGGCGCCCATGCAAAACCGCCAAGAACCCGGAGTTAGCGTTCTAGACGCCGCGCCAGGCACACCATGCGGCCGTAGAGAGGAGGAGCTGGGAGCGGCAGAAAAGAACGCCGAGGAGGGAGAGGATGCACTCACCATCTCGGAAGAGGAGCCGGAGCAAGGAAGACTGCTACAGGTCCCCAGGAATCGAGAAGAAGACTGCGGAGGAGGAGAAGACCCAACGTGACCACCGGAACCACCTAGAGGCAACGTGCTAGAGTCTAGCCGACCCAGAGAAGAGGAGGGCGGTGAGACTTCCCCTGCCATAACCCAGGAGGGCCGTGGCCCCAGACAAGTACCTCTCATCTCCTATCTCACTGCGGGGTGGTGGAGACTGGGGCATTAGCCGCACCGCATGTGGGTTATGCACTGAGACCCTTCACCCCTAGCCACTAAGAAACCCTGAACTAGCACTTCCCTGGGTTAGGTGACGGTAAATCTACCCCACAGATACAGTACTGACCCTTGTTATTTGCTTCTTTCTCCGAGTTCCATACACCCCCAGTTCCCTCCCTCCAGTGGTCCTGGCTGAGAAGACTAGGAAGGGAAAAACGACTGTACCACCGGTCCCAGATCCCAGCAGCTGACAAGGACCCTTCAGACACAGTGACTAAACTGAATCTAAAGGAACCCTCCCGTCTTTTGTTTTGCTCATAACCTCTACCCTGTCCTACCCTTTATCTCCCCTGGACATACTTTTGTTGATTTGACCATTAAAGTCTATAGCACCTCCCACTCATGCCTAAGTGTTTTGCATCACTAGGTGACCACAGAGTTATTTGTACACTTTGTTTTAGTTTTCAGGAATGTTGCAGGGATGTTCTTACAATGTTGAAATGTGTTTTCCCGTGTGGGTCGGATGGGCCTCAGGATGGACTTTATGATTTTTACAATGACTGTTATTGTATCACATTGATTCACCATATTCCTGATCTGCCAGATGGGTATTCTGCCCTTCTGAGACAGCCCTTTCGCCCATGTGGGCACCCATAAGGATAAAAATTGTCTGTAGAAAATAAATTGATTACATGTAATGTCCAGGGCCTGGGTAGCTATTTAAAGTGTTATAGGGTTGTGCCCTTTCTTAGGCGACACTGGGTGACAATAGATTGCTTGAAGGAGACCTACTCGATACAGCCCAAACAAGCAAAGTAAATATAAAAAGTGGAGAGGACAAATGCACTCACACACATATTCATCATATGCTAGGGTTATCATCTGGGTGGCCCCGGGGTGCCTTTCGACTTACTGACCCTGAGGCGGATGTAGAAGGCAAGTACATTCTTCTGCAGAGAACTCTGAATGGGAGGGACACCTAAATTCTCAATACCTAAACACTTAGCTATAATGATGATAATTTTTCATAGGATGCAAGACATGTTGGCTGAATATGTGAAAGTCCCAGTAGTGTGGGCAGTACACTTTAACAGTCTGATAGATGGAGAGTTAGATAGCTATCACTTGAAGCATCACATTAAACCCAATGTGGATATATGGAGGGACCGGCGCCCAGCCAGTAAGGGAAATCCATGCCATTCATTGACACACAACACTTTTAGTCAGCTGGAACTGGAGTGTTTCCCTCTCTGATCCACGAAGCGAGAAATCTGAGCAGGTTGTCATCGGATCACTCCCTACTACAGGTTGAATTTGAGAGGGGAAGAATGAGTCGCAGGGCCTTCTGATTGAGAATACTGCTGGGGGTATTGTTGGACCCTGAATACAGTGAGAATTTGCATGAACAGCTGTCCATCTACTTGGAGAACAATTGGGGTTTCAGGGCTACCAGAATTAGTGAGTGGGAGGCAATAAAGTAGGTGCTAAGGGGTGCATGCCTGGGTAAGGTTTGTGGGGTCAAGAGGCAGCTACAGATGGACTTGGAGTTATAGGAGATAAAACTGGCAGACTTGCAGAGGGTGAGGGACATAGACTTGGGGGGTGTGAGAGCCCAGTGAAAATATGGGATACAGTAAATAATTTGACACTAAGGGAGTATTGCCAGAGACTTCATAGAGAGAGACATTATTAGCCTAGATATAAAAAAAGAGAGACTGATATACCTCCAGTCCAACATTTGAGATACCCTGACTGTACAGTGGCAACGATGCAGGCAATGATCAATCGCACATTCTCGGATAATTTAGAAGGCATGTTCCCGTGTACGGGCTGTGCAGCTACTGACGCAACAGCAATCTTTTGGCTGAGATAGGACTCCCGTGTGTCCCTGAGATTTTTCGTGAGGAGTTTGATGCAGAGATTACGCTATAGAAGCTGAGAAAAGCCTTGGCATCGATGCCAAAAGATACAAAGCCGGGAGGTGACATTTCTCAGTGGAATTTTACCAACCTTTTGCACCCCAGCTGATTGAAAAGGTTTTAGAGGAGATTATCTATATGATGCTCAAGTCGAGCAGGTCCTATAGGCCCTTAACCACAATCAACTCAAACACTAAGATTCTGTGTAACATTTTATCGGGCAACTGAGACCGGTGGAGGGGGGGATGGTGCATGAGGATCAACGTGGCTTTATTCATGGCCACAGAGCAGCCATGAATATACACAGATTGTGCCATGTGCTGCACTCAGTGGAAGAAAGGGATGAAGAGATTGCCTAAGTGATGGTGTCTGTCGATAGTGAAAAGGCATTCCACACTCTGGACAAGCCATACCTGCAGGAGGCCTGGAAACAGATGGGATTTGGCCCAGTCTTGTGTAGTGGGGTGCACTTGTTGTATACAGATCCCACAGCTAGCTTTAGGACTGGAAAGACCATATCTGGGGACTGGAGCATGGAGAGGGGCACCAGGCAGGGTTGTTCACTTTTGCCGATGCTCTTTACGTTGGAAATCAAACCCTTAGCAAAAAGAGCTCAGAGACTGTCAGGGCTTTAAGTGGGCCAGGTTCTGCCGGTGCTGAACATCGGCAGGTTTTAAAAGGGGGCTTTGAACCGGGTCCCTATCGTGCTCTGTTTTCATGTTGTGGCACAGATTGACCTGTTTTTCCACAAACAGTAGGGTTACAGTTCGCATGGGCACTGGTGTAAACAAGAGATGTGTGCACACTCACTTCTTACTGATGGAGAGAGCTCAAAGATGGAACTGATGTGAAGTCAGAGTTCCCCTCTGTACTAATCTTTTTAGCAAGACGGCCTGATGTGAGTTTCTCTGCTTCAGCACTACTGGCCCTTCAGTGTAATGAAATTTGTTGCGGCCTGTCGTGTCCCCACAATCCCACAAGGACACAGGACACAGGTTGGGGTTATCGCCTTTCTTTATTGTACTTCTTCGCAGAGCTGCTTGTGACCACGTCTGCCCACGATCCCTCGTCCCCTCTACTGTCCCCTCCCCACAACCTTGACCGGATGTGGTGTCCAGTTACCCTGGGGGTCCCTGGGGTCCACTGCAGGGTCCTAGTGCCATGTCCCACGGCCTTCCTGGCCTTTCAGGGACATTTGCTGCTCTGGTCCATAAATAAATCAAAAATGATGAAAGTAAGTAACACAGACCTCTTAACATCAGATCTCAGGGTGAAGGGGCGTGGCTTCGGCATCTTCGGTGATGGCCGCCGATTTTGGGAGCTCCGTGGTGCCGTGACACAGTGCACCCTCTCCAGGATAGTGCATTTATCAGCGTCGGAAGTGTATCCTGATGCAACGCAATATCTTTCCCACCGTTTGGTGAGCTTCTAACAGCTTTTTCTCCTCAAAACGGCCGAAATGCACTCGCGGCCGCCATTTTGTTTTCATTTTTCAGGCGTTTTTCGCATTCCCTGCTATTTTACCTCAGAAGTTGCGTATTTTCGCCTGAAATGACTGCCTAACCAGAATCTTTCTATTTTTCTATGGTCTCATTGATTTCCTGTGTTGCGATGCGCTTGGGTCTTCATATTTGAACATTGCAGCTGTGCTATTTATTTACTTCAAGTTATTTGGCTTCACGTCTGGATCTGGATTTGTGGGTTAAAAACTGATTTGTCAAGGCTCCATATTTCTGCCAGCTTGCTTTGCTTTGCGTAACAATACTCTCCGGGTCAGAATCTTTTGAAGCCGTCACCAGCATTTCTGCGTCTAGAGTGGTATTGTGTTTGTTCTCAATTTGGAAGCTTTCTACAGTGATTTTGTTTTCTGGAACTTTGCTGAGAATCTCCCTCTTTCAATTCTAAACTATGGCGACATCTCGGACCAGCCGTAAAGAAGTGCCGCAATCCGCTGGTGCCTCTTTAGAGGACTTCAACCCTTTTACTATTTTACCAGAAAATACAGATGAAGCTCTCAGTGACTCTATGGCCATAAAAGGCTCCTCTTCTTCTACGACTCGTTTGGGCTCCAAACAGGGGTCTAAAATTCCATCTTCAGCTCCCTTCACACCTAGAAAAAGAGGGAAAACGAATCCTCCTTCTCCCACTAACTCCTCTACGCCTCTTTCAATGGAACTTCTTCTTGAGGAGATCCGTGCCCTCAAACCCTATATGGAGGAAACCAACACCCGTTTGCTGAGCTTAGAGGATAACTGGTCTCACACTGAGCAGCGGGTTGATGTTCTGGAGAAACATGTTGACGCTGTTCAGGAGTTCGCTGACAAGGTTCCTCTTATTCATAAAGATGTTGAACGTCTTCAGCAACAGGTTGAACAGTTGGAAAATCGTAATAGGCGTAATAACTTACGCATTTATGGTTTGGCTGAAGGTCTTGAAGGTTCTAACGCCATATCCTATTTTCAGACATTTCTTCCGACTCTTCTTGGTCTTCCGGAATCTCCTCCATTAAATATCCAGCGTGCACACCGTTTGGGCCAGAGTCCCCGTTCTCCATCTTCATCAACAAAACCCAGAGGAGTAATTTTGTACTTTCTGGAGTATACGGATCTACTTAAGGTCTTACAAGCAGCCAAACAACGAGGAAAAATTTCCTGGAACGGTTCCAACCTCTTCTTCGCTCAGGATTATGCCAAAATAACTGCTGACCGTCGAAAAAGGTTTTTAGATATGAGACCAGCTCTACGCAGTTTGAATGCACGTTACGGCTTATTCCACCCCTGCCTTTTTAAAGTGACTCACAACAACAGAACCACCAACTATGAAGACCCAGCTGTCCTGCAACAATTTTTGGACTCTTGTAAAGGAATTTCCATGGATATCTCTAAACCATGATATGTCGTGTAGTGTTTGTTGCGTATCTACCCGTAAATGTACACTTCGTGTGTATCAGTCATTTTCGTAAGTTTTTGGTGTCGTTATCACTTCTCACATTAATTGTTATCTTATTTTATTTATTTTTTACCAGGTTGTGGTTTCCGTGCTCCCCTACTTAATATTCTACGTTTCGCCTGGATGGTGTTTCTCTGTGTACTTCGCGTCCTGCGTCCTCCCGTCTGACGTGTGGCCCTCCCCATATGGCTCCACCTACCCCGTTATTCTTGTTCTTTTGTGGTACGTTTTTCTGTTATTGTACTGTTTTATCAATTGTTAGCTTTAATTTGTCCTTTTGTTCCCTATTTCTTTCTCTCTTTCCCTCCTTTTTCCTCACTCCTCTGTTCTTCTTTATCTCTGGTTTTTCCTTTATATTTCTCATTTGTCTAAAACTTTTCTCTTATCCTCATTCTCATTTTTCTATACTGTTTCCTGATCTTCTCTGTTTCTCACTGCTATTTTTCCACAATAAGAAGTTGTTTTCATGTTTTGCTGTGTTCTTTGATTGCCTCTGCCTTTATGCACAATATATTCTTTTACGAACAGTTTTGAATATGTTTAAATAAGATTCAATATGTCGTTAAACATTATATCTTGGAATGTTAAAGGTTTGGGTTCTCCTATCAAACGTCAACGAGTTTTGTCTCATATTGCAAACTTAAAAGGAGATATTGTTCTTTTACAAGAAATTCATATACCAGACACTGAAATAACTAAATTGAGACGATGTTGGGTGGGCCATGTTTTCGCATCACCAGGTTCCGGAAAACGCAATGGTGTTGCTATTCTCTGTCACAAACGCTTAGATGTTCAACTCATAAGTCAAGATAATGATTCTGAGGGTAGATGGGTTGTGATCTCATTACTAATTAACAAGATTCCTCTTACTATTTTTAATGTTTATGCCCCCACTTCGCCGGATAAATTGTTTTGGCCTCAAATTCTCTCCCGTTTAATGCAATGTACTGATGACTACTTAATTTTTGGGGGGGATTGCAATATGATTGTGGATTCCTTTATTGACAGGAATTCCAGCTCCAGGTTTGTCCCGTCTTCTATGCATTCTCAATTCATGTCTACTATTTCTCAAAGAGCTCTTGTAGACTCTTGGAGGCTTTGCCATCCCACACTACAAGAGTATACTTATTATTCACCTGCTCACTCCTCCCAATCCCGAATAGATTACCTTTTTGTTTCCAAGGCTCTTCTTCAGCACATTTCTCATTCGGACATAGGTTCTATTCTACTCTCTGATCATGCCCCGGTTTCCTTGAGTTTAGATTTACTTCCTCCCATTAAAGGAAATAGACGCTGGAGATTCAATAACTCTCTTCTTTTAGACCCTAAGTTCACGCCAGCCTGTCTCGAATTCGCTTCCTTATTCTTTGTAGAAAATGAATTCCCCCATTTATCTCCTCAACTTGTATGGGATTCCTTTAAAGCTGCTTCTAGAGATTTTGTTATATCCTTTGTTGCCCGAAAACGACGTGCAGCTTTTCTTTCTTCTCAAGCACTTACTTTACAAATTAAAAAACTGGAACATCTTTATTATTTATCGAAAAGTCAATCTACCTTGAAAGAATTAATTAGTGCTAAACTCTCTTTCAATAAGCTTTCTACTGACTCTGTAAATTTATATTTACTCAAGTCTAGTGCTAAATTTTATAGTGCGCAGAACAAATCTGGCAATCTTCTTGCTAAATATCTCAAGATCAAAAAGGAACGTACTAAAATTGATTCTATCGTATCCTCTGCTAATGACGTGCTTCATAAAGATGAAGACATTCTTTTGGAGTTTTCTAATTTTTATAAATCCCTATATACTCCTGAATCTACTCCTCTTTTATCTGACATTGATCAGTATTTAGCTTCCATCCCTCCGCCTCCTTCTTTAGATGTTGACTTCTCTGCTTTAGAGTCTGATATTCATACTAAAGATATTCTTACTGCTATTCAGTCACTTAAAAAGGGGAAAGCTCCAGGTCCTGACAGTTTTACCATAGAATTTTATACCCACTTTTCCAAATTACTTATCCCCAAACTACTTAATTTATTCCTGTTTTTTATATCTTCCCGAAAATCTGAAGGTTCTTTTCAAGAGGCTTTGATTTGTCTTCTTCCAAAAGAGGGTAAAGATCATACACTATGTAAAAACTACAGACCTATTTCTTTAATCAATCTAGACTATAAAATTTTTGCATAGATTCTTGCGCTTCGTTTGGATAATATTTTACCTCATTTAATTGGCAAAGAACAATGTGGTTTCATCTCTCAGATAACACTCGCCTCTTTTTCAATGTCCTTAGTAAATCTCACTCCCATAAGTCTTCGTTAGCAGCCGAAGCTTTGGATGCTGAAAAAGCTTTTGACAGGGTTAATTGGCAGTTTATATTTTCGACTCTTACTTGGTTTGGTTTTGGCCCTAGATTTCTTTCCTATATTTCTCTACTCTACTCTTTTCCGAGGTCGTTTATTTTAGCTAATGGCCTTGTTTCTTCTTCTTTCCCACTTCTCCGCGGTGTCAGACAAGGTTGTCCTCTTTCTCCTCTTTTATTTATTTTGACTTTAGAACCCTTTTTATCTAAAATCCGGATGAACGACAATATTACTGGTTTCCCTTATGGCGATAAACACTTAAAAATCTTGGCGTATGCTGATGATATTCTTTTATTTCTATCTAATCCTCAGACCTCTCTACCGGCTTTTCTTTCAGAAGTTTCTTCTTTTTCTTCTGTTTCAGGATACAAACTTAATGTAGATAAATGTGAAATTCTTCCATTAAATAAATATTGTTTCCATGCTGATTTTGTATCTTCTTCTTTCCACTGGAACCCTACCAAAATTAAATACTTAGGTTTATGGTTCACTCCTTCTATTAAAGAAACTGTATCGCTCAATCTTAAGAACCTCCAGTCAACTTTAATTAGCTCCACAACACGATGGCATCCCTTGTTTTTATCTTGGTGGGGTAGATTGGATTCTGTAAAAATGATGTTGGTTCCTATTATCTTATTTTTCTTATCTAATCTGCCTGTTAACATCCCTAAATCCTGTTACAAACAAATATATACTATTTTATCAAAATTTTTGTGGCAGAACAAAAAATCTAAGATGTCTTTTTCCAAACTTAAACAACCTAAAAACTTGGGTGGGGTTAATTTCCCCGATTTTGCATTATACCATACTTCCTTCTTTCTTAAGAATTCCTCTTCATTATTATCTCAAAATACGACTGATTTGTTATCATTACCTCTGTGGGTAGATATTGAATCCTCTTTCATTTACCCTCTCTCATTTGATGACTTTTTATCCATATCGAATACTCCTCAGAAATTCTCCCTTCCCATTCTTAAGCATACTCGTAAAACTCTTCATCCTCTTATGCTAGATGGTTTAGATGATCGTACTCATTTCTTGCAATCACCGATTTGGTATAATACTCGTATTAAGATCAAAAATCGGACTCTTTTTTGGAAAGAATGGTTCAATCTTGGTCTTAAATGGATTCATCAACTTTTCATGGGCGATACTTGCATACCCTTCCCTATATTGCAACGGCGTTTCTCCCTTCCCTCCTCATTCCATTCTAAATATAAATTATTGACCTTAGCTGCCCAAAGTTCCTATGATAAACTCATGACTCCCTCAACACAGATAATTTCTTCTCCTGTTACGATTTCATTCTTGAAATCGAACCCCTCAGCTTCTCAAATTTACAATAAATTGAGACACACTAGTCAGACTCGAGACAAATCTGCAGTTGAAACTAATTGGGAATCCGATTTAAGCACTTCCTTTTCCACGTCAGTATGGGATAACATTTGGACTAAGATAAGGAAATCTTCTAGGGCAGCAAATACTACACAAACATTATTTTTTATATATAATAGAATTGTAATTACTCCAGCCAAATTACATCAGATTAATCCTCTCTCTCCCTCTACTTGTTTGTCATGTCCGGCTCCTGTTGCAGACCTTAATCATATGTTGTTTACTTGCCCGGTCATTCATCAATTTTGGATTAAAGTTTGGCAGCAAATTAACAAAATATTTCACACGCATATCCCCTTTTCTTTCTCTCATATTTTTCTAGGTAGTGTTGCGGAAGTTTGGTCCTCATCCACTTCCCTTAATACCCTCATTATTGACTTACTCATTGCTGTTGCCTTTCAACAGATCACTAAGTCGTGGAAAAATGCTTCTAATGTTTCTTTTCAGGCCTGGTGGTATGGCGTTTGCTATAATCATAGGTTAGATAGAGCTTATGTTTACCCGATCACTCTGGCTATTAAACGTGACCTCTTGTGGCTTCCTGTTACCAATTTTTTAGATTTATCTGCTCAATCATTACCATCCCATGTTCCAGCCATAGAAGAAGTTTCCAAGCCTCCTTAAATTAAGGTTATTTACATTAAGGTAACTTAAATGTTGTTCTATTTTATATATACTCTCAATATATAAGTGAATTTGTGGTAGTGAGTTTATTATGATGTACCTGTTATATTTTGTGTATAATACTTTTCTATGGTATTATTATAGGATTTACATATATTTTTCTTTTTCTCTCCCTCCCCCCTTCTGCTCCCCTCTCCTCTTTTTCTTCTTTCCTTATTATATATAGCCTATTTTCTATTAGTATTGCTTTTATATGCTAGATTGTATTATTGATGTATCTACTGCTTATATTCAATAAACTTTCTTTAAACTAAAAAAAAAAGATCTCAGGATGAAAGGAGGGCGAATGCTGTCCATGGATGGTGGGAAGAGAATACAGGGGAAGGTGAGCCCCCCATCTAGAGGCAGATGCAGTGGTGTGAGAGGGAACAGTCAGGGGACTAGAAAGTACTGAAAGACAGTAACAGAGAGGAGTAACAACAAGAGCATAGAGGTGACTAGAAGAGACAGCAAGGGAATAATAGAGACAGTGAGGGAATAATAGAGACAGTTAAAAGCAGCATACAGATGGAGTAATGAAGGTAGAGAAGGCTGCCAGAGAGGGAGGGGACTGGTAGACAAGCGAGACATTCCGAGTGAACGAATAACTGAGTAACGACAGGAGGCCATGGCATGTATTTCAAGTACCTGCTTTCAGTAAAGTATTTTGCTATTTTATTATCCTTTGTTGAGTGAGGACTTGTGATTTCCTTAAACACGCAATGCTAGTTCCCACGATTTATGCCACGCCGCTAACTGGTTTGGCCACACCCCTTTAAAAGGTTTGCCACGCCCCTTTGAGAGAGACCCCAGTTTTTTCATCCCACTCAAAGCCCTGGGGACTGGGATATTGGAGCTGGAGACCCCACCCTTGGGATTTCCTTGTAAGCGGATGGTGCTTTGCTCTACCTGGCGCAGGCAATAGTGTCTTTTCCAAGGTTGTTGGCCCACCGGGACGAAACTGGAGACAGAGAAGAAAAAACATGTTGTTTCCTCCAGGGACTCTGGTAGATGTGCAGAGGACTGTCTGCTTGACCTTGGCTTAAATTGTGATTTGGACAAATTCAGATACCTGAGAATAATGGTAACGCTGATGCCTGAGAAAGAGTACAAGGGATTGGGCGTGGCCATTGAATTCGAAAAGCCGCCCAAAGAGAAACCAGTGGGTGGCCAGGGACAGAGGGTAAAAAGGAAGTGCATGGGTCCCCCCAAAATCACACTTTGGAGTGCACTGACCTCACCATCGATTCCCACCCACACCGAATTACAGTAGTCGCAGACGTAAGGACAGGGGGGAGGGCAGAGCGGAGGCAGCACAGAAAGGTACTCACAAAAACATTAAATTAGATAGGTGCTCAAACAGTGCCCTTGGGATGCCTCATGGCAGAGGCACAGGTGAGCAGGTGACAGCACACATAGACAGCCAGAATTGAAGGGCTGCCCAGCCAGTGCCCTTGGGATGCCACACGGCAGGGGCACGGAGGAGCAGGTGAGGGGTCAGCAAAAGTACAGGTCAGGCAGAACGGCACTTGCAGCCCGGGCTAGGTCTAATGGACACCTGCGAAGTCGGTAGCAAGAGAAGCCTAGAATCCGTAAACACTGGAATACCTGCGGAACTGACCACTGCCCAGGTGTAGGGCTGTCGGCCAGAAAGAAGCAGAGCAAGTTGGTCATTATGGCCTTTAATACCAAGAGATGCAAATAATGACAGAACATGGGTCGCGAATGACCAACCATGAACGTTGTGAAATGTTGATGCATGCTTTATGTATTATGCAATAAACTGCGGCCTTATTACACCATAACCTTGTGTCCTTCAGAGTGTGTAGGAGAAGGGGGTGTAATGAATGGGGGCCATGACATGGTAAGGGAGAGCGAACTCACCACCCTGCGAGGTGTTAGAGTTAAGACTGAGCGGAAAGCCAGCCTGGCATGGGGGATGATTACGACAAACAACCGAGAGATTGGAAGATGACGTGTACCTCGATAAAGGGGGGTTCAGGCCATGCAAGAATTAAACGGATTAATTTCAATTATGTAAATCGTATCTACCTTACGCAGATTAAGCTTAAGGTCACCAACCTGTCCACAATGCAGGCTCGGTGTGCGTCTTTAATGTTCCTTACATGGTCCTGTGACAGGTTAGCAGCCTACTGGTTGGAGGAAGTAATGCAACTCAGACACGTGACAGGGGTCTCGTTGGTTCTTACCCTTGGCAATGTCTGTTGGGCATAATAGCGAAACTGAAACAGGGAGAAATGGGGAGAGGATGTAGTCTTACCGCTAGGGCGGTCGACGTCGAAGCTGGGGAACCAGGTTCGAGTCTCGGCTACGACGCTCAACATCCTGCGATTCTGGGCAAATCACAAAATCTCCTCGTGCCTAAGAAAAATGAAAGTGTCCTTGTGTAACGAAACTGGTGCTATGTAAAGCGCTCTGATTCCCTATTTCTCGGATCTAGTTCGCGCTATATAAAACTCCCCCCCCCCCCCAAAAAAAATGCAGTAAACGTTTTTACACCTGGCATTGATCCTAGCGAAGCGAAGATACCTATAGCCATGGGCTGGTTAGGGACTAGAAGACCTGCTGCATCAACTTCCCTACCCCCGAGTCAGGGACACAACCCGAGTGGGCGCTAGTGAAGAAGAACACACGTTGCGATGTCCCAGAGAGATGATAAGATAACACAGGACTTAACTATCTGGGCAGACATTTGGGGATGCGGGGGCTCAGGCGGATCAGCCAGAATCACAGCCACAAGATTTAGATGACAGAGCATGAAGGTATTCCAAAGGGAAAGAAACAGACTGATAGGAGGCAAACCCTAGGCCATGTGGGGAATTGGTATAGTCTCCGACAATAAAATGACTTTCTGTATGTTCAATGTATTATACAGAAGGGGAGGGGCTATTTTCTAGAAGAGATACTCAAGAAATGTGTAGCAGGACTGTACATGATAGACTATGTGACAGCTTTTATTGTTATGTCTTTGTTTATCACCATGAGGAAAAAAAAGAATTTTTTTTTTTTTAAACTAGCATTCCATTAACCTGGGACATTGGTGTCCATTTGGTCATTGCCTGTCATCTAACCCCCATTTTGCTGTGAAAATATGAAAGTATAAAACTTAAACATGAATGAAAACCACTGTGGGGGCCTGTACGGGAAATATTTCCTTAATGTACACTTCCTGTACTGAGCCTGTTTTAAGGTACTCACATAACCGCAGATAAGGGGAGAAAGGTTTAGAGAAAAATGATTTGTCCTGGATCAATGTGATCAAGCAGGGAATCCCATATTGCAATGCATAAATGCTAGTTTCTCTTTGCCTACAAAGTGCCCAGTGAGGTGATAAACCCTAAATTGTGGGAAACTTCCACCTCAAATTGTGGATATGTAAAGTAAAACCTTGTGTAAATGTAAAAATGAAAAGTATAGAATGCACTGGTGTACTGTACATTAATGCCGCTGCACAGATGCTTTTAGTCAGTACAGAATGCTGCAAATTCACTACAGGAAAAGGAGGCCGGGTGATGTTACGGCGATGACCATCTTAAGCAAGTGAAAGTAGGTAAGCAGGAAGGGAGAACACGGACCATTATGATGTGGTACTTCATATTATGCCTTAGATTTACAATCAAAACTATACAGTCTTAGGAACATGGCGGACGCGAGCGACTGAGGCTCCGACCGTTACCTCCCGGACATCCTGTAATTTATCCTGAGGAGGGAGCGGATCGTGGTCGCTGGAAGCGGACCCGACGCGGGGCAGCGCGGAGCAACTGAGGCGGCCCCGAGAGCGGCAATTGAGGGGCGCTGTGGCCCAGCGGAGCTCGAGTGGCGAGGGGGAGTGCAGCGGCCTGTGAGGCGGGGCCTGCTGCGAGGCCCGGCGGGGACGTTGCGAGACGGCGCTGGCAGCGAAGTTGGTCCCCCTGACGGCTGTGGACTCTTGGAGGCTGAGAGCTGCTGCCTCCGGCGACTGCGGGCCGGTGGGGGCCCTGGTGAGTGCTGAGGAGCTGCGGACACGTGGGGCGGAGCGAGGCGCCCAGACCCTGCGGGCCGCGAGATCGCCACGCACCACAGGCAGCGGCGACGGACTGCGGAGGGTGACCGCCCGGCGGGGCCAGTGAACGGAGGAGCCACGAGACCCGAGTGGCGAGCCGAAAGGGGCTGGGCACCCACAGCGGTGAGTCCAGAGGCCGGAGTGCGTGGGTGCAGGCGGCGTGCAGCGGAAGGTCCCGAGCTGAAGGGGCCTGCACGGCGGAGTCCACGCTGGGGCGGCTGGGAGAGGACGGTTGCCACGCGGGAGGACACAGCGGCAGCGGAGCGGACACTGAGGCCTGGGGCTGACGCCCTCCCACGAGAGGCGCCGCACGGAGAGTGACCAGGGTGGTGGACGGCGCGCTGGCAACAGAGGAGGCAGCCTGGAGCGCTACTTTGCAGAGGTGAGACACTCCCGCCCGGGGCACTGGACGCTGAGCCGCCGGGAGAGTGACCCCAGCTGTGGGACTGGCCCGTGCACCGAGAGGGGCCAGCAGGGACCTTGACTGGCCGCAGACTCCTTAGAGCGCTGGAGGGGGGCCGGTTGCCGCTTGGGACTGTGGCGGGGCCCCTGATCCTTCCGCTGACTTAGACCGGGTGGCTGGGCCCCGGGACTGACTTGGGGCCGGGTGCCGGCGCGGCTTGGAGGGCCCGCGGCGGGTCGCGTGCTTGGCACCGCCCTGTGAATGCCGACCGCTCAACAATACGCGATGGGCCGGCTACGAGATAAGACGCAGCAGGGTCAGCTACGGGCCGGGACCACGGACCCCGCGCAGAGTCGGCCGGGGGGAGACGCGGAGTCGCAGGCGGCGGCCCTCTCGACCAAGATGGACACCATGCTGGCGGCAGTGGAGCGGCTCGGCGCCACCCTGGACCAGACGCGGGCGTCCCTGGAAACGAGGATGGACAAGGTCACGTCTGACTTCACCCTCCTCCATGCTGACCACCGCAAGCTGGCCGAGAGAGTGGAGTCGCACGGCCAGGCGCTCAAAGAACTACAGCCTACTGCGCGGAGCCATGGCGCGGCGTTGCAGGATGTACTAGATCGGGTACACGCGCTTGAGGACAGGGTTGACGAGGCGGAAGGACGCTCGAGACGCAACAACATCCGCGTGGTGGGTCTCCCGGAGGGAGTGGAGGGCAGGCACCCGGAGCAATACGTTGAGACCTGGCTGAGAGGCCTCCTGCCCCAGGGGGCGTTGTCTCAACACTTTGTGGTGGAAAGGGCGCACAGAGTGCCGGCGCAGAGACCCCGACCGGGGGCCCGACCCCGACCGTTCCTCTTTAAGCTCCTCAACTACCGGGACAGGGACGCGATCCTCGGCGAAACTCGAAGAACTGGGGACCCGACCGTGGGCAGTAGCCGAGTTATGCTTTTCCCTGACTATACCGCAGCCGTCCAGCGGCGACGCAGTAATTACATGGCGGTGAAGCGCCAGCTGCGAGAGTTGGCTCTCCCTTACTCCCTGCTGTTCCCGGCCCGCCTGCGAGTAGTGACAAAGGAAGGGACACGCTTCTTCGACTCCCCGGAAGACGTGTGGGACTGGCTGGAGGAGTCGGGACAATGGACAGGGGCGAGGCCTGCTGGCCCGGAGGTCGACGGCCGCCCGGGGAGGCGATCCAGGAGACGAGGGCGCCGTGGGGCGCGGCGAGAGGCGCAGCTGGGACCAGTGGCACCTAGCCCGGAGAGGATCCGGATGGAGCGGCAGGGAGCGCTGGAGGCAGTGGCGACGCTTGGGACGCCGCCCGCCGGTGACCGTCTGGACGCCTGCACGCCCGTGGGGGCGGGAGCGAGTGGGGCGTCGTCCCCGTCCACAGTGGTCTCGGAGGACTTGCTCCTGCCGGTGGTGACCCCGCAGACGGCGGACCTAATTGCGTGACCAGCTGGCGAGCTGCCGAAGGTTTGATAACTGTTGCGGGCACTGCCCTGGGGTCACGTGGCGGCCTTGGGACTGCACTGGTCGGATCCGGGACCCTGGACCCACTTGGGGGGGCAGAGGGCCTAGAACTGGAAGAGCCTGGCCCTGCGGGGGTGGGCTGGGTGATAGATGTGCGTCCCCTACTATTGCAGCTGTGGCAGCCTCCCGTGGGGGGCTCACATTGGACCTACACGACGGTTCAGCTCCGGATCTGATTCTGCTCCTTATTCTTCCAGTTGGGATAGGGGAGGGGTATGAGTCCCAGAGGTTGTTACGATTGCACGGACCCCATTTGTTCTCACACAACAATAGCCTAACTTTACTTGGGCGTTCTAGAGGTTTGGACGGATGCCCCGTTGGGAATACGCCCTGATTGTTATATTGTTCATGTTGGTTCTATTGTTTATCTGGCAGCGCGCTAATATGCTCCCCCCCGGCTGCGGTCCCCCCCTCTCCCTGGTGGGGGCGCCCTGGCCCCAGTCAGGCCTGCTCATCTCGACTTGTAATGACACACACTAATATTGTGACCTGGAACATACGGGGCATGCACACACCGTCCAAGCGCTACGCCATCTTCTCCTATCTGCAGCGACACTCAGTCGGGATTGCTCTCCTACAGGAGACGCACATGTCCTCGACGGAATTGGGCAGGCTTTCCCGGCGCTGGAGGGGACACACGTATGGCACTGTTTATTCGGCGCACGCGCGGGGCACGCTCATCTGGGTGCGAGCAGGAGTTCCTTTTGTCTGCACGGAGGTGGTAGTGGACCGGGAGGGGAGGTACACCTTGGTGCGGGGGAAGTTAAACGGCCAAGAGCTGTTGCTAGGCTCGTTGTATGCGCCCAACGTGGATCAGGCCTCTTACTTGACGCGGTTGACGCAGCTCCTACACCCTTATGCTGGGCTCCCCTGGCTGCTGGGAGGGGATTTTAACATGGTGCTAGACGTCCAGTTGGACCGATCCTTCCCACCCCTCCGCGCCACGGCGGTGGAATCTAACGCCCGGGCGTTGGGGGATTGGCTCACGCACTGGTCACTGCAGGACTTGTGGCGCTCACTTCACCCGATGGACAGACTGTACTCCTACTATTCGGCGGTCCATGATCTCCATGTGCGACTGGACAGGGTGGTGGGGACCCAGTCGTTGCTCCCGCTTATCGAACAGTCGGAATATCTGGGGCGGACGCATTCCGACCACAACCCCCTATGGCTCCGGATCTGCTGGGTGGCGGACCGCCCGCCGGTGCCCATCTGGCGACTTCAGCCGAGCGCCCTGGAGGACCCGGAGTTCCGCTCCTCCCTTGGTACGGCCGTCCTGGCCTACTTTGATGCCAACGAGGGGACGGCGAGCAGCGCCTTGGTGGAGTGGGACGCCCATAAGGTGGCCATCCGTGGGCACTGCCTGGGGGCCCAGTGGAACATACGAAAGGCCCTATCGGACTCCCTAGTGCGCCTCGAAAACGACCTCCTGCAATACGAGAGGGAAGGAGAAGGAGGGGGCAGGCACTCGCGCAGCCTGGAGGATCTCCGCGGGCAACACGCGGAGCTCCTGGAGCGGCTCCGCTGTCATAATTATGCGGCGCACACCGCCAGAACACAGGCCAGGGCGGATAGGGCGGGCCGACTGCTGGCCTGGATCATCCGGCAGGAGGATCGCAGGACCCTGATCGGAGCAATCCGTGGGGAGGATGGAGTGTTGGTACACACGCAGCGGGAAATACACCGGGCCTTCGTAGGCCATTACAAACGTTTGTACGCGGCTCAAGGGACGGGCCCCCGGCACCTTCTCGGGGAGTTTTTAGCTTCCATACGCCTACCCGTGGCTACCAGGGAGCATAACGTGGCACTCAGTGGCCCCCTTTCCCTAGAGGAAATCAGGGAGGCAATCCAATCGTTAGCGACGGGCAAAACTCCGGGACCGGACGGATTGCCCGCTGAGTACTATAAGGCATACCGCGAGACCCTGGTGCCGCTGCTGCGCGACCTTTACAGCAAATCGCTGGAAGAAGGGTCGCTCCCACCCTCCATGCGGGAGGCGTTCTTAGTCTCCCTACCTAAGCCGGACCGCGATCCCACAGCCCTGGGCTCCTACCGCCCCCTGGCGATGCTTAACGTCGACTACAAGATACTGGCGAAGGCCCTGGCGGAGAGGTTAGCGCCGGTGGTCCCGCACCTAGTGCACCCTGACCAGAACGGGTTTGTCCCAGCGAGGTCCACGTCGCTCAATCTCAGACGATACTTTTGGGTGGCCGGTGAGGCAGTGCACAGATGGCCCAGAGCGGGGTGCCTCCTCCTCGACTTGGAGAAGGCGTTTGACTGCCTGGAGTGGGGATACCTGTCCACGGTGCTGTTGCAGTACAGACTGGATGGTTGATCTACTCTATAGGAACCCCACGGTCCGTGTTCGGTTGGGCCCTCATGTCTCGGAGGCGGTGCCGGTGGGCCGGGGCACCAGACAGGGATGTCCCTTGTCCCCACTGCTGTTCGCCCTGGCGATGGAGCCCCTAGCGGAGGCTCTGCGGACGACCCTGGGCGATGGGATACCACTGGGAGACGCGGGTCACCAGGTTTCGCTTTATGCGGACGATCTGCTGGTGTACGTCAGAGACGTAGGTAGTATGCCGGAGCGCCTGGCCCCGCTACTGCGGTCATTCGCCATTATTTCAGGGCTTCGCGTAAACGCGGGTAAATCTTGCCTATATGCTTTCAGCGAGGAGACTGCGGACCCGGGTTACAGCCTAAATGGCACGCCGGTGCAGTGGAGGGGCGGTACCTTCCGTTACCTGGGGATACACATTTATCGATGCCCAGTTGACTTGTTTGATGGCAACCTGGGGAGGGCGGTCACGGCACTTGGGTCACAGGTGGCCTTCTGGAATACGCTTCCGCTAACCACCACGGGCAGGGTGGCGCTCGCCAAAATGGTCATGCTCCCGCGTCTACTATACTACTTTGTCAACCTGCCACTGTACGTTCCGCCCGCCTTCTTTGGCGGGCTCAACCGGATGCTGCGGGACTTTGTCTGGGGTAACGCCAGGCACAGGTTGGCGCTAGCAAAGCTTTTCCTTCCGACGGACAGGGGTGGGCTGGCGGCGCCCTGCTTTGAGCATTACTACCTGGCGGCGCAGCTGCAATGGATTGCCCGCTGGTTAGCCGACAGGGGCAGGGATGACACGGCCACGGGGGCTGCCCCCTACTCATTAGAGCGCGTGACCAGGCTTTTCCACCCTCTGGCAGCGGTGGCGGGGCCGATGCCGCTCCTCCTGGCGGTGGCGCACAGGTGCTTTAAGAGGGCCTTGTACCTCACGCGTGCGGTGGTGCCATACGCGCCAGCGATACCCTTAGAGGGTTCTCCTGGGGGTGGGGGGGTGCTCGCGGCCCCCGTGCTGACAGACTGGTGGGCGGCAGACGTGCACACGCTAGGCGACCTATACAGGGATGGGGAGCTGATCCCGTACGAGACCTTGGTGTCGGAGGACGGGCTCCCACCTGGTGGATTCCTCTTGCACCGCTCACTACTGGCGAGCCTGACCGCCAAATGGGGGAACATGGCCGTGGAGCCTGCCCAACACCTGACCATGCAATATCTGCATGTCATGGGACGGGGCGGGCACTTGGTCCGCTGGTTTGCCGCCTCGCTACGAGAGCACACGGCGGTTGATCTGGGCCCACTTCGTGGCAAGTGGGAGCTGGACCTGGGACGGCCGCTGACGGACAGGGAGTGGGAGAGGGTGCTCAGGAGCCCAGTGCGTATCCCCCGCAATCTGCGGTTTCGCCAAATTCAGCTGTTCATAGTCCACAGGGCCTACCTCACACCTGAGCTGATTAACAGGTACTTTCACCGCGTGGATGCGTTTTGCCCCCGGTGCCGCGAGCTGGGGGCGGGGTTGCTACACATGCTGTGGAGCTGCCCTGTGCTGCACGACTATTGGAGGGCGGTTAGTGAGCAGCTGCAAGGGAGTGTGGGGCGCAGCGTTCCTTTTGACTGGCCCGAACATATCTTACACCAATTCACCAGATCGCCCAAAGACAAGGTCGTGTCCAGATTTCTGGACCTGGGGCTCGTGGTGGCGAAGCGCCTCATCACCAGGAGATGGAAGGCGCCTGACCCGCCGCACGCGAGGGCCTGGGGTTCATCGTTTCAGGCATGGGCCAGAGCGGAGGGGACGGCCATCCGCAGGGAGGACACACTGGGGCTGCGGAGGGAGCCCATGGCGGACCGCTGGGAACAGTTGCTTGCCGAGTTCCGGCGCTCGATGGGGGAGGGCACCACAAGCGGCAGGGATGAGGCCAGGCAGGACGGCAATGGAGCAAGCGGCGACGTAGTGTAGGCAGCCTCGCTGGCGAACCAGTGGGGGCCCCCATTGTCACGGGTCCACTGGTGAGGCGGTAGGGAGCGATTGGGGATACCTGCGCCTATTGGAGTTTGGAGGGGTGCCCCTGGGGGTGTGGGGGAGGGGGGGTCGGGGTAGGACTGGGGGGTGAGAGCACACCAAACACGTTAATACACACGCTGCCTTTGTTATGGGTTCCTTCCTTTGTATTGCATGTCACTTTCTTGATTATATCGACGCCTCAGTTGTATTGGCGAGTCTAGTTTTTCTGTACGGCTCCATTGCTGGTGGGGGGTGGGGCTGGCCCCTTCTAACGAGATGACATCTGAACTCCTCAGGGTGAAGGGACTGGGCCTCGGGGGGCGGGGGTGGGCGCGCCAGCAAACACCTGACTGTTCCCCCCCCCTCCCCCCAACAGTTGGCATGATTCACCAGTATGTATAGATTTCTGACTTGATGTCTATGTAATGTGATGCCGTATGATATGCTTATGTATTATGATCTAAAAACTTAATAAAACAGATTTGACAAAAAAACTATACAGTCTTAGAAAAGAGCCTAGCACTGTATACTTGCCCTGTTGCAGCCATTGACAATTAATTATTTTATTATTAATCGGGCTTATAAAGCGCCTGGTTACACTATACAGTGTGTCCCCGCGCTGCAGTGCTTGACGCTCTGATGATTACAGAGACCTATCCAGGCGGGAATAGATGAGTTTTCAGCTTCTTCCTAAACATGCCCTCAGAGGGTTCCAGCCGAAGGCTCTCAGGGAGTTTGTTCCAGAGTTGGGCCGCCAAAAAGTGGAGGGAGCGACCACCCATCCTAGCTCTCTTCACAGCCGGGACGTGTACCAATCCCCTCCCCTCAGACCTCAGGTGGCGAGTTGGAACGTAGGGGGTAATGAGGTTCAACAAGTAGGCAGGCGAAGTCCCCTGGATAATGCAATGACATACACATAACGCTTTAAACCAGACTCGTTCTCGTATAGGTAGCCAGTGGAGAGAGGCAAGAGCCGGTTTAGAGGCAGTTCTCCTCGGGCGCATCAGGGTCAAGCGGGCTGCTGCGTTCTGAACGCATTGGAATCTCTTTATGCACCTTTCGGTGATACCAAGGTATAAGACATTCCCATAATCGAGACGAGAGGTCACGAGGGCATGAACTAGGGTCTTCCTAGCAGCAATAGGTAGTATATCCAAGGTTTTTCGGAGACTTTTAAGGATTCCGAAACAGAGTCCTGCGACCCGTCTGGTGTGATATTCAAAGGATAGGTGAGGGTCCATCCAAACCCCCAGGTTTTTGGCCTGGGCACATGGCACAGGGGTAGGGCCCAAGTTCTGTGGCCACCAAGCAGAGGACCATACGGATGGAGCTCTTCCCACCACCAGTACTTCTGTCTTATCACCGTTAAGTTTCAGGCAGTTTCTGTCCATCCAAGAGGCTAATTCTTGCAGGCACACTACCAGAGTGGGCCCTGCCGACTGCTGTTCCTGTGTCAAGGACACCACCAACTGGGTATCGTCGGCGTATGAGACGACTTTAATCCCAAAACCATCAGCGATCTCTGCTAAAGGAGCCACATAGAGATTAAACAAAGTTGGGCTCAAAATTGAGCCCTGAGGAACCCCCTGCTGCAATCCCATGACCCTAGAGTAGAACTCGCCCTGCCTCACCTGGAAGCTGCGATTAGCTAGAAATGATATAAGCCAATCTAAGGCCCTCCCAGACACACCTCCTTTCTTTAGACGGTGAACTAGAGTGTGGTGAGCTACCGTGTCAAAGGCCGCACTAAGATCCAACAGGATCAGGGCGGCCGTTTGACCAGCATCCACATATTCCCGAATGGTCTCAGTTGCCAACAGAAGGGCTGACTCCGTCGAGTGGTGTTTACGGAAACCCGATTGAGTGGGGTGAAGGAGATGACATTTCCCAATGTGAGCTGTAAGTTGTTCATTTACCACTTTCTCTGCGATCTTAGCAAAGTAGGGTAAAAGAGATATAGGTCACAAATTATCTAATCGCTCCGGGCCTAACTGTGTTTTTTTTGGGAGTGGAAGTACTATTGCCTCCTTCCAACAACCAGGGACTGTATTGGTCCTGAATGAGACCTCCAAGAGATGTCTGATAAAGGGCTCCAAGGTTTCTAAGCACCCCTTAAGCCTACTCGAGGAGGTCGGATCCTTTGGGGAGCCTGACTTGATGCTCAGGCAGAACTTTTTCAGGATTTCAGGGGGAGGGATCACAAAACTCTCAAGTCTCTCATCCTCACCTATAGGTCTTGACACATCCAGAAGGTCCTGGTCGACCCCGGCCGACTCAGGAAAAGTGGAGTAGATAGTCACCACTTTGTCAGAGAAGAAATTCGCTATGAGATTACAGCGTTCAACTGACCCTGCAGCAGGAGCTGCCACTATGTCCAAGAAAGAGATCTCCTTATAAACCTTGAATAATTCCCTAGTAGAATTCCCAGCAGACCCAATTCTTTCAAGGTAATATTCTGCCTTAGTTTTCCTGATGAGTCCATGATATGCCTTCAGCACCGCTTTGTACTCACACCTTCCTGGGGTAGAAAAGTCCTTCCTCCACTGCCTTTCAGCTCGTTTACAGTCTGCCGTAGCATTTTTCAGCACTGAATTAAACCATGGGGCAGATTTCTTTGCTCTCGTTAGTGTTTTCCATGACCAAGGGGCAGTACTATCGAGTGCTTCTGCTAGCCTCCTATCCAACTCTGAGCAAGCACTGTCAGCATCTTCCCCCACAGGCGGACCCCCTATCAGGAGGGCGTTCTTAAACTTGCATGGGGAAAAGCCACCCCATTTACGGTAGGTTATTCCCTCCTGCAAGTTCTCCTGCACCTTAGGCTTAGGCAATCGCATAACAAAAGGGACTAGATGGCGATCAGTCCAAACCAAGGGCTGTGGTAGACCAACCTCTACCGCCTCCCAGTTAGTAAAAATGGGAGCAAGCAAATGACCCTTCTGGTGCGTGGGCCAGGTAGCACTAAGATTTAGCTGTAGTGTCTCGAGTTCCTGTTTTAGTGCTGCAGCCACCGTACATCCTGCATCTTCCAGATGTAGGTTCAAATCGCCCAACACAAGGAACTTGCTATAACGCAGGGCTGGTTGAGTGAGATATTCAACCAGATTAGAAATAAAACGGGAAGGGTAGCCTGGAGGGCGATAGACCAGGAGGCCCTTGATAATGCAGTTACTATCCACCGTGATGGTAAAAAGGCCTGCCTCACTATCAATAAGAGAGACAAAAGTGCAGACTGCTCCTTAATAGAAGATGCCCCGTATTAATAATGCATAGTTTAACAAGCATGTTTAAAGGAAATGTATTTACCATTAAATGTATGAGTTTTACTGGGGGCGTGGTCAAAATGGCTGCCATATCGTCGCAGCTTAGACGAGCTCCATCACCAACCCATTAATATCCTGTATTAATCCTTCCCATCTAGCCCAAGCTGGTGCCCGGGCACCAACAGCAGGAGGGAAGTACTATTTGCCCCAGAGTTATAGGGAACTGTTGCTGCCGCTGACACCCTGGAATAATAGAGATCTACCGGCATGACGGGCCCTTGACGGTGCAGATGAGGCCACTGAGCTCATGCCGAATCCTGGAGGTGCCCCATGGACTCTGAGCCTGTGAGCCCTGTGGCGGACCACAGCCCTAATATTGGACACTCCAGTTGTGGAGCCCCAAGGGAACCCCTCTGATCTGTACCCATGGACCCCATTCCCCACCCACAGGGGTGAGGTATTATCACGAGGGACCTGCTGGGCCGCACGAGACACAGAAGTGGGGTGAGACCATGATGGACCTCTGGCCTCATCATGGCCATTAAAAACATGTGCTGGACACTGGTGAAAATGAGTTCCCCAGCTACAAGATGGCTTCACTGAAGATAGGAGTGTTTGGTATCGAACATCTTGTATTCATAAACCCACACTGATTCCAGTGTTGGATTAATCAATACATCCTCACAGAGGGCACCTTGGAGGTGCCCCCTGAAAACATACCTGCCTCTGGTGTGCTCCCTGACTGGTTTCTGGCAGCCTGCCACCCAAGACACTGGCCTGACCTCCTAGGGTGAAAGCCTTTGCTCTCAGGAGACCTAGAACAAAAGCCTGTCTGGGAAGAGGGTGTCACACCCCCTCCCACAGGAGGATCTGCTGGTTAGCCTTTCTAGGTCAGCAACCTTCAAATAGCTGCCGCCTTTGAAATGCAAATCTGGCTCCACTCACAGAAGAGGAAGCCGACCCACTTTGTCCAGAGCCCCTGCACATGGACAGGCAGGAAAACTAGCTAGTCCGGTAGGCGTGCCAACCCCAGGCAAGTGCCAGCCTTAAGCTGGGCTAAACTGAGGTGGACACAATTTTTCAGAAGTAGCCATCTTTGTAATGACATACCTTGGAATTCTGGGTACAGGTTTATGCCTACTCCCAACAGGAAGTGGTCATATAGGGGGCACAGTGACCCCAAGGGTCATTAGCCCACTGGCTACTATCATACACTCCCCTATATTCAGGATTTAGGGGAGCCCCTGGCACCAGAAGAGCAGATCCTTGTGACCAATAAAGAAGAAGGACACTGAAGAGTCATGAAAGGAGAACACTGAAGAGATCAACTGACTCGGGCCCCAGTCCTGCAGGCCTAACCACTGTTCCTCATCAAAACTGGACTAAATACGTCTCGTCCTGCAGCTATTATGTCTCCAAAAACCTGGGAGGATTGCCTGCTTTTAATAAAGAACCAAGACCTCCAGTGGAATAGCGGAACTGTTCTCTGCATCCTGCAGAAATTCCAAAGTAAGGACTCTGAGGACTCCGGAACTGCCAAAACCAGATGCCTGAAACCAGCACAGCACCTGTCACTCCAAGCCTGATTTGAAGTGGGCCAATGGTGCCATTGAGGTCCCCAGCTCTCCAGAGCCTGAGTCCATCATGGTTTCCCCCCTCGTGGACCCTCAGACGTCACCTGCAGCCTCTGCACGCAGACCGCCTCTACCGTGGCTGCTCCCGATTAGAAAACCCGATGCCTAAAGACACCTCTGCACCATTCGTCCCTGAGTTGTGGAGAAGAGGACCAAAGGTGTCCCTATGCCCGAGTATTTTGAGGCCTGAGTGTCATAAATCCATAACATGAGGACCTTTTAACACCCATTAAAAGCAAATGCGGTATGACTGTAGCGGATGTGGCAAACTTGATACGCCAGTTCTTACCCATCAGCGGGAAATGGAGAGGTATCTTGATCCCTGTACGTCCGACTGATTATCAAGACTACTTCCGGTGTTATGGGAAACAAGGCAGGTCGGGTTTTGACATCCGGGTCATATGATATTTAGACCCAGGTCAAAGAACCAGACGCTGCATTGTCTCGAACAGGGACACCAGGAGTCACGCCCGTAAGGAACTATCTGGAATTTCTTGTTAGCAATTCCACTCTGAGCACAGTTACCAGACTGTAGTGACTAGTATTACAGGTCTTGCTGCTCAGCCAGGGTGGAATGTTGGTGCGTGGTTAGAATGGAGTGTTGGAATGTCTGAGTGTGAGGATCAGTTGAGGACGGGCTGAGCAGCAAGTGGGCTGCTTCTGGTGGGGCCCCCCTTGATACTTATCTTCTTATTAATAAAGCATTATTCATATGCTACACCTCGTCAACTTCCAATTATTTCATCATATTACATCTGGCGACGATCCGGAAGAACCTGCCTGTGCTGCCTTAACAGATGGTTAAACAGAAAACTGAAATTACCTAAGGTAAAGCACCTATCTTGAAACAGTAATCTGCGTACTTAAAAACCTGACACCAGGGGCCCCATAGCTCTTAATTAATGCAATGTATTTTCTTTTATGAATTATTGAATGTCTTTTTCCTTTAGGTGCAGTGTTGGCAATTTTACCCCTATATTGATTCATTTTGTTACTGTACTTACAGAATTCTTTTGTTTCTGTTTAAAAGGGGGAAGGTGATGTAGTAGACTAGTATTACAGGTCTTGCTGCTCAGCCAGGGTGGAATGTTGGTGCGTGGTTAGAATGGAGTGTTGGAATGTCTGAGTGTGAGGATCAGTTGAGGACGGGCTGAGCAGCAAGTGGGCTGCTCCTGGTGGGGCCCCCCTTGATACTTATCTTCTTATTAATAAAACATTCTTCATATGCTACACCTCGTCAACTTCCAATTATTTCGTCATATTTCACAGACCTTGTCTCTGCAGGAACACTAATGAGTTGCGCTGCTTCCTGCCACACCCATTCCACGAGCCGGAGACGTACAACGGTTCTTTGAGCAGTGAGTACTCAAGCTCGTTTCCCTGATGCATACCACGGCATTTCTAATACGTGCTTTACGGCATAACCTGAGCCTTGCCTGATTAAAACGCAGAGAGAAGTACATTTCCATGTTTATTTGCTTATGCGCTGGAGCACTCAAAACCTATGTTTGTTCGTATACGCGCTGGAGCGCTAAAACCTATATATTCATTTCAACACCCGCAGGAGCACTTTTTTTGGGGGGGTTTGTTTCTTGCACAGGAGTGCTTTCATAATATTTCTTCCTTTATAAAAGCGCATTAGAGCGCTCAACTACAGTCTGTTTTCATGCTGGAGCATTCATCTATTATTTTGACTTCCCTTTGCTTAGTAACCTTTTATGCCTGTACTATGACCTCTACAAAGGAGTATCTTTTCGGAATATTGCCTTTTTCCATGCTATTAAAATACCTAGAATTCCCTATTCTATCCAGCATCGGAGAGGACATTCAGTGAAGTTAACTGAGTCTTGTGTGGAGTATTCTTCATACCAAGGTGATTCTCTAGCTTAAACTACAAACCTGGTTATGTATTTGGTTGTGTGTGTGAGTTAAAATACTATATTGTACAAACACATTTTTCTCTTCTTACTTTTAGGCACCTTCCACAGAGTGGAGTGATCATCTTGTAATCCATACTACCTAAACCTGTGCACCCATCTTCTCCAGTATTGTCAAGTCATCCAGGTAGTTGTCAGAGATTAGGGAAGGGGATGGGAGTTTGCAGGGGTACTATATATAAGTGTAGGCTCCTGATTCTCTCTTTCTTTATTTCTTTACTCCTTTCACGTCATACTCCATTCATTCACTCAGCTAAAAGAAGTACTACTAACATTACAGGGCTTTCTCCCTGTACCCCAGCCTTCTTTCTCATCCATGTAACTGCTACTACGAGTTAGAGGAAAGGGACAATGGAGTTGGTGCATATCATCTCTGCAGGGTCTCACCGCGGACTTAAGGTAAGGGTTGCGGTGGTCTGACAGTGAGCCCCCCTGTTGGTTCAGCCCGACTAGTTCTCCAGTCAAAGCCTGCAGCCTCTTTTTACTGTGATTGTAATCAATAGAATAACATTGGGCACCTGACGTTGTCTGGCACCTACGCACCCGGCTGCCCTAGTGCCACTGGTGGTGTTCTGCTGGTGCTGCCTTGGACCTTGCCCATTACTCAGGTTAACTCCTGGAGAAGGGACCCGTAAGTCGCTGTACTATATCTAAACGCAGCATTGACTTTTCTCCCATAGGATAACATTGCAGATTCCAGAATTTGCACTGTTCACTCTTTGAACTAAAAAGAAGTCCTATTTAAAAACGTACTTACCTGAACGATTTTCTTTTGATGCCTAAACATATATAAAGATACTTGCTATTTTTATAAATAGATGTTGATCTTCTTGAGTCATGTGTCTCATTTATTGACTTGGCCACATTACCCCCTAGCAAAGCACCTTGGGATTGCCATGGCAAACCCCTGTCCACTTATAAGGGAACCACTGGACCCTTTACATGATTTATCTTATTTTGATATATCATTTAAAGAGCAAGCTTCATACAGACATCATATTACAGTGGGCACAAACACAGGGCCCCTATACAGTAGACAGTAACTAAGCATTTATGCTCCCTGACTTCACGGCTGCAGTGCAAATGAAGCAGTCCTCGTTCCTGGCAGTTAAAAAGGCACTAAGGGTGGAGGTCTTGCAATACTCCTTTATTTTCCCCACCAAACTCAGAATTGTACTAGATGGAACCACACACTTCCGTGAAGACCCCAACAGAGTCTGGGAATGGCTGGAAGCCTACAAAGTTGGGACCTCCTTGCCGAAGACTCTGCTCACTGTGACTGCTCCTGGATGTAGACCCAAAGTCACACTCGAAGGACCCAGGGGGCCAGCCGTGGAAGAAACTATCTCCCGCTCAGACTGAACAAGAGTGGACTGCTGTGCTCCAAGCAGTGGCAGAACTCCCAACACTGCAAAGATCAGGTCCTGATAGGAGACTTTATCTGAATCACTGAACTATTGCTTAGAGGACTGCCTGGTGCTAGGCCATATTGTTTGTTTCTCCTTTGCCAGATTGGTGCATATAATATGACTGGGGATGCAACTGGGTCTCCTGTGCAGTTCTTACAGCTCCTTGGGGGCGTGGATGAGGGATACTACCTGTGGCCTTCGCGCACAAGACACCTGAGGACTTTCGTGACTGGCTCAAAAGATGCAAATTGATAGACTGCAGCTGGAGACTCCTACACAGTCAGAACCAAGACTATTTCTACTATTTCTACTATTCTTATATTCATCTACTCCACACTAGGCTGGATCTCTTTGCTTGCGCCAACAGACTCAGTCAATTTGTGACATACAGAATATTTGGGCCGCACCCTCTCTGACCATAGCCTTTTGTTAGGATTCTAGCCAGTAGAGGACTGCCCGCCAGTCCGTATGTGGCAACCTAATCCTTTGTCATTAAAAGATGCTTGCTTCTAAGACTCACTGGAGGAACTCATTACTAAATACTTTGAATCTAACTATGGCACTGCTTCTTCTAGCCTAGTTGAGTGGGAAGCCTTTAAGGTCGTGGTTCGGGAGTCACTGCCTGAGTCATTTAGTCGGGGTTAAATGAGAGTTGGATAGGAAGTTGCGAATGCTAGATGATAAGCTACATGAACTGGACAGTGCTCTGGGTCTCGATGACACTGCAGCCCAGCACCTCTGGGAAACCCGGGTACAGTACAATGCAGTGTTGGAATGTCTATGCTGCCATGATTATAAGAGTTACATACACTGTAAGAGAAGGTGCCCCCTATTTAATTATGGGTTGTAGAGGAGGGGGAAGAAACTGAAACTGTGAAAAGACCTCTGAACTAACCCACTCAATGTAGCTACTGAGCTCTCATGAGAAGACACATCCCCAAAAAGAAATGGCGTTCCTAAAAACTAGTTAATACATACAAAAGTATTTTATTATTTATAAAAATACATGTATATTTTTTTATTTCTTTATCTTTTTTGCCTTATTTCACATTTGGTTTTATGTTATCACAATTAAATAAACATACAAATATTTACAATTTTAGTGTAAACATTGACTTAAAACACAATTTAAACAATTATTTATAACCCCACAAAAACACCCATCAAGACTACATTCACACCTCTCAGAAATCCTACAGTCACACTACCATTCACACAGCATAAACAATATCAAAGAAAAGGAGAAATTTTGAAGCATATATGGGATCCTATTTCTTTCTGTCCGAGACATTAGAGGATTTGATTCCTTTCTATACTTGTTTCCCATCCAATTGTTTTCTCGCTTTATGTCTCTGATAGGATTCCCTTGTGTGTAAAACGGTCTACGCACGTTTCAGTGGATATCGTGTTAAAACCACCTTCATCAGGACCAAATATATATTCGGTCAAAATCAAACAGACGCGAGGACAATGGGTTATCTGAAATACTCCTTATGTGATCTTCTCCAATGATAGCAGTTTTATCACACATAGCAATAAGTGCATGTAATACCATATATTTAAAACGGCTCCCAAATTTTAAGTTGGTTGTCGGATTAATTAATGAAGAGTTTTGTTTCTAAGATGCGTATATGTCGTACTCGCCACAAAATTGGTGGTTATCAGTGACTCCAAGGTCAGGCAAATTTATTCTGTGCCACCTTGGATACGGTCCCAAAAATTCTTTTATTTTTGTTTTGGGTTGTAGTTGGCAGTAATCTAATTTTCGTCCGTGACCTACGCCGGCGTTTTCCCAGGGAAAATTAGATTACTGCCAACTGCAACGCAAAACAAAAATAAAAGATTTTTTTGGACCGTATCCAAACACATCAGCACTTTGTGTCAAGCCTGTGATATTCACTGAGATAGTATAAGAGGTGGAAAGAAGATGGCCGCCAACAAGAAGCTGCCTTGCTGAGACTGGCTGCCTAGGATCACAATCATATGAATATCCCCACCTTAACAAATATCAGGTATGCGCTGCGCTCCACAGGGGAAGCCAAACTGGGAGAGCCAGGACTGCACTGCTCTCATCAATCCTCAATCTAATCACCAATATACAGCAAGACCCTCCACCACCATGACAAGGCACAGATCCCCAGTAATCAACAGCAAGCTCTAGAGACCTCCAGCCCCGGGACATGACTGTTCAAGCCCACAAGAATATTCTGCTCGTCTAGCCGAGTCTTGCAGCTACAGGGAATAAGCCCAGACGCCTCTATGTAGGAGGCAGAAGGCAACGGTGAGCTGAGGACTTCATCTAGAATCCCCAGCTGCCAATGAGAAACCCAGCTAACGCCTGATAATATCTCAGCCTTGTGACCTTTCTGGGCTCTGCTGTAGCCATTCGTGGCCAGCCTACCTTCTGCACCCTGTCAAGATTAATTTTGTGCTACCTAATCCAGGATTCATGATTCACTTCTCCGAGTCTTCCAGATAGTTATCATTATAGCTTTTTCCAACTCTTCCTTCCTCTCAAAACACTTCTCTAAATCTAGAGTAAATTCCTTTTAAATCATTTATCCTCCAAATTTATCTAAATATTTCATGAAAAAATTTCAAACATAAGATTCCAAAGGTATTTCTGGAATCTCTGATTTCCAATGAGGATCACTGTGCTTGGAAGGCATCGCTACTTTTTACTCACAACATGGACCGATGATACAACTTCTTACACAGAATCCTAAATATCGCTTCAACAAAGGTCATCCTCCATCAGCGACAGCACTTCGGCTGAACTGCAGACCCAGTCCCTCTCTCCCACCGCACCTTGAGACCCTCACGGGTGAGTAGTTGCGCTTTATTAGTCCTTGATTGATTGAACTTTTAACCCTCTGACTCCAATGACTAACTTTCTATCTCCATCTTCAATGAAGAAAAGATTACGTTTCAATCCACCGATGCAGGTCTAGTCTTACTAGATCATCTTTTCCAATCCTTCAACTCTAACTCCCCTCTTTTCCACTGCCGCCCTTGCTCTCAACCATGAGAGTACTCTTACTGGGTATCTCCCTACCCATGGAATACTCCTCCCTATCCACCCATGTTGACTTGACCCTCTTTGGCTCTCCACATCAAGGATCTCCTCCTAACAGCCCTCACATTAAGGCAGCCAACACCACAGCTCTACCTATGCCTATTTCTGTTGACACCCCAATTTCTTTACGTCACTCCTCCTCAGCTAGCATTCTGCCCAACTGTGCCTCTAAGACTCCCCTGACCAATCATCTCACAATTCTCCCTGCTACCTTCACCCCTTAAATCACTGCTCCAATACACTCTCGCCCCAATCCAACCCTTCCAAGAACTATTCCCTACTCGTTTCAACCTGATGTACCTGCTGGCCTTGCTCAATTGATCTCTCTACTTCACTTATGTACTACCCAACAGCCCTGTTGCATACATCCTATCACTATGTCACTCATTCACACCCACTCTTCCAACTATAATCGCGCCCACCTCCACGTTCCTCTTCCCTTACCAACCCTACACATTTGCCTACTTCTCACCCACCAACCTGCCTCCTCTCCTCCACTTAGCACTAATGTAGCAACTACCTGAGCTAGCGTAACACAGCCACCCCTCTCCCCTTCTCCTTCCAGCTTGTATCTTAATACCTACCCTCCTTCTGCCACTGTGGGATCTCCAACTAATTCTTCCACAAATAGCAATGTTACCTCTCAGATTTCAACCTCCTCACAAACAACTCTTCTGAACACACTCCTATGCTGATGAATTCCTCTGAATCACATTCATCTATACCTCCCCTGCCTACCTCACCCGAGCTTCTTGCCTCTATGAATTTTCTATCGAAGACAATTGACTTGTCACAAGCAGGTTCTAAACTATTATCCACATTTAACTACAGCTAGCCCTTTCATCTCCAACCCGGGCTCACTCTCTGATGAACAAGACCTGGAATGTCAATCTACTAAAAACAACAGAAGAACTCCTGCAGTGGATTATAATCATTTTAGCCAATTTAGCAAAAGCTATGGTGACTTTAATGTAACCAGCAAACCCACCCATAATACAGCTGAAGGCACCTCCTGCATCCCTAACATCCAGAACCACCCAGACCCTGCAACCAGGCATAAGGAACTCACCAACCTTATTCAAGTTCTCACCAACTGCCCAAGCTGTTTTCTCTCCAAGATCCCTCAGTCAACTCAGTAATGCGTGCTATTAACTGTCGATCTTCAGTTAAAGAATACCTGAAAATTTCAGACACAATGTTTGAACCTCAACCTTGATGTCTGGTACTCACAGAAGTTTGACAGGATGACACCTTAAACAATGTCCTAGACCTTTTTCTGTCTCCACACTATTCCATTCTCTGCTGTGAACATGAAATCAGACACTGTCTGCTGGTGTAGAAAGTAAATCATAGGAGCACACTTAGCTGCAAATTACCTCTGACAATGCCCCTCCTTTCCAATGCCTCCCTCTCAGAATCAGTGCCCACAAAACCTCCGCTCTCACAATGAGCATCGTATACCACCCTCCTGGTGAAAAAGACCACATTTAGGAATGAATTGCATTTATATAGTCACAGCGGATACGCTTGAACCCCTCATCTCGACCTCTTTCTGCACTGTCAGAAACCAAAACACTACTGTTCTTGAAGTTATAATCTCCAAGGGAATTCTTCTGACCGCTGAAGATCCCATTCATATGGATTGGTTCGACCACTGGCAAATTCTTTTCAAGCTATCCATTACCCACCCAAATACTTTGGCTAATTTACTGGAGAAAAAAATGACTAGGAGGAACTAAAAACATTAACATCGATAAACTACCTAACAAGGCTTGGGGTATTGTTCCAATCTCGGATCCTGAGTGGGACAATAATGCCACAAGCAGAATACAACAAAAGCAAGGGTAATCTAATTAATAAATATGCTCCCCTGAAATGCAAAAGTAAATGACTTAAGCCTTCAATCCCCTGGCTCTCGAATGAGCTGTTTACTAGTTTGTCTCATCAGAGGCATATTGAGACAATATGGAGACAATCACCCTCAAATCTTACTGTCACAAGAAAAAAATGCCTTAATAATAAAAATCTACAGATTCCAAAGGTTTGAAGAAGGCTTTATTAATGCTTCCAAAACAAACAATAAGTCACATGCAGATAAAGGCGATTTCACATCACGTCTGATATTAGCCGATCTGGAAGCAAGAGACTTGCACTCTGTAACATCTCACAATTCTCACTAACAGTCTTGATGGCTGTCCATTTGATTGTTGAAATAGCCAATTGGACACCCATGCCAAACCTCTCCTGTAAAAACTGAAGAATACAAATATTTTCATAATATAATGGATACAACTGTTTTCTCACATCAGTTCCTAAATGCTGACAAATGACGAGAATAGGTCTGTGTAATCTGCCTTCTAGAAGCCTAAATTGTCAGCACCATTTCAAATTTTATTTGACCAATCTTGTCATTTTCAACATTGTCTCAAACGTGCTGAGCACTGAGGGACCACAATTGAAGGAATAAATTGGCAAACTCATTAGGATGATACCATGTCCAGTGAACTAAGAAAATGTAAGCTGCTTTGTCCCCTCAATATTTAACCGTTCTCTGGCTGTGGTCTTCTTCACAAATGTGGATATGTTGCTGATCATCTTCTGCTGCCTCCTGGGTGGGACGGACACTAGACCCACATTGGTTTGGAATGGTGACCAAATGTACTCCAGATCCTGTGAAGGGGTAAGTAGAGTTCTATCAAATTTATAAGAAACCCATAGAACTGCAATACGTCTATTACTCGGTCTTATTACACGATATTCTGATCCTTTGATTTTGCATGGATCTGTCAGTCATTCAAATAGGGATGCAAAAGCACTTATTCTTTCTGAAGAAAGCCAATCCTCCCTTGGTGCCGATGTTATCCCAAACGGAAGAGCTGTTAATTGGAAATGTTGATCTTGGACCACAAATCTTACATATTTCTGATAGTGATGGAAAAAATCAGAATGTGCAGATAGGTGTCTTGTAGATCTATAGCCACCATGAAATCCCATGGTAAAACCACTGGAATTATCTTCTTTATCCTGTCCATTTGTAGTGGTTTTTATTTATCCAGTGATTGATCCTTTCCAATTCTAGCAGTGTCCTGGAGGCTCCTGATGAATTTTGTACCACAAAAAGGATTGAATAAGAACCCTGACCTCTTTCCTCCATAGGTAGAATGGCTTTATTTTGTGCCAGAATACGTTGCATTTCAGCAATAGCTGTTGTCTTGTGTTGTGGAACAGAAATAAGGATGCTTCCTGAGTTTGCAGGCTTGGACACGAGATTCTATCCAATAACCTCTTTGAATGATATTGAGAACTCATTGATCCATCACATCTGATTCCCACTCTGGAAAGAAATTATAAAGGTGACCTCAACTGAAAGATCTCATTTGGCAGATAGTCAGGACCTTTGTTGCTTTGTCCTGGTTTGAAAGACAATGACTCAGATCCTTTTTCTTTCCACTTTGTTTGGAAACACCTTCTGCATGTCCATATGTTAGTAGATGGATTTTCCTTTTTGTTTTCCTAAGACCATGAAGTATAGTTCGTTTTTGTAAAGTAATGCAAAGTTTCTGTTCTTTAATGTCTTTGTCATTATTTGGTCTAGCTGCTCTTGGAACAACTTTTCCCCTTAGAAAGAAATCTTCAAAAGAGTTGTTTTCTTGACCGGTTCTAACTTCCAGTCTCTCAGCCACATGTGACTTCTAGCGAGAACGGAAACTCCTATTACCAATGCAAAAAGAGAATTGAGTCACAAGACATACCTGATAAAAACCTAGTCTGTTGTTCCATGTTCACAAAAAAATCAGCTGATGCAGCACACCCATAGACAATATAATAGGTCCTACGCACAACCCAATTTTCAAGGACCAATATCACTAAAGTAAATAATTCTCAAAAGTCCTTATGTAATGCAGGATATCCAAAGGTTCCAAATGATGAAATGAACAGTCCACAAAGCTTCAATGTGTGGTGTTGCTTTTATTGTTCCTTCAACACATACTCGATATAGATAACAGGTAAGTACAATGACTTTCTTAAGGCAAATGGTTGGTTAAATATAATGTCAAAAATTCCAATAAATATAACCGATGAACTGTAAAATCAGCGAAGAATCTCCAATTTGTAAAAACTCCATTCAGGTAAATCCTTACAGTCGAAAAAGTGTACATGCAGTGAGTATATTCCACACTATGGTACGTGCTCTAATGTACATGCTTCAATGTAAAGTACCTTTTAGAAACCGTGCTTATAAACAACCGTTAGGTGTGTAATGTTACCAATGTGCGTCTTTCCAAAGTCCTGAAAAAACAGTCAAGTGAGCTGAACACAGCTTGCACCAAACCTTCTGAAGCACTGTCCTTCCTAATGGCAACAAGAGGTCACGCAATAATAGGCAAGCACACCGTAGAGTGTAACTTTCGTGTCTCTAAGCAGGTTCACAGAGAACAGTCCACGCGCATGATAACACCAGATACAAACGTCCATGTTGATTAGCTGCTCTGAACAATCCTCTCCTGCCTCTACTGCTGCAGCCAGATTCTCAAAATCTTTCACAAGTGATTGTGCCATATAAGTTGCCTAAGTTACAACACTTTAAGCCATATTATTTGCTTTTCATGGGCTCTTCAATATCTTTTGATCCTGTTATCCACTTGATCTTTTGCATTGGAATCCTCTAGGTTTACTGAAGCATTGCCTATCAATGCTGCCAGCAGGGCGGTCAATCTTTATAGAATGAGGAAGATTCTTCTTCAACTACATACTTCTTTTGAGGTTGGAATATATAAATGTTCCAAATCTTTCCATTCAATTAGAATGGAGTTCTTAATCTTGCCATGAAGTGCCATTGCCAAACTTGCTGTTCTTGGACATTGTGGAAACTGCGTGACCTTCCGAACACCCAGGCTGCTTCTGACGGGCTCTAGAGACCAGGCAGACCTTTTCTATGTAAATGTATTTGCTGCCCACTGTAGCACTGGTGCCTGACTCGGCGGATGAAGGCAAAGAGTCGTCATTCTTTACGCCTCTTTTCCTTATTTATTTCTTCCTTTAAGAGACTTGCTACTCTTCATGGATCAAAGCCTGAATATTCCCAGGGGATAAGGATTCCTTCTCAGACTGTTTCTTTCTCTCTTTAGAATGCCCAGACTGGATTTCTAGATTCTCTTTTCATTCATCCTCTGACGAAGAGTCAGAAGTAGAATGTCTCCACGCAGATGCATGCTTCCCCTCCATGTTTGAGATCACAATTGTCTCTTAAAATTAAAAAGAGGTGGGGGAGAAGGACCTTGTCCTCTGCCCCTTTGTGTAAATGCTTTTTGTTTATATATATTTTGTTTATATATATAACAATGGTGCTGGTTAGGCTTGAACTCAACTCTAATATGCTGGACCTGCCAACAAACCCTCCAGGCTACCAGAGCATCCTTGAACTTGCACACATACCTACATACAGCCCATTATGCCAACTGGCGTGTAGGGCAGCAAGGAAGGATCTCCTGTCAGGACCCTACAAGTCTTACCTTATACTCGTGGAGCTATCTTGCAGGGACGGCGTGAGCAACCTCCACCGTCCCCCTACCTGATCAACGGTGAATGTACAGACCTAGGCAAGGATGGGACCAGGGGAAGTTGCCAAAAGTGTTGGGAAGGGAAGTCGGCTGTGAAGACCAGGTGGGGAGTCTTACTAGGTGGAGGGCACTAGCCTGGGTATCGCCAGCTAGACAAAGGAACAACCAAGTGGTTAATGCGTCTGTTACCCTTCTATCTAGGTCAAACACATCCAACAGCCATACAGTACTACTCGTCTGCTCTGGTGCACTTCCTGGTCCGAGTGCTAGACAGCTGACTTGTCTAGCAGTGATGCACTCCACAGTACCGGAACTCACCACACCACACGCACACCACTATTCCCCCGGGGCAGACCCATGACAGTACCCCCTCTCAAGAGAACACCCCCATCTATACGGGGGTAGCTGGGCGAGGCTTGCACGGGTATCGTGCATGGAAGGCACGAACCAACAGGGGAGCATGACGCACGTGGGACAAGGGTTCCCAGGAACGCTCCTCTGGCCCATACCCTTTCCAGTCCACTAGGTAAAAAAGCCGCCCCCTGGTTCTACGGGAATCAAGGATGGCCCTCACCTCATACTCCTCGTGGTCATCCCTGAGGATGGGGGGTGGAGGACCAGTAACACGGGTCTCTGGATGGGAGGACGTAGGAGGGAAACATGGAACACCGGGTGTATTTTCATATGTTGTGGTAGAGTGAGTCTCATCGCTACCCGATTGATGACTTTCTCGATGGGAAAAGGTCCGACGTATCTCGGTAGCAATTTCTTGGGTCCGTGTACATTGAGATTCTTTATCGACACCCATACCTCGTTCCCTATCTTGTATTCTGGTTCTGTTTGTCTGTGGGCATCGGCGTAATGTTTGAAGTTTTCTTTGGCCTTGGCGAGCTCGAACCGGGCCTCTTGCCACAGGTCGTGTAGAAGGGCATGGTACTCTTGTACGGTAGGTATGCGGCAGGACAGCGGTTTCTCCCATGGCTCTGATCGGGGATGTCGCCCTTGTAGGCAGAAGAAGGGTGACATACAGGTGGACACATGTTTACTGTTGTTGTATGTGTATTCTACCATCCAGAGCGCCTCTGACCATTCTTGTTCTATGGACAACAGCAAACAACGAAGATATTGCTCCATGGTCTGGTTCGTTCGTTCTGCCTGTCCATCTGTCTGTGGGTGATATGCTGTGGAAAGACGTGTTTCTATGCCCATGTTTTTGCACATCTCGCCCCAGAACTTGGATATGAATTGGGAGCCCCTGTCCGTGATCAGCACCGAGGGTACACCATGCAACCGGATTACATTGTGCACGAAGATCAAGGCTACTTCGAGTGCTGATGACAGTCTCCTCAAAGGAACAAAGTGTGCCATTTTCGTTAGGTGATCTACGATAGTGAGGACGGTGGTAAAGCCGGTTTTGGTTTTGGGTAGCTCAACCACGAAGTCCATGGACACGGTATGCCAGGGGTAAGGTGGTACAGGAATCGGGTTCAAGAGCCCTACCAAGGGACTGGAATGGATCTTTCCTTGTGCGCATACGGTACAACGGGCTATGTAGGACTGAACAGCGGTGTCCATGGAAGGCCACCATAAGTGTCTGCGTAAAAGGTCCAAGGTTTTATAAACTACTGGATGTACTGGATGGATGGATAGATGATGGTCGTGGCACATGTACAAGGCCTGTTGCTGATGGTCTTCCAGCGGAAGGTAATACTGGTCTCCTTTGAGCAAAAATCCATCCCGTGCAGTGTCCCAACTGAGTCCCCAATCCATTCTTCTGTTTTTTTTTTTGCTTCAGGTCTTCATGCAACTGGGCGAAGAAGGAAGAGGAAAGGACCGCCTTTTGAAAGCAATGTTCAGGAAGGATGAACACGGGTTCAGCTTTTGGTCTGCTTTCTTCGGTGTCGTCCAGTCTGGACAGGGCATCTGCCTTGGTGTTTTCCTTCCGGGGGCGACAGGTGATCAGGAATTCATATTCATTAAAAAACAGGGTCCATCTTAATTGTCTGGAAGTGAGGGCTCTGGCAGAACGGAGGAACTGCAGATTCCTGTGGTCGGTGTATATGGTCACTGGGTGTCGTGCGTCCTTGAGGTAATGGTGCCATTCCTCAAAGGCGGCTTTGATGGCAAGTAGTTCACGGTCTGACACGGTGTAGTTGCGTTCTGCTGGCAGTAGTTTGCGGGAGAAAAAGGCCACAGGGTGTACCCGGCCTGTTTCGGCATTGCGTTGCGACAACACCCCTCCCAGGGCGTTTTGGGACACGTCCGCTTCCACTATGAAGGGTTGTTCAGGGTCAGGGTGCCGTAGAACGGGAGCGCTTGAAAACCTTCTCTTCAGTTCCTGAAACGCCTCCTCGGCTTCAGGGTTCCAGGAGAACTTCACCCCTTTGCGCAGTAAGCTGGTGACGGGCATAACGATGCTAGAGAATCCAGTAATGAAGCGGCTATAATAGTTGGCGAACCCCAGGAATCTCTGGACCTGTTTGACAGAACAGGGCGATGACCATTGCAGTACTGCTTCGACTTTTCTGGTGTTCATTTTGATCCCGTCAGGGGTTAGGATGTGTCCCAGGAACTCGACCATGGTGGTGTGGAACACGCTCTTCTCCAGCTTAACTTAGAGGCCGTGAAGCTGGAGTTGTTGCAGGACAGCACAAACGTGTTTAATGTGCTCAGGGATACTGTTGGAGAAGATCAAGTTGTCGTCGATATAGATGACACAAAAATGGTTGAGGTACTCTCTCAACACTTTTAAATATTGGAAGGCCGCCGGAGCGTTGCAGAGTCCGAAGGGCATGACTCGGTATTCGAATAGACCATATTTCGTCCGAAACCCGGTCTTCCATTCATCGCCCTCTCAGACCCTAACGAGATGGTAGGCTCCTCGTAGATCTAGTTTGGTGTAGGTAGTAGCATCCTTCACTTGATCCAAGAGGTTGGAAATGAGCGGTAACGGATACCGGTTCTTGATCGTTATGGCGTTTATGGCTCTGTAGTCGATGCATGTTCTCAGATCCCCCTCCTTCTTAGCCACGAAAAAGAGAGAGGAAGATACAGGTGATTTAGAGTGGCGTATGAATCCGTTTTGTAGGAACTCATCCAGATAGACACGTAAGTTGTGGTTTTCTTTCTCCGTGAGCGAGTAAACACGGCTACAAGGAAGAGTCGAACCAGGTATGAGGTCTATCCTGCAATCGAAGGAGCGGTGTGGTGGCAAGGTGTTAGCCCCCTTCTTATGGAATACAGAGGCCAGGTCTGCATACGCCTCGGGTATGTCTTCTTGAGTGACCGTCCCCATCCCTATTAGGGGTACCGAGCGGGCTTGTATTGCAAGGTCACCGGATATGTTCTCCTGTGGATAGCAGGTGGTGGTGCAATGGGAGGAGTCAAGGGTCATGATCCGGGTCTTCCAGTCAATGCGGGGGTTGTGGGTCACCAACCAAGGGAGCCCCAGAATAAGCTTGAACTGGGGTGTGCGATTACGGCAAAGGTAATAGGCTCCGTATGCCCATTCACGCACGTCATTTTCATGGTTTCTGTCTGGTACTGTATAAGTCCAGAGGTTAGGTTGGTGCCGTCCACCGCCTTCACGCTTTCTGTTTTTTTCTTGATCACAGTCGGTATGCCCAGTCCCTCTATGTAACGAGTGTCAATGAAGTTCCCGGTGGCGCCAGAGTCGATGAGGGCGTTGACCGTCCATGTCTGATCCGTCAGTGACTGCAATGTTACCGTTATTCCCATGTGTTGAATGTTGGCAAGGGATTCGGTGATGGGGGTCCGCTTGGAGGAGGAACCCAGTAGATCGAAACCTTTAACTACTGGGTTTCGTTGTTTCCCGCTTCATCCCTGCGGGTCACGGAAAGAGCGTAGGGTTTATTGGTTCTAGTTTTGGCAGGTTTAACAGGACAATCCCTGACAAAATGTCTGCTTTTGCCGCAGTACAGGCACAGGTTCTGTTTTTGTAGTTTTTCTCTTTCTTCCCCGGTTAGGGGACCACGGATTCCACCGATTTGCATTGGTTCGGGTGCTTCAAGGGTCTTCCCTGGTTCGCTCCTGGTTTTCTCTCGGAACGCCATGAATCGGGACTCGATACCTTTGGTTTTTTCGTTGTTTCGTTCCTGCAGCCTGAAGTTCAACCTAACCACCAGGTTGATGAAGGATTCGACATCTTCCGGGGGTTCGGGTTGTTGTGAGAGAAGGTCCTTGACCTCATCCCGTAATCCTCTGTAGAAAACGGATACCTGTTTAGACTCTGGCCACCTGGCTTCGATAACCAGTCTGTTAAAGGTGGTAATATAATGCAGCAGGTCGGAAGAGCCTTGCTTTAGGTTCAGGAGTTCATTGTCTGAGACTTGCACAAACCTGTGGCAGGCGAACATTCGCCGTAGGGTTTCTTTAAAGACGGGAAGGCGATATAGCATAGGGTCGTCGTTTTCGACCAATGCTATAGACCACTGGTAGGACCAGATAAAAGCAACTTTGGAGGCGTCGTCGGGGAAGGCGGAAGCATGTGCCATGAAGTGCAGTTGTCATTGAGTCAGGAAAATGCTGTACTTGGTACTGTCACCATAAAAGCGTTCTGGGGGTGCTAGTTGAACAGGGTGAGGAGTTATCACCTGTATGGGTGGGTTATGGCTGTGTTGATCGGGTACTGATCCCCCAGGATTGAACACAGGAGGGCGTAACACACCCCCCTGTTTGGCTCTGACAGCAGGGTCAGGGCCCCAAGCCCCTGTTTGCCCCACCGCTACCTGCCCCTACAGTGTCGTAATGTCGTGGCGCAGACTCAGGTTGTCTGCCTGTATATAGGACAGCATAGCTGCGATGTCCTGCAGGGTAATATCGGGGTTGCTCATGACGTCCAGGCGAGATATTTAACGTGGGCTTCTAGTTCTATCAGGACCCCACAAGTCTTACCTTTACTCGTGGAGCTATCTCGCAAGGACGACTTGAGCAACCTCCACCGTCCCCCTCCCTACCTGATCAATGGTGAATGTACAGACCTAGGCAAGGATGGGACCAGGGGAAATTGCCAAAAGTGTTGGGAAGGGAAGTCGGCTGTGAAGACCAGGTGGGGAGTCTTACTAGATGGAGGGCACTCTCCTGGGTATCGCCAGCTAAACAAAGGAACAAGCAAGTGGTTAGTGGGTCTGTTACCTTTCAATCTAGGTCAAACACGTACAACAGCCATACAGTACTACAAAAGTTGATTCAAGGTTATACAGTCACCTGGAAATGAAGGCGTGTGCTCCTAATAGGTCTCCAAGAGGTAGTACTATAAGAAGGCAGGCAGGGCCAGCTTCAGTTCCTATCACGTCAGAAGAGGGTGGTATCTGTGCTTCCGCCGTCTGTGCTAGGAAAAGCAAAAGGAACGTCACTTGTACTAGCGGGGTAGCAGGGCAGAAGTAAAAAAACAAAGGGTGATCCTGCGTGGTGACAAGTGTAAAGAAAAAGAACCGCTATCATGCTTCCCTGTGCGTGATGCTGATGAGCAAGAGAACAGGCGCTCCTGCGTCGTGGAAAGAAGAAGGAGGTCACGACCACACTTTCCAGTGCGTGTCGCGAGTTCTAGGAAAACAGGCGCTTCTGCGCCGTGAACAAACACGAGTTGACCGCGACCACGCTTCCCTGTGCGAGTCGCGTGTCAATAGCGAGCAAGGTAATCCGGCAGGGGGTTAATCATCCAGGAAGACGCTTCAGCGCATCTGTGAAGGTCAAAGAATCCGGGAGGGGCTGGTGGGTACAGTTCCAAGGTGAAGGCAGCTGGCATCAGGAAACTTTCCGTACTAGAAGCACCGACGGGTTTGAGTGCCGCGGCTTTATGCGGTCTCACCCGGAAGTGCTTCTTGTCTGCTCTGGTGCACCTCCTGGTCCGAGTGCTAGACCGCTGACTTGTCTAGCAGTGATGCACTCCACAGTACCGGAACTCACCACACCACACGCATACCACTATTCCCCTGGGTTAGACCCATGACACCTCCACTTTGGTCTTCCTTGGGTACCGTGCCCCAGCTGTGGTTCACGGTCATCATTTCGGTTCCCACAGTTATTTGTAATGTGTGCTTTGTTTGCCTCGCTTCTGTTTGCCTTCTATTCTTGTGGAAGAGTGTGTGTCCTATCCATCGCAAACTTTTGCTCATAATGATGGTGTCTATGCTCTCTTGCTTGCCACTGGTGACCACTTCCTGCCTGGGGGTGGTTCATGGATAGAAAATGCACACGATTCTTCTCATGTTACTGGTGTGGACAGTTTGGTGAAGGTCACTTTTCATAATCAGTCTGATCCATACAACCATGTGGACAGGACTCAGCTTAGGTAAAGCCTAAGCTTAGTGTTGGTGCTGCACTGAGCTGACCTCCACACATTGTCCAGCATCCTAAAGGCATTCCTGGCCAAGTTCAGTCTGCTCTTGATGTCACTGCCTACATCGCCTTCATCTGATAGTGCTCCCTAGGCAGATGAATTCTTCAGTAATGGCTAGGTCCTCTCCATCTCCCATGATTGGAAAAGATTTTGGGATGCTGAATAGCAGGACTTCTACTTTCTTTGTGTTGATATTCAGGCCCACTTACTGTGCACAGCTGTTGAGGCGAGACGTATTTTCCTGCATATGGTGACGTGTGTGAGAGAGCACGGCTATGTCACCTACATAATCAAGCTCCTCCAGTGTAGAGAATAAGGTTCATCTGATGCCTCTGGCCTGGTCTTAAGTTGTGCGTCGCATTACCCAGTTGCTGACTAGGTTGAAGATCAACGCTGACATCACGCATCACTGTCTCTAAATGGTTTTGACTTTGAAGCTATACTTTGCAGGTAAAATTATCATAGAAGCTCTTGAGGTGGAGAACTTTCTGCTACTGTATGCTATAGGCTCTTGGTATACCTCATAGGCTGTCACAGTGGATACGGTCCAAAGACTTTCCTAAAATCTATTGAGCCAATGTTTAGTTGTCTCTGCCACTTCATGTACTGCTCTATGATGCTGTGAACAGTAAGGATCTGTTCAACACACCTTCTGCCCTTGTAGAACTCAGCCTGTTCTTTTCTTAACTGCTTGTACATGGCTTCAGAAATACACTGTATAATGATTTTCAGCAGGAAGTGTGATTGATTGACAAAGGTGTGATTCCATGCCAGATGTTACAGTTGGCCAATGCTCACCTTCTTTGGAATCTTCACTATGATGAAACTAGGACACACATTTCTGTAAATAAAAGCGCGAGCTGCGCTCAACATGGTTTAATTTCCCCTCTTTCCAAAACAGAAAATGAGGGAACACTCCAATGGAGGCACGCACATCACTATGGAAACTGCTCTAATGGAATCTCCACATTAGTTCACCCTCCTGCACTCCCAAACAGAGCAGACTCGGCAGACATGCTTATTTAAACATAGAAGCATGTGGGACTCACCACATGGCTCTAGAATGCAGTAAAACCAGCAGCAAAATTGAAATTAAAGAGTCACATAAAATGTAAATACCTTACCTTATATACAAGCAGGACCTGGCAAAGCAGCAGTTCTGCCCCCTGAACACTGTCGACCACGACCCACGGGCTGCAGAGGTCGTATTACTCAATCACATGAATGCTGATGCTTGTGCCTCACACTCAGCTCACCAGTAGAGGCAAAATTGAACAAGTGGAGCTAGGTAAAAGGTAGGCATATATGCACCTGCTGGTGGGGAGGGGTATGTTTAAGTGGTTTTCCATAGCAGATTGGGCTTTTTAAAACTTTTCAATGCGTCCACATGTACTGAGAGGAGCAAGGAAGGGGACAACGAGGTAAAGTCTTTCCTGTTCCAAAAAATGTGTTCTCTCTGCTCACATGGTTACTTACTGCTGATTTATTATGCTGGTTAATGTAGTAAAGGATGGAAGCACATACATGTAGTTTGAGATGGGTTTAATAAAAGAATCCAGATTAACAACCTCATCCAGTCAGCTTCAATTCCTCCCACTCTAATCATAACATTTTAAGTACGCTCAAAGCAGAAGATTCCCGACATGCACAAGACGGGACACATCTTCCCCCTTTAATGAAGCACACAATAATATTTACATGTAGAATTACACAAACTACAGGAAGTAAATCAATAGAACAAAATACTTAACTACCTACATCTATAAGAACTACTAATTACCATTACAAATGCCCCCTAATACATTCCACATAATGAATATAGTTTTTCTTTACATTTTATGGAGCGTTTCCTTTACAGTTCTGAGATTTTGACTGTAGAATCCCCCAAGTACAATAGCATATTTTCATGAAGACATCCACTCCTGGCTGCAAATTGGAACACTTAGTTTTCCGCAGCAGATTCACATATATCACCCATCAGTGCATTACATTTGAACACTTCACTTAGGTTCCAAAATCTGTGCTCTTCTGTCTTTATAGCAGTTTTGAACAATTACACCAGTTCCATTGGATTACTGAATTTAGAAATACTCATATTTGAAACAGGAAGTCTAATTCTGACTCAATTGCACATTTGTCCTTTGACTCTCTTTTGATCAAATTCGTTCATTCATTTCAGAATTTTATCTTCCACCTCACCATCTACTCGTTTCATCCTGTTCTCCAAACACCATTAAAACCTCTCCTCTTGCTAACCTAACTTGGACCTATAAAACCGTTGGGCTTTCTATTCTTAAAAAGTTCAAACTGAGTCATTCCTGTTATCGTATGCAGAGTCAGCCTATACACTCTTATCTTCCTCACCAATTACTCCATCCAATATTTTCCACTATCTAAGACAAACTGAATGGTTCTCTTAAGAACCTTGCATTCACCCCCAGTCACAAGGATCTGGGTTTAATCCATCATTCTTTTGCTCACCATGCCACCCCAGTTTGAACCCAGCCATATGCAAATCAGTCTTGACCCTGTTCCTTATGGGAACAGTCCAGTCCGAACTGCCAAGCCAGGTCCTCCCAGGACCAGAAACAAGCATCCTGGGAGCGGGTTCGGGGCATCATCCACCTAATCTTTTCCACACAATCCTGAAAAACAGTCTGCTAATGAGTCCTTAACACCCAGTACATAGACAAAATTGAACTCAAATTCCTGGAGAGCCACTACTCATTTATGTATCCTGAAGGACACCGAATCGATACCTTTGTTTGTGAATATCTCCTTCAAGGGTCTGTGATCAGTTTTAACTTCAAATACACTTCCCCACAAAACTTTGCTCAATTTCCGCACGGCCCAATACATGGCCAAGGTGTCCTTCTCGATAACAGAGTAATTCAACTCTGCACCCTTCAAACTCCTGTAAAACAATGAAATTGTCCTTTTCTGACCATCAACGGTTTGCAGAAGAAAAGCCCCCAAGCCTTTTGAACTGACATTGGTCATATGTATCGTTTTCTGGCTAGGTTCAAAACTACTCAAACAAGGGGCCTTTCTCACATTTGATTTTAGACATTCAAAAACTTCTTCGCAAGCTAGTTCCCAAACAAACTTCTTCCTTTTATTCAACAAAATCCTCATGTTTTAGATTTTCTCAGCAAAATTGGCAACACATTTCTGATAGTATTCAGCCATTCCCAAAAACGTAACCAATTCATCCTCGCTAGAGGGCTTAGTTCACTAAATCATCTTTAGGTTGAAGCCCATTAGATGCGATATATTGACCCAAATATTATATGGAAGACACATTAAACTAGCAGTTCTCAAGCTTAAAGGTAAGACCACTAGTTTATAACCTTCGGAGAATTTCCCATAGACACTAATCATGTTTTGAGAACTATCACCACAAACCAACACATTATCTTGATGGATTCTTACACCTCTGAATCCTTTAAAAATAAATCTATTTCTTTATGGAAGACTGATGAATCTGAAATTAAACCAAATGGCATCCTGACATATTTAAAGGTACTGAAAGAAGTGACAAAATATGTCAGTTCTCGCGACAATGGATGTAATTTAATGGTAGGCTGAAGTCAAGTCAAAAGACAAGAAATGTTTGGCATCTCCCAACAAGCTTAACATTTCAATCATATTTGGTAGCGGGTAATGGTCCACAATAACACTTTTGTTCAATTCCCTGAGATCCACACATTGCCTCGCTTTTCCCATCCAAACAGGAGACAATTATTCAGAACTCACCACTTTTTCACTCACAGCATTTTATTTTAGTCACTCTAATTCATGAGCCATGTCATTTTTTGTCTTGGAAGGAACATTCCTCACCTTACATACTTTAGGTATTGAATTAGATCAAAGTTAAATGAAATGAAGATAATTTTTTAAACAACCCAATTCCTTTTTAAAACATTAGGAAAAGTGTTATCATAATCCAACGCTGCTAGTGAAACCTAAACAGAGTTTACCTTTTTTTAGTTTACCTGACAAAACAGTGACTCATTCTGATCAATATATACCATAAAATCTCTCAGATGAAACCAACTAATTGACAACCATTGAATCTCCTTTTATTAAAACATAAATCTTCCCTGCCACGAACCGGTCATGAAATCTCATACAACTGTTTAAATAACCTAGCAATTTAATATGTTCTCCACTGTACCCTTATGGTTTAATGACAGGTTTGTATAATTTCGCTTTCCCTTACAATTTAGAATTATAAAACAAGCTACTGAATTAAAGTAATTTTTACTCCTGAATCAAAAAGCATTTTACCTGGGGCACCATCAACATTTACTTCATCTAAAGGCCCACTCTCATCTTTGGCTTGTACTTGAAGAATAATCTTGCTACAATCTACTTCCGAAGTATTGATACTTAAAGGATTTGTACAGCGTGAAAATACTCAAAGGCGTTTTGTCGCTGGAGTCTGCTAGAGAATCAAACACTGAGACAGGAGCATATCACCGAGAGCAAGAAAACAGCCAAGTCTTAAGATGTTTCCCGAAGCTAAGCAGGTTAGCTTCACCTCTAAGGTGTGGTGGTAGTTTGTTCCAAAGATGGCACGTAATGTGAACAAAGCTACTACCACTCCATATCTTTTTGTTAATTTTAGGAACATTACCTATTCTGGTGGTGGCAGGGCACAAGGTTCTCCTTGGAATGTACCAGGAGAACTTCCTTTATAGGTGATCAGGACCTCTGCCATGCAGAGCCTTGCGTGCCAAACAAAGAGCCTTTAAAAGCAATTCTGTTCTTAACTGGAAGCTAATGAAGCTCCACCAGAGCCTTTGTAACCAATTCAAACTTAAGGACCCTCCTAAGGATTGGGCTGCTGCATTCTGCAGAGTTTGGAGTTTATTTAGTGCTTGTTGATGAATGCCTAAATATAAGGCATTACAATAATCCAGCCTGGGCAAAACTAGCACTGTAACCACTGACTTCTGTAACTCATAAGATAACAAGCATTTGCAATGCAATAGGTCTCGCATTTGCGAGAGTTTTAAGCTATTGGCATTGTAAATGACAATGCCTTTTATTTATGTTTTAAATACCAACACCTAAATATATATGTGTTGTTTTTTTAAAACAGATAAAAGGCATTTTTATTTACAATGGCAATAGCTGAAACCCTTGCAAATGCAAGACCTATTCCATTGCATCTCCATTCTTCCAATCATGCATTTATCTGTGCACTGCACTGGCTCAACTGCCACGTGATCAATTACACCTGTGATCGCCTCAGCCAGTTCTGCGGTGCTTGTATGAATGGACGTTTGTGTGTTGTTGCTGGCGTGCACTGTTTGACAGCTATTAGTGTTTATCGGCGCCTGTATGCGTGCTTGGTTATGCACAAAGGGGAGCATGCAGCTCTCTTGCTCTGTCTGAAAATGTCCATCCCAGTATCCAGAAGCTCACAGGTTCTGTTGATGCTTGTCGTGCTTCCTATCTTCCTTTTCCTTATTAGTCAAGCATAGATTAAAAGTGGGAGAGGAGATCGGCACATTAACAGGGATGGACTAGACCAGATTAATCAATTATTGGTTCCAGTTTCGTTTCTCTCTCTTGCGCTTAGTATCCCTAAAGCCTGCAGCAGAGTGCTGGTGCTTCTGTGAGCCAGCGCGTCCTACTGGCGGAAAAAGCTGTGGATTCATGAAGTGTATAGGGCTTCAAACTGTTTAACTTTGCAGTTAAAGGTTTCTCCTGCAAAAACAGTACATACTGCAGGCAACTATGGTACTGCTTGATAGAATGCCAACCTCAGACTGTCGAAACCAGTACGAGTGAAGGAAAACAAACAGAACTTGGAAACGATTGCACCGATTATCAACAAGAAACAAAACTTACACATCTAAAAAATGTCTCTCTAGCTGGAGAGTTTTCAAGCGTATTTTACATTATTAACAATAAAAGAATCCAAGGCAGCCATACACTGGAAGTTATTCACAGTCGCCTAGTGAAGCAAACCACCACCTTCCCAAACTGAACATAGAAAAAAAACAAGAATTGGCCGACATTGTCCCAGGAGTGCTGGCGGGGTTGAGGTTCCAGCCACTATTCAGAAGTGATGTAGCCGCCTGCAACAGAAGGGAGACGACATAAGCTGGCAGTCGGTGACTTGGCTGTCGTTTTAGAGCCGTAAACTAAATGCAGAAAGCTGATAGCATGTTTTTGCTAGTAATGCAGAGATGACCGGCTGCATTTAAGTCTGTAAATTAGTACCCTGCTGGTTCAAGGCCACTTGACTACGGTGTTGTATATATATTCCAGTGTTGCAGCTACAGAGTGCGGGCGCTGTCCTGAGAGTGGTGTGTGCGGCGGAACCTGCCATTGTGAAACAAATATGAAAGCGCTCAGGAAATTCAAAAAAATGACAAGCAGCAGCGATTGCTCGAGAGCAGCCTCTCACGAGTGAGGAGTGCCGCGGCCGGCGCTATTGTGAAATAAATAAAAATTAAACTAAATAAGCACAAGGCGCGCTGAAAATTAAAACCAGAAGCGGCCGCCATTATTGTGTGGGGTGACAGGCAGCTTGGAAAAAGCACATGATTATTTCAAATACTGAGGGGCGGGGGAGTGGAACCCACACAAAAGTGTGCCTGCAACAGCAGGTTAAGCGAAGCTGATTTAAGAAAATAATGCTCTCAGACTGTAAATTAAACACACTGAGCAACAACACCAGTAAAAGGGCCAGTCCTCATGGGAGGCTACAAAAAAAGAAAAGGCGGTACTAAGGAGGGACTAACAAGCCTATTAACAAATCAGAAGCAAACATTTAAAATGGACCGTAATAGAGCCAATTGAAAAGATGGGCGGAAAATGGGCGCAGCTTCTAGACCATACCTGAATATAGCATGTCTCGAAGAGACAGCACAAGCGCTGCCTAGGCGACACCTAAAAAGGGGAGAACCTTTCTTAAGGTGCGTAGTAAGATAAAACAAGAAGAGCAGAGTTTGTTAATATGAGCATTAAAACAAAGGCTGGAATCAAAGATCCCCCCCCCCCCCAGATTCTTCACTGAGGATATCTGAGTAGGAGGGAGGCCCAAATTCCGAGGCCACCACCATTGGTTCCAGAGGTGATGTCCCTGCCAAAAAGAAGGACCTCGGATTTATCCAAATTGAGCTTAATACTGTTCTTGTTCACCCACTGCACACATGCAGCTAATAAAATAGTGTGCAGTTTCAGTTACATTACTAGAGATTGACAGCACAATTTGAGGGTCATTCGCGTATGCAACTGATGAGGAGCATAATCAATCTCACTTACTTTTTGCTTGCATGCATTAGACCTGCAAAAGTTGGTAAAATTACATTTCTTACTACATTTTTTTTATAAATAGCTTTCCAGCCTGGACAATCTTCAAACCCTTCCGTGCTCATGACGAGCTCAGCTCGTCATGAGTCACAGTGGAGCTGTGCTCATGATGAGCGGAGCTCGTCATAACTGCCGCGGCCCGCCCACGCAAAATTAATTCCCCGCCTGTGCGGGAGAAGTAATCAGTGGGCGGAGTCGTGACAAGCTGAGCTCGTCATGAGCACAGCTCCACTGTGAGTCATGACGAGCTGAGCTCGTCAAGAGCACAGCGGCGCCACGGCTCCCCCACCCCCGCACCGCACGGGAATTACCCCCGCAGGGAAGGGGTTAAGGCTAGTGTTAAGAAGACTCCATGGACTCATCAAGTTGTAAAAGTAGGCTTTATTCATAGTAATGGAACAACACACCAGCAGGACCGGAGAAGTCTGCGTCAGCTGAGGTCTGGACCAGAATAACTGTCAACTGAGAATATCAGCTGGCATTCTAGAATGCCAGCTGATGACATAACAATGCCAGCGCGAGGGTAGGGTAGCACACGGGTGAGGACGGGAGCCTAGGGGGAACAAACGAAGGGGGGGAAGCGTATTACATATCAACACAACACATCTCCTCCCCAAGGAGGATGAAGTTAGAATAAGTATGCTAGAACATGGAATAGGTAAAGTGTCCTAATAGGTAAACAGCCCTATTCACAAACAAAGTCTTTGTACTTGCTGGGTTTTACAACAGTGCGACCAAATCTACTTGTGCTAGTTTCTTCTGTCACAGAATCGTCCACTAGATCCTGTTCTTCTTCTGACTGGCAGGCACTCCCAGTACTGGGTGAATCTACAGAGTCACTGCTGCTGAAATCCCTGTTTTCTCCTATTGATTCGATTGGTTAGGGAGATCTTTGGCTTCTATGCTTTGGGTTAGTCCAGGTGTACTATTCTCTTCTCCTGCTATCTCAGACTCATCGTCGAACAACCAGTAAAAGTCAACCTGCTTATTATCTCCCACACGTACATCCTTCTTAGCGTGTCTGTCATCGCCTAGGTTGTGGACACTTTCACTTCCAGCTATGCCCTTCCTCTCACATGCAGATAGTGCAGAAGCATACCACACTTTTCCATCGCTCAGAAGGGCAGAATTACAAAAGTTTTTTTCCACAACTAACGGTTGTGAAAATCTGCTCTGTCCTTTTACGATAAATCCACTTCTTTTCACTCTCACGGTTTCCCCCTCCTTGAGATGAAGTGGTTTACACCCATGTTTGCCATCAAATCGCCTCTTGCTTTCGTTTTGTGCCCTTTATACGTTCTTCCTCACTAACTCTGCAGACCATTCGGCTTTCCTAGCTGTTTTTAACCAACCCACATTATCTTTAGATAATGGCATTCTCCCTCTCATCAGTTCAAATGGGCTAACACATGTGCTATCCCCTGGTGTTATTCTGAATGCCCAAATCATTTTGTTAACTTCCCTCTTCCAACATAGCCCATTGTTATTTGCCATGTGTATAGTGCCTTTTATGACCCTGTTAAATCTTTCCACAGCTCCATTCCCTGCGGGATGATACACCGACGTGGTTTTGTGTGTTACTCATTCCTTTCCAGGAATCTTTTGAAGCTTCCCGAGGTTAACTGTCTACCATTGTCACTGACTAATATTTTGGGTATCGCTTCCCTTGTGAAAATGCCATCAAGGAATGTAACAATGTCAAATGTCTCTACCTTGTGAATCACTTTAATCTCTGGCCACTTTGAAAAATGGTCCACCAGAACAACCACATACACAAGTTCTCCCTGATACCGTATGGGCCTCATTATGTCTATTCCAACTCTCTCCCACGGCATGCCAGGAGAGGACAAAGGTTGCAATGGTGGTTTTAGTGTCACCTGAGATTTGTCTGAATTTTCACATTGGACACAGTCCCTGACCTTTTTTTTTATTTCCAAGTCACAGCCTGGCCACCAGTACCAACATTTTATTCTGTGTTTTGTCTTGTTGATGCCTAGGTGTCCTTCATAAGAAAAAAGAAACAGGAGTCAACCCGTTCACCCAGCTGAGACCGGGTAGGTATAATAATAGAAAAACAATGTCTCAACTGGAAAATCATGTAAGAGGACTGCTAAATATAAAAATTAATCATAAAGCACAAGGAAGGACAAGGGAGACCAAAGAGGGAGGGGGGATGAAGGTTATTATTTGTAATTAGAGGCACAACAAGTACAGACTAATTTACAGTAACCATAACAACCATATGTGCACTGAAGGTGAAGTGATAAGTGAACGGCGTAGTGACATAAGTGTTTAGACAACAACGTGGAACGGCAATGAACATATAGAGTATATAAGGATCAAACAAAGGTATTTACAGTTAAATTTACAATTATACACACGATCATTTAATTAATTAATGACCCTTTTCAAGGCCGCAATTGGCGTTGTGAAGTCGACGATGTTTCAACCTCTTTTCGTTGAGGTCATCATCAGGACTATGGTTACGATGATTCAAAGGTACTTCTGTGCGAACAAGAAGAAAGGAAAAGAAGGTGATAGTACCCATCAACCAATGAATAACCATAGAAGGTAAGTAAAGCAGGCAAGTATAGAAATACCTGTAATGAAGGGGCAAGGGAACCAATTCCCACAGGACGCGGTTGCGTCAGGAAATCACAGGATGGTAACGACGAAATGAATCTGGCCAGGGAAGGAAGGGGACCAATTAAGGTACACGGATCCACTGTGAGCCAAATCAAGCAAAAGCCAAAAGAGGGCCAAAAAACGTCCTTACCAAAGTGAAGAAATTAACTGGCTAATGGAGTGTGCATCAAAGGCACTTGTAAGGATGTCATCACTTGGGTTATTTCACAATCTGAAATTAAAATTAAGGGGCAGAGTAAGAAGGCGGGAAGGGGCAGGGATAAAACCGCGTTCAACCAAGGACCAGGGAGTTTGGGTGTCGGTCGAGAAGGTAGAATCAACCAATTGCTTACCCTCAAGTTGCATTCAATTCGGAAAAAGTCGATCTGAATCAGGAGTCGGGATAAGTCCAAAATGAGCAGGGTAACAGGACGAGTAAAGCGTCTAAGCTAGAAAGCACGGCAAACCAGGAAGTAATGCCGGCAGAGTCACATGACTCGGTAAGGGAGGGTCCGGCCAGAAAGGGAAAAGAGACTGAAACAGAGAAGAGGTAGTAATGCACCCAAGGAAGGCAGAAATTTGCCGAGAGTACCAAGATCTTGATAGAAAAATTAAAGTGAAAGAACAGTTAAGAAATAACATAGCATGTTAATAATCATCATGACACATTAAACGTAAAGGATAATAACGACAATTTATAACAAAGCCATTAATCTATGGAAGAACACAAATTCATAATTAAATAAAGAACAAAGAAAGAATTCAGCATCACAAATCACTGGAACTGTATGGTATTCAATAAACGGTATCCGATTTATGGGGATACACAAAGGCAAAAATACCGCTGGATAAGCATTGCGGATTAAGACAACCATTATGTCGATAAGGAAGCCAGCAAGGCTAATGGATTATAAATGGGCATTCATTGAGAAAAAAGGATTAAAAACAAACTCGATGTAAAATGCTGATAGAGGCAAAACAATGTGGAGAATTGAACAGGCAGCAAAAGCAACAATTTTAACATCAGATGGCAAGACATACAATCGAGTAACAAATTACGGTACAGACGGAATCAAAAGTGTGACAGTTAAAGAGAATAAAAAAACAATCCGTCAATTCAAGGAAATAAATAAATATATATCAGAACTATTAGTATAAAGCCCCCCAAAAAACGGAGGTTAGACACTAGTGATAACTGTACTCCACTCATCAAGAGAATTTAGGCCATGTGCCACAGAATTACAGTGTGTAATCCATCGACACTCGCATTTATTCAATAGAAATTGAAGATTGCCACCCCGGATAGGTAGTTGTGGACGGTCTATGACCTGCCATATCATATCTGTTTCAGAGTGATTGTGTTCCTTATAGTGTGTCACCAATGGTGCAGTAGTCACGTTGCATCTAATGCGGCTTTTATGTTGTGAGATGCGTTGTTTCACCATCTGAGTTGTTTGGCCTATGTACAATAAATTGCACGGGCATCGAATCGCATAGATCACATTAGTGGTGCGACAATTGGAAAACTGTTTGAGCTGATACGTGTGTGAAGTCGTTACAAAGACTTTGGTGTTGGTAGTAAGATCACAAACGTTGCAATTTTGGCATTTAAAATGGCCTATTACAGGTGGAAGACCCCACAGGGTAGTAACAGAGTGATCTTGTTGCTCTTTAGTGGGCCATGTAATGGCATGGACTAATTTGTCAGATAAATTGTTACCTCTTTTGTATGATAGCAAAGGAGGATCCGAAAAGTGCGAAAAGGTACGTAGCAGTTTCCAGTTCCTTTTGATTATTTTGCTGACCTTTACTGGAGGGGCTAAAGGTCGATACAAAGGGAATACATGTGTTAACTCGCCTGATAGACGGCGCCAGGATAACTTCTCTATGACTGTACCATGCACGTTTTAGGGCCCTTTTGACCAAATGTTTGGGGTATCCTCTAGTAGTCAATTTGGCCGCGAGGATTGCAGCCGCACGAAAATAATCTTTGCGCCACTTACAGTTACGTCGAATACGGAGGAACTGTCCATAAGGCAGTCCATCACGTAGGCCACGAGGATGGTAACTAGAGTACAAGAGAAGAGTGTTACGCTCAGTGGGCTTTCGATATAAAGATGTTCCAATGGAACCCTCTTCTACATGTAAAGTAAGGTCCAAAAATGGCAGATCATTCTGGCGGATGTCTGAAGTGAATGTAAGGTGAGGTTGGGCAGTGTTCAACCAATTAACAAAAGAGGTCAAAATTTCATGGGTACCGTGCCACAGCAAAATGATATCATCTATATATCTGCGCCACAGAGTGATGTTATTCAAAAAGGGGTTCTGAACTGTCAAGATAAGTGAAGACTCCAAATGATGAACATAAAGGACAGCAAAATTGAGCGCAAAACAAGCGCCCCTCGAAACTCCTTTAATTTGGAGATAGCATGTGTCCTTGTACAAAAAATAATTATTAGTCAAGGCAATGTGTAGTAGTTGGATCAGTGGGGATGCGCGTAGGTCTTGGTCGTGTATTTAAAAGATGTTCCATGACCTTAAGTCCATCTGTCTGAGGGATATTCGTATACAAAGATTTGATATCAAGACTTGCCATAAGGTCAGTTTCTGAGTTGAAAGGGAGATCCTCCACGATGTTAATCAAATGGGTACTATCCTTAACAAAGGTATCAGTAAGTGGAACAAACACCTTAAGGATGGAATCAATATATTTACCCAAAGGTTCCAAAACAGAACCACAGCCAGAAACTATGGAGGTGTCCTTCGTGGCAAATCTCCAGGATTCTGCTGCTTAGAGTTTCTGGGGGTACTACTTTACCTTGTCTCAAAATGAATCCTCCTTCCACTGATAATTCATTTTTAAGTTCCCAGTATGGTCTCAATTCTTTTTTTTACATGTTTCTTGCAAGGCCAATCATCTATTATGAGTTTATTTACTTCCTGTAGAGTTTCATCCAGTTCATTTTCCCTCAACCATACATCTCTGTGAATGCTGTGGAACTCCTCACTAATGCTTGCCACACAAAATTCTTCTTCTTTGCATCCTACATCACTACTTTCCGGTAGAGGTAGACGGCTTAGGAAGTCAGCGACTACATACCTAGCACCAGGCAGGTACTGCACATCATAATTGTTGTCTACCAACCTAACCGACATACGTGCAAACCTGTGTGAGGCGTTATACAGTCCTTTAACTGTGAGCACCTTTGTGAGCGGTTTGTGGTCACATCGTAAAGTAACTCTTTTTCCCCAAATGTATTGGCGGAAATGTTCCAAGCCCCACACACAAGCTAACGCCTCCCGCTCAATAACCGAGTATCTTTCCTCAGTGGGGGTAAGTGAGCGTGATGCGAAGGCAATGGTTACCTCTTCACCAGTTACTCCAATTTGTGTAAGGACTGCTCCTATCCCCCTTCTGCTTGCATCCGTAGTGACTACACTGTTGAGACTAGGGTCAAAACCTTGCAGGAATGGTGCTTCACACATTTCCCTCTTTAGTGCCTCGAATGCCTTGTTGCAACATGGTGACCATAAAAACTTGTTCTTAGATTTCAGTAATTGCCTAATCTCATATGTCTTGGTTGAAAAATGTCTCACAAACTTTGAATAGAATTTCACCAGGCCCAAGAAGGCTCTCAGTTCCTCCTTGGTCTGTGGTACAGGTGCGTCTCTAATGGCCTTAAGTAACTCTTTTTTTGGTTTTGTGCCTTCTGGCGAGATTTCATGTGCCAAGTACATTACCTTCTTCTCTGCGAACCTGCATTTTGCATACTCTGCAGTCATTCCACATTTTTGTAAGGTAGTGAGAACTTGTATTAATCTTTGTTCATGGTCACTTAGGTTTTTCCCCATTACAAGAATGTCATCTTGGAAGAGGAGTACATTCTTTGCATCTTTAAAAATCTCATGCATGAGTCTTTGAAACAATGCCGCTGCTGATGCCAGCCCAAACGGTACCCTCTTGAACCTGTAACACCCAAAAGGCGATGTGAAAGTAGTGAGGTACCTTCTGTCTGGGTGTAGTGGAACCTGGTGGTAAGCAGCGGTCAAGTCAATTGTAGAGGATACTTTCATGTGTTTAGTGAGGGAAAGCATTTCATTTATTTTAGGGAGAGGGTACTGGTCTACCAGAATACTCTTGTTTAGATCACGTAAGTCTATGCATAATCTTAACTTGCCGTTGGGCTTGCGGGCTACAACCAATGGTGTGACCCACTCGGATGTTTCCGTGGGTTCAATGATGTCTGCGTCGAGAACACCTAGCTGAGCCCTGACCGCCTTTCTTAAGGTGAACAGGATGTGTCGCACCTTGTCTATACTTGGCACTGCGTTTTCTTTTGGTTTAATTTTATGTTGAAACCTTTTCAACTTACCAATGGTGCCGTTAAAGACATTGGGGAATCTATTTGCAATAGAAGAGCCAAGTCCTTTATCCTGCTGTGTCAATAACACAGGTTCTGCGCTGTTAGGATTTAGTGTTATCCCCAATTTTCCTTGGTCTTTCCATCCCAACACAGAGGGTCCCGTGACAGAGACATATAGTTTACTAGTGGTTAATCTGTCCTGAAACTCAAACTTCAATTCTCTATAACCATCTAGTCCTATTGGTTCCCCAGTAAATGTTTTAGTGTGATATCTGGAGATTCCATTGCTTGTCCAAGTGTGTTCTCGAATTTCTCTCTCCATATTTTTCTGTTTACTATGGTACAGGGTGAGCCTGAATCCGCTACAATTTCAATGTTCACTCCTATGGCAACCTTACACATTGGTTTCTTCTTCTCACCTTTTAAATTTGACTCTGATGCTTCTGTCTCATTAAGTACACACAAGTTATAATCTGACTCATCAGAGGAATCCTCCTCATATTCTGTGTTCCCCTCAACCAACCTGACTCTAGCACTTATATTCCTGTGACAAACTTTCTGAAAGTGTCCCACTATGCCACATTTGCTACTTTTGATGTTGCGTGCAAGACATTTCCAGTCATTAGCTAGACGTCTGTAACTCCCACAGCGATAACATTTTCTTCGTGTAAATCCTTTTTCTGATCCTTTATGATCATACTCCACTCTGTCATTGCTTTTGCTTCTACTTTTAACTTGGTGGGTTATATTGTTTCCACTTATTTTTGCCACTACATTAGGTTCTTCATCCTTTGTTTTGCTCTCATTTAGCACAGCTTTTGCACATCTTCCTGTCAATTCAGAGCGTTTCACGATTTCTATTACGTTGTTAAGAGGTTTTTCTCCTTTAGCCCATAACACATCCTGAATGTTTGGATTAGCTGCACACATGACGATCTGGTCTCTTATTAAGTCATCATGCAGGTCCCCAAATTTGTATGTGAGCGCCAAATTTTTAAGTATTGAAACGTAATCCTCTATACTCTCATCTTTCCCTTGTTTGCGGTGGTAGAATTTATATCGGTTCACTGCAACACATACGGTAGGCTTATAATAACTGTCTAAGTCTTCCAATGCATTAGTAAAAACATCCCCTTGTTCGCCTTCCCGTACCTTCTTGTTGATTTTATTGTAAACTTTAAGTTCACCTGCCCCCAAACAATGCAGTAATATTTTTTTTTCTCTTCTGGCTTAGGTGGTTCCTCCTCATTATCACATGTAGAAATGTAATTATTAAAATACTCTCACCATTCTTCCCATTTCAATGGTGGTTCACCAGCTCCTGCTAAAAATAATTGCGGGGGTGAAAAATTGTATTTATTGTTATTAAGCCATGTTATATTCGGGTTGTACTGTTTAGCTATTCTCAAAATGGAGTAGTACTTCACCTGAAATAATGTAAATCTTTTTTTTTATATACAATATATATACTTGAAAAGAGATGGAGAACCTCTCATTTGATCGAGGACAAAAATAAATATTGGGACTCACTATCTATATACCATAAAGCCATTCGTGTTGCCCGCAAAACTCACATTGCATCGCAAATTACAGCTGCAGGAAACTCTTCAAGGATTTTGTACCAAGTTCTACAATCCTTTGTTAAACCGGCAGCATGTGAATCTTCGGATCTTGCATCCCAACAGCTGTGTGACGACATCTCTTGCTTTTTTACGAACAAAATAGATACAATCTATGACAAAATAGTTTGCACTAATAACAAACTGACCACAGATATGGCACCTCTGGAAATAGATGCTGACCCCAAACTGCATAAATTTACGTTAAGCTTTTTTCCACCCATTTCTTTACAAGAGACATCTGCACTAATATCACGGATTAAAAGTGGCAGTCCTGACGATATCATCCCAGCCAGGATTATGCCTGTCCTGACTGACGAGCTGTGCCCCATGATCCAAAGGTTGGTGAATCTCTCTCTGGGCTCAGGCACTGTCCCAAGAGAGTGGAAACGTGCTCTTATCAGGCCTATTAGGAAGAATACTGCTATCCCATGGTCCGATCTAACAAATCTCAGGCCAATATCCCTATTACCATTCTTAGGGAAACTGATCGAAAAATATGTTAACTGTCATCTGTCCAATCACATTGAACTTGTTGGCGGCCTGGACTATTCACAATCAGGGTTCAGGCCGAAACACAGCACGGAGTCTACCCTGCTGTCTGTTATGGATGACTTACATATGTATCAGGACAAGGGTTTCTCAGTAATCCTAGTTCTTTTAGATCTTTCAGCAGCGTTCGACACCGTGTCCCATACCATTCTTATTGACCGGTTGTCGAACGCTGGCATTGAGGATAAAGCCATTGACTGGCTAAAGAGCTTCCTATCTGGGCGTTCCCAGAGAGTGATCATGGACACGTATCGATCAGCGGAGGTGGAGATATCTAAAGGGGTGCCACAGGGCTCTTGTTTAAGCCCTACCTTATTTAACATCTATGTGGCACCCCTGGCAAGAGTGATGCGCAGCTATGGATTCATCCCAGTATCCTATGCTGATGATACCCAGCTCCTCTTCCCTTTTAAGACCATGTCCGCCGAAATTAAAAACTCCTTTTCTGCGGGCATGAAGGCGGTGGCTCATTGGATGTCTTCCAACTTCCTTCAATGTAATGTCAGCAAGACGGAACTAATGTTGTTTGGAGAAGCCAAACTATTGTGGACCCCTGATTGGTGGCCTCCCGATTTGGGAGTAGCTCCGGAATCCAAACAGGTTGTGAAGAGTTTAGGGATTCGGCTGGATCAAGACCTGTCATTTGGGCAGCATGTTAACCACACTGCTGGAATTTGCTTCCATACCATTGGCCTGCTACGCAGAGTTTTTCCCTTACTACCGGACTCTTTTAGGAGAACTCTGGTCCAAACATTGGTTCTGAGTCGTATTGACTACTGTAATGGCCTGTTGCTTTCTGCCAACGAAAACGTGCTGGCCAAGCTTCAGGTCATTCAAAACACCGCGGCTCGTCTTGTCCTTAATGCTCCTCCAAGAACTGCGTCCAAACCTCTTCTGGAGAAATTGCACTGGCTTTCCATTCGCCAGAGATCTAAGTTCAAGATATGCTGCTTGATTCATAAATGTTTAAATGGACAAGGGCCTACTTATCTTCAGAACAAATTTGTTCCTTATGTCCCAAGTCGTTCACTTAGGTCCAGTAACTGTCTTCTTCTGGTAACTCCCCGTGCAAAGAAATCTAGACACGGTAGTAAAGCACTATCTATCGTAGGCCCTACCCTATGGAACAGACTTCCCCTTTACCTGAGACAGTGCAAAGAACATCTCACTTTCAGGAAACTCCTGAAGACTGTGTTGTTCAGAAATGAGATCTAGCTCCTTTATTCCTCTGTTTTACCGGCTCCACAAAGCGCAGAGATACTCCAGCTGGAGTCGATTCTAGCGCTATACAAACCCACAAATAAATAAAATAATTAAATACTCAGAAATTCTCACTTGGTTTTAATTTTTCTCTTCGCGCTTGCAGGATGACTCAGCATACTAGTCCCTGTTAAGAAGCGTTCTCTTGTATTCTATTTTGTTGTTCCCCTGCGGTGAAACTGACTCTTGGAGATTACATCTCTGTCACTCGTATTTCGAGATGGCCGCACGCACGCGTGTGCGTGCGTCAATTCAAAGACTACACTGCGTCCCTTTATCCTTTCAAGATGGCGCCTGTTTTACGTGCTTATGTCAGCAATGCACGCTGCTTATTGATGTGCCACAGTCTTGTCAGGAGATCACCTCACAGCTTCGTTCACTGCCAAATACTCCCGCATACACTCTTTAACCCTTGAAATGAATTCACTGCACTAATCCATTCACCGCCAAATGCTCACTGATGTACTCACGCTTAATTATTATTATTTTTTTTTCGTACACTGCTTATTAGTAATTTTTTGGTACCTCAAATTCCTTTGTTACACCTTGAAATCCGACGCGCTTCTCACTTAGTCTTTTCTCCTTATCAGCTCTGGAGTTCCCTTTGGTGATCTGCTCCCTCTGTGCCGCTCACGTCAGTGCCTTTCAGAAGGATTACTTTACCAACTTCGGGCGCCAGGTCTGTTTTATTTTTCATTTATTTTCTCTTTTGCGTGGATTCCTCGGTGTGTTGTTCTTCATCGCTCGTCGCCATAAATGTTAAGAAGACTCCATGGACTCATCAAGTTGTAAGTAGGCTTTATTCATAGTAATGGAACAACACCCCAGCAAGACCGGAGAAGTCTGCATCAGCTGAGGTCTGGACCCGAATAATTGTCAACTGTCAACGGTGAATATCAGCTGGCATTCTAGAATGCCAGCTGATGACATAATGCCAGTGCGAGGGTAGGCAAGCACGCGGGTGAGGACAGGAGCCTAGGGGGGACCAAACTAAGGGGGGAAAGCGTATTACATATCAACACAACAGCTAGCCATTTTTTTTTTTTACTCTTTATTTTGATACCATCATATCAAAATTCAATGCAGTGAAAATTACATAGGGGCGGTCATTTTCCTCTAGCCATGAATACAGCTTAAATATTTCTCAGGGTTACCATCTTTTCCCCCTCCCTCCGCAAGGCTGAAAAAGGGGTATTTATAAGGTCTGGTGACCTCACGTATAGCTGCCCACTGCAGGAATGGCAAATAAATGCATAGCATAGTGTCATTACTTTTCCAATTAACATAAATAACAAATGCAACTTTAACCCTCCCCGCCCTAACCCTCCCATCCCTCCCACTCCTGGTCGCACAGTGTTTCCTATGTCCAGTAGGACCTCAAAGGGGGAGTACTAACTGGGTAGCACGAACTGGTACTCAGTAATCATGCGATGCGATGTATGAGTCACGGACTTGGGACCTACTGTGGTATAGTCACCTATTCCCTCGGATTGTCTACGGAACCAGAGTATCCTGAGGGGACAATAAGTCAAGTGAATCAAACTCGTGTAACATTGCCTCCTAGTCCATTGAAATGGGCTGCTTCCGAAGCCCCTTCTCCTCTTCCCTCCTAAGGGCCGCCCCTTCGGCCTTTCCCCATTGTATCATGTCAGCTTGCTAACTGGATAACGCTGGACACCTTGGGGACTTCCACCTCATAGTAAGAGTTCTTACCGCTAAAATGAGGGCCAGGTCTATGAATCTCAGTCGTTCTTTCTGGATTCTCGAGCAATTGCGGAGGCCCATTAGGCAGTTCAGGGGTTCATCTGATATAGGGGTTTGTGTAGGTTCGCCTACAGCATGACGGATTTCCTCCCAGTAGTGTTGGAGATGTGTGCAAGACCACAGCATATGGAGAAAGTCCGCCTCATCCCCTTTACAGCGGGGGCAGTTGTGTGAGGCATCAGGAAACATACGATGTATCCGCTTGGGGGTGAGATATGCCCGATGTAAGATCATTGTCTGGATGAATTTTAGTTTGGCATTACGGGAAACTCTTTTGGGGTGTTCTAACATGCACTGCCAAGCCTTATCAGTAATCTCCAAGCTAGAGTCCCCAGACCACTGCTATCTTAGTGAAGTGAGCGAGATCGCAGCGTGCGTCCGTATTCCTGTATATAACCAATGCACCAAATGTCCCCCCCTCCCCATGTGATATAACAGGTGTACTAGATTGTACTGTTGGGGTTCACTGCGCTGCGGTGCCCATGTGTTCTTTATGTAGTGGGATACAGTGGCATGCATTAAATATAAACGTGGCGAGGTGCCTGTGGACTGTAAGAAGGTATTGTGATCCATCAAGCGTCCGTCAGTAAAGAACCCTCCTATGTCCTTTACTCCAACCTCCATCCAATCCTGTATACTGGACTTCGCTAGTCTGCCCTGTGGTGTGGGGATACCTATAAGAGGGATGTTCGGTGAATAAGGAGTCGCCATGGAGGTGTATGTCAACGCCTTCTTCCAGCATTGTAAAGCAGTATACAAAAGGGGGGGGGCTTTCCGGAGGGGTCTTAAACTAGGGCAAGAGCAGAGAGTGTAGCCTCCCCGGTCCAACTCCCCCGATGAGTACCCAATTTCTTGTAAATGTCTTCTCGCGGTCCAATACGATAGCCACTGGAGCGGACTAGCATAGTAGTAGGCACGGAAGTCTGGAACTCCCAGACCCCCGCCTCCGCTCTCAAGTTGAAGTTTCCGTAGGCTGACACGCCTGCGGCCCTTGCCCCAGATAAGGTCCAACAACAAGGTATTTAATGTGTTAAAGGCAGACTGTGGGATTATGACCGGTAGGTTCACAAAGTAGTATAATAGGCGAGGGAGCATCACCATCTTAGAGATGGAACACAACAGCTAGCCATATGATCAAAATTATTGCACCTAAAACATCTGCTGTGACCTTTCTTAGATTCCTGGGGTTCATCCTTTTTACAATGTCTTGCATTTACAACTCTAATTTTGTCACCATCACCTAGTTCCTAAGGAACATTCTCCTTTTTCATATTTTTAACACATACCATGGAACGTATATAGGTGGTGGCAATCATTAATACATCCATTAATAAAGGATTACCTTTCTGCCACAAAGATTATTTGGCCTTTTCTATGATACAACCTAACATGAACTGATCGCAAACACCTTCCTCATAAGAAGAACCAAAATTACAAGTGGAAGCTAATTTGCATAAAGATGTGATATGCTCTTCAACAGATTCACCAATGCTCTGCTTGCGTTCCCAAAATGAAAGCGTTTCAGAACACAGTAGTGACCTTTGGTAAATTATGAATATCAAACGTCTTTACACAAATTTCAAATTAATTTAAACCCACATATTCTTCATCAGAAAAGTCAGGCAAATCTCGAATACTTCTTGGCCCTCACATTCGAAATAGTGCGCAAGTAGGGTTCACTCTTTAGTGAAGTGCACATACCATAGAATAATGATTAAAAACTTTTTTCTGCTTTGCCCAATGTAGAACAGGATCACATGAATAGATAGCAGAAAACTGGAAGAGCATTTACATTTGCAACGGGAGAGGATGCAGCATAACAGCTAGAGCGGTCGACCTCGAACCTACCAGTTTGAGTCTCCGCAGGATGCTCAACATCCTGATATTCTGGGCAAATCACTTAATCTCCTCATGCCTAACAAAATGAATATGTCTGTCTGTAATGCAACTGATGCTCATTTAAAGCGCTCTGTTACCTCGGGTCGAGTTTGCACTATATAAAAATTAATAAAAATATCAAATCTGCGTGATTGAAACACCTAATAAAGTCATGCAAAACAAGAGAAATTAGACAAAAAATGTGCACTAAATAAAAGAAATAAACACCGGAATCCGAAAACATACCCGAGACCAGTTTGTTCATTGCTTTCCAGGGGCGAATAGGTTATTTAAGTGATGTTTGTTATCAGGAACTTACTACCACCTCTCTTGTGCAGCGCGCTAATGTCTCTGGGTAAAGTCTGCTCCTCATAAAAACTGCCATCAAGTTTTGATCTTTATTACAATGAGGTTTAAACCATACGCTCCAATGATGTAAATATAGTGCCTCCAGTTTGATATTCTACTGCCGACGTCTTACGCTTTTATGTAAAAAGAGGGTGGGATGTGTTTACCATTTTTCTAATACATGTTTTTATTAAGTTTTTACAGAACTTCATTAACCTTAACATCACATAAACATGTAATTTAACTACGCTTCCCTCATGCGGTATACCTACCTCCCATTCCTTTTTTTACAGTCAGAATTGGAAGAGAGGATCGCGGTCTACTCAAGACACATAACAAAAGAGAGAGGGCAGCTTTATTATGGCAATTTGCCTTGTAAATTAAGGTGGTGGGTCAGCTTTTCAAAATAATGCAAATGTACTAGCAGACCATAGGCTGGCTGTCGCACGCTCCACTTTCTCACTGGTGAGCAATGTGTGCATTCCCGGAACATTTGTTCTCCGTTTCCCAGCATTGCCTGTGTCCTTTCCTGACTCCTCCCGTTTGGTTTCGCCCCGGCTGCTCTCACCGTTATTCTTACATTGTGAGTTTTCTATCTCCGCAGCACGGAGACACTCGCACCCTTTTCATGGGGGTCTGCTAAGGTACTACTCACAAAGCACCAACCAACGGAAACTAAACTACCCGTAGGCGAACACTTCTGGGGCGCCATGGTCGTCTCTTCCGGGGCAGCAGCTGGAGGAGGACTCTTCCGGGATAGGCGAACCTTCTTCTTCGGGGCATCATCCTTTCTAGCCAATCACAGGATTGATGGCGAACTATAGTCACCAAGGCCCGCCCAGTATCTGTACGTAGCCTGTCAATCACTGTGAACTCGCTTTTCCTTTCACCGCCCCTTGTCTTCACTTCTTGAACTTGGTTAGAGTAGAAAGGAAAGCTGAGACAATCGGATTTTACGGTCTTCTGGTGGGATGCGCAAGGTAAGTTCTGTACTTTCTGCTCGTTTTGGGACGGGTTTTCCTGTGATAGGTGTTGAATGGTAAACCATTACGGTAACCTGTGCTCATCAGTGACATACGTATATGGAAAATGTCCGGTGTGAGGGCTAACGGTGGACTTGAACTGTGCCTCTTGTGGGTTTTTTCTTTCTGTGTGGCTGTGAAGTAATGTGAAGCATAACCTTATGGCGAAGCTGATGGTCAGATGGTGTGGTGTTCTGGCAGAGAACACCACACACTGATTTGGGGTGTTTGAGTTGTTTTTTCTCCGAGGGGGGTATATTTTCCCTGTAGACGCATCGGGTCCTTTCGTAGTCAGTCGGGTTTGGGAAGGGGAAGTTTTGCGGGAGTCAGCCCCCATCCACATACAAGTAAATAACAACAATTCTCTCCACTTTGTTGGCTCGCTCGTTAATAACAATTATCACACGGCGTGGCATATTCTCTATTTTACCATTTAAAAGGAAGTCCGCCCTTCCAGCCTCCACACTCTGCTTAGTCATGCAGAATATACATTTGGAGAGCAAAAATGTCAACACTGAATGAGTGTTTCCTCCTTTGCACTCTTAAAAATCTGGTTTGTTTGTTTGCAAGAATGTGTTGTGGAATCATATTTAGCTTTGTGTTACGCAAATATATACATTCAGTACTTGGCGACATGTACTTAGTTGATTGACCCTTTCAATAAGAGTACACCGAATCATTCAGAGCACACCACAGGTTATTTACCGAGCAGCAGCAGCACAGCAATTGAATTTGGGTATAGTCACAATGTCATCTTATAACTGACTGCACATATTGACGGTCATCATATCATACCTAGGTTTATGTATAGTTATTATAACCCATTCTAATCAACTTGCGTGTGTGTGTGTGTGTGTGTGTACATGCACACGCATACTTGTCAGAAAACTATATGCTTACAAAGCCGCAGTACCACACTATAGTCTTATAAACGCTCATGGATACTTGTAATGAACCGACACGTTTAGAGCTTCAATGCAAATTTTTCATGAGCACACACTCCTATGCAGACACCATGCACATTTCTAAGAAACTCTCCTTTGTGTATAATGAACCTACGTCTTTCAAATCAACGACCATGGTTATAACAACTCACTCTTCACGGGAAACATGCATGATTCGAGTATATTTCATGTGTGTTTATTGGCCTTAGTATTCTTCTTCTAAAATGTAAAATTATTTTCTTGTTAAGCGTTCGTAGATGCGTGTTCACTGTATAGGTTAGTTTTAATAGTCGGCATTTGTGTCGCGTACCCAAACACTGTTGCAATATCCTTGCATCTGCCGAAAGTTATTGCAATGCTGTGCTCCAGCCTGTTGATTATTTTTTCGTATTCGTTATCCAAAGGAAGTGGAAAACGACATGTAAGGCTTTTTTCCCAATAAAATGACGACAGAGGACCGCTGCCCCACCTGTACACACTGAAATCTGCAGGCACTGGCCCACCTGCAGACACACTGGCCCACCTGCAGACACACTGGCCCACCTGCAGACACACTGGCCCACCTGCAGACACACTGGCCCACCTGCAGACACACTGGCCCACCTGCAGACACACTGGCCCACCTGCAGACACTAGCCCGAAGGGATGAAGCCTTTCTGGCCAGAAGCGACTTGACACTGTGCTTGCTGAACCGGAAGAGAGCAAATACCCGGTTTGTCATTAAAGCACATCCAGCCACAGTTTCAACTTTCACAGGCTGATGGGAAGACGCACGGTTTTTATGCAAACGCACGTTATCAAATGTGATTTTTTTTTTTTAGGTAACACGTTTACAACGAAGAAAAGATAATGAGGAAGTTCAACATGTTCTCAGTTAGTGTATAATTAGATCTTTCTTTAAACAGTTATTTTGCCAAGATGGCTCAAAATGTAATGGCTATGTTCTTTTCAGACCCCATATTCCTCTGGAATGTCATGTTTTCTCAGGCGAGGCTTTGACAATGTTAACACGTCAATAGGTAGTGTTTCATCCATTTTCATTATGATTGACTGTCACCTGTTTAATTGTTTAAAAACCAACAAAGGCATGTGGTTGTTGGTAGGCATTGTCCCCCAGCTTCGTTAATCGTGTGGTTGGTAACTGGTGCTCACACCTTATCGCAGGTTGTGCCTGTGAAGGTGAGCTAGACTCCTTGAGTGATGCTTCTGTTTTGTGATTGCTGGAACAAAGTTAAACATATCTTTTAGCAGCAAAATACCAGTATGCAGCTTTTATTTATGTATCGGAGAATTTATTAAAGCCTTAGGTGCTAATACCACTCTCCACTAGCCACAGTGAACCCCCGTATGTTTGTCCCTCTTCCTTAAATGGTGATGTGATTTTTGCATCTCCTGGCCTCTCAGTCCATGAAAAAAGATGGTCAGTGTTGTAGGTACATCCACAAGTGGTCTTCAGCCCAGATACGGTCCTCCTGCAATACACCCTTAGTCCTAATGGCTTATCTAAATCTTTTCACTTGCCATGTAAAACGTCTTTGGGGTTCGAGAAACAGAGGCTCTCCGCATTGGGATGTTTTTTGCATGTACTCTCAAACCTTTTGGGACACCTGAGATCAAGGTAGGTGCACAAAAAAATATAATTTCGATTAGAAACTCTCATTGCTGTTTCAAGGAATCGTGAATGATTGACATTTTTCTCGCAAATGGATTTGCACACACAAAATTCTTCCATTATGGTGGAATGTCTGTATGCGCAGTTCTAATACAAGGGGCAGATTTTTCAGCTGTTTCTGTGCTTGTCCACCAACAAACCACCGTGAACACTTACACACTTATTAGTTTGAGGGTACTCACCAAATAATTAGCAAATATATCCTCACCCTGGAAAAACATACTGATTTTATTTCTTGCAAATGCAGGCAGTAAATGTGTTTGTAAGGCGCCAGCAATAAATAAATCCTCTTAAAATTGAAGGGAATTTGGGGGGAGTGTGAGTTCTCATTAGCAAATAATATTTTCCCAACAGTAAAAGAAAAAGAGTACATTTTAAAAGTACAAAAACCTTCCACATTTAAGATGCTGGTACAGTGCCACATGTAGAAATAGTTGAGTACTCCAGTATCTACACTTGTGTAGATTTTTTTTAATTCTCATGAAAGTATTTTTGAATTCCCAAAACTTTGGAAATCTACTTAAAATGTAAAAGTAATTCTTTATGAGCAACGGTACAATGTCTTGTTTCTGTAAGTTTCGTGAATTGCACCCTAAATGTACGTAGGTATTATTACAAATGTATTTCATGTGGGTAGAGCTGAGGCATTTTAGTTTTAATAGAGCATGGTACATATATTTAAAAATTAAATTGCATTTGATGGTATACCATTTCTTCTTCTACAGATTAGTAAAGCCCTTTATATATGCGAAACATATTGATCCTGAAGTTATGTTTTGGAGAGTAAAATAACATGCTTCCCACGAGCACAAGTTTGAATATATACATTCTCAGAAGCAAATTAAAAGGTTTGTTAATATTTTGTCAAGTTTTCATCACTAGTGAAGCACATTTCTTCCATTTGCAAAGTCTTGTAGTACTGTGTCGTTACTCTGAGAGTATTGTAGAAAGCACAAATAATGTTTTACCTTTTGCAATAAACAATAACTGCACCAGTAGTGAGTGAGATTGCACAAGAGTTATCATCTAGGTTGAGGCTGCATACCTCATTCTTGGCGCTACCACTTGTATAATTCTTCCTAACAGCTGGGCATTTGATTGCAGATGTGGTGATTTTTTTCCAGCAAACTTGTTGTCCTTATGTGGCTGAGCTGTTTAATTTGTTGGTCTGTCATCTCCTGTCACACTCCCCACATCTTGTAGTTGAAACTTGGCTTGATTGTTTTACTTAGTATTGTATGCATTGTTCATGAGTTCACATTTACTGTATATACATATTGGTTCGTTTGTTCGGTTGGTATTTGTTTTCTTTCTTTTATCTTTTGTCTGCTTTTCATAGAATTGTTGTTCCATCTCACAAATTTCCTGCAAAACTTTTTGACAAAAGAATTCTATCAATAAATCATATTATTATCATTTAACATTAAAATGCATGGGGGGCCTTTATGTAGGTTTTTGTGAAGATGCGATGGCCCTTCAAGAATTTTGACGGTCCCTGTTAAGGTGGGCTCAGGTCTGTAGAAGCTGGACTTACTGCTCCTTGATCCCTAGCCTGTGGCAAGGGACTTCTTCTCAAGTAAACAAAATGGCTCAATGTATATTTCTTTTGCTATTTGGAACACCACAAATGTGTTATCATGGGGTCGATACTCGTAGCAATAGAAACCATTTATTACTGCCTCTTATATAACAAAATGTACTGACCGGAGTAGTGGTCAGTTACTCCATCTTTTAACAGAACTTAATCCCATGCTGAAGGGACACTGTGGAAAGTGGCACATAAAGCCATATAGCGTGTTTCGTAAAATGTACATTTACTTCTAGAGGTTTAATCTCACATTTGGTATAAATGTAGGATACTTTGGGAATTTCCAGAAAATTCCAGGGTTGCTCCTGAAAAGTTGTAGCAGTCACAAATTTCTAGGAGTGCATACTTTTACACATGTGTAAATGTACCTGATGTACATTATAAAGGTTGTATGACGGAACAACGCAGAGAAATACTCTGCATGCCTGTACCATGCATTTTTTTTATCCCTCACTTTTTTGGAACGCATATGCTTTTACAGCGTATGCCTTTACCACGCATTGTTTTTATTTAGATATATAAACAATGTATTTGTTGGGGGGGAGACCCCTCACACCCCTGAACTTATCTTAAATGCGTGGTAAAAGCATATGCATTCTAAAACCATGGGGGTAAAGGTACAAGGTGGTAAAAACCTCTTTCCAAAGGTTTTTTCCCCATTATAAATGCCTAAGAAAAATGCCCTTGCTAATATTTTTCCCCGCACTGAGATATCTTACCCAAAGTTTTGTAGTGCTTCCTGCCCATTCCGGCTACAGCTTTACATCTGCCCTGGACAAGAATACATCTTTGACTGTATCCAGGGTGGAAATGTGCCTTGCAAACACTTGAGAATGCCCACAAACTCGCAGGATTTTGAGTGTTCACTATCCTTCTAAGGCAAACCTGCCCTGGAATGCTCATTTCCCTTTCCCTGGGAGCTGATTTAGTCACAATTGTATATTAACATAATACATGCATGTAAATCCCTTTAAGCGGAAATTCACATTTGGTGGTTACATCACATGAATTTACACTAGTAAAATAAGCCATTTGCTCACTTTAATATAGGTGCACAAATGGCTTTGCCACTGGGAACCAACGTAAGAGATAAAAATAGTGTGCATGCCCTGAATACCTGTAACATTTTGCACTTTGTGATTGTAGGAAAACCGTGACAGAATTTCTAGAGGTTATTAGACATATATTTCTACTGTCGAAAATCCCATATTTATGAAGAATCGTGGCTCACGCATTACATTATGTACAACTATATACTGATAATACCTGGTGTAAGAAATTGGATTGTTAGTCAAGAGGGTTAACTACCCATCATGATTAATAATTGCTATCCTTGTCAGGGTGAACCCTCGAAGTCACTAAATTAACCTGAGCTCAACTGTCTGGTAGCTGTGACACTGAACATACAGTGTTAACTTAGGGCAATGTGTATAGTAATTATGCAATAGCAAAATGGTAATCAAGCCAAAACACAACACTATACAAATCTCCAACAGAATTAGAAAAATAGAGTGCATTTTAATAAAGAAAATGAAACCAAAATTACAAAAATCCGATAAGGTGAATCAGATATGATGTTTTAATAAAGGTTTTAACCAAAAATTGTGCCAGAGAGTGTTAAGTGCCAACCGAGGTCATTTGGTTGAAGGTGGGACATAGGCGTGATTTCAGACGGACCGCAATTGAGTGCGGGTCGGATACAGAAATGAGGTTCGCTCCAGTTAGAGGTTTGACCTTGGAACTTAGTATAAAAAAATGGAAGTCCAAAGTCTTTAGCATACAAGGCAGAAGGCTTTAGCCAAAGAGGGCCCCATGGGGCTAGATGGCCATTGGACACGGTCCCAGTGAAGCTGTTGGTTTTTGGGGGGAAAACTCTAAGCAGGATAAATTTTGATTTTCACACCCAGAGAATGTCCTTCGCCAGCCAAATACTTTTGTGCCTTCACCCAGTCAAGATCTCTACATTTGCACCTAGTCACTTTTTGGAAGCTTGGAATTCTTCAGCAGGGCAAAGCTGTAGGCTATGGCTAACGAAAGCTCCATGAGTCGGGATACATTCTCATTGATGTTCCTCTGAATCAAATTTCCTACTGCGGAGAAGCTCAGAGAAAGGTGACTCTTCAGCCCAGTTACAGTGCATCTCAGTCGAATCTGCTCGGTAGGTTTGTCCCGGTACTCTGAATTTCTTGAAGGTGAAAACGTTTCCAAGTCCCGTATTTTCAAGGGTGGTAGGAGAATCCAGCCAGACACAGGCCAGGGTTCCAGGACCTCAGGAACAGCACATGGGGGTTAGGACTCACTCCAGCAGAAGCCAAAAGCAGGTCCAGGGCATTGTCCAGATGGGGAATTGATGAGCTGGGCAATTGATGAGCTGGGCAGTTACAGGAATGGCCTCTTGTAGCTTGTTGTATCCCTGTAGCCTGAATAGGACGTCAGCCTTATGACCCTTGGGGCCCACTTCTTTTTCCTGGGTACAAGAAGGAGTAGATGCAGTCCATCAGGGCTTCTTTCAGGCCACAGACCGCAGGTCCAGTTTTCTTCTGATCTTCCTCAGGTTCAGAAAGTGTTCTGAAGAGGGTGTCCGGCGATGCCACATTTATGCCTAGCACTGGTTTTGTGGGTGGGACTAACTCCTGGGTCCTTCCTAATCAATGATTTAAGGTTCCTAGGGTAACTCTAGGCACTTTTGCAGCAGTTCCTGTCTGTCAGACTGAAAATATTCCCACAGTGTCCTTCACTTACTAAATCCAAGATGGTGAAACACTTCTCCCCTTGTGCAGAGCCTGTCTGCCCACCCAAAGGTGTGGGCAGGGTTGTGCGTAGCCCCTCCTCTGTGGTCACTCCAAACCACTTCTGGGGGAAGATCCCCTGCTGCTGGGATAGGTTCCTGTCTAGCTGGTGCAACAAACAAGGGGCCTGCAAAGGTGTAATTTGACTTCTGCCTGTTACAGAGAGGGGGGTTCCTTTTGAAGTAAAGTAAGTTCCTGGGCACAGCCTAAGTGGTCATCCTGCCAGAGGAATAAAAACACCTCTCCACACCCAGGCCTTTGTCTCTGCTCTGGGAGCAGTATTCACACTTCATCAGGGCACTCGGAGGGCTGCAGTTAGAAGCTAAGCAGGGAAAAAGTAACTTTCTAAATGTTACTTTTCCTTAATATTGATCAAAATTTGATTTCTTAAAGAGTTGTTGAGTCATATTTTGAGTTGGGTCCCTTCCCTGAGAAAGCAGCATTATATATTTAATACAGCTTCCCTGTGTTTCTTTATGGACCAGCAAGCCTTCGTAAGGGGAAAATGGCTTTTGAGTGCTAATCACTGGAAGGCATGTTAACAATAAACCTCTACATGTTCTACTTTTAAATACCATGCACCCTGCCTTATGGGCTAAATGCCTACCTAGGTGTGACATATTCATATTTAAAAGGAATGGTTTGATCTTTCAAAAGGACTATTTTGACAGTTCGAATTGCAGTTTTTACACTGCTACAGTCAGGCCACTGTGGTAGGCCTGAAGTCCTGTTTGCACTGCTGCGTCAAGGGGTTGGCCGCAAGTGTATTGTAATAAGGTATAACTTTATGTTTAAAAAAAAACAAAAAAACGAAATCCACTGAAAAAAACAAAGGTTAAAGTGGAGTTCTATCTGAGACAGGTAGTAAGATAATCAAGAAGGCAAGGACTGCAGGCCCCTGTAGAACCAGGGGATCTGCCACATAGTAAATAGCAACAGCTCTTGATATTTTTACATAGCAAGGAACATTGAAGAGCTATTCATACATCATCTGTCAAGGAACCCCCCCCCCCCTTCCCAACACCCACCCCCCCAGACCGCACCACCACCAGAGTCCACCAGCACTATCTCTATACAAATAGTACACAGCGCCACACCTGACACTCAAATAGGCCCCAAGTCTCCATCTGGAGGGACCGGGTCAAGGAAAATGCCTCTATAATCAGCCCACCGCTTCCAGATCTTGAAGTGTTTCCGAGGACACCCACGCGCCTTAAAGATCGGCAACTCCAGGCACATATTGAAATCTAAACCTAGTTTCCAAACATTAAGAGAGGGAGCCGCCGGGGCCTTCCATGCCCGGGCGAGATCCCGCTTGGCTGTTGTTAGGCCCAGAAGCAGCAAGTGGCGTTTATAGATATTACCCCCAATAGCGGCCATAATGTGGAGCAACACCAATTTGGGGTCTACTGGAAGATCCCTGCCCAACACCTCCGACAGGCACCCTAACACTTCCCCCCCCCCCCCCACCCCCCCCCCCCCCCAAACCAGCACACTGCAGGGCAGTGCCAGACCGTGTGCACCAAAGACCCCACCTCTCGCCCACACCTAAGGCAGTCCAGGGAGGCTATAAGACCCGCCCGCCCGCCACAGCCGCTGCCGAGTGTAATATGTCCTGTGGAGATACCGAAATTGGACGAGACGCAGTCGGATCGCTATACTAGCTTCACGGGGGGGAGGCCAGGCCCTCCCTCCAATCCGTCTCGTCCAACGGCCCCACATCCGTCTCCCACCGCTCACGCAGACCCTGCAGGGACGGAGCACTATGAATCACCATAGACTGATAGATTTTAGAGACTTTCTTTTCTTGGAGATTCCCCCATAAACATCTTAGCCTCAAGGGGACTGAATTCAGGGATAGATTGCATACCCTCCAGTCTAGGGGCGAGGGCGTGGCGCAGCTGGAGGTATTTAAAGAACTACGTCTGAGGCGTTTGATACTCATGCTGAAGTCCCCAAAGGATTTTATCACACAGCCCTTAACCACCGATTCCAACGTGGAGGTACCAATCCTGTCCCAACCCCTAAATCCAGAGGGGGTCGCCAACTGAGGAAGCAGCCCGTTCTGCCACAACTGGGTCTCTCGGGTAAGCCTACCCCACCAGCCAATATGACGTAAAGCCCGACGCCACACCTGAAACACCACCTGAGTGACCGGTGGCAGTGCCTCTCGCAACGCAGTCGCGTAAAGTAGGGTATGTACCGTATGGGGGTCCATGAGACGCCTCTCCACCGCATACGCCGGGTCACCCCTATCTCCATACCACCATTCGTTTAGGACCAATAAATGGGAGGCGTAATAATAGGATAAGAGATCAGCGGTAGCCAGTCCCCCATCATATACCGGCAGAAAGCAAACCCGCAGCGATACCCTGGCCAGGCCCCCTTCCCACAGAAAGTGACTCAGCACAGCATTAACCTTCCGAAACCAACTGGGAGGAATCTCCTATGGGTGGTTTTGGAGCTGGTAAAGAAGTCGAGGCAGTGCCACCATCTTAAAGATGGCAGAGCGGCCACAGATGGTGAGAGGCATACGCGCCCAGAGCTTAACATCTCAACATACTTTCTCCCATACCGGCACTACGTTGCGCTCCCAGGCGATCGTCTGCACATCGGTCAGAAAGACCCCCAGATATTTCAGCCCCCCGGCCGCAAAACGTAATGATGCCGTCCACTCGCCCTGTACGTCCCGACCGCCCAGTACCCAAAGGGTGGATTTCCTCGGGTTCATGTTTAATCCTGACGTCTCCCCAAAGACCTGCATTATGCGGAGCAGCCGTGGTCCCGTTTTATCCAGATCCGAAAGGAAGAACAACACGTCGTCGGCATAGAGGGCAATCCGATCCGAGAGTCCATGTTCCCACTCAAACCCTGTGTATTGCGCATCCATACGAACCCAGGAGGCCAGCAGTTCCATGGCTAAGGCAAAGAGGTAAGGCGACAAGGGACAGCCCTGTCGTGTCCCCCGGTGCACCGGGAATCGTGCCGAGGTCGCCCTTGCCACCTGAACCGAGGCCGTAAGATCCGCATACAGAAGCGTTAAATAGGATAGGAAGCGTGGCCCCAGGTTGAGACGCTGCAGCAAGGCAAAGAGATAGCGCCAACTAAGAGAGTCAAAAGCTCTATCTATGTCGGCCAAAAGGAGAGCTGCCCGAGCCTCTCGCCGCTGGACTGCAGCAATCGCCACATGTGCACGCCGGATGTTGTGACGCGTTGACCTATGTGGCATAAACCCAGCCTGGTCCGGATGGACCAGAGTATGAATATATGGCAAGAGCCTGTTGGCCAGGGCCTTGGCAAGAATCTTCGCCTCCACATTAAGAAGGGAAATCGGCCGATAGGAGGCATGTTGTTCAGGGGGGCGGCCCGGCTTATGGAAGACGACAATCTCTGCATGCCGCCAGTCGGCCGGCAAAACCCCCCGCTCACAGGCATCCTCCACCACCGCATGATAATGGGGTCCCAGTTGCATAAAGTATTTTCTGAAGAACTCACTCGGGAACCCGTTCGGGCCCGGGGCCTTCCATAGGGACAAGCTCCCCAATGCCGTCCCCAACTCATCCACCGTCAGCGGTCAGTCCAAGTCTGCATGCGCCTCATCCGAAAGGGCTCTAGGGGGAAGATCATCGAGGAACCGATCTACAAGCCCCCCGGGTAGGGTCTTGCGCGATCCATACAACTCCGCATAGTATGCTGCAAAGCTCGGCGCCAGGGTCTGTCAGCACACGCCCCTCTCCATCAGTGATCCCCGGGAGGGCCTGTGATTGATGCTGCCCCTGACACAGCCTATAAAGCATTGTCTCTGACCCACTGATAAACCCGGCTCCTCGTAGCTAACCATGCCTGCCTCGCCTCGTTCATCAAAAGCGAGGCGTTTGTTTGCTGGGCATATTGCAACTGACGCCGTGCGGTACCACCTAACTCCCCTCGGCTTCGACTCTCAAGTTCCCTAATCTCGCCCTCCGCCCGGACCAACCCCGCATCACGCGCTCGTCGGGCCGCCGCACTATATGAGATTTCAACTCCACGCAGCGTAGGTTTCCAAGCTTCCCATAAGATATCAACCCCCGACACTGAGCCCACATTCCGAGCCCAGTAAAGATCCAGAGCCTCCGTCATGCGGGCGCAGTAGTCTTCCTGCTGAAGATGCCAACCCGAAAGGCGCCAGCGAAAATGCCCACTGAACCCCCCCCGAGCCGCAGACTTAAGCGAGACCGTGGAATGATCCGATAAACCACGTGGGAGGATATCCGCCTCCACCCCCGTGCCACCGCGGCCTCTGAAAGGAAAATGTAATCTAGTCGAGAAAATGACCTATGAACGGCAGAGAGGTAGGTATACGCCCGTGTATTCCCATGAAGCCGCCGCCACGCATCCACCCAATTAAGACCGTCAGCCAACGCCTGTAGTTTGGTTGGGCGATCGTCCCCTCTCGCACCACTCCCTGAACAGCGATCCCGTGACACCACCATAACAATCATTCCAGTCACCGCCCACTATACCTGCTGCAAACGGCATCTCTGCTCATACAGTCATAATCTTTTCAGCCAGGGTCCATGATAATGGGGGTGGGGCATAGACACTCCCGAAAATCACTACTTCCGCCCCAATCTTTCCTTGAACAAAGATATACCGCCCTTGCGTATCCGCCCATAAGCGCGTGTGTGTATATCGGACCCGCTTGTGAATGAGTATGGCCACACCACGGGAACCCCTGGTGAACCCAGAATGAAAGACCTGCAGGTACCCATATCTCTGAAGACAGGGAGCCTTAGTACCCAGGAGATGTGTTTCTTGCAAAAACAGTACATCCGCCGACGCCCGCTTGGCATACTGCAGGACTGCCCCCCGTTTAATCTTGTCAAGCAGGTCTCTAACGTTCCAACTCAAGACTCGGAGTACCGCAGGTCTCCCATCGACCCTAGTAGCTGTATCTGCCATAATCAGTCAATGTAGTCCACTGAGCCCCATCCAAAAGCATCCCAATTCCATTCATCTCTGGCAGCTCCCACAGGTGTGTGCGGTCCAACAAACCCCATAACCCCAACAACAACAATTCCAACCCCCCACCCCATACCTCAAAACCACTGAAGTACCTGTCGCAGTGGAGAGCATCGCCAGACCCCAACCTTGGATCTCCGACCCCCCCACCAATGGATCCCCAAACACAACCCCACCAACAAGTCGCAGGTGGTACAGCGGCACCTGCCCGTTACGTACTCTCCCAACCCAGGACCCCCCCCCTCTCCACACACATCAATTACAACACAGTCTACAATGTGATAGAGTACCCGCCAATACGGCCACTGCAATCAAGGGGTGGAAGGTGGACGCCCAGCAGCTCCCCCAGCTCCAGGCCGCATTCCACCGGATTTGGAGCGGCGGCGAGACCTGGACCGCCGGACCCGACCCGTCTCGTCTTCTGCCGGCAGCCAGTCTTAGATGCCTCATCGTGCGAGGAAGTAGAGTCTCTGCCAGGGGGAGTGTGACAACGAAGTTGCACAGTTTCATCCGTCCATTTAAATGCCTCCTCGGGCGTGTCAAAGAACAAGGTCCGGGATTTGTATATCACCCGCAACCGAGCCGGGAGCAACAAGGCGTAGGAGAGCTGGAGTTCCCGCAGCTGGGCCTTAGCCGCCAGGAAGGATTGACGCTGCTGTTGGACCAACCTCGTATAGTCCGGGAAGATAAGAATGCGGGAATTTTCAAATTGGAGTGGTTCCTTTGCCCTGTCTTGCCGGAGGATGACGTCTCGGTCATGGTAATTAAGGACCCTGGCGATCACCGGTCGCGGTCGGGCTCCCACCGGCGGTTTTTGGACCAGCGCTCTATGCGCCCGCTCCACCACGAAGCAGCCGGAAAGAGTGTCCGGGGGGAGCCAGGACACCAGCCACTCCGTCAGGAAATGCTCCATGTTGGTACCTTCGCATCCTTCCGGAAATCCTATGAAGCGCAGGTTATTGCGGCGAGCCCTCCATTCCGCATCTTCGACTCGGCCCACTAAGTTCTTATGGGAAGATTCCAGGGCCGCCATCTGTTCTTTAAGCGTCGCCACGTCGTCCTCCACACCCGAGACCCTAGTCCTGTCGCAGCAATGTTACGTCGCAGCCCACCGCACCAATCTTCGCATCTAACATGTCCCTGGACTGGGTAATGGCCGCCAGCAGGGCTGCATTGTCCGGAGCCGCCGAGGCCACACCCCCGGTCGGGCCCGTAAACTTGTCGATAGGCCCCTGTTTGGCCGGCGCCCCACCAGCTCTATCCTTGGTCATGCTGCGATCGTCTCTCACCCCCCGCGCCTGTGCACACACCAGGGGACCCCCGGCCACAGAGTCCAGACCAAGACCAAGAGTTTGCTGCCCCCACTCCAGGCGCACTGAGAAGCGTCAGCCAGGTCCCCGAAACACAGCCGAGAAAGGAGGCCCCCGGCGGGGCGAATGAAGGCCAAAACAAGCTGCAGTCCCCGGAGTGTGGCTCACCTCCCGCAGCGCACTGCTGGCCCCTTTGCCACCACGCACCACCAGCAAGACCCTCCTCGACCGCCGCGACCCGAAATGGCCGCCGAGCATCCGGGCTCTCACTCAAAGCACTTCCAGGAGGGCGGCAAGCGGAAGGGGGGGGGAAAAAAACCAGTCCAGTGCCTCCGTTGCAGGCCCCGTACCGCGACACCATCCGGGGCCCGACCCCACCAGCCGTGATGCTCAGAGTCGCCGCCATGTACCCCCTCCACCACCACGCGGCCCGAAATGGCCGCTGAGCCCCTGGCCCACCAACCGCTGCAGGCACAAGGAAATCGGTGCGCCTCGTGGGGGGGGAGAAACCGCCCGTCGTCGATGGTCACTCACCGCTACTCCCGCGGCACTGCTCTTTGCACCCCCGCCGGGGTATCCGCTGGGCAGCGCCACTCCCGCTGTCGTCCGGATCCAATCCCAGGGAGCCCCGACCTCCGGGCTCCCAGTGCACCTCCATGAGGATCCACCGAAGCCAGCGCTCGCCGCCCCTGTCCGGCGGATGACCGCAGCTCCCGGCTCTCCGCATCCGCCACTCCGTCCGACGGGACGACCGCCTCTGCTGCCCAAATCGAGGCCGCGGCTTCCGAGGCGTGGCAGGGCCAGGCCCCGCTCTCTCTCACCGGCGCTGTCCCACATACTCTGGGAGACGCCGGGGTGCCACCGGATGCTGCCACCAATGGCCACACACCCCCTCCGCTACAGGGGAGAGCCCTGGGTCGGGCAAAAGGATCAATAGAAGGATAATTATCGGCGGGCTGGACGGAGCCGAGCTAAGGCGCGTCCGCCATGCTAGCCTGCCAAGCCACGCCCCAGGTAGTAAGATTTTAACTTGGATATTCACTGAAAAAGCACTACTGTTTAAAAAACATAAAACCAGGGAAATTCACCAGTAATACATCACTGACCTAAGTATAATTTGCACAGCAGTGATGTACTGTTATGACTTCACATATTACATCCATAATGGCATTCTCTGTGGCTGTGTAAGTTATACTTACGTGTAACTGGTGAATTTTCCTGATTTAGTTCAGAGGCTGCATTAAAATTATAGTCTGAGATGACCAATGAGATTGCTAGTTGGTTTTACCATTCTTTGTTTTATATGTGATTGTTCAAAATACGTTGTTTGGAATTTATAATAACACTTTTTCCAGTGAACACCTTTACATAAAGCCTCATTGTTGGATGATGCTTAGGTGAGTGTTGTAATGGTTAATGGCTGTATCTAATGCCCTTATCTGGGTTGGGCGTTATTGTGCAACAGCAGTTGTGCTCTAACTCATGTTTCTGGGTCCCTATTTGTTTTGTGCTTGGTTGAGGTTCCGGCTTGCGCGCTTCGGTCCCAAGCAACTTACAGTTTATTCATAAAAATCCGACCATACTAAAAAAAAAAAAAGGTTTTTTACTCATCAGTCATTTCAGCTCCTTATGGTGTGACATACTAGCCAAGATAATCTGCATCATTAAAATGTACCCGTGTGGAAACCTAAAACTTGCCCACTAGGGAGGTGTCAAGTGGTGTTGCATTTCCTCACAATGTATGTATATTTCTCTTGAAAACCAAAGAAAATATGCAAAATGTGGGATTTTGTCTGTGTGAAAGTCGTGATTTTTCACAGCGTTTCACCACGTGACTGTAATGAACTCCTACTTTATCTCTCAAATATTCACTGTCCGGTCACTCATGAGAAAGTTATGCAAGATATGCACTGATATACTAAATGCATGCGAGTTACAGGTGGCTTGCTTTCAGGATGTTCTAGACTAGAGAAAAACCACAGCAAGGTATGCACTACACTACAAAATGCTCACAAGTTACAGGCAAGAAGGTTAGTTACTAGCGCCACTAAAGGCCCGTGAGAAAAAAAAAATACACAAGGGAGTAGGTGTGGGGAAAACGTAAAACTCCGCAAATTGTAGGTAGGCCAGTATGCAGTAACTCTAAAAGATTATTCTCGACAATAAAAACTACACGCACCTCTATCATGGACCAACCGTTTGATGCCTGATGGTCAGTGATCATACATTACTTCAAGGTTAAAGTCCGTCCATCACTCACCTGAGAGAAAATTGCAAGGAAGTATTGTCATTTTAATCAGTTCCAAAGATAATAAAACAAGTAACACTATACCTGCCAAACCATAACGACAACTCGGGCTTTCAATTGCCTGCCAAAGGGAATTTTCAACGAACTCACAGCAAACCTTAATAGCCACTGCAGAATCACTGTCCTGCCAAAGAAAAGGGGTCGAGTGGGTGCGAAGGAACGTGGGACACCTTTGGGCTTATGAGGTGCATGGGAGAAACTAGATGGGGAAGTGGACTATTGCACTGGGCCTTAAAAAGTTAATGCAGTTCCCATTCCTTCAAGGTCAGCCCACTGTAGTACTTTGTCAACAGATCTTCATTCACAGGAGCAGTGCAGTCTACATATATTTCAGTTGGTATCATCCAGTGAAATGACTGCAGTTTATCACCCAACATACTGCTTCTGGTATCTCTCGTGTAACGAGTAAACAAGCATTGGCAAAAAGCCAATAGGCCTGCCGTTCATGTACTAACAAATGTCAACATAGGCGTTAAGAAATTATGTCTGCATGCATTATATGAGCAAATGTCATTTATCACATGAAAGCTTGCCCTACTGGCTATCCAAAAGCTGGGGGAAAAATAGCAAATAATATTGCTTTCAGTGACAAACAGCATAGTTGAGTTTATTTTTCATATTTAAAATAGTTCTGCATGCTATCTAATGGAAGTCCTTCTAGAAGGCGGGATGATATATTCCTAGCTGATAGCATGACGTGAGAGGTTGACAGTGCTCTGGGTGGAGCTAATCCAGTGACCAGTTTATGCATATTTTAAAGAATTAGTAAAAATGTGACATTGAGACAGCTGTGTTGTCACGTTGGACCTATAAAGGCAAGTGTACTTTAAACAGATATTTAAGAAACATTTAAAATAAGCATGCATTAATAGTTGATGTATTTCATCATTCATGGTTATACTACATTGGGGGTCATTTAGTGTGTTAGGGAAGCTATAAAAAATACAGCGAAATGTTTGTAAAGTGGTTTTCAGTGCCCTTAATACTAATTTTAAAACAAAAAAAATCTACATTCTGTGCCTTTTATTACAAGAGCACAAGCAAAAAACTGGTGCTACTTTTACACCAATAGTTGCGGAAAAACAGAAACGAAGCTTACCCACTTAACTCAAAATGTATGGTAATATCATGATTGATGGTTGTGGCAACGCTATTACTAAATTGCAGCATAACAGCAAAAAATCTGACCTTCTGTAAAAAGTTCCATGAGTGAGGCAGTGCTCATTTCACCCAAGTAGCAATGTGGCACAGCTTCACTGTACCTAAACAGCAGAACATTTTCCATCAGTCCCAAAAGAACTTTCACTGATTCCCTAAACGTTCTTCTAACTTGTTAAAGCGGTACATTTTTTCGTGTTGCTTGGCACCATGAAGGGCGTTATGATGACATCCCAGATGTCACCCTGAAACTCCTCCCCAGACTTTCCAGCAGCATTGATATCTGCGAGGAGAAATGTGGCTAAAGAAATAACAGGGATCACAAGTTGGACCTTGAGGATCCCCTCAATGGAAAATCAGCAATTACTGGGGAAATCAGTTATTCCATTCCTGATTTGTCCCAGTATTTCACCTTTGGCCTCCATCTGCTTGCAGCAGGCAGAGTCCCTGCCCTAGCACTGAGGGGTAGTAAGGAGTGTCTGGGGTTCAGGGAAGGGTAAAGTTAAAGGATAGTAAAGGATTTTTAGAGTTCAGGCAAGGTTAGCATTAAGGGATATCAAGGGGGATCTTTAGGGTTCAGGGAAGGGTAGTGGTAAGTAGTAGTAAAGGTTTTGTAGGGTGCAGGGATGGGTAGTTTTAAGGAGTAGTAAGGGAATTTTTGAGTTCAGGGAAGGTTAGTGTTAAGGGGCATTTAAGGGTTTTGTAGGGTGCAGGGAAGGATAGCGTGAGGGTTTTTTAGGGTAAGACTAACACTAAGTGGTAGTTAAATTTTTTTAGGATTCAGGGTTGGGTAGTGTTAATGAGTAGTAAGGGGATTTTGGGGTTCAGGGAAGGTTAGCATTAAGCGGAAAGTGGTTTTTAGGGTTCAGGAAAGGGTAGTGTTCGGAAGAGGTTTTTAAGCTTCAGGGAAGGGTAACAATACCAAAGGATTGTAAAGGGTTTTTAGGGTTCAGGGATGAGTAGTGTTAGGGGTTAATAAGGAGATTTTAGGGTTTATGGATGAGTAGCATTAAGGGGTAGTAAGTATTATGGATGGGTATGTTTTAGAAGTAGTAAGGGTTTATTAGAGTTCAGGAATGGGTAGCGTTGAACAGCAGTAATGACTTTTTAGGATACAGGTAAGTAGCATTAAGGGACAGAAAGGGACTTTAAGGATTCAGGGAAGTGTAACATTATGAAGTAGAAAGGGGTATTAAAGATCAGGCATTGGTAGTGTTAAGGGTAGTAAGTGGTTAGGGTTTCTGGAATCTAAGCATTAAGGGGTGGTAAGGAGTGTTCAGGGAAGAGTAGCGTAAAGTTGTAGTAAGGGGATATTTAGGGGGCAGAGATGGATAGCGTTAAGGGTTAGTAAGGGTTTTTTAGGAATCGGTGAAGGGTAGTGTTAAGGGATATTACACTTTTTTTTAAATTTTTTTTTAGGGTTCACGGAACGCTAGCGTAAAGGAATAGAAAGGAGCTTTTAGGACTCGGGCAAGGGTAGTGTTAAGGGGTAGTATGAGCTTGTGTGCTTCAATAAAGAGTATTTAAAATTATAGCATGTTAAATAATTTCATGTATAAAATTAAAATTCGAAGTAAATTAAATAGAATAGCTTTGTAATCTAAAATGTATAATTAACTTTGTGAAATTGAAATATCTAAAGCTAGAAATAATATTGACAAACCTACCTACGAAGTAGAGAATCTACGGATTTAACAAAATGTGATGTAATGGAACTCCTGATCTACTTACCTTGATGTAATGTCTTTTTTAAAGGCTAACGAAGAAATGACTGACCAGACCTTGTAAAGAGAGAAATAAGTAAACGAGAGCCACAGAGTTTAATAAAGCCTATGTGTGTGTGTCTCTTATTCCCATAACCCTTTAAACTAGCACTTAGAAGGAAAAATCACAATTCTCTCAAGGATTGCCATGGTAAGGCATCTCTGAAGTTGATGGAAAGGGAGTGGGGGTTGGGACTGCAATACAGCAACACATTTCCTCCTAACTGCCCTCTGCTGCCTGCGATGAACAGTGAGTAGCATGTGTGCGACCCAAGTGGATTTAGCTAGGCCTTCTGTTGTAACACAATAGTTTGACTCATACAGCTTGGCAAACAGATGATTACAGCGTCTTCGAAATTAACCACACTTTCTGTGGATCTATATAGCTTTGACCAAATTAAAAGCTGTACTTAAGTGGGCCAACACCTGGGCGGGCCCATAGTTCCTCTTTGTAGGAGTCCTAAAAGCTCTATTTTAATTGCATCATGTTTTGTAACAGCTGCCCTGTCAACCCAGACCTAAAAAGTCGGCTCGGGGAACACAAATTACACAGGATTTCAAGAGCCTCGTTTACTTTTGTAATTTCTTTTCCCTAAAGCCCTCGGACCAAATAGAAGGCAGTTAAGGAGGTAAGGATAGTGCAGTTGAGTGAAATCTGTGATGTCATCAGGGCCAATAAGTGTGGTGTAATTCCAGCAACATATGGCATGTTGGTGAATTAAGATTCATGGTTGTATATGCTGTAGGTAAATTCTTCCCGCCCCCCTCCATGGTACTACTATGTGCAAGCACTATACTATGTTTTAAAGGAGTGCGGTTTATTGTGTCTTTTGATTGCCTTCATCCTTGTGAACAATGCATTGTTAGAGATGTTTATGTAACACACTATTCTTCGTTTTTATGTTTTCATCTAATCATAGGTATTTCAACAGTCTTTTGTTTCGAATTAATAATTTTTTCCGTATATGCAGGGGCACAGGAATTATGCAGTTCTGCGCCTATAGCATTTTTTTGCATAGTTGTGGAGTGGCTACATTTGCCACATAATACACCATCTGCTGCATAATCTACAGATTAAAAACAAGTATATTTCTAGTTCAAACAGATAAAGTTTAAAAAAACTTTGTGACGTTTTTGCGTGTAATAGAAGGTTCTACGTAAAGGTTAATGAGTCATCTTTCAGTTGCTTATTTCTGTATTTGGTTGTTAAACTGGCACTGATAAGGTGAAGAAAATTAGCTACATTATGCCGCATAATTAGCATTTTCTTGTCATATAATTTAGTTAAACTTGATGCATAATGTGGTGCTTTCCTGCTGCATAATTCCAGTGGCCCTTCCTATATCTACTGGAGAACTGATCATTTTTTTTTTTGTTTGGCACAGCAACTGTCTTTAGTGCTTGTAAACCTTCTAATGGGCTCATAATTGGATACAAGCTGGAAATCCAGGTAGTGAAAATGTAGTAAGCCATGCCGGACTTAATAGTAAAAACTCCAGGTTGTTGTTTTGTTCCCTTTGTCCAATCAGTACGATCCGATTGACTGGCCAAAAGTGAAACATTTTATTCAGGTGGCCATTACATGATAGAATGCTGTGAAGCCTACATCCTGGAATAAAGTGTGAGAACAGATGCACGGTGACTGGAGAAGCACCCCCTTTCCACAGCAAGGGTGTGGAGTGCCCTGTCTAGTAGATACTGCCGCCAAAAAGTGAAAAAGACAATAGGACTGATTATGATGGCAGGCGGTTGGACAGCCGCTCACTATTGCAGCGGTCAGGAGTTCGCACGACAAGCAGGCAGTAGGTCCGACTGCCGCATTTCGATATGACCTCCGTGCTTGCAGTCGGAAAGTGCCCGGCGGCACAGCTGCCGTGTTACGGAACACCTCCTGCATGTCCATGGACATGACATGGTGCATGGCACACGGTACATCGAGGTAAGTGGGGGCACTACATGTGCTCTCAGGGCCACCTCACAGTGGCTTGGGGGGCCCTCCATAAACCTTCCTGACAGTCTTTTCATGGCGGTCTTCCTGCCAAAAAAAGACTGTCGGAAAGGGATATCGTAATCCCGATGGCAGTGCCTGGCTCGGCACTGCCACCATTCAAGGATACGACCCGACCACCGATCAGCTGGGGTCTCTGATCCTGGTGGAGGCGGCAGTCTTCCCTCTGACCACTGTGGGTCCAACCGCCGGAGTTGTAATCCGGTTGTCAGACCGAAAGGCTGATGGCATTTGGACTGCCACTGACTGCCTGTCAGTGGCGGTCTGACCACCATCGTAATCAAGCCCAATGTTTTTGTGCAGCCTTTGCAAAACTAGCCACAGATTTGCATACCCTTAGGTCTAATATTTTTATAGGATTTGCTGATAGGATCTGCGGTTCTGGAACCGAAGGTCTGGCAAACTGTAAACCTGCCATGGATGTGCAGATCCTGACCAAAAGTAAATTCACAGTTACTGAGCATTTCCATGTGTCTTGCATTATGAGTACTTTGTACATGTGGGTTAGAAGCAGGGCAGGGCATAGCTGTTTGGGCGTTATAGCTCCAGGGACTCGCCGTAGGTCAGGCATTGTGCCCAAAGTCTGCTGTGCACAGCTTGTAAAAATTGTTTGTGTGGGGCATGGGCTATTGCATGGCCTGGTTGTAGTTAGTCGCTATGCCAGAGGCTGTGTTGCTGGAGTGAAGTCTGTGCACAGCTGGATGGAACTGAGGTGGCAAAGCACTTTGCCAAAGGCCCTGGTTCAGCAGAACCTTTTCCAAATGTTCTCTCCCAAAATTAATGATTTTATCTACCATGAAAACGAAGAAATGCCATTTAATTACTAGTGTCTTTTTATTCAGTGGCTCCTAGTAATGTTTTCAAACTTGTCATCAGTTTCAGGTTTGCCACTGATTTACTATATATGGCCTCTGGAACACCTTTTTTCATTCAAAAGAGACCTTTGGAGCAATATTTTCATTCAAAAGAGACCTTTGGAGCAATATTGTAATTTTCATTTATTATGGGTTTTCCTCACTAAAAGGCATATTATCAGGCGTTAAAAACAGTATTGGTGAGTCAAATGTGAATTTGAATGAATAGTGGACCCAAATATATTCATGTAAAAGATGGAACAATTTCCTTCTCCCCAGTTTGAACTGCAGTATGTATGTTTTTTTTATTGTCCCTGCTGCCCACAAAAGCCTGCCTGTAGCCCATTAATTGGGGATATCAACATGATCTGGTCAAATATTCACCTGTTTAAATAACCTGAAAACAGCAATCATTTGCTTAAATGGGACCAGTTAGAGCTAAGTTATAAACTTTTTTTCTAAATGAAGCCGTAGATTGTCAACTGTGTAACGAGCAACAAATCCATTTTAATGTAGAAAGCGCAGTGGCTGCGGAATTGCGAAATTCTAGTGGATTGTTTGTAATCAAATAATATACAATGGCTCTGTGGATAACGGCAAATACATACATGTGTGTATATATGTAATTGATGAATGAGGTTTCAAAATTCTAAAGTCTAGATCGCCAATATCATCAAGCACAGTCTGTGTAATAGATTTGGCGAGGTTATGTTAAGTATTTATTTTGTTAAATGTGTGACCAGAAGTGCCACAAGGTGTCCCTGCCAGCAGAACACTTGGCCGTGATGGACAGTGTTCAGACTGATGCCCTGGACAGGATGTATGTTATGTCCTAAGATTGCTTCTTTGTTGAGCCAGAAAGACATGATGCTCGTTGAAGAATCTAGACATATGACCTCTTAAACACCAATTTGTAATCTGGTACGCCCAGTTTTTTTTCATTAAATTATCATGAGGGATCTCTGGGCATACATCTTTGATCACTTGAGATTTCTATATCAGCTACGCTCCCCCCTTCTGATTGCTCAAGTGCTAGGAAATTGAGGACCCACTCAACAAAAAAGTTCTTATTGATTTAGATCTCAACTGAGATCAATATAAGTTACAGAAGACATTAAATACCATCAGTCTGTGATCACATCCTGCTCAAAAAATAAATTTTGGTGGACACACCCTCAGAAATTATCAACCTCATTGCTTCAGGATAGTTGAGAAGAACCTAAGATCCTGATCTCCTGGAAATTTAAGCATGATGCTTCACTTACCTTTTATGCGCAAGGGGATAATGGTCTTCACTACAGTGATAACACTGTGCCTTCAGGCTTGGAGGCTGAGAACATCCTGAAAGGCTGATTTTTCACAGAGTAATTGCTGTTGAACTGGCTACCAGACCTCTTATGAAACAAATGATCCCTTCTAACAAATGGAATATCTTCCTGGTGTGTTCTGAGCCATGCTGTCAACCATTCTGTCACATTGTTTTCCGGGCTTTCACCAGTGCTTAGTGTAGATCTGGAGTATTGAGTGGTAAATGTTGTGTTACCACAATATCAAGACCTACATATCGAAGACAAAAATATTAACAGATAAGTATTGGTAACTTTAGGTTTACTGTACTTCAACTCCACATTTATGTCCTTTAACAAGATATATCTATTTCTTCAAAGGACGCAGATGTCAAGTTATGGATAGAAAATTTTTACATAACTATATGCACTTACCTCCTCAATGTTTTTGTCTTTGATATTTAGGCCTTGATATTGTCGTAAAACAAGATTTACCATGTGATAGTCCAGCCTACAACCCCACTGCAGGCTCTTTTCGTCTACTGTCCCAGAAATGATTGTTTGTGTGTATGATTATGCACTACCTGGCTACTGTTTCGACCATTTCTCATTCCCCAGAACAGAACTACATTTGTAATGTGGCGCCCTTTGAACCTGTGGATTATTGATGCCTAAGCCTTCTCACGTTGAAGACTTTTTTAACCTTTTGGCCGTTATGTCACCTTGCTTAGTAGGTACACTTCAGGTGTTTTACTGTAAACCTTTGTTCATTTTGATCATAACTAATTATTTAGTCTTTCTCATTACTGAAGTTGTTTTGAAGTTTCATTTATCTTAGAAAATCAGTTTGCAGACCACCTTCTCTTTTCCTCATCTTTCTAAGTTGGAAGAGCTTGTGCATATATTGAATCCCCAGAGGGATTTGGGTTTTTTAGAATTGTGTTTTGTAGATCTGCCATAAGGCAAGACCATTTGATTTTACCGAAACGTATATGTGTAATATACTTACTGATAAGGGGCTCTTGTCTAGCCCTCGTTATCAATTGGTCTGTTACTGTGCCATTCACATTTCTCTTCTGCCCTCTACAACATACAGCAGGGGGCAGTGGGTCAGCCCACTTCAGCTATTGTCTAACTTCACTGTGAGTGACCGCATTCTGCCTTTTCAGAATGAGCACTTCCAAACACAAAGTAGTTTTCGCTTCCACTTCACTGCCAGGGAATACAATGGCAACTTGCTCTTTTTGAGGCCCAAAAAATATTTGTGCTTTTAGTCAATATTTGGTTTAAAATTTACCCCCCCCCAGCTCCTTCAATTTTTTATTTTTAAGTGACAAAACCAGCATTGACGAAACCAAAAGACTGGCATCCAATCCCAGACCTATTGTCTGTGTTGGTGCTTGTATGGCTTGGCAATGGCCAAGGCATTTTGATTTTAATAAAATTATATATAATATACTTACTTACAGGGCTTCATCCATTTGTATGTTCACGTGGTCGCATTTTTCTTCTGCCCACCACAGCAAGCAGCATGTGCACAGTCATCCCACTTTAGCCTTTATCTTGTCTCTCTGCGAGTGATAGCATTCTTCTCTTACACAACATGCACTTACACACGCATTCTTCTCTTACACAACATGCACTTACACACAACAGATTGTACAATTTTGCAAAAACTACATTATATTGGCTAATCCAAAACTTGGCAGCTAGCCCCAGATGTATTGGCACTGCCTGAGCTTATAGGAAGGGCTAAGGTAATACCATCAAAATGCACACCTCAATGGCTGTTTTTCTGGTGCTGAAAAAGCTATTTCAAAGCAGTTGATTATGAATAAGGCTTCCAGTATTCCATTTTACAGATAAATACAGACCTCAAACTGTCTATTTCTTCTCTGTAACTTCATCTTCACCATCTCTCTTGTTAAACGTTATTTACTTAGTCTGATAATTGAATGTTGAAATATTTCCTATTTAAGGTGCTTCCATACTTGGCAGATAACTTTAACCTACTGTACCCTAGGTTTCTTATTTGCCCTGGATCACAGAATGTGGTCAGTTTGGGGAGTGGGTGTAGGAAGTAGATTCTAGGTGAAAATACAATCTGCAAGCTAGTTACTGCACTCTTACCTACGTAAGGCCTTTATTTAAAATGTTTCCCCACGCACCTTTTGCTCTGGAAGGTTTTTAGGAACAGGAACTATCAGTAACATAGTAGTGTGTCCAGGAGAGCTTTGTTCCTTGTAAGGATAGAAAAGCCTTTTTGAAAAGGCAGGTTTACAGTCTTTTCTTGAAGGCATTCACATTTGGAAGGATCCTTTTAGATAAATTCGTCCGGGAAAAAGGGAGTGTAAGTATTTCAGGCTGTAACCCTCCTGTGCTTTGTGGAAGGTGCAGAGATGTTTGCATGCAGTGGTCTGTGCTATTGGGAGCCAGTGAAGTTCTTCAATGGCCAAGAAATATAGTCTGGTTTCTTCCGATTGAAATGGAGTCTGGCTGTTTGAATTTCGGACAATGAAGCTTGACATTCTCTTTGTTGTGAGTGCCAGAATGTTCAATGTTTCAATGGTCTAGTCTTGATAAAACCATAACCATGGAAAGTTCAGTTCAGTGTGGTGCCTGAATGTAACGTAAAAATTGGTGTTTTTAACTATCATAGAGAATTCATGGTTAAAAGAAAGTGTTGCATTAAACCATACTTCATGCTCCTAGTTTTGTTTACTTCCTGAGTAATACATGTGGCGTGGCTCCCACCTTGTTCAGCTCGATGATTTGTAGACTGAAATCTGTTGCTCATCCCATTCCTGAAGTTCAAAAATGAACTTTTTTAAGCCCAGTAGGGATACTGTTGCTCTGGTCCACCTGGATGCACAAGAAGATATGGAGTTGGACATCATCTGCATTCATTTGGAATTTTAGATAGCACTCAACTGGTAGCTATGCTAGTGGTCTCAGATTAATCTTGAGCAGGGATGATGGCCATTGGGATTCTTGTGAGATCTCACATGATGTCTGTACCACAGATGTAATTACTACTTGTTGACTTCTATTTATTAACAATCCACCTGTCATCACAATGGTCCAGTTTTCTAGTCGGTCCAGCAGCATTGTGTCTCCACCTTGTTACACACTGCCAAGAGGTCATGAAAGATCAAGGTTTCTGGTTGTCCTACATCAAAGGAGGTGACCCGTTCTTCCTAGTAATTGCACACTTGGTTACCCTCCCTCGCCTAAAACCTGATTTTCTCTTATGGAGAATATTATTTTCTTCAATTTCCGTGTGCAACTGAGGCAAAGCTTCTTCCGCTATGATTTCTTGATGAAGGAGAGAATCCAAATCGGTTTGGAGTTTGCTGGTACCAGTGGGTTGGCTAGTGGCCTCATAAATAGTGGCTGATAATACCATGTTTAAAAGTGTTCGTCACTACTCTTCAGAGAAATGACTTATTTACAGAATCTAGACTCTCCACACCGTGTAATAGCAGATTTTCCTCCATTGTAACTGCTGAGTAAGGGAGATTGGAGGTTTTTAGTTTACCAACTGGTGAAAGCATTTGTTTGAGGCTCTCAGTCGTGAAGACTGAGAATGAGGCTTGGATCATGGGTGGAATGGTCAGATTTCTAGAAGGTGGATTAGACTACGCGAGATGTCATTTCATATCTCTACGATCTTATTTTATGAAAAATTATGTAAGATTCTTGCAGAACTTGTCTGACGTGATAGGAGCCTCTTTCAGCACTTCCGGTTTGGTGACTTCTTTGACAATTTTCCTGGTCTGATTTGATGGTTGATTTATTCAGGTTGCCTTTTACTGTGTCTTTGCCTTCCATGCTGCTCTATAGTATTCCCTCACATGTATTTTGCAGCTTGCCTTGTCAATGACTGTTTGAGGTTTTCTTTTTCATTTTGGTGGCCCGTCACTGTATTGACCCATTCCTATTAAATTTGATCGATCTAGGTACACCAACATAAGAGGCCATCCATTGTTGCCCAATTTTGTGTATATTGGCAATGTGGAGAGGTTATATTTTAGTTATACTTGGTAATGACTTAGAATGAAATGGACTTTGATTCATCTAAGATTTGGGCTAGGAGTTAATTTCTACTTCTGAAGACCAAATCCAATGTTTGTCCTGCCAATTATTGATCATACTACTTCTATTGCCAACTGCATTAATATAGTCCTTTATAACTTAGGGTCTCCAGGTGCTGTCAACTGGACAATCAGTTTATATTACCCTTCCACCTCATAGAACTGCTTCATAATGGACATCTCAAACCTGCTACCATCACATCATGATCTCGCAGGAATGTTCACCATAAGTAACACCAGCACACCCTGTCCAACCTTCACCTCAATGTCCAAACATTAATAACACCCTCCTTGATACACTTGCTTCCACACACACAACCTTTTTACTGACGCTTTTTCACCCCATCACATTAAAAAGTTTAGATGCAATCCAAAGGTCCCCTGGATACCCATAGAGTTAAAAAAAAGAGTGTACATTCTGGAAGTCAGCGAATATTTTGCATTTATTCCGGTCTCCTGAAGACCTCCTAAGCATCAAATGTTCAAGCTCCTTATAAATTCCACTTGACAAGTAATATTGGTGTGACTGTCTTCAGCGACTTCTTGTCTAACAAAATTGAAGCCATCCTCGACAACATTGACCACACCAGGTCATTCAACCAACTTGCCTTTAGTCTTATTAAAATTATGTGTTCCATCAAATCAGCATTCTGTGACAGTGACATACCCGGTTCTTCCATTACCCAGCCCTTTGCATGTCTGTTATCTTAAGAAAGTTGTAAATCGCACAAAGGCCACAGGATTCTTGGTATTAAATCGGAGTCCTGAAAAGTGAGAAATTGGGAAAGAATCAAGGCTTTGCAGAATAGTCAATATTTGAGAGCTTCTGAAGGAATAGAAAGTGTTTTCATGGTAGATGGCATCTGATTGGGAGTTCCACAATTTAGCAGAGCATACCGAAAACCTATGCCTACCAGTCCTGTTCTTACTGAATTTTGGGATGGCGAATAAGTTGGCACCAGACGATACTTAAGTCTGTCCAAAGTCGGGAGGTATTTTTTCATGGAAGAGGGGGCTTGGCCTTTGAGCACTCTGTTCACAATGCAGAGTGACTTCATTTGGATGAAATGTTTTATTGGCAACCAGTGGAGGTAAGAAAGTAGAGGTCAGGCATGATCAAATCTAGATCCCTCCAGCAGCAAGCAGGCAGTGGTATTTTTAAATTGATTTACATTTTGTGAGCTAGGTAGTCTGGAATCCCCAGGTAGAGAGAATTGGCATAAATTAACCATGAAGTGATGAGTGTGGGGGCAGTAAGGCCCATATTTATATTGTGGCAGGTGAACTGCCATTTTGTCATGGTGACAGAGTAAACTACTCCGTTGTCAGAATGGAGAGGCTACCCGCCTAATTTAAAGATGACCGCCAAGAAGGCGGTTATTTATTAAAGCTTTGTCAGGAACTGCCGTCACAGTGGTTCCTGGCTATGCAAATTACTCCGTGCTACTGGACTGCGTCATCCTGTAGCAGAACTCAGCCCATTCCCACAGAGTAATTATTTTTATCTTTACAAAAAGAAAATCCCCACATGGGATTTTCTTTTTGTAAAGAGAGCATATAATGCTCCCCTCGCCATGGGAGTCTTCTCTCATGGCGGGGATTATTATAATGTTTTTACTGTACCGTACCTCCAGGCTGTACCTGGCGGTGAGAAACAATGAATAATGACTACTTGTCCACCCATCTAAATTGGGTGGGTGAACATGTAGCCATTTCTCAGATAGCCCTTACTCCCCAGGACAGAGTAGTCTCCGCCGTAGCCAAACTTGAGGAACGCCTGCAATTAAATTTAGAGTGTGGACCTCTATATTTCTGATGCGACGGAGCACCCTGTCCGCAATGTATAAAGCTTGCCCCAAGGCATTTTTAGGACTCGCCTAGGCAGCACTTGCTGTCTCTTTCAGTCATCCTGTATTGAGGATATGTGAATAAAGCTCCGCCTACTTCCCGCCTATCTTTTTAATTCGCTCCTGTCCCTGTCCTTTGTAAATGGTGGCTTTTCATTGGTTCTTAGGCTTTGTAGTCCCTCCTTAGTAACTCCCTGTCTCTTTATGTAACCTCCCATAAGGACACTCCCTATTACATGTTTTGTTACACACTAGGTTTAAATTACACCCTCAAGGCACTATTTTCTTAAAGGCCTCCAGACAGGACGCTCACTTGGTCCTAAACAAGGTTAGCGGTGATTACTTTACTCGCTAGCACATCTCAGTTATATTAGACCTATAAATTTCCCTTCCATCAGCCCCACATCAAGTACAAACGAATCAGAATTAATATAATAATTGTTTTGTTACATTTCATAGCTATTAATTGTATATGTGGACATAGCTATTTGAATGTACTTGTGGTACTGTCGTGCATGCAATGCATTAGGGAAGTACCAAATGTGACCAAGTTTGATGCTCACTAAGGACCTATAGGCGCAGCTTGCGGTACTGCACCTACACATCTATTTTAGACCTTCTATAAATTTCCCTTCATCAGCTCCTCCTAGAGTACAACCTAATCCAAAATTAATATAATAATTGTTTTGTCACATTTCAAAGCTATTAATTGTATGTATGGACATAACTATTTGAATATACTTGTGGTGCTGTCTTGCCTGCAATGCATTATTGGAGTACCACATGTGAACAAAAGTTTGTGATGCTCACTAGGGACCTCTAGGAGCAGCTTGCGGTACTGCACCTACCACATCTCACATTTATGTAAGACCTTCTATAAATTTCCCTTCATCAGCTCCTCATAGAGCACGACCTAACCTAATCCGGAATCAATATAATTCTATTGTCACATTTCAAAACTACGAATTGTATACATGGACATAGTTATTTGAATGTACTCGTGGTGCTGTCTTGCATGCAATGCATTATGGGTAGGGTGGGTTTACCATATCTTCAAAGTTTATGATGCTCACTAGAGACCTCTAGGAGCAGCTTTCGGTGCTGCACCTAGACAAGCAGTGCTGGTGCCTTGCTCACTAGGGACCTCTAGGAACAGCTTGCGGTACTGCACATAAACATGCAGTGCTGGTATATTGCTCACTAGGGAGCTCTAGGAGCAACTTGTGGTACTGCACTGAGACTTACAATTCTGGTTCCTGGCTAACTATGCAATCATTTACAATGCACTAGGTCTCGCAGTACTGAAAGTATGAGCTATTGGCGTTGCATTATTATTTGAAACACCAATACCTCAAACTATCAGTAATGCAAGACCTATTGCATTGCAAATGCTTGTTCATCATGCACTAGGAATACAATAATTTTTCTTGGTATTATGAGATAGAAAGTATGGGTGGAGACAACAGATGAGGCTTGATTAGTCCTAATGAGATGATCATTGTTTGGTGTCCAACCCTTTTTTTACATTCTTGTAGGGTGGGTAGGTGATCCATCTTAACTGGCCTCTAGGTATCGCACCAAAGGTCGTGTCTCTAATTTAAGCCAATAGCTGCCTATCCAATTTCAAGCAAATTACATTGTTTACTGAAAAGCTAAATGCGTTGTGGGATTCCAGTCAAAGCATAGCAACTCTAGTGTGTCATCAGTGTGCATATAACTCTATTTCCTCTATTGAATTGGGCTTTCTCTTAGAGGCTCACATAAATGTTAAAAGTATGAGGAGATAAAGATGAACCTTCAGGAACACCGAGGCAGACAGGAGGGTTTTGCTAATTTTGAGCGGATAACTTGACTGCTTGGGTGCGTCCAGTGAGGAAGTAATTACACTGCTCTAGAACTGTGCCATTGATGCCAGCTGCCTTAATACGTTCAAGAGACGGTCCCCCATATCAAAACTGCTGACGGGTCCAGCAGGATCAAGGCATTAATATAGTTAGGGCAATGTCAACGCCACCCTTTACACTGGAACGTTCCCCTCTTCTCTTAAAAATCAGCCATACACTTCCCCGGCGGTGAAACTAAATCTGGACCCTCACTACACAATACACTAAGACAGAATGCAAGCCATTACACATAGACAAGTAGCTGTGGAGCTCCTGTCCACTGAATCTATTGCACCTCTGCTGAGAGAATTGGTGTATTGACACCCATTCGATTTACAGCATTTCCATAGAGGAACATCTTTTAGTGCATGATGCAACGCTTCATTCTCCACGCTCATGCAATCCATACCCTCTTTAGATTGATCATGTTTGTTCTCTGCCCCTCCATTCCATTCTTGGCCTTTCTGTCCTAGTCCTATCCATTTGGCTCTGTAAATCAGGACCTGCATCTCTTTATGACTATTGTGTCCCACTTTGAGCTAATATGAGCCAATTTGATGATCTGGTTGGTGCATGAATGCATCCCTATTGGCACCTGGGTAGTGCTCTCTATCCTAGAGATTAATGAACATATGGCAAATACCTGGGGCTTACAGAGCAGTTAGTCTTTCATAATTATTGATCACATAGAGGAAATTAAGGCATACAAAATATGAGGGCGTGATGCCGGTTTCTTGTTCAACCTTTTTTTTTATTCTGGTCTTCCATGTTTGTAAATGCTGTTCACATCTTGATTGGCGACAAGGTCATTCAAGTTTGATGGTCAGCACGTTTTTCACCCCCTCTTGGGCCACAAGCCTGAGGCTTTTTCCAGTTTGGGAACAAAAGCTTTATTTTCAGATTTTTGGAGAGAAAAAAATGTAAGTTATTTTGAAGCATGGTCTACATTGTAAACCCAAGTACCATGATTTTTTTTTAGCTTCTTTCTTTGAAAGCATTTCCATTACCTTATTTACATTTCACTAGAGGCTTTTAAAATAATTCTGCTCCCTCTATTCTTAAAGCATGATACAATTGATGGACTGTTTTACTACATCGAACTTAAAAACAAACCACAAACCATTCCACTTTCTGCAGCACAGCACATAGGCAGCTGTCTTCACATGGATTGGTAGGAAGTGGTATTTATTAAGATAGACCTAATGTTGCGCTGTGATACTTACTATCGTCCTCTATGGCCTAATATTGTTCCCTGTGACCTAATATGGAGTTAAGGGCCCTAATATCACCTCCTGTGACCCAAGTCGGCCTCTTTGGTCTCATTAAAAAAAAAAACTTGTATTAAGTATTTGCATGTAAAAGCAGACACTGGCTCATTGAATACAGTGACACACATCGGTACAGATGATGCATATGTAATGTCCCGATGTAGGGATGCATTTCACAGGGTTGCGATGGCAACCACAGGGAGCATTTATACATTCCTCAGCTTAACTGCAACAAGAGACATGGTTAACAAGCATGTCATGAGCAGTTCCTGAACTGGTGGTATCTGTAGCTGCCGGACGGGAGGTGAATCTATGGAATGGAGCGGGCGTCCTCTTTGATCTCATAAACTGTTTTTGACCTAATATAATTCTCTATAAACAAATATTGTCATTTGATTTAATATGGGTTCTGTGGCTTAATATGTGCCATGACCTAAAGTTGCCCTCTGTGATCCAAAAATAGTGTGTGTGACATATTGCAGTGGTCGGTGACCTCCTGACTTGATTCTGTGACCTAACAACCTGGTCTCTCTTCAAGGTAGATAACCTTTCAGACCACATTATTTCCTCAAATACCCTGGATTTGTTTTAGCTTGTGTTGGATGGTCCGATGAGTCATTCTGCTTTTTGGCTAAATGTTAAACATCGGAAGCGGTGAGTAAAACAAGCATTCTTTCAAATTACCTGGAAAAGTCTGTGCTTGATAAAATATGATGGGACCCGTAGAGTGTTCAAAGGGATTTAACTTTTTCCTGTTAGGGGATTTCTGTACGTTGGCTGAAATGGGACGTGTTTAGGAAGTGTCGAATTGGCAAGCAGACTTCACTAGCCGTATCCATGACTCAGAAAAGGAATTTAAATAAAAAAGTAAAGGAACGGGGTTTCCCATGAATCGCATTCTTTTTCGTACATGTTGAAGCGCCAAATTCTGAGAGTGTTAAAGGCCGACCTGGTATTCCCGCTTTTATTGAATACTTTTCATAGCTGTTTGCAAAAAAAAAACAAGCATTTGCAATGCACACTGTCTCGCCTTTGGGACTTTATATGTATTTATCTATGCAGCATATTAGCTTGGGTGCTGAAACATTTACTGTTCTAGCAGTACCACCCTTGATACAACTGTGGTGGGGGCTGGAACGAGTGGGAAGAGAGCTAAGGAAGAAAGACGAAAGCCTGCAAATGCACTAATATAGTGTTAGTTAGCAGATAAAACTTCACTGAGGGCACCGTAGCCTAATTCCAGATGAAGGGGTTAGGTCACCCCTGCCAAAGTTACTGGGTACAGGTGTTTACATCCGAGAGCGCTGATAGGGCAAGCCTCACACGTGTGGTGGTTGTATGCAGGGGTCAGAGATGCCTCACTGTTGCAAGTCTCTCAACAATGTTGTAAAAAAAGGCCTAAGTGTTCCCCCTCGTTCAGATAAGGATATGAATGGAGCCTCACTTCATGCACAGAGAAAGGGTGGGTTGAGGGAAACGTTGCATGTATGCTTGGAGGACCACACTGCGCTCTTTCTCTCTCTGCAGGATCCCAGCAGTGGTAAAGAGAAGGTGCCATCAAGGAATGCAAGCCCTCCACTCACCCCCCAGCCATGATTTGAGTACCACTGACCCCTCGCTGGACACGGTTCCACTGTACCTGCTGTACTATTGGTAGCTAGGTTGCTGTCACCACCTAGCCAGGGATGCTCTGCCTGGGCGTGTATCTGTAACTGGGGGGCCAGGTGGGAAATAAAAGGAGGGGTTGTCGTGAGAAGCATTTAGAGTGTGAGCAAAATGTGCCCCCCTTTTTACTTGGGTCTGGCACGGGTCATAAATAAATCACCATGCACTTCTGTGACGCTGTACTAAACTAAAAAAAAATAGCATATCATCTAAAAAACATTTTCATGTAATATGTTATTGTGGTTTATAAAAATTACTGCGTCTGGCGCTAAAGCCCATCCTCATCGCAACACTGCAACAGTATTGTTATTTATATTGTAACTGCATTTTTATAGCGCTTAGTAGCCTTGACGAGGCACTGAAGCTCGTTATCCCAGCAGCTATAGAAATCAGGGAAGTCAAATGCATGTGACAAACAAAAGGTGCACTTTTGCACCACCTCTTTTCCCTGCTCCCCGCCATCCCTTCCCCAGATGCTCAACGTGCCGCGACTGTTGTCGGTACAACGTGTTTTCGTATGACAACAAAGGCAACCCGTCCGCTGCTGCATTTGAACTGAGCCCAACCGCCTTTAGAAAAATATCAAACCACCGTAAGCAATCGGCGTTAAGGGGACTAAAATCTTATGTGAAAGGTCCGAAGAGAGTTACAGCGGAACGGATGATTCATTGTAACGGCTTTTCCAGTTGGTCATGATGCACACATTATGTGAAGTTCCCATCTGCACCGGTGGCTGCCCACCAGCCACCCTGCCACATTGCCAGAAGTGGCTTGGGTGCCTGAACCGCACTGCAGATGCCGCGTTGTAGCCCAAATGCCTTTTGACAATGTTCACATTCAGTTAGGGCCCAAACTTCTTGTACTTGTCAGATGGGAGATATACTGACTGAAGCGGGGCCTCCTTCGAAAGGGGACAGCATCGCCGAAGGACGCACAGCCCCCGCTCGGGCTTGATGCTATCGCGACCATCCCCTACAGAGTAAGACTTTTGGCGTGCATGCACACGATGTAAAACATCGCACGCATGCGAGAGCCTGGACAGGTCAGGCAAAAAAAAGTGCGAATGCAGGCAGCCAATCATATGAAAAAAAGCATTTACAAATGAAATAGGACTCGTATTTACGTGAATCCTATTGCATTGTAAACAAAAATGCGGGCGCCGAAGAAGGCAGGAACGGCAGTGGGTAGGAGGGTGGTGGTGGCGGCCAGAGAAGTCACGGTCTGCGGGAGGGAACAGGGGGAGGCAGGGGAACAAAACAGTTGCTGAAGTAAAGGCGCTGATAGCCATGGAAGGATAAAAATGACGTCATGGCAGGAAGGAGGCAGGACTAATACGCCGGCAACCAATCGGAATGTAGCATTTCAGATTTGAGCCAATCAAAAGCATGGACAAAGTGGGCGGTGCTTCCCCTACAATACTGTATACAGCATCTCTCGATGAGACCGCGCATGCGCTGCCTAGCCGAGATCTAAAGAGCTGGTAAGGTGCCCCCAGGCATCCTCAAAAGGTGATATTTATGATTGTCTCACTTTCAGCCCATTGTTGAGTATTTTATGTTGTATGCTTTGGGTGTAACTTACTTGACTGTTATTATAAAAAAAAAGAATGTTTTTTTTTATATCTTCAAAGACGAGAAAGGAAAATTTCCCGTACATTTAAAACAAACATTGGCAAAGTCAATTGGTCTTATGCATATAATGTGTGTTGCCAGATTATTGGTGTAAAAATTGTTAAAGTGAAGAAAAAAAAAATCCTTCTAAAATACTGCAGGAGAAGAAAACGGAGGCGCCGCAGTAGGTATTACGATGACCCCCTTCCCTATGCCTTTACATGGCGGTCCGACCGCCATGTGAAGGCAGACGGAATGGAACTTTGGGGCTTCCTAGCAGGGCCCCCGCCCCCAGTGGGCCTCTGCTATTTTTTTTTTGGTCTTTTAAAAAAAATATCTTTAGTGTTCTTTTTTCATATTTCCTCATTTCTTGTATTGCTGAGCTCCACAACAACGCCTTGCACAAAAGCCAACTGCTTACAATTAGCATCATAATGACATTTTGCACTTCAGCTATGCATTACAGAGATTAATACATAATGTGTAATGTAACGGGTAGTTTGTTTCGGACATCATGCACTGCTAGCTCGCTTCGTTTTGTACCACCCTTTGGTCTGCGACATTACAGTTCCCAGCTACATAAAGTATTGCTAACATCGCGTGTTAACATATTCGGTATTTATCTAGTCTGTTGGCGTCTGGTGCACTTGGCTTTTGGAGTGTGCAGGAGCCGTCAATGCCTTGACATTACTGTGTTACAGTTTGGGGATTGTTCAATGGAGAAAAGGTGGAGAACAAAGGCATATGCCATCAAGACATTTACTATTTTTCCTGCAAACAACTATTAACATAATAAAGAGACTTCCATCGATCGTAAACCATGTAAGTGACCTAACCTCTCTGGGTATGGAAATATTTATCTCGTTCTTTCCTACATAGTGACTCGTACATAGAAGGCCCTGGCTCATTCAGATGTTTTAAGCACCTTAGTCTTGTAGAAGCGTAGTCCTGTGTCAGTGGGGACCTTTCATATCAAGTTTCAAGCAGACTTTGGCCTCACAGCGGCCTATATTACTAACTACAGTCCCTACTCTCCTGCTGTCTCTAGATCTCCAGTATGCGAATTACACAGCAGCAGGCGGGGCATCGACATCCCCTCCGTCCACCCAGTGGGCCTCTGCTATGGGGCCAAACGTCCATGCACTATGTACCATGCGCCAGAACTGCTCTTTTCCACTGTGGCTTGAGCTGCGGCCCTTTTCTAGGGCAGCAGCTCAAGCCACAATGGAAAAGAGCAGTTTTCTGACCGTCTGCACTGCGGTCGCATAGTAATCGGGCAGGTGGAGCTGCCAAAATATAGTCAGTTGGACACCTGCCTGAGGCAATTGCGTTGTTATGAGGCCCTAAATGCAGAGGCTAGACAGCAACATCTACGATGTTTTGAGAGCGCTGCTATGCTGATGTTGGAATCACTATCATGAAGAATATGTGAGGTGCTAACGGGCTCCAATAGGATTCCAATTAATTCTGAATTTCTAGCAGAATTATGCTAAAAGTATTGGCCATGAAAAGCAGCTGCAATGTATTCTGGGACAGGCAATTGCTTTTCAACACCTGTGAAGCCTCAATATAGCCTGTTTTATGCATGCCTCTTGAATGCATGGAGATTATAAAGAGTATAGTACTAACTGGTAAATTGATAATGGCAAGACCTCTATGTGCTGAGGATGGCCACTGGTAAAAAAAAAAACACTTCAAGGAGGAATTTGGCAGATAAGCATTGATATAGAGAAGTTCACCAATGTGATAAAAATCAAACGCACAGAAGTGAGAAGTGAAAGCTTGATTAGAAGATCTTAATGAAAACAGACCTCATCTGCAGAATAAAGCAACATGAGTCGTCCTTGTTTCTCAAACAGTAGAAATTGACTTTTAAATAACAAGAAAATAACGGTGGGTCGCAACTGACAGCCGTGAGCGGACCGTAACTACATCTTCATAGGGGTGATCTCCTGCACTTTCCCTTCCCCCTCCGCCCACCTGCGCATGCCTAACTAGCCACCCTGTCACAAAGCATCAATCGGGCGACTACCCCCAAACGGTAGCAATAAAAAGACACAGTGCACCCCAGTTCTATACACCAGGTTTGTTTAAATTTTTATTACTGCTGGCATACCACCACCCCTATGACCTCGTGCTAGCAGGGAGAGCACGCCTAACATCTCAGCATACAACAAAGACTGCCTCGTATGGGTGCTGACACTACCCCACCACTTGTCCCTTAGACCCATCATCGACTGAGTCTACGCGAGAGATTGTAGACCATGATGTTACCTGATCTCATGCCAAGATGTAGAGAGTGCAAGTTTTTTTTTTTTTGTGTATAACAATCCCATCATTACTGCTGTAATGTACGAAAATACAGAAAATGCCAATAAAAAGTAAAAAAATAAATAAAAAATAACAAGAGAATGAAACCTCACTAGCTAAAAAAAGCAACAGAGGAGAGGGACTAGAACGTAAATTAATTTTATATCTATGCAGTAAATGCACAAACAATAAATGGACTAGAACTGCTCCAAAATGTAATCAAACTGAAGCGAAAATTATTTTGGGCACACAAATGGGAAGAGCTCAACAACCCAGTTGTACTGAACAATACAAATAATTGGCAAATGGTAGTATGGAGTCCTAAACAATCATTTCAGACCTAAATTTCCCTCAGGAAAGATAAGTGCAGCAGTTTGTGTATTTTTAGTTCTCGGCTAGACAGCCAATGCGCCGTCTCTAGGAGCCATGTTGTTTACAATCAGTGGACTCCCACCTGCCCATAGACTTGCCATTTGTTCTCTTCAACGTCACTCTCGTATCCTTCATTTCCGTTTGTCCATGGCATGCATGCGTCATGCCTCTTGTGTTTATCCCTCTCCTAGATCATGATCAAAGTACTTGTGTCTATCTGCTGCTCCCATTTTTGGAGTTACTATTTAATTTGTCTTTTAGCACTTCATATGAGTGCTTGTGTTTTCACTCATTCGTCTCCTCGCACCAACCGTCCATTCATATTGCTTTTTTTCTCCGCTGATCGTGCTGTAATGTGTGTCTTTCTTTATCTCCCTCCTCAACCGCAAGCTGTTTGTGTTTCTTTATTACTCCCCTGCCTGTTGTTGGTGTCTTTATTTCCCCATCATCCACCAATTGTTTCTTTATTCAGTCCCTCACCCGTTGTTCGTATTTCTTCATCTATCTCCCCACCCTCCACCTGCCTGATATGTCTCCCTCAGGGCCGGTGTTACTTGTCAAATAGTTTGTAAGTTGGCGTCACTTGTCTCGTCAGACTGCGTAACAGTTACCTTTATGCAGGATTTATTATACCCATGAATGCAGTCTATGTACCCGATGCATTTAATTTATTGTGCATGGTGCATGAGAGGCATTGCTACAGGTGGGACCACTGTGACAGATCTGCTATACAGTACATTCTCAACATTCAAATTTTGGTGGCTACTCTACATATATACCTCGTGAATAAGGTAGATGCGAGCATGTCTTCTAGTACTCTCTTTTCATTCATTTACCAAGGTAGCACAGCATGCTATTCGCTACTAATTCCAAATAGATACGATGCAGGCTTAATAGGCAGGCTCTTTCAAGCTCAGATCTACTTTAAAATGTTGTCAATTTTAGAACAGTGTAACCTCTTCACCATCAAGAATAACTTCGAATTTTAATAATTAACTTTATCTGGAATCTGACGTTTAACTATATTGTATTTTTTATTAGAATACCAGAAATCAAACGTATTTGCATTTTGCTTTTTTTTAACCGAATGTCACAAAAGGTTGGAGTTTGTTTAAGCATGTTTTAACAACAACTAAAGCAAAGTTCTGCATTTTAAAGGTAACTTTCATGTCCTCTGAGGAATATTTAACGTTTCAGCTTGCAGTCTCTACCAACCATTGCTGGAGCCCAAAAGGGACTCTCCATGATAGTTCAGACCTTTACATGCACCCACTTACAATTATCATCCGGGTGAATCCTTAAGGCTCCGGAAAGGTTAATGGACCTTTTTCCATCGTATGGAGAATTTGAGCTCCCTAGAAGAAATCATTGCACAGCATGGACATTTATATTTTACAGTAAGTCCATGATGAGAGGTTAAGGTAGTTTAAAAGATTTATTTTTATCTTTAAAGTTAGTCTCAAATATCTTTATTCAGTTTAGTTATTTACAGAAATAATAGATGAGGTTCAAAATCGCACTAAAGACCTGTGTTCCATAAGGAAACCCAGACAACTAGCTAAAGGACCTATTCTAAATAAGAACCCATAAAGAGCGGAAATTAGGGAACAAACTTCTCATGAAGAGTAGTTCTGGAAAACTCAGCAGAGTTTTCTACAGTTACGGTAGCAACTGTATTTAGAATAGTGATCAATGCTACTGCACAGATCACAAACCAGTTTAGGCAAAATCAACTCTAGAATATCTAAAAGGAATCCACTCTCCATAAAGAAGAGTCTCGGGCAGAGGAGAAATCCAGCAGGACCACCGGACGGGTAAAGGGAATGTAGAGGTGTGTTGTTCTAAACTAGCTACGAGCACTAGTTATTATAGCTTTCCCATACAAGAATCCATTTCCGAAGACGTTTTCACTCTGTTCAGTCAAAACAGTTTGTAAAGTGGTGTTGTCAGGCATACAATGCATCTTCTACCGATTCCCACAGTCTGCACTCTCGTCATCCAGATTGATAACATTTTCTAGTAAAATTGTTATATGAGGAAAGGTTCCCATGAGAACCCTCCTACCTAAGCTAAAAGACGCACTATAGGTTTCAATCCAGAAGCAAAGGCTAGTCCGCAAATATGAAGACATATATCAAGTTAATTTGAAGCAACATTTATAAGTCTATGTCACCATTTGTTCTTTACAGCTTCAATAAGTCTGTACTTAGTGGAAATGATCTAACATGGGGTGAGAGAAAGTAAATGAACATAATATTCGAGTCAGGACATTTCTAGGATGACCTCAATGCTAAGCTGTTGGACGGAATACTTTGCTATGAGCAAAGGTCGAAAAGAAAGCCTTCGGCCTAGTCACTGCACAGGCTAAAGTATAGTTGCTTGGTGCAAAGATGCAAAATGTTTGAAAAGCACACAATTTTAAATGAAGCATTTCTTAGAACATCTTTTCACTTCTACGTTTGCCATAATGTAATATTTTGTTTTTATTTGTTCTACTAAGGTGTATTCACTCATTTTTTTGAGAGTCAGTCCTAAAGCGGTATTCCATTTACATTTAAATGTGTTCTAAATTGCAATTTTAACATAGTAATTAAGTTGATTTTCTAAATATGTGGTTATTTCTCCCAAATCCCCCACCCCCTTTTGATGATGTATATAATCAGAATAATTGCTGGTTCTCCAGTATTGGGGTGTCTTTCATAGATTCACATGCTTGAATATTCCACGTCGTCGAAGTGGGAGTCCCACGGTACATAGAAAGCAATAAGCCTCATGTATATGAATATACACATAAATACATATATATAAGAATAAAATACATATATAAATAAACATTATGTATTTTAAAATAACATATCAAGTCAAAAGTACCATAGGATAACATTGACACATAGGAATGCATTGAAAAAAGAAATCACTTTACTGACATATCCATGTCGTTTTTATAGTCCAAACTACAGCCAATCAGGCGCAAACACCCTCTAGAACCTTCTCCTCAGGGGCTCAGGCCCTCATATTTTCTACCGCACGTCGTGTGAAGGGAGTCTCCCTGAGCTCTGCTCAGTTTTTTTCTCTGGTTTGGATTTCTTCAACTTATCCTCATGTCTTTAAGTAAGAAGTCTCTTTTCCATCCCTGTGCTTCTTGTGGGAAGTTAAGACTTTTTTCTGAGGACCCTCATGAAAAATGTATTTACTGCCTTTACCCCGACCATAAGGTGGGCAACTGTAAAATCTGTAGAACTTTTTTACAAAAGACTCTAAAGCACAGAGAGGGTTGCCTCCTTTTTTGGCTCCAAAAATTGAAGGACGCAGATAATCCTCTCTCTGTCTCAAGTGTGGCTTCTGCTCGCACCGGAGTCTCTTCCAAGCGTAGTAGTGTACAGGATTTGCCCTCTCCCTTTCTAAAAAAGAGAAAGCTTCACCTTTTTGGTAGTTTCTAAGGTGCCAGTACATTCTGCTACTACGTCAACGCCCCCGAGATCTCACTCTCAGGCGTCTGTGACTCCTTCAGCGCATGTTTCTACTCAAACGTGCCAGACCGTCGATGGCCTCGTCGACGGTCACTCCGTCAACGAAATCTGCTGCTTCTTCAACCTCGTCGACGACGGTGATGACGGTTTCCAGCAGATTCCCTATGTCGTTGACGACTGCTTCGTCGACGTTATCTCCGTCGACAGTGGTTTGTGTTTCATTAAAGGCTGTCTCGTCGACTATTCCTATATCCTCCTCGTCGACGACGAAGAAACTGGCTATCCCGTCGATGTCCAAATCCTCATCGACTATCAAAAAGAAGAAATCTTCGTAGTCGATGATTAAATCTTCGTCGATGGCAGCCTCGTCGTCGGCGGAAACCTCGTCGGCGGCGGCAGCTTTGTCGGCGGCAGGTTCGTCAGCGGAAGCTTCGTCGGCGGCAGTGGCTTCGGCGGCTTCGTCGGCAGTGGCTTCGTCAACGGTGTTAACTTTTGCATCTCTTCCACTGGTGCCGTTTTCTACGCCAACATCTGCACCTGTCGACGATTCCTTGCTTCAGCGTCGTCACGCTGTTTTGGACTCCATTACTCAGCCACCGCAACAGCTGTTTCCCTCTGGCAACGAGGATGACTCTGCTTCTGATGAGGACATTCATTCCACATTCTGGGCTGCTCGCAGTCCATCAGAACTCTTCATTAAATGTCAGGATTTCGAGGATGAGGATCATTATTATCAAGAAGAGGAGCAGGATCCCCCTACACAGGTCCCAATGGCACAACTTCCTTTGTCTCTCATCTCTAATCTCCAATTTATGTTGGAGGATTACAATCGCCGTTTTCCACCTTCTTCTCACAGTTCTCCGCGTGACGCTCCATCGAACTTTCCGACTCCTCCTCCAGTGCCGGCGGAGCCAACGCCATCCGCCCCTTCACTAGTACCCCCTGCAGAGGGTAACGGTGACGTTCTTCAAGATACGGAAGATGGAGAGCTTCAGGGCGATGACGACTACACAATGGCCGACTGGGATGATTATCAAATAAATTTGCCTTCTTCGAAGTCGCCAGTGAACTCTCCACCTGTTGACATTACAGGTTTCCATCAGTTGATGGGAAGAGCGGCGCAACGATTTCATCTCCCCATGATCGTGAGAGAGGAGGATTGCTTTCTGTATTATTTCAGATCACAACCACAGAAACCAGTTCGGGCCGTGCCCATAATTGACTTTATTTGGAATGAAGGGATTAAACTGATAAACATCTAATTCAATCCCGACAGTTCTTCCGCGGTTGGAGAAAAAGTATAAGGCCCCGGACTCTTCTCCTGCTTGCTTGGTATCCCAGCCTAAGCCGGATTCAAACATCACCCAGGCGGCACAATGTCGCTCGAAGAATCCCTCGTCTCCACTTTCCTCTCCACCTGACCGTGATGGCCGTCGCCTCGACGCCATTGGGAAGAAGTTCTCTACCATGACCTCCACAACAGTAAGGGCAGCAAATTCTTTGGCCATTACGTTCGCCAAATGTGGTCGGACATGGAGGCTTTAATTAAGCTCATTCCAGAGCCCTCTAGAGCGGACACTCTCAAGATTCTGCAAGGAGGTGAACGCATCTTCAGAGATTTATTGATTGCTCTGTAGATATCGCCTCAACTGGTTTTCGACAGCTAGCTGGAGCAGCTGTTTTAAGGAGGCAAGGCTGGCTTCGTTCCACTTCTTTTCATCAAGAAGTCCAGGCAAAGATTCTTGATATGCCCTTTGATGGGGAGTCCTTGTTTGGACAGCATGTGGATGAGGCCCTCCAAACAATAAAGAAGGATACTGAGACGGCTCGTTCCTTTGGCACGCTACAGTTTAGAAGGCAGCCTTTTCGGGGTGCTCGCGGACGCAGCACCACCTCTTCCTTTCGTGGCAATTCCACTCAATACCGCTCTTACAGTCAAGGACACCAACGTTTTTCCTCCAAAAAACAATGACTCTTTGTTTATATCCCCCTCCCCTCATTGCCCCCCCCCGTCCCGAGATGGAGGACGAATCTCAAAATTATTTTCAAATTGGTCATTGATCACTTCAGACCGTTGGGTGTTGGACATTGTTTCAAAGGGCCATGCCCTAGAATTCGTCAAATTCCCTCGAAACACCCCTCCATCCGGTCCTCCTCCCGCTCATCTCAAAGAGCTTTTCCATCAGATCAGCATTATGCTCAAGAAAGGGGCCATCAAAGTGGTTCCGAAATCTCAGAAGGGGCTAGGCTTCTATTCCCGTTTTTTCCTCGTATTAAAGAAATCTGGGGAGTGGCGCCCTATCCTCGACCTGAGGTCCCTCAACAAGTTTCTAAAAGACCAATCATTCCGCATGCTCACGCTGATGGACATTCTTCAGTTCCTTTCTCAAGACGACTTCATGACAACAATCTATCTTCAGGATGCTTATTTCCACGTGCCAATTTTACCACGCCACAGGAAATACCTACGCTTCCGTGTAGGCCACAGAGACTTTCAATTCAAAGTCCTGCCCTTCGGGCTTCGCTCTGCTCCTCCAGTCTTCGCGAAAGTCCTTGCCCCGGTGGTGGACCATTTGCGGTTGCGAGGCATTCAAATATTCCCATATTTGGACGATTGTCTCATCAAGTCTCAGTCCTACCACCAAGCATCCCTAGATACTCAGTATTGTCGGACTCTGTTCCACTCTCTAGGACTGTCAGTCAACATACAAAAATCCCAGCTCATGCCAGCTCTGCACAGAACGTTCCTAGGCGCTACCATCAATACCTCCAGGGCCATGGCTTTCGTCTCCGCCGATCGGCAAACACGGATCATGCAGCTTGCAGCTTCCATCAGATCAAAGCGGTCCGTTTCAGTCCGCATATTGAAGTGTTTTCTGGGGATGGCGCCCTCCTGCATTTCTTTGATCCCACATTGCAGACTGAAGAGTCGTCCCATTCAACAACTGGACAAACAATGGCGTCAGATCTCCGGTTCTTTCAGCGACTGGATCTTCGTATCCGCTCGCATGGCACAAGCTCTGCACTGGTGAACACCACCTCGCAACATCGCAGCTGGAACTTCTTTCCTGACAAAAGCCCCGGAACTCGTTCTTACCACGGATGCCTCCCTGGAAGGGTGGGGCGGACACCTTCAAGATCTGTCCATCAACGGCAAATGGACTCTGTCTCAACGTTCTTGCACATCAACAGACTAGAACTGATGGCAATTTTCCTTGCACTCAAATCCTTACGGCTCCAGCTTCAAGGGGAATCAGTGCTCATTCAAACGGACAACACCACCAGCATGCACTACCTTAACAAGCGGGGTGGGACAAAATCTCCACTGCTTCCCAGCTGGCTCAGAAGATCTGGGATTGGGCCATACTCCATCAGATCACGCTCACTGCAGTCCACCTGCCTGGCATTTCCAACATTGTAGCAGACTCACTCAGTCGGTCAGCGTCATCGACCCACGAGTGGGAGTTGCATCAGCCGACTCTAGACTTTGTCTTCAGCCTTTGGGGTCACCCGAACCTGGATCTCTTTGCAACTCCACAGAACAGCAAACGCCAGTCTTACGCAAGTCGGCTTCCCCACAGAGGGTCGTGCGGAAATGCCCTTTCGATAGACTGGTGCAAGATATTTGCCTACGCTTTTCCGCCAATCCCTCTGATTCCTCGAGTGTTGTGGAAAATGCGGAGACAACCGTGCCACATTCTCCTGATTGCTCCACGGTGGCCTCGGCAGGCATGGCTCTCGGGGCTACTGCTCCTCTCTCAGTGCGAGCCCATCCTTCTTCGCCCTCGGCCGGACCTTCTAACAATGAACAACGGTCGGATCTGCCATCCGAATCCCAGTTCACTCAAATTGTCTGCCTGGAACCTGAGCACCTTGAATTTGCTCACTTGAACATTTCACCTGCCTGCAGGGAAGTTTTTGCCAGGGCGCGGGCGCCTTCCACGGTGAAGACCTACAAACTAAAGTGGAAGCGCTTCTGTCACTGGTGCTCGTCTGTTCACATCCACCCAGTGCATGCCTCCCCGGCACAGATTCTGCCTTACTTTTTGCAGTTGGCACAGTCAGGACTGTCTCACTCCACCTTAAAAGTCTTTCTAGCGGCAATTTGTCGCTTTCGCCAGGACGGCTCTTCCTCTCTCTATTCATCTAGAGTAATTCAGCAATTCTTTAAAGGGTTGTTCCGGATGTTTCCACCCATTCGGCGTCCTCCGCCCACGTGGCGTCTTAACATCGTATTGGCGCAGCTTATGAAGGCGCGCTTTGAGCCAATCCATTCAGCGGATTTCAAATTTTTAACCTGGAAGGTCGCCCTCCTGCTTGCACTGACTTTCTCTCGCCGAGTAAGTGACATTCACGCCTTCACAATCCAGCCTCCTTTTCTTCAATTTAAATCGGACTGTGTAATCCTTCGCACTAACCCAGCTTTCATGCCAAAGGTGCAGTCCGATTTTCATCTTATTGAACCCGTAATTTTAAGAACATTTTTTCCTCATCCGCAATCTCCAGCGGAACAGAGTCTACACTCTTTGGACTTAAAGAGGTGTCTCAAGTTCTATATCAGCAGAACGGCACCCTTTTGTCAGTCTGATCAACTGTTTGTTGCCTACGGGCGAACCTGCAAGGGACATTTTGTTACCAAACCAACAATTGCACTTTGGATTTCTTCAGCGATATCTTTCTGCCATCAGAAGGCTGGCAAGCCTCTTTCTTCTGGAGTGAGGGCGCATTCTACAAGGGCAATGTCCTCCTCCACTGCTTTATTCGCTGGTGTGCCCATTCATCACATCTGCCGGGCAGCTACGTGGTCCAGCAGGCACACTTTCACAAGGCACTACTGCCTGGATGCAATCAATGAAGCTGATACAGCAGTGGGTCAAGCAGTTCTTCGCAATCTCTTCAAATAAGGTGAGCCTCTGTTACTTCCCTCCTCCTTGGGTTATCAGCTGTGTGTTTTTATCATACAGTGTCATTGTATTTCATGCAACGTTGATACAGCCTCTTCAGGCTGCAGAGTACTGCTCACTATTCTATTCAAGCATGTGAATCTATGAAAGACACCCCAATACTGGAGAAGAACAAATGTTACTTACCTGTAAACTGTGGGTCTCCAGTATTTGTGTCTAAGTGGCCCATTGAGAAAGAGAATATTATCTCTATAGGACCTTTGTCTATTTCTCTATCTAATGGCCTGATTACGAGTTTTGCAACAGCGGTCTTACCGCCATACTGCTGCGGCGGTGGTCCCAAAAGACCGTGGTGGCGGGCTCCTGGCTACCATATTACAGTGTCACCAATGGGCCAGCGGTTGTCTTTCTGGTGGCGGGGAGTATTGTTTCGTATGTATCAATGCAGGTGTGCTTATCTTGAATGCACAGGTGTTAAATGTACACATATGCATGATACGTGAAAAAAATACCTACTACTAGTACTTTCCTATTGCTAGTCCGGACCATATGTACCCTGTCCAGTCAATGGGTAAATGGTACAAAACGGGCTTACCTGGATTTCGGCAGCAACAGGGTCATTATATTTTGGGTCAAGATGCTGCTGCGAAGGGGGACCTTGGAGGAAGGGATCCACGTGTGAGACTGAAGGGAAGAAGGTGACTATGCAGCCCAATTCCTCCAATTTCATCAACTCGAAGAATGCAGTCTTCCCGCCACGGTCGACTCGATGGAAAGCCAACTTGTAAATCCGGCGGTGAACTTGTCTGTACCGCCCTCTGGTAGCTGGATTCCCCATGCCACCATCGAGGCAGCCGGCAAATGACTGGTGGTGGTGCTCCAGCAGTCTTTCGTTCTGCAAACTGCCAACATTGCGACAGGGAATCCTACACTGCTGTGACGGCGGTACCATGACCACCAAACTCGTAATCGGGCTCAAAACCTCTCTCTGTCTACCTGTGACTCTGTCTCTTGTGATCCAGTGTCACTTTAAGGACGTTTTTGAGATCTGGGCAAGACCTATTTCAACTGCTTTTGTGTGACCCTATTTCTGAAAGTTTAAAATGTAATTCAGCATTGTTTGGCATATTAGCAGGAAATAGATTATAAACTTCAAAGTTGCTCTGAGCAGAGGCCCCCAATTTAGGTCTTTCATTGATCCCCTAAAATCCTTGAGATGAAACTGGTCTGCTGTATGTGGTGTTGCCGTCTTTTTGGCACTGCCCCTGATGTTAAAGGGATTTTCTCCCTATGTATCAGCAAATTTTTTTTTTTTTTTACTGCCTGTGATGGTCTTCGAAATGAAAGATTAGTGGTGGACTCCCCACCCTAAGTAGGACGGGGTATCTGCCATTGTGCCTTGGTAGTCATACTGGCTTCCAGTTCAGGAGGTTCTTACATCATAGGCAGCTGAGTTGCCATCTGCAACCGCAGCTTCGGTGGAACGTGAGCACTACCGTAAGTTATCGTCTTAGTCATCCTCCATTGCAAGGGTTTTTTTTATCCACAGCTTGCCGCTTTTTAGGTCTCGCCTGGCGTTGGAGCGCGCATGCGCTCTTCTCCTGCGAGAGCTATAGTAAGGTGGTCAGTTTCGAGAAGGGGACTTGAGCCCCGCCCCTCATTTTCATTGGGTAGCGTCAGCGTTTATGGTAAACGCTGGCTTCCCATTGGAAAGGAGGGTTTTTCGTTGCCTCCCTTTGGCTTTTCGCTGGACTGGCTCGCCTGATTTACGCTGTCATGAAGACTTTTCTTATCTGCTTGTTTATTTAACAAGCCGATAAGAAAATTCTTCACAACAGCTGTGAAGCAGGCAAGGAGCTCAGAGGCGCACAGGGTCAGGCAATGGCGTGCGCTTGTTAAGCACAGTGTAACGAAGCGATTTGCACGGAATCACATGATGCTGCGCCTGAGCCGAGATTCTAACCTATTTACCCAGTTCTAACATCCGCAGCCCTAACCGCAACGGGTGTGATATTAGGAGATTTGTCATAAGAAGAAGCACTCCCTGAGCTGTGAATACGTAGTGCTTTCACCTGATATTGTCCGCTTATATTAGGCCACACCCGCTTGCCTGTCACGCATAATTATAGCGCAAACTTGAACAAAGGGCATTATAGCGCTTCACACGGAAATCAGCTCCCCTTACACAACCGTTTTTAAGCACAGTTTAACTCACTTAGCACCACCACAGCCTCACTCTGGGCCACCACAGCCTCACTCTGGGCCACCACAGCCTCACTCTGGGCCACCACAGCCTCACTCTGGGCCACCACAGCCTCACTCTGGGCCACCACAGCCTCACTCAGCATCTCCTTTGCACTAGTACACCACCACATCATTATCACTCAGCAAGACCTGACTATCATTCAGCATCACCTACGCATCGTCTCCGCACCAGTCACCACTACCACCACCACTACCACCTCAGCCTCCCTCAGCACCACCTCAGCCTGCTCTCGGAATCTGGCATCTGTTGATTCTCCCCTAGCGTCTGGCCGCTGCTAGTGTTATAATACAGGTACTAGTTCCCAAACTTCAACCTCCGATTGTTTATGCCCCCTCAAAAAAAGCTTTAATAAACAACCATTGGAATATGCAGAAACAAGTTGCCAGCATTGCAAGAACAAAAGAAAACTGAGGACATTTTTTATTGTAAATAATTTTTTTAATATGGTTGTTCAGTTGTACATAATGCCTTCTTGGTCATATATAAGGTAACAAAAATGCTTCTGACACTTTTTTATTAAAACTTTTCAGCAAGCTGCACAGCACCCACACTTCTCTACAGCACAGCTTAAAGACATTGGCAAAGTCAATAGCTCTGGCTATACACTTATAAAGCCCCAAAGGCGAGACCTATTGGCTATGCCAATGCTTGTTTTGAACTTACCATCCTGTCTCAGATTGTTCAAAATGATTAATCACTAGCTCTTGATTAGCAGAACACCTACAATCAGTTTTGCGCTCAACAAGTTTTCGTTCCATAACTTATCCCAGTATCAGACATAGCACGAGCAGGATTTATTTATTATAGAGTTGCTAGGCTCATCAGAAAGAATTATATCTAATGTATTATAAACTCTGTGTATAGCTAGTATGTTAAAAATAAACAAGTGAAGGGCGTAGAACTATGGCAGTTTGAGACCTACAGTTGGGGAGTCGTGAGGAGGGGGAGTGTGATTCTCTTAACAATGTTTCCTTATTTTCTTTTAGGAACACTAGCAGATAAATGGTGTTGGCTGTTCATGGGCTTGTAATGAACTCTCATTGAAAAACAAATCTAAAGCATTAAGTACTTCTGAAAGTAAATAAGAATATCGCTGTCTGGTCCCTAAAGTAGCGTGCATGCACACAGCGAAACACGTTTGCAAGAACAATAATCGTTGAAATAAAAGGATTGGAACGATGTAAAGAGAATACATTTTAATTTTTGGACTGATTTGTGTGGAATTTTTGCTGTTTATAGGTACCTAAAACAGTCACACAATGATTAATTGTGTGACTGTTTTAGGTGCCTTAAACAGCAAAAGTCACAAGCAAGCTGGACTGCCGGAACACAGTCTATCCTGGGATCAACAAAAAATTTACCTGAAGGCTGCAGACCATTCAGAACTTGGCCGCCGGAATCAATCTCAAACTGCCATGATGCACTCACATCACACAACACTTGAAGGAGCTCTTCTGGCTCCCCATTCACAAACCAGCACAATTCGATCTCCTCACCCACACTTTAAAAGCACTGCATAACACTGGACCAGCATACCTCAACAGTCTCATCGGCTTTCACAAGCCTTCCAGACACCTCAGTTTGTCCTGACTCCTAATTGCACAGATCTCACGCATACGGAAACCAAATCCGGCAGTCATGCTTTGTCTTACAACACTCCTAAAGCATAAAACGACTTGCATCTACACATAGGAGCCTCCTCCTCACTTCTTGAATTCCACAAGAAGCTGAAGACCTGGCTTTTTGAGTAGTCTCACTAGGCCCTTTTAAAAGTGGGCCTAGACTCACACCTGCTTATCTCTAGGATACCCTCCAGGGCTATAGTGCGCTCTACAAATCTGCATAACACTAACAAAGGCATGTATTGCATAAGAAGAGCACCTATATGGAAACCGGTATAAGATTTGAAAGGCACAAAATCTACCACGCCACTTCTTTTTTTTTTCTTTTTTTTTTTTTTCCATCGCCCCTCATTAAATACTGATGTCAGCAGAAATAAATATATATAAAAAAAAATTAGGCGGTAGCTATTAATATGCTATTTTACTTTTTGAAAGCCTGACAGTGATTTTTATTCAGTGTGGTTGTGACATTTCCATCAAAGAACAGAGTTTGATTTCGATTTGAGGAGATGTGTGAACAGTAGAGGTGAAGTGTTCGAGTGTGTCAGAAGTGATATTAAGTTTTATGGATGAGGCCAGAGGTTTACCAAAGCTGTGTACGATCGGTATGCATGCCGATTAACCATCCGGTGTGAATATGCAGTGACTTGCTGGTGAAAGTGCAGGTGAGTGCCTTAATTGGCAGTTAATTTCATATTATGACTATGTTGGATGCATGCTAAAAGTTCTGTTCTAATGTGTTTTTTAGAATGTGTGGTATGTCATAGTGGACCTTGCTGTTGTGAACACAGTGATACACAACTACATAGTGTATCTGTGCTGTGTTGGAGGTGTGTGTAGCGATCTGCCTAGCAAATTGTGAGTTCAGTGATACCCTACTACATGGAGTATGTGAGTAGTGATCGATGTGCATGCAGTGTAATTTCTAATGTTATGGGATATCCATATGACCTATGATGTATAACTGGCGAGGCGTACTGTTGTGAGCTCAGAGAGCTTCATCTTCACCTTAGCAATGTTCTCCTCAGCAGACTCTTTGCCTTTATGAAGAGTTCAAAAATAGTAAACTGAATTTTCAAGGGCTATACAGCACTAGCTGTGCTTCACCCCTCAAGCGGCAAATGTGACTCACAGGCTAATAAACTGTATTTAACAGAATATACTGGGGAGGACTGGGAAAGACTTGTGACTGGTGTGTAGATTCACCCATTTGTAATGTATATACAAGCCCTGGCCCCTTTGGAGAGCTGGTGATTGGTTTTCAGAACTGTTTGTTAGTCATCCACAAACTCCCAGCAGCAGGTCATGGCCCCCCCCCCCCCCCCCAACAGACTCTTTGCCCTTCTGAAGAGTTCAGTCAAATGAAACCCTGTTTTCAAGGGCTACAAAGCTGTGCTTCAACACTCAAGTGACAATAACAAACAGTGAGCTATGGACTACCTTGAATTATATTTATGGTTTAAATCTTTTTATTAAGTATGCTGTAGTCATAAACAGTATGCCCACCTACAACCACCGGCCGGCGGAGAACGTATTTATTCAAAAGTAAACTTTATTCAAGAGTAAGATAAGGAAGCAAAGAGGAGGTGAAAGAAAGCAAAGAAAAGACTGTTAATAAGTTGCTGCATTAGAGCCAGTGTCATGGGTGGCGGACTTGGGGGGAACGTCTGCATTATGTAAAGCAGACGGGGCAAAATCGTCATTTTGACGGCGGCAATCTTGCCTAACCAAGAAAGGGCGTGCTTTTTCCAACTGTTCAGTTTGAGGCGCATTTTGTTCAGAGCCTCTGTGTAGTTCAACTGAGCAGTGTTTTTGTGGTGGTAGACAAAACCCGTAACCCCAGATAGGTGATATCAGTAGCTGCCCAAGAAAATGGGAAGTGAAGTGATAGTTGGAGCCGATCCGCTGCCTGAAGGGTGAGGCTCAAAGCCTTATTCTTTTTCAAGTTAATTTTAAAATCTGATGCCGCACTAAATGCCTTGACCTCTGCCAGCTGAGAGGGAAGAGAGAGCTAGGGTGCGTTAAGAAAAGGAGCACGTCATCTGCGTATAAGGAGATCTTCTGTTCCCTGCCCCCATCTGGATCACAGTGACGAGGGGAATTGGCGTACTCTTTCGGCGAATGGCTCTATATAGAGCGCAAAAAGAAGGGGGGGAAGAAGACACCCCTGCCGCGTGCAGCGTCCGACCTGGAAGGGACGTGAAACTACCCCATTAACCCCGATGCGGGCCTGTGGGCCGTAACATACGCAATTCACCCATCTCCGGAACCTGTCACTGAGTCCGAAGCGACAGAGGACCTGTTGCAAGTAAGTCCAGTGGACCTGATCAAATGCCTTTTCGGCATCCACTGAGAGAAGCAACGCCGGGATCTGGGTCTGTTGCGTCTTGTCCAATAAATGGCAGAGTCTGCGAGTCCCATCCTCGCAATTGCGAGCCGGGATAAAATGCGACTGGTCGGGATCCACCAGGCCCTGCATGTGGGGAGCGAGTCTGGGGGCCAAAATACCAGTGAAGATTTTCAGGTCCACGTTGAGCAGGGAAATGGAGCGGTATGAGGCACACTCGCGTGGGTCCTTTCCCGGCTTAGGAATGACCACTAACTCCGCTATTGACATCGACGGAGTGAGTTACCCAGAGGCACTAAAGGTGTTGAACAACCTTGCCAGAAGGGGAGCGAGGTCTGACGTAAAGGTTTTATAAAAGTTGACAGGGAAGCCGTCCTCTCCCGGCGCCTTGCCAACCGAAAGGCCCTTGATAGCTCGTAAAACTTCATCAGGGCTGATGTCCGTGTCTAAACTGGTAGCGACCGGGGCCACCAGCGGGGTCACTGGTGCCTCTTGTGCATAGTTCCTGGCCACAGTAGGATCCAGGCTATCGGACGAATAGAGAGCCTTATAAAAGGCCTCAAATTCGGACGCTATGTCCCTGTCTTGGTGTAGGATCTCTTCCCCCCCCCCCCCCCCCTCCCCCATCGCATCCCCCCTGTTCAGTCATGATTTCCACGACTCGATGTGTCGCCGTCTCAGCCCGCAAAGCATGTGCAAGGAGTCACCCCGCCTTGTCCCTTCCCCCTTCATAATAGTGCTGTTTGGTACGGAGCAGGGCATATTCGGCGCTGTCGAGATCCAATGCCCGAAGTTGCTTCCTCAAGCAGGCGCCGAGTTTGGTCTGCCCCGTGCGGCGGTGCACCCCCTCAAGCTCCCGGATTTGGTCCTCCAATTCCCCCCTCTTGGCGCTGCGTTCCTTATTCAGGCCCGCTGCGATAGCGATACAGCGGCCGCGGGTGACATCCTTCAGAGTGTCCCAAAGCATAGCGATCCCCACCGAGCCCACGTCGTTCACCTCCAGGTACGTCTTGATTGTGCCACGTAATGCAGCAATATTAGCGTTGTACTTGAGTAGTTTGCATTTCAAGCGCCACGAACTCTGCTGCGAGGCGCCGCCCGGGAGAAGCAGCGTTGGTGGACGCTGTGACCCTGGGGGAAGTCCCAAAAAGTTCAATGCGAGCATACATTTGATGGGCCACGGAGAAAAAGGTGTACTCCCGTGCTGTCAGGAAGCGATGGCGCCAGGCATCTGTGAGACCCGCCTCCCTCAGTGTCTGAAGCATCATATCAGAGATCGAGCCCATTTGCCCTATCCGTAGCGTCGACCTATCCTGCTCCGCGTTGGGAACTAGGTTAAAATCCCCTCCGATGACGAGATCCTCATCTGGTGACTCCAGAATCTAGCGTATAGCGTCTCGTAAGAAGGCTTCTTGGGAATCATTGGGACTATAGACCAAGGCTATCGTATGTAACCTCTCACCCAGTAGCAGCCTCAAAGCCAAGAGGCGACCTGTAACCTCCGTGTGAGTTCCCACCACTTTCCCCTGAAAATGCGTGGCCAAAAGAATCGCCTTAGCGGCCCTCTTTCCCGCTCCTGATGAGAAATATTGTCTATCGAACCAAGGGGATCAAAGCCGCTTCCAGTCCGCCCGCACGAGGTGGGTCTCCTGCTCAGGCCCATTCAGCTCACTATGGTAAATAAAACATAACCTTTTTTTAACTACATGGAAATGCACTTTTCACTATTTACCACCCACCTTTGCACTATCCCATGTTAATATTTTTCTTAGCAAAGCTTTAAGCAAAAGCGGCATTACTTATTGCTATTTTTAAAGTAAGATATAAGATGCGAAATGCGGCCTAGTCATGAGTAATTTTTTTGTTTCTTTAGAAGCGCAATGTAAAATGCGGCCTAGTCCTTCCATTCATTAGTTCACATTAGTGCACGCAAGCGCAAAGCGGTTTCCCGTGTATTTTATGTGACTTGTATGTTAATTTCCACTGCACACTCTTAGTAAGTATTGCGGGGGTTTTAATTTGAGTAGTTTTCTTTTTGCAAAACCCTGCTCCATCAGCAGCACAGCACGCTTTAACTATAGCGGCTGTGTGCCTTTCTTTTCATCGGCTCACGCCTTTATTTGCAAAATGCGCTCCTCGCCCCACTCCAGCACTTCATTTTTTTTTATTGCCAATGGCGGCTGTGCATGATGTGTACAAAATGCGCGGCTCACCAGACTAAGACGTGTGTTGTGCATGTTCTCAACTGCCTGGACTTCTCAGCATTCTTTGCCAGGCTGGCTCGAATATATGATGTTACATCGCATGCGATACATCGCATACCATTACAACTCCAGTTGTTACAACATGCTGTAGGGGACGCTGGATATTGGAATAGTATAATTTACTATTCCAACTCTAGTCTGTGCAACAGTAGGGAAGTTTTTGGATTTTAAATCCAACACCTTCTGCCCCCGACAGCAAGTCGTTGGAGCGACTTGCGTTGTAAGGCTTTACGATGTAGCAACCGGTCGTTGTAACAACCGCGTTGTAATGGCATGCGATTTATCGCATGTGATGTGAAGGATATTTTCAAGGTGGCTCAACCTTTCATCATTTTGTGGTCAGGCAAGTGGATACAATTTGTTTATCTTACGAGGATGGTTCATAACCACTCTTTTAATACTTGATTTGGTGGGTTGTTGTTAAGTGTCATGAAGCGGCTTGGACGCTTATTTCGCTAATACCGTTTAGATAGACCTATGATGTTTTGATCTGCATCCCTCTTTATCATGGTGAATGTGGGTGAACAGGCCTTGTCACTTTATAGTCCTTTGTGATCAGACCATTGAGCTTTTATTGCAGAAAGAGTGTTTGAGCTATTATTACAGAAAGAATGTTGCGACCGCATATCGCCCTGCAACCAGTGAGGAAGGAAGGAAGGTGAAGTAGTGTGGGTGGCTCACGCCGCTGTAACTGCTTTCACTTTTAATCTATTCACATCTCCAGTCAGCGGTACTCAACAAAAGGTCTCCACAGGGGGGGTGTGGTGTCTTGCAAAGAATTTTCAGTGAGTGGAACAATAAGTGTGTGGCATTCTGTCAAGAGCACAGAGACCTTGTGGTTTAATTATAACCACCTGGCTGTGTGCACAGCGAAGAGGCCCGAATCTGGGATGTATTACGGCCCGGGGCTTTAACGCAGGGTGGTATAGGAACAATGGGAAATACAATGGTGGTTAGCATACTGTGCCTTGTAGGTTCATGATTCTTGTGTATGTGCGTCTGTTTTCTCTTTCTGGGTGTTATAATGTTCAGTCTTCTTATAAAACAGCTGGCCCTTGTGTTGCCTTCGGCCAGTCTCGGCTCCTCTGCCAACAGTGCTTTGAATGCTGGGATGTATATGCTCACACTGAGGCCCTCTCAGTGCTCCACAGAGAGAGGGCACTGCCATCTTGAGGCCCCTCTCCTAAACTTAGTGAAATGCTAAATGTGCACCACTGCTGATATCTGTGCCACCTTTCAGCAGCAGGCCCCGGCCAAGTGGCAGTCTTGGACCACCACCTGGGCCATGCGCTCATACTTACAAACTCAGAGTGAAACTACAAGCTTCATGATTCAGGGTGCTGCTTGTTACAAGACTGGTGGTTGAAGGAGTCACATATGACCTGGGATACCTGGCACATATTTTACTTCCAGGCAACAAGCCGATAACTGAGGTGCTTTACTCTCTAGTTCATCAAGATATTTAGAGCCATACACAATTAAGAAATAGTCCAGATCCCTTCAAACTGACATTGTAGTAGAATTCATATAGCGCTTACTAGCTCTGACGAGGCGTTGAAGCACTTTAGGTGGGGCAGCCAGCAGAACCCACTTTTAGTTGCTGACAGTGGTTAGTCTGGTATTATTCCTGGCTACTGGGACTCGCCTTTTGTGCCCAAGCAAATCACTGCATGCATTCCCTGCAGTTTCTTTGGTGTGATTGTTTTAATTATGTTAACCAGATTGTGTTCTATTCCTAACAGACATCTCTTGTCATGTCTGACATGGTACGAGGTGTTTCCTCCAAACATTCTAGGCTCTTCTTTCCTTTCACAAGCCATTGGTTTGAAGTTTTAGTCCAAGTGATCTGAACCAAGACTATAACTCACAGTATGCACTGCTTTGTTAAATTAAAGCCTATTACTGGAAATACATAATATCACTGAAATTGCATTTTCTAGTGAGCCAATTGTTTTATTTTCTTTGTTTGGTACCTGAAGTTTTGTGTGTTTCATTCAAAATCTATTTACTAGAACAAAGCTAAAGCGTGGGTGCCGCCATTGTAACAAAAGTGAATAAATAGGGGAAAAAAAAGCATGTGGACGCTATTTCTTTTCTCTTTATCTAATATTGTTCCAATCGTAGCACCTGTGATTTAGCTTTAAACATTTTAAGCTAAGCGTGGGTGCCGCTGTTGCTTCAAAAGAAATAGAATGTTTCTGTCTTATTTCTTTACTTTTGAATCAATCTCGGCACCTGTGCTTTAGTTTAAGATGTTTAAAGCTAAAGCACGAGTGCCACAATTGATTGCAGTGCAATAGCACTCGTATTTCTGAAGGTTTGAGCTATTGGCGTTGCATTATTATTAGCAACGCCAATAGCTCAGACGTCTGGAGGGCAAAGAGGGGTTCACGTTTTATAGTAAAAAGTATAGTCCCTAATCCAGGATTGATTACATATTAACCAATAGGTATGTCCTGGATAGCCTGATGGGGGTTTCAGCATTGCCAAGTCATCTTTCTGATCATGCTCCAATATTATTTTCATATCTTAGGAAGAGCAACACGCTACAAACTAGATGGATGCTCAATAGAGCATAGCTATTGGACCCCGAAATTCTTCGGGCCATTAAATCCTCCTCCTTAGAATATTTTGTATTTAATATTAGCTCCACGACTATGGACTTTGTCTGGGAGGCTTTTAAGGCTAATCTGAGGGGCAGGCTACATGGCCTTATCTGCTCTAAGAATCGAGCTGAAGCCAGTGAGCTGCACATTATCGAGGGAAGAATCCTGCAACTGGAAGTTGAGAGGAATCGACTCAGTCATGGGCGTTCAGGAAGGTTGCCAAAAGTCCAGGGAGATCTGGAGGGGGGCAGGCAGTAGTACAGGGGAAAACTGGACCAGAAGTACAAGGCACAATGGCTCACTAAGACCATGCAAAACTTTGAGCACGGGGAGAAGGCCGGTGCTTTACTTGATTGGAAAGCTAGAGTTGACCGCTCCAAAAATAACATCAATGAGCTTATGATAACAATGGGCAAAAATTTAGCAGAGTAGAGGATATGCAGACCTGCCTCCTCTCTCTCTTCTCGGACCTCTATAAAGAGAACCTAGCCCCCTCCCCAGACCAAATACAAACTTGGTTAAGGGGTAAATCTGTGTCAACATAAACGGAAGCCAGTCGCGATCTCCTTGATGCCCCTATTACCTTAGAGATCAAAAATCAAATAAAGAAATCTAAAAATAAAAAAGCACCAGGAATCGATGCACTGCCAAACGACGTTAATAAACTCCTATACGATGAACTGGCTCCGGCGCTGGGTACCTTGTTTAATTCAGTATATAGTTCAACAGGCTGGGTCCCTAGTTCCTGGATGGAAGCAACCATCGTACTAATATTAAAACCCGGAAAGGACCCACTAAAAGCTGATTCTTATCGTCCGATCTCCCTGCTGAATGCCGATTTTATAAGATCTTTATGGGTATTTTGGCAGGGAGATTGGCTAAATTGGTCCCCAACCTGGTTACCATAGATCAGAAGGGCTTTTATTAGGCACTGGTTCCTACATGCTGAATATGACCAGGGGTGTGATGATGTTTGATGATGGCAATTGTAATCGGGTAAAGCAATAAAAATTGTTTTTGCAAAAAAAAAATAGATCAGAAGGGCTTTGTAACCGGGAGATCTATCCAGGAGCAGACACAATTGCTGATAGGCAATATCGACCTGGCCGTAGTAAGATAAGATCCTTTGGCAGTAGTTGCCTTGGATGCGGCCAAGGCATTTGATAGGGTCTGCTGGGTGTAACTGTGGGAGGTACTAGGGGCAATGGGCTTTAGCCCCATTTTTATTCAAACACTGAGGAAATGTTACCAGGGAGCCTCTGCAAGGATTCTGTTGAATGGTATGCTTACCTCTAGTTTCAATATCCAGAGGGGAACAAGACAGTGGTGCCCTATTTCACCTCTGCTTTTCAATATTTACATAGAGCCACTGGTGCAAGCCATTAGATTGGATGACTTAATCTATCCTTTCAAATTCCAGAATTCTCAATGTAAACTAGCTTTGCATGCAGATGACCTAATACTATACACCAGTAATCCAGGGGCGACCATTTCGCGGGTTGAAGCCCTTTTTGGAAGAATTTGGCTCCATCTCAGGCTAATTCTTCCAAAACTGAGGTGATGTGTTGAAACATCGACCAATGGGAGGGCTCCACTAGCAGAGAGTTAAAATACTTGGGTATTTATATAGTTAAAGAATTGGATAAAATTCCTCAGATCAATTTGAATAAAACCATTAAGGAAATTGATCACCTCTTCACTAGGTGGGGGAATCTTTCCTTGACAATTTATGGGAAGGTTAACCTGTTTAATGCAGTTTTACCTGTTTAATGCAGTTCCCCTGGTCTTCCCTAATCTGAGCATCCGTAAGATCCAAAGTAAGATGGGGAGCTTTATCTGGGGTGATAAAGGAGTAAGGCTATCATGGAAGAAGTTGAGGCGCAGGCTTACTAAAGGGGGGTTGGCCCTCCCAGACATCAGATGGTACTCTATTGCATTCCAATTCAAAGGTGTTCAGATGCTACTCTCTAAGCCAGCGGAGATATCATGGGGAAGGCTGTTGGGCGAGATGGCTATGATGGAGGGCGGAGGAGGAGGAGAAGGCTTTTTATGTAAGTTTGGGGCCCGAGGTACTTTAAACAAGTGCATCTGAAGGTCCTTAAGGCTGCCCTGGAAACTTTATACAAAGTGAGATGTAGCTGGGGAATCGAATATTATTCAGAATTTTCCCCTATATGGGACTCTTCTGGGACACCACTCTGCCTCCAAGATTGTTTGGCTGTACCAATTAAGAGAGCAGGAATAACCATCTGGTCTGACTTGGTGGACACAGAATGAATCCTCCCCTGAGAGTTATTAAGAGCCAAGATAGGCCCTGGTTTTTCTAAGTTTAAGTATCTACAACTTAAATTTGGTTTGAAGCAGAAAAGGGGAAATAAGAGGAGATTGGGATATGGAAACTTTTTCGATCAGTACTGCCAAAGAAGAAAGAAATCTCCACTTGGTATAAGAAGCTTCTAGATGCAGAAGACTTAGATCTCCCACCACAATCTTCGGTCTGGAACCAATCCCCCTTTGAGTCCAACATTGTAGATGTACTAGAACCCTCTCTAAAATTTACTATATACATTTATTAAACCAGACAGTTTAAAAAAGAATCACTTTTTTTGTCACCAATTGTCTTTACTACATGCCTGCCAGGATAGCCAAGTTCGCCCCGCTGCCTACTCCTAAATGCCCCAGATGTAAGACATCCAACGCCAACGATATCCATATCTTCTACGAGTGCCCTGAATTAAGAACTTTCTGGAAGAGGGTGGGAGATTCTCCCCGTGACATTTTTAAAGCAAACATTGAGGTTAACTTATCACTAGTGTATTTTGGGAATGACTGTTCATCCACCTCGAACTTACCACAGTCCTGTAGCGGGCTGTTGCTATACTTAGTGTTGCTTGTCCGGAGAGAAATATGCATGAAGTGGAAAGACCCCTAACCTCCAAAGAGAGAAGACTGGCTTAAAGCTGCATTTGCTATGGCCCGCCTAGACCAAGATGGAACTGGGGATAGCTCTATAAACATCTGGCAGCCCCTTATGAGCTGGGGCCGAGACTTGAGATTAATATAACCTACGTTGGCTTTTCCCCTTGGTCCTATGATTACACCAAGCCTCTATTAAAAGGGGCCAGTCTGGCCGACCTAAGCTAGTGCAGCAAGTCATAGGGCGCCTAGTTGGAGAAAGACTGCTTTATATGATCTGCAGAAGCTTATTGGTGAGATGACTAAAAATAAAAAAATAGCTCAAATGTTCAGTAATGCGAGACTTATTGCATTCCAAATGCTTGTTTACATTGGTTTTGACCCAATTGTTTTTTCAACTGATTTTCCAAATTTAAAGTGATCACATCACCCTCTGCATGGTTTCAAACAGATTGGTGGGTAGAGGCCGTGGCTAATTGTGAGCCGCCATGGCTGCCTCAGATGTCTTTCTCTGCTGTCCTTCGTTTTTAGGTCTCGCCTAGTGTTGCAGCGCATTCGCTGCTTGCTCTGCGAGGCATATTGTAGTAGGGACAGATGTGGAAGTGCCATGAAAGTACTGCCCATATTTTTCATTGGCTGCCGTCATCGTCCATGGTAAATGCTGGCTTCCGATTGATAATGAAGCTTCTTAGTCCCGCCTTGTTACTGCCCTGTCTCTTTTTGGGACCGCCCATCAGGACTGGATCTTTTACTTGCGGCGTTACGGTCTCCTTCATTAGTCGGTAAGCACTATATTTTTTTCACAAGGGCGACAGCTTGTCTGGTATTTGTATTTGGGTGTTTTAGCGCCAGCTTAATGGAAAACTTCCTGTGTGCAGGAAGCTAAAATATTTATAGAGATGCAGAAAAGATCCAGTGTGAGGCATTCCGGAGTTCAGGGCAACAGCCCGGTGGGCAGGGACGGGCATGCAACCCTGTCCTCAACTTCACCACAGCCTCAGAGACCGGGCGGCGTGCCTCATAACTAATAAGGTCACAACCCATGCCTGACGGGCCGAAATTTGCACATACTTTCAACATACTGTCAGAGCCTCCGAGCGCGAAATACACAGATATTTAAACCGCGCGCCCTCACAACGACAAAACATTCGCAACTGCCTCAGAGGAGCCCGAAAAGTTCACACGAGTATCCGAGCACCGCCTCAGCCTCGTCGACTCTAACCCAGCAAGGTCACAGCCTGTGAGATCCGAAACAGGCACACATTAACAACCACCCACACAGACCCAGAGCTGTCCAAAATAAGCTCTAGTTGTGTTTACAAACACCGTCAAATAGCATGCCGACGTATGTCCATAATCATCCCAGACACCAGCCGACATATTTCCCCATTCATAGAAAGCACATCACAGCACCAGAGAGCAGCATCCTCTGAGGGGCCAAAATTTATTATTTACACACAAAGTTGCTGCCAGAGCGCCCATAAATATTCACAAATCTGTACAGATACTGTCACAGCCTCAGATAACATGCCAAAATATTAATATATTTATACAAAACTCTGCCTCGATCTTAATCAGTGCCAGGGTGGTTCCTCATCCAAGTGCTAGTTGGGACAAGACTCTGCTTTGCTTCAGGGACGGGGCGCATTTAGGTTGGTATGGCCGCAGGCAAGTGCCAGGATGTTCTCTTCGATACACCAATTACCACCACAACCTCAGAGAGAGGGTCAAAGCATCCACCCATCTATACGAATGCTGTCTCAGATCAGAGGGAGAGACGAAACATCCTCCAAGTTACAAAAAAATAGCGTCATTACAAACATTTACAACAGACACACAGGCATCTTGAGAGCAGGCCGAAATATGCCGGTCACAGGAGGCAGCTAAATATATATGTTCTTATTTACACCGAGTACTGCCACAGCTTCAAGGTGAATGAGGAAATAGGCCCATGTCAAGTTTACAAACACTCCGAGCAGCTCGATATGCGCGTATATTGAAATAAACAGTGTACTCTCACTTACACAGACTACTTTCAAGGCACCACAGATGGTTAGAATAGAAAGATGGTTAGAAGTATTCACTAATACATCTATATATTGACAGTCAGTGTCTACGGAGGCAGGCAAGCTACTCACATATTGACACCAAGCAGCGTCACCTCACGCCGAAATGTGCATATATATATATATATATATATATATATATATTCACTGAAAAAACCATAGGTTTCAGGGGTGTTATAGTTAGCTGGACTTTTCACTTGTACAAAACCATTGAAATTCCCCCGTTATAGTTAGTTCAGCTAACTATAACTCGGGCGCCCGCAATGCACTGCTGATGACGTCACATATTACATCACTCATGACATGGTCAATGACATCACTCATGACATCACTGATGACATCTCAAATGACATCACTGATGACATCACTGATGACATCATCCAGTGAATGTGTGTTTTTCTGAAAATTAAATATGTTTTATATATGTATATCTCAAGGTCGATGGAAGAATAAATGGGTATATAAGTGTCTAAATGGATGATTTGTTTTTGAAAAATTGATTGTGTAACTGACTGATTAAGTGTATCATAGTGAATACATGGCTTAGTGAGTAATGTTTAAATATGTAAATATCTGTATCAGTCTCTCACTTTGTGTATAAGTGGCTGCATGGGTTGGTGAGTAGCTACATGGGTGTCTATATAGGTTATTAGTTGGTTTTTTGAGTATCAGTCTGAGTGTCTGCATGGTTCGGTGGGGGGTATTACGTAGTGCATAGGTGCATGAATGAGTGACTCACTGTTTGTATGTGTTGAACACAGCATGTGTGCAGGACTGTATGGGTGGATGAGTGTGTGTATGGGTGTGTTAGTGAGTGAATGACTGTCTCAATAGTGTCTTTATGAGTAACTACATATGTTTTAAACTAGTATATGTGACTATTGGTGTATATATGTGAGTATATGTGAGAGTGAGAGATTGAAAGAGTTCCTGTATGAATAAGTATGTGTTTCTATAAGTGATTGTTTAAAAGACTAAGTATGTGTAAGTTTCCGTAGAAGTAAGTATGGTGGTGTGTGTATAACTGTATATGCAAGTAAATGTATGTTTGATTCTTTATTAGCATGAGTGACTATGTGTGTGAGTAACTCTATTGATGAGTGGCATTGTGTAACAGGATGTATAGGTGTATGAGTACATATGATGAGTGAGTACATGTATGAGTGACTGTATAGGACTGTTGGTGAATGAGTGGATGTGTATGTGGATCTTAGAATTACTGAAGAGGTTGTTGTAACTGGTATTGGTATGTCCATTGTTTTGAAAATTTTAGTCTCTATTTTTGAATGTGTGTATCAAAGGTTATATTAGGGTGAGAGGAGGTCTGCCACTCTATCACAAGGATGATGTCATCAGTGATGTCATCAGTGATGTCATTTGAGATGTCATCAGTGATGTCATGAGTGATGTCACTGACCATGTCATGAGTGATGTAATATGTGACGTCATCAGCAGTGCATTGCGGGCGCCCGAGTTATAGTTAGCTGAACTAACTATAACGGGGGAATTTCAATGGTTTTGTACAAGTGAAAAGTCCAGCTAACTATAACACCCCTGAAACCTATGGTTTTTTCAGTGAATTTCTGAGGTTTTTTAAATGCTAATTCCTAACTATAACGTGCCTGAAACCTATGTTTTTTTCTGTGAATTTCAAAGGTTTTTTAAATGCTAATTTCTAACTATGCCTACAGAGATAGGACATGTGAAGAAAGAAGAAAAAATGCACAGAAAGAAACAAAAGAAGTGCAGAAAGAAGCAACAGAAGTCCTCAAATACGAAGATAAGTGCAGGAAGAAGGATAACGTGCAGAAAGAACAAAAAGAAGAGCAGAAAGAAGCCTTGTTGCAAAATCATCCTGTACCCTCAACTTTTTCAGACGGATACTGGTGGTAACTGAGCCTGACTAACCAGTCCTAGAGCCAGTGCTATGTTAAAAGACACTTAGAATACAGTGAAAACACCTACATACACTAGGGAACATTATGCGTTGGGGTCCCCCTGTGATTAGCATGACCTCCTCTGTAAGCCCCTAGTATATAAGAGGGCATGGGGATTAAAACTACCTCTTAAAACAGGCCACAGGGCGTTTTTGCACACGTTAACTCAGGCCCCGTCCCCTCCCTTCACCACTGTGTAAACACGCCCTGTGTCCATTTTTAGTTGGGAGATTAAGTTCATTTGAATCCTGAGGGTCCCTGGGGTCCAACTAGCCCACTAGGTACCTCCAGTAAGTGCCACAGAGCTGCGTTGCAGAGAGGTGTAAAAAGTGGCACGGCCTGGACCACCTCTCTGCAATGCAGCTCAGTGGCGCTTACTGGAAGCACTTGGTGGGCTAGTTAGCCCCCAGGGGCCCTCAGTATTGAAGGGAAATTATATCCCCAATTTAAAACGTGCCATAGTGCGTGTTTGCACACGTCACCTCAGGCCCCGTCCCCTCCCTTCACCACTGTGTAAACGCGCCCTGTGGCTGTTCTAAGTTGAGAGATTAAGTCCCCTTGAATCCTAAGGGTCCCTAGGGTCAAACTAGACCACTAGGTACCTCCAGTAAGCGCCACAGAGCTGCGTTGCAGAGAGGTGTAAAAAGGGGCTTGGCCTCAGAACACCTGGCTGCAGCGCAGCTCCCTGGCGCATACTGGAGATACCTGTTAGGGGCGCGTTTGCAGAGTGCTGCACGGAGGGGGCATGGCCTCCGGCACGATGCCAGTCTTTTATTTATTTTAGTTTTTTAAGAAGGGGGGCTGTTTGGTTCCCCTTCTTATTCTAATTTATTGGCCCTGATGACCCCATCCCCCAGGGCCAGTCTCCTAATTATATTTTTTTGACCCCAATCCCCAGGGCCGGCCACTGTTTTTTATTATTTTTAAAAAATATATATTTATAGACACACCTAGGACATGCTGGACAAACCGTACGTACCTATCACCATGACGATTTGCGTGATATTCATTAAAAGGCGACTATGCATGCAATGAATCCACGTGGAATGTATTTATACCACTAGTGAAGCTCTGACATGTCTGATGCCCTACCGTGCCTAATCCCGGTAGACACCCTTGTCGTTTATTTATACAAACTTGGGTAGCTATTGACGGGCACATTTAATACACATGCACACCAAGCCATTCAAAGGGGATTCGACAAAAATTCGACAAAAACTATGCAAGAAACCCCCCTCACGGTTAATAAAACACACATCCACTGCCGGATGTGTAATACTTTTTATTTTACTCTCTGGAAAGGGGACGAACATCACTTGAGAGTCACAGCGCGCTCCTGACAGAGCCCAATGCTGTGTTACACCCACCATTGCCTGCCGTGTGCCACACACCTCTGTGTTGTATTCCACTAGCTAGTGCATATGCTATGACACTCTCTAGCCCATGTGCACTGTAACACCACCCCGTGAATATGTCATGCCACACTTGTCTTCGCACGGGTTATATTGCCCCATCTAACGTGCCTTTCTCGATGCCTATGTTATAACGCACAGTGCTATGCCATACATATTACAATCTGGGATCCATATCTTTGTCACAGTGCATATGCAACCTTACACTCCCCAGCACATATTTTATATTACAACTTTAGAGACTAGTTAGGTTACACAACACTGCCCTGTGCATATTACACTCCAAGGCGCATATCGCATAGCACGCGCTAGTGCCTGTGCTATCTCGCGCTCTCCAATGAATCTGTCATTGCGCACAATGTATTGCATATTATATTTCACGCCCGGTTCATCTTATATCACACTTTTTGGTGCATAGTTTATACCATACACTATATCTAGTTTTCATTTTCAATCGTGCTCTCAGGACTATGTTCTATATAACACTGTGTTCACCTACCCTTTTCACGGGCATTACATTTTGCGATAGGGGGTGGAGGGTCAGGGGGTGTTTCTGCCAAGTGAGCCCGGAGTCACAGTCACAAACGTCCTCTTCTTCCTGAATAAAAGTGAGATTATGCTGCATACTTGTTCATATTTTAAGTAGTTCGCACAGACACAATGTTTTAAAAACAATAAAGTTCCTAATACCCGCCTTCTCTGAACAGTTAGCTTGCTGCCCCATCCCCTTCCTCCCTATCCTCTGTTGTGTGAATCCATGGACTAGCCTCCTCCCTCCTGCCATGCATGGTCTGATGTGCTGCCACTGCCCTCAGTATGATGTACCAGTCCACTCCTCCTGCCCTCCATTGCCCAATTCTATGCCCCATCATTGACCTCCTGCTTAAACTCTGTGCTTAGCTTGCTGCCCCTATTCTCCTTCCCCCTGCCCTCCGATGTCTTTGTGCATGCCCCTGCTCCATCCTTTTTGCCCACCATGTCCCATGGACCTGCCACTCCTATCTACTCTGAGTGTTCTGTTGAGCTGCCACTCCCCTCCCACCTGCCTAGCATTGTCAGATGACTGTAACCTGTCCCTGTCACCTCCACCCTGCCTGTCCACATGCCATGCCCCTATCCTCTTCCTCCTGTCCTACATGGTCCATTGTACTGCCACACCCTTCTGCCCTCCCTGGTCTGTTGTGCTGCAGCTGCTCCTCCTGCCTGCCCCGTGTGGTCTGTTGTGAGGTCCCTTCCCCTGAACTTTCTTGTCTGTGCACAGGTCCTGACCCTCCCTTCTATCCTCCATCGTCCTTTGTGCATGCCCCTCCACCCTCCTTCTTGCCCATCATAGCCATTGTGCTGCCACTAACCCTCCCACTTGCCATGCATGGTCTTCTGTGCTGCCATGGCCCCTCCCACCTTCCCTGTGTGGTCAGTTAGCTGCCCCTGACCCCCTCCCACCTTCCCTCCATGGTCTGTGTGTATGCCATCACAGTCTCACTGTTGCTCTTCATGGTGTGTCTTGCTTCTAGTGCCCATCCTGCCTGACCTCCATGGCTATCTTGCTGCTCCTGCCCTGCCCCCTTGCCCCCAGCCCTACTCCCTCCCTCCTGGCTTGTCTGTTCCATTGTAATGCCCCTGATCCGTCCCTCCTGCCCTTTATGGTCTGTTATGCTGCAGCTTTCTCTCCTGTCTGTCCATTATGGTCAGCTAGCTACCATTGCCTCTTGCCCCTCTGTTCTCTGTTGTCCATGTGCATGGTCCTGTCCCCTCCCTCTTGCTTTCTATGGATTGTTGTGCTGCACTCCCGTGTGGTGTATTGTGCTGCTGCAAACCCTGATGCCTGCCCTGCAGGGTCAGTTTGGTGCACCTCTCCATGTCCCTCCTGTCCTCTGTTATCCAAGTCCATGTCCCTATCCCATTTCCTTCCATGATCCAATGTACCATACTTGCGAACATTTTGAACTTGGTAAGAGGGAGATTTTGAAAAAAAACTGGGGTATTGATTTTCCCCTTTGAGTTACATTGAAAAAGAGGATATTGTAGACAGGAGACAGATCAAATAAAGCCCATTTGAGCTTAAAAACATTGGACGTTTCCTGGCTGAATCGGGTCTGTTGGCATGTATGGTTGTACTACCATTGCCTCTTCCTTCTGCCCACAATGGTCTATTACATTGCCACAGGCTTGAAGGAGGGTAGATTTTGTATCACAGGGGGCCCCTGGCCCGTTCTGTCCACACCTGAAGTATGAGACCCTTGTCCTTGCCCTGCCAGCTGCATTTGTAGGCCGTATTAAATTGACCAGCGGTTCTTGTGTTGCTATATAATTATCCTGAGACATCCTTACCACTCAGCCAGTATAAAACCCCTGTGTAGGCCCTTCTGTTCAATATGTAGGCCTCTTTGTTAAATTGACCATAGCTCTGCAATTTTAGTGTATAGCAGTCTGAAGGCAGGTCTGCGAGGCCTTCTGCTCCAAACCAGTAGCCCCCACCCTACCCGAGTGCTCCGTGCTCGGTATCAAAGTTCAACATCCCCCTGAAGCTGTCGACATACAGTAGGCTGCATCCTGGACTGGTACTTGCTTCCTGGGCAGGTTTCCCGCTTTTAAGGAAGTGGCAACCGCAGAGCGTCAAGTTAGGAGAACTGAGGAGATTTTATACATGAATATATTGAATTCCCGTACAATACCCATTATTTTCTGCTTGCTCTATGGAACTTACGATAAGCGATTGGCCTGAGAGACTGACCTTTTCACCCAGTCCATTGTCAGCATTAAGTGGGTAAATGACGAAATGTCTGGTAAAATCTGCAGACGAAGCTTTTGGGTAGCATACGTAGGTAGATGTAGCGTGCAAAGGAGCCCACAAAATGATATAAAAAGGGAGCACCCACAGATATCGACGGACTACCTCGCCGTCTGTATGTAGGTTAACAGGCAGTGCAGGTTTTCCCCAAGAGCTGGGAGCTCTTGTCTTCCTTTGCTTAAAATGTCTTGCTCTGCTTTGCTTGAAGTATCTTATTCTATTTTACTTATATGAAATGTCATGTTATGTTTAACCATTGTTCTCTTTACTTTTGCATTTAAAAGATTTTGTATTGTAATTGCAGGAATGCTTGCTCTAAGAGTAAACGTGAGTGTTCCTAGGTAACATTTTCCTTGGTGTAACTTGTTTCTCATGATGCATTTATAGATGTGTTTTCTCTCTCTCTCTGTCAGTACATTAATTGAGATACAGAGAATATCATGACAGCTGTATGATTATCTGGATTCTGTATTTTGTACTTTATGTCTCTATTCTGCGGTTTCTTTGAAGTTGCATCTTCTCATTAAACTGCCATTGTATTCTGCCTCCAATTCCATGTCTCATATGTCTGTTTTCTTCATTTTTGGAGCAAGCGTTCCTAGGCACCCCGGCTCAAATTAAGGTGCCCCTTTTGTCCCTGACTCACTCTCCTGCTCAGTTCTGTGGTGGCTCCCGGGGATCTGGGGACCGCCCCTAGCTTCCTTGACCCGTAATAGATCTTGCCTCCAACAGCCTCTCTTGCAAGTCCTGTATTGTTGGTTTGTTGCCCCTGCCCCCCTTTCCACTGCCCTCCATAGTCTGTTGTGCTTCCACGGCCCTTCCTGCCTGCTCAGTGTGGTTAAATTGTTGCCTTTGCACCCTCCTACCTGCCTTCAATTTTCAGAGTCCGTGCCCCTGGCCTCTGCCTCTCAACAGTATCCTAATGAACAACTAGATTGCTAACATTCTATATTTATTACAAAAGTGTGGAACGCCTGAAATCATCTTGATGTAATCAAAACTGTAATACCTAGAGCATTTCCTTTAGAAATTACATATATGAGAGGGTCTTATTGGCATCAAAATTATGGTTAGTGCTCTAAAAGGCTAAAATAAGGACATATTTTCTGAGTTTTCAAATAGCGACAAAGCACTTTTAAATTATTTGTTATCTTTATGTTTTTTTATCCAGTTGACCACTTGATTAAATGTTGCACTTAGGGGAGATGATGTGGTGTTACTTCCAGAACTGCAGACTTTGCAACTGGGGAACCAGGTTGAAGTTTCTGCTTCAGCTCGACATTCTGTGATTCTGGTCAAATCACTTAGTCTCCCCATATCTACAACCAAAATGAATGTGTTCTTGTGTGATGTAACCAATGCTCATGTAAAGCACTCCAATACCTGACAAGTCTGCACTATATAACACTGCAAAAACACAAAATAATAAGTGTTTTGCACACTTCTGTCATTGGGCTATATTTGGGCTACATCTGGGTGATTTTGGGCTACATTTGGGCTCTTTTGTCTCCGGTGGCCATCTTGGGAGATTTATTTGTTATGAAGTTTCCTAATTTCCTCATGTACTGCAGTCTCCTCAGTAGGAAATGCTTTCAGTTTTTTACTTTGATTCCATCATGAAGGTATTCAGATATGTCACACATTTGCCATAAATTCTGAATGTTAGCACTCTAGTTGCTCATTAGATCATTGTAGTAAAACTACTGCACCATGGAAGTCTGCTCCTGGTATTAAAAGTGCATGTTTCAGTCTGCATGTCAGAATTTTTTTAATGAAATAGAAGAGGATTTGAGAAGTCACTCAAAATGTGCCCTCATTTTCTTTCTTCAGCATTAATCATAATTTCTATGGCAAAATGAACCTCCTCATTGTGTTCCTTTTTAAATTAAATGTTTTAAGTGTTACCCGTTTATTCCAATCAAGATGGCTTCAGGTGTGCCATACTTTTGTCATAATGAAGACAGTAAGCGCTCTAGTTGTTATTAAGAACATTCTGGGACATTCTGTCATTGGGCTATACTTGGGCTACATCTGGGTGATATTTGGGCTACATTTGGGCTCTTTTGTCTCTGGTGGCCATCTTGGGAGACTTATTTGTTATGAAGTTTCCTAATTTCCTAATTTACTGCAGTCTCCTCAGTAGGAAATACTTTCAGTTTTTTACTTTGATTCCATCAAGAAGGCATTCAGATGTGTCACACATTTGCCATAAATTCAGAAAGTTAGCACTATTTTTGCTCATTAGATCACTGTAGTAAATCTACTGCTCACCAGGGAAAACTGCTGCTGGTATTGAAAGTGCATGTTTCAGTCTGCATGTCAGAATTTTTTAATGAAATAGAAGAGGATTTGAGAAGTCACTCAAAATGTGCCCTAATTTTTCTTTCTGCAGCACTAATCATACTTTTTATTGAAAAATGAACCCCCTCATTTTGTTCCTTTTTAAATTAAATGTTTTAAGAGTTACCACTTTAATCCAAGCAAGATGGCTTCAGGTGTGCCATACGTTTATCATAAGTAGGACTGTTAGCGCTCTAGTAGTTCTTTGGAACACTCTGGGAAGCTGCAGTAGAACACAAAGGAATCAACTGACAGTCTCTGCCCTTGTTGGATGTACATGTTTTACTGAGAATGTCAGACTTCATTCTCACATGACTGAGAAAGATAATGTGAATTTACAGAAAATAAGCTCTCAGTTTAGCCTATAGATCACCTTCCAAACCTCTGTGGTAAAAGCATGAGAAAATATTTTTCTCTCAATCATGATATCCCAGCAGAAGGCTTTTTCACATGGTGAAATCACCTTAGAACATACCACAATTCCTAAAATGAGTATGGTACCATCAACAAATGATTTATAATGTAACTAAAGTCTTAAAACCTTCTATTAACTGCAATGCTTTTTAATAAGGTGCTATCATGTATATTGGTCCCAAGATGGCTGCCAACACTTCTTGGATGAAGTACTGACAGCCAATCAGATCTCAGGATGAGATGTGTGGTTAGGCTCCGCCCACATATATATATGCTTTTAAATGCTATTTTCTCAGGATCTACTGAACAGATTTACACCAAACCTACAAAAGGCACTTCCTTGACCTGAGGACTACCTCTCTGCCAAATTTCAAGTAATTCTGTTCAGCCGTTCGGGCTGTAGCTGTGTCTAAAGGTCCTATGGAAAAATGCATGGGAAAAACGCGTTTTGGGACCCCCCTTTTATCTCAGCCCCCGCTTGACGAATCCCCCCGAGACTTTCAGGGTAGGAGCGGAGCGTAGCGCCCCACCTATTTTGAAAATTTCGCGAGGATTCGTCAACCGGCGCCAAAGTTATTCAAAATAGAATGTTGCGGATTTCCTATGGAAACGTGGTCCTAACTATAACTACCTACTGGCGACCGCCAGTAGGTAATATATATATATATATATGCACGCCCATTTAGAGCGGGCAGATAAGGCTCATATTTACTGCAAATAACGTAACTTACTCAAGGAAAGACACAGGAAACTCTGACACAGGCCCAGAGAACAGCTGGCCACATACACCCAAACACCATCAGAGCGGCCATGTTGTCAAGCGAAGTGCACAGCAGGGGAGCGAGGGAAGCACCCAGGTTAAAGAAAAATGTAGCGGGTAAATATAACCAGCGAAAGGGCATGAGGAGACCAAGAAGAGTCACGCAGAGATAGCGACAGGCAGCAAGACAGTCAGGTATGATAACAGGCCCTAACAGCGAGAGAGCGGAAGAGAGGTTAAGGGGGGCAAGTAAATACAAGCATTTGGCCACCCTAATCCAAATTTGACCTCTACCACACCAGTAAAAACAAGCATTTGCAATGCAATAGGTCTTGCATTTGCGAGAGTTTGAGCTATTGGCATTGTAAATGACAATGCCTTTTATTTGTGTTTTGAAAAGCTGCAAGCGGTGCATAAACACGCACATTTTTTACTTATGGTCCTTGCTTACGAAAAGCACGGCTGGCCGTAAAAGAGGTGTAGTTACTGCCAGCGTTGCTTCCCGTAATCAACGACTATAAGTACAAGGTGCGTGTTTACGCATAACTTGCAGGTTTTTAAAATACATAAATAAAAGGCATTGCCATTTAACCCCTTGAGTGCGCACAACGTCTTCCGGCCGTCGTGCATTACGGTGGGCGTGTGCGCACGACGGCCGGGAGCCGCCGTGTTCGCGAACGCCGTTTATTTTTCCCGCACAGCGGGAGAAATAAACCCGCACGCAAGGGGTTAACAATGCCAATAGCTCAAACGCTCTCAAATGCGAGACCTAGTGCATTGCAAATGCTTGTTTTTACTGGTGTTGTAGAGGTCAAATTTGGATTAGGGTGGCCAGATGTCCCAGTTTTCCCCGGACAGTCCTGGTGTTTAGTGGACTGTCGTGACTCATTTCGTCATTTTGAGTAAATATTCCGGTTTTTGGGACAGATCCGGTAATTACAATTCTAAGAATTGGAAGGCATGCCCTCCTTACACTGGCGCTTCAGAAGAGTGAAAAAATTAAGTTAATTATTGTGTTTGCGTCAGGCAGCACAGGAGGAGTGGACTGCATGCTCCCAGCAGATCGGAGACAGGGTGAAGAGAAGGGCAGGGGGCATAGGGTGGAGCTCCTGCCTCAGATAATGTTAAATAAATGTAGCCTTGTAAATATATGCCTATATATACCCTCCTCAGAAAAGCGGTCGTTGCTGAACATGCACTGCTATTATGTGGTGTATAAATCAAGAAAAATGGCGCGCGGCTCACTGACATTAACAAGCATTTGCAATGCAATAGGTCTCGCATTTATGCGAGTCTGAGCTATTGACATTGCAAATAGCAATGCCTTTTATTTTTGTTTTTAAAACATAAATAAAAGGCATTGCCATTTATAATGCCATTAGCTTAAACTCTGGTAACTGCGAGACCTATTGCATTGCAAAAGCTTGTTTTTGCTGGTGCTGCCATTGATGCGGCCTTGGGGGGGCTGTGCGCTTGGTCTTCCGGATTTGCTGCTGGTCGCATCTTAGTGTGGATTTGAACATCTTTGTCTGCAGATTTTGGCTCACTCTCCGTGTGCGCTCCAGTTGCTTCCAGTGTCGTTTCGTCAGCCTGAGTAGGCGACAGTCATATAAACTTTCACTGGAGCACAAGCTACAGAATGCAAATGTTGGTTTGAAAGGCTGTACACTTCAGCTGGCACTCTGTGTGTTAGCATCAATGATGGTGAAAAACAATTTAAATCTGTTCTTTCCCATGTTATCCAAGTACCTCTCACTGTAAATCAGTGACTAAGGAAATACATGAGTCTGTAACGGACAGTGTTTTGTGAATGCGATTACTATAACTTTGTATGTGCGGGAGTACAGATGGCTCCACCAATTATATTTGTGGCCAGTTGCATCTCCTTCCCCTGTCCCCAAGCCCCTAGAAATCACTTCTAGAGATACCACTGTGGCTGTCAACATCTGCGCTGTTTCAGGTCCAAATCCCACTGAGGTCTACTCTGCCTTTCATCCTTCGGAGGTCCATAAAACGAGTGCTCTGTCTTTTATGCGAGCGTAGCTCTGCAGCACCGTTTGTAAAGCGCCTAGGCAATTTGGAAAGAGTGTTTCGTGGCCCGTGGGAGTTTCGAGTATTAATAAAATACCCATGGGTATTGAAAAGTAGTATGGTGACTCGCACGTGCAGGGTCCTAGATTCCTTCCCACTGCCCTTTATCTTAGCATGACATAAGTCGCCTAGGAGCTTCGTACAATACAGGGCATGGGTCCTAATGTTGGCAGGGCTGTTACAGCCTTTCATCCTTCCACTGTCATGTGGTTGCCATTTCGTTGAGGAACAGCCTACCTATTTAAGTGTGCAACCACATTCCGGTTTGGCGATTACTCCTCTGCTATCAGAGACGCACAAAGGAGCTGTCGCATTCCGGACCCTAATGAGTCACTCAGGAAAAAGAGGGGGAGCAGTGAGAGCCCCCCGCGAGGAGACGCAAGCAGGGCTACTGTACACCCTGGCGGGGGCTGAAACCACTCACTTTTGTGATGGGCCGGTGCGTGTGTATTGTGGGGGGTAGGGAGGTGGGGGGCCTTGGGGGATTACACAGCAGGTTTCGACTCCCCAAAAGAAGATAATATGTAAAGAATAGGCTTTCTTTACTTTGAATAATACAACAACCCCCCGCCACCAACCCCCCCCGACTCCTTTCACCCCAAATCTTTTATGTAGCGCTTAGAGCAGGGCTGAGCGCTAGTTAGATGCCAGGGCCGTGGAGGAGGCCCAGCCGGGTTGGGAGGAGAGTGACTGGGTTGGGGGGGGCAGTGGACTGTACTCCAACCGTTGCTGCTAGATGTAAACCTTTGTTGTTTGATGGTCTGAAGTCAGTCAGGGACAGCAGAGCTTGTATAATCTTAAACCGAGGCGGTCTTTCCACTTTGTGTTCACTGCGGTTAAACGCTTCCTGCTGACCCAGCTCATAACAGACCGTGGGACCCTGGCAGGGAGGCTGCATGAGTGTCTCTGCCCATGTCACCGTCTGACAGCAGCTCCAGGCCTTGTAAATGTGCAAGGCCACTCCATCTCCCAGGTTACTCCTCACAATTGATAACAAGCCCTTGTGACGTAGCACGTAAGGATCAAGTGCGCCCGCCGTAAGGCGTGCCTTGCTCTGCGCATGGCGCATGTGTGGTATGGGTGTTAGTTACTCATCACAATTGACAACAAGCTCTTGTGACGTAGCACGTAAGGATCAAGTGCGCCCGCCGTAAGGCGTGCCTTGCTCTGCGCATGGTTCATGTGTGGTATGGGTGTTTGAGTACACAGCTGACAGTTGGGGCAGGTTCAGAGACCCAACTATAGCGGACCTAACACTAGGAGCAGTGGAGAGGGCTTGAGAGCAGGCCCGGGGCAAGTCAGATCACTGTATTGGATCGAAGGAGGTAGCACCTGGGAAGCCTTCACAGCACCGAGAAAAAGACACTACTGCCGCCATGTACGGGCACTTGGACACGCAGCGCTCCCCCTCCCGGGGTTTTAACTGCATCGTCCAGATCTGCAGCGCCAATGTACAGGAGCCGGTAAGTGGGGCATGCTGTACGTGTAAAGCGCGCCGAGCTTGGAGCGTGCGTGCGTGCGCATTAAAAAAAAAAAATTGCATGAGGCTTACGAGGACGGAAGGGGGACAGGAGATGTGCACATCACGTGTCTGTACGTGCGCATTCACAACCTCCAGTCAGCCCTGCACGTGCCCATCTCCTGTCTCCCTTACGAAGCAAGTCAGTACGAGGTGTGTGTGTGCGCGCGCGTTAGGCAGCCGCGGATGCGGTGAGGAGGGTCGGCAGCGGCGGGGTGTGTGTGTGTGTGTGCGCGTGCGTGTCTGTGTGTGTCTGTGTGTGTGTGCGCAAGCGCATCTCAGAAGCGCGTCCACAGACCCCGACCCCAATTGCTGCGCGTGCCCCGGTCTGTCTCCCTTGAGAGGCATCTCGGCGTGGCCTTTGGCCAAACAAACATCTAGGCTATGGACATAATTTAGAATTGAGTGGTAATGGAAAATTCTTGAATTTTTGCAGGATGTGCTAAATCCATAGGATAATACACCTGTTGAATTTCCACGGTCTATGGGCAGAGTGACCAAGCAACTAAGCGAAAAAGGTCATTATCACAGCATGCCGACAGGCGCCCCACGCTGCAGACCTATAATTAACTCAGCAGGTCTTCCAGAGAGGAGCACTCTACGCGCCAATGCTGTTCATGTGAAGCGCGTTCACAGACTGCAATCACCACAACCACAACACTGCACGTGCTCCAGTCTGTCTCCCTTGAGAGGCATCTCGGCGACAATAGGTCTCGAGAGCGAGACCTAAAAAGGCAGGATCTGAACACGTCTGTTTTACGTGTCTGCGCGGCAATAAATTGAAACATTTCTTAGGACCCCGCGAGTGCCTGTCTCCTGTTCCGTGGTAGAGAATTTGAATGTTACATTACGTGAGAGACGACGTCACTAGCTGCATTGTGGCGCGGCAAAACAGTGGTGGAAGATGTGTGCACATACGTTTAACCCCTTGTGTGCTCATGACGGAACCACGTCGTCATGAGCCACGTCACGCCGCCATGAGCCACGGGCGGCGTGTGCTCATGACGGCGTGGTTCCGTCATGCTGCGGCCGTTGGCGGCCGCTCCTCCCACGTGGCACTAATTCCCCGCCTGTGCGGGCGGATTAGACAGTGGGCGGAGTCGTGACGGAACCACGCCGTCATGAGCACAGCTCGCCCGTGACTCATGACGGCGTGGTTCCGTCATGAGCATGGCGGCGCCGCGCTCACCCTTACCCCCCCCCCCCCTCAGCGCTGCGGCGGAATTCGCGCCGCAGCGAAGGGGTTAAAAGTCTAATAGATCTATTTACAAGGATATGCAAAAACCGGGACAGGACAGATATAGAAGTAAGACTAAAGGCCTTAGTCCTACTTTTATGTCTGGCGTGTCCCGATGTTTGGTTGTCAAAATCTAGTCTCCCTGTTATGGATGACTTCTGTAATGTGAACAAGGTGACCATGATTCCTGTGGTTTAAATAAATTTGTGAAGAATATTGTTTATAAATTATGGATTTATGCTTAATCGTGAATAAAATAGGGACTTTTGAATTGGCATTGACATTCCAGCTCCCCTGTTTCAACATATATCCCCTGTAGAGCCAATTTGCATACATTTTATCCCCCGCTGTTGCAGGATTTTGTAGTTAATAGGACCAGGCAGTCGCTGATTCTGCTAAAGAAAACCTGGTTCCTGATGTCACTGAAGGTCATGGTGAAATGACAGCCAGCCTGGTTCCAAATCCACAGGCGACTTTAAAACTGACAGGGCTTTTGCTGCTTCGACCTGGAGGTGTTTTCATTTTAGTAATTAGTTTCGCAATATATGTATTGGGCTGTGGTTAACAGCTGTCTAATCGTGTAAGGTCTTTTAGTTCTTACAGGTATTTGAAATATTAAGTTAAATTGAACAAGCCAAGTTCTTCCCAATTTTAAGATGAAAGCAAGTAGAAAATGATGTAGCTGTAGTTATTGTGGGAATTAGGAACCTCAAGATGTAATATTGCAAATGTGGTGAGACAGCTACTATTAAACAAGCATTGAAAATGCAATAGGTCTCGCCTTTGATTAAGCTAAAGCCATTTGCTTCGCTAATGGTATTGTATAGCAAAGCAAACGGCTTTAACTTATGAAACCTGTTGCATTTTTAATGCTTGTTTAACATGTTTTTAGAGCTCATTCGGCCAAGATCCCCTACCACCACCCTGCTGCCATCAGTGCGGCCCTCGGTCACACTTCAGACCATACTTTGTGGCCCTTGGGCCGATATGTGTGAGTATCCATGGGATAAGGGGAGGGGGAAAGCAGCACATGGAGGGTCAAGGGAGGCGCACAAAAATGGAGAACCCCACAGAAACAGACAGGCGCGAGACAGCAACACAGAACACAGGGTAGTGGTCAGAAGCAGACATATGAGAGGCCGCATTGGGAGAAAGAAGCACACAGAATTGAGAGAGCAACATGGATTGGGGTGGGGGAACGAAGCACACATGAAAGACAGCGACCAAAAACGATACATTCCTGGAGGGCTTAAGCAAAAATAAACAAGGGAGAGCAGCACAGAGTAGAAAAGCACAAAGACAAAAGAGCAACTTGGAGCGGGGGGGTAGAGAAGCACATGAGGGAGACAGCTGGAAAACCTATGCTTTCTTGTGGAGTGCATAAGCAAAAAGAAACAAGCATTGGTAATGCATCGGTTTTGCCAATGTAGTGAATAGAGAGCTGTTCATCATTCATCTTCTGGGAGAAGGAAAGACCTCCCTGGCAGATAACACAGGAGTGGAGAGGATGTGGTGCAGCAGCCAGAGCAGCTGACACGATAGCTGGAGATCCCGGTTTGAGTCTCCAGTGCTGCGCAACATCCTGTGATTCTATGCAAATTATTTAAATCTCTCCAGGTGATAAATTGTCATATAAATATGCTGCAAGAGTAAGAGTCAAAACTTTATGAAAATATAGTTCCACCAAATCGGATGTTAACAGTATTTCATCGGGGAAACTGATAAGAGAAGCAGAGGAGGAACAAGGATTGGCAAATGCAGGAAAATATGCTACAGCCGGTAGAAATGGAGAAAAGGTAAGTGGCACGCACAGGATCCAATGAGAAGCCAGGAAAGAGAGGAGGAGGAGGGATTAAGTCCCTTTTAGTTGACATTAAAAACAAATTTCTCTAGCGCAGTGCAAGCGCTGTGCAGACGAATCCTAATAAACACAGCGCAAGGGCTTTGCAGGCGAAACCTAAAAAGTGATCAGTACACAGCAAAGAGGCTATACCTCAAGGAAGGGCCAGACATAAGATGAACAAGGCAAGCCATTGAC